>NW_026991725.1:38952230-43752230 GCF_029215605.1 Mirounga angustirostris | reverse complement strand
GTGCAAGTATGCTCCTACGCCAGAGATGCACCTGCTGGGCAAGGTGGAAATCTGAATCTCCAGGACCACTTTACAGCAGGGCCACACAGATCCAGAGAAGACAGAGCCAGAGACCCCTTCCCCAGGGAAGAACCTACATCTTACAGTCCCAGCTTGGCCACTGCAGCCCTCCACCCCCACCCAAGGGAGAAGTGTGAGAGGCATTGGGGAAACAACTCTGGGTCCCCTGAGCCCGCTGAGCGCCCAGCAATTATGTGTCAGAGGCATAGTATGGGCCAGCAAACCTCCCTATTTACTTAGAGCTGCCACTTGGAGACTAAGGACTCTGTCTTTTAGAACTGCAGGAGGCCTCTGACCCCTGAGGTCATCAGCGGGGGAAGTGAACCGCTGCAGAGATGGTGTCCAGCCCAGAAATGTTGGGGACCCTGGGAGGTGGGGGGAGTTGGCCACACGGGCATCCTGCTTTATCTGAAGTAGAGGGGCAGGATCGAAAGAAGACGCCAGCTGTAGCCTAGATGGAAACATGGGCCCGGGGTGTGTGGGGGGGGCACAGTGGGGGAAGGGTCACAGCAATTCTCCAGAAGAAACCAGAGGAGGCACTTGGCTGGCTCAGTTCCAAGAGAATGTGACTCTTGATCTTGGGGTTCTGAATTCAAGCCCCACATTGGACATAGAGGTTACTTAAAAAAAATTCAATTGTATTTCTATGTATCAGCAATAAACAAACTGAAATTAGGAAAAACAATTCCATTAAAAAAAAGAGAAGATGCGAGACACCAAAGCTCTGCAAGGAAATGTGAAAATGTGAGATGGCTTTCACACCTAAGCCCTTTGTTTAAAGAAACAGAGCTAACAGACCGGACCAGTAGGTTGCAGGGGAGTGGCCTCCTTGTCCAGTGTCCCATGGGAAGTAAGTAGCGTCTTCAAGCCCACTCCTGAGACCCAAGCCAGCACAAAACCTGCCCAGAACCAGGTCTCATTCAGGATAAATCAAGATGTCTGAATCTTTGGTCAGCCCAAGGGCAATGTTATCAGCTCCTGACTGCAAAGAAGCTAATCTCAGAGAAGGCAAGTGGAGGGGACAGCCCAGAAAGCTAGGGGCCAGGTCCCGGGGTGGGGGCTGCCCCCTCTCTGTGGTCACATCAGCAAGACAGGGTCCTGAACCCACGGTGGGGAGAAAGCCCCAGTGCACAGACCGAGGACTGCCCCCAGGTGAGAGTGGCGGATCCCTGAAGCTTCGGAGCAGAAACAAGAGCTCTGAGAACTGAAACGTCAAGAGTGGCAGCACAGCACGTTGCAATCTGTGAACTCCCTCAAGACCTGGAAACACTCGAGGAGAGCAAAGTGTGGAGGAATCCTGGAAGATGCACCAAGTAAGGGGCACCTTTTTAAGACAAAGGTGGCACTTTGCAAGCTCTAGGTCAGCAAACTCAAAAAGATCCCCAGCCAAATTCTCAAATGGATCATAACTTGTGCATAAACCCAAGGTTTTCGATGGGGAGGTCGGGCGAGGTCTTGAGAACAAGGCTGCCTGGCCAGGCCTCTCGGGTGGGGCCTGTCTGCGCTGCAGCATTCCCATGTCCTCATGGGGCCACATGGGGTGTCAGATAGACACCAGGGTCCCTGGAATGGGCAGGAGGCAGGGGTCAGCTCTAGATCTCCCTCTTCCATGTTTCATTCGCCTGGACAAAGACCCAGTATGCTAACTCCTACCAGGACCTGTAAGGTTTCACATGTGGGCGCCATCAGGACAACTCAGGATGCACAGCAGACCTACTTCTACTTCCCCTGCTGAGCTCAGGGGCCAAGGCCGAGCGGCCTCCAGGGACTCAGGGCACACCCCACCTACTGCCAGGTCGGAGACACTTTATTGGCCAACCGCATACCAGAGCAGGTCAACACTGGAGCTGGGGGGGATGAGGGGGTAGGACCACCAGGGACTGTGAGGTCAGGTGGGGGCACCAAGCGATCACCATCCAAGCACTGTCCTAGCCTGGTGGAAGGTAGGCAGAATGGGGATGGCCTGATAGCCTGATGGCCCTGGGGTACGGCATCACCTGCATGTTTGAGCAGCCACCCCCAGGACGTCCAGCCATGGAGCAGGAGGTCCCATCATCCCAGGAAGAGAGAAGGGAGAAAGGGAGTCCTCATCATCACCCCAATTCCCTTGGAAAGACAAAGGGGCTCAGAGAACAAGCGGACTCTGTAGGTGCCCTGCAGAAGGCTGAGGCTGAGGACTGTCCCTGAGTTCAGACCACTCCCTTACCCCAGGAAAAGGCAGTTGGGTCAACAGGATACTGGGCCAGCCGTACCCGCCCAGGTGGCCCAGTAGTCACCTGTTGAGGGAGGGCATGCCCAGAGATCTGCTGATGGTGAATCATTAATCCTCTGGGACTGTCCCGGCCACAGACTTGGCCAGTGGGGCTCTCTGGGTCAGGCAGCAGCCTTCTTACAAGGAGTCCAGCAGGAAGCATACTCTCTGGCTGCTGGGCATGCCCCCGAGAGCACAGCAGCTCCCCAGGCCTGTCCTGTCCTGAGGGGGTTCTATCCTAGACGCAATGTCCTCTCTGGTCCCACAGCCCTGTGCTTGCATTCTTCCAACGTGGCCAGGGAGTGGACACGGGGGCCTGCCATTCTCAGGCACATGCCTCACCGCTCACCTCAGTCTGCTAAAGACCACAGGTGCCCTGCACCCACCTCCGGGTGATGATCTGGCATCAGCCGGCTGCTGCCACCCCAGCAGGACGGGCGCTGCCCACACCCCCGGTGTGCTGCCACCAGCCCTGGGAGGCCAGGCCCCTGCACACAAAGGACCCAAAGGTCACTGGCCGACCCCCACACATCCCACTGGGGAATGAGGGGGCTACCCTAGCCAGCTCCCCACCACCCACCTGGAAGCCCACCCAGACACACCACTCTGCACACACGGCGCCCAAACAATGTATTTTTCTCAGTGGCCACCAGGGGGTGCATGTTGACCGCGGTATGTTCTAGAGTCCGTCTCCCTGGTGCTCCCGCAGGAGCCGCGCCCCCAGGCTCAGCAGGTCCATCCGCCCGTCCCAGAACGGAATTGGCCCAGGGGTGCCAGTGCCGTAGTTCTGTTCGGAGGCTGCTCCCACCAGCGGGTCCCAGACGGGGGCGCGCCTCGCCCGGGTCCCAGGGACCCTTGTCCACCAGTCCTCAGAGCTGGCCTACTCCAGAACCACGGTGCCGCCCGCCGCCTCCAGGGCTGCCTTGATCTTCTCCGCCTCAGCCTTGGCGACGTTGGCCTTGATTTCCTGGGGCAGGGACTCCACCAGCTTCTTTGCCTGCCACAGAGCAAAGTCAGGAATGGGGCCTGGGTGGCCGCAACCCACCCGCCCCAGAAGGGGCCAGTCCCAGAACCGCTCGCATGGTAGGGACAGCAGGGGAGAGGCCCGTGAGGCACACGGAGCTCACCTGGACGAGGTTTATGCCCTGGACGTAGTTCTTGATTTCCTTGATCAGCTTCACTTTGTCCACAGGCTTTGCCTCTGTTAGGCGGACAGTGAAATGTGTCTGTTCTCTTTGTGTGGGGATGTCTTCTTCTGCCACCTGGGAGAGGGAGAGACAAAGCACGGGGTGAAGTAGGCACATTCGCTCCTGGGCCACCCTGTCCTGTTACCCCCAAGCCCCAAAGCAAGGCCAGCAAGGCCTGCAGCTCCAGCCGGAGGCGCACCAGACCTGCTGGGCTCGGGGCTAACCGCTTGGAACCTTCCCTCCCTCCCACGCTCCCCAGCTGAGACCTGGCTCCCTGGCCAGAACGCTGCCTTCTCCCCAGAGGCGGTTCTGAATCTGCCTCCCCTCATCCACCCGCTCAAGTTCCCTTTCCCTTCAAAGCTGTAATCGTGGGACAGGCAGGCTGACACCGACTGCTCTTATCCAACAGCGTTTCAGGAAAGCAGTGCCCTTGTCATCCTCAGCCAAGCCCCGAATCGTGTGTGGATGACAAACTGACAGGCAGCCGCAGCCCCACCTTCGCCGAGTGACCGACAACGGAAGGACGAGGCCGACAGAGCTGTCACAGCTGAAGACACAGCACCCCCACGGGGCAGGGGCCACATGGCCCGGCAGCCTGGGGCAGTCCTGCTTTAGATCTGCTCCCCAATTATTATTATTTTTTTAAAGATTTTATTTTTGATAGAGAGCACAGGGGAAGCACAAAGGGAGAGGGAGAAGCAGGCTTCCCGCGGAGCAGGGAGCCCGATGTGGGGCTCGATCCTGGGACTCTAGGATCATGACCTGAGTGAAGGCAGACGCTTAACCAGCTGAGCCACCCAGGCGCCCCCTGCCCCCCAGTTACTGACAGTATCCCTTCATTCTCAGAAGCGTTCCAGTTTCCACAATGAAGTTCAGAGGAACTCCGTCTCTCCTTTGCTCCAAATGTTCAGCCTGAATCTCACCAGCCTGTGAAGCTACCAGTTCCCGGCAGATGGGGGAGTGGAGCTGATACCATTGGAACCAGCAGACACATCTGGAACGTGGGACACGCCACGGGACCCCTGACCCGGATTTCGTAGTAAGGGATGGCCAGGGGAAGGGGACTGAGGCCGGGAGCCAGACTGCAGAGACCCAGTGACCACATGCAACACACAGTGCTTAGACTGGGGTAAACCAACTGCTAAAAAGTCTGGGACCATTAGCTAAATCTGAATAGACTGAGCGAGATCACTGTTAATGACGTTTGTCGTACAAATGGCTCGTGGCTACGTTAAGAAAACACCTCTGTGTTTGGAGATATGTGCTGGAGCACAGAGAAAGGACAGACCACACACGTGCCTTAAGCTTCAAGGGACAAGCGAAGTAAACACGGCAAAACCTTAATCGTCATGGAGACCGGGTGATACATACACAGGCTGTTCTCTGTACTTGTCGATAACTTTGGAATTTTCCCAACAGAAAGTGCAACAGCCCCCCACCAAACCAGAAACAAACAAAAACCGTAACAAATTAGCGCATGGCTTCAGGTCGGCTGGTTTCGTCGCGGAGACGAAACCTGCCCATTGCCCCACCTCTGCCACCTCGTGCCCGCTGGCCCTCTGCTGGGAATGCCCTGCTTCCTTCCTGTATTCCTCAAATCTCCCCCACAGTGCCACCTCCTTATTGTGGCCTCCCTGGAAATTGTAACCCTCCCCTCCCCTTAAGCTTCTTCCCTGCGTTTTTCCCACATCACTTATCATGTTCTGCTATTCAATAAAATTTTTCTTTTTCTTCTTATTTGGTTTATCGCCAATTTCCCTCCACAAGAAACATGGTCTCCACGTGGGCAGGGATCTGCACATCCTCCGCAGGAAGGTGGTCCCAAGGAGACTGCAGGTGGCCCACAGCCAGCACACACAGCTTTGCGGGATGTGTTGGCTGATGCAGACTCAAGATGAGGGACAATGAGAGAAATCTGGCCACGTGACGTGGTGGCACCAGAGGAAAACCTTTTTGCACGGGACCCTGGCCTGCGCCCACCTCGGGGGTTGCTGCTGCGGCAGGGGCAGCTCCGGGCATCGTGCCGCCCATCGGCATGAGTCCAACATCCTGGATCTTCAGTGTTTTCTGCAGGGAGAAGGGAGAGCAGTCTCAGTAGCTGCCCGTCACGTTCGAAGACACCCACACAACAAGGCTGGCACAGTCCTCATACTCAGGGAGCACGCTTCGGACGATTTACTACGCTCCCCAAATATACCAAGAACAAGACACAGGCCTGGGCTTGTGATACCTTCAGAAGCTCGTTGAGATCTGAGATCTCCAGGAGTGTGAGGCTGGCGATGTCCTGGACAAGCTGCTGGATCTTGGGGGGATACTCCTTGGGCGCGTTATCCAGGGGTGCCCCGGCGAGGGCCTCCCCCATTCGATGGCCGCCGCATCTCATCAGCCGCACAGCGCAGACACGGGGCACCTGTTGCCTAGCCCCCCGTTCAAACAAGGCTGTCAGACTGGCACAAGCGGGTGACACAGACCAGGCGGGTGGGCGCTATGAGCTCAGGTCTAGCTCCTTGGTCCCAACCCGGGGGTTCTCAGACTCCAGGGTCCACGAGGATAAGGGGGTTTCCCAGCTGCCTTAAATTCTTCACGAGCCTTAGAAGTCCACGCGAGTATTTGCAGACGTGCTACCCACAACGTTAGCTTCCGGGTGGAAAAAACTATCGGCCCAAGGGAGCAGGACAGTAACTTGAATGCATTTTGCTACACCAAGCCTCTCAGAATCTGGGGCCCTCGGGCGGCACAACGCCGGACCCACTGATGGAAGCCCTACCACGTCATTGGGGCTGCGGGGGAAACTGAGGCCCGGGGAGGGGCAGGGACACGTGCACGGTCATCTGAGGCCACCCCCAGCACACTCAGCAGCCCGCGAGGGTAAGGAGTCGGCGCAGCTGGGGGGCCCTCGTGACGCCCACCTGCGCCGGGACCCGACGAGTCGGGGTGACATCCCGCCTGCCGCGCGCGGGCGCCGCCCCCAACCTGCACCCTCAGTTGCCGGCCGCGGGCCCCGACCCTGCCACCCTCCAGCCCTCGGCTGACCGCGGTACCTGGCGAGACGGAGTGCAGCGCCCCGAAGCCCGAGACACGGCCCCCAAAGGGGGCGAGCGGCCGCCAGCAGCATCGGTCCGCGGGCGGGAAGGTCACACGCGGCTCCCCAGGAGGAGGACGCTCTAGCCGCCGGGGCCGCCGAGCATTCGAGCTGAGTCAGGACGCTCTAGCCGCCGGGGCCGCCGAGCATTCGAGCTGTGTCAGGACGCTCTAGCCCAGGAGGCCGCCGGGGAAACGAGTTGGGGCGGACGCTCTAGCCGCACCTCGCGCTGGCTTCCTCTCGCTCCAGAGATTACCCACCGGACGGCGAGCCGCGCAGGCGCAGAGGCTCGTTGGTCGGGGTCGGGCCCTGGGACAGGCGCCGAGTTGTTGGGGCCCCGTCCTCGCTCGGCGGACGAAGGCCAGAGAAGGCCGAGGCTTGGGGAGGCGGTGCCGGCCGGGGGGACAGTGCAGTGACCCCTACTCCCCGACACCTGCCGGAGCCTGGCGCCGGCCGGCAGCGCTTCCGGCTCGGGACGCCCTCCCCGGCCGCCCGCGCCCGGGCTCCCCCGGCGCCGAGAGCTCCCGCCGCCCTCTGGGCAGCCTTCTCCTTGCTTCCCTCGTCCCGCCGGAGGGCTGCCTCTCGCGCCAGCGCGGGGACACGTGTTCTGCCCCGGGAGCGAGGCCCGCGCGTCTGGGCGGTTGGACTCGGGATTCCCCGCCGACGGCGTGGCTAAGGGTTGTGACTGAGCCGGGAAGGGTCGCGGGATGGGGTCGCGGGCGGGAGGGCTAGCGGTTCGCCTGGAGAAGAGAACTCCTCAGCCCTGGCTCTGGGTCCAGCTGCCCGAGCGCCTGCCTTTCCGTTGTGCACGGGGGGTGCCTCCCCGGCCCCGCTGACGACCTCCGCCGTGAGGCTCCTGGGCCTTGGCTCTCCCAGCGGAGTTCTAAGAGCCAGGCACGGAGCAGCGCTTGTTACATCAAATCGAGAGGGCAGAGCCGTCCTCTGCCTGGCGACCTTCTGCTGTCCTGGCCCTGCCTTAGGCCTGGGCTCAGAGAGCCTCTCTGCCTGGTAAACTAGTCCGTTTCTTCACGGAAGAGCTAATGCTGGGGTCACGTACGAGGTATTTAAAGGGTGTGAAATGTTCTGAACTCTGGATACGAGGGGCTGAGTCTACACTCTGATAAGGTATTTTCTTCCAGACTCTGACTGGTGTAGAATCACACTCATCCTCAGGCGTCGCAAGTCTTCGAGGAGTCAGGGTAGAGCAGGGCCGGATGGGGAGGACTGCTGCTGGGCTCCCCAAGGGCACAGCTCCGTGTGCTGTCTCAGGGAAGGATCAGGTCTGCAGCTGCTGCCAGAGCAGTGCCCACCCCTCGACACCGACCGTGGAACCAGGCTTGGCTCGGGACAGGCTGGCCCACAGGCATGTGCCTACTCGCCCCTGTCCAGAGCTGCACCAGCTGCCCACCACCTTCCTTCTGAACAGACACTCCGATACTTGTTGAAAGACATTTTATTATCAGTGTTCCATTCCATCTACTCAGGGCACTGGATGAGATGGCAGCTCAGAAGCAGAGAAGCTGGCGACGAGCCCCCACCCTCCCGTGAGGGCCAGGAGTGCATGCTGACCGCAGGGGGCACGCCAGAGGGCTCTGGAAAGCACGCACACAAGTCAGACCACAGGCCGTGCGGTCTCCCGGGTGCACACGGGGGGGCCCAGACTGCACAGAAGAGGGACCCCACTCCAGCCAGCCCTCACAGGACCTGACACACAGGGCTTGAAGGCTCCCTCTCGGAGATCCTTCCCTCCCACCCTCCGAGGCCCAGCCCTGGGGAAAGAAGTCTGAGACCAACTCAGGGAGATGGGGAGGAGGGTGCGGCCTGGGGGCACGAGGAGTCCGTGGGAGAGGACAGAGGGCGGGGGCCAGGGTGAAGGGCCACCCCCTGCACGCAGCAGGGACACTACATGGCAGTAAGAGGAGAGCGAGGCAGGACGACGCTAGTTAGAGACGGAGGCGGTGGTTCAGAGAACCGTAGTGTTGTTCTGGATGGCGCGCTCCCGGCCACGGTCAGTCAAATGAGATGAGCTGGGCTTCACTGCCCTGCGCTGGAGGGCCCTGTGCGGGTGGTGGCTGGGCCACAGGGGGTGGCTGTTGGGGGGGTCCCCCGGAGGGCGCCATCTGGGGGGAAGGCACAGGAACCATCAGTCCTCCTTCCCCAGACCCTGGCCTTCCCCCCCAATAGCTTCTCTCTAGAACACCCTGGTCTCAACCTTAGTGCTCAGTCCTTGCAAAGCCCAGTCCACGCCAGGCCTCCCTCCTCCCAGCTTGTCGTGGGTTCCCTATTCTCGTCCTGCCCCAGCGGAGACCCCAGGAGTTCCCGACCAGTGTCCACGGGGCTGAGCACACGCGTGGTCTGGACATCTGTGTGCGTGGCTGCATGTGCCAGCTGGGAAGCAGTCCTGGCCTGCACGGGCTCCTCCTCCCAAGAGAGCCCCACCATCGTCCTCCAGCCGAGCCGCCGGCAGCCCTGGGAGACACTCACCTGCTGGTACATAGGCTGCTGCCCCGCGATGTAGGGCTGCTGCGGGGGTGGCAGAGGTGCGTCCTGGCTGGGGAGGGTGCTCATGAGACTCTGTGAAAATGAAGTGAACCCCATGTGAAGGAGCCCTGTATGCCAATACAGGAGCGTTTCTGACTTGGAAAATCAAATGCCCACCAGCTAGGAGAGCCTCCCGGTGGGGAGGGGGGGTGGGCAGGAGGCCGGGGCCTGCCCAGCGCTCCCCCAGCCTCTTTTCCACGTGGACACCCCACGCGGTCTCTCACCTGCATGCCGTAAGGCTGATAACCCATGGATACCGACTGAGTCCCCATGTAGCCCATGGCGCCGGACTGCGGAGGCTGGGACATGGCCGGGAGGCTCTGGGGGGCCTGGGAGGCCACGTTCTGTGGAGGGAAGCGTGTGATGGGAGAAGGGCTGCGGACCCTCGCTGGGGAAGGGAGCCAGCCCTGCCCGCCTACCTGATAGCCCTGTGTCGGAGTAGGCTGGTAGGACGAGTAGGCGGGGCTGGCGGTGGGCCCGGTGGGGCCCTGGGGGGCTGCCTGCGCCCCGGTGGCCCCTGCTGGGTACATATAGGCGCTCACCATGCTGGGATCTACGGAGGGAGAGGAGCAAGCTCACTACCCTGCAGGGTGACTTCTGGAACCAACTTCACATTTCACATTCTCACAAAAGGAAAAGAAAACAAGGATGGGAGAGGAGCGCTAGTGCTGAATGCAATCAGAAAAAATGAACCAAACTATCGACGGGGTGTAACAGGATGGCACGGGAGGGGCGGGGGAAACGAGCTCTCGCACCTTCTGAAACTCAGGGCCTGAAGACAGGGGACTACAGACCTAGTGAGCCCAGTCAGGAGGACCTCTCCCCAGGGGCTCGGGCTGGCTTTCCCGAAACTACTTTCTGTGTACTCCAGGAACGAACAGATCAGCCAATGTGGGGAGGATACAGGCACGGAGAGGGGAGGAAGCCCCGGGCCGGATCACCGAACCCAGGTCTGCCGTCCGCAGGCGAGCCTTGTGTGTGCGTACACACGTCCTCGTGGGCTGCCGCAAGGGCCTGACACGCAAAGCACACCTGGGCCCCAGGTGCTGAACAACCCCCACTTCCAGGACTAGCGGCTCCCTGGACAGGGGCTGCCTCCAGGGCTGAGCAGCGACAATGTGAACACAGAATGTGGGTAGATGGCCCAGGAGCCGGCCACACCTGGGACCATCTGAGCCATGAAACCAGTTGTGAAATTTGAATAAAATGGGTCCACGTGGATGTAAATGACGAAAGAGTAAAGAGAAGGAAAAGTGCTTCCTTACAGTGAAAAAATAACGGACCAACAAGAGAGGAATGAGATGAGAAAGTCACTGGGTGACAAACGTTATGACAGCCTCAGACACGACGGAGAAGACGCTAAAGCTAGCAGGTGACAACTGAGGAAGAACAAGGCTGTGTGCAAGTCTCGTCCCGACTGAACGGTTGCTGCCACCGGCCAGCCAGGCCCTTGCAGGAACCCCGGGAGGCCGCCTGCAGCCTCGGGCCAGCAGCCGGCTGTGCCTTCCTGCTGAACACTCCAGTGCCCAGGATGGCCGGTCAAAACCCAGCCACGGAGACCAGACACGGCCCAGTGAGGGCTGGTCTGCAAGACAGCAGGCCAGTGCTCTTTGAGGAGTGTCACGAACACAAAGGCAGAGAAAGAACATTCTCGATCAAAGATGAAAAGCAGCCAAACAGTTGAAGACAACAGCCATGGGGTTTCCTGTCTGCACAAGGGGTGTTACTGGGACGGTGTGGGAGAGCTGAACCCAGCGACAGGTGAGGTCACATGCTGACCGCGCTTGCAGCAAAGGGCATCGTAGCCGCCACCCACTCTAAAAAGGTTCAGGGAGGGCGCCTGGGTGGCTCCGTCGTTAGGCGTCTGCCTTCGGCTCAGGTCATGATCCCGGGGTCCTGGGATCGAGCCCCGCGTCGGGCTCCCTGCTCTGCAGGGAGCCTGCTTCTCCCTCTCCCACTCCCCCTGCTCATGTTTCCTCTCTCCCTCTCTCTCTCAAATAAAATCTTAAAAAAAAAAAAAGATTCAAGGAAAAAAGTCCACGTATATGTGTGCATGCACGGCTGCATGTATGAAAGGAAACTGCAAATGTAATGAAATATTGTTTGGAAAATCTAGAAACCCTTTGTAGCGTTCAACTTTTCTGTAAAACTGAAATTACAGTGAAACAAAAATGAAGGAAAACATAGTAGTCTGGAGCTCATCTTGGCTGCTGGACACCTGCGCCCACCCCATTACCTGCTCCGGCCCCAGGCATGCTGGGGTAGGGGCTGCTGGCGGCGGGGGCCGGCTGGCTCATGTACACCGTGTGCATGGGGGAGCCCTCCACTGAGCCTGCGGGGCTGAAGGTGCCCGGGAAGCTTGTTGGGCCCGAGGGCTGGTACAGCACGCCCCCGGCCGCGGGCATGGCCTGGAGCTGGGGACAAAGAGAGACGGCCGTCAGGGCATTCCTCGGTGGCTGCAGCCCCTGGCTGGGGGGGGCCCGGGGTGGGTGCGTGCCTGGGCGTAGGGCAGGGAGAAGGCGGGCATCTGGGCACGCATCTGGATGGTCTGCTTCTGCTGCTCCAGGCGCAGCTGCCGCTCCTTCTCCTGCTCCTGCAGGCGCTGGATGGCCAGCTGCCGCTGCACCTCCAGATACTCCTGTGGGCACAAGGCACCGTCAGGGCTGTCCACGCCCGCGGCACCCCCCACGGGGGGCCGGCCACCACACCTGCTTTTTCTGCCGCATGATCTCCAGCTTCTGGGCCAGCTGGATCTGGCGCTGGCGCTCGGCTTCCTCAGCTGCCCGGCGAAGCTTCTCCCGGTGCTCCTCCCGCAGGGCGCTGAGTGCCCCCCGGGCATCGCGGATCTGCGCCAACTTGTCCTGCAGCCCCTCGTAGTATACTGCGGGGAGAGGGCAGTGCCAAGAGTGCGGGGCGTGGGAGGGGAACACTGGCCACCAGGCCTGCCCTCACCCAGCCAAGAGCCTGCCTGCAGGGCACAGCTGGCATCTGGGCTCCCAGGGTCAGGGCTGGGGCCGACGGTCCTATGCTTAGTGGGACACTTCTCATCGCAGAGACCACCTCCCGCGTTGCCCACGGCCCAGAGACGGACTCTAGAGAAGCTGCCGCCCGCGGGGTAGTCCCACCCGAGGCCCTTCCCCGTGCCCACAGCAAGTGGCCAGCACAGATGCTCACACGACAGCGCGCCAAGGGCCCCCCGGGCACCGCGGCACCTACACCTGCGCTCGTCCAGCTGGTTGAGCAGCTCCAGCAGCTGGGGGTGCATGCTGTTGATGGACTGGAAGAGGGACAGCACCGCCGAGTCATTGGTGATGCTGCGGCCCCGCACGTGGTTGCTCTTCATGCGGTTGACGAAGGTGGTGACGGCATTCTGCAGGGCCTTCAGGAACTGCGCGTGGCTCTCCTCCGACTCCCCGTTCTGGTACTGCTGCTGGGGGCAGGTGGGGGCTCTTGCGGAGCAGCCCCTTGGGCGGGGCACCACCCACCACTCCAGGCACTGAGCTCTGGGCTTTCTGCGCAGGACTCGATCCTCCCAGTGGTGCTATGAGGGGGCACCCTTAGCACCCGCTTTGACAAATGCAAACACTGAGGCCTAAAGAGGCTTAACTCTTGCATTTGGGCGTGGCGCTGGCCAGGACAGAGCTGGTTGGAGCTCGGGCAGCCTGGCTCACAGCCCCTCTGCCCCTACCCTGCAGAGGACCTGCCTCCCTCAAAGAGGCCCCGGTCTCTCAGTCCAATGACCAACAGAGCCCAGAAGCGCCAGGACATAACAAGGACTCATCCAGGTGATTCTGGGCTGCCCTAGGATATTCCGATCCATTCTAGGCAGCAAGTGGCCAAGTTCTGGACCACAGCCAGCCAACCCAGAGACGTTCCATCGAGAGTTCTGGGCTGGAATGGCTTGCCCCTGGGAGGTCGCTGTGGGTAGGGCTCGGCCCCATCAGGAGAGCTGCCTGTGCGGGGCCCATGAGGGAACCATAGCTTACCTCACCAAAGGGGCCGCCGGAGGGAGCTATGGGCTGAGAGTCTGCCTCTGGGAGGGGAGTCTGGAAGAGGACAGAGAGGGTGAGGGGGTCATCCGGCCTGTCCCAGGCCCCCCCCCCCCAAACAGGACTGTGGGCCAGGAATGCTGAGAGCAGTGCACCTCCAGCGCGTTGGCGGGGACTGCATGCCCCTCCACGGGCGGGGCGGCCGGCTCCGTCAGGGGTGCGGGTGCGGACGGGGTAGGGCTCTTGCGGGCCTCCTCCTGCTTCTTCTCCCAGTAGTTCCGGTTGAGGTACCGGGCGAGCTGCGCACACAGCAAGGGTCACTCCCAAGGGCCAGGGAGCAGCAGGGGAAAGCAATGCACGTGGGGCACCCTCACCTCGGGGTCGATGTCCTCAGCCAGCGGCGCCGACGAGGTCTGGGGAGACACAGACCAGAGCAGCAGTGACCCATGGGCTCAAACATGTGCCCAGCTCCTCCCAGGCCGTCGCTCGGGAGGCTGGGATGCCACCACGGTGAGAGTGGACCCCAGGCACTGGCCAGTCTGCCCGAGGGGTCCCCGGGGCTCTGTGACTGAACAAGGTGCAGGGCAGTATCCCGCCAGCCTTCCTTGCAACCATACCGCCGGTCCCAACGGTGGACTATTCTTAGGCCCTCAGCCACCCGGCCCCACCCAGAGCCCCGCAGAGCTGGCCATGACTTCCTGAACCTTCTGTCTCACCTGCCACTCACCCCCTTATTTACAGAGAGGGCCAAGGCCAGAAAAAGGCAGGCCACCTTCGAGCCCAGCGTCTGCCCGCGTCCTCTCACTCTGGGGAGGTCTCCAACCTTCCCAGTGTCATCCTCCCCTACAGAGGACCCCGACCTGGAGCAGAGGGCTGGGGAGGGCCAGGCTGGACCTTCACCTTCCCCAGCTTCATCAGGCCATCCTTTCTGGGGCAGCCCTCCCACCCTCCCGCACCAAAGCGTGGCCCAGCCCGGGAGGGCGCTCACCACAGGTGAAGAGTACAGGCTGCTGGCCGGGGGCGCCGACGAGGCCACGGGCGCGGGCTCCGCCTTGGGGTATGTGGCAGCAGCATACGCGGACTTCTGTCTCTGCGGGCGAGGCAGGAAGGGTCCTGGTGCAAGGGGGCGGACCTACCACACTCCTCTGCCCTCCCCAAACATCTCAGCGCACCCCCCCAAGCCCAGCACGCCTGCACCAGGGGAGCTCCCCTCCAGCTCACCATCCTCTCCTTCTCCTCGGCTTCCGACTGTGACAGAGCCAGGGCCAGCTGCAGGTCCTCCTCCTCCTGCAGGGCCGTCTCATCCCGCTTGGGGGGCAGCTAGGAACAGACAGGCTGTGAGCAGGGCCTGGGGACGAGGCACCCCCAGGGACCCGGGGCCAGTACCTGGGATTGCTGGGACAGGGGGCTGGTCAGGTACTCCGGGGGCAGCTCTGTTGTGGACGACGCCTTTCCTTCTGCTTTCCTGGAAGCGAGAGGACACTGGGTGGCTGAGCACCATCCCCCGGCCCCCAGCATCCCCACAGGTGCCACAGGCCACGCTCTGGAGAAAAATTGGTCCCTCCAAGCAGCTCTGTTGCCTCTGGGACGCAGGACCCCAGGCAGGTCACCCGGCCTAAGCCCCAGCCCCCTCTCCTGGAAATGAGGTTCAACCACGGGAAAAGAACTTTCCAGGGAGCGGCCTGGAGGCACCACCTAACCGCGGGAGGAGTTCCCATTGCTGACACTGGGAGCCGGACAGCCCGGGCCCCCAGAGCGGCTGCACGGAGAGGGACAGCCTCATCCTGGGATCGCACCGGGAACGCACAACCTGACTCTAACCACAAGGCCCCAGACCCAAACCAAGGGGGGCGCCACACCAGCCCAGGCCCGAGAAACGCACACGTCGGGACAAAGAGGCTGCGTGGAGATCTGGGTCCTGGGAGTGCAGTGACAGCCACCTGCCGTGTGCCGGGGGCCTGGGCGGGCCTGGCGGGGGCAAGACTGCCGCAGGACATGACTGGGACTCGCTGGAACCAGACGGGAACACAAAGCAGACATCACGTGTCCTGGTCGGACGGCTCTGCTATGGTCTCAGGAGTACACGCTTCTTGGGAAATGCACACGGGGGGTTCGGGGATGGGGTACCCGCAGCTCACTCTCAGAGCTTCAGAAGGAACAAGATACGCGGGAACACCCGTGCAGATGGGGAAGGGAGACCATGCGCTTGAGCCAATCGCCCACAAGGCCATGTCAACACCGAGGGACCCGGGAGGAGGCCGCACCCCGCAGGGCCTGCTTCCCACGCCCGCATCTTTTCTCTAAGTTTTACTTCCAAGCTAAGAAGTTAAAAAGCAGACAAACCAAACAACAACCCCCAGCAGCTGGCTGGCAGGTCCTAGCCCTGCCCCCGGATGGCCAGGAGCAGCAGCCCGGCTTCAGGGAGCACACCCGGGCCCCCAGGGCCCCCAGCAGGGCACCCACCTGTTCAGCTGCTCATAGCAGGGCTCGCACACGCGCACCTCCTTCTCGATGCCGAACTTGGGGATGGTGGAGCACTTGGAAGAGCATTTGCCGCAGAAAATCTGACCGCACGCCCGGCAGTGGTGCTGAGATATGGAGCGGGTCAGGCTGCGGCCCCCTTGCACCCCACCCTGCCCACCACTGCTCGCCGCAGACGCTGCTAGGCCGGGCCCCCAGGGTGGGCAGACGGCAGGCCTGCGAGGCCACAAAGACCCTAGGGAAACGGCACGTTTCCAGGCTCTCAACTGCAGCCACCGTTTGGGGGAAAGAAGCCAAATTAAAAAGAAAAGTTCCTAAGAACCCCGCACGAGTTGCTTGGAGAGAAGAGGCTGTGCTGACAGTGGTCCAGTGAGTCTGCTCAGAAGCCCTGGCCTCAGCCTCCACCATCATGGTCTGTGCTTCAGGAGGGAGGGACGCGACGGCTCGAGGGCCCGAGTGCACAGGCTGTTAGCCTCGAGAGGCAGCCACGGGGCTGCGGGCCCCGGCAACACACACCCGAGCCTCCCACAGCCCCAAGCTTGCAGCGTTCCTGTCCCCAGGGGGGTGCACCCGCGCCCAAGCTTTGTCGGACGGCACAGACCACCGGGCTCGGGACCCCTTGATGATCCTGCTCACCACGGAGCTAGGAGCTGGAACTGCTCCTTGCACCATGAGGCCATAGCCAAGAGAAAAAGGATCCTGAGTGGGTTCAGTGGCCCCCTGGGGACAGCCGGGGGGGGTGGAGTCGGCCCTGGGGCGGGCACACTCACCTTGCGTGTCACCACCCCGAACTGCACTCTGCAGCGGTGGCACTCCTCAGCATCCACCCAGTCGGGGGCCTGGGGGGCAGGCAGAGTCAGGATCGCACGGCCCCCACCTTCCCGGCCAAGATCCCTGTTTCCCACAAAGGGGACAAGACCCCAGTGTGGGCTCCGGGGCTGAGGTCCCAGTCTGCAGATGCGAGGCAGGAGCCCACCCCGAACAGATTCTCCTTTCTGAAGGTGTGACCGCAAAACCCCCCGCAGCTCGGGGTCAGTATTTGTCTTAACTACGCGAACCCGTCAGCCGCGGCGCGAAGGGACCTTGAGCTGTGTTCCAAACTGAGCCTCCGGAGGCACGGCTGCACGTCCCACACGTGTTGTTTTTGAGACAAAACGGCAGCTCACCCACCGATGTTCCCCACAAGCTGGGACCCAGGACTTCCCTTCTGCTTCCTCAAAGCAGCCGAACTCCCAGAGCGGCCGGCCAGCTCAGTTGGAAGAGCCTGTGGCTCCCGACCTTGGGGTCGTGAGTTTGAGCCCCATATTGGCTGTACAGATTACTTAAATAAACTTAAAAAAAAAAAAGCAGCTGAACTCCTAGATGGCCAACACCCCGTGAACTCACTCTCTCTGCGGCAAACATGGCGTCGCTCTCCTTGAACTCCGGGAAGACGTGTCCTGGAGAAAGGAGACCACGGTCACCACCAGTGCCACGCCGGTATGCGGGGCTCTGACAGCCTCAGCTGTCCTTGCCTGGTCTGCCCCGAGACCTTCAGGAGCCACGTCCTAGCTCTGGGCAGCCACCTCCCCAAGCACACCTACAAAAGGAGGCCCAGAGCCCCCGGGCAGCAAGCTCAATGACCCAGCACCAGGCGAGGGTGCCTGGGTGCGTGAGTGGGCCGCCCCATCCCAGGGCACGGGGCCTGGCCTCATTCGCACCCCATTGAGGCTTCACAGATCTTCCCTGGACCTGCTGTCCGGCTCCTGGCCCCAAACCCCAGCCAACTGTACCTCTCAGGACTCTTAAAACAGATTCCCAAGCTTTTTGGAGGCACAGGCTCCTTGAGAATTCCACGAAGCTTTGGGCTGTCTCCCCAGGAAAGTGAATGCAAGCATACACCCGCCATCCCATGTCCAACATCCAGGATTGAGGGACTGAGACCAGCTCACTGACATGGACAGAACCTTCATCACAAGTCTCCATGGGGTCCAACTCGCCCGTAGCCACCAGATGCCGCCCCTGCTCCACGCCTCATCTCAGGGCCTCTGCACAGGCGGGAGCCGCCCCAGCCCCCCCTTCCCCCCCCCCCCCCCAGCGTGAGCACTACAGTCTGAATCCACTGTCCTCCTTGCCAAGCCCCAGCAGATCTGTGTGGCCGCTGCAGCAGCTGGGAGGAGCACAGATGAGGCCTTGAAAAGGTCCCCCGGCTGTCACAGCCCTCCGAGGATTTCCCGCCATTCTCGGGGCACCCCAGCTCCCGCCTGAGCTGCTCTGGCAGGCTGGTCCCTCCTGTGCCTTGTCCCCAGTCTGTGATGGCCCCAGGGCCTCAGAAGCGAGTCCTCCAGAGGATGCTGGCTTGTTTACACGTTCAGCTCTGGCACACGAGCTGCCTGCTCTCCAGGCCTCCTCCCACCCCTCGTGCTAAATCAGCCCCCAAGAGGCGAGGCCCCCGGCTTTACTTCCTTCCTAGGACCCACACTCCGGACTTAGCTCCTCTGCTCAGTCTTTTCACTTGTGTGTTGTCCACCACATGCCCTTGTCCTGCCCTGACTGGGCGTGAGGTCGGGAAAGGCAGGGGCTCCAGAGCCCAGAGCAGGCTCCCACCGCCGCTGGTCATGCAGTATGGTGCCATCCCCCTGCCCCGCACAGGGCGCACCCCCAGCCCCCGCCCAACGCACCTTCCACCTTCATGATCTGGTACGTGTCCTGGACCACCTTGTACTTGGGCTCGTTCCGGAAGGCGTGAGCCCAGGCCTGGATCAGATACAGAATCTTGTTTCGGACGTTTACTTCCACCTGCCTCTGCATAGAAACGAGGACGGAGAAGGAAAATGGGAGACATGGAACACCAGAGATGTCTCAGCATGAGGAAGCTGCAGGAAGACCCCACCACTCTGAGCACGTGGGGCGGGCAGAGGCAGGGAGGGCCCCCCGCATGGGGCACCAGGGCCATGCATGTACCCATTACCCAGGCCCAGCCCTCCTCCATGAAGCCCGGTCCCTGAGGACAAACTTGCCACAGCGGTGTGCCCACTCAGGGCCTGACTCTTCTTTAATGCCCTGGGAAAAGCTGGGGAAGCCCCGAAGCCCGGTTCCCCAGGCCCACTACGCTATAACCACCTGCTTCTTCCTTCCCTGCCCCCAGGAGCTTGGTCAATGTCAGGGGCCCCCGAGTCTAAGCCAGTGTGGCTCCAGCAAATGCCAGGCTCCATCAGGCAGCGCCCACCAGACCCGTGCTGAGGGAGCAGATGTGCAGCTGGCCGCCCTTCCTCTGGCCACGGCCAGCCTAGGTGGGCGGGGGCGCGGGGGCAGGGGGGCAGGGGGGCAGGGGGGCAAGGGGGCGACTGCCCCAGGAGCCGCCCCACAGGCAGAGCCACCACTTCCACCAGCTTAGAGCATCATCAGTCACGTGCCTAGAGCTCTCCCGGGGACGCTCAGGAAGATGGCAGGATGAGAAAGTTGCTCCGGGGAGATGCCAACTAGACTCACCCACTAGGCTTCTGGTTCTTTCCCTGTGATCCGTGTCTGGTCGGTGGACCCCTCTTTCCTATCGTGACCCTCCCTCTCCAAGGGGGGAGTGACTGGCTTAGACCACATACAGCACAAACAGGACACAATTGCAGGACACAAGAAGCGAAGGGTCTGACCCTTCTACTCTTTTAGCCTGGATGCAGGGTCCCCAGTCAGGGCCCAGCTCAGGTCCCAGATGGGCTCTCAGCCATGTGAGGCCACGGACACCCACACAGGCCAGGAAGCTGTGGTCCCGCCCCCCAATGTAGCAGAAACAGTGTCTGGGGCTCCGCTTCTTGGCCGCCACCCCAGTCGCCTCACCCCTGTGGGACGGGTGCACCCCTGTACCGCCCTCTCTGCATCACACAACCTGCTGGTGTCACCACCCACATCACAATCCCTGCAGGTGGGCAGCGCCAGCCTGCGGGGCCATGGACGGTGGCCTGTGCAGCATTCTCTCTCGGGGCGCTGGAGGACTGTCCCCCCTCTACAAATGGACGCTGTGAAACCCACTCCCAAATGTGTCCCTGCTGTGTCGTGTCCCCCCAACCTCCCTCCATAAACACGTCGGACTCACACATCTCCCTGCTCAGAATCCTGGCTCTGCACATGGGACCCACCCAGCCGCCCTTCGGGGCTCCCCCCAGGCCTCTGCCCACACCCTCTGCTCACAGCCACCCACGCATGCACAGCTCCTTCCCCTCCTTCTCTGCAACCCGGGGAGACTCCAAGCCCTGCCCCTGGGAAGCCTTCCCTGACCCCCCAGGAAGAGCAGGGTCTCCTCTGCATCCCCAGCACAGCACTCCGGTTCGCTTCCGGTAAAGCCCTGACATCATCGAGCTGGGATTCGGGAGGTTCGGGGACCACCAACACCCACCTACCTGTCCTCAGTCCTGCCTGGCCCTGCCACCGCCTCAGGGGCCAGCAGAGCCCCAGAAAGGCACAGGCACGGCCTCGGGGTAACTGTGTCCTCCCCACCGTCTGGGCCTCACTGCCTCCCCTCCAGGGCCCACCTTCAGCAGCTCCTTCAGCTCCTCCATGGTCTGCTTGTTGGCCACCTCATCGTGGACAGTCTGGCCGCAGTTCTTCACCACAGACTCCATGACCTGCAGGACCCAAAAGGGAAGTCTCGAGCCCCCGGTCCAGCCAGGGCTAACCCGCCTTGGACAGGCCCCTCGGGCAACCTAGCCCATCAGGAGAGTTCCCGTGGCAGCTCTGAGTCAGGCAGCAACCAGCGCTGTATGTGCCCCTTCTAACTCCATTTCTTACCACCAGGGACAGAGACCAGGGTCAACCTCAGGGCCCTGAGTCTGTAGCTTCAGGTGCGGCAGCTGAGGCACTGTCCTCCATCAGGGCTGCTCCTACCTGCCCTCACGCCCCAGGCAGCTGGGCAAGGCCCCAGGGTCATGCTGTCTCTGCCATCTGGACACTGGGGCGGGCAACCCTTGAAGTGGCCAGAGTGCAGGGATCTAGTTACCTCCAGAGCATACAACGCCACGTGAGGATTCTTGTCGTTGACTTTCTTCTTGATGGAACTCACGGCATATTTGGCTCTGAAAAAAGAAACGTTGGTAAAAGAAAAAAGATAAAAAATATTATCTTAAAACCCAAGTTGAGAAAACCTCTGCCACCCTTTGGTCTTCAAAATCCTCACGCAAATATTAAGTACCTCCAAGCAGTACAGAGAAAACCCTTTCCTTGTCCCCAGATCCCCAAAACCCCAGCGTGGAGACCACTCAATTCTCCTCCTAAAACCTAATGTGGTCGACGTCCATCGGGGCAGGATACTGTGGGATCCTGGAGCATCAGTGGGCACCAAGGGAGCTGGGAGTGCCATGCTGCCACCCCCTTGCTTCTGAGCAGGCACAGACCCTCCTCACTTACTGTGTGTCCCCCTGGCGGATGAGGTCACAGATCTGCAGGATGGACTCCCAGTCAGTCTCCAGCAGAAGCTGGCTGGTTGCTTTGTCTACGGCAAAAACACACCATTACTGGAGCTTGTCCTCTATGATTCCCTGGTCGGTCCCAGAGCTCAGAAACAGAGAGAAAGGACCGCCTCCTTCCCATTTAAAACATTTGGACTGGGGCGCCTGGGTGGCTCAGTTGGTTAAGCGACTGCCTTCGGCTCAGGTCATGATCCTGGAGTCCCGGGATCGAGTCCCGCATCGGGCTCCCTGCTCGGCAGGGAGTCTGCTTCTCCCTCTGACCCTCCTCCCTCTCATGCTCTCTGTCTCTCATTCTCTCTCTCTCTCAAATAAATAAATAAAATCTTTAAAAAAAAAAAATTAAAAATAAATAAATAAATAAATAAAACATTTGGACTGAACGGAAAACCCCGTGAAAATCCTCTTGATGCCTGATAATCATGAGAGTACTGTCCTTTCCAGAAAAGCAAACAGCTTAAAAAATACTACCGGCACACCTGCTGTACACTTGATCCAAACGCTTTACGTGATCACCGAGTTCTTAAACAATCTCCTGAGCAACGTCCTAATCCCATCGTCTTCACGACAAAGACAACGAAGCAGAGAAGTGAGGTCACTGCCCAAAGTCACACAGCTTGCCGGGCCAAGCCAGGCGGGGTTCCACACTGCACTCTGCCACCTCATCCCTGAGTCTCTGGTTTTCCCCACGTTTAACCTGTCCAATGAGATCTCAGCAGGGGCAAGGCCGGAGAAGATGCAGCCTGGACTCCAGTCTTCTGCTTCAAGTGTTTTGTGGGATGAACCCAGGAATGACCTCCAGGAAGTATTCTTCAAACAACACCTGTGCTCTCTTGTATGTCACACCTGGCTCACACACACTATGCTCTGCTCCCCCAGCCCTGCTGACTCTCCTCCCTGGAGACACACCGGGGCTCTAACAAGGTGCGTCCACACATAGTACTGATGTGGTAGTAACTTCTGGATTGATCTTTGGAGGACTGAACCACCCCTCAGCATGCATGTTCTCAGAACAAGGAAGGTGCCTCATATGAGGTCTCCTCCAAAACCACATTCAAGGAAAAAGCAGGGCAGGCTCAGACCAACCACTGGAGCACCCAGAGCACCCACTGCACACACAGAGCCCACCAGTAGCATTGGGGGTGGAGAACATGCCCATAAACATCCATCTTCCCCTTGCTAAAACTGGTGACCTCCAGAACGCTCATAAAGGATCAGCTATCCACGTCTGACGAACAGAAAAACCACCTCCCTAAACCACCGGGGCCTTCCCGGAGCCAGTGGGGGAGCCAGTAGGGGAGCCAGTGGGGACACGGGGCGGGCCTGCCTCCCAGGGAAGCAGAGCTCAAAGAGCCTGGCAGGTCCCCGGGAGGACACTGCTGGTTCCACCCTTTGGAGCCCAAAGTTTGGGGCACCCTCAGTTCCCCTGCAACCTAGGATTTTTTGGGGCGAGGGGATCTATTTGACTAGGTCACCGTTTCCGTGACTCAGGACTCGTGGCCCGCTCAGTCAGGCTTGTGGCTCCGGGGGGGGACCTGCCCGCCCCGGCACAGGAGCAGAGCCTCGAGCACGGTCGCCGCGAGCGCGGGCCCAGCCCCTCCGCGGACCCTCACCCGCTGGGGTCGGAGCCCGCGCCCAGCGCCCGGGACTGCCAGGTCCCTACACCGCCGGCGCGCCCACCCACACCCCGGGCCCCGGGGCCCCGGTCGCTTTGCGGCCGCCCCCCGGCTCTGCTCCCGGGCCGCCGGCCAGCCGCGAGGGGCGGGGGCCGCGTTACCTAGGAGACGCTCGAAGGTGCCGCTGCCGCGCCCCATGGCGACCCGGTACCCCGACCCGACGCCGCTGCGCTCTCCGCTGCGAACCGGCGCGCCCCCGACTTCCGCTTCCGCCTTTCTCTCGGGCGCGCGCGCGCGCGCGTCACCGGGCAGGGCCGGGCCGCGAGCCGCGAGGAGGCGGGCTTTTTCGCTCGCCCAGACGCTGTGCGCCGATTGGGCTGCAGGCTGCACATCTTGGGACGGTGAGCGCCGAGAACCAATGAACAGCTCGGACGTGAGCCTATCCAATGAGAGCGGGGTGGAGGGCGGGACTTGCGCCGAGCTACGGGTCCCGGGTGGGGTCAGGGGCCGTGATGTGTCTCCTTCTGGGGGCCTCGGGCGTTGGGAAGACGCTGTTGGTGAAGAGACTGCTGAATATCCTTCCGCGCCGGGCGGGGGCCAGGAGTGCGGGGGCGGGCAGGGGACCGGGGCGGGCGTCGGGGTGCTCCGGGGGAGCGGGGCTGGGGTCCCGGGAGCGGGGTGCTGGGTGGGTCGGGCGGGTCCGGCCGCCGCCCGCGTTCTCTGCCCGGCTCGGGATCCTTGACTGCCCGCACAGCTGAGCTCCGGGGATGGGAAGGGCGATCTGGGCGATCCTCCGCCGACGCGGCCCACGGTAGGCCGCCCCTGTCCCGCAGGTTTAGCAGAAACGGGTACCCTTGACGGTTTGCAAAGCGTTTTGGGTGGTTTTAAGTGGAAGCTGGAGTCCGGCGGGTCAGTGCGTTAATGCAACCCTCGGGAGGTGAGCGGGGTGTCACGGGAAGGAGCCTGCCTGCTGGGACAGAGCTGCGGTGGACGTGGGTGCATGGCAGGGGCCCCGAGCCGCCCGCCCCTCACGCTCTTCACACTGCTTTCTCTGGTCGCCCCAGAGGCGAATCCCACTGAGGGGTGTTGGAGCGCGGCCACAGCCAGCTCTGAGGGTTGGGGCGTGGACCTTTGGAAGCTACTTTAGCCTTCCTTGCTTAGGGTTGTGCGTTAGGGTTTGAGCCCTTGAGAACGGGCGTATTGTGTAAAGGGCAGTGCATGTTTCTCTCCAGGAGTTCCCAGTGGAAAGGAGCTGTGTCCTTAATGCTTCCTGGTTTTTTCCACAGGTGGGCACCGACCTTACTGACATCGTGGTTCCAAGAAAGATTACCATCCGGGAGCTGGGGGGGTGCATGGGCCCCATCTGGCCCAGCTACTATGGAAACTGCCGTTCTCTCCTGGTAGGTCATGATCCCGTGAACTTGTTTAGGGATCGTGCAGTGCTGGACCTCACTCCGTACAGGCTGGAGTTTGGGTTCCTGGGCTAGTCAAGGACTTCCTTTTGGGAATGCAGCTTGATCCCTAGCGCTCCTGTTCCAGAGCTGACGGGAAAGCTCATGCGGGGCTCCGGACAGAAGTGTTTTTTCTCTGCCAGCAACATGCTTGCTCTCTGACATGTTTCTCTGCATGGGTTCTTATGGTTGACTTCTCCATGCCTTGTCCCATGCTAGCAAGGCCTGTGCCCCAAATCCCAGGACCCGTCCTGGGAGCACGGATGGCCACGCCAGTAGAGACCCGTGTGGGTGGAAACAAGTGACAGCAGGTCACGCTCGTGCAGCTCATCTCCCTTTACTTCTGCTGCCCCCAAAGTTGTTTCAAAGTCATCGTGCTCTTCTGAGCCAGGTCACGACACCCAAAGAAGAGGGTTTGGGAAGGACGGTCTCCCTCACAGGTGGCACTGGTCTGCATTTTTTTCCCTAGTTCATGATGGACGCGGCTAACCCCACTCAGCTGTCTGCCTCCTGCGTGCAACTTCTGGGTCTCCTTTCTGCGGAAGGACTAGCAGAAGCATCGGTCTTGATACTCTTCAATAAAATGTACGGGTCTGTCATCCTGGAGGAGTGTGGGGGTGCCTCCCCCCACGAGGAGTGCCCTGGAGCAAAGCCAGGAGGGGGTTCATGGGGGGTACAGTGGGGGTTGGGATCGGCTTGTGGCAGCCCAGCCTGACAGGGCGCTTCTTCCGCTGTAGCGATGTGCCCTGTTACATGACCGTGGAGGAGATGAAGTCCTTGATCAGACTCCCGGACATCATTGCCTGTGCCAAGCAGAGCATCAGCGCAGTGGCAGTCAGCGCTCACAAGGGCACCGGCTTGGCAGAGGTCCTGCACTGGCTCCAGGACACCCAGGGGACTGACAGCTGACAGCTGCCCCGCAGGAGGAGACCATGACGGGCCGGCCCTGTGGAGGGCCCGAGGGCCGCCCTGCTTGGCCTGCAGTGATCTGGATGACCCAGCACAAGCCTAGGGGATGGGCTTCTGGCCGGAGTTGCAGGGACGGGTAAACTGAGGAACCCTGGTTGCAGAAAGTCCTGATAGCTGGCCTCCGAATGAGAAGATCGTCCCCAGGGCTGGGAGAGGACAACAGGCTTGCAGGGTGGCTGGGCGACCTGCTCCCATCCCGGGATGTATTCCCTTCCCGCAGGTGTTTGGACTGCACAGCCCCACAGGGCTCTCTGTAGAGTTTCTGACAGGCTGATGATGTGACCCCCACTGTATGAGGCCGTTGTCATGGAAAGAACTGAGCCTGGAATCAGGACGAGAAGGGTGTTTTCATTAGTTCATCTGCTTAGTGCACGTTCGTCGCCGGGGAGGGCATAGGGATCCCGCAGGTAGGCGAGAGTGGGGGCAGCTCTGATAGAGCATGGGAGGTCCTGGCAAGCTCACCCTGATTTCAGCTGAGGGGGTTTGTGGGAGGACTAGGGTGTATTCGTGTCCTAGGGCCTCCATAACAAATTGCCACCTGGCTTAAAACAATCTAAACTTAAGCTCAAAGTTCTGGAGACCAAAAAACTGACAGGAAAGTGTCAGCAGGGTTGGTTCCTTCTGGAGGCTCCGAGGGAGGATGCATTTCTTGCTTCTTTTCTGGCTTCTAGTGGTTGCTGGTACTTCTCGATATAATTTGGCTTGTGACTCGAACTAAACCCCTGCCTCTGTCTTGATTTAGGGCCCACCCTAAATCCAGGATGATCTTGAGATCCCTCGTTACATCTGCAAAGACCCTTTTTGGAAATACGGTCATGCTTGCATGTTCCCAGGGTACAGGGAGAGGTCTGTGTGGGGCTACTGTTCAGCTCACTGCGGTCGGTTAAGAAGCCCTTCCCGGGTGTGGTTGTGCGTTTTCTGCAAGCGGCTTTCTCCATCTCAGCTGGCAGTCAAGGCCAGTTGGGCCGCGAGGGAACGCCAGGCATCTGTGCCATCCCAGCGTGCAGCGCAGCGGCCCGGCCTCAGCCGCGGGGGTTTCCAGTTGGCCCCGTTGTTGCAGGGATGTGTGTTCACGCGGGGGCTGTAAATGATGCCTCAGAAAAGCTCTCGCAGAGCCTGCAGGGCTACAGGGGCTCCAGCCCCCCCCGACCCCCCCACCCTGTGGAAGCGCTCCTCTCTGGGAAGGTCGCGCAGCCGCAGATGCGAGCGGCCTCCACCCCGGGGGTGCAGTCCTTGTGGATTTCAGACAACTTGGCACCCCCGCTTCAGAGAACTTCGACACAGTGCGTGCTCAGCAGACAGGCACCTGGCTCCATCTCTGGGGGTGGCCCCCAGCACGGGGCTCCTCTGATTTGGGCCTGGTGCCATCTCACGGTTAAGGCAGCCTGGGCTGGGTTGGTGAGTCTTCGGGACACTCTGACAGGCCTGCAGTGATTTCATCCTCCGTGTGAGCTACGAAGCTGGTTTTGAAAGGCAAACCCCCTCCAACCACGATGCCTTTCCACCTTCCTGCTTTCGTGCCACGCTCGGCCATGGGTCCGGGAGTGTGTTTCTCAGGGGCTGCGTTCACCCCGGTCTTGCCGTCCTGCCTACATCCTGGAATCCTACTGCGGGAAGCATGCCAACCACTGAAGGGGCGGCCGTGCTGCCCACCCCACTGGCACCTGTGATCTGCCAGCACAGTGGCAGCCAGGGTCCCGGGCACCCGACGCGGGGCACAGCCCCCCCCCCCCCCGAAACACACCCCTGAAACACTAGCCCTGGTCACAAACACAGCTTCAACTCAAGTTTTTAATTTGGAAAAAACCAAACACAAAACACTGTAAAGGATGCAAACAGGGAAAGGCAAAAAAGGATCCCACGGAAGCACACTGCCCCACACTTTCTGTAGGGCCACCATGGCCAAGGCTGAGACGTGGTAGTTCCCGCGCTGTCTGAGCCTGAGGGAGAAGCCGGGTGCTGTCCTCACAAGGATGAGCAGCAGGATGCTCTCCTTCATGTTCCACTGCTGAGAACCCTCCAGTATCAGCACCCCGCACCCAGCGCCCCACAGCTAATCACACTGGTAACATCTGTGTGCTCCCTCCTTTGGCTCTGGTGGGAGAGTCAAAGCTTGCCAGGCCCTGCTGTTGGCAGGAATTCCCCACGTAACCCTTTCAGCCTCGGGAAGGTCCCGGGCCAGGGTTCTGTCCTTGCCCTCAAGCTGCTTCAGACCTGCTCTTCTTTTCCCCAAAGGCTTGAGAACACAAACCTCCTCTTAAACCCACTGGGTGTGGGTGGTGTCCTGTCTCCATATCCCAGTGAAAGCCTGGGTGGGCTGCACCTGCCTCTGCAGGGACGAGGTGCCAGGAACAGGTCCCGGTGGCCTAGACCCTGACTCCTGACCGCCCGGCCCCCCCCCCCCGTCCCGCTCCGGCCTATGCTTCCAGCCGAGCTGCACTGTTGAACACACGGAGCTTCAGTTAGATTCAGCTGACCAAGTCTGCAGTGTCTCCAGCGGACTGGCGTTGAAGGACATGATTGTGGGATCGTCCCCCCTAAAGCGGCCCTGGGTTATGAGAGACTGGACCTGTGTATTCAGAACACAGCTGCGATGAACGATGCTAGGTGTGCCCGACTAGCTGTGTCCCAGATGTGCTGGCCACTCTATGGACACCTGGGACAGATCATGCTCTGTGAGGGACAGCCCAGCAAATGGTCACTCACAGAAAAGTCCTCTTAGGGAGAAAAAACGAGAGAGCAAAGGCCCGGAGCCCTCTTCTGCACTGGAGAGCGAGTACTTGGAGGGCCTGGGAGTCCCAGCATGTGTTCCAGGCCATCTACGTCCTCCCCAAACCCAGGTGTGGAGGCCCTGGTCTCGCCGTCACAGATGCGTCTCTGCCTTCCTCCTGGAAGCCAAGTGGGGGGAACAGGGCAGCTGCGGTGACTGAGCCCCCTGCCACTTCTTTAGCGCCCTGTAGGCCTGCACGGCCCGCTCTCTCTCTTCCCCAATAATCCGCTGCCGGGCCAGTGACGTGGTCAGAGGCTGGGACACGCCACCAGGGCTCAAAAGCATCCTCAGCATCAGCGATTTCTTCCCAGGCTAAAGAACAGAGATGGAAGGTTGAGGCACAGTTGGGGAAAGAGGAGAGATAAGAAAGGGCCCATGTTGGTCCTCTAGCTGTATGCCCAGTGAGAACATGGCATCCCGCGTGTAGGCCCCGGACCACACGGCCCTGGGGGACAGCCAGGGCAGCTGCCCCTGCTTACCTGACCCCGACTTGTGCTCGTCCTGGGCTGGGCGGTCAGTTCTGGGGGCTGCAGGGCAACCTCGCCAAACTGCACCGTGTCTGGAGAGGCAGAGGAACACAACTGATGCCTCTGGCCACGCAGCCACCCATCCGCTGCCCCCCACTGCCGAGGCATAGGCCCGGGGCCCACACGATCACTTCAGGAGGACCTACCTCGGAACAGCTCCCGCTCCAGCCCTTCTGCGGCCTTCTCCTCCCTCCGCCGCCGGACTCTATCCAGCCGCCGTTTCTGGAAGCTGGGGAAGAAAGCACAGTGCTGTTCAGATTCCCCAAGTCTCATCTCATGGGACTCAGAAGGCGGAGGTCACCCATGCCCAGGAGGTTGCCCCACAGCAGAGCCCAGCTAGCTCCTGCCAAGTCCCCACTCTAGCGACCGCCTGCCCCTCACAGCCGGGCGCTCAGAAGAGCAGGCCTCCGGGGTTCCAAGGCCACATTCTTGGGGGGGGCGACTGTGCCCCCAGAGCACCTCTGACGGCGTCTGGAGACGTTCTGGGTTGTCCCAATGGGGGGGGGGTGCTCCTGGCACCTCGGGTAGAGGCCAGGCTGTCGCTCCACACCCTCAGCGGCCCCCACCCCAGACAATCTCTGGCCCCACGCGTCGCCTGGGCTGCTGCATCTGAAGGGTCTCGCAGAGCAGCGCTGTGTTTGGGGGGTGGCTGTGGCCCCGGATGGTGCGTGGTTCAGGTTTTCTGTGATGTACTTTTCGTCACTTGGCCCGACCACGAGCACAAAGAGCGCTCAGATGCGGCAGCGCCCCGGGACCGCAGACCATCTCCGACTCCCGCAGCTGTGACAGACACTCCGACGAAAGCTTGGGTCCGCCCACCTCAAAGGCTGCAGCGGTGGCAGAAACATCTCAAAAAGCCCTTGTTTGTCAAAACCACCTCCCCGCCCGCGCCCACAGGCCCAGGGAGGTGGCACAGGGCTTCCTTCCCAGACTTCTCCAGGGCTGAGGGGCAGGGGAGCTACAGCGGGCGGTGGGCTCCCTCCTGGTGCCAGATGCCGCCCTCAGGAGCCCTGCAAGGACTTTATCCGAGCCCCCGCTGGAGATGCCGGTATCCCCGCTTTACAGATGAGGCACTGGAGCTGAAAGAGGTCGCAGGAATTGTGTGGATGGCACAGCTGAAGGCCCTCAAACTTCTTTCATGGAAAGGACCCCAGTCCAGGTCCTCGAGGAGGTGGTGTCAGCCAGTCAGAAGCAGGGGAACCCCAGAGCTGCGTGGGATCCCCCAGTGGCCAGCAAGCCTTCCTGAGGGACCACCAGCCTCATCTTTTCCCCTCTCTCTATTGCAACTGGCCAGGGTGGGCAGCAGGCCCTTGACCTCATCTGGCTCTTGGGCCCCTTTGATGCTTTCCCAGAGAAAGGCAAAGACAAATCTGGCCCTTCAGAGTTCCGTGGGCTCGGAGACTCCCTGAACCCCCAGGGTTGAAAAGCTCTGACGTAGAGAAAAACAGGTTTTCACTTCTCTCTGTGCTCCCCCTGAATCGGGGTGGGGTGGGACTCCCCCAGGAAGAAAACACTATCGATGCAGAGAACGGTCAGGGGACCCCCAACCCCACTCCACTCACGCTTTCTTCCGCTCCGACTTCTTTCTGGGAGCTTCCTGCACCTCGGGCTGCCGGGCCACCTGGTTCTTGCTGAGGAAGAGCACGTGCTGGGCCTCCTCCTCCATTCGCTGGATATAGGCCCTGTCAGACTCCCACTTCCTCTGCTGGAACTTGGGGACAGCGATGTCCGGCTCGGCTCCTTTTGCTTCCTTCTCCAGCGTCTTTCTGAAGGCTGCCTGGGCTGAGACCAAAGGGAGAGGTCAGGCGGTGTGGTGCCAGGCTGGCCAGGGCCACAGGGAAGGAAGACCAGACTCAAGGGGGGGCAGCTCGGACACCCATGTGGATGGGAGCCCCACAGCCCACTGCTGCAAGTCACAGATGTCCACCACAGCTTGGTTGAGAAAGAAAATAGGAAAGAACCTGAATGTTAATCATCAACGGGGGACTGGTTGAATAACTACCCTATCTTCATGCGAAGACTTCACTGCACAAACCCAGAACATTACGCAATGCACAGAATGAACATGTAGCTTTCCTATCCTAAGTATGTGAAAATGTGCAGGATATTTCTCTTGGGCAGGCACAGCAGAAAATGAACAGCGCTTTCTTTCAGGGCAAAAGAGCAGGATTCAGAGACAGGGAGGGAGGCCGTGCTGTCCATCATACTGTACACCCGTTTGCTTTACCACGTATGAGTTTATGTCTTAAATCACCAAAAACAAGAGCCAGCTCCGTAAAGCACAGTTCAAATTGTGGTTTCTTCTGCTGGGGCCGGTGTGCATCCTCTACTTCTCACCTTCCCTGCCTCTTTCTGTCACCGTCTCTTTGATGCTCATACAACCCTGAACGAAAAGCATGAGGTTTACAAAGAAATTATAAAACAGCACTGATGGGGCGCCTGGGTGGCTCAGTCTTTAAGCGTCTGCCTTCAGCTCAGGTCATGACCCCAAGATCCTGGGATCGAGTCCCACATCGGGCTCCCTGCTCAGCGGGAAGCCTGCTTCTCCCTCTCCCACTCCCCCTGCTTGTGTTCCCGCTCTCGCTGTTTCTCTCTCTGTCAAATAAATAAATAAAAATCTTTAAAAAAAAAAACAGCACTGATGTAAAAACAATCTCATATTTGGGAAAACAAATGTAAATACACAAAACACCATCATGCTGGACTCCATTCCCCAAAATGCCCCGAGCGTTATCTCTGGCAGAGGCTGACAGGTGGCTACCCAACCTGGCCCCGGATGAGGGGTTGGAGAGGTAAGTTTTCGGGGGGGGGGGGGGGTGTCTGATCAACTCCCTCCTTAACCTCCAGAAAACATCCACTCTTTCCCCCCATTGTTTCTGCACTCCCGTCCAAGAAACGGCCGTTTCTCACTTGCAAGAGCTTCCCTGGCCTGCCCTGTCCACTCCCTCAATTGTTACACGGGGATCTTTTCTCAAAGTCAGTCTGAACCCACCATCACTTCTGATGGATCTCCACTAGTTTGGGAGGGGAACCAAAAATCCTAACAGGAGGCCCCAGGGGCTCCTTCTGGAGCCTCATCCGAAACCACACTGCCACCTGCTGCCAGCCACCTCTGTGGCCCTGGTGACATCAGCCTTCTGTCAGTGCTCCACAAGCTCCTGCACCTTCAGACTGCTGGGTGTCTGCGGATCTCTGCTGCCCGAAGCACGATTAAACATTTAGGCAATTAAGTGGACTGGGGCACACAAAGCTGTATGGCCACCCAGCATGAGCCTGCACGTTACCTTGTTTCTTCCTCTTTTTGTTACTGATGGGATTTTTCATCTCCTGGCGGCTCCTCATAATCTCTCGGAGCCGGAAGGGGATTTCCTGCTCATCCCGGTTCTTAGGCTTGCAATTCACTTTCTTTTTTTCTTTGCTGGGAGCGAGAACAGGAGGGTGAGACGCGTCCTAAGTTCAGCATAAGCAGAATCGGAGACACTGAAGCCGAGCCTGGAAAGCGAACCTGGCTGCCGGGGGCGCCGGGCGAGGGCGCATCCTCCCAGGAGACTGCCCCTGACCTGGGTTCTCGCAGGTCGCTGGGGGGAGGGGCTCTCCCGGAGCCCCAGGAGGGCAGGGACCGACCCTGGAAGTGGCTACTGCCACGCCGGAGACCCTCACGCCTCCGCTCACCCGGCCGAGCCTCCCGCGCACCCACGGGTAGGGACTGCGGGGCGCGGAGACCTACCTGCGCGGTCCGGGCCATGGCGCTGAGCGCTGCTTCCCCCGCAGCTCCTGCGGCCGCCCCTGCGGCCGCCCAGGACCCCCAGGCCCCGCCGGCCCCACGGGCGGAGCACCTCGGCGCCAGGGTCCAGCCATCCGCACACCGCGGGCTCCCAGACTAAACCACTTCCGCCTTTCCGCACAGTCCCGCCCCACGATCGCCATTTCCGCTTCCTGCACTTAGGTCTGCGCCCATTGGGGCGGTGCTGCTCCCTGGCGGACCGGGATTGGCCAGAGCGGCCGCCCCTCACACCGCCTGGGGCGGGGCCCGGGCTGCGGCGCGCGTGCGCTTTGGCCCGGCCGCAGGTGATGCTGCTCCGGAGCTTGGTTGGGGGAGGCCGGACGGTGGCCGCTGCTGCCTGCGGTCCGGCAAGTACCAGCGGGGCGGGGGCCGGGGCGGGGCGCGTTCGGGAGGCGGGGGCCCGGCAGGGACCGGAGACGCCCGGCCCGCGCCGCCTGGTGTCGTTCCTGTCTTGGCCCCGGCTCCGCGGGAAGGGCCGCCCTGCGCTGGGCCGCCGGTTCGGCAGTATCCCTTGCATAGCCCCTTCATCCCTGTCTTCCTCTCAGGTCATCCCCCAAAGGTCCCGAGGGCAGCCCCCCGCCCCCGCACCGGGCACCGCGGGCAGCCTTCCCTCCCTTCTCCGGCCCCGGCCCCAGGGTCCTGTGTCCTGCTCTGGGGTCTCCGGGGCCTTCCACACTGACTGCCACCGCCCTTACTTATTCATTCTGCCTAACTCCTGCGAGGAGCACGAGCTCCTTGGTCACTGCGGCTTCCCCAAGGGACTGCACGTAGCCGGCGCTCAAGGGATACTGCGGAGGGAGTATCAGCATGGTCAGAGGGGAAGGCGCTCGGCTGCACTGGTTGGAGAGGGAGAAGCCGCTGTGTGGCCCCAGCCCGCAAGCTTCCACCCGCCCCCATTCCTGCCCAAGGAGGTGGGGTTCCAGGGTACCCCCCACCCCACCATCTGCTGGAGTGTGCACCCAGTGCCTGTCCCTGAACCCATTTCTCCAGCCCTTACGTCCACTTTACAGAGGGGAAACCGAGTCTACAGATGCAGTAACTTGTCTAAGGTCTCCTGGGAAATGAGGAAGCGGGGAAGCACCTGGAGCCCCCTGCCAGTGACAGGAGGCTGAAATTTCCCTGGAGCTGGGGGCCGGCAAGGCCTTACCAGCATCTGTCTTCTTAGGGGCCATGTCGACCCTCCAGCTGGGACCGGTGCCGAAGGCTTCCTGGAGGCGGCAGCGTTCTTTACAGGCCGCACACCTGGGTCCAAGTCCGTGAAGGCCACAGAGATTTTGGGAAGGACCGTGTAGAGGAGGGCTCTCAATCAGGTGCAGATGGCACAGGGCAGCCCAAGTCGTCCTTGCCTGGCGGGGGCCCCCCAGAAGCCCGGTATCCCCTGCCGCCTGAGCTCCAGCCCCCCACAAACTGCTGCATGAGTGGCTGCCCCAACTGTGTGTGGGTGGAGTATGCAGACGCACTGCTGCGGCATTACCGAGATGGTGGCCAGGGGGCCCTGGCTGCCCTCGAGGAGCACGTGACTGACGAGAACCTCAAGGCCTTCCTCAGGATGGAGATCCAGCTCCGAGTGAGGAGTGGAGGCTGAGCCGACTTGCCCAACACCCACGCCGGCTCCAGCCTGACAGCTCCTTCTCAGGAAGCAGCACGGAGCTTTACTTGTGGCCCTTCGTGAGGCCGGAGTCAGACAGGAACAGAAGGAATTATTTAATGACTTTATCTGAGAATAAATAAGTCTGTGGTGATTAGACGGAGGCTTCTGTGTTCTCTGTAGGGCTTACGTTCCGTTGTCAAAGAAAGCAGGTGCAGCTTGCTGTTGAACTTTTATTGAGAGCCTGCAGCTTTCACCAACCTGTAAGGGTGAAGTAAGTTCCATTTCTTTGACGATCCACGTGACGACGACCCCAGGAGTCCCCTTCCATGTCCCAGCACCCCAGAAGTCCTGCCCCAAGGTCAGCTCTGGTTATTCTCAGTGGCAGAGGGAGGACTGTCTGGTTCCATGAAGTTGCTGCTGGCAAAGTCCTTGGCAGGCATGGACACCGGTAGGCAGCATGAGAAGGGCCCCATTATTCCAGCTGCAGGGCTCCTTGGGGAGCTACCCATTCACCAGCCAGGTAGAAAGCTGTAGATCAGCCCGCAGGGGCCTGAGCCTCCAGTCCTTCCAACCCACTTAGACACAATGATCGAGGCAGTTGATCAGGGTGTAAGGACCCAGGGGCCTCCAGCATTAGCCCTAGAATCAGCCTCCCGGCACTAGCCTGGTCCTTGGCTGCAGACCCGGCCGCGGGACCATTCAGCCCGGGAAGAACTTCATCTTAGGGTCCTCACTGCCCGTCCCCATCTCCTGCTCACCCCCATCGTGGAAATTGTCCCATCTTACCTCCCTCCCCCAACACTTCCAAGCGCTGAAACCAGTGGCCTGGATGGGGCGGGGGTTAAAGGAACTTGTGCGTGTTTTCTCTCTCCTCATTTAAAGAAAAAACTAAGATTAGCATAAATTCATGAGGGGTTTGAGCTGATAAACAGGCCTTCCCAGGTAGGGGCCTTTAACAGAAAGCTGGTGTATCACATAGAAATGTGTGGGCAAGAGAATGGAAGCAAAGCACGGTGCCTAGTTAGACACCCATGGTTCAGGCTGTCTTTCTGGACAGCTGCGTGCCCTCCAGAAACAGGGTTTATGGTGACACAGATCTATTAGGCTGTATCTCAGAGAGCATCTCATTCAACGTGTCCTCATACAGATTCAAACACGTCCCAGAAAGAGAGAGCCTTCCTCCAGGCACAGCAGCACAGCAAAGCTTGGCAGGCTCCGAGGCTCCGTGAAGGGGTGGCTTATCTCAGAGATGTAGAGGTTTTCCGTATTTTTCCCCAAAATGCAGATTTATAAGGGTTTCCGTATGGACCTGGGTACACGTACATGCGTACATCCGAAGGATCCTACTAAGTCAGCCCTACTGGGGAATGCAAGAGTCATGGCGATATCCTGTCCCCAGGGGCAGCCGCTGGCCTGGCTCCTTGCAGTGAGGCGGACTCCTCCCCCACGTAGCACGCAGCGGTCGAGGATGCCCGTGCAGCCCAGCACCAGGCTCACCGAGACTCGCGCAGGTGCGGGTCTTGTCTGCTCATTCGTTCGTCTCTCAGGCGCCGGGTGACCACCTGTGACGTGTCTGGCACTGGGGTCCGGTAGGAACACCTGCCACACTCACTCTAACATGGAAGACAGAGGTTACCACGAGTGTTACCCAATGTACAACTATATCAGCTGCCGTGCGGTCCTATGAGATACGCCTCCTGGTCAAGCCTGAGGGGTCGCCCCTGAGGAAATGGTCCTGGGGCAGAGCTCTGACGTCCCAGGAAGAGGGAGCTGAGGGAACGGGAGCTGAGGGAACGAGGAGAGGTGCACAGTACACCAACAGACGGAGCAGCAGGTGCAAAGGTCCTGGGGTGGAAGGGGCTGGGAGCATGGAGAGTGAGGCGGAGGGATAAAAGGTAAGGTCAAAGAGGTAGATAGTGACCAGACTACACAGGACTTTGGGGGCCACGAAGCCAGATTCTTTAGAGATCAGAGAACTGAAAATGGGGAGACCCAGGACAGCAGCCAGTGCAGTTTCTTCTTGGCTTCCAAGAGGAGCAGCTTCAGGAGTGAGTCTTGCCCGTCCAGTGGTTTGTGTCGGCACATCCTATCTCCATCCCGACCCCATCCCCAGGCCCTTGCCTGCCCCTGAACCCCTTCCCTCATCTCCCTGACCCTCAGTGGTGGTGCCCTCCCGCCACCCTCCTGAGTGGCCCTGACAATCTCATTAGTGTCGTGTCAGAGGATGATCCTAATTGGCTTACCCAAGAGCAGGATAAATGCCCAGCCGGCCCCCTGCTGAGGGAGATCTGGCCACTCACACCCATGGCCCCCTGAGACCTGCCCAGTGCTTGGTGAGTACTGACCTTCCCCAGTTGCCTTTCTTGACAGCCGTTTACCCAAGGGAGCTGAATATCTGCACAGAGGGTGGGGAATTGTTGGGCTTTTCACCGCCACACTGACGGCTGGATCTGCAGGAGTCTGTCCACTGTCCTAGTCAGAGCGGTTCTCCAGCCGGTCACTTTCAGCTCCCCCATATTAAAGGGTGGTTGCAGGCAGTCCCCAAGGCCATACACTCTCAGCTAACTTGAGTGGTCATCAGCCAGAGACTGGACTGCGGCTGGGCCAGCTGGGAGAGCTTGGACCGTGGTTTCCACGAGGCCAGCATCTGACAGGGGGAGTTCCGTCTGGGTTAGGGCTGTGTGCACCGGGCCCATGGCCTGGGACTGGGGAAGGGGTCTGGCTGGGCCTACACCATCTAGGCTGTGAGGGGTGGGCATGATGGGGTCTGAGCTGCCGGGACCACCGGTGCAGGTCACCTTGGACCCCGCGTACATCCTCCTTGGCTGGTGCGGGTTCTGGCACGGAGGATGAATGTTAGGGAGGAAAGGTCCATGGTGGGGTGCACCTGGTACTGGGTGCCCACCCCCACCACCCAGCCTGCCTTGCCCGCCAGCCGGTCTCAGCCCTGATGCTCTAGCCAGCAGCTGGTGGTAGCCCAAGGCTGTAGCCCACAAGACTGGAGCAGCAAAGCGGGCCCATGAGGTGGGGCCTGGGGCATCTAGTGCCAGGGGCTCCTGTCTGTGTCCTGTGCTTAGCCCCAGAACCTTCTAGGCTCACGGCAGCCCTGAGGGATTAGAGTCGCCCTCTGGTGCTAATAGGCTTAGGGGAAGCCGAGTTGCCCTTGAGCAGGGTCAGTGGGGTTTAGGGCATCCAGGGAGAGGCAGAGGGGAGGTCACCCTGTGCAGTGGGTTCAGAAACACCAGCAGGCGACACTGTGTGCCCAGGGCAGTCTCCAGGCACAGTGAGTGGCTGGGGGATTTACCAGTAGAGGGAAGAAACTGCAGGGGGCTGGTTGCACAGCTCAGCTCGGGACTTCTCCGGAGACAGACCCCTCCCTGCCAGGCACCCTGCCCTCCACTTCTCTGACGCCTGGCATGCACCAGGAACGAGGCTGAGTGTCCCTACCGCAGTGATTGGGGTGGGGCACGCAGAAGGGGAGACAGCTGAGGGGGGTGCACCGGGGGGGCCGCTGGTACTCTCATTCCCCCTGCCTGACCCCAGGTGCAGGCCATGTGGAGATGGCGGGGGGCTGCCATCAGGGTCACGCTCAGGGCCTCCTGGGTTTCCTGTTTCAGGACTTCCTCTCTTCCGCTGGGTTGAGACCTGCAAGGGGGCGGAAGCAAGGGGCTGACCAGGAGCCCCCCAGCCTGGTGTGCGTCCAGCCCACGGTGTGAGGGAGTCTAGAAGCCAGAGGTCACCGTGGGCTCTCTGCCATCCTGGCCATGAACCTGGAGCCACCCAAGGCCGAGATCCGGTCAGCCACCAGGGTGACGGGGGGGCCTGTCACTCCCAGAAAAGGGCCCCCCAAATTTAAACAGCGGCAAACCAGGCAGTTCAAGAGCAAGCCCCCCAAGAAAGGCGTCCAAGGGTAAGCAGAGCTGGTGGAGGGCCAGCCGCAGGCTACACAAGAAGTGGGGGGGGGAGGGCACTGTAGAGCAGGGGGCTCGGCCACCCTTCCCTGGCTGGGGTCATTCCCAAGGGCCCCCATTCCTCAGCATGGGGGGCAGGAGGGCTCGGGGGCTCCTGTCACCCTCTACCTGTTACTGCCAAATGGATCTGGAGACCACGCTCACTGCCGCTCAGGGACTCAGCCACAGCCCACCCGCCGGCATATGTCCCTGCACACTCACAGCCAGGGCGCGCTGGCAGACCCAGGGGCTGGCACTCAAGGGCACGTATGCCCCCACGCACCCCCACTCCCCTCTTCCCAGCCACTGGCCCTGACCACTGTGTCCTGCAGGTTTGGGGACGACATCCCTGGAATGGAAGGCCTGGGAACAGGTATGATGGCTGCCAGGGTCTTCCCAGGTCCCCCCCACTCTCCCGCCTGTCCGTGCGCCTGGGGCCCCATCCTTACCCCACTTTCCCCAGCCAAAGCTTATCTACAGCACTGCCTCAAGCCCGTCCTTCCTTCTCTGCCCCAACATCAAGGTTTAGGCCTCACAGAGGTGGGGCTGCTCCCATTCAGTGGGTTCACCGGGTACTTGGGGGGGGCTGGAAAGCAACAAGGACGCCTTGATGTCCCCCTCTCTCCTCCCTGGCGTGCTGCATCCATCCTCTTCCACTCGACACCCTCAAGCTGGCGTGCCCTGGGGGAAGGGCTCCCCACCCAGGACTTCTGCTCTCACCACTTGGGGTGTAGATAACAGGCCATGGAGGGGGTGGTGGCCCCTGGGGCCATGAGCCTCCTGGTGCCACTGTTTCTTCTCCTGCAGACATCACGGTCATCTGCCCATGGGAGGCCTTCAACCACCTGGAGCTGCACGAACTGGCCCAGTATGGCATCATCTAGCTCCAGAGCCTGACCCAGAGCCTCAGGGCCGTACCCCCTGCTGCCCGCTGCCGCCCCTGCTCAGGATTCCTGTGAGGAGGCCGGCCCCCCTGAGGGTGTCCAGGTTGCCCAGTTTGTGTCTGGAGACCCTTGCAGGGTGGCAACCTCAGGCCCCCAGATGCCAGTTACCAGAAGCCCACCAGCTCCCTGTAGGACACCCTGGGGCCAGTCAGGCCCTGCTTAGCTTCCAGAAACACTGGCCCACAGACCTTGTCTTAGGGCTGGAAAGCCAGGGCAGGGTCTCCCAGGAATGTCCCTCCCAGCCCACTCCCGTCCTGCTGTGTGGTGGTGAGACCAAGCTCCCCTCACTGGCCCTTCCCAGCTGCTGCCCTTGGGTTGGAGTGGGGGGCTGGGGGAGTCCTGGTGGCATCCGACCAACACCCCTCCAAACCCATCATCTGCAGGAAACGTCCTTTCCAACATGGCCCACGCTTGCTGTCCCTGTTTCAAAATAAACTCCGCACGCCCCCGCGCACTCAGCTGGAGTGGGTTGTGTTGTGGGTGGGGGCAGGGCCCGACGGCGTGGGTCTCCAGGAGGAGCGTAGGGATGAAGGTTGAAGGTGCAGGCTGGTGGGCGCAGCACGGGCCTGGCCAGGCTGAGAGGGAAGGAAACCCACTAAATGCTGCGTCTGGGCCTGTGGTGGCCGGGGGTCCATGCAGCAAGGCCGGCTAGGCTGGGAGGCAGTCGCGTGCATGCCCGGCCCCTGGAGCAGTCCTCCCCAAGGAGGCGGATGAGGCCCCGCAACAGCTCATGTGAGGAGGAGGGAGCCCTCAACCCTGCCTCACAGGTGAGGAAACAGGTGCAGAGAGATCGGGGAATTCGCTAAGTGGCCCAGCCAGCCTGTCCTTAGCTGTCCACTACCTCTGGCCAGGCACCCGCCCGGTGACCCAGGGTTCCATGCCTGATGCCACACCTGGGGGGATCAGGCGCACCCGCACACACAGGCCTGGTGAAAGTCCCTAGTGGCAGCCGCCATCCGGGAGCCCGCCAAGTGTGTGTCCACGTGGACCAGGTGCGTCTGTGGGGCCTGTTCACACAGCAGGGACCAGATGGTGACTCTTGGGAAGGGCCCTCTGGGGTCCCATTCATGTGAAAGCCAGAAAAAGCCACCTAACTGAAGGTGACGAGGGCCAGTCGGGGTGCCCCCAGGGAGGAGGCGAAGCAGCCTGCCGCGGCTGGCTCCTGACCTGGCGTGGGTCCGCACGGGTTTACGGAGGGACGAGTTCCTCACGCTGCCCACTTGAGACAGGTGCCATTTACTGTTGAATGATACAGCTCAGTAAAACTTATTCCTGCCTGGGCCTCGCCCTCGGCCACCACAATGGATGGGAAGGGGCCAGGCGGTGGTAAGGGAGTGGGGCCACCGGGGTGGGCCTCAGAGGTGGGGTCAGAATGGGGGTTGGGAGCAGGGAGGTGGTTGGAGGTGACAGTCAGGGGTGGGAGTTGGAGTTGGGGGCTTGCCGGCAGGATTTCATCCAGTCCTCAGAGCCCTGTACTCTCCCCACCGGCCAGGTAGCTTTGCCTGGCATCCCCCGTGGGAGGCGTGGCTTACACAGGCCACGCGGTGTTTGCAAGGGCTCCGTGGTCGAGAACAAATGTCTCCAAAAGAGAGTGAAATCAGGTGGTGGTACAGGGACTCATCCTTGCGGGGCCTGACAGAACCGGGAAGGAGGTGGGCATGGCCTGCCCTCAGGGAAATGGGCCCCTGTGGAGTGGGAGGTACAGCAGGTGGAGGAGGCCCGGGTGCCTGAGACCCAGCGTGGTTACTCCGACACCTTCCCTGGGTGTCCTACAGGGCTGTCAGCCCTGGGCCAGTTTGGCAGGGGACCTTTCCGTCCCCGCGGTTCTGGGGCTCTCCACCCCCCACCCGACGGACAGCCAGGGCCCTCACCAGCTGGGCGGCCAACAGGAGCTCCACCCCCTGCACGACCACAACCACGATTGTGCAGGCACCCACAGCCCGGACATTCCTGCGCAGCCACCCTCGGAGTGGAGGGCCACAGCCCTGCAGATGCACCCGTCTCTGAGCAGCATCCTCATCCAGGCCCAGAGCTCTGAAGCCACACGGGGGGTTGACAGCCGCGCCATCTTCCCTGGGGTTGATGCAGCAGGAGGCGGGAAGGCGGCAGGCCTGGACCCCAGGGGAGCTGCAGTTAAAGTACCTGTAAGAGTACATCTGGGCATCGGTCCGGAGGGCAGGGCCCGTTGTTCGGGGCCCGGCGCTGAGTCAGGTGTCTCTTCCCGGCCCTTCAAACGTCCACGCCCCACAGACACGCATGCACATGCGCACACACACTTGTGCACACACAATAACAGCTTCCTGTGATTCATCCCGGCACCTGCACACGCAGGCAGATGTCAAAGCCTCTTGGCAGGAAGGGACATATTTGGTGAGACAGCTGAAGAGGAGACAAGCATGTGATGAGGGGTGGGAATCAGACAGCCTTGCCCGATAGGGGCTGCTGAGTTGGTCTGAGCAGGCAGAACCGGAGGGGAGAAGATGCGCTGAAGCCTGGGAGAGGTCGCCGTGCCCGTCAGCGGGTCGGTGCGGGAGGCCGAGGGGCAGCACTCGGCAGCCACGGGCTCTCCTCACGGGCCCCAGCTCCAGGCAGCCTCCTCCAAGCGTCCCTGGCCTTTGACTGGGGTCCACGGTCCTGCACCTGCCCTCCCTCCCAGGCATGCTCTCATCCCCCAGAAGAGTGGGCCTCACTAAGGCAAGGACTCAAAAGCCAGTAGGATGGGTGACCATGTGACACCACAGGGGGCTGCCACCAATCCGAAGTCACACACAGCCCATGAATGAGAACACCCATGTGGATGCTTCTAGAACCCTTGTCACGTTTCAGTGACTGCTGGACACAAGTGGCTGGTTTTCAAGTCTCTGTAGGACTCCCTCTCTCGTGGTCAGTTGTCCTCCAGCAAAATGTAAAAGATACACTGCCCAGTGTTCCTAAATAGACAACACTTACACACACCCACTCATACACACACACAGACACACGCGCACACACAGACAAGCATGCACACGCACATGCTTGTGCACACAGACACAGACATGCACACGTGCAGACACAGAGACACACACACCACCATGCACACGCACATGCATGCACACACAGACACATAGACACACATGCACACAGACACATGCAGACACACAGACACGAACAAGCATACACACATGCATACGTGCATACACAGACAGGCACACACGCACGCACCAGACACGCATATATGGACAAGCATGTACACACACATACGTGTACACACAGACACGCACACATGCACACGCTGTGGAGGGAGAACTGTGGAGTCCGGAACGATGTCCCCACTTAACAAGTGCATTTGACATTGAGACGTCTTGTATGATGACCTTACCAAAAACACTCGCCAAACTGACTTTCTAAGTCTGCTGGCTCAGCTTCTCCACTAAGAGCCCTGTCCACCTGGTCCTGGTTGGAGGGAGCAGAAACACCCGGGGGCCCACGTGTGTGCACGGGCACGTGTGCACACACTCGTGTGTGCGTACAAGTGAGCATGTGTGTGAGTGAGTGCATCCATGTGAGTGCACGTGCAGTCCGGTCTGCTGGCCTCTGGGGACGCCCCCCTTCCCCATGGGCTCCAGGACTCACAGGTTCCACGTCCAGTCCTGGTAGGAAGACACCCCACAGCACTGCAGCCCCAGCTGGACCTGGTCAATGAGGAAGCGCAGGTCCGGGTCATCCTGATAGTGGGTGATGGCCACACGCAGGGTGGGCTCCAGGCCATCCTGCAGCGGGCCCCAGAAGGCCACCAGCAAGGCACCCACCACAGCTTCCAGCGCCAGGAAGGCGATGAGACCCCCAGAGAAGCAGTGCAGCAGGCAAGCATTCTCGCAGAGGGCACCCAGGCAGCCCGCCAGGCTCACTGCACTGACCACCAGCCCCCCCAGTGTCAGTCCCAGCAAGGGGTCTTCGGGCAGGGCCGCCCCCCGGCTACTCCCCAGAGACCCTTTGACAGCCAAGCCCCAGAGCCCAACGGCCAGGGCCAGCAGACCAAGCAGAGAGAAGAGGAAGTTGAACAGGAAGGTCAGGTACTTCAGGCAGCTGCTTCCCAAGGGGAGAGAGGAGGCCGGGTCTCCCCCAAGGCCTGTCCTCCAGACCTGGTCCTCTCGGGGTGCCGGCCCTGGGCGGCTTGAAGTGAGTGGGCTGCTCCCGGGGAGGGGCTCCTCCTGGCACCCGGTGCCCTGTGGAGGAAGGAGGAACACACAGGGAGACCTCACCAGCAGGACGTGATAATCAACAGGGAGGTCACCTCCCCGTGGCCAGGGGAAGAGACTAGACAGTGGATAGAGGACACTCGGGGACTGGAGATGGCTGGGGAGGACCATGGCGGCTTCCAGGCTTGTCACCCGGCCAGGCAGCAGGGGGACAGGAAGGGCCTGTCTCCTGCAGAACAGAGGGACAGCTGCACCTTGCCAGTTCATGGTGGAGAGTAAGCGAGGCAATACTGGGAGACCGGCGTGGCACGAACACACGCCTGTCCTTGATCCCCTCTGTGGGATGGAGGATGTGGTCCCTCAGCAGAGGCACGTGGCAGGTGGCCTGAGCAGCATCTATGTGGGTTGGGCTGGACATGCAGTCCAGAGAGGGGCTTACCCACCCAGCCCAGGAGGTGCAGGCCCTCCAAGCAGAAGGGCTGGCCCCGGGGACTGCCCTTGCTGCTTCCCCCTCTCAGACCAGCCCCAGTGTCCCAGGACCCGCGCAGCCATCTCTCTCAGGGTCAGATCGCGTCACAGTTGACCATCGTTCCCCCTTCCTCCACAGGGCACCGGGTGCCAGGAGGAGCCCCCCCCCCCCCCCGGGAGCTCCTCCTTTGCAGTCCGCCCGACTCTCTGAGCGCAGACACGGTGCTGGGCCAGCCAGGCTCCCAGAGCAGGGAGGAGACCAGGGCTCTGTGGGAGGCAGGAGCCCTGCCTTGCCCTCCAGCGATGCTCAGCCACGCTCTGGGACACTGGTCATACCAAGTGTGGAAAGTAAAGAAGTGCTGACCCATCTCCCGCCCCCAGTTCTCCCACAGCGGAGTGGCTCAATGATCGTGAGGTTTGGAGAAGCTGCTGACTCCGTCCCACTTCATCCCTTAACCAACAATCTCCATTTCAGATCTGCTTGCCCCCCACCCCCAACGCTCTCCACCTGCAGGCAGGTGTGGGAGAAACTTCTGTTCTCTCCCTGCAGGGAGGAGAGGGACAGCCTGCCCTTGAAATCTGGGAGGAGAATTTGGAAGCTGTGGCCCCACACCTAGACAGGGCCTCCCTTCCAAACCAGTTTCCCAGGAAGAAGCTGCCCTCCACTCCCCACATCTGACCCTGCATTGAAACCTCATTCACTGTGAACTTGGAGGAGATGAAAGGAGTATTTATCAGCCCCCCAGACCCCAACAGTCAGTGGGAGCAAAAGGACAGGCTGCTGGATGCCAGGCTGGGGGGGCCTGGGGCTGCCGGAGGCCGTGGGCGTGGGCCAGGAAGTTATCCTGCAGCTTCGCGGCCAGCCGGGAGGGATGTCAGGAGCCAGAACTCGTTGTCTTGCTTCCAGAACCACAGGCAGCCGTGGGGAAGGGGCAAATAGGGGCGGCAAGAAGGCCGAGAGGTCGTAGGTGGAGGCGGATGGGCAGGATATGAGGGAGGTGCTGAAGGCCCCCGTGAGCATGTCCCCTGGGTGTGTGCTTTTCTCAGAGTGTGGATGCACCGCACACCACATCAAACACAAGGGCAAGGATAGGAAACATTCCCGAGTTGGGGCAAAGCGCTGGGTGAGGATAAAGCACCTGATTAGTGAAACCCCCACCGCAATCTTAGCTCCTCGTTGGTGTCCACCTACTGGCTAGCCCCAGCACACAGAAAGGCTCAGGGTGGGGCCTGGGGCCAGGGTGGGTGAGAACCGGCCTGAGGTCCTCCCGAGGGCTTTCGGGGGTGGAGACAGTCCCAAACGGGGGGCAGAGGGCACCGGGCACTGGCTTACCTGGGACAGCAGGGGGCTCCTTTCCCCCTCCTCCATTCTGCCCCAGGACAGGTGTGCTGGTCCCCTGCCTGGCGTCTCTAGCTGGGCCCCTGGAGCTGGAGCTGCCTGCCCTCAGCCGTCCTGTGAGCTCTGCAGCCCAGGGCCCGGTGAGCTGCGAGCACAACCAGGACGCCCCAGTCATGACCAGATCATGTGAGGCGTCACGTTGCAGGGCTTAAGACAGTCTCTGCTTTTGAGATGCAGACCATCCTTCTCGAGTGCAGATTTTCAGCCTCGCTCTCTGTATTCTCTGGAGCTCTGGGCAGGCGTGATGCGGGCGGGGCTGTCACGCCGTGCCCACCGCTACAGGGCCCCCGTCCGTGTGGGCCTCGGCCTGGCGGGCCAGCAGCTGCTCCTTCAGGTCACCCAGGACATCAGACCCATGAGAACTGGCTCACAGAAACAATCCTGGGAGACCCACCAGCAGTTAAATGCCAGGTCATCCCCCAAGTTATTCACTGTAAGAATGACACAGTATCCACTGGCCAGATCAGGTCCTTCCTGGTTTTGAGGGACGTGGACTCCTTCCTCCTCCCGAGCTTCTCTTCGCAGGGGCGGACTCTGTCACAGTCCGCATTGTGCCCTAGTGCTTGGAAGGACCCGGGCCACGCAGCTGCCCCGCGCACAGGGGCGCTCAAGGCTCCCTGACCCTGCCCTGCCCTGTCCTCTTTCCTCTGCTTGCATTGCTTGCGTCACGGTGGGAAGGCGGGCTCAGAGCGGATCCCCCCCACTACCAGCGCTGTGAGAACACGGGCACATAGCTCTCCACACCTCCCCCATGCCTTTGTGAAGTTATGACATGAATGTCGGTCTCTGGCTTGCAGGGACCTCTGGAGGCTGAGGGGGACCCCTGGGCGAGGCCACGTGCCCAGCCTGTCTTCACCTTCCTCTCCCCTGCTGTTCCTTGGCTTCTTTTGTTTGACATTCGAGCCCCAGCCTCTCTTCCTCACTTTACCCGCCACCTCACAATCCAGCCACATGGACTGCTTGCTGGCCCCAGGCAGCCCAGCTCTCACGTGCCCTTGGCCTTTGCCGTCCCCTGAAATCTCCGTGTCCAGCTCCAGGCCACATCCTGCCCCGCAAGCGGAGGCCTCCCCTCTTCTTCTGGGACACTCTTCTCTTCGTTTTGTAGTTATTTGTGTTCTTGTTTCATGCCCCCCACCCCAGCTTCCCGCATGACAACCACCCAACTGAGCCCAGTCTCGATTCCCGACCTGCAGGATCGGGAGGCTGGTAAATGGCTGTTGTGTGAAGCCACTAAGTTTTGAAAGAGTTCATTTCACAGCATCATTGTGACAACAGATTTACAATAGATATACAATTATACAATAGATAAATGGGACAATGGATCACTGATCGAAGTCCGGGAGTGTCCTGAGTCCTGGCGATACAGCAGGGGAAAAACCTGTCAACGCCTAGTCAGCAGGACATTACCTCTGGTGAAGAGGAAGTCATAAAGTGAGCGGGGAAATAGGTGAATATATGTGATTTTACACGGTCGTCAGAGGTCTGAAGCCAGGACAGGAGGGTGAAGAGTCAGGGGGCTGTCGCCTTATGTAAGGTGATCGGAGAGGGCCTCACTGTAAGGTGTCTGGCTCCTAGGTATGTACCCCAAAGAACTGAAAACAGGGACTCAAACAAATACATATACACACATATCCACGGTAGCATTACCTACAATTGCCAAAAGGTGGAAACAACCCAGATATCAATCAGCAAAGAATGGATAATCAAAATGTGCTCTATGCACCCAATGGAATATTACTCAGCCATAAAAATGAGCTCTGACCCCTGCTACAAAGCGGGTGGACCTGGAAAACGTTACGCTCAGCGAAAGAAGCCAGACACTAAAGTGCACATACATATCATTCCGTTGACATGAAATACTCAGAACAGGTAAGCCTGGTGGTTGCTGGGGGCTGGGGGAGGGGAATGGGGAGCTGCTGCTGAATGGGTGTGGGGTGTCCTTCTGGGGGTGATGGAAATGTTTGGGAAGTAGATACAGGAGGTGGTTATATCACATCGTGAAAGCACTAAACGCCACTGAATTGTTCACTGAATAATGGTTGACTGCATGCTGTGTGAATTTCATCTTAATTAAAAAAACAAAAAGAGGGGGCGCCTGGGTGGCTCAGTCGTTAAGCGTCTGCCTTTGGCTCAGGTCATGGTCCCAGGGTCCTGGGATCGAGCCCCACGTCTCGGGCCCCCTGCTCAGCAAGGAGTCTGCTTCTCCCTCTCCCACTCCCCCTGCTTGTGTTCCTGCCCTCACTATCTCTCTCTCTGTCAAATAAATGAATAAAACAAAAAAACAAACAAAAACAAAAAGAGGAAGGGGAGAAACGTGGGGAAGGGAGGGGAACAAGCCAGGTGGGTTTTCTCAGGTAGGGTCCCCTCCGAGGGAGAGGGCGGGGGGTGAAGGAGCATCATGACCCGACTCCCGCTGTGAAGGGAGGGCTCAGGCTGCGGTGTGGCAGGCCGCAGTTCAGGGCAAAGACGAAAGCTGCAGATTTGATCCCGTGCAGCCAAGCCTTCACTCATCTCTTCCTCGAAGTGACAAACCCAGACCCCCTCGGTTACTGCATCCAGCTCCAAGGCCAGGCTCTCGGGGTGACGACAATCACCTCTCCAGCAATGTCTCACTCCTGTCCTGATACTGGCGACGCTGAATGAAATTATAGTTACCAGCACGGGGAGGGACTGAGTTGCGTTTCCCCCAAATCCCTATGTTGAGGTTCCCACTCCCAGAACCTCAGAAGATGATCTGGAGAGACGGCCCTTAAGGAGGCAGTCAACTTAAAAATGAGGCCAGTGTCCTCATATGAAGAGGAAACTAGGACACACAGAGACACCAGGGATGCCTGAGCACAGAGGAAAGATACAGCGGTCTGCCAGCCAAGGAGAGTGGCCTCCGAAGAACCCGACTGGCTGTCTCCTTGATCTCCGGCTTCCAGCCTCTGGAACCAGGAGAGAATAAATTGAAGTTATCCCGTCTGTGGAATTTTAAGACAGGCCTAGCAAAGTGATACAATTACTCATATAACTTTTTTAAAAAAGTCAACATAGTATCTTCCCAGTACCGTGGAGGAGGTTAAAAAGGTAAGCAGCAAACAGCAGATAACACACCTGTTATCACGCAGTGCTTGCCGGTGAGCACCCCCGGGGAACTTTTGGAGAAGCCGGAGTCTTGCCCTTCTGTAGAATGAATATGTTTGGATAGAAGAGAAGCGAAAAGATCAGAGGCCATTCTGTAAAGAAGAGGAAAGAATAAGAGCGGAAGGATGTGTGTTGGCAAAATGCAGCCCGGTACCCTGGTCTTTCAGGCAATCCTGCCTGCTCTCCCTCCTTGTCTTGGATCTCGCGCCGCGCAGCCTATGTCCTCTGGGCTATGGCCTCTTCCCCCGTCTCCCTGCTCCTCTTTCTGCCTCTCCATGCTGTCTCCTGTGCAATCGGCTTCCAGAGAATCCTCCTGAAACACAACGGAAAGCATGCCTTCTTTGCTCTCATCCCTCCAAAGGCTTTCTAACATAACACACTCAGAATAGAATCTAAAGGCCTTTCCACGTCTCACATGGTTCTTCCCAACCCAGCCCTCCTCTGCCCTCACTCGTGATGCTCCAGCCACACCAGCTTTGTTGTTCCTGGAGCACCAGCACGTCCTAGGCCCCAGGACCTTTGCACATGCTTTCCCCACATCCTATTTCACTCTTCCCTCAGATACTTTATCTGGGACCTGCTCACACCTCATCTCCTCAGAGAGGTCTTTCTCGATGGTCTTATGTAAAATAGCCTCTCACCCTCCACCCCCTCCTCTGCTATGGTTGTTGGCTACAGCACATTGCATATTTAACATATTTGTTGTGTTTACAAGCTGCCTCCTGCTGGTAGATTCCATCAGGGTGGGGATCTCCCCTGCCTCTGCTGTCTTCCCAGCATTAGCCATGCGACTCGCAGAGTAATAGATCCTTGCGGATGGGATGAATAGGCAAGCGGAACTAGAGGCCGAAACCGAGATGATAGAACAGATTGTGTTGTCAACACTGATACTGTTAACAGTGATACAAACCCAGGGAACTTAAGGAGTGGGGATGGGGAGGAAACGAGGGCGACTTTTTCAGCACAGGAGATACATAAATACAACCTGGAGTTGAGCCATGGGGTTAAAATAAAACATAGATTCTGGCATCCTGGACGTCTTTGTAACTTTTCCCCAAAGTCCCGGGAAAGGTCTGCTCCAGAATTTGCAGGGCCTGGTGCAACATGAAAACGGGGCGGGGGGGGGGCTCCCCGTTGAAAACCGTGAAGAATTGCAAGAAGCTGACAGCTAAGCCCTGGACCCCAGCACGAGGCCCTTCCTGCCGGGTCCGCGGCCCAGGAAGCGGGCCCTGGGGACAGGTCTCAGGATATCCCATCTCTGTGGCAAGGGACGCTGCCCTGAAATCCAGTTTATTTATTCATTTTTTTTAAACTAAAGATTTTATTTATTTATTTGACAGAGAGAGACACAGCGAGAGAGGGAACACAAGCAGGGGGAGTGGGAGAGGGGAAGCAGGCTTCCCGCGGAGCAGGAGCCGGATGCGGGGATGGATCCCAGGACCTGAGATCATGACTTGAGCCGAAGGCAGACGCTCAACGACTGAGCCACCCAAGCTCCCCTTCATACTGAAACATTTTAATGGATCTATTCTTAGGGATGTTCTCAAAAGTGAAGCAAATGCTGCGTGGATGTCCCTCCTCTTCCCCGGGAAGTCGTCTTAGTGGCTCTTACTTTGAGAGAATGGGTACGGGATGAGGGGCCTTCCCTATGCCCTGTGCTGCTTACTCTCACTTGCTCTTCCGGGTCCTGTGAAGGTGTCTGACTGCTGGATTTCATGCAGAGGTGAAGTTCATCCATAGAGTATAGAACCACCAGGTGAAACGCGTCCCGTTGCTGCCATCACCCCGATGGGCACTCAATGGGCCTTGTTCTCTAGGACTTAACCTTTTACAAAAGACACACTTCACACGCTTTTTTTTAAAAGATTTTATTTATATATTTGAGAGAGAGAGAGAGAGAGAGAGAGCGCATAAGCCAGGGGTAGAGGCAGAGGGAGAGGGAGAAGCAGACTCCCCACTGAGCAGGGAGCCCGATGCGGGGCTCGATCCCAGGACCCCGGGATCACGACCCGAGCCGAAGGCAGACGCTCAACGACTGAGCCACCCAGGCGCCCCTGAAATGCAGTTTAAATTCAGTCGTGTCTCTCGTGTTGGATTCGTGGAAATGCCTTCTTTCCTGTTCCGTATCATGACGGTGTGATGTCACCGTCCTGATACGATGCCGCTCTGCATGGGCCCGCAGGACCTAGGCCCTATGCAATTTCCCCCAATTACAGCCCAGCGATGAGGATTTCTGGGCGAGACTCGGACCTCCCTGCGTTGCCCGAAGGCTCGGAAAGGGGCGCGGGTCGCGAAGTCTTCCCCCCGGGGCCTCCTTGCCGCCTGCGGCGCGGGGCTCAGGCCCCCGCGCGCCCCCCCCCCGCGAGCTCGGGGCCGCCCCGCCTGCGCATGCGCGGGCCGTTGCAGGGCCGGAACTCGGGTTCGGGGCTGCGCGGCCGGCGGAGCGCGTTGCGCGAGGCGCCGGACGTCGCGCGGCGGTGGCGGCCGGCGGCGAAGCTGGAGCGGCGGTGGCGGCGGCGGCGGGAGGCCGGGGCCGGGGCTGAGGCCGGGGCTTCGAGGCCCGCGGGGCGGCAGGCGGCGGCGGCCCGGGGTTCCAGCCCGGAGACGGGAGCGGCCGCCATGGCCGAGAGCATCGTGAGTGGGGCGGGAGCGGGAGCGGGGCGCCGGGATGAGGCAGCAGATTTACCGGCGCGGCCTGTGGGGCGGCGGCCCCCCTCCGGCCGCTCCGCGACCGCCGGCTCCGCGGGTCCGCCGGGCCGGGGGCGGGGGGCGGGGGGCCGGGGCGCGCCCCGCCTGGGCTCGAGCCCCCGCGGGGAGAGCGCTGGGTCCGGAGGGGCCTGGCGGACGCCGGGGCCGTGAGGACGGGAAATCGGCCGCCGGCGTCTTCTGGGGCTTGGTGGCGAGGACGGCGGGACGGCTGCCGTTGGAGGAGGGCGGCTCCGCAGGTCGACCTCACGCGGGACCCGAAAGTGGGAATCGGCGCGTGCCCCCCAAGTGAGGGAAGTCGGTGAAAGTGAGGGACATAAGCCCCCGAACCAAAGCAGCCCCGCGCTGGCTTGCGGCAGGTTCCCCCTCAGGAGCAAGTGGGAAGAGTCAGCAGCGTGTCGCTTGACGTTAAGGGTGCGGGGGTTTGGGGGGGGCAAAGGCGTATCGGGCGGCCGGTCGCATCCACGCCTCCCTCCGCGGCCGGCGGCTGCGCTCGGCCGCGGCCGTCCGCCCTGAGGGCCTTGGGTCTGGGGAGGGAGCCCGGGAAGAGCAGAGGCAGCAGATGGCCCCGGAGACGCGAAAGGCAGCGGCTCTTTCAAGACACGACTTCCTCGTCGTCGTCGACTTCTAGGAAAGGATGCGGATCCGGGCTCAAAGGAATCTCCGTCCAGATTCTCTCTCTACTGCAGTACTTTCAAATCAAGCACGGACAAACGAGCTGTTTCAGAAAAGGATGTAGTTAAGCCAGAAGAAGACATTTTCTGCCTCAACAATTGGGATTTCGTAACGATTATTCAAAACAGCCTTAAGAATTGAGAACAGAATCAGGGCAAAGCCTCTTCAGTCAAGTGAAAGTAGAAAATGAGAAAGTCAAACTATTTTAGGAAAATCTAGATTCATCTCGTTTGATAAAAGTGGACAGTAGATCAAAAGCCATCGTGGCATTTTATCGCGTATCAGTGAAATCTTTTTTTTTTTTTTTAAGATTTTATTTTATTTATTTGAGAGAGAGAGAATGAGAGACAGAGAGCATGAGAGGGGGGAGGGTCAGAGGGAGAAGCAGACTCCCTGCCGAGCAGGGAGCCCGATGCGGGACTCGATCCCGGGACTCCAGGATCATGACCTGAGCCGAAGGCAGTCGCCCAACCGACTGAGCCACCCAGGCGCCCCGAAATCTTTTTTTTTTTTCAATTAAATGCTTTTCTGCTAGCGTGTGTACAAGGCTCGGTGCTTACTGAGAGCGTTGGCTGTCCTCGAATTGCGTCTGGTGTAACTGCTTTTTGTCTTGCCAATTCTTCGACTCTCCCAAGAAGTATTCTGGGCTCATTTTCTTAAAAATGGTGAAGCCGAAGTTACCAGGAGGCTGTGTGTGTGTGTGTGTGTGTGTTGCCAGGTCTGTCTCTTCTGGAGTATTTTACTTTGTAGCCTGTGTCAGATTCGAAGCGAGAACTTCCCTCACTACCAACTAGGTTTTTCTGTTGGACTTAAATACTGGGCTCAGTCGACAAACCTGGACTGCCATGCCCTGTTGTAGATGATCAAAGACGGTAACTTCTTAAGTTTTAGAACCCTCCGGAAACACGGAAGCCGGACCTTTAGCTCCTCAAGGAGTGTCATGCTCTTGTTCCCAAGTGAACAAAGGAACGGTCACAAAAGCTCCTGCAGAGAAACCAAACTCTTAACGTGCCCCAGTGTGGGAGACAGATTTCAGAAACGAATGGAATTGGCTGGTGCCCATGCTGCGTATTATGAAGACATTTTTCTAGGTTTTGAATCCACAGTGAAGGGTAAAAGTTAGAAGAATTTGTATTCTTCTGTATACAGCATACAGTATACAGCAAAAAGAAGATATTTTCTGCCTTAACAATTGGGATTTCATAACAATTATTCAAAACAGTCTTAAGAATTGAGAACAGTATCAGGGCAAAGCCTTTTCACTCAAGTGAAAGTAGAAAATGAGAAAGTCAAACTATTTTAGGAAAATCTAGATTCATCTGGTTTGATAAAAGTGGACAGTAGATCAAAAGCCATTGTGGCATTTTATCGTGTATCAGTGAAATCTTTTTTTTTTTTTCAATTAAAACTCTGTGGGTTTTTTTTTAAGATTTTATTTTTATGTAATCTCTACATTCAACATGGGGCTTGAACCCACAACCCAAAATCAAGAGTTGCAGTCCTCACTGACTGAGCCACCCAGGCACCCCAGTGAAAATAGTTTTTAAAAAACAATGGTTTGTGCTCGCTTCGGCAGCACGTATACTAAAATTGGAAGGCAGCACGTATACTAAAATTGGAACGATACAGAGACGATAAGCATGGCCCCTGCACAAGGATGACATGCAAATTCGTGAAGTGTTCCAAAACAAACAAACAAACAAAACACAAAAAACAATGGCTTGTGACACTTTTCATGTGTAAAGGGTTTTTTTTTTTTTAAAGATTGTATTTATTTATTTGACAGAGAAGTGAGAGCAGGAACACAAGCAGGGGGAGTGGGAGAGGGAGAAGCAGGCTTCCCGCAGAGCATGGAGCCCGATGTGGGGCTCAATCCCAGGACCCTGGGATCATGACCTGAGCCGAAGGCAGACGCTTAACAACTGAGCCACCCAGGCACCCTGGTTTTGTTTTTTTTTTTTTTTAAAGTGTTTTCAGTACAGTGCACAGTGCAGTAATTGCTGAGAAGAGAAACCATCATGAGTACTTGGTGGTGTATTCCTGCCTTTCTTCCTACCCCTCAAATCGTTGGAGCATCGTCTGCCTTGTTTGTGGCAGGGCATGCCTTTTCATGCTCCCTGACGAAAGCAGGAACTTGTTCAGTTGGCCAGGCATAGTAACTCACCTTCAGAAGGACTTTGATCTGTATAAAAATCAAGTCCTAGAAGATGATGCTCTTTGTGCAGTGTTCCAGGCCTGCCAACCATTTCAGGCTTGCCATAAAAGTATTTTTTTAAAACCCTGCTATGTTTACCATGATGTCAAACACCTTTATTTCTTTTCTTTTAGTCTTTCTATTAAAGGGAAATAACAAATTAGAAGATATCCTGTGATTCTTTTAGATCATTCTAATTTTTGCCTATAGATTCTAGAACAAAGAGATCTTTATTTTTTATTTTTATTCTTATTTTTTAGTCAATTGCGTTTAAAATTTTTAATTTATTTTTTAAGTAATCTCTACACCCAACGTGGGACTTGAACTCAAAACCAGAGTGGGATGCTTCATCAACTGAGCCAGCCAGGTGCCCTCAAAGTGAGATCTTTTTCAGAGAACCCAGTCATTCATGATTCATGGAGGGTTTTTTTTTTTTTCTGTTGTGTTATTGTTGTTTTTGTAAATCTGAAAACTAAGTGTTTTTTGTTTTTTTGTTTTTAAGATTTTATTTATTTGACAGAGAGTGAGCACACAAGCATGGGGAACAGTGGAGGGAGAGGGGGAAACAGGCTCCCTGCTTAGCAGGGAGCCTGACACGGGGCTCAATCCCAGGACCCTGGGATCCTGACTCGACCCGAAGGCAGACGCTTAACCATCTGAGTCACCCAGGCGCCCCGAGATAGCTAAGTGTTTCACATATATTCCTTGTAAATAATGGTTAAAAATTTTTCTGGGTGAAATGACCAGAGTTGAGAGGGACTCTCAAGATATCTTTGCATAGGTTGGTGAATCTCATACCTCTTCTTCATCTTTTAGAAATACTTGGGTGTTGCACGGGGAAGGGTGAGGTTTGGCTCTAAGTTTCGGTGACCCAGATGCTGAAAGACTGCAGATGTTAGTCTCAGTTAGAGGTCAGGAACTTACTAGTCTGTGCAGTAACCACCTTGTTTCATTTGTGACAGATAATTCGTGTCCAGTCCCCAGATGGGGTGAAGCGGATCACAGCCACAAAGAGAGAAACAGCCGCAGCGTTTTTGAAAAAGGTAGTGGTGGCTTGGGTATTTGCATCTTCATCCTCTCCTGTTACTCCCTTCCCATCTGTACCTTCCCTCTCCTCCTCAGTCCTTGATTCTGCCCACTCCCTAGTTTACAGTGTCTTGCATTGCTCTTCTCTCACATGACTGGATTGATCCAGGGTCAGATTGCATCACAGTTGACCATGGCTTACAGCTGTGGTGGCCAAAAAGAGTTGTGTGTAAGAGTAGTTCATGAGACTAGTACTTAGGAGAATGAAAAATTGGAAAAATTAGAGAGTGAAGGACTTGAATTGTCCATCAAAAGAGAAATGTTAAAAATACGTATAGAGTAATCCCACTTTATTCTTAGAAAATTAGAGCCACAGGGGGCGCCTGGGTGGCTTAGTTGATTAAGTGTCTGACTCCTGGTCTCAGCTCAGGTCATGATCTCAGGGTCCTGGGATCGAGCCCCACGTCAGGCTCCATGCTTAGCACGGACTTTACTTCTCTCCTTTTTCCTCTCTTGCCTGCGCGTGTGTGTTCTCCCTCTCTCTCTCTCTCTCTCTCTCAAATAAATAAAAATAAAGAAAATGAGAGCCACATACACAGATCTGTTGTGAATTTACAGAATGTAATGTAAAAGAGCACAGCCAGACTTAAAAAGGGTAACCCTGGGAGGAGAGCCCTGTAGTAAGGAGTGGCTTAGGCTTTATACCTCATAGCAGAGATCAGTAAACTATGGTTTGTGGGATGACCTCCTATTCTTCCCCCTGGCACACAGATTGCATTTCCCTGACTTTTTTTTTTTTTTTAAGATTTTATTTATTTACTTAGTCATGGGGGGAGGGGAGGGGCAGAGGGAGAAGGAGAGAGAATCTCCAGCAGACTCTGAGCTAAGTGTAGATTCCAGTGTGGGGTTCAATCTCATGACCCTGAGATCATGACCTGAGCCGAAACCAAGAGTTGGTCACTTAACCGACTCTGCCACCCAGGTGCCCCCTATTTTTGTAAATAAAGTTTTGTTGGAACGTAGCCACACTCACTGGTCTAGTTATTGTCTGGCTGCTTTTGCGCTCCAACAACAGAGCTGAGTAGTTGTGACAGAGACGGTATGGCTTGCAAAGCCAAAAATATTTACTGTGTGGCCCTTTCCAGAAAAGGTTTGCCAACCATTACTTTTTATAGTCTGTGTTATTTGAATCTGTTGCAAACAGGTGTTACATTTGTAATAATAAGTGTTTCTCATTTTCTGTTTTTGTTTTTGTTTCTCATTTTCATAAGCACATACAAGCTTTGGGGTTATGGACTTTCAGAGCCAGAGGGAATCCTAGGTGTCATGGAGTCCAGTCTTTTTATTTTCACAAAGGTGGAAACTGAAGGCCTAGGAAGTAAAGATACTTGCCAAGGATCACTGGGTTGCGGTCTAAGCCACAACACTTACTTGGGAAATCTGGTTCCTAAAAGGTAGTTGCTATCATGCTTGCCATAGCACTGCTTGTGGGGCGTATTTATAAGAATAAGAGAAAAAAGAATTAGATGCAATAGGCACCAGAGTGGAGGGTCTCTGAGTCTTTAAGAAATTTGTAATTTCCTACTCTTTGCTCTTTGAGTAGCCGCTGACTGTGGCCCGCTTGCTCCTAGAGATGGTGCTAGGGTATGGTGCATGCTGGAATTTATGAGAGATCATCTGAGACCGAGACGAAGCATCAACGCATTGTCTATTGCTTAGATAATTGTGTGGATAAACACCAGGCATCAGAGGACTGCATGCAGTTCTTTTTTTTCTCTGAGGCTTTGGGGTAGGGAAATTTCTTTTCCTTTTTTTTTGATAGGGAAATTTATTATTATTTTAAATCTTTTATTTATTTGAGGGGCGCCTGGGTGGCTCAGTCATTAAGCATCTGTCTTTGGCTCAAGTCATGATCCCAGGGTCCTGGGATCGAGCCCCACAGCCCTACATTGGGCTCCTTGCTCTGCGGAGCATCTGCTTCTCCCTTTGCCTGCCACTCCCTCGCTTGTGCACGTGCACACTCTCTCTGACAAATAAACTATTTATTTATTTATTTTTAAAGGTTTTATTTTATTTTTTAAAATATTCTTCTTCTTTACCTGACAGAGAGAGAGAGACAGTAAGAGAGGGAACACAGCAGGGGAGTGGGAGAGGGAGAAACAGGCTTCCCGCCGAGCAGAGAGCCTGAAGTAGGGCTCGATCCCAGGACCCTGAGATCATGACCTGAGCCGAAGGCAGACGCTTAACGACTGAGCCACCCAGGTGCCCCTAAACGAATTTTTAAAGTAAAGTAATTTCTATACCCACCGTGGGGCTTGAACTCACAACCCTGAGATCAAGAGGTGTGTGCTTCTCCAGCTGAGCCAGCCGGGCGCCCCCAGTCTAAACCATTTTAAGACTACAGTTCAGTCGTGTTAAAGTACATTCATGTTATGCAGTCATTACTACCATCCATTTCCAGAACCTTTTCATCTTGCAAATCTGAAACTGTGTGCATCAGACAGCAGCTCCCCTTTTTTTCCCTGCCCCCAGTCCTTGGTAACTGCCTTCGTATTTTGTGTCTTTATGACTCCTTCAGGTATCTTACTAAGTCGACCATACTCCTCTTCAATAATTGGTAATTTGGCTGTGCATGTGCATAAGTGGGCCTGAAGCAGACCTGTGGGCTGACCGCTGTGAACGTGCCGGCTCCAGCTTGCTGGGCCCACGTTTGAAGCCTCGATCCTGCTTTACTATGTGGCTTATGCCCTCTTAGGGATTGCTGTTTGCAAGTATGAGGAGATGGGTGACGTTGAGGAGATCTCACAGAGTTTTGGAGTTGTCGGTTCTTTCGAGACAATCTAGCGCTGCTCGTTCTGTGGCCCATCGGACTCTCAGCCCTTCGCGGACAGTCTTCTGCCTGTCTTGCTCAGCAGCAGCTCCCCTTCCTCAGCTCACTGTGTCGGGCTGCTGTCGCTCCCCCGCGTGGCCTAGAGGATGGCTTTGTCCTGTCCTCACTGACCTCAGCAGTCTGTGACCCGCTCCGTTCTCCTTATATTTAATTTTTTTTTTTTTTAAACCACGAAGTAAAATACATACTAAGAAATGCTTGAAAAATATGGACAAATGACTGATGGTGAAGCAAACACATAGGTCAAGGAGGGGCATGGTGGGTGCCGCAGAGCCGGTCAGCCTTCCCCCCTCCCTCACTGCCTCCGGCGTTGACGAGGATGGCTTCCCCCTTACCTGTGTTGTGCCACCTCAGCGTGCATTCCTAAACCCTAAACTGCACTTTTGCCTGTTTTTGAATTTAACGTGAATGGAATCCTGCTATGTGTTCTTTTTTGTTACCTTTAATTGTAAGTGTATTAATTTCATTCCATGCTGTGTTTCTGGTTTTATTACATCAGTTATACACAAAGTTTACCTCAGGTGTGAATATAAGGTTTTTAAGATTTTTAAGATCTATTTATTTATTTGAGAGAGAGTGTGAGAGTGTGCGTGGGGCGGGGGCAGAGGGAGAAGGAGAGAGTCTTAAGCAGATTCCTCAGAGCTCAGTCTCCTGACCCTGAGATCATGACCTGAGCCGAAATCAGGAGTTGGACGCTCAAGCGACTGTGCCACCCAGGTGGCCCCGTTTTTAAGATTTTAATGATGCTGTTGTAAGACTCTGCTAAGATTTTTTTTTTTAATGGTTGCTGCCCTGTGTTAGATTCCTGTGTCTTCAGATAAAGAACTCAAAAGTTCATAGAAGCAGTTATGGTCATGGGAGTAGCATAAAAAAGTAATAATCTATTTCTGGATCTCAGAAGTGGGATTCCACACGTCCAGTCCTAATGCTGGCTGTCATATTTGAGAATGCAGCTAGGGGCGCCTGGGTGGCGCAGTCGGTTAAGCAGCTGACTCTTGGTTTCGGCTCAGGTCATGATCACCTGGTCATGAGATTGAGCCCCAAGTTGGGCTCCGTGCTCCGCGTGGGGTCTGCTGGAGATTCTCCCTCAGCTCCTTCCCCTGTGTGCTCTCTTGCTCTCTCTCGTGTGCGTGTGCGTGCGTGCGCACTCTAAGATAAATAAATCTTTAAAAAAAAAAAAAGGCAGCTGTATCTTAGTCCTCCTGGGGAGCATAATCGTCATGTGGTCCCAGGGGACTTACCTTTATACAAAGGGCTGGCCCTACAACAGCCCCTTCGCCATTTTGGAAACTCCTTTTCATCCTGGGAGTAATGTGGTAGCTTTCATGAAGCTCACACTTCTGGCGAAAGCTTTCTCGTTTTTGGAAATAGCCTGCAGGGTGTCGAGTACAGAAAAACACGATGCGTTTGCAGAATAGCTGAAATGCCGCAATTGGTTAATTTCAGTTTATATCTAAGCTATTTCAGAGAAAAGCCAAAGACATTATTTTTATTCTTTAGTCGTAACTTTTTTTGCAGTCAGGAATACAAATTTCATGGTCTTAATTGGCTGATGCTTTATTTCATTAATGCCACTTTTAGCTTGGGACAAAAATACATGGTATCAAATACTTATTTTATTATTTTATTTATTAATTTTGTAAAAGATTTTATTTATTTATTTGGCAGAGAGAGACACAGAGAGAGAGGGAACACAAGCAGGGGGAGCGGGAGAGGGAGAAGCAGGCTTCCTGCGGAGTAGGGAGCCTGACGAGGGGCTCGATCCCAGGACCCTGGGATTATGACCTGAGCTGAAGGCAGACGCTTAACGACTGAGCCACCCACCTGCCCCTCAGATACTTATTTTAAGTTCATTTAAGATCTTGTTTTATTTTTATTTATTTTTTTAAAATAAATTTTTTTAAAAACTTCAGAATTTTTTCTTTTTTAAGATTTTATTTATCTGACAGAGAGACGGCAAGAGACGGAACACAAGCAGGGGGAGTGGGGGGCGCCTGGGTGGCTCAGATGGTTAAGCGTCTGCCTTCAGCTCAGGTCATGATCCCAGCGTCCTGGGATCGAGCCCCGCATCGAGCCCTGCATCGGGCTCCCTGCCCAGTGGGGAGCCTGCTTCTCCCTCTCCCTCTCCTTCTCTCCCCTCTCCCTGCCCATGCTCTCTCTCTCTCTCTGTATCTCTGTGTCTCAAATGAATAAATAAAATCTTTAAAAAAATAAAAAATAAAAAAAGAAAGTAAATCAATTCATTTATTAAAAAAAAAAAAAAAACAAGCAGGGGGAGTGGGAAAGGGAGAAGCAGGCTTCCTGCTAAGCAGGGAGCCCAATTTGGGGCTTGATCCCAGGACCCTGGGATCATGACCTGAGCTGAAAGCAGTTGCTTAACCAACTGAGCCACCCGGGTGCCTCAGATTTTTTAAAACTTTTAAGTAATCCCTACACTCGTGGGGCCTGAACCCACAACTCCAAGATCAAGAGTTACACACTCCACTGACTGAGCCAGCCAGGCGCCCCAAATCTTGTTTGTTTTAAGGACTATTTCTTATTATCACTTTGAGAATTTCAGAATGACAAGGTGGAGTTATTTGTAATCCATTCATTTAACATCAGTAGGAAATAAGGTTAGTATGTAAAGCTAATCATTAAATCAACTCTTTTTTCTCATAGTAAATAAATAGTAGGTTTTATCAGTAATTCCACATTAAAGGAGAAACGAGCTGAAAAGCAACAGGTAGAACTAGGCATAAATGGTATTTGGTTGACTCAGGGAAACACGCAGAGCTCCTCTCCGGTCTCATCCCTGACTTGCATTGTCTCTGTCAGAATTCTCATGACACCCCTCCCCCCTTTATTTATTTCTCTATTTATTAATTCTTTATTCAAGTATAGTTGACTGTACTTCTCTTTCGAAAACCAGTCACAGAACATTTAATGTGAAGGTTTCAGATTGTGTAGTTCAGAGCCCTTGTCCTAGTCTCTGCCTTATGTGTTCTTCTGGTGTTTTCTCTGGCTCTGACTAGGTCTGGTGTCTTGTTCCTCAGCCTGAAGAATGTCTCCTGCCATTTACCGAAGTGGAGGCTTGCTGTTGACACACTCCCTCAGGTTTTGTTGGCCTGAAAACGTTTTCAGTTTGCCTTTGTATTCAAGGGGTATTTTTGCCAGATACAGAATTCTGCGTTGACAGATTTTTATTCCCTCTCAGCACTTTGAAGATGTCATTCCATTGTCTTCTGGTCTCCATTGATCTCTGGCTGTCAGCTGTTTGACCCTGATGCATGCACTGAGGGATCATTTTTTTTTATGTATCCCACTCGGGGGTTGCTGAACTTCCTGGATTTGTTACTCTGTGTTAGTCATCACGTTTGAGGTTTTCAGCCATTTGTTCTTCAAATACTTTTCAGTCCTTTCCTTATTTTATTGTCCTTAGGATCATTAGATATTGTCCTAGGAGTTCTTAAGGTTCTCTTCATTTTTCTTTCAAATTTCCATTTTCAGATTGTGCAGATTCTCGTAATTTGTCTTCAGGCTGATCGACTCCTCCTTCTGCATCTCCCGTCTGCTGATAAGCCCATCCAGTGCTTCCTTTTCCATTACTGTTTCCTGTGGTAGAATTTTTATTTGATTCCATTTTATCGTTTGTTTCTCTGCTGAGACTCCTGGGTCTCTTCATGTGTTTGCCGTTACTCTGATGACCCCTGAATGTTGAGCTACAGCTTGGACTCTTCTCCCGGCCCCAGACTCAAATGCTGACTGCCTGCTGATGTTTTCCCCGGGGTGCCGGGCACCATCTCAGTGTCGGTGTTGAAGGGAACGCCTGACCTTCCCTTAGGTCTTCTTCCTCCTTCACCTCTTCTGTGCTTTTTTACTGGTGTGGCCTTCCTCCCAGTTCTCAAACCAGAAGTCTGAACACCGCGCTGATGCCCTTCCTTTCCCTCAGTCCATTCTGCCCCTCATCCCACATTGGCAAGGGCTGTTGATTATAAGAGCTGGAAGGTGTGCTCCTCCCTCCATCTCCGCTGGCCTGGCCTTGTCTGAGCCTGTCTCTGGGCTGCACAGCCGGCTCTCCTGTTCCCTCTTCCCACTTTCAGCAGAGTGTCAATGAGAAGTTAGCCTCCTAGCTTGGCCACCCCCTGCCGTCAGCCCCTGTGGCTTCCATGGCTCCTGGGCTGGAATGCAGACTCCTCCTAGCCCACACGGTCCTGTCTGCCTCGCCATTCTTGTCTCTTAACCGTTTCCTTCTTGCGGGCTGGGCTCTGGCCTGACTGGCCTCTCTCTTCCCAACCCCTTCCTGCCTCTCGGCCTTTGTGCTTGCTCTTCTTGCCTGCACTATTCTTTCTCTGCTCTGTGAGTAGCCCCCTTAGTCTCCTCCTCTGGGGCGCTGCTCGGACGTGCTCCTCAGAGACCTTCTCTGTCCTCCTGTCCAGAGTGGCCTCTCCCATGCTTCTCTCTATTCCTTTCCTGCCTGGTGCTTACCTGCACCTGTGGTTCTCGTCTGTTAGCTCTCTCTCCCCCATCTGATGCTGAGGCCCTCCATGGCTGGAACCTTGTCTGTTTTTATTCATTGTGTTCTGAGCATAATGGAGGTGGCACATGGGACTGCTTACTGTTTGTGGAGTCAGCGAGTGAGTGTTTGCGACACCTGGTGCAGTGCCTGGGTGTGGGTACTTGTTGTCAGGACTGACTTGGTGGCACCATTCTTCACTTCTGTTTTTCTTCTCTTAGGTTTCAAAATTGGAAATTTTTTAAAAAATTTTATTTATTTGAAAGAGCATGAGCAGTGGGGAAGGGTAGAGGGAGAAGCAGGCTTCCTGCTGAGCAAGGAGCCTGATGCAGGACTCGATCCCAGGAGCCTGGGATCATGACCTGAGCTGAAGGGAGATGCTTCACCAACTGAGCCACCCAGGCGCCCCTGGAATTGGGTTTTTACAATTGATTCCAAAAGTAGAAATTAAACTTTCCAGATACAGCCATGACTTTTGTTTGCCTCAGACTCTTAAATGTGTCATATAGTCTTCTCATTTACACAGAGCTTTGCTTCTGTTCGGCCACTTTCCTCATTTTACTTGACATCTGTGTGGGCAGTACAAATTTCCTCACAAGAGAAAATCGCAAGAGAAATTTGGTTCCCGAGGAGCAGTTTCTAAATTTAGTGAGCGTTGTTCTAATATCATTTGATGTATATGTGGCCAGAGTAGTGATACTCAAATATTTGTTTCAATATCTGTTTTTTTGGGGCTTGTTTTAGGTTGCAAAGGAGTTTGGCTTCCAAAATAACGGCTTCTCAGTTTACATCAATAGAAACAAGACTGGAGAGATAACCGCATCGTCGACTAAATCCCTCAGTCTGCTCAAAATCCAGTAAGTGCTGTGAGGGGGCGACAGGGAGCGGGAGCGGATGACCGCAGGGCCCCCCGAGGCTGCTCGGCTCTGCCCGGTTTCCCCTTGACACCACCGTATTTCTTGTGGGGTCGTCAGCAGTCACGCTGAATGTGCCGCTCCTTTTGTGCTGAGCTGATTGACTCGCAGGCTGTGACGTGTGTCACTGAGTGGGGAGAGTTATGGGCTCGGGGGCTGTGTGCAGCTGCACGCCCAGCCCCTTCTCTGCAGGGAGGGACCTTGAACGGAGCTGTGTGCGGTTCCGCCTCGGGACTGCTTGCTGGGTCGGAGGGGCTGTTGCCCACACGATATTTCGTGGTGGCGTGACCCCCTCGAGCTCCTCCGAGGCGGTCAGTCATGTCAGTGGAGTGTCCAGGATGTAAAGACCTCCTCCTGCAGCCGCTCCCTGTTCTTGTAGTTCAGCTGGAGCGCAGCCACATCATTCGTCTGCGCGCATCCCTGCTGCCGGGGGAGAGCTGAGCGATGGTGGCACGGGTGGCATGGACTGCAGAGCCGAATGTGTTTGCCGCTTGGCTCTTTACAGAGGAGGTTTGCGGGCTCCTGTGCAGCCTGTGTGCGCACTTGTGCTCGCATACCCGTGACTGTGGTCCTCGGCAGCGGGCTCGGCGCCCTCCTGTCCGGGCGGGGGCAGCACGGCTGCTGCGGCCACTGCTGGCTCCTCGCGCTGCACTTCGCTGGCAGCCGGCCAGGCGCCTGCTTACCAGTCACAACGGTGGGCTCTCTTGACAATCGGTGTGGTCATTTTTAGGTTCGCAAATGAGTACATCTGGGAAGAAATACGCAGTTAGGGCAGTCATTCATTTGTTCCTCAACAAATATTTGCTGGGCACCTGCCACTTGCCTATCTCTGTAATTAGCGAAAGCTTTTCATCGTTGTTGACGTCGTCTGAGGTATAGCCTTCCTTTCAGCTTGTAAAGAGCTTTTGCATCTTGAGAATCATTTCTCGCGAATGTTACGTGGCTTGTGTTCATACTCCACCACTCAGCGCCGTGTGCCTGGGGAAGTTATTTAACCTCACTGGGCTTCGCCAGCCACGTCTGCAGGCGGGTGGCAGTGCCGCCTGCACATGGTTGCACAGTGCCTGCACGTGGGGCACCATGTGGGGCAAGCTTGCGGAAGATGAGAGCTGTGTGTTTGAAAACTATTTTGATAGAAGATACGAGCAAAGGAGGTTACAGACACCTCTGAGAGAAGCCATCGAACTGTAGCGCTGTCATACTGGTGTGTCCCAGAGGGGTAGGACGGCTCAGACATCCCGAGGGGGCACTTGGAGGGCTGTCTTCCTGAGTCACCCTTGAGTGTGTCTTTCCAGCGATAGTCGTAATACTTCTCGACCGGCTTGGGTCTACCCTTGAGGGCTACGTTTGTCTTACCTTAAGGGTGTCTGGAGGAGGCAGTGATGTTCCTCTCCTTGAGCTTGGCATTGGTCTCTCTCCACTTCTGGCTTCTCTGGCCGCAGTTCGGTCTGCTGTATTCTGTTGTTCGCTTATAGGTGATCTTTTCTTTTCCCCCCTCCGGCTGCTTTTAAGATTTTCTGTTTCTGTTGGGGTCCTACGGTTTCTGTCTGACTTGTCCAGGTATGGATTCCTGGTTTGTTTGTTTAATCCTACCTAATGGATAGTGTATTTTTTTTATTTTTTTAAAGATTTTATTTATTTATTTATTAATAATTTTTTTAAAGATTTTATTTATTTATTTGAAAGAGAATGAGAGAGAGAGCACATGAGAGGGGGGAGGGTCAGAGGGAGAAGCAGACTCCCCGCCGAGCAGGGAGCCCGATGTGGGACTCCATCCCAGGACTCCAGGATCATGACCTGAGCCGAAGGCAGTCGCTTAACCGACTGAGCCACCCAGGCGCCCCAAGATTTTATTTATTTATCTGACAGAGAGACAGTGGGAGAGGGAACACAAGCAGGGAGAGTGGGAGAGGGAGAAGCAGACTCTCCACTGAGCAGGGAGCCCAACGCGGCGCTCGATCCCAGGACCCTGGGATCATGACCCGAGCCAAAGGCAGACACCTAACGACTGAGCCACGCAGGCATCCCGGATAGTGTGTTTTCTGTACCTGCAGATCAGGTCTGGAAAATTTGTGGCCATTATCTCTTTAAATATCACTTCTCTCCCATTCTCTTTGTTGTTTTAGGGATTATATTTTTCACTTTTAAAATATTTGATTTCTTTTCAAACCTGGCTATTAGCTCCGTGTGCTCAGGGGGGCTGCATTGCTCACACTGGCCTTCTGGGCTTCCATTGAGGACTGCTGGGCTCCTTGGGGCTCTGCCTTGGCCCATCACACGCGTGATGCTTCCCTCTTGGGTCTCAGGGTGTCTGAGGTGGTCTGTCTCCCCCAGGTGGAATCAGAGTGGCACTGTTGTCAGAGCTGTCCGTGTGTTGTCTGGCCTGACTGTGTGGGGGGGGATTTTGGAAGATTTACCCGAATCTGTGGCCCCTGCCACCCTGCTTCTCAGAAGCCCCTGTCATTTTGGGCGGCCTCTCGTTGCTTATGCTCTTTCCATCCCATTTCCATTGAACACTTTGTAGACGTTTATATTCCACGTCTTGCAGTTCCAAATCTGAAGTCCTTGGAACTCTAATCCTGTTACTGTTGTGTCTGCCCACTCTTGTGCATGGTGGCTCGGTTCTCTTGTACATTTGGTGATCCCTTTTTGAGAGCTTGTAATGACCAAACCTGGTTGTAGGGAGTCAGGCCGGTGGCTTTTCTGTGGGGGAAGCTTGCACTTGCTTCTTTTGGCACAGGGGGGCGCTGTGGACCCGGCACTCCCTCCAGTTACTTTCTGTCTGGGCTTCCGGAGCCAAGTAGCATCCCTAGTTCCACCCTGGGTGCGTGGCAGAGCAGACTCTCAGAGGGGACTGTTTTCCCTGCTGCGCAGTGGGCTCAGGAAGGCAGGATTCCTCCTTGGTTCCTATTTTCAGCTGGTCAGCAGCCTGCTTCGGGTAGGCAGGCCCACAGACTCGCCTCCTGTTGTCCATAAAATGACCGTGTAAGCCAAGCTCAGGGCTTCTGTAGGGCAGTGTTCTCTCGCCTTACTTTCCTTACTTTCGTTAGAGCTCCGCGGTGCATGTAGAGCGTAGCTATTAAAACTGATAGAGCAGCTGAGCCATGTATTCTATAGCTGGAGGGTGTTTAGGAATGTCTGGTCCGTTGCTAGAAACAGAAGTCTCTAGTTGCAGTTTGGCAGTTTTATCACCCCTAAATTATGGAAGAAAGAAGAGGAGAGAACAGACCTACTGAACAGCTACAGCCAAGCCTCTTAGTGTCCCGTGTCTTTGGTGTTTGTTCTCAAGGCCTGCCCCCCGCCCCCGCTTCAGTTTGTTGGGTTGGGGCTGCAGCAGGCTGTTCCTTCCGTGTGTGTGTTACTGACGGCAGTTAAGTATTTACCAAATGGCAGTGCTGCAGCTTTTCCTCCAAGACCGAGGTTGATTTTAGTGTTGTAGACCCTCTCTCTGGGTGTGGGAGCCCACGCTGCTTCTGTCCAGCACTCGGAAGCGGGAGCATCTCACGCCGTGGTCTCGTTGGTCTGGCTGTGGTAACCAGGTCCTGCAGTGAGTCAGCAGTGTGAATGAGCAAGGAAAAGAGCATGACTTACGTGGAAATGATAGAAAATCAAACACTGCTGTTCGAACTGTGAATTGTGCAGCCTGTTGGGAAAGCAGCACATCGGCGACATCAAAAACAAAACTCTCCTTCCAGCAGGGCCACTCCTGGAAATGTGCCCTGTAGAAGGAAAACCACACAGCTGCCTGTCCTTGGGCCTTTCCTCAAGTGCTCTTGGTGGTAGAAACCTGTTGGTAGCGCGCGTGCCCGTCCGTGTGGGAGCGCTGCTGTACGTGAGGGGTCGGGCTTGCTGCCGAGTGCTGTCCGGCCACTGGAAGCAGTGATTAGACGCAGACCCTGTGTTTGGTGGGATCTGGGGTGACGTATTGTTGAATGGGAAAAGCAAATGCAAAACGTTATGTCTTTGATAATCTCATTTTTGTCAACAGCGTCATACAATGTCTGTGTACACGTTGGGGGGGGGTGTGAGCGAAGAGAAAGAAGCGGAAGCCTGTGTACTAGGTAGATGAAGTGTCGGGGTGCTGAATAGTAGACGGTAAGGAATGAACGAGGAGAAGGAATGTCAATCCCAGAATGAGAAGCAGGAAGAACGCTGCCTGCAGGCCAAGTGTGTATGTTGTGGCCATATTTCATCTGTGTGGAATCCAATGGGCATATGGATGTTTTACAACTGTAAAAGAAAGTAAGTCACAGTTACAGAGAACCCGCTCTAACCTTTAGAACGCTAGGGAGCGTAGGAGAGATGTGAAGGGAGAATTCTGGTCTCTTACAATTAAGAGGCCTCGTTATTCAGGCTTTTAGGGAGGTTGGCGTTTGCCTCTTGGATGTCAGAGACCCTCACATGATGGTGAGCAGCTCCTCTGTGCAGCCTAGGTTGTAGGAGGATAGCAGGCAGGCCCTGCCCTGTGTTTGTTGTCTGATAGGCATGGAGATCTGCTGTTCCTGTTTCCCTCGGGCCTCGCTGGACCCTCCTCGGAAATGGAGACGTCGGCCCCGCTGGGGCTGAAGGCCTACGGTGCTCCCAGCGTGGTGGAGGATGAGATCGACCAGTACCTCAGCAAGCAGGACGGGAAGATTTATAGAAGCCGTGACCCACAGCTGTAAGTCTCTGTCGGGGTCCGGTCCCAGTTGTGCTGGGACTTTAGTGGCTCAGGAGGTGAGATGTTTGAAACGTGCCCTGTTTGAGTATCTACTGAAGAAACACAAGCTTTGAGTTTGGCGCATCGGGCTTTAGCAGGTGTGCGGGGGGGCAGGAGTAGGGAAGCGGGGACGAGGTGATGCTAGGCACCCACCAGTGCAAGGTGCTTGTTCAGGTCACCTTGTGGGATTACAGTCAGGAAATGCCAGCATCATATATGCAGTGCATTCTTCCCATTCTCTTCAGTGGCTGCTTCATGTGCTGAACGTGCTGCTCCTTCTTTGAATATTTACCCTTCACCTAGGGTTATGTGAAATGGTTATGCTGGGGTACGTTTCTGTATTTGTGATTTTTTGCAGTTCTTTTTATTAAAAAAATTTTTTTTTTAATTTTTTGAAGATTTACTTATTTATTTGTTTGACAGAAACACAGCGAGAGAGGGAACACAAGCAAGGGGAGTGAGAGAGGGAGAAGCAGGCTCCTCGCTGAGCAGGGAGCCCGATGCGGGACTCGATCCCGGGACTCCGGGATCATGACCTGAGCCAAAGGCAGTCGCTTAACCGACTGAGCCACCCAGGCGCCCCCAAAGATTTCTTTATCTTAGGGGGAGAGAGAGTGTGCACATGGCGCATGTGTGTGGGGGAGGGGCAGAGGGAGAGAGAATCTCCAGCAGACTCCCACTGAGCGTGGAGCTGGATGTGGGCTTGATCCATGACCCTGAGATCCTGACCTGAGCTGAAATCAAAGAGTTGGACGCTTCACCGACTGAGCTGCCCAGATGCCCCTGTAGTTCTTTTTGAAGAAACCGGTTAGAAACACCTGAGTTTACAGTCAGTGATGTGAAATGTCTGAGTGAAGGTGGTTTGTCTCTGCAGCAGAGCCTCTTGTAACCGCATCACTCTGTAAACGTGACAGGGTGCTGACATTGAGATGTTGGGGTTCTAAGTGCTGCATTAGCAACTTGTGTGTCTTAGATTCAAGAGCCCCAGATGGCGCTCTGCTGCGGCTGGTATGGAGCCGCATCGTGGCCATCGCTGTCAGCCCGCGTACCCCTTCCGTTTGTATTTCCTCCCAGGGAACCCATGCTGGCTCCCCCCGCCCCCCCCCGCCCCCCCCCCGCCCCCCCGTGATCTGTGTCTTGGAGGCCTCAGGAGGAGTGTTTTAAGAGGGTGCTTGTGTGCGTGTGTGCGTGCGTTCTGGCTTGCCGTCTGTAAGAGCCTGGCTGTTAGGAGACGCAGGCCATCTCTACTCGGAAGTGCGTCCAGGAGTTGTGACCCTATTTGGAAAAGGGTCCTGTCGAGCCCAGAGGGACAGCCGCTCAGCTTTCCCAGCAGCCATCACCGCCCTCCTCATCGGAGCACGTCGTGCTGCCACATCATACGTGTGGGGTTTCTACAGCTTCTCTGACTGAGGTCACTAAAACCCACAGAGCCAGGCGTCTTCGTGCTTTTCCCAAAACATGCACAAAATGGGTGTTTTCCAAACTGGAGTTAGTTCTGTCCCACTGACAAGGCTTTTTGCCACATCCACATCCCAACTTCCTCAGTGTTTACTTAACATCTGTTTAAATCAGTTTTAGTCCATTCACTTTTACTTTTATTTAGTGTCATCTTAAGCCGTTAATATCCATAGGTTTGACGTGCTGGACAGTTTTTTCTAATCTAAATCAGAATAAATACTAAATTATATTAAAATAAAAAATGCCCACATGGGCTCCTGGGTGGCTCAGTCGTTAAGCATCTGCCTTCAGCTCAGGTCATGATCCCAGGGTCCTGGGATCGAGTCCCGCATCGGGCTCCCTGCTCGGCAGGGAGCCTGCTTCTCCCTGTCTCCCTCTGCTTGTGTTCTCTCTGTCAAATAAATAAAATCTTTAATAAATAAATAAATAAATAAAAAGATAATTCCACACAGGTAGGGAAATACTCTATGAAGTGCGGCATATGTTACAAATACCAAAAACGTTGGGAGGCAGCAACAGGGGAGCAGGCGTACTAATGGCTGTGTGTCTCTCTTGCCCTGTGCTCTTAGGTGCCGACACGGCCCCTTGGGGAAATGCGTGCACTGTGTTCCACTCGAGGTGAGAGCTGGTGCAGCGGACGTTCTGGGCTGGCGGGAGGGGCTGCTCCCAGAGCACGTCGGTACTTCCCTGCGCCCTGCGCCCTCGCGCTGGGTCTCTTTGTTGCCCGGGGCCTCGCATTCCCACTCGTGCAAGCAGCTTCAAGAGGACGAACCTTTATTTGTGGGAGTGACCTTCGGGGTGGATTGTGAACGGCTGGAGCGTCTGTATTGCTGTGACCGAGGGGCAGCACTTAGAGTGGGCTCCCTGGACAGTCCTTTTAAAACCTGACACAAAGCTGGGGCTGGCGGTTTCTGTGCTCGGCATTGTTTTGATTTACTTTTCCCCGAGTCCTCCTGCTGATTCGTCCTGGTGAGATTGAGAGTTACCGTAATAATGCTGACTGGTAACTGGTGAATGCTGAATTTACAGCAGCAAGGCCAACCTGATTTTCTTCATGAGCCTCCTCTTCATCTTATGGGCTACTTTTTTTTTCCCCCCCAAATTTTCCTAATATTTACTTGACCTAGAGCATCTTTTATTTAATAGAGATTCATTTTAATCTTAGAAAGATAACTGGTACACAAAGAAACCTTTGGTTCTGACCTGGAGTGATAAGTGAGAACCAAGGGCCCGTCCTCTCCCACTGCCCTCCACGGTTGCTGGCTGGGTCTCTCCCTGCGTGCAGCAGCGGCTTGGCTGCCCGCCTCTCCTTGCCTCGAGACGCCAGCAGGTGCGTGACCGTACTGACTGTGTGTGTTTTGGCAGCCATTTGACGAGGACTACCTGAACCATCTTGAACCTCCTGTGAAGCACATGTCCTTCCACGCCTACATCCGAAAGCTGACCGGGGGGGCCGACAAGTAAGCAACTTGAGCGCAGTTAGGCTGTGCCGATGTGGCTTTGGCGTGTAGAAGTCCCTTTTATGTATCTGGCAGGTGTTGCTTAAAGCCTGTGAGCATATGAATGAGAAAAGCAAAGATCAGGGTCTGGGCACAGAGCACTTGAGTTCGTGACTTTTGGCACAGATTCTAGAAAAGGAACAGGGGCGGAGACTCTGACGCCCTGTTGTCGTCCACATGCCCAGCGTGTTGGGCAGATGCCAGGCTGGCAGTGGCCACGTGGAGACCCCTGGGGGAACATCCCAGACTTCTGCAGGCATGTGGTGCTCTGGCAACTTAGGTGTATGTGAAGGCAGATGAGATAAGATATGATGGTGGTCAGAGCTCATCCTCTGCTTTCCGGAAAAACTGAACCACCCCGTGGTGGTTATCTTGGCTCACCTATTCCACGGCCCCCATCCGCCCTTTGCCCTGGAGCTGGCCTCTTTACCGGCTTGATGTCACAGCCGTGGCAGGGGCTGGAGTAACCGTGCTGTCCCTGGCTGGGCCTCCTGGTGCCTCAGCGGGAACTGTCTACAGGCTCGGCCAGGTGGGCGGTGGGGCGGCCATCTCTCGGCTCCCCAAGTCCCCAAGTGCAGGCTGTGACAGTGGCTGGAGAGGGGCGAACTGAGGGCATTTTGATTTCTTTTAAACCATGTCAAGGACTTCCCTGTGCGACCCCTTTCTGTTGACTATACGACTATACGTTCACCTTCCCAGAAAGTGATGGACTTCATACCATTTTATAATTCCCATCAGTGCAGCAGGAGGAGATGGTGGCTGAACCCAAGTCAGCAACATTTTGTGAAGAATGTCATGTTGGCCTGATTATAGTTTTTCTCTGACAACCTGCTGACATCCTAAAATGGCTTTTTAAAAAAGTTAGACCACGAGAAAAAAATCCTACCAGAAACCCATTCTTGCCTGTCAGTGGGGTAAGCCATGGAACTTTCTGGACTATTGAACGAGTAGAGATTCGTTGTGCTGAAATCCGTCAGCCTTCCACCAGTCTGGGTCCAGGCCACAGTATCCCGTGGGGGCACACTGGCAGCTCTCGGTCCCGTGCAGGCTGGTGGTGGTCATTGCTTCCCAGGGGCCCGCAGGCCAGCATGCTGTTGGCCTGTGAAGATAGGATCGAATTCCTGGACCGTTTTGTGAGTGGGAAACTGGCAGAGGGTGAAGGCATCTGTGCGCATCCACCCCACATCGGGGTGGGGCCCTGGCTTCCTCACTGGATAGTCTTTATTTCAGCCAGAAGCTGGGGAAGATGTCTTCGCGAGGTACCCTCATCAGGGTTTCTCCTTGTGATTCAGAGTTTGTTTTTTTTTTACAAACATGTAAGTACTGGACTCATGATGTAGATGTTGCTTATAAGTTAATGAAACTTAAAAACAGGCTTTGTTTTCTGTCAGCGGTTCAGGTTAGATCAATAGGTGTTTAATAGTATCCTTGAAAATCTTCATGGGTGTTAGCGACAGACCTTGAAAATGGAGACTTTTTATAGGGCAACAGTTACGTATTTCTGCATAGTCTCCGTGTGCAGGACAGAAGCTGGGAGTTCACGATAGCAATTCTTAGCACATTCCCCTGCTGCTGCCTGCCACGTGCTTAGCTTCTTAGAACTTTGTTCTGGACGTGTAAGAGATTTGACATAGGATTTCCAGTCTCCTGCTAAAGTTTTCACTGTTGGGATGTTGAATTAATTAAGCTGCCTCTTCTTATTCAGGGGGAAATTTGTTGCCCTGGAGAACATCAGTTGCAAGATTAAATCAGGGTGCGAGGGACACCTTCCATGGCCTAACGGCATCTGTACTAAGTGCCAGCCAAGTGCCATCACGCTGAACAGACAGGTGAGATGTTCACTGTGTCCATCTAGACCGTAGATTTGTGTTCATGGCTCAGAAATGAAAATTTGCAGAAAAGCCCCTCCATGGAGGGACCCGCCCCTAGCAGAGCACACTTTCGGTGGTGAGTCCAAGTGCACTTCAGGTCGTACGCTGGAGAGGCTATTGGTGAGATCTCTAGCTATTGCATGCGTGGAGGGGGGAGTCCTTTGTTTTCTCTTTTGTCCGCTTGCATGGAGGCAGAACTTTCTTGGTGACTGTTTAAAATAACTTCGTGGTTGCACTTTGCCTTCTAAGAAATCATGGCTCTGGAAGCTGGTAACCAAACTGTCCTGGAGCCCCCTCAGAGCACCTGTCCAGGCCAGGTGAAGAAGGGAGCTGGGCTCTGGGAGGAGGAAGAGACCAGTGTCAGTGGCACGCAGTATTCTGGCCTCTTCCCCTCTGGTCTCTGTGCCCTTGAGGATCGCTCGCCTCGCCTTCTCTGTGCTACTGGCCCACATTTGCTCTGTAGAGAGTTCTCCACCGCCTTTGTGACTGCTTGGAAACTTGTCTCTTCCTTCTCCCTGCTCTCTCTTTTTGAAAACTAATTTTTGTGCTAGAGGTTGTGAAAACCTGCATTTTAGGTGAAATCCCAGTAAGATTAATCTGAATTAATTTATTGAGGAATCCCACCCCTACCCCACCCACCCTCTAGAATCTGAAATGGTCTTAAGGGCAGAGCACATTTTAAAACGTGTGTGCACGCACGTGTGCACACGTGTGTGTAAAGAGCTAGGTGGAGATTTATGAATGGCTTATACTAGAAAAGTAAGTTATTTATTTCCGACAGAGTGTATTCATTAGCCCGTTGTTTGCTCTACAGAAATACAGACATGTGGACAATATCATGTTTGAGAACCACACAGTTGCCGATCGCTTCCTTGACTTTTGGAGGAAGACAGGGAACCAGCATTTCGGGTATTTGTATGGACGGTATACAGAGCACAAAGACATTCCTCTTGGCATCAGAGCCGAAGTAGCTGCCATTTACGAGCCTCCTCAGGTAGGCGAGCACAGGCTTCCCAGTTCACGGGCCTCTCTATCACCTGGGCTCTGAAGTCTGTGCGGGACTCTCGTTTCAGACTTCGTTCCACTTCCTCTGCTCTGTCATTTGCCCGCGCACACACACACAGTGTCTGTTTCCTGAATTCCTGGAGGGTAAGCTCATAGTCCCTAAGTACTTCAGTGTGCATTTCCAGAGCATAGGGACGTTGTCTTACTGATAATAAGGACTCTTGCAATGTCGGTAAATTGAACATTGATGGAATATTTTAATCTGTTGGCTGTGTTCCACTTCTGTCAGTTGCCCCAAAGTGCCACAGGGACTGCTCCGTCCCTTGTAATTCTGTATCTCCTTCGCCCACGTCTGTGGTCAGCTGTCCCAGAAATGACAGAGTTAGAGGATCACAGGGTTACTCGTGTCCTTTATCCCACACCACACACACACTGTCTTAGAATGACTACCAAAATTACTACCAGTATAGGACTGAAAACAGTTTAAGGTGGGGTTTTTTGGGTTTTTTTTTTTTTTTTTTTTTTGGTGGAAGGAGGAGGATCCTCAGGGTGTGTCTCATGAGGGACCAGCAATCATATACTGTGTTTTAAAGTCACTTGGAAGGTGCTCTCTGTGTGACTATGCCACCACCTAGGTAACACATTTATGTTCATTTGTTTTATTTTTGGTATTTAGGGATTGATTTTTTTTTTTTAAGATTTTATTTATTTATTTGCGAGACAGTACAAGCAGAGGGAGAAGCAGGTTCCCTGCTGAGCAAAGAGCTCGCTGCGAGACTTGATCCCAGGACCCCAGGATCATGACCTGAGCCTAAGGCAGATGCTTAAGGACAGTTGCAAGATTCCGTAGGTCTGGGGTGGGGCCAAGGATTTGCATTGCTAATAGCGTTCACATTCCTATTGCAGGTCTGGGGAATCACACTTTTAAGAAGGACAGCCCTACACAATTAACTACCCATTCATAAATACATTGTGTAATCTACTGATCCACCCAGGCGTCCTGGGATTGATTTTTTATATATGTATTTGTTGTATAGTTCTATGAGATATTTACGTGGTACGTTTCATCACATATATGTACATCATATATATATATCATATGTATATATCATATGTATTATATATATATATATACATATATGTACTGTTCATTACAAAAGTGGAAACCATAAACATGGAATTCTAGTCCATGATGTGCATGGTGAAGTACTTGGGAGGGGTGCTTGTGTGTGCAGTTTACTATGAAGTACAACGGAAAACTAAGAGGGCTTGGGGTGATTAGAGGGGTGGATAGAGTAGAGTGTGGCCAAATCTAGATAGCAGGTGTGTGGGTCCTCACTGAGAAATTCTTTAAACTTTGCTATATGTTTGAAATTTGTAGTTAAAATGTTGGAAAAGAAAAAAAATTTTGCATGCTTCCAAAGTCAGATCTACAAACAAGGTACCCCCTTCTTCCTGTCCCTCTCTTTCCAGAATGTTTGGTGTAGACTACTAGAGTTTAAGTTTTTAAAATATAAGCAAATATATAGATATTCATACCACTCTCCTTCTTTCTTTGGGTGTATGCCATACCATACTCGCCTTGGTCACTTTACAACTGTGTTCTGTGAATCACCCCATGACTTCTTAAGTAAACCAGGGTCTGAAAGGGCAGGCCCCGTGGCTGCTGGCTGGGGTGCCGGTCCGTGGCTCCCACACACATGCCATTGTCTCCCTGGCTGCACTGATGCAGAGCTTGAGTGTGGTCTACTCCCCTTGGCCAGTTTCCATATTTACTGAGAGCTGTAGAGGAGGTGTTTGAGGGAGGCCTCCTGTGGTGGTTCATTTAAAAGGGGACACTAGGTGGCGGTGGAGACCCTGCCAGAGTGTCGGGGTTGCCTAACCGCCAGGGCACTAAGTGTGCTCTGTAATGATGGAGCTGCTTTTGGAAGCACAGTTTATTCAAATTCAGTTTTGTAGAGGGCGTCTTTCATGAGGAGTTTCAGCAGTCGTGCTAGGAGTATGATCGAATAAAACACAGAGACAAACCTCTGGCGTCCAGACCACGAATGGCACCACCAGAGCTCCCAACGTGGGAATCCTGAAGGTTGGAACCATTGACGTCCAATAACCTGCAGCTCATTAGAAGTTGAAGCTCATGCTGCCACGGGTCATGAAACCAGATCCTTAGATTTGTTCTGAGTTTGTGATGTGACCTGTGCTCTGGAGGTATTAATGATCTCCATTTTGCTAATACCCAGCAACGGAAAGTTCTTTTGTTGTTTTGCCAGAATCTGACTCATTTGCAAGGATGTACCCAATTAGTATAACTTGGTTTGGGATTACCTTCATTTTCCTATTCCTCTGGCCGGGGTTTCTGCTAGGTATGATACTTACTATTAGTGACCCTTGAAGTGCATTTCAGGGCAGATGAAGGATTTCGGTAAGCTTTGTCCACTGCAGGAAGTTGGGGTCCTGTGGCCGGTTTAGGTTGCATGTGAGCCAGTCAGAGTCCAAGCCCGCCTGCTGCCCCGAGCCCAGTGCTCTGCCCATCCACCAGCAGGTTGCTGATTCCAGGTGCCTTTTCCATTCCTCTGTCATCCCCCACTCAGCACCTTGCCTGTGAAGCACAGCACTCCCCTGCAGGAGCTTTTCCCAGCCTGTTTTCTGGAAACAAATGTTACCATACAGCTGGAATCTTGCCTTATGTACCCAAACCTGTTTGGAAGGAAACTGTTTATCCGAAGGAGTTTTGAAACTGACTTTCCCCAATGAAGGAACCCCCCCAAAAAATGTGTAGACAGCCTTCCTCAGTCCTGAGAGCAACCACACACTCGACGAGAGGCGGTGTGATGTGAACCAGCCTGAGTGTCACCATCTTCTTGTCCTGAGTCTTGATTGGAAAGCACACTGTAGCCTGAGGAGGGGCAAAGCCTGGAGGGCTCGGACTGTGTTTTATCTGGATGTCAACCTTTTTCTGCTGCCATAATTCTCCTTTTTGGCAAGGGAATCCCCTTGGGATTCCTGAGCCAGAATTCGAGTGGGATGGCTGTGGGCTCCTCTGAGTCTGTCTTCTCCCTTTACTGCCCCAACAGATTGGCACACAGAACAGCCTGGAGCTTCTGGAAGACCCGAAAGCTGAGGTGGTGGATGAAATTGCTGCCAAGCTTGGCCTGAGGAAGGTACTGAGGCATTCTGCTGGCCTTTGAATGGGGGACCAGGGCTCTCTGTTGGGGACATCCAGGTGGGCGACATGGCCAGGCCCTGTCTGGGACTGAACTCCCAGCTGCCCGAGGTCAGGTGTGGGCCCAGCATGTTGTAATGCCTGCTTGTGTTTTCTGGGCGCTGTAGCTTTTATGTTCCTATTTCAGATCCAAGGATTCGAAATAGAATGAGACTATTTCTCTGATTTAAAGTAAAATGAAAACAAGTGATCCCTGTGCTGGGACTGTTTTTGTTGAAATCGTCCTGCCCCACTTCCTGAGGACAGCTTTAGAGGGTGGAAGAAAGAGGCAGCAGGACTCAGACCCCTTCTTCCTGCCCAGGAAGGAGCCTCGCTGCTGCGCTGTGTGTCCTGCCCGCACACCGAGGCCCGGCCTCTTAGGGGAGCCCTCCCTTCATGTGTCCTTGTCGCCTGTTCATTTTCTGCCCCGGGTGCTCAGAGCCTCTGGCACTCCCTCTTCCATCATCCTTGGATTTCCTGTTGTTAATTTAGGCATCTGAGCATGTGAGGTTTCCTAGTTTTACTGGGCAGTTAGAAGACAGGGAAGAACTTTTGTTGATCTGCTTTGTGTTACATCCTTGGTGGAGCTCCCAGGAACTTTGCAGAAGGGTTTGTACAGGTAAATATTGAATGTGAATTTGAATACCTCTTAGAATTTCAATGTTAGCTGTGTAAGTTTTATCCTTTTCTTTTTTTCTTAAAGATTTTATTTACTTATTAGAGAGCACAAGTAGGCAGAGCGGCAGGCAGAGGGAGAGGGAGAAGCAGGCTTCCCTCTGAGCAGGGAGCCCGATGCGGGGCTCAGTGCTAGGACTCTTGGGATCATGACCTGAGCCTAAGGCAGACGCTTAACCGACTGAGCCACTCAGTCGCCCCATAAGTTTTATCCTTTATTTGTTAATAACTTAGACAGTGAAAAATGAACTCCTGTAGATAAAAGGGGGAAAATAGGGAATATGTTTGTAGGCCTAGGAGCTGATAGAGCCAAGTCATTTTAAGAAAACAATGTCCTATTGTTTCTAGTAAGGAATCCGCATCTTTTTTTTTTTTTTTTTAAAGTAGGCTCCACACCCAGTGTACAGCCCAATGTGGGGGTTGAACTCACAACCCTGAGATCATGACCTGAGCTGAGATCAAGGGTCAGAGACTTAACCGACTGAGCCACGCAGGCGCCCCAGGAGTCAGCATCTTGATTTAGGGTTATATTTTGGTTTAAATCTTTTTAGTGTCTCTCGTTCAAAAGAAAAATTAGTGTAACTTTTGGACCTTTGTTTTAAACATATAGCTCACGAACTCTGTAGTTCTAATAGATTTTGAGGTGACTTAAATGTCTTTCTCTGAAACCCTGGCTCTGCTGCCCTAGCTGACTTCTGCCTGGCTTTGGCTCTGTTCTACTCACTGCTTCGACCCATTTATACGGCAAGTCTCCTGTTCTTTGCTGCATCCTCCATGGGCTTTTTGTTTGCTTGGGTATTTTTAAAGAAAATAAAATTCTCCACGTTTGCCTGGTCTTGTGTGCATGAGATGGATTTGAAGAGTTCTGTATTAGGTTCTGCTGGACAGGGTCATGGGCCACCACGTCCTTCTCCAAAGGACGTGTACTTGGGGTCCAACCCCGCTCGTAAACCTCCCAGCCCAGTTCTGGTTTAGGAGGGGCAACCAGCTGTGAGGTTCGTGGGCACAGGAGGGCTAGGGACCACAGAGCACACAGACAGGTGTCCGGGACTGGCGTGAGGGTGTCCTAGTGTCGGGGGTTTCAGCTCCTTGTGCCCTCACCTGCTGTCTTCAGTCCTGTAGCGGAGCGCGAAGGAGCCACTGGGTAAGGACTCTGTGGTGGTGGTCCTTATTTTAAGTGCCTTCTCTAGGGAGTCCGTTTTCTTATCTTACGGAGAAAGCCTTAGCATCTGAAATAGCATTGTCTCTCTTTGCTTGCTCATTGTCTGTCTTCCTGTTTGGGGCGTAGGCATTCTGCTAATTTTGTTCACTGCTGAGGTTTCCCCTGAACCCGGCACAGTGCTGGGTACAGAGTTGGTGCCATGGGGCTTCTTACAAAGAGATGAGCTCTGCTCATGCACCATCACCTCCAGTCCAGCAGCACCAGAGGAGGGTGGCCATTTTCAACTGGGTGGAGTTTGAAAACCCCGGCAGCTTAGCTGAGGATCTGACTCACCTGGAAATAACTGGCTCACAGGAGTCTCTTACCAAAATGCTCTTAAGGTCTCTGCACAGAGGCCAGAAAACATTCATCACCTGTTTCAGGGAGAGGCTCAGAGGATACTTTCCTCTTTCATGCAGGTTGGTTGGATATTTACAGACCTCGTCTCAGAAGACACCCGGAAGGGCACCGTCCGGTACAGCCGGAATAAGGTGAGGTGGGACGGGAGTGTGCCCACTTAGCTCAATCTGCAGCTTGGTCACAAGCCAGCTCGGGCTCATGCCAGCAGGGCGGCTCTGCACGGCTCATCCGGGCTTTTTTTTTTTTTTTTTAAAGATTTTATTTATTTATTTATTTATTTGTCAGACAGAGAGAGAGCACAAGCAGGGGGAGAGGCAGGCAGAGGGAGAAGCAGGCTTCCCGCTGAGCAGGGATCCCGATGCGAGGCTTGACCCCAGGACCCTGGGATCATGACCTGAGCCGAAAGCAGATGCTTAACCCTCTGAGCCCCCCAGGCATCCCTCATCCTGGCTTTTAGACCAAATTATTTTCAACACCGTGTTCTTGATAAACTAAGGGTGGGTCTGTTGATTGTGTCTTGTAGAGCAACACTCCCTGGCCTTCACCCACCAGTGTTTTTTGGAGGTCAGCCCGTGGGGGTGGCTGCCTGATGGTTCTAGCCTTCCCGATTATTTGTGGTGGGAGCAGAAGGGCCCGTAACAGCTAGGAACTATAGGTGTTTGTTTCATGCAGTGTTTGACAGGCCACAGTTTAGTTCTTGGTGTTTTCTAAAGAAGAAACAGGAGTATATTTCCACACGATGCTGTAAAACTTGATATGCCAGCTCTTTTTTTCCTAGGACACCTATTTTCTGAGTTCGGAAGAATGTATCACTGCAGGAGACTTCCAAAATAAGCATCCTAACATATGTCGACTCTCTCCAGACGGACATTTTGGCTCCAAGTTCGTCACTGCGGTGGCTACAGGTACGTGTTCTGTTCCTCTTCTTGTAGCGTTTCATTCGTAACTCAGCTACAAGAGATTTTCTTAACGTGCCCGTGGGACATGGATTCCTCTTTTTGTTTTATGGTAAAAATCCTGAACTTACCGCATTGCCTGCAAAACCACTAGAGTCAGGGACTCAGTGTAGCTGTTCTCTCATCCTCTTGTGTTCTAAGGTGAAGTCAGCTTGATTCTGGATCTTAGCTCAGGGCTGCCTTTACCCCTTCCAGTAGCCACAGATGACTGTCTGTGTAGGAGAAAAGGATTTACTGTTTGTTCTTTATTTTTGACAGTATGAGTGGAAGTCATTTTTTTTTTTTTTTTAAGATTTTATTTATTTATTTGAGAGAAAGAATGAGAGACAGAGAGCACGAGAGGGAAGAGGGTCAGAGGGAGAAGCAGACCCCCCGCCGAGCAGGGAGCCCGATGCGGGACTCGATCCCGGGACTCCAGGATCATGACCTGAGCTGAAGGCAGTTGCTTAACCAACTGAGCCACCCAGGCTCCCTGAGTGGAAGTCATTTTAAGACCATTTCTGAGTGTGCATGTGTGTGTGTGTGAGTGAGAGATAATACGTGTATCGTATTCAGTGCTATGTACATCATAAATACATAATAAAAAATTGTGGTCTATAAGAAGGTGCCACCAAATCTTTTATAACATGCTTAACATATGTTGTCTTAGAAAAAAACTGGTCATAGGACTATACAATTTAAAAAGAGTGGGAATTTTAAATTTGGAGAACCAACTCATGAAAGCATAGTCTATTTGGTAATTTTTTTAAAGTAAACACTAACTTGGATCCTGTGAAGACCTGGTTTCTACTCTCACTGAACTGGCAACCCAGTTTATTCATGGTAGCCATCCTTCCCCTAGTTCCATAGAAAGAAGCACCCCCAATTTAACAAAGACCAGTTTACAAGTAGCCCAAACATGTTAGTAAGTAACTGGATCCCCTGTTAATCCCAGTTGAGGGGACTGTCATGAGAACCATGAAGAAAAACACTGCCCTCATTTTTAAGATCCATTTGGATTGATGGCCACTTTCTTTTTGAGATGAGTGTCCTTTGAAAGAGTGAGAGGCAGCGGCAGCATCTTTCACATGCTAGTGTGAACTAGTTGAGTTGATTTATTTTCTTAGGACTGTTGTTGGGCCAGGTACTTAAGCGAGTGGATGGGAGTGTTGACCAGGGTTACAGGAAAGTAGTTCTTTGGCATAGGGTCCTTCCGTGAGGACAGCCGGGGAGAGCAGCTCAGACTGGACGCCGGGGAGGGGAGCAGGGAGGAGGCAGCGTTCGCGTCATTTGGAATTTCACCACGCCTGCTCTGTATTTGACCAAGGGGGGAAACGTGTTACCTTTTCACTCCCGCAACATGTCAGGCAGATGTTCTGGGTACAGTTGCTTAGATGGGTGGTTCTCAAACCTATCGGACACCCCCTTTTGAAAGCCCCTTGTTCAGGATACTTTGTGATACCCTTTACTGTGCAGAGAGTGAAACTCACAGATGATATACCTCCCTGCACACGTGAACGTACCAGAGGAAGCAGAGAGGCCGCCTGGCCATAACACAGACCTGTGTCCTTGCGCACGCCAGTGCTTGGGGACTGACGCCTGGTGGGACAACACGGTGACTGAGCCAGAGCTGACAGCCGTGCGCGGACATCACTGGTGCCAGCGCCACTCTTCCCTGAGATGCTTACTGGCCTCACCGTGAAGTGCTGAGCTGAACGTGTCCCCTTCCCTCCGCTGACTTGCTACCACACTCCTAGAGAATTCACCGTGGATCAAAACTGCATATTTGTTTTTGTGCTTCTATATGAAAAATGGTTGATTCTTTTTTTTTTTTTTAAAGATTTTATTTATTTATTTGAGAGAGAGAGAGGACATGAGAGGGGGGAGGGTCAGAGGCAGAAGCAGGCTCCCCGCCGAGCAGGGAGCCCGATGCGGGACTCGATCCCGGGACTCCAGGATCATGACCTGAGCCGAAGGCAGTCGCTTAACCAACTGAGCCACTCAGGCGCCCGATTCTTTTTCTTCTTACTCTTTTTTTAAGATTTTACTTATTAAGAGAGAGCACACACAAGCTGGGGAAGGGGCAGAGGTAGAGGGAGAAGCAGGCTCCCCACTGAGCAGGGAGCCTGACACGGGGCTTGATCCCAGGACACACGAAGGCAGACACTTAGCCAACTGAGCCCCCCAGGCACCCCAAAATATGGATTTTAATCTGAGATCATACATGGGGGTTTTTGCCTATAAGAGTGTGCAGGGCACATTCAAGGTTGTGTGGGATGTGGAATGGGCCTTTGTTGTATGGGACTTCCCCAAACACAGCGAGGTGTCCGACCTCTTCCACTTCGGCTGGCAGCGCCCCCCCAAACCCCCCCCCCGGCCCTGTGCCCTATTGTTGAGGGCAACCAAAAATTACTTTCACAGATTCCAGAACTGCTGTCTTAGGTTTCCAAGGGCTCCCATGGTAACCTAGACCTTTTAATTACTTTGTCTATGGGGAGTTATTCAGTGGGCCAAAGGAACTGGCACATTTTTAGGATTATAAATAGTTTCTACTTGGGGGCTGCCTGTACCTTCAATTACTGATTCATAGCTCTTGTTGGGAGGTTGGAGAGTATAGATCATCCATGGAGTTTTTCCTTCAGAATTGCCACTTTACTGAAAGGCTTCGGAACTATAGACAGTAAATAACTTACAGTAAGATCTGCGGTTAGAGTCCCTGCATTTCTCTGATGACTTGTCCCCCTGGTCGAACGCTGTGATGAGCTCGGGCTCACAGTTCTCTCTGGCTCCCGGGGCGGCCAGCGGAGGGGCAGCCATCCACAGTAGTCGCAGATCTTGGACCTCCAAACAAAGTGTGCTTTTCCCCCGCGTCAGTGGCTCTTCACCAGGAATGTGCCGCTGCCCCGTGGAGCTGTTTGAGCTGTGCTTGCCATACCCCATCCCTGAGTGCCCCGTGGGCCAGGAAGGAGCAGACCTGTGTGTGTGTGTGTGTGTGTGTGTGTGTGTGTGTGTGGCCATCTCCCAGGAGACTGACCGTTGCATCTGGGATTTATGGTGCTTCTGCAGGCACTGTGCTTGCAGCTCCCTGAGAGCTGCTGCTGAAGCTGCAGGCTTGGCCTTGCCTCTCCCTGCTGAGAACAGCTCTAGCTGGAGACTGGTGGAGGAAGAGAGTCATGATTAACTGTGGGGTTTATGTGTGGACTTGAAGGATCTAGTGGAAGGAGAATGCACCATTGAGCCTAAGTTTAAACTCCCTGTCTTGGTGGGCTGGCCACCCATGTCTCTGGGCCATGAGAGTCCCTTCCTGAGGCTGTGCCCCAGGCACAGTTCTTCTGCTACAGGCCCTTTCCTCCGACGTGCAGGTTTCCTTGGCAGATTAACTTGAGAAGGGGAGATGCCTAACCATCTGACCCACCCAGGTGCCCCAGATTAATGTTGCTTTTAAAAAAAAAAATTAGGGCGCCTGGGTGGCTCAGTCGTTAAGCGTCTGCCTTCGACTTGGGTCATGATCCCGGGGTCCTGGGATTGAGCCCCATGTCGGGCTCCCTGCTCGGCAGGAAGTCTGCTTCTCCCTCTCCCACTCCCCCTGCTTGTGTTCCTGCTCTCGCATCTCTGTGAAGTAAATAAATAAAATCTTTAAAAAAATAAATAAATTATTTGAGAGAGAGAGAGTGCTTGTGTGGAGGGGCAGAGAGAGAGCGAGAGGAACTCCAGATTCCTTGCTGAGCTCGGAGCCCGACTCAGGGCTTGATCTCACGACCCTGAGATTATGACCTGAGCCGACACCAAGAGTTGGACACTTAACTGACTGCCCTACCCAGGGACCCCTGATATTGCTCCCCCCTACCCCAACCCCGAGCACAGCAGGGGGTGATGCGCCCTGCATCCGCGGCCTGACATTAGGGAGTGGTCATGCCCAGCTCCCCTGAGTATGTGAGTGAGGGACAGAGGTGCTCGGCTTGGTTGTCCACGGGGGGATGGATGCGGGGCGCTGTCTGCCGTCCACGGGGCCTCTGGTGCGCGAAGCTGAGCAGACGGCAGGCCCCTGGCTTGTTCCCTCCTGGGCTGTTCTGCCCCCACCCTTCACATTCTCTGGTTGTTTGGCCACCAGGTCTGGTTTCTGATAAATGTTTGAAAGCCAGATGGAAAAAATTTCTATTCCCTGATGAGTAAATTATTTTGTTTTTGTCAAAGAAACTAAAATAGAGATGTTGAGGGTTTTTCTTTAATTCTCCAAAGCTGGAAATGATAACAGACATTAGAGCCTAACCCGGTGGTGCAAGTGCACGTGTATGAGGTGGTGGAAGTCAGCTGTCCCCACCATCTGGTCTTCCCTCTTCCGCTCAGGGCCCGCCTTCTACAGGGTGCCGGTCCTTCTCTTGAGGATCTCAGCCAGGTTCCTGCCCCACTGAACTTACTGGATGGTTCCCTCTCAGCGGCTTTTGCACTATCCATGTCCCTAACTTGAAGTCACAGTGGAGGGTTTATGCCGTGACTATGGAGAGGTCAGGGGTGAAAGGCACGCGGGGCAGTGAACGCGGCGGCCCCGGCTCGGGGGCAGTGTCCGCTCCTCCCGGGTGTGGTGCTGGAAGACAGTGTGGCGGCTGTGCGGTGTGTGCAGGGGAGAGACCACGGTGCAAACACCGGCCTGGTTTTCACCATTTGTCCCGTCCACCTCCATCCCCCTGCTCCATCCACTCAGGAGCAGAAGTTTGTTGGGATGCGGGGCGCTGTCTGCCATTCACGTCCCTGGTACTTGAGGACACGGCGCGCAGTTAGGGCGGGGAGTAGAGACCTGTTGGAGGAGCTGCGGTGGTGCCTCCCTGCCCTGCATCCTAGGCCATGTGCTCAGGCCACTTGTCAGGTTGCCGTCAGATGCTTTTCAACTCTTACCCAAGACAGACTCCTGAGGGTTTATTTGTTCTGTGGGTCCGAAGTGATGAACACATACAGACTTGGTTTGAATCTCCTCTGGTGGATTCTCCATGAAGGTCTCTCTCTTGCAGGTGGTCCCGACAACCAGGTCCACTTTGAAGGGTACCAGGTGTCCAATCAGTGCATGGCGCTGGTCCGCGACGAGTGCCTCCTTCCCTGCAAGGACGCCCCCGAGCTTGGCTACGCCAAGGAGTCCAGCAGCGAGCAGTACGTGCCCGACGTGTTCTATAAGGTAAGATCACCGAGGTGCGGAGGGAGTGGTGGACGGGGAATGCTGTGAACGCTGACCTGTGTCAGACTCCGTGGTCCTGTCAGCCGCTGGTCCCCTGTGGCGGTTCAGAGCCTGCCTTGTGGATAAAGGCATTCCAGAGCATGTCCGGGGTGTCTCACCAAAAGTAGAATGAGCACACACTGGGTTGGGGATATAGGACACCAAATCAAACCCTTGCAACACAGACACAGTTTCCGTTTCTGAACATAAGAAGCCTGGATATGTCAGAGCCTCAGCAGGAGTCCAGAACGGAGCTGTGGGGGGCGCCTGGGTGGCTCAGTTGGTTAAGCGACTGCCTTCGGCTCAGGTCATGATCCTGGAGTCCCGGGATCGAGTCCCGCATCGGGCTCCCTGCTCGGCAGGGAGTCTGCTTCTCCCTCTGACCCTCCCCCTTCTCCTGCTCTCTCTCTCATTGTCTCTGTCTCAAATGAATAAATAAAATCTTTAAAAAAAAAAAAGAACGGAGCTGTGGGGTGGGTACGTGGGCTCTCTGCAGGGCACCAAAGTGTGAGTTAACGATTTAGACACATCATTGTCCATTTCTAAATCTTTGTTTCTTGTGAGAGCTATAAAAGCTATTTTTATTGAAGAATGTCCTATTCGAACATGTAGGAGTTAGGGGCTTCCCTCTAGGACCGGAGAGAGTCTGTTTTCCTCCTCAGCTTGGCAGTTGTTCCTGCTTACGGGCCAGGCACCTTCTTGCTTCCTGAGTGGGCAGACTTGGTTTCTCTCTGGCACCGGCCTGCTGCCTGGACGGTTCCTTCAGTTGTCTCTCCCGGCGTGAGGTTGCTTTTTTCTGTCCAAAGGGTATCTTGTCTTCATTTTAAAGGCTGTTTTCACTGTATAAAGAATTCTAGGTTGACAGGTTGGCTCCCCTGTTACTAGACTCTGGGCGTTTCCAGCGGGAAAGCTGGCTGTCACTGTCGGGGCTTCCTCCCTCCATAATGGGACTTCTCCTACTGGCGGCTTTTTATGTTGTCTCTCTATTTATTTATTTATTTATTTATTTTTGTCTGTTTGTTTATTATTTGACAGCACAAGCAGGAGGAGTGGGACAGGGAGAAGCAGGCTCCCCGCTGAGCAGAGAGCCCGATGAAGGGCTCGATCCCGGGACCCCGATCCCAGGGATCATGACCTGAGCCGAAGGCAGATGCCCAACGACTGAGCCACCCAGGCATCCCTTATGTTCTCTTATTACTGCGTTCTAGCAACTTGGTCTTGATGTGCTTGGGTAGTTTTCCTCATGTGTCCTGCATTTGGGGTTTGTTGAGCTTCTTGGGTCCATGAGTTGTGTCATTTTTTTGGCCATTGTATTCATTTTGTGTTGCTGCCATAACAAGTAGCTGTACATTGGTGGCCGTAAGACCACCCTCATGGGGCGCCTGGGTGGCTCAGTTGTTGAGCGTTTGCCTTCGGCTTGGATCATGATCCCAGGGTCCTGTGATCGAGCCCCACATCGGGCTCCCTGCTCAGCGGGGAGCCTGCTTCTCCCTCTCCCTCTCCCTCTGCCTGCCTCTCTGCGTACTTGTTCTCTGTCTCTATCTCTCTGTCAAATAAATAAATAAAATCTTTAAAAAAAAAAAAAAAAGACCACCCTTGTGTGTGCATTCACAGCCCCACGGTCAGGGTCTGGGCTTCGCTCAGCCACCGTGATGTTGGTTGGGCTCTGATTTGATGACCTGCAGTGTGAGGTGTTGGCGGCCCCGGGCACCTGGGCATCCAGCCCCGCGGCTGCTCACAGCATGGTGGTCTGCTGATTCGCCCCACAGGCCCGCAGGGGTGTGCTTCTCTGACCGCCGCTGCCCGGGCGTGCTCAGCAGGCTCTTGCTGATCCATCTGGCCTGCGCAGCTGCCCTGAGGTCCTCTCCCGACGTCAGAGTCAGTGGGTTAGTGACCTTAATCACACCTGCAAAATCCCCTTTGCCACGTAAGGGAACGTGTCCGTGGGCACGAGTTCTTGTCTTAGTTACAGTCCTGGGGAGGAGGCTGGGAGATTTTTCAGGACCATCTTTAGAATTCTGTGGATACCAGTTGTTCAGTATCTTTTGATTTTTTGGTTTTGGTGGTTTGTTGTTGGTTTTGATTCCTCCGTCTCCTTTGGGGACTCCATGTATTTGGCTGCTTAAAGTCATCCTGCAGCTCACTGGTGCTCTGTTCACTTTATTTCAGTCTTTTTTTTTTTTTTTAAGATTTTATTTATTTGAGAGGAGAGAGAGAGAGAGCAAGAGCACAAGCAGGGGGAGCAGCAGAAGGAGAGGGAGAAGCAGACTCCCCACTGAACAGGGAGCCCGATGCAGGGCTCTATCCCAGGACCTTGAGATCATGACCTGAGCTGAAGGCAGACGCCCAACGACTGAGCCACCCAGGCACCCTGTCGTTTTTTTTTTCTTTCTGTGCTTCATTTTGGGTAGTCTGCGTTGCTGAGTTCTGCAGCCTGTACGTGCTGACTTGTGTGTGTTTGGGCTGTGGCCGCTCCTGGCTAGCAAACTGTGTGGCCCGGTCACTGTGACTGTCACCGCCGCAGCTTTCGCCCGGTGCTCGTAGGTCTCTACTCGACTGTATGCACATTTGCGATGCAGTTACAATGAGCATTTTCATGTCCTTATCTACTAAATCTGTCATTTCTGGATCAGTTTTGATTTTCTTTTCCTCCTCTAATTATGGGTTGTGATCACATATTTTCAGACCCTTGTGTCCAGCACATGTATCATCTGTGGGTTTGCAGCTGTTGTCTTGTTTTTTCTTCTCAGGTGTTTGGGAAGTTTTTGTTGTGTGCTGGTCATGGCATATTAAAGAGCCACAGACCCTGGAGGACCTTTCCGCCAGAAAGGGCTGCCCCTTCCTCCAGTGGGGAACTGGGGTGACGGGCTGTCCACTACATTGACGCAGTACTTCGCTGGGTCAGGTCTGACTTGCATCTGTGTAAGACTCCGTCTGCTGCTGATTCTTGCCTTTCCGTAGAGTATGGTCCTTCAGGCTTTGCACTTTTGTCTCCTTGGCCCTGAAAGACTGGGAGATTTGGTTTTTGTCCTGAAGAAGTCTCTAGCTTGGCTGCTGCCTCATGCAGTTTAAACACGTGGACATTCCACCCCATACACGGCAGAAATTTTGCATCATATGCCCACAACTCTCTAACAGCTTTTAAAATGCAGCTGGAGGGGCGCCTGGGTGGTTCTGTCGGTGACAAGTGTCTGCCTTTGGCTCAGGTCATGATCCCAAGGTCCTGGGATCGAGCCCTGAGTCCGAGTCTGGCTTCCCTGCTCAGTGGGGAGTCTGCTTCTCCCTCTCTCTCTGCCTCTCCCCCTGCTTGTGTGCATGCGTTTTTTTTTTTCCTCACTCTCTGTCAAATAAATAAAATCTTAAAAAGAAAACTTATCAGTGCTGTAGAAGCCCTAGGGAGCCCCCTCTGACGGGTTCATCATTCCTTGTTTTTTCTTGTACCGCTTGTATGTATCGTCGTATACCCCTTTTTGAATGTGTTTAAGTGGGACCACCGTGATGTAATTTCTTGTGTGACCATCCCTCACGTCCCTCACGTCCCTCACATCCCTGCACTGTGCCCGTGGCCATGTAGAATCCGAGTGCATTTGTTTCCACTGGCGAGCAAGGTGCGCCCCAGCCCATCTCGTTCTCCTTGCCGGGGCCACACTGGTGGTCCACAGGGTTTTGCCTCTATGAGTAACTCAGCTGCCGAGCTCTGGTCTGCGAATCCTGGTGCGCGTGTGCGAGCACCTCTGGGTCCAGGAGGCCGGGCAGGTGCCGAGGCGTGGAAATGGGAGGAGGTGGGATCTGGGGGTTTCCGCTGACCAGGTGCCAGCAGTCAGGGAGTGTTCCTGTTTCCGCGTCCTCACCCTCATTGATGTGGTCAAGTAGTGCCTCTTCCCGTACTTCTCCAATCAATAATGAGGCTAACTATTTTTTTTAAAGATTTATTTATTTATTTATTTATTTGGGAGAGGGAGAGAGAAAGCAGGGGGAGGGAATGGGGGCAGAGGGAAAGAAAGAGAAAGAGAGAATCCCAAGCAGGCTCTGACCCAAGTACAGAACCCGATGCGGTGCTTGATCCTGTGACCCCAAGACATGACCTGAGCTGAAACCAAGAGTTGGATGCTCAACTGACTGCGCCACACAGGCGCCCCGAAGCTAGACATTTTTAATGGTAACAAATTTTAGTGATTATAGTTCCTGTTACTGAGAATGATCTCTGTGGCCACTATACCTTGTCCAGGATATCTAGGCCAAAATTTGATGATCTAATTTCTTTACAATGAATTGGTTTTTCCAGCAATTTAAAGAATAATTTTTTTAAAAGATTTTGTTTATTTATTGGTGAGAGAAAGAGAGAGAACGCACAAGCAGGGGGAACAGCAGGCAGAGAGAGGGAGAGGGAGGCAGGCAGAGGGAGAAGCAGGCCCCCCACCTAGCAGGGAGCCCGATGCGGGATTCAGTCCCAGGACCCCAGGATCATCACCCAAGCCGAAGGCAGACGCCCATCCGACTGAGGCACCCAGGCGCCCCTCCAGCAATTTTTAAAAAGATTTTATTTATTTATTCATTTGAGAGAGAGAGAGAGACAGAGCAGGGGGAGGGACAGAGGGAGAGATAGAATCTCAAGAAGACTCCCCGCTGAGTGGGGAGCCGAACGTGGGGCTCCATCCCCAGACCCCAAGACCATGACCTGCACCAGAGTCAAGTGCCCAACTGACTGAGCCACCCAGGCGCCCTTCAAGTTAAATGTTTCAGTGGCTTTTCTGAGATATAACTCATATGCAGTACAGTTCACCCACTGATAGTACAGAATTCAGTGGGTTTTAGCATATTTGCACATATTCGTGTACCCCCATCGGACTTTGGAACACTTTTGTCCCCGAAACAGACACCCTGCACGCCTTAGCTGCCCACCCCGAGCCTCCCGTCCCCGAACGCTGTCGTTCGTCTGCTTGTGTCTGTGCGCTCGCCTGGCAGAATTGCACCACGTGGGTCTGTGGTGAGGCACTTTCTTCACTTTCCGGACGTCTTCAGGTCCAGCCGTGTCTGTAGCATGTAGTCCTCAGTCTCTGTCTTCCTGAGTATCGCTCAGTGCCGAGAGTGTACCAGACTGGCGGGCGGCGGTGGCGGGCAGGTCCCGGGGCTGAGGAGGCTTGGACCTCTCCCTGGAGAGGGACTTTTGAAGCCCTTGTAACAAAGAATTCACTTCCTCACCCATCAGAAAAAAGGGGAGGCTGAGTCGCTGTGTGGAGTCGCATCGCCTGTTTAATGTCTGCCGGGCAGGGGAGGCCCGGGCGATGGGAAGGGACGGGGCCGCGGGCGTGGGCCCGCTCCGCAGTGCCTGTGTCCTGGCTCCCGGCCCCTCCTCGCCTCTCTTCCTCTGTCTCGCAGTCAGCACAGCTGCTGCAGCTGAAGGGGCTGTGGGGTCCGCGGGAGCCCCGGGCGGCGCTCCGGAACCCTGGCTGGAACCCTGGCTGGAATTGCGGGGCTGGCGAGCAGAGGCTGGCGAGCAGAGGCGAATGTCCCAAGGCGCGAGGTGTGCTCTTGTCAGCCACTCTCTGGAAATGGCTGTGGAGCGCAGGACGGCGGCTCTGCTGCATCTGCTCCTTCCAGACTGCTGCAGCTGAGCGTCGGCTAGGCTCCCGGTGCCTCCCCGGTGCCTCTCGGGGCTGGGGCAGCAATGGAGCCGGTGGGGAGGGGCACCCTTATCAGTCTTCGAGAAAGCGCTTCCTCGCCCCTTGTGTAGGGGTTCTTCTCCTCCTCCCTCCTCCCCCATGGTGTTTAACAATTGGGCTTGAAAGCATAGACCTCGCCCTTAATTCCTGTTTGTGGAGCAGGCACTTCAGTTTTAAACCATTAGTGAATGTTCACAAATCAAACCCCACCCCATGCTGGGAACCAGTATGAGAAATAGGAGCGTGTTGTTGCCCCCTCCCCCCAAAGTTCGTGTCTTACAAGGATGCATTTGTGATGCGATGTTTTGTAATGCAGAATCAATGTTTTGACTCATTTTAAGGACCTGAGGATGCCATTCTGAGCATTTGGACAGTAGTTTCATTTAACCCTTTTCAGGAAAGCTTGTGGGTCTGTGGGTGACGGCAGAACCTGGTGTCCCCGTTGAAGAGCTCAGCGTGTCTTACACCTGAGGTTCCTCACCCAGGCTTTCCGACGCCAGCACAAGCTCAGGAAACCCTTTCGTGCATAAGATGAATGACTGTGTCCCTGTAGATGAATCAGACTGCTATTTGTTTCTCTTTCGAAGTTTTTAAAGTTAAATATCAAATAGAGATTATTTGTAAAACGTGTTTAAGAAGTACAACATCACATAATACCCAGGCTCTCACCGGGAGTTTAAGGACCAAACATTCCTAGGACCCTCCTAGGCCTCCACCTCTTCCTCGTTCTCATGAGGTGACCACCGTGCACAGTTGAGCTACAGCTTCCCTGCTTCTCTCCCTAGTTGTACCTCCTGTGCTGGTTTTCCTAAACCAGGTGACTTGTGTGTTGTGGTTGACAGACACTTGCTGGGCCCTCTCCCCAGGATGGCCCCCCGGCCACGTGCAGGTGTCAGCCGCCACTCCGACTCCACACACTCTGTCATCGTGTCGTAACTTGTACTGACCTGATGCTAAGTGAGGGCAGACTCCTTTTTTATTTGTGTGTTGGCTCTTCTTGCATCCTGGGATGTGCGTGTTCAAGTCGGCTTCCTTTTTTTTCCCTGGGTGGTTGTGTCTTTTGCCTGTTGATTTGTAGGTGTTCTCGCCATGTTCCGTCTCCTCCCTTTGTCAGTCACTCGTGTGACAGCTCTTAGCATGGCTCCTCCTGCCTGTGGTGTCTTGATGCCAAAGCTTTATGTTTCACGATGGTCAGCTTTGTCACTCTTGTCGTTACGGTTCAGCAAGTTGAGTCAGAGGATAGTCTGTCACCTTGTATGAGGTTTGCTTTTGTCTTACACATTTGGGTTCTTAGCCCACCTGGAACTGTTTTCAGTGTATGGGATGAGGCAGAGGCCCAACTTACTTCTTTCTTCTCTTTTTAATCTTGTATGGATAATCAACTGTCTGAACACCATTTATTGAGAAGAACCCTCTTCTTTGGACCCTGTTGATCTGTGGTGTTTCTGTCATCTGCTGTCCCCTCACCCAGGATGTGTGTCTCTGCTGCTCTCTGCTCCGTTGGCCGGTTTTCCTCACCGGCACAACACCACGCGCTTGCCACCACTCCGACTCTGCGGTTACTCTCTATACCTGATTGGTTACAGCCCTGACTTCTCCTGACCCTTTGTTCCTCCCCAGAAGATTGAACACTAGCTCGCAAGTTGCACCAAAACAAACAGGTTTTATTAGGATTTCATCGCGCCCTTTTCTGTGCTGAGTTCCCCTGCACATGTGGGGGGTTCTGCACCTGTTCGATGTTCCCAGGTGTCTCTCAGGGCGTTAGGGTCATCTGCACGGAGGTCCTGCCCATCATCTGTTAGATTGTTCCTAGGTACTTTATAGTTTCTACATAATATAAATAGTGTCTTTTTAAAATTGCGTTTTCAAACTGTTGTTTGAAACTGGTAAATGTTTGTTTGGCAACTTTCCTATCTGTTATTGGTTCCCCAAATTTACATGTATATTCTTCTGGGTTTTCTGCACAGATGAGCATATTGTCCAGGAACGGCAATTATCTCTCCCTTCCCATTCATTTCCGCTCCTGCTGGTAGGGCTTCCAGAACAATGTCCAGTGACCAGCCCTGTTATCTTATTTTTAACCGTAAAGGAGGTGCTTTCAGGATTTCATCATTAACTATGAGTTTGCTGTGGGTTTGTTTGTTTGGTAGTACCCTTCATTGAGTTGGAAATTTGCTTTTTATTTCCATGTTTTGTAAATTTCTTGCACTTAAGAAGTGAGTTCCCTTTTTTTTTTTTCTTTTTTTTAGGTTTTATTTATTTATTTGAGAAGGAGAGAGCATGAGTGGGGAGAAGGCAGAGAGAGAGAGGGACAGAATCTCAAGCAGACTCCCAGCTGAGCAGGGAGCCCAAGGAGCTGAGCAGGGAGTCCGAGGTGGGACTCAATCCCAGGACCCTGAGATCACGACCTGAGCTGAAGTCAGACACGTAGCCAACTGAGGCACCCAGGCGCCCCAAGAAGTGAGCTCCCTTTTGTCAGGAGCTTGTGTTATTGCCTTAGGCATGCTGTGGTCTTCTTGGGCTGCTTACTCGTCTGTTAGTGAGAGCACGCTAGCAGTGCTTCCCACAATTTTTTATAGCCTTGTAGGATTTGAGACACTCATTTCTCATATGTTGTAGGAAAATCAGTTTGAGCAAAGAGGCCTCTGAGGGCAAACATGGAAGTAATCCTCTTGGTCCTCCTGTGGGCTGTGGGCTGTGGCTGGGTTGAGTCAGCCTTGCAAATGGGACATGCACCGAGGTTCATCCAAGGCTACTCGTCATGTTGTCTGTGATAACAAAAATGGGAAGCAATCTTAAAGTCCAATAATGGGGCATTAAATTAGAATATATCTCTGGGGTAGAATATTATGTGGCCATGGAAGTCGTGTGCTTGAAAATTATTTAAAGATCTAGGATACAAAGATACAAATGTAGTGATCTGAAGGGGCACCTGCATCCCAGTGTTTATAGCAGCAATGTCCACGGTAGCCAAACCATGGAAAGAGCCCAGATGTCCGTCCACAGATGAATGGATAGAGAAGAGGTGATACATATATATATATACATACAATGGAATACTACTCGTCCATCAAAACAAATGAAATCTTGCCACTTGCAATGGACGTGGATGGAACTAGAGGGTATAATGCTGAGTGAAATAAGTCAATCAGAGAAAGACAGTTATACGATCTCACTCGTATGTGGAATTTAAGAAACAAGGCAGAGGATCATAGGGGAAGAGAGGAAAAAATAAAACAAGATGAAATCAGAGAGGGAGACAAACCATAAGAGACTCTTAATCATAGGAGACAGACTGAGGGTTACAGAAGGGAGGGAGGTGGGGGCATGGGGCAACTGGGTGATGGGCATTAAGGAGGGCACATGATGTAATGAGCACTGGGTGTTATATATATCTGATGAATCACTGATCTCTACCTCTGAAACTAATAATGCAGTATATGTCAATTAATTCAATTTAAGTTAAAGATCTAGGATAAAACTCATAATGTAAAATTATACATACACCTGCATGTGCAGCATTGAGATACGTATGTTGGTGTTTATGCACACGTTCCTGTGTGTGTGTTTACAGAGGACGGGCCTGGAGAGCTTGGGGGTCCTTTGGGAGGGTGGTCAGTGCTTGTCCACAGCTCTGATGTGTATTTCCTAGTGGGTACTACGCAGCCAGCAAAGAATGGCTGGTGGGAGGGGAGAAGTATAACCTAGAGCCACTGTGACACTGTGGGAAGGAAGGGACGGGGGGACTGCAGCAACATCCACGGCCTGTTGTTTGTAGAAGCAAGTGCTTTTCCTGAGTCACTGCTTGGCATGGGTTATCTTGGGGGTGTGCAGGGTGGAGGGGAGGAGTGTGGTCTTTTCCTTTCTGTCTCTCTATGCTGCTTCGCTCTATACGTGGGTTCCTTTCATAATTTAAAGCTAGAGTTTTCCGTGTTCGTGGTTGGTCCTGCAGAAAGACACGAGGAAGGCCTGGTGGGCAGTAACCACTGTTTGCATCTGGCATACTTCCTTCTTATTTCTTTCCTGTTGTTTTAGGTCAGTTGTTGATATGGTGAATATAGAGATAAAGGAGTACATTATTGAATATTTGGCTAAATCATGATATATGATAGCTACTTTGGTTGTTCCTGGATGTTGTTAGCGCTCCTGGTGTGCCTCGGTGCACCCTCTGGTCGGGGGTGGGTGAGCGTGCAGCCTGGGAGAGTGAGGTGTACCTGGAGGTGGGTCTGCAGGCGTGGTGTGTGGATGGTGTTTGGGGCTGTTGCCTGGATGCGATCATTGGGGCGTAGAGGTGGAGACGAGCATCCAGGGCCAAAAGGACCTTCAACATGGACAGGTGAGCCACAGCAGAGGCTGAGTGTGCACCCATAGGGTGCCAGGGGGCACCTGGAAGCCAAGCAGAGAAAGAGTTTCCTTGTCTCATGGTGCTGTCGGCACCATGTGACCATCGGGGCCCTGAGCAGCTAGTGTAGAGAATGTGGGGCTGGTTAGCATGGGTTTAAAAAAGAGGCCAGGGAAGAACCGAGTCTGCTGGGAAGGCAGGTGGGGCAGTGGACGGTGCTGGTGTGGGAAGTAGGATCAAGACACTTTTCTTGTTTGGGGTTTTTTTTAGCGTAAGAGAAATAAACCGCGTGCGTGTGCTACTGGCGTTGGCCCTTGGCAAAGGGTGACTGGTGATGGGAGAGGACCTGGTGTGGGAAGGGGCTCTGGGGCATCCGGAGACGGGGAGGGGCCGGTGGGCGCGGACGTGGGCCCCTAGCTCCCGAGCTGGTGGGCAGCTGGTGGAGGGCTGGGACTGGGAGTCTTGGAGGACGAGTTTGCTGGTCTGGGGGAAGCCAGTCATCAGCTGAGAGCAAGGCAACAAACAGGTGGAGCTGCTGGAAGCTTGGAAGTGAGCGTCTAGACAGCAGGTGAGGGGACGGCCGGGGACGGGTAGCAGGACCTCGAGGGGCTGTGTCACAGTTGAGAGTTTCATGTGGATCAGGAGTGCAGGTCTGTCTTAAGTTAATGTATGGGACGCTTTACTGATACGAAATCCAGTGTTTGTTGTGGAAAATCAGAAATTTTTGGTTATAGGAAAACAGGCACCCCAGCACCATTCCCCCTGCCCTTCCAGTACCCGCTGTGCACACATGGTGAGCTTGTAATGGTATCATCAGTGGGTCTGCAGCCTCTTCACTCAGTCCAGACCTGGAGACTATGCTAGGTGTCACACCTGGGTCCTGGGACAAGTCACACTGGTGCCTTCCTCGCGGGCTGTCTGTGGGGCGACTGGGGGGGTGTCCCAGTGTGGTGTGGCAGGGCGCTGCAGAACCTAGAGAGAGAGCCAGGTTGGGGGAGCCCATCCAGGGCCCGCACGTCAGGAGGGCACGGTGCGTCTGGGAGCCGAGGCTCTGCGGTAGCACCAGTGTGCTAAGATGGTGAGGTGGGTGGTGGGAAAACATGGACAGAGACATGGAAGGTGGTGCTGGGACATTCCTGCTGGAGGGACGTGGAGGCGGGGGGATTTCACAGCACAAGCCTCACGTGCCGGTGGCCGGGCCGGGAGAGAGGGCAGCAGGAGGGAGATGTGAGGTGGGCCTGCACTCAGTATGAGACGGGGTAGGAGGGGGCTGGAAACAAGGTTGCGGGCAGGAGGTCATTGTTGTAGAAGGTCATTCTGGGGCACAGAGTTGGGGAACCCAGAGAGATGGCTGGTGCTGTTATGCAGGGGCATGTGTCCACTCCCTGTGGCCTTTGGGCTGCTCTGGGATAGCAGGGAGGAACCCAGGCTGGAGCCAGGTCTCTGGCTGGGGTGAGCGGGCAGGCGCTGGGGTCAGAAGCTGCGGTGAGTAGCACACTGAGAGCCAGGGGCCAGTGTTTCGTGTTTGAGGTCTGGCCTGGTGGGACAGGAACGAAGCCGAGCAAGCCATTTTTGGCATTACCTGCATTGGAAGCCCTGGAGGAAGTGAGAGGACAGGGAGGCAGTAGGGCAGGTGGGTGCGGTCCCAGGGGTTGTGGGGAGGAGGGCACGTAGGCAGCGGGGGGGTGTCCCTCTTTCCAGGAGCTGGCTGTTGAGGGACCTGGGTTTGGCCCAGCGCCTGGCACTTTTCCGCCGTGCTTCGTGGGCCATCCCATGCCTCACTCTTGGCGTGTGCTCTGCATTACTTGTCGAAGGAGAGCTGTATTTCAGGGGTAATGCATTCTCCCAAATCTCCAAGAAGGTGACACAGTTCGTACATGCAGGCTGGCCTGCAGACCACCCTGCCCTTGCCGTGCTGGGGCACAGTGGTGCTCTCAGGACCCTGCTCTGCACCCGCTTCATCCCGGAGTCATCTTTGTCCCTTGTGAATTGCCTTGGCGGGGGCGGCACGTAAGTATTTGTGAGGCCGGTCATTGTTTCTACATCGTTTGTCGGGTCTTTGTATATTAACCCTTTGTCATGTTGCAAACACATGCCAGGCTGTCATTTTCTTCATGTTGTTCCTACAAAGAAGCTGAAATAGTTTCTGATTTCAAAGATCCTTTTTTGGGGCGCCTGGGTGGCTCAGTCATTAAGCATCTGCCTTTGGCTCAGGTCATGATCTCAGGGTCCTGGAATCAAGCTCTGTGTCAGGCTCCCTGCTCAGCGGGGAGTCTGCTTCTCCCTCTCCCTCTACTCCTGTCCCTGCTTGTGCTCTCTCTCTCTCTGAAATAAATAAAATCTTAAAAAAAAAAAAAAAAGATCCTTTTTCATTATAATTTCTGCCTTTGTCATCATATTTAGGAAATAATTCTTTACTCCAAAAGTGTATATACCTACATTTTTTCTAGTGCTTGTTTTTTTCCTCTACAGATTTTATTTATGTATTTGAGAAAGAGAGTACAAGCAGGGGGAGCTGCAGAGGGAGAGGGAGAAACAGGCTCCTTGCTGAGCAGGGAGCCCGATGTGGGGCTCGATCCCAGTATGCGGGATCATGACCTGAGCCGAAAGCAGACGCTTAACCGACTGAGCCACCCAGGCACCCCCTTCTAGTGCTTCTCTGTTTATTGTAGTTCCATAATACGTTTTTGTATTTATCAGGGTAAGACCCTGCATTCATTCAGCTTTTTTAAATGAATGTTTTAATTACAGGAGATTATGTTTGCTACATAATGGGCATTATTCAGGAACATTTATCAATCAAGAAATTGCTGGGAATGCGTGGATGGCTCAGTCGGTTAAGCATCTGCCTTCGGCTCAGGTCATGATCCCAGGGTCCTGGGATTGAGTCCCGAATCGGGCTCCTTGCTCGGCAGGGAGCCTGCTTCTTTCTCCCTCTGCCTGCCACTCCCCCTGCTTGTGCTCGCATGATCTCTCACTCTCTCTCTCCCTCTGGCAAATAAATAAATAAAATCTTAAAAAAAAGAAAGAAGAAAGAAATTGCCAATAAGAGAAGAGATTCTGAACATCATATTGGCATAATATCCCAGTCTAGGAAAAAGGATTTTTTGGTACCTGTGGTACCTCTTGTTTCCCTTGACTTGGAGGTAGCAAGTCTTGCTCAGCCCGAGTGCTGTCAGGACCCGGGTCTGTGGCCACAGGGTCCCCACAAGGAGAGGAGTGTGGCTGGAATATGTGACCTCACGGTGCCAGCACCGTGTGGGGGAGAGTGTGCCCAGTTCCGATGCTGAGCTCCTGAGTTGAGTTGTGGGTGGACCGGGTCTCTAAGCCCCCTCCGCGTCTACCAGGCTCTCAATCTCAGGCACACGAATCACCTGTTAGCTCTTGGTGTCCTCATGCGTTGGGGACCTGGTGGTTGTGGACACATGGCTTCTGGCCTGGACTGTGCGCCACCTAACATATGTCGGTCGCTGGTTCTGTACTCATCGACAGACACTCTGTAGGTGCTTATCGACAGGACTGTTTCCTGGTGATTCTTGGAGGAACTTTGCTCAGAGAACTCGAATTTTTTCTTTGTCCTGTGAAGTCAGATGAAGCTGCTGGTGTCACGAGATCCTTCTTGCTGGTTCTTTCAAGAGAAGAACAATACAGTAGGGATTCCATCCGCCTTTTCCAGGCAAGATGGCGCCCCCGGTCAGTGGAGCTTGCCCTTGTCCTGGCACAAGCACAGGACTTCTCCATGATAGCGTGGCAGACATGGCCGTGGCAGGTGCGGGGCACCAGGGACCTCAGCCCCTGTCTCTCCCAGAGGCGTGCTCCCCGTGGAAATGAAACCGCTGACACTTTGTCGGCTGCCGACCTGGGAATTAAGAGGCCCTCCTCCCCCAGCCCGACATCTGCTGATGCCCATAAAAAGTAATTGCTTTTGAGATGCTGTATAGGACCGGGGACTGGCTGGCAAGAACATCGACGTGGAGGCATGGGGGAGAGATGGAAGTTACCTGTTTCCCCCCGGGGAACAGAGGGGGATGTAACACCTTTATTTTCTTGGGGAGCAGAAAGGTACAGTTGGGTAGTTAAATTTGAAAGAGAATAGCACGACACAGAAAAAAGAGAGAGGGGCATTTAACAAGAAAAATCCCTAGAGGGGAAGATTAAAGCGAACAGGTGCTGGAAGAATGTTTCTGCATATTAGAGCTTAATTAGATTTGAAGATGAATTCCAGATGGGCTAATTATGTATGAGTTGTTGCAGGTTATTTCTTGTAGGGGCAAACTTATATTTTTGGAAGTGGTGATTTAGTTTGATTGGGTTTGATTCCTGCCTCCTACCATATCTCCTCCGAGAAACTTCCGCTTCTGGGGCTCCAGGACCCACTCAGCCAGCTCGTGTCTCGGGCTGCCCCCTTCGAAGCTGGTAGAGCCACAGAAAGCTGGGCCCACCCTGACCACTGCAGAAAGCAGCACAGGGTGGCCACCTGTCACATGAAGGACAAGTGACTTACCCAAATGGACTGGAATGTAATTCCAACTTCAAAGGAAGGCAGACAGACAAAGCGGTGTGTTGTTTCCAGGCATGTGTCCTTTGATGGGGTGCTGATGCTTCCTGTGTAGCTAGCTGGTTAGACAGATTTGGACCGTTTTCTGGGAGAGCAAAGGGGCAGGTTCCGGTTGACAGCTCTCTTAAGTTGTGAATCGAGGAAAGGTCGGGAAGGCATAAACTGAGATGTATTACAGACCAGAAATTTTAATTTCTAAACGAAGGGATCTGGGCCAAATAGGACCTCTGGACTTGCCGTTAGGATGATAGATTTGCTTCAACGTAGGAACAGCCTGTGAAGGTTGTCTCGAAAGGTGGTGTGCGCCTGTGACGTCCGTGGACAGGTGGGATGTGCCAGGGTGGCCTGATGTCGCCCTGCAGGCCTCAGCGGGGTCTGCTGGCATCCATTCGGGTCTGAGGGCTTTAATAAATGTAAACTTTTATGGAAGGCCCCATAATTGGAAGTTATGGATGTATAATTTATATATGACTCAGTGAATGATTTATATGCTGTTAAGTGATGATTTAGATAGAAAATATGACCCCCTCACAGAATCTTTAATGAAAAGTGTTGGTTCTTACGAACTTATTTCTAGAGCTCTGTTTGAACTCAGCATGTTTGACATAAATCAGATATAATTGTCATTTTATGATTAATGAACATGTGCTGGCCGTTTTTCCCCATAATTAAACTTTATGTTCTGTGCATCTGACAGAGCAAAACAAGTTTAGACTTTGACAGATTGTTGGTGGGGGTTTTCCACGTTTGCGTATTTGTGTGTGTGTGTACTTATTTGCGTGTGTATTTGTTTTATGAACGAACACGTATTAAATCGGGTTTCAGAGGTGTGAGTAGGATCGTTAGGAGCTAGCCTTCAGACCCGAGGTTGAGGAGTGCTTGTGAAGGATGGAGAGGCACGGGTGTAGCTTGGGGGGCGGGGGGGGGCAGGCGGGAGGGAGCCCTGGGCCCGTGTGTTGCACGGCAGTGTTATTACCAGGCCTCATGTGTGTGCTGGGCAGGGGCCTGTGATGCACGCTCCCAGCGGAGACTCCCCATTAGCCAGAAGCACGGCTGCTTTTCATGTTACGGCTGTCATACCGAGCTCTGGGCAATGACGGCAGGTGGATGTGTAGCAAAAACATGCACAGTTTCCTCTCTGCTTTTCATACACTTCGACAAGACTCATAATCGTTGACAAGGTAAGACAAACATGTGAAAGACTAACCATGTCACTGGTCAGCATGCCTTCACTCACGCCGCTTGCTTCTGTTTCCTGTTTCAGGACATAGACAAGTTTGGCAATGAGATCACCCAGCTGGCCCGGCCCCTGCCCGTGGAGTATCTGATCATAGATGTAAGTGTGCGGCGTCCACCACACCCTGGGCGGCCGGGTGGGGGCTGGGTGAGGGTGGCAGCGGTGGCTTGGACAGTTGCCTTCTGCTTGGCCCAGGACAGGCACCCAGGAAGTAGATGAATCATTGAGCTCCTGTCATCCCTGAAAACCAGGCGATTTTAAGGGCTTTTCCGTCTAGTTTCAGTTTTTTTATTTCCTTAAGTACAACTTAGGGTTTACCTTCTCCCAAACTAAAGTGCAGCAAAGGACCACCGACCTGGCCAGGCAGCCTCTGAAGGTCAGTGAGCCCAGCGTGGCACCGTGTGTAGGTGCGACCCTGGTCACAGCTCGGCTGCCGGAGCCGGGCTCGTGGTGGGCCTCTCCACCTGCGTCAGTCCCAGGGGCAGCCAGCGTGACTGTCCTCAAGTGAGGTGGTATGTGCTTTCCTGGAGGGAACTCCAGGAGCCCAGAAGGCAGCTGGCTGCAACGCACGATCCTCGTCTCGGCTGCTTTCTGGAGGTGTGCTCGGCTCATGGAGGTGTGGCCCCAGGCCAGAGGGCAGCAAAGGGCTCCGGCATGAATGCCCAACACATTTGTAGCCATCAGCTCTGTCCCAGGGGGACAGGCGGCTGCTCATTTCCTAACTGCTGCCTGCCAGGTTCTCTTTGGGCTGCATTAGGACTCAGGAAGGGCATGTGATTCAGGCTGTAAAAGATCATTGCATTTGGAGTAGCGGGTCCCCAGGAGCCAAGCCCATCGGTGCTCCATTCCAATTGACAGCTCCCGAGAACGTATTTATTACCTAGGCCGTAAAGCCATCTGTTATTTAGACTACCTAGGGTGTAATTAAGATGAAAACAGGTTGATGGAACATACACTTAGGAGGAGTCGGCATGATTTAAAGCCAGCTTTCTGAGGTCTTCTCTCCCCGTGGCCTCCCCACCCTTTTCTTCTTACAAAAGAGCCGAGTTCTTGCTTAGTGTGCTGTGTCAGTAGAGTTTGGCTGTGAAGGAACATTCTGCCTCCTGATAGCCAAGCTCTCTGTTGTTGTGGAACGAGGTTGGAGCAGTCCCTTGAGAGCAGGTGTCCAGACTGGTGTGCTCATCATCAAGCCTCATGAGCAGTCTGCTGTTTCAGGCAAGAGAAGGCATGGGCCACATTCCCTGGGCTGCTGTGGAGGTGTCCGGGCATCGGCTAGATGACCTGAGACAGGCTGGCTGGGGGGTGGCTTAAACACAGGACAAGGTGCTGGATGCCCTGCACCCCTCTGTGGGTGTCTGGGATATTCACAGACTGCCTAGTGAACTTTGGTACTGTCATGCTCTGAGGGGAGGTTACAAGTCTAACAAAGACGTCTCTTCATCCCACATCTGTTGCCTGGTAGGGGTTCTGAGTTGCTGGTCCACCACCGTGTCTGCCTTCCTGAAGCAGAAGCACTGTGCCGTCCACGGGCCTTCGTCTCTTCCGCTGTCTCTCTGACAGCAGCTGGAGACTGAGAAGGGCTTGCGTGTCTGAGCCTTAGTGGACGTAGGCACTCGGGTCATCTTTGACTCTAGAGGAACACACTGAGGCTGAGGATCCGTAGCTGACAGAGGCTACGCGGCCAGTACGTGGCACTGTGGCCAGAGCCCACACGGCTGCGTGGTCTCGTCAGTAAGAGACCAGCGGGAGTGGCGCCTGGCTATTAGCTCAGTCGCTGGAATGTGTGACTCTTGATCTCAGGGTTGTGAGTCCAAGCCCCACAATGGGCGTAGAGATGACTTAAAAATAGCATCTTTTTTATTCTTTTTAAAGATTTTATTTATTTATTTGACAGAGAGAGAGACAGCGAGAGAGGGAACACAAGCAGGGGGAGAGGGAGATGGAGAAGCAGACTCCCCGCAGAGCAGGGAGCCCGATGCGGGGCTCGATCCCAGGACCCTGGGATCATGACCTGAGCCGAAGGCAGACGCTCAATGACTGAGCCACCCAGGCGCCCCCAAAATAGCATCTTTAAAAGAGCAGTGGGGCTCCGGTCTCGGCTGCTGCTGCCGGCTCAGCCGTCTTCCAGTGAGCTGGCAAAGTCACAGCGAGTCCTGGGCCAGCCAGCCTGAAACGGCCCGCTGCCTTTGCTGATGCAGAAAACAGACCAGAACAACATCTTCATTCTTTAGAAATAGTCCCAAAGGAACCAGAATAGCTACCCTAAATCTGGACGAGGTGTAATCTGCTGCCGCTGGTGTCATGTTGTAGAGGAGAGGCTGTGTCAACTGAAAGGTGGTTGATAGCTCACACTTGGGTGCTCTCGTGGGAGGAGCGCCTGCCAGGGGGAATGAAAAACGGTATTTGTATTGATTCGTGCACATTTACCACTGTCCCTGTAGTTTGTATCGATTCTGTGTTAGATTTAAAATGCCCTCTGTTGTTACTAAAGCATGTCTGAGCCAAATGAAGGGCTTAGGCTCCCCTTTGGACACAAGTTCTTGACTCCAGCCCATCTGATGGGGAAAGCACGACTGCCGTGTCCTGCAGCTCAGAAGCATGGGTTCTCTTGCGGCCTGGACTTGCCCCAGCTCCGCGCCGTGGGGCCATACGTCCCAAGGGGCCTCAGTGAGCTCTCTGGAGGTCACTGCGTCTCTCAGACCATCACAGCTGACCCTGAGAATTCTCCTGGCCTCATCTATTATGTCCCCACAGCTCACTCTCTGGCTCCTCCGCGGGCGAGGGCCGCTGTGTGGGCGGCTCGGCAGACGGAAGCCCGGAGGCCGGCACACACAAACTGCCCGCAAGCGGCACGATCCTAAAACTTGTGAACAATGATCCTTCATTTTGCTTCCCAGATCAGAGTGTCAGGGATTTCATTTCGGGGTGTCTTTAACCGGGGACCGTGGTGTCCAGTGGAAAATAGGACTCTCTGGCTGGAGCTCGGGGGAGGGTGCTGTGTTCAGGGCTGCTTGGAGCACCTGGGGCCGCCCTCACCCCTGTTTGCAGCACAATTTATCAAGGGTTTTGTTTTTGTTCATTAGATCACAACCACTTTCCCCAAGGATCCAGTTTATACTTTTTCTATTTCGCAAAATCCATTTCCTATTGAAAACCGGGATGTATTGGGTGAGACACAGGTAAGCTCTTTGTCTTTAGAAACATAATTTAAAGTAACTACTGCTTGTTTATCTAGTGTCAGTGTTGTTTCTCCAGAAAGTACCAAGCTTTCAAACTCTCCTGATTGATTCTTGTGACGAAGCCCAGCTAGGACTTTTTCTGAGACACTGTTGATCACCGAGACATCCTCTGTGGGGCCGGGGCTGATGTAACCACAGAGGCAACTCCCCGTAAGGCCACAGGCTTGTGGATCTGCCAGAAGAGCCGTTCTCAGTTGACTTCTTTTCTTCCCCAAACGTATTTGTCACTTGTGTCCTCTCCCAACAACTTTTTTATTATTTGTTTGTTAACAAGCATCATCTCCTTGTGGAGATGTCACTTCACCGCTCTGGCTTCCAGCCCTGTCACCCTGTGCGTTTCTCACACACCGTCTGGGCCGTGTGGGCCTCTTGTGGCCTGGCCGCCCGGGCTTTCCAGCACGCGGTGCGGGTCCCACACAGCACTTCCTGTGCGGCGGTCCCTGCTCTCCGCTGCACACCTGCCTCGTGCTGCCACACGGACGGCCTGGGACACACATTTGTTCTTAGGTTCTAATTGCTAACAGGTGTTGCAGAAAAGAATATAAGGAGATTCTCTTGGGAAGTGTGGTGCTTTATTTGCAAAACCTCCCTGATGCTTTGCTCTCCTCATGGTGCATCTGTGCAGAGACTCGGGGTGCTTGAAGAGGTGCAGAGCCACTTCCTGGTGGCACTCTTGAACCTCCTGTGTTTAGTTTTTTGTTTTGTTTTTTTAAAGACTTTATTCATTTATTTGAGAGAGAGAGCATGAGAGAGAGAAAGCACGAGAAAGGGAGGGTCAGAGAGAGAAGCAGACTTCTCTGCTGAATGGGGAGCCCGATGCGGGACTTGATCCTGGGACTCCAGGATCATGACCTGAGCTGAAGGCAGATAGATGCTTAACCCACTGAGCCACCCAGGCGCCCCCTCTTGTGTTTAGTTTTGCTGACAGTGGGAGTGTTGCATCATCCCCCCCAACACACACACACACACACACACACACACACACATGCTCCTCGCTGTCCAGCTGTCCGAGGTCAACAGTCCAGTGCAGACAGGTCTTCTAGCCCCAAAGTGAGCCCTTCCCACAACCCACTCTCCACCTGGAGGGGTGGGGGGCATTTTCTGTCTTTTTGAATGTGTCTTCCAGCTGGGTCGGCTTTATACACATGCTCTCTTACACACGTCAGTGAGTCACACGTACTGAGAGCACCGTCCTGGGAGGATAGAGCCGTAGCTTACTTATATGGTAGCTGCGTGTCCCTCTGGCCTGGGTCCCCATCAGTGATTATAGATCAAGATGGGGAGAGGTGTGTGTCTGCACTCCGCATTCAGCCGTGTCCAGGAGGGGACAGATGGCTCTGGGCTGGGCACTGGGGCTGTCCTGGGACGCGCCTGCTCACTCGCTTCCTCCTGCCTCGCCACTGTAGGACTTCCACAGTTTGGCCACCTATCTATCCCAGAATACCTCATCCGTGTTCCTGGATACCATCTCGGATTTCCACCTCCTGCTGTTTCTGGTCACCAATGAGGTCATGCCTCTGCAGGTACGGGCCTGAGTGTGCCCGCTGAGCACCTGGCTTTGGGGGTCCCCAGCTGGGGTTTGGCTGTAGTCAGAGCATGGCTGGGAAGCTGGGTCAAAGTCCCTCTTACGTTCTGTGGGCAGTGGCTTTTCGCAGGAGGCTTACTGGTAGAAAGATGGAGTTTTCACATTAGCATCTGCCCTGAAACAGCTTCCTTACGGGTCTGCCCCCCACAACGGAGGACAGTTTCACTCGTTATAATTCTGTATTGAGCTCTGTGTCCTCTAGCATGGAGCATTAGAGAGCCAGCAATTTACAGAATTCCTGTCCTAACAGTGTCAGAATCACGGCCTCTGCTCCTTACTGCTCTCTCCCCTCCTCCTGAATCAACTGTGGTTTTATGGCCTTGGCCCAGACGGTTGGCTCGCGTCCAGGCCCTGAGTGCACAGCTGCATGGTTGGCATTTTTAAGACGCACTGTTGGGAAGAAGAGGGCAGGTGTCATGGGCGGCGGCTGCTCTCTGAGCAATGTGGGGCCGTGGGGCCAGCCAGGGAGCCCTTACTTTGTGCCCTTTTTTCCTGCCTGAGACCCAAGGACACACCAGACAGAGGGGAACGAGTTTTCTCTGAGCCTCTGACTTGACACGTTCCCTGAAGGTGACAAAATAGGCCCTTCTGTCCCCACTGCTCTCCTGCGTCAGGCGGCCTGTGGCTGTTCTTGTATCCTGCTGGGTTTAGCTGGTGTCTGTGTTTCATCCCAAACTACCCACTTCTGACATTGGACATCAGGCACCCTGAGACTTCCCTCTGGCTTTGCTTGCCTTGGTAAGCCTAGAGGGTGGCCGCTCAGCCCCAGGTGCAGCCGCTGCCCGTCCAGTTGGACAGGCGGCAAAAGTCTGGGCTCTTCACACCAGGGCCTCCTCACCAGTAGACGTGTACTGTTTGGCAGTCGCCTGTTAGAAAACCTGTTCTGGGGAGCCCCTGAGAGCCCCCGAAGCCTTATTAGTTCCCCACTGTATAAACTCTTTTAATTCTCTGCACTTTGACCCTGGAGGCCTAGGATCTAGAGACATGGTTGAGAAGATAGAGAGCCTGCAGGGAGAGCATGAGGGTGGAGGATGGACCCCATGACCCTGGGCACCTGTCCGTGCATCCAGGCCCTCAGGATAAGGGACGTGAGCTTTAGTATCTTGCTGGTTGAGCACACTCCTCATGACAGAGAGCAGCATAGTAGGGCTATTTGGGAAGAACTTAAACTTAGCTCTAAAATTTAGCACTTGATTTTATAGAGCTGAGTGTGTGGCATTTTGTGTTTCATAGTGACAGCCTGTGAGATTTTTTTTAATCGCCCCTGAAGCGTGTCTTGATGTTGGGGAAGGAGACACTAACGACAGCGTGTCCACCATCGTGAAGCACGTGGGAGCCTTCATTTTTGGGTTCTTGCAGGACAGCATCAGCTTGTTGCTGGAGGCCGTGAGGACAAGAAACGAGGAGCTCGCCCAGACGTGGAAGAAGTCTGAGCAGTGGGCCACCATCGAGCAACTGTGCAGTAAGTGTCCTCCCCCTCCTCAGTCCCAGGCATCACGCCCTCCCACTGCCACTGCCAGAGCCCAGGGAACCGGACACATACGCCGCACAGCTCCTTAGGTCCTAGAAGCCTGACGCCAGGTGCATTCTGATGGGTGTAGTGGGCAGTCAGACAAGGACAGGACTTTTTCATTGCTGCGCTGTGCCTGTTCTCGAGGCCACACAGGCCTTTGGAACACAGCTCTGTGCTGGCATGGATAGAGAGGATGTGCGGATCAGCCTCTTAGGAGCAACTTGAAGGTCACTGTTTTAGATAAACAGAAACCTTACATTCACCACAGTGCTGAAAGGGCAGAAATCTTTGGTCTCCTCAGGCTTTTCTTTTTTCCCTTCTTTCTACCGGTCTCAGAGCTTTCTTGAAGGATAAAGAGGAAAAACCTTACAGGATAGATTGTCCAGGAGCCTGAGTGACCTCGCTGCCCCAGGGGGAGCCTCTGTCTTCAGTCCGGGGCAGGAGCTCCCGGTGCAGGCGCCCCATCAGCCGGGGGCTCCGGGTGGTGGCAGGCTGCTGGAGCGGTCCCTTTCCCTGTGGCTTTGAGAAATACTGGAATGCCCTCTTCAGACAGCTTTGAAAATACATATCAGAAATGTTTATCCCGTTTTCTCTATGTAGTAGGTTAGATACTAGAGCCATAAGTAGCCAGGAAAAGCCTCAGTGGAACCTAAGCTGCGAGGGAGCCTCGTGGACGCTTGTTCTCTCTGGACCCCAGTACCTGGGGGTCCGTGCTCTGAGGCGCCTCGGTGTTGGTTGTGCTGCGCTTTGGGTCTCGTCTTCCCTTCTGCAGTTCTGACCAGCAGGTCGGTCGTGGGGCTGTCCAGTCATTCTAAGGCAGAGGACAGTTGTTGCCACCAGATTCCCTAAAGTGAAAGCCTGCAGCCTCGTGCCCTCGGGTGGACAGTGGTGTGGTGCCTGGGCGGTGGGGTGGGGGGGGCACTGTGCTCTACCCCCGAAACGAAGAGACCGTCCCGTGTGGACTACACCTGGATTGAAAAGAACCTGGGTGACTGAGAGGTCTGGCGAGAGAAGGGCACCGGGGAGCAGGGACGTGGACTCTACACCCAGTGAGAGCCTGTCACGCCTCCGTCCCGGGGCTCCAGCAGCCCTGGAAGCCTCGCACACACTGCTGACGTGTGCAGGCCGCCGGGCGGGCAGCCTTGGGGAGACTTCACTCACGCTCCGACCCAGGCGGCCCGCTCCTGGGGTTTTCCCCGGGACACGGAACACAGGTCCACATGGAGCTGTGTGTGAGAGTATGCGCCGCAGCCCTGCTGGTGATGGCCCAGGACAGTCAGCGACCCACATGGGTAGCCAGAGGTGGTGCTCTCGCGGAGAAGCCTCGCTCCGCCCAGCAAGCCGGGAGGGTGGCGGTGGGGTTGAGCTGGCGGTGGGGCCGAGCCGGCCGCGGTTGACAGCTTGCAGTTCTGTGGACAGCAGCTCTGTGCGGTGGGTTCTCTGAGGTCCTAGAGCCTGTCCGTCCGCGCAGCAAGGTAGAGCCCTCGGGGAGGGGGGCGTGGCAGAGGCCTTGAGCAGCGACAAACAGCTTCTCTTCCCACCCTGCAGGCACCGTCGGAGTGCAGCTTCCGGGCCTCCACGAGTACGGAGCCGTCGGGGGCTCCACGCACGCTGCCGCGGCCGCCATGTGGGCCTGTCAGCACTGCACCTTCATGAACCAGCCAGGCACCGGCCACTGCGAGATGTGTAGCCTCCCTAGGACCTAGGGCTCCCGGCCCCTGCTGGCAGGACTGGGCCCACCCCAGCCCTTTCTGAAGCCGGGATCATTGTAACCATTGCCCCATGGTGGGCAGCCCTGAAGGGGGCAGGGCAGGGTGGCTGCCCTCGGGTCTCTGACCCACAAAGCTTCTCAGCACCGGCATCCCTGGAGGGAGAGCTGGGCTGGTGCTCTGCGGGCTGACACCAGCCTTCTAGCGGAGCGGCACGATGGCCCGCCTGGACGCCCCGTACCAGCCTCCGAGGTGGTGGAAGGACCTGGGCACCTCGGAACCATCACCTGGGGCTGGGAGGGGTGGGGAGGGCTTACTGCCGCCATCCAGCTTTCTCTTCCCTTTCTTTTGGATGCTTTTTGTTTTTGCCCCTCCCGTGGTTCCCGTGGGGAGTGTTTGGTGACCTCTGTGCACTGTTGCTCTGGGCTGACCCTGCCTGTGAGGGCCATTTCTTCCCCTGCCGGCGGCCGTTGTCTTGTGGAAACATGAGTGGGCCCAGGGCTACTGGTCTCCCTTCTGCCTGACCTGCAGGTTAATTTGCTGCCCGCCCTCCTCCTTGCGCTCACCTGACATCCAGGTGGGGTTTTTAAAGTCTGCGTTGGTTGTAATAACAGTTATCAGTAATTTCTGCCCAGAAGACTTTTATTTATTTCTTTTTAAGATAAAAACTACATAAAAGGGGAGTGAGAGACTAGTTCCCACTTCTTCCTTCCCATAGTGAGTCCCTGGGCGTGGGGGCAGGGTGGACGGGGACCCACAGTCAGTTCTTCTTGGAAGTAAACCTCAGTGCCTGAGACTTTCCTGCCAAGCCACACAGCAGCCGCAGCTGCAGACTTGGTGGTCCACGCATCGGCGCCTCCAGATGGGCCAGGCCTGCCTGGGGTGAGCTGGGTCGCCCGGGACCCGAAGCTCTAGCCCCTTTTGCCCTGTGCACCATTCTCCCATTGCCCCGCCCAGCCCCGGGCCTCCTGCACGGTGAAGAGCCACTGCAACAGGCCCGAGTGAGAGAGTAGGGGCTTGGTCTGTTGTCGGGTGACTGGACTGCTGTGGGGGTCCCAGGACAGAGGTCATGATCAGGCCTTGCACGTGTGCTCTGGGGTCCCCAGGGAGTTGTGGGCGGCACCCTGATGCCTCTTTGCCTTAATGAGGGCCATGTCTCTGAGCTGCATGGCACCCATGGGAGAGGCTGACCCAGACGTGGACTGTGCTGGGGACTTCATGTCTCTGCCCTGGGGGTGGGGGGAGGCCTCTGTGACCCTACCTTAACCCATGGCACTGTGGACAGAGAACTCTGTTCTCTGCATGTTGGCTTCTCGCGGCAGGGCTGTGCCTGGCACCTGCAGGTCCACCTGGTGTCTCGTCTCCTCTGGGGGCCAGGGGCCGATGAGGTTGGGTCTGGCTTCAGCAGAGCCATCGGTTGTTGGGGGAGGGGGGTGGGCAGGAGAGGCGCGGAGCGCAGACTCCCGCCAGGGTGTGGCGGCTGTCCCAGCTCAAGCTCAGCTCCCAGCCGCCTGCTGAGGGGCTCTCCACGACGGGCCCCGTGTCGTGTGGTCCCTGCGATCCAGTGTGAGGCTGCAGAGGGGCCCGGTGGCCCTGGGCCCTGAGCTCCCCCTCTGTGTCCCCCAGGCCCCCCCAACCCCCCATTCTCCTTGTGTCGCCTTCACCCACCAAGCTGGCTCCCGTCTCTCTTCAGCCAACATTCTCCTCACTCTGAAGTTCTGGCAGATGCAGAATTCATTTCCTTTCATCTTTTAGCTAAAGGAAGAGCGTTTTGATTTCTCTGCTTCTGGTTTTGAGTCACTCTTTGTTCAGTAAACGCACTTTATTTTATTGTCCAAATAAACAGACCCCGAGCTCAGCGTGAGGGTGTGGGGGCACCCTGCCAGAGGCCTTGGCCATGGGCAGCTCAGCCACCTCCTCCTGCCCAAGGGAGGGAGGGGTCCCCCAGCCCCACCTGCATCCTGCTCGCCCTCGTGTGGACGCACCCTCTGGCCACTGGGCGCGGGGTGACTGCTCAGCTGTCCAGGTGCACACAGCCGGCGGCCTTGGCCTCTGACAGTCTGCTCCTGGTGCTGCCGCTCCAGCAGGTGCGTCAGCTGGGTTTGCATTAGCGTTACCTGGACTCGGGTCCCGCCGTGAAGCCAATAAAAGTCCTGAAGCGACCGCTGAGCTCCCAGTTGTTGTTCCTGGGCCCTGAGGCCTTCCCTGCGCCGAGTGTGTGTCTGCAGGCCGCCTCCCGAGTCGCTTTGTGTTGTGGGACTTCACTTTTCTCCACATGTCACTGTCCTCGCTGATGGACCCCAGCGTGTCATCGGGCTGGGAGGAGAGCGTGGCCTCTCCTGGGTGCTTTCCTGCCTGTCAGCCATGTGGCTGCTTCTGGGCCTGGTGGGGGTTGGGGGAGGCAGGTGCTTGCAGCCGACAGCAGGTGAGGGATGCAGTCCAGAAGCCCCAACTGTACTGGTGCCTGGAGGTGTGAGGCCTGGAGGGGACGTGGTGCCTGTCCTGAATTACTCTTGGTGTTCGGGTACCACCCTGTCCTTTGGCCTCGGGACGCATTGCTCCCTGGACAAGTAGAGACAACAGCACCTGCCGATGTAAGGGGCCCTGGGTGCCTCTAGTCCTACCCCCGGGCCTGGCTTTTCTCAGCAGGGGTGTGGTGCATGCTACCAACCATAGTCCCCAAGTTGGGGTGACTGTCATATCTGGCCCTTGGTGCATCTCAGACAGCTGGACTTGCTGGACTTCCCACCTCGGGAAACCACGTGAAGGGGGTGTGCTGCCTGTGAGGAGTGCCCAGCGTAGCCCGCAACTGCCCTGCACACACGTGGCTTCTCCCCAGGCTGGTGGTGTCATTTGACCTTGGGAAGATCACACTGCCCGCAGATCTGGCATAAAGAGCACTGACTGGAGTGCACACCTTGCACACCCACGTGGGCGGCTGCCTTACTCCGCTCACCCCGCTGCTGTCCGAGCTGACCTTCAGCCCTTTTGTGGGTGTCTGTCAACCAGGGGTCAGCACTCAGGGCCCTTGTCTTTGTTTAGATAGACTGGTGATCATAAATCCTTACATCACAGCAAAGGGAGTAGGGATCCAACCTAACAATGTCTGCAGGGGCATCCTGGCCAGCCAAGGGCTAAACCCGGGTGGAGGGGGGATGGGGGGTAGGGGAGAGGCCTGCCTGGCTCAACCCACCCCCTTCCAGATCCACTTCCCCAGGTGCTCATTTTCTGCAGGACAGTCCTCCGGGGGGGGGGGGGGGGGGCAGTTCACAGGGAATGGGAGTCAAGACTGGCCCAGAAGACTTGTGCCCTCTCCTAGGAGAGGAGCCTGCCCTCACTTCCCAATTAGGAAGGCCTAGTGGGAGTCAGTCTTCCTCATCCCGGACGATGTTTCCAGCCCAGACTTCAGCTGGGAGCAAAAGGGGCAAACGATGGACTGCAGATGCCAAGTTCACATGGAGTTCAACCCAGACACGGGCTGCCCACTGTCCTGGGGGCTGAGTGCCCACCTCAACCTCTACAAGAGGGGTCTGAACTTGTCCCGGCTCTGAGTCCTGACACACAGACGTGCCAGCCTCCGTGAGGTCGGTCAGCTTCACGTCCAAGCCCAGGGGACGTTTGGCAGCGTGCTGTGCTTGGTCACACGCCCCCACAGACGCCTCTTTCGCTCATGAGTGTCTGGCCTTAAAGGAATGCGATGTACTTGACCTCTCCATCCACAGACACCCTTCAGGGATGCTCTGGGTCTCCTGACTCATCCAGAAGAGAGCTCTTGGCCCCTCTCTGGTCAGCACCTCTCTGCAAAGCCCTGTGGAATATGAGGGGGAGCCGCCAGGGTGGTGGGAGGGGAGGTGTCTCGCTTCACCCTCACCCCAGACTGATTGCTGGTGACCCATCGTCCAAACCAACGCACCCACGAACAGCTTGTGGCCCGGTGTGGAGGGAGGGGCACCTCAAACGCTGGGGGTGGGGCGGGCATCGCGCACCCAGCCCCCGTGAAATCCAACCGCTCCCCGAAACCCCCCAAAATCGCTTTAGGAGTGGGCCGCCTGCCCCGAGGAGGCGGCGTTCGGCTGGCCCCGGCTCCCCGGCTCCGGCCCGAGGGAGCCCGCGTCCTGGCAGGGTCCCGGAGTCGGCCCGGCTCCAGGGCGCAGAGGGAGGCGCGACGCGACTTCGGGCCCAACCACCGGGGCCCCGGGGCCCCGCACGTGCGTGCGAGGGGCTGCAGGCCGCGAGGTTCCCCCACCCCCGGGCGGACCGGGTCCGCGAGCGCAGGCTCTGGGGTGTCCCGCGTTTGGCCTCAAACACGTTGGCTGTCTGGCAAACCGCCGGGTCCACCTGCCTGCTCGCTCGCAGGGGCGCGCGCCCCCGCCAGCCCGCCAGCCGGGGCTCCGAGCGGGACGCCACCCCCGACGCCGCGGAGCCCGCGAGCCGGCCCGGCCCCGCCCCGCCCCCGCCCGGGCAGCTTTACGGCGGAGGTCGCGCCGCGACGTGGGCAGCCGTAAAGCGCCCCCGCCCGCGCCCCGCGCCCCGCGCCCCGCGCCCCCGCCCCCAGACGGAGCTGCTTCCGCGCGCCGCCGGCCCACACGATGGCCGCTTTCGGGCCGCGGGTCGAGTACCTGGAGCGCTTCCGCTGCCCGCTCGGGGGCCTGGCGGCGGGCAAGCCCCGCGTGCTGTGCCACGGGGCCGAGATCTTCGTGTCCACCGGGAGCGAGCTCGTCTACGTCTACGACCAGGAGGGGCGGCTGCTGACCGTGAGCCCCGGGCGGGGGCCCCCGGGAAGGAGAAGCGGGCGGGGAGGGGTCGGGCCCCTGGAGCCCCGGGGGGCGGGGGGACGGGGGACAGACCACCCCGGTCGGGGGTCGGGGCGAGGAGACTTGAGGGGCGCCCTGGTTCTTTGGGAGGAGCTCGTTTAAGGACTGGGTGCCGTGCTCTGCCTCCCCTCCGTCCTTCACGCGGCTGGCCTGACGCTGTCTTGTCCCCGATGTCCAGGCCGTGTACAGGTTCCCGGGCCCGGTGTGGCACCTGGAGCTCCGGGCCCTCGGCAGGCTGCTCTACGTCCTGTGCGCCCAGAAAGGCATCTACTGCTTGTCGTTGGACCAGGCGAGCAGGTGACGGGGACAGCGGGCAGCAACGCGTGGGGGAGGCTGCCTCGGCCTCCGGGGCACTCCTCATTGGCCCCGGCCACCCCACCCTGCCTCCTCAAACACTGCCCCTGTGCGACCGAGACGCGCAGCGGGGCCTGCATCAGGGTCACAGGGAGCACGCACCAGCCCTCCCCTGGGGGCCCTGGAGGGCTGGTGGGCTCAGGGCCCAGCTCTGAAGTCTGGGGTGTCCCCAGCCCCCAGCATGTGCAGCAGGCTCCTGCCCAAGGAGCATCCTTAGTAAATGGGGCTCAGGCTGCAGAGTGTGCAGCCTGCGGCAGGACCCTGTCCCCGCTGGCGTGGCACACCTTTTAGGCGGGTCTCTGCAGTTAGCCGTCACGGCAAAGCACCCTGGACCCTGAGGCGGTCAAGGGGGCCGATGTTGAGGAGCTGGGCCCCTCCCGATGCTCCAGGGCAGAGGCTAGACACGGGCCCACGCTCCCTACTGGCTCAGGACTTAGGAAGGTAGGGGGTGGGATTCACAGGCTAGACTTCGGGGGTCTTACAGTTCTGCACTGAGGAGGGTTTTCCTCCTGAGCCCGTTCCTGGAAGCCTGGGTACATCCTGCTGTGTGTGTGTGTCCCGGGGTGACTGGTGCTGATGACAGCAGTCTGCGGGCCGATGAGAGGTCATGTGACAGGCCATCTGCCCCCGGGTGGGCCTTCCCACCCGTAATGGGCACCGAGGTCACTCCCTGGGAAGACCCCAGGCCCAGTGTGCTCAGCGGCGCATCGCTGGGAAGAGAGCTTATGCATGCTCTGACCCACCGCTGCTTGGTTCTTGAAGGTCTGTGAACCGAGGTGATGGGGATGACAGGGACAGCGAGGACAGTGAGGACAGCGAGCCCCCTTGCGCTGTGATCCCCGTGCACCCAGATGCCTGCCTGCTCCCGGATGACACTCTGTGCGCTTTCACTGTGGTCGATGACATGCTTGTCACCCTGGCACAGGGCCCTGCCCGGTGGAAGGTACAGCTGTCTGAGTGCCCCTGTCCAGGGGAGGGCGCCAGACCCAGAGGCCACATTGGCGAGGTGGAGTTGTCCACCTCCAGCCCCGTGGCTGGGGCCCCCGGGGAGCCCGCAGCCCCCCGCATCCTCCCAGTGCTCTGCTGTGCGTCTCCTCCGGGCCGCAGTGCTCTGCAGACCCCTACGCGGGGCTCCAGGGGCTTCTCGCTGGAACAGGCCCTCTTTGGGCTACTCTTTGGAGTTGATGCCTCCCTTCTAGAATCACCAGTGATCCTCTGTGGTCTCCCCGATGGCCAGCTCTGCTGTGTGGTCTTGAAGACCCTGGTCACCTCAAGGTTGTCCCCAGGCGACCCGAAGGCCCTTGTCAAGATCCTCCATCACCTGGAGGAACCCGTCATTCTCATTGGGGCCTTGAAGACAGAGTCGTTGCCCGAGGACGCGGAGGACACACACCCTGACTGCCTAGTGGCACTTGGTCACGGTGGCCGGATCCTGGCCATCAAGGCCAGCTGGGACAAGGCAGGGACTCTGGTGCCAGAGCTGCAGGAGTACCGGCTGCCGGGGCCTGTGCTCTGTGCGGCCTGTGGCGGGGGGGGCCGTGTGTACCATAGCACCCCCTTGGAGCTCTGTGTCGTGGACCTGGCTCGGGGACATGCCCCCGAGGGGGGCCCGGGAGGCCTGCCGTCTCTGCTGTGTCCAGCTGGTTTAGGCATCTGCAGCGTCGTCACCCTCTCTGTGTCCTCCGAGGTGCCCGAAGGTACAAGCTGCCATTCAAACCGGAGGTGCCCCAGCGTGTCGTGGTGGGGGTGGGACTTTCCGTGGGGCTGTCTTCCCAGCTGTGAACCGGCCCATGCTCGTCTCCCTGCTATGTTCCCGTCTTTGGCAAACCTGACGGGCAGGCTTCTCCCCAGCTGCTGTAGGCTGGCACTTGTCTCGGGGTCCGGGGGTGCCTGATGGTGTGTGTCCCATGTGGGTAGGGGCGGGGGCTGCCCCTGGGCGGCGCAGGGCAAGGGCATCTCTCCAAGACAGGTCTTCCGTGGTGGGGAGTCCCGGGAGATTCAGGTGGGTTCCGGCCAAGCCCTGGCGTGTTTCTGAAGGCTAGGGAACGCTTGCCCCGCTTCCCCCGCGGCCTGCCCCCTGGGCCCCTCTGCGCCGGAGCTGCGCGCTGGGTGTGGCTTCCCAGGACGGCACCGGGGAAGGTGGTAGCTGTGTTTGCCCAGGGCTGTGGGGCAAGGACAGAGCCACCCTCCCCCGGCACACGTTCTCCAGGAGATGGCCCACGGGGCGGTACTCATCGCGGAGGAAGCGCTCCGAGGGGACAAGGCCAGTGTCTGTGCCGCAGGGAAGGACGGCCGCGAGTACGGCGGTGCCAGGCTGCAGCCCGGCCTGTGCATGCTCCGTGCCTCGCTCTTCGGCTGCCCCACCTCGGCCTGGGGCTTGGGGCCTCAGTGGCAGTGGGCGTGGGAGACAAGCAGACAGTTGCAGGAGGTGGAGCCCAGGGGAGGGAAGGGGACAGAAGATGCTAGAGAGCCCCCAGGCTTCTGGAAAGGCCTGGTGAGTGTAGAGCTCTTCTCTGCAGACCACAGGGGCCCGTCGAAGGTCCAGCTGCACCTGGCTGATTCAGGGGCCCACATGGGTCCTTGCTTGGCCCCGTTTAGACCCCTTCCCCACATGGCTCTAAGCTGCTCTGTGTGCCAGCATTCTCCCCCAGGAGGGCCCTTCAGAACGTGTGATGAGATGGACGTGGGCAGGGACTCTGCCTGGGCCCTGGTGCGCGTCCGGGGCTCCACAGCTCCGTCTCCGGGACCCGCTCTTTCTCACCTGGGTGCGGGCCTGCCGACGACCTCTGCCCTGTGCCTCCAGCAGCTTGCCCCTCCCCGCCCGTTGACCGGGCCCCATGGGTGTGCATCTTCAGGTGGTGCCAGGCTCCTGGCCCTGTCCACCAGGGGCCGCCTGATGACCTGCAGCCTGGACCTGCGCTCTGAGATGCCGTGCCCCACCAGAGCCGCTATGGCTGATACTGGCCAAAAGATTAAGGAATTGCTTTCTGGAATCGGCACCGTCTCTGAGAGGTGAGCAGCCGCGCTGCCGGTGGCTCGGGCAGAGGCCAGTGCTGCGTCCGCGGGGGTGGCGTCCTGGGTGGTGGCGTCGGCCCAGGCCTCCGACCCCAGGGACAGCCCCAGATGCCACGTTGCATGGCAGCAGGTGAAAGGGACGTGCCCCGTTTCCTAGACCCCACCCACACCTTTCCCTGCCCGTGCTGGCTCCTCGGCCCTCCCCCAGGGCACCCCGCTCCTCAGGGGCCTCTGCCTTCCTGTCTCGGCAAAGGCCCCAGCGGCCTTTTCCTCTGACCCGTTCAGAGAAACGGGGCTCCCCACAGTCCTCACCTGTCCTGTGCGGCACGGAGTGACAGTCTGTAGGCCGTGGCACCCTGTGGTTTAGGGCCATTTCCGAAGTGCCTGTTGTCCTCTGGGCCGTCACGTGTGGCCACGGCGGAGCAAAGGGGCCCACTCAGAACACGGCTGGGAAGGCGCAGCCGCCCCTGGGCCCACGTGGTCCTGACGAGGTTGGCGGCGGCCGGGAGCCCGGTGAGCGAGGCCAGGCCTGCTGAGCGTGGGCTCTGTCGGCTCCATCCTCTGCCCTCCGTGGTCCTGCTGCCTGAGAGCAGGGGTTGGGTCAGACGGCTGGGGGCCCCTTCGGAAGGGCTGTGGCATGGGCGGGACCGGAGCGCTGCTCCCCGAGGCAGCGGCTTGCCCCTCACGGGGTGTGTGTCAAGGAGCGAGGTTCTGGTGTCTTCCCGTCCTGGGAGGAGGGGACGAGGGGCCCACCACCACGCCTCCTTCCCCTCCCTCGGGTGCCACGTTTGCTCCTTCCAGAGTGTCTTCTCTGAAGAAGGCAGTTGACGAGCGGAACAAGGCCCTGACGTGCCTCAACGAAGCGATGAACGTGAGCTGCGTCCTGCTGGCCGGCCGGGAGGGCGCCAGGCCCATCTCGTGCACCACCACCACCGCCTGGAGCCGCCTGCAGCCGCAGGACGTGCTGACGGCCACCTGCCGGCTGGAGAACAACAGTGGCCTCAGTCTGGACCGGGGCTGGGCCTTGTGCGTGCAGGTGCTGACCACCCCCGCCTCGGACCCAGACGCGGCTGGCTCGGCCACCACCTACACCATCCCCGTGGACCGGCTGGGCCCTGGCGATCGGCGGGAGGTGACGCTGCCCCTGGGCCCTGGGGAGGATGGCGCCCTGGACCTGCCCCTGACCGTGTCCTGCGCACTACACTACAGCCTCAGGGAGGTTGTGGGTGGGGCCCTCGCCCCCTCGGAGTCTTTCACGGGCCCCTCTCTGGATGAGTGCCCCTCTGACGTCTTGCCTGAGCAGGACGGCATCTGCCTGCCCCTGAGCGAGCACACTGTGGACATGCTGCAGTGTCTGCGCTTTCCTGGCCTGGCCACACCCCACACGCAGGCCCCCGGGCTGCTCGGCCCGGTGAGCGACTCTGTGGACACCTTCTTGGGATCTCTCGGGCCATGCAGCGAGCCGGCGGGACCTGCTTCCCTGCGGGCCAAGTTCCTGCCCCCGTCGGTGGCCACGATCAAGGTGTCCGCAGAGCTTCTGAGGGCCGCCTTGGGGGACAGTCATGCAGGTTGGTGGTGGTGGCTGGCGTCACTGTGGCCCCAGGGCCTGGGGACACGGGGCTCCTCCCTCTCCCAGGCCCCGCCCGAGCTCACGGCGGCACCCCTGTCCAGCAGGCACGTCCCTGGGCTCTGCCACCCTGCAGTGGCTCCTCGCTGAGAACACGGCCCTGGATGTCGTGCGGGCCCGACGGCTGTGCTCGGTCCAGGGAGTGGCCCCAGATGGCACTGACCTGCACCTTACCATCCGAGAGGCAAGCGGGGGTCCGCCCTCCGGGGAGAGGCTTCTCCGAGCGGCATCCCCAAGCCAGCTGTGTCTCTGGGCTGCTCGAGAGGAATCGGGTCGTCGGTCCCCACCTTGCAGAGGTTTCTGACGGGCGCCGTCTGAGGCCCGGCTGTGCTGAACAGCTTTCCCAGGGCTGTGGGGTCCCGATGGGGACCAGCCTGTCCTTCACGTGTGGGCCCCCACCCCGTGCACAGCTGGCACTCGTGGCCCCAGTGTGGGCCGTAGGGGTGGTCCAGGCGTGGGCTGTCCACGGTGGGGTGGGCACAGAGTCACGTGGCCGTAGAGTGAGTGCCGTGGGTCTCGATTCCAAGGGAACAGGGCTCCTCCTGGACACACGTTCCCACGGGCCACTGTTGATTGGCTGGCTGGTGTTTCTGATACAAGTTAACGAGGGGTGGGGAGACCCAGGCCTGGGAGTGGGGGGCCCCAGGGCCTCTTGAGGGCAGGTGGAGCTGCCCTTGGGGTGGGGCAGGGCCGTGCGTGGTCGCTGAGGCTCGTCCTGTGTTGCAGGTGACTGTGACCCACCTGTGCACAGCAGGGCCCATGCAGACCGTGGAGATCCAGGTGGAGAGCTCCTCTCTGTCTAGCTTGTGCAGTGCACACCACGCGGTCATCGGGCGGCTGCAGGTATGTGGGCCTGCTGGGGGGGTGGGCAGTGGGGGGAACATGGGACTGTGGGCGACGGGGCTGCCTGCATGGGGGTCGCAGGACCACGCCTCCTCCTCTGCTCCCACGTGCTGTGCAGGGGAGCTGTGGGCGCCCGGGAGGCGAGTGGGGGAGCTTTGCTGATTGCCCTTCAGTAGCAGACGCTGCCCCCCGGTGTGCTGGCAGCCCCCGCTGGGCCCCCGTAAGCCCCCTGCCGCTAGCTTGGAGGAGGACGGTGCGCGTGTTCCTGCCGCAGTCCGCTCCACGTCCCCGCACTTGCCTGGCCGAGGAACCCCTTGTGCAGAGAGGCCATGCGCTGGGGCTGCATGCGCTGGGCGTGGGTCCCGGGCCGAGGGGCCTGCACTCTGAGCCTCCACATCTCTGCCAGGAAAGCAAGAGTGGCGGCACCCTCTCAGCGCTGCTGGGGGCCCCACCAGGCGTAGGAGGCAGCGGCTACGCTGCCGTCTGGGGGCTGTAACTCCTGGGTCTGAGAGGGTCCCCCGTTCCAGGTGAAGGTCTCCCCTGGTGCCCTTGGCCGGGCAGAGCCCAGGCCCCGGGGCTGGCTGGCCCATCTCCTCCCGCCGCTTCCGACTGTGGCCCTGGTGGCCACAGAGGACTCTGCAGTGGCAGCCCTCAGCCTCACCTGGGAACGTGCCAAGGCACATTCCCAGGCCCCACCCAGACCCTGAGAATCGGAGAACCTGCAGGCCAGGCTTTTAGGCTTTGACGAGGACCTGAGCGCCGCTGGTTTAGACCCACCGGTGCCCCCAGGCAGGTGGGCGCCACTCAGGAGCCCGTGGCCACCGCGGCCACCCTGTGTGGCGCCGTGATGGGCCTGAGGCAGCACACGCAGCTCAGGAGTGTAGATCCGAGTTCCTCGAGCCATCAGAGGAGGCCCTGCCCCCAGAGTGCGTCCCGTTCCGTCTGCCCAGAGGGGAGCCTCCTAGACCGAGGTCCCCCTGCTCCCTGTCAGGCTGTCTCCAGACCCTGCCGAGCATGAGCATGGCGGTCAGGAGGTGTGGTTAGTGTGATGTGGGGGAAGGAGCGTGTTGCCTGGACCCCCGGCAGGAGGGGGAGGTCAGTGTCCTGGTGTTGCCATGACAGCCACAGACGGGGCACAAACAGCAAGAATTCAGTGCTGGAGGCCCAGGCCTCTCCCCACGTCACGCAAACGGCTTCTCCCCACGTTTGCATGTAACTGTCCTCTGTGTCCTGATCGCTTGTTATTAGACTTGCCCCCCGCCCCCCCCCGAGCAGGAGCTCGTCCGACCTCGCTCATTTGCAGAGACCTCATGTCCGAGTATAGTCCCTGAGCTGCTGGGGGCAGCACTCCCGGGTGAATTTGGCTCCGAAAAGGGAGGGCTGCAGATGCTCCCTTGAGGGGCATCCTCACGTGGGCTGCACACCCCAGTCTGTCCTCCGTCAGCTGATGCCCTGTTCCCTGTGATGGGAGTGTACCTGAGAACCAGTTTGTATTGTCCTGGCCGCTCAGAGTTTGGGGGACCCTGCCAGATGTGCAGGGCCTGCCACAGAGGCCAGTGGGGGCCTTGCTGCCTAATCCTGTCTGGGAGCTTGGATCTGAGCCCCCAGGAGCTGCCTGGGCTTCCCCCGGAATGCAGGACAAGAACCAGCCCCACAGCGGGCTGTGCCGAGGGGATGTGCCAATGGGGCAGGTTGGGTGGCCCCGTGATGGCAGGAGGCACCAGGCCTGGGACGAAGGATGGGAGATGGGGCGGTGGAAGGTGGCTCTGTGGGGACGAGGGAGGAGGTGGGGGGGCAGGAACTTAGGAGAAAGTGACTTCCAAGGCCTCCACTGTCAGGCTGGGGCTGGAGCGGAAGAGACAGAGGGGGTGGTACGGTGCTGGAGCCCTGGGCACCTCTCCAGCCACCTGCCCCTTGTCCGCCCCCGCCCCCAGAGGATGGTTGTGGAGCACGCTGCCCAGAGCTCCAGCCCACCTGACCTCCGTGTGCAGTATCTCCACCAGATCCATATCAACCACGAGGTGAGGCCCCTCCAGCTCCCGTCCCCGGGGCCTCCCGCCAGCCTGGCCAGGGAGGACCATCCCTGGCTGGGATCCTCTGGGAGCACAGGCGTCACCCGGCACAGGGCGGGGCCTGCCCAGTCCTCAGCCCAGAGTCAGGGCAGGGGGCGGGGTGGCTGCGGTTACTTCTGTCTCCCGTCTTGCTCCTCTTGCTAGTCCACCTTCACTAGGCCCCTGCTGTCACCTGGGGAGGGGGGCCTGGCTGCACATCCCCTGCATTCCTAGGTCAGCTGCCACATCCCAAGTAGGATTTGCGCATCGGGGGTGTCCCAGCAGGGAGGAGGGGGCTCTGAGCCCTTGCCTGCCCCACCGCAGACACTGCTGCAGGAGGTGCGGGCCCTTCGGGACCGGCTGTGCACGGAGGACGAAGCCAGCTCCTGTGGCACTGCCGAGAGGCTCCTGCAGGTGTACGGGCAGCTCCGGAGCCCCAGCCTCCTCCTGCTGTGACGCCTCGTGGGCCCCGCCCCGCCCCCGCCACAAGCCAGGCGCCCCCGTGGCTTTACGGAGACACGCCCAGGGCACCGGAGGCTGCTTCCCGCCGCCTGACCCTGGCTGTGGCTGTGGGGTGGGGGAAGGCAGGTGAGCCGGGCCACTGAACGGGACACGGGGCCCGCGGCTGCTCCAGGGCGTGTGTAAAGCGCGTCGATCACAGGCGCCCGGGGCACCGGGCTCTGCCCTTGCGGCCCCGTCCGCCCTGGCCCGAGCGGCCCACAGCGTTCCCCTGCCTTGGACAGCCGCCCACGGCTCCCGCGGCACCTGGTCGAGCTGGGCGGTCCGGCCCGGGGCACGGGGGCTGGGTCAGCGGCCTCCCCTCCCCGCAGAAGTCGGGCCGCGGACAAGGTTTCTGGGGTCGGGACCTGCGGGTTTGCGTCTCTGACTGTTGCTGTTCCCACCGCCCCGCTGCCCGCCCACCCACGCCCGCCACGCGCAGACCCCTTCGTCCCCCTCGGGGCCCCTCAGCCCTGCGTCTGTGCTCTGCTGAGGCCACCAGCTGGGACGCCGCTCCCTGTGGCTCCCACCCTCACCCGGTAGGTGTTCCCAGCCGGGGCTGCGCCCGGCGCCCAGCACTGTGCGTTGCTTCCAGGGTCCCTCACGGTGGGCTGCAGCCCCCCAGCTGCCTCCCTCCGGCGCTGACGCCCGTTCGGACTTGACATGGTGCCGTTGTGCGCGTGCGGGAGGCGCGAGGCTCCTCTGCCGCAGAACAAGTGTGCTCTCGGGCCGAGCTGCCTCGGCTTCTGGGTGTGTGTGTGTTTGGGGCGGCAGCTCTGAGCTGCATTTCTGGGCCCCCCCAGGGGTATGCTCGGATGAACCTTGCCTTGGTCTTTCCGTGGTCGTGGGGGCCGGTAGGGGGTCTCCCAGCACTGGGGCGAAGTGCCCACCTGGCCTGCGGGGCACGCGAGTCCCTCGTCCCCAAGGAGGGAGAGGGGCCAGTGGGGAGTCCGGGTCCGAGTCGGGAGAGTGGGCGGCCGCCACACAGCCTGCACGCTGGAGGTTGGGCGGGGGTGGGCACAGATGCGGGGGGTGGGCCGAGCAGCGCTGGAAGCACGTCCCCAGCCCCCGGGCTTCACTGCGCTGCCCCTGGGCCCCACCGTCCCGCTCCCCACACAGGCAGCCTCGCTCCTGCCCACAGGATAACCCTGGAGAGGTGTGAGCACGCGTCCTCCCGGGGGCGGAGACACAGCAGTGGGGAGGGGCGCTCCCCCTGCCTGCTGGCGGGAGGCCGCTGGTGGGGCGGGGTGGGGGCAGGGCAGTCACTGGGGGCCCGCCACCTAGTCTCCAGAAAAGGAGACCCACGACCCGGACACCTAACCAGCTGAGAGGAGATAAAGTGGAATCTTGTGAAACCTTCGTGAATGAGGGGAGACGGGTGGGGGGTAAGGACAAATGGGACACAGGCCGGAGCTTCCCTGGGAGCCTCGCGCTGGGGTGCCTGGTCACCCCATCGGGGACGGGACGCCACACTGAGCACCAGGGGTCCCTCAGCCAGCCTCTGCTGCGCGTGGCTCACCATCCCTTACACAGCTCTGGCCCGCCAGAGGATGGCCTCTGCGCAGTCCCAGCCTCTCTCCTCCCAGGCGCAGGGGCATCCCTACTGCCACCCCAGCTGGCCCCTCTGGGGACCCCTGGGGCACGCCTCCCTGCCTCCCCTCCCCCGCTCAGCAAGGGTCTGAGGCCAAGTGCACCCTGTGGCAGAAGTCAGCAGAGGGGAGTCCTCACACTGATGACTGGCGGCAAGCCCTGGGCGGGTGAGCCCCCAACCCTCCTGCCCTGGGCGCCACTAGGGGGCAGCACGGGCTGTGGCTCAGGCAGCCACCTGTCCCCTCTGCAGCCTCTGGGCTCTGGTGTCTGGTCCTCGAAGGGTTAACTAAGCCCCCCTTGACCAGGGGGCCCACTTGGGTCCAGCTCCTCTGTCTTTAAGGCGGGGGTGGGGGGGTGGGTAGTGAGGTCAGGAGCAGGCGTGGCTGAGGAGGGTGCTGGGGAGAGGCTGGGGGGAGAGGGGGGTCCCTTCCTCCCCACTCTGATTGGGCACATCCGCTCTGCACTCCCTTCCTCGCACGCTCTTCCCAAAGCGCCCCAGTCCCGACTGGACCACACTGGCTGGACTCACTGGAGGGGGTTTTCAGGCCCCAGGCACGGGGAGGGACTTGGGCTTAGGGACCCGGCATCTGGTCTCACCCTCCCTTCAGGCCCTAGGCCACATGGCCGTGTCCTGACCCCTCCCCCAGCCCCCAGGTTCCACGTCTCCCACTCGGCTCTCTGATGGCCTGGGTCACCCAGCCCAGCCAAGAGGCACTGGCCTGGGTGGGGGTCCGTGGGGGCTGGGAGTGCCTGGACGCCAGCTGGTGGACCACAGACCTTATCTTGGCATCCAGTCTGCTTGGGGCAAGGTGGGTGGGGGCTCTCCGGGGTCTGCGGCTGGGGGGTGAGAGCCACGCGTGGGGTGGGAGTGGGAGACCTGGAGCCCCCTGTCTGGGCTGAGAGGGGTCTTCTCCCCGGGGTTGGCCACTCACACCGTGTTTGGGAGGGGTGGGGTCGCTTTCGCCTCAGGTGCGCGGGGGATTCCCCAAGACCCTGCCCCTGGGGAGGAGAGCCATGGGGGGTACCTCACCCCCACCCCAGTTCCGCTCGGTCTCTGGGAGCAGCTGTGTGGCGCCCGCACAGGGCGGGGGCGGGGCCCAGGGGGTGCCGGGGTGCCCCTGCCCAGGAAGGGACGGGGTGGGGCGGGGGTGTCCCGCCCGCTGGACCCGCCTCCCGGCCACGCTCGCCTGCGCTGGGGGATGGGGAGGTGGAGGCCCACGGCCGGGACCCCCGGGGCAGAGGCGCTGGCCCTCCCCGCGCGAGCGGCGCCACGGAGCCCGCCAGCCGCTGCGTCACAGACTCGGTTTAATGGGGGGACGGGCGCGCCACCCGCTCAGTACTCCCAGAGCGCGACCCCGGCCGGCGCGTCCGCGTCCGCGCGCAGCAGCCCGGAGGCGCCTCCGCGCAGGTACTTGCCGCTCCCCGCGCGGATGGCCAGGCGGCCGCGCTCGCGGAACTCGAAGAGGAAGTCCTCGGCGCGCTCGCCGTCGCTGCGCACGCTGCCGTGGCTGCCGGTGTTCCAGAACCCGCCGCCGCGGCCTGGGGGCGGGCCGGGGTCGGCGGGGGTCCGCCCGGCCGCCCAGGCCCCCCGCCCCGCGCCCCCGCCCCGCAGAAGCCCCTGCCCTGCGCCCCGCACTCCCGTCCGCACCTCGGATTTGGTAGGCGCCGTCGCTGAAGCTCAGATGGAAGACCTCGTAGACGGAGCGGTTGGTGTCCAGCTGGTTGGAGCCCCGGCGGTGGCAGATGAAGCCGTCCAGGCCCCGCAGCACGAGGATGGGCCGGTTGATGAGCTTGAGCGTGAACTCCTCGTCCTCACCTGGCGGGGCGTAGGGGCTGAGGGGCCGCTGCCTGCCCACTGCCTTCTGGCGCCTTCCGGGGATGGGTGGGGCCCGGGGGCAGAGGGGGCCCATATCTGCCCTTGCCGTGGCCTCCTGTGACCTTGGCAAGAGGCCTGCCACCACCAAGCCCCAGGTTCCCCAAATACACAGTGGAGACAAGCAAGTTCTGGGCTGTGACTGCTCCTTGACGTCCACAGTGATTATCTGGACCAGCAAGTGTGGCTCATGCCAAGGGCCAGCTGGGCAGTTGTACAGGAAGGAGGGGCTGATTCTTAGGTGACAGGGGTCTGTGGGCAGAGGGCCCGGCCCCAGTTCCCTGGAACTGGTGAGGGGTGCTCACCCACAAAGTCGCTGGTGGCCGCCAGCTGTCCATTCTTCTTCATGCACACATAGCGCCCGTTACTGGCCTTGAGGGCCACCCGCCGGCCACGCCACTCCACCTCAAACATGGTGTTGGCAGAACTGGGAAGGTCAGGGTAAAGTCCCCTCAGAGCAGCAAGACGTGGGGAGCTCAGGGTCAGGCTTTCTCATCCCCCTCAGGCCCAGCACCAACCCCCAGGGGGAGAAGGGTACCTGCCTTCCACTGACACACCCACCACCATCAAGAGCCACCCCTCACCCCAGTGGGCATTCTTTCTTGGCTGGGCTGCTACAGTGGTCCTCATGGTGGAGGTGCTGGTGCAGATGGAGGTGATGAGGGGGTGGCAGTGGTAGTGGTCGTGGAGGTGATGGTGGAGATAGAGGAGGCGTAGTGGTGGTGATCGTGGTGGAGGCGGTGTGGTGGTGATGGTGGAAGTGGTGGAGGAGGCAGGGAGGTGGTGATCGTGGTGGTGATGGTGAGCATGGTGGTGATGGTGGAAGTGGTGGAGGAGGCATGGAGGTGGTGATCGTGGTGATGATGGTGGAGATGGTGGAGGAGGCATGGAGGTGGTGATCGTGGTGGTGATGGTGGAAGTGGTGGAGGAGGCAGGGAGGTGGTGATCGTGGTGGTGATGGTGAGCATGGTGGTGATGGTGGAAGTGGTGGAGGAGGCATGGAGGTGGTGATCGTGGTGGTGATGGTGAGCATGGTGATGATGGTGGAGATGGTGGAGGAGGCATGGAGGTGGTGATGGTGGAGATGGTGGAGGAGGCATGGAGGTGGTGATCATGGTGGTGATGGTGGAAGTGGTGGAGGAGGCAGGGAGGTGGTGATCGTGGTGGTGACGGTGAGTATGGTGATGATGGTGGAGATGGTGGAGGAGGCAGGGAGGTGGTGATGGAGGTGTGATGGTGAGCATGGCGGTGGTGGTGGAGATGGGGATGGTGCACTCACACCTGTGTGGCTGTGGCATGGATGCCCCCATGGTTGACGAGGGTCCAGTAGCACCCGGTGCTGGAATAGAAGGTGCACTTCTTTGTCTCCTGGTCAATTTGCATCAGGAAGGTCTCATGATGCAGTTCTTCGTCTTGGTTGGCTGAGACGTTGACCCCTGGAGGGAGGATATGGGAAGCCCCTCGCGCCTCTCCCTGGGTGGGGGGTGGGGAGCAGAAAGATGGGAAAAAGCATGCTCTTGGGAAAATCCTGAAGGCAGAGGGGTTCTCATCTAGAACCCTTTGGAGTTAAGATTTGGAAGGCACTTCTCAGAGGGTAGGAGGCGGTGCCCGTGGCCACGTGGGAACACTGCAGACCCCTACATCCAGTTCCCTAAAGTTCCTTGGCCTAGCTCCTACCACAGCCCCAGGAGCCAGACCTTCCGTGCCAGCAAATCCCTTGCCTCTGCTAATCATCAGGTAATCTGCTTGCTGCTGCCTTCTCGACCCAGGACTTACACCAGCCTCTATTTATAACTTAATCCTAAGCCACTGGGTGGGCACAGTGGGGTCCTTCTTCCCCAAGCCATGGCCCAGGGCACAGCTGGGGCCTGGGGTCCACTCCTGGGCACAGAGTAGAGGCCGATCCACTGTCCCCTCCCCAGCCCCCTTTTCACGTGTGTGGTCTCCTGGGAGTCCTGAGGGAGGGCAAGGCTGTCTGGGGCTCTGCCTGGGGTTCCTGGAAGGGGGGAACTGGGGGCATCCATGCCCAGGGTGGGGAGCAGGGGGCAGGCACTGGCATCTCTCTAGTATCTTCCCATAAACCATGCTCCTGTTTCCAGTGATGTGGCAGATCACAGAGCTCCCCGAAGAGGCTGGGCTCCAGCGTGTCCAGCTGGTGGAGCGGGAGGAAATGGGGGCCTGAGGGTCGGGGCCAGATCCTGTCCAGCCCCGTCCCCAGGAAGGTAGGGCGGGCACCAGGAGGGCCTATGCTGGAGAGGGTGAAACCTGCCGTCCTTCACCAGCTCCCAAGGCTGCTCCCTCCAAAGCTGCCCAGATAGGGATCTGTGTCCCTTCTTGCATAAATCCCCACCATCCCTGCCGTCCCGTTGGCAGCACTGAACTAAGTGAGCACCTGATGCTTCGGGCATGTGATCAGTTAACAACTCAGACAACAAAGAGTTTGTCCAATGCCCGTGGGTGCCATGGGCCTTGACTGGGATTGCTCGTGGAGAAGGTGACACAAACAGACCAAGGAGGTGGGAGACCCATCCCCGCAGGTGCTGAGGGAAGGAGGAGGAGAGGGCCCCCAAGTCAGGCTGCACACCTGCACCGCGGCCCCTCTGAGGCCGACCCCACCGGCATCCCCAGCATCGCCCCTCACACGCCCTCCAGACAGACTGCGGCCAAGGGGCTTCCAACTCACGCAGCTGGAATAGCAGAGCCGTCCTGCGACCACGAGGCCACCAGCCCGAGATCAGAGCTGTCCCCCGTGAGCAGCTCCACAAGGAGGAGAGAGTGAAGGGTTTGAAGACGCCACTGAGCCAGCGATGGTGTCCTGCCTGGGACCCCACCACCCCCGTGCCTCCAGACTTCGTTTATGTGAGGTGACGTCCTCGTGGCTTGAGCCACTGGGGACCATTCTGTGAGCTCCACTGTGTCACTGAAGGCCAGCCAGGGTACTCCCAGACACCCCATGCAGAAGAAGACAGGTTTGGGGGCTGCCTGGCCAGCAAAATTATTGGGATCAAGGCACCAGCACTCGGCAGAACCCACAGCTCCAGCTGCCTCCTCCCCTGGACTGACAGGGACATCCTGTCACATCCTGCTTCCTCAACCACTCGCTGCCCAGTCAACACTGAACCTCTGGGGGCAGGTCCCATACCCTAGGGTTATTGCAAAGGAAGCGAGCAGGCGAATGTGGGGTCCCTCTGGCTTCTACAGGGGAAGGCAGATCCCGTCCTTTGTCGGGGATGCCCCCCTGACAGACAGATGCAGGGGCTCCAGGGAAGGAAGAAGAGCCCGTACGGGGCCGTCCCTCACCGTCCCACCAGCACGGTCTCTGTCACCCCCACCAGCGGCACCGCAGCCTTGCTCGCCACCCGAGCCCGTCCAAGCGCCCTTGTGTCCAGCACCTCCCCTGCCTCACAGAGGACGCGGTTCACACGGTGGACAAACCAACCATGGGGGCTTCCCACAGGCCAGAGAGCACCGTGGCCAGACTGCAGGGCCCGCGCCGGGAAGCACAAGGGCTGATTGTCCGTCGTGCCACGGGACCTGGCCACGTTCCAGAGCGGCGTGCAGGAGGTGTTTGTGGAATGCCCATGGCGGTGCACGACTGGCCTTGGGAACCCTGACTCCAGGCGGGGGAGGGGGGCCCTCTGGAGTGCTCGCGGCTGGGCCTCGGCCAGCGGGACTGGAGGGTGGCAGTGGGCCAGGTCAGGGCGTGCCTGGCCACTCCTGGGGGCACAGACCCAGGAGCCCAAGTAGGAGGCAGTGGCAACTGCTGGCCTGGGCCCGGCTAGGGGCCACTCTGGGACCTCAGCTTCGTCTCCGGGAAGCAGGAATTGCCCGTGTTCACCTCACAGACGTGTGATCGCATGTGCAAAGGCCCACTGGTCACACCAGGCAGGTGGCCAATGCTCCAGGATTGACGGGGAGCCAGGCTGCACCCACCCGGCAGAGACCGTGCCTTCCACCAAGAAGCCCGGGCCCTGGGGGAGGCCCCCAGACTGGAGGGACCCCAAGGTCCCTCCACATGCCACTCCTGGGTTGGATGAGGATCCCCACTGGCGAGGCACGGGCAGTGGGCACAAGGGCCCTGCCCACTGATGGCTCCTTGTCCTGTCCTTGGCCCCTCCCCCATTTCCTGTAGAGCTCAGACAACGGAGCAGTAGAAGAGAAGGGGAGGGGCAGGGAGTGGGGGGCCAGCCCAGCGAGGGCAGGACCTGCCCTCCTGCCCCTCACGGCCGCGGGCCTGGGCGCGGCTGCCCAGCGCACCGTGGGCTCAGTGGTCCCGAGAAGGACCCCTCCTCCTGACTCCGAAGCCAGCAGCCCGCTGCCACTGCCCCAGGCGAGCGCCCGGACCCAGGTCGGCGTGGCCGGCCCGCCGCGCCCACGTTACCTTGCCGCACGGACACGTAGCGGTGGTTGGCGGCCACCAGGACCACCTGCGGGTGACTCTCCTCCAGGTCGAAGAGCTCGTCCTTGCCCGGCCGCGTGCTGCGGCCCGCCCTGAGCGTGCCGGCGGGCCCCCCGGGCGCCAGGTAGCGGCCGTCGCGGTCCTTGAAGGCCAGCTTGCCCGCCTTGACCCCGAGCGTGTAGCGGGCGTGGGGCTCGGGCCCCCCCACGAGGCGGCCGTCGCTGCGCAGGTAGCGGCCGTCGCAGGCCCGGAGGCAGTACTGCCCGTCCTGGAAGGTGAGGGTGACGAGCGCGCCCACGCCCCAGGGCGTGTCGCTGTCGGCCGCCATCTCGTCCTCCTGCGGGCTCAGGTGCACGTACCGCCGGCGGCTCACGCTCAGCAGGTGCGCCTGCGGGTGGATGGCCAGGTGGACGGCCCACAGCTCGGCCGGGGAGATGGCCGTGGCGAAGCAGGACAGCCGGTCCTCGGTGCCGCCGAAGAAGCGGCCGTGCGGCTCGGACTGCAGCGCCCAGCGCCCGTCGGCCTGCGGCAGCACCAGGAAGCGGCAGTCAGGGCCCGGCCGCTCCGCCTCGCAGGCCACGCGCCCGTCCTCCTGCGCGGACAGGTAGCGGCCCAGGTGGCGGCTGCGGAGCAGCACGGCGGCGCCCTGCCCCGGGTCGGGCTCCAGCACCCACGTCTGCTTCCTCTTGAGGCTGGGTGCCGAGGCGTTGACCTTGAAGCCGAAGCTCTCGGCCGTCAGGTAGCGGTCAGCGTCGTTGACGAGGCCAAACTGGATCTTCAGCACTTGGCGCAGGCCGTTGGTGGGCATCCTCAGGGCCGGCCCAGCGCCCCACGAGGGGCCTGGGAGGCGCTCTCCGCGTGCTCACGGCCCCCGAGGTCCCCCAGAGGCCCGGCCGGCGTCATGGACCTGCTGCCCTCTGACCAGTGGCTGCAGGCCCGCGGGCGGCGGAGGGCGGGCGGGGGGCGGATCAGGGCTGTGCCGGCTTAGGGACGGCGGCTGCCTTGGGTTACCCCAGCTTGGATTTCAGCCACTCGTGGACTGCCCCAGCGGCCGGAGCCCCAGGGCCTGCAGGGGTGGAGAGCTCCGCCCGCCGCGGGCTGACCACCTCCCCGTACTCACTGGCGGCTGCCCAGGCCTACAGCCCGAGCCCCGGGCCCCGCCTCCTGGCCCCTGCGCCTCTTGGGCTTGCTCCTGGTTGTCACCCGCGTCAGGGCCCCCAGACCCACTGCACAGACTCACCAGCCCAGCCCGGCTCCTTCCCAATGTAGAGAAAGCTGCCTGGTGGAAAACTCAGCGAGGCCGCAACCCGATCGCAGCCCTCCACCCTCAGCAGCCGCCAGATCCTCGGCCAGATCCAGTTACTGCTTCTCTGATTCCTGGTGCCAGGAGCCCGGCAAAGCCCCCCAACTCAGGCAGCCCAGAGCTGGAGTCCCATACCGTCCCGCTCGGCTGCAGCCTGCAGCCCTGGGCCCAACACCTCCCCCAGGGTGGCCTGGGCTAGGAACGTGGCAGCCAGGGGTCGCGGTGCCAGGGAGCGTCTAGGTGTGCCCAGACGCCCCCATCCTGGCGCCCGTGGTACCCTGGCCCGAGCCAGGGTCGCACTCACATCAGGCCAGGCGGCCTGGCTCTGTGGGACCGGGAGAGGGCCCCTGGACCGCCCGGAGGACCACGCAGCTGGAAGGTGACACGAGAGTGTGGGCAGGGGCCATCCTGAAGGTGGCGGGCTGTTGGACCCAGGGTCAGAGGACCAGGCCTCGGGCTGAGCCCTGTGCCGTAAGCACCTCAAGGAGCCCACGAGGCTGCTCCCCCTTCCTGGGTGAGCTAGGGCGAAGCCAGCCTTGCTGCGTGGGCCCGGGGACCCCTAACTGCTGTTCATGTTGCTGGGGCGACTGGCCTGACTTGCAGCGTCTTTACAGGGTCTGGTCCAGGGGGTTTGTGGGGCAGAGCCCTCTCAGCAGAGGGATGTGGCCAGCAGGCTAGGAGAGGCCGGAAGCTGGCCACCCCTGACCCCAGCACCTCCCAGCCCCTGCCACTGGGACCACCGGGCTAGACCCCCTCCCCGCTGAGCCCAGGGGGGCCGTCTTCGGGGACCCGCAAGGGGCCTGCTCAGCCGCACCCTGCCCGTCTGTCTCCTGCACCTGCCTCAGGGGCTGGGAGCCAAGTAGTGAAACCAGAGCTGCCCGGCCTGGGCCTGGGCCAGCCTCGGTGTCCTCTTCATCATCGCAGCGTGTGACCCTCAGGCTTCCCTCGGGGAATGGGCTCGGGGCCCTTGATGCCTCAGGCAGCTCCGCTCCGCCCCCCTGGAGGCCGTGACAGGGCCCCAGGCTGTGGGGGTCCAGCCGAGTGCAAGGGCCTTGGGCTGGGCATGTGCAGGCCCCGGGGGTGGGCAGGGCAGACAAGATCAGGAGTCCCTCCTCCATTCTCTGAGCCCTGGGCAGCAGCCCTGCCAGGCACAGGGAGACACTGAGGGCCGGAGGGGGATTCTGGGAGACACACCTGGGCACCGGTCCCCCCAACAGCACCGTGTGTGCTGTGGGGTGGTCAGTGGGGCTGGTCTCGCGCTCCCCGACAGCTAGCACTGCCCGTCTCTGTGACCCCCACACGTTGATGGGGCACCGAGTGTGTGCCCCGCTGGGCTGCGTGCCAGGCGCCCACTGGCAGGGAGATGCGGTCTGGGGTAGCACCCCCTCCCCACGGAGGATGCCCTTATTAGATCCTCCAAGTCCCAGGGGCCCAGGCCTAGCCTCGATGCCAGGCACATGCCCCTGGTTTGGGGGTATGAGCCACGATGCTGACAGCTGTTTCTCGCTAGATCTCACTCTCTGCCACCTCCCAGGGTTGCAGGAACACCCACGGAGCAGGTGCTCAGTGGCACTGCTCAGATCCTCGTGCACGGGGGTCTGCGGGACAGCTGTGCCCACGGTCCCCCCAACTCCCACCCAGGCTCCGAAGGAGCCCGGGATGCCCGATTGGCGTGAAGGCCTCATTAGCACGGACTGGCACCAGCAGGGTGCTCATGGGCATCCCGTGCCCAGTGGGAGGAAGCCCAGCTGCCAGTCGCTAAGTGGGCCTGGCTCCAGGAAGTCTCTTGCTGGCAGAGCCAGAAGTGGCTGTGATCTCTCGGTTCTGGGCGGGCCTGGTGTGGGGCTGCCTGGCACTGACTCGCAGTGTGAGCTGAGGGGGGAGCCTCTCAGGCCCCAAGGGACTCTGAGAGGTGGGCCTCCCGGCCCAGGCTTCCTTGGAGGGAGGGAGGTTGCATGGATTGCCCCCCACACCTCCCAGGACCCAAGCCTTGAGCCCGATGCCTGCTAGGGGCCACGTCTGGATCCCCGGTAAGGCCCTGGCGCACAGTAGGTACTAGGGACGTCCGGTGTGATGCACTGAGCCTCTGCAGGGAGGTGAGGCAGAGTGCATGCTGCTGTGGGCGTGCGTGTGAAGGTGCACACGGGCGGGGCAGGACAGAGGGAGCCGTGGTCAGTGGCTGGACCGGCCCTGGTCCTGGAAAAGCTTCCCTGGATCCCAGCCCTAGCCTGCTCGTGGCCACCCAGCATGGCGGTCAGGTTGTGTACAGCACAAGGGAACCGTGTCAGGGGCTACTTGTGAGAGCCTGTGGCGGGCTGTGTCCTCAGGGACACACATGTCCCCTGCCCGAGGGGGTCCACACAGCCACCCACAAGGGGCTCACGAGGCCTACGGCCCGTCCAGGATGCCCTCGGGGGCATCCAGAGTCACCTGGCCCACTCACCTCTGGACCTGCCCTCCTGGGGGACGGGGTGTGTACCTGTGTGTGTGCATCGCCCTGGGCCGTCGTCTGCCACCACCGGACAAGGCCTGAGGACAGGTGTCAGGCTGCCTGACGCGCCCACTTCAACATGCGTAACTTTCTCTCCTGGGCACTGAGAGGCCGTCCGGGCGAGCAGCACCCCTGGACCCCCACTTCGGGGAGTGGCCAGCCGCCGATGGACCCAGCTGTCTGGAGCTGGGCCTGGAAGGCAGGGGTCGCCCCAGCTCTCGGAAGCTCCCAGCAGCCCAGGGTGGGGCAGATCCTTGGCTTCCCGCCTGTTTTAGTGAGGTCCAGCTGAGGTCAGGAGCAGAGAGGGCCCTGAAGCCCCCAGCCCCCCGGCATCTGCCCTGGAGCTCTCAGGAAACTGTTCCTTCCCTGGGATGCTGGGGGATGGGCGGGCCTGGCCACTTGCAGGGCCCCCCGGCCCCGGCCAGGCCCCTGGGGGGGCTACCAGGGAAAGGACTCCCGGTCCTGCATATCTAGACCGCTGGCCTTGGATGCTACGCCCAGCCTGGGCTCCTGCCCAGCACGCTGCGTGCTGCCATGGCGACTGGCGCGTGTACCAGGCTGGATGCCCGAGCACCACGGCTGCTGGTGGCGTGAGCTGGCATGGGCCCCACGTGCGTGCCGGCTGGGGGAGGGAGTGGCTCCCCACTCGGGCTGGCCTGGCAATGGCCCAGGACGGAGGGACCCCCCCGGGGCCACACCTGTCCCAGACCCAGGTCCTGGCCCCCTGCTTGAGCAATGCCCGCTGTGCCCCTCCTTCCCCACAGGCCAGCGAGTCTCTGGGAATTACTCCACACAGAGGAAACCCCCAAGGCCCCGCCCCGCTTTCCTGTCCCCCTCGGCCCCAGGCACTGTGCCCTCCCAGGGCCAGGCCACTCTGGCCGGCCCCCTTCTGGGCCTCTGCCCCCAGGGCGAGGCCAGGGCTTTCCTGCCTGCCCAGGCACTGCTGGGCCCGGCCCCAAGGCCCTGATTCCCCTGCTCCCAGGCCCAGCGTCGGTTCCTGGGGCCCAGCTTGGCCAGCGCCCGGGGCCCAGCTTGGCCAGCGCCCAGGGCCCAGCCTCCTGCATTGTTCCTGAAAACAGGCCCAGGGCTTGGCTGCCTCATGATTTTTTCATGGCGGAGCTCGGCCACTCTGAAGTTCCACTTACATGGGCAGGCGGGGCCTGGGTTGGTTTACTGGAGGTTTGCAGGCGGTTTAGGGTGACAGGCTCCCTTCTGCAGGGCAGGAGGGAGAGGGCAGTGTTGGAATGAAGAGTGTGGGGAGGCGGCTCCGCATCTCACACCGCCTGCTCCACATGAAAATGCACCCCCCCTCCCCTTCCCCACCATCCGGAGCCCCCAAGACCCCTCCCTTCCCTCACCATCCCCAGCCCCACTCCCATCCCCCACCCCTCCGGAAGGCAGGACAGCTCATGAAATACTGGTTTTCGTGGACTCCCCTCCTGCATGGCCCTCCCCCGCGCCCTTGAAGGGAAGCTGCTGGCTGGGAGGGGAAGCCCCTCCCAGTGCGGTCGTCCAACACCCAAACCCCAGGACCTTTGCATATTTCTAGAACAAGAGGGGAGCATTCACAAGAACGTGTCAGAGTAAGTCCCTGGCAGCACGGGGCCGCCTCTGCGCACCCCAGCCTTCCCGTGCAACCGTGCACACACGAGCACCACAGCTGTGCGCAGGGGCGCAGCCCGGCACGACGGAACCAGACCCCTCACACCAACCGTCACGGGCACATACTAAGTACCTACTGTGTGCCTGAAACCTCGCTAGAGATCCAAAAGGGACTTCTGGGACAAAACAGGAATGGAGCGTTTCCTCGTCCTACAGCGGAAAAGGCTGTGCACGTGCTCATCTTCCTTTGTTGGACGGCCCCCGGAGGGGGGGTTTGGGGGGGGACAGCGCCAAGCACCAGCCCGAGGCCTCGGTGCTGGTCTGCTTCCCGGGAAAACCCGCACACGCCTAGGTGCTGCTTCGAGTGGTGGGCGAGTGAGAGAGAAGCCTAGGGGATGTAGCAGGGGACGGTTCGTGACGCCTGGATGACACAGGACTAAGTGGGGGCAACTGCTGTTGGAGATACAGAGGAGATGAGCAGCGGCCTGTCCACGGCCGCACGTGGGCCACGGCGCTGTCGTTGGGTAGGACAACGCCCCTGTTCTCAGGAAAAACGCGCTGAGATGTGAAGGCTAGAGGGCAGAATGTCTGAGACCAACTCCCAAATGGTTCAGACATGAAAAGACAGATAAAAAGAACAATAAGGCAAGTGTGGTAAATGTTAGAAAGTTAGTAAGTTTGAAATTATCCCAAAACAAAAGGGTTAGAAACTATAATAACTGGGATAAAAAAAATTCCATTGCAGGGCCAGAAGAAGTCAAAGAAATATCCCAGAAAGCTGGGGGGAAAACAGGTCAAAGAAACAGTAACAGGGCGCCTGGGTGGCTCAGTCGGTTAAGCGACTGCCTTCGGCTCAGGTCATGATCCTGGAGTCCCGGGATCGAGTCCCACATCGGGCTCCCTGCTCGGCGGGGAGTCTGCTTCTCCCTCTGACCCTCCTCCCTCTCATGCTCTCTGTCTCTCATTCTCTCTCAAATAAATAAATAAAATCTTAAAAAAAAAAAAAAAGAAACAGTAACAGTATTAAAGGCCTTGTGGAAGAGATAGGACACCCCATTATCAGAAATCCCAAAGGAAAAAAAAAAAGAAAAAATTAAAAAAAAATTGGGGCCCCTGGGTGGCTCAGTCGGTTAAGCGGCTGCCTTCGGCTCAGGTCATGATCCCAGGGTCCTGGGATCGAGCCCCGCATCAGGCTCCCTGCTCAGCCGGGAGCCTGCTTCCTCTTCCTCTGCCTCTCCCCCTGCTTGTGAACTCTCTTTCTGTCAAATAAATAAATAAAATCTTTTAAAAAAAAAAAGAAAAAAAAATTTAAAACAAAACAAAACAAAACAGGAAAGAAACTGTGAAAGAAAGAATGCAAGAAATTTCCCAAGAGCTGAAGGCCACTGTGTGCCCAGGGGCTGGAAGTGGCCGGGACAACAAGGGGACTTCACCAAGAGCACAGCCAGAAATGTCACTGCAACAGAAATGAAGAGAAAGGCCTAAAACCTCACAGAGAAACATGAAACAATCCTGGGTACTGGGTCAGGATTCCAATGATACCCATTTCCCCGAAATAGTCTAAGAAGAGACAGGGGGTCAGGCCTTCAAAACCCAAGGGCACGCTTCCAGCATGGCATTCCCTCCCTCCCCAAACTACCCTCCCCAGGTAGGGTAATTCAGGTGTGCAGATGCGCAAACCCGAAACCATACTTACAGGGCCCTGCCTGCCCCTCCCCAGCTGGGTGGCCCACCAAACTCAACCCAGCCCCGTGTCAAGTGGGGCCTGGCGGGAGGGGTCGGGGAAGGTGCTCAGCACAGCACAGTGGCAGATTCACTCCGGATGCTTACGGGGAGGGGCCGCTCCTGGGGGGCGCTCCAAGCAACGATTCACTCCCACAGTCCCCTATGGACACACCTGCTGGGGCCAACCCACCTGTCAGCCAGGGAGGCGGATTGGCCTCCGACTGCGCAAGAGCATCGTCTGTCCTTCCCCCAGAAGGACCTGAGCCCAGCCTGGCTGCCTTGGCCCCCCGCCACTCCACGTTCAGGCCCACCTCTGCTCCCCCACCCTACCCTACCCCACCCCAGGGCATTCTGTGGCTCCCCACTGCCCTGGTGTGGCACTCCAGTGCCCGCTCCCAACTTCCTGGGGTGGCCCTGCAGCTCACAGCCCTGGGACTGCCCCTGGAGAAGTGGAATCGGCTCACGCCCCCTTGTCCTCCCCCTCCAGCCTCCCATAGTCAGCGGGGTGAGTAAGGAGCTGGCTTTAGAGTCGGCGGCTGCAATCCTGGCTCCGCCTTTCCTGCTGTGTGACCTGGAACCTGCCTCAGCCTAGGGGCCCCCTCTCCTTCTCTCTGAATTGGTTATCAATGCCCTCTGCCTGGGGCGGGGGGGCTAGCTGTGGAAATAACTGAGCTGCCCAGGAAGCAGACTGCGCATGGCAGCTGGGACGCCCACATCCCCATCCCCTGGGCCCCAGCCCTGTGTATTCAACGGATGCACGTCAGGTCCAGGTCCCCCGGCTTTGGGGTGGACCGAAGGTGCCTGGGCGTCAGGGTGGGCTGGTCCCGTCTGGCTGAGTCGAGGCCCTGGCCCTCCCCTCTTCCGTGGCCCGGGTGCCCACTGACCCCAATCGCACCCTCTGTCCCTGCGTCAGCACTGGCTGAGGTCAGCGGCCACTCCCATCACTCTCTGGCGGCAGTGACTCAGGGGCTGGCCGGCAGTGCCGGGCGCCTCCCCAACCCCGTCAACGGCTGTGGGGGTCTCTCCGGCACACACAGGTGCCGCCCGGACCGCTCGCCCCGCCCCAGGCGCCCAGCCCCGCTAGCGGGTCCCACCTGGCGGCCCACCTGGGCGTAGCACCGGGCCCGTCTCGGAGCCGGGCGCCATCTCCTGGCCCAGGCGTTCAAGCTCGCTGCCCCTGGGGCGTGTCCCCGTGCCCAGCCCGCGCCCCACCCGGGGAGGTGCGTGCTGAGTCCCTAGGGGCCGGGGTGCCGCGCCTGCCCGCACCCCGCCGAGGCGGAGGAGATGGGGGTGCGGGGGGGGGAAGGGGCTCCGGTGCCGGGTCTGAAAGCAGCTAACAGAGCGAGAGCAGAAGGGCTGCGGGTGGCAGGGCCGCCATGTGGCCGGCCCTGCTCGCATCCCGGGAGACCGGGCAGATCCGGACAGGTCAGGGCGCCCCAGGTCTCCGGCCTCAGTTTGCGCCGCCTCTGGGGTAGCCTCTTCCGCGCTCGGCCGCCCGCGGGTTTTCCGTCCGAGGTCACTAGCGCTGACCCCAAAGGGCGCGGGCGAAGCTAGAGCCCGGACCCAGCTCCTGCTGGGCGGGGCAAGGGGGGGCGCGAGGACTTGTGGCCCGGGCACCGCCCCGTGACCAAACAGGGACACGTGGCCCCGGGCGCGGTCGGTGAGCGAGCGCCCGGAGGCCCACCCACCGGCGGTTCCTCCGCGCCCCGCCGCAGCCGACCCGCGCTCCCGGGCCCGCACCCAGCCCACGGCGGGGTGGGCGGGGCCGCGCGTGGCCACGCCCGCCCCTCGCCGGACCCGCCCCCGGAGGGCCGCGGACCTTTCCCGGGAAGCCGGGCGGAGGAAGGAGGGCGCTGCGAAAGACCCGGTGACCCGTCCGGAGCCCCGGCTCGACCCCAGCCTGGCCCTGCCTCCTCCCACTCTGCCAGGCCTCGGGACAGTGGCGGGAGGACGGAGCGCCCGAGCAGCGTCCTCCGCCCGTGTTCCCGCCCTGATCCGCCTCCTAGTCCTCGGAGGGGCGCCAGGCGTCCTGGGGGTGGGGACACCTGCCGCGCGGGGCCCTGACCTAGTCTAAGTCGGGAGAGCTCGGCCGGCCGGGCGCGCTCCCCCAAATCCGGGGCCCGAGCGGGAGGTACGGGGTTAGCCTGAACCTTCTCTGTGCCTTGCCCCACCACCTCAGTGCCCTGCAGCCCCGAGAGCCAACCAGCGCCGGGGGAGGGAGGTGCGGGGACAGGGTCCCAGGGGGCAGTCAGACCTTGGGGCTCCCTTCCTTCTCAGCCCAAGACACGTCCGCCTTTTTGCACACTGGAGTCAGGATAGGGGGGCCGCAGGGCCAGCCCCTCAAGGAAGGTCCCTCCGGGGCTGGGAGCCCCTCCCCCTTCATTCCTTCGGCCTCCCTCCCTTCATGCTCTCTGCTGCCCTGTAGGTGCCACGCACTATTCCAGTCACAGGGGACACCAGCTTCACCATTGTGCCCTGGGAACCTACACTCTGGGGCAGAGGGTGGGGACAAACAGTGAATAACCACTATTCAGGTAGGAGGTGGGGAGCCTGGACCTGAGGCCAGTGCAGGGCCTGGAGGCCTGCAGGGAAGAGGCAGCCCAACTGGAAGAATTTTTCTGGCAGAGCAACAGCCAGGTGCTAGCTTGGGGTTGGGAGGGCAGTGAGCAAGAGATGCAGTAAGTGAAGGGTGGGGTCAGGCAGAGCCCACCACCAGAGCTTCTGGCAGCAGGAGCAGGGCGACCTGACTGGCAACATTAATCGTGGGGAAGTAGGAGGCAGGCAGCTGGGCTGGAAAGACAGCAGGGCAGGTATGCTGTTGCCAGGCCGGCTGGCACCCCGGTTTGTGGCTTTAGCCACGTGCAGAGGTGGGACCATGTTGTGAAGAAGCTGGAGGCCTGGACTCCTGGGTTTAATCCTTGGTTCGCCGTTGCAGATTGTGGGTGCAACTCACCGAGGGTAAGAACTCTGCCTGGACAAGAGTGGTGACCTCTGGGGGAGGCAGCTGTGGGGGGGCCCATGCTGCATCCGAGACACAGTCATTCTTGGCAGTGTGGGCAGCAAAGGTGAGGAGCAGACACACTGGGCACTACTGGATGGACCCCTGTGTCGGGGCCTGCACCCCCACCCCGTGGTACAGGGAGCGTGTCTACTAAGGCCCAGGGAAGTGAGGCCTAGAAATGTGTCCTCAGAAGCAAAGCGAGGAGCCAACTGCTCCATCAAAGGCCACCACTCCCAGGAATCTTGGGCCTGACACACAGAGGGGCTGAGTGTCTCTTAACCAAAAATTGAACACTGGGATGTCAAAGCCAGAGGCCGGGAGAACAGCAGTGAGGGCCTGGGGGGTGGGGGGGTGGGGCGATTCACAAGGCTGCCCCGTGGCCTCCTGTCCCTAGACCTGTCGTCCAGTGCAGGAGGACCACCAGCCTCAGAGCCTCTGATAGGCCGCACCACCTTCATGTCACTAGACCACTTCTTTAGGGAAACTGAGGCATGGGGAGGCCACAGCTGGCGTAGGGCTGAGCCTGGCCCAGAGCCAGGTCCTGACTCAGCCCGCTGCTCTTCTAGGGGCCTCCTTGGCTCCTGCTACACCAGGGTGGGGAGAGAAACTCCACTGGGGCCTGTCTTTGAAAAGCCTGGAACCCTGCTCTGCCAGAACAGGGGTAGTGCGGGACTCCTGGCCCGGGTGTCACCTGACTCCCCACACCGCGAGCCTGTTGCCCCACCTGTAACATGGCGTAGTTTTGTGGTACTGCCCAGGCGGCAAGAAGAGGACAGCGCACGGAGGCCTGGCCCAGGGCTCCCTGGAGCAGGACAGAGTGGTGGTGATGAGCCCACAGCACCTGGCACAGCGTGCATGGGCCCAAACCCCCAGCCAGCCACCGGGAGGCTTCACTTCCAGCCGTACCGCAGTGTGCACAGCGCTGGCGGGTAAACAAGCCCCCGCTGGGCCCTAGTCCAGACACGGAAGTATGTGGCTCTGACCTTGCCCTTGGACTTGAAACTCAGAGGCAAGCAGGCCAAGCCAGCAGGAACCCGGCCTTGCCTACCAGGGCAGCCCTCGGGGCAACTGTTCGAAGCAGACAGCACGGCTCAAGCCTGCCCCCCTCCCCTCCCTGAGGGAGCCTGCCCAGGGCCCTGCAGGTGGCTTTAGATGACAGAAGCATCATCAAGTATTTGATCTGTCCACAGACCAGGAGAATAAGACAGTGACCTAAGGATAGAAAAACTGGTTTTCCTTGGGTTTTCTAAAATGAAGTTTTTATTAGGAGACAATTTAAAATTTACAGAAAAGTGGCAAAGACCGTCTGAGCTTTGCTGTAGGCTCCCCACTCAGTTTCCCTATTGTAACAACTTACGCCGGCGTGGTTCATCTGTCATTGAGACCAACTTTGGCACTTGGTATTAAACTCCACACTTTCCTCGGACCTCACTGGTTCCTCTGTTCCAGGATCCAACTCAGGTTCCCACATTGCATTTGGATGGAGAAGGAAAGGCATTCCAGGCAGGTGGAATGGCAGCGGCAAAGGCTAGGAGCAGTGGCCCATTACCTACCCTGTCTGCCTGACAAGTAATGACTAGTTGGGAGGTGGTTAGAGGTGGGAGGCAAGCAGGGGTGAGGGAGAGTGAGTTTGGGGCAGGGCGGGGGGTGGGGTGCAGGTGGGCTGCAGGCCATGCTCCCAGGTGCAGAGGTCCTAGGCTCAGGGAGATGACAGTCTGGTGTGGGTGGCCAGGCAGTGCCCAGGACTGGAGCGCTCCCAGCCCCACCAGTTACCTGCAAGGTGATACCAATTCCCTGCCCCGCTATTTTCTCAGCCATTAAATGCATGGGAGATAAAATCAGATGCAGCAAAGTCACAATAAATCCCCTAAAGCCAGCAATGAGCTAGGAAAAAAAAAAAGAAATCACATCATTTCTCTGAGGCCCAAGCTTGTCCTCAAGATGGAAAGGACGCACCCGCTTCTGGGCAGGAGGGCAAGTGCAGACTCTCTCCCTCCTGCCCAGAGCTTCCCTGCTCGCCGGAGCCAGGGGCTGCTGCCGTCCTCGCGGTCCCCTCCCCAGGGACGCCGGGCCCTCTCCCGCTCTGGGCGGGGTGGGGACGGCCCTGAGCTTCCAAGAGCACAGCCCCGAGGTGACCTTGGGCGAGGCCTCGTACTGCCCAGTTGCAAAACATAAAAATCACCGTGCAGAAGGCGGTGCTCCCCCATCCCCCTGCGCCGGGCCAGCGGGCGCAGGGCTACCTGGAGCCGGGCCCCCCCGCGTCCACGTATCCCTGGCTTCCGGTGGTGCTTCCCAGAAGGTCACTCCCCTCCTCCCCGGCCAGGCATCTAGCCCCGCATCCACCCCCCCAACCTCCTGCGCCCACCGGACCCGGGGGGGGCGGGGCACACGCAGCCCCACCCCCACTGTCGCGGCCAGGCCTGCCGCGGAGCTGCTGGCTCGCGGGGAGCCGGTGGTGGGGGTGGGGGACCGCGGCTGCCCCTCCGCTCCCGCCCCGCCCCGGCCGCCCGCCACCGCCCCTTTGTTCCGCCGGCCAATCGGCGGCCTCCTTGACTAAATAAGGCGAGGAGGGCGCCCAGCGCCCCCCGTCCGTTACTTCCACCCCCGCCCGGCCGGTGACTCAGGGCCGGCGGCGGGCGGGGACGGGGCTGCCCGGGCCGCGGCTTCCCGGGCGGCGGGCGGGGCTCCCGCGGCGCCGAAATCGCCAAATATGGCCGCACCGCGCCGCGCGTGCCGCCGCCCCCCGCCGCCCCCCGCCGCCCACCTGCGGCCGCACCTTGCCGTGCCCACCCTGCCCCCCACCGGTGACACACCGCGGAAGAGGAAGTAGCGCCCGCCCCTCCCCCGCAGCCCGGCGCCGCGGGGGGGGGGGAGGTCCGGGCTCCCGGGCCCCGCCCCACTCACCTCCGCGACCCTGGGGCCGAGCACCCGGCGTCCCGCGGACTGCAAGGTGCGGAGGGAGGAAGGGGGCGGGGACAGAGGTCTGTGGGGGTCTGCTCCGTCCCCATCTTTTCCCAGAAGTGGCTACCCCTTCAAGCACGCCAGACAAAGGAGTGCTAGGGGGAGCTGGAGTTGGAGGAGAGACAGGTGCCCCCCCAGCCGGAGTCAGAGGCCTGAGTGGAATCGTGGGGTGGGCGGACACAGGACGTGGAGACCTTAGCACTTCCCTTCCCTGTGTCCTGTGGGTGACATTCTGGGACCCCCAAGTGGAAATCATCCTTACATCACGGACACCCCCACCTGGGGTTGTCCTCAGGCCGTGATTGTGCCCACGGGCACGAGTGGCCGCGAGTATGGATGGGTTTTACGGAGGCCCAGCCCGGGGTTCTCCCATAGGTAGGGCACACACCTGACGGACAGCAGCCTTGCCCCGCGCCCCTGAAAAGCCTGGGGCGACTGTCAGGGACCCAGCTAGTCCTGGGGGCATGGATGGCCATAGACAAGGCCATGGTGTCTGGGGGACTGCAGTCCACAGGCGAGCTGGGCAGCTGCCTTACCGTCTGGGCCCATCGTCCTCATCCATAGACGGGGCCACCGGCTCACCTTGCAGGGCTCTAGGGGAGGCTGGCCCCGCCCCCCACTGTCAGACACCTGCCCGGGTCAAGCTGAGCGCCCCGGGGACCTTGTGTGAGTCCCTGGCCTCCCTCGCCTGGTCCCACCGCCACCACCCTTGGCCTGGTGCTCTTCCCCACGCCTCCTCTGACGTTTCATTCTGAGCACTTCCAAAAGCTTACAAATCAGCCCAAAGAAATCGTAGTCTTCGGTTCCCCTCTGGGCATAACCAAAGCATGGCGCCAGCAGGTGCGGCTAGGACCCTGTTAGCGAGGACTGGTCTTCCAGCCCAGGCTCCTGGGGAAAAGGGGACGCCCCGGACCTGGGAGGACACACAATCCCAGGGCAGCCGGGCGGGGCCGGCCTGTTGGCGACCCGGGGTCAGGCAGCAGCGGGGCGGCCTGGTCCCACTCCCACCCTGGCTCTCTCTAGTATCGTAAGCAGAGGGTGCCCACCAACTCTAGGGGAGAGTCGACCGTCCGGACAGTCAAAACTGCCCTTTCCTGCCTCAGTTTCCTTATAATGTGCACAGGAGCTTAAAACAAAACAAAGCCCCTCCCCAGTGGATGGGGGGATGGCCCCAAACCCCGAATAGAGCCCGCTCCTGGGGACAATCAGGCCTGCGGTTTGAGAGGCAGGAGGCGTCGGCGGTGGCTAGAATGAAGCCCCTGTCTCCGCACCTCCAGGGACCCCAGGCAGGGCGCCCCCTCCTCCGGCGGAGGGACCTGCGCGGTGGTTGGCCACGATGGGGGACAGGCGGCTCCTAGCCCTCATCACGGAGACGAGGTCACGACTCTACGGGGCTCCTCTGGGCCGCGGGACCCAGGGCGCCGCAAGGGCGACCGGCGGGGACACCCCGTCCGCCCCTCCCCCAGCCCAGCGTCGGCCTTCGCACCCCACGCTCTCTGCGGAGCCTCGGGGTGCAGCTCGCAGGGGGCGCGCGGGGGCAAAGCCCCCCACCCGTGGGGCCGGGCCGCGGGGACACACCCCGGCTTGGGGCGCGGCCGAGCCCTGGGCCAGGCAGTTTCGGGGTGCAGCCGGGCCCTCCCCCACAGCCTAGCAGTCCCGGGGCGGGGCTGGCCAGTCGGACCCGCAGCCGGCCCGCGACCCCCGGGGAACACCCGCCCACCCTGCCCGCGCGCGGGTCCGCGCGGAATCTCGCGCGCGGGGTCCCGAGCGCGCGGGGGCGACGCGGGCGGGGCCGTTGGGGGCGGTGCGGGCGGGGGGCGGGGCCGGGCGCGGGGCCCCACGTGTCCCGGCCCGGCGAGCCAATGGGCGCCCGGCGTTCGGAAAGATCGCCATATATGGACATGTTCTGGGGCCGCGCGCGCCGCCGGCCCGCGCGCGCGTCCCGCTTCGCTTAAATAGCGGCGGGGGAGGCCGCGCTCGGTCTCACTCGCCGCAGCCGGTCCGCGTTCCGCGTCCTCCCGCAGCTCGTCCTTCGCGTCCACTGCCGCCACCTCCACCGGTAAGAGGCCGCCCTGCGCGCCCCGGGCGCTGGTCCCCGCACCTGGTGCCGAGGTCCGCACCACGCCTCCTATCTGGGGGGCCCGGCCACACGGCCCCGATCGTCGGGGCCGGGCCTGGGCGGGGTGGACGGCCGGTGCACGGGGGGCGCACTGGGGGGGGGGTGACTCGGGGGGGGCCTGGGGCGGGGCCGGACCGCAGTGCGGAGAGTCCCGGTCGCGCCGCCGCCCGCGAGTGGGGGGGGCGCCCGGAGAAAGGCCCGGTCTGGGCGGTTACTCCCCTGCCGGGCTCGGGGGCGGCGGGGGGAGGCGGACCCTCGGTGCTGGGGCTCGTCTGACCGGACCGGTCTTCACGCAGACCGCAATGGAAGAGGAGATCGCCGCGCTCGTTATCGACAATGGCTCCGGCATGTGCAAGGCGGGTTTTGCTGGGGATGATGCCCCCCGAGCCGTGTTCCCGTCCATCGTCGGGCGACCCCGACACCAGGGCGTGATGGTGGGCATGGGCCAGAAGGACTCCTACGTGGGCGACGAGGCCCAGAGCAAGCGGGGCATCCTGACCCTCAAGTACCCCATTGAGCACGGCATTGTCACCAACTGGGACGACATGGAGAAGATCTGGCACCACACCTTCTACAACGAGCTGCGCGTGGCCCCCGAGGAGCACCCCGTGCTGCTGACCGAGGCCCCCCTGAACCCCAAGGCCAACCGCGAGAAGATGACCCAGGTAAGCGCTGCCCCATGCGACCACTGCCCATCTGTTTTCGTTAAGCCATGTTCTGCTCAGCTTTATTTTCTGAAATTCAAGTATTTCTTTCGATATTTCCAGGGTTCTGTTCCTCTCCTGGCATTTCCTCCCTGAAGTCTCAAGGTTTCTTATTTGTGTTTCTGCCTGCGACCTTTTCTTTTCTCTACACATCACATTTGTGGCATGCGAGCATGCAGTGTGTGAGCATGGGGTGGCTCCGAGTCCCTGCCTTGGACTAAGGAGCCCGTTGCCTTTTCTCCAGATCATGTTCGAGACCTTCAACACCCCGGCCATGTACGTGGCCATCCAGGCTGTGCTGTCCCTGTACGCCTCTGGCCGCACCACTGGTATTGTCATGGACTCTGGGGACGGGGTCACCCACACTGTGCCCATCTACGAGGGGTACGCCCTGCCCCACGCCATCTTGCGTCTGGACCTGGCTGGCCGGGACCTGACGGACTACCTCATGAAGATCCTCACGGAGCGTGGCTACAGCTTCACCACCACCGCCGAGCGGGAGATCGTGCGTGACATCAAGGAGAAGCTGTGCTACGTCGCCCTGGACTTCGAGCAGGAGATGGCCACGGCTGCGTCGTCCTCCTCCCTGGAGAAGAGCTACGAGCTGCCCGACGGGCAGGTGATCACCATCGGCAACGAGCGGTTCCGCTGCCCGGAGGCGCTCTTCCAGCCTTCCTTCCTGGGTAGGTGTGGGGCAGCGGGGTGCCAGGGGTCCCACTGAGGCTGGGGAGGGCGGTGCTCTTTATGGCCTCCAAAAGGGCGTGTGCCCTCTAAGGGAGAAGCTTTGTCCCTTAGGAATGGAGTCGTGTGGCATCCACGAGACCACCTTCAACTCCATCATGAAGTGTGACGTGGACATCCGGAAGGACCTCTACGCCAACACGGTGCTGTCTGGCGGGACCACCATGTACCCCGGCATCGCCGACAGGATGCAAAAGGAGATCACAGCTCTGGCGCCCAGCACGATGAAGATCAAGGTGAGTCCAGGGCAGCTGTGGGCTCGGGGCTCCGAGGCCTTACTGTGAAGACCGTGCCACGAGCTAACAGCCCCGTTCTTGTTTTTACAGATCATTGCTCCTCCTGAACGCAAATACTCCGTGTGGATCGGGGGCTCCATCCTGGCCTCACTGTCCACCTTCCAGCAGATGTGGATCAGCAAGCAGGAGTATGACGAGTCAGGCCCCTCCATCGTCCACCGCAAATGCTTCTAAATGGACTGCGAGCAGATGCTACGCATCTGCTGCATGAGTGAATCCCGGAGTATAAGTTTGCCCTGGCAAACGTATACACCTCATGCTAGCCTCATGAAACTGGAATAAGCCTTTGAAAAGAAATTTGTCCTTGAAGCTTGTATCTGATATCAGCACTGGATTGTAGAACTTGTTGCTGATCTTGACCTTGTATCCAAGTTAACTGTTCCCTTGGTATATGTTTAATACCCTGTACATATCTTTGATTTAAACCCTTAGCACATGCGGCTCGGTCAGTTCATGGCTGAGGTTGAGAACACGGTGGTGGAAGAGAAATCCATTGATCGGAGGATCTGCAAGACCGTGAGGTTCTTGATCTGTGCAGGGTATTAATGTCTGAGAGCTGCCTATTCCAGGATTTCTCTAGAGGCTGGCAAGAGTCTTCTGTCTTGCCGGTCTAACAGGGTTGGGAAGGTCCGAGCCTTAGGACCCACTTTTCCTTTCTTACCCGATGTTTTCCTGCCAGAACACCGTGGGTTGTTAATTGCCTTGAGTTGGAAAACGGTTTGCATTTACAACTGTAAATTTATTCATCCTTTTAATTTATGTAAGGTTTTTGTACACAATTCTCAATTCTTTAAGAGATGACAACAAATTTTGGTTTTCTACTGTCATGTGAGAACATTAGGCCCCAGCAACGCGTCATCGTGTGAGGAAATAAAAGTGCTGCAGTAATGTGCGGTGGCGTCTGTTGCGGGAGTGCAGGGGTGGGGCTTGGGGTCAGAACCCCTGGCTGAATTTGGGGGGGGGTGTGGATTCTTGAGGATGAAAAGTGATTCTATTTTAAGAACCAGGTCTGGTGAACGGTTGGCACAGTTGGAGAGCTGGGGAGCCCCTCCCCGGAGGAAGGTTTGTGTGCAGGGAATCCTGTGCCGCTGCCCCTGAGCTGAGACTCCAAGCAAGGCGAGCTCTCCAGATAACCGGGTACTTGGGAGGCCATGCTGCCCAGAAGCGCTTGGAGCTATACAGGGCTGGGTTCCCTCCACACGCAGGTGGTTGTAGGACTTGGGGTTTCCTTTTCTCCACGAGCTCAGTGGAGCGGCCATGAAAGTTCATGAAATCACTGGGTTCCTGAACCAAGGGACTGGTCACCAGTGGTGTGGACATGCCCCAACTTGCCCTTCAAAAACCTCGTTTGCGCCCCTGGCTCAGTCAAGGGTTCAGTGTTTCTAGTGATGGACCGGAGTTAGGCAGCTTTTTGAAATACTCAAGTTGCCTTGCAGGTTGGGTCAAGGAAATAAGCTTTTGTTTTGAGAGAGAGAACATCGTGAGGGGGGGGGCAGAGGGCGAGGGCGAGAGAATCTCCAGCAGTGGAGCCCAACTCGGGGCTTGATCTCACAACCCTGAGACCTGAGCTGAAATCAAAGGAGCCCCCCAAGTGCTCCAAGGAAGTAAGATTTGATTGAAAACGCTTCGGGATTTGGAAGGACTTCTTTTTGAAATGCTTAGGTTCTACTGGCTGATGGACCTTTTTGCCTTTGCTGCTGGGAAGCACGTTTCATCAGTGGGGAGGGCGGTGGTGCTTCGTAGGTCCCATCTCCGTTGGAGAGGAGGCTCTGTTAGGCTTGGAGCCGGGGACCCGAGAGCACATGACTGAAGGCTGTGGAGTCTCCCAGCAGGAAGTGGGCCCTCCCGAGGCCGGCCTTCATCCTGGGACCACCCATGGGAACAGAGAGCAACCGGTCAAACTAGTTTCTTACCCTGGGCTGCTTTCCACTTTCAGCTGGGTTGAGGTCTGGTCCAGGGTGCTGGATCCCAGCAGCAGAGGAGAAAGGGCTCCATGTGTTGTGTAGGAGAGCAGCGGAGGGGAACACCTCGATTCTAGAGCCAGGAGAAGAAAGGGGGCCACACTGTCTGCCCTATCCTGGCCCCGCCCTTCTGGTGTTGGGGCAGGTGGGCCAGTCCCTCTACTGTCCCCACACAGGAGAGTGGTGGTTTCTCCCCATGGGTGTGAGGACGCAGTGAGGTCCCCCGACACCCGAGCCAGCAAACCACCTGTCAGCATTTCTCTCAGGAGCTCCAAGTCCATCAAGATGCTAAGCTTTGAGAAAGGAGATGGGGCTTGGGATGACTTTTTTTTTTTTTTTTTAAGATTTTATTTATTTGAGACAGAATGAGAGAGAGCGAGCACATGAGAGGGGGGAGGGTCAGAGGCAGAAGCAGGCTCCCTGCCGAGCAGGGAGCCCAATGCGGGACTCAATCCAGGGACTCCAGGATCATGACCTGAGCCGAAGGCAGTCGCTTAACCAACTGAGCCACCCGGGCGCCCTTGGGATGACTTTTGAAACAATCTGCTCCAACCAAAGCAAAGACAAGGATAGTTTCTGCGAAGACCATCATCAACAAAGTCAACATACTACTTGGGCTAAGTGGAGAACCAGGGATTCATCTCCAGACTATGCAAGGAGCTGCGAATCGAGACAGTGGGGAAAATCTGCAGACAAGTAGGAGAAAGCATACAAGTGGACAACTTCCAGAAGATGAAACCGCAGAGGCTAATGTCTGAAATACTGTCCAGCTTAATGAATGGAAGCTTCTAGAAGGGATGCCTCCTTGGAGAAGTGTCTTGTACACCCAGGGACTCTGTGTAACCCTGCAAGGCTCCCCTTCGCCAGGGCTACCCTGGTGCCCTGACTGTGAGGCAGAGGTGAAGGACGCGCTCTGAGTGGAATGGGAGGCTCGCGGGTGCCCAAGCTTTCTGCAGTGTGAGGAGCGTCCACACGCCTAGCGGGTGGTCAGTAACCGCTCCAACCTGGAGTTGGTGTCCCCAGGCAAGAGATGGACATTGTGTTTATTGGATGCAATTCCAAGTCCAAGGTCCTCTTTCATCTCAAATGGCCAGTGTTTTAATAGAGGACAGAGACCATTTCAAGGATTCACACTGGAAAGCCTGGTCTCTGGTGAGTGAGACTGGCTTCCAGGACCTTTTACGGTTAGAGACCCCAAACATCCAACTCCGAGGGCTTCCGTCTGAGAAGTACGTGAGCTGCTGCTGCTGCACATGGAGCCCCCATGGCCTTCCACAGCTGTGCTGGCCTGCAGCCTCATCCCGCCTGATTGGTGGCCAGCCACGTGTTCTTTCCTGCAGGAAGCTTCCCCTCCCTTTCAGCTCCCTGTGGGGGCCCCTTCTAGGGGCGCCCTCCAGGGAGGCCTACTCATGGTGCATGATTCCCAAGGATCCTCCTACATTTGCAGGAGGCTGCATCTCTCTGGAGAGTTACACCTCCCACCCCATTGATTGCAAGTTTGGCCATGGGACATGTTTTAGACAATGAAATAGCTTGAGGAACCTCAGGAGCCAGTGTGGAGTGGCCCTGCTCTCCTTCCCCTCTGATCTGGGACCACGGTATTCCAGAGAGAGGCTTCTCCGTCAGTCTGGAGGCTGGAGAGATGCTATCAGAGCCAACCTGGATGGACATACAGGGTGAGCAAGAAAGAAATCCTTATTGCTAGAAATCAATGAGATTGTGGGGTTACTTGTTATGCAGCATAACCAAACCTCTCCTGCCTGATACAGCATCCTAGTATATGTGAGTGGTACCCTCTGCACAGGAATAGAATGAAGAGCCCAGAAATAAACCCTCATGTGTTTGGTCAAGTGATGTTCAACAAGGGGGCCAGGACCACTGAGTGAGGAAAGGACAGTCTTTTTAACAAAAGGTGCTGGGAAACTAGATGCCTACATGCAAAAGAATGAAGCTGGACCCTTACCTCACGCCATATACAAGCATCAACTCAATAGAGACTGAAGACCAAAATATAAGACCTAGAAGACCATGGAAGGAGAGCCTTGTGGCACTGGGTTCGGCAGGGGTTCCCGAGGTATGACAGCAAAGTCACAGGTGACAAAAGAAAAAAATAGACAAGGAGGACCTCGTGAAAATTCTACAATTTTGCACATGCAGAGATGCCATGTGTCTGCGGATTTGATGACTCTGGAACCTCATGGAGTTGGAGCCACACAGCATTTGTCTTTTTGTGTCTGCTTTTGCCACTGTTCACAGTGTCCTCCGGGTTCATCATGTTGTAGCGGGTGTCACCATGTCCTTCCCCGTCTCGGTGTAGACTGCAGTCTGTCTGTCTCTTCATCCACGCACGGACACTGTGTGGCTCCCACTGCTTGGCTCCTGGGAATCGTGCTGCTGGGAGCATGGGTGGAGAAATATCTCCTTGGGTCCCGCTTCTCATTCGTTTGGGCACTTACCAAGAGGTCGTTAAGCGTCTGCCTTCGGCTCAGGTCATGATCCCGGGGTCTTGGAATCGAGATCGGGCTCCCTGCTCCACGGGAAGCCTGCTTCTCCCTCTCCCATTCCCCCTGCCTGTGTTCCCTCTTTTCTCTGTGTTTCCCTCTGTCAAATAAATAAATAAAATCTTAAAAAAAAAAAAAACAACAACTGCATTTCAGGGGCGCCTGGGTGGCTCAGTCGTTAAGCGTCTGCCTTTGGCTCAGGTCATGATCCCAGGGTCCTGGGATCGAGCCCCGCATCGGGCTCTGCTCAGCGGGAGGCCTGCTTCTCCCTCTCCCACTCCCCCTGCCTGTGTTCCCTCTCTCGCTGTGTCTCTCTCTGTCAAATAAATAAATAAAATCTTAAAAAAAACCCAACACATTGTGTCTGAGTACAAAGGGAAAGCATCTGGAAAATACAAAGGAAAAGTGATCACCATAAGCGCCAAGGAAAAGCTTCTGGGCACTGTAGTAAGACCTTTTATTTTCTCCCTGTGCTTTGAAAAGGACAAGTTTACATGGAATGTTCGATGCTACTCCCAGAGCTAAGCCCATCCTTCCATGAGTTTCTTTTTCCTCTCTCCCTTCCTTCCTTTGTAATCAGCTTTCAACTTTAGAATAGTTTCAGATTTACAGAAAGGTTGCAAAGATAGTACGGAGTCCCATCCACCCCACCCTGTGTTTCCCGCGGGCGCAGGGCGTGTGTCACAAATCAGGAACCAATCTGGCTCGCTGTTGTTAACCAAAGTCCACACTCTGTTCAGGTTTCCTTGGTTTTCCTGTCACACCCTCTCTCTGCCCCGGTCATCACGTCTCCCCAGGCGCCTCTGGGCTGAGCTGTCTCTCACGTCCCTGGTTTCTGGGGGCCCAGCAGTTCTGCGGGGGAGATTCTGGGGCAGTGCCTCCATCGGGATGTATGTGATGTTGGGTGATGGGTTTGGGGAGCAAGACCACAGAGCTGAAGGGCCTTCTCATCACGTCACGTCAGGGGTCCCCGCTCTCAATGTGACTCATCACCGAGGACGGGACCTTGACCCCTGTATGGGTTGTGCTCATTCTCCCCAGTGTGTGTACTGTTCTCTTCGGGAGGACGTCACTATGTGGAGCCCACACTCGGCGTCGGTGGTCATGCTCCACTTATGCTTCACCTTCTTGAGTGGGGAGCCGCGACATAAATCATTCCCCACTCTGCGTGTGAGATTTATGTCTTCTCCTCCATTCACTCATTCAGTCATGTATTTACATCAGTGGGTATCTCAGTATCCACGGACACGGTGGATTATAATCCACTACTACTCATTTTGTTGTTTAAACTGCTCCATGTTTGGCCACTGGGAGCTTGTTCAGAGGGAGCTCTCCTGGGTCTCTCTGAAGTAGGCCCAACAATGTGGATCATTTTTCTGGCACTAAAAGATGCTCCAGGCTCATCTGGTACATTCCCTGCCTCAGGCCTAGGGCAGCTGTTTTTCCGTGTCTTCCTTTTCTTGGAGAATGATATTAGAGACCAAAATGTGTGCTCATTGCTACAGGGATGTCCTCGCTGGTGACAGAGCAAGGAGATAAATGTTTGTATATTAATCTGTGTGCCCGAGTGTGCACACACACATTTCTATATGCGACCATCTGTGCTCATATTAAGCTAAACATGAGCTCCCACTGACGTTTCCACCTCTAACCCACACTATGTGGATCGATCTACCCTGGCCCTTGCTTCTCTGTCAACTCCCACCTGACTCCCAGCACCCAGCACCCACCTACTCAATCACTCGATCCCAGCGCGTGGGCCGTGGTTTCAGAATTGCTGATGGGTACTCCGAGGGAAACGACTTTACCAACTGCAGTGCAGGTCCTGTGACGTTCCTTCTGCCCTCTGCCCTTCGTCTTACAGACCCCACTCTTTTCCAAAGGGACCTGTCTCAGCACCGTGTCCCCACCCCCTCCATCTGGTGGCTTCAGGCATGGCTCACGTTGTCTGCTGTAAAGTTCTGTGGGTTTGGACAAATGCATAGTGTCATGTACCCATCATCACAGGATGATGAAGAGAGTTTCCTCACCCTGCAAAATGCTCTGTGCTCCATCTTCTCAATCCCCACCCCCATCAAACCCCTGGCAATCATCCATCTATTTACTCTATTGTTTTTCAGGTTTGTCCATGTCTGTGTTGGCTCAGTAGCTCTTTCCTTCTCATCACTGAATAGTACTCAATGTATCGACATCCCACAGTTTGTTTATCCATTTACCTACTGAAGGACATTTTGTTTGCTTCCAGTTTTTGGCAATTACTAAAAAAGCGAATACAAACATTTCTACTGGAGGTTTTTGTGTGGACAGAAGCTTTCAAATCAGGTGAGTAAAATATCTGCAGCATAATCACTGGATTGAATGGTGAAATTATCTTTATCTATATGTAAGAAATTGCCAAATTAGGGGCGCCTGGGTGGCTCAGTCGGTTAGGCGTCTGCCTTCGGCTCGGGTCATGATCCTGGGGTCCTGGGATCGGGCCCTGCATCGGGCTCCCTGCTCGGCGGGGAGTCTGCTTCTCCCTCTGACCCTCCCCCCCTCATGCTCTCTTTCTCTCTCTCAAATAAATAAATAAAAATCTTAAAAAAAAAAAAAAAAGAAGAAAGAAATTGCCAAATTACCTTCCAAAGTGGCTGTACCATTTTGCATTCCTACCAGCAATGAATGATAGTTTCTGTTGCTGTACTCCTTGCCAGCAATTTGATATTCTCACTTTTTTAAAAATGTGATAAAATATACATACAGAATTTACCATCATGACCACTTTTAAGTGTTCAGTGGTGTTAAGTACATGGCGGTGCAACCAATCTTCAGAATTCTTCTCATTTTGTAAAATTTAAACTCTATCCCCATTAAACAATAACTCCCATTTCCCTCCCCCAGCCCCTGGCACCCACCATCCTACTTTCTGTTTCTATGAATGACAACTCTAGGGACCTCATATAAGAGGTTCCTCATACACTATCCTTTGTGATGGCTGATTTCACTTAGTAAAATGTCTTCAAGTTTCATCTATATTGTAGCATGTGTTAGAATTTCCTTCCTTTTTAAGGATAAATAATATTCCATTGTATGGAGGGACCCTATCTTGTTTATCCACTCATTTGTCGATGGACACTTGGGTTCCTTCACTGCTGGCTATTGTGAATATTACTGCAGTGAATATAGGTGTGCAAATATCTCTTTCAGACCCTGCTTTCAGTTCTTTTGGGTAAATATCCAGAAGTGGAATTTCAGGGTTATATATATGATAATTCTATTTTTAATATTTTTTTGTTTTTTTTTTTTAAGATTTTATTTATTTATTTGACAGAGAGAGACACAGCGAGAGCAGGGACACAAGCAGGGGGAGTGGAAGAGGGAGAAGCAGGCTTCCCGTGGAGCAGGGAGCCTGATGTGGGGCTCAATCCCAGGACCCCGGGATCATGACCTGAGCCGAAGGCAGATGCTTAACGGCTGAGCCACGCAAGCGCCCCTCTATTTTTAATATTTTTGAGGAACTGACATGTCAGGTATTTAATTTAATTTTTAATTTAAAAAGATTTAATTTATTGGAGAGAGAGAGAAAGAGAGAGAGAGCACAAGCTGGTGGGGGAGGGACAGAGGGGGAGGAAGAGGGAATCTCAAGCAGACTCTGTGCTGAGTGTGGAGCTCGACACAGGGCTCAATCTCACAACATGACCTGAGCCAAAACCAAGAGTAGGATGCCCAACCAACTGAGCTACCCAGGTGCCCTGGGTTGTTATATTCTTATTATTAGTTTTAAGAAGCTATATTTTTTGGATGCAAGACCTTTATCTGATATGTGATTTACAAATATTTTCTGCAAGTCTGTGACTTATCTTTTCATTTTCTCAACAGTGTCCTTCACAGAGTAAAAGTTTTAAATTTTAATGAAGTCTAACTCAGTTTTTTCTTCTGTGGATCATGATTTTGGTGTTATATCCAGAACTTCACATCCAAAGTTGTGTGGATTTCCTTCTACGTCTCTTCTAGAAGTCTGATAGTTTCACAGTTTACGTTTAAGCCTGGGGGTTAGGACTTCAGCACATGAATTTTGTGGATACACAATTCAGCCCATAAAACCAGTGTGCCTGGAGTTTTATCAAAGTTATTGAGGTTTTCAAAGAGCTAGTTTTTGCTTTCATTGATTTTTCTCTATTACTTATTCATTCTCTATGTCATTGATTTTTGCTATTTTCTTTGTCCCTTCTATTTTGGGTTTAATTTGCTCTTCTTTTTTCTAAGTCTTAAGATAGAAGCATATATATTTGATTTTGGACCCTTATTATTTTTTAACATCCACATTTAAAACTATACCCTCTAAGCACTGTTCTGGTTGCATCTCCAAATTTTTGATCTATTGTTTTCCATATCATTTGGTTAAAAATATGTCCTAATTTCTGTTGTGATTTATTTTAAATCTTTTTTTTTTAAGATTTTATTTATTTATTTGAGAGAGAGAGAATGAGAGAGAGAGCACATGAGAGGGGGGAGGGTCAGAGGGAGGAGCAGACTCCCTGCAGAGCAGAGAGCCTGACGCGGGACTTGATCCCGGGACTCCAGGATCATGAGCCGAAGGCAGTCGCTTAACCAACTGAGCCACCCAGGGGCCCTGTTGTGATTTATTTTATAATCCATGGATTACTTAGGAATATGTTGTTTACTTCCAAATATTTTTAATTTTCCCAGAACCTTTTTGTTGTTGATTTCCATTTTAATTCTGTAGAGGTCAGAGAACATAATCTATATAATTTCAAAGCTTTTGAATTTATTTTTTTTTAAGATTTTATTTATTTATTTATTTGACAGAGAGATAGAGAGCATAAGTAGGCAGAGAGGCAGGCAGAGGGAGAGGGAGAAGCAGGCTCCCCACTGAGCAGGGAGCCCGATGTGGGACTTGATCCCAGGACCCTGGGATCATGACCTGAACCGAAGGCAGCCGCTTAACCGACTGAGCCACCCAGGCGCCCCTCCTTTTGAGTTTATTAAAGCTTGTGTTATAACCTAGAATTTGGTCAATATTAATTTTTTTTAGGGGAGGGGAGGCGCAGGGGGAGAGGAAGAGAAAGAATCTCAAGCAGACTCCACACCCAGCTGGGAACCAGGTGAGGGGCTGGATGTCACAACCCTGAGATCATGACCTGAACCTAAGTGACTGAGCCACCCAAGTGCCCCAATTTTAGTTAATTGTCTATGTACACTGAAAAGGATGTGCAGGACACCTGGCTGGCTCAGTCAGTAGAGCATGCGACCCTTGGGCTTGCAAGTTCGAGTCCCACGTGGGTGTGGAATATACTATTAAAATATAATTAATTAATTATTTTTTTTAAAAAGGAAAGTGATGTGCATTCTGAAGTGTTGGGTGTAGTGTTCTGTAAATGTCAATTAGATCAAGTTTTGAGTGTTGATATAGTTGTTCAGGTGTTCTATTTCTTACTAATTTTTTTCTTTGTTGTCTCAATTTCTTGTTTGTTTGTTTTTGTTTTAAGTAAGCTCTATGCCCAACATGGGGTCTGAACTCATGATCAAGATCACACTGATCAAGATCATTGATCAAGATCAAGATCAAGAGTCACATTCTCCACTGACTGAGCGAGCCAGGCATCCCTGTTTTCTCAATTTCTAAGAGAAGATTATTGGAATGTCCAACTCAACTTGTGAATTTTCAGTGAGATTTTTGTCTCATATAGTTCAAGCTTTGTTATTAGGGGTATATACCCTTAGAGTTGTTGGCAGTATTTCCTGTCCTTAAATCTCCTTTGGTATTAATATAGCAACTCCCCTTTCTTATGATTACTGTTTGCAAGGTATAATATCATCCATTTTTAACTTTTAATCTATTAATATCTAAAGTGTTTTTTGCAGACATCTGTTATTTTGGTCTTGTTTTTTCATCCAGTATGTCCATCTCTGGCTTTTCTGCTCCCCTGTCCCCCTTCCTCTCTCTCTTTCTCTCCAGATATATCACAGTCTACCTTCAAATATTCTTTTACTAGTCCACATATAATGTAAGAACCTTATAATAATGCACTTCTATTTCCTTTCTCTTGTCTTTGTGCAATTTCGACATACAGTACTTCTACATGTGTTAAAACCTGACAATGGATTGCTATTCATTTTTGGTTTAAAGTCAACTATATTTTAGGGGCGCCTGGGTGGCTTAGTCGTTTAAGCATCTGCCTTCAGCTAAGGTCATGATTTCAGGTCCTGGGCTCAAGTCCTGCTTTGGGCTCCCCGCTCAGCAGGGAGTCTGCTTCTCCCTCTGCCTCTGCTGCGCTCTCTCTCTGTCTCTCTCTCTGTCAAATAAATAAATAAAATCTTTTAAAAAATGGCCATACTTTGAAAAAAAAAAACCTAAAGTCAACTATACTTTAAAAGAATTAAAAACATAAAAAGTCTTACATTTCCCATTTTTGGCATTCTTTATGTCCATTTGGTATCAATTTCCTTCAGTTTGTAGCTTTTCCTTTTTTTCTTAAAGATTATATATTTTTAAACTAATCTCTATACCCAGTGTGGTACTCGAACCCACAACCCTGAGATCCAGAGTTGCACGCTCCACCCACTGAGCCAGACAGGCACCCCATGTAGCTTTTTTGTTTAATATTTCTTGTAGTGCAGGTCTGCTGGCAATAAATGGTCTCAGTCTTGTTTGTCTGAAAAAGTTTTGTTTTGCCTTCCTTTTTGAGGAACATTTTCTCTGGATACAAAATTCTAAGTTGATAGGGTTTTTTGTTTGTTTTTTTTCCTTTTAGCAATTTAGATATGTCATTACATTGTCTTCTGGTTTGCGTTGTTTCTTACAATAAGTCAGCAGTCATTCTTATCTTTGTTTCCCTAAATGAAACATCTTTTTTTCCCTCTGGATGACTTTAAGCTTTTTCTGTTTTTATTACTGGTTTTCAAAATTTTGATTCAGATGTGTCCTGGTGTGGTTTTGTTTATCTTTTTTTTTTAAGATTTTATTTATTTATTTCAGAGAGAGAGAGAGAGTGTGTGAGCAGGGGGGTGGGCAGGGGCAGAGGGAGAAGCATACTCCCTGCTGAGCAGGAACCCCAACACAGGGCTCCATCCCAGGACCCTGGAATCATGACCTGAGCTGAAGGCAGACACTTAGCCGACTGAGCCACACAGGCGCCCCTATTTTTCAGTTTTAAAAGTTCCATTGGCTTCTTTTATATCATCTCTTTCTCTCCTCCTTTTTTTTTTTTTTTTTTTAATTTTAAGTAGGCCCCATACCCAATGTGGGCTTGAACTCACAACCCTGAGATCAAGAATCGTATATTCCACTGACTGAGCCAGCCATGAGCCCCTTTTGGAGGTGATTTTAAAACCTTGTTAGGGTGAGTCTGGGTTAGCCTTTTTTTCTGGGATAGGTCAGCCCTACTACTAAGATGTGACTCTTATGAATCTCCATGAAATGCCCTGGGTGCTTAATGAGGTCTGTTGGGAGCCCAGACGTCTCTCTGTCCCCCGTGAGCTCTGGGAATTGTCCAACTCTACAGTTCTCCAGGAGCCGTTCTTTGCTGAGTCTCATGGGGTTTCCTTGAACACAGGCACAGTTTAAAATTTACCAAAAACCTTAAGGGAACCTCTGTGTAGATTTCTGGAGCTTGTTCTCTGCATGGCTACTTCTGCTGAGGCATTCTGCCCCGCTAATTCCAACCATTTCAGCCTCTCCCAACCAGTCTCTGTGTCTCAACTCAGGACTTCTGCATTCTGTGTCTCAGTCCAGAGAGTACCTCCTGGCAAAAAGGCAAGATAATTGTAGGGCTCACATCTTTGTTTTTCTTCTCTTAGGGATCCCACAGTTCTGGGATGTCTATCATCCAACATCTTAAAAAAGTTGCTACATATTTTCTTTTCTTTCCAGTTTTCTAGTTGTTGATGACAAGATAACAAATCCCATGCCAGTTATCCCATGATGACCAGAAACAGAAGTCCCTCTATACTTTGTTTTTTTTTTTAAGATTTTATTTATTTATTTGAGAGAGAGAATGAGATAGAGAGAGCATGAGAGGGGGGAGGGTCAGAGGGAGAAGCAGACTCCCCGCTGAGCAGGGAGCCTGATGTGGGACTCGATCCCGGGACTCCAGGATCATGACCTGAGCCGAAGGCAGTCGCTGAACCAACTAAGCCACCCAGGCGCCCCCCTTCTATACTTCGTAAGGTGCATATTAACCTATTTTTACACATAAAGGAAATTTTCTTCCATGATCTGATTTTTCTTCTTTTTTTTAAATTTTTAAAATTTTTTTTTTAAAGATTTTATTTATTTATCTGACACAGAGAGAGAGACAGGAGAGAGGGAATACAAGTAGGGGGAGTGGGAGAGGGAGAAGCAGGCTTCCCGCTGAGCGGGGAGCCCGATGCGGGGCTCGATCCCAGGACCCTGGAATCATGACCCGAGCCAAAGGCAGCCGCTTAACCGACTGAGCCACCCAGGCGCCCCGATCTGATTTTTCTTCTATCAGCATGCTAGTGACATCTTTCCACGTCAATGCACTGAGCTGTACCTTCTTCATGGCTGTGTAGTATTCTGCTGTGGAAATTTACTGTCTGTTAGCTACTTCTCCCGGATGGCTCTGAGGCGGCTCCAGGTTTCTTACTATTATACATAACATAGGGATGGGAATTCTTATTTATGCATCTTTATGAACTTGTCAGGGGGTGTCCACTTGTTCAAACCTCTCAGCCAGCCAACCTTGAGCTTTCTCCAAGGGCATTTACATTTTAACACTTCTCCTAATTTTCATGGGAGAAATTTCTATTTAAATGTGGAGATTCTTCCAAACCTTTCTGCCAACTAAGCTAAAAGCAGACAGGCCTGGGTAATTGGTTTCTTGCTTTCAATAAAGAACACTTCATCAGACTTTGCCAAGACAACCACAGGTACATCCCGTTCTTTCACTTGCCATTATGATGTAAGCATTTCCCCAGATGATTATCTGTTCTTTGTAAGATGGCTGGGCCTAGATTCACGTACTTGCCGCACTGGACAAGTCAGCTGCTTCCACATGCTACGGTTAAAATCAGTCCTGCTGTGATGACGTGAGTGCTAGAGGTTCCCCACCACACACACCACCATCCCGGGTGGAGCTTACCGGAGCTGAAGCTCCTGAGCCTCCGCGTGCGGCCGTCTGTAGGCTGTGTGTACATACTGCCGACCTGCTTTCCGCAGCCTTGTGCTAGTTGACGCCCCATAGCTCCCTCCTACTCTCCTAAGGTCAATGGCCCAGGCTCCCCCAGCCTGGTGCATCCACCTCCTTGAATCACACCCCGAGCAGAGGCAGCACAGAACCCGCTCTGGCTATGGGCAGTGGCCGGGCTGACGGCAGGCGTGGCCGTGCACCCAGGGGACGCCTGGCGGGAGGCGCTGGTCGTATCCGGCCGGACTGAGGTGCCAGGGCCAGCAGCAGCTGTGGGATGTTAGGCTTCCTAGCCAGCTGCAGAGTTCGTGGTCCTGATCCCCCGACCCCTGCTAATCCGTGAGCCTCCCAATGTCTTATGAAAAAACTCCTCTTCTGGGAGCGCCTCGTGGCTCAGGTGGTTGAACGGCTGACTCTGGGTTTCGGCTCAGGTCATGGTCTCAGGGTCCTGGGATGGATCCCCACGTCGGGTTCTGTGCTCAGCGGAGAGCCTGCTGGAGATTCTCTCTCCCGCCGCTCACACACGCACGTGCTCTCTCTGTCTCTCAAATACATACATACATACATACATAAATCTTTTAAAAAATTCCTCTTCCAGGGCACTTGGCTGGCTTAGCTGGTGGAGCATGAAGACTCTGGATCTCGGGGCTGTAAATTCAAGCTCCATGTTGGGTGTAGATGTGACTTAAAAATAGAATCTTAATTAAAAAAAAAAAAGATTCGTCTTCTGCTTGAATGTGCGAATCTTCCCACCTGTGGCAGCTTGCCTGCTGCCTGTCCGGTATTCACTCCCACTTCTTTCTGGCCTATGGAACCATTCTTTTGTTGGGGCTGCTAAGCCCCAGGGATGTGGTATGCTTGGCTAATACCAACCATGACAACCTGGTTCCTAGCTGTCTCAGAATCCCTCACATGGTGGGAGGTCATGTGGCCTGTTCTGGCCAGCAAGGCCTACGGCAGAATCTGCTGCAGAGGCTTCTGGAAGAGGTTTCTCTCTTCCTATAAAAGGGGACAGATGCAGGGCACCTGGGTGGCTCAGTGGGTGAAGTGTCTGCCTTCGGCTCAGGTCATGATCCCAGGGTCCTGGGATCGAGCCCACATGGGGCTCCCTGCTCAGTGGGGAGTCTGCTCCTCCCTCTACCCCCCTCCACTGCAGGTGCACGCTTGCTCTCTCTCAAATAATAAGTAAAATCTTAAAAAATAAATAAATAAGGGGCGCCTGGGTGGCTCAGTCGTTAAGCATCTGCCTTCGGCTCAGGTCATGATCCCAGGGTCCAGGGATCGAGCCCTGCATCGGGCTCCCTGCTCTGCGGGAAGCCTGCTTCTCCCTCTCCCACTTCCCCTGCTTGTGTTCCCTCTCTGGCTGTCTTTCTCTCTGTCAAATAAATAAAACCTTAAATAAATAAATAAATAAATAAATAAATAAATAAATAAATAAATAAATAAATAAATAAGGGGACAGATGGGACTGGCCCTGCCTCTTCCTCCTTTTTTTTTCTTCTCCACCCCCCCCCCCCCCCCCACGCCTTGACTGTGGAGTTGACTATGAACCAAGGTTGAAGTCCCAGCAACCACCTTGCAAACTGTGAAGACAAAAGCTGGGGCCAGCTGCTAGCAATGTTGGAGCGGAGAGATGGAAAGAGTGTGGTCCTGGGGGAGGACAGCCCCACCTCCAGATTTCTGGTTATGTGAGAAAAGTCAGCTCCTCTGAGTTTAATCTCCTGTTCGCCGGGTACTGTGCTACCTGCAGATGAATTTATTCCTAACGTGCCGTTCTTACCCGGACACACCTTGGACCTGCCTCTGTAGATGAATGCGGGTACTCACACAAGGCTTGATGACTTTTAAAGGCTCTCACTTTTAGGCGCCCCAACAGTCATTTCGGGCTACGTCCTCAGTCGGGATTCTCGGTTGTAAGCGGCAGACACCCAGCCTTGGGTAACAAAATGAGACAAGGCAGTTTGGTGGATGAGACGGGGCAGCCCACGGAAGTCACAGGAAGCCGGTGGGCCTTTCCCGGGCGGGGGACAAGAACCCAAGGAAGCAGGCGCCCAATGCAGGTGCACCCAGCGTGGTCCGGTTGTGGGGCCTCCTGGCATTGAACCCCCTGCTGTGGGCCCCGAACTCTCGGTGCTCTGCCAGTGATCGAAAAAATCGGAGTCTTTTCTATCACTACCCCTTCCAGAACGGTCGGCCGTGCTTGCGGAGGCTGGGCTGCAGGGGCGGGGGTGGAGGGCACAGCCGGCCGGCGGGCTTCAGGCTTCAGGAAACCGTCGGCGGCAGGCAGTGCGAGCAGCGCCGCGCGGGGTTTCTCTTCCGACTCCCGGCTCTGAGCACCCCAGACGTCCGCGCCGTGTCCGCGCTCGCCTCTCGACCGGTCCAAAGCCGCCGCGGCACCTCCGGACCTGCAGCTCGGCCCCACACGGCTGGAGAGGACCGAGCGGGATGAGCCCCAACGTCAGGGAGCACCGTGTTCTGACGGCTGCGGCCTGGGTTGTCTGGCCAGCCGCCTGCAGGGCAGGCAGCCCGGGCCGCCGGGCCGGCGCTGAGCCAGGCGGCGGAGGCGGGCTGCGGGGCCTGGGTGGCGGCGGGGAAGGCGCGGGAAGCCCCGAGCGCCCCCGAGCGCCCCCGAGCTTCAGGGCCAGACTGTGGGGTTCGAATCCAGGCTTCGCCACTTAGCAGCTCGGCCCTCCGGGTCCAGCCGCTCAGCCCCCGGGGCGTCCGTTTGCTCGTCCCCGTGGTGGGGCTCCGGGTGCGGGAGCTCATTTGTCCATAATGGTGGACACCCGTCAGTCCAGGAGGCCCGCTCAGGCACCACCTCCCCGGCGGTGGCGGGCGTTACGGGCCAGGTGGCATTGTCCCCTCGGCCCCCTCTACTTCCCGGTGAAACGCAGACTGAAAGCTGCGGCTTCCTTCGCCCTCGCGGCCGCCCTGCGTGCGGGCTGTGGCGCTGGGTCCGCGGCCCGCCGGCGGCGACTCGGCCGCGGGGCAGCCCCTCCGCCTGGGAAGCGGCTCCCCGGCTCCGTGCGCGGGCGCAGGCGTCCTCCAGGGCACCGGCGGGCGGAGGACTCACGACCTGCCTCAGAAGTGCCGGCCATCGCTTCTGCACTGTTGCGTGGGTCACACAGACCTAGGCTGGGCCAGCGTGGGAGGGTCCGCAGGGACATGCATACCGGGAGTGGGGCCACTGGGGCCATCTCGGCGGTGGCCCACCATCCGCTGCTGCGGTGGGTCTGCTTTAGAAGCTAATTAGCAGTTTTGTTATTTGTTTATTTATTTTTTAAAAGATTGTATTTTATTTTACGTAATCTTTACCCCCAAACACGGGGCTCGAACTCACAACCCCGAGATCAAGAGTCATGAGCTCCACCGACTGAGCCAGCCGGGATCGCCGGCCAGGATCGCCAGCCACTTCTGTTGTCAAAATGCCTCAAGTCCATCCTCAAGTCCACTGAAGGAGGCTGAGGGCCATGTCTACAGCGCAGAGGGTGGTTCTTCTGGAAACTGTTCTGGGACGTCTCCCTCCAACTCAGATGGCCTCAGCCTGTCCAGTGTAGACAAGTAATTCCCTTGGATACTTTCCAGATTTCTTTTTGCTGAAAATATTAATTTGCTGAAAACAAATCTCTTTCTGTGACTCCCTCAGATCTTGCCTGTCTTGGTGATTTAGGCAAAAGAACGATCCAAACTGTTCCTGCAGCCTTGTCAGGCCCAAGGGAAGGTCAACGCCTCCCCCCGCTCCCCAGTCCCCAGACCGCCTGTGCCCCTGGGAGGCATGGACAAGAGAGGCCAGGGGCCAGGCCCTGCTGCCTGACCGGGGCCTCCTGGACTGATGGGTGTCCACCATTATGGACAAATGAGCCAGCTGCCAAGGACAGCACCAGCTCTGATGACACCACATGGGGAATGGCCCAGAGCCAGACTATGGAGCATCCGGGAGACAGGAACGGGGCCTTCATCGCTGGGGCCCCATTACATCAGCCATCCAGGGTCAGGAGATAATTTGTCAGCTCTCTGCCCCACATGACCCCTGTGGAAATCAAACAAGCAGTCTTGCCCATTTTTAGAGATAAATTAAATGCATCAATATAAAAAAGTCAGGCAGCGATGCAGAGGGGAGAGGGTAGAGAGGTGGATGGAGCTGTGATTTATCGGCTCTTTAATCAGTATTTCTGGGGCTGCCCTGGCTGCCTCCCGTCCATCGCACGGTGCCTGAGAGCCTCTCCACTGAGGTCATAAGTGGAGCTGCCACTCCGACTTGCCACCCGCTGGCCAGAGGCGGATCCCCTCCCAGCTGCTGTCTCGGGAGCATCACATACAAACTGCGTTGGGAGCCAAATGGGGAAGAAGTGAGGGGCAGGCAGGGAGGGGCTGTGCCGCTGGGACAGTCTCACCAGCTACCCTGGGGCCAGTTCCTGTGCAGCAGGGTACGGCTGAGCGCCCGCAGTACCACACCCGGGCTTCAGCAGCCCAGGAGCCTAGAGGGCGCCCGCGGGCTGGACGCCCTCAGTGGGGCCACTGCCCTCCCTGCCACCATGGGCGCCTTTCCCCTGCACCCACCCTGTAATGTGTGGCAGTCTGCTAGGGGAGAAAGGACACCTTGCAGCTGTTGAGGCTTCCTGTCTGAGTTTGGGGGGCTGGAGCGCTGTTTCGTTCTGCTGGGGTCACAGTGGAAGGTCTGCTCACAGCCATGGCCTATGTTTTATTGAAGTGCTGCTGGTTTTCCTCACTAATAAAGACCCTCTGATGTATTGAGAATGTTAACATTTTGTCGTGTATGTTCTACATAGCAGCCCAGTTTGTTGCTGCATACTGGTTCTGGGGTGGGGCTGGGAAGAGGGTTGGCCTTGATCTGAAAGGTTGCCTACAGATTAATGTGGATTTATATTCACTACTTTATTGTCAACCAGTAGTTAGGGAGGGCCTCCTGGGAACTTCAGGATACAGCTGGAAACACAATGGGCAGAAAGAACTCACATCCTAGTGGAGGGAAACAGACTTAAAAACAAGGAAACTGCAGTGTGTGTGGAGGGGGATGTGAACTATGGAGAAAAAGCTGGGAGGGGGTCGAAAGTTTAAGTAGAGGCAGGAGGAGGCCCCTTTGAGAGGACGCCATTTGAGCAAAGATTTGAAGGAGGAGATGGGGCACCTAGATGGAAGGGAAAAGAGGGTCCCCAGAGGCATGGACAGTGCAAAGGCCCTGGGGTGAGCACAGGCCCAGCTATATTCCAGGAACTGCAGAAAGGCCAGTGTACCTGAAGTTTGAGCTTTTGGGGCCATGAGATGGTGGGGGACAGAGCAAGGAAGTGGTCAGATGAAATGGGGCTGTGGGTTCCTGGGAGGACTTCGGCTTCTCCTCTTTAGGGGTGGGTGGGCAGTCATCAATTCTCTAGCAATGCAGTGTGGACAGCTGAGCAGGATTCCCAGTTTGGGTAGAGAGCACTGAGGCTGGGAGCAGGGTGACTTACAAAGGTTTATCTCCCCAGCCCTGAGGCCACCAGTCCCTCTGAGGACCTCCCTGTCTGCCCGCCCTGCCCTCCCTGTCTGCCAGGGCCTGGGGCTCCTAAGGCACGTCCAGGGGAGCAGAGGCCCCAGCGCGGTTAGACATGCCCCCCCCTCCCCTAACCAGGACTGTGCAACAGAGAGGAGGGGGGGAAAGGGGATGGAGTGGTGCTTGTCCCTGAAGCGTGGCCCCCATTGTGCACAGGAACGAAGTGTTATCGGTCCTGTCGCCCATGCTCCTCCCCAAAGGGCTCTGCGCACCGAGCTGGGCTCCCTGGAAGAGAGAGGGGGCAGCACCTGCTTGGCCCTGTCCCTCAGCCCAGTGTCCTTCCTGGAGGCCGGGGGCTGCCCCGGGGCCTCGCACTCACTCTCCGTCATCCGTCAGCTGGGGCGGGATCACAGGGGGCTTTCTGTGCGCTGAGGCTGCGGGTCCCTGCGGCCTTTGTGCAGAGCCCCGCCCCGGCCACCTGGGCAGGCCCGAGGCGGGGGCGGGGGCCGGAGGGGACGGCCGTGCGGAGGTCGGACCCCGCGAGAGACCCGGCTCCCGAGACAAGGGGCAAGGTCCTGTCCTGGAGGTCCAGGGTCCCCGCCGGCCTTTGGAACCCGTCATAAGTTATCTCCGCGTAAAGGGCGGGGGTCTCAGGCGCCCTTGATTTTATTAGTTACTCCCTGAAGCAGAGCTGACCTAATGGAAATTCTCCCAAAGCCTATTCTCGAAACCTCTCCTCTCGGCTTCGGGGCTGGGGCAGGGGGAGGCAAGGGGAGGCGGGGCCGCCCCGACGGGGACCCCAGCCGCTGCGGCCTCGCGGGCCCGGGGACGCCTTTGTCTCACAGAATGCGCGGCCAGATGTCGCCCCGCGCTCTCCGAGGGGGCCGTCTCGTAAATTCTGCGTCTCCCTTTTGTACCGCAGCGCTGATTCTCCTACAATAATGACGTTTCCGCGGCAACACAGCGCTTCCTCCTCCTGGTCCAGGTTAGAGGGTCCGGGCGCCCGGGGCCGAGGAGGGGCGGGCGAGCACCGACCCCGGGGCAGCCCGGCGAGGCCGGCGGGGGGGAGGGGGGCGCACCCGCCAGGAGGCAGGAGCCCGCCCAGACTTCCAGCACAGGCCAGGGTCGCACCCCACGCGAGGACCCCGGGCGCCCCGGGGAACCCGAGGTCAGACGAGGGCGGCCCCCTTGTGGCGGGGGCGGGGCCGCAGTAGGGCCCAGTGCGCACGCGCCTGCCGCCCCGCCCACCGCGCTCCCATTGGGTGCTGGGCCACCGCCCCGCGTGATTGGCCCAGGCTGCCGCCCTGTCGGCCAATGGACGCGCGGCTCCTGGCGGGCCGGCCGGCGGGGGCCAGGCAGGCCGCGGAGGCTGGGCGGGCGAGCTTGCGGGTCCGCGGGGTCGAGGCGCGGGGCGGCGGGGCCCCTGCTTGAACGCTCCGGCTGCGGTCCTTGAGTGGGCGAAGTGTGCCCGCGAGTGAGTCTGCGATCCCCCCGTAACAGACCTGTGCACAGAACCACAGTCTGCCCAACCGGAAAGCCCCCCACGTTGGCCAGGACAGCCCGGGGCGACCCACGCAGGGCGTCCCAGTCGCCCCCGCCACCTCTGCTTGCCCCTAGCCATCATCCTGTCGATCCAAAAACCAAGGCTACACTTGTAAAAACCAGCAGCGTCACCAAAGATCAGCGGTGGTGGGGTTGGCGGTAAAGACAAAATGTTTTCTTCTCTGTCGTTTATAAATTATCTTCAATGAACATATAATTAGTAATGAAAATGTTACTTTTTAGGGGCGCCTGGGTGGCTCAGTGGGTTAAACGTCTGCCTTTAACTCTGGTCATGATCCCAGAGTCCTGGGATCGAGTCCCAACTTTGTGCTCCCTACTCTGCCGGGAGTCTCCCTCTCCCTCTGCCTCCCCCTGCTTGTGTGCGCAGGCTCTCTCCCTCTCAAATAAATAAATAAAATCTTTTTAAAAAAGGAAATACTACTTTTTGAAAAAGTTAATGCCACAGTGTGATAATAATAATGCGAAGAGAAGGAACAGGTGGTGATGGGGACGTAGAGAAATTGGAGGCTCCTGCGGGGCTGGTGCAGCCCTTATGGAAAACAGTCTGTCCCCCGTCGGAGCGCTGAAGATAGAATTAGCCGCCCCGCCCCCCCGGCTATGTGTCCCGAGCACGTGAAAGCAGGAGCTCCCACAGATCCCGGTGTGCCAGTGCTCATTGTACCACTACTCACAATAGGGAAAAGATGGAAACAACCCAGGCGTCCCTCAACAGACGAAGGGATAAGCGAAATGCGGTCCGGCCACACAGCGGAATATTATTCAGCCTTAAAAAGGACGGCCATTCTGACATGGTGCCACATGATGAATCTTTTTTTTTTTTTTAAGATTTTATTTATTTGACAGGGAGAGACACAGCGAGAGAGGGAACACAAGCAGGGGGAGTGGGAGAGGGAGAAGCAGGTCTCCCGCTGAGCGGGGAGCCCGATGCGGGGCTCGATCCCAGGACCCAGGATCATGACCTCAGCCGAAGGCAGATGCCCAACGACTGAGCCACGCAGGCGCCCAAATCTTTATTTTTTTTAAAAGATTTTATTTATTTGAGAGAGAATGAGCGAGTGAAAGAGAGAGAGAGCACAAGCAGGGGGAGTGGGAGAGGGGGAAGCAGGCTTCCCGCCGAGCAGGGAGCCCGATGCGGGGCTTGTCATGACCTGAGCCGAAGGCAGATGCCCAACGACTGAGCCACGCAGGCGCCCCAGCTGCTGAAATATTTAAAGCAGTAATATTGGAGATAGTGCGTGCCACCTCCGCTCCGAGCGTGCTCCTGACCCAGGTGAGGCCGGGTTGGGGGAGGACGCGTTGATTACTTCCGGGTGGGCGGGGACGCGCTGCTGAGCAGGTGTGTGTGCCGCCTTCTGCAGCCAACAGGGCCTCACCGGGAAGCACCCACCAGAGGCCGTGTCCACGACGGAGACAAGGCCACTGGCCGCACACCGCACCTGATGGGGATAGAACTAGACCCAGCTCCGGATCCGGTGCTCCCTCCACTCCTCCCCTGCCCCGCCCCCTCGGGCATCTCGGCGGGAACCCAGAAGAGTCACCCCAAAAGGCGTCTTGCTTTTTACTCTCACGGGACAGCCTCCTTTTTGGTTCCTAAGTTACCTCCCATCCAATCAGGAATACGGGCGCCGGGAGGGCGGGGGCGCTGTCCACTGCGTGCGGAGGGGTCCGGAGGGCCAGATGCCGGGGAACCGCCCGCCTCCCCTCCCCGCCGGGGTCCGGCAGGTCGGCCGCCTTCCGGGACGCGGCCGCTGGAGGGCGCCCCCGTACCGCTCCTGCCCACCGGCTGGCTCCTGCCGGGAGGGCCCTCGGCGGCGCCCGAGGTTCATCTCCTGCTTCACACCAGGATGGTAGGCGGAGAGTAGGAGCGGGAAGCCGCGAGACGTCTTGAGACCTGGTCCCCAGACCCGCCAGGCAGCCACTTCCGGCCCCAAGGCTGCACCGCAGCTCCCGGGTAGCGGCGAAAATGCGAGCGAAGTAACCGCCGTCCGTCCCTTCCAGGGCCATGTGCCTCCTTGTTAACCGCTCGGTGCTCAGCTCCTCTGCAAGCAAACCTGGACTGATCTGCCCTTAGAGGGGATGGCTGCGACACGGCCTCAGCGGCCACTTCCTCAAGACATGGTACTAGACGGCCAAGACCCGTCTGGCCCGCCCCCAATACCTCTGTGCCTCAAAGCTCTACCCTAGGGGGAGTGGGGTCCTCAGCAAGTGACCTGCGAGCAAGAACCAAGAGAGTGCCCCCCCCCCCCCCCCCCCCCCGCCCTGGCTCTCCCCCACCTGGCAGGACCTCTGTCTGCAAAGCTGGGCCTGGAATTCAGGCTGCCTCCTCACAGTGGCCTGGCTGGGAAGGGGGCAGCTTCTACACTGATGCCCCCCTGCCATGGGCCTCCTCATCCTCCTCCTCCATAGCCTGGGCTCATTCCTGGACGTGGGATCCTCAGCCAACCCCTAACCCCAGCGCCCTTTCTCAGCCTCTGCCCTGTGGCTCCTGAGTGAGGGTGGATGAAAGTCTCCGGCTGAGCACTCTGTCCTCCATGGCGGCTTACTGATAAGACCCTGTCTGCCTTGGGGCGGGGGGGGGGGGGTGTCTGGTCACAGTCACGTGACATCAAGGGACAGCTGTGGGCTGGCTGCTCAGGGTGGACAGTGAGAGCAGCACTGCGATGGCACGCGATGAGCAAGAGCCCTCTGGCAAGTACCTGTGCGGGGACTGGCAGCCGGGGGGTGGGGGCAGCCTCGCCTGACTCCCTGGGGCCCTGTCCCACTGCCAGCAGCACCAGGAGAAGGAGGGTGTCGAGGAGGTGGCCCTGCTGTCCTTGCTGGAGTCAGGGGACTGGGCGCACTCCAGCAGCTGTAGGGGCTGCCAGGCAGTGGCCAGCTCTGGGTCAGCTGGGTCACAGAGCAGCCAGCCCCTAAATCATTCTGGGCCTGCCCCCGAGGGGGGGCTTCCGCTCCAGGTGGGTGACTGGGGGCCCCAGCTATCACCTCCACAGTCTGTTTCCTCTTTCCTCTGCTCGCTCCCTGGGCCTCCTGGGGCTGTCTCCTCTCTAGGTGGAGCCTCCCAGCTTCCGGAGACCTCCATGCCTGCGTGCGTGCGTGCATGTGTGTGCGTGCATGTGTGTGTCTGTGAGCAACAAAATACCTCTGAAAGGAGCTGGTGTTGGGAAGCTCTGGTGCCCCAAAAGTTTGTAGGGCAGGCGGCTGAGAAGCCCAGAATGCCTGAATCTTAGGTGGAGAAATGGGTGTCGCTCAGCGGGGCAGAGCGGGGAGCGGGCACCACTTACCACTTGCTGAGTCTCCCCCCACAGCAGCCCTGGGCTGGCTTTCTCTTCCTTCACTGTGGGCAGCACCGAGGGTCCTTGCCCCCTAAACAGCAGGGAAAGGGATGTATCCCGCTCCCACCTTCCCCCCGGACTCTCACCCAGGAGACGCCCCAAGAGACAGGTGTGCTGTCCCCTGCCTCTGCTTCCCTTCTTCCTGTGTGCCATGCCCAGCCACCCAGATGGGGCCTGTTTAATTGATTCAATTTGTCCAACAGTAAAAACACTCTGCAGATGTCAGCCTTGCAGCACCCCGCCCCCAGGAGGCAGCAGACACCTGCCAGGGCCCCCGGGCCAGGAGCCCTTCCAGGGGCCACTGGAGCCAGGCTAGGGGGGAGGCCCCTGGCTCCCATGCTGCCTGTCGGGAGCGGAGGCCACCGGGACGTCTGTGACTGAGGACAGCTCCAACAGTGGCACAGAGGCATTCTGAACGCTGATCAGACCAGAGTCTGTCTTTCTCAAGGAATTATGGTTTGTGCGGACTCCCAGCTCCAGGCAGATGACTCCTGTTTTGGTCCAGATGCTGTTCCTGGGCCAGTGTTAGGGTTCTAATCAACTAGGGCTTGGGGGCTTTTCCAGGTCAATGGGCGATGGGAGGGGGGCTGAAGATTCCCTGGGGCCTGGCTGCCCCCTTCCTAGGGCCCCCCTGCCGTGGCCTGGTGGTCTCCTTGGTTGCCACCTGGTGGAAGAAAAGGAGTTGAGCCTCTGAGCTCGCAGCTGGTTGGGGACCTCAGGTCTCTGTGTAGAGATTAGGAGCCCTGGGTCTGCAGCCTGGGCAGTCCGGCAGCCTGTCTGCCCGTGGGGGGATGTGTGTGTGTGGCCGCCACCACATTGGAAATGCTTTCTGGCAGTTTCTAGGGGGAAGGTGGTGAGCCAGGAGGGAGACTCAAAGCTGAACCCCTGAACCCTAGCCCAGCCCAGAGCCCCTATTTCCCTGTGTGGGCCCCCGGCTCCTAGAGCCACCCCTTTGCACCCCAGAGGGAGACCGCTGGAAGAGTGAGTGAAGAGCAGGGATGATTTTTTTTTTTAAAGATTTTATTTATTTATTTGAGAGAGAGAAACAGCATGGAGAGGGAGAGAGGGTCAGAAGGAGAAGCAGGCTCCCCGCTGAGCCTGGAGCCCGATGTGGGACTCGATCCCAGGACTCCGGGACCATGACCTGAGCTGAAGGCAGACGCTTAACGACTGAGCCACCCAGGCGCCCGAGCAGGGATGATTTAGGGAGAGTTGCACAGCTGGCCTGGCCTAGGCAGGGGCTTCTCTCTGCCCCATCCCCCACCCAGCCCCAACTGGGACAGGATTCCTCAACCGCGATTAGGAAAGGACCGTCACGCTGACGATGGTCTCGGGTTAGCCAAATCCGGACACCCAGCTCCCCTCCTCGGCACTCCCCCACGTGCACCCTCTCAGGAAAAACCCGAGCCCTTCTGTCGTTCACTTGTTACATTGTACAAGGATCCCAAGCTCATTTTTTATGGGCTCTTCTCCACAATTCCTAGGAGACCGAGAGAAAGCAAGGGTAAGGGAACCGAGCGACAGAGAACTGAAAGGGCTTGTCCAAGGTCAGACCCTGCACAGGCCTCGTGTCAGGCGGTAGATTCTTTCTCCTGCGTGTGAACAAGTTGGGGGCCGGGGGAAGGCCGGGCCCCCCGAGCGGCCATTTTGGAGGGACGTCAGGCGGCGGCCTGCGGCCCCCCACCAGCTCCCAGGCGGCCCGGGGCCCGGCTCCGGGTGGGGGTCCCGGGAGGCGGGGAGCGGAAGGTGGGGCGCGCGGCGCCGAGGAGGAAAGAACAAAAGGAAGCCCCGCCCCCTCCCCGGCCGGCCCGCGGCGGCCAATCGTCGCGGCCGCTGCGGACGGCGCCCTCTGACTGGCTGAACGGCGGCCAATCCAGAGCCGGAGCCGCGAGCCCGTGCGGCCCCACGTGGGGCGGTGAGCGCGGCGGTTCGCGGGCCGCGGCGGGTGGGCGGGACGTGTGGATCGGGGCCGCGCCTCGGGGGCCGGACGGCGACCGCGCCCGCGCTTCGCCCCTGGGACCCCCGCCCCAAGGCTCCCGCGCCGCTCCAGCCATCGGCGAGGCCCCCGGAGCGCCCTGTGCTCGCAAAGCACTCTACCATCTTCTGGCTGATTTGCTGTGCGGGGCCGGGGTGGTGGCTGCCCTCGCTGCACACGCGGGGGTGAAGTGACAGCCTCAAAGCCATCCAGTCTGTTAGGGAGGAGGCCGCTGCTCGGCCGCGGGGCCTCCCTTCCCCTGGGGGCCGGGGCGCAGGGCTTCTCCCTCCCACCCCGCCCCCCACCGCTGTGCCCCCAGGGGACTGCGCTCAGGGACCCGGGAAGGAAGGAGCGTGTCTCCGGGCTAGGCCGGCAGGCTGAAGCAGGTCGGGTGGAGGGAAGAAGACGTGGTCTGCTGTGGGTGGTGGAGGGACCGGGTGCGGTCTGTTCATTCATTAATCGAGTCCGCTATTGATGCGTCCTACTACAACGTCCTGGGGATGCAAACGGCAGTGGCCCCAGCGGAGGCTAGGGGGCTAGCCTCCCCCCGGTTTCCATTAATTACTCCAAGCTACTCCAAAAGGAACATACAAGAATGTTCTTTGATACGAGTCACTGACATGGTCTTACATTACATTTTTATAGTACCCTCAGACAGGGATTTGAGGGGAGAGTTGAATAAATGGAAATCCAATGAATTAAAGGACAGATTGTGCAGTACCCAGGGCCAGCAACAAAGGGGAGCTGTTACCACTCCAGACCTGATGGGCAGGGGTAGTCACAAGAGAGGCACCGCCAGCAGGAGCTGTGACCTTGGGGAGAGGGACACAGCGACCTGGCACGGAGGAGAATGGATATACATACTGACCTCGCTTTCCTCCTGCCTGCTTTTCTTGTCTGCAGGCTCCTCATTGGCTAAATCCAGCCGGAGCAGGGGCGAAGGAGTCCACTGACACTGTGCTGGCTGGACAGCCTCTGGCTACCATGCAGGGCAGCTGGGGCAGTAAGGTGTCCAGTGCCTCTTCTGAGGTGTAAAATCATCTTAGAAATGTTGCTGTTTCAGGGGCAGTGGCATATAATGTAAGTGAAATCCATGTGCATCCTATGCAGAGGTAGCCTCCCAATGCGTGGGACAGGGCTCAGCTGAACCCTTCTCTCCTGCAGAACCATTTGGAGGCTCTCCTGCCAAGACAGCCTGCAAATGATGGGTGCAAGGCAAGGCAAGGCAGTGGATGAACAGTGCTTCTGTCAGTGCACGTGAGCAATGAAGTCCAGGTGCCTCCTCCTCCAGGAGGCCTTCCTGGATGCTCCATTTTCATGAAACAGTTGCCGTGGGGGACTATAAATCCAGTGGTAGGGACTGGCCTTGTTCACTGTCCCCTCTTCACGGTGCCTGTGTCTGCTGGGTGCTCAGCACACACCGGAGGAGGAATGGACCATGCCTTTTGCCTGGCTGAGGCCAAAGACAGGTCTTCCCTCTGCAGTAGGGGCATTTATTCACCCAGAGGGAGGGGGCCTTTCTCTGTCCAGCTGGGTCTCAGCCCCAGGGGACCCCAAGGAGAAAAGAATGTGTTCCAGGAGGGAGGTTCATGTAATAGCACAGCACATGTAAGTTCAGGGTAAGGCAGCCTGAGCCAAGGACCTGCAGAGGTTCGGCGGGGAGAGGACTCCTGGCAGAATGGGGACAGGGGAAGGAGGTGGTCCTTGAGATGGCTTGAAGGGCAGGTAGGAGGGGGGGCGGAGGAGAAGGGGAAGCAAGGGACAAGGAGGGAAACGTGCGGCCTCTGGGGAGCCTGATCTTTAATTCATGTTGATGGAGCCACCTGCCGGTCCTCCGAGGCTGGCCCCGCTCAGCATGAGCCATGTGCTTCAGCCCACTGCTGCGTCTGTCTGTTCTTTCGCACGGCTGTGTTGTATTTCCTTGTATGGGGGTGCCATGGTTTATTCTCTCAGTCTGCTGTTAACGGACCTGTGGGCTCTCTCCAGTTTAGCGGTAGTGCTGCTATGAACATTCTAGTGCATGTCTTCCGGGTTTGTGCCCGGCAGTGGGGTTGCCGGGGGGGCACGTGTCCAGCTTGGGTCCAGATGCCACCAGTCCTTCAAGTGGCAATGCTGACCGCCATTGCCACCAGCAGTGTGGCGGGTTCTGGTGGCCCTGTACCTGTGCTGGCCCTTGGGGCTATCTGTCCCTTCCTCTGCCACTTGGGGCTGGGGGGACACACGCCGCCTCTTGATCTTCCTAGTGCCTCCGCGAATAGGGGGCAAGGGGTGTTATCCCCATTTAGAGGACAGAAACTCTGGCCACATCTGCCAATGAGCACTGGAGCTGCTTCTGGAATTGCAGTCCCAATTCTTTCAGAAAATGACATGTGGCTGGTATGGATAGCTGGCCGGCCCTGGGGCACGGAGCTCCATCGGGAGGTCAGGACTGGGGCAGAACAAAGCGAGCTGGGAAGGGGATTCTGGGCTTTGGGGGAAGGCAGGGCCGGGGGGGGGGCGGGGGGGAGGGCCTATGGTGTCAACAGGGTCAGCACACAACTGGTGGGGCTTTGCTGGGTGCATGTTTGTGCCCGGACCCCGAGCCGGGTGCAGGGACATGGCGGTGAACACACACAGGCAGGGGCCCTGCCTGCACGTTAGTGGCAGTCCAGGGCAGCGGGTAATCAAGGAAATCCACAATAAACACATAATTACAGGCTGCGATGAGCAGTCTGCGCTCTGAGAGGCCTGACCCGGCCTGACATGAGGACCGAGAATGAACTGGCCTCAGAGATCACAGAGTCCCGGGGACTCTTAAAGGAGGTGTTCCAGCAGAATGGGGATGAGGGTCTGGGAGGAAGTGCAGAGGTGGAGGGGGTAGCCCTCCGAGCCTGGGGCTGGGGGGGGCGGGGACTAAGCCATACCCAAGCTTGGCATTTGTCTCCACAGGAACTCCAAAATACAGTGACTTAAATGAGGGAGACCTTTCTTTCTCTTTCACGTAAAGCCTCCAGGAAAGCTTTGGAGGCTCCAGGGTCATCGGGAACCTGGGCTCCTTCTGCCCTGTCGCTCCATTATCCTCAAGTGCGGCTTCCTCCTCGCGGTCCAGTTTGGCTGCCCCAGCCATCACGCGCATGACAAGCAGCAGGAGGGGAGGAGGGACGAGGAGGAGCACAGCCCCGATACTGAAGGACACTTTCCCCTGCACATGCCACTGCTGTTCACCCTCATTGGCTAGATCGTGGTCCCAGCGCAGCATCTAGCTGCAAGGGAAGCTAGGGCACGTGATCTTGACCTTGACCCTGGACAGGCAGGGGCCCAGCTACACGTTGGGATTCTGTTACTCAGGGAAAAGGGGAAAACAGGTATCAGGACCGGTCTCTGCCCCCGCCCCGCCCCCGGAACTGGAAACCAGGGGATGCTGCTGAAGGCCAGAAATGACCAGTAGACGGGATCCCCATCCTTCCCAGCACATAATGTGACCCTCAGCGCCCAGCAGTGGAGGCCGCGGGGTCACAGGGCGCACCGGAGCCCCCACCGATGCCCTGTCCTGCTGGCATCTACTTTCATCTCATTTTCAGAGATGAGGAAGCTAGGTCTCAGGGCAGCAAGGGCCCACGGCTGACAGACAGACCAAGAGAAGCAGGCCTGCTGAGAACTTTCCAGAACTCTGCCCATCTGGGGGAGATTCAAGACCATGAGGCCCCCGTCACTCCCTTACCCAGGATGCTTCCTCTCTCCCAGTCCCTTGTTGACCGAGGCTGTCCTTGCCCCCTCTTTAAGCAGGACAGGGGAGGGGCCATAAACCCCCTCCCATCTTCCCAGAGCATGGGAGGCAGGACAGGGACAGTGATGGGTGGCCAACCCCTGGATGACGAGTGTGCTCTCAGTGCTGGACAGGAGCCCAGGCAGAGAGGAGAGGACCTGGGAGCTGCCCCTCTCAGTCCTGGCATGCTCCCCCCTGACCACCCTGCTCAGCTCTCCGTTTGGGCCCCAGCGCAGCATCCTCCCCCACCAGAAGGGCTCTCAGATCTGAGTCATCGATGTTAACTCCCTGCTGTGTTCTCTGTCTTTACACTCACCTGAAAGTTTACAAAGGGGCACATGCTTGTAAAAATAAAAACAGACATCTCCGGGGAGCATGAGGTCTAAAGTCAGATCCTGCTCCCCAGGTGCGCTGACGCCTCACCTACAGGACCCAGAGTTGATTCGGGGTGGCGGCTGCCAGACCGTGTCTATACCCACGTAAGTGCCGCATGCACACACACAGATGTGGAATGGGCCATGGGCACGATCAGGCATACACCGCCCCCTTGCTCCCCTCCCCGGCCGGACACACAGCGCTGAGCGGGGTCTGCCCAGTCCGGTCGGATCGCTGCTGACGGCCATGTGGGCGCTTCCAGATTTCTGTTGGAAGTCTTGGCCTTGCAGCACTTGTGCGGTGGCTTTGGGGGGGTGGGTCCCCAGAAATTCACCACCCTTTCTCCCTCATCAGGCCTCCACTGGCCCCATCGGCCACCAGAGCATGCTTGCAGGACCAGAGCCGGGGGGCGGGGAGAGGGTGTGCACTGGCAGGAGGGGCTGCTGTGAGCCTCGGGCTGCTCTGGGAGAAAGGGGTGGCAGGCCGGGCACCCAACCCTTGGGGCTGGGGCCCCCAAGCCCCTCCAGTTATGACTGAGGGACTCCCAACGCCAAGTTGCTCACCTGAACTTGCCACCAGAACAGCCAGGGGCAGCCCTGGCCTCTGGGTCTCCGGAGCCATCAGAGATGCAGAGTTTCTCTTGTTGCTGGGCTTGGCTTCTCGGCGTGCTGGCCAGGCCACCTGTCCCAGCTTGGTTACCCAGTAGGAACACAGGGTTCTCACTGCACGTCCAGGAAAGGGCTTCCTCCCTGGGCCAGGGGTCAGTGCACTGTGACGGTGCTGGCCTGGGTCCTGAGCTCACCGCCGCGCGGGGGGAGAGGGAGCGGGGTTCGTGGCTCTATAGAACTGTGTGGATCTGGTGAGGGCAGTTCCTGCAGGAGGCAGGGGCATCTGCTGTGGGAAGAAGTGGCCAGGAGGCCCCACTCTGGCCCCGTGGAAGTCACACATTCTCCCTCCACTCACACCCATGACTCCGGGGGCCCTGCTTGGCACAGTGCAGCTGTCTGAGGGTCAACAAAAATATTTCCTGGGGTGCCTGGGTGGCTCAGACAGTTAAGCATCTGCCTTTGGCTCAGGTCATGATCCCGGGGTCCTGGGATCGAGTCCCGCATCGGGCTCCCTGCTCAGCGGGGAGGCTGCTTCTCTCTCTCCCTCTGCCTGCCACCCACCCTGCTTGTGCTCTCTCTCTCCTGTCAAACAAATAAAATCTTTAAAAACAACAAGAACAAAAAAACCAAAACATTTCCTTCCCCAAAGAGGTTGACCTAGAGCACGTGACCATGGCAGTGGGAGGCGATGGGGACCACAGTCCCCTGGGGCGTGTGCGCTCCCTGAGTTCTGGTGAGATTATGCCCAGTGTCTGTGGCCTCCAGTAGATGCCAGCAGTACCCACTGCCAGCATCTGGACACCTGCTGGGTGCACCTGCTTATGGTCAGGTGGGCTAGGGAGCACTCAGTTTGACAAATAGATGGGTTTCAAGGTCAACCCACTGTCCCACAGTAACAAATAAATATAGGATATCGTATAAATTAAAATTTTATTTTTTATTTTTTTTTTTAAGATTTTATTTATTTATTTGGGAGAGAGAATGAGAGAGAGAGAACATGAGAGGGGGGAGGGTCGGAGGGAGACCCCAGCAGGAGGAAGGAAGAGAAAGGAGGAGAGAATAAAATGCATCCAACCCCAGACAAGTCAAGATGACCTCCTTTCTTCTCCCCGTGGGGTCACAAGCCACTGTTGGTGTTCCTGATCCCTCTGCTGCTGACCTTCCATATTGCCCTCGCCTTTAGCCGGTGCCTCAGGTGGGTGGGTTCTCTCCCTGGTGGGCTCATCCAACATTTATTGCTGAGGGGGTCAGATCCCTTGTACCTTTTACCCTCCTGGGATTGCAAAGGTCCCCCCTTAACACATCAGCACGCCACGGAGGAACGTTCTTGAGGTCCCTGGTCCCGCCCATGTCTTCCTTCCCACTGCAGACCAGCCTGGTGACCCCACACCCTTTCCTCATTCACTCAGTGTGGCCCCAACTCCCATTTCCTGGGCTGGCCGGGTCCTCCCCTGGGTAACACACTGCAGACCAGCCCAGCTCTGAGTCAGGATAGAAAGCAGAGCCCAAGTTCACTGGTACAACCTCAGAAGCTTTGCCTTCTCCTCCAGCTCCTGCATGTGTCTGGGGCTGAGCAAGAAACAGCCCTTATGTGGGGCTGTGGGTTGCACCCCCTCAGCCCAAGCTGCAGATGCCAGGGCGGGTGTGGCATGGAGATGGTCATAGTCCTTTGCTCAGAAAGGAGTTCCTTGGTTGCAGGGGCTGAGGGGGATGGTTTCCTGGGCAGGTCCAGGGGTTCACAAGGCCGGTGAGGAATGCCCTGGTGGAAGGGCCCAACGTGATCAGCTTGCTGCACAGCTGCTAGGTCCCCTGAGGCCCCCTGGTAGTACAGTTGTGTTGTTGCTGACACTTGGGTATTTGTCAGTGGGGATCTAGGTCAGCTCCTGGGAAGAAAGTTTCATGGTGGTGTCCTTGTGCACGTCCTTCCTGCCCACTGTGTTCTCAGCATGAGCCCATGAAGCAAGCCTGAGGCTGACTGGGGGGAGGCGAGCTGACAGGCAGTCCTGGGGTGGGTCACATGCCTACTGGACCATGCAGGGCTCTTCTGTAATGGACCTCCGATGACGTTCACATGAGCAGGCAGATGTTCAGCCTCTGGGCACAGTCCATGATGTCTGTCCACTCTCCTTCTCCAACCTCCCTGAGTCATGTCATTTGCTCCTTCCAAGTCCTTCATGTCTGGCCAGATGGCTGGACCCTGCCCAGGCCTCTGCTCAACATTCTGCAACCCCCCCTCCCCTGCAGGGAGGATTGTTCTGCAAGGCAGGGCTGTGATGGCACTGAGGTCCACTTGGGCCTGGGGCTGACGCATCTGCACACCCACCCTGCCTCTTCCTTGGTCAGCAGATCATGGGGCTTCACAGAGGCCATGAGTTTGTGTCAGGAGTGGCCTCCAGTGCTGTGGGGCCTGCTTGGCCTCCTCTATGTCCACCCTTTCTGCTCCATGCTGGACGCTTGCTAGGTGCACCTGCTTATGGTCAGGTGGGCTAAGGAGCACCCAGTTTGACAAACAGCTGGGTTGCAAGGTCAACCCACTGTCCCACAGTAGCAAATAAATAGAGCATATCGTGTAATTTAAAATTTTATTCATTATTTTTTTAAAAAGATTTTATTTATTTATTTATTTGGGAGAGAGAAAGAGAGAGCACATCAGAGGGAGGAGGGTCACAGGGAGAAGCAGACCCCCAGCTGAGCAGGAAGCCTATGCGGGACTCGATCGCGGGACTCCAGGATCATGACCTGAGCCAAAGGCAGTAGCTTAGCCAACTGAGCTGCCCAGGCGCCCCATAAATTGAAATTTTAGATAAGGGGCGCCTGGCTGGCTCAGTTAGTAGAATTTCGACTCTTGATCTCGAGTTGTGAGTTCCAGCTCCTCGCTGGGGGTAGCGTTTACTTAAAAGAGATTTAGGCGAACGACGAGTAATTTTTAGTGTAAGTGTATCCCTAATACTGCATGGACCGTACTTATACTAAAAGTTATTTGTTGTTTATCTGAAAGTCGAATTAAACTGGGTGTCCTGTATTTCATCCGGCGACCCCCACGGGTTGGGTGTGCAGTCCTGCCTGAGGACAGCACGAAGCCAGGAGACCCAGGCGTCACTGGCGGTCCCACGGGGGTCGCCCAGCAACGCAGGCTCACGGGTCTCACCGGGTCCCCCACGCAGGGGAGCGCTTGCCCGAGAACCCAGGGCAGACCCTGACTGGCTGAGCTTGGGTCACGTGCCCACTCCCTAAAGCCAATCACCTTGCCAGAGGGGGCGAGGCGCCCTGATTGGCCCAGCCCGGGGCATGTGACCGGAGGGCGGCGGGCAGCCCGCGTGGCCCAGTGCGTGCAGGTCGGGTGGGCGGGGTGGGTGAGGCTGGGTCCCAGGCCGCAGGGGCGGTTCTTCCGGCGGCCGGAGGGCCTTCCAGGCCTGCGGAGTAGTGGCCTTGGGCGGCCTCCGAGGGCTTTGGGTGTCCGAGGCCCGCGGGGCTGGGGGGCGTCGTTCCCTCTGTGTCCAGGGGCTGGTGCGGAGGCCCCGGGCAGACGTGGTCCCTGCGCGGAGCGCTGCCGGGCGGGGGGCTCGTGCCTCCCAACTGGGTCGCCCGAAGAGCGGAGCCCCAGCGGCCGGGGTGCCTCCCCCGGGACCAGAGGGGGTGCCCGGAGGGCTCGGTGGTGAAAAATATAATTACCCTGTCGGTGCAGTCCCCCGACACTCGGCCTGCTCGCTGCCGGCCCCCAAGTCTGTTTCTTATAAGTGAAAGCAGATTTCCTGACAAGGGGCAAGATCTTAAACTTGTTCAAAGGCTCCCAAATAAAAAGGGTGGTTTTAACTTTCCCCTCTCAGCAAACCAAATTGTGAGGCGGCCCCTAAACCATTCCATCGCTGCGGGAAGGGTTCGGGTTTAGCTCACCCCCACCGCCATCTGGAGCGCTTCTTCTCAGTGGAGCCCCCACCCCCACCCCCACCCCCAGGCTGGGCCAGAGCAGCTTTCCTCCAGGCCTCGGGGCCAGCCTGCCCCAGGGTCAAGGACCCAGGCCTAGAGGTGGTTTTCTGTCGCGTTGTTTTCTAAGGTGATGCGGGTGGAAGGTGGTGCCCACCCGCCAGCCTCGCCTGCTTTCCTCCCAAAGCTGCTTCAGCTTGAATTTTCTTCTTTGGATTAAACCAGTTAAAGGAAGCAGCTGAGATGCCCCTAGAAGTACTTTCTGACATGGGCTGGGTTTCCTGGGAGAGGAGCAAGACTTCTCCCTTCCTTGGGCTCCTTGACCTGGACTTCTTGGCCTGCAGCTGCTCTGTACTGACAAGGGGCCCTGTCTGGCGGCCTCCAGCACAGCTCCTGTGCTGGCCTTCCGTCCTGCGGGGCTCTGAGCGCCTGGAAGGTGGGGACTTCCTGGAATCCCCTCAGCTCTGCATCCCAGTACCTGGCAGAGGGCCCAGCACACAGTGGGTCTTCAGCATGTACTTGTGGAAATGACAGACGGGTGGCTGAGATGCAAACAAGTTGTGTTCCTGCTGGGAGCAGATCACATCTGCAAGGACTAAGAAATCCCTTTCCTGATGGGCGGGACGGCTGCTTCCGCGGTGTTTGCAGTATATGGGAGGCGTTGGCAGCTTCCCCGCCAGCCCTGGCTATCTGCAGCGGCCGTCCCTCCCCACTGAGGGAGACAGGACTGGTGAAGGTTTTCTCTGAACCGTAGGCATTGGCCTGGGACGCCTGAGGTGCCGGGTCAGTCCTGGGCCTTTTCTCTCTGTGGACAGGTGCAGTCGGCCTTGGGAGCCCTGCAAAATCAGACAGCCCGCCCATGGGAGGGGATCCCCCCCCCCGCCCCGACTGAAGTTAGGGCAGCCCGTGACAGAGAGCACCCGAAAACTCAGGCTAGGCCAGAGAAGGGGGATGATGTCGGGGGAATGCGGAACCTAAGAAGACAGTTTTCCAAGTTGGCAGTGGCACCAGGTGGCTTTGCGGCGTGCTCGTTACAAGCCCTTCCTGGCAGCGCTCGGTCGGCTCACCTCCTCCGAGGCAGGAACGGGGCAAGCCTTTGGGCGAGCACAGCGATGACTGCTGCTTTGGTTGGGAGGGCCTCTCCCCTGCCCTCAGGCCTGGAGTCGAAGGGCGTCTGAGCCCCCGAACGGCTGTAAGTGCCGGGGAGCCCCGGAGAGCTCGGGCCACAGACTCCATCCCCTCAGGACCGCACCAAACGCAGAGTGGGGTGCTTACAGGCCACCCTGTCCCCTTCTTGCCTGAACGGCGCCCTCGCAGGACTCCCAAGCCTGTGCGCTGAGGATGGGAGGTTCTGCAGAGACGGGTGTCAAGACTGCAGAGCAGTGGGTCAGGGAGCCGGACAGCGCCGAGGGCCGGCCCCTCCCCCACAACCCAGTTACAGCCTCTATGGTTCCCATGTCCTGGCCAGACTGGAGGGAAGGAGGGGCAAGGAGGGGCGTCCCAGGGCTGTCCATAGGGCCCACAGTCACCCCATCCATCCGAATCCTCCCCAGGGGTCTGGTCCCTAGTAGATCTGTTGGAGACTCTCTCCCGGGGGCTGGACCCAGGAGCGGTGTGTCAGTGCTCCTGACCGGGCAAATCCCAGCAGCTGGGGCCTAGGGACGGGCAGCCAGTGCGGGGAGGAGGGGCGTTGACACCTCCTACCCCAGCTTCTACCCAGAACCCTTCTCACCGGAGGTGTCTCTGCTCACCTGGCCTTGCTCTCAGTCCTCTTGCTCCGGTCCTGTTGGTCTCAGAGCATTTGCCCCAGGGGCCCCCACGCTCCTGTCATTTCAGGGCTGGGCAGGCAGCTACACAGGAGCCATGGCATCCCAGGCTAGTGTGGAGAGGGGGAGGCATGTCTCGTGGCTTTGGGACCCCCCCCAGGCCTCCTCCTTCACACAGGGGCGGCAGGAGGGTGCATACCTGACGCTTAGGAGGCTCTGTGATCATTTGTCAGAGAAGGGGGTGTGGCCCCCTACATGCTCCCCAGGGAAGCCCCTGTCAATCCCTGGACCGAGCCCCTGGGGCGGCTGTGAGGACCCTTGGTGGAGTTGCTGGGGCACCTCCCTGGGCCCCGAGGGATCGCCAGGTCGGGGAGAGCGGGGCCCCTGAACTGGACGGGGCTGGAATCTGGCTCCAGTGCATCCAGCCTGGGGCCAGGCGTGTGTCCCCACACTCCCACCTGGGGCAGTGGTGTGGGGCCCAGGGAAAGGGCCCTGTGTGCGTGTGCCTCCAGAAGTCCCTTTTGCCACCTTGTGGAACTTCACCTTCATCTTGTCACATTCTCATCGGCGGCAAGAGGCAGGGACCCTGCTTTACAGCAGTGGACTCAGGCCTGGGCTGCAGCAGGGAAGAGCCAGGCTGCACCCCACCTGCCGCCTCGCCCCACCTGCCTCCCCCTGTCCTCTCCGGAGGCCTCCGTCACCCCCACCAATGGCACTCGGGCCCCAGGTGGGCACCGAGAGGATTCATTTAGTGACCTCCCGGCCCGTCTGCCTGGGGCAGCCCTGCCTCCATCACTGTCCCGGGTTTGAGTGGGCGACCTGAGTCAGGTGCCTAGAGAAGGGCGCAGGAAGCTGGCTTTTAGAGGAGAATCAGCTTTGGAGGGTGCTGGCTTTCACCGGGACCCCTGGGAAATGGGACGGGGTGACGGCCAGGGGGCTGGGGATGTGGAGAATGGAGGTCGGGACCCCTGGGGTCCTGGCAGGAGGCAGGGGAGTCTTTCGGGTCACTCTCCTCTGTCCACTTCCTTAGCTGGCACCCAGGGGCCCCCGAGGCAGGTCTCTCCTTGCTGCTCACAGCTGCACTGATTCAGGAGGCCGTTAGGGGCCCTCCCGGCCAGTGGCCTTTGGCTGGCTGAGTGCCCAGATGCCCGCTCGCGGGCTGGGCCACGGAGCTGACCTCTCACCTGTCCCCGGCCTGGGTCTGAGGCGGGCTCCCACCCAGCCCCAGGCTGGGGCATAAACAATTAAAGTCCCTCGTCCCCCGATTGGTTTGTGGTATTAAAAACGAATGGCGATCAGCCGGGTTGTCATTTCTACCTGATAAAACATCACTTGTATCGATCTCGCTCACCCAATGCCATCATTTATCTTGCCTCGCGTTTCACATAATGGCTCGTTTGTCTTGATCAAAGTGTAGTCCTGCATGTTTAACCCTTGGGGCTCCGCTCGTGTCCACCCCCTTCCCTCACCTGGGCCCTGTTCTGGGGGGTGGGAGGTTCTAGAAGGCAGGGGCCACCCTGTCTGAGTGAAGATGGGAAGCAAGAGGGGGCAGGGAGGCACCTGGAGGGGGAGGGGATGGGAGCAGGTGCGGCTCCTGGGGCTCACCCAGTCCTGCTTTGGCCCCGCCTTGCGGTGTCCCTGTAGTCACCAACCTCCGGGTCACCTCACCTGCCCACGTTCCTGGGCCCCTGGCCACCCCCTTCCCCTCCCCTGCGTTCCCACCCTCACCCCCCCTGGCTCTCTGGCCCCCACCCCAGGCCCTTAGAGCTGCTCTCTGGGCGCCAGCGCCTTCCCCGGGTGCCGGCCGGGGCCCTCACCCTGGCCCAGGGGCTGCAGCTGGAGCGGTCTCAGTGGGCTGTGGACCCTCTGCCTGGAGCCTTGGCTGCATCCTTCTGTGCGGCAGACAGTGTGACAGTGCGGTTGCCACCCCGATCGGGCCTCTGCCACACTCTAGCTCCAGCATCGGGCCCCTGTGCCTCTTGGCCACTGGCGGGTCCTCACCTGCTTTCTGCCCGCCCTGCCCTGTTCTTCCTGCAGGACAGCCCAGGTGTCGCCTCCTCCGGGAAGCCCTCGCGGGCTGTTCCTCACGGTGTCCCTGATGTCCCTGTCAGTCTGGCTGCAGCAGGGGGCCCCGGGCTGGAGCTAGCAGGCCTGGCTCAGCCCCAGCATCCAGCGGAGTTCCACGGGGGACTCTTCTGGTGTCCTTTCCTGGCTGCCTATCTCGGGGTGCCCCAGCGTCTAGAAGGCTGCTCTGGTGTCCCCCCACCCCATGGCTGGCTGTGGTTGGCACCAATGTCAGGGGAATGGAGGCCTCGAACCCATGACAGGCAGCAGGAGCTTTCCCACCTGGCCACCGGGCGGTCATTGCTGCCCTTTCTGTGCCTTGTCACCCACCCCACCCTGGCCCCGCTCCAGGACTTCCGCTGTGACTGCTGGTGCCCACTGTGCCCCGCCCTGCCAGGCAGGCCTTGTGAGCAGGAGGTGGCACGGTTGCAAATCCCGGCTCAAGGACCCCAGAAGCCTGAGGCAGTGGCCCCAGACCTTCGTCCCCTCCCTGGCCCCGGTCCCCTGGATTCTGCCCCCGCACACAACTAACGTGTGGAAGCCCCTGAGGCTGAGGTCTCCGGAGCCTCTGGCCTTGCCCCGGCCCCTCCTCCCCGGCCCACCGAAACCTAGGTTAGCAGGCTCTCCTTCCCTCAGAGCTGCTACTCCTGGCATATCAAGTCCCACAGCTCAGCCTGGCCCCCAAGGCCTCCTCTGGGCCCACTCTGTCCCTCCCTGCCTCAGCCCTTGGGTTGTTTGGACCGTGGGCCGCCAAGGCTGGAACCCCACCAATTCACCTCTGCTGATTCATGGACTGAGTCCAAGGGCAAAGTTTTTCCGCCTTCAGGCATGGCTGAATCCAGGCGTTGAGACTATTCAGTCAGGGTGCGTTCAAAGCAGACGTGTGCCCCGACTGTACACAGCCCCAGGCCTCCTGCTCAGGCACCCCGTTCTAATCATCCCACTTGGTGGGCTCAGAACCGCTGCAGGAAGAGCTGCTTGCCCTTCCATCCTGTCTCCGTGCTCAGGGCCCTGTCCCCTCTGCTCTCTCTGGCCAGGTCGGTCCCGCGGAGGAAATGAGAAAGGGCAGTGGGGTGTCAGCAGAGCTGGCTGAGGGCAGCCCCAGGGTGGGTTGGGGGTTGTGTGTGTATATGCACAGGTGTGAACAGCCCACGGTTCCTTACACGCCCACGGCGGGGTCCGTGTTTGTCACAGCCCCACTCCCCACACTTACCTTGCCCTGCACACCTGCCCCAATCTGAGTCCCCTTCCTGGGGTCTGTAATCCCAGCTGGGACCTCCCTCCCCAGGGACCCTGGAGGTGGAGGGAAAACGGAGTGCCTCCTCCCTGGCTAGGTGGTGGGGTTCTGGAAAGACCTCGGGCCTGCAGCCTCACTGGGCACGGCTCTCTCTAGCTAAGGGCTTGTTGGGGTGGCTTCCCAGTCCCCTGATGTACCCGCTTCCTGACACCCTCCAGCCTTGGGGGTTCAGCTCTCCATCAACAATCTGGAGCATTGTTGTTTGTTACCCCTACACAGGCTATCAGCGGAGATGATGTTTGTTGAATGAATAAATTCCTGCTCTCCTTGAGGAGGGTGTTTGCCGTCTGGTCTGCCCAGGCCCCTCCCCTCGCTGGCACTTTGGGGACCACCTTCCCCTCCCCTTGTGCCTGTGCCTTGCGGGGGGCTAACCTTCCCCTCCTCTCCTCCAGGAGCACCTGCCCTGGCCACGTGGACGTCTGACTCACCTCCGGTGAGATGTGTAAAAAAAGGGACCCTCATCTTGAGAGGTCTTGAAGGCCAAAGCCACCCCAAGCCCATTCTGGTCGCACAGTCCCCTCACGCATGTGAGGCCCCGAGCCCTGAGGGGGTCCCCTCTGGCTGACTTGGGTGGCAGGCCTGGCCCGGAGGCGGGCACGTTGGCTGAGACCCCCCCAAGACACCACGGCCTCCGGGGAGTCGCCGCGGACGTGCACACGGACACCAAGGCACAGTAGGATTCCGGACCACTGACCACCTGTACAATAGTTCATATATTTATTCTTAAGCAAGTTATCAATAAAAAATTTAATACTAAAATGCCTTTACATAGAGTTTGCTGTTCATAAAACCTTTGTGTTTTTTTTTGTTTGTTTGTTTTTAGTGTTTACATTGAAAAAAAAAATCCAACCATCCTCTTAGTTTACACATTTACAAGAGCCGAGCTCCGCCAGGTCTAACCGCGGTCAGAGGGCGGGCCACACCGCCCACATGCACGGGTAGAGGGACGGAGGGGAGAGAGTCAGTGCGAGGGCCAAGAGAAGGGTCTTTTCCTTCGCTCAGTGCCTGGGCTTGAAGAGAGCCTTACGCTCTAACTTTTGTGGCTGGGCTGTCCCCACTCAGCGCCTTGGCACCCGGCGCGTCTTCTCCACTCTGCTTGTCCAGCCGCGAGCAGGCCCTCGGGCGCCGCCTCCCGGGTGATCGCCAGGACTGAAATATTGCACTCGTGCCGAGACAAAGGGGAGAACGGGGTGGGAGAGGTAAGCTGGGGTGCAGGGGGCCCCCTCCCTGCCCCTGTACTTCCCATGGAGCCAGAAGCGGGAGGTGGGGCCGGGGTGGTTTCCCGGCTGGAAAGGAAGGGCAGAGAGGGGCTAGGTTGGGGTTCCGGGCACCCACAGACATCCCACATTTCCCGGGGACCTGGGCTGCAGGTCTGTGGTCACACAAAAACTCGTCCTAAGGAACAGTGACTAACTTGGGGGTTTTCCTGGGGCTCCCAGGGGGTGTGGTGGCACGTGGGGACACATGGCCCTCCATGTTTCTGGGACAAGGGCCACTGGGCCATGGGTCTGGCTCGCCCTGTCTCTCTTGCCACAGGAGAAGTGAGGGGGTGACAAATACTCTGAGGCTCCCGGGGTGGTGCTGAGGGTCTGGGTGCAGGGTGAACAGCCCCTGAGGTGTGGGTTCGGGCAGGCAGGAGGGACCCGAGCTGGCCCCACACCCCAAGCACTGGCCTGCCCGCCAGGCCACCTGCCCTGCCCAGTGGCCACAGAAAAGGCCCCGGAACCTCCACGTGAGTTGGTGGGGGCTGGTCCCTTCCCTGCTCTGAGTGGAGGCTGGGCAAACTGGCCATCACAACGGAAATCAGAAATACCTTGGAATATTCAGGAAATAAAATCAAAACATCACTTTTTCGTATCGATACTTTAAAACATTTGTTCATATTTGTTTTGTTTTAAACCAAGGTAAGATACATGTATGGCTGTCACAATCCCAGGCTGGGGGGACCGGCTGATCCTGGTTTTCATTTTAGCCTCTGGAAACCCTTCTCTCCCCAGGGACCCTCATCGTGACCTCCCCCGCCCCACACCCCGGCTACACGTTTCCTCCTTCCTGTTTCCTCGTAGGTGGATCAAAAGCGAAGAAACAGCAGTGTGACTCCATCTCACGCGGTTCCGCGATCAGCGCAGGGACTGAGGGTCCCGTCCACCCCCCGTGACCGCCCCCACCCCCAGCTGCTTCTGTTGCCACAGACGCCCCTGTCAGAACTCAGCTAGGCTGAGCAAAACAGTGCATTTCCAACGAAAACCCCCAGAACGAAACCTACACACACACACGCACGCACACACACACACGCACACGCATGCACATACACCCTCGTCACGCGTGTGGGGAAAAAATCCTTTTCCACTATTTTTTTCCATAAAACTTCCCGCAGAAATACAGTATTTACAGAGAGAAATAAATAGACAGCACACCTGATTTCTGCTTTCCCTGGTGGGAGACAGTCGGAGGTACTAGGGAAAATATGGCTTGGATTCTAATCTCTCGGGAACTGCCGATGGGGACGCGGAGCGCGGGGCCAGGCGGCAGAGGCTGGAGGACCCTCCGAAGCGGCCCGGCGCCCCCACCAGGCGCGCCCGCTCCCCAGGGAAAGGAATGCGAAGCCTGCGCCTTGCCTGCCTGGGTTTGCGTATTTGCTGACTCGATGCTGGCTCCCAGCTGTTCCCTCGGTTCGGCCAGGCTCAGCACAGGATGGGCGCTCCGTCGGCCGCCACCAGGCGCCCCGTGGTGGGGTCATAGGTGCCCGCCAGGTAGTAGAGGTCCCGCCGGTCCTGGCACTTCCGGCTCCGCGTCATCTGCTCGTACTGCTCTCGCCCCACCACCTGGCACTTGTGGGAGATGGTCTGCACGTCGTTCTCGTCCTCGTGGCAGGACTGGTACAGCGCATTCTGGGGGGTGGGGGGCAGGAGCAGGGAGCTGGGCCGGGGCCTTGGCAGGGAAGCCCCACCCAGTCTGGGACGGGCCTCTCCGTTCTGGGAGGGTCACTTGGATCAGCCTTGGAACCGTGGACCCCCCGGGGCCTGACAGGGTCCAAGAAATGCTCCTTTCTGCACCATCTGCAAACTCGGGTTCTCCCCGCGGAAGAGCAGACAGGGTGCTGGAGGCCTTCTCTGTGTGGGTGTGCATTGGGGGGCAGGGCGGGGCTGCTGCGGATGGGCGGTCTCGGTGCCGGTGAAACCACCCTGCTTTCACACGGAGCCATGGGGGTGCAGCCGGGGAGGGACCCGGTGACCTGTCTCCACCGCCTCAGCCCTCAGCTGCGGGGCCTCCAGGTGTGGGGGATGGGGAGGGGGCCTCCACAGATGGGACTACTCATCTTGCTTTGGCTGCCGTCCCTGCTACCCCTGGTGTCCTGCCCCCACCTCCCCACGGCCCCCCACTTGCCCCAGGTCCCCCACTTTCCCCCACCTCCCCCAGGCCCCCCAACCCCTAGTTCCCCCACTTCCCCCACCTGCTCCAGACCCCCCACTTTCCTCAGGTCCCCCACCTGCTCCAGGCTCCCCACCTCCCCCAGGTCCCCGCACCTGCCCTAGGTCCCCCACCTCCCCCAGGCTCCCCACCTCCCCCAGGCCCCCCACTTCCCCCCACCCGTCCCAGGTCCCCCACTTCCCCCACCACCCCCAGGCACCCCACCTCCCCCAGGTCCCCGCACCTGCCCTAGGTCCCCCACTTCCCCCCACCTGCTCCAGACCCCCCACTTTCCCCAGGTCCCCCACCTGCCCCAGGCCCCCCACTTTCCCCCACCACCCCCAGTTCCCCACCTCCCCCAGGCTTCCCACCTCCCCCAGGTCCCTGCACCTGCCCTAGGTCCCCCACCTCCCCCAGGTCCCCCACCTCCCCCAGGTCCCCGCACCTGCCCTAGGTCCCCCACCTCCCCCAGGCTCCCCACCTCCCCCAGGTCCCCCACCTGCCCCAGGTCCCTCACTTTCCCCCACCTCCCCCAGGCCCCCCAACCCCTAGTTCCCCCACTTCCCCCACCTGCTCCAGACCCCCACTTTCCCCAGGTCCCCCACCTCCCCCAGGTCCCCGCACCTGCCCTAGGTCTCCCACCTCCCCCAGGCTCCCCACCTCCCCCAGGCTCCCCACCTGCCCCAGGCTCCCCACCTGCCCCAGGTCCCCCACTTCCCCCCACCTGCCCCAGGTCCCCCCACCCCGTCCCAGGCCCCCCACGGGCCGCAGGCCCCCCGCCACCCACGCTACCTCAGCCCTCACCTTCCCGTCGCTCTGCCGCTTCCCCAGCTTGGTCTCCTCCGGGTGGTAGAACCACTTGACCTTCACCACCATATTGCTGCCCCATGACTCCCACATGCTCTCAATGCGGCCGATGTAGGGCAGGTTGGGCCGCCCAGCCGACAGGAAGACGGCACAGTCCCCGATGCGCAGCGTCTCCTTGCCCCGGACGATGGCCTTGTAGAACAGCTTCCTGGCTTTCCCCTTCATGCCCCGCCTCTGCAAGGGAGACAGCCAGAGGCAGAGGGCAATGAGGGGCCCGGGGGTCTTGGGGGCAGGCGGCAGCCAGGAGGTGCAGGAGAGGGAATGACACAGAGGGAGGGACGGAGGGACGGAGGAGGGACAGATGGCACCTCTCATGTGCAAGCGTGCGGGCTGGACAGGGTGCCCCAGTGCGGGAGGGGGGCCACACCAGCACCTGCCCTGCACGCTGGGTCGCGACCTCAACGTCACCACCGAGAAGGAACGTGGGACCTGGAGGTTGGGAGGGGAAGCAGCCACGAGCTGTCCAGCGCGGTGTGGCTCCCGGGGGCAGAGAGCCGCGAACAGCTGCGTGTCCGTCCCCGGAGCGCAGCGGGCAGCGCCCCCCGCAGCCCCCCCACCCCCGAGCCGCCGCCGTGTGCACGGTCACGGAAAGATGTGCTGCCACCACACGGGAGACAAACCCCGGGTACCCGCCCCGCGGCCCCGCACAGGTGGAGGCCTCGGAGGGGACGCGGCGGCCGCGGCGATCTGCCTGGCCTCGGCAGGCGGGAGCTTCCGTCCTTCCCAAAGTTTACTTTTTTTTTTTAGTTGAAATGAAATAGAAAAACCTAAAGCAAGAAGAGGGAGAGGGAGCAGGCCGGCTTGCGGGCAGCAGGGGCTCCGGCCGGGAGGCGGGCGCACCTACCTGCGTGGGGTTCCCCGACCACTTCCAGAGCTGCCGGGCGGGCAGGAAGGCTGAGATCTTTGGCCGGTTTTCCACGGAGGGGAGCCGCTGCCTCCGCGGGAGCTCTTTGGCTTTGGAGAAGCTCAGAGCCTCCTTGCGCTTGAGCTTGGACTTGCTGCCACTGGGGCCCGAGCCCGCGCCCCCGCCGGCCCCCGCGGCCCTGGACAGGAAGCAGCGCTGGGCGTGCGCGTGGGGCCCGCCGGCCTTGGAGCGCAAGGCCTCGGGCTGGGCCAGGAGGGCGGGCACCGGGTGGGAGAGGCAGGTCTGCAGCAGCAAGGCGGGGTCCTCGTCATCCGAGCTGTAGGAAGAGCCCTCGTCGTCCGAGGTGCAGAGGCTGGAGGTGGACAGCGAGCCCGAGGACGACGAGGTGGAGGAGCCTGAGGAGGAGGACGACACGGACAGGCGGGCGAGGAAGCGGGAGGGCGCGCCGGGGGCCAGCCCGGGCCCGTCCTCCTCATCGTCCGAGTAGGAGCTGGGGCAGTCGCTGTCGCAGGGCAGTGGGAACTCGGCCTGGCCCGCGAACTTGCGCAGCGCCAGCCCCATGGGCAGGGGGTGCATGGGCGCCCGCCCCTTCCTGTCCTTGCCCACGAGGGCCGGGTGCGCGTAGCTGGGGCTGGGCAGGGGCCGCCCCAGCTTGGGCCCGGGGTCCTTGTCGCCCAAGAGCAGCGCCTTGCAGTTCTTGTTCTTGGGGGAGGTCACGCCCTCGTGGTCCAGCTTGACCAGGAACTCGCCGCCCGCCCGCCGCCGCGCTCCCTTCTCGGCCTCTGCGCGCTCGGCCTTCTTGGCCCGCAGCAGCCTGTGGGCGCCCCCGGGCAGGCCCGGCCCGGCCCCGCCGACGAAGGGGGCGTAGGCGCTGGCCAGGCTGCTGAAGGAGTCGGCGCGGAAGCCGTTGCCGAACACGGGCGCCGCCATGCTATGCACGGGGAAGAGCGCCTCGCGGGCCCGCAGCTTCTTGGTGCTGCCGTTGAGCTGGAAGAGGTTCTGCAGCGCGGCCGGCCCCTTGCCGCCCGCCGCCGCCGCCTTCCGCTTCGTCTGCGCCACCGCCGACCAGCTCAGCAGCGGGCTGCCCCGGCGGCCCAGGAGGTGGTCTGAGGCCCCCGCGGGGGGCTTGGCACCTGAGGTGAGGAGCTCCGCTTTGCCTAGGGGGAGGCCAGGTGGAGTCAGAGGCCCCACCTGCCCCGCCTGGGGCCCCCCACCCCGAGGGGCTCCCCCACCGGTGTCCTCCGCACTCCCGTGAGTACCGGCTTTGTCTTTGCTGACGGACTTCTTCCCGGGGGCCTTCGAGGCTTCAGGGCCGTCGTGCGCTTTGGGGGACAGGCTGGGGGCGGGGGCCTCGCCGGGCGGGGGGGCCTCGAAGGAAGCTTTCTTGGTCCTCCGGCAGCTGCTGGACACCAGCAGGGCGGGCGAGGGCTCGGTGCCTGCAGAGTGGACGCGCGGCCTCAGCACTGCAGCCCGGGGAGGCCCAGCCTGCCTCCAGGCCTGGGGGGCCCCGGGGCTCCCCGCCCTCCCCACCTGGCCCCGGGGCTCACACTGGATTTTGAAGTCCGGAGGCAGCAGCCTGATGTTGGAGATGGCGATATGGCCGGTGTCGCCGTCATCAAACTCCACGACCACAGAGTCCAGGTCCTCCTCCTCGTCGCTGCAGGTACCTGGGGATGAGGCTCACCTGAGCACCGGGCCCCCTCTCTGGGTTTGTGCGGTTCTCCGCGACCGCCAGGTGGCCGGGACAGGAGGACGACGGGATGGGCTCCTGGCGCCTCACAAATGACATCGAGACAACTCTGCCCCCGATCACGTCCGACCTCGGAGCTGCCACAGCCGCTGGGGAAATGGACAGCCTCCCCCTCCGCCTCCTGCGGCTCGGCTGGAACAGCTGCCCCACGTCCGCCGTCCGTCACCCCCACCCTGGGGCCCACACACAGGGACTCGGGGCCCTGGCCTCCCCCCAGGCTCCCCCCCACTCACCCCCTGCCTGGGGGGCAGTCAGGAGGATTCACCCCAGGGGGCCCCACGTTACCAGTTCACGAGTCCCAGCGCTGGGGCTCTGGGCCCCTTCCCTGCCGGGCCACGTGGACGGCCAGAGCCGCCCACACCGTCCCCACCCCGTGCACCCCCTTGTCTTCTCCCGGTGCCCAGGGAGCTGGCCCCATTGCCGGCTCTGTCTGCGGGGGGCCCTCCCACCTGCAGCTTTGCCCGAGGGGGCTGCAGGCGGCCTCGACGGGAGCGGGGCTCACCTCGGACCACGTTGCCTGGATACAGACAACGGGACTTCTGGCTCCAGTAGGCGCAGACCCTCGTGCCTGGTGGGAGGTAGCGGCTGGACTGCGGCCGGACATCCAGAACCTGCGGGACCGGCAGGGACAGGAGGCGGGCCGTGAGTGGGCAGGCGGGGCGGAGGGATGCCCAGGGCGGCGGGCCACACGGGCGCCCCTGCACTCACGGCCTCCTGCAGCAGCTGCTCCAGAGAGTAGATCCTCTGCCGGTTGCCTCTCTCCCCCTCAATGACAATGCTGTAGCTGGGGGGCAAGGCGGAGCATGAGGGCCCTGGTGTCCCGGCCGCCCCCGCCCCCCGCCCCCCGCCCCCCGCCTCGGCCCGGGCCTCACATGTCGGGGGGCTGCAGGGTCCTGACGCTGCCCGCGTACAGCAGACTGTCCTCCTTGGGAATGAGCACGGGCAGCCCGTCCTGCAGGTCCTCCTTGTGGATGGTGCACGAGCGCGCTGAGGGGACAGGGCGTCAGCGCCGGCCCCGCCCCGGCCCCGCCCCCGGGCACCCAGGGCCACGCCCAGGGCCGCTCACCCAGGGCTGCGCTCTGCTGGGCGCTCAGAGGCCGGCTGGCCGCTCTGGGCTCCTCCTCTTCTTCCTCCTCTTCCTCAAAGCTGCCGTTGTCGTCGAACGCAAAATCGTCCTCCACAGCAAAGCTCTCCAGCAGCCGACTCACGGCCCGGCCCTTGCCCTGGGGGGCCAGAGGGGTCAACTCCCTCTGGAGGTGGGGGTGGGAGAGGTCTGCGCCCTGGCCGGGCGCCCGGGGGGTAGGGACGCTACCTGCTTGCCGACAGCCTTGCTTTTCACCTTGCCCACCTTCCTGCCCTTCCCCAGGATGGCCTTGGCATTGCGTGGTGACAGGGCGATGGACAGGGCCCCGTTCTTCCGCTGTTAGGGGTGGGTGGGAAGGAACCGAGGTCAGGGCGGCACCAGCCTCCCAGCTCACAGCCAGCCCAGGGTGTGGTGCACGCTGACCCCGAGTGAGTCTGGGGGTGAGTCCAGGGGTGTGGTGCACGCTGACCCTGAGTGTGACCCAAGTGTGAGTCCAGGGGTGTGGTGTGCACTGACCCGGGGGAGGCCATAATGAGCAGGGAGAGAGGGTGGGGTGAGGGCTCCTTTGGCATCTGGTGCCCACCCGCCGAGCCCAAGAGGGCTCCATCAGGGTGCCCAGGAGCCCACAGCGCCCGCTGACCCTCACCCGCAGTCCCGGCTGGAGGATCGTGCTCTTGCGTGTGGCTCTTTTGAGACGCTCGCTGGCCAGCTTGCTGCCCTCCTCACGGCAGGTGAAGGCCCGGGTGGGGCTGAAGAGGGTGTCCCTGCTGGGGGTGGCCCCCGGGTCTGCCCGCAGGCTGCCTTTGGCCTTGCCCTTGGCTTTCTTTTTGCCTGGTGCGCCTGGGGGCCTGCGCCCTGGGGCCCGCTCCAGCTTGGTGCCCACCTTGGCCTTCACCGTGCGCCTCTTGACCTTGACCTCGCTCTCTGGGCTGGACAGGCGGCAGGCCCCTGTGGGGGGAAGGCGGCTGTCACAGGGGTCCCCGATGCTGGGACCCCCACCAGCTGGCTGACCCCTGGCCCACCCTTGCCTTCGGGTTACCTAGCAAGCCCTGCCTCTCCTTCTTCTTCTTGGCCTTCTGGTTGGCCTCCATCTTGACCACGGAAGAGGGGGAGGGCCCCAGCATGGCCACGCTGGCCCCCGCATGCAGCACCAGCCCGGGCTCCTTGGGGGGTGCCTCTGTCCCCAAGAACCTTTCGCAGTTCTCACTGTCATAGCCACTGCCTGGGGGAGGCAGAGGGTCCAGATGACTTGGTGCTGGAGGAGCACCATGCTGGGGTGGGGCTGGGGGAGCCGATCGTCCGTGCACACGTGGTATGTTGGGGAGCTGTGGGGGGGCCCGTCACTGTTGCCCTTGGGGCTACTTTAGGGGTCAGGCACCTGGGCCAAGCATCCAGGATGGGGAGGGGAGGGGCCCCTCTCTGATCTTCCTCTCCTTGCCTATTTTCCTTTCTTGTGCCCTGGGCAGTGGGGCGTCCGCCTTCGGGCCTGGGGATCCCCCTCCCCAGGACAGCCCCTTCCCCTTACTGCCCTCCTGCTTCCTGCTTCCTCTTCCCCTCCCTTTGTTGTTTCTCAGGCGAGAACTTGGTGGGGGTGGGCAAGGCCTGGCGGGGAGGAAGCATCTATTTTCCCAGGCGCCTGTTTCTAGACATGTGGGTTTGCTGGGGGCCAGATAACCCTCCAGGTCAGGCCGGCCGGACACTGCAGGAAAGCAGCCTACAGCGGGCAGAAGGGCTATTTTTAGCCCCCCTTTCAGGATGTGTCCAGGGGCCCCTTTCCCCGTGGCCCTGCAGAGAGCCACTGGGCTCAGCCGTGGGGCGGGGGCTCCTTCCCCAGCGGCTGCAGTGGGTCTGGCGCCCTCCAGGAGCCCTGACCTGGCTCTGATGGCCGTCTCAGCCCGTCGGCCCTCTCCCCCAGACCCCGAGGGACCGCAGCTGAGGTCCTGGCTGGGGCACTCACACCAACCACTTGCCTGCCTCCTGCACTGCGGCCACCGCTGCCTGGCCCGGGAACTTGGGCGTCTCCCTGCTGGCGCCACCGTCCTCCGGCTGTGCGTGCCGGGCTGCCCCCGGCACCTTGGTGCCCTTGGCTCGGGACAGCTTCTTCCGGATGCGTCCCCCCGGAGCGGGCTCCTTCCGCCTGAAGGGGCTGAGGCCAGCAGGCAGCCCCTTGCTCTTGACCTTCGGCTTCAGCTGGGCCACCTTGTGGGCCACAGCAGACGCCAGCTCGCCCTGCCCACTGCTCTTCTTGCACTGAACCTTGTCCTGTAAACGAGCAGGCAGGAGTGGCAGTCATCAGGGCCCCCACCCCGAGCCACGGTCCTGCCGCCCTCAGCCTGCCCTCTGCCAACGTCGGCTCACAGTGGCACCTCCTCGGGTCCTGTCCTCCGAAGGGGCCAAGGGGGCGCCTGGCCCTGGGACACAGGGCTTGCCCACTGGAGCCTCGCCGGTGCCCATCCCATCCCCCAGTCCTCAGCACCCCCCAGACTGCCCACCTGGCTCAGGCTCGGGGGAGGGAGACCATGGGCCCAGGGCCTCCACCCTCCACTCTCACCCTGACCTTCCGCTTCCTGCCCGGTCCCCACTGCCAGGCAAGGCCCCACAGCGGGATGGAGAGAGGGTGCAAACCCAAGATTCAGGCGGGAGCTCCAATCCTTGGGAAGGGAGGGTCTGGACTCCCTGTCCTCCCTTGTCCAGACGCTGCTACCCTCTAGCCAGGGCCCGGCTTTGTGGGCCAGCCGAGAAAGTGGCTGCGTGCAAGTAGCAGGATGGGGCTTCCAGGGCTGGGGGCTCGGGGCCACGTGGGCCCAGGGAAGCAGGGGGCGGCCTTGCCAGGACTCCCCGACAGGGCCACTGTCCAGACCCTGGCCTCAGTGGGGGGGCCCAGAGAGGACGGGCAAAGTGGCAAGACGTTCAGCCCCGCCTCTCACCTGTCCCTCCCAGGACCCTGGAATGCGGGGCGGGGGGGCAGGAGGTGCCCCCTGCACCCAGAAGGAATGGTCTGTGGCAGTGTGAGAAAGCCCGCCTCCAGGGAGCCCACCCACTACGCAAGGGGCTGTGCCTGGCACTGTGGACAGCATGGGCCCTCACTGCTGAAGAGTCTTTCTGGAACCCACAACAGCATGTGTTCTTTTTCTTTCTGCTGGAGCATGCTGAGGCAGGGGGCCCATCACCAGCCCCAGCCATGCCTGCGGGTTTGGGGGCCGGCCTCTGCCGTGGGCCACCTGGAGCTCCCCGGGCCTCGGTTTCCTCATCTGAGCAGGGGGATCCCAGCTGGGGGCTGGCATGGGGCAGGTGCGTGGCCTGCTGCGGTCTGCCCGACACCCCGCACCCCCGAGCCCCCGAGCCTGGGGCGAGGCTGCCGCAGTGCTCACCACAGAGGCTGGCTGCAGGCCCACATACACGCCGGACTCCAGCCGGTTCCGCTTCTTTGGGGGCTCGTCCCCGCCCCGCAGCTCAGCACACAGCAAGCTCAGGCTGGACCGCACTGCCCTGGGGGCATGGGGTGCAGGTGGGCAGGGGCGAGATGCAAGCACACCTCGGCACCCTGGCCCCGTCCCCCGCAACGGGCCCTGTGGTGGCAGCCAAGAGACCCCGCCCCCTGTCCCCCTGCAGGCTCTGCTTCCTGGACAAGGCTGTCTTCCTGTGCCAGGCCCCTCAGCACATGCGTGGCTGCTGGGTGGCCCAGGGTGGCCAAGCCAGTGCTGAGCCCTCCACCCCCCTCCCCGCCCGGCACCTGTTTCCCAGACAGGGCCTCTGCTCGCTAACCGGGGAGGGGCAGCCCAAAGCTCAGGAGCCAGGGCTCTGTGGCCAGCTGGACCACTATGTGACCGAGCTGTGGCCTCAGTCTTCACACCTGGAAAATGGGGACGGTAACTACTGTGGCTCCCTGCAAAGCTGGGGTGGGGCCACATGGGTCCCAGACCTGGCCCTCGGTGAGTGCCAAGGCCAACTGCCCCAGAGTTAGGAACAAAGAGGGTGCTAGAGAGGCTCCTGAGAGCCGGGTCCCCTCCCTCCTGCCCTGCCACTGCCAGGAAGAGGACAGGGTCCAGTGGCCAGAGAAACTCATGTCCAGGCTCAGCCTCCCAGCCTCCAGGGACCCCAACTGCTGGGCTCACACCCCGTCCTTAATTCCAGGTCTAGAGGGAGGGGACCCTGCACTCCACGGCCCATGTCCCAAACAGGGCCCGGAAAGCTGCTGACACCAAGTCTCAGCGTCCCCGTGCCCCACAGGTGTGGGGCCGGGAGCTTGACTGCCTGTGGGGCTGGGCCTGTCACCCGCCCCGCCCCCACTCACATGGTGTTCATGCAAACGAGTCACAGATGGAGGCTGAGGGCCCCCGCTTTAGGGGGGCCCAGAGAGGCGGTCAGGCGGGAAGCTGGCTATACAGGGACGCTGCCCACCCTCCACTCTCACCCTGACCTCCCGCTTCCTGCCCGGTCCCCACTGCCAGGCAAGGCCCCACAGCGGGATGGAGAGAGGGTGCAAGCCCAAGATTCAGGCGGGAGCTCCAATCCTTGGGAAGGGAGGGTCTGGACTCCCTGTCCTCCCTTGTCCAGACGCTGCTACCCTCTAGCCAGGGCCCGGCTTTGTGGGCCAGCCGAGAAAGTGGCTGCGTGCAAGTAGCAGGATGGGGCTTCCAGGGCTGGGGGCTCGGGGCCACGTGGGCCCAGGGAAGCAGGGGGCGGCCTTGCCAGGACTCCCCGACAGGGCCACTGTCCAGACCCTGGCCTCAGTGGGCTCCACCTTGGCCAGTGGCCCCAACGGCCTTGGCTGGCTCGCAAAGGGACACCCTGGGGGTCCCCTGCTGGGTGGCAACTGCACGGTGGGGGGGACGGCTCAGGGAGGTCCCCAGCCAGGCGGCCGCGTCTGGCCACCACCCACAGGCGGGGCGGACTCCCCCTCCCTGTAACCTTCTCTGCATTGCTAATGTTTTGTGACATAAAGCCCTGAGATTAATTTTTTGCCTCTGTCTTAATTGAAGAAACCATTTAGTGCCGATTTAACTATTATTACCAAATCATCAGGATTGATGCAGTGCGCACACGCGCTCGCCAATCACGCTTGCAGGAGCTCGTTGGATTTATGCAAATAGGTCTGCCGGGAGAGGCAATTTGTAGCCGAGAAGGACAATTATGCCCGGCCTGGGAGCGTGCCAACGAGTGCGTCGGGCGGGTAATGGATAATAACACGGCGCCGGCAGCGTGACCGACCAAGTCAGGCAGTGCAGACCGCAAGGCTGTTCTGAGGGGGCGAGGCCACGGCCAGGGGTGTGGACCTGCTGTGGCCACGCTCCAGGCCCGCCGTGGCTTCCGAGAGGAAACCGCGAGCATCGGGAAGGGGACGTCTGCAGGGGGCTCTGTCCCCTGGACGCTCACCATGCCTAGAGTTCTGGGAGGGAAGTGCTGGGTCTTTGGGGCAGCTGAGGAGGGGACGTCGGGGGGGCGAGGGGCGCAGAGGGGGCCTTGAGGGCCCCCCGGCCCCACCCCGGCCCGAGGCATCCCGTGGCGGCCCGCGCACCCAGGACTTACTTGACTTTCTTGCTGTCGCCCCTGGGGAGCTGGCCCCCAGGACGCAGAGTGGGCAGCAGGCTGGAGTACTTGCGCTTCCTCGGCCGGCCGGGCCCTCGTCGTGCAGGGCCGCGCGAGCTCTCCTCTCTCCTGGAGGCCGCAGGGGGGGCGCCGTCAGAGGCTGGCGCCCACCCTGACTCCCCGACGAGGGTCCCGCAGAGGGCATGGGCTCTCGGAGGGCTGCGGGGGCGGGGCAGGCCCTCCCAGGGCCTGGCCTGGGGAGCTTGGCCCTCAGACGGGGGCTGGCTTCTCTGGGCAAGCACCTCAGCCTCCCACTGCATCTGGGGGCCATCCCAGACCCCAGCTCCGGCCCAGCGTGGCACCCACGGGCGGCTCCCTGACCTTGAGGCAGTGGCCCTGGGCTGTGCCCCCTGCCCCGGCCCTGGCGGCAGCACCGCCCGCCCCCGCTGGCCCGGGCCGTACTCGTGGTCATGCCTGCGCTGCAGGCGCGCTAGCTCCTGCTGCTTCTCCTTATAGCGCCGCTGAAGGTCCGCCAGCCGCACGCGCATCTCCACCTCCTGCGTGTCCAGCCGGTCGATGGCGGCCTTCAGGGGGCAGACCTGTTGGGCAGGGGCACAGGGGCCCGTGAGCTGGGCTCGGGCCCCACGATGGGGGTGGCCGGGGGTGCCCGGAGGTCCCCTGGGGTTACAGCCCCATAGGGGTGGCCAGGGCCCCCCACTCACAGGCTTGGTCTTGGGGGTCCAGGTGTCCTTGCGCTGCAGGATCTGCATGCGGGGTGTGAGTGTGGGAGCCCTGCAGGTGTCGGCAGCTGGGGGCTGGGTGGTGGTGGAGGGGCTGTCCAGGCCGGCGGCCTCCAGCAGGGACCAGGCTGAGGCCAGCGTGGCCAGGCGCCGCAGGTCAAACGCCAGGGCGTCCTCTTCCTCTGCAGGGGACACGAGGGTCAGTGTGTGTGCAGGTGCTGGGCACATCCTGCCCCTCAGAGAGGCTCTTGATGTCAGCCTGCCTCTCTGTATGGCCCAGACCCTCCAGGCCGCCCAGCTCCCCAAAACACGAGGACCAAGGACCAGGGGGAAGTGGCTGGGAACGGCGAGATGGGCATGGGGGCAGGCACTCAGCTCCGGAGACATGGAGGGGGAACATCTCTCTTGGCTACTGTGGGCCAGGCCAGTTGGAATGGCACAGACCTACGGAAGAGCCTAAACAATTTCGGCGCTAAAGGAAGTGGCTTATTATGCTTCACACGAAAGTGCCCATGTGTTTGTGCCCCATGAACAGTGGGGTGAGACGAATGGCCCAGTGCAGGGTCAGAGCTGAGCCAGTGGAGGGCAGCATCCATCCAGGGGAGAGGCCTGGAGCCGAGACTCAGGATGGGGCAGAGTGGTGGCAGAGACGGGGAGTCAGGCCCGCAGGGGCAGGCTGATCCCAGGAGGACCAGCCAGGAGGAGCCCCGTGTGGCCAGACGGGACGCCTGGGACAGAAGCGGTCAGTGGGCAGTGGTGATTTTCAGAACGTCCCGCTCTGCCCTCCAAGAGGGCTGGGGAGCAGCAATACCCCAGTTGCAATGAGCACCCCTAACACCCTGAACTTGGCTTCTAATGCCATCCTCCCAGGACAGGAACCGGGCTCCTTGGAGAAACGGCTGGTTCCAGGGCAGGGGAGGCGTGTAGTGAGCCAGGAAGTGTCCGACAGGGACAGGGACACGTCGGTGCCCACAGGGGCCAGCTGAGGGGGCCCAGTCTGACATAATTCCACCATCAAAGTAAACCGTGAGAGTGGCCGATGACAGCCGGTCAAAGAGAGCGAGACCCCACGAGTCACACAGACACCAACAGATAAATGCGCGGGAGGATGCGTGAAGGGCGGGGACAACACCCTGCTTCACGCACCCCTCGTAAGATACTTGTTACGTGCACAGGGGAAGTGCCTGGCCATGGCCACGGCGCCGCAGGGAGAGCGAGCCTCAGCAACGGGACAGAGCAGCAAGGCAGGTGCCGGGAGCGCTCCGGACACCAGGTTGAGCTCCGGCCTGGCTGCGGGAGCTAGGGGGAGGCTGAGGGCCCCCCCAGCAGCCAGGGCAGGGCTTTCCCGAAGCCCTGTTTCAGCTAGAAGTTCCACACGGTGTCCTATCTGTCGGGGTCACTGCGGTGGCCAAGTAGCTCCTCCGCCGCCCCCCCCCCCCCAGACTAGGTGTGCCGAGACGCGTCCCACGGCTGAGCCTGGGGCAGGGCGGTGGGCACGGGGAGATGGGCTGGGGAGGGCTCTTCTCGGCTTCCAGCAACACACTGCGTGCTTCTCTAGTCCTGGGGGCTGTGGAGAGAGATGAGAACAGCCCCAGCTCATGCCTCGGGGGTATCTGCAACTCCGGGCCCTGGAAAGGCCTGGGCCGGGCCACCCAGACCAGCCACAGCTCTGCGGACATACACGAGGATGGAGGCTCAGACTTCCCGCCACAGTCCTTCAGACAGGTGGGGGCTGGCAGGGCAGGGGTGAGGGTCAGCTAGCAGAGCGGGGGGGGGGAGGGGCGCGTGGAGGTCAGCAGACCCGTTCAAAGTGGGGTCTAGGGGCAGGGTGGGATCTTGGCTCAGCCCGTTGCCTGGTTTCAGGCTCACTCAGGAGGAAGGGGGCAGCCACACTCCGGGAGGGACAGGGCCTGGACTTCCCAAAATTCCAGGGTGGATGGGAGGCTCAGGTGGCTCCTCCAAGAGCAGGAATGTTCTGGGTCCCTCAGGGCTGGGCCCCTGCGTGCAGGCCTCACCATCCAAGGCCAGACAGACACAGGGTCTGACTACCAATCCCCTTTCCTGCCCCCAGGCTCTGTCTGGGGCCCAAGTCCCTGCATCTGGTATGGAGGTCTGGGGGCCAGATAGCCTACCCGCCGAGTTCCTCGACCTGAGCCCAGGTGGGGGCAGGCCAAGTGTCCTGCAGCTGAGGCCTCCTGGGTTGGGCTAGTGAGGGTGACCATGAGCCAATGGCTTGGGTTTTGAGCCCCTGCCCCACCACAGCCCAGCTGCCAACCTGGCTACCTCCTTACCCCCACTTTCCAGGGGGCCCCTGGGGCCTTTCGCCAAACACCATGCCTGGCCTAGGGGGAGTTCAGGGGGTCCCTTCTGGGGAGCAGGGGGCAGGAGGCTCTGCTGTCCCTCTTGGCCCCTGCTTCCTGGGACATACTTCTCCCATTTTCACCCTCTGTGAATCTTCCTGCTCATCTGAGAACACAGCTGATCTCCTAATTCATTTCAGGCAAGGTGGTCACTGAGCTCATAGGGAACAGCTCTGGATCCGAGTGCGCGCAGACAAGCCAATTAACTGGGACAGAGGGGTGGGTGGGGGCCTGGGGGCTCCAGGAGGGGATGGTGAGGGTCTGGGGCTCCAGGAGCAGAGGGTGGGGGCCTGGGCGCTCCAGGAGGGGAGGGTGGGGGTCTGGGCGCTCCAGGAGGGGAGGGTGGGGGTCTGGGCGCTCCAGGAGGGGAGGGTGGGGGTCTGGGCGCTCCAGGAGGGGAGGGTGGGGGTCTGGGGGCTCCAGGAGGGGAGGGTGGGGGCCTGGGGGCTCCAGGAGGGGAGGGTGGGGGCCTGGGGGCTCCAGGAGGGGAGGGTGGGGGCCTGGGGGCTCCAGGAGGGGAGGGTGGGGGCCTGGGGGCTCCAGGAGGGGAGGGTGGGGGCCTGGGGGCTCCAGGAGGGGAGGCCTGGCCATGGCATCTCCTTGGTCCGCACACCCCGGTGACTGGGGCGCCTGGCCTGGGCTGCAGCTGCAGAGCCCACACGGGGACACACGTGGTCTACACGTGAGCGTTCACTCAGTGAATGGGCGCCGGTCCAGCAGGCATTCACATGCACAGCCTGGGTGGCCACACACGGCGCCCAGCATCCGCTCGTCACACTCTGTGCCAGCCACGCTCACGTGGTGGCTCCAGGCGGCCCCAGCCCTGACCGGGCGGGGGGGTCCTCACCCTGCAGCCCCCAGCCCTAAGTGAGGCCCTCCTCGGGGTCCAGTGGGGAGCCCACATGGAGGGGCTCCCCAGCACGCTGCCCTCGGCACAGCCCGGGCCCGTCTCGGAGGACAGGAGAGTGACACAGAGGCTCTGGGGAAATCCCCTCCAGACAGCACACGGGGTGCCGGAGGCGGGCAGCAGAGGGCTTCACGCACCAGGAGAACAAGTGCGCGAGCCGAGAGAACTTTGTTGGGTTCTTTCTATAAGTATCATGAGCACAACGCCTGGCTGGGGGTGCTCCCCCCGGGGCGGGGGTCTCTTTGGGGGCCCCCTAGGGTTACTGCTCAGGCAGGGAGGAGGGTCTTCCGGCCTGCATGGGGTCCCCACGGGCTCTGGTCCGGGGCTCACCGCGGGCTAGCGCCAGGGCTCTTCTGGGTGCTGGGAGCCCAGGAGCAATTCCACCTGCAGGTCAGCCCCAGGGCAGGAAGGACCGGCACCCCAGCCCCCAGCCCTGGTGAAACTGCAGGGGACATGTGGTTTCGAGGTCTGGGGACTGTCTGATTGGCCTCAGGCCACCTCCCCTGGGCCTGGGTGGGAGCGGTCAGGGCTGGATGCCTACAGAGGGGAGCACAACCTTTCCTGCTTTCCCCATTCGCCACCTCGCCCCCCGACGGCCTTGGCATCCTTGGAAGGCAGCTGCGGGGGCCCCACTGTGGGACAGCTGAGCCGAAGCCCACAGTCTGGCCAGCTGCCCTGGGGCCCCAGAGGGCTCACGGAGGGGGGGGGCGGTGCTCACCTTGCAAGGCCGGCTCCCTCCTCTGCTGCTGGATCTCCAGGTCAGCCAGCTCGCTGAGCAGGGCAATTCCATGAATCCCTGAGCTACAGGGCGAAGGGGCTGTGCGTGGGGGCCCTGGGGCAGCGGCAAGCTGCGGGTCCAGCGGGCTGATGCCTGGCAGGTCCCCCAGGTCGATGGTGGCTGCCACCAGGGCATCCAGGCCCAGGAGTGCCCTGGGCAGGTGGCTGTTTTTGAAAGTTGACCCCTGGCCCTCTTCCTCCTCCAGCTCATCCTCCTGATACTCAGCCCCCTCCTCCGGCCTTGCTTCCCTGGGGGCCTGCTGTTTGCCTGGTCTGGCCTCATCGATGGCGTCTGGGCCTCTCTGCTGCTGCAGGGCCTGGGGGCCCGCCCCTGATGAGCGCCCTGGCCCCTCCTCCCCACCCCCCTCCGCCGTGGCCCCCTCCTCTGCAGCCCCTCCCTGAGTAGAATGAGCCTGGCCAGTGGCCTCGGGGCCCCCTCCCTCGAGGAGGGCCCCACATCGCAGTTCTCGAAGCCCCTCCAGTGAGCTGGGGTCTGCTGCCTTCCCCAGGGGTCCCCGCTCGGCAGGGTGGGGGGTGGCGGCAAGGTCCTGGGGGGCCTCCCTGGCCCCTGAGGGCAACCCCGGCTCCTGTGGGCTCTGGGGGCTTCGCGGGGGCAGCTCCCCGGGCGGGAACGTCCTCGCTGGCTCAGGCTGGACCCTGGAGGCTGCAGTTTGCATAGTTTTGGGGTCCAAGAGGTCAGGAGGGTGCACCCTGGGGGATAGGGAGAAGGTGGGGCTGGCCGCCCGGCAGGTATATCCAGGAGGCAGGTCTGTGAAAGAACAGGTATCATCAGGAGGGGCAGCGGGGGTACGGGGGGCCCTGCTCTAGACGGGGACAGGGTGGTCTTAGATCCCTGACTCACACCTGGGAGGAAGGGTCCCCCGCCAGCCCTCTGCCTCTGCCTTCGGAGCAGGTGAGACAGGAACGGGGAACACGTCACATGGAGGGGGACTAAGACCCAGATTCAGGGCTGGGAACCAGTCCTGCAGGCCAGGCACTCTGTCACTGGTGGCCAATGGAGCCCAACCCTCGTCCTGCCTTGTCTGCCAGGAACTGGGGAGGAGACGGGGGGGACCCTGAGTGCTTCCCCCATGGAGGGACAGTGGACAGGGAAGGACAGAAAGAACAGAGGACAAGCAACAGAGCCCTGGGCCCTACCAGGGGCCTGGGTAGGTGAGGGCACCTCTTCAGGTGTCCAACGAGGGCAGCCCCCTCAGTTCAGCTCTGCATGCCCAGAAGTGGGAAAAGGTCTCTGCGTGGAAGGGGGCGGGCCACGGCCAGCCCAGCGCTGCCCACTCTCACCTGGTTCCAACGTGCTAAGGTCGGCTCCGGACCGCCGGCCCTCCCCACTCTTGTCCTCGGAGCTGGGCAGCTTGGATCCAGGCCCGGGGCTGCCCGAGGGGCAGACGGATAAAGTGCATGGGGCGCTGGGACGTGGTGGCGTTGTGGGGCAGCTGGTGGGGGGCTTTGGGGTAGGCGAGTGGCAGCAAGGTGACAGCTTGACAGGGCCTACGGTGGCCGGTGAGGGGGTGCCCTTGACTATGGGGGTTAAGGCAACTGGCTTGTGGGTGGACTTCAGGGTCTTCTCCTGGGCAGGCTCCTCCAGCTCCAGGTGATGGTCCTCGGGCTTCCGCTGTCAGGGTGAGGGAGAGGCTCAGGGCATCATCCCGCAGGGAGGATCCGGGGGGCCAGGCTGGGCTGGAGCAGAGGGAGGGAAGGAGCGGAGCACTGGGTCCCCGCCGGGTGAGGCCTGGGGCAGGTACCTGGATGGGGGCCGCCCGCGGTTGCTGCTTCTGCTGCAAGGCATAGAGCTCTTGTTGCCGTAGGAGCTGGGACCGGGAGTACACGGGTAGCTGGCCCGGGTGCTGTACGTGGGGGGTGGGGCCCCGGCCCCCATACATGGGGGGCCACAGGGAGGCCTGGTCCATGACGTCAGCTGTGGGCAGGGCCAGAGGAGCCATGAGACCCAGCGAGGACGGGACGCGGGCTGCGCCCCAGGCCCGAGACCCCCTCACCGACAGCTCATCTACCTCTCGCCTGCTTCCCGTGGCCCCATCCCCGCCACGGGCTGCTCCCTTCCTCGGACCCACTTCCGACAGCCCCACGTACAAGCAGCCTGCCTAGGAGGCTCTTACCGAGCGCGTGGGGGGCGGTGTGGGGTGCGGGCTCAGAGGGCAGGATGACGAGCTGGGCAGGGCTGTCCTGGGAGAGGGGGAACACGGAGGGCACGGAGCCGGGCACGGAGGTGGGGAAGCCTGGGGGCAGGTTCTGGTGCAGGGCGGGATGCCCAAGGCCTGGGGACACAAGGCACAGCAGTAAGGCAGAGTGGAGCGGGGAGCCCTGGCTGGCCGGGCCCCGCGCTCTGGGGCCTCCCGCACCAGGCCGAGGGCTGCTCAGCCCCAGGACAGCCCTACCCTTCAAGCCCGCTGGCTGCCCCCACCGCCTGCCCTGGGAGCACTGACCGTAGGAATGTCCCCCCATCCACAGGGAGGGGCTGCGGGTGCGGGGCAGCCAGGGCGGGTGGGCAGGGTGCGGGTGGGAGGCCGGGTCCCCGCCCAGCTGACCGCTCGGCAGGGAGGAACCGCTGCCGATCACAAGATGAGGGGCCAGGTCTCCGGGGCAGCCGCCTGCCGGGTGGATCCGGGAGAACTCCAGGCGGTCCTTGTTGTCCCTGCGGGTCACCGGGGGTGATGGGGGCTCAGCACAGCTGCTGGCCACCCACCCAGCTCTTCCACCCCATCCTGTCGCCATCAACCTTGGAGGGGCACGGGGACACCCCAGGATCAGGTGGGCCTCGGTATCGGGGCATCCATCCTGGCCGTGGCGGGAGAGTGAGCAGAGCTCCCCCCACCCCTGACACAGGCAGAAACCCCAGCAAAGCCCGGGGGCGGGGGGGGGGGGGAGCGCGCCGCCCGGCCCACTCTCTCCCAGAGCCGTGGCCTGGCTCCCTCCCCGATGGAAGCCCTGTTCTTACTGGAGCAGCAGCTCCCGGCCGGCGAGCCCCAGGCGGTCCTCAGACAGCCGTGCCCTTTCCTCCTCGGCCTCCAGGTCCAGTGCATGGGTGGCGCGGGGTGCGCCACCTGCTGCATGGGTAGGAGACAGCAGAAGGGTCAAGGGTCGGGGTGGCCGGGGAGCCAGTGGCTAAAGCAAGCAGGGACCCCGCTCCGAGCCAAGAGGCCCGTCGAACCGAGGGAGGATCTCCTGCCTTGTGGGCCCCGGGGCTCCTGCCAAAGGCAGGTGTGGGGAACTGGTGGCCTCGAGGGATGGGGGCGGGCTGGTCAGCCCTGCGAGGGACGGGACTGCAGACATGGGGAGGGGACAGCGGGAAAGCCCAGGGCCCGTCCCGGGTAAGCTTCGGACGGGCACACGAGGGCAGGTCAGCCCACTCCCCGCTCCCCTCCCCGCCAAGGGGCCTACCTTTGAAGGCAGGGGCTGCCCGGCCCTGCCGCCCGGCGTTGGCGCCGTAGGCCATCTCTGGCCGGCTCACCGTGTCCTTCTGCCGGGACAGGGCCACCGCGATGCCCACGGGCGGCTGCCTCACTTCCACGTCACTGTGCGGGGTGTCGTGCTCCCGGCTTCGGGCACAGTCGGGCCTCTCAGCCTCGCTGGGGGCCTGGGCTGGGCCCTTGGAGGCTGGGAACTTCATGCCCTGCTGGGCACAGCTGGCCTTGAGGCCGGCCAGACCCACGAAGGGCGCCTTCTGGCCAACGACCAGGGCCTGGTTGCTGTACTTGAGCAGGTTCTTCATGGCTGAGACCTCGTCAGGCGGGGCGGGCAGGTCCTGGGGCAGGAGGGCGGCCTGCTGTAGGCTGCCGCTGAAGGGGTCCAGGTAGGTGCCACCCTTGCGCTCCTCGCCAATGGCCATGGCGGTGCCCTGGCCCGACTGGATGCTCCACGGGGGCAGGTGGGGCCCGCCGTAGCCCAGAGAGGCCAGCTCCAGGGACTTGCGCTTGGCTTCAGCCCCGCTGCCCCCTGGGGCCACCTCGGGGGTCACCAAGTGCTGCTGATGCCGGATCCGGGCCACCTTCTGGGCCCCAGGGGGACCTGAGGGGGTCTCCTTGCCGGCGGTCTTATCCAAAGTGCAGCAGGCCTGGGTGACCTTCCCAGCCAGCGGGTCCTGGTGACTTGGCCGGGCGCAGTCCTGCGAGTGGGCGGGCAGCTCGAAGTAGCCACTTTTGTCCAGACCACCTTTGGGGAGCCCGGAGAAGGGGGTCTCGGGGCCTGTGCTGTTGAGATACTCGAGGCCCTTGAGCCGGGGGTTGAGCGCAGCCTCAAAGCCCCCAGGCCGCCGCTCGCCCTTGCCCTCAGCCTTCAGGTGGGCATAGGAGACCCCGTAGGGCACGGCATGCTCGGGGGCCAAGGCGCCATCGAGGTGCCGGTCTTTGCCCTCACCTGCCACGGCACAGGCCTCGGCGGCCTGGAAGGGACGGCTCTTCTCAGCCAGGTGTCCCACGGAAGGCACGAAGGTTGGCCCGCTGGCCTTCAGGTCTCGGGGGACTTTGTCCTGCAGCGGGCAGAGCCCGTCCGGGCCGGCGTGCAGCTGCAAGCAGGGGAAGGAGCCGGCGGCCGTGCTGAGGGGCGGGGCTGGCCCAGCGGGCAGGCCGGACGGCACAGTGTAGGCCACAGCATGGTGCAGCATCTGCCGCCTCTCCAGGCACTCGCTGAAGGCCGGCCCGGGCTCTGCGGGGCCCACCAGCTCCTTGGTGCAGCGCCCCGAGGCCGTGACTCCCGCGCCGGGCCGCACCAGCATGCCTCCCGCACAGCTGGCCAGCGCGGCCTTGCCCATCTCGCCGTCGAGCACCTTGGTGTTGAGGAGGCAGGAGGCGAGGTGCTTGGGGCGGCCCTCGCAGGCGCCGCGGGGCGTGACACCGCTCTCCTTGCAGTGGCCGTCCGCCGGCCCGGGCAGCACCAGCTTGTGCCGATCCTTGCTGCCCTCCTCCTCGGCCGCCGGCCGCTCCTTGCCCTCCGCCGCCTTGCCGGCCTTCTCTCTGCCCAGGAGGAAGCGGTCGAACTCCTTGGCACCCTTCTGCAGGGGGCCGGCCTCGCCTCGGTCACGGCTGCAGGAGCCGATGGGGTGGCCGGGCGCGGCCCGGGCCACGCCGGGGAAGTTGTGGTTGGCAGGCAGGAGGGTGGGCTGGGGGGGCAGGTAGAAGTTATCTGCATGCCAAGAGAACCGAGGTCACTGGGAGGGCCGGGGCAGGGGCTGGAGAGGTCAGACTCCCCGAGACACGCGCCCCAGGAGCCTCTCCGCCGGCACCAGCTGGCAGCGACCCGCGGCTACCGTCGAGAAGGTTTAGTCGTAAAACTGACATCGTGTGCAGTCCCCACGTTAACCACGTGCGCGTGCACACCCTTCAGAGCACTGGGCACATTCACGCAGTGGGCCCGTCCATCTAGGACTCCAGCATCGTTCCAAACCGAAGCTCTGTGCCCGGGAAACGGAACTCCCACCCGCCCCGAAGGTTTGACTTGCGTGCAGCTCCCAGGAGACGGGAGCTACAAAGGGCCAGGGCCCCCGGCGCCCGTGGGGCTGAGTGGGGGGAGGGCCGGGGCAGGTGGCAATGTGTGTGGACCAGGCACCTTTCCCCCACCCCGCACAAGGCCAGGGGGTCGGGAACTGGGCCGGGCTTCACAGACAGCCACCAGAGCCTTAGACTCTGGGGAGGGTGCTAACTCACAGTTGCGGGTCGGCTAAGTGGATGGTGGGCGCACGGCGTGTGGCGTTCTGGGGCCACCGCATAGCTGGCCGTGCCCAGACGCCCAGCCACCGGAGCGCGGCAGGAGAGAGCCCGCGGCCCGTGGGACCGTGCACGGAGGACCGCGAAATGCCTGGCTCTGACCACGCCCCCGTGAGAGCTAAGACCCCCAGCAGGAAGTGAGGCCACGCCTGAGGATGGGCCCCGGGGCGGCCCCCAGCTCCTCTGCATGGTCACTGTGGGCGCCCCCACCTGGGGCTCCGGTGACGGTTCAGAGAAGGAAGACGAGGAAGTGGCCCCTGCTGACCGTCCCTACTCCTACCCGCTCTCGGCTTTCGACACCCCTGCAGCTCGGAGGGGCCCCTCCAGGCAGGTGGGTGGTGGGTGGAGCCCTTCCTGCCCGGGGCCATGCTCTCCCTGGGGGTCCCTGGCCGGCCCTGGGGACGCCCACTGCTCCCAGAGTGAGGGCTGGGTTCCTGTCTCTGGGGACCTGGGGGGCCACCCCCCTACACCTGGCTGGGGTGGCAGACAGGCTGCGTGGAGGGCCTGGAGCCCAGAGGGGGCAGCCGAGGGGAACAAAGAAACATTTGCAACTTGTAAAACTGTCCTCAGTCACAGAAGTTCCTCGTCAGTTTCCTGCTAATTAAAACAAGGGGGAAGAGGGTAGCCTGGGTGAACCCTAATTAGCTTGATTTCTGAAACCCAAATGTTCTTGGATGGGACTCCACCAAAACGCTGAACGCCGAGAGGCCGCCGGTGCTCCGGGATGCCAGCTCTGGGACCCGCTGCCGGAGGGGTTCTGGGCTCTGGTTCAGCCCTGACAAGCGCTGTCAAAATAGCTGCACACGTGGGAGTTTGGGGGACCCAGCCCGGGGCCTGTGGGGGGCTGTCCTCTGGGGAGCAGAGCACTGGCCCAAGCTGAAGGAAACTTGGTTTGCTGGGAGCATCCGGCATCTCTCCGTCCCCTGGGGCTGGGGGGCTTTCCTGGCCCCGCCCAGGTAGGGTCTTATCTGCATCAATCCCAGCCAGCCAGTCCAGGCCCGGGTCAAGGCCGAGGCTTTCCGGACCTCAGCCGCCCTGCCAGGCCCAACGTCGCAAGACACACCAATGTCCTGGAGTGGGAGGCTTGTTGGGAGAAAGGGCTGGGGCGGGGGGTAGGAGGACATGAAAGTTAGCCGTGGGCTCACCCCCAAAACTTCCTCGCTGGGGTCCCCTTCCTTCCCTGAGACCCGCTCTGGCACACGCTGATCTAACCGCTACCTCCTAAGCCCTGCCTAGTGTCCTGTCCATCCTGCCGGGTGCTTGGTGGGGCCCTCCTCTGCCTCCACTGAGAGCCCCGTTCTCGGGGCTCCTTGGGCTCCCCCGAGCTACGTCTGTCCTCACCCGGGGGGGCTCCCATGGCACCAACCCTCACCACGAGTGTCCGGCCACCTCCTGGATACCGCTGGGAAAGTCCCTCTGTGTGGAAGATGGACCCCCCCCCCACCCTGAGCCGCTCCTCCCACAGCCTGGCCACGAATGGGGGCCCCAAGTCTACACCACCTGTCATCTGAAACACATAACCAATCCAACGGTCCCCCTGCCCATCTCCTGGGCACCAGCCCAGGGAGCCCTTTCTAAAACCCAAATGAGATGTCACTCCACCCAGGAAAAATCTTCAAGACAGGGCACGACGGCCTCCAGCCACTCCCCACACCTGTCCCTTCTCCAGGCAGCCACACCTCCCGCGGGCTCCTTGAGGGGATCCACGCCCTGGAGTTCGGGCCTTTGCACGAGTGTGCGTGTGCATGGGGGAGCATGCTCGCACGTACCCCTCCCCACGGCCCCACCAGCCCCGTCCTCTCTTCAGCAGAGCCCCGACCTCAGCGTCCCCTCTCCACGGGCACCTCTGGAGGCCCCCTTCCGCTGATGGGAGGGACAGTCCCTCCTCGTCTGCAGGGAGACATCACCTGCGGCCTCTGTCTGACCCGAGGCCCTGGTGTGCCAGTCGGGCCTGGGCCTCATGCAGCTCAGTGAGGCCGCCAGCGCAGGCTCCTGGGGGCCTCCGCCACCCCTACCCAACAGCATCTTCCCCCGAAGCTGCCCAGGCAGTGGTGGACAGGAAATAGACGTGCAGGAGCTGAGCTCCACCCCTCGGGACAGGGATTCCTGCAGATTCTTCCACCGCAGCCAGAAAGGTCCTGGCCGCGTGGCTGGGTCTTCAGAGTGCTCACCCAGGCCCAGCACGTAACCTGCCTCTTGGCCATGCTCCTGGGAGTTTTAGTCCTCCAGGAGCCTGAGAAGCAGGCTCACTCTCCCCCAGTCCCACGCCGCAGTGGCCTGAGACCCGGGGCGTAGGTGTGCCCAGGCTGGCTGCCTTTACCCAGTGCCCCAGAAGCCCCCGGCCCCACCCTGTCCCACCCTCCAGGATGCCCTGTGCCCCAGACCCCAGCACGGCCCCAAGCCGGCACTTGCCTTTTTGGGCTCCATAGAAACGATGCTGCCCATAGAGAACATTGCTGTTTCCATGGTGATCCAAGTGGCTCATGGGTAGAAAGGTGGATGCCAGACTCCCCGAAAATCTGGGGTACCCTGGAGCTAGAGAAGCAAGGAGACTGGCTGCAGAGGCACCTCCAAGGCCCAGGCCCACACCCGCCCTGACCCCAGGGAGGTGAGAGGTGGTGGGCAGCCCAGGGGCGACGCCCTGCGGAGCCTGGTGCATAGTCGGCCGGTGGGAAATCAACCCATCAATACATCGTATTAACTCTGACTCGACTAACACCATCCCTCTGGTGCGGCACAAATTGAATTGCTGATGGGCTGGGAGAGGAGGATGGAGGGGGTGCCTGTGGTTCCTCCCCAGCAGCACTCAGCGGCGCGGGAGCTCTGAGGCAGGGCAACCAAGAGGCGCTGGAGAGGCATCCTGGGAGGACGCACACGTTGGACACGGTCCGACTGCCAGCCAGGACGGCCAGGGCCAGACTCCACCTTGGCCTGCGCCGTCCGAGCTACCAGGCAGCCCCCGGGTTGGGCAGCCCATGCCCTGGGCTGGGCAGGAGGGCTGTGGCCGAGCCCCATCTTGCTGGAGGCAGCCGGCCCCGCGGGCTCTCCACTGGCGGGGCCTCCTTTGTGCTCGGAGATCTACAGAGGGAGCTGGCCCCCAACCCGGAGACCCTCCCTGGCACTTCTGAGTCATGCCAGGCAGGCCCTTCTCTGTCCCCCCTGGGGCCTAAACTGTCCTCAGGGCCTGGCCCTGCCCAGCACAAGAATGCCAGCCACACCCTGCCCCACGCCCCCCCGCCTGCCTTGGACCTTGGGGGCTTCAGCCACCTGGGACGCACACACTCACTGCCCCCAGAGGGCTGAAGACAAACAGAAGTTAGCGCGGCCTGGGAGGCCCGGCCCGGCCCCAGTGCCCTGGGCAGGCACAGGCGTGTCTGCTGGATGCCCAGAGCCACCAGCCGCCTTGAAGGCGGCCCTTCGCCGCTATAACTCCCGACCTGGCCCAGCAGGGAGGGGTCGCCGGCCGGCTGGGGCGGGCAGGACACAGTCTTGCTCTAAGACTCGAGCTTCGACCAATGCTCTGAACTTTTTCTCCATGGAAAGCGTGCTCTGTAGGAGTTTCTTTTGGGGACTCCATGATTGTCCCAAGAGCGACTGGCTCCTGGGAGGGAGCAACCATCCAGGGGCTTCCCCAGGGAGGAGCTGTGGCGGTGCCCTGCAGACTGCTTTCCCAAGAGGGCAGGGCCAGGTGAGAGCCTCTCATAGCCATGACGGGAGCCCCACGCCTGGGGACCAGGGGCAGCAGCACCCACTCCGAGTGCGTCACAGTGGAGTCCCTTCCATCTCGCTCAGTAACTGTTTCCCAAACTCCATTTATGACCGAACCCCTCTGCTGCCCCAGTAGAACATTCCTTGTAACAGCTGGTGGCTGAGCACTCCACGGAGTATCCTGTGGGAAACACCTTTCCAGAAGGGGCAGGGTCAGAATCACAGGACCGACCTCCCGGCCCCCACGTCCTTGGGCCTGGGGTATTGGCTCATGGCCTGAGGTGGGCCTGCTGGGATGCCGAGGCTGCCGGGGGGCAGGGTGGAAGCTGGTGGGGTCTGGGCTCTATCTCAGTGCTGGGGGCAGCTGCAGCTGCAGGTACATGGGGGGGGGGCAGCCTGGAGCCCACTGTGAGCATCAGGGGCCCGGGAGGCCCCTCGCAGGCCTGAGGCTAAGGGGGAGCCGAGCTACCATGGGCCAGGCTGTACCACTCGGCTCAGAGGCTGAGAATGGAGCTGCAGGAGCAGAGTTTGGACTGGAACACGGCCAGCATCAAACGGGGGCACTCCGGGATCCCCCGGGAGCAGAGTCCCAGTCCACATGGGGTGGCCTTGCATTCCGATCCCAGTGGGCCCTGCGGCAGAGGCAGGCCACCCCCCCAGACCCTAATGATGCCGTTTGATGTTCTCTGGCCCAGTGGGTCCGAGGTGAAGCTGTCGAGTCCCCTCCCCAAGGAATGTTCTAGGCAGAACGTGTCTCGGGCCCCACAAACTCGAAGCACCCCAGTCCACCAGCCCCATCTGCAGGCTCCAGAGGCCCTAGAGGTCTCCCTGCTTAGGGCTCACATCCCCAGGCTCCTCTGGGGACTCAGGAAAGGTGCCAACCGCCGCCACGGCCTGCCCCCTTCTAGCCCCTCCTGCTGAGGGCAGGGCCGGGTCCGGAGAGCCTGGCCAACTGGCCTGGTTTGTGTGCGGAGACGCATCTGGAACAGCTGCTCCCTAGATTAAACTCAGCTCCTGGAAGCCTTGACAAAAGCTGAGAGCGGGCCGGGGACGGGAGCAGCGGGGCAGGGGGGCCGAAGCCTGTGTGCGCTGTACGGGGGGGTGCAAGGGGGGGCGTAGCTGAACCTCCACAGCTGTCCCCTTTTAATCGCCTGCTGTTAAATGTTTTACGGGCCTCGTTTTGGTAAACAGAAGTCTGTAAATTCCTCCTTCCCAGAACCCGTTTCCCGGGCGTGGACCCCCCCATGACCCCTCGGGAGGTCCGGGCCTGCCGCCCACCCGCCCTCTTGGGGAGCAGGCGCTCAGCTGGCTGAGTGGTGAGCTCCTTCCCGCGGCGCCCTGTGGGGGCAGCGTGAGGGTGCCAGCTGGGGGTGTCCCTCTCCTTCGGAGGCTGAGCGGGTGGCCGTCCGGACCAGGATGCAGGGGCCCCCTCCCACCTCCAGCCTTCCCCTCGGAGACCCCAGGGCGGGGATTCGGGCTGGGGAGGCGGAGAAGGAAGAAGCAGCAGAAGGGGCATGGGCCGGGCTGGGGGGTGCTGGAAGGGACTGGGGAGGGGGGCCTCGGGCCTCCCAGTCCTGACATAGAAAGGTCCCCCAACAGGATCATCCTCTCTGAACTGAAAAAAATAAAGCATGATTTTACAAACCAGAGCAGCTGTTCTGAGAGGGCATTGGCCGGGTCCTTGAAGGGGCTATGGTGGGGGCGAACGTGGGGGCTGTGGTCGTCAGGAGGGCTCGAGGCGCAGGGAGCGGGGCGGGGCTGGACACCCAGGAACCCAGGACCAGAGCTCCTCAGCCCCACATTCCTGCAGGGGACAGCGCAGTCTGCGACCCCCTTCCCCCAACCTCGTACCCCTAGGGGTTGGGGCTACTGTGACCACCTTAGGGGACAGATGGCAAATTTGTGTAAAGCAACGGCCCACAGTGGGGGGGGGGCCGGCCCCAGACCCATCCCTGGGCCCCCACCGCCCTCGAGGCCCCGGAAGGCCTTGATGAGCTCTGCGGAGGGGCCCCAGGCCTCCGTGGGCATCTCACGGTGGACCCCCTCCATCCTGCCCCCGCTGCTGTGAGCGGCCAGGAGACTCAACCTAATCCCATGGCAGAAGGGACAACAGGGGACAAAGGGTCAAGGCTATCGCCCGACGAGTGTAACGAAGCAAAAAGGGTCAGGCGCTGGGTAGGAGCGGCACATACCAGGTCCCCGGGCTACCGGGGAGCAAAGTGACCACATACCGCGACCCCTCCCGGGATCTCCTGGGTCTTCGCTGGCTGTCCGGGAAGGTCGGAGGTGCTGGTGGGAAGTGTGGGGAGTGGGCAGGAGGAGAGCGGGCAGCAGGGACCCCTCCCCAAGTAGGGGCTGCTCCGAAGGTGGGGTCTGAAGCACAAAGGGGATGGGAACACTTTATAGGGGACACGGGCAAGAAGATGGGGGCCAACGGAGTGTGGGGCTTCTCCCGACACCCCAGTGAAGAGGCGGGTTCCTGGGAGGACCCAAGGTCTGCGGCAAGCCTCTGAGCCAGAGAGGAAGGAGGGGCAGCCCCTGTACCCTGTGTCGGCCCTCCTCTTCCAGTGGGGCCCTCGGGCCACCCCGCAGCACCTCCCCGCTCCCAGGTCTCCCTGCTCCACTTCCCCACCTGCCCCAGGCCAGACCCGGAACCTCTGCTCCACCAAGGCTGGGGGCCACAACCCTCCCGACCCTGCCCTCCCAGGGGCCACCCTCCTAGTCTCCTGGGAGGCCAGGTCTGGGGGCGTGGGGGGGTGTGGCCAGCCAACCAGACGACCAGGACTCTCTGGGGGAGGCTGGGGGATCTCCAGCCAACTTCCCCCCGCCAGGGTCCTGCCTTTCTGCAACTGACACCCCTGTCCCCCAGGCCACCTTGACCAACAGCACTGCTGTCTCCCTGGAGGGTGACACCCTCTCGTATCCTGAGGCTCCAATTGCTGGAAAGTTCTCACCTACCATCAAGCCGAGCCGCCAGGAGGGTCCCGGCATCAGATACGAAGGCAGCTCCCCACAACATGACCACTGGGGGCACGCTCTGAGGAACCCAAGTGCCCATCTGGCCAATCAGAGGCCCCGTCTCCTTTGTCAGGCTCACTCTCAGGTTGGGGGGGCTCAGCAAGGGTCAGCTCCGTCAGATGGAGCCCCAGCAGACCTCCCACCCCCACCCGCCTGCCGGCCCTGACGGATCCCACCCGGCCCTGGCACACTCCTGCCGTCAGAACCCTGCCACGCGTGCCCGGCTAGGGGTCCTGGCCCCATGCCTGACACTAACTGGATGCTGACTCTCTCCCACGTGACCCCCTTTTCAGGATGTCAGTGGGTTTCAAGTATGGCATGCAGATCTACTAAATGACAGCGACCTGCCGGAATGCCGGGTTAAGAAGGCTTCTGAGGCTGCATCCACGTGCCGCCTAGTGCTGGGACTGACTGACTAACCGGCACTGGCCGCAGCACGCGGGCCATCCCTGCTCTAGTACCTGAAGGGAATAACCTTGCAACAGCCCCCTTCCCGGGTCCCCCCTGCGTCCGTCCAGAGGCCCCCTCGCACTTGATGCTCGGACCCGAGGGTGTCCAGCCTGGGCTTTCAGAGTGACACCCCTTCTCCGGGATGGAGCGGGCTTTGGAAGCTCAGCCCTCAGGAGTGCCCCCGCCTCAGCCTCCCACAGCTGCGGGTCAGGGCCCAAGTGTGGGCTCGAGGTGATTCCAGTTTCATTCCACCTGTCAAATTCCCGGTTCAGGAGCTCCACGCATACACACCGCCCCCCACTGCCCAGGGTGCAGGGCCTGGCAGCCCTGGTCTCTTCCCAGGCCCAGAAGGGTGCTAAGAGCCGGGGGAAGGTGCCAGGCTCCTGCAGGTGCCTCTGGAACAAAAGCGGCGGGCAGTCTGCCCGGGATCCAGGCAGTTCGTGGACAGTCCCGGGCTCCTGGCATGTGCTCTGCAGGGAGGAGCAAGGCTCCGACTGCCCAGGACACAGATGCAGAGCTCCCTCAGTGGGGGGGCGGGGCCTGAGGGCCTGGGAGGGCTGGGGGCAGACCAGCATGACCCCCAAAACCTTCACTGACATCCCACAGTACAACTCTGGGTGCTAGGGAGTCCCGCTCCAGGGGCGGCCACCCGCCAGGCATCATGCCTGGGGGACCCTGGGTGTGTGCGGCCACGAGAACACCCCAACCCAGCCCCACAGAGTTGTGCCAGAGACAGGCCATCTGCCCGGGCAGTGACATGGGGACCTCTCCCCAGCCCAGATAGCGCTGTCCGCACATGTGCTCCCATAGCAAGTGTCAGCCCAGGAAGGTGCCAAAGCCCCTGGCCCAGCAGTGGACAGTGGCTATGGGGGACAGGGCGGTCGCCGGCGAACCTGCAGGGAGCCCTCCGCCTGTCACCGGCTGGCCAGTAGGCCGTGCTTTGACTATCACGCTGGGTCAGAAGGGCTCTTCTGGCAGGGCGGTGTGCAGATGGGGCAACGGAGGCCCAGAGGCCCCGTGGCTCTCCCAGCCCTCGGGTACCACTCTTGAGCAGTGAAGATGACCCTGAAAGGGGCAGGGGCCTTGGGCCTGGTCCAGCATGGTCCTGACCCCCCAGCCCCCCACAGCTGCCTGGGCACGGGCAGAGGACCATGCTGCCAACACCCCAGCTTGGGTCCCTGCAGGAGCTGGGAAAGGGGTGGCACCTACTCCCAACACGAGGAAGGCAGGCAGAGCCAGGGTTTGGGGGCAACCGGGGCCGCCGAGAGAAAGGGAGGAGTGGACAGCCTCCCAGGCGGGCTCTCTGGACTCCAAGCCCGCCGCACCCTTTCCCGAGCCTGTTTCCTCCCCTGTAAAACGGGTGAGCAGCCACCCACATACCACGGTGTTGCTCAGAGAAGTAAACAAGGCAAGTGCCATCCCTGGGCCAGGGTCAGCACAGAATGTCATTATCCCGAGCACCACAGGTGTGCTCCTGGCCTGAGCTAGAGCCAGGGACTGGCCCTGGCCTCCCGACCTCGGGGCCACCTGTGGCCATAGGACCCGGAGGAGCGCTGGGCAGGCTGGACCCGCAGCATGGCCGGTGCCCGGGACTGGCCTCACAGGGATCAGGTTGGGACCTGTGCCCTCAGCAAACGATTACACAGGTCAGGAGCCACATGGAGGAAGCCTGCCCCGGCACCAGGGTCAGGCCCACAGCTGGGGGGCAGACTACAGGCTGGGACCCTGAAGGGGACGTGGACCAGGGCAGGGGGCAGCCAGGGGCAGAGGGCACCGGCAGGGGTCACGGAAAGCTGGCAGCACAAAAGCCCCAAGGAGGCTCTGGAGGGGGTCCGAGGTCCGCAGGAGACGGGCCTCCCTCCTTTCCGTGTTGGGCCCAGGGGAGCTTGGGCCCCTCCCCACACTCTGTCCTCAGACCTCAGAGCAGCTAGCTCTCCCCACGAGCCACCTCCTTCCTTCCGGCACGGGCCGGGGTCAGGGAGGCCAGGCGGAGGCGCCGCAGATGTGGGGGTCATCAGTGGTTCTATGGGGGCAGGGCCCCGGAGACCTGAGCCATCAGGGAAACTGAGGCCAGGAGAGGGACAAGGAGCTGCCAGGGCCTGGGGGGGAGGGGCCGGGGCCCAGAGCAGAGACCTGCCTCAGGCAGCTCCTCTGGATCGTTCTGGAACACGAAGCCCCAGGCAGCAGGCTGGCCTCTAAGGTCACGCAGAGGTGGTGGATGCGGGGTGGCACCTCTGTCCCTCACACAGACACGCTCCAGGCTCCCACTCCCTCCCCAAAGTCTTCCAGGGGAGGGGACGGAGTGGGCCACGAGGTGCCTGGCAGGGTGCGGGGAAGCCTGGGGGCTGGGAGCAGCCCCGGGAGGCTGGTCCAGCCCTGGGGGGGCAGTAGCCGCCTCTGGCAGAGAGGCCCGGTGTGCCTGCTGCCCCCCAAGGCTCCCCCTCCACCACGAGTAGCCCGGGCTGTGGTGTGCAGCAGCTAGGCGCCCCCAGCTGAGCCCCCAGGAACAGAATCCCCTTTCACCGGCCCTGTGGGTGGTCCCAGCCCGGCAGCTGGGGGTGGGGTGGGAGAGAGGGACCAGGCTCCATGACAATGGGACCAGCTGTTCTGTGCCCCCCCCGCCCCCACCCCCGCTCCGACCCACCCAGGGCAGGCGGCCGGACACTGGCGCACCCCTGCCCTGGCCCATTCTGCCGCCCACTCCCACCCTAAGCCTCAGAGGGGAACGTCCAGCTTCTGGCAGGACCCTTCATTTGGGCGAGCCTAGGAGGCCAGGAGGCCTGGGGGCTGGACAGACAGGCTCTGCCCCAGGCCAGATGTTCCGGGGCGGCTCCTCCAGCTCCAGGGTGCCTCCCCTGCACCCCAGCTGCTCCGCCAGGGAAGCAGGAAGCCTGGGCCCTTGCTCTGGCGGCTGCCCCCCAAATGGCGAGCTAGGTCCAGCAACGGAGAGGTGGGCAGTCCTGCCTGGAGTTGGAGGGGTGGGGTCACCTGGGCCCCTCCTCTGACCCGGCCCCCACCTGCTGGCCCGTCCTGGTCTCCTGGCCCTTCAGGGGCCCAGCCCTGGCCAGCCCCAGGTCAGGGAGGGGGCGGTGAGCAGGCCTTGCTGGGCACCTGCCACCCTGCCCATCCCGGGGGCAGCGGAAGGAAGCAGGATGAGGGTGAGAGCCAGACCTCTAAGCAGCCCGCCCAGGCAGCCCACCATGCCCGCCAGCCCCCACTCTCCGGCCGTGTCGCGTGCCCCCCACCCGCCTCACCCCCCTTCCCTCTGAGCACACGCGGCAGAGAAACAGGCCCCGGCACGCGGGGAGCCAGTTGGCACCCCGTCAAACTAGCAGCCGGGCACGCGGCCAGGGCAGCCAGCCAGCAGGCACTGCCACTCGCTCTGGCCTCCACGCTCCAAGCTCACCGCGAGGCAGCCGGCACCACGTGGCCTGTCGGGGGGCGGGGAACCCCGCAGGAAGGAGATCCCGAGGCGGGCCGCTCAACGGAAGGCAGAGAAAAGGGAGCTGGCGAGGGGGTAAACCGAGGCACAGGCCGGGAGGGTGCATGCGGTTGCAGGGTCCCCGGGACACACACACACACCAGCTACCCTCAGGTAGGACATGGTAGGTCAGCGGGAGGGTGCTCTCCCCTTCAGAGCTGTTGCCCCTTCCCAGGCTCATCTTCGGCCTCGGGCGGGCCCTGCTCCCTACACGCCCGGCGCCCTGGGGGCTGCGTGGGTGCTTAGGAGGCCACATCCTCTTTTCCTCTGTCCTCTGTCCACCTGCCCTGGCCCACTGAGCCCCTCGCCCCGGCAGGCAGGCCCTCCCCCACCAGGCTGCAGGCACGTGGAGCCCGAGGAGGCGCAGGCGGTGTGTGGGAGCTGGTGGAGGGACAGACCACAGACAGAGCCAGTGTCCGGGCTGGCCTGAGAGGGAGAAACGTCCTCAGTGTGGCCTAGCCCTGACCCTCTCCCCGCTCAGGCCACGGTGGACGCAACTAGGAGGCCTGCACGCCCGCCCGCACGCACGCGGGGCTGGGCTGCCCTGCCCCCAGCCAGGTAGACTCTGCTGGTGTGGCCGTTGGCTCAGGGGAAGTGAGTGGTGGGAGGCCGTTGAGGGTGCTGTCTGCAGCCTGCCTCCCACCCCCCTCTCCCCACAGCAGGACAGGGACACCTTCTCCCCGGGCCCCAGGGCAGGTGGCGCTGCCCACAAACCGCCCTCCATGCCGGTAAGGTCCCCAGGGGTGGGACAGAGGGGAAGGGGATATGTGTCTCCTGAAGCAGAGCTGCTGCCCCGACCCTGGGCCACCCTGGCACGGAGGGGAAACTGAGTCAGCCAGCTGGGGCGCACCGTGCACCTGTGGCTGGGCCCGGGTGGGGCAGTGGCCGTTATTCCGTTACTTCGTTATTTTGAGGCGGTCCCATGGCTGCTGCAGGCCTCCCCTTGCCTGCTCCCCAACACTCGGCTGCACTCCTCCCTCCCACAGGCATCCTTCCCAGATGCTCCTGCCAGGGCCAGGAGCTTGCCTGGCGGACACAGAAGGCGGAAGGGCTGGAAGGGCTGAGGGCGGGGGGTGCAGAGCGCTGGGCCCACCCACAGCCGCCAGGCCTCGCGCCAGGGCCCAGCCCCCTCCGCACCGGCTCTCCCCTGGGGAGGCCCCTGAGAATGTGGGGGCAGGGAGCCGGGGGCGGCGGAGGTGAGTGCGGGCCAGGGCGCCTGCCCTGACTGCCCGGGGCCTCGGGGCGGGCCTGGCCTCCCCTCCACCAGCAAAGAGAGCCGCTCCTTATCGCCTGCCCAACATGTGCACTCTGCACAGCGCTTAAAGCCCAGATTATTTTAACAACTGTCCCTCACTTGTCACCTGTCCTGTTTGGAAAACAGCCCCTTTCTTGTTGCACAAAGAGGCTGCTCTGGCTCTCCTGCAGCGCCGGGTGCTAATCTCCCTGCCTGGAACCCGGCGGCGGGCGCAGTGTGTGGGTGCGCGCTCCGCAAACAGCGCTTGCCGCCCAGCAGTCACTGAGTTACGGCGGTGCCCGTGCCAGGAGCGGAGAGCCCTCCGTGCCCGCTGCCAAGTGCCATTACCTCTTGGTGCGCCAGCCAGCGCCGCCGGCCTTAACCCTTCCCGAGCCGCGTGGACGCCAGCAACCGCGGGCCTGAACAGACAGCAGAGAGCTGGGGGAACTGCAGGGAGCCCCAGAGTCCCAGAGGGGCCTCCGGGGCCTTCCTGCCGGCCGCTCGGCCTGCGCGCACAGGGCCGTGTTCCACGGGGAGGCCAGGGGCCTGGGAGGGACTCTGCTCTTGGCCAGGCCCCCAAGGTGGCAGCGTGAGCATGCTGACAGCTCTGTCCTCCCCACCCCGCCCTCCAGCTGGCACATCTGGAGCCCATACCTCTCTGGGTCTGGGGAGGTGGGTGCAGCCCGGCCCCGGCCCGCCCAGCTGTGTTCCACATTTCCTCGGCTCCCCCAGAGCCCTCCCAGCCCCACCTCCTTCCCTCCCTCTCTGCCCATCTGTGGTGCACATCTGGCTAGGACCACTGCCTGGTGCTCCCCCCCCTTTCCACCCAATTACCACCTCCCCTGTGGGGGCTTCCTCGGCAGGCCACAGCAGGGGAGCCCCTCTTCTGGCCCCCGCCGCGGACTTACCTTCATGGGAGTGGGAGAACCAGATCTGGGATGTGGCGGGGTGGGAGGCGCGGTAGGCCTGCTCTGAGGGGGCTGGGGCGGGGCCGCTGGGGTGCGCGGGGGCCGCTGAGCCCAGGCTGCCGGTGAGAAAGCTGCCCATGAAAGAGGAGGCCGGAGAGTTCCCCATCAGGCGGCTGCCGGCTGTGGACACGGGGGGCAAGAATGAGTCTGAGCAGGGCAGCCCCACCAGGAAGCCCTGCCCCGGTGCTCTCTTGGGCCCCCAACTCCCAGGGCTTCTGTCTTCAAATAGCCCAGAGGCCCTCCGACAGGTGCGCTCGGGGTCCAGTGCCCTCCGGTGACTGTCTGCACTCCTGCCGCCCCCTCCCCCACCCTGGCAGCCAGATGCCAAGCCCTGGGCCTGTGGGGAGCAAGCTGCTCTGCGGGTGGGCCTTCTCTGCAGAGGTAGAGCCCCCGACTCTCCAGGCCATGGTCCCTCCACCAGCGGCCAACCTGCCAGACTGCTTTGCCCACACCTCCCGGAGAGCTCCAGTGTCAGCGGAGGCCCTGCTCCAGCCCTGCGGGCCCCGCAGCCTCTGCCCACCGCCCGGGCAGCACCGGGGGGACCAGCCTCTCCCCACAGTAGGGTCTCAACCTTCTCCCCCCGGTCCAACCGACTGACTCCTCAGCCCCGTCCCAGGTGAGCGAGACCGAAATGAAGGATGAGAGAAGCCTGAGGAGAAAGCTAGGCCTGCTTTTCACAGCCCCGGGGGTCTCTTGGGGTTCTGGCCAGGCCGGCAGGCGGGCGCCCTGTCATCTGCCTCCCAGGACCCCTCTGTGCTTCCGCCAGTACTGGCCTCGCGGCCCCCCAGGTCCACCTGCACCCTCGCCACTGTGTCCCCTCTCTGCCCAAGTCCGGCCCACCGCCAGGCTGAGCAAGCCCCCCTGGCTCTCCATGCCGACCGGGCATTTGCGTTCACAGACCGCTCTTCGAGGAGCGGCCCCTGGTGCCTGGCGGGTGGTTTAGGGCTGCACCGCACGGCCCCGCTCTGGCCACACCTTGTCACCTCTGTTCCACGGGCAGTGAGCCTGGCTTGGGACCATCCCAGGGGACGGGGAGCAGGGACCTGGGGGCTCAGCACCCTGTGGGGCTGGGTGTTGGGGCCCGGGGGGTTCACGGTGGCTCTGGGGGTCCTGCCCAAGGTGAGTCAGGGCAGCCGTTTCCCAGCCTGGGAGGCAGGGGGAATTTGTGAATTTGTGATTCCTCACCCAGCCTGGCGTGGCCCTGGGAGCTTCCCAGACACGGGGTGACTCAGCATGGAGGAGGCAGGGCCCAGAGCAGGGGAGAGGGAGGGGCTGCCCCGGGGGGGACCCTGCCGGCCTCTCGCCCTGCCAGAGTGTGAATGGGACGTTACGGAGGAAAGGGGCCTTTCCTGTGCGTAGGCCACGGAGGCAGGTCTGTGAGCTCCGGCGGGGGCACCGGGCTACACGCTGACCTCTGTGGTGGGTGTCAGGCTGCACGGAGACCCTGAGCGGACCCAGGGGCAGGGGACGAAGGTGCCTAGGAGCCAGGGACTTCCCGGACCACAGGGCTGGGACTGCCATGGGCTGCAGCCAGACCACAGGCGTCCAGCCAGTGGGGGGGGACTCTGGGCTGGGAAGGGAAGTGTTGGCCTCCAGGGGCCGCCGGTGGAGGGGCAGGAGTGGGAGGGCGGCCCCTGCTGGGCTCTAGGGACCCTGGGGGGGCCATGCCTGGGGGATGAGCAGGCCTTTTCCTGCCTCGCCCAGGCCCGGCCGAGTCTCCCAGGGCCTCCCACCCCCGCACCCTCCCAGGGAAGTCCCTCCCACCCTGCTCCTCCCGGGACAGTGGGAAGCAACCGAGTCCAAGAGTCGGGCCTGGATAAAGGATTTCTCCAGGAGCTCAGCCTGAGAAGCCCGCACCTTGAGCTCTCCCACACCGCGGGGGCGAGGCGGCGGGCCAGGCCCCAGGCTGGACGGGAAGTGAAGCTCAGAGTCCCACCGGGCCCTCTGGCCCTCGGGTCCAGGGAAGCTGAGGCTTGGAGGTGGGTCCCGCACAGGATTGCCCACTCCTGGTGCTCCTACAGAGGCAGCAGGCAACCTCTGAAGAGCCCCCCACCCAAGGGTCACCCACCTGGGGCCAGGACAGATGGGGAGCAGGCCCAAGGCCCGGTGGGCTGTCCTAAGCTGAAACCTGGGTTGGGGAGGTCCCAGGACATCATGGCCCTCCCCCAGGAGACTTATCCTGGCCCTGGGTGGAGATTCTCATGGGTGCCCTGTTCTGATGCCATCCCAGAGGGGGTCCCACTGCACGGAGCGGGGGGGCGGGGAGCAGCTCAGCTCAGCCAGCCCCTGGTCTTGGCTCCACAGAGCAGGAGACACACCAGTGACAGGCGGTGCTTCCTGCTGAGCCAGAGCCCCCGAGCCTGGGGCCGACCTCCCCCACACAGCCTATCTCCTGATCGAGGGGACCTTCTTGGGGACCCTCAGAGAGCTGGCTTCTCAGAGTCCAAGGAAGGGAACCATGCCCCAGAGCGTGGGGAATGAAGGGGATGGGACAGCGTGCCAACCCAGCCCCTCCCCCACCCCCTGGCCCTCAGGGCCACCCCTGCCCCCCTGCTCTAACCCAGCTGCCCCCAGTGGGCCCCGGGCCTGGTGGTCTGGCTCAGACCGTCCACCTGGGAGCCTCTCTCCACTCTTTCCCTTTCATGTTGAAAACAGAAGAGCCTCGTCATGCAGATATGATGTCTGCATCTTCACTGTAAAATGCACGCAAGGAAGGAAGCAGGGGTCCCTGGAGACCCCAGGCCCCAAGAGCACACCACAGTGCCCTAGGCGCACGTGCCCTCGCCCTGACGCAGCGCCACAAGGGACTTCCGCCGCCCCCCACTGCACACACCGACACCCCATGCCCTGAGCCACGGCGAGAGACTCCCTCCTAAAACCCCAGTCTGCAGCGCCAGGTCCCGGGGGGTCTCCCATACCCCCTGACCCGCAGGCCAGTCCCCCCGGCCTGGAACATGTGCCGTGGGGCTCCACACTGCTTGCTTGGAAGGGCTCAATCCCTTCACTGCCACCCTGGCCTAGCAGCTGAAGGTCCTGCAGGCCTTGTCAGGTGGGCTGCAATGGGGGGTGGCGGGAGCGGGCTGATGGCCCCTGGAGCCTCCCCTACCCGGCTCTCACTGTCACCTCCACCTCCAAGGAGTCTGGAGATGGCAGCGTGCCTGGCCAGCAGGGGCATGGGCAGACCTGGCTGCCACCTCCCAGCCCCTCCCGCCAACCAGTAGCCAGCCCCAGACAGAGCGTGAGCAGAGGCGGCCTGGGCCCCGGCCAGGGCTGGAGCCTCACGAGCCAAGTCTGGCCGGGAACTGGGCTGAAGGCTTCTTTCCTCTTGGCAGGGTCCTTGCCCACGGACTGCTGCGGTCACCAGCCCGGGAAGGGACAGTGGGAGCCCGCAGCAGGGAAGGCCAGAGAGGTGCTCGGTTAGGACGCCCCCGCCCCCAGCTAGGAGCCCCGATCCTGGAGCCACCCGCCAGCCCCTCTCAGACCAGGGGCTCTACTAACCTCACACTAATTGCTTTCTCGCAGTCCCGGACGGCAGGCCCACCCCACCACGGGGCATTGTTCGTCTGGACTCACGGTCCCAGGTACCTCGACTGGGGTTTGAACGAGGCCCATCCGCTCCGAGGCTGCCCCAGCCCCTCCAGCGTGCACGGTCCAGCTGGCCACTCCCCCGGGGTTCTCGGTCCGTTCTCATCACAGATATGGCACATATGTAGGATGGCCTCAGGAAAGGGGCCTGGACGCGGTGTGAGGTGTCCACAGGGCCAGAGGCAGGCCATGCTGTGCTGCACATTCTGCACGGCCCCCGGGCCTGGCCAACCCAAGCTGGGGTTTGCAGCCCGACACAGGGCTCCCGTCCCAGCTCCAGCACCGCCCGAGCTCTGCCTAGTACCCCACGGACGCCTGGCCTGGGCACCGGGCTGGCTGAGAAAACTGCTCCAGGGGCCAGCATGCCTGGGAGGGCTGCCTGACACCCCCCAGCGGCCTGGCTCCCCAGGCCCAGCCTCGACCCCGAACCCCATCTGACCCCACGCCCCAAGGCCTAGACAACCTGGACTGGGAAACGAGCCATCCCTGGCCCCGGCTGTGGCGGCCGCTTCCCTCCCAGCTGCCCCAGCCGGATGGAGCCGGGCTGGAATGCCCTGAGCTCCCTGAGAATCTTGAGTGGCTGCTGAGCCCAGCCTTGGCCCACAGGCTTCTGGGCAGAGAGGACAGCACCCAGCTGCATCGGCCCCGGCAGGGGGGCCCCACGTGGCCAGGCAAAACTGAGCACAGCCGGGTCTTCCGCCGCCGCCCTGTTTGCCAGGCCTACCTGCCACGGCCCAGAGCACAGGTGGGGCCGGGAGGAGCCCCCAGTCTAGGGGCCGCTGAGACTGACCGGCAGCAACACAGGTGGCCCTGGGCCATGCAGCCTGAGTTTGGGGTGCCAGTACACCCCAGGCGGCCAGGTGCCCACAGTGCCCCTGCACCCCGCTCTCTATCCAGCCCCCACCTCCACACCAGGCCGTCCTGCGGTGGGGGCACCAGGAAGCCTGTCTCCTCACTGCGACCCCAGGCTGAGGGCGGAGGGAGCAGAAGGTGGGGAAAGACGGGCAGACAGAGGGCCTCAGAGAGCTGGGCAGAGCGAGCATTTGCTTTCCCTTGAGCGAGCCACAGGGACAGCATCCTCCCTTCCCGGAAACCAGGATGTGTTGTGAAGAAAAGGCCAAGATGGCTGCGGCCGTTCCTGAGGGGCAAGCCCCTCCGGGGCTCTCAGGGCTCCTGTGGCTTCCCGAAGCCCGGCTGACCGGCTGTTGGCCCGGGACTCCCCGGCTCCGCACCCACCAGCTCCCACCCTCCCGCGCATACCTACTCGGGCTCCCCACGTCCCCCAGGCCCTGCAGGGCTCACCTGGGCGTCGGGGACACCCGACTCCCCTGGGGGCGCCCCTGGGTCTCACCCAGCACACCAGAGGCCGCTGAGACGCTGGAGGGACGGGAGGCCTGCCTAGAGGACCAAAGGGCCCCTCCTGCGCCGAGTCAGGCCTAGAGGGAGCTGTGGAGAAGAGGAGGCAGGAAGGACGCGCAGCCCACTGCATGGACCAGACCACAGCCCTCTTGTGGCAGAGGGGGCTGCCCAGATCTGGACAATGCCCTCTCGTTCCAGGACGGGGAGCAAGGAAGGAGAGTGTCCAGCTGGTGTCCAGCCTTTAGTCCTGCAGGGACGACGAAGCAGAGGCCTCGGTCCAGCCAGCTGGAAAGCAGGGGGGAGGGGGACAGGGATGGGGAGACCAGGCCCTGGAGGGAGGGGTCGCTCTGGGACTGCCCCTACCAGGAAGCCCAAAGTGCCACGACACGGACCTCGGAGTCTGTGCCACACGGCGGCCCACGGGGCCTGCTCTGGGTGTACTCGATCTGGAGGCTCCAGAACAGTCCCGGCTGGGCTGGAGCCCACCACTGGCTCAGGCAGGAGGTGGGAGTGTGCACGCGCAAGCACGCACACACGCGGGGGCAGAGGGGCGGCAGCGGGACCGTGTGTGGGCGTGCGTGTGGGCGTCTGGGCGTGGTCACGTGGCTAGGAATGTGCACACCTGGCTATGGGTGTGGGTGCTGGTGCGGGCTCAGTACGAGCTCTGGGTATGGATGTGGACACGTGGCTCTGAGCGTGGGCGCGGACACGTGGCTCTGAGCATGGGCACGGACACGTGGCTCTGAGCGTGGGCGGTGGTGGTCTTGCGTGAGTGGCCTCTAAGACCCGCTTCCCAGGGTCAGACTCCCACCAAACTGGTCCCCGTGCTGGCCCGGACCGTGGACGAGGCTCCTGGCCTTTGGTTCTGTCTGCCCCCGGGCTGACATGGGAGGGGGCAGCAGGCTGACCGGCTGACTGGGTCCTGCCCACCTCCTCCTCCACCCTGGGAGGTGGGGGCACATCCAGGCTCACTAGTGGTAGAAGGGAATCCTAGTCTCTAGTCTTCACCAAACTATAGCTCGAACACCCCCAACTCCCGAACTCCATGCTGCTTGGGAGTAGGCCCCTCCCCAGGCCAGCTGCTCAGCCCCCAGCCACCTGGACCTGAACGTGGCTCCGGGAGTTGTGTGGATGCTGGGGGACAGGTGGCAGGCCACGTGGCCAGGCCCGCCTCCCCACAAGCAGCCCACCCCCTCTGCAGCAGAGAAGTGGCTTAGACTGACACGAAGCCCTCTCCGATGGGGGATGCCCCTCTGCAGGGCCAGCCTTGCTGGGCAGCCTCTCTAGGAACCACGCATTGTCCAGATCTGGGCAGCCCCCTCTGCCACAAGCTGGCAGCCCCCAGATGTTGGCCTGTCCAGCACCATTCACTCACTCGGTCTGGCCAGACACAGGCCCTGCCCCGCCTCGAGCCAGCCCTCTGCCACCACGGCCCCGGGAGTCCCCGAGCACTCCTCCCAACGATCCCAGCTGCCGTCCACAAACCGAGATGGTGGCTGGACAAGACGAGGAGCCTGAGACAGGCACAGGGAGAGAGGAGGGACAGAGAAATGGAGGAGGCAGGAATGTGAAGCCGTGGGGGAGCCTCCTGGCGGGCCCAGCCCTAGGAGGTGGAGGCAGCCCAGGCTGAGGGGCACCCGCCCAGAAACATGAGTGTGTCACATGGGAAGCCCCTCTCCAATGGCCCAGGAGAACCTTCCAGAAGCCCGGGTTGGCCCAAAGGCAGCAGTTCTCAGGCCATAATAGGAAAATTCTGTGGTTGCTGAGCCACCCAGCTGACAAACGTGGAGGCAAGATGACAGGGGAGGCCCAACCACCAATAGGCCAGAACTAATAAAAGAAAAGGAAAATCGGATATAAGTCTGGTTCTTATTAAAAGGGTAAATTTAGCCCTTTGCCTGGGCAAAGGGGCCGCCCTCGGACTCAAGGCTGAGAGTGACTCATGGGGCCCCTCGGTCGGGGGGTCTGGGCAGCAGCGGCTGAGAGCCACCCCCTCTTTGCTCCCTCCTGCTCTTCACGCAGCCTTCCTTCCCTGCACACTCTCCCCGGCAGGCAGCCAGCACCTCCCCCTCCAGGACACTCCTGAGGGCAGGCAAGTGCGGGGGGTGTGGGGAGGTGGCCAGGGCTGGTCACCACCACCCCCTGAACGCCCCCAGCTAGAAAAGCATCCTTGGCCAAAGCAAGGCACCTCCCTTCCCACCATCTTGAAAGAAGCCAGCCGCAAGGAGGTGGACGCTCTGGCCTAGACGCTGCTCTTCTGCCCCCGTGCCCTGGGCCCAGGCCCCCAGCCCCTCGAGCTTTGCCTGGATATGCCCCATGTTAGCTGTGGGCAGACGGAGGCCCAGGCAGGTCTGCTCACAGGGTTTGGTCTGACAAGGTCACACCAGCACAGGAGGGACTCCAATGGAAGGCTCCGTGCCTGTGGGTGGGGAGTGTGCCCTACTGGCCAGCCCTCCCCATTGCCAAGTGGACCCGGCCATAGTGTCCTGCATAGCCTGGCACCAGACTGGTGTCCAGTGAGTGTGATCTTCCTCCTCCCTCTCCAACCTCATGAAGGAGACATCGTTGCCTGCATTGGGCAGAGGCTCCAAGGTCAGCACCGCGGGAGAAATTAAGGGGTAGGAGACAGGTGCTGGATGGAGGCCACTTGGGGTCAGGCTCACTACCATCTTGTACACCCGCCTGTTCTGTGGATTCATCCATACGTCCACCCATCCCTCCCTCCTTCCCTCCATCCATCCCTCCCTCCTTCCCTCCATCCATCCCTCCCTCCATCCATCCATCCATCCATCCTTCTCTCCATTCATCCCTCCCTCCATCCATCCCTCTCTCCATTCATCCATCCCTCTCTCCATTCATCCATCCCTCCCTCCATCCATCTCTCCATCTTCCATCCATCCATCTCTCCATCCATCCATCCTTCTCTCCATTCATCCCTCCCTCCATCCATCCATCTCTCCATCCATCCGTCTCTCCATCCATCCATCCCTCTCTCCATCCATCCATCCATCCAACCATCCATTCATCCATCCATCTGATTATCCCTCCCTTATGGGTAGTCACAACCCCCAGACCAAGTTACACAGTTAGTCCCTCTCCTGCCACCCCTCAGTTTATCTGGAGGCCACCCCTGTTGCATGCCCACCTGGGTGCCAGCCGTGGAGCAGGCCCCAGCCTCCTCACCCCCTCACCCCAGGCTGTTGGCCACAGAGGCAGTTTCCTCGGCCCTTGGAGCCAAACTAGAGCCTCACCAAGTCCGGCCTCTTGCTTCCGGCAGGGTTCATAAACCCCTCTGCTTTCCTAAGTAAATGCAGGACTCTCACCCTGCCTGGAGGCTGGCAGTTTCGGGGTGGGGCACTTAGAGGCAACACATCTTCCCAGGGTGAGGAAGGCTTGGCAAGACTCTTCAGAGAACACCCCACATCCTGCCCCAGGTCCAGCCACAAGGCCCAGAGGCTGGGCTGGCTTGGGTGGGTGTGCAGGGATCTGAAGACCCATCCCAAAGACACCTAACAAGGCTACAGGCTGAGCCAGGCACCCTGCGCCCACACCCAGGTGGGACAGGCCCTGGTGTGTGTCGGTGAGCTCCATGGGGGCAGGCCAGGGGACAGGGACAGCTGTGTGCCCTGGGGTCATGACCTCCAGCTGTGGGGTCAGCTACCATGTTGGGCTGGGAGAGCTTTCCCTGGCTACTGAAAGCATTCAGGCCGGCTTCTGCTCCCTCATGCCTGAGAAGGACCGGGGACCAAGGGCCTGACTCGCTGCAGAGTCCTGGTGTGGGGCCAGGAGGGGGACCCGAGATCACCACAGGTCACTGCATGGACCAGCCTCTGGTCTCTGAGAAAGAGAGACCAGTTCTTTCTCAAGAAGTTCTGTGGGTCCCTGATGCCAGGGCCAACTTTCTGTCCTTGTTTCTCTGCCCACTCCTGCAGGTATGGTTCGATCTAGCCACACCGGGGCTCACCCTCCAGGGCTGCCCCTTCCTGACTCTTTATTTCTCAAGACTCAGTTGGCATCCAGCCTCCGCTGTGAAACCCAGCCTGACTCCATGCAGGGCTCTCCATTCAGCACCCGGCCATGCCTTCAAGTGGGCTAAACACCCATCTAGCCCCTGTAGAAGAGGCGCAGGGCCAGGCGTGCGCCCCGGGTGAGTCCAGGGTCCCAGCAACTCAATCCTATGGAGAACAAAGTAACAGCAACGGGCTGACCCAGATGCCCCGGAGAGCAGGGGTGTGGGCAAGGTGGGGTGGCCAGAGGGACACTAGGATGAGGCCACCTGACCCCAACCCCCCTCGAAAGCACACGGCCACCTGTGGGCCCTGACAAGGGCCCAGCTCAGGAGGGGGGCCTCTCAGCCTCAGGGGTTTGCTCATGGCCAGGTAGGGGGGGCCTGAAGGAGGGGAGACTGGCAGGAAGGGCAGAGAGCCAGGGAGCACCCCAGGGCAAACGCACACACACAGGAGAGCCTGGGGACACGGAGAGGAGAAGCCACAATGAGCACGTGAGAGCCGGCAAATGCTCTGTGGGATGTGAGCTAGGACGGCCGCAGGGAGGGAGATGGAGAAAAGGCTGGGGTCTAATTAACGAAAAATGCTGTTTATTTCTCAGGGAGATTGCATCGCCGTGCAGGGGTGGTGTGGGGGGAGCTGCCGGCAGAGGAGGGGGCCCCGGGGCAGCTGCCAAGCCTATGCCCTGGGCCACGTGGGGCCTAGAGGTGTCCTGCCAAGAGAGCTGAGGTGACTCGCCCGAGAGCCGCCAAGTGAGACCAAATCCCCAAGGGGCCCGGGGAGGGAGACTGGATCCGGGCCTGCCCAGCACCCACACCCAACGCTCCGCTCCCAGCAGACAGGGACCCGGGCCTCTCCTGGCAGAGACATCCAGGGAGCCCGACCTTCTGACGGGCCAGCCCTCCGCACCCCATCCCGGCCTTCCCCACTGCCTCTCAGGCCCCGGGGCCAGAAGCAGGGAAAGGCCTGGCTCCCCCGGGGGCTGTCACTGGCTCCTGGCGCAGTGCTTGGCCCACAGTGCTCGCGGGACAGTGCGGCAGGCGCAGGGTGGGGTGCGCCCCGTGCGCTCTCTGTGGCCTTGCAGTTTCTTCTAGCAGTACCACTGCTCCGACGAACCACCCCACTCCCTTACAAGTACAGAGATGAGGGCGCCTGGGTGGCTCAGTTGGTTAAGCGACTGCCTTCGGCTCAGGTCATGATCCTGGAGTCCCGGGATCGAGTCCCACATCGGGCTCCCTGCTCAGCGGGGAGTCTGCTTCTCCCTCTGACCCTCCTCCCTCTCATGCTCTCTGTCTCTCATTCTCTCTCTCACAAATAAAAAAAACAAAAAACAAGTACAGAGATGAGGCGTTCTCATCCCAGAAACAGTAAGCCTAAGGAGAGGGAAAACCTCACTTCTCAGAGGTAGAACCATGGTGTTTCTGGGCACCCTTGAGGTGCAGGGCAAGACGAGCAGCTCTGGGGGTGGGCGAACCGCAGCCCACGGAGCTGAGACCCCCAAGAAGAGGAGCAGGCCTGAGGAGGACGGGTGGCCTCCAGAACGGGGCCGGACTAGAAGCCAGCCCAGGGGAGCCCATGGGGGGGTCGGGCCTGGGGCAACCCGGCAGGAATTTCCACCGGAGGGAAAACGCAGCAGCGTCCCCTGCAGCTCGCACCTCAGCGTCCAGCCCTATGCTCCCCAGCTCCCCAAGGCCTGGGGCCTGCAAGGGGCCAGGGCGAGAGGCACTGGGGCAGAGAACCAGCCCTGGGCTTCCAGCCCCGAGGCCTGTGCTTCCACGTTGCTCCCAATGTGACCACAGGGCAAGCAAGTGGTCCCACTGAGCTCTGCCACCAGGACCCCGTCTGCCCCAGGGGACTTGTCCCCGAGTCTAAGAACTGATCCCCTCGCCCCAATTCACAGCCTGGGCTCCAAGCAAGTGTTGTGTGCAGAAAAGGCTCTACTGCCAAAGGAGGGAAGGGGCTTTGTGCTGGGCTGCCCGGACAGGACAAGGTCCCCAAAGAGCACCTCCCACGCAGCCTCAGGGGCTAGGGGGCCACAAATGCACCATGACCTCTGGCTCCCTGTCCAGTAGCCAGGCCCAGGGCCAGCTCCCTGCTCCTCGGGGGGACTCAGGGCCTGGCGAGGCTGCCCAGGGTCTGCCCTGACCTGCCCTGGCTCCAGGGGGCTGGGGGGGGCGGGCAGGTAAGCCCAGGCCACCTGCTGACCTCACCAGGGCAGGCACCTGGTTCAGGAACAGCAGGAAAAAGCGCTGCGCGGATCTCACAGTGCCGCATCCCCGTCACCCAAGCCACAGCCGGAGCCCTGGGCTCTGTCCGCACGGTGAAACTCGAACCCGGCTCATTCATCAGACAAATGATTACGGAGAGCGACCGCCATGTGTGGGCTCACCCACTCAGCGTGGCCCAGCCTGGAATCCGAGGAAACCACAGGCCGGGCACCCTGGCCTCCAACAACGGCCCTTGGATCTCTCGCTGACCCGCACTGTCCTCGAGGCCATTTTGGGGCCAAGTCACCGGCCTGCTGGTGGCACGTCTTGGAGCGGACATCTGCCGTGCTGCCGTGGACAATGTGCCCAGCCCACAGAGGAGCAGGTCCACATTTATCTGGGGGCCCTCCACGGAGCAGGCAGCAGGCTTTCGGAGGGGACAAGCCAGGTGGGGTCACTGAGGAAGCGATGACAGGGTTGTGGGGCAAGGAGGGGGCTGAGCTGGACAAGAGGGGAGAGAGGCTGAGAGGGAGGGCGTTCTCCGGTGGTCTGACCAGGTCCCATGCAGGGAGCCCGGGAGTGTGGGGGGACGAAGGGGACCACCCTCGGGGCCTGCAGCTGGGCCTATCAGGGCAGTTACAGCCTCAAGAGGGGTCCAGATCGAGTGGGGCTCCCAACGACCCCTGACCCCTGGTATTCATGCCTATATGTAGTCCCCTCCCCTTGAGTGTGGGTGGGATTAGACTCACTTCTACAGAACCGCTGTCCCCAGCCAGCCCCCAGTAAGGAACTGAGGCCTGTGGCAGCCCTGGGGGGAGCTTGCAATGGGGCCCCCCACCGCTGAGCCTTGAGATGCCCACAGCCCTGGCCGACACCTTGACTCGGACTCCTGACCCACAGAGAGTATGAGGTAATAACGTTTGCTGCTTTAAGCTGCCAAATTTGGGATGATTTGTTACACAGCAACAGCTAACTAACACATAGAGAAGCCACAGAACCGGGTGGGGAGGGGTTTTGCTGCACGTACAGTGGAGCCCAGAGCAAAGAAGGAACCTTCAGGAAGGACCAGGAGGGGAATCAGCAACTCAGGGCACAGATCTGCCTCCTACAGAAAAGCTGGAAATCCGGGTTAAGTTCCCCCCAGCCCCACCCTGGCCAACGGCAGCCTCCTGGCCCCGGCGACACAGACACACAGATGCACCCCCAGCGCCCCCCGCGCCCCAGCTTCCCTTCAAGCGGAGCCCAAGGTCACCCCAGCCCTTGACCACTGAAGGCACCAGCAATCGTGGAGGTCCCTGTATGGGGTCTCGTCCTGGCCCCCTCCCCTTGTGTCTGGCATTCCAAGGACCGTTTGCTCATCTCCCACACAAGGGCCCTTCTTTCTTAATCATTTTGGGTTTCTACTAGGTACTTGTCACCAAATCTACAACAGGTCATGAAGGATGGGATAGTCTCATGTACAGCTTCCCAACTTTTCTCAATCTCATCTGTATTCACACACACTAAGGACTTTTTAAGAGCTGGCCTAAAGAAGCACTACCACTTAATTTAGATTTAATTCTACTGTTAATTTAAAATAAATTAAAAGCTTATTTTTAGGAGACCCAAAGGGATGCAAAAAGTCTCAAAAAGGGGACTGGCTTCAGGCAAAGTGCCCACGAGTGACCTGCTGGCCGGGGTGGCTGGGGCACACAGCAGGCTGAGTGGACAGGACGACTGCCCCACTGGGCAGACCCGGCATGTCCTGTGGGTGCCAGAGTCCAGCTCCTTTCCGCTCCCTGCCGTGCACCCCGGCCAGGGACAAAGGGATCTGCTATCACTGTCCTACAAGGTGCCGCTGCTGAGGCCAGAAGGCAGGTGGGAGCCCCAGTTCTGCCCTCACCATATTCCCGTCCACGCCCGGGTCCCGAACCGCCACCTGGGGGCCGCCAGGGCCCTGGGGAGTGCTGGGGAGGAGGCATCTGGGCTGGTGCCCTGCTGAGTGCAAGGCGCCTTCCTGAGGGACAGGAACCTGAGCAGGGGGCTGGGAGGGAAGCAAGACTGGGGCAGGAGGATTTGTGAGGAAGGACCTCAGGGAGATGTGCGGGCTGGGGTAGAAGATCTACGAGGCAGAGGGGGAGTAGGAAGGCCCAGAAACCACCCGAAGCTCAGGGCTCCCCCTGGGGCAGGTGGGCGGTGGAAGGGAAGGGGAGTTGGAGATGCCTCCAGAGGACACACATCTCCCACCCACCATCACCTGGGGCCACCACACACCCAGGCGGGGGTGGCCGGCAGCCCACTGGAGCCTCCCAGCAGATGTGCACGGGTCAGGGGCTGCCCATGGAGAGCCAGAGGAGGGAGGCATGAAGGGAAGGAAGGAAGGGAGGAAGGAGAGAGGGAGGCCAGCGCTGACCTCAAAGTTTCCGGGTCTCCTGTGCTCAGTGAGGACGTGAGTGGCAGAGGACAGAGCCAGCCCACTGTGGGTGGGTGACCCTCCCCGTCTGCAAGTCGGTGGTCGCCACCCGACTTCCCCCCGGGGGTCTCCCCAGCCCCTCTGTCCTCGTTAAGCCTCACTCTCCTTGGCCAAAATCCACCTCAGGTCTGGGCACAGGTGCCTGCCAGGGGTCAGGGTTTGAGGGTACAGAAAAGGGGGAGCAGAAAGGAGGCTGCAGGGCACACCCACAGTGGGGGAAGGCTGGCGCGCTGAGGACAAGGAGGATGGGCTGGGGACAGATGCGCTGGGAGAGGAGAGACCCCAGGCCCACTCACGGCTCAAGGCCGGAGTCCCGGCCCCCGTAACATAGCATCTCTTCACGCTCACACAGAGAAATGAGAGGTAAGAGAGATGCTCACAGAAACATCCCCCCCACCCCCCCGCTGACCCACCCGGGGACCTGCCCCGGGTCATCTGACCAAGTACCCTGGTGCCATCTTGCCTCTGGCCTTGGATGGCCCCCTACGGGCTGCAGAGAAAGATGCTCAGCAGCCCCCACTCCATCTGTGGGGCTCCCAGACTCACAGACCGCCCTGCCCAGACCCAGGGTCTCCATCTTCATCCCCGTGATGTCAAACCCTGTGAGAAGCCCCAGACACAACTGACGAGCCCCCATGCCTACGGCCCCCAGAAGCAAAAGCCAGCCAGGAGGATGGTAGGCCCCCAGGGCCAGTGCAGGAGGCAGAACCCGCTTTCTACCTCTGTGCTCAAGGCCACTGGACCTCTAGACAGACCACGGGGAGGGTCTGGAGGGACTGTGACCCATGAAGGGGGGCCCCCAGGAGGTGCCCCATGTGCCTCCCTGCCTGTCCCCAGGGAAGCAGCCCCTCCTGCAAGACGCAGGCACCAGTCACTTTCTTTCCAGGCCTCTGGGCACATCCTGGGGGGGGGGGTGTACAAGTGTGTGTGTCCAGCCAGCTCTAATGGACTCTAATGGGCTCCGAAGACACAGAGCAGGGGCCGCCGGCTGTCAGATGGCCTGGACACGGCCAGTCCCACCACGCACACCTCCCTGGCCAGGTATCGAGCCAGAGAACCAGGAGCCGGCTCCCAGGGCTCGAGGTCCAAACAGCAAAGCGGCACCGCGTGAAGGGCCTGCCTGCCCGGGATGGAGATGCCACGGAGGGCAAGGGGGGAGACCCACGGCCCCTGCCTTCTCTCTGCTCCCGTGTCCCTCATTTTCCTTTGGTTGGTGGCCCCCACCCCACCCCTGAGTCCAGTGCCTGCGCAGCCACCCACCAGGAGAGGGGCAGCCCTCCCCAGCATCCCTCCTCACCCGCCACTGCCCTAGGACTCAGGTGAAGCCTCTGGCTTCTGCCCCCAACCCCCGCCGCCAGGGGTGACACTAAAAGGGGGACAGCTCACTCTGCCAATCTGTTTAGGGCTGACACCTTTTAAAATGTGGCGCACACAGCTTGGGAGCCTCTGTCAATGACAGAAGATGCTTCTGGAAGGTGAGGAGTTGCTGACCTGGCCCCCGGGAGGTGTCCACACAAGCTGGGGACATGCAGAGGGCACTGCCAACATGCGTGGCCCCGTGAGGCGCTCAGGTTTGGGGGCAGGGCACCTTGGTTTTCAGTGAAGGGTCAAAGCAGACCCTGGCACGTCTCCCACCCCTCTCTCCCCAACTCGGTTCTCCCAGAGAGGGTCCTTATCTTCCCTTTACTCCAATGTGGGAGTGAAATTGCAGGCGAAAAGCTGAATGAGGCTCTCCTCATACCCACAGGCATGTGCATGCCACCCAAGCGTGGCACGCACACCCACCTCGGGGCCCCCACCGTCCTGGGTGGCCCAGCTCCGGCAGGAATGAAGGGACGAGGACACCCCAGACTCAGGACTCTGCAGCCCCACGGGAAAGGGCACCAACCCCACCAACACTGGTCTGGGGAGCTGGGCAGGGGCTGCTGCGCGGCCTGGGGGCTCAGGGCACCCAGAAGGTCAGGGCCTGGAGGCCACGCAGCACATGGGACAGGAGATGGGCTGGAGGCCCAGGGAGGCCCTCCAGGGAAGGAGAGGTGGAGTCCGAGCAGAATGTGGGGGCACGTTCAGGGCTAGGGGGGCCCGGGAAGAGCTGCACGGCAGAATCACTGGGGGGCTCTGAGAGTAGGTGAGGCCAGGCCCCAGTGGGACCAGCTGCAGATAGAACGTGTGACAAGCCTGGGCACCGCGGCTGTGTCAGCCGCCCCCTGGAGAACGGGCTGGGCTGGCTCCAGGAGGGGCAGGGAAGGGGAGCTGAGAAGGGGCCTGGGCCAGCACCGTGGCCAGAGCCTGTGGGTGGCTGGGCGCAGACGCTGAGTCCTGGGAATGGCGGGAACTTGGTATGGGGAGCCCTTCCTGCAAGGGGAGGCTGGGGTCTCCAGGGGTCCACAGTGAGAGTGGGCACGAAGGAGCTAAAGCAAGGCGCGCGGCTCGCCGGGGCCAAGCCGTGCAAGTGAGGGCCCTGAGTGGGCTCCACCCTGGCAGGGGCCCAGGAGCTGAAGGACAGAGCAGGTGGCAGGAAGTGGCGATGCACCAGCATGCACATTCAGGTCACCAGACACCTGGCCCTCCCAGGGGCGCTGGAATGGGATTCCTTGAAGGCTGGTTGTGGGTGAGCGTGAAGACCTGGCCAGCGCCGTGAGCACAGGTGAGCAGGATGCGACCTGCGACCATGCACTGGGGGCACGCGTGAGCTCAGCCCATTGACACGCTGGCTGCCCCCGTCGGGGTCTGCGGGTGGGCCTCCGCCTCTGCCCACACAGGGGACGGGGGCTGCGCCCAGAGGCACTGCCTGAGGCGGAGCCCGTCCCACGGTGCTGCTGGGTGGACGCCGGGCGGAAGCGCAGGCCCAGCCCACTCCCACCACCACGTCCCCACCCTGGGCTCGGCTCCTCAGGTCTCTTGTCCAGCTGTCCCCGGCGGGCCTTCTTCTCTCCCCTGTCCAGCTTAGCTCAGCACGCCCACCTCCGAGATGGAGGGGCCACCCCAGTGCCCGGCCCTGGAGCCGCCTGTGGAAGTCCCGAGGAGGAAAGCCCCTGGCTTCCCCGAGGGACAGGCCGACGGACCCAGCCAAGAGCCGCCATCCAGTCCCGGGAAGATGGCAGGGGCGGTTCAGTCCTTATGTCATTTACGTCAGGACTCTCTTTCTTGGCACGGTGCCCCAAGAAGGCACTGCCCCCAGGCCACCCTCGGGGACCCCAGCCAGCTGCTTAGAGGCTTCTGCAGACTGCATGCCAGTCCTCTCCCCCCTCCCCATTTCTGGAAATTTCCAGTGGAAAACCAAGTTCCTGCCCTGGGGACGGGGAGGGGCTGCTTCATCTTTCCTTCCGGTTCCAGGCACACAGTGGGTCCCCCCCACCAAGCCTCAAAAGCATTTGCATCTAAAGACACTGGACTCTTTGTTGGGGGGCCGGGAGGGGGGAGGGGAGGGAACCCAACCCACCTGTTCATTCCCTTCTCCTCCTCCCCACACCCCAGGTCAGAATGAAAAAAACCACTTCCTGGCTGATCCCATCTGGAACCTAATCGCCCAGACAGCTGCTGCGGCCCTCGGAGACCAGCTCCTGGCTCCCAGCTCAGGCGCCGGACGCCTCCCTGCCAGGCCTGCGCGGCCCCGGGGTGATCACAGCGACCCGAGCTCCTCCAGCGCGGCCCGGGGCCCCCCGGTCGCCTGTCCTCCGGGGGCGGCTGCTCACGGGGCCACAGGACGCACTGATATTATACATTACAAACAGGGGCGGCCCACTGTCAAACAGACCTGCGTGATCTAAATGGTATATTATCCCATAAAAACGTCAGAGCCAAGGTGGAGCGGCAGTGCCATGCTCCAGGGTCCCAAGGCCCCACCTTCTCCCAGGGCTGGGGGGGTGGGATGGGGGCTGCGGGACGTTTTCTAGACACCACACGCAGGCTTTGATTATGTCCTGATCCCCAGTCTTTGGTGTGAGAAAGGAGGCCCCAGAGGTTAATGAGGACCGGGGAACCGGGAGCTGTTCCCTGGTGGACGAGCAGAGGTGGGGGGACATCAGAGCACGTCACCCATCTGCCAAACAGGGCGCGTGCTGTGCATCCTGACACCGCAGAGTCACACGTGGAGAAAGTAACGTGATGCTGCAGGAGGACCTGGGGGTGGGGGGGAGGATGCTTCAAGGGGCACCCCGGAGAGACCAACTCTCCAGGAGGCTGCAGGCAGAGGCCAGTTTGAGAACCTTCTCTGGACAGGTGATGATGCGCCAGGCTGTCCTTCGGAGGGTCCTAGGCCATCTGTCCTGGGGGGCTGGTTTCTTCTCAGAAACTGCCAGAAGTCACTCCCAGGCTGCATGCAGATCGGCCTGGCTCAGGCAAGGACTGAGGACATGAGGCCAAGAGAATGCGGGAGAATGCGCCACGCCAAAGGCTGTGAAGGGTCTTCTTGTGGCACTCTGTGACAGAGACCAGCCCAGGGGCCAGGCAGGGCCCTGGTGTCCCTTCCATGCTGGCCCTCGAGGAGGAGACCAGGGCCCCTGTGAGAAGCCCACACGCTGAAGGAAGGCACGAGCCGGGGGCAGAAATGAGGGAGTGGGGCTGGTGGGAATCCCCAGGGACTCTGGTCAGGCCAATCCAGACAGCTTCCACGCAGGGTCCAGGGGTGCAGGGCAGCTCCCCACTGCTGGGGCCCAGAGATCTCTCCCAGGAGGCAAGCAAGGGGGGCTCCGGGGGGTGGTGACCACGGCCTCTCTCTGCCCTCCTGGAAAGCACTCATTCCCAGTGGTACTGGCTGAACTCTCTGGTGCTTGGGAACCCCCACCCCCACCCCCTGGAGCTAGACCAGGGACATCCTGGGACGTGTAGTCTTTTAGGAGTTAGGAGGGCCCGCAGGGATTTCCGGGGGCGGTCCACTAAGGAACAACAAGGAAGAGGAGAGACCAAAGGGGATTACCCTGACCCTAATCCCTGGGTGGAAATTCAACATTCCTGGAAGTGGCTGAATGTAGACATCTGCTGCTGAAGACACAACCAATGCTGCAGTTCCTGCCTCGGGTCCTCCCCGCAGTGGCTTCTCAACCAAAGCCGACCCAACTCTTATTTTGGCGGGGAGACCTGGGAACTCCCTAGAGAGGAAAGACCTCCACCAAAGTGTCCCCCCCACTCCTACCCTCCTCTGACCACTGACCCCAGACACCAGGAGAGAAGCGCCAGCTAGGGGACAGGGGCGCTACCTGCCCAGCTCCCGCCGAGGCTGCCGCGCATCCCGCACACTCCAGCACATTATTTATGCTCACAGCCCATTCTGATGACATATGTAAGTTGACAGCGAACATCCTATCAACTTGCTGGAGTGTATCTTGATTGTTAAAACACACTCTTAAAGGTGTACGATCGTTTATCAAATTAAAATAGCCGCACCTAGCCTGTCTCTTTTCTGCCTCCCCTGAGCGCCCCCCCACCTTCAGCCTCCCTCCTCCTTCAGCCTCCCAGGCATCCTGCCCTTGCACTCAGGCCCTCCTCCTGAGGAGACACTGTCCTGTGCTTCCAGGGACCCCAGGCCCGGCGCCCCCTCCCCACGCTGCCCCAGGCCAGAGCAAGCCCACTAATCGCCAAGAAGTGACAAACGCCAGAAGCCCCACCAATTAAATTTAAACTCATGCAAAGCTCAGTGGCCAGTAAATTATTATTTTTATTAGCTTGAACCAAGTTCCCGTAAGAGAGAAAGTCAACTTGCTCCCATGAATGGCTCTTGTATAATTTATTTAACTCTGTGCTCTTTGCCAAAGCCTGGAATATTTTTAGCTCGTTCTGTTGTTGGATTTGGCTTTTTTATGTGTGTTTCTGAGGGGTATTTTTAGCCTCATCCGTGTTATTCTAACAGACTCCTATGCGTTCCGTCCTGTCTGTGCGGGCTGTTGAACCCAGTCTCGAGGCAGAGGAGGGAGATTTCTAAGAATAACCGGGGCGCATTTGGGGGTGAGTGTTTTCCAGGGGCGATGTGCTATCTGTACGAGGCCGCTCCCTGCCTCGCTGGCTAATTTGTTTTATTACTCACGTGACCTGAATATTCCTATAGGAATATCCTTATAGGCAATAATCAGACATGGGCAGCACAAGCCCCACTGAGAAAAAACCCACATTCTAAAAATGGCTTCGGAGGGGCGGGCAGGGCCGCTGTGGCCGGGCTGGTCTATGCGGCCGCCGGATCCCGGGGGCTCTGCAGCGGGGCGGCCCGCTTTGATGTCTGGTTCTGTCACTTCCCGAGCAGGATGGGTAGAGTCTTCAGAAAGTAACTCTTTTCACACCTACTTAATGTTGGTAACTGTTGCAGAAACACCATGGTGTCATTGAGTTAATGAGGTATTTACAAAAATGTATTTTTTTCTTTATAAAAAAATATCACATGATGAGGAAGGGGAACCTTTGATGGGGTCTTTTCACACTAGGAAATTATCTTTCTTCCTCCAGTGTGTTTTGCTTTCTTTCTTTTCGAGGTTGGCAATCAGAAGCGCGTTTTGCAGGGAAGGAGTTTTCCGTACTCCCAACAGAAGGGACCTGCCGCCCTGTTTATTCCCAAGCTCCCCCCCCCCCCCCCCCCCCGGCCCTCGGCACCTGGCTTCCAGGCCGGGACATTTACACCCCAAAAGAGACAAGAGAAGAAGCAGAGAGGAGAACCCAACCCGCGGAAATCGGCACCTCCACCTGCCTTGGGTAGAGGCCCAGTGGTTCTCGAAGGCTCGGCCTGAGGGGGGGATGGATAGAGAAGGATGGAGGACAGGAGCTGACCCGGCCGGAAGAGGGGGTGGGGACCGGCTTCTCCCGGGCCCTGCCGCCTCTTTTTCCAACGTGCTGGGAGAGGCGCGGTCCCCGACCGCTCCAGACAGTAGTGCTGGTGAAAAATCTCGGGTTGATGCGTTGTTGATTTTCCTTTTTTTTTCCCCTAGATTTCACAGTTTTGCCTCCGGACCATCTGTATTAGAGACAAGATCTAACACTGCACTAAAAATAATGATTCCAAACATTTTAATTGCACCTTTTGGTGACAAGGTTACTGGAGCAGCGCTTTACCGTAAAACCCTACAGCCCGATTATAAAAGCTACCAGCACTTTCATTTTTAGAAAAACAATGGCAGAAACCCTGGAGCCCAACGTCCCATCAGGGTCCTCAAGCTGACGTCTTGAAAGCACTGGGTGGGGCAGCGCAGGCCGGCGGGCAGGCGGGGGAGGGGAGCCCCTGGGCTCAGCCCGGGTGGCTGAGCCAGGGATGAGGAGTCCTGGGAAGCTGGGGACTCCATCCCTGGTGGCTGGGCCCTACTCCTCGTTGGACCTGGACACACAAGAAGGCACTTCAGAGCAATTTCCCTTTGGGCGGGGGCGGTCGGAGCAGTCGGGGCTGGGAGGGGCGGCTTGGCCTGGCCGGCGGCTCGGAGGCCGTTGGCGGAAATGGGAAGAAAGTCCGCCAAACTAGCCATTTGGAAATCCGCACACAAATGGGGAAAAAAATGTTTTTAACTTGATTATACTTTTTTTCTCTTTCTAAACTAGATCATGTATAGATACAGACCAAAGCAAAGTGATCTGGGGTATAATTCCTTTAAAAAAAAATTGATGTAGCTAAATTTTAAAAACCAATACAATATTCTGGCTTTCAGCAATTTCAGAAGGCTTTCAGCGGCAGATGTTTCTAGCTGGATGCCCGTTCGGCCAGCCTTTCTGTCACTAATGGGTTGGGCACCTCCAAGCACAATAGGTCTCTCTGGTCCCCCAGGGGGGTGGCTATGGCCTCCAGGAACAGGGAACACGTGGCCCTTCAGCCCCCCTCTGAGGGTGCCCTGGGGACCTCCAGCGCCCTCTAGAGCACCCTGCGTATGGGGAGGAGGGCTGGGTCTAGGTCAAGGACACAGACCAGGCCAGCGCCCACCTAGCATCTCCAAACCCAGCATGGCCTCCGCTCCAAGAACCACGTGCTCAAACTTGGAATGAGCAAGACAATGGTCCGGGCCACCCCGTCCACATTCCCACCTGACTTAGTGGTGCCTGCATCTGGCAAAAACAGAAAAGGGACATGGCGGCTGACCAAGACCTGGCCAGGCTGTGGGTTGATGAGTGGGGACAGGGGAGGCAGCCGTGACCTGAACTGACGGAGAATCCCACCTGGCCGGGCCTCCGCAGAGTGGGATAGCCCTGGGGAAGCCTCAGCGTCAGGGGCCCTTCCAGACCCTTGTCTCGGGGATGCTCCTACCTGCCAGGCTAGGGGGCACAGCGGGTGTGTGTGTGTGTGGGGGGGTTTGCAGCTGCTCCCTCCCCATCCCCCAACCTGCAGGCTCAGCCTTTCCCCCCCTCAGCAGGGGCTGCAAGCCTGCAGCCAGCAGAAGGGGCTGGTAGAGAGGCTGCACTGTCCCTGCGGCCAACATGAGCCTGAGCTGCAGCCCCCCAGTGTGGGCTGAGCTGGGTGGGCAGCACGTCAATGCAGGGGCAGGAGAGACACTTAACTTCAGGGACAGCCAGGACAGATATTTTTAAATCACCAATTTCCCAAGCAAGTACGTTTCCTCTTTCGAGTTATAAATCTAGATGGGAGAAAAGAAAAGGACAGAAAGAGGGAACAGCAAGGAAGAGCTAAAGAAGGGCAGCCTTGCCGAGGCCCCTCACCCAGGGCTGCGTCCAGCAGAGCCTGGGAGCCCAGCCCCTCCACTCCTGCCTCCTTCTAACTTTCTGAACCTCTCCGTGTTGTAAATGCTAAAAGCCCATTAGTAATTAAGCAATTTTGCATATTTTTTTCTTTTTAGGAAATTTATGTTTTTCTGTCTGACTGCCCTCCCTTCTGACATTTTCCCTTCTAGCCGAGTCTTCCATCCGTTTTAATCCACACAGTAATTGTAATCCCATTAAAGCAGATATAATTTTATTAGTATTCACAGTTCATCAAGCTAGCAATAATAACTGTAACCGCCAAATTAACAAACAAACCCAAAAAAGCGGCAAACACCATTTCTGGTGTTTAGAACAAACTGTAAACAAGAGCAAGCCAGCCTTCAAGGTTGACCAGCAGGCCCCCTCGCCAAGCCCCAAACCTTTTTCCTGCAAACTCTGTGGGCTAAGGCCAGTGACCTCCAGGGTCTCCTCGAGGTAGCTGCCCCTTGGCTCCCCGCTGCCTGGCTCTGCTTCTCCTCGGACCTTGCTCTACAGGAGAGCACCAGAGCTGCCCAGAGGGGTTAGTGTTGCTCCGGAGGCCTGGGTCAGCCCTGCCAAGGACCAACGCTCTCCGGAAGAGAATCCGAGAGGGCAGGAGCGCCGGGCGGCCCCGTTCTCTCCCCTTGGAGCAAATTCGCTGCGCACTCGCCTGCACCGAAATCCCGAGGCGCCCCGCGCCGCCCCCAGCCCAGCCGAGCCGGCGCCCCGCACTGCCCTCCCCCAGGGCCGCGGGCCGCGAGCCTGGGCCGCGCTCTGGCCACGCTTCGCCCGGCTTTAGCAGGATACCAGAGGCACTTGTTAAAGCACATACAACCCCTGCAAACCCATTCTCACCCTGACACTTCAAGGCTTTATATAGAAACAGGATTTGCTCGTCTTACACCAGCAGTCCCTATTAACGCTCACCCCGCGCACACACCGCCCTAATCCGCCAGGCCGCGGCGCCCCCCGCCCCCAGTCACAACAGCCGTTTTGTTCCCGCAGAAAGTGCCTCGTTGTCCCAGCCCCAGAATGTCTTAAGGATGTGAATGCAGAATGCAGAAATGAGGTTTCCGGGGAATTTAGTTTTTCTGCAGGAAGGGTGGGGGAGGGGCGGGGGGGGAGAGGCTTTATTTTTAGCCGGCTCCGGGGCTGCCCCTCCGAGACCCCGGGGACCCCGGGGACGGCCGCTCTAAACCGCGATGATCCGGCTGGGGGCCCCGCCACCGGAGCCCCGGCAGGGAAATGAAACCGAAGGCTGCTCGGCAAACGCTCCAAGGAGAGGAGGGGCGCGCGCCCACTCCCCCGGGACCGTGCCCACCTCTCGGCTGGGCCTCCCCTCCCGCGCCCGCCCCCGGCCGGCACTGACCTGTGTGCGAAGCCATGGGCAGCGGCGCCGGGAAGTACTTTCCGGGCTGGAAGTGAGCCGGGGGCTGCGCGGCGGGCCCGGCGGGGGCAAGGCGCGCGGCGGCGGCGGCGGCGGCGGCGCTGCGGTGGCCCAGGCTCCCGCGCTCCGGCAGCAGATGCGGCGGCGGCGGCGCGAAGTCGCGGCCATCCATGCCGGGCCCCGGCCCCGGCCCGCCGCCGCCTCCGGGGAGCAGCGCGGCCGGGGCCCCGGGGCGGCTCGGCGCGCGCGAGCGGCGCGCGGGCGGCGCGGAGGAGGCGGCGTCCGGGGTCACCGGCGGGGTAGCGGGCGGGTCAGCACGCCGGCGGACTGGGCTCCTCGGCGGGCGGCCGCGCGCCGAGCCGGCGGCCGCCGTGCGGGTCCATAGTCTGCGGAGGCAAGCACAAGAGACTCGGTGACTCGGGGCTCGGCTCGCCTGGGGGGTCCGCGCCCGCCCGCCGCCCGGAGCCGCGGCCGGGCCGGCCGGCCGGCCGGGCCCGGGACACTCGGCGCGTCTCCCGCCGCTCGCGCGCGCGCCGAGCCAGCCGGTCCCCGCGCGCACACGCACCGTCCCGGCCGCGCTCGGCCCCGAGGCGCCTGGGGTAACCCGGCTGCAGCGCTCGCCTCTTCCCCTTCGCGTTCCCGCGGGTCCCTGCGGCGAGGGCGCCGCGGCAAAAGGCTGCTGGCTCCGCTGGGTGATAAAAACCCAAATCTGCGAAGCCATCACGCACACACACACACACACACACACACACTCACACGCACACCCTCTCCCCTCCCCCGCTGCCCAGAGGTGTCTCGGAGGAAAAGGCCTGAGGTCCACGCTCGCCTTTTTCCTCTCCCCCCTCATTCCGAGGTTCAGCTTTTACTACATTCCGCTTAACCGAATAACCATGCTAATTAAGCGAGTAATTTTATTGATTGTAACTCAAGAGTTGTTGTTTTTTTATAACCTTCCTTTTCTCCACTTCTCCCATCCCCCCACGCGTCTTTCGGCCCATTCTTTAGAACGCGCCGCCCCCCCATCTCCAACGGGATGAGGCCCCCACCCCCGGCACCGAAGCCGGGACCCCGGGCCAGTTCCCCAGAGTCCCAGGAGTCTGCGTCCGCCGCCGGTGTCACCTGGGCGGCCACGCCGCAGTGCCCGGCCTGCCGTCCCCGAGCCGGGAGCTTCCCGGCGAGGCTGGAACAATTACCCCGCCCCCCAATCAAATTCGCCCAGGATCTTCCTCTGCGGACTGGGGACTTTGGGGCGGGGGTGGGGGGGTGGGGGAGTGCTCTGAGAGTCAGAAATTGTTCTCTCTTAGCGCCCCAAATCGGCCACAGAATTTCTCCCTGCAGCGCCTGCCCCGGGTCGCCGAGCCAAGTCGGTCTCCGCGCGGCCGCGCAGCCCGGGTACGCGGGGGTCTGCGGCGGCCGGCTCAGCCCTCGGGCCGCGGAGAGCCGGCCGCGCCCCGCGCAACCTTCGCCCTAGCTCAGGTCCCAGCAGACCCCCGGACTCAGCCATGGGTTTCCAACCTCCCGGCAGAGCCACTTAAAAACACCCCCACCTCCCTTCTTTCCACCCCCACCCAACTAGGGGAGTGCACTTCGAGGCTGATTGTGGAGCCACGGAGCAGGCGACAGAAAATGCACGACCGTGCGCCCGCGTGAACCTCTTTCACTTTGCATATTTCCCCTCATTTCCTAAATCCGCATTGTTTTAATGTTTGATATCACCTCCAACAAACGGGAGATGGGTAGGCTCAATAGTCTTGATTGTGAACCGTGCAGAAAACGTGTTTGTTTTTTTTTTTAGCCGTCCCACGAGCGACTAAGATGTTTTCCATTTCGTGAATACCATTTTAAATTGCTATATTTAATGCTACGGGTTCTACAATGTCTTATTTGCAGACTATTTTGTGTTTGATTTAATCTATAATCGAAAACATAATGTATTAAGTGAATACATATTTGCTCAGCTGATAAGCTTTTTTAATATTTATTCGGAGCACTTTTGCATTGTAAACAAATGGGACCTAGACAAAGAGTTCTCTTTGTCTCTCAACTTCATACAAAGGGGTTTGGGGTTCCCTCGCCTCTGGGGATCGCCAGCCCTCTCCCCCGGTCTAACAAATACCTCGGGTCGCCGCCGCTCGGGCCTGCAAAGCGAGCGCCAAGCCGCCGGGGCCAGGGCAGCACCGGCGAGGGGGCTGCCCGCGCCGGGGTCAGGGGAGGGGCTGCCCGGGCCGGGGGCCTCGGGGAGGGACAAAGAGAGAGGAGGAGGGGAGGGCGGTCTGGAACCCGCAGCTTCAAAGGCGCCGAGGGCCGGGGGCTGAGCCCGCGGGGGTGCGAGGCTTCCCGGCGGCCTCCGGGGAGTCGTGTGTGCTAGGCTTTTGTTTTGTGGGGTTTCTTTCTTCCTGTAAGCGATTTCAGAATTGTCGAGACAGCGCGAGCTGCTCGCGATTCTCGGGACGCGGGCTCGGCTGCCAGGAGCAATTTTGATCTTCCACCCCCCGCGGGCGGATCGCGGGCTCACCAACCCGCCAGACTGTTGTCGCAGACTGGGGGTGAATTACTGTTGCCCGTCCGTGCAACTGCAATCCTTTCAGGGTTGGAAGGACTTTCCTTTGTGTTCTTTGCTCCCGAAGAGAGGCCGCGCAGCGCCTCCGCGTCTGCCAGCGAGCGGCTCCCGGGGCCTGCGGAACCCAGGCGGAGGAGGGCGCGGGGCGGGGACGCGCGGCCGCCGCGGCCTGGGCCCGAAGCCGCGGAGCCGTCACCCGCCGGTCCCGGGGCTCTAAGCCCCCTCCCCCCGGCTCCGGGAGAGGCCGCGGCGGAGGACAGCGCGGTGGCCATAGGCCTGGCCGGTCTAGGGGAGGAAATGGAGCGAAAAGCTGCGGAAGGCAGGGGGCCTCGCGCCGGACAGAGAAATGATGACAAGGGCATTTCGGAAAGAACCAAACTTCAGAACGCTGGGCTCCTCCCCGGGCTAGCGGGGCTCGGTCCCCAGAGCCGCCGCCCCCACTGTGCGTGGCTCGCGCCTCCTGAATCTGGGGCTCCTTTAGGTTTGCTTTGGTTTTAACTAAAGGACTAAAAAAACCGCCGCCGCTTCGGCCGCCCTAGGGTTACGAGCACCCCTTTCTGTGTGGCCTCCTCGGGCGCCGTGGGGCCTGCAGGCTGGGCTGGAGCCAGGGGCGCACCGCGGCGCGGGCTGCTCGGGCGCCGCCGCAGAACCCGCTCCCTGCGAAACTGCCGCGCCCGCCCCCGCGGGAGAGGGCTGAGGGCCGGGGCCGCACCGGAACCCGCGCCCCCAGGGCGCACTCGCCCGCAGACCCCGCCTGGCTGGCCGTGGTCCGAGCCCCGCGCGCTAACCGGGACGCGCGCGGTGAAAACGCCCCGCTGCGCTGGCCTCGCTGCCCCCCTTCTCCTTCCTCAACACCCCCACCCCCCCGGAAAAGAATCTCTGAAATGTTCTGCAATGAATTAGGCTCTGGAAACCGAAACCCGAAGAACTCGCATTACCCCTGCCCACCCCGGCCCCTCGCCCGCACCTAGCCGGCGGCCGGAAAGCCTCTCTGGTCAGCGGCCCGGGCCGCCTAAACCACCCGAGCCGGCCCGTTCCCAGGGCCGCCGAGCGATCGGGCGGGGCCGACCCGGGGCTGCTCGGGGGAGGGGGCGAGGTGGGGGGGCGAACAATCGGGGTTCGTTCTTGGTGCCGCCAGAGCCCGGCTCGCGTTGGCGGGTCCGGGTCCTCGCCGACTGTCCGCCCGGAGCCACCCGCGCGGTTCGCGCTGGACGCAGCCTGGCGGTCCCTGTCCTGTCGCGATTATTTATTTTTAATGCTGGGTGTCGATCGAGACAACAAGCGCTCAGAGCAAAGCAAGGACGCGTTACGGGGGGAATTTTAAACCGATCGATAAGATTTTTCAGAGGAAAAAAAAATCGCTCTTATATATAGTCCATCTTAAAAAAAAAGCCTACTCGACATTATAACGGAATTTTTAAAAGGGAAGATCTATATTTCTTAACATCACAACCCTGAATTTATCTTGCTAAAAAGAAAAAAAAAATGTAAATCCCCAAAGCCAAAATAAAATAATAATAAAAATACAAAAACAAAAAAATGAAAGCAATTTCAGTTACTTACTGGAGGTTGTTTCCTGGATACAATTGAATGCAATACAATTAAATCAGTAAATGTGACTTTGTTTTGTATTCCTATTGGTATTTTCAATGTGCTGACTGTTGCACTGTAAATGCACCGCTTCCACAACAACGACTCTAGCGAGCCCATCCAGAGCGGCTCTCAAACCTGCAGCCCGGCGCGGCGAGCCACGGGCCCTGCATACTAATAAGCTCGTGCCACTCAGCCCCGAGCAGCGGGCGCGCTGATTGGTCGCGCAGCCCTCCGCGGCCGGGAGCTCGTGCCACTCATTCGGCGTAAACAGGCCTCCCAATAGGCTGGCGCCGGGCCAGAGAGCTGCCAATCAGGGAGCAGCAGGGCTACTACTGAGCCCGATGGCGCCTAATTCAAGCCCGGCGACTGCGCAGCTCCTCTGCGCAGATCGTTGCTGCTGAATGGGAATGTGGTGGCGCAGGGCGGGAGAGGGAGCGAGGCGAGTGGGAGCGCGTGTCCGCGCATAGGAGGAGGCTTTTTCTTTTTCTTTCTTTTTTTTTTTTTTAAACTTTAATCCAGCAGGTCTAACGTTTGGCTTCTGGTGCACAGAGGCCGGGAGAAGAAACAGCAACACCCGTGAAGGCAGATGTTTTTTAAATACCTGAGATCTGTCTGGCAGGTGGCTGAACCCTGCGCAAGTAGGCCCGAGCTCCAGGCATAGAGGCCTCCTCGGGTTGCAGGCCCTTCTACCACTCCAAGACCTTCGTCTGCTCAGGCCGAGGTCAAGAATGCCCGCACGCCCAACGCCTGGGCAGCGCGGGACCCCAGAGTCACCTGCCCGGTTGTCTCCTTTCCCTGCCTGCGGATCAGACCTCAGGGAGAGGGTCCTGCCTCTCTGGCCATCTATCTGCCAACTCTCATTTTAATCTCTCACGGCCATACTTTGCAACGGAGCACCGATGAAACTGAAAATCGGGGAATTTATGTCTAAGACAAAGATTGCTCTTTTCATCTGCAACTCGATTTTAAAAATATGTTCACCTTGATATACACAATGCACAGTATTTCTCAATGCCACTCTTCTGCATACCCGCTAAATTCTCTCTCCAGTTAAAAAGAGCCACTGAACGATTATCTCCATCGTTATCAGATGCAAAGCACTTTTAAAAAGATTCTCCAAATAAATATTTCTGTTGGAATTTGGTTTCCCAACAAAATGCTATTTATTCTCGAGGAGTCAAGGTTAGGGTTAGGGATGTCTCAGTAGTGATGGGTACATTATTTTTACTGCTCTTTCTCATTGTGAATCTCTGCCTCCCTCTCTGGGGGACAAAAAAAAAAGGATATTTAAAATAGATGCTAACAAACGCATGCACACGCATTAGAAATTCTCCACTGGCTCATTCCAATAGGGACACGAAGGGGTTAAACCCGAGGCCTTCTGTTGTCTCCTTCCTTTTCCCGCCCCCCCCGCCCTTTCCCGCGGGACCGCCGGGATTGGCTGGCACGCTGCCAGCAGGCTGTCAATCACCGAGTGTAAACAAGGCGCTGATTGGCTGTTGTCCAGTCCGCACAGGGCCTCCTGAAAAAAGCAATTACTGGCTCCGCGGTTTCAAGGCGCCCAAGGCCGCTTGATGAAAGGAGATAAGCTGGGGACAGTTTCCAGGACCCCCACGGGCCGACCCCGGCAGCCGGGAGCCGAGGTGCGCTGCAGAACCCGCGGATCAAAGGAATCCGGAGAGAAAGGGGAAGCAGGCGCACGGCCCGGGCCGGCCTTACCCCGCGGGCATCTCTGACCTGTGGTGGGGGATTTGGGCGGCGGGCGGGGGCTCCGGGATTCGGCGCCCGTTTCGGGCGGCGCGGCCGGCGGGGCAGCTCGGGAGAGCCGGGGGCTGGCAGGTAAGCACCGGGACACCGCGATCGCGGGACAGGGCGCGCGGTCCCGAGGTGAGTCTCCGGCGAGGCCCCGACGCGGCGGCGGGGACAAAACCCCCGCGGCCCGAGCCCCTGGCCAGTCCCGAGGTCGACGCCTTCGGAAACGACCCCGGGCGGCGCGCGGCGACCGCGGGAGGAGAGGCGGCATGCATAAATCCATAAAGCGCCTGGAGATCCGATTAGCGCGCGGCTATTCATTAGGCCGTGGGCGATTGAATTAGGTCCCCGTTGCGGACCCGGGGGGGGTGAGGGGGGGCGGCTCCGGCTTGGCGCGGCCATCGGGGCGGGGGGTGGCTGACGACGGACCACCGGGCTCGGGCCGGGCTTCCGGAGGATGGAGTCTCAGTGGCGGCCCCGGCGTGTGTGGGGGACTGGGTTCCTCCGGGTCCCGCCCCCGCGGGTATGTGCGGAGGCCCCCCGCTTCCCGCGCACATCCAGGAAAGCCGGCCCGGCTCGGGAGAAATCAATCTCACCCAGGGGTGGGCGGGCGGGGACGGCCATCGGCCTGGTCTCCGGGACCGCTTGCAGGGCCAGGCGGGGCCGGAGCTCGGGCTGGGAGCGGCCTGCCGCGCGGTCCCGGAGCGCGCCGGGCTCACACTGCGCCCCGGGCTCCGGTGACCTGGTGCGCGGTGGCTGCCCGGTCCGTGCGCCTGGGGGCCCCCACCCGCTTCCCGCAGCCCCTCGGCACAGCTCTCCAGCCTCGGAGCCCCGACCCCCGGCAAAGCGCCGCTCGCTGACAACACATTGCCTATTCTGGCTGGGAAACGGAGTTCCCCATTTCTGACTTGCTGCAATAAGCTTGTTTTCTGGCCCAGGAACCTTTTTTTTTTTTTAATGTAATATTAAGTATTAAAGCTCCATTTGAAATTAAATATATACCTGAGCAAAATACATCTAAGAAAAACATCCTCCATCCAAGAGAGAGAAGACCTTGGCGACCCGCAGAACACTGGAATTTCTCCTAGCTCCCCAAGTGCGCCGCTGCGGCCCCCGGTGCCCATGAGCCGGGAGGGGACTCCTGGCGTCTCACCGCCTCGTGGGAGAGACGCAGCGGCTTCTAGTCTCCAGGATCCCCCAGCCGGTGCGCGGAAGGGTGCCGGCTGGGAAATCCCCAAACCCTGCTTCCACCCCCGCGGGCAGAAGATTGTCTGAAGGTCCTGGAGCCTGGCTGATGGGCCCCACCCCCGCCACACTGGAGACAAGCTGGCTGCTGAGGGAACCGACCCGCAGAGAACAGCATGGGTCCGGGACCTCCCTGCCCTCCACAGGTTGCAGATCGCCTTCACTGGTTCCTTGCCGCTCACCTTCACCAGATTACTAATCCAGGGGCTGAGAACTAGCTTTCAGAACCTCTGCAGCGCTGTGCCTGCCCCTGGTGACTTGCACCTGGACTCAGGCTGCAGGCTTGTGGAGAGCCTGCCAGCCTTGGGTGTGCAGCTCCCTGCCCCCTCTGCCCCCCCTGCCCCTCCTTCTGCCCCCACCATCGCTTAAAACAAATCTAGTGGGCTCCCCCGCCCCCGGTGCTGTTTCAGAACAGTTGTTACAGCAAATAACTGCAGATGGGCCTGCTGGCTGCGTCAGGTCTGGCAGCCTCCCAGCTCGGGCACCGGCCGCTAGGCAGCTCCCAAAGTACCACCAAAATAAGCTCCCAGTGTTCCCCCTTGAGGCTGGGGCCGGGCATGTTTGGCTGGGAGCGCTATCAGCTCTGAGGAAACCTCCGGTTTCCTTTTCAAACTCTCCCTGCTGTCCAGAGCTGACAAATGTTTTTAATTTTAGAGAAACATGGTGTACGGATCTGTAGACTCGCCTTCCACCAGGGTGGGAGAGAAAACCAGAGAGAGGTCAGAGAGGAGAAAAGAAGGGGTCCCGATGGGAAGCTGGGTTGAGCTGGGGTGTCCGGGGCCCTGCGGTCGCCCACAGTTTCACAGGGGAGCGGGCTCCCACACCCCAGCAGCCCGCGGGCCCGCCCCAGCCAGGAATGCTGCCAGAGGCGTCCTCGAGCCCCCAGCGAGCGAGCTTCCTGCAGGAACCCCGCTTCCACGCCTCTCCTGGCAGACACCGCTCCTGGCTTGCCCTCTGGCCTCGAAGAAGATAAACAGATGCCCGAGAAGCCAGCTGTTCTCGGACACCTGGGCACGCACTCCCACAGACCACACTGAGATCCACGCGCACACGCCACCCACGTGCCGCCTCGCATGCACACGCGTACGTCACACACGTGTGCTCACATCCCCAGCTTATACATACTTCACACTCAGGCACACATACACTGGAGCATCACAGGGCACATGACACCCCCATGTGCACAAACGTACACGCACATGCTTCCGTTACCACACACCGACACGAGTTTACAGCATGCATGTGTAGCAGCATTCTGGAGAACCTGCCTTCCCCCACGCAGCCGAGCGGCCCCTGCCACCCCAGAGCCTTCCCCCAGCCCTGGAGCCCCAGCTGCCGTGCTCCCCGAGAGGTGGCAACAGATCTAGGTCTCCCGGCTCCCAAAAGACCACGATCCCGCTCTGTCTGAAATCATGAAATAATCATTTTTTAACACAAGAGGGTGGGAGTGTTGGGTGAGTTACGTAAAATTGTGAATTAGTCCCTGCTCCAAGTAAACACCTGCTTGGGCCAGAGAGCAGCAGAGCTGCGTGCTCGGTAATTGTGTGTCGGGTGTCTCTCCATTGTTCCCTGGGCCATTAGTCAAAGGGCAAATTAGGAACAATTTCTTGACAAAAATTGACTCTTAATTCTCCATGCCCCCCTTCCAGGCTCAGGGGGCCAGGTCCAGAGGGCAGGCAGGCAGCCCGCCTGAAGGGGGGGGCCTGTATCCACAGGTTTGCACTTGCCCAGCATCTAGAGCTTGTGGGGGAGAGGAAGAGGGGTGAGCTGAGCCAGCACCCCCTACCCTTGCTCAACAGGAGACTGGTGCACGTCCACTCGTTCCAAGGACAGCACAAAGATTAGGAGTTTGCACCCCCCTGCCTAAGTAAGAGGGATAAAAAAAGAAGAAAAATCAGACACATTCCCAGAAATGCCCTAGCTGGAGGAGATCGGCCCCAGCACCACCAAAGCCGGGGCCCCCACCCCATTTGCCTGAAGGAAGTCTACTGCCACCAGATTGGGGGGGGATGATTCTTTTCATCAGGGCCTCTGGCTGGTGCACTGGAGGGAGCAGAGGTGTTGGGGGAAGGTCAGTGTGGGCCAGCCCCAGTCCAGACTCGAGAAGCCCTGCCCCCCACATGGCTCCCTCACTAGGTCCTCATCAGGGCAGCCTGGACCCCTGTCTTCCCAGGTGTTCTCAGCCTTGGCTGTGGCTGGGGTTGGGAGGCCCCCTGAGACCCCTAGAGGTCCTCCCCAAGGTGCTGCAACGGGGACTTTGTGCCTAGACTGGAGGGTGGTCTTTGCCACGTCTTCCTCTTTGGGGGCTTAAACTTCGTTAGGGCAGGCCTACTTTGGAGGGGAGAGGAAGGTAAAGATCCCCTGGGCCCCCTCCCCCAGAGAAGGGGGCTGCCCCTCCCAGCAAAAACAGCGCCTCCAGTCACAGAGGGCCAGGTGACAGGGGAGAGGCTGCCAAGGAAGAAGAGTTGTCCTGGGCCACGCCAGGCTGGGAGGGTCCTTGCCACACCTTCTCCAGGAGGTCTCCCTCCAGCATCGCCAGGCCCTGTGCCGTGGCTGAATGCCTCCCAGGTCCCAGCTCCGGCCTGAGCAAGGGGCCTGCATGCTGAGGCCAGAGCCCTGCTCGCTCAGAAACCTCCGGCCCCTCCAGGCACAGCTGGTCCCTGCAGGCCACAAACAGGCTCCAAGACAGACTTAGGGATGTGGCTGGAAGTTTCAAAAGGCAGCAAGAGCTGCTGGGGAGCCAGACTTTGAAGTTGGATGAACAGCTTTCCCGGGCCCCTCCCTCCTGGGGGGGTAAATTCTGTTACTGGTTGCTCCAACCAGGTCAGGAGGCTGCCCAGCCCCCTCAGCTCAGGGAAGGTGCTTGTTAAACACAGAGTCGTAATTTGTGGCTAAATATAACCCAGTGTGTTCACACGTAAAGTATAATTCAGGGTGCTAGTTGCGCGAGGTTATCAACAGGAGACCCATCTGGGTTAAATTGAAGTGATTTTCATAAAAGGGCAGGAGCGTCCCGTTGCCCAGCTTCCCCTCCCAGACGTTTGATTAGTGGCAGTGAGACTGTGAGGACCGCCAAGGAGGATGGAGCCGGAGGGGAGACGCGGGAGCCCCCCCCATCGCCTCCTCACTGCCCGCTGTCCTCCCCCGCTCTCCAGCCGCCTGGACACTTTCTCCCATAGGCTAGAAGGCAAGGGACCCTCCGGGGAAGTCTGGGAAGGAATCAGTAGCGTGCGCCAGGCCGCCCTCCCCCAAGGCCAACTGCTCCCTCCCTGCCGATAATCACCCTCCAAATCCAAACCTGGGGGGGTGCATTTCGGAGGTCTTGCAGTAGGCTGGTCCGAAGTGGGCCCTCCTCTTCCTGCCTGTGCGGAAAGATCCCAGCCCCAGCCCATGGGAATGGAGGTGGGTGGCCTAGTGGCTGGAACTGCCCTGCAGGGCGACAAAAACTCTGCTGGGCCGCACGAGGGGCCAGCTACACGGTGCTTCCAGGCACACACACCCACAGAGACGGGCTGCACGCCCTCTCTGGGAGGACACCTGCCTGCTCCCAGACCAGCCAGAGGGAGGGCCAAGTAAGCAGTTGCCGCGGGCCACTCCTTCAGCGCTGTTTGGGTGTGTTTACACATGTCGCTGTCAGGGTATGTCTGGACAGGGTCTCTGGGGCCGCACTTCCCGGGCCTGATCTCACAAGGGGGGCGGGGGGAGGGCCCCGAGAGAGGGGGTATGGCTGGGTGTCAGGGTTTCCTCTGATAAAAGCCAGCTGGCCCAGGCAGAGCCTCAACAGACAGGCAAGGCCAGGAACAAAACCTAAAGGACGAGTCTGGGACCAGGCTGGCCCAATTTTCAGGGGACTGAGCGGGCCACAGCTCATCAGACCCCGCCCTTAACCCACAGCCAACAAAGTTCTTCTGAGCACCAGCTACAGGGCTCAGCAGCAGGAGGGCACAGGGCCCCCCAGGTGCAGGGGAAAATGGCACCTTCCCCTTCCCACCCCAGCCTCCGGAGTGGGCAAGAACCTCAGAGCAAACTTCCCGGCTGGATTTTTTCACATTCCCGAAGATGGAAAAACCCCCAGTCCCTGCTAGACTCCCCTTCCTACCTCTGTCCCAGCAGAGGGCTCCAGATGGTAAGGGGCTGCCTATTCAGACTAGCTTCTGACACTCAAAACCAGAGGCCTGGACAGTTCATTTTGGCAACCCTCCTGTTCTCTTCCTGCTGTAAAGTTGTTGCTGGCCACGCTCCCCACTAACATCCCAGACCCCGCTTAATGGGGTGGGCCCACCTCACAACCTCCTCTTGCCCCTGCGGCTGAGCCACATCCTCACCCTGCCCTGCAGTCCCTAGGACTTTTCTCTCAGTCTGATGGCCAAGGCTGGCGGCTCCCTTCCTGGGCTGCCTTTGGAAAGAAACTGGGGCTGGGAAGGCACCAGATACGGCTGTTCTCCTCCTTCTTATTGCTGAGGGGTTGAGCGCTCGGCCTGTTTACCTGCAGCATATATGAACCAAAAATAAATTATTCCCATCAGAGTTCCCACAGAACAGTTGGGGCCTGTGGCAAAGCCCTTTCTCCTCCCATTCCTCCAAGCAAAGGGGCTGGCCCAGGCACCACCACTCCAGCCCGATCTGAGCATGCCCACCGTCTCTTTTGTTAACAGGACAGTAGATCCATTCAATTAAAAATCATTCAATAGATCCGTTGTTTTTTAAATTTTTGTTTGTTTTTGACCTGCAGAAATATATACTGCATCCCAATTCATGATGCATCAATACAGGCTGCAGATGGCAACTGGGGGTGGGGAGATGCCGGGAAAGTGTCCCGAAGGGAGAATCCCCAGAGAACTCCCCCTTCCAACAGGGCAAGCCGGGATGGGCAGAGGGGCCTGACCCGGAGCCAGCGCCGCGGCGGCCCGGCGCCCTCGGCCCCGGAGAGCCACTTCCGCCGGGGCCTTCCCGAGCGCACCAACGCACTGCTCCGGGGCCTGGCCTCTGGCCGGCGCTGGGCCGTCTCCACGGGCGCACTCCGAGCCCCGGGGAAGCGCAGACGCAAATTGGGCAATTTTCTTTCCACCAGAATGCATTTTCTTGGGTTTGCACTTGCATTTTTTCATAGCGGGCATTTTTGAGGCAAAAAGCCACCACCCGAGGCGGGTGGGAGAGCAGAGCCCCGACATCCAAGCTAGAAACAAAAGCCCTCTGGACCGGGCCGCGGGGCCGGCGGTGGGCGCAAGACGGAACGGCCCGCGTCGGGAGAAGCGGCACCTACGGCTCGGCGGCTCCGGGTCCCGCTCCGGGTCCCGCTCGGAGGCAGCTGCGGCGCCGGGCTCCACCGTCCCGACCTGCTCTCCGGAGCCCGCCCGGTCCCCAGAGTGGGGAGGCGGCTGGAGGCGCCATAATCGCAAATTTATGGCCCGGGTGACGCGCTTCCCTCTCCCACAATGGGGCCCGGTGACACTAAACGGAAAATTGATGAGCGAGGAGCGAAATCGAATCTCTACCCTCCACGCCGGCTCGACTCGCTTTTAGAGGCAGGGGCTGCTGGACGGGACGCGGGGAGGGGTCGCCGCGAGGTGGTGCGGTTCGCGGCCCCGCGCCGGACGCTTCCTCCCAGCTCGGCCCGGTCCGCGGGCTTGGGGGGAGGGGGGACCGAGACCCTCGTCCCGCGCCCCATCCCCCCACCCCCACCCCCCACCCCGGGCCAGCCGACTCTCCGCCGCATTTCGCACCCCAGTCCCACCCGCTCCGACGCGCCCCCAGCCCGCTCCCCAACTCCGAGGCCCCCCATACGGCGAGGAGCTCCCCGCCCCCACCGCACAGAGCCCAGCCCCCACCAGAGCAAGTGGGAGAAGAGCGAGTGACCACGCGGGGCGCGCCTGCGGCGGCTGCAGAGCTGGCCGCGGGCGCCCGCTCTCCTCCGCCCCGCGGCGCGGTTTCCCTGGGGCGCGCCCGGCGCCTCCTGGCACCGACCCCGCCGCGCCGCGTCCTTAAAGGCGCCGCCCGCCCCGCCGGCCTTTGTCCGTGCCGCGGAGAAGGTCACGCCGGGGGGCGTGGGGCCGGCGGCACGGCCCGCGTGAGGGACGCTGTCCCCCCCATCCCCTCCGCCAGCCCAGGGGCGGAATTCCGCGGCGGCCCAGTAGCCACCAGGCCAGAGGCTTCCGGAGACCTCCCGTCTTGGGCCCGATGCATTGTCGTGTGGGGTATACAGTTGGGGCCAAGGGCCTGGCTTTCAACAACTGAGGGTGAGGGGGTGTGCTTCTGGGAGAGAGAATGAATGAGGGACCCCACTGGGGGCTGCTTGCAGAAAGGAAGGGCCACGTGCTCAAGAGAAAACACACCCCCACCAACCAAGCTGACAACCTGGCAACCTAGCTGAGCTGGGCTCTGGCCAATGAGGGGCAGTCCCAGGGGACAGACACGCTCCTGGTTGGGGGCCCAGACCAGGATCCACAGGGCAAGTCTTTAGCCAATTCCACTGGTCCACCTCCCTTCCCTAAATGCCTACATGGACATCTGGGTGCCAGATGGTGTCCTAGACACTCATTTAATGCTCATGCCCATTTTATAGATCAGCAAACTGAGATTGGGACAGTTAGTGACTGGCCTGTGTTCTTACCCAGGGGCTGGGTACCTGGGTCTCAGATTCTGCAAAACCAGGACATGGATTGACTGGCTTGTGGGTCCGTGATAGCTCCAAGACTCATGGGCAGGGCAGACTGTGTCCTGACTTCTCCAAGCCCTTATGCTTGTAGACGGAGAGCAGAAAAAGTTGGGCCTTAGGACCCCTGTGGGCTAGAACACCCACAAGAAGGATGCCACCAGGGCCCCATTCTCCCTGGAAAGTCCCCTCTGCAGGCTCTGCCAGCTGCGCCTGTTTTTCTGAGTCACTGGGATGAAGGCACAGTGAGGCAGGTCACCATCCCTACAGCTGGGAAGAACTGCTAATATATGGGAAGAATCTGGAAGCCAGATTCCAAAAGGTCACATTGGACTGAAACCAGTAAGATTATGTTTAACAGGCTGGATATGAACCTCCACTTTTAGGTTCAAAAATCAGTTGTAACAATGCAGGCAGTTTCCCCCTGAAGATACGATGTGCCGACGTGCAGCTGTCTGTACCTTTCAGCAGAACTGGCTTCCCCCGGCAGAGGCCCCTTGTGAATTTCTCCGAGCCCCAGCAGCTGAGCCTGTGCCCTTGGGGGCCCTCCCGGGGTGTCAGGCTCACTGGGGGAGGGGACACAGCTGGGCACAAGAGAGAATGGGGTCCTTGTGCTGCTATCATCAAACCCGGGGCTGGATGAACACAGCTTTGTCTGCACCCACACTCCCGTGGTCACCACGGGACCAGGGATCAGCGCCTGGGGCTGGGGGCCCTCGGAACAACAGTGGCTCTGCTTTTTGGCCTCAGTTAACCCTTGAGTGGGTGTTGCACGCATAGTTTTTCCCTGGCTCTGTGCTTGGGGGCTGGGGGCATGCAAGAGAAGGGTAAAAATCAGTGTCAGGGCCCAAGGTTTGAAACAGTGTTGTTAAACTGAACCTTTTCTAGATTTAAATGGCTGCAGCTATGGGGGGAAGATGAGAGGGGGGGCCTTGGCAGGGGGCGGGGGCGGGATCCAAGTGGAGGTAGCTCACGGGGTTACTCAGGCTTCCCCACAGACTGCCCTTCCTTCCTGTACCAGGCTCATCTGGGACTAGAAGCTCAACCCGATGGCACCCCATTCCTGGTCTGGCTCTGGCATGCACCTCACTTCTGGGGAGTTCTTGGTCATGTGGAGCAGGTCCCACACTGTGCATCCATCAGCCCCGCCAGATCTCAGCCGGGGACACCCAACTATGGTGGGGAGAAGAGCCCAGACATCAAGGCCGGAGGACCTTGCTGTGACTTCAGAGCAAATTAGGGTGGGGGGCAGTCAGAAAGGGCTTCCTGGAGGCAGGAAGGGCAGATGGAGGGCGGGAGGGCAGATGAGGGTGATTTGCAGGCTTTGAATTGGGGGTCTGGGCTTGAATTGCCACAGTGGATCTGGGCTAGGAAGTGGGGTCCTCCCTGTGAGTATGCATTGTTCTCTCTTAGTAAGTGCAGGGTGGCAAATGGGCAGCAAGGAGTACAGGGGGCCCCAGACAACCCCAGGGCTGCAGCATCTCTGGCCCAGGCCGTTCCTGTCTGGCCCACCGATCTTCTCCTGGGCAAGCAGCCTCAGGGCCCAAAGGAAGTGCCCCTAGGTAGGAGTAGGATGATTCTCTTCTTTGTAATTTCCCATATTTCTCAAATTTCTCTTTTTTGAAATGTATTCTTTTTGTAATCAGAGAAATCCGAAACAATAAACATTACCCCCAAACACATCTCCAGGCCCAGAGATCCCTATCCCTTGGCCACACTGTTAGGGAGCACTGGGACACCCTGCTCCCTCTCCTGGCTGCCCTGGCTCAGTGCTCACTGTCCTCCCCAGGCGCCTCAGCCCCATCCCTGCCCCACAGACACCTTGATGGTTTATAGGCCCGGGGGTGCCTCAGTTTGCCCTACACCCCCTTCCCCAGGTCCTGTGGAGACCACCAGCTGGACTCAGGGTGGATGCCACCTGCTCTGGCCCTGGTCCCTCGGTCCTCAGAGTCCAGTCCGGTCCACCAGCCCCCAGAAGCCCTTCCCCAAAGCTAGGCACTTGTCTCCTGAACCCCCACAGTAAAGTGAGCCCTGGGCAGTCAGGCCCCTGCTCACGAGAGGCCCACAGCCCTGAACGTTCCATGCCATGGCTGAGGGTGCCAGCTAGCCAGTGATGGCAGGCCAGATGGGGGGCCCTCTGGGGCTGAGGCCAGCCTCCTTCACAGTGTCAAGGGCCCACCCAGGGGTCAGGGTCCTCTGCCGGCAGGCGCACCCACGTGTGGGGGCCCGTGGGAGAAGCCTCCTGATGTCTCTGTTGTGGGCAAGAGTGAGCTCACTTCCTTCTGGATCCCCAGTTGGAGCCCTGTGTCCCTGCCAGTGCCGTGGCCCCATCCTGCCTGCACAGGGCTCCTGGCCGATGCAGGCGGAGGGGCTGGAATCCCCTCACCAAGCCTGCCCAGCAGTGGGCTGCCCTATTTTCGCCACAGTGATTGCTCTGGGGGCTGGTGGTGGCTCTTCCCTGCCCCCACCCCAGGATCGAGAGCCCTGGGTTGGAAACCCCCGTGAGGGTGACAGGTGTGGGGGTGCTAGAGGATTTCCAGCAGAGGCTGCTGGGTGAGAAGTTGGCCCCAGGGAATTGCTGGCTTAGCATGCACTGGGATGAGGGGGTGCCAGGAGTCCTGGGGGTGGACAGAGCAGGTTGAGGGCCCTCAGAACCCTGGGGAGGGGGCAGGAGAGATTCCCCAGCACAGAGTCAAAAAAAGAAATCTGTGGGGACTAGGCGGGGGGTGAAGGGGGGGTGGAGGTGGGAAAGGATGAAAAATGGCCTGGGGCCACAGCGGCCGCCAGCCATCCTCACCGACCAAGAGGGAGAATGGCGGTTTCCTGAGCACTGAGCCTCAGTCACCAGGTGACCCCGCACCACTGGCCAAGGCCACACAGGCAGGAAGGGGAGCAGCCAGGATTTGGACCCAGGCCATTGACCTCAGTCTGAGCTCTAGCGGCGGGCCCACCCAGCCCTGAAAACGCAGGCGAAGGCAGGATTTGGGTTCTGATGGGCAACCTCACAGGGGCCGTTGCTGGCCTCTGGCTCAGGACAGCCAGACTTGACCCAGACATCTGAATGGCCAAGGTGGGCCTCCGCAGCGGCCTCGGCTGAGCCCGGCGCTCGCGTCCTCCCCTGTGGCCCTGAAGCAACCCTTTCCCTCAAATGCAGGCTGGTTGGGCTCAGGTGCTCAGCCGTTTCCTCACCTGGAAAGGCCCCTGGGAGCGCGGAGGCGGCCAGGCTGGGCTGTGGGGTCTGTGGGGAAGGGGCTGAGCCAGAGGCCAGGGCACCTGGGACAGAACAAGAGTGGGGCCCAGCCCCAAGGTGGACAGGACGAGTGGGGGCCGGGCGCAGCCTGTTTCTTCCTCCTGTTGGGTGATTTACATCATTAGTAAACCTGGGATACAAAGTTCAAAGGTTTGAGTGGCGTGTCAGTGGCAAAATAGGCCCCCAGCCGCGGGTGCCCTGTCCATTCTGGGCCACGAGGGGAGAGAGGCCACATTAGGCCTCAGCCGGTCACGTGGGGAGGAGGCTGGCCCCTAAACCCCACGTGCCCCTGGCTGCCTGGGCCACACACAGCCTCACTGTGCCCGCACACCTGTGCCCGTCCCCTGTCACACGGTGCGCAGCTACACCCAGGGCCCACACCACACGACACCCACAGGCCCCCCTTGTGAACTGGACCCAGAAATGGAGCCTCTGGGGGCACTTCCGAGGTCCCTCTCCCTACCGTTTCTAAGGGGCTGCCTAGCACCCACAGGGCCCAGGGCCCCCAGGACTTGGGACGAGACCCTTCACCTCCTGCAAGCTCTTTCTGGCCCAGCTGCACCTGCTTAGGTTCACCCCACCACCAGGCAAGCAAGGGCCTCCTTGGTCCCAGGAGACCCAGGCCCAAACCCAGGTCGGCCGTGTACCGCTGGGTCACCTCACCTCCCTGAGCCCAACGTGCCCCCCCACAATCACGGGGAAGACCCTCTCTCGGTGGGGACGAGATGGGTAGGATGGATGGCGGTGTGGTCTCAGGTGACAGAGAAGCCTGGAGGCAAGTGAGGGTGCACAATGGTGGCCTGTGTCCGCATTGCCAGTGTTCTCCTCGGCCTGAACCACTGTCGGGGGGCCCTTTCCCCACACGGGCCTGTTCCCATCTGGCGTTTGGGTTGAGGAGTTTGGTGACTTGCCCACAGCTCTCAGACCCCACACCCCACTTTTGCAATCACATGGCCGGAGTAACTGTGTGATATTTTGGGAACCCTGCTGGAGTGGCTGGGTGGTGACCCCAAAAGATGAGTCCACCCAGATCCTGTGGGTGTGAATTGGTTCAGAAAAAGTCTTCTCTGTAGATGTAACCGAGGTAAAGATCTTGAGGGGAGGGCATTCTGCATTCGGTTGAGCCCTAAACCCAATGGCAAATGTCCTTTTAAGAGAGAGGCAGAGGGCGCCTGGGTGGCTCAGTTGGTTAAGCGACTGCCTTTGGCTCAGGTCATGATCCTGGAGTCCCGGGATCGAGTCCCGCATCGGGCTCCCTGCTCGGCAGGGAGTCTGCTTCTCCCTCTGACCCTCCCCACTCTCATGCTCTCTCTATCTCATTCTCTCTCCCAAATAAATAAATAAAATCTTTAAAAAAAAAAAAAAGAGAGAGAGGCAGAGGGAGATTTGGGGCAGCCAGGTGGTGACGGAGGTGAGGACCTCATAGGGCCACCAGAAGCAGGAAGAGGAGGGCTGTGCCCACACCTGGATTTTGACCTCTGGCCTCCAGAGCCGAGAGACTACATTTCTGCAGCGTCAAGCGCCCAGTCCGTGGTCATTCGTATGACAGCCCCAGGACGCCAAGCCCCACGTTGGCCCTGGCGTGGGCATCTCCTGTGCTCCCGGGCGGAGGGCGAGGGCATGAGCCCGTCCCCGGGAGGTGCCCGTCCTCCTCTGCGCTCTCTGGACAGCGCTGAGCCCGAGGGAGGCTGCACAGCCGGTCAGGGGAGGACGAGGATCCCAAGACCTGCTCTGACAGGTGGGGAGCGAGGTCTCGGTCATGGTGATGCCTGCTTGAATTTGGAGGTCACCAGTTTGGAATCTGGGGCAGTTAAACTGGGTTTAGGCAGCGGCTGATGTTCTCTCGGAGAAGGGCCGCCCCTCCGTGCGATACGTCTTCTGGAGCAGCGACAAGCCGCGAACGATTGTGAGCCACGCACACAGACCTGGGGGCTGGCTGGTGGCCCCAGGCCTCCATCTCCCCTTCCCCCACGTTAGTCTCCACTTACTATGTTCACGCACGTGCACGGAAGAGCACGCGTGGTCGTGTAAATGCGGGCTCGACCCCACACGCGGGTTTGCTGTGCTCCTGCCTTCACCTTTCGTGCCCGGCTTCCTTCAGTCCGTGTTGCTCCTGTGAGCCTGATCCGTGCGGTTGCGTGTGTCCACAGTTCCTGTTCATAGCCCCGTGACATTGCATCGCGGGAAGAAACCACAATCTGTTTATCCATTCTCCTATTGATGGGCATTTGGGTCGGTTCCAGTTTGGGGCTTGCAGAGCGACGCGCCCCACCAAGGGATGTGTCTACCAAATACTACGAACGTGCCGTTATTTAGGAAGAGGTAATTACTTAGTGATCTTGAGATGAGACTACCCTGATTAGGGCAGGCCGTAAGCCCCATGACAAATGTCCTCACTCGAGTGGGGCAGGGTGGGGGGTACACAGAGGAGAGGCCACGTGGCCACAGAAGCGGAGACCGGAGGGATGTGACCACAGGCCACGGGGTGCTGAGGATTGTCGCAGCCGCCAGAAGCCAGGAGGGAGTCACGGACAGAGGCACCAGCCCCGCCCATAGCTTGACACCTGGGGCCTCCCAAACCGTGACAGGGTATTTGTGGGGGTTTTTTTGTTTTTAAGATTTTATTTATTTACTTGACAGAGAGAGACACAGCAAGAGAGGGAACACAAGCAGGGGGAGTGGGAGAGGGAGAAGCAGGCTTCCCGCCGAGCAGGGAGCCCGATGCGGGGCTCGATCCCAGGACCCCGGGATCATGACCTGAGCCGAAGGCCACCCAGGCGCCCATATTTGTGTTGTTTTAAACCGGCCACTTTATGGTCCTCTATTACGGCAGCCACGGATGCTGGCGCAGGGCTCCAGGGAATAGACAGAGTTCGAGTAAGGAACTGGCCACGTGATTGTGAGGCTGACAAGTCCACAGACCTAGAGCTGGCCGCTGGGAACCCAGGAAGCCCGATGGTCCAGTGTTGAGTCCTGAGGCGGGAAAAAGGGGTGCCCCAGCTCCAGCAGCTGAACAGGAGGGCATTCCCTCTCCTTTTCTGGAGGGACCCCCTCTTTGTTCTCCTCAGGCCTCTAGCCCACTGGACGGGCCCACCCGCATCCGGAAGGGCGGACAGCGGCCTCAGACGCTAACATCTGGAGTCGTCCTCACAGACACACTAGAATAATGTTGAACCAGCTGTCTGGGCAGCGCACGGCCCCGCCACACCAACACATAAAATTAATCACCACAGGCAGATGCCTAGGAGTGGAGGGACGGGTCCGGCTTGGGGGTAGCGATTGGCAGAAACCACCAGACAGGCCTTCGCTGCGTGGGGGGTGGGCGCTCCAGACGCTCCACAGCCTCGCTGGGCGCTCACACTTTGGAGCTTTGACCTCTAGCGTTCCCCGGGGGCCGTGAGGGTGCTGTCATTGTGCTCTACGTGGTTGTTTCCCTGATGATTAAGGAGGCTGAGCTGTTGTTCCTCTGCACGTTGGCCGCTTGGAAATCCTAGACGTCTGGGGAGCACCTGTTCAAGTGTTTTGCCCAACTCAGAAATGGCTTGTTTGCCTTGTTTTTAATGGCTTTGTGGATGTTCTTTCCATATTCTGCACAGGAGGCTTCGGTTGGGTATCTCTCTATCACGGTATACAGATGTGACTCAGTCCATCCAGCACGCCACTCTGGATCTCGGGGCTGTGAGTTCAAGTCCTTTGTTGGCCGTAGAGATTACTTAAAAATAAAAATCTTAAAAAAAAAAAAGTTATACAGATGTATGGGGTGGATATTGTCTCCCTGTTTGTGGCTTACCTTTTCACTCTCCAAATGGCATCTGGATGAGCCGACCTTCTTAAATTTAATGGAGTCCAGCCTTTCATGGAGAGCGCCTTTCGTTTCCTATAGAAGAAATCTGCCAGTGACAATGTCTTGAAAAGATTCTCTTATTTTTATTCTGGAAGCTTTTTTTTGGTTTTACTTTTCACATTGTGGTCTGTGATCCATTTTTAATTAATTTTTGTATATGGTGTGATGTAGGGATCAAGGGTCATTTTTTCCCCATCAAGTCCAACTGATAGAGCGCCTTGGATGAGAAGCCCACCCTAAGGCCATCTTTTTGCCCCCGCACTGCAGTGGCCTTTGTTATAAACCAGTTGATTTGACGATGGGTTGGGGGAGGTCCTCATTCTGACCCTCTCTCCTGTTCCATTGGTCTGTTTGTTTTTGTGCCAATCATCAGAGGCTTTTGCTCACTGCTCAGTAAATCCACCCACCAGCTGGAGCAGAGCAGGCTGCAAGGCTGGCCTGAGAGCTTATCTTGGACTTCCCGGCCTCGGAGTGTCTGCCCAGCTCGCTCCTCAACCCCGCAGACTGTGGCATTCTCCTCCCCCAACCCCACAGCAGTCTCAGCAGAACCCAGAATTCCCAGACCAGCAGGCGGTCCACCGCCCTGAGACCCAGCCGCAGCTCCCAGGCAGGTTACTGAGGTCGAGCACGCCTTCTGGAGAATGCTGTGGATGAGAGTAGGGCAGCTCTCAGGGAAGGGGCATGCCAAGGTCAAGACCACCTGCCATGCAATAGTCCTCACTGCCAATCCTCACACCATCACCCTGGACCAGGTGTGGGCCTGCTGTGTGTACCCAGAGAGTTGGAACCTTGAGGAGCCAACCACTGGAGCTTACACTGCAGTGGGGGTGGGGTAGGGGCGAGAGCGCGCACCAACTAGTCAACTCTAGAGCATGCTCAAAGGGAATGCATGGACCCCAGGAGGCTGGAGGGGTGTTGCAATTTGAGACAGGGCACTCGAGACAATGTTTGAGCGAAGCAATAAGGGAAATGAGGAACCAAGTCGTGCAGGCATGTGGCAGGGGAGGAGGGGATGATTTCAGGCTGCGGTGCTGGCAGATGCAAAGGCCCTGAGGCTTCTAGGAATGAAAGGAGGCCAGTGGGCCTTCAGTGGGGGCCGGGGTGGGGGGAAGAAGAGATGAGGCAGGGGCTGGGGGAGCCAGTGGCTGGATCCCAGAGGTCTTTGCAGGTACTGGAAAGACTGGTATGAGAGGCCAGTGGAGAGCTTTGAGTGTGGAAATGACAGCTGTGGCAGTCGGGAGGCCGCTTGGAGGGCCCAGCCAAGCTCGCGGGGGAGGCTGCAGGTCAGGGGATGGCTTTCAGCCTGGGGAGGACCGGGGTTGGATTTTGCATGAATTTTGAAATTCAGAACCATGGGGATTTGCCATGCCTATGAGGAGCAGAGTCAAGCATGACTGTAGTCCTGGGCCTGAGCCTGGAGGGATAGGGGGCCTTTTGCCAAGAAGGGGTGCTGAGGGCTGGCAGGCTTCAAGGAGGCTCGGGGGGCCCCTGAGCACATGTTCGGCATAAGGGAGGCTATCAGGCAGCCAGGTGGGTCTGACGTGCGTGAGAGGCACCCACCGGCTTGCAGAGTCAGACGGGGGAGTCCCGGTGTAGCTCAGATGGAAAGCAGAGGTGTGGATGAGGTCAGCGCAGGAGTGAGAAGGGGGAGAAGCAAGCGGGCCACCAGGCCAGGGAGTGTCCTGGAAGCCTGGAAAAGAAAGGTCTTACCAAGCAGGAGTTGTTCCCTGGGTCAACCGAGAGCAAGACTGAGCACCAACCCTTGGATCTTATGCAGTGGCGGCCACCAGCCACCTGGACAGGCCCCTGCTTCACTCCCCTCCCCCTCCAGGCTGCGTGCCAGCACACAAGACTGAACCCCACCCCACCCCAGTGTGGACCGCAGGGTCCCCTCCCTGAGCTGGCCTCCTGGCCCCAACCTCTCAACCCTGTAGGGAGGCCCCAGCCTCAGGGACCATCCCCTCCGTGCCCCGTGAGCCCGGCTGTGTCCCCAAGCTGCCCGGGCACCTCCTTGTTTAGAGCCAGCCCTCCTGGCAGGGGCGGACTCCCCCAGGCCCCGGTCGGACCCGCGCTGGGGAGGGAAGGGCCCCTGCCTCCCATCCCCGTGACCCCAGCAGTGCTCTGGTTCATGCCTCACCTCGCCCCCACCTCCACCCAAGCCAGTGAGCAGCCCTTGGAGGCACGGGGTGAGTGTCCTGGGGCGGCTGAAACAGAGCCCGGCGGCCCGGGAGGCTCAGAACCAGAGACGTCCTCTGGCAGCTCTGGGGGCCAGAAGTCCCAGACCACGTGTGGCTCTGAGGCACAGTCGGGTCGTGCCTCTTGGCCTCTGGTGGCCACAACAGTCCCCATCCCCGCCACCCACCGGCCTCCGTCTCTTCTGTGTCTCGAATCTCCCTCTGCCTCGATCTTCTTTTCTCTTTACAGTTCTTACTTCTTTTTTAAATTCTGGTGAAACGTACATACAATGGGCCATTTCCACCGCTTGTAAGGACAGTTCTGTGGCATTAAGCACAGTCACAGGGTTGTGCAGCCGTCCCCACCCTCCATCCCTGGAGCCTCAGTTTAGAAAGACACCAGTCACCGATCCCTGGGAGCCAGGGAACCCCGCCCCCACCCACTGGCAGGAGCAGGGAGCCCCTGGGACCCTGCTTCTCCTCCTCTGGCTCTGCCCACCCCACCCCCCAGCCAGCAGGGGCCTTGGCGGCTCTGATCCTGATCCTGCCGAACCTCATCTAAAAACTGGGAATGAACGGCCGGCCTTGCAGACACAACCCAGGAAGGGCCAGCAGCTTCCCCCAGGAGCCCCCAGGTCCCCCAGCCCTTCACCCCAGCCTAGAGAAGAAGCCCTGGGAGGGCAGTCGGGGGCCCAAGAGGACATTGGTGGGACAAGCTGGCTGCTCTTGGTGGGGGGGCGGGGAGCGGCCCTGAGTCCTGACGGTGATGTCCTGGGTCAGCCCCTCCTGTCCCAGCTGCAGGAGGGCAGAGGGGGAGCCCTGGGGAAGCCAGGCACAGCCCAGTGTCCCACAGGCCCAGGGCAGCAACTGATGATCACCTGGCCAGCCGGGAGAGCCACAGACCCCCTCTGTCGGCCCCTCCGCTGCTCCCAGGTATCACCGCCCCCCTGTCTGAGGCTGCCCCGGATGGCCTGGTGTAGGGAGGGCCCTGGCTTCTCAGCTCAGCCCAGCAGGCTGTGACACATAGCCCTCAGTCTCCTGTCCAAGCTTTGGGCCTGATCCTGCTTCCAAAAGGGGGGAGTGCCCAAAGCCTTGGTTGAGTGTGGGCCCCAGGCCTTCCCTCCTCTCCCGGCCGCCTCAGCCAGGCCCTCTGCCTCTGCAAGTAAGGGGTACCACTGTGGGCCTGGCCACCTCCAGAGCTAGGGAAGCACAGAGGGCTGGACAGGCCACCTGCTTGTTCCTCCCAAGGCCAAATCTTGGGTGAAGTCTGGTGGCCCGACCAAATCAGTCCCCATGGGCAGCCCCAGGGCCCCCAGTGGAGGGGGGCCTCTATCCACCTGCAGGTGAGGAACTGAGGTCACTTGCCAAGGCCCCAGGGCTGCAGACAGAGCCTAGGGCTGCCTGGCCCCAAATACTGCACCCTGCTGGCTCCTAGGCTGTGTGTGGGCAGAGAGCCATCCCGGAGGGGCAGCTGGGACAGGCGGTCATAGCTGCATCACCCACCCCCTTGGCCCCACTTGGTCTCTGCAGCACCTGGATCTGGTCTCAGCACCTCAATGCTTTTACTGTGGCTTTCCTGGCATGTTCCCAGCCGGGGTGTCCCGGGCCCAAGGAAAGGGGGCACTGGGAAGGCAGCCCAGCTGCAAAAGTGCCTGGGTGCTGAGGGCTCTAGCCCAGCCCAGGTCCCTTTCAGGGCCATGCACCTGCATTCACAGAGGAGGGGCTGGGCTCCAGGTCCGGGCTCCCTCCTGGTTCTGAATTATATCCCATTTTCACATGAGGTCATCCCACACTTAAGCTGGGCCCTAAATCCAATGTTAGGCATCCTTGTAATAAGAAAAGGGTAAAGGGACATTTCAGACTCAGACGCACAGGGAGGGAGAAGTTCAGTGAGGGGGAGGCAGAGACTGGGGGGATGCCTGAGGCCACCAGGAGCTGGAAGAGGCGAGCAAGAATTTCCCTGGGAGCCTTGGCAGGGTGCTCAGCCCCACCGACACCTTGATTTAGGACCTCTGGCCTCCACAACTGTAAGAGCATAAATTCCTGTTGTTTTCAGGCACCCAGTTAGTGGACAAGTGTCATGGAGATCCGAGGGAAATCACGCAATACTTAAAAGTCCCAACGGTAGAGGCGGTAGAGATGACCGAGTGAAGGGATACTCCGGGGGCCTGGGGCCCTCCCTGCGGCCATGGGGACACGCGGCATGACAGCCCCCCGCCCTGGCCACCCTCAGCCAAGCCTCCCCACTTAGCCGCCCGCCGGCCCCGAGGCCGGCTCCGGAGTTTGACCGGCCCCGCTCCCAGCCCGGCTCGTGGCGGCTCGGCCGCTTTCCGATGACTGTTCTCCGTGACTCTCCAGGAGGGCTGTCCCAGTCCCACCCTCTTGGGCAAACACCGAGGGGGGCTGTCCTCCTGTCCCCATCTGGTCCACTTCACAGGAAGGGGTGGAGAAGGGGCGCTCTGGCGCGCAGGGGGCCGCGGGCTGGGTGCGGCCGGGGAGCCAGCACAGCGGCCCGGAGGCTGCGGCCGCCCAGGCCATGTGGCGGGAGGCAGGGCTCCGCGCGCCGCCTCCCCGGCTGGTGACGGACATGCAATTAACCCGCCTGCGGTTACGTTGGCAACTGGACTGGAACAGGAAGTGAGCGTTATAAACCAGGGCCTTTCAAGTTATGACAAATTCATCAAACAAATGAACCCGGGAGCACAGAGGGCAGCGCACCTCCATGCGCGGCGGGAGATAAGGTTCGCTCCAGCTCCCAGCACGGAGGCGCCTTCCAGCCCTTTCCGGGCCCTTCCCCGAGCTCCAGGCAGACCTGTGCACAGGGCAGGGCCAATACTAGCAGGTGTGTGATCTCTCTTCGGGCCTCAGTACCCCCGCCCGCCGCCCCGAGAGTGGCTGGCACGGTTCGATTTCCCTCTGGAAGTCCAGATGCCAGGCTTGGCCCAGTGCTGCCAACACTGGAACACACTCCCCGCCCACCCCCACTTGAGGGAACGAGTTCCAGAACCCAGTGTTCTGTGGGGTCTGGCCGAGCTTAGTGGCGCCTCCGGGGATCACCCCCTGCCTGACCTCTGCACGGCCCGCCTGGTCCCCAAAGGCCTGAGCAGCTGAGACCTTTATGTTCAGGGACTATGCTCATAGGGGCGGGCTCTCTTGTAGGTTTTAGCCCCAGGGTGGGTTTGAAGTGGCCCTGAGCGCACAGCAGAGCCTGAACGGTGGTGGGAGGGGGACACAGCTCCGGTGGGGAAGGGGCCCCTCGGGTGCGGCCGTCCATCTCACAGCTAGGATTCTGAGCCAGGGAGTTTCCATCTCTTGCACAAGGCCACTGGCCAGCAAGGGCTCACCGCGGCCCCGGCCCACCGAGGACCGCGCTGGCTTGTCCAGACCTGAGACCCGAGTCACCGCAGCACTGAGGCCGGAAGAATGAGGACAGGCTCCCTCTGGGGGCTCAGGGCTGAATGCTGGCTGCAGTGCTGAGGGTCCCCAAGCCAGCGCTTCCCTGGCAACTGGTGGAGTCAGCTGACATCGTCCAGCACAGGGTTCCCATGTCCTGCCCACAACCACCTGCCCCTCTTCTTGGCATGAACTTGTTTTTTAATATAGAAATAGATGTCGGTGTGTGTGTGGGGGGGGGTTGTTTCTTAGCTCCTTCTGCCCAAAGGGCCCAGAAACTGAAGTCCCAGTAGCAGTGAGCACGCCTGGTGCCCAGACCTTGGCTTCCAAATTCCATTCTCTTCTAAAAGGAACGAGGGCTTTTTGGATAAATGACGGGTTCCAGGGCTGGGGCAGGGAAGGAAGGCTCCAGATGTGCCTGGAATGTCTTGTGGGGCCACAAAGGAAGGAGTGTTCAGAGGAAGAAGGTAAAGGCGTGGAAGGCAGGAAGAGGCTTGAAGGGGTTCCCACCGGCCAAACCTGGGACAAATAGAGCAACAGAATAAAGATAGTAAGGGACTGCTATCTTCATTTATGGTAGAGGTAGTTCATGATGTAAATAGATGAACGAATACAGAAATGGGACAGAAAGCAGACCCTGAAATGCGGAAGGAATACCACAATTAGCGAACATGAGTTCGGCAGCCAGCACATTAATCACTGATTTAGGGAAGAATCCACAGTGAAGTCTCCACCGCTGGTCAGTGAGAGGCTGGGGAAAACAGGATGTTGACACAGATTCAGCATATCTCCTCACAAAGTTTTTACTAATTATTGCTTATTAATTTTGTGAGTTCAAAATACGAATTAATTAACCTTATGGCGGAAAAACCTGGCAGACGTGATCTTAACATTAATACCACCTGCGTTGGGACAAACAGACATCGTGTGCCTCCCAACGTGACGTACCAGGAAGAAAAAGACATCCTTTCTGGGATATTCCACCAAAACTGCAGAAGCGGGACCCAGTGAGGAGGAAACATCAGACAAACCCAAATGGAGGGATATCTTACCAAGTCAATGGCCCATACATTTCAAAAATATCACGGTCACGAAATATTAAGACCAATTCTGAAGTTAAAGTTTTTGTTTTTTTTAAGATTTGATTTATCCACTTGTCAGAGAGAGGGAGAAAGCACAGTGGGGGGGGGGGCAAGAGAGAGAGAGGCAGAGGGAGAAGCAGGACCCTGAGATCACGACCTGAGCCAAAGGCAGACGCCTAACCGACTGAGCCACCCAGGCACCCCTAAAGATAAAGTTTTATTGGGGCGCCTGGGTGGCTCAGTCGTTAAGCGCCTGCCTTCGGCTCAGGTCATGATCCCAGGGCCCTGGGATCGAGCCCCGCATCGGGTTCCCTGCTTGGCGGGAAGCCTGCTTCTCCCTCTCCCACTCCCCCTGCTTGTGTTCCTTCTCTCGCTGTCTCTCTCTGTTTGTCAAATAAATAAATTTTTTAAAAAATCTTTAAAAAAAAGATCAAGTTTTATTTATCACATTTTTAAAGTAAGCTCTACACCCAACATGGGGCTCGAACTCATGACCCTGAGATCGAGAGTCACACGCTTCACCGGAGGAGATAGCCAAGCACCCCCTATATATCACATTTTATTTTATTTTATTTTATTTATTTATTTATTTTAAGATTTTATTTATTTATTTGACAGAGAGACACAGCGAGAGAGGGAACACAAGCAGGGGGAGCGGGAGAGGGAAAAGCAGGCTTCCTGCGGAGTAGGGAGCCTGACGAGGGGCTCGATCCCAGGACCCTGGGATTATGACCTGAGCCGAAGGCAGACGCTCAACGACGGAGCCACCCAGGCGCCCCCTATGTATCACATTTAAAAAAATTTTTATTGAAGTACAGCTGACAGACAATATCGTATTAGTTTCAGGCGCAGGACATAGTGAAAGCACATTATATACATTATGAAAGGGTCACCCCGCGAAGTACCAACACCACATTCCTCACCCTGATCATCACATCCCTGCATCTTACGTTCTCTGTGACTGCCAGATCGTCCCTCTCAGTCCCCTTCACCCATTTCGTCCACACCCCTTCTGGTAACCGCCAGCATGTGCTTTGTATCTGTGAGTCTGTTTCTGTTTTGTTTTGTTTTGTGTGTTTGTTTTGTTTTTTAGATTTCCGCCTTATAAGTGAAATCATATGGTATTTGTCTTTCTCCGACTTCTTTCACTCAGCATAATGCCCTCTAGCTCCATGCACATCGTTGCAAACGGCAGGATTTCATTCTCTTTTGTGGCTGAGTAATATTGCATTGTGTGTGCGCGGGCACCACTTCTTTATCCATTCATCTATCCATGGATCTTTGGGGTGTTTCCGTGTCTTGGCTATTGTAAATAATGCTGCAACAAAGAAAGGAATGCACGAGTGCTTTCAAATTCGTGTTTTTGTTTTCTTTGGATGAATCCCTGGATATGGGCTTGCTGGATCGCACGGTACTTCTATTTTTAGTTTTTTCAGGACCTTCCATACTGTCCTCCACAGTGGCTGACCAGTGCGTGTCCCCACCAACAGTGCACGAGTGTCCTTTTCCGTGCACCCTCACCAACACTTGCGCTTCTAGCCATTCTGACAGGGGTGAGGTGAGATCTCATTGTGGTTTTGGTTTGCATTTCCCTGAGGATGAGTGATGAAGAGCGTCTTTTCATGTGCCTGTTGGCCATCTGGATGTCTTCTTTGGAAAAGTGTCCATTCAGGTCCTCTGCCCGTTTTTTAATTGAATTATTTGGGTTTTTTTCATATTGAGTTACATGAGTTTTTTATACACTTTGCATGTTAACCGCTTGTCAGGTATGTCATTTGCAAATATCCTCTGCTGCTCAGTAAGTTACCTTTTCGTTTTGCTAATGGTTTCCTTTGCTGTGCAGAAGGTTTTTGGGGTTTTTTGTTTTGTTTTGTTTTTTAAGTAATCTCTACATCCAACGTGGGACTCGAACTCATGACCCCGAGATCAAGAGTCGCAGGCTCCTCCGGCTGAGTCAGCCGGGCGCCCCAGTGTGCAGAAACTTGTTATTTTCGTGTAGTCCCACTTGCTTATTTTTGCTTTCCTTGTCCTTGCCTGAGGAGACGCATCCAAAAAATACCACTAAGGCCGATGTCAGAGAAATTACTAGGTTTTCTTCTAGGAGGCTTGTGGTTTCGACTCTTACATTTAAGTCTTGAATCCATTTTGAGTTTATTTTTGGGTATGGTGTAAAAAAGTGGTCCACGGTATCACTTTTTCTAAAAAGTATTTTTAAACATTTTCTTAAATTTTAATTTTTTTTTAAAGTAAACGCTATGCCCAACGTGGGCCTCGAACTCATGAGCCCCGATCAAGAGTTGCATGCTCCACGGACGGAGCCAGCAGGGCCCCCCCAGTGTATCACTTTTTAAATTAGATTTTGAAAAAGTGACCCTTTTGTCCTCTGACCTTCTGGGTTGCCTTATCGGCTGACAGCAACTTCCAGTGTCCCAGGGTGCGCGTGGCCTTAGGCAAGGGGCTGGCGAGCCCCGGAACCCCGCTGTCCACTAGCTGTGCTGCACGGAGCAAGCACCTGCATTTTTCTGGCCTCAGTTTACCCATCTGCTCGACATGCTTTCCTTGGCCTGCCTTCCTCCCTGAATGCCACGGCACTGACCCTGACCACCAGACCAAAGTGTGGCACGCGAGCTTTCCCAAGCCTATGGGACGAAGCCACAAAGAAAGACTAGAGGTCCAGATCAAGGAGACTGAGGAGACAGGACAACAGACCAACCTGTGGCCCCGGGCTGGATTCTGGAGCTCTCTAAGACACGTTTGGGGCAATCCGTGAAATCTCCCGGGGTTTGTGGTTGAAGACTAGTGTCACGTCAGTAGTAATGTCCTGATTTTGACTGTTATGCCACGGCTATGTGGGAGCTTGTCCTTGTTTGAGGAAATATGCGCTCAGTGTGAAGGGAGAATGGGCATCGTGTCTGCAACTTACTCTCAGTGGTTCAAAAGAACTGTACAACACTAGGACAAGACAATGTGGCAAAATGTTAATACTTGAGCAATCTGGGTGGACAGTACATAGGGACTCTGTACTATTCCAGCAACTTTTCTGGAAGCTCGAAATCCTTCAAGAGCACAAAGTTAAAAAAAAGCAGCCCGGGGGCGCCCTGGTTGGGCGTCTGCCTTCGGCTCGGGTCATGATCCCAGGGTCCTGGGATCAAGTCCCACGTCCAGCTCCTGGCTCGGTGGGGAGCCTGCTTCTCCCTCTCCCTCTGCCTCTCCCCCTGCTCATGCTCTCGCTCTCTCTGTATCTCTGTGTCTCGAATGAATAAATAAAATCATAAAAAAAAAAAAAAAAAGCAGCCCGGCCTGTCCGCGCTGCAGGCTGGAGGAAGACTCGCAAACCCCACACCCATCCAAGGGCTCCTGTCTGGAGGATGCGCATGGTTCCCCCAGCTCAGGCAACAACTGGATTGGAAAATGAGCAAAAGGCATGAACAGGCATCTCCCTGAGGAAGCCATACAGGTGGCAAGTAAGCTCTCACGAGAAAAAGTTCAACGCCATCGTTTGTCAGGGAAACGCAAGCCCAAACCACAGTGAGTCACCAGCACGCACCTCTCAGAAGGGCTCCCACAGCCGCAGAAGCCAGGGCTGGAGAGCGTGGGGGCCGCCGTGGCGCGGCCTCTCTGGAAAGCGGCTTGGCCGTGTCTCTTAAAACTGAACCCACAACTACCTCAAGGGCCGTTGCGTTCGTGGGCATTATTTCAGAGAAGTGGAGACTTGTGTTCACACAAAACCCTGAGCTCTAGCGGACACCGTGGCTTTCTTGGTAACGGCCAAGACCAGAAACAACGCACATGACCTCGGACCGGTGGGGCCGCGACACTGGGGACCCTGCTCAGCAGCGCTTGGGGGCTCCCGGGAATGACGCTGAGTGAGGAAAGCCAGGCCCAGAGGTCCCCTACTGTGTGACCTCCTTACATGCCACTCGTGAAATGACGAAATTATAGAAATGGAGGCCAGGCGGGTGGTTGTGGGGGATACAGTGGGGGTGCCCGAAGAAAGCAGCACGAGGGACGCTGGTGGTGACCGGAGTGTTCTCTATCTTCACTGTATCCGGGCCAATATCCGGGTTGTGAGGCGGCGGGATCGTTTTGCAAGATGTTACCACCGGCGGAACCTGGATAAAGTGTAGGTGGGATCTCTGTGTTATTTCTGACAACTGCACATGAATCCATAATTATTCCAAAATAAAAAGCATAACAACAACAGATCCTAAATGATATGTGTGTGTGTCTAATGTGATGTTGTATAGTTGCTAGATATATATATTGTGGTATGCTATTTATTATATACATTTGCATATGCAAATAAAATTTTAAGTGTTTAGGAAGTCCCTAATGGCCGGTCGGCAGGATCCCACGTTGGCTCTGACGTGCACTCAGACGGAGAACCGTCGGCTCTCTGGGGACAAAAGTCTTCTCAAGCCCACAACCTCCGCTAAGCCGCAGCCCCCGAGCAGACGCTGGGCTAGTGCTGGGGGACAGGAAACAAGGAGGGGACCCTGCCTGTGTGCAGCTCGCAGGCTGTGAGGGGACAGAGGTGGGGCTAACGTAGAACCAGCCAGCAAGGCCGGGGAGCATCTGCCATCTCGTGCATCTCACACTTGTCTGGGACCCCTCGTTCACGCCCCCAGCCAGGCCCAGGGCCCACCCCTCCATCCCGAATCCACCCAGCTCTGGCTGGGCCTGGGTGTGGTGATCTTTTTTTTTTTTTTTTAATATTTTATTTATTTATTTGAGAGAGAGAGAATGAGATAGGAGAGAGCACATGAGAGGGGGGAGGGTCAGAGGGAGAAGCAGACTCCCCACCGAGCAGGGAGCCCGATGCGGGACTTGATCCCGGGACTCCAGGATCATGACCTGAGCCGAAGGCAGCCACTTAACAAACTGAGCCATCCAGGCGCCCCTGGGTGTGGTGATCTTGACCACTCACACTCACACTTTCCATAGTTTGGAAAAACCCGGAGAAAATCACTCTGATGTCTTTCGAAGTGAGTTTCCCCTGGGGACCCTGCATCAGAATCACTAAGAGAGCTATTCTGTGAGCTTCCCAGGCCCCACCCTGAATTAAGAGACCAAATTTCCTGGCCAGCAATCTGAATTTGAAGCAGGCTCTCCTGGGGATCCGTCTGCATGTGAACAGGACTCTCAGCAGTGAGATTCTCCCAGCCCGGAATTTCCACTCGGGCGGAGTGACAGAGGCTTATACAACATTTCCTTCTTGCAGTAGTCTGAAAACAAAAGTGCTCACAAATTATTTGATATTTCTTCCATTAGTGGGTAGATCTGCGTCCCCCCAGCCCCGTTGAATCAGGGCTGGTCTTGCTGACTGACTTGGCTCAGACAGAAAAGACCTGCAGCTTCTACCTAATTCTCTCCCTTCAGAGGCCCGAGCTGAGCTGTAAGCAGCTTGGCGCTCCAGGCTGCTGGGGCGTGAGGAAGCCCAAACCACAAGGAGAGGCCACGGGAGAGACCCACAGCTGGTATCGACTGCCAGAAATAGGAATGCAGGTGTTTCCAGATGATTCCAGGCCCCAGGCCGTTCAAGTCACCCCCAGCTGTCTTCCCAGCCAAAACCTCAAACCTTGTGGAGCAGAGACCAGGACCTGCTGCGCCTGATCTAAATCCCATGGAGAAGCCTAAGCAGAACCCCCCAGGGGGTTTCTGCCCCCTAGATTCCAGGGGACCCCTGCTTCTGTCCTGGGGAGCACCTGGATATGCAGCTCTTCCCTCCAATCTGTGAGCCAAGTTAACTCCAAGAACCCTTACCAACGCAGGGATGCTGACCAGGAGGTGCTGTGGACATCAAGGAGGAGGTGGCCGAGGATCTGGGAGGCAGGGAGGAGGCTGGAGTGCGAATCTAGATGTTCTCAGCACGCAGGCGTGGAAGATCCAGCCCATAGTGTGGTCCTCCAGAGAAACCGTGCTGAGAGCCAAGAGAAGAGGGAGAAGAAACAGACAAAGGAGGGGAGACGGGAGAGCAATCTCGGGGAAGAAAAGGCCCAGAGGTGGTCTCCAGGGAGCTGCCCAGGGAGGGAAGGGCCAAGAAGCCTTTGGGGGGCCTCTGGAGGCCGCTGCCCCAGCGAGGAACGGTCCCAGCAGGGCCCACGGCAGTGTATTCGAGAGTGCGCCGGAACTCCCCTGGCGGGCCGCACACCAGGCCCGGCTGAGCGGCACGGAGACCAGAGCGAGCATTTAGCAACGTCCACAGCAAGCTGGCAGGGTCATCGACGTCTGTGGAATCCAGCAGCACAAATCAGGGCCCTCACTGTGGGTGCCTTTGGGGTTTTTATTTCGTTTTTCTAGTCATTCATTTTATTCTATTTTACAGAGGTACTGGTTCCAAAGGCTTGGAGAAACACCAAAACAAGACAGAAGCCTTGGAGTGGACTACTCTTTCCGGATGTTTTGCTGAGGACAGAGGGAGTGGGATAGAACGGGATAGAGCGTGGGCTACAGGGAAATCCCTCTACCAGGAGGTGTTTGGGGTTGGTTTGTTGTTCATGATGCTGTTTACTTTCAGGGTGAGAGAAACTTGAGCGTGTTTATACACAGAGAAAAGCCAGTAGAGAAAGAAGGGTGACAGGACACAGCAGAGATGTCACTGTCAGAGTGAGGGCCCCTCTGGAGCTGCAGGAAGACCCCTCGGGAGTGCAGATACACACACACCCACACACGCACGCACACACACAGAAGAGGAAAAGGGACCAAAAATGCAAAGGCAGAGCTGTGGGTTCGTTTATTTGATTATGAGAATGTAGGGTATACCTCAGCACCAACAAAATAGAAAAAGAAATCTAGATTATTCTCTAGGAAAAAAAAAGCCTAAAATTGACTCAAGAAGAAGTAGAAATAACCACCGGGAATTGGCAAGATGGTCAAGAATCTATCCATAAAAATGTCACCAGACCCAAATGGTCTTAAGGTGGGTTCGAGCACATTTTCATGGGACAGATAAGGAGCAGATCTGGAGACCCCTCCAAAGCATAGAAGATAGGACTCTTCCTGGCTCTTCTACCAACCCAAAATGGAAAAACCAACAGAAATCTGTTTCAACATCCTGTGTTCTTTTATGAACACAAATGCAAAAACCTTAACTGAAATGTTGCATTTTCTTTGTTGCTTTTTATAAGCTTCTCCAGTGGAAAGCTGAATTTGTTCCTTTTCAGTCTTTCTTGCCTTCCAATAATGTACCTAGGGTGTACATTTTCAATTATTCCTTGGCGAGAGCACATAAGTTTATAGTATTCTCATTGCTTCTTCATGTATAAATAGTTTACAATTGCTATTTTGATTTCCTCCTTTAGCCAAGAGTTATTTCGAAGGGTGTCCTTAAACACCCAAGTGACTAATTTTTATGTAAACTTCTTCCTCTTAATTTCTAAATGCTTTCATTGTAGTCAAGGAATGTGAACTGCATGATTTCTGCTCTGTTAATCTATTAGATTTTTTTTTCAATTAAGTAGGCTTCACACCCAATGTGGGGCTCAAACTCACAGTCCTGAGATCAAGAGTCAAGTGTTCCACCAACTAAGCCAGCCAGGTGCCAAAAATCTATTAGAATTCTTTCTTTTTTTTTTTTTTTAAATATTTAGTTAGTTTAGAGAGGGGGGAGGGGCAGATCAAGAGAGAGAATCTTTTTTTTTTTTTTTTTAAAGATTTTATTTATTTATTTGACAGAGAGACACAGCGAGAGAGGAAACAAGCAGGGGGAGTGGGAGAGGGAGAAGCAGACTTCCCGCGGAGCAGAGAGCCCGATGCAGGGCTCAATCCCAGGACCCTGGGACCATGACCTGAGCCGAAGGCAGACGCTTAACGACTGAGCCACCCAGGCGCCCCAAGAGAGAGAATCTTAAGCAGACTCCATGCCCAGTGTGGAGCCTGATGCTGGGCTCAATCTCATGACACTGAGATCATCACCTGAGCCAAAATCAAGAGTCGGATGCTTAACCGACTGAGCCAGCCAGGTGCCCCAATCTATTAGATTTCTTTTGTGGCTCAATAAATGGACAACTTTGTGACTGGTCCATATGTGTGAAATAATAGAGCCTCTGTTCATCCATCACAAAGTTCTATTATAGAGATCTGTTGGATCACATTTGTTAATTGTGATTTTTAAACCTGTCAAATACTTCATTGTTTTTTGTCCACTGGGTCTCTCAACTTCTGAGACTGATGTGTTAAGATCTATGTGCAGATTTGTGTACACTATAATTTTTTTTTAAGATTTTATTTTTAAGTAATCTCTACACCCAGTGTGGGGCCCAAACTCACAACCTTGAGATCAAGAATCGTGTGCTCCACCAACTGAGCCAGCCAGGTGCCCCCTGTAATTTTTTGCTCTCTGTGTTTTGAAGATATATTGGTTGGTTTATAGCAGTTCACAATTGGTGTGACAGACTCTGTCTCCCTTAAAGATAGGGGTGTTCATGTGACCTAGTCCTGACCAAGATGTGGGCAGAAACCTCTGAGGACTTCTCCACCTAAAAATAAAGGGAAGTTTTGCGGAGATAAAGCTTTACGCCTTGGCCCTTCCCCCTTCCTCATTTTTGGAAACAGGATGTAACCAGAGGCACAGCAGCCATCTTGCATGAGGACACAAGCCACATGCTGCCAAAAGACAGAATCTGTGCCTCTGACAATTTCCTCAGGTAGCTCTGTTAATCTTGGACTTCCAACTTCTTCACTTCTTTCCGCATGAGACGAACTCTGTTTGTGCAGGTCACTATTTGTTAAGTTTTCTGTTATTTGCAACTAAACGGCTACGGAACAGCTGATGCAGTTGGCACAGACGGCTCTGTGGTGGCTGGAAGTGAAATGCAGTGGGCTTTTGGGGATCTCTTTACATGCCTTTAGCCTTGAATTCCATTTCTCTTACTAATATTAGTACATATGTTCCTTTTTGTTAGCATTTGATTTAGCATGTTTTCTTTAATCCTCTGCATTTTTCTTTCTTTTTGTTGTGGTAAAACATACAAAATTCATTATTTTAACCATCTTTATATACGATTCAGTGACATGAAGGCCATTCCCCATGTTGTGCAACCATCACCACTGGTATGGCATTTTAAAACTGAACTGAAGCACAATCTACTTATACAGACATGCACCTACATTAACTGCGCAGTCCTTCCGGGGCGCCTGGGAGGCGCAGTCGGTCGAGCGACCAACTCTTGGTTTCGACTCAGGTCATGAGCTCAGAGTCTTGAGATTGAGCTCTGCATAGGGCTCTGTGTCGCTTGGAGGCTGCTTAAGACTCTCTCCCTCTACCCCTACCCCCTGCACTTTCTCTCTCTGTCTGAAATAAATAAATCTTAAAAAAAATACATGTACAGCCCTACAAATTCTCACAGTGCAGCCAACACACAGATGAAGAAGCAGCACATTAGTCTGCTGTCACCCTTGGCCTTCCTTCATTTTCTCTGCTTGCACAGTGTTTTCTTCCGGGTGGGTGTGCAGGTAGCAGAAACTCCATCTCACCCTGGCATCAACAGTAATGAAGTTTAACGTTTCACACGACAGAGGGGGACTAGCACCAGAGTTGACAACTGAGGTCCAGCAGTGTCTCCCAGACCTGGGCTCCCGTGCTCTGACTCAGAGACATGGGGAAGGGCCGGTTCTGCCCTCAGGCTGGGCGAGGTGACTGGTGGTTGCAGGCTTCCCACCCAAACCCAACAGGATTCAGGGGAAGACCAGAGCATCTCCTCTGGGAGCGCTGACAGAAATAATGGGCTTGCCCTGGAGTCCTGAGCACGTGTCCCTTTGCATGCGTTCATGCCCACCCCGCCCGGATCTGGCTTCAGCAGCAGACTCACCAAGATCGGCCTGGGCTCTTCTTGGCATCTGGGGGTCTGTGGATCCCTTCTCAGAATAAGGTTTTTAAATACAGCAAACACATAGGATTATAAAAGAAATCGATTGTATTCAAATACAATCATCAAAGTCTATATGATTTTTGTATGTTTTGTACACACGTATATTAATATATCATAAAAATCGATATGTGATATTTGAGCTTCTTCATCAACACATTACATAGCTACCAAAATTTGGAAGTATTAATGGACAGAAACAGTATTTCAAGATGCCTGCACAAAACGCCAAGTTGCAGTTGGAAATGAGAGAAAAGAAGTGTGATGACTGTCCCAGCCAGCCTCGTGGGCCCTGGGACTCCCTCCAGAAACTTCCCGCCTGGCTCTTTCCATGGGCCCAGGATGGGTGTTGGGGTCAGCCTCCCTGACAGCCCAGGTCTGAATTTTGAAACTTTATTTATCCCAAGTGTCTCTGCCTTTGAATGCATGACTTTAACTTCTTCGCATTTATTGTGATCACCAGTGTACTGAAATCCAGCCCTGTGATCCTGCCCCCCCCATACCCCCTCCCGCCCTCATTTCCTGTTTCTGTTAGATTTGAAAGTTGTCTTTGTTCCAACTTTGTCTTCTAATGGTTTGCAAGGCTTTTATCATATTTCTATGCACCTACTGGTTACTTAAAATTTTCAGCATGCATATTTGAACTTACCTTTCCCTGCCCGTGTCAAGAATTAATCAGTATCCAGATTGTCCCCATGACTAAGACACACTTTCCAGCTTTATTTCCCTCCTCCTCTCCCCACCCTGCTCAGGATGAGATCATCTGGATTTTCCTCCCAGACTGTTGAGAGTATTTTCCAGCACCAGTTCTCCGATAAAAATAGTTTCACTGACTCCTGTAGGCCATGTCTTCCTCTTGGATTCATCTTTCGTTTTGCTAGAGCATATAATCTAGTAATTATGTCAGATAGTATTTGTTGGAAATAAACTCTCCGAACACTTGGCATGACCCAAAAAAGTGTTTGTTTTTCCTCCCAGCTGAATGGCTGTTAGGCCTGGCAGAGAATCATAGGCTCAAATAATTTTCCCTCCAAACTGTGAAGGTACCCCTGGATTGTTTGGAATCCAAAGTTGCTGATGTCTGACATCAGGCTTATCCTTTTCTTTCTTTTTTTTTGGAAGTAACATGTTCTCCCCCCCGCCCCCCCCCACTGGGAGCTTTTATTTGTTCACTCTGTCTGTGTTCCAAAGTGTTGTCATGTGTCTTCTTCAGGACGGGGCGTTTTCCTGGACTCTTTGTTGAAGTAGATAGCTTCCCTTCCAGTCTCCATCCTTTGGAATTCCTTCTAAATAATGGAGTGTAGGAAATTGTGGAGTTAGTTTTCATGCTTCTGCAATTTTCTTCCTTCATTATAACTTTTCACCTTTTACTCTGTGTTCTAGAGAATTCTCCAGCTCACTAGTTCGTGTCTCAGTTGTTTCTATTCTACTCCTTAGCCTTTTTGTTTGTTTGTTTGTTTGTTTTTAAGTAATCTCTACACCAAACGTGGGGCTCAAACTCACCATTCCGAGATCAAAAGTCACATACTCCCCTGACTGAGCCGGCCAGGTGCCCCTGAGTATTTTTTTTTAAAAGTATTTTCTATTTCAGGGGCGCCCGGGTGGCTCAGTCGTTAAGCATCTGCCTTCGGCTCAGGTGGCAGAGAGAGACACAGCGAGAGAGGGAACACAAGCAGGGGGAGCGGGAGAGGGAGAAGCAGGCTCCCGGCCGAGCAGCTAGCCCGATGCGGGGCTCGATCCCAGGGCCCTGGGATCAGGACCTGAGCTGAAGGCAGACTCTTAACGACTGAGCCACCCAGGCGCCCCTGAAATAAAATCTTTAAAAAAAAAGTATTTTTTATTTCAACGTCCAAACTTTTTATGTCCCAAGATAGTTGACTTCTGGAAGGTATCTTTTTAAACTCACTTTTATGTTTTTCACAACAAACATGGTTTTGTTGTATTTTTTTCCCTCTGAACATATAAATAATATATTCTTGTAAAAATTTGTATGATACATGACCTTATTAAAAAGAAAAAAGAAAACAAAAATCATCTGAGAGTTCACTTCCCCAGAGGCTGTTTTTAAAGGATAAAATCTCTTTTCTGTTCTCTCTAATGGTATTACCGATGCCGTTTTAAACATTTTATGTGTTCTGGAAAGTCTTGCTTCTTCATGTGCTAGCACTGCTAAACTCAGGTAACACGTAGACCCCGAATGTAACTGTTCACATTAGAAGCTTCTGTTTCTCTCACCGGCCCAGGCAAGTGATCCAGATGGGGGTAGGAGGTCCTGTCTGCAACACGTGGCTTCCTCGGTCGCTCTGACTGTCCCCGCTCTGGCCGCGGGAAGGGGAATCATGGAAAAAGGCTCAGGGGAGGTCTCCGTGCTAGTCTGAAGCTGACACACATTGCTTCTCCCACATGCTGTTGGACAGAACTGGTTACCTGGTCACACCGATTGCAAGGGAACCCGGGAAAGGTAGTGCAGCCAGGGGCCCAGGGGTGGACAGTTACGACATCTGCCCTTTGGCCTCCAGAGGTCCATGAGCACCCAGGCTTCCCCCCGGGGGAGAAAAGCACCTCATCTCCAGGGAGGCGGCCCAGCCCAAAGCCTAACTCTCTCGAGCACGTGCAGCCTCCCACTGGGTGCCCCTGACATACTGGCTGTCCAGTGACCTGCCCCTGCCCCCTGCCATCTGATCCTTCATCCGACCTTCGCTGCAGACCCCTTCACTGAAGCCCCTGAGCAACAGCAATCCGTTCTCCCACTGTTGGAGGTATAAGCACTGGGCTCTTGCACCCTGTGGGTCCCAGACCCCTGGGGCCACACCGCCTGCCCGCCCTCGCTTTCCGGTCACGCCACCGGGAAGCAGCAGAGGCCTGCCAACGCGCGCTCGCACGCGGGCCCCGCTCGGTCACTGCCCCAGTTTTCCTGCACGTGTTGCCACGACATAACAAGGGAAGTGTGTTATTATTTCCAGCTCGCCCCATCCGTTTCCCTGTCATCCGCGAGCTGACCACGAAGCCAACTCCACATGCTTTCGGGCTTTGTCACCCCAGCTCCCTGGGCACCCATTTCTGTCTCAGGGTGGGCGTACCAGGCTATGGCTCCCACAACAGTGCTGCAGAACAAGCCGTGGGCGCTGGGGCTCACACTCGCAGCCCCTCGGGCGCGCCCCCCGTTAGCACACGGCTCTTCGGGGGGCAGCCTTCCGCTGCTCGAGGCTCACCCTGCTCCCTCCCGCCTGCCAACCACCTGTTGGCCAAAGGGGTCACGCTGGCCGGTCCCAAGTCACAGAGAGGCGTGTGTCCCACTCACCCGGAGGCCACGCCTGCGGGCAGACGCCAGATTCTAGCACAGGGGAGGGAAGAACGGGCCAAGTTCAATCACTCCGCCGCACAGCCCCTGGGGTGACCGCACACCCGAAGAGAAGCTGCTTTCTCTCGGGAGAAGCCACAGAAGGGCTCCAACTTGGCGGTGGCCTGAACCCCCGCCTTTGTTCAGAGCCCCAGGCTGATGGCAGCTCGCAGTCTCTGAAGCTTCTCGACACCGTCACCGGGGTCATCACTGTTTGGGCCCCCCGGAGGGGGGTGTTGGCCCGTCATAGACGTGGCACCTGTCACGTCTGCTCAAGTTCCACCGGACAAGGGTTGGTCTCCCGGCCACGCCTACTCGCTAGGGAATTGGGGAAATGGAGTCTAGCCCACGCTCAGGGTGGGGGGGCGGCAGGGGAACCCGATCTCGGCGGACAGCTGCAGCCTCTGCCCCGCTTCGGGTGTTGGCTCACTTGTGCCGGCCGGAGCTTCCCGGCGGGTCGCCGACTCCAGGTCTGTGCTCATCTTCAGATGCCAAGGGTCCTATTTGTCCATCAGCAAGCTGTCGGTGGCCTCCAGCCACTGTGCGGAGGGTCCAGCAGGCTGCTGAGGGCATCAGTGACTGCTCAGGGGACTCCCTGTTCCTTCCAGGTATTGGTCACACAGAAGGTCTCCTCTTTGTCCACGGTCTGCTGCTCGGCACAGCCGGGAGTTGAGCTGCCCCCACAAGATCCCCCCCCCCAGAGATCATCCTGACGGTTGCCCGTGTGGCCCCACAGCTGCATCCCCTGATCTACTGTCACCCACCAGCCCTTGCTTCCTCTGCTTTTAGCTCGGTCTCTTCCCTCCGGCCCGAGCAACAGGTCTCACCACCACCCATCTCCCTGGAGCCCCTTGGGATCTCTGGTCCACTAGGGGCACCCTTCTTGTGCTCCTGGTTAGAATGGATTTTAAATTTTTCTGTCATTTCCTGGTTTCGAGGGTGGGAGTACAGAGACTGCCAGGAAGGGTCTAGACCACCAACTTTACTCAATCTCCTTGAGGCATCTAAACCTGGTCAGTTTGCAGGACTTGGCCGCTTCATCCCCGGGAGCAGAATTTCTAAGCACAAGCTGGTGGGGTCTGTGGGCTGCAGCTGGACCTGGGCTGGCCTCCTGGGCCTGCCTCCCGATCCCCTGGGCTTGGAGTGGGGAGCCCCCGATGGAGCCTTACGGGTCTTGTGGCCTTAGGGATAAGGAGTTGCACGGGGACTTTGGTGCCAACACCTCCAGTGATGTGGGGACTGAGAAACCTCAGCCAAACCCGAAAAGTCCCAGGACGGGCGTGATGTGGCCGGTCCCTCTGGCCGGCAGCACCTCAATCCCATGTGCAACTCGCCCCTGGCAGGCCCACACCCCCCAGAGCAGGACATTCCCAATCTCTACAACTGTCCAGTACTTTCACAGATTGCTGTGCTCAGGCTCCTACTTGGGTTTATTTGTGATTTTATCTTGAGCCCAGATTTGGAAACTGCCCTCTCTGAGGCCTGGGGCCACGTGTTGTGAATGTCTCTCCTCGTGGAATTAAGACCGTGTCTTCTACTTTCAAAGAAGGTACAGGAGTGGCGTGGGCCGAAGTCCTCCACGTAGAAGCAAGCTGACGTGCTTGTGTGTGTGTGTGTGCGTGTGTGTGTTTCCCTAGGGAAAAGGAGACCAGAACGAGCAATCTGGTATCCTCGAGATGGTTGTCACCTTCTCCTCCGTGGGGAGACAACAACAAGGACATTGTACAGGGGTCAGGATCTTTCTCCCTTCCACAGGGCTTGGATGAGGGCACAGGCAGAGACCCTTCCCTTGACCTGGAAGCAGCCCACCCGCCGGGAGGAGACAAAGAGCGGCAGGTGCACAGCCTTGGCTGTGGAGACTCCAGATCTGAGAGGCTCTGGGTGCCGGCTCTTGGCGTTCTGACATTTCCCCCTCAATAGGACCCCGCTCAGGGGGACAGAGGGCCACTCCTTATCCGGGGTGACCCTGAGAGACGCCAGGCAGGGGGTGCGGCCAGGACTGGCCCCTGGGCTCCACTCCCCCCCTAGGGGACCCAGTTCGGGGAGGAGACGCCTCTAAGCGGCACCTCCCTTGGGGGCTCTGGCTCTCAGGGCACCCTCGCTGCCTCCCGGAGCGCTGCGTTTCTTTGCGAGTCTTCAGAGAGACGCACCGCGCAGGGCGCGCGGGGCGGATCCGCCCGCAGGCCAGCAGCGGCTCTGGCCCAAATCCGCTAGGGCCTCGGGCTCCAGGGCGCGCCGTCGTCCCGTTCCGCAGCGTCATCCGCCCCCCCGCATAGCGGAGGCGACTCCGAGAGGGGCGAGAACGCTGCGGGCTGCGGCCGACGAGCCACGGGCCCGCGAGCCGCCATCCCGGCCCCGGGCGCGGGCCTGCCGGACGCCGCCCGGCAGCTCACGGACACCCGGGGCCCCGGCCCCGCCCCACGCGGCCTGTCCGGCCAGCCCATTGGCCCAGACGCGCGCAGCCCGCGTGTCCGCGCAGCGCCATTGGCCCGAGCCTGCGGCCCAGACAAAGGGAGCGGCGGCGGCGGGCGGCGATTGGGCCGGGGCGGAGGGGGCGAGGCGCGGCGGCCGGGGGGCGGGGGGGAGCAGCGCGGAGGAGGCGGGGCGCGGGGGCGAGGCGCGCGGGGGGAGGACTCCCGCGCGGAGGCGGGGCGGGGGCGGGGCGCCCTGGAGGGCGGTGGCCGCGGGGCGCGGGGAGCCCGCCCGCCCCTCCGCCGGCCCCTCCGCCCAGCACCCCTCCCGCCCCGGGGCTCCTGCCCGACCGCGGCCGCTGCCGCCTCCTCGTCTTCCCCGAGGGCTCCGCGGCCGTCTCCGCAGCTCGGCGGGAAGGTGGGAACGCGGAGCTCAGGCCGAGAAGGATGCGCGCGGGCCGGGGGTGGACCTGCGGCGAGAGCCCCTGCCCAGCGGCGGGACGCGCCGCTCCCCGGCCTCGGCGCCGCGTTCCGGGCCTGCAGGGCCGCGAGGGTCTTCTACGGGGATGGCGCCTGGGAGGAGGCGCGGGCCCTGGCAGCTGGATGCAGCGCCCGGACAGGAAGCTCCTCGCGCTTCTGAAGAGTTGACTCGGCGGGGCGCGTCGCCGGGGAGGGAGGGACGGGCCGTGGGGCGACCGGCCGGGCGGGGAGTGGCTTCTGGGGGCCCCCTCGCCAGCGGAGGGCCCGCGAGGCCGCCCTCGGAGCGCCGCCAGGTACGTGCGTTTCCTTGTTTCCCGCGCGCCCAGAGCGCACCCGGGTAGGGAACGAATAAAAACCCGGTTGGTGTGTAAGAGCCTTTCGCTGCAAGCGTGTCTTTCTGCAGGGCTCTGGGAGGGCCGCTAAACGCGGGGTGGACGCCGTCCCGGGTTGAGCCTGCAGTCCCTGCGGGAGGACCGTCCTCCGCTGCACCTCGGGCCTGGGAGCTGGTGCCCCTTTGGAAAAAGCCTGTTTTCTCCAGGTTCCGTTTAATTCGCCAAAGAGACTACGAGCCCTGCCTCGGCCCCAGAGCTGGGGCGACGGCGCTTTGTTCCCTGCAGTCTCCCGCCCTTATCCCCTGGAAAACCCGGATTCTTTTTAGAGCTGTGATGCTCAGTTTGGGGGAGGGTCGGAGGAAGCTCGGAATGGGGAGACCCCACCTTGGCGGGCAGCTCCCCTAGTTCCGTAGTGAGCCCCTCTTTGCCCCAGGAGCCCCGGACTTGCCAGTTAGGGGAGGCTGTGGGCTTTGTTTTTTGGGGGGGTTGATAGGGGAGGCCCCGTAGCCGGCCTGGGGCGGGCTCCTTCCCCTCCCCCATGCCCACATCAAACAAAAGAAGTCCTCCGAGAATCGTTTTGGGGGGAGAACTCTTCTGATTGTGAACCTGTAGCCCCCCTCACCCCGCCCCTGTTCTTAGGATGGGACTGAGTCTTTTCAACAAAGGGGAGGGTTGGAGAGAGTTGAAGGAAAGGGCGCGCTTTTATTTGGGGACACTTTAAGGAAGAGAATGCACCTTCTCCTTCTGCCCACTTTCCCACCTGATTGATGGGGCTTTAGGCGATGTTTGGATTTGGGGTGTTTTTGTTTGGAGACTGTTTCACAAAAGGAAGAGTTCTACGTGGGAAATTGGAAATTTGGCCTCTACCTGGTGGGGGAAAATCCCCCATGGAGTGAAATGTATTTCTTGCTGTTTGGGGGAAGACTGAAAATTAAGAGATTTGATGAGTAAAGTGGAAGGGATGATTTTGTGTCCTTTTCTTCCGGCCCCCCCCCCCCATAAATGAGAACAAAGGGCCTAGGCGAAAGGGGTGGGGGTTCGGATGGGGAACGCTATAAAAAATGCCTCACCTCCCATTCCCCGTGGACACCTGAATATTCTCCTCGGAGTTTGGGCTGGAAAGAAAAAGGAGGCCCCCACCCGGAGTCAGGTTCTGTACCAATACCTAGCTCCCGAGACCCTCCTTCAGGTCGTCCCAAGTCGTGGTCACCGGGCTGGGGAGAGGGGGTCCCCGACGGCAGGAAAGGCCCTCTCCTTTGGGCAAAGTGCGCAGTTTCGGTTTCCACCTTCCGGGGCCGAAGACCAGGGGTTCGCGGCGCCCTGGCTGCGCGCGTCCCCGCTCGCCCTGGCGCAGACCCGCGTCCACCAAAGCCCCGGAATAAAACTCAACAAACCGTAAAGTCTCTCGATTCCAGTAGAAAAGGCGCCGAAGATTTATGATCCCCGAATTCCCCACACTAATTATCCCTGTTTTTAGTTGACTTATGGGTGGTGACCAGTAAAGTCATTTTCCATTTTAGAATTTTTTTTTTTTTAAACATGAATGCAAGTTTCACTCCTTTCTTACCCGCTTGGGCGAATCTTTGATCTTGTGGGAAGAAAAGAAATCCGGCCTTCCTCTGCCTTCTCCACCACCTCCGGTTGGGCGCACCCGGCCGAACCCCCTCCATTGCAATTTAGGGGAAAGTATTTCTTTTTCTTTCTCCTGCTGCCCAAGGGCATTCACAGGGATTCCTCCCAGGGAACCCTGGCTCGCGGCGCGTTGGATGCCCTGCGGACTGCTCGGGGCTCTGAGATCCGCTCGGGCCCCCACCCTAACCGGCGGCGGAGGGTGAGCCAGGCTGGAGAGTGAGTCCCCCACGGTCCCGGTATGGTCACCCTTCGCCCTTCACCTTCCCAGAGACCCACGCAGGGTATGAGCCTGGGGCGTCGAGGGGCCCCCACTGTGCTGAGGGGGACCCCCGCGGATCCCTCGCCACTGCCTAGTGGCCCCATCCCCCATCCTCCCTTTGTTTGCTTCTCTGGACACTGAGTTGAAAGTGGCAGGAACAAAATAATTAGATGGAAGTCAAAGATTAGGCGGGGTGCGCTGGCCGCCTCGGCGAGGCCTGGCCGAAACTCCGCCAGCGCCTCATAAATCTCCGCGGGCCTGACAGAGAGCCGCGTCCTCCGGTTATCTGGGAGTTTGGAGCTGCTCGACCTCCTCCTTGCCGTCCCCCCAACACCCCTTTTCGGGAGCGTGGGTGGAGAGTCCTTGGGGACCCCGGTTTCTGGCCAGCGCACAATGCCCCCGGCCCAAGCCTGGAGTCAGTTAATTCTCAGAAATGGATGAAGGTGTTGCAGGGGGAGGGTGTGGTCTGGTCGGCCTGGGGCCCAGGACCCCCATGCAAGGAGGAGCAGTACAGACCCCCACCCCATTCGCCAACCAGATAAATATCGGGGTGCTGCACGTCACCTGCTCCACGCTGCCCCAGGAGGGTGTGGGGTGGGGACAGAGAAGGGTCGGGGTGTGCATTAACCCCTCCGTGGGCGACTCCTTTGTCTGGCCGGGCCACTGCGGAGACCGCCCAACGGCGGGCTAGGCCTCAGGGCCCGCACAAGTGCAGGAAGGAGCCAGCGGGGCTGCGAGGCCCTTCTCTGGCCCAGGTGTGCAGACTGCGGGCAGGGACGCGGGCCGTCGGTTGGGGGCTGAGCCACGAGGTCCCAGCACTGGGACCGGAGATCCGGGTGTCCGAGCTCTTCCGGGACCACGTGCCATCCACCCGGCCGCTGTGCCCTAGACACTTCCAGCCACAGAGGAGAGAACGTGAAGGAAGTCTTGGCCCGTTTAGATTGTTGTAAAAACTCGAATTAATTCGTAAAATAGTAACCGTGCTTCCCAACACAGAGAAGAGGTTGAGGGGGGAAAGTCTTTTTTTAATTATACCCCTTGTCGTGGCCGTTGTACCTGACCTCTTCCTACTATTAAAAGAAATGTTGCCACATTTAATTTTTGTTGCCATGAGATATGGAGAGGGTAGCCCCACATTTTGAAGTAATTTGATAAGCCTTCAAGTAGCAAATCCGAAAGGGAGGCTGGCCCCAGGTATAGTTGCCTGATAGCCTGAATTTACAATGAAAGCATTCTCCTTTATGGATATAATAGATTAGATTTCACAACTTAATTCACCGGAATGGCTCCATTTAAGGGAGCTCCGGCTGATTTTATTACGCCAAGCCAAATTGGATGTTTGTGGTCTTAACGAAAAGCGATTGTGACATAAAATATATAATTTTTAAGGTAAAAAAACAGCGGGTTCGACCCTGTCCCCTCCTCTCTCCATCCTTCCTTCTCACCCCCGGTTCCCCAGTTTGGGAAATACCGAGAATTATTTGTTTGTTGTTCTGCCCCAGAGACAGGAACTCACACCCGGGGGCGGGGGGGGGGGGCGCCTGGAGCTGCCTGCCTTGTGTCCCCTGCGGCCTCTCCCGCTCGGCGCCGCCCGCCAGCCCTCCCCGTACGGCGCACTCGGTGCCCTTTTCCCGAGCAGGCTTGGGGCTGCTCCTCGGGGTCCTTCGAAACGTCGAAATTCCCAGCACTGGCTCCGGAGTCTCGGGCCCTCGGAGCATCCATGGGGGCCGGAGCGTCTGCCGGGACAGCGGCCCCCCCGCAGGACCTTCGGCGGGACAGTGGGGACCGAGCAGGCTCGGCCTGGCTACTGCGCGCCAAACGCCTGCGCTCCCACAGGGCCTGCTCCGCGCCCTCCCCGACGACCAGGGCTCACGGAACCCACTGCGCCCTCCACCCCGGACCCAGTGCAGCCCGTGGGGAGTGGGCGTCAGCTCGAAGAACTTTCCAGGCCCAGCCGGCCCCCGCCTCTGAGCCCGCCCCGGAGCCCACGGTCTCTGCGCCCCACGGATAAAGGCGCGTCCCGCGTGGCCCGCGGAAGACAGAGGTGCGGGTGGGGGCTTGTGGTCCAGCCCGGGCCTGGCCCGCCAGCGCCCGCGGCGCATTCTGCTGTCACTTCTGATTGAGGTCGGGCTCTATCTTCCCGACGGCGGCGGCGGCGGCATCCTCTTCCTTCCCCTCCCCCACTGATTGGGTGCTTTGTTGAACACCGAGGTAGCCCCCAGCCTCCCGGCGCGCAGTCCCCCTTCCGGGGTCGGCCTCCAGGCCGCTGCGACAAGCCGCTCACGGCAGGGTCTCGCCCGAGACTCGGGCCACGACGCGGCAAGCCCGGCGCGCGCCCTGGTCCTGCGGGGCTGGAGCCGCCGGGCCGCGAACCCCGCACCCCAGCCGCGAGGGCGGTGGTGCGGGTGCGCGGCTGGCCGCCGCGGACGCCGGCGCGCGCCTAAATTAGATCTCCGCGGCGCCTGACCTGGTTTTTTCTGGGCCCGATCGCCGCAGCTGCTGTTTTTTCCAGAATTCCTGCTGCTGGGGGAGGGGCGTTATTATTATTATTTTTTGGTTGTCACAACCTCCTGGAAAAATGCCCCGGCCGCGGAAAGTGTAACAATAAGCCAGCGGATTTCTGGAGGAAGCGCCCCCTCCCCTGCTTTCTGCCGGGACGCCTTTGCCCTCAGGCTGCTGCAGGGACCTCAGCAAACAGTGGGGACCTCCGCCCCTGCCCCAACCCCCTGCTGGGCTTTCAGCTCTGGCTGCAAAATCTACCTCCACCTCCGCTTTGGGGGCCCGCAGCGCTCCGAACTGGGGAGACAGTAACCTTCTCCAACATCGGTGGGGCGGGCTGCTGGGGGGGATGAGCCTTCCCCCCTGGCCCCCACCCCTACCCCAAACCTACTTCAGGTGGCCCCTAACCGGAGTGTCCCTTCCCCAGGAATCCTATTCCTGTTTGCTTTCGGGGGTCAGCGCTAGCCCAGAGGCAGTTAAGGATTAATGGGCTGGGGGGCCCTGGGGGCTGAGCTGGTGGGCGCTGGGGATGGAGCCTGGCACAAGTGGTCGCAGCTGGCATTTGGCCTCTCTCTGTTGGGCACATAGTCTTGTTCAAACCGCAAGGCTGAGCAGAAGGTTTATGAGGACCACAGTTGCGTGTTCACCTGTCCTGCCAGGGAGGAGACTGGGGAGCTCAGGTGCCAACCACAGCCATTACTCGGCTTTCAGCTTCACCCCTGCAGACTCCTAGGGCAGAGTGTAGAAAGAGGAGGGGACTCTCGCCGTCCTGGCCCCTTCCCATAGTGGTGCAAGAGGCCAGGAAAGTGGCCATGTCCAGGAGGGGCGGGGGAAGCCAGGCTAGCCCCTGGTCTTGTGGAGTGCGGCTAATCCTGGCCTCTAGCCTGAGACTTGCCGGGCCAGTCCCATTCTGCTCCCCTGTCCCTGGGGGTGAGGAATGAGTGTGCCATCTCTGCATTCGCTCTGCTTGGTCAGGAAAGAGAGTGGGGAGGTATCGGCCCCCACTCCCTCTTGCCCCAGACCCAGAGACCTCTCTTCCCAGGACCCCCTGACCCATCCCTCAGGAGGCAGAGACTCCACCTGTAGCCTCCAGGACCTTCCCGAGGCCTCTGGTTCTGCCCATAAATGTATTTACGCTCGCGTTATGCCAGGTGCATGGATGGGACCCCAGCATCCCCCAGCCTGCGTGGACAACAGGAACTGAACTTTAGTCTCCAGGTGATTAAGGCCGCAGGGACTGGACTTCATTAGTGGTTGTTACGCAATAAAGGCGATAAAATGGCCCCTACTTATGATTTCAAAATGCAATTTATTTTAATTTACGTTTTTAAGTACTTCTGGGGCTTGATGGGGGCAGCTAGGGCATCAGCAGAGGGCTGTAGTCCCTCCACCGGAGGGACAGGAATGGCCTGGCTGAAACCGGCGGAGCAGCAGGAGATGGAGAGGAAGCTGCAGCTGCTGGCCGTGGCCTTAGGCTAGCAGGAGTAGAATATTCTGGGCTGCCTTTTAAAAAGCGGTGAAAAGTCACTCCGAGGCCTTGCCCTTCTGTTCCTGGACGCTGCAGAGAGGGCTTGGGGAAGCATTCCTGAGCCAGACATCTGGAAGCTTGCTGGGCAGGACTGTCCCCCAGGGCCCTGGGATCGTGGGCACAGTGGTCCCCCACTCATCCCGTGGGAAGCAGGGCTGGTTCCTCAGGTCCAGAGGGAGCCTGCCCGGTGCCTTTAGAACCCTCCCGCCCCCCACTGTCAGGAGCCCTCCCTTGGCTCTGCCCCCCTTCTCCTGGCCTGTGTGTGGATCGTGTTCCTGTTTCTGAAGCCTCTGGAGGGTCCAGCGGACTCCTGCTGGCACTCTCTGCAAGGCCGAGGCCTGGGGGCCCAGACAGCCCCCGCAGGTGCGTCTCCTTGGTTCCTGCGGCACCCCTCTGCCCCCTCCCCACCCCGTGCCCGGACTGCAGGGCAAGGCAAGAGCCAGCAGGGGACCCATGAGGGGTGGGGGAGCCAAGCCTGCCAGGGTGGGACCCGGCATTGAAGTGGAGGGGCCTGGCTTTGCACAAAAGGGAGAAAGAAAGTATGTGAAGGACCAGGACACCTGAAACACTGTGGCCCTGGTGGTCACAGGATCCAAGGCCACCAGCCGCTGCCCTTCAGACCTGGTGCTAAACCGTCAGCGTTGTTCACACGTGTTAGACTATGAGAGCCGGGGTTCCCAGCCCAACCCCCCCAACACACGCACGCGTGCCCCCTTGTGCCAGACTCCATCCCCAGCGCCCATGCATGCGCCCGCGTGCGCGCGCACGCGCGCACACACACACACACACACACTTTCACAGCAATGGCCCAGAAGACCCAGACTACGGCAGCTTTGCCCCTCCTGCCACTTGGTAGTGGCCATGGGTTACCCGGGTAGGGGCTGGGGGCAGCCCCTAATTCCTCTGTCTGCGGCCTTGCAAGCTCCTGAGGATGATGGGGTCTACACCCACTTCCCCCCACACCCCTCACCAGGACTGTCCTGGGTCTCTGCCTGCCTCTCTCTTTTACTCTGGGCGCCTTGATTTGCGGAGTTAATTGGCAAACTTCCCGGAAGTAAACTTGAGGATGGAAATTAATAATTTTCCTGGCGTTGAACTCACTGCTAATCATGCTGGCTGGGAGTTGGGGGCCTGGGTGCACAAGGACCCCTGAAAAGCCATTAGCATGAAGAAGGCCTTCTGGGGGGCCGGGAATCCCTCGCACAATTTAGGGGCTGTGCAGCCCCAGTGGCCGGGCGGAGCCTCAGCAGGTGTGAGGGCACTTTGCAAGGGTTCGAGCCACCTCTGTACCCCTCCCATCCTGGCTCTCTTGCTGTGTGACCTGGGCCTAATGGGGTCTTCTGGGGTGCTTCCAGCTGAGGACACCAAGGACGTCCTTCACAAGAGAGGTGCAGGAAGTGGGGAGCCCTGACTGGGTGCCCAGAGACCTCCGGGCTGCGGGGGAAGAGGCCCTTGGGAGCCCAAGAGGAGAGACAGCAGAGGGTGGCCAGGGGCCGCGGTAGGGGAGCAAGTTACCGTGGTCTCACTTGTCCCCTCAAGCAGAGGGTCTGGTGCCTGAAGACCTTGCGCGGGGCTCCCTCATCCTATAAAGAGGCCTAGCTGCTTCTCTCTCGTCTCCGGGCTGGACAGGCCTTGTCCTATTGGGGTCGTGAGGGGAGTTAAGGCTCCTGCAGAGCAGACCTCCGCTCAGGTCTCCAAAGCCCCAGGAGGGCGGCGGGCACAGAGCCAGCGGTTGGGTCCTCAGCAGGACCTCTGCACGGCCCGCGGCCCTGCCCATTCCTGGGCCCGGCCTTCAGCGCCTTCTGAAGGATGTGGCAGTGCAGGGGCCCTCTGGGGTCCCTGGTGCAAACACAGATGCCCTGGCCTTACCCCGGAGAGAGGCCTGGGAAGCCTGGGGTGACCAGCAGGCTCTGTGGTGGCTCTGACGCGGCCAGTCAACTACCACCCAGGAGACCTGGACAGGCTGCAGGGTCAGTACTGGGGGCGGGGGCCTGGGATGCCGCCCAGCCCGCAGGCCAGCCCACCCCAGCACCTGAGCTGCTGAAATGGGACCAACATGAGCCCGAGGAGCCAGGCTAAGATTGAGGGGGAGGGGCAAAGATGGGGGGAGGGCAGTGAGAACAGAGAGAACCCAGCTTGGCCCCATGGACTAGGCTCCCAGCTGCCTGCCCCTGCTGGACAGGGCTTCCCACTCACCTGGCAGGGGCAGAGGCCCCTGTGGCCCCCTCAGCTGTCCTCTGTTTACCCCAAGCAGAGCTGACCCCTCCTTGGGCTTGGTGGTCTTCTGCTGGGCCACCACACTCCCAGCCCCAGGCCCCCCCGAGAGGACTGGCAAACTGCTCTGTCTGGAGGCCCCCCAGCCGTGGGGTGGGGAGGGGTGGGGGGGGAAGAGACCCGGCTCTGGCTCCCACCTGTACCTGCTGCATTTACGGCATTGGCACTGTGGGTCTCCACGGCTGCGCTGCCATGGAAATGACGTTAAACTCGAAGACAAGGGCACAGAGAGGTTCAGTCGCTTGCCCAAGGCCACACAGCAGGATTTGAACCAGGTCTGTCTGACAGGGTTCAGACCGCCTTTGTCCAAGACATGACATACTGCAGATTAATTAAACTCGTCATACCAGCAGGACACCCGATGGGTCCCTCCTCCCACCTGGGGCTGTGTCCATGGCCTGGAGCCACACAGCTGACCTGGCTTCCTGGGCTAGGCCGGCTGGGCAGACTGCTTCTGAGGGCGAGAGGCTCATGCCTCCCTGCCCAGCTCAGGGGCCTGGAGTGGGCTGGGGGCGCAGGGGTGGGGGGAAGCACTAGGAAAGGGGGTGCCACCCCTCCAGGAGCACATCTCACAGCTCACGCGGACCACTCTCTGTCCGGCAGAGATCAGATCAGCACAGGGCACACCGCTCTAGCTCTGACCCCACCCCTACCGTGACTGGGGGCCTCCGTGCACCCAGGCTGAGCCCGTCCCGGTCGTTGCAGGTGACGGTGTTCTGGCCTCAGGAAAGCTGGTGAGAAGTCTCTGTGGGCTTCGGGGCATTTTGCAGATACAGCCGTCCTGGCAAAGCCCCCCACCTGAGAACATCCCCAGGCACCCTGGGGTGGGGGTATGGCAAGAGCATGGAAACAGAAGGCTGACGGCTCCCTCCGGGGCTGTAGGGGCCCCTTCTCCCCACCCCTAACCTCTGGCTACACCAAGTCCTGCCCATCCTGCCCCTGGTGTCTTGTCTCTCAAAGTCCCCTTCTCAGCCTCGTCCCTTTTGTGTCGCTGCCCCACCCCTGGCCTCCCTGACCCAGTCTTTCTCCCAACTCGTCCTCATCCCTCCTAGGCCCACACGTAACCAGGGACCTTGATAAGCCACAAACCATCCCCAAGCTCCAGGTCTAGTGGGCCTCTGTCCTCCCTGACCCCATCCCAATCCCCAGGATGGCTGTCCCCATGTCGCAACACAGTGGACATTCAAAGGGTGCTGCTTGTCCGCTGGGGAGACCTGGGAACCAGGCTGGACAGCAGAATGGACTCCCCTTCCCATCGGGGTGGACCCTGACCAGTGGGTGAGTGGGCCAGGTTGGGGCCATGGGCTCTCGGACCCCCATCCCGGGGCTTGGGAATCTGCGGTTTGGTGATGCTTTCATCGAAATGGAATTTGTTCTATGCTTGTTTATTGATTCGAGTTCCCGGGGCCCGATGGGCGTGGCTTGCACGTGCTGCCCCCCCCCCCCCCCCCCGCCCCGTGTTGCTCCAACCCTCAGGGGTTGTTGCTTCTCCAGGGGCCTGCAATCAGGGCCACCTCTCCTGGGTGGGCGGGGCCAGGGGGAGGCCCAGGCTGGTGAGGACAGCAGGGGGTGGAAGAGGTCTGTGTGCGCCCCTTACCCAGCTCTCACCGCTCTGCTCTCCTTGGGCTCCATGAGTGCCTCCGTCCCGGCCCTTCCTCCCCAGGACGGTGCCCTCCGTCCTGCAGCAGGTGCCCCCAGGGCTCTCTTTGGGTGGGCCTGCAGGGCCCTGGCCGATGCAAACCCCACGCTGACCTCCGCGTACTTGGAGAGCCAGAGACGGCAACGGAAAGGCCTTCCCAGGGGCCCTCAGAGCCCCCACACCGAACGGGCAGGGGCTCCCCTCTCCTCCAGGCTCACCACCTTTGGGATTCTGTCAGAGAAGAGCTTGGGAAGTCAGTGATGGGTCCCTCCCCGAAATCAGGCTGGTCCAGCCTTCATCCCCTACGCAGCCGGACTGCGGTCCTACCCTGCACCCCAGGGGCCCTTGGCCCACACCTTTCGGATCTTCCTTGAGACTCTGCCGAGGGAAAGGGTGTGCCAATTCCTGTCTAGATTTCTCCTGGTGCTGCTCTGTACCCAGCCCTCCAAGGAGCCCTGAGCCTCACACCCCAGGCACTCCGCCCTTCACCTCTAGCCCTCCTGGGTCCCATCTGCTCCCTGCTGGCCCCCGGGCAGCTCAGAGGAGACAGAACAGGTGCCAGGTCAAGGAGCCCTGCCGTTGGGGCCTGGGTGCGGCAGATGGCGCCCGTGGGCCCCCGCAGCGGCCGGTGGGAGGCCAGCGGCACTGGGGAGATGGGTTCCAGCCAGGCCCAGCGGTGGTGACCGCTGCACCCCGCCTCTCAGAGCCTCAGTTCCCACCCAGTGGCCCACAGCGTCGCCTGTGTGATGCTCTCGTCAAGGATGCCTACCCTGAATCGAGGGAAGAAGGAAAGCCCCAATCCAAGGACGTTCTGCAGAACAACCATTCTAGAGGCTTTCCAAGGTCAGTGGAGAAAAAGACGAAAGGGGGGGTGTCTATTCTCCAGGAAAGCGGTTGAAGAGATGGGACCAGTGACTGCGGTGCGCGGCCCAGACGGGGTCCTGGACCCCCAGGGTTGAGGGGGTCTGCTGTCTGGGACTATGGACAGAACCAGGGCTTTTGTGCAGGAGCAGGGTGGGACCTGGTAGACGGTGCGTCCCCTGGGTGGGAAGATGCATGAAAGCCCTCCCTGCACATCGGCTGCCCAACTGTTCCACGCCAGCCCAAGGGATGGCCAAGTGTTTGGACAATGTCATGGCGTCTCCAGCTGACTCCCAAGTGGCTCAGCGATTTGCTTTAAAGGGAGGAGAAGGGGCAGATGCCACCACATCTTTTTAAAGATTTTATTTATTTATTTGACAGAGACAGAGACACCGAGAGCAGGAACACAAGCAGGGGGAGTGGGAGAGGGAGAAGCAGGCTTCCTGCTGAGCCGGGAGCCTGATGCGGGGCTCGATCCCAGGACCCTGGGGTCATGACCTGAGCCGAAGGCAGTCGCTTAACCAACTGAGCCACCCAGGTGCCCCACCACCGCATCTTTTTAAAAAGAGCTGCTGGGGGGGTGCCTCTTGATCTTGGGGTTGTGGGTTCGAGCCCCACATTGGGTGTAGAGGTTACTTAAAAAAAAAAGCTCTTGGAAACAGAGTCAATATACACAAACACATTTTATTTGTATGTACTTACAAAAAGATGTGTCCCGGGGTCCTGGGGCAGCCCCCAGTCGGCAAACGTGGCCTTCGCGGATCCTAGCGTGTGTTCTGGTCTCTGTGGCCGGAACAGCCGCTGCTTCGGCGTCTGCAGCGTTCATGGGTGGGGAGGTTCTATTGCTCAAATGCACCTGAAAGGAGCGCTCACAGCCCCCTGGACACCTGTCCTCACACCTGAGGGACAGAACAGCCTCGACACTCCCCAGAAGGCACTTGGAGGGGAAACCACGGTAGTTATAAAGTCCTGCCTCAAATATGGACACCAGGAGTTTGCTATTAACTCATTTTTATTTTTTTTATTTTTAATTAATTAATTAATTTTATTATTTTGAAAGATTTTATTTATTTATTGGAGAGAGAGGGAACACAAGCAGGAGGTGGGGGGAGGGAGAAGCAGGCTTCCCGCGGAGCAGGGAGCCCGATGCGGGGCTCGATCCCAGGACCTGAGATCATGACTTGAGCTGAAGGCAGACGCTTAACCAACTGAGTCACCCAGGTGCCCCTATTTTTATTTTTATTTTTTGAGAGAGGGAGCGTGCAAGGGGGGGAGGAGGCAGAGGGAGAGGGAGAGTCTCAAGCAGACTCCCCACTAAGTGTGGAGCCTGATGATGTGGGGCTCGATCTCGCCACCCTGAGATCACGACCTGAGCCAAAACCAAGAGTTGCACGCTTAACCCACTGAGTGACCCAGGAGCCCCTTAACTCATTTTTAAATAGGAAACTGAGGCCAAGAAAGACTAAGGCTCAGGAGAGGCCAGTGACATAGTGGCTCAAGCTGACCCACGCTTCACTGTGCACAGGGCACACCGCCTCCGAGTCACAGCAACGCCAGGAGAAAGGCATTATCCTGCTCCCCCTCCCACCAATGAGACACTGGAGGTGCAGGGAATAGAAACACTGAGCCGAAGGCCCTCAGTCCGGGAACTGGGAGCTGGGCCCTAAGCCCACCTGCTTCCCCCCGGGAGCAGCCCCTGGGGAGGGAGGAGGGTGAGGTCCCCACCCAGCCTCCAGCTCCAGGCCCCTGGCTACACAGGAGTAGACTCCCCACATCAACGCCCCGGGCCGGCTCTGCATGCTTGCAGGGGGGCGGAGGCTGTGCCCGCCCGCGCAGAGGGCTTACCCTCGTCCCTACACCGGCCTGAGCGTGTTACTGCCACCAGCAGGTCTCACGCCGGCCAAGTGCAAACCACAGAAGGGGAAACGGGCTCAGAGAGGGTCTGTGGCTTGTCTGGCTGATGTGGATCCCCTGGGACCGCGCACGCGCACGCTCCAGGGCCCTGGGAAAGCTCCCCTGTGCCGCTGAGGACAAGGTCGCCGTCCCTGGGGGGAGGGCACAATCAGCCCACTGAGCTCCCCCCCCCCCCCACCCCGGCCTTCTGCATTTTCATGAGGCAGGTCCCTGGTGGCCGGTGCGGTGCTCGGCAGAGTCATCTGGCTAGCTGCGGCCTCTCTTCTTCTGCTCCTTGAGACCCCGATTGGCCTGCAGAGCCCCCCTCAGCCTCCTCCGGGGATGAACAAGGCCCACAGGCCCAGCTCATCGAGTTTGCCTTTTCTCCTTTAATTCGCTTTTCCTGTGCATGAGTGAGATCCTATAAGGAGACGGTGGGCCTCGTGGGGCTGTGGGTGGGTCTGGGCCGGGACGGGGCTCTGGGTCCCGGCCCATTCATCCTCTGCAGCCTCAGCTGTCCCTGAGGCCCGGGAGCTCCAGGCAGGGAGAGGGACAGACAGCCTGCTTCTCAGAGCTCACATGGCAGCCCCTGGCCCCTCCAGACCCAGTCAAGGATGTACGGCCTGGGCTGACTGTGCTGGCCTCCCCTCCGCAGGCGTCTTCCTGGTCAGGACATCCCCTCTGCCTCCCTCCACTCTTGGGCACACCTCACCCATGGCACCAGGCTCCCCTTGGTCCCCTCGAGCCAGCAGGCACCCCTGCATCCGCGTGTCCGTCCCTGGGCAGTGGTCAGCCGGCTCAAGACAAGAACCCATGTTTCTGTGGTGAGGGCTGGGCCTGGAATCCAGGACTCTGGCTCTACGTTCAGACCCCCGTGTGACAGCAGCACCCGGGCTGGGGGCAGTGGGAGACTCAGCCCATGCCCACCATCCGGGTCCTGCCTCCCCCTCAGGACTGCTAGCACCATGTCCCCATGTCCCCATGAGGCCGGAGTACAGGAGCGGGGTCCCCCGGCCAGAGAGGGAGGCAAGCAGGGAGGCTTGGCATAGGACACAGCCCTCTGCACCCCAATGCCAGCAGGCACCGGCCATCTCCCACCCCCTGTTCCCCACAATGGTCCCAAGTCCTATTTCTTAGTCCCCCAGACCACATCCGCATGGCCCTGCCCAGGAGGCTCTGCTCTTTGCTCTGCCAGGAATTTGTTCCCGGCCAGTCACATCTCCTTTGTGGGGACTCAGCCAGCTCCGGAGAGGCTGGGGGCCCTTGTGCCACTGGGCCTGGCAGGACAGGCCTCTCCTGCTGCTGCCTGGACCCTGGCCCACCTCTCCCCGGCTAGGCCCAATGCCAGCATGGTGCCTGGGACGAATGAAGAAGGGGACAAAGGAGGAGTCAGGGCCACTATGCCTGGGTGAGGCTGATGGGTGCTCAAGGCAGCCCCCACAGGAGGGGTCCCCTGGGAGGGACACCCCCCACCCCTGCGTGGTCCCAGCCCCCTCCACCAGGGAGGATGTGGGAAAGCTCTGCCTGGTCCTGATCCCTGCCCCCAGGGCCTGCACCTAACCCTCTGATCCACGTGAAGGCAAGCTGTGTGTATGTGGGGGGACTCTGGGTCTCAGGGGCTTCAGGGGTCACCTGTGATGCTTGTTGAGCCGCAGGCCCCCCACAACCAGATGCAGAGGCCCAGAGCACCAAGCAGCTTGCCTGAAGCCCCACTGCTAACTAGAGCTGGAAGTTTCCAGCCCTGCCATCAAAGCAGGTGCTCCCCACCTAGGGTACAGCCCCTTCCCCACCCCCCAGCTGAGGGCCTGGATCCTGGGTCCTGGGTGGGGGAGGGGCAGCCGTAGTGTCTGTGGGGGACGCTGCGGGGCTGGGCTCGCCGCCCTGGCCCAAGGCCTGTGTGGGTGTGGGAGGGAGCCCAGCCACACCTGTCCCGCCGCGGGCCCTGGGGTGGGGTTTCCCATCTGTGCTGGAGCCCGGTCAGGTTTCTCACCTCACCCCGGGGGCAGGGTGCAGAGCAAATGGGCCCTGGCCAGCTAGGAGTCACTGCCCAGCCCGTGGCCTGCCTGCCAGGGTTCCTGACAGGAAAAACCTGCGGGGGGGGGGGGGCGCGGCTGGGAGCATCGCTGCACCTGCAGGGGGGGAGGCTGGAGGGGCCCCCTCAGGCCCCTCCCCGCTCCTCACCCAGGCCCCTGTATGGTGGGAGAGGGGGGCCACGTCCTGAACCTGAGTGTCCCCGGACCCCGAACCACGCGCCTCCTGTCATTTCACAGGTTTCTTTTTAACCTGATCTTGTCCCAAGCGTTAATATCTGTGAAGTCGGAGGCGTGATGTGTTGGTTTTGTTTTTTCTAACACATGCTAAAAGAAGTCATGCATTTAAAGAAACTTTGCAGGGCCATCTGTGGATCCTGTCAGGCAGCCGGGCCTGGGGGAAGGCTAACCCCTCCTCTGCAAATGCCGGGCCCAGAGGGGGTCCGGGCAGCAGTCGGGGTGATCTGAGCAGCCCCAGAGCAGGGAGGCCAGGGCCTTGAGTCCAGTCTGGAGCCCCCTGCCTCACCTTTGACAGGCCGGACCCCCCAGAAGCAGCCTGTCCAGGCAGCCGGGGTCCCGTCCGGCCTGGGAACAGTGTGCAAGGCCAGGGCATCCCAAGCAGGCTCCCCATGGGCCCCACGCACCCACCCCTCCGCTGCGATCATCTGTTTGGGATGCTCCCCTCATCTCAAGCCCCCCCTTCCAAGCTCCTCCTTGGCCTGCGCAGGGTGGGGCAGTGGCCCCTGTGACCTCGGCCCCTGGGGCCGACGGTGGGGAGAGACATGCGTACTGGGTTCTGCAAGTCCAGAAAGACGCACACACTGGGCGCGCCCCAGGCCCAGAGCCAGCGGTTTATGCTGGACCAAGACGCCCCAGCCCCTGGGGAAAGGCCAGGGTGATGGCGGAACGCAGAGGCGCCCCCTGGTGGACAGAACCGCGGGCCGCGCACAGCCGCCTCCCCTGGGCCGCTGGTCAGCCCCTCAAAGCCTGCGCCCCTCTCCCGCAGGGAGGGGCAGGCAGTGAGGAAGGGAGGAGCGTGCGCCCCTCTGCTCTCCGCCTCCAGGCTGCCAGGGCACTTCCCCACCGGCTGTGAGCCCGGCCCTGCCCTGGGGCCCTGGGAGCAGCTTAGAGGGAGATGAGCCCGACACAGTGACGACAGGGTCCCTGAGACACCTGGGCTGGGTGCTGGAGGGGCTAGGACCCTCCTCCCCAGAGGGGGACTGTGTGTCCTGAGGCCAAGGTTACCAACGCGGAGCCCCGTGCCGTGGCTGCCTCCACACTCAGGAACCTCCAGAGAGTCCATCATCCTGTTCTATCCACTTTTGACAGATGGGGAAACCGAGGCGCAGCGTGATGGAGTCACTACTGGGCCGGGTTGGGTAGGGGTGGAGGGGAGGGTGTCAGAGCTGGGACCGAGATGCAGGCTGGTCCAGGCTGCAGGCAGCCAGCGGGTCAAAGGGCCCCCACACCGCTGCCTGCAGGACCCCCGGCGGCTCAGGGCCACTGCCAGCCTGGGCTGTGGATGTGTGGCCTTTAGGTTCACCTTACCCGCCTGAAGCAGCTTCCCGGCATTTCCCACCTTCCCGGGTTCCCCTCTGGCCCAGGAGAGGGAATGGAGACAAAATCTCTTTTTTTTCAAAGATTAAAAATGGGTTGAAGGAGGAAGGAGGTTTGGTAGTTCCTTAAAAAGTCAAATACAGAGGGCGCCTGAGTGGCTCAGTGGGTGGAGCGTCGACTCTTGATCTCACCTCGGGTCTTGATCTCAGGGTCGTGGGTTCAAACCCTGCATTGGGCTCCACGCTGGGTATGGAGCTTACTTAAAAAAAAAAAGTTTAAATGGCCGATTATATGTTATATATGTTTTAGCACATGAAAACAATGACTTCTAAAGGAAAGGGCCCCGTGGGAGGCACACAGGGGCTCCCTGCCCCCCGCCCCCCGCCCCATCCGTCTGAGGGTCAGTGTCCTGAGCCCGCCTCCTGGGCTGCCAGGCCAGCCCCACTTACCGGACACAAAAAGTAGTTTTTTTTTTTTTCTAAAGATTTTATTTATTTATTTAAGAGAGAATGAGATAGAGAGCATGAGAGGGGGGAGGGTCAGAGGGAGAAGCAGACCCCCCGCCGAGCAGGGAGCCCGATGTGGGACTCGATCCCAGGACTCCAGGATCATGACCTGAGCTGAAGGCAGTCGCTTAACCAACTGCGCCACCCAGGCACCCCACAAAAAGCAGTTCTGTCCACTTTGTTCTTCTTCAGAGATGGATGGGGAAGGGTGACATCATCGGCACAGATATGGGCTGGGCATCACCTGTGGGGTCCCCGCATCTGCACCCTCCTGTGCCCCTGGTTTCGGGATGCTCTGTCGTCCCGCCACCACCGGGAACCCGTCAGGGCCTGAGCTGGGCCTGCGGGCCGCCGCAGGAATGCGAGCCTGAGTCAGAACCCCGTCCCGCCACTGCCAGCCGGGTGGTGTTGGACACACCGCCACCTTCCTGGGCCACTGAGTCTGCGTGGAATCACCCCACAGGGTCTGTGCCAGGAGTAATGGTCTCGGCGTGTGAGCCTGAGCCGCAGGCTGCTGGTGATGCTCCAGGATGGTGCTCCTCCTCGTGGGGCGTTTGGATGTCCGTGATTGAGCACCTGCCCAAACAAAGCCGCAGGGTCACCTCTCAGGCCTTACCGAGTCCTGCAGGAGGAACACAGACCTTCTGGAGGCAGCTCTGCTGTTTTCAAGCTGGGCTGCCTCAGGGCAGATGCTTAACATCTCTGAGCCTCATTTCCTTACCTCTAAAGTATCTACGTCCCAGAGACATGAAAATTCATGTAGGAGAAACACTTACTTGTATGACACCTAATATAGAATATGACCTCTCAAAGGTGGGTTCTAGGGGAGGCTGTCTCTATGCAGTGGGTTCAACGATAATCCCACAGCCCCCTCCCCCCAAAAAGATATGTCCACCTGGAACCTGAGTGTGAGCTTATTTGGAAAAAGGGTCTTTGTCAGACCACCCTCAGACAACCCCCCGAGGGCAGATATGTGGAACCCATGGTTACGCCACGGTTGGTGCCTGGGACACGCTGTTCAGCGTCAAGGCTGAGCCCTAGGGCCCCCGTGGGGACCGTCCAGGCTCTTGGAAAGGAGCCCTAGGGCCCACTACCCCAGTATTCTGCTTTGTCACCTCCACTGGAGCTCAAGGCCTGGGCTTCGGGCTCCCTTCCGAGAGGGCCTGTGTTCGGCCTGTCTCCTCGTTGGCTGAACGGGGGCATCCTTAGCTCCCTTGAGCGTTGGAGGAATCCCCCAAGTCGTGTTTACCCAAAGGCCTTGGTGGCTTTGAAGGTGGATGTGTTACCACCGCGGAGAGCTTGCAGCTGTCCCCCGGAGGGGAAGGCCCCCACGCCCACGGTCTCAGGATGCCGTGGTCTCAGGACGCGACGTTCAGGGTGCAGAGAGCACACTGACGACTCGCTGGGCCCAGGAAGACCTCGGCTGGCCTGGCTTCGGCCCCAGCGTGACCCCGGCTCCTTGGCCAACCCTCTGAGGCCTGGACGGGCAGTGACCTGAGGGCTGGCCCCTCCGGCTCTGCTCTCCAGAGTAGGGTGGGGGTCCCGGAGAGAGGAGGAGCGCCTGCGGTGCCCCCAGCTTGTCCTGACCGTTCTCGCTCCCACAGGAAACAGGCCCCGGCGGCGGTGGCCCCGGCCTGGGCGCCTGGGTTCGCGCGCCGGGCTGCCCAGCCCCACGGGTGTGGAACCGATTTATTCGGTAGCTTTGCTGCTGATTAGTTGCAGGTGAGTGGATGGCACGTGGTTCGTGTTGTAACAACGTTTTGGGACAATTAGATTGAAACCACATTGTTGGAGGCCTGCTGGGAGCTCGCCGCAGCGCTGCACTCTCCGTGCCCTCCGCGGCTCCTGGGCCGGCCGGGCCACCCCCAACCCTCTGCGGGCCCCGGGGCCTCCCATCCGCACCCCCATCCGGCTCTCGCCACTGGCCTCCAGCTGACCTCAGCCTCCAGTTGCTCCAGGAAGCAACTGCTGGGAGTCTCCCGGGGGCGGGGGGACCTGGGGGGCCCTGCGTGGGACTGCCAGGCTGGACGGCCACCCCATCCCCCCAAACATCTTCTCCGCACACCCCTGCCCCTGCCCCTGCCCTGGGCACTCCTGCTCTCCGTTCCCACCAACGGCACCCCTAGACTGCACACTCTAGGAGAGACATCCCCAGCCCAGTGACCCCAGAGGAGGAGGGCACAGCCAAGGCCAGGTCAGCCCAGCTGCTGGGGGGGTCCTCTGTTTTGCCCCCACCCCAGTCCCATGCTGTGGGCAGAACGGCCTAGATGCCGGGTCGTCCCTCCCACTGCAGGCGGGAGGGAACTGAGCTCCCTCTGCAGGCCCTTGGAAGAGGCTGAGGGAGCAGGGTCCATCCTGCAAGGGGACCCCTAAAGCCAGGCTCAGGCTCGGGAAGGGGGTAGTTGATGAGGTCCGAGCGCAGTGTGGGCAGAGTGGGACCCAAGGCCTCCCCCCCGCCCAGGAACAGCCAGCAACACCGGCAGGGCCGGGCAGCCGTGGGGATTTTACACCCAGACCAACCACGTCCGCTTCGAGTCTGAGCACGTGTGCAGGACAGGAGGTGAGGGGGTGGAGGCGGGGTACCTCCTGGGGCAGCCTCAGGGGCTCAGACCCCTCCTTCCCTTCTAGAGAAGCTCGGGGGTCACGCTTCAGGCAAGAGCCCTGGCCCCAAGCATTCTGGGATAGCCCCTGGAGTGGGGGCGAGGCTGGGACCCTGCAGTGGGGGTGGGGTGTGGGGGGCCCCTCGGGCCGGGGTGCTCCTGGGGACAGGATCTTTCAGCCTGCTGGGCGGGGGGGGTGTGCCCCAGGGGTCATAGCCCCTTCCGCTCCTGCCTGCCAGACCCCCGGCCCAGGCACCTGCAGGCCCCCAGGACCCCCGCAGAGTTGGGAGGGTGTGGGGCACCCACAACTCCAGTACAACCAGGGTAAGGAGAGGACGTGCTTTTTGCAACCAGGTGACGGTGTTTATCGGGCTTCCAATTTAATCTCCGTAAGGCTCGTTAGCAGTCCATGTTTCTAATGCTTCCTGAGCACTTAAGAGTAATTTTTCCGAATGGGATTTTCCTGGAGTTCTGCCCCCTTGCCCGTTTTAGCCCCTGCTGTTCCTTCCCTGGGATCCTCGGCTCTCTCTGACCAGCCTTCCACTGTAGCTTGGGCTGGGCCACGGGCCAGTTCCAGGGACCAGACAGATCCAGGGCCCGAAACCTCAGGCGTGTCGGACGTCAGGGAGGCCCCCTGGCTGCTCCCTGCACACAGAGGGGACAGCCAGCTCTCCCCTCCAACCCCACTCTTCTGTCCCTTCTCGGCCTCCCCATGGCTCCATCCTGGGAGGCCTAGCCTCCCTCTAGGGCTTGAGGCTTGGCGCTATGGGGGCGACTGTGCTCTCCGGGACTTTGGCCCCATGACTGTCTCCAGAGTGACATTATCCTGTGTCACTGTCCTGTCTCTGTGTCTGTGTCCTACCAGAGCCCCTGGCCTGGCCCAGGAAGGCAGAGGGGACAGGGGGTGTGAGGGCCAGGGAATGGCCCTGTCCCAGGTGGGCATGAGCCTCTCAGAGCCTTCCAGAAGGTCCTGAGGCTGGCCCAGGCCTCCTCCCTTCTGGGTCTCCCCGGAGTAGATCTCCAAGGCCCTCTGCAGCCTCAGGGCCCAGCAGGGAGAGCACATTTGCAGAATTTCCAAAGGGCAGAGAGACACCTGCTCCCCGGTTGCGGCCTTGAGAGGGCCTCATGGAGTTGGGGTGGGAAGTATGCAGAGAGCACCCCTCTGGGCTGAGGGAAAGCAGCCCAGGCTCCCAGCCCCGAAGCAGGAGGAGCTGAGACCCACCTTGTCTCCAGACACACGGTGCCGGGATGGGGACTGGACTCAGGCCGTGTCAGGCGGGTCAGTGGTCTCCTCTCCCCCTGGAGCCCGGGAGTCCCCAGGTCTCGGTGGTCACGGGCGGCAGCAACCGCATCCCCGTGGCTCTGGGCCGATGCTGGCCGGCGCCCTCACCCTGGCATGAGGCCTCATTAGGCATCCCAGGGTGTCTGGAACCTCCCACCTGTGGCCCCGGGGCAGGGTCTTTGAGGGCATTCTCAGCATCTTGGGGGCCTGGCTCGAGTAGGTGTCACTGTATGCTCCTCAAAATGTGGGCATGTACAGACCTTGGGGGCCCCCAGGGTGACCCCACAGTAACTGGTGTGGGACAGGAAGCAGGAAAGGTGGTGCAACCAGCTTCAGCCGCAAGCAGGGGTTCCCTGGGAACCCAGTCCCCTCCACCCCGGATGTTGGACTGGCTGCCGGTGGCCTTGCCTGGGAATGGAGGCTTTCCCTCCAACCCTAGCTGTGTGGGCAAGAAGGGCACGCCTGGGACGGGCCCCAAGCCACAGGCTCAGGTCTGTGCTCCGTGGGGCACGCAGCCCCTCACTGGTCCTCTCTCTGCCACATGCAGGGTGGAAGGGTAGCTCTTGGAGAGTGCAGGGCTCACCTGTCGGGGTCGGAAGGGCCGAGGCACACACATCCTTCTGATGAAAAAGTGAGGCCCCGGGGACGCCTCCCATCAGCAGGTCAGCCTGTCAACCACAGGACCTCGTGGGGTTGGGGCAGGTGCCTGGCGCAGGCTGGCCAATCAGGTTAGGCCACGCGTGGATCACGTGCGGGGTCCCTCAGCCTGCCTGGCCCTGGGATGCGGTGGGGTGGGTCCGGGCGGCAGGCAGAGCTCCTGGCCACACGCACTGGCCACGATCAGGGGACGCTTGCCTTCTCAGTGTGGGCCCAGGACCAGCAGCAGCGCCTGGAATTAGAAATGCAGACCGTGGGGCACAGACCTGCGAAGTGGAATTGCCGGGTGGGCCGTGGGTCTGGCGCTTGCTCGGGGTGGATGGGGGGGTGAGGACCACTGGGTGGCGTGGCCAGCAGGACCTCCTGAAGCCAAAAAAGAAGGCACCCCCGTGTCCTTTGCCAACATGTCACTCACTCCCAGGGTCTAACCTACGTCCCTCTTGCCATCCTCGCCCTGCTTCGTCCTGGAGGCTCTTCTTTGCTGGGAGGTGCCCTCTACCTGCCCTTTCCACGCAATAGCGGCAGGTCTCCCTGGGCTGGCACCCCTCCCCCGCCAGCTTGGGGCTGTTTGGGGTGGGGGAAGGGATGGGGGGACTTGGGCAGGGGTTGTGCTTGAGTGGAGTAGGGAGCGGGGGAGACACCACTTCCTGATGCCCAGTGCGGCCCCCACCACGTGAACCACCTCCCATGCCCACGGCCCACATGGGGTGGGGGCAGGCTCATCCCCGCCCCCAGCACAGCTCACTGCGGGGGCTGTGGACACTGGTTACTTCCGGTAAAGCCTAAAATCAGACTCTGGCACTCACAGTGGAAGCCCCCAGCTCGGGTGGACTCGTCCCTGCCTGTAAACCGGTCACACTTCAGGCTGGACCAACTCTTCCTCTGAGCTGCGATGTGCGTTAGGAGGTCGCGTCCTCAGGAGGAGTGTGGATGTGGCGGAGCTTCTGAGGGGAGCACCGGTGGGAGCCAGCGTGGGAGGCACCATGAGAACAAAGGGCAAGGGTGTCCCGAGGATCGTGGGCAGATGTGGAGGCAGGAGGGATGGGCCCCCTGGGACAGGCTATCAGGAGCAGCCCCAGCAGGGGCGCTGGGCAAGGGACTGGGGGCCCAGGAAGGTCAGGAGCCACCCCCATCAGAACGGGTCTCAGCCGGGCCCACGTGGAACACTTCAATGCCCTTCGGAAGCATCGATTATCAGATTATTTCCAAGAAGTTTTGGCAGCCCTGGTTTTGCCTTTGTCTGCCTGGTGGGTGCTCCAGCGTGACAACTGGGGTGCTCCCTGGGGGGGCCGCCCTGGGGTCCCAGAGCAAGAGCTAGGTTCCCGGGGCGGCAGAGGCTGCTGACATCTGTCCGCCCACCGAGTCCACAGGATCGACCCAGCACGCCAAGCACGGACTTCTTGAACACATGTCCACTCTGGGCTGGGGGCCGGCGGGGCTCCCGGCACACAGGTGGGAGTGTTCAGGGGACATTTCCGACGCACGTGTTTGGGGGGAATGCAGCCCCAGGTGCGCACCTGCATCGGGCTTTCCTTTGTCCCCTTCCCACTCCTACATTCTGGGGTCACCTCCGGGGGGGCCACAGAGCTCTTGTCTTGGGACCTGCTTTGGGGGTGCACAGGGACCCCCCAGCAAGGGTGCTAGTCTCCTGGGGCTGCCGTCTCACAGGAGACATTGATTCTCTCCCAGCTCTGGAGGCCACAGGGCTAGTCCGTGTGTGGCTCTGAGGGAGAGCCCCGCCTCACCTCTGTCCCAGTTCCTGGGGCTGCGGGCTGTTCCTGGCACCCCTCGGCAGGCTTGTGGCTGCGTCTTCGCACGGCCTTCTCCTCTTCCCTGCTTGAGGCGTGTCCTGTCCTCCCCTTACAAGGACGCCTGTCATTGGTTTAGGGCTCGCCCATCCCAGGAGAACCTCTTCTCAGGATCCTTACCTTAGTTACATCCGCAAAGGCCCTCACTCTACACCAGGCCACGTTCTGAGGCTCTGGGTGGACACGCCATTCATTTTTTTTTTTTTTAAGATTTTATTTATTTATTTGACACAGAGAGACACAGCGAGAGAGGGAACACAAGCAGGGGGAGTGGGAGAGGGAGAAGCAGGCCTCCCGCGGAGCAGGGAGCCCGATGCGGGGCTCGATCCCAGGACACTGGGACCATGACCTGAGCCGAAGGCAGATGCTTAATGACTGAGCCATCCAGGTGCCCCGTGGACATGCCATTCAACCCACTGTAGTGAGTGACCCTGGAAACACTGTGGTCACAGTCAGGGAGGAGAGAGCCGGCGCCGGAGGGAAAGGCTCAGCAAGGCAGAGGGGACAAGAGAAGGGAACGAGAGGAGAGGGCTCCTCCTCGGGGGGGCTGGCTGGGAAGGGGGAGCAGGCCATGGAACAGAGTCCAGACCCCTGACCCGGCAGGGCCCATGGTGACGGTGGCTGCACCTGTTGCCAGGAAGAAGCAGGGACGGATGTGGGGCCCCCAGAGCCCTGGTGGAACAGGCAGCCCTGACTCAGGCCTGACGTGGTCTGGACCTCCATGTCCCCGCTGAGCACTTGCCTGCACCCAGCTCCCTCTCTCCGGACCCCAGCCACCGCCTGCGGGCTCGCTCTGTGGGTGCCTGCGGCTTACAATTGTAACTTCCAGCCGCCTCCACCTGGGGATGGGGCCTGGGGTCAGAGGAGTGACAGAAACGGGCCGAGCTATGCAGATGGCAGACAGGACCCTTGGCGTGGGTGTTGGGGTCCCCGGGGGGAGGGCACTGATGTCCGTCTCTATGCTGCTTCCCCTTGGGGGGCCCCCTGGTGTGGCTGGAGAGGAGAGTGATGGGGGGTTGTGAGCCCGGGCGGGGGGTTCCGGCACTTTGGAAACGCCTACGAGTAAGAGGGGCTCAGCCTGAGGGGCCCATTTCTGGGGCCCGAAGCCATCACGACTGGGATCTAAAGGGAAACTGATAAAACCCAAAACCACCAACAGAAAGAGAAACGTATTACACAAACTGCTTGAAATTTCTGCATGATGAAAGCATCGTTATTAACAAATGTCAAAAGGCAACAGACTAATCAGGCAAACGCAGATTGGAACCCCAGTGAGACAGGGCCACACAGCTCCCAGCGGAGAGCCGCGGATCTGGGAACCGGGGGCAGCTGGTGGGAAGGCAGGAGGGCGCAGCCCCGCGGGGAACGCAGTGTGCGGAGCCAGGACCGTCCCACGCGGCGCAGCCGCTCCCTTCCGTGGCGTCCATCCGGGTGAAAACATACGTTCACCTGCAGCCTTAATAGCCCCGCCTGGAACAACCCAGACTCGAACCACAGGGACCCGCCGCAGACGTGGCCCACCCAGGCCATGGTCGCCACCCCTCAATGGGAGGATACATGCCACCAACAGCCCCAGTGAGTCTCAGAATCATCGAGCTGAGCCTTGGGAGTTGGTGCGTTCTGCATGATTCCATTTGTTAAAAATATTTTATTAAGGGGCGCCTGGGTGGCTCAGTCGTTAAGCGTCTGCCTTCGGCTCAGGTCATGGTCCCAGGGTCCTGGGATCGAGCCCCCCTTCGGGCTCCCTGCTCCGGGGGAAGCCTGCTTCTCCCTCTCCCACTCGCCCTGCTTGTGTTCCCTCTCTCGCTGTCTCTCTCTCTCTGTGTCAAATAAATAAATAAAAATCTTAAAAAAAATCTACAAAATGATTGGGGATATCCAGCTGTGCGAATCTCTCACACTTGTGGGGGGAAGGGTGTGGTGTATGTTGGCACACTTCTGCGGGGCAATTTGGCAAGAGCGATCAAAATTTGAAAGATGCTTGCCTTTTCGCCTAGTAGTTTCTCTTCCAGAAATCCTATCTTCCAGACAGGCTTGCACAAGGGCACAAAGATGATGGGAGCAGAGATGTCCTCCACGCAGCATTTGGCACGTTGAGAAACGAGAAGCGTCCATCAGTAGGAGGCTGGCTGAGCACGCAGAAGCTGCACATCTGTCCCCGTTTCCCGGGACCGTCCTGGATTAGCACCAAAGTCCCGAGGCCTGGGAAACGCCCCCCTGGCGAATGGGATGAAACAAAACAACCAAGTTGCAGGTGGTACAGGGCCATTCATGGGTGTCGCATCCGGAGACCCAGGGTGCCGGGGACATGCTGCCTTCGTTCGCTTTATATCCTATCATACCATTGGACTCATTTGTTTTCTGCGTATATGGATTTTATAATTAAAAAAAATATTTTCTTTAGGAAATGTGACCTTGGTCTGTGGTCAAAGGCAGGTGGGTGGGGCCTCTGAATTAACAGCCACCAGGAGGCAGGTGCAGGGTGAGGGAGGGGCCTAGGCCCCTTCAGCAGGGGAGGAAGGCCGGGATGGGGAGGAGCGTCTCAAGGTCATAGTCTAGGGGACCCAGATTCCCGGGCAGTGGGGGCCGTAAACTTCTGGGGGTCCTCCAGTCCTCCGCTTCCTTCCCCTGTATGTGGGCCCCTCTGGAGGCACCCCTCACCTTGGGACCGCCTCCCGGAAATTGGCTCCCCCACCCCGACTGCCTTTGAACCCCTCGGCCTTCAGTAAGCAGCCCCCCAGCCTCAGCCAAAACAAGGCAGCCCAGGATTGTTACACAAATTGGCTGGTGGGGCCCTGAGCCCGGTTAATTCCGGTGTCTTAATGAGTGGGAAGATGAGGTTTTTATTCATCACTGGGGCTTTAAAAATTGCAGTAAAGTGGCCCACTTTATAAAGAAAAAATCAATAGAGAAAAGAAAACAGGAGTATGTAAATGGACAGAGTGACAAAAAGCAGGCCAATTACCCCAAAACGAGACACAGTTATGGCTCCATTAACTCAATTATATTTTCAAAAAGATTTCTTGCGAGGCCCCCACCCCAGCCCACCCCCACACGCCTATAATTTTTACATCAACTTCAAGCCATTGAGTTGCATTAAATTATTTTGTGGGAGAGAGAGGTGTGTCTGGGGAGGGGGAACCACGGGCCTGTCCAACTCCGCTGGGGGGCTGGGGTCAGCGGTGAGCAGGCTGGGGCACCCCGGGCAGGGGTCTCCAGCTCTCAGCCTCCGCGAGATGGTGAGGAGGATGCATCACAGGCTCCCCCCACCACGTGGCCGCACCAGGACCTGGTGGTCTCCCCAGCCGGCCAGAGGCCCCCTGTGCCCTGCCCCTGTGCTTGCATTCCCAGACCATCCACTGCTCGGCACACCCTCCCCCCTGCCCTGGGGGTGGCCCCCATGTGTGCCAATCCACAGGGTTTACCTAACCTTGCTGGCTTCATGAGCTTCCTCTTTGTCTCTTTTGAGTTGGAAAACTTAGTTTTCTTTGAGAAACAGGAAAATAAAGTATTTTAAAATACATTACCACCGAAATTGGGGACTAAACGGGCATATATTGGATGCCTGTTCCTCGGGCAGCCCTTTGCCGTCTCCCTGAATGTGAGGATCCTGAGTGACGTTGGGCAAGGGCTTGTCCAGCTGTGGATCGCCCTTCTGTTTGCCCAGGGGTCCGGGAAGGAGCCTGGCCACGGGTACCGCCCAGAGCCGGCCCACCCCCACCCTCCTTTCCTGATGGGTTTTTAAGAACTGCTTCATGTGCGCCCTGAGGCTCTAGGCTCACTGGCTGTAACCCGCTTTTCTGCCAGCCAGCCCCAGGGAGCCAGGGCCTGCCCTACATAAGCCTGTGTCTGGGCCAACCGGGATCCGGTGGCGCTTAATATCAAGGATTCCAGGTGGAGACTGGAGGGGGAGGAGGAGGAGGAGGGGCTGGGGCACTTGGGCCGAGGAGCCGTCAGACAGGGAGTCAGTGGGCAAGATGTCCAGGGACACAGGGCCAGGCCTCAGGCCAGGAGATGTGAAACCCGTGGAGACTCAGGCTGAGCAGGGGGTGGGTGACCCTGAAGACCCGGAGGGCCCTCTCTGGGGCTGGCACAGGGAAGGTTTGGACCACAATACAAAGCCCCCAAAGAACCAGCCCCCCCGCCTGCCGCTTGGGGTGTGAGACCCAGGCCGCAAGGGACCCGCCCAGGACAGGTGCTATGGTCTGGTCCCCAGAGGTTCCCTGCACTGGCGGGCGGGCCTGGGGGCAGCAGCGGGTGGGGGGCGGGGACCAGGCGCAAAGGCAGAGAGAGGCCTCTGTGGCCTGGAGGGGGTTCCCCGCAGGGCCAGCTACTGGGTGATGGCACCGTGCGGGCACTTGGGTGAACTTCAGCCCCTCATAACCTCCATCATCCACAAGCACCCCAACTCGTGGAGTGGGTTCAGCTACAACATAGGCCCCACTCCCACCCTCAGCCCCCAGTCTGAGGGCCTGGGGCAAGGGGTCCACCGCAAGGGAGGGAAGGGACATGCGCACGGACGTATGTGCGTGCACAAGCGTGTGCATGCGTGCAAGAGGCAGCATCTACCCTCACTCCCGCTGCCCACCCCATGCCCTGGGGGGCCTGCCGCTGGGGCGCTGTGTGCTCCTTCACCCAGAGGTGGACACGCAGGTGAGGCTGCAGAAGCCCGGGGTGGAGAGAAGGTGCTCGCGGCTGGGGCCGCAGCGAGGCCTGGGAGTTCCCTGGAAGGGGCCATGGGGCTGGGACGGTAACATCGGGGCGTCGCGCCGGGTCGGGGAGGGCAGCTGGGGGCGCGGAGGCCGGCACACGGAGGAGAGCTGGTCATTGTTGGGGCCCAGAGGCTTCAGCCAGGGAGTGCAGGGGGTGATGGGCTGACGGGGTACTGGGGGAGACCTTGCAAAGAGGGAGCACCCCACCCCCACCTGAAGCCCTACCCTGGACCAGTGCTCCCCACATGGGGACCCCCTCTCGGCCCCCCAAAGCCCTAAGGATGGAGGATGGCTCAGAGGGAGGGGCTGAGCCCAGCCTTCCCTAGCTGCCCTCCGTCCCCCAGGGCCCAGCATCCCAGGGCTCTGGGGTAGTGGGGGGGACCCCCGCCTCCCTTGGGGCTGGTTCCGGGTGTCTCCTTGCTCTGTTTTCCTTATCAGTCATCTGTCTGCTCACTGCCAGGCCACAGGCCGCCAGCCAGACCTGCCCTTGCCAGCAAGTGGCCTGAAAGGGCCATTGTTCCGGGGGGGATTCGGGAAGGGCTCGGAGACCCATCAGCTGTCAGCTAGCCACACAGGGTCAGACCCGAGGGCCTGGGCTGGGCCGGTCTCAGGAGACTCCCCAGGGCCAGCTGTGCCTGGGCTGCCGGGGGCCCCAGGGGAAGTGCTCGAGTGAGGCCTGAGCTCAGGGCCCAGCTTCCCTGTTCTCAGCCCCTCATTCCCTGTGTGGCAAGTCCAGGACCCCAGTCCCCGGGGCCTCTGGTCCGGCTGAGAAGCGGGGGGACTTCCCGGGGCAGCCCAGGGTTCGTCACGGGGCTTAGCCCACCGCCGTGTGGCCTTCGTCCCCGTGTTCTCCTCCTTGTGTCTCTCTCTGTCTCTGGATATCTCTCCACCTCTGCACCCCCTTCCCATCCTGCCTTGAGTAGCCTGTCCTCGGCAGCAGTCGGTCTGCGGGACGAACGAGGGTGGAGGTGCCAGGCCCCAGGCGACCGTCCGGGCCTGCGTGGTGGCCTCCCTGCCCCCACCTGCCTGTCCCCCACACCAGACCGCCACCCGGCCTTCTCCAGCTCCTGCTCAGCCTCTCTCCCGCCCGGGTCACCTTCCCGAGAGCCGTGCAGGCTGGTGCCCCTTCCTCTGCTCACCTGGCCCTGCAGCCGGGGCGCTGCGCCCCCGGAGGGTGAGGATGTCTCTGCACCTTTCCAGTGCTTGTTGCAGGCCCTGCTTCGGCCTCTGTCTTCTCCCTGGTTCTGCTCAGGGCGAGGCCCCTCCCTTAATTTCTCTTGGCTTTCCCGCCCCGCAGAGCATGAGCTGGGGGTCCTCAGGCCCCGGGAGTTCTGTGGGCATGGTCCAGCAGCCGTGGTGGGCCAGATGGGCCGTGCAAGGCTGGGTGAGCTCTGGGGCTCTCGGAAGCCATAGCCCAGCCTTCGGAGAACAGTTGCTATGGTGGGTGTGGGCGGCCCAGCTCCCAGAGCAGCAGACGGGTGTAGGGCCCAGGTCTGGGCTGTCCGGGCCTCCCAGGGCTGGCCCCATCTCAGGGTGCTGCAGGTGCTGGGGTCACCTTGGTGGGGGTAGCTCCCAGCCATGGGGCCACCGCCTGTCCAGGCTCTGTGTCCCCCTGCTCACGCTACGTGCCCTTCCCACCACAGAGCCCCCCCAAGGTGATGAGGGAGAGCTTGAGGGCTCCGGCTGTCCCACACCAAGGTCCAGGCATCAAGGTCACCGCCAGCCTGTATTGCAGGAAGGGGGAGGGGTGGCTGGGAGGTTGGGGAGGAGGAGGGGGAGGGAAATAAAAAGAGATTAGATTTTGTAAAAGGTACTCTAGCTGTCTGCTGACACCGTCTCTGGTCTCCATCCGTTTTATAGCCTGGCGGCTCCAGCAGCTGGGCCTCCTCTGTCAGGGCATGCTGGGGGTTGGGGGGGCGAGGAGCCACCCCCCCAACCCAGGGCTGTCTGGTAGATGTGCCCCCTCTCCCCCTGCCTGGCCTCTGCTCAGGGGCCACCCCCCGGCAGGACGAGGGCCCCCTGCGCAGGCGGGCCCCTGAGGATGCAGGAGGACCCAGCCCCCGGCTGGCGGCCACTGTCGCTGCCCATCTATCCCCCCTGACAGGTCAATTTTCTCCCATGTTTTACAGAACCTTTCAGAGCAGGAAATGTGATCCTGCAGCTGATTTATGTCCTTACCTGGTCTTTGTTCACAAGCTGCCCTCTGCAGGGCTGCGCTGAGTGTCCAGGCGGGGCTGGAGGACATCACCTCCCCGAAGGGATTCCCACCCTCTGCCCCTTCGGGGGGCGCGTGCTGACCGCGGAGCTCACCTGGGAGACCGGGGATTGGACCGTCACTGTGTTTCCTGAGACGGGCCGTCGGGGTGGTTTGAATTCCCTGGCGGGAGGGCCAGCCCTGGGACATCCTCCACTGCCCCTGCACCTGTGAGCATCCCGGGGCCGCATCTGGGTGGGGAGGGCTTGTCCCTTGGCAGCGCCTCCCCGCTTGCAAGGGAGGGTGCCTGGGGTAATTGTGCCTCCTATGTGTGAAGTCCACTTTTGTTTCTCCAGCTGAGCTCTCAGGGCACACTGGGGACAAGGGACCCCTCTTTCCAGGTCTCCTCTGGAGGAGGGAGCAGTCCCTTCAGCAGCTACCTCCTGATACAACGAGAATCTTTTGTGTACAATTGACGAGCTTGCAATCTTCTGTAAAGTGGCACAGAACATATTTAGGAAACTTTCAGTGGACGGACGTTCCAAGTGAAGACAGCTCAGTGCCACGTGGCCCCCGGCCCGCCCCACCTCTGCCAGTTGCTCCCCCCTACCCTTCCCAAAGAGAATTCTGGGAACCTGGGACCATGGGGTCTTTCTCTGTATCCCCACAAGTTCTGCATGGTTTTGTTAAGTGGGAGATGCAAACACAGGCTACTGGGGGGCTGTCAGGGGGCAGATTGCTCCCCAGCACACCCCACTCCTGAGCAGTGGGCTCTGCCCCCAAGACTAGCAGGGTCCATGCATAATTCTCGGCTGACGGAGGACCCCCCACAGCTCTGTGGTCTCTGATGCCACAGGGAAACCCAGACACTGGGCTCAACCTCCCTGGTAACCAGGACACGTGTGTGACCCAACCCTTGGCAGGCTGACTCTCCCTGGCTCTGGGTGTTGACCCCTGACCAAGTCACCAGGTGAAGGCACAGGTAAGAGTCCTCTTGGTGTAGCTGACCAGGTGTCCTGTCCAGGCTATGACTTCTAAAAGGTAGGTAATGCTCTTCCTGTTTCTCATCTTCCCGAGGCCACGTTTTGGCCACCTGTTTCAGCTGTGAGAGATCCCACTATACTTTCAACCTGATTGATGGTGAGAACAGTGCTGGTTGCTGTTGCCAAAAGCCGACTAAAAGCATTTGGGACCGGGCGCCTGGGTGGCTCAGTTGGTTGAGCGACTGCCTTCGGCTCAGGTCATGATCCTGGAGTCCCGGGATCGAGTCCCGCATCGGGCTCCCTGCTCAGCGGGGGGTCTGCTTGACCCTCTTCCCTCTTGTGCTGTCTCTCATTCTCTCTCTCAAATAAATAAATAAAATCTTAAAAAAAAAATAAATAAAAGCATTTGGGACCCACCAAGATAAAACTAACAAGGTTGGGCCTTGAGATTCCACTGGGAGGGGACATAGTCTAGGTTATACCCACTAACCCACCAACCCACCTATCCATTTATCCATTCATCCACATACCCATCCATCCATCTACCCATCCATCCATCCATCCACCCATCTACTCACTTATCTATCCATCTACCCACATACCCATCCACCTACCCATCCATCCACCCACCTACCCACCTACCCATCCATCCATTCATCTACCACCCATCTACCCATCCACCCACCCACCCACCCATCCATCCACCCACCCACCCATCCATCCATCTACTCACCTCCCCACCCACCCGTCCATCCATTCATCTACCACCCATCTACTCATTCACCCACCCCCCCATCCACCCATCTACTCACCCATCTGCCCATCTACCCACCCGCCCATCTATCCACCCACCTACCCCACCCTTCCATCTACCCACCCATCTACTCATCCATCCAACCATCTACCCACCCACCCACCCATCCATCCATCTGTCCATTTTTCCACTCATCCACCCTTATCTATCTATTCCTATCTCTACCCACTCACCTTCCTGAATAGGGCACTAACAATATTCCAGGCCTGATACTAGGCACCGAGGCCGCAATGGTACATGGGCCCTTGCATTAGTCCTGATCTGGGGGAAAAGACAACAACTTGTAAGTCCAGGGGGCTCTGGGTACATAGAAGGAGAGGGCCAGGGAGGCTTCCAGAAGGAGACTGGAGGTTTGAGATGGGTAGGGAAGATGGGCCTGCTAAGCAGAAGCCAGGAAGGTCTTGGATTCTTCAAGGTGCGTGGCTCTAGGAGGCCAGGGAACAGAGTTGGGAGCCAGGAGGTGGGCCTGAAGCTGCAGACCTAACATGACAGGGTCCGCTCCCAGTCTGTCTACAGCTGGGAGAGGCATGAACTGTCTTGTGTTTTGGTGGCTGGGGTTGCTGCACTAGGGACGGGGCTCTGATAGGATGGGGCCCACCAACCAGCTAAGGCACCCCAACACCCAACACCCAACTCTAAGGGACTTCCCAAGGTCCAGCAGGAGCCCCTCCTCCGGCCCCAGGCTTTTCTTCTCCCAGCCACCCTCCCAACCCTCGAGTCACTACCGGCATTTTAGCAAAAGTCCCCAAGAAACAGGGAGGCTCATGGACAAGCAGCTGGACAGCTGCATGGGCCCCATGCTCAGAAGGGCCCTGTGGTTTGTCATTGTCTGGAAATTCTGAAGAAATTCCTCTTTTTTTTTTAAAGATTTTATTTATTTGACAGGGAGAGACAGCGAGAGAGGGAACACAAGCAGGGGGAGTGGGAGAGGGAGAAGCAGGCTTCCCGCCGAGCAGGGAGCCCAACATGGGGCTCGATCCCAGGACCCTGAGATCATGACCTGAGCCGAAGGCAGACGTTTAACGACCGAGCCACCCAGACACCCCAAGAAATTCCTCTTTTAACTCGTGTTTTGTGTGTGGGACCCCAGGGCAGGTGGAGAGCAGAGGAGACAGGTACGCAGGTGTGTCCCCCGCCAACCTGTGCACCTCGTACGCACAGAGTCCAAGAAGCCCTGTGAGGAGATCTGGGGGCCCATGACGCGAGCCCCAAAGTGAGCACAAGGCAAGCGTGTCGTGTGCGAGGAAGCGGAGGTGGGGGCACCTACAGCTGCTGGGGGCCACACTTTCCCTTAGAACCAGAGCTCCCCCTCCAAATGCAGAAGGGGGTGATGTGTTGTAAGAACACCCATGGCCAAGGGGCCACCACATCCGTTCTCACTGGTGTCTGCCCTGCCCACCGAGCCCTCCCCCCGAAACTACGCCGATGCCCAGGAAGGGACGGGACAGCTGGGCTGCCAGACCCTCTCCCAGGCCCTCCCTGCCCTGTTTCCCGGATGTGGATGAAGCACCACGAAAACAGCCGACCTAACTCTGCTCTGTCCGCGCCGTGTTGCTGATAACGAACCCCAGGAGCCTAGACGCCCCATGGCGCGGATCGCGTGACCTCCGAGCTCCCACTGTCCTTGGGGTGCAGACTGGCATTGCACAATCTGAACATGAGCAGGAAATGTGTGCTGATAGCTTAGAATTTTCTGTACTTAGAATGATGTTAAATAACCAATAGAAACACCAGGACAAGTGGAGGACGACGGAGGAAGGAAAAGCTTTGTGCTCTCCTACCTTTCCGGGCACTGTCCACCGGGTATGCAGTGGGCCCTGCAGATGACAGAGGGGATTGCTCTTACTCATGGCTGGGGGGGCAGCGTGAGGAAGGCCTGGCCTGGGCACCTCTCAGGAATTGCTTGTGGGGTGGCCCCCTCCCACAGGCTTGAATGCTAGTGACTTCCGCAACCCGCCCCCCGCCCCCGTCAGCTGCTCAGCCCCCGGGGAAGGAGCTCACCACACAAAGGGTCCCTTTCAAGCCCCCCCGTTAGGGGTTAGGGGTTGGGGGCCTCCAGGAAGGGTGGGGGCAGCTTCTTGCAGCTCCATCCTGTGACTGCCTTCCCCAGAAGGGGCGGGGGCTTCTCGCCCGCCTGGGCCCCCAGAATGCTGAGCACGGGGGAGTTAGTTGTCTGCGAGGAGTGGAGGGGACAGAGGGCTGGACTGAGCCGTGATAAATGGGTGTGGAATAGCCACTGCACACTTCGAACCCCCTCTCTGCTGAACGGGGCCCGTGACCACCCCACTGCCAGCCCGGCATGGGGGAAGAGGCGGGTCCTCTTCTCTCCAGACACACCCACCTTCCACACCAGGCCGGGGTGGACAACTGGAGGGGCTGGGGCCAGGAACCCGAGTCTGGGGGACTTTTGTCATCAGTCCCCACCCCTGGTGGGCCCTGGCTGTGCCATGGGTGACTGAACTTGGGCTCAGCACCCCCGCCCCCAGCCTGGAATTTCACGAACCCACCTGTGTCACATGCGAACGTCATCTGTGTTTGTCGGGGCACCAAACCGCAATGACCGTGACACCAGCCATGTCTGCCCCTCCGGGGCACGAGGGCCTGTGAGCCCCCAACAGTCCAGCAAGAGGAGGTCGGGCTCTCACTTGCAGAGATGGGGGGAGCTGCCGCCGCCACTTCCAGGGGAACCTTGGAGGGGCCACGCTGGGAGTGGGGGCCTACTGGGCGCCAGGCCCTTTGTGAGACTCGACTTCCTGCCTCAGCCGCGGGAGGGGGTGGTTAGCGCTCCATTTCAGGAGGGGAAACCGAGGCTCGGGTGGAGACCCTGGTCCAGCCCGCTGGCAGGAAGGCGGGGAGAGCCTGCGGTCTGCGGGGGGAAGAGGACGGAGGCTGCCTCCCCCCTCGCGGGGCGGGGGGTCCTGTGGCCATGTCAGAGGCAGATCCCACTCCCTACCACGTGAGGGACCTGAGGATTCACACAGTCCCCTGGAACTTGACCTCAGGGGGCTTGGCCAGACCCCTGCCCCCACGAAGGCAGCCCTCCCCAGGGCCCGGCCCCAGCCCTCCGCCCGGGGCCCCCAGGGACTGCGTGTCCCACACCCCCCACCTGTGCTCCCTGTCTCCGTCTCCCCTAGGCTGTCCCAGGCTCTAATTCCCCGGGCTCCATCTGCCTGGGCCTCTGCACAGCTGGGGACGCTCTCAGAAGCTCTGTCCCTCGCCTGGGCATGTCACATTCCTGCATACCTCCCCGTGGCCTGCTATCCCGCTCAGCGGCAGCAGGACCATGATGGGGGCAGGGAGCCTGGGGGGCTGCAGGTGCTGGATCAGGGAGCCTGGATACAGCCCAACTGTGCCCCAGGGCTCCCAGCTGTGTCCCCCTCACCTCCCCCATCAGGGCCCTGTCCTCCAACCTGGCAGAGGGAAGTCAGTAATTTATCACTCAGGGTCCACTGGGGCCACCTGGAGGAGCACTGGTATCCTGCGGGCGAGGGAAGGACTTCCGGGGGAGGAGGGATGTCCCATGAGAGGCAGGACCATGTGACATTTCTGGGGTCTCCCCCCATCCACTGTGGGTCACGGCCTTCCCTGGGGCCTGGGCAGGGCCCCGGGGGCTTTGTGCTCTCTGGACAAGCCCTACTGGGGACACACGTGTTAGGGGAGACAAAGACACCTCTGATCCCTAGGTCACTGCCCGGAACAAGGATCCGTTCTCGGGAGGCCTCCCCGCTTCTGGGGCCCACCCAGGTGGACCAGTGCAGGATGGGCTGCTCCCACTGAAGGGCTGGAGGGGAAGGCAGGCAGGGACCCCCAGGACCCACTGGGGCTGCCACAGCTGCTTGGCCCTTCTGGAAACATGGCCATTTCCTGCTCTCTCTTGAGCCTTTGGGGCATCTCACCCTGGCAAGCCTGGGGAGCACATATTTCCTGCCAGAGCAGCCCTCCCCACCTCTGCCCCTGCACCCTCAGTGTTGCCTGGGGAGCAGGAGCGAGGCCTGCGCCCCCTCACTGGCCTGCCTGGCAGAGGGTCCGTGGGGCAGGAAGCAGGGCAGGCTGAGTGTGTGCTGGGGTCTCGGCCCTGGCTTTGCCCCAAACTACAGGAGGTGGTCATGGGACATCCTGGCTGTCCTGGGACTGGTGTCCTGGCTTAGGGAGGACTGAGGCCCAGAGCCAGGGGGTGCTGCGTGATCTGGTGATTAGGGATCAGGTGCTACTGGGGTCAGGGGCCAGCTGTTGACCTGATTGGTGTTTCAGGAGAATAAAATCAGATGGACAACGTGCTTAGAAATAGCTTCTGCCCCCAGTTCTGCCTCCAGCCCTGGCAGGAAGGGAGACCACCTGTGGATTTCCCAGAGGCCCGCAGTGGGGACCCTGCCTGCCTTGGCGCTGGGGAAGGGTGCCCAGGGCTTGTGCCCGCCGTCCGGGCATGCGCCCTGCACCCGTGTGCCCAGGCGGCTCCATCCTCGTCTCTGGGATTTTTAGAAAAGGGAAAAGAGGTGGATGGAAGCAGGTTTTTCATTGTGTTGAGTCTCAGCCGCCCCTCTAATTACAAGATGACGGTGAGATTCAGGGGGCATTTCCTTCTGACGACCCGGATTATATTCTGCAGTTTTTGTCTGAGCCCTGGGACATCACAAAGCTCACACTGTCCCTCCTGCTCACCTGGGCCACACAGAAGCCCCTCCCGATGGGACTGGGGACACACTTCCCGCTACCAGCTAGCGCACAGGACCTGGTCAAGGGCTCCTCACTCAGACCAGGGAAAGGGGAGGCCCCGGTGAGGACCAGTTCTGCAGAGGGTCACCCGAGGCTCCTAAACTTATACATAGGCCAGCCGGGGGCGGGTCTGGAAGGTGTAATGGTGTCCGTTAGGCCCTCTTTCCCCTATAGTGTCCTGAAATGTCCCTACGGGCTAGTCCCACAGGCACTGTGCTGGCCCCCAGCAACAGCTGGAAGACAATGCCCTCTTCAGCTCGGCTCGGGCGGCGGGGGGGGGGCAGGGGCCAGCCACCTTGGGGTGTGGGAGACCCTGGAGCACAGCAACCTGAGTCCACATCTCAGCCCCACACTTAGGAGTTACGTGGCCTTGAGCAAGTTGCTCTGCCTCTCTGAGCCTCAGTTTCCCCATCTGTAAAGTGGCGAGGGTCACAGTTAAGGATTGCCATTGGCTACCTCTACCAGGAAACCCCAATCAACAGTGGCTTGAACCCCGTGGGCTTGCTGTCTTGGTGGAGAGTGGTGGGCTGGACGGTGTTGCCTGTCCCACAGCCTCCATCCTCAGGGTCCGAGGATCATACATTCCTCAGCAAATGCTACAGGGTTTGCCTTTTAGTAGGAGAGACGGTCCAGAAGCATGCCACGTGACTCATCGCGGTAAATTCAAGGGTGTGTCAGAAGGCGGTAAATACTGTGAGAAGAGCCAGGGCACGGCAGAGGGTTGGGAGGGAGGGGTCAGTGCCATTTTCAGTAGGTTGGGCAGAATGGCCTCCAGGGAAGGCAAGGGGTGGACAGAGGCATGGCGGTAGGAAAGGCAGCCTAGGAATATCTGGGGACATGCTCCAGGCAGAGGGGACAGCCAGTGCAAAGGCCTGGGGAGGGGCCCAGTAGCAGCAGCAGGGGAATGGTGAGGAGGGGTGCTAGGGCGGGCTCCGTGGGGGATGGGGGGCGCTGACCATGCTGGCACCTCTGAAGGCCTGGCCTTTACTCTGAGTGAGAAGGGGCTGAGCAGAAGCAGGTGTGGTCAGACCTTCTGGCCTCTGTGTGGAGAGCAGACTGTGAGGAGGCCAGAGTTGAAGCTCCTCAGTGAGGAGACGGTTGTAGCGATCCAGGAGAGAGACAGATGATGGTAGCCTGGATCATGGTGGAAACAGACGGAGAGGTGCGAGGTGGTCGGAAGTGAGGCTATCTGAACGTGGACTCAGCAAGATTTCTCGACAGACCAGATGGGGGGTGTACTGAAAGGGGGAAGCCAAGGATGGCTCCATTGCAGCTGCAGGAGTTCCAGCCATCACACCTGCATTCCAGGTAGCAGGAGTGAGGAAGGAGGGGGAGGGTAAAAGGACTACTGAGAAGCCTTCCTGAAGTCTGCTCAACCGCTCAGCTAACACTGGTTAGGTCTTAGTGACAGGGGCACGCCTGGCCGCGAAGGGACAAGGGGAAGAGTAATCTCTTAGCTGGGTGCCTGCTGTCAACAGTGACGGAGGGAAAAGGGCAGTGTGGGTGCAGGTCAGGGGGCCACTCCGAGGAGCACTCAGCCCAGAGCCAGCTCCCAGTGGGCACTGGCAATGCCATGAGGATGAATGACCCGGGCCAGGGGGCATGCCCGATGGACAGGGCCTCTGGAGAGGAACAGCACTATGAATCACTCAGAGGAGGGGGAGGGAAACTGAGAGCAGGGCTGTGGGTTTGTCTCAAAAGCTGCCTAGGACATCCCGGGAGGGGACACTGGGCGCCCACGCTGCTGGGTGGCTCCTACCACGTGGACCCTCTGGTCTGATCGGCCATTCCACCAGTGAGAAAACTGAGGCCCCAGGAGAGGGCATGACCTGCCCAGGGTTCCTCCCTCCCTCCCAACCCTCTGCAGAGCCCTGGGTCTTCCCACAGGACCCAGGGTCCCTCCACCACTGAGCGCCAGAGCCAGACAGAAGTCCGACTCCAGCAGCAATATCGTTCCCACTCTCGGGGCTCACAAAGGAATGAGAAGGTTTGGGGGGACTTTCATTTCTGCCTTCCAACAACTGGGAGGGAAGGGTCCTGCTTTTTCAGTGCACTGGTGCTGAGAAGCATGGTGGGGAGCAAGGCAGGTGGGACCCCAGCCCCTCTGCTCTGTCCCTACCAGGTCTGTTCCTTTGTGCTCCCCCCTCCCCCATGCCAAGACGCTGGGGACATCGTGGAATGATGGCCTCGGACCTCTGAGCAGTCTCGAGGGGCTGCCTCCTCACACCATCCCCAGGGCTGAGCTCCGAGCTCCACTGGTCCCTGCAACCCACCCCCCCAACTTCGCTGGAGCAGACGCTGTGCAGCGCAGACCAGAAAGCTCTAAGAACATGGGAGGGAGGCCACCATTGTTGAGGTGGACGCCCTGGCACCCTCTAGTTCTAGAATTTGCTCCAGGAGAAGAGAGCCCTGCGAGGCCCTTCCCCTGGGCAAAAGGGCACTGGGGCCTCTGATCCCAGGACCTGGGGTGCTTTTGCGTGAGGGGAGCCTGGCAGGAACCCCATGCATCCCCTGCTGAGCCGGCCGATGCTACAGAGAAGGGCAGAGGGCAGGAGAGGTTGGAGAAAGCTGGGGTCCTGCCAAGGGTCTACCTGAGGGCAGCACAGAGCCCGGGCTCCAGGATCAGAGTGGCCTTCTCGCGGGGCAGGTGGGAAGGGACGGACGTCAGGGCCGAGGGCGAGCAGGCGAGGGGTCCCTAGTGGGCTCCTCACCTTCTTCACCTGCAGGCACCTGCTGGAATTAGGGCAGGTTTCTCCTCTGCACACGCTTTTCGTCAGGCGAACCTCCAGGGTTCTCCCAGTCGAGTGCAGCCAGTTAGGAGGTGCTGTGAACCGGCCTGCAGGAGTATGCAGCTGGCTTGGGCGGCCAGGGGCAGGGAGGAGAGATGGCAGGAAGGGGAGGGCAGAGCAGGGGGGCGCGGCGGCCGCAGGGCCTGAAACCTGGGAGTGTCCGGAGCGGGCAGCGGGCCACTGTCCTGGGCTGCTGTAGCGAAGTTCCATAAACTGGGGGCTTCCAACCACAGAGCTCCATCATCTCCCGGGTCTGGAGACAGAAGTCTGAGCTCAAGGTGTTGGCATTCAGTTCCTCCAGAGGGAGAAGGTGGTCCTTGTCTCCCAGAGCTGACGTTGCCGGTGACCCTTGGCTTGCAGGTGAATCACTCCAGTCTCCGCCCGTCTTCACAGGTGTGCTCTCTGTGTGTCCAAATTGCCACCTTTTTTTTTTTTTTTTACCAGTCACTGGATTAGGGCTCACCATACTCATCTTAAGCAATTATATCTGCAAGGATCCTATTTCCAAATAAGGGCCTATTCCAAGGTACTGGGGCTAGGATTGCACACAAGAATTTGGAGGGCCGCAATCCAGCCCATGACCCACCGGAGACCGCACAGGCTGTGGCTCTGCAGACCACCGTGTCTGATTTGCTTGTGGAAAACACCCCTTGGCCTTCCCCAAACCCGGCACCCTGGGGTGGTATTCCCAGCAAGGCCCCCGGGAGGGCATCGGGGCCAGGCTATGAGGAGATGGGGGTGCACCTCTCCAGCAAGGGGCCTCTGGATGCAGGGGTGACCAGTGTCTCAGACCCCAGGCAGACCCCCACCCCTGGCTCTCCCAGGCCCACCCAGCCCAGGGGGCCAGAGCAGCTCTCCACGTCCTCCTCTCCCAGCAGCCCGGCCTGCTCACCACAGCCTGGGCCTCGGCCCCCCTCCCAGAACCTGAGCCACCAGGGGGTGACCATAGTCTGAGAGCTCTGGGAAAAACCCTTGGGTAACAGCTTCTGGACCTCAGGACAAGGTCAGACCCCCAAAGCCGGGCCATCCAGCCTCATACACCCAGTCCCATCTGAGCTTTGGGTATCTTCAACCTGGGCATGTGTTCACCCTGGGGCCAGCCTGGGTCTCCCTCAACTCACGGGCCTCCCCTCCCCTCCCAAAGGGGCCAGGGAAATCCTTGGAGGAGAGTACGTGGGGAAGCACCCAGAGCAAATACCCAGGACTGGTGGAGGGGACCCCATTTGATCTGCTGCTCAAACCTCGTCAAGGCCCAGTTGGCCCCAGCCCTGCCCCCACCCAGGAAACCAAGACCAAAGCCAAGTGTATGTGCTGGGGGGTTGCATCTCAAGACTCCGTGTGCCATTGGTCATTCTGTGTGGCCGCTGCCCCTGGGATGTGGTCCTGGTCGTGACCGGCTGTTGGAGGGTGTTGGTGGATTCCAGTGGCGACCCACTGGGGGGATACTAAATGAGATCTACTCCTGTCTGCTGGGCCTGTTGTCAGTTTTATGGCTGTGGGGCTGTATAAACAGTGGGAGGCAGGGACAGAGCCACCAGGCCCGGGCTTCCCCCATCCTTCCACGGGGCACCCCTCTGGATTTGGGGTAGCCTTAAGGCTCTGCCCTGATGCAGGCAGTCTGAAAGGGGGGAACCCCCGAGGGGGGAATGGGAACTGCAGCTTCTAGACAGTGCAGCCACTGGGCTGGAGTGAGTGTGGCCGCCCTGCTGCCAGGCCCCCTCAGGGCTCCCCAACACCGCATGGCCCTGCCCCCACCCCAGGGTCCCTGACGCTGATTTCCGAGGGGCCATCCCAGCCTCCCATCAGTCCTCCAGTTTGCAAGTTGGAGACAGGTGAAAAAGCAGGGAATTGCCCCATAAAGACGCTCTCTGGGAGAGAAGGGGCCAGTCCCCTCACAGGGCAGCCCAGGGTGGGGTCATTGGCTCCACTGTCCACTCACAAACACGGAGGACTGACCCGCTCCCTGGCCCAGCGTCTGCCTGCCGCCGGCTCTCCCAGAGCCCTTCCATGTGGACTGAACCCAGCTGGGCCCCGGCATTTCTTTGGTGAGGATCAAGGTTGGGGGAGCTGGAGGGGAAGGGGGTAGAGAAACACCCCGGGCAAAGCAGCACCCCACCCCCCCATCCCCCAGCATGGGAGGAACAGGATCCTCACCTCACCACAGGCAAGTGTCAGCATCCCTCTCTCTTTGAACATGGAGGTTGGCAGCCCCCAGAGTCAGGACCCACATCCAGCCTCCTCCTTCCCCAGACAGTGCCCACAACTGTCATCTCCAGAAACCCGATGGAAAGTTGCTGCCCTTAGAGCTGCCACTTTAGTGGTGGGTGCCCCAGAGCAGGCTCAGAGAGGTTCAGGAACGTGCCTGGGGTCACACAGCCTTTGTATTCCAGAAGCCACAGGCGTCTCCCGTGGGACGTCGGCATCCCATCAGCTGTGGTGATTAATCTCATGTGGGGCTAGTAAGTGTGGGCGGGGTGCAGGGTCAAAAATAGCCACGGTGCTTCCTTTCTCCATCCCTTCCTTCCCCTGAACTTACACTTCAGTCCTAAAAACTTTAGGTGGGGTTAGGATGAGATGAATGTCTGTACCAGCAGGGACAGGGGGTTGGGGAGGCCACGCAGAACTGAAGTGGATGGGGTGGGGGTCCAGGTGGGGATGGAGGCAGCCAAGGGTAGGGTACTGGAGCCCAAATGAGGTGGGAGAGCATCAGCCAGGAGTTGCTAATGCAGAAGGGGGACTTCGAGGCCCTGGACCTCCAGGAGTGTTTGGGGTCCTGCTGGTATACAGACAGGATTAGGCAGACGTCCGGAGGTGAGTGTGTGGTACACACCAGTCTCCTAGCTCTGTCTGCTGGGGTGCCCAGGAGCTGTGGCATCCCATGGCTGTGAGCACACCAGGGCTCAGATCTTGGCTTCTACTACCATTCTCCACTGGAAGGAACCAGGGCTCCTGCGAGAAATGACTCATGGCAGCAAAAGGACAAGATGAGCCAGGGACATCTTATTGAGCAAGAAAGCAAAAAAGTGCTCAGGTAATGACGGGGACACACCAAAGGACACAGAAGCCAGCTGAGGGGGCTCTCACGGTACAGATCTGGGATAATGAAAGCGTCGGAAAAAACAGTGATAGTCATGGACTGTACCCCACTGAATAAAATAGGAAACCATGAGTCTGCATGATGTAGATAAATTTATAAATTGGAAGTTTGATAGGGATCGGGATGTTTAGTTTCAAATTACCAGCCTCCAAGCCACTCCTTAATTACAAAGGAGAAAGAGATAACTTTACAGTGGAGAAGCCTATCTAATCAAGCCATCAAAGAGAATGTCATACATAGCTGGACAAAGCAAAGTCTTGCAGCACCTGATAGGAGTCAGTGAAAACATGGCCTCACTTCTATGATATTCCTGCCAAAGAAACATAACTTAAATCTCAAAATGAGTGTCGTGGGTAGAATAATGCCCTCCCCCAAAGATGGGCACCTCTTAATCCCTGGAACCTGAGACCTTGAGATGGAAAGATTATCCTGGGTTATCCAATGAGCTCAATCTAATCCCATTTCCTTAAAATTGGAAAATTCCCTGGCTGGGTCAGAGACTGCACTGTGAGGGAGCTGACCCCTTCCCCCATTGCTGGCTCTGAAAGTGGAGGACGGCCCTCAGTTTACAGCTGGCAAGGAAAAGGGTTTTGGTCCTACCGCCCTAAGGAAGTGAATTCTGCCAGCTACTGAAGGAGCAGGAAACGGATTCTCCCCTTCGGCTTCCAGAAAGGAGGTGGTTGACTTCAGTCGGGAGATGCATACTGGACTTCTGTCCTACAGAACTGTAAGATAAGGGATTTCTGTTGGGTAAACTGGTAAGTTTACAGTGATTTGTTACAACAGCAATGGAAAAACTAATACAGTGAGGAGACATTAGACAAACCCAGATTGAGGGACACAGGTTTAGTTAATAAGCACAAAGGAAGAATTCCTCAAAATTCATAAGAACAAAGATAAACAGCTATCTAGAAAAATGGATAAAAATGAACAGGCATTCAATAAAAGAAATATGAATGGATGATAAAATTTGAGTAGGTGATTAACTTCATTTGTAATTGAGGACAAAGTAAAAGCACGAAGAGATTTCATTTTATTCACGAGATTGGCTACACTGATGATACCAAATGAAGGTGACAATTTAGAGCAGGGGACCACAATGTACAGCCCTCCGGCCAAACTGGGCTGGCCAAAGCTTTTGTAAATAAAGTTTTATTGGAGCACAGACAGTCCTCTGTTTATGTACTGGCTAGGGCTGCTTTCAAGCTACCATAGCAGAGCTAAATGGTTGTGACCTGGATCATATGGCTTGCACAGCAGAAAATACTTGCTGACTCTTAAAAAACAAAAAAAGATTTATTTATTTATTTGAGAGACAGAGAGAGAGAGAGAGAGAGCGAGTGAGCACACAGAGGTAGGGGGAGAGGGAGAAGTAGACTCCCCACTGAGCAGGGAGCCTAACGCGGGGCTCCATCCCAGGACCCTGGGATCACGACCTGAGCCGAAGGCAGACGCTCAACCGTCTGAGCCACCCAGGCACCCCGCTATCTGACTCTTTACTGAAAAAAATTTTCCAGCCTCTGATGTAAACTAGCAAGGACTCTTGTAAGTCCCTTGAACAGCAATTTGGCATTATCTGGTAACATCAAAGGTATGCATAATATTGAATCTACAATTCCACTTCTAGGTATCTACTCTAGAGAAACTCTGAGGAAATAGACGAGTACCATAATGTTCACTGCATCACTGTTTATAAGGGCAAATAACTGGGAACAACTCTGGTGCCCTCAGCAGGAGCATAAATGCATGTATTCTGGGCTATTTGAACAATAGAATTCCAGAGTGTGGTGAGAATGAATGACTCCGAGGAGAAGTATGATGGTGAATCTTGCCAAGAGTTGAGTGAAAAAGGAAGTTGCAAGAGAATACATATGTATAAATCCCTTAGTATAAAAATAAAAAATGCAAAAATGCTCTACCCCAATACACTATTGAATTAGTTAGGCTATAACTTTGGTTTTATGCAGCGGAGTCCAAAGTCACAATGGCTTAAACGGGGTGGTTTGTCTCTCCCTCGTGGAGCAGTGTGGAGGAGGCACTCAGGGGCTGGGATGGCGGCTCTGCTCCATGATGTTGTCCAGGGATCCAGGCTCCTTCTAGCTTGCTGTTCCACTCCCGCCACGGTCCTCATGGCCCAAGATGGTTTCCTCCCATGACCTTGATGTTGCAAGCAGTAGGATGAAGCACCCTTAGCTGCAAAGGAGGCTGGGAACTGCATTCTTTATCTTAGGCAGCCATATGTGCTGGCAAAACTCGGAAGACAGAATAAATGAATACTAAGAGACAAATAGTAATGTTCCCCATAATTGTCTGGGGACATAACCATATGCAGTAAACCTCTAAAGAGAAGTAATGGAGTGATAACATCGGGTAGTGATGATCCCAGGACAGCTGTGAAGAGGACAGGAAGGTGGACGTGTCGAGGGACCAAAGGGTATATCTAAATTTGTTAATATTCTGTCTTAGAACTGAATGGTGGAGGGCGCCTGGGTGGCTCAGTCGGTTAAGCGACTGCCTTCGGCTCAGGTCATGATCCCAGGGTCCTTGGATCGAGTCCCACATTAGGCTCCCTGCTCCACGGGAAGCCTGCCTCTCCCTCTCCCACTCCCCCTGCTTGTGTTCCCTCTCTCGCTGTGTCTCTCTCTGTCAAATAAATAAATAAAATCTTAAAAAAAAAAAAAAGAACTGAATGGTGGTGTCATGAGTATTCATTATTCTCTGTTAAAACATAACTTCAAGCTTCATATCCTATCGTAAAAATTAAAAAGGTTACAGAATGGGGGCACCTGGGTAGTTCAGTTGGTGAAGTGACTGCCTTCGGCTCAGGTCATGATACTGGAGTCCCGGGATCGAGTCCCGCATTGGGCTCCCTGCTTAGCGGGGAGTCTGTTTCTCCCTCTGACCCTCACCTCTTTCATTCTCTCTCTTTCAATTAATAAATAAAATTTAAAAAAAAGGTTACAGAATGTATGTATGATTTATATAAAGATGAATGAATGGCATGTACTATTTTGGCTTTGGATTAAGCACTTTTTTTTTTTTTAAAGATTTTATTTATTTATTTGACAGAGAGACACAGAGAAGAGAGGGAACACAAGCAGGGGGAGTGAGAGAGGGAGAAGCAGGCTTCCCATGGAACAGGGAGCCGGACGTGGGGCTCGATCCCAGGACCCTGGGATCATGACCCGAGCCGAAGGCAGACGCTTAACGACTGAGCCACCCAGGCGCCGTGAATTAAGTACTTTAAAAAAAAAAAGATTTTATTTATTTATTTTAGAGAGCAGGGGGGAGGAGCAGAGGGAGAGGGAGAAAGAGTCTCAAGAAGACTCCCTCCTGAGTGCAGAGACTGGCCTGGGGGCTGATCCCAGGACCCTGAGATCACCGGCCAAGCCTAAAACGAAGAGTTGGTGGCTGAACCGACTGGGCCACCCAGGCACCCCTGAATTAAGTACTCTTTACTTGGTATTCCCTCTTCTCCCCCTGGCGCCTGGGGGTGCAACAGAGCCTTCCATACCTAGTGGCTGCCGTGGGTGGAGCTGAGGAATCAGCTTCTGTTCTAAGACTTAAGGTCCTCCGTGTGTCCACAAACGTGGTCGCCCCTATAGCCTCTCCCAGCAGCCTTAAATTCTTCCTGTGCAGGTCCACCCTGCTTGGAATTACCTGCCTCATCCTGAGAAGGCCCTTCCTTCCCAGCCCTCCTGTCACTGTGCATCCGTTCAACAGACACATAATGAGTATCTGTCAGGTGCCAGGAATTCACAGATATATCAGGGCCTTTCTCTGTTCTCTCCCCTCCCCAAGCCCTTCCTCCTCCATTCCCATTTGTTCCTGGCGGCCCAGCCTAGAAGCCACCTCCTTCTTGAAGCCCTTCTAGATTTCTCTGGTCCTTTTGGTCTCTACCCCCCCTGTCCTCTCACAGCACTTCCTTTGCTCCTTTAATGTTGGAATGTTAGATCCTCTCTTCGTAAAACGTGGGTGCTAACTCCTCCGAACAGGGTAAGCGTGCAGCTCCAACGATTAAGCAAGCCCCGGTCCCGGCCCCCCGGTACCGAGCACGCCCGCACATCCGTCCCAGAGTGTAATCGCTGAAAGTGAACCCTTCAAACCCCCTCTCCTACGAAAGGCGCCGCACTGCCCTTTCTCTCCTGACCGCCACGACCTCGTCCTCCAGCCCCTGCAAAGCGAGGCTCAAGACACCAGATCCGCGGGAAAACCAGCCTGAAGCTCGGGACAGGCGCCGAACACCTTAGCCCGGCAGGCCCCGCCCACAGCCCCGCCCCGGCCCAGTCCCCGCCCCCGGAAGCCCGCACCCGTTTCCCATTGGTTTGCGATCCGCCGAGGCCCGCCCCGCCGGGCCACGCCGCCTCCTTCCCCGAGCCAGCCCCGCACCCCCCCGCCTGCCCTTCCAGGCCCGCCTCTCATTGGTGCGCGCCCGAGGAGCCCCGCCCCCGTGCCGTCACTTCCGGGCAGAGAAGCCCGCGGAAGGCGGAAGTGTGCGCTCCGAAGCGGCCGTGAGGCTCCGCCGAGGCGTCCCCGGCTGGTGCCCGGCTGCTTTTCCGCCTGTGGGCGCGGGGACACGGAGGCGGCCGGGGACAGCGAGTGGGGGACGATGCCGTGAGGCAGCCGCAGGGCCTGGCGGGGTCTGGAGGGCGACCGTCCCTGCCGCCTTCCCGCGAGGCCGCCTCCTCCAGGCAGTCGCCCGTCCCTCCCAGGGTCTCGCATCCTCCGTGGTCCCAGAGCCTCGGAGCGGGGCTCCCGGCCCCTGGACCCCGCGCTATGACCGCGGCCGCCGCCTCCAACTGGGGGCTGATCACGAACATAGTGAACAGCATAGTGGGGGTCAGTGTGCTCACCATGCCCTTCTGCTTCAAACAGGTGAGTCCAGCGGCACGGGGGTCGCTCCGGCCGGGCCGGGAGGCACCAGGGCTGGGGGGGCTGGGCGGGGCGTGCGGCCGCAGTCAGGCAGGGTTCTGCCCGCGAGGAGCCCGCGGTGTGGGAGGCGGCGGCACCTGTCGGCCTTGGCCGCAGGGTTCGCACCGCTCGTGATTCCAGATCGGGTCCAGATCGGGTCTCCTTATCATTGTTTCTTCTTGTTTTTTAATTTTAAGGACTCTTTAGGCCCAGCGTGGGGCTCGACCTCACGACCCTGACCTCTGGGGGCGACTGCACCGGACTGAGCCGGCCAGGCGCCCCCTCTTTGCTACTATTTTTAAAAACTCTGACCCGACCGTACTTGCTTTCCGAGCCCGCGGGTCCAGCCCTGAGGGCCTTGGGACTAGGTTGGGGTGTTGGTTCCAAGGTGATCCCGCGATTTGCCGGGTTGTGGGTTTCAACATATGTGAATGTTACCTCGGCTGAAAAAAATCTAAAATGTATTTGGAAAATGGGTGTCATGCCAGCATTAAAGGCCACATGGAAAAAAGCCATCCTTTGTGCAGTGTGGACCCATTTGGCTTCTGTTTAATCTGCAATAAATGGGTATTTGGTGATTTACAAAAGGGAGGTTGGTGAGATGACCAAATTGGGCAGCTTCTTTCCTAAAAATGAACTCCTGGGCCTCACGTGTGCCAGGGCTGGAGTTGCTGCTCCCCCTTCGCACTGGAGAGGGCTGCTTGTGGGGGAGGAGGGGTGCCAGCCAAGGGAGGAGCAGGTGGGGCTGGGCAGGTGGCTGCAGGGCACAAGGACCAGTCTTAGGGGATGAAACCAAATAGGGAGAAATATGGAAATAAAATGAGCATTTTGAAACTGGAAGTGGGCACCCGTAGTTTAATTTTAGATTAACAAACACTTTGCCTTTTCATACTTAGCATCTTTGGGATAAAAATAGCACAAAAACATTTTTTTTTTAAATCTGGAGTTTATTAATCCTCCACCTTGAGCCTACCAGCCTGAATTGCTTCCAGCTTCCCATATGGGTTATTGATAGCTGTCCTGGCAAACGTGTGGGCAGGAGGACAGGGACTCTGGCTGCTCTAGAGCCCCGGGGGCAGCATCTGTGACTTAGCTCTGTGAATCCCAGCGTGCACCGCCACTCGCAGGCATTTCTGGAAGGACTACGTGTCCCAGGGTGCACTGCGACTTGCCTGGCCCGGAACTGCCTCCTGGGGCATGTGTGTGGTTGGGCCTCTGTAGGTCCAAGGCTGCCACCCTCCACTTGGGTCTGTAAAGTGCCACGCAGCAGGGTTCTGGTGGGACTCCTGGGAAGTACGATTTTGGACCCAGGTGATTCAGCTGTGCACAGATTTGTGTCTGCCCAGTGGTGGGCACAAGGCACCTGCCAGACTAACACGCCCAGGAAGAGCTCACACTTAGTGGTGGAGGCCCGCGTGCAAGCACAGGACCGCAAGGGGTCCCCCCTGTCCTGAGGGCCTAGCAGAGCGGGGGCAGCCTCTCATCTGGACGCAGCATCTTCTCCCTAGGAAGCCCTTGGCTGGACCACTGGGGGAGGCCAGGGGGCAATTTGAGGATGTGTGTTGTTAGTGTTGGACAGCCACGTCATTTAAAAAAAATTTTGGTTTTGTGTTTTTTGGTGCTTGTTTGATTTTAGTAACTTGGGTACTTTTTAAAAAATTAACATTTCACTGAAGTATATCATGCATACAGAGAAGTGTCCTTTTGGGTGTATTCACGGCGAATTTTCAAAAAGTGAACAAACACATGGAACTAGCTCCCAAATTAAGGAGTAGAGCGCAGCCAGCACCCCCTCGTCCCTGCTGCTGGGCCCACCGTCCCACCTCTAGCACCAGAGATCAGTGGTACCTGGGTTGTCACTTTGCCTAAGTAGAAGCCTACTCTTAGGTGCCTTCTCCTGGCTACCTAGTGTTCCCGTCTGTGGCTGTCCTGCGGTTTACTGCTCTGCCTTTGCTAGGCTTTCACGGCGTTTCCTCCCTGAGCTCTGCGAACACTTGCGCACGGGCTCCGACGCTGAGTGTGGCTTCCTCTGGGGTGTTTCTTGGAGCAGAGCAGCTGATTGCACGCACCTCCAGTAGAGGACACTTGTTTCTTCGGCTTTTATTTTTTTTGCCTGCAAATATGTTTAATACACTTAGATTACACAGAGGTAGAGGGAGCAAGAGGGAAACGACATCTAAGTGAGTCCTCCAAGAATTCTTACAAAAGTCCCAGGCTGGCGGCAGCCTCTAGGAACCGAGGCACCATTGACGTTAGAAATGAACATAAAATTTTATAGAAGTCTGCTGATTGCAGCATTCAGGTACTTGTACAAAAGGAGGGCCCTCTCTGCAGGCTCCTGATTTGTGACAGGGACCCAGGTACCTTACCTGGCACGGGATACCTGGAAGCCAGAGAAGAAAGAGCTGGATTAAAAACACACAGTCAAGGGAGTTCTCTATTGGTCTTGCCCCGTGGGGGCACCAACGTTTGGTTTTTTCGCTGCTCGCACCGCAATCTCAAAACCCAGTCCCAAGACCCTGTACTTATTTTTAAAAATGCTCTAGCCCTTTAGACTCTCCCCGAGACTTCCTAGTCCCTGCTGTGAAACTGTGTTTCTTCAGCTTTTAGATCACAGATAAACTCGCTATAAACACCGGCAGACAAGTGTCTGCGTGAACACGTGTCCGTTTCTTCCAGGTGAATAGCGAGGAGTGCAACTGCTGGGTCAGATAGTGTCTATTTAACTCGTAAGAAAGGTGTAAATGTCTTTTTTTTTTTTTTAAAGATTTTATTTATTTATTTGACAGAGATACAGTGAGAGAGGCAACACAAGCAGGGGGAGTGGGAGCGGGGGAAGCAGGCTTCCTTCTGAGCAGGGAGCCTGATGCGGGGCTCGATCCCAGGACACTGGGATCATGACCTGAGCCGAAGGCAGATGCTTAATGACTGAGCCACCCAGGCGCCCCTGTAAATGTCATTTTTAATCTCTTCCCGCCAGAATGGGTTCACCACTCATAGCTGTTGATCCCAGTGGCTAGAAGGGGATATATTGGGGGGTGCACACAGAGAGCTGGGGAGGCCAGTTGTTGGCAGTGCCCAGCTGTTCGTTAAGACTTGGAGGGGCCACAAAGGAAGCAGCGTCCCTGGCACTCTTTCAGGGTCACAAAGCATGTGGCTACCACATGCCGGGAATTGGTCCCTTTCAGTGCTGGGAATTGTCACCCGTAGGCAGGGAAGTGAGGCAGAGCCGGGGCCTGGCACCCGCAAGAGTCAGGGGAGGTGGAGAGGGTGCTCAGGAGCCGTGCGTGTGAGGCAACAATACCAGCTCATTTTATTTTGTCTCTTTTTCTTCCAACCCTCCAGTGTGGCATTGTCCTGGGGGCTCTGCTCTTGGTTTTCTGCTCTTGGATGACGCACCAGTCGTGCATGTTCCTGGTGAAATCGGCCAGCCTGAGCAAACGGAGAACCTACGCAGGCCTGGGTGAGGACGTCGGCGCTCGGCATGGTGGCTGGGCATCCCCAAGCCCTTTCTTGGGAAGTGCAGCGTTCGAGATCTGGGCGCTGGGGCCTTGCTCCTGTATTTATTTACTTTCCTTCCACTTTATGCTTAAAGAGTTCCTTGAACAGCAGGTTTTCTTCCTTATTTTAAAATTTAATGCCGTTTTTAAAAACCCTTCCTGGAGACCCATGCTTCACTGAGGAGGTGACACTTATTCTCCTGTTTCCCGTTTATGCAAATACCAGTGGAGAGCCTCCCCTTCCAAATTCAGGCGGGACCAGTGGCCCTCAGACCCCTGTGCACTTGCTCCTGAGCCCCCGGAGCCTGCCTTCGGAGCTGCCTGCCGGGGGGCTGCGGCGCTTCCCTACTTTGAATGCTGTGGAGGGGAGACAGCCGTCGGACCCGGGCTGGTGGCCGGGATCCAGTCCCCTGTCTCTAGCACTGCTGTTTCCTGATGCTCTGGGTTGTCATTTCCTTTCCTTTAGGTCTTTCTTCCTTTGATTTGGGCCAAGGGCGAGGAGGCTGTGCTTTCTGCTTCCTTTTGGTTTGGACCGGTCCCTGGGGCACTTGGCTCTGAGGGCAGGGCCCTGACTTCCCACACCCTCAGGCTGCTGTGCTCTGCATTCTGTGCTGGTGAGATTTGGCCTGGGGGCTCTCAGGAGCTGGGGAGAATCCCTGGGCTACTGATGAAAGCCACCCCCCCACCCCCACCTCCAGCCAGTGCGTGGCTGGGGTGCCGGGTCTGCTCTCTCTCTCACGGAGGAGAGGAAGTTGTGTGCAGATTCCAAGGGGCCAAACAAAATAAAAACATCTGCAAGGTCCACGCGTGGGCTTTTGGCAGCGCCACCTCTGGTTCCCTTCCAGTTCGTCTGCTTTGCATTGGCACCGAGATCCTAGCATCTGTTCTGACCTCAGAGCTGAAGGAGTGCCTCCTTCTCTCCTTCCCGATGAGAATGGTGCTGTCAGGCTCTCGCTGTTGCTGGAGTCACTTGGGGCAGTGACAGTTACAGGTAAACGGGCCATGCCGAGATGACCTCATGCAGCTCAGGATGAAATGTGCTCCACGGCGCCCCTTCCTCCGGCTGCAGGGCTTTGGCCTTCGGGGTGACTTTTCCTCCCCCGCCGAGGGTCAACATACGGCGGTGTTCCCATAGCAGACATCCCACAAAGTGCTTGGCTGTGCTCTGACAGAGGACAGGTGACCCTAGACCACAGAGGCTGGTGGCTTTTGACAGCGGTCTGTCTGAGGATTCGTAGAAAGTCCCTGAGAAGGCAAACCGGTTTGGCTGTATGTGAGAGACTGCAAGGAAGGCAGATGGTGGACACCCCTGTACGGGGCTGCCTGGGGCTTCTGCCTTTAGCTGCTTGCGGTGACTATAGCCCAGCTGCTAGAAGCAAGAAAGATCCCAGACCACCAGTGGTCTTCGGTTGTGCTTTTGGTCCCAAACGAGATGGCTCAGTTGTGTGAGCTCCCACAGACCCTGTGGCCCCGTCTGCAGCATCAGCTGCCCTGGGTCCAGCCTCAGAAACAGAGAGACCCCACCGCTTCGAAAGGAGTCCTAGACAGGAAGAGAGGAGATTTCCCTTGGACCCTGTGGGTCAGCGGCCCTCCTGCTCCTGGGCAGACTTACTGAAGGGGTCTTTCTCCTCCTCCTCTGCCTTCTCCTGGGCGAGAAACCCCATGAGAGCTTGCACCACAGCTGGAGAGGGTGGCCTGAGAGGAGGCCCCGCCGCCTCCCGGTGCCCTGGGGTCCGGGACAGACAGCCTTCGTTGGCAGAGCCCCGGGCCCCAACATGCATCGTCTGCGGGGTCCGTGGCCCTCAAGCAGTGTTGGGGGCACGGACGTGGCCAGATGGCCTTCGGGCAGACCTGGTGACGGACCAGGGGCTGGAGCGGCAGACGCAGCTCACCCAAGGGGCTCCACGACAGGGGTGGAGTGTGGGGGGTGGGTTCGCGGAGGGGGTCTGCCACGCCCAGACGTGAGTGAGACTTCGCGGCAGTTTCTGAGTTTGGAGAGCCCCTGGCAGCCCTCCCCGTGCCGCCCTCCCCGCGCCGCCCCCTCCATTGAGAGCGGCGCACGGGCGTCTGCTGCAGGGTGAGCTCTGCGAGGCCGAATCACAGTGCCAGTGCCGTGTCTGTGGACGGAGCTTCTGTGTTTTTGTGGTGATCTGGTGGCTGCTCTTGGGCCACGTTGGTGAATTTCACCCACTTCTTACCTGCCACTCCCTCGCCCTGTGTATCCTGCTTTGTGTAGACTTTTTTTTTTTTTAAGATTTTATTTATTTATTTGAGAGAGTGAGAGAGGTCACTAGCAGGGGGAGCGGCAGAGGGAGAGGCAGACTCCATGCCGAGCAGGGAGCCCGATGCAGGGCTCCATCCCAGGACCCTGAGATTATGACCTGAGCCAAAGGCAGACGCTTCACCGACGGAGCCACCCAGGCGCCCTCGTGTAGACTTTCGTAACCTTATTTTCAGAAGATAGGCATGCCAGCCAGGCAGCCTCCCCCAGTGGTCTCAGTCCCCCGGGGCCATCCCGAGGCCCGGACCCCACCGTGCTGAGTGTGGCCTCTGAGCTCTCAGTTGTGAGGACTAGATGCTTCTGGCACTGTATCTGTGGTCCTGGGGTCCTGGTCAGCCTGCTGCCCACTCCTGGGCCTGGGGTGGGGCCTGTCCAGCCAGTTTACTCCCTGCTTGTCTTCGGATGTGTGACCCACATGCGTGGATATGTGGCTTGGGCATGAGGGCTGTAAAGCCAACCTTTCTGATGCCTGGGGGTCTCTACACCCTCATTTATCCAACAAATGTTTTATTGTCCTCTGTGCACGTGGCACTGGGGAATCAAATGCAGTCCAAGGCCTGGCTCTGGGGACGGCTGAGTTGAGGTCACCCTCCTGTCTTGAACAGCTCGGTTTGGTGTGCGTACCACCTTCTCTGCCCTGCTGATGCTGGGCGTCGGTCAGGAGGAGGCTTTGGATAGCTGGTGGAGGGAGCGGGAGTGGGGCCGGGGTCCCGCGCTGAACCAGGTGGTCTAAGAGTCAGCCCTGTGTCCCCAGAAGCCTGGGAGCCACAAGCTAGGCAGTGACCCCCAGGAGGAGAAGCTGCTGCCTGGCCTCCCAGGGAGGGGCAGGGAGAGCCTCCCTAATGCCTGTCCTCGCTCTGCACAAGAGCACCAGTCAGACTGGTATGAGGCCACGCCGACCCCTTGTCCCCTTCGGCCCAGCCTGTTGGCCGCAGAGCGCCTGTCCCAGAGAGCGGCTCAGAACCCCTTGAAGCTCTTTTGCAGACACCTGCCGGCCTGCTGGGGCTGGTCTGTCGCCGTGGTTCCTCCCCTGAGGGACAGTCCCAGGCGCCCTCCGCCCTTCCAGTGCCGTGCCAGGTGGGAGGCTAAGGGCAGGGTGCCGCTGGGCATTTCTGTTTGAGACTCGGGGTTGGAGGTTGCTGAGGGATCTGCACTTGAAGTGGGGGGTGGGGGCGCCCAGGTAAAGAAAGGGGTGAGTGGGGAGGCCAGAAACCGGGACAGCCCCGTTGGGATGTCGTTCTGGGTGTCTGGGTGAAGAGTGCCCCCTCCCACCTTGGTCCCCTGACTAGCTGGAGTACCGTCCATTGCCTCGCTGTCCGGGATGCAGGTGTGTTCTGGAACTTTTGCTGGCAGTTGCTCCGAGCATTTGGGATACGCCGTAGCTATTCAGCTTCCTCACAGAAGGGACAGCAAGGAGCGAGGCCACCTCTGTGGGGCACTGAGTTATGTGTCCTGTCTAGAGGCGTGCTGCCCAGCGGCTGTCCTTGGGAACCTCAGAGCGCCTCCCTTGGGTGACAGCAGGCCTTGGGCTGCTGCCTGCTGACTGGAGTCCTTAGTTTGTGAAGGTCTCAGCTTGGCTTTGAGTCTGTGGCAAGGAGTCAGAAAGGCAGGGAGGCCGGCATGACCCTTAAGGCAGGGGCCTGTGCTGGTCACCCGCCTTCTGCCCGTTCGTGGCCTCTGTCCTCTGTGTGATGTGCCAAGCTCCCTTGCATTTGGCAACGCTGTACCTCTTCCTAAGTCATTGAGAAGTGACGAGTGTTGTTTGGACTCATCACACCAACTGGCTGCATGTTTCCTGCTCTCCAAGTCTCCTCGGAACGGGAAGCTGGGCTCTGCTGTCACACGCACCCCTTTCTGGTCGCTCCTGGGAGATGGGAACTTCCCTAGAGGGTGGGGGCATGCAGGGTTCCTGGGGCCACGGTTAGGTCCTGGGAGGAGCCTTGCCAGGCCAGCTCTTAATCTCTCCTCTGCTCAGAGCAGTTCTGCTGTCAGGAAGGAAGGACAGACAGCTCCTTTCCACTGTAGGACACACTGTTGTCTACCTTGAGGGGGGCAGGCCTGAGACCTCTTGTCCCCTCACCCCCCAAAGTGCCCCACTAGAAAGGATTCTCTAAGTTTTCCTCTGGAATCACAGAGGGTGAACCTAAAGCCCTTAGCCAAGTCGCTTTGGCGCGGGCCATGGAAACGTGGAACTGTCCGCGCCCTCCCCCGGCCCGGGTGCACGCAGCATTGGTCGCGGGGTGCGCCTCCTCCACGGCTGCACGTGGGAGACTGCCACTTCACGGGGACAGGTCTCCTTTGTTGTTTTTAATGAAGAAAAATCAACTGCCTGTGGCTTTCTTTCCTTTTTGTTTGTTTTTCTGTGGTTTCCATTTGTTGATGGTAGACCTGAAAAAAGCATGGGACCAGAATCTTAAAATGCTCTCCTTACACCCTTGAAATGCCAGACCAGCAGGTTTTTGTCAAATCGCCCTTCCCCGCTTCCCTCGGTGGTGTCTTTGCTGGTGTGCTTTTCATGCTGTCGGACTGACTGCCAGTTCTCTTTCTCTGCACTAGCGCTGCATGCCTACGGAAAGGTGGGGAAGATGCTGGTGGAGACCAGGTACGTGGTGGCGCTTCGCCGGCCTCACCCCCTCAGTCCTTCTTCTCCTGCCCTGAGGAGAAGCCTGAGGGCCATTTCACACTGAGCCACACGTCTCGGATGTGGACTGCTTTACAAGGTGGTACTTTTCTTGAGCGTCACTTACTAAATAGTTGGAAGTTCAATTTATTGTTACCCTTAAAATGATTCGTGTCGAGGGCGAAAGTCCCATTTAAGTCTTACTAAGGAAGATGTGAAAATGGGGACCTCGGGGAGCTCAGCTCTGCTCCCGAAACCCGTGTGCCCCCAGCCCCCCACACGGTCACCTTGAGGCAGCATGAAACTGAAAATGTCCTGTCTTTCTCCCTTTGGAGTAGAGTTCTATGGGATGAAAAAGTTGCTGGGAAATTGCACTTTTAGGCTTGTAAATTAGGGAATCGTGAATGCAGAAGAGCAGCCCCCTGAAAGCAGCTGATCGTTCTTTTAACTTGTGTAGCATCACGGTGCAGTTTGGTAGCCCCGGAAAGATCGCGCACAGTCTCTTGTGCAGAGAAAAGCTTAGTCATTCAGTGTTCGTTCCGCGTAAAAGAGCGAAGTGCCCCAGGCATAGCTCAGGCTGGCAGGCCCGAGTTCTTGGGGCAGCGCATCTCACCGGGCTGGCCTCAGGCGGTCACGAGCCAGCTGTGTCGGTGGGGACGGGTCACGGTGAGGGGGTGAGATGGTGGACTCCTGCTAGGATGGGGCCCTTTCAACCCGACCTCGTTCTCTGCAGCATGATCGGGCTGATGCTGGGGACCTGCATGGCCTTCTACGTTGTGATTGGTGACTTGGGGTCCAACTTCTTTGCTCGGCTCTTTGGGTTTCAGGTGAGAACATGCTCGGGACCCGGTGCATTGGCATGTTTGCGGTTGCTCCTGGGGCAGCTTCCTGTGACGCTCCTGCAGGGCTGCATCTCAGCCCTGTGGGGACTGGGGGGCAGGGTGAGACCAGCCACCTGAGGTCGGTTAGAAGAAGCTTCTGGATGCTGTGGAGTTAGTTCCAAGCCTGCGGGTTGGAAACTCTGGGGATCCACTGGGGTGATGCCTGCCCAGCATGCTCGGCTCCCCCCAGGTGATCGGTACCTTCCGTGTGTTCCTGCTCTTCACGGTGTCCCTGTGCATCGTGCTCCCACTCAGCCTGCAGAGGAACATGATGGCCTCCATCCAGTCCTTCAGCGCTATGGCCCTCATGTTCTACACCGTGTTCATGTTTGTGGTGAGTGCCAGGGGTTCCTGGGGGTGACGGGAAGGTGCTTGAAAGCTGGGGAAATGTTTGAGTCATCCTTGTGAGCCCTGGTGGGGCACGTGGGCCGCCTGGACCTGGGCCATCAGGGCAGCAAGGGCGCCAGGGCAGGGGGCGCGGCCGATTCCCCAGGAAACGAAGTGTAGATGCTCCTTGTTTTATGGAAAGACATTTCATGTGTAGTTTGTGATCAGGAGTCATGGCTCCAGCATTTGGTCACAAGGACTCAAGTTGTTTTCTAGATGAACATTCATAGCCAGCCAGTTCTGGGGGGCCGGTATGGGACACATGCTCAGAACGCTCATTTCCTACTGAGTGCCTGGAGGCCTCTGAGTGGGAACCTGTGGGGCCTGTGCCCAGGGTCTGCCTGTTCATAGCGAGGGTCAGACCTGCTCGCTCCTGAGTGAACGCAGTGAAAATCTTTGCCGTAGCTTTTCCTTAGAAAGCTGAGCACTGGGTGGCCATTCCCAGCATCCCCCAGTTGTGAGGGCTGCCCAGTGATGGTTACACTACTCTCCAGACAGCCCTGTCCTCTGGGGGTTTGTCTTTTAAAGTGTGTGTGGGGGGTGTGGGGGGGCCCTGGCTGCCTTAGTCAGTGGAGTGTGCAGCTCTTGATCTCAGGGTCTTGAGTTCGAGCCCCACGGTGGGCGCAGAGCCTACTTAAAAAAAAAAAAGAAGAAAGTGTCCAGACGGGCCTGGGAAGGGCCTGCCAAGTTTGTGGGGACCGTCCCGTCACCTGAGGCGACTGAGGTGGGCATGGCGGGCGGGCCTCACTGTGCCCCGTCTGCTGTATGCGTTCAGGGCATGGGCGGCTGCCTCGAGTGCCAGGAAGGCCCTGCAGCAGGAACTCCTGGCTGCGTGGGCCCAGCTCACGGCACAGCACAGGGCAGAAACTGGGGGTGCGTGACCCCCAGCCGGCGGCACCAGGTCTTGCTACAGGGGAGCATGCAGCCGAGCTGCGGGTAGCACGGGCCCGGCAGCGTCGGTAGCCCGCCCGGTCGGGCCTGGGGTCCCGAGTCTGCCTCGTGTGCTGACCTGTACTGAGCTCAGCTTCCTCGTCCTCATGCAGATCGTGCTCTCCTCCCTCAAGCACGGCCTGTTCGGTGGGCAGTGGCTGCAGCGGATCAGCTACGTGCGCTGGGAGGGCGTCTTCCGCTGCATCCCCATCTTTGGCATGTCCTTCGCCTGCCAGTCGTAAGTACTGTCTGCTCCCCAGGGGCCCGAGGCGCGGGAGGGTCCCTGGGGGCGGGGGTCCATGCTGGGAGATGGGCGTTGTGTGTTCTCTGTAATTGGTGATGCAGGCCACCAACGTGTAATGTCTCGTTCTATTGTGACTTGTCCCCGCTCCAAGTTGAGGGAGAGAGCTGTGTGTATTTTTACCGAGAGAGAACCCGACTTTATTCCCGAGACGTGCTGCTGGCAGTACTGGGGACAGTGCCCAGTTCGCCCCCTCCCCCCGGAAGAGTTGGCTGTGGGCAACACAGAACAGCCCCAAACCATCTGATTCACACAGTCCCAAGCATTTTGCCAGAATTGAGCTGTTCGTGTGAGAATATTTAAAAGGAAATTGCACAAACATTGACTTCCGACTGCCGCCGGGGCGCCTTCAGAGGGGTGTGCGCGTGCGCGAGCGTGTTTTCTCTCTGGCACGCGGAGCTCTGTGAATGCAGAGCAGCCTATTTCCATAATTCCAGCAGCATTACCTTCACCACCGAATGACAAGAGCCAGTGATTCATGCCCGGTCGGAACGGTAACCTGCTCAAAAGAGAGGTGTAAATCCGGCATGGACGGGAAAAGACCATCAGTGCACAGTGGGGCTGGCAGAGCCGGCCCCCCCGTAGCTCCAGTGGGCACGTATTGTGCCAATCGTAAACTAATGTGGCAGATAAAATTTGCTCGTGCTGCTGTGTTTACACCCACATGCAAGATCCAAGTCGTCATTTCCCACTTACTGTCTCTTTTGGCAGCTCGGTTTCCACCAGAACACACTCTACTCTTGCTGTTTAATGTCCCCATTATAATTGGTGACAGAAGTTACATTCTCTTACCTTGTTACCAGTTGTCCTTTTTGTCTGTGAGTTTGCTTTTTAAAAAATAAACCTGTGGTTGGGCTTTGTGGTGGTGACCACGGAGTAGCCAGCCCACCTCTGTTGGGTTTGGTTCTTAGGTCAAATGATAGGTTCCGGAAGGGCTGTGAGCCCACAGCTTGTTCTTCTGCTCGAAGAGAGCGTCGGCCCTATGGATAACGCCCACATTCTCCCCAGTGAGCGGCTGGCAAGGGGGTCCGCGGCGCTTGGGGTCACCCGTTTGCTGACCTCCCCACCCTTAAAAACATTTGCATTTGACAAGGGCAGAGACAGCTCTCCCCTCCCACTGTGTCTCTGCCCCAGAGTGCGTGAAAGACGGGCTTGCCTGGTGACTGCCAGACCGCTAGGCCCTGGCTGCGTGACTGGGCCAAGCTTCTGCTTTGCTTTTGCTGTCTGGCCCTTTCTAATCTTACTTCCTAGTAAATGAGTACTTGGTGGTGCAGAACCACTAGGCCCTGTGGCTCGGAGAAGCAGCCCGGAGAATGCTGAGCACGGAGGAGCCTGGTCCACACCGAGGCCCGGGTTTGTGCATTGGGGCTGCACATGGAAGGCTCCATCTGACTCGGGTAAAATGAGTCGTGGAGGCTGCTTGGCAAGGTGGGCGGTCTGGGAACGCTCTGTGGAGTGCCGAGGTGGGTCGTCGTGGACGTCTGTGGCTCCCAGCAGCAGGTTCCTGGGGCACAGGCAGGATTAGAGAGGGGCCACCGCCTTGGGCTTTCTGCACTTGTTCATGCCCCCGCACTGGGCACAACCCCTCCCCACAGCACCTGCAGCTTGTGCTGGGGGCCAGGGGAGGGAAGTCCCCGTCCGGGGGTCTGAATCCGCTCCCCCGAGTTGGCACTCGCTGGTGTGGACCCTGTCCCAGCCCACGGAGCTGCTCGGCATTGAGATGTTGGTGCCGTTTCCCCTCCAGGCCCTCTGCCATCGGCTTGGGCTGCATGGGCAGGTGCTGCCTGGTGCCCTCCAGCCAGGCCGAGGGGAGGGCAGTTATCCGGGGTGACCCCTGCCCTCCGTGGGTGCCCCAACAGGACAGGGGGCCTGAGCTGGGAAGCACAGTTCCCACCAGTCCCTGTTTGCTTTTCAGTGACGTCTCCTTTCACTTTCTCAAAGGTGGTTTTGGGGCTTGGCTCCACACTGTTATGCTTGTCCATTTATTGGCAACGAGTTTCTGCATCCTGACGCCCCCCTGCCAGCCGGCATCCGGCATGCGTGACCGCTGGCCATGGCTCCCGCTCCCTCAGCCGCTGGGACGCCACAGCACACGGGAGGGAGAGTGGCTGCCTCTCTGTCTGGGCACCCCCGAGTGTAGCTTCCCTTCCCGGGTCTGCACACAGACCTCCCTGCCCCCCCTCCCCAGCCCTCTCCACCTGCTCCCCTCAGGGACTGTCTGCTGTTTGCAGAGAGCCCGGTGGCCGTGTCCCGTCCACCAACACTGCGCTGCTGGCCCTGGGCCGTGCGTGGGACAGAAGCGGCTCTCTGTCCCTCTGGGCTCCGATCGGCAGCACTGAGGCGAGGGCAGGTGGCCTGGCCCTGCTTACGTTTGTTTAACTTTCTGCTCTTTTGACGGCGATGCTCGGAACTGCTTCCTGCCTCCCCTGTAGACACATGCTGCTTCAGGGCAGTGGTCCTGCTCCTGCTTCTGCGGGACAAATGACCTTTCATTCGGTGGCACTTCTTTTTTTTTTTTTTTTAAAGATTTATTTATTTGAGAGAGCGAGAATGAGAGAATGAGAGAGAGAGTGTACATGAAAGGGGGGAGGGTTAGAGGGAGAAGCAGGCTCCTCGCCAAGGGACCCCGATGCGGGACTCGATCCAGACACTCCAGGATCATGACCTGAGCCGAAGGCAGTCGCTCAACCAACTGAGCCACCCAGGCGCCCTCGGTGGCACTTCTGAAATGTTTACAGAGAGCTTGTTAGGGGGGTGCTCCAGTAGGGGGGTGCTCCGGCTGCACTCTGCCATCCAAACCCCGGCCGTGGCCCTGAGTACCGTGGCGGCGGGTGTGTTGGAAGGAAGGTGCTGGAGACTCGGCCGGGGACTGGGGACCTGGGAATGAGGGCGGGCAGAGGGCGTGTCTTTCTCTGGCATCTGCTTGGCGAAGTCACTTGTTCTATACAGCCAGGTTCTGCCCACCTACGACAGCCTGGATGAGCCGTCGGTGAAAACCATGAGCTCCATATTCGCCTGCTCCCTCAACGTGGTCACTGCCTTCTACGTCACGGTAGGCGCCCTTTCACACCACCCCCTCCCCTCCTGCGTCAGGAACGGGCTTGGCTCTCCGCCCCGGCTCTCGGCCCCGCTGCAGCCTTGCCCATTGCTCCTTTCCCATCCCGGGACTGGTGGCCATGGGGCAGACCTGCCCCTCCATATCGCTCCCATCCCGGGGCCCTGCGGGCACCTCAGCACGGACTGCTCCCACATCACACTGGCTGGGAGTCTCTTCTGACTTCTTCTCCGAGACCTCTGGTGTGGAAAGGGGCACGTCTGTTTACAGAAACTGGGGAGTATAAAATAGTGGAGGAAGAAAATAATCTTCGATTCTGGCCCACAGTGCAGTTACAGTTAACATTTTGGTGGATTTTTCTTCCGGTTCTCATGTTCCCATTTGTTCTGTTTTTCTACACTGCAAGTAAAATGTGCAGTACGCTGAGATTCTAGCTTGTTTCCCCGAGCTCCATGGCATCTGCATTCTTGTTAGTTTCTACAGGTGGTCCATGCACTTTGTTGTCCCTGTGGTGGGGCCGTCCACCGTGAGCACAGTTTTCCCCGTGGTCCCTGGGTTTACATGTTGCCCCACAGGAAGATCAGCCGCTCCACGGGGCTCGTGGGGCTCGTGGGGCATCCTGAGACTTCCTTTCCACGCGGTAGCTCACTGCCCTGGTGCCTCTTGTCCGCACGGAAAGTGTATTGGACCCTCCCTGACGGCGGAGCCTTCCGGCTGTGGGCGTGCGGTTTACAGGCCAGCAGTCCCGCGGGAGGCATGGTCTTGCTGAAGCTGCTCATGGGGTGGCCTGTGGGCTGTCTCCGGGACCGTGCGCCCCCCGCTGTCGCCCTGCCGCAGGTCGGCTGCTTTGGCTATGTGAGCTTCACCGAGGCCACCGCAGGCAACGTGCTGATGCACTTTCCCTCCAACCTGGTGACGGAGATGATGCGCGTGGGCTTCATGATGTCCGTAGCCGTGGGCTTCCCCATGATGATCCTGCCGTGTCGACAGGCCTTGAACACGCTGCTTTTCGAGCAGCAGGTAAGATTCTTAAGGCCCTTCAGGCGACACTTCACTAGGAAGATGTCACAATGCTGATCTTAATTATGTCCTCTTCTGTTGCCTTGTGCTAGTTCTTTAGTTTTCTGGGCTGTGGCAGGGGGAGCTTTTCCTAGTTAAAAATGGAAAAGCTTCAGTTAAAGTGAAATCTTTTAATAGGGTTTTTTTTTAAAAACCAACTTTGGGCTCCTAATCTCAGCTGGTCCGCCCGAGACCCCCTGAGCACCAACCCTATTCCCCCGCGCAGTCCCATTTCCGCTCCAGCAAGATGAAAGAAACTATCATGAACCAGGAGAAACTCGCCAAACTGCAAGCACAAGTGCGCATTGGTGGGAAAGGAACTGCTCGCCGAAAGAAGAAGGTGGTTCATAGAACGGCTACAGCAGATGATAAAAAACTTCAGTTCTCCTTAAAGAAGTTAGGGGTAAACAATATCTCTGGTATTGAAGAAGTGAATATGTTCACAGTGATCCACTTTAACAACCCCAAAGTTCAGGCATCACTGGCAGCGAACACTTTCCCCATCACAGGCCATGCTGAGACAAAGCAGCTGACAGAAATGCTACCCAGTATCTTAAACCAACTTGGTGCAGACAGTCTGACTAGTTGAAGAAGACTGGCTGAAGCTCTGCCCAAACAATCTGTGGATGGAAAGCACCACTTGCTACTGGAGAGGATGATGATGATGAAGTTCCAGATCTTGTGGAGAATTTTGATGAAGCTTCCAAGAATGAAGCAAGCTGAATTGAGTCAACTTCTGAAGAACATAAAACTTGAAGAAGTTACTGGGAGCTGCTATTTTATATTATGACTGCTTTTTAAAATTTTGTTCGTGGATCTGATAAAATCTAGATCTCTAATATTTTTAAGCCCAAGCCCCTTGGACACTGCAGCTCTTTTCAGTTTTTGCTTATACACAATTCATTCTTCACAGCTAGTTAAGCTGAAGAAGCCTGGGAATAAAGTTTGAAACAAGGTTAATAAAGTTCTTTGCCTAGGAAAAAAAAATAAAAAAATAAAAACCAACTTTGGAGAAGAGACGGTGCCAGAACACACAGGGGTCTGTCTACACAGGAGGTGTGAAGCCGTGCCCAGTGTCCGAGCAGGTCAGCCCCCTGTCCCCTGACTCCCCGGCCCCCGACGGTCACCCCTGAATCAGAGATGGAGCAGGAAACCCTGAGGGGTGAGGAGTGACTGGGAACGCAGAAGAGCCGGCTTCCTAGGCAGGCGCTGACCACAGCCAGGTCGGCAGATGAGCTCGGGGGTCAGTGCGCTTTGCTTTTTATGTTTGTGTAACTGGACATTTTAAGAGTTTGACCAGAGACACCATGAGAGGCTGAGTTCCGTTCACTTTCACGTGTGCGGTCATGGCCCTGCTTAGTCCTTAATGAGTTTTCAAAGATGTGGGTTGGAACTAAAGGTTTCTCTTGGCTCTCTCACTTTTGCCAAGTTAAAAACAAAAGGTCCTTGTGTAATGGCTCGTGCCCCAAGATGTGGGGTAAACCCGTGCCTATCTTGGGAGCCCACAGACAGACCTGCCCACTTTTCTCCGTGGTGGAGTCTTGCATCTCTGGCTGGAGGTCCGTGAGCATGGTCTGCCCTGCCAGCCAGCACTCCTGGCGGCCACGCACATTGAACATTTAGGCCACAGGGTGGGTGGCAGGGGGCGCCTGGGGGTCTCAGAACTCCAGGAGACAGTGAGTCCAGTAGCCAGACTGGGGAAGCTGGGCACCTGGGCCTTCAGAACAGCTAGAACTAGGCTCGCTGTCCATGGGGTTGGCATGTGCTCAAAGCGGCTTCCTGCCGATTTTGCCACCAGCGATAGAACCTGATGGCGGAGGCCGAGCCCTGAAGGACCGGCCGTCCTTCCCCCTCCAGTTTGACCCCTCCTCCCCACCCCGTTGGCTGGGCAAGCCCCTGGGCGCCAGACGTGGCCTGATTTAGCACTTTGTCCCTTGGGGGCAGCGGCGGGGGCAGCTCCCTGGCCCACCTCTGCACTGGGAGCCGTGGGCTTCTGTCTTTCCCGCTTTGATGCCGATGCGCACTTTGTGTATGGACAGCATTTGTGTTGCCGTATATAATACATTTTTATCATTTAAGAAACAACATCCACAGTGGCATTAGAGGCTATGTTAAATCAGGAAAGAAAATTCACCTACGTCCCTCCGTCCTCCCACGGATGACGTGGCGTTTCTGCGCCTCTTTAGAGTCCTTTCAGTGAGGGTTCTCCTGTCTTCACTGGGTGTCTCCATGGAAACCCGTGGCACCTCTCTGCTCCTGCTCTTCCAGCTTTTGTGGGATGCTCTGCTTGTTGTGGGTCCTTCACGCTTGACCTCTCACGGATAGCTCTCTCCTGACCTTCACACGTAGAGCTCCCCCTTCTCCCTCTCCTCTTGGAGTATTGGGTAGATTTCTAGGCAGGAGTCCTTGGGTCAAAAGGGGTAGCCCTAACGCCCCTCCTTGCCGGACCTGGTGCAAGTTATCATTCTAAGGTCAATCAAAAATTTGGGCTGCAGCCCCCTCAGTCCATCCTAAGAAAGCCGCCTGCGTAAAGGTCTATTGTGGAAATGGGGTGATTTGAGATTCTAGTTACAGAAGGTTCTGAGGCTCCCCTGGAGTGGTGTTCTCCCAGGGATAGGCCCCGCAGTTAGCCCTTCCTGTGTGCCCAGCACACTGCTCGGGAAGCTTCACTCCAGCTACCCGACCGGAAGATGCTTCTGGTGCATGGGCCTTGGAGGAAGAGCAACTTTGGGTTTGGTTATGCCATGTCGTATCCTCTTTCCTTCTTCTCTGGAGCACCTGGAAGTGAGGACTGATGGCACGTGGGCGTGTGTGGGAATGTGTGCCCCTGGGGGCTTCTGCTACACTCGGAGACCATCAGCCTGGCTCTGTGGAGCTGGGTTTGGCTTCTGGTGGTCCTGTTTTTAATCTCTCTCATGCATTGCTTTGATGGAAAATGGAAGGACTTGCTTCTTACGTTTCAGAACAAAGTTGTAAAATTTACGTTCTGTGCCTGATGCGAGGAGCAGCCCCTTCCCAGCGTTTTGCTGGGTTGGGTTACGGCTTCACATGAACGCTGCTCAGCCAAGTCATACTGTGTCTGGAGTCACCTGCCGGACTCCCATGCACACCCACCTGGGGCACTGGCAGAGCCCTTTAGGGGCATCCTTGCTAGAGAGCGGAGAGGAAATCAGTCATTTCAAAACCTTTTTGTTTTCTTTCACCCAGCAAAAAGATGGGACCTTTGCTGCTGGAGGCTACATGCCCCCTCTGCGGTTTAAAGCGCTCACCCTCTCAGTCGTGTTTGGAACCATGGTGGGTGGAATCATGATCCCCAACGGTAAGTGGGAGGGCTGCTCTGGGGACTGGTTTCCTGCCGGGTCTGTCCTCTCCCCTGTCCTCCATCCTTGCTGTGACGTGGAGGGACCCTGGGGCTGTCACTGCCTGGAGTCTCCGTGTTCAGCCAAGACACTCAGAGTCTCACGTCACCCTCTCTAGTCTCCTAAAAAAAAATCTAGAGACTCTCTTGGAATCTTCCCCCCCCACCCCCCGCCCAGAAAGGCACGGGACAGTGTAGCGGCCTCAGGGAGCCACAAGCGTGTGGAAAGCTGAGCAGGTGAGCCCCGGGTTGACCCCCGGGTGGGGTGCCAGCCTGATGGGTGAAATCAGTGGTGATACTGTTTGTTGACCCCTGAGTTTATCAAACAGTTTGATAAACTGAGTTTATGCATCACCAAGGGAGGGGAAGGGCCTGAGCGAGATTCCTGTTGTCACACGCTTCCTCCCAGACACATGGAGCTTACGTCATCAGATAGTGAGTGGAGCCTACGTGTGCTCGCCCAGCTAACCAGCCAGGCGCGCACACATGTCCTGGGACCCGTCCTGCTCCGTCACTTGCCGAGCGTGGTGGAGAGGGTGGTGATTTAAGATGAGCCATCTGAGAAGCCCCCACTGGATGCCAGACGCTCTGTGGGGAGCCAGTGCGGTGCTGTCGGCCTCGCTCGGTGCTGGGCCCCTCCTGCCTCACCGAGGCTCACACCGTCAAGGGCTCGGAGGGCCACGTTGCCTCCATTTCACTGGCCAGGAAACTGAGGTGCAGGGAGTAGGGAGCTTGCCTGAGACTCCTGGCTGGAAAGGTGCGGCCTCTGGTTCTCACGGGGCTGCCGATCCCACACTGTTCTCTGTCTGTGGTATCAGACAGGATACTCTTCAGAGGGCTGTGCCCCCACTCCTGCTGGTGTTCTGGAGACGTGCGTACATAGGCCTAGCGGCAGGGCTGGCTTGCCCGCCTGTGCTTGCTGAAAGCCTTCATTCGGGTCCTTGCCGGAGCCCCTGGCGCTCACCCCCTCCTGTTGCTTCTCGTTCCCAGTGGAGACGATCCTGGGCCTCACGGGAGCGACGATGGGAAGTCTCATCTGCTTCATCTGCCCGGCTCTGATCTATAAGAAAATCCACAAGAACACCCTTTCCTCCCAGGTGAGTGCTGCTCATCCCCGCCCAGGACTGGTCTGGGGTCCTGTTCTCAGAGGAGAGTTTCTTAGTACAAAAGGTACTTGGTTCTGAAGGTTTGGGAGACGCAGGGCTAGGCCACACCGCTACCACTGTATGTACGGAGGTTCCCAGGGGCCCGGGGCTGTGCGGGTGCGTGTGTGCATGTGGCACCAGCTTACTTCATCTGAGCGTCGAAGACTGAACCGCTTTTCCCCAAATATGTGTCTGTACGGTGGCTGGATTGTCTGTGGGTGCGTGTGCGGCATGCTCCGTGCCCCTCCCCGTCCCCGTCCCCCACTGTCTCACGGGGGGACGGTCTGGTGGGGTCCCCTCTGCCGTGCTCTGCTGTCACAGAGAAACTGTGATGATCCTCCGTGTACATGAGTGTTGGGATGTATTTGGGAACGTGTCTGTAGGAAGCTTTCTGGAAAAGGAATCCGTGTGTCCAAGAGAGTGAGCATGTGTAACCGGCGTGGCTCTGACCCACGGCCCACGCAGAGGTCAACGCTGTCACTTCCCAGGCGAGCCCAGGCCTCTTTCCCTCAGCAGCCTGCAGGGACGTCAAGATCTTTCCGTGTGTTCATAAGCTACTGCATTTCTTTTTCTGTGAACTGTCCATGTGTCTTGCTCACCTTTTGTGGACTTAGACTGAGCTTTTTCTTTTTGGGATGTCTTGGTAACGGTTTCAGGAGTGCCGTAGAGCAAGCATGCGGCAAAGCACCTAATTCTCCCTACAGCGTGATGACCGTTTGCCAAGTGAACCCAGCCACGGAGCCACCGTCCAGGGCAGGTTTAGAATATTCCAGCACCCAAAGCTTCCCCGGGCGGCTCACAGTCTTTCCCCTCCAAAGGTTACTGCTCCTCTGTCTTCTAACGTTTGGAATAATTTTGCTTGTCCTTGGAGTTGGTGTAAACAGAGTCTCAGAATACGTGTTTGTGTGTGTCTGGCCTCCTTACTCGGGCGTCACGTCTGAGGTCGGCCATGTCGCTGTGGGTGGGGCAGCCTGCCCATTCTCGATGCTGTGGGACACTGCGCCGTCCCCCAGAGCACACAGTGGGGCTCTCTGCACGACTAATCTGTGACGTGTGTCTGCGTGTGCGTGACTCACCGAGGCAGCGTTGTTGGGTCCTGGGGTTATGTCTGTCCAGCTCTAGGAGATTTTGCCAAGCTTTTTCCAGTTTTCCCAAAGTGGTCCTCCGGCACCATGTTAGAATTCTAGCTGCTTTATCCTCTGCTGTCCCTCTCACACATGCTGCCCTTCCGAGGGGTGTGCAGTGGTACTTCATTTGGGTTTTAATTTGCAACTCCCAGGTGACTATGATGTTGAGCACCTTTTCATGTGCTTATCAGCCGTGTGAGCGCCTTTCTTTGTGAGTCTTTCACGTCTTGCCCCGTTTTACCTACTGGGTTGTCTTCTTAATGATTTGTGGAAGTTTTTAAAAGATCCTAGATCTAAATCTTTTTTCAGAAATACAGATCAAAAATGTTTTCTTTCACTCTGGGCTACCTTTTCATGTTCTTCATGATACCTTTTCACCAACAGGTGTTCTTCATTTTATTTATTTTTGTTTTATTTTTTAAGATTTATTTATTTTAGAGAGAGCGTGCATGCGAGCGTGTGCAGTGGGGAGGGGCAGAGGGGGAGGGAGTGAGAATCTCAAGCAGACTCCGCACTGAGCTTGGAGCCCGACCTGGGGCTCGATCTCACCACCCTCAGATCACGACCTGAGCCGAAACCAAGAGTCGGACGCCCAACTGACTGCGCCACCAGGCACCTCAGGTGTTCTTCATTTTAGCATAGTTCAGTTTGTCACCTTTCTTTTTGGCTGGGCACTTTTTATGTGCTGCCCATTTATAAGGTCCTGCAGATAGCCTTGTCGGTTATGTTCTAGAAGCTGTTTATTTTATTGTCCACATTCAGATTCGTGCTCCGTCAGGAATGGATGGGGAGGTAGGGGGAAGAGCTGATTGCAACCCCCCTTCCCCGGCACTGTGGTGGTGCTGCTGTCATCAGTCCCCTGTGTACCCCGGGGGAGTGCTGGGGACACCTCTGTTGCTGGTCTGTCAGTCTGTCCTTGTCCTCCTGTGGCCCTGCTCCGAGTGCTGTGGCTTTACAGTGAGCCTTCATGGTGGGCGATGGGCCCCCTCGACCTTCATTCTTCTCCCAGAGGGTCTTTCCGTCACTGGCCCTTAGCGTTTGCAGCTAAGTCTGCTTGCCAGCCTCCTCCTGCACAGCCATGTTGGATTTTGACAGGGTTGTACCAAACCATGGACTGAAGGACTGACCCTACTCTTCAAGTCACAGCATTCCCCAATTTTCCTTATGTCTTCTTTTGCTCATGGCTTCTTTATTTTTTTTTTTAAAGACTTTATTTATTTATTTGAGAGAGAGAATGAGATAGAGAGCATGAGAGGGGGAAGGGTCAGAGGGAGAAGCAGATTCCCCCCCCTGAGCAGGGAGCCCGATGCGGGACTCGATCCCGGGACTCCAGGATCATGACCTGAGCCGAAGGCAGTCGCTTAACCAACTGAGCCACCCAGGCGCCCCTGCCCATGGCTTCTTTAGACGTCCAGACTTTGGGGGATTTCCTAGTAATCTCTTGTACAGATTTCTACCATGATCCCATTGTGGTTGGAGAACACACACTTGAGAATTTGAATTTCAGTCCTTTGACATTTTTGAGACTTACTTTGTGGCCCAGCATATGGTTTGCTCTGATGGATGCTCAGTGGGCTGTGTATGGTTAGATCGGGTTTACTAACTGCGATTTTATGTGTTCTTGCTGTTTTTTTAATCTTATCAGTTATGGGAAAGATATGACAAGTTCACTGTAATTGTAGATTTGTTTATTTCTCCTTTTAGGTGTGTCAGTCTTTGCTTTTTATCTTGAAGCTGTGTTATTAGGAGCATACAGTTTTAGGATGGTTATGTCTTGTTAAACTGACCCTTTTCCCTGTGAAATGTCTCTTTTTATCTTTGGAAATGCTTCTGCCCTTAAAGTTGGCCTTGTCTGATATAGTGTGACTAACCTGGCTTTGTTTTGGATTTATATTTACACAGTACCGTTTTTTTGTCTTTTCTTTTATGATCTTTCTATGCCTTTATATTTCCAGTGTGCCTTAGATAACAGCATACGGTTGCCTTTTGTTTTGTTTTGTTTTGTTTTTATACAGTTTGTTAATAGGAGTATTTAAGACTCTTTAGAATGAATGTAATTACTGATTTTGGGGGGATTAAACCTTCTGTCTTACTCTGTTTTTTATTTGTCCCATCTGTTCTTTTTTGTTTCTTTCTTGCTGACTTTTGGATAAATCAAACATTTTAAGTATTCATTTTTTATTTCTCTGTTAGCTGGAGTTGCACATTTCTGTTCTAATGGTTATATAAGGCAGTTTAATATGGATCCTTGGTTTATTGGAGTTGACTATAAATTGTTTTTACCACTTCACAGACAAGGCAAGTATCCCATGATATTTTGCCTTCGTTTACCCTCCTTTGGCCTTTGGTGCTATTGTTTCTATGTATTTTAATTTTATGTATAAAACATTGTGAGTCATTATTGTTTTAAATTGCCAACATTTATTTATATTGATCCTTTGCAGCCTCTTGGTTTTCTGTTACTTGGTCCTGTCTTCTGGTGTGCTTGGTAGTTTGTGGCCATTGTGTTTGAGAAATGGTAGAGGTTCTGGATGATGCTCTCTTCCAGCAGAGGGTGGGCAGAAGGCCTGTGTTCGGTTAAGGGGAGTCTGTTCCTGGTTTGCCTCACTCCTAGGGCACAGCCCTTTCAGGGTCTTGCCCTTGCCCTCACATTGCTAAATTCTCTGCTTAGCTTTGATTGGCTTGGCAGCTGCTCTGTGTGCCTCTCTGCATAAGCTGGCATGTACCTTAGGGGAGAATTACACTCAGAATGTGGGTGCCCTTCTCTGAGAATGGTGGCTGCCCGAGTTCTGGCTGCTGGAGAGCCATCACCCCCTCACCCCTCACCCCTGGCACCTGCCCGAGTGTCATGCAAGCTCCAGGCTGCCGTTTTCTTGCCCGGTGCTCAGCACCACAGATCAGGAGGAGCCTGGCCTCGTGGGGACTCTGTGCTTACCTCCTTCCTCCGAGGTCTCACCAGCAGTCTGGGTGGCCAAGGTTGTTTGCCAGTGTCTTCAGTTGGGCAATTTTAGTGAGTTTTGGGAACTCCTGATGGCAGGAGGAAATTAACCAGCCCACTGCCCAAATGTTTTTCTGTTTGTCAAGTCCCAGAGTTTTAGTCCCTTGGACTCTTTTAGGGGAAAAAAAGTCATTGTTAGAGGGGCCCTTCCTTGGGGCACCTGGGTGGCTCAGTTGTTAAGCATCTGCCTTCGGCTCAGGTCATGATCCCGGGGTCCTGGGATGGAGTCTCGCATCGGGCTCCTTGCTCAGCACGGAGCCTGTTTCTCCCTCTGCCTGCCACTCCCCCTGCTTGTGCTCTCTCTCTCTCTGACAAATAAATAAAATAAAAAATCTTTTTTTTTTTTTTTTAGATTTTATTTATTTGAGAGAGACAGAGATAGTGAGAGAGAGAGCACAAGTGGGGAGGAGAGAGAGAAGCAGGCTCCCCGCCGAGCAGGGAGCCCGATGCGGGACTCGATCCCAGGACCCTGGGATCATGACCTGAGCCAAAGGCAGTCGCTTAACCGACTGAGCCACCCAGACGCCCAATAAAATAAAAAATCTTAAAAAAAAAAGAAAAGGGCCCTTCCTCTTCAGTATTATTTTTAAACATTCTTTCTTCAGCTCCAGTGCTTTCATGACTTCGTTTTTTCATTTAAATCTTTGATCATCTGTGTTTTATTTCGGGGTAAGAAACAAAGCAGACTCCATAGCTGGCAGCTCGCTGGGGCTGTCCCTGCTGTGCAGGGTCACCACTCCCACGTGTCAGATCTTGCACAGACTTGGGCCCAGTTTGGGACTCGCCCCCTTGCGCCACCAGCCACGCTGTAGCTGTGGCCCCCGCTCCGTGGCGCGCTGCTCTGGAAACTCTCTTATTTTAATTTGGATCCAACTTCTTTTTAAGTTTGTTGGTTTATTTTTAGTAATCCCCACATCCAGGGTGGGGCGGGAACTCACGACCCTGAGATCAAGAGTTGTGCGCTTCCTGACTGAGCCAGCGGGTGCTCGGCTTGGGAAACATTTTAATTCTGATCCCTCCTCCTCACTTCTATTGATGACGTTTCTGGATATGCTCACCTTTTCGTCTTCCATGTGAATGTTGGAATTAGCCGATCTGACTCATGAAACTAAGTCCAGCTTTATGTTTTTTCGGTCTCATCGGAATTCTTTGAAGCTGTAGGTTAATTTAGAAGGTGTCGTCTGTGCGCTCTGGCGAATCCGTGGTGTGTGCTGAGCAGCTTTACGTGCAGTCAGGGTGTGGGGTGCGGCCGCGCCTCCAGGCCGCCGGATGCCCGCGGGGCCCGCAGCGTGCGGGGCCAGCTCGCCGTCTCCTGGTGCAGCCGCGAGAGCTCCTGCTGTAACCGCTGAGCCTGGTGTGGCTGTGGCTTTGCGCGTGGGAGCGAACTGCACACTCACACACCTCCGCAGCCACTACGTGAACGCACGTGGAATTGTGTTGAAGAAGCGTCCGTCCGTGCCTGCGTTGCCGTGGTTTCTAAATCCAGAAAGCGCACTGACGTGCATTAGCCATTTGTGAGGACAGTAAAGGTTCTCTCTCTGACCTAGTGCCCTGATGACTTGTGTATCACAAGTTAGTTCTGGAGCGGACCGTCTGACCGTGGCAAACTGTTCGTACGTACTGCCGAGCTTTATCTCCGAACATGCAGCTTTAGTGTTTTGAGGAAAATGGATCTTCCAAGGGACAAACTTGGCAATGTGGCTGGAGTTTGGTGCGCACAGACCTTGGGTCTGGAGGGCACCTGCTTGATTCCTTTCTCCCTTCTGACCCGGGAGCTCTGGCTGCTTCTCCCGCGGAGGGTGTGGACCCGGCGTCAGGCCCGGGGTCCGCTCTCCCCGGCCTACCTGATGGCTGGGTACAGGCCTAGAGAAGAGCTGGACAGGGGTGCGTGGGTGATGGACGTGTCAGGACTGGGCTGCAGGAAGTCTCAAAAGGAGTGTCCTGAGAAGCATCGTCGTAGGAGGTGCAAGGACTATGGACACACAATGCGCCCTTAGTGAATCGAAAAGGAACTTTCTCTTCCATCATGAGTTCATTCTTGATTTTGAGAATCTGAGAAGTTGGAGGATCTCTCCAGTCTGGACGTGGGTGGAGGTGTTGAGAATTGACGCGCTGCGGCCTGGAAGCCAGCAGGGGGAGCAGGAGCTGCTGGAGGGGCCCCGAGGAGAGAGCAGGGGGCTGCCCTGGTCACAGGCCAGCGCTGTGCTCCTGGAAGGCCATAAGTCAGTGAATACATGACACTGAGACTTGGAGACAGCGAGCCACCCACGGGTCGCCGTCTGACCTCCACCAGAGCACGGCTCCCAGGCCTTCCAGATGGGATCTGTGGGCTGCAGGCGGGCTGCACACCGACCTGGAGACCAGAATCGGGGTGTGTAGCTGCATGGCGGCCGGAACCCCTGCCTCCAGGTGTGTTTCATCAGGAGGAGCAGAATTTGAACCTGTGTGTTGTTCAGACAGGCTTACGTGTAAGCAGTGAAAGTGAATGCTTCCTCCCCCCCATAGGTGCTTTTTTGTTTTTCTTTCTTTCTTTCTTTCTTTTTTTTTATTTGAGAGAGAGAATGAGAGAGAGAGAGCACACGAGAGGGGGGAGGGTCCAAGGGAGAAGCAGACTCCCCACTGAGCAGGGAGCCCGATGTGGACTCGATCCCGGGACTCCAGGATCATGACCTGAGCCGAAGGCAGTCGCTTAACCAACTGAGCCACCCAGGCGCCCCTTGCTTTTTTGTTTTTGAGTCGGGGACCTCAACAGATCTGGAGGCTACAGGTCATGGCTTGAGGGGTGCTCTGGGACACCATGGCATGTGGGGCCCCAAGGCCAAGCCCCTGGTTTTGCCAAGCTTGGGCTAAGGGTCCAAGTTAGGAGAGAAACTTCTGTTGTCACTTCTCAGCAAGGTTGTTTCTGCTGTTGGTTGGGGAAATACAAAATGCAAGGGATTTAAAGTGTCCTTCTCAGGGCGCCTGGGTGGCTCAGTCAGTTATGTGTCTGCCTTCCGCTCAGGTCATGATCCCAGGGTCCTGGGATCGAGCCCTGCATCGGGCTCCCTGCTCAGCGGGGAGTCTGCTTCTCTCTCTCCCACTCCCCCTGCTTGTGCTCGCTCTCTCTTTCACTCACTCATTCTCTCTCTCAAATAAAATCTTTAAAAAAATAAAGATTTGGGCACCTGGGTGGCTCAGTCAGTTAAGTGTCTGCCTTCAGCTCAGGTCATGGTCCCAAGGTCCTGGGATCGAGCCCCACATCGGGCTCCCTGCTCAGCGGGGAGTCTGCTTCTCCCTCTCCCTTTGCCCCTCCCCCCTGCTCGTGTTGTCCCTCTCCCTGTCTCTCTCTCAAGTGAATAAATAAAAAATCTTAAAAATAAAAAAATGAAGCGTCCTTCTCTTTTAACTTTCAAAAATGACCTCGGTCACTTCTGGACACCATCATTGCCCCACGAATCTTACCTTCCTGGGAAGAAGATGTCATATACTAATGCTGAGCCTACTCACATTTTTAGTAGGAGAATACTTGGGGGAGGGACGTGGTCACTGTCAGGAGCTCTCGATCCCGAGCTGTGTATTGTGGAGTCTGCGGATGCTGCTTTGGCGTCCCAAATCTGTGCGCGAACCTTGGGTAGCCCTTTTGCACCTGGCCATGGCAGGCGGGTTTGGGGGGGTCACCGAGAGCCTCCAGGAGTCCACAGGCCACCTGACCCATGGCCGACCTTGGAGCTCGGCCTGCCCTTGGCGTCTGTGAGCTCCGTAGCAGTGCCGTGTTGCGGAGCGGCGGCGCAGAAATGGACTTGTCCTGGAGGCCTTCGCCGGCTGGCCTGGCCCGCCTCTGTGAGTGCAGGCCGTTCTCCAGCCGTGTTGGACCCAGGAATGGCTCACTGGTTTTTTTAAAGTCAACATGCCTTTGAGAAAAAGGTTTGAATCCTGGCTGTGAGACTGCAGAGAGGTGAGCGGCGGGGTCCCCCTGGCTCTTGGAGCAGGTCGCCTCGCGGGCCGCTCTCCCGCAGACTCCGCAGGACCAGGAGTCACTGCTCCCTGGGGAGGGCCTGGCGGGCCGGGCGCAGGCAGGGCAGCGATCCGCACCAATGACAGCACGTTGGTCCAGCGTGTGCGTGTCTTCAGGCAGGCGCTGCAGGAGACTGCGTTGCGTGACGCGGGGCTGGCTGCCCGAACTGCTGAGGGCTGCATGTGTGACCAGCCTGGCTGACCAGGGATGGGGCCGGGGACGAGGAGCCTCGGCCGTCAGCGGCGCGTCCAGCACGCTTACTGGGCAGCCCCGACGGGCACCCCCCGCTGAAGGGGGCTGAGGAGCCATCTCCTCCGTGGCTTTCTCCTCGTCTGTGCCAGCGGCTCTGGGTGTGTCCCGCTCAGTGGGTGACGTGGGAGGCAGACCGACTACACACTCGGCCCTCTGCCCGGCTGTTGGGCGAGGCGTGGGATGCCGAGTGCCCCCTTAGGGTCGGGCAGCTGCCCTGAGATCCTTGCTCTTCTGGCAGAGCCATCAGGGAGCCTGACCTCTGCCGCCACAGGTGCAGGTGGGTCTGGCCCCTGCTCTCCAGGAGGCCTGGTCGGTGGGCTCGGGGGTCTGCTCTCTGCAGGCTGCCCTCCCGCTGCCCCTAGCCCGCCCCTCGCCTGCCCCTTCCTCCATGGCCAGCCCGGCTCTAGCAGGTTTGGCTGATGATTTGGTCACGTTCACCAGTGAGGGGCCACCATCTCCTAGTCGCCAACACGAGTGGCGGTCAAGGCCAGCAGGACCACGGCCTGAGTGCCCTGTGTTCCCCAGCCCCTCCTGCTGTGCACTGTGCCCACATACCCCCTCCTCCCCTGAGCAGGGCAGGGGTGCGGCAACTGCCTGACCCCTTTTGCCCTTGGGTCTTTGTCTCGTCCAGGTGGTGCTCTGGGTTGGCCTGGGCATCCTGGTGGTCAGCACACACACTACCCTGTCTGTGAGCGAGGAGGCCCCTGTGGCTGGCCGGCTTGAAGAGGTCGAGGGCATCATAAAGGCAGAGGCGGCTCGGCTCCCAGGTACGCAGCTTCCAGGTATGCTCATGGCCCCCCAGCCCTGTAGCCTTCTCGGGGCGCCCTGCAGTGTCACCTTGGGTGTGGTGTGCAAGTGGTAATTCCAGGCTGTCTCACCTGCCCCAGTCCTGTTGGGTGGGGGAGTAGGGCAGGGGGCCTCCAGGGGCCAGGTAAGCCGCCTGCCTGTGGGGGACAGCAGGACGGAGAGCTCAGTGCCCGCTGTTCGGTGCACTGACAGGGAAGCAAGTGTGTGTGGGGGGGTGTTGTCATTTTTGCTTGCTCTGATTTGGGGATGAGGGTTCAGGCTGGGTTTTGCTTGGACAAGGTCAGCGACGCCCTGTGGCTTTGTTCGATGTCCTCCCTTGCTGTTGGCCCCCCAGCCCGTGGGGAGGGGACGACCCACGCAGCCTTCTGCAGCTACATACCTGCCTCGGAGGGCCTGCTGCTGGCTCTGTGACCCACCCATGGCCATGCCCATCGGGATGCAGGGTGGTTCTGAGCGTGGCTTTCTGGGCTGCAGAAGGGGCTCCATCGTGTCCAGAGTTGGTTGGGAGAGAAGAATTTTCTTGGAGTCCCTGGCCATCCCAGGCATAGATGGGAGGGGTTAAGGAGGGCTTCCTCCATGCTGGCCCTGCACCCCCTAGCAGCTCCGAGTGGCATCAGGCTTGGGTAAGGGGGGGCTGTGCTTCATTCTGGGGGCTTCTGCTCTGACGATGGTTGGGTTTTAGGCATTCACACTAATAGTGTGTCCATGCGTGTCTGAATCCGCCCCCCTGCAAGTAGACCCCCACTTGGATTGAGATTTGCCAGACTGCCTGCCCGGCATGCCCTTCTGGGGGAGGCCCCTTGGGGGGAGCAGTGCTGTCCGCCTGTGAGTTTCAGGTGCCTTTTGACGGTGAAGGCTGAGTGCCTGCCCCAGGGGGGAGCCCCGGTCTCCCCGCCTACCATGATTGACAAAAGAAAAGGTCCCAAAAGTCTGGCAAGAGAGTTGAACATGCCCTGGGTCCTTGTTGCCCCGGCCTGCCGGCAGTGGAAAGCACGTGGCCCTTAGATTTGTTACTGTCTCTGTCCCTGGGCTTGGAAAGCCTGGCGTCCGTGCCCCCCACAACCTCCCCTGTGGGAGAACAGTCTCTCCTGGGGCTTGGAGGAGCGGGCCATGCTCTCTTTTGCCTTCTTGGGATGACAAGGGCTGGCAGAATGATTCCCCTTTTGGGGTCCCTGGAGAGAGGGCCCCGGGAAATGGCAGGGTTCCCCAGAGAAACAAGTCAGAGGGGTCAGAAGCCGCCTGAGTGTCCCATGCTGGGCTCGGCAGTTTGGATGGAGAAAGTCCACTTGAAGAGGGAAGCGGGTGGCCTGCACCTGCCCCTCTGATGGCCCTGCTGGGTCCCCCACCGTCAGGCGCCGTGGCCTTGTGTGCCTGGACTCGGGCACCGGTGACCCCCTCCCAGCTGGCTGTGGATTTTCTGGCAGTAGTCGGCACCGGGCTGCCTGTCCCCATGTCACTGCACAGCCGTGCTCCACGGCCCGTGCCGACAGCTGCATCCTGTGGTGGAGGCGGGCTGTGGGCTCACCTGGAGCCCGCCGAGGCCACATCTGGTTTCCATTGCTTCCACGAGCCTGTAACAAAACACATGGCCCCCTCAGAACCACATGGCGTTTGTTTTTAGCGCGTTCTCCGTTTTTCTTGTCCCGGCCTCCCCCATAATTGATGGCTTGCCTCGTTGAAGCAGAGCTGGGAGTGTGGGGGCCCGCACCGTGTGCGCGCCTGGTCGGACTTCTGCCCGTCAGCCTGGAGTGGGGTTTTATTGGTCTCTTTGATGTCGCAGAGGCCAGACCGGTGCTGGCTTTCCTTAGAGCCCCAAGCTGGCCCGGGGACAGATGATGGCAGTCCGGCCTGGCACTCTTGGAGAGCGGAGCCCGGGATGCACACTGGTGTGGCGAGCAGCAAATGTGGAGGAAAGAGGTTGCTGGGCCCTGCGAGGCAATTGTCTGTTAAAGAGGCTAATTAGGCCATTTATCTCCTATCTGATAGCGCCCCAGCGGGTCTGGCAGGTCCGGTCGGATTCTGTAACACGTATGGCTCCCTCTCCTCCTTCTCCTCCCAGCATCCCCACCCCGTGTGCCCACCCCCACTGCCACCCTGCAGGGGCGCCGCTGCTGCTCTGTGGGGAGAAACACCAAGGGCCAGGACGGGCGCTCTGGGTGTCAGGCCGGGCAGTAGGCTAGAGGCTGGGGGGCAGCACGGCCGTGACTGTGGACGCAGGTGGCAGGGGCTGACCACAGGCCCGCGTGGGAGCTTGCCACAGGGCGGGAGTGCGTGCTCTCTCTGCAACAGATGCCAGGGTGTGAGTGAGGGACTCCTGGCTCCACGTGCATCTGCTCGCTCTCCTCGGCCAGGGCAGCTGGTCCCACTGCAGCTCTCCCGATCCCTGCTGAGAGGGGCCTTCATCGGCCACCGAGCTATGGCAACTGTGCCCGCTGCCCGCGTGCCACTTGTGCCCTCCGGGGTGACTCCGCCAGCCCAGCCGCCCTGCATCCGGAGGGGCCCCTGGGGAGCAGCTCACCCACCTCCACCCGCTGCCTGTGGGTAGACCGGCCTGCTCTAGGGGACCGTAAGAGTGAGGCTCGGGCCACCGTGGCCTCCTGATCGGGACGCTCGGGTCCGAGGAGCCATGGCGACTCCTGCACGCTTGGAAAGATGAGAGAATGCAGAGGTCAAGACTGCCCCTGCCAGCCACACCAAGAAGAGTGGGTTTCAGAAATCAGCGCTCCCCAGCCCACTCTCTCAGCCACCTCGAGGGGCGCCGGAAACCGGTCGTCAGGAAAGTCACCTAAACCAGGGCCTGGCTCTCGGCTCTTCTTGCCTTACGAGTGCGTGGCCCTGGGGTCCTGAATGTCTCCTGAATCGGGGTCTCCTCCGGGTGACGGACTCCATCTGTGGGCTCAGGTGTGATTGGAGCGGTCCCTTTGTTTTGGTGCTTGCTCTCTGAGGTGATTGCCTTCCATCTCAACTGACCCCTGGGTCCCCGGAGAGAGGCTGGTCAATGCCGGCCACCAGCAGCAGTCACCCCCGGCCCAGGTCCTCGAGTGCAGACTTCCTTGGTGCCACGGGCAGGCCTGCCCCAGAGGTTGTGCAACCCCCCCCACTGCTTCCCCGATTCCAGAGACAGCCCAGAGCGCAGTTTCTGTCCATCGGCCTGTCTCGGGGGGCGCCCAGCCTGAAGCACTGTCAGGAGGACAAGCAGGTCCCTTGTCACCATGAGGCGCAGTTCTGCTGAAAGCCAGGCAGCCCCGGGCAGTGTGGGGTCTATCACCGCCTGGCAGAACGAGGCACAGACACGGGATTGTCCTGGGTCTGTCCCGGGTCATCAGTGATTGCTGGGACCCAGCGACGACCCTGAGGGCGAGTGAGGTGGCCGTTGACTGCTGGGGACGCCGAGGTGCCCGTCCGCTCACGGGGCCGTGTGCTGTGGGTGCAAGCGTGGGCCGCTCTTGAGTCACTTGGTCTGGGGGTTGAAGTTTGTCTCGCTGTGCCAGGAGGCATCGCTGGCTAACTGTCCGCTGGGGAGAGCCTGGCTCCAGCGGAGGGCGTGCAGGTCCTTGCCGTGGACAGTGAGGCTGGAGGCCGGGGCCAGCGGCTGCGGGGGTGCAGGAGTCCCAAGGGGCCTCGGCCTTGCTGTGCAGCCGGGTGTCCCTGCAGCAGTGTCCGAGGGCCCTAGCCGCGGACTCTGCGCTGTCGCTGTTCCCCGGCGTCCGGCTGCCCGCACGGGGCTCCCCTCAGCCCAGCCCACCAGGCCACCCCTGCTCGCCCCCGACTTGCCTCGGTCCCTGCTGAGACAGGACCATGCGCAGGTGACTTGGTCCCATGATAGCTCGGCAGTTTTTTTTGTTTTCTTGTGTTTTTCCTTCCCCTTCTGGCCCTTTTTTCTTTTCTTTTTAAAGATTTTATTTATTTGGGAGAGAGCACACACAAGCAGGGGGAGCGGCAGGGAGAGGGAGAAGCAGGCTCCCCATTGAGCAGGGAGCCCGATGCGGGGCTCGATCCCAGGACCCTGGTACCATGACTTGAGCCAAAAGCAGACGCTTAACTGACTGAGCCACCCAGGCGACCCTTCTGACCCTTTTTCTTAACTTTGTGATCCACTGGACAGACACCTTGATTTAGGGTGATTCCTATTTGAGCACGGGGCCTCTGGGAAGGGGTTAATTGTGTGATGGAGACCAGGACATTTCCACCTGCTCGGGTGACGCTCACACACTTACTGTTATCAGCCACTTGGTTCAACTGTAGAGTCCAGAGTCTGCTTCCTGCTGGCTCGCCCCCGCCACCTGGCAGGGCCCCATCCCTGCACCGGTCTGGTGAGGGTGCTGTCCCCCGCTGCCGCCTGGCAGCCACATGAGTGAGGGCACCGCCCCGGGCTTGCAGGTCCAGGCGACCTGGGTAATTTCCTCTCCTTTGGGGCCAGCAGCACTGGTGCCCACGGGGGACCTCGGTCTCCCCTTCTCTGGGCAGCTCGTGTCCAGGGGAATAGAAGGTGCTTCCAACGTCTGGGGTAAAATGACGGTTTTTTAAATTTCTTGTCCCAGGTTGTTTAGTTTCTGCCACATTTGCCAACTTTTTGATGGAGACGGTTTCCTAACAGGTGGGGGCGGGGGAGGCGCTGCTTCGCAGGCTCCGCGTGTGGCTCTCGTTTGGCCGCCGGCGGTAAGGTGCCCACGGCATCACAGGTCGCTTTTCCCCCAGCACTCTCCTCGAGCACCTCTCAGCGCCACCCCATCCCGGCCTGTAGCAGGGGGTTGTGGCAGGTGGTTGTCCTGGAGAAGGGGGAGCCCTGGGCAGATGCGGCCCTGCTGCCGCCCCCACCCTGCAGCAAACTGCGGGTTTGTGCCGCCATCTGGTGGTGACGGCCAGTATTGCGTGGAGCCTTGCTCCTCTGCACCCAGTTAGGCGTAAATTGCATCTTGACGTATTTTTAAGAATACGCATGAAAAATGACAGTTTTCGGTGCTACTTAGCTGCTAATGGTTGAACAGGAAAAAAATAACTGCTTAGGCTCTGCCATTCGACTAGGAAATGTGATTGCAATCTAGGGAAAACCGCCCAGTCCCCGTGCTGACGGGCGGTGTAGCCATGTGGAAACACTGCTCAATTAGCTGTGTCGTGCTTGCAGGCCAGAATCCAATTGTGGACGTGGCCGAGGACGGCCGAGACAAGCCGAAGCTGCCAGATGAGAAAGATGAGATGGAGCAGGCCCAGATTAAGGGCCCCGTGGACGTGCCCCAGAGAGAAGGCGCCAAAGAGAAAGAGGAGGAGGCGCAGCTGGACCGGCCCGGCCAAGGTGGGTGGCGCGGCGGGAGGGCAGGGGAGGGGCCTGCCTACGTTCTGGTCCTTGCTGCCTCCTTCCTTCTGTGACTCAGATGCACGTTCTCCCGCCGGCCCCCACCCGCTGGCTTGCCGCGGCCCCTTCTGTAGTTCTCTAGCAGGAGCCTCCGCGCTCAGGCAAAAGTCCCATCTGTGAGACGTGGCACTTGCCAGCCTGGGTCACGCCGTCGGGCCCTGGGACTCCGTTCTTACTCCTGGGAAGGAGGGCCGGGCCGCCCTCTCCTGCCTGCTCCCCGACTTGTCTGTCGCCTTCCAGGTATGGCGGTACCTATGGGCGAGGCCCACCGCCACGAGCCCCCTGTCCCTCACGACAAGGTGGTGGTGGACGAAGATCAAGACCAAGAAGAACCAGAGGAGAATGAACATCCGTCCAAGCATGTGGATGAAAAGGCTCTGGGGGGCAAGGCTCAGATAGCACCGCCTCTGCCAGATTCAGAAAGAGAGAGACCCAGACAGGACCAGGTCTTGGAGGCAGCAGGTGGTCTCCCTGAAGATCCCCAGAAGGTTCCGGAAGAAAATGGTCAGCCAGCCATCGAGCCCGTGAAGGAGGACCAGGGGCCAGGCGACAGGGGTCTGCAGCCAGGACCCCAGGCAGTGCCACCCGAGGGGCAGGACGCCCCGGCAGCTGGTGCAGGGGAGAGAGCAGGTGGGGTCCCGATGCCGGGCTGGGCCGCAGGGGCCGTGGGCAAGCGGGCGGAGAAGAGTGAGCCCAGTGGGTGTCAGCTGTGCCTGTCTTGGCAAACTCCTCTCCCTGAGACGCTCCTCCGGTGGGGGGCCCGGGAGAGGCCGGGAGGAGCAGCGAGAATTGATTACCCCTCCTTCTGCCCCCACCCCCCTTCGGCTCCCAAGATCAGCACGTGACAGCGTGAGAGCCGCGGCCCCGCCGCAGCTGCTGAGGAAGCCGGGCGTCTGGTGACGCCACACGCCCGTGGTATCTGTCACACAGTCGCTGGCCGGACCGCTAAGTGTCAGGTGCCGCGCTGTTCCTGTGCGTCTGGGCACTCACGGGGGACACACGGGGAGCGCTTGACAGGTGCCTCGGCGCTGGTTAGGACGGTTCCTGCGTGTTAATTGGTGCAGGTAGTTAGCCCTGGCTCGCTGCCACGAGCCCATGAGATTGTTAAATATGTTTTTATTACTTCCCTGGTAATCATCAGGTTGGGTATAAACTGCTGACAGAGGGAGGGGCGATGAGGAGGCTAGTTTTAGGAAGCCTCTCCCCCCTCGTGTCCCTCCTCTCCCGCCCTCTGCCCCCGCCTCCCCCACCCAGAGTTCTTTGCGAACCTCTTGAATCTCCGTGTGTGCAGGTGGGAAGGCTCCCCTCCTGGTGAAGCCGGCCCCTGAGGCCGGGCCACAGGTGGAGCCGCGAGAGCAGAGGAACATGGAGGGCCAGGGCGGAGGCCACACCGGCAGCAAGCTGGAGGGTAAGGCCTTTGCTTCCTTGCTGCATCGTCCCCAGGGCCCGGAGCCATCTGCCCCTTCCTTCCAGACCCACAGCCATGACAGGGAAGGAGCCCCCCCCACCTCTGGGCTTCCCCCCCAGCAGCTTTCTCTGGGCAACCCCCCCTGCCCCCCTCTTGTCCTGTCACGTGGTTTTCCGTTCACATCTCTGATGGTCTCAGGGCAGCCACGTCACTGTTCCTAACACGAGTGCTGTTCAGCACCACCAGGCTGGGGGGCTTCGTGCCCCCAGACGTTGCTGCTTTTCAGGAGGTGCCTTCCCGGCCGCCCAGGTGGGAGGGCAGGGGGCTGTTGCAGCCCACCTCAGCTTGGCCCCCGGGCGGACGTTCGTCCCATCTGCAGTGAAGACCCAGTACCTGTCCCGAAACCCGTGGTTAATCCTCCTTCAGACCTTCATGCCTGTTTTGGGGTGACCTCCCCTCGTGGCCGGAGTCTCCCTGTCGGGCCTCTGTAGTGTGGGTGGTGACAGCTTTCCTGGCTGGTGATCGCCTCCTCATTTCATCGGTGACCCAGGGGCCCCTGCACACCTGCCCCCCGTTAGAACTCCTCTCCACCCCACCCCCACCTGCCGGCATCGCTAGGTCTGTCCGCGGAGCGGCCCCGGGGTCTGGGCATGTGGATCTCGGTGGAGCAGCCCTGGGGGCCGCTGCGAGACGCACGTGCCCCGCGGCGCCCCCCAGCTGCCTCCCGGCAGGTCCTGCAGGGACAGCCCGCCCAGAGCACTGGGCTTAGGGCTGCCCGCCGAGCCCGTGGGCAGCCAGAGGCCCGAGCAGGAGGCCCTGGAAGTTTTCTGGAATTCGGGGGCTGTTCAGGGGCTTCATGCGTGGTGTCCCCTGCCTGGTCTGTCTCTCTGCGTTCACTGATTCCAGCGCTTGTACTCTGTTACCTAAACCTGTTTGACTCTTTCGATTTTTTTCTTTCTGGAAAGACAATTTTCATGGTTTCCTACTCTGCCTTTCTTCCGTACGCCTCTCACTGGGATGAGCAGCTGAAATCAAAAAGATGGTAGCAGGTACGGCTCCCATAGAGGGCCTGCTGGGGGGACCTGAGGGGCAAGAACAGAGCAGGTGCAGGCCTGCCGTCCACATGGCCTGCCCCCGGGCTTGGCTCCAGCCCCTCGGTTAGGGGCCCCCTCGCCACAGACGCCCCGGTCCTGGAGGACGGTGCGTGCCGTCTACGCGCTGGCTGCTTCAGGCCTCCCCTGAGGATGGGGGCCTGCGTGGGACTTCCGCCATGTGCATGGCCCGGTATCAGTGTGCTCTGCATGTGTGTTAACATCCCATCTGTGGCCCTGGCGGGCCGGGCTCTGCCTGTGGGCACGGCTTGTCACCACTCTGGTCCACATCTGCCCCCCGCATTGCTTCTGGCTGGACATGACGTGACCCCACCTCCCCTCCTCCTCCAGCATCGGTCTCGGGCTGGGACCCTGAGGGGCCGGGCAGGCTGGGGCCCGCTCCTCCAGCACCTGCCCTGGGGATGGGCCGTTTTGGCAGCACATGGGGCTCTCCTTGTACTGTTGACCGTAATGTGGCCATGAGGCATGGGTACCCAGGGTGACAGTGAGGCTCGTGGCCGAGGTGACTGGTCCGGAGACCTGGGGGGATAGCGCAGCATACTTCCCTCATACGGAGCCCGATCCGGTCCACAGGATGTGGCCTTTCTCAGGCAGGCGTCTTCGTGACCTTAGGGTGTCTGGATGAGAGCCGGCTGGGGAGCAGGGACTGCTGCATGGGGGCCTGTCCTCCGTGTGCCTCGTCCTCCTTGCTGTCTGGCTCAGCGTATTCTTCACAGGCCTCTGGGTGGGGAGGGGTGGGGAGGCCAAGCCCCTTCTGCTGTGGCAGGTCACGGGCCACCACTGGGGAGGACGGGCCAGCACGTCTGTGTGTGCCCAGCGTGTGGGCCTCTCCGGGTGTGTGCTGTTACCACTCCCAGGACATCCTTCCTTCTGAACGTGCCCACCCAGCAGCCCTAACTGCTCACGTCATCTTTCATGGCTTCCTGTTTAAAGACCTGCACGTTGTAGCAGTTACGGAAGCCGTGGCTGCTCGTGGGACGTAGCTGACCCGGTGCTGAGGCGTTGGTAGTGAAAGGCGAGCTTCCCCGTGCTCCCACAGGTGGCCGCTGCCGGTTCCGGGCGCTCAGACTCGGGGCCTCTTCCTGGGCCCACGTTCTGGGGCGGGGGTGCGGAGAGAGCAGAGCGGGCCCCTGACGCGCACCTGCTGTGCTGCCCGCCCCCCCTCCCCCGTGCCAGCTCGTGGCCAGTCTCCCGGGCGACGGTCAGGAGCAGGGTCAGGACCCTCGGGTGTCAGCAGCTGGCCTCTGCCTCCCCGAGGCCCCAGTTCTGGTTTCTGCTGGAGAGGAAAGCAGTTGTGTTTGTTCCTTAAATTCTCACCGTGGAGGAAGCTTTCTCGAAGCGCAGGGATTCTGTTTTTAGAGTAGTTTGTAGCTTACGCCACCCAGCCCAGGGCACTGCCGCCATTCTCACGGTGGCACAGACCTCCCCTGTGGCTTCTCTCAGTGTTTCTCCCAGCGGGCCACCGTCTGAGCAGCTGGGCCCCCGCTGGGCGTGTCTACACCACAGGCCCACGTGAGCCAGGGCGAGCGAAGTGTGTGCCGGGGAGGGCCCCACAGGCGACCTGGTGCTGTCACTGCGTGTCACACCGCCCTCCGCCCAGCCCAGCGCCTGTGTGGAGGGGGCAGGCTCTGACTGCGTCTTCCCCGTGCCAGCAGCCGGCCGGGCGGAGATGCTGGACCACGCGGTCCTGTTGGAGGTGATCAAAGAGCAGCAGGTGCAGCAGAAGCGGCTCCTGGACCAGCAGGAGAAGCTGCTCGCGGTGATTGAGGAGCAGCACAAGGAGATCCACCAGCAGAGGCAGGACAGCGAGGAGGGCAAGTCGGGGCCAGGCCGGGGAAGGGGGTCCTCACTGAATGCGTGCCCGCCCGCCGTGTCTCCTGGTGACCCCGTGTGGCTGGATCTGTGGCTCCGGAGCCTGGAGTCTTGCTGGGCAAAGTTTTTGATTAGTGTTCAATTGCTGGCAAGCTCACGTTTCTAGTCCCTGTGTTGGTAGTTTCAGTTCATTTCTGTGGCTAAACTGGTGATTTACTTCATTTGCAGCTGAAGTGCAGCCAGAACCTGGGGTGGCCGTGCCCAGAGGTAAGGAGCAGGAGGCCCACGATGGGGGGACAGTGGAGCACCACCCCCAGCAGCCTTTGGAACCCGCGCTTGGAGCTCCCCGGCGGCCCCCCGCTCTGCCCCAGGGACATGGCCAGCGCGCCGTGGGGGAGCCTGAGGGGGCTGTGGGCGGAGCTCCAGCCGGTCCTCCTGGCGCCTCCGACACGGAGCCCCGGGCAGCCCGGGCTGAGCCGAGGGAAGGCCGGCAGGGCGTGGTGCCCGCAGCTGGCGCTGGCCTGCCAGACCGAGTGCCTGTGCCCGGCCTTGCCGAGGGGCCCAGGAGCCCAGAGAAGCTCGTCGCCGGTGAACTCCCCGAGCAGGGTCAGGACGCTTTTGGCAGAAGCTCCCATGAGAGGAAGAAATCCCGAAAAGAGGTGGCCACCAGTGCCAACGTTCAGGAGGCAGATGTGCCGGGGGCGAGGGAGGGTGGGGACCCTCACGTGAGGTCCCAGCCAGTGAGCCGAGACCGGGGACCTGCAGGCCTGTCCAGCAGGTTGGGAGGAGCAGCCCCTGGGGCCCAGGCGGAGATTCGTCAGTTGGAACACCAGGCCGTTTCTGCTGGGGGTCAGGGTGGGCAGCAGGGTGGTCACCTGGAGGCCAGAAAGGAGGCCATCGGCGAGGACCATGCGCCTGCTCTGGGGGAGGATGCTCCCGTCCAAGAGCTGGAACGGAGGCAGGACCCTGATCTGGGGCCCAAACCAGCCATCCCTGGGGCTCAGAAGCCAGACCATGCCAAACCCAACCGAGAACTCAAAGTCCAGGCCGGTTCTGACCTTAGGAGGAGACGGCGGGATGTGGCTCCTGGGGTAGGGGGGGACCCGGCCCCAAGGGACAGGGTCATCATCAGCTTTAACCCTCTCCCGGACGTGCAGGTCAATGACCTGCGCAGCGCGCTGGAGACCCAGCTCCACCAGGCTGCGGGGGGCGCGTTGCGGGTGGTCCACGGCCGCCAGGTGAAGCAGCTGGCCGGGGCCCCGGAGGAGCCCTGAGCAGCCCCTAATGGCCACGGTCCTCCTGGTCGGCGGGTCTCAGCCAGCCATGCTGGGGCCACGTGGGCGCGGAGTTAGAGGTCACGCTGTGGCTGGGGGTCTGAAAGGCCTCTCACCATGGCCTCGCTGTCCAGATGGCCTGTGCCTTCTCCATCCCGCATCTTAAACTTGTCCGAGTGACTGAGCTCACCAGGACTCAGACAACGCAGCGTCCGGTTGGGCCTCGGGAGTGGCCAGCCAGGGAGTGTGGCCCTGATGTTGACGCGGGCTGCGGTGAGAGCCCACCGTGTGCCGGACTCCCGCTTGCTCTAAACGGTCGTCATGATTGTGATGTTCCAGGCATCATGGAGAACCGTAATGAACTCTGCCTCCACGCGGCTGCTCGGTGGACGCGGCTTGGTGTCTGCGGGGCCGGGACTGTGGGCGTCTCGGGGGTCAGCTGCCCGAGAGGCGCCCGCCTCTGCCTTTGTCACGGTCCTTGTGCTCTCTGCGCTCCCTCCGCTTTCCCAAACTATAAAGTTGTTTTACAAATAAGAAGTGTCACAATGTCTGGTCCATGCAGCTAGCGTGGTGCCATGCTGGCCGTCGTGAAAGGCTATCTGCTGACCAGACCTCGCGGTGGTGTGGCAGCGCAGCCCCAGAAAGACCCTGTGAGCAGCCGGGTGGCATTTGCGGTGTTCTGTTTTCAGGGAGCAGGAGAGCCGATGGTCACCCCCTGGCCCCCGAGGAAGGGGGGTGGGTCCTGGGGTGCTTCCTGTGCTTAAGAACAATTCCAGATGAATCATGCTCAGTGGGAAAATGCCTTCTGGACGCTTCCCTAAGATTGGAATTCCATTTGTAAATAAATTTTTAGAGTGGGATTCTATTTCTGGACGCCATTTACCTGGATGTCTTCCCTTGACCCAAGCTTCTTGTCTTCCGGAGGTCAGGCCATCCTCCTGCCATCTACAAGGTCACGTCCTTCTCACAGCGGGGGGACCCAGCCCCGGCTCCCCCAGACACTTGGGGTCCTTGTCTCAGTTCCCACTCTCCCGGCCTCCCCAGCCCGCAGCCCCTCAGGGAAGAACCTGAGACCTGTGTGTGGGGTCAGTTTGCCAGAACCACAGGGAGCTGGAGGGGCTGGGGGCCGTTTGCTTTCTGACCAGACGGCCGGCGCCAAGATGGCGGGTGCAGTGAGCGGTCCAGGTGGAGCAGCAACAAGTATGGCCATCAGCGGGCGGCTGGCGTAGGATCTTGCCTGCGAGGGCGCCCGTTCCAGGGCAGGGTTGGCAAGCCCCGATAGGGGCAGGTAGGAGTGAGGATGGAAACCCGGTGGAGCCAGGCCCTCAGGGTTCAGATGCTGCCTGAGGACTAAGATGACGGTACAGGGCACACGAGAGTTGTGTGCGATGATGCAGCTGCAGGAATGGCTGCATCCAGACACCCATTCGGTGGCATTTCTCTCAATAAACGTGGTCTTGAAGATGGTGTGAGTCTGGGGAAGCCAGAGAGCAAGGGCAAAGGCCAAGGAACTTGGAAGGGAGTTTGGTGCGTGGCCCGAGGGAGGGACACAGGAGGCTGGTGAAGAGTTGGGAGACATGGGGGCAGGACACCTGGTGGGATGGTTCTGGAAGGAGCCTGGAGTCATTGTACCCAGCAGAGACCTGCAAGCTCCCCGTAAGAGGCTGCCAAAGGTCAGAGTGGAGAATGAGGGTCTGGAGAAGCCCACCCCGGAGGCTGGGTGAGGGAGAAGCGTGGTGAGTGCTCGGCTCCCAGGCCCGCCCCTTCCTGCTCCGGCCCTTGGTGTGTGTGGGACCAGGGTGCAGACCGCCCCCCATCAATGCGTGGGTGCTGGACCCGGAGCCCAAGGGCAGGGTGACCTCCATGTTTCTGGGAGGGGCTCCTGGAGCACAGTCCCCAGGCGTCCAGCAGGCGGCGCTCAGGACCTGTGGAATCCTTGGGCCCCGCGTGCTGGGTATGTGTATGTATGCGCGTGTGTGAAAAATGCTGCACCCCTGATTTCCTTCTCAGGTCGAGGGGCTGGGGTGGGGTACAAGGAAAGTCCGGAGGGATTGGGCTCTGACCTGAGGGGGCTGCAGAGAGGCAAGTGCCCCACGTGGAGTCACTGGCACTGGCCTCCTAAGCCGGACCCTCCCTTGGCCGGCTGGCGCCTCTAAAAGGGCAGCCCCCTCCTTTTTTGCCTCCAAGTCCAGAAAAACCACCTGAGTTGGATTCCCTACCCGTGGCTCTTTTGCTCAGGGCATGGTTGTACTTCTATTCTCTGGTACGTCCTATAAACGAGTAGCTACATCTGCTGGCTCTGTTAGGTTCAGATAAGGTATTTTGAATACAAATTCCTTAAAAAGTGAGAGCCCTGAGCAGTGTGTTCCCACGGCCCAGGCGCACTCTGCGTACAACAGAACAGAGCTCTTGTGTGGTCTGCCACGGTCTTTATTGTTGCTTCATTGTCTTACTCTAACCCGAATCCTCAGGCACACGATGCAGGAAAACCAACTCGCCCTCTGTCCACAACTCGCCCTGACGCGCCCGAAGTCCTTTCAGCTCTACAGGCTTTAGAGGTTTTTGACATCTGCCGTTTGGGGCCATCAGCACCGGACGTCCGGCTCTGCTCCCTGAGGCAGTAAACAGAAGTGCATTGCTGGCTCATCCATCCTAACAGCCTCCCCTTAGAGTCTTCTTGGCCTGGAAGATAAAGGATTTGGTGTGAACAGGTTAGTTAGACGAGACTGCAAAGCAAGAAAACCACCCCACGAAATGCTCTCTAATGGCAAATACCTTACAGAGAGCCCAGCCACGGATGCCGGCGGCATGGATGCGCGGCAGGGAGCTTGGCTGCTCGGAGCTGCCACAGGCCAGGGGGCTCTATCTGCTCCGTGGCCGTGCACCCCCAAAGCCAGGCCCCCCCTGGGCCAGGCACTGTGCAGACAAACCCCCAACAAACCGTGCTCCGTGCTCGCGAGGCAGTGGGAGCTTCTTACAGAGAACGCTGCGGCGAAACACTTGCCCAGAGACAGGGCTCCTGGGACAGAGCTGGACGGGAGCCCATCGCCCTTTCTGCCTCCTCACGTGGCTCCCTACTAGTGCCGTGGACTACAGTAGCATGGGAAAAACGCGCTCCTCCGTGTCTGTCCTCGTGGTGAGAAACACTCAGCAGCTGGTCCCCGGGCCCGCAGTTAAGTCACCTTCCGTGACCATAGCACGCGGAACAGCTCCTGAGCGTGGGGCCCACACTGTGGGGGGACATCTTTATGTGATCACAGCAAAGGCGAGTAAAAATGCCTGTAACAGAGTAACTCCTAACCACAAAAGGTGGTATGGAGAGACCTGTAACTGACATGTAAATTCTTCCAGGCAGTAACCCCTTGCCCTCTGGCTGTACAAGGAAGCTGCCAAGAGGACAGGTGTGGTCCTGGGTGAACAGCCCACGTCAGATCTAAGGCTGGTGACGAGGGCTGACTGGGGGTGGGGGCAGGACGAGGCCAGAGTGTCTCTGCTGTCACAATCAGGAGGGAGGTAGAAAGAGACCTCTGAGCCCCCGGGCTTCGAAGGGAGCGTGTGCACTGTCCTCTCCCTGGAGAAGCGGCTAAGCCACAGCTAACCACGCTGCTCACGATGATCCCGGGAGGTCAGGAAATGGCCTCAGGCTCCCTGATTTCTGCCGAGCTCAACCAACTGCCGGGTCTGCGGTCTGGGTCTCTGCACCAGCAGCTCTGGGGGACACAGCTGATCACGGCCCAACCCAGACCCACCGGATCGGGCACCAGCCCAGGACCGCATCGCGGCAGCCCCCCGCTCACTCCGTCTGGAACTCCCATCTAGGTTTCGCGAGTCTGCATCTCCTCCAACCCTACTTGCTCCACACCCTTTATGAAAACGTGTAACGCAACACTGATTCTTCACTTCAGGGCTGGCGATCTTCACAACTCTCACCGGCTCAGCACCTGATCCAACAGGAATCAGAAGATGCCTCAGAAACAGAGAGGACGTGCTGCTGAGCGGTCCGAGTCCAGCACCAAGAGGCCGGCCGGCCGTTCCCACCACGGCGCGCTCCGGGCCGGTGAGGACTGACAAGCCCAGGACAGTGACCTGTTGCTCCCCCCCGCCCCTCCGGGCCGTCGGGGGTGCCCCTCGGGGCGTGCTGGCTGGCCCGGGGTTCTGGCCGCGCGCACAGCACACCCGTGCGTCCCTAATCACCCGGGAAGCTAAGAGGGCCCGGGGTTGTGCGGACACCAGGCCACGGCCCCCCACGGAGTCAGAGGCGCCCCCGCCGCCGCCGCCCGCACCCTCGCGCTGGGGCTGAAGTTCCCCTCCGCGGACTCACGCGGGCACACGAGCTGCGCGGCGGCTGGAGCCCGGCGCCGAACGCACGGGGCCCGCTGTCCCTCCCCAGGCGGAGGGGCAAGGGAGAGGCCCCGGGCGGCGCCCACCTACCGCGGCGGCGAAGCAGCTCCGCAGGGCCTCGAACTCCCGCGCACAGAGGTCCTTCGTCAGGCGGCCGCCCGGGGCCGTGGACGCCTGCACGCACCTGCCGTAGGCCGCGGCCTGGGGGCGGGGGCAGACGCGCGAGGATCGCAGCGGCCCCCGCGCCCGCCGGTCCCCGGGGCAGACCCCGCCCCGCCCCGCCGCGCGGGCCCTTCCTGTCCCGTAGGCACCGCCCCGCCCGGCAGCTCCTCACCTCGGCCCCACAGGCCGCTAGGCGCTCGGGGAAGGCGCGGAGGCGACCTCGCACGCGCCCCCACGCCGCTCCGTTCCCCGACATGAGCGGCTCCTCCCGGCACCCGGGGGCGCCGCCACCTTAGGTCCGTCCTCTTCCGGCGCCCAGGGGCTCAATGGGCGCGCCTTCCGCCCGCAGCCTTCCCTGCACTTCTTGATTGGCCCAGCTTCAGCACCCCCCCCCAGCACCCGCCCCTCTTCCGGGACGGCGCCCGGTCTCCCCGAGCTCTGCAAGTGGCTCGTGGGCTTGTCTGTCTTGGATCTGGGACTTCGGATTGGCTCAGGCTCAAGTTGTTCGTCGGAGTGGGCGCCGGGGCCCGCCCCGCGCGAGCGATTGGCCATCTGGGCCAGGCGCGCGCGGTGATTGGAGGGGGTCCGGGCCGGGCCGCAGGCGGGGCCGGAAGGTGACCGGCATCATGGCGTCCCCGCCGCCGCTGCGGGACCGTCTGAGCTTCCTGCACCGGGTGAGTGCGGGCGCCCGCTCGGTCCCCGCCGGCGACCCTGCCGTCCCCCTCGGCCCTCTCCGTCCCCGCGGACGCGGCGTGGGCAGGTCACGCCGGCCCTGCATCCGACTCACCTGGGGCAGTGCGGCCCCGGGAGCAGAACCCGAACTGGAAAGGCGGCTGGGGGCCCCGGTTTCTGGTTTCTTGCCCAGCCCAGAGCAGCCTTGCAGGAAAACCCAGCCGCGGAGAGTGTCCCCCGTAAACCTAGCCGGACACCCGGGACGTCCCTAGCCCGGGGGAGAGCCCTGAGCTCGGGTCCCGTCTGTGCCAGGAGGACTGAGGGAGGGGTGGGGCTGCGCAGCGCCCGGGCAACCCAGCAGCTGTGTGTGGTTAGGATCCCACCCCGCGCCGGCCCGGAGACAGGCCCTGTCCTTCCTAGTCCTTAGTTTCCAGGGACGCCCTCAGGCCCTTGAGAAAGACAACCCTGGCTCGTAGGAGACCCGGGTTCACAATCGCGAGCCTTTCCAGTAAAGGCTCCAAGAAGCGGAGGCGGGGGCTTGTCGTTGGTGTTGGCCAGGACAAAAGCAGGTTCTGCTGGTGGCTTTGAGCTTTCCCAGGCAGGTGTTCCCGGGGCTGGGCCGTCCTCCTGAAGCAGTGCCCTCCCACTCCGTGCTGAGGGTGTCACGGTTCTACGAGTCTCTCCAGCTCCCCTTTGGCGGACAAATAGCGTGAGTAGGGCACGCACACAGCCTCACACGATCTCCAGGCATCTGTCCTTGTGACACTGGACAGCGGCAATTCAAACCGTAGTCCGCAGTGAGCACCTCGCAGAATCCACGCGCTTGTCGACCTATGTGTTGCTGAGGTTTTGCGTCCTGCCCCCGTACCGAGGCTCACGTTCCCCCCACCCCATGCGGAACGAGGTGGGAACGGGTGTCTCCGTTTGATCCCTGTAAAGCTCACTCATCAGGGCTCTCGCTCCTTTCCAGCTCCCGATTCTTCTGAAAGGAACGTCAGATGATGATGTGCCGTGTCCGGGCTACTTGTTTGAGGAGATCGCTAGTATCCTTCCTCGTCACCCACATGCAGGGCCCTGGAGCAGCTCGTCCTGTCCGGAGGAGTCCCACAGCTCCTTTACCCTAAAGACCAAGTGTGGGTGGGTCCAGAAGCCACATTACTGACGGTATGGGGCCCAGGAGGCCCTGGAAGCCCCAAGCTCTGGAAACCAGGGCCTTGGGTGGGTGTTTTCGGCAGGACTCACGAGAAGTCCGGTGGCAGGAGGGCCTGGTTCTCTCCCCCGCCAGGCCCTAGTGTGGCCAGGGGTCAGCTCGCTCCTTCCCTAACCCAACTGTGTACCAGAAATCTCCCACGAGTCCCTAGGCAGCAGCCAGTGCCTCCTGGAGTACCTTCTGAACCGTCTGCACAGTGGCTCCGGCCGAGTGAAGCTCAAGGTGAGTCCCTGCGCTGCCCCCGCAGACCCTCCCCTGAGTCAGGGCCCCAGCTCTGGCCAGTGACTGGCGAAGCAGGAGGACGCAGCGGGATGCGTGCAGGCTGCTCTCAGGGCCTGTGCCACCCCATGTGACTGTCCCCAGGTGCTGAAGATCCTGCTCCACCTGTGTGGTCACGGCTCCTCGTCTTCCCTGCTCATCCTCAAACGCAACCCCGCCTTCATCCAGGAAGCTGCAGGTACCGGGCGCAGGGGGGAGGGCAGCCAGAGGTGCCCCCCTGCAGCTCCAGTTTTCTCCCCAGCACCCCACACCCAGCCACCACCTTCTCCTGGCCATCGCTGCACCCATCGTACGGGGCAAAGTGGCCTGGTTCTGCCTGTGTGCCCTGCCAGGCCTTGGCGGCCCAGACCTGTCCTGCTTGTTCTAGTGCCAGGCACACCACAGGTGCTCAGCAGGCGTCTGCACCGCCTCCCATGTCACGCGCTCGGTCTCCTCCCCAGGGCTGCTCCTTAGGGCCCGAGACAGGGAGCACTGTGGGCTTCTGCTTCGGAAGGTCTGTGGGAGACCACGAGGAGGGGTGGGGCTCTGGCCCGTCAGGTTCCGACGCCATGTCTCACCCCACCCCCACTCAGGCCAGGGCTTGTCACGTATCTTTCTCCCTAGCTAGGACTTGGGGGGACATGGCCTGAGACCTGCTCCTTGGGTAAGGCAGGAGTCCTGGCTGCAGGTGGTCTTGGGGGCATAGCACCCACAGACTCCACTATACGCCCCGAATGAATCTTTGGGAGGGCTTGGCCTCCAGGCAAGAACTATGCCCACCGAGCTGTCCCTGAGAGGGGAGCACCAGGGAGGGGGACCGAGTTGCTCTTGGCCACCTGGTGCTCACAGGGGACCCTCACACAGCACATCCTACCCGCCAGGTGCTGGGATACACCCATACCCTGACATCACTGTCGGCCCTTCACGGAAGGCAGGGCTGAGTGAGGGTAGGCGCTCAGGGCCCAGGAGAGCATCACTGCACAAAACTCACACGCTGCCCCAGGTGTCTGTCGGGGCCTGCGCTTGTCCCGGTGAGCTCCCCAAAGCTTGTGCACGGAAACAGCATACTCGTTGACTCTCGCTGGCCGGGGGGTCTCAGCGGTGCAGCTGTGGCCTGTGCAAGTCGCCACCTCCGCCCCCCGCCCCCAGAGCACGGTGGGGCGGCTTAGGTTGTGGCAGGCAGACCTGGCAGGCCAGAGCCCTGCCTCTCCTAATGGTCTCCCGCAGACCTTCTGAAGCAGACGCCCACAGTGCTCCCCGTCTCTGTTGGCAACAAAATCTCTCTCGCCACAGGGCGACTACCAGTTAGCGGTCTCAGTCCGCTGTCCTCTGAGCGCCGACCCCGGGAGATGGTGCCACCGGCTGTGGGGAGGTGGGGCTGTGACAGCAGGTGGCTTTGGGGCAGGAGGGCCTGCAGAGGACCGCCTTGGCTTGCACAGGAGGGGCCGGGTGCCGTCCCTTGTCCACTGGTGGTTCAGCTTCCGGCCGTCAGTCCTGGCTGGGCCCAGGGACCGATGTGTGCCCACACTGGGCCACCTGGCAGGGTGGAGACAGGACAGCCCCAGGGGGGTGGGACGTGAGACGCGTTTGTGACAGAGGAGACAGGGAGAGTCTGGCGTCACTTAATACTAAGGAAGTTTCATTTGCCGTAACTGACGCTTTAAGAAGCAGAGCTTGAAGGCCGTAAAAGGAATGGGGGTTTTATTGTCAATGGGGGTTTTATTGTCAAGTCTCTGGAAATCTGCAGTTTGAATTGGGTGAGATTTGCTTGCATCCTCTCTGGGTGGAGAGTGGATCAAGGGAGGTACCTAGGCCGCCAGGGCAGGAACTCAGCCGAGAGAGATGGCCGTGGGGTTGGGGAGAGGGGCCCCCTCGTCACGCTCTGCAGGTTGAAACGCGGGCCGGGCTGCTGTGCACGTGCACGAGGGGGCAGCCTGGTGCTGCAGGGGTGCGGACTTCATGGGCCAGGACCGCGGTGTGGCTGTGAGAAGCAGCCTGGGGCAGTGGGTCCTGGATGATGGGCTCGGGGGGCTCCCCAGGCTTGGACGAAGGAGCAGAGGTATTCTAGGGAGCGGCAGGTTCCCCAGGCCGGTGGCTGCCGTAGGGACTTGAATCTGGAAGTGATGTCACACGGGGGATTTGAGGTCAGACCTGTGCTTTAGGAAGCTAACCCGCACCCTGGGCGTGCTGGGGTCACCTGTGAGGGGTCAGAGCTCTAGGGCCTGGGGGGGGTGCCCGGGCTGGTTTGGCCTGCGGCTCAGCACCCCTGGGGGGCTCAGCAGTGCCCACTCAGTGCTGTCTTTCTGGCTTTGCCTGCAGTGTTCTCAGGCCCCCCGGATCCTCTCCATGGGAACAGCTTGTACCAGAAGGTGCGGGCGGCTGCCCAGGTAAGTCTGGGACTCAGGTCAGTCCCAGGACAGCAACGGACGTTTCTCCTTCTCCCCCCACTCTGGACCCTGGCTCTGCTCCTGCTGTAGGACCAGATACCCTGAGCCTGGTCCTCAGAACCGTGGGCACAGGGGACAGCGGACAGACAGCACAAGCTGAGCACCCTCTTTCTCCTCGTCTAGGACTTGGGGAGCGCCCTGTTCTCTGACACCTTGTCACCTCCACCTCCCTCCCAGCCGCCCAGGGCCCTGCCTCCAGCAGGTAGTCGACCGTGTCCATCCCTTGCACTGAATCGTTCCTCTGGGGATGGCTCGGGGTCCCTGCTCCCCACCTGCCATCCTTGGCCAGCCTGCTGTTCTGCACAGGGCTGGGGATGGGTGGCCACACTTGCAGCTGACTTGGGCCTTGCCCACAGGCATGGGCTCGCAGTCCAGACCCCAGAGCGCCCTCCAGGGCTTCGGCTACAGCAAGGAACGGGGCCACACAGGTGAGTGCTGTGGGGGCTCTTGGGTGCAGGGGTGAAGGCCTGGCAGCTCGGGCCTCCCGAGGCACGGAGGGCGGTCTGGCCGGACCAATGTGCCCGGCGCCCGCGGTCTTCTCTGCCCAGGTCTGCAGGACAACGAGGCAGGGCGGGGCTGCTTCACCAGCAAGCGAGAAGCCAGGCTGAGCCTCAGTAGCACATGTGGGCGCCCAGCCCCTGGCTTATTCAAGGGCCGGAGGGCATAGGGCGCTGGGCCTGGCTGGGACGGAGGCGACTCCGAGCAGGTGCGGTGCTGGTCGAGGGTGGAAGCAGCTGTCTCTGTGTGCGGGGCGTGCACTCGAGGCCTGCTTCGGTGGCCTGCGTGCTACCCATTCTTGTCATGGCTCTCAGACCCCCCAGCGCTTGGGGAGCACTGATTCCTAAAGCAGGTCTGGCTCGGAGGCCTCGCCTCTTCCTAACGCGGGGGTGACAGTGGTTGGTCCCTGTGGGGCACTCATGTGGGAAAGGGCACGAGCCACCGTGGGGATTGCGAGTTCCAGCACAAGCAGCACCTTAGGAGGTCCCCTGCTCCCACACAGGGCCATGGGGACCCAGGGATGTGGCTTTGCCGTAAACTATGGAGCACTCAGGCTCCATCAGGCCTGGAAACATACTGAAGCACAATTACCCAGGGAAGCTTCCAGAAGGACCCGCATCCCTCGCATGGCCTCTGCTCTGTAACTACAGCTCAGATCTCCACCTTTCGAGCCCTGAGCGGGAGCAGTGCCTCCTCCCAGGAGACACAGGAGAGCATGGGGGACGAGACCGAGGAGGGCTGTCACCCTCTCCCTCTCCCTCTGGTGCAGGCTCTGCGGGCGAGGGCTTTCTCTCTACCATTCAGAAGGCTGCAGAGGTGGTGGCCAATGCTGTGCGCCCTGGGCCCGAGAGCCCCAGCACCCAGAGGTCCCTGCCGCGGGGTGATGCCTACCAGCCTGCCATGACGCCTTCAGCCGGCCACGGTGGCCTGGCTGCTGGGAAGCTGCTCTCCGGAGCCCGCCCGGGTGCCCGAGGAAGTGGTGAGACTCTTCTGGGGGGTCTGGCTTTCCCCTGCCAGGGTCTGGGTGAGCGGCCCCTCCCTGTCCTCTGCTCGGGGGAGAGGGGGCAGTGGGGAGTGAGGGGCAAGACTCCTTCGGTAGCAAGAGCCCCCGGCTCCCGGCTCAGGGAGGCAGCTGTCGAGAGGCGGGGGAGGAAGGCAGTGTGCCCTGCATGGGCTCAGGGAGCCCCGCTCTGCTGGTCCTGCCATGACTCAGAGGCAGCGTGCTATCCGATGCTCCCTTGGCTGGGTGGCGCCCCCACAGAGCCTGCCACCACCTTGGTGTGTGTTTACTGTGGTCTCTGTGGTGGTTTCTTCGTCATACGAAAGTTACAGACGGCGCGCAGACGGTGCTTTGCCAGCCTCTTGCTGGAACCTCAGGTGTTACAGCCCCAGAGCGGGTGGGGCTCCCAAAGGCTCGCCCTGCTCAGATACAGACCCAGGACCCCAGCCCAGCTTCTGCTGGTTCAGCCAGGACAGCAGGGACTCCGGGGCCAGGGCCAGCCTCCACAGCACGCCCGTCCCACTGGGGGAAGTAGATAGCAGCCCAGGTGGATAACAGAGCTGGGTGTGTGGCCAGGAAGGACCGCTCAGGACAGGCGTCAGGGTGATCTGCATTTCTGCCTGTAGCAGAGGCTTCTGGGAGTTCAGCAGGCTTGAAGGAAGAACGTCACGGCTCCCTGAGAATTGAGTGCCACCCACTCGGGCCCTGCGCCTTCTGCCACGGGCCCGCACCTGCCTGGCCTTGGGTGCCTGGCGCTGCTGGGGCTGCATGAGCTGGCCCGAGGACAGGCGTGTCCCGGGCATGCCCTGCTCTGTCCCATGTCACCTCGTGCCCGGTGTTTTTCGGGAGCTCAGGCCCTTCCCTGGGTTTCCTGGTCCAGGTGCCCTGGGGAGGGGGGGTATGAGGCGGATCAGAGGACCCCCAATCTCATCCCCAGTCCCGTCTCTCACAGTCCTGAGACCCCAGCCTGGGCAGGCTGGAGGGGGCTGGGACGAGCCAGACAGCAGCTCCAGCTCCCAGACTTCCTCCCAGGAGAACGGCGACCAGAGCAAGGCCTCGGACTCAGGCAGTCGGTCGGGCAGTGATAGTCCCTCGGTGGCCAGCCAGGCACCCAGCGACCTGGCAGAGCGGTGAGTGGGCACCATAAGGCACTCTCCTGGTCCCTTTTTGGGTCCCACCCTGGGTGGAGGCCTGACCTGGAGCGGTCTTTCTCCAGCTCTGACCGCTATGCTCCCAACAGGGTTGAGGCCGTGACCCTGAGCGACTGCCAGCAGGAGCAGAGCCTGGTCCAGACTGTGACGCGTGGGCCACGTGCCTTTCTGAGCCGAGAGGAGGCGCAGTGCTTCATCAAAGAGTGAGTCCCCCGCCTCTCCCCGCTCCCAGTCCCCGGCCCTGGCGCCTGCACCCCACCTCCTGATTGCCCTTTCCTGCAGGTGTGGGTTGCTCAACTGTGAGGCCGTGTTGGAGCTGCTGACCCGCCACCTGGACGGGCCCAGCGAGTGCGTGCAGATGGTGAGGACCGGCCCACGGGGTGAGGGAGGCGGTACGTGCAGGTGCAGGGGAGCGGACGGGGGTAGCTGGTGGCCTCCTCACTGGGGGGTCTGCCCTGGGCAGGAGGGGCAATGAGCACAGGATTCCAGGGGGACTGCCCCGGGGCCTCCCCAACTTGGGGCTGCAGTTGGGCCAGGAGGAGGAGGTGAGCTGGTCAGAGGGGCCTCCCTCCTGGGGTGGACCCTCCTGACCTTCTGTGTGCCTGGCAGAGAGCCCTGGGGGCCATTGCATCCCTGGGGCGCACCGACCTGCTCTCCCAGGAGCACATCCTGCTCCTCACGCGGCCGCGGCTACAGGAGCTCAGTGCAGGCAGTGCCGGACCTGTGACCAACAAGGCCACCAAGGTGGGCAGCAGCCGGGGCGCAGGGGAGCGGGTGAGGGATGCCTCAGCAGTCCCACCCCTGTCCGTCCAGCCTTTCCCGATGCACCTGTGCGCCCCCGCTCCTTGCTGTGCGGGACAGCTCGCGCCCTTAGAACGGCAGCTGGGGTCCCCGGCCCGTGGCACTCCAGGCTTGCTGGCCCCTTCCAGTTCCTCTGCCTTTTACTGCTCAGCAGCTCTGCTCTGCAGGCGGCTCCCCCGACCACTCGAGTTGACCACTCGACCCCCTCTTGTGGGAAGCCCTCCTTGCTTGCTCGGTTGGATTTGTCTTACCCTTCTGTTCTCCACCGCGTGCTTGGCTCCCAGGTCCTTCCCTGGCTCCCGGAGAGCAGAAACGGTTTCGTTCTTCTAGAGTCCCTTTTCCACTAATGCCTGAATGGTGTGCAGGCCGCCTGACTCGCACTGGGGAGCCTCTGGGCAGCGGCCCCCACAGCCAGGCCCCAGCACCTCCTCTGCCTGTTGGCATCTCTGGCTTCTCCATTCTTCTGTGCCCGCGGAAAACTCAGATCCTTAGTTGCTCGTCTTTCAATTGTGTTTTGTCAAAGAATTAGTGACCCAGCGACACACGCGCCCCAGTCATAGTGGGATTTCTGGGGACGAGAAGGCGGGAGGAGGCCTTTTGTGCAGCAGTGGGGAAGGCCTGGAGGGTTTAAGGCCCGTTCTTCCCTCAGTGTCCCTCTCAGGTGCCGGCGTGGCACCCAACCAACTCTCCCCGTGCTGGCTCATCCCGCAGCCAGGTTTGCCGACGGGGAAAATGTCAGTCATGTGACAGCAGGCGCGGCCGCGTGCGGGTGCAGAGGGCATGGCTGGTGTTGAAGCAGGCGGGGGACGACAGGACGAGGAGGTCTGGGCAGGGGTGCTCCAGAGGAGGGTGTCTCTGTGCCCCCTGGGGTGCACAGGAACCCTCAGCCAGTCCCCTTTCCTTCCACATCCAGATCCTGAGGCACTTGGAGGCCTCCTGCCGACAGCGGCCCCCTGCCCGGAGGCCCCCAGCTGAGCCGGGCCCCACTGCTGCGCGTGTGGGCCCATCGGACCTGCTGACTGACGCCGTGCCTTTCGCTGGGAGCCAAGCCTTCCTGCAGCCTCTGAGTCCCACCCTCTTCCCGCCCAAGGGCTCTACGCTCCCTCCTCCCCCGGATGGCTCCTCCTTCTCAGTCCCCGGGGATGCCAGGGAGGTGGAGAGCAGACTGGCGGGTTCCAGAGAGCAGGGGGCCCCATCTGAGTGGAGCCCGTTGGGCACGGGCTCCCCAAAAGGAGCACCAGAACTTAGCCTGGGGCCCAGCAGCTGCCTGCAGAGCCCGGCGGCCAACGGCAGCTGCAGCTCCTTGTTTGCTGGAATGGAGCTGGTGGCTTGTCCCCGCCTGGTGGGGGCCGGGACTACCACAGAAGGGGCCCCCCAGGCCCCCTGGACATTGTCACAGAAGGTGGCAGTGAGAGAGCCTCCTGGCCCAGAGCCGTCAGCTTTCCCGTTTCTAAACTCGTGACCTGGCCAGCCTGGGCCACACGTGGAGTCCTCATGGCCCCCGACCTCTAACTCCCAGGACCCTGTGACTTTGTGCTGTCCCGTTTGCCCACAGCCCCCATGTTCTACCAGGAGTGGTTCCCCTTGGGCGTCTGCAGCGGCCTTGCTTTCCCTCCGGCTGCTTCCCCTCGCTCGCAGAGGACGAGGGACAGGCGGCTCATGAGCCGAACGAACAGCCACTCGTCAAGCCTGGATGATACGCCAGGAGTCCACCAGCCAGATGGAGCCAGGCCACACCGTGCAAAGGAGTCCACGGGGGCCTGCTCCCAAACGTTTTCCTGTAGGCGAAGACGGACCCCCCTCACACACGGGCCCTTGTGGGCGTGGTGGCCGCAGGGAGAGCCGTGCCGGTTTCTAGGCAGAGTTAGGAGCTGAGTGGCTTGTTCTGATGGGCAGCTGGGGGGCCTGGACTGCTCGGGTAGGGTGAGCACGCCATCTGTGTGGCCCCATCTGCAAACAGGCCCCTCTCCCCGCGGCCAGAGGGATGGGAAGCAGGAGCCGTGGGGCAGAGGGTGCAGCATGGCCTGCCTGGACGGGACAGGAGGGGAAGCCTGGCTCCTCACTCAGCACACTCACGGGCACATGGAGAGGGGCACCCAGCTCCTCTGTGGGGGACGCAGGAGGAGGAGACTTGAGCCCAGGCAGTGGCCCTTGCCAAGCTGCTACGGTTTCCAGGCGACCACAGAGAGGAGGGTGTGGGCCGCCTTGGTTCCCCCCTACGTCCCCTGTACCAGAGGCTAGCTGTTTGGACTTGAATCCCTGTAGAGCAGGCAGGCTTACAGCAGGGCCTCAGCAGTGTGGACCTCTGGCGTCCCCTGGAGACCCGCGCCTGCCTCGCAGAAACAAGGCTTTCTGTGGATGTGGAACCACTGCTTGGGTCTTTATGTTCGAGCTCAGATCACTGCCCCCTCGGTGTCCTGCTTCCTGCAGACTACCCGGGGCGGTCACACCACCTAAACGTCCTCAGTAAACGCTAGCGTTCCCACAGCCACGCCGACGTTGTTCCTTCCTGTGTGTGTGTGCGTTCCAGTGACAACACCATTAAGGGGCTCACTTAGAGGACTTCTTTTGTCCTGTCAGAAAATGCTGGGGAGAACAAGCCAGCGGGGCCGTCTGGTCCTTCAATGTTAACTGTGAGGTTTTAACTATGAAATTAAGTTTCTGAAGCAGGTGCAGGGCTCTTCAGGTTCTCTCTTCCCACGTGAGTGTCAGGAATTTGTCTTCCACGGAGCTGGTTCGTTCCACAGATGCCGGCTGTCTGTAGGATCCTTCATTGTTCATGTTGATGACTTTTTCCCACTCTTGGTTAGTCTGATTAGAAGTTTGTTAATAATTTTTTCAAAGAACTAAACCTTTGGTATTATTTTTTCTAGTGTTTTTATGTTTTGTATTTCATTGCTGTTTGCTCTTTATTATTTCTCCCTACTGTTTTGGGTTCATTTTTTCTTTTTATTCTAGTTTCTTTAAGGTGGAAGCTTAGATGATTGATTTGAGACCTTTATTATTTTTCTAACATTAAAAATTTTAATGCTGTCTTTCTCCAGACACTGCTTTGATTGCATACCATGAATTTTGATAGTTTTATTTTTTTAAGATTTTTATTTATTTATTTTAGACATAGAACAAGAGAAGGAGCAGAGGAAGAGGGACAAACAGACTCTGTGCTCAGTCCCACGACCCTGAGATCATGACCTGAGCCAAAATCAAGAGTCGGACAATTAATCGACTGAGCCACCCAGGTGCCCCTGATAATAGTTTTATTTTTACTTAGTTCAGAATATTTTCTAATTTCCCTTGAGATGTCCTTTTGTCTAATGGGTTATTAAATGTGTTTTTTTTCTTGTTATTAGGCTTTTAATTTTGATGTAGTCAGAACATATTTCTATAACTTCAGTTTTATTGTTCAAGATTTGAAACTCTGTTGAAGTTTGTTTAATGGCCCAGAATATATAGTTTATCTTGGGGAATGTTCCATGTGCACGTGGTCTAAGAGAACTCCAGACCAATATCCTTCATGAACATAAGTTTTGGGGTTTTTTTATCCTCAAAATATTAGCAAAATGAATCCAACAATATATAAAAAGGTTAATACGTCACGATAAGTGGAGTTTATCCCAGGGATGAAGGGTGGTTCAACCTCTGAGTGTCAATCAGTATAATTCACCAAATTAACACATTTATGAAGAAAAATCACATTTTATGCAGAAAATGCAAGAGACAAAATTCCAACACTTCATTCATGAAAAATACTCTTTGCAAATAAGAAATACAACAATTTCTTTCACCTGGTCCCAGAGCCAACGTCATACTTAATGGTGTAGGACTGAATGCTTTCCCCCCAAGATAGGTAGTTCTATCCATTCTAACCACTTCTGTTCAGCATTGTCTTGGAAGCCCTGGCCAGTTCAATGAAACAGGAGGAAAGGGGGGCAAATACATTGGAAGGGAAGCTGTTATTCACAGACATTACTGTCTATGTAGAAACTCCCATAGAATCTACAAAAATTCCTAAGACTGATAAGTGGGTTTAGCAAGGGCACAGGCTATGGGGTAAATTATACTACCAACTGTATTTTTGCATATTAGCAATAACACCATATGCTGAAAAATAGAGGAGACTGATGGAGGACGTCAGCGAAGGCCTAAATAAATGGAGAGTTATACCATGCTCTTGGATTGGAAGACTTCACATTCTTATGACGTCAGTTCTCCCCAAATCCATCTACAGATTTAACATAATCCTCATCAAGGGACGCCGGGTGGCTCAGTCGGTTAAGCGTCTGCCTTTAGCTCAGGTCATGATCCCAGGGTCCTGGGATCGAGTCCCACATCGGCTCCTTGCTCAGTGGGGAGCCTGCTTCTCCCTCTGACCCTCCTTGTGTGTGCTCTCTCTCTGACAAAATCTTAAAGAAACCCATAATCCTCATCAAAATTCCAGCTGGGTTTTTTTGTAGGTGGTGACAAGCTGATACTAAAATTTATAGGAAAAGTTAAAATAAATTGAACAGCCAAGGTAATTTTGAGAAAGAACAAAGAGGACTCCCACTACCTGATTTGAACATTTACCGTCAGCAGCACTAACGGAGGGTGGTGGTGGTGAGAGTTCAGACACAGATCAGTGGGCCAGTGTAGACAGTTCAGAGACAGACCCATGCAAATATGGTCAATTGATTTTCCACGGAAGTGTGGCGGTACTTCAGTGGAGAGAGGATAACCTAACAGGTGGTACGGGGATAATTTGACATCCATGCGCACACACAAAATTCGTGCCATACTTCGCACCTTAAACAAAATCTCAGTTGAACCATAGACCGAGATATGAAACCACCGCACGGTCCTGACAAGATGAAGGGCGGTGGGCCTCGGGTGCAGGTCGTCCTGGGGCAGGGCTGCCTGAGAGAGGGCACCAGCGAGCCCCTGGGACATGCAGCTGCCAGCTCTATATGGAGGTTTGTCGGGAGGGGGTGTGCCGCAGGACCCACGTGTCCAGCTGTGCCTCAGCCAGGAGGGCGCCTGGAATCCCGCGGGCGAGGGGGGGATGGTGTGGTAGCCCGGGCAGCGCGTGGGAGTCCGGGGGAGGGCGTGGGCGAGCGGGGACGTCGCGGGAGCCTGGGGGACGGTGTGGGCGACCAGAGATTGTGGGCGAGCGGGGGCTGCGTGGGAGCCCGGGGACGGCGTGGGTGACCAGAGACCGGGCGCCCGGGACCGCCTGGGTGTCGGCGCAGGCCGGCTGGGTCCCGGGGAGCGATGCCCCCAGCGCCACGCAGCCCACGCCGCGCCCGCTCCTCCCCTCCCCGAGGCTCCGCCCACGTCCCGCCCCGCGCCAGCCGAGGCCACGCCCTCCCCGGCTGGCCCAATCGACGGCCCGCTGCCCCGGCGGGGTGGGCGGGCTCTACTCCCCGCGGCTCCTCCCACGCCGGAGCGTCCCGAAGGACAGCCAGGCGCCCAATGAGCTCTCCGGGCGGCCGGAGCGGGCAAGCGGACGGCCGATCCGGGGGCGGCGCGGCAGGAAAGGCGGGCCCCGTGACGGGCGGGGGAGGAGGTGCCCGGCTGGCTGCTGGTTGCTAGCTGCCGCCGCTCGCCCCGCGGCCCGGCCGCTTCATTGTCACCTGGGCCTCGGAGCCGGCGCCGGGGCCGCGGCGCGAGGCTGCCCGCCCAAAGCCTGAGCCCCGGGCGTCCCACCTGGGAGGGCCTCGCACATCCCCCCGCCGGCCGGCCCCGCAGGCTCCGCGCCCCAGGCCCGGCTCGCGCAGGTGAGGGGGTCCCCGCGCAGGGGAGGGGGGCTCGCGCGGATGCGGGTGTGCGGGGCCCGCGCAGGGGCGGGCGGGGGGCCTGCGCGAGGGAGTGGAGTCCAGTCGGCCGTCTCGGGCCCCGCCACCTTGAGCCAAGTCCTTTGGGGGACTGGGAGCTGCTCGGTGGAGAAGCGGCCGGGGGTCCTGCATCAGCCCGTGTGGAGGAGTCTGGGCAGAGGCTCGGGTGCTGGGACAGGCATCTTCGTGTGCAAGGCGAGGTCTGGCCTGGAGGTTTCCAGGGAGAGGCTGTGTTTACCATCCCAGAGCCCCGCGCGCTGATGCTGCCCGAGCGGCTCAGCCGGCCGGCCTGGGTCCGGCCGGCCTGGGTCCGGCTGGGTGTGGCCAGTGACCTGGGGAGAGGAGGGGGTGAAAATCAACCGCACAGTCGGAAATACATGAGTGAAGGGCAGGGACAGCTCTGTGCTCCACTCTAGAGAACAGAGGCGCTGGCCGCTGGCCAGGGGGCCCCCACTATGTGCTTGTGGAGGAGGCTGCAGCACTGAACCTGGGGTGGTGGTGGCGTGTGCCTGCTGGCCCACCAGAGTCCTCCGTGGCAGGGAGGGCTGCGCTCTTTCCTCCATCGTCATTCCTGGTGCTGCCGGTTCATGCACTCATCCACTCCTGTTGCTTGAGTGCCTGCCACGTGCCAGGGACCGGGGCTACATGGTCCCTGTCCTCGTGGTGCTGATGTTCTTAGGAGGAGTGAGACAACGCCGACCGACCTGTGTGGCCAGGTGAAGGAAAACAGAGCGGGAGGAGGGAGCAAAGTGATGGGGACTGGTGGCTCTGTGAGTGCAGGGGAGCCCGGGGACGTCCCAGGGGAAGAGGCCCCAGGCAGAGGGGCTTGCGGTGGAAACAGGCTGGCCCAGTTTGAGGAGCAGCAGGATGGCTGGTTTGGCTAAAGCAGAGCGAGGGGCAACGGGGGGCAGTGAAGAGGTCAGAGAGAGCAGGGTCAGATCTGAGGGGTGTTGGGTGTTTAGACTTTATTCTCTGTGCCGGGGGGCCCTCGGAAGGTTTTGGGCAGGGATGCAGTGTGATCTGAGACCTGATGGAGAAAGATCAGCTCCGGCTGCCGCGTGGGGAGGGGCTGCAGGAGGGACTGTGCTTGTCCAGGTTCTAGGAGAGGCTGTGGAGGGAAGGGGTGCATGGGGAGAGGGCACCGGCAGCAGGTGTGGTGGGGAAGGGAAGATGTCGGCATGAGATCTAGGTCCTTGGCCTGAGCCAGTTACAAATGGTCTGGGTTACATGACCCCTGGGGAGGGGGCAGCTAGAGGCAGACGTCAGGGTTCTCCTTTGGTCTTTTTGGGGCTGAGGCGCCAGATGCACAGCTGGTCCTGAGTCAGGAATTAGGGAACAGAAGGGGGCAGGAACCGTCAGCCTCTGTTTGAATTCTGGAGGCCAGATGTGGGCCCCCAGGTGAGAGGCTGGGTGGAGAGGAGGCCAGGGCTGAGCTTGGGGACCCTCTGACTTGAGGGGTTGGGAAGAGGGGGTAGCCAGGGAGACAGAAGGGTGGCTGGTGCTGGGGGGGCTAGAAGTGAGGAGCAGATGCCAGTCGGGGTGCTCCAGGGGGCTCTGGGGAAGCGCAGGGGTTCCATGGCCAGACTGTGGACCAGAGTTGGGGACCCTGGGTCAGGCAGCGTGACTCAGACCATGTCCCAGTTCGAGCGTCTGCCATGGAGCCTCCTGCAGGCCAGCCTCACAGCCGCCTTGTCCGAGCCTTGGGACAACCCCAGGAATAGGCACTTTGTGACAGCTGTCTTACAGATGAAGGAAGGGCGCTCAGAGGGGTGGAAAGCCTCTCCCGGGGGGTGGGTTCAGTGCTGCCGCCGGCCACCCTTGGGCAGGGTCCCTCTGGAGAGCCGTCCCTTCGGCCCCGGGTCCTGCTCTGACAAAGGGACCCCCTCCCACCCAGCGAGGAGGCGGCTGGTTGGCAGCAGGCTCCCTGACCTGGCGGGAGGTGGTGTGTGAGGGGGCCTGGCTCCTCAGAGGGCGTCCCACCGCATTTCTTGCCTGCTCAGGGCCTGCTCAGCCTCCATGAAGGGCTCCCGGGCCACCAGCGGTCCCTCCGGCGCCCCCGAGGGCAGCTCAGAAGGGGTGGACCTGAGCCTGACCGGCCTTCCTCCACCTGTGACCTGGCGCCCCAACAGTGCCTCCGCTGCCAAGCCCATCGCCCGCTCCTTCTCCGTGGTCACGGGCAGTGAGCCGAGAAGGAAGGCGCTGGTGAGTGCTGGGGCCGGGGGCGTGTGGGTGTCCCTGCGCCGCCCCTGCGCTGCCCCCACCTCCTGAAGAGTCTCCCCACCCTTCCACAGGCACCCCCCATGTCTGTTGTCCTGTCCTTGCCTGCGGCCGCCCCAAGCTCAGGAGGGACTCCCGCTCGTAGACCAGAGACCTAACTCACAAAGAGGTCAAGGCCAGGGTCGGTCAAGGGTCGGCCTGGCCAGAGGCAGAGCCTAAATCCTGCTGGCACTGACCTCTCGGTCCTTCTTGCTCCGCCAACACTGGATTTATTGGCTTCCTTGAGGAGCAGGGTGACCTTTGGGGGAGGAGATGAGCTTCCAGCGGCCTTGAAGAAAGCCTGGTGGGCAGGCCGGCAGCAGATGCTTGGCCGGAATGGGGTGGCCACGCTCCTCAGGGTAGCGGATGACCATGAGGACCAGGCCCGGCAGCCGTTGCCAAAGCCCCCGGGCCAAGCCCCACACACTTCCTCCCAGACACTCACCATCCAGGGACGCTGGGTTCCCACGTTGTTCGAGGAAGATGAGGCTTTGAGAGGCCAAGGACCTGGGCCAGTTCAGTGGGCCCTGCCCAGGACCCCACGCTGCTGTTGTCCACGAGAACCAGGAGACCTCTCTCCTCTTCCTAAATCGTTCTCTGAGGCCTGGCATGGCACGGCGTGAACTGGTGAGTGTCTGAAGTCTTCGCCACGGGGTTGCTTGTTTCTTCCTTTTACAGGAGGGGCCCGGAGGTTCCCGAACCATCAACAACCTTCGCAGATCTAACAGCACCACGCAGGTCCACCAGCCGCCAGCCAGCCAGGCCTGGACCGGCCCCCTCAGGTAGCCCCCAGCGCGCTCCTCTCCTGCCTCTGTCAGCCCCCCTTCCAGCCTCATTAGGTAGGGCCCAGGCTGGGCACCGGGGTCTGATGTGACCTGCACTCAGGCCAGCCCTGTGTGTGTGGGGGGGGGCGGGGCAGGCAGGCAGGATGCATCTTACCCCGCTGTATCTGCGAGTAGAGATGCGGAGCCCCAGGCCAGCATCCCCCTGCCTGCTTCTCTCCCTCTGTCCCTGCTGCACCCTTCGCGTGGGTGTCGGGGTGGCTGTGGCTCGGGTGGGAGCCCCTTCTTCAGGCGTGGTTGTCAGATTATAGCTAAGCAATGATGCGCCAAGCCGCGGGCTTGGGGACAGGATTCTGCTGTGCTGACCTGGCCCCTCCCGTCCCCTCGGAAGACCCGCCCGTCTGCGCTGCTGGAGCTGGCCTCCCCGGGCTGACTCTCCCTGCCTGCCATCCCCTCTCCCGACACAGGCCGGCCGGGCGCCCCCACTTCCTGACCCTCTTCGAGGGCAGCTCCGCTGGGAGAAAGAGGCTGGCTGGTCTGAGCAAGGCTCCCAGCGAGAAGGGAGCCACGTGGAACGTCCTGGTAAGGGCCAGCGGCTGAGTCTAAGTGTCCCTCCAAGAGGGCTGCCTCGTTCCTGCCTTGTTCTGGCTGCACCCGTGGGCGGGGCCAGTGGTGGGGAGGGGGTCAGTGTTAGCTGGCTTTGATCACAGCGTGGCAGGTAGAGGAGGGGCACAGAAACTCCCAGCCCCCTGGGCCATCCTGTCTGTGGGGGAGGCTGTGGGGACACGCCAGGGGCTTGGGGTCAGTGGCCTGTGCAGCATGTCATGGTCTGAGGTGGCTACCGTGTCACCGACAGGACGACCAGCCCAGGGCCTTCACCTTGCCACCCGACTCCCGGAGTCCTAGCACCGTCGACGCGCCGGTGGGCCCACGGAAGAGAGAGTGCACCGTTCCCCTGGCCCCCAACTTCACTGCCAACAACAGGTGGGCCCTGCTGTAGGTGCTCCGTGTGGCCCCAGCCATCTGAAGCCCCTGGAGGAGGGCGCTGTTTGTCTTGTTCGTGGCAGGACCTGTGTGCTCTGGAATGAATGAATGAATGAGGAAATGAGTGGCTGGCTTCTCCACCCAAGGGCCCAGGGAAGGAGGCTGCAGGGTGGCATCTTGCACACTAGGCAGGGGCTCTTCTGGCCTGGGGGGGAGCTCAGACGGGGCACACCCCCACCCGCCCTCTCCTCTGCGGGGCAGCTTGCCTCCAGACGGCCCGAGACGCCCGGCTTCGCTCCCGAAGAGCTCGGGCCTGGTGAGGGTCGCGTGGGGCCACGGGCCACTGTATAAGGCTCATCCTTCACATCTCAGAGGGGCAGAGCCTGTTTCCTGGGCCATCCCTGCTCGCTGCGTGCCAACAGTGGGTCCGCGTGCGGGCCCTGGTGGTCCCTGGTCAACCGTGCCGCCCACAGCGGGACAGAACCAGGCACGTGCGGAGCGATGGCCAACGTGGTGGGGTCTGCAGAGGGCCGGGCAGGCTGCGGCCTCAGCTGATGGGGCTGCTGGCCAGGAGTCGTCGGGATGGGCGGGTGGCCTGGAGAAGCCGTGGAGGAAAGTGGGCTCGGCATGGCCGCCCTGGGCTGTCAGGGGAGCTGGTCCCCCTCGCCGTGGGCAGAGGGACAAGGAGATACATTTGCTTCAGCTCGAGAAAGAACTTCCCAACACGACAGCCTTTTATCAAAGGAACGGTCTTTGAGAGAGGTTCTCCGGGATTGTTCCCCAGAGTCGGCGCAGCAAGAATTCTTGCTTTTGACATGAGAATTTAAGTGAAAATTTAATTGTAACTTCTATCAGTGACGCATGCACACAGCTAAAACGTGGAGCTGGACCACAAACTTAAGATGAAAATTAGCAGACCCAGTGCCCTTCCCTCCCCACCCTGAGTCCTGCTCCCCAGGGGCATCTGCTGTCGGGCTGTTTCTGGTGTTTTCTAGGAGGCGTATATCAAAGCTACACCAGTGTTGCTCATCGCCGACTGTCTTCCGCGTGGAGGGCAGGGTTTGCTCTCCTGTGGCCCGCGCTGCACGCGAGCACGTCTTCCCTCCGCCCGCCGCCCCGGGAGGGCCGCCCCGGCGGATGCGCCTCAGTCTCTGTGGTTGTGTTTCCACTCGGGGACCGGCACCAGCTCTGCCTGGCCCGAATTCTGATTTCACGTGGTTTTTTCGTTTTGTTTTTTTGCTGTGGGCCTTGGGGCAGGTTACTTAACCTCCCTGAGCCGCAGGGCCCTCATTTACACTGAAGGGTCCTGCCTGTGTTTGCAGTCAGGAGGGCGCCCTGGGGAAGACGTGCGCCTCTCTTAGAGCAGTGCTGCGCCCCAGGGGGCTGTCGACGTTTGGGACAGGCTGCTGTCTTTCCAGAGTTAAATTTTCCCACTTGGTTGTCTGTGTCCTGGCCACGTGTCCCACACTTGACAGCAGGGGCCCTCCCTGTCCACCTTGCTCTGGAGAAAGCCCTCGGAGCCTGGCTTCTCCCCCCGCCCCGGGTCAGACTGGCCGCCGTCCCTGCGGGCCGCACGCTCACGCCCACAGGCTGATCCTGGCCGCCCCTGCCTCCGTGGGGGCCCCCCGTCCCCCCGTCGTCCGTGAGCACGCCCTCCTGCAGGCTCCTGGCGAGGATGCTAGGTTGTCATGTGCCTGACGATGCCATCACCCTTGAGCTGACTCGGAGTTTGGTCAGCAGAGCCGCCAAAGCCGTCACTCGGGCTCCAAGGACAGCCTCCGGGGAGTCCTCTGCCGTGCCGATCCTGGTCCTTTTCCGGGTCCTGTGTTCTCTCTAGAAGCACTTTGTGTCGCCCCCTCACTTCCCCGTGTGGAATCTCGAGGTGCCGGCCCTCTGCCCTGGGTCCTCCCCACTCGCCTGCTGGCCTCGGGGGCCCCCGTCCCGGACACGTGCTGCTGGGTCCCGGCAGGTGTTGTCCTGTGTTTTCCGTGGCGGTTTTCTTCCCTTTCTTTGCTCTGCTCCCCCGTGAGCGCGTCGCTGGCCCGGCGGGCCTCCTGGATGGACTCTACAGTCTGCCTTCAGCTCTGGGACCTGGGGGCCCCGCGTCCCCCCCGTGCTGCAGGCCTGCTCTTGCCTCCATCCCCGCGTGGCCAAGTGGTGTGGTCCTCGGTCCCATAAGCTCCTTCTGTTCCCGAGGGCGGCGGTTCTCAATCGCCCTCTGACGACACCAGGCGGCCGGGCCTCCTGCACCCGCTCAGGAGGCGGGCTGTGCGCTCGCCCCGACTCCGCGCACGTCTCAAGTTAGCTGCACTGGGAATATTGAAATTGGCAAACGCGACAAATTAAGAGCTTTTCCCCCAGAGAACAAGCTGTTAAACATGTGTTGGCACAGCCTGGTCGCCAGGATGGATTGTCGGAGACTCCCTGTCCTGTTTGTCAGCCCTTCGCACGTGCGTCTGTCCTCAGATGTCTGGCAGAGCACTTGCGAAGGAGGCCCTCCGAGTTGGCTGGCGGCTCACGCTGGGGCGACCGGGCAGGGGCCAGGCTGCCGTCCTGGGGGCCGCTCCTGTCAGCGTCCGGGGCTCTTCTCTGGGCTGCTCGTCTCTCCCGGGAGGGAGTCTTGGTCTCCCGGCTGTGCGCCCCGCCGGGGGTGGGGGGTGGGGACGTCCTGCTGGGCACACACCGGGAGAGCCAGCCTCCTGTCTGGAGCCGAGGGATGGGCTTGGTGCCGGGGTGCTGACCGTGAGGAAGGGGTCGCAGTGCTGCTTTAGAAGAGCTGGGCATCTCCACTTCCTGCGCCCTGTGGGGTCCTGGGGGGCACAGCAGCTGCCCCCGCGCCCCGGGCATCTCCTCCCTGCCTCACCGTGTCACTTACCACTGGCCCTTCTCTTTCTCATCCTGTAAAACGCTGTGGTCATGTGTTTGCAGCTCTCTCCTCCACGTTCCCTTTGTCCACGTGTGTTCCTTCCAGTGGGTTTGAGGGGGGCAGAGAGGCCTGTGTGCCTCCTGTCCCGTCTCGTCGGCACAGAAAGGCCCGTGCTCCGTGGACTGGTGGTCTGTGACCCGCGGGCGTGTCCACTGTCAGGGGCCTGGGTTTTCACGGCCCACCTCGGGCTCTGCTCGGGGGAACGCCACGGCCGGGGCTGGCCTGGGTCCCGAGAAGCCCCCACTGTCGGTGTGGTGGCCGTGGAGGGGCCCCCGGGGCCCTTGGATGATGCCGTGGTGAGCATGCCCCGGGGCTCCGCCGCCTCCGGAGCCTGACGCCTCTCCGGTCTCTCCCGGCAGGAGCAACAAGGGCACGGTGGGCAACTGCGTAACTAGCATGCTGCACAACTACTATACCCCCCCGGACAAGGCACCGCCCCCCAAGAGCTCCAACCACACGGCTCCCTCTCTCAAGTAAGGCCTGGCTCGGTCTGGGGTGGGCTGGCCCACGAGGGGCACCGGGAGGCCACATTCAGGCCGGGCCTGCGCGGGCAGTCAGGCGGGCCTGGGGCTCAGCCCCGGCGTGCGGTGTGCCGAGGAGGCCGCAGCCAGCCCTGGAGTCTCAGCCCGCTGGCTGAGTCTGGTGCAGGCCCGCGCGTGTAGCCCACGCCCCCTGCACACTGGGAGGCAGGGAGTGCCCCTGGGGTGTCTCGGGTCACTGTCTGGCTCTGGGATCCCACGACTCTTGAGACCTTTTGCTGTTTTGAATGGAAAGAGCCCACTGGCCCTGGGTGCCGCGAAATGGGCCCTGTGGGGGGATCGGCTGACATTCGGGACAGGGGAGCAGGCGGCGCTCGCTGCTCACGTCCTGCAGGTGCCTCCTTCCAGCCCAAGGCCCCTGGGATGAAGCCGCGGCTGCCCCCTCTGCTCGCAGGCCGAGCCGACTGCCGGGGCTGTGAGGGGGCCTGGCGGCGGCCGCGAGCCTTTCCTGCCCTTTCCTGTTAGCAACATCCTCAAGGCGGCCGCCGGTGGGGGGGAGAGCAGCTCCGCGAAGCCGCACAAGAACTTGGCCGGCAGCAGCCACGCAGCCCAGAACAGCGCTGGGGGCGCCCCGGGTCCACTCAGACGGAAGGAGGTGACAGAGGAGGAGGCTGAGAGGTGACCAGGGTCCGGGGGCCAGGAGGGGGCCTGAAGCTCCCGTGGTAGGAATGTCCACTTGAATAATTGTTTTCAAACACGGATGCGGACAAGCGCCCACGTCGTCCAGGCCCGTTTGTACTAAGTGTGAAGAAAGGGCAAGTCTGCGGAGGTGCAGCCCCAGCCGCCTGCGGCCGCGGACAACAGGGGGAGGCGGGTGTCTTCTCCGGGTGATGGAAGTGTTCCAAACCTGGGTCACACTGGCGGTCATACACGCGGGTCAGTTTATGCAAAATCATGGAACAGTATACTTAGGACGGATAAATTTTACAGCGTCAGAGCTCACTAAAGCTCTTAATTAAAAAAGCATTAAGTGGAAGGGAGATAAACAAACTAAAGAAAACACCAACAATCTTACGGCGCCTTCTGCGGTGGCCCTCGGGCCACGGCGGCGTTGCTCCTGGTCAGGAACTGCAGGTGATACGGTCCCTGCTGCTGTCCCCCCAGAGCCTGGGGAGCAGGCCTGGAGGAGGGGCGGGTGAGGCCGGGAGCCTGCAGCTCCGTGAGCCCCCCAGGCCCGGCGTCAGCCGCAAGGGCCCCTCTCTGCCCCGTCCCCGGGCCGGCGACCATCCGTGTCCTGGATGCTCCGTTGGGGACTTTAAATGGTCCGGAGAGCCCAGGGGAAGACTTTGCCCAGTTTACTCAGCTGTTCTGACTCGAATTGACAGGCAGTAAGATGCTCGCATGTGATACAGCATGAGCTTGGGCAGCCACCAAGACACGTAACGCCTGTCACCCCCAGAACCCTCCCACCCGCAGGCCTTGTACCTGGCTTCCCCAGGCCTGACCCTGGCCTCGCCCAGCTGTCCCCTTAGGGCTTTGCCTCTTCTAGAATGCTCTGGCTGGAGCGCTAGGCCTGGGGCCCGTCTCTGGCGTGTGGCTCTCTGCCCGGGAATAGCTTCCACTGTTGGGACTGCAGCGTTCACCCACCGCCCAGCCGCGGGCCTCGGGGTCATTTCTGGCGACTGATGAGCATCTGCAGATGGGCATTTTTGTTTCTGTGGGAACGTGCGGCTGTTGGCTTCTCTGCCCGCCTGGGCCTTCGGGGGGACGCGGAGGGGAGAGGCCGTCGCTCAGCTGCCTCGGGTGCACGGGGCCCAGCCTCCGTCCTGAGCACTGCTGTCCCCCGCAGGTTTATCCACCAGGTGAACCAGGCCGCTGTCGCCATCCAGCGATGGTACCGCCAGCAGGTGCGGCGGCGCCGAGCCCGAGCTGCCTGCCGAGAGCACCTGCTAGCATCCAAGCAAGAGGTCAGTGTCGTGTGAGAGCCGTGCCCTGAGGAAGCAGGCCTGAGTCCCAGGGGTCCCAGCCACGTACACGGGGGTTTCTGCAACCTGGGATTGCCCCATGGGTCTGTACCCCGTCTGGGGGCCCTGCTCCCTCCTGCCCTGAGTCAGGGCCTGGATGTCAGGACATGCCTGCCAGTGGCACCCTGGGCCGAGCAGTCCGAGCGGGTTTCCGGCTGCAGGTCCCTGCTCCAAGAGGCAGGGCTGTCTCCCCATCCGGAGGAGCCCCTGGCTGCCCGAGGGAGGCTTGTCTTCGCTGGGGCAGAGAAACCGCAGGTCGGGGGCCGTGGGGTCCTGTGGAAGCCCAGGTCTGGATTGGGCGACTCCATCCTCCTAGTCAGACCAGCCGTGGCTTCAGCTTCCACAGGAGCAGCGGCAGCAGCTGGGAGAGGGGCTCCTGGACCTGCACCAGCAGAAGGAGGCGGCCAGGAGGAAGGTCCGGGAGGAGAAGGCGCGCCAGGCCAGGCGAGCGGCCATTCAGGTGCCCGGGGTGGCCTGAGCAGCGTGGGGAGCCCAGTGCCAAGGCAGCAAATGACACTTGCTGGGTCCAACCCCTGTGCCCTGGGGGACCCCTGCCTGTTGCCTTCCCTGACCCCTCCTTCCCCAAGCCCCTGGACGTTGGGTCCCGGGGCAGCTGGGCATAGGGGGGACGAGGGGCCTGGCTGTGTCCAGGCGAGGCTGCTCAGAGGTGCTCCTCACGGCAGGAGCTGCAGCAGAAGCGAGCCCAGAAGTCAGGTGACCGTGAGCCTGGGCTGCTGAAGGAGGCCCGGGAGCCGGAGAAGCCCCGGCCTGCCCGGGAGCCGGCCCCCAGACCGGGGGGCACCACTCACACCCCGCAGACCCACAAGGCCAACAACGCCGGTGAGCGCCCAGAGCCAGGAGGCCAGCCTGCATGTGCCCCAGCTCTGCGCCCTTGAGGGCATCGCCCCGCCCCCAGCCCAGCGCGGACACCCCTGCCCCTTCTCTCTGGAGGGCTGTAGCCTCTGCTGATGTCCCCCAGCTCCCTGTGTCCCTGCTGCACTGTGCAGCAAACCCTTAGGCCCTGCCTTTCTGCTCCTGCGCCTCTTCTGGAGCTGGATGGGGGAGACCAGGAGTTCTGGGGTCACACCTGTTCCCCTGACCCTTCACCCCAGGTCAGGGCTCCCGATCGTTCCCTGTGTTCCACGCGAAGTCTGCCGTGGCACCTGCTGTCACGTGCTCCGCCTCCCCTGTGTGGCCTCTTCTCAAGGGCTCCCCAGACTTGCTGCTCCCAGCTGGGGGACGGCGGCGGGGGGCCAATGCTGTGCTGTGTTGCGCAGGGGCCGGCTTCCGAACCGCGGGCCCAGAGGACCCCTGCCAGTCTGCCTCCAACTCATCCCCAGAGCCCCGGAAGTTTCCAGACGACAAGCCTCAGGTGTCCATACGGCTCCTCCTGTCTGCCCTCCCCGGCCTCAGCTTCGGGGGGTGTCCATGCCTGGGTGGCCCAAGCCTGACCCCTGTGGTCGTGGGGTCACTGGTGCCAGGAGAGCCTGCCCAGAATGGGTCTTGTTGGTCCAGTGCAGGATGGGGTCTCATGGGTTGCTCTGGAATGCCGTTGGGTGTTCGCAGATGCTCTGGGGTGGGGGCCCCGTGTGCATGCCTACAGAAGGGAGCAGGAAGCTCAGAGGTTAGGGGCGAGGAGGCCAGGCCCAGGGGCATCCCACCCAGTCGTCCTTCTTATTTCCCTGGAGGTGGGTCTGGATGAGCCTGGTCCACGTGGCTACATGGCATGAGCCTGTGTGGAGGAGGCCTCCCCTCTCGCGGCCCCCCATCTCCCCCAGCCTCCCCCCACGGCTCTCTGGTGGTCCCCAGTGGCCTCGTGGTTCTCCCTCCTACGTGTCCACTGCAGGATGCCAGCTCCCGGGATGTGGCCAGTGAGGATCTGGAGGTGGTGGGCCCCGCAAGGGGCAGGGCCGAGTCCAGGGCAACCCTGGATGAGCTGCTGGACACACTCAAGCTGCTGGAAGAGGAACCCGAGCCGCTGCCCTGCCCCAGGGCCTACCACAAGGACAAATACTCCTGGAGCGACGAGGTGACTGGGCTGCGTCCACACAGGTCACGGGGGCTCCTGCCTGCTTCAGTCGGGACCCTAATGAGGGCCAGATGGGGCTTGTTAGGACACCCAGAGTAACCCTGGGGTGGGGAGTGGGTGCCGCCTCTCTGCCCCTGGTGCCCTCGGCAGTGCCCTGCAAGCCTCTGGGCAGCCTGAGAGGCCCTTCCTTCCAGACCAGGTCCGGCCGCCTTCCGCTGCTGTCCCCGCGCTCGCTCCTCCCCATCCTCCCCTGCCCCGGGGTCCCTGAGTGGCTCCTGGAGGCCCAGCCCGGCGTCCTCGGCCACCCCAACGGCCCCTGCTGCTGTGCCCCCTCCCCTGTAGGAGGACGATGCCAGCTCGCTGACCGCTGACAACCTGGAGAAATTTGGGAAGCTCAGCACGTGCACCGGTCTCCCCGAAGACGGGACTCTGCTGTCCGAGGCCAAGCTGCAGAGTATCATGAGCTTTCTGCACGAGATGGAGGTGGAGAAGTCGGGGCAGGACCGGCCGGCCTCAGCGCCCCAGGTGTGGGGGGGCCCCAGGGAGGGACAGCAGGTCCTCACCAGGTGACCGGGCCTGCCTGACGCACACTGCCTTCCCAGGGGCTGGTGCCTCAGGAGGGGCGCCTGGAGCCCGCGTCCATGGGGAGCGCATCTGTGATGCGGCTGAAGCTGGAGGTGGAGGAGAAGAAGCAGGCCGTGGGGCTGCTGCAGAGAGCTCTGGTAACGTCCCCGCCGACCCAGCCCGGCAGATCCTCAGCGCAGGCGGGGGGCCGTGACCACGCCGGCCCTGCTCACCAGCCTGGGTGTGTCCGGCCGGCGCTGCTCCCTGGGAGGGCCTCCGCCTGCCCCGTCTCCTCCTCCCGGCACCCCCTGCCCAGCTGCTCCTCCCGGCGCCCCTTACAGGTGCAGCAGCGGGACCTGACCGTGCGGCGGGTCAAGGAGACTGAGAAGGAGCTGGGCCGGCAGCTGCACCAGCAGAGGGACCACTACGAGGCCACCATCCAGCGGCACCTGTCCTTCATCGACCAGGTACCTCCGGCCGGGCCGTGGGGCACCAGGCGAGAGGGGTCAGGGCCAGCTGGGCCCGTGGGGTCGTCGGGTTCCAGACGGGCTTGGGCCTCACGGAGACTTCAGGCCCACGGGCCTTCCTCGCTGGGCCTCCTCCCTTCTGTGGAAATGGGCGGCACCCTCCCTGTGGGAACTGTTTGATGGGCTGGTCTGAGACCTCGCTGGGTGCTCCCCCCGCCGCCGTGACCCGCCCCCACCCCGCGGCCGCGGCCCCCGCCCCGGGCCCCCCCGCAGGCTCTCGGCACCCGGTGGTTGCCCAGCAGCTCTAGCCCCAGCCCTTGATTGCAGCTGATTGAGGACAAGAAGGCCCTGGCCGACAGGTGTGAGGCTGCCCTGGCAGAGCTGAAGCTGGGGAACGAGAGGTGCAAGCATAGGGAGGCCCAGGTGCAGGAGCAGCACGAGCTGGTGAGCCCCTCGGCCGCGCTGCCCGGCTCTCCCCCGCTGTCCCTGCAGCTGGCCTCCAGCCCCACCGTGCGCTCAGCCCCCGTGGGAGGGGGTCCGTGCCTGCCCGCCCCAGGAAAGGGCAGCCTCGGAGCGTGAGAGTCGTGGGGCTCATGAACGAGACCCCGGGAGCCGCCATGCAGCCTCAGAGCCAGGGAGAGTTTCGGGCCTGCGCCCCGCACCCAGGGCGCCAGCCAGTGGGCCAGGCCGGGGATTGGGGGAGCTGCCCCAGCGCCAGTCTCGGTCCCCTCCTGCCACTGGAGTTCCCTCTGACCCGCTGAGTGCCAGACCCTGGGGCGGGGGCCGAGGGGCTTGCAGGACCCCTCGCGTGTCACATATGAGGAGGGAGGGCTCAGGGGAGCCACCGCCTGCCCACCCGTGTGCGAGCCTGAGCTGCTGCAGCTCTGGGTCCCTGGGCGGAGGGCCGCACGTGTTTCTCCTGGCTCTGTCGGCCGATGACCGGACCCCTGCCTCATCCAGCTTTGCTGGCAGCCGCCGTCCATAGGCTGCGCCCCCTCGGCTGCACCGCCCACGGTGCGGGCGGCGATGGTCCCCAGGCCCAGAGCTGACCCTGCAGGGCCGTGACGCTGGCATTGTTTTTATTTTTAAGATTTATTTATTAGGGAGAGAGAGAGCGTGCACAAGCAGGAGGGGCAGAGGCGAGGGAGAATCTCCAGCAGACTCCGTGCTGAGTGGGGATCCCCACACGGGGCTTGATCCCACGACCCTGAGATGATGACCCGAGTCAAAACCAAGAGTCAGACGCTTCACTGACTGAGCTGCCCAGGCACCCACACCAACGTTTTTAAAGTCCCCCCCAGCCACTGCAGGGGACAGCCAGGGCTGGGGACTCAGGGACACCCCAGTGGGGCCTCTGCAGGCCAATTCCTCCCCCCCCCACCTCAGGCCTCCAGACTGGACCCTGCCTCCATGTCTGGGGAGGGCAGAATAGGATCACTGGCGCGTGCAGGGCAGGGGGTGGCCCAGGGCAGGGGTCTGTGCGTCTCCCCCCTTCCTCACAGCTGCTCTGTGGACTTCCTGTTTCCTTGCTGGCAGGAGATTAAAAAACTCAAAGAACTAATGAGCGCCACCGAGAAAGTCCGCAGGGAGAAGTGGATCAATGAGAAAACCCGAAAAATCAAGGAGATTACAGTTCGAGGTGGGGACCGGCCACCCCCCAGAACTGGTTAGAGGCCACACGGCCCAGAGGCAGCCACAGGGGGTCTTTGAGAAAGGATGGTGGTTTGAGTTACAGCCACGGTGGACCCAGGACAAAGGGCGGGTCCAGGAGGATGGACTTGCCTTCCCTCTGCCCCGTGAACTCCTCCACCTTCCAGGGGAGCGTGCCAGGCGGGAGCGTGGGGGGGCCCGGGGTTCCCTGCCGCCTGGGACTGTGGCTGCTGATGCCCAGCCTGCGCCCAGCCCTCCTGCCCCCGGACACCCTCTTCCCCAGTGATCCCTCCTCCAGGGGGTCCTGCACCTGGGGGAGCCCCGTGGGGCGGAGGGACGGTGAGCCCGGGGGCTCAGCTGTGCTTTGGGCTGGAGCCTCTGGGGTGGCCGGGGTGGGGGATCCCCTGGCTGGGCTGCAGCCCTGGTGTCACAGTGGGGGAGAACGGGGAGTCCCCTGTAGCACTGGGGCAGGGGTCAGCATAGCGGGCAGAGGTCAGGGGTCCCCGGCCGCCCAGGAACTGAGGGGCAGGCCCCTGCGGTGCGGTGCCCTCCCTCCAGGCCTGGAGCCTGAGATCCAGAAGCTGATCGCCAAGCACAAGCAGGAGGTGAAGAAGCTCAAGAGCTTGCATGAGGCAGAGCTGCTGCAGGCGGACTCACGGGCGGCCCAGCGATTCGGGCGCCAGGTGGAGGAGCTTCGGGAGCACCTGCAGCGGGAGAAGGAGGCGCTGGGCCAGCAGGAGCGGGAGCGTGCCCAGCAGCGGTGCGTGTCCCCGCCCGGGCGGGCGTTGCCCAGGGACAGGAGGGGGCTGAGGCCCGAGCAGAGCTGGGATGCGCCGGACCCCACGGGAGGGCGGTGGGGGGGCGGATGGCAGTCGGAGGCTGGTGCCAGGGCAGGAGACCCAGGGGGCAGGACGAGCCCCGTGAGGGCCGCAGGTGGCACCGGGCGGTGCAGGCGGTGCGGGCACAGGCGGGTGGCCGTGGCGGGAGCCCCCAGCCCCGCGCCGAGCCTCCCAGCCTCCGGTCCCACAGCTTTGAGCAGCACGTGGAGCAGGAGCAGCGGGCCCTTCAGCAGCAGCGGCGGCGGCTCTACGGCGAGGTGGCTGAGGAGAAGGAGCGGCTGGGCCAGCAGGCGGCCAGGTGCCCCCGGGAGGGTGTCCCGCCCGCGCCCCCCGCGCCCCGCGCCGCCCCCCGCATGCTGAGCTCTCGCCGGCCCACAGGCAGCGGGCGGAGCTGGAGGAACTGCGGCAGCAGCTGGAGGAGAGCCGCGCGGCCGAGGGCCGGGCTCTCAGGGCCGAGTTCGAGAAGGGGAGAGAGGAGCAGGAGTGCCGGCACCAGGTCTGCAGGGAGCGCCCGCTCTGGGGGTGCCGGGTTGGCGGCCGCGAGGGGCGCTGGGCCCAGCCTGGGCTCATGCGACGGGCTCCCCAGCCAGCTCGGCCTGGCGCGCGCCCCGGGGGCTCAGGGCCTGCTCTCACGGTGCCTCCCGCCCGCCCCCCAGATGGAGATGAAGACCCTGAAGGACCAGCTGGAGGCCGAACGACAGATGTGGGAGGCCAGCTGCACCAAGAAGGAGGTGGGGAGCGGGAAGCAGTCTCCTGCCCGGCACCCCCGGCGTCAGAACAGCCACGTGTGGGTTCCCCTCGTGGCCTCCCCGTGGACACAGTTCTGGCTGCTCAGGGACTGGTTGTCGTGCTCTCGTGTGCACGCTCTGCAAGTGGGCTACTTCAGCCCTTCTCAGAGGGGGGCTCCAGGAGAGACCGGGGGGCCGGGGCGGATCCCTCTGATGGCGAAGGCGGCATTCCTCACCCTCCCTTCGCCCAGGTGGCTGCGCTCCTCATCTTCCGGTGCCTTCCGCAGGAAGCACCAGCCTGCACTGCCAGGCACTCCTGGAACGAGGCCGTGGTGGACAGGCGCACAGGCCGCACGAGGCCATGCCGCTTGGCCTGGTGGCAGAGCCTCAGCAGTGGTCGAGCGGCCTCCCCGTCTGCCCCGTCACCGTGCACGGGGGTCACTGTGTTTGTGGGATATGTTTGCAGATGCAGGGCAGCTGGTTCCAAGAGTGTGGTGTGAAGCCTGATGGGAGTTTCCAAATTGCCTTCCGAGAGCCTGCCCCATCTGGGCCCTCACCCCCCGTCCGCAGGCTTGGAGGTGTCCAGCTCTGCCCTCAGACCCAGGACAGCAGCCCCGGGCAGCGCTGCTGGTGCTCGCGCTGCGTCCCACCCTGGGTCTGACCAAAGGGCTGATGGGGCAGGACAGGGCCAGGTCCCGCCAGCCGGGTGTCCCGCGGCCGACCCTGCACCAGCCCCACCGAGCCCCGTGCACCCCCAGGAAGCATGGCTACTGAACCGGGAACGGGAGCTGAGGGAGGAGATCCGGAGAGACCGGGATAAGGAGATCGAGCTGGTTATCCACCGGCTGGAGGCCGACATGACGCGCGCCAGGGAGGAGAGCGAGAGGGCCGCGGAGAGCCGGTGAGGTCTTCTCCCACCGGTGCCCGGCACGGCCCCGAGTCCCCGGAGCGCCCTGACCCTGCCCCTGTCCGCCAGCATCCAGCGCATCCGGGACAAGTACGACACGGAGCTCTCGGAGCTGGAGCAGTCTGAGCGGAAGCTGCAGGAGCGGTGCACCGAACTGAAGGGGCGCCTTGGGGAGGCGGAGGGGGAGAGCGAGCGTCTGCAGGGCCTGGTGCGGCAGAAGGAAAAGGAGCTGGCCCACTTGACGGCGGTGAGCAGGGTGGGAAGGGGCGGGCGGCGGCCCCAGCGCGCCCCGGCCGCCCGCTCACTCCCACCCCGTGCCGGCCCAGGTGAACGAGCAGCTGGTCAGCGAGAGGGGCAGCCTGGCGGAGGTGCTCCGCCGGGAGTTTGCAGACCGGCTGGCAGCCTCCGAGGAGGAGACCCGGCAGCTCAGGGCCGAGCTGGCCGAGCTGCGGGCCCGCCAGCGGCTGGAGCTGGAGCAGCTCACGCGGGAGAAGCAGGCCGAGCTGCAGGAGGTGCACGGGAGGTGGGCTGGGGGCCGGACTTGGGGTCCTCGGGGAGCATGGGGGGAGGGGGTGGGACCCCACAGCTCCAACGGCAGGACGCCGGCTCTGAGAAAGGGAAGGGCGCTGCAGGGCTGTGTCTCCTCGCAGCTGACGCAGAGCTGGGCCGTCAGCCGCCGCGGTGGGCTCCGTGTGGACGGGGCCCGGCTGGCTGAGCACCAGGAGCGCCAGGGCCCGTCTCCCTGGCCTGGGTGAAGCAGCCCTCGTGCTGGAGGAGCCGGAGCCCCGGGGGCTCAGCGGTGGGCAGCTCCCCCAGCCCCGCGGGATCCCTTAGTCCTTCGGAGAGGTGGACGTTGGGGGCGATGCTTCCTCATCTCAGCAGGGAGCCTTCCCAGCGTGTGTCGGGATCCCCACTCTGGGCTCTGACTCACCGAGGCTGGTTCTGTGGGCGGTGGCCCCGGGGCCGGCCGTGGGGGTCCCAGCTCGTCACCAGCCCCCCCGGACGACCCAGTGCCCACGGTCAGCAGCGCTGGGATGGGGTGGACAGCATAGCTGCCCCACCGGCTCTTCCAGGATGGAGGCCCGGCCCCCCCGCTGCACTCAGCCGCATGCCGGCCGCGGGGTCTGGCTAGGGCGTTGCCCCGCGGCCCACCACGCACTCCCCCGCAGGGTGAAGTTGGCCCTGGCGAAGAAGGAGGAGGCCGTGCGCAGCCTCCGGAAACAGCATGAGGTGGGCCCCCAAGGCCGGGTCTGCCCGAGGGCGGGCGGGGGATAACGACCGGGCCTGACTGCAGGTGGACCGCACGTTGCAGGCCGCGGTGAAGCGGGCCGAGCACCTGGAAGGGCTGCTGGAGCAGTGCGGGTGGCCGCGCCCGAGCGCCAAGTGACCGCCCACCGCCCAGACGGGCCCACAACAGCCAGGCCGGGGTCCCTGGTGCGAGGGGGACCCAGCCTGGCCCCGGCCCCACCGCCCCCTTCCGGCCCTGTGCCCTGGGCTCGGTCATCCTGACGCTAGAGCGCCATGGCCGCATTTGAACAGTAAAGAGGTGTTTTTAGTACTTTGTGTGCCACTGCCTTGTCTCTTTCTCCTGGGCCAGGGGCCAGGGGCCAGGGTGGTGGGGGCTGGAGGCCGGGGGCGGGGTGTCCCCAGCCCAGCTCTGCTCTCATCCTGACCCCCTGTGCCCCCTGCCTGCTGTGGGCCCTGGGTTGGTCCCAGTCCCCAGCAGAGAGAATGCTCCCTGCCTGGCTGGCCGCACCCCCAGAAGGAGCTTAGGGGCTCTTCCCCTGTGCTCTCCAGCTGCCCTGGCCCCCACAATGGCCAGGGACAACGTAGCCCTTCCCCCACTTGAGGACCCGCCCCCCCCGGACGTGCGACAGGCAGGAGCCCCCAAGGAGTGGGCACTGGACAGGCCCTGCCCATGAGGAGGGGGGAGGCCCACCCGAGAGTCAGGAGGGGGAGTGCGAGGGGAGGGCTGCCGGGGCTCCTTCTCGGGGACGCATTTCCCTTCCCTCTGTTGTGGCTGCTGGGGGAGCCCGAGCTGGTTAGGAAGGCCCTCCAGCCCGCGCAGGGCATCTCCCTGCGTCTCCCTGGGGGGAGGCCGTGCCCCACGGCCCCAGAGGGCTGAGGCAGCTTGCCGGGCGCTCACCTGTGGGGCCCGCCTTCCCCTGTCACTGCCGTCCTCTGCCCTGGGGTGTGTCCAGCTTCGTTTTCCTTACCTGCACGAGAGCGTCTTTTCCCTCTTTGGTGCCCGAGCTGGCCGTGGCAGGGAGACACACCGGGTCCCTCTGGCCTGACCCATCCCCGGGTGCATGGGCCCCAGTCTGGCCCCCGGGCAGCATGCACGAGCCCCATCCGTGTCCCCTCCTCACGGGGCTGTCTCGTCCTGTGACATGACCAGGTGGGGAGAAGGTCTCACGGCCGTCCAGTGGCCGTCCAGCGGTGTGTGCCTGGGGTGCCCAGTTCTGGGGCTTGAGGTGAGGAGGGGCGGCCCTGGTCTCCCCAGAGGTCCTGGGCCCGCTTTCTCCCCTGAGCCACTGCTGTCCTGCAGCTCACCCTCTCTGCCAGCTATTCGAAGATCCAGGCTGGCCTTTGGATGCTTTCTTGTCGAGTCCAGAGAAGGGCGAGTGGCTGGCCCCCGGTGGGGGGCGCTCCTTCAGGGGCGGTGGGCACCAGCTCAGACCCCTCCCTGGGCCGCAGCTACAGCCGGCAGGAGCTGGTGGCTCACAGCCCTCAGCCGGGCTCCCAGGGGCGTGGCCGGGACCACAGGAGTAGACGGGTCTTTCTGTCGAGGCTCTGACCTCCCTCCGCCCACCAGAAAAGGTATTTTGTCTAAAGCTGTTATTAGGAGTTGCCAGGGGGAAGCGGCTGTAAATTACTAAACTATGTATTTTTGCAAGTAAGGTATTCAGCAGATGGGAAGACAGGGTGGTGTCCAGAGAGCGGGGCAGGCAGGGAAGCCAGGAAACCTGTGGAGATGGGCAGAGGTGATGCTCCCACCAGAGGCGGGCCTGACTTCCCAGCCCAGGCAGGACTGGCCACCACCCAGCAGGAGCACCCCAAAGCCCCCTGTGGACAGGATGGGGGGACACCCTTAGTTTCTGGCACGGTCCCTTCCCTGGATGGCTGTGGGTTATAGGGGCATCTGCGGGGGGAGCTCTGGGACCACCCCACCTGGACCCCCTCCCCAAGGCCCACGGCACTCTTGGCCTCTAACAACCTGCTTCTGACCCACCACCCTTTTGGGAGATAAGCCCAAACAAATCCTTGAAATTCCTGTTGGATCTGTGCTGAGCAGATCCTCCCTGGCCAAACAGACCTACAGCCTGCCCTGTGGGGTGTGTGCTCCAGCAGGGGGCAGGCCAGGGAGCACTGGCCTTGACCTTTCAGAATTCCTCTACTTCCCTCCCTCTCCTCTAAAGTGTGTTTTCTTTTCTTTCTCTGACTTCTCAGGAAGTGTTCTTAGACCATTGATGGTCGGCCTTGCCCTTCCAAGTCCATGCAGCAAACACTGAATTTTCCTCCAAGCAATGTGAGGCCTTGGTATATTGTAGTTTCGTTATTCAAAATATTTTCTTTCTTTTTATTTATTTATTCATGAGAGACAGAGAGAGAGAGAGAAGCAGAGGGAGAAGCAGGCTCCCAAGGAGCAGGGAGCCCGATGCGGGACTCGATCCCAGGACCCTGGGGTCATGACCTGAGCCGAAGGCAGACGCTTAACTGTCTGAGCCACCCAGGCGCCCTTCAAAATATTTTCTAATTTCCATGGTGGTTTCTGTGAACTGTGGGTGGTTTCGCATGCCTTGCTTTTCTTATCTTTTTGGTTTATGGTTTCTAGCTTGGTTTACCTATGGTCAGAAAATATGTTCTACGTTATTTCAACCCTCTGATTCGATTGAGATTTGCTTTATGGCCAGAATGTGGTCAATTTTGGTAAACTCTCTATCTGTTGACTTAAAGAGAATGCAGTTGTTGGAAGCAGAGTTGATCTTTATCATTTGAGTTGAGTTAATTCATTGTGTTTCTAGTCTCCTGTATCCTTACTGATTTTTTTCCTCCTTGCTCTGTCGGTTCCCAAGAAGAATGCTAAAATCTGCCACTGCGATTGTGCATCGTCTCTTTCTCATTCTAGTTGGCTCATTTTTGCTTTACGAATTCTGAGGCTATGTTAGTGGGTGCGTACATATTTGGAACTGTGTGTTTTCCTAGTGAACTGACCCTTCGTCTTTATGAAATGGCCTTCTTTGTCTAGCAGGACCTCTTGCCTTATGGTCTCTTTCATCGGATAGTAGTAGCTGTACCAGCTTTCTCACCATAGTGTTTGTGTGGTATATCTCTGCAATTATTTTTACTTTCAGGCTTTCCGTGGCATTCCAGTTAAGCATAACTTGAAAACAGCCACAGATAAAACGCAAATAAATGGGCATGGCCGAATCTGGCCTGCACTGAGCTATATTTGGCCCCTGGTCCAGAGGGATTTCTTCTGCTCTGAGGGGCAGTGAGGGGAGGAATTGGGCTAGCTGAGGCCAGACTCCAGTCTCTGTGAGGACTGGCTTGGTTCTCCTGTCCTCACTCCTCACTTCTAACCCCTTAGAGCCCCAAGCCAAGCCCCTCCTCCTCCTCCCTGGCAGATGCCAAACACCCAGGAGGCCGCTGGGTGCCCTCCTCAGCTCTCAGCCTCTTGGCCACAGTTACCAACACCTGATGGGAAACCTGTGACAACCTCAGGCTCATCTCTCAAAGCCTTTCTTCCCTGGGATCTCAGACCCCATGTCCTTGACGCTCTTTTAGCTCATAATAAACATTATAAATAAATGAATATTATAGTATATTAGGGGACGGTGAGTACCATGAGGAAAGATACCAGGGCAAGGAGATGCAAAATGCGTGGCCAGGGCAAGTGTGATATGCAATACGGTGGGTTAGGATTGATTTCTTTGGGATGTGGCATTTGAGGAAATTTGAGGGAGACAAGGGAGTTAGTCACGCAGATATAAATCTAAGGAAGAGCATGCCAGGCAGGAACGGCCGTGCAAAAGGAGCAGAGAGGGAGCAATGTGGCTGAAGTCGGGGCCTGGTGGGGAACAAGACATGTGGGTGCTCCAAGGACTTGGCTTGACAGGGGAGCCTCTAGAGGGTTCTGAGTGGAGTGACGGATTGGACTTTTTTTTTTTTTTTTTTTTTTTAGTAAGCTCTATGCCCACCATGGGGCTCGAACTCACAACCTCGAGATCTAGAGTCACATGCTCCACTGACTGAGCCATCGGGGCGCCCAGATCTGACTTCTATTTTTTTTTTTTTTAAAGCCAGATCATAGAGTATTTTTTTTTAATTTTTTTTTTATTTATTTGACAGAGAGAGAGATAGCGAGAGCAGGAACACAAGCAGGGGGAGTGGGAGAGAGAGAAGCAGGCTTCCCGTGGAGCAGGGAGCCCGATGTGGGACTCGATCCCGGGACTCTGGGATCATGACCTGAGCCGAAGGCAGACGCTTAACGACTGAGCCACCCAGGCGCCCCTGACTTCTATTTTTAAAGGACCTCTCCACTGCTGTGTTGAGAACCAACTGTCAGAGGGTAGAGGCCGGGAGGCCAATCCAGGAGCTATGGTGGTCACCCAGGCAAGAGGGGGTGGTGGCCAGGATGGTGGCAGGGAGGGGGGCCCTGGGTGATTTCTGAGGGCAGGGCCACTGAGATTCCCACAAAGGCGGGCGAGGAGAGGAGGGGAGGGTGATATGTGAGATGGGCCTCACTCCTGCCATGGCCCCGCGAGGGTGCTCGTGAGGGGCAGCGCCTTCACTTCTGTGTGGTCCAGCCCCCTTGGCCCCTCTTTCCTAGAGGCTATAGAGTCCCCCGGAGCAGCTGGAAGAGGAAACCCACTCCCACCACGAGTGACACTCGCCCCCCACTTGTGGACATGGGGGGCTCTGAAGGGAGCCCAGGGCTCTGCCCGGGACCAGTCCCCAGGATGGAGGGGGAGTGCGGCCAAGAGTGCATGTGTCCGCAAGGCTCCCAGCCAGATCAGCCCCAGGAGTGACGCGGCACTAACAGATAGGAAGGGGCGGGTGGCCGGACTTCACGGAGGGAGAATCGGAGCTCAGCCTCGCGCTCTAAGTTTGAGATGCTTTTTCACATGAAACGGGGTGTCAGGAAGCCCAGACAGGCACAGGAGTCGGGAGCACAGGAGAGAGGTGGGATGGGGGCCCTGGCCCACACATGGTACTTAAACCACGGGACGGGAGCCCACCAGGAGGGCAAGCGCGGGGGGGAGCAGAGGCACCAGCTCAGGGAGGGAGAAGTGGGGCATCAAGAGGAGGAAGAAGGCAAGCAGGCAGGCAGAGGACGGACCCAGAGGGCACGGCCCAGGGCACATGCCAGGGCCCCCTTGGCTGTACCCCAGGGTCGCAGGTATCCCCGCTCTGTGTTCACGTGGCTGCTGTGTGAGCCCAGGGCAGCCTAGCAGAGCCCGGCTGGGGAAGGGGGTCCTGCGGGGGTCTAGGCACAGAGAGCACTGTGCTGGGAGGGGCGAGAGCCGGCGAGGGGGACCCCCTCTACAGGTGCCCCCCATGACATGGGGACAAGGGGGAGGCAGAAGGGGCAGGGGCTGGATGCATCCACCTGCCTAGCCTCCCATTTCCCCCTGTGCACCCCCACACACCGGCCCCACCCCCACCCCCACTCACACACTGCCCCCAAGAAACACTCGGGCTACATTGTTCATTTAATGATGCCGTTCTTCCATTTTCCTGGCATGTGCTGTGTCCACCCCCATGGCCTCCTTGGTCGGCCACGCAGATGTCCACGATGCCACGTGGGGTACTCTCCCCCGGCCCGGGGCTGGGTGTACACTACTTCTTCTTTGGCACTTTCTCCTTTTTGATCATTTCAGAAAATTCTAGAATAGGAGACAGATTTCTAGACCCCAGGGTAGCCATGGAGGGCCTCAGGCCTGGTTCCTTTCTTCAAACCTCCCTCCCCACCTCAGACCACTCTCTCTGTCCAGGGAGCCTCGGACCTCTGCTCCCATCCAGCCGAGCCTCCCCACGGCCATCTCCACCCACCTCTCCCCCACTCAGAAACCCGCAGCGGCTCCCTGCCAGCTGCCCGCTCAGCATCCCCAACACTTGCTTTCCCATCTCTGGGGGAGGGGGACGGTTACCCAGCAAAGACGGCTATGAACTGCATGCCTGGGGTCAGGGAGCCTACTCAGTGCTGTGCCCACATGGGCACTTAACGGTGCTGTGGGGTCCCGGAGGGGGGGGCCGGGAAGACCCGAGAGGGACCTCTGGCCCCGCTGTCTGTGCTGACCCACCTTCGAAGTCAATCCTCCCGTCCCCATCCGTGTCGGCCGCCTGGATCATGGCCTCTGCCTCCTCGTCTGTCAGCGGGGCGGTGGGCCCGCTGCTGGGAATGGTGGATAGGATGTACCTGGGGCCAGGGGTGGGCTCTGGTCAGAGCCGAGGGGTGTCTGGCTGGTGCCCAGTGGTTTGCAAGGTGCTCACTCCCCATTTTACAGGTAGGGAAACTGAGGCCCTGCTGGAGAGGGGTCTCTGGGCCTGGCCCCAGTGCTGTGGACCTGGGCTGTTTCTGGCCGGCCCCACCTCCCGAGAGGCCAGCTGGGGCCCACTGGGCGGGGGGAGGGGCACCAGGTCTTCTACTGGGGTGGGCGTGGTTGTTGTGGACTGGGCCCTAGGCCCCGGGCTCAGGACCCCGATCCCCAGCCACTGGCCATTACTTGATCTCATTCCACTCGATGAAACCACTCTTGTCCTTGTCCAGGGTCTGGAAGGCCTGGCGGATGGCGCTGTCCAGCTGCCCTGAGGCCTGGAACTTCTGCATGTACTCCAGGAACTTGAGGTAGTTGAAGGAGCCTGGGACAGCCAGGCGCAGGTCACGGGGGCCCGAGGGAGGCTTCTGCCCTGGGGTGGGGACTGCCGTGGCCTGCTCTTCCCCTCCCCCACCCCATGTGTCCCACGCTGCTCAGCCCAGGGAAGGGGGAGCCTGCAGATGGGCTCCGGTGTCCACTGCTTCCTTGGCCATGGCTGGGCCGGGCCCGGGGCAGGGAGGCCATGCTGGGGATGAGGGGTGTGCTGTATACCGTGATGCCTCATGTCTGTGGGCAGCATCTCTATGTCCTTGTCCGACAGGGATGTGCCCATAGCCAAGGCCATCTTCTTCATCTGAGAGGAGAAGTCCTCGTCCATCCTGGCACTGCGGTGGACAGGAGCCAGCTCGGTGGGTGCACACAGGCAGGGTGGGGGCACTCTGCCTACCCCTAATCCTACCTCTACCCCTAACTCTAACAGACACAGTCCCCGCAAGGCACCAACTCCTGCCTCCCGAGCAGGGTCCCCAGGGTGCAGAGGCCCTTGGGGTGCCTGGCCTTGCAGAGACTCCTGTGTCCAGGGCCCTGTGGGAAGATGCGCCCGAGACCCCACCTCTTGCCGGCTGGCCACCTTGGGTACCACTTCCATCTCACAGAAGAGGCTGAGCCCCCAGACAGCAAGTGATGAGCTTGAGGTCCTTCACTCTGCTCAGAAGAGGTGGTGGCCGCCCTCTAACCCTTCAACGCCGCCAGGGAACTTTCCTCTGTCCTTCCAGGCCCATCTCATAGCCACCTCCTCTGGGAAGCCTTCTTGGTTACCTGAAGCCCCACCTCCTTCCACCCTGACTCCGGGCCCACAGCCTGGGCCTTGCTCTCCCAGACCCCAGACCAGCAGGCCTTGGGCCTCCCGGCTGGCCGTTCACCACCTGCAGCGAGTTGGCTCTGCACTGAGCAATGCCCAGATGCTCTGAGCAGGGAGGACCACTGCCGCCTTTCCAGGCATCTGCCCACAGGCCCCATGGACGTGTGTGTGTCACTGTCCTCAGTTCACGGAGAGTCCGAGGCAGGCCGGGAGTCCAGCCAGGAGGGTGGGGGTCTGGTCACACGCTGAGGGGTCAGCAGGTGGGGACCAGGCTGTCCTGTGGCCCTCGAGGCAGTGCCTTGTGACCTGCTGGGCTCTCGGGTTGCCGTCCCCAGGGGGAGTTGGGTTCTGGGGCTTGTGGCAAAACAGCTATTTCAGAGGCTCCTTGGCCCTCTCAAAAGTTCATGGGGTGGCAGAACGTTCTGGAACATACTCCCATGTCCAGGAAGGGCAGCCCTGTGGCCCGTGCATCCTGAGTGGAGCTGGGCAGTGGCTGGGGGAGTATCCTTTCCTCCCAAAAGAGAAGCCACGAGTCAAAGTTTGCAGCTCAAGCCTGGCAGCCTGGGGGTGCAGGGAGTGCTGGATAGAGCCCCAGGACCGTGACCTCCTTCCTGACCCTGGCCGTGCCCCACAGCTATTCTGTGAAATGGGGAGACCCTTGCCCATCCTGACCCTTCTCAGGGTCTTGTGAGGAGTCAGGAGGGAAGGGAGATACTGCGGAAAGGGCTTTGGGGCCTGAGGTGGGCCTGGAGCTGGGTCCCCTGTGCATCATGCCTGAAAGCCGGCTCCTGGGGGGCTGGCCTGGGAGGCAGGGTGGGGGTGGTGAGTGGCGAGCCAGGGCAGACCTGGGCCACAGAGGCCCACAGGACGGGCCCCACCAGCCCACATCCTGAGCTGAGCCCCTGTTCCCCTCTCCCATGCCAGAATCTCAGAACTCCATTCTGGAAAGAGGGGTTGTCCCGCCTGCCCCTTGGGGCCCTGCCAGAGCCCGTGTCCCACGCTTTATGAAGGAGGGGCTGGGCCAAATTCCAGGCCAGGTCTGGCAGAGCCTGGGGTCGACATCCTGTCTGCAGAGCGCACTGGGCGCCCTGGGCTGTGTCTGTTCCCCACCCAGTCCTATCCCACTGCTCTAGGGGGGGTACCCCCCACAGGAAGGCAGGGGAGCCTGAGATCAGAGCTGGTGCGGGGGCAGGGCCTGGGGCCTCGGGCTGCTGGTGGTTTATTTATAGCCCTGACCCAGGGCCTGGGATGGCGTCTCGCTCACCCCCAGAGGGAAGCCGACATGTCTCACCAGAGCTGGGGGTGGGGACTGTGGGCACCACACGATGCCAGCACTCTGGTGCCCTGCGCGCCCCTGCCCAGCCTCCTGGGCTGCTCCCACTTCGTCCTTCTCCTCAGACAGGATCCCTCCCTCCCTCCCGCCTCACTGCCTTCCACAGCCAAAGCAGGACTGAGCTCTAAAACCTGGCTAAGACCCCCCAGAACCCCACCTGTCCCGGGCATTGCTGTGCCCTGAATGCCCTCCCAAGGCTGGCAGGGACGTCGCCCCACCCCAGACCACTGTGGACCGCCTGCATAGCCCTCCTGGGGGCTGTGTTCTGCTTCTAGCATCTGCCGGTGAGTCCCCAAGTTCAGATGCTGATATGAGAAAAAATGCTGCACGGGCTGGGGGGCTGGGGGGGGGGAGGTGACAGAGGCAGGGGCCCCAGCAGATGGGGACTGGGTCCGAGGGGGTCCAGAGCTGACTTCGTGTGCCCGCCGGAGTCAGTGGGTCTGTTGGCCTTGGACCCCCTGCCCGAGCAGGCTCCCTGGCCCCCCAGTCAGCACCTGGGGCCCTGAGGTCAGTGAGCAGGTCTCAGCCTCCCCACCCTGCTCCCCAAATCCTAGCACTCTCTCAGAGGCCCACATAGGCACATGCATGCTCACGTGCCCACCCCTGCAGACCCAGGAGCACGCGGCTGCCTCTAAGACTGGGGCTCCCTTGGGGCTGCCCTTCCCCTTCTGCCTCCTTTTCCTGCCTCCCCTGGACCTCCCTGGGGTCTCCTCAGCCCCTTAGGCCTCCGCTTGTCCTGTGGATGAGAATGAGACCACAAGCTTTGGCCACACAGTGTGGGCAGCTCTGGCTGGGCCCAGAGTCCATACCACCCCTCCCTGGGCAAGGCTCACCTCTGCCTGGTTTCGCTCGAGAGCTGTGGGGAGGCAGGTCAGGCTGGGGGTGCTGATAGTCTGTGGGGGCTCCAGCTTTTATACCTGCAGCCACTGGGCCTATTTACAGCTTGGGCTGCACCTGTCCTCCCACCCCCTGCCCCTCCCGGGCACTCCAGCCTGGCACTGGCCTGCCTCCCCCAGGGGCTCACTGGCACTTGGCACATCCACGCCGGGCCGGGCAGACTGACCGTCAGCAGCGCCCGGCCTCCCCAAGCCCAGGGTGGGGGTGGGGAGAGTGGCTAGCACCGGGGAGCAAGAGGAGTTTCTGTCTGTTGCATTAGGGCCCACCCTGCCCACTGGCCTTACAGGGTGAGGTGGTGGGCCAGGAGAGGGCTGGCTGGGCCAGCCAGGGTCACCCAGGGTGTGCGGGCTGGCCAGCATGTCTGAGAAGCCACCAGAAGCCCCTGGACAGGGACCGCATCCAGTGAGCGGCCGGGTCGGGCAGCTGTCCTTTGTCCCCGGGTCGCTGTAGGGGGTCAGGGCTGGCCATAAAGGTGAGGGGAGGAGGCCGGTCTGTCAGGCCATGCTGCCTCCTGCAGTCTCGGGGAGCAGGGCTGTGTGACCCCAGGCAGGGCTGGCCTCTCTGGCTGAGGAGGCCTCTCGAAGGACAGTCGCCAGGTTGAGAACGGGGACACCAGAGACCGATGTACCCGGAGAGCCCCTCCCAGCTCTGGCCTGCCTGGAGACCCCTCACGTCCACTGGTTTTCACAAAAGGTGCCATGCCCCAATACCAGGGCGGACCCTGGGGTGCAGCCTCTTCCCAGCCCTGCCCACCACTTTCTCTGTGCGGGTTTCCCTGGTCATTCTGCACAGCGTGGACACGGCGCTGAGATCTGCCTTCTTGGTGTGAGAGTCGCTCACGCATCACCGGGAAATTCATATAACATTTTGTGCGCTACCTTGTGTCACAGCTTCATATGAGGCCGGCGAGCTGAGGACCTTCCAGAAACTTCCAATGGCCACCTGCTGCTGGACCCCAAACAGATTCCAGCATTTTGCTCATAGAGATGCTATTTCAATGTGCATCTCTGTCCAGGGGAGTGTCTCCTGCTCCTTGGCCGTGTTCACAAGAGTGGGATGATTGGGACCAACGGTGGAGGGTTCCACATTCTTCCCCCGACGCTTTCCAACACACCCGTGCGCTCGGTGCTCCAGTGTGGGACGCACGCCTGCGCGTCCGTACGTACACCGAGGTCCCCAGCAGGCACACTGACTGCCACCCGACATACGTGTCCCTACAGCGGAAGGCCACTCTGCACAAAAGGAATGAACCGCACGCCATGATGCGGATGAATCTCGACACCTTACATCCAGGGAAAGAAGCCAGTCACAGAGGGCCACATAGCGCCTGGTTCCATTTGTATAAAATCTCCAGAATTTGCAAATCCATACAGACAGAAAGCGGGTCGGTGGTTGCCGAGGGCTGGAGGGGAAGGGAGTGAGGAATTCATGTTTAACAGCTTTGGGGTTTGGGAGTGGGGAGAATGTTCTAGAACTGAATAGAGGTGATGGTTGCACATACTGAGTGTGCTAAATGCCACTGAACTGTTCACGTTAAAATCGTTTGTTTTATGTTATATGAATTTCACCTCAATTAAAAAAATGTGGAATGGGAAACGTTGCTTCGAATAAAGCACAAATCAAACAGAAAACATAAATAAGCAGCACTGGAGGGTCTCCCAGTGGGACTGGCCCAGCGTTGAGCCCCGCTCTGCCTGGCCCTCTGGGGGAGGCATCTTCTGGAAGGCCTGGTCTGAGTCCACCTCTGCCTGGGGAGCACATGAGGGGTGGGGAGCCTGGTGTGAGTTTCCAGGCCCCTGGAACCAGCACCTGCCCTGAACTGACAGATGGCCGGCTCCGGGCAGCTCCTCTGGTTTCGTTGCTGTTCGGAGTTGGGCCACACCTCTGTGCCTGCGGCCCCGGCCCCTGCTCTGGGCTGAGCTGGCCTGGAGGGTAACGGGAACCACCTCGCAGCTCTGGGGACACCGTCATCCCAGCTGGCCTGCTCTCTGCCCATCCCTCTGCCCTCCAGCCCTGCCTTGAGCCCAAGGAGTGTGAGCCCAATTAGCCCTTCCTCTTCAGTGAGCCATGTTGACGGAAGGACAAGGCTCCTTCGAACCTCCGCCGCCTCCCAGGCCCCAGCGTGACCCCCTGGGGCTGCCGGGGGTGCCTGGCTGGTTCTGAGCCCTGGCACCCTTGGTGGCTGCCCTCTGCCCTCTGAGGGCCCTTTGGCAAATGCCAGGACCCCTCTCCTCGTCACCCTGCCAAGCATGGCTGTGGCGGGCAGGCCTGTGGAGGAGAGTTCTGGGGGCGGGAGACAGGCCCATCCCCTTCTCAGCGGCACCCACCCCCCACAGGTGGGGGCAGGCCGGTGGGGACAATAGGAGCACCTGACCCCCACCCGTACCCCCAGGCAGCAGGTCTGGGGTGTGGGTGCGCTGACCCTCCGGGGGTGAAGTCCCAGCAAGCAGAGTGTCCCTGGGGCTCTGCCGAAGTCTGAGCAGGCCAGAGAGCAGGCCAGCTGGGATGACAGTGTCCCTGTGGGCTGAATCCAGGCGAGCTCGTGTGTCTTCTTATAGGAGGCGCTCCATGGACGCCGACCCTGTGCCCTTGGCCCTGTCCCTGTGTCCTTCACCTCTGTAGTGGGATGAATGGTGCCCCCCAGGAGGTATGTCCGTGTCCTAGTCCTGGTACCTATCGATGGGATCTTGTTTGGAAATAGGGTCTTTGTCGATGTGCGCACGTTAGGATGGGGCCGTACTGTTGGGATGGGGCCATACTAGATAGGGCTGGGCCCTCAGTCCGCTGGCTGGGTCCTTATGAGAACAGGAGAGACCCAGCGAATGGAGTGACATGGCCGCGGGCCGCAGGCTACCTGGGCCACCTGGGCCACCAGGAGCTGGGAGAGGCAGGAGGCGCTTCCCCTAGCCTTCCAGCGAACGGGCCTGCCAACAGCTCAGGGCCAGACTCCAGAGCTGTGAGAGACCATTTCTGCTGTTTTAAGGCCCCGGGTCGTGGTCATTTGTCAGGGTGGCTCCCGGACACTCACCAAGGCCCCTGCCCAGAACCCCTTGTGCTCTCTGCTTCCTCCTGCCCCCTCTCCCACCTCAGGCCTGTCCCTTCATGTGACCCTCTCCCCAAGCCTCAGGTGAGGACCCAGGCCGAATGCACAGCAAGCTCTCTCTCTTTATTAGGGGCCTAATCAAGGGGCCCGGAGGCCCCTGGTGGGGGCACGAAGGAGGCTGCCACCCTCAGGCTGGCCAGGCTCCTGGGCTCCCCAGTGCCTGGCATGCACTGACCAGGGTGCGCGTCGGGGGCGTGGATTGAAGGGGCGCTAGGCCGACAGGCAAACAGTCCCGGGCCTGCCCTCGCCTCAGGCCCCCGGGCGGCTCTGCTCCGGCTGTCGCGTGAATCAGGATGGCGCTGTTGCTCATCACGGCTCTCCTCAGCGATTCTGACTCTTTAACACATCACATTAAAGTATTAGTTACCTGATTACTAAGTTGGACAGCTTTACCGAGATATAATTCACAGGTCACTGTTTAGAACGCACGATTCAGGGTTTTGTAAGGACAGCCACAGGGTTGTACAACCATCACCTCTAATTGCAAAACACTTTCAGCACCCCAGAAAGAGGCCCTGCGCCCCCTCGGCAGGCGCTGCCCATCCCCCCCACCATGTCCCTATGGTTGGGGGCGGTGTGGTCCCTCACACGGGTCTGGTTTCTCTCGCTGAGCACGCCCCCAGGTCAGTGCTTTGGTGACACTCCACTGCATTTCCTGTGCCCGCTCACCGGCTTATGGACACACTCCCGAGCTTCTGGGGCCCCCTCGGGGCCTCACTCATGTCACCCCCCGCCCCCGGCCCCACGCCGCTCCTGCATGTGAGAGACCTCGCCCTTCCTGCATCTCCTCTGGCCCCAAACTCCCTTCTGTACACACCCTTCCCAGCCAGGCCCGCCCCCTTGGATCCTTCCAGGGAATGGCGCCCTCCCCCCACCGCCCCAGGCATGGGCCAGGCAGGACTTGCGCTGGACACGGTCTGCCCTGGATGCCTCTGTGACCGTAGGCCCCGAGGCATCTTGCCTATGACCTCGGTCTCCGTGGGCCTAGAGCTGTGTCCTGTCCTAGCGTAAGCCAGTCTGGCCGTTATGGGTGGAAGCACCTTGTGACAGGCCAGCCCCTTGGGCAGTGGTCACTCAGGTAGGTGGCACCCCTGCCCCCCTTATTAGGCCCAGCCCCTGTTCTGGCCGTGGAGGTCAGGGGAAGGAGTGGGGCATGTTTTCAGGAACTTTTGGCCATCCCAGGACTGGCAGAAGCCGCACCTGCAGCAACCCTGGGGTGGGCTGGCCACCGGTCACCCCCAGATTGGCAGGTCCACCCCTGCCCGCCCTCACCCCTGCCTGCCCTATACACTGAGACTGGTCTCTCTCACTGTCCCTGCCACGGCCACTGGACAAGCAAGGCCCTGTAACTCAGGGCCCACATTGTTGCGTTTTCCTGCTGGTATGCGAGTCCTTTGCCGGACCTGTGTTTTCTCAGAGGTCGTGGGGGGACTGGACCTCCAGCCCGGAAGCCAAGGGAAGAGTCCCCGGCAGCCTGGCTGGCCCCGAACAGCTCTGCTCTGCCCTCCACAGGGCTGAAGTACCTCGTCCTGCCCAGTCGGCCTCATCACGCCAGCCGAGGGGCAGGCTCTTGCTGACCTGGAGGCCTTGGGCTCGAGAGCCCCCGGAAGGACAGCAGTTCCTGTCTCTGCCTCCGGGAAGCATGCACACAGAACGTCCCCTGAATTGCAGGGCCAGCCTTCCTGCCCCACACCGGGACGGCAGTGCGTGCTTGCTGGCTGGCCTCACATGGGAAGCCCTGACCCAAGGAATAGACTAATGGCGGGGGGACCTGAGACATCTCTAGTTCAATGGTCACCATGCTCGGGGAGTAGCAGGAATCCTGGTTCCAGTAAAACCTCAGAGGACCCTGGTTCCCCGGGGGAAAAGGGGTGTCACTATGGTCAAATAGGCTGGGAGTGTTGCACCTGGAGCCCCCAGGTCTTCTCCTGCCCTGCCTGTACCCCAGAGGACAATCCGGAACCCCAAAGCTCCGAGATCTGGCCCACCCTCCACCTGAGGCTTCTGCTCCAGGCGGCCCCCGAACTGGGTTGGGAGTGTGCGTGCACACACGTGTGTTCACAGGCAAAGGGCACAGAGAACCGTCTTCTGACCTTGGTCACTGAGGCCAGCCACGGTGGTGCAGAGGCTCTGGACAGAGGCTACTTAGGGCCACTGGACATCTCCCCTGCCTGTCCCCAAGGAGCTCCCCGGACTGGTTGGGGTCCAGGTATATGGGGCACCTTCTTGGGTGGGGAAGGGAGGTCCCCGACTGGGGACCCAGCCCCCTTTCCCTGGGTACACTCCTAGATCACAGCCCTCAGCCACCCTCAGCCTCGGTGGCCTCCGACCCTCCTAGCCCCTGGGATCTGAGCACCTGCCACAGACCAGGCCCTCTACTGGCCACCTTACCTGTGGCTGGTGCATCCGAGGCCTGGGGGCAGCTTACAGCAGCTACCACGCAGTCAGGGCCGGTAAGAAGGTTCTGGATAACTTGTTCTCCTCCACAGGCCTGTGGTGGGGTGAGACTGCCCCTTCAGGGGACCCTTAAGGTCTGAAGGGGAAAGATGGGACCTTTGGGTACTTTCTACACAGGGGGCCCCCTTAGAAGAAGAAGGTCACGTTCTGACACCCTCTCCCTAAGGGGCCGACTCCTCTGCCAGGAGCACTGAGCCTTGCTCTCCCCAAAGCCTTCGGGCCTGCTTTGGGCAGGTGCCCCCCTCCTGCTCCCACAACACCCCTGCCCTCCCGCCGGGCCCTGCCAAGGGGTTGTGCTCATCGGGCCAGGGAATGAATGGACGGATGAACGAGCGTGACCCAAGTTACATAAAGGCCAGATCCCAGCTACACTGTAACTCCCCGGGCTCCCACAGGGTGGACGGGCGTTGGCCTCACCCCCCCCCCCCCGCCCCCGCGCCCCACGGGCCCCCCTGCTGCGGGCGCCGCAGCCGTGCAAGATGGCGCGGCCCGGGGAGGGGCGGACGGTCCCTCGGTGCCGCGCCGCCGCGCCCGCCCCAAACGCCCGGAGCTGTGCACTCCCGGGCGGGGGCGGCCGCCACCTTCTCCCGGTCGTCGCGGCTTGGCACAGGCTGGGGTGGCGAGGGCCCAAATACCCCCCTCCCGCCCCCCCCCGGGCGGGCGCTGCCCCAAGGGCGTGGGGCCGGACCGAGCCGCCTCTGAAACCTGCGTGTGCGGGCCGCGTGCCAGGCCCCGAGCCCCGTGCGCGAGGCCCCCCGCGCGCCTCCGGGCGCCCCTGCGCGCGCTTTCGTATTCCTCCTGCGTGCCACGGTGCCCACCCCCGCGTCCCGGGGCCCCCTCCTGCCTCCGTGCCCCCCATCCTCCGCACCTCCCCCGCGTCTCCAGGTCGCCCATCCTGCGTCTCTCTGCCCCCCTGCCCGTGCCTCCGTGCCTCCTTCCCCCCACGCCCGTCTCTGTGCCCCCCAGCCTCCTGGTCCCCCTCCGCGCGTCTCCGTGCCCCCCCAGCCGGGGAGGGAGCCCCCCCGCGCGCGCGCTCCCGCCAGTGTTTTCGGACTGCACCAGCCCCTGAGCCCCGCGGCGCCGCGGCCGGCCGGGCGGAGGCTCCTCGTCCGCCGCCGCCGCCCGCGCCCGCCCCGCGCCCGCCCCGGCCCGGCACCTGCGCCCGCCCCCGGCCCGCGGCTGCGGCTGCGGCGGTGGGCGCTCGGCGGCCGGCGGGCAGGGCGCGCTCCGCACCTGCGGCGGCCGCTCGGGCGATGGCGCGGCGCGGGCCGGGGCCCCGGGCGTCCTGAGCGCGGCGTCAGCCCGGGGGATGCCCGCCGCGCTGCTGGCCCTGGCCATGTCGTCGTCCTTCTTCAACCCCAGCTTCGCCTTCAGCTCGCACTTCGACCCCGGTGAGTCCGCTGGCCGCGCCCCTGGGCCAGCCCTCCGCCCGCTGCGGCTGCCCCCAACCTGCCGGGGCTGTGCGCCCCCCCAGCCCCCCCACTGCGGACATGATGCTTCCTGAGCGGCGGTTTCCTCTTTTGCATGGAAATTAACCCTTTCCCCACCCTGAGCAGAGCCCGCAGGAGGAACTGCTGGTGGGAGGGACCTCCAGAGACCCCACTCGGTGGAGGTGGGCAGGCCTTGGTGCTGGCCCGGGCAGGGCTGAAGCCTCTGGCAGGGGGGTGGGCGGCGGAGGCGCAGGCCACTGTCTCTGTGGATGCCTCCGGCTCAGGTAACTGGGGCAGGAGGGCCTACATTGGCCCCAGGTGTCCAGGGGAGGAAGTGGCCAGGACCAAGGGCCCCCTGGGAGGGGTGGGAGTGTTGCCTTTGGGTCCCAGGCCACCATGGCCCCTTGCCGGTCCGTGGTCTGAGTGTGGGAAGCCCCTCTCCCTGCTGGGAGCCAGTTTTAGGGAGCCCTGCCCGGCTACCCAGCAGCTTGCACGGGAGGTGGGAGCAGCGGCCGCCCACAGGACAGCGCCCACTGGGCAGAGGCTCGGAGGAGATGGGCCTCGGTGGGTGCCCAGGCCCCCTGGACGGCGGGGGAGGCCCAGGTGGCCCTGTCTGGCTGGCTGTGGGGGACCTGGGGCCCGGCGTCTTACCGTGCCAGACTGGTGGTGCCAGCCGCGTGTTTACCCGGGGCTGCCTGGCCTCCTGGCGGTGGTGGGCAGCTGCGGCGGGCACAGGGCCGGGGGCGGCCGGAGGCCGGCGTCTGTTACCAGGAGGTGGCAGGCTTTCCTCCCGGGGTCGTGGCGGGCTCCAGCCCTCCTTCTCCAGTGTGGGGGAGAACTCCCTGCCCTGGAGCCAGGGCCCGGGGGCCCGAGTCCCACCCACACGTCCCTGGAGCCCTGGCGCAGTCTAATCCAGCCAAAACAAAGCCAGGCGCACATGTGACGGGCTCTCCTGGGTCTCCCTGCCTGGAGCAGGGCCCAGTGTGTGTAGCCATGTGCAGGGTCCCCTGGGCACAGCCCCATGTGCAGGCATTTGCTCCTGGGGGAAGGGAGCTGACGTGAGGTCTGTCTGTTGGGTTTAGGGTGTGGGTGTCAATCCCTCAGAAAAGACTTCCCAGGCAACCAGCTCCCAGGGCTTGGAGAAGACGCTGTCGCCAGCGGAGGCCCCGAGTCTGGGCAGGCACAGCCCCGGCTGGCCCCGGGGGCTGGAGGGTAGCGGCCCCAGGCCCGGACAACCTTTGGGGCCAGGCATCTGGGCGGCTCTGGGCCAGTGCTCCAGGCAGCCTGCCGGCTGGGGGGTGGGGGTCCAGCCTTGGGATGCCGCCTTGGAACTATCGGCAGGGCTGGGATGTGTGTGCGTGCGTGCGTGTGTGGGTGCACGCGCCGTGCAGGGACTGACCCTGGGATGGAGGCCCTCCCCCACGCCCGGCCTCTTGCACTCTGTGGAGCCCAGGCTTGCCCTCCGTGGGGTTCAGCACCCCCTCCCTACACTCGGGTGTGTCCTGGGCACCAGACCCTTCCCCCACTTTAGAGAAACAACAGCTTTGCGTGTCTTGCAGCTGCGATCAGTGTAATTATAACGTGTCAGTTTAATGACTTACAGGGAAGAAGTTGTCAGGAGGGCAAGGGGAGGTCCCCTCGGGTCCAGCGAAGGGCAGAGCTGTGTCCCCCTTTGGGAGGAACAGCCCTGGCTGGTGGCGGTGGGTAACGGGCTGGGGTGCAGGGCTCCATGCTGGTCCCCACGTGGGTGTTGGGGAGGGGGGAAGTTGGGGTCCCCTGGCCTCCTGCCAAATGCCCAGCATTCAGAGCCCAGCTCCCACCTGCTGGAGTCTCTCTGACCCTATCTTCTCATCTGTAAAACGGGACAGCAATGCCTACCCCTAAGCCCTCATGCTGGGCACCTGGGGGAACTTGGCCCTCCGTGAACAAAGATGCTGTTTTAGAGGGGGTGGTGGTATACACGCAGTAGCTCTGTGGTGTCTCTCCATCCCCCTCCATCTCTCCATCTCTGTGGAGAGAGGTGGTTCTTTTTGAGGGCTGCTTGTGGTGGGGGGGGGGGCAGGACCCTGCTGGGGGCCACCAAGCCTGGAGGGCAGGGAAGACCCGTGTTCTTGGCCATCTGGTTGCTCCACAGTCAGGGCTGGACAGAGAGGCTGGGCCCAGGCAGGGGATCCTCACAAAGCCACCAGGCCATGCCATGGATCCTTCTTGGGATTCCTTGGTGGTCCCTGTGGGGGGAGGGGCAGTGATGGTGGTGGTTATGTTGAGAAGGGGACTGAGTTTGAGGCTCAAATGAGGCCCGGGGCTGGGGGTCCCTCACCTAAACCAGTGCCCATCTGGGCCACCACCAGCTCTCAGATACGGGCAGGACTGGGGCGCCATGAGGGGCCAGACCTGAATGCGTGCTCTTGGGGCAATGTGGGCGGGTGCAGGCGGCCACTTCTGGGGTCTGGCTCTTTCCCAACATGTGGGTGGCCGTGCAGGACTTCTTGGTGTCACAGCTGCGTGACCTCAGTGCTGTGTGGCCTTGGGCTGATCACTCAACCTCTCTGAGACTCAGCCTCGCCTAAGTGACACCTCACCCTGGGGAGACCAATTGCGCAAGATGTGGGAGCCAAGAACTGAGGGGTGCTGGGGTGCCACATGGTGGGTTGGGAGCTGTTGGGCTGGGCTGGGAGGAGGGGATGGTATGGCCTTGAGGGAGTTGGGGCCATCTCTCCCCCAGGAGTGTGCCAAGGCAGTGGGTGGGCCTGGTGAGGCCTGAGGGACCCCAGTAGGTGCCTGGTGAGAGCAGGCCTTGCTCAGGCTGCTGTGGTTTCTGGGCAGGCCTCGGAGTCCCTGACCCCGGGGGGCCTGGAGCTGTCCGAAGGGCTGCCCTCTGGGCTGACTGCCCCCCGGGGCCCCTGGCAGTGGGTGGTGGACCCGCTCCTCCCTGGCCACATGGCCCTCCCTGTGCTGCCTCAGTTTCCTGACCTGTAAGGTGGGAGTTAGTGCGGTGCTCACCTCTGAGGGTCACGTGAGGGTCACCAGGGTTGGTGGCGGGGCGAGGTCGCAGCTGTGGGGTCGCAGCTGATGGGGTGGTGGGACTGGGAGATCAGGGAAGCTCTCGGCAGACCGGGCGGCCCCTGGCCCTTCCCCCAGCCCCTCTGCTCACGTCGCCCCTCTGCTCACGTCGCCCCCCTGCCTGGCCCGCCAGGAGCTCACACACGGCTGCTGACTTGTGCCCCACGCCGGCCCGGGCAGGGCACGCCCCGTGGGGAGAGGCCTGGCAAACGCACCCTGGCGACAGTTCTCAACCCCAGTGGCTTCTGCTCACGGCCTGCTGCCGGGGGGCCTGGCTGGAGGCAGACGCTGCCCAGGCCCCCGCAGACCCGCTCAGGCTCAGGGGGCCCAGAGCCGGCCCTTTGGTCAGTGTTGCTTCCTTCCCTTGTGCCCGAGGGGCTGGGGCGCACTGCGTGGTGCGGGCCATCGAGGGGAGGCATGCCCCTCCGGGCAGGGGGCCGGGGAGACCGTGCCTCCGCTTCGGGCACGTTCTCCAGGGAGCCGACCTCTGCCCCTCCCTCAGGGGGGCTGCTTCTCCCCCACAGGGCCCTGCACCCACACAAGCAGGTACGCGCAGGCTCACACACGCAAGCACACGTGTGAGCACACGGATGCACACGTGCCCTCCGGTGAGGAAATGTGACTCACACCGCATTTGCACACCCACCCACACGCGTGTGCAGGTGACCGTGGCGTGTGCGCACCTGCACACCTGCCTCTTCACACAGGTGAGCACACTCGGCGGGCAGCTGGTGCCTTTCTGCCGGGCAGAGCCCACTGCTGCAAACATGGGGTCACCTCCTTGGGAGCGGAGGGCGTGTCTTGGGCGAGTTCGCCCCAAGTGTGGCCTCCTGACCTGCTGGCCGCCTGGCTCCCCTGCTGGGGGAGCCTCTTACTCCTTCCATCAGGAAGAGCCTGGACTTGGGGCTGGCCTGGGCCCTGGTCCCCCCGAGGCCAGCCCACATCCCCGGCCTTCGGTGACCTTGAACCAGGCACGTGGGTGCCCCTGGCTTTTGTGTGTGGACTTCCCCACCACCTCGTCCATGGGGGTCCCACCTGTGAGGCCCACTCAGCCCCCACCAGGGCCCATTGCGCCCGTGGCCCTGACCTCCTGGGTGAACCCACAGCCCCATTCTGCTGTTGACTTCTGCTGGCCTGGGTGGGGAGCACTAGGGCTTCCTGGTGGGGGTCCTGGCTGAGGGGAGAGCCAGATCCTGCCTCCCCCGCTTGGGCCCCAGCCCCCACCACTGCTCTCATTTCAGTCCTGTGGACAGAGCTGTCTGTCCTCGTGGCTGGTCCTCAAAGGCTAGCTCTGCTTCACCCGGCCATGGAGCTTTTCTTAGAGCGGGCTGAGCCTGGTCCTCCCCCGGCGGTCATTGCCTTGGGGTGCGTGCACCCCTCTTTTATCTGGGAAACTCCTCCATGGACCCCATCTTCCCCTCCTCAGTGGGCTCCTGGATATAATAGCATCCCCCCAAATTCCTGCCCACCTGGAGCCTTGGGGTGGGACCTTGTTTGGAAATAGTCTGTGGATGTTAGGAGTTAAGATGAGGTCATGTTCAGGGTGGGCCTAGGTCCAGTGGCTGAGGTCCTTACGGGAGAAAGTAATGGGGGTTGGGGGAGCAGGAAGCTTCCGGGCACCTCCAGAAGCGGGGAGAAGCTGGCAGGATCCGGAGGGAGCAGGGCCCTGACGGAGGGCTCCTGGCCGCCGGCGCTGAGAGAACCCACAGGCCTGTTGTTGCCCCCCCTTCCCCCCACTTGTGAATTGTTCAGGCAGCCCGGGTCCCTCCCCAGGGAGCCCCCAGCCTGCCTCCCGCCTTCAGCTGGCCTCACCTCTGTACACATGGCGGAGTCTTGGGAAGAAAATGAGGGAACCCAGGTGCGGGCGGCCTCGGGACCCGCGCATCCACGGGGCCCGGCCTGCCTCTCGCATGGGAACGGGCGCCGGCATCACGGCCGCCCGAAGCCTCCCCGCCCCCGGCAGAGGAAGCGGCAGAGGAAGCGAGGGCAGGGGAGGCCGGGCCCGAGCCAGTCCCCAAGCGGCCTGTCTGGGCCGTGTCCACGCCAAGCCCCCTGGCTTCCTCTGCCGGGACCTGGGGCTGAGGCAGGGTGCCTGGGTGCCCAGAGTGGGGTGGAGGGTCTCCAGATGGTCATCCTGGGGTTAGACCAGCAGTCGGACCCATGTGGGAGCGGCCGCCCAGAGCCGGGTATGTGGGGGTTTCTGGGAGGACGTGGGCCGCTGTCCCCCCCTCTGGCCCCGGGGGGGCAGGGGCTTGTCGTCACGAGGCTGTGGCCCTGGCTCTGGCCCCGGCTCCGGCCCTGGCGGAGGAAGTGGCAGGAGAGGAATGGGCAGGGCTGGTGCAGTGGCTGGTTCTGGGCAGCCTAGGGGTCACTCACCTGTCACAGGGTGTGTGGGGTGCGGCAGTGGGTCCCGGCGCCTGGAGGGGTGGGCGGGGCCCCACAGGTCACCTCTCACGGCGGGATGCGGCCGGGTCTGGTCTGGCTCACCCCTGGCGAGGGTGTGGTGTGCCCCCTCCTTCCCCACAAGGAGGGGGCCGCGCAGCTGCCGCCCACCTGCCGAGGCACATGGCCTCGGGCAGCCCCGACAGCTGGCCTGGGGCTGGCCAGGGAGACAACCTGCCCGTCCGTGTCAGCCAGGCTGGGAGCAGGGCAGCTGGGCCCCCAGACCCGGCCTCTCCTGACGTCTCCCCGGTGCTGAGGCTGGCGTGGGAGACGGGCAGCAGGATGGTGCTGAGGACACTGTCCTACATCGAGGAGTCCTCGCTGGGTGTCCAGCTCTGGGGAGGGTCCCGCAGGGCTTCACGCCCTGTTCCCGCCACACTGAAGTTCTTGATTTTGAACAAGGGGCCCTGGGACTCCGTTTTGCACGGGGCCCTGCAGATTCTGCAGTCAGTGCTGCTCGGGGCCACGGGCCAGCCTCAGGCCCCAGCTGGGAGGGTCCAGGGCAGGGGCCACCTGCAGACGGATGCAGTGACTATAATGCTTGGCGCCTGCGCCAGCTGCCCGGGGCTCTGGAGCCGCCTGTGGTCCCCAGCAGGCGGCCGGGCTCTGCTCGCGGGGAGACCCGCCGGGGATACCCTCCAGCCCCGGGAAGAAGGGAATCGACTTCTGTGGGGACGCTGCACCCAGTGCCTCTCCTGCTCTCGTTCAGCCTCACGTCGACGGCGCTGGTGGGGCTGGTGGGGCTGCGTGTCGCGTGCCTCGCTCACTCGCAGACAGTACTTCCCCGGGGACAGAGCGCTGTGCGTTCGCCGGCCCCGCTGTGGCCAGTCGTCGCCTTCCGCCCCCCACTCCTCTTTGACCGTTTCGTTCGATACGATCCGCATTCCAAAGGACTCAGCCCTTCGCGGCGTGTACTTCAGTGGGTTTGTCGTTCTTGTGCAGCCGTCACCACCAATTTTAGAACACTTGTGTCCCCGGGGACAAAGCCACGCGCCCTGCCAGTCCCGCTCCATTCCCTCACCCCGGCCCACGCAGGCATGGAGGGGTCGCCCCACGAGGACATGTCACAGCAGCAAACGGTGCCGCGCGGGTCTTCGTTGTGTCCCTGGGTTCGCGTGTCGGGGCTCGCTCCCAGCGCTCGGTGTCCGCCTCTCACCGTGGCCGATCCAGGGCGCGGCCGCCCGACTGCCTGGCGCCTGCCCGGCCCCCCCCGCCGTGGAGATCTCTTCCGTGAATGCCCCTCTGAGCCTCTCCCTTATCACCTTGGGGGGTATCTGTGTGTTCTGGGACCCAGCCCTCGGGCAGGTGCGGGTGGTGCGTCTCAGAGTCCGAGCTCCGTGGCGCCATGCTGGTGGCTGGATGGGCCACCGTGGGAGACGGCACGGCAGGAGCCGGCCAACGCAACGTGTCGAGCCCTTCCCCCTCTCCCTTCCTCGTTTCCAGCATTTGGGCCATCTTGTTTGTTCTGGGAAGAAGCCTGAAGAAGCCCCCTCCCACCCCGCCGAGAGGCAGCTTCTGCCCCGACCTCCGGGTTGGCACTTGGGTCCTCAAGGGCACTTAGCCTTGGAGGCGGCTGTCCCGGCCCATCGGTGGAGCCTGCTCTGGGCAGGCAGAGCTTGGCTCCTTTTGCCAGGCCCATGGGCACATTCCTGCCTGAGGCTGAGGCCACCCCTGGCCTGGGCAATGCTCCTGCCACCCCCCTTCCCCAGCCGGCCTCACCTCAACTCTGCCCCGCGTGGGGTCCAGGCAGAAACTTGGCGCCAAGGATGGCAGGAAATCGGTGGCTGGGGCGAGTCTGAGCCTGGTGGCCCCTTGACCTCTACCGAGCTGCTGTCCCCCAGTGCCCCCCGCCCTGGCCAAGCTCAAGAGAGGGACTCATTATCCAGCTCGGGTCCCTCGGGGTGACCTGGTGTCCAGCACGTGCCAGGGCAGGTCTCCAGGTGAACAAAATGGTCAGGACTGTCACCCACAGGCCCCCGGGGGAGTGGGGTCCCCGGGCAGGCATGTCTTGTGAGGATAGGTGGACGAGGCTGGGGGCCGAGTGGGGGGGCCCTTGTGCCAGTCAGGGGGGAATGTGAAGCAGCACCCGTGTTCCCCGTGCCCACCCCGAGCCCCCTGAGCCCCCACGCCAGGACCCGCCACGGGGGGGGCGGTCCCCATGCGCAGGGGGCCTCTGGTGCCGCTGCTGGTGGCCAGGCCTGGGCTTTCTCACGTGTCACTGGGCAGTGTGGAGATTGCGGAACTTCCTTCCGTCCCTGTGTTGGTGTCGAGCTGGCCCGACGCGGGCCGGGGCCGGGGCGGCTGCTCCGCGGGCCCTGTGGTGGGTCCTGGGCGGGATCCCGACGGAGCCCCTGGGGCGGGCGTACCCCCAGACGGCCAGTGCGTGCTGCCGAGAGCGTGCGTGCGTGTCTGGGTGTGCAAGTGTGTGTGCACGTCCGTGTGAGCGTGTCCGTGCCCACGCAGGTGGTTGAGTGTGAGGACATAGAAATATGTGGTGGGTGCGCATGGTGAGAGCGTGTGAACACGTGTGAACGTGTGTGTGTGAGCAAACATACGTGCATTTGTTCGTCAGTGTGCGTGTGTGCATACGTGGTGCGCCCCCTCCCGCGTTCTCCGGAAGGAAGCCCCAGGCGCCCTTGGTGCCCTCCTGCCCCTGGGGAGTTAGAGCCCGAGGGTCCCCCTCATGGGCTCTGGGGAGGTTTCGGGTCCCGACCCACACTGACAGCGGGCAGGGGGGCTGACACCGGCCGCGCCAACTGCCCGGCCGCCCTGGCCTGTGGTCCGGGCTCCGGGAAGGAGCCCTCCAGGTGAGCGGCTGCCGTGACCCCGCGTGGCCCACGGCCGCAGCCACACCAGCAGGCCCCGTGCACCCGGCGGGGCGGCCGGGCCGGGCCTTTGAGCTGCGTGTTCGCGGCGGGGGGCTGGCGGGCTCGGGCTCCCGCCTTAGCTGGCCCTCCGCGCCCTGGGACCCCCGCGTGCCCTCTCTTGGAGGAGGCAGTGCCTTCGCCTCTCATCCCCAGCCCCCTGTCTTTCCCGATCCCCACCAACCGCCGGGGTCTCTCAGCGCCGGCCTCGGGCCCGCACACCTCCGGCCCCCTCTGTCCTGCAGCAGGCGGCGCCCTGCTCTGTCTGGCACGTGAGGAGACCGGGCCTCGGGGCTGAGGAGGAGCGGAAGGTTCTGGGGTGGGGGCAGTGGGGCACAGTCTCCCCACCCAGACGCCCCGTGGGCCTCTCTGCCTGCTGGGGGGTGGCGCCTGGGCAGCTGCGGAGGTGGGGTCCCGCTGCGCCCCGGCCCAGAATCAGGTTCGGAGGTGGGGAGGGAGGGCCTCGGTTTCCCCATCTGGCTGTGGTCAGATGCGCCTGGCGGCTGTCCGCGACGGTTCTGGATGCAGCGCCAGCTCTTGGGGGGTGGAATGAGTCCTGCAGGTGTGGCTCTCACCATGGGAGGCCGGGGCCAGGGCGGTGGGGAGGGGGAGGTGGGCGTGCCGGGGCCTGGGGGCCCGGAGGCCGGTGTGTCTGAGCCCACGTGTGTGAGCACGTGTGCTCCAGCCACTGCTCCCACCCCCGCACCGGGAGCCTCCCTTGCAGACAAGTTAGGGCTCCGATTCAGTCCCTGGTCTGTCCTTTCATTTGTCAGGCTGGCCTCTGAGGTTTGGGGGAAGGGAGGAGGCAGAGGGGCCTGGGTCCCGGCCACACAAGTGCAGAGACCCGGTGGAGGGTCGCGGAGTCCTGCTCGGGACTCCCTTCCTTGTGGAAGCAACTTCCAGGTCTGGGCCCACAGACAAACCTTTGTGGAGAGCCTCTGCCCCCCAGGCCCCCCAGCCCCAGCTCTGCCCACAGCATGGCCTCCCTCCTGTTTGCCCCCAGCCCCGCCCTGGGAACCCCAGAATCCTGCCGGATCCTGCTGCTTATTCCCTCCAGGGGCTGGGAGGTGAGGGTGTCAGAGGCCTCTGACACCCTGGGCACGCGGACCGCCACCCTGAGTGCTGTTTGCGGGCCTCATCCTGTTACCTCAGCAGAACGCCTTCCCGGCTGAGGTTCCTTCCTGTGCAGGACCCCGTTTGCGTCACCAGGCAGGCATGGGGGCAGGCAGACTGGTGCCAGGGTGTCCTCCGATGCCTGGCTGAGGCCCCACCCCAGGCCCGCGGCTGACCCTGGAGCCGGAGTCCCTGTGGGCCGGGAGGCTGGGATGCCTCCCAGAAGGAGCCCAGGGCTTACCAACCGGGCCGTGCTGAGGGCCCCCACCGGAGGAGTGAGTTCCCCGTGGTGTGAGCAGCTGGGGTGTCTGGCCCCGATGGACAGGACTCTCTGTTGTGGATGTGGCCCCTGTCCCAGGAGGGTTTGGGCAGCTCCCTGAGGGGACGGGGTGGGACGGGAGGCTGTGGGCACCTGGCAGCAGAGGAGTGAGCCAGCCGTGGGTGGGGGGCGTTGGGGGCCCTGGGGGTCGGGCAGGCCTGGCCCACCCCTGACCCGACCTCCACCGTGTCCGAGTGCTCACTTCACGCCTTCTTAAGTGGAAGCGAAAAGCGCAGAACATAAAGTGAACCACGTCAGAGTGGACAATGGGGCATTCAGTGCGTTCCCGGTTCCAGAACATTCTCCTCACCCCGTAAAGACTCAGTATGCTGCGCACGGCCCTCCCCACCCCCAGCCCCGGGCAGCCGTGCACTGCCCGGCTCCGGACACTCCACACCAGCGTGGCCGCTCGGCGTGGCCCAGAGCGGCCGCCACTTTCCCGCGGCGTCACTCGCGGAGGACGAAGCTTCCCGCTGTCCACATCCTTGCCACACTTACTTCCCATCACAAAAATCGTGGCCATCTTAGTGGGTCAGATTGCTTGCTTCTTCTTGTTCAGGGCGGCCGCCGGGCGGACAGCAGGGTGTGGCCCCTCCGGGGGACCCTAGGGAACCAAGGCCCTTGGCGTTGAGCCTGGAAGGGTTGACCGGTCCTGTCCTCGCTCCGTCAGAGCGGTTCCTGAGTGTTGTGGTCTCAGGTCCCCCCGGGATGTCCCCTCAGGCTGAAGGGATGGTGAGGGGAATGGCCAGGCTGTGGACAAGCGGGGGTCCATGTGGAGGGCTCAGAGGGGGCATTGAGGGGTGGTGCTTTTGAAGATGGCTCTGGTCCTGGGTGAGGAAGGGCCTGGAAGCTCCAGACCCCCGAAGTTTGGGCAGGGTCCTGGCTGTGTTGTTGGCGGTCAGTGGCTTTGGCAGGGCTGGATGTGGGGAGAGGGAAGAGGAGTTTGGGGGGAGTTGGGGTGTCTGGTTTGGGGAGTGGCCGGGCACGGGTCCAGGGAGCAGGTTTGTGATGCCCAGGTACACCGGAGGGAAGGGCCAGGCCCGGGTGGCTGTGGGGGTCTGGAGCCTGGGAGGAAGTGCTGGGACCGCGATGGGTCAGGAAGGGGGTGGAGGCCCAGCCTGGGTCCACTTGGGGGTGGGGAGGAGGGTCTAGGTCAGCACAGCGAGGTGGGCGCTGAGAGGGGGATCTGCCCCAGGACCTAGAATGCGCCCAGCCCACTGTCCTTTCAGCGCTCTGGAGACGGGGCCAAAATTCAAGTCCCTGGGGGTGGTTGGAGCCAGGATCGCTGCCCCTTCTCCTGCCTGGTCAAGGCCATCTCCACCTTCCATCTGTGTCCCCATCGCGTCCCTGGGGAGACCTCACCGACCTCCGGCTAGGTGACTCTCCGGGGTGGGGTTTGAGTGGGGGGTGGGGGTGCACCCCAAGACTCACTGATGCCAGGGCTTTATTCTGCACATGCTGGGGCCATGGGGGTCTTAAAAATGGAATGATGGGATTGAGTGTGAGCGATAATTACGTAAAATTATACACGTTTGATTCTAGATGGACTGCATGTCTATGGTAGGAGATACAAACTGCAGACGACTAGAAAGAATTCTGCCGTCCAAACAAGCACTCTTCGTAATTTGAGATCTTTTCTTCCAGGTGGTTTTTTTGTTTGTTTGTTTAACTAGTTGTGACCTGGAATTATAAAAGGTTCTGCATCCTGCCTCTTGGTTTGCAACTTTATCAAGGTAGAACTGAAACAGAGTAAACTGTGCATGGTCTTTTTTTTTTTTTTTTAAGAAAGAAAAAGTCTGTGAGAGAGTTTGAGTGCAGTGGGGGGAGGGGCAGGGGGAGAGAGAATCTCAAGCAGACTCTGTGCCGAGTGTGGAACCCGACGTGGGGCTCGATCTCATGACCTGAGCCGAAATCAAGAGTCGGACGCTCAAGCAACTGCGCCACCCAGGTGCTCCTAAACTGTGCATGTTTGAAGTATGCCCTTTGAGAGACCTCATGCATGTGTTTGGGGGACCCCCGAGCCTGTGGCCCCACAGTCACGTAACCGACGCCTCGCGCCCAAACGTGTCCTCGAGGCCTTGCTGCTTCTAACTTAGAGTTAGAAGTGTGACGTTGAGCTTTCCTGGTTTAAAACTTCTTCAATTCTCTTTTTATGGTTTCCTTTGCAGATATACCAGTGTTTTTTGTAATCCTTCCTTTTTTGGGGGACCGTTTGGGCTGTTTTTTGTTATAAACGTCACCGCAACGACCATCTGTGGGAGACATGCTTCCGTCTGCACTGGTAACGCACTCGTTCCCAGGTTCGCTTTTGTTCTGGGTTTGTGCGTCCTCCGGTCAGTCTCTTGGTGTAAATTCCCAGACGAGGAATCACTCGGCCAACGGGAGGGCCGACCCCCAGGGACAGCTCTCCCGCTTTCCCGTTGCTGCTGGGATGCGCGCACAGGGGACCTGGCGGCGGGCTCTGGAGCGCGGGCTGCGGCCGGGGACGCCCTCCCTCTGGAAGCCGACGAGGTGTTTCGGGTCGCGCTCCTTTGATTATGGACGAGGCTGAACCTCTTCTTGTGGGCTTTGCTTAGTTGGCTTGTTTATGGTGTGTGGGGGGGTGTCTTAAGGTGCTTTTCTTATTTTTTGCTGATTGTGGGCCCTCTGTAGTTAGGACACCAGTCTTTTGATCTTTGTTCTATAAATCCTTTTTCTTGGTGTGCTATTTGCCTTTCATCTGGGGCTTGTGTGGAACACACGTTTTTATGGAGCCAAACCCATCGATATTTTGTGATTCCCTCCATTGCTTTGAGCGTAAACATTCTTCTCCAGGAACCTGCTGTCTACCTGTTCTCCTCCGTGCTGCTATAATTTGACTTCGCCATCCGTCTGAGGTTACCCGGGGTGTGGTGGAGCTGCTGACCCCTGCATGGTCCCTCACTCCCGCCTGGCCAGCCTGGCTCTCGGCGGCTCATTCAGCCCCTGGCGTCCCGCGTCTTCCTGGTGACACCGAGTCACTTTTAATGATCGCAAATTTCTCACGTGTGATCAGCTCCAGGCCAGGGCTCGCCCTCTGCTCAGTTTGGCTTCCTTCACCTGAGTAGAGCTTCATTCCCATAGGGTCACAGGACAGGTGCTTGGAGAGGGAGCGGGGAGGGGATGATCCCGTCCTGTGACAGCCCCGCCCGGACACGGCTTACCTGATGGCAAACACAAGTCACATTTTCCTTTTATGGGAGGCCCAGCCCGGCACCTGGTTCTGTTCTGAACAGTGCTCCCCACCCTTCTCCCACCCAGCTCCCCGGAGACGCTCCGTCCCCTTCGCAACCTGGAAGGGAGAGCTCGGTACACAGCAGGTGCCCAATAAGTGTGAGGTGCTGTACCTAAACGTGGCCGTGCAGCTTCACAGAATGCTGCACCTCCTTCAGAAATGACCGGCTGGCCGCAGCGCTCGGGCCACCTGGCCGGGGAGGAGGCGTCCCATTCTGGCATGGACAGTGGCTGCCAGGCCTGCGCCGTCCCCGTCACGGTCCATGTGGGGGATACAAGCAAGACAGGGTCCCCTGCTGGAAATCGTCCCCACGCAAGCGCAGCCGCGGGGGCGGGACCTGGGACGGAGGGCGGCTGGGAACGCTGGGTGGTTCTGGGTGGTTCTGCTGGGCCGAGTGAGGACCCGGTTCGCGGTGGGGGGGACGCTGGGGAGCGCTGGTGGGGAGGCAGCTCCCCACCCGATGCCTGCAGCGCACTCCTTAGCTTTTGCTGTTACTTCTCACGCGTGTTTAATTTCACAAACGTGTTGGCGTTTACAGCTTGTGTTTTCGCACAAAGGAGCTGCACTCTGGTCCCTTCTGTGTGGATACCCCTGATTCTAGCAGAAGCCTAATAACAATGGAAAAGAACCCTTCTTATGCCTGAAGTGTGACCCACCCGGCCTGTGAGGCTCTGGGGTGGCAGGGGTGAGCTCTAGTTGCTGCTTCCAGGAAGCCCCCATGGGGTTTTCCTCCAGAACCCCCCGGCCCAGCCCCCTGCCTCCTACAGCTGCCCCCTGGGCTACAGTGGGTTTGGGCCCACTTAAAGGGGTTTGGGCCCAGGGTGCCTGAGGCTGAGGCTGGAGGCCAAGGGCAGAGGCTGAGGCTGGAGGCCAAGGGCAGAGGCCAAGGGGGGAGGCTGAGGCTGAGGGCAGAGACTGAGGCTGGAGGCCAAGGGCAGAGGCTTACGCTGGAGGCCAAGGGCAGAGGCTGAGGGTGGAGGCTGAGGCTGGAGGCCAAGGACAGAGGCCGAGGGTGGAGGCTGAGGCTGGAGGCCAAGGGCAGAGGCCGAGGGTGGAGGCTGAGGCTGGAGGCCAAGGGCAGAGGCCGAGGGTGGAGGCTGAGGCTGGAGGCCAAGGACAGAGGCCGAGGGTGGAGGCTGAGGCTGGGCCTCCTGAGGTAGTCCTGCCCAGCAGCAGTCTGCGTAGCCCCGAGGGCTAGGCGGTGTTGGACCATGGTGCCTGCTGCCATCCTCAAGGGCCCAGTGGGCCAGAAGACCGGCCTCAGGCTCCAGAACCTGCCAGGGGAGGGAGTGCAGGAGCCTGTGTGCAGTGGAGGCAGTGGGAGGGGCGTGTGCTGCACCCCCGATGGATCCCTGTGGCAGGGCTGCATCCCTGAGCACTGGCTGCTTCCTGGGGTGCGGGGAGCTGGGGCTCTTTGGCCCTGGGCGGACTTGCAGTGGGCCGCCGCCTGTGGGCTGTGTGCTGTGCGGTGTGGGAGCCCAGTGAGGGACCTCCACACACCCACACCCCAAGTGGCCTTCAGAGGCCCTGTGAGGGTATCTGCCTGGGGCCCCTCTGGGCACGGGGACAGGGCCTGTGGCTGCCCTCCATGCAGGTCTCCCCCTGGGGCAGGCTGAGCTGGTTTCCCTTGCCATGGTGACCCTGCCCTCCTTGCCCCCCAGCCCCGCCCGGCCCCAACTACCTGGGCCCCTCTTCCCTGTGTGTGGGTGTAGGGAACGGGCTTGGAGACCTGAGCAGGAGTCTAGGTTGTGCTTGCCATCTTTCTAGGCCCTTAGGCTCACACTGCCTCCAGGCAGCCCTCCCAGATAGCTTAGCTTGCAGCCCTGGCTTCCTATGTGCGTGCAGAAGGCCCGGGAGCAGAAGCACATCAGTCAGGGGTCAGCTGTGCCACCTTAGGCAGGCTCCTCGCTCTCGCTGAGCCTTCATTTCCTCCTGTCCAGCGGGGACAGGCCTGGGGGGTCACCTCAGTGGCCAGTTAGGACCCCATGAGGTCTCGCTGAGACCAGGTCTGACCTGAACTGATGGGCCTGGCATGGCAGGCGTGCTGGGTTGGGTGGCGGGGTCTTGAGGGGTCAGCTATGGGGGTGCTTGGTGGGAAGGCAGAAAACCTCCAGGGGCCACACGGAGGATGGACAGACAGAGGTCTCTGGGGCAGGGCGTGCACTTCAGCCAGCGTGACAGGACAGGAGGGGCAGGCCTGCCTCTGTCTACACCTGGGCTATCTGGTGAGCAGCAGACGAGCCGGGCTCCCCGAAGCCCTGGCTCAGCTGGGGGGTGGGGGCGGCCCAGAGCCCTAATTCGGGGGCCATCCTTACGCATCGGGGAGCCTGTCATGCTGTCCGGACTCCTCCGTTCCCGCATCTGGTGAGGGTCAGCCGTGCGGGGGCTCTTGTGGACCTGGTGCCGCAGGATGGGGAGTCCCCGCTCTTCCCAGGACAGAAACAGCATCGGGGGGCCCTTGGTGGTCACTTCAGCAAGAGGGTAACTTGGACGTGCCAGGCTGCATGCAGGAACTCTGTGCCTAGCCAGTGTGGTGCCCCCTTCTTGGGGACAGTGGGATCCCCGTGGCCTCAGGGACCAGACAACCCTCCTGTCTCAGGGCGCTGACCCCCGGTCGCACAGAGCCTGGCATGCGGCCAGCCCCGACATCTCCCCCACTCAGCGGGGCCCAGTCTTCCTCCTGGCCCCTTGGGGTTCTTGCAGGGTTTACCGCACTCAGAGCTTTGGCAAGGTGACCGCCCCTGGGGAGGCGGGGTGACCAGAGTCTAGAAGAGACGTGGAGGGCAATTTCCCATGGCCCCCGAGACCCTGACGTCTTGGAGGGGTGTCTGTGAGCCCCAGAATTGGGACCTGGGGAGGCTCCGCCGCTTTGCCAACCCCGTATCCTCTGAGTGAGGCCAGAGCGGCGCCCAGTGGCCATTCTGGGAACTGCAGGCTAGGGCTGCGGGGGCGGCTCCGCAGGTCCACCTGCTCTGAGCCTGGGGACCGGGCCGTGGGTGGCAGATGTGGCGGGTCTCAGAGCAAGGGGTCAGGGTGCTGAGGTTCAGGCCTCTGTGAGTCTGGGTGGGCTGGGGAGTCAGGGGTTCGGCTGGCCCCTGGGTGCAGCTGCTGGGTCAGGGTGAGCATGGGGGAGCAGGTCTGTGGAGTCTGCCCTGTAACCCCCTCTTCCTTGGCAGACGGCGCCCCCCTCAGCGAGCTCTCTTGGTCGTCCTCCCTGGCTGTGGTGGCCGTGTCCTTCTCCGGGCTCTTCACTGTCATCGCCCTCATGTTGGCCTGTCTGTGTTGTAAGAAGGGTGGCATCGGGTTCAAGGTGAGGGCTCGGGGGTCCGAGGGGGATGTGGACGGGATCCCAAGAGTCAGGCCCTCTTGTGCCCACTCAGTGCTGAGCTTCCCCCCTCCTGGAGTCACCTGCAGACCATATAGACCTGGGACCCCACAGCCTCTCCCCTGGGGGCTACTGCGAGCAGGAGGGGCTTGGAGGCTTTCAGGGACCCCACCCACTATCTCCCCCATTTTGGGTCCCCTCTGTGTGGACGTGGCCTCTGAGTGCTGTGCAGTTTGGGCACTCTGGGACAGTGAGGATGGGCCTTCTTGCAGGGGGCCCCGGGGGTTCCTGAGCCAGTGTGGGAGGGAGCTCGCTTCCCCGGAGGCCCCTGACTTCCTGGTGGAAGAAGTGCCCCCAATTACTCGAACCAGCAGCCGCCCAGACATGCTGCCCCCGCACAAAAAACCACCCTGCCTGCTGGAGTCACCTTCCTTTGGGCGTCTTTTACCCCACAGGGAGGGGGCTGTGTGCCGGTTCTAGGAACTTCCGGAGTGACGGAGCTTCGGCTAAATGCACTGTCTTCACTAAGTCTGCCCCCGCCCCGGATTCCATTCCCAAGGGGCCTGGGCTGGATTCTAGGGCTGAGGCCCCTCCTGAGGATGGTGGCTGAGGGGCATCCCTGGGGGGCTGCCCCCCAATGTCCAGTTGCAGCTCTGAGAGGGGAGGACCAGGCGGAGAAGTTGGCGGCTGAGAACCCCGACCAGAGGCAACATCCACCGCCCCCCCCACCCACGTGGGCTGAGTTCTTGCCGACTTAGCAAACAGTGCGCTGGCCTGTGGTCATTCCATGCCCGTCCCCCGCCCCCCCCGCCACAGCTGGAGGGCAGATTCCCGGGCCTGGTGAATTTAGGAGGGGCGGGCCGTCCTGTGGCCCCCATCAACGTCCATACTAAGTGGCCCACGCCCCGGCCGTGTCACTCCCAGTTTAGAGAAACAGCCCCTCTGCTCCGGAGCGCCGTGTCACAGGGGGGGCCTGCAGAGGCTGCCCTCCCAGATCCTCAGTGGCTCCATGGCAGGGCTGTGGCCCTGGGGACTGCAGGGTCTGTGCCCCTGCCCACGTTCCCTGCGCCCTGCCCTGCGGAAGCTGTCTTCCTGACCTGCAGGCACACCGCGGCGCGCCCGGCAGGATCCTGGGGCCAGAGCTGCGAGGTCATGGGGGTGGGCGTGGGGGACCTGGTATAGGTCAGCCCCCCCCTCAGGGCGCTGCGAGAACAAGGCCCCAAACAAAGGCCAGCCTCGGCCCCTCCTACCCGTGCCCTCCTCACCTCCTGGAGAACATGGTGCCCAGAACATTCCAGCCCCAGCGCGCCTGGGTGGGCGGGCCTGCCTGCACCAGGGGCTCGGCCTGGTCTCTGGGGGCCCAGGGCTGGGCACCCCGTGGAGCTTGCTGGGTGAAGGGTCCGGGCGGCGATGCTCACGCTGTCCTACTTGATCGCCCGCTCTGCTGGCACGATCCGGCGGGCTGCCAGGCGGCACCCTCAGGTATGGGCTGGGGCCAGGGCCGGGTCTGATGGGAGCGGATGGAGCTGCAGCTGCTGCGGATACCCCAGGGCCCCCAGGGTGGGCTCCGGGCCCCGGTGAGCGGAAGCATCGCAGGCACTGGTCCCCTTCCCCCTCTCTGGGTAGGGACCACGACTGGCCCACAGGGATGCCAGCAGAGGGCTTCTGGGAGGAAGGAGCATCCCCGGGGCACGCAGGGCCAAGGGACAAACCTAAGCCCCCTGGCTCCCGGTCCACCCATCTGTCCACATGAGGGGGAGGGCTCTGGGCCTCAGTTTCCCCACCTGGGCAGCGGGCTTGTGGGCTCCAGGGATGGGAGCTGCTCTTGTTTCAGTAGGAGAGGATTTATGAGACTTTGGCTCTCCTCTGGAGTGTGCTCTGGACCTGGGGGGATGGGTCTTCCCCATAGACAGGTGCACCAACCGCATTTCAAAATAGCAGTCCGGCCAGGTAGGGCCCAGCCCCAGGCTGCAGGGCCAGGCTCTTAAGGAGCCCTGGGAGCAGACCCCGCCTGGGTCAAGGTCCAGGGCAGCCTGCAGGCAGATGGCTGTGGAGGGCTGTGGGTGCCTGGCCTAGGGTTGGAGACGGGGGAGGGCTCCTTGTTCTGGGCACTCAGGAATGCTCCTTGCCTGGAAGGGGCAGGCTGGGGGGTGGGTGATGGAGCTCCTGTTCCCCAGCCCTGACTCTGAGGTTGGGATCACTGGCTGTTGAGGGGAGGGGTGGCAAAGAGGAGTTGGGGCAGACAGGATGGGCCTCTTGGTCTCCTGCCTCGGGCCCCACCCCTGCCCATGTGGGCCAGCATTGCCTGCTGTTGGGGGTGGGCTGGGCTGGGCAAGGTGCCCCGTGCTTGAGGGCCCCCTCCCCATGCCTTTGGGAGGAAGATCACCCTCCCCTACAATCAACGCAGGACAAAGGCCAGCTCTCTGGCCCTCCGGGCGGCTGGTGCCTCTGGGGGGAAGGGGGCTGGGAGCGGGGTGCGTTCTCTGCCCTGAGCAGTGAGAGGTTGGGTGGAAGGGGCGGCTAGCAGGTGCCCCAACTCTGGGTCAGGCTCCCAGCCCGCTCCACCCCCAGCTCCAGAAGAGGTGAGAGCTCGGTCCTTTCTGAGCTGGGCCTGCACCCCTCGGCCCTGCCCCCCAATCCCTGGAGCGCTGGAGTCACTGCCCGCCGGGCGCCCACCTACCGCTGCAGGAGTTTGAGAATGCCGAGGGGGACGAGTACGCCGCCGGCTTCTCGGCACAGGGCTCCCCTGCGACAGGGGCTCAGAACGGGCCAGACGTGTATGTCCTGCCACTCACCGAGGTCTCCCTGCCCATGGCCAAGCAGCCGGGGCGCTCAGGTGAGTGAACCCCCCAGAGAGGCCCGGGCGGTGAGCACAAGGAGTGACTCAGGGTCTGGCCTGGCCTCCGGACTCAGCAGTCAGTGCTCCCAGGGAGAGGGCGGCCAAGGGCTGGGAGGTGCCCCCTTCTGGTGGGAGCAGGGGCACTGTGGACAGGCTTGGGTCAGCCTTCTGCCCGCCACCTCCCCCACCTAGGGGCTGCTGTGCAAAGGGGCAGTCCGAGCACCAGGGACAAGGGACTCCTCTGCTGTCCCTGGATTCCGGACCCCAGACAACCCCCACAGCGCCGGCTACGCGGGGACATGGGCTCCATTGTGCCCAGTGGGCGGGACCCACCTACTCAGGGAGGAGGGGCTCCTTGGGGCCCCCTCTGTGGGAAGGGCCCTGAATGGGCCTTTGACTTGGGCCTTGGGGAGCAGGCAGGGGCCTCTTCCCATGGCTTCCTTGCCCTGTCTCCCATTTGTTCCCCATCCTGGGCTCTCCCCCCTCCGCCCGCCCCCCACCAGGGTGACCACCCGCAGGGCAGATGTGGGTCCAAGCTTGAGAGAGTAGAGGTCAGTGTCCGGCTGGCCTTTGAACCCATCTTCCTGAGGCTGGTGCTGTGGGAACCTCTCGCTGTGGGGGTGGGGCTTCCGTGGCAGCCTAATCTCAGGTCCTCTCCCTGGAAGCTCCTAGGCTAGGCCCGTGCTGACCCCCAGCCCCTCCCACAGCACCGAGGGAAGGCGTCAGGCCCTGCGGGGGCTTAGGGGGCACCAGGCCTGTGGTGCTGATGATGGGCAGGCCCTTCCCACCTGCTCGGTTCCACACCTTCAGGCCCATGACCTGGATGCTGCCCACTCGGAAGCCCGGACGTCATCAAGGCCCTGGTCTGGGTCCTCAGAGCAGCCCCCGGGGCCACCAGGGTGTCACCCCCCACTGCCCAGCCAGTGTCTCCTGGGGGGGACATCAGCGGTCAGGCAGGAGCCAGGGCCTGGGGCTCGAGGGCATGTGCATAGCTAAACAGCCCCTAAACCCCTGAAGGGAGGCATGTTGCTGCAGGAGGCCCCGGGACCTTCCTGGATGGCCGTGGGGGGTCTCTGGGCCTGTGCCGACCCTGGACACTGGTCACTAGTGGGGATCCGGGGCTCACCCCAGGGGACACTGCTCCCCCCCCAGCCTGGGCCTGTTGCCCACAGGCAGTGTCCGGGACCCAGGCTTCTCCCACCCCTCAGGGGGCTGTCCCTGAGGGTGGGGATCCGGGGCCAGGAGACAGCAGCAACTGCTTGCTTTCTCCATTTCTGTAGCTCATGTCGCAGATCTGCAGGGTACCCCGTTTCTGGGGAGGGGAGAGATTTCAGGTGATGTGGGGGGACAGCCCACGTGGACATCAAGGGTTAAAAACCTGAGTGACAAGGGCCACCCCTCGAGACTGTGGAGGATGGTACGGGGGAGGAACCCTGAGGCTCAGGGCCCAGTGGGACCCCCTAAATACCACTCAGCATCAAGGTCAACATTCCCCGGGAGCAGCCCCCCATCCCTGGGGCGCTCCTGGCGTTCTAGGCCCAGCCCTGTCCCCCTATGCCCTCAGGGCGGTTGGTGTGGGAGCAGAATTCGGGGAATCCCTGGGGCACGGGGCGTGAGTGGGCTCGGCAGCCCTGGCCCTTCCTCCGGGGCCCTCGCTGGCCCTTCCTCCCTGCTGACCTCACCCAGCTCGGGCTGCAGGAGAATGGGCCCAGTGTGTTCCGTACAGAGCTGTGCCAAGCAGCCTCCGACAAAGGAGCCTTTGGCGAGCCTGGTGCTGGAATGCCAGCCTGTGGCAGGGGTGAGGGGACGGGCCGCTCGGGTGCCCTCCTCCCCACCGGCTTGGCCCCGGCCACACTGCCCGCCTGGCATTGCCTTGTGCGCCGGTCTTGGCTCCAGGCCCCGTCGTCTTCAGCCTGGCGTGTCCCTGTAGTTTAGGGACCAGCCTTCCCAGACCCACCCAGAAAGATGCCCGGATGCGGCTTGCAGGCCCACGGCTCCCTGGGGCAACAGGGACCCGGCTCCTGATGGCAGTCCCCAGCCGTGGCCCCACTCTGGGGGGCTTAGGGCAGCTCCCCTGAACAGGCTGAGTGGGCAGCCTCTGGAGGGGCCCGGGAAGGGCAGATGGGGGCAGCGACAGCCCGAGCTGGGGTCCCTGAGCCCCCCGCCCTGTTACAGTGCAGCTCCTCAGGTCCACAGACCTGGGCCGGCACAGCCTCTTGTACCTGGAGGAGGTGGGCCACGGCTGGTTCGGGAAGGTGAGTTGCTGACCCTGGGTAGGGGGATGGGGGATGCTGACACCGCGGGCCCCCTCTCTTGCCTGGCAGGCAGAGGGGCAGGGTGGAGACCTGCTTCTCCTGGGGGCCGCCCCAGCCCTGGGGTCCCGTTTCCTGCTGTCCCCTCCTGGGATGTCCCTTCTGTGCAGGCCCTGGGATCCGATGCTGGGAGGCACCTCTGAGAGGGCTGGGTTGAGGGACAGTGTCTTCGCCCTGGCTTCTCCCTGATCCCCAGGGCCTGGGGGTCCCCTCTTCCTCACGGCAGACCCCCAGAGAGAGCTGAGAACAGCTGGGGGCCTCGGGATGCCCACACAAGAGAGAATGTTACGGCCGGGAGGGGAACCCCTCTTGCAGAGGAGCAAAGCGAGGCTTCCAGGCTCGGGGCTGGGCGGGGTTAGCGAGGAGGAGCACGGATGGAGGCTGCGCCCGCCCCCACAGGTGTTCCTGGGGGAGGTGAACTCGGGCCTCAATAGCACGCAGGTGGTGGTGAAGGAGCTGAAGGCCAGTGCTAGCGTGCAGGAGCAGGCGCAGTTCCTGGAGGAGGCTCAGCCCTACAGGTGGGTGGCCCCGGGCGGGCTTGTGGGGGGCCCTGGGAACAAAGGCAAGCTCTGTGCTGCCCTGCTCCTCCCCCACCCCTGCAGAGCCAGCCCCCCTCCCCGCCCGCCCCCTCGCCCCCTCCTGCCCTGAGTCCCAGTCAGGAGGGCCGCCTGTTGGCTCCTCCAGGGCCCTGCAGCACAGCAACCTGATCCAGTGCCTGGCGCAGTGCGCGGAGGCGACGCCCCACCTGCTGGTGATGGAGTTCTGCCCCATGGTGAGTGCCGCCCCCCTGCACCGGCCCCCCCCGCCCCCCCCCCCGCCCCGGCGCAGGCTGCTCAGCAGGAGGGCCCAGCCTCCCCACGAGGCTGAGAGGCTGATCGGCTGATCGGCTGAGCTGGGAGCCCTCGTCGCCATCCTGTGGGCCCTACGTTCCCCCCGCAGTGGGACCTGGGGCCTCCTCGAGGCGGCCTGCGCGGTAATCTCGGCTGCTGCGTCCGCGACCCTGCTGCACTCCAGGGTCAGCCCAGCCGCCTGTCCACGGCAGAGAGGCTCTCCTGTGAGCCGCTCACCTCCGCCTCCTAGGCCTCACGTGGCCTGTTTAACTCCCCGGGGTGTGACACCACCTGCAAGATGCCCCCCGGGCCCCCACTGTCTGCTGCCGTGACCTCCTGGGGCTTCCCCAGGACGGCTGGGCCCTTTCTGGAGCCGGGAGGTGTCAGCAGGTCAGGGATCGCCAGCGGGCCGTCGGGTCCTCTGCCCCGTGCTCCCGCCAGGCTCAGCGTCGCCGCTCATGTGGCCTGTCTGCTTGGCAGGCACATGGGCCCGGTGGTCTGTACCCAGGACGTGGTCTGCAGGGACCGCAGAGAAAGCGCCCTCTGCCCGTGGGGTTGTACTGGGGGGCAGACTCAGGGTGGGGGGGCCGCTGTCAGCAGGCCCTATGTGGGGAGGGAGGGGTGGGGTGGCGGGCTCACGGGGTCCCTGCTCCCCGCCGGCCGGTGACGATGCCGCCCCTCTTGGCAGGGGGACCTCAAGGGCTACCTGCGAAGCTGCCGGGTGGCGGAGTCCATGGCGCCCGACCCCCTCACCCTGCAGCGCATGGCCTGCGAGCTGGCCTGTGGGGTCCTGCACCTGCATCGTCACAACTACGTGCACAGGTGAGGCGGGGCGGGGCTGCTGGCTCTCTGCGGCCTCTGCCCCTGCACAAACAGCACCAGCCTTGGGGGTTGTGTGAGGGTTCGCTGGGTTCGTCTTTATTCAGCCTTTAGGGACCGCGGTGCAAAGGCATCTGCTGAAATGGAAGACAGACGGGGGCGAGGGGGTGCGGCGGACACCTGCTTCGGCAGGACGTCAGGCCCAAGGCCCATCCTCTGACCCTGGGGCGGCCAGAGCCACCCGGTGGCCCCACACTGGCCCCTGCTCGCCTCTGTGTCCTGTAGGCCCCCCGGGGGCGGGTTGGCTCTGTCCTGCTTCCCACCCTGGCCCAGATGGACCAGGGTGCCCCGCCAGCTCTGGACGCCGCACGGGCCGCCCTCCCCAGCCACGTCCCGGTGCCCCCGGACGCCGCACGGGCCGTCCTCCCCAACAACATCCTGGTGCTGAGTGATGACACATGTAACTCCAGCATCAGTGATTTTGTTGAAGAGGGCAGCTGCCAGCCTCCCGACCTGCCCGCCGGGCCCACCCAGCCCCGAGCACAGGCCCGTCCGCGGCCCCTGGTGGATGTGTGCTGACCCCACGTTTGCCGTAGTGCCCTGGGCCCCCAGACAGCCCTGTGGCCGCCGAGCAGGCAGGGGAGAGGCCCACAGCCCAAGGCCAGCCACTGTCCTGCAGTGGGGGTGGGGTCACTCCCCGCCTCTGCCCTGTCCTGGGACAGGAGGGGGGCCCAGCCCTGTGTGAGCCGGGCAGGGTCAGGATCCCCTGGGAGACTTGGGATCTCAGGGTCCCCACTGCTGAGGGTGAGGGGATAGTGGGCGGGAAGAAGGACTGCAGTGTCCCTGGCTGGTTCGCCTCCGAGGGGTGGCTTAGCGGGCTGGTGGGAAAGAAGCAGGGGCAACAGCTGAGGTCAGGAGGGAGGTCCAGCAATGGGAGGGCCGTGCCTTCGCTGAGGGCCCCGTGGCACGCTCCGGCCTCTTCCAGACTGTGACATTTGAGGCCCTGTCCACGTGAGCCCTCCAGCGCACCCGGTGCCCGGCGAGGGCCTGGGGCCACGGGCGGACAGGCTGCCGCTCAGATGCCCCTTCCCGCCCACTCGTGACAATGCCCTCGGCGACAAGCGGTCCAGCCCCTCTGTGCCCCGGATGCCCCCAGCCTGGCCCTGCCACTGACCCCCCCCCTCCCGCCCTCCAGTGACCTGGCCCTGAGGAACTGCCTGCTCACGGCCGACCTGACAGTGAAAATCGGCGACTATGGCCTGTCCCACGGCAAATACAGGGTAAGGCGGCGGGGCCGAGCTGGGGGTCAGGGCCAGCGCCCGGCAGCCCGTGGTAGCCTTGTCCCCTGTGCCCGCAGGAGGACTACTTCGTGACGGCCGACCAGCTGTGGGTGCCGCTGCGCTGGATCGCGCCCGAGCTGGTGGACGAGGTGCACTGCAACCTGCTGGTGGTGGACCAGACCAAGGCCAGCAACGTGTGGTGAGTGAGAGCCGGGCGGCGAGCGGGGGCCGGGAGGGGAGTGAGGGCCCCGGGGGCGCTGCAGGGACACGCACGCAGGCCTTGCCTTGGTTGTCGTCCAGTGCCGCCTGACCTTGTGGCTGCTGGGCTACCTGCACGTGCATGTCCGGCGAAGGCACGGGGCCCGCAGGCCCGCCGGGCAGCAGGCCCCGAGCCCCACCTGCCTTACTTGTGCGATGACACGCTTATCTGTCCAGCCTCGTTGCTCTGTGGGAGGTGGTTACTTCCGGCTCCAGGGGAGTTCATGGGGCTGCTGGGGCCACCTGCAGCTGCCCGTACCAGTGGTCCATGGGCCTGCCCCTCCCGGGATCCCCTGACACCCAAAGTTGCCAGGGTCCGAGTCCACGTTCAGGTTGGAAAGCCCGCTGGGAGTGGAACAGGCTCTCCGGATGAGACGTGGGGCCTCAGCGTGGCACCTGCTCTCTGCGTGGGGGGCTGGAGCGCTCCTGTGACCGTAATCTGGAGGCGCCCCCCCATCCTGAGCACCCAGAGCCAAGCAGGGCACAGAGGGGGCACTCAGACCCAGTACTCAGCCTCCGGGGGCTCTGCCATGGTGGTCTCTGTCCCTGACTAGCCTCTCCTCCCCACCCCACCTGCTGCCCAGCTCCCAGGCCCGTCTGGTGTCCCTCCGCTCCCAGTGAGCCCTCAGAGCCTGGATCCGTGGACCCCCCTCCTTCCTGAGCACACCCGAGGCCTTTACCCACAGTCCATCACCGCTCCATCCCCTCGCTTCCCCCACTGGCCCGGCCTGCTGCACGCTGACGGGGGTCCTCCAAACGGCTCTGGTCCAGGCCACCTGACTCGTCTGTTGCCACATTTGATCTGTTCCTCGTGCTCCTGGTCTCCCGGGGCAGCCTGGGTGGGGTCCCAGGGAGCTGGGTGAAGCACACTGGACGGAACCCTGCATGCTCCGGCTGCCCCTGCCCGTTCCCTGGGCCCACCGGTACCCTAGGACCGAGAGCTTCACCCTGGTAGCTGTTAGCCCTGCTACGGTGTCTGGCCTTCACCGTGGCTGCGGAGTGAATATGTGAGCAAGTGAATGGACTTGGGTTTGTGGAAAGGCCTGTGTGGCTGTTATTTGCCTAGATGACCTGGGCACAGACTTGGGCCTCGCCGGGGGGGCGTGTCCTGCCAGCTGACGGAAGGAAGGGGCTGTCCTTTGGGGGGCGTCCCTAGGATGCCGGTGTGATGACGGGAGCTGCCCTGTGGTGGCCGAGGCTCTGAGATCCCCCCGATGGCTGTCACCTCGGCAGGTCCCTGGGCGTGAGCATCTGGGAGCTCTTTGAGCTGGGCGCACAACCCTACCCCCAGCACTCCGACCGGCAGGTGCTGGCCTACGCCGTCCGGGAGCAGCAGCTCAAGCTCCCCAAGCCCCAGCTGCAGCTGACTCTGTCCGACCGCTGGTGAGGACCTGTGAGGCCAGGCCGGGTGCAGGGGCCCCAGCAGGAAGGGCAAGACCAAGGCAGTGCTCTGAGTCTGACCGCCTGGGTTTCCGGCTCACGCTGGCTCCCCTCTGGCCAGCAGTGACCTTTGGGACCTATCCTGTTGTCCCCCACGGAAGCGGTCTCTTTACCCCAAACACAAACTCACCTGCAGCCGGGGTGGAGATGAGCTGAGAAGGGTGCTCCGCCCACTGAGGGCTCCCAAACCTCGGAGCCCAAGATTTGGGGTCTCCCATAACAAGTCGGAGGTTCTCTTCCCTGTCCTTAAGGGACTCTGAGTGGAAGGGGACGAGCCCTTCCTGCGGAGGGCGGTCTGCTCGTCCCTCCGGGGACTGGGGTCCTGGCTGGGCCGCGCCGGGTGGGGCTGGGGTGGGCGGGGCCCGCTGGGCTGAGCCCAGGCCTCCCTCCCGCAGGTACGAGGTGATGCAGTTCTGTTGGCTGCAGCCTGAGCAGCGGCCCACGGCCGAGGAGGTGCACCTGCTCTTGTCCTACCTCTGCGCCAAGGGCGCCACGGAGGCCGAGGAAGAGTTCGAGCGGCGCTGGCGCTCGCTGCGGCCGGGTGGGGGTGGCGCGGGCCCCGGGCTCGCAGGCCTGGCTCTGGGGGGCACGGGCGAGCTTGCGGCCGCCTCGTCCTTCCCGCTGCTGGAGCAGTTCGCGGGCGACGGCTTCCATGCGGACGGGGATGACGTGCTGACGGTGACGGAGACGAGCCGCGGCCTCAACTTCGAGTGCAAGTGGGAAGCGGGCCGCGGGGCCGAGGCCTTCCCGCCGCCAGGGGGCGCAGCGAGCCCCGGCCGCGCCGCGCGCCCGCAGGAGCTCTGCGCCCCCGACGGCGCGCCCCCGGGCGTGGTGCCCGTGCTCAGCGCGCACAGCCCCTCGCTGGGTAGCGAGTATTTCATCCGGCTGGAGGAGCCCACACCCGCCGCTGGCCACGATCCTGACTGCGCCGGCTGCACCCCCGGCCCCCACGCCGTGGACCTGCTCCCCAGTGGCGCTGACCAGGACGACTCTGAGGGCGGCGCGGACGCCTCATTGGCCGTGGAGCCGCTGCTGGGCCGTGGGCTGCCCCCTGGGGGGCCCTGGGGCCACTGTGACTACTACCTGCACGGGAGCCATGCCCGGGGCCCGCCCCGCACCCTGAGCGCGCCCTCACCGGGGACCCGCATGCCGGCGGAGCCCAGGGAGGAGGATGGCGACTGGGGCTCAGCTGCCTTCTGCCCACCCTTCTTGGAGGACCCGCTGGGCACGTCCCCCCCGGGGAGCTCTGGGGCCCAGCTGTCCCCGGGTGGGGAGGAGATGGGGGAGGCGGAGGAATGCAGGGCTGCCCAGCGCAGACACTGGAGTTCTAACGTGTCCACTAACAACAACAGTGCCAGCCGGGCACCAGGCTCCTGGGACCCGGGATATGTGGGTGGCTGCATGGGCTGCTGCCCCAGCACAGACCACACCCTACAGGCCGTCCCTGAGCTGGGCTGTCCCCTGGCCATGGAGGACACCAGAGAGCCTCTCCTTGGGCCACAGGGGGCCTCCTCTGGCCAGGAGCTCGGCCGTTGCCTGGGCCTCCCTCATCTGTGTCCTGCTGGGGGCCTGGCACCTGCCACTTGCCTGGTGCCATCCTCCCGGACACAGGCGGCCATAAGCTGGGGTGACAGCCCCCAGACAGAGCCCAGGCTTGCTGAGGAGGCTGAGGGCTCTGCCAGACCTCAACGGCCCCTTCCCTCCATCCCAGCCCCGTCCCAAGAGGGAGCCCTGCTTCCTGCCGAGGAGGCCAGTGGCTTCGCCGCCCTGCCTGCCTTGCCCGTGCCTGCTGGTGGCTGGGAGGCTGCCTCTGAGGTAGCCCAGGGCCTGGACAGCTGCAGTGGTTCCCCTGAGCTGGAAGAGCCAGTCAGTGAGGGCAAGGGCATGACAGAGGCCACTCCCGGCAATGTGGCCAGTGATGGCCTGCCAGCGGAGAAGCCGGACGTGACGCTGGCCTTCCGCTCCCTGCAGAAGCAGGTGGGGACCCCCGACTCCATGGACTCCCTGGATATCCCACCTTCCGCCAGCGATGGTGGCGGCTGTGAGGTCTTCAGCCCGTCAGTTACTGGCACTCCTGGCGGGCAGCCCCGAGCCCTGGACAGTGGCTATGACACGGAGAACTACGAGTCCCCTGAGTTTGTGCTCAAGGAAGCACATGAGCCCTGTGAGCCCGAGGCCTTTGGGGAGCTGGTCTCTGAGGGTGAGAGCCCCGGGCCCGAGACTCAGCTCTCCACCTCCCTTGGAAGCCTTGGCGAGAAAAACCCCTACCGTGACTCAGCCTACTTTTCCGACCTCGATACGGAGCCCGAGTCCACCTCGGGCCCCCAGGAGAAGGGAGGATGTGCCCTGGCCTGCAGGCTAGAGCTGGACCTGGAGAGCCCTGGGCTGCAGTCCGCACAGCCCTCCCCTGAGTCTGGGGTTCCCGGGGGGGCACAGGGCACTGGCCCCAAGGAGGTGCCACCGCTGCTCTTGCCACCGCCAGACAACTCTTCTCCAGAGCCCAGCAGCACCTGCCCAGAGAGCCCCAGACTGGAGGCTCCCTGGCCCCAAGGCCCTGCGCAAGGGCCTCCAGGGCCCAGCCCCCAGCGCTCCAAGGTTTTCCTGCTGACCCCAGTCCCACCGAGCTCAGAGAGACACCGCCCGGACCTCCAGGATGCCCCAGGACTGCTTTCTGGGCCAGCCCAGCAGGATCAGACGGGGGGCCCCCGCGCCCCCAGAACCCCACTCTGCCTGGCCTCGCCGGGACTGCCTGCAGCCCCGGAGGGCCGGTCGGAGGAGGACGAGGAGGACAGCGAGGACAGCGACGAGTCGGATGAGGAGCTGCGCTGCTACAGCATCCAGGAGCCCAGCGAGGAGAGCGAGGAGGAGGCGCCCCCGGTGCCCGTGGTGGTGGCCGAGAGCCAGAGCGCGCGCAACCTGCGCAGCCTGCTCAAGATGCCCAGCCTGTTGTCTGAGGCCTTCTGCGAGGACCTGGAGCGCAAGAAGAAAGCCGTGTCCTTCTTCGACGACGTCACCGTCTACCTCTTCGACCAGGTGGGCGGCCACTCCGGGCTCTGCGCGGGGGGTGTGGGTCCCCCAGGGGATGGGGAGCCCTGGGAGCCGCTGGCGACCCGGCCATGTGCTGCTCTGACCTTCCAGGAAAGCCCCACCCGGGAACTCGGGGAGCCCTTCCCCGGCGCCAAGGAGTCGCCCCCCGCGTTCCTGGCGGGCGGCCCCCGCACCCCCGGCGCCCCCGGCCGGCCGCGCCGGGCGGACCGCTCCTCCGACGGCTCCGCGGCCTCCGTGGCCGAAGAGGGTGAGCTGGGGGCGGGGGCCTGTCGGGGCGCGACTTCACGGGCGGGAGCGGGGCCTGCGGGAGGGTGTGATGTCAGGGTGGGGGGTGCAACGTCACGGGCGGGGGGCGGGGGGCGGGCCTGCCGCGCGGGGCCGTGACGTCCGCGACGCGAGTGACTGCGCCGTGGGCCTGCAGGCCGAGGGTTCGCGTGGGACGACGGCTTCCCGCCGACGCCGGCCCCGGAGGCCGCCCTGCCCGCCCCCGCCGCGCCCCCCAAGCCGGCCGCGCCCGGCCCCTTCTCGCGCTTCACCGTGTCGCCCGCGCCCGCGTCCCGCTTCTCCATTACGCACGTCTCGGACTCGGACGCCGGGTCCGTGGGAGGTGAGGCTGCGGCGGGGCTGGCGGGAGGGGACACCGAGGCGGGGCAGTGGAGAGGGCGGCCGGGAGGTCACCTGCCGGGAGCCCAGGCTCGGCGCTCATTATTTCCCATCTCCTGGACAAGGTTTTCAGAAAGGGAAACGGAGGTACGGCGGGGTTGGGTCACGCCCAGGCCTGTCTGTCCTGGCCGCCTTCTGGGGAGATGCAGGGGCCTCCCCCCACCACCAGTGGCTGGCCCAGCACCTGTCGGGGCCCTGGGGCCTGGCCCTTAGACCTCACCCTCTTCTCCTCTGGAGGCACCAGGCTGGACCTGGAGTGCCCCCCCACTCTGCCCTCTGCTAGACCTTAGCCCCCACAAACCTGAGCAGCCTCTGCCACCGGAACCTTCCCAGCCTGCGCTTTGGACTCACCCACTGCCCGACCCGGCCCCTCGCAGATCCCATGGCACTTGCCTGGAGGCACCGGTGGTGCTGGCTGAGGGGCCCAGCTCACACCTCCCTCCCTGCTCCTTTCCCGTGAGCCTTAGGCCAGGCGGGCGCTGCCCCGCCAGGCTGCCCCCCACCACGTGCCTGACAGGTGTGCGTCCCTGCATCCCTGCGACGCTTCTCTGGAAGCTCACCCAGAACAAGATCGTTCTGTCCCCCAGGCGGACTCAGTCCCTCCTCCACTCCCCATGGCCTGTGGCTGCAGCCTCTGGGGAGGGCCCGTCCGCTCATCGCGGGCACACAGCGGACCCTTAGTAGATGCCTGAACAGATAAGCAGGCCACCAGGAGGCTCGTTTGTGGTCCTGTTTGGGTCTCAGTTTCCCCACCTGTAAAAGGAGGACTCAGAGGGCATTTGCTGGGTTTTGTTGGGCTTGAGGGACAGGCCTGGGCTCTGGTGAAGCGGTGGGGAGAGAAATGGGTGCGGCTCCCACGGACACAGATGGGCAGGCCCGTTGCAGTGAAGGGGCCCGAGGGCTGCAGCTCCAGCTGGTCATTTGGCCCCTTGGCCAAGGACGGAGGTCAGGTGGCAGTCCTGGGGCAGGGGACTCTCGGGAATCTCTGTCCCTGGTGTCTCTCCAAATGCTCATGTGGCCCCTCCTGTTTGCCAGGCCCTGTAGCAGGTGCTGGGGGCAGCTGTAAAGAGGCTTGAGGCCCAGGTGGGCCTCCTTGGGAGCCCCTGCTGGTCCTGCTCCCAGCGAGGATGGTGACCGAGAGCGGGGACCTTGGTCTTGGTGGTCGGCAGCAGCTTCCAGCACCTTGGTGCCCCGCACAGCACTCTGGAGGAGCAGGGCAGGACCAGAGGCCTCTGCACCGGATGGGGGGGCAGCCCTGGACGCCCTAGCGGGAGGATTTGCCCTGGACGCTCGGGTTTGTTGCTAGCTGCTGGGGATGCCCTACAGCCTCAGGCCTGAGCAGCTCCTTACCCTACAGCTGCCCCTCCACCCTGACCCTGCTAACGGGCTGCTTGGCTTCTGAGGCCAGGGGACCTGCTCTTGGCTGGGGGGCCTTGCATGCCCTGCCCACCAGTTCGTGTGGGGAGTTACAGGACACTGTGTCCTCACCCCAGGTGAGAGAATGGGCACAGGCCTGCTGGGACAGCCCCTCTCTGCCCCCTTCGCCCCTTCTGCCTGGTTCTGGGTTTGCTCAATGCAAGAAGAGGACCCTGGGCTTATGTGTCCCCCCCCGCCACCACCCTTACCTCAAAGTCTGTGGCTGTGTTTCCCTTCACTGACTCGGCTAGACCCATACACTCTCCCTCCCCCGCGTGGTCTGGGCCAGCTCCCCCCTGAATCCGCTGCTGGACCCCGGGCGGGTGGGTCAGGGTGGGCAGCCTGAAAGGTGGGGGGCTTCCCAGCCACACCTGTTCTAGAGGTGCCTGTGGCTGGCTGGCATGTCCAGCTCCCCCTCCAGGGCACTGCCCAGACCGGCCCAGCCGCGAAAGGACAGTGGGGGGGCTGCACCCCCACAGTGCGAGGGGCTTCTGCCCGCAGGAGTGCGGGCACGGGAAGGAGTGGAGCTGGGGGGAAGCGGGGGGCAGGGCAGCACAGGGAATATTTTTGTAACTGCTGTTGTCTGAGCGAATGGAAATGGGATGATTTTAAGTTATTGTTGCCAAAGAGACGTAAAGTTTATTGTTGCTTTGGGGGTGTGGGTGGGGGACTTGTTTTGGGTTTGTGTTTTTTGTTTTTGATTAGTTTGAGGCTTAGGATGCTGGTGCAATGATTTTCTTGTTCCTCTTTTGTTTGTTTTTTAAAAGAAATCAAGCTTAAGAAAAAAAAAGCCTTCGTGCTAAGTGTGTGTTTTCTTTTGTGGTTTGCACATAAAGCGCTGGGCAGGAGGGGGCCTGGGTGGTGCTGAGGTGGGGACTCAGCTGCCAGGTCTGCCCAGGGCACGGTAGTCCCTCCTGACCACGGGAGGGGAGGATGCGAGAGGGCGGCCACCCTTTCCCCCCAGCTGCCCTGGCACACCTCGGTGGAGGGGGGACAGTGACTTGGGGAGGGGAGGGGACCGGCGGCAGCAGCCCTCTCTTCCTGTCCTGTGGGGGGGACCCACACACCTCCCTGGACATTCTTGCCCCTCGCCTTCCCAGGGCACGGGGGTGGGGGCAGGGTGAGCGGCAGGCAAGAGGGTTTTTGAGGAGTCCGGGCTTCTGTGCATCTCTACCCCAAACATCTGCCCTAAGACCCCACCTGGCCCAGCTCTTGCGAGGCCAGAGGCCTGTGCCCCCACCTGCCCTACCAGCGACCCCTTTTGCTTCTCTTCCTGGGCTGTGGACAGACTTCGGTCAGATCAGGGCTGCTGAACCCCTCCTTCAGGAGCCTGGCGGGAGGGGTGACTGCTGCCTGGAACGGCTCCTCAGATGGGGACTGCTGGTCACTGTGCTGGTCACCAGGGGTGTATTTCATCCACAAATACTGTGGAAGCAGCTGGTGGGGGACCCCCCACCCCGCCAACGGCACCCACTGTTCACTCCAGGGACGCGGAGGAGAGCTGGGGGCCCCGCAGCCAGTTCTGGAGGGAGGCTGGGGTTTGGGTGGGGAGGGGCAGAGAGGCCCCCCAGAACTGCCAGCAGGAGTGGGGAGGCTCAGCAGAGTCCCAGTCGAGGGCTCCTAATAAATTCATCTTCCAGAGAAAGGTGTTGGTCTCCCCCGCTCCTCTGCCCCAGGCCTCCCGCCCCCCTCAGGCCGACAGATCACAGGCAGGCACAGGTGGGTCAGCCTGTTTATTGACCAGACACTTGGGAGCTCTGAGCGGTGTGGGAGCCGGGCTCCCCTTCCGGCTACAGGCTGACCGAACACCCTTCCCTGCACCTGGGGGCCACGGCCCACACAGCCAGGCGGGCCTGCCTGAGAGGCTGGCCGCACCGCCCCGGGGGCAGCTCCCAGCTCCGGGGCCGGCCCCACTCACTCTCCTCGGCCACGGCCCAGGGGCCACCTCCGAAGAAACGGCCGGGATCCAGCCCAGGCCAGACTGAAGTGGGGGCAGAGCCAGGCAGGCGAAGGGCGTGGGAGGAGGAGAACATTCTCTAGACAGGGACCACACAGACCGTTACAAAAGAGGTGTGTGTGTGGGTGGGGGAGGAGAAGAGGGGCCCGGCGGGCAGCGGCGGGGACTTGGCCATCAGCCGAGGAGGGGAGCAGACCTGTCATTGGTCACTGTTGGCTTCAGCTGGACGTTGGCGAAGGGATTCCTGAGGAGAGAAGAGAAGAGTGGCTTTAGCGTGGGAGGGGCGCTGTGCCTCCCGGGCTGCCCTGCGTGCGCCCCAGGGTCCCGCAGCCCCGCGGAGGGCCCAGCCTCTGAGCCCGGAGCAGGGCCGCGATGGAGCCTGCTGGGGACAGCCGGGGCAGGGCTGTCCGCGGGGCCGGCTGCCTGCCGATGCGCCCACCTGCTGCCGTCAGCCCTCCTGGGGCAGGGCGGGTGGGGGTGTGGGGAGCGGCCCGGTGGGCCAGGAGCCAGTTCTTCCTCCGAAACCTGAGGTGGTCCTGAATGGGCCTGCACCCAGGCTTGGTGAGCCGCCCCATAAGGCCCCGGAGGCACCCGACACCTGCCCAAGAGCAGGAGCGGGCCCGTTTTTAAAGACACGCCGACACACACACACAGCTCAGCAGCTCTCACGACCCCGGCCCATGCATCCCGGGGTCCCGGAACGCGGCTGGCTGCAGACAGGGGGCCTCGGCCCGCCCCACGCCAACACGACACACAGGGGGTGCACGCACACTGGCAGCGATCCCCGCAGGTCTGAGGCCACAGCTGACGGACAGACGGACTGGCCAGACAAGAGGTTGAGATGGGACGAGATGAGCGCAGTAGAGACCAGCACCCAGTCTGGTCCTCACAGAAGCCCCTCCTCGGAGTCCCCACTGGGCTTGGGAGGGACAGCCGAGGACAGCGGGCTGGGGGTCATCAGGCAGCCCCAGGGGTGACAGCACAGATGGAACGTGGGACACGGGGGGCTCGGCACGGACAGGACGCACTCCTGGCGAAGCACTCGGCTCTCGAGCCGTTACCTGGGGCGCAGTCGCCTCTGGTGCAGCTGGGCTGGTGTCCGCAGGAGCTGGGTGGGCGGGCGCTCCGTGCAGCGCCCAGCGAGAGCACGTGGGGGTGGGGGCACCACCCTGTTTTCTAAAACGCGGAGACACTTCGGACTGAACTTTTGAAAGGATAAACTAGGGAGAGGAGCCGACCTACTGGCGCATGGCTTCTACATCTGCAAGCTGACGACCGAGAATCCCGCGAGGGTGCGCTGCTTGTGAACGTCCTCCGATCCGGAGTGCTGTGACCCCCGGGGTTCCAGGCCGCTTCCAGCCCCAGGCCCCTCCACGCGCTCCAGTCCTCTCTCCAGCCGATGTGTGCAGAGCTTCAGTTTTGATGGTCAGGGGCAGCGGCTGCCTCAGGGCTCCCCAGGCCAAGACTGCTGTGACCGGGGACATCTGCCCCCAGGACAGAGGGTGGAGGGTGGCCCATGCCCTGCCTGCCACCTTGACTAGACTCTGGTTCTAGTGGAAGGCTTCAGGCCCGTGGCTGTCCCCAGCCAGGGTCAAGGCAGGATGTTTCGGGGGGCTGGAACGGGGCAGGTCTGTTCGTCTGGGCTTGGGGACCGAGCAGAGGAAAGGGCACAGGCCCCGTGGCCGAGAAGGAAGGGCAGGTCCCGTGCTGAGCGGAGCCAGAGCAGAATGGCCAAGCGGGTTTGGGCAGCACACACCTTGATCCTGCCCTGGGCACACCTGAACCCTCATCAGAAAGGATTGGTGGCAAAGCAGCGTCGTCAGCTGGGGCTGGAGGGGGAGCAGCAGGGCCGGAGAGGCCCCCACACCCTGAGAGGGTGTCTGGCCTCTGACCCCCACCTTCCTAATCTCCTTCCCCAAAACCGCGTGACCGTGGAGTGCGGTACCATCAACACTGCGGGTCCTGAGGAAAGGGGCAGGGGCTGAACTCTGCCCGGGCCTCCCCTTCACGGCCCCTGCCCGGGCCCGGCCAGAGACCTCTGGCTGGGGCGTGCCCACCCCGCAGCACCACGGGGAGGTGCGGCCCAGGCGGGGGCCGACCACCTCCTGGGGAAGCGCGGGCTCCAGGGCTACCCGAGGGCAGGCGTCCGTGTGACCCTGGGCGGGTCAACGCCGACCTGACGCAACAGGACACAATGCGGACCCGAGGCCCAGCGCACAGTCTCTGGTCCTGCGGACATGGGTCACTGCTTGGGGGAGAGCGCCAGGGACAGAGGCTTCCTCCCAAGAGCACCGTCGCGGACGCTGACCACAAACCCCCAAGACACAAGGAAGCTCGAGTCCTGCCAGCAAAGCGCAGTCGACGGGAACCACCCGAGCACAGCAGGCCCGGGATGGCGGGTCTGCTCCAAGTCAGGAGCCGCCCAGGCGTCTCCCACGGGCGCGGCTGCGACTCCCCCCGCCCCGCCCCCCGAGCACACCCCGGCAAGGACTCCGGAGCAGGACCTCGGACAGGGAATGGATCTACCTCAGCGGAGCAGGCCCGCAGCGAGCTCCCGAGCTGCGACCCCACCGTGGGGGGCAGATCCAGTACTGGGTTCCAGGGGCCACCCTTCGGGGCGCCACGGAGCCCCTGCCTGCAAACCCTACGGCCCGAGGGGGGCCAAGCGCCGAGGCCCAGCACCTTCCCATTCAAATCCTGCGCAGGTTTAGGGAGTGGCCTTAACTGTCCTGAGTCCACTACGTGAGTGTGAAAAAGTCGTTTCGGATGCGGTTTCTGTCCTCCTGTGACTCTGGAGCAGAGGGAGCGGAGAGCAGCTGGGGCAGATGTCCACTTTCTCCGGAATGTCCTCTGAGGCACAGCGGTTCTCATGCCTCCAGGACTCTGGCCCTCCTGGCGTTGAGTCCACCTTGCTCTGCGCCAGGACCGCACCTTGGGGGGCGCAGCTCGGCAGAGCGGGCCAGGGCGCCTCAACCAACCCAGGGGCTTCTGACTCTCCACCCCCCGCTGAATCTCCAGTCTCGGGGCTGGGCCGGTTCTTTGGGGGGGAAGCCAGCTGGTGGCGTGGTGTGGATGCCCACGGCACCCCCGGGGGCCAGGGGACTGCCCTGCACTGGGGACCAGGGCTCAGGCAGAGGCCAGGCTGGGCTCCAGAGCAACGGGGGCTGCAGGAGCAGTGGGGGTGGGAGGTGCAGGCCTCTTAGGGCCTCTTGGAAGAGGAGGAACCTAGAGGCAGGGAAGGCCTTTCCACCCTGTCCCCAAATGTCAGGAGCATTTGTCTCCAGAACTTTCCAGAAGTTCCTCACGCTGCAGCTCAGACACATTGAAAGGCGAGTGAGTCCAGCACCTGTTGGGGCAGTCACTGCCCTTGGGGAGGACCACACTGCTGGGGTGCTCTGTGGGGTATGGAGGATGCAGGTGCTAGCTTCATGGGGCAAACTTCTTGGTGACTGGGTGGGTGGGGACAGGCAGCAGCAGTGCGCCCTGTCCCAGGCACAGGGGCCCAGAGTGCTGGGCTCCCCGCCCACCCGCTCGCTGTTGGCGCTTGCCTTCCCAGGGCTGAGTGCAAGGGACCATCACAGGACGGGCTGCAGAAGGCCAGCCAGGGCACCCACACGTGGTGGCCGAAGGCCTGGTCTGGAAAGCCTGCTGCAGCCTCGTGGAGTCACGTCAGGGCAGGTGTGAGGTGAGTCCAGCCAGAACAGGCGGCAAAGCCCGGGTCCACCTGCTCCGGTGTGCCCGAGACACCCACGTGGGCATGAGCCACGGAGCTGTCCCCAAGACCGACCCTGGTCTCCCTGGCCCCCCGAGGGGCTGCAGCGCTCGCCAACCAGAGAGCCGGCCAGGCCGGGCTCAGACCCACACCCACAGGGGCCAGTCCGGGGGACACTCAGCCAGAGGAGCCCAAAGCTGGCCTCCCCCGATTGTGGCCGAAGGGCCCCACGGAGGCAGGAGACCCAGGCAGAGGGCCAGGGCCGGACCACGCCCAGCAGAGCAGGGGTGCAGCCAGTCAGGCCCACAAGCTTCCAGACAGAGAGAGGAAATCCCAGAGCCCGAGGAGCAATCCAAGAGGAAGCGAAAGCCCAGAACCCAGAGCAGAGGCAGGCTCGGCAGACCCTCGTGCCCGTCCCCACCTGCCAGGGCCAAGGCCAGAGGGTCTGCAGAACCACTGGGAAGGCAGACTGACCAGCATGAGAAAACCAGGGCAACTTACTAACTCTAGTCAGGGTCAGCTCAAAATCTGGCCACTTCCACATCAGCGCTGCAAGGAAACACAAGGACTCTGTTGGTGCGGGTGGGTGGGTGGGGGGGTGGGGGGACCCCGCCAGGGGCACGCGGCCCTGCCACCGGGTAGCCGCAGGGAGGAACAGGAAAGGGCTGCCCGCGGCAGGCGTCCCCAGTCAGCCCACGTGGCCCAGGCCCCCGAGAGGACAGTGACCACGTTGTCCGTCTGCGCAGCTCAGTCCCTGGACGGAGGCCGGCTCACTGAGGCCGCCCAGATCTACACGGCGAGCCTGGAAGGAGGCACCACACCCAGCTCAGTGCAATAAATAAAACTTTTATTCAAACGACTGCAGTACAGAGCACAATTCAGATTTAAAAAAAAAAAAGGAAAGGAAACAGGAAAATATTTTGAGCACTTTACATCCTCATACGAGTGTCGCAGTTTTGTGTCTACATTCATCCATTGAGCATGGAATCCCCTGGATTTGAGATCTTTTAGCAAAATTAGAACACCAACACGGAAGGCTCTTTGTACATGGATCCACGTTCTGGCTTTGTATTCTCCTTAAATATAAAATGCGTCTATGTCTTGAGCTGCTTCTCTCACAAACACTCCCAGCCACATCCTAGTCCACAGGAGAGCGGGTGGAGGGTTTTGTTAGATCACGTTAGAAAAAGGAGCGTCCACAGCTTGGCAGGGGCTCCCGTGGCGGGAGGGGCCGGGCGGGACTGCACCCCGGCTCCTGCCCCAGATTCAGGGTGTGAAGAGGCCAAACCAGTAGCTGCAGAGTCCAGCATGTCCGCTTCGGAAGTCACCAAGACACACAAAAAGACGAGAGCGTTTAGGGAGGACGGGGGCAGGGACTGCCTCCTACCCCCCCACCCCCGGGGTGGCAGGCGCAAAGCCGCCCTCCCCAGGGCCAGCCCCTGGCGGCCTGGGGGCCACGGTTCCCTCACAAGGCTGTCCGGTGGTTTCCAGAACGCGTTGGGGGGGGTGGTCTCTGGAGCTCTTTGGAAAGTCCGCGAGGGGCCGCACCTGCCCGCCCCTGCCCCGCCTGGCACCGCGTGAGGTCACACGGCCCTGGGGACGCTGCCCGCCCGCACTCTGGTCTGTACACCGGCCCAAGCATCCGCGGAGAAGGAAGCGCTCAGGGGCCCGGGCTGCTGGGCTGCACGGGGCCGGGGGCCGTGGCCTCCCTCACAGGAGCGGCCGGCTTCCTCAGGAGGCCCCCCGGCTGGCACGAGCCTGTCTGTCGGTGCGGCCCTGGGAGGGGGCGCCTGCGGGGCCGCGAGCCTCCCCTCCCCTGACACAGGGGTCCGTGTCCGCTGGGGGAGTCAGATGCAGGAGTAACAGTACGCACACCAGAGTCCATGCAGATCTGCTTTTGTTTGTCAGGAAAGAAAAGTCCTTTTCCTGTTTTTTCTTTTCTTTTTTTTTTTTTTTTTAAGATTTTTCTTTTTCTTCAAACTTTAGGCCTGGCTCACGGTGAGCCTTCAAAAAGGGACAGTGCGTTGTGAACATGGCAGCCGCGGAGCAGACGTGAGGCTGCCTGGCCCCCGCTGCCTGGCCAGCAGCTCCCGCCTGGCGGACGCACGGGGTTGGGGGTGTGTAAACACGGGGGGCAGAGATGGGGCAGCACCATGGACCCTGGGGGATCTCAGAGTCTGGGGTCACCAACCAGAAGGCGGGACAGGGCAGGCGAGAAAGAAAAAGAACCCGAGAACAAACCAACAAGAGCGGAGGAGGGAACCGATGGAGGCCAGACAGGTGGGGGGGCTCTCCCGAGCAGCGGCTGCCCGTGGTCAGCGTCCTCACACCGTGGACACCAGGGTGCCACTGCCGCTGCGGAACAAAGCACAGGACGCTGCGGGGCCGCACACCGCTCCTGCAGCCACTCCGGTCAGCCGGCTGCCTGGCCCCGGAGCAGGGGCGGAAGCAGCCCCCACCCCACCCTGAGCCGGGACGAGGGCCACCAGGACGGAAGAGCGGGGACGACCGGGAGCCCCGGCGGCTGCGGTGGGCACCGGAGCAGGCTGCGCTCCCGCGGTCCAGGGCCCCCTGCCACCCACCCAGGGTCAGAGCACGAAGGTGGCTCTCCGGACCCACTCGGCAGGACCCTGGGATCGTGGGCTCCTGCCCTAGGACCCCCAGCACTCAGACAAGTAAGGGGTAGGGAGAACAGGCACCCTGGGCCCCGCCTGCCCAGACCCAGAGTGGGGCCTCCACAGTCTCCAGCCAGGCCCCCACAGAGCAGGCCTTGGAGGGTCTGTGAGGGGGCCGGCCCTACCCACCCACAGCTCCCAAGGACAAGTGTGAAAGCCCCTTACCTGCTCACAGCCCGCGCTCCGTAGTCCTCTAGACCCTGGGGAGGGAAGGCAACCCAGGTTAGGCCGGGGGTCCTGGGGGCGAGGTGGGGTCTGCAGGACAAGAGGAGGCTGGGCGCACCGCCCTTGACCCGAGTGGGCACGCGGTACTGCCTGCAGCCGAGAGCGTGGAGGGCCCCTCCCACGTGCACAGCAGTGACATCCCAAACTCACGGGGACATCTCCTCATCTGGCCAGCGGCAGACCATGCATGGTATGAGCTCAGACTCAGGGGCACAAGCAAGACACATCCCCCGATGACCCCCTCCACGCACACGTCCCGTGGTGAGCGGTCAGGGGCTGTGGTCACCTGATGAGAGCACCAAGGCAGGCGAGCGTGGGATTACCTACGTCTTGGAGCAGGCAGGGGGGCCTCCCTGGGAACCAGTGACACTTGCAGGGAGGGGGTGAGGGCCAGGCGGAGAAGCCAGCCTGGGCCAGTCCCTGGGCAGAGCATGCCCCTGCGCCCCGAGACACCAGCGGCAGCGCCCCGGCTATGGGGCCGAGGGAGGGGCTGTGGACACCACCACAGCTCTGCCGGCCTGGCCTAGGGCCATCAAGGGCCGTTGGGGACACCCTCCTCGGCTGTCTCCGCGCCAAAACCAAACCTGGACGCCGGGAAGTGGGAGCAGCGTGCAGTGCCCAGGCCGGCCTAGGCTCAGCCAGCTGTGTCCTGGGCCCAGGCGGGGCTGGACGCGGCTGGAGCGTCTCCCACCCAGCAGGCTGGACCCATGACCCCGAGGTGCCACGCCTCTCCCAAGCTGGATCGGCCTCCCTGCTGCTGTTGCCCTGAGCACCAGCACCAGCCTCACCTTCCCCGCCAGGCTCCGTCCCGGGCCTTAGCTACACCTCCCCGGTCTGGTCCTTCCCACCACGTAACTGTCTCTGCCCGACCGTAAGCTCCTCCAAGACCGCTCCCTCACACACAGCACCTCACTCGCGATGGTCACGCCCACCTCACAGGAAGGGTGGGGGCGAGGCTGCTCAGGACGGTGCTGAGTGGGGCCTCTCCTGGACCTCACCCACCTACACCACCACTCACCCCAGCCGGGCAGGCGGAGACCCAGGTGAGCACCTGCTGCCCACATCTTAGAGAAACTCCCCTTCTCCCCGCTCCCGGGGGCTGGGGCGCTGACCCCCATGTTGGGGCCCAGTCCCGAAGACTGCAACCGAGAGCAAAGCTGTTGGCCCCTACTCCCCACGTGGCCACAGCAGACAAGTGTTCCAGAAGCCTCGGGCTCCTACGACTACGAACCTTCCCCCGCAGAGCCATGCCGTCCACGCTCACACCCAGACCCCACCTGGGCTTCAAAACCACCATCGTACACTCCAGGGGCTCTACTGGGGACCCGCACCTGGGACCCAGGCCTTGACCTCCTGCCTCTGGCCACTTGGTACCGGGTGACCTGGGCATGCGTGCCTGGCCCTGCCTCCCGAGGCCCAGAGACACACCACCAAGAAGCCTCTGGCCACATCCCAGGACTCGAACGCGAGTGCTCATGTCCACACTCGGGCCGTGACTGCCGGAGCCCAAGAGCCTCAGGGAGGGGGCTCCTGGACACGAAGTCCTCCCTGATGCCCAGGCCCCCTGCGAGGCGGGAGGCCTGAAGGCCACCGATGCCCCACCCGGAGGGAAGGCCAGGCAGCGGGACCACCTCGGCCTTCAGTAGAGCCGCTTCTGGGGCCCCTCCCGCGGCGCTCACCTGGGAGAAGGCAGGTACAGCCACACTGTAGGGCCTCTGCTTGAAGGTGCCGGCTGCCTGGGCAGGGAACGCACGGGAGGCTGCGCCGTAGTCGGGGGGCGGGAGGGCTAGCTCCTCCTTGTCCAGGAGGTTCCCCGTGCTGCTGCTTTTCCCCTGCTGCAGGCTGTGGGGCAGAGGCTTAGGGGCTGGCTCCACCCCGGCCCCCAGGACCCCATCCAACCCTCCACCTTCCCCACGCCTCCCTCAGGCCCTTCAAGAAGGCCTAACGGGGGGCTGCAGCCTCACCGAGCCAGCGGAACCGGGCCTGAAGGTGCGGCGGCAGGAAATTCCTAAAGCCCGTGCACCCCACCCCGACCCAGTCCTCTCGGCGCCGCTCGGCCCCTTCTGGGGCCCCGCACACCCTGCCCAAGGGAGGCGACAGCAGGGTGTGCTCCCGGGCCCAGTGAGGGGGCAAGGGAAGCCCCACCCACAGAGCACCCGGTGACCTTCCTCACAAAGCGGCCCGCACCCACAGCCCCCAGGAACCTCAACACGCAGCATGCCGGGCGTGGGGGCAGCACTGTGGGCGGGAGGGGACCAGAGCCCGGCCGAGCCCTTTGAGCAGAGAGCGGGCGCGGCTCACAGACCCACCGCGCCCTGTTCTCGCGGCAACCTTTCCAGAGCGAAGGGCCAGCAGCCTGGGTCAGCATGCTCACCTCATGTGCAACCTGTCGCTGCCATCGCCGTCCAGAACCCGGGTGTAGGAGAAGGGAAACCAGCCCCGCCTGGAGGAGAGAGCACAGGTGAGAGGGCCCCAGGGCCCGGGTGCCCCCGGCTCCCCGGCCTGGCTGCAGCCGTCTCTCTAGCGAACACAAGCAGGCGCTCGGAGCAACAGCAGACCCCGCCGGCACCCTGGGCACACACGGGCCCTGGACGGGAGGCTGGGCACCGCCGGCAGAGCGCCCGCGCCCGCGGCGGCCAGGGCCGGTTTCCGGCCGCACCGACAAAGCAGAGCAGCCGTCTGGAGAGCAGGCAGGGGTGCCGTTTGGGAAGGATGTGTCCTAGCCTCTCCCCGCTCATCACCCCCTCCCCAGATGGCGGCCGCCCGGAGGCGGGAGCCAAGCTGCGTCCAGCCCCTCCGTCCCTGGCTACGGCAGGCAGGGGCTGCGAGTCTCCATCTCGCCACCAGCCACCTCCAGACGACAGTGGTGCTCGGGGGAAGGGGCGGCTCCTGACCAGGGCAGCCCCACGGTGGCTCGAGAACGAGAGGCTGGCAGAACCTCGGGGCCACGGGGGTTAAATTAAGCCGTGAAGACACAGGTCCTGTGACCCGATGGCCCAGCACACAGGCTGAACAGAGGAGACTGGGCAGCAGAAGGCCTGGGGTGGACGGCTGGCCTCTGCCAACTGGGAAGCCACACACCCGACAGCAGGGAAGGTAGGTGCCAGACGGGCCGCGGCGTGTGCGTGCGGGGCTCTGGGCCAAGTGGGTGACGCGGGCGGTGAGGGTGATGGGCTGGTGAGAGACGGTCTGTGCCGCCGAGATTGGACGACTGAAAACCCACGGCGGGATAGTCAGTCTGGAAAGGACGCGAGCCGCCAGGTCGTCTGAGGGCCGCAGGGTCAGGAGGCCTGCTATCCGGGCCCGGGCCGACAGCTGGCTGGGAGGGGGGCGGCCTGCGGATGCTCACATTTTGGTCTTCTCGCTCTCCCCGTAGTGCCAGCCGTCGCGGGCCTCAGGCACCAGCAGGGTGATGAGGTCTCCCTCCTTGAAGCTCAGCAGGGTGCTGTTGTCCCCGGCCGCGTGAGAGAAGATAGCTTTCACCCGCATGCGGCCGTTGCGTTCCAGGCCAGCCGCCATGGAGCTGGAGCGCGGCAGGGTCTTGTTCTCAGCTGTCGGGACGACAGGGTAGGAATGAGGGGACGACGTGCTTGTCCTCCTGTCGGCTCAGCCTGACGGGAAGGTGCTAGAAGGCCCCGGGCGGGCCTGGAGGGGGACGCTCGTTTGGGCAGGACCCAGATGCTGCAGAGGCGGATCCAGCTGCAGACCTACCGCTCACCAGCTGTGGGGCATTCTGGGCCTGGACCTCAGCTTTCCCACGTGCTCATCGGCAGACCCTCACCGGCTGGGAGGGGGGGCTGTCCCACTGTCCCTTACAGCCCTGCCAAGCACCGCCCGCGTGCTCCCATCACAGGCTGAGCCCAGATGTCCTGGCACAGCCCCGCCCTATCGTGTCGACTTGAGGGGAGCCAGGCAAAGCCTGAGGCTCCAGGACAGAGATTTCACCGGGGGCCCAAGGGGGCCGCACCAGGGCACGCACACGCTCGGGGCTCTGAGGGAGGCCTCCCCCACCTCCCCTCGGGTATGGTGTGACAGCTGGGGGCTGGGGGCACGTCCGAGCCCTTACTGGCCGCATAGCTGTTCTTCGGGGCCACGCTCTTGCGCACGGGGAGCGTGTTGGAGTAGGAGTCGCTCAGCTTGCTCTGGGACTGTGGAGGAGACGAGGTCTTGGGCTGGGCGGCCTTGCGGTCGGCCCAGGGGCTGTAGTCCTCACCATCTGGGCCCGAGACGCCGTTCATGACGGGCGTGCTCTCCTGGGCAGACAGCCGCTGTGGAGAAGAGGCGAGGGATGGGGGGGGTGGCGTCGCGGGAGAGCCTGGTCAGGTGAGGCCGGCATGGGAACCCCTCACCCCGGCCACCCCGGTGCAAGCGTGGGGGCCATCCTTCCACACCCATAAAGCTTGCTGGAGGCCGCAGACTCACCCCCACAAACGGGGCCAGCTCGGGGGGCACCGGCAGGGGCTTGGCCCCCGGGATAGGGTCTGAGATGACCAGGCTGGACTTGGAGGCCGACAGGGTGCTGGGGAGGATGGAGCCGTTGCTCCCGGCCATCTGCTGCATCAGCTGCACCGCACGGTCCGGGATCTTGTTGGGGTCGGCGCAGGCCTGTTGCCACAGTGGCAACTTCTGTGCCAGCAGCTCCTTGCCCTGAAGCAGAGGAAGCAGGACGGGGCAGGGTCAGGGCCGGGCACGCAGCGGGGGGCCGTCCCCGCAGGGCCACAAGGGCCCGGCCCCAGACACACTCCCCCACTCAGGAGGGGCACACCTGCCTAAGGCTCTCGGCTGCTCCACACCAGGTGATGACTCAGCCAGATGGGGCCCCGGGGGTCCCTGACCCCCAGCCTGGGAAAGAGGCGGGCTGTTGCCATAAGCCATGCAGTCATGGGGCCAGCCGGGCTGAGACAAAAATGAAGGTCCAACCTGGCCGGGGGCCGCCAAAAAAGGAAAAAGGGACAGACGCTCCATGGGCAACCATGAGGTCCTGGGGAGAGCGTCATCCTGGGGTCCCGAGCCGCGGTCAGGCCCAGCTACGGGTGCAGGAAGGCGAGACCCCATCATGCGGTACCAGATAGATGCAAGGTGACAACTGCCCCTGCCCCCAACCCAGGGGCCCGAGAGCCCAGCTGTCCCTCCAGTGTGCATCGGGGTGTGCCCAGGGCGCAGCTAGCCGGACAAGCACGGGCCTAACAAAACATGACAAAGCCACGGGTCTGGTGAGGAATCCCAAAATGAGGGACAGCCGAGTGGGGCGCCAGCCTGAGGTTCCCTGCAGCCCAGCTGGGGTCTGGCGCCCACCTCATGGGCCTGTCCAGGGCTTGGGGGCAGCTGTGCCCTCCCTCCTGTTTGGCCAAAGTGTCTACCTGGCCTGTAGCAGACGCGGTCACCCGTGTGCCACTGCAGAGCCTGGAGCTCCCCTGGGTGGAGTGCTCCCTAGCTCGGGGCAATCACTGTCCCTGAGACCTCCGAAGGGGCTGTCCGGCCCTCACTGCCTCTCCCCACTCTGACCTGTGTCTGGGCACGGAGGGGGCATCTGTGTGGGAGACGTGGAAGAGGCTAGAAAAAGGCCCTGTGAGCAGGCCACACCCTCCACTGCGCGCTGGGTGAGACCAGGGGCCAGCAGACCGTGGCCCGGGCGCCGGCCGCCTGTTTTGTAAACGAAGTTTGATCGGAACACAGCTGTATCTGCTCCTCCACACATCTGGGGCTGCTTCTGCGTGCTACGGCCCAAACCCAAAATGTTAACCTGGACCCTGGCTGAGATAACTGGTTGATAGGTCTGGGTGGTGGTGACAAGGCCCCAAGGATCCAGCACCACACGGGGGCACCTGCAGGGTCAGGGCGTGGCTCTCGGAAGGGCTCCACAGCTGGGCTGACCGGCCAACCCAGGGCTCCCACCTGGTGATGAACCGCGTCGCTGGGGCTAGGACCCACCTGCCGGGGAGATGCCTGGTGGCCTGCTGCAGGGAAGAGCCTGGGGGGGTCCTGCCCTGGGCCTCTCTAGATCCGCCTGGGAGGGCTGCATCCAGCTCCCTGGGAGGTCAGCTCTCACCTCTCGCAGTGACAATGGCTTTCCTGCCCTCTCTGCCGCCTGCCGCACCAACGAGCCCGCAGCCTCCCTGTGACCTGCCGTGGGGCCCGGCTGCCGCCAGAGGGCGCCGCCGCCCACCGCAGCGCTGCTGGGAACTGTGCGGGCCGAGCGGCCGCCCCCGCTCCGCAGCTCACAGCTGCTTCCACGGTGGCTCCCCGGTGGCTGCTCCCACAGGGGACGCAGGTCCTTCCCTGTCCTTGCCTCGCACCTGGGAGCGGGCCCTCAGGCAGGCCCGGGAGGCAGAGCCGCTCTGCAGAGGGAGGGCGTCTCTCTCCTACGCAGCCCAGACCGTGGGGACTGCAGAGCATGTCCCCCGTCAAGCACACGTGCGTGAACGTGCACTTACCCCGCTGATCCGCAGACCCCTTTAAGGAAAAAGGATCTGCTGAGCTCTTGGAATGTTCTGGAACGTTCCAGCGGACAGATCTGCTCCCTCCCCAGGGGCTCCTCCAGACCCTCTACGAGGGGCTCCCTGGCACTGCGGCCCTCCCCGAGGAGCCAGCCTCCTGCCACTGTCCTCAAAACAGCGCTAACAATTTCTAACCGAAGTCTCCGAGACGTCTGCAGCGTCTGGCCCAGTGACTCTCCTACTAGAATGCTGTCCCCGGGGGAATCTGAAATGCACAGTGTTCCTTTCAACACAGCTCAACAGTGGACACGCCCCCGATGGCCACCAGGGACACGAGAGCCCACGGCCAGCAGACCTCACCTTGGAGTGGTAGGCGGCGGAGTTCTTGGCCACGGCGCACTGCTTCTCCACCAGGAAGCAGAACCTCCTCCTCTCCTCGGTCAGGGCCGTCTTGTAGCCGTCCGACACGTAGTTCTCCAGCTCACCCTGCTTGTTGCTGATTGCGTCGATGTACTGGGGGGCGGGGGAGAGCATGGGGGACACACACGAGCTGCTGACAGGGCAACACAGGATCCCGCCCAGCTCTGGGCAGCCCCACGAGGGGCGGAGTGCACGTCCGGCCGGCCCACGGGTGGGCCTGGCGACGACCCACTTGGGCCAAGAGGGCACGGGCAGAATGACAGCAGGGCAGCCCCATGCCCCACTGGGCCACTGTCCCCCTGGGAGCTCGTGTCCCCCGACCCCTGCCCCCTCTTGCCCCAGCAGCCACACACGTGTGGACCATGCTGGCAGATTATGAGGCCTGGCGGCACCGTGGCACCTCCCGTGGATCCTGATTCCAGGCATCTGAAACCACCCTGCTGGTGGACCAGGAAAGCTCGCCCGGCACGATGTGTTTGAGAATGACTAATTCACACCCAAATCCTGCGGGGGTGGGCAGAGAACGCAGGAGACACTGCTTGATGCTGGGGCATGCTGGAACATTCTGATTTTGCAGGCTGGAAACTTTCGGTAACAAAGCGCCCTCAAGACTGTAGGCAGCCATCACGGGGAGGCAGGACACACAGTGCGGGGCTCTGCAGAGCCCCGTCAGTGTGCGTGTGATGGGGTCTGCGGGGTCCTGGCCGTTTCTGAAGGGAGCCCCTTGCGGCTGCTTCCCTCCGCACCTGGGGCCACTGCCCACGCGGGGAGGCACTGCTGCGGGGCTGGTCTTTGTGGCCTTGGGGTCTTCCCTGCCCCGAGGGGCACCTCCCGCACCGGCTCTGACTCAGCGTGGGTGGGCGGTGCTGAGTGGAGGTGGGCGCCAGGAGGAGGCGCGCAGAACAGGCTGTTCCTGCTGCCTCCCTGCCCGGCAGCGCTCAGCTGGAGGGCCAAGGACCAGCCTGTGGGCGTGGCTTGTCCCCAGCTGGCCACCAGCGCGTGGGCTCAGCCAGCGTGAAGTAGCCACACTACTCCAAGGCCAGGCCTGCCCAGCCCTGCCAGCAAAACCCAGGGCCCCCCCCTCTGCCTCTGCACACCACCCCCCTCACCACCCTGAGCTCCACTGCCCCCCTTGGAGACAGCAGCTTAAAAGGGGCCCCAAAGAGCCCGCCCACTGCCGGCAGCCACACCGAGGCCACAGCCTCAAGGAGCGGGCCCTGGGCCTCCCGGGCAGCCGCGGGCTCCGCCCCGGTGTGCCTGAGGGGACCCAGGATGGCTCTTGGGGAGCAAGCCCCGCCAGCCTGGGAAAGAGGTCTGGGCACAAGTAAGAGGTCCCCCTGGCGGGCTCTCTGCTCTGCTCCCTCAGCCCTGCCTCCCCCGCCCCGCACGGTTCCCCCGCCCTACAGCTACTCCAGGAAGTGGGTGAGCACGCCTGGAGCCGGGCGGTGCCCCTGGGGGCCGGGGGGGTGCACAGTGGGCAAGGCTGAGCTTCATGGGGAGGAATCCAGCAGTGGCCGTGGAAGAGGGGGGCTGCCAAGGGGGCCGTTCACACCCACACCCCCTCCCACAAGCCCCACGAGGCGCCTGGGAGGACAGCAGAGCACAGAGGCCCAGGAGAGAGCACCCTCTGGATGGAAGGGCCTGGAAGGGGCACGCACACCCCCAGGGCCCCAGTGCTGATGTGCTCTAATCCATGACCATCCCACCCTTCCCCAGGGGCCTTGTCAGGGACCCGCGGCCCACAGCAAGGGCGCCTTCCTCGGCTCAGCTCGGTGCCCGAGAGCCCCCTAAGAAGAAGTTCCTGCAAGGTTCCAGAAGATGAGGGTTTAAGCCCCCAGGGAGACTCCAAATCCACCCTCTCCTTGCGCCACCACGTCCCCATCCCTGGGGGCTGCTCTAGCATCCCCACCCACTCAGCAGTGGCCAGGCCCGGGACAGAGGTGGGCTGGGGGTGGGCCAGGCATGCGGAGACCGCAAGCCTGGGCGAGAGCTAACGCACGGAGATGGGAATTCGCCCAGACTGCTGGCCTCCACACCAACTGTCACCTAGCGGGGACTCTGAAGGAGAGGGGCCACTGTGAACGGTTAGCACAGGACAGGGCGGAAACCGGGACGCGGGGCCCCCTGGGTCTGCTCACCCTGAGCACACACAGCTCCCGAGCCAGCCCCACTGTCCGACCCGCACGTGGTTTCTGGGTTTTTAGGCTGTGGTATGTCTTTCGCAGCTGCGCTCCCTGCTCCCAGGAGTGGAGAGAAAGCAGCGCTGGGCCCGTGGGGGGCAGGGCGCTGGCCTCATTAGCAGGGTCTGCCAGCCTCCTGTGCCGGGGGTGGGGACGGGCGGAGGGGGGAGTGGTGTTTTATTTTTAAGATTTCCATTTATTCAAACAAGCTCTGAGAACGGCTGGGAGCAGTGCAGGTCTCGGGGGGAACGGGACTGAGGTGGAGAGCAGGGCCCTGGCAGGAGCTGGGGGGGCACCCCGACCCCCCGGGGACCACGCCTACCGGGGAGCAGGCGGGAGAGCCTTCTGAGCTACGCCCTGGGGCAGCCGGCCCTGGGTAGGGCGTGAGGACCGGGGCAGCGGACAGCTTCCACCACGGGCCCCCGGGCCATCCAGCTGCCCCGAGCACCCCAGCCTGGGCACTGCCCTCACCAGCCGGGACACGGGGCTGCCACTTCTGTGGAGGAATGACAGCCGGCTTTCCTGACCTCCTTTTCCTGCATGCAGCTCCTTGCGGAGAGAGACCACAACTTCACTGGGCAGATCCTGGAAGCGTGGACCAACTGAGGAACTTCACCCCTCGAGGGGGACGGGGAGTGGAGGACGCCCCACCCACAGGGCCCGGGCCACGCTGGTTTGCTCTGTGGGCAAGGACACCCACACCCCAAACGTGGAGGAGTGCTGGAGCTCTCCGGAAAAGTGCAGAGGACAGAACACCGCCTGGCCCTGCACCTCCCATGACTGAGCTGCTGGAAATGGCCCCGAGCCTGTCCCTGCCGCAGACGGGCGGGCGGGGGGGCGCTGTGGCTGGCTCCACACTCCCACCCTCCGCCGCCTTTCCTGCTCCCGGCTCAGTGGTGCTATGGTGACTGCGCTATAGAAACACCCAGCTGAGAGCATTTGAGACCCCAGAATGCTCCCACTTAGTCACCCTGGGCTGAACAGCCCTGTAATCCGAGAAGACAAAAGTGATCAGAACATATGTCTTCTCTCCAAGGCAAGCGGTGACTCAGAGTGGGGAGGGGTGTCCAAGAACAAACGAGCACTCTGCTTTCCCTCGTCTGATATGGCCCCGGCGGGGCGTTCCCACGTTTCTCAAGAACCCGGTGCTGCCCCTTCAGGTCCCCGCAGCTCATGAATGAGAGCGTAATTCTTGACCCTCAGCTGTCACTGCTGGGAACGATTATTCCCAGGAGACAACGAAGGAACCCCCACGGGCTGCGATGCTCAGGAAAGGACAGCAAAAATCTGACACCCCCACGTCGCGTCTGGTGACCGGCTACCTGCTGACCAGGCCCGTGTCCCCTCCCTGGTGGGATGGACCCCGCACCAGGCACAGAACAGGAACGCCGCCACCGCTCGGCGGATGAAGCCTCAGCCAGCCTCCATCTCCGGGGACGCGGGCGTGGCGGGGGGCGCCATGGACGTGGTGGGGGGCCACGGCAGCAGTTCAGTGTATTGGAGAACCCTTAAAATTTCATTTAAATCTGAGAGGCCTGAGCAAGACTCAGGGCTGGGGCCACTGTCCCATCTTGCCCACAGGCATGTGGTGGGAGGGCTGGCCATTCAGCTCCTTGAGCCCTGGGGTTCCCATTTTCTTGCAAAAGGGCCCAGAGCTGTCATTAGATCGGCAAGGGGGTCTATGACCAGCAGACCCCAACAGCAGACGCCCTGCCCGAGGACCCTTCCACTCCCACTGTCCCATGTGCCCAGAGGCCGAGGAAAAGAGCGGGGGGCCGCTTAGGTCCTCACTAGTGGGCCAGATGCTCTGACAAAGGCTTAAGGCCCACAGATCAGCATGTCCCCAAGACCCAAGGGGATGGGTCTCCACAAACCTGACCCAAGGCCCTGGGTGGGTGGCTGCCAGGGAGCATGCCAGCCCCCAAAGACCCACACCACCCAGGGCTGGGGGGAGCTCTGCCCCTTGGGCCTGGAGGAAATCAGAGGCTGGGTTTTAGCACCCGCTTTGCCAGGTGACCCCTGCTGAGCTGCAAAGGCCTCTGGGTCTCGGGTCCTCTGGTAAGCGGAGGGGCTGAACCACACCACCCACGCTGGCACAGCCCGACACGGCCCCACACGGCCGCCCTTGCCTCCCGTGGCCATGGAGGTTCTGCAGTTCAAAATCCACGGCTGATTTTGTACACTTAACAGGAAAGAACATGACACGTCTCACTAATATTTTCACGGTGATCACGGGTCAAAGCAACGCTCTAGGTGTCTTTGAATAAGATATATTATTTAAAAACTATTAAATTACTAAAACCAAGGGCTGCTTTTTCACATTTTCCCGCAGCCAGCCCTGGGTGTGAGACGACGAGGAGAGTGAGCCCGACACCGCCCCCCGATTCCTGCCTCTCTGACGCCCCAAGATGCCCCAAGTCACTCACGGGCCGTGCAAGTCGGCGCCGAGGCCGCAGCCCATGCACAGCTCCATCCGGAGAAGTGGGAGCCGAGACGGCCCAGGTGGCCCGACGGGCTCGAAGGGGCAGACCGTCGTCCTCCCCCAGCCGCCCCGGGAACGCCGTGCCCCCCGATGCCACCTCTGGACACACAGGTTCCTGGAGGGCGCCGTGGACTCTAGTTTCTCACACCCGGTGGACTTGTCCACAGACCGCCTTCGGGGTAGAAGAGCTTTTTAAACAACAAGAACAGGAGGCACCTAAAGGGCTCGAACCACCAGCACCGCATCAAACTCCACACATTAACAGGACCAGCCTCTGCCGTGACCTTTTTTGAAAATCTAAATTACGGTTATTTTGTTTTTGTTTTGTTAATTACACATCCCTTTAAATAAAACAGATTTCCCCCTTTCTCAGACTGGGGATCTGGATGCATGTGCTTTCTGGAACACACGAGCCCAGGGAGGGGAAGCAAAGTGACTGAAGGCCCCAAGGAGAGCCCCCTGCCGCCACGGGGAGGCCTGCCCCACGGCCTCTGAGGGGGCTCAGGAACCCGCTGGACCGCTCTCCTCCAGCACAACCAGCCAGCCGGGGCTGCGTGGCCTGGGGGGAGGAGGGAACGGAAGAGGGACCTGGGCCTGGCCGGACGCTCCCTGCACCTCCGAGCACCCCGGCAACCCCGGCCCCCAGCACCCGCTGCTCTTCCCAATAGCCAGACCCTGCCCGGATCAGGGGCTGCAAGGGCCAGGTCGCCTGGGAACCCCAAACGGCCGCGGCCCACTGAGCTTGGGCAAGCAGTCTGGGCCCACACCCAGGTAACCCCGGGCCGGGCTCCACCCCTCTGCCTCTGGGGCCTTGAAACACTTGGGGTATCGGCAGCCCCTCTTTCAGCATATGGAGCCCGCATACAGTTTGGGAGGGACACACTGCTTCCCTGTGACCCCAGCCCACCTCACCCCCAACGTGCATCCCTGGATTTTCTATCAGTCATGACCCCCTTGAAGGGTGAGGTCTCCTGTCTGTGCTCAGTCCTATTCTAGTCAGAGCTGGACCAGGGCTGAAGACAAATGAAATAAAAACAGGGGACACTGTCACCCGGGCCCTACAGGATCTGCCACTTCCACACCAGCCACTCAGAAGCCCTGGGACCATGAGCTGCCCCGTGGGACCGGCTGCCCTTCAGAATCACCCAGAAGTTTTGAGAACCCTGACAAAGGCCACAGTGGAACCGCTCACACCACATGCCTGGGGAAGGGGACACAGGCCCAGTGGACATGCCGAGGGCCAAAGGGACAGGGTCACCAAACCAGGCCTGCCACCCCGCCAGACACACAGCATGTCCTCCACCGACCACGTGCCCTACGGCGCCCTCCACACAGACGGGCACTGCCGTGGGTGTGGAGCTGGAGGTCTGGGGAGCGGCCTCGGCCGTGGGGACAGCACGTGGTGCCTTCCCTACTTCCAGACGCAACCCTTGTCCTAGTTAGCGCCCCAAATGCCTCTGAGTGCCTGTTCCCTGACCTATAATCAAAATCAGTTCTCTTCATGGAAATCCCAAAACACAGTTTCAATTACCGGCAGTTCTTGAAAATGGCCAGCTCTGACCCAGTCCCATTCACAGGGAGCCCACCGCTGATGGACTGACGGACACTCTCGGTCTTCTGCTCTTTCTGGGGCAGGTCTGATCAACTTTACCTTCCTCCACCCTAAACAGCTCCACTCCATGGGCAGGCCCCCTGCCCTGGCACCGCCTGACCACTGGCCACACAATTCAGAGGCCTTGGGGGAGGACAAGATGTGTGGGCGCCCTTGACCAGTCGGCCTCTCTGGGAGGCACAGAGCTGCCCGAGGAGCTCTGAGGGTTGGCCCCTGCCTGGCGGGCAGCCTTACCACTCTCCCCAGCAAGTGTTCTGCACACACAAAGCTCAAGTCTGGGAGGGAGCACATGTGGGCTGGGGGCTCTAGAAGACACACAGGGGATCCCAGCAATCGAGTCTCATGAAAGACCACCCACCTCTCCATGGCACTCAGCAAACCCATGCTTGAAATCACATGCCGGAGCCTCCTGGCCATAGCGTCCACCCGTGAGAAAGCCCGTCGCCCAGGCTCGGGCAGTCTGGGCATGCCGCCTGCCACCTGCTCTGCCAGGAGGGGCCCATCAGGGCAGAGGCTTGGGTGCAGCTTGAGGACCCCCGGGAGGGGCCCCCGTATGAGTCACGGGCTGCGGGACCTGCTTCCACCTGCACACACAGCCCACCAGGCAGCATATGGCCCAGGCCCCCCTCCCCCGCCCCCAGTGAGGGGCCTTATGGAGAGGAGAGGCCCCAGGAGTTGAGCCGGGAAAGGCCAGCAGCTGTGTTTGGAGCCCAGGTCACTCCCCTTCCCTGGGGTCATTACTCTCTTCCTCTCAGCCCAAGGGCACGGCCCCAGGAGCCCACACAGGTCAGATCCCACCTCCTGCCCCTGTAACACCATGTGGGCCCATCTGCCCCTCCCAGCTCTTCCTCAGGGCTGGGGACAGTGCTCAAGCCCCTGCGAATTGTGCAGGGAGACACACAGGAGTGAAGAGCTCGGAGCACATGGTACATGTGGCCACGGGGACAGCCCGCAGGACTGTGGTAGAGCTGGGGCCAGGTGCTCCAGAAAACTGAGAAGGAGATAGCAAGAGGAGGGCCTCACTCTTCCTCACGGAAGGGTCTCCAACAGGACCTCAGCTCTAGGGCAAAAACCACTATCCCAGGGAACAGGGTGTGGAAGGAGGCTGGTCACTCCAAAAGGCCCCCGTGGCCCTCCCAGGCCGGCAGCTGCACCTCCTAACAGAAGTCAGACCCTGCCTCCTGGCCGGCTTGGCAAGGCCTGCAGCCACCAGCATGGACAGCCCCACGTGCCAAAGGGCCCACAGGCACCCAGGCAGGCGGGCATCTCAGCAAGGCCACTGGGCTCAGAAACATCCATCCCGGGGGCGCCTGGGTGGCTCGGTCGGTTTAGCGTCTGCCTTCAGCTCAGGTCATGATCCCAGGCTCCTGGGATCGAGTCCCACATTGGGCTCCCTGCTTAGCAGGGAGTCTGCTTCTCCCTCTGGCCCGCCCCCCTCCTGTGCTCTCTCTCTCTCTCATTCTTTCTCAAATAAAATCTTAAAAAAAAAAAAACACCTTAAAAAAACCCAAAAAACAAAAGAATCATCCGCCCTGGACAGGTGGCTGGCGGGCCTCCTGCCAGCTCGGAGTGCACCAGGTAGCCCATCTGACCCAGCACAGACCCGGGCGTGGGGCTCTGAGGATGTCCTGGCCCAGCTTCTCGGAGTTCCACATGGTGGTTCAACAGTCCTTTTGCTTCCACCCTCAAGAAAGAAAACTGAAATCACCGGGCACATCCTGGATGTCACTGTGCGGCCACCCCGGGCTGGGCACCACACGGGACATGTGTGCAACACAGGACCCAGCCCTCCCTGGAAGGAGCTCAGTGACTTGGGGAAATCACAATAAAACCCTTGGATAGTTTTGGATCCAACAGAGAAGGAAGAGAGATTTGGAAAAGCAGAAGACCAAAAGGTGGCCAGAGGAGAAGGTTCTGAGCAGGTGCATGAAAGAGGAAGGGGAATCCCACTAGGTCAGCGTCAGCACGGGAGGAGGGAAGGACCCCACCTCGTAAATGGGCAGGCAGGCTGCGCAAGCGCCTGGAGCCCGCCGCGACCACACCCCTTGTAAGGGACAAAGCCAGGGGTGCAATCGAGATCCGACAGTCCGGGGGCCTCACAGCAGGGGCCGGGTGGGGAGGGGCGGGGAGGGGCTGGGCGGGGCCGGGCGGGTGGGGCCAGCCCAGGTGTCTGCAAGCCACAAGGTGGGTGACAGACGCTGCTGTACAGCAGGAGCCCAGGGAGGAGGGGACGTGACCTGGCCGTGCTGGGGGCACGGGGGGGCCTTGGTCAGGGGGTGACCCTCAGACGGGAAGAAAGAGCAGTTGCATATCTCTGAGGAGGAGCCCCAGGAGGCCAGGGTGGGCGTGGCCAGCTCGCCAACTGGGGCACTGCGGGGAGACCCCGTGCAGGGAGAAAAGGGCCCCCAATTTTCCAGCACAGCAAGAGTAGTGCATGAAGAGCCCCTGCCGGGTCCCCTTCCGGCCCTGCCCAACTAAGGAAGCAAACCCCCTCTGGCTCCACAGGCCCAGGGTCCAGGGTGGAGCAGGGAGCACTGAGGGGTGTGGGCGGCTGGAGCCAGATGCAGCAGTCTCCAGACTCCACCGACACGGGGGGTCTCAGGCTCCCCGTGGAGCAGGAGCGAATGCCATCAAGGCCGCCAGCCCTGGGGTCTGGCCTCCACCCAGCCCGCCCCCCCACCCCGGGCGCAGGACCTGCCGGCCAGCGTCCTGCCGCGACCGCTACCCTCCAGCTGCAAGTGTGCTTGTGACGGCCCCCAGAAGGCTGGTCACAGGGCAGGTCCACGGGTCCAGGGCCCAGGCCCTGCTCAGGACACAGCCTCCACGTTTGCGGCTGTAAAAGGGAAGGAAGCACAGGCCACAGGGTGGATGAACCTCGAGAACTGAGTGTGAAGGACCACGTGCAGGAGGCCACACAGTGGGGACTCCATTCACGCGTGATGCCCAGACCGGGCCGAGTCACATGCGGACGGTAGGTCACTGGCTGCCTGGGGGGCATGGGTGTCCGCTGATGGGCAGGGGCTTCCTTTCTGGGGTGCTGGAAACCCTCTAAAATGGAGCGTGGGGACAGCGGCATAGCCATACAGATGGCCACACGCAAAGCCGCCCCGTGTCCCTTCCATGGCACGTGAAGCGTATTTCAAAGCTGAACCCAAGAGAAGAACAAAGCGCCTCAAGGGGGGGTGCGCAGGCTCCCAGCCCCACCTGGCAGGTGGCTGAAGCCTGGACGAGCCGGCCTCGGTGCCCCAGCGCCCCACCAGCCCAGGGCCCCCCAGGGGGAGCTCTGGTGCAAACACCTGTGCCGAGGGGGTTCATGGTCTCCAGGGGGCGGGGGCGCCAATCATGATCAAGCTTTCAGGGAGCAAAATGACAAAACACATTGGGGGGGGGACATGAAACGGAGACATCCAGCGAAGTGTGGCTTTCTCCACCCCTCAGCCTCACAGCCCGCTTCTAGATCTGACTCCGCCTATAAGGGCCCCCCGCCGGACAGCCTCAGGGGCTCAGGCCTCCAGGGCGGTGACAGCTTAGGGGCAGTCACCGGGCATGACGGAGCCAAGAGCGTGGCGCAAGGACACGCCTGACAAGGGGAAGTCACGCTGAGAATGGCGGGCGCTGTTCCACCGCTGCCCCGGACGACCGGCACCTCCGCTCCCCTCACTAGGCCGTGGTGCTCTGCACGCAGGGTGACAGTTCTCACCTGCTGCTGCCAGGCCCCTGCGCCCCACCAGGTGGGCTGCTCGCCGGCACCACACTAGGGGAGGGTGCGGGGTGCGTGCCCGCGAGGCACTCGTAGGCAGACGCAAACACGTGGGGAAGAGCGGGGGTGCACGGCGCACCTCAAGGCTTGCCAACTTGACAGCCGGCACCGAGGGTGGGGCCTCAGGAGATGAGGGGCTCACGCCCATGCTCGGCCCCATGGGGCTCCCCTCGCCCCGAAGTGGCTGGGAGCTGTTTTGTCTTTCCTCCTCATCTGAGTTACGTGGGGCCTCGGCAGCGGGTATTGTAGGCCTGATCTGTGTCAACTGGCCAGGGGGTTCGGGTGAATCAGGTATATTAGGGCCACTCTGTCCCAAATCCCTGGTCCGTTGCGCACACGGTGCCTGCAACGCTGGGCCCAGTGGTGAGGGAGGCCACACCAGGGCGGGCCCCTCCTGCGCCCTCCTGTGCCCTGTGCCTCTCGGGCCGCTGAGCCACTTGACCGGCCAGCGTCAGCCTGCAGAGTCTGGGCCCAGTCCTGGGGGCAGAATCCAGAGGACAGAGCAAGATGTCCTTGGGGTCTCCGCTCCTTTGGCAGCAAGCCTTCCAGTGCCCCACCGAGGCTCCGAGAACAGGGCAGGGGGGCCGCAGGCCCACGCCGGCCATCTGCTGGCTCTAGGATGGGAGGTACTCGCTGCCCCAAACCCACCGGGAGAACAGAGCCCGGCTCTGCCCAGGTCCACCAAGAGGGCCCGGGGAGGGGAGCGCTTCCTCGGCACTGCTCGCTCAAGGGGCCGCCGGAGTCATGACAGCGGGCCCGAGTCCTACCTGCAGCTCCTTGTCCGAGTACTTCTGCGGGTTTTTGCTGCCCTGGCTCTTCTTGCGGAGTTTCTTCAGCTCGGCCTGGCACTTGTCCAGAGCGTCACCCTTGCTCCTTTGCTCCGTCTGGTATTTCTTCAACGCGGCCTGAGAGTCAAAGACGCCACACAGACCCATAAGCCGATGGCCCTTCCGGCTCTCTGCACAGCTTCAGCCCGCACGGCCCCGAGGGCGGCCGGCAACACCTGGCCGCAGGCTGAGGGGGGAGCACGGCCAACCCAGGCCTCACCCTCCTGCGGTGGCCCATGGTCCCACACACGAAATCTGGGCCTCTCCCCTTCCTCCACCGCCAAGAGCCAGGGCGCCTCCCATGAGCACAGGTCGCACACCCCGACAGAGTGCAGCACCTCGGGCCCCTCTGGCCCTGGGGAGAGGTGACGGCACAGGGACGGGGCACCAAGGCCTCCAGGTCACAGAGACGGAGTCTGCAGGCTCCGCAGGGGGGCAGCGTGGTGCCATCGTCACTACGGAAGGTGGCGAGCTGCGGGGGTGCCAGAACTGGGCACGCAAGGCACTGGACGAGCTGGCTTCCCCCACGCGCTGCGCTCACTCCCAGACGGGCAGGCATGGGGAGGGCCGGGGAACCTGCAGGATGGCAGGCTCGCAGCGAGCTGACCACCCGGGAGATGCCAAGCGCGAGGGGGAGCAGTGCGGGCAACCCGACAGGTGTTGGCTACTTACGCTCAGGTACCTGGAATCCAGCTCCACCTTCTGCTCCAACTGTGTGAGCAGCTCATTGTGGAAAGACTTCAGCTGGACACGGAGAGAACACACGGGCAGTGAGCCCTGCAGGCCGGGGCACGAGGCGGGCGGGGGAGGGCCCTCCCAGGAGAGGTGGATGGTCACCACGGCGCCCCAGACACGAGCCACCCCGAGGGACAGGGGGCCCGTCTGATCCCTGAGCCAATGAGCCTGCACAGACGGGCGGGGCCTGGGGAGCCGGAGCCAGAAGCCTCCAGGAACGAGTGCTGAACAGCAGTGGGGACGTCAGACCGTCCTGGCCTTGGATACCATCGGGGGCTCCGCTTCCCAGGGCGAACACAGAAACCGCTCCCCACCATCCCCCATCTGCTCTCCAGCGCTGAAGAATTACTCAAGCTGACACGAGCAAACAGAGGGGCCCGAGTGACCCCTCACTTTAGACCTACTGGGTCCTGGCTGGGCCTGGAATCTGAGCACGTGTGTGCTCCTCAGACCCGCAACCCCGTGTCCCTGCCTGGAGTATGAGATCCCGTGTGGCCTGGGCCCTTTCCTCCTGGCTGCTTGTTTGTCCTTGGCCCTCACGATGAGTCACCTCCCCATTATGTGACTTCTGTCCCGGGCCTGGGATTTGTCCCCATCTTTCTGAGTGCAGCCACACGATGACACAACGTTCCCACATGGACACATGGCCAAAGCACACAGCCTGCTTTCTCCTCGCCTCTGACTGACCTGCCCCCCTGCATTTGCCCCTTCCTCCCCAGGAGCCTCACCATCTCTTCCAACTGATTCTGAATCTGCCTGTGGACTTCGGCCATCTGAAAGAGAACGTCTCCTGGAAAGGCAGGAAGGAGGGGAAGAGGGGAAGGAGAGAAAAGTTAAGTACTCTGTGCTATGGCCCCTCCACCCTCCCGTGGCTGGGGAGTGGGTGACCAGCAGACAAAGGTGCACCGGGGGCAGGGGGGAGAACACTGTTTCTTCTGTTGACACCAAGACAAGATGGAAAATTCTAGAATGACAAGGGATGCCACTGGGCGACTTTGGGGGTGGTGGGGTAAGAGCTGAGGTTCATGACAGGCAAGCTGGGAGCCCCTTTGCACATCTCAAGCCCATGAGCGAGGCCATGAGCACACGTACATCTTACCCCGCGTCCCGCTCCCACACGTAGCTGCCAACCATGGCCGGCCCACCCACTCTGGGCCCAGGCGGCACCGGGGCCCAACAAACCCACCACCCATGCCCTCCATGTGAGTTATGTGGGGCCAAGATAAGACCTGGCTGCGGGCCCCAGAGGTGAGGGACCCGAGGAGGCTCCTGAGGTGCCCAGCGCCAGGCTGGCCTCGCCGAGGGCCTCTAGGGACAACGGGAGCGCCAGGTACAGCTCTGCAAGCATCTTTTCCAGAGCAGGGACGGGGGGAGGGCTCAGCCTCGGTTTTCCTCCTCCCAAAGCTCCAAAAGGTTCCACACAGTTGCCATCCTGAAGCGTGGTCACTGGGACCAGCAGGTGCACAGCGTTTCAGGTTGTGGTCGTGGCGGGAGGGTCACCGCACAGCTCGCAACACCAGCATGGTCACCCCCAAGTCAGGGCCCAGGGAACAGAAGCTCTAGGCCAGAGGCCACTCAAGGACACCTGCCTCCCGAGACCCTCAGGGCCGCCCAGCAGCCCTGCAGCACTAGGGTGAAGGGCCCCCTCCCCAGGGCAAACAGCTCTGTCTCCTCGAGTGCAGAGAGAAGAGCTGGAATGGGCAACCTGGCTGCATTCATCCGAATGGCGAGTATTCGCTTGGCGCCATTCACCAAGCAAATGCTGTGCACGTGCTGCAGACACGACGGAGCAGGGGACCCCTCTGCCCTCGAGGGAACAAGCCCCGTCCCTGCAGTGCTGCCTACCCCAGCACGCCCTCCCTACTCACCCCTGGGCCGCGTGACCCAGAGACACTTTCGGGGGGCAGTACGAGGGGTATCCTGGCCCCCAGCAAGGCCAGCTAGAAATGGGAACAAGGTCCCACGGCCCTTGCACCCTGATGGGGTGGCAATGCCTGCCAGCCACATGGATGGCCTCACCAGGGTCACTTTCCCTCCCAGAAGCAACACGGGGTTCTGGGGAGGTCCACTTCTCCTGGTGACTGGCTGTTCTGTGACGCCCATGGGACACGCTGAGCCTCGGCTGTGACCGTGCCACGGACCTGTCGGTCAGCAGGGCCTTGGGGTCTGCCAGGCTCCACCTGAGCCAGCAGAACCCCGCCCTGCAGGGCCCCGAGCTCTGCCATCTGATTCTCAGTGTTACTGGACATGTCCCCAAACACCTGCTCTGCCCCAGATTTCTGTCGGGACGGGGGAGGGAAAGGGACTCAGCATGTCCCAAGGAGCCGACTCAGCTGGCGGCTGGGACCCCACTGTCCCGCCACAGGCCGTGAAAGGCTGACGTGTCCGTCCTCCTCAGCCAGCCTTGAGCCCATCTGGCGCAGAGACGCCCTCAGGCCTGCCACTCGGGTAAGCACAGACCCCCGGGGCCCGGCCTGTGGGCAGGCCCAGTGCCACCATCATGGCGTGTGAGTGTGTGTGGGTGTAAGCGGGAGTGTGTGAGCACGTGCCTCCCTCAGGCAGTCTGCTGTGGCCCCGTGGACACAGGCAGCCCAGGGGCTGGCTGCGTCCCACCCGGGAGTCTGAGAGAGGGGACACGCACGAGCAGGAGCAGACCCCGGGAGCTCCCGGGGCACAAACCACCTAACTCGGTGTGCTGAGCGCATCGCATGGCGGAATTGCCACAGACGCCCATGCCAGAACCACAGCGGGGAACGCCCGTCAGCGCCCTGAGCTCCCGAAGCTACTCCTGCACCTGCTCCAGATGCGGGTCTGACCTCGGGCCTGACGGCGCCGCAACAGGGAACAGGACAAGCATGGATGGCCCTGGGAAGCAGGCCCTGCCTCTGCCGTGGCTTCCCGTGGTCGGGTCGGAGCTGTGACCACGTGTGGTCGGTGGGCAACTGCACGTGGGGCGGGGAGATGAGTTGACCGGCCCCTGCAGGAGAGATCGAGTCTGCCCTGGCCTCAACCGTCCTCCTACCCAATCCCGACTCTGGGGGTCTGATGTGTCAGGGCAGAGCCCAAGAATGACAGGGGGTACGAGGTGACACGAAAGGGCCCGGCTGCCAGCCTTGGCGGGAGGGAAGCCACTGAGACAAACAGGAGCGAGTAGCCAGGGTGGTCCCAGGGACAAGGCCAGGCTGCCGCCACCTTGCCTATGACAGACCCCGAGCCCCACCAGCACCTGCTTGGGGTGAGACAGCTGGGGGCCGCCTCGGACTTTCTGACCCCCGCCCTGGTGTGTGCGGCGGGGACGCGTCCCGTGGAGCCGGAGTGGCGCCCAGAGCAGACCCAGACCCACAGGTCCGAGCTCCGATGCTCAGAATCCGTCTAAGACCCAAGAGCAGCAGCTTCAACTTGATTCTGCTACTCTGTGCCTTTGGTATTCCGGAACTCTCCCAGGACAAACACCCACCACTCTGGGGTGGGGAAAACGTCTGAGGTCTTGTTTGTGACACGGGGGTCTACCTGTGTCGGGGGGCCCTGGACCCACCTTCCGGCTCTCTGCCCAAGGGCATGTGGGAATCGGTTAAACTGAGGCCAAGGGGGGCAGTGCTCACAGGGCACGAGGTCCGGCCAGCGTGGGGAAGAGCCCGAGAACACGGCCTGGTGGGCACGGCCCTCATACACCCACCCTCTGCCCCCACAGCCCTCGCGAGGGCCACCAAGTCCGTGAGTCCGACACAAGCAAGCCGTGGTCCAGCACCGTCTCCCCACCGGGGCAGCACCCACGGCATCGGCCACGCTTTGGGCCCCAAAACGGTAAGTCAACATCAAGACCAAACGAAAAACACGTAATTCCTGAAACGTCTGTGCACAACTAGCTCAAGGAGAACATCTGAAAACAGTAAGAACGCCGGTGAAGAACAATTCCTAAATTTAGGAAAGGAGTTCCTGACATCCAGAAAGGTGCTTCGTGAAGCTTCGTGAGGAACCGTGGCCACTGCGCCCCGCTGCCGACATGCTCAGAGCACCCCGCCGTCTCCCCCGGCCACTGCCCGCACTGACAGGCCCGCCTCCCCCCCGCCGCCGGCCCATGGCCCGTGCGCACACTCAGCTCTAAGCTGCAAACCCGTGGCTGCACATCCAGCCCACGCAGGCAATTTTTAAACTGCGTTTTACAAGCAGCTGCTAGAAACCATATGCTCACGAACCATGCGAGGTGGTGGTAGGTGGATGAACGAGCCCCTGCCAGGCACTGGACCCCTGGAGTGCTGCTGGACGCACTGAGCTGGCTGCAGGGGGCAAGGGCAGGGCTGCCCCCCAAGTCCCGCTCCCCGAGAAGTAAGAGAGAGCCCCAGGCGTCTGCACCAACACTCACTTGTCTCCTCCACCATGCTTTCCGGGTCCAGAAGGCAAGCTCGGGAAGGTCCTGAGCGCCAGTGAGCTGGCCAGGGCTGTGTCTGATTTTTGGGTTCCATGACTCTCTCCACCCCATCTCTCCCACGTTAGGGACAGCACGGAGTGGGGACCCCCTCCCTGGAAGGAGGCCACAGGCTGTCCCCTGGCCTCCACTGAGTGCAGATACATAGGCCCGGGGGTATCCGTGTCTTGGGTTCATAGCTCAGACAGGTCCTAAACTTGAAAAACTGGGTTTAAAATAGCAGCTCAGACTCAGCCTTGCCAGAGCAAACAGCAGATGGGCGGGATAACTCTGCCCGAGAACCACCACCTGAAAGAACTGCCAGGGCTCCAGAGTGTCAATAGAGGGGTGCCAGGCGGCAGGCGCCCACACCCAGGGCACAGCGGGCATGGGAGGGCAGCCCCTGCCACACATGGGCCTAGTGAGTCAGAAAACCCTGAGGCCTGGTGGCTAGGTTAGAGCCAGGGGACCACACAGGCTCAACAGCTCACAGGTGTGGAGGAGGATTTGCGGGTGAGGAAGGGGTAAAGGCCACCGGGAGCACAGACGAGAGAAGAGGCCCACACGCACGCCACAGGCTTCACGCAGGACTCAACAGTGTCCAAGACACGGAGGCATCTGAATCAGAGGCCACGTCCTCTCCAACCCTCCTGCCGAGTGTTTACCCTGCCGGTCAAGCAGCCGGGTCAGCAGTGAGTCACCTCCGCTGCACACCCCTCAGCTCAGGGTTTTAATGTTTCAGGTGCTCCCCGTAACCTCAAACATGTTTAGTGTACACACAGCAACGCCCGTCCCCCGGGAGAAGCAGGGGCCAGGCAGCCAGCCCACACACACATGTGCATCCGTGTGCACACAAAACACACTCATGTGTGTATATGCACACACGCATACACAGACACATGTGCGCACACGCTCAGGCATGCACACACGTGCAAACACAGGGACACACAGGCACACGTGTGCACACGCTCAGGCATGCACACACGTGCAAACACGGACACACACACATACACAGACACATGTGTGCACACACGCTCAGGCATGCACACACACACGCAGATACACACACACACAGGCACACACGCTGCGCCTGCTCACAGACACACGGGGACGTGCCGCTCATCTTCCCCTCCAGCACAGCCCGCTGTGGGGAGTAAAACGTGGAGGGAACGTCTGGCTGGGCCTCAGCCGGTTTTGTCTCGTGGGGCTAACACAGGACAACAGTGGGACAGTCATGCCCGACCTGGGAGCCTGAGCACGTGGACACGTCCACACGCAGCTGAAGACGGGCTGGGGGGCCTTGGGAGCCAGCTGGGGTGTCTGGTGCCTCAGGGTGGTGGCCCAGCCCTGGGGTGACAGGCCAGAGAGTGTCCAGCCTTCCAGTGGGGACAGGGCCCCCAACAAGGACATGGTGCTGGAGCCGGGGTGGCTGGACATGGAGCTGCCGGAGCCCAGGCCTCTGTGCCCCCTGACGGCAACTCTGTCCTCCAGGACATGCACCAACGTTGAGCAACCACCACCCCTAATTCCAGAACATTCCACCACCACAAAAAAATCTGTCCCCATGAACTCCTATCCCTCCAGCCTCTCACAGCCATCAGTCCTCGTCTCTATGGGTTTCCCCGTTCTGGACGTTCCACGTAAATGGAAGCGTACACGCAGATATGGCCCTCTGTGCCTGGCTTCCCCATGGAGCACGTTCTGTAGGCTCCTGTATGTGGCAGCGGGTCAGCTTGTCACCTCCTCTGACGGATGCACGACACCTGGCACAGGGATCGAGTGCTTGCTGTTTTTCCGTCTGTCTGTCAACGGACAGGTGGATGCCACCGGCTCAGGCAGGTGCTGGCAGGGCTGCGACATTCCGCCCTCGTCGGGGGGCATCTGACCGCACCACAGCCCTGCGCTCTCTTGCACGTGCTGGTCTTCACAACACCCGTTCTGCGGTTTGCCCACCTGCTTACAGCAAAACCACTCCTAGACCGGTGGACCCCAGAGCAGCCAAGCAGAGCAGGGCCTCCCGGGCCAGGGCCACCACGTGTGGGAGTCAGAGGCTGGGCAGTCCAGAGCCACAGGCCCCCCTGAGGCTCCTCCAAACGAGCCTGATGCCCGGATGCCACAAGTGAACCTGCAGATTCTCGGAGGAATTGATGTCCCGGCCGCTCCAGGTGACTAGGCAGCCGTCCCCTCAGAGCCGTGCGGGCGGGCAGGAGGGCGGAGGCTGTCCTCGGGGGAGAGCGGGCACTGGCTTCTGTCAAACCCTGGGGTCACGGCGGGAGGGGACACCAGGACTCGGTCACACTGCTTTTACAGAAAAAGTCCCGACAGACCCTCAAAAACTTGCACTGGCCCCAGCAGGAAACTCAGTGCCAGGACGAGGATGGAGGGGCCCAGCTGGCCCCAGAGTCAGGTGCTGCCTAGCCCCTGGGGACTGAAGGTACCCACCAAGGAGAGAAAAAGGCAGAAACAAGAGACTCCAGCCGCACAGAGGGAGCATGGCAGGGTGCGAGAATGGGGGGCCTGGCCGCAGACACAGAGGTGCGGGTGAAGGGGCCCCACGGCAGGGGGACAGCCGGGCAGGCCCGAGGCTCTCGGGCCGGAACCCGGGAGAGGACAGTGCCCACCGGCGTACCGCCGTGTCCTGTGAGCAGGTGCCGTAGAAGCATCAGCCACGCATCCCAGGGGGCTTTCGGAACTGCCAGAAGGACAGCGTGGAGGGTGGGCCACCAGGCAACACAGAGTGGGACGTACTCAGCCATTTCACACTCATGCAGGGTCGTAAGACCACACCTGTGACGTGTCTCAGAACCAGGAAAACCTTCGGAAACTACAAAGAAGTACACGCACCCGGCCGGTGTCCCAGCATGAGAACTGGCATATGCAGGTAAAGGTGAGCGGCTCGCAGCTTGGGGGCTTGCTCACACTTCATCCTCTGCAGTCGGGCCCACGGCTGTTGAGTGAGCACCCGCTTTGTGCCAGGTGCTGCTCTGGGGGACTCGGTGAACAGAGGCCCTCCTCCTGGAGCCCCTGCACTCTCCTGGGAGACACACACAGACGATGGGCCCGGACAGCAGGGCTGCAAGTCCGTGGGGCTGGCAGCGGATGGGGACGTGGCCTCGGGGTCCCAGGGCTCCTGGTGGCCACCATGGGGTACGGAGACCACGAGCACAGGGAGCGGCCAGCAGCAGGGAGACCCGTCTGGCAGCTTCTCTGAACCCAAGACCAGCACAGGCGCAGAGCCGCCTCCCACGGGACCAGAGGTGTGAGGCGGGCCCCCGCAGCAGCCGGCTGGCACCCGGGACTCCCCTGTGGGCTGCAGGACGGCCTGTGGGCACGTCTGAGGCCAGTCCCATGGCCCCACCCAGACGTTTCCGTTGGTGGCCCTGGGTAAACACAGTGGGAACTGCGGGCCATCCAAAGGGCCGTGAGTCACGGCTTCGAGTGAGCCGTTCCTCCCCGTGGCTTAGAGCACGGTACACGCTCTCCTCGCAGCCCGACCTTCTGAACCTTCCGAAGGGCACAAGAATAATACATACCCGCCCACCCGCCACCTGGGTCCCCTGGCCCCCAGGGTTTTGCGAATCTGCTTTGCCATGTGTGCATACACACGCACGCTCTGCGAGCAGGGCCTGGGGCCACCAGAGGAGCACCGCCACCCCCACGAGGAAAGCGGACCCTCTCCACTCGACAGCCCACACGGCGCACCGGGACGCGGGCAGGCCGTCCGCGAGCTTCCCCCCAGCCGGGACCGCACGGCCATCTTGCGTCTCTCCGTTAGGAACTCCGCATTCTGTCCATCTGAACCAGGCTTCAAGCACTCGGAACCACTCGGTCCTCCGCAGGGTCCCAGGCAGGTGCCCGGGAACGTGCACGGTGCTGGGATTCGTGCCTTGCTCCTCGGGTGCTGGGGTCTTCGTCTGGATCTGCACAGCCCTCCCACGCCTTCACAACACCAACATTTGTGAAGATTCATGCTGGCTTTTTGGTTTTTTCCTTTTTCTTTTTGCAGAAGATACGACGTGTTCTTATAACCCTCAAATGACAAGAAGCTGAACGGGAGTGGGAATGTGGCAGATTGGCGAAAAGACCGGTGGGGAGGGGCCTGGGCCTGGGGGCTCCCTCGCGCCCAGACAGCGATCCATCTGTACGCGTGATGGTGGGGTAGGGACCAGGGTCTGCCTGAAAGCCCCCCCAGGCCACCCCGCCAGTGCCTAACCCCCAAGGAGCAGGGATGGCATTTCACCAGGGTGCAAGCCCTTGAGGCTTACACAAGAACACACTGTTGCCAGGGCCACACAGGTCTGAGGACACCAGCTTGGGGACGGCTCCCACAAAGGCCTGCAGCCTGAGCTGACCCCACCGTGAAGGTGAGCAACTCAGTGTGGAGAAGCGGCTGCCAGAGGCCGGGGCTGGGTGTGCCCCCTGGAAGGCCCGCTGAGCATCACCTCCACACTGACAGGCCCAGAGGCAACCCAGTGTGGGACGTGCAAAACTTGATGGATCCAAGAAAGGGAGAGAAAGCAGAGGCCCCAAGGGGAGGCGGCCCAGGAGGGTGGTTTCTTTCTTTTCATTCCGGTTAGTTAAGGTCCGGTGTAAGATTAGACGTGGGGGTACGATATGGTGACTCCACACTTCCAGGCGTCAGCCGCTGCTCCTCCCGACAAGCGTCCTCCCGAAGCCCCGTCACCTGCCCCCCCACCTCCCCTCTGTAGCCGTCAGGGTGTTCTCCGTAGTGAGCAGTCTGTTTCTTGGTTTGTCTCTTTTCCCCTTTGCTCGTTTGTTTTGTTTCTTAAACTCCACACGTAAGTGAAATCATACGGTATTTGTCTGTCTCTGATCGACGTACTTCACTCGCGTAATACCCTCCAGCTCCGTCCATGTTGTTGCAAACGGCAGGATTTCATTCTTTTTGCTGGCTGTGTAGCAGTCCGTCGTGCACAGACCGCTTCCTTCTCCGCTCGCCAGCCGACGCACACTGGGGCCGCTGCCTGAACTCGGCCCTTGTCAACGGTGCCGCTGCAGACGGCAGGGGGCACGCACCCCTTTGAATTAGCGTGTTTGTATTCTCCGGCTGCACACCCAGTAGCGTGACCCCTGGATCGTAGGCTAGTTCTGTTTTTCACTTTTGGGGGCCCTCAGGGAAGGCAGTCTCGACCTCTGAGGCAGAGGCTAGCTGAGCCCTGAGTCGGTGGCCAAGGAGGGAGGGTCCAACCCCAACCTGGGGCCTCCAGAACCCACTGCCACACACAGCGGGAACAAGCCCCAGGGCAGAGACCAGCTTACAGCCCAGAGGGTGTTCATCAGCGAGGGCGACCTGCGGGGGGTGACGGACCCTCACAGGGCAGGGGCCTGCGGGGGGAGCCCCAGGAGGGCTGCTCTGGGCTGAACTCATTTTCTCATGGCTTAAGCTCGGACGTCTGTACCTGGTGCCGTGATTGAATCAGTAAGACGGCGCACCTCCTGATCAGGGGGGCTGGGCCCGCCAGCCACATGGCACAGTCCCGGCCCCAGGGACCGGGCCGGACACACGCTGGCCTCCGCAAGAAGCGGTGACAGTGACAGCAGGGGATCTGGGGACAGCACCACCCTGACGCCAACGCACACCGTCCCCCCGCAAGCAGGAACATGATGGTGGTTGAAGTGGGTCAGGAAACACGCAGAAGACGGGAAAAGCCCCAGCTTGGGGCTGACGCTCAGTACCCCTGGGGCCAGGCCTGCGCCTGCAGCATGTCCACCACCACTTGTGGTCAATGGGGGGCACCACGGGCGGCTCCTTCCCTCCCACCCTTGACGCCCCTCATCCCCAGTGACAAAGTCAGGCCTGGGAGGGGGTCCCAAGCGCCTGCCCACAAGAGGGGCTGTGCACGGGGGGGCCACGCACGAAGGCAGTGTCGGGGGGAGCCCAGGGGAACCGAGGCTACAAGGAAGGGGCTATCTTCAGCAATGCTACAAACGGGAGAGTGATGAGGCCATGCGCCTGGCCCTCCGGCCACTCAGGAAGATCAGCGCTCTCAGACCACGCTGGGGGCTCACAGAAAGCACTCGGCTTCCAGGAGGGGGGCACCCAGAGGTACAGGCCTTGCACATGTGAGCCCAGGTCCCTGGGGACCCGAGTCAGGCCCCATCTCATCTAAGGGTCTCCCTGGGGCTGCCATAAGCCCTCCATTTGAATCCCATAACCTGCTAGCCTGCAGCCAGGGGAGAGTCAAGCCTGGCACCCCAACACAGCTAGACTCTCTCAGCCTAGACAGGCCCCAGGGGCAGCCGGGACTGGTGCTGGGGAGGGCCCTGCACACACCCACCGCCCCCTCCCAGGGCACAGGAGGCTGGCACAGCGGGGCTTGAGAGGAGATGTGTGCCACCTGCCAAGGCCCCCACCCCAACCTCAAGTGGCCGACATTCCTCCCTCCCGGGGGTTAAACTGTGCGCCAGATCAGGGGCAGCCATGCCCCGGTACCGCTGGAAGTGACCACATGGCAGAGGCAGGAAGGGCCCCGGGCTGCAGGTGCTGCCCTCGAAGGCCGAAGCCCTCCCGGGCCCAGGGGTTACAGCCCCCAGGATTCTTCAAGGCAGGGGCTGGGGTGGCCTGGGAGGGACTGGGAGCAGGGGTTGTGGGAAGCAGGAGGGAGCCCAAGAACCTAGGGGCCACAAGTTATGATTAGAGAGGTGCACTCTCTGATCAAGAGCAGTCTGGCCAGGCCGGAGCCACCCGGGCCTCGCTGGAGGAGTGGCGGGAGGCTGAGGCCAGGGCGGGGGTGAGGGCGTGGACCGTGGTGAGCCCACAGGGTGGGAGCCCTCGGGAGAAGGGAGTGTTGTTTGCCAGTCAGGCCGGTGGAATCCTGTGATTCAGAGGGGCTCTTGGGGGGCTGGGACCCAGAGTCCAGGGGGGACCGCGGCAGCCACGGGCCCGCCGGAAGCCCCAACCCTGCCTGGGCACTGCCACCAGGCATCTGGCCACCAGCCCTGGAGAAGCAGAGCTGAGCCCAACACGGCCTGCGTGCGCGTGCGTGTGCCGTGCTGGGGCCGGTGGGATTCACTGACGGTCTCTGCCTCCTCCTGGGGACAGCCACGCGCCAGGAGAGTCCTCAGAGCCCCAGACAGAGCCGGAGGGTACAGAGAAGGTATCTGACCTCCCTCTGGTGACTTGACGTCCAGCCTGGTGTTCCTGGAGCTGGACGGACCCGGCGGGAGGGACACACCGTGGCTACTCAGACATCATGGTGTTCCTTGCGGTCACCAGCGACCACCGAGGACACCGAAAGCCCAGGTCTCTGGTGTCTGCCATGTCAGGAGGGGCTCCGAGCCAAGGGGTCAGCTGCTCACGCTTGGCTGGGAGCACAGCACCTTCTGGAGCCTTTTGAGGCAAATATCCATACCGCTCTGTTATTCTGGTGGCTTCCAGAGCGGAAGGCGCCTCCGGGACCTCATTAGCATATACCCGAACAAGGCACAAATACAGTGCTCTCCTACGGGGAACACGGCGGAGGGGCTGGGGGGTGCTGCCCCGTCAGGACCCCCAGGATACGACACGGAGCTCAGACAGCAGAAGGGGACCCCGCCCTCTGGCCCGCGGCCACCAGCCCCTCTCTGGGAGAAGCGGGTTCTTCTCCGGCTCACAGAAGGCAGCTGGAGGGGGGGGAGGCAAGAGAAAAATCGATGGCGGCGTTGCCATGGCGATGACAGCAGCCAGCGATGCTCACCGAGGCGCTCTCCTGAGGCGCAGCGAGACCGTAGTGAGACCGCCCGGGCGCCGGGCCTTCATGGCAGAGGTGACGCTGGGCACATGCGGCCCCCGGCTGTTGAGCCTCACGCCCCCCTGCTCCAGGTCAGGCGTCGGCCACGCCTGCGAGTCTGAGGGGCTCTCAGCATCCCAGCTGCCCCAGGCCTCCTGGTGCCGAATCCTCAGGTGCCCCCACAGGCACAGGCGGGGGCCCCAGGCCCCCGTCCAGGATGACAAGGGTGCTGCCCCCACCCAGGCAGGAGGACCAGGAGGCGTGAACCCATGGCTGCGCACGGGTGGGCACAGGGCGTGGCGGGGGCGCCGAGTCCATCACCTTCTCCCCGTGGACCCCACGGTGTGGGCCCAGGGAGGCATATGCAGCCACTGCGGGGAGGCAGAGGGCACAGCACCCCGCACAGCCTCTCCCCACCTCACGCGCACACCGGGGCTCGTCTCCAGCGGGCTCGCCACCGCTCAGCCTCGTCTTTCACTCTGCCTGGCACGACGTGCCAGGACACTCGCAGTGTGAACACAGCGCAGGGTTTCTTCTATGTTTCTCCCCAGAGCAGACCCCAGGGATCAAGGTCACCTGGGGGGGTGAAGCCCGACACCGGGTCACAGGAGGCCCCCGGGACCTCATCCGGAGTGGACAGGGCGAGGCCCAAGGCCCGAAGGGCACTGACACCCCCAGCAGCCACGCAGAGCCCCTGGTGCAGAGCAGAGGAGAGGTCGTGCCCCCAGCTGTGGGGAGGGGCCGCTGTCAGCTCCTCAGGAGGCCCCCCCGAGGACCCTCCTCCGTGAGTGGCAGCAGCTCTCCACGAAGCTGCTCACTGTGCTCCCTCGTTACCTGTCCAAGTGGATGTCGGCTCTCCTAAGAGCAGCTTCTCAAGCACTGACTTGCCCGAACTCTTGCAAGACACAGGGACAGAGGCCGCCGGGAGGAAACCGGTCATCTGCACACCAGGTCGCCACGCCACGGTCAGGGTGTCACACTGCCCCTGACATGCCCGCCCTCTGCCAACTCCAGGGACTCCAGGGACCTGCACCCCCCAGGGGCTGGCACCCCGGGAAGGGTGGAGAACTGCCTCCGAGGCTCCGGGGCCACCACCCCCTGGAAACCAGCTCCTGCCAGAGGGAGAAAACCAGGGAGCTGCTCTCCTCCTCAGACACACTCCGTGGGGCACCTCGACTCGGGGGCGACGTGGTGGGGTCCCAGGACAAGGTCTCGGGGCCAGACTGGCCGCCGTGGGAGAGCGCTGGGCCCCGGGACTCCAGGGCTGGCCCAGGCATGCCGCTGCAGGGTGGGGTTTACGAGGCCTCCACGAGGCTTCTGTGGCTAGGACATGGGACGGGTCAGAGCAGGACCAAGCTGCCAGCAGAGGCCCCGGGCCAGGTCCTCACAGACCCTGGCAGCCCATGTCACCCCAGGAAGCAGGCTCAAGATAGAACTATGGCTGAAGGCTCCTCTTTGCCCCTTCCAAGCAGGAACCCCGGTAACCAGGCAAGAGACCCCTCAGTCCCAGCCTGTCCTCAGCATGAGAGCCAGCCACAGACTGCTGTCCCCTGTTGACATTCCTGCCCCAGAGCAGGCCCTTGGACACCAAGGGACATGAAAACATGCTGAAAGACCTTTCCTGCTCTCACCAAAGCCACCACTGAGAAGACAGGAATCCGATTAAGACATTTACTAACATCTCCTGGCAAAGGCTCAGTCCATCCCTACACTCTCATCAGGGTGGGCCAGGCTGGTACACTGGAGGCCCCCAGCAGGTGAACTGGTCGTCTGAGCCCAGGGGCCCCTGAGAAGGGACCCCCTAGACCGTCCCAGCCCCTTCTGCGCTCAGCCCCGAGGCCTGGGCTGCCAAGCGGGGCCGAGGGAATGCAGCCCAAGACTGCAAGGCTTGCTCCCAGGCTGGCTTTGACCCTTAGTGTCCACACAAAGCTGAGCAGGAGGACAGAGCCCATGAAGAGCTGTCCTGTGTCAAGTCCTGACAGGTCCCTATGGCCCAGGAAGCCCAGAAGGACATGGTCCTGATCTCTGGTCCAGCGACTGCTTCTGCCCCAGCCACTTCCTCACGGGCCAGTGCTGGGGGCCTTTGCCGGGAAGGGGAGGTAAAGGCAGGATGTAGGCATGATGGGGCCGAGGTGCTGGGCGACACGGGGGCTCTGAGCCAGGCCCCTCAGGCATGTGAAATCGCTCCCATTGCAGGTTTCTGCTGTCAGGGTCCGACAGCAGGTGGCTCATCAGACTGACTGCTGTGAAGTGCTGGAAGGGGAGCCGGGGACGCGTGTGAGCTCCTCGGCCAGGTGTGCGGTCGGCTCTGCCAGACATGGCCAGGGACATGGGAGGGGGGGACGCAGCCAGACCACCTCTGGGCCTCATGAGATCACAGGAACCTGAGCAGGCGGGCAGGCTCAGCGCCTTTCAGAACCACCTCTGCCTTCAGGGCCCTCTAGCCACAGTCGCAAGGTCCCTGGGGTCACACTGCCAAGGGCCTTGTGCTGGGCCCCCTGCGTTCCAGCCACACCACGGTCAGGCCACCCGTGCCTCTAAGGCAGAGGCCAAGTTTGAGAAAAACCAGCTCTGTGGGCGGGGCTGAGACGAGGCACCCAAATCCCGCAGGGGGTTCTCCACGGGCGGCATGGGAACCCTGGCCTGGTTCTTCACTCGGGAACCGCAGATGGAGACCGGCCAAGGGCAGGGCAGTGTTCCGGCCACACCTTCCTTAATCCATGACTCAGGGACCAAAGCAGGCCCGGTTTCAGGCCGCCTCCCAGCGCAAGCATCCCGCTCCGAGGCTGCGCCCAGCAGGCCGCTCTGGGCGGTGCAGGCGAGGGTCCACAGCGGCCCTACACATGCCCCGGGTCTCAAACAAGCAGCCACTTCAAGGGCAGAGGGCAGAAACAAAACGGCCGTTCATACAGATGAGGCAACTGGAGCAGGCCGTGGATGGGACAGGGCGGGCTGGGACGAGAGCGTGGCCACGTGCAGGGACACGGAGGCTCAGCGCAGGCTCTGTCCCGCTCGCTGTCACCACAACTTCTCTTTAAACAGTGCCACCTTGGTGAAAACTCTGGAACCCTCCAGAAGGCTTCCCAGCAAAGGCAGGGAAGGCCAAAGGACGGGCGACGTGGTCCTCTTCTGTCTGCGTGGTTCTAGCACCAAGAGCCCTTCACACGCGTCCCAGGAGCCCGGGTGCACTGGGACTCCGGCCCCCACCTCCCCCTCCCTCCCCGGGCTCCACCGGCTCCAGGCACACAGCGGCCCTGCAGAGACGAGCCAGGGCGGTGGCTGCAGGCCCCGTCCAGCGGGTGGGGGGTGCTCGGTGCGCCGTACCTGGGGGCACCACAGACGACAGCAGCCTCCCCTGCACGGAGGCCCCGAGCAGCGGCTGACTCCCCCAGGAGCCAAGGCCGGGGACACAGCACGACAGTGCCACCGAGGGCCCAGGAGCCAGCCCCTCCACACCCGGACAGGGGGACACACACACCCAAGGCTGCACATGCCTGTGGTGCACACAGTGGGACAGAGGAGAATCGAGGTACCATCAGGGGGACGCAGACGAGACGGCACCAGGGCTCTCTCCTCTGCTCTTCCTGCTTCTCCCTGAATTGAAATGTCCAATCACTTAACCCTTAACGTAGCGGAGAGCCTGGAGGAGCCCTGGCCTCCGCGGTGAGTCCTCCCTGGCTCAGCCCTCCACAGGCAGGTGCTCGGACAGCACGTGCCTCCACCGAGCCATGGAAACACCAGCCTCCTTTAGGGTGAAGAGAACCTGACCCACTCCCCCATGGGAGCCTTCTGGAAACAGCTGTGCTCCCACATCAGGCTGATGGCATTTCTAACAACTCGTGGTCAGGACGGATCGGGGAGAGGCCAGAGCACTGGGCCTCCTGCCCACCCTCCAAGGGACTCAGATGGAGAGAGACGCGGGTGGAAGGGCTGTACCCACTCTCAGATGGGGCGAGTCCCCCAAGCCCCGTGCAGGGCCCTGGGACAGGCACACGGTCGGGGTGCCTTTCCTCGGGCCATGTGCCAGGGACTGGCCTGGAGCTCCGGACCCCTGTGGGCAGGCCTATTGCCAGAGCCGCCGGCCACCGAGCCTGAGCAGGCACAGAAACCATGGGGATGCCGAGCAGAGCAGGGCCTCGTTAGAGCCGCTCGCGTCTGCGCAGATCCGAGGCTGGATGGCTCTGTAAGTACCCCGTGGCGGGGCGGGAGGTGGCACCGGGGCGTGGCACCGGGGCGAGCCTCAGCAAAGCCCTGAAGGTGGAGGTCTGAGAGCCTCGGGCAGCTGCCCAGGTCAAGTGTGGGTGGCTGCTGGGAGGGGCTTCGAGGCCGCAAGCAGCTTCTGAACGCGGCCGTCCGGCACTCCCTAAGCGGCCTGTGGCATCCAAGTGAAGGCCTGACAGTCTTTGCTGCGGGGCGGCGGTGGGGGGGGGGTGGTCCTAGTGAAGCCGAGCGGGGATCCCTGCGAGCTCTGGAGCTGGGCACAGAGACCAGCGGGGCCAAAGGCAGAGCGGCTGCCCGCCTCCCGCGCACGGAGAGAGGCGGAGCCAGGGGCTCCGGGAGCACAAAATGCTGGCCAGGGGCCAGGCTCTCGCTCAGAAGTGGGAAACCACACGGCCGAAGCCTCTCCCCTCCCACGGCTTTGGGGTTTATCTCGGAGGGGCGCATGCTGCTCAAGACCCTCACTCTGGGCGGGGAAGGCACACGCCAGGCTCTGCAGGGGAGCGGGCTGGGGTGCGGCGTCCTGCACAGCAGTCAGATGAGGGTCTGCGCACGTCATCCTAACGGGGGGTCAGAGGGGTCAGGACGCAAAAGGGAGCGGCCAGGGTGTCTGACCTCCAGCCCCCGGGGGGCCATACCGGAGACCCAGGCAGGATGTCAGCAGCCAGAGGGCGGATGAAGCCCCACTGTGCTGGGCGGCAAGATGACATTTCTGAAAACAACCTCTGGTCAAAAAGCCTGGTGGCTCCTTCCCGGTGCCTGGACCAGGCCCCCCAACCCGGGCGCTTGCCCCCCCGAGGCTGGTTGGTTCCCAGACAGCAGGACTCACTGCTCTCCCCTCCCATCCTGGGGGGAAAGGTCTGCCGGGAGGAAATGATCAGAAACAGCAAGTCCGTGGGGACCGTACACGGGAAGAGGAGCAGGAAACCAAACTCAACACTTAACAAAGGGACAACGAAGGTCACCACGTGGGGACGAGGTTTAGCCCCTCAGGAACACGTGACCGCACTGTAGTTAGCATGCTGAGCCTCACAGCCCGCAACCACAGAAAGCCGAACTACAGGAGAAACCCACCGGCCGGTCATCCTGGGGGCCATGGTGCCGCCTCGTCGGCTCACTAATCAGAACGGGAAACTCCTGAGATTGGAACATATGAAGGAACCTGCACCTGTCATCGGGGGACGGTGTTCTCTCCACACAGAGCACGCATGCACACACACGGGGCCCCGGGCCGGACTGAACAGCCTGTCAGCGAGGGCCCAAGATGCAGGATCATCCGGGAACCCGCACGGGCTCCTCAGCTGGGGTCCTGACCAGCCTGAAGGGAGGGGAGGGGAGGGGAGCCCATACCGATGCCCCGATGCCCCTGGCTACCCGCTGACTGATGGGACCAAGGAACTGAGGGACCAGGACGAAGCATCTCAGTGGGTGACCTCGACACCTAAAACCCCGATGACGTTGTTCCATGGGGACAGTGGCCAAAATGTGCCACCGAACCCCAACCTGTCCATACTTAGCCAAGAACAAAGGATCCCAAATGTGAAATTTCCACCTGGGCCTCAAGGCAGGGAGCAGAGGCAAGAGGCTCAGACGGGCCCGGAAGACCTCGCCTCTCTCAGCAGGTCACCGTGTGGGACAGCCCAGGGCGGGTGGCCTCTGGCGGCATCATCTGCCCCTGGTACGTCGGCACCTCGGACGCCCCAAATTATACCAAATGAAAATAACTGCCTCTTGGGGTCTGAGAGGCATGACTTGTGCCTCCCCAAGCCCAGGGCCGGGCTGGCCAAAGTGGCTGGTAGCTGCAGTGTCTGCCCAGGGGTCAGGGTGGCCTGGGGGGGTCCTGCCCACGCAGACGTGGCACGAGAGCGTGAAGAGAGAACACGGCTGTGCCGAGCGTCACTCAGAGTGGAGCCAAGACTCACAGAACCCGCCCAAGCCGGGCACAAGCCCACGGACTCACTCCCGTCCCGGAGGATGACAGGACGACAGGACGACAGCAGGGAGCGCCGGGGCCGCCTGCCCGGCAGCCCTGGCGCCACGTCTGAGGTGGCCTAGCAGGGCAGCCGTGGAAGTCACCGTGGGGCAGGGCTCGGCATCAAGGTCCTGTGGACGTATTCGTTCAGAGCGGCAAAACCCACTCAGAATAACCCAACTGCCGAAGAGAGAACAGAGAAACACGGCATTCACGGTGTTTGTGGAACGTTCTACAGCAGCCAGCATGTGCACTCGCTGTGGGGGACCGTACGGGGGCATCCTCCTAAGGTACAAATCCACCCTCCCAGAGCCCCGCCTCTTCCAAGCCCCCAGCAGCCTCATCTGTGCCCCCTTGCACTTGTGTGTGCGTCCCCTGCTCCTGTCCTCTGCTCCCGGGTTGCAGCTCAACGGCAACCCCTGGTCACCCACCCGTGGCCCCGGAGGCCGCACACCTTATCCACCCCTCGGGGATGCTGTGATCTCCAGCCCCGCCTGCACCCTCCCCACAACACACACACAGGCCCGGGGTCGGGAGGTCTGCAACACCCCAAGAACGAAGACCTCAAACGCTTCGAGGAGAAGAAACACAAAACGCTCACCCTAAACTAATACCCTGCATCGAAGAAAGCAACAGAGCAACGCTGGGAGTCACAGGACCCAGAGGCAAGACCGCATCCCACCTGCAGTTCTTTTTTTTTTTTTTAAGATTTTATTTATTTATTTGAGAGAGAGAGAATGAGAGAGAGCGAGTACATGAGACGGGGGAGGGTCAGAGGGAGAAGCAGACTCCCCGCCGAGCAGGGAGCCCGATGCGGGACTCGATCCCGGGACTCCAGGATCATGACCTGAGCCAAAGGCAGTCGCTTAACCACTGAGCCACCCAGGCGCCCTCCACCTGCAGTTCTAAGTCAGCGTAGCCTTTCACCAAGTAGAGACACAGATGCAGATGAGGGCTCAGGTACTTCCCCACGTACGCACCGAGCATCCCCCAACTGAGGGAGAAACAGGACCCAGAGCACACAGTCCTGGGACTGGGAAAGGGACGCCTGGTGCCCAGGGGGGTGCGGGCGGGAGGGGTCCGAGCGAGTGGTAAGATGGGGCTGGGGGGGCGCGCTCCCAAGGGGAAGAAACAGCTGGACTAACCAGGACCGTGTCCAAGGGTCTGCGGATGAATCAGCAGGAGCACACCGAGAACAAAGCAAATGGAGACAAAAGCAAAGATAAAAATCACAGCCAGGATCACAATAGTGATAAAAACCCGTGAAGGAAAAAATCAATCAATTGGACTTCGCTAAAATCAAACACGTTTGTTCCTCTAGAAACACCGGTCCAGAAATGAAAGGCCAACGAGACTGGGAGAAACCGTCTGGGAGATGCACACCTGACGGAGCGCTCCTACCTGGAACACGGAGAATTCCTACAACTCCAACACGGGACAAAAACCCCACCGAGAGAAGAGAAGGATGTGAACACACACCCAGCCAAGGAAGGGAAACGGGCACACGAAAAGATGCTCAGCGTGCCGCTGGTTCACGAGCAAGATGCAAATCCGGAAACACCCAACTGGAAACAGCCCAGACGTCGCTCAGCAGAAGGCAGAACAAGCCGGTGCCCCCACCCAGTGGGAAGCCCTTGGCGCCGAGGCGTGAGGGACCACTGGCATGCGCAGAGACGCGGCTGACTCTCACGATAATTTTGCAGATAAAAGCAGCCAGGCCAAAATCAGCGAACGGCACACACCACACGAGTCCACCAACACCCAAGGCCAGCGAACACACGCTAACTTCCTGGGCAGAAAGAAGCCAGACTCCAAGGTCACGACGGGTCACCGCCTGATGTCCAGAGCCACTAAAGGCACAAAGGGGACAGCGGATGAGTGGCCGCTGGGGGCTGGAGGAAGGGCCCCTGGGCTCCAGGTCCCCGGGCTGGAGTGGGTGATGGTCGAGCTTCGGAACCAGACGCTGGTGCTGGCTGTGCAAGCCTGTGAATGTGCTGGAAACCAGCGGACTGTCCACTTGCAACAGGTGAGTTTCCGGCATGTGGATCACGTCTCACTAAAGCCATTACCAGAAGAAGAGATCTGCCTGCAGGAGCAGGGCTGACACCAGAAGAAATCCCCACGGGTTGTGCTCCTGGCTCCTGACACACAGCCCCTAAATCCCTCGGGAGCCCCTGAGTGATAGGAGGGTCTTTCGTCCTAATGTGGCAACTCTGGGTGGGCTCCCAGATGGGGCTGGTCTCTAGGAAGACCCCCGACGACCAGAAGCTGGACTTTCAGCCACACCCCATCCTCCAGGGACAAGAGGGGCTGGAGACTGAGGCACTGACCGTGCCCACGGGACGAAGCCTCCACAAAAATGCCTAAACCACGGGGTTCAGAGAGCTTCCAGGTGGGGAACACACCCACCTGCTGGGGGGGGGGTGCCCCAGCTCTGCGGGGACAGAAGTACCTGAGCTCGGGACCCTCCCAGGTCCCACCCTATGTTTCTGTCTGGCTGTTCAACTGTATCCTTTGTTGTACCCTTCCGAATAAACTGGTCAACGTAAGTAAGCGTTCCCCTGAGAGGTGCGAGCTGTTCTCGCAAATCATCCAACCTGAGAAGGGCTCACGGGAACCCCTGACTTGTAGCCAAGTCCAACAGAAGTGTGGCTCGCTAGGGACGCGCTGTTCCAGGTGGATGGTGTCAGAGCAGGCCCGACCTGTGGGTGCTCAGAGAACGAGAGAACTGGCTGACCAAGGGAGCCCCACGTTTGTGGCCAGAGCGCGTGGTGAGAGGACACGGATCTCAGCTGGCCTGGCACCTCGCTGCCACCTCTGTGGACACAAAGGAGACTTCCACGGGGTGCCGGACCCCACGCTCCACGTAAGCCTCAGGACAGAGTCCAAAAACCCACAGAAGCAAACTGGAAGCTCCGATTCCAGCCGGAGCCGGGCCGAGCCCCCGGAGCCATGAGGGGCTGTCCCTCCCCCGGCGTGCTCCCTGTCTCACTGCCCGGCTCCGTGACACAAGGCCACCCAGCCGCTCGCCGGGCCTGCGGTAGGGCAGCACCCTGGACTGCACCACCAGGAAGCCCTGGGACCTCACCGCAGTTTCGCACACACCCACCTTCATCCTGGGGCCACACAGACGCGCATTTTCCCGCGGGCAGACCCTTGCCGTTCTGTGAGTGTGACCACCGGGCCTGGTCCCTACAGCAGCCACGTGACTGACCACCACAGTAAAATGCCCCTTTCGCAGATAGGAGCCTGTGTGCAAACTCACGCGGGTCATGCACAACACCGACTCCCCTCCGAGGGGGTTGGGACCCAGACCGTGCCCTCAGGAGCTGTAGCCAGGAGGCCCAGCAGTACCGGGCAGGCCCACGTGTGGCCTCGGAGCCCCAGGGCCGGCTGGTCCATAGGCACCCCTTGTCACAGAGGAGTGCAGGCCTCCGAAGCCTGAGTGTCCTGCACATCTCCAGAGAGGCCGTGCCTGCACCCCTCACCCCCTCAGCACCCCTCAGTCCCTCCACGTCCTCCCGCCTCTGCCAGGGGCAGGCAGGTCAGCTCGGTGACCGTGGAGGCCAGACGGCTTCCCTCCAGAGCTAGGGAGGAGCACAGCCTTTGGGACGCTGGAGGAAAGCCCGCCCGCCACCCATGTAAGCAGAGCCCAGCCTGCGTGCAGGGTCTGGCCCTGGTCACGCGTTCCGCCCAGCCTGTTGCCCCCAGCCCCAGAAGTCTCCATAGCTGCATCTGTCACCCGGTGCCCCACAGCTGCCGGCATGCCCAGGGCCTCTGGGCACACGAGGGAGACCTACCCGCTTCCTTCTGTGCGCCTGGCTTAGGAGCGACGTGAACTCACAGTACAAAATTTGCAAAACAGCGAAAGCAGAGAGAGAATGACCCATCCCAAGAGCTCCACCTGCTACGCTCCTGGGCCTTTCCCTCAGCTGATCGTGTGATACGCACGCACGCCGCGTGTCCTTTCACAAAACCAGGTCACCCTGCGCGAGGAGTCGGCGTCCCGTCTCCCTGTAATACCAGGAATGCTCCCCATCACCTCAGCCCTGCTTCCACACGGCGCCCCACACCAGCCAGCAGATCCGCCCATGTCCTCACCCCACGCTGCGCTTCTCGGGGGGCCGACCCGCCAGCGTGCACTCTGAGCAGCACTCACGTGCAGCTGGGTGCCCTCGCCAGCTCTGAGGGTCACGGTCTCTCAGAAAAGCTTCTTGTTTGACGAGAACCTGATCCCCAGTGGAAGTAGGACCAGACACAGGCCAGGACCCCAGCCCCGCCCGGGCATACGTGAGGGCCCGGCGGCCATCTGGGGTCTCCGCTGCGTCGGGGTCTTACCGAGTTCTTTGGAGCCCTGGCTCTCGCTGGCTAGCTCACCCATCTTCACGAGAGCGTCAAAATAGCCTTTGGCAGCGTAGGTCACACCTGGGAGAGGAGAGAGGGGCGGTTACTGCCCGTCCTATGGACGGACGAGACCCTCGGCACCCACACAGGGGTCGTGGTGCATACCAGCCCCCCACGGTGCTCCACGGCCCTCCCGCCTGGGCTGAGTGCTCCCCGTTTCTGGCTGATGTCCTTCTCTCATTGCAATTGTGAGAGCTGCTTTTCTTTCCAAGAACGTGGTGCCCGGTCAGGCCCAGGGCTCTTCGAGGCAAACTGCTGGGTGCTGTCACCAGCGCCCGGATCTGGTGAGGGGCGGCAGGGCCCACCAAGTACATGAGACGAGACCCCACCAGGCAGGAGGCAGCACGAAGCCGTGCGCACAGAGACCCCCAGCCAGCTGCAGACAGACAGTGCCCCTCACCTCTCCAAGCTGAGGCCACGTCAAGGGCCTGCCCCATGGCCACTGCGGCCGCACTCGATGTGCACCTGGCACCCAGGGAAGAGCCCTGTGCCCGCTGACCCTGGGCGAGCCCGCAAACACCTCGTCTGCGCGGGGGCCCGCCCACCCTACAGTCTTGGGGGGAGGACAGGGCCAGCCACGGGACAGCAACATCTGATCCGCTCCCTCCAGAACCCAGGCCGGGGCGTCTAACTGGGCACGTCATCACATTTTATTTAGGTGGCTTCCGATGAAGCGCATGCCCAGGAGCGCGCCCTCGGCGCCCCCACCGGCTGGACTGCGTCGGCTGCCAGGAGGGGTGGGCTCCTTAAAGCTGATCAAAGCCAAGCCTGGCACAAGGGTGGCATGGGGGAGGCCAAATGCAGCTGAGGGGATGGTGCTAACGTGGCCGGCTGGGCTCGGTGCCACAGGCCAGTCCGGGAAAACGGGCAGCAGAAGAGCCCGGATTCTCCACACACAGCCCCCCGAGAGCCTCACGGGGATCTGCAGTGGGTGTAGAAAGGCCTGGAAGGAAACCTGGCCTCACATCAAAGGGGAAGCCAGGACTGCCTGGGGGTGAGGTGACGTCCCCCCATGAGGAAGCCAGGTGAGGGTGAGAAGAGTCCTACGGACAGCGGGTCCAGAGAGGGACCACGTGCAAAGCCCCACGTGCGTGGTGCGCAGAAGTCAGCCCCAGCCAGGGAGAGATGAGAGCCCGGTCCTGCCCCATGGGCACGGCGAGGGGCTTTGCTCGGAGGACCCGAGGCCCAGGCCCCGTCCTCTTGCCTCTTCTCTCCACCAGCCTGCAGACCGGGTGCCCGTCCTGCTCGCAGAGTGTTTCGGGGCAGCAGACCTGACAGGGGACGTTCGCCCGGAGGCCGAGCTGGCTCTCAGCTCCTGGCAGGCACAGATCATCACCATGGCCTGGGACCTGCCGTTATCTTTAAGACCCTACAGGCAGGGTTTCAGCTTGAGGAAGGGACAGAACCTTCTGAGGAGCAGCTGTGCCTCCTCTCTTGCGGGGGACTGGTGGGCTCCCGGGGCAGCGTCCCTGTGTGCAGGGCTGCGAGGCAGGGGCAGGGTGGAGGGAGGGCAGCTCGGGAGAGCCTGCGGGTGCAGAACGCGGTGTGCGCCCCCAAACCAGAAGGCAGCACAAGGCCCCTCCCCTCCACACCCATGTGGAAACAGGGAGACGGCCAGGGGCTGCTGGTCAGTGCCATCGACCCCAACACAGAGGAACAGAGGAGCCCTGCCCACACTCTTGGCTGGATCTGTGCGTGACATCAAGACCACTCTCCCTCAAAAGGGTCAGGGTGCAGCCGCACCCCCTGGGGGAAGGGCCAAGGCCGTGGTGCAGAGCTACGTGGCAGACTGGCGTATGACCGGATGTCCTCCCTGCCCCCGAGACATGGCAGGTGGGCGGGCTGTGGCCAGACACCTCCAGCTGCAGACCAGCAGGGCCGCTGTCCAGGAACAGGCCGGTTCCGCCGGGTGCTCTGTCCCCAGGCGACCACGGAGACTGCCCAGCGCCGCCCTCTCCTTGCTGCCTCTAACCTGAAGCCCACCCAGAGCAGTCCCCATGGGGCCGTGGACACGCCAGGGCCGCTGTCAGAGGCTGGGGTACGCTCTACAGACAGAGCCTCCCTGCTGGGCGCCGCAGCTCGACCGACAGCCTGACATCTACCCTGGAGGGACACAGGCAAGGGTGGGAGCCCAGCATGGGCCCCCGAGAACCGGGCGTCCCTGACCGCAGCGTGACTCAGCCGCCCCCGCTGGGAAGGAAGGGCCCGGCCACGGCCACAGCCTTTGCTGGTACGCACGTCCCCTCCCTGAACGAGCCCGTGCCCCCAGCGCCCTGAGTCCCGGCTCTCCGTGAGGTGCGGGGCGCGCACCTGCCAGGGAGCCGTGCAGGCCCCAGCCCCAAGCCCCATCCTGCAGCTTCAAGACGAAGGTTCTCAGGACAGACATCCATGCCCCCCGTCTTTAGGTGCTGCGGGCGGACTGAGCCCAGACCCCAGGACAAGGCCGCGGACAACAGTGGGTGCAGATTCCAGGGCTCCCAGGCCTCCGAGGTGCGGCCCCACACCCTCCCTCCTTCCATTCTAATCTGGCTCCGCGAGCTGGCCGCCTGCTGCGAGGGCGTTGCTCCCACCCCGCGGCCTTACCTGCCAGAGCTTTCTCATAGTTCTTCCCCATGGCAATGAAGTTCCGGAGGCTGGGGTTGAACTGCTCCATGATGGTCTGAGAAAAGCAAGAAGAGAAAGGGCATGAGTGACCCAGGTGGCCTGGGGACCCTGGGAGTGTTCCAACAGGAGGAGAAAATCCACAGGTGGAGACCACGAAGCCGCAGTCGGGCTTCTGGAGTCCAGACCCCAGCCCCACTCTCGGGCAGACCCCCTGAGCCTCGGTTTTGGCCTCCGTGCGATGGCGACAAGGACGGAGCAGCGCGTTGGGGCTTTGCGGATCCAACAAGAGAATACAGAGTGTGCCGCGTGCTTGCCGTATAATCGGCGCTCAGAAGTGCCGTCTGGGGAGCTGAGTCAGCTGAGGAAAACCCTCCTGCTGGCCACACACAGCCGCACGGCGCGGCCCAGGGCCCCCTCCCATGGAAGTCTTCACTCAACACATCAATTACCAAACATCATCTCTGATTAGCGGGACCCACAGCCTGATCTGCAAACACCACGCTATGAATAATCCAGCAGGCCGGGTCTGTTTGCCCAATGGACTGCAGTTGCGCATCGGAAGAAATTAGATTTTCACCGCCAAGACCAAATAAGGGTTTTAATTACAAAGTGTAAAAACAGGCGCACGAACACCAGCAGAACGCAAGTTCCACCGGGCAGCAAGCGCGGCCCGCCGACAGCCAGCCCGGCCATCAAGGACGCTGCGGGAACTTTCAAAGAAAACCCGTCTCGGCCACATCCTATGTGTGCAAGTCCACAATTACAACGGGCGTCTGTCTGATCTTTCCTGAGGATAAGAGAGAACAGGCGGCCAGAGGGGAAACCGCCTGACCCTGCCCCAGATGCTCCTCTGTGAACCGAGGCTGGGCATCCTCACCCCCGAGCCCCGATCTGTGCCCAGCTCTAGCCCCAGTAACACCCTTCCTGTCCCGTCCTTGCCCTCGGCCAGTGGGGAGGGCTCTGCGTGCTGCCATCCGCCCACCCTGGGGTGTTAGCACAAAGGGACAGAGACCCGCGCTTACAAGGGATGAGGCCCTGCATCGGAGCTCCCACCTACTGACATACAGGGCTGGGCCCCAGGCTCGTCGAAGGGGTGCCCACCAGGCTCCACACCACGTGGGGAACAAGGAAAGGAAACAGGGCAGGTGTGCCTTCCTGTCTGGACGCAGCAAAGGTAGTTCTGCTCCATGCGGGGCCGGCACTGAGGGATGCAGGGGACACAGCAGTGACCCTGCCACAGTCCCATCCCTGTGGGGCTGACAGCCCAAGAGCAAAACCACGCCCACACCACACAGTGGGCAGTAAGCACCCCGTGCGGGCAGAGAGCACAACAGTGGGACTCGGGCTCACGCAGACGGGAAAGCAGGGGAGTGGGGCCACGGGCAGCCGCAGCAGGGCAGAGGCCCAGGGCCCAGCCCCTGGGTGTACCAGGGACAGCCGGCAGCATGCAGGCTGAAAGGTCGGTGAGGAGGAGGGAACAGGTCAGCCCATGGCCCCACAGCCTCACCGCCTCACAGACTGTGTGGGGAAGGCCCTGCTCTCCGAGGCCTGATGGGAAGCCGAGGGAGGGTCTAAGCAGAGCCATGTGGTCCAACGACATTCCAAAGGGACCCCTCAGGCTGCTCGGTTAGGCTCTCATCGGGGGCGCCAACAGATGCGGGGCCCCCTGTTGGAGCTGCTCTGGGATCTAAGAAGTGGCGCCCTTGGGAGAAGGGGCTGGGCCTGTGTGCCCCATACACATGGTGCCATGATGTGGGGACAGATGGGGCACGTGGGGCCGAGGGGGAGGCAGGCGGCTGGTCTGGGGACCCAGGAATCTGGACACACCAGAGCCGGGGAGGGCCTGGAAACTGGAATCGGGATGCCCCAACAGGCAGCAGGGTCAGGCAGACAGGGAGGATTCTGAGTAGGAAGCCAGGTTTGGGGGGTCACCAGCCAGGGGTGAACACAAGGCCTATGGGGGCTCAAGCTGCCTGCAGACCTCGGGGGCACTGAGGGTTCACGTGTTCTCTTTTTCTTTTTTAAAGATTTTTATTTATTCTTGAGAGAGAAAAAGACAGAAACAGAGAGCATTAACGGGGGGGGGGGTGCAGTGGGAGAGGGAGAAGCAGGCTCCCCCGAACAGGGAGCCCGACGCGGGGCTCGATCCCAGGACCCCGAGATCATGACCTGAGCCGAAGGCAGTCGCTTCACCGACGGAGCCCCCCAGGCGCCCCTGTGTGTGTTCTGTGACGGAGTCAGGGTGGGATGGGGCCTTAGCCCCGTGTCCCCGATGCCTGCAGGTGGGGAGACCACGTGCTCACGTGTGTGTGCACAGAGTTTCAGCATAAAGCCTGTTTCTCACTGGGGGGCTGGGCCCAGGTGTGGGACACTGCCCTAGCTCAAAACACACCCGCCTGCCCAGGCCCACGGCCCCCCCTGGCTCCCGGGTGGCACCCCCAGCCTCCTGGCCAGAAGAGCACACTCTGTCCAAGCTCATCCTTCGAGCCCCATTAACATACTGACAGCAGGAAACAGGCCAGGAGCCACCCAGGCCAAGCGAGGGGATCACCGGGGCAGCCCGCCCACACCCACCCAATGGCCGGCGGGGACAGCCGCCGGGTTTCGCTCCCTCAGCACAAGGAATGAGGGAGTGAGTGGGCAGGGTGGACGGGCACTGGGGTGCCACTCAGGCACCTGGGCAGGGCAGGTGGCCAGGACGCCAGGCCTGGCCACGCAGCAGCTGCTGTCTCCCCCACACGCAGGGCTAGAGGCAGAACTGCCCTCTGCCTTGCGGCTCTGTGCAGACACCTGCTCCCCGGCCTGAAAAGCAGGCCTCCTACGGAAGCCTGAGGCGGACACAAGGTGGACAGTCACCCACCGGCCTCCCAGTCGCTGGACGTCCTAGAACCCCGGCAGTCCAAGGCCTGGCACGGGGCTCGTCTGCCCTTCCCACACAGCCCGTGCTGGGGAGCCCCGTCTATACCCGCCCCATCACCGGCTCCGCTAACCAGGCCCTAGGAGGGGCCCCGGAGCCCAGGGAGGCCAGAGCATCACACGGAGGAGAAGGGCTCCTCCCTGAACCGGGTCCCAGAAGTGCGGGGATTTTGCTGTCTTTTCAGGGGCTCTGCATGGAGGGAGCTGAGAGCCCAACACCCGAATACTCCAGCAGGGGTCTGTTTACTCGGGGAGGGGAAGGGAGTTGCTTTTCCTCGTGGTTACCCCACCCTGGGAACGAAAACAGGAGCAAGGCCGGGGGCAGCCTGCCTCCTGTCCTCCGGCTCACACCGGTCCCGAGACGTGGGGGCCCCGGAGAGCCTCAGGGTGCACAGAGGCGCCCCACCACCCCACGCTCCAGGGCCACGTTCCCGAGCCAGGACACGATCCCACAACGTGAGCGATGACCGGCTCTGACCCCTGGGCCTGCAGATGAGATCCCCAGATTGGCTCCAGCTCTGCGGCTCCAGGCGGAGCTTGTGCCTTTTATTCCCTCGGCAGCTTTCGTGGGCTCAGACCCTTCCTGCGGACCCTTGAGCAGCAGAGCTGCACGTGCCCACTTACACGGGGGGTTCGCTGGACACGGGACAGCACCATGAACGTGTTCTCTTCCTGATTTCCTCTTCTCGAATTTTGTTTATTTACTTATTCTAGAGAGAGAATGTGTGCGCACGTGCATGTGTGTGAGCAGGGGGAGGGGCAGAGAGACCTGACACGGAGCTCGATCCCACGACCCTGAGATCGTGACCCGAGCCGAAACCAGGAATCAGACGCTTAACCGACTGAGCCATCCAGGCGCCCCTCTAATGATTTTCTTAAACATTTTCTTTTTCTTTTTTTTTTAAAGATTTTATTTATTTATTTGAGACAGAGAGAATGAGAGAGAGAGAACACATGAGAGGGGGGAGGGTCAGAGGCAGAAGCAGACTCCCCGCCGAGCAGGGAGCCCGATGCGGGACTCGATCCAGGGACTCCAGGATCATGACCTGAGCCGAAGGCAGTCGCTTAACTGACTGAGCCGCCCAGGCGCCCCAACGTTTTCTTTTCTATAGCTAACTCCATCGTGAGAACGTAACATATAACACACCCAACTTACAAAACGTGTTAACTGAGTGGTCACGTGATCAGTAAGGCTTCTGGTCAACAACAGTCTATTTAACAGTAGTTAAATTTTGGGTGGGGTCACAACTTACACGCAGATTTTCAACGGGGAGGGAGGTCGGCGCCCATAACCTCCACGCTGTTCAAGCCTCGAGTGTATTTGGCCCCAATCACTTCACTCGCTCATTGGTTCATTCAGCATCTATTATGGAATGTCCCTGGTGGGCTGCTGGGGGATCTGCAAAGGGCTCCTGGATGCCCCCCCAAAGTACACACTGAGAAAGGGTTGGAGTGACGAGGGGTCTCTGCCAGACACACTCACAAGCTCAGGCATGCTGTGCAGTCACCTTCCTGCCAGGACATCCCAACGCTGGATGCTCCGGCCACCCCTGGAGTCCAACTGAACCTCCATGGCAGAGGTGTCCCCGGGGACCCCAGCCATACATTTCTATAAGAGCAACAGGGAAAGGACGAGGGCCCCTGCGCAGGTGGCTGTCGGCAGGACCCACCACCACACTGGGAGCCCTGGGAGCCTTCCTGCCTGGGTGGCCCAGGACACTCCCAGCCTGCCTGGACACTAACAGGCATTTTGAGTTACTTTGTGGTCAGAGGTCTGCCTGGCCAGCAAGGAGAAAGGGCAGTGAGACACCTCGTCTCCACCTCGGGGGAATGAGCAGAGTGGCTAACCCATTTCTAGAAAGGCGCTCTGCCAAGGGACTTTGCTCCAGCCTGCTCGTGGGCCCATGTCCAGGTCTGCCGCTTGCTAGCTCAGGAATCCTGTTCATGCCTCAGCTCTGGTTCCTGGTCATGGCCCCCCTCCAGCACCTTCCTGGCAGGGCGGTCACAAAGAGCAGAGCTTCTCTGCTGACAGAGGGGAAGCGACATGCCTCGTGCTTCCCCCCCAGCCCCGCCCACGCAGCGAAGGCCGGACAGGGTGGGTGCGTCGGCCTGTGTCCTGTGCACACACACGAATGTGCTGTGTGGCCGAGCCAGGCTTCACATCTCTCTGTGCACTCGACCCCTGGAAGAACAACTCCAGACAACAAGACGGAGCTGGGACCCCACCTGGCCTTTAACCCCCATCACCCTGCACCCTCACCCGACGGATCCGGAGCGCTGCTGCCCCACTCTATAGACGGATGGAGAGAGGCCTGGGAGGTTAAGGGCCTGCCCACTAGTTCTGGGCGGAGCCAGTTCTGGCTTCAAGCGCAGGCTGGCCGCACAGCTGAGCTCACCCCTCGCCGCACACAGGCCTCACTGCGATCCAGACGGCGGTCAAGCCTGGACCAGGTGCCATCTGCACAATTCCGCCTGCCCTGGGCTGCCTCGGGAGCCCCGTCCAGCAACACCGAACGAGGTGACGTGCACCTGCTCTGTGACCCTTACAGGAGGGCTGATGCTGGGGTGCCCGCCCCATCTGCTTACCCAGGACACACGGCCTCCAGCCATGGGGCCCAGGGCCTGGCTCTCCCTGACCACCTGTCCCCATTTCCCACCTCTGTCACGACTGAAGGACAAGCAGGCACCAGCTTTGGGGCCCGCAGCCCGAGTCTACTGTGGCGGCCTGCTGTCCAGGAGCTGCCCGGGAAGGTGGCAGCCATCCTCCAAGGGGAGGCCTGCTTGCCGCAGCCCCACGAAGGGCACTGACTCACGGGGCCTTGGGTGGAGGGCAAGAGGGCCTGGGGATGGGCAGGGGGAAGGACCACCAGGCCAAGCCAGGAAAGCCTGGCCTCTTGGGGTAGCTCTGCACGACTCCCACCTGGGGGTGGGGCCAGGTGGAAGGCTCTGTCCCCCTTTAAAAATTGGAACATCTATCCTGGGGGTCCTTTTTAAAGGAATAACGCCAACTTGGGGCGTTCAGTGAGTGCTTGGGGAGGGGGGCTTCCTGGAGGAGGTGGATCTTGAGCTGGATCTCGCTGGGTTAGAACCAGAGGAAAGGTAAGACTGTGTTCATACTTGCTCAGAAAATCACTGGAGGGAGTGAAGCTTCCAGAACAAAACAGCCACTGGGGTGATGCTGGCAGAGTGAAGGCCAGCAGAGGACACAGAAAACATCCCCCAGGGAGCAGGGACAAATCAAGCAGCACTCAACTCACACCAGTTACCCTTTAGGAGCATCAGGCCCCCTTCCCCACACTCTCCACAGGACTCCCCCAGGGGCCATGAGCCCCCACAGCCCACAAGCCCCCCTCAGGCCACAACTCCCTGCCATGCGCACGCATGGCCTCAGGCCCGAGCCGCCAACAGAGACAAGGACCACACAGGGGCACAGGGAGGCCAACCTGGCTGCAGCCTCCCAAGGAGGGAGCATGAAAAAGCAAGGGGAGCTGGTGCAAGGAAACAGGGCACTGGACTGTTCCAGAACACAGAGGGCTGGAGTTCCTGCCCCCCACCCCGGGTGAGGGAGGCCGGGAAGCTGCCCTGCAGTGACGTGGGGGTTCCTGCCTCCATCAGCTTTCCGACAAGCCACCAACGTACAATCAAGTGACCATTCATGTCTTTGGGGGGCTCGGGGGCCCTGAGGCCCCAGGAGCAGGGATGGCCTGAGCTACTGGCAAAGGAGCACAGGACAAGGGACAAAATTCTGGCCCTCTGCAGTCCTGGCTCCCCGCAGCCTGAGCAGCCAGGCCACCAGCTCCCCCCTCCTTTCAGGGGTCTTGGAGAACCACTGTTTCCCTAGGCTTGGTTACCCACCCCCCCCGGAACCAGACACACCCTGCAGCAGGGTCCAAACACGGCCCTGACAGCCTGGCCACCCCTCTCCTGTCTGGGAGACTCCATGCAGCACCCGCCAGCACACCTGCCCCTGACCACTGGGCCCCACGCCCGGGGACCTGTGTACTCAGGTTGCTTTCTGCCTGTGCTCAGCACTGAGCTGAGGCCCGTGCTTGCGTTTAGGACAAAATCACAGCGTGCTCCTGTGGACATCTTCGTGTCGCCACGGCCTGAGGACGGCCGTTTGATTAAGGCTGGAGAGAAGCCACCACGGCCCCAAACGTGACCAGCCTGGAAACCTGTCAGTCTGATTCAGAGACAGAGCACCCAGGACGCCCTGCGACCATACCAGCCCACTGCTCCTCGGGGGAGGGGGGCAATGCTGCCCCTGGTGCTAAAGGCTGAATCAGTCCCCTAAAAATTAATGCGCTGAAGCCTCAGCCCCCAGCACCTCAGAACGTGGCTGTACTTGGAAAGACAGTCTTGACAGAACTAATTAGGTTGAATGAGGTCATCAGGGTGGGCCCTGATCCAGCCTCACTAGTGTCCTTCTAAGAAGGATCAGGACACAGACGCGCACAGAGGAACAACCGTGTGGGGACTCGGGCAGAAGGCGGCTGTCTGCCAGCCCAGGAGAGAGGCCTCGGGAGAAGCAGCCCTGCCCACACCTGGCTCTCGGACTCCCAGCCCCCACGCCATCAGAAATCGGTGTCTTGGGGAAGCCACCGCCTACGGCGCTGTGTCACGGTGGCTGGAGCCCCCGGAGACACTGGGCCAACCCCCAGTCGCCACGTGAAGGCCCAACGCTAACAACAAAACTAGGTCTGGTTCCTGCTTGCCCGGTTAGAACGTTCCACTGACCAGTCCTTGTCCCTGCGAAGGCTCTGACCGGAGTTTCACAGGGCTGGGCTCCCCGCTGGATGAGAAACTACCTATGAGCAAGCAGGCAGGCAGTCTCGGAAGGCTCTGGAACCGCCCCCCTCCCGCTGCCTTCACGTTCTGTAGGGGGGCGGCCTGAAGGCTGTCACTCTGACGGGACCACAGGCCACTGGGCACCCAGGAAGTCAGAGGCATGGAGGCCTCCGCCTGGGCCTTCCTGCCCTGTGGCCGACCTCCCACCCCCTGAAGAACTCTGCGCTCTGAAAGCTCAGGATGACAACCACCATGCACCAACACGTTCTACGTGCCAGGAAGTCTTCTACGGGCCCATTTACTCTTAATGAGAAAACGGTGGCACAGAAGCTGAAAAACTCGCCTCAAGTCTGCGGGGCCTCCGAGTGGAAAGACAGACGGCCCCAGGCTTCAGCAGACCTGGGTCAGCCCCGGCTCAGCCCCAGGCCAGCTGACGGCCTTGGAACACGCTGCTTGGCCTCCCTGTGGCTCCCCTGACAGCCAGGGCCAGCCACAGCCCCCCTCGAGAGGCAGGCTGAGGGATAAAGAAGGTCACGCGCTCTCAGCTCTGGTGCCTGGCCCGTGGCCATCGAGGTTACTCACGATCAGCAGCAGGCTGGAAAGCCCAGGTGGCCCGCGGCCGAAGCTCCGCCTACCCCCCTGCCCCCGAGGCAGAGCCAGAGAGAGGGTGACACACCCGACTTCACAGCCCCCTCCCCAGGACTCCTGCTGCTGGCTTGACCACAGCGCCTGGCCGAGAGGTGCCTCCAAGCCACCCCAGCCTGGGGCCAGCAAGGCCCTGGTTCCCAAGGGCGAGACAGCCATGGCCTGAGCGCCATCGGTCCCTGGACTAGAAAGGACATGGCTTCTGTGGGCAGGCAGGAGGGAATGAAGGGGGACAGACAACAGGCCTCTTCTGCCAGTGTCTCCCAGGGCAGGGCCGGACCAGCCCCACAGTGGGCTCGGGGGGCAGCAGAGGGCCCTGGGTCTATTTCCTCTCGGGCAGTAACCCTTCTGCCCCTGCCACGACCCTTTCAGATTTTCTTTATTTGAGAGAGAGAGAGAGAGAGAGAGCGCATGAGTGGGGGTGAGCAAGTGGCAGAGGGAGAAGCAGGCTCCCCACCGAGCAGGGAGCCTGACATGGGGCTCGATCCCAGGACCCTGAGATCATGACCCGAGCCAACCAGGAGCCCCATGGCCCCTTCTTTTAAGAGCCCCGCCCAAAGCAGCAAAGCCACTCTGTCTCGGCAGCTCAGCTGTGACTGTGCGTGGTCCCCGGGTGGTGCACACGCCCTGATGGACAGTGTTCTGGCTCCAGAATGGGGGCACCCCTCCTACACCCCCCACCCCGTCCTCGCCCCCAACCCCCACAGCAAGATGTCAATGTCTCACACGGCAGACACCTATGACATCCCGGAGCATTTCACGGTCCGCTACCTGTGTCATCACCTGGCCCACACCTACCTGGGACTGTCCCTGGCGTGCCTGGGCAGGGGCAAACCTGGACGTCACGTCCATGAACCATTAGCAACTCAGAAGGAACAGGGATCCTGGCCGGTGTCTGAAAACCTTCTTTGATGGAGAAACAAGAAAGGGCGGGCAACAAAAACAGCAGGATGGGTGTCACGGCTTGGAAGAACATTCCAGAGACTTGCTCAGGAAAACTGGCCACTGATACCCGATGGCCCAGGCAACGGTGCTGGGGACACTGGGACACTGAGGTCTGTGAGCTGAAACGAAGCTCAGAACAGCCAGATTCTGAATGTGAAGAGATTTTAACAAATCCCTATCTATTTCACACGTTTAATACAGGCCTTTCTAAAAATTGTTGAAATAATTCTAAAAAACTGTCCCCATAAGTAGGAAAAATTTTTTTTAAGATTTTATTTATTTTAGAAAGAGAGAGAGGGCACGAGTGTGAGAGACAGAAAGAAACAGAGAGAGAATATCAAGCAGGCTTCATGCCAAGCCTGGAGCCCAATGTGGGGCTCAATCCCAGAACCCTGGGATCATGACCTGAGCTGAAACCGAGAATCGGACGCTTAACTGACTGAGCCACCCAGGAGCCCCCGTAAGTAGGAAATTAAAATGTCAAACATGAAAGCACTCCCTCTGAACAGTGGCCTTGTTTTGTCCTGGTGGCCCATACTGGCCCCAGCATCTCTCTGTTCAGGGTGTGGGGTCCAGGGATGCGCGTCCAGACACCTTATGTGCTCTCCCCCAGAGTGGGCGGTGGCACCCTCAGGAAGCTCATCTCCTAGCAGAGACGTCAAGACTGGTTCTGCCAGCCTCCAGATGGGCACTGGAGCGGGAAGGGGCACCCGCAGGGACCTGGGAGCATCCTGGCCATCATGCACCTGAAGGACTGAGACCGTTGGGCCACAGAGCCAGGGCAGGGAAAGGCCAGGCGAGCCTCCTCCCCGCCAGCCCACAGGAGCCCGAGAGCCAGACAGGTTTCTGGGACAGATGGAGGCTCCTGCCGTATGAGTCTGTAGGAGGAGCTGAAGGCAGGAGGAGGGATCCCGCAGACAGTGTGGGCACAGATCCCCTGGCCCCTGTCCCCAAGGTCACCTCTTAGAGACGGGCTTGGTCTGGCTCCAGGTCCCGCCTTCCCACCCCAGCCCCTCTCTTCACAGGCCCAAGTGTCCCCCCACTGTGGGGACCAACACCAAGGCTCCAGGATGCTGCAGGACCAACCACTTCCCAGCCAACACCCAGCCTGCCCACGGGCCCCGAGAAAGAGGGACACAGACCTGCCATGGCCTCCAGAACCCGAGGGGTTCTGAGCTGCTGCTCCTGGAGCAAACAGCTAGGAGGGCAGACCCCCGCAGAGGCGCTGATGGTAATGCAAATGCAAGCACCCCAAAACCTGGCTGTTTCATCCTAAGCAGGGTCTCAGGGGAAGGCGGGGTGTACTTGGCAGCATGTCACGTGAAGACAAAACATTTTGCCCTTTAAGAGCAGCCCAGGTACCCACCTCCCCTCAGGCCGCTGGCTGGAGCCCCCTGTGCCCACTGGGCTGGGGCCTTTCGAGCCACCTCCCGGTCATGCAGCCCACTCAGGGCCAGCAGTGATCACAGCTGGGGAGGCGGGGCCCGGCTCGGTCTGTGCCGTCCGTGACTCCTACGGCTGTTGTCGGTGGGTGGTAGCACAGTGCTGACAGGCCCCCGGACAGTGCCCCACTGCTGCGTACCCAGGGGACACAGGTCTGCACCATAATGAGGACAGCCTCCCCATCCCCAGTGGCCATGAAGGCGACATAGGGCAGGCCCTGGCTCGGTGCGCCTGGGGGCGAGAGAAGAGGACAGGAGCCAACCTGGCCAGCAGTCCAGGGCACCCCCACGCTGGACTGATGGCTCAGGTGTCCCCACTGGCGGATGACAGCACAGGCAACGTCCAGGGTGCCAGGCCAAGCTGAGCGGGGACAAGTGAGCAGCAAGGCCAGCCCTGCCAGTGGCCCACCCAGTCCTGTGGTGACACTGCAGGGCTCTCCAGAGCAGGACCCAGACCTGCACACAGGAGTGCCAGCCCGCCTCTCGGAGTGAGGAGGAGGGGACGAGGCCCTCTCACTCAGCAACTAGTCCTCCCACAAAAGGCTGCCTGTCCTAGGCAGCCCAGCCCGCACATCCATGCCGGGGAGGTGGGAACAGGGCTGGCCTGCCCTAAGGGAGCTTCTCCAACCAGGGGGCTTCACCACCAACAGGGGGATGTCACCGCAAACCAGGGGGCGTCACCGCAAACCAGGGGGCATCACCGCCAACCGGGGGGCATCACCGCCAACCGGGGGGCATCACCGCCGACGGGGGGATGTCACCGCCAATGGGGGGATGTCACCGCAAACCAGGGGGCGTCACCGCCAACCGGGGGCATCACCGCTGACGGGGGGATGTCACCGCCAATGGGGGGATGTCACCGCAAACCAGGGGGCATCACTGCCAACCGGGGGGCGTCACTGCCAACGGGGGGATGTCACCGCAAACCAGGCAGCCACAAGACTGCGGCACTGCCAGTGCCTCTCCCTGCTGACGGCACCCCAAAAGCCCAGGGCCAGCACCAGTCACCACTGTGACCTAGAGCCTCGGGTGCCCACGGGTTAGTCCCACGAGCCAAACCAACCTCCCAAACACAGGACATGTGTTCAGGGCAGGACCCATAGGGACAGTGCAGGCAAGACACTTGCTCAGAACTCCGCAGAACCACAGGCCTGAGCCTGGCGTCTCCAGGCTGCCCTGTTTTTTCATCGGCCATACACCAGGAACCCCATGAGCCGGCAAGGGTCCTGGGCCACGGAGCCGACGATCTCCGCGATGACTTGGGCACAAGGAGCTGCCACAGCCAGTCAGCTCGAGGTCAGTGCACCACAGAAACTCCCCTTTGCTGCCCTAGCTACTCCAGAAAAGGGGTGGGAGGTGCACCCCTCAAATGCTGGTGGCGGGGACGGACAGGCGCCACGTACACACCCAGGAGAAGCGAAGCTCAGACAGTCCAGTCGGTGACAGCAGGCCCTGCCACCTTGTCAGAAGATAGGACCCCAATGGGCACCCCTGAAAGTACCTTTAAAGCAAAGCCAACAAGCACCACCTGCACGCATGCACGCGTACTCACGTTCACACTCACGCACAGGCACGCACACTCGCGTGCACACGTGTTCATCCGCGCACACGCACGCACACGCACGCGCGTGCACAGAGGTGCGCATGGCGCTGTGGCTCTCGCCTGCCCCCCAAGCAGACACCGGCCCCGCTCCTCCCAGCAGGCGCTTCCGTTGCCGACGAGGTGCCTCTCAGTCCACTGCGTTTTCTCCAACCGGGGGCCCCTGAGCTCCGTCCACAGCAGACGCCAGGCTTCTGAGGGCAGCAAACGCTTCGGTGGGGCTGCCCAGCCGCGAGTGAGGGGAAGGCGGGTCTGAGGCCGGCGGCACAGGGCTGCCCAGAGCCCCCCCAAACACCCACCCGGAGGCATGGGTGGGACACAGCGGAGGGCAGTGGGCAGGGCCTGGGCGGCCAGGCCACCACGGGAAAAGCCAGCGAGTCGGCGCCCTCCCACAGCGCCAATGCCCCCACCCGGCACCAGCCCTTACCAAGGGCACCAGGGGTGTCAAGCCTGACCGACTCCTGGCTCCAGGAACCCCACGTCACCCGCCACCCGCAGGGCAGCTATGGCATGGCGGGGCCAGCTTCCCCACAACAGTTATGGGGTGCGGACGAGCAGACAGCCTCTAGCAACCAGCCTGGCCCTGCTGACCAAGGCCCCAGAGCCGCACCCCCGTAAACCACCGGCCCGAGGCCCTCCTAGGGAGCCCGCCTCCTCAGGCTGCCTCCCACCTGCCCACTTCCTCAGGACAAGCAACGCGACTGTCCCTGGGAAGCTGCTGCAGCTGCCAGCCTCCAGGCTCGTAAGGTCGGCCGAGAGCCACGGCTTCTTCTGGCACTTACGACCATGAGAAACACCAACCTGGGGGCGCCTGGGTGGCTCAGTCTTTAAGCGTCTGCCTTCGGCTCAGGTCGTGATCCCAGCGTCCTGGGATCGAGCCCCGCATCGGGCTCCCTGCTCCGCGGGAAGCCTGCTTCTCCCTCCCCCACTCCCCCTGCTTGTGTTCCCTCTCTCGCTGTGGCTCTCTGTCAAATAAATAAATAAAATCTTAAAAATTAAAAATAAGATATAGTACTTAAAAAAAATAAAGGAAAGAAAATGAAAGTCAAAGGCACCTGGGTGGCTCAATTGTTAAGTGTCTGCCTTCGGCTCAGGCCATGATCCCGGGGTCCTGGGATCGAGCCCCGCATCGGGCTCCCTGCTCCGTGGGAAGCCTGCTTCTCCCTCTCCTACTCCCCCTGCTTGCGTTCCCTCTCTCGCTGTCTCTCTATTTATAAATAAATAAAATCTTAAAAAAAAAAAAAGAAAAGAAACACCAACCTGACTGTTGCCCAAAGCCCCCGGGGGAAGTGAGGTCAGCTACTGGAGAAGCCTCTTTCCAGCATGTTGGGTCACTCAGAGGTCTCTCCCAGGAGGGCTATGGTTTGGGCTTAATTCTGAGCAGTAGATGCCTGCCCCCCTCTGTCCCTCACTCCAGGCAACCACCCAGGGCTGCCCCCCAGACTAGTCTTGGACGCCAGGCTCTGCTCCCTGCACCTCCAGCCCCCGAAGGGCCCAGGCTCATGCCTCCCCCCAAAAGGCTTCAGTGCGTGTCCCCCTGCCCCAGGTCAGAAGGTGAGCTCTCAGCGGCCTCCTGGAAGCCATTCCACTTCTCTCCCTGCACCTCTCATGAAGTTCCTCCAGGACGTGGCTCCCACAGGGACCGGGCCACAAGGAAAGAGGTAAAAGTCCATGTGGCTGATTCTTCCAGGCAGGAGTACATTCTACTCTCACATTTTTAATCAGCAAGGCCAAGGACGAGCGTCCCTGCTGCTCCCTCTCTTGCCAAGGCAAACAGCACTCAGAACTGCAGCTGGAACGGTGCAGGGCCAAAGCAAACAGCTGGGCTGCAGCATGGGGGACACTGAGCAGGGCCACAGCCCGGCCACGCTTCCGCAAGCCCCCGACCCAGGCGCAGAGGCAGCCCAGCTCCCCCCGCGACAGGACGGCGGACCAGCCAGGTCCACACGGGCGGCTCCCTGACTGTGCCTCGGTGTGGGCTGGTTTCCGCCTGGCCAGGGTGCCCATGCTGCCCCCCAGCGCCGGCTAGGCCTCGGAACACTGAGCTCTCCCGGGACATAACACAAAAGGGTAAGAGTGCTGGCACTCCAAGACTTGGCAGTCAAGCCACGGAGCGTCAGGAAGAGTGTCACCTACAAAGCCAACCTGGTGGCGTTGCAGTGTGGGCGTGCTGTGACCGGACGGCTGGAGGGGCACGGCCCTGCGGACACCAAGGCCTGCCGCGTCCAGCCTCGCAGAGCTCAGGGCTCTTCGCCACGCTTCCCCCACGCGAGCTCATGAACCACCTGCCCCACCGGCACAGGGCATGGGCTCGCCTGTTGAATGTGCACCCGACACCCTCCAGCTGGCTTCCAGAGGGGTGCACGGTCCTCACACTCAGACCCTACTAGCTTCCTGCCCCCATCCAGCTGGCAGATCTCCCTTCGGGTCTCCAGGGAAATCACAGCTCCATCTCGAAGCCGCTGAGCCCTAACTGCATGCCTCACCATCCAGCTTATGAGTTTTAGTAAGGACAATCATGGGGTTCCCCAGAGTGTAGCCACACCATGCACCCCTCGCGATTCTCACCATGAAAGTTCCCGTTTCATGGTTTCATGGCAGAAGCAGGGAAAATAGGAAAGAGATCCTCTAGCCAGCACTTCCCTTCCACCCCCTGCAATAATGAGCAAACGGTTATGGAACTAATGACTAATAATTTAATAAACCTCCTTTCCCTGATAGCGTTTGCAGACCAACACCAACAGAAACGTATGCCACAGATTCTCTGTGATACCAAACACAAAAACCCCAGAGGCTGTTCCTTTTACGTGCCGATTCCTCATCAGCCTCTGACTCGCGTTTACCAGCAGCTCTAACATGGCTCCAGAACTGACTTAGTCAATCCTGACCGGCTTCAGAATTCTTCCCGTGATGGAGCTGGAACTTTAAAACCTCTGTTAGAAGCCGTTTTGGAGGACAGTCTGCCACCTGAAATCCAGCTGAGAGCAAAAGGGGCCACGGGGCAAGTGTCCCGGGGGCCGTCCAGAGCCTGGGCGAGCTTACGGGGAGGGCTTTGCAGGCCCCCGGCTAAGAAAGCACGGCCATAACTGTTCAGTACAATTAGAAACTTGCTCCGCCAGCGCCTCACAATCCCATTTAGCCCCGAGAACCAGCACCTACCACGGGAACCCCCAGCACCTCAACCTCCCAGCCCACCAGTTAACCTTCACACAGGGTTTTGAAATCAAGCACAGCTTTGTAAGAAGCCTGCCGCGGACGCCCAGGGCATGAGTCTCCCTCCTGAGAACATGCCCGCGTGGGGCTGCAGAGGGCCTTGAGTCCCCGGGGAGCCTGGGTCTGTTGTCCCAGGGATGAGGGTGTAAACTGACACAATGGACGCCAGAAAGAAACCCAGAGGCCTGCTCATGTGCACAAGGCACAGAAGGACCAGGGAGGGGGCCTCAGAGGGGTCTCCCGGCGGGGCTCTGCGGCCCTCAGATGTGACAGCGACAGCGTGCAGAGGAGGACGCGAACCACACTCTTCACACACATCAGAAGCAGAGGCAGGCGCGCCAGCCTCCTACACAATTAGTCTTCCCCTCCGCGGTTACATAAGATGACGGATTATCCGTCCACCCGTCCAACCTGCCCGCGCGCGACCTCCCACCTGGGGCTCCGGCCACGACCGCCCGGGAAGGAGTCGTGCAAAGCGAAAGCCTGTTGACGAGAAAGTGCCCAAGGGCTTGCGTAACCGCGGCTGGAGGGGCCACGACGGGGCCCCCACGCCACCCGGGGCGCGGGAGGACGGGCGGCGAGGCCCCCGGCGACCCCCGCCCCGCTCCACTCCGGTCCCAGGGCCCGTCCCCCGGACGCCGGGGCGGACGCGAGGGGGCAGCGCGGGGCTCTCGGAGCGTGGGCGCCCGCGACCACCTGTGACCGACCGGCTGCGCCGGTCCCCGCGGCCGCTCCGAGAAGACCCCCGAGGGCGCCGGGGCCGCCCGGGTCGGGCCCGAGCGCGCCGGCGGCGCGGGGCTCACCTTGTAGACATTTTCCGTGAGCCGATGCATCTCCTCCGTGCGCGACAGCGACATGGTCCTGGTCCGGCGGCACCGCGGAGCGGAGCGGGGGCGCGGGCGGCGGCGGGCGGCGGCGGGCGGCGGGCGGCGGGCGGCGCGGCGGGCGCGGCAGGACCGGGCGGGCAGCGCGCGGAGCCGGACCAAAAACGCGGCCCCGCGGCGGCGCCCGCCTTTATAACCGCCGGGCCCCGCCCCCCGCGGGCCCCGCCCCCCGCGCCCGGATCACCGCCCCCGGCCGCCCGCCCGCCCCCGCCCGGCCGCGCCGCTGCCAGGCAACCGGCAGGCCCCGCCCCCGCACCGCACTTCCCATTGGTGGGTTCCGGAGACGGGGGAGGGGCGGGGCCCGCGGGCCGACTGCCGACAGCGATTGGTGGGCAGCGCTGTCGATCGCAGGGGAGGAGGCGGAGGCGCGGCGCGGGCCGCAGCCCCGGGAACAGCCTGGGGGCCGGGCGACAGCCGGGCTGGGGGCGGGGCGGCGTGGGCCGGAGGCGCTGGAGGAGGGGAGCGGAAGGTGGGGGAGCGGGGGCGCTGCGGCGGGCGCGCATGGGGGCGGCCCTTCGCAGAGTCGCGAGTCGCGGCGCCTCTTGGGCGCAGCTCCCGGCGGCGGCGGGGGTCGCGGGCTCGCGCCGGGCGGGGGAAGGTCCCTGGGCGGCCCGAGGCCGGCCGTGTGGGCGCAAGAACGGATGGAGGGAGGCCGGCGTGCTGTCTCAGGGTCCGGCGTGGACCCGGAGTTTCGGGAGGTGAGTGTGCGGGCCGGCGGAGTCTCCGGCGGGGAGGAGGATGGGCGGGAGGCTCTTAGGGGGTGGACCCTGGGGAGGATCCTGAGAAGGGCGGATCCTGGGGGTGGATCCTAAGAGGGGTGGACCCTGGGGAGGACCTTGGGAGGGTGGGCTGTGGGAGGGATGGACCCGGGGTGGGGTTGCGTCCTGGGGGAAGACCCTGGGAAGGGAGGACCCTGGGAGGGGAGGACCCTGGGAGGGGAGGACCCTGGGAGGGGAGGACCCTGGGAGGGGTGACCACGGGTGTGGGGTGGGCCCTGAGGAAAATCCTGGGGAGGAGAGAGAGCGTCGTCTGGGACGGAGAGCATTTGCCAGGAAGATCGTAGAGGGGGCCGATGGGGGGTGGGGAGAGAACCCTATGGGGGGGGGGCTCCAGGGCCCCCCAGGGGAGGAGAGGACCCTGCGATGGCAGAAGACCCTTGCTGGGTGCAGTTTCTTTGTGGAGGGAGAACTTCCCTTGAGCGATCAAGGGGTCAGACAGAGCTGCTGGTTTTGGAGGCCTTTCCTGGGAGGTTCTGCTGGGGAAGCTGACCAAGCTGACACACACGGCTCCCCCTGTCATTGCTTTGCGAAAATATTTACATAGATTAGAGTTACATAGAGGAATTATTTGCTTCAGGTTGTAAAACAGCAGATCTGAGTGTTTCCCTCTAATGGAGCTTGACACTCCCCACTAGTATCCCATCCAGGACCATCGCTCACAGGTCTCCTCAAGCGCAGGTGCCCAGGGGGACACAGACCCGCAAGATGGCTGTGGACAGAACGGGACTCGGGCAAGTCCTGAAGTCACAGCGCCCGGGACCCAAATGGAGTGTGCTCCACTTCGTAGGAGCACCTCCGAGAAAGGGAAGCGACATTCAGGAAGAGCCTGCTTGCTCTATCTGCCAGCCTTCGATCACAGGCAGATCCTTTTTGGTTGAATTTCCTTCCTGATCCCAGCTATGGTTTCCTCTTTTTTCTTTATTGCTTGCGGTGTTTTCAAGTGGATTCCGGGATTCTTTTGGTTGCAAGTGACAGAAAGCCAGTTCAGATGAGCTTTAACTACTGGGGTGTTTATCTGCTTGTGCAGCTGAAGTTGGGACTGTCTTCCTTCCCTTCTTTCCCTCTTCTCCAGGCCAGCTTGATGCTGTGCACGCTTCCGTCCAGCCAGCTCCAGGACTACCATCCGTTGACCTGACCTGGGTCAAGGGCGGAGGTGGAGTAGAGCTGGGTGGGTGGAGGGTAGAGCTGCTGCCTGCCCAAAGGGAAGTGACGTGGTTGGGACCAGAAGAATGACAGGTGGAGGCCCTTAGGAAATGGCGGGGGTAGGGGGGGGTCTCATCACTGTGGGAGGGGAATCAGCCTGGAGAGTTCTAAGCTGTCCGCTCCTATCAGTCTCAAAACAGTAGAGGGAGGAGAGGGTCCTCTCCAGAGAAGCCTCCGTAGTCCTAAGCACCACCCCACCCTCTAGAAGCTCCTGCTCTTGACTTTCCTGCCCGAGGGCATGCTCACTTTTGGTAGTGGCTGAGGTAGGGGACCCACTTGGAGCCTGGCCTGCCTCCCGGCGTGCTGATGGCCCTGCAGCCCGTCCTGGGGAGGGAAGCCATCAGTCGGCACCTGCCACCAGTGAAAGTGAAGGAGCATTGCACCGAGCATCACCGAGAACCTGGCAGGACCCATGGCAGGCGCAGAGTGAGACGTGGGCGAGGCCGTCCTAGAGAGGCCTGGAGACCTATACCCTGCCTGGTGGCCTCTCTGCACCACCAGACTCCAGAAAGGTCTTCAGCATGGGCGCGCCCACTCCTTCAGATGTGAAGGAGTCTTCAGCGGGGGTCTTAGCCCCCCCGCCTGGGAGACACCAGTGTTCTCTGAGGGTTTTCCTCCTTGTGTGGAAGCCCCTTCCAGTGGTGAAGTCTGGGGCGGGGCTAGGGCCAGGGGTAAGGGCCTAGGGCCCGAGCTGTGGACAGGGCTAGATGGCGGGCTGGGTGCTGAGAGGTCAGCCCCTGTGCCAGCTCCCAGAGTTAAGGGGGCACCTTTGTCTTGGCACCTTTTTATTCTGGAGTGTTCTGAGCCCTTTATAAAACCCACTTGTTCTTTCTCCCCTTAACTCGGAGTGTGTGGGGGGCTGTGGGATCGAGTGCCTTGCCTGGAGGTTGGCAGTCAGTGCAGCTGGGAAATCATTGCCTAGACTTGGGGTCTGGCCCGCCCCCTCCAAGACCGGGAAGAGGAAGGCGCTGTCACGATGGAGAAGTCGGAGAGGATTAGCAAGAGGGCCAGCGCCAGCCAAGATGGGCAGCTCCCAGCACGCCGCAGACCGGGGTGGTGTTCTTCCGGCCCTCGGGGCAGAGCTGGGGGGCAGCTCAGGGGTCCCTGAGAAGGCAGGTGCTCTGGCACTCTGTAGCCACCAGCTTCCCTGTCACGCCTGATTGTTGGTCCTCACCTCTGTGGTCTGCGTGACCGGGGCGATGGGTAGCCGTGTGGATCTTCAGCACCCAGCTCTGAACTAGAGGGGCCTCTGGCCCTGGCGCCAGCCCCGGGCCCTGAGGCGTGCGGGCTGCTGGGCCACGGTCGGAGGTGAGAACCCGACCATGTGGGGTGACTGACGCTGACCCCCAGCTCAGCAGACCCCAGCCTGGGTGGCCCAGGAGTAAAGGGCTGGAAGCAGGGAGAATAAAAGTGCGTCTCTTCATCAGCTTATTTTTAGGCGTGTTATATAAGTGGCTTCATCTCAGCGCCACGTAGGGAGGGGGGTCTCAGATTTAATTACAGGATGACAGCCTTGCTTTTCAAGCAAGCTGTTCTCCTGGCAGGCAGGCACAAGGGTTTGTGAATTTTTGCTAAACAGAAGGAGTCCTTTCTGAGGTGGCCACCCAGCAAAACTTTGAAGGGCTTTCACAAACTCCGTGTCTCTTTCTGCCTAACCTGGTTTCTGCCGAGCTTGGCCTAAGGGGTGGCCATTCGGCTCGGATCACAGGGACATGTGTGCTTGCTTGGCAAGGGGGCCATTTCTCTCTTCCTCCGCCTTCCTCCTTCCTCCTGGCTCTCAGAGAAGGAGCCAGCCAATCCAGACTCCTTCTCCTTTTCTCCTTCCTGGATTAAAGCACTTGTAATCGTTAACCAGAAAGTTCCAGGGCCGGAGGGACGGGCCTACCTAGCAGGACCTCACCTTTCCCATCTGCCCTGGCCTGCACTGCTGACCCCGTCCACACCAGGTGCCCCGGGTGACTGGCCTGGGCCAGGGTTATGGCACACCGTCTGATTGTGTCCAGAGGACTGTTTTCTGGGTCCTGGCCAGGCCCACGTTCTCCGTGACTGTCCGCAGTATCAGCAAGAAAGCTCGGAGCCGCCTTGCGCTGGAAGCTCGCAGGCCTGGGGGAGCCTGGCTCCTGCCAGCAGGAGGGTCCCCTCAGCAGCCTCCGGCACACCACAGCTTTGTCCAGCACAAAAGCACAGCCACGTTTCCTGCCCCTGCGTTAGGCCTGGTGTCTACCGGCTGGGTGTGCTGGTGAGGGAGTGGACGCAGAGTGGAGGAAGAGCCGGTTACCAGGAGCCAGTCACCGGCACAGCCCAGTGGGGCTTGGGCGCTCCCCCGGCCTCTGTGAGCCCCAGGTGGGGGGAGGTGGGCAGAGCCTCGGGAGACTCGCAGTGCAAACGGCAGGAAGAGTGCCGAGAACTGTGCCTGGCACCTGACAAGCCCTCAAATGTTTTAGAGATTATGGTCAATAGCCCTTAGACGGACATTTCTGGAAAACACCCAGATGCCCCGTAGAAAGGCACATGAAAAGCTGCTCTTTAAAAAGTGGGGATTCCTCCAGGAGACTCCCCAGCCCTTACGTGTGGGCTGTGCGTGGCCACCGCCTTCCCGAGAGCGCGGGAGACGCTGGCAGGCGCGCCTCAGCTAGGGAGCTAGCTCGCGTCCCTGGGACCCCACGGGGCCCTGACGTGATGAGAAGGCCCGTCAGCTCTGTGGTCTTCCTCCAAGAGCCCATCACCCCAGTGTAAGCTCCATAGGAACATCACACGCGTCCCCATGGAGGGCCAGCCCAGCACCTCGTCCAGCGCCCCCCAGAACTGCCGGGCCCCTCGAAACCAGGGACGGGAGAGACAGCTCAGCCCAGAGGCGCCTGGGGAGACGTGACGACCAGGGGAGAGACAGGGTGTGACAGGAAAACCAAGGAAACCTGAACAGAGTGTGGACTTGTGTTAACAACAGCGAGCCAGACTGGTTCCTGATTTGTGACGCGCGCCCTGCGCCGGCGGGAGGTGCTGACGGCAGGAAACGTGGGGTGGTGTATCTTTGCAATAATGGTGTAAATTGAAAACTGCCCTGAAATTAAAAGTTTATTAAAGGGAGAGGGGCACCAGCCTCCATGCAGCCCGCAGCCCACCCCCCGCCAGAACCCCGCCTCTGCGGGGCCAGCAGGTGGAGCAGTGACCCTGTCCCCACAGAGGGTGCCCTGGGCCAGGTCTGTGGACAGAAGGACAGGAGTGGAGGCCAGGTTAGGGCGGCCGCTCTCCTGCCACCCCAGATGGGGGCTGTCTCCCTCCCCCCTCCTCCGCAGTTTACTCACATTTGCACTTTCCCCAAAACCTGCTCATCCTTGACCTGAACACAGTTTAAAGGCTTTCTCCACTGTGGTCAAAACGTTGGCCCTACACGGGACAGATTCAGCCTGGGCCTGGAGGGATCTGTGCCCTACCTTGCCTGTCCCCGAGGGAGCACAGGGCGTGCCCGGGAAGGGACCCTGTCCCCAAGATCTCTAAGGTCTCTAAGGCCCGGAGCTTGCTTGGCGGACACACACAGAGGAAGATGGAGAAGTGCAGGTCAGGCTCAGGTGTGGCCTCCTGGGCCATGGTTGCTGGGGCTCAGCGTCAGCCTAGAACGTCCCCCCAGCTTCCCTGGGGGCCAGGCCAGCGGGAAGGCCCAAAGGGGCTCCTGGCGGGTGGAGGAGATGGAGGTGCTGGCCGCGTGGCAGGGCTGGGTGGGAGAGGTTCCCCAGCAACCGGCCCCCTTACATAATCCGTGCGCCTCGGCATGACTCCAGGGGCCGTGGGAGGCGGCGCGGGGGTGAGCGCCAGGGCGCGAAGAGGCTCCGACTTTCTCAGGGCTCCTCCCCCCTCTGCATGTCAGCGTCATCCCGCGTCCGCCAGCTCCGGCACCCACCTGCTGATCGTTCCCGGGTAGCTGACAGTGCAGATTTAAATAGTCCCGTCCCTGGGCCTCCCGGCTGGGGTCGGGTGGGGAGGACCTTCGGGGAGCTGCTGAGACGAGGCCCAGGACACAGACGCAGGCTGCCCCGGGCTCGCTCCCCCTCCGCCCCGAGCCGCAGTCTTTGTGCCTTTCTCTCTGCCTCTCATCAGACTCGAGTGGCCCCGACAGTGATGGGAAAGGTGGTTTGGAGCAGAGAGGAGGGGACTTGTTCTCTGGAGTCGGGGCTCGGGGCTGCCCTGGGAAACGGGGCCTGGCCTGTCCCGGCGGCCCTCCCCGTCGAGGCAGCCCCCGCCTCCGGGCGCTGCCTGGTGCACACAGATGGCCCCCCTGCCCAGGGTTGCTGCTTCTAATTTCAGCTGCCGGAGGCTCCGCTCGCTCTTTTTTTATTCCATGTTTATTTAAAGCCGGATTTTAAAATGTTGTCTTCAGCCCTGAAATCTGACTTTTTCTTCTCGCTGCAGATCCTGAAACCCCTGGGCGGCGCTGAGGCCCACTCGGGCTCGGCCTGTGGGTGGCCCGCCGGGGGTCAAAGCTGCCCTGCTGTCCGGCGTGCACATGGACATCTGCCAAGACTGGCCCAGCGGCGTGTCCCTGGTTCCCGACTGCGGCCGCCCTGTCGTCTCCCTGTCTAGGGTGGCTCCTTATGTGGGGGGATCTCCTGGGCCAGGTGTGTCCCCTGGACGTGGCACAGGGACATGTGAGGTCCCGTCCCCTTGGGTAGCACATGAGTACAGTTATCCTCTGCTGCGGCTCACCCTAGAATGTGCTAGAATAACCGTGATATAACCGGCCAGGCAGAGAGCAGAGCGGGCCAAGGGGCCAGGCTGGCTCCGGTGCCCGGGCGTGTGCAGGTGGACACCCGTGGGGGACAGAGGGTATTTGGCTACGAGCTCCTGGAGCAAATGGTAGGGAATTTTGGGAAGAGGAGTCTGGGGTCTTGGGGAGAGCGATGCCCATAGTCCAGGTCCACAGGGCAGCCAGACCGAGAAGCCACAGAAGCACCTGGCCTCTGGCAGGGGCAGGGTGGGCAGTGGGCTGGGGACGCAGTGGGCTGGGGACGCTGGGCCAGTCCCTTCTGCGGTCCCTCCGGGACACAGGCTGCAGCTGGGGCTGGCACTGGGCTCCACATCTCGAGGAGCCAGGCCACTGCCACGCTTTCAGATCCCAAAGAAGTGTGGAGTTTCAGAACTGCTTCCCTGGCAGGTCTGGTCGGAAGGTGACGTGACTTTGAGAAAAATCATTTTAGTTTTCTAGCTTGAGAATATGATTTACGCCATCAGGCTTTTCTCTTTCTCTCTCTCAAGAGTTGGAAGAAACAGACATTTTTGCAGAGGCTCCTGGAAACTTTGGCTGTCGCCTGGATGTCCCTATGAAAAGAACATTCCACCCGTGGGGAAAAACAACTTAAACAGCTTGGGGTGACATTTAACCTCCACACCGACCATGTGGCCTTTACAGAGTGCCACTCTGTGGGGACAGAAGCGAGGCCTCAGGGGAGCTCGGGCAGCTCTGCTGTTAATTCACACCCAGATTCTGAGACTTTCTCTGCACCGCAGGTGCCAACAGTCCTTTGTGCGGCCTCAGGGGCTGGTGTGTTGGGTTCAGTTGTAATTTTCCTTCATTCTTTGGCCTGCAGAGTTCCTGCTGGGAAACGTCAGTGACCTTGATTCTGCATCAGGAGAGTAAAAGCCGACACTCTTCCTGCGGGGACACAGGCTCCTTGTTGGAGAGCCGACGTGGGATTTCAGTGCAGTGTGGCTGGGAAGTTGAGCTGGTAATTTGCAGGCAGTTGGGACAGGTCTGATCTGACTGGGAGTGTCAGTCCTAGGACAGCCCTGCGTGGCTTTGCTGGATGGGCAACCCCCCGTCGTCTGAGGGAGGTATAGAGGCCGAGGGTGCAGGTGCATTTGAGTTTATGCCGAGCTCCGCCTGCAGGAGCAGGGGGCCTGGCAGCTGGGCCCCCTGGTCTGCGGAGAGGAGGCAGGGCGCTGGCCTGGGCCAGTGGGCAGGGACTGAGCATCGGGGAGCCTTCACTGCCACCTGGTGGACGGCCCAGAAAGGTGATGGGGACTGGTGGCCCTTGCAGAGAGACGTGGCCCAGGCAAGGCGGGGATGTGCAGAGCATCTTCGAGGACAGTCGGGTGGACAGGCTGCAGGAATGGGTGGGATGGTGACAGGGACAGGGCAGCCATGGACTCCGGTCGTGTCAGTCCTCGTGCTTGCCCCTGAGTCTGGGCAGTCGGCCGGTGGCTGCAGCGCTCCGGGTCTGAGGGACGGGAAATTCTCTGATGATGTTCGAGGCCCCACAAAGCCATAGACCTCCGGGAGCCTGTCCTCCTGGGGCCCAGCGAGGAAGGAAAGGTCATACTTGTGAGAGAGGATGGGGTCCCCTCCCCTGACAGCCCTGGCTGTGACCCGTATCTTCAGAAGCCCCTGTGAGCTCGTGTTTGAAGACTGAGGTGAAGATCACGTAACAGAGGAAGCGTTTTCGAAGTGTGCAGCTCCGTCCTCATTACAGGCGTCGAGTGCGTTCACCGCGCCCTGCGCCCACCTCCCCCATCTGGTTCCGGAGCACTGTCATCCGCTCGAGGGGAGCCCCGGCCCGCCCGCGGCTGGCGCCTGCTCTCTGCATCCGTGGGCTTCTCGTCAGTGCGATCCTACCCCGTGTGATCTTTTGCGTTTGGCGCATGTCTTGGGCGTCCGCCGTGTGGCAGCTCCCTGGTCCTCTTCACGGCTGAGTACTATGCGCCGCGTGCTGTCCGTCCACAGTGGGGCCGCGGGAAGGTCTGCACCTTCGGGGGACCGTGGGCGGTGCTGCCGCCAACCTGCACACGCACCCTTCTGTTGGAACGCTGTTTTCAGGTCCGTGGCGTGTGTCTCCAGGGGTGGGCCTGCTGGGTCACGTGGTGACTCTATGTTTAGCTTTTTGAGGAACCACCCAGCTGTTCCTCCTAGTGACTCACGATCCACATCCCCACCAGCACCACGCAAGGGCTCGGATTTCTCCACTTCCTCACCGGCTTTGTGATTTGTTTTTTGGGTCTGGCCATCCTGGTGGATGGGAGGTGATGTCCCAGTGTGGTTTTGATTTGCATTTCCCTGAAGCCTCGTGACAGGGGGCACCTTGGCACGTGTGTGGCGCTTTCCTTGGAGGAGCCAGACTTCTCTAGAATTTCGTTATCTCAGAACTCCATCAGGGAAGTGAGCCCTGGAGGCCAGACAGCCGCTCTCAGAGGCTTCTGACCAAAACTCGGCCCCCGTCCGCCCAGCTACCGAAGGGACTCCCTGGACCCAGTTCAGCTGCGTCCTGCAGCCCAGGCAGAGCCCCAGAAGCAGCAGGGACCACGGGCCACTCTGTGAGTTGAGCAATTCCTGGGTGCATTCCGGATGGAGCCCCCTGGCCTGAAGACGGTCCCGGGCTGTCCGGCATCTGAGATGTCTTCGAGGACCTGCAGCCCCTCCCCTGCCCGGTGCTCTCAGGGAAGAAACAGGGCAGTTGCCCTCAGACGCGCAGAGTGAATGGAAGTGCTGACCTGTTGCCTGCGGATGCTTTGGGTGGGAGCCCAGACCATCTGTGGCCCTGGCAGGACTGGGCTGCCAGGTGGTGTCCGGGAGCCAGGGAGCTGGGCTCCAGCAACCTGCCCAAGGCCTCTGACCACCAGCCCCCGGGACAGGTGGGGTGGGACCAGGCTTCAGCCTTGTCACACAGAGGCCAGGACCTGGGAGGGGCTTTCCCTGGGCCACGAGACCTCCCTCTCCCCACCCAGGGCCCTGGGCCGCTGCATCTGCATCCTGGTGGTCAAGAGCCTCAGGCTTGAGCAGCATCGGGCTTTGTCAGGAGATCGGGTAGGTGACTGGGGACCTGGAGAGCTACCTGGTCCATCTAGCGGCCCCCGACCCCGGGGTCACGCTGCCGCACCACGGCCCTCCCGGCCTGCCCAGACGCCTCCCACCCCGGGCCCGGCCCTCCTGTCCTCTGGCGGGCCATCTTGCCCAACTGTGGTGAGGAACCCGGAGCCGGGAAGGGGGATCTGACGGTGCACACACATGGTCTTCGGCAGAGGGTTTAAGCCGTGGGAGCCACTGGAGGCCTCTTTCTCCTTGCCGTACGCCCAGGCCCTTCGAAGGCTGTGTATCGAAGGGGGCCTGCCGGAAGCTTCCTCACGGCGCCCCCCCCCCCCCAAGAGCTGCCAATATCGAAGGCCCGTGATTCAGATTTTCTCAAAGCAGGCGCAAGCAACGCTTCCGACGGCTCTCAGATGCTCCAACAGGGCAAGCTCTGTATTTTGTCCTTTTCCTATTTTGTAGCGGGCACCCTGGCCTGGCACCTGCTACTCCATCCTAGGCAGTGGAAGTCTGTTTCCCGAGTCTAAAATTCTAATTTGCTTCCAGTAGTTCATTGCTAGTAAATAGAAATATGTATGGAATTTTATACAGTGACCTGGTAGTCCATAAGCTCACTAACCTGCTGGTTAGTTCTCACAGATTTCCTGTAGATTCCTTCGGGTTTTTGTTTTTGTTTTTTTTAAAGATTTTATCCATTTATTTGACAGCGAGAGCAGGAACACAAGCAGGGGGAGTGGGAGAGGGAGAAGCAGGCTTCCTGCTGAGCAGGGAGCCCGACGTGGGGCTTGATCCCAGGACTCTGGGATCATGACCCGAGCTGAAGGCAGACGCCCAACGACTGGGCCACCCAGGCGCCCCATCCTTCGGGGTTTTCTACGTACATAGTCACATTGCCACAACTAGAAACTTATCTTTCTTCCTTCCCAACGTGTGTGCATTTGATTTCTCTCCTGATGCTGCTGACTAGGACCCCCAATGAGATGTTGAATAGAAGTGACCAGAGGAGTCCCCTTGCCTGGTTCCCCGTCTTATGGGGGAAGAGCATTCAGCCCTTTGCCATTAAGCATTCTGTTAGCTGTAGGGTTTTGCAGATGCCTTTTATAAAGAAGTTCCCTCTTTTCCTAGTTTGCAAAGTTTTTTTTAATGCTAGCTGCTCAATTTTGTCACATGCTTTTCTTGCATCTACTGAGATGTCATCAGACTTTTTTTAGTCTGTTGATATTGTGAATTACATTGATTGATATCTGTATGTAATTGAACCTTACATTTCCAGGATAAACCCCTACATTTCTGGGATAAACCCCATTTGATTGATCCCAGAATCAAGTTATTCCAGGATAAAGAGCCCTTCTTACATATTGCTGGATTAGGTTTGCTCCTGTTTTGCTGAGGATCTTGTGTCTGTGTTCATGCTGGATGCTGGTAGAGTACGTTGAGAAGCACTCCCTCATCGGCTTTCCCTGAGTTCGTGCAAAATTGCTATGATGTCTCCCCTTGGTGTCTAGCGGGACTGCATTTCTTTAGCAGACACGAGTGCGCGCCCCATCCGGGCAGCCTTGACGAGCTGCCTGGTGTGTGGTTTTCAAGGAATTGGTCCCTTTCTTCTAGATTGATGAATTCACAGGCATAAAACTAATATTTCCTTAATATACTTTTACTGTTTACAGGGTCTCTAGTGATGGTTCCCTTTCATTCCCGATGTTGTAATTTGTGCCTCCTTTGTCCTGGTCAGTCTGGCTCAGGCTCATCAAATTGACTGAGCTTGGGGCGCCTGGGTGGCTCAGTTGGTTAAGCAACTGCCTTCGGCTCAGGTCATGATCCTGGAGTCCCGGGATCGAGTCCCACATCGGGCTCCCTGCTCGGCGGGGAGTCTGCTTCTCCCTCTGATCCTCCCCTTCTCATGCTTTCTGTCTCCCATTCTCTCTCAGATAAATAAATAAAATCTTAAAAAAAAAAAAAAATTGACTGAGCTTGCCAAATAACTGCGTTTTGCTGTCACTGATTTTTCTTTCATGTTTTTGTCTTCATTGATTTCTGCTGTTATTTCTTTTGTTCTGATTACCTTGGATTTAATTTGCCCCTTTTCTAATTAATTAAGGTGAAAGTTTAGCTCATTGATTAGAAACTTTCCTTTTAAAAAAATATGCATTTAGTATTATGAATTTCCCTCAGAGGAAAAGTGCTACTTTAGCTATAGTCCACAAATGTTAATGTTTTAATTTTCATTCACTTAAAAAATATTTTCTAACTTCTCTTGTGAATTCCTCTTTACCCCATTGTTTAATATCTGTGGATCTTTCAGAGACCTGTCATTGATTTCCAGTCATTACTTTATGGTCTGAGAACATACTTTGTAGGATTTCAATTTTTTTTTTTTAAATTTTGTTCAGGTTTACGGGATGGCCCAGAACACGGTGCATGTTGGTGAGCGTTCTGTGTTGCGTGAACAGAATGTGCGCTCTGCAGTGGGTGAGTCGGTCCGGCTGGTCTCCATCCTCATCCTGGAAGCCTTGCTGCCTCGTGTCCAGCCTCCAAGAGATGGTCCGTCCTTTGGTTCTGCCGCTTGTGCGTTGAAGTGCTGTGGTTCTATGGGTACTCGGACTGCAATGTCTGCCTTTGTCACATAACGTCCCCCCCCCCCCCCCCGTCTCGGCGATATTCGTCTTGAAATCCACGCTGTCTGATGCTGACGTGACCACTGCAGCTTTCCCCGGATTCGCATCTCCCAAGATACATTTTCCCCATCTTTTTATTTTTTTCCTGTCTTTATATTAAAGTGGGCTTCTGAGACATGGCACAGTCAGGCTTTTTGTTTTTTATTCACAATCTATCTTTAACTGGTGTGTTTGGACTGTTTATATTTAATGTGGTTATTAAGAATTGATTTTAGATCCACCACTTTATTGTTCTCTCTGTCCCTCTGTTACCCCTTTCCTGCCTTCTTTCGGATTGTTTGAAAACCTTCGGATTTTTGGCTGCATCTGTGTGTACGTGTGGTCACACTAGGGGTTTCCGCTATACACCCACCCTTCCGCAGGGGATTTGGAGTTAACTGCAGACGCCTTACCCCCTCCTTTCACGTCACAGCTGTGGGCATTCACAGGTGTTGAAAACCCCACCAGTGTTTGAATTTTTGCTTTCAGCAGTCACATACATTTTTAAAAACCTGAGAAGGAAAATTATCTTTTCAATTTACTCAGATATTGACCATTTCTGTTGTTTTTCCCCCATTCCTGAAGACACACATGTCCATGTGGCATCATTTTCTGGCGGCCTGAAAAGCGTCCTCAGTAGCTCCTTTCGAGCAGGTCCGCACAACCAGCTCTTTCCCTTTGCTGAAGAGTGTTCTCGCTTTTCCTTCCTCCCCAAAGCTCTGGGCTGACCGTTGTCTTCAGAGACTTTCAAGACCCGCTTCCCCATCTTCTGGCCCCTGTGGTTTCTGATCCCAGTGCTTGTTTGGATCATTGTTCCTCTCTACAGCTTTCATTTCCACCTGGAGCCTTCCAGATTTTTTTTCTTTGCCTTCAATTTTTAGCAGTTTAATTATGATATGTCTAGGCACGGCTTTCTTTGGATTGGCCCTGTTGGGGGGTCACTGCAATTCTTGTCTGTAAGTTGAAGTCTTTCCTCAAATGTGAGAACTTTTCGGCCAGTCTTTCTCCAAAAAATTTTTTTTCCTGCTATCATGTTCTCCTCTCTTGGGATTTTAGTAACACAGCATTGGACCTTCGCATCCTGTCTCACTGGTCCTGAGGCATGGACTTGCCCCGAGGCATGGACTTGCCCCCACACTTCCGTCTCTTCTCCAGACCAGATGATTTCTGTTGGCTGATCGTCCAGCTCATAGTCTTTCCTTGGACACCTCCTTTCTGCAGTTGAGCTTGTTAATTTTTTGTATTTTTGGTATATTTTTCAGTTCTGAAATTTACATCTCGTTCTTTTGTATCCTCTCTACTCCCCAACTGAGATCTTTCCATCTGTTTCCAGTGTGTTTAACTTTACCTTCTGTGACATAGTTCCGATAATCCCGCCACCTGGATCTGAGTTGGCATCTACTGATTGTCTTTTCCCTTGGAAGCTGGTCACGTTTTCATGATTCTTTGTTCTAATCCGGCATTTTGGCTGCTGTGTTGTGTCGACTCTGGGTCTGTCATGATCCTCTGGAGAACAAGGATTTTTGTCCCAGCAGCCTGTCAGCCTGGCTGGTTCAGACCACAGGTTCTGCTGGCCTCCAGTGGCCACTCTGAGCTTCGACTGTTCTTGTGCACATGGATGTGGACAGGGCGGCAGGGCCTCCCTCCTGAGTTTGTGGCCAGTGAGTGACCACGGAGAGGAGCTGGCACCTCCAGAAGCCCCCGTGTTGTCAGGACAATGCCCCACACTCTGCCTGATGTCCCCCAATTCTCTCCCTGGGTAGGGCAGGGTTTCAGGGAGACCCTAAGGGGTGGCTGTAGGTGGGGAGGAGGCCTCCCTAGGGCAGGGCACACAGATGGGCCAGGGAGACCCCATTCCATAACTGGGTGCCCCACCTCATCCTGGGTGGTGCCCCCATCTCATCCTGGGTGCCCCCGCCTCCCCACCCCCTGCTTTTAAACTTTCATGCTGCCTGTACTGGGGACAAATGTGCATCCCACCAAAATGGTCCCCGAGCCCAGTCCTCACCCCTCCTTCCTGTCCCAGCTCCCCAGGTAGTCCTCTCTAGTCTGATGGCCCCATGGCCCCCCTGTAGGCCTCTCCCACCTGTTTCCCTAGCCCCCACTGATCTTGGGCAGGATACCAGCTCTGCCACCAGAGGTTTGAACTCAGTTCTCACTTGTCTGTAGTGTTCCTGAGGGCTATGCCCTGTAGAACAAAGTTGCGTCAGGGTCACATCACTGGTATTTTAAGACCAGGGTTCAGTGCTGGGCAGGATCAATGTGAGGCTCATCCTAGCAGGAGGGGTCACCCCGGCCCCCCCCCCCCCCCGCCCCACATGGGCTGGCAAGCCAGGCAACCTCTAGGGCCAGAGCCTAGGAGTCAGCTCAAGGTCATGCTGGGTTTCAGGGCATAACCTCCCTAGGTGAACAGAATAAATGTGTAAACAGAGAAAAGGTGATTAATTGGTACGTAAGATCTAACTTCTTGGACAGTGTGAGAGGACAAGATTCCCTCCCCAACTTTTGGGCTGTTTCAGGAGATGGGGGTGCCCCTCGCCCGGGTCAGGACGCCCAGGCTGCTTGCGGTGTTCCCCATGCCAGGGAGTGGGCCATGCAGACCCAGGCGGGTTCTCCAGGCGCTCACCAGGGGGGCAGTTGGAGCCCTGACATCCCACCATGCAGCTCCCGTGACGAAGCCCTCAGGGAGGCCAGCCTGTGACTGCAAAGGGCAGGCTTGCAGACAACCCTGAGCTCTGGGGTCCTGGGGAGCAGACGGAAAGGAGATGGGTCCACCCTGCCAGTGGGGTCTGCACCTCCCCCAACCAGGCCGTCCATTCCCTCCACGCTCTTGGACCTGCAGCTGCAGAGTGGGACAGGGTCGCTGGATGGAAAGGCCGCCTGCGCCTCCTTGTCTCTCAGAACTGCCCTCAGGGCCATTGTGCAGTCTTGGGGGTGGCTGGCTGTGTTACCGGAAACATGGGTGGGGCCCAGCAGCCAGCCTGGCACCGGCAATGCCAGTTTCCCCAAATTACCTGGCAGAGCGCCCTCTCCTGGCTGAGGCCGGCATTACACCTCCAAACCCAGGTTTTCAGCTCGGGTCTCACCCCCACCCCCCCGGGGCAACTCGGCTGCATCCCATCATGCCCTCCGACTGAAGGGCACGGAAGCCCCCATAAGTGGGACACCCCCCATCCTTCTCCTTGCTGTTGCCTGCTCACTCCCTGGGGCATCTGGCTTCCCATCTGGGCACTGGGACTCCAAACGAGCCCCCCTCCTGGAGGAGGTACCCAACTGACCAGCCTCCCTCACCCCAAGGGGTCTGAGGCCGGCCTCAGTGAATGAGGGGACCACCAGTGTCTGTTCCACTGGAGGAGGACCAGGACCCTACCCTGCACCTTGCTACACGAAGCTGCCCTGAGGGGACGGCCAGAGCCCAGGGTGCGGTCAGTGCTGGAGCCCCACCCGGCGCACTGAGGACCTTCACCTGCCCCTGCGTCCCCAGCCCCCACGTGGTGCTCCTGAGGCAGGCGCCCTCGAGTGAATGCCCTGTGCGGGTCAAGGGGCCGTATTTCAGGGACCCGAGAGGAGAAGAGCCACACTTTAACCCACCCAGGTGCTCCCATGGACCCTACTCCATGAGGCAGCAGACCATGCAGGCATCAACTTTAATATGGGGCTGACCTGTTGGGGGGCTGGGAGGATCCCCTTTCTGTTCTTGTTGGGAGGGAGATATCATCGGGATTGTCTAATACCAAGATGAACCGTCAGATAGAGAGCCGCGATCACCCCCCACAGCGTCCGCCCGGTCGGAGAGCCCCGGGTGCAGCTTCCCAGGCAACAGGGGCTGCACCCACCCGAGTGGGCCCGTCAGCACCTCCGGGAAGCCCTGGGAGACCACCGGCTCTCCAGGAACGTCCCTTTGCAGTGGGGCCGAGCTCCCGCTGGTGATGAGGGCTGGTCGGGGCTCCGCAGCCACCAAGCCAGCAGGGGTGGTCCCCCTCCTCGCCGGCCCAACGCCCCCAAACACCGACACAGAGGAGGACTGGTTTCCAGCCCTGAAGCGACAAGGAGACTGGGCAGGTCAGGAAGCCAGGCCATGGCAGGGACTCCCTCACGGAAGCCGCCGGCCGCCGGCAGCAGCAAGAAGTGAGCAAAGGGCGGGCAAGGAAGCTGGGTTCGACACGCCCTCGAAAGAAGAGAGCGAGCTGCGGAGAAGGCGGCCGTGGAGCCTCGCGGGGCCGGGGACAGGAGTGTGGCCAGCACCAGGAGCGCTGGGTCTGCCTGTGGCTGCGTGGGAGCCACAGCGTCAGAGGCCGTGTGTGGCCGGAGGGTCTGAACGTTGCCATTTAATCCAGAAATGAGAGCAAGACAGCAGCACCAGGGAAGCGCCCATCCGCAGTCACCCTGGGATGGAGCCCTGGGTGCGCCACGCTGCTCCGTCAGCACCTGACCGGCCTGGCCTGGCGCCGGCCTCCTGGGAGCCGGGCCGGGCTGGCCACGCACCCAAACTCTGTGGGCCCCAGTCTCTGGGGAGTCCCCGCCAGTCCTGGAAGAGGAGGCCAAGTTACGAGGCTGCCACCAGTTCCACCTGCTTGGGCCTGGCCTCGCGGGGGACTTGCTCTGCGGAGGAAAGAAAGAGGTGTCTGTCGAGTAGAGAAGACCCCAAAGGCAGAAGGAAGGAGGGTGGCGAGGAGCCTGGTCCCACGCGGCGCACTCCGGGAGGGGCCTGGCATGAAGGAGGAACGGGGAAAGGGGCAGAAAGAAACACGGAGGGACCACCAGCCACACGGGGCCCCAGCGGCGAGTGACACCACAGGGCCCTGCTATTCAGAGGACAGCTCGTCCTGGCCGGACTCGGCCTTTCCCCAGCTCTGCCTCTCTGAAGGGGGTCAGGCTCCACCAGGTCACCCCCACCCCAGAGACCCAGGCCCGACCCCAGAGTGAGGCCCGTGCTCCTGAGCTGGCTCCAGCAGGCCGCCTACCCAGCTGGGGAGGTGTGCACCAACCTCCACCAAGCAGGAAGCGAAGGACCTCGCGGCCCGGGCATTGCTCTTTGTTCTAGAACCCACTGTTCTCCAAAGGACAGGACAAGAAGCATACCTGGTTTCCTTTCGGGAAGCGGCTCTGAAGGGACCTCTGGGAGCTCTATCTGCTCCTACAAGAAACAGGGCGGAGGCTGTAGGACACCATCTGAATGAGAAGCCTCCCCGCCAAAGCTCCAGAGCGCCACGTCTGCAGCGTCCGGCACCTCCGAGACCTGCATCACCCCAGGGGGCTTCCCTGGAGACCCCGGTTCACACCCTGGCTGTGCAGACACGCGCGGGCTCAGGAACACGCACGCACACGGGTCCCGGAGCTGCAGAGGCGCCCCGGCTGTGCTCGCTCTGGGGCAGGACTGTGGTGGAGCTGCCGGTCCCGGGGGGGCACTGGGCTGCCTCGGGGGCAACGCATGGCAGTTCACCTCCCAGCCGGCTCCCCTGGCAGCTCAGGGGGCACTTGGGTCCTCGGGAGGAAGGACATCAGGAGGCAGGTGCCCACGGGACACTGAAGGGCAGACAGCAGCAACCCTAACTAGCTGCTGCTCCTGCAGGTACGGGGAGTGGCAGGTGGGGGCCACAGTGAGCCCGTGGAGCCCTGAGGCGGTGGCCCAGAGACAGGGATCGCTGTCAGGGAGCGGACACAGGCCTCGGGGCCTGCGCGCGACAGTGAGTGACCTGGCCACAACAGGAAAGACCACTCATGTGATCACGAAACCACACTCTGTCCCTCTGAAGGGTCTGAGTGAGGAGTCAGAGCATTTCTGCGCTGTCCAGGCACACCTGGCTACAGGCTGCCCCAGGCGCCTGCAACGTTCTCGGGTGGACAACCCAGGACACCGTTCTCTCCAGGCCAGTCTCCCCTGCTGTCAGCCAGGTACACAAGGAGACGGGGCCTCAGTGCAGGACAAATTCTAGTCGCTTTAGGAACACCAGCTGCAAAACCAGGATTGTGTGCTCATGTGACAGCTGATGCAGGTGTTCACCCAAGGCCAAGGACCATGACGGGCAGAAGCCTCCTGGGGGTCCGATCACCTGAGTGACTGTGCTCAGTCCTGGGAGGTCCTATCACCTGAGTGACTGTGCTCAATCCTGGGGGGTCCTATCACCTGAGTGACTGTGCTCAATCCTGGGGGGTCCTATCACCTGAGTGACTGTGCTCAGTCCTGGGAGGTCCGATCACCTGAGTGACTGTGCTCAGTCCTGGGGGGTCCGATCACCTGAGTGACTGTGCTCAGTCCTGGGGGGTCCGATCACCTGAGTGACTGTGCTCAGTCCTGGGAGGTCCTATCACCTGAGTGACTGTGCTCAGTCCTGGGAGGTCCTATCACCTGAGTGACTGTGCTCAGTCCTGGGAGGTCCTATCACCTGAGTGACTGTGCTCAGTCCTGGGAGGTCCTATCACCTGAGTGACTGTGCCCAGTCCTGGGGGGTCCTATCACCTGAGTGACTGTGCCCAGTCCTGGGGGGTCCTATCACCTGAGTGACTGTGCTCAGTCCTGGGGGTCCTATCACATGAGTGACTGTGCTCAGTTTGAGAGGTCCTATTACCTGAGTGATTGCATTCAGCTCCTCCAGGATGGCATCTTCATCTTCCTGAGTGAAGCTTCCTGCCAATAGGTCATCTATTTGCTGCGAACGGAAGAGCAGAGGTGAGGACCGTGGCCAGGCTGGGGCAGGGGGTAAGTGGCCTCTTGTGGAGGAAGGAGACAACCCAGGGCTCAAGGGCCCCCCTCACTCGAGGGCGGCCACTGGGCACTCACGTAGGTGGTAGGTGCGCTTGCAGGCTGGTGGAAGGCGGGGGCCCTGGAACCCGGCAACACCTACCCGCTGGTACTCCACGGCCTCCTGGGTCTCCTCCAGTATCCGCTCCACTTCTTCTATGGACATCACCTAATCAGGGTAGAGGGAGTCTAGTCAGTGAGGCACCAACAGAAGCCCTTGCAGTCAGGCCACCTGGACCGGCAGGGCACAAGCCAGGCCACGTGGGCCACGACACAGTTCTGGTCGTTTCTGCCGCGGGCTGGGCCCATGCACAGAGGCTCCAGGGCTCCGAAAAGACCCGTCTTTTCAGAAGCCTCGACTGCACTGCTCAGACTCCTGCTGGCCCTTCGCCCCAGACCTCCCGGCACCCCAACCAGCCTAGAAGGTCCAGGCAGAAATAAGTAAGAGGGCGCCTGGGTGGCTCAGTCGTTAAGCGTCTGCCTTCGGCTCAGGTCATGATCCCAGGGTCCTGGGATCGAGCCCCACATCGGGCCCCCTGATCGTGGGAAGCCTGCTTCTCCCTCTCCCGCTCCCCCTGCTTGTGTTCCTGCTCTCTCTCTGTCAAATAAAATCTTTAAAAAAATAAATATTTCTAGGGGCGCCTGGGTGGCTCAGTCATTGAGCGTCTGCCTTCGGTTCGGGTCATGATCCCAGGGTCCTGGGATCGAGCCCCGCCTTGGGCTCCCTGCTCGGCGGGAAGCCTGCTTCTCCCTCTCCCACTCCCCCCGCTTGTGTTCCTGCTCTCACTGTCTCTCTCTCTGTCAAATAAATAAAAAATTAAAAAAAAAAAAAAAGAAAGAAATAAGTAAGAAGGTGTCAAAAACTTTCTCTGGGCAGCTCACTTGATTTCGTTTGGGTTCAAAGAAGTGCCTCTGCTTGCCTGGCAGGTACAGCACCTGGTCAGAGGTGGTCAGAGACGGACGGCGGTCAGAGAAGCTGGGTGGCTGTGGCGCTCTGTGTAGCCCTTGCTGTCCACTCATCAGGAGATGGGGGTGGGCTGGGGCACGGCCTCTCTGGGCCTCACCCCTCCTTTTGCTACCCACCTCTATGCCTCATCCTATGACAAGGCTGTGTTCACCTCCTCCAGGAAGCCCTCCCAATTAGTTCACCACACCGTTCCTGCACCCTCACTGGACTTTTCTTCCAGTAACTTGAACGTCTGTGCCCATCACCCCACTCTCAGGTCAATACCCTGGGTTTGTCCACCACCAACAGCATCACCTTCTCTCGGTAGCAACTGGCTTTCCCACATTCCCAGCTGGCACCAACAGCTCCTGGCCAATGGCCTGGGCACAGGTGTGGCCTCGGGCACAAGCCCCGCCCCCTCGTTCACCCAGCTCCCCTTCCACTCTGCCCCCAGCCCTGCAAGGACCCACCTGATGCATCTTTTTCAGACACTCATTTCCAATCTGCAGCCCTTCGACCACCTTCATTTCAATCTGGGTGAACTCAATACTCTGGACCTGAGGATGCCAAAGCAGACCAGGTGGTCAGGGGCCTGCCTCCCCCACCTCCTTCTCCCCCCACTGCCTGCTCCGCCTACCATCGTTTCCAGGCTGGTGATTTGGTTTTCTGTCTTGTCCAGAAGCTGCTCCCGGTACCGCTTCTTCTTGAGCAGCAGCTTGGCCCGTCTGCAGAGGGAACCCGCACGGTGACCCGCCAGCCGTGCCCGTTGGCTGGCCTTACCCGGCACGCACCGGCCTCTCCTGGGCCTACCCCGCCCCCTGCTCTAGGCCAACAGGGGACTGCAGCCCCTTTGCACAGCCTGCCCTGGGCCCCACTCACTCCTTCTTCCCGTCCCGCAGGAGCTGCCTGGCGATCTCGCGCTCCCGCTCCAGCTGCTGGGTGACCCTCTTCTGGTACTGCTTCAGCTTGTCCCTCTGCTGCTTCAGTTGCTGCGAGAGCGCAGGCCTGGTCAACACCGTGCTCTCGCTGCCCCGGGCCCCGCGCAGGCCACCCAGCACCCTCTAGCACAGAGTTCTCCGTGGGGACAAAGGGCACGTGGGCCAACGTCTGGAGACATTTGGGGCTGTCACCTCTGGGGGGGCATGCTCCTGGCTCCAGTGGGTGGAGGCCAGGGGTGCTGCTCAGCATCCTGCAATGCCGGGACGCCCCGCACAGGGGGGAGGCAGCCCCAGTGTCCACAGCCCTGAGGTGGAGAGCCTGCTCTCGAATGCATCACTGCACAGCATGGCTGTGGATGCTCGGGGGGGGGGGGGGGGCGGCGGGTCAGAGGGTTGCCGCTGCCTCAAAGGCTCAGAGACAGCAGAGAAGGGCCCCAGAGAGCCACCATCCCACCCAGCACAGCGAGGGTTTGGGACCTTCCATCCCGGCTTCGCTCTGCCGGCTTTAGACGTGTTCTCGATGTCTTTAGCTACCCTGCTCTTGTCGCTTATCACCGTGTCTGAGTTGACAACAAACGGCACATTTGGGTGAAGTGCTTGCGGGATCTTGCCAAGCACCTGGGACCCCCGGGTACTGTCCCAGAAAGGACACAGGGTCATTTACACATGTCCTATTTTAGGCCATTCACATTGCTTCCAAATCTCACCATTTCAGATGACAGTACGGTGAACACCTGCAGGCACAGGGCATTTCTCATATGTAGCTTTATATCTTTAGCATCGATTACTGTTGAGTTAATTAACTTAATTAAGTCAAAAGGTTCGTACATCTTTAAGACTCAGGACAGTGAGAAACCATCCACCAGCGTAGACGTGTCTGCAGGGGCCTGCTTCACGGGTCCCTCTACAGCACGTTCTCCTTAGTGCCTGTCCCAGGGAACCGCATGGCTTGTGGGTCAGGCCAGGTGATGGCCGCACACATTCTCCTTGCTGCAATGAAAGGGGCCCGCTATCCCGGCCCCATGGCCCAGAGACACCGTGACCAGCCTACGTGTGCAGTCTTCTCAGCTCTGGCTGCCGTTCCTCCCCGGGGGGCTGGGCACCCGCCCCTGCCCCTCGGGCCACTGTCCAAGCTGGGCGTGTACAGAGTATTGAAGATGAGCCAAAGAAGCAGGTGGGGCCAGACTGCCTCCTTTGTAAAATGAGAGGCGTCAGCGGAGGGTCACAGGGCAGAGAGCACACTGGGGCCTGGAGCTTCTCAGCTTTACAGCCAGGAAAACCTCAGGCAGTAATTCGGTTTATTGTGTGCAAACCGCGTTGTTCCAGTCCGGGCCACACCAAACTGAATTCCCGGCAAGCGGAAAGGCCTCCCTCCAGAGAAACCCAAAGGTGAGTCCTCAGGAGAAGAGAAGCGCCTCGGGGGTTCCCACGGGCGCCAGGTGCGCCCCCTGACTCCCCAGAGCTCAGTGCTCTTCCCGTGCAGCACCCACCGCCCTTCAGATGTTCTCTAGGGACAAACGTGCCCGATTCCCCTTCATCGGGGGAACTTCAGTTAAGAACCTTTTATAACGTAGGGTCTCTGCAGCCAAGGCGTCATTTGAACTTCTCTCTGCGTACAAAAATGACGCATTTTGTTGCAGGTAGTTTTGAAAGGAAAGCACGGGCAAAGGTAAACTCTGCTCAGACTTTGGACCACCTCCTTCCTGGCACACTTCTCTCCTTACGGAAACGGATCGGGGTGCACATGCCATTCACTGAACCTCTCCGAGGGTCCTGTCCACAGAAACTAACTTTTCTACCGGCGCTCCCCGGAATCCGCAACAGCCAGAGCAGCACCGCGGCCACAGCCCAGTGCGGTGGCGGCAGCCCAGCCAGAGTGCCGAGGGGGCCGAACAGGCTCGCAGACCCAGGCGAGGCTGGCGCGCCCCGAGTCGCGGCCCCGCGGCCCCCCGGCCCCCCGGCCCGGGGCGCGGGGCTCGGGACCCGCCACCGGCGAGCGCGCGCTCGCCCGCCGACCAGGTGTGACCACGACGCGGCGCGACGCCCCGACACCGCGGCCCCGGCTTCCCCCGCCCGCATCGCCTTGCGGCCCCCGCGCGGACGCGCCCCGCGGCTCGGGACGCCCGCCGCCCGCGGTCCGGCGCAGCGGCAGGCCCTCCGGGGCCGGGCAGCCCCGCCCCAGGCGCCCCCGCCGTCGCCGCGGGGCCCGGCTCTCACCAGGACGGCCTTGTCTTGCTCGGTGACCCGGCTCTGCTTCTTGCGGCCGAACAGGTTGCCCATGGCGCCCCGGCCCCGCGGCCCCGCCCGCCGCGCCCCCTCGCCGCCCTCGCGGCCGCCGTACGTCGGCCCCGCCCCCTACGGCGGCCGCGCGGGGCCAGGCGCCGCAGAAAGCGAAGCGCGTGCGGGCGAGCGGCCGGCGGTCCACGGGTTCGAACCCGCCCCTGCAGGCCTCCGCGACCGTGGCGCGAGGACGCTGCCGGCCGGGCCTGCGCAGCCCTAAATGACGCACTTCGCGCGCCCTCCAGAAAGTCCCCCAGCTGTGCAGATGCAGACTCAATGTTCCAGGCTCCTGTTTAGGTGGGATCCTTGCAAGGTAACCGGTGGATAGCGTCCCTGGGCCGTCAGAAATCCTGCACCCGAGCCACTGCCCCGTGGCTGGTGCTGACCACAAAGTGCTGCGTTTAGTGATGTGATAGTCAACCTGCGGGCTTCCAGGTGTCTCCTGAGAGCTATGGGCCGCCCACCCAGCCCTGCGCCCCGGTGACTCTGGATCCACCTGGCCTGCGGCTCAGTGCCCGGACCTGCTCGGCATGGCCCATCTCCACTTCTGGTCCCGTGTGCCCTGGCAGAAGCCTCCAGCCCTGGGGGATGAGAGCCTGCACGGGGCTTTCAGGTGGGGAGCCACTCACACCTGCCGCCCTGGTTCCCACTGTGTGTCCTGGCCGTGAGTCCCTGGTTTGGAGGGCACACTGCCTCTCACAGGACAGCACCCAGCCCTGTTGGGTCACCCCAGCTGATCCTGTAACGGAGTCTGCAACGGGCCGGGCCACCGTCCTGACAGCCCAGTGGCTCGTGGGCAGTACGTGCCCGAGATGAGCAATCCCGGGGAATGAGCCCCTTGCCTCACCTCCTTCTGCAAAATGACCTCCTCGGTCAGAAGCGGTGTTGTGTGGGCACGGGCTGGCCGGCCTCCGGCGCACTCCGGTGCTGCTCTAGCGGAAAGCCTTGTAGGCGGGAAGAGAAATCCGTATCCAGAGGAAGTGTCTATGCAGGGAGGACAAGTCACTGCCTCATGATGGAAACATCCTATTAGCCAACCTGCTGTCAGGTGGCTGGCTGGTCCCCCCCAGGGAGCGGAGCTATTCCGGGGGCTCAGTGCTGTTGAGCGGCTGGGCACTCCGCAGTTGTTAGGGGGCAGGCGGGCCTTGGTTAGGGGAAGTCTGTGTTGCTGAGCCCATAGCCTCTATCCCAGCTGCCATGGCCACTTCGTGAGCACTGGGAGGCAGGGGAAAGCCGTTCAGGGTGGTGACTCACGTCAGGTTTTGGCCATAAGGCCTAGAGCTCCATTTCTGTTCCACGAGGCCAGCACTAGTCTAGGTGGCTGCCCATGTATTTCATTCTGGACACCCCGATTAGCCAGAGTCCCTGTGAGAGAGCACTCCGCGCAGCAGTGTGTCCCAGCCTCCTATTAGGGTAAGGTCCAGCCTTGGTTGGAGACAGCGTGGCCGCTGTGGGACCGTGCAGCCTGCCTGGGGCAAAGAAAGGTTCCAGCGGCTGAGAGCCAGAGCTGGTCTGCAGGAGAGGTATGTGAGGGCCATGGAAACTGCCCACCAGGGCTGAGAATCTTGCTGGGCATGGGACAGGCTGGAGGAGGTCCACCAGAAGCAGCCACAGGTGGAGGAGAAACTCACTGAAGAGCCTTCCCCTTGCTGGCCCGCAGGCAGTGCGCCGTAGGAAGAGAGAAGCAGCCTGAGACAGAAAGGGAGCCCCTTGCTCTCCCTGGCAGCCGCGTTGCTCCCGCACTCTGGCGAGGAAGCCCCATCAAGCTAGCCGGTGAAGGAGAAATGTCTGCGGGTCTGGCTCCCCCATCACGAGCGGCCAAAGAGAGAGCGAGTCCCCGGTCAGCCTTCACATACCGCAGTACCGATGCTCTGGGACTCCCAGGACCGGGTCATAAAAGGTGACACGGCCAGTGGAACTCACTTGGAACTCAGCCACCTAGTCGGCGGAGCCTAGTGGCCCGCAGCGCAGCCTGGGTGGAGAGGAACTGGCAGGCAGTGGCCCGTGCCAACCACGCGGCCACCGGCTTGCGCAGGGAGGTTTCTGTCCCCCGCTGGCGGGGCGACGCCAGCTAACGTTGCAGGGAGCAGGGATGCGCCTTTCCCGCGGACTCGGCCTAAACGGGAGATTCTTGAACTCGGCCCACGTGGTGGCTGGCTCCACAGCGACAGTGGACCGGAACGCTGGAGTAGGCAGGCGGGGGATTTGCAGTGTGTACTTGGAATCCTGCACGGCGGGGCCCATTCTGCCCTCTGTTTCGGGCCCCCAGTCCTGGAACTAGCTCGGGCTGGGGGCAGGTGAGAGGTCGGACTCTGTTAGGTGCTTGGCGTCAGATCTCTCCTCACCTGATCTGGATTATTTTCTCAATGATCAGTGTGAGCTTTCCTACAACGTCCATCTTGTTCAGGCCTAGGGGCGTCTGACCAGCTGCAAGTCCAAGACCAATGCCGAAGAGTCCGGCACTGTCCCTCGTGACCACTGCTCCCACAACCCTGTTCTCCTGACCCCTGGGCCTGCCCCCTAGGGTGCCCAGGGGAAATCAGCACCTCCACCATCATTCCTGACCCACAGAGGGCTTTTCAAGAACGTGAGGTCCTCACCATGGGCTTCCTCAGGGCCCCTGTCAAGGTGCTTTGGGGACACAGCAAGGGACCCAGTGAGTGGGCTGCACCTGGCACATTCACAGCGCGTCCTTATCTCCCTAAGCCCCTGGAGTCTCCCCTATGTATTACACCAAGGGATTTCTGGCAGCTCAGCTGTGCTGCGTTTAGTCCAAGTTTCCAGCAACAAAGGGGCAAAGTTTGGAGGAGGTCAAGGAAAGGCCCTCGCTGGTGAAAGCAAGAGGTGGGGCCCCGAGTGTCTGGAAAGAGCACCCATGTGGGCCCGCTGTGGCTCTCTGCTGTGAGTCAGCAAAATCTTGGTATTCTTGGGCTGGGGTCTGGAGGAGAATCGCCTCCCCGAGGCAAGTGACTGCCTCAGTGTGGTCCCCATGGGAGGGGCTGTCTCAGGGAGGAGGGTCCCCTGTGCTGGCGGGCCAGGCTTTATGGGCTTAGCCCCGCGGGCGGGGCAAGGTCCTACCACCCCGGGGTCTCCGTCCTCACTCCTCTCCGCGCTCCGATCTGGACCTGACGGGGTGGAGAACCCGCTGTCTGTGGGAATCCTGCCAGCCCCAGGATGAAGCTGGGGGAGTGGTTTCCAGATACAACGGTCCTGCCACAAGAAACCAGATCTTCTTTCATAGTAGTCCAACAGATTTTCCGATTTTCTGGTTCTACCCTGGAACTGAGAACTTAAAGCTTGTCGTCTTAAAAACGTCATATTCTCCGGGGAAGTCAGAAATCGCCAGCCCGCCCCATCGTTTCCCCAGAACGCTGCTTTGCAGCTGCTTCTCGGGCTCCCAGAACCGGGCTTTCAGGAAACACTTGCTGCCAGCGAGGCATAGACACGTGTCTTGACATAGCTCGCGGCGGCCACCCATCCCCTGTTCTTCACAGGCTGCGTGAGTCCGCTCGGGCTGCCGTGACAGATCGGCACAGACCGGGCGGCCGAAACAACAGAATCTCATTGTCTCTCAGTCTGGAGGCTGGAAGTCGAGGTGTGGGCAGGGAGAGTTCCTGTTGAGGCTCTGAGGGGGCCCCTGCTCCGGGCCTCTCCCAGCCGCTGAGTTAGGGTTAGGGTTAGGGTCAGCCTTTGCATCTGCACCTGCCCCCTTGTGTGCGTGTCTGTGTCCCGATTTTCCCTTTCCATAAGGTACCAGTCTTATTGCATCAGGGCCCATCCCAGTGACCTCATTTTATCTTAATTACCTCTGTAGAGACCCTACTTCCAAATTACATCCCATTCAGAGGAACCAGGGGTTCGGACCCACCACGCAATAATGAGATCATCACTTCCTGTAACCTATTGTGGATTTCTGCCTTTGAAGCTCTCTCCTGGAATGACCTGTGATACGAAGCACTGCATCACCCACCTTTGCTCGGGGCACCTCTCTGGGCATTTCAAGCCCAAAGTGTTTAATACAGAGAGTCAGCACTTCTAAACCACTGACAGGGTGGCAGGAATGAAGGTGGAGGGTCCCATCACTGGATCTTGGGGGGCACAGAGACTGCGGCTTGCGTGAAGTGCGTGCTCAGTGACCGCGGCCTCCAGCCCGGGGTGTGCTGCACCATCTCACCTGCCAAAGCCCCCCAGCTGGCCTGTGGCTGCCGGGGGTGGGGTGGCGGGGGGGCTCAGGAGAATCCTCCTGTGGGTGGAAAGTAGCCCAGAATCGCGATGTGACTTCCGGGGAAGGTGTCAATGGGGAGGTGGCGTTGGGGGTGGCCATTGCACGACGCGCAGACCCAGGGGACGTTGGTATGAAAACATGGCCCTTGTAGGGGGCCACCATCAGCAGGGCTGCTGGAGGCCTGGTAGGGTGCTGGCGGCCCCCATGGAGTGACCCCGGGCCTTCTGGTGCAGATGACATAAGCTGCACTTGAGACAACTGGGGAGCTGGCTGCGTGGGACCAGCGCGGGAAGCCATCTGCGACTTCTCCTCTGTCCACCTGCTCTCCATCCTCCGGTCCTGGCTCCCCGACAAGAGCTCTGATTGGCTTCCCTTCCGGGGCCAATCGGCCGTGGCCGTGGGGGGGAAGGGAGGCTGATTGGCTGAGCCTGGTGTCATGCCCGCAGCTGAGCCAATCCGCACACGGGAGGGCGGGGCCCACGGGAGGCGGGCGCTCCCACTCACGTGCGCTGAGCGGAGGGAATTTTCCTTCTCCGGATCCGCGACGCCGGCTGTCCCGCGACCGGCCTGCGTGGGGGCTGTGGGTCCGGCTCACCCCCGGCTCGGGCCAGGACACCCCGGCGGAGGCCGAGCTGGGGGCTGGCTGGTGGGGTACAGGTGCACTTCGGACACGGGGCCATGCGGTGTGTTAAGAGTTTTCAGGGGTCCTGGGGGTCAGACTAAGGAGGCACTGACAGAAACAGTGGCCGAGCCAAAGAACACCCTGGAAGAAGTCAGAAGAATCCGGGCAAATTTCCAGGGATTGGGTGTGAGCTCAGGAAATGTGTTGAAGACACCGGTGGGGGTGTTGGCCCCTACCCATTGCGTGGACACTGGAGCAGCCAGGGGGGTAGCCTGTAGGAACCCCCAGGGCAGACATCCTTGGGAGGGCTGGGGAAGGGAGGCAGCTCTGAGAGTTTGGGGTTGCAGGGGGTAGGCCCAGGAGAGACTGCAGGGAGGAGGCCCGAAAGGGACTGCAGGGGGAGGGCCAGGGGGGAGGGCCAGGAGGGACGGCAGGGAGGCTGGGGAGAGGCTGCAGGGGGGAGGCCCAGGAGGGGCTGCAGGGGGAGGGCCAGGGGAGGCTGCAGTGGGGAGGCCCAGGAGGAACTGCAGGGGGGAGGCTGGGGAGAGGCTGCGGAGGGAGGCCCAGTGCAGGCTGCAGGGGGAGGGCCAGGGGAGGCTGCAGTGGGGAGGCCCAGGAGGAACTGCAGGGGGGAGGCTGCGGAGAGGCTGCGGAGGGAGGCCCAGTGCAGGCTGCAGGGGGGAGGGCCAGGAGGAACTGCAGGGGGGAGGCTGGGGAGAGGCTGCGGAGGGAGGCCCAATGCAGGCTGCAGGGGGGAGGGCCAGGAGGGGCTGCAGGGGGAGGCCCAGGAGGAACTGCAGGGGGGAGGCTGGGGAGAGGCTGCGGAGGGAGGCCCAGTGCAGGCTGCAGCGGGGAGGGCCAGGAGGGGCTGCAGGGGGAGGGCCAGGGGAGGCTGCAGTGGGGAGGCCCAGGAGGAACTGCAGGGGGGAGGCTGCGGAGGGAGGCCCAGTGCAGGCTGCAGCGGGGAGGGCCAGGAGGGGCTGCAGGGGGAGGGCCAGGGGAGGCTGCAGTGGGGAGGCCCAGGAGGAACTGCAGGGGGGAGGCTGCGGAGGGAGGCCCAGTGCAGGCTGCAGCGGGGAGGGCCAGGAGGGGCTGCAGGGGGAGGGCCAGGGGAGGCTGCAGTGGGGAGGCCCAGGAGGAACTGCAGGGGGGAGGCTGGGGAGAGGCTGCGGAGGGAGGCCCAGTGCAGGCTGCAGGGGGGAGGGCCAGGAGGGGCTGCAGGGGGGAGGCTGGGGAGAGGCTGCGGAGGGAGGCCCAGTGCAGGCTGCAGGGGGAGGGCCAGGAGGGGCTGCAGGAGTGAGGCCCAGCAGAGGTTTGGAGACGGGAGTGGAGACACCGAACCGCAGCAGGTCAAGTGTGGAGACACATCCTTTAGGGCCTTGAGAGAGGAAGAGATGCGGGGCCGCAGGGGCATCCACTTCCTTCCTGGAAGCCTCGCGCGCGGCTGTGCCGGGCTGTGGTCGGGCAGCGGCGAGCCCCGCGGCGGCCACGCGGTGGCGCTGCAGGACAGCCTGGCGGCCACGCGGCACTGCCGACGCCTGGACGTGGCCGGCTCCCCGCGGAGGCCCCGTCCTGGGCACCTGCACCCAGCATCCCCGCGCCCCCCACCCCAGCACGTCAGCACGCGGCCCTTCACACCCCTGGGGGTCCTCCCAGGAAGGATGGAGAGCTTCCTGGACCGGGACGCTGTGCTCAGTCCGCCCGCCCGGGGGATGTCATCGTCTGTCCGCGCATCACCGGTTCACGTACTCCTTCAATCATCCATCTATCCGTCCACTCATTCGGTGCCCACCGCGTGCAGGCCTTGCTCTGGCTGCTGCCGTGGGTTTGCATCAGGCATGGGGTCTCGGGATGGCAGGCTGTCCTGGTGGGGGTGTGGCATCTGGTCTCAGGAGCACAGACACTGGGACAGTGAGGGGGTAGTGTGGGAGCGGGGACAGGGCCTCGGGCTCGTCTGATTCTGATCCTCTGCTCGTCGGAGCCTCCTGGCCCTACCTGGGGAAGGGCTGATCTCACCTGGATTCGTAAAGGTGGCTCAGCTGCTCCCCCGAGGGGGACGGGGTGGCGGTGGGAAATGGCCCTGGAGACCACGAGGGGCCGCCCTGGTGAGAGCAGGTGGGGGGGTGGAGGTGCTCATGAGAGAGGCATCCGGGACCAGCAGCTGGGGGGTAATCACGGCAGACACACACCGGTCTACACCAGTCCCTGTGAGGGGACACGGGGAAACAGCACAGAGGGACTGGTCGCCCGCCTGATGCGGAGCTGGACTCTGAGCCCCTGGCCTCAGTGGGGGAGGGGTGGGGGGTGACGGTGGCCTGGCCGGGGGCGTGGGGAGCAGACGGACACGTGCCTAGCAGCTGCTGCCTGGGGGGTGGCCCCAGGGGCTGGGTGCCGAGCTGCTCTGCTCAGGCAGCACCCACGTGCCGTGGTCTCAGGCCCAGGAAGGGCGTCTGGGAGTGGGGGAGTAGAGAAGGGGCCTGCAGGGGGGGGGGTGAGGGCTGGGCGGGGCTGTCCCTCAGCTGTGCCGCCGCAGGGACTGCAAGGGCCAACAGGGCCAGAAGCGCCCTTGGGTGTCCCCTCCACACGGTGCCAGCGCCGCCCTGAGTGCCCAGGGAATGTCCGGCACGTCTGAGACCAGGTCACAGAAGCCTGGGGGCCGTGTCCTGACGGCTGACGGCAGCCCCACAGAGGGGGCTCGGAGCCAGCAGCCCCCGGTGGCCGCTCAGCACCCTGACCCTCACAGCTGAGGCGCCGATGGGCTTGCGGTTAGTGGCTGGGCTGGGCTCTGTTCCGCGGCCGGGGGTAGCAGGTGCCCTGCCACGACCCGCCCCGAACTCGGCGCTCAGAGGCCGCCTAGCTGCCCGCCAGGGGTCTTAGGGCCCCTCGCAAGCTGGCCTCGCGGCTGTCGGTGGGAGGGCTCCCCACTGGGCTGCCCGATCGCCATGCTGCTTCCTCTAGAGCCGGTGATCCGAGGGCCTGGTGCCAGGGCTGCCGGCTTCGTGCCCCCAGCGGTCGCAGGGCCCTGAGATGCCTCCAGGTCCTTGTGTCCCCAGGTCCCAGGCTTATCAGCCCCACGAGTCCCTGCAGCCCCGCCCTCCCTCTTGACGTGCGCGGACCTAGGGGAGTTTCCTTTTCCCGCAAGCACAGTCCGGATTCAAACCCAGACCAGCCCAAAGCCCCGCTCCGGAGCCACGCTCTCCAGCCTCTCTTTGGGCATTTTATTGAGGTGACATTCACGTCACATACAACTCACTATTTTAAAGCGAACAATTCAGTGCATTTAGTGCCTTCACAAGATTGTGCAGCCACTACCTCTATGTAGTTCTAGAACATTCTCATCACCCCAGGAAAGCACTCCATGCCCCTTAAGTAATCACTCCCCACCCCCCTCCCCCAGCCCCTAGTAACCACTGGTCTTTCCGTTTCTGTGGATTTGCCGACCCCCGGATATTTCATAAAAGAAGAAGTATACAATATGTGGCCTTCTGTGTCTGTCCTCTTTCCACGTCCGTCCACGTTGTGGCAGGTGTCAGTACTTGCTTTTTAGAGCTGAGGAATAAATACTCCATTGTGTGGTGAGACCACATTTTGTTTATTCGTCCGTCAGTGGACGCCTGGGTTGTGTCCACCTTCAGCTGTGAATAGCGCGGCCAAGAACATGCGCGCGCTGTATGGCCTGTGCGTTCCTCTGGGTAAGTGGCTCGGAGGGGAGCCACCGAGGAACGTGCTAACGGTAGGCTGAGCGCCGCGCTGCACCGAGCATGAGGACCCCCTCCACCTCCCGGCCACACTAGCCACGTGCCGTCTTCGGGATTCTGGCCGATTCGTGTCCATTCCCGGGCTCTCCATCCTGCTCCCCTGGCCGGGCCGCCCACCCTCACCCCAGCACCGCCGTTTGGATCACCGTAGCTTTGTAGTTAAGTTTTGAAACACAGAAATGCAAATCCTCCAAGTTTTTCATTACTGTTCTGGCTATTTTGGGGGTCCTTGCAATTTCATATGCCTTTGAGGGTTGGCCTTCCCACTTCTGCAAAAAGGCGATGGGGGTTTTGGTAAGGATGAGATCGCCGTGGAGTGTGCCACCGATGTCCACTGGGCCCTCGTGCCCCTGTGTGCTGGGGCCAGCTCTGCCTTCCGCGACGTGTGTGGTCCTCGGCGTGTAAGTCTCCACCTCCTTTGTTAAATCTGTTCCAAGGTATTCTGCTCGTTTTGTAAATGGAATTGGCATCTTCATTTCCTTTTCGGGCTGCTCCTTGTTGGGGTGCCATTTGCCCCCAGTCCAGAAAGTTCTGGTACATAGCAAAAAAGAAAACCGCACATGGTGTCCGCTCTGTCCTCGGCTGTAGCTGTTGCTAGCCTCCGCCCCCCTTCCCTGGGGAGCCCGGGGTCCTGTGCGTGGCTGGGGCTCCCTCAGAGCCAGCTGGGTCGCTGGAAGGGCTTGGTCTGGGCCCTCCAGTTAGGAGAAAGCCGGGCTCAGAGCGAGTGTTGGGGGGTGGGCTGTCATGGTCCCCAGGGCCCCTCTCCTGCGGGGCAGGACCACGGCACAGTGCTGGGGACAAGCTCTGGGCCTGGCTCCTACTGGTCTCCCCCCAGCCCCTTCCCACCATGGTCGGGGTCCACTCTGGGAGGCCCCAGTCTTGACTCCCACGTGGAGGGGTACAGCACCGGCCGGCTCTGCTGCCCACCCAGATCAGTGCTCCATTCTGGGGTGGTGGCTTGTCCCCCTTAATGCTCCTCTTTCAAAACTCCTTCTACACAGTGGGCAGCGCCTGGGTTGGTTCATCTGCATCCTTGGCCGCCTGTCCTGTTAGGTCTGGTGCTGCCGACCAGCTGGACAGTCCTCCCTGGAAGTCCCTTGGGCTGAGGCTCTTGGGTGAAGCCTCCTCACTCCCTGCCTCTCCCAGCGCTGGGGTGCGGGGGGAAGAGATGGGAGATGGGCCTCTGCCTCCCGACCCCTTGTGCCCCGCTCCATGTGCCATGCTGTGGGGCCAAGCAGTCTGCTCATTGGTACAGGTGGGTGGCTGCGGTGACCCTGGCTCCCTCCGTGGCTTCGTTCCAGTGGGGGCCTGGCAGGCGGGGGCCGTGGGGGCTGCCCTAACCCAGGATGTTCCGGCTGGACAGGTGGGTGGGGAGCGCAGCGCTCGCCCTTGGTCCTGTCTCGGAGACATGAAGCCCACCCCTCACGAGTGGGTGAAGGCCCCGTCCGTCCAGGTGGAATGAAGGGGCTGTAATTGATTTCCTCCTCTTCTTTTTTTTTTTTTAAAGATTTATTTATTTGAGAGAGCGAGAATGAGAGAGAGAGTACATGAGAGAGGGGAGGGTTAGAGGGAGAAGCAGGCTCCCCGCTGAGCAGGGAGCCCAATGCGGGACTCGATCCTGGGGCTCCAGGATCATGACCTGAGCCGGAGGCAGTCGCTTAACCGACTGAGCCACCCAGGCGCCCTGATTTCCTCTTCTAGCCGCTGCTGCTGAGGAGGAGAAATTGAGAGAAACGGAGAGAAGGTCGCAAGTACCGCCCGGAAACCAGTTAGCTGAGGGCCTGACAACAGACAGTCGCTGAAACTCTCTCCGCAGCTCCCTCCTAAACCCTGAGGCCGGGCCACCCGCCAGGCGCGGGCAGGGCTGGCGAAGGGTCTCCCGCCCCCTCCAGGAGAAGGAGCTGATGGCCCCAGTTCCTAGTAAAGCCCTGAGGTCAAGCCCCTGGTTAAAAACTCGGAGAAGGATGGGTCCATGGAGGCTGCCCCCCTGCTCGCTGGGAATCGTAGGCGGGATGGGCTGCCCCCCCCCCCCCCCGCCCGCCCAGTAATTAATCCCCAAACCAGCTCTTCCCACACTCTCTACCGGGCCTTCCGTCCTGAGACTGAATGACCAGTGCACGCAGGTGTGCCCGCACACGTATGCACCCCGTGTCCCCGCGGTCACCCGGGGAGCGCGGGTCTGCTGTAGGGGCCTCTGCACCTCCCTGAGGATGAGGACAGCCTAGGGGATGCTCCCCAGAAATCTGACCCAGGACAGAGCTTTGGGCCACAGCTGCCCCGCGCGGTGGCTCCAGGTGGCCCAGCAGGACGACCCCACGAGACGCCACTCCCCGAGGAGGCTGCCGTCCCCTCCCTCGGGGCGTCGCGGCGCAGCGGGCCTGGGCCTGGGGCTGCAGGGGGGGCGGGGAACGAGTCGCCTGGCGGGCCCCGCGTGGCCAACTCCCGCCGCGCATCCATCTTTCATTCTTAGGAGCGTCGGGTTTGCACTCAAGTCCTGGCGACGGAAAAACCGATGTTGACAGAAAATATTACTTTCTCTGCGGAAGCACGGGCGTGGGGAGGCTGGGTATATTTCTTGCAGAAAACAAACGTCGCCCGGTCAGGAGCTGCAGCGCTCAGAGCCCCAGGTTTCCATGGCGACGGCCGCCCTCCCCACCTGCGACGGGAGCGGAACAGGTGCTGCGCTCGGGGTTCGGCCTCTGCCCCGCGCGGCCTCCCCGGGGCTGATGCCCCCCCACCCCTTTCCCCCACCGAGGGCAGGACAGACGCTTTCCTTCCCATTCCGGCAGCCACCCACCTCCTCTTGGCAGAGGGTCCCTTGCATTTGGGGGCTTTGCTTGATGGGGGTCTTTGACCCGAGGCTTGCAGACAGAGGGAGTGGTCGGCGGACTAAAGCCCCTGAAGGATGTCCGCGTCCTACCCTGGGGGCCGTGACTCTGGGGAACAGGGGCTAAGGGGATGTTGCAGGTGGCCCTGAGGCCAGGCCGAGGCTGCCTGTGACGCGGGAGATTGTCCCCCAGGGTCCTTAAAAGCGGAAGAGGGGGCAGAGAGCGTCAGAATCATGTGACCCGAGAAGCTCCTGGAGCCGGGGATGCGGCAGATCCTGGAAGCTGGGAAAGGCGGGAAAATGGAATGCCCCCGGGGCCTGTGGGGAACCCAGGAGCGTTTGCGGCCGTGGGGGTCTGCTGCAGCAGCCACGGGGGCTCGCACAGGGGTGTCATCAATCTGGGGGACCCTCAGTGCGGTTCCCAGGGCCTGGACGCCTTCTTTCCCAACTGCCCCTTGCTGCGGCCCCCGAGGACCCTGTCCGGAGCCCCCTGAGCCCACTCCTGTCGTCGCTGCCGCCCAGGTGCCCCTGCTGCTGGGGTGTGAGCATTCCCTCCAGAACAAGGACCCACACGGGGCCCCCAGAACCTCTCACCCCGGCAGAACCAACCAGCGCTTCCTGGGCAGTGATTTCTCCAGGAAGCCGGCCAGCCCCTCCCAGGGGGGCCCACAGCGGGCAGCGACGGTGACCTTGCGTCCTGGGAGCCACGTGGCCCCGTTTGCGGTGGCCGCCGCGTGACCTGAGTGCACCGGCGCCTCCTCTCGCTGCACCCCGGTGCGCCCAAACCTCCCCATCGCCCCCCGCCTGGAGCTGGTGTGCGTAACTCACCGGACCTGGGCTGCACCCCTGCCCCACGCAGCAGCCCCACCCTTGGTGGAGTGAAGGTCTCAAAGGGGCCTCAGTGTGAGGATGTCTGGGTCGCGACCCCAGTTGTGCCACCACCCAATGGACGTGGCTTTGGGCGAGTTACTTAATTCCCAGCCCCCACTTCCTGCCACAGGGGTGACAAGAACCTGTCCGCAAGCGGCGTCCAGGAAGCCACCCCCATGGAAGGATCGGGGACCCTGCATGACCCACTCGCGCTGCAGCCCGCCGACTCGCGTCTTCACAGGCCGGAGAGGGTCGGGCGGGCGGTGGGGCTTCGCGGGGGTGACGCCCACGTGGAAGGCAACCCCGGGCCGCCGGGTGGGCCACGTCATCATGGGGCAGGCCGGCCGGGGTCGGAGAGGACGGGGAGGCGGACTTGGCCCCGGAGGCTCCAGAAGGAACCGGGGCGGCAGCCCGCGCCCTCTGCGAGAGGCCCCAACCCGGCCACACCCACCAGCCCCGCCCCATCAGGAAAGGCCCCGCCCTCGACCCCGGCCCCCAACCGCCCCCCAAATGTCCCGCCCCGGCCACACCCACCAGCCCCGCCCCGACTACACCCCAGCCCCGCCCTCGACCCTGGCCCCCCACCGCCCCCCAAATGTCCCGCCCCGGCCACACCCACCAACCCCGCCCCCATCAAAGGCCCCGCCCCCGCCCCGCCCCCGCCCCGCCCCGCGCCCCCCAAAGCTACCAGGCTGCAGACAGACCACCTCTGCACTTGTTTATTGTCATGAACAGTTGCCGTTTGCTCTCACTTTCACTCCGCAATTCTCATTTGGTAAAATAAATAGAGATAAACGAACCTTCAGGGCGTGCTCTGTGAAGCCCCGGTTAACTCCATGATTGGATTTTCGCGTCGGACCCGGGAAGACCCAGCCGGCCGCCGCGCGCGCGGTCCCGTGTCCGCACAGACGGCCCCGCTCCGCGGCCTGCAGTCCGCTGCTCCCGACCCACCCGGTGGGCCAGCTGCGGGGCGCGGACAGGGGCCAGGTGTCGGCAGCCCGGGAGCCCGTGCGGACCCCGTCCCGGAGCCGGCTCCCGGGGCGCACGGGCGTCCCCCCGGCCGCAGAGCCCGGTGCTGCCCGGTCCCCGGGGACACGGCCCTGGCGGAGGCAGAGCGCCGGCCGCAGCACGAGGGGACTCACATTCCCACTATTATGGCCTCGCAGTGGCAGAATTAGTTAAGCCAGCTCACTCCTCTATGTGAATAATCTTGATTCCCAAGGAAAATGGAAAAAATGCTTTTCAGAATATCATCATTGTGGTTTTGTTTTACAAGCGCTGTTTGTAATTGCTTAGCACGTTCTCTGCTGTCCGTCCTGGGGCTACACCGTCCCCGTGGCTCCGAGGTCGTGCACCTACACGTGAAGACACACGCACACCTGTGTGCAGACATGCAGACGCCCTGACCCATGCCAAAGCAATCACCAAGAAACTCCTGCGTCACTCGCTGCAAGACACAAACTTCTGCCGAGCCAGCGAGTGGCGGGAAGAATGGGCCACCGCTGACCCACGACGCCCGCTGCGCTCCAGCCGCCCCTGCACTGTGCGTGTGATGCCTGTGCTGGCCAGGAGGCCGCAGGCCGCACAAGTGTGTGCTCACATGTGGGCTCGGGAGCGCACACCCCGGGCCTTGCACCGCGTGTACACCCGTGTGGGAGGCCACAGGCCTCGTGGCTGTCACTGCACCTGCCTGGGAACAGCAGCACTTGAGAGAAACAGGCCCTGTGGCCCAAGGTGGTGGCGGAATGGCCAAGGACCTGCCTCACCTGTCCAAAGCCACCGGCCCCTCCTGCTAGCGGGTCTGTGATGAGAGGGGCCTGTGCCGGGAAGGTGGGCTGCGTGGTGGAGGGGCACTGCCAGTCCTCGCACCCTCTGGCCACGAAGGCCCCTAGTGGGCAAGGACTGGCGGTTGGCGAGGGGGCTTGGGCTGTCTCCTTCTACATGTGCCGGCTCTGTCTCTTGAACTCCCCCCGCCCCCAGCCTGGAAATGCCCCAGGAGCGTGTGCGCAGAAAACGGCCTGGGCTAGCTTGCAGCCAGGGGGATGCAGCCCAGGCTGGCTCATGGCCAGGCAGTGGCCCAGAGACCCACGTTGAGCCTAGCGCTCCCGTCCGCCAGGGTGGCTGAGCCCTGGGGAGATGGCTTCTGTCTCAGAGCTTTTGTGGAGCCAATGCTCGGGTCCCTTGCAAAATAGAACGAGTGTGTTTCCCCCTTTAAAAATCTCAGAAGCAAAACAGGACGGGAAGGGTGCTGGGATGTCTGCGACTGTCCTTGGGCTGTCACACGGCAGGACTCCACCAGAGGCCCCTTCCCTGGGCTCCTGGGCGTGACAGCGACCACAGACGGACAGACAGACAGCGAGGGGCCTCCTGGAGCCCTCGGCAGCAGGTCAGGACCAGTGTTGAGGGTGTTGCGGTGGATCCACTATGTACAGGGAGGCCTGGCGGGGAGGGGAGCCCGCTATCTGGCGCGCTTCTCCACCGAGTACACAGAGATGTAGTAGTCGTTGCTGCCCACGGCCAGGTGAGGCTGCAGAGGAGAGCAGGGCAGGTGAGCAGGCAGGAGGGTGGGGAGGGCGCCCTGCGGCTTCCTCATCCCCACTCTGCTGTGGCTCTCAGCAGAGGCCCCACAGCCCGCCACGGGGACACGGGGGCTCCCACAGCTCCGTGCAGGGATGGTCTGGGACCCCAGTGCCACGTGTCCGGGCTGAGAGCCCCGTGCTGCATGGGGGCCTCTGGCGTAGCCCACAGACGCGTGGAGCGGCCGTAAGGGATGGCTGCCCCTCCCCGGGGAGCACAGGCTGGACGAGGACACCTCAGCACCCTCTTCACTGCACGGCTTCTCCAGGGGCGGCACCAGGGCAGCGGCCAGGGATGATAGGAAAAGGGGGGCTGTCTCATGTCTGTGCAGCCCACGACTCCCTGCCTGATGGGGGAATCTGGTGCTGTTTTTGGAGGTAGCTTGGGGGCCGTGACCCTTGGAGACCCTAGGACCTGACAAGATCTTGTTTCATGCCATTCTTGGACACGGGGAGGGAGAAGCCCAGGGCGGCCTGGCTGTGGTCCCCCCGACCCCTCTGAGCCCCCCTGCATCCCCCCTGCGCCCCAGGGGTGGGGAGACACAGACCCAGTGCGGGTGGAAGGCCAGGCAGCTGATGGCCCCGACGCGCTGGCCCATAAACCCGTCATAGTACTTGATGTGGTTGATGAGCTCCCCGTTCCCGCTGTAGATGGCCGTGAACTGGTTCATGGAGCCGCTGCACATAGAAGGTCTGGCGTGAGCCTTCCCGCGGGGGTGGAAGAGTGCCGGGGGCGGCAGGTGCGTCCACAGGGAGAGGTGGCCCCCCTTTCCTCTCACACGGGCACCGTCCCAGACACGGGGCTAGCCTGCCCGCCCGTCACCCAGGCACAAGGGGCCCCACATTTACGTGGCTCTAAAGAGCTCTCCTTCCCAGGCCACGGGGGATAGCACCCGTTGTTTACGCGGAGACCCGAGGCGACTCTGGGTGCTCTGAGACGGTCGGGTCAGGAAAGGCCCCTCATTTTCTCTTAGGGTTGGCACCTACCAGGCGATCAGGTTTGCCTGGGGGTGGATGTCAAGGGCCGTGAGCCCCTTCACGATCTGAAGGACGTTCACAGACTCCGGCATTCGAGGGTCGAAGAAGCGCACGTCCCCGTTGACACTGCCGGGGAAGGGTCACCGCTGGTGAGGCTGGGGCGTGCCGGCCTCTCGGGGCCGGCCGCGTGCAGTCCGGGGCCACGTGCACACGCGCCGCTCAAGGCCAAGGCCGGCTGGCCCGAGTGCCCAGTAAGGCCCCCGAGGCATGGCCGGCGCCCACCCCACTGGCCCCAGCAACCAGGACCAGCACCCCGGACTCCTCCCCAGAGCCAGCAAAGGCCCTGCCTCCAAGGAGTGAAGCAGCAGGAAGCAAAGACACAGGGGAGGATGTGAGTTATTGGTTTCATTTCCAGTTCTGGAGATTAGATTTTGCACAGCCAGGGATGTAGTTACAGGATGGTAGGGAGGGGAGGCGGGGAGGCCAGGAGGCCCGATGTCACCCCTTTCCTGCCACCTTTCCTGCCCTTGGTCTCTAGTGGGTGTCGTTCTAAGAGCTATGTTCTGTTTTTATACTACAAATAAGGGAGAAAGCATCTCTTTGAAGAAATGGTGGCTTTGTGACCGTAAATTACATTTTGCTGCCCCTTTAACGGGCAAATAAATATTCGCTGCTCTCAGCACGGGATTTACTGGGCAGCAGAAATGGATTTATGGGCAGACGATTACTCCATGCAGTGATCCCACAGCAAAGGGCCGGAAGATGCCCACCCCCCTCCCGTGTACACCCTGCCGGCCGCCACCGAGCCAGCCTCCTGCTGCCCTCGGGCGAGGCTCTCCAGCAGGAGGCCTGATGTGTCCCTGCCCTCCCACCGGCCCTGACCTTTCTGGCCAGTCCCAGAGCGGAGATTAATTACAGCCCGGAAATGCTGTCCTTTCCCGGCCGTTTAAATACCAAGGAGAAAATAATGTTTTTACAGCAAAATGTCTCATGAATATTCCGTGCTCATTACCTCACGCTCATGATGTGGCCCTCGGGGTGCTTCTGGAGGTAGGCCTTCACCACCCAGGCTGTGTGCTCCCGGTAGGTCATGACGCGGCTGCAGGGGGCGGGGGGAGGATGGGGTCAGAGCCCAGAGGGCCGGCCGCTGCGGGGGAGGGGACAGCAGGCTGGCCAACGGTGCACACAGCCGGGAGCAGGAACTAAGACGCCGACGGTGTGACTTCATTTTGAGCGTTCACTTAAAGCCGTCAGGGTCTGCTCTGTCTGGGGGTCGGCGGCCGCCACGCACTGTTCGCCGTGATGTTGGGATGCGGTCGGGGCCCCTGGGAGCCCCCCAGACGGGGCTCCACCCCGTGCAGCTCCCATCCCACGACTCTGAGGGTCAGGAATGAGAACCCCAACCGAGGAGCTGCTGAAACGGAGACCCCCGGCACGGAAGACCCACGCCACACACAGCAAGCCACGAGTCACCACTGGGGAGCGTGGGTGCCCAGTGTCACTGCCCTCAGTGCCAGGAAGAGACCCCAGCGGTACCCTCAGGGCCGCCCCATGACCCTCGGCTCTCTCGGAGCTGATCTGCGACTTGACTGCCTGCTCAGGGTAGCTTTTTAAAACGACGGCTTGATGGAGATTCATCTCACCCTTTCAGAGCGCGTCGTGAGTGCGTTTCAGTGTGCTCACCGCCGTGTGAGGGTATTTCCGCCAGCCCAGAAAGAAACCCCACTCCCCACCCTCACAGTGGCGGCTTTCTGGGGGTGCTGCCCATTCTCTGTGCGGATCCTTCCGCAGAGAACCCGCCGGGCGAGTGTGGGCCCACCTGGCGCCGGTCTAGCCTCGGGTCTGTACCGGGAGACCCCACCCGACATGGCCCGGCACCGGGGCCTCTGCAGCAACCAGCCCGTCCAGCGGCTCGTCCCACGGGGTTCCTTCAGCCCCACGGTCACATACCTGCCCACCTGCCCCCCCACCCCTGAAGGCCAGGCTTGATTTTCCGGGACAAGGCAGGTGTTAATAAGCACATCGCTCCAGGGGCCCCGGGAGACTGTGCTGTCATCTACCAGCCATGGGGCTCAGGTGAGTGACCACCAGCTGGACCTCAGCTCCTCACCTGCCCACAGGTAACAGCACTTGCCCCCTAGTGCCTGGCCCCGCCTGGCCCCTGGCCAAGGACTTGCCCCCCAGAGCCTGGAACAGCCATGACACGCACGTCGCTCAGCGCTGCGTGAAGCCCACGCGGGCACTCCCCGACACCGTCTCCTTGGCTGTCCTGCATGCTCAGGAGGGACAAGGAGCTCAGGGAGGGCAGTACTTTGCCAGCCCCCTGCCCTGCTGGCTTTCCCTTCCACGTGCCGTGGGAATGTGGCCTCGGTGGGGGGTGCCCAGTGGGCTTTGGGAGGCTCCCTGTGTCTGGAGGGTGCTGGTGCTGGGGGGAGGGTGTGGATTACCATTCGCTGAGCGCCATCCTCCGGTCGTAGACGCGGATGGAGCCGTCCCCGAGGCCAGCCACGATGAGGGAGCGGTGGGAGTCACAGGACAGGCTTGTCACACAGCTGTCAGCGCCTGTGGGGATGTCCTGGGGCCGGGCACAGGGACTGTGGTGAGGCCCCCCCACAGCGGCCGGGCACGCCATCACCCCTGGCCCGGGACCCCTGCCTTCTCCACCAAGGAAGGCTTTGAAGGCCCAGGGAACCCGAGGGACCCGCAGGGGACCCGAGTGAGTCAGGCCCACACCCGCCCGAGAGCTGGTCCCCTGTCCCTAGGGCCGCAGCCAGCACACAACTCTGGGAACCGGCTTTTGGTGCCAATTAAACTTTCCAGTGTCTCCCTCTTTCCTAAAAAGGAAGACGAAGCACATTTTGGTAGGGACGGATCCTCCTAATTAGTTCAGGAAAGGGTCTAGGGAGTTCTGCCTCCCTAAGCCGCCGCCTCACCGCTCGTCCTGGCGGCCGTAAATGCCGTGGAAGGGCAGGGGTGACGAATGCCTGGCAGGAAAGAGCAGGAGACCAAAGGGGCCACAAGAGGGAAAGTGCTTTCCCCTTGTCAGGGGTTTGCTGCTATTGGGTTCACAGGGAAGAAATCCAACACTAACGGAATCCGATCCGTGTAAGAGGCAACAAGATGAGGGGCCGCAGCTGCACCTCTGGGACTCCCCACCTGCTCAGAGGACTTGCAGGTGGGAGGGGGCCGGAGACAAGCCCCTGGTGGCTGAGCTGAAGACAAGTTCTGGGGGCACGGACTCCCGAGTAAGGGCTGCGAGCACTGGGTGTCCACGCTGCACTGGAGGGCTGCAGGGAATGGCTAGTCCCGGGCCCCAGAAAGGATGTGTGACGGAAGCTGACTGTACCATTGCAGGACCTGAGCACAGGGCAGAGGGAGGTCACTTCTGCCCGGGGGCGGCAGCTTGGACAACCGTGCCCCGGCCTCACTTCGGCTCCCTGTCCCCAGCCCTTCTAGTTCGACCCAGAGCCCGCTCTCCTCTGCCGGGCACCCATGTGACTGAGGGCTTGGCGGGAGGCCCAGGGCTGGGCTGGGGAGCTCCCGGACCTCAAGCCACAGCCAGCACCACCACCCCAAATCTCCGAGGCCCTGAGCTGTCTGCAGGCCTACTGCCCCTTCCAGGATGCCTCTGTCAAAACCAATTCTCTCCTCACTCTGTTGATTAAAAATGGAAATAAGAGACGCTTTAAGAAGCATGCAGTCAAGTAATTCACCATTCCAATTTAAGATGTTTTCACCCTGCTGCTTTCTGATATTCCCTGATTTACATGGATAAAATAATTTTGGGAAATAATTAGGGTTCGCATCGGCTTAATCACGTTGCGATGCAGGATCAAAGTGTCACGATAAATGGGCATCTAGAGGTAATGAACTTCCGACAGTGTGGAGGCCGCACACTCCCTCCCTGGTGTGACCCCGACTCTTGCTTCTCTCTGACAAGGCCTGTTTGGTGGGGGGAGCAGAGCTGGGGGGCCTGGCGGGGTGTTGCAGTTACCTGCACTTTCATCTCACGGTCTGTGTCCCAGATCCGGACGATCCGCACGTCCCCTGAGCTCATGAGGAGGCCGGTCTCCTGCTCCCAGTCCACCACCATCCCGGCTCCTGGAGAGACATAGACCGCTCCGGCGTCACCGCGGGAGCCTGTCCCAGGCAGCCACTCAGCACCAAGGAGCGCCACACCACCCACAGCCACGGCCAGGTGCCCAACCCCACAGGAGCTCCAGGTTCCCAGTCTGGGTCAGGGCAGCAATTTGGGAGTCTTCCCCGGATCCCTGCTCTGCCCAGGCATCTGCTGGCGGGCAGTACCATCCTAGGACTGTTCAACATGCCCGTTTTCTAAAACATCTGGGCACAGCAGGCAGCCCTGCAACTTCAGAGTGGGCATGGCGATGCTTCTCTTGGCCACATCAAGGCTCAAGCATGCGGTTTCTCGGGGCTGACCAGGAGCTCTGCAGAGGCCGAGCAGACTGCGCCGGGTGTGAGGTCCATGCTGGGACTGCATGGGGAGGCCAGTGACTGCAGCATTCCTAAAGGTGGCATTAAAACCTCACGGGAGGGACTCTGTTTAAAACAACGTTACGTTTTAAACATACAGGAGAGATCCCGTACCCACCACCCGGATCTAACAGTGGCGGGCATTTCCCCCTTTTCGTTCTTTTGAAAAGAAGCAAGATTTTAGACCAGCAAAAGCCTCACTTGCCCACTCTGATCCTGGCCGAACCGTCCCCAGGCCTTGGGCATCTTCCCAAGCTGGGCCGTGCGCATCCCCCATCCAGGCGCACCTGTCCACACACCAGGACGGCTTCCGCTAACGCCACCAATTTCACACGGGGCGTATTTCCTAGGAACCGCGTTCCCCTTCCAGGTCACGTTGTGTGGACTCATCCTGCCCAGCAGGTTGGGGTCTGCTTGACCCAGTTATTTATGTGTTCCCTGACTCCACAAACCGCAGCTACAGCAGCAACTTGTGCACTTGGAAGGAGGCTCCCGGCGGGAGGGGCCACATCTACAGCCGTGGCAGAGACCCACGCAGTGGGTCCCACCGGACCCCGTGGTCATTGGCGTTCACGATATTCTTCCTCCACCAGACGCATGCGCTGCAACCTGCATCGTGACACCAGGATCTCTTTCTGTTCTGCCACTTACGTGATGACCTCGTTTGTGTGTTTCTTCAGTCACACTTGTCAAACTCATTTCTGCTGCTCCATGCTGCGGCCCCGCAGCCCCCATGTCCCTGGGCACCCTGTTCTGGAGCCCGTAATGCCTCGTTCTCTTCCAATGTGTCCTTTTAGGGCGGTGGACCTCCCTCCAGGCCCCAATCTCCCTTCCAACCCTGGGCTACCCGCCAGGTACCCCCACCAGCAGCGCTGGGGGCGCGAGCCGGGCCCAGACCCTGGACAGACTTCTAAGCACAGACAACTCGGCTTAGCCATGGCAGTCTTCTGAGCACCACTCTCTGCAGGGAGACACTGAATTAGTGGGCACAGGGTTTCCTTCTGGCAGATGAGAATGTTCTGGAACTAGCTGGGTGGGGGTCGCACATTGTGACTGCACTAAATGCCACTGAATTGAACACTTTACAATGGTTAATTTTATGTTATGTGAAGTTTACCTCAATAATAATCCCCCCCCAAAAAGAAAGGAAGAGAATAAAAGAAAGACCAGCACGAAGCCTCAATCCAGCTCAAGTGTTTGCTCTTCTTGACCAGTCACCTGCCTGGATGCGGAGGCAGGGCCCCCGGCCCGGTCCCTACTGGCCACTCTGTGCCAGGACATGACCCCCCAGGCCAGAGGGACATACCGAGGGTCCGGGCATGGCCAGCGGTTGAGGGGCGGGGGTGACTGTGCAGGAAGCTCTCTGACCCAGGAGGGGGGTGGTGGGTGGGTGCCAAGGGCCCCCATCCCAGGGGAAGGAGTGTCTGAAGCCCTATTGTTTCAGACCCCATGTTTACTGGACTTGATGTATTTGGTAACAATGAGGATGGAGAGCGTGACTTCTGACCCGGGCCCTTTGGCGGCTCATGTCAGTCATGTGCCACCTCTGGAATCAAAACCCAAAGTAGTGCCAGGGGGTGGTCCACAAGCATCACTCAAAACCGGCTGCAACCCTTCAGGAACCAGTTGAGAGACCCTGAGAGTGGCCCTGGGCTAGCACCCGCTGGGACGCCCAGGCGGCCTGCCCCAGCCAGTGTCCCAGGGAGGGAAATGGACCCCTGTCTGTCTGTGAGCCTTCTGTCTGGAGCCCCTCACATAAGGGGGACCGGATGCCCTCACGCACATGATGAAGGATGGATGGCCTGGCATCATGGGGCAGGGACGGCCCATACAGCTGGGCACTGCACAGCCTCGTATGGTGGGGGAGGGACAGCGTTCTATGATGGGGAATGGACAGGACTCAAAGGGAAGCTTGTTCAAGGCCCCGAAGACCCACATCTACATGGGGGTGGAAGGTCGGGTGGGACCTGGGAGAATGACGAAGCTGGACGGGCACGAGTTGGCTACATGGGGCGGGTAGTTATGTCCATCTGTCTGTGTCCAACTGGCCTCAGGCAAACCTACACGCTCTCAGGCCCCCAAGTCAAGGTGGGGCCTGGGTGTTCTGCAACGGCTCCAGCTGCAAGAAGCATTCTTTGTAAAATGGGTAAAACTGAAAGTCATTTGCTTTGTATAGACTCTGAGGGTTTTTAAAGAATACGCAAATTCCCAACTCTGAAAGCGCTGTGGTCGGACCACGGGCCCCGGACGTCAGCCTGTGGGCCGTGGCCTCGGGGGAGCACGGCGGGTTGGTGCCGGGCTGCGTCTGCACCCACCTGACGGTGGCGCTCCCAGCCTGTCCCGGTGGCAGACCAGCCGCAGAGCACATAGGCCCCCGAGGAGTGGATGTGCGGGGTGGCCGTCGGCACAGAGCCCGCACCGCCTGCGTGCTCAGACATCCTCGGCCGTCCTCCTGGTGCTCGGCAGCAGCCCCGCGGGCCACTTAGGAGGCGTGTAGTCATTGAGCGTGTAGGCCAGATGGCATCTGGACCAGTGCCAACGTCTCAGCGCCACAGTCTGGGGTCACGGGGACAAGCGGAGAGGGTCCGGGGTGGGCTGGGTGACCCAAGGACGTGAGGCAGGAGTCGCAGCTGTGCCCCGCGCCGGGGGTGAGCGAAGCGGGTCTGCCCTGTTTTGTTCTGGACGGCCGACCCAGGCCCGAGCCAAGGGGTGGAGGGCAGCTTCCTTCCTGGTGGATTCACGAGGTGCTTCGGAGCCAGAGGGAGCCCGCCCGGGTCAGGGCCCACTCTAACGCTCTTGTTCCAACTTAATCGCCTCTCTGAAGGCCCTCTCAGGTCAGCGAGCTGGGTGCTGACACGCCAGGCCTCAGCATCTCCATCTGGCGCAGCGGCTCTGGGAGCGTGCGCGGAGGCAGGGGGTGGCGTGTAAACCCTAGCCTGGGATGCCAAGCTGGTTCTGCTTGGAAGTAGCGGGGAGCAAGCGCTGCAGTCAGTGGACTAGAAAGCTGTCTGTGTGCTGCAGACGGCTGGGTTTTCCTGAGTCCTGTGCACTGGGTCGGGGAGGCAGATGCCTTGCACGTGCAGACGAGTCTGACCCCAGATAGGACATACAAGTGCCCAAAAGGTGGTGAAAGCGATATTCTCTGACCCTGTGACTCTGAGACACACAGGGACAGCCCCGGACGTGGAGCTCCCAGCGGCCAGGAAAGCCACTGCCCCTCAACGTCGGTTTCCTGATCTGAAACACAGGCATGCGGCGGTCCTATCCCAGAGGAGGGCCCCAGAGTATGGACGGGATAGCTATGAGCCCCAGAGTCTCCTGCATGGGATGCTTCCTACACGGGGGTCCAAGGACCCTCAACCAGCAGGCGGAGGTCATACCCTTGGGGCCCAGGAACCCTCGGCCAGCCTGCAGGGCGCTTGCCCTCGGGGCCCAGGGACCCTCAGCCGGGCCTGAGGGCACGTCCCCTCGGGGCCCAGGGACCCTCGGCCAGCCTGCAGGGCACATCTTTCCACCAACCCCATTGCAGTCGAGCACCTAAACTCAGACTGATTTGGTAACTTTCACAGAAGCAAATGAGAGGAACGTGAGGTGGAGTCAGGACCCCAAATGAGGCCCACCCTATATTACAGCCTGGTTCTTTTTGTGGGGCCACACCACCTCTGACAGACATCATGGACACATACAAGAACTCATGTAACGGCTCGGTTGTTTGCTCTCTTCTAAATGAACAAAGTGTCCTCGAAATTGGCCTCTGAGATATGCAGGATGGCCCGTGAATGGCCAGAGCCTCTTGCTGCTGGGATACCTGCAGAGCCCTGGCCTGGTGGGGCCCTGGACCCCAGGCGTGGCACAGCCGTCCTCGAGAAGCCATGGCACAACCCAGGGGAGGCAGGGGAGGCCCCAAGATGACGGGATGCCTCCCTTGCGCGGGCGGGGGCACAGCCCAGGGCAGGAGTGTGAGAAACCCGTGCTGCTGGGAAGCAGCCGGCGCGTTGGCTCGCACAGTCAGAGCAACCTCCACGGGAGGTGTCGGTTGAAGACAAACTCCCGAGGGAGCCGGCATGTGGTTTGGGGGCCTTGGAGCCTATCCGCTCAGCTGTGTTTGACTGTCTGCGGGCGCCCTCACCTAAGACAGCAAGGCTCCAGTCTGGAAGATAATCTCTCAGAGCAATGGGAGATTGCAGGGAGGAACGCAGGGCTCTGCTCTACACCCCGACGCACCTCCAGATAAGGTCCTCCTGCTCCCACCTGGGCCCCCTCTCGTTTCCCATGGGTCCGGACTCTCAGCCACATCCCGCTGCCCAGAGATAGAGTGTGGCCACTGGTTCTCCCCGACACCTTTTCCAGCCAGCCCCGCGTCTCGACTTCCAGACATGACAGGAGGAGAGGTTATTTGATCTGTCCCAAGTTAAAGATGATAAAAGGGTTTCATGTTCTTCCCAGATGGGACGAGAAGGAACAAAGGTGATGGCTGTGTTTTAAGTAACACTCCTAAGATTCGAACATCTTGCCCTTGAACGAGGTGGACTTCATAGGTCACTATGGGTGCAGGGTGCCCCCTCCTTCCTCTGTGCACCCCTACCTCTCCTGTCAGACCAGCGTGGCTTTCTGGGTTTCTGGGAGCGAGCGGGCTGCTCTGGGCTCCCCCTGCAAAGGGCTGCCCACTGGCTCACTCCCTCTCTAGGCTCACACCTTCAGGATGCCGGCACCCTGCTCTCCGCCCCGGGGAGGGTGGGGGGTGGGTGTGAGCTGCAGGCCGGCCAGTGCAGGCTCCGTGGGTGGCCGGGACCCTGCTCTCTGCCCCTGGGGGTGTGTGGCTGCAGCTGGCCGGTGCAGGCTCCGTGGATGGCCGGGACCCTGCTCCCTGCCGCTGGGGGTGTGTGAGCTGCAGGTTGGTCGGTGCGGGCTCCGTGGGTGGCCGGGACCCTGCTCCCTGCCGCTGGGGGGGTGTGAGCTGCAGGCTGGCCAGTGCGGGCTCCGTGGGTGGCCGGGACCCTGCTCCCTGTCCCTGGGGGTGTGCGAGCTGCAGGCTGGCCGGTGCGGGCTCTGTGGGTGGCCGGGACCCTGCTCCCTGCCCCTGGGGGTGTGCGAGCTGCAGGCTGGCCAGTGCGGGCTCCGTGGGTGGCCGGGACCCTGCTCCCTGCCCATGGGGGTGTGCGAGCTGCAGGCTGGCCGGTGCGGGCTCCGTGGGTGGCCGGGACCCTGCTCCCTGCCCCTGGGGGTGTGCGAGCTGCAGGCTGGCCGGTGTAGGCTCCGTGGGTGGCTGGGACCCTGCTCCCTGCCCCTGGAGGTGTGTGAGCTGTAGGCTGGCCAGTGCAGGCCGTACAGCTGCATGGAGGTTTTTAAAAAGCTGAGGAGTCATACCAGCCCAGTAAACTACAATATCCCTGAGAACATGTGACCACATTCCATGTTCCTAGGATGGCTGACCTCCCTACCCATGGTGGGGTGCGGTGGGAGCTCTCCCAAGATGCAGATTCCTAATCTTGCCTGACTTTATTCTGGGTACAGGCCCTGGACGCACCACCCAATCTGAGACCTGGCCAAAGGGGGGACTTCTTCCTTACAATGTAGATCCGGGGGGCAGAGATGGGTTAGGATGACTGGAATGTGTGGTTCTAAGACCCAAGAGCATCCAGGCCCAGCAGACAGTGGAAACGGACAAGCACATGCTAGGGTCTGGATCTCTGTAACACCGCGGTCAGCCCTCCGAGCCAGTAGCCAGTCCAGATTGCCCTCTGAGGACCCTGTCATGTGGGGCTGACCCCTGGGGGCCCGTCAACCCCAACTGGAGGCAGACCCAGGGGAGGTGTGGTTCTAGAACTCTGAGGAGGAGGGGCCTGTCCCCCGGGCACTGGTGAGAACTGCAGGCCTGTGGCCAGGTAGTCCCCACTCTCTCCTGCAGGAGCTCCCATCAGCTCCCACTCCGGTGCACAGCACACACAGGCCGGCCAGCAGTTCCGGAAGCACCCGGCTCAAGGCCACTCTGCCTGGGCCATCACGCTCTTCCGTGGTCCTCAGCCTGCCTGCTTCCGAGCTGTTTCTGGTTGATCAATATTAACAATTAACCAAAGGCCCAAGGCTGATGTCGTTGTTCACACGCACCAGGCTGGATGATATGTTCTCGGCTCTCTGGGGCTGCCGAGGTGCAGAAGAGCCCGGGCCCTGTCCTGTCCCAGGCTCCGTCCCACGGCACCGACCTCGATGAACCACCAAGCCGCTGAAACGACTAGACCAGGTGCCGTCCGGCCTCTCACCTTCCCCAGGCCCCATCCATGGAAGGTGGTCCTCTGGCTTTTCCTAGGTTTTCAGAGACAGTGACCCTGTCGTTTCTCTGAGAAGCTCAAGTGAGCTCTTTCCGGAAGAGCAGAAGCCCATCTCCTGTCCTGTTTGGTTTTTCCTCTCTGGAGCTTACACGCAGAGAATGAGCTACTGGAAGTGTTCTTCACAAAACACTGAACTGTGAGTCCTTGAGGTCTGAAGGGACTTCTCATTCTTGGCCCCTCGTTGTAGTGGCTTGGGGGCCCCCAGACCCACGGCCTTGTCTGCCCTCCTGTGGAGAATGCCACCAGCTCTTGCAAAGGGCTGCCAGGCACAAGCCAGGACGAAGGCTTGCCGCGCTCTAAACCTGACCCCATAAATCACAGGTCAGGATCCGTGAGCCCCATCTCTTCATGAGGTACCCACACGCGGAAATTACGAGAAAAAAATGACACGTTTGGATCGTTCCAGGTTTTATGTTTGCTAACCCAGTTCTACAGTTGTGTATCCAAGGGCATCTGCCTGTGGGTGTTCTGGTGACTATTAAGCTTATATATGGATTTTTCAGATGGAGACAGATGCTATAAGAAACTCTGGATTAAATTCTGAAAAAGATTATTTTTCAAAAGTTTAGGTGGAAGAATCAATCTTGATCTGAAACGACTTCTCTGCTCTAAAGAAACCGGAACGCCCCTCCTGGGGTCTGGCCTGCAGAGCTGGGCCGTCCAATTTGTCTGCAGGTCTGTGAAGCGGTAGTGGCCATAACCTCCCCCGAGGGGGTGTCATCTGGGTCATCTTCCATCCCTAACTGAGGCCGGCGTGAGCGTGGTTTGCAGAGGAGTCTCCTCGAAGGCAATGCAGCAGAGGGGAGGGACAAGGTCCCGAGCCCGCAGGATGTGAGTCCCCATCTTTGGGATAAGGGGGCCCAGGAGGTGCAACCATGAGGCCTCAGACCCCAGGGAGATTCCTCTTAATGGCTTTCCTTCAGATTTCTTCCCAGAGCCTTACAGCGACCTGACTTGTCCCGTAACATCTGAGTGCCCGTTGGCTGATGATCTTTTGTATGGGAGTGTGGACGGGACAGTGTGGACAGGAGATGCAAAGTCACAGCCCTAACCCTCTGCTGGCCCCAAAGAGCGCCATGGGCATGAGAACAAACGGGGCCAGGAGAGGAGAGGGACCGCCTCCTGCCCCACCTCCAGGGTGGTCCCAGGGAAGAGAAGAGACACTCCTGTCCCTGCTTACTGCAGTCGAGACAGACTGAGGCCTTCCGAGCCGGACCTCCGTGGACACAGGGATCATGGGTTTCACATGGGGCTTAGTTGGCCAGAGCAGTTAGCAAAGGCAAACAATCCCAAAGGGCTGGAAAAACACTCAAGTAGAAAGAAGCAGGAGATGGTGGCAGGTGGGGCAGCCAAGGCCACAGTGTGCCACAGTCCAGACCGAAGGGGCTGACCTCGCCAAAAATGGACCTGACAGATGTGGAAACTCAGTTACCAGGGTTTTTGGTCCAAACATCAAGTCTCTCTCTAGGTGGGAAACTGGAAGGGGCTGTGGCACATCGCGAAACCCAACCAAACGTGCCATCAGAACTTCCAAGTGCCCGAGCGCTCGTCAATGCCGCCGCAAAGTCCACCGTGGCTGGTCCAGACAGGCCTCTGCGGGCGGAGAAGTTCCAGCTGCAGGGTGGCTTCCCCGGTGGCTACGCCACGGCAGAGGTGGGGAGGCCCATCTGTGGTTCCACCTCAGGACCTGTGCACACGTGTGAATGCCCGGGTGCGTGTGCACAAGTGTGTGTGTGTGTGCACACGTCAGCCAGAGGTGACGTGCGCACGGACCCGGCCCGCAGTTCACAAGACTCCCTGTGAGAAACGGCCTCTCCTCCGTCACGGACTGCGGGTTCAGACCTCCTCAAACGAGCTGCCAGACAGCGGCCTGGTGAGCGGACTTGGCTGCGGAGAGCAGAGTGAGGGGTTTCTCAGCCAGCGGTGCTCTGGCCGCCCGGTCACCCCAAGTCCCCTGGGTGTGCTCCGCGGCTGACGGGAACGGTAGGCCAGCACACCTCCTGCTGTGCAGACAGCCTGCAGGCCGGCTGGGACACCGCACGGGGGGTAGCTTCGAGCACCTGTGTGGGTGACCTGGACCACAGCCAGAACTCAGAAGGGTCCTGCCTTGCGCTGCAGGGGTGCCCCAGACGCTGAGAAGTAACGGCCACGGGTGCAGCTCTCGGTGTCCTCACTCCGTGTCTCTCCAGGTGTCTCCCTGGGGTTGCAGCCCAGTCCTCTGCTGGCTGTCATGTCAGAGGCCAGGACTGGTTCCAGGCTGGGCAGGGGGAAAGAAGCCGGGAGCTGATGGGCAGGAGGCGGAATTCCACCAGACCTGACCCTCTGGCTACAGAGCTTTAGATCTGAGACGGGAGTTACAATCGGGGCGGCTGTGGCCCTACCGCGCCTGGGCCCGTCCAGTCTTGACCTGTACAGCAGCTAGTCCCCCAGGCTCCCTGCCCCTTCCCTCCTTCCAGCGTCTCGGGAAGAACAAGGAAATAACCATTTGCTAAGCCCATGGCTGCCGGGCTACAAAGCAGAGGAGGACAGGACCAAACTGTGGCTCAGCAGCCGAGGAGAATTGGAGCGCCCCAGGCCCCTCATCCCCCTGTGATAAAGACTGGGAGGTGAGACCCTCACCTGCTGCTCCTGGCCCCTCCCCAACTCCGCCTCTCCTGGGGAGATTTCTGTAAACTGGGGGGAGGGGAGGGGGCCAGTAGGAAACGCACGTGTAATACCCGTGGAACCCACGCTCAAGTCAGGCTTGTGATGGACAACTGGGGCCAGGAGTGGCTCTCTGCACCCCAAGTGACATGGGGGGTCCTCTGATGGGCAGGAGACAAGTGCAGGGGTGCCTGGGACCCAGGTCGGACCCCTCAGCCCTGCTTCCTCTGCTCCCAGCTAGACCTCCCGCCACACTTGCAAGCCACGCTCCCCGGGCCTCCCTCACCTTGGCTGAAGCAAAGGGAATGGCATCATGGCTGAGACCGTTCTCGGTGTCTCGAAACCACACACACACATTTGGGGGGCGGGCGGAGAGGCGGGCAGTTGCAGAATGAATAAACAACCAGTGTATCCCGAGCCGTGGGTGGGCTCCCAGCTCTCCCGTCCTCTGGCCTGGCCCCGAGCCCCTGCTGTGCCCGCACGGGGTCTCTGGTCCCACAGGCAGGGGTTGGCGGGGTGGCTGGGGAAGGGGGTGTGTCACCTGCTGGACGGCAGCAGGAAGTGAAGGACCAAAAGCCTCGTCTTCAGGGCCACCACCTGCAGCACGGGCTGCGAGCACGAGCGCCCGGGTCAGGTGGGGCATCGTGGGGTAGCAGAGCTGCCGGCATGGCTGGGGGCGGTGAGGTCTGCAGGGGAGACAAGCCTTGGCTCTAACCCGGGAAAACCAAGACAGAGGTGGAAGGACACGGCGACTGTGGCTTTGTCATCGCCATCAGCATGTGCCCCGGCCTGAAGGGGCCCAGGCAACACAGAGGTGGCCGTGTTGGGGCCTCAGTGCCGTGGGGGGATAGATACGGATGACCGTTTTATTCCTAAGATAACTAAAAAGTACAGCGACGTTCTCAAGCACCTGCAAGGAGCCGTCGGCCCAGAGCTGCCCGTGCTGGGGCTGGGCGGTCTCTCCTGCACAAGGTCACCTCCCAGGGTCGGTGACTCGCCAGGATGGCGCTCGCACAGAGGGGAGAGAAGGAGCCACAGACGACTGGCCGTGAAAAGCACGGCCACACAATGACGGGACACAGACGAGGCCACGTGGGAAGTGACAAAGTCACAGCAAGGCCAGGCCGGCAGGAAGACTGCGCCGCTTTCCCTGTCCATTTGGTGGCAAGACCACGACCCCCATGGCCGGCGTCTCGGGAACCCAGACCTGACAGACTGTCCATGTGCGGCGGCAACACAGCGGGCCCTCGAGAGGAGAAGAGCCCGCCGCCAGCCCAGCTCCTGCCCAGGCCCCGGAAGGACCGGTCTGCGGGGCGGCGGCTGTGCCCACCCCACGGGCAGCAGGCAGAGTGGGCCAGCCGCACCAGCTCAGCTCTGAGAGCGCTTCTGTCGGCCCCGCGCGGGCCGGGCAAGCATCCTCAGCCTCCACCATCTAGACGCACCCGCGTGCCACGGCGCTCCCCTCGCCCACAGGGACTTAGTCTGGGCACAAAGAGCACAGAACGCAGGTCCCCACCAGTGGCGGGTCCTTTCCCAGCCACACAGGCTGAGAGCCAAGGGTGAGGGTGGGGCAGGTGCGAGTCTCAGGCGGGCCATGGCCCCTGATGTGGAAGCGCTTCATGGCAACTGGGGGAAGGAAGTCGGCTGGCTTACGGTTTGGGGACTCTGAAGGCGGCCTGGGGGGAGCCACCCGCAAGGGGAACGCGAGTGGCTGGGCCTGGCAGCCTGGGGCTGCACCGCTCCCAGGGAGGACCCACCTCTGGTTGTTGGCAGCATGTCCGAGAGCCCCTGCCAAGCCGTCACCATCTCTGGGTTCTTTTCCAAATCCGCGAAGTTCTTCCAGACTCTGATGGCGCCATCATCTTGGGGAGAGAGGGAAGGAGGTGAGAACATGGGCCTGGCTGCTGGGGCCCGCGGAGGAAGCCCCCTCCGTGACAGGTGATGGGGCCATGAGACAGAAGACTATGCGGGTCTCCCACGAGGGCCCAATGTAAGAGCAGTGGGGCCGGTTCCTGGGAGGCCCGTCTCTACCGGGCATCCTCAGACTCCCGTCTGGGCCGCCAGGGAAGCCGCAGCGGGGGTGCAGTGGGACCCACCACCATCCTCGACCTCTGACCCCAGGTGGCCCCTTCCTGCCTCTGCTCCACACAGCTGGGCCCTCAGCTGGTGGCCCCACAGGCCCCTCACATCAGGAGGCGGGCTGGCCGCCCCTTCCTGCCTGACACTCAGCACAGGGCCCTTGCACTTTTCCACGAGCCTGTGTGGCATGAGCATGCAGCTCCACCCCGTGCCCTTCCTCCTGGCGCTGCTCACACCCCACCCCAAACCCCGTGCTCCGACTCACTAGCCCCTCACCTGTGGCCCTCAGAGGTGACTCCCACCTGGGGGATGACCACTCGCCTCATAGCAGAGGGAAGACGAGGTCCCTCGGACGTCCGCTGGGCTGCGTCCCCGCCTACACCCGTCCTGCCCCTGGTCTCTGTGACTATGAATTTCCCTGCTCTGGAACCCAAGCCCTCGCGCTCTTCCCCCAGGACCCCCTGGGGACCCACTCCTGTGCCTGCTTTACCAGGAAATCATCCTCTCCTACCTCCTTGGTGCTCAGAGGTGCTCAGTGTGACCTGTCCTACAACCTCTGCTGAGCCGCCTTGGCTCCCCGCCCACCACCCCGGGTGCCTGTCTGCTCCTTCACCCTCATGCCCGCAGCAGAAGGAACTGCTGTGGCCTGACTTCATCTGGTCCTGAAGTGGTGCTGCTTGGAGAGAGGCTGCCAGCAGGACCTTTCCCCACGGGCACACCCTTCACAGTGGGGCCTAGGAACACTCTGAACGAAGGGGGAGGCAGCGTTCCCAGTCCAGTCAGCTCAACTGTGTCGATGGCTCAGAAGCTCAGGTCTAACGCAGGCCGGGCCAGGGACATGCCCAGCATAGGACAGGGACAAGGCAGGCCCAGGACAGGACAGGACAGGGACAGGGCAGGCTCAGGATAGGACAAGACAGGCAGGCCCAGGATAGAACAGGACAGGACAGGGACAGGCCCAGGATAGGACAAGACAGGCAAGCCCAGGATAGGACAAGACAGGCAGGCCCAGGATAGGACAGGACAGGGACAGGGCAGGCCCAGGACAGGATCGGACAGGACAAGGCAGGCCCAGGATAGGACAAGACAGGGCAGGTCAAGATGGGAACATGCCCAGGACAGGACAGGGACAGACCTAGGACAGGATGGGGACAGGACTGGGGTAATGTGGGGAGCCAGCCTGCAGTCTACCTTGGTCTTCCTCTCCCTCTTGCCTCGTGCGCCCCCTTCTCCCCGCCTGCCGATCCTACCCCTGGCCTGTCATCCCTGAAGGAGGTGCGGTCAGACCAACGGTGACTTCTCATCACCCACAAACAGTGAGGTCGAGTCTTCAAACAGCTAAAGGAGACGGCGGTCACCTGGGGTGGCTCACTGGGAAGCCTATTGCAGGGAGGGGTGAAGTGGTGACATTTCAGACCCAGAAAGCAAGCATGAGGCCCAGCACTGGCAGCGGCCCACCCGGAGGCAGGAGCCTGGCCTGAAGAGGAGCCGGACACACGGTCGCAGAGCTATAGCAGTGAGGGCTGGAGACCCTGCGGGAGCCGAGGCGGGGCCTCCTCCCTCTTCCTCCACGCTCTGGGAGCCCCCACCCCCGCGCCGGCCTCGCCTCTAAGGGCGTCACAGGGGCCACAAGGGCAGAGGCTAACAAGGCCTTTCCTGGTCCGGGGAGGGCCGGGCCCCAGAGGAGGGACCGGTCCCTGGACACCGACGGGCACTGGTCACCTGCTGGCCCCGTTGTCTGTGGGTGAAGCCCGTTCCCTTGGAAACCTCCCACCTCTTCGGTGCCGGCGGCCTTCGCCACGAGCAGTGTCCTTTGCCAGAGGAACAATCAGGGCTGTGCATGAAGATACGCCGGGGTCTCTGCACTGGGTTTGGGGCCCGGGGCCCCAGCCCCGCAAACCCCACTCACCTGTGGCTGTGAGCAGCAGCGAGCAGTCCTGGCCATTCAGGTACTCCATGGCGGTGACCCTGGTGTACCGAGGGTTTCCGTTGTGGAAGTAATCCAGCTTCTCCCCTTTCTCCCAGTCCCAAAAACTTCGGGGAAGGAGAGAGGAAGGTCACTTGTCAGGGAAATGCAAACAAAAGCCACAGGGTGATCCCTCCTCACACCTGCCAGGGTGGCCACTCCCAAACCCACGGAGAGCCACAAGCTCCAGCAGGTTGTGGACAAACAGCCCGCGTGCACGGCTGCTGGGCATTAGCACGGGGTTCCCCAGGCGGTCAGTCCGAGGGTGCCAAGGGGCCCAAGGTCCCACTGCTGGGTGTGCTGAGACATCTGTCCGCCCATGTTCATCGCAGCCTGGCTCACAGCTGCCAACGGGGGGATGGCCGTGATCATGATATGGGCACAAAGCGACAGGGGACGTAGCACTGTGTCTGGGAGATGCTGAGCAAATGAACAATACTGTGTATCACTGTTACAATTTTAATTAAAAATCATGACTGTCTATGAATCTTTAATAAAAATTTGTTTCTACTTTAAAGGGAGCTGTTAAAAATATAAACAGATGGGTGGCACGGAGTAAATTAGAATCTGAGAAAAAATTTAGCTCCTTTGGTATCGAACAGAAGCTACTTGAGGGCAGATCTCAAAGACTCTGTTGTCTGTCGTTATTTACTTTGTTGCTTCCTTTTCTTTTTTTTTTAAAAAGATTTTATTTATTTATTTGAGAGAGAGAGCACATGAGAGGGGGGAGGGTCAGAGGGAGAAGCAGACTCCCTGCTGAGCAGGGAGCCCGATGCGGGACTTGATCCAGGGACTCCAGGATCATGACCTGAGCCGAAGGCAGTCGCTTAACCGACTGAGCCACCCAGGTGCCCTGTTGCTTCCTTTTCTAACAAAATCAAACCCAATAAATCATCAAGGTAGACTTTATTCTATTTTATGTTTTGCCTTCCTCTAAGTTGAGTTAAAAGTAGACATATGTTTTAAAAAAATAAAAAATAAAGCCTGACCATATGAAGATACCGAAAAAACAAATGTGGAAATGACCCACGCATCCATCACTGCTTGGATGTAGAGCGTGGACGCACGGGGCTATCACCTGGCCTGCACAGGGGACGTTCTGACACCTGCCACAACATGGACAGACAGATGGCACTGTGCTCAGTGGGAGGGGCCAGACACACAAGGGCAGTTGAGGTCCCTGGGGTCTCCGTCCAGGGACAAACGGTGGACGGTGGGTGTGGGGGCCGGGGGAGCAGAAGGCAGGGTTTGTGACTAATGGGGACAGAGTTTCAGTTTTACAAGACGGAAACAGCTCTGGAGGCGGGTGGTGGTGGAGTCTGCACGGCAGCGTGAATGCGCCTGGTGCCCTGAGCTGCGCACTTAGGTTATGGCGCGAAATTTTATGTGCATTTTGCCAGAATAAAGAAAAGAGGAATAACCGAAGTAAGAACACCCCTGAGCTCCTCCCCCATGGGGAGGTATGTTCTCCATGGCAAAAGGGCAACGCTTGCTATAAATTAAACTTGGTGTCTTATTGTTATGTTTCTTCACAGGTGGTTAGCAAGAATGAAGCCCTCGTGGGTACGTCTCCATCGCGGTGCGGTTTGGAGGAGCCCACCACGTGTGCCGTCGCCACCCTGCCCGTTTCTCCGCGGGTTCCCGAGCCCTGCCCCCTGTAGGACCCCAAAGGGCTCACGGCGAGCGGCTGTTACCAGCTGAGACACAAGCGCCCAGCATACCAGATGCTGTCTTTATCAGCCACGGCCACACACGGTGTAAAGGGGTGGAACTTGACCACGGAGGGGACGCCGGGATTCCTGTTCAGAAATATCTGGTCATCCAGTTTTGCGATACCTGCCCAAAGAGACACACAGTGATGGACCTCAACGTATGGCACCTGGGACGATGTTGCGCTACCAGAACCGAAGCTGCACCTCCTGTCTGGGGACCTGGGAGGGCACCAGGGACACAGGCCAAGCAGGGGTGGGACGAGGGCCTGGCTCCCCGACCACAGGGTCCCCCCCACAGCTCCCAGCACGAGGCGGACACGCGGCAGGTTTTCAGTTAGTGCTTATCAACTCCCACGCGCGATGATGCATGAGCGAGCTCAGAGAAGCGCAATGGGGTGGGAGCTTATGAAGAAAGCGGAAGGGCCGCCATTTCTAACTCAGCTCCAGGTGGCAGCATCGGGCACGCACGCAGCTGAACTCCTGGTGGGCCCCTCAGGAGGGCGGTCCCTAATCGCCACAGATCACAGGGCAGCTGAATGGGGACTTACTCACTGGGCCCCAAATGCCAGCAGCAGGAGGAGGTTGTTTTAGAAAAACAATTAAAAGAGGCTAAAAAGGCCAAGAGGCCAAGATAGGGTTAGATGTGTTTTTGGTGACTAATACGTGGCTGATCCAGAGCAGCAGGGGTGCGGGGCCCCTGCAGCATCTTGGCCTCAGGCACAGGCCTGGCCCTTGGGCATCCTGGGGGGTGCTGGCGCTGGCCTCATGATGATTTCAGTCCTTCATGCCCGCCCCACCCCTGTTAAAACAGTGAACACTGAAAACCACCTGGTAACAAGGTCGAGGGCCGTGTGACAGCGGCAGAAAGGCCCCAGACGCTGTGCCCGCGGTGGTGGCACGCTCTTACCGGAGAGCCCCTCGCCCTTGGCCGCGGGTTTCTGGGGAGGAGCCCAGACCGCGGGCCACTGGGAGACACTGGGGACATCTGGCTCCCAAGTCAGGGTGACCGTGCGTATGTGACAACACGGTTCTGCTGGCCGAGGGGGCCGGGGCGAGGCTGGGCGCAGGTCGCCTGGCTAAGCTACGGGCGCCGTTCCCCTTCCTCATCGGTGCACAGCGGCTCTCAGAAAGGACAGTGCACACCAACAGGGTGCAGGTGGCTGAGCGGGACAGTGGTGTCGCCAGGGTCCCCTTCTCTGGGGGCCGGGTCCACCACACGGACCTCTCCATCTCCCAGTCCCACTGGCTGAGGTCTCCAGCGGCTGCGTCCAGGAGTTCCCCTGTGTTCTAATGAGGAGGCGTCTTTTTCCCACAAAGAGTGGAAAAGAGAACCTCTGATCCTAGTTCACAAAGATAGTTATTTGTTTTTGTCCAGAGAACCCAGCTGTTTCTTGAGAACCCCCAGCTCCGGTCAGGCCCCCAGCTCTGAGTGTGGCTTCCCCATCGGGGCCAGTCGGTCTCCAGAGGCGTAACCGTGGGCGGCAGACCCGGCTTCCCTGGGGCCCGGAGAACCAGGGTCCTGCGGAGCAGCAGACCCTGGAGAAGACAGCCTCCCGATGCCCTAATTCCCAGAGCACCGGGCAGGCTCTGGCGGCTCTGTTCTCCTGGAGAGAAGAAGGTCGTGGGGCGCGGCAGGCCCTGGCTGTGCATGTGCACGTGGCGACTGCCGGGTCGGCAGGTGCCGAGTTCCGAACACTAGAATGCTTCAAACCTAGCCGCCGACAGCCCCTTCACGGAGGCCGGAGTTATGAACGGCCAAGACTAGTTTCCAGAAGAAGTGACTGTCCATGCTAAGGACACACGGCCCCAAGGCAACTCACGGGAGAACGTGGGACATGGGCGGCGGAAGCGGCCCCTAGCGCAGCCCCGTGTGCGGAGGGCCACGGGGTGTGGCTGTGCAGCCAAGCGTGTCTGAGGGACAGCCTGTCTCATGGGCCTGCACCCCCGAGTTGAAAAAGGAGCCCGTCACAATCACCACAATTTTAGAGGACAGAAAGGCAAGGTCAAAACAGTCAATCGATAGAATGGCCAAGAGCCCGTGACTTCCCGCTCTGTGTGGGGCCCAGGCAGCTTCGTCCACTGTCTGGTCGGCCCACTGACCAGGGCCACGCTGGCTCCCCAGAAGATGTAAGCGCACCCCACGTCTCTGTGCACCCAGAACCGCAGGACCGGGTCAGCCACAGGGGCGGGAGCCGGGCCTTTATGGCTGCCCATCCCCCAGAGGGGGAGAGGCTGCCTGGCGTGCCGTCCCTGTCCCCGTCCCCGTCCCAATCACACAATGGAGGCCTGAGGCCACTCCGCGCCCCCTCCCCGCCACCTCATGCCGGGCGGGGGGGGCAGCCCAGCCCTCCCGGCAGGTGAGGCTGGGAGCATGCGGCAGGGGCCGTTTAGCATCCTTGGCAAATCTGGTAAAAGGTTTCGTAAAATGTGACTCAAATACAGCTTTGGTTGACAGAGAGTGATTATCCTGGGGACAGGTGGGGGCCAGCTGGACACAGCAGGGTGTCTTTGTCCCCAGAGAGAGCACAGGCCCAGGGAGGAGGGAGGTTTGCTCCTTCCGCTCTGAAAATGGCAAAATGCACAACCCATGGGCCTGTGGGAGGCTGCCAGCCAGCTGGGGCTTCCCTTGGGAGGGAATGGCAGAGGTCTTTGGGGGGCTCCTGTGGCCCAGGGCAGGCCCCCAGCCTCAGGACTCCTGGCCCCCTGCCACTCCTCGAGGAGAGCCTGCGCCCCGCCTGCACCACGCACCGTGGTTGGCGGGCGCCTGCCCCACCGAGGGCCCTCGGAGGCTCTCTCCCTCGCAAATCGGGGCGGCTTACCCTTCTGGATGAGCTGTCGCGCCTGCTGTCTGACCCGCGTGTTGCGAAGAAATCGCCACTCCCGTTCCTTGCGGATCTGACTCTCCAGGTCGTGTTCTTCCGGGATCTTCAACAATAAAAACACTGCATGAGCTTCGGCGGGGACCAGGGACAGCCACCGTGTTTCACCGCGCCTCACAGACGCGGCGTTTCTCCCCAACAGGAGGTCTGCGGCCGCCCTGCGCCTGGTGTGCCCGTGGGCACATCTTCCCAGCAGCGCCTGCTCACTTCGGGTCTCTGGTCACGTTTCAGTGACTCTCCCAGCATCTCACACTGTTCGTTATCAGTACATTTGTTACGGTGACCTGGGGTCAGCGAATACGACTCTGAAAGCCCACATGAGGACTAGCATTTTTTAGCCACGAAGCGTCTGTTAATTACGGTCTACACGTCGTTTTCTCAACCACGGTGCTATTGCATGCTCGGCGGACTACAGTGAAGGGTGAACGTGACCTTCACGTGCACCCGGAAACCAAAGCACATGCCGACTCATTTACTGTGGTTCTCTGGACCCAAACCTGCAGCATCTCCAAGTACTGACCCTGTTCCCGAAAGACAAGTCTGGGTTCTCGGGTCTGGCCGGAGCGCCTGCTGCCTGCCGGCAGGTATGACCAGCAGGGGTCTCCGCGCTGTCAGAGAGGAGCGCCAGGCCTCCCTCCTGCGGTGGGGGCCGCTGGGTCTGGAGGCTGAGAGCGCCACCAGGGAGGGCGGGCTGCACAACGGCACGACGGCAGCAGAGACTCAGGGACACCCCAACCCTGGAGGCCCGTGCGCCGTCCTGCTTCTAGGAGGCCAGCGCCCTGACAGGGGCAGCAGGGCGGCTACTTCCAAAGCAGACAAGGAGCTTTAGGAAGGCAGGCTTCAGAGAGAAGGAGCCGGTGGGATGCTGCAGGAGGACTGGAAAGCAGGTGGGCGTGCTCAGGGACTTCTGCCTTTATTCTTTCTCTGATGCCAGGAAGGAGCTGAACTGCTCAGCTTCACACGAGCTCCTGAGAACCCAGCACTCTCTCTGCCGAGCAACAGCTTCAGAGACTGAGCTCATGTCCCTGGAAATAAGCAGACGCTGTGCAAACCAGCCCGCTCTCTGTTCCTTGAGCAGAAAGGCCCATGTGCGTGCATGTGGTGTCTACGAGAGGCCTGCCCCTGGCCAAGAAGAAGCCAGGACTGAAGTCTCCTTGTGCAATAAAGGTGTATTTCCTTAATCCTCACACGTCATCAAGTTAACTCGATGGACTCAGACTCCCTGCTCGAAAACCCAGGGCTGTGAAGTCCCAAAAAATGAGAGAAATGAAACAAACAAGAAACAGCCCTACTTGCTCTTGGCTGAGCCGAGCAGCTGAGCTGACCTCGACCGGCTTGACCCTCTCCTGGTGGTCGGTGAGAAAACAGTGCCCGGGCACAGACAGCCCACACTCGGTATTTACACACTGTTTCCTCTGCTGGAGAAAGCACCAGATGGCGGACGGCGAGCGTGGCCACACGCAGGTTCTCCTGCGCAGGCATGGCCGCGAACGACAGGTCTGTACGCAGACAGGAGCTGGGGCCCGCTCCGGCCAGCTGAGGCATGAACACAGGTACAGCAGTTCTCAGTCTGCGCCCGGATGCTCCGCACCATCCAATTACCAAACAAACACAAACCGCCCGGCCTCACTTCTGCGGCCTGCGGGTCTCTCTTGTCAGCATTTCCTTGCTCTGCTCCTTCTTTTTTTCCTTAAAAACCAGAACCCCACACCTAACAAAATAGCAAGAGCTGTAACAAGGACATCCAAACGTGGAGATGACACGAAGAGATGGTGTCAGCCTCCACAGAATGTTTGGTGGTCTGGAAATAACCCCCCAGGGGCAGACAGGGTAGATCGCGGGTTTCTAAGTTAGTTGGTTTCGTTTGTGACAACTTGGAGCTTTTATTAGAAAAGAAATGACAATAATGTCGAGTGATAAGAACAGCCCAGACAAACAGACACCTGCAGCGCCGAGACATCACCCTCTGATGGAGTCTGGTTTCCATGGGAACGTGCCAGAGGAAGCGTGGAAGGTGCTCTGAGCAGGAGGGGCAGGAGGGGCATGGAGTTCCTGGATGCACGTGCCCCAGGGCCCAGGCAAAGGACCCGGGGCCCAGGGACAGACCTAGGGCTGTAAGGACAAGTAAAGCATGGTGTTCCCAGGGCAGCGTCCACTGGCGTCCACTGTGTCTGCCCCCACGGGCATGTTGAGCTCATCCAAGGATGGTCACGGCTGACCTGCACACGGCTCTGCGGCCGCGGCGGGCACCTGTCTGGGGACAGTGCGCTAAGAACCCCTGGGATGAAGCAGCAGGTACAGCGTGGGCGTGGAGCAGTGCTGCATGATTAGGGTTGTGACACCACGGTCCCAGCAGCTCCTGGCTTCTACATAGAAGCCAATTCCCACCCTGAAGCTTCCTGGGGATGCGGGGCCTGGGCCTCAGGCCTGGCTTGTCCCTGGAACAACTGGGGGCAAGGATCAGTGGGTCCCCCAAAGGCAAAACGGGGACAGACCCTGGGAAAGGCTCTTTAACTTGATGCTAAATGCTCAGACCCTGAGCATCCTGTTTCTACCCACCAACAGGGCCTGTTCTGACGACACATCCCAGTGCCGCAGACCTGCTTTTCACCTCAACACTATGATTTTTCCGGTTGTGTGACAACAAGTCCCCCTCCCCGGCCACAAACAAGGAAGGGGGCTCTGGTGCACAGAGAGGTGGTGGGTGCTGGCGACATGGCGCTCCTCAGATTCGGCCAGGCCTGCTGTGGGCTGGCAACCTGGGCCACCAGTGGGAGAAGCTCCGAGGTGAGGCTCGGGGTGCCCTGCGTGCAGTGGGGCCCAGACGTGGGCACCTTTGCCATCTGACTACACTTCCTGTGGAGCATCAGGCCGATGGAGGTGGAGTCCACATGCAGGACACCCACCCTCTCCTGGTGGAGAACAGAGCCCGGCCCTGCTCCATGGCCCTCTATGGTTGGCCTCCCCCAGCCCCAGGCCTCGCACCACCCTGCTGTTCTGGTTTGCCTTTTCTGGAATGTTAGGTAAATGGTGTGTGTGTAGTCTTTGTATCTGGTTTCTTTCTTTCTTTTTTTAAAGATTTCATTCATTTATGTGGCAGAGAGAGAGACAGTGAGAGCAGGAACACAAGCAGGGGGGAGTGGGAGAGGGAGAAGCAGGCTTCCCGCCGAGCAGAGAGCCCGATGCGGGGCTTGATCCCAGGACCCTGGGACCATGACCTGAGCCGAAGGTAGACGCTCAACGACTGAGCCACCCAGGAGCCCCTGTATCCGGTTTCTTTCAATGACGCTTGAGGTTCATCTGTGTTGTGCGTGTATCCATTTGGAGAACCTTCTCAGGTGACTGGTATTTCTATGATCGCATCACAGATCATGCAACAGGTGAAGGACATCTGGCTTCTGTCTAGTTTTTGATTATGAATAAAAACCACTAAAAGACGCACACACAGGTTTTCCTTCCTCCGGGGGAACGTCCATCCAGCAGGGTGCTGGGTTGTATGGTAAGTGTACGTTCAATTTTGTAGGAAACAGCCACACGTCTCCAGAGTGTCTGTGATACTCGTCCTCTGCACACGGATGACAGTCAGCTGCTCTGCGCCCTTCGTCCGCACTTGGGGTCAACGGATCTGAGATGTTGGCCATTGTACGGAGCGTGCTGGTGTCCCCTGCGGCAGCCCGCGCTCCCAGTGACCACCTGCCTTAATGTCACGCCTTCTCCGTGCTCCTTTGCTGTCTGCACACTTTCTGGCAAAGGGTCTCTGCCAACCTTTTGTCCGTTGTTTGTAATTGTGTTGTGTTCTTCTGTATGGAATTCTGGGAGTTCTTTCTGTATACCAGATGCAAGATTTTTATCAGATATGTGTTTTACAGTATTTTTTTCCAGGCTGTGGCTTATGTTTTCATGTTCTTAACAGAGACACTCACAAAGCAGTTAATATGACGAAACCCACTTACCATTTTTAACTTGTGTGGCTTGTGCTTTTTCTGCTTCCCAAAGATCCATTGCCTAATAGGCCAGAAGGAGCTTCTAGAAGTTTCCTGGCTGTAGGTTTCACAGCAGGACGAGATGCTCTTGGGGTTAGTTTCTGAATATGGTGTGGGAGATGGAGTGACGTTCTTTATCTGGGCAAATGGATGTCCAGTCACTGCAACTCCACTTGCTGAAAGACCGTCCTCCGTCCGTAGCTCTGTGGAAGATTGGTGGGACGGGCCATGCTCCGTCTCGGGATCTGTTCTGCCCCTGCCCGGTCCCTTCATCTGCCCTCTCCATTCCACTCCTGACTGATGTCACGGTGACTCTTGAGATCACAGTGCGAGTCTTCTGATTGTGCTGTGACAAAACTTCTTTGGCTATTTTAGTTTCTTTGCTTTTTCCCATAAATTTTAGAACAGGCTTGTCGATGGAAACAAAACCTGCTGGGGTGGCATCGATGTGTGCGCCAGGTTAGGGAGACCTAATACCTTCACGTCACCAAGCGCTCCGGCCCACGAGCACGTCTCCACTGGTCAGGTCTCCACGAATTCTTTCATCGGTGTTTTGTATTTTTCAGCATTTGGGTCTCTCGTGTATTTTTTAAAAAAGATTTATAGTTAAGTATTTAATGTTTTGGGGGTGCTATTATAAGTGGTTTAATTTCAATTTCCAGTGGTTCACATAGAAATACAACCGGTTTTGATACAATGACTGTGTATCCTGCAATCTTACTGAACTCCTCTATTCTAGCAACATTATGCAGATTATTCAGGATTTCCTGCGTACAGAGTAGTGCTGTGAGAGCAGGGAGAGTTTTATTTCCCCTTTCCACCTGCATGTCTCGGTCCTCCAGTAGGATGATTAATAGGAGCAGTGAGATCAGAGAGCCTCGCCGTAGTCCTGGTTTTAGAGACAGCACATCCCGTCTTTGGCCAGTGAGAACGGTAGCTGTGGGTTTTGTAGGTGTCCTGTACGAGGAAGGAAGCTTACTTCTGGTCCTCGTTTATGCAGTTTTATTGTGAATAGTCATTGAGTTCTGTCAAACCCTTTTTCTGTAGCTACTGGGATGATGAGAGTGTTTCTACATGAGTGATTTAACAGCGATTCAACTTTGCCTTCTTGAGCTATAATCCACTTGGTCAGCAGTGTCTTGTCCTTTTACATATTGCTGCATTTGGTCTGTTGCCATTATGTTGGGGGTTTTGGGGCCACGTTCGTGAAGGACATTGGTTTGTGTGTTTTTATTCTTGTAAAGTCTTTGACTGGTTTTGGTATCAGAATAATGCTGCTCTAATGAGCTGGGAAGTATTCGCTCCTTTTATTTTCTGCAACAGACTGTGTAGAACTGGTATAATTTTTTCCTTACATTTTGGTGGAATCTCCAGTGAAACTCTTCTGGGCCTGGAGCTGTCTTTTCTTTGTGGGATGACTTTACAAACTCATTTCCCTTCACGGATGTAGGACTATCTGGGTTCTCTACCTCGTGTGGAGTGAGTTCTGGTAGTTGGTGTCTGTCACGGAGTGTGTCTATTTCAGCTAAGCCATTGAGTCTGTGGCTATGACGTCTCGAGGCCACTCTGTCTGTCCTTAAGCTGGCACCACACTGTCCCCCCGTCCTACAACTATGCAGCAGGGTTTGAAATCAGGAAGCTTGGGTTTTTTGTTTTGTTTGTCCTTTACAACATCATTTTTCTTCAGCGCTATTCTGGGCCTCCTGCATTTCCATCTGAATTTTAGTCTTAGCTTGTCAGTTTCTGCACAAAAACGGCAGCTGGGTTCCTTCATGTCATGGGACAGCCTGCTCCAGAACACAGTTTTTTCTGGCCACGCAGACCGTACAAAATCGGACGGTGAAGTGACAAGAAGCCAAAACTGTCCTGGCTGCCACGTGGTGGGCTACCTGGTCCCCCAAGCACGAGCTGCACTATGGTGTGTGTGGTCACGTTGGGGACAGTTCTGTTCTCTGGTGAACATCCCAGTTTCCTACACTGACCTGTGACGCGGTTTAGGGCTCTGACTTCTGAGGTACAGTCCTAGCTTTGAGCTAGTCTTAGTTTACGTGTGAAACAGACTATTAAAAAAGCTCCTAACGCCTTTATTGCATGTGCGTCATTAGATGATGAATTAAATTAATAAAAGAACACCCTTGTGAATAGCACCTGGAGAAAGTAGAACAGTTTTTTAAAAATTACAGTGAGATAAAAACGCATCCACTTCTAACGTTTAGAAAGGATCTCTAATGAATGTAAGAGAAGGTGCTTACTTACTCGGTGACCTCCTGACTGCCTCCCGTGGGCTACGCGGGAAAAACCCGGAGTGACAGCTGCGAGGACCCTCCATCCCCAGGACATGGCAGCGTCCACGCTCTGGGTGCTGCCACGATCCCTGCTGGCGATGTGTGGGACCCTCCCCAGCGGACACTCCTGGACACACTGTGGCCTCACAGAGAGGGCACGAAGGCCGCGGGTCTGCAGCTAACGGGAAGCGGGGGAAGCTGACTGCAGCCGTGCATGCGGGCAGCACGGGACCAAAGCCCCAGGCCTGCACTCAGGAAGCGGCTCTGCGTGTGCCGACCGTGCTCCTGGGAGGCGCCCCGTTTTAGCACTGGCCGCAGTCCCCGCGCTGAGAGGAAACCAGACCCTGGGAGGACACACTCGTTTTCAGGCTTAGAGGAAGGAGCTTGGTGACCTGTGCCCCTTCTCCTTGCCATCAACGCGGACGGCTGGAACGGCGTTTTTCAGATGTCAAGAAAAGCCGCTTATCACCGCACCGAGAAACCCCCGTAACTTACAGGCGCTGCCACTTCAGCGAGAGGCGTAGCAGCCCCCCCAGGGCTCTCAGCTGCTTGGCCTCGCTCGCAGGAGACTGTGTCGGGGAGACCGAGCTTCTGCAGATACTGAACAAAACCCCAGAGCCCCTCAAAGCAGACTGTACCGAGTTCTAAGGATTGGCTCGCTACCCACAGCACCAGGGCCCCCGCGTCCTGGTGCAAATCCCAGCACTCGCTCACTCGTTCCTTTCTTAGCGAGGGCCCGGGTGGTGGGCCAGGCGCCCTCCTGGCGGCAGCGGCCAGTGTGCTGAAAGCCCTGAAGGTAGCACAGTCCTCCGCCGCCTCCTGCGTTTGCCTCTTTTGTACTTTTGTCCTGATTATAAAGGTACCTGGTGCTTAGTGTGAAAAACACGGAGGAGACAGAAAAGGATAAACACGCTCGGTGCCATGCTGATGCATCACCCGAGACCCGCCATCAGCCTGTTGCTTCAGTGCGTGGTCTGTGTGCAGATGCGTGTGCGCTGCGTTTCCAATGAGGACCACTCTGTAGCTGATGTACGTCTTGCTTTTTTCCCTTTCTAAAAGCTTTAGCATGAGCATTTCCTTAAGAAACTAATTTTCAAGCTTAATTCTTTAATAACAATAAACATCGTATCAAATATTCTGTCATTGCTAAGCCTTTCTCCCCACGTTGGGTGGATCCTAGTTTTCGCTACGGTAATAACACGCGGATCATCCGTGACTCTGATTCTCTCCTTGAGAATCTCAGAGAGAATCTCAGCAAGTGAATTACCGTGTGGAAGGGAGCAGCTGCTCATGGCTTCTGATGCTTCCTGCCAAACCGCTTTCTGGGAGTCGGGCTCAGTTAAAAAAACGGAAGGAGGATCTCCCCCCGTCAGCAGTGGGGCTCAGTAAACTACAACTCTGTCATCTGCCTGAGGTCCCGACAATGACCGTCTCATGTTTCTACTGACAAAAATCAGGGTCATGGGGAAAGAGGAAAGCAGGACAAAAGCTGTCAGAAAGGGTCCAAGCACTCCTCGAGTAACTTGCTCAGACGTGTAGCTTGCCACACGATTGAGAACAGGCTGCAGTTTCCAATGCTCTTTGCGAGGAAGAAGAGGGCTTTCTAAGAAGGTGCTTCACGGGAAACTATGCACCGCCCCCCGGACGCGCGGCTCGAATCTGCGGCGACAGGACACGTCTCCTGCGGGGCCGCGGTGGAATGACGTACTAGAACCGCTCCCGGTGGACGGGTCTTCGAGACAAGCCTGCTCCTCAGCACAGCAGCCCAGAGCCCGACCACGGGCTGCCCTCCCCAGGAAGCGGCCTTGCCGAGCAGGACACCGTGACGCACCTGTCTGGGCGGCTCAGAGAGGCTGCGCTGGTGTGGCTTTTCTGACAAGACAGGAAGGTAAATGAAATCTGTTCCTTTTGCTGTTTTGACTGTTCACCGTGACGGCTGTTGGGGGTCGCCCTTCAGCAGTTGTAAATGTGATGGAATGGGAGCCCCAGAGGGTCAGCGGCTGGGCCATCGGGTGGCCAGCTGGGGCAGTGAGCAGACCTGGCAGGGTCAGCCATCGGCTCGGAGCAGAGGGCTCAGACCGCTGAGGCCAGAGGCCGGGGCTCTTGGGGAAGGAAGGAGGGCAAGGGAGCCGCGCAGCGCTCTGCGGACCCCGGCGTCTGCGTGAGGAAGCAGACGGCAGGCCCACTTTGCACCCGGGGCAGATGCGCACGCTACCTTCATGACAGGCTGGGCGAAGTACCGGGCACTCCAGTCACAGAAGCCGGTCTGCGTCGTGGCCGAGACGAAACTTCTGTGTCCAGCGGCGTCATCTGCATCGTCGGTGGTCTTCAGAGGCGTTTTGGGAAAGGGGGAGAGAAAATAGAAAGAATAGTCTGATACTCCACACACCTCTTTGTGTGTTCGAGAGGATTGGAAAGGAGACAAAAATCAGTGGTCTGGCTGCTAAGAACGTTTCTCTGCTGGCCTCACATCTGCGTCCTGGTGGCAAGGGACCCTGACTGTGTGGCCGGGGCTCTGGGGAACCCATGTTAGGGAGGGCCATGGAGTCTGCGCTCAGGGGACCGTGTCCCCCCAGGGCTGGCCACGGTGGCCTGGGCTGCAGAGCCTGTCACTCTTAAATTGGATGCACAGGCCAGGCGCTGTGAGGCCAACAAGGCCCCCAAGGCCTCCATGGTCTGGTAGGGCAGGGACTGCCGGCAATCTGGCACCCAACTGTGTGAAGTGGCCCCGGCATGGGAAGGACATGCAAGTATGAAGACTTAAAGTGCGTGGTGCTGCTTTACTGGATGACACGTTTGTTTCCCACGGCAGGGCCTACGGTGGCTGGGGTGGTGGGACCGAAGGCGCTCCTCAGAGAGGGGCCCCCATTGTCCAGGGGAGCCTCGCCTGGGGGAAAGTCCCACGCCTGGGACACGGTGATAGGGTCTCATCGCCTGCCTGCAGTGGGAGCCTGCACTGCTCGGCTGGACCAGGGCCCTGGGCTCACGGCCTCAAGGACAGTGAGCGCCCCCTGGGCCCAGCTGCTCTGGTCAAGCTGACCCATGTCAGGGTCCAGCCAGGAGGATGAACCTCCCACTGGGCGCTCATGGCCGTATTTGCTCCACAGAGTACAGCAGGAGGCCTTGAAAGCCAGGGTGGGCGCGGGGCCTGCTCCTGCAATCTCAGCTGAGAGGCCGAGACCACGGCTCCTTATGTCATAATGGACCACTCACGGAGAAAGCGGACACCCCACTCAGAACAGGCATTTCACTTCTGGGGGGCAGCTACCCCGTCCAGTGGAGGAAATGGTACTCACCCACGAAGGGAGAAAGCAAATTAGCTCATGAGCTTATCTGACTACATGAAAGGTGCCGGAACAGTGAGCCAACAACAAAAGGCCACAGGAGCGAGGACCCCGTGACTCCTGCAAAGCTGTGATGACGGTCCAAACCGAGAGCCACAGCTGGGGGTGGAGGGTGTGGTGGCCCCCACGTCCTGGGCTCAAGAGTCTTGGCTCACACTGAGGCGTGTGGCGCTCAGCACCTATGTTCACCAGCATGAGCACCAGGGAACGGTCCGAGCGTACCTGGTCCGGGCCCTTGTCGAACATCTTCCGTGTGCGGGGGAACTGCTGGGAGTGGGGCGTGTACTGCACCCCTGCAGGGCCAGGGGCACCAGGGCGGCCTGTGGGCAGGTCTCGGCCGACTGGCTGCTTGGCCACGTCGTTGGTCAGGCTGGAGCTGCTGGTGCTGGACGTCGGTGGGGAGCCCCTGTTGTTGCGGGAAGAAGAAACAATGCTTTTTACCCAAACACGAAATACCCTGTCTTCACACTGCCCACCTAGACACTGACAACGGACCCGGGGTCAGGAGCCCAAAACATCCCCACTTGCCCGACACATCCCATGCCTCCAGACACCAGCTGCCGAAGCTGATGATCCTTCCAGGCCCTGCCTGCAGGTTCTAGGAGTTGTTTCCCCAGAAAGCTGGGGGAGCCCCAGACAAGCCACACCCAGCTGAGCAAACCAGCTGGGGCCCTAGGAGGGCGCGGCGGCACGCACCTGCTTGGGGCTTCCTGCCTGTGGACACTGGTGTAGGAGGGGGCTCTGCCTGCTGGGGGCTGACCAGCAGGGTACAGACCCTCGCTTATAAACTTCTGAGGGGGCGCAGAAGTCAGGCTCAGGTCAGAGGAAGGCAGTGAAGAGTTGTAGCCAGGGGCCCCCATGAGAGACACAGGCCACTTACCCTGCCTGGTGGATGTGGATGCCCTTGTTGGTGGGGCTGGCCGGCGCCGACTGGGTGAGCGAGGATGTGGTGAGGATGCGCTGGGGCCGGGCATTCACTGTGGCCTGTAAGAGCAAAGGGACAAGCGATATGGACGGTCAGCTGCTGGTACCTCTGAGGCCGCGGGCAGCAGCAGGAACGCTGGCTTCATGACCCGAGAAGAGGCCTCTTGGCCGAGGAGATGGTGCACGCCGATGGGAAGGCCCTGCAGGCAAAACTGTGTTCTTCCGCTTTTCTAGAAGTCACCTGCCTCAGCCACGAGACCACGCCAGGGTCAACGGCGAGTCGGAGCCCTGGCACCGCACCCCGGGACGGCTGAGAACACCACCCCAGGCTTCACTTTCTGTCTTTCCACTGCAGGGGCTCACACCGTGTCCCTGGATGCGGCACCTCGTGGATGGAGATGAGGTAGCAGGTTCCGGAAACTTCCTCCACAAACGTGCAGTATTTGACATTTCACTGAAGAAAAGGATTTGTGCCAGCCTGAGATGAGCGTTTGGGGGGGAAGTCGTTTAGTTTTGATTTTCTGAAGTAGGGTTTGTGTGGATTGGGAAACCAGACATCTGCTGGAGGAACACGTGATCAGGAAGCGCAAGCAAACAAGGGTGTTTACGGCTCGCCTGATGGCAGACCCACCATCTGCCAAGTTCTCTCCTGGACGTTTTGCTCTGGGTGCCCAGGGTGGCTAGGTGGGCCCTGCTGGTTCTGGACACCCCAGGTGAGGGGGCTCTGAGGGTGGACGCTGCCGCCCAGGTGGCACTCGGGACAGGTGGCGGTTGAGGCGACCATCTGGGCTCCCTGAGTGCGGCCGGTGCCAGACTCAGTCACAAAGCTGGCTGCCGCCGCCTGGCGAAATAAAACCTCAACCTTCGTGGGTGATGATGTAGGGCCATCCTACTGGGGGACCCTCGTGTACTCTGACCCTTCCCTCAGCAGTCGGGATGCTGTACCTCCCGCGTTCGGACAACAGACAGAAAACTGCAGAAAACAGAACAACCATAAGACTGTTCATTTACAGAACATCAATGTTTCCCTGAAAACCCACCACTCTGAAGTAAGAACAGCGAGAAAACTGAACCATAATCAACTTTTAAAAAATCATTAAAATTTTTTTTTGAATTTCAAGAGTTATATTGTTTGTGAACTTGCTTTGTATTTAAATTATCTGGCCACCTCCCTTCCCCCCAAAACCCAAGAGCCAAGCGACCCCCCCCAAGTGGTCTAAGTAGAGTGCAGAATCTAAGAAACTGTCAACTTCCATGTGTCTCCCCAAAGTTCCAGAGACGGGGGTGGTGGCAGGGGAGACAGAAAACCTCTGTGCTGAGATGCAGACCTTAGCAGAACCCACCCCCTCTCTGCCGGCCCCCAGACTCAGTGGAGCCCACCCCCTCTCCCTGTGGCCCCCGAGACCCTCCCACCTGCCTCTCCCAGGCCTGCAGCCAGCTCTCTGCCCCTCAGGAGGCCCTGCAGACTAACCGGGCCCTGGTCCCTCTGCCGGGGCATCCGGGAAGGGGCATCCATGGTCCCGTGTCCACGCCGTCCACACCCACGGCTGCCACATAACTCTCCGTCCGTGTCCGTGTTAGAAATCTTGAGCGGTGGGCATGCCAGCAGCCTTCACACTGGCGATCACAAGGCTTAAGGCTTCAAGGAAGTTGTTTTTTAGCCCAACGGCTCTACCTTTGACTTTGACTCGGCCTTGATCAGGTGTGCGGTGTAGGCGTGTAGGGGTGAGCGTGAGTGGACCCGCCTGTCTGCAAACCGGGTTTGGGGACACAGGGTACGAGGGGCAGGTGGAGAGCCGGGGAGCCGCAGAGGCTGTCTGGAGTGGCTCCTTCCCGCGCTGGTCCCAGCTGTCGCTTCACACAGAGAGCACGCCGCCAGAGAAGGTCAGCTTCAGAAGGGTAACAACACTTTTAGGCTCCGAACTGAGGACTGGGCCTGGCCGTGAGCCCCCGTCCGCCCTGCACACACTCCACCCTTGCTCGTCCTTCTCATGGTGAAGACTTGCTGTTATCCTTGCTCCAGGACGCGGCCCTGAAGCCACTGGAGGGGCAGGTGCGCCCTGACAGGTGGCAAAACCACATGAGCAAAGGCCGCAGGGAGGGGATGGTCATGGCTACGGGTCAAGCTCTCAGAGGCGGCAACCGTTACTTTGTTACAAGCCAAATTCTCAGGTCAGATGTATTCTCTGGGCCCAGTGCAAACACAGAAACGGTTCACAGGGACACATGCAGATGCATACACACACACACACGTGTGCACACACGAGCCCACCTTTGCTCCCTGCCCTGTGCAGCTAACGGGGGGTTGGGGCAGGAGCCTGGGGCTGCGGCGGGCCCCTCTGTCCCCAGCTCCGTTACTCTCTGGTTCTTCCACCGAAACACATCACCTCACAAGGGCACACAAAGTCTGACCCAGTGCAGAGAAAAAGGCCCTAAAGCAGTGTGGTGACTTTGGACAGCGGAGTTCCCGACTGGGCCGGACAGAGTCGGGTTCAGGACGCTGGCGCAGGCTTCTGATGCTCTTTCCTGGGGGGAGTGTGGCACCTGCAGGAACTGTGTTGTCAACTTCAGGGCAAGGATCTGGACTCATGTGAGAAGGTGCTTCCCACAAGGATCATCCGGAGGTAATCTGGGGCTAGGTGGGATGCAGAGCCCCCTGGCTGCTTGGTCACGGAGAAGACACCTATAAAAGCACGAGTCTACTGATCCAAGAAATAATTTTTCTGTAAGTGGTAGTTCCTAGATAAACAACATAAGTCTCCCTCTGGAAGGCTGAGTCCTAGGGAGTGTTCGGTGGCAAGAACGATGGTGACCAGGAGGCATTGCCCCACGGTCACTGACAAGCATCAGAAAAGCCTCAGTCTTTGGCCCCCCAGGAAGAGAAGCCGGCAGGGCTGAGGCCGGGGGGTCTCACCAGCTCCCTTTCCAGGACCAGTGCACCTCGGAGAAGCAGCATGTGCATAGAGTAAGGAGGACAAAGAAGAAGGAAGGAGACACTAGTGTTTCGCTTTGCTTCACAGGATTATTGCATTTACCATCACGCACGGCCTACAACGAGCCCAACTCTGCAGATGGGCTGGGGGATGTGAGTAACGGGCTGAAGGCTGATGGAGCTAGAATGGGACCCATGGGCCTGGACAGCCACCCAGTACCTTGAGGCCACGAGTCCCTGTGCAGGACACGCAAGAGGGCCCAGAGCAGAGTCTCTGAAACAGATTCCCAGAGGCCATCCCAGAGCCACTGGGTCCGAATCCCTGAGGGGACCAGTTCTCCTGGGGCCTGGTTCCTGCACCTGGCCTGGCAGGGCCCACGGGCCAGTGACTCTCAGATAGGGGCAGCACCTACTTCTGTAAGCTAAGCTAGTCTGAGTGATGACACCGTCACCCCTGGGTCTGCAGGGAGGCGGGAACAGGCAGGTGCACGAGAAGGTTCAAACTATACACGCAGATGCCTCTCAGTCACGAATGGTTCGCTAGGACTGCTGTGATTTCCTGCTCCCAGGACCTGCACTGGCCTGACGGTTCTCGGAGTCCCTCCTGGTGGAGGCGGCGGGAAGCAGTGGGGCAGGGGAGGCCGGGGGCACACAGGGCGGAGGCCTGGGACTGGCGCCTCTGAGTCATGGGGGCGGGGGGGTGGGCAGCTGAGGGCCTTCCGGGGAGGAGGTGCTGAGCTGGGGAGCCTGCGGCCTTCCAACAGCAGAGGGATGGTTCTAGGGGGAAGATGCCGACACAGAACCCCCACCTCTGGAAGCTGAAAGCTGTTGGACTTGTGTGAAGGCAGGACGTTTACACGCAGACACGGAGCCCACGGAAAGACGGATGCAGAGGTGCCTGTGTGGGGTCCCTGCATCAGGCGCTCTGCGTGTCGCTGGCCTGGAAGCTCACTGCAAGCCCGCTGGGTGAAGTCGGATTCGGGGTGAGCACAGCGGCTTCGCAGGTGTTAGCTGAGGCTGCTACCCAGAGGGGGAGGGAGTCCCTGCACCAGGAGAATTTTAAAAGACACGTCAAGAAGCTGATGCTATGAACTTACGAGCTGCGTTTTAATCGCAGTTTCGTGGGTACCTTAGAAGGTGCTGTTTTGGGGACGATCTCAACCTTGGCTGTGTTTCTTGGTCGCTTAGGCCTTCGGTCTGTAAGAAAGGCGTTCAGCCTCCAACCACGCAGGCCGACCTCTGATCTTCGTTGCACCGGCTGCGCGCATCCCACAGCAGGTGCAGCGACCGCATGCTCGTTCCCTGGGTGTGGAGTCGCTGGCGGACTATTTTTAGGTGAGTTTATGTGCTTATAAATTTTCTCATAAGTATTAAAAGTAGTGATTATTATTGCATGTGACCCTGACATTTGAACCCCAGTAGCTTGAAATTTCCTTCCGGGTGTTCTCAAACCACAGATGACAGGGGAGGCGCCAGGGAGGTCGCTGGGGCCGACACGGTTCCCGGGGGTCTTCACGCTCTTCTTTGTACTTCTACGTGGTTTGAAATTTTCCATAATAAAAACTACAGGCATAATGCAAACCCCCAGCCTGTGTGGAAAGGGGATGTAAATACTTGAAATTAGGCCATAGCTCTTGAGCTGTGTGGGTTCTTGAGCTGGTAGCAATTTCTATATTTGAATGCAGAATTCTATGGGGTATTCCAGAGTAATATGACTGTTTTGACTGTGATGAACAAAAATCTGCTTTCAGAGCTGAATATCAAAAATAGGTCCACTTCTCTGTAAACTGAAATGTAATCCCCTCGTTAGCTACTAGAGAGTAAGACATTTTTTAAATTAAATTGAGGACAAGAAAATGTTTCTTTCATGTTTGCGCTTCCAAATCTTTCAGTAGCAGTGTTTCCTCTTAAAAATGAACACACACAGACACACACGGATGCACTCAGACTCTCACGCAGACCACGCTGTGGCTGAGCACAGCTTCCGGGAAGCATGGACTCGAGCGGAGGCCCACTCTGATCTCTGTCCTTCCACTTGGGCGCGCCCGTGGGTGTGCCAGCCACGTGCCCTGGGACGCGTGTGTCCGTCTAGATCAGCTCAGCAGGCAGAGAGCCACCTGCCACTTTTAAGCATCCATTAGAGAGTGCTGTTCCGAAGGCACGAAAGGCTATGTTTCTGGTTCCTGCAACCTGCTAGCGTGGCTTTGCCTGGTAGGAGCGGTTATACATACGGCGTTTAATTACCGTAAAGGGGGGTGAGGGGAGTCTGTGGCTCATGGCTACACACTTGACACATAATCGAAAGAAACATGGAGATGTGGTTTCTATGCTTTACGTGCTAGAGAGAGATTCCTAAGAGGAGTGCATTTGACTTCCTAACGTCAGGTCTACTGCGATGAATTTACAGTCGTTAAATTTTAAGATTAGGCACTGAAATTATATTTTTAAATAATTCAGGTTGATTTTCTGTAAGGTTAAATACATAAAAGCCACTGAAAAATAAACTTATAGAAGCTGAATACTGGTTTCATCGTGACCAGAATAACCAAGGGTGGGGGGAGGATGACGGGAGCACCTGATGAACAAGTGCCAGCCACGGCTGGGCTGGCCATGGCCGGGAGGCTGTCCTACGTCTCAGAGAGAAAACAAGGTCTCGAGGCACCTCTGTGTGTCACACACTTTTAGGCAAAGGTAATGACCTCAGCTTCCATCTGAAAAGACTGGAATCAGAAGAGCAAGTTACACTCAGAATAAACAAAAGGAAGGGGGTAATGAAGATAAAAAGAGGTACTGATAAAATGGAATGTAAAAAGCAACAAAGAAATAGTAACGAAACCAAAAGCTGGTTCTTTAAGGTTTCCTTTAGCCAGAACGGTTGTGAGTGAGAGGAGCCATAAATCACTGGTATTGGGAACCAAAGGGGACGTCGTTACAGACCACACAGACCCTGACAGGATCACGAGGGTAACGGTAGCCCTTACCTAACATCCTGGCACCCCAATACCGCTAAGTTGAAGCAGGACAGCGCCCCAACTGAAGCTACCCGTAAACAGAGATCAGGGTACACCGTGAAGCGCCTGTTGGAAGTCTCTAAACCATGGTGTAGACCTGACTGCGCCTGGGGTTCCCCACGTGAATATCTGTAACTAAGACCAGGAACTCGCGAGCTTTGCCGGGAACGCCGTCACACATACCTTGTAGGCGATGCTGTTGAGCACTTTCATGGCCAAGTCAGATACATCGGGATAGGGGTCTGCAGCCAGATGCAGTAAGACTCTCCAAATCTGAGTGTAAACACTGTTAAAGGAAACTCCTAGGAGAGAGAAATGGCATGTTTCAGTAATAAATAGCTGCCCGTGTGTGCTTGGCTGGCTTCTGAAGACCTAGCTGCTGCCGGGAACAGACACTTCAAAGAGCTGGGGCTATGGGAGGCTCGTATTTTGTTGTCTGGTCAGGGGCCCAGAAATTCAGGAGTCCCAGCTGGCAAATAGGCTTGATGACTTCATCTTCTGAGACTGGATCTTTCTAGAAGGAAGAGTGAGTTAGAAAAGGCTGGCCTTCCTTGAAGCTCTGGCTGGCTGGACAGCACTACCTAGGTCCTGAGGACCACTTGATTTCACGCCTAGGTTTCTAGGAGCCATCATGGCCTACGTGAGCTACGAGTGTTGGATAGGAGTCCCATGTACACCCTTCTTGCACTCGGGGCGTGCTCTGGGCCGTGACTCACTGAGTCTTGTCCACACACCACACGCGGTACTGTCCTGAGTTCCCAGGAAATCGCAAAGGGGGTATATGATGTGACCCAAGCCCTCCAGGTCCCCACCAGGCTACACAAGGTCCGGTCTGCAGAGCTGGATGCCACGGCAGAGGAGACAGGATGTAAACCCGGACAGGGTGCATCACAGACGTGAAGGAAGGAATGTCACCGAGGGCCTTCCCCAGGGGGTGTTCAGCCCTATCAGACCCTCGTGACCTCAGCCATTGGCACTATCCGGGCATAACAGCATAACAGAGGGACAGTGAGACCAGGGTCCAAAGGATGAAGGACTCAAATGCCCCCCGTCTGACATTCAGCCCCTGCCGCGTCTACAACGTTGCTGCTGTGGCGGCTCCAGGAAGGTGATTCCTCTGTCAGGAGCCAGGACGGCTTTATGGAAGAGGACACGGGGGCTTTGGAGGCGAACAGGACTGTCCTCCTGGCAAAGCCTTTCCTAAAGGGAAGTCAGCAGAGCAGACAACGGACTGGCACGTAGGTGACAGGAATGCACGGAGCGTTTGGAGAAGCGGCACGACCACGACCTGGGTGTGCAAGTCAGAACGGCGGGGCAGCTCAGAGACCCAGGGGACAGAGCAGGTGGGGCCAGGTGCAGGCCTCTGGGAGGAGGGGCCGTGGAACAGGGTCTGCACAGGCAAGAAGGGGAAGGGCAGCCTGGGGAGCGGCGGGGTGAGCCGGGGCCAGGAGTGGGGAGCAGTGTGGACGCCGCACCCTGGCTCACTGCTGAGGGGAAGCTGGGGGCCAGACGCAGGGAGGGCCCTGCTCTCACGGACGGCGTGACGAGCTGGAGAGAGCAGCACGTAACTGCATCCTCTTTATCTGGGGGAGCCGATGGTTTGTTGACAAGGGCTTGTTCAGCCGCAGAAAGCGACGAAGAGAGCATGATCTGAATCAGCCAAGACCCCAGGTCATCGGGCTGGCCAGCTCAGCCCCTCTCCCCTGGGTGAAGGACGGCATAGGGGACCGAGGATGTCTGTCGGAGGACAGAGCGTCTCTTCATAAACACGGCTGTTCACACGGAACGGGCTGCACCCGACCAAATCAAAGGCAGACCGGACGAGGCACAGGAGCAGGCTCCTTCGCTCATCTCAGCCCACAGCCTCTCCTCCGGAGGTGGAGGCGGCACGGCTTCACGTCCACACAGCCGCACACCTGCTGCCCGCAGGGGCGGAGGAAGCCCCGTCTCTCTCGAGTTGGCCTCGCAGTGACCGTGTGGAAAGGCACGGCGGCGCTGCCTGGGACGGGAGGTGCCATCAGCAGCCTGCTCTGGTGCCCGCGTGTGTGCGGACGGCGGCTCACATGGGCTTCGTGGCCCTGGGGGTCGGACAGGGTTCCCCTCTGGGGACCAGGGCTCGTACAAATCTGGACTTCGGTCGGTGAGAGGTCTCGCTTGGAGGGGAGCCCGCGTCAGGGTGAGCGACCCATGCGGAAATGTGCGCTGTTTCCCCTCACCCTTTAACTTAGAGACAGGACCAGATGAACACCTTCGACCCTGACTCCACGGCTGTAGGACAGCCATCCAGATTTATGACCAAAGTCTGAGGAACTCTGGGAGCATTTGCTAAAACCCACTTCCGTATCGTGGCAGAGTGCCCGCCGGCAGGAACTGCACCCCGCATGACGTAAGCACTGTTTCCACGAAGCTGTGGCTCCCACGTCACCTGCACGAGGGCTGTGGGATCATGGCCTACGGGGACCGGGCGGTCACTCTCAGGGAGGCAGTGCGCTCAGAAGGGAAAGGAGAACCAGCCCCCGTGTGGGGTGGGGGGTCCTCTTCATCACCACTGACCCAGAGGCTCTGGGAAGGCCCCTCAATCTCATCACAGCCACTGTGTGGAAGTCCACCCTCTCCATTAGTCTTGGGCTCAGCTTCCCCGAAGCGTGGCCACCATGGGACAGACAGCGGCAAGGGGGTGCGCTGCAGATGACAGACCCCGCCACATCGCCACAGCACCCGGGGCGGGGAGGACGGGGGCGCGGCGCTAAGGAGCTTGTTACCCGTGTGCCAGTCAGAGAGTAGCTGCCTGACCAACCAGACCCTCGCTCAGCAGTGCCTCTGGCGTAAATGCGAGGAGGGGTACAGGGCGTGGCGGCACCAGACCAGCGCCGGCAGGGGCGAGGCATGCCACGCACCGAGGAAGCGTGGGACACGGTGGCCGTTACCATCCGTCCCGTCACAGAATTTTGATTTTTATTACTGTTGTGGCCTTTTTTTGCAGAAGATTTTGATTTTGATAGAACAGTTGTGATTCAACAAAGAATGAAAAGGCTCTAGTTTTTGCCAGGGTCTTTGGCCACAGTGAATGGTGTATTTGCTGGTGAAAACATGAAACTGGCACAGAGCAGTGGTCTGTGCATTTTACCCCGTCCCTCAGTCCAGCCACCGCGCCCTCGGCCGCCCTGCTCGTAAAGCGGCTGCCAACCCAACGCAAGGTTGTGAAGGAGTGCGGCAGTGGCGGGAGCCCCCAGGGGTGCCGCAGGACGCCTGAGTCAGCCCTCCGGGGGCCAGGGAGGCTTCTAGGTTGTTAAATGCTCGGGAAGGGCGCCTGCGTCTGGCACTCACTCAACTCCTTCCTCATGAGCACGGAGAACCTATTTCCACGTCTAGACCAAAAGTAATAAAAGATCATAACTAATGGCTTTACATTTATTTTTCAGAGCAACGGCTACAACTTTCTAAACAGCATAAGATGTAGGAAAATTTGCTCGGCGCTCTGTGGCCAACTCTGGATCTCAGAAGCCCCCGGGCTGGCTGGAGGCGCTCAGAAAAAGGAGAAGCTGGAGCTTGCCACTCGTTCCCTGGGTCTCATGGGTCCCTGATGCTGACGCTCTAAGAGCTGATGTGGGCCGAGAGCCTCTGCCCTGTCCAGCAACCAGCGCCCAAAGCCTGGGGCCGCTGCCCTCACCCCTCTCTATGACGCGACCCTGTCGCTGGGCTGCCCCTGGTGATGGAGCCCCTTCAGGAGCCCGTCACTTCCTCCCTCTGCCCACGGGAGGCGTGAGCAGTCCTGGCCCCAAGGCCCCGAGGCCGGAGCATCGTCTAGACTGGGCAGCCACCCCTGTGTGCATAGTCCTGTCTGCCATGTTCCTCAGGGTCCCTACAAGACACACGTAATAATGGCCTTTAATCAAGCGTTGTGGCCATAAAAATATAACTGATGTTGTGGCGACAGAAAACAACACCGCTCGCTCTCTCACCGCCGTTCCCCTGCAGCGAGAAATCAAACTAATGGGCCATAAAACCTTCCCCGGGATCGTGCGCAGCTCCTCTGGAGACAACCACGCTCCCCTCCTCCTGGTTGATGGGGCCCTGCACTCTCCTGGCCCCTCTGCTCTTCGTGCTCAGAGCTCGCGGCTCTGGGGTCCCCAGGGCTGCTAGGGGCTCGCAAAGGCCTCCTCTGTTAGGACTTCTCGAGGTCGTGGGGAGATGGAGTGAGAGAGAGGAAATGCTACTTCCTGGCCAGTCATGATGCAACAGGGACAAGTGGCCTCCGGCTGAGCAGGGCCCCCAGGGGCCGATGGGAAGGTGGCTCTGCTCGCCAGGCCTCCTTCTCCAGTGGGGTGGGCAGTGCCCGTGGCTCCGACTCCGTCCCTCCGCTCCTCTCTGTGCCCCGAGGGCAGTGGCCCTGACCCCCAGGTTCTGAGCAGGAACTTGGGCCCAGCTCTGGGCGCACAGCTGGGTGGGGGCAGGCTCCAGGCTGGCGAGAGCTTGACTCCTCGCTCTCCCCTCCCCAGCCCAGCTCCAGCTTGGATTCGTCACTATGGGAAGACACTTCAGGTGGTATCAACGGTCACAAAACTTCGCAGGGGGGTGATCGTCCCACCTCGGCCAGGCCTCTGACTGTGGCTAGCAAGCGCTTTGGGGGTGAGAGTGCCCACGGCCGCCGCAGTCTGCTCCCGAATCCCCAGAACAGAAATGACCCCACCTCACTCCCTCCAGGCTGTGACTCACTCCTGTGAAGAAGCAGAGTGACCGTCCCTGCCCCCCAGGACCTGGGGCGTGCAGCAGGGTGACTGAAAGCCTGGGGCGGGAGGGTGGCCCAGGGGCAGGCAGGAGGGGTGCGTCATGTGGGCCCCGATGTCAGCACAGGCACGGGCCGTGTCTCCCCACCCTTCCCACTCCCACCTCTGGGCGCTCTGATGGGGTGAGGCTCAGAGCGGGAGGGGCCCGTGGGGCTGCCTGCAGCACAGGGGAGCAAGAAATGGCAGCTTCACCAAAACCGAGTAATAAAGATGGCGAGGTCACATCACGGTGGGTCAGGGACCCTCCTCCTCCCTCCCCACCATGGGAATGCAGAATGTCACCTGCAGTGAGGACCAGGCGCTGCTGGTTTGGAGAGGCCATGCGGTAAGGTCAGAGAGGTTGTCCGTGCCTCACTCAGGGGCCAGCATCCAGCCTGAGGGAGGAGGACAGCAGTGGGTGCACTGGGAGGGCTGATGATGAAGGTGAGGGCTGTCTGCAGGAGCAAGGCCTTGAGTCTGGAGCTGACAGCAAGTGCGGTTTTCACGGAGGCTTCTGTGCTTGGCTGCCATCACACAAGCCTGGCAGTCTGTAGGCACGTGGGCAAGATCTGAGGGGGGTCCTGGCATGCAGTGTGCTGAGACCTGTCCTAGGGTGCGGGGGCCCAGAGATGGGGAGGACCGACTGGGGGCCCACGTGGGAGTCAGGCCAGATGGCTGGTGAGTCAGAGACATATGGGGTTCCAGAGGTGAGGGGCTACGGAGACTGGGTCCTGGCACAGCCCCACGGACACCAGGCTGGCATGCTTCAGGTGCTGGGGATCCAGATGGGGTCAAGGGAAGCCCAGGTCCCTTCCGGGGAATTCGTTCCTGGACATGTGGAGAGCAGGCGAGACCATGGGGAGCGCCTGCAGCGACAGAGCAGGGAGGGGGCTGGGAGGGGAGCTGGAGGGCCTGGCATTTCGGGAAAAGGTGGGAATAAATGGACGTCCCTAGGTTGCCACGGTTTTGAAAACCTCTTTTGCAATATTCAGTGAGAGGCTAGAGAGATTGCCGTCCTTTGGTTGAAATGAGACAGAAAACTGTCTTCAAGCAGGTGAGAGCTGCAAGCAATGGGACTCGGTGGGTGACGCGTTCTAAGCGCGTGTGCTGGATGGGAACGCTAACTCATGGAATATGCATGAGGCGGCTCCATCAACTCCAGCTCATTTTAGAACTTTCCACTCAAGTTTTCAAAGATTTGACTGATACAGAGATAACACTCAGCTTTCTCCGGAGTCAGAATTTGTGAGCAAGAAGATAGGGGTGATGGGGCTGCCGGCTCTCTGGAGGAAGACCGCAGGCAGGGCAGTGGCGGGAGGGGCTGCGCTGTGTGGCCTGGAGACGGACAGTGCCTGCCTCTTCCCGGGCAGCTGCCGTACTCTCGGCCTGATGTGGCCTCCGGTGACATTCTTCATCCTTGCACCGCCAAGACCCGCTTCCCCCGCCAGCACCCAGGACAGGGTGTCCACTCACGAGAGAGCGGCGCTGTGTCCCAGGCAGGAGTCCCACCTCAGGTGCACAGCGCAACTCCACACGTGCCCTGTGATGTGGCCTGGGCACCGCGGCCTGAACCTGCTGTTGCCTCGGCCAGCACACGCGGTCTTTAAACCCCGGAGAAGGCGACGTGCCACAGACAATGGGAACCTTCTGACGAAAGTTCTCAATGGTCCCTTGACGACACGTGACTTCAATCCCTCTCGCACTGGTTCCATCTGACATGTGACAGAAGCCGTGTTTCTGTGAGTTCGGAAGCTGGTGTGGCTTCCGTTTTAACAATTTCTTCTCTTGACGGCCAGCCATGCGTGTGAACAGGGGGCCGCAGAGTGGATGTGCATCCTTGGTTGCAGGCGGTGCCGGAAGGCAGGACTCCAAGGCACCTGGATGTGTGCCATGTGGCAGGACGCGGGTCAGGACGAGGCCCCGAGGAAGGCAACGGGGAGGCCACTCAGGAGAATCCTGCAGGAGCCAGCGCAGGGGGATGCTGGCCTGGGTAGCGAGGCCGGGATGCAGGGGTGAGGGGACAGAGAGGAGTCACGGACGACACCTGGCTCTGGGCCGAGGCCCCGGGTCCACTGTGGTCCCTGCAGTGAAGGTGGGGTGGGAGTGGAGATGCCCGGTGCGGCAACCAGCTTCAAGGTCTGCGGCATTTCTGTGCTTCTTCCATGGCGGCGTGTTCTGGAAGCCGGGCACGCTGGTGGCACTTAGAACACGGCTGAATGAATGAATGAGCCTGCACATCCTGAGAAAGAGCAGCAGGGGATGTTGCTGACCCCGCAGGGCAGGAAGGTCGTGTCCCACACGCGGGCTCTGGCGGGCCTCAGGGCAAACGGCGGACCGCCTGCTTGTTTTTATATGGCTTGCAAAGTAAGAATAGTTTTTACACTTTTTAAGTGGTTCGAAAAAAACCGTTGTGTGACTTGTGACTATTTTGTGAAATTTGCGTTCTAGTTCCTAAGTAAAGGCTGACTGGAACGTGGCCCGATTCATTTGTTCACCTGCCCCCTCGTGGCTATTTCTGTGCCACCTGCAAGGCTGAAAATGTGCGCTATCTGGTCTTCTGCAGAGGATGCCTGCCGACCCCTGCTCTGGCGAGAGGGTGGGAGGTGCGGGTAGCCCTGACTCTGGGGCGGGGAGGGTGGGGAAGGGGGTGCAGCGGCTGAGCTCACCTGGCTGGTGGGTCAGAGCCACAACATGGTGCATTTCTGTTTCACTGAGTTTCTCCTGTTACTTCATGTTTTCTCATTGTTGATACATACACAGAAGTACTAATTCAGACTCATATCAACCTGGGTTTTAAAAGACTCCTGTGGGGCCAGCCTGGGAACTTAGCCACTATACACAATGTTGAGTATGTTAAAAGAACATGTTCTAGTTCAAAACAAACACCTTGCAAGTGACACTCAGAATGTATTTTACTGGTGAGTTAGCAGAACCCGTGTTCATGCCGAGCATCAGCCCTATGCCTTCTGGGCACTTGGGATATTTTAGCAAACAACCAAACGCACAAATCTGTGATGTTATTTCTGTTTAGATGGACAATTCACATTGGTATTTTTGAGCTAAGTTCTTGGTGGGTGGGCATGTTTGGTGAGCAAAGATCCCTTTCCGGTTCCTGCCACCCTGGGGGGCACAGTGGCCACGTCTGGAACCCATAGCCCATCCAGGCCCTGATGGGACACCACATGGACTCGACCTGCAGGGATCATGGCAGACGTCCTGAGCCTTGCTCCAGCAGAGGGGCAGACTGGTGTGGTTCACGCAGGGACCATGGCCCTGCCCCCTCCAGATCACGGCCGTAAGTCAGAAATACCACCATCACCACGCGGTGTGGAGAGTGTAACGCTAGGGCACAGGGCTCGCCACAGAAATAAGCCAACGACTTAGAACGGGGGCATCAGCAGACAGGGAGATCACAGATGTGAACGCTGACGTCGGAACACAGGAAAGAGCACCAGCGCATGAGCTATTTCCATTCTCAACTCCAGAAATGAAAACGGACGAGGGAGAAAAGTGAAAGAAAAGAGAAGGAATAATGAAACAAAGTTACCAAAACAAACATACAGATCTAATGAAGAAATCGACAAAGCAGAAGTTGGGACTTGGAGACACCAGGGAAACGAACAAATGTCTTGTGGGGTTACTTGCGAATAAGGAGCAGAAGTACACAAACAGCAACAGGAGTACAGGGGCCCGTGTCCGGAGACAACAGAGGCTACAAAGTCAGGAGAACACTCTGCACAGTTCCATGGAGTGAGAACATTCGACTGAAACGGGCATCTTGGAGCAACATAAGGTGCCAAAGCTAACCTAGGAAGAAACGGTCCGAACAATCCTGTGATGGTTGGAGGGAGGACTCGAGGTTAGGCCCTCAGCCCACAGAACAGGTAAGTCAACCCTGGCAGACGAGGAGGGGCTGGTGGAGCAGCAGAACAGCGCCCGGCACAGACAGAAAGCAGCGGGAAGGAGCCACCCCGCGGGATGCGAGCCGTAGGACAGGGTTCCCGCGAAGTCTGCGGCCTGTAAGGGGCACCGTGCTTTGGGGGCTCGCAGACAGTAAATGAGCACGGACACCGTGGACAAGCTCCGGGGATTCGGCTCTGTTTGTGATTCCTTAAATCAGGAGCAAAACACACATGGAGGGGCGTTACGTTAGTGTCCCTACGTTTTTACACGTAGAGCGTTTCTCAACATTAACTAAAACTCCAGCTGAGGCCTGGGAAGCCACGCTGGGCGGTCGAGAGGGAGAGGCCCGCCGGGCTGGGTCAGACGAGGGCTCTCCTGGGGCAGATGACTGCAGGGACAGCCACCGGGCTACGGCAGACGGAAGCTTCTGGCAGCCTTCCCGCACACACCCAGAACGGCCCGTACATATCATCAGAACAAAATTAAAGGGACTGGAACTTCCGGTTGCCTGCAGCACACATTCCTCGCACCTCCACACTCCAGTTAACGCTTGTTGCCCGACTAGGACGGTCCCCGCGTCCCGCGACCTGGCACGCACGGTGGGCGAGCCCTGGGTACCGCGGGCGGGTGGGCGGGGCAAGCGGGAACCGGGCGCGGCACTCACCGATGAGGGAGTTGAGGGCGGAGTAGGAGCTGACGCGGCGCATCTTGTCGATGGTCTCGAAGGACAGGATGTACTCCTCGTTCTCGGGGCTGCCCAGGGTGCTGCTGGCACTGCTGCTCGTGCTGAGGTTTCCAGGGGAGAAGGCCACCGAGCTGCCCGCTGGCCCGGATAGCACGGAGGGGGGCACGTCAGCACGGCCACCCGGAAGAGACGTGCGCCTCCCACGTGGTCCCCCCACCCCGGCCTCCTCTGCGGCCGCGCCTGCGCCACAGCGAGACCCCAGGGCCAGCAGATGGCACCGTGGGACATGCGGTCAGGGCAGGGAAAGGGTGGGGCCCGGTGTATGTAGTTTCAGAAAATCACACCCATGACTGTCCCGACCCGAGGATCCGATTTCCAACATCTTACATTCTTCTGTCAAGCTCAGATTCTGCAAGGATTTGTTCAAGCTTCTGGCGGTGGTGACGGCACGAATGTTTCCATAGGAACTCACGGAGCGGAGTCTGGGGGTGCACGGGCTGTCCCGCACTGGGGTCAAACTCCCACCCTCTGGGAAAAGAAGAAAGAGTTAATGGCGGCCTTGAGGGGGCTGCAACAGCAGGTGACAGGAGCTCCCACCCGGACCAGCGCGAACGCCACCGGCAGGCCCATCACTCAGTGAGGGCCTCTGACGCACGCATGTCGGGTCAGCCGGACAAAGCTGGACACAGGCAGGCCGGGCGGGAAGGGGAGGTGTACGGAGCAGACGACCAGAGCCCATGCTTGCTGTGGTGCGGGACGCCGTTATAACAGACCTTTCAGAGCAGGGCTGGCGACCGGGGCTGCCCTGAGGGCAGCGCCAGGCGCTCTGTGGCTTGGCCGCGGGCAGCTGCCCTACAGACGACAGCAGAGTAGTGGCTGGTCGGGGCCACAGGCCCTCCCCTCTGCTGCCCCTGCCCTCCTCCAGCGCACCAGCTGTTTCCACTGAGCAAGTTCATTTTCATTTCCCTTCCCTAACGTCCTAAAAACAGTGATGCTTTTGTTATTGATCACGAGCCCTCCTTCCTGCAGAGAAGCTGCGCTCTGGGGGAGGGGGCAGCCCAACACAAAGAAACAGAAATCCAGCAAAAAGGACAAATGGGAGAAAAGGAGCTGCCTAACGTGACTCATGAACAGGAAACCGGCAACAGCTCATCACAGGAAGAGCTGACCTACGTTTCTGTGAGCCCCACTGCACACGTTCCGCTCTCCTTCAATATCTCCATGAATTTGATTTCCAAAAATGGTAAAAAGGAAGGAAAAGAGTCAGAGAATTAGTGTGGCTCCTCTTGCTACCCTTTCTATTCTGCTAAGTGCCTGGCAGGACGGGAGTCACAGGGGCCACTCAGAGCGGGCAGCGAGCTCAGGCCCCAGCACAGGGGAGGGCAGCTGTGGTCCTGACCTGGGGTCCCCGCAGGCTCCCTGAGCTTCGACGCCGTACCTGTGGTTGCTGGAGAAGGAAGGGGGTAGTTCTTTTCCTCCTCCATGAACTGCAAGGCCACCGTGCAGAAATTGCTTTCGTACTGAACGACGAGATGACTCAGAGCCACCACCAGTTCCTGCCGAGAGGGACAAAGACAATAACACTCACTGGCGGCTGGCAGAGGACTGCGGAAAAGCAGCGAGGCTGAGAGTTCATGCCGAGTGCTCGAGTCACCATACAAAAAAGAAAGGTTAAGACAAACTCTGCACAGTGTTGGCAGCAGGGACCGGCCCTTCCAGGGATGCGCTTGGGAGCATCCAGAGGGAGTAGGAGCTTCCGGACAAGCCATGTGGGCGGGATCACTAGACATGAGCAGCACAGAGCAGGTGTCCTCGGGACACAGGTGTGAATGACACCCTCCAAGGGGAAGGGCGGATCGATCCTGGGACCCAGGCTGAGATACGTGTTGATTGGATCCTGCCGCTGGGTTAGCCATTCGATCCGGGCGTATTAAAGCAGAACGTATCTGACAAGCCAGGGCATGCTCTTTTTATTAAATACAAAACTTGCAAAGATAAAAGGCAAGGAAGTTCTATGTGATCCTCAGGCCTGACGGCCCGAGGAGATGAGCGCAGTAGGCTTGTTGCATGACTGCCTGGGGACCCCTGGCTTGCACGCGAATCCTTGCAGCCCCATACTGGGGGGGGGTCTGCCCAGGTGCCCAGCTCTGCCCCTCCTCTCATGCGTGGGTCTCTCCTGCCTTAACCCCACACAGCCCTTTACCTCCTTTTGTCACGTCTGTGCACGGCACTGCCCCCAAACCCACCCCCTGCGTCTCCCCCCACTCTGAGCTCCAAGCTGGCCCTTCCAGCACTAGCAGAGCATCTCTGCCTCAGCGCTCCCGCAACCCCAAACTCAGTGTTGCCTGCTGGCACCACCCCTCCCTTTCAGCCCCCATTAGGGACTCCTCGGCTCATGCCCACAGAACTGTGAACCCCCAACCCACCTCCCACCCAACCTGCCCAGAGTCTGACGGCACTGACCTCCTGTGAGCCTGCTCATGCCCACTGCAGACACCCCATCTGGTCCTCGCTGCGGCGCCTACGTGCCTGCCCACTCGCCCTGCAAACCAGAGCACATGCCCCGCGGGGCTGCCTGCTGCCCCCTCCCAGCAAACAAGCAGCCTGTATTGTCTTCTAAGAGCACTGACTCTCCCCTTCACTCTGATATGGGGCGAGAAAAGCCCGTGCCGGGCCCTGGAACATTAACTCGCACCCAGGTCCTGGACCCTCTGATGCAGGGAATGCCATCAAAGGTCAAACACTGAATGCACTGCCCACACCCAGTGGCTCTGGACCAAGCACATCCTGCTGGGGTGGCGGCCACCCAAGGTGGCTGCTGCTGGCCATGGGCTCCTAGAGTGCGTCTGACCACAAAACGCAAATGCGGGGGTAATTCTGGCAAGGATGCGCAGGCTGGGGCAGAGGCCAGGTGCATTCTCAGCTTTGGGAAGCAGTTCAACATGGGCACCCTGGCACCCCGAGACACGTGGCCCAGCCCCCCTGGCGCCGAGGCACGTGGCCCAGCCCCCAGGCACCCCCGAGGTACGTGGCCCAGCCCCCCGGCACCCCCGAGGCACGTGGCCCAGCCCCCCAGCACCCCGAGGCACGTGGCCTAGCCCCCCTGGCCAGCAGCACCTCTCAGCCTCATACGGCAGGGTCAGTCCCACCTTCTTCCCAACCTCCTGCCTTCTGCTCACATGCAGAAAACAAGGCCTTGCCTGCCTGGGTCCCGGCTGCTCCTTGCCCCTTGTGCCCACCACCCTCGATCTAGCACAGACCCTTGAAGGAGCCACGGCTCCTGCTCCAGGCCTGAGTATTTGCTGTTCCCTTGGCCTGGAAAGGCCTCCCCAAGTGTCCCCCAGCCCACCCTGTGTTTCCTTCAGGCCTCTGCTCAGACGTCTCCCTGAGTGCCCCACGTTCATCCAGGGCTCCGCCCACAGACACACTCTACTTCATCCTGTTTATCTGCCTCAGAGCACGGTCACCCCCTGCCACATCACAAGTGTGTCTGTTCAGTCTTCAGCCTGACCAGCTGCAAGTGCAAGCTCTCGGGAGAAAAGCCAGGTTCAGTTCCTGGCTGGGTCGTCACAGCCTGGTGACCCAGGGCCCAGCACACAGGTGCCTAACAAGTAGGCACCAAAGGAACAGAGTCTCTCCCTTCAATCTCTGCCATTCTAATCTCTAGCACGGGGTTCACTTCACCAAGTTGTCATAGGATTCAGGACATCCCGCCTGGGCACACGCACTGCCCCACGGGGAGTCCGGTTAATGCTCGTTTGGTTGTGTGGAAGGTCGGACCACGCGTCTTCCCAGGGTCCTCCCTGCAGCCTCTGTGTGCTGGCTGCCTCCTCCTTGCTTCCTCCCCCAAGGGCTGTCCCTGCTGCATGTTTCCAACAACAAATTACTGCCTGACATCTGGTGGTCACAGAGTCTCAGACTCGGCCTCGTAACTATGGCAAGACGGAGCAGTGTTCAGGGGAGCACATTGGCTCCAACATGTGCACCCTCCAGGCTTGCCTCCGGGCGAAGGTGCTCTGGCCCGGGCAGCTTGCCCCCTTCATCTGCACCAGGGACCCGGGTCCTGGGGTGTCGATGGGGAAAGAGCCTCTGATACTTTCCGTCAGTCTCGCTCTGGGTCACACATGCGGGTAAGGGCGGTGGATGCCGGGGGCTGGTCCTCTGCAGGGCTGTGGTTACTAACCACAAACACAACTAAAAGCACAGGGCTGCTAGGCGGATGGTGGCGAGGAAGCTGGGAGCGCAGATGCGGGGTTGGATGGGTGACATACTTGCACCCCCTGCCTGGCCCTTCTGAGGAGGTGGACGCTGCAGACTGGGCACGCTGCACTTCGTCCTTCACGGACAGGTTCACCTCCAGAGGGATCTGGGAGGCTGGCGTCCACATGCGGACTTTGATTTTATCAAGTAAGCTCATGAAACGTGGCGACGCTCTGCTATTTATCGCCTTATCAACGATATGCACTGTAACAAGTAAATGGAGGTCATCTCTCCCACATCGAATACATGGGACTTTACGAAAACCCCGCCACATAGCCCTGTTTCTCTCCTGCGCCGCAAGCTGGAACATACAAGCGGCTGGCTGCGCATGTGACCAGTGCCCTCGCTGTGGTCACAGCCGGTGACCCTGACCGGGGCCTCGGAGCGGGGTCTCCTGGACCAGCAGGCTGGGCCCCGCTCCCTCAGGGTGCTATGCGCCACACCAGTCCCACCATGTGGCTCTGGACAAGGAGAAAACCAAGCTGCCATGGGTGCTGGGGTCCTGCAGACGGCGAAGGGTCCCTGTCTCGGAGCAGGCACCACCTCCTCCCCAAGACCTTCCCTGCCCACCCCACTCAGATGGCATCGTTTCTGCAACTGCTACCCTCCTCCCCTAAACCTCTGTGCCCCCATGTTCCCATAGCAAACATCACCTCACTGACTTATTTAATAGGCATGCTGGGGCGGTCTGTCTCCCTGAAAGCAGGGCAGGGTCCCACGGCCTCCCCCAGCACCTGGAGCACAGCACTCAAGCATTTGCTGAAAGAATGAAGTACTTTGGCGCTGTGAGGGGAGTCCGGATAATACCCTCACAGCAGGGCCCTTCACCATGTGCAGAACCCCACGACGATAAGCCACTGCCCTCCTCCTCATCCCCTTGCTGCCCCTCCTGCTGCTCGCTGCCACAGCCACTCAAATGGCGGGCAGCCCCTGGGCACACCATGGGCCTTCATACCCCTGGACCTTTGCACATGCTCCGCCTAGCCTACCTGCTCTCCCTGTCCCTCACCTCCCTGGCTCCTGGCTGCTCAGGAACGAGCTCCCACCTGTGGAAGCCTTCCTGACCCCTCTTCCCTGACGAGGCAGGGTAGGTGCCACTCTGACCTGTTCCAGAAAGCTCTGCGCCCACCTCTGAGGTCCTGCATATTTATGGGTGCTTTGGCACCATTGCTGGTTCCCGTGTCTGCCCCTTGAAGGCAGGCTCATCTTCCACTCTATGCTCCAGGGCCTGGGATGCAAGAGCTTGCATGCTGAGCCCAGGATGGAGGAGCACGTGGGAAGAAGAGCTATTCTCGGCCTCCAGATGGGGCACACCCCTCATTGCGGGAGGGGCTCAGATATGCGGCCGCGCCCCTGGGATGCAGCTCCAGCATGCAGCCCCCCAGGCAAGGCAGACAGCAATGTGCCCTCAGGAGAGACCTGGCTACACCTGGGACAGCGAGTGGCATTCAGCCAGGACCAGGACACCAGGGGCCTTATCAAGGCACTCGGGGATGTGCTCAAGAGCACAGCAGGCCCAGGCGTCCCCACGGCTTCGCTGGCCACCATCCAGACACTGGAAACTGAGAGGGACAGTTTTCCAATTTTTATTAACGTTTTTTGTTATTTTTAGGATTTTCTGGAAAGAAGGAGTAAAGCTTTCCTTCTTTAAAAGGGATTTTAATGGACAATTAAAGGAACCACTACTGTGCTGCTATGATCAGTGGCTCTGAGTAGAGGCACTCTGCTGGTGGGCGGCAGGAAAGGAGCCTGCGATCGAGAAAGTGCGGGCCAGTAAAATGGGCCTGACGCCAGGGTCTCGTGTCGCAGTCCTGATGGGGCGCTAGCTAATCGGGCACATGAGCAACGGGCTCAGCAGCCCCTGAAGGGAACATGAGATAGAAGGAGCCCTCCCGTGTGTCAAGTCTGGCTGACATGAACGTGCCCAGATTGCGTCCCTCCCAGGAAAACCAGTGGGGTCCAAACGAGCCAACGGCCCCAGGCCATGCCCGGCCTCCCTCTCCCCCATGCGGTGGTCTCGGCCCGGCAGCTGCTCGGTGCCATGTGAATGCGTGCCACCCTCGGGAAAACCGCCTCTGCTGCATGGGCAGCCTTCCAAGTTCACCAGTAAACCACGCGGGTCCCTGGTGGTGCCTCTGCCTGGGGGGGGCGGGCATCTAGCTGTGCCGGGCCAACTTCCCACAGAGGTGTGAGGCCTTGGACGGAAATCCGTGATATTTCTACATCTAAACAGACAAGTACAAATTTTCAACTTTAGAAAAGTGTTCCGTTGAGCCGCTGACAAACACGGGGGCGGGGAGGGGAGTACACTACACAAACCTTTCCGTCTGTCTGTGGGTGTCTACTGCTCTTTTGAGTCTCCGGGATTTGTGTATGTGTTGCTCCCAGGCAGGAAGGAGCCTATTCTACAAGCTGCCAGGAGGCGCAGCCCTGTTAAATGCCTTTAAATGAAGCAAACACACGAGTATCTGGTGAAGAAACGCATTTTGTAGAGAGTTAAACAAACATTTCAAGGTCTGCTCTCGAAAGGGTGCGTGCCAGTGAGAGATGAGGGCTCGCGGCTGCGGTCAGGGATGCTGGTGCAGACCCCAGGGCGCCGTGCGAGACCGGCCGCCAGGCGCTCTGCTGCTGCCTGCGGACCTGGGGGCCACGCACCTTGCGGACCACGGGGCTCCCGTCGTTGATCAGCTGGGCCAGCATCATGGCCACGTTGTGGTCGATGGTGGTCGAGTGGTCGGTCCTCTCTGCAGAGTTGCCCACGAATGTGCCAAGGGCGAAGACCGCTGCGCAGCGCACCTGCAAGACGGGCCAGGTCGCGGTCAAGCCACAGGGGGTGGCTGGGGTCCGACCCTGCATGGTACCACCTGTCCTGATAGGGCAGCAGGGCGCGGGGAGGCAGCCAAGCACCAAACTGGGCACCGTGTGAGCCACCAGGGAGTGAGGGACCCGGAGGCTAGGTGATGTGGCGGCATGGTCTCTGGCCCTCTCCAGATTGCCGTGGGCGGGTCGGCGGGCTCTGGCCTCAACATACTGGCAGTGGCGGGCTCACCTCAGGGATGGGGTCAGAGAGGAGGCTGCAGAGTTTCTCGTGCGCACTGTCCCTCACGCCACACCACCTGGCCGAATCAAAGTTCTGCCAGATGCGTCCCAGGCAGATGGCCACCCACTGGCGCAGCAGTGGGTGGGGATCATTGAGCTGCTCCAGGCAGATGGCGATCAAGTTTCCCTGGAGGCAGGCTTCCTGCGAGAAGGCAGACAACAGCCGGCGGTCACTCCCAAGCCGGGGCAGCGAGGGGTGCCGGCGGGGGTCACAGCCCTGTTGCTCGTTGCTCAGGGAAATGCCCATATTGCAACTTACGTTCAGTTTTCCTCATTCCAGATCCCACCAATTTCAACTTACCTGCAAACGGTGGGCTACACGAAGGCCCCGCCCCGTGCCCCAGGGAGCCCCCTTCTGAGGGAGACTGTTCCACAGACATTCAGCCAGAACAGGGCAGCTGGGGCCAGGCCTCTGCAGTGGAGGGGGGGGGGCGGCCGTGGCACTCACCTGTCCGGTGTTGTAGCTGTTCACAATCACGGCGAGGATGAAGGCCGTCATGGTCCGGTGTTCAGCCTGGAAAACAGAAGTCAGCCTGGTTTTGCTCTCTCCCGTGGTGGAAACCCAAACTTCCCCAAGCACAGCACAGCTATCCTTTCTGAACCTTTGCGATGAGCCTGGTGTGCGGACACGAGAGTCAGCTCTGCTGTCTCTGGATTGGAGCCTACAGACAAAAAAAGCCCTTTGAAGAGGGTCTGGTGGCTCTGGGCTTGGAGCCTCGGGCACAGGCTGTTCCCCGAGCTGCGAATGCCACAGGAGGGGACACGTCTGCTGCGGCCCCGCGTGAGCAGGGGGCCATCCCGCCGGTGGGAAGCACCCGACTGCTCACCCCTCACCCCTGCCCAAGCCTGTGGAAGCACGCTGCCCTCGCCAAGAGCGCTGGCGGGAAATGCGTGGATGCTGCGTCCTCAGTTCCCAGCTTTCTCCTTCCCGGTCTTCCGTCGCGTGGGTCGGTCTTCATCCTGCCCTTCCCTCTGTGGCCCTCCTGAGGGGGGAGCCAGTCAGCCTATTTCAATGGTTCCGTGGGGCCTGATGTTTTTAATGTGCACCTTGAGCGGAGTCTGAAACGGATCCTTCTCGCCCTCACCCTCGGATTTGTCAAGGCCACTACAGTGCCAATCCCAGCCTTCCTCCTCCCGCCTTAACCCCTCAAGTTCATGCCGGATGTTGTCTGTTTCCACAGCCAGGGTGTACTTAGCCATGCCAACACGTCTGCCAACTCCTTAGTCTTGTGCTGCTGCCTGTGTCCCTGTGGGCTCAATCTCCGAGCGAAGCATGGTCTTCGTAAGGGTCAATGCTGGGGGTCTGAATGTGGCGGGCTCTGAGTCTCTGGCCACTTGTCCCGAACAGTACAGGAGCAGGTGGAGGGTGCTGGGGTGACAGTCCGTTTCCTCTAGTGCCAGTGTCCGTCACCCACTGAAGCTGTCCACTCCAGCACAAAGGCCCTCTTCTCGTTCTGGCTACTTCTAAGGTTTTCCCTTTTGCTCTGAGATGTTCTACTTCCATCAGGATGCGTCTTTGTGTGGATCTGTTTGTATTCAGCCTTTGCAAGATTCACTGTGCTTTTTAAAAAAACTCGTTCCTTTCTTCCTATCGGGAAAATTCTCAGCTATGGGTGTGCTCACATCCTCCTTCTCCCCACTGTCCCGATGGAGCACTCTGGCCTGGGGCTGGGAGCAGTGGGACCCCTCCTCGCAGGCCTCTGAGCCCCCTTCATGCCTTTGTTTGCTCCATTCTGGGTGACTTCTCCACGAATTCTCTCACTCACGGTGCTGGTCTGTGGTTCACTTCATCCACGCAGCATTGAACAGCAGTGGCTACGTCTTCTGTTACAGGTTCTCTCCCCTCAAATCTGCCTATTTACCAAAAGAATCCAGTTGGTCGTTTTTTTTTTTTTTTAAAGATTTGACAGAGAGACAGAGCGTAAGAGGGAACACAAGCAGGGGGAGCAGGAGAGGGAGAAGCAGGCTTCCTGCAGAGCAGGGAGCCCGATGCAGGGCTCGGTCCCAGGGCCCTGGATCATGACCTGAGCCGAAGGCAGATGCTTAATGACTGAGCCACCCAGGCGTCCCTCTAGTTGGTCATTTCTGAGGATGAGTAAAAAGGAAAGAACAGATCATTTTCTTCTAACAGGGACAAAAGTACTTCTGAGGAAACAACATAATGGTGTTATTTCTGGACGTAACTAAATTGTTTCATTCAATCGTCTTACACACACTTACCCATACGGATTTTACAGTCTTTTTCAGAGAGCTCTATTACTTTCAGTTCTCGGGGCTGATTTCCTATTTGCCGACTCTGCTGGTTCGCCCGCTTACGGCTGAGGCTCTCAGGCTCTGGGCTGTGCAAGCGTGCGGTGGGAGGTTCTGCCTTTGCTTCCAGGCCCCTGCGGAGCAGGGCTAGTGTCCTGGCCGGGACGTGGACACCCGGGAGCCGCGTTCCTGAGCCCTTCCCGCAGGTGGGGTGGGGCGCGCCTCACAGGCTCCTGGCTTTCAGCAGGGGTCTGTTCTTGTGCTGCCGCCGATCAGGCACCATCCTGGGCGTGGATGTGGGTCTGCTGGGCAGGGGACCCCAGGGTCAGCGTTCCCTTCCCACTGTGGCTCTCCTCAGACTTCTTGCTTCAGCTTTTGGCATTTGGCATTTGGCAAACTTCTCTTTCGAATTTCACTATGGGCTCAAACATCAATGTGTTTGCAGCCGAAGCAGGGCCCACCCCGGCCGGCTTGGCTTGCCACTGAGCCACGATCACCCATGCAGGGTCCTTTTCCATTTGGTCGACGGTGTTCTTGCTCACCAGAAAAGCGGGGAAGAAACTGTCTCCAAGCCTCTTGTGAAGTGTCAACTTTCGCTGCCTAGGATGACACTCCCTTATCACACTTAGGTTAAAACATGTGGGTACTATTTGCCTTTTATGTAACCATCCTGTTTTTAATGTCTTCTGGTTTTTCTTCAGTAATCAGCATTTAGTTTAGAACACCAGGACTGTGAAAATGAGCTCTTATGCTTTAAATGTGCTGGCAAAACTCAGTTATATCAAGGAGCGACTCGGGATGTCTGTTCTGTTCTTTCTGCCATGCTAGGAGCTGCAGGGAGGGAACCTAGGGATTAATTACAACACATTTGTAGGAGTCGCTGTAAATGCTGTTCATAAATTACTATTGTTGAAGCATTTTAATAAAAGAAAAAAAATTGAAACTTAAATGTTCACTCTCTGCTTTCCTTCCCGATTCATAAGGCACATCGGCAACTTGTCATATTCCAGAACCTTCACTAGGCATGTGAGCTGTCATATCACAGACGTGCAAGCACTCATTAATCTAATTCCATTGACAGGATGTGAGAGAGAGCGGATTCTACTCTATTGCAAACACATGCCAGGGAGACAGACGAATGTAAACAACCAAACTAACCTGCTCAGACACAGAAAGGAAACAGCTCTGAAATCAGGTGCTCTTAAGCAAAGGCACACCGCTTGCCCACTCCCTGACGTGGCCCTCCGCCCGCAGGGAGCCCCTCGCCACAGAAACCCCAGAGCGTGACGTGTGAGCAGAGACCAGCGACACAGATCTGAGACTGTCCAAGGAGAAGTGAGGGTCCTCTTACTGGCATGTAAGGGTCTGCCAAGACCGACAGGAAGTATTTGTGACCGTTGTCCTTCACCAGGTCAGCTTGGCACGACTGGGGAGAGAAAGAGACAGGAGACACCGTGAGTGCAGCTACCTGGAGGGGCTCCCTGCTTCCTGGGATGTGTGAATAGTGAAGGTGCAGTGAATGTCTCATGCCTCCGTGATTTCCTCAAGTCCAGGGTTCGTTTGGAAGAACAGCTAGAACGGCTGCTTACAGACACACCCTCCTCGGCTGTGGGAGAGGGGCTGGCACCTCACACATGCTTAGGAGTGCGGCAGCTCCGAGACGTTCCCCGAACACTTCTGGGTACCAGCCGGGAGGGGGGCCCCTTCACCTCGGCGGCCCGAGCCCAGACCCTCCCTTCCCATGATCCCTTCCTCCTGCCCTCCGAGGCAGGATGCACCCAACACTCGAAATCCTCCCTGGTTTCTGCAGACCCCAGCCCCTGCCGAAGCTTTCCTTAGGATTTTGCTTAGACTTACAAAAGACTGGAAAAGGATCCTCAGTGTGAGTAAAGTTGTGGGGACCATCTGTGCTATACGTTTCAAAGTGCTTCCCGGAGCAGAGGCCCGACTCCGTACCCCAGAGCAGAGCCCTGAGGTGGGAAGCGTAAGTGAAGTGTTGGGCGTGCAGCTCTTCCCAACTCCCCGGGCTGCACTGCACCTGTATGCCCTGCACGGCTCTGGGTTCACGAACTCAGCACACGTTCAAGGACCCGCTGGTGCCAGGCACTGGCTCAGTTCTGGACACAGAGACATGACCCACACCCCGCTCACGGTCTCTGGAGGAGACAACTGTGTGCATGTGATGGCATGGCAAGGAGACCCTGGGGATGTGGGGGCTCAGGGAAAGGAGGGGGTGCCTACTCTGAGGGACAGCTGGGATTTTCTGCAGAGTCGGGATGGAGGGGAAGGCAAGCCTATCCTGTGGGATGTGGGATGCAGATGGCACAAGGCCTCAGATGCTGCATGGAGGCCCCGAGGAGGCCTGTAGGGGCTGGAACCCGGGAGGGTCAAGGCAGTGGGTCTGCAGGACTGCAGCGGAGGATGAGCCAGACCGGAAGGGGGCGGCACATGCAGCAAGGGCGGAGGGAATGGGGATGACCACGGACCCCGGAGACAGGAGACGGAGACTGTTCTCGCAGGATCTGGGGGGTGGTGGGGGTGCGGGTGGCACAACTGCTTGGCAAGATCACTGAAGAGCTGGGGTGCCGGTCACAGGCCCTCAGAGAAGGAAGCGTTCTATTTGGGGGCCAGTGTGTTTGAGGCGCCTGAGACACAAGCAGAGCCACCAGGAGGAAGGTTGCACGTACACACTCCAGCGAGCAGAGCGGGATCCAAGACGACCTTCCAGATTGGAAGTCACCCTCATGTTGGGTGGGAACCCAACGGCACAGAGCGGGAGGAGGGTGCTCTGGACCACGGAGGACGGGGCCCTGGAGGACACAGGAAACAGGTGCCCAGGGCTGAGGAGTGGGAATTCTGGAGAAGGGAGCCTGGCTCGGAGGTGGTGGCCGTGTTACCAGAAGCCCTGATGTCACACCAGGCTGGCGGGTTTGGGGGCATTTTGGAAGTGCTGGTTCTTCAAGGGGCTCAGATGATCATGCCCTGGACACTCAGGGTTCGGGTGCATAGTGCCGAGAGAAAGGTTTCTGTTTGCACAGAGGACAGGAAAAGGCAGAACTAGAAGCAAGGAGCTAGGTCCCGCGCCAGGCTGCCCCTCTTGCTAGCTGTTGGGACCCCAGTGTAGAGCTCTGTGCTCAACTCGTGGGGTCGAAGGTAAACACACAGTATACGCAAGAGCATCTGAGAGTGACCCGCGTCCTGGACGCTCTTCTTCTTGGAGGGAGTGACCCTTGGAACATAGGCATGATGTTACATGGGCTCCGGGACTAACGTCCAGAAAAACTGGTTAGTGGCATTTGGGGTAACATGTCCACGGAGACGATGAATTTCCCCTGCTCCCACCAGAGGACAAAGGCCATTGAAGAAGAAGTGAGCGTCCGACAGCAAAGGGAGAAGGGCTGCATGCTCCCCTCCACGGGTGGGGGGCTGTCTCCTGCATGCAGCCCCCTCCCAGCTCTGCAGACAGAGCCTCCCCCCCACCTCCTCCACACGGCCGGCTTCTCGGGCGCTCTGATAATTCGGTGTTTCTTCCTCGCACCAGTAAACCGATAGGGCGGCCACTGGCCCTGCCGTGTAAGTGGGACCTAAGCAGGGTGGGGCGCGGGTGGCTGGTCAGGAAGCATGGGCACCGGGGACTCAGGTGAGCAGGCTGATTCCCGAAGAGCCAGGAAGCCAATGAAGCGCGAGTTTCCAAGTAATCCTGCAGGGACGCCCTGCTCTGAACTCAGGTGGTGACAGAAGATCTAAGAAGGTATCAACACGATGTCCTCTCTGTAGAGACGCCGTCCAGAGGGGACCGGGAGGGAGCAGCACCGACGCCCCTGGGAACCACGGTCCCGTGCCCGATTCTGAGAACAAAGGCCCCTTCTTCTTAAACCAGAGGTTCGACAAGTCAGATCAAGGCCTACGCGTTTACAGTGAAGCCCTCCAGCGCGCCTCATCAAAGAATGACTCGGTGCCGCTAATTCACGCCCCACTCATTCTGAGCCGAGGTGCGTGCATCAGGGGCCTTCGGTGTGTGCGTCAGGGGCCTTCGGTGTGGAGCCTGCTCTGATGAGGGGGTCACGCGCCATCTCTTCGCGGGTCTGCCTGCCCTTTCAGGCCTCAGCCGGAGTCGCTTACCAGCTGGCTTAGAGCTTGCTCAGACTTTCACCAACTCGGCTGTCCCACCCCTGCCCTCTGTCCACACCGCATGCAGGGACCTGGGACACACGTACCCTGGCCAAGTGCCTCATCAGAAGGAGGGAAACACCAGGCCTTTCGACTACAAAGGCACAGAAATGTAATGCACAGACACACACTTGTCACGGGCTCGGTGGAAAGCCTCGCCTGGAGCCTGGGGGGCTCTGGCAGCCGAGGAGCCTCCGAAGCAGCTGCGCCCCCCAGATCCAGCTGCAGGTATGACATATTAAGGCTGGAGGAGAAGCAAGGGCATGAACATAAAGTGGTTTTTGTAAACACACCACTGTCCGACCACATGCAAAACCACCTCTGACGTGCTTTCAGTTCTTGCTACAGCTTTGGTTCTTCTCTCTCGGGATTTCAGGGAATTGTGCTTTCAGAACGAGGGACAGGGAAGTGAGGAAGAGAAGCAGAGCAAGCAGGGGAGGAAGGGAGCACACATTTCACTGTGGCACCAACCGAAGACACAGTGCAGATACCAGGATGGAGCAGAGAGCAGGAGGGATGGTTTCCTCAAGGCTGATTTACGAGGCCAGGCAGGTGGCAATACTCTGGAAAAGCACACTTCCTTCTCCTGCACGCACATGACAGTCTGTTACGGGGGGCGGGGGGGGTGTGGAGGAGGGCATGGGACGTCGGCAGGGACATCGGCAGGACCGTCCTGAGCACCAGTGGGCACCGCCGCTCATGACCTGCCGTGAACTCGGAGAAACACACAGAAAGTCAACTTCCCATCCATGTGGGTCCCAGAGTTCAGTCCTCAATGAGAGAAAAGGAAGACCCAGAGCGGGCTGCAGGGTGGCTGTTGCCAGAGCGAGGGGTGCCCTCGGAGACGGCGAGATGGTGTCGGGATGCGCACACACCGTTTTAGCAACGGGGCGAGGTCATGAAACCAGCGGTGCCTGAGAAAACGAGACCAGGGCAGGCTTTCTGCTTACTGGTCACAAGAGCTCACAGCCCCTCACGAATTCCGCAGCACGTTCATTAGCGCGTTTATGTCCCTCCGCACACCTGAGGCCCTGGCGCGACGGACTAAGAAGATACTTAAATATACAGGGCGCCTGGCCAGCGAAGTCGGAGAAGCCCGTGACCCTTGATCTTGGGGTCATGAGTTCAAGCCCCACGTTGGGTGCAGAGAGGACTTAAAACAATAAATGAACATAAAAAAATATTCTCCAATCAGATGCTCTTGTGTCAAAGGTAAACTTCGGAATGAAAACACCATCAACGTTGTAAATAACCAGGATCAATGGGAAAATCACTGGCACATATGGACGCTTTTATGCCTTCAAACTACTTTTTCACACGTTCCAAAATTTGTAAATATATTTAAAAGTTCAAAAATCAAAATGCTACAGAAAGGCATAGACGGAGAAGGCAGCTTCCCCCCTCTGTCCCTGCAGGGGCTGCAGAGTCGGCGTGATTATACCTGAATGTGGAAAAGTGACATCTGGATATAAAATGAAAATAAATGTTAAAATAAAAGGCAAGTGAAGCTCTCCCTTCACCACTACTGTAAGTGCTTTGTTAGCTTCTTACTGATTCTCCCAATGTTTCTTTATGCAAACCTATGAAATAGGAACACAGACACTGAGCCATCCTTTTCTTAAATGAGAGGATGCTCCCGCTCTGTGAGGCAACCTTGCCACGTGGAGCCGGCCTCTCTTCACGGCGAACGTGCAGCAGTCCGTCAGGAGGAGAGTATGGCTTGTTCAGACCCACGCGGGCAAAGCTGTAAATTCCTGTAAGCAACACGGCCCCGTCACAGGGCAAGTGCATTTGCAGTCTTGATACCTTGTGCCCCAGCAGCACAGCCTGCTGGAAGACACCTGAGTGCTCGCCCATCTGAGAACGAAAATCCGTATTCAGTGACGCCCTGCTGCGCACGTCCCTTATCATGGGAAGGCCTGAGCATCTCCCCTATGTGTAAATAAGGGCCATTTGTATTTCTCTTTCTGGGAACTGATAGTTCATGTTCATCTTCTGGCCATTTCTCTGCTGGACTGTCAGTGTTGTTTTTGATTTCTTGGAGCTCCTTACATATTATGAAGGCTGGTCTTTCACCTGGGAGAGGAGTTTTAAATACCCCCCCCCAATTCTTTGACTTTGCTCATGTTTTTTTTAACCCCCCATGCAAATGTTTTATTGCCATGCAGGCAAATCTATTAATTTTCAAAGACATCTAGACTTTAAGTTATGGTTAAAAAGGCTTTCATCACTCTAAGGCTAAAATAGAATTTACCTGGGGAGCGCCTGGGTGGCTCAGTCATTAAGCGTCTGCCTTCGACTCAGGTCATGATCCCGGGGTCCTGGGATCGAGCCCCGCATGGGGCTCCCTGCTCCGCGGGAAGCCTGCTTCTCCCTCTCCCACTCCCCACTGCTTGTGTTCCCTCCCTCTGTCTCTCTGTTAAGATAAATAGAATCTTAAAAAAAAAAAAAATAGAATTTACCTGGGTTTTCTTTTAGTGCTTTCATGGTTTCATTCTTTATATTTAAATAATCTTCTTAAAGTCAATTCTGGGGGCGCCTGGGTGGCTCCATCGGTTAAGTGTCTGCCTTCAGCTCGGGTCATGATTCTGGGGTCCTGGGATTGAGCCCTCCATCGGGCTCCCTGCTCCTGGAATTGAGTCCTGCATCAGGATCCCTGCTTCATGGAGAGCCTGTTTCTCTCTTTCCCTCTGCTGCTCCCCCTGCTTGTGCTCTCTCCCCCCCGCCCCCGTAACAGACTGTCAAATAAATACAATCTTTAAAAAAATAAAAAAGAAAGTCAATTCTGGTGTTTGGGATGCGCAGGTGGACAGCTAGCTACCCTAACACCAGAAATTCAGGAGCCCGTCATCCTTACTGAGTGGATCTGAGCTGCTGACTCGACCTTGCACAACGCCCTGTGTACACTAAGGCCCGTCTCTGTTGTGCCCGTTTGTCAGCCTGTCTGTTCATGATCCAGCCCCACAATGCTCTTTAGTACCAACGCTTTGTCATAAGTCTTGATATCTGGTAGGGTTAGTTCCTTGCCATTTTCCTTCCTATTCAGTCTCCCTGGTGATTCCTATTTATTTCTCCGTAGGAAGTATATAGCATGCCTGTCTAGTTCCAGAAAAGAGGGAGGGAAAGAGCTTGCTGGTAATTTTATTGGGATTGTATTAAAGTCTAAATTAATTTAGGGAACACTGACATACTGCCGATGACAAATCCTTCTGTAAATAAACGGCGTACGTTTTTATTTGTTCGGGTGGATTTCTGGAATGCTTTACAGTTTTCTTCTCAGAGGGTTTTCATGTCTCAGGTCAGATTTATGCCCAGATTTAGGGTTCTCCTGTAAACGGGTGCATGTATCTTCACTGGCTGTTCCTGTGATTTCTGTATCTGAATCTTGAATCCCCCTTCCTCGTAACACCTCTCATTAGCAGCCTGGTACTGACTCCACTGGGATTTCCAGGCGTATCAAGTGCCAGCCGTAGTGGTTTGCTTCTACCTTTCTAGTTTTTGTGCCTTTTATTTCGGCCTCTGTGTTAGCGGAGGGTGACGGTGGCTTCTCATTCTGCTTGCTTGCTGCTCTTAGTGTCTCCCTGCTAAGTCCAATGCTGGCTTCTGGGCTTAAATGTTAAGAGGAGTAGCTAATGACGTGCTCATATTGTGTGGTTTTCTTCCTTCATGAGAAGATCGATGTCAGCCTTCTTCTACTGATCAATATTATTACTGTAACGGCTCGGCTTCTCGGGGGCTGACGCAGAACCAACCCCCCACACCGGGAGGAGCCCATTGGGCAGTGCGGTGCTGTCCCTTCCATGTTTCCATGTTCTTCTGGGTTATTTCCAAACACAAGTATGGATGTAATGTGGTTTCCTTTTTGTGTGTGATCTTTTTCCATTTTCTTTGTGTGTGGTGACATATATACAACATAAAATTTACCATTTTATTGATATGTAAAGCATATGGCTTGGTGGCATTAAGTACGTTCATGCAGTTGTGCATTTTAGGTTCTCACATTGTTACAATAGTTCCATACACAGAACAGTGATGTTTGCCTTCAGTTCGCAGCTCCAGAGGGGTGAGATGCTGCTGGGGCTCTCCGCTCCAGGGGGCCACCGGACATGGCGGGTTCTTCCCAACGCCTTTCCCTGTTCCTTCTAGGGAAACTGGTGTGTTTGAGCCTTCTACTTCTTCTGGAGTCCATTTGGTAAGTTGTATTTTCCTGGAAATACAAGTTTGCTATATTCAAGTTATTACTGCATTTTCAGAGATGTGCGAGTCAACACGTTCTCCTTCCCATAGTTCTTCCCACCTTGTCCGTTCTTGGTTGTGCTTTGCCTCCTTCATCAGGTGAGCTGATTCCCCCCGCCCCCCGCAAAGAAACAGCTTTTTATTTACTGTTGAGTTTTTGTGTTTTTGTTTGCGAACTCAGAGAAAGTCCTCCTTGGATCTTCACTGAACAGCTCTTCTCTGCATACCTATGGCTCCTTTGGTTGTCGTCCTGGTTGATGGCTTACTCTACTCTGCTTCTCTGTCAGGGTTACACGGGGACTGAAGGTTGCCAAGTTTCCTCTGAATGTGACTTTAGCTATATTCCATGGGTTTGATGTGCATTATTTTTATTGTCTTTTGGAAACTATAAACGTGTCTTGTATTCTTCCTTTGACCGAAGATTGAAGGCAATTGCTTAAAAAAAAAATTTCTAGTCGGAAGGCCCATTTTGTTTTCTGATACTGTTATTCATCTCTGGTCCTACTATGCACATTGTCTATGCTAGTTCTACTTTTTGGAAATTCTTAAGGTTTCTTCTGTGGCCTAATATATGGTCAGATCTTGTACACAGAAACCGTGTTTATACTCAGCACACGGCGTTCCATGCACGTGGCCTGCCTTACTTGTAAGCCTATGTTATTCTTAACAAAAGCAGCAACAAGAGTTTTTAAGTGCCCGGGCTGTAGGACGTGCTCTGCGGCCATGGAGACGGAGCCCACCACTGGCTCTTCATCACCACCTCGAGGAAGTTGTTGGAACTCCCACTTTTATGCGAGGAGGCAAAGGTCCCGAGGTCTGCTGGTGGCGGGGCTGGAGCCCCAAACCAAGGCTGGTCCAAACCACGGGCACCACGACAGCTGTGGAAAGACCCACCCCGGCACAGCTACGTGGCTCGGACGCTCTTACCAGGAGGCAGAGGTTCGGCTCGTCTTGCTTTGTGTGAAAGGCTGGCAACTTCTTCCCACCATGTGTCTTGTGGTTTCTCTACTGGCAGAGGTTCTTTTATACACAGATTAGCTTCCATTTTTATCAGATGAATACAGGGAGGGAGGAAGAGCAGCGGAACAGCACTAGATGGCCTATTCCTCCCACCCCGAGTCCAGCTCCCATTTTGAAATAATAGCTATGTCTTTATTTAGCAATCTCAGACATCTACTACTCCATCATAGAAGGTGAGGGTTTTGCTCTTTTCCACTTGCGACTTTGTGTGGCCTCATCAGAGCCTCTGGTGAACTCAACACTCATTAATACCCATTAACATCACACACAGGCAAATCTGTCTCACTAGTGACTCCAGCTGCCTTCTTTGGTGACATTTTCTCACCGTAAACCTTTTGTTTCACTTGCTTATTTTTCTAATGCTTCTCCAGCCATTGGACAAGGCCCCTCAATTTTGCACCTGCTCAGCCTATCAGATAACCATCAGCTCCTGTGTCTCTGTCCACCTGGCCCAGGGGAACTCTGCTCTGCTCTGGGTGGATTCTGGTCTCGGCCCGAGAACGGCCTTCACCCTGGAGCCAGCCCTTCTGCTGGACTGGCCCCCGTGTTTCTGGAGCTCACCTGAGATTCCTGGATTCGTCTGAACTGTCTGATTTGTTTCTGTTGCACAGCTCTGCTAGTGTCCCAGCCAGGCCCTAAAACTGTCCCTGAGGGTCACGCTCAGCCATGCCACAGGGGGTCCTCCACCATGTGGGGCCAATGACCCAGCTGCAGGACAGGCAGCAGCCCGGAGAAATGCTTCTGGACGAAGAAACCCAGCCTCTTAGCCTCCTCCCCCTCTCACGTGGGGCGCTCGCATGCAGACTTTGTTTTCACCACCACTCACCTCCGTGCGTCTGCGTCTTGGCTCCTGGCCCTGTCGTCCCCATCAAAGGCATCAGAGCACCTTCCAGGCATGGCCTCTCAAGCTGGCCCAGCCACCCTCGGGATCTCCTTTTAGCTTCCACTTTGAATGAACTTCCCGAATCACAGCCTTTGGGTTAGCTCTTTCCACTCGCCCCGGCTTTGCTACACTCTCAGCTCTTTGAGGCCAAGAACCCTATATTATTACTCTTTACGGTCCCCGAATGGAGCACAGCCTGGTTCCTATCGGAGGCCCACTAAGCATTTGCTGATCAAATAAAAAAGCCGATGTGTGCACAGAGAAGCATTATGATTCCTAACCATGGGTGATAATCACACCCAGTAACTGCTTCCAGTGTGGACAATTCTGTCCAGCTACCTGTGAAAGGAGGAGGGAATGAGTAGCAGAGCCAGGATGCAGAGGCCCAGCCTCTCCCCGCTGTGCCCTGTGGGCTTCTACCCAGACCCTGGAGCCCATGTCACTGCCAGGTGCGGCCTCGCGGTCCTGGGTGGCAAAGGTGTCTAAGCTGGCGCTTCTGGGACCGTGCAGCAACCCAGCCTTGACTTCAGGCTCCACACATCACAACTGTGGTTGCCCTTCTCCTAAAACACGCAAGACTGGAGTCCTGTGGGCTGTGCTCTTGGGCTGACCAGTATCCCCATCCTCATCCTCGCTCTGATCAGCTCTGCAGAGCCAGCGAGTCAGCCCACCCTGACAATGAGTCACGAGCCCCTGAGTCATCACCCAGGAAAACGGCCTCTCTTAATTGCCCCTGGCGGCGGGTGTCGGGCTGGTGCTTCACCTCCTCTCACCAGGAAGTGCCCTGCAGCCTGAGTCACCGAGCCCATTCATGCTGCAAAAGGGTGATCTGTCACCTCCCCGTCTGCACCCAGTGCTGTCCGCCCACAGAGGGGCCTCACGGCCCGATGGTGAGCAGCAGTGACAGCCTCCTGCCTCCTCCTTCTGCTGTTCATTTCGCTCCTGGAAATCCAGAGCCATCTGACAACAACTGTCTCCCTCCTGCCAGAGACAAACAGACAGGCACACTCAGTGGCCTCGTCCCAGGCAGGCGGCCTCCAGGGCCTGAACCAGTGGTGGAAGGGGCAGACCCCAGCTCTGGTGACGTGAGGGGTGGGGGCTCTGCTGTTTGGGTCCACAGTTCTCCAAAGGCCCCTTGAGGGTGGATCTGAATCTCCCAGAGTAAAGCTCACTCTGAGGGCCTCTGAAACAGCCTCATTAACGAGGATGGCGGCAAGGAAGAGGCCATTCTGCAGGACAATAAAAACAGCACCTCGAATCCACTCAGACAGCACCTCCTTGCTGACTACAGCTTCCCCGTGAGACGTGCAAACTTGTGCTCCCCGATGCCGAGATTTAGTTTCTGCACTTTATAACATATAGTTTGGAAATTAAATGGACCATCGACGCAATTCAATTATTGATATCAAAATGAACAGGCAGGAAGGATAAGTGACATCATCAAGCACCTACAGCAAGCTCAGATGTGGGGCTGGGCTTTCCCGTGGACCCAGGCCTTCGCTGCCCGAGCACCTGCTGCATGGCAAAGCCACCTGCTCTATCTGCCTGCAGGGGCCGGGCCGCAGGGCAGGTGTGGGGCCCATAGGGAAACAGAGAGACAGAGGACACAGGTTCCCGGGAATGCAAAAACAAAACCACTCCAACACCAAACCTTATCAAATAACTTAAACCAGTAATGAGGGAGAGAAATTAATGAAAGTGAGTAAAGGAATCATGGTTGACCTGGGACACAAAGCAGGTCATGTAACACAAATCCCAGTGAAGCACAGTGAGCTCCATGTGGGGGGAACAGGATGGAAGCGGGGTAACGTGGACACACCAGCAAACACACCCCAGTCAGGGGGTCGGGGTCCCGTCCTCGGTGACCCGTCAACGTTGAGTGTGGGGACCCCTGCCGTGAGGTGATGTGGAGGCCCTTCAGCTCTGTGGTCTTCCTCCCCGAACCCATCACCCAACATTAGACACATCCCGACGGAGGGACCGCCCCAGAATCCCCCCGAACTGCCAGGCCCCCCGAAACCGGGACGTCAGAGACAGCTCAGCCCAGAGGCGCCTGAGGAGACACGAGGACCTGACAGAGAGGAGAACCAAGGAAAGTTGAACAGAGTGTGGACTTTGGCCAGTAATGACAGTGTGTCAACACGGACTCCTTATGATACTAGCAACAGGGGAAAGTGGGTGTAGGCTGTATGGGAACTTTACTTACTGTCTTAGGTTTCCTGTAAATATAACCTGTTCGAAAAGCAGTTTCTTAAGACAAAATCTGTAGGAACAAGGCATCAGGGAGACAGACAGACAAGCTGCCGGTACAGGACTGATGTCTGCCCCGGGCCTGAGCGTGCCAGCCCCTTGCAGGCACTGGGCCGTCAAGACAGCAGGCTTGGAACTGCAAACTCTCTGGCCGTCCTGGTCACACTCAGATCCCAGTGACACGAGTCATCACAGGATGGAAGAGAAAGCCAAACCCGCTCATTTTGTCAACTGAGTTTTCTGTGTGAGCCTAGAGGGGGCAGTGGGAAAGGGGGGTGCAGGTGCAGGAAGGGAGGCTGGTGGCGTCAGAGCCGAGGAGAAGTGCGCATGCGCTCTGGACCGGGAGGGGACTACCACAGGGACGGGGCTCCTCTCTAATCCGCCTTCACTCAGAGTGTGCTCTCTCTTGGCCCCAGAACAGCTGCACACATGCTGAAGCCCTCGTACCCCCAGATGGGGACTGACTTCATGAATACATGGCACAGATCGTTGTTCCAAATTCGCAGACCTTGTGTCCTCGGCCCCCTGGCGGCCGTGTAAATCAAACTGTATTAACTGTAACTTGAACTGCAACTGACAGTGTCTGTGAAGAAACCCCAATTAGCGGCAACCTAGCTTACAGCTTACAGGAATCTTTCAGTGACCGTCTCTGCCGCACCCCCCTCCACATCTGGTTAATTAGCAGAAAGACAAAGCATAAGGAGGGGTCTGAGGGACTGACTAAAGCCACCAGCACCCTCCCGCAGAGATCACAGGTTTGGCCATTCTATATGCTTTCTCATCCTCTCTTGATGTGTGACCCCCACCCCACGACCTGAAGGAAAATTTAAATGAATATTCTGCAACGTTTGCTTTCTCCCTCTCCCTTCCCCTGTGCTTGTCTGCACTTTCTGAAAGCTGCAGATGGCATGATGCTTTGCCTGGAAACTTTCCTAAGAAAAAGGACATTCTCTTATATTAACTACAAAACCATGATCGCTCTCAAGAAATTGAGCTTCGATACCATGCTATTATCTGATACTCAGTCCATATTCAAATTTCTCCCAATTGTCCCAACAAGGTCCTTTACAGCTTTTGGTTTGGGGTCTGGGATCCAGACCTGCACTTACTGGTCATGCATCTTGAGTCTCATCTAGAACAATCTTCCCACATTTTGTTGTCTTTCTTGGGTTGAAGATCTAGAAGGGACAGTACAGTTGCCCAAAGACTGTTCCACAACTTGAAATTTTTAACAGTTCTACTGAGGTCAAAGTGATATACGACAGGGCGCCTGGGTGGCTCAGTTGGTTGGGCGACTGCCTTCGGCTCAGGTCATGATCCTGGAGTCCCTGGATCGAGTCCCGCATCGGGCTCCCTGCTCGGCGGGGAGTCTGCTTCTCCCTCTGACCCTCCCCCCTCTCATGTGCTCTCTCTCTCTCTCTCATTCTCTCTGTCTCAAAAAAAAAAAAAAAGTGATATACGACAACTCTGCACATTTACAAGCACAGATCTTGATAACTGTGGACATACATACACACCCGTGAAGCCATGCCTACAATCAACTAAGGGATCTCTGTGCTCAAAAGTTTCCTGTGCCCCTTGGGAATCCCCCTCCCCAGGCAGCAACTAACCTGCTTTCTGTGACCATAGTTTGCACTTCCTAGAATTTTATGTAAATGGAGTCGTATGGTATAATACCCTTCTTTTCCTGGCTTCTTTCATTCAGCATAACCATCTTGGGCTGGTGTATTCTTTCTCCTTGCAGTGGGCATAGATCACTGTTGGCTTACTCACGCGCTGATGGTCACTTGGGCTGTTTCCAGCGTTTGGCTATTACAGATAAAGCCGCTGTAAACACTGTGTACAATTTTTAGCAGACACATGCTTTCAAGAGACCAGAACCGCTTCCCAGGCCGGGCGTGACACCTGCGTTCCTCTGCATCTGCGCCCACACGGGACACAGTCTTCTCATTTTGGACATTCTAACGGCCATGTGCTGCTGCAGGACGATGTGCGGCATCTTTTCAGGTGCTTCTTCGCCAGCAAACTACTTCCTTAGCGAAGTGTCTGTTCAAACCCGTTGCCCATTTTTTGGTCTGTGTGTTTGTTTTCATATTGAGTTTTGAGAGTTCTCTATACGATCTCACTATGAGTTTTTATCAGATAGATGATTTGCAAATATTTTCCCGTTTTAACTTTTTAATGTGGTGCCAGGTGTAGACTGCAGTTCACTTTTTTGCATGTGGATGTCCAAATGTCCCAGCACCGTGGGGTGAAAAGACACTCCGTTCTCCATCGAGCTGAGCTGTCTGCATCTTTGTTGAAAATCAGTTGACCATGTGTGGGTCTACCTCCTGACTTCTCATTGGGTTCCACGGGTTTGATGCCGCTTTCAGTCCTGACTACTATAGACGTAGATAAGTCTTTTTTTTTTTTTTTAAAGATTTTATTTATTTATTTATTGGAGAGCGAGCGAGCGAGAAACAGCACGAGAGAGGAGAGGGTCAGAGGGAGAAGCAGACTCCCCGCTGAGCAGGGAGCCCGATGCGGGACTCGATCCCAGAACCCTGGTATCATGACCTGAGCCGAAGGCAGTCGCTTAACCAACTGAGCCACCCAGGCGCCCCAGACGTAGATAAGTCTTGAAATCAGGTGGTACTGGTCCTTTGAACTTTGTTGTTGTTCTTTTTTCTTTTTAAAGAAAGGTGTTTTGGCTATTCTAGGTCCTTTGCATTTCCTCATGGATTTTAGAGTCAGGACCCAGGATGATGGGATCTCTCCGTAGATCCAGATTTCCTGTAATTTCTCTTGCCAGTGGTTCATGGCATTAAGTACACAAGTCTTGCGTCTCTTTTGAGGGGATTCATCCCTAAGTATTTCATATTTTCGATACTGTTGTAAATGTTTTTTACTTTAATCTCAACTTTTCATGGTTAATATTAAATATAAATAAAATAGTTTTGTGTGTTGACCTTGTAACCTGCAACCTTACTAAGCTCACTCACTAGTGGTACTGTTTTTTTTTTTTTTAAATAGATCAATCAGATTTTCTACAGAGAGAATCGTGTTGATTGAAAAGAAAGGCAGTTATGCTCTTTCCTTTATTTCTCTTGTACTGTGTGCAGCTTCCATGTGTGCCAGAGAGAGGTGACGAGGGTGGCACCTAGTCCTGCTCCTGACCATGGTGTTCAGACTCGTACCATGACATGTGATTTTGGCCCAGCAGTTTCGGTAGATGCTGCTCGTCATGCTGAGGAAGTTCCCTCTGTGACTGGTTTGCTGAGAGTGTTCTTAAAAAGTCTGAAACAGATTTTAGGTTTTGTCAAATGCTTTCTTTGTGGCATCTTTGAGAATGAGAATATGGCTTTTGTTGTTACTGTTGTTAATGTAGTAAATTACAGTGATTTTTCCAGTCGTTCAACTGCCTTACATTCCTGAAATAAATCCCGCTAGGTCATGAGTTATCAGCCTTTCTAGATGTGGCTGAATTTGATTTACTGAAGTTTTGTTTGGAATGTCTGCGTCGGTCCTCAGGAGGGACGCTGTCTGGATGTGGCGGCAGTGTGCTCACTGCTGGTCTTACACAACGACATGGGACGGTGCTTCTCTGCCAGCCATTTCCTCAGTGACGTGCTAGAACCCACCAGTGGAGCCACCTGTACCTGGAGCTTCTCTGTAGGAAAATTTTAAACTACAGATCCAATTTCTTCAACAGATATAGTGCTATTCAGACTCAGTTCCTAAGTGAGAAGCTCTTGTCATTCAAGGAATGTCTATTTCCTCAGAGTTCTTGAATGTCCTGGCATCGAGTCATTCATAATATTCGCTTACTGTTCCCTTAATGCCTCTAGAACCTTCCGGGATGCCATCTCTCATTCCTGATTTGGGAAGTGGCGTTTGTTTCTCTTTCTGTGCAGCCACTTGGGGAACAGGATGGAGGTACCTCAAAAAGTTAGAAGCAGAATGGCCTCTGATCCAGCAATTGCACGAATGGGTGTATAACCAGAGGAAATGAAGTCTGTATCTGGGTGGTGGTTTGTTCATTTTATTGATCTGCTCTAAGAACCAACTTTTCGTGGAACAGATTTTCTCTACTGTTTTTCTGTTTTCTTTTGCATTGATCTCCACTGTGATTTTTATTTCTTTTCTCCTACTTCCTTCGGGTTTAATCTGCTTTTCTTTTACTAACAGCTCAAGGTTGAAGCTGAGGCCAATGATTTAAAATCTTCCCTCTTTGCTAATGGATGCACGTAGAACTATAAAAGTTTCCCTCTCACGCTGCTTAGCTGTCCCCACAAATCCTGATATACTGTGTTTTCAGTTCCCCTCAGTTCAAGGTATTTTTTACTTACCTTCAGACCCTTCTGAAAAATATTTATTAAACGAATTTTATTTCACTGATTTTTTCATATAATTGTTTACATAATAAATTGTAATAAAGTATATCAGTAAAATTACATTTTGTATTATAAGCGCATATTTTTTCCAGCTTTGACTTATAATTGACAAGCAAAAATATGTACAATTTTTGTATATTCAATGTACTAGTGTGATATACACACATGCTGTGAAATGATCACCACAATCAAGTTCATTAACACATCCATTAACTCAGATAGTTACTATTGGTTTTGTTTTTTGGTGTGGTAAGAACACTAAAGGTCTACTCTCAGTATCTCTCAAGTGCACAACACAGCACTGTTACTACAGTACTCCCCAGACTGACAGAGACCTGCAAGTCTGTACTCCTCGGCCTGCGTCTCCCCGTCTCCATCACTTGCAGCCCTGGAAACCACTGTCTTGCTCTCTGGTCTGTCAGTTCGACTGTTTTAGATTCCACAAATGAATAAGGTCAGACGGTATTTGTCTTCCTCTGTCTGGCTTATGTCACTTGGCACGGTGCCCTCCAGGTTCAACAAATGGCAAGATTTTCTTCATCTTTAGGGCTGAGCAATATTCCAGTGCATGTATTTTCTTTATCCATCACCTGTTGACGGACACTCGGGTTGTTTCCATGCTTGGCAACCGTGAATGATGCTGCCGTGAACATGGGAGCAGGTCTCTCTTCGAGGTAGGATTGCATTGCCTCTGGTTCAACGCCCAGCAGCGGGAATGCCGGACCGATCAGCGGTTCCATTCTTAGTTTTCTGAGGAACCTCCACACTTTTCCACGGTGGCTGCACCAGTTCACGCTCTCACCAACAGTACTTGTCTTGTTCCCTTTTCTCCACGTTCTCGCCAACTCGCTAACTCTTGTCAGTGTGAGGTGGTATCTCACTGTGGTTTTGATTTGCATGTCCCTGGTGATGAGTGACGTTGGGTATCTTTCATGTGCCTGTTGGCCGTCTGGATTCTTCTTTGGAAAAATGTCTATTCAGGTCTTCTGCCCATTTTTTAACTGGATAGTTTGGGTTTTTGCAATTAAGTTGTATGAGTTCCTTATATATTTTGGATATTAACCCCTGTCAAATAGATGGTTTGAAAATATTTTTTTCCATTTCACAGGTTGCCTTTTTAGGGAATTGTTTCTTGTGCTGTGAAGAAGCTTTTTAGCTTGATGTAGTCCCATTTGTGTATTTTATAAATATTTACAACTATGCATGTTATCTTACATAAATATTTATGCTACTTCTATACTTTATTTATAGAACACTCATATTTCAATATTAAATGTTCTATATATTTTATACTTACATTACTTATTAAAATTTTATTTTACAATGTAATCATTAAATGACTTATTTAGAAGTGTGCTGCTTAGTCTCCAAGTGTTTGGAGGTTTTCCTGTTACCCATCTGATTGTTTCACTCCACTGTGGCTGCAGAACACGCCGTACAATTCCAACTCCTCTAACTCCGGGTGGTGCGCAGACCCCCTCCTCCTCACGCCCTCCCCTTCACATGAAGTCTCAGGAGCCGACACCCCACACGTTGCTGACCCCACCAGCGATTACCGCTGGTGCGTCCCTTCGGTGTCGCGTGCCTTAACGTCCTTACTCTGCCTCCACTTAGAGATGCTCTCACCGGGCACAGCAGGCCAGGCCGGCGGCTTCTCTTCAGGGACGTTAGGGCGCCAGCCGCCATCCCCTCCTGGTGTCGTTCCCGACCAGTAACCTGCTGTCTTCCTTCTCCTCACTCCTCTGTTCTCCTTTATCAGCTGCTTCTGAGTTCATAAATTTATCCTGCTTTTAAGCAATTAGAATATGACTTGGGGTGGTTTTCTTCATGTTCCTCGTGCGTGGGGTTCACGGAGCTTCCTGGGTCTGTGGGTATATTGTTTTCATCAAACTGGAAAATTTGGACATTTCTTAGCCACCATTTCTTCAAGTATTTTTTCCCGCTGGCCCCTGGAGGGGCTGTGAACGCACTTCGGTCACGTCACTTGCAGTGGTTCCACGACTCAATGATGCCCCTTAGTCTGGTAAGAATCCTCTGTCCTCGCTATGCTGCGTTTGGGCAGCTGTGATTGCTTTCTTCTGCGATGTTTAGTGGGTCGTCGATCCCGTCCAGCATGTTTTCCAGGTTACGCTGTGGCTTCCCTCTGCAGAAGGTTCAGCGGGCTCCTTGTTGCCTTCCATGTCTCAGTGGAAATTTTATGTGGAGCAGACTTCCAGCAACCATTTCCATGTCCCTGTCGGCTAATTCTAATATCCGTGAGGGCTCAGAGTGGGTTCTGGTGGGTTTTTTCTCGTTGTTGTGGGTCACGTCTTCCTGCTCCTTCACACGCCTGGTTGGTAGCGGCGGGTGAAGGGTAACATGGCGCATGCGTGATCTGGGAAGAGACCCTTCTGGGACCAGATTCCTTGGGGAACAACAGGAAGGGCCCTCCTTGTCCCAATTCGTGCCTTCTGTCCCACCACTGTCCCCACAATGTGCGCCACCCTCGGTCAAATGGAATAGACCCATCTGACCCTGTTCCCCTTCCTGAAATCACCCTTCTTCCTTCTTCCCAGACACAGCCTGCCTTCTTTAAGGCCAGAGTGAGTCTTGCCTCTCCCCGAGTCCTTCAGGGGCCCCTCTCAGGATGGCACATAGTGTGTACTCAACACATGCCTGTGGCTCAAGAGGGGGCCCCAGACTCGCCCCCAGCTGGGGTCCAACCTGAGAGGGCCACCCCATGCTCAACCCCTGGGGAAGTGCCCTGACGGCGAGGTGGGGCCCAGCGTGGGCACAGGACATGGGGCACTGCAGACCTCAGTCTGCTCCATGCAGGCTTTGATCCTAAGCATGGGCTCCCTGTGCGCAAACACCATGTGCTCTGACCCCCGTGAGGGTGGCACCAGCGACTCAGGGGGCTCTGCACACAGCACGAGAGCCCACGGAGCCTGGCAGTGACCAAGCAGGACTTCCGACCGGATGTGAAGGAGGGAGGGGAACAGCTCCCCAAAAGCATACGGGACTTTAGTCTCTGGAAAACTACCTGAGTGATCATGAAAAGGAAGGAGGAGGTAAATGGCCCTCAGTCTCAATAGGAAATATGTCAAAACGTCTCTCCGTGGGATGATTGCCTTTAAATAAATAGGTGCAACAAACTGGCTATGAAATGAGTTCACTGGAAGGTCCCTGGCGCCTGCAGGCATGGAAAAGAACATTGCAGGCGAGGGCATTTCCAGCTGGCTGCAGGAACAGCTCCTCAAGCATTCTCAAACGTGTAATTCCTTCAGCGCTGTGCAAACAGGAAGCGCGTGGCCCTGAGAGGTTCGTTCAGTCAGGTAACGAGGGAGCAGCAGCAGGTTTGCTGGCATCCGGGCACTGGAGACAAGCAGGCCCCTGGAGGCAGATGGGCCCGGGAGGCGGTTCCTAGCGGATTCCTCATACCCAAGTACGATGACCGCTGTAGGTCCCACGAGAACACGGCAGCGAGGTGCAGCTCAGAAGGGCTTTTCACGTACAGAACACTGAAGCAGGATCAGATACTCCTAAGACTAGAACTAAACATAGTCTGGTTCCGGGAACTGACAGGTCCTAAAGATCCTGTACGGACAAGAACGTGGTGGCTTACCCACGCTCCGGCAGCGCTGGTGGCCCACGGGCGGGGAGGCGGGCTCGGGGGGGGGGCATTCCCTTCGATGGGCTTTGGTCTGAGCTGGGCCCTCCGTGCACCCAGGAACCAAGTAATGGCATTGATCCATTTCCAAGCGTTCCGTACAGAAGACACAGCATTGAAGGAGAGAAAGTTTCCGAGTAACCCCCCGGGAGAGCCCTTCTGTTCACATCGCTTGGCTCTTCAGCGAAACGTGACGGGCAAAACAGAAATGACCAAAAGGCACAGCCTCCTCACCCACAACAACAAGCTTTCGGATCAGCAAGAAAAGGTTTCCGTGTCTGACACCAGCCGGGCAGATGTGAGACTTATGCTTTTATTACTTTTATTCTAAGATTTCCAGGACAGCTTTCCAGGTCACGGCTCTCATCTCCATCCCGGCTGCTGGAAACATGACGGCAATGATTTACAGAGGGCTGGTGTCGGGAAGTGAAAGTTCGCCCAAGTAAACAAGGGCAGCGGGGCTCAGACTCAAGTTCTTAAGTCTGAAATCTAGGGTTTTGGTCAATCTTTCAGAGAGGTCATTTATCTGAAGTTAGTTCAATGCACGGAAAGGTAAACATTTTGTCAGAACATACAATGTTCTGAACATCACTGTGAAGCTGACAAGCAACAGAACATTCTGTGGACACAGCCGTGTGCGGGGCGCTGGGCCCAAGAAGGGTCAGGGCTGAATGGAGGTCAAGGTTAGCCTGGGAGGCACTGACAGGGAGGGAGAGCGTTCACAGCACCGAGAAGACCACGGAGACCAAGCACATCCAAGATGAGCGGATCACCGCGTCTGATCAACAGCGTGCGTGAGTTCTGGTCGGTACCACTAGACCAGGAAATGTCCCCGACACATGGGGACAGAGCCACCTCACTGGCCTGGTTTGCGTGACTGCCTGTGCAGAAAGGCCAAGAGAACCTACCGTCCACGGCCAGAACTACAAGATTCAACAAGGCTGCCGCTCGAGATCAATACGTAAGAACAGTAATAACTGAGTTCAGTGTGACTGGGGTCCGCGGCCACCTGGAAGCTCCTGTGCTGTGAGACGTGCACTGGGAACACCTGCAACCCTCGCATCCTCGTGCAGCCATCACCCCAGGTTTGGGCCTCATGGCAAAGCTTGGCTGCCTGGAGGCTGTGTGGGTGGCTGCAGCACCCAGGCGAGGGAGGACCCGGTCCCGCGGCAGCCTGGAGCTGCAGGGGCTCATTCGCGGGACAGCAGAGGGTGTAGTGAGCAGAGAGCAGCATGCAGGACCGAGGGTGAGCGCTCAAGAAGGCCAGCCTGGCCGCGCCCAGACCCAGTCACCCAATGGGGTGTGGCTGGGGAGGGGGCCGGCCAGGTGAGGCTGTGGTGACCGGCAGGAGGGGTGACAGGGTAGGCGCCCACTCCCCCCCACCTCCTTAACCCCTTAAGCAAGCGACCATCTGGCCATTGGCACTTCCTCCCCATCTCCGCATCCACGGTTTTTCTGAAGCTGACTGCCCTGTGTGATGGCCTCTTCTGGGGTCTCTGTTTCCCACCCAGCACACACCCTCACTCTAGAACCCCCTTTGTGTTCTGAGTCAGACCTCCAGCGTTGGGAACCCTCCTTCACTCTCCTTTTGTGGCTCTTTGTTCTCCATTCCCCCCAGGGGGCTCACCGGCAAGGTCACTGGGCACCAGAGTTCCCCGCCTCCAGGCCTAAGGCACGGGTCCTCCTCACCTGGGACGTCCCGAACAGTCACCCCATCACATCCACCCCTCCTGCCCAGCGGGCCCCTCCTCAGCTGACCTACAATCTCCTCTAGACTGAGGCCAGACACTTAAAAACCACAGCTTGGATCTTGCTGTGTCTCTGTTCCCAAATCTTTAATGGCTCCTCTCGGTGGGCTAAAGGAAGTGGGACGCCCTCCACTTTGAGGGCTCCTTGCATGTGCCTCCAGCACCTCAGCCCAGTGGGGCCATCTGCCCTCCCTGTCCCTCTATCCCTCTCAAAAGCTGTCCCCTCCCACGTCTACACCCATCAATGCCCCCCGTGCTAAGAATGCTCGGGTCCCCCACACTCACGGCACAGCCCCCCGCGGCGTGGCGACTTTCCGCTTACAGCAGGGGCTTTGCCCCACTGGAAGTGACCTGTCCAGGGCAGAGACCACTGCCTTCTGCATCCCCTACAGCCTTCAGCATGGTCCTGTCCAGCCCCTGATGGAGTAGAGGCGTGACTGCCGCCCCGCAGGCATGAGGACGGGGAGGGGGTGGCTACTGACAGCAGAGCTGCAGGAGACTGTCCCCGAGCTCAGGGCAGGGGAGGGAAAAACACAGGCTGGAGACAGAGGGCCCGGTGGGTGTCCAGGCGAGGCAGGGCCGAGTTTCAAGAAGGAAGTGGCCGGGGTCATTTCCTGCTGGAGGACTGGAGGGGACATGGGTGGGGTGGGGTGGGAGGCAGCGTGCAGCTCAGGTGACCAGGACTGGGCCCCAGAGGGATGCACCTCCCGTGTTCTGGAAGGAGGGGGGGATCAGCAGTGCCTGGAGAAGGGGTGGGGGAAGGCAAGGGCACCGAAGGCAGAGGCTTGGGTGAAGGTAGGACAAGAAATGTGGGGTCTTCGCGGGCAGAGAGAGGACACAGCCGTGCTCGGCACCTCCGCGAGCCCCCGCTCTCTGCACCCGCTGCCCGGGCCAGGCCGGCTAACACGCAGAGACCACCGGGCACCAGTGGGGAGGACGCGGACTACTCACGCTGTCCACGGCAAGGATCTTGGCCCAGATGAACACCAGAAGGGGCCGCAGCTCTCTGGCGGAGCTCTGGAGCAGTTTCAGCACGTAGGGGAAGATGCCCACAGACAAGGCCTGGGGGAGAGAAAAGAGTGTGAGCGCGCCAGCTTCCGGGGGCGAGGGGCACAGGCTCGGGACACAGTGTGGCGCTACCTTCAGCGCGTGTGGGAATGTGAGCAAAGGGGGCTCTTCTGGATCTCCTCATCTCTGTTCTCCGAGACACTGCAGTATTTTTCCAGCCCTGCCTGGTCTAGAGGCCACAGTTCATCTCGTGAAGAACCCGTGGCTTCCCGTCTGGGGACCCCGCCCCCTGTGGCCTCACCCTCGCACGGCCTTGTTTGCTCTGAGCAGCAAAGCAGAGGGCCCCTTAACTGTGAGTCTCACATTTCAAACCACAACCCTCCTGCCCTCTTGGCTCCAACCTTCACATCTGCCCCTGAGATCGACCTTCAGAGAAGAACTTGAGCCTTGGGATGGGCCAGTTTGCTGGTTAAGACGGGGAGCAGCCGTGGGTGTCCCTGCTGCCCAGATTTTGGTGGTGCACCATCCTGGGGGGGCTCTCTGCTCTCAGGCAGGGCAGTCAGAGAGAAAGTGGCCATCTCACAAGGACAACCGGGCAGAGCCCCGTTATGTCGGTCATCTCAGCACAGATGCTCTGCCCTTATCTCCGATTTGCTGGCATTTCAGAGATATGGCAAAGGTGTCCCCCTCCCAGACGGGTGGAGCGGTGTGACCCAGGCCAGAGGCCACTGGCGGGGCCTGTGTCCTTTTCTTGTTAAAGGCCATGTTTAATGAGGGACAAGCATCCTGTCTCTGGTTTGGGCAGATGAGTCCTCCTGGAAGGCCCAACCCATACCTGTTGCAACACCTCATCTGTCAAGTACCTGTTACACTGTCAAAATTTCCAATTAGCATCAGCTTAACTCTTTAAAGGGCCAATATCCATTTTTAAAAAATGTACCACATAATAAAAATCTCCCGTAAGTGTTATTAATATAAGTTTCCCTGTCTTCAAGTTTCCCATGGCGGATGGGAAAAGGGGGTAGAGAGCAAACCCCGGAACGCTGCAGGGACGGAGGCTGCACGGCGCGTGTTTCTCGAGCATAAAGGATACACTGCGAGTTCTTCCCCGGTGACTGAGCAACATTGATTCGCACAAGCAGATGAGCAGGCCACGCAGCTCGAGAGTCACACGAGACCCTCCCCGGTGATCGAGACACTCTAAGTAATTTGCGGCCCAGGTGCCCTGAGTGTGAACCGTCCAATGGTGGGTGAACTATTCTTCCTAATTCTTTGACTTTTCCTTTTCTCCTTCAACCGTGGACTATCGATTCTCACTCTCTAGTTGACATTATACAATGAAAAAACTTAAATATACACAAATGGAGCTATAATAATACGCTGCCCTCCCACATGCTCGTCACTCAGCTTCAGTGACATGAACCCGACGGCAGGGTGCTGGCGTGCCCGCCCATGTGTCCTCCTGGACTATCTGCATGTCACACACGTTTCATGTGTAAATACAGTCTTTACCTCTAAAAAATAAGGTCTTTTATAAAAGAACCACCTCATGCCATTACACCTAAAAAAATGAACAGTTACCTTTTAATAACAAAGTATTCAGTTCATGTAAAATTTCTAATTGTTTCGTGAATGTTAATTTTTCAAACTTTAACTTTCAAATGTTTATTTGCACATATGACCAAAAAGATCCATATATTGCAGCTGATGGCAAGTCTCTCGAACCTCCTGTCATCTGTCGGTTCCCTATCGATACCTCTTTTCTTGTGATGATGTTGTTGGAAATAGGTCACTGTTTGATCTTATTTCTGTCAGTGTTTTCCGTTTTAAACGGCCGTTTCCACTCTTTTGCAGAATGAGTCAGCAGAGAAGTTTCCAGCCTGTGCTGAGCACCAGAGTGTAAAGTCGGTGCATGGGTGTGTGCCTGGCATTCGGCCAGCTCAGGGGGACCCTGCTTCTTGGCTCAGGCAGGGGCAACACTTTCTGCCTGCAGAGGTGAAGCCTCATGGCGGATGGGAAAAGAGGGTAGAGTAAGAGCAAACCCCGGAACGCTGCAGGGACGGAGGCCACATGGCATGTGTTTCTTGAGGACCCCGGGGGCTGCCCGGCCCGCCCCACACACAGTCCCCCTCGATGGCCGGTGACGGTCCCTTCCGGGTTGTGAGGCACGTCCTCAGCCTACATCTGGGAGTCTTGCCACGTGCCCCACCCCACTTCTGTGCAGGACGCACGTACCAGGCTCACCGCCCAGGGGCCCAGGTCCAGGAATCGTCCGAGCAAGTCCAGGGCTCTCAGCCGGTGCACCTGGCTCAGCAGCACCTGAGGAAGAAGAACAGGACGGTGTCACTGCAGGGCCACGCATCATGCCATGGGGCTGGCCGGGCAAGCTCACACCTGCCCCTGGCTTCGCGCCTTCATTCACCTGCGGCAGGTGCTCCTTCCTGTGCAGTTCCAATTTTTCATTAACAGCTAAAATACGTGCCCTGCTGAAAGTATTAGAACAAATACTTTTTAACTGCATTTAAACTATATTATTGTTATCTATCATTGCATTTCTCATCTCTTTTTAAAACTAAATAAAACACCGTGGCTTTGATTCTGCATCACCCCCCAATGCACACCTCCCCACGGCTCGCTTTTTCAATTCTTATCCAGTTTTTGCTATTATAAATAGTGCTGTGATAAATGTCCTAACAGGCATATTTCTGCACATTTACATGGTTTTTCCCTAGGACAAACCCAAGGGTCAGAGCTATATACTTTTATTACCAAATTATCCCCTAGTTGAACTAGCTTGCACTTCCAACGACGCGGGTGGGCGCTCTCTCCCCAGGCCTTTGCTGACCACAGGGCACAGGACGAGGGCTTGCTGTGTATGCTCTGGTTATGTGACCTTGGGCAAATTACTTGACTTCTCTGAACCTTAATTTCTTAATTTGTAAGAAAGGACAACACAGAACAGAACCCCGGAGGTTTTATTAGATATCAGATTAAGAGCTCCTGGGCACCAGAAGCCCACGCCAATACGATGGGTAAAAATAGCCTTTGGATCTGAATTTCCTTGACTACAAGTGAGGTTGATTATCTTCTGTCACGGGTTAAGTGGCTATTTCTCCAGTAGACTGGCCACACGTGCCTTGACTTTCCTGCTTAAATTTTTGGCCTTTCCTTAATGATATGAAAGAGTTCTTTATAAAGAGCAACCTTTGCCACATCTTTTTCTCTTGTTTTCTTTGTTATGTCAGAGTCTAAAATTCCTGATGGGGTCACTTATATTGACTTCTCCCTCATGGTCTTTACACTCAAGACCACGGAGACCCCTGAAGGGATTCTTCTGTCTGCTGCTGCCCCAGCCACCCAGTGTGTGTTTGTGGGGCACGACGGGACGGCGGGGAGACCCCTCCCACCATTAATCAGCTGCAGAGACAGACAGACAGCCACACTGCAACAATCCTCTGTGACGGTGGGCAGGGCTGTGAATCATGTGAGCCCCCACTCTACCTGGGGTGCAGCCAGATCCCAGCGGGGAGGCGGTGTGTGGGGTTCCTGGGCAGCAGGCAGAGGGGAGGGGAAAGCTTGGGGTGTCTGAAGATGGGTCCTAGGCTGGGGGTTTCCTGAGAGGAGCAGCAGTGAGCTGTCCAATGTGGTTGCTGGGGGGATGGACTGGCCGGAGGCTGGATGGGGGGCAGAACGGGGTGGATATGACCCTGACCGATGGGGAGGAAGAGACCCAAGAGGGCCGGGGACGTGCCCATGGAACCTGATGGCCGACAGAGAAGGTGAGTCGGGGAGGGAGACTCCAGAAGAGAAGGTTTGGAGTGAGGTCAGAGAAGGGATGGGCAGATAGGCCAGTGAGGCCAGGCCAGGCATCACAGGGCAGTGCTCCTGGCGGAGGAGAAGCTGGGTAGCGGGATCGGTGAGGGAGGGAAGGCTCCGGTGGTGTCACCTGCTCCTGCAGGTCGGTAGCAGGACCCGGGAAGACAACCTGTGGGTACAGGTGTGGATCATGTTGGTGTCAGGGGGAGGACGCTGAGCGGAGCTGAGTGGAATGGAATGGGGGTGAGGAAATGGGGCAGCCAGGGCTCCCATGAGGGGCAAACACGAACCGGAGGGACAGGCGGGGAGGGGTCTTGACAGCACCAGGTCCAGAGGACAGGCAGCCCAGGGGCCGGGAAGTGCAGGAGGAGAAGTGGCTGCTGGCCGTGGCCCCTGGAATACCATCTTCCCTCAGCCAGTACCTGCTCCAGACCCACGTCCACACCTCTGCCTCCAGACGGGCGCAGGTGTTTGGGGGTGCTGAGTTTCTGATTAGGAACAGGGAGGTCATGGGGGGCCCGATCCCTCTCCCACTGGACTCGTGGCTAGCATGCCCCACTGCTGCCTGAGGTCAGGAGGTCAGGAGGGCAGTCGGCGGGAAGGTGCGGGCATTGGGGCCGCGCAGGCCTGGTTTTCGTCCTGTCATTTCCTGACGGTGCAGCTTAGAGCTCGTAACCTCTGGAGACTTCTGTGTCCTCAGCCAGAGAGGTGCAGGCGATGACCTATGACTTGGGCTCATTTTCAAAGCTGAATGAGACGAGGTCCGTGGAAGCACCTGGCGCATGCTGTCCACTGCGAGGGCGCGCCCTGGACACTGACCTCCCGGCGTGGGCATGCAGCTCAGGATGCCTCCCCTTTCGCAAACCACTCACTGACTGTCTTTGTTCTAAAGGAAACAAAGCTGCCCGAGGTGCTAGTTTCCGGGTGACCCAGGCAGAGCCGGGCCTGGCACCAGGTTTGTGAGCGCAGCTGCAGTCTGTCAGAAATCAAAGGCGGCAGCCGCTAACGCTGGTAGAGCCCAGGAGATGATTCCCTTTGTCATTTAAACTGCTAAGCACGGATACGGCTGTTTTCTAGGGCAAACGCTAGAGCGATGTGCGGTGGAAGGACGGGCAGCCCAGGCCCAGAACCCTGGCCGTGCACAGGGATGGTCCGTCTCGTGTGTGCGCTGGCCGCTGGGGGGGCGAGGCCCCACGGCGGCGTCTTCCTGGCAAACCCACCAGCGAGCCAGGAGCCCCGTTCACAAGGCCGGCGGCGACGCGACCTGCTGACACGCACCAGACGGCCTTCAGCAAGGTGGGACTTTGCGTCGTGGCGATTCATGTTTCATGGAAAAATAAACATGGTCAGGGGTGCCTGGGTGGCTCAGTTGTTAAGCGTCTGCCTTCGGCCCAGGTCATGGTCCCAGGGTCCTGGGATCGAGCCCCGCATCGGGCTCCCTGCTCCGCGGGAAGCCTGCTTCTCCCTCTCCCACTCCCCCTGCTTGTGTTCCCTCTCTCCCTGTGTCTCTCTCTGTCAAATAAATAAATAAAATCTTAAAAAACAAAAAAAACATGGTCAATAAAGACTCCTGGGGAAAATGTCATGTGTTACATCGTCTTTCTGATTCCTTCTGTTCATTTATATTAAAAATAATTGAAGGCTACCATAAACTAAGATTTATGTTAAAATAAGGACTGGCTTTTGTTTGTACTTTTTATGACCATTATTCCTGTTTGAGATGGGCCGGGATCTGGGGACACGAGAGGCAAGTGGTGAACGGAATGTTCCCGTCTGTGGCGGCGTGAACACCCACGTAACATGTGAACGCCCACGCTACACTTTGTGCGCCTCGAGCACAGACGGCGCTCGGGCACCGGGCTGAGGCTTCTTGGTGGGGCCAATTCTTACAAAAACAAGACTCTGAAGCTCCAACCCTGGCGGACCGTGGGGGACCCTGCGGGCCAGGCGCCCGGGAACCTGCCGACTAGCTTCCAGAGCTACCCATGTCTGTAATACGTGTAACAATGACACCCCAGTTGCTTTCCTGCTGTCGCCTGAGAATGACCCTGCGCTTTCAGACCAAAAATCCTATTTGTAAATAAAAGGAGGCAGTGAAAGCAAACAGGCTTCCTGATGAAGTGCCCGGATGGACTCTCGAGGTCTGGAGGTACTAATGCTGTCCTGCGAAACCCCTTCTCTCCCTCCTACAACATGCCGGTCCTTCCCTCCCGGTCTGGGGCTTCTTTGTGCCCTGGCCAACCGAGGGGGCGCAGACAGTGATGTCATGTCCACTGAGAGACCGTGAGCACCTGCCCTTGCGGTGCTGCGGGGATCGAGAGACTTCCTTCCTATCCCTTCTTCTAGAGGCAAGAAAAGACCCCGGGGCTGGTCAGGGAAAGTTATTTCCAAGCTTACATTCACAGGAGGGACTGCAAATCAGCTGGCCTGAGAAGACATTTCGTTTGACCCTGAAGGTTATCAGCTAAAGCCTCTGAGTCTTCAGGCACAGAAAATTCTCCCTGGCTTGTGGGAAAAGCAGCAGGGATTGGAAAAGCCACAAAGTCTGCATTAAAAATCTTCTTTCCTTAAGCAATTCTTTCTGACTTGCTAAGGCCCTGGAGAATAATTTATGGGTAACGGGGTCCAGGCTTTGGCAAAAATAAACTTCCTTAAGAGAAAGCAGGATGAAGTTAACTGAACTAATGAGAAAGAGGCCGACCCTGTGGGCCTGGTGCTCGTCTGCACTCCGTCCTTCCCTTCTTGTTAAGTAAAGGTTCCCGCATTGATCCAGGTTGGGCATAGCCCAGGAGACTGCCTGCCAGGATGATGAAGAGCCTGCTGCTTACGGCTGAGAGAGCACACACACAATGTCTCCCCTCTGTCCTCTCAGAGCGCTGCCCCTCACTTCGGCACCAGAAAGTTGGCTCTATTAGGGCCTCTCCTTCCCTGAGGGAGTGTGGATTGTAAATGGAACGTTAAAAAGAAACGTGGATAGCAGGCCATGTACAGCAGGCCTCTCTGCCCAACCCAGAAGACCTGATTCCATGTGCTTGGCCTCTGGCCCCCGCTTTGGAAAGGACGGATGTCACTCGGTCATGCTGTCGAAATCACGGAAGGTCAGTGGTACCCTCACAGGTGAACATGCTGGTGACCCAGAAGGCGCTGGAGCCCAGCACGTCCCACCTGTGCCCCAGTCGTCCCTGGAAATGTGCCCGTTCACCCCCAGCACCGCGAGTACGCGCTGAGGGAGGGAGCGCTGGTGGCTCTGCCACACGGTCAGCTGTGTTTTATCCTTATTACTGACTCTCTTTTTATTTGTTTTGGCTTCAAAAATGTGCTTGTTTACAGCTCACCCTGCGAACTCGGGATCGTCCTAATCTGGAAGCTAACAATCTCTATGCTCTATTCGTAACCTCAATCATTGTACACAATGCTGCAGCCTGTGGCTACTCCGGGCCCCCAATTGTCTCTGCAGCACGTCGACCACATTTCCAGCACCCGTCCTCCCCGGCCCCCTCTGCCGTCTGAGGGTCCCGGCACACAGGCCTGAACCAGGTGAAACCTCTGGTTCTGGGGCCTGCAAATGGTCTTCAGGGCCTGCTGAGCAGCAGACTCCGAGGCAGTCGACCACGCCTTTTCCACAAATACACCTTCACCGACACAAAAGTTCTGTGAAAACTTCCTCATCTTCCCACCTGTGAGGCACTCTGGTATTCTGCCATTCTCCCCCATCTGAACCGCTAGCCAAATAAATTAGCAGAACGAGACCCACAACATTGAGCTTCCAACCACTAGGGGGGCACAGTCTTTGTGTGAGCATTGACACAGGCCACCGGAGGGTCTGGCACACGCCCTCCATGGAAGGGAGGGCAGGGCTTTGGGTCCAGGCTGCCCGCCACCCAGTCAATGACCCGCAGTCCACGGGCACCTGGCGAGGAGGCACGAGGGCCGTCTGTGACGTGCTCACAGCTCCTGCCCTTTCCTCCTGGGCGGACTGGCAGCTCATGTTCTTCCAAACAGAAGGGCCTGATGCCACTGAGCACATTCGCTGCAGACTTCTGTGGATCCCCCGGAAAGGGCTGCTGACTACAACCCAAATTAGTATTTAAATGAGAATGGGGACGGGAACTCTGACATCCCCAGGAAAGCCCTCCCCAGAATAAGTCTGCGGTGGGACTCAGTGACCTCTGAGGGATCTGACTGATGTCCCCGAGAGCCACCTGGCTGAGAACACAGCCACGCACACATATCCGCACACCCGCACACACATCCCTGGCTCTGGTTCCTTCCCTGCAACGCGCTCAGCCAATCGGCGGATCTGAAGAAACTCACCTGCAGAACAATGGGAAGTTGCTCGGGTGGGTTCCTGTTCTCCACGCCCATTGTGAGCCACACCTGGAATGCAGTCAGCTGCTCAGCAAAGAAGGGGCTGTGCTGTGGGACAGGCGGGGAGCATTAGTTAGGGACCCCCGTTCCTTATCAGCTCTGTCCTGACGCACCCACCCGCCCCATCAACGCAGCCCCTGCGCCTGCCCAAGTCCGCAACGGTCCAGGCGAGGGAGGTCAGGGCAGGACCGCAGCAGGGGAGCTGGCGAGGGTGACAAGGGCAGAGCAGGGGGCGTGTGTGAGCAGACCACACAGGGGCAGGACGACACTGTTGAGATCCCAGATAACTCTTGGCCAGAGCCCCAGGAAGGGGGTCCCTGGGCTGAGGTGCGAAAGGAGCTGAGAGAAGAGTGTTTGGGGGAGAATGTGGGGAATTCTGCCCTGGGCATGTTGAGTTCAAGATGCCTACTGGACACCCTGTGGGCACGGGGCTGAGCTCACAGGGCAGGAGAGAGGTCTGCACGGGAGGCGCAAATTCTGAGAGAAGCGAGGAGAAGCAGGGGGCCCAGGCTGAGCCCAGATGCCAAGGGCGGTTAAGTGCGGAAGGAACATGGGGTGGCGGGCAGGCGGACAGAGCCTGGTTCTGCCTGGTTCTGCGGTGACTGGCTGAGCAGTGTGGAGGTGCAGCCTCGGGCACAGTGGAGTGCACTGGGAAGGGAAGATAATCTGGAGAGTCCAGTGTAGACGGTTCTGTGAGGGGGAAGGACAGAAATGGAGTGGGCTGGAGGGGACAGGGGCCACCTGGTCAGGAACTCCGGTTTAACGGTGGGAGGGTGAGGCGCGTCTGTACGTGGGTGAAGCAGTGGGGGCGGGCAGGGCGGCTGCTCCACCACGAGCTGGGGAGGGCTCTCTGCGGGCGGGAGACGGGGAGGCAGACGGGCCTGGATGCAGGGACGTGGGCACACATGGCAGGGCTCGCAGGGGTCTCTCCATCACTTCTATTTCTCAGTGAGTCAGGAGGGGAGGACACGGTCGAGCAGAGTGGCATGGGAAGGAACTGTGTGTGGTGACCTCAGTGGGGACACAGGGGTTCTGAGTCCTGCCTGTATGTGGGCACAGGCGGAGGGAACGGGCACCGAGTCACCCAGAGTTGCGATGTACGCAGGAGCCCTGAGGTCAGTGGAGGGAGGGGCCAGCAGGCGGCAGGGCTGCTGGACAATGCACTGGGGTCAGAGTCAGAGTGATGGGGGTGCAGGGACAAGCTGGACAGCCAGCAGTGGGGGCATGGAGGTGGTCTGTCCTTACTGGCCCAGCGGGGGGGGGACGCCTTTACCCGCAGTGACAGGGACCGGGTAAAGCACAGGAATGGCTCAGGCTGAGGGAAGGTCTGGGAACCGAGAAGCCGGGCAGCGGCAGGATGGCTGGGTTTTTCACTCTGACAAAATCACTTTCACCTAACACACAGTTCTGCTGTCCCTGAGCCCCAAACAAGAAGAATCCCAAGTTATAAATCTCTGCCTCCCATCCCTATCCTCCCTGTCCCACGGGGGAAGGTGAGGCTGTTTCAGAGGTGTGTCTGTGAGTAAGGAAGGGGGGCGGGAAGGTGGGAATGTGGCTGTGGCCTGGGGTTCTGGTACATGTGGACCTGTGTGGACATGTGTGTTTACACGACTCTAAGCCGTGGGCAGACCCAGGCCTGCTCACTCCACGCCGTCCACGGAGGAGCCTGGTGGTCAGAGCCACAGTGCTCCCTTAGAAAAGTCTGTCACGTGAGAAGCCAGCGGAGGACACGCACCACCCAGGAATCCATGTTCCTGCAAAGTCAGCTTGCATCACGTGAACCAAATCTGGAGGGCAACCTGTGAATTGGGATGGAGCCCCCAAACCGGCTTTCCTGTTTTTAAGTGTGAATTATTCATCAATTGATTAAAAACAGCAGCCCCGTTAAGCTCTCCCTCCCCACAGGGAGGGAGGAGGGGAGCTCAGGTAATTCACATCATTCCAGCTCTTTTCCCTTCCTTCCAAGTTAGTTTTTGAATTACGGATGTTCGCATGTAGCTCACTGCTGAAAAAACCGTTCCGCACAGCAAGAAGGACAAGCATTCCTCATCTCTTCACCCAAAACTGTCCAAAGGGAAAGCGCCTGCCATCGGAACACGCAGTGAGGTTTGGTGTGCTCCTCATTGTGGGGAAGCCCCCCAACACAGGTGGGGCTCAGCGTCCCAAAGGACGCTCCAGGGAACACCCTGAGAGCTGCCCCACGTGCGTCTGACGATGACTAAGAGCTGGGGCCTGGGCCAGACCTCCAAGATTACCTCCATCATGTCAATGCTGCTGTGCAGATTGTGGGGAGACCGGAGACCAGGAGGGGCGTCCAGAGGACAGCTCATGCAGGCCTGGATGGAGGCTCTGAGTCATGGGGCCATGTGTCCAGGGCCTCCCAGGACAATTCTGAGGCCAGGTGGGCCACTCCACGGTCAGCCCACGGGTCAGATGGCCCGGGCCTGAAAACAGGTGCAAGGGGAAAGGACAAAAAGCGGGGGGCCAGATGGGCACAAAGAGCCACACTTGACCACTGGGGAACCCAGAAAGCCTTTTGCTGTCATTGTTGAGAGAGAGGAAACGGTTAATCTCAACACCCTTCCTCCTCATCCCCCTTGGCGTCCCTGGTCCAGACACACTGACACTGGCTGGTGCCATCCTGACTGTACGGTGACATACTCGCTCCTCATGATGACCTCACCACTTAGAAGAGGAGATAAAACCGCAGTGGCCAGGAGCATTTGGATTCCAGCCCTGTGTCAGAACTCAGCCTGCAGAGGGCTCTCTTTAAGCCCCTCAAGAAAGTCCATTATCCATGCTTCCCACCATGTGCAAATGCTCCTCCCCTCCCCTATGTCAGCAAATGCTGATTCTCATCGGGCTCCTTTCCATTGTTGACTAAAATCTGTCTTCCCAACTACTGACCTTGGAAGAGTGACATACATGCTGGGCTTTGCTTTAGGGTATCTAACAATAAGGTTTTAAGATGAAGCCAGTAATTTATAGGAAAATTATTAGAACAAAGTAGTGAATTTAATAAAGCTGCTGCACAAAATCACCTATAAGCCCTATGTACACAAAGAAAAACAGTAAATGGCATTTAGGAATATACTATTTATAGTCATGTTGACGGATGGGAAGACTCAACATTGTAGAGACGCCCCCAAATCCATCTATGGATCCGTGTAATCTCTGTCAAAATTGCTTTCATAATCAAGCGTGCTCAGTACCCATGCAAGGACAAAGTGACCAACGGGGCAGAGCAGAGAACCCAGAAGCAGCCCCACAAAGATGGTCGCCTGATTCGCTGTAAATAGCACTGGGCGAACTGAACATCCATGTGTGGAAAAGCGTATCGCGAGCCCTACTTCACACCATCCATATAATTAATCCCAGACAGACTGCAGTTCTAAGGGTAAAAGTAAAACAATCGAGCTTTCAGAAGAAAAAGAGAACACCTTCTCAGGGGTGTGCATCTCAAAGTAAACATTTCTTAAGCAGGATACCAAAAGTCTTAAGCATGAGAAAAAAATTGGCAAATTGGATTATGTTAAAACAAGAAACTTCTGTTCAAGAAAAAAAAATACTGAAAAAATGAAAATAAAGTCCAGAGCAAAAGAGAGAGAGAGAGAGAAAAAAAGATATTCGCAATGAGTGACAAAGGATTTGTATTCAGAAGATATAAACGATCACTACAAATCCATAGGAAACACACAAAAGAACAATCAAAAGACTCAATCAGGCAGTTTACAAAAGAGGATATTCAAATGGCCAACGAAAATACAGAACAATGCTCAACACTATTGACCATCAGGGAGATACAAGATAAAATTTCGGTGAAACACCTCTCACACTGAACCAGAATAGCCAAATAAGGGGAAAAAGGGGTAGAAAGTATCAAGCATTTATGAGGATACAGGGCAACGGAAACACTCACAAGGTGTGGGTAGGACTGTAAACTGATGCGGTCACTTTGGAAAACTGCCTGGCAGCATCTACTAAAACTGGCCATATGAATGCTGGCGACCAGAAATTTCACTCCCAATGTGTATCCCTGACATAAATGCACCAAAGGCAAGTAAGAAATTAGCAGCACCCAGGGTGGGCTGGGACCAGCTTGCAGTAAGAGAAGCATTCGCCTTAGGAACAAGATTTAAAGGCACAACAAAAAGCTCAGTAATTGAGATTAAAAAATACTTTAATGCAATATTTAAAAAAATGCGAAAATCCATAATGAACAAAATATCAAAATTTCAAGTAAAGACAGCCTCAGAATTACTGATTTCTCCTTTCCCTCAGGCTCTAATGACTCGGCCTGGCACTGGCCAGCATTATTTGTGGGGGCTGCAACCTGGAAACTCAAAATGCCCACTGGCCAGAGGAGGGGTACATGGCCCCTGGAGAACCCTACGCTGTGACGAGAGCTGCAACCACGGAAGCAGACGTCGTGTTGAACGAAGGCAGTCAGATGCAAAGGCTACATACATCCTGTAGGATTCTATTTACCCAAGTGCACAAAACCAGGCAAGAAAGTAGTTACCCGAGGGGAAAGCCGGTAGAAGGTGGCAGGAAGGGCCTTCTGGGAGCTTCTAACATGTAGCCGCTTGATTTGGGTGCTAGTTACTTGAGTGTGTTCATATTATAAAAACTCCTCAAGCCACACGTTTACGGCGTGCAATTTTCTCTATGTACATTCTGCTCCCAAAAAAGTGAAAGCAAAATAAAAAAGCTAGCATGTGGTCTACATCAGTTACCCCTCCCTGTCACAATTTGGGGGAAATGATTCCCACATGTAGAATACTGATTCCAGCAGATTAGAAATGAAGCACTGAGATCCTTGGAAACATACCTGGCACTGGAGCGGAAGGATAATAATACAGAGACTGTGTTATTTTACATGCGACTATATAGTTCTGATTCTCTAAGGGTACAAAGTAAAACATTACACCGTACAAAAAGCCAAAATCATGTTAGGTTTTCCAAACACATGCTATGGCGACAGGCCCTGGCCTCCTTTGGCGAGCTGAGGCACCGGGGAGGGCTACCCCACTGTGGTGGAGGGGAGGCCAGGGCTGTCCCCACGGACCCCTGTGACTGTGCTCAAGCCCGGTCCCTGCCTCAGAGCTTAGGTCCAACGGGAAGGGGACCCCCGGCTGATGCCAAGCACACTGGTGAGAGCCGAGTGAAGGCTCTGCCAGCTTCCTCTTCAGGGTTTAAAAATGCAAGGCAGTCTGCAACGTAACTTGTGAGTGTGTTTAAAAAAAAAAAAAAAAAAGGGCAGCTGGAGAGAGGGATGGATATGCTCCAGCAAGTGTGGCAAATGTTGACGGCAGGACTAAGTGGTGGGCATACAGGCGCTCACTGTACAATCCTCTCAACAGTGCTGTAGGTTTGGAAGTTTTCAAAATAAAATGTGAAAAATGTCAAGTAATAAAGAAGAAGGAAATAGGAGATAAGAGAGGGAGGCCTCTTAGCTCATCACCCCCACCAGGGACGTCAAGATCATCTGAGGAGTTACACGTACACACACACACCACACAGATATGCACACATGTACACAGACATCCCACAGAGATACACACATACACATACGTGTACCCTCCACACCCCATGCCTGACCTGAGCACTCAGCCTGTATGAACTCCTTTAGTCCTCCTATGCCCCTTTAATTGCAAACCACCCTGATTCCCCTGTAAAACGAGGAAACTGAGGCACTGGGGAGCGAGCCTGCCCCTGTAGTCTTGAGTGGGGTCAGAGATGAAGGTGTGGGTAGAGAAAGCCAGTGGCTCTGACCCTCCAGCCCCACCCTCCATGGCCTAGAGCCACTCACTTTGCTCTGCTGCCCTGGACCTCCCAGACCTGGAAGCCTCCCTGACCCTTGGGGTCAGAAGGTGCATGTGCGCAGACGTGAGTGACCCTCCTCCTTCCTCAGGGCCCTTGAGGGAGGGGCTGGGTCTGGTGCCCATGCACTCCGACTCGATACATGAATCCTGAATGAAAACACAGAGGCCGGGAAGCAGATGAAGCAAGGGTGACTCTGAGTGAGGGGCTGTGCGACCCCTGGTGAGTCAGTCCCCTGAGAGGCCTGGGGACCAGATGTTCCCTCAGTGCTGAGCTTTACACCCTCAGGTTCTAGTCAGGAGTTTTGGGAAACCCATAATCCATTCCAGTTAAAAGGCAGAGCCTGGAACACGGGGTCAGGGAGCGTGCGTTAAGAAAAGCAGATTGACAAGAACATCACTTTTAAGAGAGAACATTTCCTGAGCTCACCATTTCAAAATCTCGAACCCCTGGCTGATGTAATCTTTCAAACTTCCACTAACGGCACCTTTTCCCAGGCGGGCGAAGAAAATCTGACGACCCAGAGCCCTAGGGGCTCTGCAGACCAGGGGCCCAGGGACAGAGCCCCCCTGGTGGACCACGCGGATGCCCTTCTCGGGACTCACCCGAAATGCGGTGCCTTCCTCGATGATGGTTGGCAGCTGAGAGAGGCAAATGTCGACGGCAAGGTCCCAGGCTTGCCTGCGGAGAGAACAGAGGCCTTACTGACCGCTTCTCCGGGAGAGGCCCTGGTTGCGTCTGGGCGGAGCCATGGCCGCGGGTCCTCAGGAGAAGCAGGAAGACATCTGGAAGCCCACTAGAGCCATTTGTTTATTTAACATTGGTTCTCTTCAAATTTACATGAGAAGAGCTTGGGAAAACTAAAGGGACTCGCCTCACTTTCACTGTAGCTTCAGCCCCGCACTTGATGGCAACAGGCTGCCCACACCCACAGAGCAGCCGTGGCCCCGCGGTGGCTGGACAGTGACAGGGGCACAAATACCCCATGCTGCTTCATCAGCAACGGCCAGTGTGGTGCCAGAAGGAGGTGGGTCCGTCAGTGGACCCCCCGTCCTGAGCGTCCCTCCGCCCCAGAGTCAGGACTGGCCCTGCACCACCACCCTGCCCAGTGCAGGGCCTGGACCTGTGCCCACGGGAGCCTCTCGGGGACGAGGCTGGCAGTGCTTATTTGAGGGGATAGCAAGTCTCTCCCATGTGTGACCCTGGCCACCTCTCCACCGGTTTCTCAAGGCATCGGGACCTGGCTCAAAACACGTACAACATGGCGAGAGCACCTGCTGGCCTGGCTCCGGCGCATGTGGCTCCAGCTCCCCGGGTTCTTGGGAGACCTGGGGTAGCAGGCGCCCTGGTGGGGCCCCGATCAACAAGGGATGCTCATAGCGTTCAGTGTTAGTTCTAAACTGATGCAGATGATCACCTCCCTCTCTCTACAGCCACGGATGGAAGCATGGACACTGGGGACACAGGGGTTCCTTCGCCCCTGCTCTGCCCCTTCCCTTCCTCATGGAGACAAAGTGGGGATCAGCACGCAGATCTGGTTTTCAGCACGGCCGCCTCTCCTCCCAGGGAAGTTCCGGAGAGGTGGGATTCCACCTACTGTTTATGAGACTGGCGGCCCCGTTTCTCCACATCCCCAGAGACGACCACACTGGGAATGAAAAATGTAAACAACCAGAAACACAGGAAATGTGTAAGACAAACAAAAGCCTAGAGGGCTCTCTGTCATTACTGAAATACATGGAATATATTCCAGTTTTCCCGACCGGCCCCTCTGAACAAGCACGCCCTTCCCCCACCAATCTAATTAAGAGGCAATCAGCGCGTAATCAAAAGTGCCTCAAAGAACAGGCAATAAATAGTTCCCATATGCTCCATAAGTGCCCAGGCTGCAGGCGAAATGGTTCTTCAGCAGCGCTGAGGGAGATATCTGCTCTTTGTTAGACAGAAGCAGAGTCAATTACTGCAATTAAACCCTATAAAAATTCCTTGACTTTAATCAAATAAAAACTTTGAACTTCAGGAGTTGGAAGAAAGTGTGTACAAGCTGGGGGCAGGGAAGTGTGAAGTGGGCGCAGGGGGGTGTCCAGGGCGCTGGCTGCGAAGCCTGGCTCTGGGCCCCAGCAGTCAGCTACAGCGCTATGGGCGTGCCTGGGAACCATGCCTAGATAGGCAGCGCCCTGCCCTCTCTCAGCCCCAGCTCACCAAGATCACGAGGCAGGAAGAATCCTACCCCGAAAAGGGCCCCACCCCCGGCAGCTGTCCATGGTCCTGGCTGGGTGTTAGGGACAGAGTATTGGGGGAACCAGGCTGCACTGGGAGAGGCCACCAGGAGGTCTCCTGATGCCGGCTCCCTCCCTCCAGAGAGTGAAAGCCCCGTGGAGCCCCATCAGGGCCGGGGTGGGGAGGGGTGGGGGGGTGGTGACAGTCCTTCCGAGAGTGTGCTCTGCGTCAGCACTGGCCAGCCTGACAGCTCCCGGAAGTGAGTCCTCAAGCACCCAGGATGTTTCATTTGTGACAGGGACTCTGGGGGCTGCGAACATGGCAGGGAGCCCCGGAGCTGAGAGCGAGGCAGAGAAGCTGCTCAGGGCCATGGAGAGAGGGACACAGCTGTGTGAGTGAGAGAGAAAAGGGACTTGGCCCACGGTGCTGAAAATGGCAGCACTCGGGAGAACATCGAAGACCTACGGAAGCCGGACGGTCAAACGTGATGACCGGTGCGCGTGGAGCTGCAGCAGGCCGGTGACCCTCTCCAGGCCTCTGGCTGTTGGTGCTTACGAGGGGAAAGGTCCACTCAGGGGACCTGAGCTCCCACGAAAGCCCAGCAGCACAGTGGCGCTCTCTGCCAGCGTCCTTTCAGTTGGCTAAAGCCGGCTGCATTTTCTAGGGTAAGATCGAAATGAATGTGGAGTCTTAATTCGGGTTCTCACTCAGGGAGAGTGGGAACGTGAATCCTGGGAAGCCTGAGGCCGTGGCGGTGGGCTGCCGGGCTCCGTGCGCTCTGGCGCCCCGGCAAGCGCCAACCCGGGAGGGTGTCTGCGTTCACACTTCCCACTGCCCACGAAGCGGCTGCACCGGCACATCGTGGGGGGGGGGGGGGGAGTGGCGACAGCCTGACCGGCTGATCCGATCCCGGTGGTGTGGAGCAGTGGTTCCCTGCGCTGTGGGCTGCTCCATGAGTCACTGCCCGGAAAACGTGCCGTGCAGGCAAGAGCTCGGGTTTTCAGGAAACGGGCCTCTGATGGCAGCCGCCCAAGGAGTGGGCTGGCAGAAGAGCCTTCCAAGATTGCGCGGCCTCCATCTGCAGCCATCGCTCAGCGGGAGAGGCGCCCTCGACGGGAACGGAAAGCACAGGTTATTACTGTGGAGAGAGGCGAGGTTTCGGGACCTGCAGAAATCGAAAGTGAAGGAGAACGAGTCCCTGATGGCTTCACATCAAAAATTCAACAGGAGCCCACGCCGAGCGCTTCATCATTAGCGCCCCGCCTGAAGTAAAGTGCAAATGTAGATTACGTTGTGTCTTAACCTCAATTTCTGCTTGGCTTTGTTCCCTTCTTTCCCCTGCTCAAAATTCAACTTCTCCATCACCATCCAAGGACTATATAACTGGACGGCACGTTATTTATTGCAGGCGCTCTCTCCAACAGCCTTGGCTGTGGGCTCCCTGGGAACGCACAGCTCTGGCCTATTTACAAGGAGGGGGAGAAGGAGCAAGGGGCACTGTTTTCATGTGTTTTGTCACCAAACCAGCTCTGCTGTAAGCCCACGCAAGCAGCGAGCACCCAGTCGCCTCGGCAGAACCTGAGCACAGCTGAGCATGACCTTCTTGGTGTCTGAGCCTCATGTTCTCCCACCTCTGCACCTGATCCCACCGCCTGTTCCCTCACTTCCTGTATGGACAGGAGTGTGAGCCAGACACCTGCCACCCGGGGCGTTCCCCGCCTCCCTGGCTGAGGTGCATGAGAAACAGCCACCAGGCGACAGCAGAAACGAGCTCTGCCCACGGGTTGCCACTGCAGGGCAGCCGGAAGCCCGGGTCCCGGCAGCTCACACTCAGGCTACGTGGAAAGAGACTCTCCCTCACGAAGCCACTGGATTCTGCATTGCCAACTAACCTGTATTTCAACCACTAGCTCTATCCTCCGGCAGGGGAGGGGGAGGAGGCTTCCCACTGCAGCCGAGTCAGCGTATCAGCAGGGGTGAGGCTGCAGGCCCCACATCACTGCCTGACCCGGTATTTATACCCCGTATTTCTGACCACTGACTTTGACTTTATAAAGAAATAAAGATTATCACCATCTCAGGTGGTTTCCTACTCCCTAGATCTCCACTGGGGTAGCATGGCTGAACTTGAAGCCTTCCTGCTAAATTCATCTGGAACACCAGGACAGTCCAGAAAGCACGCCTGTGCTCATCTCCTTAGAAACCATCTTAGCAAGCGCAGGAACCGGAGCCAAAGCAGGGCTGACACCCCATGTCTGGGAAATGCAAGTGCAGACAAACACTTCCCCCAAGCCCCGGAAAGAGAGAGGAAACATGCAAGCCTGACCTTCGTGCTCTCTTCCCACCTTTACGCGTGTCGGTTTTTTTAGTGTGTGGGCGAGTTGTGTATGGGACCAAGACTTTGTCACCGTGGACACCCCCTGGGAAGCAAAGACTGTCTGTGTGGGTGTTCTAGCTGCCCCTGGTATGAACGGAGAGCAAGGCTCGTCCAAAATGGCCCCATGGGAAAGCCGCAGGTGGACGTTAAAGCCAGTCAATACAAGGGGTCCAGGACTTGGGTCACTTTTGACAGAGAACTTGGGAAAACCATTTTAAAAACTGGCATCACTCCTAATGTGGGGGGTGGTGGAGTCTATTTACCACTGGGTGAATCCCCTTGAATTCTGTGTGTGCTCAAGGAATTTGCCCTGGCCAGAAACCCCTGTGTCTCCACGTGCTTTGGTGGCAGTGACGGGAGGGAGCGCCAGCATGGTGGGTCCCGTGGCAGGCCAGCTGCTCATCCAGGAGCCCAGGACCATGGTGCTGCCTCGGCACAGATGCGGGAGCCGGGAGGGCCTGCACTGGGAGAGGCCACCAGGCGCCGAGGGCAACTGATCAACCAGACGACATTTCTGGCCATTACTGCTTCATTATGTTCCTACAAGCATCTCCTTCTTGAAATCTACAGCCTGATTTCACATTCAGCTCCTTATCAAAGTCGGTTAATGGTATAATTTTCAGCATTTAATGGGATTGACTAATGTTTACTCTTTGGCCACAGACTCATGCTGGCACTGTCGTTAGGAAAATCCCATCTGGAGGAACCGTGTGTTGTACGCACACGACTCTCCTCCTTGGAAATCTCATCACCACTGATTTCTGTAAGAGAACCCTGTAGTTTTACTTACACGGCATTTCTCAGCATATCAGGATAGGAAGCCATGATCTCAAGCCTTTCAAAAAAAGATTCCAATTGGAGAGGACCCTTGGATGCGCACAGTGAAGCAGGATGGGCTCATGGAAGGAGTGCAGGCCGTCGTGCCAAGATGTGGGCAGGCGGCACCACCATGGATGCCTTCCCACCACATGCCTACCAGGCTTCAAGGGCCCGGGGGGCACCAAGGTGCTGAATTCCCACTTCTACCCCAAGGGAATCCATGGTCGTGGTCTCCCGAAGTGTCCCTAGCGGGCTGCAATGGGTCCCCCATGGGTTTGGTCTGGTCCTCAAAAAGTTTTTTCAAAGTACTGTACTGGCTATGAACATACGTACATATGTATGTATGTATTTAGATTTACTTATTTATGTGAGAGAAATAGAGAACACATGTGCATGTGTGCGGGGGGCAGGCATGGGAGAGGGAGAGAAAATCCCAAGCACGCTCCCCGCTGAGCACAGAGCCCCCCACGGGGCTCGATCTCATGACCCTGAGATCCTGACCTGAGCAGAAATCAAGAGTTAGATGCTTAACCAACGGAGCCACCCAGGCGCCCCTGGCTATCTACATTTTAAAATAAGGAGGGGCGCCTGGGTGGCTCCGTTGGTTAAGCGACTGCCTTTGGCTCAGGTCATGATCCTGGAGTCCCGGGATCGAGTCCCGCATCAGGCTCCCTGCTCGGCGGGGAGTCTGCTTCTCCCTCTGACCCTCCCCCCTCTCATGTGCTTTCTCTCTCATTCTCTCTCTCAAATAAATAAATAAAATCTTTAAAAAAAAATAAGGAAGTTGTAAGTGAAAATATGAATTTATGGCTACTCTTTAAAAAGCTACTGTGGGGGCGCCTGGGTAGCTCAGTCGTTAAGCGTCTGCCTTCGGCTCAGGTCATGATCCCAGGGTCCTGGGATCGAGTCCCACATCGGGCTCCCTGCTCGGCAGGAAGCCTGCTTCTCCCTCTCCTGCTCCCCCTGCTTGTGTTCCTGTTCTCGCTGTCTCTCTCTGTCATATAAATAAATAAAATCTTAAAAAAAAAAATAAAAAGCTACTGTGGGCTCAAACTGCCATCAGGAGCAGCACTGGGGCTGAGTGCCAACGATGCAGCCCTGCCGTCAGCACCTGGCGCGACCAATGGCCCTCCCGCCCCTCATCACTGCCCCACAGGACCGACAGACACCCTTCAGGGTCGGCCACCGGAGCAGACCGGGCACAAGGACACTCCTGCTGCCTGAAGCCCTTCAAGGCTCACTGCCCCCGAATTCTGCCCCAACAGAGAACGCACTCTTGGGAGTCGGGCCACTCTGTGCCCCGCTGCACATTTCCTGCAAAGCCATCCTTCTATGGTCCACACCCCTGACGAGGTTCTCCTCCCACAGGCAGCAGCTGGCACACCAGGGCCCTTCCGACCAGAGTCTGCGTGTGCTGCTGGTGCGAGGGGCCCTGTGCAGGGGACGGACACGAACCCGGGCAGTCCACGTCCCCTCTCTCGACACGGCCTGATGGGTCACTCACCCACAGTACCCTCCGGCCTGTCCAGCACCGCCCGCGCTGCGGCTTCCTGTCCCACCACACGCCCTCACGGAGGAGCCCCCCGCTTTGGAGATGCCAAGTCGTCCCTCTTGGCCAGGAAGGGACAGTGGCTCCGGACACGCCACACCTGCCTCCCAAGCCCGTTCCCTCGTGCACTAAGCTGAGAAAAGAAGGTCTGTCGCCAGACTGTCAAGGAATAGTAAGATAATGCACGCTAAACACCCGGTAAAGGGCCTGGCACTTAGTTGGTGCTCAACAAATGTCAACCATTCACACTGTCACCTGCACGTGAACTGCCCTGAACCTTCGCACTTCCAGGGTCTGCTGGACGCACGCCCAGCAGGCTCACCGCGGAGCTCGCTCCAGCACCTCCCGCTGCCCGTGGGCCTGCTCTCGGGGTTGGTCACGGGCAGCACTTTCCAGGCAGAGCCCTGGAGAGGTCCCACTGTCCAGCCTGTCCTTCATACCCTGGATGTAATCGGTCACCAAGCCCTGTCCAACTCAGCAGATAAAACACTCCGAAATCTGGCTCCTCGCATCAAGCCACACCACCACGGCCAGGACCCCAACGCAACATGCTGCTCAATCCCAGCCGCTCCTGACGCCATTCCTCCCGCATCATCGGCCTCATCGGCCGGGGTCCTGGCTCCTGGCCCGCCCCGCTCGCCACAAGCACATGAGGCTCATTCTCTGCAGCTCCGGCCACAGCCATACCCCTGCCTCCTGCTCCGGGGGGTTCCACTTCTCGGCTCTCCCAACCACAGCCCTCCTCTCGCCTGCAGGACGTGGCCCAGCATTCCATCATCTGCGTGTCCTCCTGCTTCTGTGAGCCATGGGCACTCTTCCTTGCAGCACATGCACTGCAGGACAACCCCCTCCTCTAGGCTGCAATCCCCTTTGGGGCGAGACCGCATTTTTGATGTTTGGGTGTCTCCACATCTAAGCCCAGTGCACCCTGGGGCTTTGCCCACCTCCATCTCCTCGGGCTCAGACAGGACACTCGCACTCGCACTGGACACGGGCTGCTCGACCAGGCCAGGACGCCGACAGGTATGGGGAGGTGAGTCAGGACTCAGAGCTCCCAGGCAGGGCTGGTGCGGGCGGACCGGAAGCTTTGTGGGGAAGCTGCCCAGTAGGCTGTTTTGCTCTGGTCCCAGGAGCCTCTTGGGTTCTGCTGAGGGCACAGGGCCAAGGAGTCCCCAGCCTCCTTCTGACCAGGGCCCATCCCTCCACAGAAAGGCTGTTCTTTACGAGTGCTCCTCAGCTGTGTTCAAGCTCCATGACGACAAAGGCTGTGCTGGTCTTTCCCAGGCTGGGTCCCCAGGACCTGACAGTCAATAGACATTTGGGCATTATTTCATACTTTTCTAGAGTGGCTTTTTAAAACCTTTATGAGGCCCACCCAGTGCCCTGTGCTTGGCCGGGGTGCAAGCTCTCCACACAATGGACTGTTTCAAGGAAAACCCTACTGGCCGTACAAACTCGGGACTGAGTCTAATGTGTGTGCGTGATTTCCAGCTTGGAATTTTAACCAGCTCTTGTCACAACATTTGAAACATATCAAGTGAGACCAAGTCCCAGCACCAAACCTTAAGGGATTCTACCAGTCACACACGTTTTGTGCAAAGAAGTGCTCAACATTTCTTCTATCTCCAGTTTTGTATTTTGACAAATAATGCCTTAATTATAATGACTCACTTGTTAAAAAATAGCTTTCGGTGTCTCAAAAGCTTAAAAGAAATCTAGATACAGACTTTAAATTGCAAAAGCAATTATCTGCCGACCTTTAAAATGGAGAGCCCGCCCTCTGCTCCAAGGCCCAGGCGCCCCACCACTCGCCCAGCCCCAGGTCGCCACTCTGTTCTTTTTCTCTGCACATGATATAGATCGTAACGGGGATGGGATTCTGTTGTTGCTACAGCTTGGGGTCTGCTCTTGTCACCTAACACATTTTGCCTACTAGTAAATAATTTCCACAAACATGATTTTAAGAGTGCTTACGCTCTTTCAAGTACACATACCTTAATTACACACCTGCTCTGTTAGGTACCAGGGTTAGTCCCATTTCTCCCTTCTAAAATTCTGACAAATGGATTTGTCAAAATCTTTCAGAATGTCTCATGTTCCTTGGTTTTTCCTCAGCACCTGCCGAATCACCCCCCCGAGCTGGGACAGGAGGATGCAAAGTGGACGGCACAGGCAGGGGCAGGGACCAGGGAGCCTGAGGCCAGCAAGGCCATGACCGAGGGCAGAGGTGCAGGGTCGGGTGGTTCCAAGGCATTCATGGGTAGGACACGGCAAGACAAATCAGATTCCAGAATGGTTGCTGATGCCAGGCCACTTCCAATGTCCAGCTGAAGGAAGAGGCCCAGAGCTCTGTCCCCGCAGGTGAGGCTGGCTGAACCCCGGCATGGGAGGGGGCTGAGCTGAATGTGAACTACAGAAGGGATTTGGGCAGCAAGGTCCTTCTGGTGGAATCCAGCTGCCCTGCCTCACCCAGCAGGGCCCAGGGCCACTCCTCCACCATGACAGCTTCCTGACAGATGACGGAGATACTGTGACTACCCGGTGTCTACCCGCGTCCCTGTCACACATCTAGAAGCCTGCGTGCATGTACACATACGTACTGACAAGTCCGCGCGCAGCCATCTGGGCCTGCACTGCCCGTCGGTCGTGGCCGGGCCCACCGTGTGGCTACTTGCTCACCTCCCTGCGTCTCACATGCTCACCTGCAAAATGGGGCTGTTGGCAATAACATGTCTGTCACGAGGGGCATGACTTAGTACATGGAAAGCATTTACAACATACGACCCATAGGACGTCACTGGTGTGATTATTTTTATATCCAGCACCTTTTGATCTTCTGCTGTGACTTGTCTGTGTCTCTGCCTCAGTAAAGACCACGACACACCATCCTGTCACCCGCCCACACCCTGCCTTCTGCACATAATTCCCACGGACTCTCCAGCTGTCTGCCTGCAGTAAGATGCTGCTCATGCTACAGACTGACGGTGGCCGCCAGGATGCCTGCCTCCCGGGCGCCCCTCGGACGGGCCTGGGACTGACTTCCAACAAAATTCAGCAAAGGGGATGCTGTCCCCAATGCTATGTCAAAGCGTGTAAGACTGCCGTGCCCTTGCTGGCTGAGGAGGCTCGAGGCACACAGGGGACTCCACGTGGCAGGGACTGTGGGTCCTTGCAGCCTGGTGAGGCCCCTGGCAAACCAGCCCCCCGCCCCACAGAAACATCATAACCATGTGTGCTTTAAGCCACACAACGTGCAGGAGTGTGGCTGTTCAGCAACAGGTAATGAATATATTCCGTGACTCTTCTTCAGACTGCAGGATTTCTATTTCTAAATAGAAGACTGCATCTGTTGGAGAAAGCCAACAGGCTTTCTCACAACATGCATTTAGTTTGTTGGCTGGTTCCTGTGTTCCCTTTCATTTTGGCACAGGGGCCCTGGCTTTTAGTCGCCCTTCCTGTGCTAAGCCTGAGTTCAGTGGGAGCCACGGACGCCTCACCTGTCCCTTCCCACCAGGTGGAGAGCTGACAAAATGGCTTCTTCCTTTCACGTGAAACACCCGAAGGGCACACAAGATATATACTTAAGGTTCAGGTTCAAAGAGAAAAGGAAAAAAAATCCAAAGCACCTAAGTTCCCTTGGCCATGAAGGGAAAACCAAACCCACCAGCCACAGCCGGTCCACAGGGTCCTCCATACTGGGGCCCAGAGCTGCTGGAGACAGCAAGGCCCACCGTCGGCAGCCACCAAGGAGTGCTTACGCTTCTCCTCTCTGGCTTGCTTTTACCTTAAATCTTTCCTCCAAAAGTGTCTATTGAACTACATTATGGAAAGACCATAACGCATAGCAAAACAGGCTGGAGAGGAAGGAGGAAGGAGGGCGAGAGAGGAGGTGTATCTCTGTCCCCTCCCTCTTTTCCCGCTGGAGGGACTCCTTCCATGGGATGATCACAAGGCGGCAGGGCGGCGTCTGTCCTCAGCTTGGGAGCACTGGGATGGCACTGTCACAATCTGACTTCTATGGACACGCTCATGTGAACAAAATTCACTCCCAGCAGCTGGTGGGAGCTGGACCGTCCTGTGGTCCCTGTGACAGACCTCGTAGGTTCTGGTGACAAGCGCCATAGAACCAACTGGAAAGAGGCTCATTTTTCTGGATGAGGAAAAAGTATGTGCTTTAAGGAAACAGGCTGGACAGGAGACAGGAAGTTGGAGGCCTCGAGGAGACCCAATTCCACTTCACGCTTCCGCCTCTCAGAAAGGACCCATAAGACAGCGGGAGCCCAGCACAGCGGCATGGCCCTCTCAGGATGACGAGAACTGTTCTGAAGGGTCACCCCATCCTCCGAGCAGCACAGGGTCAAGGGTCGGCTCAGTGGGGCCGCCAAGACCGTGCTGCCGGTTGACTTTCCTCTCTGCCCAACCCTGCCGCCTCCCGTGCCAGGTCTGGTCTGGGAGCACTCCCCAACAGCACCTGGTGCCAAGCACCAGCTCTGGTGCGAGTCCAACCTGCCACAGCTGGAATGCACCTGACAGGGAGCAGGAGGGCAGCAGGCCAGAGGACGCTCTGCACGATGGGGGACCGTGAAGGCTGAGTGAGCTTCGAGACCCAGGCTTCAGGGTATGTTCTAGCCGCACAGGGGCCTGAAGTGCTCAGGGAGGCCAGACCAAGAGAGGGGGACAGCCCGGGTGTACAGAGATGGCTGCTAGCATTCCACCTGCCTCAGAATACCGCGAGGCTCTCCCCACCTTCACGTGGGGCTCTGTGGATCGCTGTATCATTCACGTTTCTGTGCACAACACATAAATACACATGCTTTATGAGATTCACAGGAGCTAACTTCGCAGGAGAAAGGGCCATATTCCCAGCCTTTGGTGCCAGCAAGAAAAGGTATCCTTAACAGTGATGGTGGGATCACGATCACGTCTAAATTCTGGACCTTAAGCAGTTCTTACACAAGCTCCCAAGTTCAGAAACATGCTAAGAGGCCAATCCTGGGGAAAGGCATCAGTGAAGATGAGTGGAGGCTGGCTGTCTGCACCTGCCTCCTTCCCCGGCCGCCCTCACTCCGGCCCCGTCCGCGCGGTCTGCTCACTGCTCTGGTCCTGGTCTTTGCCATCTTGCACGACGGGGTTTTTTACTCCATGCCACTGAGCCTATCTTACAGGAGGTGTTTCTACAGCCAGAGAAGCGTGCGCTAACAGGAACACACTGGGGGGCTGTGCTAGGGCTCGGGTAGAAGGGGACAGGAGGACGCAGGCCACTTCCCTCTGACAGTCAGTGCCTTGCGCCCACTCACGTCTCCATCTCACAAGGAACCCGCTCGGCCCACGGGGCCCTGTGGCCTGGAGGGCATGTCACTGGGCAGCTGGTGTGGTGCCCATTTCCTATGGCTTCCCCAGTTTTCCTCCCAAGACCACACGTGGCACTGACCCCATGTGGTTTTTTTTCCCTTTTCTTCCCTTTTTTTAATAATAAATGTTTTATAAAAACCTGGTTCAGAAGAAAGAGACAGGATTCAAGACATCACTTTTCTTAAGGGAGAAGGCTGTTTTGAGGATCCAATCTTCCAGAAACGTCTGTCTTTACTCTAACGATTCACTCTACGTACCAGGAAGGGCTTTGAGCACCCTCCCAATTCCGGCCCGTGGAGCAGCGGGAGCGAACTGCGCTCCACCATTCCGTGCGCACACGACCTCCTTGACGCACGGTGATTCTGCCCTGGCCTGTGCCTCCCACGGCCGCGCTGCTTTACTCTATAAACTCTGGAAGCAAGTGCGGATGATGCATGTTCCAACTCTCTGTGTATAGTCCGCTGCTCTGCCCAGCACAGCACGCCCCGATTTACCTCACAGAGGATATTCCTTCCTGATTTCCCTTCAGTGGAGGAGGGCAGTGAGTCCACAAACCTGTCCTTAGTTCTCCAGGTTTTCAGTGTCGGGGGAAAGCGGTCAGGCACATATTAAAAAAAAAAATCACTAGCGGAAACAAGCCTGGCCGTGAAAATACACCGTGAGTCACATGCTGTTTTTAAGTATCTGCATTAGGGCTTCTCCCATGGACGGACACAACTCAGACCCACTTCTCCTCTGCTATCACCCCGTTTTCGTACGGCTCCAAACTGCTCGTGGTACAAAAACGAGGAAACAGGAAGGAACCGACGCCTTCTGATACGATACATGAATTACAGACAATTCACAGCAGTACCCTTGTTACCACTCTTACAGGAGCATAAGCAGCAACAGTCCCATTTGGGGGGACTATGATCAATGGTCATGAAGACCTCACCCGTGTGCGGGGTGTGCACATGTGTGTGCTTCTGTGACGTAAGCACACACGTTAGCTGGTCACGAATCCAACAGTCTTAATCAGGTGGAGAAATCTGACGTACTTCATAACCCGCCGGCAGTTTCTCCTCTCAGTACTGGTCCCTGCAGGGTTAGAAGCTCACGTACGAGCCTCTCCTGCCCCGAGTTACAGGATCGGTTACATCTGGGGGTGCTTGTCCAGCTCCATCTTCAAAGACCCTCCAAGGCACCTGCGCCCCGAAGGAGACACGTTTCCCATTTGCTGAAAGCTTTAGAGAGGACTTTACCTACTTGTTAACGCCACTTGGGTCTCCAAGTTGGTGGCAAGTCTTCCTATTTTGCTTCACGTAATTCCATTAAACTTGTCCTACCGTAGAGATGGACAGAAACCAAGCCATTTAGAGAACGTCGCATCGTTGGGTACAGCCTGGCCAGGACACTTACCACATTGCGTGCATGTAAGTGGGGGGCAGGCGTGGGCTGCTGACGGGGGTGCAGTTATAGGACCTCATGATCCTTTCTGCCAGGAGAAAATTTCGAAACAGACTAGCCACCAACAGGTCCTGTCTGAAGAGCTTTTGGAAGAGATCTGAGGGCAGATAAAACAGAAAAAGGTATCTTCAGTGACTCACATCTAGCGTTTAAAGCCAAATACACAAATTTACTTCCATCAGAATTTTTTACAAGCAGGTTGGCCTAATAGGCACTTTTCCCACTGGTGATACACACACATTCACATGCATTAAGTACAAACACCAAACCCCAGCCAGTCATTAATGAAAAAAATACAACAAGTCTCATAATAGCTGGTTTTAAGAAATCTGGTTTTAAAAAATCTGGATCGTCACGCCTATTTTTATGAAGAAAAGTGAGTCCTGAGTCCACCTAGAAAAGAATACACTAATGTCGAGTGAAAGCTCAGGTGGGGCTTAGTGTCCACACTGTTCGTGGTGCCTGACCCATGGTGACTCACGGAAACCTCTGGAGGCTCTTGCCTCCTCCTCCTCCTGCCCCCTCAGCTTTCCCCACCGACAAGACCTCCTTGCTTCCATTTCGCCTCCCTCATTCCAAGGGCCAGCATCTCCCAACTGCAAGGCAGCAGCCCTCCCCTGCCCCTGCCCGGCCCGGGCAACCTCACCCCGAGGGAGCACATTCCATGCGATGGTGTCTGTGATTGCCGTGAAGATCCAGTTCAGTTCTCCCAGAGGGGTCCTCCGGTCATTCAGCCGGCCGGGAATCCTAGGAGACACAGTGTGCTTTCATTAGTGACCATCCAGAGAGTCCCGGCTACTGCAGACGGGTGGAGAGAGGAGATGGTGGAAAGAAAAGAGGCGAGGGAGACAAAAAGCTCGGAGCAGAGGCAGGGGAGGCTTGCTGCTGGGAGAACAGCCTCACCTCTTAGAGCGCATTCTCCATCCTCACCTCCCTCCCCTCGGGTACCCCCGATGTATGGAACAGACCCTGTGGCTCCACACACCACTCTTGTGGTTTCTGCGTACAAGAGATGGGTGTGGAAGGGCCCAAAGGGCAGCCCCTGGCATCTGCTACAGAGGAACCCGGGCCAATCTTCTATTCCACATCCCGCCCGGCCCCATGGCTCCAGGCTGCGGAAGTGCACTTTCAACCGGACTGCTGTGGAAGGAGAGCTCGTCCTCTGAGGTCAACTTACCTTCCGTTCACTCATCAAATCTCTGAGCACCTACTCTAGGGCCAAGTGCTCTTCTAGCGCTGGCATGTAGTGGGTGGGGCTCACGGTCCGCTGGGGAGGACAGACAAGAAGCCGGTAACCAAGCACAGCTGGAAGGGCACAGAGACAAAGCCCACAAGACTGCGGTGGGAGGGGCGGGGTCCAGGCGGCGTGCAGCAGGCAGAGGTGAGGGGGGCCTCGCTGAGAAGGTAACACCGCAGCAAGCCGCACTCAAGGAGCTGAGGGAGTGGGCCAAGTCCACACCCAGAGGGAGACCAAGTCCGGCAGAGCCCGGAGGTGTGCTTGTGCGGGCAGCGGCCTCGGCTCTGCGTGTAACACACTTAATTAGATCTGACAGGAAACGCTTTTTTTTTTCTCCCAAAAGCAAAATGCTCACAGTAAATGGCTCAGAGACTAAAGTGTGATTCCTGCTCTTTGTAAGAGTTAACAGATGAATAATTTCCAGCATAGTAGCCCATTTCATGGCACCATCTTTGCATGAATGAGGCTCAAGCGGCCTGCCTCCCTAACAGGCACTGCTGAGCGGCGCAAGCTTCCTCATATGATGGCAACATGTGTGCTCCTTCCTTCCACCAAATGCCTTTTCCTTCAGGAATAAAAAAATTCTTCTTATTTCCTCAAGTAGGCTTAGTGATAAGACATGAAAAAAAAAAAAGAGGGATCAGCAAAATATTTGAAAACAGCATTATTGTTCAAATAGTCTGAAGTCTTGAAAAAAATTTCCCAAATAAAAAAGAATTGTACGTCAACAGGAAGACTCCAGTTTGTTTAAACTGAAAGGCTGTTGCAAACACAGTCAAGCTACTGGCCCTGGCATGGCTGACTTAGAAAGTAGGGTTTATTTAGGGAGAGAGCGTGAGCGGGGGCAGAGGGAGAGAATGTTTTCTTTAAATTAGATTTATTTTAGAGAGAGAGGGGAGGGGCGGGGGGGGGGGGAGAGAGAGAGAAAGAATCTCAAGCAGACATGGGGCTCGACCCCAGGACCCTGAGATCATGACCTGAGCCGAAACCAAGAGTCGGACGCTCAACCGGCTGAGCCATCCAAGGGTCCCAATAGCAGTTTTTACTGGCTCTGTGTGTTGGGCATCTCTAAGGATTCCCACCACTTAAGAGAAGTCAAGGTCTCCAGGCAAACACTTGGCACAAGGACAACGGGACTGTCTCCCTTTCTCATCCTGCAGGGCTGTTCCTTTCTCCACCCCAGGCTCTTGCAAAAGGAGAGCACATGCCAGGTGGCCAGGTGGACTGCCCTCGGCCCTGGACCAGGAAGGCAAAATCTGTGAGCAGCAAAGCACAGCAGAGCAAACACCCCACCCCTCAACAAGCAGCAGCGAGGCAAGCACGGGGTGCACCTCCCAAGAGAAAATATTGATGAAATCCAAGCAAACAGTGCAGGAAGGCATGTGACCGGCGTCCTCCTTCTCGGCCCACAAGTGCCAGTGCAGACACCTGGGTCACTGCCCCAGAAGGAACATGGCACTAGGGGATGACGGGGGGGAGGGGGCTTTGTGAGGGCCAGAGAGTGGGCACAGAGCCCAGACAGATTAGCTCATGGCTTGGGTCCTGCATCTGGGAAGGAACACATGCACCGAAACCTTTTTATTTTTTAAAGATTTTATTTATTTATTTGAGAGAGAGAGAGAGTATGGGGGGGGAGGGTCAGAGGGAGAAGCAGACTTCCCGCCGAGCAGGGAGCCCAATGTGGGACTCGATCCCGGGACTCCAGCATCATGACCTGAGCCGAAGGCAGTCGCTTAACCAACTGAGCCACCCAGGCGCCCCCGAAACCTTTTTAAATAAGATCATTCACAAGCTCACCACCAGCAACATTCAGCAGTAACACTGTACCTTTCACTCTTGCTGAAGGCACCGCCTGCCCTCTCCATGGGGTGGTTCGGGGACAGAACGTGGCGCACCTGAAGGGCCGCATTCAGAGGCTGAGGCCCTGCTGTCTAGGACCAGCAGACACACAACAGCTGAAGTGTGCAAGGAGCAAGCACTTGAGAAAACGGTGATCTATGATGTCGCGTCAGGGGTTCTCTCTCTGTTAATGTATTTAGAGTTCGCCAAACCACAAGGTGGAGGGCACGTCCCCAACTCTGACACCAACTTCCACGGGTTCCCAAAACCACGAAGGACTCTCAGAGCTCAGTGAAAGCTGTTACACTTGTGATTATGGTTTATTAGAGAGAAATACAGAGAGACATTTGAGCCAGTCCAGAAAGGGACGCGCGGGGCAGAGTCCAGGAAAAGTACCAAAGGTGGGGCTTTCACGTCCCCTCCCAGCATCCACATGTGACAACATGCATGGCGCTCTGCCAACCAGGGGGCAGGGTGGGGGGCTGGGGCCTTGGTGTCCACCTCGGAGCCCTGGTTGGCCGCCTGGCTGCCCATGAGCTGGATCTGCCTTGAGGTAGACGGACACCACACTCAAGCCCCCAGCTGAAGTCACCTGTTCCCCTCTCTAGTGGTGTGGGCCCCCATCCTGAGATGACCGCATGTGGCCAGCCCCCACCCCAAACAATGATGCTCCTGTCAGGAACAGTACAGGCCTTCCCTCTGTGCCAGCCAAGTTCTTGACTACACAAACATTAATCTGTTCAACATCAAAAACAAACCTATCCAGAACTAGATTTCAGATTTTGGACTCACATGCCATCCTGGGTGCCCAGCATCTTCACTGGACTAAAACCCCATAGGTGCATCCACCAGAGGCTGGGCCATGTCGCACAACAGGCCTTCCAGCAAGGTGGCCTAAGGGAAGCGTTGCTTGCCTTCACCCCCGCTTTGGATGACAAGTCAGCACATGAGAAGAAAAAGCCCAACCCGACCACTGGACAGCACAAGTCAGGGATGCGCCAGCCCCCGACAATGCTCTGGGCGCGGAGCCAGGACCACCTGTCTGGAAAGGACAGACTTCTGAAGGCCACCTCAGCAAGTCTGCTTCCAGAAATCAACCCTAAATTGGACACAAGGAACGGGGACACAAGACATGCAGTGTTTTATTTACAGGGGTGAAAAGTCAGAAACTAGCAATGTTACCAAAATGAGAGAAATGAGTAAGTAAATTACAAAACAACCACATGAAATTACTAGAAGCTAGCAGACTGTAGCTTATGAATATTTCAACAATATGGGAAAATGTGTACTTCATAACACTATGTAAGGAAGCAAGACAAATACCATATAGTCATCACCACACAGGCCATGCAGGAAGGGAGACAGAAGAGAAAGCCTCGAGATACGACTGTGGGGAGGCTCTTCCTGTCTCGTGCACAGTCATACCTGCGGCACGGCGTGTACCCCACCGGAGCAACAGGGAGCAAGCCAAACCCCCAGTCCTTCGCCTCCCCACCCCGAGCCCCTGGTGCTCACGCTGGGGGAGCAGGCAGCTGGTGGGACTCTTGGATGAGTCTGACCAAGGTCTGTTTCCAAACCCGGACCAAGTGCATCACTGACATGAGCCAGTACGTCCTGACTCAAGATGAGGTGGCTCAAGCTGGTTCCTCTGGGTCTGATCCCTTGGGTAAAGGAACGATGCATTCCCAGCAGCACTGAGCTTGGTGGATGGGCGGCCAAGCCACTGGGACAGAGACCAATCCTTGTCAGACTAGGGTCAATGCGTATTTAGGTATTTAAAAAAATCTGCAGCTTCTGACAACCACCAGCAGATGAGTGCAAAAGTAGGCTCCCACTACCATCACCTGGATCCCATTGATCTCTTTTCACTAAGCTCATTGTGAAACCAGAGGCAAAGCTGTCTGCAGACGGATCTCAGACCGACCTAGGGATCTTTCAAACCGACCCATCCACCCATGAATCCAAGAAGCATCTTCTCCACGCAGAAGACGGGTGTGCATACTTGGGATGGCAGAATGGGGCTGAGTCAACTTCCTTCACTTGTCATGTCACTGAGAATTAAATCACTTCAGAAACTTTTCGTTTCTGTTTTCCTTTCCGTATCAGAGCATAGTAAAGAATGTCAAAACCCAAGACCACATTTCATTACAGAGTTCCTTCAAACCCCCAAAGAGTTGCATTCATAATCAAGGTGGTTCTTTTAAAATTTAAATCCACAATGTTAATCAAGGACTAACTTTTGTGAGAAAAGCATAAAAGCTGTAGTTTAGGAACAGATCACTGAACTGGGAGATGAGAAAAGCCAGCCTCTAGTCCCAGCCGTGCTGTGTCTGGGAAACTTCTAGCATCGGTTTCCCTGCTCCGGGTCACGGAGCCTGACCTTACGTGCGAAACAGGGACTAAAATAAGATGGGCCACACTTCAGAAGGGGACACAGCAGCCAGCAGGTACATCCCTGAAGAATGCACGGCCCTCCCTCCAGCCCTGCGTCTCTGCTGACATCAGCCACTGCCTGTCCCCCAACACCTGGGCCCCCGTACAACTGTCCGATTCTTGCCAGAAATGATGCTCCAGGGTTTGCATACCCAGGTCATCACCAGCAAACTCCAGCCCCCAGCCTCGCATACGGTGACTGCACTTCAGTATACACACCCCGATTTTTAGGAGACCTGGAAGTCCCAGACCAGCTCTGGAATGCCAGACTATGCCCTTCCTCTTGGACCACGTTCTCCCTCCCTGACACCTGTCTTCCTACCCTCCGCCATCTTGGCAATCAGTACCATGGTCCCCGCACCAGGTATGTGTCACTTAGCCTCTGACACGGCCAGCCCCAGCCTGGCCATCATCTTCTGGCCACCCCTGACCCTGGACCTGGTGGAGATGGCACAGGCCGTGTTCTCATGCTGCCCTGAGGGGACCTGAGGACTAAGGAAGTGCACAAATCCGCACCATCCTGCCGAGGAGGTGAGCACGCAGACTGCACCGGGGCACCTCCCCGCTCCCTCTTTCCCAGTCTCTCGGCCTCCACTCCTAGCTATCTCTGCCAAACACCTGCAGGGTCCTTCTGTTGTCCAGAGGAAAACAAGATAACATAAAAATCCATACCCCAGAAAACCCACCAGTCATTATGGGCAGTCTGTCCGGGTCTCGGTGTCTGTCCATCTGCCTCCTTCCCTAACCCCTGCTCACCTGTCTTCACAGCTCACCGCCATTACTACCCCCGTCGTTCCCTAGATCCTGTCCTGACTTCAGGGGCCACACAAATTCTCTCAGAAACACAGCTCATCTGCTCTCCAACCCCCAGCCTAGGGCGGCTCACCTCTCCGGCTTCCATCTGCCTTGTGCTGCCGCGCGGCTTTCTGGACCCAGGCTCGTCTGCTCGGGTGCACACTGTGTGGGGCAATGGCCCTTAGCATACCTGTGGTCAAGACCCCGTGGGTTCTCTTTGCTACTGCAGCGTTCTCAACGACGGAGTAGCTACCTCTACTTCCACAGATCTCACGCGGAACAAAGGAAAGCAGAGCTCTGCGGGCTGAGTGAGTGGGGCTGGCCGCTCCCTGGCCTCCTGCTGTCCATCTCCCCCGAGACGGCCTCTGTGAGGGCAAAAGCACTGCAGTGGAGTCAGCAGAACGTTCCCACTTGACTTCAAACCACCGATCACTGCCCAACTTGACACATTAAACTTGGAAACTGGTTCCCAGTTGCTTCTCCCCCATCCCTCTGGGCAGGTCCATCACCTCGCAGCGTGACAGAACTCTGCCTCCTTCCACCTGCTCAGGGCGCTCCATGCCCCACCTGGAGTGCCTCCCTGCCCTCCTTGTGCTGGTCCCGGCTCCGTCTTTACAAGCAAAGCTCCACCTCCACTGTCCGTAAAGACGTTCTTGCCCAAGGCAGCCTTGGTTGAGCCCCTTTTTAGTTGGAACTGAACGATGCCCTGCATCTTCATTTACTTTCTTCGGCATTCCACCAGTGACTCACCTTTGTTCCTTTTACCAATTCACCATCGATTCACAATCTAGATAATAGATTTCCTTGATATGAATTGATCACCTTACAGTGTTGGGCAGAGCGCTAAACACTCAGCAAGCATGACCCCAACAGCCCACAAATGTGATTCAGGGCACCCTCCTCTTTAAAAAAATGTCCCTACACCGGCGGCTCTCTGAAGTCCTTACGGGTTGTGTGGCTGACATGGAGCTGCCCTGCTCAGACCCCTCAAGAAGGCCTGGCTGCTGGGCAGGGATGAGGGTGGCATCAGGCACCCAGGGCCCATCGCTGCTTTCAGGATGGGGTCTCCCAGCTGTGGCGTGGTCCTCCCCAGTCTGCGGTGCTTCCACAGGGTGACCCATGGTCCACAATCAGTGTGGGTCTGGTCTGCGCCACGGCCAGCTTCCTTCCCTGCTCCTACCCCCGCCACCCCCCCACAAACCTGTGTCCCCAACAGGTGTGTAGTGTCTGCATCCCACAAACAACCAGCACAGGGGCATGGGGGAGATGTTGTGTCTTGCTTGTATTTACCCTTCTTGGGCTACTTTCTGTTTCTCCTGAGCTTTCTCTTTCACTAAATATACCACATTCCAGCCATGTGCAACTTGCTCTTTTCAAATGGTCCATGAGCCCCCAAACCTGTGCAGACCACCCTCCTGCTCTCCTGGCTTAGGGAGCACCGAGAGTCCTCCAGTTGGCCTGCTCGCAGACAGCATCCTGGGGGGCCCCCCCAGGCCTGGGGGTTGCTGCTGAGACTCCCACAGAACTCCACAGATGCTTCCGCCAGACACGGAAGCTACCACCCAGCCTGTCCTCAATGGGCAGGAGCCGTCGGAGAGCGGTGCTCACCCAGTGCTCAGCACCAGCTGCTAATGTATAACAGGTGCTCCATCCATATTTGATGAGCGAAGAAATGAATCCCTCCTGAGTGATCGCAAGCTCTGTGTAAATAAAACGTTAAGTGAAAAACTATGGTTTGCAAGAAAATGATACAAACTCACTAAAAATACTCAAGTGATATGAAGATAACACAAATCATCCCGAATTCTATCATTTAAGAACCACTGGAAACATTCTGGTGACCATCCTCTCTTTATGCACAAAATCAAGTAATTCTGAATGCACTGAAATAATACTATGTAAAGGGATGCTACATTTTTGTTAAAAATACCCACAAAAGCACTTAGAAAAAAAGGCCTGGAAAGGCAAATATGCACCAGAGCACTAACAGTGATAATCTTAGTATGGTGGAGATTATAAATGATTTAAATTCTCTTTGCTTATCTGTACTTAATAATACATCTATGCTGAAAACACACGACTTGCATAACGAAGAAAAATAACTTTCGTTTTCTTTAGTAAGAGAAAGGCTACAGCGAGTTCTCCTGAAAATGGAAGAGAGTTTAAAACTGAATTATAAATTTACATCCTCTCACATTCAACTCAAATAAAGCAGGACGCACCTCTACGTCCTCTGCTTGAAAGAGCCTCATGGAAACGACAGTGCAGAGAGCCTCGGGCTGGTTCACTTCCTACAAGTGAGCTGTTGCGTAGAAACCTACACGACTAAGAAAATGGGCCACGAACCGAGCAGTTTCTGTTCTGAATAGCAGGCCGATACCCTGCAGCTAGGTATTTGGCAGGACAAGGGTCACACACACCAAGCAGTGGCTCCCGGCCTGAGGGGCTGTGGGAGGGGAGGCCCCGGGAGTGTGTCCTGTGCGCGAGCCTTTCCTCAATCACCGAGGGCTGGGTGGAAAACAAAGTCACACATACCCACAGGATATCCATGCGGTCTACAACCGCATGTGTTACAAAAATACAGCTGCACGGGCACAGAACGCCCCGCGGAGTGAGGTTGGGAACCATTGTTCTGGACAGTACGTTTCTGGACAGTACGTTTTGTGAGAGCATTTTCCACACGCTGACCTTCTCCTGAACCAAATCCAGCCACATACCTATAATACTCTTTTCCAATCTCGCCTTACTTAGAATTGCGTACAATTCAACACTCTACTATCGTCCGATTTCTTTGTCAAGTGCTGTTCGTGCTAGCCATCCACAGGCTTCAAGCAACCCCCTCATGTGCGTGAAGCCCACGGTTTCGAGCGTGATCTCTGGGACTGGTCTGCGTGTCTGCAGTCTCACAGCCAGAAGGGAAGTCTTTCCTTTGCCTGCGCTGCAAGACAGGGTCTGAGCCGGCGGAAGGGAAGGATGGAGACGGGCCGCAGGGAGAAAGCCCAGCTGGGGACTGGACCACGACTGTGTGAGCACAGAAGGCCCAGCTGCAGAGCCGCAGTTCTCCCCACGGACTTGGAGAGCCGGCCACACGGCCACTGCGGCAGTACGTAAAGAGCTGAGTCAGCCAGGCCCCAAATCACATCTGCAAACCCTGGGGCATGAGGCTCCAGTCATCGCTTCAGGTTTGGGTGGCGTCACGAGTTCCCTGGGTGGCAACGGCAGGTTAGGTGACTCGCGTCCCCCCACTGAGAACTAGACAGGCTGCATGTGTGTGGCTGGCAGCCTTCCTGAAGGCAAAGGAAGGCTGGCAAGCCTGCGGGGAACCGTGGGGCCAAGACCAGAGAGGGAAGCCCAGGGCATCAACTGGCATTTGGGGCTAGCTCTCTCCGAGGTGTCTGGCGATCCCAAAGCAGGACGGGGGGGGGGGGGGGGGGCGGGCAGGACATTGAGCCGAGCGTAGTGCCCATGGGGCTGGAGGGCAGACGCTGGGGTTGAGGGCCGTAAGGAGGTAGAGTGCTGAGCTGGGACCCCAAGGAGGAACTGGAAGTAACCCAGACCTCACAGCCCCAAAGCATCCAAACCCTGCACACTTTCCACTTTCAGTTTGCTGTGTTCAATCAGAAGTAACCAGGCACGTACTGGGAAACTAAGTTGATGCTTGAAACCCAGAAAACTAACTGCTAAGGGAAGGAAATGGGCAAAGGATCCATACAGCGGTGACATCAGACACGAACATCACAATAAGTTTACCCAGTATGTTCGAGAAATTAAAAGTCAAAGGAAGGCTTGGCAGAGAATCAGAAACTATAACATAAAGCCTGGAAACTCTAGAACTTCAGGAACATGTAAACATCATATTAGTCCCTCGATACATGGGCTAAAGAGCAGATGAGACAACCCTGAGGAGAGGAATGAAAGATGGGTCAGAAAAAGTACTCAGAATTAGACATAAAGAGATGAAACGTTGGGACATACATACAGTGGATTTAATGAAAAGATCTAAAATAACCTGTTGGAGTCCGAAAAGGAGAGGACAGAGGGAATGGGACAGAAGCAATCTTCAAAGAGAATTTTCTGCAGCTGATGAAAGATGTTGAGGCGTAGTGTCCCGGTCTGTGTGGGCTGCAGTAACAAAATACCAGACCTCCTGGCTTAACTAAATTTCATTCTCACACAGCTCTGGAGACTGGAAGTCCACGATCAGGGTGCCAGCATGAGCAGTCCTGGTGAGGACCCTTTCCCTGGCTTATGGCCTGTGGCCTTCATGCTGTGTCCTCAATATGGCGGGGAGAGAGCGCTGCTGTGTCTCTTCTTCTTGTCACAGGGCACTGATCCTATCAGGACTTCATCTCCCACAGGCCCACCTCCAAATACTATCACGTTGGGAGTTAGGGTTTCAACATAGGAATTTTGGGGGATCACAATTCAGTCCATAGCACTCAGGCTCAAGAAATGCTATAGTCATAAAGCAGGACAAATACAAAGAATGCCCAGAGAAACACAACAAAATAAAACTGCCAAAATCCAAGAAAAGGAAAAAATTTACAATAAAGCGACAATAATCAAGATGGTGTGATACTGGCATCAAGATCAATGTAACTGCACAGGGCAAAAGAGCTCCCCAGTTACGGCCAAATGCTTTCTGTCCAAGGCACTGTTTCAATGGGGAGAACAGTCTTTCCACAGCGGTGCTAGAACAACTGGACACCCATATGGAAAAAGTGACCCTTGACTCTCACCGCACACCACGTGCAAAAATTAAATCGAAATGGACCGTAGGGGCGCCTGGGTGGCTCAGCTGTTAAGCATCTGCTTTCGGCTCAGGTCATGATCCCAGGGTCCCGGGATCGAGCCCCGCATCGGGCTCCCTGCTCAGTGGGAAGCCTGCTTCTCCCTCTCCCACTCCCCTGCTTGTGTTCCCTCTCTCACTGTCTCTCTCTGTCAAATAAATAAATAAAATCTTAAAAAAAAGAAAGAAAGAAAGAAATGGACCATAAACTTACACATAAAAGTTAAAACTATAATCTTAGAAAAAATAGGAGAAAATCGTCACAACCCTGGGGTAGGCAAAGCCTTCTTAGGCGCAACACAGAAAGTATATAAAATGTGAAAGAAAAAAAGTATTAAATCAGATTTTATCAAAATGAAATGCTTCTGCTCCTAGAATACTGTTGTGTAAATGAAAACACAAGCCAGACTGATCAAAGACAGAGAGCTGACAATGACTCATCCAACATATATAAAGGGCTCTTGAAGACAAACAACACAATTAAAACATTGGCAAGAAACATGAATATACATTGTATTAAGGAATATAATTAATGGCCAACAGCACATGAAAAGCTGCTCAGCATACTAGTTATTAGGCAAATGTAAATTAAAACCACAGGATAGGGGCGCCTGGGAGGCTCAGTCAGTAAAGCGTCTGCCTTCAGCTCAGGTCATGATCTCAGGATCCCGGGATCGAGTCCCACATTGGGCTCCCTGCTCAGCGGGGAGTCTGCTTCTCCCTCTGCCCCTCCCCCTTGCTCGTGTTCTCTGTCTCTCAAATAAATAAAATCTTAAAAAAAAAATAAACAGGATATAGCACTACACATCCACTAGGAATACCAGTGTTGATGAGAATGTCAAGCGCCTGGCACACTCACGCGTTACTGGCAGGAATGTAAACTGGCGGATCACTGTGGAAAACAGCTGAGAAGTTTCTGATAAAGTTTAACGCACACCTGCCAGATGACCCGGCCATTCCACCCCTACGTATCTATCCTGGGGAAACGAATACTTATTTCCACACAAGGACTAGTACATCAATATCTGTAGCAGGTCGGCTGTCCATCAAGAGGTGGTTGGATAAAAGGGCTGTGACACATACGATGGAGTGCTGCTTACACTAAAAGGAAGCGGATTACCAATAAATCGAGCATGGGAAAGTCTCAAAGGCACTGTAGTGAGAAGGAAGAGCTAGACACAAAAGAATCCATTATAATTTTCTATTCATATGTAGCTCTAGAAAAGATAAATTTAAGGTATGATAAGGAAAAGCAGATCAGTGGTTGCCTGGGCTTGGGAGCTAGGGCAGAGGATTAATCGGGATGAGGTACAAGAGAAATTCCGGGACACATTTTGAGTGAAGGTGGTCCTATGGGCGTGTAAATCTGCCCAAACTCATCAAACTGAACAGAATGTAAGCTGCAGTTCAACAATGATGATTTTAAAATGAAAAATCAAATGAAGGGGAAATTATGGCATTTTCAAACAATAAAAACAGAATTTTTCACTGGCAAACCTGCACTAAAGGGAGTTCTTTAGGTAAAGAGAAATGCTCTCAGATTGAGATGCAGGAAGGAGTGGAGGGCAACGGAAGGTGTAAACATCAGGGAGTATTAACTACAGAGTATTAGTAGCATTTGTGCAGATAATATATGGAAAATGAACATATGTGACAGTAATTGTACACACGTCAGGAAATGAGTAAATGGCGTTTGTACTCAGGTCCTCGTATCACCTGGGAAGTCAGGAAAGTACTAATTTAGATTTGAGTTTAATAAGCTGGGGGTCACCAAGACTATGGTCTGAGGGCCAAATCCAGCCAGCGGCCTGTGTTTTTTGTTTGTTTCTTTGTCTGGCCCATGAGGTAATAATGGTCTTTACGATTTTAAAGCTGACACTAAGAACACATGACAGAGACTTTACGTGGCTTGCAAAGTCTGATGTGTGTACCATCTGGCCCATAACAGAAAACACAAAAGTCGGCCACTGCTCTGCAGTAGCCGTTCATGTGCAGGAAAAGAACATAGAGTTGACAAGCCGACAGAGGGGGAGAAAGGAGTAAAATTGCTAAATCAACCCAAAAGAGGGGAGTGGAGGAGGAGAAAGCAAGACGGAAAAAAAGAAATGGGGGAAAACAAGAAAGCGAACAGATTTCAACTCCAGTATGCCAATTATTACACTAACTATAAAAAAGACTAGATAACTTCAATTAAAGTCAGCAATTCTCAGTTTAAATCTAAAACCAAAAGTCAGCTATGTCCTGCTTAAAACAGATACACCTTAAATACAATATTCAGAAACATATTAAAATACCTGCTTAAATATATTAAGGATGAAAAACATACACTCTTGCAAACACTAACCAAAAGACAGCTACACAACTATCCCACCGAGCGGACTTTAGGGCAAAGGCATCATCCGAGATGAAGAGTGACATTTCTCAAAGATTCCATTCATTCCACCACGAAGGGGGACTCGGTTATGGCTAATTTGTCCTTCTGTAGTTTTGAAGGGCAAAGCATGTGGTCAACAGGGGGAACAGGCTTTTAATTTAAAGTAAAATGGCAATAAATTGTCAAAATCTGTTTCTGAATGAGAGGAGGAAATTGAGATACATGTATCAGCAACTTCTCTAGCAATGGGACAGGTCACAGGAAAGCCTAGCAGGACATCAGGGAATGGCAGAACAGGGATTTGGGATTGCAAACAGAAAGGGATGATCTCAGTAGCACTGAGGTTGGAGTCCAACCCAAAGTTGGACGATTAAGGATCGGTGTGCCCAGGTCCCCAGTAAACAGTAGAGGCTTTCAGACTTGTAAAACCACTCCCAGTAAAAGAAATGCATTTTGCATGGTAATGTAGTAATCTAATCTAATCTAATCTAATCTAACCATAGGTGAATATACATATTCAAACAATAGAAGTAAAGAACATTCGTGTTACTGGGAAAACAATGATATTTTCTTTTTTTTCTTTTTTAATGGAGGTTGTGGCCCACCAAACTGATTTCATAGCCACTAATAAACCATGACCTGCAGTTTAAAAATATGGACTTAAATGAAGCTCTTGTTAATTTCCCCAGGAGGCTATCAGCTCAGGATTATCAAAATGGTTTGATGGTGAACATAGCTCCCGAGGGATGTTAGAGATCAGAAAATCACACAATTCTACCTCTAAATAGCTGGCTGACTTTTTTTTTTTTTTAAACCCACACAGGCAGCTTGTTTTCTAATGATTTTTAAAACTCTGTACTGAGGGCGCCTGGGTGGCTCAGTCGTTAGGCGTCTGCCTTCGGCTCAGGTCATGATCCCAGAGTCCTGGGATCGAGTTCCGTATCGGGCTCCCTGCTCGGCAGGGAGTCTGCTTCTCCCTCTCTCTCCCTACCCTCTCTTGTGTTCTCTGTCTCAAATAAATAAAATAAAATTAAAAAAAAATAAAACTCTGTACTGAGTCTCTAAATCCAATAGTCTATGTGTGCAATTCTGCCGCCCTCAGCCCCTCTCATCCGGCACTTAACAGCTCCCACAGATTAGAAACCTGCTACTCTTTACTTGGGAAGCAAATGGCATTGAAGAAAAATGTATTTTAAAACTCTGGAGGAAAAGGAGTGACGATTTCCACAGCTCAGCGGTGAGCAGGAGTTAATACAACACTGGAGATAACGTACCTTCTACTGAATTCATTACAGGATGATAAACTGCGACCCATCCCTGAAGCTGCAGCAATGCAAGCCCCTCTGGAGGCTGCACACGGAAATCAAAGGGGGACATGGGATCAAACAGAGCAAAGGAGCAGTATCCCATTTGCTTATTCAAAATGTGACACAATGAAAACGGATTGTTTTTTATTAAACAGTGCAGGTTCCAAAACTCTTAAGAAATTAATCTGAGCCTAAGTTTATTTCTGAAGCATTTCTGAAAGAGCTGATTTTCTCTGGACGTCCTAGTGTCAAGATTGATCTTCAGACAGACCCTTCCCTGAGAGCTAGAGTTATGGGAGCCACGTGGGACCAGTCGCCAAGCAGAATTCTCTGGGAAGCTACTAAAAAGCCTGTCATACTTGGGAAAGTCAGCTTCTAAAATTAGGGGGAGGCGCCTGGGTGGCTCAGTCGTTGGGTGTCTGCCTTCGGCTCAGGTCATGGTCCCAGGGTCCTGGGATCGAGTCCCACATTGGGCTCCCTGCTCATCATGAAGCCTGCTTCTCCCTCTTCCACTCCATCTGCTTGTGTTCCCTCTCACTGCGTCTCTCTGTCAAATAAATAAATAAAACCTTTAAATAAATAAATAAAATTAGGGGAAGGGGGGGTGCCCGGGGGGGCACCTGGGTGGCTCGGTCGGTTAAGCATCTGCCTTCGGCTCAGGTCATGATCCCAGGGTCTTGGAATGAAGCCCTGCATCAGCCTCCCTGCTCAGCAGGGGTCTGCTTCTCCCTCTGTTCCTCCCCCTGCCTCTTCCCCTCCCCTGTGTGCTCGCTCTCTCTCTCAAATAAATAAAATCTTCAAAAATAAATAATTAAAATGAGGAGACAGAATCCAGATGAGTCCCAGGAAGTACTTCCCTCCTGATCCAGATGAATCCAGGGAGCACTACCCCCTTGAGGCACTCAGCTACTATCTGGCTGTCTCTCCAGATGTCTCTTCTGGAATATGCTGAGGCACCCTCACCCGTGAGCTTCTTGGTAAAAATCTGGTCTAAAGAAGGTGGAAGGAGAGGCGGGTGGGTGGGTATGGAGTGGAGGGGTGGACCTCACCTCCTCAGCAGTAAACTTGGATGTAATACCTCTGCTGTTTAACAGAGATTGCTACCAGCATCCCCTGCTGGTTCCTTAGCTGATCAGAATCTTTCCAGTCTAGGTAGGGACCAAAATGCCAAGGTCACTGCAAGCTTGTGCCGAGCAGGACTACTGGTAGCCTTGTCTAAATTCCGTCTCCTCCTGTGAGTTTATCAAAGCATCACAAAACCAACAGTTTCCAAATACAATCAAATGGTACTTGTTCTTGATGTTCTAGGCTAGCTGTCCTCTGAGGCCTTCCTGGCAGAGGTGCACTGAACAGACATGAGTTCTAGCTCTGCTGCCTCCCAGGCCCCGGTGCCCTGGCTGGGCTGACCGGTCACTCCTTCCACCCCACACACAGCCCCTCATTTCATTCTGTCCACGTCTAATCTGCTCTTGGAGACCAGACACCTTGACGTATAATACTCACGCCACCTCCCTCGTAAGACCTTTCCTCGTATGTCCCCAGTCAGAATGAACTTTCCTGCCTCTGAAACACCTGCACACGGACCTGCAGGACATCAACAATTCTTCGACGTTACACGCAGCACAGAGACAAGGGGACGGGACTGGACAGACCTGGGTGTGAATCCTCCAGGGTCTGCCACGTAGAGCTGTGTGACTTCAGGCACGTTACTTAACCTCCCTGAGACGCAGTCGCTGCAGGGATCCCGCCGAACTCCATGGGAGACAGAAAAGTGCGATGAATTAACACCGAACAAGTTAGCACACAACCCTGAACACAGTAAGGGCCCAGGAAACAGAGCCGCTCCTACTTATTACAACCCCCCCACGCATTTTATTTTATTTTATTTTTTTTAAGATTTTATTTATTTATTTGACACAGAGAGAGAGATAGTGAGAACAGGAACACAAGCAGGGGGAGTGGGAGAGGGAGAAGCAGGCTTCCCGCGGAGCAGGGAGCCTGATGCAGGGCTTGATCCCAGGACCCTGGGTTCATGACCTGAGCCAAAGGCAGATGCTTAACGACTGAGCCACTCAGGCGCCCCCCCCCGCCACACACATTTTAAAGTAAATTAAACTCCAAATGCCGGAACTGCCCCAGTAAACATGACAATTTTATGAGCAATCTAGGTTACATGTAGAGCATTTTCACATTTGTAACTTAAAGGTGGCCTCAGAGAGAATATCTGCAGGTCACATATCAGAAGAACTGACATCTGGAGTACACGAGGACTTCTCCCAGCTCAGTGAAACGGCCCCCCCGCACACAGGCGGGCGACCAACAGATGCAACACTATGGAAGAACACACAGTGGCAAGTGGGCAAGTGAGAAGATGCTCGCCCTGGTGAGCCCTCAGTGACATGCCCGTCAGGACCACAGGGAGACCCCTGCCACGCCCACAACAACAGTGACAACCATGGGCCGACGATAACGCACGTGGTGAGGACACGGAGAAACAGAGCGTAAATGGTACCACTCGAAGACACTAGCAATGTCTTAGGAGTTAAACAAACGTACCATCTGCCTCGGCACTGCTACTCCTGGGGGTCTACCCAGGAGACATGAAAATTTGCATGTACAAAAGACTTGTACGTGGGTGTTCACAACCACACCGTTCCCCACACTGAATGAGCGGCAGGTGATGAGGACAGACAGATCAGTGATGTGGGGTACCACTCCACAATACAACAGAACAACACTGATGAGAGCCACAACGTGAAGGAACTCTGAAAACCTTACGCTAAGTAAAAATAAAACAAAACAAAAAGCCGGACACAAAAGACCGTATCGTATGATATCATTTCTGTGAGATGTCCGGGAAAAACAAATTCACAGGGAGAGAATGCCTAGCGGTCGTCTGGAGCTGGGGGTGGGAATGGGACTAACGGTGGATGTGCACGAGGGATCCTGTTACAGCGACGGACACCCAGCTGCAATGGGATTGTGGAAATGGCAGCACGGACTGCAAGACCCACCGGAAACCGCTGAACCCGCAGGTGGGGGCGTAAATTATAGTCCGATAAAGCTGTTGAAAAAATACAGAAAACACCACCCCAAGAAGTCTGAATTGGATACATCAACAATGCTATAAAACCACCGTGTACATTTCAGTTTCTTTTTGAAATGTCATGCTTTCTGCATTACTCGATCAACAGGCGGGCGGGCGGGAGACAACCGTCTGCTGTTGTGCTTCCTCATTCTAAGTCAAACTAAATTAAAGTCCTAGCTTTCAGTATATGTAGAATTCTCTCCCTCCCCCTTTCCCTTTGGTTCCCCTAATAAATCAGTGCATTTTTTCCCACCTGGGAAGTCAGTGATTTCTCACCGCTCCCAGCGTTACAAAGAACCATGCTGCTTGGGCGGGAGGAGCCCGAGACACCACCCGTGGCCCAGCCCTGGCCTGGCCTGGCGTGCACCCTGCCTCCCGCGGCCCTGTTCCGGGGGGAGGGCTCTGACCCCAAGGGCTGCTTCACTGCGCGAACACTGCTGTCCCTGAAGCTTCCGCCGATGGCCCTGGTGCCCTGCAGAAATGTGTGACTCATCGGCAATTTCACCACTCTTCAGTGATGTGAAAACAGTTACCGTGCCATCCAGTGTCTTCTTCCCTCCAGGCTAAGCATCCTGGTCCCTTAAAGTGCCCCTCTCCCGACGCATCATTCTGCATCCTGCATGTCCCCAGGAGGTCGAGAGAGGGGCTGCCCCTCCTTCCTCTAGAATTTTTCTGTTTTTGGAACTGTCATTTGAAAGAGTTGACTCAAGCTCAGTTTACTACAACCCTGACTTTTCCCCCAGAGGCTAGTGTTCTAGCGAATCTCCCCCATCCCACACTTGCACATGTGATTTCTTAGGACTGCTCTGAGGTTTATATACAGAATTCTGACCGTTTGCCTTCAGCTACTCAGCCTGTGAAGACCTTTTTATACCCTGGTATTGGGTCTGTGAGCAAACTCTTATGTTCTCTCAGTACTTCAAATAACAGTATCATTATTGTTTATCTGCATTTCTGAAAAGTTCTGCACCGTTTTGCTGTACTTCCATGGTTAATTGTGAAACGGATCTTTGTAAGAGCAGAACGGTGCTGTCATGCAGACCCTGCAAAGGTGAGGTGGGCGGCTGGTGTCCCATGCTACACAGGCTTCTGCAGGAGGAGAAGGAGCCTTCTGGACACGAGTCTTCCAGCAGACGCCGGGCTGACCACCTTCCTCCCTGTGGCTTCCCCGCTGTACCCTCTCTCCCTCTGGCAAACAGAGCATGGTTAGTCAGGCTTTGCACTGCCCGCTCCTTTGGTGGAAGGCTGCTGGGCACAGAGACTCGGGAGCAGAGCGTCACTCGCATTCCTCGCCCCTGACCGACACCCCCTCCCCTTTGCAGCACGCACAGGCTCCAATCTCCGGCTCGCTGAGGGCCCTCTCCTCTTTGAACTACTGTCCGCCCACAGGCGTCTACTGACTGCCCACTACGTGCTGGCCTTGCGGGAGAGGGGCCAACCTCTCACTGGGTGTCTGGTCCCTCGGCTCCGACGAAGGACCCACGGGCTAGTGAGCTCAGGCCGTCCTTGCGAACAGCTCTATGGCCCTGAGCCCCCCGCTGGATGGTGAGCTCTGCGGACACTGTCTGGTGTGCTTCTAGGGTCTGTATCTCTCCCGCCATCATCCCATAGCACCTGCGGGCCGGGAAGCCGGCGCTCGGACACCTGCTGGCAGACAGCACGGAGCAGTAGGCATTTCCTCACGGCCAAGCTGTGGCCCGGGCACTGAAGCTGGAGAAATCTAGCACCTCCAACACAGGTCCCGACAAAGCTGCCTCAGTTCCCCATCTGATGCAGTGGCCTGAGTCAGATGCGGAGCGGCGGCGGTGAGCCCACCAAGTGCTCCCGACACCGAAGCTACGCACGCCCTCTTCCCAAGCCTGGAGCGCCAGGTGCCCGTCTCAGAGACTGGCGTACTCGGGTCAGGGAGGGTGAGCACCCCCTCCGCACAGGCAGTGCGCTGCATCCACCAGACTGCGTGGGGCCAGCAGACTCGGGGCGGACATGGGCTCTGCCACTTGGAGTGCCTCTGGGAAAGTCCATGTCCCTCCCCCTTAGGGTCCAGAGTCCGACTCCCTGGACGACTGTGCGAACCAGAGCAGCTAATCCCCACCAGGGCCTCCTGCAGGGCCGGGCACCGCAAGCTGCAGAGGGGGTCTCACCGACCCCACGTGGGCTGGCCGTGCAGACGCGAGTGGCCACATGGTGGACACAGCCCTGGGAGCGCTGCTTAGCGCTAAGGGGCCTCCGCTCTGTCTGCCGGTGTGGTGCCCGCACCACGAGGCAAGAGCAGGGGTGCCGGCCCCGAGTGGGGCCTCAGGTGGCCGGCGCTCAGAGAAAGGCCAAGGGGAGAGCGGGTGAACACGGAAGGGGCGTCTGCCTGCGTGCACGTGCGCAGTAACGGCCCGAGGCACAGGCTGGGCACAATGGACAGAAGCCCACGCCTCTTCCTCCTCCCGTGCTGCACGTTGCCTGGCTTTCCCCTGGCACCACGCCTGTGCTCGGTGAGGGAGAGCCGCCTGCGGGGCCAGCTGCCTCCCCGGATCCCGGCTCTCGGGGGCATCCAGTGGAGACGGGCAGACACACGTTTTCTTTAGGACACCGGAGGGCACGAGGCACCAGGTGGTGAAGACAGGAAATTGGCACCTCGCTGTTTTGTTTGCCTGGATGACAAAGGCCAGGATGCTGGCGCCACAGTGGAGGAAATAGAAGCCCCGTGCGTGCTACGTGGGCACCCCAGGGAGGCCTCAGAAGCTGCTCCCGCTCCGGCTCCCCCGCTTGGCGGCTCAGCACAATCTCATCTCAGGGCCCAGCCTCCGTCAGGCCGATCACGACAGAGGGAGGCCATGACAGCACACGGGGACCCAGCACCCCCGCTTCTCCCTTCCGACCCCAGAGCGCTCTGAGTGTGAGGCCCCCGGGCGGCCCTCCGGGCGCAGCTGACTCACAATGCCCCGGTGGGCACCAGGACCTGCGGCTCTTACTTCGCAGCAGCCCCGCGCTTCCGCCACTTGCTCACATTCTCTCCACCGCGCCGTCGTGCGGTCTCCCGGGGCTCTCTTTCCCACTCCGTCTCTAAATTAGCTTCCAGTGAGTCATTACTTATCCTCTCCGTGACTGGCAGGCGTTCATGAATTACTGATTTTTCACCTTCACCCGGCTGATACAATATATTTATGTTGCAGAGAAAGGTACTTTTTGAATGAAGACTGGTATCTTTTGATAGCTTTCCTTTCAAACATAACACGTGTGGATAATGACATTGACCTGACAGTGGAGTGAATTCTAATCACAGCCACCGGACCTGTTTGGTAGGCGTGGTGGCCGCAGCCCCTGCAGACCCTCTGCCCCTGTGGCCCTCGGAGGACGCGGGTCTGCGTGATGGCGTGGGTCAGCGCACGGGCTTCGGGCAGGCTGTCTGGCAAAGCCCTGCTCCCACTCACCCCTGCAGTGAGACACGGGGCAACTGACCTGCCCGCCCTGTGCCTCAGTTTCCCATGGTTAGAGTGTGGATAATGACAGTGCTTCCTTTAGAGGGTTCTAGCGAGGACTACATGGGTTAGTATGTGGAGAGCTCTTCAGACAGCACTGGCACCCAGCAGGTGGTCAGGAAACGTCACCTACTATTCTTCCTGGTTCTCAACCAGAAGACCACGGGTTACCTTGTGTTCGTAAGCAACAGCTCATGTCCTCCTGTGCTCTCCTCCCTGTCCCTCCAGGGCACAGCTGAGACCGGGGCTCTGACACATGAAGACCGCAGCTAAGTTAACCAAACACTCACAGATTCAAAGCAAAACCAACCCCCGGATCCAAGCTTCCGCTTCAGCCTGCCGCCCCGGACTCAGCGGCGGCCACGCCACGTGCGCACTGGAGGGAGCAGGGCCCAGCAGCCCACTTCATCCCAGACACAGGGCTGTTAGCTCCTTAAAATATGCTGTTGACACAATAGATGTTAATTATGAATAATCTTTGGTACACTTTGCGCCTCCAGTGATCAGAATGCTAACGAACGGCCTCATGGAAGAGGCTCACCAGCTCCCTGATTCCCCAGTGTTTTCTGAGCGCCCTAATATTTCTAGCACTGTTTAAGCGTTTCATTACTTTGTCTCAGGGCTGAAAAATGTCCCTTAATTTCCAAGCATGGATCGTATTGCCACTCTCTCCGAGGACTCGCAATATAAATACGCGCCGCAGCAGCAACATGCTTATTCATCAGGCTGCTGGGTTCGCGTAGATAATTAGAAACTGGGGGTGCTCAAAGAAGGTTCGCTCTAATTTACTTCCCGACGCAGCAGCTTAATTAGAAAACAAATTCCTTCCCCGGCTGTAAAGATTGCTAAGTAATTATAAGACCCACAAACCGCCTGTATCTTCTCTCTGGTCTTGTGTTGAGACTGCAAACAACACGCTCTGCACATCTGACGAGGCGGCAGAAGCTGGGAAGGGTTAACACTCACTATCCCGGGAAGGGGTTAACGCTCACTATCCTGGGAAGCTTACGCTGAGCAGTCGCACGGTGGCAGCTTCTAGAAAGAAACATTTATTACTGAATTACCATGCAGCAATTTCAAGTATGAAACCTTTCCATCCATCTCTCCGGTGATGGCAAAGAAGACCATGACTCATTCAGGCGGGGTTTCTGACAGGCAGCAGGCAGGGAAGGCACTGGCCCCCGTCACGACGGTGGCGGGAAAGACCGGTCTTGGAGGTGAGGCGCGGTGCCCCCTCCAGGCCCACACCTGCCGCCCTGGGTCCTGAGGCTTCCCTGGCTCCTGGGACATGTAGTCACCGCTGTCCACCACAGGGCAGGATGGCTCATCAGCCCTGGAGACCTCGGCCCACTCAGAGCCGCACACAGAGGAAGGACAGCTTCAGGGAGCAGGAAGCGAGAGCGTGTGGGTGCGGGACCCATGCCAGCTAGCTCGGTCCACACACAGGCCAAGCATGCCATGCGCCAGGACCATCTTTCAGCACAGAGCAAGGGCCCCGGGAGGGAAGCAGAGGGCAGAAATGGACACCATTCTTATTTTTTGCAGGTCATTAAGGAAACAAAACCAGTAACCCGGGCCTGTATTCTCCATTTCATCTCTGCATTAGGACATGTCCCTCCACTCAGACGGCTATAGTGACCAGAGTCACTGTCACACTTAGAGGTGACAGAGAGGTTCTCAAATACAAGTACTACCATGTGTTAAGGAGAAATGAGACAATAAAACCGGATGCAAAATGAAGGGCTCAGAATCCTTGAGAAGGGAGCAACACCGATAATGTCAAGTTCCAGCTCAGCCGACCGCATGTTTGTGTCCGGCCAGGAGACCACGACATGTGCCACGTCCACGCGGCCCACACCCTGCAGGTAGTGCACACTCTGCCTTCTGTGCTTCCTTGTGGGGGGCTTCCTCCCTCCTCCCCCAGCACTCTATAGGGCTTACGATTTTGTTCAGCATGAACTGCTAAAGAATAAAGGAAACAGGAATAAAGGGCCAAGGAACTGGGCAAAAGAGCCAATTCCTGTTTGATCTTATAACAGTAATTAAAAATAAGCTACCTCGCCAATTAACCTGGACCCATGACCAGGTCACCCAAGGAGCTGCACCGGAAGCCCACGTAACGGCCTCACAGCGCAGCAGGTGGCAGCCACACGCATCCCACGTGGGGAGACGGGGACAGGGGCGCGCTCTGCTGGCTTTAATGCAGACATGACCCCAGGGCCCTGGAGCCCCATGGCTCTTGGAGAGGAGAGCTGGTCACAAGAAGGGGGGGACACATGGGAGCACTGCCCAGCTGGCCACCCGGCTCTCCCAGGTCTCACCCGGCAACCACCCCATGAGCTTCGGCAATATTGTGTAATTGGTTTATGGAACTCTCCCAAACTATTAAAAATGTATATACTTTTAAATATTCTGCGGCTTCTCCAAACATAAGCTACTTATGAATTAAAAAAACCCAAAACACTTATGGCCCCACCTGAGGCAAAGGCTGGGGGCGGGGACAATGCCTGTGTCCCCACCTTGCCTGTTCACGTGGTGGCGAAGCGGAATGCTGGGGTAGACGAGTGCCACAGGATGCTGCTTGGAAGCCCCCCCACCCCCAAGACAGTCTTGGGGGGGGGTTGGGACGTGGCTCCTAAAGCAGGCATCTTCCTCCCCCAGTCCATCCTGTCACCCCGAGGAAGGCGGTAAGGGGACACGTGTTCTGGGGGCGGGCTGGCTCCTGCGGAGAGCCTCCAGCACACATCAGCCCCTGGCCAGGCTGGGGCAGACAGGAGGCGAGAGAGCTGTCCTGCGAGTGGAGCTCCTGAGCGCTCCAGGCCGTGGCCGATTGCTCCAGGTCCATATTCTTTCCAGCCCCCATCTGCACTCAGGAAGCACTGTGAGACGTGCTGCTATCCACATTAACTATGTTTTTCTTTTTAAATTAAAAAGAAGAAAAATCACACACCCCAGCTCCCCCCATCTGACCAACCACGTAGCATCCCTGGGCGCAGGAGGGAGGTGGAGAAGGGGACAGGGCGTGCTGGCCCACGGAAGTGAATGTGTGCACGCACGCCCTCAGCGCTGGGCGGACGTAAACCTAAGTGTTTCTGGGAAAGGCACCAGCCAGTGCAAAGTCGGACGTCAGGAGTCAGGAAAACAACGCTTCATGAAAACTACTGACGTCATAATGTATGAGGGTGCTTCCTTCTATTTTACAATCCTCGTTAACCAGGCCTCATAGTGAGCGTGAAGCTGCTTCCCACGAAACAACAGGCACCTTTCACAGAAGAGCCACGTGCTTTCCAAATCCTGGCCTCAGGGTCCTTCCCCCCCCCCCGCCCCCACCCCCTTCTCCAGCCAGGTCGTTCCTGCTGCGCCTTCCCAGAGTCAATCCGTCCTGTACTCCTTCACACAGGTTCTTACTTCCCCACGTTACATTTTGTTTTCTGCATTGTCATATAGTAAACGGGCTCTTTTGGGTGTGCGGTTCCCTGAGTTTAGCATGTGCAGATCTGCGCGGCCACAAGCAGGATGGGGAACATCCCTTCACCCCACATTCCCTCACACTGCCATCTCTGACCGATAGTTGTGTCTTCTCCAGAACGGCACGTGAATGCAATCAGACCAGATGTCGGCCCTGGAGCTGCCGGCTGTCACTCCACACGGTGCTTCTGGGGCCACCCGTGTGGTCATGTATCAAATGTCCCCCCATTTCCTGCTGGCTGTACCCCGCTAGACAATGCACATTCTGCTTATTCATTCTGGTCTTTCCAGTTTTCGGTGGTGATGAGTAAACCCACACAAACACTCTTGCACAGGTTCTTGTGTGGACGGTTTCGTTCCTGTGGGATGAATGCCCGGGAGTGGGACCGCGGTCCCATGGGGCCGTCTTCCTACCGCGTGGCTGTCCCACTCGCCTCCGCAGCCGGGGCTGTGGGAGTGCTGGTCGCCCCGCACGCTCACTAGCCTTGTTTCATTAACCCACCTCGCGGGGGTGTCGCAGTTTCGAGTTGTGGCTTTAATTTGCATTTCCCTCATGGTTAATGATTTCGAGCATCTTTTCCTGGGCTTATTGACCATTCTTAAATTCTCTTCGGTAAAGTATCTCTTCAGGTCTTTTTCCATTTTTGAATTTTTTTTTTTCTTTTTGCTTTGAGATATCTTTATATACTCTGGATACAAGTCCAGAGTCGGCTGGTTTGCAAATATTTTCCCCAAGTCTGCGGCTTGTCTCCTCACTGAGCAGTGTCTTTGAGAGAGTAAACATTTTAAGCTTTGATGAAGTCCAATTTCACAATTTTTTTCTTTTGTGGGTCATGCTTCGGCTGTCAAGCTGCTGCGCACATTTTACATCTGAGAGAGTGACAGGACGGGAGCCGGCTGTCCTGACATGGTCCGGGTGAGGGGAGGCCTGCCTGTAGGAGGAGCAGAGACCCTGGAGGCCTGGCCGCCCCACCGGCCCTGCCGCGGTGCGAGATGCCGCCAGGAAGCACAGCCGAACTGAATGCCAGGCTTCTCTCCAGTACAATCAGGAGGCTTAACTAAGTAACTGAAAAGATACATATTTTTCATTTATGTGATTTTTAGTAGCTCCTTTCACTCGGGAGAGCTCAGAACATGTGGTGCTGTTGCTCCCGTGTGGCTCAGCGAACACGAGCAGAGTTCGGTTGGGAGGGATGGGGACGGGACAGGGCAGCACCCAGACACGGGGGCAGCGGCGGGGTTCACGCCCTGCCTGGTGGGGAGGGCCCACGAGGCTGCCCCACTCACAGGCAGGCGGGAAGTAGAACAAGACCTCTCTGGACAGGCCACCAGGCGCAACCTTGCCGTGATGGAATGTACCACTGCCACCCCCACACCGGGTAAGGCTGGAGAACTGGTCCGTACCGGGCAATGTGAGCATAGGTAATAGAGGGAAATGGGGCCCGAGAGCGCGTGCGCAGCGGACTGGCACGTGGAGCTGCCGGGTGGCTCTGCAGTCTCTGCGATCCCGACAAGGGACTCAAGCAAGCCGACTGGTTGACCAGACCTAAAGTTTCCTCCACATAATGTTTCTCCAGGCTCATGCTGTTTGCTTAGCATTTGTAAACCGTTTTCTGGGTCACTGCGCCTGGAGGTGAAACCAGCTTAGAGTCTGGAGGAGCGCCAGGAGGGCGAACGGAGGCGCCCTGAGCGAGCAGGCCGCCGGGGAAAGCAGAGCCCGACCGGGACGCGGGCGTACGCGGAGCACCCCATCCCCCGTGTCGCCCAGCCCGTGTGTGTCACAGCGCGCCCCCCCGCTTCCTGACCACGAGTGTGCGCAGCAAGCAGAGACCACATAGCGCAGACAGGGAGGGGGCATGCGCCGAGCGAGCTCAAGGGCCGTCGCTACAGCTGGTCATCACTGGCTCGTGATCTGAGAACCCTGCAGCTCGTGTCAGCAGTCCCTGCTTCTGGCCACCGTGCCTGTCCCCGACCCACAGAGCACGTCTGGCTCCCTGCCTGCCGCCTCACCCTGGGGCTCCTGCTCCGGCGATTCCAGCTTGCCCGCACCTCACCTGTCAGCACACCTCAACCCCACACCCCTGCCTGGCCGTGCCAACACAGGCCGGCGCCACCCAGTGTCGCACTGGTCCCTGCCACCGTACCCCACCTTGCTTGTGAACAAAGCCCCCTGAAGCAGACCAGACCCTGAAGCAGACCAAATTCCTTAGACACTTACTCAAAATTTGCAGAGTAATTATACTCAGTGAATTGTCTGCAAGTGCCCTATAGTTTCTTGAGTCTTTATTTTACAGGCACCCCATGTGTCTGTATTCTCGTAGGAAAATTTAAAAGATGGAAAGAAACCCAAGTCAGTTAACACAGCTCCCCACCTGCGCTGTCCCACTCAGACTGAACAACGGACTCATCGTTTCGTGCCTGTTTCACCTGGACTCACACACGCAGAGTCACATGCGGTCTGAAAATACTCATGGCAGCCTCCTTGTGTATCAGTCTCTGTCTGCTTTTCCCAATAACAGCACGCCGGGCAGACCGGAGCTTCCACAGAGCGCGCAACCCCGGCAGGACCCGACCCCTCTTGCCCGTAATGGTGGACGCTTAGGCATAACCCTCTTGTCTATTTCCCTGACACACAGGCAAGTCGTTTTCCAGGAGAGAAACCCAGAAGTATATTTGCTTTTCCTACCTGATTTAATTAAACCCAGGCCTTAGCTGTTCTCACCCACGATTTTGTGTATCAAGACTTAGAAAACTATTATCTTGTATGTTAATTCTAGAAGGAATGGTCTCCAGGGCAGAGGATTTAAGAACAGCTACCTAGATGAACCAGGATGAGTCATGGCAAGTCTCACGAACACACACACACACACACGTGCACGCACACCCGCAACGCAGGTCAAGTCTAGAGCCACAGAGTAGTCTGGACCTAAGGAAGTCCACAACTGGAGGCAGCCAGGCCGCCCATGACCTGGAAGGACGAGGAGAGGCCACATAACCACAATGCACCATGAAGGACACTGCTGGACTGGACTGGGGCATTTGCCCTGAGGCAGAACACAGAACAGGGGCGGGGGGCTTGCAGAATATTAACGGGAGAGTTGGGGGAAATCGGGTAGGCGCTAGGCCGTGACCCAGCTACTGCAGTCGGGGAGCAGAGACAACCTCTGTGTGCAGCCATACATTTTTGCTTTGACTTAGTGTTGGGAGTATTTGTCACTGTTCAAAAGTATTCAGCTTTTATTCTGTTCTTTTAATATGGCCGCACATGGAGACGCGTCCTACGCTGATCACCAGCACAAGTAGCAACACGGCCTTCGCCAGAGAAAAGTGCACACCCACACACAAGGGAAACATCCCCTCGCTGACCGGAAGTGCCCCCGAGAACGAACAGCAAAGAACCCCCCTCAGACCCCGAAAGCCGCACAGCTTAAAAATCTTACTTACTTTTCTATTAAATCCAGTGTGACCCCAGGCACCAGACTAACGCATTTCTGCATGCAAAACCTGCAGAGAAAGGAGAGAAAGTGAGTCACACTGAGGGGGCATTTAACGGGAAATACAACAGTCCCCCAGGGACGTGAGGGCCTACAGGTGGGGGCGGGGGTTTCTTAATCCTGGCAGCTTCGAGATTTATGAAGAAAACCGGACTGCCAGCCTGTCAGTGGAGGGACAGAAACCCGACACAGGGTCCCTGGGGAGGGGCCCAGTAAGACAGGAAAGGGAGCGTCTGCCCAAAGAATGGACACACTGGCTTCTCTTTCCTTTATTCCTTCTTAAGAAAGCAAGCTGGGGAGAGGGTCAGCAGGATGAGCGAGCATGAACGACTTCCAGGCACACAAAGAAAAATGTGGGAAGAAACACAGAACAGCGAATTCCGTTCTATCACTTGGTTACCATGCACCTAACCGCGTCACACTGAGACTGGACTGCAGCAGGTCACCCAGCCGGACAGCAAGTGCACTGCCGGGGGGCACGGAGCCGCCCTCTGCCTCCCGCCCGGGCTGCCAACACGCAGCAGGGACGAAGCAACCACAGCACTGAGTAAGAAAGCAACTCACAGCTTTTACTTGGAGAAATGTGAAACGTGAGATTACGCTCCAGCCACCCAGCAAGCACATGGCAGGCATGAACACCTGCAGGAAACACCTCCGTGCATCACTAGCTGGACACGGGAAGTGGAGGAAGGCCGGAGAAGGCCAGCGGGCCCACGGGGAGGGACACGTACAAGCACCAGGCCACGTTCGGGGAGATAAGGCATGACACGTGCGAGGTGGCCGGGTAGGAAGGGTGACAGAGAGACAGGAGGGATGATAGCTGTGAAGACAGGTGGCTCCCAAGGGTGGCCTCCAGGGTGGGGGGATATGGAGCTGGCTGCTGGGACCCCTGGGCACCAAGCCGGTCAGGCGCACCCCCTCTGGAAGCCAGGCCTCACCCGCTGCTCGCCCGCCAGCAGAAACGAAGTTATTTTCCTGGTCGTGGCTTCGGTAGTGGGGGCTCTCTTGTTCACAAACACAAGAAACAGGGATGGTCACACTTGCCTACGGAGGGAGCGGCCCCTCTCAGCGGGCACAGACGGCTCGTGGCCTCGGTGCTCCCTCTGGCCGGTAATTCCATGCCAAGCAAATCCTGTTTCCGCCACTTTCAGATGGCTCTGCTCTCCCCCCACCGACCGCCCCCCGCGGCACCAGGGCACATGCAGCACCCCTGGCGGGTTCAGGTGAATCAGAATCTCTCGGTGGATAAAGACGATCTTCAGTAAAGGCATTTTCCAGTCTAATTCTGGGTCCTATGCAAACGGTGCCACTTTGTCTTTTTATCTATAACGTACTTAACCACTGGCACTTCTGCATTCCAGTGATGACAGGATAATCTGTATCAGACTAGTCCTTTTATCAATAATAATAATCAGCTCTGGACAAAACAGAAAAAACAGCCATGTAAAAGCTCCAAGAAGCAAACGGACGCAGACAGAAACAGAAGTGGCCCTTACCCGAGCAACTCTGGGCCAGTCCGCCCCTACCCAGCGAATCCTGTGGGCACGCCCAATCCACACAGCACGCAGGGCAGGACTCAACCGGAAAGCGGCCACCTCCCCGGCTGAGCGTCTCCTGCGTCCCCGGCTAAGCGCTGCCCGGCTCGCGCACGGGCCGAGACTCCCGGGAGCCCCGCGGAGACAGTAACTGGGAGGCTGCAGTGAGCTGGTCACTACCTGCTCCCAGGGTGCGCACTGGCAGGGAGAGCCAGCCCACCCCATCAGGGGGCTCGATCACCCCGGCCCCCCGCTGACCAGGCTCCAGGGCTCAGAGCCCCACCCCAGCACTAAGAGCAAAGCCAGAGGACACCAGTGCTACCACCAAGCCGCCCGCAAGCGCAGAGCCAGATGCTCCGCGGACTTTCTTGTTGAAGCTCCCACAGCGGAGTCTCCTCTCTAAAATCAAGAAGAAAAACAGGTAATAAAAGCAGATCCAGAGTTGGCCAGATTTTATTTTTGATCTCGGCCCGCAGGATGCCAGCAGCACCCTGACCCCAGCTATGATGACCAAAGATGTCCCCCAGTGCTGCTGAATGTCCCCTCAGGAGCAGTATCACTACGGTCGAGAGATACAGCCCTACGCCAAACACCAGGTATCTCTCACATTTTCCAGAACAGTCTCTCTGCTTCCACTCCTGCCTGCCCTGCCTACCCCTCTACGCAGCAGCCAGGGCAAGCCTTTTGAGAGGTAATGTTACGAAAAATGTTGAAATAAGTCATTCCATCTGCCTAAAACCCTCCAGAGGCCTCCTGCCTCTCAGAACGAAATGCCAAGTCCTCACCTAGGCCTACCACGGAAGGCCCTGCAGGCCCTGACCACTGCTCTGACTTTACTTCCTCATGCTTACCCTTGCTCGCCCTGCTCCATTCACCCTGACACTTGCTGTCCCTCCAACGCACCAAGCAGAGACTGCCTCAGGGCCTTTGCACTTGCTGTTCCCATGGCCGGCAGTATCCTTGCCCCAGAAAACTAGGATTTACTCCTTTATTTTATCTAGATTTCGACCTCCTCTACCAGCCTAAGGAAAACAACACTTCCATTGTCTATCCCCTCTGCTTTTTAACACTAGCATTTCTCACTCCCTAATGTTTTATCACATAGCTGTTTGTATCTCGTCTTTACCACGGAAGGTAAGTTCAGGGGGTAAAAGGACTTCTCTCATCTTGTTCATCACTACAACCCCAGTGCCTAGGATGGTGCCCGGCGCGCAGTTCCATTACCTGATAAATAAGCTTAAGTGACTGAATACGGTATGAGATTGATGTTGTAGTTTTTATGGGTTTCTAATATTTCACCTATATTCTTGTTTTCCTGTCACTCTTGAAAGCAAGTAGCTTCAAGATTTTATGAAGAACAAGTTAATGTTTAAAAAAACCCAGCTCTGTAACCTCATAAACTATCATGTAACTGCTCGATGTTGTGTCTGAGAATGGAAAGACATTAAATATTTTCAGCTGTATTTTAAATTTTGTTTACTGTTTTCCTTCCCATACAAAACTTAAAATCTGTATTTAATAAAACCTATCACTGCCTTTATGGCTTTTTAATTGTTCCAGCTGGTCATTTTCCCAGTACTTTTGTGAGTTTTCCTTTTCACATCTGAGTCTTTGTTATGTTTGGAATTTATTTTATGTTAAGAGGGAGGGATTTAAAAACTTCAAATGGTGATAATGTGCCCCAAATTCTAATCCTGAGCAATTCATTCTTTTTCCAAATTATAATTCTGATACATACAGATTCTGTTTCTGGAACATCTCTATTCTTTTCCATTGGCGTGAAAGTCCACACTCTCATTTCAACTGTACCTTCAAAATGCACTGGTAACTGGTAGGACAAGTCTTCTTTCACAGATCTTTTTTTTTTTTTAATTTTCATGGCCATTCTCAAACATTTGTTCTTCCAGTTGACTTTTAAAATCAGTTTGTCAATATTGTGTTGAATTTATGGTTTAATTTAGGGAGAATTTATAACCTTAATTTACTGGGTCTCACCATGGAATCATGTGGCCAAGTCCTCCTTTTATTCAATTTCCTTTCATTTCAATCAGTAAAGTTTTATGGGATTTTAATATCTATGCATGCAGTGCATTCTGAGCCAGCTCATGTTCCTGTCATTGTCTGTTACTGTTGCTGTTACAAATCAGATTCCTTTCCTTCCTAGTATCTACTTGCTGGCTATTTTTAATATATAGAAAAGGGAACATGTTTTAAACAATTATTGTGAAAAATACCATATGTGAAAAGCATAAAACGTGGATGTGAGCTTAAGCAATAATAAAGTCAGTACAACCAGTACCCAGATGAAGAAATGGTGCACCCACAGTCTCCATAGCCCCGTGGGCCCCAGGCGCCTGCCGTGCCCTCAGGACGCAGTGCTCACCCGCGGTGCTGTCCGCATGTGCGCTCGCTCAACAGCAGCCACTGCTGGTAGTTTTCCCATGTGTTTTAACTTTGTTTTTTGCAAAGCTGGTAGTTTTCCCATGTGTTTTTTGTTTTTGTTTTTGTTTTTTTTTTTTAAAGATTTTATTTATTTATTTGACAGAGAAAGACACAGCGAGAGAGGGAACACAAACGGGGAGTGGGAGAGGGAGAAGCAGACTCCCTGCCAAGCAGGGAGCCCGACACGGGACTCGATCCAGGGACTCCAGGATCATGACCTGAGCCGAAGGCAGTCGCTTAACCAACTGAGCCACCCAGGCACCCCTCCCATGTGTTTTAACTTTGTTTTTTGCAAAGCTGAGGTTCAGATCACACACAAATAATGCAACTTTGCCTTCTCCTTAGAAGATGTACATGTTCACATGTACACATCTAAATATGATACTGACTCACGTTTCCAGAACAATGTGCTGGAGGAACCAGAGTCCATCCACACCCTTCTCTGGGTTCTAATTGCACCGATGGAGACACAGAGTGATGCGAGCAGCTGGTGTGGAAGAGACTCTCTCACACAAAGCAAGTAGCTTCTATTTTTGTTACAAGTTTTTATTAAAATTCATTTTTAATTTTATCAAATAATGTTTTTCACCCATTAATATGACGAATCACGTTAACAGGCGGCCTAATGTTAAGTCGTCAAAGCCGTCCTGGAATGGCTCTCGTGACGGAAGTTCACTCTTCCCCTCCTGCACCGCAGGGTCCTAGTCGCTGACAGTTCATTCTGAACTCAACGGTAGCGGCTGTTGTGTGTGTGTGCCTGCACACCTAGTGTGCAAGTGCAGGTATGTTATATGTGTGTGCCTCTGTGCATCTGCATGTGTGAGCCTGTGTGCATGCCCGTGTGCACACATGTGTAAGTGTGTACGTGCCTGTTGCTGTGTGCATGAGCCTGTGTGTGACTGTGCACGCAGGTACATGTGTATGCCTGTGTATGTCTGTGTTGCTGTGTGTGTACGTGTGTGTCTCTGTGTGTCTCTGTGTGCGCACATACCATGTGTCACGGTTGGTGCCCCCGCCACAGTAACTTCTGGAACGGGACACGGAAGCATGCCCGTGGTGAAGCAAGCAGGAATGGGACACGGAAGCGTGCCCGTGGTGAGTTGTGCTGTGTGCTCACATGCTGCTGTTACCATCTGCTCCCTTCTGTATTTCAAGAACAATTACCTGTATGTTGAATCTTCATTCTTCTATTTGTCACGCTTCTCATTTTTTATTGCTTTCCATTTCCTGCAACACCTATTTAACTGGTACCTGATTTTAAGGTCACTTAAATTTTAGAATTAAATTTTACTTCTTAAACCTTTTCCTTCCCTTTTCTAGTTCTCTTTTCAACTTGATGTGTTATTTTGTCATCTTAATATTTATCTTTTTGTTCCACAGAGATGATTTTTATATAATTTCATGGAAGGCACAAGGCACATGCTGCCTCCTCTGCCCAGAGACAGGACAGCTTCTGATTAGTCACAGGTCCCTTCTGGCCACAGCCGAGGCCATGCGGAAGAAGGGACACAGAGTGGGGGCGCTTCTTAGGAAGACCAAACACTGGACAGAGGGTGGGCACTTTTGGCTCCATGCAGGACCTCCACCCTCCGGGAGGCGGGGAGGGGGCTGGAGACTGAGCACCAGAAAAACTGTCGAAGCAGGAGATGGGAGAGCTTCCAAGTTCAGGACACCAGTGCTTCCTGGAGGGTGGTGCACCTCGGCCCTCCCCAACGAGCAGGAGCCCCGCTCCTCTAAAAGACGTGCCTCTTGGAGGTCTTGCTCTCAGCGCTCCGTGCTGCCCCACACGCGGCCTGCCCCTGGTCACAGCTGGGTGACAAAGGAAGGACCTGTGGAGCTCAGGCCCACGGCAGGCTGTTGTTCAAGTCTGATGTGCATTCTGGGTTCCGACCAGAGGTTGTGCTTGGCAGGAGAGATGGGCTGGGCACTGTCTTCACGGGCAGCACATGGCACCTCTCGGAGCCCCCGACTAGATGCCAGAGAGCTTTCATGTTCCGGACTGTTTGCTCCGAGGCCTTCAAAGCACCCTGCCAGAGATGGGGAGCTTTGAATATTCCCTTTTTAAAAGGAACTTGGGGGGACAGCTCAAAGGAGCAATAAACACACTTAAATCAAGCACATTCTTCCGCATTTCATTTTATCCAGCAGGTTTCAAAAAACAGAACCCCACATGAAACCAGTGTGTCCGCCACCTAGTATTTGTAACTAAATTAAAAATCTGCCATTTGGTATCATTAGGTCCTAATTTACTAACTTTAAATAGCTGCCCTTCTAAAGATACAGAGCAGCTTCCTCTCCTGAGGGGCGTCCAGGCTGGGAACGAGGACAAGACGCTATTTCAGGGCTGCCCTGCTTCTGAAGCAAGGCCGCTGAAAACAAAGCGGATTATTCCATCAATCAGAGGAGCATGACACCCCTTCATCTGAGCTTTCTGCCCTGCCAGTGAGCTGACCCCGACGGTCTCCTGGCTGCAGCCCTGGGGCCAGGCACTGGCGGGGGGGGGCCCCTGTACCCCCAGAAGTACCCGCCTGGTGTGCGAGCCTGGCCCGCCATCGGATGCAGCTTGCAAGGGACCAGTGTGAACTTTTCAAGGGTTCTGTCTTTTTAGTTTGTAAGAGATTCAAATGTCAAAACAATTGCGGTTAAAAGGAAAATGTCTTTAAAAAAATGCATAAATATTTAGGGGTAAATATCATAATGTCTGTAATTTACTAAAAATAGTCATAAACACAAAACAATGAAGCAAATAACAATTGTAAAATTTGTAAAATTGGGGTGATGACCACAGGCAGATTCATTTCATTATTCTCTCCACCGCTCTTCAGGATGGCTGGAAATTACCCGTAATAAAGAGTCAACAGAGGAAGAGACGGAGAGTCCGTACACACCTCCCGCACCGATGAGTCAACAGCAGGAGAACATTTCAGGGAAGATCTAATTGTTCAAAACCTTAGCACTGTATTTCCATTTCTGAAGACTGTCAAATGCCTAGGGAGGCCCCCGCCTCTCCCACCTCGGCTCACCCCTGTGCTCCTGAGCAGCTGGTTTGACCGGGAAGCCACTGACCGCACAAGGTTACAAAAGCAGAAAACCAAACTCCTTCCTAAAAAGCCAACCTTGTCCATGCAGGTGGCTCTCACAACCAACAACCAAAGGAAGGAGACAGAAGGCACACAACAAGCTTCAGTGGAACTCTCCCACACGGTCTGGAGCCCGTTCCCATAGGTGCCCCCTGACAAACTTAGAACCCAGCTCACTGGAGGCCTCTCCAGATTCCCCAGGCTCCTCGGCCTGGTTCAGATCTTACCTGAGAATCAAGAAAGACCACCACCCACCGCCAGAGATGGGAAGTGAGCAGACACCAACCCACCCAGAGGAAGCCGGCTGAGACAGGAAGGGGCCACCTCGGAGGACAGGCCCGGGGGCCCCACAAGAGCCCCGCTGCACAGCCGATTTAGGAGGCTTCTTCCTATGCCCTGGGGACCTGGCCAGCAATGCAGAGAGTGAGTGAAGGGACGCCGGCTGCGGCTGCGATCCCCTGGGAGCCCCAGCACTCGAGCATCAGGAGAACGTGGCACTGGGGGCCGAGAGGGAAGGTTTTCCACGAAATGCACCTGTTTGTGTTCATACACAGCAGCTGAGCCTTATTCATCTTTGTCTAGGATAAAGGGTGGCCTGTGGCAGATGCATAAAATTAAATGTAAGTAAACGTGAAGGGATTCTTTTCCATCCAAGAACCAGACATTTAAATTACAATCATCTACCATGTTTATTCTTAGCCTATTTCTTTTGGGCCCTCTGACGTGCTCTTTATGTATTAAGAAGCTATGCCCTTGACCCTGGTCTGTCCTCTGCATCCAAAAGTCACTCTTGGGACCGTCGGGGCATGTGTCCACAGCGCGGAGGAGGAACAGGCTGCTCCGCCTCGTAAGGACGGGAGGGCACCGCGCAGCACCAGGCTCCTTCCCACTTACCATCCCAGGGACAGCTTCCCAAGAGCTGACCCTGTTTAAACTCACAGCCTCTGCTACGCCGAGGCAAGCGGGGCTCACGAGCTTCACAGGCGGCTCTCGCATGGATCACTTTAGAGTCAGTCAGTCCCTATTACGGGGACTGAAACTGATGTCACTGCAGAATTCTGAAATCGCTGCACGTCTGGTGGCCCCACGCCAGGCGTGGTCTACTCCTGACCAAGTGACAGAAGAAACCGGCTGGAAGGAATTTTAAACAGGACTGGAGACCAGGGCAGGATGCACACTACCTTAGCTCCTCCTGCAAGCGAGCCCAAAACAAGCCCTCCAGTGCGTGTCACAGAGGCCTGACCGAGGCCCATGCATCCGAATTTCCCTCTTCCCTAAACCGAAACGCCTGTCCCCGTAACGACCACTGGGGGCAGGTCAGAAGCCTGTCCCCTGGGCTGTCCAGGCCTGGGCAGCGCGGAGCCGCTCTCCAGATTTCTGCTGCAGACAAGGCTGCTCCACGTCTCATAGGGAACGCCAAACTTCCCAGGTGCTGCCGAGCTCCCAGCTGAGACTGCGCAGGGCAAAATTTACTCCTCAAATACCCACAGGTAGGAGCCTCTTTTGAGTAAGGCCCCTGTATTTTAAATCTGCCAAGTTCTTCCTATTAAAAAAATGTGAATACTTTCCAGCGGCACCAGGTTTAGCTCTGGGGAGGGGTGCACGGTGTGGGGACGAGGGAAAGCAGTTGTGGCTTCATGGAGGGAGCCCTGAGCTGACCAGCGGCGACATGACAACAAACTGCAGGGTTCTCCTCCAGCGGGCGCATACCTCCCACCTCCCCAGGGGCGCACACCTCCCCAGGGGTGCACACTGCTCCAGCAAGGACTACAGGACCGGGGCCACGACAGCACCACTTCCTCTGGGCTCCTGCGGCCCGCTCACCTGCTTGCCATTATCATCCCCATTCCTGGGGGAGAAGGCTGAGGTTCAGAAGGTCCTGAAATCACCCATCAGCTGGTTGGCTGACCGGAGCGCCTTCCTCCAGACCCACATGCAACGCGTGCCCACGTGGGCCAAGGCGACTGGACCCAAACTCAAAAATAGCACTCACGGATTCCTCATGTCCAACACATCACTTCAGACCCCATCAAGGAAAGCCAGAAAAACGAGGAAAGAGAAGGATGGTGGCATCTTGTGACAGAGGACCCTGGGCTGCACGAGGGAGGCCAATGGCCAGGCTGGGAGCTGCCAGGAGGGCCGATGGGGCCCGAGACTGCACAGAGGCAGCAGAACCAGGAAAGAAAGGGAAAGTGTGCCCATCCCGTTTGTCTTTGCCAAGAGCTGTGCAGGACACCACATCCCGAGTCCCTTCCCGGCCGGGATCCCAGCTGACACGGCAGCTGGTCAACAGCTGTGCACCAGGCTGCACACCATGGTCGACACAACTCCTCTGGACTGACAGCACAGCGGCTTTCGTGTCTGTATTTAAGGTGAATCCCCCAACACCACAGCTCTCCCCACGTGCTGCCCTCCACGCGGGCCTCCAGTTGTACTCGAGGAAAGCAGAATGCCCAGAATATGTTTCCAAACATTAACAGAACCAACGTGATTTTAATTTCTTGGGAGAGAAACATTTATCAATTAAGTGGACTGATAAGTACCAGCTATTTCAGCTGTTTTATGAACCGTGAGTCTCTGCCTATTAACTTAATAGAAGCAGATGGACATGACGGTAATGCTGCTGGGGATGTGGGTGGGTCAAGCCAGAGGCACGCGTCGCTTACACCAAACAGCGAGTTCTCTACAGCAGACAAGAGCCAGAGAGACGGCAGGCCGAGCCAAGGAAATGAAGTCCAGATGCCCCAGCTGCTTCTCCGCACTCGCGACCCTCAGAGCCACCTGGAAAACGTTCCGGGGGGCGACGGTGAGGAAGGGCGAGGGTGAGGAAGAGCACTGCTGAGAAACTGAGCTCATTCCTGGCATTCGGGTAGCAAACAAATGAGATCGTGTTGACCTTCTAATGACCATCTCTGCGTAAACTGTGTCCCTCAACAGGCTGATACGTAATCTGTCCTTGAGCTCCTTAACCAGGGAGGTGGCTTGGGAATTATACCGAGGGTGGTCGCTGTGTCACACTTGCTGATTTCACCTGTCATGCTCCTGGTTCATGCTTTAGAGAGTGTTAGGTCAGTGGCCTGGGGACCTCACCCTCCAAACCTGCCCCACAGCTTCCAGGAACAGACGGACCCCACCATCAGGAAGGGGCAGCGTCTGAGCGCACAGGATTTCAAACTTCTGAAAATCCTGATTGCATCAGAACGCTCCCCCACCTTTTGCCACGCACGTACACGGAGGCACCGAGGAAGAATGAGCGAACACAGATGCTGCCCCTCCGACGAGTCTCCCTTCAGGGCAGCCAGAAAGCAAAGTGCGTGTCCGCTCACCACAAGACACAAGAGCGCCTGCTCTCCTGGTTGCAACGAGACACCAGACAAGCTGAGGACATCATGGTGTCCTGGGATCTAGTATCACTAACGTTTGTGCGTAATTTTGGTATTTTTATAGGAAAAAGTCTACATCCACGAATGGAATGCCAGTTCACTGCAGAACACACATGCAAACAAGACTTCAAGCTGCTCTGCTTGGTCCTGCACGGTCACTCGGGCTGTGGCCTGGGCAGGGGCTGGCTGGTGGTGGCCATGGGGACGAAACGTGTGTCCCCATATAAATCCATGGCCCTGCTTTGTCCTGAGGTACGAGAACGTGGCCCAAGCCACGGACAGCAGCCAGTACACGGTTGGAACACCGCAGTCTGGTCCTTGCTGAAGATGACGGAGAGCAGCGCGTCGACCCACCTCACGAACTGCACACACTTCAGGTTTGAGCTCATATTTGCCTCCTTCCCTCAAGTCCTAATCTTGAGCGAACATTCTCTTCATCGTTGGCAGTATGTGGAGAAAAACCAGCACAGCAACATTAAAACAGGAGAAAGGACACATTAAAAAGGTGTTATGTCTGTGATTTCTCTAACGGCTGCTTCCCAAAGAGCCGGGCAGGTCATGACCCCAGGAGGCACCAGGCACACAAGGGCCCCCGAATCTCCTGCTCCGGATGCTTGGGTCGCGCGGCCCACCTGGGAAGAATGTGCAGTTCTGGGAAGACCGTTCCCGTCATCCGAGGAAGGCTGATTTTCTGACACCAATTTTCACCTGCCAGTAGAAACAGGATCCTAATAGCGACTCCCTACAGAAATGGCAGAGAAGTGGCTGGCCCTGACATCCTGGGGCACGGAAAAAGTGTGACTGTGTGGTTTTAAAAGTACATTGGCAATTTGATTAATCCATAGAGAAAATACAGTTTTCAAAGTTGTTACATGATCATCGTACAAAAACTGCCACTGTTTATGGCACAAATGGCATCAGGTTCTGTCTTTTCCCAGGGTGGTAAACTGAACAATGAGTTAATATCTTAAGTTCCTACACAGTAAGCTACCCCCAGCCAGAGTATAGACCCAGCAAGGCCCTCCGCAGAAGAGAATTTACCTTTTCTTACACAGTTCCAAAGGCACTCCAGTGATGTGCTTGCCACGCCTGCAGGAGGCGCTCTCAGTGTAAAAACCAGACTCAGAGTCCAAGGTAAGCTTCTTTAGTACATCACCACCCCACCCACAAAAATTAACTTAACATGGATCGAAGACCTAAATGTAACCCTTGGAAGGAAATACAGACATATACACCTTCACAACCTTGGAATATGACATCAAAAGTGAAAACAACAAGAGAAAAAAAGCAGGTAAGATGGAGAACTATCAAGAAAGTGGACAGATGACCCACAGAATGGGAGAAAATATCTGCAAGTATGATTTGCAAAACATATGTCTGATATGGGTCTAGGATCTAGAATATATAAAGAGCCCCTACAACTCAACAAGAAAAAGGACAACACAGTGAAGAAGCATGCACAAGATCTGGATAGATGCATAACAACACAGGATCTCAAGGACGCAGGACGTGGGAGCAACTGTGCACTGCTGGTGAGGACGTGAAGCTGGGCAGCTGCCGGGGAAAAGTCTGGCAGTCCGTCAGGGAGCCACCATGGGATCAGAATATCTGCACAAAGTAAAGAACACGTCCTCTCTGAAAATAATAAGACTGCGTTGAAATGGCATTTCCACGTATGTGAGATTTGGGGCAGCATAAATTAGCCCAACATTTTGGTAAGAAGTTTGGCAACTAACATCACAGGCTCTTCACTTTGACCTACTGACCCCGTTTTCCCAGAAATTATTCTAAGAAACAGTCCAAAAGAGGCAAAAGCTTGGTGGTACACTGTAAGGATGAACGGGGAAAACACCTGCAAATACTTGAGTTTTACAGTAGCAGGGAAACGCTTTAAATAACATCATCTGTAAACGTGACGGAGTATTACATTTGAAAATAAAATACTGGCTAGCAATGTAGAATGGTAATCTGAAAACTTAAAAATAAAACACCAAATATGTATAACTGTAGTTAAGGGACATCAGGTGCACATATGGACAAGTCTAAAGGAATATAGAAAAATAAAAACAGTTAATTTGTGAGGTGGGTGGCATTTGGGGTGGTTTTTCTTCATCTCCTGCCTTTCACTGCATGCACTGTAACGCTGTCCCCACAGGAGACCACGAGGGAACAAGGGCCCATCCCAGCGCTCTCGCACTGACGCGCATTTCTGGGCTGTGCGCTCTGAAGCGCAAACATGGGGGACAGTGCTGACTCCATCTCCAAATCCTGCGATCCTGCGCTCTCCAACGGGCAACGCTGAGCCGGACACTCTCAGGGTGAACACGAACGTGTTCTGCCCTGTTTCTGCTGCACTTGGGCTGCTCTCCACATTCTCGAGCTCACCCTGAAGAGGCAGAGAAGAAGACAGTGCTGGGCGCCAGATTGAAGTGAAGAAAACAGGAGACTAAGAACAGGCCGATGGGCATAGAAACAAGAAGGAATCTGAAAAACAGTGCAGGGAAAATGGCTGAAAACAGAAGGAAATAGGCTTGAGCCCAGGCGATTGTTTCCTCGTCTGCAGGGGACATTCCCCTGTGCCGGACCGGAGCCCGCAGCGGGGCCGCACGGTGTCCTGGCATGGCTGGGGGCGGGCCACAGGGCTCCACGGAGGGAGAGGCCCCGGCATGCCTATGGCAGATGGGCGCCTTGGGGGCGCACACGGCAAAAAGGCAGCGGGTGCTGGGTGAGCAAGTGTGAGGACGGGCCGAGTGACCCTGACAGAGAGGGATGGAGCACACAGGAGGGTTTGGTCAAGGAAATCTGAATCTGAAAGCGTGTGACCTAAGGACCTGCCAATTTCCCACAGCGGTGGGGAGAGGAAGGGTGTCCTGACGCCCTGCAGACACGACGTCTGAGTCCTCCTTGATTTCTCCGGGGTACCTTCATCCCCTGCCACCAAACACATGTCACACAGCTCCACAAGGACACACACAGTTCCACCAGCTACCGGAAGGTCTGCAAGGTCCCCAAAGGAAAGCTGGTTCTCAGGTGAACTACAGAAGAGCGCCAATTACAATGATGCCGTGTAGCAACATCACCTCACACAATGAAGCAGGCAGGGGTGGGGGGCAGTGGCTAGAACACAGGGCTGGGGATCCGAGGATCTGTGTGTTCATTTAGCTCTGCTATAAACGAAGCTGTAAGCCCGGGCAGCCACATGCTGAGCATCTGGCTCCTTATCAGTAACACAGCCATGTTTATGCATCGTGCCGGCTTTGACTGGTCCTCGGGCTATTAGCGAAAACCAATGTGAAGCCATATGGAAAGCACTTCGTAGGTTACAGAGCATTCCGCAATTAACATTATAAAGTTCACACATTGCAGAAGCGCTCAGCCACGGTCTCACTTGTCCTCTCCATGACAAGGGAAGGAGAATATGGTCACCAAACATCGGTCTTTCAGAACAGTGAGAATCACGGACATGCACTTACAAACAGGGACGGACGGGACCAGAACGGTCTTCAGCGTCCCAGAGCCCCTGGTTTCTTAGGATATCCTGGCGTCCTACAACACCAGCAGGATAAAGCCCTACTAAAACAGGTGTTTCCAATAAACACAACATTCCCATGTTCCTGTGAGCGGACAGGCAGAAGAACACGGGGCACAGGTCAGACCCGCCCTGAAGAAGAGCCCGCGTACCCGCTCAGGGCTGGCCGTGTTGCTGGCCGTGCCACTGGCCCGTGTGGCAGGAGGGAACCGCTATCCCAACAGCCCCGCCTTCCGCGCGGCTGCCTGGAGGGGCCTGGCGAAGTCACACGGCCCGCAGACGGGACCCGGCATGACAGCACACAGGATGGGCAGCGCCCGTCTTCCAGGAAGCACAACTTCCTGGCAGCCCCACGGTGACAACAGGTCCCCGACGGGCGGCACATACGTCCTCCCCGTTTGCTCGCAGCACCCGCGAGAAGGGTGGCCTGTGCTAGGGAAGCGAGGCCAAGTGGGCAGCAGCCGGCCCAGCACAGGGGCAGCGCAAGCTCTGTGGGCAGAGCAGACTCCTGGCCAGGCCCCGGTTACCGTTCCAGTAACACCCTCGCTGTCCAGAGGGCCCCGGGGGCAGGCTTTGGCCAAAGCACAGGCAGAAATCAAAATAAAGGGAGGCCCTTTCCAGCAAGCTTCAAGCTCAACAATTGGCCAGGGAGTGAGAAAGAACAAGAAAAACTGACCCATAAAAAGAAGAGATATTTGAAATGACTGCTTCTCCTGCATTCACAGAAACACCGTGTTGACAACCAGCCCACATGTGAAACCCCACGCCAGGAGACACTACTCACCGCGGCATGACTGAGTTGCCACTACGGCACGCCAGCCCACCGCGCGCACCCTCCCGTGGCCCGCAGAGGGCCAGGCGGCAGAGGGGGTGAGGGCTCCCCTGCCGGCCACCGCCCCGCCTCCCGCACTCGCTGGGCCACCTCCTCCTGCCCCAGCCCCTGGGATCGGGGCTTTCTACCAAAAAGACTCTCCCAGGCAGTGTGATTTCAAGACCTGCATTTCTGAGGCCCCTGAAGGGTGATCAGGGCGAGCAGGACAGGAATAAAGAACACGTGTCCTCAGCGCGTCCCGGGCCCCGACAGCGGCTCTGCCATGGGTCAGCGTGCCAGTGTGGGGGGTTTACCTTGTCCACCCCTGGTTGTTCTCATGCCCCAGACGAGGATGACACACGCGTGTCCTGTCCCTCCACCCTTGTCTTCTGTCCCTTCTACTTAGTTTCTGGGCGCGTGGGGGGGGGACATGGGGAGCACATGGAAATGAAAGGACTAGAGCCAGCTGACGAGGGCGCATCTTCGTGCTTGATACCGCGTATAGGACCCCAAACCACCCAAAGCCCCGTCCGGTGCTCATCCCGTAAAGGAAGGATGTGACTACGCCCACATGCCCAACGTTCCCCCGCGGGCTCCATGTGTCTGACACCAGTTGTGCACGGGACTGACCAGAGAGGCTGTGCTCACGAGGGGTGGTGTGTCATCCTCAAACAACAGTGGGGGAGACAAAAATACCTAAACCCCTCATCTTATAATTAATTTTAGCAACAACTCAGATTTGCAGCAGAACGTCTACTAGTAAATAGTGGGTCGGTGTGAGGACAGAAAGGGACATCAGGGCAGGGTGTACTTGAAGGCACGGCCTCCTGGCCTTGGCCGCAGGGCAGCTCTGTTCAGCCCATGGGGACAAGCCAGCCCCACGGGGGCTCCATCAGGCTGTCTGTGGCTGGGGAAGGTGGACCCTGCGGCCTTGACTGCCAACCTCTCTGGGAGCTTCCACAGGAAACTTAGCGTTGCCACCTCATCCCAGGGCCCAGAACCAGCCTCGTGGCCCTTACTGTTCCCCGACCCTCCTGAGCATGCCGCCTGGCCCTCAGGGCTTCCTAAACCCCACTGGACCCTCTCCCACCTCGACGTGCTCTCCCATGCACCCCTCCACCTTCCCTGCCTTCTGTCCCCTGGATCTCGGGTTCTCTCCCAGCCCAATTTGGCCCAGAAGCTCCTTAACCCTTCCAACCACACCATCCCCCAAATCCACAACGTCCTCCTCTGACAGACCATCACCCACACAGCGACCCCAACACCTGGGTTTTGTTTGTTCTGGTTCTTAACTCTACTTGTGCATCACCACCAGGAAGTGTGTGACTTGGCCGAGCGGCTTCCCAGTGCCGGCGGACCCTCACTGCCGCCCAGCCCCACCCCGAGGGCCCCACGCCCACCTCAGCAGAGCGCCTGCTTCCCAGGCCAGCGCCAGGGCCCCACAGAGCTGCCCCCGCATCCATCCAGGCTTGCTATGCCCTCTGAGGAAGGCACATGCCCGGCTCCCAAGGCCCTAAAGCTGTGTGCTAATGCACGCCCCTACAAGATAGCCACCTGCCCCCTACAAGTGCATCCAAAACAGCGAACAAACCTCACAACCCCTTCCTTCAATCTCACGTCTGCTCTCCCCCATTTCTACTTGACTTCCGTTAAAGCAGCCTTGTCCGGTCTCAAGTCGACCTGCTGCATTCTGACGGCGGTTCCAACAGCCCCTCTAGGACCAGCACAGCTGACCGGTGACTCCCTGTCAAGCGCAGTGGCCTCTTGGGCCCTTGGGCCGTGGGGCCCGCTCACCCCTGGTCTCGGACGGCTCCTCCTCCCTGCCTGCAGGATGTGATCCCACCCTCTTCTCCACTCCTGTTCTCCCTGCTGGTCATCCCAGCCCGTCTACACCGTGGTACTGAATCCAGCTGAACCCCCACCCCCCGACAGAAACCTCCCCTTCCTCCCATCATACTCACCTGCACAGCCTCTCGTGCCCAAAACAGAAAACTCCCATGACCCACAGATGATCTTTGGATGACCCAGCACCCTCCCTGTCCCTCCTGCAGACTTAGCTAAGAGCTGCAGCCAAGGCCTCGCCCTACCTCCTCCGAGGCGCACAGACCTCCCCTGTCTAATGCCCCATCCCACCCAAGCCCATTTGTACAATGCGGCTGTTCCCTAGCTGTGTGCTTCTAAGGGCATCAGAACGACTGGGAAAGCCTTAGCAGTTACACCTGCAAACTCTGTGCCCTCCACTGACTGTGGGTGGGGCTGCGGAGGGCCAGCTGGGAGCCCACTCGGGTCATGGCCACTCTGAGTCGTGTCCACACTGCGGGGGCTGCCCTGTGCCCAAGCACCCATGCACATTCCCAGCAGGGTCTGGGCCCTGCTCCTGTGGATGTACGTGCTTGTCTTCTGAGTCAGGCCGCACGTTCCTGGCTCTGGAGACCAGACCACCACCGCATCTGTCATCGCAGAGCAGATGCCTCCAGAACAAGACCCGCTCCTGAGCTTCGTGTTCGTGGACCTCACCCTCTTTCTTAGTTCATAGTCACCATCCCTTCCCTCAGACTTCAGGGGCTCTGCCACGCTGGCCTGTTCCCCATCACCCAAACATGGGTTCGAGCCTACGACCCGCACAGGATCGTCTGCTCAGAACGCTGTGTCCACCTTCTCACTGAGTGGTGGGACTTTACTCATCCCTGCAGGTTTGGAAATGACAACACCCAGCAGACAATGCTGCCTGCCTCTGAGGCACGCAGAAGGAAGCGGGTTGCTGTCCTCTCTGTTCCAGGAACAGCCTGGTAAGGGTGTGTGTCTCCCTAGAGGACAGGGACTCCGTCTCACAAATCGTTATAATGCAAGTCCTTCTAAGGCTACCTGGAACAGAACAGGCGTTCCAAAGAAGCTGTTATTACAACCACAGAATAAGCAAACATCAGGCTGTTCCAACGACCGGCTGACAGCACCAAACACCTCACAGTGACTTGACACGGCCTCTGCCTCTGGTTTAAACGGTTCCACATCAAGATGTAAACATTAGGGGCACAAATGGCAGGAGCAAGAAGACCAAAAAGGCTGACATCCCGTGGTGGCAGTGACACCACCTGTAAACAACGTGGGCCACCACACTGCTATGTGCATGGGCTGCACAGGGTCATGTGACTCTGGAATTCAAAAGAAGCTGCATTCAGGAGGGGCCATCAGTCCTGTCTTAGCACAAAAAAAAAAAAAGAAAAAAAGAAAAAAGAGAAAGAAATGGTTTTCAAAGTAAACCAGTCAAATGATTGATGTTTCGTGTCTGTAAGGGTCATGAATGTCCACTATAAAATACGCAGCTGTGCATGTTAACGCTTTTGGAAGCAATGTGGCTTTGTATTACCGATTACACATGGAGGCGTGTGCATACTTAGGCACACAAATCAGATAAGAAGTCAAAGCACCAATAAAATGCCCAGAAGTTGAGTAAGAAGATACACAAAGGCAAATAAATAGTTAACAAGTCATTGTTTTATCAAACGTGATGTAATTCAGTTGCTCTGCAAGTAGGATTTCAAAAAGGGATTAAAACTAATTTGGAACATGGTGATGATGGTATCCAAACTTCAGAGGACAAATGGCTTTCTTCCCTTTGGCCAAGGACAACCAGGAGGACTGGGAGGGGTGGGGAGTGGGGCTGGCAGGGACAGACGTTATTTTGTGAGTATCATTTCAGCCAACGTTGATGTCCTGGAATTCTGTTCATAACTCAGTGGCTGTGAGAGTCCCACCGTGAGTGAACTGCACATCATCTTTATTCTCTTCTGAACATTCCTGTTATGTTAAAAACATATTCTGTTCATGCCTGTTACCCTGCGTCTTCCATCCACACTACATACTGATGCATTCAAACTCTCACAAGATTCTTAGATTCACTAAACTGCCGGCAAGATCCCGTCTGAGATAATGCGATCCCTGGGTCTCTTGTTAGATAAACACTGGAGAAGAGAGGATGAGAGCCAACAGTAAATTACTACAAGTTAAATAAGCTCCAACATGAACCAGTATTAAAAAGGCAAACTGCCCTTAAAAAAAGTTTTTATTTAAGAAAATACTTTTCTTAGGGAAATACGCTGATTTTCCAAAGGCCCCATGTGCCTGAAATTTGGTCTAATAGGTCATCTAGGCAGTAACTCCATAAACATTATTTTAGCTTTTAGCATTATTGCTGATGCTGAGCCTTGGGGCAGCACTTTAATATGGTCAGCTGATACTTAAGAGAAACAAAAGGAGACATGATTTTAAAGTGCAGGCATTTCACAAAGGGCCGTCCACCCAGTGTGTGACATGTGTGACCCCATGCTGTTATGAACAGCTGGTTCCTTTTTATTGGTAAGAGGTCATTTGTTGTGTGGACGGAGCACAGTTTGATTATCTGTTCACCTGCTGATGGACATCTGGGTTGTTTCAGGTTTGGGATATCATCAACAGAGCTGCTAGGAACATTCACGTGCACATCTTTCTGTGGACAGAGGTTTTCTTCCCTCAGGTAAATACATAGGTGTGGAATTGACAGGCCGTGTTTAACATCCCTAGAAATGGCCAGACCGATCTCTGAAATGGCTGTACTACTTTGCGTTCCCATTGGCAATGGGAAGCTTCGGATGGCCCACATTCTCCACAACACACTGCACACCTTTCACGTGTCTATCAGCCATGTACGTGTCTTCTTTGTAAAGCATCTATTCTAATCATTTGGCCATTTATTTAAAATTTGGGCTGTCTTCTTGACTTTTCAAAGGTCTTTCTATATTCTCTGTACAGGTCTTTGTCAGACACGCATATTGTAAATCTTTCCAATGAGGTGTCTTAACCGTGTCTATGAAACAGCAGAAATTTTTAATTTTGATGAACTTCAACTGATCCATGTTTTTAATGGTTTGTGTTATTTGGGTCATGTCTAAAAAATTATCAACAATTTCTCTTATGTTTTCATCTACAAGTTTTAATTTGTATAAGGTCAGAAGTTAATTTTTCTATAGAGTTTAAAATAAGGGTGAGGGTTTTTGTTTCTCTTGAATGAACAGCCAACAGCATTTGTTAAAAAGACTGTCTTTCTCCATCAGATTACCTTGGTACCTCTGTCCAAAATCAATTGGGCATACACGTGTGGGTCTACATCTGCATTCTGTATTCCATTCCACGGATTTCTATGGCTGTCCTCATGCCAATACTACAAGGTGTGATTACTACAACTTTATGTTAAATCTTGAAATAAACCAATGTGCCTCTTTTTCGAAATTGTTTTGGCTAACACCCTTTACATTTCTATATAGAATTTAAAATCAACTTGTCAATTTCTTTTAAAAAATGGGATTAAAAAATAGGATTCTGACTTGGATTGAACTGGATCTATAGATCAAGTTGGGGAGATTTAAAATACTGAGTGTTTCACTCCCTAAGTACAGTGTACTTCTCTGCGTATGTGCATCTTTTTCCGTGATTTTCTGTATGTCGTGTGCACAGGTCTGGCGCATATTTTCTTACATTCATCCCAAGTTTTCAGAATCTTGATGCCACAGCAAATCATATTTTTAAATTTCAATTTCCAACTGTCATTACCATATAGAAATGGAACTGACGTGGGGGTATCGATCTCATACCTTAGAACCTTGCTACAATAAATTACTAGTTCCATAAACGTTTTTGTAGACTTCTCATGATTTTCTATGTAGACAACCATGTTGTCCATGAATAAGCAGTTTTATTTCTTTGCCAGTCTGCACGCCCTTTTATTTTCTTCTAGCTTTACTGCACCAACAAGAACTTCTGGTACAATACTGAACAGTAATGGTGAGAGTGAACATTTTAGTCTTGTTTCCAACCTTCCGGGGAAAACGCTTAACCTTTCACCATTAACTACAATGTTAGCTACAGGCTTTTCCTACATGCCTTGTAGGAGCTTGGGAATGTTCACTTCCATTCCTAGTTTCTGAATTCTTTTGTCATGAATGGGTGTCAAATTCTGTCAAATGTTTTTTATGCATCTATTGAGATGATCATATGGTTTTTCTCTTTTATTCTGGAAAAGGAGAGTGAATACATTCATAATACTGAGTACATTATAATGAATTGAGTGTATTGATTTGTACCTGTTAAACAAACCTTCCATTCCTAAGATAAACCTTGCTTGATTCTAACACTGTATTCTTTCTATATATTCCCAGACTTCATTTGCTAATATTTTGTTAAGGATTTTTATATCCGTGTTAATGAGGAATCCTGGTCTGTGCGTTCTTTTTTTTCCCCACTGGCACAGTCTTTGTCTGACTTTGATGTTCGGGAAAGTTAGCCTCCGGAATGGGATAGAAAATGATCCCCCTTCCTCTATTTTCTGAAAGAGTTTGTGTAACATCTGAGAATTCATTAATAACAATATCTGGGCCTGGAGTTTTCTTTGTGAGGCTTTTAACTGTAATTCAGTTTTTTTATGATATAAACTCTCCAGATTTTCTTTTTCCTCTTGTGCCAGATTTGGTAATTTGTGTCTTTCACAGAATTCACCCATTTCATCTAAGATGTACAATTTATTGGAATAAAGTCCTTTATACTTAAAAGGATTCCCTTATAACCCTTTTAATACTTGTGGGGTCTGTAGTGATGCCCCTGTTTTTACTTCTGATATAGGTAATCTGTGTCTCCTTTCTGGTTTTGACCATGCCAAAGAGAATTTAAACAATTTTATTGAACTTTTCAAAAATTAACATCTAGTTTCATGGGTTTCTAGATTTTTCTGGTGCATTTTCTGTTTATTTTTGCCTTTTTAAAAAAAATTTCTTTTCTTCTATTTATAGTTTAATGTGTTTTTCTTTTTCGGTTCTTATAAAGACCATATAATTTAGATTTTTCAAATTAAAATCTATAAATATGATTATGATTTTGAGATCAGTTATGTGCGTGTGTATATATATATAAACCTCGTTCACCAATTCTACCTGATATTTTACCCATGATGCCCTAGCGCTGAGGCTTCAGTTAGTTTATCTCACAAACAGTGCGATGAGAAGGGTCATAGTGGGGTGTTCCTTCTCTTTGGCTTTTCTCCAGTCCAGGGTTAAAGTTTCAGCCCTCTCTTCTCTGCTGAGTCATCACGACTGTCCTGACTTGTTCTTCAATTTGGCTGAAATGTTACCATCACGGTAATAAGAGCAGCTAGCATGTACTGGGCATCATCAGTGCCACCGCACAAATCAATTCATTCAGCCCGTACGGTGAGCCTGGAGGGCAGGGGGCATCTCTGGTCCTGCCTTCAGAACGACGACAGGAGGCTGCACGGCTAGAAATGGTAGAGCCAGGATTCAAACCCGAGTGGACGCCTGACACTGGTGCGGATTCTGCCTGCCCGTCTGGGGACTCCCTCTCTCCTTCGCCTCTCTCGCTGGTGAACATGAGGGCAAGACTTCCCATGTGGACAAATCTACATTAATCCTGTGTCATTTACATTTAAACTCCTTGAAATTCTTCAACTTAATTGAAAGGAAGGAAACAAGTTTCTTGACCTCTATTCAATCCAAAATAATGTCTATCATTTTCTTTAATAAACAATACGATTCCATGCTACACAGTACAATAAGGCATCAATTTCTTTTATAGCAAGTCCCACTGCAAATTAAGTAGCACTGAGTTATAATTTTCAGTAGCACACAAATATACCCATGATAAATTTAAAATGGCATTCTGCCACCAATCCAAGAAGTAGAAAAAGCCAAGAAAACATATAGTTTAGACCCTTATACTACACTGATACACATGGTGAGCAAGGTAATCACTTCTTTAGGGAACAATGTACTTGCTCATTTCAGAATTATTGAAATTGCCTGTTTCTGAAAACAAGAAAGACTAAAGCAAAACATGAAGAGAAAATCAGAGAACAACATTTTCCAACAACTACTTCATCATTAAGTAAGATTCATAAATACGCTTACCACCAGATACGAACACACACACGTCTCGTACGTAGAAAGCAAGACTATCGTATGTGTATAAAGCGTACAGTATTCACAACTGCAGCTGGCTGTACTGAGTGCAGTGTCGCTACAAGCCATCCTCTTATTTACATCCGGAGAAGGAAGGAGGAAGGAAGGAAGGACGGACGGGGAAGGAGGCCTGTTTTTAGGTTATTTCCTGACCAGTAGATGAGTGCAGCAGTCGTCTGCAGGTAAGATCCTGGTTCCATTTTCTAAAGTACAAGTTGGCAAGGTAGGACCCACTGCCTGTTTTCACAAATAAAGTTTTATTGCAACAGAGCCCCACTCATCTGCGTACATACTGCCTATGGCTCTCCCATGCTGCATCAGCGCAGTTGGGACCCTCGGGCCCATGGAGCCTAAACAACTTACTATCTGGCCCTTTACAGAAGAAGTTGGCAGACCCCCATCCTAGAGTTTCTCTGAGCTCTTCTATCTTTATTTACTGGAATTCTAAATCCTAAAGTCCTAGGCTTCGGTTAAAATAAAACACAAAACATCAATGCAGTGAGATCTTATGCAATCATTACAAATGATGTTTCCTAAGAGTTGCCTAATCGTCTAGGATAAATTTATTTTAACACTAAAGATTAAGTAAAAGTAACTACAAATGCAGTCTCATTACATCAATGCAGAAATGTACGTGCATAGAGAAAAAGACTGACAGGCAATACACCAAAAAGTTAATACTGATTGTGTTAAAGATGATAAAATCTTGAATAATCTTTTCTTCTACTTGCTTTGTAGTTAATTTCTACAAAGAATGCATATTCTACTTGAAGTTGGAAAATAGTGACTTTTTTTTTTAAGATTTTATTTATTTGACAGAGAAAGACACAGTGAGAGAGGGAACTCAAGCAGGGGGAGTGGCAGAGGGAGAAGCAGGCTTCCTGCGGGGCAGGGAGCCCGATGTGGGGCTCGATCCCAGGACCCCAGGATCATGACCTGAAGCCGAAGACAGATGCGTCACGACTGAGCCACCCAGGCACCCGGGAAATAGTGACTTTTTACATGAAAAAACAAAACTTTAGCCCTAACAATATAAATGAGTTCTACCTACTAAACTTTTCCTTTCTCCATTTAAAAAAAGCTCGTGGTTTTCAACTCAGCTGTTATAGACAAGCACCCATTTCACTCGACGAGGCTTCCAACGATTATGGTTTATCTCCATCATAAGGACAGTTCTGTTCAAGCTAATTTCAACTCCTCGGTGTGGCACGGAGTGGTTCACTGTAAGAGATCCTCCCACCTGGAACAGCGCCTTGTTCCAGGCAGTGGTCATCTGATGACCGTCCCCTGCAGCTGTGACCTACTGATTCCAACATCCATCTGATGGTGGCCCTGTGAGTTTGAGTTATCACACTGCTTCCTACTAAACGCTTACTTTTACAAGTTTTATTCATATCCTAACTCCAAAAAGGATCTCAGGGCACTCCTGAGATAATGCATCATGTCGTGGTAGGGTGAAAGCCCACACCCCGGTCAGAGGGCAGGGACCCACTCGAGACTATGTGCGGGTCGACTGGCGTCCAAGTGACAGCAGTGAATGCCAAGTCCTTCCTGACCAAGATGGAAAAGAGCGTGCTGGAGACGTGGGCGAGGGACATCCGCTCACCGCACTGGGATGTTGGGACCCTTGGGCCCACCTGGTGGCAGGTGTGCTGGGGGGTGAGGACGGGGTGGGGGGGGTACAGATTCCCCTCCAGGCTCCTTGTGCCTTCTCTCCTCCCTCCCTTTCTGCATCTCCACCACCTGCCCAAAAAACCTGCGTAAGTGCCCCGTGAGAGTCCCATCAAATCAGCCCCAGCCCGGGGGCGTGGGGGAGGCGGAGGCCCGCAGCACAGCTGGCCCGTAGCCTCATTCCTGAGGCAGGGGGCACAGGGGCAGGAAGGGCAGGAAATCCTGAAGCAAGGGGCGGGAAAATGAGTGGATACAAGGCCTGCTCCCCAGGAGATTCCAAGGTGCATCTGCAGGGGCTCCTGCCCACAGAGTCCCACCTTCCTGCTGCCGCCTTTGACCAGACTGAGACCAGACTGGGACCGAATCGGGACTGGATCGGGCTGTGGAAAGGCCTCCGTGTGGCCCAGCCTCCCCGTCATTCCATGGATCATCTCCCTACAGCACTATTCTTACTACGTCACATTCCCACGGAAACACCAAATGGACTCCCCCTGCCCGTCCTCCAAGTCCAGGTCCGTGGCTCAGCATTCAGAGCACCCACATCTGACACGGTCCAGCCCTGACCTACACCCCTCCCCACACCTTCCTATGTGATCAGGCTGACGCACGTGCTCACTCTTCTCAGACACGCGTGTCACCCCCGGCGATGGCCACCCTGTCGGGCTGCGTCTCCTCCACGTGTCCCGCTGGCCCTCAGAGTGTCTGCGTCCCTGGGAACATGAGAGCTCCTGGTACAGGCATGCGTTCAGTCCTGACCCCAAGCTGCCTGCGACACTCAGATGCCCTCTGCCCCACGTCAAGGTTTCATGTACATCATTAATTTTCAGGCCACAGCTTGTCTCCTCAGCTAGACTCTAAATCTGTGAGGGCAAAGCACTTCTCTGCATCTCCTACAGCGCTCAGTGTAGGTTTGAAGTACACTGTGGGACTCAGTAAAGTCTGTTTTGGACGTTGAATGGAATGAATGGACTCCTGAATCATCTGGACCGCAGATCTTCCTGCGGTCGCATCATAGGGACCTATAATCTTTCCTGGCAGCCACCAAGCAGTGCAGACAGTTACAAAGAAAACCTCACAAACCGCCTCATGAGTGAAGACCCACATTCAAAGAGCTGCACCCACGTGGAGGGGGATGACGGGTGGAGCCCGAGTATCCTCCTGGCTGGCTGGCGCCTGAGTTTCCACCTCTTCCCCACGTCCTGGGAACATGGCCGTGTTACCCTCAGGGAGCAGCACCTCTGCCAACCTGTCCCTGCACATGGGAGCGTCTCTCTCTGTGCCGCCTGCCCTTCTGGCCTATTCTCTGTCCCTCCCGGCTGCCGCCCCGAGCTCCTCAATTTTTCCTTCCAGCCGATCCAGGCTGCAGCCGCCCTCCCCTACCATGAATCCCATCCCGTGTTCCTTCTTCCTAGGTCTCCACTGGCACGTTTTTATATTCCGCTTCGCAGTCTGCCTTCTCCTCCTGCATCTTCCTTCATTTCCCCATCACATGCCCACGCTTGGGGCTGGATGTTCGGCAGCTTTTGTCTGTGTTGGCTGTGCCCCGTGCTGTTGATTTCTGCTTCTCGGGGTGCAGTGGAGAACATCCCTAAGCAGTGCTGGTCTGTGTCAGCTGGGGGATAAGCCCAGGCCACTGAGGGGTACGGTGGGTCACCCCTTTGCTGGGCCCTGTGGACAGCTCCCCCACCCCACTCACTGCTCAGGGGTAAGTCACCCTACAGGAGGCTCTCCCTGGGATTTGGGGGCAAGGGTAGGGGGTGGCAGAGGGGTGCTGCTCAGCCAGCCTAGCACCATGAATCTCTCACCCCGGGGGCGTTGGGCTGATGGGGAATATTGCTACAGAAGCCAAGCAGCAAGTCCAAGCTTCCATCCAAGCGAGCAGCTCGGGCCTAGTCACTGACTGTGCTATCAGCCCCCAGGGTCCACATGTGTTTCACTGTTTCTCTGGACTTGTGGGAAGGACCAGGGGTCTGTGTGCCTCCTGGTAGAAAGCCCTGGAAAGCGCCCCCAGAGCCCAGGCCACAGCACCCATTTGTGTGCTTCCCTGCGCCTCCTGGGCCTCTGTTGTCTCCCAGCTGCACACCTGCTGCATGGAAGCTTCTCAGCAAAACGTAACACGGAAAAGGATAGAACAAAGGAGCGGCAGGGTGGTCGGCGGCAGAAACCTGATTTGGAGGCCAGAGCCCGCACGTCCCATGGTGGGTCCTGTCAACGACGTAGGGTCTTTGATGCACCTTCTACAGTTTGGAGTGTCCCACCCATGTCATCGGTCACGTTCTCAAGAACATGGACCGCAACAAAGAGCGCAGCGGAAAAGGACCGTGATTCAGTGGACTGTCAGGGATCAAACAGCACTCCCCGTCACGACAGCCCGCGTTCCAGAATGACCAGTGCTGCTGCTGGGACACTCCCACAGCTGACCGGCACGGACAGGTGCTCTCGGAACCACAAGGCAACAACCCGCACACACCACTCACCCAAGAAGGAGAACGCTTCTTTAACTCTCCGTGAGTAAAGCCTGCACCTCGGGAGGCTGAGTTTACGCCCGTCACCCGGGTCTGTAAAACCCAGGTCACGGCAGCAGCCACTTACCAGCGCAGGGCGATTTTGATGGGGGTGGTGAGGCATGACGTGAACAGGTCGGCCGGGAGGTCGGGGATCATGGGCAGGAGCTCGTTGGCCTCACAGGCTGCCAGCTGAATGCAGTTCTTCATGGACGGGGGCAGGGGCATCTGCGCGAGCGGGTGGTTTGGGTTAATGGCAGCGACCTGCAGGGGAGAACATTAAGGGAAGGAGTGGCTTAGTGGTCGTGGACAACTACAGCGTCAGCTGCCACGTGGCCCCAAAGGAAAGACTCACAAGGCAGCCCCACAGCCCCCGGAGAGGCCTCTGTGGCGTGCCCTCCTGCAGCACGCGGCCTCACGCTCGTTACCAAGTTCCCTCTGCGGACAGCGCCAGGTGGGTCTCCGGAAAATAAGTTCACTCTACGGTTTTCCATGCTAAAGTCCCTCCTTATGCTGTGATTATCCCAACGTTCAGGTGTATTTCCCTCCGGGTCTCGCATGGTGTCTTAGCATTTATTTTAAAATCCAGTCTTGGGGCGCCTGGGTGGCTCAGTCGTTAAGCGGCTGCCTTCGGCTCAGGTCATGATCTGGGTCCTGGGATCGAGTCCCATATCGGGCTCCCTGCTCGGCGGGAAGCCGGCTTCTCCCTCTCCCACTCCCCCTGCTTGTGTTCCCTCTCTCGCTGTGTCTCTCTCTGTCAAATAAATAAAACCTTTAAAAAAAAAAAAAATCCAGTCTTTAACCCAGCATCACTTATTTCAGTGTGTTTACTGACAAGGGACGATGTTCAGGGTATAGAGAGTGAACACGACCACCACCGAATAGCAGACGGCAGAGTCTGAGCATGGGTGCGCCCACGGCGGGGAGGCCGCAAACACACAGAGGGCTCAGTGCCCCGCGGCCGACCGGCTGGTTCCATGTTCTGCACCTCACGTCTCAAAACGTCCTGCTAACAAGTGTGTGTTAACTCTGTAACCAGGGAGGGGGCTCTTGTGTTTCGTCTTGTTTTGACGCAGAATTTAATTTCCCTTTGAAGCAGGAATAGTAATACTTGCTTGGCGTTTCCCCCCGAGACTTTGGTCGGTAGGGGCCCCGGAAGTGAAGCCTGGAGCACACACACGTCGTAGGACGAAAGGCGCCACGCGAGTTACTGTGGACTGAGGGGCAGCCTCGTGAAAAAGAGAATTCACCAAAATCTGGGGCCCTCAGACAACCGAACCACTCCGGCCAGCGCATGGCCTGGGACCCCTCCCCCGCTACACAGGCAGCACGCGCGGCACTCGTGTGGCAATCCGGGCCTCCGGGCCTCTGCCACGAGCCCCCCAGGGAAGGGCTTCCGCGGCGGGCGGCAGGGTGGCCGGCGGCACCCCCGGGAGCCGGGGAAGGCACGGTGGCAGCAGAGGGCAAGCGGACAACACTGCACGGCGGCCAGAGGGGCTTCGCACTTCCCGCCCGTCAGGTGCCTGTGGGACAAGGCGGCAAGGACAGGTCACTAACACGAAGAAAATTAAACCCCAAACAATGCTGGTTGTGCGGGGCCCACACAACGTCCGGGACCTCGGAGCCCATGCACCCACAAACAGCCACAAGCTGCCTGGAAGGAGCGCTCTTTGCCGTGGCCCGAACGCAGGCGGCCCCCACCCCCACGAGAGCAGCGCGGTGACGGCACCCCTCCCCTGGCGCCCGGTCCCGAGGCCCCCGCACGGTGAGGTTCGAGAGCGCGGGCAAGCGGAGGGGTTCCTTGGGTTACAAGCGCCAGAGGGGCAGGACTCCCTCCTCCCGCTGTGGACCGTCGCGGCTCCGCGAGGAACACAAGGGACCATGGCTAGTCATCGCCGGCCACGGCTTTGCGTCCTGCCTGGACCGGGCTGGGCATGACTCTCCGCGTCTGCTCCTCACGGGCCAGCCCTGTCTGCACAGTTGTCGACATCTCCCTGAGCTCTTTCCCTGTTACTATTTCACGTGCTTTTGAAATCAGCCCCGTAAGGTAAGTTTTATTTCCATTCTTAGAGACATTTCACGATGAGGAAGAAGAGCCCCCAGGGAATGGCGTGTGCGACTCGTCCCTTGGTCGGCGCCAGCGTCACGCAAGTATGAGGCTGCTCCAGGTTCCGGGCTGCATCGGCCCCTCTGGACGCTGCTGAGACCCCCAGCCCGGACACGGGCGGCGCTCTGCGGGCTCTGCCGACCAGGCCCCTAGCTCCCGTGCAGCACCCTGGTGGTGACGTGAGGTGTCACCACACTGCTGATCAAACATTCTTCACCTCAAACTTCTCAAATGCAAAGTAGTAAAGGCTGCAGCTTTACTAATAACCCATTCTGCACCAAGAGCATTATGCCCAGAATACCAAATACTACTACACTCAATAATAAAAAAAATTAAACTTTTAATAAAAAATACAACTTTTTGAGGAATGGGTTTTTTTTAATGGTGGTAAAAAACAGATAACATGAAGTTTACCATTTTAACCATTTTGAGCGTATGGTTCGACGGCACTGAGTACATTCATTGTGCAGCCCTCACCAGAGACTGGGTTTTTAAAGCAAACGGGGGCACCTGGGTGGCTCAAGTTTCAACTCTTGGTTTCAGCTCAGGTTGTGATCTCAGCATCGTGGGATGGAGCCCCATGTCAGGCTCTGCACTCAGTGGGGATCTCCCCCCTCCCTCTGCCTGTCTCTCTGCCTACTTGTGCTCCCTGTCAAATAAATAAAATCTTCCTTAAAAATTAAATTAGAAAAAAAATTCTCTCCGCCCGCCCACCCCCACACTCGCTCTCCTTCACAATACATAATAAAGCAGAGAGGAAACAGACGGCAGAGTCACACCCCAAATCCTCTCCCCGCATCCCGCTCCCAGCTCAGACAGCCGGCGGAGCACCTGCTCGCCAGGAGACTGGCTCCCAGAGCTGCTGTGACGGCCCCACCCAGAAGGACGTGGGTAGAGTGAATGAACTCCGAGTCATCTGGACCAGAGATCTTCCGCACCAGGTGGGTCTGTGGCCCGTCAGGCCTGAGTCACACAGCAACACCGGGAGGCTGGCAGTGTGTCAGAGGGCCAGGGCAGGGATGGGGGGGACGCTCTGGCCTTGGCACTGGCTGCAAGTGCCCCCTCCCTGGCTCCAGAACCGGGCTGCCAGGCTCGGGCAGGCCTGGCAAACCTCCATGGAGTCCGGTGGGAATCGCTGGTGGGCAGCAGGCTTTCAGGAGCGCCAGTGCCCATACGGAGGAGTGCAAACAGGGCTGACTTCAGAGGGGGATACGGCCATTATGTACAAAGTAGATTCCACATTCTCATTTTCCTTTTCAGAGAGACGTCTATTTTCATAGCAGAAATCCTGGAGGTTCCCTGGTTTGAAACTTCAGGTTTATGATTTGCTTCTGTGTTAAGCTACCTCTTTGACAGAGCTGAGAACGGAACAGCAGGCCCTCCGGCCACAAGCACGGACACTGTGGCTCTTCTTGTGTCTTCAATGAGCATCTGAAATCTCACGCCCCCTGGGCCTGGAGCACCCACGTGCTGTGTGTGGCTCGCAGGGAGGTAAAGAGGAGGGCGGTTCACACACCTGCCAACACGGCGGAGCTCGGCAGGTTTGATGAGGCCTCCCCTGGCCGTGCAGAAGTCTGTCCTGTCTGGTCCACGGGCAGTGCTCCCAGGCACTGTCAGGCGGTGAGGGTACGCTGTCTGCACCCTGGGCCTCACCAGCATTTGGCCCAAAGCCCCCAAAGCCCCCGAAGTCCTGGGCACAGGAGGTACTCTGTGGCTGCCTAAGGAGGAAATGACAGGTACGTGGAGGAATGTCTGTATTCCCAATATGTCCACTAGAAATCAAATTTCCCAATTCAAAATCGGCATTGACAGAAACCCCGATGACTCCGCAAGCCCCTCGCAGCATGCCGTCGCATAAACAGGAGAGATGATCTGCAGTGACCGGGCGTCACCTGCTCAGCGGGAGGCGTTCGGTCACAGTCTCTTCCTCCCATCATGCCGCCGGGCACACAGAAGGAACACGAAAGCTCTGCTTTAGGGATCATTATGCTGTAACATTATAAAAAATGACATCCAGGGCAAAGGATTCCACCAATGAGTCACTGTTTTTTGGGCTCGCTAACCTAGGAAGGCAAACACTTATCTTAATGAATGAGTTATTTCCCAGACATTGTTTTGGTTTTGTATTTATCTAAGATATTGACCTTCTCATCGAACTTACTCTTTGGAAACAGCCTGCACGTATGGTAACCACCAGCAACTCAGACAACTCTGAAAAGCCGCCCAGGCACAGACGTGAACAGCACCAGCTGGGAGCCACCACGCACCCTGAAGGGCATCCCGGACACGCACCTTCACCCAAGGGGGTTTCTCCCAGGGAATCTAGAGACTCAAACACAGGAAACAATTTCCAGTTTCAAAACTCACTAGAGCCTTCTGGAGGATTTGGGAAGGGTCCAGAAAACTCTGGAGATGTGATACACAGCAAGCAGATCCAACAGAGACATCTGCTACGTGTCCCACACGTGTGGGTCACGCGGAGCTGGTGAGGGCCAGGAAGCACTCACCCCAGACGCACTGCGGCTGGGGCTGCCGGGGCACGCCTGCGTCTCGTTTTCTCGACAAAACTCCAACATCTTGCTGCTTCTGTTTCCCATGGACACACACATGCACGAGACACCTCTGTAACTTCAGGGGCCTTTACCAGGTGCATCTGTGAGAATAACATCCGCTGGTAATAACTCGGGTTCTAGCGGCTTCCGTGCTCAACTCAACAATGTCTGCTTACTGTGGACATCTTGCAAAGTGCAGAGAGACTGAGATCCATAAAGGACTCCATCTACTGCTGACCCAGCTCCTTCCAGAGAGTGATGTGGCCTCTGTCGTGTGACAGACACGGTGTACTAAAACCAGCAGCTAAAAGCAGCAGTTAATTTCTCAGAAATAACTTACGTAAGTTTCTATCAAATACTAAGTAGCAATTTAACAGCCCCGTGGTCCCACAGCTGGGGACGACCTGCTGTCCAGGAGGGCAGGAGTCAATCTTGTTGGATGAAGGCCTCCCTGATGCCCAGGAGCCCTCAGAGCTGCCTGTCAAAGGGCAGAAAAGAGCCCGTTTGTAGCAAGAGTGTCAGGATCACCCGCAGAGCTCACTCAAATGGACCACAGACTGCGCGAAGCCTTTTAGCTACTAGCAACCGAAAAGTTGTTAACATGCTCTAGAATCATTCTGTTCCTCAGGGAGGATGTAGTTCGAGCCTGCAACCAAATTCTACCCCCAATGACTCCTACACGGCCACCAAGGAAAGGAAAGGAGGCACCAAGGGATTCTGCAGCCTTGTACTTCAAGAAGAGAATTTCCATTTTTTGGCTCTGTGAGTAGTGCTGCTATGAACACTTGTGTGCACGTTTTTGTGTGAACATATGTTTTCAGTTCTCCTGGGTACAAGCCAGGGGTGGAATCACTGGGTCGCACGGCGGCTCTCACGGGTGAGGAGCTGGTAGGCTGTTTTCCAAGTGGCCGCACCACCTCACATTCCCGCCAGCACGTGAGGGCTCCGAGTCCACCACGTCCTTGCCAGCACTGAGAATCCGCCCATCGTTTTTATTTTAGCCATCTCGGTGCGCGTGAAGCGTGCCTCACACTGTGGTTTTGATCTCGTCTCCCTGGCGAGGGATGATGTCCTTCTCCTGCCGTCTGGTGCGGGCCAGGACTGCCAGCACTGTGTGCAGTAAGAACAGCAGACAGCCCTGCCTCGCTTCTGATCGCAGTCTCCCACCGTAAGTATGGGGACGGCAGTAGGCTCTTCAGAGATGCTCTTCGTCCAGCTGAAGAAGGTCCCCCTTTCCCTGGTTTGCTAAGAGGTATTGTTCTGAAAGTGTGCTGGATTTTGTCAAATGCTTTTTTTTGTATCAACTGATTTGATCACACAGTCTTTCTTCTCTAGTCTGTTGGTGGGAGGATCCCATTCATTGATTTACCTACTAAGCCAGACTTGTATAGCTGAAGAATCCCACTCAGTCATCGAGTATAATTCCTTTTAGAGATCGCTAGAACAGATCTGCTCTTATTTGTGTGAGGATTTCTGCATCTAGGTGTGTGAGAGAGAGTAGTTTGCGGTGTGTTATTTTTTCCTTTGTCCTGTGTGTCCCTTTCAACAGCAGGGTAACAAAATTCCTTCCCCTTTCCATCTTCTGGACGAGCTTTGTGCATACCTGGTGTGAATGCTTCTTCAGATGTTTGGTACAGTTCTCCAGTGAAACCACCTGGGCCTGAAGACTTCCTTGTCAGGAACTATTAAGTTACAAATTCAATTTCCTTAGTGATTACTGGACTATTCACAGTATCTATTTCATCCTGGTTGGGGGTTTGGCAGTTTGTGGTTCTGGAGGAACTGGTCCATTTTTGGAAGCTGTCAAATGCCTAAGTATGAAGGTATCCAGGGTATTCCCTTCTTGTTCTTTTAATGGTTTGCAGGATCCAGATTCTTCCCTCCTCCCCTGTGTGTTGGTCCATGCTATTGAGGATTCCCGAGAAGCAGCTTTCTGCTTCATGGGTGTTCTCTTTCTCTGTTTTCAATCCCAGCGATTTCTGCTCTTATAGCCACTTTGGTCTTTCTGCTGGTCACTCTGAGTTCATCTGGTTCTCCTTTTGTAGCTTCCTGAGATAGTGCTGTGGCCTGAAAGTCTGAGCCCCCCCAGAGTGATGGTATTGGGAGGTGGGCTCTGGGGCCCATGCCTGCGTCAGAGAGGCCCCTTCCACCGTGCGAGGACACAGGGAGGGGGCTCCAGCAGAGAAGGCCTTCATTTCGGGTTCCAGGCTCCAGAGCTGTGAGCAGTGCACTCCTGTCGCTCATAAGCCCCCAAGTCTGTGCTGTTCTGTTATAGTAGCCCAAATGGACTCAGGCAGTAGGAACTTCTGACCCATCATTTATGTGTTGTTAATTTTTCCCTGACATTTTTGTGTTGTCTTTTTATCACTGACTTCTAGTTGATTCTACTATGGTTAAAGAACATACTCTGTGACTTCAATTATTTCGTATTTGCTGAGGCCTCTTTAAGACCCAGGATATGCTGTAGGTCGATGAATGTCTCCACGGACACTTGCCGCTGGGGACAGTGTTCGGTGTCAGTTAGATCCTTAGGACTGACATTCCAACATAGACTGTTCTGTCTCCAATAAGAGCCGGTTTCATTTCCTCTTGTGCAGTGCACACGCCTTCTGCTTCTTCCTGGCCTCTGAACTGTGTGCACAGACAGCACCTGTGTGCTGGTCCCCGCCCCCCCGAGGGCTGGCAGCCTCCCACCTTCTCCTCCAGCATGGCACCGTGTTCACCTGCCTCATGCAGCCGGGAAGATGGCTGCCCCCGAGGCTCCGCTGCTCTGTGCTGCTGAGATCTTTGCAAGAGAGCATGTCAGCCATCACCTCAGTTTCCTCCAGCTCTGGGCCTGGCAGGTGGCACAGAAACCCCCTGTGAGAACAAACGGGCCGGGCAGAGGGGCTTGAACCACAGCCTGGGGCTCTGGCTGGGATCGGAGCTCCAGAATACTGAGAAATTCCTGGCATGTTTTAAAACAGATGAAATTAGATAAAACGATTAAACTCTAGATTTACCTTCAGAGACGTTCCCAGTTTTATGATGGCTGCAAACAGTATAGTATATTCATGAATCTGGATTAATCATTTTTTCTTTGTTTCTTTTTACATTTCATGGAAGTCAATCCCAATCAGAGACCAAACATATTCGATGAATCATGGACATATCAAAAGAAGGCAAGCAAAGGTAGTTTATTCAGATGTGAATCTACTTAGGAGACCACAGCTGTAAATATTTCCTGAACATCTACCTCAAATGAGGCGTCCCTGACGGGTTTACACAGCAGATCTAAATCACAGCCTACAACACCAGTAGAAGAGATACCGCGAGACAACACACACGTAATTGTCAAATTACCCGTGTAACACCCCACCATGTGCGGCCCGCTGAGGACGCGTGCAGACCCCGGGAAGTGTTTGCGAAGGAAGCGGAGGGGCAGTTACACCCCAAAAGGTGAGCGACTACGACACACGCTGCTCGCCTGTGGGTCCACACGATCCCATCAGCCGTGCGGGCTCTAAAACTTGTCATGCAGAGAAATCACTCCTCTTCCTCCCCGAGCCGTCAGGTTACCGGTGTAACCGGAGCTGACGGAGGAGACCTCAGTGTCCCCCATGACCCACAGGAGCGCACTCAGCCCAGCAGAGTTCGGGGGCTGGTCAGGCTCTTTCCGTTACACAGACGAAGGACTTAAACGTAAAATGCTCTGCAAACAGAACACGCAGCACAAGTAAAGGGAGGTGGAGCCCATCAGCTAAGACGTGCGGCAGCCGTGGCCCCGGCATGGGGAGCCCAGCTCTACTCCGTGCCTCCCCTGACACGACCTTCCCTCCCCCACGGCTCCGTCTCCGGCGCCCACCTGCAGGGACAGTCCCGATGCCCTCGGGGCTGCTTCTCACCACGGCTTTTCCACGAGCCGTTCTGCTTTCTGGTCAGCACGGCAGCCCCCCAGAGCCCCCCGCAGACCAGCCTGCCCCACTGGACCCTTTCCTTCCATAAAGGATGGCTTTCTTCTCCCCAGCCGGCCACTGCCGGATCCCAATTAAAGGGGCTTCTGCTGTATTTGTTTTTAGATTAAACCACACACTCCTATAAACAGTTGAAATGGTAACATTTCTTCTTAAATTACAAATGAAACTCTCTTCTGTTTTGTGTATGAGAACGTCAAGTACATTATACATTTCTTATCACTATTAGTTTTGAAAACCTTTGCTATTATGAATTCGTACTGCTTACTATGCAGAAAGTATAAGTTATAGAGGGGTGAACGTGGCCAGCCTTTATTAAAAGGAGGGCAGGAAACTGTCCAGAATATGTGCAGAGAGGCAAGAGGTGAAGGGGGATCACTGGCCACAACCTGGAGTGGCGTGGGCTGGAAGACCGAGTCACCTGAACACCTGTCATCGACAGCCCACTGCTCACCTGCGTGCCTGGAACCGGGTGTCCTGCCGCCCCCCTGCCCCTCCTCCCTGGAAAGTACTCGGGTTTTCTTCGCTACAGAGTTACTGATGCACCTGGGGCAAAGCAGGGCGGCTAGTGAGGTGGCTGGCGCCCCCAAGCCCGCAGCCAGCCAGCCCCTCGGCCACTTCCCCGGCTGAGAATTCCCACCCGCGAATACACGGGGGCATCGCTTCAGTCTTCAACACGGGAGACAGAGCAGAGTCATCACACGCCTCCCGGATAAAAGAGAACAATCCACGTAAGCCCAAGAGAAGAGTTAGTACTTGGGGCAATGGACGTAACGCAGGAAAGGGGGGGACGCCAATGATACAAATTAGCATCATTTAAAACCTAAAGAAGAACATGAACACAGCTATCGCGTAACCGACCTCTCGTTTCTCCACCACCTACAGGTGACAGTTCTGAAGGTGGACGGGGTGGTGGGTACGAAGTAGCTGTGCTGGAGCGGTGGAGCTGGACGGGCCCCGAGCCCCCCAGCAGCAGCACCCTGTGTCCCCACCACCAGTGCTCAGAGAACACGGCACAGCCACACACACACAGACTCCTCGCGGAGGACAGTGGTCGCGACACACGCCTGTCTGCCGGCACGCTGGGAAGCAGCCTGTGGCGTCGGGCAGCGCCCACGGGCGCCGCAGCACTAACAGGACCCTGACGCAAACCGCAGACTCGGCGGTGAGGTCCACGGGCAGCCTCACAGTGTGCTGTCGGGACCGGAGTCTATAGTTCTACGGAATGCACATTTAACACGTTCCTAAGAGACACGAAGAGTCTGCAGTTAGTTCTCTTTTGTCAGAATTACTTCGTTTAACTCTGTGACATAAAATGTAGTCACCGTGACGGATGCGTGATGATGTCACGTATCAGTTCACACACAGGAATGCCCATGGGAAGCAGGGTGGTTCCATCACTGTGGATTCAGGGGCACTGCGGGATCGAGTCTGCTTGTCACTATGAAAACAAGGGTCCACGCAACAGGTTTCTGCGAGCTGGGGGCACCATGCGAGCCAGCAGCCGTGGACCAGACAATGGTGAGCAGAGGACGGAGGGTGGACGTGGGACTGGCTTGGAGGCATCATGAGAAGAACCTTGCAGAGCACCAAGGAGAGGAGGCTGCAGAGTCGTGGACCGAGCGGTACAGGAACCGTCCTGGTGCAGAGAACACATGCTCCCTGCTCCCCACTAGCCACCTAGAAACGGCCCAAGCACCAGTCCCAGTCCCAGGAAGACTGTGTTCAGGAGCGCGGCCTGCTGGCACACTGTTCAGCCCAGTGTGTCTCTGGGGAACAAGGGGTGTTACTACGCCCACCACCACGGCCAGGCCCCCACTTGCCATCCACGTGCCTTGCAGGCCTTGCACACACACCACAAGGCTGCAGACACTCACAACCGGGTCGTCCAATACTCGTGCCCCATGCCATTCCCGGCCGCCATCCCGGCCACGGCGGGGGCCAAGTCACCCAGGGCCAGCCATGCACACGACGGGAAGTCCACCAGGCTGTCGGAGGGAGAGGCAGACGTGCCAGTACCACCCAGACGCCCCCTCTTCTTGCCTCACACACACAGGCGTGCTGCATGTGGCAGGAGAGAACACCACGAGCCATGGGCGCCAGAGCGGACGGTGAGAGCGGCCAAGGCCCGGGGGCACAGTGAATGACCACATGGCGTGCCTCACAGACCTTCCTGACAAAGACACACCACTCCGGGTTTAGAAACCGGCAGTGAGCTGCTCCATCCCTTCCCACTGGAAGCATTCAGATGCAGACACTCAGCAAAGGGCTGAGAAAGATTAACCCCACGCACCCTTCCTTAGGTTGTGACCTGAGGGTCTGCCCCAGCAGAAGGAAGGAGAAAACCAAGGAAGAGGCAGAGGTGGGGTCTGGGGTCTGGCACTGAAGGGAGAGCCCAGGACAGCAGCTTTGGGAGGCACCGTCACCAGAGCCACCTGAACGAGCAGCGGGGAGCTGGTGAGGAACACACTCCGGGAAGGACATGTTCTGAGATGCGATGCGATCCCAGGAAATGTGAGAGATCTAAAAAGAAAAGAGGAAGTCTCCAGGAAAATCAAAGAAACAAAAACTGTTATAAAATGGTAAACCAAAGCACCCGATTCAGCCACGTGATGAGTGATGTTCACATGGTTGTGACGTTTGTCACGTTTTAGAATCAGCCAACACACCAAGCACGGGGACTCAATCAGGGAACAGAAGACAGCCACAGAAGTCAGAGTACAAAGCCTAAAAACTGAAAGACGTCACTGACTACTGATAAACCTAGAAACACACAGAAAGGTATTATTTAGATTTGCAAAGGCTACAAAGTACACAGAGGCCAAAACCAGTAAGTACAACTAAATGGCCGTGGGGAGGCGGGAGGGGTAGTTAGTGGCCACCCCCTTCAACTGCCCTGGAGAATTCACCAACACACACAACAAACGGGACTTAAAACTACCTTGTAACAGGTCTCTTTACCTCCAAAACTCTACTTAACTTCTCACGTCTTTAATCAGAACTGACTGCGTGCGGGGAAGTCAGTGCTCAGGCCCATGCCGGGGAAGCGTCCGCATTCCTTGGGCCACGAGGGGAGAGGCCACGTCCACCGCGCTGTGATCCGTGGTGGCAGGTGTTTTGGTTTGTATGATAGCAGAAAGCTCATGGACAACCCCAAATTTATGAACTGAGAAGCACCAGCACAAGCATGTTATCTGCATTTATAGAGATGCTCAGCAGAGGAACCAGAAATAGAGGTTCCCTTCGGGAGCGGAGCCCTGGCTGGGATGCGTGGGGCCGGGGCCTACTTCAACCATCACTGGCCCTCTGTGCTATCTGATCTCTAAAATCATGGCATATCCTCGTTTGGTAATAATAAAACTACTTACTTTAAAAAGAACATTGCAAGCACAGAGATTTGAAGACTGACTCTAACGTTCAAATTACAAAGTAACATGACACAACGAAAAATGTACAGATGACTGAGCGACAGACAATGTGTTTTCCGCGATGCGGTTCCAGTTGCAAGTGTAACTTTTGCTGTGCTTTCGGGGGGAGGGAGCTTCTACCGCACCGGCAACGCTCCTCGGGGGCGCCCCCGGTCCTGCGGAGAGGCAGTAGGTGCCGCAGAAAATGTGAGCGCCAACGGCCACCTGTCCAAACGCACGCCCCTCACACCTGTGCTCATGTTTACACCTTGGAGGCTCTCCGGTCCAAGTAACCATCTTCATGCATTTTGTGCCATCGCTTGCATCCTCTACTCTTTAAATGTTGGCACAAACCGTTTCACTTGCCAACTTCTTTCAGCTCACGTGTCATCACCTACCCAATAAAGCCGTTACAATGTACTGTAAGTTGACAAAGAATGTAACCAACTGTAGAGTGGGTAAGAATTACATAAAAGAATAAAGCTAAGAGACTACACAGGATTTCTGTTTGTACAGCACACCTTAAAATGACTAAAACAAACATTAAGATATTAGCTGGGAACCAATTTTATCATTTTAATTTCCACTGTTTATGCAAGAGACCAACCGAACAATAGCCAATCATAGTAAGTGTGATGGCAAAACACAAGACTTATCTACACTGTAATTAAAAAAAAAGAAGGAAGATAAAAGAGCTAATTATAAAACAGATGGTATAACTTTGTACTGCCATCTATTTGCCACTTCAGATAATGTATTTCTCATTTGCTCTCCCCCATGAGGAATTAGTCAATTAAACATTTTCTCCCCAAAAAAGATGCATTGAAACCTTTTTTGGCACGCTCACCAAAATGAACAGTTTCCAAGGCTGAGTAAGGCTTGGCGACATACAGAGAGCACAAGGTGGTGACAGGGCAGACCCACAGCGTGTGGGGAAGTCGGTGCTCAGGCCCATGCCTGGGGAAGCGCCCGCCTTCCTCAGGCCGCGAGGGGAGAGGCCACGTCCACCTCGCTGTTTTCTGTGGAGGCAGATGTACTGTTTTTCCTTTACCACCCTGAAGCTCATGAATTGGGATAAAAATCAGGCAGCATTCTTTGGCATTTCATTTACATATTTTAAATGTAAAAAAGAAAAACGTTTTTTGCAGTATTTATTACTTGAATGTGAGGAAAAGCAAATCAGCTCTAGGTGCTCTGAGTCTTTAGTGCTCATTAGATAACCTGTCCCTTGGGTAAACGTGGATGAAAAGCCTAAAACCATGGTAATAATCGGATGATACAAAACGTGGTCTTCCCCTTCTCTTATTACAGAATGCAAAAATCATGCCTCGTGGAGCTGGGCCCCATTTCCAAGGATAAAGGGCACCGTATTTATCAGTCACTCTTATGCCATGTTCTGCACAGGGACCTCATTTATAAATATAAAATATTGAACTGCATGACATGTTAATTTTAAATTCTACCACATAGAATTCCAAATTTTATTGCTGATTATTTCATCCACATCCTCTGATGAAACATGAAAAGCACAACAATACATTAAAATTGAATAGACCCAAAAAGGCTTGAGGAAACATGTACTCAGGACCATTTTTGTTCCGGAATTGAGAATTTCCCGCACTGCCACCAATCGGAATTCGTCATCCCCTCAAGGCTGCAGAATATTTTATTCCCACGCTCTCGCGCAAACCACAGGATGGAGGTGTCTTAACTGAAAATGCCTCTACAACTTCTCTTCAGAATTCACTGTTTGGTTCAAACATCAAATATTAACTAAAACAACAGAGTGAAATGTCTCTTCGTGAGCAGAACGCGGCACCGGCTCTCCAGCTCCTCAAACAGAAGTGACTGATGGCAAATGTTTGAGTTCGTTTTCTGTATTTAGCTCAGTGGGGTGTTTTTCACACACACACGCACACGCACACACACACGATGGGGACAATAACAAAGATGCAGAATTGATGGCTATGCCCAGATATGGGTCCGTTTCTCCTAAAATCGATGTGTCTGCTTTACTTTAACATTTATCTCAGAGGCAGAGACCACTGGAGTGCAAATCAACTCTGTTAATGTTATCACTTAATTAATGTTTAGACTAAAAATGACACAGAATAAAATGAGATGTAAAAATGCAGCCCGAGGCTCGTGCCGAGTGCCTCTCCAGCTCCTTGTCACAGAATCCACCACGGCGCCCCAAGCACGCTGAGGGAGTCGCCCCCCCGCCCCCCGCTGGGAGGAAACGGGAAACTCAGCAGCAGTCCTGGGGCGGGGGCCTCACCTCCAGTTCCTGCTCCCTCTGCAGGGCAAACTGTTTGAAGGACTTGACGATCAAGCCAGCGTTGGAGCAGTCGTAGACGAATATCGACGGGCTGCCCATCCACGTCTGCAGGTCATATATGGACAGAGGGATGTACTGAGTGTAGTTCTGGAAAACAAAACACAGTGCACGCGTGACTTACGCCTCCTGCACAGGACCGCCAACCAGCCCCTGCACGACAAGGGAGGGACGACACGGTGGGCCAGGCGGCACGGAGGGCTGAGTCACCGCTCGTACATGCGGTCAATCACAGCAAACTAAGCCCCTGGGGTGTGCCCGCGTGCCTCTGTACCCAGACCTGTGAGTGCCGGACGGCGGCCCTGGAAGCTCCTCAGCAGTCACCGCTGGGTTCAGCGGCTGGCTGTCTCCTGGAAACATGGGCTCCTGCCCACAGCGGGATTTCCCTCCACGTGTCCTACCAGCAGGGCTTCATCATTTACCTTCCTCTCCCACCCCTGGGAACCAAACCACGGCCTCCTCTTACACACTTAAAGGACGTACATGTGCCCCTTTCCCTGCTCGCCATCTTCCTCTGTGACTTGTCTGTGCTTCTAGAATGTACCATGCACCTCACTTACCAGGGAAATGCTCTGAGGAGCTGCCTAGGCTAAAATTTGCATTTTTTCCCCATTGTACCTTCTATTTCAGAGATGCCTATAAGCACTTAATCCTCCAGATGACTTGGAAATCACACTTAAAGGATGCAAGTGATTTGGCACTCTGATTTTTTCAAACCACAGAACAGAAACTTATTAACATGAATCCACTAAGTGCAATATTTTACTGGACACACTGTCCTGTTCAGTACTCGAAAACACTCAAGAGATGACTGGTAATCGCAGAGCAGGATGTTCTCACCTCACTAGAGAAACGAGGACAATCCTCACTCCGAGGCAACAGTCTGCAGCGACCCTTCTGCAGGGAACACCCCCCTCATGTACCCTTCCCCTGGCGAAGCTGGCATCAGTCAGCTCTGCACGCGTGCAGTGAAGGGGACTGCATTTCTAGCAGCTGATCCACAGTAACCGCCTCCGGTATTACCATGAGGGCGGTGAGAACACGCCAGGAAAACAGGGCAGAAGACAAGAGTACGCAGCAGGGCCTAGGAAAGTCTGTGACGGAGGTGGCTGGCAGAGGCTTTCCTGAAACGCACAGCAAAGGACAAGATCTAAGTCCACCTAGATGGGATGAGGCCACGTCCAGACAGCACAGGTATGTGTGCGTGAGGGAGTGGACATCTGTACCCCAAGAGGGACCCCACTCTGCTGACGCTGGGCCGCTTCGCCTTGCTGACCTGCCTCCTCTGTGGCTGGCTGGTCATCACTGCGCTACGAACGAAAATGCTTGGAAATGCTGTCCCTGAGCTTGCTCACCGAGGCTTCCACATACATCAAGCCTAACCTAAGGAGTCTATAGCGTCAACGCTAGCCCAGTCCAAATACCAGCAATTTGACAAGCTGATTCTAAAGTTAGTGCAGAAGAGAAATACACAAGAATAGCACAAAAAAAAAAAAAAAAAGAAAGAAAGAAAAAAAACCCACGCACCCATTTTTAAATAAAGAATAATGAGTAGGGACCTGCACTACCAGATATTAAATATACTATAAATCCATGGTAATTACAGGATGGTATTAGGGAGGGCAAGAAAAACAAATCAACAGAAAAGAACATCCAGAAATAGACCCACATATATAATTATAATGAAGGTGGCATTTTAACTCAGTGAAGGAAGAACAATAATTCCATAAGTGACACTATAAAATCTACTAGCCATTCAATATTGCTGAAATTCTACATACAAAAAAATCAAGATAGATTTTAAAACTAAATATAAAAACAGAATCAAAGATTTTTATTTATTTTGGTGCAAGAAAGCCCTCTTACTCACAAAACTCAGAAGTCTTAAGGAGAAATATAGAAACACAAAAATTACATAATTCTGACAACACACCAATGATAAGCAATTCAAGAACAAAGTGGGTACAACACACGGGACAGGATTTTTAGAGGGTACATGGGTATGAGTTTCTGCTCAGACCAACAATGATAAGAAACAAATAGGCAAAGGATACAAACACACAACTCTCAGAAGCAGGAATGATGAAGGCTTATGAAAAGAGTTTCACGCTCTCGATGAATCATGGAAACACAGATTACAATGAGAACCATCTGTCTATTTATGTATCTGTCTTCGTCCAGCAAGGTAGAAAGAAATAAAGAAGATGAATAGCCCAGGGCGCCTGGGCGGCTCAGTCGTTAAGCGTCTGCCTTCGGCTCAGGTCATGATCCTGGTGTCCTGGGATCGAGCCCCCATCGGGCTCCCTGCTCGGCGGGAAGCCTGCTTCTCTCGCTCTCCCACTCCCCCTGCTTGTGTTCCTGCTCTCGCTATGTGTCTCTCTGTCAAAAAAATAAATAAAATCTTAAAAAAAAAAAAAAAAGAAGATGAATAGACCAGGATGTGTTCAACAAGGCACCAGTTTATTGTTGGTAGGTATGAAAATAAGGAAGCTTTTTGTTGTTATTATTATTATTTTTTAGAAAGAGAGCATGTGTGGGGGGACGGGCAGAGGGAGGGGGGGAGAGAGAGAGAGAGAGAGAGAGAGAATCTCAAGCTGACTCCCTGCTGAGCGCTGAACATGGAGCCCGACATGGGGCTTGATGTCATGACCCTGAGATCATGACCTGAGCCGAAATCATGAGTCAGACAGACACTCAACTGACTTGAGCCCCCACACGGCCCGGGAAGCTTTTTTAGAAGGCAATTCGGTAGTACATACAAATTTTAAATGTACATCCCGGGCGCCTGGGTGGCTCAGTTGGTTAAGCGACTGCCTTAGGTTCAGGTCATGATCCTGGAGTCCCTGGATCGAGTCCCGCATCGGGCTCCCTGCTCGGCAGGGAGTCTGCTTCTCCCTCTGGCCCTCCCCCCTCTCATGTGCTCTCTCTCATTCTCTCTCTCTCAAATAAATAAATAAAATCTTTAAAAAAAAAAATGTACATCCCTTTGACTTAGGTGTCCATCCTATAGAAATACTTGCATCTGCATGCAGAAATGTGTGTACAAGGATATACGATACTCTAGCTGGTAAAATCCTGACAGCTATCTAAATGCCACCATGGAGGAGACAGTTCGTCTAATCTGTCTTTCCTCCCTCTGCTTCCCCAATGCAAGTTCCCGCTGAGTACATTTCCCAGCTTCCTCTGCACCTCAGTCTGATCTTGCAGCCAAACTCTGGCCAATGGGACATGATCAGAAGCGATGTGTCCAAATTATCAGTGCTACCCTCCTGCTCACCTCTTCCTCTCTCTCTCCCCTGTGGGAATGTAGACATGCTGAGACATCTCTGACCGTGCAGAGGACAAGAGCAGAGGGACAGAAGGGGAGTGTCGGATGGAAGGGGCCTAGGCCCCACGTCCCGAGGAGGCCACAGCAAGCCCCAACGACTTTCGTGGACCATCACAGCCTAGCCTGGATCCTTGCACTTTCAATGGGAAGGACCATTAAGCAAAAGAATGTCCATACATCCACATGATGGAACACCATGCAGCCCTAAAAAGACTGGGCTCATTGCTATGGGTTGACATGGGAAGATATCAAAGACTTATTATGATTTAAAAAGTGCAAGTCTTAGAACATCGCACAGACAACATACCATTTTGTGGGAAGAAAAGGAAAAGGCTCTGTGTGTGAAGCATGCGCGACTGGGCTCTGCTCTGCACCCAATGGGAACTCGGGAAGTGTCTGTCATAGAAACAGTACTGAAGGGAGAAGGATCGAACTACTAAGGGCTGGGGAGGTAACAGTGTGCATTTTGGGGCAAAGGTGTATTATCCGTTTCCTTTAATACTTCTGTTCTCTTGGAATCTTTTATAACAGAAATTACTTGTACTTTCTAAAAAGATAAAAAGGCACACAAACTACTAAAAGGAAAGAGGAAAAGGGTAATCTCCAAGGTTGACTATGATATACTTCTACATTCTTCCAATATTTTAGAACAAACAGGCATTATACATTACCCGTGTAAGCCGTGTAAGCTTCGGCAAGCGCTCCACCAGGCAGAGTGGGACGTGGATAGAGGTGTCTGGGGCACAGTGGGGAAGAGAGCCCCTTTCCGCGCCCACTCCCCAGCACCCTCCCTGCACCCTCCCAGCCTGGCACTGGGGGCGTTTGGGGCCGATCACTGAGTGTGCCCCCTCCCCCCCCGGGCACTGCATGATGTTTGGCAGTGTCCCTGCCCAGTTGTGGAGCAACAAGGTCTCTGGACATTGCCAATGTGTCCTGAGGGGGATCCTGTCCCAGTGAGAACCTCTACCTTTGAGGAGAGGCGATCTGATCTGAAACCGTAGCTGCGTGTGCTCGGGTTAGTGAGACTGCAGATGTGGGAAGTCCATACCCACTGGGAAAAACAAAATCAACTCTATTAAACCGCACTGAGGAAAATGACCTTTGAGAATGAATTCTTATTAGAACGTGAGCACGTAGATCTCATTTCCCTTCTCAGAAAGACCCTGGGCAGTTTGTCAGGCTTCAGGCCGGGCCTACAGCGGCAGGAGCAAAGAACAGAACCAGCGGCCAAAGCACAGCTGTTTCTCCCGTCCCGCGTCACCTCAGTGGAACCGGCTGTACAGGCCGGACGAGTGCAGGCCCCTCTGTGCGGGAGGCCGCTGCACACCCCAGGGCCCTCCGGGCAGACGTCTGGCTTCTCCCCCACCAAAGCTACACATTCAGAGAATTCCTCACCAAAGCATCTCTCCTTTCTCTTGAAAAACATACTAAAGGCCATGTTTTCATTTCGAACAAAGAAACGGAAATGGGTTTTAGATAATTTATTCATTACAATCCAATTCATCTGTCAGGTTATATTAAACGTGAAAAAGAAAGGTCCCCTTGCTTCATCAGACTGTCCTCCGGGGCTGAGTCAAGCACGGGGCCAGGACAGGAGGCGGGGAGAGCGGCCCTGGGCTCCCAGGGGAAGCAGTGCACCTCGCAAGAAGCACCTCCCCATTTCTGAGAAGACTCTGAGGGCATCTTCGCCCAAAAATGTCCAAGTGTGAGTCGGAAGTCTCAGCCACAGTCACGCAGCCCCCTCCTGAGGGCTTTCCTGGAGAGCCGCCCAGGGCGGTGAGCTTCCTTCTGAGCTCACATGTCACCCTGAGTCCCCTGCCCTGCAAAGGGGTTTGCCTGCAGCCGTTCTCTGAGGAGAGGGGGCAGCAGAAGATGCATCTTCTTTCCAAAGGGTGTTCTCCAAACACATCACCCACTAGTGGGAGGTGATGGCCCAGATATGTGAGGTGTGGAAGAGCCAGGCTCCTGGACCAAGTGCAGCCGTCAACAACTCTGGAGGGGGAGCCCCAGGCAAACTCTCGGTCCCTCAAAATCCACAAGGCTGAAGGCTCACTGGCTTTGTGGACCCTTCCTCTGTTTTTCCTTTTATAATGTTAAATAACCGTTTACTCCATCAGTAATTCTAAATAAATATTATTTAAATAATAGAATTTACTGGTTTTGAAAACTGCATTCTCTATCCAATAGTGACATTCTTGTTCTCATTCTGCTTTAGTATACAGTTCATTATTGATCTTGTTGAAAGATGCATCATAGAGGTTTTTAAATGCAATTTTAAAAAACATACACTTGTAATTTTAAAGAGCAACATTTGTGCCAGATCCTATTTATCATTTGTTATAATTGTTACTCTATCCATATTGAGAGTGCAGCAGGGTCCAAAAAAAAGCTGTTAATTATTGTAAACTTGACTTTTATTTTCTGAGGATTCTAGGACTTGGTGTTTGTAAGAGTTGAAGGAAGACCATCAGTAAAGATCCTATTTCTTAAGGAGAAGTGCTGAAAACTTGGGACTATTTCTTTACAAGAGCTTCAAAGTTCAAAAAAAATATGATCCCCCTCATGCTAAGAGATAAAACCTTAACTGATTTCTCAGATGTCTTATCCTATTAGAGAACCGGATTTATAGAGCAGAAGTTCTCAAACCCACTTGCATCAGCATGGCAGGGGGCGGGGTGGGCAGTGAAACAGACCTCTGGGCCCCTCCGGGGCTTCTGTCATCGTGGGCGGGATCGAATCACCTGCATTTCTCTTAAGTTCTAAGACCCTGAGAGTCCCTGGTGTGGGCAGATGAGGGTGCAGTAGAGACTTGGGACACTCGATCCTCAGTTCTGGCCACCTGCACGCCTCATGCTTTACAAAGAACACTCCCAAATGCCTTTTTTCCCTTTAGGATTTCCCTTACAGTTTACATATACTGATCAGGAACAGTTTGCTGGTAAAATAATTTTTAAGGAAAAATATCCACTCATCCATGAGTCAAGCTGTAAGACTTTTAACTATGAATTCAAAGTCTCTGATTGACACAGGGCTACTCAGGTTTTCTATTTCACTCTGGGTCACTTTGGGTAAGCTGTATGTTTCAAGGCATTTCCCATCTAATTTAAGTTGTTTAATTTATTGGTATAAAATATTAATCTGTCCTCATCTTTTCTATGTCTGCAGGATATGTGGGGATGTCCGCTCTTTCATTTCCAAATGTGGGTCCTGTCTTCTCTTTTCCTCTTGATCTATCCAGCTAGAGACTTGTCCGTTTAGAAAAAAAAATGTTAGCGGTCAGCTCTCTACTGCCTGTCCTCTATTTTACTGATTTGTGCTCTTTGTTACTTCTCTTGTTCTCCTTGCTTTGAGCTTAGTGGGCCCATCATTTTCTAGTTTCTTAAGGTAGAAACTGAGATTGTAATTTCAAACCTTCCTGCCTTTCTATATAAAGATTTCAGGGTACACATCTCCAAGCAAGCACTGCATTAAGTGCATCCTGCAAATTTTGGCAAGGGCTATTCTCACTGTTTAGTCTGAATAATCTTTACTTCCCTTTGTGATACCTTTCTTGACATATGTGTTATTCAATTTCCAAGTATTTGAGGATTTTCCAGATATGCTGCAATTCCAAATTCTGTGGTCAGAGAATATACTCTGTATGATGCTGACCCTCCAGACCCGAGGGACACACGTAAGTGACCCGCGCGTGGCCCATCTCGGGGATGCACTGCCTGTGCTGGAGAGTGTGCACGTTCTGCAGTGACTGGACAGAGGTTTATGTTCACTGTGCAGAGCGGCTGGCAGTATCGTTCAGTCTTTTATAGTAGTAACTGAGTTCTTTTTAACCAAAAAAACATACCATGTCTGGAGTTTTCTTTGTGAGAAAGTTTTTAATTTTCAATTTTATCTGTAATTTTAACTTGAGTTTTAACTTACTAATTACTGATAGATGGTTCTTCAAAGCTCCAACTAGGACTGTGGATTTGCTGCTTTCTCTCTGGTTCTAGCACTCTTGCTCTGTGTAGTCTGAACTCTCCCATCAGGCATATACACGTCCAGGGCGGTTTACCCGACCACGTGTCATCGTGAATTGTCCATCTTCACCTCTGGTAACACTCGTGTCTCAAGTCCTTTTTCTGATTAGTAACAGGGTCATCCTAGCTCTCTTACAACTAGTATTTGCACAATACATCTTTCGTGTCCAACCTTTTTCTTTGTATTTACAGTGCATCCCTGTAGATGGCATGAAGTTTGGTCTTGCTTTCAGTCCAGTCTGATATAAACTTAAGACAAAACAAATTAATTTGGAATGTGGGACATTCTAGAGAATAATTGGTCTGGATTCATCAAAAAGTCGATGCACACTGTTGAGTGAATGAAAACACAAGTCACAGACTGGGAGGAAGGATTTATAGAATACAAATCTGATAAGGGACTTGCATCCAAAATATAAAAAGAATCCTAAAAAGTGAATAAGAAAACAACCCTATTTAAAAGTGGGCAAAACAGGGACATCAGGGTGGCTCATTGGCTGAGCACCTGACTCTTGATCTCAGCTCAGGTCTTGATCTTGGGGTCGTGAGTTTAGGCCCCACATTGGACTTCATGCTGAGCGCGCACCCTACTGAAAAAAAATAGTGGGCAAAGATATGGACACCCCACCAAAGAAAGTATACAGATGGCCAATAAGCAGATGAAAAGACACTCCACATCATATGTTATTAAGGAATTGCAAATTCAAACAACAGTGAGACACCACTGTGCACCTAATTAGAAGAGCTAAACTCCACAACACTGGCAACAACAAATGCTTAGCACTAGGACGGGGGCCCCGGGAACTCTCGTCCACTGCTGCTGGGAAGGCGAACTGACGCAGCCCCTTTGGTGGACAGTTTGGCAGCTGCTCAGAAAGCTAAACACACCATCTGATCTAGCAATGTACTCCTAGGTATGTACCCAAATTAGTAAAAACCTCATGTCTACCCAAAAACCTGCATTCACAATAGCCAAAAAAACCCGGAAGCAACGGAAATGTCCTTCAATAGGGGTCTATCCAGACAATGAAATGTTACTCAGTGGTACAAAAAAGTGAGCCATCAAGACACAAAAACACATGCGGGAACCTTAAATGCGTATTCCTAGCTGGAGAAAGCCAATCTGAGAATACCACAGACTATGATCCCAGCTGACTGGCACTCTGGGAACGGTGGGACGGTAGAGACCGTGAGTGTCTGCGGCTGCTGTTGAGGGGGGGCGGCGGTTGGAGGCAAACTGTCCTGTATGACACGGTAATGGTGGACGCATGACACCGTGCATCTGGCAAGACCCAGAGTGTGCAGCACAAGAGTGGGTCCCCATGGAGCTAACGACACCGTGTCAGTAGGGATCATGAACTTCAGCGAGCGTCCACGCCCACGCCCCAGCGAGGACAGGGGAGGGACGGAGTGCATGGGAACGCTCGGTACTTCCCAATGTTCCTACAAAACTAAAACTGCTCCAAAACCTAAAGTCTGTTAGTAATAATAATTTCTTAAAAGACCGATGCTTAGGAGCACTTGGGTGGCTTAGTCAGTTCAGCGTCCAACTCTTGATTTCGGCTAAGGTCATGATCTCATCAGGGTCGTGAGATCGAGCCCCGTGTCAGGCTCTGTGCTTAGCCCAGAGTCTGCTTGGGAATCTTTCCCTCTTCCTCTCCCTTCCCCTCTGTCCCTACCCTCCACTTGTGCTCTCTCTAAAATAAATAAATAAAATCTTTAAATAAAAATTGAAAAAATAAGGGGTGCCTGGGTGGCACAATCGGTTAATGTGTCCGGCTCTTGGTTGTGGCTCAGGTCATGATTTCACGGTTCGTGCGATCATGCCCCATGTCTGGCTCTGCTCCCTCTGCCCCTCCCCCACCCGCCACACACACATGCTCACTCGCTCTCTAAAGTTAAAAAAAAAAATTTAGGGCGCCTGGGTGGCTCAGTCGTTAAGCGTCTGCCTTCGGCTCAGGTCATGATCCCAGGGTCCTGGGATCGAGTCCCACATCGGGCTCCCTGCTCGGCAGGAAGCTTGCTTCTCCCTCTCCCACTCCCCCTGCTTGTGTTCCTGCTCTCGCTCTCTCTCTCTCTGTCAAATAAATAAATAAAAATCTTTAAAATAAAAATTAAATAAAAATTAATAAAAAGACTGATGTGTAACTCACTACAAAAAGATAAGATAATTTCACTTTAAAAAATAAAGAAAAAAAGGCAGAGACTGATCTACATTCACGGACACCAAAAAGGATGATGAACAAGTGCAGTGCATGAACCTGGACTGGATCCTGGATCCAAACAAAGCCAACAAACAAAGACTGCTTATGGGAACACAATTTTGATGTAGGCAGGAAAATGTGAGTATGAGCCCTCAGTAAATGACACTATAGAACCGATGTTCAACTTCTTGAACAATTTGCTGTTTTATACCTACCAAAGAGTCTATTAAAACAAAAAAAGTGTGTACAGATAAATTATAAGGAACAATAAGAGAACAGCAAAATTGATAAACATAAAATAAATGTACAAAAATCAACCACCTTTCCATACACCTCGGTAAAAACTTACAAAATATAATTTTATAGTAAACATTTATAACACCAAAAATATAAAGCACCCAAGAATATATCTAACAAATGATGCAAACTTTTGTGAAATTATGAAATACTACTGATACTTAAAGAGAGTATAGTTTGGTAGACTCATCATTGTAAAGATGCTGAGTCTCCCCCACCATTAATCAACTGATTGACAAGTTGGTTCACTAGCTTAAAGGAAGATCTAAGGGCCAAGAACAGCCAAGAAGAACTGAAGAACAAAAGGGGGACTCTGCTTCCCTAAATACCAAGCTGGAAACCTACACTCATGAAAATAGTTTCCTGGCCCAGAGGCAGGCCCATGGGACAGAGCACTCAGAAACGTGCCCACACATTGTGGAAATCTGATTTTGTTCGAAGTTGGCATTAAATAGTAATGGAATAGGTAGGTATCCATTGAAGGGGGGACAAAAAAACAGAGTATGAACCCCTACCTAACAGTATGTATAAAATCTGTTTCAGGTAGATTAAAGACCTAAATTTAAGGATAAAAATACAACCCTCTTGGAAGAACATACAGTGGAATACTTTTGCAACCCTGGCATGAGGTAAGACTTCTTAAAGAAGATACAAAATGTCCACACCATAAAGAATGGCTGACCAAGATGACCACATGAAAATAAAGAACTGCTGTCCACGAGGGGACACCATTAAGAGAGCAGAAACAAACCAACAATCCAAGCCATAAATTCAGAGACGACACTCGCAATTCGTAAAAATGATAAAGGGTTGCTGTCCAGAATATGAAGAATTCTTTCAAATCAATAAGAAGATGACACACTAACCCAAGTGAAAAATGGAGAGGAGCATGCACTTCAAGAAGGGGAAGACTCCACGGTCAACAACGAATCAGAAGGTGCTCAATGTCACAGCCCCGGGGAGACCCATATTACCCCCAACACTGCACAGAAAAATCAAGTCCTGACTACAGTGCTGGGGAGGAAGGTGGGCAGTCTAGGAAAACAACGGGAACCACTCAGACGTCTGCCTGCACTGAAGGCACCAAGCAGGTCCTAAGATGTCCCCACACCGGTAGTGGGGCTGAGGGAAGGGCACCAGGCACCCTTGCAGGGACGGATCTTCAGAGTGTAACATGGAGCGGGAGAAGCAGGCACAGAAGATCCCAATCTTGCCAACCAGAAACATCCAAACCCCAACACGCCTGGACAGCCACGCAAATGTGGGGATGCTGTAAAGGAAGGCAAGGTCATGATACACTCGAAATCCGCTGTGCCCGTGACCTGGGCGGGGAGGAGGGAGACTGCGCCACGGGAGGGGCCCAGGGGTTCCAAAGGCGCGTTCTGTCCCCTGGCCGGCGGCCACGTGGCACCAAACACCGCACACCTCCAGGTATTGCCTTCCACCCAGTGGATGAGGAGAGCGCGTGGCCGTGGCTCCGAGGGACCCGCATGCCGGCACCGCAGGGTGGGGCGGAACTCGCCACTCCAGGCCAGGAAGATGTCGGGAGGGGTCGCCGACCTCCCACTTCCACCACCGTCGCTGGTTAAGGAGCTGCAGGAGGCCGGCAGCGGGACCTTGGCGAGGGCCGAGGCTGCGTCTGCAGGTGGCCTGGTGTGAGCTCCCTGGAATCTGTGCACCATTTTCTTCCCTAAGGAAACCGCTAATTCTTTTTTTTGTTGAAGATTTTATTTATTTTTGACAGAAAGAGAGAGAGTGTACAAGCAGGGGAAGAAGCAGGCAGAGGGAGAGGGAGAAGCGGGCTCCCCGCCCAGCAGGGAGCCCGATGCGGGGCTCGATCCCAGGACCCTGAGATCATGACCTGAGCCGAAGGCAGACGCTTGACCGTCTGAGCCACCCAGGCGCCCCCAAAACTGTTGATTCTTAAAAGAACACTCTAACTGAACTGAGAAACCTGGTTACCATGCGACCCACGCAGCAGAAGCACAAGGGCACGTCTTGGGCACCACACCGCGGGCACCACGCCGTGGCCTCCAGACGGTCGCTCCCCGGCCACGCTCCCCATGCCTGTCCCAGAGCTCATGGCTGAGACAGAGATGATCCCACAACGCCCTGCCACACGGCCGGCCCATGGCGCTGGTCCAACCTCACTGTGTCTGGGTCTGTGGAAGCGGAGTGACCAGCAACGGAGCCGTGGGCGAACGGGACCGCGGCCGACCACCAACACTTACACAGTTTGGGGCAGCAAGAGAAACGGACTGGGTTCACACAAACCTCTGACAGTGCTCCTACCTTGTTGAAGACCCAGATCTCCCCGTTCACGGTAGGCCTGGGCACCCCGTGGCCGTTGTAGTGGAAGAGGACCCGCTCCTCCTTGGCATTTCGGCGTAAGGACGTGCACAGCTTCTTCACTTCGTCCACAGTTGGGTCGAGGCTCTGCTTGTACCGGGCCTGTTGCGGGAGAAGAGATGAAGAAACTCACCGTGGATTCAGGGGAATATGGGGATACATGCCCCCTTCCTCACTCTGAGTTTGCGCTGAAAGGCTGTGTGACCCTGGACAAGTGACCCCGAGAGTTTCTCCACCTGTAAACCTGGGATAATGAGCCCTTCAGAGGGGGCTGTGGAACTTCATCCATCCAACCAATATTCCTAGGGAACTACGAGAAGATCACGTGAGATGGGTAAGTGAAGCTTGCCGCACGGCCACAATGAGCAAGAGGTCCAACCACTGTGATGACAAGAGTTTCTTGGAAACACTGAAGCCTTCTGAAAAAGACCCTCTGGAACGTGGAAGAGATGCTTTGCTTAAATGCAGGAAGCTGCAGGCCAGTGCGGCAAGAGCAGCACAGACAGAAAGTGCCAGACAGAGGAAGGAGGCTGCCTGCCCTGTCTTCCTCGCCATGCTGGCCCTGCTGAGCCCCCACCGGCTCCTGCCTGGACTCTCGCTGATGAATGGAAGGAATTCAGGGAATGAGCAGGACCTAAAACTAACTTACGAACATCAACAGCATTAACACACGTGAACAATAAGCGGTTAGAGGATGTGGTCTTCCCTCCCCAAGTCTCCTCCAAATGGGCCAGAACGCTGCTCACAAAATAAGGGTGCCACACCAGAGGCTCGCGAGGACGCGCACGTGTATGTGAGGCGTCAAGTTCATTTTCACAGCAAGGCAGCGTGCGTTCATCTGACGCCGACAGAGCTGCGGGTCCCCCACGTGGGGGCTCTGAAGGGCTGACCCGCAGGGAGATGGTCCGGGTCGAAGTGGGGGCTCAGCGCACGTGTTGCGGAGGCACCAGCTCTGGTGCACGGCTCCTCCCCAGACCCGCAGGACGGACCATCTTTTCCCTCTCTGGCCGACACACAGCGTTCGCTGTGTCCCCGTGTGGCCGTGTCAGTCCCACCGACAGCGCTGAGTCCTACGAAGGCAGACCCGGTTAACAGTTCAGGTGTGTCCCTCGGCACCGGCTCCACACCCTTCCCACGGCTTCACGACATGCTCAGCCACCAGCAAGCAGCTTCCGAGTGACAGATGACAACACTCAGTAAGGAGACGAGGAAAAGGATGAATCCTATCTGATGCTGAAGTGACACGAGTGAATCTCAGCGCAGTATTAGGAAGTGTGCCCACAGACATCGCTGGGTCTAGGTGGCGGGCACTTACCTGTTCCTCTGGAATCCCACAGGGTAAACACTGAAGAGAACAACACAGGCCAGCACTCCTGACTCGTCACTGATAAACCACGAATCTGTGCTCTGAGTAAGACAGAGCCAGGGCACAGAGTCCTAATGCTCTAAACAGCTGAATTTTGGTTAACCCCGTGAAACGAGATGAGGGTGGCTGATAAATGAAAATCCATTTCTGGGGCAGAGAGGGAACATCTTCTCGAGATGACTTGGACACACGTCCTCCAAAACCACACCGCACAAAGCACACCATGAAATCAGAAAGTGAGTTAAAAGAGAAGGCCCCAAACTAAACCCCAGATACCAGGGAGCCTCCTAATTTCATGAATCCTTCTACAGTGGCTTTCTTGCTCCTCAGGTTCAGAAACCCCAACATACAGTGGTGAAGAGCTGCTCAGAGGCGAGGCACCCTAAAATATGAACAGGCCACACCATCTCCCAGGAGCAGTAGGCCGTCCACCCTGTGGGGCCTGCACTCACTTCATGGTCCCAGGCCGCTGGGCACCTTTTGAGGGAACATGACAAGTGCCTCCCACTGTTGCCCACGCCTCACTCCCGCTGCTCGCGCACAGCTGTTCTCAGCTTGCCCTCCTTCATGCGGCAAATGAACTGGGGTTTGCAAAGTCCCAGCTCCAGGGAAGGTCGGTCCACCTCCCCCTGAGATTAGTCCTAAAGGGGAGTATTGTTCTCCCAAATCACATGCAAGACCATGGGGTTGACATTCCTCAGAGACATCCATAAAATTAGAGATTCATAATTGCTGACCTCGGCTCCACCAAGGTCTTCTCCGGTGGGGCTGCAGAAAAAATGATTCAGCCTCACTTTCCCACCTACTGCACAAAAAGGACCATTACGGACTAGCATGAAAGGTGCTACAGATATGAATAATATGCCTCCTGGGGTTTTATGGGAACTAATTAATATTTTTAAGGGCTCTGAAATGAGAAGCACTAAATTAAATGTCACCACGCCATGCTCGGTTTGGTTTTGAAACTACAATGCCTGGATCCCGGCTCCATGGTCTGAGGGACGCAAGCGGCAGAGGAAGCTCTGAGCCCCTTGGGGGACCCGTGACCGCTTTAGTGGAATAAGCAAAGACACAGCAGTCTCTCAAACACGGCCTGTGGTGCCCGGCATTCCGGCTCCAAGGCCAAACCTCAAGATGTGCTCAGGCACGTGTGTGGAACTTGTGCAAGAGGCAGCAAGACTGCCCCTTGGCTGGATGAAGGAAAGCGCGGCCCTGAGTCTCCTGTCCTCACCATGGCCACCGGCCCCTCGATGACACCTGGCAACCTGCGGCGCCCAGAGCAGGGCGGCTGCAGTCAGCTTCTGCGTCCCCGGGGCAGCTGTACTTCTCCTCAGGCTCCTCCCCCTGCAAGGACAGATTCCGGGGGCCGGACAGCGCGGTGGCCCCTCACGGTCAGGCGAGGCCACAGAGGATGCCGCCAGTGCGCCCACAGTACGGGGAGCTGGGGGCGGTGCTCGAAGGTCTTCTCTCCGGGCAGACCCCATAGCTAGGAGGCCTCGGCAGCAGCCACGCTGCCTTCTCTCTCCCCAGGGTGTCAAGTGAAGACCACTGTCGCCTCGCCCAGTTGGGCCAATGATCTCATTTCCACCCTTCCATCCTTCCTCAGCAATGGATGACATCTCCAGCTCAGATTCGAGCAAGGAAATGCCTCAGAGATTTTCTCAGGACCATCCAGGAGGAATGAATGTAACATTAGAATTTGGGCCAGTTTTGCCCCTGATCTGGGGACTTGAAAATGTTTCACTCTCTGCCTTTCCCAAGTAGGAAGGAAGAACTTTCGGGGAAATGCTGGGCAGAGAGGAAGGTCAGGTCTGCTCAAGGGATATCTGTCCTCAATGGTAGCCCTGTAGGGAAAGCTCTAGGCCCTGACAGTTCAGGGACTTTTCGCTCCCACACCTCAAAAAGCACTTGTTGTTGCTACAGCCCTTTGCATTTCCATTAACACCACCTAGGCCAAACCAGCGCAGATACCACCACCACCACGACTACCATCACCATCCTCATCACCATCATCCTCACCATGACTACCACCATCATCCTCAACACCACAATTCTTACCCCTAATGCCATCATCATCCTCACCACCACGACCACCACCCTCACCACTACCATCATCTAATTCTTAGATTACTAAAACTTCCCAAGCAACCCACCAGTCTTATTTTGCTCTATCCAAATCCATTCCTCAACACTCAAGATGTCTCACTTGCTGAAAACCCTTTGATGGCTTCCCACTGACCCATTGCAAGCTCTTTAGAATGGCCCATGAGTCCCTACAAAACCTTGTGTCTACAGCCTCTGAGAATCTATGCTCCAACTACCTACCTTCTAGCCCTCTGTCAGGCCCTCTTCCTACTTGTCCTCTATCCCCAATTCCAAGTCTTGCCTGGAAATTTTCTCTTCCTTCTTCAAATACCAGGTTAACTTGTCCCTTCTCCAGAACTCACTCTCTGGTGGCCCCAGAAACTGAGTTAGGTACCCCCTGCCAAATTCTCCCATAGCATGTCTAGCTCCCCAACTACAGCACCGACGACCCCTGACTCCATCTGCTCATCACCCATCTGTCGGCCTTCCCTCCACCTTCCCCTGCCCTGACTAAAGTCCCATGAAGGCAGGGATCGTGATTTCCCTGGTCACTATGGCCACCTTGGGTACATGCAATGCCTGGCACATAGTTGGCACTCAATAAATATCTGTGTATGAACAAAAGATGAACCATTCAGACTTCCTACTAGAGTTTGCAAAGCCCAGTTCTTCAAAAAGAGCTGTTCTATTGGAATATTGGAGTTTCTATACTGTTTAGGATTTCAAAAACTTCAGTTCTGCCAGGATGGAGTGCAGCGGTAAAGCAAGCGCTTCTGCTACAGCAACCAGGTCCTACGGCAGACGACTTCCCGCAGCTCCAAACCAGCTCAGCGCAGACACAGCTCATGTAGTGCCCTGAGACACAGCTGACACTCTGTATAAGCAGGCTCTCCTGGGTGGACAGCTGACCCTCCCCAGGGCCGAGCTGTCTGTCTGGTGTGAAAAACCAGGCGCGCTGTCTGCGAGCAGAAGCTGAAGGAAAGATTTACTTTGTCACTGGCCAATGTATGTGTCTCTCAAGGTTTGTAACGGCATGAAAAGTAGTAAAAAGAGGTTTCCCTTCTCAGGACGGCTCCTTGGAGACGAGGGGATGGAGAAGCAGTGATGCACCTGCCAGGCACCTGGTTTTGGACTGCAAGGGGTCCTCCAATGGCAAAGACTAAGGGGAAAGGAGCAAACGAACGTCAAATACTGACCGGGCAGAAGAGTGGGGTGGGTGGCTGACTGGCCGAGTGCCCCTCCTCTCCCTTGGCTGGAGGACCAGTGTGAGGAACAGCACAGCACTCCGCACAGGCGGGCGTGTGTGCATGCTGATGGCCCTCTGCACAGATGATGTCATGAACCTCTCCTTTTCAAGCCATTCCAACATGTCACTGCTGTTCCTAGACTGTGGAGGGTCGCCAGGTCTCCATGGCCAAGTGCTCTGAGGCTCCCACCACCAGCCAGGTCTCCAGCGACCCACACAGCCCCTCGCTCTCCCAAGGGCCAATCCCCGTCCTGCCTTCACTTAGCTCTTGTCCCCTGCCTCCTCCCTCAGACTGTTCAGCCTGCTGTCTCTCACCTCTCTCCCTGGTCCAGCCTCCTCCCTCAAACTTCAGCCTCCTTTCTCTCACACTGCATGCTCGCCCTGGGCAGCACCTTCGAGCACAACCCTGCAGTGCTATTCCTTGTCTTGCTCCACACGGGCCCACCCCTCTGGGCTCCCTACCTTAATCCCTGGCATCCGCGGTTCTCAGTCACCCGGACCACCACCTCAAGCCCATCCATCGCTCTGCTCCCCCTCTCACGTGCCCTTCCTCCAGGGGGTCCCCAGGCCAGGCTCAGTGTACCTGTGGCATGTTGCTCACATGTGGCTGTCCCGCCCCTGCCCTCATCCAGGGTCAGATGCCCCCAAGGGTCCTCAGGCCTCCAGACCTGCCTCTCTCCAAGTCTGTCCTATCTGGCAGAGCCTTCCTTTCCAAGCACACAGTCAGGCCACTTGCCTTCTAAAAGCAAATCCTTGGTGGGGATGTCCACTGCCCCCAAGGAGCACGGCCATGCCTGGGGAAAAGGCCCCCTCGACCATGCGCCCCCGCAGGCTCTCCGTAGGTCTGGTTACGCCGTGCCCCTTCATGATTTGGGACCTCTGCCCACACACTCCCTGCCTGGGCGGCCCTGTCTCCCTGACCGAGCCCATGCAAGCGCCTGCCTCCTACCGCAGCTCCCTGCAGCTCTCGTTGGCCCACGGGGGCTGCTTCTCGACTGCTGCACGTGAATGACACGGGACTGGGGTCCTTCCATACAGACTGCTGCGCTTTCCAGACAACAGGTTGGTGAGGACAGAACCCTCTGAAGTTCCCCGAGTCCCAATCCCTGGACGCACAGAAGTCACACAGGAGAAGTGTGGGGCTTGAATTCACGGGTGCGTGTCTGAACGACAGCGCCTGTATTAACACATCGTTTCCCCGAGACTGACCGCCGTGGGGCTCTGCTATCCCAGCACAACGAGCAGGGCCCATTGGTCAGCAGGGAGGCTGCTACGTGGCGCCAATCCAATGTCCCAACCCACCTGCATGTTCTCTTCTGTCACTGTTTCCATGGTTTCATAGCAAGATGCTATCTGTGTAATTTTTTCCTGATATTATCATAACATTGGGTTTTCCCCAAAATCCCTTAATTAAAAAAACAAAACAAAAGCAAGCTACCACTTATCTTCAGAGTTTCAGTGGAATACCTGGGTATTTGAAGGATAAACAGGCGGCACGAAACAGTGTCTCAGCCAATAACCCTCCTTGAGAGTCTGTGCCATCCTGAAGGACTCACTCCCGGGGCTCAAGCCGACTGCGAACACGGCGCTGGCTCTGAGCACCCACACGGACACAGCTGCCGTCTGTACCTGAAATGTAACCAGTATCCTCCGCAAACTTGTCACCGAAAGATGGATCTTAGACTCATTAAAACCATCGCACAAAAACCAAACCAAACAAAAACAAGGTGGCCAGAGCCCATGGCAGGGTGGAGAGCAGAGTCGTCCTGAACCCCAGCCCGGCCACGCGGGTGGTAGCTGCTACTCCATCCTTCTCGCCCACGAGGTGTGCCCAGGCAAGCTGAGTCCTGGTCGCCCGCATGGGCACAATGGAGGTCACTTGTTTTTTGGAAGCAGAAAGGGTGAACCTCAGAAGTCCAGAAACACAGAAATCACAGATCACTTTCCAGCTATTTCTAAGAGCTTTTCATATTACTCTGGAATTTTAGCTAACAGAAATAGAATGCATAAGGTCATTCACTATGTTTCATTTACAGTGACCTCTCAGGAGGAGCCGGCTCTGCGAGCGGCCACCCCACCAGCATGGGTCGGCGCTCCAGTAAGGGGCCGTTCGTCCTCACGCCTCGCTGCACTCCACCCGCAGGCAGATCTGACTGCGCTTAGATGCATGCTTGCTTCAATAATCCAGGGCTCCCCTTCTACGACTGAGTACTAAATTATCTCTAAGCCATATTTTTGGTCCTTCAAAGACTCCCTCCTCTTGGTTCACAAGGCACTGTCAACGCTCCAGCAGACCCTGGTCTAGCTCCGCCCCCTTCGGTTAGCTTAGCCGCCGCCGACAGGAGTATTTTCAGGTTTCCCACCCCGCACGCCCCACCAGGATCTGCCCAGGGCAGTGGTGTCTCCAATGAGGCTCTGACTGGCTTGAGACAAGCATCTGCACTGCCTCACGGCAGCCCCCACCGAAGCAAGATCCAGGTCCCTGAGAGGGGCGGATGGTGGGCTGCTCCCTGTCAATGCCACCGTAAGCCATGTCCTCTCTAACAGGACCCAAATGAGGACGCCCCTGTGCACGCCCCGACAGGCTACCAGCAAGCCCAGCTTCAGCAAGGCCCCTCTGGGGGGTCTCCCCTCCCCCCAGGTGGCAGCTCTGCCAGGGGTTCCTCACCCTCGGGGACAGTCCCTGTTGGGTCCCCAGGCCGCGCCGCTCGATGCTGGACAGGAGCTGCAGAGGGGAGGGTCTACCGTGCCCACTGGTGAGTCTCTCCCCTGTACTACAGTTAGGGTTGCCAGGATGGAAGGCTTGGGATTCAGCCCCAGGTCAGTGAGTTACCCACCGTTCAACCTGGGAAAGTTTGGGAACCAAGCCAAACCTCAACTCCCTCCTCCTAAAACAGCGAAAACCATCCTGCCCTGCTCACCTCAGAGGCTGTCGGGACGACATGAGCAAACGCAGGGCAGAGTACCTGGAAGACGGAGCAAGAAGAGGCGGGCAGAGGTCAGCACTCATGCTGCACACGGGATGCGCCAGCCACCGTCCTGAGGCCTCACTCACACCCACTCACCCACCTGCACAAGCACCATGGGGCGCAGGCGGCTGGAGCACCTGTTTTATAGACAGGGAGGTTCAGTGACTACCACGGGTCACACAGCGGTGTGTGGGCAGGGCCCGTTTCTAAGCCAGACTCCGTGGTTTTACTACTCAGGACCCTGAGCCCATCAGTGGAGACGCGGGAGACTACTGGTGAGCTTGCCCACACGCGCAAACTGGGGACAAGCAGGGAACAGGAAGACACAGGGCTAGGTCTGGTCATCCTGATGTGATGGTCCTGGCATGGCTGAACATGGCCTCTGGGCTCCAGCACAGCCCCAGCAGGGAAGCCCCCACGTCTCGGGAGGGGCGGAAACCTCAACAGAGCCTGGGAGCTTGCCCTGACCGAGCAGCAGAGCACGGAGCTACGGGAACACAGCAGCCAAAATCTCTCCCTGCTACTGATTTTTGCCGATTTCCAAACAGCACATTAGCACTGAAAACATGGCTCCGTCCTAACATTAACACCAGACTACCTCCAAGTGAGATCAGTAACTGCTAGTGACCTGGAACCCTCAGTACTTACAGAGCTGCCCGGCAGGCGATAGGGGAGACTGGGCCCCAGGGGACACAGGGACAGGGGCATGCCAGGTCCGCAGCCTGCCTGTGTCACAGCTGAGGCTGGCAGAGAGCTTCTGAAACAGCCCCCACGCCACCGTAGGCCATGTCCTCTCTAACAGGACCCAAATGAGGAAGGAAATAATAAACATGGAACAGAGACGCTTCACACTGAGTAGGAAATAGGTATTCGTTAAATGGCTGCCAGACCAGGCCAGCAAAGCAGGCAACTAGGGCTGCGCCCCCAGGCACGCCCACAACCTTGAACCACGCTTGGATTCATCCAAAGTGATTCAGGACAGAGTGATGGCTGCCTGATGCTTTGACCACCCAAGTCCGTTCGGAGCAAAGCCCCAAAGAAGGCTGCCTGCAGGCCCAGCGGCGGCCAGGAGAGCCAGACTGGCAGAGTCCATCGTCCTCTGGCTATAGCTATAAACCTGAATCTTCAGCTGTCACAGATCCATGCTTGCTGATCCCATGTATTTACTTTTCAAAGAAATTTCTCATTTCCTGTTAGGTGCGGGATGTTCACAATGATCCCCTCTGTCGGTGCTAATCCTATTTCCATGTGGAGCATCAGAAATCTGGGAGTGACGTCCACAGGTGAGCTGTGGGCTCCGCGGCTGCTCCCAGCTGCCCCCACCCCCGGCCTCCACACTCCACGTTTGCAGAGTCCACCTCCCAGACTTGTGCGCGTCCGCTCCACCCATGGTTTTGAGGATGCTACTTGGGACAGTTTCACTGGCCCTTGGCAAGATGCCCTGGCTCCTTCCCGTGGCCACCCAACTGTGCAGCTGGACTGTGGGGACAGCAGGGGGACCTGAGGCGTGCACGGGCAGCAGGGAATCATGAGGCCCTCATATGCTGTCTCTCTGAACCGCTGCTCAAGGCCAAAGTCACTCCTCAGGTTTTCAACATACATCTTCCCAATCAGAGCAGTTTTATATAAAACTTACAAAATCCTTGCCTCTCTTTGCTTTGTGTGTTATTCGGTAACAATCCTTCCTTCCTTCCTTAATATGCTAAAGATGCAGGAGAGAACCACAAGAGCTGGTTTAGTGGTCAAAATACAAAACCAGAAGCCAGAGCTTCTAGATGGGGGTCTGAGTCCACTTCTGAAACAAAGGGGTTCACAGGGTCTCTGCAGAGACCTGAGAACATGCTGCTCTCAGCAGGGAGTGTTCTGTCCCCGGAAGTCTGGTGAGGTCCAGAGATGGCCTTGGTGGACAGAAGGTGGGGAGGGGGCTCCTGGCACCTGACAGATAAATGCCGGGAAGCCGCTAAACATCCCACAACCATCCTCACAGCACGGGAGGACACTATTGCCACAAAGATGACTTTCTGACCTAAAAGGTCAACAGTGCCCATTTGGGAAACCCTGCTTTCAAGGAAAAAATGAAGTTTTAATTCTAATGAGGACACACTGGTTCTAATCTAATAAGGTGAAAAAAAGCAAGGTGGAGAAAAATGTATATAGTATACACCCATTTATGTAAGAAAGAAGCAAACAAATGTGTGTGTGTGTATAAACATACACACATTTCTATACACATACATTGTGAAAATGTTTGCGTGGTTGCTACAGAAGGAAGCAAGACACAGGATGAAGAGGACAGGATGGGGCACCTGGGTGCTCAGTCGGCTAAGGGTCCAACTCTTAATCTCAGCTCAGGTCTTGATCTCAGGGTCGTGAATTTAAGCCCCACACTGGGCTCCATGCTGGGCGTGGAACCTACTTTAAAAAAAAAAAGAAAAGAAAAAGAAGAGGACAGGAAAAGAAACGAGACTCCTCTGAATATACTTTGTTTTGTGTATTTGACTTGGGATCCACTAAATATTTTATGTAAGTAGAAAGCAAAATTAAAAAAATTTTTAAATTTATTTATTTGACAGAGAGAGAGAGAGAGAGACAGCGAGAGCAGGAACACAAGCAGGGGGAGTGGGAGAGGGAGAAGCAGGCTTCCCGCAGAGCAGGGAGCCCGATGTGGGACTCGATCCCAGGACCCTGGGATCATGACCTGAGCCAAAGGCAGATGCTTAAGGACTGAGCCACCCAGATGCCCCCAAAATTAAAATTTTTAAAAAGCAGTCCTTAAAAATCATAAGTAAAATGAAACAAAGGAACTTAACTATGCATCCGGCTGGCTGTATTACTGGACAAAGAGGAACTCCTCCACGTGACTTTAAAGTAGGATGACCTGACTCTCCATCTATGCCCCCACATCAGAAAGAACTGCAAATACCTTGTGAACAGTTTTTGGTTAAAAACATTGCTGGTAGTGTTGGTGTTGCTTTCTGAAAGTGCTGAGTGTGGTGTGGGATAAAAGAAATGACTAATCATGTTGATGCCCGTGAAAAATCCAAATGTTCGGTGTGGGAGAAAGCAGATACAGTTGTAAGACCCATGGGATTAAGTAAAAACCTTGCAGCTCTGAAACTGAATCAGTAAGAGTTCATAATGCATTCTATCTTTAAAACAGAAGAGCAGAGGGCAGAGAGAGAGAGGGTCTGAGTGTGAACAGTGAGCACCCCTGGCGGCCAGATTAAGCTCTCTAAATACCATCCCCACTAAAAGAAGCCAGGACTCCTCAGAGACCTGGCTGATTGCAGGCCTAGAGCAGAAAATGGACAAAGTGAGTATAAAGCATCCTGCCTGGTCATACCCGATAGGAAAGAAGTGATCAAAGACTGCTAGATCTGTGTCAAAAAGACTCAGGGCCCACATTCAAGAGGCCCCCACTAGCCCAAGATGAAACAACGTGTGCACCAACGGTTAGCAGATGCAATAGTTAAGCTTTTACTGCTCATTAACTAAGACAAACACACACTGCATACTGGCTACCTTTGGGAGAAGCCCACTCATGATTTTGAAATCCGCTAAATAAAAGAAAGTAAGTATTGATATTGGCTTTCCTGGATGAGCGACACCTTGAGACACCAAATAACTGGTAAGAAGTACTTTTTCTTTATAGAGATATCCTAGTTAAAGACCAGGGGGGTGACAGAATTACATCACTTTGCAATCTCTAACGGATAGATCCAGGTAATGAGCATCTACAGGTGCTAACCTCACTGAGAGAATACAACCAGTGATTATATACAACCTAGAGGGAGTACACACCCCCCCCATGAAACACCGTGCCCCCTGGGCACCCCTCCAATTTGACCAAATCTGGTGAAGCCTTTAGGTTTACCTATCACGTAGAGGAGAGTCAAAGGCGGGTGAGTGTGGCTTGCCTAGAGCAAGGTGGGGAGAAGCAATGCACAGAATCTAGACAGCAAAGACTCTATGGGAGCACATGGCCTAGTTTCTTCAACCAGGAAATCGTAGGAAGAGACAGACAGACATGTGGTGCGGGACAGGGGCAGGTGACAGACTTTCAGAGTATTCTATGGATTAACAAGGTAGATCAACCTACCACAAAGTATTCACCGTACTTGTATCCTGATTGAAATAAACAAACTCTGTGTGTGTGTGTGTGTGTTTGTGTACCTTTTAAAGTCATGATTATCTTTCAAGATACACTGAAATATTTACAGATGGAATTATATGGTATCTAGAATTTGCTTTAAAATAAGCCAGGGGAGTGCGTGGGAGAGGGGAGTGGGTGGTGGCAGAGATGAAAGAAGACTGGGAACAGGGTGATAACTATCGAAGACAGATGATGGGTAGATGTGGAAATTTTCCGTAATAAAAAGTTAAAAAGCACACAAAAACAGACAAAAACAAAGAGGCAAATAAGCAAACAGCATTTCAAAATGTTTCTATGATTAAAACGAACTCCCTCAGAATCACTTACATATAACTTAATGGTAAAGTCAAAATTGGCCATTTTTTATTAAAATTTGCTTATATGGGGCGCCTGGGTGGCTCAGTTGGTTAAGCGACTGCCTTCGGCTCAGGTCATGATCCTGGAGTCCCGGGATCGAGTCCCATGTCGGGCTCCTTGCTCAGCAGGGGGTCTGCTTCTCCCTCTGACCCTCCCCCCTCTCATGTGCTCTCTCTCTTTCTCTCTCTCTCAAATAAATAAATAAAATCTTTAAAAAAATAAAATAAAATAAAATAAAATTTGCTTATATGAAGCATTTGTCAAAGGCTTGGCACTTTAAGAAGGTGTCCAGACAGGGAAAATCTGAAAGGTGTTTTTAAGCACAGGTAAAATATACATACCAATAATTTGAAAGATTAACACATCTGGAAAAAATATGTTTCATGAATGTAGCACATATTGATATGCCTCAGAAAAACCTCAAGTTTGATATACAAAAGGAAAGCTTAATAATACTGTAAGATATATTCAGCTTACTCTTAACTAGGAAACTTATCTCCAGTTAAGTGTTTTGATTCTTCGCTGTGGGTCACCGCTTTTCCACATTCCCTAGTCAAACTGATGACAGCCTTGCTGTGCGGCCGGCCGGCTCCGGGGAACAGGGATCTTCGTGGCTTACAGAGCAGGGGACCGCATTATCTTCTCTGATTGCAGGAGAACACACTCCCAGTCGTGCGACTGAGGCCAAGGAGGCCGCTGCGTCCTGCTCCGCCTGCTCCACCAGAGGCCCCAGCTCTGCCCTGGGGAAGACAGACGGGGGCACGGAGTCCGCTCCCGCTCCAGGCAAGAGCTCTTCCCGCCAGCCAGACCCATGGTTTCTGCAAGTAAATAAGTGATTTATCGAGCAGAGTGAGAGATGCGTTCAACTTCTCTAAGAATAATGCTGCCGTGGGGAACGTGGACGTCAACAGGTTCATCTGCTCACCAGCCTCTGCTGTTTGGGAGCCACCAGAGTATCGACCAGCCTCAAAAGGGACTCCTGCTCGCATGAAAAGACGCCAAAATATGAAATAATCTGATAAAAGTTTAGAAATGTTTGAAGTGACATTTCCAGGCAAAGTCTGATCCAAATAAAAAAATGCCCCTTCCTAGTACTTCCTTATCTTGCAGTCCCTCAGAATTGCTACAGGCTGGCCACTGTTTTGCGGAAGAGGTCACCCTGGGGCCAACCCCAGCCCTCAAGGTGCCACTGTGTCACTGAGGTGGCCGCTCACTCGGCAGGGCTCAAGGCCAGGGGGCAGAGGCTGGACCTCTGCACTTAGCACTAGTGGGCCCCTGGCAGGCTGCAGCCCGAGGGTGGCAAGGCCATGGTCCGTTCTTGCCACTGCCTTGGAGATACATCTGGTCTCAATAACAGAGACAGCAAAACTGATTTTAAAAAGGGGCGTGTCTCCCACAGCTGTTCATCCCTCCCACAGAGCTCGCCTTGTCCCGCTGGTGAGGCTGAGAGACTCCCGGCAGCAAGCCTGACCAAACAGACTCACGGGAAGCCAGAGGACGGCTCCTAGGACAGCGTTCTCCTTGATTAAAAGAGAATGGCTGTCTCTCCTTTCTCTCCCTGAACACAACTCTAAGGATGCAATGTTTGGACCTGCAGCAGCTATTTTGCCATCATGAGGGCAGAGTCAAGAAAACAGAGAATCATCCAGAATCCTGAAGATACTAAACTGTCTACATAACCAGTCCTGGAACCATTTACCTTTAGACTTCACAATGAACTTGTAATTGTTGAGCTAGAGAAAAAGCACAGTATGATGGCTGAGAGCATGAACTCTGGGGCAGACAGAGCCCAGTTTATCCCAGCTTTGTGATCCTGGCAGATCACCTTCCCCACGCCCCCCACTCCTTCATCTGTAAAACGGAGGGGCCGGAGGGAGTGCCCACCTCACAGTTTTTGTGTAGACTGAATGACTTCACACATAAAAGTGCTTAGAATAGTACCCGGCACAAAGCACCCAACACGCAAGCAGTTACTAGTACCATCTAGCAGGTCTCCTAGTACTTGTCGCCAGAAGCAATCCCCAGCAATCCCATGTCCTCCTCCCAGCCCCACATAGGCCCTCAGTCCTCTGTACGCACTTTGCCCCCGAGACCACCATCCCCGACCTCTCCACCTGCAGGCCACACCATGCCTGCACACTGCATCCTCCTGACTGTCCCATCCCTGCACGCTTCTTGCCACGCTGAACACACGGACTCACACGCCCTCAGCAGCCACTTAATGTGAAACATACGTAAAAGATCAAGTACCGCTTGCTATAAATACATCAGTAAAATCCTAAAACATCCATAATTGTCCATAAAATTGAAACTTTCAAATAGCCAATGTTTAGGACCAAATGTGTAATGAAGAATGGAAACAGTAAATCTGACCCAGTATGTATCAAGCCCTATGCTTGATTTCCGGGCACTGACTGGGCCCCAGGGTGGACAAAGGCTGCCAAGTTGGGGGGTGAGTGTGTGGAATCCAAAGCAGATGGCATAGAAGGTGAAGCCTCGGGAAGCCATGATGAGAAGCCAGGCGTACCTGTGAGGAGGCCGTGCCCTCCCAGGAAACCAGCTGCGGTGGACGCAGAGGGGGCTGGAGATGGCACACCCCCCATTTCTGAGCTTCCTAGAAGAATTCACTGTTAACCTGTTACGCTGTGAGGCTCGTCCTTCAGTGAAGGGATGCCCTAGAACAGGAAACAGGACCTATCCACACGAACCACGGGGCCTCTCCTCACCACCGACAACTCTGTGGCCATGCTGCAGGCACTCATTTGCACAATTCTCACACAGGCACAAACACCCGTGACTAAGCGTCCCCTGAGTGCACGGTACTGGGTTGGCACGGGGGCGGGAGGGGAGGGGTGGGCCTGCCCAATGACGGACAGTGAGCCCCGTGTGCTGACGCACTGGGGTTACGAAGACACAGCAGGCAGACGCACTCCCTGGGGACGGATGTACAGAACCGGAGGGGGCCATCGGCTCTAACTAGAATTAATCCACTCAATATGCCATGTGACTTTAACCCTCACAGCCTCCACTTTTAAGGCTCCCATTAAAACAAATCTTACTCAAGATTTAAAATAAATTCCATCTAAGGGTCCAAAGTAGAAGGGCCCCAGTCCAGACTAAAGAAGTTCAGGGCCACCTAACTGGGGGACCCTACCACGTATCCTTTCGAGCACCTGATTCTGTAGGAGCCAGACACGTACCTCCGCCAGAGGACAGCGCTCAAGATGGCAGCCTCATTAGCAGAGCATCGCGGTCCCCAGCCTCCCCAGGAGGAGCACTTTCCAGGAGACTGACTCACTGCAGGCAATCTGAATCATGCAAATGATTCTGGAAAGAAGCCTGGGGAGTCGAGTCTTTTCTCTTCAGTTCTTAATGTTACAGGAGCAGGAGGGCAGACCCAGGGCAGTCTCCTGTCTGCCCCCAGGCACCGCTGTGGGAGCCTCGAGCCTGGGTACAAGCTCTCTGTGACCCCTACGCCACCCTCCAGCCACCCGTTCCTTTATGTCGGAGACGCAGGATCTCAGAAATAAGCAGCACAGTCAGCTCAGGCGGCCTGACAGCGCTCAGATTTGCCTCTTTCTAGGAAATCCTGCCAACGTTCACCTCTCTCCCGACGCAGGACGACCCTGCCCTCCCTGTCCCTGAAGAGCACTGACTGGAGAGTCCTCCCACATGCGGAGAAGCGTGCTCCCTGTGGGTGACCTTCTCGTTCTGCTCTCCAGGACAACCCTGTTGGTCTACCTTCCCTTACTAGAACGGACCTGGCAGCCCAAGGCAGCGGGCGATTTACAGGGCAGAGCAGCTGGTATCCATGAACTTAAACGTTATGGAAATAACACCTATTCTGTGAGAAAAATGGGCAAAAGACTTGAAAAATCCACAGCCAAAGATTTGAAGATGGCCGTTAAGGATACAAAATGGTTCAACTTCACTTAAAATAACCCAGGTAAAACCAGCCTGAGACAGCATCCCCCACCTACTAGGCCACACACATAGGCAGACGTTAAAAAGCACCACCAGGCACTTTCACATGTTGCCAGTGGGGACACAAAATGGTACGCAAGCCTCATGTGGGGGGATTCGCCAACAACCAAGAAAGACCCACCGGGCACTCGTGTGACCAGTGATGCCATTACTAGGAATCTGCCTTGAAGAGACATCCTTCACAGTACAAAACACATCCGAACAAGGACACTAGGCAGCACTGTGAAGACCACACATTAGGAGCAGTCTGGCTGCGTTTGCGGGAGATTTGGATAAAGTGTGGCACATCCACAAACTGGAGTGTGACGCAGCTCTGGACAACATCAGCGAGGTCCCAGAAACAGACAGGGCGATGGCCAGGATATACACTACGGAGTAGGAAAAAGACACAGAAAGGAGTGTAAGTCTGTCGCATGATACCCTGTGTGGACAAAATAGGAAACAAGAAAATAAACATGGATCTCTTCATTTTAAAAAGAGCCCTAAGAAAGGTAAGAAAGGTAAGCCTGAAGCTGGAATCCATCACCCACGACACCACACGGGGCCCAACTTTCCATATAGTTCTGACTTGGGGAATTATGTTCACATCTTACACACTCAAAAAATAAAATAAAATAGAATCAAGATGAGGGAGCTCCAGCAGGGAGCACAAAGAAAAACAGATGAACTCAACATCCGGCCAAAGCCGGTGGGAAGGCACTGCTGGGATGGAAAGAACCAGCCCAGAGCATCCTGGACACAGGGCTCTGAGGACAGGAGACAGCGAGCGCACACAAACCCCGAGGTCGGGTTGGAGAGCTTGCTCTTCTCGACTCTGAGGCAGCAACACTGACGCTGCTTCCTCTGCGCTGGGGCCGTGGGGCTGGGGGCACCGAGACCACCACAGCCCGGGCCTGGCTCCCGAACACCGCGCCCGGCCAGGGGCGCTGGCTCCCTGCAGACGTGGCCCACCCAGGGCTCACCAGGGAAGTACAACGTAAGCCTGCTACCTCTCGTTGTGCCAGACAGCAAGGAAGGGCGCTTGGACGGCACAGGAGCGTGCTGGAGGGGGCCGCCGGCAGCCAGATCTGGGGCAACCGGAGCCGCGGATACTAACCAGGGCACAGTGTTTTCAGAGTAAAGGAAGAGCTGTTTACTCTATGCTGGCATGAATGAACGAATGGATGCATGAGTGAATGAATGGATGGATGGGGGTGAAAAGAAAGCCTTCCTCACAGAACCCCAATAAAATATAGAAGAAAGGACGGAATTAGGAAATCTGCATTTGGCAACCATCACAGTAACGACCAACTTGGGGAAGAGTGATCAATGGAAGCAAAACCAGCACAAGAACAGGGTATTTACACAGCCTCAAAGTATTCCCCACAACTGCTTCCTACTTACAAAGGGAAAAGTAACAACTAGACACTGAAGGAAGCTGCAGGTGCTGTCATCATCAAGTGGTCGAACTTCACATCAGCAACAATGGGACGAGGGACAGCAGGCGCCTTCTCCAGGTGCCTGAGAGCCGAGACCACCCCTGCTGCGGGGCTCTCGCCACCAATGCTCAGCCCAGCACTAATCCTGGGAAAGCCAAGGGAAAACGCAGACGGAGCAGCAAGACCAGAAGGCCCCCGGTGTGAGAGACAATGGGAGAAGAGTGAGGGCAACAGAGGCCGTTGTGACCGGGGCTGGAGCCCAGACGGGGCAGATGGGGCTGGTGGGGATTCAGGAAGCTCCTGGAACAACCAGGGAGGTCTGATTATGAAACAAGTTGATCATAGTCTTGAATCACTGTTACATCCCCTAATTTTGATAAATGCACAGTGGTTATGTAAGAAAAAGTCCTAGTTCTGGAAAACTACACACTGGAGTGTTTACGGATAACATGATGTTTGTAAATTACTTTCAAATGGTTCAGGAAAAATATATGTATATCTATCTCTATAAGAGCATGAAAGATAAAGAAAACAGGTCACTCCGACAGTTCAAAGCCCGGTTTATTTCCTCCCAGTGCCACAACAGAACTAAGCTATCCCAGCCCACAGGAGTGTCTGGTACCCAGCAGGCGGGCAATAATGTTTGTTTATGTGTGAATAATAAATATACACAGACAAACAGTATCCATTTGCTTCCAGAGAAAATGTGCATTTTCCTGCAGGGCGTCCCAGTTCCTACACTTCAGTGCAGCGGTCCCTCCTGGCTGTGGGAGGATGGGGGCCGTACACAGTGCTGGGAGGTGTGCACGGGCTGAGCGGAGGACAGACCGTGGGACCACACAGACAGGAGAGAGCCCCAGGAGCGGAACCCACAGCACCTGATGAAGGAGCGGCCGAGAGCGACCCTGGGGCTCCAGCACCTGCTGAAGTCAGGTCCCTCTGGATCCCGGCTCCTCACCTGCGCTAACCACAACAGGGGTAAGTCAGCGGCCACCAGAAGTCAGCCTACCCGAAATACCTGCGGAGGCCTGACCGTCCGCCAGAGTCACAGGTGTGAAGGCAAGACACCCAGGGGACCAGCCAGCAATGTTGAGGGAGAGAGAGAGGCAGAGTCACAGGTCTACAGCAAGAACACACAGGTATCCAAACCTCTGTCTCCTTCTTAAGTCTCAAAGGAACCGCTGGCTTTGTCAGTGTGAGGAGGAGCGTGGTGCTAACGCCGGGCTCCCAGCAACTGTGCAGCCACGTTCGTTCACCACATCTGCGTGTGAGAAACAAGGTTTCCGCACATCCGTCTGCATTAGGTTTCTGTGGCTGCAGTAACAAATCCCCATGCACTTGGTGGTTTAAGGTAACAAATCTATTCTCTCCCAGTTGTGGAGCCCACAGACTCAACCCAATATGTCGGCAGGACCACACTGCCCTGAGGCTCTGGGCACGAATCCTCTCCCTGCCTCTTCCAGCGGCTGGTGGCGGACGGCGTGCCCTGGGCATCCCTTGGCCTGTGGCCACCTCACTCCCATGTCTGCCTCCATGTTCACACGCCCCTGTCTGTGGGGTCTGTCACCAGGCTCCCAGCCTCTCTCTCCTAAGGATACCTGTGATTTCATTTAGGGCTGCCCAGAGAGCCAGAATAAGCTCTTCCCCTCAAGATCCTTAACGCAATCCCATCTTTGCCATAAAAAGTAATATTTACTATTTTGCCATAAAAGGTAACATTCGCAGGTTCTGGGGATTAACACATGGATAAAAATCTTTTAGGGACCGGGGTGCCTAGGTGGCTTAGTCGTTAAGCGTCTGCCTTCGGCTCAGGTCATAATCCCAGGGTCCTGGGATTGAGCCCCGCATCGGGCTCCCTGCACGGCGGGAAGCCTGCTTCTCCCTCTCCTGCTCCCCCTGCTTGTGCTCCCTCTCTCGCTGTGTCTCTCTGTCAAATAAATAAAATCTTTAAAAAAAAATCTTTTAGGGACCAACCAGCGCACCACACATTTTAACTGATTGATGGAATTATGTCACACCAGCTATAGGAAGATCCCATATCATTTATCAATATTTTAGCACACTGACACAATAATATTTAGACAAATTCATTCATCGTTGTTCATATAACACGAAAGAAGATCATAATGACAATAAATTTTTTCTTTATTACCTTATTATTTGGCCAAGTGTTTCGTGAAAATGAACAAATGAAGTCTAACCACACAGAACACACGCCCGCTCCAGTAGGGCAGCGTGAGGAACTGAACCCTGTCTGCGCGGGGCAGCCCCGAGCCTTCAGGCCCAGAAAGACAAGTGGAATCCGCACAAGTACACCTCCTAGGTCTGGTCTTTAATCTGAGACAAGTCTCATAGGGGCTCCTTCCCCAGGAAGGCGTGGACCTGAGTCAGAACATGAAAGCTGTCACCCCATGGCCAGCATGTAGAGATCACGGTGACCGGATGAGGTCACCTGACCCTGCACAGAGTACACGCGGGCGTTACGAAGACCCGCCCCCAAGAGCTGCAACCTCAGGGCCAGACACTTACCGATGCACCCACACGTGCACCCACGCGTCGCGAGCCAGGCCGGCGGCATCGGATCCAGCGAGGTGTGTTGCTCCCTCCATTACTCTATTTCGCTGTGTCTGAACAGGAAATCATGGCAAAAAGCACACGGCAAGCAGACATGAGAACACCATGCTTCTCACCCCTTCGCTGAGTCTAGGAGGGGCCACACTGAAGTGAGACAGAGTAAGAACACCGCTGCTCTCCCCACAGAGGTGTGACGTGGACTTCAGAGCCAAGACCATTCCCAGGGGAACCGAGCTGTCATTACATCACCAATTAAAGCCCTCGAGGGGGGCACACTGCCTGAGCCAACAGTTCACCCAACAAATGTTTGTGGAGCCCCTATTACCTTACAGACACTGTTCTGAGTATTTTAGTAACGGCGCCATCCAGTTCTCCCCTGGATCGCGGGGTCAGAATACTTCTACAGATGCTGCTCGGGCATCCGAGCTGTGCCCAACACTGCGCCAGCAAGGACTCATTCATCACATACTTACTGGGCCACTACCTTGTAATCTGCACCAGAGCCGGGTGACAGGGGCAGCCAGGTGATGGGGCAGCCAGGTGATGGGGCAGCCAGGTGACAGGGCCACCAGGTGACAAGGGCCAGCCAGGTGACAAAGGCCGCCAGGTGATGGGGTCAGACATGTGACAAAGGCTGCCAGGTGACGGGGTCAGACAGGTGACAAAGGCCACCAGGTGATGGGGCCAGACAGGTGATGGGGCTGCCAGGTGACAAGGGCCGCCAGGTGACGGGGTCAGACAGGTGATGGGGCTGCCAGGGGACGGGGCCAGCCAGGTGACAAAGGCCGCCAGGTGATGGGGTCAGACAGGTGACGGGGCTGCCAGGTGACAGGGGCAGCCAGGTGATGGGGGCAGCCAGGTGACAACGGCAGACGGTCAAAGGTGGGGCGCCGTGTGCCTTGTACCGAGTGGTGAGCCGGGACCCGTGTCTGCTGGGCCCAGGTTAGCCACAGGGAGCTCCGTCTGGAATAATCATGGGACTTCAAACTGCTTCTCATGAGGGAAAGCACAGGAAATCGAGACCAAGCCTCGGGAAAGGAGAGGCATTCCCTGGAGAGGGAGGAAGAAGGCTGAGGAATGGGGGCTGAAAGACAAAGGTGAGAACTCAACTCAGAAGCGCCTGCACTGCCTCCAGTCGTCTCCCACACTAGCGCCCCTGGAAGCAGGACTCACAGGATGAGACCCGCTGAGCACAGTGGGGTTCGGCTGCTGGCCTGGAAGCGGACAGCCAGGCGCGAACAAGCTGCAGGCACGTGAAATAGATCATAAACTATATACCTATTAAGAGGAAACAGAAAAATAAACCGAAATTCTAAGATCATTTAATTGGTAAATTATGTGACTTTCCAGTTTTAAAAAAACAAGTCCCAGAACTATGAGTACATATACGGCAAGAAGAAAACCAGGATGGGACCTGACCAAAGCCAAAAGCAAACAAGAAACCCTGTAACATAAATTTGAAAATCTAAAAAGAAGTAAAAAAATAAAAAGATCGTCATGACAAAAGCGAGGACTCACCCTCCTTTCCCCGAATGGAGGAGAAGGAAAGCCGGCGAGAGATCCCTTACCAGCCGGCTCGGGGCGGCCTGTTCTCTGCCCGACACCCAGCAGCAGGCTGGCTCCTGGAGCCCGCGGTGGCATGGGAGACTTGGCTGTGGGATGCGGGGACTCAGACGACAAGCTGAGCACTGGGGAAAGGGCGTGACAGCCTACAGGGTCACAGACCCTTATCTTCAACCGTGGCCCCAGACGTGGTCTAGAACTCCGAATATTTGTATTTTACACACATGGTAACTGTGAATGTATAAACAGATGCCTATTTCTGCTGATAAACCTGTAGCTGATCCTATTAATGGGCTCTTCCACCCTTTACTGCTAGAAATAGGCTCACGTCATTTAGGTCTGGGTTGCTGCCAAGTAAGCCTTGGCACCAAATATGGAAAACTTTACATTTTTGGAACTTATAAATTTCTGAACTTCAAATGAGGAATTTTACTATGACCTAAACCTTTTACTTTTTTTACAGCTTATTTTGAACCCTTGGGAAAACCTAAGCAAATATTAATGCGAAGGATTACTAGCTCTTGCACATAAAGGACACTGAGTACAGACATTAATCACTGACATTTAAGGAGTTGTTTTACACACGTTATGTCACTGATGTCATCACTGCCTGTTAGTAGACTCCTTTACAGATGTGTAAACCGAGGCCTGATGAGGAAAAACACTGTGCCAGGGCCCCACCACCAGTGAGCGGCAGGGTCGCCCCAAGGCAACTCCCATGGTGAGAATGAGGAACAGCTGGGAGGTCACCAGAGAGTACAGTCCTGCCCGTCCCCAGCCAGGAGCATCCTAGTAGCCTCTGGCGGTCTCTCTCCCTGAGCTGTCTTCACAGGAACTAATTAGTTAAGCCAAAACTTAAAGTAATTTTCCAAAATGTGCACCATAATACAAAACGTCTATAAGCAATAAATAATCTTGTAACACATAAGCAAGGTCCCCTCAGCAGCAAAGAGTGTTCTTGAGGGTGGCCCCTGGTTTGGTGTGGTGCCAGAGACCACCATGAGCCACCCCCAATGTCCCACACCTCTCCTGCGTGGCTCCCCGACCACAGCCAGAGGTGGGGCCTCACTCAAAGCCAGCAGGTCACTGAGTTCTTCTGCCTCCTGGTTCCCAGGCACCTGCCACCAGGATAATTCATTCTCATATTCTTGTGCACATCATGTTCTTCCTGGCATGGCAGCCTGGGCGGCGTTTATCCCAGACACTGCAAGTTTCCTCCAATATCTGTGCCACCCTTTTCCCGAATAATAGAAGCCCATTTTTATGTGGGCCCAGGACCACCCAGAAAACATTTCCCGGTCTCCCCATGAAGGTGCCAAGTGTAACTTTTAAGAAACATCCTTAATGGTAAAGAGAGGGGCCTCCCTCCGTCCTCCCTGTCTGCAAGGTGGAATGCATTTGCAATAGCTGGACAACAAGGGAACCAAAAGCATAGAATCTTTGCTGGGAGCCAGGGGCCCTGATATTCTGGAGCACCTAACAGCCCTGAAAGACTACTTTGGGACAGTCTTACTGTGCGTGAGCAAACTTCAGTTTTATTTACAATGCTGCTTCCCCCCAACCCCCACCCCAGGAATTCTTAGCCAAACCGAATCCTGAAGCAGCGAGCATAAGCACATGGCAATCGTGGAGGGAGCGCCCAGGGCCACCACTCCCCTCCCCTTCCCTATATGAATCAGAACAGATTTCAGAGTCGAGTAAGTGTCTGCTCAAAAACCTATTTTGTGACATCAGCCCTTTTTAGAAAACATACAGCCCTCTACCAACCATCCTTTTTTAAACGGAAGCCACGAATTCGACGCACAATGTGAGGAGCTGCTGGAACGTAGCCAAGGGCGTGCAGCGCTAGAGCGGCGCCTCTGAAGTCCAGCCTGTGGGGGAGCACTGCCACCTCCCTAAGTGCCTGGTCACCACCGGGCACAGTGTGTCATGAACACCACAGTCCCTTCCCCACTGTTTGCACCGTTTTCAAAGGAGGGAAGGTGATTCCGTAGCCAAGTGGGATGACTCACGGACAGAACAAGACAATGGACAAGCCTGGAAAGCAACTGGACTGTAAATGGAGGGCCTGATTAAAGAGCACCAGCCCGCCACACGCAGCGCTGCCCTCTTACCGTTCTTGTAAGGGGCTGGAGGACGTCCCTTTGTTCCTCTGGCGGGACCCCCCCCCACCCCAGTTCTCAAACGCCTTTTCTAAAGAAATCCCAACCTGTTTGAAATCACTACAGACATCACTCCCGGCTGCAGTGTCCAGCTCAGCCCTGTGACACGGAGGGCACACACACGTCACAGGGAGGACGCGCGTACACAGTCACACGTCACACACCAAGAAGGGGGGGCAGCTGGGAAGTAGCGAGAACTCTGATGCAACCAAGATGCCTCATCAGGAATACAATCACGTGCAAACACTCAGTCACAATCACACACACCCACAACTCACCCACACTTATACACAGTCCCATAGCCTGTCACATACACACTCACACTCACACCCTCACAAACATGCCCCTCAAGAACTCCGTGCCAGGAGCAAGGAGGGATGATGGCCCTGGGCATGGTGGGCAGGACCCTGGGCACAGGTCCCCACAGCTTCCAAAAATGACAGGCTGAGGCCGAGCACAGAAGGGATGGGGCGGAGGGAAGCAGGGTGTGACTTAGTCTCTGGGAGATGAGAGGGAAAGGACAGGAGGAGAACTCCAGAAGACAGTCCGACCGCAGGAGTGAAGGGCTGGGCCGTGCTCTGGCCGCCCTCCCAGCCCCACAGCCTCTGTGCACACAGGGCCGAGGAGGACCTGCTCCCCCGACAGAGACCCTCGTGGCTACGCGGGGGGCTTGTGCTCAGGAGCAACAGAAGGGCATGAGAAGGGGGAAGGCCAGACCACCAGGTTAAGAGCCAAGCTGGGGCTCAGCAAAGCCAACAACGATGGCTGAACACCTCCTGTGTGCCAGGTCCTGTGCCAGAGGCTGGGCTGGGGGAACCAGACACTGAATGTGTTCGTACAAAAACTGCGCAATGAGTCAAAACCACAGGGCAACAGAGCCCTCGAAGGACGAGAGGAGCAGAACACAGACTGAGCCTCCTGGAGTGACAAGGGTCAGGACCAAACTCCGCTGCAGCTGCTGGGAAAGCCCAACACCCCCCAACCCCCCACCAACCGCCCCCGCCCCCGGCCGCTGGGTCCTGGAAAGCCCGAGAAGCTCGTGTGCTGAGCCAGCAGACTGGGCAGCTTGCACCCAGCATGCCCCTGCAGGAGCTCAGCGCAGATGCCCGGCTTCGCAGGGAGGGCCCCAGCGGCAAGGGTGTCTGGGTGGCGGCCGTCAGCACTCCAGCTCCTACCACGAGCCCGGCTGCAGCATCCACCAGGAATGCTAACCCGCTTCCTTTTATGGACACTCGTCCTTTCCAAAATACTGGACAGGGAATGAAATCTGACATCTGAAACGGCTGTTGTGAACATGCTCAATGTGTTCAGCGCTCTGACCAGAATGAAGAGGAGCCACGGCCCCAGGCGGGTCTACAACAGGCCCTGCTCTGCGCATCATCCCTCAGGTGGCCTCGGCCTCGGCTGCACACAGCCTTGAAACAAAAGGTTGAGGAAAATAAATAGTGAGAAAGGCTGCCAGGACGCCAGGCAGAAAAGAAATATAAAACACAAGAAGAGGCACCAAATTCTTCACTGTCTCAGAATAAATGAGGAAGGGGACTATGAAATTTATTACAAACCTTTAAAACATAAGCAGGGGCACCCTCACGATGCAATGACATGCACCAGGCAGGTCAAGTTGAAAGGCGTCGAGGCTCGTCTCCACGGTGCTGCGGCTCTAGCTCTTGCCGCCGCCCCCTTACGAGTTCCTTCCCCGGCGGCGGCGGGGCACGACGCCCCTGCGGGCTCTGTCCGGAACAAGCCTGTGCCATGGGTGACACAGGAATAAAGAACCACCTGGACAAAGCCCCCGGGTCGGAGCCCGCAGAGCTACTGCCACCTCCTCTCCAAGACCTTCCCGCAAAAACTCAGTCTGCCCTGCGGACTCAGCGTCGTCAGGAACGGGTCCCCACAGCTTCCAAAAATGACAGAAACTCGCCTCTGCACTTCACAGAGGCTAGTGACGCAGGAAGCGGGGTTGGGAGGAGCCCTGGAACGTGTGGGGGTGCCGCCGAGCAGCCAGCCTGCCCCACGGGCCTCTGTCCTGACAGCCCGTGGAGTGGGGCCCCCGCCTCTCCTGCTCTCACTTGTGTGCTGGAAAGCGGCGTCGAGGAGCAGCCCCACTTGAAAACCAGATGCTCTTGCTGGGTGGCTTCCATGCCGCACGCGGGGGGCACCTGGCTGCCAGTTCCCAGCCGAGGCCGTGCTGTCCCGGGCATACATGCTGCTGGCACAGGACGGGTGCTTGAGCGGTCCCCCATTAAAATGACATCACAGAAAGCTCCTGTTTCGGAACATCGGGCACAAGCTACTGACTGAGCAGCGTTGTGTGGTGACGACCGTCTCCCCTGCTCACCGAAGTCCTGCAGGTCACTCTGTGCACTTGTGCCAAACTGCAACGGGAAGAGCGGATGGAGGAGACCCGAATCTGTCCCGTGAAACCCGGTCCCTCGTTGGTCGACAGCCTATGTCCTGGCCCCCAGAGATAAGGGTGACAGCGTACGAAGGACACCGGTGAAGTTTACTCTCAGCTGCAAACACAGCATACCCTCCAACTGGGAACGTGAATTCTTCCTTCCCAGCTGTGGCCTCTGCACACCTGGTCAGAACGGCTAAGAGCGAGAAAGGGGGCAAACGGGCACAGCAGCGATCACGGTGCTTCCAGTGGGGAGGCTGCCTCTGCAAGGATCGGGGCCTGCTCTGGGGACGCAAGTGGGCCTCAGGCTGGGAGGGAGCGTCCCCACACACACAGCCGCCCGGCCACGTCCGGGTCCCCGGCTCCGAGCTCCAACACTGCTGACTCTGTGTCCCTCGGCCTCCGGAAGACTAGTAACTCTTCCACCTTGCGGTGGCCCCAGAGGGGGGACAACGAGACAGACTGGAGAGGTGGGCAGGTGCCTGGGGAGGAACTGAGGAGACTCTCTGCTCAGGGCCAGCAGCCTGGGAAAGGTGAGTGGGGGTGAGCATTCTTGCCCTCCAGGTTACTGTGAACCCCCATGCCCTAGCTAATCAGTGCCCTAACCACACACACGCAGCCGGCAAGCAGCAGGTGCCCCCCTTCCCTGAGCACACGAGGGCGGGGAGTTGCTGGCACAGCTCTATGCCTCCTTTGGGACAGGGAGCACGTTGGCCTAGCAAGCGTCCCATCAGGAACACGACAGGAATTCCACATGACTTCCAGGGAGGCCACCCATCATCCATGTTCAGGGAGTGGATTCCTTGTTTCAGGCACTTCTCTCAGCCTGCTGTCATCCGCCCCTTGCCATGATGGTGTGACTGCTATATGTCTCCCCCGCTAGACTCCATGATCCACAGGGGCAGGAACCATATCTGGTTTTGATCAGAGTCTGAGAATAGTGTGATTCCAACACACATTGTTGATAAATGCTTGAACCAATCAATGAATTAATGTCTACCTCCCCCCTACAAGGCTTGGAGTTCTTTGCCAGGAGGAAGCATCTTATTTTCACAACCACAGCAACCAGCAAAGTGCCCCGTATATGGCAAACACTCAATATTCTGTTGCATGGAATCAAGTCGGCATGAGTCACGCTCCTGCCTTTCCCGTACCTTGGCCAGCTCAGTGATCCGGTGCCAGCAGCCTCACTTACGCTCCCTATGAGCCTGGTAAGTCTTCTCATTTGCCCTGAAGATGCCAGCCATCTGTCCTAGGACCTCTTCCTCCCTCCCTCCATCGTTTATGTCTCCACCAGACTAGGTGATGGGGAGGGAACAAGAGTCTTCTCAAGTTCATATCAGGAAAAAAGAGAGAATAATGAAAATAATCTATTTTTGAGAGCCAAATTTGAAGAAAGGTAATTTTTAGGTAACACCAATGGCAACATTTCCAGTATTTCACATTGAAAGAGATGGAAAATAGTTCTCTGGAGAGAATCATTGAAAATAAAAAGCATGTCCTCCCACCTCCTCCGTCCTGCGAGTCCCATGAATGGGACGGTCACAGGATCACAACAGACACAGAATTCACAGGCAGAGACTAAAGAGAATTCACGGGCAGAGACTAGAGAGAAAGACAAGGAGTGGTTTGGGGGCTAACAGACAAGCAAGACTTCTCTACTTCCTATGAAGATCCTCCTCGAGTGTCTAATGCATCACTTTTAAAGGGAAATTTCTCAGAAGAAATGAGAACAGTGGTCAGGATGCACGCCGGTAATTAGGCAGCATCTTCGATTAGCTTCCCCGTCTTACTGCGTCTCCTCAAGAACCGGGAGCCTTTGATGTGGAGCAGCCGCACTGAGCTAATTAGGATGACGAGGAGGAGTCCCAGGCAAATGCAGGCTCCAATCGGAGCCCCTACGCCCCTGGTCAACAACAGCAAAGGTACTTCAGAGATTTCCTTTCAAGTATTTTAATTGGCAGAGAAAAATGAGAGAAGAAAAGGGGAGAAAAGAGAAATAATACCAAAAAATGAAAGGAGGGAAAATCTAGAAGGTCTCCATAGCTCAGAATAGAAGACAAAACTTTTTTGGTTCCTTTTGAGGAATAACGCAGATTAAAACTATATCAATATTCTGGACATAAAAGATATAAAACCATATTTCTCCTTTTAAAAAAAGTTCTTGGTCTTTCTGAAGCAAATGAACACCATAAATTCATCTCAGGCACTCTACAGTTAACAACCCACATTATTATAAATGTCCCCTCTTCTAATTGAGCAGCTCCAAGGAGGTATGATTCCTTTGGAGACCTGAGCTCTTTTCCATTCCTCACTTTCTCATCTCTTCATTAACTAACACTCCCCCTGCAGCTATGGTCAAGGATTCTGAGTGCTGCTAAGTGCTCCCGGGAAGACCAGCAGGGAGGGGAGCAGGGGGAGATGGGGCAGAGGGGGAGAGTAGGGAAGGGGGGACAGAGGGGAGGGGAGAAGAAGAGAAGGGAGGGGAGAAAAAGAGAGAGGAGGGGAGGAGAGGAGAGGGGAGAAGGGAGCGCAGGAGAAGAGAGGGCAGGGGAAGGAAGGGGGAAGGAAGGGGAGGGGAGGGAAGAGGAAGAAAAGGAGGAGGAAGGGGAAGGGGAGGGGAGGGGGAGGGACAGAGAGGGGAAGGGGAGAGGAAGGGAGGGGAGGAGAGAGGTGGAAAAGGAGGAAAAAGGGGGGGAAAGGAGGGGAGAGGAAGGGGAGGGAGGGGAGGGGAGGGAAAAGGAGGGGAGGGAAGGGAGGGGAGGGGAAGGGAGAGGAGGAGAGAGGAAGAAAAGGAGAAAGGGGAAGGAAGGGGAGAGGAAGGGAGGGAAGGGAAGGGGGGAAGGGAGGGGAGAGGAGGAGAGAGGAAGAAAAGGAGAAAGGGGAAGGAAGGGAGGGAAGGGAAGAGGGGAAGGGAGGGGGAGGGAGGGAGGGAAATGTTCTGGCCAGTTCTCCTGGATGGGCTGTTTATGGAGGTAAAAAAACCGTGAAGAGCCAGATTTCCATCCTGTTGTTGTCAGGGAACACTCGGAGCAGTGGGATCCTGAGAACCCAAATCAGCCAGGATGAAGCTCAAAAACAGTGCTGCGTGAAGGAGCATACAGGTGTCAAGAAGGGCCACAGTCTGTTTGGGGTCTTGTTGGCCATGCTCCTGTGCACAGTCCACCCTGGAGAAAACTAAGGGAAGGCGCACAGCCCAGTCCAGAAAGAGTCACCTCTGCGGGGTCGGGGGGGATGACTCCGAAGGGGTTACCTTCTCTTTTTAAGCCCATTAATGGGTCAAAGCAATTAATTTATTATTTCCTAAACTGTGCCATATTTATAAGCCCAAATGGCCTAATCCACTCCCCATTGCTAGGAAACGGATACTATTTGAGAGAAAAGAATGTCCAATACCTAACCTAAGAATTCCTTCAAAGACAGCCAAACGTCTCCTAGCTCCTCTATGTTCACATTTGCACACCTCCAGAGCATGTGGAGAAAACTGTAAATAAGATTTCTCTGCAGATTGCCTGGCTCTGCAAAGAGAAACAGATGATTTTTGTCATCTTGCCAATTTAGAGCTGCTTACAAAATATAATAGAAAACATAAACCACCCCACGACCTGCAATCCCATTCCTAGGTACCCGAGAGAAATGAAAACACACACCCACACAAGGATTTTTATACCAACATCCACAGCTCCCTTCTTCATAATAGCCAACAACTGGAAATAAGCCAAATGTGCACCAGCAGGTGAACAGATCAACGAATTGTGGTCTAGCCATACAGTGAGATGCTCCTGGGTCATGGAGAGGAACGAGCAACATGGCCGTATCTCGGAAACTGTGTCGTCGTCGTTGTTGTGGAGGCAGATATCCCAGCCCACGACCCTCTGCACAAACGTCAGGACAAGGCCTCCAGCGAGTGGCTTCCCAGGCAGGGATTCTGACGGGGGAGGGTGAGGGACCTTTCTGGGTGACCAATGCTCTACCCTTGGTTCTGGTTATAGGGGAGTTTACGGTTCTCACGGTTCATCCAACCAAAGACTTAAGATCTGTCTGTACATTTTTCTTACCTAAATGACATCTAATAACTGCTTGAAAAAATGTTTGTGGAATGGCATACGGAAAGAGGGATGTTCTAAATTTTAAAGAGACATGAAATCTATAAAACTGAATCTAGCACCGACCTTCCTGTTCACCTGCAAGTCGGGGGTTTTGACTGAGTCATGGCAGCCCAGCCGTGCAGGCGGTGAGTCTCCAGTGGGCAGAGCGCCAGTCCCGAGGCCACCACAGCACCGTCACAGCGGTCTCAGGCCCACAGAGCACAGGGCCTGATGACAGCGTGACAACCAACATGCAGCAGTAAACAGCATTCTAGAAACCCACGAGAGACGCACGGGGAAAAGATCTCTTTCATGACAGCAACAGAAACTCGTCAGAACCTTAAGGGATGCGTCAAATCTCACTGAGCCCTGCTAAAACAAGAGCAGAATGAAAGCACACCATAGCTGTGGCTGTAAAAACCCAGCTCTTCCCAAGCTGACGGATAAACTCAGCAACAGCCCCTCAAAACCTCAATGCAGCGCTGGTGAAGAAGCAGGCAGTGGGGACTGTGCCAGGAGCAGGCTCTCACTCAGGTCCAACTCCACCTCTGAGACGCCACCTTGCATATGTCCCTCGCCATCTTCCCTCATGTGGTGATGCAGAAAGACGATGCCCTCCCGGTCTGTCCCGCCGAAGACCACAGGATCAATACTGACTCTGACAAGTCACTTCCAATCGCCCTGAAACTTAACCTACGCCAGGTCAGCAACACCCAATCACTAACTGGGCTCAAGCCTACCTTGTGTCACCTCCGTTCCTGGCAGTGGAAGGAAGGGGAACATCAGAGACAGTCTGGGGAGCAGGGATTGAGGGGCTGGCCACATGCAGGATTTTTGGACGAAAGGACACTAACTTGCACTTCCCGTCCCCTACTGGAAGTGTGGCAAACACTGACTGCCTCTGTAGCCATGTACGCAGGGTTCCTGCAAGCCCATTGCTGAGGGAGATCAGAATACAAAGAAAATAGGAAAACAGGAAGGGAAAAGAGCCCGTAGGTTACACAGCAGGATTCTCTGCATTATTAAACTCCAGAGAGCCCCATTCTGTCCCCAGCTCTGCTCCTCAAAAAGTACGGCTATGATCTATATGAAATAGTTGCTGGGTTTTTTTTCCATAAAATTCAAGATGCCAAAAATTGTAAGATGCATCATTGCTTCATGTGTCACTGAGGGAAAAAAACACTGACAATTAAGCTCTGACACAGTGCTTTCTCATCAGCTGGAATTTTTATCCGATACTTGGTACAAGAGCTATGGTCAGCTTAACTGGACAAGAGTGTCACTTAGCACGCTCTGGCTGAGGTGCCCCAAACACCTCTTCCACATGTTTGGAGGTCCACTCTCTGAGTCAAGTGTACGTTTTCACTCAGCCTCACCCTTGGGCCACGAGTGTGGGGGGTATACCATCTCCATGGTGGTCTCTGGGGATTCTTCCAGGTCACAGACCCCATTCATAGGCCTACCACAATCAGGACTGAGCCTCCCTCCACCAGCTGGCTAAAACACTGACCCCTGTCTAGTCACACCGTGGAGTTCACACCTGTGCACCCCAACGCCCACAACTCCGTCAACGCACACAGCAGTCAGCACTGCTGGAAACATGCCTTCCCATCTCGGGATTGTTCAGGTGAAAAGAAAGGGCATCTTAGCACTGATAGCCAATGTGTTCAAGATAAGATGTAACAAGGTGGAAATCTTCCCCAGAGACCAGCAATCAATAGAGAGCCTAATGGAAATTACAGACTAGAAAAATACAATGGAATTAAAAAAAAAAAAAAGGTAGGTTGGCTAAACAGGAGATTGACCACCAGAACAGAATTTGTGAGCTATTAAGTGTCAGGAGAAAATATCCAGACAAAAGCATGGAAGGAAAAACCACAACACTGAACAGAGAGTAAGACATACTTGGGACAGAATGGAAAGTCTAACGTACTGAAGCAGAGCTCCTGGAGGGGAGGTGGGACACAGGGAACAGAGTCTGCAGGACACTGATAAAAACCAGCAAGCCCTACAATGAAGGAGCACCAAACGCGATGAACAGAAAGTAAACCACACCTATGAACATCTCAGTACTTGGTGAAAAAGGCTTTAAAGCAGCCAGAGGGGTAAAATAGGACAAACATGAAGGCTCGCAGCCAACTTTTTAACAGAGAAGACGGAAGCCTGGAGATGAGAGGAACACACTTTTTAACTCCTTTAAACTGGAAAAAAAAAAAATTGCTATAGAATTCTACACCCAGCAAAACTATCCTTCGAAGTGAAAAAAATAAAAACATTTTGAGGGGCACCTGCATGGCTCAGTTGGTCGGGCGTCTGACTCTTGATTTCTGCTCAGGTCATAACCTCAGGGTTGTAAGAGAGAGCCCCTGCTCAGCGGGGAGTCGGCTTGAGATTATAACTCTGCCTCTCCCTCTGCCCCTCTCCCCACAAAAACAGAAACAAAAACAAATTTTCAGATAAACAAAAACTAAATAAATGTGTTGCCAGCAGATTCACACTAAAAGAAATATTTTAAACATTCCAGGTTGAAGGAAAACGATTCCAGGGAGGACAAACATGCAGGAAGGAGTAAACATCAACATCAAAGGTGAAGAACTCCTATCAGCTGAGCAAACAGAAACACAGTCGCATTAAAACAAGGAGCAGCAGAACTATGAAAAAAGGCACTTCTGATTTTCATAAGGACAAAAACATGGATAGACCCTGTATGATGCCCATCTCCTGAATCCTGTGTCCTGGGGACATGAGGCCTAACATTGTCCAAAACGCTCACCTCCAAGAAGATAATCTGGCTTTACTCGATAGCACAGTCTTTCCTGCTAGATTAAGTAGATGAGAATAAACCCCTTTCAGACCCAGAGCCTGTCAGAGCTGAAATAAATTCTGGAGATTTACCCAAGGTCACAAGTATTCAGTGGGGTTAACACAGGTTCCCTGGCTCCCAGGCGAATGCGGCCATATACTGTTCAGAGTCGTCATCAAGTACATTAATTAAAGGACAGTGTTTGTAAACAAAGGGATTTCTTTAGGGTTATTAAGGCATAGAAAACCCTCTAGCCGTACTTAACTGCCCCAGATTGCTCTCTTCCTAAATTCCCTGTGCTCCTGCGTGAGACACAGCGCTAGGGAAGTGGGGGATCCCGTGTAGACCCCACCATTCAGACAATCACCTTCCTGAGCAGAGGACAGTAAAACTCATGATCTCATCCATTATCTGTAACTCTCTCTGTCAGTGAGTTGGGGTGTTGACTTACCCATGTTAATGCACTAATAATAATGACTGTAGACACTGATGAAGACATCAAAATTACAACAAAAACCACTGTTCCCTCTAACTGGAGGCTACAGCAAGAACCTCCAGTTATAAAGCTGCGCCAGCCTCACACCTGTGTCCAGTCCCAACGAGGTCCCTGCACCTGTGGCCACAGCCATCCGAAGTCCACACACAGTGCACGCACACACCGAAGCACGCGTGCATTTTAGCACCATCAGGCACGTCCATCCTTTGGGTCATAAAACCGTGGAGACAGGGCTGGCATCTTCTGGCGGCCGTCCCTCACATCAACCCTGTACGGTGCTATGCATGGCCAATATTTATTTTTTCAAGATGTTTCCCTTCTTTTTTAAGAGAGTGTTTAATATAGCACTTTTCCTTCTGCTAAGACAACCTAATTTGTCACTGTTCGTTGTCTCTCTTGGGCTAAAATGTCCACTGTAAGCTCAGCAGTTCTGATGCTTGGTGCCAGCCAACAAAATCAAAGGCTACAGGCCTTCTGAGCAGAGACCCTCCGCCTGGCTGCCCATTGAGGGCAGTGGCCCCGCTGTGCCCCTGTCCTGAGCTCTCGACACAGAGGAACCAGCTGCCCCACACATCCCGACAGACTCCAGTAGCCGTGGTGCTGGACAGTTAGGGAAGATTGTCCCCCAGATGGGACGACCCAGGACAAGCACCGTGCCAAAGCCTCTCCAGTTTCTCAGCGCACACCAGCCAACGCACGTGGGCCAGTGCACACAGGCATGCACACGCACGCACACACACACACACCACACACACCACACGTATATACACACTGGGCACACACACACACCACGCATCACACACCACACACAGACATACCTCATACACACACAAACATGGCACACATTACATACACACCACACACATCACCCACAGTCACACACACTCACACACACACACACAGAGGCACAGAAACAAGAGACAGATAAAAAAGTCAGAACAAACTACATGTAAATTTCACGACCCAAAGGCAAAAGTCCCAAGTGGCTCCTTCTGCCCCACATGCCCCGTCCTACACTAAGGTGCCACATGGAGAGTGGCTACTTTAGATCAGCTGCCCATTATTCAAGCAATAAATACTCAGGATTTCTAAATGCAAGGTGTACAGAAGGAATTAGGGTCAAAGTCTTCTGCATCTACCCTAAACTCGCCATGACAAATGTTTTGTGTATCAGTTCAGGGATTACCTACATGTGTATCTACACCTTTGTGGGACTAGAATTAATCAACACAGCAAGACACCAGGAGGGAAAGAGTAACTAGGAACACCTGAGGCAGCCCCGGGCTAAGTCCCCCAGGGCATGTTCCCAGCAGGGCATCCAAATGCGTGGGAAGCCAGGTAGCCGGACCTATCAATGTGCGCATCTGTGTATCCTAACTATCCATCCACCCACCCACCTGCCCAGCTATCTGGGGGCTCCTTTCATTGCAGCGAGATGGAGGGGGTGGGCAGCCACACGGCCTTTGTGAGGTCAGTGTCACAGTGGACCCACAGGCCGAGGGGGCCCGGGGCACTCAAGGTGTGGGGTCTGGGGGCCTCACTCTCTCCTTCACTGCGAACAAGCACCTGGCGCGCATGTCCTCTGGTCTCTACCCTGGGATAGTACGTGCCTTTTCAACACACAGCCTGGACACCCAGGGAATGGTGAACACTCTTCTGGGGTGAATTGAATCTTGAAAATCCAACCAAAATTGCAGCTAGCAGAGAGCTGAGGCTGAAGAAGTAGAGGGGAAACATCACAAGGTGATGTTAGAATCATGGGGCTCATGGCCTCACAAACCATGACCATGACAGGACACAGGGTGACAACCCCCAGAATATGAGCCCCATGGGGCAGGGCTGCGTTTGGTTCATCCTGGGACCCTGTGCCCAGGTGGAGCCTCCTCTGAGCAGGCAATCAGCAAATATGTCAAAAAGACAAATATATCAGAGAAGAAAATCAAGTCACCGGGCACTAGGGGTCCAGGAAAGATCTGCACGGTTTAGTAAAGCTAAAGTAGACAAGAGACCCAGGGGACACAGCATGTTGGTGACCAGTCACTTGCTGTGGAAGTGCCCCTGACAGCTGCTGGGGCCCCCCAGTCCATAGAGGTCACCTCCCCTATTGCTCCACACCGAATGACCTTGACAAGAAGTTTCTCCATAGGGCGCCTGGGTGGCTCAGTTGTTAAGCGTCTGCCTTTGGCTCAGGTCATGATCCCAGCGTCCTGGGATCAAGCCCTGCATCGGGCTCCCTGCTCCGCGGGAAGCCTGCTTCTCCCTCTCCCACTCCCCCTACTTGTGTTCCTTCTCTCGCTGTGTCTCTCTCTGTCAAATAAATAAATAAAATCTTTAAAAAATAAAAAAAAGAAAAAAAGAAGTTTCTCCATATCATGCAATCCAGGCTGAGTGGGCCACCGCTTTTTAAAACCAAACACCTGGCAAATCATGTGGAATATATATTAAAATACCTAATTACACAGTACATGTATTGATGTAATCCTAGAACCTCTTTTTTTTTTAAGATTTTATTTATTTATTTGAGACAGAGAGAATGAGAGAGAGAGCACATGAGAGGGGGGAGGGTCAGAGGGAGAAGCAGGCTCCCTGATGCGGGACTCGATCCAGGGACTCCAGGATCATGACCTGAGCCGAAAGCAGTCGCTTAACCAACTGAGCCACCCAGGCGCCCAGAGGTATTAAGAGGTATTAAGAACCTCTTAATAAACGTTTATAAGTGGGACAAATTGAACAGGCCAAAGACTATTTTAGGACTTAAATGTTGCTATGAGGTCATCAGCAGATATCACATACATTACTTGGAAAGGACACAAGTCCTCTCAACAAAAACTTTGGCTCAGTCAGTTTGAAGTCTCCACTGTGAACTCTCACAACTCAACAGTTACGACAAATAACCCAACTAAAGAACGGTATAGGATTTGAATAGATATGTTCCCAAAGAAGATGTGCAAATAAACGGCCAATAAGCATAAGAAAAGGTGCTCAACATCACTAGTTATTAGGGAAATGCAAATCCAAACCAGAAAGAGATGCCTCTTCACACCCACCAGGATGGCCATCTTAATAATAGTTTGGTTTTTTTTTTAAAGATTTTATTTATTTATTTGAGAGAGAGCATAAGCAGGGGGAGCAGCAGAGGGAGAGGGAGAAGCAGGTTTCCCGTGGAGCAGGGAGCCTGACTCGGGGCTCAACCCCAGGACCCTGAGATCATGACCTGAGCTGAGGGCAGACGCTTAATGACTGAGCCACCCAGGCACCGCAATAATAGTTTTAAAACAAAACACACAGAAAATGACAAGTGTCGATGAGGACAGGGAGAAACTGAGCTCACATGACGCCAGAATGGAAAATGGCACAGCCGATACGGGAGTTCCTCAAGGTTGACACAGAGTTACACGCGACCCAGGGAGACGCCCGAAAGAACTGAAAGCGCACGTCCCCGCAAACACTCAGACACAAACGTTCACAGCAGCGTTGCTCTGAGAGCCAAGGGGTAGACACAGCCCAAGGGTGCATCAGGAGATGGACACACAAATGTGGTGTGTCCGTCCCGCGAACTCCTCCGGCTGTGAAAGGGACTAAAACACTGATCCAGCAACAGCACACGCACGTGACCCTGATGCTGAGCGAGAGAGGTCCGGCACACGGGCCACACCGCGTGCGACTCCTTCACACTGTGTTCTGTGAATTCCGTCTCCACGTCTCAAACCTCCACTGCTTATCACACCAACAATTAACTCCTTGACATTTACGACAGGGGTACCCAGAAGCCGTCGTGAGCGCCCAATTCACGACCACTGCTGCGACACATGGTTTCCCAATGGCATGAAATCTAGCGAGCAGAAGTGGCCGCTCCCCTCCAGTTTGCGACTACCCCCCTGGATCAGCACTTTCTCATCTGGCTGGAGCCGGATTTGACAACCCTTCCCAGTCACATATGGCGAGCATACGGTGGGCTCCTCACCGCCTCCCCCAGATTCTGCACCCCACTGCCTCATGCTCCGTAGCTTCTCCTTTCCCAGAGCCGGCACTTCCTCAGACGTCTTCACCTCCCTCCCTAGGACGCCCTCCAGAGCTGTCTGCACATGGCTCAGCACCGGGGGCTCCGGGTTAACTCAGGAAGCCAACGCCGCACACGAAACCTGGGACTCAGGCATCTGAGCTGCAGTGTTCGAGCTGCGCAGACAGCGCCTGGTCCTCATTTGCAGTTTGTCACACACAGAGATAGCTCTCTCGTTAAAAAGATCGTGAAGATGAGAGACCAGATCCTTGACGGGCTTGTGAAGGACAGAGTTAAGCCCTATTTCTCTGTGAAAACACGATACTACCAGCAAGCCCGCATGCACAGGTGGGCGGAAGGAGCAGGGGGGCTGGCGAAGCAGGGGCGCCAGGCAGAGCAGGGGCGGACCCCTCAGAGCTGACACCCCACCTCATCCTGTTCTCCCCGTTAACCCACCTTTCACATTTACAAACCCTCAACGTTCCGTGGTAAGCTCTCAACTTCCATTTCTAGAAAGCAGCACCGCAACAATTCAACAAGTGTGTGTTCTCCCCACGATCCCAGGCCACATGCCCACCCCCGGCACGATGGCAGCAAGGAGGCATCCGTCCTGGTAAGCTCTCCCTGCCCGTGAGGCACTCCTGCCCATGGAAGGCGAGAAGCAAGGGGCTGCCGGTGACCTGTGCTGCAGGGACATGAAGGGTGCGCGGGGACGCCTGACGAGTCCACCGCCCCGACAGTGGCCTCACCTCCATGCTCAGCGGTGCTCCGCTCAAAACCGTGGGGGCCCAAATCCCAAAAGGACTGTCACACACCCTGTACCTGCAGAGGCTGGAGTCACCACAGGGACCGCACCGTGGCGGCACGGCACAGGGCGACCCTCACAGGCCGCCGCAGACAGCCGGGGAGTCTAGCCACGCAAGGCTGCTCACCCTCCAGACGGGCTGCAACATCACTTCCTCCTTCTCCTTCTTCTTTAACGAGTTTCTGTGTTTTTTAAAGACTTTGTCGGTCGTGCCTCGAAGCTGCTGAGTGATGGCGGAGGGCCGCCGCCTCTCTGCGCTCATGGAATGCGCTGGCAGGCAGGGTGAGCAGGAAGAGCTGGGTAGAAACTGGTTTTCGGGGGACAGGGCTGCACAGGAGCACAGATCGGAATTCTCCCTGAACACGGCGCGCGGAGCAGCTGTCGGGCAAGCAGTGAGTGAGGACGGGGTGAGGGGGAGTGCGGGGACATGCTCACGGCCGAAGCAAAAATGTAACTTCGTGTCCGTCACAGGTACAATCTCCGCATTCCGGGGGGAAGCCAGTTAGGTCACTGTCGAAACACCACAGCTAACCCCAAGAGAGCCAGAAGGCTCTGCCTGCTCTGCCACGCAAGCTGAAGAGCGGCGGTGCCAAGTGCTTCACAGCAGACAGGAGCCACGGAGGCGTGAGCGCCTCCCCACCTCCCCCTTCAGCTGTGCGCCCCACTGCGGTGTGCCACAGAAACACAAGCATGGTGCACAAAGGCCCATGGCAGGGCCCACCGGAAAGCCGGGCTGGCGAAGGAACGGGGGACAGGAGGGCAGGACGATGGCATGACAGCAGCCACAGCTCTCTCCCCTCAGGGCCGTTCTCACCGGCTGTGCCGCAAGGTCGGTTTGGGACTACGGTCACAGTGGGGGAGCAAACAGCCCACCTGGGCCTATCCCACACATCCGTCCAGAGCACCTCCTGGGGAGGGCGGAGCACCCACTCCTATGGCAAAGCTGGTTCCTCCCTCGATAACCCACATCCATCTCTGAAAACCCCAAGACAAGGCAGAACCCACTCACTTGTGAGCCTTACCGCATCCCTGTATAAAGTTCACTCCAGGACACTGAAGGGAGTCAGGTGGGCGAGTTGTCAGCGCTCACGCACTCCTCTGCCCCTACTCCCACCCCAAAGAGGGAGGCGCCACAGGCTGTGGGTCCCAAGCACTGTGACCAGCCCCAGGAAGGACACTGCAGGCCGGGGCGGCGGGTCACCCAGCTGTGCGGTGGGCTGCAGCCCAGCGATCTGGCCAGGTAGAGCCCTTCCCCTAGCACCTCCCAGCTTGAACACCTGGCAGCTCGTTGAACAGGCCACCGGATGCTCTCTCCCTGAGATGAGGGTCACACCATCCGCCCCATCCCAGGGAAGAGGCAAGGAGATATCCTACCCACAACCCCGCCAATACCTAAGTGCTGGGGTTGGCAAACAACACCCGTGCCTAAAACCTACAGAACGAGCCCGTGAATGCCCCAGAGTGAACGAAGTTGTCCACTGGCCTTAGCCCACCCCCCGGACGCCCCCTCACACCAAACAGTCCAGTCAGCAGTGCTGTTTGTTCAAGCATGCTCTCCGAGCACGCAAGCAGCTCTGTGATCAAAACCAAAGGATGGGGCACCTGGGTGGCTCAGTCATTAAGCATCTGCCTTCGGCTCAGGTCATGATCCCGGGGTCCTGGGATCGAGCCCCGCATCGGGCTCCCTGCTCGGCGGGAAGCCTGCTTCTCCCCCTCTCACTCCCCCTGCTTGTGTTCCCTCTCTCGCTGTCTCTCTGTCAAAAAATAAAATCTTTTAAAAAAAAAACAAAGGAAAGGCCTTTGTCACTCAAATTCAAATGCAACAATTATTTGCAATTGGCTGATGACCAGGTGGCGGAGCCCGGCTTCGTCCCAGACAGACTTCTGGCCCTGCATGCGCTCTGCCGGGCGGGAAGCACAAACACAGGTCTAACCGGCACACCGACCTCCATTCCTCAACCGCACAGCAGCCGTGACCGAGCAGGGGAGCACGGCAAACTGCAGGACAGGACACAATGCACGATCCCACCCTGTCCTCAGAAGTGCCCAGCACGCCCGCCCCCTGGGGCCCACGGCCACGGCTCACCTGCACCGCCTCTGCATCCGCAGACCTGCCTCCCGGAGGAGCACCTACCACACACAGGGTGCGCTCCAGGGAGGCTCCAAAGGGCATTTTCTGTCCCCTTTCACAGACACGTGCAGGCTGCTATGTTACTGGGACAAAATGCACTCAGTCAGATGCCGCCAACAGTGGACGCCTCGCCAAGCTCCTTCACCCGCCTTACAGTGAGCTATAAACATTCCCACCTCCATTTGCTTTCGGGTCTGCAGCACTGTAGGGACAGAGCGACAGGACGAGACCCTCATTTGTGGGCCCCCCACCCCATCGGCTCCGGCCCGTTACGCCCTGCACTAAACTGCCAGAAGCCCCGAGTGCTTAGAGAAAGCCTCGGAAACATGCGTTCTTCACCAGATACGCTCGACTCTGTAATCCCCACTGCTGTCACCCAGTCACACGCCCAGCTGGGGCTTCCCCTGACAGGAGTGAGGTCTCCCCGCACGACAGTCAGCTGGAACAACAGCTGGCATTCTTCCTTCGGTCTCCTACAGGACACCAATTTATGTACCTACAAGGTAGTAAGGCAGAGCCTTAAATTTAATCAAAAGAAGTATTTCACTGGTGGCAAACTGATAAATTATTTAGACAAGGGTTCAATCAGCCTGGAAAGAAAATCTGGGCCTGACAGTCTGGCAGCCTCAGAAAAAAAATATCACCATCATGGCTTCTCTAAATTCCTTCTTGACCCCAAATCACCCTTATCAAAATGTCTATTCCTGCAGAGTTAAAGCTAGAAAAGCAAGGAGGAGAACACGAGGAAGGACATTGGCTCTCCGAGGCACGAGGTGGGCAGGGTTCCCGTGGTCGGTAGCAGGGTCCCACGTGTCCCACCCACAGCCTTGCGGAGGCATGCCAACACTAATGAACAGGACCTCATTTCCAGCTGCGCCGGCTTTCTGAGCCTCGTAGTACAGGACACGGAGGAAGAGGAGACCAGATCTAGAGGAGTCTGCCTCAAAGGTCTAGAAATTTACTAACACTCCCGTTGTTTTATTGCAGATGGCACATGAGCCTCTATTACGCAGAGCACTCGAGAGCCCTGTAGAACGCAGTAAAGTGGTGTGTGTTTAGCTCTGCAATGTTTCAAAAGACCCTGACTTACAGTTAGGAACAGGCCACCTTGCACAGAACATCTGAGCTTGGTAACTGTCTCATGTTTTGTGCAAACTCTGGGAGGCAGCATGAGGCCAGCCTCCCTCCCTCTCCTGTCACCCACAGGAGCTTCCAGAAAGCGGAGAAGCATGCCACTCGCACCAGAGTGCGGACTGTTACTGCCTGGCGCGTAGAGCACAGCCCAACGACGGCACCAGCAAGCCGGCAAGCCCTCCTGACGCACCCCTTACTAAGCTCAGGCTCATTTCTGAACAGATGCATCCCACTAACAGTTGGAAGCAGCAAAATTTTAAACCTTTTTATCATGCTTAAAAATGAATGCAATCGTCTTGACATTCAAAACAAAATACTAAGTATCCGTTGCTGTAGTTCTGCTTCCTGAATGCAGGCGAAAGAGCCCACTCGGTCGGCGGCATGAACGGCTCCTTTCTACAGTGCGGCTGGCATGTTCCGATCCCTCCCTACAAACCAGCCCCGACGGGGTCCCACCGGCCCCGTGCACCCACACCTTTTCTTAAGCACTCTACAATCTAGAAACTCCCTCCCTCACGAGCCTCTTGAACTGCCTCTCTCCTTCAAAACATTACCTTGCAGATCCATTCTTGAAATCCCATGAAACTCTGAACACATGTCTCAGACTAACAACATCCGCCTGGAGGACTGCACCCTCTTTGCTACCGCTCATCTCACACGGTCACCCTCCCGCCACGGCGAGAAGGTGACTTCTCAACCCCAGACCTGATTCTACCGTCATTTCTGGATCTGTGATCATGTCCCTATATGTAAATGCTGCCTGCCTTACATGGTAATGCCTCTTCCAGATGCCATAGGAGAGATCTGCTCATAGAAAGAAATTTAGATTAAAAATAATAATAGATCCTACTTTCAAAGATTCCATTTACTGCCAGCTAGCATGAACTAGCTGATGCCTACCAAGTTAACTAATAATAAAGCTAGCAGTAAATCAACTCTTAGCACTCCCCAAAATTGTAAATCATACCAAATGGAATAAACATACAATATCTAGAAATATTAAACCCATATTCTGAAAGACCGTATCTTCTCATGTAATATTTCCTTAAAAGGAAGAACGTAATTAAAACAGCAGAGCTTGTTCTGTGAAGAACGCAGTTGGTAGATCTGAATTTATCTGGTTGCATTCTCTTTTAAATAAATGAACCCAGCAAAAAGCCAAAGCATGATGTCAAACCCAGGAGATGGTCCGATGTAGGTAAGTCAGAAAGGCGTTCTTTTAAATTTGAATATTGCTGGTTCTCCACCTTCTAGATGCCAGTGACGTCAAGTCTCCCGACAGACGTTACCTGTGTGTGTTGTCACACGCGGACTGAGAGTCTGTGTGCACCACACGCGCTCCCTTCAGCACCTGGGGAGTGTCGCAGAGATCCCGGAGTGCCTTCAAAGTCCTCAAAGAAGCGAGTTTCTACTGACAACAGTGGGCATCTCAACTGTCTTCAAAGGGATACACCATGGAACTCTTGGTTCCTCATCCAAGCCCAAAGGCATTGTACCCTCACGAGAAAGGCTCCAGAGTTTTTATGTAACCAGCAAGAGGTAACAAATCCCACAGAGGAAGAAGCAAAGCCCTTAGGCATAGATCAAAGTCATCACTAAGACACTGCCTTCTGAAGACTGGGGGTCTGTGGTTATCGACTCCACAAGTTAGACCCTGCTGCCCCCTAAGACACATAGGGACGTGGTCCCCACCACTCAGTCATCCCACAACTATGGGCAGCAGCAGAAATGACCTGTGGGCATGGTGACAGCCACCCACAGATTCATTTCTGGCTGTTCTCTTAGAATGCAAATGACGTGCAAAGAATCCCTAATTCCAGGTCACGTGGATAAACAGTCCACAGATGAAAGCCAAGCAGGCAGGGTTCTCTGGGGGCCCTAAGCCACTTGCTTCCATGAGGCAGACACTCAAAAAGGAAGGGCGAAGACCGCAAAGGCTCTCGGGAGCCGTGTGAGCAAGACCACCACCACCCACCATGGTTGCACCCTGTAGAGAACTCCAGAGCCAGCCCGCCACACAAAGTGGAACAGAAAGGCACCTCCATGAACACCCCAAATTTCTAATCTGCTGCTACAATTATTACATCTTCAAACCAGCTAAAGAGCAAGGCTAAAGGAAATGGGTCTTGGGTGGTTCACGAGAAAACTTAAGATCTTAAAAGGCAATTTGACACAGTTACTGTATTCCACTTTAAAAAAACAAAACCACGAAACTGTAAGATATAAGCAACAAAAGGCACAGTAATTGGTGGCTGGCTCCCTAAAAAGAACCTTACCTTTTGAATCAAAGACAAAGCATATAATAGGTGTCATCTTTTCAATGTTGAGTCCTTTTTTTCTCAACTGTCTGAAAATTGAAGACGGGAGAAATAGCTCTAACTAGTTGAGGTTGCAGGAAAGTTACTGAAACTATGTTTCCTGTGCAAAAGAAAAACCATGACTTAAGAGTAACATGAGAAATGCTTTTCAGTGTCTGAAGTCTGTGGGGGAAACCCACGCCAAATGAGTAAGAGACTGTCCAGCCCAGGCCCCACAAGTTCCCGGGCACCTTCACACATGACAGGGCACGTCCACAGCGCTGGGGAGGGGGCGCAGTGAGGAGTGTCTGGCCACTGAGGGACGGGAGCTGAGGGTCCGTAAAAACCTCTCACTTGGATTCAAAGGCTGTATGAAAGCAAGGAATTGAAGCTTCCCTGTAAGAAAGAAAGAGAAAAGCAAATAAAGAGCACTTACCCTTGGCTGCCAGTTCTCGTATTGCTTCTGCAAATTCGCACCGATGGTTTCCAGAGCTTTCTGAGGCCCCATCGACAGAGGATCTGAAGAAGCAATAAAAAGCAGAAAGTTTGTTACCCGTTCATTTCCTCCGCTGCTGAGCCTGTCTCTCATGGTTTCCTCTTCCATCACTCACTTCAGAGTCACCTTGGACCGAGGAAGACACAACTGGGGGTTTTCTGTGTTTAACCAGATGTAGGGAACTGCTATGCCCCCAAACAGGACAAAATGCCACACCTGTTCACCTTTCTAGAGAAAAGTGGTTTGGTCAGACTCGCTGGCCCCGTGAAGTTTCCTCTCCTCCCTGCGCTCGTCACTCAGCCCCGTGGTCGCCCTGCACTCCTGCGGGCTGTTCCTGTGCTCCTTGCAGGCTGTGTGGGGTGGGCCACGGGCCTGGTAGGGGCCTCTGTGCAAAGAGGGGGGCTGCAGTGAGGGCCACACAGTGCTTCCCTCACGCCAAGGACCAGGAGGAAGATGAAAAGACCAAGGTGATGCGTTCTAAGTAACTTCTGTTGTGCTGGGTCTTCCCCAAGAACCAGCTTCGTAAGCACACCCGTGTGTTTGGGGCTAACCCACCCATTTCGGGAGTGGCTTCCAGGGCAAATAACTCTAACCAGCAATTTCTCAAACTTACTTGGTCTCGAGACGTCTCTGCCCTCTTTAAAATTATGAAGAAACCCAAACAACTTTTAAGTGGCTGTATCTATTGGTATTTGCTGTATTCAAACTCAAGATGAGAAATTTTAAAAATATTTCTTTAATCATTCATTTAAAAGTATTAACCCACGACACTTGAACAAAAACACCTATTATGAAAAATGACTTCTACAAAAAAATTAATGAGAATAGTACTGTTCCACCTTTTTTGCAAATTTCTTTAATACCTGGTTTAACACATCTGCGTCTGCATTCATCTGTTACAAAATGCGGTTCTGGTCGACATACAGGAGGAAAGTCGCACCTCACACACAGACGTCACAGGAAAGGGGAGGCCACTTTAAAGAGCCTTTTGAGACAGTCATACTATCTTTGATGCTACACCAAAACTCGACACGTGGTAGCTTCTTTAAGACTATCTGCAATGTGGAGTCTGAAACCATAGCAATAAACCCATACTCCATGGCATTAAAATCTACTGGCCTATCGTGCACTTTGAGTAGATTCTCTACCCACGGATGACTCTGTCATCATCACTGGTCATCTGTAAAATACTGGTTCACTAAGCTACATGGATCTTCTCTATCTTGTTCTTCAATATCTCCAAATTTCATCACCGGCAACAAACACTTCCGGTTGTTTTCCTTAAAGTGCCAGCTCGCTTTGTTCATTTTCCAGAAAATGCCTGCCAAATGCCCAAAAGGATGTGCCATGAAAAGAGCAGCTAGTTCGGCTCAGGACTCATCCACCGCGTGAAACCCTTCCTCCCTGCAACCAGGACCCGCCACTCGGCGCCCCCCTCATCACGCGATCTTACAGATGTGCGTCCAAAGGCTGACACCCACCTGTAAGACTGTGCGTCAGTGCTGGGCCAGGGCACCAAAACAGCACCTTCCCCCAACTCTCTTCACCGCCCTTGTTTTCCACGTGCTAACGCTAATTCTGCCCCAACTTCCCCAAAGCATCCCTCTCAAATACTGCCTCCCACACAGGTGAGGGTATCAGCTAATCTCCCCTCATCTCCCCCCACTCCCCGGACACCCCCGGGCCAATCCCACTGTGGCGAGAATGTGCAACCCCTCTCTGTAGCGGTGGAATGGCTCCCAAGAAGAGAGCCTCAAGGGGCCAGGGGACAGTAACGTTCACGTCATCGGAGTCTCACAATGAGGAAAGTAAGCGCAGAGCTCAAAAGCAGTTGAAGATATAATGCTTGGCAACTTCCCAAATTTGGCAAGAGACGTAAACTTATAGATTCCAGAAGGTCAGTGAACCACAAATAGGATTAACCCAAGAAAAACCTATATCCAGACACATAATAATCAAATTGCTAAAAACAACAGACCAAAAAAAAAAGTCCTTAGAGAGAAATCAGTTCACAAAGGATCAGGAATGACACAGTCTCTGGGTTTCCCAACAATATTGAAAGCTGGACGGAAGAGAGCTGTGCCTTCAAATCTTCTACAAAAATAACAACCACCTGATATTCAAGTCTGAGGGTAAAACAGGCCTTTTCAGACATGCAAACACTCAAAAAATCTGTCCCGTGTTCCTCTTCTTGAGAAAAGAGGACAAAAGAAGCCAAAGAAGGACCCAGAAAAGGAAAGAGAGAGAGAAACCACAAGACGTCCATGAACTAGATCCAGAGACGAAGCCAGTCCAACAGGAGCTAGAGGGGTATTTTTTAAAAACGAATAGATATTTGAGCACTGGAATAATTATTGATAGCACTTGACAGATCTACTGGAATATAGGTAAAAAACTGAACTCATAAGTTCACAAAAAATTTAGCAAATAAAAGTAACTGGCAAATGTGTAACTAGGGGAAAAATTACATAGATGGACGAGAAAGGAACCAATCGGACCACCCCCTCTGGGACGGGCAGAGAAAAGAAACAACTTTCTCTTATTCTACTCTTCAGTATTGTGGGATTTTAGAGCTATATGCACATATTACTTTGATTTTTTAAAAAAGAATTATAAAATTAAGTAACAGGATTTTAGACTTGGAAGGGACATTTACCACCAGTGCATCAAAGTCATGGAGGACTTTTCATGATACAGACGCCAGGCCCTACCCTGGAGAGTCCAATTCAATAGCTTCGGGAGAGCCCAGTCAGCTAAGGAGCACCTCTGGCTGAGGGAAACCTAATGAAAATTGGGCTGTAATTAACTTATCTGGAAGAAGTATGGTAAATTTGTTTCAATCCATACGTAACTAAAGAAATTAGATGTTCATCTTCATCTCTCTTTGTTCTGGTAGGAACCCAGTGCTAAGGTCTCAAAAGAATTATAATGACCTCAATCAACTCTGCTGTAATCTAGATCATAAGACTGGCAAGGGATAAATCGGAATCTGAAAAGTAAAAATTCAGGGCCACCGAAGAGCATAAACAAAGCAAAGGGAAGCAGGAAACAGCATCAACAAACAGAAACCATTCCACCAGCCATATCTTGTGCATGAGCCTGAGAGAGCAAATGCAAGTGCTGGTGTGCCTTTGTCCACACTTGTGTGTGGTACCCACGTGGTCAGTGTCTGTGGCCGGAATCTACACTTAAGAGAACAGAAACGGTTTCCTCTGTAAAAAGATAAAAGGCCTGTCCAGGAACCACACTGATCAGCAGCAGCTCCTAGGTGTGCCCTCGGAAGAACCACGACACAGGGAGGGAGGGAGTGCCACCAGTCCCCAAGTTGGGGGGAAGGACCAAAGCCAGCCCCCCTCCTTGGACTTCTCCCCTTGGAAAGCCCAGACCCTCCAGCCCCACACCATCCTCTCCCACGTCCCCAGAGAGGGCATGCCGAGTACCTGCCCGAGCTGGAAGGCCCCTACCACGTGTCCCTGAGCACCCTGCCACCAGTCCAGCGGCCCCTCGCTCGTCACAGCCGCCCAGTAGCAGCACCCCTCTTCCTTCCCTGATCTGAATCAAAATCCCGGCCTTCCCAGAGAAGGAGCGGGGGCAGCCACCAGACACTCATCAGGCTGGGATCAACCGAGAGGCGCTGTCATATCCTGTCTACTGGGAACCCCTGTGGCCAATTAACTGCATGGTTTCCTCCAAGGGTATGACAGAGAGTGGGGCAGGGAGAGAGGAGAGGGAGCAGGAAGAGGGGAAAGAACCAGGACAAGGGAAAGGGTGCACTTACTACCACGCTCACTACAATAAACTAAGTAGTGAAATCAACTAAGCCAAGCTCCTGGTGGGCGGTGCTGACGGTCTGATCCCTCTGATGAGGGTCAGGTGGACCAAACGTAGGTCTGAAACGGTAGTGCTGTCTTAAGACATTTCTCTTCTAAAGCCCTCATGGATTTCTACAATGAATGAAGTGGGTGGGCAGGTGGGTGGAAGGAAGAGGAGACAGTAAATGGCATTTGTATAAAATTTTAGCTTTGCTTCAATCTTCCTGCAAGCTTTTCAGCATAAGCCCCCTGTATCTCATGGTGCACAGAACTTCACGCTGACAGGAACTGCAGCCGGCCCGCCCATGGCACAGGAGAGAAGCTGAAGTTCCAAGTGCTCAGATGACTCGGTCAAGGTCACAGAGGCTGGCGATGGTGCTGGCAGTCAGCCAACCTGAATACCTCCCTGTTCTCTCCACTCTTCCTAGAAGAGCCTATGTGCTACCATCAACTACTAACATGCTGGCCCCTACCGCGGCAGCTGGTGCTGGCACCGAGGAGACTCTCCCTCCTCCTGGCTACGTTCTGGACGAGTGTGAGAAGGGCAGAAGCCCAGGGAGCAGGGCTCTGCTGACCTGGTGTCCTCTCCACCCGCCCGAAGATGAGAACAGGTGAACCCTTTGAAAACAATTCTTCTGAGATGTCGTTCCTCCCCGGAAAAGCCTACAGTATGCTACCACTTGGATAACATGAAAATAAGCAAGACTACGCTGTCAGGCTGCAGACCGGGGCAGGGCTGGCTGGGAGGTGACGAGAGACAGGACTGGACTTGCGGGCCGCTGCTGAGGCTGTTTCTTGATCTGTAATGGGTCAGTCTGGGAAAAGTTGTCAAACTCCACAATGGGATTTGCACACCTTTCCGTACGTATGCTATCCTTCAGAACAAAGGGCTCCTGGGTGGCTCAGTCGGCGAAGCGTCTGACTTTGGCTCAGGTCATGATCTCAGGATCCTGGGATGGAGCCCCGCACCGCACCGGGCTCCCTGCTCCTCCGGGATTCTGTTTGTCTCTCTGCCTCTGCCCCTCCCCCAGCTCGTGCTCTTTCTCTCTGTCTCTCAAATAAATAAAATCTTTTTTAAAAAATAAAAATTAAAAAACACGCAGAGCTCACTGCTCAAAGAACGTCTGTACTTCTTTGTAGCTTGTATTTATGTGGACATTTCATAAGTATCTGTTAATTGACTTACTGACTGAGCACTGCTTACTGGATCAAGCAAAAATTTCTCTGTACGGCGTTCAAGGACTCTGCCACTGATTAGTTGTGTAACCTTGAGCAGCTAATTTTGATTGAGAAAATAATCATGGCAAAGGGCCACTTTGAAATCAGAAGTGGTTTTTAATGGCTCTGTTACATCAGCCATAATACCCACATGTATTCTACCGTTAGAAGCGTACAGAGTGGGAGGTACTTCATCCCACTGAGGTGAGGGCAGAGCGGGGAACCTCTGGCAGTGAGGCTCTGGCTCATGGCCGGACCTGGCCCTCCCAGTGCCTGTGGGTCCCAGGACAGGAGCCTTCATCCTACAGGGGCCTTGTCTACACTGCAGCCCAGTCCTAACCATTCAGCCTTACCGGCCCCCCCCCGCCCCGCCCGCCGCAAAGCCACGAAATAGATGGTATTCCTGTGTTGTCTCCTGCCGCACAAGCACCAGGAGCTGGGAGGATCTTCCACAGAGCTGTGGGGATGGCTGGGATGCCGCGTTGTAAAGTGCAGACCCCGCTGCTCACACGAGGCACTCTGCGTACAGGGGTGGGGGCTCCGAGCAGTTACACACACCTCCGCCTCCCTCAGGGGACACAGGGATATTACTAGGAGAGGCCAGCATGACCGGACTGAGAAAACAGGGTCTCAGCTGCAGGCCCATGGTGCACCAGGCTCGCGGCAGTGGGTGCCCCCGACACCCGACGCCCAGGGGGCCCAGCCTGTGCTCCAAGGGCTCAGTCCCCAAAGCTGGGCCCCTTCTCCCCCTCGGGGTCTTGGCTCTTGCCTCCCCTGCAAAGCCCCTTCCCTCCACACGGCCTGTCGTGAGTCGTCCACCCACAGCATTTTCTGAGCTCCCGGGCTGCTCAGGGTGGACCCACGTCACCGGCGCCAGCCTCACGTCCCGGCCCTATCACAGTCAGGCTCCTTGCAAACAGGGAGCAGCACTCTCCTTTACTCTGTGCTTACACGGAAGTTTCCCCCTCACAACCATCTGTGGACCAACCTGACCGACTGGTCAACCCCGAGTTTGCTGTAACAACTGAAGGACGAGGCCTGTGGCAGGGCCCTGTCAACTCAAGGATGTGCAAAAACAATCACTCCGTAGCTCATCTGCGCTGCATCCCCCAGTGCCCACACGGTGGGGGGCGAGGGGGGGGCGGGGAGAAAAGGCTTTCCGCTGAGCAGTAAGAGGAAAACACAGCTAGGTGCCTCCCAAATATTTCCTTAGGATTCCAGAATTCCCCAGCACCTGGCAAACCTCCAGCCTTCTCACCTCTGATGATACACGGCCACCATTAATGAGCACATAAAAAAATCTCTCAGCTAAATGAGACGTCCTCCTGTTCAGCATTCAGCTCATCTATACCCTGCTTTCAAACACAGATATTCCTCCAAGAGGTATGGGCACTCACTGTTCTTCAGTGTGGTTGTTTTTAGTATTACGTTGTAGCATTTAATGTCGGGCCATAAAGCAAAACAGCCTCTCCCCTGCTTCTCTGAGAAGAGCTGAGTGTCACTTCCATGAAATGAAACAGCATCTTATTATCTGGCGGAGTGGAGGGGCAGGGTGGGGAAAGAGGCGCTGACAGCCGGCCGTGTGGGAGCTCTCAACGTCCATGCTCGTGGGCCCATGTACTTGTGAGTGGCACGGTGAACCTTCTCGTTTATTCGGGCAACAATTCCTGCCACCATCCGAAAACCTAGAGGGCCGCTTCCCAACCACAGACAGGTCCATTCTCGGAGTCTCCTGCGTGTGCTGGCAGTGCATGCCCAGGGACACCAAATGGACTGAAAAGCAAGAGTCCGCCCATCTGTCAAGCTACCCACACCCCTCGTCCCTGAGGTCAGAGCAGTTTCAACTAGCACGGCGCGTCTCTGTTGGTTTGATATGTCTGTCTGCAGCCAAAAAGCCATCAACCTGCAATCCACCCCACCCCTGGCACAGAGACCCCCGCACTCACAGGCCTAAGGTAAAGCACGGGAGACTCTCAGCCATCACCTGACGTAGGTAGTGTCTACTTAAGATGAGAAACATCTAGCACTCTACTCTCAGACATCTGCTAGAGACCGCCGGCCGACGCAGCAGCTGTCCCACTAGGCTGGCGCACGTTATGACTGGTGCATGACGCAGGCCCATTCCCTCGCTCCTGAGTGAGCGCACAGGGGCAGAAGACAAGCAGACGTAGGAGGCACCTCCGGTTCCCACTCAGCACTGCGGCAGGTGGGGTGTCAGGCAGGGGAGGGGCCTGGGGTTGGCTGCAGGCGCTCTTGCACTGAGCCATGTTCACCCTCCCAGTGAAGCCTCATCCCAGCCAAGAGGTAGGTGCCATCACCGCTCCGTCGTACAGATGAGGAAACTAAGGCCCCAAATCACGAAGGGACTTGCTGAAGTGAACAGCTGAGAGGAATAAGACTAGGGTCTTGATGAATGCAAAACCTTCGGGTTTCTGGTGATGGAACGCAAAGCCAGAGAGGGAACCTAATGTGGGGATGGCTGCCTTCTCAACAGGAGCGCCCTTTAAGCTACGGCTACACTGGGGGGGTCTTCCCTGCGACTCCTTCCCCAGCCATGACACACTCGAACATTCACATCCTGAAAATGGCAGAACCAACCCATCCTCGGGCCTGGGTGTCCTTGCCCCGCCAGCCGAGCCGCTCCATGGCATTCACCACCTGAAACCCCTCATCCAGCACCACCCATCCCCGCACACTCAGGGCCCTGGCTCTGCTCCTCTTCCTCTGGTCACTGCTTGTTCTGGGCCAGTGACCTCCCCAACCCCCTTCTCCGACCATCTCGGCCTTTCTAGCTGTCCCCTGGAAGCTCAGAGCTGCTCTGCTCCCAACACCCAGAAGCACCGGCCTTCCGCAAAATGTAACCCCACTGTCTCCACGGCTGGGCCCCAACTCTCAGTCCTGGCGGCCACTATCATCATGCCGGAAACCTACAGCACTGTTGAAAATGCTACACCTCTTCCCCAGCAAGCCTAGAGCACTGGGGGGGGGGGCAGCCCCTCAGGGATGAGGCGCATCTCCCAGGGAGCCAGTCCCGTCAGGGGCTCGGAGCCCGTCCACGAGAAGGGAAGAGGCACCTCCGTGGAGGGGTTGGAGACCTGGCAGGAGGAGGACAGACACCTGTGGGGGAAGTGGCAGCATACAGGAGCCTGAGCAGGGTGCAGACAGCAGGGATGAGAAGCTGCCTCCCACAGCATAAAGGATACCAAGTCACCATATCAAGGCTGTCAGAGGAGGGAGTTACAAACCTGTTGGGTTTGAAAGGAGACGGTTCTTAACCTGTACCTACACAGTGGTGAACGTGTCTGTGCAGAGACACACGTGCACACATGCGCGCGTCAAGGAGAAAGCGAGCAACGAGACACTGGTTCCCATGAGAACACCAGCACCCAGATCCCAGTTTCTAAATCTGGATGCCGCTGATGGGAACTGGGCTGCTGCGAGGTGTGCTCCATGCCGGGACGGGGCAGAAAGCACAAGCTGGAAGTAAGGACTACTCAAAGAACAAGGGCCACAGAAGCCGGTGGGAACGGGGTCGCCCGGTAACCGGGAACATCGTGATAAGCAACGGTGGCACTGGACTGTAACCCACTGAACAAGAAAGGAAACCGTGAGTTCACACCGAATACACTCAAAGTCTGACGAGGAATATCCCCAGAGCTACATACCTCTTCCCCAAACTCGTCATTACTTACAAAGGGGACGGGGGCCTTCAGAGCGAGAGTTCCGGCAGCACCCGCTTCATCAAGTGGTAAGCAAGTTAGCTGCATAACCAGGAGCAGGATACGTCTACTCGTGTGCCACCTGTCACCTGCCGTGGGGGGAAGGCAGACCTCTTCTGTGACACTCCTGTTAATCCTGAGGAAACAGCGGGGTGTTCTACTAAACCCAGCCGGTGATCCTCTGGGTGTCAGGGTCATGAGGGTCAAGGAAAGACTGAGGACCTGGTCCCGTTTGGATGGGACTAAATCCAGGGCAACGCACGACGCTGAGCCAGGTCCCTGTGCCACAAACAGCATCCTGGGACAGGTGGCGCACCTGAATGCGCCCACGGTCACCCCTGGCAGTGATGGCCACGCTGGGATTACGCTTGTGGGGATCACAATAACTCACAGCAGGTGGAGCAGCATTGCAAGAGCTTACTCTCCTCTGAAGCAGGAAAAAAGCTCCTTAGCTCTGTGCTTGCGAGTTTGGGATTTTTTTTTTTCCAAAATAAAAATTAAAATATGCACTGCTAGATACCACTGCAAATTTGCCGAATCAAATCTCCAGGATTCTTCTTTCTCTTATTCCATACTGTTAAAATCACCATCAGAAGGGCCAGCCCTACTCACTTTTGAAATAAAGGCCAAATACAAATTTTTTAACTTAGAAAAGGCATATGCCCTTTTGAACTCAAAATCCACCGAAATTAGTACAGAGTAGATTACATTCCTAAAGGCAGAGAAATTTTAAAAACATGGTATAAAAAAAATCTATTCATTTCCTGGATTTTTCATGGCAAGAATGAAGTTAAGGAATTCCTTTCATTTTCACTGACACTGTCCCATGAACACCCATCAAAGAGACCGTGTGAGGTACGAGGGAGGGTTCTTTTGTTGGTAGGGAGGAGAGAATGCCCAGAGAATCTAATAGAAGCCATGGGTTCTCACCTGGAAGGTGCAATTCCATACTCAGACACCACCACCCACACGATCCCAGAGGGTTCACGCATGCCCGGGAGCACACCCTAGGATCCAGGTTGAGAAACGTTGTTCTAAAAACCTAATATAAGAGTACTTAAAGAGGGAGAAAAGAGAACACAACTGGTAAAATCCAGCTTTGACAAGGGGTAAATGAAATGGAAACAGTCAGTGGTGGCTAATAAGAAGTCAATTTCACCGGCAAAGACGCCAGGACATGGCAGAAAGCCAAGAAGGCCTCGAGGGAAATCAGCCACGCGAGCAGCTACTCTGTCACTGGGCGCAGGGGACAAGAGGCCTGGGCTGCATGCGGGGAGGCTGTGAGACAGAGACGGTCACCCTAAGACCCCGGAGACAGTGAGACAGGCAAGCAAAGTGGGAAAAACAACACTGTTTCCAATTCAGACTGGAATATAGGCTTCCGCCCCCCACCCCATCCAAAAGTAGAGCATTCCTCTGCCACCCCTGGTAAGCCAATCACTGCTTCCTGCCAACAAAAACCCTCTGGGGGTTCCTTCAGTTAGCAAAAACAGGCTCCAACAGAGGTCTTTCCTAAAATCCAAGCCGCACAAAGTTGGCTTCAAATAGCAGAGGCAATATGTCATTGCAGTTTTTGTTATTTAAAGTAGATGATGGGAATTTCTGCTTTTGCTGAGAGATGGTGAAAGCTGGAAAGGGGAGGGAGGAAGCTGGAGGGGGGAGGGTGCTCTTGCCCCCAATCTTATCAAAAAGATAAAGCTAAACAATGCACAACAGAAACAAAGAAAAACCCACACTTCACTGTTAAATTATACCAAAGTTTAGAGACAAAATAATACCCTATTCACTACTAACTCTTCCATGAAACAAACTATGGGACTATTTCTCAATGCATTTAAATGAGGGCAGCATTATCTTGCTACCAAAACCCAACAAATACGTTGCAAGAAAAGAAAACCACAAACCAATATCACTCATAAATACAGTTGAAAAATTCCTTAGCAAAATATTAGCCATCGAATCCAGCAAAATATAAAAAAGATAACACAAGTGGGGATTATTCCAGGCATTCAAGCTTGGCTTAACAACAAAAATTCAATCAGTGTAATTCACCATATCAACAAACTAAAAAGGAAAAGCCAGGTGATTATGTCACAGATGTTGAGAAAGCATTTTGTAAGATTCAGCATTGATTCTTGACGAAAAAACTTTCAACAGACAAAGAACCATCATGCTGAATGGTGACAGCCTAATGCTCATCCCTCCCGAGACACCAGGCCGAGAAGCGCTGGGCAGGCCTTTCTCAGGAAGAACCAGGACCTGTGGTGCACACAGGAAACTGCCACTCCATTTTTTAAAAAGTGTACATAGCTACTATTACGTGCAAATTTAAAGGAGAAAACGCTATAATCCAGTAATCATTACTTATTAATTTTCCTTGAAACACTCTGTGCAGGACAAATCATACCTTAAAGGTTCTAAGTCCAAAAAGAAATGAAACTCTCAGATTCATGCAAACAACTGGCAGCCCCCAGAGGACCCAGAGCCCCTACAGGGACCCTCGCCACAGGCCATGAAGGAGGGAGGGGCGGCACTTACCGATCCAGCACTCCAAACGTGCACAGGGGGTGGTCTTCACCACATCTGGAGGGTCCACGCCGACATTCAGGCATAAAACTAAGGCAACACTAACCGTCTTCATCTGGAAACAACAGAAACAACAAGTACTTCAGTATGCATCCCACTGACACACTATTCCAGGCTCAGAGATACCCCCAGAACCTATGAAGCCCTGTCCCCACCACCGGCTTCTCCAGCTGTCCTGTGCCACCCCCGAGGTCCTGCACCAGTAACTTCCTTCCTGGAGGGGTTTCAGAGTAACGCCGACAGACAGGAAGAGGTCCGCAGCAGGAGAGGCCTCCACAGGCTTCCTTATGATACGTTCAGAAACAGAATTACTTGACTAAAAAATACAAAGGCACTGGCTACATTGTGCCAAAATCCTTTGCAAAAACTGCACAAGCTTACACTCTGACCAGGTTATACTATTCTCATTAAACTCATTAATGATTTGGTGAGAGAAAAACTGTCATACTGATTCAGTTAGCATTCCTTCAGTATTAGTGACACTGAGTATTTCTTCAAATGTGTATTCACTATTTGTGGCTTTTATGTTTTGTGGATTTCCTACTCACGTTTATACTACTACACTGGCATCAGTGACTATCTCCAATTGACTTCTTGTACTCTTTACATATGAAAGACTGCATCCACATTATTTGTTGCGAATATTCCCCTAGCCTGGCGTTTGACGTCTGACTCATTTCCCGCCTCTGGACATACAAAGTCTTGGTTCTATCACCTGATGCAGCTTTCTGAACTCCTGTTCCTTCTCCAGCAGCCCAGTATGCAGAACGTCAGCCCTCCCTACCCGGCTGCTCAAGCCAGAAAGCTGGAGCTCAGCCTTCAAACGTTTACCGAGCACCTGCTAGGTGCCAATCACTATTTTTAGGTGGTGAGGATGTATCCGTAAATCAAAGGAACCAAAATCCCAGCCAGAGGGTGGTGGGGGTATCACTTCAAACAGGTGAGAGGGCTCTGAGCTGAGTTATCAGAGACCACCCTTGACTCCTCGCCCTGCCTGTTTCATCCAGCCTCCTAACTGCCTCCTGCGCCTGTCCCCTTCACTACCCCTGCTCCCAGCCACAGCCAAGTCCAAGCCAGCTCCGGGCTACAGCTGCCCCCCACCTCCCCGTCCCCAGGGCAGGCTCCACGCTGCAGCCGAAGCATACCTTCCCATGCATCTGCTCACTGCCCTGCTCTGTCCATCCCAAACCTTCAAGATCGACATCTGAACTGCTCCACACGCATCAAAATCTTGAAAGCCCAATTCTTGCTAAGCACGTCACCCACCTGTCACGGCCCCACCCTCGGTGGCTGCACGTCCTCCACCCACTTGGCATGACCTTGGGGCCTCCCAGCCACAGCTCCCTCTGCCTGGAAGGCCGCCCCCTCCCACTCCACCAACCCGGACTCTCCCTTGCAGTCTCCGTGCAGACAGCCATTTCTCAGGGAGGCTTGTCCCCAAACCCCAGTGGGGGCAGCACCACCAGGCACCATGCTCTCCTGCTGGCAGAGCTCTCTGACCTCTAGGCTCCCAAGATCAGAGCTGACCCACGTGGACGCCAACACCCAGCACATGCCCAGGGCTCAGGACCTCCCTGCTCAGTGAGGGCCCACGTGGATTTCTTCTGGTGTTTTAATGTGTTTTAGGTTTAACCTTTCAAGCCATCTGGATGTTGCTGTGGTATATGACACAACATGAGGAATAATTTCTGTCTCAAAACACTAGCCAATCACACCAATTCTCCCTGTTAAATAATCCCTAAACTCACAGGTTTGTAGGACTCCTATAGCATATATAAATTTCCAGACAGATCAAATTCTACTTCAGGCTAACTGGTACCACACTGATCTAAGTAACTTCTCTTTACAACATTTCACAATGCTTGGGAGGGAAGGTTTCCTTTCTCACAATCTTCTTTAAACTTTTACTTAGCTATATTTATATTCATCTCTTTTCTTCCCAAATTAATCACTTATTCAATTTTGGTTTTTTAAAGATTTTTATTTATTTATTTATTTAACAGAGATCGAGAGAGAGCGTAAGTAGGCAGAGCGGCAGGCAGAGGCAGAGGGAGAAGCGGGCTCTCTGCTGAGCAGGGAGCCGGATGCGGGGCTTGATCCCAGGATCCTGGGATCTTGACCCGAGCCGAAGGCAGACGCTTAACCATCTGAGCCACCCAGGCACCCCAGTTATTCAAATTTTTAATCCCATAGAGACTTTGACTAAAGTTGCATTAAACTGCATACTGATAACATTGAGTATTTTAAATTGTCTTCTTTGATCCAAGAAGTCCACATATGAGAATTTGTCAGAGAAAAATACCAAAAAATATAATAGAGCGGAAGTCTGAATGTGTAAAAATTTTCTTCACAGCATTTCTTATCATGAAGAACAAGTAGAAATAACCTAAATTTTAAGTGGTTAAGGGAATGTTTAAGCACGCCAGTATATTCTCTTGACAGAATGACACTTAGGGGCGCCTGGGTGGCTCAGTCGTTAAGCGTCTGCCTTCGGCTCAGGTCATGACCCCAGGGTCCTGGGATCGAGCCCCCCATCGGGCTCCCTGCTTGGTGGGAAGCCTGCTTCTCCCTCTCCCACTCCCCCTTGCTTGTGTTCCTGCTCTCGCTATCTCTCTCTCTGCCAAACAAATAAATAAAATCATCAAAAAAAAAAAAAGAATGACACTTAAATTCTTATAATGTTAAATGAATAAAAATTGATTCAAAAATACCAAAAACATCGTATTAAACATATAAATTAATTTTGGCAAAAAGTGACAACCTCCTAATATTTGATTTTTCTGTACAGGAACACAACGTTTCTCCATTTTTTTCAAATCTTCTTTTAATTTTTGTCAGTACTGTTTTCTTAGTTTTATTCACCAAGAAGTCCTGCACATTTCTTTTAGAATTATTCCTAGACACGTCACGTTATTTGGGGAAGTGTGCTTCTACGCATGTTTTCTCCCCTTCGTGGTTTCTTAGGATAGCCGCTTACACCTCTGCTAGTCACTTTATTAAATGCCTCATCAAATATAATTGCTTCTTGGTGATCCTCCACAGGACCTGTAAGTTGACAAAGATACCGTGACAAATAATGAGTCTGTCTCGTCCTTTCCAGCGGCTCGTTCCTCTCTTCCTGTTTCAGGTCTAGGCCCTGCCCACAACTTCCAAAATAGTATCACTAATGCCTACAGAACACGGCAGTGGCGATCTTCGCGTTTTAATGAGCCATCATGAGTGTTTCCTCATGGAGAACACGGGCAGTGGCAGGAGACACACGTATCACCCACCTTCCCGAAGCTCATGTTAGCGTGCTTCACCGTGACGAAAAGACCTCCTAGTGCAAGTACTGATGTACCCGTTTCCAATAGCCGAACTCCAAAGAGGATTTTTGCTTTAACGAGAAAAGGCAAGAAGCGGAAAGGCGTGCAGAGCTGGTTCTGCAGCCAGCCGGCGTGGAGGCGGTCCACCTGCCCCGGGGGCCGCACGCAGCATCTCATGTCCAGCCCCCACCCCACCCCCGGCTCTGGGCCGTGTCTGAGAGCATCTGGGCTTTAGCTCTGTTTACTGTGTGCACCCGTTAGCAAGATGTGTCCCTAAGGTCTCAGAAGAGCCTGAAAGGTCATTTTTGGAGTCTGGAGGTGCTCAAAATTTTTTTCCCCACATGAATTAATGGTTTCTCTGCTTTACACCATTTCAGCTCAGGAAAGGTTTCGCAGGAGTGCACTGTTTTCGGAGAGTGGGGAAACCCATATAATCTTTATCACGTCAAGAAAAGACTCCTGTGTTCAAAACAATATTTCAAGTGTGTGAGGGGAGAGTATTTAGTCTTAAAATATGTATATTTATTAACGATAAATCGCTTTCTAAAGGAGCTGTACGCCTGCCGCCAGAGACAGTCTGAAAAGAAGAACAGTGCCTTCCTATGGGCACGTGCCAGAATCTTCTCGTTATGAACCATAGAGAACAAATGGTCCCTTTATTGTCAGGAGAAAGGGCAGAAAATCATTCAGAGAACAGCAATGGTTATTGCTTTTCCTCGTCATTTTCCAATATTTAAGTGATCAGTATCAGTAACACCACACGGTCGATCCACTATCTTACAGCAAAGTCAGCCTTCGAGGACGAGCTGGTCCAAACTAGAAGTTCCACGGAAACATCTCTGCGGCCTTCCTGTGGCCACGGTCATACCAACAGCTGCCCTACAACATCTTTAAAGCAGGGGTTTCTCCGGGCGCCTGGGTGGCTCAGTTGGTTAAGCGTCTGCCTTCAGTTCAGGTCATGATCCTGGAGTCCCGGGATCGAGTCCCGCATCGGGCTCCCTGCTCGGCAGGGAGTCTACTTCTCCCTCTGACCCTCCCCCCTCTCATGTGCTCTCTGTCTCTCTCATTCTGTCTCAAATAAATAAATAAAAAAAAATCTTTAAAAAAAAAAAAAAAGCAGGGGTTTCTCCTATGCTCAGAAGCTGCAAGGTCTCGAGAGGTGGTCACCCACACCCGGGAGCGAGCTCCAAGCTGCTCGGCTCAGTCACCCTGGGGCCCGCTGGAAGGAAAGCCGCTCGGAGGAAACCATGTCTCTCTACGGATCAGGTCTCATTTTCAAAAACACGGTCTGCCCCACCGAAGCTTAACAGGTCTCCGTAGTCTTACTCTCTCCTCAATCTGCGAAGGGAACAGGCTCCTGAACTGTCAGGTTCCTTCGCAAAGCCCAGCTGAGGGAGCAACACTCAGGGGGCTACGTTAAGGGACTCCAAACCCACTAGGCCTCGGGTCCAGGTCGGTGTCTCTGCACAGCGGGCCTGGCAGTCTCCCCCAGCCCCCGCCGGCCCCGCACCTGGGGAGGGAAGGGGGAGAGCCCCTCTTCAGGGAACACGTGCTCAGTGAGCCCCCACACTCCCCCTCGTGTCTCGGGGATTCATGATAGGCCTCATGCTGGGTCACTTCTGAGCCTCCTCCAATTACTCACGCTCACCCACTAACAGGCAGAGGGCCAAGCAACCTGAGCTCTCCAGCCATTGTAATCCTTTCCTAAAGGGCCCTGAACCGGGTGCTTGTGTCCCCACCTGCTTTTTCCTCTAAACCTCCCTGGGGTCAGAACATTCATGCAGCACCCACCAGCCCGGGTCACGGACCCACCTCTTCCTCCTCAGCCGACACCCCAGACACATCACATTCCCTCAACCTCTATATAAGCGTTTTTAAACACACAATTCTCAAATAATTTCTGGTTTAATTACAAAATTATTATGTCAGAAGCTCTCCAAGGGCTTAGACAGAAATACTAATGGAAGCCCAACGATCACCCTTTAGTCCCACGAAACACTAAAGGGCCCCATGTCCCCATGCCTGTCACCAAGCACAGGCTTCATTAGTGACCAGACTTCCCCACGGTCGCTTTACAGGTGAGCAACAGGAGAACATGGCCCTCAGTCACTGTGAAATTCGCTCCACTCCATCGGTGAAGATGCAGCAGGAGATAATCTGATTCATCCTTGCTCATACAATACACACCTGACCCTACCTCCTGAGTTATGCCTTTTTAAGAAAACAAAAAGGTCTCAAGAATATATTGACACATGGAGTAGAAAAACATATTCGGCCTAATCGATCTAATTCCACCAGTGGGCAAAAGATATTACCAGTGGAAATCCTTAAGCCAATCAATGTGTCTAGTGTTCCCCTGCAAATTTTAATAGTGCTGGCCTGATTCCAAACGTGGTAAGCTTAAAATTCTTAGCTATACCCTAAAGTGCCTTTTTGGTATTTTATTTTCATTTCTCATTCCAAAAACTCCAGATTAATGTTTTTTAATAACACAGTTATAGCATTAAGAGAATGTAAAGGCTATGAAATTTAATGTGCCAAAAACTGCCTAATAGTATATCAAATAACCATTTTGGACTTTAAAACATTTCTTCTTCAGTGCAATATAATTGAAGATGACAGTTATATCCCCAGAGGTTAATTCTGAACTTGAAAGGAGTATCATCTTGAGAAGCTATAAAACACTAAGTGGTCATTGGGAACGTGACCTTGGTCACATCGTTAGTTCCAATGGGTCCTGAACAATGCCCTAACGCTGAAAGTGAGAAGCAGGCAGGTATGGATGACTTCTGAGGGCCTGAGGACTTCTCCAATCCTTGAGTTCTGGCTCCAGGCCTGGGCTCTCCAGCTGTACCAAAAGCACCCCTACAGGCACGGAGCATGCTGCCCTGCGATGCCGGGCCCAACCACACCATGGATGGGAGGTGGGAGAGGCTGGGGACAGCCGAGCAGCGGGGGCCGGCACTCCTGAAAAGCCTGACCAGTGTCCCATCATATAGTCCTCTGGCACTGGGTTTGTTTTGAAATTCAAAGTTTTTTAGATTTACAAAAGAATAATATGGTACATAACTCATATCTCATAGAATACACCCAAAAGGGTCTGTCTGCAACAACATTCAATATTCAAAACCATTAAAATTTCCACAGTGCAATGCACAAATGACCACTCTCCGTGGGATAAAGACTATTAACCAGGTCACATCCACTTGGCCACAAGACGAGAGGTGAAAACCTTTCCAGTGTTCAGAGCTCGCTGGGTTCAAAACTGCAGATGAGCACCTGCAGACCCGATCACCACCCGGACTTGAAAGCCCCATATCCCCAAGCAGATGTCACCTCAATGATTAAAAATACATTAATGCCTGCCACCACTCAAAGAATTCAAAACAAAATCACAAGGGATTCCTTTATTTGTTTCCTCCCACTTAACTGATTCGATAAACCATATATATTTTAAAAGATACAGTTGATCAAGCGGCACAATCAAACCTCAATGTAATAAATTCAAAGCTTACATGTGATGACATCCAAGCTGTACGCAGGATGAAGAAATTACACATGTGTTAAAGCGGCCAATCATTGCTTTCTGCTCCCCACACTGTGAGCCTGACTCACAAGCCGGTGTAATGGAAAAGAAACAGGAAGCAAGGCTGGGGTTACCACACATCCACTATCCCCTGCCTGTCTGAGGCAAAGCCACCCAATTCCCAGCAGTGCTCGTTAAGATTCAGAGCATCAAGCAGAAACTTTGAGCAGAGTCGAAGCTACACAAATGCATAATTTATAAAGGAAGTCAGAAACTAGAACATACAGCGAACAGAGCAGATACACCGCGGGGCGGGGGGTGGAGGGAGGGAGGGTGTCAGGTTGAAAAAAAGGGGAAAAAAAAGGTTTACCTCCTAACTCCCAACCCAAAGACTGCTAGAAAGAAGTGAACAGTAAACCTCACAAGAAGGACATCAAATGGAATTTCTGCAGCCCAAACCTGCAACCCAATACAAGATCCTCATCACCAGCCGCCGCAGGAACCTGGCGATTCCCCATCTGTGTATTCCTTTGTTCATTTCAGCCGGAACTGGAGCCAGCGAGGTTCTTGAATTTATAAGTCCGTCCCCTATCTTCCACCAGAAGCCTAATTTAGGTTTCAGCTTTTTCGAGGCTAAATTCTCTCTGTAGTTCCCTGTGTTTAAAATCTGCCTCCACTCCTGTAAGGCAGGCTAATGAAAAGGGAGGAGACAACAGGTAACTTTTCAACATGGAAAACCAGAAGGTTGCGTTCACGGCCCTTCCCGACCCTGTGTGCCAGAGCGCTCCTTTCTCACTCACCTCTCCCATCCCCTCCAAACCACCCGGGACACTGGGAGAACACTTACTTCCCACATCACAGGCCCTTGAGAAATTTAGGTCTCTAAAAATTGAATTAAAGAGCTGCACACAAAATAGGTATATTATAGAGATCATAACTGCTTTGAACAAACCGAAGAAATCCCTTCTTGAAGGAGCTGGATACTGAATCTTTAAGTGATTCCTTCATGAAACAAGCAGTCTCGCTGATGCCACCTTGGCCAACCTGGACATCTGTGCAGAGGTCTATCGGTGACTCGCCCCATCCTACTCTAAAAAGCCACCTTCTCGCACTAGTGAGCTGAGGGAGGGACAAGAATGACTTCTTCACCTTTTCTTATTAACACCGTATGGGGTGAAAGTTTAAAAAGAAAATCCAGTCTCCTTATCTAAAAAGTGAAAATAAAAATACTTTGTCACAAAGGGAGAACATGAAGATATAGATGCTTACAAATTAACTCTAAATAATTCAACAACATAAAATCTAAATATGCTAAACTTAAATGCTATTGAAGCCTAGAGGTCAGGCTTGAAGGGCAGAATTCAATGGCATATGCTAAATGATGCTATCTCTCACATGACAGAACATTACAGTGCCTTTAAAAACATATATTCAGGGTCGCCTGGCTGGCTCGGTTGGTTAAGCTTCCAACTCTTGGTTTTGGCTCAGGTCATGGTTCTGAGATCGAGCCCCACATTGGGCTCCAAGCTTAGCAGGGAGCCTGCTTGAGATTTTCTCTCCCTCTGCCCTTCAGCCCTCTAAAAATAAATAAATAAATCTTAAAAAAAAATTTTGTTTTCTGGTTGCACAAGTCTGTTGTTGGGCTCCATTGGTAAATGGGTAAACGAAACTTTGTAGTATGTGAATTATATCTCAATAAAGCTGTTAAAAAAGGATGTATTTTCAAGGACTGTAAGTGGCATGGGAGGCACCCAAACATAACTTGAGTGAAAAGAGGAAAGCGCAAAACCATGTCCACGTCATTACTATTCCAAGTGTGTGAATACACACATGTAAAGGACGCAGAATAAAAACAAGATGTCACAAGTGGTTTCGATCTCTGAGGATTGGAAAGTGTGGATGATTCCTCCTTTTCTCTTTGTACCTGGCCCTTCTGTGTATTTTCAAATTCTCCACCATAAACAAGTTACTTCTAGAAGCAGGGGGGAAAGTCATCAAAATGACTTCATTATAATAGTCAAGGATTTCTCTCGTGCGTGCGTGCATGTGTGTGTGTGTGTGTAATTTTTATTACATTCTGAAGAAAGAGAAAACAGCTCGTTGGGCCAGCTGAAGCTTAGACTGGTATCCAAGGCAACAAGCACGCTGGGACCGTGAGAGGAAATACAATGCAGGCGACCGCGCGTGCTCGCGGAGAGAAGCTGGTTCTCAGTCTCGAGCAGTCCAACCCCACCGAATACGGCTTCGTGGTCCATAAATACCTGGTCCTGGCAGAGTGAGTACAGCAAAGGGCTCCCATCCCCTTTTCCTTCACTCCTTCCTGGCTTAGGACACAAGATAAACCCTGCTGCTGAAATTTTTTTCTTGGGAATGAGATTTTCCTTCAATAAACGGATTGATTTCAAGGCTACTTAGAGATTTCTTTTATTTGATAAGACACTGGGTCATTGCTTTCCCACTCCTAACGTAAATTAAAATCAGCAGCCTCACCATGGGAGCAAGCCGTTCGTTCAGGGCTAACTTTTCTTCCACTCTTCATTATCCAACGGTCTGATACCCATGACACGCACTTCATAAAAACAATCCCAAGGCAAACAACCGTACACAGAGCTCCCATGCTGGCTGAAGACGCACCCCCGTGGTGCCTGGACCACCTGGATAACTGGCATTTCACAAAGTCAAAGTCCAAGGATGCGAAGTGGGGCTATTTCCTTCCGCTCCCATCCCACATCCTGGTTGGGCCAACAGAGCTGATGAAGCAGCTCTCACAGGCCCCACAGCTCCACGTGGAGGGCGGAGGGCGCGGTGGACTCAGGCCACGGGGCCCTGGAGAGGGTCGCAACCCCATGAAAGCTGTGGGGCAGAGCACAGCTCAGGGGGCTCCCAGGAAGGCTCCTCCTGATGACGGGAAGGAAGGGAGGTCCACCAGCAGGCTGCTGTGGTGAAGAGGAAGGCCTGACAGAGGCTGGCAAGAATGCAAAGGGACAGGAAAGAACCAAAAAAAGGGAAAGAAACCTCTACCTCAAAAAGAACAGGTGACCGGGTGCAGCTACAGGGTGGCAGCGATGAACGGCACAGGCCCGTCAGAGGTCTGCATGCTGACACTCTAAGAAGGCTCCCATTCAGATGCTCCCACAGAGAAAGGATGCAGCAAACATCTGCCACCTGTGGTCTCCGTAACCTGTTTAACACTTTCTGTACATCTTGGCATCTTTCTATACTATGGGTGCTACCTTCCCAAGGGAGAAAATAAAGCAATTGTGACTCGGACTCTGGCAGCTAAGGGGCCGGCGTGTGGCTTACGCTCCTCCAGGCAGACGCACCTACCGGATCCAGCAATGCCAGCACACCCCTCCACAGGGAGCTGCATGGCAGGGTCACCTCTTGAGGGTGGCACTGGAAGGTGCATCCCAATGTCCCAGCTGTTCAGCCCCCTTGGCGTCTTCATAACTTCAGAGTCTGACTCTAAGTCCTCCCAGAGATCCTTCAACAAATTCCTTCTCTGCTTCACCTTGCGTGGATTCTGATGGCTGTAACTAAGAACCCTCAGGCTCTTTAGGGGACAGAGCATTCTAAAGCCGAAACCAGTGTTGGAGTTAAGGAAATGGAGTTAAGGAAATTATTATCTTGTAATAATCACCCACTCAAGGGTCATCACACCTGGGAACTGAGGACACCCAGATTTTCCAAGGTGTCTTATCCCAACGACTGGGACCTTTACCTCCCCTCCCACGCAGACTAGCTGACCATGTCTAAGGGAGACAAGAAGGGAACAAAAGGTCAGAGCTGAGCCATCAGTGAACCACCACCATCAGGAATCTTCCCAGGCCCTGAACACACTCAGTCTGAGGCTACCAAAGGAGCACCTTGATCTCACAGTACTTTGGATCTAAAACTGGTGCTGGCATCTCCTTCCTTCTGGACGGCAGATCTGGAGGAGAAGAGGCTCAGGAGGTCCCTACAGGAGGGCCCAGGAACAAGAGCCACAGCGGGCCTGCCTGCGCTGGAGCAGGAAGGCAGGACTGGGCTGGGGAGGGAGCAGCGGGCCTGCAGCAGGCGCCCAGTGGCTTTTCCTGCCACCTGCAAAAGGACGAAGGCTTAGCAAACCTCATCTTCATAAAATAGTGTCAGAACTCCCCCCATGACCCAATCATTCAAAGGAATCCTAAGTGAGAAATGACCACAGGACAGGGCCACAGGTGACATCATAAACCTGAAGTAATAAACACCGACATTTCAACTTCTCTCGGAGTCCCGCTGGTGGAGGTGACAGCACTGCGAACTTCCTTGGGGCTGTGGGCTGCTAAGCCAGCCGACAGCAAGCCCGGGCGTACAGCCAGGCCCACGGCCCTGAATTTAAAATCACGGATGAGCAGAGGCACCTCTTCACCCGCTGCCTCAAAGCAGGAGTTAGGATCCGAGCGGTGAGGCGTCTCCTACAGCCTGCCATTGGCTATGTACACCTCTCTTTGACACTCTTGCTCCTCGGCCCAAAGTGTTTGGTCTTCAACATTCTCCATCTGCTCTGCTCTCAGAAACTGTTGCGACAACACGCAACACACCCAGATCCAGAAGAGCCACATTCACCATCGCCGTGCCGTGTGAACAAAGCCAAACCCCAACACGGGTCTGCAAATGTCGTGGGTTCTCCTGACAACCAAGCACGAGGCTCAGTCCTGAAGAGCCATAAAAATCATTAATCATCCCCACAAAACACAGGATTTGAGAGACGAGGAAAGAAAGCAAGCTAGGTGAGTCCTAGTGGCAAAAGCTCTCCTCCTGATAGAGTAATTTTAAAGAAAAATCCAAGTGGAACCTCAAAAACACAACATTTAAAAAAACAAAAAGCAAAACCAATTTCAAAAACGAATGATATCTTTCAGGGAACATTTCAAACATGAATCACATCAAGGCCTCTGAACCTCTGAAGGCCAGTCCCTTCCCCAGGGAGGCCACCTCGCCGCCCCCTCGCTGTGCAAACCCCCCTGGCCCCCAACCCACCAGGCCTCTCAGACCGCAGCACCCGGCTCAGGGAGCATCTGTTCGTGGGTGGGCCACTCTGGACTGTGGGTCTGTCCACCTCACTTGGTCACCTTTGAAGCTCCCGGCGCTGGGGCCCTTGCCCACAAGAGAAAGGTCCTGGATAAACATGGGAAAGAGAGAGGGAGAGTCTGCTTTTTCAGAAACTAGATGACAATCAAGGACTCCCCACTACTCCAGCGGTACCTGTGGGGGCCCTCCACAAATACCAGGAAGAAAGTCGCTATTCTTCTCAAGTCCTGTAACGGGAAATCCACCTATTACAGCCACCCCTGGGGATGGAGACGAGCGTGGGGATGGACAGCTCATCATCCTCACAGTCACCGACACAGAACGCAGGGCCCAGCTGAAATCTTAATGCCGTTTCAATAATGCTTCCCACTGTGGAACCACAGAGAATCTCCTGGATCCAATCTGTTCTTCTTGGAAGTGTCCATATATAAATGCTATCGCATATTAAATGTAAGCATAAAAAAGAAGGCACGAGAGGTAGGGGTCTGAATATTCATTTCAAATGTCTTCCTGAAATGCCTGAGGCATCAGAGGTAGTCATGGGTTCAAGGGATGACACAGGCAGGGCTCAGAGCTCACCTTGTCTGACATAAATGAAGACAGCTTTGAAAGAAACAGTGACATTCAATCTGAGTCTGGAGAGAGAATTCGAAGGCCAGCAAGCAGCACCAGGCAACGCGGGTCACAGGAGCAGAGGCGGAAGGATGGCCGGGCTCCCCAGGAGGAGTGGAGCCAGGCAGGCTGCATGCCACGCCGAGGGGGTGTCCTTCACCTACACGAATGGGCTACATGGGGGATCCCTGGCTCTAGGGAGCTGTTGTGATGTTTCTGAGCTGTGATATGTCAGGTGCTTTTGGTTCCTTTTACAAATACACACATGCACTAATATATATTATTTCACCCTTAAAATTCTACCCACAATTTTATGGCTTTACATCTTTGACGATTTTCAAATCAGCTTAAAGTTCAATGAAAAGTACTCCTATCATCACAAGATACAGGGTTCAGAGAGAAAATTAGTCACAAAGAGAAAGCTAGGAATCAGAATGGCTTCAGAGATCTCAAATGCAAGGAAAGCAAACCAGATTTCCAACCTAGAATTTCATAACTAGACAATCAATTAAGTGTGATGAGCATAAAATTAAGACTTATATAAAAAGCCCATCCTATTTTTATTTTTTTAAAGATTTTTTTATTTATTTATTTGAGGTAGAGAGTGAGAGAGAGAGAACATGAGCAGGGGGGGCAGAGGGAGAGGGAGAAGCAGACTCCCTGCTGAGCAGGGAGCCCGATGTGGGGCTCATCCCAGGGCCTGAGCTGAAAGGCAGATGCTTAACAGACTAAGCCACCCAGGCGCCCCACCCATCCTATTTTTAAATGATAAAGGAGAGAATTGTGTACAAAATTATAAGTGGATTCACAAACACAATATGAAGTTATCACCAACACACTGGCATTCTGGCCCAAAAGGCTGAACCTGAACATGACTGTGCTTCACCATTAGACTGCTGGTCTGCAAGAGATGCAGGGGACAGAGGAACAAGTTAGATGACACCACAAAGACAAAATCAGCAAAACCTAAACATGAGACATTCTCCAGCACAACCAGCCTGGACCCCTTCTTCAAAAAGTCACCGTTGTTTAAAAAAAAAAAAGAAAAAAGTTCTACCATAAACCATTGTAACAGGTAGAACTTGGCTTTAAAAACAGCTGTGAAAGATGTCATGAAACAGCCGGACAAATGTGGGCACAGTCAAGTTATCAGACAGCAATGAGGATGCAGAGCTGACTCTCGGGAGCGAGCTCAGGGTCGGGGTCAGGCAGGAGGACGTGCGCACAGAGGTGTTCCGAGTTCAGGAGGAAAGAGTCACCACATGTCTACTAACTTTCAGGTGACTCAAGAACACACAACAGGAGGAAAAGAGCCAATACAGCAAACTGTGAACAACTGTTGGACCCAAGCAGGAGACACAGCGTTGTGCGTTGTCCTGGTCTTTCGACTGTTCTAGCTGTCGGAGGGCTTTTCCAACCAGACTGGAGGCCACCTCGTTGAAGAAAACGAAACTGATCACAGGATCCCAAGCAAAAATACATCCTGTTGCTTCAAACTAGTTTCCAGATGAATAAAATTATTTTAGTTTCCACGGAAGGGTAAGTTCTGGAAACCGTTACAAGGCCCAGACTGTGCGTGTACCTGCACCACTCTAAAATTCAGCGGAAGGAGCAGAGGAGCGGCAGCACCTCAGCGTCACACCTGCTTTTTGCTGTTCTTGCTAAACTGATACGAGTCCAAAACTAAGCCTGTGTCAAAGAACTTTCTGGGTTTTCCTTCAGGAGTGAATTCTAACATGTCCGGAGAGCCGCGCTTCCTCTGGCCTCCTCTTTGTCAGTGACACGGGGCGCTCCTTCCGGGCGCTTCTGCCACGGGCCCAAAGACCCCGCCAGGAAGGCCCACGTCTCACTCACCCCTCTCAGTGGCAGCTGCCCAACAAGGACCAGCCAGGAGCGCAGCCCTGAGGCCACCACCGGCTGCCCTGTCCCCGGACAAAGGTTTCCGTAGCGGACCACGCCACCCGAGGGCAGGCAGCGCTACAGCCTCATCACACTCTCTTTACCAGGCAAGTAAATGAAGCCCACTGAACCCTCCTTACGAACAACAAAAACCACTTGCTCACTTTAATGAGCTATGGTAATTGACAACAATGGGAACATTACACATTACATGAACAAAATTCAGAAATGTTTTCCGTCTGTATCATCATTATGTTGTATAATTGAGCTTTTGCTGCACGTACCAGGAATAGGAAATGTTTTACATTTTGCTTAGCTGACTGTATAATGAAAGTAGTAAAACTGAACAGATATATCGGGGGAGAAGGGGGAGGGGAGAGGAGGGCTGGATGAGGAGGAGGAGAAGGAGGGAGACGTAAAGAAGGAGGAGGAAGTGGGGAAGGAGGAGGAGGAAGAGCAGGTAGAAGAGGAGGAGGGGAAGGGGTAAGGGGAGGAGGGGGAGGAGCGGGGAGGGGAGGAGGAGGAAGGGAGGCCACCCCCCCCCCCCCCCCGCAGTTCTCTCCTCCTATGGCTTAGTGCCCTGCTGCCCTCTGGCCTCTCTCTCTGTCATCGTCCCCTGCCTCCCTCTCACCCCAAATCCGTCCCATGTGCATCATCCCCTGTGTCAGTGAAAGGCACTGCCAATCACTCAGCTCCAAACCCTGGAGGCTTCGCCCCAAGCCCTGGCGCTCCGACGGTCAAACTGAAGCTCACTTCGCACTTTCGTCACCCCCTTGGTTCACTGCCTTAGTTCAGGCGTCAGCCTGTCCGTCCCCGGGAGAGCAGCACATTCTCAACTGCTCCCTCCAACCTGGCCTCCTCCGTCCGTCTGTGCGTGGACCGTCCAGGCATGCTGGGCCCGTCTCCCGCAGGCACCCTCGCGGTGCTCTCCAGCCTGCGAGCCTTGGCTCTGCCCATCCGTCGCCCACCTTTACACGTGTCCTTGGGACCAAACCGACGACTCTCTCTCGTGCTTCACCTTTCCTCTGCCCAGAATGCCCTTCGCACCACCGTCTGCTCCACTGACTCCTGAAAACCTCTGCCCAGCCCGGGTGACCCGCCTCTGGTCTGTGCTCCCCAAGCCCTCGCACACCGTGGGAGCCCCACACGCTGGATTCCACGTGGAGCACCACGTGCCCTGCTAGTGCACTGGGAGTGGGGCCCGTGCCGGACACAGAGACTCGTTACAAAGGACACCCGAGAACCACTCTCCAGACAGGATGACGCCCGCATGCACGCGCCCAGGAGCCTCTGCCGCTGCCGGAGCCTTGCACGGTTGCCCAGCGCGCTGTGCAAGAGAGCAGCCTGGGAATCACCGGCAAGGCCAGGCGCGTGTCCCACGGCGGAGAAGAGCTCCCGAGCCTGGGACTGGATGTCCCTCCACTCTGCACACACAACAGGCCGGTCCCAGGCTATTTAGCACGATGACCACTTCACAGCTACCAGGACAGTGATGAAGGACGGTTCCACACTTGTGTACCATCTACTCTGAGACCCTCATGTGTTTTAGAAAGTTACGAAGCCTAGAAGCACCCATACACGTGTGAGAAACTAGCGTGCTTGACAGAGGTGGCAATATAGAGCCGAGGAGGAAAAAAATGCCTTGATAACTAACCCTGGGCGTAGGAGAAAACGAAACTAGATCTCTACCACAGACGCCAGGTTGGCTGCAGACCGACACGTGAAAAACAACACCTGAAAACAAAGTACAAAACAGCTTTAGGGCCCTCGGGCAGGAGGTGGGTGTGCAAATGGACAAGAAGAGTCTGCAGCCACACTTGGCACAGGTGGGAGACAGGACGAACCTGAGTGCGTGCGTGCACACACACACACCCTGAATGCAGATCTAGGGAAAATGTCCATCCATACATATAACCAAAGTCTTAGCATCCATTTTGCTGTTAAAAAAGGTAAGAAAAACTAAGTAAGATGCAAATACAAAAAAGAACAAAAAATACAATTTCCAAAATAAAAAACTTACATGGCCACAAGTACGCACCACACAATGCAGAACCTCACTATTTCTCAGGGAAATTCGGAGAAGATACCATTTCACACCATGAGACTGGAAAAAATTTCAAGTCCAGAATACCTAAAATTAGTGAGGTTGTGGTTAAACAGGAGCCCTTGGATACTCTGGGACACAGAGCACTGACGTGCTGGCTCTCTGAACAGAGTTCCGGCAACATGATCAACCGGGCGAATGCCCACACCTACAAACTTGATTCCACCATGTAGGTAAACACCCTAGAGAAACTCTCTTACCTGGCTTTAAATTTTACCTACTCAAGTAGCATTATAATAAAAATTGTATTTTCTTATTGTGAACAAGGGTTTAAGGACAAGGGCCCTGGAGACAGGACCATGTCTCCAAGGGTCCCAGATCTGCCCCCAAGGGACTGGCACCCAGGGGTCAAAAATGTTCCCCAGTTCCTCTAAACAAGCAATACCAAAATAACTGGGGGGATACACAGTCAAAATTAATTTTATATATATGTATACACTCCAGAAGAAAGTTGAGGGAAGTGATGGGCAAAACACTGGTTTTGGAGTTAGAGACACAGGAGTTTAAATCCTGATTCAACCACTAAGTGGCTACACTAGAAAGCAGGAAAGGTTACAAAAATAATAATCAACTAGTAAACTAAAATAAAGAGCAATTAAGAAACACTTTATTGGTAAGTGAGATGAGAACTATTAAAATATTTTTTAAACATTATCAACACTATAGTTTTGGATCCAAAATTGCCTTCAATTATAACTAAAATGTGATCCTGTCAAAAGCCATAGAGTAATACAATTTTCACACAACGTTCCATCAGTAAAAAGTTGAAGAAAGCCAGGACTGTAGGCACGCTAGCTTACTGTGTATGCACATCACACTCAGCTGCTAATACAGAATCTATGGCCACCTTTCCTTTGCTTCCTCTATAATGGGTCTTTTCCTTGTTAGATAAGGAATCTTTTACCTAAGTATTTCCTCTAAAAATCTAGAGTTGAGTTTCAATCAGAGAATGGCCCTCCAGATTGCTAAGAGGCATCATTTGTAGGTAGATATGCAATGCAACCCCCTCCACAGACAGACAGACAGACAGACACACACACACACACACACACAAGACCTTTGAATGAATGAACAGATGGATGAATGAATGAATGAATGAACGGGCAGGTAGGTATGTGGGTAGGTAAATAGGTAGATATAGATTATGAGTGAATAAATGGATTGGCATAAAGGTAGTACATAGAGAAATAGACGATGAGTAAATGGATGGGTGGGTAGAACGGATAGATTGATTGATTATAGGCAAATACACGGATAGGTAAATAGATAATGCATAAATAAAGGGGGGTGGGTAGGATAGACAGGCAGAAGTCTGAAATTTGCCTCAGGCAAATAACTTCCCACAGTGTCATCCCTAAAACAAAATCATGCAAATACAAGTGACAACAGAACTATTCCCAAAGTCCAAGTTAATCAAGTCCTTGGACTAGAGAAAAGTAGCAGGGAAAACTGTCAATCATGAAGATTGCTACCTAACTTCACCCATATTTTAAGACCACATGAGAGGGCACCTGGGTGGCTCAGTCGGTTAAGCGACTGCCTTCGGCTCAGGTCATGATCCTGGAGTCCCTGGATCGAGTCCCGCATCAGGCTCCCTGCTCGGCAGGGAGTCTGCTTCTCCCTCTGACCCTCCCCCCTCTCATGTGCTCTCTCTCTCTCATTCTCTCTCTGTCAAATAATAAATAAAATCTTAAAAAAAAAAAAAAGACCACATGAGAAACTTTTAGTAGATAAGGATACCACCTCCTTTAAAAATGTACTGATATGAGACACCCACAGAAAAGGGCCCTCGTGCAGCATACCTACCACCTACTAAAACCTTGAACTTCATACAATTCGCATTTCAAACACTTGGATAACAGGACCCAGGGTCAGAGCAGTTTCCAATTACAGCTATGGTCTGCTCTAGAGCTAATTCACCCCTAGGGACACAGGCTTGGACAAGACAGGGCCCCACCACGTACCGCAAACAGATGGAGGGAGTGCTGTGCCCCCACGCCGCGCTGGGTCCTTTCCCCACATAACTTTTCATTTCCAAACACAGGTGAGTAGTACTATCTCTATCATACATTTCCGCAACGGTTAGCTCGGGAAGAGAAATGCCCAGGTGATCCCAACCAGGACTGAAGCCCCGCTCTGTCCGTCCTGCAGCCAGCACACCCCGTGTGTCTGGAGCAGTCACTAGACGAGAGACTTAAGGCAGTCCCTGCAGGCACACGCCTCCACTCTGGACACCTGCCAGGGTGCAGTGCCACAAGAACGCTGCCCAGGGCTCCCAGGTGCCAACCAACACATTTTCATGGCCTCTGAAAGCTTGGGAAGGGTTTCACATAGCATCTGCTCTGTCATCTACCACCTCCCTGCATTTTTTCCTTCACTTCCAAAAATGACACCTGCAAGGTCACATCGCTGCCATCACATAACTATTATTCCGTCGAGGAGTAAGACCAAATCCCAAGCCATCCATAGTTCGACTCTGAAATACTGAGCTAAAAGTACTGTCTTTCCTTCCTCTTTGCGTGGCTGCAACCTTAACCTTGGGATCCAGCAACACCTGCCCTTAAACCTCCAGCCCCAGGGCCACCTGAGAACATCGTAAGCTATGGACTAACCTCAAGACCTGGATTGTACCAACCCCTACTTGGCCATATTTTACTTGAATACAAAAGAAAGGAAGCCCACCAAAGTCACGATTCTCTAGACCCCACACCGAGAGTGGACCTCCATCTCAGAACAGATTGGACAGATTGGGGAGCCCGACCGGGACATGGTGGGAGAGGCTCCCAGAACTCACGGGCCAGCCCACCCCAAGTGCACTGGGCTGGAGGTGGGTGTTTCCTCCATAGGGAAGCCTGGGGGTGCACGGCCCGCATGCAGCCTCCCACCTTCTGCACCAACAGGCCCCTGGGGCAGCTCTCTGCCTCCCTTTCATCAAAATGCCAGCTCCTGGCTTTGGTCCATGACAGTTTCTCCGTTTACAAAGATGGAGGAGATCGTTTTAAGCACTTCTGTAATGCAACTATACCTTATAGGTGATGAATATTCAGTCACAATTCAATGCCGTTCTCACAAAAGCAGCTCTCTGCCAGCATTCAGCACTTACATAGAACACAAGCTCAGGAAAGTTCCGTTTCTTTCCAATGCTTCACATGAAATTCTAAAAAACGAAGTCTTTTCTTCTCCCAACATACCCACTACTTCCCTTTTGTGGCTACAGTTATATTTCAGTATTCAGTTGGAACTGGCTTCATGCTTCTGGGACTTTTGTTTCTGCCAAGCAGAGGGTGCTTACATGACCAGCCCCTGATGAAGAGGCTGGGTGCTGAGTCTCTACAGAGCTTCCCTGGTCGGCAACATCCCACACATGTTGTCCTAACTCACTCCCAGGGGAGTCAGGCGTGTCCGGGTACCGCCCTGGGAGAGGGCCCTTGGAAGCTTGAACCTGTTATCCCCTGACTCCACCCTATGCATCTCTTCCCTTTGTGGTTACACTGAGGTCATCATGGCCATGATTACATCAGGCTGAGTCCCGGAGTCCTGCTAGTGAACCATCAGAGGAGGGGGTGGTCTTGGGGACCTCTGACCATATGTACCCTACCTGTACAACAAATACTAGTCAGCATTTCTCCCCATCATTCCCTCAACCCTTCATAGAATACACCAACCCCTCCCAACCACCAGCTTTCCTACAAATAGCACTGAATGGGTCAGAGGTACCTATTCCCCAGGCCCCTAAATTTAAGGCATATTAGTACTCGATTACAAAGCAGACCTTCAATTAGATCTTATGCTCTGAGAAGAACCACCATTTGTGCCAAATCCTCCTCATCCTGAGCTTTTATCACTCTCACAGTTTCTCGATACTTTTCTCTTGGCATGACAGCAGAGAAAGTTGGATTTAAAATCATTCTCCATTTATTCAACCAAGTCCACAGGTCAGACTGCCTGGATAAAAGTGAGATTATTCTTGTTGGTAGACATGTTTCTCATCACGAAAATACAACGCATGAAGGGTAAGGCAGGCAGCAGATCTGACCCCCATAATAGTCCGTACTTTTCACCGCGCTTCAGGAAGAATTCCCAAACGTATAAATAGGGAAAAGCACAAGGGGCGAGGTGGAACAGTGAAACACCCCAGGAAAAGTCAGTGGTCGCCACCAACGGCAGAAAGACTAGGGAATGACAGGCCCAAGAAGCGTAAAGCACATCTCTCTGCACAGCCCGGGCAGCCAGGCCCACGTCACACACGGGAGCCTGCCACATCCACATCCTGCGGCTGAACAACAAACCGCCCCACTGGGTGGGGGATTCTATGGGTCAGGAATCTAGGAAGGGCCTGAAGGGGCAGCTGTCTCTGCTCTACAGTGTCTGGGGCCTCGGCCGGCCAGACGCAAAGGCTGCTGCTGACTTGGGCTGGAACCACCTGGAAGCTTCTTCTCTGACAAGTCAGTAGGAACACCGTTGTGTGCCCCCCCCTCCCCCGCAACGTGGGCTCCCCAGTGGGGCTGGTCTGGGCTTTCTCACGGCTGGTGACTTGGGCCCAAGCACGGGTGTCCCTGAGAGAACCCAACAGAAGCTGTGCCATCGGTAGCCCCCAAGACTTAGAGCGTCAATCCTACCACGGTCACAGCTGGCCCAGACCCAAGGCAAGGGAAAAGGGACACGGCCTCTCGATGGCAGGCGCGTCATAGCGACACGGCAGGGACGGACGGCCTGTGGGTTGGGAGCCGCTGTGTGGTCCTCTCTGGAAATACAGCCCCCCAGGCTACCCACTGGCCGCGCGTCACATCCTTCCACGTGCAAAATGCACCGCCACGCCCCCGGCCCCCAAGGCCCATGGGATTACGACCGCAGCCTGAAGACCAGGGTCTCCCCGCCTACATCACGTGCAGAGCAAGCCGGGGCGCCTCACACGCTCCCCCCGACTACAGCCCGTGGGCCGGCCGGGAGGCAGCGGGAGGCGGAGGGCTCCTGGGTCCGCCCTCTCGGGCCGCTCTGAGGGCCACAGAGAGTAGCCCGTGCCTGCCGCGGGGTGCTTTCGTCTGCCTGCTTCCTCCCCTCAGGAGCCGGGGGGTCCGGGGCCTCTCGATCCGTGCGGCCTCCATTTCTTCCAGCGCAAGCAGGCTCATCATTTCTTTACAGACTGTGGGCTTTGGGAACGCCCATTTACACGCCACTCTGACGCACAACCACATCCTGGACTCACGCCCTCCCCGCCCTCCGCCCCCCGCCTGGTGGGGTCTCGAAGGCACCCTGCCGCTGTCCCCCAGGAAGGCGGCGCTGCAGCCACCCGCCCCCCACCCCCAGGCCAGAGGCCACAGCAGAGGCCCTCCTGGGCCAATCTGGCCCTGCAGCCTGCCCACGGCCCTCTCTTCATCTGAGGACCCTTCGCCTGGAGACGAGGCCGGGAATGAGGAGAGGGGTTCTGTCTGAGCCCAGCAAGCCCTGTCTCCTCACACTGAAGAGGTTCTTCGCCTCCCTGCCTCCTCCCCAAGTCTGTCACTGGCACCAAGTAGAGGCCAGGTGGCACTCTACATATTCTGCCCGCAAAGTCCCTGGCCTAGGTTACCGGGTTCATGGAGGGCACTGCACGTGCCCCCCACCTGACGGAGCATAGTGATAGGAACACCGGACTTGCCACCACAACAGGGACTCCTTCCCTCCAGCTTGTGAGAACATGCTCCCTCGGTTCCTTCCAGGAGTGTTGGCCAAATTCAGCCTATTGAGGGCCGAATCCCACCACGCCATGCATTACTTATCGTCCATTAAGACTGAGGGGGGAGACAAACACCATGCACCCCCCCCAAGCCCTACCAGCCTCCATGAGGCCCTTGGGCTTTTGCCCTCCACCTCATCCCAAAGCCAATGCCACAGGCTTTAGGATTTTAATATGGCAACATCAGCTTCCAGCTTCCCAAATGTTCAACAAACTCCCCTGCCTAGTGGTATAAACCATGGTTGTTGTTGTTGTTTTTTAAGATTTTATTTATTTATTTGACAGAGAGAGAGAGAGAGAGCACAAGCAGGGGGAGCAGCAGAGGGAGAGGGAGAAGCAGGCTTCCCACTGAGCAAGGAGCCCTGACACGGGGCTCAATCCCAGGACCCTGGGATCACGACCTGAGCCAAAGGCAGACGCTTCACCGACTGAGCCATCCAGGTGCCCCCTAAAACAACCATGTTATGTTCACTGAGTCCGCAGGTCAAGAACTGAGAAAGGACCCTGCAGGGACTGCTTATCTTTACTCCGCACGTTTGGGGCCTTAGCTGAGAAGCCTCAGGTGCGGGGGGAGCCTCAGCTTGGGGCTGCATTCCCTGTAGAGGCCTCTCCATGTGGCCACAGGCTTTCCTTGCAGCAAGGTGGCTGCTCCAGAAACCAGTACCCCAGCAGACCTGAGGGAAAGCCTCTTAGGACCTGGTCTCAGAGGTCCCATGGCCCCTGGTCACAGTGGCAGATTTAAGGGGAGGGAACAGAGACCCCACCTTTCAACAGGCAAAGTGTCAACGTCACTGGCTATGTGGGGACAACACAGTCTACCAGAAGCAGGGTCTAGAGTTTTACTGTCTCTTGGTCCACCTCTAAGTCCAGCCCATGTAGCAGGAGGGCTCATTCCAAGCAGGCCTGCACACCGCACGGTCCCGGTTTCCATGAAGTACTCCATGGAACAGCTTCTAAACCAAGTGTAAGGGTGATAAGACGAGCTTTTCCCAGCATCTGAATGTTTCATGGAGAGACTGCTCTACGCACAGCTCTTCTGGATTTCTATTCTGGCTGCAGCAGCTTCCTCCATCAGTACCTCTCATACTTCCGTGCTCTGCTCCTTGCCAGGGGTGCAGATTTCAAACACAGAAGGAACTCGTTCTGTCAGCATGATCTCTGAGCTCAAAGTTTAAAAGGACCTCCAGAAATTGAGACTAAGGAAATATGGGAGAGCCAACCTTTGAAAAGATAAGCAACCACTGACTCAACACTCCGAGACAACCTGATATAAAAAAGGTTACTGAGGGGGCGCCTGGGTGGCTCAGTCAGTGAAGCATCTGCCTTTGGCTCAGGTCATGATCTCAGGGTCCTGGGATCGAGCCCCACGTCGGGCTCCCTGCTCAGCGGGGAGTCTGCTTCTCCCTCTGCTTCTGCCTCTTCGCCCCCCACCACCTGTGCTCTCTTTTGCTCTCACTTGCTTACTCGTTCTCTCTCAAATAAATAAAATCTTACAAGAAAAAAAAAAAAGGCTACTGAGGATTCTCTTATCCAATAAACTGAATAGCCTTATAGTTCTTAAATGCTTTTGTAGCTCCCAGTAAGAAACAATGACCATGTAACAACACAATACCCAAAACAGTTCAATCCAGAAAGGTGAATTCATTTTTCTTCCGTCACTACCATGCTTCCCCCGCCCCCATCCCTTCTATTGACTAACCTGTCAAAGGCTCTGATTTCTCCTTTCTAAATGTCCCCCTACCTGAACCTCTTCATCGTGATTCCCATTCTAATCCTCTGTGTCCAAGGGCCGTCTCCAGGACCTGCTGCCACTGAGCCAGCGCCGGCTGATAGTACCTACGGGCTCCACTTCTCTCCACGTGCCCCACTCACATTCATCTGTAAAAACCATAGCTTCTGCCTGCTCTAAATCTCCACTGCTCCCCACCGCCTTTATGAGACAGGGCCCCAATTCCTGAACTGGTCCTGCTCTCCCACCCGTGGTACCCACACGCAGCCACGAGGACCCCCAGCTGTTCCATGCAAAAGTCATGCCCTGCCTCCTCTGGAAATCACATCAACATCCTCCCTGCAACTGGAATCCCTTCCCCTTGGCTTAGCCTCCTGGGCCTCCACTCAGTGCCACGCCCACACGGCATCCCCAGCCTTCTGCTTTGTTCCTACTGCTGAGCGCCTGGCCCCAGTGTGTACCGCAGACTCCGAGGCTCAGTCCCAAACAGCCTGACGTGTTTCTGCTGATGTGACTGCACTGATCCCAAGATCACAAAACTATGCTTTAACCTTCTTTCAAACCCTCTCCAATGTCAACCCAAAGAGTGCCAAACGAAAGTCAGCAATCGATAGGTATCTGCTGAGGGCACTGCCTGTTCGACAGGGCAGAAATCAGAGCTGTCCTCACTGCTCTCATGAGCGCCCCTCCAAAGGAGCCAGGGGTACTGCAGCCTCCTGCTGAGGTCTGGCTGCTAAGACGCCAGACTCCTCGCCCTCTTGCAGAAGCAGGCTGCACAGTGCTTTGAGAACATGCTCAATTCACCTGGGATGCGATGGCCAGGCTCCGTGCTGAAGGTGAGCATGCACATTCAGCCTCGGTGAGAGTCCATTTAAACAAGAGAAGAAGGTGTCAGCACCACCAGAATGAAAACTGCACGGGGCTCTTCTCCAAAGTGCTTTCTCAACAGGAGTTCCTAAATACCAACAGCGTCATCGAGGATAAAGGAACAAAATGAAAAGTTACATAATCTAAGAAATAAGCTAAACAAAGTATGAGGCGCCCCCACCACGGAGAAGCACTACATATGGTCCCGTAACCAGCCATAAACCCGAGGTACCACCCATCCCTCCAATGACCACAAACGTGCTGGCCCATGAGAGGGCTCCCAGCTGCCAAGGCAAAACAAACAGTCGGAGCCTAACAGTGCCTGTCAGCCTTTGAATAATTAGGGCAGGAGAGGGAAAAGGGAAATTCAAGAAGAAAACTTTACAACAGATTAGCCAAAAAGATAAACATACTTATTTTTTACTTCTTTTTTTTTTAACAGATAGGTCAATCCTCTATTATCGATTCCCAATCCCAACTAGGAAGATATGAGAACGAGGACGACAAGGCAGGAATAAGCAGATTTCCTTAAAATGAAATGTAAATATTATCTATGATATAAAAGGCAAACAGAATAGCTGCCCCACAAAACTGCATCTGGGAGACCACGGTTTCCAGCACGCTTGTCTTCACTGCACACGACACTAAGGAAGCCCTTCCGGCCTGACATGGCACAGACGCTCAAACTAGTCTCTCCAGCCCTGAGTTTTAAATGGTAATAAAATGAAAACTATAATAACCAGAAAAGTTATCAAGACTTAAGCTGATATCAGCCCAGAAGCTAAGCAAAGATTTCAGTGATACTGGAGAAAGTTCCCAGCAAGATCTCACCACAATGCTGCACCCGTAACCAGCAGGGCATCTGGTTGACGGCCAAACCCCTTACAAGAAAAACCCATAGGGCTTGGTGATACTGGCGAAAACACTGAAACCCCAACCATATCCCATACACCTTATCCACAGGGGCTGCATGTACTCAAAAACACTTTTTTTTTTTTAAGATCTTATTTATTTATTTTTGCGAGAGAGAGAATGAGCTGGAGGAGGGGCAAAGGGAGAAGCAGACTCCCCACTGAGCAGGGAGCCCAATGCAGGACTCCATCCCAGGACCCTGGATCATGACCTGAGCCGAAGGCAGATGCTTCACCGACTGAGCCACCCAGGCGCCCCTCACAAACACTTCTGCCAGGATGCCGCTGCTGCCTCGGCAGCCCACCGCACCCCACATCCTCCTGGGGGACACGTGCACCTGTAACCGCAGGGGTCCAGGCCTCCGTTTGTTGTGCTCTTTGCTTTTCTTCCTGTCTCATGAAACTAGATGTGTAAGAAAAAGCCGGAGCTGATATAAGGGTCCATTTCTTTTTATACAATCAGAAAATCCATCTGAATCCCACCGTTACACTGCAGTGAAACCCCAAATCAGCCCACTTAAAAACTAAAACTTTTTAAAAGTTTTAGAATTCTAGCATCCTTCCCCTAATCTGAACAATTTTTAGTCTATAATAACTTCAAAGGCAGAAAGACCAGGCCAACTTCCACCTTATCCACCTTATTTCATTTAAAATATTATATATATTTTCAATTTTATATATCGATATTATACATATTCATATATATATATATATATGAATGAATGCATGAATAGGAAAACAAAGAGTCATGATGTTGAACCCTTTTGCCTATTCCAATAGAATAATTTTGGGGGGAAAGTTAACATCTCAGAGATAGAACTGCGTGCTTGGGTACACCTGGTGCCTCTCATACCCAAATCACTAGCCGATCCATCAGTTCACCCAGCTGAGAAACAAAGTGTACAGAAATGTGTACAAAGGAATTCACGTGCTAGTTGCATATTTTCTCTTTCTCTGAGGCCCACACCGGCACAGCAGGCATTTCCTGAGCTCTTCCTGAAAATTCTCATAACCTCCCATCTCTAACTCCTAAAACGTACTTAAGCCAACATTGAAAAAGGGATAGTTGTCACAAGAACAGATGTTGCCGAGTTTAATCTGTAAGCACTTCACGGGAAGAAATCCCACTCACCAACTGGCAATTTACCATGGCACCAAGCGCAACCACTGCTTATTAACATTCACCACACTTGAGAAATAAAGGAAGAGAAGAGCCACCCTGTGACGGATATTTTTAATTAAAATGTTCAATTTTCAGTAATGGCTGGTTCTTTGCTGATTTTTCAAGGTTTTATTCTTGTGCTGTGCTCACGGCCCTCAGACAAGTTCTTTCACACACATAGAAGGCACAGCACTTTTCTGATTTAGGCAACAGAAGGAAAATACTGCAAAAGTATTGCTCCTATGCGGGTTCACAAGGCCAAGGAGCATGGTTTTGCCCAATTGCCAGCACTTTGTGTAAAATGTTATATTGCGAGAACATTAACACAGAAAGGTGTCTCCTTTGATGGTAGGAAAAGCTAGTGTCAAAGTACGAACCCAAAACTCACCTCCTACATTCAAAGAGCTGAAAGATCACTAAATAAATATCATCTTCGTTTCTATAAACCACCACTTCTCAAACTTTCTGGTCTCAGAATCCCTTTATACTGCTAGAAATTATAGATGACCTCAAAGAGCTTTTGCCAATTAAAACTACCAATGTGTATCATGTTGCAAGTTAAAACTGAGGAGGTTTTTCACTTTTATTAATTCATGTAAAATTAATAATTACAAACCTATTACATATTAACATAAATGATATGTTTTTATTTAAAAAAAAAAACACACTATCTTTCCAACAAAGAGTCTTTAATGAGAAGAGCGGCAAGGTTTCTTATTTTCGCAAATGGCTTCAGTGTCTGACTTACTAGGTACCGGCGGGATTCTATTAGCATGTGTACTCACTGTCACAACATGTTCTTCTGACCAAAGTATATGAAGAGAAAAAAGCCTCATGCCAACATGTAATTGCATCTCTACAATCTTCAAATAATTGTCAATATTTTTTGATATTACACCAAAACTCAACAAGTGGTGTGTTCTCAAAGGTTATTTGCAGTGCAGAATCTGAAACCATCTTAAGACCCTTTTCATCCTGTTAAATTGCAATCTGGTGCTCCATCGTGTGCTCTCAGGGGCTCGTGGCCCGCACATGGTTTTGTGACACTGCACCCTGGTCATCAAGAGGAAAAGACCGTTCATCGAGTTGTGCAGAGCTCGCCAACGCTAACGCGCTCGCTGCCGCGACATCAAACAGCCACACGCATCAATGTCACCGTTGGTGTCATCAGAAATTGCCGTGGGCAGTAAGAACGGGCCCCAATAACTGCTGTCAAGAGTGAGAGAGCAAGCTCTACACACTGACAAGACAGGACAACTTGAACAACGTTTGGTCACTAAATTGTTTAGCCTATTAGGATAAAAAGTCAAATTCCTAGAAGAAACACAGCTCTCTCAAACTCACGAAGGCATCAAAAACATGAACATTTCCATAACCATTTAAAAAACAAATAATAATTACGCACCGTTCCACAGAGATAACTCTAGACCCTCATGAATAACTGGAAAAGTTCTATAAATCTTACTGAAAGCCAGAGAATAAAAAAATAAAAAAACATTCCCCAAACTCATATTTTTTATGCTAGCATAACCTTGGTAGAAAACTCAACAAAAAAGTACCAGGAAAAAATGTATATATACAGGTTATTCTCATTAAAAACACAGATTTTTTAAAAATCCTAAGCAAACCACAAACCTAGCAATGCATAAAAGCGTAAGACACAATGCCCATGTTGGGTTTTCCCTGAAATATAAAATAGGTTTTCACCATTAAAAACAGCGTGTGTGTGTGTGCATGTGCATGTATGCACACTTCACAACAAAGGAGCAAGAATATAATCATCTCAGTAGTTGCAGAGTATTTAAGAAAATTCAACAGCCATTCATTATAAAAACAACCCTTCAGCAAGAAAAGGAAAATTCCTTAATCTGATAAAAAATTATAGCAAAATCTTATTTAACAGTTAAAGGTTGAAAGCTCCCTCTGTGAGATGAGAAGAAACTAACGACTCACCCACTCCTAAACTCAACACCAGTCCCGGTTAATGGAATACAGTTAAAAACAGAAAAGGAAAACTATAAGGATTGGAACAGAAAAAACAAAACTGTCATTACTTGCAGAAGACTATGACTATGTTTACAAAAAAAGAGCATGTGGATAAATATTAAATAAGAGTGTTCAGCAAGGCTGCTGTATACTAAATCGGTACATAAAATCAACTGCATTCCTGTGCACCAGAACAAACAACATAAAATGTCTAAGATACCATCAAAATAGTATTTAAAAATTCAAATATCCGGGAATAAATTCAACAAAAGTCACAAAAAAACTTCTACATGGACAATTAGAAAACTTAATCAATTATTGAAGTGTCAATTCTCTGCTCAAATGATCTATGGTCCTACAGATTTGATTAAACCACAATCAAAATTGCAACAGGTCAGTTGGTTGAGTGTCCAACTCTTGGTTTCAGCTCAGGTTACGCTCTCCTGAGTCGCAAGATCAAGCCTGGAGTCGGGCTCCACACTCAGCAAAGAGTCTGCTTGAAATTCTCTCCTTCTGCCCCTTCCCCCACTCCCACACACCAGCATGCATGCACTCTCTCTCTCTAGAATAAATAGATAAATCTTAAAAAAAAAAAAAAAAAATCACAACAGGTCCTTTTACCCCTTCTGTGGAATTTGACCAACTGATTCTAAAATTTATATGGAAATGTAAATGGACAAGATAAAATACTCTTGGCAAGGATCAAGATGCGACTGTTTGCTTTTTCAGATTACATAAAGCCACAGAGAGAGTGATGCTGGCACAGAAACAAACAGGTCCCCAGAACAGCACAGAAGGGCCAGAATCAGACCCAAGCAAATACAGCACTTGGTTTATAGCAAAGACAGCACTGCCGAGAAATAACAATAGTTCTTAGCAATTAAAAAATGCTGGGACCTTCTCATATAACCATATGAAACAAAATGAAACTGGGCCCCTACCTCACACCATATACAAAAACCAATGTGAAGTAGGCAATAGTTTGATTATATAATTGATCATCCAAGCTGCACACTTTGGAGAGTGAAAAAGGATGCCATAAATAATTATGCCAGGACAGCAGGTATAAACCAGGAGTGTCCTTGGCACTCTAGAACTTAGATTACTCTAGTTATGAATCTAAATACAAACAGCAAAACTATAAAGCTTTAGTATACATTATAGGACAAAGTTTTGACCTCAGGGCAGGAAAAGACGAAAACAAGAATGAACCATGGGGGAAATAATTACACATTCAACTACAATATAAGTAAGTATTTCTGTTTATCCAAAGAGTCCATAAAAAGATTAAAAACTCCCATCACAGAGTAGGAAAAGAAATGCGTTATTCATCAAACACATTTAAAAAGAAAAGTAATCGGGGCTCCTAGGTGGCTCAGTCAGTTAAGTGTCTGCCTTCAGCTCATGTCATGATCCCAAGGTCCTGGGACTGAGCCCTGCCTTGGGTTCCACCCTCAGTGTGGAGTCTGCTTGATTCTCTCTCTCTCTCTCTCTCATTCACTCTCTTCCTCAAATAAATAAAATCTTTATAAAAAAGTTTAAAAATTAAAAAAAATAATAAAAAGGACTTAATCTAGAATAATACAAAGAACGTCTACAAATCAGTAAGAAACCACCTCACAGAAAAATGGGCAAAAACCCTGAACAGGGGGCGCCTGGGTGGCTCAGTCATTAGGCATCTGCCTTCGGCTCAGGTCATGATCCCAGGGTCCTGGGATCGAGCCCCACATCGGGCTCCCTGCTCGGCGGGAAGCCTGCTGCTTCTCCCTCTCCCACTCCCCCTGCTTGTGTCCCCTCTCTTGCTGTGTTCTCTGTCAAATAAATAAATAAAATCTTTAAAAAAAAAAAAAACCCTGAACAGCCATTTCACAAAGAGGCCAAAGGCTAGTAAGTCTACGAAAAGGGATTCGATTTCATTAGCCATGAAAGAAATGAAAATAAAAATCACAATAAAATACAAGCCAACAAGAACATCTAAGTGAAAACAACAGTGCCGGCCAGAATACAGAGCAACTAGAATGCATACATGGCAGAATGAACAATCCCTTTGAAAGGCCATTCCGCAGATCACCTAGAATTGAACACGTGTATACCCCAAGAGCCTGCCATTCCACCCCCAGGTAGCTACCTCCCCCTGAAAAAAGTCCACATATATGCTAACCGAAAGACAGGAAAAAGTGTTTATGGCAGCACTGTTCTTAATATACAACAACTGCATCAACCTAAATATTCCAACAACGGTGGGGTGAATGAGTAAAGTGGGGTCCACTTGGCGGTGCACACAGCTCAGCAACAGGATGAATAAACTGCCACTACACCGCACGCGGGCTCGCCGCAGCCCCCACGCGCGGGGCTCTGACACACGGCCGACAACGGCGCCACGTCACTTTCCGGGCATTCATTTCGTTCCATATTTGTTTAAATATCTTTCTGTATACAGAGCACATTTTTGAAAACTTATAAAGGTTAAAGAAAACACAGATGAAGCGGTACACCCTAGCTCGTGTTTTACCCCCAAGAAACATTTTCTGAAGTCCAGTCACGACACATCCTGTCCTCTAATGGGGGACAGAGGACTTTCTCACCATCAAGAATGTTAATATCTCGTCAGAGGAATATGAGCAACTAAAATACCCAGCATAAAGTGGTAAGGCCCACAAGAAACATAAGACTTTTAGCAGAGGAAAAATCAGACATTTGAGCTAGACCTTAAAGAGCTGGAAGAATCTGGGCACTCAACTTTGGGACAGACCTTTCAGCTGTTCCCAGAGCCTAGCCTGTGTGAAAGGGAGACAGATGTCCCCTTGGGGCTGCTCTCCTGTACCCACCCAGGGTCTTGAACCACGGGCCCTTGAAGGCCAGTGGTGACAGTGGCCTCTCACAAAGCAGACGCAGCAGTTTGATCCCAGTGACTGATGGACTCTCCAGAAACATAAAGAAGGGCCCATATACTGCACTTGCCCAAACCTATTATTCTTCCTCCTTTTAGTTCTTCCAGTCTTACTTTCTCAAAAAGGAAACTTCAGTGCAGACTTTGGGCCGTAAAGAAAGTGGCATGAAAACAGACTTGCACATCTTGGAAGGTAACTCTTCCCCATTTGTCACCTGTGATCGTGACACAGGGACCACAGAACAGAGCGCAAGGCAGGTTAGAAGGCATCCAACCAGTTCCACTAGTCTCAATTCAGCAAAATCTATGACAACTCAAGCACAGAGTTTTGTCTCCCAGACTCAATTTCAGAGAAAAATAGGCCTGTATAAAACTAGCATCTGCAGGGCAGATCAGGATGGGCTGAAACAGGACTTAACGTATGACTTCTCAGTTGAACCAAACAAATAAATCTACGCCAGCACCTGCGGATTGATGCCCTCACAGATTCTCAGCATCCTGCCTCTCGGCCCCTCCATCTGCCCGGCTGCTCAGCACCTCTGACAAACGGCAAACAACATTATGATATATGCTGGAAATGTTAGTTTGCAACCACGTTTGAGAACAGGGGACTCCAAAAACTTCAGAACAATTTATAATGTACGGGATTGAAGGATTCTATGGCTAGATGGTAAAAGAAGGCAGATTGAGAATGCATATTATTCATAAACACTGCAATGTTTGAACTTCTAGTCACTATAGGATTTGATTAACAGGCGTTCAAATATTTTAAAACCTAATCAAAATAATTTCTAGATTAAGTAAATCTCCAGGTTCCTCTTCACAATTCTACGTCATAAAATGTCTTACTTCTAAACTATATGCACATAGCCCTAAATAAAACTCACTTTGAGAATACCATTGTCCTTCAACTATGTAATTCTGCAAGGCACAGAAACTTGGGTGTCTATAGCAATGCGCACAAACCACGTCACAGGACTCCCGGAGATGTGCTGCGGTACCAGCCCTTTGCTCTGGACGCTTCAGAATGTGAAGGAAAAAATAATACACTAGAGCCCTGGAAGACACTAAAAAACTAGGAAGAGTCTTACATAATTTGGGTTTAATTCAATTTCCAATTGACCCCCTTACCCAGCTTTCCATAACTATTCACACAAAAGCAAATTCTCATTCTCTATTTTAGGAAAGCGTTAAGGAGCTGGGAGAAAGGATACAAAATCCAACGAAGCCAACTCATGCTCCTTCTATATTTTGCGAATTGGTATAAATAATATGTGGATCATTTTAAATGTCTTAAATTTCCACAAATATGTGGAACATTTTAAATGTTTGAACTTTGGTAGCATCTTGTCAGTAAATATTCAACACAACTGAGATCATTTATTTTAATAAAGTTTCATGACTCACCAGCTACCAAAGACGTGATTTAATTCAAAGTTCAAGACATAGTTCTCATTTTCTCATGATAAAAAATCTTTCTAAATAGATAAGAGATCAAGCAGCGTCACAGCGATGGCATCGACATCCCGACACCCTGCAGCCTGTGGTCCTTGGGAAAAGGAGGAAGTCACAGGGAAACGGAGAAGGGGGACGGACAGAAAATGAGACTTGATTTGTCACTTGTGTCGCCGTGCTAAGAACAGGGACGCCTGGAGGAAAAGGCGCACTCCTGCCGGACTCGCCACACGCGAGCTTAGACAGAGTCCTGCCGAGGGCCCCCGGCTCCACATGGGCAGGAGAACCCACAGAGCTTCTCCCACAAGGATCCCACTCATCTTGAAAGGCAGTTATTTATGACTCACCCCATGAAGTTCAAATGCTTATGTTTTTACATATTTTTTTCTACTTCCCATGAGTTCTGACCTTAAAAGCTCAAAGAAAAATGCAGCACTCCACAATGCTTCTCGGAACCCCCAGGTGAGTAGTTTCTCTGTAGCTCTCAGTAAAATCCCAACCAACAAAAAATAAAGTTCATTAAAGTGCAATTCAGGATGCTAATTTATTCCCCTTTATCACACAGAAAGAACACTGCATTCAGGACAAAAACAATTAAAGATGTAAAAATGTGGGTCTGGCTGGATCCATCCAACCTGGCACAAACACATGGCCTCCAGGTAGCCTCCTCTCCAGGCCCAGCGGCTACAAGAGCCTAACCCTCTGCAGAAAGAGCCCCCGTGATGGTTCATTTGATGTGTCTACTTGGCGGGGTCACAGCACCCACATGTGTGGTCCAGCATTATTCTGGGAGGGTGATTCTGAGAAAGATCAACATGTAAAATGGCGGATCATGAGGAAGGCAGATTGCCCTCCATAGGGTGGTGGGCCTCATCCGACCAGCTGAAGGCCTGACTATAAGACAGACCTCCTCCAAGGAAAAGACGACCTCTAGGCTTGAGTCATATCGGTCCCTGGGTCCCCAGCCTGCTGGCCCGCTCCAAGGATTTGGACCTGCCAGCCTCCATAATCACGTGAGCCTACCCACACAGAGCCTACTGGTTCTACTTCTCTGGAGAACCCTGACTTATCCACCCCCGCCCCCCAATGCGTCAGAGCCGTGTTCCAGAGGTATTGTGAGTAGAAGGAATGGAACCATACCCTGTCTGCTGGTCTCAGAGTCAGCAGGCAGCTGTGCCCAGCCATGAAGGTCTGAGAAGTCAGAGGAAACAGGAAAGAGTGAGCAATATGTCCTCGGAACTAAGAAAATGTCCTCTCTGACCACTCCCTCCGATGAAATGGATGCCCAGGCAAATATCTAAGTCTCCGCACAACATGAATCAAAACAGAACAAATCAAATGCCCTCTGCATGCCTGTGACCAGCGACAAGCTGGAAATCGTGTGGGCATGAATGTCATCGGGAGAGCCAATCACGACACCCTGGTTTCTGTGACACGGTACCCTTCCTCTGAGGGACACCTAATCATTGCCCCGTGTCACTTCGCTTCAGACTGAGGCGGCCGATATTAGCACAGTGGTCACAGACGAAGGTTCTGAAGGATGGGGGAGCCCGCCGGCCCCACTCGCGGGGTGATGGAGCCCAGTGACGGGGCCTTGCCGGCTCGGCCCTGAAGACCCCTCCCAGGCACCACGTGGGACGGGCTCAGATAGTTGTTCTACTGACTGGTCCTCTTACAGGCACTGACAGTATATGTGAAGCTGAAATTTTCTAACAAAAAGCACCGGGATTTAAAACAACCTGTCTGCCCTGCTGCCGTCACCCCAGTCAATGCACATGTCAGCTATGCGTGCACGTGTGTGCACTCAGAGGCGCAGGGTCACGCGGTGCCAAGCTACAGGGACGCTGCGCCCACACAGTGTCCTCCTGGGACGTACCAGCACGGCCTCTCCAGACCTTCCCATCGCCACGGGAAACAGGCATCAATACCCCACTTGTGGGGAAACGATTCTCTGGGCGATTAAAGAATCAATCACTCTGAGGCCACAAAGCCGGGAACGAGCCGGCTGCGCTTTGCACTCAGATCCCCCCGGCGACCCTTCTTCACTACGTGAAGCATCCTCCCAGCAGCGACACAGAACCCTCACGTGCCAGGCTGTCCAATTACTCCCAGAACCTTTCCAACACGAGTGAGATGACTGAGGAACGATTCTGTGGCACTGACCGTGGGCTCTGTCCCCAGCGGCCCCTCGGGAGCGGCAGGCCAGTTTGCTCCCTCACAAATGCCCAGCAGCAACCCTTCTGGGGCTGGAAGGGGACTGGCCACATCCCTCCTCAGCCTTCCGTCCCCCATTCCATCCCTACTCTTTCCAACTCTCCCCGAGGGGCCTCTGCTTCCAGAGGCTGCTTCCTGAGACCGCTCAGCTCTGAGCCACTGGTCTGTTCTGTGAATGCCTCTCAGAACAGAGCGTCCAAGAGTAAATAAGATACCCCACATGCGGTCTCAAATGCCCGAGTGACAGAGGTACGCAGGGGCCCACAAATGGATTTCTATACAGCAGTCAAACACCCTCAGGTCTTTGCACATGAATCGCTAAACGTTTACCTGTATTGGTACAACTGGTGGAAAAAATAGAAATGGAGAGGAAAAGGGAGGAAAGAAAGGAGGAAGGAAGACAGGAAGGAGAGCAGGAGGAAGGGAGGAAGGAAGGCAGGAGAAGGAAGGAAGGCAGGAGAAGGAAGGAAGGGAGGAGGGAGAGCAGGAGGGAGGGAAAGAGGAAGGAAGGCAGGAGAGAAGGCAGGAGGGAAGGAGGAAGGAAGGCAGGAGAGAAGGCAGGAGGGAAGGAGGAAGGAAGGCAGGAGGGAGATGTTCAAGTATCTAATTGTAAAGATATGTTCAGTGGCGGTGCAGAGGGCTGACAACAATACTGGGAATGCGGCCCCCAGGCCCACTAGCGGGTGATTAAAAGCATCAGACCTGCAGGAACCAGACCTTCTGTCTTCTGGGTTCTGACGCTTCCACCACAGCCCCTCCCAGGCTTCACCAATTCCTGCAGATAGTCAGCCACTGCCTTGGAAATGCCGAGCACCCACACAGCCTTGGCGCCTGCGCCCGCGGCGCCCCCCACTGGGCTCTCACGCTCTGGGCCGCTGTCCCTAACGGCCCCGGGGCCGGGCACCTGCCAGACAACTGGGGGCAGCCCCTGGGCCCCAGAGCCTGCTGAGGTCATTCAAACCAGCCAACCCTAAAGCTGCTTACCCTGCCTGCCCTCCTCTCCCCAAAAACCACTGCGCCCCCCAACCTCTGCCGCCCACCCCCAGGGTTCCCCCACGTGCCTCCCATGGCAGGGCTCACCCCCTTCCCTTGGGAACTGTAATAAAACTACCTTTTCAATGGTTATTGTCCTCTGATCTGCTGGCCCGACTGCACCTTAAATTTCCTACCAATACTACTTTAAAACACACTCCTGAACAGCAATTTTGCAAACTATGTCAGTATCCCTTAATACGCTCATATCCAGCTATGCACGACTTCTAGAAACCTAAACTAGAAAAACAACCGAAATCGGGACAGAGAGATCCTCATCATAACGTTACTTAGTGTTGGAAAGTCAGAAACAGCCTATCTAACAATAGAAAGGTACTTATAAGAAGTATAGGTACATCCCAGGAACTGTAAACTTTAACAGTAAATAACCTAAAGTTACTGTGAAACCAGCAAAGTCAAGTTTTTGAAGAATGTGTAAATGATAAGGGTAATACACACCCCTTGATGTTAGTGAAAAAAGCAGGATACAAAACAGTCTCTGGAATGTGATCTCAATTCTTGGGTAAAAAGGGGTGGGGGCGAAAAGTATGTGCATGTGATTCTGGAGAAATTCTCCTGGATAAGGAAATAAAATCGGGATACGCAGCCTGCCCTTGAGGAACCTTTGTGCACATCAAGTCATCAATTCTATTCTAAACATTTGTAAGTCGACTACTTTAAAATCCTGGTTGTCCTTCTAAAATTCAGAAAATATCCTTCCAAAATAACCAATTACAGATGCTAAGCTGTGGGTTCTCTTCCCGGGGGAAGATAGAATCTTGGAATGAACAACCATGGACAGAAATAGAGTTAACAACCTAAGAACTTGACACAAGCGTACTGAGCTGCTCTTGATTCTAGTAACACAGTTTACAACAAAGGCTGGACATGGATTACAGACCTCTCTGAAATATCTTAATTTCCTCTGTTATCTGGAAACAAGTCACAGGCAAGGCCAGCAGGCTCACGACTGGTATCCTCACATGGGGTTGGGCTCTGACCACCCCCCCCTTTGGAGAAAAGGCTAGATCTTCCTCCCCGCAACACCCCGTCCATAGTGACCATGTGCTTCCCAGGCTCTGGTCAGACCGATGACATGCTGGGGTCCACAAAGTTCCGGCAGCCCCTCATTTGGGCAAGGCTACACTGGCCCCTCACAATTATGCAAGACTCTACATATGAAGAACAACACCTGCAGAATGAGACAGAGAAAGGCCGGCTCCTTGTTTACAAAGCAAACGCTAAAGCTACTGGTGGTGTGGGCCCAAGCTGCTGCCTCCTGGCCTCTGCCTAGGGATGCGGGCGCCAGGGCTGCCAACCCCAATGCTCCCTCCCCAGGGGGCTTTCTCCGGGTTCTGCCAGTGGGGACACTAGAGGGAGATGACAAGGTGACAGAAGGAAGCCCGAGGCCTCCTTGTACTTGCAGCCCCCAGGACCTGCCTCATCGCACGCCAGAGGGGCCAGCATCCCGCATCCCTACCTCAGTGGCCTGAGACCCAGCTCCTGGGCCCCTCCTCGAATCCTCTAGATTTTAATAACTCCAACCCCTTCTCTTTGTCCAGCGGTGCTGGCCGCCTCCTGTAATGAACACCTTCAGGCTCCCTGTTTGCTCTTTCAGCTCCTCTGAAACCAATTCCTGACGGAAACCCCCTCCGTCGCAATCCCCAGGATGTGTTCCGGTTTCTTTACTAGATCCTGACTAATAGGCCTTCATCTCAAAGAGAAAGCATGCATACAATCACATTAGAGCTACAGACACCGTGGAGAGTCCTCAAGTTTGTCCTGTCACCTGGATGCAAACCCGGGACTGGAAGATGACCCCTCTTTCCCCAGCTCACCCCGCCACCTGGGAGAGAGGCAGGCCTAAGTTCAGGGGACCCTGTGCAAAGTACTTCACCTCTTGCCCCTCAATTACCTCCTCTGTAAACTCCGGATAAAAGCAGTGTCAACACCACAGGAGACCGACAACTATGATGGCGTCACCCCACCCCCACTGTTCGCAAAACACTCTGCTCCAGGCCCCACAGCCCCACCCTGACAGAGCCTGCCCTGGGGACAGCGTTTCGATTCCCTTCACAATCCTGGCTGCACACCTTGAATAAACTTGAAATTGCGTACGTCCTTTCTAAAGATAAAGCTTATAAAACAAAACAAAACAAAAACCAGCTCATGAACAGGAAGACTATCCCCTCCCTCATTCTGGACACTGCACTTTATTAATGCAGCCAAAAGACGACACTCAAGCTTGAATTCGTTTGTTTTTGGCAGCACATCACGGTGTTAAGTCACGTTTTGCCTTCAGTACCTAAAACACCTAGATGTGTTTTCAGAGGCACAAAAGGTGTTCACACTGACGGTCTTGTCATTAAGTGCACATCTTCCCCATGCTGCATGAAAACCGCTCTGCGTTTTAGCGGTCCGCCCCGGCAGACCTCCTCTGTAAACTCAGGATGAAAGCGCTCTGCGGCGCCCTTCTGAGAAGGGCAGCAGAGGCAGACGTGATTCTGAAACACAGACGTAGAAAAGCACCGCCTCTGTGCACCGCCGGGTCTGCACGCCGGCTCCGCCTCTACCGGCCGCACGGTCCACGGCCAGTTCCCCTCCTGCTCCACGCCCCCCGTGCCTCACCCCTACCACGGGCACCCACCTCGCTGGGTTACTGCGAGCAGGAGAGGACATAATACAGACAGAGCACTGAAACTGTGCCTGGCACGTGCATGGTAGGCGCACAGAAACGCTGGCTCCTCTCACCTAGAGAGCCACCAACAGCAATGCCACTCCCACGGCCACTTGGACCAGTTTTCTCACACGAAGCTCACGGACAAAGTTTAAAAACTGAGACAGGGAGCTGCATGATTATACTGGAACCGAGGGACTTCCTGACGACGTAATGTTCTTATCTGTGACTTGATGAAAGGTTCAGAATGTCTGCTCACCCAATTCTTTTAAGATTTATTTATTCATTAGAGAGAGGGAGTGCATGAGCGCGGGGGGTGGGGGGGGGGGGGAGCAGAGGGAGAGGGAGGGAGAAGAGAGGCAGACTCCCTGCTGAGGACGGAGCCCTACGCTGGGCTGGATCTCACGACCCTGAGATCATGACCTGCGCCGAAGTCAAGAATCAGACACTCAGGGCGCCTGGGTGGCTCAGACGGTTAAGCGTCTGCCTTCGGCTCAGGTCATGATTCCAGAGTCCTGGGATCGAGTCCCGCATCGGGCTCCCTGCTCCTTGGGAGCCTGCTTCTCCCTCTGCTTCTCTCTCTCTCTCTGTCTCTCATGAATAAATAAATACAATCTTTAAAAAAAAAAAAAATTATAAAAAAAAAAAAAAAAAAAAGAATCAGACACTCAGCACTCAACCCATTGAGCCACCGAGGCGCCCCCGCTCATCCAATTCTTGAATGGCATAGCTGGAATGGACTGTGAGTAGGCTGGTTACAAGAGTCAGGAATCAAAAAAAGATCAGACAAAGCAACCAAATCTAATGAGATAAAACTGGATTAAGTCCTTGGTTCTGCCCTAGCAGAAACCACCCTTGAGGGCTGGGGTGGGACCCGTGTGAAACAATGCTTAAGGAATTCTTCCATGGAAAACACACCATGAATCAACAGCAGGACAGGACCCCCAAGGCAGATGGACGGGCTCTGGGCTGCTTGGAGAGAAATGTCCACATCCAGGATGAAGGGGATAACAGCCACCTCCACGTACTCTTCAGCCAGTCAAGCGATACGAGGAGTGCAACGTTCAGTTCTGATCGCTATAGCCACAAACAACTTTAAAATAGCTTTATAATAATGTTGATTACAAAAGAGAAACCAGAAATATCGCCATTCATATATTTGCATTTTATCCTTATTTTCTCTATACCACACAATACAGGCAGCATCAGACCCAACCTTTTCTCATTTAGTCATTTGCGAGCATTTTCCTATGTCATTAAAAGTAAAATAAAATACTTTTTTTTAACTAGGAAAAGTTATTTTCACTTTCAACTGGTTATAGTAAGATAATGGTAAGCAGATATAATGCGTATTAAAGAAAAATACATTTATTCAATTTAGTGATTAAATGAAGAGCTTTTGATATGGATTATATTAACATAAAAAATGTGCTTCGATTGGAAAAGTATCTCAAATCTGATTAATAAAAAACTGAAATGATCTAGGGGTGTGCAGAAGTCGAGTAAAGACCAACCAAAGCACCAGCCCACAGGCAGCCTGGTGTGCTCTCCCAGACGCCTGCTCAAACGCACATGCGCACACACACGCTCACGCCCATGCACGCACACACGGTGTGCACACACACGCACAATTTAAATGACGCGAAACACATTCTTCCCTCTTGCTGTCTTCACTTTAGGACTTAAAGCAAACATACAGATCAGCTTCGTATACCACCAATGTTCTAAAAGAAGCAAACTTCACAGCAATTTTCTAAGGCTGACATTATGTCCGTTTCCCAGATGAAAAACTGAGGCTCGGGCAGCACAGCACAGCTAGTAATGTAGCAGATGCAAGATGAAGCTGGCCCTCAGCCCAGGCCACCGTGACTCCGTATCATGCCACCTCCCGTACTTAGGGACAGAGCTCGGAGCAGGGCAACAGGGACCAAAAATGCCCACACCTCAAAATATTTAGTACATAGTTCCACCAAGACCTGGCCAGAATTCCTACGGTAAAATGACGTGAATGAATATGCACTCACTTGTTAGTGTGAGTGTGAAGTGTATGGACGGACGTGAACTGGGTTCCCGTTGCACGGGGCGCACAGGACGGGCCCGGGGTGTGCATGAGAGGACCGGGGTTTGCGCTCCAGCGGCTGCAAGAGGCCTGCCGGACAAAGCAGCGTCGTACGGCAGGGGAGCTCCCTGCTGCTCCAGGAAGAGAACATGTTTCATCCAAAAATGCAAGGAGTGATACTTTTTCATTGCAAACCTGCACAGGAGCACCACATCATGAATCTACAGATTCTGGCTTAGTAAGGAGTCCCCGCCCGTGAAAAGAAAAGCGGAAGGAAAGGTGTACTAGTGACAACAATGTGGGAAACCACATACCCGCTCCAGGCAGACCCGCAGGGGCAGTGGGAGGCAGAGGCGTGCACGTGGGGGCTGCGGGTCCTCCACCCCACGCTCACGCCCCCATAGATCTGACTTCGGGGGTCTGTACGAACGAAACGATTCATTACATGGAGGGAAGGCGTCCACACAAGACAAAACCCAAATACCCAAGAACAGGCAAATAGACTACATTCTAACACAGAACCACTAAAAATCAGCAAAAAGAATACTTAGCATTATGAAAAAACCAGCATATGATAAGGTAAACACGATAAGATAGAAAAATAAAACACAGAACTATATGGATATCATTATGGCAACAAGGTGATCATATATGCACATATTTTGAAAAATGAATTCATTCAAATCGCTGTTGGTATTCTTTCGTGATCACCACCGGTTTTTCAAATCTATGATACTACTTTCTTCTGTTAAGTTTTTTTTTTAAGGTAAAAAGAGCAAAACAGCAAACCATAAAAGGAAGGTAATTAATGCCGCAGGGCAGAGAGAAGTACAAAATGCCATGCGATCAGAGTACGAGGAGGAGACAGGGACCCGGGAAGACAGAGCATCTGAAACACACGGGAAAGACGGCACAGCCTCCCCAGGGCTGGGAGGCAGGCACTCTCCCTACTGTGATCAAATCTGGGTGTGCTTTGCCATTTCAAAGGCTGTGTGTGTGTGCATTCATGTGTATATGTATGCATGTGTGTGTCTATATCAACATCACTGACCCTGTGACCTTTTGTCACACAGGGTTATAAATCTGTGCAAATGGGGCGCCTGGATGGCTCAGTTGGTTGAGCGTCTGCCTTGAGCTCAGGTCATGATCCCAGAGTCCTGGGATCAAGTCCTGCATCAGGCTTCTTGCTCAGCCGGGAGTCTGCTTCTCCCTCTGCCAGTAACCCCTGCCTTTCATGCTCTCTCTCTCAAATAAATAAAATCTTCCAAAAGAATAAACAAAGAAATAAAAAAATAAATCTGGGCAAATGCCTAGAAATCCTGGAATAAAAAAGACTGCAACACACACACACCAAAGTCATTTTTAAAAAATTGTAACTACTTGTATTCAAATTAATGCACTATAAATTTTGAACTCAAATATTTTATTACCCTCATTTTAATTCCCTAACTCAGTAAATTTAGCTTTTTTGTACTTTTAATTTAGTAAAAGGACTATTTCATATATTTTACTGTTAATGCTTAATTTGTGATCCTTCTCCCTTCTTATCCATCCGTGTCTTCACTGAACTCTTTTGTATCACTTGCTTGATTAATAAATGACAAAGGAAGGGCCCCAAAAGCACAGGGCATCTTTACTAGGAGTGCTTGTTTCCTGCACAGCCCCTGATAAGGGCAAGGCTCCCCAGGCCTGGCCTTCTGATGCTGGGCAGCAGGGCCAGCAGCAGGCAAGGAGGGGACAAGCCGGGTCAAATGGTTTGCTTTCTTCTGAGGAGCAATCTCCTTAAAAGCGCTGAGGAGCTGCCAAGATAGTAAGAAACTGCAAGATCAAAATCTAAGGGACAGCAGGGACCCCAAGGCAGCAGCAGACCAGAGGGGATGCAGGTGAGGGGAAGGAGCATCAAGGAGCCCAGGCAGCCCAAAGCAAGAAGACTGCGGCTAGGTTCCCACGGAAGCTGGGACCCCCACGGGCTATGCCCTCAGGGCAGGGGAAGTACACCAGACGCCACCCCTCTGCAAGCTCCCCTGGGCCAGAGCAGGACCAAGAGCTCACCCTGCGGACACACAGCCACAGGTGGCCTCCACGCATGCCTTACACAGCTGTACCGAGTTGTACTTCAGATGCCGTACACAGACGGTTTCAAACAGTAGGGAGTTTTGTCACCGTCACCACCAGCTAACTGCAGAACATTTCTATCACTCCAAAAAGAACTGTTGTGCCCATCTGAAGTCACTCTCCATCTCCTGCCCCCCCCACCCCAGCCTATCTGGACATTTTACACAGAATCAGACAACATGTCATCTTCTGTGTCCTTCGTGCGGGTTTGCAAGCTGGGATCCCAGCTCTAGGTGGCCCAGGGGAGCTCAGTCCATGAACACAGCTTACAATGATCCCAGACGGGGACCGACTGCCTGCAAAAACAAACAAGAACCCACTCTGGAGGGAGGCATCTTCATCCTGCACCCAATCCCCACAGATCACTTCCCAAGGCAAAAGCAGTAAATAACAAGAAATAACAAAGTACAGAAATAAACACATTACCAGAGGCACTGATTAACGTAAACAACAAAACAGAAGACTACTGGAATACCAGACAAATGACAAAATGCTATATTTATATATTCAAATGAACAAAAAGGCAAATTAAAAATAACTGCAGAGAAGAGGAAATTCTTAAAAGTGATCTGGTAATAAACCAAATACAGTTCTAAAAAATGAAAATTACAAAAAATAAACAATATTAAGAACGCAGCAGATTGAGAGGATGAAACAGAATACAGAATGCGGGAAAATTCAGTGGATGACTAATAGCAGCACAGACACAGCTTCAGAGATGCCTGAACTGGATTAAGAACAAGAAACTGCCCACTACGCAGCACAAAAGGACAAAATAGGGGAAGATATGGAAGAGAAACTTGGAAAAGAGAGTGAACACATATCTAATTAGTTTCCCCGTGAGGGGGACGGGGGGACGAGCAGCAGTCTTCGGGCAGCCGACTGCTCCTGAACAACAGTGGAAGCGATGGAATGATGCCTCCCAGGTGCTGCAGGGGACCCTCAACCTTGAACTCCGTGCCCAGGGAGAGCGGCCTGGAAGAACTAGGATTCAATAAACACATTTCCCATCAGCAGACCCTCGTGATGGGAAATTCTAAAATCTTTCCGTCAAATAAAAGTGATCCCATATAAAAGGTCTGAGATGCAAAAGGCAACAAAGTGTCATGAATATTATGCGCATGAACCTGAAAGTATGTTGACTGTGTAGTACGAGAATACTGACAGTTACTCAAGGTGGGACACCTGGGTGTCTCAGTCGTTGAGCGTCTGTCTTCAGCTCAGGTCATGATCCCAGGATGGTGGGATCGAGCCCCGCACTGGGCTCCCAGCTCAGCAGGGAGTCTGCTTCTCCCTCACCCTCTGCCGCTCCCCCCGTTTGTGCATTCGCTCTCTCTCTCAAATAAATAAAATCTTTTTAAAAAAATTATTCGTGGTGCTGAAACACAGACATAAAATACCCAATAACACTGGTGCACAGGAAACAAAAGTGTTGAATGGATCGTCTAAAGACTGAAATTGTCCAGGAAAAGGATATAAAGGTCTCGATTAACGTTATAGTGTTTTTGAGTATTACTACCATGATTGCTAGGGAACTACACACAAGAGAAAAATGGTACATTACTTCAAAAATAGTAAAGAGAAAGAAACTAACAAATATTTTCAATCCAAAAAATGGTATATTAAAACAGAAAAAGAGGGACACCTGGGTGGCTCAGTTGGTGAAGCGCCTGCCTTCGGCTCAGGTCATGATCCCGGGTCCTGGGATCGAGCCCCGCGTCGGGCTCCCTACTCAGCGGGGAGCCTGCTTCTCCCTCTGCCCCTCCCCTCCACTTGTGCTTTCTCTCTCTCTCTAATAAATAAATAAAATCTTTAAAAAAAAAGAAACCGTGCAGGCAGGACTACATACATATATACATACATTTATAATGGCAGATTTAAGCCCAAATAAAGGTAACTAGACTAAATGTTCCAACTAAAAGACAAAAGTTGTCAGACCAGATTTTTTTTACTCTACCTACAAGCTGTTTACAAGAAACATGAAAAACATAAGGATACACAAAGCTTGACATAAAGAGACAGAAAAATAATCAGCGCAAACACCAAACGAGAGAAGAGTGGTATGACTACATTAATGAGACACCAGAGACCTTACAGCACAAAGCATTACTGGGGACAGTGACTCTGTCACAACACAGACTCCAGTGCACGAGGAAGACACCGTTGCAGATGTGGTGACATGACAACATCGCCTTCAAATATAAACAAAGCATGAACAGAAAGAACCATAAAGAGAACTAGACACATTTACAAGCTTGGTGAGAGGATTTAATACACCTCCCTCAGTTACTGACAGAAGTCAAAGTTGGTGAAGATGAACACCAGAAATAAGACACCTGACTTAAGGGTGCCTGGGTGGCTCAGTTGGTTAGGCGACTGCCTTCGGCTCAGGTCGTAATCCCAGGGCCCTGGGATCGAGTCCCGCATCGGGCTCCCTGCTCCGCGGGGAGCCTGCTTCTCCCTCTCCCACTCCCCCTGCTTGTGTTCCCTCTCTCGCTGTGTCTCTCTCTGTCAAATAAATAAATAAAATCTAAAAAAAAAAAAAAGACACCTGACTTAATGCACGCATACAAAATATGGCACCAACCATATGTTATGGAACATAACCACAATCCATAGACTTTTAAAAGATCACAGGAGGATACCATGAACAACTTTAAGCCCACAAATTTGAAATCTAGATGCAATGGACAATGTCCTCTAAAAAATATAACTTCTCAAACCCGACTTAAAAAAAAAAAAATACTGGGCGCCTGGGTGGCTCAGTTGTTTAAGCGACTGCCTTCGGCTCAGGTCATGATCCTGGAGTCCCGGGATCGAGTCCCGCATCGGGCTCCCTGCTCCGCGGGGAGTCTGCTTCTCCCTCTGACTCTCCCCCTCTCATGCTCTCTCTATCACTCTCTCCCTCAATAAAAAAAAAAAAAAAAAACTATTTTAAAATCCATAAATACCATTCATGACTTTTAAAAATTATATTTTTACAATGGAAACATTGGGATTATGTGGCCTCACTGGCAGGTCCTACCAAGTGTTCACAGAACAGATACTCCCAACATTGAGGGATCATTTCCTGTGGCTCAAGAGTTTCCATGAAGCCTGAAGTGTCCAGAGCCACAAGGGAAGGCAGCCTAGTGGGGCTGACTCCTCCAAGCACCAGTTCCCTGGGTAAACGGGAAAGGCCGGTGCTCAGGGCTGAATATTGATCTGGGGGATAACACCTGAAGCAGGTGAACCTGCAGGAAGCTGAGACCTAGCTACTCTGTGTCCACACAGCCCCCCACCTCATGCCCAGCAGCCTTATACACGTAGTGCGGGGGGGGGGGGGAGGAAGCTGTGTACATAGCCCGTCGGGGCTCCAGATGAGATGGAAGACACCACGAATGCTGCTTATAAAACTATATACAAAAAGAATTTATGTGCTTGTATACCAGCAAAAAAATAAAAATAAAAAAATTTAATACAACTGAACAATTCAATTTTTAAAAGATGCTACTTAGGAAAGCATCAAGATAATATCAAGAACCTAAAAGAAATCCAACAAAAGATAGGCAACAGCTCTACAGGGAAAAGTATATAACTTTATTTAGGGAAATTAAGGAAGACCTACCTAAATAATGAAGCCACGCTATGTTCATGGACTAGAGCACTCAACTTCGTAACTTCGTAAAGACATCAAATCTCTCCAAACTACAATTCAGGCTCAACGCAAACTCAGTCAATATCCAACACATTTGCTTTCTTTGAACCTGCAAATTAATTCCTCAACTTAATAGGAAGAGCAAAAGAACAAGAGCCAAGACATTCTCAAAGAAAACTAGCGTGAGGACCTCCCTCACACAGTGTTCCATAAAGCCCAGTAACTAAGCGAGGGCTGACTAATGAGAATGAACAGAAAGCCCCAAACAGACCTACATCGACATGGATGCCTGACATATGACAAAGCTTGCAGCTGACGGAAAGGACAAGCTTCTCAGCAAAATTCACCAAGATAACCAGAAATCCATGTGGGGAAAGAAAGGAAATTGGGCCCCTAGCTTATACCACACACAACAAGTGTATAAAGACCTACACACACGGGGAAGGTCCAAGACCTTCCCAGGTAAGACAGGAGACCGCTTCCCACTGTCAGGGTAGGAAGGGCATTGTAAAGCGCGATGTAGGGGAGCACTAGGCTTAAGAAGAAAGAGTGAGGGACCTGACAGCACTGAAATCCAGAAGCCAAAGACTCCACAAAGAACGTAAAGAGTGGAAAGGTATTTACAATACATAGCCAAAATATACAAAAGCTCCTAGAGTCAGTATGAAAAAGATGACTCAACAGAAAAATGGGCAGAAGACCTGAACAGGCTTTTTTTAATAAAGAGAACTTACAATTACCCTGTACCTGTACATGCACCTTCGTAGCGCATCAGAACATCTAAGAATGCTCATTTCAACATCATTCAGGAGTGGGATGGGTAAACTGTGACATAGACATGTAATGAGATATTTTACAAAAGTAAAAATGAATTAATTACGCATATATTCAACAACCAGGGTGAATCTGACAAACATTAACACTGAGAAAAGAAGCAACACACAAAATGTAAATGCAGTGCATCATTCATATAAACTTCAAAGTGGCAGAACTGAAGCATGATTTCCTGAGATGCATGCATAGGTAGGAAAATCATTAAGAAAAGTGAAGAAGTACATCTCACCTGGAAACGTAAGAACAGCAGCTGAGTCTTGGAGGGAAGAAGTAACTGTGGTGTGGGCAGGACACTCACAGACTCCGAGGGGCTGCAATGGTCTATTTCCTGACGTGGACAAGGGTTACATGGGTGTGGTTTTTATAAATATTGGTTAAACTGTAAATAGACATTTTATACATTTTATTACCTCATAATTTTTTTAAAAGAAAGAAAACCAAATTGAATCAGATGAGAAAAAAAACTTCTTCAATAAAACAGCTAAATGGAAAGAATAATTAGACTGTCCTTCCAGGGCTGTAATGATTATTAACACCGAAAGAGGATTTCTAAAAGTAACTAAACCCTTAAGGTAGCAAGTCACATCCAGCACTCTAACACTGCATGACGAAGTGCCCAATTTAGATCTGTAACACCAAAACAGGAAAGGATTTTATTGTTAAATCCTCTCACACATTAAACAATTATTTCCGTGTCACCCTCTGACCTATCTGGCTTTATAAAGCCCAAATGAAATGCACATGTTTCTATCAGAGAAAGGATGAACTCTAAATCTAGCCTTGTAAATTACCTGTCTAGGGATCCCGCAAGCGGAACTCTTGCAAACTTTGATTTGTACTATTAATTTGATACACCAATGTAATCTTAAATTTTAATGCCACATTTAAGCTGGAAAGCAAAATGCCACTGGGGGAAAAATTAGGTTCAGTGAAAGAACAACTCTTAACACGTAACAGTTTATTAATAGTAAAGAATCAACTCTCAACTAATCAATTTAATAAAAGGTGATCTAGTTGTGCGACATTTATCTCTCCAACACTTCCTCTCTTCCGTGACTCATCTGTGGCTCATCTGTGGTATCGTACTGAGGAAGATCTCCACCTCCAGGGAAGATAAGAGCTAGTACCAGACTAGTCCTCCCACCACACATGACCAGAAAACTGAACAAAACACATAAAACACTTCTTCAGCATCAAATAGCATGCAGTATAGGAATGTGGTCCCTGAGAGAAAGAAAGCAAATGAGGTGAGCCCCATGATCACCAAGGTTTCTGTGTGGGCAGATGGGACTCCAAGCAGAGCAAGGTAGGATCCCTGAGCTGAGGAGACAGAGATCAGAGTTCGCGGAGGCTGAAACAGCTGGGCCAGATGAGCTAGAGTACCAAAGGGAAGACTGCTACACAGAGGGGGAGCTCCAGAAATCTACATGGGGTCCCTCATGTCCTTGGGTAAGCACTAGGCTGAGCATGCAGTCGGTGAGAGCACAGGAGGCTAAGCAAAGAACAACTACTGGGTAAGGCTGGGAATCCAAGTTCCAACAAGTCACAATGAAGAGACCTCACTGAACACCCAGAACAATCAGCAGAAAGCCCAGAAAGGTCACACCTGAGGCACAGGGCTAACCTAGACCCAGAGCAAAGCCTTCTCTAGACTAGGGGTCATCCCATTTTTCCTGTAAAGAGCCAGATAGTAAATAGTTTAGTCTTGCAGGCCATACATCTCAACTACTCAACTCTGAAACTGTAGCATGAAAGCAACACAGACAATAAATGACATGGCTGTGTTTCCATGGGCTCTATTCACAAAAACAAGTGGTAGGCCAGATAAGGCCTATGGGTCATAGTCTGCCACCCCCTGACTGAGACCTACTTTAACAAAGCTAGAAGACAAGCCTTGAAAGAATGAAGTTTGATACAGAACAACACGCAACACTGTTTAAATGAAGACAATGCCAGACACCCACAACACAACATTCACTACGTCCAGCATCCAATCGAAAATTACTAGATGTAAGGAAAAGCAGGAAAATGTAATCTGTAAACAGAAGAAAAGCAGTTAACAGAAATACACCCAGATATAACAGTGATGGTGGAAGTAACAGACAAGAGCATTAAAATGGTGTTATAGGGGCACCTGGGTGGCTCAGTCGTTAAGCGTCTGCCTTTGGCGCAGGTCATAATCCCAGGGTCCTGGGATCGAACCCCGCATCGGGCTCCCTGCTCCGTGGGAGGCCTGCTTCTCCCTCTCCCACTCCCCTTGCTTGTGTTCCCTCTTTCACTGTGTGTCTCTCTGTCAAATAAATAAATAAAATCTTTTAAATAAATTAATTTTAGGGGCGCCTGGGTGGCTCAGATGGTTAAGCGTCTGCCTTCGGCTCAGGTCATGATCTCAGGGTCCTGGGATCGAGTCCCGCATCGGGCTCCCTGCTCCTTGGGAGCCTGCTTCTCCCTCTGCCTTTCTCTCTCGCTCTGTCTCTCAGGAATAAAAAAAAAAAAAAAAAAAAAAAAAAAGAACTTTAAATAAATTAATTTTAAAAATGGTGTTATAAATTTGTTCAAGGATTTAAAGGAAAACGTGAATATAAAGGAGAGAAATATAAACCATAAAAAAGACCCAAACAATTTCTAGAGAATAAAAATATATCTGAAATGGAAACTACAGTGAATGGGCTTAACAAAATATCACACACTGCGGAAGAGTAGATGAGAGAACCTGAAGACACAGCAATAGAAACAATCCAACAGGAAACAAAGAGGAAAAGGGCGTGAGCAGGAAAGAGCCTCAATAGAGCGAAGTCAAGCATCTAAAACAAATGTCATTGGAGGAGCACCGGAGTGGCTCAGTCAGTTGAGCATCTGACTCTTGATTTCGGATCGGGTCAAGATCATGCCCCATGTTAGGCTCTGCATTCAGCATGGAGTCTGCTTCTCTCCTTCTCTCTCTCCCACTGCCCCTCCCCCTGCTCGAGCACATGCGTGCATGCGCGTTCTCTGTCTCTCAAATAAATAAGTAAATCTTTAAAACAAAAAAGATGTAATACTGTAAACCTTAAAACCACCAAACCTCTGCCCACAGAGGACATATCATAAGAGCAATCTTTTTTTCTTAACATTAAAAAAAATCATGCAGAAGATTTTAAAAATTATGTACAGGAAAATAAAATGTTTTATAAATATAATTCTACTGATCCCTACCTCCCATCCTGCCCATAAGCATGTACTGTTCCATAAATGTTTTACACAGATAAGCACATACTGTTATATGCACATATAGCTTTTTAAGAGCACAGATAGTACCATACCATACAGTCTGTTCTATGCCTTGATTGGGGGTTTACTTTAGTTTTTAATTTAATAATATGTCTTGAAAACCTTCCCATGAGAGCACATATAGAATGACTTCGCTGTCTTAGCTGCGAGGAGTCCAGTTTACAATGCACCATAATTCAATCAGTTCTCTGTTGACGGACACGAGGTTGTCTGCAACCATTCAGGAAACACTCAGTGAATGAGTGAGTGCTGCCATGAATATTCTTACAGTAAAGTGGAATAATCTTAAAATGCCACTTTTCTACATTTGCTTGAATTTATTATTCCTGGATTTAAAAGAGGCTCATAATTCTATAAAGACAATTCCTTAAAATCAGGACATTTGTGAAAATATTAACATACTACTTTTGGAACACATCTCTATGTTCAAGCCATCATATGAAGAATAAAAATAATCTACAGAATCAACCTTAATCTACTTAGCATGAAATTCTTCTCAAAGAAAAAAAGATATCATCAGGGACAATCTGGCAACTATTTCTCAATATATTTATTTAAGTGAAAATATATTTAGTTAAGCGAAAACGCTCAGTAATTAAATAAAGCAATAAAATAGATCATAAATTAGGATTCTCTAAGTTTCATGTAGCAACGTAAGACGCTAATAGAGCACTAGCTAATGTATCATAAACAAGCATATCCTGGTAGAGCTTACAATAAGCAAGGGCAGAGCAAGGGGCTCACGGCCAAGCCCCAGCCAAGGAGCACAGATGAGTGTTAGGGATGGGGACAAGAGTAGTGGCCGAAAGGATTAGGCAATCTCCAAGCCCATTCCAGGCATGCTTTTTGGCACCTGGGGTCCTCGATAGCATCTGAAGTAGACACAGCGCATGGAGCCCAAACCGCTCAGGGCTCACTGCCTAACACACTGGGCTGCAGAACCCAGGCAAATCTGAGACCAGGGAAAGCCAGTCAGGTACCCAAAACTGAAACTCAGGAGAATATGAAGCAAACCGGAACTCATGGAGGAAACTCGAGCTCTAGAACTTAGTAACAGGTGCCTAGTTGTTAGAGCAGAGAGTCATTGAACAGAAAGAGGAGGGGCCCAGTGATCAGCACCAGGAGACAAAGAACCAAATACAGGTCACAGAATTGTGGCTTCAGGCACAGTTCCAAAGTCTAGCGGTCAGTGCCAGGCCTTCAATTTCTGGGTCAGCCCCCACACCCCTCCTCCCAGTGGGGCCCCAGGAGAGCTAAAGTACTTCCTCCTTGGCTCATTTCTTCTAGGACCCAGGACAGCACCAGGCCAGCGAGCCCACCTGTGGGAAAGGCAAAACAGAGTAAGAGTTGGGGGTGTTACCAGCAGCAGGAAGAAGGGCCTTGCAGCAAGCATATGTTCGGAGACTTCCACAAGCTGGCCTCACAGACCAGATCCTATTGGAAGAAAGCATTTTATCTTCACAGCACCTTTACTAGAAAGAAGGGGACAGTGATGACCTCTTCTTCCCAGCCTGTTCTGGTAGATTCCCAGAACTGTTTTTATAAAAATGCTCATTCTCAATGAAATGAATTTGATGTCTAAAAAAATGAGAGAGCTGTTAGTGAACAACTAATACTGGCCATGATGGCTTGCAAGAATCCATTCATTTTCAGTAATGTTCACAAACACTGATTTATGGGAAGCATGTCATAAAGTCTAGTTTTTGATAAATCTACAACATTTACCAGCACCTCACAGAAACACACTTGGGCAGAGCATGGATCTCAGGAGAGCTCACACCCTTTGAGGGAAAGGGGCTGGCATCATTGTGAAGGGAGAAAGAAAAGGAAAGGAAAGAAGAAAAGAAGAGAAAAGAAAAGAATAGAAAAGAAAGAAAAGAAAAGAATCTAAAGCTGCCCAGTTTGGAGCTCCTCCTAGGAGGGTGGTCACCTGAACAGCTTCTGCCCCTTACCAATGGATGAAAATTGCAGGCACAGCTTGCTGGCTAGACAGGGGGCAATTTTCACTCTCTTTCCTCCAAATAGTTGTTATTTAAGCTACCGCACCAAAATGGGATGGAGCTCATTAGTAGCTATGCAACAAGGAACATGTGGAGGGAATGCGTAGGTGCGCGGGTTACCACCGCTCAGAACAGGAAGAGCTGTGACTCGCTGGGCACTGGACTGGGCGTCAGCAGCCCCCAGAGTCCCCCAAATACTGTCCCATGTAATCCCCACAACCACACTGTCAGAGGTGGCCTTAGGCCCCCTTTACAGATGAAAACACTAGGACAGAGACCAAGAGCACACAGCGGAAAAGGAATCAGCTTGGGCCACAGTCAGTGTGACACCAAGTCCATTCTCTTAGATAAAAACAGCTGTTTCTTTAATTTTTAGAAAATGTCAGGATTTTCCCAGTCTCCATAAGAAGGGACTTTTTTTTTTTTTTTTAAGATTTTATTTATTTATTTGACAGAGAAAGCACAGCAGGGGGAGCGGGAAAGGGATAAGCAGGCTCCCTGGGATCATGACCTGAGCCGAAGGCAGCCACTTAACTGACTGAGCCACCCAGGTGCCCAAGAAGGGGCTTTAAAGCAACAAGAAATCTCGCCCTAGGCCACACTGAGAACAGGTTGGAAGAAGGTAGAAGCCAGGACTCCTGGGTCGTGTCAGATCAGGGCTTGGACTCCCAGCCCTGCTCCTTAGCAGCCAAGGGACCTGCCGAACCTGCCCAAAGAAGCTTCAGAGCAGTAAGGCAGTGCCCACGAGGCATGCTGTCAGGATGCAACAGGCTAATCCCTGCGCAAACTATCTGCAAACCGTCAAGTCATAAAGCCCTGACCCTGGAGGCCTCCCCTCGCTGGCCCAGCATGCACCTCACCCACAGGGCCGCTTCCCTCCCCGCCCTACCTCTCCCACCGCCCACCGCTGCCGGCTCCTCCATCTGCTCGCTGTCATGCCCAAAGCGGGCCGCCCATCTCCCGTCTCTCCTCCCATTCCCGGGCTCCGTGACCCCCGCCTTGTCCCCTTGCCTCCCTGACAACTGCTCCTGAGAAGTTCAGCTTCTAGTAAATTCCGTATCCCACCAAAACTTCTCAGAAGCCCCCCACGGCCCTGGCTCCACCATGCAACAAATATTTACAGTCTCTCCTGAGGGACAGACACATCCAGCACCATCTCCAGTGTCGGCCCTCTGCATTAGAATGCTAGCTCCCTGTGAATGAGGACCACGGGGTCTCCTTCTGCAAAGCTTGCCAGATAGTGCATACCCGGAGTGTCGGCGAGAACGTGGACAACTGGAATCCCGCACGACGCTGCCAGCATGTTAATGACACGGCCGCTCTGAAAGCCCGTGACGTGTATTCTTTGTCACCCAGCATCCCATTCCACCCAAGAGCAATCGGTATCTGTGTTTCCCAAAAGACGGAAAAGAATATTCTGCAGCACCCGGAAGAGCCCCAACACCAGGAACCACCCCAGTGTCTGGCAACAGTAAGAGAGTCGCGAGGGCACCACGCTCAGCGAGAACGAGTGAGCGCCCGCGGGGATCACAGAAACAGTGCTAAAAGTCACGCTGTCCAAGTGCAGATGGCAGGAGAGTGGCTTCCCAGCAGGACGGAGGCCTGAGAGCAGGCTTGGTGGGGCTGATCATGGTCGCTGCGCTCTGTTTCCTGAGCCAGGTGCTGGTCACGTGTGTTCACTTAGTGACGATTCACAGAGCACTCAAGATGTGAACTTTTCCTTTAGGCTTCAGGGAGACTTACTAAAAATAAACTTGAAAATGGAAGTCTCACTTCTGTGACACTAAGCAACTATGTTTCGTAAGGATACGTAGCATAGGACCCAGGAGAATGCAAAAGGCCCCAAGCTCAGAAAGGGCAGAAGCAATGCAGGGCCAGGCGGCAGGATGACCCAGGCATGGAGCTGCTCCCCGGTCCTCCATCGCTGCCGTGACCCAGCCCACGCTGTGCCTCCTGCCTTCTATCCCTGCACCAACTGCTTCCTCCCAGGTCATGTTGGCCCATAACTCAGAGCACGCTGCGACCTCCTGCAGCCCAGATCCAAACTCTGTTCCCACGGATGTGTCCCAATTCAAACCACTATGGGAGAACCAGATGGCTCCAGCTCATCTTCTCATGCCCACCAGCCTTAGGATGTGGCTACCCTGGGCCCAGCCGTCCAACCCTGGCCCGCCAAGGGCTGTCCCTTCACCAGGAGCCAGGATTAAAACGGGGAAGAAGTTTCACAGCCAAGGGGCTATGAACTGGCAGACACCGAGTGTAGCACTTAGGAAATGTTATGGGTCAAGTGCTTCCCAAAAAAGTCTTTCTCTTCCTTGGCCTCTGTTAAGCCACATGATTCCCCTTCTCCTCAACTCTGATCTCCCCACTGGACAACCTCCCTCTTCATCCTTCAAGAACTCCTACCATCTAGCATCACCCCTATGGAGTCAGTTTCCAAATTTATTTCTCCAAACTTGACTCATGTCTTCAAGTTTCAGGGAACCTCAAACTCAACCTGTCTAAACCCAAGTTCATTAGCTCTCCTCCCCCAGAAACACACCTTTCTCTGAGTTCACTTGATGTTACTAATCTCTTGGTTCCAGATTTAAACACAACAAAAAACAAAACAACTCAGACTTGAAGACATCACTATAAATGCATGTTTAGCTTAATACAGAGATGATTACATCTGGAAATATTTCTAGACATATATCAATGGGGGTGGGGGGCAGAACAAGTAGAGACAACTAACAAACATGACCTCGGCCAGGTGGTCAAGGTCACATCCAGTGACAAGTCAGGTTGAGAGCACTGACCCCTAATATGACATGGTGAGAAGGGCACTCTCCCTCCATGCTCTTCCTCCCCAAACCTATGACCCCTTCTTATCATGTAACAATCATCAGATACACCCCTGCCCAGTGCCCCTCAGAACTGTCAGTCACCCGAAACCAGGCTGAAAGACCACTGCCACCAAGAGGAGCCGAAGGAGACATGTGTGACAGCTAAATGCAGTGTGGTGTCCTGGGCAAGGCCCTGGGGCAGAGGACAGATAACAGAGAAATGCAGGAAATCTGAATAAAGGGTGGGCTTTAGTGATAATAACTATCAATATTCATCAACTGTGATAAATGTACCAGCCTAACGTCAGATGTTAGGAACAGCGGAAACTGGCTACGAAGTATATGGGAACTCTATCTTCTCGACTTTTCTATAAATCTAAAACTATCATAAAAAAAGTTCATTAAAAAAAACAAAAAACAAAAATACCTCACAGTTTTTCTTTCCCCAAATTATTCCCCAAACCCCATGATTCTCTCCTTTCTCACACACTGCTTCGACTCCATACGTCACGGCCCACCCCCACTCAAAAACCTTCAGAGACTGCGGCTTCCCAAACAAACGTCCTGTCCTTACCCTACCATTCAGGCCTTCAAAGATCTGGCTCCAAGTGCCTGTGGCGCTGCTCCACGCCAGAGAGCTCCTCTTCACTCTGGGCAGCCCCCCTTCCCCACCCCCCTGCTGCACCCCCGCCCTCTGGCTTCCATGGTTTCCCTGATGAGAATGCCCCCCAGCTCTATCCTTCTGTCTCACCTGGCCTGTGAGCGAGGCCCCACCACCTGCCCTCCCAGGGAACAGCCCCTGCAGGCGGCCCACCGATGTGCGCCAATCCAAACTGCGCCCATCGCGGCCTTCAGCCCTCCCCAAACCTCCCCAACAGCAGAAAAGGGTCACGCCTCCTGCCGGGCACCCAAAGCAGGGCGATGCGGTGCCCGCCACAGCCAGTGCCCCACCCAGCTGCTGGCACTACCCCCACTGTGCTCTAAAAAGACCCTCCTATCACTGACACTGGACGCCCCCCACATACCGCCCTGGAAGGGCCTTCCCCTGCGTTCTGGCCTGCCAAGCCCTCCCCGTCTCCGTGCCTACCTCCTCCAGAAGCCTTCCTCCACCAGACCCCTCTTCCAAGACCCCTCCCTAGCTCCCAGTCACCCCACTCCTCTCCACTGAGTGATCACACAGTCTGCAACCACTAGTTAAACATCTCAACATTATCGGTCTGATCTGCTCAGCTGGTCGGTGCACGCACTGACTTTACGGTGCTCCCAATTAGGGACCAGCTCACATTTTCGTTCCCACCAAGGGACTGGCGCTCACCGGCTAGCCAGCAAGTCAGCCAACAGCACGTGAGCAGTGAATAAATGGCGGTGCCCCAAGCAGCTCTCCCCGCCCCGGCCCCACTGCCTAAGAGGCAGGATAACGCCGGGCTCCACCCCTCACTAACTAGGTGACCTCTTGCAAATTATCTAACCTCTCTTGCCTGAGTCCACTCAACTATAAATGCACCTGCTCACAGGGTTGTTCAGTAATTAAAGGGGCTGTTGATATGGAAAACCCAGACAACACCTGGCAACACGGTCAAGTATGACTTAAAATAAAGCTAGTACAGACCTTCTTCAATTTACAATGGGGTTACGTCCCAATAAACCCTTATCACAAGACCTAACCTACGGTCATAGCTCAACTAAGCCCAGCTTCCACATGCTCAGAACACTCGCGTCAGCCTACAGTTGGGCAAAAGCACCTTGCACAAAGCCTATCTTACCATACAGTGTTGACCATCTGGTGTCATTTAGTGAACACTACAGAAAGTGACAAGCGGTGGCCGTGTGGGGACAGGATGGCTGTTACCATACGTAGGCTGTTGACCCTGCTGATCGCTGGCTTGCGGGGGCTACGCTTACCACCCAGCATCACGAGAGAGGATCAGACCACGTATCAACACCAGCCCAGGAGAAGATCCATGTTCAAAATCGCAAGGAGGGTTTCTACTGAACATGTATCGCTTTCATACATTCGTAAAGTCGAAAACTTGTAAGTCGAGCTATCCTAAGTCAAGGGCTGTCTGCTATTATTCTCCCAGAAGCAGAAAAGATGTTAAAGCTGGTAGCTGGGACAGTGTTAATGTTGATCTAGTTCTTGGGTGCCATGGGGGTTTTCCTGAGTGTTTATTTTATTATTATGTTTCAGATCCTATAAGGGTAAGGGGGAATTCAAAATAGTCCTTTAGTGACACATACAGTATAATCTTGGTTGCAGGAAAGGGGAAGAGGAATGACAAAGAAGTGGAAAATACACCAAAATATTAACAGTGCCAAAGTAGGATATTATATAATTTTTATTCTCATCATTATGTTTTTACCTATTTTCTAAAAATTTTACAACGACATGTGTTATTCACGTACTCTGAAGGAAAACAAGTTTCCAAGGGTTTGTCTGTTAAAAATGCTAAAATATTTTTCAAGTACTAAAACCGTTCCCAGTATAAAGTTTTATTTAAAGAAGGAAACTCTTCTGGGCATCCTGCCTGCTGACCAGGTAATGACGCTTTCCCAGGAGAAGCGCTGCGTGCGTGATGGGAGAGACAGCGGGAGCTCTTCGGAGGGGGCCTGAGCCCCACTGCAGGTCTGAGCTGGGCGCCGCCACCACGAGGCCAGCCTGGCAGCAGACGGGACCCAGCACAGGGCACTCCCAGCGTGCGGTGATCAACTACGCAGCTGAAGGACGTGCAATGACATGCATGAACATGCCAGGGTATTCAGGACATCAATACGGGAAAGAAACACAAGACAACTTGTATCTCCGAATTGCTCCCAGCTCTACAGAAGCTAATTCTGAACCTGAGCCAGGGCTCAGAGGGAGCACAGAAAAAGGAAATGTCTAATTTACATTTGACAGTGCTTTTAGTCTCATGTAGCTTTAAACTGCTGGTCTGATCAACTTTTAAGGATAAAAGAGGAAGTTATCCAAGAGAACACCAAACTGAACAATATTCATTGCGTAGCTCATCACCAGCAGCTACGGCATGAGGACAAGGGTACAGCAGGGATGAATGAAGACCAGACACCAAGGGGAACAGGGGTCCCGGGACCCATTTTAAGCAACACTTTCAACATTTCCCCCTGAAACACTCGTTAAAGAAAATTTTCTCTGATTTTCAGAGGGAGACGCACGCGCTCTCCCTTCCTGAATGCCCACAGTAGCTTGCCCCTCTCTGTCCTACATCCAGCCAGAGCCTGCAAGTCGCTCTGCCACCTCCCGCACCCCATGAGTGACCAAGCACCACCCATCCTCTGTTCCAGGGGGCTCTCGGGGCCCCCCACCCCTCCCTGGCACTGGCCGAGCTCAGCTGCAGCCTGCTCGTCCTCAGTTCCCATCTCCCCACCCTCCATGCGCTCCTGACCCATGCCCCCTCCCCAACGCAGATTCTCACACACACACACCCCTCCTCACACATGCACACACACGCACAACACACATTCCCTCCGGTTCTCTCTCTCTCTCTCCCTCTGCACCCAGTGAAATCTTTCTAAAATCCTAACTATGTCACTGCCCTGCTTTAAAGCATTTCTTAATGGTCCTTGAAACAAAATCCAAACTCCTAGGGCTTTGTAAAGCCTGTCAGGACTTGCCTTGTCCACCAGTCCATGCGCAGAGGCCCTGACCACACCTCTTAGCACAGTCCCAGCCCCGTTTCTTCACCTGACCGATAATTATTGAGTAACTTCCACCAAACGGCACTGTGTGAGAAGTTAGGGGTGCAGCAGTGAACAAAACCAAGTCCCTGGTGAGTGGGGTTGACAAACCAAATACAGAACCTGGTGTTTGAGGGAAAACACAACAGGCGGGTGGCGGGTGGCCGGTGCCACCTTAGGAAGCAAGGAGGGAAACCTGCACCAGGAGGCCTAGCCTCGGCGAAGGGCAGTTTCCCAGAGGTCATGCTCTCTCACCTCCCCACCTCTGCACACACCAGCTCCTCAGCCCGGCCCTCTCTCCCTCTCCCTCCTCTGCCCAGCAAACTTGTGTTCCCTTCCAGGGTCTGAGTCAGAGCGCCAGTCTTCCAGGAGGCCTTTCCCGTACTCCGTTTGTAGCCGCCACCAGCCCAATGCCCCGCTTCCTGTTGAGTCAACCCCTCTTCCCCCCAAAACTGGTAAACACCTTAAAAGCAGGAGTTGTTCGGCAATGAATCACCCACACTTAGCACCCCGCGTGACACAGAGAGGCACTAGACAAACATTAGCTGAATTACTGAATTCTAGAAATGAGTTGTGACTTAACTATCCTTTCCCCTCTCCACACCCCCACCCCCTGACCCGTGCACACTTTCACTTATCCTTCAGCACCCGGCACCAGGCTCAGCCAAGCGCCTCGGGACTGCAGACACGGTAGAAATGTCCAGCCAACAGAATTCGTGAAATCACTAACTTGTGACTCAAGCGCAGATACATAATTATTGCACTGTTCTTTGATTTTGTATAAGAATGTCATTTTTCTCAAATCAGATACAAATTCCTCAAGGGCCACACCCATGCCCTGTGTCTGCTTATACACAACCCCGGACTCAGCACCGAGAGGCGAATGGTCCTAAATGCAGATGATAAGCACTATTTCCACGCCCAACACTGAGGAAACTCACTCTGAATAGCATATTCTACTAGTTAGGATCTGTAGGTACAGTCTGCCTCAAACAACAATGTAAGTAAATATTAACCCCTTAGGAGGGCTGCTTCCCCAAGTGCCTGGGTTATCAATCCGGAAACTCCCCTCTGTGCATCCCAGCCTGGGACAAGTGTGGAGCCAGGAACAACAATATTGGAAGAAAGCAAAACCATGTGCTTTCTTTTTGTTTAAAATTTAAAGATTTATTTATTTATTTGAGAGAGAAAGAGAGAGCATGAGCCTCCTGGGAAAGGCAGGGGGAGAGGGAGAGAGAATCTCAAGATGACTCCCCGCTGAGAACAGAGCCCGGTGATGTGGGGCTCATTTCGACAACGCTGAGATCATGACCTGAGCTGAGATGAAGAGTCGGACGCTTAACCGACTGAGCCGCCCAAGCGCCCCCCAGCACCATGTCTTCGATGCTCTGAAGACAGCACATCGCTTCAACTGCACTGTGACCCAAGACGCATACACTGAATCTGCCTAGGAGGAAACATCAGGCAAACTCAAACTGAGGACATTCTACAAAGTAACGGCCCGGCACTCTTGAAAAATACCAAGGTCAACAAATTCAGAGACAGTAGGATGTCGGCTGCGCGGGGCTGGGAGGGGAACAGGGGCACAGAGCTTCAGTTTGGGAAGATGGTAAAGTTGGGAGGCGGACGATGGATGGCTGCACAACGGAGTGAATGTACCTGATGCCACCGAGCGGCACACTTACCAAGGATTAACAGACATTAGTGTGTTGTACCACGAAGAAAAAAATTGTCAAGGGCAAGAAATTCTAAGAAAGGCTGAGAAACTCCCTTAGATCAAAGGAGGCTACATAGGCAAGACCATTAAAGGCAGTGGGTGACCCTGAGTGGGGGCGGGGAGGGCAGAAATTGCTAAGAAAGGCTCAGTGCTGGGACAAATGACAACATGTGAACGTGAACTGTGGATTAATAATAGTAACATATCAATGACAGATGTCCTGACTTTCACAACTATCCTGTGGCTACGTTAAGAGAGTCCTTGCTCGCAGGAGCTACACACATTAAGGCCTGAGGCACAGAGCCTCCAACTTACTCCTCAACCACTCATGGGAGAAAAGTACAGACTTACATAAACACAGAGAGAATGATAAAATAGATGGGGGAAGATGTAAACAATTGGTGAATCTGGGTAAAAGGTATAAGGGAATTCATTGTACTATTCTTACAATTTTTCTGTAAGTTCGAGATTACATCAAAACCAAAAAACAGAAAATAGTGCAAGTCAAGAACAAAAGCCACATCTGAAAGCAAACTGGTGGGGGGAAGGGGGTGGTCAAGTGATCACGTGTTCTCCGCGGCCGCCTGGGGGCACACACCCCCCACCCCCCGCTCTGGCAGAGCTGCACCTGTCTGACAACTTGAGGCTCAAGAACATGATTAAAGCATGAATTATCACGTCAAATATTTCCTGGGATGGCATTTTCTATACATTTAACTTACAAAAAGAAAAGGTGTCAAACTTCAGCTCTACTGAAACAAGCATGGTAGATGCCCCAAGTACTTTTTTAATGTCTTCGGAATAAAAGGAGGAAAGAGTCAGAAACCTGGAGGACACCATCTATATATAATCCACATGCTATCTTGTTAAAACTCTAGCTTTAGAATTCTACAAGGTGATAATGAGGAGAAATGTTCTTATCCATTTCAGGACTCTTCCACGGCACACTGTTCAAAATGGAACACGGCACATTTTTTAAAGCAGGTTAAAAAAAAAAAAAAAATCTATGTAGATGGTCCCTTTGTGGCTCCAGAGCTTCCCATGACAAATGCCAACAGCAAGTTCACATGTTTCAAGTTCAGAGAGAGGGTGCCCACACTGGCCACCCGCTCTTTAACCTGCAAGGCCTGACCAGACTCTAGATCCCACCTCCCTCCTGCTGTGGCTGCCTGGCTTTGGGCATGGTTTCTCACTTGGATTCCCACCTCCAGTCCCACCCCTCCAAACCCTCCACTGCACCCACGGTCAAAAAGATCTTTCAAAACACAAATCTCTGTATGATACTGCCCCCCTTAAATCCACAAGCAGCTCCCCACCATCAAGCACATCAACAGTCATTCGATGCTGAGAGTTCCACGCTGGGTCAATGGGACGGATCTGTATGTTTCATAAATGCAGTTCAATGCAAATAATTTACTTACTTAATATCAATGCAAAGCTTTCCCTATAATCATGCCCTTCTCACCTGTAAACACACGTAACAGTGTATTACAAATTTGGTGTTGACGTGTCTGTCCGTCCTACTAGATCCTAGGGTTCTGGAGAGCATAACACCCTATAAGAGAGCGATACACCTTTGTTGTACTGAAGACTTCTGGCTACCTTCCCCTGCCACACGCGGACAGATGTTCCTTCACTCCCAGGATAAGATACTACTGGGTGAGCAGCAGAGCGATCCCCTCCAGGACACATGGCAGGGGACTGGAGCAGCAGGAGGCCCTAATGGTTACATAGCAGGCGACTGCCTTCACAACCCCACAGAGCTCTTCACAAACACAAGCTCCAGCATGGAAAGGGCCTAACAGATCCCTTTTAGGTCTGCTACCTAATTTCTGGTCCTCCCTGCTTGGTATTTTTGGCCAACCACCTGATATCCTCAAGCCCTGCTTCCTAATTTAAGTCTGACGCCCACTTTCTTTTAACTACACAAACGAGTCTCAAACTCTTGATGATGGAACACCTTTACTTACACTCAAAGATTACTGAAGACTCCCAAAGAGCTTATTTTATGTGCTCTTATCAGTACTTCTCAGTACTTTCCATGTTAGAGGTTAAGGCCAAAAAGAAAAAAAAAAAAAAAGGAATGTATTTCTTGGCTGATTCATTTAAAAATTATAAACTCATTATATATTTAAATAGATATTTCTATGAAAAATAACTGTATTTTCAAAAAATCGTTAGACAAGTGACAGCTTTTTGCAAATCTCTTTAATGTCTGCCTTCACAGAAGACAGCTGGACTCCATATTCTGTTTCAGTCTGCTGTGACGCACTGTTTTGGTCAAAGTAGATGCACAAACTCTGACCTCACAAAGATGTGCAGGCGAAAAGAGAAAAAGTATCAGCACATCCAAATAACTGAGAATATTCTTCTTTCACATCACGTCAAAACTCAGTAACTGTAGTTTCTTAAGGGTTAGGGGCAATCTATCTGCACAGAACACAAAATAGGATACCTAACCTAGCGGAAGATTGGGCTTTTTACCCCTTACTATGTTAAAATCCACTGGCCTCACTTTGAGTGAATCTTTTGCCCGTGGATGATTTTGTGGTATCACGGACTGGTCATCTGGAAATACTGGCTCACTGAATTATGCAGATGTTCCGAATGTGGACACACTTTGTTCTACATTTCATATCCCCCCAAAAAATCCTACTCATTCTACCACCACTGTCTCATTGGAAGAGTCTCAAATGTGGGAAGCTGGGAAGCTCACCGTGGCAGACAGCAGTTCTCCAGAACACTTGATTTTCACCTGAAAGCTCAAATTTTATCCCTGGCAACAAATCCTGTTGGTCTTTTCCTTGAAGTGATAGCTCATTTTGTTCATTTTCGAGACGCATCTGCCACAGACCCAAGCCTGAGAGCGCAGAGCTGCTCGTTAGCCTGTCAGATGCAGCACACACCCCCCTTGGCAGAAGGGCAGCGGGCGCGCCGCATGGGAAGGCGGGCACTGCAGAGCCAGGATCAAGAAGACCAACACGTTTTACCGCATCATCAAGGGCATTCTCAAGTGGAGTGGAATTCTTTACCGTGAATGCGCAGCCGTGAAGAAAACAGTGGACCAGCACCGTCCGGCGCCACCACCCTTATTCCTGCGAAGGCACCAGGGGTTTACCCACATCACTTCTGCACCATCTGCACAGATGCCAACACAGAGAGTGCGAAAGGCCAGTGCTACCTGGCATTATTATTTTTTCTAAGATTTTACTTTTAAGTCATCTCTACACCCAACGTGGGGCTTGAACTCATGACCCCAAGATCAAGAGTCACTCGGCCCACCAACTAAGCCAGCCAGGCGCCCCTGCCTTATACTATCATCGGAAGAGGGGCCAGGGGAACCCCGAGCCTAGAGCCCGCCGCAGGAACAGCTGAGGTGCAGCACTGGCACTGTTCTCTGGCTTTATGTCCCTGCCACCACCCCAGCCACCTTCCCAGCACACTCGGGTATAGACTCCAGAGCCTCACGATGTGGACTTTCCAGTGGCACCTTGTGACACCATTCTAGGCTTTGTTTCTCAAGTCCGCCTCCCTCATTGCTAGCCATGCAGCTTAGGTCCCTTCGGCAAGCCACGTAATGAAGGCCTCATCTCCTCACCCATCACCTGGAGACAATCCTTCCCACCCAGGTAAGGTGCTGGCGGCCTTAAAGAACACACCCTCTGTGGAAGCCCTTTGCAAACTATGCATTTTTTCTGCAGTGTCTTCACCATGTGTGAAGTATTGACCTGTGTACTAGCATAAATGAGGTCCCTGCTTTACAATAGAAAACTCAGGTCCAGGGGTGAGGATATAACAAAAAATACCAGAGAAAGCAAGTGCTCATGAGTGGCTGGGGAGTTGCTTTAGATGAGATAATCTGGGAAGGCCTCTCTGAGGAAGTGACCCAGCAGCTGAGAGAGGAGGACCAGAGGGAGCCAGGTGTACAAAGAGCAGAGGTTAGAGCATTCCAGGCCTTTCCATCCAGGAAGCAGAAAAGGCAGGGGGGGCCAGATCATGAAGCTCTGAGCACCAGGGTGAGGCATCTGCATTCTCCTCTCAAGCACTTAGGAAGCCGGGAGAAGGCCAAACAGGAAGTGAGTAACAGAATCTGATTTACACCTGTGAGAGATCCCTCTGGCCACGGCATGAAGAATCAATTGTAGGGCAGAATGCATGTGGGGAGACCAGTCAGGATGCAAGTCTGGTCATCCAGACAAAAGATGGCAGCTGCCTGGACTGGGCTCACAATGGGTAGAGACAAAGCGAGGCGGTCCAATATAAGATGCACTTCGGAGGCAAAGCTGACAGGCTCTACTTGTGAGCTGGACAGGGCCATGAGGAGGGGAGGAGGAAAGACGGAAGGGTAAATCCTGGATTGACAGCATGAACACCTGAGTGGGGGCAGTGGCCATGTGCTGAGGCGGAGAATGCTAAGGCAGAGGGGTGTTCGGGAGCTCCAGGGCCAGGTCAGAAGTGAAGACCTCAGATGTGCAAGTCACTGGCCCGTGAACCGCATGTTAAGCATGAGCATAGACAAGACCCACTGGTGAGGGGCCTACACAGCAAAGAGGGAGGGCCCAAGATCAAGTCCTCGAGTGCTCCACACTGAGCTGTCAAACAGCAAAGGGGTCTGAGGAGGAGCGATAAGACCCCAGAGGGAGACCCGGAGTTTCAGGAAGACACGGAAGCAGGTGAGGAGAGTCTAAGCGGGGAGGGAGTGGCCCACTGCGGAATGCTGAGGAGAGGTCAGACAAGATAAGGACAGAGAAGTGACGTTTAGATTTAGCAACCAATGATGGCCTGTGGAGGGTGGTCTCAATGCCAGGCTGGGAGCCTAACTGGAGTAAATGAGAGAGGATGCAAGGTGAGCAATGTAGGATTACCCTTCTATTGCCCATACATTACTCTGATGCATCCACTCGGCTTCCTCCATGGCTGATCCAAAGTACCGCTTACAAAGCCAGGTGACAATTAGTCAAGAGACCAGTTTGGGAACTGGCTCATCATTTTATATCTACGTCTCCTACCCACGTGTAGGTATAGTGTGTGTGTGTCCGTGGTTTTGAGAGCAACAGCTCTCTAGTCTCCCTGATTCTGGCCCACACGTGTGAGGTAAAGATGAATCTGAGACCAACTGTTCCCACATGCCCACTCTCCAGGAGGAGAATGAACTTGGTGATAACCATAAAGTATCACAGCAAAACACAAATGGGGAACATGTATACACATCAGCATTAGCCACAGGCCTATGAATGATTCATTTTGCGCTGCAATTTATACACGTCTAGTTATTTGCAAACTACAAGCCAAAGATACTATTGATGCATATACGTATCATTCACTATACATAGAATTCACCAAATGACAAACTAATTTGATAATAGCAGTATTAAACTAACAGTAGCTTAGTAATTAAAATGCAATAATACTGGCATTTGAAAACCAGCACTGATCCAAAACAAAAATTGTGTGAATCCCAACTGACAGTGGGCAAGTGCTGTAGCTCTCTCTGAGGATGCCGAACGTTGAGTGGCAGAAAACTTTTTAGGGCCATCAGTCAACTTTAGTGAAGATGTCAATTTTAGGAATCCTTAACAACTTCATTCAATAGGACACCAAAAGGTAACCACTAATATATACACAAAATAAAAGTATCTGGAGTTACACATGGATCACAGGAAGAAGCAGAGGCTGCGCCTGGGTTTAGGGCAGTCAATAGCTCACCAGGGCGAGTGGTATGAGTAGGCCCTACTCCTGGCCCACGTGTGTCGCTTTACTACAGTGCTGCTCCATCACACTGTGGGGGGGAGGGGAGACAGCCCAGCCTGGATGCCTGCACGCTCAAGATGCCTGGAATCGGAGCGGCTGTCTGGTGTTGAGGGAACAGAGCACAAGTCACACCCAGGTAACCCACTGGCGAGAATCAGCCCCGCAAATGGGGTTTGTGTGGCCTGCAGTGCTAGACTCCTTTGTGTTTTATAACATCTGAGAGAGTGCCAACATTTTTAAACTGGAAGGCTTCACATTTAAAAACAAAGCCTTCTGGCTTCTCAAAGAAAAAGTAAAAAGAGAAAGGAAGCCATCTGGCTGAGGCCCACCTGCCCCTTCAGCTGTTGTGGCCTGTGCTCTCCAGAACCCACCCTCCAGACAATCGGACACAAGTCACTGTCAGCTGCCACTTACCTGTGAACCTGTGCATTCTTCTATCTGGCCTGCTTCCTTCTCTTATGCTACCTCCCAGCTATTAGCATCATTTGGATTTGCAACCTTTGTCCTGGCAGGGGTGCTAAAAGGTCCCCTGGGTCTGAGTCCGAGGAAGAGATGATGAGGACTGTTAAGATGCCAAGCTCTCACACACCGAACTGAAAATATTAGCTTCTGATTTTCTTCTTCATTAAACAGCTTGCAAAGGTCAGACACAGCAAACGTCCTCCCCTGGCTCTTTTCTAAGGAGTAATCTCAGTAATTACTCAGAACTTTTCTCTTCATAACCTATGATGAGCTTATCAGGGAATGCTGATCATTCACAAATTGATGTTTTAATTAAAAGGTCAAACATATATCCATTAATCAGTTTGAACAGTTTGAGCATTGGTTAGGGTAGCAGAGGGAACCACATTTCAAAAGAAAAAAGAAAAAAAAAAAAGTCCTCCAAATAGTAGAATGGGAAAAAAAAAAGATTAGACAGTTACTTTACAATAAGTTTCTTTTTATATATGCATAACAACCACAAAAGCTTTGAACTATGAATTAGTATTAAAGATGTCCATAAGACAGACTTTATACAATCTCTTCCAATAAACATCTCTTTTACTCCTTAAATTACCTTTGGATGAAACAAATTTTCCTAAGCCAAATCAATAACTGAAGGACTGGTTACTAGTGATTGACTAAGTAGAATTACCATAACTTAGGTGATCTTACATAGATTCAACGTCATATACAAAAAACAATCATCTTACACAAGCATGTTCATAAGCCCAGAGCACTCACACTGCAATGTAACACCAACTACCCTTCTTGTAACACTGAAATGTTTAAATAAATAAAGACAGTCTTGAAGGAAAAATCATAAAAAGACAAATTTTAAGTGTGCACAGATGAGAGGGTCCCACCCTTTTGCTTTAGAGACCAGGAAATAGAGGTTAATTAAAGACAGGTTCACCAAAATTGGCTGTTTTCTTTCCTACTAGCCGCTTGTGAGTCACTGTTCACGCTCCAACACCATGGAGACCCCCTAAAATCTGGACCCAAGTTCCAACCCATCATCCTCCAACTCTACCGTGGGAGAAAGTCTGTCTCCAAGCTACAGCAACATGACACCACATAGAAGGAATAAAAGTCTGGATTCAAGACCAGCTGTTTAGAAGGCTATGATGAAGTTCATTGTAACTTTAAAATAACTTTGCATTAATTTGTTACCACCTAAACATCTCCCAGTAATGTTGTTTCCCAGCACAGCATTTCCCAGAGCCCGACAAAAAAAGTAAACCAGCCACAGAAGCAGCCTAACCACGTGGGTACAAGTATTCCAGCCCAAGGTGTCTTTCCTCCAGTGTTAAGAGCACTAAGTAGGGGCGCCTGGGTGGCTCAGTCGGTTAAGCGACTGCCTTCGGCTCAGGTCATGATCCTGGAGTCCCGGGATCGAGTCCCGCATCGGGCTCCCTGCTCAGCGGGGAGTCTGCTTCTCCCTCTGACCCTCCTCCCTCTCATGCTCTCTGTCTCTCATTCTCTCTCTCTCTCAAATAAATAAAAAAGGGCGCCTGGGTGGCTCAGTCGGTTAAGCGACTGCCTTCCGCTCAGGTCATGATCCTGGAGTCCCGGGATCGAGCCCCGCATCGGGCTCCCTGCTCGGTGGGGAGTCTGCCTCTCCCTCTGACCCTCCCCCCTCTCATGTGCTCTCTCTCTCATTCTCTCTCAAATAAATAAATAAAATCTTTTAAAAAAAAATAAAAAAAAGAGCACTAAGTATACCAAAGAGTGTGTGAACACTTGCAGGGCTGTACTTTCGGACTTGGTGAACTTTTATTGTCTGGACCAAAACTTAGTTTGAATCAAAGTAACATTATCCAGCGCGTAACTCCCAACCAAAACACCCTTTTTCCATTTACAGCCAAAAGCTAGAGTCTGAAAGGGCTCGTGCTTCTCTGGCTGACCTGCAGCCTGTGGCTGGGAAAAGGGACCGCGGCTCTCCCTAGGACACGCTCCTGGCTCTGAACTTCCCTCGTGGGAAGAAGTACCAAGGTCCGCGCGGCGCAGCCGGAGTCCACTTACCCGATCCTTCATCCTCCAGCTCTGAGCTAAGGATTTGGAGCCTTCGATCTTCTCGCAGTGCCTCTTCTTCATAAAGGCCAAAGGCAGGTTCCAGTCTGTAAGGTCGGCCTCGTCCTCCTCCCCGAGTCCCAGAAGAGGGGACTGCAGCGCCTCGGACTCCATCAGGGGCGGAGGGGGTGGGGGAGTCCTTGGCAGCAAGCGCTCGAGAACCTCCAGCCTTCAACACCAGCGCGTGCCAGAGCTGGGGCGGTGAGAATCAGGAAAGGGGGGACGGAAAAGGCAGGAAGGGGAGCGTGCGGAGGCCCCTGCTCGGGCAAGACGTCTGAGCCCCTTCTCTCCCGACCCTGCGCGGCAGGCGGAGGCGCTGGGAAGGGCCGGGGGGCGCGGGCACACCGAGGAGCTCCGCACCCACACGCACGCCCCCAGGTCCCAAGCGCCCGGCTGCGTCCCAGGCTGAACGTCTCGGGACGGGCTGTAAGCGAAGCTGCCAAAGGCGCGACGGACTTCGGGCCTCACGACGACCCCGCTCCCGGCCTCCAACGCCTCAGCCGATCGGAGCACAGGAAGGCCGCCCGCTCCCGGTGCCGGTTCGCCGGCTGGGCTGAGGTCTGCGGCCGAGGGGAAGAGGCTCGGGCGCGTCGGCTCTCCCGCAGCCGCCCTCAGCCCCGCGGGTCCCGCGCTCGCCGGGGCTGCTGCACCCAGGGCCAGGACCGGCCCATCGTGCTCGTCCGCAGCCGGCTCCTCAGCCCCGGATCCGCGCGGCCTGGCCGGTCCTGGCCCTCGGCCCCGTGGCTCTCTCCTGCCTGAGAACCGGGCCTGAGGAAAGGGCGGCACGGAGGCGCGAAGAAGACAGGTAGCGAGGGCTTCTTGGGCTTGGAGAGTTTTGCCCTCTGGTCTGAAGCTACAGTGAAACTCCTCTCATCAGCGCACCAAGGAGGACGCCATGTTACCAAGACCCAGCATGCATCGCGATCTACGGCGTGACCAGCAGGCCAAACTTCCCCAGAGCGTTCTGGCCGCGCTTCCCAGGATGCGGAAAGAGAGGGGCCCCCTTCTTCGTTGCCATGGTTACCACAATTCAGCTTTCCAGAGTTTATGGCGCTCATTCAGTAGATACGTGATATCAGTCAATCCCACAGATGAAGCTATGTCGATTTAATTAATTTTGAAAAGAGTTTTTTATTGTTACAAACGGACCTGCATGCTCCTGAAATTAAAGGAATTGACCCCCCTGTTGTTTCTTCCAGATTTTGAAAAGGCAGCAAAAGCTTCAGAAAGAGCCACTGATAATATTACAAAAGAAGATAGTTGCGGGGGGGGGGGGGGGGGGTTGCGCAAGTATCCTCCACAGTATCAATCAGATTTTCTTTGTTTTTTTTTCCAGGGAATACCCCGGGGGAAAAAATTAATTTCAGTGATTACCATTTCTTATTGAATCCGTCTTATTTTCTGAGCAGTTTATTCTTCTTTTGATATAGTTTCATGTGCAAACAAATAAAAGCTACAGGTGTCGATGCGTGGAGACATGCTCCTGCTTTATTTCTCTACTCAGGAAACACTGCTTTTTAAAAAAGATTTTATTTATTTATTTGAGAGAGAAAGAGAGCAGGGGGAGGGGCAGAGGGACAGAGAGAATCTCAAGGAGACTCCCCGATGAGGGCAGAGCCCAATGCGGAGCTGGATCCCTTGACCCTGAGATCTTGACCTGAGCAGAAACCAAGAGCCGGACTCTCAACCAACTGATCCGCCCAGGCGCCCAGGAGCCCAGGAAACATTGCTTATTTACAATATGTGCAGAACTGTGACCTCCTGCACGAGGAGGGAACATAAAGCCGAATGCAGCATGCAGTGCCTGCCTTCAATGAACACAGTGTTAGTGAAACACACATGGACCTGTTCCATAAAGCTGGGCAGGCAGCAAAAAGGCTGGTCTTCCCCTCTGCATTTGGGCTTCAGAGTCAGGGGCACCTGGATCCAAATCTTGACTGAACCACTTTCCATCTCTGTAAACTTGGTTAATTCTCTAACTAGTTCAGCCTCAGTTTCCTCAGATATAAAACCAGGATAATAATACCCACCTTGAAGGATACAATTAACTGGTGAAAGTGCCTAGTAATAAGTATGAATGCCCAATACAATGCTAGCAATGATCTTTCCATAGCTAGAGTGAAACCTAGCAACGGTGCTTTATTAATCTAAAACCTCAGATTGGACGCTGGAAGATACCCTGTCTCTCCGTGGTTTCCCAGGTCTTTGACCCAATGTGGGAGTCCATATCAAAATCCTGATGGCATTTGTGTTCCTTTCCACACTAGAATGAATAGTGCAATCCCAGCTCTTTCTCACCTAGCACATGGCAAGCGTTCCAAGCATTCGTTTCATTATTACATCCGACTGAGCCTGATTCTCCCCTTAAAACTCAGGGCAAATTCACCAAAACACAGATGGAGGCTAAAACCTTTCTTTTCCCTTCTCTCTGGGTTGGCAAAATATCCCCACAGGCACCAGCAGAGGCTTTGGGACTGCGGGGTCTTTGGGAAGACCCTAGTTTTACCCCAGCAGCATTAAACCCATTCATTCCTAACTAGCCTATGACCTGGGAAAACCCACTCAATCTGTGTGAAACTCAGTTTCCTCACCTACAAATTGTGTGTCACCTTGGGATATCACTCACCTTGTCTGATATTCTAAATGAAGCTCGTAAGGGTGCCTACGGAACCCAAATTTGGCAGGTCATCAGAATCACTGGGGGAACTATTTAAAAATAAAGATGCCTGGGTCCCACCCCAGACCCACTGAATCACGGGGAGTGGGAAAACAGGGGGTTCAGGGCCTATATTTTTTAATCAGGTAGCCCTGATGAGAGCTTAAAACCAGTCAGATTCGGGGATATTGGAAGACATTCTCCCTAAAGATATTAGGTAACATTCTCCTCTAATGATTCCATTCTGGCCACATCTGGCCGCATCTGGCAGGTCCTCAATAAACATTTGTACCAAGTAAATGAGTATTACGAAGCAATCACCCAATCTTCCATCTACTAAATCAGAGCAAGACTTGCCCTCTCCCCCAAACTACAGAACAAAACATGCCCAATTTACAAATGTGACCCCAGAACCAAGAAGCCATTTGGGGTCCATGTCCTGGACCGAGGGTCAGGACACACACATTCTGGCCCCCAGCCGGGCACCAATTCCTGCAGACAGCAGCAAAGCCTCTGACCTCTACCCTCAGCTTCCACCTCCGTAGCATGAGGGATTTGAAGAAGGTGAAATCTAGGCTATTTCAGGTCCAAAACTCTGTGATTCATGTGAAACCCAGAAAGGGGCTGGTGACAACCCAGCTCCCAACCTGAAGGCTCAAGAATGGGCTTGAATCATTTCATAGCATCATGACATTTAAAAGAACTCTAGTCCCAGTGTGTCATGGATGATTCTATTCAAGTCCCAGATAAGCATTTGGAACTGTGGCTCCAGGCTTCTGGAAGGCAGTGAGCGTCTATGACTAATGAGGGGCTGGAAATTCAAGGCCTACAATTTCTCACCTGGGTGATCTCATCCCCACGGTGTGTGATCGGCTGGCCACCAGAGGCTGCAATTCCGATCTCCAGCGTCCAATTCTTCACAAGCAAGGACATCTCATGCTTTCCACAGAACCTCGAAATAAGATACTTTAATCTTGAAAACAGTTTTATGCATCTCAAAAAATGCACGAAATCTTGTCTGATTTTTCAAGCTATAAAACTGGGGGGAGGGTGTTGCTGACATCCTGCGGGTGATGAACATCAGGCTTGGAACTGGGAGAGGAGGGGCTTGTAGGCCCAGCTCTGATGGGAAACAGCAGAATAACCTGAGACCTACTTATACAGGGAGGGGGAGAACGTGAAGGTAGACCAGCTGGCCGCTTCCAGCCCTAAAACTTGGGCTCTTTGGCAACCAGAAGCCAAAGACACTGCCAAGTGAGCCTGAGAACAAATATAAAAACCTGAATGTGTGGGTCACAGAGGTCAAGGGTTAACATAGGAGAGGGAAAATGGGGCAGGGAGAGGGTGTGAATAATTGCCTCAGGCAGCTTGTTGCCCTGGGAGAACAAAGGAGCCTGGGTGAGCCCACCTCACCTTCTCTCAAAACACAAGACCAGCTCAGGCGAGGCGTCCCACTTGCTCGCAGCGCAGCGCAGGCTGAGTTCCATCCTCCAATATTGCAGCTTCTCCGCTAAATCAATCAAGGGCACGGAATGTGTTTTGTCATCAAGAATCAGGAGCGAGACTGGAGGTCAAGAAAGCGGGTGCTTCGCTGAGCTATTGCTTTCCATGCAGGGAGACCAGCCAGCTCCTATCCTTTCCAGAGAAATCTGTGCTTAGCTTAAAAGAAACCAAAATAGACATAAAGTACTTTGCTTTTGTCTGAGCATCATTACTCTGTTTTTAGCAAAATCCAAGCCACCCCCCTCTGCAGGTCAGATGTTTTGTTGACAGCGAAGTGAGAAGAGAGAACTAGGGGGAAGTGACGGGCCTCAGCATCTTCGTCGGAAACGCAAGGCTGCAAGACTCCAAATGCGCCTGTCTCCCTCTCTGCCCGTTTCATTCGTCTAAAAATACGGTGATATTTATGTATGTGATTTTCATCCCCTACAGTATACCTTTCTATTTTGCTTACTTTTTTTTTTTTTTACACTGAGTATGTATGGTTTTGATAAGCAGAAACAATGTTATTCCATTTAAAAAAGGAGGTGACCCCCGAGGGGCCTGGGGACTATGGTAAAAAAGTGGTTCTTACTGAACAAACTTCACCCACTATCTGCATTTCTTCTTTCAGAGCTGAGAGATTTTGCATCACCTCAGCCTTCAAGATCCAGCCACAAGACAGAGCCGAGGGGGAAATGCAAAGGGACAAGGAAACAGAGGTGGATCCTGGACAGAAATGTGACCTTCACCCCCAGCCCCTTCCTTCCCATTCTGGGGGCTGTTTTGTGTAGGGCGGTGAAGATCCTGGAACCTAGAATTTGGAGCAAGGTGAGGCACAAAGGAAATGGGAGGCAGTGTGGCCCAGGCCCGGTCGCCCCTGGGCCTTGCTTCCAGCATGGGCCCACTGGCCAGGCAGTTGGGCTATAGCCTTGTGCACCCAGCTCCAAGCCTTTACTGGATTAGACACCACTGTCCTCGGCCCTTAGGAATTCTTCGTGGAGAAGGGACGAAGAAGGCCAGTTCTTTCCCAGCTCCCAACTTCCATTCACGCAAGCACCCTCTTTCCTCCCCAGGACTCTGGAGGTCGAATGGCCGCAATATGGTCTACGCCCAGTACAGGCAGAGTGTTTGAAAAGAAAAAAAAAAGGAAAGGAAAGCTTGTATGATAGAGGCTATACTGAGAAAATTTGTTATCCAATAAAAAATATTCAAACTGGATTTTATAACCTTTTATTTTAATAGAATTGCCTGCAATAAGATTCTACCTTTATGAAATACGAATAATAGAACTGTCTCTTTTTGAGTTCCCCATTTGTTCTTTTATGTAATATTCACATCTCATCAGTGATTCTCAGGTTCTCAGCGAACACAAGGCCCTGGGAGGCCAAGGCTAGCCTCTGCCTTTAATAGGGGGATTAGGGAAAATGCCTGTAACTAAAATATTATAATCCTGGTGGTGAGTGTCTGTGGTGAGCCAAGCCCTTTTTATGAGAATTAACTCATTTAATCCCCTAATAGGCTCATTTGAAGGCTCCTGTTTTAGATCTGTCTTACCAGTAAGGAAATTGAGACATAGAACAATTAAATAGCCTTCTCAAGGTCTCTCTGCTGGCCAGGGCTGGGCAAGGGCCCAACCAGCTCTGTGAAGGCCCAGCCCTGGCAGGAGCATCTCCACAGGACCCTAGACTCAAATCCCCCGCTCTGGCATTTCTGGTCCCCGGACCCCAGGAGAGATGCTCCATGCATCCCCGTCCTAGTTTCATGTATAAAGTAGGAAACTAACAGTTTCTATCTCATGGAGATGTTGTAAGAATTAAAAGAGCTAATGCCCGGTACACAGTAAACCCTCAGTAAAGGCTGTTATTAACAAAGTTCTGTAAGAAATAAATTCCATCTGTGTTGATTGAAAAGGCTTCCTGTAAAACACAGCATGTATGCCTGAGTCTCGAAAATGGATTTCTTTTTTGGAATAATTTTAATTGTTTTTCTAAACGGAAGTCTTACATGTGAGGTGGAAGGGAGATATAAGAGAAGTCTCATTTTTCATGGAGGTCAATGGATCAGACCTGAACCTGATTTTTTTTTTTTTTTAAATGGGTTGCTACCCTTAATAGCTTATCTTTTTTTTTTTTTAAAGATTTTATTTATTTATTTGCGAAAGAGAGAATGAGAGACAGAGAGCACGAGAGGGAGGAGGGTCAGAGGGAGAAGCAGACTCCCTGCCGAGCAGGGAGCCCGATGCGGGACTCAATCCAGGGACTCCAGGATCATGACCTGAGCCGAAGGCAGTCGCTTAACCAACTGAGCCACCCAGGCGCCCTGAACCTGATTTTTTAAAAGTGAAGAAAGGCACTGTAAATGCGCTAAGTCCAAATGCTGAGGTGAGCACAAGTAGAAGCAGCCAGACCAACAACCAGCTGTTCCAGGGGCTGAGGGGTGACTCAGGGGCCGGGACCACCATCCTGCCTGCATTTAATCCTAGAAATAATACTGGGCATTTTAAACAGTACCACGGAGTACTTTGACAATTTTTCGTAAACTTAAAAAATAAAAGTAATAAATTCCTGCTGGAGGAAATTGGAAAATGTCAAAATGAATAAAGAAAAAGAAACCAAGAGCACTGTTCACATTTTGTGTATTTTCTTCCTGCCTTTACTTTCTGGCATATATATATATGTTTAAAATCTATTTTTTTTACATTAAAAAAAACAACAACAACATTATCCTGAAACATTACTTTGAAAATAAAGACTACAACAAAGAAACGCTTAATTCCACTGCCCAGACATAACTGCCACTAATATTTCTTTGTATAGCCTTCTGTATATGTTATAAATATGTATTATAAATAGACGTGCTCGTTTGTATAGTTTTTGCAAAAAAGAATCATTCACTTTTATACAAACAATGCTATTTAGCAAAACATCTCATGTCGCGACTTGTCTCTTTCACTTACAGTGGGAGCACATTCTCCTAGCACAGCCAGTAACTAGGGAATGTGGAGGGTGACCCACAGCGAAGGGCACAGCCCTTGGGGTCATGCTGTAGGAAGCCGTGACCTTCACCTGCCTTAATGAAACTTAACAAGCCAGACTTTTAGTTCCAAAGACATAAGGCAAACACTGTCTCATTCATTTCCAAAAATGTCCAGAGGGACGTTAAGCCTCCATGCAGAAACTTGGGGAGGTAAGTATTCAATTTAGCACTAATAAAAACAATTACTATTATCCTGTAATAATAGTGACTAACGTAACGGAGCACGTCGTGGTACCAGACCCTGCTCTAAACACTTCACACATTAACTTGATACTCATGATGTGCCTATTGTCCCCATTTCACAGATGAAGAAGCTGAGGCACAGGTAGATTAAGGAACTCGCCCAAGGTCACTGAGTTAATAAGTGCTGGAACCAGGATTCAAACCAGGAGGATGACTCCAGATCCCAAATTTTGCTGCATATCAGGATTGCCTGGAAAAGCCCAATGTCCACGCTGCACCCTCACGGGTAGAATGAATGTCAGGGGACGGCAGTCCCGAACCCCCAGGCGCTCCAACATTGGATTCCATCACGTCCTGGAGAACTGTGTGGTTGTGGTGCCTCAGCCTCACCGTGCAATCTACACCCAGCTGTCGGCGAAGCCTGGCTCCAAAGTTGGGAGCAAGCTAGTCAGAGAGGATTCATGTGGGCTAGATTTAGGTCTTCCCCACGGGACCGCATGGCCTGGTTTCCTGGGGGCAGTCCTGGTTTTCATCTTCTGCCCCGACATAATTATCAATAATACCTTCTTACATTCTCGAAAATGTCCTAGCTTGGGTGATAAATCACTGTCACTCAATCTCTTACCCACTGAGACCTATCCTCCTTACTCACCGCATGGATCATTGTTTGAAACAAACGTTTGTTTTCAGGCCCCTTCCCCCAACTAGATAGAAGCTCCATAAAGACAGGGACCCTATCTTCTCATTCCCTCTTTATGCCCTGCAGAGAGCACAGAGCCAGGTAGAGCGGTGGGCACAGGGTCTGTTGACTGACTCCAGTGAGCGGGACCCCAAGGAACCCATCTGGAAGCAGAAACAAGGAGAACATTCAGGGCACAAGGCACAGCGATCACACTTTAGAGTCACAGCAGCAATGACTGTCCTTTGGAGGGAGGAGGCAGTGGGGGAGGGGCAGACCTGGAGAATAGCTAAAGGAACCCCCACCCCACCCCAAGAAGAATGGCTGCCCAAAGACTTAAAGGACAAGACACGGGGCCACTCCGACCTGGATAGGAAAAGAAAGCGACTTAACTTTGAACCCCCAAGTGGGCAAAACAGACCGTGAGAACATCGTTGAACAGGAGTCTTTGCTTTTATCCCTCCCTGTATCAGTCAAGCTAGGCTAAGTGCTGGCACCCTCCGACCTCAACAGAAGGTCCTTGCTCACCCACACAGCAGTTCAGTGCAGGTGTCTGGGGTAACCCGGGGGTACCCTTTCCATCTCGTGGTCCCTACCATCCCCGGAGTCCCTGGGCCCTCTGCTAGATGACTGCTCCCAGCCAGCAGGCTTGCAGGGGAACTAGGGCTTCTATTGGCTTGGCCTACGGTTTACATCATCTCTGCTGCATCCTATTGGCCAAAGTCAGTCATGTGCCACAGCTAACTGCAAGGGAGTCTGGGAAGTGTAGTCTCTATGCCCAGGAGGAAGAGGAAATAGATTGGGTAGATATTGAGCTACAAGCTTTCCTCCTAGAAATGAAAGTAAAAAGTCAAAAAAGGTATGTATTCATCAACTGGGACTTCCATTAACAAAATGTCACAAGCTGGTGGCTTACAACAACAGAAATGTGTCACGGGCTGGAGGCTGGAAGTCTGAAATCAGGGTGTCAGTAGAGTAACATTCCCTCTGACGGTTCTAGGAGAAAATCCATCCCATGCCTTTCTGTTAGCATTTGGTGTCACCTGCAATCCCTGGCATTTCTCGGCTTGCGGCACCCAACTCCAGCCTCTGCTTCCCCCGACACACAGTGTCCTCCTTGTGTGTCTCTGCATCTCCCCTCTCCTCAAGGACCCCAATCAGACTGGATTGCGGGCCCCCTACATCATCTGCAAAGACCCTATTTTAAGTAAGCCCACATTCACAGCTACCAGAGCTTAGGACTTGGATATAGGTCTCTGCAGGATACAATTCAACCCATAAGAAACAAAGGGCATGAACTTTTTTTTTTTAAGATTTATTTATTGATTGGGGGGAGGGGCAAAGGGAGAGAGAGTCCTAAGCAGACTCTACACTGAGCACAAGTCAGACATGGGGCTTGATCTCCACACCCATGAAATCAAGACCTGAGCCAAAACCAAGAGACGGTCGCTGAACCGACTGTGCCACGCAGGCGTCCCATGGCATGAACTTTTTAAAGGTGCCTGAAATGTACCCACATTGCACCCAAAAAGATCATCATAATTTGCATACAAACTAGCAGCCCAGGAGAGGACAGGTATCGTCCCACCTTCTCCAAACTGAGGAGCAGTATTTTCATTTTCTTCCTTGGTTTTATTACCTTGATTCTTGCAAATTTGATGAGTGAACAATGGCATCTCATTTTCGTTCGGATAGGCACCCCTTAGGAAAGACACAGAAAAGGGGAAGAGTGCTCAGGAATCATGTCACCCAGGCTCGGGAAGTGGAGGGTGTCTGCTGGGCAGTGAGCGGCTGGCCACCCCAGAACACAACCCAAGCAGGGACTTAGGAACATGTAACTGGCAGAAGTTGATGCTGAAATACTTCTCCTCTTGCAGAAAGCAAATATCAGAAGGCAGGAAGGACAAAAATTTCCATTTATCCATCTGAAATTAATGTTTCCAGCGAGGAGGCCTGGATGGCTTTGTGCAGACAGCCAGCTGCTGCAGTCGCCAGTCTTGTCTGGTCTGCCTGTCACAGCGGCACGTTCGGTCTGATGGTTGCAAGGGATGAACGTGGCAGCGACACTCGGAGCAAGCCGTCCACAGAGCAGATCCTGGAGGCCACGGATGCCATCACACGTCAGAACACTGTGTGCTCGGTCCAGAATTACCCCTCGCCGGTGAATTATTCATACCAGCCACCTTATGATATGCGATCACATTCCAGGCAGAATGTCAGCCAGGGAGAAGAGGGTAAATGTAATTTGTAGTCTCAATTTCTGTCATAGTTTGGGTCATTATTTTTCTCTCGTCACTCTCCATCTCCCTACCGGATTCTGCCTTCTTGAGTTTCTAATCAGAGGGATATGTCAGGAGCGAGTCCGAAAACCTCTGCCTTCCTCCTGACTGCGCTCTCCCAGGACAGAGTTAATATGTTTATGATACATATTTTATTACCTTTGAGTGCAAGTAATTGCTATGGTTATTTCTGTTGACCCTAGAAAACAAAAGAGCCAGCTATTTTGCCAGCAAAATAAGTTTATGGAGGACTAGAAAAGCAATTGCAACCTGGCGCAAGCGAGCTTGGATGAGCCACAGACGAGCACAGAGAGCTGAGGCCGGGGGCTGGCTTTTATAGCAAGGGTGGTGGGCGGGGCCGCATCGCTGAGCTTTCATTGGCTGGGCTGTTGCCAGGCGAAGGGAAATTCTGCCTTCCTCCCCTTTGCAGTCTAATGGCAGTGTGGGAGAGCGCCCCCTTCAGGGCTGCCCCACTCCATTTTAAGTGAGATTTCCTCTGTCTTCACATCTTCTTAAACACATATTTTCCTGTCCTTTATTTTGAGCGTGGTTTGAATTTTTTTGCACCATTCTATCTGTGCTCCCAAAGGAGCTGTGGAGGGGAGCCCACTTCTCAGCCTGAAGTGCACCGGTCACTTTCATGGCCCCACCTCTGAGAAGGGGACAATCTCCCTCTCTGATCGGTGGGGTGAGTCAAGAATCCCCTCCACCGCCCACTCCCAGGAAAGCCCAAGAACCCCAGCTATAACCAAAGCAGGGAGGTCGAATTAAATGGAAATGAAAAAAAAGCTTGTAACTGCCAAGCTGATCTCCATTGGATTAAAGATTTTTGTGATTAGGGATTCAAGGTGGGCTCCAGGTACACTCCAAACCTATTCCCAGAACCAGAGGCTGCATCACTGACCTAAAGTCTTTCAAGGTACTCAGGCGTGAACCCTCCTAAATTGGGTCCAAGTCTACTGCTCAAAGGGTCTGCCTGTGGTTCCCACCTCCCTTTAGCCTTTCAACACAGACGGGACCACCGTCTGGTCTCCCCCAGAACACAGGGTTAAATCTCACAGGTAATGAGATCTGGCAAGAAGGCTGGATTTCTCCTGAGCTAACTGATTTTCCCAAGAGACAGGTTGGACCCCACAGCCATTCACGTTGACCCCGACAACATCCAGTCCGTTCGCTGGCCTGCGGAAGGCAGTGGTCAAGCACGTGCACTGTGGCACCACCTGCCACAGGGCCTTCACCATAAGACAGAGTCAGACTCCAGCAAAGCTCCACCACTAACAAGCTCTGCCCTCTCAGGCAAGCTACTCAGCCTCTCCAAACCTCAGCTTTCTCATCTGCAGAATGGGGAAAAGATGAACTTGCCTAGAGCACTGAGGATGCAGTGAGGTAGTGGAACTTTGCAAAGTGATTCTTTTAAAGCTTAGGGGCTAGACTGGGAAACACCCAGGGCTCAAAAGTCTCCAATAGCCCCAGCTCCCTCAGGATAAATCCAGAGTCCTTACCCTCACCCCCAGAGCTTTACAGGATCTGACCCTGCTCCCTCTCTGACCACACATCAGTCATGATGACCTCTGTGCTCTTCTGGGACACCCCAAGCCAAGCCAACCTCACCTCCAGGCTTTGCACTTGCTGCTCCCATTGCCTGGAACACACTTCCCCAGATGACCTCATGCTTCCTGTGTTCACTTCCTTGGGGTCCCCACTGATATCATCACTCACAGGAGCCCTCCAACCACCCATGTTCCTGAATCCCCTCCTCCTGCTCTTTCTCACTCCATAACCCTCATAACCACCTGGCACACTTGACATGGACTGTTTATCTATTTATTGCCTGCTAACCCCTCGGGAAGGTGAGCCAGGTAGGGGCAGGAATGCTGGTCTGTCTTGGTTGGCTTCCACCCTGCTGTCTATCATGGAATAGGCAGGGGTCTGGAGCTAATTGGGAGGTAGAGTGAGAGCCTGGTGCTTGACTGGCTGGGGTGGGGGAGAGGGGGTCTCAGAGCACTCCCATGTTTCTGGCTCAGGCAGTCTGGGCCCAGGGCACATGTGCTATGAGGCAACATAGCTGCAAGATGTTCCCCAGCCCTGGCCTCTGTGCTCCCCAGCCATGCACAGGAGCTGCTGTTTGAAACTAAGGAGGAAAGAGTCTGATTTGGGCATGCGGGGGAGGTAAAGATGATGGAGGGTTGGCATATGCTCTTAGCTGTTTGGAACTGAGCTAAGCCCAGACACTTAGATAGGTACCAGCTGGAGAAGCTGGGACTGGGAGGGACTGGGAAGGACTGGGGGAGGACTGGGAGGGACTTTGAGGATTCTGGGCATTAGCAGGGACACTTGAGTCAGATGATACAGTGTGGCATGGCATTGGGGGCTCATTCTCCAAGAAGACAGCTCAGTGTGTCCAGGGGGGACATGGGCAGACATTGGCTCTTGTTTGAGGGTCCCTGACGGCAGAGGCTGTCCCTTTGAGGGTCTTTAGGGTGGGCAATGTCAAATCACAGCGGGACAGCTGGGAGGGACAGGGATCCTCCCGTGTTACCACATGGACCGTGAGCCAGCGTGACATTCCTTGGGGATGTGGGGCTACCCTAGTGTAATTTGGAATGGGGACTGGAAGCCCTGCGGGTATTGGTGGGGCAGATGGAGGGACTTTGGGCAACTGCGGTTCTGTAAGTTGCGACGATTGGTGACACACACGTGATGTGGCCATGCGCACCTCTGCACCACCATAGCTGCTCACGCCAGCACCAACTTGCCCCATACGAACTCGCACCAGGTTTTCTTGGCCTCGACACTGTTGACATGTTGGGCAAATGATTCTTTTTTGTTTTTGTTTTGGTTTACATCTTAGCATTTTGTAAATATACATGACAAAACACTATTTTAACCATTTTTAAGTGTCCCGTTCAGTGACATTAAGCACATTCACATGCTTGTACGACCGTCACCAGCATCCCCACCTGACCCTTTTCACCTTATAAAATGGAAACCCTGTCCCCATTAAACCCTGACTGCCCCTTCTTCCTTCACGCAGCCCCTGGCACCCACCATCTACTTTCTCTCTCTGCAAATGTGGCACCTCATGTAAGGGGAATCCTACATTTGTTGTTTTGTGACCGGCCGCTTTCACTTCGCATCATGTCCTCAAGGTCCCTCCGTGTTGTGTCCCATGTCACAATTTCCTTCCTCTTTAAAGTTGAATATTTTTCTCTGCTGTGGAGCCGTCCTGCACACTGTAGGAAGATCAGCAGCATCTGTGGCCTCTACCCACTAGATGCTCGAAACATTTCCCTCCTCCCAATTATGACAACCAAGAATGGCTCCAGACTTTACCAAATGTCTCCCGGGAACCAAGTCTCCCGCCGCCCCCCCCCCGCCCCGGTTCTAGAACCACCGCTCTAGTCACACTCGCCTCTGACTCGAATCTCCCCTGCAGGTACCTGAGTGCCCCCCAAACAGCAACCTCACCTCAGCAAAGGGGCAGGGGCACCTCGGGAATGTGTACCCAGGACCTGCTACAGCCGGGGTCCCCATTCCCATCCACACACATCTCTCCTGTCAGAATCGCCTGGTAACATTAGGGCAGATTTTCACAATAGCCTTCTTTAATAAAAAAAAAAGTCTCTTTTCTTAAATCCACATTAAGCATATGGCAAGCCATGTGCTGGCTGCATTGCCTCCTGCAAACTGAATGCTGGCCTCTTGTTTTCTACCTTCCATCTGGGGAGACATAAATCCTACTTAGAGTCAAACCCCAGGAGATCCGTGAAGCATGTGAGAGTCAAAGATAAACAGGCCTTCTTTGCCCTTGGACACATAAGCTGGATTTTCTTTAGTAATCCAACCTCTTCACGGAAACAGCCAAGAGCAAGGAAACTCACAGCACAATCCATAACAACACACACACACCCCAAAAAGAGTAAGTCTGGCAGTCCAGGAGGCTGACAGCCACAACTTGGGCCATGTTTCAGCTGCGCGCTCCCCCCTCCCAGACCCTGCCAGCAGAGCACAAAGTCCCGGATTCCACTCGAGCCCCACATAGCTCTGCTAATGCACATCAGTCCTCAGACAAAATCTTTTATTTCCCAGTAAGCCTGGAATAAAACAGATGAATTTGCAGGGGCTTTAGGAGTGAAAAAGAGACACCAGAGCCCCTCAGGATTATCTTGGCAGAGAATGGATTTCGTTTGCTCACGTATGGTTCATCAGGCATTGATTAAAGTCACAGAATTTTGTAACTGGAATCAATCAGAGCACCTTAAAGTGGGAACAAGTAAACCTCCCTTCCGGGGCCAGAATGGAACCGAGGAGCGGTGGTCATCCAGCTTTTGTTGGAACATCCCAGAAGGGCGGCAGATTTGCCCCCGTTCTTCAAGCCCTCCTTGTGTCCCCCGTCCTCTGTCACCTGACTGACTTGTGGCTCTTCCCACGGGGGGAATGTGCTTCTCTGACACTTGACTTCTTCGGGCTTGGCCTGGGGACTTGTTCTGGCCAATGAGACCGGTGGCGTGGCAAAAGCAGGGGGCTGGGGGAGTGCTGGGGGGTCGCCTCTTTCTCCAGAGCCAGCAGCCGCCCCAGCCAGCCCACAGACCCCGATGGAGCTGCTGTGTTAAGCCGCGACGTGGGGCTGGCTTGTTATGCACCGATAGCCGGCCAGTTCGGGCACGGGCTAGTTTGCGCTCACGCGGGCTGCTGCAGTCTGGTGCCCGCTCTCACGCAGAACCAGCTGACCGTGCAGGGGAGGAAAGCACAGCTTCACGAGGCAGACATTGTCCTTGTCAACGCCATCCGTTATTGGACGGCGGCTTTTGTGTCTTGCCAGACCCTCTCTCCACCAGGCCCTAGGTGGGCCCGGCCACAGAAACAACCCAAACAAGGGTGGTTGGCTCTGGATTCGGTGGCCTGCCTGCCCCTTTGTGATGGCTCTTGAGTCTTCCCTCCCTCCTTGGGAGGCTGGAGGAGACCCCAGTTATGGAGGAGACTTGCTCCTGGCACATGGGGTATCTGTGGCAACCCAGCATTTCATAGAGAGGGAGAGACCGTCAAGCCAGGGGCAGGTTGCATTATGGAGAGGGCAGAGACCCCCATGGCACCCCGGCAGCTCTGGTGACCCTTCCCTCCAGCCCTTCCCTCTTCTCGGCTCCCATCACAAGGGACCTGTCCCGAACAGATGCTTGCACACCGTTCATGGCAGGACTACTCATGATCGCCAGAAGGTGGGATATTATTCAGCCTTAAGAAGGAAGGACATCCAGGGGTGCCTGGGTGGCTCAGTCGTTACGTGTCTGCCTTTGGCTCAGGTCATGATCCCAGGGTCCTGGGATCGAGCGCCGCGTTGGGCTCCCTGCTCCGCGGGAAGCCTGCTTCTCCCTCTCCCACTCCCCCTGCTTGTGTTCCCTCTCTCGCTATGACTCTGTCAAATAAATAAAAAAATCTTTAAAAAAAAAAAGAAGAAGGAAGGACATCCGGCCACCTGCCACATGGATGGACCTGGAGGACACTGTGCTCAGTGAAGTTAGCCACTCACAAAAGGACAAATACTGGAGGATTCCCCTTACACCCTAGAGTCGTCACTTATAGAGACCGAGGGTTGAACCGAGGTTGCCAGGTCCTGGGGGAGGGGAATGGGAAGTTAGTGTTTAATGGGGACAGAGTTTCAGCTTGGGATGATGACAACGTTCTGCTGGTGATGGTCGCACAGCAATGTGAATGTACTTAATGCTACTGAACTATTCACTTAAAAATAGTTAGAATGGTAAATTTTACATTATGCATATTTTACCTCAATTTTTAAAACAGGACCTGTCCTGTGTCCCGGGTCCTGGAGGCCCAGCTCCCACCCGGCTGTCAGACAGCAGAGCCAGCTGATGAGTGGAGTCCCAGGTTGTGTGCCCGGGGAGGAGGCGCTGGTGCCCGCTGCCAGCTGCCGTCTTCCTCGGGTTCAGTGGGAATCCCCAGCATCCTCACTGCTTTACTCACAGGGATTGTTAACGGGCACCCCCCCGGGGGTCGGGGCACGCCAGTAGGGGGTCACGGGGGACAGAGAGACAGTCCCCCTGATGCTCCTCTGACTCCACACAGAGGCCGCACACTCTGGGTGGAGGGGAGGGCTCTCCAGGTGTCCAGCTGGAAGTTTGGAGCGTGAGCAGGTAGAATTTGTTTGGATGGGGAAAGGAGGTGAGAACAGCCAGGACAAAACCAATGAGAAAAGACTGGAGAAGGGCAGGGAAAGCCTTTGGACCTACAGACGCAAGCTCACGCTCCGGCTCTGCCACGTACGGGCCACGTGGGCCTGAGCAGGCTACCCCCCTTCCCTGAGCCACCCCAGTGTTCTCATCTGTGAAGTGAGCCTAATAACAGGACCTCTGCCTGGCAGGCTTTTGTGCAGGGTAATATAATATGATGTTGAGTCCAGTGTCACACAGCGAGGGCTTCATTAATATCAGTCCTTCTGGCGCGGCCTCCAGTGGTCCCCGCGCTCGTGAGTCCTGTCCGGTGTGATCCCCACCCCCGGCGTGTGGGCGGACCAGGGCCTTGCTTCTGACAGCAGGCTGCAGCAAAGGTAACGGGGTGTCACATCCATGCTTCGGTTGCCCATGGTCGAGACTGCCGTCCTGCTGTCACCCTTGCTGGCCCTCCTGCTGGCCCTCCTGTTTGCGTGCTCGCTGAAACAGGCTGCCGTGGGGTGAGATGCGCCGTGGGGTGAGATGCTTCGCGGAGAGGCCCATGTGGCCAGGGACTGAGCGAGGCCTCGGCGCAACAGCCCGCGAGGAACGGAGCCGCTCGAGCGAGCGAGGGAGGGCGTCCTTCCCAGTGCAGCCCGGAGAGGGGCCTGCAGCCCGCGGAAGGACCAGATGCGAGCAGCCAGCTGCCACGCCAGCCTCCTGACCCCCAAACCATGTGATGATAACTGCTGCATTCAGCCACTTCCTTTGAGCTAATTTGTTCCGCAGTCATAGATAGCTAATACAGCCCACGCCCGGACTCCGCCTGATCCTGTCGCTTGTGACCTTGTCCCCAGAAGTGCCCCCGGCCTCCAACCCCGCTCCTCGGTCCCCCCACATGCTCCCTCCAGCACCACACACACCACATGCACACCCCACACACTTCATCTAATACATGTTGGCTGAGACCAAATCAGTGACAGAATTCAGTGTCCCCGGGGAGTGACGGCAGGAGGGAGCTGCACAAGGTCTAGAGACAGCTCCCAGAGCACAGGGATGTGTTGCCGGCAGAAGAGGGGCCTCGGACCTCTCTGTTCTTTAAGCAGAAGTATCCCCAGGGGTATTTCGCTGACCAGCTGCAAACATCTACTGGTAACATTCAGTTCCCTGGTTCCTGAGTCTGTCTTCACTTCCACAGTCAGAGCCCGGCATTCCTCTGGCTGCTGGCTTGCAGAAATAAATCCAGTTTGCTCTTCTGTTTGCTTTCTTGGGTGGGATTACATGGGTTTGCCCCCCACACAAAATTTCATTTGGCCTATAGTTTGGTCTCCAAGGAAAAGACGTTGACATCTCAGTTCTTATGACGAAGTTTGGACCCTTGAGGGCGAGGCTGTGGTGGGCCACTGTGCCAGGTGGAGGAGACAGAAGGAGGGGAAGGAGCCCTGGGCTTGAGTTCAAGTCCAGCTCTGCCCTGACAAGCTGAGCCACTTTGGAAGAGTTCCTGTCCATCAGCGAGCCTCTGTCATAACCCCCTCAGGAGTCTGCTGTTGGAGACCTCAACAAGGTAACATGTGTGGACCCTTCTTTTCTGGTTTGGCTTTAGGAGTCATAAGCTACTGCGGGCCAGAGGCCCTGGCTGAGGAGCTGCAAGCCTCTCTTCCACTGGGAAGAAGCACACTGCCACTTAGGTTTATCAGTCTCTTGTGGTTTGGGTTATCATGAGTTGACTCCCGAGAGCCTGAGCTCTAAAGGGCTACATCGCTGGATCTGTGACATGGAGAGCTGCCCCTCCCCCCTGAGATGGTCCTCCTCCCAGTTGCTGAGCATGTCAAGGCTCATCCCTCATGGTGTCATTCTTGTATCATCACAATGCCCTCCTCTCACTTTGAAAAGAACAGCCTTTGCTTGACCCTGCTGCTCCAGAACTTGTCTCTAAGATTCCGCCTGGCTATGAAGGGCACACTAGGATGTGGACTATAAATCGGGAGCCCTCATGACATTTAGATCCATTAATCCATCAAAAGAAGATTTGCTACCTCTTAGTGTCCAGAGAGAGACCAGAAATCCCCTCATCCAAATGTTCACATGGAGGCTGGAGCACAGTTAATTCTACTCAGCACTTTGTATTGGGATCTTCAGGAATTCACGGGATGTCAGCACTCTGCCCTGTGCCTTATCACTTGCAGTTGGGCCAACACAGGAAACCAAGCCGAAGGAGTTTTTTACCAGGTGCCTTTGCCTGTTCCCAGTCTGTACGTGAGGGACCAACCTAATCCTGAAATGATGAGACTATAAACCACCACCATAACCTACAGGATCCAAACAACCTTCCAGACTGGAAGTTCTTTGAAAACTATCTGCAGCACCTAGTCCTAAGCCTGGCAATGCATGGATGAATAGGTGGATGAGTAGGTGAATGGGTAGATGGGTGGATGGATGGGTGGATGGATGGATGGGTGCTTGGGTGGATGGGTGAGTGGATGGAAGGATGGATGCTTGGGTGGGTGGATGGATGGATGGATTCTTGGGTGGATGAGTGCCTGGATGGATGGGAGGATGGATGCATGGATGGGTAGATGGGTGGTTGAGTGGATGGGTGGATGAATAAATGAATCTCTGACCAAGGAACAAAAGTTCTTGCCCAGAATTCACTACTCAAGAGCCTTGTAACTTCCCTCATTTGTAAAATGGGGTGAGGGTAGTTCTTTTTCTGTCCATCCCATAAGGTTGTTGTGAGAACGAAATCAGATGATGTAAATAAGGTTGGTTTTGGCCATCTCTATAGAATTATACCAATGAGAGGAAGTACTGTCCCAAAGAAAATGTTTTCTTCAGCCTAATAAATGCCCCTAGGAACATCAATTGCTTCAACCAATGACTTAACAAATCCTCTTGGGGAAGACAGCCCTTTCCATGGTCGTTAGAGGTGCGATTCAGAGCAGCAGCTGCTTGGTTGACAAGCTTGTCTCACCTTGGACAGGCTACACCTGTAGGTCCTACAAGACTGTGAGCTCACAGCAGGCAGGTATGGGTCTTAGACCTAGAATCCTCCTTGACTGTAAAAATGAGTAACCATGGGCACTCAGATGTCTATTGCAGTGATTTCAGTAAAATAGCCATAGTATTATTTTTAAAAAGGTATAACTTTACAAAAAGACAACAATGCAGAAATGCTAGAGTGAAGTGCTATGTGTGAACCATGTCCTTATACAATCGTGTCCTTATACAACTTAGAGACTGACATTTGATGTGGCTTTTTTCCCACTTAAGCCCTATTTTAAAGATGGACACGGGGCTTGCAAGACAATGTGAAGGGAACGGGGAGGGGGAGGGGAGTGCAAGAGACAACGTGTACAAAGAGCCTGAGGCAGGACTGACAGAAAAACGCTTGGTCCACAGCACCTTACTATGGTCCCAATGATTTGGGGTCCAGGCCTGCCACTGTGTCGCTTGCCACTGTGGTCCCAGATCCTCTGTCTTCTTTTCCTGTCTCGCTGGCCTCCCCTGTCCTTTGGATGGGGAGAAAGGTGGTGTGGGTGGTGGTCCAGGTCAGAAGGGGACGGGAGTGTTGCAGCCAAGTGGGAGGAGTTAAAACCTCTGCACAAACACCCCATCCCCCCTTCCTGCTCGCTCTGGATGCCGCACAGCCAGACCCCTCTGCCGGTGCCGGAGGGTCAAGCGTTTGCTTCTCCTGGGTGTGCACGAGGGCGCAGAACTATCCCTGGGCATGGTTGGGGCTCCAGACCAAGGCAGTCAGGCCGTGCCGGGGAAGAAAGCGAGAGCAATGGATGTCGGCACGCACGGGCTTGTCCTCAGAGCACCCCCAATGTGCTGGCAGGCCGCCTGCAGCAGAGCTCACTGGGGGACAGGACAGAGGGAACACAGTGGCAGTTTTTATGCATGACAGCTCTGTGAAAAGGGCATAGCATTTACTTGAGCAAATTTGGGACTGGGATTGGTGAACTGACCAAAGTTGGTAAATATCAAGGGTTAAACAAGAGGCCCCCCATTATCAACCCTGACGCCGAGTTACAGACATCACGCTTTCTAAAGGACAGGAGCTGGGGGTCAGGATGGACTCACGCATTAGAATTTCTAATATCACTGTTCACACTTGGGGATGAAATGAAACAGCTCTATTTTCACCACGCACCTTCCCCAAGAGCTGGACCTCAAATGATCTCTAATTATTACAGAATCTCTGATTTCTGGGCCAGTTTCCAAGGCCGTTATTGTGGCCGTTTATCAGAGGCAGTGGCAGCCGGGGTGCTGGGCTGCCGGGCAGAGAAGTCAGACGCAGGGGAGCGGAAGTCACGTGAGGCCCGCTGCGAGTTCAGGACACAGCCGGCGCTCTGGAGGACACAAGGAGGAGGCCTTCCCTTAGCCTCCAGACGTCCAACCCCGCAGGTCGAGCAGAGAAGGTAGATGGGGCCTAGAGCCAGCACCTGGAGCACCGGCTTGAGTGTCCTAGAAGCTTCTGGCTCCCGGACCGCCTTCCCTGAGAGGTTTTCACTCAGAAGCCTCCCCCCACACACACACCTACTTCTCTCCTCCCCAGGGCTCATTCGGAAGTAGTGGGGAGAGGACGTGTCTTTGATTGTCACATCTCGGGGACCACTATGGCTCTCCAGGGTGGCCAGATGCTCCTCAATGCACGCACAGCATCGTTGTGATGGTTCACTGTCTGTGTGGGCTGGGCCATGGTGCCCAGTTGTTTTCTCCAACACCAGTCTAGGTGTTGCTGTGAAGGTAGTCTTACACGAGAGTAACATTGAACTCCGCAGACTTTGAGCAGAGGCGACGACCCTCCCTAACGCGGGAGGGCCTTATCCAATCAGCTGAAGGTTTGAAGAGAAAAGACTGAGCTCCGCAGAGGAGAAAGGAATTCAGCCTCAGATGACTATGGGCTGGAGATCCAACAGCAACTCCTGCTGGAATTTCCAGACTGTGGCCTGTTCTACAAGTTTCAGTTGTGCCAATCCCACGGTCACGTGAGCTAATTCCTTAAAATCTCTCTCTGTCTCTTTGTCTCTGTCTCTCTCTAAATATATACCCTCTTGGTCAGTTTCTCTGGAAAACCGTGACTGACACAGCCACCCTGCCCCAAATGGGCCTCCCCACCAGGACCTCCCAGAGAGCCACCCAATGACCTGGGTCAGTCCCACACAGACCTCCTGGTCCCCACATCTAAAATGAAGGGGCAGCATTTCCTTATACCACACACAAAAATAGACTCAAAATGGATGAAAGACCTAAATGTGAGACAGGAATCCATCAAAATCCTAGAGGAGAACACAGGGAGCAACCTCTTCAACCTCAGCCGCAGCAACTTCTTCCTAGAAACATCGTCAAAGGCAGGGGAAGCAAGGGCAAAAATGAACTATTGGGACTTCATCAACACAAAAAGCTTTTGCACAGCAAAGGAAACAGTCAACAAAACCAAAAGACAACCGACAGAATGGGAGAAGATATTTGCAAATGACATATCAGATAAAGGGCTAGTATCCAAAATCTATAAAGAACTCATCACACTCAACACCCAAAGAACAAATAATCCAATCAAGAAATGGGCAGAAGACATGAACAGACATTTCTCTGAAGAAGACATCCAAATGGCCAACAGACACATGGAAAAATGCTCAACATCACTCAGCATCGGGGAAATACAAATCAAAACCTCAATGAGATACCACCTCACATGGGTCAGAATGGCTAAAATTAACAAGTCGGGAAACAACAGATGTTGGCGAGGATCCAGACAAAGGGGAACACTCCTACACTGTTGGTGGGAATGCAAGCTAATGCAGCCACTCTGGAAAACAGTATGGAGGTTCCTCAAAAAGTTGAAAATACAGCTACCCTATGACCCAGCAATTGTATTTACCCCAAAGATACAGATGTAGTAAAAAGAAGGGGCACCTGCACCCCAATGTTTATAGCAGCAATGTCCACAATAGCCAAACTATGGAAAGAGCCCAGATGTCCATCAACAGATGAATGGATAAATGGATAAAGAAGAGGTGGTCTATATATACAATGGAATATTACTCAGCGTCAAAAAATGAAATCTTGCCATTTGCAACAACATGGTTGTTGTTATTGTGCTAAATGAAGTAAGTCAATCAGGGAAAGACAATTATCATATAATTTCACTCATATGTGGAATTTAAGAAACAAAACAGAGGATCATAGGGGAAGGGAGGGGAAAAATTAAACAAGATGAAATCAGAGAGGGAGACAAACCATAAGAGACTCTTAACCACAGGAAACAAACTGAGGGTTGCTGGAGGGGAGGGGGTAGGGAAATGGGGTGACGGGCACTAAGGAGGGCACGGGATGTAATGAGCACTGGGTGTTATATGCAACTGATGAATCACTGACCTCTACCTGTGAAACTAATAATACACCATATGTTAATTAATTAAGTTTAAATAAATTTTAAAAATAAAATAAAATGAAGGGTCGGGATGGAAGACCCCCCTGCACTAAATTCTGTGATTCGACATTAAAAGTGACCCCCGTGAGGCAGCCTGTGGGAAATGGAGTATTCTAGGTCATGGAATGAGACCCTCGAAGCTGGCCTGTGAGCCTCTCCAGCTGCCCCCAAACACCAGCAGCCCCTCTGCAAATCAAAGCAGCCCATAGCCCTTGCCTCCAACACGTGGGGGCTCAGATCTCTGGCTAGTTGGCAGGATCTGGATTGTTCCAGGCAACAAAGATCACAAAACGTATGCGGTGTGAAGGTCGCATGGTGGATTTTTAGCCTGCGTTTTCTTCTCACGTTGTCCTGGAAGGGGGGGTTGTTCTCAAACCTCGGGGCACGACCCTGCTTAGGAGTGGGGTTGCAGATGGAGCAGGGAGAGCCGGGGCAGGAGGGCCAGCACTGAGGAGCACAGGGGGCTCTGCTTCTTCCTCCGGAGACCTCAGGCCACGAGGCCGCCCGCGCCGGCCTGGGTCACCAGTCCCCCTGGGAGAGCTTTGCATACTGGCCTGAGTGTTCAGAAAGCTGAGCTGTCCTCGGGTAGCTCCAACCTTGACTGCCAGAGAAAGTTAATGTTCTTAATTAAAGTTTATTGGGGAGTTTTTGCCATTGGAAGTGCACTACTCACTTATTCATGGGACAGAAATGGACCCTGCACTGTGCTAGGTGCTGAGGACGCCAGGGTGACACGTGGGTGACACAGTCCGTGACTTCAAGGAAGCGCCTGCCATCATAATTAACAAGGGAAACAGTTAAAGGTGGTGGCTGTGGGGCGGAGAGGAGGAGCCGGGGGGTCTTTAGGACCCGCTCTGCTGTCTGAGGGTGCACATATTGCCTCCATCCAAGGAGGAAAGAAGAGGAGCCCGACCCTCGTCCCTAGCCTCGAGGACCCTTCACCTGCTGCTGAGTGTGTGGGACCCTCCATGCACGGCATCCCCCTCGCTTCCCCCACCCGGGCCTCCCCACAGCCCCCTGAGAAGGGTGCCGGGTTTGCCCACTTTTGAATGGAGCCGTCTGTAGCGACTGGATGGGGCCGGGCGGACATCGGACACACAGGAGGTGAACCGTGCAGAAGCACTTTCCACGCCGCGACCTCGGTGCCAGGCAGCACAGGCTCACATTCCCGTTGGGGGTGTCTTGGAAAGTGAGCCTGTCATCCTCGTCTGTTCTCTGGAGTTGGACCCAGACCCGGCTCTGTCCTCCCTTCTTTATTCTTCCATCTAGTGATGATGCTAAGAGCCCGGCGGCACCGGGAAGGTGCGTGAGGGCTAAGCTAGGACCAGGAGGGCTCAAATCCCAAGTCTGTTCCCAAGTCACAATTTTGAGATTTCCAGTACATCTTCCCAAGGAGCCCCGTCCGAAAAGGCTGGATTCATCACTCCCAGCACCAGCACACCCGGGAGAGTTTAGCTTCTCCAGCTGTGCGCCCTTGGGGCCCCTCTCCTGGGGCCCAGCAGGAAGAAGCAGGCTCCCCACCCCTACCCCCACCCCACCCCACACCCCCGCAGTCCCTGCAAGCTCCCCATCCATCTGTGCACAGCCAGGGTCCCAACTAAGGTGACATGCTCGTGATGAGAGGTAGGTGAGCTTAGCTTGGTTTTGTAAGTATTATTGTTTGTTGTGGTAAAATACACATGACATAGAATTTATCATCACGACCATGTGTGAGTGTGCAGCTGAGTGTCCCTAAGGGCATTCACCCTGTTGTGCGTCTACCACCACCTTCCATCTCCTGAACTCTGTCATCATCCCCAACTGAAACTCTGTCCCCATGAAACACGAGCTCCCCGCCCCCTCCCTGACGCCTGGCACCCACCGTATTTCTGTCTCGAAGAATTTGAGTCCTCTAGGGACCTCCTGGGAGCAGAATCACGGGCTTATATCACTCAGCGTCACGTCTTCAAGGTTTACGTACTTTGTGGCAGGTGGCAGGATTTCCTGCCTTTTCAAGGCTGAATAATGTTCCCTAGTGCGGAGGGACCACCTTTTGTTCATCCATTTCTCCACGGACGGACGCTTGGCTGCTCCACCTTTTGGTGATTGTGAGTGGTGCCACTGCAAACATGGGTGTGCTCATGGCTCTTTAAGACCGAGCTTAGTCTTCGGCTCAGGTCATGGTCCCAGGGTCCTGGGATCGAGCCCCGCATCTGGCTCCCTGCTCCGCGGGAGGCCTGCTTCTCCCTCTCCCACTCCCCCTGCTTGTGTTCCCTCTCTCGCTGTGTCTTTCTCTGTCAAATAAATAAATAAAATCTAAAAAAAAAAAAAAAAAAAAAAAGACCGCGCTTAGTTTTGGGGACTCTGTGGCTCCCATAACCACCCTTGCTCCCACAGAATTCCAAGCAGTTGCTTTCAAATAAGACTCTCCTTGAGTTCTTACCGAGCGGGGTGACCATGGCGGAGCCCTCCCCCACCCCGGCTGATGCTGGACTCTCTTACCTAATCTGCTCAGCCTGGCATTTCTACGACGGTTTCTATTTTATAGGTGGGGAAACTGAGGCATAGAGAGGCTAATAAACTTGCCCAAGGTCGCACGTGAAGGAGCCTCCCAAGGAAGGTGGAAGCCGGGCAGTCTGACACCTGAACCCACTTTGCTCGGTGGTTTTAGCGTCCCCGTGAAGAACGGGAGGCAGACATCATTGTCATTCTGAGGAAAAACTCACGTCTCGACAACTTAAGTGGCTCTGAAGGTCACACAGCTCTTATCTTTGACTCCCATTCTGTGACTTCGAAACCGAGGTACGATTATTGGCAGACCTTCCACTTTCCTTCCCTCCTCCCCTCCCTGCCTCTTCAGACACAGACACACTCTCTGCTCCTGAACCCCGGCTGCCGCCCATCCCACAGCTTAACAGAGGCGTTGTGACAGCCTTGACCCACAAGAGGCACAATGTCTGCTGAGCCCTGAATGAATCAGACGAGGAAAAGGTTAGGCGGCCAGAGGGAGCTAAAAGCCCCTAAAAGTTTAAAGAGATCCTGCCAAATGGGTGATTGGCTCCCACTGAGATTAGTTTTAATCAATTATTAAGCAATAGCTTAATATTTTAAGAGTTTATGCCATCACAGAGAAATGAAACATTTTGTGATTTTCTTCCCTTCTATCTTCCAAAATAAAAAACGCAAAACAAGCGTATAGTAGCATAGATTTATCTTAAATTTCCCATTGAAATACTAGGATGCCTTTATGTTAAGTGTTTAGCTTCCTTTGTGTTCCTTACAATGCGTAGTCTTTCATGAGCCTGAGGGGGTGCTGAGTTCTAAGTGCCTGCCTGATGTTCAAACACCAGGTTTGCTCAAGGAACACCAGGAAACATCAAAGCGTCCTAAAGTGCCCTTGACTTTCTGACAGTGGCAGGCAGCCCCTGTGCCCAGGCTCTGCATGGGAGAGACCCAGCGTCTGGTCCTTGAACTTTCACCTTCCAACCTCTCATCCCTGGGTAGGAGTCTGGGCCCATCCTTTCTCCCTGCTCCCCAAACCCTTCCTTTCCAGTCAGGAACTGGGAAACAACAGGTGGAGGCAGCAGGAGAAGAGAAGGATTAAAGCACATTACCACCTCTATGATCAACCCTGGAAAAATACAGGTGAGAGGTCTCCCATTTTTATTCTGTGATCAGTTCCCCTTTGGAAACTGATATAACGTGCCATTTTTCACCCACCCATCCATCCACCCACCCACCCATCCATCCATCCATCCAACCATCCATCCATTCATCCATCCACTCACCTATTCATCTAATTATCCATCCATCATCCACCCATCCATCATCCAACCAACCACCCACCCATCCATCCATCCATCATCCATCCACCTACCCATCCAACCATCCATCTATCCATCCATCATCCACCCATCCATTCTTCTACTCATCCATCCATCCACCCACCCATCCATCTTCCATCCATCCATCCATGCAACAACATGTGTCAAGCTCTAAGTCCGGTGCTCAAGGAGCTCACTCTCTGAAGGGAGACAGACCTGGAGCCCTACATGCCATGCAGGGTGCTGGGTGCTAAACCAAAATGTCCTCAAGACATGAAGGACACAAGGGAGAGAGTGGCCCCTCCTCATGACAGGTGGGCCTCACAGGGCAGGGCCTCTGTGCTCCATCCAAGGAAATCAGCTGGCAGGTGGAGTTGTTCCGGGCAGAGATGTGCGCCCCTGAGTCCCGTTTGGCTCATCTGTCCTGGTCTCAGCACACTCTGCCTTCCCATATCCAGTCTCCAGTCCTGTCAAATAAGGACACTCCAGCCATCCTCGTGGGGACTGCTGCATGCGGGTCACTTTGAAATGGTCTACGTGCTGGGCAGACCCCAGCATTTCCTGCCTGCCCCTGTCTTCCAGAGGAAGCTCACATGAGGGGGGAGGTGGTCAAGGTTGGGGTCACTTCTGTAGATTATTCAGATTCATTTGCTGTATGTAGATCATGCCGTGTCCTAATTAATGCAGACCTTCAAGGTTGGACTGCGTTTGCAAAGTTTTCTGAAATGGGCCAGTGCTTTAAACTCCAACTACTTCTGCCTCCCCACCAAGAATTTTTTCTCCCTCCCCACGGCTGCCCCCAGACACCCCAGCTTCCACTCCGGGTAGAAGTCCTGCACACAGGGTACACGTGAACCTACTTTTGGCTTTTCTGAACTCTGAGCCTCACTAACCAAGGGACGTGTTATAACTGATTTGCCTCCATAAAATCCATAGGTGACTAACATGCCCAAGAATTGCCAGGCAGCTCCTGGCTATGGTTCTGTTGTCACCCATGCGTGGGTTGTTTTCATCGGACGTCACTGAGTGAGATCCAAGGCAGGAGCTGTGGCCACAGAAACATATGGGCAGAGCCAGGGCTGAGCCTTTCCTAGATTCTTTGGGTTCAATAACAGGGATTGTTTTAACTCTTCAGTCAGGGGATCTGTGTATCCTAAAGACAGTATGTAAAATATTTATTAAGAAGAATATCTATTTTTAACCAGGGATGATTTCAGTTCTATTATTCATGCAGCCTCGGAGGGCAGGCTTCCTGCTTACCGGTTTGCAGGGGCTGTGAGCCAGAGCAGAGGCGAACCTGAAGTCAGAGGTGGGGACTGGGGGAGGCAGCGGGGGCTTCGGGCAGGGGTGAGGGGAGCCGCGGCTGATGTTGGCCGCCTGATTTCAGCCAAACCTCCACGTTCAGGTAACTGTCTGTGTGAGTTGGCGACAGCATTGGCCTCGTTTTAAACACAAAGATGCCTGTGCGCCTGGCCAATCTTTTTGAGGCTCCCTCCCACAGGGAGGTGACACTGAGCCATGTAGGAATCAGTGAACATGGCCCCTTTCGGCTTACAGAGCCCAGAAGGAACATCCCCGTTAGAGACAGGTGGCCTCTTCCAGCAACCCCATGCTGACAAGGTCTCGACAAACAAGCTTCAACCTGTCAGACCCAAACAAGAACACACTCGGCCACCCACTGGGCTGGTGAAGGCGCCAGGGCAGTGACCCACTGAGGAACAGTGTTCCCACGCCCTCTGCTTCCCCGAGTCCCAGGGGACAAAGCTGCTGAGCATCTGGTCCCCCTGGGGCAGGAAGGAGACCATCCATGCTCGCTGAGCAGGGGTGACACACAGAAGTATGGGGGTCAGTGGACCAAGTTTGAGTCCCAAGTCCACTAGGACCAGCTCAGGGACCCAGGTCCAGTCCCTTAACCATCCTTAGCCTCAGTATTCACATCCATAAGTGGGGACCACAATAACAGGTCCCTCCAGGGGAGGTGTTATTCACAGCAGATGCTCCTGCCAGGTGCCGGCCCAACCGTCCTGCAGACCGTAGCCAAAAGCGTACACATGGTACCTGGCGGCAGATGGTTCTCCTTGGGACATCCAGTCCCTCCATTCGGTAGAGAGGGAAGTGATGAGAGAGGGAGGGAGGTGGACAGACAGATGGATAGTCTCCTTTGGTGCCAGGCCCTGTGCTAGACACATGTCATTTCCTCTAGCCTCCCCATGCACTGGGGAGGAAGTCCATGCGCTGGGGATCACTGCCGACCTTTGCAGACAAGGAGTCAGTCCCTGAAACCCTTCTGCTCCTCTTCACACACGTCACAGATGGCATCGGGGGGAGGTCTTTAGCAGGGGGGTCATCGTCCAGGGCGCAGAGTCGGGGCAGCCCTTCTTGTTCAAGGGGCAGGGGGTCAGGAAGCTGCCCACATAGACTGCTTTGAGAAGCAGGCACCATGCCAGGCACCCCAGGCTCCTGCTCCAGGCTCCGGGGCCAGCCTGACCGCGTCAGGCAGAATCAGGGTGGAGGGTGACATTGGGAGGCAAGAAGGCTCAATGCCTGGGGTTCAAAGAACATCAGGGGTGGACACTCAGGGCAGAGGAAGGCGGGGAGAGGACAACTAGGTCAGTGCCAGAGGCCCCGCGTAAAACCAGTTACAACACACACTGTCGGGGGAGCGCCAGGGCCGTGGGGAAGGTCGCCAGGTCAGCGTGGCTCCGGCCTGGGATCACCCTGTCCGGCATCCCGCTCCAGCCCACAGACCCTGGAAGGCCGCTGCCTTCCAGAGCTGCTCCTCCGTGGAAAGCAGGTGGCCCCATCCTTACTGCTTCCCTGCAAGGGTGAGGTGGCAGAGACTCTTGCCTGTTCTGGGGACCTACTTGGCTGTCCCTGCCTCCACCCTCTGCCCTCTGCCCCTGCGTCCTGCTCCTCCCTTCTTTCCCCCTGCGTCTTGAGCTCACCGTCCTGGGATCCTGCAGCTTGAGTGAACCCACAGATGCAGGGACGTCACCCACCGCAGCCTGGCCAGCTCCCACGCCCGGGACCAGCCCCCAGCTCCCCCCGACAGTGGCAGCGTCCTGGTACGGCCCCCAGACAACTGTACAGGGAGTCCTCCCCCTTGGCTCCTCTTCCTGGGTCCTGGTGGTTTCCTCCTTTCCTCTGGAGCCCACCTTCTGCTCCCTTTTAGCTTTGTGGGGAGCGGCTTCCAGCCCCACTGCTCACCTGCCCCTCCGCCCTCCAGCTCAGAAGCTCCCCTAAACACCCAAGGGCCACCACTCTGTCTTTGGGCCACACGGGCACATTTGGTTAATATCTGCACAGTCTGAATGGTTTCTCACGGGCATGTATATTTTGGTTTAAAAAAAAGAAGTGTTACTAAGTATAAAAGTAAAAAAAAAAAGTGCTGTCACAAATTTTAAAGAAGACAGAGGCCCAGGGTTGGTGGGTTGGTAGCAGTCCTCAGCTGTCAGAGATGAAAACTGAGAAGTAAGCAGCCTGGGGACCCCCTGAGCCTTCTCAGGCTCAAGCCTGCTGGGTCTAATTAATCCAGCTTGATTCCAGGCCCCTGAGGAACCCCCCCCCGGAAATGAGGCCAGCACCCCCTCCTGCCACTAGGGAGCGGCAGGGCCCCCCCAGGGAGCTTTGCCACCCGCAGGTGTTCACTCCCACCTTTGACCTAAGAAGAGGTCACCCCCCACCAGGGACTGCCTGGGTGGACCTGGTGCCTCCTCTGCGGGAGCCGGGGCAACCCCACAGCCAGCCAGGCTCTCCCCTCCGGAGACGGCCTGCATGGGAGGATCCAGGGCAGGACTCAGCTGGGGGCTGCAGGCCTGACCCTCGGCCCAGCCCCCGGGAGTGAAGACCATCACTCTCTCGATTCCACGCACAGAAGACCGGGGCTTAGGGAGCCAGTGGGACCTGCCCGAGGGCCCAGACATTGAACCACGTGGACCAGGACTCGCACCGGGGCTGATCTGGCTCCAAGGCCCGTGCCCACCGCCACGGTTCACTGCCTCCCCCACCCCCAGCTCTGGGTTCTAATCTGCACGTCCCCATGTGCCATCCACGTGCGGCTGCCGGGAGGAGGGTGGCCCTGCTTCGCCGTGGTCACTGTGCTCCTGCCTGGGAGGACAGCCTGGCCCACACCCCTCCCATGCCACCCCGGCTGGGGGCACAGAGTCTACGCCCACCCCCCACCCCGCTGGCAGCTCAGCGAATAAGAGGGACCTGACCCAGAAACGGTGACTGGGGAGGTCGGTCTCTCCTCCCGCCACTCTCGCGGGCAGGGGCTTGCTCGCAGCGGGCCAGGGCGCTCCAGGGTGGACTCACAAGGCGAAACTTGCTAATGGCCGAGTTATTACCTTTATTTATGTCCCTCTGTGGAGCGGCTTGAGGCTTCCCAGCAGCAAAACACTTTAAAAGCAATAAAGAGGAGTCGGGACCCTAACCACAGGAATCCTGGAGACCGCAGACAGCGAGGGCCTGCGGCTGGCGCTCTGAGCTGTGGACCTGGCCGCGCACAGTCCGAGCGGACTGTGAGGTGGGCTCGATGCACAGAGCTGTCGAGGTGACTCCAGACGCTGTGATGCCAGGGGTTTTATCCACCTCCTCCCTGTCACCTTCCCACCGCCCTGTGGGCGCCTTCTCCCCCATGGCTCAGGCGTGCTCCCTGTCCTGCAGACAGATCAGCTTGTACAGGATGCACAGCTGGGACTGGGTGCAGGCTCATGGGTCTATGGTTCCAAGGGGTGGGGTCGTTCCTACAGTGCGGTCCCAAGGCACATGCGGGAGCGCATGTTCACGTGCAGACACACCACCAGCCGTCTCTGCCCTCGCACACACAACCACACCAGCACATTGCCTCCTGCTCTGCTGGCTCTTGTTTGCTTCTGCAACCCAGCACCCCCCCCCCAGCTGCCCGCCCCCCCCCCCCCCCCCCCAGTGAAACAGCAGCCGGTTCCCCCCGCCAGACCTGGCCGTCCCGGGCAGAGGGCAAGCTACAGGGGCCAAGTCAAGCAGCAGACGAAGTCACTGGTGTTGGTGACATCCAGGAAGAAAGAAGTCAGAGAGCCAGGCGAGGGCAGGGCCGGGAAGCCAGGCAGGCCCCCGGCCGGCAGAAGCCGCAGTGACACACCGCCCCGAGACACCCGTGGCTCGGACAACAGCATTCCTTCCCGTGACCCTCGGGAGGCCCGCTTCTGCCCTGGCCACTCAGGGTCCCTGTTGCTGGGCCAGGGGGCAGAGAGAGAGAATGACCCAGAGGGCCTGCCGGGCCTCGGCCTGAAGGTCACTCTTCCCTCCAACCCAATTCATTGACCACAGGAGGCCCCCAACCGCAGGGGACAGAGTGTGAGGCTACCTGAAGTGGGTCAAACTTGGAAACGTGTGACCAATAGCTGATAATACTGGGGCCACCCAGCCTTCTCTTTTTTTTTTTTTTTAAAGATTTTATTTATTTATTTGACAGAGAGAGACACAGCGAGGGAGGGAACACAAGCAGGGAGAGTGGGAGAGGGAGAAGCAGGCTTCCTGCCGAGCAGGGAGCCCGATGCGGGGCTCGATCCCAGGACCCTGGGATCAGGACCTGAGCCGAAGGCAGACCCTTAACAACTGAGCCACCCAGGCGCCCCTTGGGGCCACCCATCCTCATCTGGGTTCCCTGCGAAAGTGGGGAGCCCTTCGGTTACTACAGGGAAATCGCAAAGCCTTTCAGCAGCTCCCCTGGGCTCTTGAGGCTGACTTGGCTCTAGGGCAGGACTAGTCCCGCGATGGGCATAGCCTGCATCTCCACCAAGGCGAGGCAGTTCTGCTCACCCCCAGAGAGATGCGCGGGCCCTGGGGACAGACACCCCCCTCTGCTGGGCCTCCTCATCCAAGCTACGAATAGCAATCCAGGCCTCCCATGCCGGGGATGGGGACTCCCGGCAGAAGCTGAGGTGGCCTCCGAAGACAGAGGGCACCCACCTGGCACCTCGGGTGACCCAGAGCCTGCAAGCCCCCGGCTCCCTATGGCTCCCTGGTTGCTTTGTTGAATCTGCTCCTGGTCTGTCTCTCTGCTCGGGAGACCTTGGCTGGCTCATTCACATCTGTGTTTCCAGCCCCGTGGACATGGTCACACTCTGTCAAGGCTGTTGGTGACTGGCCATTTGGGCCCAGAGCCCCCTTCCCGTGACGTAAGCAATGACACTCGTGCGGTGCACCCATCACAGTTCATCTCTCCCAGAGGGCCTTCCAGAGCGCCACAGACTGAGGGCAGAGGGACGGGAGCGGGGAGGCGGGGACCCCAGGGCAGACTTCAGAACCCTTCTGTGTAGCCTCACTTTCTGCGATCGTAAACACACTAACAAAAACAGGCGGGAAACTCTCCCCCAGCAATCCCGCTCCTGAGTGCATACCCCCAAAAAGTGAGAGCAGGATCTCGAAGAGATATGGGTACACCCACGTTCGCAGCAGCTTTTACTCACAATAGCCAGAGGGTGGGAGCAGCCCGGGTGTCCATCGCCAGGTGAGTGGGTAAACACAAGGGGTCTCTCCGCACAACGGAATAGTAGTCAGCCTTGAAAAGATACAGATCCTGACCCCTGCGACAGCATGGACGGACCTGGAGGACATGACGCTCGGTGAAGTAAACCAGACACAAAAATGTCAGATTCCAATCATCCGAGGCCCCGAGAGGAGTCACACGCAGAGGCAGATGGGAGACCGGCGGGCACCGGGGGCTGGAAGAGGGGAAGGAGAGTTCTTGTTAAGTGGGGCAGAAGTTCAATTGGGGAAGACGAAGAAGGCTGGGGGTGGCTGGTGCTGATGATCATACAGCAGAGTGAACGGTCAGTGCCACCAAACGGTATACTTAATGGTTAAGGTAAATTTTATGTCTAATTTACTACAAATTTAAAAATTTAATTAAATTTAAAGAGGGGTGGTGGTGTGCAAATGTCCAGCCCGCGGTGTCACTCCGAGGCCCTCTCTCCTTCCTCCTCCCTGGCTTGGCACTGAAGAGCCCCCAAACCTGGGACCGCCCCTGGTTCATCCCTGCTTCCTTGCCTCCTACCACGGCTAGCACCTGAACATCTTGAGGGAGGGAAAGACGGCCACGTGATCATAATCGGCATTTACTGAGTGCTTCCACAGGCCAGCGCCCTTCTAAGAGCTTTACGGGACTTACCTAATTTCACCCTGGACGTAGCCCAGAGAGGTGAGGTCACCTGTCGGAGGTCACACAGAGTCTACATGGAGGAGCCGGTTCCAGCCGAGGCATGATGCTGAAGCTACCTGCTCACGGCCAGGCTCCCCTGATGTTTATGCTGCCCAGGGGTGTCCAGCAGGTGCTCCAAGCCAGCGCTCAGGGAGCACCTGGGGCCCGGCGAGACCCCGGCAGTGCCCATAAGCCTGAGGGGCGCTGCCCAGCCAGGCTGTCTCCGTGCCAAGTCCATGCTTTCTGAAATGCACCTCTGGCCTGCCAGGAAACACCTGCCTGTCCTGTTTCTATCCTAGGTGGTGATGCACAGCCACACTTTTCTGTCTGGATGGCCCTGTGTCCCCAGCACGCCCTCCTTCCCCGAATGGCTCCAGCAGCCCAGCGGTGGGAGTCTGTGGGTATCATCATACGGCCGCTGGAGTGCATTCTCTGAAAACCACCACCTACTTCCCCAGGAGTGGAAGAGGGTGCCCCAGGGGGCACAAAGGCCCCCCAAAGCACTCCCAGGGTCAGGAGACTCTGGTCCTGGCTGGCTCTGCCCCTCTTCCTTGAGAGCCTGTGAACCTCATACCTTTAGACCCATCTCTCACCCCTGTGGCGCCCCCGGCTCGCCTGGGGAAACGGGACCCCCCAGGGGTATTTGTGGCTAGTCACCCTGCAGGCTGGGCGATGGGTGGCCTCCCGCCCTGCCCGGGACACCAGACTCGCTGTGTGTCCGCCAGGAGCAGGCGAGGACATGTGTGCTGATGTGAGTGGTGCCCACGTTCCGTCCCGGACGTGTGACCTGTGACCCATGTTCACGTGGGGGGTGAGAGCCCCTGTGCGGGAGGGGAGAGCGGTGGCACAGACACAGGGAGGAAAACGCACCTGACCGTGGGCGAGCTGTAAATGCTAAGGCAGCAAATCAATTTTACAAAGCAGTTTGTCCTCTCTCTCCAGCTGGCCCCAGGAGGCTTAACGTAATCGCTCTGGAACAAGATCAGAAGATAGCCCAGGATGCACAAATCCCAACCTTGCGTCGCTGGCCACCAGGGCCACCGGGGCCACCGGGGCCTGCGGGGACCAAAGAGCAGGGACAGAGCCAGCCGCGGGCAGCCGCGAGAAGTCACCCAAGTGTCCCTGCCGCTCCTTCTGTGTCGCCCCTGCCCACCAGAACCTCAGCTCCCCCCCAGCCCCCTCCTCCCGACGCCCCGAAGGAGGCGCAAAATGGCCCCCCTCTTCCCCCAACCCCCACTGGAAAGAAGTCTCTGGGAGGGGTCTGTAAACTGCAGTGATGGAGGGAGTCCAGGTGGAGAAATAAGACGAAGGGTGGGCTTTCAGGCACCAGCAATTCCCGGCAGGGGTCTCGTGGCCCAAGGGCTGCCTGCCCACGGCCACATGGGGATGATGGTAGCATGGGCTGCTCCAGGGAATCACCCCCTTGGACTCTATGGGTGATGAGATAACCTGAGCTCAGAGAGGGCCAGTAACCTGAAGGAGGCCACACAGCCAGGAGCGCAGAGTCAGCCGGCAGCTCTGACCTTGACTGCTGGCTGAGGCCCTTCCAGAGAGGCACAGGGGATGGGGTCTCTGGTGAAAGCCTCCTCCACACCACCCTGGCCCTGCTCTAGGGCCTGGGTTCCCAGAAGCTGCCCTCTCCCCGTGGCCATGGCCAAGGAAAAGGGAACCATGGTGCAAGCTCTGGAGAAGCATTTTCTATGAATGGTCTGTTTCCCTCCCTCCAGCCTCAGGAGTGGAGGCCGGAGCTGGGCGGCAGGCAGCCAATAGGAGAGGGACCTGCTCTTCCTGCTCTGGGAAGGCCCCCTCCCCGCTGAGACATGGGGTTCCCCCTCCCCCCCCTCCCCCCCACCTCCTGAGCCCCCCACCCGGAGCTGTCCCACCCTTCGCAGCCTCTGCCATCCTTTAAAAGGGAACACTGCAGATTCAAACCACAAATTAAATTTTTAATGAAACCGCATAACAGTAGGGCCTGATGCACTGCAGTATTGATGAGATCACAGTGGCCAGCCGGCGGGAGTCGCCCCGGAAAGCTTTTTAGGATGTTATGCAATATGGAACCAAATTAATTATTTGCGACAAAGGAATCCGTGTCTCTGTATGCTGCTGGGACCCAGGGAGTGTAAAACGGGCGCTTTTCATTATTGTCATCTATAAATGGCAGTCACGGGAAGGAAGCGGTGAGTTCACAGACCCAAATACTAGAGTGTGAGCGGAGATCACACGGCAGCGTAGGGAGAGAGAGTGTGTGTGAGAGAGGGAGGGAGGGAGAGGATGGAGGGGCCCCCCTGCCAGGGAGCACTTGGACCTCCCAGCCAGATACTGCAGCAAAATGCAGCAAACGTCTTGGAAGCAGGCTCTGAGCTCCCCTACCTCTCCGAGGCATCCCCTCACTTAAAGGGGCAGTGAGTAGAGTTGGGGACTTGCAGCTGGGGGCCCAAGATGACACTCCCCAGCTGGGGATGACAGCTGCCCACCAGGAGGGCCTGTCCACGGGTGCAGGGTGTGAGGCGGCCTGAGTCTGGCCATCAGATGGTGGCCAGGTCTCTGTCCTGCTGAGTTACTCTCCCAGCCGCTCCTGGCTCGGGCTCAGACGTGGGTCCTCCTTCTGCAGGACACCCCACAGCCTGCCCAGGGCCCAGAGGGCATGTCTCAGGACCGTGGAGCCCAGCACCTCGAAGCTGGTGGAGATGGGCCTGCACGAGTCTCCCTGGAAGTCACCCCCGGATGCCTGGTCACCCACGGTTGGAGCAAACCTGTGTGGGGTAAGGAATGGCCCGACCCCGGAAAAGGGCTGCCCTCCTTGATGTCCCCGCTCCCTCCGTGCCAGTCCTACCTCCAGGCCCACCACTGGTTCAAGCTTCACCTCCTGACATACTTTCTTGGGAGGCAGGAAAATCCCTTTCACAGATGAAGAAACGGAGACTCCTGAGGTTGAGTGAGTGTCCAAGGTTTCCAGACGAGAGAGGACGCAGGGGCTCGGGCGCAGCACACGCCTGGCCGGCCACCAAGGAGCGCGTCCACAACATCTGGGTGCTTCCCACAGGCCACAGCCAGGCAGCTCTGCATGCTCTCCTCCACTTCTGCTCAGTGGGAGGCGGTTACAAGGCAGCTGGCTGGGGCTGGGCAAACGCCACAAAACATGAGAGCTGGGAATGTCCCCAGACTGACCTAAGGAACAAGGAAACAGAGGGAAAGGGGCCAGCAGGGCTGTGTCCGACGCCTGTGGACGGGATTCAGGGCTACTGGCGTCGTGAGGAATCACCCAGAGCAGCCGTGGACACCAGGAGCTAAATATGGTCGTCATTCACATAGAATGGATGCTGATTCTCCATATGGCATAATTTTGGGGTGTTCTGCCCACTCCATTCTTGTTCCTAGCCATCGTTCCAGTCAGGACGATAGCCTCACTGATCTCCCTGCCTCCACTGGTACCAGAGTGGATCCATTCTCCACTGAACGGCCAGCAGAATCTTTCTAAAATAGTCACCTGCTCCACACCCTTATGTAGCTCCCCATGATGCTAGTGTAGTCTAAACGTTTAGTGTGACCTACAAAGAAGGCCCTATGGGCCTCCACATCTGCCCCCTGCTCATCCCACTCTCTGCTATAGTTACTCCCAAACACCTTGCTGCCTCAGGGCCTTTGCACATGCTGTCTTTCCTCACTTAGAATACCTCTCTACCCAGACAATTCCCACTCCTGTTTCAGAGTTCAGCTGAAACATCACTTCTTTGAGAAGGCCCTCCATGATCCCCAGCCTGGGTCAGGGCCCTGCTCTGCGCTCCCCAGACGTCCCTCAGTTAGCTGAGTTCCCCCAAAAGCAGAGCTTGGGGCTGGTAGGTGGTTTATCTGTGAAGTGGTCCAGGAAGGAAAGGGAATACAGGGCTGAGGGATGGAGCCGGCCACTGCTTTGGGCAACTGGTGCGCAGTCCCGTGGGGGAGGCTTATGAACCACTCCAGGACCATCCACCTGGGGGTAGAGAAAGGCTCTTGTCCATTGATTCTTGATGCCATGGGTCAAGGGTGGCCTCACAAACATCGACAAGCCCCCACATCTGGGGTGTGCAGAGCAGATTGCTGCTGGTGTGGTCACAGAAACCCCAGGGCTTAAAGGAAGAGACAGGCCACCTGCTGCACCTGTGGGGACCTGGCCCAGACCCGATGCTGAGCAGTGACTGCAGAAGAGGGCACGGATCCACTCCTTGCCCCAGCTTCCGGAACTCTGAGGATCTCTTCTGTCAATTCCACGGGATCGAGACAGGCAGGTTCTCTTCCCAGTGCCGCCCCCTGTGCCCAGCACCATCCCTTCCCCGGGGGGTAGCACCGAATAAACGGAGATGGAGCAAGGGGTGACCAGGTTGGGATGGGGAACATCAGTCACACCTCACACAGCCTGCAGGGTCCTTCCTGGGAGGTCAGCCGGGGTGGGCAGCTTCTCAGGCTTCGCAGAGCCACAGGGATGATCACGGCTAAGGCTGAGCTGTGACTACAGGGGGGACCCCGGCCGAGTGCCCGTCAGCTGATTGGGCTGGTCCAGAGCTGGGGTGGGATGGCAGGTGGAGGACCGGCTCTGACCAGCTTCCTGTTTTCCTGCTGCAGCCCTGCCTCCCCAAGAACACTGGGCTGTCCCTGTGCTGAGCAGGAAATGGAACAGGAAATGAAAATCTTCCCAGAAAGAGGGCTTTTTGACCCCAAGACATCCCTGTAGGAGGGCTTTATTCCTTTATTCCTTTGTTTTCTTCACACACACACACACACACACACACACACACACACACGGTGTTTGAGGAAGGCTCCTCTCCCAGGAGCCCCCCTGTGTCCCCACGACATCCCCAGGAGGGTAGGAGGGACCACACACCCCACAGGATCTGACAGCTTCAGACACTGACTCAGCATCGCACAAGAAAGAGGTGGGATGTGCAGCCCCAATCAAGAGACAGCTCCCTGCTTCCTGCATGTCACTTGGGCTCCCCTCCAGGCTCGGAGACCCTTCCTGGACTGGCTCAGTCCCGCCAGGAACTCAGCAACGTCACCCTAATAATAACATCCGCCACCACTGATCTGTGCTGGCCGTGCACCAGGCCTCGGCAGGGTGCCCCCCCGTCCCGTGCCATCTGATGACATCCTTAGTCTCATTCCAGGTCCTACAGCTGGTAAACCGTGGGGCTGATGCGGGGGTAGGGGGAGCGAGTTTCCATGCTGAGCCCCTTCCCTCCCTACATGGCTCACCCTGCACGCTTATTGACATTGTTGTGCAGGGTGGGGGATTGGCCCAGAAAGCCAAAATCCTGCCCCACTGAACCATAGGTCATTTCATGTCCACGCTTCGGGCCCAGCCAGACACCATCATAGATCTTAATACAGTCACCGGTCGTAGATGCCAATGTTTTAGGAAAAGTGCATGAAATTGAAACTTAAAACCAAGAAAATTCCCACCGTGAGAGCTGGAAAGCTCTTGGGTCTCCGCTGTCTGGGAGAGTTCCCTGCAACATGTAGTCGGCACTGTAAAGATGTCCACTGAGTGTGCGAGTGAATGGAAACTCAGAAGGCCAGGTCTTACGTTACTGGGTTTCATGGTGCTGCTTAGGCCGAGGCATTAAAGCTGGTAAAATAAAAACAAGAATCCCACCTACTGCTCTCTGGAAGGCTCCTTCCACCACCAAATGGAGGAAGGCACGTGAAGGCGTCTTCTCTATCGCAGACTTAGGAGGCGCTGACTCGCAGTGTCCTCCGTGCCCTGGACGTGCCTGAGGGACCCCCGGCACCTGGCAGCCCGCAGCCCCTGCCCTCCGAGCTCGTGGGTGGCGGCCAGTCCCCGGGGCAGAGGGCTCTTGCTCTGCGGGAAGGAGCCCACGCTCTTCCCCTGCTGGCCTGAGTGATAGCTTCCGAGCACAGGCCCTCCAACAACTGTAATCCCCCGCGGGTGCACACCATTTGTATTCTGGAACACTGCATGCCTCCCCTCATTGTCTGTTTCCCATGCCCTCTCCTGACGGGTGGCAGATGGTGAACCTGACGTGCGAGGACACATCCGGCCGGCGGCCCCGGCCCCCCTCGCACCAGCCGGATGCTGCCAGCTGGAAGGAGCGAACCATGTTAATGCACACTGGCGTTGGCGGGGTGGGGGCTCGGGGCCGTCCCAGAACCGCCTTCTGCATCCACTAGCCCTCGGAGGGCAGAGACCACAGCATGGCAGAGATGCCACAGACCGCCGCATCGACGGCTGAGAGCGCCCTCCGTGTCCTTACATGCATTGTTCAGAAATCCTGACAGAAGGGTCCCTGGAAATCTGGGGCCGGGGTGCTCTCCTCCGTCCTCCCCCTGGGTGATCCCCCTACCATCCTGAGGGTGCTGATGACCTCAGCTGAGCTGGAGCCCCCCGAGTGCTGGCTTCCAGGACAAGCACCCCGACTTCGTTGCTGCCATCACCTCTTGGCCAGCAGAGATGTGTCCCAGTGGGCATTGATGGTGTCCCCCTCGAGCCAGTCCCGGGGCCCCAGAGGCAGCGCCGCACCCCTCCACCCCCCTGCCCCACCAGGGAAGAGCCGGGACTCATGTGAGCTCCCTCCTTCCGGTAGCTCCTCAACCCAAGTCACCCCCAAGTCCCAACAATTTAATCCCCTAGCCTGTTCTCAAATCCATCTTTCTCTCCCATTGCTCCCATAACCACGGTGCCGTCCCTCACCACTGCCAGAAGTCGCCTCCCAGCCAGCCCTCCTCTGCAGGCCTTGCTCCCCTCAAGTCTGCCCTCCAAGGAAGGGTTCGCAGGTGGGACCTCGTACACGTAGGGCCACAGCTGGGCCTTCTCGCCCACAGGAGGAGATCCTGGCCCCCAGCAGGCTTGCAAGTCTTCCTCCCTTGCCGTCCACACCTCCTCCTGACCCCTGCTTTGCACTTTACTCTTCAAAGATGAAAGGCGCCCCCTCTCTCCAGGGCGTGCCCCATCACCCCCAGCACAGGCCATGCTAGCCCTCACCCCTCTCAGGTGTCACCTCCTCAGGCGGCCCTCCTGACTGCTGAACCCCAGCCCACCCAAATGCCTTGCCTTGGGGTGTCTCTTGTCCCCATGGCACTCGCCTGCCACCCTAAAGCTGCATTTACAGCCGTGTTGCCCGGGAGATGGACGGAGTGCTCTCTGGGACGGAGAAGGCTGCTTCATTCCTCTCTAGCCCCGGCACCCAGCATGCCCCTCCATCAATGTTCTGGAAATATTTGCTGAACTGAGAGCAAACTTGATGAATATTTACACAGTACTACATGCCCACGATTCCGCCTGGCACCAGAAACTCCTGCTCGGAGAAAAGTGAGACGACTCTTCCCGAGAAGGGCTCACATTTGTGCCTATAAAACTCCCCTTTATTGGGGTCGGCACCCCTGCCCCCGTGTCAGGCTCCAGGGCAGGGCAGGGCAGGGAGGGAGACCACCCAGAGCTGGGTCCCTGCGAGCCTGGGCCAGCCCGGAGGAGGGAAGGGCTGGCTGTGGGGAAACCCCCTCTGGAAACAGGGGGCCTGGGGGCCTGCAGGGGCGCCGCTGGCCCAGCCTAACAGCGGCTGACCGTGACCGGGGAGGCCCTGCCGTGGTCGCTGCCGGTTTAGTAGTGTCTGCCCAATGGACGTGAATTTGTGAACCCTGTGGAACCCAGGGGGCCACATCTCCTCCAAGGGTGGCAGGCGAGAAGCCCCTCAGCCCGGAGTCTGCGGACCTGCCCGACGGGCCTCCGCCGCTGGGTGTGGGCAGGCTGGGCCTCCATCCCCCCCACACTGCTTCTCTGCCATCCAGTCTCCTCTCTCAGAGAGCTCCTGCCCTTGCCGGCCGGGGCTCCCGTGCTCAGTGCCGAGAGAGCAGGGCTGGGAGGGAGGCCACGGCTTGTCCCTCGGCTCTGCCTCCACTGGACGTGTGTGTGGTCTTGGACTTCTCTGGGCCTCCCTCGGTTTCCTCATCTGTCCAGTGAGGACGGTTGCCTGGCCATGCCTTACAGGAAAATGAATGAATGTGGACAGAGGGCTTTGCAAAGGGAGAGTTTCTTGTTTAAAAGGCAGCGTTATTACTATGCAGGTGCCCAAGAAGAGGGCGGAAGGGACCGCTTGGGTAAGGCCCCTCCCCCAGCAGAGCTGGGCAGCAGGAACCTGCCCCGTCACCCCAGAGCGGGTAGGTGGGGTCTGTCAGCAAAGCCACCCCACGGAGGCCCCCCGGGGCTTGCTGCTGTCAGAGCTGCCCCATGCCCCACCCCTCGAGCCCAGAATCATCTCACGGGGCAAAGACGGGATCACATGGCCTGGCTCTGTTCTGAGGGTCCGGCTGCCAGAGGTCCTGTTGATCCTCACCTGGTGACAGCAGAAGCCCACCTCCTCTGCTCTGGGGACACCCTATGGGCGCCACGCATCCCTATACCTCATGCGAGGCGCGTAACCACAAACAAAAAAGTGCACAAATCACATCTGGACAGCCCACTGTATTGTCACAAAGTAAGCTCCTCCAAGAAACAGCACCCAGATCAAGAAACAGAACATGGCCAGCATCACAGGGGCTGTTGAAAACACAGAGCCAAAACCAAAACACAACTTGGGAGCATTGCAGGAAGTGTCCCCCACATGTCTGAGATGCCAGCCCTGTTACTGCAAAGCGTCCTCCCATCCTAGCCAAGTTGCCAGCTCACCCAGCAGGGGCCCGCGGCATGTCCTCCGAAGCACCACAGACCCCACAGAGCCCACCTGTGTTCCAGAGTCAGCTCATGAGGACTCCTGCCTTCTCTTCCCAGACGGGAGTCCCACAGCTCAGCCCACCCCGCCCCTCTGCTCCCCAGCCCGCCACTTCACGGGTAGCTGTTTAAAAGGCAGGGTGGACTGCTGGCCAGGCTCAGAGTCAAGGGGTGGGTGGGTCATGTGCCCCTGTCTGGTGCTGTCCTAACTCTTCCCAGAACCTTCTGAGGACCCCCTCAGCACCCACCCAGCGGCCCGCTCCTGCCCACCCCTAGGGGAGCTTTTCACGCTCAGGGGAAGGTTCTAGACCCGTTCATGGCCTTGGTCTGGAGAGAGGACAGATGCAGGAGACAACACAGGTGAGTCAGTGTCCTGGGCATAGCACCAGGCTCCGACTCGGCCACACTTCCCACCAGCCCTCTTTGCCCTGCCTACCCTCCCAAGGCCTGTCCACCCACTTCCACCAGGGGTGTGCGCAGCCGGCTGGCACCAGCTGATTGCTATGTGCTCAGGAGTTTGCAAGTGGACTGTTAAACACAGCCATCATTAAAATTTAAATTACACAAACTTAAAATTAAATAAACTATATTAAGAATAAAGGTAATACTCGGAACTCATCAATTTCTAATTATTTTTATTACATGTTACTATTATCTACGCTCGTGAGGTTACTTACACCTATTGCACACTTACGCTGGGAATGCCTGGAATTGTGGGGGACTGTCTGTCTTCCGGGCTCCCTGCCATCCCCGCCCTCTGTGCCTCTGGGCTCTGACACCCAGGCCAGGCGGAAAGGAGCCCCTGCATCTCGGACCTTCCCACCAGCTAGCTGGGCAGCTTGCGGGTTCCTTCTCGGAGGGTTTTCGTTTTCCCTAGCCCCAGAGCTCTTAGCTACCTCTGAGCACTGGGGAGGAGGAGGAAGCCGCAGACACGACCGGGTCCGAATCCTCCCGGGCCCAGGATCTCGGGCCGGTTAGGTGGATTGAAAGAAGGCAGAGCGATGCGGCAGCAGGGCCCTCCACCTACCTGTCGGAGCCCTGCCCCGCGGGTGCGCCGGGGTCCCGCAGAGCGCCTTCTGGTGGACGCAGCGCTCCAGAAATCGCCGGGCGGAAGGGCCCGGCCCTTGACCGCGGTCCCCTGCCCTCCCCTCAGAGCACCACACTTCCCTCCCGCTGCCCCAGACACTGCCCCAGGGCCCGTCCTCCCCCCCTGAGGCCCGCTACTCCATTCCCTGCGGGACGGCGCCCCTCAGTGCCACGTGCCCGGGTCCCCTCTCCCGGTGCTGAAAGCCCGGGGCCCCGTCGTGGGCGCGCCTCAGGACGCAAGGCCGCGCCGAGGGATCCCGCTCGGTGCGCGCAGCCTGCCCGGGGCCCGCGGGGCGCTTCTCCCGCTCCCACGCGCCCTCCCTCTGGGCCCTGGACAGCCTCGCCCCCGGGGCCCCCGCGCGGGGAGGTCCTCCCGGATCGCCTTCTCGCCTGGGGAAAGCCGGGCGCAAACCCGCGGGGGCACCGGGGGCCAGCACCCTCCCGCAGCCCGGGCGCCGAGGCGAATAGCGCGCGCAGCCCGGGGCGCCGCGGGGCTCGGAGCCCAGGACTGCCGCGTGCAGCCCGCGGGGTCCCTCTGGCGCCGGGAAGCGGAGGCCGAAGGACGCGCGGGCTCCGGAAGGTTCAGGGCTGAGGCGCCCAAAGAACGCCGGCGGCGGGGCGCCCGGGGGCACGGGTGGGGGCCGCGACCGCCGAGAGGGACGGAGGAGACCGGAGTTTCTCAAAAAAAGCCGGGGGCGCCTCGCACCCGCGGGCCGGCAGCCCAGCCCCCGCACCCTGCAGCTGCCTGTGGGTCCCTCGGGCTGGGGATCCGCCAGCGCAGCGCCCCGACTTGGGGGGGAGGGTCTGGGGCGTCGGCGCGGCCTCCCGGCCCGCGGCTCTAGCCCGGGCTCCTGCTGTCACCTGGAGCCCGACCTCGGGATCCTGGCGCCAGCTCGGAACTCTGACCGCCCGGGGCGCGCCAGCGGCTCGGTCTGTCCAGAGCCCGGAACCGGGCGTCCCAACCCGGACGGGAATCTGGGAGCCTCGCCTCGCGGCGCGCGCTACTCAGACAACAGGTGCGGGGTGGGGGCGGGGGGCCGGGGGTGACTATGAGTGAAGTGCCGCCGTGTGCGGAGCTCCACCGGGGGACGACCCCGCCGAGGGCCGGGACCCCTCCCCACTTGCCATGGGCGGAGAAGTGGGCCCAGCTGGGGCTCCCGGAATCCAGAGAGCCCAAGGCGCACACGGACACAGACGGCTCAGCGCCTCCCCCGGGGCTGCAGGGAGCGTCCAGCCCGGGCGGCGCCGTCTGCCCGGAATCGGACCGGCTCCGCTGGCAGGAAAGGCTCGATCCGAGAAGCGCCCGCCCGCCCTGCCGGCTCGGGGCGGGGAGCGGTGCTGCCATTCCCCCGGGACCTAGCCGGGTCCCCAAAGCCCCGCGTCTGTGGGAGGGAGGCAGGAGAGCCAGGAATGAGGCCGTGGAGAAGTCCTCAGGCCCAGGGTGTAGGCCGGCATTTCAACCCCACACGGGCATCCAAGCCGCGTGCGGCAGCCCCGCGACCCCCTCTCTGGACTCAGCGGCGGTGCGAGGCTCCGCTCCCCGGCGCTCCTCAGCCGGTACACGAGTGTAGACGATTTGAGCCCTTGGGGACCGGTCCGGCCCTGAACGCGCCCCGCCCGGGCCGAGGGTGTTCTGTGGGGCCAAGCGGGCTGAACCGAGTTCTGTCTCCCCAGCCCGCCGCGGCCTCCCACCCGCCCGCAGTCCCGCCCGACATCTGTGGACAGCACGCAGGTGGCCCATCCTGTAGTCCCCGCCCCGCGGCTCTCGGAGCCTTCGGGGAAGCGAGGCCAGCTCGCGTGGGGGCGGGGGGAGAGACGGAGGAGGCGGCCCCACGCGCGCCCGAACGACCCCCGCCCGCGCCGCGGGCCCGGCCGCGGACAATTAAAGCGGGATTCCTCCCCCGCTGACGTCGGCAGCGCCGAGGCCCCTCCCGCGGCGGCATAAAAGGCGCGGGCTCCGCAGCGCGGGCGGCAGTGAGGGCCGGGCGGCGCGGCTGTGCGGACTGCGCGGCCGAGCAGCGCGGGCCAGAGCGCGGCCGCCCGCCGAGCCCCGCCGAGCCGAGCCCCAGGAGCCGGGCCGGAGCGCCGGTCCCAGCGCCCGCAGCCATGCCGGCCGGCCGGGCCGCGCGCACGTGTGCGCTGCTCGCCCTTTGCCTCCTGGGCAGCGCGGCCCAGGATTTCGGGCCGACGCGCTTCATCTGCACCTCGGTGCCCGTGGACGCCGACATGTGCGCCGCGTCCGTGGCCGCCGGCGGCGCCGAGGAGCTCCGGAGCAACGTGCTGCAGCTCCGCGAGACCGTGCTGCAGCAGAAGGAGACCATCCTGAGCCAGAAGGAGACCATTCGCGAGCTGACCACCAAGCTGGGCCGCTGCGAGAGCCAGAGCACGCTGGACGCGGGCGCCGGCGAGGCCCGGGCCGGCGGTGGGCGCAAGCAGCCCGGCTCGGGCAAGAACACCATGGGCGACCTGTCCCGGACGCCGGCCGCCGAGACGCTCAGCCAACTCGGGCAAACTTTGCAGTCGCTCAAAACCCGCCTGGAGAACCTCGAGGTCCGCGCGCGCGCCGCGGTTCCCCCTCCGGCTCGTGCGCCCCTCTGCCCTGCCCCACCCCCACCCCCACCCCCACCCCCGCCTCGGCCGCGCGCTGATGCCCGACCGGGGCTGCCCGGAGCCTGCGGGGCCCAGCAGACGGCCATTCGTCCGAGCTCCCCGCCAGGCCGCCCCCGCATTCGCCCTGAGGGGACCGCGCCACGGGCCTCCCAGCACGGTCCCCGCTGCGCGCGTAACCGTGTGGTTTCCCCCCGCCCTTGCACCCCCGCAGCAGTACAGCCGGCTCAATTCCTCCAGCCAGACCAACAGCCTCAAAGATCTGCTGCAGAGCAAGATCGATGACCTGGAGAGGCAGGTGCTGTCTCGGGTGAACACTCTGGAGGAGGGCAAGGGTGGCCCCAAGAACGATACGGAGGAGAGGGTCAAGATCGAGAGCGCCCTGACCTCCCTGCACCAGCGGATCAGCGAGCTGGAGAAAGGTAACGGGCCGGGGGAGGGGCGCCGGGGGGGGGGGGCGCCGTGCTGCCTGCGAGGCTCCCTGGCCAGTGGGACCCTGCCTCTCCTCCTGGCTTCCTGAATAGCTCCGCTCCAGGCTGTAGAAGCCTGAAGCTCCTCCACCCCTCCAGCCCCTTCCGGCTTCCTGAATCCCTGCCCTGGGTTTTGGGGTTTCCAGTCGATGTTTCTGATAGGGCTGGGGCCCCCTGGGCTGGGAACATATGGAGGGAGGGGAAGCAGAGCCAGGAAGGGATTGACTGGTGTCGGCTGCACCCCCGCCCCCCAACACACACACACTGGAAGGATTTTTCCAAGTCTGATTTGTTTAATCTTCAGTAAGTTTGCACTGTAGCTGTGTCGTTCCCAAGCCCTCCCTGGTAAGAAAGACTGGCTCTAGCCGGTCCCCATCCCCAGCAGGGAATGGGGTGCAGGCTGGGGATGGTCCATTTTCTCTCACCTCCATGGCACCCCTGCTGTCCTCTGGGGATCTCCGGGTTACCCCCTACAGGTGAGCCCCTTCCCTGTGGTTTTATTTTCTGAATGACTCAAGCCCTGGCATCTTGCATGTCCTGTGGTTCCTGGGTCACCAACTCTGGCCAGCACCTGCACCCCGGGGCTCACAGATGAGCTGGGCTCAGCCTTGAAGTCACAGAAATCAAACAAGGTTGTAAAAGTGGGGGGGGTTCCTGGGCTTGGAGCAGGGCCACGTGACCCTTCTTGGACCGCAAAATGTGCCGGATGGATTTAAACAGTGCCATCTTAAGGCACGTTATGTAACTGAAAAACAGATCAGGGGAAGGGAGGGGGGAGGGAGGGGGGAGGAAAGGAGGGGAGATTTCTGGGGGGGGGGGGGGATGAAAAACATCCCCTAGAGAGGTCAGGGGCTGGATCTACTCCAAGGCGTGCATGGGGGCGAGGGCGGGAATACAAGTCCAAGATGGTTGGGGGGAGCACTGAGGGGGCCAGGCCTGCTGTTCCCTGATACCTGAATGGATGGGGGGTTGCTGGCCCAGCAGGATGCCTTTTAGAAATAATTCTCGGCCTGGGGGCCTGTTTCCTTCTGGACTCCTGGCAAGCCCCCAGCACACCCAGGAGCTTGCAGGTGTGTGTCTTCCTGGCTCTGGGCCCTGTGCCTTTGCCCACTGCTGGGTTGGAATGTTTTGCCTGGAGTCGGTCACACCCTAGCCAGGGCCACAGCTACAGTGCGTGTGGGCTGAGAGGGGGCAGACAAGCATTCGCCAGGACATCTTTGGCAGGCAGGGAGCTGGTGGCTGTTGTGTGAAGGGAGGCTGTCAGGCCAGGAGCCCGATTTTTCAGGAGACACAGAGGAAGCTCTCCCTGAGAATGAGTGACATAGTCCTCAAAGCAGTCACCCTGGGGGGGCCCTGGCTCCAGGGATGACTCCCCACCCCCTGCTGCCCTACCCTCTCAGCAGGGCTCCAAGCAGAGTTGCTGGAAGAGCCTCAGAAGAACATCTTTCCTGCCTGGGGGATAGATAGGATTCTGGAAATAGCCAGAGTCCTCAGGGCTCACTGATTGGGTCAGAAGAGTGACCAGGGACTGCAGCATGTCCCGTCCTCGAGGGGAGTGAGCTGGGCACCGGGGGTCTGCTTGTCTTGGGTGGGAATCCGAGAGGAGTATTTGTGAACTGCATCCAGGAATCAGGTCTGCTGAAGGGGCTGCTCTGGGGGGCAGCTAACCTCTTTGGGGCTGGAGGAGACCTCCCTCTGTGGCCACACCACCAAGGGCCGGTTTATCTGGTGTGCACTGACCCATTCTCTGCCCAGACCCACCACGGTCCCCCCACCCCCATCCCAGCCTCCCCAGGGGCAGGATGTGGGAGCCTGAGCAGTGAGGGCAGAGAACGTGGGTCAGCTCTTTTGTTCTGGCCCTGTGCCCTGGGCAGGGCAAAGCACTTGACCCCGCTGGGCCTTCCTCTCAGCAACTATAAAATGGAGATAAGTCTGCTCCTCGGCTTCCCAGAGCTAGAGGGCGGCTAAGGGGGGAGCATGTTTCGGACTGGGACAAGTGCTTTGAGGTGCAGATGAGGTCTGTGTCTTGTCCTTTCCAGGTCAGAAGGACAACCGTCCCGGAGACAAGTTCCAGCTCACATTCCCGCTGCGGACCAACTACATGTATGCCAAGGTGAAGAAGAGCCTGCCGGAGATGTACGCCTTCACAGTGTGCATGTGGCTCAAGTCCAGCGCTGCCCCTGGGGTGGGCACGCCCTTCTCCTATGCCGTGCCGGGCCAGGCTAACGAGCTGGTTCTCATCGAGTGGGGCAACAATCCCATGGAGATCCTCATCAACGACAAGGTAGAGCCCCCAGCCCTCTGGACTCGTAGGACAGCATAGTGAGGCCCCCCAGGCCCCCCTCCCCCCGGCCCTGGGGCAGATCTGCAGCTACAGATGCTGTTGTGCCCCCCGCACAGAAGGGCCCATCAGGCAGGACTGGGGGGAAGTGAAGGGGAAGACGGGGAGGAGGGGCGCCCTTGCTGCCCACACTCCCTGCACGGTGTGAAGCTGGAGCTTTCCCAGACAGAGGCCTCCCAGGGTGGGGGTTGGCACAGGATGATCCAGAGGGTGCTGCATCCCTCCGATCGAACCCCGGCTCCTCCTCCCCTAGCTCGCCTCCGAACTGGCTTTGTTCCTTGTATGTGGAGGACCGCAGATGCTCTAGGGGTGGTGAAGGTACCTCCAGAGATTCTGCCAGAGTCCAAGTCTATCCTGCTCAACCCCTCACCCCTGGGAGGAGGTCAGATGCACATGAGCCCCTGGAGGGTGCAGCCTCTTCCCTCCCGGGAGCCTTTTCCGAAGCTGTGAAATGAGCTGCCGGCCTTCCACTCCCCAGTGTCTGTGGCAGCATTGGTACGGAATATCTCAACCCCAGGCTGGGTATTGGAATCCAGGCCCCTGCTGTTGAGGCCTGGACCAGAAAGGGTGGTTCCTTTCTGGGCTCCATGTCTCCAAGTTAAAGGGTGTGCGGGTCCTTTTGTCTGCCGCACCATCCACCCCCCCCCCACCCCGAATGCTAGAGAGGAAGGGGAGTCCCAGGCCGGAGGCTGGCCTGAGTCCGAATCTCTGCAGAGGCTGTGCGGGTGTAGACCCCGCAGATCTGGCAATTATCTTGTTGGAGGAGAGCAGAGAGGCCCAGACCGCAGCAGTGAGCTGAGACCCCAGCGGTGGGACTCTCCCTCCCAGGGCTGGTTTTGTAGACCAGCAGAGTGGGAGGCGGCTGAGGAGGGGTGAGGACATTGTACATTCAGATCGATCTTAGGGGCCCCTTGACAAATCGTCACATTTCCTATGTGACTCCATGATCCATCGATGGATGGGGCTGGCGGACAGTGAGGTCACAGGGGCAGGTGCTGAGAGAATTCAGTAATGGCTCTTGGTATTTATTTTAAACGTCGTGATCAGAAGAATAACGGTTGACGTGGTGAGTAGCGATGATCACTGATCTGCATTGTGCCCCTGTACCCGTCACGTCATGTGTGTCCTCCTCCTTCCCAGGTGGCCAAGCTACCCTTTGTGATCAATGATGGCCAGTGGCACCATATCTGCATCACCTGGACCACCCGGGACGGGGTCTGGGAAGCCTACCAGGATGGCACCCAGGGTGGCAATGGCGAGAACCTGGCACCCTATCACCCCATCAAGCCGCAGGGGGTGCTGGTGCTGGGCCAGGAGCAGGTACTGGCCTGGGGGCCGGCAGGGGTGCTGGCTGTAGGGGGAGGAGCCCCAGAACCAGAGGAAGGAGAACCAGGGTGGGTGACCAGGAACAAGGGGGAGCAAGGAGGGAGCGGGTCAGAGGGGGAAGTGGTCCCCACATTCCCAGAAGGAGCCAAGGGAAGCAGGTTCTGCAGCAGTTTGGGCTAGGTTCCTGCACAAGTGGGAGTGGGCTTTGGTCCCAATGTTCGGGGGCTGCAACGACACTTTCTTTGGCACGGGAAGGCCAGTCTGCCTTTAGCGATGCATAATTTATTTCCTGGAAGTGGTTTGTCTCTCATTGGGCACCCAGAGGGAAGCGTAGGTGGGAGGGTCCCAGACCTTCTGTTCCCGATGGGCTCGGCAAAGAGTGACATCTGAGCTCGTCCCGGCAGGGAGAGTAGCAGAGGCTCCCCCAAGGCCCTGCTCTCATGGTGGTGCATGGTCTCAGCTGACCCACTCACTGGCCGAGGGACAGGCCGCACGTCAGGCAGAGTCCAGGTGTCCCCAGGAGATGCTCTGCATCCAGGACAGAGGTGGCCAGTAGTGGCCCTTTTCCTGGGCTCCCCATGGGAGGGGGACCAGTGCATAGCTGAAGACCCAGAGACAGGACATGAAAGGGTACTACGAGGTGGATGTGAGAGCCCCTGATGGGGCAGACACAGACACGTGCCCCCTTCGAGAGACCCCACCCCCGCCCCTACAGCCCCTTCCACCCTCACCCTCTGCTTTTCTCTGAAGGACACCCTGGGTGGCGGGTTCGATGCCACCCAAGCATTCGTGGGCGAGCTGGCCCACTTCAACATCTGGGACCGCAAGCTGACCCCCGGGGAGGTATACAACCTGGCCACCTGCAGTGCCAAGGCCCTTTCTGGCAACGTCATTGCCTGGGCCGAGTCCTACATCGAGATCTACGGGGGAGCCACCAAGTGGACATTCGAAGCCTGTCGCCAGATCAACTGAGGCTCCTGCCGCCGAGCCTCCCGCCCCCCGGGCCTGCCAGCCCGCCTCCCCCCTGCTTGTGCGGTGATGACCCTCTCGTGTCTTCTTCTCTCCCTCTCCCCAGGAGTGACTCAAGGCCCTCACCCGCGCACGCGCACGCACACGCACACAGCCCAGGCCGCCCTCCTGCCCGGGAGGAGGCCCCGCTTCCCTGGAGGAGCCCGCACCTGGTCTCAGGCCCGCCCCGCTCGCGCTCGCCCTCGGCTGCAGCTGCGACATGGGGCCGGGCAGACGTAGGTGAGGATGTGTGTGTGGGGGCGAGTGTGTGTCTCTGGGGGGAGGCACTTTCTTTCAGAATGAGCTGTCTCCTTTCCTTCTTCCTCTGTGGTGTTGGGAAATCTTGTGACTGGTCGAATGTCTGTACTTGCCAACTCTGTGAGCTGCCCGCAGGCCTCGGGGCTGCACAGCTTCCTCCACACGCGCGTCTGTCTTTGCAAACCTTTTCCAGAGCCACCTCTCCTCTACCGGGAAAATAAATGTCTTGTAGCAGTTGGTTCGAGGCTGGGGGGCCTCTCCACAGAGAATTTCTCTTTCGTAGTAGGAGCGGATTCTCTCTGACTGTGCCCTGGGGTGGCACCTTGTGCTCTCCAGTGGTGAGACAGGGAGAGGCTGCCGAGGGGCAGGGGGGGTGCGGCCGGCCTCAGGAAGCGGGCAGTCCCCACCCAGTGCCCAGGCAGCGCCCCTGCGGGTGGCACCTGAGGACGGTGCTGGGCCTGGGAAGCTGGTTTGCATGTCCAGCTCTCTGGCTTTGGCCCAGGACTGGGTCTCCAGCCCACAGTCTTGCACCCTTTCAAGGGTGGGCTCCATCCCTCCCTTTCGGCTGCCCACTAGTGCCCCTGAGAGGGGGCTGTCCCCCTCCCAGCCCAGGAAGCCAGGCTTTCCCGGCCCTCCCTTTTGAACTCTGCAGTGGAGACCAGAGGCATCATGGGTCAGCTCGACAAGGGACCTTTTAGACAAGGAAACCCACATTCTGACTGAGACCCAGCCAGTTAGGACCAGTGACACTGAAACTGGACCAGTGGATGAGAAGGTCCGAGCTAATTTTGACAGCCATATTCCTCCCACGCCCCCAGGCCCAGGTCAGCTGGCTGTGGTGAGTCCTCCACGGGAGCGGGGCCTCGGGAGGCCTCCCACGCGGAACTCCCCGGCCAGCGCTGGGGCCTGAAACCCACTCCCCCTTCTTTACAGGGCTCCAGTCCTGCAGCAGCCCCCGACCTGTCACCAGCTGGTGACACTGAGACACGACTAGTGTCCAGAACCTTGAACTTTATTTTCCCCCATGAAAAGCACCCATACATTTCCTTCTAGTCCTTCCGAGGCAAGGGGAAATGTGTGTGTGTGTGCGCGCGTGCGTGTGTGTTCCTGTGTGTGCATGTGTGTTGAGAGAGAGAGAGAGAGAGAGAGAGAGAGAGGAAGTTCACAAAGACGGGCCGTGCCCCAGGGGGGCTCCCTGCTGTCGTACCATATGGGGGTCGCACACCTTGAGGGCACCCTGGACTCTGTCACCAGGAGTCCAATTAGCAAAAGGCTGGCAAGTCTTTCTAGAAATTCTACCACACTGCCTGGCTCATCTACAGCTGCAGACATTTCTTTGGGAGGAGCAGGTGTCCCCGTCTTCTGTTCCTTCCAGGGGCACCTGTCTCCTCACACACAGGTCCCTGTTGCGTCGGAAACCTAGTGCATCTGCGTGCATCTGTGTTGGTGTCTCCGTGTCAGTGTCCACGTGGGTGTATGCACAGTGCCCGGTCACCGTCCTGTGACGCATCGCTCTTGCTCAGAGGGTGCGGGCCGGGCGCCGCGCTGCGTGTTGTGGTTCAGCAGTGGCTTTTTCTGAGACCCTTGTGCTTCGTCAAAGCCCGTCGGGTTGTGGCATCTTTGGATCTGCAGGGATCTTCTCTGTTTGCATGTTCCTCGGGGTGGCGCGTCCCTTGCTCCCTCGGTCTGATGTGTGCCCCCTGCCTGCATGAACTTCTGGTTCCGTGTCGTGTGCCCAGTGCCACCCATCGTCCTGTGACCATCCGCGTCGCTACAGAAAATGGCTGGAGAAGCAAGCCAAGGGTGTCGGGGGAGGTCAAGGGAGGGATCAGTCTCCCTCTCCCTCCTCCCCACTCCCCAAACACACCAAGAAGTATTTTTCACATGTAGGTTGACAAGGAGCCTAAACAAAGCCCATGATTGGGACGGAGCGAGAGCTTGGAATCACCCCTCTAGACCAGGTCGGCCCCACCCCTCACTTCAGCCCCCTCGCGGCTTTTGCTTAGGCGAGGCCCGCAGGGGGCTGGGTGCTCTCCTGCCAGCACCCCACACCAGCCCCTGCCGATCTAGCGGACCCCAGACCACCCTCCGCCCCAGGCGGCCGTGGTGGGAGCTGTCCGTCCAGGACCACAAGCCATCCTCTGCCCTAGCTAGAGACGGGCAGAGCATACCCCAGACGCTTATGCCTCTGTCCCTTTGGCCTCCTGCCCTGTTCCCCTTCCTGGCCCTCCCCTGATGCCCCCACGGTGCCAGGGACAGAAGCTGACATTCGGCTCCCTTCCCGCCCCTAGCTGGAGTCTGTGCCAAGCCCTTGACTTGTTTTGTGTTAACACTTGGCACTCTGCCGGCCCCAAGGAAGGTCGATGACACAGCCACAAATCTAATCCACGTAGTCTCCCATCTCCTCCTTAATCTGATCGACGCTCCCTCTTGCACTGAATAACACATGCCTATCTCAGGTAAGCCGTTTTATAAAATAAGAAGACACACAGCACTGCTGAGGCGGTGTTAGCTCTTGCTGAGCTGGTGTCCCACAGCTCCCTGGGTGTCCGAGGTGGGGGAGCTGCTGACGGAGGCTCTCCGGGCCCTCGGGGCTTAGATCCCACTGGAATCGTAAGCCTTCTTGCTTTTGATAACACGGTATTATTTCTCTTACTGTAGAAGAAAAAGTTTATTACCAAACAAGAGTATTTTTATGAAAGAAAAGGACAAACCTATAAAATTAAATCAACCTCTATCTCCCTGGAAAATACTTTCAGGCTCCGCCAAAATGTAGGACTGAAAGCGTGTATTTTGGAAGAAAGAGATACATTTTGTATGCTTTCTTTTCCTTTTGTAGATTCCCAGTTTATTTTCTAAGACTGCAAAGATCACTCTGTCACCAGCCCTGGGACCTGAGACCAAGGGGGTGTCTTGTGGGCATGAGGTTCAGTCCTTCCAATGAGCTCCAGAGAGGGGCCACCTGTGCTCAAAGGTGTTGGGGGCCAGGATGTGAATTGGCCATTTATGGTGGACCCTTTGCCTTGGAGCTGACTTAAGTCAAGGACTTGATGATCAGTTCCAATCCTGGTAGAAAGAACTAGGGTTACGTGTTGGTAACACAAAGAGGATAATATCCTTTATAATCTCATGACAACCAAAATGTGGCTTGACATAGCCATGGTTTCATCTCTTAAAACACAGTGTGTAAATTTATCCAACTAATGATGGGAAATGTGTCACTTCCATGCACAGTGGACTTAAGTGCAATTTGTTGAAGGGGAATAAGTCATTGAGGAGAAAAAAAAAAAGCCCAATACTTAAGAGTCCCAATTTTGTCTTATTTGCCAAAAAAAAAAAAAAAAAAAAAATCCAGCAAAGCAAACCCCCTCTGGTTGATATTGTTATAATGTATATATTGTATAATATGAAAGAGAATCGATGTATCTTACTTTTTCATTATTTGCTAACCAAAGCTGTACATTTTTCATATGATCTGCAGCCTTTTGGGTATCAAATGGGTCAAAACCATGGGACCTGCCACCTCCCATCAGCAATTCTGGAAATGCACTATTTCTACTGGTATTGCTTTTTTTTTTCATTTTCTTGCTGAAACGACATGAATTGTTGAGTTTATTTTTACACAGTAAAGAGTGAAGAAAGACGGTGGTCTGAGTGGAGTGTCTCTTTTCTCAAGCTCGCCAATGCCACCCCGACCTGCCTCGGGGCGGGGGCGCCCAGGGACCCCCACCGGCAGGGCCGTGCAAGCCTCGTGTTTGCGTGGCACTGTGCCCTCGGCAGTCCCACAACCCCTTGCTGACACTGGGACATGGGGGGGGGCTCCCCAGTTCACAGGTGCAGCTGACACGGAGGCAGAGAGAGGGGAAGGGATGCCCCGGCGGGGTAAGGCCACTGGGCTTGGGGTGCAGAGTAACCCCCTCTTCCTCGCCTCCCCTGCAGTCCCGCTCCCTCCCCCTGAATGCACTGTCCCACCGCACAGCCAGGCAGGGCCCCAAGCCGCCTGGCCTTGTTCTTCCCAAACAACCCTGTTCTGTTTTTTGCCACGTCACCGCTGACTGGATCGTGGCCAATGCCTGGTTACCTCCCCTCTTCTGGGGTTCCCAGGCCCCTTCCCTCCACTCAAGTATGAGCATTCCCAGATCCACATAACCAGGGGAAGTGGGTGATGCAGGAACCCTGAGCGCTGGCCAGAGCTTCCCTGCCCCTCGCGAGCCAAGCTAGACTCTGGATGGACCTAGAACTTGTGAACTGCTCTAAGGGACAAAGTGGTCAAGAGCCAAAGTAGCCCACCTGGCTGATGGGTCTCCCCACACCCCAACACGCACGCGCACACACACACACACACACCCCGGCAGCTTCGCCGAAGGGCTGAGCCCCTCTGGCTGCTTGCTGGCATGGGACGCACCGACTGCAGATGGGCCTATACGCTCGGCCTTGCCCACAGACTTCCTGTCCATGCAGTGGCGTTCTCTGTCCAGGACTCAGGAGCTGGGGTTTGCTGGGCCGTGAGCAAGCCACCTGTTGCCCGCGGTGGTTCGGAGGGAGGAGGTTAGGCGTCCGCAGGGCAACAGGCAGGCAGGCAGGCAGTTCTCTCTGTTGCCCCTGGGGGAGGAGCCTGTGTCCTCCAGAGCGGCCTTTGGCAGGTGGCGTCCACCTGCAGACGTCACTCGTGGCCCCTGTGGTCAGGCCCGAGGGTGTCCCCAGTGCCGGCAGCCCCAGCCCACATGCCACCTCTTTGCCGCCCACTCAGGAAGGCGCGTGGTTATGCCTGCAATAACATCTTCAGTTTCTAATTTCCATGAAGAGCTCATTCAAAAACTCAGGTGTTTTAACTATCATTAGAAACAAATTTCTTTCTGCACTTCTCACACCTGATCCTGGCACATCAGTGAACGACTTCGGGGGCCTCGGAACTGAACACCGCCTCTCAGAAGGAGGCTGCCAGGCCCAGCCGGGAGCCGGCTCCCGTGGGAGTCCGAGCGGAGGGACTCAGGATTGCAAAGCTAGAGAGTATCGGAAGTCAGTCACTCCAGCAGCCGGTCAGATGCTCGAAACTCTTCTCGGCTTGCACGCTTCTGGTGATGGGGACCTCACTATCCCATGGAGACGGTCTGTCCCACTTTCAGGCATCAGGGAGTTTTCTTCATCTTTCTGCCTGTTTTCTTTCTTGTATATTGTGCTCAGTTCCTTAGATGGAGCTGCAGGCTCCTCCCATCTGTCTCCGCATGTGAGGACAGCCACCATGGGGTCCTGAGTCTTCCCCACCCCTCAGCCATCAAACCGCCGGGGGCAAGGGGCGACCTGTCTGATTTGTGGCTTTGTCTAGCCCCGCCCTCAAGGAGGGAGAAATGCTACATCCGAGGCCTGTGAGATGTCTGGGCTGGGAGAACCTTGAGGGTCAACTAGTCCAACCCCTCCGCTTTCCGGATGAGGGGATCGAGGCCTGGGGAGGCTGTGTTCGAAGTCACACATCTTGTGTGTGTGCCAGGCCGGAATCAGAACTCAGGATTCCGGACTCCCAGCCCAGTGCTCTCCCAGCCTGCCTCCTGCCACTGTCCTCACCTGTAACATGAGGCTAACAGCCCTACCTGGCAGGCTTGTGAAGAGGGGACGAGCAGGTGTGCACACAGGGCCGGCTACAGAGAAGGTAAACATGGGGGCTGGGCCCTCCCCTCCTCTTTCTGCATCACCAAGACCCCTCCTCCAGATTCCACTTGAGAGGGCTGGCCCCTGCCCCTCATGGCCCCACAGGGCCTTCCCATGGACCATCCCCTCTGGGAAATACTGCCCAGGTTGGGGAGTGTGGTCTTCTCGAGGTTGGGGGTTGGGCCATGGGACATCTCGGCTGTAGCCCTGGGGTCCAGTGACTCCGAGGGAATGTGGTCAGTGTCAAGTATCTTGGAAGGCCTGGGAGGCCAGTTGTCAGCTCCTGGCGGCTCCTGAGGGCTGCTTCCCCCCAGCCCTCGCCGCCACCACCACCCAGGACCCCAGAGGCTCAGCCTGCGTGGCTGACCTGCTCTGGGGCTTATCAAACTCCCTCCCTGACGCCCCCATGAGGGGCAACAGAGAAGCATCTACCGACCAGTCGGGGGTGGGGGGGTCTGACTTGAAGTAGCCCACTGCAAGTACAAGATCTGTTTGAAGTCCTGCATTTTACCTTAAACTGCGATGCAAATCTTCATCCTCCTCCACATGGATCCCTCCCTGTCCCCTGCCTAGGTCCCCTGCTCTAGGAGGCTGGTGCCCACGTCCCCCTAGCATAGAAAGATAGGGTAAGGCTGGAGGGTCTCTGCAGGCTCTTTGAGCTCTCCCTGGGGCCTAAGTGCCGGTCTCCCCAATCCTTGGGTATCAGTGCGGTCCCTCTGCTCCGAGCCCCTGCTCACACAGGCCCCTGCCTCACCATCAGTCCCACGGCCCTGGGACCTGCCCTCACTGGACCTTTCCACAAGGTTGGCTGTCCTTTCAGTGTCCCTGTTTTCCTTCTTCAAAGCCTCAGGCCAGACCCCTGCTCTCTCAACCACACATGAGTTCACATTTCTGATCATCGGTAGTGGACCTGGGTCATGGTTTCTCCCCGGAATTTTCTTAGTCACCATGGAAATCAGGGTGCACAGAGGTCCCGGGTGGGGCCCGCACCTCGGAGGTCCGGAGCACAGAGCCCCTTACCGGGACCCAGTCACCCACCCTTTACGAGCTGGGCCTCCCAGCATGGACAACATGGACCCGGTGGTCTCGCTTTTGGGAAGGGTGCAGGGCACAGGGGCAGACAAGGGTGCGAGACAATGAAAAGCCACAGTTCATTCATTTCTTCATGAAGGACGCATTTCCGGAGCACCGACCACGAGCAGGCGATGCCCGGTGGGTGGTCTGCCGGGCAGAGGAGGGGCGGTCTCCGGAGGGTTGCTGGCCAGCTCCCACAGTGGGGGAGGGCAGGGGAGGGCGGGAGAGGGCTGGTGTGAGTTTGCAGGCTTGCATGCCTATAAGACATTGCCAAGGAAGCCGTCTGTCCCCTGTTTGATTCCTGTGCTTCTCAATTCAGGCCAAGGTGGGGGGCCATCTGCTAAAGTGGGCACAGATAAAACATTTTCACTGTGCAGAAAATTGGCTTCTGAGGGGAGGCTGTGTGCTCAGGACAGAAGCAGCCTGCAGAGTTCCTGCCAGAGGCGCCAGGCAGTGCTGGGCTGCAGGGAGAGAGGCGCTGGAGCGGTGGGGGCCGCAGGAACACCCCTGCACCCCTGCCCGCCCCCGCTGAGCTCAGGGCACCAAGCCCCTTCTTAAGGCTTAGGGGCCCTTGCCTAGGGGTCACTTAAATCTTTTTAACGGCGTTGTTGAGCTATAATTCACATACCATATGTTCCACCCATGTAAATATACAATTCGATGGCTTTTATGTGTTATAGTACTAATTTTTTAAAAATTGGGGGAAATGTATATAACACACAATTTAATGTCACTCAAGCGTGCAATTCGGTGGCTTTAATTACATCCACGATGTTGTGCAACCATCACCACCATCTCGTCCCAAAACGTTTTCATCCCCCCAAACAATAACTCTGTCCCCATTAAGTGTTAATGCCCCAGTCCCCTCCCCCAGCCACGGGTAACCTCTAACCTGCTTTCTGTCCCTATGAATCTGCCTCCTCTAGGCCCCTCAGAGCAGTGGGATCGGACAATATTTGTCCTTCTGTGTCGGGCCAACTTCACCGAGCATCATGTCCTCCAGGCGCATGCACAGTGTGGCAGGTGTCAGGCCGCCCTTCTTTTTCATGGCCGAGTAATACTCCACCGTGCAGATGAAGCACATTCTTTCCCTTCATGGGCACTTGGGCTGCGTCCACCTTCCGGCTGTTGTAAATAGTACTGCTGTGCACATGGGCGTCCCAGGATCTGTTTCGGGCCCTGCTTTCAGTTATTTGGGGTATATACCTAGGAGTGGAATCATATGGGAATTCTATGTTTAGCCGTTGGAGGAGCGGCCAAATTGCTTTTTACGGAGGCGCTGCACCGTTTCGCATTCCCACCAGCAATATACTAGGGTTCCAATTTCTCTACCAACATTTGTTACTTCTGTGATCTTTCTTTCTTCTTTCTTTCTTTCTTTCTTTCTTTCTTTCTTTCTTCTTTCTTTCTTTCTTTCTTTCTTTCTTTCTTTCTTTCTTTCTTTCTTTCTTTCTTCTTTCTTTCTTCTTTCTTTCTTCTTTCTTTCTTTCTTCTTTTTTTGATAGTAGCCATCCTAATAGGTGTGAGGTGGTATGTCGTGATTCTGATTTGTGTTTCATAGTGATATGTGATATTGTGATATCGCACGGTATCTGTGATACAGTGATTTTCACATGCTCATTGGCCGTTTGAGTATCTTCTTTGGAGAAATGTCCATTCAAATCCTTTGCCAGTTTTTTAGATCAGGTGTTTGGTTTTTTTTTATTGTTGAGTTGTAGGTGCTCTTTACATGTTCTGGATATGAATCCCTTATCAGACATATGACTTCTGAATATTTTGTCCTACTCCGTGGGCTGTCTCTTTGCTCTCTCAGCCATGCCCTTTGATGCACAAAAGTTTGACATGTTGATGAAATCCAATTTATGTATATTTTTCTTTTCTTGCCTGGGCTTTTGGTGTCATAGCCAAGAAATCATCATCTTGACTAAATCCTACTCGTCCCTGCCCCTCCCCCTGCCCGTGGGCACCCGGGACCCCTTTGCAGGCCACACACAGGTGGTCTGCGTGGCTCTATGTCCCCTCCCCCCAGAGCCCACGCCATGTCCTTCCTCACAGAAGCCTCTTCTGGCTTGAACATTCTTGGCTCTGGGCTTTGCTCTTCAGAATTTTGGTTCTCTAAGAATCACAGAATGCTAGCACAGATGTAGAAAGAAGAAAAAAAAAAACACCAGAAACGCTCTTTGAAATAAGAGCTGACTGCTTTCACATTCTAGGGGAATAGCAGAACCCAGACCAGTGTGACTCCTGTTAGGAAAATACCCCCACGGCTTTCGATGATGTGGAAAGCTATGCCCTGCTCTGTGCTCTCCCTCTCCCCTGCCTCCAGGGGTCCAGGCAGGAGGGAAGGGGCGAGGGGAAGAGAGTGGGCGCCTGTGGTTTCCTCAGGCATCCTGGGAGGAGTGAGAGCCTGTGGAACAGAGGGTAGGGAGAGGAAAGATGCAACATCACAGGTCGGGGGGCCGGGGGGGCGCCCACCTGCCAAGAAATGCCCTGTGCTATCTGGGCCGCATGGCTTGCCGTCCCTGCGTGACGACTCGCGGTGAATGTCCGCTGCCCAGAGCTACCCGCATGAAGGGTGCTTTGCACTGATGAAGGAGTCAGGCGGTGTCCAGCGTGGGCCACCCGGGAGCACGTGGCAGAAGCAGGAAAGGCGAAGGGGGGTAACCAGGAGAGACGTGGGAACCCTCACGGGATGTGGGGCTCCAGCATTTATGGATGGGGCTGTCACCGCTGAACACTGTTCCCCCAAACTCAGGTCCACCCACAACCTGTGAGTCTGACCTTATTTGGAAATGGAGTCCTTGTAGATACGATCCAGTTAAGTAGAGTGGTTCTGATCCAATGACCCGTGTCCTCACCAGAAAGACACAGAGGCACGGTGGAAGGCCCAGTGAAGACAGAGGTGGAGGCCAAGGGATTGCTGGTGGCTCCGGCAGCTGATGGGGAGACGCGGACCAGATTCTGCCTCAGAGCCTCTAAGGGGACCCAGCCCTGCCGACACTTTGGCATCAGACTTCTGGCCTCCCAGAGCCGTTCGAGAATACATTCGCAGTGTGTGAAGCCTCTCGGTGTGGGGTATCTTATGACAGGAGCCCCAGGAAAGAACAGAGCGGCTGACGTCTTTCATTTTAAAAGCATAGCGAGGGGATGGCTAGTCAGTTGAGCACCTGACTCTTGATTTCGGCTCAGGGTCATGAGATCGAGCCCCGTGTCGGGCTCCACGCTCAGTGAGGAGCCTGTTAGAGATTCTCTCTCCCTCTCCCTCTGCTCCCGCTCGTGCTCTCTCTCTCTCTCAAATGAATTAATAATTTTTAAAAGATTTTATTTATTTATGTGTGTGAGAGAGAGAATGAGAGAGAGAGTACGAGATGGGGGAGGGTCAGAGGGAGAAGCAGACTCCCTGCTGAGCAGGGAGCCCCATGCGGGACTCGATCCTGGGACTCCAGGATCATGACCTGAGCCGGAGGCAGTTGCTTAACCAACTGAGCCACCCAGCACCCTCAAATGAATTAATAATTCTTTAAAAGCAAAGCAAAGAGAGGCCCCTAAACCTGGAGGCCTGGGAACACCAGATGGCGGACCCTGGCTGGCCATGGGGTCCCTGCTTCCAATCAGGGGGCCGGGTCCTACCACATGAAGGAGTCAGACCCCATTCAGGCAGAGCAAAGGGCAGGCTCTGAGCACCAGCTTCTCTGCTTCTTAGGGCTCAGGGGTCACCAGGCTCTGGCCATTGGCATCTGGCGGTGGGAATTAGAGGCTGAAGAAACTGGCCACAGCACCTGTGTCCTTCACCTGCCCTCCCCGCTCCAGCCCTGGTCTCCAAGTGCTACAGCGAAGGAAGGGGTTGAGAGTGGGCTCTTGGACACCAATAAATGCCCGAGCGGTTTGGGAGGATAGGAGCTCCACCCACGAACCGTCCCTGCCCCCCACCACTGTGGTGCGCCGGTGTGGGACTCAGCCTCCTGGCTGTGGGATTTGGTGGTGGCACGGGGGAGAGGCGCAGGACATGAGCGGGGGCCAGAAGATGGCGGCGAGAGGTTTGCCGGGTGACCGGGATCCAAGGACAGAGCATGAGGCCCGGCGGGGAAGGCAGCCTGGACTGGGCCATGTGCGCCCTGGGCAGCGGGACCGGGCAGAGGGACTGGCCACGTTGAAGGGCCTGACGGGCAGCCTGTGCAACCATGGGGGGAGGGGGGGACTGGCATGGCAGGAGCAGCTCATGAAGGGAGAGAGAAGCAGCAGGTGGGGGGGGGGGGTTGCAGTGCACGGGGCAGCCGGAGGTCAGGTCACACAGGGTCGTGGGAGGGGAAAAGCAGCAGGCCTTGGTGTGCTGGTGGCTGGCCCCCGACAATTTCGGGCCTAAACAATGTCACCGAACACTAACATTGATCAGGGCCTCTCTGTGACAGAGATGGATCAAGACCAAGGCAAGGGCGCCCTGCAGTCACATCAGAGCGCAGACAGAGCGCACACGCTGTCCAGGCTCAGGAACGGCCATGCTGGGTCTTGTAAGTCCTTGCTGTCCCCTCGTGGGTCCCCCAGCACTGGGTTTTGTAAGTCCTTGCCGACACCCTCCTGAGGACACGGCCCTCGGCTCCCTGCGCTGTGCAGACTCGCTGGCTTCATCCCACCGCAGGTGGCTTCCTGGGGGCCTGGGGATGGAAGGTAGCTGACGCTTCATCCACCATGGAAAGCACTGTGGGTTTTACTTTGAATGATACGGGAAGCCACCAGATGGTTTTAAGCAAGGAGAAGTAGGTAGTGATTTTTGAAAGAAACATTCTGGGAGACGAGTCAGGATGCTCTGTCTGGGAGTGCAAGTGATGGCGTCTGGAGCAGGGTTCTCTGGGGCTACTTGGTGGGGGCGGGGCGCTCTCTGCCCCGCAGGGCCGGGAGGGAGGGCGGGCCAGGACATGCAGGTGGCCTCTATGTCCCCAAGGAGACTCCAAGGGGCTTCTGAGATAAGCCACCGTCCGTGTGCGGGCTGTTTGCACCATTCCACACAGCCAGGAAACAGAGCATCCCACCGGAGGAGCACCAAGGTGCCTGCCCCTGCTGCCACCGTAGTGCCCTCTGGGCAGAGAGGCCATCTCACTCAAGACACCCTTTAAGACAGACTTCGTCAAGAAAACAAAACCAACCCAAACCTGCAGGCACCAAGGGTCCAGGACACCTGTGGTCCATACCCTATTCTGCATAGGTGTCCAATGTGGCAGCGTCCTGACACGTGTCCAGATGAATGGCGAGGTCATTCCCATGACCCTGCAGAACAGGATCAGGGGGACTGCTCACGCTCAGCCGGGAGGGCCGAGGGGCCAGACTTGTGGATCACTGACCACCCCGATCTGGGCTCAGAAGGGGGTCCCCTCCCCTGCTCTATGCATATAAATGTTGCTTCCATCTTGTGCTCAGGAGGGTGGACTAGCTAGGGGCTTCTTCCGGTGGCCAGACCACATGTCCCCTTGTCCTGTTAGGGTGAAACCATATGGTGTGTGTATATGGGTGTGTGGGGGGGGTGTTCTCCTTTGGTTATCGGTCCTATAGTGTGGTCCCTAAGGAGGGCAGAGGTAGAGCATTGAGACTCGGCCCCTGGCTGCCTCCCTGTCTGATCTGGCCACTTTCCCGGTTTCTCCCAGGACCCTCCCGTGCCTGTAGGGTGGAGCCTCCCTCACCAGGACCTGTAGGTTCCTCAAGCCTCATCCTGACCCTGTCCCCCACCCCTGCAGGGGTGGCCCACAGGAGAAGGTCAAAAGAACTTGGGGCCATAGGAAGGAGCATGGAGGACTCACTGCACCCCCCAGGACCCCCTCTGCAGGACGAAGGTGGAGCTCTGGAAACCAGAGGCCACACCAGCACCAGCCACGTCCGGGTACATTTGTCCTGAGTTGGGGCACTGCTGTGTGCGAGCGCTGGGGAGGTGAAAACTCCCATCCTATCAGGAGCCTCCATTCCTATTCATACACAAGGGTCGGTGGGGTGCTGGAGCACGTCCATAGATCTTACTGGAAAACCATGTACATGCAAGAGCAATGCACGGAGGAAAAACAAGCCTGGAAGAAAACATTCCCAAGTGTTCACAGTGGTTCCGTCTTGCGGTGGGATCAAGGGTTTTTATACTTTCGTATGTTTTCCAAATTTTTTATACCGAACACGTGTTAGTTATGTAATTTAAATTTTATTTCTTTTTAAACCAAATTCCCCAGCCAACTGTGCTCTTCCCCAGTGCAGTAACTTTCCTTTGAGTCAGATTTCTGGGTGAACTCAAGGAACAACGACTCCCTCTCAGGCCGCACATTCCCGTTTTCCCTCCATCCTCCTTAGACCCTCGGGGCAGGGGGCAGGGGGCAGGGGGCAGGCCCTGCCGAGGTCCGCCGCGGCGGCTGAGACAGCCGTCCGATCTCAGGCGTCCTCCCTCCGGGGTGGGCTCTGCGGGGCGCGCGCTGCCCTGCAGGCCGGCCCCCGCCCACTGACCCTGGCTGCCCAGTGTCCAGTCCCTCCTTCCTCTCCGTGCAGCCGTTGCAGCCCTGAGCTCGCGGCGGGAGGGGGCGGAGGGGACCCTGCAGGGGGCTCCGGCCGGGGCGGGGCGGGGGGTGGGGAACGGCGCAGAGGACCAGGGGAGGCGGGGTGCTCCCCCTCCCGCCTCCCCCCGGTCCGATCCCGGGCAGGGCGGCCGCGGCTGCTCGGCTTCCACGGCCGGGACGGGGCGGAGGCCGGGGGCGGGGAAGTGCTCGGAAAAAGGTAACGGAGTGCACGGCTTTCTGCCGCCTCCCGCCTCCACCCGTCCCCGGGCCTCCCAGCGAGGGCGCCGCTGGTCACCGGGCGCGGCGCGGGGACCCCGGCGGGCACCGAGGCCCGGAGGCCGGGCTCCGGGGGCCAGGACCCGGGCCGGAACCACGACTCAGGGGTTGCCACGGCGACGCGCTCATGCGCGCGGTGATTGGCGAAGTGCGGAGGGGCGGGGCCCGGGAGACGCTCTCGCGAGAGCTCAGCCTTCCGGCGGGCAGGCGCGCGCGGAGGCCGGCGGGGCGGGGCTTCCGGCCCGAGGGCGGTCTCGGCCGCCGCCCCCCACCCCCGCCTGCGGGCGGGTAGCGGGTGATGTCCCTGTGCCTTCGGTGTCTGCGGACCCGAGCTCTTCTCCCGCCCGCCGTGCTGTCCCCCTGCCCCGTGCTCCTCCTCACCTAGCCTCCCGCCGGGGCTCCTGAGCGGGGTCTCCCTCCTGAAGCCCCAGGCGGCTCTCCACACCGCGGCCAGTGACCTTGTGGTGTGCCCTCCCCGCGGTTCCCGCGTCCCCTCGGACGGAATGGCGAGGCCTTCCCTGGCACCACCCTCTCCCCACCCCACTGCACTCCAGTCACGCCGGACTGCTGCTTCTGCCCGCCTCCCTCCTCCCTGCCCCAGGGCCTTTGCACTTGCCGGATCCGTCGGCCTAGAACGCTCCTGCAGATACCTGCCCGGCTCTCACCTCCTTGGGGCATCGCTCAGCATCACCTCCCGAGCGAAGGACCACCTGTTTAACATTACACCCCACCGTCCCCATGTCCCCATGCCCCCTGCCCTGTGTTTTCTGCACAGGGCTCATCACCGTCCAACATGGTATTTGCTGTCTGAAAGCTCCAGGAAGGTGGAGGGTGTGTCTCGTTCAGGCCACAGCAGGTGCACAGTAAATACTGTATACTGAGCAGGTGAATGAAGGCTCTTTCCTCCTCTTCCTCTTCTTCCTCCCCACCCTGGGGTGATTCTCTGGCAGGGGAGCCAGCAGGAACGAGTGACTGCCCACGTACCAAGTGCCTTACTTTCAGTATCTCACTCCGAAAAAGCTCATTCGTGTGGGAGGACTGAGGCGCTCAGGGAATCCTACCCTTCACACACTGTCACCCTCTGCTCAGGATCCTCTGGGCTCCAGATGTGCCGAATTGGAAGAAGGCCTGGTGCCGCCCTCAAGGCTCTCGGACCGACGGGAAAGTGATGGCTGCCGTGCCGGGCGCGTGCGAGGCGGGTGCGAGGCGCAGTGGGAGGATAGTGAGGTCAGCTTCCAGAATGGGGTCCTCGGAAGTCCTCCCAGGGGTCCCCAGAGGCCACGTCTGCTATGAAATGTGCACCACGAACAACCATCGTCGATCGCGTACTCTGTGCTCCATGTGGTTCTAGCCGTCAGCCCGCTCGCGTGTGTGGTTATCCTTTTAGGAACGAGGGAACGGGCTCAGAAGGGGCAGCCCCTTGACCGAGATCACAACACTGGTATGTGGAGGATCCAGGTCCTCAGTCCAGCGCTTTGTGGCTGAGAAGCCTGTGCTCTTCCCAGGGCGCAAGGCCGCTTCTCAGGCAGGAAGCCAGACAAGCATCCGGGGCTGACCAGAATGGCTCGCAAATGGCTTCCCTCTGGGCGTGGGCACTGGGAGAGGAGCTCTTTGCAGGCCCTGTGGCTTGGGCAAGCCGGGGCAGCCATCTGCTGCCAACCTCATGGGGAGCAGGGCACAGGCCACCCCAGCAGCCTCTGGCTTTGTGGCTCAAAGGCATTTCCTTCAGGAGATGGAGCTGCCTGGCTCCCCTCCTCCCCCACCGGACTCCCTCTCAGCGCCAAAGTCAAGGGTTTCAGGGCTGTGTCAGCAAGGGGCCGTGCTGCTCTGTCCTTCTGGCATGGGGAATGGTGGCCTGGAACGGACATCTGGTGGGCCTCAACCCCCACAGCCAGGGCATCTGTGGCCCCATGGAACTCAGTGACAAGGAGAGCCGGAACCAGGGAAAGGCCACGCTTCCCTGTGCGCCCGCCAAGTGGCAGAACGTCCCCAGCAAGGACTGCCTGGCACTGCTCTGGCCACTGAGGCTTCCTGAGGGCGACGCCCCGAGGGCCCTGCCATGCCAGGGCTCCCCCTGCCAGGTGGGAGGGGTATCGGTCATCACTGGTGGGGCCAGGCCAGTGGGATCTTGAGCTTGGGGATGGTAGGGGGCGGAGGGCAGCCCCTGCCCCTTGCCCACAATGTGCCCTCCTGGCTGGCAGGGGCCACCAGCTTGCTCTTTGGAAGTTGGATCTACAGACTGTGGCAGAGGGAGAAGTCGGAGAGACTGCTTCATTTTGCAGGTGGGAAACCTGAGGCTGTGTGAGGGGCATGGAGTTGCTCTGTGGGCTTTCTCTGGTCCTCAGCACAGGGCTGCCATGGGCATCACCTGCTCCATCTCCCGAAGGAGGGACTGGGGATTGGGGAAGGGAAGTGTCACGTTCAAGTTCTCCTGCTTCAGCCGGTTCTCTGGCTCCCACTGGCTCAGATCCGAGTTGGAGACGGAGCAGCACCCACACTCACTTATTTCTGCGAGGGTGGAAAACAAGCCCGAAGCAAGGCTGAGGATAGGGGATGCCCAGGATCAGAGATGAGCCTCCTGCCAGAAGCAAGAAGTTGGAGGCCCCAGCCGGGCCGGGGAAGTTCGGGACGAAGGCAGCAAGAACAGAGGCAGCCACTCCATCCTCCCCAGGCTGGTCACTGGGAGTGGCACAGCTTCACCCGCGGCCTCTACCTTGGGGTTCAGACAAAGTCATCAGGGTGACCCCCACAGCCTCTGCCCTGCCAGAGCTTCCTCCCTCCTTCCATGTGGACCCTGAAACCTGTGCAAGAGGCTGGGCCCGAACACCACTCCAGACGCAGAGGGGAGCCAACCCCCCTGCACCAGCCTCGTCCACAGTCACAGGCCTTCGAGGGCTGGGCAGGGTCTAGCTGGGGGCAGGCAGAGCAGCTTGGCCTGGGTAACTGTGGCACAGGACAGACAGCCAAGGGGCAGAAGAGAGGTGCGGTCCCCTCCCACTGGGGCTCGAGGAGGCATCATGGAGGAAGGGTGTGGTCCCCAATGGGGGAGAAGGCATGGGGGGGTTGCCGAGGGCTGGATCATCCTGAGCCAGCTGCCCTCAAGGGAGGGTCTCTCTGGAAGCCAGGGTGCACATCAGGGGTGGCGGGAAAGGTTGCGTTTGGGGGCCAGATCCGGTGGGCCCTGGGAGCCCGGCTGAGCCGTGGGAATTTGTGAGCCCCAGGGAAGTGCTCGTGGGCTTGGAGCCCAAGGCTGCCAGGAGCACAGCCCAGCTTGGGGAAGCAGCTTTTCAGCAAGTGCCTCAGAGCTTTCTTGGAAGCAGGCTGAGTATAAATTATAAATAAACAAACGAGAAGTCTGCTGGAGGGTGTGGGCCGGCGGGAAGAGGGGAGAGACCGGAGGCAGGGACCTCACTAGGAGCTAATACCCCCGAACTTGAACCCACTGCCCCTCTCCTGCTGCGCCGCCCAGCCTTGGAGGCTCAGGGTCTCCTGCGGAGGGTGCCGCCTGGGGTCTCAGGTTCTGGGAGCTGACTTTTGCCAGGCTGCAGGGCAGGCCAGGTGCAGACCCCTAAGCGGGAGTGGGGAGGCCCACCAGGTTCCCGCAACGCAAAGAGGTGCAGGCCCAAGTCTCCCTCGGACAAAAACAGGCCCGGTGGACACTCATCCGTGTGGGAGGTGTCTTACCAAATGTTTGAAAGGGAAAAAAATCCCATTTTCTTAGCTTTTTTTTTTTTCCCTTTCTATTTTTTGATTATTTTTCTAGATGACTTCATTTCTAAGAAGGGTGTAGGGGAGAGAAGGAGGACAGAGGGAGGGAGGACATGGGCCCCCAGGAGAGCCGAGAGGGACAGGAGCAGGGGTGGAGGGAGCAGAGCAGGGTGCCTGGGGCCCAGGGAGGAGCCGAGGCCTCTTTACCGGGGAAAGTGGGCATCCTGTCCTGACCGGGGTGTTTTCTCCCGCTGACCCCTCACGGGCCTCCTGTCAGCTCTGTGCCCACAAGGCCCCGGAGGCCAGCTCATCCAGCAGGGATTGGCGGGGCCTCTAGGAGCTCCTCGCTGGCTCACGGCCTCTGCCCACGGTCAGAGCGGAGAGGTCCCCGTGAGGCCTCCTCACCCCACACACCGCTTAGGACCAACAGAGCCCACTGGCTGGCCTCCCCGGAGAGGAAGAGTTATTGTAGGACACCAGAGGCTCCGAGAATCTTCTGGAGAGCCGTGGAGTTTCTCAGTGCCACACACTCAGGGGCAACCCACCAACCCACGGCCCACACGTGACACGGCACGTCGGCCCCCCAGGCCACCATTCAGGGGAGTGACTGGGGCCCTTGCCTTCGCCGCCCCCTTCTGCGTCTGTCTGCTCGGGTGAGTGGTAGCAGGAGTCCCGGCCACCGGCCTCCACTGGGGCTGCACGGGAGTCAGGGATACAGGCGCTGGCTTCTGCCTTCAAAGACGGGACTGTGCGAGGCAGAGAAGCCCCGCAAGGCAGGGGCTGCCCCACAACCCCGAGCTTCCCAGCGGCTGCTGAGCCCCGGGGGCGGACCCATTCCAGGCCTCTCTCCCAGCCTCTGGAGGTTGCCGCGGCCGTGGGCTTGTTGGCCGGCGGGCACACCACCCCAGCCTCTGCCTCCAACTTCTCGAGGCCGTTTCTGAGCCTCCGCCTCAGCCTCCCTCTGCCTGTCTCTTCTGACATCTGACATTGGGTTTAGGGCCCACCCTCATCCAGGATGAGCTCATCTCAAGATCCTTAACTTGGTTACATCTGCAAGGAGTCTTACTCTGAGTCACATTTTGAGGTTCCAGGTGGGCACATCTTTTGGGGACCACCACTTAATCCACCCCAAGAGGCATGAGACATGGGCACAGGGCAGGCAGGGGCTGGGAGGGAGGGGAGAATGAGGAAAGGCAGGGGTGACAGGTAGGAAGGAGAATTGGGGCAGGAGAAACCAGCTGTCCCCAGCCCGGCGTCCATGGGTGTGGGACCCTCTGACCTCCACTTAGTTATTTAAACCCCAAGGCAGCTTGTGTCTGTCCAGATGGGTTTTTCCACCAAGGCCAGGGGTGTCCCAGCTCCAGGCAGCATGAGCACCCCATTCCCTTGAGGGCCCCTGGGCCCCCCTGCACTTAGGAACCCCGGGGTCTGGGTCCAGGAGGTGGGAGATGCCTCGCCCTTCCTGCCCAGGCCAGGCTCTCTCAGGGGTCCCCCAGTGCCCTCACCAGACTCCCCATCGCCTGGAGCTCTCCCCGCCCCGCCCCGTCTCCTCCCCAGATCCTCCCTGTTGGAGTTGGAGCCATTTCTCCTGACGGGGCGCATTCCCATCCATGGCAGCCAGTGCTCTCAGAGGTGGAGAACCCTCAAGATGCACAGTCTGAACTGGAGTAGAAAAGCATCTGCATACACTTTCATCTATGGTCTTGTCAGGTCCTCAGTACCGCCTGCCAAGGAGATACTAACCCCATCTTACAGAGGAGGAGACAACCCCGAGAGGCATGATGACTTGCCTAGGTTCCCACTTGAACTTTGAGACCTGAAGCCCAAATGCCCCACTCCAGCCTGTAACACCTTCCCACCCGCTCCACCACACCAGGCTCAATCCACATCAGGGCTTGAATCCTCCTCGGAACAGGGAACTCACCACCTAACAAAATGGCAAATTCCACCAACAATCCCAAATGTCAGGGCAGCGTCCTTCATTGAGGGAAAGCCTGTCCTTGTCTGAGTAATGTGATGCCGGACAAATTCTCCATTTCTTCCCTTTCTTGAAAAGTGGGGCTCTGCCCCCTCCCCACCCATCACCCTCCCTAGGAGGGTTTCTGGCCGCTTGAGGCCCAATCTACCACCACAGGGACACAAGGTCGTTGGGTTGTGAGATAGCTGCAGAGGGGGACTTTGGACAGTTGTCCCCCAGCACCATGCCCGGGTCAGGGAGCTAAGGTCAGGAGGTGACAGGATCTCTCTGCCCAGGACCAGAGTGAGGCCCAGTCATTTGGTCACTTTGGCCGCCAAGCTGGGGCCACCACAGGCAGTCACCCTGCCACAGCAGAGCAGCAAGGCCACACTTTGGGGAAAAAAAAGAAGAAAAAAAAAAAGGCACCACCAACAAGCGGAGAGGCTGAGTAACAGCTGAGCTGAGTCACGCAGGGCCGGGCGGGTGGGCGGAGGCGGCTGCAGGGGTGGGTAGGGGCCGCCCGGGATGGGAGGGAGGCGAGAGGGGCACGGGGCCCACCTGGCACCCTCCCCTGGGCTTCTGGAGCTGTGGAGGGGTGCGGCACCCCAGGCAGCCCTCTAGCGGGGTTGTGGGGCCTGGATCCCCAGGGGTGGAGCGAAGCCTCAGCCTCCGTCCGTCGGGGCTCAGCCCCTAGCGGGCCCCGGGCCTCCACGGCCACCTTGTCATGCTCTGAGCTCAGCCTCCCTCTCCGCCCAGTGGGGTGATGGCTGCCTCCCCTGCTGCATCCAGGGGATGAGCGGCCCGGGGCTGAGCACATGACAGGCACAGAGCCAGGCCCCCAGCGTCTGTTCCCCGTCCTTAGGAACAAGGAGCCCTTGAGCTTCCCAGAGCAGGACTGTGGCGCTTGCCCAGTGGGCCTCCCCCGACCCCAGGCCCTCCCAGTGCCCCCCGAGTGCACTCCCAAGGTTGTCCACGGCCTTGGGCTGTGTCCTTGCCAACTTTCCCAAAGGGTGCCTCAGGGTGCCGCCTGAGGGTCGAGGTCCAGTGGGCCTGGGGCCACCAGGCAGGGCGGTTCTCCGACCGTAGCCAGCATCCTGCCCAGCAGGCTGGCCGCCGTGACCCGGCAGGAGCCTCACTGCACGACTCCTGCTGTGGCCAGGCGGGGCTGCCAAAGCCGGCATCGGGCTCTGCTCTGCACAATGCCCAGCACACAGCGCCACCCCAACCTCTCAGGCAGCCCCAGCCTCAGAGCACACAGCAGAGGTGCCGCCCATGTGCCCTGCGTGGGGCTGGCAGACGGCGCTGGCGTCCCCGCCACCCTCACGCCCCGGCAGGAGGGCCCTGCAGACGGCAGGCATGTGCCTGCTGAGGGCACCCCTATCCTGCTGAAGCTCAGGGTTTAGGAGCTGGAAGGCACCCCAAAGATAATCACCGAGGCCCTGGGAGGGGAAAGATTTGCCTGGGGCCACCCAGCCAGTGGTGACAGGTGTCCCTGCCCTGCCCAGTGCCTCCAGCGCCCTGCCACGCGCCCCACCCCACACCGAGAGCCCCTGTGATCCCAGCCCCCTCTCCCTCCCAAGCACTCCCCACTCCCCCCACCGGCCTGCCTCTCCCGCCCCCACGCTCCGGCGGGAAGGGGTTCCTATGGCACCCCTTCCCCCGCACACACTTAGCTCACTGGCAGCCCATCTGCCCCGAGACAGTCAGCAGCAGATGCCTCCATGCACAGCGGTGCCTGAAGCGAGCAGCCCAGCGCCTGCCGGACGTGAGCACTGCCAGCCAGGCCCGGGGGCTCACGCCACACTTGGCGGAGGCAGGGGACCGTCCCACCCAGAGGGCCCACAGGGCTGGGGACCGGGGTGTGGGCTGGAATGGGAGCTGCCCTCGCAGCCCCCCACCCCCCTGCACCAGGGCTCCAGCCGCCTGGGAGGGAGTTGGCGGGTGAGCAGCTCCTAGCAGACTGCACACTTGCGGCTCTCGGACTCCCTGGGGAAGGCCCCACGTGTGGGGTGCTGCGCCCAAGCCCCCAGCCACTCCCCTCCCCAAGAAGGAGGCTGGTGGGCCCCCTGGGCAGACCCCACACGAGGCCCGGGCCCTGGGCTGGGGCTTGTGGAGCAGGCTCTTTGCTCTCTGCTGGCCTCAGGCCCCGGGCCTGCTGGGTCCCAGGGCCAATTCCAGCCTCCCTCAGCTCCCTCTGTCTCTAGGGACTTCCCTTACTACCAGTGGGGACAGGTGGCCGAGCAGGGTCGGGGTCCCTGGGGCTGGGCCTCCTGGGAAGTGGTGGCCATAGTCCCTGGACCCATCAACCGTTTCCAGGATGCACGTGGCCAGTTGGCAAACAGCCTGGTTTCCATGGCAGCAGCCTCAGCCCTGGGTCTGGGAGGAGGGGCCGGCTGAGGACCCCCAGAGCTCAGCCTTTGGCTCCTGCCCTGCCCTCCCCAGCCCCAGGAGCAGAGCTTTGTAGCCTGTGGGTGCCCAGCCAAGCCCTGGGGTGCCAGCCCCACGTGGAGGGGATCGCTGGAGGGCTGCTGTGCCCCCACCCACTGATATGGGGCGGTGCACACCTTCTTCCATCCCCAAGAGAGACTGAAGAAGAAACTGGCTAAGCCTGGAGCTCTGGGGACTTTGGTCTGACATTAGGTAGAGTTTCCTGGTTCTAGAAAGAATCAGAACATTTCCGTGATCTGTGCACGGGACTGCAGGCTGCTAGTCGGTCTTGCTCATGGGTCCCAGCGCAGCGTCCGTGCTAGGCGTGAAGAGAGTTGGAAAGTTCTTAGTGCTGGTGTGAGCTGGCCTGGGGCAGAGGGATGGACAATTTAACCTCTGAGGACCCCATCAGCTAAGACCCCAGAAGCCATGAAAACCCAAACTCACCCCCTGTACCCCCCCGCCATTTATCCTGTTTTCCTCCCCACCCAGCGCCCCCGCAGTGTGGGGCGAGCGTGCAGACACACACACACACACACACACACACGCACACGCCCCCGGGCCGCCTCTGCTCCCCTCACATCTTGCGTTTGTTTTGCTTCAGCGGGGCTCGAATGGGGACACGCTGCACTCACAATTGGCAGCTTCCCCCGATCCCCCCCACGGAGGTGCCATATGTCAGTGTCATGAATAAGCACGAGGCTCCAGGCTCCGAGGCTCCGTGGCTGGGAGGGCTGGGAAGGGGCAGCTGCCAATCACCACTGAGTAGACGTGGGGGGTGCTATCACGGGTTGGGGGGCAGCTCCACCAGAGGGGCAGGCCAGGTGGGGGGACAGCATGGGCCGCGGCACCCTCATTGGTCCTGACCAGGAGGGACACAGCCCCAGGCGGCCAGGGGGCGTTCCTGAAAACAAAGCAAAAGGCATGGTGACATCAGGTGGCCAGAGTCCCTGAACCCTGCCCCCCGGCCTGGTCTGCCTGTGTGTCTGCTGGCCAGCCCACACCACCTGCTCCAGGACGCTCTCCTCCTCCCAGGCCGCGTTCCTCATGTTCCCCATTCCTGGGCCTCTACTGGGCTTGGGCTCCATCCAAGCCCCTCGACCTGTGAGTAGCCTGCAGGGCAGAGAAGGGGAGCCAAGCTCAGCCAGCGCCCCTGTGGGCCAGGCACTGAGTTGGCACATCTGCTGGGGGCACTGTGTACTCTCACGGCAGTCCTGGGATCCATGGATCATCAGCCCCATTTATGGGTGAGAGAACTGAGGCCAAAAAGCTTTTAAGAAACTGTCCCCGAGCCCTGGAGCTCGGAATGGCAGAGCCGCACTTGGCTAGGTCTGCTGAATCACTGCCCAAGGCTCGTGCCTGTGCTGTGTCTGGAGCCCTCTGCCCACTGCCCTCACCAGCCCCTCACCCTGACCCCTGGCCTCCCTGCCCTGACCCCTGCAGAGTTAACCCTACTCTCCACCCTGCCCTGTGGATGCCCTTATGCATCTTGGGTCCTACAGAGACCACACAGATCATGGTCCCTTGAATGCACATTTGTCCCTCGAAGGTCTGTCCCACCGCTGACCAGCAGTGACCAGGTCAGGCCTGACCCTGCAGACCCTGCAGGCCGTCATGGAAAGGAATGTATGATGGACAGAGGCAGGCTGCAAGGCAAGAGCAGAGCACTAGGGCCCCTGGCATGACTGCAGAGGTGCGCATCCTGGGGAGATGGAGGCCAGGCCCCGCCCGCCCTGGGAACCCCAGGCCCCTTCCTTCATTCTGGGCCCTGCTGGAGGCTGAGGCAGGTGACTGCTGGGGATCGGATTAACCGCTCCAGGTTAATTGGCTATCCCGAGCTACCAGCATGGCAGATCCTGCTTGACATTTCCCTAGATAGTTAATTGATACCCAAGTAATTTGTCATGGAGACCTTGTTATATGCCAACTAGGTCCCCTAAGCCGTCAGCGTCTGTGCCCCAGAAACAAGATTGGCAAGTTAATAATGGAGCCTTAATCACGCTGTTTCCTGCTGGCATTGCAAGAGTATTACCCAGAGACAAGATGGAGCATCACTGGGCAGAGACAATGCTTTCTAGGGCCTTGGGAACAGAGTGTCCTAAGAGATCCCGAAGCCAGTGCACCTTCCCGAGATGGTCCCCTCCCATTTCCCCAACTGGGTGTGTCTTCTTCTGGTGCCAGGGTTCTGTCCACTGAGGAACCCTGTCCACAGGTGCACTGGGGCTGACTCCACTCCCCAGCTCCATGCATGGTCCCCCCACTCCAACCTCGCCATAGTGAGCATGGTCGGGCCAAGTCAGCCAGAACCGAGGGGCATGGCCCTGGCCCTCTCGCCGGACCCTTTGGGACAGAAGGGTGCACTTTGCCTGGGAGCATAACAGGGGAGAAGGGAAGCCTAAGGCTGCTGCCAGCCACCCGGCCCCCAGAGGAGAGAGGCCCCCTGGGAACAGCACCCACACAGAGGGAGAAAGCAGGCCACGCACAGCCAGCTCTGCCCCTGGAGTGAACCAACAAGCCCGTTTTTGTTTACGGTGGTTTATGGCGGTTTCTGCCACATGTAACCTGGAGGGTTCTCAGCTCAAGCACCTACAGGCTGTGGCCCCAGGATTTGAGCCCATATGCTGAACCTGTGTGGGGTCTGATCACAAGAGCACAGAGGAGCACCTGGGCAGGAAGACAGCCTGGTGCAGGAAGGGGAGGCCTGGACAGAGGGCCAGGGCTGGCAGGGAAGGGGATTTTTCAGGACAGCACAGCATCTGCCCTCGGGAGGAGGGGAGCAGGGTGAGAGAGGAATAGAAGTGGGGCAAAGGCCCCCTCAGCATCCCGGCCGGCAGCGCAGGCCGACAAACCAGCATCAGCTTCAGTACTACGGACAGTGGTGGCCTCACGGCCCCCAGCACAGCAGGCCCAGAGGGAAGGGCGGACCCTCCAGGGTCCCGGAGGTTCGCAGACCATGAAATGAGACGGTGCAGGCGATAGACACCGGGAGGTCACCATGGTATCCTTGCCCCTCAGAAACAAAAACTCAGCCACTTTCCCAGGTCTCCCTGATGGAAGACCAGAAGGGGCACAGGTTTCTGGGTGAGGGCAAGGGCGGGGTTGTTGCTCTCGCGTGCTTGTTCTCGAGAAGCCACTGGATGCTGCACACCATTCCTAGCAGGGAGCAGACCCAGGTAAAGGACTGCACGGGAACCACGAAGGGGGATTAAGCACGGGAGAGAGGAAGGTGGAGAGAGGTCCTTGGTGATGGATGTGTAGCAGGTGTACGAGGCAATTGAGGAGGGTGGGCAAGGGAGGAATGGCTCGGAGTTAGCTGTGCAATAAATTATCCCAGAACAAAGATCTAGTGTCTCACACAGTGTCTGAGGGGTTGGAACCTGGGAGTAGACTGGCTAGTTGGTTCTGATTCAGAGTCTCTCATGAGGCTGCATTCAGGATGACAGCCAGGACTGTGGACACGGGAAGCTTGACCAGGGCTGGAGGGTGCATCTAGAATATGACTCCCTCACACGGTGAGCGGCAGGTGGGCTCACTTCCTAGCCATGTGTGCTACACAGAGCAGCTTAGGACGTGACAGCTGCCTTCCCTCCAAGTGAATGATGGGAGAGAGACCCATCAAGACAAAAGTCCCAGTGATCAACATGGCCAGAGGATCACACAGACCCCAGGAGGCACAGATCGCTGGAGCCATCTTGGAGGCTGGCTACCACAGGCTCCAAGAGAAAACAAATTCAGAGATGGTCTGTTTTTCACCAGAGATTTATATTCTTGTTGCAGAGTTTGGGGATGAATAAGTAAGAGGTACACAGAAAATAAACCAAACCCAAAACACGAGGCAGTTATTAAGTCCAGGAAAAACAAGAGGTTGTACAAGAAAGGAGATGGAATTATAATACATTACTCAGCTGTGAGTAATATGAGCAAAGAAATAATGCACACACTGAATTAGGATTCAGCCAAACTGAGAAGATGGGTGGAAGGAAAGTGTGTGTGTGTGTGAACAAATGCCCAGGAACCCCAGGGAAGGGTTAGGAAGCTGCCTTGTCCTCAGGGGCAGGCTCTCCCCCACGTCCTGGAGTCTGGCCTAGGTCTCCCTCCCCTGCCCCGGGGTAGCCCTCCACTGGCTTCTCCCACGTTCCCTCCCTGTGTTGCTCTAGGTCTGCTTGCCTGTCTATCTCGGACAGTGAGCCCATCTTCACCGTCCCCTTCCCCATTCTTCTGTCTGTTGGATGGGGAAGAATCAGACGGGGGGGGGGGGGCAGCCCTGTTCCCAAGCAACAGCTGTCCCTGCCCCCAGTGCCGCCTGTGGTGTTAAGAAGCTGCCAGAAGTAGCTCCTGCTTCCTGGGGAGGTGAATTGGGGATAGTGGGCTGTGCTCCATCATTTCTATGACACCTTGCCTAATTACCCAGTGTGCTATTCATTTGGATGTCAGCGCTGCCGCATGCCTGTGCCTTTAATTAATAATTTGGTAAAACTCCATGCGGGGCCCGGCCAGGGCAGTGCAGCAGGGACTGCTGGGGCTGGGACAAACCTGGAGGGGGTGGGCCAGGTCCGTGAGGAACTTTCCCTCCCCCAGTGAGTGCAGAGGCCTTGGGCTGGAACTCAGGACTCTGGCTCCTTGCCCCCAGCTGTTCCCACCAGGCCCTGAAGGCCTAGGTCCAGCCCCTTCAGACCCCATCCAGGAAGAGGCAGGAAAACAGACTCTCAAGGGTGGTGTACACCAGTGACTGGAGCCCAGGTGGCCTTTGGGCCCCGGAGAGTTGGGACCCCAGGAGCCTGGGAGAGGAGTGAGGGATGGTTGAAGGTGCTGAGGAGCCTGGCTAAAAACCAGACTCAAACGGGCCAATGCAAGTGGCTAGAGAGTAGGGGTGTGGGAGCAGGGGGTCCTTAGGACAGTTAGGACTACGGCCAGGCATCCCCCCTGAAGCCTGGCTTTGGCCTGATCATGAAGGGCCACTCCCAGCCCTGGGTGTCTCCCATTCCTGAATGGGCCAAGAGAGGGGAGGGTGCACAGGCTGGGGTCCCCAAAGTGGGGAGACCCAAGGGGCCCAAGTGTGACCTGCAATGGCCAGGCCAACCCACCTCATGGAGCCTCTTACTCCCAGCCCTTGGGCAGGGTGGGGACCTAGGGAAGGGGCGCAGAGGCTGCTGGGTTAACAGAAAAATCTATTTGGATCCAACTTGAATTATTGAGTGGCTCAAGACTTATTCTGGGCTCTGGGGCAGGCTGTGGTCTGTGAAGATGGACATCATCTCAGCCCTATTTTTAAGGTTCTGCGGGAGGGAGCTGAGACACCACCCACTCAGGGTCCCCACACACCCTTCTGCGCTGGGGTAAGAGAGCAGGGCTCCTGGAGTGGGGGTGGAGGGGGGCAAGATATGCCCCCCTGAAGCCCCCTCCCCACACCCACGCCTGATGCTTTCTGGGTCTCCTGCGAATGACCCTGGCTGGCAGGTCCCCACCTAAGCCCCTCTACCTGCCTCCATGGACACCTCTCTGCCACCACCCGTCTCCCTGAACTCCCAGCCTGGCCCATGTCTGACCCCTGCACCCTATTCCCCTAAGCCCAGCCCCCTCTGAGAAGCCCTGGCTGTATCCATGCCTGCATCCCCAGGGTGGGCGGGCTCTCAACAAACTGCCGAAACCCTCTATCTCTTCCCCTCATCTCTGATCTGTGCTCCGTGCCTTGGTTGGCCGTTGGAAGGGTTGAGGGGTCCATGGCACCCCATACTGCTATGGGTTCTCTTCCTGGAGGCCAGCATTACCCTGGTATCAGAGCCAAAGACATCACAAGAAAACTACAGACCAATAACCCTTGGGAATATCGATCTAAAAGTCCTCAACAAAATACTAGCAGATCAAATTCAGCAGCATAGTAAAAGGATTATACATCATGACAAAGTGCAATACATCCCAGAAATGCAGAGTGGCTCAAAATACAACAATCAACCCACGTGACACGGCACATTACAGAGTGAAGGAAAACGGTCATTTCGACAGATGCAGAGAGAGCTGGACACACCCAAGCCCCGTTCGTGATCAAGACACAGAGAGACTGGGAACAAAAGGGAGCTCCTTCAACCCAAAAAGGGTGTCCGTGAAGAGCCTGCAGCCCACACCGTCCTCACTGGGGACTGAGAGCGCTCTTCCTCAAATCAGGAGCAAGACAAGGATGTCTGCGCTCACCACTGGTATTCAACATCCTACCGGAAGTCCTAGATGGACAACCAGGCAAGGAAAGGACAGAAAAGGCATTCAGATTGGAAAGGAAGAAGGGAATGTAAAGCTACCTCTATCTGCACATGACATGACCTTACACGGACAGCCCCCTGAAGAATGTGTGTGCACACGCGTGCGCACGCACACACACACTCCAAGCCAGCAAATTACAGCACTGTCACCGAGCACAAGACACAAAACCCAGTGGTATTTCTGTATGCTAGCCATGAACAATCCAAAAATGAAGTTAATAAAACAATTCCATTTATAATGGCGTCAAAAAGAATGAACACTTACGAATAAATTTAACCAAAGGAAGAGTAAGACAGGTACACGGAGGGGGCGCCTGGGTGGCTCAGTCGGTTAAGCGTCCAACTCTTGATTTCAGCTCAGGTCATGATCTCAGGGTTGTGAGACTGAGCCCCACATCGGGTTCTGTGCTGCGTGTGGAGCCTGCTTGAGATTCTCTGTCCCTCTGCTCCTCCCCATCCCCCTCTCGCCCTCTCAAAAAAAAAAAAAAAAAAAAAGACTTGTACACTGAAAACCACACGATGATGTGGACAGAAGTTCACGCAGAAGTAAAGGAAAAGGCCCCTGAGCACAGTGCCGGCAAGACTGTGCACCACTAGGGGGCAGTGCTCCCTGAGTTGGTCAGTGCAGTGCCCCTCACAAGTCCAACTGCCTTTTTGCAGAAACGGACAAGATGGTCCTAAAACTCATACAGAATTGCCAGGGACCCAGAAGAGCCATACGTAGACAGTAACTCGAAGCGGGTCAGAGATCTAAATGTAAGAGGTGAAACCATAACTCGCGTAGAGGAAATCTCCGTGACCCTGGATTAGGCAATGATTTCTTCAATATAGGACACCAAACGCACAAGCAACAGATGAGCAACAGATACATTGTATTTCATCAAACTCAACAGCTTTCATGCACAAAGAACACTATCCAGGGGGTGAAAAGACAGCCCACAGAGTCGAGGGAGCCCACGAGGGAGCCCACGAGTGAGTTACGTAACCCAGAGTGGTCTGGTAAGCAGAGCACAGAGAGAACTCTCACGGCTCCCCAACAACACGACAGCCCCATTTCAAAAAGGGCAAAGGATTTCTGTAGACTTTTCGCCCAGAAGGACGTACAAATGGCCAATGATCACACAAAAGACGCTCACCGTCCTCTGTCATTAGGGAAACGCCTATCACACCCCCAGGACAGCCAGAAGCAGGAGCGGCAGACGGGAGACCCGGGAGCCCCGCGCCTTGCTGGGGAGCATGTGGAAAACAGCAGGAAAGCAGCGTGGCTCTTCCCCAGAAGGTAAACACAGCCGCCACAGGACCCAGACACTGCCCTCCTCGGGGTACACTTGGGAGGATGGACACCCGAGTGCATACAAACACCCGTCCGCCCGTGCGCACGGCCACCCTACTCGTAATAGCCACAGAGAGAAACAGGCCACACACTCGGGCGCGGGTGGGCGCCTGCGACATGTGCCTTAGCCGCACAGCGGAGTCACACCGGGCAGTACGCAGCGGCACCGCTCGCCGCCGCACACGGAGGATCCGTGAAAGTCATGGGCTCAAAACCTCGGGCTAGAGATGTGAGGGCAGCCAGACACAAAGGCCACACCGCGTGACTCTGCACGGACTCCAGCGCCCACAGTTGCCGGGGCAGGGGGAGCGACCGCTCACCGGGAGGGGGTTCCCTCTGGGGTGACGAAGCAGCTCGGGAACTAGACAGTGGTGCTGATGGCACAAGATTCTGAATATACTAAAAACCACTGAATTGTACACTTTTAAAAAATGCTTAAAATGGCAGCTTCTGTGACGTGACTTTTTCAAGACAAAAACGACTCCGGTAAGTTGTCTGCAAACTTCTCTCCAGGCTCTGGCCTGCTCTTCACTGAGGGGGATGGGGACCCCACCTGGCCCCTCCAGTGACCAAGGAGCCAGTGGCTTTCAGCTGAGCACCCCTCCCACCCCAGGGGGAAGCCAGGGCCATCTGCCTGCACCCCTTGGAGAGATGGGGCCCTGGGGGTCGCTGCTGCAATCTGGCGCCAAGCCTCCCAGCACCCCAGGGAAGCTCTCCTGTCCGCAGTCTGGACCTGGGAGGCCTGGTCCTGTCTGTCCAGCCCTCACAGGACTTGCGTTGTACGGGCCTGGGGTGGCATGCGAGGCTGGGAGGAGACAGGGACCCCTTTCCTTCCCATTTCTCCTTCTCCTTGGACTTAGCACAGGCTTGTGGCACATGGCCGTCAACCTGGCCTCCACGGGCCCCACCTCAAATGCCATACCTTCCTTTGTGCAGGACTGATGGGGCCGGGCTCTGTGCCACACCCACTCCACATGGCGCACGGGACTCTGGGGCTGCATGCGGCTTAGCCCAAGGCCAGTTGGTAAGAGGCAGGCAGGACAGCTGGGCCCAGCCTCGACCCTGCACTCCCAACCCCCCCACTCCAGGTCCTGATGCACTTGGGCAGGGAAAGCCCGGGACCAAGGCAGGGAGGGCTGAGAGCTTAGGGGGTGGTGGTGGGGGCAAGACCTGCTTGGGCAGCAGGCTGGGGTGGAGTCTCAGTGTCCCCTGCATCTGGGTTGCCCCGATGCCCTTGGAACACCGGCTGGTGGGATGAGGCAGCAGCTGCCTGGGACCCCAGCCAAGGGCTGTGGTTTTCCTCGTCCACAAGACCACAGGGCGGAGGCAGAAACTGGGCACTGCTGGGGCCACATGGAGCCAGCAACCCTCCATGCCGACCCCCATGCCCTTCCCTGGGGCAAGGCCATCACTCCACGGCCAGCTCCCCGTCCTGCCTCAGATCCTCCTCCCAGAAAACAGGTCTCACCCGGGCCTTGCTGGGTCTGGGGACAGGGATGAGGAGAGGAGCCCAAGCCCCAGCTCCAGGGTGCAATGTGGCCCATTCTTGCCCCGCCCCCTTCACAGCCTCCAGGACCATAGCTGGGCTTCCTGGGGGTGTGACCCTGCCCCTCGAGGAGCCCCACCCAGGTCTGCTTGTGCCCAGGGATCCCGTGCCCCTCAAACCTCAGGCAGGACTACACAGGACAGATGCTGGGGCGCTGGCTGCCCCTCCCACCCATGTTTATTTATGGGGAACTATGTCCACCGCTGAGTGAAAGACTACACATATTCTTCTACTTAACCCACCCAACCTGGGGTGCTTATAACCCTGGGGAGAAAGCAGGCTCCGAGTGCGAGGTCATACCCTCAGACCTCCATCAGGTGTTGTATCATGCTTTCCCAAAGGACAGCCTGGTGTCTCAGTTGCAAAATAGGGAGAACTGGGCCACCTTGGGCAGAAGTGAGCTGAAAGCCACTTTCATGATGCTGGGGTGCAGGATCTGAAGTCAGAGGCACAGCACCAGAAGCCTGGGATCCCACGGAGGAGGGCAGCTGGGGCTCCCTGTGCACCCAGCTCTGGTGAGTCCCAGTCCCAGGATTGGGAGGAATGGAAGCTGGGTTCAGGCATCTGGGGAAGCAGCAGGAACAGGACAGGAGGATGGAACCTGGTGTGCTCCTTCCCACATGTAGGAGTCCCCTCGAAGGCAGCCGTGGAACATGCTGGCACCTGCTCATCCCACCAGGCCACGGAGGAGAGCCCCTACGCATCTTGGTGGCACTCTACAGCTCCACCTGTCCTGGGGCGATCCTGCTTCCTACTGAGATGTCCCGAACAGGGGCCGTTACCATCAAGTGGGGCCGCTCAACTCAGCCTCCCCCCAGCCCCCTGGCCTTGTAAGGGGGTCTCAGAAGCACCGTCAGAGCAGGAGGGGAAGGGGGCCAGCAGCCTGCCTTGCTCACTGTCCCCTCTCGTTTCTCCCAGGGGTCTGGGCCCCAGAGAAGAGCTCAATTCTCACAAACAGAAGATGCTGGGGCGGGGAGTGCTGAGACCCAGGGTCGTCCAAACCGTGACAACCAGCTCTCTGAGAACTAGCATGAATGGCAAGAAAGGCCTCTTAAAATCACACTTCTCAGCAAATGCCAGTGTAGGGAGCCTGGGGGCTGCGGGCTAAGGTCATGGCCCCTGCGAGCTGGGACTTGCAGCCCTTACTGAGACAAGCGGCTGGGACAGGGACACGCTGTGACCCCGCACTGGAGGTTGGGCCTGCGGTAAGGAGGCTGGCAGGGAAGGGCGCCCGGCGGGCAGCAGCGAGGGAAGGCTAGCAGAACTCCGGCCTAGAGGGGACGTGCCTCAACTGGCTTCCCAGAGCGGCAGGGCCCGACGCCCCTCCCCTCAGATACCAGTGCTGGTCCTCTGGCACCCGGACCACCCCGTGGGGCCCCCGATCGCTGAGTGTGCCAACAGCAGGCAGGCTGGCAGACGGGCAGAGCAGCCGGGGACCAGGCCCGGCCACCCCAGCTTGCACCCTCCAGGGTCAGGGCAGAGGCCACTCAGTATGGCTGACTGGCCAGGGGTGGAGATGAGGGGAACCGCTGGTTTAAAAACAAACTCTGGGGGCGCCTGTGTGGCTCAGTCGGTGAAGCAGCTGCCTTCGGCTCAGGTCATGATCTCAGGGTCCTGGGATTGAGCCCCGCATGGGGCTCCCTGCTCGGCAGGGGAGTCTGCTTTTCCCTCTACCTCTGCCTGCCACTCTGCCTACTTGTGCTCTCTATGCATCTGTCAGGTAAATAAAATCTTTAAAAAAAAATTTTTTTTTAAATACAAATAAAAATAAACTCTGGAAAAATAAAAGCGCAAAAGCAAAAAAAGGAGCAGGGTGTGTGCTGAAGGAGCAGACGGACGACGAGTAGCTGGGGACGGACACGTAGTCTGGTAGTCTTAAGCCCACCTGGGCACTTTTAGAAAAAAACAAAACACATCAGAAAATCCTCATGAACCTTAAATACCCTTCCCGTGCTCCTGGGAAAGCAACGTCAAGCTCCTTCTGGGGCTGGTGCTCTGTGGTGTGAGATCTGTCTCGTGCGGAGCTCTTGACAGCCTCGTGACCAAGACCTCGGAGCAGGAGGGGCCGCTGCCCGGGCCCATCCCAGCGGGGCCAAGCCTGCTGCCGTCCCCGTGGGTGGTGCGGCCACCGTGTGCTGGGGCCTGGGCGCTCTACCTGTTACTGGGGGGGGGGACCGTGCCCCCAGTCACTACTCCAGGCAGGGGCGGGAAGTCCGGCAGCCTGAGCTCTTTGCCATGTCCAGCTCAGCTCCCCACTGCCACTGCTGGCCTTTCCAGTGTCTTGGGGCCTCAGCTGTGGGCCTCGGGGGGCCTGCCCTCACCTTCCGGCTCTTCCGAACCTTCCTGAGGACATAGCTTTGGCCTCTGCACCTTCTGGCTCCTGGTAATGACATCAAGAAGGGGCAGTATCAAACGCAGAGCCAGCCCGGCGTCCCCCTTGCTCCCCAGGTGGTGCCTGGAAGCTGCTGCTGATTCGAGAAGGGGCAGATCCTGCTGGTCAAGGGCTGCATACACTCCAGCTGGCCAGCCCCTAACCCCGGGGGAGTTGTGGGGAGACCCATTCTCAAAACAGCTTAGCTGGGCCTAGGATGGCCCTCGACTTAGAGGAAAAAGGAGCTCGAGGAAAAGCGGACAGTAACCTCTCTGGGGCTCGTCAATGCCACGCCTGTTCCACACATAGACAGTGGGCCACGGTGTCTGTCTCGTGGCAAGGTGCTGTCAGGGTTAAATAACCAGCCACAGTTGGCTGTGACCATCCGTGCTGGGCTCTGCCACCAGAACCTACCAGGACAAGAATGACTGTCTGGCACGCAGATAAGGAAACCGAGGCCCGGAGAGTGTCACAGCCATGGCCTTGTGCAGGCCCAGGATAAGGACCGGGTCCATCTGACCCCCACGCCTTCCTGTGGAGCCCACGCCCCAGCCCCACGCAGGCAGTGGACAAGGCAGGTGGGGGCAGCCCTGGTGGGCTTCAGGAATTCCCACTTGCCTGGGGTCAGCCCAGGCCCCACATCCGGCTGCCTTGGCTCCACCACCCCTCCACGGACTCCGCGTCCTCCACCCAGCCCCGCAGGGAGGCGGCCCCACCACGATCGGCCCCACGCTGTTGCCACCGCCACTGAGTGCCCCCAGCACTCACCTCTCCTGCCCTGGTGCGGGGGGCCCGGGGACTCCCAGGGTCCTGCGGATGTAGTCCCGAGAGCGGATGTCAGCCTGAGGAGAGGGGGGCTCACGTGAGAGGTGGTGGCCTCTAGATCAGCCCCCACGCCCGCAACAGCCTGGCGCAAACCCTCTTGCTTCCCGGAGAAAGCCACAGAGGTAATGCCGGGCTGTCACAGGCCCAGCCTTCGGGGCCTCAGCCGCAGCCCCGTGGGTGACACAATGGCAGGTCCCTGAAGGGCCCGAGGGCACAGGCCGAGCGGGAGGCCCTGGGTTGTCCCCGGGACCCAGTGGGGCCACTCGGCTCTCGCTGGCTTCGTGGCCTGTGCTTCCATAGCTTTTGCTTCTGTTCCAGCCCTGTTCTCTGAGGGTCCGCCCCGGCCCGGCTGCTGGCCTGACTCCCTGGCTCGTGTCGGCTAAGACCCCCCTCCCCAGGGAGGTGTCGCCAGAAGGTTCCGCGAAGTCACTGGAATGGACAGGATCCAGGCAGACCTGAGGGAGAGGGGCTCGGGCCAGAGCAGGACCCTGGAGGCACCCCCTAGAGGCCCAGCTCGTCACGGCCCTGAGCCACAGCCACGCAACGGCTGCTGCCGCCACCTGCAGGCCAGCCTGCACACCAGCAGCCGGGGCGGGGCCGGGGCCCCGGAGGTGGTGGTGGCCGCCAGCAGCAGGGAGGCACAGCCAGGGCGTCACCGGCGTGCTGAGCTGTGTGGACCGGCTCTCAGCATCTGGCTGGGGCCCCTGGGCCCAGTCACCTCGAGCTGACCCAGCGCAGGTCATGGGGAGACGGGGGAAGCAGCAGGCACCAGGGAGGTTTCCAGGCGCTCCGCCCTCCCGTCCTACGGCAGCACTGCGCCAGGAACCTGGGCCCCAGGGCTGGACAGCACAGACCAGCACCTCTTGCCTAGACGGGCTCCCCCAGCTCCTCCACACTGCCCACAGCCACTGCTTATGACTCACACCCAGGTCCCTGCGAGGAAGCCTTGCTGAGGGCCTTGCGCCACCCCGGCCCTGGCTCTGGCCGCCCCTTCCTCTGACTTTCCTGCCGGCATCAGATTCATTTCCGCACCAGGGCCTTTACAGATGTGGGTCTTTGAGGCTGGACTGCCTCTCTCCCTCCTCTGGCTGGTCTCTTCCTGAGGACGGCTTCTCACGGGCTTCCCTGGGACACACACCTACCTGTGACTGGTGATGCCCTGTCACCACCGAGCCCACCAATGCAGGCCCTTGGGCAGCTTGTGCTCAGTTCTATCTCCAAGAGGCTGAGTTTTTTTTCAGCCGAGACAACCTGTTCCCCAAAGTTTTGCTCCCCCCAACCCCCACTGTCACCGATTTAGGTGCTGGGGGCCTGGCCCGGCCACATTCTGCCATCTCCTGACTGATGACTGGTCCAGCACAAGCCTTCCTCAGCACCACCTGCAGCCCTGCAGGGGCCTCCCCAGCAGAGGATGCGGGCTCGCTCCCAGGCCAGCTGGGCAGGTCAGGCACTGAGGGGCTCACCAGGGGTGGGCAGGCCACTCTGCCGCCCGAGCTGACATCAGCTGATGCTCCCGATGACCCCAGTATGGGGTGCAGGAGGCTGAAGCTGCGTGCAGGAGCACAGCAGGCCCCAGGGCCCACGCAGGGCAGGGCCCCAGGATCAGCTCTGGTCCCCCCTTCTCCTCCCCCCAGAGCCCAGCGGGGCCCAACCAGGCCCTTCCACAGGAGTTGTGGTGAGGGAAGGGCAGAAGGCGCATGTGGCCCACCCACCTGGCGCACGGGCTCTGGGATCCGGAACCTGCAGCAGCCTCGAGTGAGGCGCACGGCGGCCTCCAGGCTTATCTTGTGGCCCACGGAGACGTAGAGGGGCTTGCTGCTGTGCCTGTGGCTCTTCAGGACCTGGGACAAGGAAGGCAAAGTCAGAGCGCGGTAGAGCCAGCCCCGGGGGACTCCACGACTGACAACCGGCCGGCGGCAGGCTGTGGCGAGTGCAGACCAGAGGTCCCCTCGTCACAGCCAAGGGTTGGGGCGCAGGGCACACCCTGGGTCAGTCAGAGGGGCGGGGGAGTGGACAGGGTCTGGAGTGCATGAACACCTCCACGTGTGTTTGCGGGTGCCACCCCCAGGGGTGCAGGCCCCTGGCCACTCACCATGCCCAGGACAGTCCCAGAGCCTCCTATCAGAGGAAATGAATCTCCTCCAGCCCGCAGAAGTCGTATCTGGAAAACGGGAGGAAAAAACATGGAAAAAGTCTTTTCTCAGTGGAGGGCAGAGGGCAGGCCTGTTAGTTTTTGAAGTCCGAGCAGCCGCTAGGCAAGGAGAGCGAAGGGCCCAGGTCTGCACATGGTCTGCAGCCCTTGCGAAGCCATGCGGCCTTGGCTGTGTGCACACCTGTCCCGTGAGCGGACTTGGCGTCCAGGAGGCCAGCCCCAGCACTGTCCGACCCTGATGAGACCCTTGGAACTCAGTTTTCTCTTCCTTGTTCTGCGGATGAGGAATCCGGGGCCTGGAGAAGGGGCAGCAGGCCACCTAGGCCCCAGGGCCGATGGGTGGAGGGGCCAGGCTGGGATGAAGGCCCGGTGCACGCCTGCCCACCCAACCTGACCGCTGGACACACAGGTGCTTCCCGTGGGCCGGAACCACTTCCTGCCTCTTTCTCTCCTGCGAGGAATTTAAGGATGTTTGGTTCAACCCAACAAAGTCTTTCTAGGGGCGGGGATTGGTCCACTGAGTGACTCAAGAGCCACCTAAGTTTGGTCTCCAACTCCACCAACAACTGTTTTGTGCAGACACTGGTCTGCCCGGAGGAACGAGACAGATGTGATCACTGCTCTCGGAGTCGGCCATCCAGCGGTAGAGCCGGACGTGTCACTGGGTCCCTCTGGGGTGGGGTGTCACGTTCTCAACGCCAGACTTGAAGGGGCCAAAGGAGGGAGATGCTGGGAGAAGGTGCGGCGAGGAAGCTCTGAGGCAGGCCAGGCAGCACCAAGCTGCAGGCCCTGGACTGGGGCCCCACAGGCTCCCAAATGTCCTGTCCCCAGTCACTGCGGGCCCTTGCCCTACATGGGCCGCCATAGCAGCCCAGAGGTAGTGGGTATGGGAGTGGCAAGCATGCGCCCAGGAGGCTGGGTGAGCTCAGACAGGAGTGCACTCCTCCAGACTGGCCATCTGCTGCCATGACCCAAGACCCACAGGGGACGCAGGGCATGCACAGAGAAAGGTGGGGCTTTCTTACTCTGGGCTAGGGAGCCAGGACGGTGAGAGCGCCAGCAGGCCAGGGCTGGATCAGAGGTGCCTACGGGGCAGGTCTGTGGGGTTGTCTGAGCCTGCATTTCCCCCACAGGCTCTCTCTGTGCCCTCCCCTTGTGCAGGACATCACTCCCATCCCTCACCTCCCCCTCGTGCAGGGGTCGCCCCCCATCCCTCACCTCCCCCTCGTGCGGGGGTCGCCCCCCATCCCTCACCTCCTCCTCGTGCGGGGGTCGCCCCCCATCCCTCACCTCCCCCTTGTGAGGGGGTCGCCCCCCATCCCTCACCTTCTCCTTGTGCTGGGCGTCGTTCTCTAGCCCATCCACCTGTAGGAGTTTCTTGGCTACCCCAATGCAGGGCAAGTCTGTGAGGACGCCAAGGTGGCAGGCCACTCCGAAGCCTGCAGGGGCAGAGAGTGAGGCTGGGCTGGTGGGGCAGTGAGCCAAGTAGTCGAGAGACGGTGTGGAGACAGAGGACAAACCAGAACCCGCCGAATCTTCCCAGGTAAACAGAGGCCTGTCGGCGGACTGAGGACTGGGAAGACAGGACTGGGAGAGCCAGCCTGACCTGGGACGCAGCCCTCTGCCCCAATTTCACAGTTGTCAGGCTGGGGTGGAAGATGCCTCCTTCCCCCTGGCCAGGTCAGGAGCCTGATTAGTTCAGCATACTTCATACTGGTTCTCCTCTTTCTGGCACTTTCCATCCTCTTCTCCCCTTTGTAGCTGCCATCAGGCCTGTGTCACCCTCCCAACACATCCTTGGGGCTCCTGCGGGGCAGTGCATATACAATGACTGGGGCCAGGCCCCATGCTGGCACCCACGGGTCCCAGGGCCAGCCTTACCAGGTCCCTCTGCTGCCCCACCCCCAGGCTTGTGTCTGAGGGTGAAACCTCTCCTCTCCCTCGGTCACTCTCTCTGTGGTCAGTGTCCCAGTGCCCGGGTGGGTGCAAGTTTCCCAGCGCCAGCGGGGAATGGCACCCGTCTGGTTTCCATCGAGGGCCTGTCACTACTCAAGGTGGACGAGGTGGGACAGGCCATCTGAGCAGCAGTCAGGACCAAACTGGCCAAGGGCGCTTGAGATTGGCCAGCATGGAGTGCTAGGGGAGGCTTCATGGGCGGGCAGGAAAGAGGCGGGGGTGACAAGAAGCAGGATTCTTTCCTGGGCGGGGTCCTGACAATGAAATCAAGCCCAGGGAAGCGTGGCCAGTGCCAGGCCTGCAGCAGAGGGCCCGGGGCAGGGTGCAGGCACTCCGGTAGGACACTGGTCAGAACTGCCCCCTCCTGGGCCCTGTCTTTTGGGAGCAGGATTACCTCGGTGGTGGAGAACCCCATTTCCATCCACAAGGAGGACCTGGAAGAGCCACAGGTGAAAGTCAGTCAGCCGAACTGTCCCCCGCCCATCAGACCAGGGCATCCCGGATCAAGGGGGGTGGGACTGCCACTTCTGGGGGGCGCGGGCGGCTTTTTAGAAAATCTGATCCCTCTCCTCAAGGTAAAAGTGCATCCTTTCCAGGGAGTTCAGAGGTCTCCCCGTGAGGTGGGTGATGCGGCCGGCCGAGGCCTTCCCTCCTGGGTGGAAACCGAGGGCCCTTCTCCTTGGAGTCAAGGTACCTGCCTGGGGCACGAGGCGGGGCTCCTTCTCCTGCAGCCGCCGCACTGCGTCCACCAGGAAGGGCACCTCTCGGAAGGCCAGGAAGCCCGACACGTAGGGCGCCGTTAGGCTAACCATGCAGCAGTCCTCATACACCACCTGTCACCGGGCACCCAGGTCACAGGGGGGCGCGGCCCTTGGCCCTTCGTCCTTTAGGCCTCGTGGTGCTGCCAGTTCCCTCCCCATCTCCCAGCAACCCCCCAAGCCACACCTATCGAGTGCTCGGTGACAAGGTGATCACCCTGCAAATGGGTGGCAGGGAATCAGCCTGCTGCCTTTCAAAGGTGCTCACACACTTCCCGCACCAGGCCCTCCTGCTCGGGTCCCCTCTGCCCACCCCACACCTGGCTGTCAGCTGTCGGGAGGCTCAGAGAAGAAAAAGCACAAGAGCATGTGTGTGAAGTGCCACCAGAGTAAGGATGTCACTGTTTCCCATTAGAAGGAAAGGCCAGGTCTTCACAGGGTTACAACCACAAGAAAGGCAAACCCGGCTCTATGAAAAGAAATTTCAAAGAATCCAGAAAAGGACAGGCGGGTTCTCAGAGCTAGATGGTCTGAAAGAGAAATTGGGTCCCAAGGGACAGGACAATCTAAAGAGAGACTGTGAGGCCACCAGAGCAAAGAGCCCTGGGGCCTTCCAAACCACACCTTCAACCCCCCACCCCAAAGCTGGGCTTGAAGTGCTTACGCCCCAGAGAAGAGGCCGCTTTCCCCAAACATGAGGGTGGGAGCTTGTGACTCCAGCATCCTGATCATGGACTCACAGGAAGCTTATCCAACTGCCAATGACCTAAAGCGGGCAGGGTCTCATCTGAAGACAGAGCAGAGAAATGGATTCACAGTGAGCTCAGTGGCTGGAGCACAGAGCCCCACGAAGCTCAAATGTGGCCTGAGCTCTCACAGGATCATGGCTGCTTACATCTGAATCTGTCCGCACAAGCTCCAGAGACCAGAGACCCACAAGGAGAGGGCATAAAGCTCCGCGGACACCACGTCCACGGCATGACCCAGGGAGGAGCCTATTACGACCATCCACGTGCACCTACGTGGGGAAGTGAACAGCCTGGAACAGCAGACAGCTCTAGATCTGGGCTGGGCAAGGACAGGTGGGGACTGGCGGGGGAGGGCCGGTGCTGGGGAACAGACGGAATGAGACCCGTAGGCAGTCCTGGCCAGTGGGGACCCGGGGGAAGAGGCATGGGAGGACATGGGACCAGCAGGGGCCTTGCAGGAAGACTCGGCCTCTGGGGAGAAACAGGGGAGCCCTGCAGGGTTGTGGTGAAGAAAATGAGGCCAGAAGTGCGAGGCTCTTCAGAAACAAGAGTGTCAAGAGTCGGAAGGCATGCCGGCCATGGTCAACTCAGAAAAGGACACCGCTTACTGGAGCAACTACACTTTCCCGTCCCTCACGATGAGAAACCCAGCCAGCCACCCAAAGCCCCGGCCCTCCAGACACCTGTCTAAACACGACTCGCCATGCACACTGAAGGCTGTGCAAACTCAGACAGCAATGACCCAACTCACGACTCGTTAAATAAATGCTGCCAACCAGCTGTGCAGCGGCGGAGGAAAATGAACCATTCTACATGCAGATGGAGAGCACAAGGCAAAAATTAAACACTCAGGACGGACATTAACAAAAACACCAGAGAGCCAGAAAAGCCAGAGAGCAAGGCCAAAGAAGAAAAACAGGGCAATGGGGCTGACTGCTTCAACAGAGCACTTAAAGCCTCAATCCAAGAAACGTTCCAGAAAGAAGGGAAATCTGACCCTACACATTCAAAAAGCCAGCTGTCAACTTGGAGAAATGGACCTGGAACAGTCAGCTCAAGAAATATCTGAAAGGAGTAAAGGAAACAGGTACCATAAGGGGCACCCCCGCCCAGAGTCCACGTGACCCAAGGGCAGCAGTGGGCGTGCACCATACGTCCACCCTCTACGATCAGAAAGCAAAACCAGCTCAAGAGGCAACTGGGGAAACGTGACATGGACAGGGATCCAGGCGGTGCTACGGGGCTGTGGCTATCACGTAGGTCCCTCCCAAGACAGGCCTGCAGAGGTGCTCCCAGGTGAGCTGTTGACACTTGCGGATCCCTCAGCGCACGCGCACGCGCGCACACGCACGCACACACGCACACACACAGAAAACGAGAACTCAAGGGCGCCTGGGTGGCTCAGTTGGTTGAGCAACTGCCTTCGGCTCAGGTCACAATCCTGGAGTCCCGGGATCGAGTCCCGCGTCGGGCTCCCTGCTCGGCGGGGAGTCTGCTTCTCCTTCCCTCTGACCCTCCTTCCTCTCATGCTCTCTATCATTCACTCTCTCAATAAATACAAATCCTTAAAAAAATTAAAAAAAAAAAAGAAAACGAGAACTCGGTTGGCAACAGTTGGATCTAAGCAGAAGGGTACACGGGTGTTCAACGTGTTATTCTTCCAATGTTTCAATGTTTACACATTTCCACGTTAAAAATCTGGAAAAAGAAGAGAAACTCGGTTGTGTAATGGCTGTGTGAGCATGGCCCGGACGGTCAATCTCTGTGAAGATCTGCAGGTTCCACCCAAGTGGGTGACGTGGCTCCTAAACCCTCAGTCTCTTCGGTGCATTTAGACCCACCGAACGTGGGTGGAACTCGGTTCAGTTCTGGTGCCTGACGCAAAGACGGACCCTGCTAACTGCGGGCATCCCAGAGGGCCAGCAGCAAGGGAAGAAGCTGGAAGTCACAGCAGTGAGCCTCTGAGGACAGAGCAGAGCAGACAGACGGAGGGCACAGAGTGGTCTTCAGAGAGTGGGAGGGTGGACATGGAGGAAGGCGGGAAAGGTCTGTTCTGCACTCTGCTGCCTGAGGCACAATCGACGGGCAGAAGTCACAAACATTTCAGCTTCCTGTAGAAAAGAACATACTAACCAGGCGTCGAACCACGGAATGGGCTCTGCTGTGAGGCCCCCAATTGTCAGGGATGCTGAGGAAAGGATTCCTGGCTGCATGGAAGGCAGACCAGCACTTCCCACCCTGGCTCTGCTGAGCGATCACAGGGACGCTTATTTAAAGAAGCAGATTTCCTGGGAGATTCTTTTTTCTTTCCAGAAATGAGTTGGGGCTCTGGGATTTATGTATGTTTTAAAAACTTTACTGAGGTAGAATTTACTACCATAGAGTTCACTTGTTTGAGGTGCATACTTCAATGTTTTTTATTTAGAGAGTTGTACAACCATCCGATCCTAGAACATTTTCATGACCGCCCCCCTCCCAAATAAATCTTGCCTCCATTTGCAGTCACACTCCATCCATCCTTCTCCCTAGCCCTCAGCGACCAGGCACTTATTTTCTATCTCTGGATTTGCCTATGGGATTTGTATACACCTCCAGGAGACTGACTGGGCAGACCTGCGATCAGGCATTTGGGAGCTTCTGGGAGCCACCAGACTCTGCCCAAGCCCCGTTCCTAGTCTAAGTTCCCGCAGCACAGGACAATGAACACCGAGTCCATCCAAGCAGCAGGCACTCTGCTCTGTGCTGGGGTTACAAGAGGATCACCCCACCCCTGAGAAGCCCCCATTAGTGCGCTAACTTTATTACAATGGAAAAAGCACTGCATGAAAAAGACACCATGGACAGGGATGAGAGGGGGTTAATCCTGCATCGAGGGGAAAGAACAAAGATGGGACTATGTGAACTAGGTCTTGAAAAGTGAGAAACTAGCTAATGTTTATTTTTTGAGAGCTTACCATGTGCCAACTAATTGCCTTCCATGCATGATCTCATTTATCCCTCACAACTGAGCTGGCTCTCAACAGTGTCACTGTCCCCAAGTTAGAAAAGAGGAAGTGAGAGGCCCAGGGGGGTGAAGTGGGAGTGGCAGAGGGGAGGTAAAGACCCAGGCTGTCTGGCTCCGGAGGCTGGGCCTTATCCCCGAGGCCATCCTACAAACTGACCAGGGGACCTGTGAGGGCAGGGACTCTGGTTCCACTACCACCCTAGATCCCACTCTCAGCACACAGCAGGCGCTCAGTACATTTCTGCTGAGTTTTGACTAACAGGGTCTTCCAATTAAAGCACAAAGACACTGAAGCAGGAAAATGCGGTCTTTAGGAGCAGGCAGACGAGGGAGGGAAAACCTCTGAGCTGCAGAGCAAAGGTTTCCTTGTCAAGTTCTTCTTTAGTCAAGGCTTCCTGAACTGTGGACCCCAAACGAATCACGGGCATACTGTTGACTCGTTCACGTATCTATCTGAGTGTCTCCATGGGGCAGGCATCAAGCTCCCACAGCTACAGCTGGTGGGCACGGCAACCTGGTTCCTATCACTGTGGAGGCAGAGAGACCCACCTATTCCATCCCAGTGTAGTAAAGGGGAAAGAGAGGGTACTGAGTATTTCCTGGTCCTGCAGGGAGGGGGGGTGCTTACTGGGGGACCTGAGAGGTGAGTAGGGGTTAGCCAGGAGAGGAAACATCAGTGCAAAGGTCAGGCAGGCAGAGAGAGCACGGCATGTTTGAGGAACCTGAAGTACTCCAGGGTGGGGAACGGGGGTTGGTGAGAGTCGAACCTATGGCTTGACATTCGGTAAGGTCCGATTCCGAAGGGTCTTTACACTCATAAGCAAGGACAACCCCATTTTCCATGAAATCGCAGGATGGGCACTGAAGTGTTCTAAGTGAACTAGATGGTGGCATGACCACATCTACTTTCTAGGAAAATCGCTCTGCTGGCAGCATGGAGAAGAGGCCACAGAGGGCAGTCCCGAAGGCAGAAGACCCGGTGACGCTTCTACTCGGTCACCTGCAGGAGGGGGGACAGGGCACATCCCCACAGTCGTGAGGACGCAGACAGGGGGCCAGATTCCTGCAAAAATGGAGCTAGTGTGGGACAGAACAGAACTGAATGTGTGAATGACTCTCTGGGGAGACAGGGATTTCCAGCTTGGGCAATTCGGGGTGCGCTGCTGCGGAAGCCCAGGGCGGCGATCAGCTTGAAGTAAAGACAGGAGTTAATTCAGATTTTGAGTCACAGGATCTCTTTTAGTTTTTACGCCCCCCTTCCTTCTTCAAAAGCTTCCCAACCCAGTCAGGGAAATCCTACGAAAGGAGGAGCAGGGTTCTACGCGGGCCCGTCCCGATGCCCCAGCCAGAGCGGGGCGCCCCGCGGTTACCTCGAGCTCGGGGTAGCTGAGCACCACCAGGGAGGCACAACCGCTGACGCTGTCGCCCTTCACAAAGGACACGTCCACGCCCCCGACCCTCTGCAGCCCCGAGAAGGCGGCGTCCCGCTGCCACGCCTCCGTGTCCCGGTCCACGACGAGGGCCTTCAGCCGGGCTTGCTCCCTGAGGGCGACACACGTGCAGCGGACCTCCCGACCCCGCACGTCCGGGCCCGGGGGGAGGAGAGCTTGAGGCTCTTCCCGGGGGCACTCCCGCTCCCACCACCCCCTTCCCGGGGAGCCCGGCCCGTGAGCGCCCCTCCACGGTCTCACCCCCTCCTCCCGGGGACACGCCCTCCGCGGTCTCGCCCGCCCTCCCCGCGAAGCCTGGCCTCGGGGACACCCCGTCCACGGTCCCGCCCCCACCTTCCCGCCGCTCCGAGACCCGGCGCCGGAAGCGAGCGCGGCTGGCCCCGCAGACTACAACTCCCGAAGGCCCTTTCGTCCGCGCGCCGGAAGCGGGACAGGCCCCCTTGGCCCCAAAGTCCCTCCAGCCCCCGACACCTGGCAGTCAGCCAACCCCATTACCGTTTCCAGAGCGACAGGGTCTCCTCAGGCGGCCACGCCACCGCCTCCCGGGCCATGGCGCGCCCCCAAGCGCCCCTTCCGGTGGCGTCACTTCCCGCTGCCGTCATTTCCGGTGGCCTGCGCGCAGGCGCCCGGTCGTCTTCGTGGCCTTGGAGGGCTGGCTGCAGCTCGGGGTCCGACCTGTGTGTTTCCAGACGCCGCCGCCTGGTGGCGGGAGGCTCGCTGGAAGCCCCGCCCCCTCAGCCCTCCTCCCCGCCTTCGCCGCCCCCAGCCCCCGCCCGGCGACCCGAGCCGCCGAGCAGCACGTCCGGACGCACGCTGCAGGAGCGCGTGCGCGCGTGCGCGGGAGTCGTCGTCGGCTCGAGGGCGCGGGCGGCGCCTAGAGCAGCCTCGTGCCTGGACGGCGGAGCGGCGGAGCCGAGGGCTGCGCAGACCGGTGTGGGTGCGCGCCGGGGAGGGCGGCAGCCGGTTCGCAGCGCGGCGCCGTCAGCCGCTGCCCGAGGCGGGCTCCTGGGCAGGGGTGCCGGGCGCATGGGAGGAGCGGGCGGGACCTCCCCTTCGGCCTCGGACCCGTCACCGAGCGTCAGCCGCAGCCGCGACTGTGGTCCGGGGCCCAAGGGCCTCGGCCAGAGTTCTGAGAGCAGGACGCAGCCCTCACCGGGCCGGACTCGGGGGTCTTGGCGGGCCCAAAGCCTCAGCGGCCGGAACACTGACCTTGGCTCTAAGGTCCTCCAGGGAAGGAGGGGGACTCCGTGCCCCCTCGTGCCAGGCCTGGTGCTGGATGTCGGGGTGCGCGGCGGCCTGCTGCGGTGAGAGTGACGCACCAGCCGGCTCCGGACTGGCCCCGGGGAGGGCCTGTCTGGGGGGGAGAGTTAGGAGGAGCGCGGGCCAAGGGCAGGCACGTGTAAGGGTCCTGGGGCCGGCAAGACACGGTGCATTGGGGGCACGAGGCCGCCGTGAGGCTGGCGTGTAGGCGCTCGACCCATGCTGTATATCCTACCGGGGGGATGCGGAGAAGTGTGTGGGTAGGAACGGTAGTCTGAACATAGATCTCGAAAGGACCGAGGGACGCCTGAGGTTCAGGAAGGGCGTACAGCATTTGACCACTGACGGGGCCTTGAAGGACGGGCAAGTGTTCAGCAGGGAGAAGGAAGGAGTCCCACCTCGAGCGCCCACCGCGCGGCAGGCACCATGCCCTGTCGTTTACCTGCACCATCTTCTTTCTCACCACAGCACATCGAGAAGTCGAGGCTTCAGGAGGTCAGGGGCTTGCTCAAGGCTGTAGAACTGGCAAACGGGAGAGCCAGGATTCCACTGGGGTCCGTCGGGGACATGGACGTGGTGTGTGTCGGCCTCGTCACGGTACACGGTGGTGAGGATGAGGAGGCCCTTGGACTGGGGCTGGGGGCCATTCGTGGGCCTGTGGAGCTGGGGCCAAAGTGGCTCTGGGCCTTGGCTCTGCCACGCTTCAGGGTACAGGCAGTCAGGGGGCGGGGATGCTGGGCCTGCGGCACACTCATCATCAGGTTGGGGGTGGAGGAACGGGGCAGGGTTGAGGGCAGGTCTGTGTAGGACGTGCAAGGTCTTGGGGTAGCTTGTGTGTGCCCCAGCTAGGGCCCTTCCCTCCACTTCTTTCTGCTCTTGCCTAGATGGCTCCCCCAAATCCTCCCACCTCCTCAGAAGGAAGCAGGGTCCTGCTGTCCCCGGGACCCTGATGAGGTGAGATCAGCGTTTACCTTTTTCTGGTGCTGCTTTTCCGGTTGGAACTGAGATTCACGATGCTGGTGCATAAGCTTAATTAGTGACCAAGAAGGGCTTGGAGAGTGTTGCCTGAACCCAGGAATCGCTGACATATCTCATGGCTGTCTCTCAGTTAATAAATGATGAAATCCCACAGCCCGGGACAACAGGTACATAATTTACACACACAACAAGGTCTTATAGAGGAGATCGTCATCAGTCATGAAGGTTTTCGGGTGAGTCACCACCAGCCTAGTGACTTCTCTGCCTGGGCCGAAAGCAGAAGGAGCTCCAACAAGGAAATGTGCAGGTGGCAGGATGTGATCAGAGATGGGAACGAGGAGGAGGAGGAGGGGAAGGTGGTGGTCAGTGAGGACACGAGAAGGCAGGGGACGGGTCGGTGGGCTTGAAGCAGAAACTGCGGAAGAAAAGAGGTCTGACAGCAGGGGCAAGCCCTTCTCTGGAAGCCTACAGGTTCTCTCCCTGGGGAGCCTTTCCGTTTGGAAGAGAAAATGCAATTTTCCCCCTAAGTGTGGTATTTTACCACTCAAACGTGAGGGGGCCGCTGGGAGCGGACAGTTTATCCGTTGCGTGTATTTCCTTGTGCGGAGGAACTGTTGTTCGCACCCCATGGCCCGGCCTGTGGACACAGCGCTCACACCTCTGCTGGAGCACTGCTGTTTTCCAGTGATAACAACTCAGGCAGGGAGTGTGGCTTCACCCCTCTGAGGCCGAGGCTGAGGCTTCTGCCCTGGAGTCTGGCGCCTGGCGAGCGGTGGCCAACTGTGGATCCCGAGCTCTGCTGTCATTTTATCCTGGCGAAAATTTACCTCCCATCTTCTACACCAGAGTGAACACTTTCTGTCCGGAACCTTCCCCTTCACGGATGCGTCTACGAGTACATTTCCACAAAAAACCAAAACCATTCCCCAAAGCTGAGTTAATGTCTACTTGCCATAAACAAGCTCTGCCCTCAACAAGGACTCTTTAGCAGCAAAACTCAAGTTTATTAAAACAAATATCACAAGTATAGTAAAATTTACATTTGCTAGGCCAGATAATGCTAGATAGGACAGTTAAGGCTTTCAAAGCGTACCATACAAAACAAAACACCTTCATTAAAAAACCTTTCATAAAAGTGGGGGGAAAAAGTTCCCAGCCAAAAAAAAGTTTCGCAGCACAAGACTGACACCTGACTCCCCCCGCGAAGGTGTGGCACAGTGAGGACCCAGAGCAGCACCTGGTGGCCACGCCAGCTCTGTCCCAGCTTGGAGGTATCAAAGGAATTCCAAGTGCAAGTCGAGGAGTTGAACAAGGTCCCCCTCCATTAAACGGGCAATCCAGGCGGATTTTTTGCATAGTCTACAATGACGGAACAATCCCAGGTTACTAAGTGCACATGGTGGTTGTATCGGATTAATCGCTGAGGGGTCTGGATTACCGTGCCCCCCTTCGTCAGACACGGAAGAGAGTGGGGGGCGGCTTCTTCCGCCTGCAGCTCCCTCCACTGTGGCCACAGGGTGACAACGGTCCTGGAAGCATTTTCTGTTCCTGTAGCTCTCACCCCGAGGGCCTGATTTCAAGTTGACTGAGTCGTTCACTCATTCGGAGTGTACACTGAAGATATCCGCCTCTGACTTGTGAACAGTAGGCATCTCCGTGCCAATGGGTGTTGAGCCCCCTGGGAGCAGGAGCCAGTCCAGAGGCCACAAGTATCCGAGGGCATTGTGCAAAAGAGGCACAACCTCCCAGTAAGAGAAGAGGTACACCACCAGAGCTGGTCGACTGTTCTCTTCCTTTTTCAGAAACTTAGCTGGTTCTGTATTCTCTCTGAGTCTGTTTTTATGGCATGGCCGAGATCCAGAGGAAGAACAACATAGTCACACGTCAGGGACATCGAGGTCACATCAAGACCACACGTTTATTTAGCATGATGCTGGACAGTCCAAAAGTTCGCAGGAAAATGCCAGAACCCTGCCTTTGATCCAAGGTTAATTGATAAACTTTCATTTAGAATTTAAAACCCCAAGAATCAGAAGCAAATCTGGCCATCATGCCAGTCTCTTGATTGTGTCAACGAGGAAAGCTCTACCCGTGAAACTCCGGGGGGCCACGTGAGAGCTGGGAGGTTTGGCCTCAAGGCATTCACAGAACATGCTGACTTGTATTTGGGAGGAGACAAAAAAGGGTCTGGCACTTTCTCAGGCCTTCATGGAAACCTACAAATATGTGTACAATACGCAGGACTGAAGGGATTGGAAGGAAGAAACAAGCCGGATTCTCCTCTATGAGTGCAGAATAAATGAGAAGGAAAGCAGAAGTAAAATCAATAGCCCCGTTTCCCCTCCCTCGTTCTGGAGAGAGAGGGGCCAGGGTGAGTGCGTGCCAGTCTCCAGCTGGCGAGCTGAAGGCACCGTCCACCACTGTCATGGGAAGCTGAGGAGCACGTGTTTGGTCCCCCCGGGAATGGAAAGGTGGTTGGTTCTGGTTTCACGGCGTCTCCAGTTATCCCCTCCCCCTGGACAGCACTCACAATCTGACGAGAAAGATGTGGAACGTGCACATCTCCTGAAGCCACGTGGCACTCCCGGCTGTCCGTGGCACAGCACACGGGGGTCCTGCAGCCCCCCAGGAAGCCCCAGCTGGGGCGGTGGCTGAGGTGGGCAGAGCAGACTCTACCTCCCTTGCCGACCCCGCTTCAGCTCAGCAGCCAGGCTCCACACGGGGACACAATTGCACAACAGTATCTTCTCTGGCAACTGGAATTCCAGTTCAGGAAGAATTTCACTGTTTTTGGTTTCCATGTAACTTGCCAGAGTGTCTCTCAGGCTGAAAAACCAAGGAACAAGAGACAGAAGGTTAAGTGGTCTCCCATATAATGCAAGGACACCATCAGGGGTCGTCACTGTCTCCAAGTGCTCGTGGAGACCATCAAAGTAAAGTCAACCAACTACTGAGTTCCTGAGCGGGGACTAGAACCCGGGGTGCAAGGGCTGAAGGACGCACCTGCTGCTTACCACACCACACCATACAAACAGCACAGAACGGAGCTGACCCTGGTAATGGTTGGGTCACGTTCCTGTAAACACTCTGCTAATGTGACCTGCTATATGAACACACAGCCTCACCATTCAAAAAAAGCTTGTATTCCATTTCATGTTTTATATTAACAAAGATGCTCAATTTTCTAGGAAAGGGATCTTTTTTCTCTGCACTAAAAGTCCAGGATAGTAAAGACTTGTTGAATACATTCAAAGAATATCAAGGTATGCAGGTGTATGCCAGTGTAATGGAAGAAAACTGTAAATATGAAGTGTGCTGGTGAGGAGAACTGGGCTTGGATTATCTATTTAGAAAAACAGGAACCAGGGGCGCCTGGGTGGCTCAGTTAAGTGTCTGCCTTCGGCTCAGGTCATGATCCCAGGGTCCTGCAATCGAGCCCCGCATCGGGCTCCCTGCTTGGCGGGGAGCCTGCTTCTCTCCCTCCCTCTGCTGCTCCCCCCACCCCGTTCATGCTCATTCTCTCTCAAATAAATAAATAAAATCTAAAAAAAGAAAAAAGAAAAACAGGAACGGTAAATCCCTCACATCACACATAAATAATAAACTGGTTAACACAGCAGATGTACATGAAAATATAAAAGCACAGGAAGGGAACATGGCAGAATACTTCACAACCTTTGGATAAGGAAGACCCTTATAGCTATATTTTCCTAGTCCTTATAGAAAAATTCTGTCAGATCTGGCTTTTTGAAATTAAAGACCAAGGTAGAGCATTTGTAACGTAACAAATAAAAGGTTAATCTTAAATCTTTTAAGATTATGAAAAAAGAGAAATAGCCCAAAAGAAACATAACAGATATCAATAGATAATTCAGGGGAAGATACAAAACTGGCAGATACATTAGGAAAATACGTGCAGCAGCTTCATTAGGAAATAGGAAAATACAAGTGAAAATGAGATCTCTGTTTTTGGCCATTTGATTGGTAAACATGTAAAAGACAGATAATATCCAGTGTTGGGTATTCTCACATGCTATACATTGGTGTGGCTTTTTCTTTTTTTTTTTTTTTTTTTAAGATTTTTATTTATTTATTTGACAGAGAGCACAATAGGCAGAGCGGCAGGCAGAGGCAGAGGGAGAAGCAGACTCCCCGCCGAGCAGGGAGCCTGATGCACGACTTGATCTCAGGACCCTGGGATCATGACCTGAGCCAAAGGCAGACGATTAACTGACCAAGCCACCAGGCGCCCCTGGTTCCTGTTTTTCTAAATAGATAATCCAATCCCAGTTCTCCTTGCCAGCACACTTCATATTTTGGTTTTCTTCCATTATGCTGTCTGGCCTATACTTGCTTACACTGATATTCTTTGAACTACTAAGTATTTACCCCAAAGATACAAATGTAGGGATCCGAAGGGGCACCTGCACCCCCAATGTTTATAGCAGCAATGTCCACAATAGCCAAACTATGGAAAGAGCCTAGATGTCCATCAACAGATGAATGGATAAAGAAAAGGTGGTCTATATATACAATGGAATATTACTCATCCATCAAAAAATGAATTCTTGCCATTTGCAACAACGTGGCTGGAACTAGAGGGTATTATGCTGAGTGAAATAAGTCAATCAGAGCAAGACAATTACATGATTTCACTCATATGTGGAATTTAAGAAACAAAACAGGAGCACAGGGGAAGAGAGGAAAAAATAAAACGAGACAAAATCAGAGAGGGAGACAAACCATAAGAGACCCTTGAAACAAACTGCGGGTTGCTGGAGGGGAGGGAGGTGGGGGGATGGGATAACTGAGTGATGGGCATTGAGGAGGACAAGGGACGTGATGAGCACTGGGTGTTATAGAAGACTGATAAATCACTGAACTCTACCTCTGAAACCAATAATACATTACATGTTAATTGAATTTAAATTTTAAAAAGAAGTTATGGTGTATATATATACACTATGGAATATTAGTCATCAAAAAGAATGAAGTCTTGCCATTTGCAACGATGTGGATGGAACTGGAGGGTATTATGCTGAGTGAAATAAGTCAATCAGAGAAAGAAAAATACCATGTGATGTAACTCATGTGGAATTTCAGAAACAAATCAGATAAACAAAGAAAAAAAGCAAGCAAACAAACAAAAAAAACCAGACTCTTAACTATAGAGAACCAAGCCCTGGTCCCCAGAGGGGAGGTGGAGGGACAAGTGAGACAGGCGATGGGAATGAAGAGCACACGTGTCCTGATGAGCACTGAGTGACGTACAGAATTGCTGAATCACCATATTACACACCTAGAACTAATATAACACTATGTTAATTACACTTCAACAAAAACAGAAAAAAAGTTAAAAATAAAATGCACATCTCTGACGTAAGTACACTTGTTATAATGAGAATATATGACTTCTGTAAGTATTTTAAAAAACCCAACCGAGGCCAAACCCAAAGCCAGTGTGAGGGGGGCCTGGAGGGGGTGAGAGAGCAGGACACGGGATCTTCCACGTCCTAGAAGATCTAGAAGATCTCGGGAGAGACTGCAGGACTCCCCGCGTGCGCCGGGCCCACCTGCAAACGAACCCCTACGTACGTCCACTCAGGTTTGAAGATGTCCTTGGCCTGGGGGCTCTTCAGTTTCAAGATCATCATTTCATGAAGCTCCAGGAGGAAGGAGTCAAGGTCCGTCTGATTCAGGAAAGCGCTGAGGCACTTAGCATTTTCTGAGCTGAGATCTACTTTGTACTGGGCACTGATATCCCTGAAGGGCTCCTAGAACAAACCAGAACAGAGGCAGCAGGAGGCCGGGAGGAGGCGGGGCGGCCCCCAGGCCAGCGGGGGCGGGGCTGCACTCACCTTCCGCAGCCGGAGCTGCTGTTCCGACCTGTGGGCTGACAGGAGTTGCCAGAGGGCAACTGTGTGCTTCAGCTGGCATCTGCTGAAGACCTGAAAGAAACAGGGGCAGGGCTGAGGGGAACCGGCCGGCGTGGGGGCCCTTCTGCTCCCGGGCTACCGATGCCCCTCTCCATGGACACGGACGCCTCCTGCACGCATGCACCAGCCGTGGCCTGGCCTCCGGAGTGTCGTGCCCCCTCTGCCGGCCCCATCTCAGAGCCCATTCCCATCGCGCGAGGCAGGTGGCTGGCGAGCCGCGGGGGGGCATCTGCGACGTGCCCGGTTCAGAGTCTCACACTGCGGGTGCATCCCCGCCTCTAGCACCAGAGTGCGTCCTGTGGACCCCGACTGGCGCTAATCCCGGAGGAAGTGGGGAGGGCAGTGTGCATTAACCTGCAAGAGAGCCCCAACCAAGACCCACCGTTAGAACCAGGGCTGTCTGGTCGCCCATGTGCAGCACGTCTTGGACGTACACGTTCAAGGACATGTTCGGATCGCCGCCGGCCGTGCTCAGAAACCCCAGAGTGACTTCGATGACGGACAGAGCTTCGCACGCATCGCTGAAGGACAGCAGCTGCCCGCAAATGGCGCTGATGGCTGTGTTGGGGAGGGGTTTCTAGGAAATCAGAGATGGGACAGGGGTCCGTGGCTGGGGCTTCCTAGGCATCGCTGCCTGGCAAGAACGCTGGCCCTGTTCGCTGCCAGGGCCACAAGGTGGGACGACCCTTCTAACGATAAGGACAGTTAACACTTGGTGATTCCTGAGGGGCAGCGGTATCCGGACTCCTTACACAAACAGACGTGAGGTTACGGAGTCCTCAAAGCGGCTCTGTGAGGAGATTCATACGGACGCATGCACACACCAGACACCCCCCCACACACACACCATCAACCCAAAGCATGGACACAAGTTCTCTGGACCTTCTGCATCAGCATACCCGGTCATGACATCATTACTAAGAAACGAATGCAGGATTTCAACAAGAACACTTTTGCTGATTTGCGTCCTGCTTGCCCTCCGGAAAGAGCAGTGGGCCCAGGGAACTCGGGAGGCCCCCCTGCGGTGCCCCCAGCCAACGCCCAGAGCGAGGCTGCGCAGTCCGCACGGGAGGAGAGCACCGTGACCAGGTAAAAGCGCCATGCACCCGGTAAGGTGTGTCGTGATCACCTGTGGCAGTTTGTTCCTGATGTCTGTAAAGAGATGTTCATAGTTCCAGTCCCGTCTGTACACCAGAGTGGGTATTCCCTAAATTGAGAAAGAAAACAGTCTCTGGACACGGAATCCACCATGGAGGTTTCCCGAGCGGTAACTCCGCTGCAGTTCCGTGCCGTCCACGCGCTGCCGGGCACAGCATGCCACCTTGCGGCCCTGTGATGTCTCTGTGGAACCAGGGACACAACAAGGGATCCGGCCTCGCCTCGACGGCCACGCAGATGCCTCACGTAGGATGCTGTAGGCTGGCGAGCCACTGGGGACACAGGGACGTGGGGCCCTCCTGTTCGTGTACTCCCCCAACCACGACTGCACACAGCCTCGCACAACACAGTCCCTCTGCTAGACAACAGGGATGGCAGAGCCGGTGAGAGCGGCCCGGGGCGCCATCAGTTCGGAGCCTAATTGCGGGCGGTGAGGGAGCACACACACCCCATGCACAAGGTCTCTGACCGGACCTGGGAGGAACAGAACAGCCTAGGTGAACGAACAGAGACGTGAAAGTGCACAGGGTGTTTGGGGAGGGAGGGTGGTCCAGTGCTCGAGGTCACAGGAGTCCACGCAGGCCGTGAGAAGTGGCCGGAGACAGGCCGGGACGAGCAGCATGGGCTTTACCCCACGTGCACCGGGATGCCCGTCGGGGTCGGGCCGTCACCAGGGAGCGACGAGAGCCAGATCTGGCTTCAGAATGTGGCCTGAGGACGCGGGAGGCAGGGAGTGGTGGGGGCTACTGCGGCAGGTCACACCTGAGATGGAGGCTGGGGGCGGAAGCAGGGGGCTGGGGCAGCTACATGAGGCAGCTGCCAGGGCCATCAGGGGCGGGAGGCAATGCCATTACTATGGCGGAGAAATCCAACAACCGGTCCGTTGGGACCCGCAGAGACCCCGGAGGGATGGAGGATCGGCGGCAGCTCAAGAGAGCCGATGGCCTTGAGGTATGGCCAGGAGTGCAGTCCTGGCCTCTGGGGGGACACGTGGCTGGATGGTCATCCTCGCTCCCACTCACTCTGAAACTGCTGGATAAAAGCCACACTCGGGCCAACTTTCACCAAACACATGTGCCGACCCAATAAATACCACAGGGTCAGCCAAACCTTGAGGGTGAGCCTGGGTTTGCCGTGCAGGAAGCGGCTGGTGACCTGGCGCTGGATCTTCTCCAGGTCAAACTCCTGCAGGGTCTCCCGGTCTTGCTCCACCTGATATTGGCAGTTGGACAGAATCAGCGGCATCAGGTCCCGCTCGGCCTCGTAACTGATGACGTGCAGGTCTGTGATCTCGGAGGCATCGACGGAAAAGCTGAGGGACACAGAGTCGCAGGACTCAGTGTCCCAGCAGGCACACGTGGCCCGGGGCTCTGGGCGACATGGAGCCAGCTCCCAGCTGACGTTCCCAGTCCAAGCAGATGAACATACTGCCGGGCCTGTGGACCCCGAGAGCCGGGCCGAGGGACGGAAGCTGCCGCCTCTGGGCTCACGTCTGCCCTGGCCGGCCCAGCAGCCGCGGGTGAGCCCGCTCAGAATCAGCTTCCCCTGCAGGCATGCACTCACCTGCTGCCTCCGCTGGAGAACTTCTCCACGGTGCAGACTATTTCATTGTGCAGGCTGATCAAGTAGCTGACCAAGGCGGTGGAACAGAGGCCCTGGCCACGGCGACGAGGCAGCATGACCTCGAAATCAGTGTCCATGTCCAGGTCGGCGGCGCAGTAGTCTTCCGGCAGCTTGACTTCACCTTGAGAGGACAGGGTGTTGTAAGCAGAGGCCTCCCCTGGTCTCTGCCGTCTGCTCCCAGTGCGTCAAGGCCAGAGCCAGGGACGCTCTGACGGTTGCGCCTCCCACCTCTCCCCTGCGCTGACTGACTTCAAACGTCCTCAACTCCTTCCTGAGTCCGTATCAACACACCCAACATGACTGGGGACTTAGTTTTCCCACTAGGCCATTTCACGTGTCCCAGACACCTCTACTCAGTCACAGGTGAAACGCATGTGGCACGGTGCTCTGTGACTGCAGGGCTGAGTCGGGCTGGCAGCAGGGAGTGTGGCTCCTACCATTGGTCTGAAGTGACCTCCTCAGCTTATTCCATGTCGACAGAAAAATACCAACTCTTCTGTGGAGTAACTGCTTCAACCCGTCTGTCAAACAAAACACCGTTTTAGAACCATGGAAACACCTACCCCGTCAGGTCCAACCAACGACATCTCACGGTCTTTGGAAAGAGCCCAACTTCACGCCTCTGGGCTCAGCCACGTGTTTAAGCACCGACGCCGAGCTCCAGGGGCTGGAGACCCGGCAGCGTGTTTAGACATAGCAAGCCTCTGCGAGGCTTTTGGGATTCACGGCACCACTGCTGGGCACTAAAAGCTGGGGGCGCAGAACACCCAGAGCCCCGCCTGCACTTCCCCCAGCCCTGCTGCAGTGATCCCTTCGAGCCACCAAACACGGGTGGTGCCGACCTCTTACCAGAGCAGACCCGTACCTTCGTGGTGGCTGCTCATGAAAGAGCGGATGGATTGGTATTCAGCTTCTGAAACGTTCTGGAACCGCTTCACGAGATCCCTCTGCAGAGCCAAAATCTCAGGCAAGAATCTCACGAGTCTCAGCTCTGCCTCCTGGAGAGGGAAGCCCGGCCACGTGTTAGTTCACCTAGAACACGTTCTTGGGGAAACAGACCCTGGGGCTGGCTCAGGGCCCGTGTTTGCATTTGATCCGGTCAGTGTGCCATGTTAGGTGATGCCGCATCAGGCTACTCAGCGTTCCGTCGTTCACCAGAGCCTGCCGCCTGTGTGCCTAATGTCCTGCACACCAGGGACAGTCCCAGGCCTCCTGGAGCTGACACATCATGTGTGTTTGCCAAAAACACATGAAAGAAATTGGCCTCATGGGCCCCTGTGAGGGGCTGGGTGTGCAGAGAATCTGCCAAGAGCGGAAAGGCCAGGAATATAGGCAACCAGGCCAGGCATCCCCCCTGTGTGTCATCTGAGGACAGGACCCAAGCATCTCCAGTCAAATGGGATGGGGCGCCTCTGCGGGAGACCTAGGAACCCCTTCCCATGGGACTCCTGCCCTTTCACCGACCGTCAGACATTTCTGAGTCCCCACACTTCTTGCTGGACTGCAAACGCTGGTCCAGGGGGAAGGGCTCGACAGACAACTGTGGAAGACAAGCCTTCACGTGGAACAAGGCTGACACGGGGTGTGTTTATGGTCTAACTGATGGGACCGACTCACCACACTGCTCCCTTCCCCCAAGGCCGGGTCGGGAACACGGGTCGGGAACACGACGAAAACTTTTTTATTCAACAGTCACTGATGGCCAGGTACTCCTGGCACTGGGGGTCGGGGATGAAGGTGAACAGGCACCACCCGGAAGATCTGAATCCTGCTCCTTCCTGCTGAGTGACTGGGGCGATACCGTCCTGGCCCTCACATGCTTCACAGACTCCCGCTAACCCTGACCGGCCTATGGTTTTCCTCTATGACTTTACGCTTCAAACGGCCTCACAGTCTGATGTGTACGAGGATCCCCCTCTCTGGCCCCGAGTCTTCTGCTACCAGCGTTCCATCAGAAAAGCGAAGCACTGACACGGTCGGTTAGATGCCCCCCTGACTAAATAAAGGCAGACCCTCAAGTGGTCACTGCGGGGCAGCCTTACCTTCTGCAGGAACTTCCAGAGGATGGGCACGGCTTCCTGCCCATTCTTCTGCTCTACCACGTGCTGGAGGTACTCCACGGTGACCCTCCTCCTGCAGGTCCACATCTTAGAGCAGTGGACCACACTCTTCTGGGGCAGCTGACGCAGGAAGGCCGTCGGGTCACCGTACACGATTCTGGCCACAGGGTTGGAGCTGATCCGCTCATCTTGGCCGATGAGGGTTGTCACTGTCAGCAGGGCTTTCTCCAGATGCTGGGCGAGAGAACGGTACAGGGCCTGGAGGTGAGACCACTCGTGCAGGTGGGGACACCCAGTGGCTTCAGCAGCGGGCCATTTAGACAGTCTGTCCTACTGGGTCCTGCAGGCAACCAGGCACTCACACTCCTTGTCTTTCGAGACTGCTTACAGTTCGTTTGCAGGCTTCGTCTCTGCAGACAGGAGACTCCCAGACCTGTGTTCCATGCCCAGTCTTTTATTTCCCATTGGGCTTATTTACTCTCAATACTGTTCTTATCTGGGCGCCTGGGTGGCTCAGTTGGTTGAACGACTGCCTTCGGCTCAGGTCATGATCCTGGAGTCCCGGGATCGAGTCCCGCGTCGGGCTCCCTGCTCGGCAGGGAGCCTGCTTCTCCCTCTGACCCTCCCCCCTCTCATGTGCTCTCTGTCTCTAATAAATAAATAAAATCTTTTTTAAAAAAAAAATACTGTTCTTATCTGACAGAGGAGGGAAGAATCACGCATTTCTGGTGGGTATCTACATGACAGTTTGTCTACCCGTTGCTCTCACATCCTGCTGTAACAGGTGGGGGACCGAGAGTCACCTGCACTTTCTGGACTCACGGTAACTCCTCAACCTGCCCGCCCAGCCACAGGGGCAGAGGGTGCAGGGACAGCAGGACGGTGGAGTGGTCGGGCGGTCAACCCCTGGGCTGAGGCTCGGCCAGAGCCTCCAACAGCACCCGGGTGCTCGCTGCCCCGAGTGCCTGGGGGACACCCAGGATACCTGCCCACAGGCTCCCAGCCAGGCCGCTGGCCACATACCTCCAGCTCAGGGAGAATGAGGGTCTGCATGGCCTTCTCCCAGCTATTTCTCTGCTCTCTGGTCGACAGTCTTGCATCGAAACCAAAAGACCCTATAAGGAAGCATGCATGGGTTACCCAAGGAACAGAAAGCACAGCAGCTCCATAAACAGGACCTAAGGATGACCAAATCACGCTCCCTTTCAGGGGTGGGCAGGGCGCTTCTTCCTAAATTAACCTGAGTATTTAAAAATGGTCCTCGGGCGCCTGGGTGGCTCAGTTGGTTAAGCGACTGCCTTCGGCTCAGGTCATGATCCTGGAGTCCCGGGATCGAGTCCCGCATCGGGCTCCCTGCTCGGCGGGGAGTCTGCTTCTCCCTCTCCCGCTCCCCCCTCTTGTGTGCGCTCTCTCTCTCCCATTCTCTCTCTCAAATAAATAAATAAAATCTTTTAAAAAAATAAATAAATAAAAAATAAAAATGGTCCTTGCTGTTCCCACCGACCCCATGATCTTTGTGAAGATACAAATAAACAAGAAGAAAATATAGTCACTCTCAGTGCCAAAGATAACTGTTTTACTAAGTTACCTTATGGACCTTTCCTTTCTATGGATTTCAGTTTTTAAAATGGGAACATTAGCTCAGTGACCACAATGGTTTGTTGCCTACTTTTCCACGCAGCAAACTGTGGACACGTCAACACAGTCAGGCAGCCCCGGACAGCCACGTCCTTAGGAAAAGCAGAAGGACCCCCAGACAGGCCAGGGGTCCAAGGAGGACAAGTCCCAACAGATTATCAGACACCGGTCTCTCGACGGTGATGACTCACACATCGCCTGTCCTGGACGACACACGTCCGTCGCGCAGCAGGCTGGCTTTCGAAACTGCACAGCGCCCCCCCGCACCGTGCATGCACACACAACACCCCTGTGCACATGACCACACAGGACCACAGGTCTCAACCCGGTAGGGGCAACGCAAAGACGAGCTGACCTTCTGTGTTCTCTTCCGCATGCTTCTCCCTGCTTCCCTGTACCTGACTCGGGCGTCGTGAGCAGCGGCCATGCCGTGTGCCACCCGCCCACCCCCCTGCCCACCGCCCGGCCCCATGTGCTCACTCCAGCAGGAAGGGTGGTGCTGCCCTCGGAGGAGGCTGCACAGCATGAGGTGCACCACGGTGGTGGTCTCGTCGGCGCTCTTTCCCAGCGTCTTCATCAGCTGCTGCAGGTCACTGTGGATGTGCTCCTGCAGAAAGCCTCTGGGATCCTGCACCAGAGGCTTGATGATGTGCCTGAGAGCCTGCGAGGGCCAGAGACACAAGATCTCGTCTGCCGGGAGCCAGCGCGCCCGCACAGGCCCCAGGAAGGAAAGCCAGCACCGAGTCAGAGGCTGCTTCTCAGAGGATGCTGGTGGGGCGGCGGGAGCACCGCTCAAGCAGAGGAGGCGAGAGCACCAGGAGCGACCGAGGTCTGGGAACGACCGCCTTTGACATCGTCAGCACGAAACAGTCTCACGGCCCTGTTCTTAACTCATCAAAACCACAGAGTGTACAACCGCCTCTCATGTAATGTCTTCCTTCATCAAGATGCATGTTTGTAAGCTTACGTGGGAACAGCCTCATCTCTAACCCATTAAAGCTACACTGTGTACAAACCTAAAAATAAAAGAACGTCAAAGCCTCCACATTTGCTATCACGGTTAATCCACTTAGAGGAGACACAGTGTGCTTTCTTTCCCGGAGCTAGCCTCTCCGCTCCTAGGTGTGCACTGAGACATGGAGTGCTCATTTAAGATGGATTTTAGGAGTGTCTGCGTGGCTCAGTCGGTTGAGCGTCTGCCTCTTGGTTTTGGCTCAGGTCACGATCTCAGGGTCGTGGGATCAAGCCCCATCCATGTCAGGCTCTGTGCTCAGTGTGGTGTCTGCTTGCCATTCTCCCTCTCCCTCTGCCCTTCTCCTCTGTTCCTTCTCTAAATAAATAAAAATCTTAAAAAGAAAACGGATTTTATGTAACCTGACGGGTAGTTCCCCGACACCACCATATGCCACAGCGGGAAATGAGGATGTGTGCATGTTCTATTGCTCTGTGGATTAGGCAACAGTGACAGGGGAGGTCTCCTAATCCACGGGAGGTGGTCAGCACTCTGCAGACAAAAGGACTCACTGTGAAAACCTACAGTGGGTTGTTAGAAACAAACGAGCAAACACATGGCCTGGCAGGAATAGGCCGTGCTCTACCTGAGGACTCTGGGCGGCTCCCAGGAGCAGGGCCAGGTGAGTGAGCAACCGGATGAGCAGGAAGACCACTGGGGACAGCTTTCGGTCAGAGACCACCACCGCTTTGCCTCTGGACAGTGGGGCTCCCAGCACATGGCCAGTCTGCGTTCTGTCTCTGTAGTTACTGGAGAGAACGAGAGAAGACGGTGGAGCCTGGAGACAGCCATCCCTCCTCAGCCCTTGGGGCACAGCTCAGGTTCCTGGGGCTTGAGACGAGGTTTGCCATTCTGAAGAAAACGGTGTTCCAGGACTTCTTCTCGTAAGCCCAGACCTCTCGCCTCAGGGTCTTCTGCCCAGCCTCCCCTTCCTGGCTGAACACAGCCCACTCCATTCTGTGTGAAGCGGCTGCACCGACTGCCTATTTGTGCGATCCCCGGGCCGCGTGTCAGGACAAGGTCTGCACCTGCGTCTCCCACTGAAATCATCACGGGGAGGGGAGGAAGGCCTGAGTTTGGGACGGGTGACATCGACATCGGGATGTGTGCACATCGATCTCATTTTCCCAAACTGAAAACTGGGATTGAAGGTCTGGCGAAGAATTTCATATCACATCCAGATGGGAGGTGCAGTATGATAGATACATTCTGTTGCAAAAATACTGGAGGTTCTAGAACATTCTGATGGTTTGTGGAGATAACAGACTAGGGTATTTTAAACTATAACAGCACCAGAAGAGCCTAAATGTGTGATGGCCACAGGGAGGCCCCACCTGCCTGCCATCTGGGGGAGCACGGGGAACCACACTCATCTCGAGGGAAGGCTGGGATAGGGACACAAGCTATGCATGTGGATTCTGGAGTGTCTGGTAAGAAGGACCGCGTCTCCTTCACTTCCCGCAAACAGTGGAGGAAGTTAAGAGAGTTTACAAGTGAGACAGCGTGAGCTCAGACAGACAAAAGCCTAGTTTGTGGCTCTGCGGACTTCAATGTCCCTCTGAGTTAAGTCAATTGTGTGTGTCAAGCATATTTCTACAGGGGCACGCCCCAGGCCCACATGGAAGACATCTGGGTAAGACGTATTAACGTGTGGTCTGCTCTGCATTTAAGAGCCCAGTCAGCCAACGACAGATCAGACACCTCCCTGTGACATGGCCACAGGGACCTCGGCACTGAGACCCAACGTGACACAGGCCCAAGTGCGTAACAGTAATTAATACTGCACTTAGCAACAACGTATCCACCGGAATAAAGACAGCCCAAAAAACCCATGGTTTGATCACTTAGAAAAGAAATACGTTCTTACGTACTTGATAACCTGAAATCCAGTCTCCGGTCTGTGATTAATCCCTCCAATTAGGGCACCGCAGTCAACACAATGGCTCTGTTCCATTGGGCTGCCGCACTAGGACAAAGACAAACGTGCCTGAGCTCGTTTTGGAGGAGTGGCGCTTCATGCACACACACCACCCTGGAAGGCCAATCCACACGTGGCACGTGGATTGCTTGTTCTACTTCGAGCACGTGCCAGCGACTGCAGGAGCCCCAGGACACAGGGCAGATGCTCTGTGCAAATACGGTGCACGGGAGTGAATGTGGACTTTTTAAGCAGGAGAGACAACTGGAGTTTTACTCCCAAATAGACACTTTGTAGACAAATACGAAATCAGCCTTCCTTTCTCACGTTCTCTGCTCTTCCCCGCCCCCCTGACCACCACACCACAGCTTCAGTATTTAGCGCCCGGAAACTACCGCAGCCTCCAAATTTAATTCCTGAACTCAGTTTGGACTTTTTTATTAAAAAAAAAAAAAAAAGGTAACCATAGGATTTGCTCCTTCCAAAGCCTCATTTTTCCAAATCTGGTTGTGGGCTGCTGTATACCGAGAATCACAGCCTGTAACAGGCCAAACCAGCCTCAAGCCCCAGATCTCAGACCATCAGAGTGGAGAGAAGTCTCGGGAAGAATGTGCTTCGCTCTCCCCACTTCGTGGACGAGGAAGTGGGCGAAGCTCATACACATGCAGTGTATATATATTGCCTTTCCTCCTCTAGGTCTCTCATTTACTTCGTACAATCCAACAGCCTGCCACTGGGCAAACAGAGGAGACATGTCGGAGGGCCCCGCCAGATGCTGCAGGAGGCGGAGGTGAGGCGCACACAGCTCTCTCCGCCGGGGTTTACCATCCAGAGTCTCTTTTTCCTGTCCTGTGGTGTCTAGAGCACATCTCCTCTGATCCAGCCTATGGGCCAGTCAACCTCTTGCATGTGTCACTGACCCCACGCGGCAGTGGCTGGGAAGGATGGCTAGCAGTAGTTTTGTTTCCGAGAGGGACTTTTGCAATGTCTGGACACATTTTTGGTTGTCACCCTGGCGACCTGTGGAGCTGCTGGCCTCTGGGAGTTGAGACCAGGAATGCTGCTCAGCGCCCTACCACAGCCCACGGTGCTCAGGACCGCCCCACAATACAGAGGAAGGTCTGCAGGCCCTCTGCACTGTTTAGATGTTTGGTTGGAGCACCGTAAACAGCCCTGAAAAGAGTCTATGTTCTCCAGAAGGTCATGACCCTCACTAACCTCTTCCCCCGTGCCCCCCTGCTCAGATCTAGAGGGACAAACTTTTGAGCCCTGCAAACACCACCCGAAATACCAAGACTCACCTCTCCCACAGAGCACGGGTGACCTTTGGGACATACTGTTAAAAGAACAACAGGAGACATGTTGGCTGGTGAGGTTTTACCTAATGACCCGAGGTTAAGAAAGAAAGCCAACGCTCTCCTCTCCGGCCTAACCAAACAAAACACAGAGTACTGGTCCTGAGCACGTTAGTGAAAACTATGCGTGAGCTTCATCCGACAGAGCAGGGAGAAACCCCGTTACAGTCTCCTGCAGGGGCTGCTCTGGGAGGCAGTGTCGGCCTATTTTATACTCTCTCTTTCTCTTTGATTTTTTGTTTTTAAAGAGCATGGGTTTTTAAAAAGATTTCATTATTTATTATATCAAGAAAGAGAAAAAGAGAGAGAGAGAGAGCGTGCAAGTGGGGGGAGGGAGGGGCAGAGGCTGAGGGAGAATCTCAAGCAGACTCTGTGCTGAGTGGGGAGCCCAACGCGGGACTGGATCCCAGGATCCTGAGATCATGACCTGAGCCAAAACCAAGAGTCAGACGCTTCATCAACTGAGCCACCCAGGCGCCCCAAGAGCGTGTTTTAGAACAACTTTTACAATTAGTTTAAAAGGATTATTTGCTCAGGGGCACCTGACTGGCTCAGTTGGAGGAGCATGCGACTCTTGATCTTGGAATTGGGGGTTCCAGCCCCACGTTATGTGTAGAGATTACTAAAAAAAATAAATAAACTTAAAAAAAAAAAAAAGAGGGAACCTGGCTTTGTTTAAAAAAATAAATAAAAATTAAAAAAAAGAAAAAGATTATTTTCTCAGGCAACAGCAAAGTTTACGTAAAGTATGGGTTACATTACTTGGGCTCCTAGTTCTGTATTTCAAAAAGAATTATCTTTGGGTCAAAAACTTGGTTGAGCTGGCCCCTGCCTGAGCCACTGGTGAGGCTCACATCAGGCAAAAGAAGTGTATGCCATGCGGATCCTCCCCCGGGACGGGACTCAGGAAGGGCCTGACACACGTCCTCTGCGATCAGCAGGGCGCCCTGTTCTGCAAAAGCCCCTACGGTGGCACAAGGCAGGCGTCTGGGACCTTCAGGCACAAACCACGGGGACCCCAGTTCAAAGCACAGAGGACGGTGACCCCGTCTCAGAATCTGACACTTACTGTACCAGCGGACTCCTTCCAGACCCTTCCAGTTCCGAGCTTGAACCAGCAAGTCTTCGGGCATCGTTGGAAGATAAGCACTCTGAAAAGCCAAGAAAGCAGAGAAGGCTTCAGCAAGGTGAGAGACTGGGCTGGCTGCCACTGCCCTGGGGCGACAAGGTGGACTCTGGACTCTCCCTCTTCTCCACCTGCAAGTTCTCCACCGGGAAAACAGAACGAGGGCTCTCGCTGTCACTGTGGACTCGGGTGTCAGGTGGGACAGAGGCAGAGGAGCTATGAGACAGGCAGTTTCAACAGGTGCCCAGGGACAGGCCACCAGAGAAACCACGCCCCGGTCTTACCACCATGTCGGCCGGGGAGAAGGCCAGATTCTGCAGGGGTTCCAAGACTTCGCTGTGTCCACACAGGAGGACAATCGCAGCATGAATAGCCAGTTCTGCCACTGTGCCCTCGAGGCTGCTGTCCCCGGCACCCATCCTCAGCAGGGGCAGCGTGTTGGTCACAAGGGATGTTGCAAAATGTCTCATGTCTGGAGAAGACAGGACCTTGCTTTCCTCGATTAACTTGTTCAGAGCCTCACATTGCTGATGGGAAAAAATGTTTTAATATTGAAAAATATATCAAAGAAGAATATGATGTGAAGCCAAACGTTTGCTCTTATGCCAGGCATATACGTTGACACGAACGCTTATCAAATATGGTTCGAGGGCCAGTTATCCAGACATGAGCATTTCCACCTGCAAGTACAGCACCCATACACCGAGCACTAAGGCCAACAGTTTCTCAAGTTCTTGCCTTTGTTCTTCATCATAATTCTGAGAGTTCCGGGTGACACAGCAAGTCGCTCTTCCACATAAGAAAGTTGAGGGGCACCTGGGGGGCTCAGCTGGCTGAGCGTCAGACTCTCGATTTTGGCTCAGGTCATGATCTCAGTGTCATGAGATGGAGTCCTGCATCAGGCTCCCCACTCAGCGCAGAGTCTGCTTCAGATTCTCCCTCTCCCTCTGCCCCTCCCCCGCCCTCTAAAATAAATAAATCTTAAAAAAAAAGTAAGTTGAGAACCCCCATCCTAGATAAAAAAAAATTGTGGGCATAATTTGTTTATGGCTTTTACTTCTATTCAGAAAAGCCCCCCCAGATCCAGAGATGATGAGCACCACCCTGCACCACCCTGAATGCAGACACTCACCTCTGGCTTAGGATGGAGGTTTGTGTCTCGCAATCGGTACAAAGTGGCAACCTCTCTGAACAGCGCTAACAGTAAGTGGGCCGCCTGCCGAGGGCCGGGGTTCCTACAGACCTGAAGCAAAAAGCGCAGACCCCAGTGAGGCTTGCAGCCATTCCACACGTCCGCCTGAGGGCCAAGAGTCCTGCTGGTTCAGCTCTTCAACCAGGGGGAGGCCGGCGAGCCTTTCCCGAGATCTGGATGCCCACCACCCTGCACCTCTGAGACCATGAGGCTCATAAACATTCTGCTGTGAAGTGCAATGCACAGTTACCACATCACTTAGGACACAAGTAACAGAAATCACAGTCTATTTTTCTGACCACTTTGCCATTCCTTGAAACTTCTTCTGAGCAGAAAAGGCTGTTTATTTACTTCCTCGCTTCCTGGCACAGTGCCATGGTAAACAGGGACTCAAAGAGGAAGCAAGACCAGAACTGCTTAAAAATTAGATGCTCAAGGGCGCCTGGGTGGCTCAGTTGGTTAGGCAACTGCCTTCGGCTCAGGTCATGATCCTGGAGTCCCGGGATCGAGTCCCGCATCGGGCTCCTTGCTCGGCGAGGAGTCTGCTTCTCCCTCTGACCCTCCCCACCTCATGCTTTCTCTCTCTCTCAAATAAATAAATAAAATCTTTAAAAAAAATAAAAAAAAAAAAAAATTAGATGCTCAAGCCATCAAAAGGAATGAGATCCTGCCATTTGCGACGACGTGGATGGAACTGGAGGGTATTATGTTGAGCGAAATAAGTCAAACAGAGAAAGACATGTATCGTATGACCTCACTGATATGAGGAATTCTTAATCACAGGAAACAAACTGAGGGTTGCTGGAGTGGGGGGTGGGGTGGGAGGGAGGGGGTGACTGGGTGATAGACACTGGGGAGGGTATGTGCTCTGGTAAGCGCTGTGAATTATGCAAGACTGTTGAATCTCAGATCTGTACCTCTGAAACAAATAATGCAATATATGTTAAGAAAAAAAAAAAGAAGAAGAAGGTAGCAGGAGGGGAAGAATGAAGGGGGGGAAATCGGAGGGGTAGACGAACCATGAGAGACGATGGACTCTAAAAAACAAACTGAGGGTTCTAGACGGGAGGGGGGTGGGAGGATGGGTTAGCCTGGTGGTGGGTATGGAGGAGGGCACGTTCTGCATGGAGCACTGGGTGTTATGCACAAACAATGAATCATGGAACACTACATCTAAAACTAATGATGTAATGTATGGCGATTAACATAAGAATAAAAAATTAAAAAAAAAATTAGATGCTAAAAACCCTGCCCCTTTATGAAAATGAACACCCCCATCAGCATGGTCAGGAATCCAGGGAAGGAATTTCCCCAGTGCTGCTCGCGTGTCTGCCATCAGGGTGACATCGGAGGAAGTGAGGCTCCAGCAGGGTCTCGAAGGAAGTAACACATGTGAGCACTTAGGAGGGAGCTGCTGAAGGCCCTGGCCTGGCAGGCTAGCAGGTCGAGCAAATCTGTCCCCTAACTCCGTTGCTAATGGCCTCTTGTTTCATTCAGCCAGGCACACCTGAGGCTGTGGACACATGATGCCCAACATGGCATGTCGCCCTGGGGTGCCTCTTCCACTGGGTCATTTGACACTAACGAGGCAGATGCAGGCTCTGAGGGGCGCCATTTGGTGCAGAGGGAGGCCTGGGGCCTGTCTTACCTTTGGACCAGCCACAGTAGCCAGGGACTTGCACTCAAGGACAGCTTTGCCCACTGCATCACGAAGAGCCTTATATTCATCACCATGCACCAGGTATGGGTCCATCTGGCTTGGATGATCCTCCTGCAAAGCCCAGGAACACAGGGGTTAATCACAGGGGAGGGGGCAAGGGCAGGGTTAGCAAAGAACCATCTGGAAAGGTAAAGGACCCGGGTAACTGTTAGAGGTCCAGCCCTGGGCATGACAGTCCCCTGCTGTGTTGGGAGGTGCCTCCCCCTCGTCCAGTGAAGGGGTGAGTGGGTGAGAAACGGGGGGAGGAGGCAGCGCTGACCCTATCCCCACCGAGAGCAGAGACCAAAGGCAGTGACTGCAGTATGTTGACAATACGGTCCCATCAGGAGTAAAAAGGAAAACCAGGATTTTTAGTGCAATTGTTATAACCCCAAGAAAGGGCTACAGAGTGACCCCCAAGCCTAAATTGCTACAATTCTATTATCCTCATTCTCATGCTTCCTACCTCTGCCTGCTGAGGAGAGAAAGGACTTCTGCAATCTGAATTACTTTTTTTTTTTAAAAGATTTTATTTATTTGTCAGAGAGAGAGAGCATAAGCAGGGGGAGCGGTGGGGGCAGAGGGAGAAGCAGACTCCCCGCGGAGCAGGGAGCCTGATACGGGGCTGGATTCCAGGACCTGAGATCATGACCTGAGCCGAAGGCAGACGCTTAACTGACCAAGCCGCCTAGGCGTCCCAAACTGAGTTACTTTTAATTTGGTAAAAGCAAAAGGCACAGAATCGTTCTTTGGCTTTCCCCACATCAAACTGGATCAGAAGCGGTGCCTTAAGGAGGCTTTTCTGCAGACAGCCAACAAAGCAGAAGCACATGCACATACCTGTCCCCCACGGCCAGCCGGCCGCCTCCAGCGCATCACAAGCTGGCTCAGGTTAACCAAAGCAGAGACACAAGGACCAGAGCAGCCACGGGGCGGGGGGGGGGGGGGGGGGGGGGGGGAAGGTCAGGTGTCCTCACCTGCTGTACCACAGCCTCCTGGGGGAGCACCCACTGCGCCGGCTGGCCCTGTCTGCAGAGACGCTGCACAAACTCCATCCCTCGCTGGCTGGCGAGCTTCCTCACCAGGTACACTCGGTACCAGTCGTTCCTCCCTTGCCTGCAGAAGCGCTCCACCTGCTTCAGGTAGCCCTGCTTCTCCCTGACCAGTTCTGCAGAGCCTGAGAGAGCGGGGAGGGATGGTGGCCGAGAAGACCTGCTGCCCGCCCGTCTAGGACACAGAGCCAGGCCAGAGGCAGGCGCCCCAGTGGCCACGAGCTCACAGTGAACAAACCAATCAAGGAGAAAGGGGACATGGTATAGACTGGGGTCGCTCTGAGAACTCTCCAAATGTCTAAATCACGGGGTCCCTAAGCCTGGGGTAAAGAAAGGTGCAGAAGGAGACTTGCCTGAGCCCTCCTGAAGCTCGCCGAGGAAGTCAGAAGCCCTGTTGAGACACAGGCGGATCCTGGCCATCTCCTGCAGGTACTCCACCGACGCCTCGCTGGCCGGCTCCGAGCTGCGCCGCCCCAGGTAGGTCCTCAGGAAGACCCCTTCCTCCCTCAGGTACGTCAGCTCCTCGCTGGTAGACAGAGCACTAGTCTTCTTGTACAGTGAATCCTAGGGAACAAAGAACCAGAAAAAAAAGCATGTACATCCCCAACCTTCCCAAATCTCTACCCTGTGACGGTGGAGAACAAGATAGAAATACCATAAGCTTGAGGGTAACTGTACTGAATCATGGCAAAAGAACATCCCTTTTTGGGTGGGGGCAAGAAGGAGGGGAAGAGAAAACGTATGAGCAAAAAACATGTCGTATGATCTAATTTTCTCACACACCTGGTAAAATTTTGGGAAGTAACAAAACAGGGAGAATAAAAACGAAAAGCAGTCCTAGGCTTGCCAGCTGGAGATGAGCACAGTTAAGTCGGGGGGCGAGTTTCTGTTCTCTGGCCCAGGCCGCGTGTGGCAGGACACAGCCACGGGGGGCAGAAGCAAGTCTGCAGAACCCCTTTGTGTGCATGCATGCAGCAGTGCACCTGTTCATTTCACCGATGAAAATTACCTTCTGTGGATCTTCAGAGGCGTTTTTCCACTGAATCAACCACACGGTGCAGTGAGTTTGGGGGAGTCGTGCAGGGCAGTTACGGCGCACTCACCTCCAGGCAGCTGCTGAAGAGGATGTACAGCTCGGTTTTGTCTTCAGTTACCAGGGCCTTCTCCTCCAACAGGGACAAGTAAGCCTGGATATAATCTTTTACTTCCTGGAAGCTATGAAAAGAGAAATAGGGTACCTGGTGATCTCTGTACCAGAAAAAAAGAGAGAGAAAGAAAGTATCTGTCTACCTACCTACCTATCCATCTCCCTCTATCTCCCCATATAAATATATACATACCCACATAGATATATACATATAGCTTGTGACATTTTATTGAAGATATTTTATTTTTATTTACTTATTTTTAAAGATTTTATTTATTGATTTGACAGAGAGACAGCACAAGCAGGGGGAGCGGCAGGCAGAGGGAGAAGCAGGCTCCCCACTGAACAGGGAGCCCGATGCGGGGCTCGATCCCAGGACCCCAGGATCATGACCTGAGCTGAAGGCAGATACTCAACTGACTGAGACACCCAGGTGCCCCTGCTGAAAATATTTTAGTGCAATATTGGAGGAATACAAAATTCCATATTTTAGACCATCTGTTCTCAGACTTTTTGGTTTCAGAGCTCCTTTAGAGTCTTAAAAATTATTGAGAACCCCAAGAAGCTTTTGTTTATGTGGGTTGAATCTATCAATATTTATGACAGTAGAAATTAAAACTGAAAAAAGGGAAAATATTTATCAACTCATTTAATATATAAACCCATTACATGTTAAAAACAAATAACATTTTAAAAAAACCCAAACTATTTTCCAAAACAAAAATTAATTAGTAAGAAGAGGGGCTTTGTTTTCCATCCATGCAGATCTCTTTAATGCCTGGTTTAGCAGAACTTAGCTGGACTTTCCAATCTTGCTCCTGCTTCCTGTGACAGTGAAGTAGATGAAGAAAATCTGGTCTCATACATTATGTCGTTGGAAAAGAAAGATATATTTTCATAGTATTTCCAGATGATGGTGAATATTTTTCTTTGACACAATACCAAATCTTGATAAATGATCATTTCTATAGGTTAGTTGCAATGTGCAATCTGAGACCACATCAATGCACTTTTCATACTCAATTACATTAAAATCAAATGACCTACCTTGCACTTGAATGGATTTTTTTTAACGTAATGCGTGATTCTGTGACATCATGCATTGGTCATGTGGAAAATACTGGTTCACTGAGCTATGCAGATCTTGCAAATGTTGACGTTTTTGTTCCACAAGATATTTTTAAAAGCCTCACCTTCACTCACATCACTGCCTGTAGCACCAAAAAGCCTCTAAGTATGAGGAAGCTGATAGGTTTTGTTTTCCAGAATTCCAATATTTGCTTAAAAGCCTCAATTTTACCATTAGCCACAAACACTATCAGTTGCCGCCTTTGCTTGTTTTCGAGAAAATGCCTGCCAAGTGCCCAGCTCTGAATAACTGTGGTGTGCTGGTCGTTCTCTCAAGTGTAAAAGCTATTCCATAAAACAAGAGGCCAGCCCAGTGGGGAACTCAAGAATCGCAGGAGAGCTCTTCCTCGAGAAAACTGTTTGCTTCAGTGTGCAGCCGGCGCCCTCATTTTGACAGGATGTTAAAAAGTCCTGTCCTCAAGGGTGGAGGCTGAGTAAAATGAGTGGTCTCTGTGGCTTCATCTAGAATATTCTTATGTAAGGCTGGCATTTATTAACACTACACATGCACGAAGGTGAGAACCACGAGGGCTGTCACCCCGTTTCCTGGTGCTGGGACTCCAGCAGTGTCCTCCTTCACCGCTTCGGTAACATCACTGTAAGGACCAACGTGTTGAAAAAGGCAAGTACCATCCTGTAATGTTTAAAAATGGTTTTGACCCTGGGGACCCCCCCAGAGGTCCACAGACAGGCACTTGGGAAAGAAACCACAACACTCGATCCATGCCAGACCACAGACGGTTCTCGCTCGGGGGCTGTCGACACCCCATCTAAGCAGGAAGCACACAGCTGCAATTCACACTTGGCGGAGGGAGGCACGACCACAGAGTGTGACCAGCCTCCCTCCTGGTGTGGGGTGCAGGCGGCCTGGGGCGTGCGAGCCCAGGGTGGGGGAGCGTGGTGCTCCTCCACAACTCTGTGGCCAGTTAGTGGGCACCACAAACAAAAATGTGCAAACTGCCAGAGTGCAGAAGCAAGTACTTCTCAACCCAGAGAACGACAAGGCAGATCTTAAATCGTGTTTTAGGTCTTGCGATTTTCTTTTTAAAATCACTACTGGGGCTGCCTGGTGGCTCACGGGGTTAAGCATCTACCTTCAGCTCAGGTCATGATTGCGGGGTCCCGGGATAGGCCCCAAGTCAGGCTCCTTGCTTGGCGGGGAGTCTGCTTCTCCCTCTCATGCTCGTGCTCTCTTTCTCTCTCACTTACTCCCTCTCTCAAATGAATAAATCTTAAAAATCAAATCAAATCAGTTCTGGGGGCGCTTGGGTGGCTCAGTCAGTTGAGCATCTGATTCTTGATTTTGGCTCAGGTCATGATCACAGGGTTGTCGAATCGAGCCCTGCATCAGCCTCTGGGCTCAGTGGGGAGTGCGCTTGAGATTCTCTCTCTCCCTCTGCTCCTTCCCCACTCCTCTAAAATAAATACATCTTTAAAAAAAATTAAATAAGGGGCGCCTGGGTGGCTCAGTCAGTTAAGCGTCTGCCTTCGGCTCAGATCGTGATCCCAGGGTCCTGGGATCGAGCCCCGCATATGGTTCCCTGCTCAGCGGGAAGCCTGCTTCTCCCTCTCCCACTCCCCCTGCTTGTGTTCCTGCTCTCGCTGTCTCTCTGTCAAATAAATAAATAAAATCTTTAAAAAAAATAAAAATAAATTAAATAAAAAATGAGTTCTGTAATGTTTAGTCTCTAAATATTGAAGCTTGAAGCATTTACCCTTAAGGGTACTGTCTCTACTCCCGTTAACGTGTCTACTCTACACTATATGTCAAGATGTATGTGTGTCACTGACTACGTTTCCATTTCTCTAAGCAAAGAAATTCAAATGAGTACAGATCTCACACATTTATCAAAATGAGTAAAAATGACATGACACCAAAAGCGGCTCTTTTCAGATCTCAGGTCAACTTGACAAATATGTCTTAAAAACCACTTTAAGGTATACTAAGATACTACTTCTATAATAAAATGTATTTTAAAAGCCGTTTATTTGAAAATCCTTCAGGAATCCTGTTTGAACAGACTATTTCGCAAATGATGAAAGTAAAAAGATAAAAAATAAAAAGCAAAACGAAATGTCCATAGATAAGGCTGCAAAAGATCCACACTTTAAATGTAAATCTAACCTTCATTCTGAGTCTGCTTTGGGACACTTAGGTTAGAAATAGTTGTTTCTATTGGAACTTATTTTTTGTTTTTTAATTTGAGAAAGAGAGAAGGAGAGCAGGAGCAGGGGGAGTGGGAGAGGGAGAAGCAGGCTCCTTCAGCAGGGAGCCCGACGCGGGGCTCGACCCCAGGATCTGGAGATCACGACCTGAGCCGAAGGCAGATGCTCAATTGACTGAGCCACCCAGGCGCCCCTGTTGGAACACTTCTTAGAGCATCTTGATTTTGCGATCACCTCAAAGAATGCCGTGTCAAGTCAGAACACAGGCCGAGTGTACAAAGTGTCCTCGGAAAGAAGCCTCTGAATAAAGATCAGCTTCCTGAGAATTCTCTGTAATAGCATAATTGGACAAGAGTACTGAGCATTGGCACCACAGGGGCTTCTCTGTCCGTTCACAGGATCAGAGAAACTGAAACGCTGAAGTGAGACGCAGGTGGCATGCAGGACCACGAAGGTGAGGGGACATTCTCAGTTAGCAGCCCCCGGATCACAGGACTAGGCAGCTGCGTGAGGAGGCTCAGAACTGCCGGCTCCCGCCCACAGGAGCCTGCTTCTCCCTCTCCCACTCCCCCTGCCCGCCCACAGGCTCCCCCACGCATCACAGCACCTCGCTCCTCTCCCTGAAACCTGCTTCCTCCTTGCTAACAAGGTGCTCGTGGTGACGTCGACCTCACGTGCCCAGCGGAGAAGAGGTCAGGCATACAACCCGTACAGAAAAAGAAAGCAGGTGGTCCCTCCTGCAGACGCCCCCCCGCCGAATCCCGAACTACCTACCAGCGCAGGCAAGGGTGCTTGGCAGCAAAGCAGCAGCCAGGAGGGAAGGAGGCGGCAAGGCTTTCTGGAAGCAAACCCCATGCTGGCTGCGCTCACCTGTACTTCAGCAGAAGTTTCAGGACCACCGAGCGGATGACAGGGGTCTTATCCACAACGTCATCGAACGGAGAGAGGGATTTGGTGTGTTCACGGTGTCCTTAAGCCAGAGGGAGAGAGGTGGCTCATTTCCCCATCAGCCATGAAGAAGTGAGACGAGGGACTGGATTTTTAGGTCCACAGGAAGGAAGCAACTTACTGGGGGAAGTGTCTCTTAAAAGCTCCTTTTGCACAAAGAGTAAATTTAGCAGAACATCGATCACCTCCTTCTGTGGTGGAGAATTATCTCTGAAGCACATGGTGGAGACCAGGTCCAGGAAGAAACTGTTGCACAGCTCTCGGACGCAGGCGTGCTTCTTGATGGCCTCCCTGGGGAATGGTTGGAACGCACAGTCAACAGGCCTGCAGAGCATGCTCCAGAATCCCTGCACTCACGGTGCTTTGGGATCTGGACGGCATCCTGTGATGTTCAGGAAAAAGACGCAACCATCTCCTTGCACTGACTGCGCCGGATGCGCACCGCCTGATCTATGCAGACTCGTCCCTTTCCAGAAAGGAGCACTTTGGTCCTTGGGACAAGCCAGCAATACCCCTTCATCCTAAAGTCTGCAAAGATCCCGTGCCCTGGGCTGGCCTTGCACACTTGCAGGAGGCATCAGAAGAGAGAGGAGCCATTGCCGGAGCGGAGCTGAAGGTCACTGAGCCCACAGAGCTTCCGTTCGTTTCTACCACTGCTCCGAAGAGCGGGGCCAGACAGGAACTAGCTTTGCCCTCAGGTCACTGGAGCCAAACTGGCTGTGTCCTAAGCTCCTTGGGTATCCTGTGATGGTTTTACCTAATTTATGACTTTCAGCTTTATTTCCTCTAATCGTGTCGTCTCCCAAATCTACGCGTGGATGTGTCTTGCAGAGGGAATGATTTTGAGACGCTAGGGGTTTATGAAGGTGGCAGTCTCTCTTAGGATGGTTCTCCAAAGTCAGGTTCTCTAAGATTAATACAGTTTACATTTCTGAATACTGTACTTGCCAAAAAAAAAAGGAAGAGAAAGAGGAGAAAGGGTGATTTACCTGTGTTCCCGGGACACGGTTAGAGAGTAGTCTTCCGGCAAGTCTGTTAAACAAAAGGGGCATCTCATCTGCCCCAGGGTGAGCCAGACCTTGATGCAGCTCAAGCAGAACACATGGTCACAGGGCAGGCAGACCGGATCCTGGGCATCTCCCAGGCAGACAGGGCACGGCTCAATCTCAACCCTAGAATCCAAGCAGGGGCACCGGCTCTGAAGCAGAGAAGCGGCTGCGAGCAGCTGCAGACCCCACACGTGCAGCGCTCCCCGCCACAGGGATCTCCGACCGAAGATCTCACCTGGTGAGGGTCTTGCTGGCCTGGTCCTTGCACTTACGTAGAGTGCTCATCACTGCGACGAAAGGCCTGTATGTCTTGATGTCAGAATCGTCCTGGAGACACTGATGGAGAGAGGGGCAGTGATGAGGAGGCTGATGAGCCGTGAGGAAGGGCCAAGGTCAGCCAGGCAAGACCACTCTCCCCCGGGGAACACAGGGCACGCATCGGGCACCCCCCCCCCAGCTGCTGGGCCCTGGGACCACCGGGTCAGCCTGTAGGGCAAGGCCTTTCTGTTTCTAGCAGTTTCTTTAGCTGTGAATGCCCTTTATCATTATGCTGCATTCGGGGTAGGATGAGATTCGCCACTTCTGATTTTTCCCTCTTCCTCTCTTTTTCTCAGGTTCACACTTCTCCCATTATGAGATATTTCAAACTTTTTAATTTCTTTTTTTTTAAATTTAATTATTTGAGAGAGAGAAGAGAGAAAGCCTGAGAGCACGGGCAGAGGGGAGGGGCAGAGGGAGAGGGAGAAGCAGACTCCCAGCTGAGCAGGGAGCCCGACGTGGGACTCGATCCCAGGACCCTGGGATCCTGACCGGAGCCCAAGGCAGACGCTTTACTGACTGAGCCACTCAGGTGCCCCAAGATATTTCAAACTTTAAACGATAACATAATGCCCACCTGTGTATCCATCACCTAGCTTTAAGAAATCTTATCATTTTTGGAATATCTGTTGTAGACTATTTTTTAAAGAAACAAAACATCACAGATACAGCAGCAACCCCACATGTCCCTTCCTGAGCACATGGCCCTCCTTCCCCTCCCCCAGAGGACTGCCTTCCTAAATTCCCAAGTTCACTACATTTGCACGCGTGCATGAAGATCATGTTACTGTTCTGAATGGGTTTAGCCTCTGCATCAGTGATGTCCCACTGTACATAAGTTTTCGCTGCTATACGTAGGTCCAGATCACTCCTGTTAGCTGCTGTAGGGCACCCACTGGCAGATACACCAGTTACTTGTTTTCTGGTTAATGGGCATCTAGAATGTTCCCTTTGTTCTGCAATTACAGTTCTGCACCCAACATCCTTCCATGTGACCGTATACCAATGGGAAGTTTCTCTAAGGCACGTGTTTAGAAGGGGAAGCACTGGATTTTAGGAGATGCACATCTTCAATGACATAAGATAATGAGTGTGATGGGTGCGCTTCTGGAATTTTGGGCTCAGGCATGATGTTTGCAATAGATATCATTATCAGCATAAAGAGAATCCCCTTCTCTTTCCAGTTTGCCAAGACTATCTTTTTTCCAAATTACAAATTTTATTAAATGCTTTTTCTGTACCTTCTGAAATGAGCATTTAAGGTTTTACCTTTTAATTTGTTACGTTAGCTGATGACATTTATGATTTTATGATTTCTGAGCTATCTCTGAATTCCCAGGATTAATCTCACTTTGAAATATGTGTTTCTTTAAAAGATTTTATTTACTTATTTATCTGAGAGAGGGTGAGAGAGAGAGAGAGAGAGAGCATGAGCCAGGGGGAAGGACAGAGGGAGAAGTAGACTCCCTGCTGAGCAGGGAGCCCGATGCGGGGCTCGATCCTGGGACTCTGGGACCACAACCCGAGCTGAAGGCAGATGCCCAACCAACTGAGCCACCCAGACACCCCGAAATGGTGTTTTTAATACCTTGCTAAATTTGATTTGTTACCAACAGCCTAATTCACAAGGAAGCAAAGGATTTGAACAGACATCTCCAAAAAAGACGTACAAATGGGCCACAAGCACTTAGGAAGGTGCTCGACATCATTAGTCATCAGGGAAATACAAATCAAAGCCACAATAAGATGCCACCTCACACCCATTAGGACAGCCATTATAAACCAAACCAAACCAAACCAACCGAAAAATAAGTGTTGGCAAGGATGTGGAGACAACGGAAACTTGGTGCACTGTGGGTAGGAATGCAGTGGCTATAGCCCCTGTGGAAAACAGTGGTTCCTCAGTTAAACACAGACTCTCCATATGGCCCAGCAATTCCACTTGCAGGTAGATCTCCGAAAGCATCGAAAGCAGGGACTCAGATACTTGCACACGTTACTCCCTGTTGCCAAAAGGTGGCAACAACCTGAATGTCCATCGGTGGATGGACGGATGAACCAAATGTGGTCCATTCACACGGTGGCATATTATTCAGCCTTAAGAAGGAAGGACATCCTGATGCCTGCCACGTGGATGGACCTGGAGGACACTGTGCAGCCAGCCACTCACAAAAGGATAAATACTGGAGGATTTCACTTGTGTGAGGTCCCTAGGCATCAAATCACAGAGACAGACAGTAGGGTGGTGGGCACCAGGGCCGGGAGGAGGGATGGGGAGTCAATGGTTCATGGGGACCGAGTTTCAGTTTTGCAAGATGAATGAGTTCCGGAGACAGACAGGGGTGATGACAGTACATCATCATCACATGTGAATGTGCTTGATGTCACTAATCTGTGCACCTAAAGATGGTGAAAACGATACATTTTATGTGATGTATATTTTACCTCAGTGAAAAAATGGCAGTAGTCCAGTGGCTGGACGCTGGTTGGTAAGGATAGGGACATTTCAGACTAGAAAGCTGATGGCCTTATGATCCACACACACATCTGGTAAGACTGTCCCGTGTGACCCCGTGGGAGGCAGATCACAGGGCAAGAGGCTCTACGTACCTACATCTATCTATCCAACTATCTACACGTCCATCCACCCATCCACCCATGCTTTCTAACAGAACTAAACCGAACATGCATCTTTTCGCAGCTTTTGCCGAAGTCCTGTGGGAGGCTTCGCTGACTGCTGGCGCAGGCTCACTCTAAGTGGCAGCTCTTAATAGGTGGCCCCAGTCGAAGAGGAGTGGAGACCCCAGGCCTCGCCCGGTCAAGCCTTCCTTCCCAGCCAGACGACGGGAGTGGAGACCCCAGGCCTCGCCCGGCCAAGCCTTCCTTCCCAGCCAGACGACGGGAGTGGAGACCCCAGGCCTCGCCCGGCCAAGCCTTCCTTCCCAGCCAGACGACGGGAGTGGAGACCCCAGGCCTCGCCCGGCCGAGCCTTCCTTCCCAGCCAGACGACGGGAGTGGAGACCCCAGGCCTCGCCCGGCCAAGCCTTCCTTCCCAGCCAGACGACGGGAGTGGAGACCCCAGGCCTCGCCCGGCCAAGCCTTCCTTCCCAGCCAGACGACGGGAGTGGAGACCCCAGGCCTCGCCCGGCCAAGCCTTCCTTCCCAGCCAGACGACGTGAGGCCATAAACACGAGAGCCTTCAGGTGTGAAAATGCATGAGAGAAGACCTCTGGCTCTGGTCATTCACACCCAGATCGGACTGGGAAGAAACACACCAGAAGCCCAGTAAGTTCCTGGGGTGACGTTACTGGCCTACAGACCTCCCACACACCTAGCCTGCGAAGGCCTGCGTGTGTGTGCGTACCGGCGTGCAGGGACCTGGTAACTTCTCTTCTGGCTTGCCGGCCACCTGGCCATTAGGAGCCACGCTGGACTGGCTGGACGGATGGAGCAGCTCCCAGGGCTCCTGGCCAGTGATGGGGCAGGGCTCGGAGAGAGGCCACAGGTGGCCTCTGTGCAGGAAGACGTGCACCATGGGTCCCTGTGCTGATCCCGGGTGCCAGAGCACCAGCTTCTTCTAGAGTTCTTTCTCCACTTTCCTCGCATCAAAAGAACCTCCAGGTTCTACCTGGGCGTATAACCACGCCACCCGAGATGTCCCTACCCCCCCTGTGGCTAGGTGAGGCCCTGACTGCCTTTAGGGCAGTGAGCTATGACCTGCAGTGGTGTGGACATACTCTGGCTTGTGCTCTCAAAACGGCCCATGCTTCGTGTCCCGTGGCACGTGACGGCAAGAAGGGCCTTCTCAGACCACGAGGTGGAGGTTGTGTAGTGAGGACACAAAGGGACAACTCAGAGGAGCTGGGGCACCTGATGGGGGGTAGCCGTCCGCTGCCCCGGACTGCTTAGGCTCACACGGTCATGTGAGAGAAGGCCTAACATTTTGTTTCTGCCACCGATACTCTGGTCACTGAGAAGGAGACTGGCTCCTGGTGTCCATGTCAGCCTCCTCAGAGCGTGCCCCCTGCACGTCAGAGCCTGGACAGCTAAAGCTGTTAGATGCATTCGTGCGAGGCTCCAGGGGTAACCGAGGCAGAAGCCATCTTTGGCTGAGTGGCCATTGTTGCTGAGTGCGTGGGCACAGAGATGGTGGCTTTTCCTGCAGGAGCACTGTCCTGTGCGTCACTAACTTTATGAAGGGTGTCAAGTAGCAGAGGCCCTGGGGTTTCCTGATGCCTTGGTCCACCACAGCCCCTGCTTAGAAGCCGATAGCCCAGTGGCACTCTCGTGCAAACCTGGCCTCCCCAGGGACCACATTGCTGGGCTGGGTAGGTCTGAGGCCACTGGAGGCCTGGGTGGAGCCCACCCCTCAGCCGTCCCCCGGGTTCCAGACCATCTTCCCTGCCTCAGCCTGAGTCGCTTCCATTCCTGCTGGGGAACCCTGACTGGCGCTCATGAGAGGTAGACAAACACCTGCACATGGCGGATGTCATGGCCGGTGTGATAAAATCACGCTCCTCTGCACTTCCAGGTGCAACTCTCAGCTGGAAGGGGATGTACCGCCCCACAGATAAATGTCCGATGATGCCTCAGGGTCCTGCACCCTAGAAGGCCCGCGTGTGCTGCTGGCTGAGCCAGCCCGGCCCAAGCACTCACCTTGTTCAGCAGGAAGACATACTCAGTCACCAGCGCCTGCAGCTCAGGAATCTGGCTCTCGACCCCCAGGAGCACGTGTTCCACAAAAAGGGCCACGGGGAAAATGCGGTTCCAGTGGGTTCTGTGAGAGAGGGCTGTCACTCCCTGAGCTCGGACAATAGCGTCTGAGACGCCAGGCGGAGGGGGCAGGGCAGGATCCGAGAAAGGGGTGGGGTGAAGGCAGACGGAAGACTGTGTGCTCCCGACCCCCAGCCACCTCCCAGCCACCTCCGTGTCCCCCACGACCTCCCTGAGACTTGCAGAGCAGAGGAGACCAGGGGGCCACGTCCTACACGCAGCCAGTGCCGCCTGAGTACTGCCTGGCTCTAGAAGGCCAGCACGGGACGCCTAGCCTAACTGCTCATCACCTCTCCTCTGGCCTGCTGGTGCCCACTGTCCTGCTTGGGGCCCCTTCCCACTGCTCCCTTCTTTTTTTTTTTTTTTTTTTTTAAAGATTTTCTATTTATTCATTCGAGACACAGAGATAGAGAGAGAGAGAGAGAGAGAGAGAGAACATGAGCGGGGGAGAGGCAGAGGGAGAAGCCGGCTCCCCACTGAGCCAGGAGCTGGACATGGGGCTTGAGCCCAGGACGCTGGGATCATGACCTGAGCCGAAGGCAGACGCTTAACCATCTGAGCCACCCAGGCGCCCCCCCACTGCTCCCTTCTGCCAGCATTTCTCCCATGGGACCCCAAGCATCTGCTCCCTTCTGTCCCGTCTGCACCCCAAGCACTCCCTGAATGCGATTTCCCTCTCTGTGTCTCCAGCCTCAGCATGCTGCCTGGCACGGAAGAAGGTTCAGCAGATGTGATGGGATGTGAGTGAGGAAAGGATCCTTTTCCAGGGCAAGAGAACCCCACGTGCCTGGGACCCAGCCAGCTGCAGGTGAGCACATGGGGAAGGGATGGGTGTGGGCCGGGCTGCCGGTCTCACCTGACTTCCCTGATGACATCTCTGGCCACCTTCCCGCAGCTGGGCAGGTACACGTCAGAGCCCAGGAGCTCCAGCGGCATGGACAGATTCTTCACCATCTGCAGCCACGCCTGAGGGCTGGGCTGCAGGATGTCCCTCGTCAGCACCTCCGTGCAGGCCACTGCTGCCAGGGCATCCAGGATCTGGGGGATGGAGAACCAGCACCCAATGAAACAGCACCCTCACCCCTTCTCGCTGCTCTACGTGCTAAGTCCAGAGGTCCAGGCTGCGACCCCAGTGTGTTCTCGTGCTCCAGGCTTGAGCCTCAACTTTTCTCGTCCTGGACCATAGAAGGCATGAGTCAGATGTGTTCCTCGCACCTCTGCCTTACCCAGGCCCACCTGCCCCGGCAAGCAGTCTCCCGTGCAGAATGCGGCTCCCGGGCTTTCCCATCCCGGGCAGCCCTGGAAGCAAACCAACCCCCCCCACCCCCCCGCTCCAGGAAGGCCAAGCCCTGACTCTGAGCACAAACTGTCTCCCCGAGAGGCCATACCAGCTCATGTCCGTCCAATCTGGTGTTCCATGGGCCTTCTGTTATGTTGTAAAATAGCACTTGTAGAATCTGGGGGTAGACAGTCAAGATTCTGGACAAGTTCTGCAGCCGGCCCCTGAAGTGCTGATAAGCGAGGTGCACCCACGGTAAGGAGACATCTTCCTCTGGCCTCCCTGCCTGCACTTGACTGATGCAGGACCCCAGTGCCACCTGCAAAACCTGAGATGAGAAACAAGCTTTTATCGTACATCTGTAAAATACAAAGAAAAAATACGTTTTCACAGTGGAAAATTTGAACTGCTCAGAAATGACAAAAGAGAACGTTAAAAACCACGCACACTGTTACTGTCCCTGGGCACTTTCTGGTGTCAACCCCTTCTAGGCATTTTATATCCATATTCTGCCTCCGTTTTGTCCTCAAGTTACAACCATGGTGTACTCCTGATTTTCCCCCACTTAGTATCACATTATGAACACTTCCGTCATTAAATGCACTTGAAGAACACCATTGTTAATGTGTGTACCAATTACAATAACCATTCACCAATCAAATGGCTGTAACTTAATTTGCCTCACCTTTTATGATGGACAATTAAATTGTTTCTATTTTTTCGTTTTAAGAAACAAAGCTGGAAAGAACATTCCCATGGGTAAAACGTGTGCCCACATCTGATCATGCTCTCGGGACAAAAACTGCGGTTCAGATTTTGTTAGGTTCCCAATCCCTGCCTCCAGGCTTTTCCAGGAACACTGGCTGATTCCCAGCAATGGAGGAGTCTCTGGCCTTGTCACAAACCAGTCCTGCTACGTGGGCAAGTGAAAGCAGTATCTAAAAACCACTCACGTTCTGTTGACTTAACAGTGAGGCTGGCTAGTTTTTCTGATGTTTCTAGATCTCTGTATAATTATTCTATTAATTCTTAGTTTATATGACTTTCACCTACTTTTTAAAATTAGGAGACTCTCTGAGGCACCTGGGTGGCTCAGTGGGTTAAGCATCCGACTCCTGATTTTAGCTCAGGTTGTGATCTCAGGGTCATGAGATCAAAATCTGTGTTGGGCTCCAGGCTCAGTGGTGAGTCTACTCAGGATTCTCTCCGCTTCCCTCGGCCCCTCCGGCTCTCCCTCTGGGGACTCTGGGATCATGACCTGAGCCAAAGGCAGATGCTTAACCGACTGAGCCACCCAGGTGCCCCAAGGAGACTTTCTTATTGATTCCTAAGGATGTTTTATTTCACTTTATTTTTTTAAGTAGGCTGCATGCCCTGTGTGGAGCCCAGTGTGGGGCTTGAACTCAGGACCCTGAGATCAAGACCTAAGCTGAGATCAAGAGTCAGAGGCTTAACCTACTGAGCCATCCAGGCCCCCAATTTTATTCTATATTTTTAAGTAATCTGTACACCCAACATGGGACTCGAACTCACAACCCTGAGATCAAGAGTCACACACTCCACTGACGGAGCCAGCCAGGCGCCCCTAAATTCCTAAGAATATTTTATTAACCCTTAATCATACTGGTTGTAAATATGTTCTCCTCAAATTTGTCACTTTCTTTTTTTATGTACTTAAGTTTGAAATCCTTCGGTCATCGGAAGTATCGTAATGTCCACTAAAATTTCAGCTACCGTTACTGTCTGTAATGATCAGTTAAATATTCACCTAATTTTCTTCAAGAGAAACTCCACATTTAAAAAGAAGGTGTTACAGGGAAATTGGAGGTCTTCCTCATGTTAATGAAAAGCCCATGGTTTGGGGGCCCCAGGTGGGGGCTGAGGGTCAAACACACTCAGCAGTGGAAGAATGGCTTGCACCCGTCCATGAGACACAAGCATCACCCCGCCCCAGACCCAGCACTTACCTTCAGTTCTTCCCACGTGGACACTCTCATCGTCAAGAGGAGAAAGTCCTTAATGTAGCACATAAACAGTTCTCGCTGCCATTCTACACTGAGCTGAGCAAGAAACCTGCCCAGGGGGGTCTGCCGAAAGATTTCCACTAAATTCTTCGACACTCCTGCAGAGGAGAGCAGTGGGGGGTATGGAGGGAGAACGTGAGGCGTGACTCTTGCCCTGCATTCAGAACACCTCGCATCTCCTGGGGAAGGGCAGCTCTGCAAGCAGTAACCGCGGATAAGGCTCCACTGAACGGCGGCTCTTGGCAAAAGGGAGCGAGCTGCAGGATTTAATGGTTCTTTCTAGACATTTGAGATGTTTTTCCAGTGGCGTAACAGAAACAAAGGCAGGGCGCCTGGGTGGCTCAGTCGGTTGAGCGACTGCCTTCGGCTCAGGTCATGATCCTGGAGTCCCGGGATCCAGTCCCACATCGGGCTCTCTGCTCAGCAGGGAGTCTGCTTCTCCCTCTGACCCTCCCCCTCTCATGTGCTCTCTCTCATTCTCTCTCTCTCAAATAAATAAATAAAATCTTAAAAAAAAAAAAGAAAGAAAGAAACAAAGGCAGAACAGATGTCAGATTTGTCACCAACAGCCTAGCTGGCCCCCAAGGGGTGAAACGACCTGAGACAGACCAGGCTCTATGGCTAGCAACATAATGTGCTTCAGGAACCCCAGGGTCCAAGGGGGCCAGGAATGAGTGGGCTGCTCTTCAGGGGCTGGGGTCACGTGCCGCTTAAACCAGAAAGCTCTGCCTCTAGTGGACGAGTGCAGGCCCCTAAGTCACCTGCCGTCACAGGAAAGCAGGGTCAGTTACGGTACGGCCTTGAAAAAAAGAAACACTCCTTCCTCGGGATAGAGACTGCTTCAGTTTGTTCAGAGAAAGTTGCAGAATGTGTACCCACAGAAGTAAGATGGTCAAGTATTCTGACCTTTTGGTTTTTTTTAAAGATTTTTACTTATGTATTTGAGAGAGAATGAGAGAGAGAGAACGAGCAGTGGAGAGGGGCGGGGGGGGGGAAGGGGGAGAGAGAGAGAGAGAAAGAAGCAGATGCCCCGCAGAGCAGGGAGCCCGATGCGGGGCTCGATCCCAGGACCCTGAGATCATGACCTGAGCTGAAGGAGGCAGACGCTTAACAGACTGAGCCACCCAGGCGCCCCTTGACCTGTTTTTTTCCAAAGGTAATACCATAAGTAAACTTTGAAAAGACTATCTCACGTATGACAGATGACTTTTGCAAAAGCATGCACTACCCCGGATTTCTTGGGACGCCTATGGCCTATGGCCAACCTGTTTGGCCTGTGACGGCAGAACAAGGAGCCTCATGGTTCAGGACACTGACCGCTCAGTTTGGAGGAAGCTATTCCACTCTGTGGTCACTGTTGGGAAAGGCTCACTTAGGGACATCTCCTGAGTGCTGGTGCCCTAGCTGTCCAGAAGCCTCCGAATGGCAATGACCCACTTAGGACGGCGAGTCAGCACATGTCCTGTTTCACCACATCCCTGGGCTCACCTTCAGCTCCAGTGATGTACTGAGCCTGGACCCACAGTTCCTCCAGATAGTCCTTGATTCTCCAGCTAAATGGGACGTCACTGGACACGTCCTCGGGACGGCTCATGTAGTTCTGCACCGTGATGTAGGGCATCTCACTTTTAGGTCTGCGGTCGGGCAAAGGAGGACAAAGGACAGGCTCAGTGAGAGGTTGCTCGAGGCAGGAGACCCACACTGATGCCAGGTCCTCTCCATGCTCAACAACGCAGGTGCCTAAAAGGCTTCAGAGGCAGCCTGCTGGCCCATTTCACAGCTCAGGGCTTCTATTACAAAGGAATCCAGGATGTCCACAGATCATCTCTGTCTCACAGACAAACAGAAGCGAACCAAGGCTGGGAAGAGTCCAGCAGCCTGCCCAACGTCTGGGCCAGAACCGGGTCTTGCGGTGTCTGGACCTACCCTCACCCTCCACCTACGCATATAGAACACGGCTTGTCTAAAGCCACCCTCTCCCTCACGGCCAACGGTGTCTTGTCTTCTGAGTAAGTGTTTCCACTGGAGATTCAGAATCCCAGTTACCTGTATACTCTTTATTCACCCATACTCCAGAATCGAAGCCCCTGAAGTCCAAGAGGAAGCTTTTGGGAGGCCTGCTGAGAGTGAGTTGCGCAAGAGCAGGCCCAGGGTGGGCCATGTGGGTCGTGCCGCAGAGTGAGGAACAGAGCCCCACAGATCAAACAGCTCTCTGAAGCACAGCCTCGCCAGTGTAGACGAAGCTGAAGCTGGCAATTCTACCTGTGACGGGTGCTCCGGAAGCAGGGGAATGAGGAAGGGGAATGAGACCAGGATTTCTCAGAACTTCCCAGAACTCCCTTTGTTACTGTAATGCCATCACCCTCAGGCTGCAAAAGGACGCAGCGTTTAAAATATATGTGATGCAGGGGCGCCTGGCTGGCTCCGTTGGTGGAGCGTGTGACACCTGATCTCGGGGTTGTGAGTTCGAGCCCCATGCTGCGTGTAGAGAGTACTTAAAAATAAAATCTTAAAAAAACAAAAAATAAAATAAATGTGATTCCGAAATTGAAACCTAGGCTTCATCAATTACTTGGAAGAGCACATGAAGACTTCTGCTGCATTAAAATTTTTTTCCCTTCCCACAAAAAGAAACTCTATTTACCTCGTATCGTTTATCACAAGAGGAATGTTCAGAAGCTTCATGTCCCGGAAAATAAACATCCAAAGATCTCTTGTCCAGGATGGAGAGTCTGGCCTGATCAGGAGCTCGAGGTTGCTGTCTCTGTCCAGGACAGATACCATGCTCGCCAGGAGAGGGGTCACCACATCCTGGACCCGCTTCCAGAGGGTCTGCCTGCAGCGCGGGGAAGAGGAGATCTCATTCCAGCTCGACCAGCACATGCTGCCATGGAAGTCCCGCCTCCTTCCGACGTTTGGCTCCTTCTGGGCTGGAACAGCAGGTCTGGTCTACCGATTCCACGCTATGGCTACAGCAGTAAACGCTAACTGCCATTGTTTTTAAGTACTCGAAGAAAAATTCACAGATAGAAACTTCTAGGATTGGAGGCAGGACTGGAACGGACCTTAATTCTACATGGAAAATATAGTCATCGGTTCCCTGAAAAGGCCAAGCAGCATTTGTTGAATTCTGTTATATAGCTAATTTCCCACAGCAAGTTGTCCAGACTCTATAAAGAAAGAGGGACCATGTGGCATTTGGGGAAAAAATAAGTGTTACTCTAAGGAAAAAAAAAAAAACAAAAAACAGTTGTGCAGAGAATATAATAAAACACAAGGCAAAATAAATGTGTTCCAGGTCAAGCGAAACAGGAAAGCACCTGTTTCTCTAGAAGGTAGCTCTTGTTGATGGTTGTGACGCTGGATCTGAGTGTTTACATATCCAGAGGGACATTTCACTGCTTCTATGAACTATGCCGTCCTTCACTGTTATCACGAAGTTTATACATAATCATAAACTCTGTAACACAGTGTAACACATCCACTACCAGCTAGTCAGGGAGACCAATCCAGGCTCCATTTCGAAAAGAAGAAAGAAAGATGATTTCCTTCTTAAAGTATGTGCTGTGCAGGGAGCTGGCAAGAATTCACAAGCGTCTACTGAGGAAACAAAGCATGCTAACGATCAAGAGAGCACTTGACTGAAGGAGAGAGTGCCCACGTCGGGCAAGTACAGAAGGCTGGCTGCAGGGCACCCAGGAAGGCGGACCTGGACAGGCATACAGACCTCGGACGTTAGGAACAACCAGGACTATCACGCCTTGGATTTTAATCCCGAGGGAGCAAATGACTTGGGTCCCAAGTAGGTGGATGGTAAAGAGACAGATGTCGAGATTGTGAGAGTGGGCTAGCAGGCTTCAGAGCCCGCCTGACAGCTGACTCAGGGAACCTACAGGTGTGGTCCCGACCGCTCCATGAAGGTGTGTTCAGAGAGCACTGGCGGCAGCTAAGGGTGGGCCAGCCCCGCAGCCACAGCCAACGGCAGAGCAGACAGAAGGGGGGCCACATGCCACTCGGAACACCTGGCAAGTGTGGGAAGTCCGGTGGCTGGAGAGGCACCAAAAATGCAGATTTTAAGGAGTACTGATGTGAAATTAAGTATTTAGTAATATCTGTGAGGAGTGACCAAGGAAACGATCTAGATTCGGATCTGATCTTCTAAAATTCCTCACTCAGAAAGTGGAAGTAGGGGGCATCTGAGTGGCTCAGTCGTTAAGTGTCTGCCTTCGGCTCAGGACATGATCCCAGGGTCCTGGGATCGAGTCCCACATCGGGCTCCCTGCTCTGCGGGAAGCCTGCTTCTCCCTCTCCCTCTGCCCCTGCTTGTGTTCCCTCTCTTGCTGTGTCTCTCTCTGTCAAATAAATAAATAAAATCTTTAAAAAAAAAAAAGAAAAGAAAAGAAAGTGAAAGTAGGAAAGACATTAAGGGTAACTAGAGAAGAAAACTGACGCAGAAATCCCCCCACAGCAGAAACCCACACCGACAAGCTCACACCTTCCCCTCAACTCTGGGCTCCCACATTTCTCTCCTGCCCATCACACAAAGGCAGTGTCCCCAAAGCCACACGGATCACAGCTGGGAAGACCGGATGGGAGGGGCTTCAGGTGAGCTGAACGTTCTCTCAGAAGTGAGGAAACCAGGGGCAGAGTGACTGTCACAAGCCCACGAGGACTCTGCAGACGAGGGGAGGCCGAATCTTCCTTGCGGAACCCACAGCATCCTGCCTCCCTCCATGACACAGATTGTCTCGCTTAGTCCTGAAAAAACGGTCAGGGTTTTACAGAAAAAGGACCATGGCCGATGAATGAACACTCTCGAGTCTGATGTCGGTGGTTATCACGTAACTTCAACCAAGCTGCAGGCCTGGGACAGTCATTTTCCCTCCCTCCCTGCCTATCACCTCCTCCACAACCTACAACAGCAGCTATCTCTGTGGGACGAACACGCGGGCCAATGTTTACATCCTGCAAGAACAGGTGGTTCCATTTCTGTTGTTGTTAGGACAGAACGTAAACATGCAGAGAAGTAGAGAAGAGTCTAGCAAACCCCATGTACCCACCACCCGGACCATCCTGCACCTTTCCGAGAAACCACGTGACCGCTCTGAACCGCTCAGAGCTTTAGGGAGAAGCGGGTGGCCGAGCCATCCACGGCCGGGGCACTCCTGCCCCGCCACCACATCTCGCCCCCCCACCGGCGCCCTTCGTCCCGGTACCTGAATGTGCCTGCCTCCTGGAGGGCGTCCTGATTCAAAGCTTCCCTCGACACCCACGCCTTCACGTTGAAGAAGCCGTTCTCCTGCTGCTCGAGGAGAGCACAGAGGCGCGCCTTGCACACCCGCAGGAAAGCTGCTGCAAAAGAGCAGAGGAGCCGAGTCCTGGGCATGTCCCACGGGCACTCGTGAGGGGGCGCCCGCCCGTGTGTGACCCCGGGGCCCTGCACCTTTCTCCGCGTCATCCTCATTCAAGAGGCCGAGAAGGATCTCCACTCTCCGCATGCCGCGCGGGCGGCCCTCCTGGTCCCTGAGCATGCCCACGGCGCCCTGTATGCAGCTCTGCAGCAGGCTGGTGGTGTCCACGATCTGCACGTGCATGGCGGGGACGGTAAGGCCTCCTGGCCCCGCAGCCCGCCCCGTCCCTTTGAGGGCCACTGCGGGGGGACTCCACCATGGGGAACCCTGCCCTGGTCTTGGGCCTCTACTCCAGGGGTGCGGGGGAGGCCACCTGCAGGGTAGCCTGGCCTTCCGGGAGGCCCAAGAACGAGAAAGAGCCAGAACTCACATTACTCCTGCCTCGCTCAGCGCATCCACTGCCCAACAGCTCAGAGCCTTCTGTTCCCAAGCCCGCCTCTGCCGCCTCCCCTGACCCTGCAGCCTGGGTTTCCTCTGCCTCCTCCCGGCCGTCTCCGGCCCCGCGTCCTGTCTCCGCTGCAAGAGAAGCACAGGCAAGCTGCTGGGGACAGGAGTGGCACGTGGGCTCTCCCCACAGGCCTCCTGGCCCCTCGCCCCCGCTGCAGGCCCCACAGGAGAGGCCACGGATCATGTAGGCTGGCCTCTGACCGGCCCCGTCTGTGTGGGCCACCAGCGGCAACCCTTCCTCCCGTCCAGGGTGCACAGCTGACACGCAGCCCCGGTGACCAGGGTGTGACACGTGGCAGAGACCCCCACTTCACAGCCTGCCGCGTCCACGAAGACCCGTTTTCCCATGTGGGACTCCTGACCAGCGCCTGGCCCTGGGAAGGAGCAGGCAGTGCCCATGGACTCGTGCCCCACTGGGGCAGGTGCAAGGACTCGATGGGGACAAGGGCACGGCCTGGCCCTCACGGGACAGCAGTGCACCTCCCTGCACCTCTGCACCCCTGGCTGCCACTCCTACCGTCCTACCTACATTCCCAAAGGCTTCCTCCCGACTTACACTCAGGGTTCTCTTCTGGCTTAAAGAGCTGGCTGATGGCCACATCCTGAAACTTAGTCACATCTGAAACCATGACCGTGGACTTCCGGAGATCGTCAATGTGCACAGACTGCCACAGCCCTGTGGGAAGTAAAAGCCACCTGGAGTCTCCCCATGCCTTTCCTGGCGTCCTCTTGTCAGCCACAAGCTGTTTCAGTACACTGCTGTTCAGTGACGTGTGCCCTGATGCCCAAAGCCTGGAATCCATGCAGAAACCACCTGGCTCTGCGTCTACGCCAGTGACCAACACGCGAACATCGGTCGTAAGAATGAAGAGAACTGCCTCTGTGTAAAGGATATCTGAAGGTTTCTGAGTCTTCTTACATTTTGTATTATACTTGCTGCGTCACAGTTAGTAAAGGGTGTGGGAAACCGGCAAGACGTGCCCCCCATTCTCTAAACTGTTATTTGCCAATTTCTAGAATACCAATTTTCTTAACATATTAGTTGGTTTAGTTCTTAGAAGAAAAAGAGAGAGAAAGAGGTTTAAGAGAGCATTTCCCTCCCTCCAGAAACAGGAAGAAAGTATGGGCGCTTCTGTAACAGGACCAGCCGGCAGGATCTTCTCTGGGTTGTCTGTGTTACAAGGGACAAGGACCCAGAGAGGCCAATCAAGTGTTTATCTACCGGTCTATAAAGGGGATGCCGTACGATGGAGCAGCAGGTCCAGACATGAGTGTTTCCCGCGGTAACCACTGGTAAGAAAGCTCACTGAATCTGAAACGAGTATTGCTGAGATTAACATCAATGTTCTAATTCCAGACTTGTACACCATGGGACCAAATTAGAAAGATCTCAGACATGATCTAAATAAGCATTTTCACTAACATTTTCATCCTACCTCCATGGAATCCCACGTAGGACGCTCCACTTCCCATCCGGGACAGTTTTGTGATAAAATAGACCAAGATGCAATCCTTATTGCCTTGCATCTTGTTGATTTCATTTATGACAGAATACCTATTTTAAAACAAACAAGCAAAGACAAAACAAAAAAAAAAACAAGCAAATAAACAAAACCAAAGTCGTGAAGCGGCTGAAGGGTGTCCTATGAGTGGTCGTGTTCAATCTCGTGTCTTTTTAGCTTTAGATAAATTTCTTTTTTTTTTTTAAGATTTTATTTAAGTGACAGAGAGAGACTGAGCACGAGCAGGGGGAGTGGAGGAGGGAAAAGGAGGCTCCCTGCTGAGCAGGGAGCCCAATGCGGGGCTCGATCCCAGGACCCCGAGATCATGACCTGAGCAGAAGGCAGACACTTCACCGACTGAGCCCCCCAGGTGCTCCGAGATAAATTTCACACCCTCATGTTCACGGTCTCCTCTCATGAGAGAAGGAAGGCAAGCTCGGTCCCAACAGGTACATTTTCTTCCCCACTCCTGTGTCCCTCTACTTCGAAGTGCCCTCTCCTTATTGACCAGGAGCCCTGTCCTACAACCCTCGATGGGTAAGGCTAGCTGAACTGTCCATCCCGAGAAGCAGGATTCTGTGAACCCACAACCATGCTATGAAATATGGCTTCCAATGCCTTCAGAGGCCCAGAAATCATCTTTCCCCTAACTTAATGAGAACACAGTTAATTCTAAAAATACCAAACTTCTGCTATTTACTAATACTATAAAAACGTCCAATAAATACAAATGAAAGCTTTTACATACCGATTGCTCTTGAACTTGCAATATATTCAAATTGTATAATTTAACACCAGTAATTACCAAGACGTGTCTGCAGACAAGACATTCCTAGGATATTCTTTCATATCCTACTAATAATCTATTATTTACACCTCTTGACATTTTACCATTTTTGCCTTGTTTTAGCCTTTTCTCTAACCCCTTATCTGTGAGGAATGAAAAGCAAAAGTCCTTTTATTTTTATTTCTTTGTTTATTCTAATACCATACTGTTTTCAGGGAAGAAATTCTTTAGGAACTCCTGAATAAAATTTGAGCTTTCTGGGTAGTTTCTGAGAAAAATAACAAAAACATACTTAGCCGAAGCGATGAGCTGAGCACTACGGACTCCATCTTCAAAATCCGTTTGAATAATAAGGATTTTACATCTGGCTACGTTAGTTAAGCATTTTCTGAAAGAAAAAGGAAATTGTCTGCCCTAAACAACGGGTGATAAAATTCCCCGGAGTGATGGGAAATATGAAGGAATTTATTGGTGTGGAATCACTCCGGCGGGGTTCTCCTCTATGCGAGTGGAGAGTACACAAACTCCAGTAAGCACTTCCCTAAGACAAGGACGCCCATGCAGAAGGCAGTAGAGACGGGGCACAAGGAGAACGGGACACCGTCTTTCTCCATCACGTGTCCTCGGTGTTCACTAACCAGGGCTGGTGCCAGAACCAGTGGTCCCTGAAGTCATGCACGTGAAGCACAGAGCGGTCAGTGCTGGGGGTGGAGGGGACACAGAGGGAAAGGGGGAAGCCTCACTGGACTTCTCTGAGGAATGAGCTCTCGGTGTCAAACTGCTGCAGAGACAGGACCGTGGGCCTCAGAGCTCCATCCATTACTTCTAATTCCAAACTTTCACAGTCACGGCTGGTCAGCAGTCTGGAGAAAGTGGTGATCTGCAAAGTCAGGAAATGCTAATTATTTGCTAGAATTCAAGGAAGGCTGCAGGTCTGCTGGGATTAGAAACATGAGAATGTTGAGCAAATATCTTCTACGGGCCCAGCATGCACTGTGCATTTGGTACACAGAAGAGAATCCAAACCCAGAGGAGTTTTAAAAAAATGAGGCAGTGTTGAGGCAAACAGAACCTGTGAAATCAAAAGGTATCGGAGAGAAGACTCATCCTGTCCCCAGGTGCCTTCAAATCTCCTCGGACTCCAGTGTCTCTTCCTGCCTGGCCCCTCCTAGAAATTCTGATGATCCCTTAGGGCTCAACGCAAATGCCATTCCTCCCTCCTGGTCTTCTGCATACTTCCACATGGAGTTCAAATGGACAGTGCTCCTTCTGCCCCACAGTTATGACCAATTCTCCTGTAACACTGGATCACACCCCCCCACACACACACAGAGTAAACCAAAACACTCCTTATGGGCGTGCAGATATCATAGCTCCCGAACCCCTAACTCCAGGCTAGCCTTGCCACTGAGCTTCTGATTCCTATATCCAACTGCATGACAGATGTGTCTGCCTGGATGCCACAGGGGCATCAAAGTCTGTCCCAAATGGAATTTACCACCAATATCTGTGGCTCATTCCTGGACTATAATTAACCAAACCTCCAGTCACCCAAGGAAGAATCCAGGAAACCATCCCTAGACCCCTTCGTCTTCCACAGGCCCCAAATGGAGTAAGTCATTAGCTCTGCCGATGCACATCCTAACTATTTCTCGGTTCCCTCTACCCGCTCCTCTACCTTGACTGAACTGGTACAGCAGCCTCCCTCCCTGTTTCTCTGCGGTAAGTCTTTTTATCAGGCTTTCTCCTCCCTCTCCCAGGCAATGGGACACACCTCAATATGCATTCCTCTATCCCTCCCCTCTTGACGGCAGACCCAGCTCGTCAGCACCGCTGACCAGACAGACCCTCCATGAAGTCCCTCCAGTGGCATCTCACCCCCGTCTCTTGGCCCTTGCACCCTCGAGCTTCACACTGCCCGGCGACTGGCTCCTGGTTTCCGGCAGAGACGGCACTGTTTCACACCTCGACGCCTTTGCTCAAGTAGGAACCTCTGCCTTTGCTGCTTTCCCAGCCACATTTCACAATCTACTTGAGGCTCCTCTGACCTCGAGCCCTCATGGGCAGTGCTCCTTCCTGCCCCTACGGAGAGCACTGCTCTGTGATGCCAATGGCATTTGTCACGAGTCTTGCGCCGCATGCTGACCAAGGCCGAGAACCGTGCCAAGGCATTCCTATATCCTTGGTGCCCTCAGCACGGTACTCAAATGTGTCACTTCATTTGCCGAAGCGAACACTGTATATAATTTTACTACCGGCACAGAGCTCTGCACAGAAACAGGCACTCAAAACTTGCTTTCGTTGAATTTTTGTGAATATCTGGGTTTCCTCGCACTTAGTGGAGAGAAACTAAAGTCTCAACATACCCATTTATGACTTCTGAACACTGGCTTGAAAAGAACCCTGAATTCTTGAAACGAGGGATGCAAGGGATGAAGGAGGACAAGGGTAAAATTATCATCACCTCTGTGAAGACGACACGGCGTTCCAGATCCACGGTGCGAAGCTGAGCCTGGAGGAAGTCTGCAAAGGAGTCATGTTGCTGTCTGTGGTAGTATTCCTGTGACAGGGACTGCACGGCAAACAGGCCCAGGGAGGTGGCACCCAGCCGAACCACCGCGTCCGGCGTGCAACAACCCAGGAGCAGCAGCTTGGCCTCCTCGGACACCTCCTGGTACAGCTCCTCGGTCAAGGGGCCGCGAGCCCGCCTCTCGCTGACCTGGAGCACCACAGAGGCACACGCGTCCGGGTGGTAGCCAATGAAGACTTCAGAAGGGCTGTATTTGTGTCTGGCTACAAACTGCTCTGCTTTCACATCTACAAATCTCTCCACCCAGCTCTTGAGCTCTTCTACGATATTCTTCTGCCACTTCTCCAAAACGGTGTTGATATCCAGATAGTGTTTCTCCAGCCGGTTAATGAGAGGGATGGGGAAATGTTTGTAGACGACGTCTTTCTCTTCAATGACTATCAAGCGGAAGTCTGGGTGAACCCGACATTTGACCCGATGGGTCCCCAGACCAAGGTCCACGTACTTCTGGCCTCCGAGGTAGACATAGTACTGATTGAGCGCATCGTAGAGGCTCTCGTAGAGGCTCTGTAGGTTGAGCAGCACCACCATCTTGCCAGTTTCCATGCAGATCTTCACTCGGTTGATATTTCTGCAGACCTGGGTGTACTCTTGGTCCCTGGGAAAGCTGGAACCGAAAATGATCTCTGGCTGCTGGTGCTCCCTGAAGAACGTCTGCTGCAGGACCTGCAGGGCCGAGTAGTTTCTGGTCAGCACAAGCAGGTAGCGGGACTCAGAGTCATCCAGCTCCTTGCCTGACACCTTCTGAAGGTCACTGTACATGTTCTGCTGGATCAGCTGCATGGTGCTGACTTCTTCTGAGCACTTCGCTTCAGGTAAATTGGCTGTAAAAATGTCCAGAGCATGGATGTCATCCTTGCCACTGAAGTTCCGAAGGATAGCTTGTGCAATATCTCGCGGGTAGGGCTCTCTATTAGAAGCCTTTGCCTTGGCGAAGACCATTTTGATTAGGCTATAGTAGTCACGAAGCCCAAAGAATTCCTTGTCTTGCTTCTGACACACGGTTTCATAGGCTCTGGCAAAGGGTGCAAAGTACCCTTGGACTCTTTGTTGAACTAGGGGCTCTGAAGAGCAAATCCCCTTAGCGCTCTCTATGAGCTCTTTCTTGTTGGGACTGCCGCGTGACACAAAAATGCCCCGGTTCATCTTGGCAGGGTCCAGGGCCCAATTGGAAATGCCTATGAAGCCAACCTTTTTGTGGGGGGCAGGATCATCCTCAATGCATCCGTATTCCAACAGCGGGTGCAGAGCCTTCAGGGGCATCTTAGGCGAGTCTTCTGCCAGTCCAACCTCATCCAACACCACCACAGAGACGTACTGCTGAAGGTCCTTCCCCTGCTGGAAGCGGGCACACTGTCTGAAGGTGCTTATGATGCCTTGGGGGGTAGAGTGTGGGCTGCACTGGAATGATACCAGATGGACCTGCCTCAGGCTCCGGAAGAGGTCCGAGTGAGCTGCCGGGCCTTGCATGGCATCCGCCACGATGGTCTTGGCAAGAGATTTGGAACTGCCGGGCTTCCCCACCAGGAAGAGGGGAATCTTCAGCTCAATGCAGATAACCATCATGAAGACATTCTCCTTCAAAGCTGAGTTCTTAGCAATGGTTTTCCTTAAAGACACACCACTTAGAAAAAGACCCTGTGTTTGAGTTATCTCCTCCAGAATAACCTTGCTGTCATTATATGGTTCTGGAAAGAGCCTGCAAATGTCTCTCCAGTATGGCTCCTTCTGTTCTAAAGAGGCGTGATAGCACACCCCGAGGGCTAGCACCAGGGACCAGAGGACAGGATCTCTCTCCAAGTTGTTTCTGCTGACGTGGGACTCCTGGAGAAAGGAATCCAGCTTTGACAGGAGCATCCTACTGTGGCTGTAAAACCATTTGAACACTCGGACACAGCGCTCCACGTCCCTGAGGCTGACAAAGCTGCACTCGTTTACTGTCGTCCTCATGAAACCCTGAGAGGCAGAAAGCACTTCTGTGATCACGCGAGTCTCGTCTTCATCCACACTGATGGAGTCCACCAGCCTCTGCACAATCTGCTGGATGTAGAGCTTTTCGGCGGTGTTATTCAGCTGTCCGAAATCCCACACCAGTGGGATCAGGCTGGGTGGCAGAGCATGCACTCGGTACACCAGCTGCCTCAGGGGGATGGAGCCAAGCCTCTCCGCCGTGTCCTCGGCATTGACCCTGTACCCCAAACCGGCCAACTCCAAACGGCAGATCATCCCCTGTGAGTGCTTCCGGTAAGGGTTGCATGCCGCTATGATATGCAGGCCCGAGTCTTTGGCCAGGGGCCGGCCGCCCACTGTACGATCGCACAGGACTTCCTTGATACAGCTTATGGCTTCGGTTGTATTGGCTTCATCGAAGAACAAGATGGTGTCCAGCTGATGTCGGTCCTTATTGAAGAGAGCAAGTTTCTCTGCCTCCCGGACTTTGGAGTAGATCATCTCTGCAGTGGTTCCTCCATGGACCTTGACCAGCTTCATGGTTTCAGCTTTGGTACCCCCGCGTCGCAGGTCGCTGAGGAATTTAATGAGCCTGGTTTTCCCGCAGCCAGTCTCTCCCATGATGATGACGGGGATCCCACACCGGAACCGCATCTCAATGGCAAGGATCTTCAGCATATTGTCCATTGTGAGCTCGTAAGTTTCATCAGGGTCCATGGGCCACTGGATCCCCAATGCCAGGCAGAGCTTTACAAGTTTCTCATGTCTGGGCAGCTTATCAAAGTCAACATTGAAGGGCACCCTCTGGAGCAACAGCCCCCGGTACAGTTCCATTCCCATGACGTCTTTCTTGATCACCCTCCCGCCGGAGAGATCGACGGCGTCAAGGCTGCCACTCCCATTGGGCTGGATGTGGAAGCCTATGAAGGTCATGGACGTGTGGTCACCATTGAAGAACACATACGGGTGAGGCTCTGACTCCCATCTCTTCCGGAGAGTGAAAGGGGCTAGGTCTTCTTCCCTGACCCCGTCCATGGTGACGGTGTGCCTCCCTGGGCTTTGATCGGATGTATGAAGTGTCGGTGTGGCGAAATCTCTTGCCATGAAGATCATGAAGGTGACCACAAAGTTCTTGAAGCCTTGCAGTGTGTCTCCAATCACGTCTGGGTTACAGAAGAGGGAGGCCTCACAATCTCTAAGCTGATAATTCAGGAACCCCGCAAAGTTCCATAGCTCTGACCAGGATGGATTTATCAACCCGCAGTAAATTAGGAAATACTGGAGGCATTCCCCAGGGGTGCCTTCCACGGAGCCTTCCTGGTACTGAAACGTGTCTAGGTTTTGTTTCTCATGGAACCGTTTCAAATATTGGTAAGGCCTCTGGAAAGTCTCGCTGCAGAACACTCTCTGATCCATCCCTGGACCACTGTAGTTCTCTTTAGGATTCAGCTCCATGTCTATCACTTCTTTGGGAGGCCGGCAGGTGACTTTTGGGAAGACATCGAGAAAACTGAAGTGGGGGGTGTGTGTACTCTAGAAAGCGGAGACATAAATACAATGGTTATGACTTCACTTCCTAAAAAAGCTTCCGCATTTTAATCCTCCATGCGATCTACACTGCATGGACCCTTTTAAGCACCCACTTCCCACAAATTGGTTTCTGTGGACTCCGTCGTGCACAGGCTGCTGTCCTGTATGTTGAGGCATCATGGAAGCTACCTACTCCACCGTTAGGTCCTTGTCACCCAACTTCCCGGAACAAAGTCTCTACTAAGCACGCGTGTTTGTGCGCATGCGTGCACAAGGTTCCCTTTTGTTAAGAAGTGTATATGACAAGAGCCTCTTTCCCATCTTAGCTGGCATTAAGAAGGACGGGCTGTGCCCAGCAGATTTACCATGTGCCGAGCACCTCTGGTATCGCACCCAAATAGCATCAATCCCAAATCGAACAAATCAAACTCAAGATGCTTCCAACTAGTAAGAGTATTTCTATTCCAGACATCATTAAAAAATAACTGTAAAGATTATTTATCTTTACTAGCACGGCAGCCAGTGGGTTCACCGAGGAGAAGTGGGGAGCGCTGGAACAGACACGTGAAGAGGCCCTGGGGTACACACCCGTCTTGAAGGCCTCTTGGGCAGCGCTGGAGCCCTTTCCTGGATTTCAATGATGTATAAATGGCATGAGTTCCGAAACCACATTTTGCCATTTACATCCATTAGGTACCGGAGAATGAGGAGTTTGAAAATGAACACCCAAAGTCCAGTCTGCACCTAGAGACAGAATCACGTGGCTTTGTTAGCATATACACAGAAGACGAGGAGATCCCCCAACCCTGAGGACCGCAGTACTCTGTCCTTGGACACGGTGATGCTGAATGTCACACACACAGAGGGAATCTTGATACGGGGAGGAGGCAGGGTGGGACATGGGGGCCACTCGACTGAAATCCTGGGGCACGTACTGAAGAGGTCACATCGAAGTGGAAGATCGTGGGTCTCGTCCGGCCGTCAGCCTCCAGGAAAGGCAGGAGGGCGTGCAGAACCTGGTTCTCATCCACCTGAGGGTCGATTAGTCGGATCACCTTTAGGGGCACTTCTTTGCCTCTATGCTTCCTTTTCAGTTTTCCATGTAATCTCTCCACATAGAGAGACTTTCCTATAACATTAAAACATGGAAATCAGGGGGTTAAGCATCTGACTCCTTGATTTCTACTCAGGTCAGGATCCCAGGGTCTTGGGATCGAGCCCCACGCTGGGCTCCTCGCTCAGCACTGAGTCTGCTTGTCCCTCTCCCTCTGCCCCTCCCTCCGTGCTCTTCTCTCCGTAATAAATAAAATCTTAAAAAAATGAAACAAAATAAAATATGGAAATTAGGTGCCAGGGCTGTGGACCAGGAATGAGAGAATCCAGAAAGATTACAAGTCATTTCTCTACGCAAAATTCAGAAGAGAAGCAATGTAACATCACGTTAAAGAATACACTTTTGAACCCTCAAATTTCCTTGCTGCTGCCTGCTCTCCTTGCCATCCCCTGGGATGGCTGGTGGCAATCCGAATCGAAGGACAGAGGCTGTGCCACCCCCTTCCAGGGGAGGGGAGGTGCAGGTTTTCCATGCAGAGAAGGTTGTGCTGTTAAGGGGATAAAGTCAAAAAAGGGAAGTCAAGGGGCATCTGTTTCTTCCCAAGACAAAGCAATCACACCTCCCTCTGCCCTCAAGACCCACATCAACCGTGAAGTGGCCAACGGAGTTTAAAAGAGAAGGAGTTTCAGAGAAGCCTACTTAGAGGAAGGTGACCTGAGCGTGAAACCCAGGGAGAAAGGGTGTCCCGTTCCAGCACAGGCCCCGACTTACAGCCTCAGAGAATCAAAGCCCCCCCGGGACTCAGTTTCCCCCCCTACAGAGGGCTCCACCTGAGTCGCCCCTGCTGGACAGGGAAGGGCTGTCAGATGGTCCCTGGGACCCAAGGGGCCCACCCACCCCAGGAGCTGTCATTACCAACACCCGCTCGCTTGGAGGCCACGATCCCCACGCACATCCGGTCCTGGAACACGTCAGCAGCCGATGGCGTGTGCTCGGGGGCCTGGAAATGCCGAGCCAGGTAGGCCCGGATGTCCTGGAGGGGCGCCTGGGGGGTGACGAGGACCTTGTACTGGCTGAAGGCCGAGGGCAGGTGGCAATGTTCCCGCTCGGAGTCACAGATCATCACCAGCTGGAAGTCCTCATGGTGCAGCTTCGAGCACAGGCTCAGGAAGAGCGCCTCCACCTGGCAGGCCACCTCGTAGCTCAGCAGGTCCGCGTACAGCAGGCTGTAGAGCCCCTGTCCCCGGGAGCCTGGGGTCAGGCAACGGAGCAGGAGCAGTGCCACTTCCTCAAACGTGGTTCCCGGGGTGCAGAGCAGCACCTCGTCGAAGGTGGGCAGCGGCTGGTGCGGGGTTTGCATGTAGATGGCCAGGGCAGCCGACAGCACCTCAGAGTGGCCACAGACGAGGAGGTTGGGCTGGCCGGCATGCAGGCCGCTGGGGAGGAGCCGCTCCACAGGACGTCCGCTCATCCAGCCCAGCAGGGCCAGACAGCGGCCGAGGGTCTCCAGGTCCAGGCAGTGAGGCAGGAGGGCGCTCGTGCACGCCATCGACTGCTCCATGACGGCCCTCAGCTTGCCCTCCAGGCTCAACTCATGCAGGAGCATCAGCCGCAGCCCCTCGACCGCCGCGCTCTCGTGCTGCCCGGCAGCCTCACCGTCGGGCCCCTCGAGGGCCTTCGCGACGTCCTTCGGGGTGCAGTTGCCTTTGATGAAGGACAGCATGGTGAGAGCAGCGTTGCTGGGCGTCTGTCTCTTGAGCTCTGTGCTCAGGTACACCAGCTGCTCGGCGGTGTAGTAGTTGAGATAAAAGTGCTTGGCCCGCTTCTCTGCCACGAAGCCCTTCCAGTGGTCCAGGAAGTGCTCCATCTGCCTGCTGATGGCCTCCAACAGCTCGGCCACTGGGCAACGGCCCTTGAGCGGGCTTATGAGCTCCAAGCCGAAGTCCATCCAAACGGAGACGCCTTGCCAGGGGGAGCAGTACACCTTGGCATGCCAGGCCCTGAACAGCATGTTTCCAGCACAGTAAAGGTTGATGAAAGCTTGGACAAGCCTCTGCACGTTGCAGAACACCTGTGGCAAATGGAACCAGGAGGCAGGTATCACAGAGCTGCGCCAGAGTTCATACAACCATCCAGAATGACACGAATGCAGATATAACTTGAAGTACTTGGGTTCATGTCTTTCCACTGGTTCCCTGCGTGGCCTTGAGCACACGGGGTAATCACAGAGGCCTTATTTCCCCATTTACATCATCAGCCTCCCACAGGACTCTCTGGTAAGGCTAAAGGATGTCATCATAAAATACAAACAACCTTGAAAGAAAAAACCCGTAACAAAGTCCAGAGGCTGTTACGTCATAAATGGATATTCCTTTATCAACAGGGTCACTTTTGATTTCAATGAAGAATCACTATGTAAATCTTTAAGTCTTTGTGGGTTCCTGCTGATTTACAGAGTGAGCGAAGCAAGAGGAGTCTCTTTCTAAGACCTGCCCATGGGGTTATCTCCTCTGCGATTCGGAGGACTCAGGACAATTCGGTCTGTGCATCTTAAGAAGGGACTACCGACCAAAGGGCCTGTTGGAGCTCAGACGTCTCTTGGGGTCAGGAATTGGGGTGATTGCATTCTGCCCACCTGCTGGCTCCCCACTCCATGGACTTAAAGCAGAATGCTTCCTATCAACTAATGCAAACTCAAACCCTTCTGACTTTCTCTGGTCACTGGGCAGTGAGAGTCCTCTGCCCAAACATGAGCTCATGACATCTGCTTGGCCCCAATGTCATCACGAGTTCTCACCTTGGAAAATACCTCTACTTGAACGTTGCTGTGATCTTTCTTGCCAGACATCAGCATCAATTTGTTCAAAAGCTCCTTGAGGTCTTCCAAAGAGTAGACTCGCACCTCCTCACGGCCTCCATGGCTCTCGGGCAGGAGCAACTGCAGAACCGTGTCTGGGGAGATCTGTGGAACTGTGTATGCTCAGAGGTCGTTTTTCTGGAGGCAGAACCCCACCCCCACCCCACTCTGCAGCAGCCTGCACATACTACTGCTCGCTGTGCCAGGAGGCAGGGAGGCTCACCTTTTGGCCACCCTTGGGGGCCCGGATCTCATAGATGCCTTTGTCATTGATGGCCGTTGCCAATGACAGGGAAGAGAGTTCTACTGACCCGTGACTTTCCTTCACAGTCTTCAGCCACTCCAAGTTCCTGGCAGAGTCACGCTGTTGGGACAGGAGGGGAAACAGGCCACGGTGTGAGCGACCTTCTTTCTCTTCTTCCTGTGGCTACTCCGTCTCTGCTCCCACGGGGCAAGCCCCCCGTCCCCATCTCCTGCCCGCAGGGGAGGCCTTCCTCACCCACTGCCCTCTCGCTTATCCCTCTCAGTCACTGTCCCACAGTGTTGCACTTTATGTAATGGGCTGTCTGTGTCCCTCCCAGTGGCCACTGCCCTGGCGAGCACATGGGGGCACGTGGATGGAATGGTGGGAGGGCTTCGTGCTGCCGGGCCCCTAGGCAGGGGTAATGCTGGACAGAGCAGAGCAGTGCGGCCTTATATTCTAAGTATGCTTCTGGGGACCCCAAGTCCAAATGGAAGCACTTGGAGAAACTACAACAGAGACTTTTTGTTCAGACATAAGCTTCCAGCAGCAGGAATGGAGCCACCTCTACCTGGTCCTTTTGCTTCTCCTTTCCTCCCTCACCCTCAGGTGGATCTGGCGGACATCACTTCTGCGCACTAGCCACGCGACACAGGATGGGTCTGCTCGGACCCCGGTGCAAATGGTTTACTCAAACTAACATGTTCATTCATTTTTCTGATAAAAAATTAATTTACAAATGGATAGGGGCGCCTGGGTGGCTCAGTCGTTAAGCGTCTGCCTTCGGCTCAGGTCATGGTCCCAGGGTCCTGGGACTGAGCCCCGCATTGGGCTCCCTGCTCGGTGGGAAGCCTGCTTCTCCCTCTCCCACTCCCCCTGCTTGTGTTCCCTCTCTCACTGGGTCTCTCTCTGTCAAATAAATAAATATTTTTAAAAATTTACAAATGGATAAAGAAGATGTGGTCCAAATATACAATGAAATATTACTCAGCCATCAGTAGGGATGAATAACCAACTTTTACATCAACATGAATGGGACTGGAGAAGATGATGCTAAGTGAAATAAGTCAAGTAGAGAAGTCAATTATCATATGGTTTCACTTATTTGTGGAACATGAGGAACAGCATGGAGGACATTAGGAGAAGGAAGGGAAAAACGAAGGGGGGGAAATAGGAGGGAGAGACGAACCATGAGACACTATGGACTCTGAGAAACAGACTGGGGGTGTTAGAGGGGAGGGGGGGCGGGGGGATGGGTTAGCCTGGTGATGGGTATTGGGGAGGGCATGTACTGCATGGAGCACTGGGTTGTACGAGAACGGTGAAGCGTGGATCACTACATCAAAAACTGATGATGTACTGTATGGTGACTACATAACATAAAATAAAATTTAAAAAGAAAATTAATTTACAGTGGTGCCTGGCTGGCTCAGTCTGTGGAGCATGCAATTCTTGATCCCAGGGTCCTGAGTTCAAGCCCCATGTTGGGTGTAGAGATTATTTAAAGAAATTTAATTTATACCAATTGTGGAAAACATGGAAAGTACCAAGAAATATACAGAATTTTTTTTTAAGATTTTATTTATTTATTTGAGAGAGAGAATGAGAGAGAGAGAGAGAGCGAGAGAGAGCACATGATAGGGGGGAGCGTCAGAGGGAGAAGCAGACTCCCCACTGAGCAGGGAGCCCAATGCGGGACTTGATCCCGGGACTCCAGGATCATGACCCGAGCTGAAGGCAGTCGCTCAACTGACTGAGCCACCCAGGCGCCCAAGAAATATTAAGTAACACCACCATTCAGAAAAAAACACTGGTCATATGTTAGTCTTTTTTCCATGTGTGTTTTGCACGGTGGAAATTGCTCTTATTTACGTGAAATTTTGAATTCTAATTTCTAATGTAACAAGGGAAAGAAAGCATTTCCACATACGAAGGAAAACTGGTTTTAAACATCATTTTAACATGTGCCACACAGGTGGGGTGACTTGTAGTCCTGCCCCTCGTGATGCCGAACAGCCCGGTGTGCAGCTTTGTGTGCTTGGTTGGATGAAGCCAGAAGGGAGACTTACCAGTTTATAGGGCAGGTGTGGGTCATTCTCCAGGGCCTTCCACAGTTCTTCGAGATGCATCATGAACTCGTCAAATCCTGCACTCACATCCAGCTTATACAGCAGCGATGCATAGCCCTGCACGGCGTCGTGGAAATAGGCCACCCGGTCCACGTCGATGTCATTCTCCCCCGCGGAGATAGAGGCCAGGTCCACAAATACCTTCAGCTCGTTGATGCCTTGGGGCGAGGAGAGACAGGTGAGCGCCTGGGGGCTCCCGGATGATCCCACACTCAGACCTCAAACAAGAACACTTAGGCTATAAATGGATAGTGATGGATTTTTAGGGTCTGATCCACTTTCTGCTTTTAGTACAAATCTGGGGCCGTGTTTCCTTTGCTGTTGATGTTGACACCCCTGGCCAACGCCTGCCCCTTACAAAGCAACAGCAACATCCGGACACGGCACAAGGCTTCCGTGCGCTTTGTCGCGTATAAGCCACACAACATCGCTGTTTAATGCAAAAAGAAATGGGCTCAGCTGGTAAATGCTATGTTGACATTAACTACAAAGAGATGGAGATAATTCTCTTTGGGCTACTTACTGATCAAAGGATGTGCATCAAAGTGGGCCAAGGAGCCCACAGTTGAAAGTACTGAGCATCCGATGAGAGACAGCACCCCCTCCCTGCATACCAGTATGCCTGCCGCCCCTTTCCTGCTTCTTGCACCTGTCTTCCTTACCTCTCCTCCCCGCCGTGCAACCCCTCTGTCAGAGGCACCTAAACCACAGGACAAAAAAGGCTTCCAAGCTCTTGGCCAAAAAAAGAAGCGCACATAACACTGATGAGCTGATGTAATGAAATCTCGTCTGTGGACAAGAGCTTACCTTACTTTCTAGTTAAAATCAACCAGGGGAAAAAGCTAAAGGGGACAAGATTTGTAAGAAAATGATACCCAACTGTTCACAGCAAGCCTCCAGAGTGGGGGCAAAAAGTAGCCAAGGGAAGTTTTTATGCCGGAACATACGAAATACTGCCCTGAGGCCCATTCTACCAACGATCGAGGAGGCACACACTGCACAGCTACGGAAGGGATGCAGACAGCACGTCTGTTCTCTACACAGCTCGTGATCAAGGGGAGGGACTGCCTGTAAGTTTATGGAACCCCCCGCGAGCCATCTCAACACTCTCTCCCGACTCCCAGCGACCTCAATGACCGGCTGTACCTCCGAGAGCCTCCCGGACCCAGCTGATGAACTCCTTGCTCAGGGACAGCTCACTCAGACACTGGGACCGGGTCTCACTGATGTCCTGCAGCAGCTTGTTGGCATGGATAAGCTGCTTGCTGATCTGCTCCAGCTTCTCATGGTGATATACGTCCAAGTTGTCAGTCTGCAAGACAGAGCTCTACTGTGGGCTGGACCTGGTTACCTGGAACCCTGGAGTCCAAGCAGCAGCACTGACCATCCCAAAGACCCCGGCCCACTCTTCCTGGACTTGCAGCGGCTAAAGGCAGGTGCACGAAGCTCCTGACCGGGAGCTGGGACGCTAGAGCCCCCATTGCCGTCTCCCCATCGATCCACAGTAGCTACTATTCCTCCATACCTGGCAGTCCGCAAAGCAACTTACGCACGAACTCTGCCAGGTGCATATTGTTACTTTTCCTATTTTATGGGTAAAGAAGCGGAGGCCCAGAGCAGTGACCTACTTGAGAACACGCTGCTGGGATCTAAGCCTAGGTGTGCATACTTCCAAATTTTGTGCTAAATTTTCACCGTCTTCACATCTACACCATAACATAGATCACGGGATACCTTGTAAATCCTGGCCTGAAGGAACACAAAGCAGAGTCCCTGCTTCCTCACCATAGCAGAGGCGGCTTACTGTGTACCACTCCTTGCCAGCACTAGCAGATGTGAACGCAGAGGGGGCAAAACAAACCCAGCTCTTGCCTCTCCAGCCTCTCTCTAGCCTGATGAAACCAGATGACTCATTCCAAATCCTTGGCTACCAGAAGAGGGTCACTGCACATTCCCAAATTCTTGTCCCTCATGGCCACCTGAGAAAATGAATGTTCACTCGCCAGGAGTGCGTGCGCTGCTTATAAACAGGTAGAAACGAAGCCCTTGGCATGATCAGGCATCCGGCGAGATGCAACAAGAACTCCTGGGGGAAGCTGTGAAACCATCCTGTCCAGCTTCCAGAACCCGGAGAGCCCATGGGAGCCCCCCCACCCCCACCCCATGGGTCCCTGGCAAATAACTTACAAAGTTTAATAAAGTGTGCAGAACACCAAAGTCACCGGTCAGGCCCAAATTCTCCTTGACCTTCAAGATGACCTTGGCTGAGCTGACAGCCTGGTTCAGGTGATGGTACTCCCTGATCTGCCCAACGCGATCCCCGATCCAGTCGCGTTGGTCGCTGGGGTCCAGGACACACATAAGACGGAGTTCGGTGTCGAGGTGGCCGTAGTTATTCACAAAGTCCTTGAAGGTGGTGTCGACCTCCTGAAAGGTGATCTCTCCTGACCTCAGATCCTCATATAGTTTCATAAACCTCTTGAAACAAGGGAGAAACAGATATCCATAGGCCTTCTCGGGCTGAAAAATCCGCCTTTCCAGCTCTTCCTCGGGCTCACTCAGCACTTTTGCGGCGTCTTCCCAGAAGACCTGGAAGATGTGGCTCTCCTTTAGCTGCTCCACCTTTTCGGCCATCTCTTGGACTTGGGGGCTCAGGTTGTAATGCGTTGTCCTCTTCACGTCCGGGGAGCTGAGTGACAACCTCACTGTCACGGTGTCACTCAGTCTTTTACTGCCGAGATCTTCCAAGTGTCTTTCTGCCATCTCTTCCACATCCACTTTGAAACCATAAAGAACATCAGAAGTCAAACCTCTACTGGCCACACCACTGTATTTTATTTTCCACATGCCTACCGTCCTTGCTGCTCATAAGAAAACTCACGTGAACACACTTGCTGGCATTTCTCCTCACTAAGAACCTGTTTATCTCCCCACCAGCCCCCACCCAACTCCCAGCTTGTTCATGAATTTTCTTTTTTTTTTTTAAAGATTTTATTTATTTATTTGAGACAGAGAGAATGAGAGAGAGAGAGCACATGAGAGGGGGGAGGGTCAGAGGGAGAAGGAGACTCCCCGCCGAGCAGGGAGCCCGATGCGGGACTCTATTCCGGGACTCCAGGAACATGACCTGAGCCAAAGGCAGTCGCTTAACCAACTGAGCCACCCAGGCGCCCTTGTTCATGAATTTTCACAACAAAGCAAGCACGGTCACTTCTGGGCAGGGATGACAGCATGGACACTGCCTGCTTCACTCCCTCCCCACATCCCGCACTTCAGGGCCAGAACAGACATGGTCTTGGAAAAGTCATAAGCCAGCTGGGCTGGGAGGAGCAGAAAAGGGCAGCGGGGGTTGAAAAGCGGATGTGCACCAGTGGCCAAGGCCAAGCTGGGCCCCAGGACGTGGAACCCCAGCCCGCGGCAGGGAGGCAGGAGTCAGCCAGGCTCCTGACACAGGATTCCCAGCAGCATACACACTGGTTGTATGGCTGCTGGAGGTAGGGAGCTGGTGAGGGAGTGAGGAGGCCTGGCTTGAAAGGCTGGAGAAGAGGTCCGACTCTCTTGCCCACCCCATTCTAGATAGCAGGCCAGCCACCCTTTCCACACCAGCAAGGGACAGCTGCTAATGTGGAGGGTGCTCTGCGGCCACCAAGCTGGCTAGCCCCAGAGAAGACCTAACGTGTCCACCACAGGGCTAGCTGCACCACCCTCAGGGTCTTCCATGGGTTTGCTGGGTCCCCCTCTTTGTACAGACAGAAAAAGAATTCCCAGACATATGTGAAAAATCTTTTACATGAAAGACAGATATGAAAACATAGCAACATAAAGACGACTCGGAGGAAACAGGAAACTCTGGGAGTAAAAGACCAGGAAACCTCTAGGGGTGCCTAGGTGGCTCAGTTGGTTGAGCTCTAACTCTTGATTTCAGCTCAGGTCATGATCTCAGAGTCCTGAGATCGAGCCCTGTGTCAGGCTCCACACTCAGTGGGGAGTCTGCTTGGGATTCTCTCTCTCCCTCTGCTCCTCCCCCTGCTCTCTCCCTCTCAAGTAAATGAGTAAATCATAAAAAAAAAAAAAGACAAGAAAGAACTCTAAACCAAAAATGCCAATAATCTCAGAAAAATAAGACACTACAGTTGTGAACAAGAACAGGATAGTATAAAAAAAGGTCATTCAGAGAAAAAGTTGCTCCCGTAAATCAAATATTTGTGTGAAGTGAAACGAAAAACACAATGGAAAGGTTGATGGTTATATTGCAGAAATTTCTCCGAAAGCAGAGCGGAAACCAGAGACAGGCAACAGAAGAGGAAGTTAGGGAAGTTCGATGGCCACCCCAGGAGGTCTGGCACCCAACGATGTGCATTTCCATGAGAGAAAAAACTAACCACTTAAAGAACTCTGGAGAATTGCCCAGGAGTCAAGGATGTGGATTTCTGGACCAGGAAGACCCATCCCATTATGTCCAATACGGTGGATGGAAACCAACCCTGACCAAGGTACATCATTATGAACTTTCAGAAGAGTGGGACCAAAAAGATCTGGAGAGCCTTCAGAGAGAGTAAGCATGCCACACACACAGGATCAATAGTGAGAATCGCATGTGAATTCTCAACAGCGACCGGGACAGTGCAGCAACATGTCCAAGATCCCGCAGGATTTCTGCTCTGTAATTCTGCCTGGCCCAGGTGTTACCCTGGCACAAGGGCAGACATCCTCAGATGTGCAAGGATTCGAGATGTGTTCCCTCTCTCGGGAGTGAGCAGGGGACAGAGAACTCGTTCCACTAAAACACAGGAGTGAAAGACAGGAGAATCATGGGGTCTGGGAAACAGATCTAACTGGGGAGAGATGTAAAGGAAGCCCTTAGGATGGCGAAGGAAGATTCTAGAACTACAGCCCTCCAGTCTGGGGAGAATCCTTCTGGAAGATCTAACTGATTGTTTTGTAAGGAAATCCACACAGTTGGTAAAGAGCCAGGGGTTGAATTGAAAACAAAGCATAGGAGAAGACGAGAATTTTAATTCCAGAGACAACAACGCTGGTGCAAGAAACATAAAACAACGATGGTCTATTTCACGGCTTGGTTGTGAATGGTGTATTTACACAGACGTGATCATAGACCTGAATGGTGATCTGACTGAAACCCTGACAGGACCGGGAATGGAGGGAGGCTGGAAGGGGTGTGTGTGTGCGCGGGGCCTGGAGAAACAGAGACCCAGCCCTCATGTTCCATGGGGACTGATGCTTCAGCCTGAACGGTGAAGGGGACGTCTAGGTGCGCCATGCAGGGGCATGGGGATAAGTACCAAAAAGAATAAGGAGGTGCGTGCGTGTGACTTGCCTCCCCCGAGGCTGCCGTGTGACTCGTGTTCACTGTCTGGTCCTCTGACCCTTCCCCCCTGGGGGTCCCTCAATGTCGTTTGTGTTAACTCTTAGGAGTATCACCTTTTATCAGATGTTTCACCTGCTCACACAACCTCAGGAGACTGTCCACACATGTCTTCTCTCTCTTCAGAAATTTCAGCTCATCCTTTCTCCAGTCCAGCACTTCCTTCATGTTGTGCTTTTTCTCTTGGGGTAAAAGACCTTTTCTCTCTGGAAGAAAAAAGGAACCCAGTAGAACAAACAAGCAGAGCCTTTTCCGTGCAACTGTCTCCTCCACATCCCTTTGAAGATGCTCCACGTTCACGGCTACAGGGAGGGACAAGGGGGCTGTGTGCACAGCCACACGGGCAAGATGCCTATGAGCTCAGCCGCGTGGAGAGAGACAGAGCGGGTCTTACTGGGTCACCACCTTCTCACTTTCCCACTGTTTTCTGGAGCATTAGAAACCATCCCCTCTCCACTTACTGACAGGAAGAGCCACTCATCGTAAAGATGACAAATGTCTCCCCTCTACAAAATACACAGGCAAATGCAGTCATTGCCCACTAACCTGAAGCCCAGACCCCACTCGGATACTTACTTATCTGCCAGATTTCCAGAAACCGATCTGCGCACTTCGTGATGAGCTCCAGTTGTCCAACTAAAATGGTGCCATTCAGGAGGTCCCCACTGACTTTCGTGAACACAGAGTCGGCGATAGCCAACAGCCTCTTGCTGTCCTCAGTAATACTGGCTAATATCTTCTCATCGGTTCCTGATCAGGTGGAGAACAGAGTTAAAACCGTGGGTGCCCGCTTCTCCCCCCGATTCTGAGAACCACGGGGGTCGGTCCCCAACTGCCTCCTCATTGTTCTGCCCCCACTTCCACACAAGACAAGTGAAGGTCACTCTGTGTCTCGAGATGTGCTTCTCCCTTCACTCGATTCTGCTTTTGCCTGGAAAGCTTCCCAATGACCTTGTTCATGAAGAGGACTCCTCCCATGGTGGGAATCAGCCAGGAGAGCCACATTGCTCGGGGTTTTAAAACCTGGGGCCCCCTCAGCATGCTGAATATCATTCTTTTTTTTTTTTAAAGATTTTATTTATTTACTGGAGAGAGAGAGAGTGAGAGAGAGCATGAGAGGGGAAAGGGTCAGAGGGAGAAGCAGACTCCCCACTGAGTGGGAAGCCCGATGTGGGACTCGATCCTGGGACTCCAGGATCATGACCTGAGCTGAAGGCAGTCTTAAACCACTTGTCTCCTCTGCGTGCCCCCAGCTGGAGAATCCATGCAGGGGAAGAGTGGCTGCACTCGAACCCAGTGAGGGTGACCCAGATGGTTTTAAGGAGGGCGTTTTCACAGCACGTGGAAACAGAGAAACATCAATGTGAGGGTTTGATTCTCTGCACATCTTGGCTCTCTGGCAAAATTTTGAATTTGAATTTTAAGATCAATCTAGAAGACAAGAGTTTTTAAATATATTTAGTTCAACCACCAGAAGTTTTCCCTCCGAGTAATTTTAGGGTTGCACGGCATGATGAGAAGACCAGATTTCTCTGTGCCATTAAAAGCACATGCACCAGCTTTGTTCATAATTGCAAATTCCTGGAAGCACCGATATGTCCTTCAGTGGGTGAATGGACAAACTGTGGTCCATCCGGACGATGGAATATTATTTGGTGATAAAAACAAAGGCGCTTTGAGCCACAAAAGACATGGAGGAAACTTAAATGCACATCACTGACTGAAAGAAGCCCATCTGAAGAGGCCAGAGACTGTACGACTCCAACTGGTCCTGAGGACATTCTGAGAAAGGCAGAGCTACAGGGAGGCGTGGGGGAGGGGTGAACAGGTGCAGCGCGGGGCATTTTTAGGGCAGTGAGACTATTCTGTAGGATATCCTACTGGTGGACACACATTGTACATTTGTCCAAACCCACGGAGTGTACAACACCAACCGTGAACCCTAACGCAAACTGTGGACTTCAGTTAATAATTGTGTCCATATTGGCTCCTCAGTTATAACCAATGTCCCACACCACATTAAGACATTAATAGTGGGGCGCCTGGGTGGCTCAGTTGGTTAAGCAACTGCCTTCGGCTCAGGTCATGATCCTGGAGTCCCGGGATCGAGTCCCGCATCGGGCTCCCTGCTCGGCAGGGAGTCTGCTTCTCCCTCTGACCCTCCTCCCTCTCATGCTCTCTGTCTCTCATTTTCTCTCTCTCAAATAAATAAAAAAAATAAAATAAAAAAAATCATAAAAAAAAAGACATTAATAGCAAGAAAAACTGTGTGTCGGGGGCAGGGAGGTACAAATATGTGAACTCTGTACATTCTGCTTAATTTTCCTGTAAATTTACAGCTGCTCAAAAAGTGTCTGTTAATTTTAAAAAACACAAATGTAATCTTTTCAAGTGAGTAGCTTTCAATAATGTACATTAAAATCCCACATCCATGATCTTACTTTATCCCTACCACACCCACATGCAAGGAACTCAGCTTTTTTTTGGCTGTCCCTGTCATCTGATGGAACAGAGACTCCAAAATCATCTCACTGGGATTTTTAGTTCTAAATCCAGTGCTTTCCCCCTAAATCTGAATCTGACGACTTACAAACTGTAATGTGATGTTTTGGGGGCAAAACATATCTCCCCCTCTTTGATCACAAAATACTCAGGTGGTGCGGGGGTGGGGGCGGAAGAAACAGATGGTACTTAGTCTTTGGTCAAAAGTCGACAATATAGGATCGGACATTGATGCTGATCCCAGACTAACAGAGGGGTTTCTCCAGCCAGACACACGTGGGTTTGAATTTTAGTCCTTGATGCTTATCCCTGAGACCTTGGGTAAGTCACATTACACCCCCATCTGAAGAACAGGGATCTTCCAGGACTGTGTCAGGGAACCTATGTTGGCACGGTAGCTGGGGCATGGCCAGCATTCAGAGAAGGGTGGCTTTTGGGGTTAGTGGGGTTTTTTTTCAAAGGTTTATTTTATTTATTTATTTGACACAGAGTGAGACAGCAAGAGAGGGAACACAAGCAGGGGGAGAGGGGGAGGGAGAAGCAGGCTTCCCACTGAGCAGGGAGCCCGATGTGGGGCTCGATCCCAGGACCCTAAGATCATGACCTGAGCCAAAGGCAGATGCCTAATGACTGAGCCACCCAGGCACCCCTGGGGTTAGTTCTTATTCACAGTGTAGGATATTCTGAATCCCCCTGGGTCCCTCCATCAGGTCTGCTTCCTTTGTCGAACATCAACATATCCTAATGAAGTACCAGGTCATAGTCTGCTCCCCTACCCCGGGGGTCGGGCAGACACAAGCAGACAGAGCAAGCGTTCCCAGCACCCCACACAGACGTACCGCACAACCTGAAGAGATGCTTGATGTCCGGCCATGTGAGCAGGTGCTTTAAAACCTCATCCAGGTCATCCACGGCCTCCCCGTTGTTTCTCGGCCAGGACTTAGTGATCACAGCCGACACAAGAGTGCCGAATTTCCGCAGGTCATGAGAAGAGATTCTCTCAAGAATACTGGTCTGAGACTATAAGATAATGAACAAAGAGAGAGAGATGGAGGAGGGTTTTTTTTTATTGGTTTGCTTTTGAATAACATAATAAATCTCTCATCCAATAGCACTCCAGAAATCCTTTGTGAATAGTTTAACAGAGTCTCAAAAAAAAGCAAGAGAATAAAATACTTCACTTTTTCCAAGACATTCCCGTTTCCCTGTGTGTTGATTCCTCATATGTGACGGGTAGCAGAGACATGGAGATGTGAACTCACACACACACAGATGTGGAAACAGGCGCGCAAAGACACACACAGACGCGCCTGCAGGCCACAGCCCCTCTCCTTCTGGCTCACCGTCACTTTCTATGTTTTTCCTGGACTTACCATGAAAAACACCAACCATAATAATATGTGTAAACCATTGGTACACATAACTCTAAACTGTCATTCTTTTAAAGCCTGCCTACACACAGCACATATGTTTCAATTCTCCACCAAGAGATAAAATGTCCTCCCCCTTCTTTAGGTTCAAAGTTTGTACAAAAAGTTTTGGTAGCTTGTAAAAAAAAAATAGGGTTAGTTTATAAGAGATACGTATAAGGAGGATCATACACCGTGACCAAGTGGGATTTATCCCCAGGAGGCAAGGTTGGTTTAACATAAAGAATTTGTTAACATGGGGCCGCGGGAGGCTCAGTCATTACGAGTCTGCCTTCGGCTCAGGTTGTGATCCCGGGGTCCTGGGATCGAGCCCCACATGGGGCTCCCTGCTCCGCGGGAAGCCTGCTTCTCCCTCTCCCTCTGCCCCTGCTCGTACTCTCTCTCTCTTTCTCTCTCTCGGAAATGAATAAACAAAATCTTAAAAAAAAAAAAAAAAGACTTTGTTAGCGTGATACATCGTATCTAGGGAAAAGGGGGGGAAATCACAGGCTCGTCTCCGGCGACGCAGAAACCTTCCACACAACATCCCATGCCATCTGGGATAAATCTCCCAATGAAGCAGGAACAGGAGGAGCATCCTCGACCTGACGAAAGGCTCATGCGGAAAGCCCCCGGCTAACCAACGACGCGCTCAGGGTGAAGGACCGAGGGCATCCTCTGGAGATGGGGAGCCACACGAGGACGTCTGCCCCGGGGCTTCGAATCAGACCAATTAACAAGAACAAGATACAGACGCACCCGGATCATCCGGGTCGGAGAGGAAGAAGTAAAACTACTCCCAGCAGCTATGACGGGATCTCACGTACAGAAAACCCTAGAGCCCGAGGCTGTTCCTAAGAGGCCGTGTGTGCGGCAGAATCACTTCCCGCTTTGCGAGAAGACCCCCCCCCCCAAGTGAGTCGACAGAATCTTTTCAACTTCGTCCATTCTCCTCCGTAAATGTTCCGCCGGCCTGTGGAGGGTTCCACCGCACGCCGCCGGCGGTAACCCAGGCCCGCAGCAGTGACCCGCTCGCCCTCCGAGCTCACCCGCGAGCGGCTGGGGCTGACGGCGCGGCACCTGTACCAGCAGCAAGCTGGGCGGCATCTCAGGGAGGCCGTCGGGGACACCGACCTGCAGAACCCTTCCCCTAGGCCGGGAGGCGGATGCCCGCGCCCATGCCCGCGCTGGCAGCGGGGCCCAGGACCAGCGGGGCTCAGCACCCGGCCCCCAGCTCGGGATGTCAAGACCGCGGGGAACCCAGACGCGTCCCCGGGCGAGAGGGGTGGCTCACCCGGCAGGCTGAGCTCACTGCTTCAATGACACACTTCTCGAAGCATTTCGACACGCTGTCCTCTAGGCCCGTGGCATCCCAGTGGGGGCTGCAGAAGGCGGAGATCTGGACGAGAGGCTTCTCCTGCGAGAACAGTGAGCGCTTTGGGGGCTGCACTCGTAACACTCTGGGCAGTAAGAACATTATTCTCTACTTTCCCCACACTGCAGCGGGTCCCCATTATTCCACCTTCCACCCCGCACTGACCGTGTGCCCCACGGGGCCCCTCTAACTGTAGCCATGACACAAACAAGACTCCCAGTTCAGAGTCTCCCTTCCTACCCTGCAGAAAAAGCGCCTGGCCCCGCAGCTTGCAAAAACAGGTAAATTTTGAAAAATAAGTGATTTCCCCTTGTTTCTACTTCTCTAAAAAGCATCATTTAATAGTTACATATAAACATTGCCTATCATGTAAAAACAAACCCTAATTTTCCTAGGGTCACAAGCTTTAACTAAAAACGAAGAACACTTGTTTCCTCATTTGTCACCGGGTTAAGGCTTCTGTCACCAACAAGCCACTGCATATGGGGGGGCTTTACTCCCCATACCTAGGGTTTCCCTGGTGGCAAGACCCCGTTCCCTTCTTCTTCGCTGGAATATCATCTTTGGTCAAAGACGGATCAAAAATGCAAGGTCATACTGACCCAATGCCCTGCGCACACTAGGGCTATCCATTCAAATACACCGTTCTATCTGTAGGTTGTTACAGATGGTCTGGCTTCATCAAAATGCCCCCTGAAAAGAACATCCTGACTTCTGGTACCTGTTTGATTCTCTCTTCCAAGTCCCCCATCAAGAACTCCTTCCAGCCATACTCCACGGGGAAGCTTATTTCCGCCAGCCGTCTCCAGACCTGCAAAGCCCACATGTCAGTGACAGCCACATGACAACTAAGTGCCATGATGAATTCTCTGAAAAAGGAAAGACTATTATGGCAGTTCCAGGGGCGACGGGCACCTGGGTTTTGAGCCTGTCTTTGTCCCTGGTGAGCTGTGTCGGTGGCGAGTCAGAGCCACCCACCCCAGCCTTTGAGAAGGAAGGGCAACCAGGAGGGTCCTTCTACCGTGTAACTGGTTTTTATTCTGGAAGTATTTCTCTCCCTTGCTGTATTTCAAAAACCTTCGGACATACAAAAACAGTTACAAGAATGGCCCAATGACACCCATATTTCTTCAGCTGGATTCCCCAGGTGCTAATACTCAACAGCTACTTCCTCTCTTGTGCTCTCTCTGTAAGAAGCGCTTCCTCTGCAGAACCACTTGAAGAGGAGAGGTGCAGGTACCACGCCATGTGGCCCTGAAAGACTCGGGCAGGCATCTCCGAACACCGTGGCCCTTCTGCTGCACGATCACGATCCACGTGCCACACTCAGGGCACTTCATGTCAGTGGGACCCAGTTCTCTGATGGGGGTGCTGTCCACACTCTGCTGTCCTGTAGACTGTCTCTCGACCTGATCTGGCTCATAATTCTCCCGGGAGGAGATCCAGATTTGATTTTTTTGTGCAGGAGCACTATGAAGTTGAGCCATACTGAAAATGTATTTTTGTAGGTCAGGCAGGGTCGAGAGTCAGCACCTTCCCACAGCTCGCCTGAGACCTTGGGAGTGCTGTCGCATCAGAGACGTGCAGAAGGAGGCCATGAGACCCCTGTCCCGTCAGGGCTGACGGCCAGGGCTGCCGGATTTCTCTTCTCCTTTTCTCCTTTGCATTAAATGGTCATCTGTGGCAGCCTACGCTGGATATCCTGCTCCTTCACACTCCTATGCACTGAGTTCACCCATGGAGGAATCTTGCCTAAGTCCATTACTCCTGCCGTGTTACAGAATGAAGGGTGTTTTTTGTTTTCTTTTGTTTTTTTAAGTAGGCTCCATGCCCAATGTGGGGCTTAAACTCATGACTCTGAGGTAGAGACTCACTCTATGGACTGAGCCAGCCAGCTGCATTCTTCATTAAAAAAAAAAAAAAAAAAAGGACAGTCATTTAAGCATCTGGCCCTTGATTTTGGCTCAGGTCATGATCTCAGGGTCATGAGATCGAGGTCTGAGTCAGGCTCCACACTGGACATGGAGACTGCTTAAAAAAAAAAAAAAAAAAAAGCAGCTTTCCTTTCTCTCCCCCCCTCCTTTTTTTCTATAAACAAGTATCAATGACTTGTAATCCAGTAATGGTGTTACTCATTTGGATGATCAAATTGTCCTAGATTTGGCTAACTGTCCTTCAGACTAGCTTCTGTGTCCTTTTTTAAACATGTGGGATAACTTCCAATTTATAGAAATCCTGCAGAGATAAGACGGTTCGCATGTATGCTCAACCCAACTTCCCCCGAAGTTCATGCCTTCCTTGGCCTCAGTAGGGCTATCGAAGAGCCTCAGTAGGGCTATCGAAGCTAGGGAACGGGCACTGCTAGAGCACCGTGAGCTACGGACACAGCTCGTCTCCATCCCAGGGTCCACTCTAGGATGCCAGCCCGCCATCACTCCAGTTCCCACCACTGGCCCCAGGCTGGCGGGCGCTGCACTCTTCCTGCTGCATCTGGAACCTGCTGTCCTTCCAGAAGCACAGGCTTCTTCGTGGGGCTGATATTTAGCAACCATGCCTGGCGCTCCCACTGTGCTCCCGGGCCTGGCTGTCCTGATTTCTAGGCCTTTCAGTGGAGAGAGCTGGGAGCCACTACAGCTTTCTGGGTCATGAGTTCACACCAACACCGCTGGCCCCCTGCCCTTTGCCGCATCTCCCTTCCCCACGGTGAGAAAGAACTCCGGCTCCCAACAGTGTTGACTCCTGTGCTATTTGCTCAGTCTTAACAGGACACACAGATCGCTCCAGAAGTACTATGTCTGTTCCACCACCAACCGCGAAGTTTCTAAATAAAGTTCAAGGGGCGCCTGGGTGGCTCAGTCGTTGAGCGTCTGCCTTCGGCTCGGGTCATGATCCCAGGGTCCTGGGATCGAGCCCCACATCGGGCCCCCTGATCGTGGGAAGCCTGCTTCTCCCTCTCCCGCTCCCCCTGCTTGTGTTCCTGCTCTCTCTCTGTCAAATAAAATCTTTAAAAAAATAAATATTTCTAGGGGCGCCTGGGTGGTTCAGTTGTTAAGCGTCTGCCTTCGGCTCAGGTCCCAGGGTCCTGGGATCGAGTCCCGCATCGGGCTCCCTGCTCGGCGAGAAGCCTGCTTCTCCCTCTCCCACTCCCCCGGCTTGTGTTCCCTCTCTCGCTGTCTCTCTCTCTGTGTCAAATAAACAAATAAAATCTTTAAAAAATAAATAAATAAATAAATAAATAAATAAATAAATAAATAAAGTTCAAGACTCATGTGGGTTTTCTTCAGTTTGATCTCAGCCTCGGTCCCTCTCAGGATGAGTGCCAGAAGTTCTGTGCTCTGAGTATTTGGATTCATGATCTTTTCCCCTCCGTGGGGAGAAGTGGCAAGTCTGAGATATAGCAAGGGTCATCAGCCCTGTTCCTGTACGGTCTCAGCCGTGTGATTTGATGACCATCCCGTTAAAGTGTCCCTGGAAGGTGATATCCTGTTGAAACCTGGTAAAATGAGCCATTTGGCTAGGTTGCTCCTCTCCCTTTCCACAGCTCTGTCCTAGCGCTAGCTAACAGTCTTCAAGAACATGGCTGGGTTTGCCCCATCTCCCCAAACCGTGGCTGCCTCCTCCACAAGACGGGTGACAGCAGCACCAGCCTCAGAGGGGACGCTCAATGACATTTTAATTAACATTATCATTTCACCATTACTACTGCATTTAACTGAAAATCATCCTCTCGTGTCAATGGACCAAAAGCCATCCTGAACTCATTCTTAATGTTTGGGGGATTATACCATTTGAAATCTTGAAATAACATTTAGTAACTCGGCAATTATAACTCAATAATTCAATCGTTTTGTTTCGGTGGGATTTAAGTCTTAGTCTGAAATTTCGCAGAGCAATTACAGAAGACTTTTCTGATGCTTAAGAGTCACAAGCTGAGGGCGCCTGGGTGGCTCAGTTGGTTGAGCAACTGCCTTCGGCTCAGGTCATGATCCTGGAGTCCCGGGATCGAGTCCCGCCTCGGGCTCCCTGCTCAGCGGGGGGTCTGCTTCTCCCTCTGACCCTAACCCCTCTCATTCTCGCTCTCTCAAATAAATAAATAAATCTTTAAAAAAAAAAAAAAAAAAAAGAGTCACAAGCTAAAATTTGCAACTTTCTATCCTTTTGGGGGCTCTTTTTTTGCCCATATTCTAGTCTATTCTATGCGAGGGACCAACATGTGCAGCCACTTTCTATCTTGATGGGAAACGGGCACTGACGTAGAGGCTAGGTCTGATTAGGAGACTGAGGAGAATCTGGAAATGAGCCGTGAGCCAGATACTAGTTGCATCACCCCAGGGAGACGCGGGAAGGACAACACGGGTCGTTCCAGGATGGAAGTACGGAACCAGCTGCATACACACCGCTGACTCGCTGGCCACCAGCCAGGAGAACCTGCAGCCTCTGAGGATCATATGCTTTTCTTGGCCAATGTTTTCCTTTCGGGCATTTTCCTCAGTGGTAGTTACCTCTATAGTTTTGGGGGGGAACAAGAAAGGAAACGGACAGGACATGTAGACAACCCTGCAGGACCTAACCCAGTCCCATAAAGCCAGAGGGGTCACGTGGCACATTGACAGGATTGCCAAAAATCTCATGTCAAGCATGGAGATCATTTTAAGCGGGTTCCGTGGTCTCCCCAACACCCTGGAAGCTCAAGTGGTAGACCCCTCATAACTTGTAGGAAGTAGGAAGAAGACATTAAGGCATTAGGATAAAAAACAGGAGAGGACGTAAAAAAACCCCCAGCCTTCAGCACATCCCTTTTCCCACCCCTCTGTCTCTGAGCAACTCGTCCGCTCTCGCTTAGGTGACCCCCATGGGCCAGACCCCACAGTGGCCCGTCCTCCCACACCTCATCCAGCCTCGTTCTGGAAACCTCCCAGCCTTTCTGAGGCTTATTTCCCTCTCTGACATCAGAAACCCTTCTGCCCAGTTTCCCCTTCAAGTACCTCTTGCCTCCACTGTTTCCTGACATTTCCAGCCATAGCTACCTCCCACCCTCCTCGCTCAAACAGAGCCCGAAGGCCCCGTGTCCCTGCACTTTCCACGAGGCCCGTCATGGGGGCCTGTGAGCAGCACGACCAGCACTGGGCTCTCCGATCCTGCGGATGGAGCACCAGCCCAGGGCCAGCACGTTGCATCCCTGCTCGGACCCCTTTGGCCTGCATCTCAGCCCAGCAGAGCTTACCTTGATTTCCTCCTGGTATCTGAACATGACAGGTGACAAGTAGAAGTAACAAAAGATGCTCTCCCGGAAAATGTCCTGAAGCCAAGCTCTTGTCCGGGTGACTGTCCACTGGAACACTGTTTGCACAGAAATCTTCCCGGCTTCCTTTCTCGGCCCTTCGGCTGAATCCTGCTGCAGCAGGAGAGAGGGGGCGTGTAATGGTCCCCGAGCTGTGACTCAGGCTGTGCTGGAGACACCACTCTCCCTTCTCGATCCACAGCAGGCACTCGAGAACAGCAACCTCTGAGTCACACGAGTGCGTTCGGGACACCCGCCTCACCAGGGCCTGCATTTCAAGGCGCTTCAATTTTCCTGGACTCTGGGTTCGCTCTGGGAGCTGACAGCTCAGGCAAAGTGGGGGAGGGGTGGGAAGGACAAGCACTCCACCCCCATGAACTGCCCCAGCACAGTGACAGCACAGGGGACCCAGCCTTACCAACGAGCAGATCATGCCAGCCCAGGCCACGCCCACCCACCTTCTCCAGACTGGCTGGGAGAGGATGCGCCCCAATCACAGAGCCTCCAGCAGCTCAGAGACACCCCCCGCTTCTAGTGTGTCATGCAAACCCCTGCTCCTCGGCCACAGAAACAGCCCGCCGTGGGCCAGAGGTAAACCCAAGGCCCCTCCCGTCCATGCTTTCTTCCCATGAGGCTTCCCCTACTCCCTCTCTCCCTCTGGAAGATCCGTGTTCCCTGGGGCCACGGCATCTGGCAATGCCTCCCCTCCGCGGCAGAAGCACAGTTGCATGAGTGCGGGTGTCAGAACCCCCACCTCAGAGGCAGCTGCTCCCTGAGGCCCTGGGAGGGTCTTCCCAGCTCTGTGCTAGCATGTGTTCTTCAATGGAGTCCCACAAGTTAGAAGTGTCAGGACCCACAACGGGATCTGCTGCCACTTCTCCCTCCAGGGACACTCCCTGAGAACCACCATGCGCCCTCCCTCCTGCCTGGAGGCCCAGCAGATGCTGATGCTGCGGGGGAGCGGGCAACCATCCACAGACAGACAGACAGGCATTAACCACAGTAGGTGCCAAGTAGGGAAAGTACGAGGTATTCCCAAGGCACACGAAGGGGACGGAACCCAGCCTGGGGCAGGAGGAGGCTCTGTCCCTAAAGATGAGGAGGGCGCCAGATGCTTGGGAGGGTGGGTGGAGGTGTGCCTGGCCAGCATGCCAGATCAGTGGATGGCAAGAGGTGGTGATGGTTCTCAGCTGAAAATTGGGCATCTCAGCCCTTGTTTTAAATCCCCAAATGGCACAGCACTTTCTAGAATAATCCAGAAGCTTCAGCATGGTGTGCCTTCCCTGTGATCTGGCCTTGTCTGGACCTGGCTCCTTTCCTGCCACACTCCGTTCCTTGCAGGCCCTCAGGAGCGGTGACATTCCTCCTCCCTGACCTGGTGAGGGCTGTGTCCTCTTCATAGGAAAGCAAGCCCTGCCGTCGGTTCTCAGGGCACCTTATCGACTCCAGCTTACTGTCTGTCCCCCGTGTTGCAGTTACGTGTTCACTGGGTGCCCCCCCACAGAGACCTTGCTGCGAGGAGGGCCTTTGTCACCCCCATCCTGGTGTCCCCTGCACCCAGCACAGGGCCAGGCAGAGACAGGCAAGAAGTGAACAGCCCAAGCCTGAGAATCTAAGCTGGAAGGCTCACATGTGTGCTTCTTGCTTTTCTCCATCTGGTGTCCTGCCAATCCAGTTAACCCTCTGTGTCAGGACCCATCCAGAAGTTGGTTGAAAACTCATCATACACTTTTGTTGAATTGTAGTTTTGCAAACCTTTTTGTTTTTATGGCACAGATAGAGTATTTTTACCATGATGTAGATTACACTGGTCTGGGGTTCCAACCCACATTTAAGACTTTTTTTCTGCAGGAAAATATACCCTAGAAAACTGACAAATTTCCTAAACACAGCTTATTTGGAAGTGGGCACCTGCCTGTGATGGTTTAAATGACACTTGCTTCATAAAAAGCAATCACCTTACCAATAACAGTTAGCTTAAAAATGTGTCTTTTGTATTTTAAAGAAGAAAAAGTGAAAGGAATAAAGTTAAAACATACACTGAATTCTTTTCTATCACTAACATCCCAGTTCTGAATCGCAATACAGTTAACAAAAAAATTGGTCAGTATAAATGTAAAATCTCCTATCGTCTTCAAATTGAAGCCCATAAACTCAAGCGTGCAAAGAGTACAAAACAAGAAGCCAATCCTGCCGTGAGCAGCAATGGGCGTGAGTCTGAGAGACACAGTGTTGGGTGAAGCAAGCAGACACAAAACACAGGAAGCTCAAAGACAGGCAAAACTCAGGTTCGGCGGTAGGAGACAGAAGGCGGTTCCCTCTGGGAGGCATGCGGAGGGAGTGGAGGAAGAGGGCACAGGGCACCGGGCTCTCCCTACAGCTTGATTCGGGAGGCAGCACAAGGGCGTGCACCCGCGTGGAAGGCCCTGAGGTGTGCACTTGGGACGGGTGGACTCGGCTGCTGCATTTAAGGAACAGGGTGCAGGAAATGAGGTCACATGGGAACGACCACGCAGGGACACGCATTTCGGGTACACCTTGTGGGTCCCTTGCCTGACTTCCCAGCCACCTGCACTGCTCTTTAATTAACCCATTCATCTGATGTTCTGTACTTTGACCCCTGCACTGCCTCTCTGCCTCCAACAGAAGCCCTAGGAGGGCAAGCGTGCAGACTCGCTCACCAAAACATTCTCAATGCACAGAACAGAACCGGGCGTGGGGCAGGTGCCCAGCAAATGTCTGAGGACAGAATCAGCCACTCTGTGTCCCTTTAGCAATCCTAGAAACCAGCAGATCTCCGTTCTGAATTGAGTCCACTTGAAATTCCATACTTACTGCGGGTGCGACGTGGTGTGTATGTTCCACTTACCACTAGAGGCTTAAGTGTAATAATTCTGCAAACAATCTCAGCAGATAAGGCAGGCAGCTCGTAAAACTTTTGGTCTTTTGTGATTCTGCAGACAGTTTCATGAAGTCTCAGGCACACAGTCAAGTAGGACTCTATCAAGGGCTCCTCAAGAATCCTACCCCGCAAAGAGTTAAGAGAGATCATTGAAGTCATTTGGGAGACGTGAGAAAACAGTACCCATGATCCCTGACAAGCTCCTTCCCTTCAAAATGCCTACGAGTAAGGCATGGTTCTGATCCCATACACACTAACACTGGGAACATTTCAATAGATCCTGAACTTAGGACCAAGATAAAAAAGAAACAAAGTCCTTCTGGTTTGTCTCCATGGTCTGAACTCTTTTAACAAAAGCAAGTGACACTATTCCCAAGTGTAGCCCCTTATTTGAAAAAAAGAAGCTAGGGATGTGTATCACTAAAGATTAAGATACTACATAAATTTGAAAAAAATTCAGAAAGATCCAGGGAGGGAGGGAGGGAGGGATGGGGAAAAGTGCTAGAACGGGCACTGTGCGTGGGGACCAGGTCTCGCCTTCCCTGGCTGGCACGCGGCCCGAGCTGACGGGAGCTGACCAGAGTGGCAGGTGGGGGGAGACAGGCACTGTGGGGGTGCTTCTGTGACGGACCCCGGAGAGGCCTCGAAGCCACCGGGGCTTGACATTAACAGATCTGATGCCCCCCACAGCCATCCTGAACACCCTAAAAATTCAGGGGAGGTGATATGGGAAAAGCTCTGAGAATCTCAGGAAACACCTATCAGCCCCGTGTGGGTTTCTGTTGTTCTGCATTCTGCTGTATAGTGTCCCTTCGGGGTGTCAGAGGTCACACAAATCTGTAGGAGCAAATGATTTCAGATAACTACATAAAGCTACGTTTGATTTTTATTTTCAACCGACCTGACTTGCAAAAAACATAGAGACCAACATTAAAGAAATGCAGAACACAAGCATGAATATGCAATATGGTGATCATTTAAAAAATAAGTGGAAGAAAATGTATAGGAAAAAAGACTAGATGGAAATAAACCAAAGTCTTAGCAGCTGATATCTATTATTTTCCCTTAAAACAAGACAAAACAAAACCAGGATGTTAATAGCTCAAAAAGGAGTTGGGATATATATTGAGGATCTTCTGATTTCAAGAGCAAATAGGGGGCACTGCCAGTCAGTGGCAGTGGGTAACCTCGTGCAAGGCAGAGTCTGCGTTTCACATTTCTACTTACTTGTCCTGATAAATATCCAGGAGGTGCAACAGCATTTGAAACGTTTCCTCAATGTTCTGGGGCAGTGAAGAGAAAAGATAGGAAAGAGTTAATCATGATGCCACCATCTTTCTGAAAACAGAACTGGAAAAAAAAAACAAAAAACAACAACCTAAATAAGGCAAAACAATGGGTTCTTTTCTTTCTACAAATGAGTTTTAAGGTGCTCAAGAACCAAGCTTACATCCTTCACAAATAAAATTCAGGATTTAAGATTATACTGTTTTCTGCACCCCACGGAATGGGAAAGAAGAGAGCAGCTGTGTGGGCCCTGCCTGGACCCCCGCCCCAACACACACACATACACACACACACAGCCTGAACGCCCGGGGCCCCCGCCCCAGAGTAATGGGAAGCAGAGCACCCCTGTAGCCCTAAGAAACAGCGGCCCACCATGTCTCTGGTTTCGAAGTGCTTCACCCTGCCAGGATTTCAGAGAAAAAGGAATCACAGGCCCCACATGTCTAGTTTCTGATCTGCTTTGGCTAAGCAAGGACTCGAGAGCCTGTTCCGGACGACAGACCACAGACCTCCAGAGTTCTGCCCAAGACGTCTGTGAACTCTTGAAGCCGATACCACGTCCCTAGAAGGCAGTCCAGGATGCAAGCTGGGAAGTGACTCAGATAGTCCATGAGGTTCTTCATATAGGAAACCAAGTTGCTCAGAGGCAGCAGACTGAACCAGGACCGGAACAGACACGCATCTACGTACAGCAAATGGCTCTGCTTTCCCATGAGCTGAACTAACTGTGTCCTGTACAAGGGACGACAGGAACAGAAGGGCAGCCGTGGGGTCAACACGCACAGACGGAGTTAAGGTAAGTACAGGCATGTTAGAAGAGACCTATAAAGTTCCGACTCTAAAAATAATTGAATCAAATGAAAAGCAAACAATAACATATTAAGAATTCACCAAAGTGGATGAACCTTGAGGACACGATGCTGAGTGAAACCAGCCTGTGGTGCGAGGACAGACGCTCTGACTCCAGTTCCGTGAGGTCCCTAGCGTGCACAAATTCACGGAGACAGAAAGTAGGATGGTGCTTACCCGGGGGTGGGGGCACAGGGGAAGCAGAGATGTTGCTTAATGCGGACAGAGTTTCGATCTGAAAAACCTCTGGGGCGGAAGGCGGAGGCCCAACAACACGAGTGTGTCGGATGCCACTGAAGTCCACACCGAAAACGAGTAAGAGGGCAAATTATGTGATGTGTATATTTTACCACGCAGAAACCTTCACTAAGATTTAAGCACTTTTTCCAGCTTTACTGAGATATCACTGACATCTAATGTTGTGTAAGCTTAACGAGTACGATGTGTTGACTTGATACACTTCACGGAAGGATTAGCTAGGGCCAGCGCCACGTCACATGACCACCACTCCTCTCTTGGGCTAACAGCATTTAAGATCTACTCTCTCCGCAACCTGGAAGTCCATCACACAGTATTACTAACTGTAGTCACCACGCCGCACAATAGGGTCCCAGAACTTACTCATCTTCTAGCTGTAAATCTGTACAACAAACAACACCTCCCGAGTTCCGCCCACAGCCTCCATCCTACTCTCTGTCTCTGTGAATTTGACTTTTTTAGCTTCCACACAAGCGCCATTGTACATCATATTCCCGTGGCGGGGGGACGGGGGGGGGTGCGTGTCTCACATCTCTGTTACCCGCTCATCGGTCAATGCGCACTCGGTGGTTTCCATGTCTCGGCTATTGTGACCAAAGCCGCAGAGACCATGGGGCTGTGCGTATGCCTTTCAGATGCCGATTTCATTTCCTTGGGATACACACCCACAAGAGGGACCTCTGGTTCATAGGGTGGCTCCGCTGTTAACTTTTTGAGATGATTTTTCCATACTGGCTGCAATGATTTATGAATTAAGCATTTTGATGAGCGACTGAGTGAATGCTCCAGATCAAACTGGATCAAAGTGAAGGTCTTTAAATTATGTTCATTCTGTGGCACTGTACTAGAGACCCCAGAAGATGACCACTGGAAAATAAAGTGAGGTGCCACAAGTCACAGGGGTACAAAGATCGCATGGATGAAGGTTCACGGCATAGTAAAGACCACGTCTGCCTGAAAGACAGGGTCTTTAAGACCAAGGCTGGTGCTTGCCATTCTCCACTGTCAACAACTGAATTTCTTCCAGACGGTTTGTACACCAGTGAAGGGTCCTTAAAATATATGCAATGATCTAAATAATCTTAACTGGGCTTTAACTTCTAAAGTTTCCAGTAACAGTGAAGGAGCAATAACTTAACTGAGCTATTTTAATCCCTAAGAACCTATGGGCAGGAGTGTACTGAGTTGGTGGAGGGGTGGGAGCAGGTGAGACTCGGATTCCTTTCTCTGACACAAGATAATGTGAACGGGGGGCATTGTGCTTGCAACTGAGCAGAAGTTTTCATCTTTTTAAAATTTTTAATTTAATTTTGATTTGATTTTTGTCCTTAAGCTCGATTTACTATTTTTCGTTTGTGGATTGTGCGTTCTGTGTCTTCTCTAAGAAAGCTTTGCTCACCTGGTCTGGAGACGAGTACTTCACTACCTCAAGATTTGCACGTACCATGTGCCAAGCCTTTACCTGGCAGTCCTGCTTTCAGGGATCTAGCTCGAGGAAAGAATCGGACAGGGAAGCACCAAGGATGCTCGTCAAAGCATGCATGCTTACAGAGTCAGAGTGCAGAAAGAAGAAATAATCCACATGCCAGTCACTGCTTAAGGAAAAGTAAGTTCTAATGAGTAAGCAGTCGTTACAACAACGTAGCCTCGTGTTTACCACCACGGAGCTGCTCACAAAGTACTGTGAAGTGAAAAAGAGCCCGTGGGAAAACAGAATACAGACTCCGCCACCGTTGTCGAGCACCTAACGTGCCCGCAAGGCTGCGTTCGGACAAAATCCCAGAAATGTGCATGCCGAAGTGTTAGCAACAACGACTATCTCTGGGGATGCAGGCTGGTGTTTTCTTTTTTATATTCTCCGTTACATTTCCCGTATGCTTAACATTTGTTGAAAAAGTCATTTTAAAAGAGCCCTAGAAGCGGGGACGTGTGCAGCCAGGGGCTCACCGGAGGTCCCTGAAGCACAGCCAGGACCCCGAGATTCACAGATGGAAGTGCAGCTCCACCACTTACTGATCCAGCCTTCTTTCCCGAAACTCAGAGAAGGGGATTCCTTCCAGGGCCGCCCAGGTGTCCTCAGACTGCTCCCTGAAGTCCCTTCCTTGAGGGGATGACAGCAGGCAGTGGTGCAAGACGGGCAGGGTGAACACCCAGAGGTCCACTGCTTTCACGATGCACCGTTGGCACAAGTTGACCAAGAACTCTCGCCAGCTGGGAAGGGAGCAGAGAACCCACGGTGAGCGGGGAGGGCCAGGGTCCTGCCCCAGGGGTCTGACAGCAACCCACACGGAGGAGGGAAGGAGCGCGGGGGGGCCGAGAAGAGGGACTAGCCCCAGGAGAAGCGTGGTTGCATGGGACACCCTGCGGAGCTTCGGGCCCTGGACGTGCCTTCCCTGAAGCCCCACAGCGAAAGTCTATCCCCCCGACAGCTGAGGCCCAGGGGGGCTATGTGATCTGTGGGCCCAGACCCTCTGGGAAGAGTAAACCCAGATAGAAAGCCACTTTGCCAGTGCAGGGGGGCAGCCTGCCAACAACACTCAGCAAACTGCCTACGGGCGCAAGATATTAATGCTCGCCGGTGCTTGGAAACGCTCAAAACACTCTGTACGTTTGCCGCCAATTCCTCTCTCTTAAAAAATGTAGTGTTGCACTCAGTGTTTCAAGTTTGTAAAACCAAGAGGCAGCTGTCCTAAGAAGACTCACTGCTCAGGGAAGGCCGCCTCCTACCGCCCTCTAGTTCCGTTCACACAGCTGCCGACAACAGTGCAGGAAGGCCCTGAATCAGCGGGTCCTGGGCGGGCCCCTCCATCGGGGCCAACGGAGGCTCCTCAGGGCAGGCCGGCGCCTCCACACTGCACCTGGCCCAGCGCACTGCGGCCGAGGCCCAGGGAGAGCACCCCCTTGCTTCCATGGGCATGCCTGGGCTGGGCCCCTAGAGTCCATCTTCAAGCCCTAATCCCTGCAACCTTACGTACACAGGGTGATACAGGACATTTTCAAGTTTTTGTGCTTGTGGGCGCTGCTCCTTGGCTCCCAGGGAAGCTAAACTTTGACATTTACAAAGGTCAAAATGATCTCAACCCACGGGCTCTGTTTCTGCCCAGAGCACACACGGTATGTCTGCTTCATTAAAAAAAAAAAAATCAAAAAGGAGCATTCCAAACAGAAAAATAAGAAAAAGAGAAAACACGTCCTAGTTCCCATAAGATTAAAGTCTTGCACACATTAAACGCATAAGATAAAGTCTATAACTTTCGGGGCGCCTGGGTGGCTCAGATGGTTGAGCGACTGCCTTCGGCTCAGGTCATGATCCTGGAGTCCCGGGATCGAGTCCCGCATCGGGCTCCCTGCTCAACAGGGAGTCTGCTTCTCCCTCGGACCCTCCCCCCTCTCATGCTCTCTGTCTCTCATTCTCTCTCTCTCTCAAATAAATAAATGAAATCTTAAAAAAAAAAAGTCTATAACTTTCTGGAATGCCCTTCGTCGTGATGATCTATAACTCCTTCCGTAAAAAGCATGTATCACCTGCACCTCGTGTTCCCTCCCCAGAGCACGCATGCTCCTCTTGGTGCGTGTCCCAGTTAGCTGTTTTAACTTGGGCTCAAATAAGATACTTCTCCTGTTTTGTTTTTCTTTTTTTAAGATTTCATTTTTATGTGGAGCGCCTAGCTGGTTCGGTCAGTGGAGTGTGTGACTTTGATCTTGGGGCTGTGCGTTGGAGGCCCACGTTGGGTGTGGAGCCTACTTAAAAAAACAAAAACAAAAACAAAAAAACTAACAAAAAAATCAATTTAAAGATTTTATTTTTAAGTCATCTCTATACCCAACGTGGCACTCCAACTCACAACCCCGAGATCAAGAATCGTCCACACCACCGGCTGAGCCAGCCAGGTGCCCCACCTCCTTTATTTATTTATTTTTTTAATTAAAAAAAAAAAGTTTATTCATTTTGGGTCACCAGGGGCAAGGCATGATACACACAAAGCTTCTCAAAAGCAAGCTATTCGATAGAAAAACCAAACATGTGCCAGGAAGATGGCTGGCGAGGCAGACACTGAAGTGGCAGGTGAGTGAAATCACGGGCAGACTTGACTCCTGGCACGTCTGCATCCAGCCTGTGACAAACGCTCATTTGTATAATCAGATCATCATTATAAACAGCTATAAAGTCATCTGACACACACAATACCTGTCACATATTCCAAAGATGTGCCTTAGGTCACTGTCAAGGTCACCTGGTGAACCGTTGTTCAAGCAAAGAAGGCTACAGAGCAATATCAGGTCATTCTCTGATAAGGGAATGTCAAATTTTTCCACTGCAAAAAGGATAATCAGGCCCATTCTCAATTTACTCCTCACTGGGCTGTCTTCAGGCAGAGGGCCCCCACTTCTTTCCAGAAATGGCACCGCTTGTTTTTTCAAATACTCCCAAAGGCTTCTCTTCACCTGGTCCCAGGAGAAAAGACAGAACCATGGAGTTGGAGCCATTAGGGGTGAGAGAGGGGCCCCTTCACTGCCCTCAGTGCCAGGTCAGCTGGGCAACGGACCAAGGCGCCCGAGGGGTGGACACAGCTCCCATGGAGGGGCCATCCCACTGCCCTGCCCTCCCCAACCAACCCTGAGCACCCCCCACCTCCCAGGCCTAGTGGCCGTGGGCCTTTGCTGGGAACTACCACCAATGGTGCAGTCCAGAAACCCTGCCTGGTGGAGGGGCCCCTCCATGCTTGCAAGGGTCCGACTTCCATCTCAGAAATGGCCCCAGGTTCTTCTCAACACTGCCAGGGCCATCCCAAAACGTGGTGGGAGAGGTGATAAAGGAGGGTTCCACCCATTCCTTCCACTCCCCTAGAGGCCAGGTGGGAGGGCAAGGGGGATGAGGGGGTGGGAACTGGGGCGGGGTGGGGTGGGGCCAGGAGAGGAGGTGGGACCAGGGGTGGGGGAGGGGCGGGGAAGGAAGAAAATGGGGAGGCCAGAGAATCCACGAGCAGCAGCGCCTGCACGACGGGCAGGGCGACGTCCACCTGCCCCCATCTGCTCCCCGGGACAACCCCTGCCGGTAAGAAGAGGGGGGTGGTGCTGACTGCCCAGAGAGGGGGGAGTGGCGGGGGACACCCCTGACACCCAGTACCTCCTTCTCATCATACTGCAGAGCGTGCCAGGGCTGTGCCTGGCCTTCGTAGATCATGGGCACTTTCACGACAACATAGAACTGCTGGAACTGGGTGAAAAAGCTCTTCAGATTGATTGCGTTCCAGGTCTGCAGGATGCTGAAGATGCTGTCCAGCATGATGGTGGCCGCGATCTGCTTCCCCTTCACCATGTCTTTCCTTATACCGTCCGTCAGAGGATTCACCATCCTCTGAAGCATCCCCGGGCACCTCATACGAACCACATCATCATACTGGTGCCAGACTAAGAGTGGAGAGAGGAAACACACTGTAGGCCGTCTGAACACGCTGACCTAGACACCGCCCCCTCCCCGGCAGGCGGACCAACGGACGGAGGAGGCAGAGGAAGGGAAGCAACCGCACTCATGCGGGCCAGGGCCCCGCCGGCGGAGAAGCAACACGGAGGCTGGTCCCATGGGGGAGCACAGCTGCGTTTAGGACGCGGACCCTTGCCGCCCCACAGTGATTAGAGGGGGACCCGAGGCCCCATGATTCAACTGGCCGGAAAATACTCAACACATGTCTTTACTGAACCAGACGACAGCTCAGCACACTCGGTACATGGGTTCATTAGAAAGCGATCACACAAAGGTTAAGAATTCCATCCCTAAACGGCACTCACTAGCAGCCGAGCACCCCACTTTGCTAAGTTACAAGAGCTGGTTTCCTCTGTGCTGGGAGCTGTGACGCCCACTCCATGCAGGACGGACGAGACAGAGCCCTTGATGCACGGCCAGGGCTGAGTCCACCCCTGCTCTTGGGACTGGGAGCAAAGGTACGAGTGTTGATTAGAAAATCCAACAAAACCAGCTGCAAAATAATTAGAAGATCAAGGGCTCAGTAAGACAGCCAGAGGCAACACGAATACATAAACTCAGCCATAAAGATCGGAATGTGCAAGTCTCAGGAAGAACGGGTACTCTGTGCATCCCACTGTCTGCACAGAGGTTCCCCCCTCACCCCACCCCTGCTCCATCCCAGCCTGGCGAGAACTTGAAATTACTGTTGGGAATTACTGCTTTTCCTGCTCTCTGCGTCCCACCTCCAGAGGCCCATGTGAGCTCCTGGCCTGGCCAGACCCCCTTCCCAGAGGGGGAGGGAGTACCACCCAGGGCTCCATGAAGGGGACAACCTCGACCCCGGGATGGGGGGAGGGGGGACATCAGAGGTCTCAGTTTCTCAGAATCTACCAGAAGAAAATAAATAAAATGTTTAAGTTTCCAACCCACTCGAGAAAAGAGAAAGAGAAAGAAATTCTGCAAGTTAGAAAAAATACCCCAAAAAAGGGCATGAAAGCAAGGTGACTAGAAAAGACAGGTCAAGATGGCAAAAGTCCAGCAGCAACCAGCAGGCTAAGTGCATCCACTGAAGAGGGTCAGACTGAATGAAAAACCATGAAATAAAACAAACCAATGAAAGCCCAGCGAAACAGAGAGGCGGCCGGAGAGGCAGACCCCAGAGCAAAGGGCAGAGCAGAGATGAGGGCGGAGATGGAGAAGCAGGAGCTGGAGGTGCGGACAGCAGGTGCACCACCCGGTTCCAGGCAGAACGGCACCGGCACGTGGCAGAGGGACCGCGGAGGGCCATGGAGGGACCGCGGAGGGACAGCAAAGGGACTGCGGAGGGACAGTGGAGGGACAGGGGAGGGACCACGGAGGGACCGCAGAGGGCCATAGAGGGACTGTGGAGGGACAGCAAAGGGACTGCGGAGGGACAGTGGAGGGACCGCGGAGGGCCATGGAGGGACTGCGGAGGGACAGCAAAGGGACTGCGGAGGGACAGTGGAGGGACCACGGAGGGCCACGGAGGGACAGCAAAGGGACCGCGGAGGGACAGTGGAGGGACCGCGGAGGGACTGCGGAGGGCCACGGGGGGATAGCAAAGGGACCGCGGAGGGACAGTGGAGGGACCGTGGAGGGACAGGGGAGGGACCACGGAGGGACCGCGGAGGGCCATGGAGGGACTGCGGAGGGACCGCGGAGGGACAGTGGAGGGACCGCGGAGGGACAGGGGAGGGACAGTGGAGGGACCGCGGAGGGACAGCAGAGGGCCACGGAGGGACCGCGGAGGGACAGTGGAGGGACCACGGAGGGACAGTGGAGGGACCGCAGAGGGACAGGGGAGGGCGCGGAGGGACCGCGGAGGGACAGTGGAGGGACCGCGGAGGACCACGGAGGGACAACACTCAGGCCCCCCGCAGCCAGGCCACCAGCATGTGCTTCCTTGGTCTGGGTCTCTTGGGGCGCGGGGCTGCAGCCCGGAACCCCCACTCTGGAACCTGGCCGCTGAGGCTCACGCTCTGCGGGGACGCTTAGAGGGAGGAAGGGGGGCAGACACCTCTCCCCCCACCCGCACTGGGAATAAGAAAACCTGCATTTATTTAAGTGACTATAGATGAGCCACTGCCACACGAGGTGGAGCAGAGCACAAAACCTCTCTCAATCACCACGTTTCCAGCACCTTCCAGACACCCTTCCCAAACCGCCTGCAGGGACGATGTCAGTGGCTGGGGCACCCCGCCCCTGGGCTCAAGCAATGACCTCCTGGCCCGTGGAAAGCCAGCCAGTGGGCCCTCCCACTGGCCACCAGGCCTCAGCTCCGTCCCGCTCCCGACGCCCCAACCCGCCCGCTTGGCTCAGGCACCAGCGGCCCCACATCCTGACAGGCACCCTGTGTCTGGAGGCCACGGAGCTCACGGCCCAGCAACAGGGAGGAGCGCCGGCTACAGACGGACGGAGACAGGCCTCTCGGGAGCTGACGGGCCAACTGCTCGAGAAAGGACTTACTATCAAACAGGCTTCATCCACTCCACGTTCGGAGATCCGAGCGCCCCCAGCACACCGCCCAGTCTTGCTCAGCACACGGGGACCCCGCCACAGAGCGGGCACCGGGCCACAGAGAAGGTCCACGCAAGTTCCCCCATATGGAAGCCACAGAGATCATGTATAGGTAGAACACACACCACACACAAACACTGCATACGAGTGGAAAATAGAACAAAGAAAAAACAGAAAAGAACAGAAAAGGAAGCCAGTAGACATAAACCAGAGAACGGAGAAAAGTGGAGGGCGGCCAGGACGCCAAGCAGCAGGGCTGTGGGTGCGGGCGGGGGTCTGACTCACAGTCTCTGGGGCAGGGGGTGGGTGCCCGCAGCTCCAGCCTCGTCCTCCTGCCCTGCACCTTCCTGCCAGCGCCCTGCAGCCCCTCCGCCCAGCCGCTCACCCCTCACCCCCTCACCCCCAGCGGCTTCACCCTCCCCGCCCGTTAGTAAAAATCCTTTTCCTGGTTTCCCCTTGGAAGCGAGTGGTTCCGTTACACTGATCAAAAACAGGCTTCTAAACGCAGGTTTCTTCAACGCAGAGCTGGAGGCTGGGGCCTGGGGGGCGGAGGCCATGCCAGGGAAGAGGACCCCGGGGGCGGGCGGGGAGGCCTGCTCTGCAGGGGAACAGCCGCTTCGCGAGGCCTGGTGCCCGCACTCCCGAGCTCAGCCCGGGGGCCCAGCCGGCGACTCACCTCCCGAGCCCAGAAGCGCAGCCACCACCTGCAGGCAGCGGTTGACATGCTCGCCACTCTGCTGACGTTTGTAGATGTACTCATATTCCACGTGGCCCTTGCTGCGCGTGATGACGTACTTGTAAGGAATGGGTTTATTCAGGTGCTGCCGGGACAGGACCGCGCTGCCTTCCACGAGGAACCCGTTCTCATGCAGGTCTCTGAATAAACACGACACCAGCCGGTTATCCACAAAAACTCCTATTTGGAACACTTTAGCTCCCCTCAAACGCAGACTGGAGTGCAGACCCAAAGCTATAAATCACTACTGACCAAGAGGATGCTTCTAGAATGAGACACAGTTTGCAGACAGAACCAACATTAAAGGGGCCATGATGACATATGACACAGAAATGCATTATTAACAGATGTTTGAAACAGTCGTTTCCCAAAGTGTAAGAACGTTATCAACTTGAAAAAAACTTATTTCAACGTATTTCAAAGACTGGATATTCTGTACGCTCCCCACAAGCCCTTGGTACACTCACTTGGTGCAGTGCATCTCACAGACCTTCAGACTCCACTTGGGCTTCCCAAATTCTTCTCCCCCCCTGACGAACACTTTGTGGAGGCTGGGGTCGAAGCTGACATCCTTAGAGATGATTGCATGGAAGTACACCGTGATTCTCTCCTGCTGACTCAGTGGGCTGGAAGAAAGCCGGAAAAGGAAACACCAATTAGGTGCAGATCTGCCTGCCCCCCTGCACGCACACGCACACGCACATACACACACGTGCACAACAGGGTCCTTGTTTCTCGACTGTGCACTACCACACACCCCGGCCGAGTGCGAGAGCATCCACACTTCAGACAGACCCCATGCCATGTGGGTCCTCCTGGGTCTCCCTCCCCGGTGGACCAGGAAGGTGGGCTTCTACCCACAGGGTGGGGGGCCATCTCAGCCCAGCTCTGAAGGGCTGAGGGCAGTGGCGGGAGGGGGCTGATGAGCACTCTGGGATGTACCAGCTTCTCCCCTGAGTTCTGTAAGGCCCACGTGGCCTCAGGGACCCCAGGGCCTTTGCACGCTGTGTGCTGGAGCATTTCACCAAGCAAGGAGAGGGGACACATGGCCCCCCAAAAGAGTCTCCAAGAAGGGCAGCCTGGGAATCTCCATCCCCTGCCCGGGGCAGGTTGTGTCCTTGCTCCCAAGGACCAGGGCGCACACCCACCTCTCCTTCACTTCACATGCTCCGGCTTTGCGGTTCTGTTGCTCCTTCTCATTTTTCACCGCGGCCACACGACTCTTGTTATTCCCTTCTGGCTTCTTCGGACCCTCTGGCTTGGCCTTCTCACTTCCACCTGCTTTGTCTCCAGTAATGGCTGTCTTCTTGGTTTCAGCTTCCTGGAACAAGTAACCAAGCCCCGACCTTTAGGACCAACTTCCACATTTGCCCCCTCCAGTCAACGCTTGTCATGGCAGCCAGAGTGGTCATGTCCCTTCCCTGCTCAGAACCTGCCATTGCCCTCTGACCCACTTGCTACAGCCTCCAAGAGTCCCTCTGCAACCCTTTCCCCTCACTCGCTCCTGGGGGCACTGGCTTCCTTCCTGTTCCCTAAACAGGCCCACTACACTCTGCCACAGGGCCTTTGCACCTGCCATTGTTGCCTGGGACATGTCCCCAGAGAGCCACATAGCTTGCTCCTCACTCTTGCGGATCTCTGCTCCACCTGCACCTCCCTGGGGAGGCCTTGCCTGGTGATGCTCTCTCAGCACCCACCTCCAGCACCCTCCACCCACACCCTGCTTTTCTCCGTGGCTCTCGCCATGCCTGACTTTGCTTTCTGTCTTTCCCCCTGTAGAAGGTGGGCCATGACAGCAGGAGTCAGGTCTCCTTCATGGCTGTATCCCTAGCACCCAAAAGAGAATCACCGAATGACTGAACAAAGGACGAACTTTAGAAGGAACGGGGCCCAAAGGAGCAGATGGTGGGACAGACAGCAGGACGCAGAGGCTTTTAAGAACAAGATGGCCAGGGCACCTGGGTGGCTCAGTTGGTTAAGCGACTGCCTTCGGCTCAGGTCATGATCCTGGAGTCCCTGGATCGAGTCCCGCATCGGGCTCCCTGCTCGGCGGGGAGTCTGCTTCTCCCTCTGACCCTATCCCTTCTCATGTGTTCTCTCTCTCTCATTCTCTCTCTCTCAAATAAATAAATAAAATCTTTAAAAAAAAATAAAAAAATAAAAGAACAAGATGCCCTACCTGGCGGTGTTCTGGGGAAGCAGGGGCGCTTGCTGGCGGCTGTTTCTTGTTCTGAGGCTTGGCTTTCACCTTTTCCCCAGCCCCTCCCACGGGCTCGGCCGGCTGGGCTGCAGCAGCAATTTCCTGGAGGAGACAGAGGCCTCAGACGTCAGGGCCCAGGCGATGACCCGATGGCGTAGGGGTCAGCTCTGCCACCAGCCCAGCGAGAGGGATCAGCGGCTCGGCGGGGGGAGGTGCGGGGTGGGCACCATCGCAGGGAACAAGTCCCAGGGGTGCCCTTCCTATGCAGGGAGGCAACAGCAGAGCTGCTTGGCCACAGCCCGCCGTCCGGGCACAGCGGACCCGCTCATCACTCCCCTGACGACTCACCCCAGAGGCATGGGCCCCGGCCTGCTGCGCGGCAGTCTGTGGTTCTTTCCTGGGCTCAGAGCCCCGCTTGGACTCAGGCGGCAGAAGCTCCTGAGCAGCACCTTCCTTGCCAGGACAGTCTTTGCTGGCAGAGGCGGCTGCACCAGCCCCCTCCTGGGGGGGGCCTCTGCCCTGGGAGGGCTCGGGGGTGTCATGGTTCTTCCCGTTCAGGAGGGCACCTCCCCCGGGCTGGTCCTGCAGAGGGCTGCCACCAGCCTCGACATGCCCCACGGGCTCTGGGCGGTCGCCACCCTCCGGTGGCGTCGGGGTGGCGCCCAGGGGCTGGCTCGGCTGGTGGGCCGGACCACCTTGCGGAGCCCGGCTCTGGGGTGGGGCTGAGTCCTGGAAGCTGGGGTTTGCAAGCGAGCTGACACTACTGGGGATGGAGGAGGCCTCCAACAAGGAGTCCAGCTCTGCGGAAGTGGAGGCATTCTGGTTCTTTCTCTTCTTCCCTCTCTTCCTTTTGCTCTAAACAAAAGAGACACTCATTTTATTTCCTAGGGTCACTATACTCTCCCAACACTCTCCTCCAATTTCCTTTCAATGTCTCAAGTCCATCAAGCTTAGCCTGACCAAACCCCCTTATAGCTGTCAAATCTGCCATGTCTTTATCTTGGAAAGACTGAAGCAGAGACACAAATGGACGCGGGCGGTGGACAGAGCTGCAGGACACTCGGCCGAGCCGTGCCGGCCACACCCTTCGTTCTGCCAGATCAAAGCTGAGAACCTCCACCGGAAGTGCTTCCCAGGGGACATCCCGGAGCGTGCTGCTTGTGGGCCTCCGTGTATCACACTCTGACATCACACGCCTTTCCTACGGGACCTTGAGAGACCGAAAGCAGACGGGAGTCTGAACGGCCCTTTCCGGCCTGGAGATCCTTGATCAGCGGTCAGCGCTCCCAGCTTTGGAATCTGAAACAGCTTGTGGTGGGCAGCTGGGCAGTCCCCTCCCCGGACCCGGCCGGGACTTAATGCCCTACCTCACCTGGGATACAGCTCTGGAGCAAATGAAGAGTGGTCGGTGCATTAAGTGTCAGTGGCCGGTAAATGCCCTGAGACACAGCGTGGACCCGGGACTCGCCACCGGCCCCAGGCTTGGGTTGAGGTGCTGGGGACACCGAGGGAAGAACTTGGGGGGTTTTTTGCCCATGGGGCGCGGCAGCCTTGGTCTGGGTCAGGTCCTGGGTCTTCTCCAAGATCTGCCCACAACAACCAGCAGGACGCACGGGGCCGCCCCAGCACTGCACCCTCAAGGGAGATTTCCCAGCCTGTCCGACAACTGACACCCACTACCATCACGGTGGCGGGAAAGAGGCCTTAAAAGGTCATCTAAGGCGGGGGGTGCGGTGGGGGGGCCTTGGGGGGCTCAGTTGGTTAAGCAGCTGACTCTTGATTTCGGCTCAGGTCATGATCTTGGGGTCGTGAGATCGAGCCCCGCGTTGGGTTCCACACTCTGTATAGGGTCTGCCTGTCCCTCTGCCCCACCCCCTGCTCACTTTCTCTCACTCTCTCTCCCTAAAATAAACAAATAAGTAAACAAAATCTTAAAAAAAAAAAAAAAAAGGTCATCTAAGGGACACCTGGCTGTGGTTGGCTCAGTCGGAAGAACATGCGATTCTTGATCTCAGGGTCGTGAGTTCGAGCCCCACATGGGGTTTGGAGATGACTTAAATAAAACTTAAAAACAAAAGGTTATCTAAGGCAATAACTTGTCTAACATCCATGGGCGTACAGAGCACTAAAACACTCGCTAACATGCAGATGGTAACTCGGCATGTTACAAAGGATACACGGGCCTGCATGTATCACACTCACATCACAAGCCTTTCGTATGGGACCTTGAGAGACCGAAAGTGGGGGACCTGGGAGTCTGCATTTCCAGGGAGCTGCTGCCAGGGCCGCTGGAGAGCAGGACCCGTGCAGGGCCCGGAGCATGGCCCTGGGAGCCCCGCCCAGAGGTGGCCTCTAGCCCAGAAGGCTTTCTGGGGGAGACGGTGCAGGCCGAGCCTGACAGACACTAAACCCCTAATAAGATGGCTTTGTCCATTCCACAAGGATTCCCTGGTCCTGTACTGCGTTCAAGTGGCCAGAGTTGCTCACCCAGGGTAATAGCCGAAGTGTGGCCGGGAGACCCCTGCTCACTCCCTGCCTTCCTCATCCCGCACTTGTCCTGCTCCCGCCTCTGGTATTAATCCTGTGTTTTATTTTCTGCAGCTTATGATGCTTTGACAATTTGGGGTCCTTGCTAATCCCGGAGACTGCCGCTCCCAGGGCTAACTCACCCCTAGAGAGAGTGGAAGACTCCCTTCCATTTGCAAGTCAACCAACGTAGAGCCCACACCCGCACCCAACTCCCTCAGCCACTGTTCCTTGCCCTAAGTCACCCCAGGGCCGGGTACAAAATGACGAGCGACACCCCGACAGCCCAGAGCCCACCAAGATCATCCAGACCAGCCAATCCTAAACTTGCTCAAACTTGCCTTGCCCCCCTTCGTCCCTCCTCCTCTGACCATCCAGGTGCTTCCCCACGTGGCAAGACCCCTCCTCTTGTCACTCACCCCATGCCCTCTGAGCAGTGACTCCCCACTTCCCTCCCCTGGCGGGGGCAGGGAACCCCTCCAGTTGCCTGCAGCACTCTCAGACTCCCCATGTGGGGAGGGGGTGGGGCCAGGCCGAAACCCCACAAACCAAGCTCTGCCACTAGGGCTAAGTTTCCTGCTCCTGAGACTTTCCAAAGGTGCAATCGAGCTTATGCTGACTGTTTTGCTCAGTTTGGTTGGTGCTTCTCTGGGAGGGACAGGCCCCTGGAGGTCCCTTCTCTGCCGTTTTTGCTGGTATCCCTTTACCATGGGCTTTGTTTTTTTCTTTTATCTTTTTATTGATTTAGTTATCTGATCTGATTGCAAGAATTTCCCCACGGCTTCAATCTTTGAGAAAAAGCAGTCCGAGGTCACAGTCCATTCTGGCCTAGGGACAATACGAATGGCCCTGCCCAAGGTGGGGTATTCAGGAGGATTCCAGTGTTTGGCCACAGAAACTCAGGCTGTGATTAAATCCTCTCCGAAAACTTCAGACGCCTTTCTGGGGTCGTTTCTCAAAATGAAATCACCTGTCTTGCTGGGTGGTCCCACCACATTACCCACAGGTGCAGGGAGAACTCTGCCCCAAATGCTGACTTTAAATCAATTCTCTGATTTGACAAGTTTCATATAAAAGCTTGCAGTTCTTTTTATTTTCCACATTTGAGTTCAGAGGTGGGACATTTATAAATTTACAGGCCATTTATTTGTAGACTACAATCTACCATTGACCCATTTTTTTCCGACTGGGTTGTTCACTGTTTTCTTCTTGATTTCTAAGAGCTTTTGACATATTGAAGCAACTCACTCTTTGCTAAAATACTTTTATGTAAATACAAATATTCTATGTTTTTCCTAGATTGTTTGCCCTTCATTTGTGTTTATCATATTCTATGAGATTTTTAGTATTTTTAAGTCAAAACCACCAGTCTTTCATTTGTAGCCTTTTCCATTGCTTTAATTATCAGAAAATCTTTCCCCATTCAGAGATCAGATAAATATTTACATATATTCCCCCCCACAGTTCTTGTACATAGAGGTTCTGACTCAGGGCCGTCTCTTCTGGTGCAGCAATCGCCCCCAGAATTCACGGTTTTACTGACTATGGCTTTGGACCACGTTTTTGTTTGATTTAGTACAGTAAGTCCCACTCAAGATTTTCCTTTTTCATAGCATTCTTGATTCATTCTTGCCCATTTTTGTTTCCAAAAGAGCTTTAAACTCACTCTGTTTACTTCAAGGTTAAAAAAGAAAACCCAGTCCTGCTGGGCTCAGAACCAGGTTCACTCACAGCGCCACACCCTCCTGTGGGTCTGCGCCCCTCAGCGCCCATTTCCGAGTTCACCGAAACCTTCACTGTCCCACATCCTGCTCTGAACATTGACTCGCCAAGGGGAAGGACACACGCTCACTCACACACACCTGCACAGAACACGTACGACACCCCCCCACTCACACATCACAAACACACCGCAACTCACACCCCCACACACACACCCATACATCACACACTCACCCGACTCACACCTCCCACACCCCACTCACACCTCACATTAACACACCCACACACACACCTTACACTCACACACACTCCATACCACACTCACATACATACCACCAACATACCCCCACCCCCACACTCACACTCCCCCCACGCACACCCCACCCCATGCCCACACCAACCAGGACACAGCCAGCTGCAGCGCTTCCCCCGCTGGTGTGACCACCACAAGGATCTGAGCACAGACAGGACAGCAGCCCCAACCCCGACACAGAAGGACGGCATCCCTCTCTCGGCCTCCAGCAGGAAAGCACAGGCCCGCTGGGTCCGGACAGGCTGATCTGCAGCACGGGATCTTCTCTGCCGCCATTCTCCCCGAACCTGCCCAGGGCGCTCCCTGCCAGCCTCACCCAGGGCCCCGACGCGCTCGGGGTCTGACACTTGCGGGGGGCCGCACGCTGCTGGGCCCCGGCCGCGCCCCCACTCTCCGGGGAGGAGCGTCTGGCCAGCCGCGAACTCCCTGAGCACCAGCCCCGTCTCTGGGGCTTCGAGACACCTCAGCGCCGGCACTGTCAAGGCCGAGAGGTCCGGAGGGGAGGCGCCGCACACGCACGCGGCAGCAGCTCAGGCTTCCAGACCCGGCCCGGCCACACCGGCCACCGGTCCCTGCCGTCGAGACACAGCGGGCAACAGGCAGGTACCGCTCCTCACAGACCCGCCCTGCCGGGGACCGGGCATACTCACTCTTCCCACTCTCCGGCAGGCCAAGGAGACGCTGGCGCTGGAAGGGGGCTCATCCGGATCTTCCTGCGGGAGATGACTTGAGCCCGGGGAGAAGAGCGAGCCGCCGTCCTCCCTCAGCTCCTGCCCACGCTCCATTTCTGCCTCTGGGGCCGGCATTGCCTCAGGATTGTTGTTCTCAGAATCTACAAAGGTACGTGCACATGGGTCAGGTCTCAAGGAAAAGTAAGGGAAGTCACGGAGGAAAATCCTCCCAGGACACTGGCCAGATCAGCCCTCTCCCCCATCATGCACTTTCCCTGGGTACAATGTCTGCTCTTGGGTGGGCATGAGGGACCCAGGATCCTGGCCCCAGCCCCAAGGACGGGGCCAAACCCCCAAAACAGCACGTGCAGTCTGAGCGTCTAGCTCTTTCTGATGTCAGCAGGGGCAGAGTGGCCTGGCCCCGACTGTCTCCAAAACAGAACGTGCCACTCCCCTCCCTGCCCAGAGTGCTTCTTCCTCTCTTCTGAGGGACAGGTGCCCCATTCGCAGCCCCTCTCCCAGGTGCCCACCCCTTCTCCTGAGTTCAGGGTGACATATACATCTCCCTTCCCTTGTCTTTGCAATCTCTCATTGTGTGGAAATTAAATTTGATTTTCTCCTGTCAATCTGTCACGTGTCAATTTAATTCTTAGACCAGCCAGAAGCATTTTGAAGGGCAGAGAAAAATTCTTCCTCCCCAACAAGCTGACGGCCAAAGAACCAAAGCAACAAGGATATCATCGCACACACCAGCCCAGGGCCACTCTCCTTTGATGATAAACTGTGAGCATTTTGGCCAGTCTCTCTTCCACCTGCCTCTACATGGGGCGGGCCCTGATTAGCCTGACCCATGAGAACCTGGCATTTCTCCTGCCCCAGTGATTGGCAGGAAGTGCGGACGGCCTCCAGGTCTGGTTACTGGGGTTTCAGACACATTGATTTCCTCCCACGGTCAGAAAAACAGATGCCAGGCACCGGAACTGGTGAGCCAGCTTGCCTCTGTGAATACAGCCAGCCTAAGGACAAAGCAGGGGACCAGAGAAAGATGCAGAGACCGAGGAGCTCAGGACAGAGAGGGAGCCCCACGGAAATCCAAATCCCTGGATCTGGAGTGGAGTGTGTGGCCAGTGCATTCCTCCAGCTGATGAAGGAGGGAGCTGGGGTTCTGGTCCTCTCCAACATAAACAGCCCCAAAGACTATGAAAAGCAGTAAGAATTTTTCTAAAAAATGAGCTTCCCAAAAGGAAAACAAGAGGCAGTTCAATGAAAAAGAAATACAAGTAACCTCTTAACCCTCAAAAATATCCTTGGCTCCCTACTGATCAAGGAAGTGAGAAAGAAATCTGTGAGATACCACGTCTAACCCATCCACTTGGCACTGATTAGCAAGATCGATAGCACCCAGTGCTACAGAGAATATGGGTGGTCAAGAAACCTCGAAACCCCTAGGTCAGAGGGGCCAGAAGCCCTATGCATTGTAAACACACCAGGCTGTCCTCCAGATAGACTGGTTCCGGGGGCAAGATCTACCCCGCCATGTGCCCTACGGCAAAACAATGGAACAAGGTAAGTGCCTAGTGATGTGGCAAACAAAGGCAGAAGAAAAATTATTAATTTTCCTTACTACTTACAGCCCATTGACAAGGCCTTGAAACAGGCAGAGTGACATTCCTCTAGGGACTCAGCTGCCTCGATGTGGACACTTTGCTAAGGGCAAAAGGCAATCTTAGCCCGACCCTCCAGGATCCTGTAAGTCTACTTTACCATATAAAAATTCCTTTGGAGGCGCCTGAGTGGCTCATTGGTTAAGCATCCAATTCTTGATTTTGGCTCAGGTCATGATCTCAGGGTTGTGAGATCAAGCCCCACATTGGGCTCTGTGCTGAGTGTGGAGCTTGCTTAAGCTTCTCTCTCCTTGGGCGCCTGGGTGGCTCAGTTGGTTAAGCGACTGCCTTCGGCTCAGGTCAAGATCCTGGAGTCCTGGGATCGAGTCCCACATCGGGCTCCCTGCTCAGCAGGGAGTCTGCTTCTCCCTCTGACCCTCCCCCTCTCATGCTCTATCTCATTCTCTCTCTCAAATAAATAATTAAAAAAAAAAAAAAAGATTCTCTCTCCCTTTCCCCCCGCCCCTTCCCTCTCTCCTTCTCTAAAATACATACACACATACATACATAAATGAAATCTTCATAAATAAAAAATAAATAAAAATTCCTTTGGATACTCCCTTTATCTCTACCCCCCAAGATCCATGTTGGCAATCATCCCCCAGGCATGTGGCCCACTGACAGACATTTGAAGGGTCTCATGACTCAGGTTTTATTAGACAGTAGTAAATGACCTTTTCCCAACAATAGCTAGCCCCTCAAGGTCCTGGAAACCTTGCTTCCGAAATTACTTAGGGACTTTCGCTCTCCCTAACGATGAGGGAGCAGAAGGCTTGCTGAGGACAGCGCAGAAGCTGGTGTCCTACCCGCCCCCCCTGCCCCCCCCCCATGTGGCATGGGTGACGTTCCTCATGCACTCCTGGCTGCCCTAAAGGAAAAACAAACAGTTAACGATAGAGATCACAGCCTTGCAGGACAGGAGTCTCCCTCAGTTTACTTACAAAAGCCTTAGCAATAGCTTCCAGAAGGAAATGTAAATAAAACTGAATTTCTTCTAAACCTAGAGCCCATTGACAAGTACGTGTGATAGGAGGAATGTAACATCCCTCCAGGAAACTCCCAACTGTCTTCATGTTAGTGCCTCATTAGAGGGGAAAACAGCCTTGGCTTGACAATAACCAGGCCTCCAGTACCCGGAGAGTCTTTAGCATACGACAGTCCTTCTGAACACCCCCTTTGTCCTCACCTCCCCAACTCCCGAGTATATAATCAGCCACCCCTCACAACTCAGGGACAGCAGCTCTTTCCGCCCACGGGTCCTGTCCCCGTGCTTTAATAAAATCATCTTTTTGCACCAGAGACATCTTAAGAATTCTTTCTTGGTTGTCGGCCCCAGACCTCACTTACATTCAAAAACTACATCACTAACCCCCTCCCAACTTGAAAGTATATAATGGGCCACTCCTCATGACCCCAGTGCAACTCTCTGTCCACGGGTCCTGTCCCCGTGCTTTAGTAAAAATTTTTTTTAAAGATTTTTATTTATTTGAGAGAGAGCGAGAAATGAGAGCGAGAGAGAGAGCATGAGAGTGGGGAGGGTCAGAGGGAGAAGCAGAGTCCCTGCTGAGCAGGGAGCCCGATGTGGGACTCGATCCCGGGACTCCAGGATCATGACCTGAGCCGAAGGCAGACGCTTAACCAATTGAGCCACCCAGGTGCCCCTCTGTGCTTTAATAAAACCACCTTTTTGTACCAAAGACGTCTCAAGAATTCTCCCTTGGCTGTCGGCTCTGGACCCTACCCCACCGAACCTCACCTATGTCCTAAAGCTACATTAGCATGACCCCACCAGCTTACAGAAACACGTGTGCGCACGCACGTTCCCACACAGAGGAAATATCCAGAAGGGGACACATCAAATACTTAATGGTGTTGTGTTAGCTGGGAATGCGAAGGGCTGGGGCTGGGGGAAGGTCAGGGGCTTTGTGGTTTTTATGCTCTCCTATAACGTGATTCATGATGTGAGGAACAAAGGCAAAAGAAATGTAGATAAAATTAAATTTCCTTATAACCTGCAGCCTACTGACAAATACTTGGGACAGGCAGAGTATAATATTCCTCCAAGAATTCCCAATCTTCATGTTAATGCCTTGCTAGAGGAAAGACAACCTTAGCTTAACAATAGCCAGGGCTCCAGGATCCTGTGAGTCTTTAAGATAGGAAAATCCTTTTGGAAACTTTGCACTGTCTTTACCTCCCCCAACTCCAAAGTATATAATCAATAGCTCCTCACAATCCAGGGGCAGCTCTTCCTGCCCACGGATCCTGTCCCTGTGTTATAATAAAACCACCCTTTTTTGCACCAAAAACGTTTCAAGAATTCTTTCTTGACCGTTCGCTCCTGAACCCCACTTCAAATCACATCAATTCACACCAGCATGTGATATTTCTATGATCATCAAAATAAAAAGGAATGTAGCTGGATTCAGGAAGAGCAAACCTTCCTTGGCACTTAGTAGGCACTCTGCATGTTAACCCACTAAGTACTCACAGCTACCCAATGGGGGAGGTGCTTTTCCTAGCACCTTACTGTTTGGTAGACACAAATATGGAAGAACAATGGGGGAGCAGGGTTTGAACCCAGGCATTGGACTGCCTCCCATGGTTTCACAGAAGCCACGACAGGCCCTGGGGACAGCTGTTGGGGACATGGTCCTTGCCCACAGGACATTTTGGCTGAATCAGAGCAAATTCCTGTCCCCCACCCCTGAAGCATGCAGGCATGCTGGGAGGCATGATCTCCCCTGCGTTGCTCCTGCAAACAGGCATTCCTGCAGGCAAACAAACCTAGGGGTATCCAGAGAGCCAACTGGGTCTGAGCGCCTTCAGATCCCAAAATCAGGTCACTGGCTGATTAGTACAGGAATGAGGGAAGAAGGCAGAGGCCTCACCAGCAACCCCAAATCATTGCTACAACAAAATGTCACACAAAATTAGCTCAACCTAAACCAGTCAGCCACGCTGACTCCGACACCCAGGCTTCCTTCCAATGAGGGCCCCAGAAGCAGGCCTGGGTCTGCAGCGCATGCGCCCTTGGGACGGCCACCAGCTAGCCAGGGGGGGCCCAGCCATCCGGGCCTAGCCCTCAGCTGGAAAACACGGGCTGCAGCCTTCCCTGTCCTGAAGGCTGAAGCAAGTAGGCACGCTTCCCACTCTCTCACGAGGTCCATAGGGGAGTCACATTCCCAGAGTCAGAAAGAGGATGGTGGGTACCAGCGGCTGTGGGAGGCGTTAGTGTTTACTGGGGACAGACTTTCAGTTTGGGAAGATGAGAATGTTCTGGAGGGGGAGGTGGGGATGGGGCACAGCAGTGACAACGTGCTTCGTGCCACTGAACAGTTACATGCCGTTAAAACCGAACATTTCAAGTTATAAATGTTTCACCACAATTAAAATAATAAAACCCAGCGCACTGAAAACACAACCCTCCAGGTCCACCTGGCCCCCACCACCACCTAAGTGCGAGCACAAACCCACAGCCTGTGCAGGTGGCCATGGAGACGAGGTGCCCACACCAGCCCCACAGGCACGAACGGGCAGGATGGCTCCATCCCTGACTGGTGACCCTCCGCTGCCTCCTCAAACCCCCCTGGGGCCACCCCCATCTGTACCTGTCCTGCCTCTGAGCTCCCCCAGTGGCCCCCAGCCCTGCCCGGGATGCCTATAGGGTCTCAGGCTCTCATCTTTTTCCCATTATAAAAACATCAAGGACACTGGGAAATAGCGGAAAATAAAAAGTGAATATCATCTCCTGATAATAAACTTCTAACACGCCAGGTCAAGTCCCACTGAGTCCCCTGGGGCACCTGACCCTCTCCCCTGGCCCTACCCTCCACCATCGGACTGGCCCTACATGACCCGGGCAAAGTTGGCCACCCTCTGCCCAGGATGGGCTGGGACTCTCCACACACTCCCCTTCCACGCCTTTATCCACGTGGCCCCCCCCACACCCCCAAGACCCAGTCATCCAGTGATGGGGGGAGCCAAGGCAAAAAGAAATGGTAGATAAAACTAAATTTCCTTGACAAATGCTTGAGGCAGCAGAGGATGAAGTTCCTCCAGGAACTCCCAAGGGTTGTCATGTTAATGTCTTGCCAGAGCCAAAAACTACCTTAGCTCAACAATGGCCAGGCCTCCCGGATCCTGTAAGTCTTCTTTAACATAAGAAAACCCTTTGAGGGGGGGCGCCTGGGGGGCTCAGTCGTTAAGCGTCTGGCTTCGGCTCGGGTCAAGGTCCCAGGGTCCAGGGATCGAGCCCCGCATCAGGCTCCCTGCTCTGCGAGAAGGCTGCTTCTCCCTCTCCCACTCCCCCTGCTTGTGTTCCCTCTCTCGCTGTGTCTCTCTCTGTCAAAAAATAAATAAAAAATCTTAAAAAAAAAAAAAAGAAAACCCTTTGGGAAATCTCCTTTGTCTCTACCCATCCCAACTTAAAAGTATATAATCAATCGCTCCTCACGACCCCAGCGCAGCTCTTTCTGCCCGCGGGTCCTGTCCCTGTGCTTTAATAGAACCACCATTTTTGCACCAAAAACGTCTTCAGAGTTCTTTCCTGACCATTCGCTCTCTGGGCCCCCAGACCCCGGCCCTGCCCACCACCCCAGAGCCCCTGGTCTGGCGTGCCCCCAAGCCCCGGCCCGGCAGCCCTGGGAGGGCCTGACAGGAAGAAGACTCTCCGGGGCAGCTCCAGCCAAGCCCCGGCAGCTTGGTTTCACTTTGCATTCCTGTAAACAGAGGCACAGCCCGGTGTGAGGGAGGGGCGAGGCGGCGGAGGGGCGGGGAGGCAGGAAGCACCGTGCCGGGCAGGGGCGCTGGGGGAGATCGCCATCGCTCTTGAGACTCCGGCCCTCGGGGATCCCGCGGAGTCCCACCCCGGGAGCCCCGCCAGAGGGACCAGGACCGGCCCCGCTCCCGCCAGCCGCAGGGGAGGGCCCCCACGTGAGAAGCCAGCGCCCCGGCCGCTCTCCAGGCCTTTGCCAGCCTCTCGGAGGCAGGGGTGGGGACGCTTGGGACCTGACCCGCCCTCCCTACCTGCTGGGATGGGCAGCGCCGTGGACGGTGACCCCCGGGCTACTGTGAGGACGGGGAGACTTCATGGCATCCTGTAAAAATGCCACACGCCCAGGCTCCCACACAGACCTTCCTTTGCCGGTTCTGTTGGCAAGCGCCTGGGCTGCCCCCTGCAGCGCGCTGAGACCCCCTTGCAGAAAACCGGAGCAGGGCAGAGGCACTGCGCTCCCCTGGAGGCCCCTGGGAGGAGCAGGCGTTCTCCCAAAGAGGTGGATCTCCAGGAGGCATCAGGCACTGGACCCAGACTCCAGGAAAGCCCATCGGGGTCCTCGGCCTATCCATCCGGGATCCCCCTGCTTTACCTGGTCACAGTAATTCATTTCCACCCTGGAGGCCCACACTCAACCTCTGCCCCACACTCACGCTGCCTCACCCCTGGCCCCTGACCCCCACTACAGGCAGGGCCAGCAGGGGCTGGAGCTGCTTATCCACACAGCCCAGGTGGTGGCACTTCAGAGCAGACAGAGGGGGCCGCCAGCAGCCCCCCTTCCCTCCCTTCCCTTGGAGGCTGCAAGACCATGGCTTCCCCCGAGGGCACAAGCCCTGCAGAGCCGCTGGCCTGGGTTCAAATCCTGTCTCTGCCAATTGCTGGCCGTGGGACTGCACACAGGTTACTTAACCTCTTTGTGCCTCACCCTTGGCATCCGTAAAATGGGAATTTATGATAGCTCCCCCCTCAATACTTAGCACAGCACCAGGCTCTCACCAACTGGTCTGATTTGGGGTTTTTACTCTCTGGGGTCCCAAAGACCCCCCTCACAAGGTCTCCCACTCAGGATGTTGTAGTGACCAGGGTGTGGAGCCCTAGCAGGTGGAAAATTCCACCTGGACACCAGGAGCTCAGCTATGCCCTGGTTCCATATCCAGACAGCAAGGAATCAATGAGGACAGCGGACACCAAGCCAACTCAAGCACGACTGCGTGAGTCAAGTCCCTCGTGTTCCAAAGGAAAAGACAGACTCCCCAGATCTGACTCCAGCCAGAGCTCCTCCCTAAAGGGGCAGCAGCAAAAGAAAATCAAACAAAAATTGACAACAAAAGCAGTCGCCTCTTCGTACGTCTTACAGTCAGTCCAATAAAAACATCTCTGACATGAGCACTTTGTACGCAGACGGCAAAAACGAGTGAGTAACGAACCAGTGACTCCCCTTCGCACCTAACACACAGTGCACCCTTGATCACCCAAGGTCGGCAAGCAAGAAGGGCTGGTACGGAAAGCATTTACTGACTCCCGTACAAACACACACAACCTGTATTTAGAAAACACACATGATCTTCTAGAGGACTTTCTTTGATTGGTCCAGAAATTATTACTCAAGCACCTACTGTGTGCCAGGGACTTGGAGTAAAGCAGCCAACAAGAGAGCAAAGGTCTTGTCTGGAGCCACACACTGCCGTGGGCCAATGCCAGAAGGACACACAGCCTGGTAAAGTGCGGGCGGTGGCGGGGTGGGGGGGCAGGTGTAGTTCTCAATGGGGTAGACAGAGTGAACCTCCAGAGGAGAATGTGGAGGAGCAAAGACAGGTGAGGGGGTAATGTGCTGCCCTCAGAGGAAAGGTATATTCCAAGCTGAGGGAACAGGCAGTGCAAAGGTCCTGTGGTCCAAGAACACCTAGGAAAGGAAGGAAGGCAGCCTGTGGCCCTGGACACCAAGAGAGTTAAGGACTGACCTGAGCCGGCTGGTGGGGGGGCCACCTGACATGATTCCCCTTTCAGGGCACTGACCTGCCACCGGGAAGGGTCCCATCCAGGCTGTGGGGACCCCGCACCCCATCACAGCACCTGGGACACCACTTCCACACAGCATCCTCTGAAATCCACTAAGATTCCTCAGCTCAGCCTGACATTTCCCAGTCCCGAGAAGGAGGAGAACCCTCAAGTTCTCTCCAAGAAATGAAATTGAAAATTTTGTTTTTGTTTTTAATTTGTCAGGGAGAGAGAGAGAGAGCACAAGCAGGGGGAGTGGCAGGCACAGAGAGAAGCAGGCTCCCTGCTGAGCAGGGAGCCTGATGCGAGGCTCGATCCCAGGACCCCGGGATCATGATCTGAGCTGAAGGCAGCTGCTTAACCGACTGAGCCACCCAGGTGCCCCTGAAAGTTTTTAAAAAGCAACAAAAGCTTCCAGCAAAGGACCAGATGAAAGTGTCCTTCTAACAAAAGCGCTTCTAGTAAGAGTTCCTCCAGCCATAGAAGACCTCATACTACCCGACTGAGCTGCCTGCTGGCCACGGTTTCCATTTCAGCGAAGGGAAGTGGGACTGGGCTGCTGCCTACCCCACCGCCCCCATTCAGCCCTTACCGGCTACGGGGGCTGCAGGAAGCAGCCTCTGTCCACACTGGCTGCAGAACTTGGGGGCTTCATCTTTGGAGACATGCCCACACGAAAGACACTCCATTCCTCCAGGGATGGGTCTTCTCCAGGCGGGAACGCTCCTGCAGATCTGGAAGAAAAAGGAAGGGTCCCCAGGCAGCTGACTATATACTGAGCCACCTGTCACGTGACCACAGCCCTGCTTCAGTTTCATTTTCTGGGAAAGTGAAGTAACAGCGCCCAGAAGGTCCTCCAGCTCAATCGAAACCTAGCACTAGCACTTCCCCACCTGCAGCACTCATAGCCCTGGCCCCCCGACCAAGTAACCGCCCCACCCCCAGCTCTGACCGGCAGGGGGGGGGCAGCTCCCCCTTCCCCTCCCCCTCCCCCACCAGGGGCTCCAGCACCCTATTCCCTTTCTGCTCCCCCAGCCAGGCTCGCCCCTCCTGGGCTCTCCGTCACTCAGTGAGTCGAAAACTGTCCCCCCTGGCTGAGACTGGGGGCTGGGACAACTGAGAACTAGGTGGGGGCGGAGGGGGGGTTGTTCCAGGCAGAGACACAGCCCATGTCTGGCCTGTGCGCCGGGGCCACTGGACAAGGGGCACAGAGACAGAAGCACCTGCTCACAGGTGACACGGGGACTAGGCGAGGCAGACGGCACTGCAGAGATGCTGGAGCGGACCCGAGGGACCCGCCTGCGCCGGCAGCCCAGAGCTAACGGGGCTAGTGGTCGGGACTCCTAACAACGGGCTAACGGGCTGCGTCCTGCCTGCTTCCAGCCAGCTGCCCGCCCCTGCCTCGCCCTGACTTGGCTCACTGTCCACCAGACAGTGAGCTCTCAGGGGCAGGGCAGAGCTACGCTGGTGTGTGCCCCGTTGCCCGGCTCAACCCGACACCGCCAAGCCCCGGCCCCCACCTCGCCCCTCACCACCACATGACCAGGGAAGTGACCACCGTCCTGGTCTGGGCTTTCGCTCTGTGACTCTCAGTGACTCCCCACGGCCCAGGCCTCTACCCCTAATTGCCCTCCTCCGCAAGGCTCTGCTTCCCACCCACCAAGAAAGTCACAAGAGGGCTTGGAAATCCTCCGTGAAGTGTCCCATTGTTTCTCGCCCCCACCAGGGGCCTCAGGCCATAAACGAGAACCCAAGAGAACACGCACAACACTCTACCCAGTCGCTTCCGGACTTCGGAACGGTGCCAACTCAAAGCCCATCCTCCCAACCGCCACCAAACCAAGCCGACCAGCGGGGGCGGGGGCGGGGGTGGGGACAGGGGGCGGGGCGGGGCGGGGCGGGGCGGGGCGGCCGGCCGCCCCCATCTCTGCACTCGCTCCTTCTCTGGCCTCCCCGCGGCCACCTCGTGGCCCTTAAGGCTGTCGCGGCAGAGGTGCCCACCCTGGCCTGGCGACCGTGGCCGTGGGCAGCCCTGGGAACCGCGGAGGGCGCTGCGCTCCGGGCGGCGCGGTTGGGGGCGGGGATGCCGTTCCCAGAAAGTCACTGCGGAGACACATAGGGGCACCCCGGGCACCAGCGCCGCTCCGGCGTGGCAGCTCGAGAGAGCGAGGCTCCCGCTGCCCGCGGCCCGGGGCTGGGGTCCGCACGGCGCGGGGCGGGGCGCGGCGGGACCGGGAGCCCGGGGCGAAACCGAACCCAGGCGCCGCAGGAAGAGGGGCGGCCCGCCGCACGCAGGCGCCACGAGCCAGACCGAGGACCCGGCGGCGCGTCCCCGCTCCCGCTCGCACCCGCGGCGCCCCGGCGCGCGAGCCTCCGCCGCCGCCCGGTTTCGCTTCTCGGGTCCGGGCCCCGCCCCTGCGGGCGTGGGGGAGCTCGGGCGGCGGCGGCCAGAATGCCGCCCGTGGCGCCCCCAGCGCCCCGGCGCCAGGCCGAGGGGGACGCGCCGCCTGCCGCTTCCCGCGGGGCGGGGTGCGGGGGAGCCCGCATTCCGGCCCAGCAGGGGTCTGCACCCCGTCTCCGCCAGCAGCCCCCAGCCCTGGAGACACCCTGGACAGTGCCCTGGACAGCACCCTGGACAGTGCCCCCCGCCCTGGAGAGCCAGCGGCCGGCCCGGGAGGGGCACAGACCATGCGAGGTGGGTCACTCCGGAGCAACGAGGGGGTCCCCAGCCCCGTCGCATCGCGACCTTGTGCAGATGAAGTGACCACAGTGGCCGATAGTCCTAGAGGGTTTCCAGCCCGCGCTCGGCCCTGGGATGGTCACTGATAACCAAGAGGCCACCCCAGCCAGCGCTTGCACCCCCTACCCCTCCATCATCCCTCAGTGTCCTCATCTGTGAGCTCATAGTGCAGCATCCTAGGGCTGCTGGAGAATTTATCATTAACAACAACAACAACAACAATACAGCCAATGCTGGTGTTCCACGACCCAAGCAAAGTGCGTGATGTGTATTACTTACTCCCTACTTTCCTCACAGCCCTCTCCCCCAGAACCAGCGCACTTGTGGGCCCTTGTGCTGCTACAAAGTCCAGCTTGGATGATGATGATCAAATTTAACAGGCTGGGGTTCCTGTCCCGCCCGTCCCCAACCCTCTCCTTTCCACAAGCTCCAGACACATCACCCTTCCTCTGGCCTATGAACAGCAAGCTCAGTTCTTCTTGGGCCCCTCCGCAGTGCCCAGCCCTCGCAAGTCTGGCTTCTGCATTCAAACCCAGCATCACAGAGTTCAGGCGGTGCTTAGCAGGTGCTCAGCACAGGTTGCCATGATTAATCTCATATTTACTCAAAGCCACAAACCCCAACTCACGACCAGCCACCCCCACTGTCTAGTTCATCGGGATCTGGGTAGGATCTAAGCCGTGTCCACTGCTGTGGCCTTTGACCTTGTACTGACCTCATGTGGGGCCCAGGAAAGACAGCTTGTTCTGAAAGAAGGGGACTCCAGGCAGCGTGCCAGGCTGGGCAGACTGGACTGGGCTGTCCCTGCTGGGTCCTAGCAGGAGAGGGGGCTTAGTCAGAATCCAGGGAAGGCTCTGGGAATCTGGGGATCCTCTGGGAATGGCAAGTGAAGGGAGAGCCCAGCCGTACCCTACACTGTCCTGTGCCACCGTTAGATTTGGGGAGACGCCAGCAGAGCAAAACCCAGACGCCCTTCCAGGCCAGTGACGAGCTAGCCCTGCTGGCCAGGCCGCACCTCCTGCGTGTGCTCCCATGGGCAGGCGTGGCTCGTGGGCTCCAGAACCCTGAGCCTGCCCCAAGGAACAGGGAGTGGTTGAAGGACCGGCAGAGCGGGCACTGCAGTCAGCACTCTGCAGCCCAGCAGGGTCAGGAAGCCACATCCTGGACGAGTCAGGTGGCTGAGAAAACACCCTGACCTGCGTGGTGCAGCCTGTTTGTCGTAAAACCCAACACAGCCTTAGGAATGAGGATGCTTCCAGTAGAGACACCCCACCAAGGGAGACACCCTTTGGATTTTAAGGCCATTTTAATGTCCCCAGGGAATCTTTCCTGTTCCCTTCTCTATGTTCTTGACCACTCCCTGGCAGAAAGCAAACTGTAAAAGGATGTTTAGAATCTCACCTCTGAGAGACGGGGATTGCTGTCCTGCCTTACCTGTCTCTGCACTCCCAACTTAACTTGTGGCTCAAGATCAATGAGGCTTCAGCTGGAGTATCAGGTCGCCTCCTCTTCCCTCAGCCGCTAAGAGCCCATCTAGCCAGGCTACCTCAGAGCTGGGTTGTCACCTGCATTTGCAGGGGTGACTTTGAGTGACACCAACCTCCAGAAGAGGAAGCCCACCTAGAGGCAGGCTCCGACTCCCTACTTTCTGAGAAGTCTTAGGTAAGTGGCATGGTAGGCGTGGACATCCTGTTCTGACAGGCGCAGAAACAAGCCAGCCGGTGCTCCGAGGAAAGCAGAGGTTCCGAACCCGTCCTTCTCTAGGCGCCGAGAACCTAGCGTAAGTGGTCCTGTCGTCAGGACACCTGCACCATAAAGACGGTTAGCGACCCAAAGAACCAAATCAAAACTCACGCAGTACACCAAATAAAGACAAAACAAAGAAAAGATGGAAAAGCCAGGTGTTATGAGCCCGTTGTGAGTACTCAGAGAAGACCCCTTACATTCTCTGGTCTTGATACATGCAATAAACGTATACGTTGGAATAGGCACGCAATATTTGAAAAAAATAATATAGAGAGAGTATGACAAAAAATAACATATATGATCTAATACCATTAGGAAATAAGAGAAAAATAACAAAATATGAGGACAACAGTAGATGTGGTTTCCTTTGCGGGGCTTCCTTTCCAAGATAAAGATTGATGTCGGTGCAGGAGGAGGATGGGGTCATGGGATGAAGGAAGGAGGGGGTGAGGAAAGGTTGCAGGTCGTGCCAACCTCAGCCTTGTCCCTACCCTACACATATGGTGGCGTGGAGCCTGCAGGCTTGAATCTCTCCTCTTGGCCCAGCGTTCACAAAGAACCCGACCCCTTCTTGGGGAAGATCTGCTGGCGGAAAGCCTGCCCGCACATTCTTCCCAGGGTCACCTGCATGACATCAGCAGGGAGGAGCCCCTTGACTGAGCCATGTGGTCTGCCTGGCCAAACGCGGCATAGAACAGCTTCCAGTTTCCACAGATGTTGGAGCGTTTGAAATGTCCTTGATCTTGATCTTGCAGCTGCCAGTGTTTACAGAATGGATTCAGTGGGACCCAAAACTTATCTTGTTGGCCGGCCTTGCTCCTCGCCTGCGTATACTGAGACTCCCAGGGTCGCCTGCAGGAAGGATGCTCCCCTGCCCGGGTGCAGCGAGCAGAGAGGCACACTTTGCAGAGAGCGTAAGTGCGGGAAGGGGTCGGGGGAGGCCGAGAACAAAGGGGCCTTATGAGGAGAATCCAGGCCCGAGGGCATGTGGTCCTGCCACTGCCCACAGCACAGCCCTGGGGCCCTGGTCCAGACTGGCGCATCCAGCCATCTCAAAGCCGGGCTTGTATGACCAGGCAGGGCTGAACAAAAAGCTCTCATTTATCCCAGAGCTGTATAAATAAAAACCATGCAAAACAAGAGGGGCCTGCAGCTCCCGGCTTTGGTTGCGTCTACTCACCAGCCTGCCTTCAGGTCTTCTCTTCAGCTCTGGTTTTTCCCACGGGAAGACCACAGATCTATTTGAGAGAGGCTTGGCGGTCAAGAAATAGGCTTTGGGGTGCAGATGTGTCGGGGCTGAGTTTGGCTGGTGGGAGTCAGTGTTCTGGGCCTGGATATTCTCGACCAGGGATCGTACTCTTGACCCCATGGAGCAAGAACCGTCCCAGAGTCAGATGTCCCTCAGGCTGAAACGGTGGAGTCCAAACACCTCCTCCATTGGCACCGACTGAGCCCCCACGTGGGCTGCAGGCCCGCACAGACAGAAGGGCAGCCTTATGGAGGTGCTATGGCTCCTTGTGTTTCAGGGGTGGGGGGCACAGAACTGAGAAGAGTAACCAAGTGACTTCATGGCATTCTCCTTACCTGTGTGTCTTCGTCCCCCCAGCCGTCCCATTTAGGGCCACCCCGATCCAGTGTGACCTCCTCTGAACGCAACTAATGACATCCTCAAAGACCCTGTTTCCAAATAAGATCAGAGTCCCAGGCTTCTAGGGTCAAGAACTCAACTCTTTTCAGGGGACAGAATTCAACCCACTGTAGGCACCAGCTCCGTGGGCTTTGCCAAATCTGCTCTAAAAGATGCAGCCATCTGGCACTGCAAAGGGTTCCTATGGTTTGGATAAACTTGGGTCCTTCCACAGGATTAAAACTATTCTAAAGTGGGGGGGGGGGGTAGGTTCTCAGCCAGCATCAGTAGCTGAATTTACAGAGGGTGGGTAGATCTACGCAGAACAGAGTTTCTACAAGTAATCACATTACAGCCAGAAAAAGGTTTGCTGTTGGCTCCCAGTCAGCCCAGGCAGGGTAGCCCGGCTCCAGGCCGACTTTCTATTGAAGATGGAGGTCCCCGCCCCACTCTGGCATTCACGGGGACACCCACTGCTCCCCACATTAGCATGCAGAGCACCCTGACCCATGAGGAGGCTTCCCTGGGTGTGGGGCCCGCAGGGACGTGGCCACCGAACCTACAGCTGCCACCGTAAAAGCTGGTGACACTGGGGGGCCCCTCCACGGTGGCTTCAGACTGCAGGCAAGATGGAGCAGTCACAGGGGATCCCCTCACCCTATCCTGGTTCATTTCCCTGGGGCAGGGGAGGAGCACGGCGTGCAGCCTGAGGCCTAAAGCTTCCCTCCTACCCTCACCTCCACCCTCCCCGATGTCTCCATCCTCAGAGTCCTGCATCAAGCTGCCAGAGTTAGGACAATGCCAGGAGGTCCGGTTCCGAGTAGCGGCGGTTCCTCGGTGCCTGATACATGCCGGTCCCTCCTCACCCTGCCCCTCAACTCCACCCCTGCAACGGCTCTTCGGAGGAAATTAAGGGTCAGGGAGATTAGACAGTTTACCCAATGTCACGCAGTGGGAAACCAGAACAGCCTGGACTCAACACCGCTCTCTGTGAGCCAGCCACAGCATGCTGCCTCCTCCTCCGTCACCACGTCAGAGATTCTCACAACCACCCCCAGGGACGGAGTACAGGCAAGCACGGGCATGAGCCAGGAGCTCGGAGCAGCCGGGGCCTCCGAACCACCTTGGAAGCGGACATCTCACACCTGGGGTATCCGACACGGCAGCCACGGGACACGTGGCACGCAGCCCTCGAAGCGTGGCTGGTCTGAACTGCGGCGCACCGCGGGCGCACAATCCACAGTGGGTTTCGAGATGTCGTATGAGCAAAACAAGGTCAACTGTCTCACTGCTGAGCTGTCTATAGATCACGGGCTGAAAGCAGTATCGTGGGTGGAATGGGTTCAATGTAGTATTAATTTCACCTGCTCCTTATTCCACAAGGCGACTGGAAATGGGAAGCTGGCCCGCGTGGCTCAGTGACGGAGTGTGTTGTACTTCATCGAGGGCACGGATCTGGGTCACTGTTCACTGTATAGTCGGGGCTCTGGGAGCTGCTGTGACAGGTGGCAGTGCCCATGGGCCGCTGCTCAGCAGGTGCCCTCCTCCACGCCCGCTGACCCGAACTCGGCCATTCTCGGCACGTGGCTTCCCAGGGCACCGGTGAGGTCCCGCGGGCCAGCCAGCCGGCCGGGAAGGGGGAATGAGCTTGCAGGAGCCAGCACCGAACGCCTTATTAGTCTGCCCGGGCCGCTGCCTCAAAGCAGCACAGACCAGGCAGGGCCGAAGGCCAGGATCCTGGGGTCAGCACGGCGGGGTCCCTCTGAGGCTGAGGCAAAATCTCTTCCAGGCCTCTCTCCCAGCTGCTGGGGGCTTGCTGACAAGTCTTCGCTGTTCTTGGCTTACAGAAGCATCACCCTGACTTCTGCCTTCTTGTTCAGGTGGCCTTCTCCCTGGGTATGTGTCTGGGCCAAACCTTCTCTTTTTTTAAGGGCTGAGCCGTACGGATGAGCCATCCTACTCCAGGATGGACTCACTTAACTAATTACACCTGCCATGACCCTGTCTCCAAATAAAAGCATATTCTCAGGTACCAGAAGTCAGGTACTTCAAGTCAGCGTATGAATCTCGGGGACACAGTGCGAACGCACATCTCAGGGACGTGGCCACGCTCCCCAGAGGGGCTGGGACTGTGTTGGTGCGGAGGACACCGTCACCCCGCCAGCCAGCTGTAGGCGACTACACCAGACAGCAGTACCGTCAGCTCTGCCCCGCGGGCCCTGGGGCACAGGCCGAGGCCCGGAGGGGCGCGTCTGCTGACCACCCAGCCCCACATCCTCAGGCACCGAATTCCAAAGTGCTTCCACACCGTGGTCCATTCCAGTCTTTTCGCTTTTTCTGAAATGAAGCTTTAATTATAACTTAATTATAAATTTAGTAAGTTCATAATTTAATAAACTATAAATTAATTTTAAACTTAACAAGTGTCTAATTTAATTATGTGTTATAGTAATATAAATTAATTTCAAGCCATAACTTAATTTTTAACTATATACTAATGTATCGTTGAGAAATTAAACCACTCAGAGATGGCTAAAATCAACCCAAGCAGTGTAACGTCAACAGAATTCCTTTTATCAGTTTGATGTGTATCTTTCCAGGACTTTTTTTAAACTCGTACAGACATCGCCGCATCGTTCCGTGGGTGTGTTCACACAAATGTCTCTTAAGATGAGCATCGCTCTGCAACTTGCTCTTTTTCTTCAGACACCAGTGTGTAGAGATGCACAGCTCCACCCTGTTCCTTTAACTGCCGCACAGCATCCCAGCGCGTGTGTTTCGTGGCCAAGACGTTCCTAAATGGAGACGTTCAGCTTGCTTTCATTTTCTAAAATTGCTAATGAGGTTGTGCTAACCATCCTTGGATCTGCTTCCTGGCAGACACGCTCGGGCTTTGTTGGAGTGGATTCCGAGTCACAGGTGCGGCTCTGGGTGAAGATCCTAGAGCCCAGGTCCTGACAGAGCCAACGGATCCACCTGCTCTGCGAATGGGAGGTCTTTTGGCTCAAGAAGGGGCATGCTTGGCTTGGGGGCCAGGAACCACTGGACGGATGCTCCACGGGGCCCTGGGCAGGGGTGGCCCAGCGCACAGGGCTCCAGGACATGCTCGTTTGTGCAGAGAGAGAGCTGCTCGAGGTAAGGAAATGCAGATTCAGGGGTGGGGGTTGGTCGGGGGGCCAGAACGTGTCTTGGTGGGAATGCTGGGGAGCTCCACGGGGCCTACCCGCACACTGAGTTCTTTCTCGAAGAAGGCCCAGGAGCCCAGCCTTCCTTGGCTGTGACGGCAGGGGTGGAAAGGTATACACACCTTGGATGAGAGAAGTCCACACGCAGAGTCTCGGGGAGTCCATTGTGACACAGACACAGAATAAAGCACGTTGCAGACGCTGCAGATCACATATTCTCTATTTATTATCACAATGAGTCATTCACAGCAAGGACTGCATGAAAGTGTGGGTCACAGAGCACCATGTATGCAATGACCCCATCCACACGCAGCTGGGGACACACCCCCACATGCTGACGTACAGACGGGGTGGGGGGGAGGGGGCCTGGACTGCCACTCAAGTGGATGGAAGAGAGGATTTCCTGTACGTTTTACAATAAGCATTTACGGTTTTTACAAAAACACCAAAGCTCTTGCTTTTTTAATTTAAAAAACACTGACGACAAAATTATCTTTCACAGACACGTTAAGTCATTTCGCCCATGTCGGTTTCCTTCCCCACAGCAGGACAGACGCCGCCACCCAGACTGGAACCCGCCTCGGAGCTGCCCAACCCCACCGCCCCCTGTAGCCAGGAAGGTGCTGGGCTGTGAGGGCCCTTCCCCTGGACCAGCTGGAAATCCTGCCCCTTTCTTCTCACAGGTCTGTCATTCTAGAAGGCTCTCTCCAAACTGTTCTTCAGAAAAAGATTCCCGCACAGGGAACAGAAGGGAGGTGATTTTTCAGTCACCCCAAAGAAAGCCAAAGAGTCCCACCTGTGGATCTCGATGCATGCATGGCTTCCTTCCTCCTTCGGGGGTCACCGGCTCAGAGCCCTCGGGCCAAGGCGTTTATAGGGCAGCATCCGGCATCACAGCGTCCAGAACCTTCCACAAGACTCCCCAGGCATCAGACACCCATCAGCACCCCCATCAGGCCTTCAGCAGGGCGATCTTGTGCTCCGGAACGGAGTCTTCGCTGACGTTGTAGGGCTGGGTCCCTGGTTCTTGCCTCAAGTATTTCTCTGCAGAAAATACGAGGCATGCAAGCACAAAAGAGGCAAAGTGAGGAAGGGTCACGTCCCAGGATGGAGTGAAGAGCCGGCGCTTCAGAGTCCTGGTGCACAGGGAGTTGGGGTCCCCCCGGCTGGCACCCCCAGCCCGGGCAAGGTTCCGCCTAAGTCCCTGTCAGCGCCTCATCACTGTCCACGCCCGATGACCCTTCCTTAGTGCCGCATGGTCCCCCAGCATGGCCGGGCCACGTCTCTTCCCCGTCTCCTGTGGGTCGGCATGTGAGCTGCTCCCAGCGACGACACCCCGTTAAGCCCAAGAACTCAGACACAGAGTCCTTCTGATCCCAGTTATGTGACATTCTAGAACAGGCCGAGCTGACCCACGAGAGAAGGAACCCGAACAGTGGCTACCCCTAGTGGGCGTCATGAGGACGGACTGAGGCACTTTCTGGAATGATGGAAACGTTCCACATCGCCTCTGGCTATCCCTGCCTGTGAGACCCCGAGCCGCATGCGTGAGGCCTGTGCATCCACGGAGCGAACGCCGCATGTGAGTAAGACACCCCTAAAGCGACTCCCAGCACAGGAGAGCCCTGACCGTGCCCTCCGCGTCACCCACCGTGCCGCACCCATGCTCCCCACGCTTGCACTGGGGCGCCCGACCCCCTGACCCTCCTGGTGCTGAGTTTCGGTCCTGCGGTCCTGCCCCCCATCCCGCGGGCTGTGGGCGCGCTGCGCTGCCGTGGGTCTCTCCAATGACTCGGCCTGCACCCACCTGCCTCTTCCAGGGTGGAGAAGTACTGGACACCCTTCAGGTCAGCGGACAGCAGGACACGGAGGACAGGAACCTGCGGGGCAGAGAAACTCTCATCCCAGGCAGGGTGGCCCTGCTGCAGCGTGCAGGCATGGGTGGGCTGGGGCAGGCCCCCCGGCCCAGCGCCACCGCGTGTCACGGCCTCCCCCAGTCTCCCGGCAGGGACAGCTTCACCTCCGCTCAGGCAAACGGAGAGAAGAAACTGCCCCTCGGCTACGCTAGAGAAGGGAGACTTTTAAAGCGATTACTCTCTGAGAGACACGAGAACGAGCTCTCTGCAAACAGAACAAAGGATGTGACAGGAGTGAGCTCTGGAGCCGGGGGGCCCAGCACCCTCGCATGTGACCTTGGGCAGGTCACGCAGCTTCTCCGGCCTCAGCGCCTGCGTCCTGCCCCGGGGAGGATAACACCACCGACTCACAGGCAGGTGACGACACCCACCTGCAGGCCGACGAAGGCGAGGGAGACGCCGTGCCTGTGGAAGTCCCCCACGAGCTCCTCGAGCCCCAGCACCACGGTGTAGTCGATGCTGCAGACATGCGTACACTCCAGAACCGCGCAGCGCGGGGGGGAGGCTGCGGAGACGGGGGCCAGCCAGTCACAGGGGCCGGGCAGCGGCATGCAGCCCTGGCTAGACGCCTGGGGCACAGTGAGGCCATCAGAGCTCCATCCCCCCGCGGGGAGGGGGCGGGCAGGGGCGGCAGGACCCCCGACGGCTGCAGAGAGCAGCAGTTTCCTTCAGAAGACGAACAGGCCCCCTTTTCTCCCCTAAATACCAACTCCCCAGAGAAAGGGATGGGTATTTAGGAACGGAGATTGGGAACAGCCCCCCGTGCTGCATGTGGACAGACACCACTCCGAGATACCCAACGTCCTGGACCCAGGAGTGGGCGAGCTCCCGAGAGCTGAGGACAGGGCCTTGGGGTCCTGAGGCAGCAGACTGGGGTGCGGAGTCAGCGGCAGGAGCTGGGGGTGACTGCAGCCCACCTCATCCTGGCTCACGTACCTTCCAGGGCCCGGGTGAGGAAGGCCTCCCGGAGGGCCTCCACCGCGGGGAAGTGCAGACCGCTGGCTGGCTGCAGGACCAGCACCGGCCCTTCTGACACCTGGGGACCGGGGACAGAGGAGGGGCAAGCCTGTATGTCCTGGAGGCACATCCGACCTGGCAGCTCGGCTAGGGTGGCCTGCCCAGGCAGGAGGCCCCCACCCAGACCGACAGAAGTGAGGGGAGCGCAGAGCTGACGAGCGGGCGCGTGAAGTGTATGGCACCTTCACCCCACCAGGCCCCCCAAGGCCAGCGGATCCCTCTTGCAGGAAGAATGGATAGGCTGGTACCTGCATCTTGGGTCTGGCCACGGAGTGCAGGAGAATCAGCACAGACACCAGGGTCCCGGCCAGGATGCCATACTGGACCTCCCAGAAGCAGAGCAGGAACGTCAGGCAGAGGGGCAGCAAGTCCAGCCCTGGGAGAGAGCGGTCCAGCTGAGGGGCAGTCCCTCCTCGGTAAGCTTGGGGGGGACTTGGGGACTGTTCTGTCGGACACACTGGTCACCTTGGAAGTCTCCCATCTTCCCCCCAGCTGGGCTGGGCTTGGAGCTGGGAAAGGGGAGAAGAGAGATGAGGGGGAAGAGGTGGAGGAGGAGAGAAGAGAATAGCAATGCAGAGAAAGGGGAGGTGGGGAAGTGGAGAGGAAGAGGGAGGAGGAGGGAGAAGAGTGTAGGAGGATGGGGAGAAGAGCAGGAGGCAAAGGGGGAGGAGGGGAGGGGAGGTGGAGAGGAACAGGGAGAGAAATGGAGGAGAGAAGAGGATGGGGAGGAGTGCAGGAGGAGAAGGGGAGGAGTGGAGAGGAGAAGGAGGAAACAGAGGTGGAAAGGAGAAGTGAGAAAGGAGGATGGGGAGGAGTGTAGGAGAGGAGGGGAAGGAGTGTAGGAGAGGAGGGGGAGGAGAAGAGAAAAAGAGGGCAGTAAGGGTGCAGGAGGAGGAGAAGGGGGTGGACAGGAGGAGGGAGGGCAGGAGAGGGAGGGGAAGGGGTGGAGAGGAGGAGGGAGAGGAGGGGAGAGGGGAAGGGGGTGGAGAGAGGAGGGGGAGGGGAAGGGGGTGGAGAGGAGGAGTGGGAGGGGAGGGGGGTGGAGAAGAGGGAGGGAGGGGAGGGGCAAGGGAGGGAAGGGGTGGAGAAGAGGGAGGGGGAGAAGAGGATGGGGGTGGAGAAGAGGATGGGGGAGGGGTGGAGAAGAGGAGGGGAGGGGAGGGGGTGGAGAAGAGGAGGGGAAGGGGGTGAAGAGAAGGGGGAGGGGAGAGGGGAGGGGAAGGAGGTCGAGAGGAGGAGGGAGGGGAGGAGGACGAGCAGCGAGGTACCCTGTGAGTTGCAGACTCGCTCAGCACTGCATGGAGCTGGTCTGGGCGCTTCTCGGCCAGAGGAGTTGAAGGAAGCCCTGACCCAGGACCTCCTCCCAGAACAAAGATAATGCCCAGCTCCAGCCCTACCACCTGGGTCCCGGAAGGCGGTGGGGGAAGAACCCAGGATGCGCGCACGCGTGTGAGAGAGAGAGAGAGAGAGAGACAGGCGAGGGCGCGTACTCTTCACGCGCCAGAGCGTCCGGAAGATCCTGGTGTCGAACAGCGGAGCCACCGCCGTGATGATGACGGCAGCCAGCGCCGACTTGGGGATGTAGCAGAACAGCGAGGTCAGGTAGTCCAGCGACAGCAGCACCAGAACTCCTGCGGGGAAACGGGGCACCCGTGACCTCCGGCCGCGCCCCCGCACGCGCTACGGGCACAATGGGGGGTGCTCACCTGTCACCAGGCCCCCCGCTGGGGTGCACACCCCCGACTGGGCGTTCACAGCCGTCCTGCAAGGCGACAGACGCCGTTAGTGGCTGTGGGAGCCTGGAAGCGCAGGGGAGGCGAGTCTCCCGGGACAGGAGCACCGGCGAGGGGACATCGGGGCCCCGCGGACACTGGCACGTAAGGGGGAGACGCTGAGGAGCACCCTGACCTCAGATTTCCAGCCTCCAGCAGGGGAGGAAATAAATGTCCCCAGCCCGAGTCCCGGCAGTTCGAGCAAACGCATCCACTCCCCGCTGCCATTAGAAAGGATGACCCTTCTGTTCACGGACGAGGAGAGACGCGGTGACACCTTTGAGGGGGGTGACATCCCGCTTACGACCCTGGCATCTCCCACACGCAGACGCACACGCACATACACGTGTGCGCTCGCCAACGCAGAGAAACACCAGATACTGACTGCAAGCTCCTGCCAGGGCAAACCTGGAAGTGAACTTGGCTGTTCTGCCTTTTCAACTTCCCTTTTTCTTTTTGTCTGTTTGGAAAACTGCATTCAGACCCGAATCTCTGCCGAAGAACTGGTCCTGGGCCCACGTTTCCCTCTGCCACCGTGAAGACCACAGAGGAACGGCCACCGCTTCCGCGACAGTGAGGATTCTGCCTCGCACACGCTCCCCACCACCCTGGCCAGGACCTGTGCCCGCCGGCACGTCCTCTGGAAATACGTCCGTCCGTCTGTACACGCCCACAGAAAGCCTAAGTCTCCCTTCGCTGCTGCGCAGTTAGGCAGGAATCTCCTTCCTTAAAGACGCACCATCACACACGAGGTGCCGTGCCGGACCTGGGGCACAGACCCAGTGAGCCTGACGCACTGCTCGTCCAGCAGAAACAGCTGAGAAGTTACACCAAGGAAACCGAGCTTTTATTCCACGAGCGGCCCCTGGCACTGCTGTGCGCACCCTCTGTGTAACCTCCAATGACTCAGACGAGGGCCCCGCTGTGACTCCTATTTATAGGGGGAACACAGAGTATGCCCTGGAGCCCCTCGGATGCCGTGCTGTGGGGGTGTCGGGGAGGTCTGGTACTCAGACAGGGTGGGGCCAGCGGTTCCGGGTACTTGGGCCCCGCTGGCTGATGCCCCCTTGCCTCTTCTCAGCCCCAGGTCACCCTCTGTCCTGCCCCCTGCCTTGCGAGGCTGTGCGTGACCCACCCCCCTCTTCTCCAGGCAGAGTGCGGAGCTTCCTGCCCCCACTTCCTTTGGGAATGCACTCTGCCACGAGATGCAGGAACACTGCCACATGCTGGGAACATTTTAGGAATACGGCTCAGGGCTATCAGAGAAAACCACATGAGATCATGGTGAAGGACAGCAGAGCAAGCCCCACTCCTGCCTCCCACGGACACCGCTGATCTAGGGATCTCTTCTGCCCCAGCTGCCGGCATGGGCAGACTTCTGCCCCAGAGAAGAACGAAGTGGCATCCAGACGTGGCCAAGGACCGGGCAGGCTCTTTGAGGTGGACGCGGACCGTCTGGCCTGGGCTGGGACTCCCCCCTGTCCCCTGGGGCACAGGGAAGGAAGGACATGGTCACTCACCGTCCAAAGCTGCCTGTGACCGGGTAGGAAGAGACGAGGGAGCCCAGCACGTTGGTCAGGCCTGGGGAGAAAGCGGAAGGAAGGGGTTTATCCAGGAGGGAGAGGGGTTTAAAACAGATGGGGGGTGGCAGGGGAAGGGAGGCCAGAAACCAGAAAGGAAACAGAAGATAGAAGGCCAGAGGAATCACCCAGGAGGGTCCTATGTCTATGTCCGTGTGTCTGCCTCCGGGAAGGAAGAACAAACCATGATCTCTGCCAAGTTCACCGACCCTCACTGTAACATAACTCTGGCCCCGGCCCTGCCCCGGTGAGCTAAATACACCTTTTCCCACGTGTAACAGGGAGAGGAACCCACCTCCCCAGGAGGGACCAAGGACACTTAAGACTGCCTGGCAGCCAGCTGCCCACCCGCTGTACCCCACGAGTTCCTTCAGACCCACACTTCTCTCGTGAGAGGACCAGCTGGGACAGGAGGTCATGGCTAGTAAGTGTCCACCCCGTTACACTGACCCACCCACACCTGACAGAACCCTGCCAGCATCTGGCTTACCCTGGCACCTTCACAAACACCACAGTGGGCTCACAGGTCCAAGACCGGCTCAAGATAGCTCAGGGTGGGGCCCGCTCAGAGCCAGGCCCTCTCGGGTCCCACAGCCCAGCACATGCCACAAGAGTAGGACAGACATCGGTGGACGTGGCAAAGGCCATGCATGGACCACACGTGGTCACCCTGACTCCTTACGATGGCCCCTTGAGACTCAGGTCAGGGCCCTACCGCTTGAGGAGCGGGGATGTGTGGATCCCTCCCCGTGTGGTGTTCTGTAGGGTCGATGGAGGCCTCTTGCTATGTGGCTGCTGGAGAGCTGCCTGGCCTCTCTTACACCCCAGGTCAGCAGCCCCTGGGGTCCACGTGCCCACCTTAAGAATCTCAGCTTCGTGACTGCTCCTTGCCCATCACTGCCGAGAAGCAGAGGAGTCCTATGCTATGCGGAAATGGAACGGAGAGGCTCCCAGGACTCCTACCCGGAACTGCTACTACTGAGTGTGGGGAAGGTCAGTCTACAGACTTCCTCTGCCTGGGAGCGAGCCAGTCCCGGCTAACTCCACCTCACCAGCCACCCAGGTGATGCCCGCCACCATGGGCTCAGAGAGGAGCCCCCCCAAAGCTCCTGTGACCCATCCTGGGGCCCCACGCCCTCTGCCGTTGGGAAAGCCAGTGGCTCGGGTCCAAATAGCTGCCGCAAGGTGAAGTGGTAACGGGGGAGGTTCCCGTGGACTCCGCTGGGAAGGCACCCGGGGCTGCTGCCCGCTCCGACCCGTGCCCACCTCACCAGGGGCAGGAAGCAAAGACAGACAGGCCTGGTGTCCACAAAATTAAAAAGGGTCATGACAACTGAATTTAAGATTCATGTCACGTCCTCAGACCGAATCACCAGAGAGGTCAGACAAAACAAAACTGGGACGCCAGGCACAGATCCGTCCACAGTGGGCCCTCCCCAAGTCCTCACGGAGCCACCTGCCGGCCTGGAGGGAGGCCCTGGGGCGGGGGGCCAGGGCAGTCAAGGACCCACTCGACCAGCAGGTCCTGCCTGGCCACGTTCCTCAGCAATCTGACCCCAGGTGGGACATTCCGGCGTTCCTCGACACAGCACAAGGCTACAGACCTCAGGGTCAGGGACACAGCCAGCGCTCAACAAGCTTCGGTCAGCACGGGCACCACACCTCAGCGGCCTGCTCCTAGGGATTACACTGAACCGTCTGGAAGCGTAAGGATGAATCCACACAAGGCTTTCAAAGGGCCCAACTCGGGGCCACCTCTGCTCCCTGAAGCTCACCGCGACCATCCCTACGACCTGCGCAGCTCAGGCGAGCCGCAGAGAAGCATTCTCGACCTCAGAGAGCCGCCGCGGGGGGCTTACCAATGGCCAGCAGCTCCTGGTTGGCATCGATGCGGTAATTATTTTGAGAAGCTAAAGAGAAAGGACAATGAAAACAGTCACCGGATATACGACGCCACTAAGAAAATATTCATGAACTGAAAACACAGATCATAAACCTCTACCCGCAGCACCGTCTCCTTGTCGTAAATACGGCACGTGAACACGTATAAAAGACGTGTGCGTACGCGAGCATACACATCTGTGTCGCTGTGTCACACGAAAAGCAGACAGACGTACAGCAACACGTGAACCGTAGGTAAGCGGGGTAGTGGTGGACGTCGCAAGCGATTCGCTTTCTACGTTTCGGCACTTTGGACGTTTCCTACCACAAACACACGCTGCTTCCGTAAGAAGCGGAGAAAGTCTGAAACTAAACCCTGACTACAAGTGCCGAGGACCAGAGGTCCCAGCCGGGGCCGTGCAGACAGAGGGGCCGGCAAGCTTGTAGCGGGGACACAGGGCGGGTGAACGTTTCTGGGAAGGGCCGGCTGGGAACACTGCAGGGGCTGCGGGCCACGGCCTGTCGCGACGACTCGGTGCCTGTCGTAGCTGGAAGTGGCTGTGGGGACCTGAAAACACGTGAGCAAGACCATGTTCCAGGAACACCTCTTTATATAAACACTGCGATGCAAATTCCACACGCTTTTCGTGTGTCACAAAATCCTCATCTTTGGAAATTTTTTCAAACGTTTAAAAACGTAAAAGCCAGGCGCCTGGGTGGCTCAGTTGGTTAAGCGACTGCCTTCGGCTCAGGTCATGATCCTGGAGTCCCGGGATCGAGCCCCGCATCGGACTCCCTGCTCAGCAGGGGGTCTGCTTCTCCCTCTGACCCTCCCCCCTCTCATGTGCTCTCTGTCTCTCTCATTCTCTCTGTCTCAAATAAATAAATAAAATCTTTAAAAAAAAAAAAAAAACGTAAAAGCCATTCTTACTCTTGGGTCGCGGGCTGTGGTTCTCCAACCCTGGTTTTGGAGAATGACAAGCTTACGAGTTAGGATGGGACATCAAGTGATTTCAGAAGACAGTTTTAAAGTCACAAGAGGCATAAACGCTGTTAAGACGCAGACTCCAAAATACGCCCAAAACTCCCCACCCGGAAAAAGATCATCAGAAAAACAGGAAGGCTTGATTGGAACGTGCGGCGGGACCTGGAGCAGCCGCTGGTGGTTAGCAGGGATGGGCCCTCGGAATGCGCATCAGGCACGAGTCTCCTTGGCAGGACGGGGGGTCGGGATGCTGCCACAACCAGATCCGGTCCATGTAGGTACGGCGACGTGCATGCCCTTTATTGGGTTTCACCTTTAGAATCGACCTGTACCCCAGTGTGACAAGAGCGTAACCATCGTAGAACGAAAGGAAAATGCCATCCCCGTGCACAACACAAAGCCGGACGCCCCGCGGACCCAAGGGAGTGGACACTTGAGGGATGGAGCAGCCTCAGCTCTGACGGAGGAATCCGAGTTCTGGGCGAACAAATAGGCGCTTAACTAGATTACTGCGTCCCGGCCTCCCTGGGGGCGGGGAGAGCACAGGCCAGGGGTACTCAGCCAGCTGGAAATAGCGCATTGCTAAATTTTTAGGAATCTTGGGAACCTGTCATTAAATACAGCCATTATTACCTATTAGGTAAAAGCTTTCAATGACATAAATTACATCAAAACTGAAGACAGACTTAAAACGTATCCCTTCCTGACCTACTACGTTTCACTACGACCCACGAAGTTATTTAACCGCACATGTCCGGCGGGTGGACGCCGCGGCATCTGACCCCGAGATGCGATCGATCAAACTCCGCGAGCTGCTGGGAGGCAGCCCGAGGTGGGGCACGATTACGCCACGAGGCGAAGGCGTTGAAACGCAGGGCCTTCTCCTTCCGGACAGCAGGCTGGCACACATTACCAGCCACCGCTAGATGGGGGTTTTTGTCATAAATCCACTTTTACTACACGTTTTTTTGTTAAAAACACGAGCATGTGTTACTTGGATAAAAACTCAAGCTGTTAAAAACCAAAGCAGGTAAGAGCAAGCAAGAGAGCAGGCAGGCAAGGCCGGCTCCGGGACACCACCAGGAGGCCCCGACGGCGGGCATCTTACCGAAGGACTTGGCCACCGCGATGCTCTCCAGGAGACCCACCAGGGGCACCACGGCCAGCCCAGCACCCATGTCCTGAGAGAGGAGAGAGGGACAGTAAGCGGGCCTCCGGGGAAGGTGAGGAGGGGCCGGCCAGGCAGTGACCCACCAAGGCTGGCATGCACTCTTCCACGTCTGACCGGAAGCTGTGCTTCAGCTGCAGGGCCGGGAGCTCACACCCGGGGCCGGACGCAGAGCAGAGCACAGGACACATCCCTGCTCTGCCAGTGTCCACAGTGCAACTAAACGTGGTGTCCTTCGAGGTCGGGCCCAGACCCTTCTGTGCCTGTCCCTGCACCCAGAGGCCCTCGGTCCCGAGGACTCAGCGGTCCCAGCCGGGCTCAGAGCTCCTTGTTCCGAAGCAGATGCATCAGAGGCACGGAACCAGGCCCCGAGGCCACCTCAGCCCCACCCAGCAGGCCTGGCTCCCCGTCTCCACCCACCTGTACCATCTCGGTGAAGGAAACTGTCCCATTGGCCGTGGTCACTGAGAAGGGCGGAATCCGGACTGGAGGGAGCCCCTCGGTGGTCTTCCCCGTTAGAACGAAAGGCTGGTATCCGGTCACCTCGAAGGAGTATGCGACCAGGGCGGCAAAGGAGACGACCAGGGCGTTGCGGGCTAGGACAGAAGGGAGACCCGTTGGTGAAATCTGGCTCCTCTGGGTAACTGGGGCAGTAAATACACCCGGGGAAGCAGGACACCCGCCCCCAGCCACCACCCCCATCACTGCAGCCTGGGAAACAGCACACACACCAGCGACCGAGGGGCAGGCACGAGCACATGATGCCACAGCAAGTGTGAGATGGCGGGACAGGCCCACAGTGACACACACGGCCTACCCACGTCGTCTACTGGTCACCTCGGGTCCCGCCTCTCGGCTCTTGCCTGAGCTGTGCTGCCCTCTTTCCTTTTTTTTTTTTAAGATTTTACTTATGGGGCACCTGGGTGGCTCAGTTGTTAAGCATCTGTCTTCAGCTCAGGTCATGATCCCAGGGTCCTGGGATCGAGCCCCGTGTCGGGCTCCTTGCTCTCTCTACGAGGAGACTGCTTCTCCCTCTGCCCCTGCTTGTGCTCGTGCTCTCTCTCTCTGACAAATAAAATCTTAAAAAATATTTTATTTACTTATTTGAGAGAGAAAGAGAACGAGCAGGGGGGAGGGGCAGGAGAGGGAGAGAGAACCCCAAGTAGACTCCCCACTGAGTGCGGAACCCAACACACGGCTCGATCCCACCTGATCAGGACCTGAACCAAAACCAAGTGTCAGATGCGTAACAGACTGAGCCCCCCAGGTGCCCCTGTGCTGGCTTCTTAAATGGGGGTGATATCTCTTCCCAGAATATGAGCCCCATCACCGACCCAGCCCTCAAAAGGCTGCATCACTCTTATCACGGACGTTGTCGTCAGGACTACAACTATTTTAGCTGTTTACAACCCTCCAGGGCGCAGGAAAGGCCCAGGGCCCTGCTACCCATTTGTGTGATGGGAAACCCAGGCTCAGAGCTGCGCGGCTCAAACAGAAGCACGTGATCCATGTGATTTCTCCCTCGGGGACCAGCCAGGGCTTCCCAGCCTCACACCGTTGACATTCTGGACCAGATCATCCTTCGCCATCGGCTGTGCACTGCAGGCGTTCGGGGGCCTCCCTGGCCTCTCCCCACCGGTGCCCATGACAGCCCCACCCAGTAGTCTCGACCAGAAACGACTCCAGACATTGCCAAATGTCCCCGGGGGTGGAAATCGCCTGTGCGTGAGAACTCCTGCTACTAAACGCCGTTTTGCACCCTGGCCGTGGATCAGAGCCTGCTGGCAAGTTTCAATATCTGGTGCCCAGGTCACGCCCAGCCCAGCGACAGGAGAATCTCGCGGGGTGCGCCCCGGTGTGCAGAATGGCTGCGGCCCGTCCTCGGCCAGAGCACCGCTCACCTGTGGTGGCAGTCCAAACCAGCCCGTGGCTGAGCCGCACGCCCGGGGGCATCTCGGGGTGCACGGGGGGTACGTGGTCCCGCATCAGCTTCAGCACCAGCAACAGCACCATGCACACCAGCCCCAGCACGGCATCGCCCACCCTGCGGACAGACACCGATCACACCCAGGCTGGCCCGGGGCGGACACCTCTGCCCCTCCATCGCCCCTTCTGCCAGAGCGCCTCTCTCTCGACTGCTCTGCTCGCTTCTTCCCAAGACACATGCATCCCTGTTCTCCTTCAAGACTTGATTCAGCACTCAGCGACCACGCAGGCCTGGGAGTCGAGGCCCAGATCACCACGGCGGTAGGGCTATGGCTCACATTTACAGCCACGTAGCTCTGTGGCTTCGGGGGCCTCGTCTGTTCCAGAAGGTTCACTTCTCACAGCCTGGGAGGCTCTCTGACCGGTCAGTCTCCAAATCCCCTGCCCCCCCCGATGAGAACCCCCCCCCCCCAACCAGGCTGCACGTCCTGGGCCAGGGAGCCCCTGGCTCGGATGGATTCAGCCCCGGGAAGCTTCACAGCCGGTCAGAAGCGGAGGAGAAGACAGCCGGTCACAGGTGTCCCACCCCTTCCCCCCAGCAGCTCCCTCCAGATCACTGTGTCCTCTCGTTCCTCCAGCCAAGGAGAGGTCCTGGCTTCCAGCTGCACTCCTCTAGAAGCATCTCCTGTCTGCCCTCTGGGAGAGGCCCTTCATCTGAAGGAGCCCCACGAGTGGCGGTCTGGCTCTCATCCTCTCCCTGCACGTTCTGTTTGCACCTGCCTCCCCCATGCCCTGTGTTCTCCTCGCTGAACTACAAACCTTCAGAGAGACTGCCACTCTTCCTCTGCTTGCGGCCCTCCCACTCTTACCACCCACGGAGGCTGTGAGCAGGGGCACGCTGACCGGCTCTCAGGCCCCGGGCAGAGCTTCTCAAACTTCAGCGTGCACACCGACTCCCTGGGGCTGCTGCTGAACCCCAACCGATGCAGCAGGGCTGGGCAGGGCTGAGGGTCTGCGTTTCTAACCCGCTCCCCTGTGGCGCTGCTCTGGGACCCTGTATGGGCGGCCAGGCCCCAGGGGACTGGAATACATGCCACCTGGGGGGGGGGGGGGCGCGGCGGGAAATGGGGCGGGGCCTCCGAGAGGGGCTCCGGAACCAAGAGCGGGACCACACAGCTGGCAGGTACCTGGTCTCTCCGACCTTGCGGAAGGTCTGATACACTTGCAGGAGAAACTGTCTCGGGATATCTTGTAGTCCCAGGAGGTTCTGTCCAAACAGAGACTGGATTAGACAACCTTCCCCCACAACATCTCAGCACATCTCGGGCCCCTTCCTTGGGGTCACATCCAGAGGCTCTCTGGAGACCATCTGCCCATTCCCAAAGCCCCCAGGGGCAGGAGAGCAGAATTATCCTCGAGAGAAGAGGCATTTCATGTTTATGGTCAAAGACATCTCTTGGTGAATAATTCTCCTTTGTGAGAAAAATCAGTCTGGGTGATCTCAAAGCAGCCATGCCCTGGTCAAGGGTCCAGGGTCACTGTCTGCCTGCCCCGTGGGCCCCACTGCCCTTGACACACCCTGCCCTCACTCAGTGCGGGCCCTGCCCCCCTTTGCCATTGGCCAGAGGCACACCTGCCAGGCACTGCCCCCGGCAGAAGGTAAATGAGTGGAGCTGTGGGCAGAACCACCAGGGGCTCTGAGGGCCTCCAGGGAAGGACCGCTGCGGGGGCGCAAGCAGGCAGGGTCCTTGGAGGGGAGAAGGTGCTCTCCTCTGTGTTTTAGTTCTTTATCCCACTTGACACCGAGTGGGGAGTGTTAGTGGGGTGGCTGAGGCGCAGACCAAGGATCCCAAAACCCATGCACACAGCCCTGAATGGGGACAGACACCGGTGTGGAAACACAGAATTCTGGGACCCAGGGGGCTCCTGCCAGGGCCCGTCAGGAGAACCCCCCACTCCTGACCCCCACCCTGGCCTAGGGCTCTCAGATGGCTGTCATGACTCAATCGAGGTGTTAAAGATTTAGGGAACCTAGCATTGCCAAGCACGAGTGCATAAAGAAGCTATCTTCTATGTGTTACAACTGCATAAAAGAACATTCCTGACACCAAAAAGGAAAGATATTGTTTCCAGAATAAAGGACGGACCATCCCACGAAACAGCACTTGCTGAGCTTACCATGACATACGTGTGTATAGCATACGCAAACCGTGTCCACCCACACCTAACGAATTCCCGCCTCTCTACGCGCAGATGATGATGAACCTGCCTCCCGGAGGCATCAGGACAATCCGAGACAAGGGAGGGTTTAACCCAGCATCCGGCACACAGTAGGAATGCAGAAAGGGTCTGCTCCTTTCCTCTCGCTCACACCCTCCCGTCCCTGACTCTCAGGAAGGCTCTCCCGGGCCAGCCTGGAGCAGAGCCTGGCCACGGGCACCATGCCTTAGAGAGGAGCGGTGCTGACGGCAGGCCCTGAGACGGGGGTGGGCCCTCAGGCTGCTGTACAATCTGGCTCAGCTCCGTTCTGCACACCCAGCTGGGCACTCACCTCCTTTCATACAAAGCTCGGGGCTGGGTGGCCACAGCTGCAAGCAAAACCATACCTGCCCTTTGGGAACCGAACACGCAGTGAGAAGAAATGATGTCCTCGGCTCACTGATGATGATCGGTTCTAATATTTTTTACAGATTTTTTTTTTTAAAGGTTTTATTTACTTGTTTATTCAGAGAAAGAAAAAATGCAAGCGGGGGAGGAGCAAAGGGAGAGAAAAAGATAATCTCAAGCAGACTCCGTGCACGCTAAGGATGGAGCCCCACAGGGGGCTCAATCCCAGGACCCTGAGATCACAACCTGAGCCGAAATCAAGAGTCGGATGCTTAACTGACTGAGCCACCCAGGAGCCCCTCTGTTCAGTATTTTTCAAATGCCTTGCCTCTTTATGTTTCTGTTTAAAACATCATCTGTAAGAGGGATGCTTGGATGGCCGTTGGTTAAGCATCTGACTTCGGCTCAGATCGTGATCCCGGGGTCCTGGGATCGAGCCCCGCATCGGGCTCCCTGCTCAGCGGGAGTCTGCCTCTCTCTCTCCCCCAGCCCCTCCCCATACTTGTGCGTGTGCTCCCTCTCTCAAATAAATAAATGAAATCTTAAAGAAAAAATCCTGAACAGAAACTGGGGGAAAAAACATTAAAATGAAATCACCTCGCTAAACGAGCATGGAGGAATAATTTGCTCTTCAACACGTTAATGGTATGCTGACGGCCTAAGAGGCCGAGGGAAGGCAGCAGAACGGAATCGCCCGGTGAGGCGGACCAAGCACGCTGGCCCCAAAGCTCCAACAGGGGCGGGGCTGCTGTTACCAGTCACCCCAGTTACCTGTCATACGGTCCCACCATCACTCAGCATCTCCCCCGAGGGCTCCCGGAATCGATGGAGACCCACTCGAGCACCTTGTGCTCTGAGCTCTGGAAGAGCAAGACATGAACTGGCCCACACGTAGGGAAGCCAGCCTCGGTCCTACTACCCAGGAGGGGCCTGGCCGCCAACCAGCGTGCCTACCTTGATCTGCCCGAAGCCGATGGTGATGGTGGCAGCGGATGTGAAACCCTTGATGATGGGGCAGGAGATGAAGTCCAGCAGAAAGCCTGGCCAGCCAAGAGGGAATACTGAACTGGGACCACCAGTCCCAGAGAACGTGGGTGGATATGGGCTGGGAGAGGTGGTCTGGGGGGACTGGGGCTAAGCACTGTTGGACCACACACCCTGTCTGGACAGGTTTGGACAGCGGGGAAGGGAGGGTAGGGTCTGAGGCCCTGGACACTTCCCCAAGTGTCTTGGCCTCTAAGCAGAATAGCGGAGGGCTGAGGAGACCCCCCCCCACCTTCACACACGCACAGGAACAGCCCTTTAGAGGCAAAGATGGAAAGGCTGAGGGCCAGGGCATCCCCAGGAGGCAGGTGCCTGGGTACCCCCTGGCAGGAAGGCCCGACAGTCTTACCCAAGCGCAGGAAGCCCATGGCTAACTGGATGCAGCCAGACAGGAAGGCCAGCAGCACAGCATAGGCGGGCTCGTGGAAAGTGTAGAAGGAGACCAGGAGGGACATGATGGCCGTTGGGCCCAGCGTCACATCCCGGGAGGTGCCCAAGAAGAAATACACGAAGCATCCCGTGAAGGCAGAGTAGAGGCCGTACTGGTGGGGAGACAGCACAGAGCATCGACGAGGTGCACGGGGGGCCCACAGAGTCCCGGGGGCAGATGTCTGAGCACAGGATCTGTGGGGGCCGCCGTGACTACAGGCACAGCAGCGCACACAGGGCAAAGCGCTCACCCCGTTAGCCATGATGCGGACCCACGGCGATTAGGGGCCTCTTTTCTACCACACCCCACTTGGGTGCCAGCAGGGACGCAAAGGCCTGGATGCTTGCCTCAGTCTGTGAGTCTAAGACAGTGTCCTTGAGACCATGGTGAGTCATCCTGCTGGCCCCCTCGGACAACCCAGAACTAGCTCAGTGCCTCGCGTGTTACGGGGCCGTGCATCTGCCCCAAGACAGTCATGTGCTATAAACGGTACACGGAGACTTCTGGGGCCCCACGGGGCTGGAGTTCTGGCGCACCGCTTGTCTGGAGGGGGGGGTGGTGCATTCCTACTCTGCTTCTGGGCGGTTGCTGAGGCTGGGGTGGGGGCGGCGGCCGGGGCAGCCATCTCACCTGGGGCGGGAGTCCAGCCACCTCAGCATAGGCCAGCGCCTGGGGAATGACTGTGAGCCCAACCGAGAGTCCAGCGATGAAGTCCATCTTCAGCCACTGCAGGGAGTAGTCCGGCAGCCAAGCCAGGATGGGCAGCCGCCTCTGCACAGCTGCAGGGGAGCAGCAGTGGGCCTGGGGGGCCATACTGGCACCCGGGGGCCTGGCTTGACCCAACGCCTTCACAGAAGACGGCATGCCTGGGGTGGGCATGGGGGCCACAAGACCAGCAGTCAGGGTCTGGGCTTGGGAGAATGCAGCGATAGGGCGGGGTCTAGGGCCCTCAGGAGAGGCACATCTGTCTCCCCCACGGGGTCTAAGCCAGATGTTCTGAAAGGAAGCCAAACCTGTGCAGAAGGGAGCCTCAAGAAAAGATAGTCCCCCACCCTGGCCCCTGCTCGCTGCTCTCGCTGAACCCCACCGGCCCCAACCAGCTGCCTCCTCTCCACGGACACTTGCCAGGAAGAATACGGTATATGATTTCTCAGTGAGAAACTTAAAACACTAATGAGACACTACGTCTCTCCTCCCGAGAAGTTGTATTTCTTCTTTTTCCCTCCCCAAGGAATTTAGCGGGGAGCAGTGCGAGGAGTAGCAGGATCCACGGGGTACCCTCGTCCGGCTGGGGGCGTGTGCGCGGGGGCGGGGGGGGACTGCAGCCATGAGCACCCCAGGCTTTCCAAGTGCGTACGTAGCACGGCGGACTCCACCCACTGCGGCGCTGGCGGCTGGGGGTCTCCCACCCTGAGGCCGCGCCGTACCCCGCCCCCCACCTGTGGCTTTCCCGTCCCTACAGCAGCGCCCAGAGACTCTAGCGGGCTCTGGGAGAGCGTCCGAGGCCATTAATTCAGGACGCGCAGCATCCTCTAGGGTCCTGGCGCCCCCCGCGCGCAGAGCCGGCCGCATACCACCCCTCACCCCCCTAACCGGCTCTGGACACACCCCGCCTCCCACCCCCGAGGACGCTTGCCCCGGACCCTGCGGTCTAGGGGGACCCCACGCCGGCTGGCCAGTCCAGCAAGGCCGAGGGCGGCGGGGACCTGGTGGGGACGCGGTGGAGACACAGTGGCGAAGGGTCCCCGCGGGAGGAGCCCGCACCCTCGAGCCCCGCGCCACCCCCGGGGACCCCGGCCCGTCCCCCGAAGCTCGCCCACTCCGCCCCGGGCCGCAGGCCCCGCTCCCCGCCCGCCGTGGACTCACCGGGCGCCGCAGCTTGGGGTCTCCGGGTGTCGCCGCAGCGGGGTCCGCAGGAACCGCAAAGGGAGCGGGAGGGAGGAGAGGGGGCGGGGCCTGGAGCGCACGTGATCACCCGGGGGCGGGACCCGGGCGCGCGTGACCACCGGAGGGCGGGGCCAGCGAGCGCGTGACCGCGGGCGGGGCGGGGCGGGGCGGGGCGGGGCCGAGCCGCCGCCATGCGCCGCCGAGGGCCGACCTGCTGGGGGCTGCTGCTGGCCCTGGTCGTCTGCCGCTTGCACCGGGCGCGCCCCCGGAACGTGCTGCTGATCCTCGGTGAGTGCGCCCCAGCCAGCGAGCCCTGCAGCCCTTCGCGTCTGCGCTCCCCGCTGCCCCAGACCCTTCGTGGTCGGCTTCTTGGAGAGGGAGGCAGGGGCGGCCTCACCCACCGCGGGTCGGCCAGCCTTCAGCACCCCAGTCCTGCCCCCGGCTCTGACCCCCACCCCTACCCGTGCCCACATCAGCCAGGGCGCCCAGCTCGGGAAGCTGGGCGGTTTTGCAGAACGCAGTGTTGTACAGTCCCTAGAGGGGATGCTGGAAGAGGGGCTGATGCCCAAGTCCCCAGAGACGTGGCTGCGTGCCCGGGACGCCCCGCTCTCCTCTCCTCCCCAGCGGTGTAACCCTGTAAGTTTGCCCTTGCGTTTTCAAACCCGGGAGCCCTGCGGCTCAGATCTCCTTCTGGCAGAAAAGCACAGCCCACCCCGCCCACTCCCGTAACCCCAGCCCTTTCCAGAAATCACAAGTTCCTCTAGAGCCCGGCTGTTCAGGAGACTTGGTGACCAGGGCTCCAGCTGTCATAAGACAGCCCTGTTCTTTCCTCTTTTGAGGTCTGGCGCTGTGCCAGACGCACTCTCTCTGATTAACTTTGTGGTCTCCAGCCAGGCCTTGCAGCTGATTGTAGCATAAAACAGGTCTCCCCTAAGGGCTCCCATCAGCATCTCCTTGCTGGGGACTCGGGTGCAGAAACCGCATCCTCATGCAGCGTCTGCCGAGCTCAGGACTGCCCCATCGTGCCCACTTGCTAACGGGGCCACCTGAGTATCATGCCCTCTGGGTGTCAGTCCCAGGCAGGTGTCAGGCCGCCCAGATGTCATGCCCACCTGGGTATCCCACTGGCGTGGACCTCACCGGCCCAGGCCACCACGGCCTCAGTGTCGCTGCCTTCCTCAGCGGACGATGGAGGCTTTGAGAGTGGTACCTACAACAACAGTGCCGTGAGCACCCCTCACCTGGACGCCTTGGCCCGCCGCAGCCTGATCTTCCGCAATGCCTTCACTTCCGTCAGCAGCTGCTCTCCCAGCCGGGCCAGTCTGCTCACTGGCCTGCCCCAGGTGAGGGCCGCAGGGGTGCAGGAGCAGGGCATGGGACAGGGAGAGCCCCTCCCTGACCTCTCCTGGGATGTGCTCACCTTCTCTTCCCCACCACCTGCCCACCATGAGCCCTGGCTCCACTGCTCTGTGTGACTGTGAGCAAAGCGCTCTTTGTGCACCTCGATCTTCTTACCTGTGAAATGGGGTCATGATGATACCTCGTTCATGGAATCATTATGGGGTTGGCCAAGCTCGTGGTTTATACGTAAAGCACGTGGGAAGGTGTCTGACACGCACTTGCTCAGCGTTAACTTGTGTTACGATATCGTCCAGGAGCGTGAGTGCAGGTAAGAGGTGCTCTGTGAAGCACTTCCTCCGTGTTTGCTCTGCTGGGATACGCACGGCGTAGAACTTACCCTTTTAATCGTTCACAGATGTGCAGCTCAGTGGCATCAGGTCCATTCACACTGTTGTGCAGCCATGTGTACATCCGTCCACCTCTAGAACTTCTTCATCTTCCCAAACGGAAGCGCTGCGCCCGTTAACACTGCTCCCCGCTCCTCTCCCCTGGCCCCTGGCAACTGCTCATCGCCTCTCTGTCTCTCTGAACTTGGTTACTCTAGGGGAGTCCAAAGTGTGTGTCCTTTTGTGACTGCCTTATTGCACTGAGCAGAGTGCCCCCCAGGTCCCCACACACTGTAGCACAGAACAGCCTTCCTTCTCGTGGCTGAAAGGGCTAATGAGCATCCCGTCCTATGGGTATGGCCCGTTTTGTTTACCCGTCCATCTGTCCGTGGACACTTAGGTTGCTCCTACCCGTGATTGTGATGAGTAGTGTTGCTATGAACGTGGGGATGCAGGTACTTACTTTGGACCTGTTGCCTCGTGACATCCTCTGATGGTGAGCCACTGTGCCCTATGCGTCCCCATCCGAGAGACCGAGGCGCACATGGAAAAGGAAGCTGTGGCCTGTGCCCCCCCTACTCCCCCGGAAGGCTCCTTGGGCAGCCGTGGGCTGCAGGAGTGAGGACAGGGCTGCCCCATCGCACCTTACGTCTTTTTGTAGTCTGACTCTGTGATGTGTCAACTATTTTTTTTTTTTGCACTATAAAAGATCCAGTTAATAGAGGTTTGCTGCCCTTTTTCCCACCATGGTACGTGCTCATGACAAAAAAGTTGGGAAGTACAGGTAGACGAGAGGAAAATAAAAACCACCCCTAATTACGGGTACGTTTTCCCAGTCTGTCGTGTTTCCTGCTGATGTCCCATGAACGGGGTGGGGCCCGGGAGAGGCGGTGAGACTCTCCCAGGATGCTGGCCGCCGGGGTCTCCAGGGGGGCCCAGGAAGGGCCGGGTTGAGGAGCCATCAGGAGAGTGGGAGCAGGCAGGGGGGATCCCGCCTCACAGGCGTCTCTGCCACAGCATCAGAATGGGATGTACGGCCTGCACCAGGACGTCCACCACTTCAACTCCTTCGATGAGGTGCGGAGCCTGCCAAGGCTGCTTGGCCAAGCTGGCATTCGCACAGGTGAGCGGCTTCATGCCCTGGTGGGGTGAGGCCTCGTCCTGAGCCACCCTCCGCCCATGTCACGTGCTCTGAGCACCCAAGGTCCGGGGCCTTCTCCCTGGGCCCTGGGTCCATGAGAACAAGGGCCTGGGCTGATCTCATAGAGGCTACGCCAGGGCCATGGGGTGTGGGGGAGGGGAAGGGAAAGGAGGACAGTGGGATAGCTCCGGGACTCTGGCAGGCCCATGTCCCCACCTCCAGGCATCATTGGGAAGAAGCATGTGGGGCCCGAGACGGTGTACCCGTTTGAATTTGCGTACACGGAGGAGAATGGCTCCGTCCTCCAGGTCGGGCGGAACATCACCAGAATTAAGCTGCTGGTCCGGAAGTTCCTGCAGACTCGGGATGACAGGTGTGAGGAGGCCCCTGTCCCCTCCCTCACACGGCCAGACCTCTGGCCAGTTAACCCGTGATGCACATCCCAGAGTCTTTAGTGGGGATTCTTGGAGGCCCCAGGTGGGGGGGGGGGGTTCCAGAAACTCAAGTTAAAAGGAGAGGAGACACAGGGAACCTGAGACGGAGGATCCCAGGGAGACTTTGGTTCTAGAGGAGTGAGCGACGCTGAGGGGTGTTCCCTCCTAAAGAAAGGGGCTCCCCAGAGTAGAAAGCCAGATGGCATGTCCACCGGCTGACCTCAGGACTTAAGCCCCTCCCTCCTGGGCAGGCCCTTCTTCCTCTACGTTGCCTTCCATGACCCCCACCGCTGTGGGCACTCCCAGCCCCAGTACGGGACCTTCTGTGAGAAGTTTGGCAATGGGGAGAGCGGCATGGGGCGGATCCCAGACTGGACCCCGCAGACCTATGACCCACAGGACGTGCTGGTAGGAGCCCCTCGCCATGTTTCCAAGATGCTCGCTTACCCTTCCTCCACCACCTTGTAAATCGGAGGACTTGGCTGCCCTGGCCCCGGGTGTGTGACTTCACCATGTTTTAGAGGAGACTCTGTGACTCAATGGATCTGGGTTCCCATCCACGGGGCCGGCAAAGAGAGGCGTCAAGATGTGGAGTGACGTGTCCAGAAGCAGGGACGTTCTGGGCTCAACCGTTCACTGGTGGAGGGTGATCTCAGGCCCTGGAAGGAAGGCCGACTCCTCCATCTCCTACCCCAATTCAAGGACTGGCCACCCCTTCCCCCCGGCTTGTCTGCCCGTGTGTTCTAGCCCTGACTTTGTACCCGCGTGCCCCTCTAGGTGCCTTACTTCATCCCTGACACTCCCACAGCCCGAGCAGACCTGGCTGCTCAGTACACCACCATCAGCCGCATGGACCAAGGTGGGTTCAAGGAGCCTGGACCGTGGGGTATGCCCCAGCGTGGGCCCCCATCCCAGCCCAGAGCTCCAAAGTCACAGTGTTGGCGGGGCCGTGTCCCCCCTGCAGGCCCTAGGGGACAGGACAGTCTTCCTGCCTCTTCCAGCGTCTGGTGGCCCCAGGCGTTCCTTGGCTCCTGGCTGCATCCCTCACCTCTCTGCCCCTGTCCTCACACAGCCAGTTGGGTGTCTTCTCAGTGTCTCTTCTATAAGGACACTTGTCATGGGATTTAGGGTCCACCTGGGCACTTCGGGACAATCTCCTTGAGATCCTTGACGATTGCATTCGCAAAGAGCCCTTCTCCAAACGGGAGAACTGCTATTAGCGGTGGTGACCCGGGGAGGGGACAGGCGTAGAGGGAGTCCTGTCTTCCAGCCACCGCCCACACTGCCCAGTTATCCCCGCGGGACAGGCATGCGATTCTGGAAAACAAAACAAAAACCAGCGTCTGTAGGTGGCAGCTGCACGGGGCGACGTGGACGTGCTGAGGGATGGCCGACATCCCTGGCCTACTGCTGGACGGGGTGCTGGGTGGGAGGGAGGGAGGGACGGCAGGGGTGCAGGGTCCAGCAGCCCAATGAAGAAATGTGTGAGTGCACGCGCGTTCCCGCCCTTGCACCCCCGGCCGTGGCTGAGCTCTGTTGTCCCCTCTGCACCCCCAGGGGTCGGACTCGTGCTCCAGGAGCTGCGCGGAGCAGGTGCCCTGAATGACACCCTGGTGATCTTCACATCCGACAACGGGATCCCCTTCCCCAGCGGCAGGACCAACCTGTATTGGCCGGGCACGGCCGAACCCTTGTTGGTGTCGTCCCCAGAGCACACGAAACGCTGGGGCCAGGTCAGCGAGGCCTACGTGAGCCTCTTAGGTACGGCCCTGCGGCTCACATGGGCAGGGGCGGGGAAGCTGAAACGAGCAGCACCACCAGGCCCAGGCAGTGCTCTGCACCCGCTGCCTTACGTGGTGCCCACACCACCTGGGCAAGGAAGGGACGGCCACACCCTTCTACAGAGGCAGCAGTGAGGATCAGAGAAGTAAGCTGCCCAAGGTCCCAGGATTCGAGCCTGGGTCTCACGGTCTTTGAGACTGCTGCCCTCCCCACTGGCCCGCTGGTGGGCGCTGGCCTCGGCTGGAGCGCTTGTTAACGCCCACCCGGCAGGCCCCACCCCCAGAGCGTCGGCCTGAGAAGTAGCATTCGTGACAAGCTCCCAGGTGATACTCATGCTGCAGGCTCCGGGGAGCCCCTGTTTTGAGGGTTCAGGGCAGCAGAGCCCATGCAGCTTGGGGCCCACATGTCCCTTTGGCCCCAAAGCACAAGTCGGGGAGCACTGCGGCCACAGCATAAGGCAGGGATAGCTGCGCCCCCTCCGTGGGGGCTTCCTTACTGATCCGAAGGATTCTGGTAGGATCCTGAATATCACCAAGTTGGGGCCTCTTGTTAAACCATTAAAGGCATCGTATGCTAGAGGGCCGAGACAACCTCGACATGTGGGGGGCCCACAACGGCGCCTCCCTGTTGGTGACCCGGTGTGCGAGGTGGCCCACCAGCGTTCCAGAGTGGCTTGGTGGCTGGAGGGCTGCCCTGCTGAGACACCACCTCCTTTCCAGATCTCACGCCCACCATCTTGGACTGGTTCTCCATCCCTTACCCGAGCTATGCCATCTTCGGCTCAAAGACCGTCCGGCTCACAGGCCGGTCCCTCCTGCCAGTGCTGGAGGCAGAGCCCCTCTGGAGCACCGTCTTTGGCAGCCAGAGTCACCACGAGGTCACCATGGCCTACCCCATGCGCTCCGTGTACCACCAGGCCTTCCACCTCGTGCACAACCTCAATTTCAAGATGCCCTTTCCCATCGACCAGGACTTCTACGTGTCGCCCACCTTCCAGGACCTCCTGAACCGCACTGTGGCCGGCCGCCCCACTGGCTGGTATAAGGATCTCCACCGTTACTACTACCGGGAGCGTTGGGAGCTGTATGACAGGAGCCAGGACCCCCACGAGACCCGGAACCTGGCTGCCGACCCCCACTATGCGCAGGTTCTTGAACTGCTGCAGACCGAGCTGGCCAAGTGGCAGTGGGAGACCCATGACCCCTGGGTATGTGCTCCCGATGGCGTCCTGGAGGAGAGGCTCTCCCCCCAGTGCCGGCCACTCCACAATGAGCTGTGAGCGTCCCTGGGGCACGTGCATGGCCTCCCCAGACTGGGTCCCCACGCGGCCCATCTGATGAGGGCTCTCCCCGATGCTGCTGTCATTCTGCCACCGCCTGGAGGGGAGAGCAGGGCGTGTGTCCCGGTCCTTCACCCCTCTGTGGTAGGGGACACTGCTGTCCTTGTGTCTGAGCCCTATAAGCATAGACATTCCAGGGGATCCTGGAACAGGGTGGGTCCCCCAGTCCATGACAGGTGAGGATGGTCTGGGCAAGGAGGTCTCATGTCCTGGGTCAGGTTGGGGTCCTGCAGAGAGAAGGGGCTGGGACCTGGGGCTTGAGATCCTCTTCATTCTTTGGAGGCCCCAGATGTTCCCACTTCCAGGTACCACATGGGTGGCAGGAGGGTTCAGACTACACTCTATGTAGGGACACGGTGTCTGCCTTTTATCCACCTCTGGTCTTGAAAAAATCTGTGAACACGCCTGGGGCTTGTTTTGCTCTGCCCCACGGTCAAGTTCCTGACCCTGGCTGGGTTTCCACTAGGCCGCTGATTCATGGCAGGCTCCCCACGTGCCGAGCTTCATCCTGTGGTCTGTAGAGGCAAGCTCGTCCTTTTTGAATGTCCGGGGGGGAAGAGCCCGTCCTCTGGCTTGGGTTAGTTCTGTCCGGTTGGACTCCAGGGCTGTGGCACGGATGTTGCTCGCAGATGCTCCACACCTGCCCGGTGCCCACCTGCCGGGAAAGCGGAAGGTCTCCCTGGAAAGCCCAGAACGCGGGGGCTTTTTCCCTTGAGTGGTGGGCTCCTGCTCTCCCCTGCCCTCCCCCACCAACGCCATCCTGGGGGCGTGGAGGAAGAGCCACAGTCCAGGACACTGTAAAAGCCTTTTGTTTTAGTAAAACATGCAGAAGGTCATTTTCTGGCTTGTTTATGAGCACGCCGGCCTGAATTCTAGAGCAACTTCCTGAGGCACTTGGGTTCAGGGGCCCTGCTGCCAAAATGATATTCAGTCCCCCACAGTAGGGGGCAAAGCCAGGTGCTAGGGGGCCCGGGGGCTCGGCCCAACCATGCCCATGTGTCTCCTGAGCCCTGGAGGTAGAGGAAAGGTGCTTTGCCCTGGAGAAGGGGCTGAGTGGGCTGCCCGGTAAAGGGGGAAGATTTCGGGCTCAGGAGGAGCCCGGCCGGTGTGCAAGGGTGTCTGTGGGAGGCTTCTCCAGGACACCCCCGTGGGTCCCTGAACCAGGTATGGTGGCCACCAGGCAGAAACCCACGAAAATACTGTTTCCTTTGCTGGGAAACCATATTTCCCAGTTTGGACACACGACTTTCCAAACTTGAGTCACGGAAGCAGGTATCAGCCATCAGAAGCTGAGAAAGCCAGGCTTACCTTACAAGGGGGTCTGTTCCTCTGCTCTGGGCGGGGATGGCAGTGACTTTGGGGGGCACCAGGGCTACCAGCCTGCTGCCTCGGTGGCTTTGGAACAAGCCCTTTGGCACATTGAAATGCAAAAGGGGAGAATTGGGTCAGACAGGTGGTTTTCTGGAGACATCTGGGGCCTCCCGCTGTGGGAGGATGCAGGAGATGCCAAACCCCAGACGTGTTCTCGAGGCCTCTGGTTCAGACCCTGGCAGCCAAGCCTTGGAGGAGGGGGAGATGGCTTGCACAGGAAGGTGGGCGGATGGTTTGAATGCCCACCTGTGACCTGCGCAGAGTGGGGTTCAAGGTTGGACCCCAGTGAGAGGGGAGCAGATGCTCGGAGAGCTGGGCTTGTGTGGTGAGCACCCCCAAGGCTGTGCCCGCGAGGCTCTGAGCTCAAATCACAGGGACTCAGAGGTCCCCACAGGCCCTGGAGGGGACTGCGGGGCCGTCAGCGGGGGCTCTGCTCAGTCCACATGACCTTCTTCTGCTCATCTCCGATGACGTAGCGCACACAGCTGAGCAGTGCTTCCGGGTCACCCCAGCCGTCGGGGGCCACACTGCTGTATAGACAGGGCGCTTTGTCCAGCTCGGACTCCTCCTGCCTGCCCGCCTCCAGGAGCTGCTCCTCGGACATGCCGAGCCACTGCAGGGCCTTCCTGCATGGGCCGGACACGGTGGGACACGCTTAGGGAGAGCCGCATGCTAGCTGCCCGGAGCAGAGCCCAGCTCGGAGTCCAGGGGACAGCGTACAGACCCCCGCTTCGAGGGGCCCAAGTGCCTCGTAGAGGACACGTGAATCAGGCCCCAGATGACTTGCACGGGGCGGGGGGGTCTGGTTTACAAGCTCAGCTGACACATTATAAGGGGGCAACAGGACGTCTGGGTTTGCCCCCAGCCGTAAACCAAGTAATGGTTTTCAGCCCCTGTTCTCACCTAGCGCAGGTGGACTGTCAGCTGCATGTACCCCAGTGAACACGTGCCCTTAGTCAAGTCAAGGCAGGCTCCAGGTCTTGCCTCACCGTCCCCCAGGCAACAGGGCAGCAGGTCCTTTGTCCCAGAAGCTGTGGGGGAGCTGCCCTGCCATGCTTCCAGGGGCTGGCACAGGGCGAGTTCCCGGAGACCCCCCGCCCCATGCCCTGGAGGCACATGGCGCCAGGTGTAGACCCCACCGCCAGCCCTTGGGGGCACACCCACTTGAGTTTCTTTGCTGCCCTCTCGTTGATGTGGATGTGGATGATGATGGGGACGATCTCCATCCTGTGCAGGGCACAGATGCTGTCCAGCTGGATGTCCAGGAGGGTGTGGGTGTTCTGGAGGGGACAGGGGAGATGGATGGGTCAAGGTCCTTGGCCTCGGAGACAGCAAAGGGAGCCCACGCCCAGGGGGGGCAGTGGTGAGAGAAGCCGGGGATGCTCTGTGGTGGCCGAGGGCACTTGTTTTACAATCAAGAGTCTGTCCCTTTGGTTTGTCATCTGGAAAATCTAGGAACTGCAAGCCATTGGAGTTGAGGGAGACTTTGAGGGGGGCTGGAACCTGAGGGGTCGGAAGCCTCCATCAGCCTCTGCAGGGGGGGGGGAGGGGGCTGTTGGGAAGGGGGTGTCTGCCTCTGGTGCACAGCTGGGCCTGGCCCTCTTCGGTCCACATAAAACTGCATGGTTCACCATAAGCTGCCTTTCATATATTTGTGTGAGCCTCAAGTCATGGGGTGTTATCTCTATCTTACTCGTTATTTAACAAATATTATTCAGCATTTCCTGTGTTGAGGAACCAGGCTCAGGGATGTTAAGAGGCCGGCCCAGAGTCCCACGGATCCCAGATGGCAGAGACAGGGCTGGATCTTTCTGCACTCCTCCCTCTGAACACAGAGCCAGAGACGAGCTGAGCACCAGCATTGGGGGTCCCTGGCCTGCAGGTTGGTGACCAGGGTCCCCCAGATCTCAAGGTCAGTCCTTCCTGCCCTATCCCACCACCGTCCTCTGGAGATGGTCCCCAAGCCCCCAGAGCAGCCCCCACCTGCCCCTTACCTTTTTTTTTTTAAAGATTTTATTTATTTGAGAGAGAGAGAGCAGGACTGAGAGACAGGGAGCATGAGTTGAGGGGAGGGGCAGTGGGAGAGGGAGAAGCAGGCTTCCCGCTGAGCAGGGAGCCCGATGCAGGGCTTGATCCCAGAACCCCAGGATCATGACATGAGCCGAAGGCAGACGCTTAACTGAGCCACTCAGGCGCCCCCCCTTACCTTTTCCATGAGGGACTCGACAGCCCTGCGGGTCACCCAGTAGCGGCCACCAGATGCCTCCCCGTCCTGGATGATGTCCCCTCTCTGGCTGGAGGCATCATATTCCTTCTGGCTCAAGTACTCTGAAGGTGACAGTGGATGGGGACATCACACTCTGTGAGGTCCTGAGGGAGCTCCATGCTGCACGTGCCCCCCCATGGTCCCCCACCAGCTCTGGGGGACGCGCCTCCCAGGATGTCCTCTTTATAAACCTGACCCTGCTCTTAGCACTCAAGAGGAGTCTGTGCCCTGCACACACAGCGATGCAGATAAACGAGCCCCTCCCCATCACCCCCACCTAAGCTCCAGAAGTGCAAGTGCACACATCCAGCTTCTCACACCCAGAAGTGCCTTAGAGCCCACACGTCAGCGCTTCCCAGCTGGGCACAGCTGTACCCCCAGGGGACACTTGGCAACTGTGTCTGGAGACATTTGTGGCTGTTACCACTGGGGGGGCATGCTACTGTGTCTACTGGGTGGAGGCCGGGGTGCTGCTCGACATCCTGCAGGACCCAGGACGCCCCCACACGGGGGGAGGCAACCCCACCCGACTGTCAGGGCCAAGGTTGAGGACCCTTGCCCTGAATAAACCTGTCAAAACACACCCCGCTTTTGCTTTTCTTCCTGAATCGCCTCTGTCTGAGCGCGCGTCCTCCTCGGTCAGACCTCCCCCTGCCCCCGCCCCCGGGGACTCCAGCTCACGGACAGCTGCTCTCCGCGGCCTTTCCTCCCCGGCGTCCTACACCTGCACCTCTGGCCCCCGGGGCCGCACGCAGAGCACCTCCGCCCGGCCTGGGCCCCACCAGCTCCTGCCTGCCCCCGTCTTCTCCAAAGCCCTTGTCTCCCTCTCTGGGCCACTTGTGGAGCCAACGCCCGGCAGCCTGTCTGTCTGCAGGAGGCTTCCCCTCTCCAACTCCCCTCAGGGAACCTGGCATACGGGAGGTGCCAGCTAGAGGAGCCAGACTTGCTCACCCCTGTGCCCTCTGTGAACCCCAGGGGGTCCGGACAGAGCCCTATTCCCCCTCCAGTGGTAACCCAAGGCTTCCCGTAGCCATCGGCCAGTGACGAGCTGATGAATGAAAACCCACAAAGCTGCTCTCCAGCTCGCCAACCTTGGAACCACCTCCCCTGCTGTGCAGACACTCAGACCCTGTCCCCTGGGATCCAGGATTCCAGATGGCCCGTTCCTCTCTGTGACTCTCCACCAAGCAGCTCTGGGGGTGAGCAGGTGGGCAGAGCCATTTGGGGGTCCTGCCCCACTTGAGTAAAACCTATCTGCCACCAGTAACTGCACCGGATTGAATAGCACCCCCCCAGGATGCGTGACCGTCTGGAACCTGGGAATGTGACTGTATTTGGAAATAGGGTCTTGGCAGATGTGGTTAGTGAAGATGAGGTCGCACTGGAGTAAGATGGACCCTGAATCCATGACTGGTTCCTTATAAGAAGACCGTGTGAAGACACAGAGATGGGAGGAGGCCAGGTGACAAGGAGGCAGAGACAGAAGTGACGCAGCCACAAGCCAAGGACCCCCAGGACCATCAGCACCACTGGAAGCCAGAAGAGGAAAGAAGTGACTCCCCCTGAGAGCCTCTGGGCGGGGCGGCCTGGATCTCAGCCTTCTGGACTCCATCACCACGGGGGAATAGACCTCTGCTGTTCCAAGCGGCCCGGGACACTCACACAGTGACCTCCACACTGCTCTCCCGAGCGAAGGCAAGCATTCTGCCAAGGCCTTGCCCTGCCACGCGGCAGGCAGGTGGGGCTCCCAGGTGACGGCGTACCTGCTGGGCATTTCTTGAACCCTTGGAGGAGGCACAGCTTCTCGCTCAGGATCTTCCCTACCACCCTGGGCACGAAGATCACTGGCTGGGGCTGGCTGGGCCTGTGCAAAAGAATGAAACCGGACCAGTTTCTCACACCATACAGAAAAACAAATTCAAAGTGGATGAAAGACCTAAATGTGAGACCTTAGACCATAAAAATCCTAAAGGAGAACACAGGCAGTAACTTCTTTGATCTCGGCCCCAGCAACTTACTAGATGTGTAGCCAGAGACAAGGGACTCAAAAGACATAAAAATAAAAAGCTTCTGCACAGTGAAAGAAACAATCAACAAAACTAAAAGCCAGCCTATGGAATGAGAGAAGATATTTGCAAATTACATATCCAACAAAGGGTTAGTATCCAAAATATATAAAGAACTTATAAACCTCAACACCCAAAAAACAAATAATCCAGTTAAAAATGGGCAGAAGAAAAAAAAATGGGCAGAAGACATGAGTAGATATTTCTCCAAAGAAGACATCCAGATGGCCAACAGACACATGAAAAGATGCTCAACATCACTCATCCTCAGGGAAATGCAAATCAAAACCGCAATGAGATATGGCCTCACCCTTGTCAGAATGGCTAAAATCAACAACACAAGAAACAACAGATGTTGGCGGAGATGCGGAGAAAGGGGAACCCTCCTACACTGTTGGTGGGAATGCAAGCTGGTGCAGCCACTCTGGAAAACAGTATGGAGTTTCCTCAAAAAGTTAAAAATGGAGCTACCCCATGATCCAGCAATTGCACTACTGGGTATTTACCCAAAGGATACAAACATTCTTATTTGAAGGGGCACCTGCACCCCAATGTTCATAGCAGTGATGTCCACAATAGCCAAACTATGGAAGGAGCCCAGATGTCCATCAACAGATGAATGGATAAAAAAGCTGTGGTATTGGGGCACCTGGGTGGCTCAGTCGTTAAGCGTCTGCCTTCTCCTCAGGTCATGGTCCCAGGGTCCTGGGATCGAGTCCCACATCGGGCTCCCTGCTCGGCAGGAAGCCTGCTTCTCCCTCTCCGACTCTCCCTGCTTGTGTTCGCTCTCTAGCTGTCTCTCTCTCTGTCAAATAAATAAATAAAATCTTAAAAAAAAAAAAAAATGAAGCTGTGGTATATACACACAATGGGATATTACTCAGCCATCAAAAAGAATGAAATCTTGGGCGCCTGGGTGGCTCAGTTGGTTAAGCGACTGCCTTCGGCTCAGGTCATGATCCCAGGGTCCTGGGATCGAGTCCCACATCGGGCTCCCGGCTCAGCGGGGAGCCTGCTTCTCCCTCTGACCCTCTCCTCTCTCATGCTGTTTCTCTCTCGCTCGCTCTCTAATAAATAAATAAATAAAATCTTTAAAAAAAAAAAAGAAGAAATCTTGCCATTTGCAACGACATGAATGCAACTGGAGGATATTATGCTTAGTGAAATAAATAAGTCAGAGAAAGACAATTATCATATGATCTCACTCATATGTGGAATTTAAGAAACAAAAGAGGGCACCTGGGTGGCTCAGTTGGTTAAGCGACTGCCTTCGGCTCAGGTCATGATCCTGGAGTCCCAGGATCGAGTCCCGCATCGGGCTCCCTGCTCGGCAGGGAGTCTGCTTCTCCCTCTGACCCTCCTCCCTCTCATGCTCTCTGTCTCTCATTCTCTCTCTCTCAAATAAATAAAATCTAAAAAAAAGAAAAGAAAAGAAAAGAAACAAAAGAAATGAGCAAAGGGGAAAAAAGAGAGACAAACCAACTCTAAACTCTAGAGGACACACTGATGATTACAGAGGGGAGGTGGTGGGGAGATGGGGGAAGCAGGTGATGGGGATTCAAGAGTTGGGAAGAGCCGCGGGTGATTACCGAAGTGTTGAGTTACTATATTGTACACTTGAGACTAACATAACACTGTATGTTAACTAACTGGAATTAAAAACTCAAAAGTAAATAAATAATAATAAAATACATTAAGATATCAGGACTGTCTCCCCAAACATCATAAAAGTTGCTTTAACCACAACGTAGCCTGTTAGCGGTGAGGGAGAAGCCGGCGGGCCCAGGGCTCCGGAGCAAAGGCAGTGCCTGCCCACACTTCTCAGCCTTCGCCTCCGCCGCAGGCCGCCCCCACCTCACCCCAGGCTCCCCCCAGGCTCCTCCTGGGGGAACCAGCCTCAGGAACAGGGTGACTCTTTTCTGCTTCCAGGCCACATCAAAGTCGCCTCCCTGCCCACATATTCACTTGATAATAATTAGTCAAGCGGTATATTTATGGGTTTTGCAGTTTAACGAATATTTTGCAATAAAAAAGGTTTAAAGATGCCCCCAACAAGATGGTGAATTGTATGTGATGGCTGTGTATTTTACTATATACACACAACGTGATCAGCACAGTAAAAGAACGGGCTATGGCCCTATGGAAAGGTCCCGGGTCAGGGCCGCTGCAGCCAGAAGCCTTCTCAGATGGCAGGTGGTCCTCGCCTGAGCTCACGGGCTCACCCAGCAGAGTTCACGAACGTCAGGGATCCAGACGGGGCAGGGTTCCCATGGGAGTCAACTGGAACGTAGCCTTTAAGTGAGTGTAACCTCAGCCCGAGAGGGAGCCTGGGCTATCCTGACAACACGCCCGTGTCAAGTCGGACCCCACCCACAGAAGGTCCCGGGGCAGGGGCTTGTGGGGCGGGGGCTGCACTCACCATCATGATCTGAGTGCCCAGGCGCAAGGCCATCTCGTCCGCCGCCGAGCCGGGGGTGACCCGGTGAATGAAGATGCCCGTGAGGTTGCCACTGATGATGCTTATCTGCTCCAGCAGCGCGTCCCCCTGGAAGGCCAGCACGGTGACCTGGCTCAGGATCTTGCGGGCCAGCCTCCTCCGCACTGGGACGCTGCTGCAGGAGGGGGTGACAGAGCCCACGAGCCACCAGAGCAGGAGGTCAGGCCAGGCCCTGGCCCCGCTGGCCCCAGCATTCTGGAATTCTCACACACACACACGCCCCAACCATGACCTCATCCTCAGAGGGGCCGTCACCTCCCAATAGAGATAGGACACAGCCCTCACTCTGCCTTGCCACCTGCTGGCCCCGGCCCCTCCCGCCGTTCACCTGGACGACAGGGTGAGGCCCCCGGCCCACGGCTGCAGGCTGCTCTCACACTCAGGAACGTCTGAGCGGAAGTGGAGGGCTTAGACAGGCCAGGCCAGCCCCCCGGCTCTCCCCTCCCGACGGAGCTTTGCTTACTCGGGCAACCTCGTCCCCCCACCCCAGCCTTGGGCAGCACCCCCTGCTGGTCTGTCTCCTCCTGCTGAGGCTGAACCTCCCTGCGTCTTCCCTCCCTCACTGCTTAGAATCTTGAGGTCATCTTCCCCAAACAGGAGTGGGGTTTGACCTATAGTGTGTCCTTATGAGATAGTTGAATGACTTGCCAACATTTTACAGGATAGGGCAGCTGGAGTTTGGATGTCTGGCTTCATTAAAAATCAAATCTAGGTGGGGGTGGGTGGGTGAAATAGGTGATGGGGATTAAGGAGTACACTTGTGATGAGCACTGGGTGATTAAAATAAAAACTTAGAAAAAAAATGGGCCGCATTTCTGCCTGGACCTGCATTTCTGCCTGGGTCAACGGTTACCTGCTATTTTTGCCGAGCTCATAGGCAAAATTCATGATTACATTCAGAGTCAAATGAAAATAGTATACTCCTGATGTACTTGAGGTCAATTCCACTAAAAGTGTATAAACTAGGATGTTCTACAGAATTGTGGCAGAAGGAAACAAAAAGGGGCGCCTGGGTGGCTCAGTCATTAAGCGTCTGCCTTCGGCTCAGGTCATGAACTCAGGGTCCTGGGATCGAGCCCCGCATCGGGCTCCCTGCTCAGCGGACGCCTGCTTCTCCCTCCCGCTCTCCCCCTGCTTGTGTTCCCTCTCTCTCTGTGTCTCTGTCGAATAAATAAATAAAATCTTAAAAACAAAAAAGGAAACAAAGAGCATCACATCCAGGATGGATATGCCCTGGGGGGACCCTCTCGGTTAACACCATCTCGCAGGGGGCAAGGTTTCTCGTCGAGTGACCCACTGGGAGCCTCAGACCCCACCTGCCCTAAAGGGGTGGACGTTCTGAACAGCTAGAGGTTTGTGCGCCCCCTGGTGGCCACTGGGGTGAATTCCAGACGGGGTGCTAAGCACCTGCTGTGCACGAGGCTCGCGGGGCGGGGGGGGGGGGGGTAGGCAGGTGTGCAGGGTGGAAAAGGTGAGGAGGCTGTCTATGTGGGGCCCATGGTTGAGAAGGAGAGGAGACAAGCCAAGTCACAAATATGAGGAATAAGCCACAGGAGATGTGGGAAGGTCTCACATGCCACACCTGGGGGGAGAGATGCTCCCAGCAGATGCCTTTTCCAGGGGTGGGGGACTAAAGCCTGCTGTCTTCCGATGTCGCCATGAGAGCAGGGAGGGATGGAGAGAACACGTGTGTCCAGAGCTATCTGAGCGGTAATGCTGAGCTGGACGGGAAGATGAACACATCTCCCTTGGCTTCAAGGTGAGAGACAGAAAGGATGCCCAGTAAACAGGGCATGGGCTTAAAGGACCAGGTAGTCAGGAGTCCCCAGAGGCCCAGGGCGGGGCAGCGGTAAGCTCGCCTCCTCAGCCCAACCCTGGAGAGGTACGGGGCTGTCTCACCTGCCTCCCTGAAGACCCCTGTTCTCACTTCTGCTCAGCCAGCCCAGCTAGCCCAGCTCAGGGGAGGGGGTGGCTGCAGAGGCCCAGGTGGGGCGCACTCACCTGCCCCGTCTACGATCTCATAATCCAGGTCTGCGTCACCTGCTTTCGTCCCCGGAGTGGGTCCCCGGTCCACCTGCAGGATTTCTGGGAAGCCACTGGAAAGCACGGAAAGACGGCCGCTCGGGCTGCCTCGCTTGCTCCCCGCTCAGACCCAGAGCCCCTGCACCTGCCCCGCCCTCGGCCCGTGTCCCAGTGAGCTGCCGGGGCCTGCGCCATCTGAACCCCGTTGCCAGTCGTTACCTGAAAGACCCGGGGTCTTCCCGGAAGTCCTCTGTGGCCCTCTTGTACAGGGACTGCGGACTGGGAGGCACGGGGCTGCTGGAGCGGAAGCTGTCCACCAGCTCACGGTTGGACGTGGCGCTCAGGTCAGAGCAGAGCTGAGACTGGGGGGGGGGGACAGGGCAGAGGTGGGCACAGGGCTCCCACGGGACCCCGCTCGACACCTCCCCGCTGCTCCACGGCGTGAGGGGAAAAACCATAATAAATCGTGGTCCCCAACTGTCAGGGCAGGGGCGGTGAGAAGGACATAGCACAGAGCAAGGTCACGTTAGCTGAGCACCTACTGTGTGCCAGGCACCCTACAAGCTGCTTTCCGTATCTCATGTTGCTCGGTGCGGCCGGATAAATCTACACGGTGGGTAGTACGGTCCCACTTCACATACGAAGCCACCGAGGCCCAGAGAGGCCCAGCGCCAGGCTGGTGAGGGTCATGTGCGCAGCGGGGCAGGCGTGCAGCACAGATCTGAACACAGGCCCGCGTCCACGTCACGAGGACGTCTTCAGCACCTGCGTGCGCCAGGCCCCGTCTGTCCTGCCAGGTGAGCGTGTCCCTGGCTTGGCCCAGGAGGGGAAGAGGCCCCCGCTGTACCTCAGGGGGGCCGGGGCAGCCGGAGTCACTGTCATCCCGTGGGCAGATGGCGAACATGCGCACCCGCGGCTGCTTTCCCTTTGGACAGGGCTCCCTGGCGCCGGCTTCCTGCTTAGGCTGCCGAAGACGGGCCCCGGGCTGCTCAGTTCAGGCACGTTTCCTCTTGGATGCTCTTGGGGGTTTCCAGCAAGTCCCCTCCCTCCCGTCTCCACCTCCCGCCTCCACCCTCCGGGCAGCCTCCCCTCATCATGTCCCCTCCTCGGAGCGTGGGACCCCCAGCACGCAGGAGCCGACCCCCAAGGAGACGGAAAGGAACCAGCCTGGTGAATGCTATTTCATCTCTTTTAGAGATTACATGTTGTTCCTTACCGGTTACACAAGTAACATGCTATGTGTATTATATTCCTAACTCCATATAGAATACTGGGAGCAAACAGAACTGAGTAAAGAAAGCAAGGTTCTCCCATCCTCCACACTCAGGGACAGGAAAGTTGGCATCTTGAGGTCTACCTTTCTTAAATACGTATATATATATTTTTGGAACGTGGTGGATGTGAGGAGGTTGAAGGAGGAAGGGCTGGGGGCTCCGCCTAGGAAGAAGAGGGTCTGCCTAGGCCTCACCGAGGTCCCGGGCGCCTCTGAAGGGTCTCACCCACCCACCAGGTGCCTGGAGCTGGAGTTGCGGATGGACCATAATTGGAGGTCTTATAATCATTTTAGCTCTTCGGGAACATAGTTCCCTTCATGCATGGAAGTCGGCTCTTGGACATCGGACTTGCAAACATCTCAGGAATGCATCATCTACAAAAGCGAGTGGCTGCCTGGCCCAGTTTCATATGCTTTCTTTCTTCATCGAACACCGTACGTGACAGGTGCCAGAACCTTCCATCCAGCTACCTCTTCCATGACTTGCATATGATTACCATCAAAGGAGATACAGACACAGACTCAACTTGCTTCAATGACTTGGCAACAAGGTTCACCCACGAGAGCCAGCGTGCGGCAGATACGGCTGAACCCGATGTCCCAGCCGGGGCGGTGCGTGGCCTGGGACCCGTCCCACGGGCGCACACAGCCACCGGCCTCCCTGCAGGGTGGGAGGGAAGCACTCACCCCCTGCGGGGACTCGGCCTTCGGCCTGCGGAGCTGTTGGCGCAGTTTGCAGACCTGGTCTGTCAGCTCAAATACTTTCCTGCGGAAGGCGTCCTTCTCCGTCAGCTTCTGAGAAATCTCCATCTGGGCTGCGACCTGGCAGAGTAGGCCTGGGAGCCAGACAGGAAAGGAGGGAGGATGGCACGGGGGAGCGTGTCGGTAGGGGACGGCCGGGGGAGAGAGACGGGAATCTGGAACCAACTGCCATCGGGTGGTGCAGGGAGCCGCGTGACCCCAGCCAGCCCGGGGTTAAACCCCGAAGTCTTCTCGAGGAGCCTCGGCCAGGCAACACATTCTGCCACCGCTCAGCCGGGGGCCCGGGGCCCTTCCCCGCCAAGATACCTGGTCGCGCTCCTTCTGTAGCTGCAGCAGTTGGCTCTGCAGGGCGTTCACCTTCTCCTTGTAGAGGTCACAGTCTACCTTCGTCCTCTGGAACTGGAGCAGGGTCTGCTCCTTCTCTTCCCAGTACTGGTCGGGGACAAACATAGCCCATGCAGGCCAGCGGTGCTGGGGGTTGGCGGAGGATGGGGCGGGCCAGGGGGGGCCTCGGGGACAGAGGGGGCGGTTCAGAAGGTGAAATCGGTGACCTCCTGCTCGTTTCTTAAGTGCTAAATTTCAAGGTGTGTCTACGGAGTTGCTATGCTGATTATATTTGCTTTCAGTTATCAGAACACACGTGGATGTTGCAGGTATAACTACGTTTTGTTCACTCCATGTCCCAAAAGACGTAAATAATCTCCCTCCACGCTGCCTCATTCTCTCCCACTGTCCCCTTCCTCCCAATCCTCCCCTTGCCTGTCGTAGCAACTAAATAAACCTCACCCCCCCACACTGGAAAGCACCCTGAGTTTTGTTGCTTGTGTGTCTGATCCTTTTCTGACCACCCACAAACCAGACGGGACCGCTAGCCGTGGGCCATGAGTCCGTGCTCCATCAAGCTTCCACGAGGGATGAGCGTTTGCGAGAGCCTGTCTTCCCTGCCCGTGCTGCCCTGCTGGGGTCACCTGCTTGCGCTGCCTCTCGGCGGCCACAGCCTGCTCCCTCAGAGAGTGGATGCGGTCCACCAGCCCCTGCTTGCTCTCCAGGGCCTCGTCCAGGTTCTGCTCCAGGATGTCATTCTCCGCCTGGGGCAAAGAGAGGTCAGCCCCGGGACCCCAACCTCCTGAAAGGCCTGCCCCTGGGAAGCTCCCCGTCGTTCTGCCCCGAGAACAGGCAGCAGGAAATTTCGGGGCTGGGCGTGTGGATGGATTCAACCTTATCCCTGCACACTAGGCAGGAGAAGAGGCAGGGTCAACAATCAAAATGGGAAACGTGCATTTCCCTTCTATTTCTCTGGGCTCAAGGATAGAAAGTAAAGGAAACCGAATGTCTCTCGGGGTGGCCATCCCCCCTTGTGGGCCAGGTCAGGCCGCTCTGTCCACAAATCCACCAGCACAGTCTCTGACGGAGGATACACCATTCCCTCTCTGGCCCACTGCTCAGGAAGGGGCTTCGGAATGGTGGCACCATCCAGGCGGGAGACCGGCCGTGGCGGCCCGCCCTGCACCCAGGGAATGTCTACTCATTGGGAGGAACAGCTCTATAAATAGACATTTTATTGATTGAAAGGAATCGATGAGGAGGGGCAGAAGTTCGCATAATTCCAGACGTTGGCATCACCCGTTTTGCGGCTTCCTTCCAGAGCGCTCCTGGGCAGGACGGCAGAATATTCTGCAGGCAAAAAAGTACCCCCCCCAACCTTGAATCCCGTCATTTATAATCAGCCTAATTCCCTCTAAACCAGCACCACAGCAGCTGCTGAGCTGAGGGGGGCCTTGCTCGGCACGTCCAGTAGCTGTCCATCCTGCCACGCGTGGGGGCCAGCGAGGAGCAGGAAGGGAAACGTAAGGTGCCCCTGGATGGGCTCCCGGTCCTCAGCCACCCCTCTGAGGACCACCTGTGAGAACCCCCCCAGCCTGCGGGAGCCCCGGGCAGCTGCTGGGGACGGGAGCCAGACCCACCAGGCTGAAGGTCAGTGATCGGAGTTTCTCAATCTCCTCCTTCAGGTGGCTCAGCTCCTTGTCCCCGGGCTCCAGGCCACCGGCAATCTGCAGGGACCGCTCTCGCAATTCCTGCTCACGGGAGGAAGACATCTTCTGGTGCTGCAACTCTTGCTTCATCAGGTACAGCTGCCAGGAGGAGGCCGAGAGGAAGGGCCGAGTCAGGGCTGGTTCTCCACTAGCCCAGGGGCCCCTGCTTCCCTCACCTTTCTCCTCCGGGAGGATGCTTTTCATCCTTAGAGGGGCCCCTCCCCCGAGATTTCAAAATCCATTAAAGAGTTTTACCTAGTAAATAGTTCCAGTTCCTGGGGAGGAGAAAGGCATTTCTAGCTTTATTTTTTAGATGAGGCGAGCCATTAAATCACTGGGGTGGGGCCCAGGGAACAGAGGAAGGAGCCCGGGAAATCAGTTCTCAGACCCTCTCTAGAAACTCTGGGACCCCAGCAGCTGGTGGGTGGTGAGTGGCCAGTGAGCGAGTCCTTCAGCATGCGCCCTGGCTTCCCTGCCTTTCCATATTCTGCTAGATACATTGCATAAAGGGAATCGGGATTCATGAAAATCAGTAAGTGAGAAGAAAGGGGAAATCAAGTCAGATGGGGAGCAGAGATGCCTGGTCTACGCGGATGCACTTGCAATCCGCATGCAGATATGTGCCCCCCCCCCCCCCCCCCCCCCCGCCCAGCGGGTTGCGTGTCCAGGGCTGTGGTCCTCTGGAAGCTACCTGGCCAGGTCCTGCTGGCCTCCACCCTGCAGGATAGTGCCCCAAGAGAAACTCAGACCTGGGGAAGCACCCCAGGCGGGTGTGGCGCCCCCGGGTGGGGGGAGGGACATTCCCCAAGAGGCAACCCAGGAAGTCTGGATGTCAGGGTGGAGTCAGCACTCACTCTGGGGTCAAGAGGAGAAGGAAGAACCTTCCCACTTGGACTTTTTCCCTCCCGACATCTCCATAGCAAATTTTCCATAAGCAATTACACAGTTCCTGCTACGGGTCACCTGGGTTGGACATGTTATACTCCATATATTCAAAAAGTAAAATTAAATCATTAAGACCTGAACGGGGGGTGGGGGGACCTAAAACTGAAAATAAACCTAAGCAAATGAACCTAATTATATTTCAAACACTGTAGCCACAGCGATGGGAGGGAGAGGGACTGAGAGCCGGGCAGCCACAGGAGCCCGTGACCTGCAAGCCCTCAGCTCTGCTCAGCGGCTTTGTTCACTGGGCTGGTGTGGGCACAGCTATTGTGAAAGTATTTGCTATGCCCTATAGGATTGAGCAAGTGAGCGCTGGTGTGGGTGGGAGGATTCTCACCGCAGAAGAAGGGGCACCAGAGGATCGAATGGGGGAGGTAAGGACACGCCCTGAGGATTGACCGGAATTAGAGGTGTGGGTGTGACCTCACAGTTTCTAAAATACAAGTATGTCTGTGGACATGCATTCTTGCATGCATAATGCGAATGCATATCTGTACGTGTCTGTGTACGTATATATTTACGTGCACGTTTCCTAGGTCTGTCTGTTGAAAGGGCCAAGGAGCAAAGAGATCCTGGGAGCAGTGAGCACCCCTAGAGCCCCGATCTTGGTCTCTGCAAGAATCCAGGGCCCTTCAGGGAAATGGCTGAGCCCAGAGCTGGGGCAGGGTGGGGACGAGACGATCCCAGGAACTCTTGCAATACCAGCAAGGGAGTCTGTGCTCAGAAAATGAGAGGTCATGCCACAGGACGCTGAGGAGATTCAAGGGGCTCCCCCTGGCCAAATCTGGGACAATCTGTGCAAACCCATTCAGGACAGTAATATGTTACATGCCATTGGAAATGGGAACCCACGTCCCTGAGCCAACAACAGATGCACGAGCTGGGGGGATTAAAGGCTCCCCCTCATGGGCAGGATGTTGAGGGCCAACAGGTGGACCAGAGCAGTCACTGGAGATGGGGGCTCCTCATCTAGCAGCCACCAGAGTAAAGATGAGTCCAGGCAAAAATCCCCAGTGAGGCTGTCTAGGGGGGGAATGTCCACGAGCCACAGGGTGTTTGCTGGTTCCATAGCTGCCCACCCCCCAGACTGCTTCTCAGGAACAGAGAATGAAAGCAGAGGAAGCAGGCAGCAGCTGAGCCAGGTGAGCGATACGAACATCCGCTGCAAGGGGCGCTGGGCCTGGCGCCATGGTGGGGCCACTGGAACCAGGCCCAGGGTCCCTGTCTGTGCAGGGTCCTGCCAAAAGGGCATAACCCCCCATCTCCTTACGAGGAGACGTGAGACAAACCCAAAATGGGGAGTGGTCTATTACAGAAAAGAGGGGGGCCTTGTATTCTTAAAAAATATCCATGCTGTGGGGCACCTGGGTGGCTCAGTCGGTTAAGCTTCCGACTCTTGATTTCAGCTCAGGTCATGATCTCAGGGTTGTGAGATTGAGCCCCACATCAGGCTTCATGACTGGCATAGAGCCTGCTTGAGATTCTCTCTCTCCCTCAACCCTTCCCCATCCTCTCTCTGCCTCTCAAAAAAAAAAAAAGAAAGAAAGAAAGAAAAGAAAACCCACGTATAACTTTTGAACCTCCCTCCCGAGACTTAACTCCTAAGAACCTTCTGTTAGTTGGAAGCCTCACTGATCCCATGAATAGCCAATTAACACATTCTCTGTGTTATATGTATTATACACCGTATTCTTACCATAAAGCGAGCTAGGGCAAAGAGAAGGTCCTTAAGAAAATCATAAGGAAGGGGCACCTGGGTGGCTCAGTCGTTAAGCGTCTGCCTTTGGCTCAGGTCATGATCCCAGAGTCCTGGGATCGAGCCCCGCATCGGGCTCCCTGCTCGGCGGGAGGCCTGCTTCTCTCTCTCCCACTCCCCCTGCTTGTGTTCCCTCTCTCACTGTGTCTCACTGTCAAATAAATAAATAAAATCTTTAAAAAAAAGAAAGAAAATCATAAGGAAGAGAAATTACAGTTACAGTGCTGCATTTATGGAAAAAATATCTGGGTTTAAGTGGGTTCGTGCAGTTCAAGGGTTGACGATAGATATTTTTATTTGTATTTTTTTATAAATTTGAAATGATTTCTAAATATAGTTAAGATGTAAAAACTAAAAACAAACACACCTAGCCACAGTTAAAGGCAACCAACAGATGCCAAGATGATAAGGAATGTCCTCAGTATTTAAAGAACTGCTACAAATCAATCAGAAGATAATGGCTCCCAGCAGAAAAATGAGTAAAGGTGTTTTGGGGGTCTGACGGCCTCACTGATGACACTCTGGCCTATTGCACAGACCCAGGCCCCGCTGAGAACGATACAGGAGGGGCGGGCAGAGGCCCACGGGCCCCGGGTTACCAACAGCGCTGGAGCGAGGTGGATCCCAGGTGTGTCCACGGCGGCGGGGCCCAGGGCGGGCCTCCCCACCCACTGAGGGCACCTCCCGGGCCAGCCAGTCCCCAGGGTATTCCAGGCAGGGCAGCTCATGGCTGCACAGGCCAGCACCGGAGGGGCCCCGGGCGGGGGGCTGGGGGGCCATCCCGCGTACCTCCTCCTGCAGGCTGCGGCAGCGCGTGGTGGCCAGCTCCCTCTCCTGCAGCGCGTTGCTGTAGCGTAGGGACAGATTGAGCATCTCGTCCTTGAGCTTCAGCACCTTGTGGAAGTGGGCACTGACCTCGCGCTTCATGCGGTCGTGGTTGGCCTCCATCTGGCCCAGGCTCTGGGCGCGGGCCTCAGCCTGGCTCAGGCGCTCCGGCAGCTTCTGACAGCGCCATAGCAAGGCCTCCTTCTGCCCCTTCTCCTGGCTCAGCTCCTCCTGCAGGCTGCTGATGGCCCCGGCCAGGCACTCTGTCAGCTTGGACGTCTCCATGAGCCCTGCGGAGGAGGGGCGGGTGGGCCACCTCGCCCTCCCTCCTTGTCCCCCAGGGGCTTTGCTTCCTCTGCCCAGAGTCTTAAGCAGGAGCCCCCACCCTAATCTGTGGGTCTCCTTAAAAACTTCCGGGCTCAACCGGACTCAATATTTGGTTATATAAATAGCATGACTGGTGATTTTGGAACGAGGATTATCCCCCGTAGCTTCCCCGTGGGAGCCTGCTGTGCAGACCCAGCTCCCCCTCATTAGCTAAGGTGTGTTCGATGCCAACTCACCTCCATGTCATCCTAAGAGTAACATAACAAGGAACATGAATCCATATAGCAGCACTCTAGCTAACGTAACCATGGACTGTGACGCCAAACAGGCAGAAAAGTTTTCTCATCCATTTTGAGTGATGTTAGTCCTGCCCTTTGTACCCCAAAATCTTTCAACAGCTCCTCCAGGGAAGCCTAAAATCACTCAATTAATGAAAATGGCCTTATTTCCCATCAGGTAGGCTAGATCTTTCGTTCTCTGGCTGAGTGAAGGTGCAGAAGGCTGCCCGCTCCTCTCTTCCTCCTTCCCGGCAGGGGCCTCTCCCAGCAGAAGCTGCCCCAGGACCCGGTTGCCCTTTCCACGTAAGCCAAGGCTAGGGCCACCTCAGGAGCATTTCTAGGGAAAGGACATACATGCCCTCTCCCTACACCTCTCAAATGTAGATTCTGTGCCCCAAGAGGAGTCTCCTGTTGGTACTGCATAGTTAGGGACAGATCTTTTCTTTTCTTTTTTTTTTTTTAAGATTTTATTTATTTTATTTGAGAGAGAGGGCAGGCGGGAGAGGGAGAAGCAGACTCCCCGCTGAGCAGGGAGCCCGAAGCGGGACTCGATCCCAGGACCCTGAGATCATGACCCGAGCTGAGGGCAGATGCCTAACCCACTGAGCCACCCAGGTACCCCAAGATCTTTTCTTTTAGAACCAGAGGCCACGGGTTCCTTCTTCTATACCTGCACATGATTAGTGGGGGTCTCCTCACCCCCAGAGTGCTGGGGGGGTTCAGGAGAAGCATCTGGAAGAGCATGCAGGCACTAGGACCCAGACGCTCCAAAGAAGGCACGCCCACCCCCACCCCCCAAGACCCAGCCCTCACCACTGAAGTTGCTGAAGTCCATCTTGGGCTGCAGCCCCGTGACCAGGGTGTAGATGTCAGGGTTATGGAACTTCAGGCTCTCCAGGAAGGCAATGGCCCCATTCTTCCCTGGAGCCTTCAGCAAATCCAGCAAGTGCCCTTGGGGGAGAGAACGGTGTCAGCTCACAAGGCTCTGGGTGGGCTTGCCTTGGGAAGCACGGTGGGGAGGTGGAGGAAATCCTTGCACATCTAGGGATCAGGAGGTGAAAGCAGTTTTCCAGAATCCCTGGGCGCAGGTGCCCTCACTGCCCTTGTGGGTCCTTTAATTGACGTGTCTGCAGCTGGTCTCCCGAAGGGCCAGGCTGACCTTCCTTGAGCGACTACTCTAACCCAAGCGCTAAGAGCTGGCCATACAAGACTCAGGAAGATGACCTTTGCTCGCAAGACCTCCCAGGTGTGTTGGTGGACAAGTGCAGACACTGTGTACAAAGCTTGTGGGATGAAAGAAGCAAAGGGCAACGCCCCAGGGCCCGAGTCCCAGGGAGCCCGCCATCCTGATCCCATGGCTCTCAGCCTGGCTTAGTGGCTTGGATTCCTTTCTCCTATATCTGAGGTTCATAAGGAACAGGTGGAAATAGAATCATGTTAATAGCGACCACTTACTGCCTGCTTCCTCTGGCCCGGGCTTGGAGATGAGTATCTTACAAACTGTCTCATCCGATCTCCTAATAATCTGACAGCGTGAAGCTATTAACTTCCCTGGTTTTCAGTGACTAAACATAGCTAGTCAGACTGTCAGATCGGCTCCAAAGACATCTGGAGTGGCCCCCCAAGGGTACCTCCACCTGGAACCTGTCAGCGGCAGCTTATCCGGAACAAGGGTCTCTGCAGATGGAATTACGGTAAGGATCTCAAGATGAGATCATCCTGGGTTATCCAGGGGGGCCCTGAACCCACTGAATCCAATGACAAGTGCACTCGTAAGACACAGAAGAGGAGACACAGGGAAGACCACTCGAGGACAGAGGCGGACCCTGGAGGGGTGTGGCCACAAGCCGAGGACCGCCTGGGGCCACCAGGAAGACACAGGGAAGGGTGTGTCCCTACAGCCTTCCAGGGAGTGCAGCCCTGCCCACACCTGGATCCCAAACTATGGGCGAATTGGTTCTTGAGTAAAAATTCTTACCCTTATATGTACAAAGCGCAGCTGTGCATAAACAGACATTCAGTCCACCTGTGATATTACTATCCTGCAGGAGCACAGGGAGGGAGGAAATGTCTAACAGGGCTCTTAAGGGATGAGGACGGCAGAAGGTGGAGGGACACTGCCTGGAATAAGTGGGAAGGTTTGGACGGCCCATCCAGCCCCCCAGCAACCAGAGGAGGCGCCCGCAGGCCACGGTGAGGGGGTGGGGGGAACAGGTGGGAAGCAGGGCTCGGGAGAGGGGTGTTTGCACAGAAAGCACACTGCTTTTATTTGGCGTGGCCCCAGGACACTTGTCCTGAGACACTCAGGACATGTGCTAGGGAATGACACTTTGCAAAAGCGTACTAGAAAACAATTCCAAACGAAAACCAAGGACTCCAAGTAAGTAATAAAGGCCACTACCTTTTGGCCGGCAGGGGGTGCGGATTGAAGACGGGCAGGTCTCCGAAGGGGCCCCACTGCAGCGGGCCTGGGCAGACTCTGGCTGGGGTCACAAGCGCTCGGTCTGTCTAGGTGCAGATCATGGAGCAGCTCACCCTCAAAGTACCTGAACAGCAGCTCGGGGGCAGGGGGTGTTGACGCTGACCAACGTAAAATCCAAGATCTTCTGTTGGGAGCACCTTGGTGGGCTGAGAAAGCTCAGCAGAGGTGGGGGGACCATCCTGGGGGCGGAAAAAAGTAGGGACCCCAGTCTGTACTCCTCGCTGCGTGGTGAGCCCTGGGTCCATTTCATTTCAGATCTGGCCCCGGACTCCGCAGGACTCCCATGGAAGGTCTGATGGCACCTGACTTTTCATAGACTCCTGCTCCCATCAGAGTGAACACAGAGAATCAGGCCAGCTCAAGCTACATGCTCCCTCCCCAGGGCAGCTGAAGACAGAGGTCTCCCGGGGACCGTCTAAACCCCAACTAACTGTTCCTGCTCCTGGGACCCCTGGGCCACACTGGGGTCAGGTATAAGTGAGTGTAGCTGAGTAGCAGCCACCTCAGACCATTCTTCCTGCACTGAAGCAGCTTCTAATCAAACCCCAAATGGCCATAAAACACGTAGGAGTTTCTTTGCAACTCAGTTCCAATTTAAACTGGGGTTAGTCCTAACAGTAAAGAAAATTTACCCCAGAGATCTGCCAGCATATTTTAAACTCTAAAAGTCTCCTCTAACCTTGCAGCAATTCCAGAGAGAACCCAAGGTCATAGGAACCTTGAGCATCTGAGATGGGGGTCCTCCTGCTGGACCTTCCCGTGCCTCCTCATAGCTAAGGGCTCAGTCTTCCCTTGCCTGTGACGGAGGGAAGGAGAAGCACATACATGCATGAGCACACGCACACACACACACACACACACACGTGCCCACACGCACACATACACGCACAGGACTCCAGAATGGGAGGGGATGCATAAGGGAGAGCTTAGAAAAATCGGTATAAACCTATAAACACGTCGGGTGAGGCAGACGGTCACCAAACGAAGAGAGAGGTGCTTTCTTGCACCCCTCAGCTAAGAGCCCACACCAGCGCTCCATTGGAAATGTCTGGCTGTGTCCTGACCACCAGTAGAGTGGTGAAACCCTCCTTCCCCTTCACTCATCTCTACAGTGTAGAGATAAGAGCACAAATCAGAGCTTTCTTTCATCCATCGCGGCCCGTGCTGCCGAGGGGGCACTCGGCAGCCAGAGGACGTTGAAGTCATTTAGCCAAGCCAAATGGGATGAGCTGCTTCCTCCTCTGGTCTGCAAAGCAGTCACCTGCACTCCTTATGAGGCAGGAGCCCCTCATTCCCCCGAGGACAGCTCTCGGACCGGCCTCCCTCCCTCCCCTGCTGTGCTGACCTGCTCTCCCTGGGACGGACTCCATGCCCTAGCCTTCCTTGTCGCGGAGAAGCGATGGCTGACCTGAGACTCGGCTGAGCAGCAGATGAGCAGGTCTGACAGGTCCGTCCTTCCGTGCCTTACATTGGGTCTCCACGTATCCCTCAGGGGCCAATCCGTTCTCACAGCGGGGAGGACACGTGCAAAAAGTTTGTTTTGCTTTTGTATGAACCCTAGGAAGCCGCAGGTGGCGGTGATCCAGAGGATGATGGAGAATCTTGGGGTGCAGGGAACCTTCTCTCCTCTGGGAGTGTAAACCCCTCAGAAAAATCCTAGGAAGGTCAGGATAAATCTGGAGCTCCTCTTCGGTTCTCAGGATCCGTTGTGGGAAGCATCTAAGTAATTCCAACGGATCTGCCCAAAGTCAACATTTGATGACCGCTATTTGGGGTGAGACAAAAGTCTTGGCTGTTCTATGTCAGGGTAGATTGAGAATCTGGTCACTTCTCACCACTTGCACCACTGTGCCCTGACATCTGCAACGACCTCCCAGCTGCCTGCTGCCAATGCCCCCCTTGCCAATTCTTCTGCCTGCAGAGCGTTCGAGGATGAGCCACGGACGTCGTTGCCTTCTGTCTACAAGTCCTTGCGTCCTCACCGTGACCCACAGGGCCCTGCTTATCTCGTATTTGCTGCTCTCATATCCATTTACCTGCTCCATACACAAGTGCTACTTGAAAGTCTTTGAAAGCTCCAGGCACCCTCCAGCCCCAGGGCCTTTACACTTGTGGTTCCTTCTGCCTAAAATGCTCTTTTCTTTCCCTCCTCCTTCAGGACTCCATTCAAGAGCCATCTTCCCATTCTACTTAAAATCATGGACTCCCCACCCTCGTCCTCCCTCCCCTTTACCCTGCTTCATTTGTGTCTGTCGGAATCATTGCTTCTTAATACACGGTATGTTCCACTTACTTGTTGGTTTCTTGCCTGCCTCCCCACTATGAGCCCGTAGCCTCCAGAGGAAAAGTATTCTTGTCTCTCCTGTTCTCTGCTGCATCCCCACCCCCCGAACAGTGATGCTCCATACACATGGGTTGGGTGAATGCATAAACATTGGTCGGGTGCCTGGTTCCCACTGAGGCAAAGACTAGTCAAGAAAAAAGAGAAATTCATGGCTCCCTGGGCTGAGCAGGAAGGACCTTAAGGATTATCATCCCAGCAGACAAGGTCAGTTCCCAAGGTCACACAGCTAGTTGATGGCAGAACAGCAACCAGAACCCAAACCTCCTCCTGGTGAGAAGGACGAGGCTGTGGCTGCCTGGGAGGAGCAGGTGAGAGCACAGATCGGAGGTCAGACTCGGACGCGGGCTCTCAGCCCAGAGTCGTGGAGCTGCCGCCCTCCAGCTGTCCTCCGAGGCAGGATATTTAAACTCCTGAGGCTTGGCTTTCTTTCCTCTCTGGTTAATAGTGGCACACCTGTATCAGGGTGGGAAAGCACTTCTCACCGTGCCTGGTGCATGGAAAGTTCTAGATAGTTATAAAAAACTCAAGGAAATGCCATCATCCTAAGTCAAAGAGGAGGCCAATGGCGGGTGCTGAAGGTGGCTCTGCAGTAAGGAACAGAAATACCAAGAGCTGTAGGGACAGAGTTGAGGAAGCCCCCAGTTCCCAAAGGGCCATGAGCACAGGAGGGCGAAAACCATTTCTTAGTCACCACGGCATCGTCAGGCGGACCCCGACTGATGATTTTCCCACACTTCCAAGGTCAAGAAAGCGGTATTTCTGGTGACCTTGGCTTGGTTGAAAGAGTGTCTTCTGGAGGAACTCGCAAGGGGTGGGGTGGGGGGCCCCTGTGGCATGGGGACAGCACCACCTAGTGACCACATCCCATAGCAGCGGTCAGTAGTCACTGTGAGCTGCCCGGGGCCAGCCACAGAGCCCCTGTGGGTGACACTTTATCCATAAAATGTAGGGAGCTTGAGTGGGGGGCTTCTGGGCTTGCCTTGCAATCAGGATGCTGGCAGCAGGTGGAGATGCCGTGCCAGGCACGTGAAGGTCCAGAGAACTGGAGTGCAGGTGGAGGACAGGGGCGACTGGCCCCACTGCCCTGCAGGGCCAGGTTCCGGGTGGAGGCTGACCTACCATAAATGGGAACTATGCTTCTTCGCTCTTCTGACGAATGCTGGGGAGAATTCCAGAATCTCTAGGCGGGTTCTCAACCCCATGCTGGAGAAGACTGAGTGCGTGTCCCCGGGGCGGGGCTGGGAGGGGCTGGGAGGCTGGCCTCTGGTGTACAGACCGGGCAGCGTGGACCCCACACCCACCTCTGGCCCGCGCCAACGCCGAGAGTGGGTTGAGGAGGGAAGGAAGCAGCCATTCCCCCAGGAGCAGGTAAAACCGGTCATTCTCTGTTGGTTTTCATACTCATACACGCAACCACCGGCCTGTCAACCCCACTTGCCTGTCTAGGCGTCTCAGATCTAACCCAGCTAAATCAGGTGAAATTCACACAATAGGACATTGACCATTTTCTTTTATTATTTATTTATTGTTTTGAGTAGGCTTCATGCCCAGCGTGGGGCCCGAACTCATAACCTTGAGATCAACAGCCGCACGCTCTACCGACCGAGCCAGCCAGGTGCCCCTAAGATTAGCCATTTTAAAGTGAACCATTCTGTGGCATTTAGCTCATTCACAGTGCTGTGCAAACGTCACCTCTAATTACAGCACATTTTTGTCCCCAAAATGAAGCCCTATATAGGCCCATTGAGCAGCTCCTCCCCCCATCTCCCGGAACCACTAATCTACTTCTTGTCTCTACGAATTTGCCTCTTCTGGATATTTCATAGAATCATACACATGTGAACTTTTGCATCTGGCTTCTTTCGCTCAGCATAGTGGCTGAATGATTCCACCCGTTGTGTGGATGGACCACGTTGTGTTTATCCACTCATCCCTCCACGGACACTGGGCTGTTCCCACCTTCTGGCGATCGTGAGTCGTGCTGCCATAAACCGGGGCACACCTGTACTCCTGGGGTCTATTGATCTATTAACTTTGCCCCCAGGCAACCCTCCACTGCTGTCCTATGGCCTCCCCATCTCTCTGCGGCCACTCAGAATGCTCACACCAGAAACCCAGGAGTCCATCTTAGTCCTCTTGAGCCTTGACAGCCCCTGCCCGCCCCATACATCACCCCAACCTCTCCCCAGTCCTCCTCTCCCCATCTCCACTGCTCCGGCTCTGGCAGCCGCCACCACCTGTCCAGCAGGGCTCTGCGGCCCCTTGGGCCAGCCTCTGGACCTCTTGCCTCAGCCAGGTCATCTTTCTAAACCGCTTATCAGAACGCATTCCTCTCTTCCCAAAGAAAGACCACCCTGAAGTGACTCCTGTGGCCACCAGAAGGAATTTAAACTCCACTCACATCCTGTGAGACCTTTTATGATCTGGCCTTGCTCTCCTCTTCTCCAACCCCCACACTTGCCCACGTTCATGATGCCACAACCACCTTGGCTCTCTGTCTGTTGATTGCACCAATCCCCTGCCTGTCCGGGAGTCTTCACACTCATGGTCCCTTCTTCCTGGAACACTCCTCCCTGGGGTGTTGCCATGGCCACCTCTCTTAATAATGTACGGGGCACCGTCCTCCAGTCACCTGGTAAATCAGTGACCCACTAACTCTCTTCCACTTTGCTTTTTTTGGTTTTGTTTTGCATCACGCAATTCTAAAACCTGCAATTATCTAACTGGTTTACGTGATTTGTAGGGCTTGCCCTCCTACGGAACACAAGCTCTGCGAGGCAGTGCGTCTGTCCTGTCCACTGCCCCTTCCAGCACCTGGAACAGTGCCTGCACCAGAAAGATGCTTTTGTACTCCTGCCGCCCAAATGCTGGACACCGGCAGTGTGTAGTCTCGGGTCCGGCCAGTGGGTTCTGGAGCTTAGTAAGCTGTCCCCCTGACTAGGTGGGGCTAGAGAGGTCCATGCCTCTCTAGTGTTTACCCTCTAATACCTGGTGGTGGGCAGGGACCTCTGGCAGGAAGTCCATCTTCGGGGACAGCCCCTCGGATTCAGGGCATCAACCCCTGTGGTGATGATTCATGGGAGCCCAGCCCAGCAGCACTACACCCAAACCTCCTTCTGCCCCTGGACAAGACCAGCCACTTTGTCTCCACCCTGAGGCCAACACAGGTAACAGAGAAAAGAAGCAGGTGGGCTCCTGGGGTGTAGCCCACAGATCTGTTCCTGTCTTCCCCGTTGCTCTGGGATGAGCTCGGGGATCTCCCAAACAGCCAGATCCATCCTGCGTTCCTCCTGCCCTCTTGCTCCACACATCCAGGCACACCTACTATGTGCTGGACGGTGATGGGGAAAAAACAGACATGGGACCCTGCCCTCCCTGCGATTAGTCTAATCAGGTAAGGTAACTCCCTCCCCCAAATATAAAAGTGTGGGAAGTGAGGTGCAGGAGACAGAGAAGTTTTACACCCAAACAGAAATGGGTGGGTCCCCTGTGGTGACCAATCCTGGGATGAGGGGCCCAGGGGTGCCCAGGGGTGATAAGCCCTCTAAATCCATGTTTTAGGGGACTCAGAGTGGGGCCATTTCTAGTCTGCACCTTCTAGCTGGAATTGTAATTTAGGTTTCTGACGGAATGGAAACATTAATCTGGATGTTCAAGCAGTGGACTGGTTACTGACCCCCAAGCTAGGTTGTCAATTCCTGTGTTGTACGTAGATGGTTACGCCCAACACAACATAGCTACGTGGGGCAAATATTTTCACAAATAGAGCAAGTAACTAAAGCATGTTCTCAATACACAACTGACTAGATCATACTTCCTACCGGTGATAAGGCAAAACCAGCTTCAGATCTACTGACCCTGCGGTGTGCGTTGCATAGGCTGTGAAAACTGGTGCAGTACTGGAGCAGGGAAGCCTCCCCAGAGAGGGACTCTCTCCCAGCTGCAGTCGCCAGGGGCCGTCTGTCCTACATAATAAAAACACGGCTCTGCTGCGATCTATCGAACCCGCTTCCAGCTCCGAGCTCCCTAGAGTGGATTTACCCTCTTTATCCTCCCAGAGGCCTTGTGGTCACCAAGGGGAACCTGCCTATTATATTCGGGTGCAGCCCCTGCCGTGTCCTGCACCTCACTTCACAAACTGTATTTTGGGGGAGGGTGTCATCCTATCGGATCAGATTAACCTCAAGGACAAAGACCAAGTCGGCCTTGTTCCCCATTGTTCCCGGTGAGCACTGTTCAGGAGAGACTGCACCGACAACCACCCCCCTATCCCCAAAGCTCGTGTCCTTTTCACGGACTCTGGCCTACAAACTCAAAAAGTTATTGGCCCCAAACAAAAGGAAGAGGCTTTTAAGATGTGTGTTCAAACACGGCTAAAGAACATTGCCAGGAAAATGGCGTAAAAGTGTGAAGGCCAAAGACAAGCCTCGGTGGATGGTGAGTAAGATGAAAAATCTCTGAATAAGTGCAGAGAGGCAATCACCGTGTTCACAGTAGGAATGCAAGGATTTTTTTCCTCTCCTCATTGATACCACAACTTGTAAAGTCAGTAATCTTTACTCTTTCCCTCACTCTCGGCAAGGCTAAGTACCTAGAGCAGCGCTGTCCCATAGGAATATCATATACAGTGTAATTAAAACATTCTAGTAGCCGTATTTTAAAAACGGGTGCAATTAATTGAAATCACATATTTCGTGTGACTCAGTATATCTAAAATACGGTCATTTCAACAGACAGTCAATGTAAAGTTATTCACGAGATATTTTACATTCTTTTCTTAGTTTTGAAATCCGTGTGCATTTTACAACACAGCCCGAGAGCACAGCTTGCAAAACATGTGTACAACCTCAGAGAGGGCCCCAGATAATCCTTTGTGGAGTAAGAGGTCATAACGACTTACATTTTATTTTAAAGTCTAAGAAAGAAAGCCAGCTTTAGAAACATTTAGTATTTGACGAATACCAGCATTCTTACTAGGCATGTTTATCGGGTCAACCGTCTTGTAGCATTTGGACATATTCCGGCCCTAGGGCGAGAGCTTCAGCAGAAGCCAGCCCCCATCGACTTGTTCGCTGTCAACACTGCAACCCACTGCACGCTGCATGTGGCTGGTTTAGTGGATGAAACATTTATGCACTTCTAACTAAGTTAACCTTCACAACAGGGGAGCGTTCAAACACCCCTGCAAAGATGTGCTGGATTCAAGACGTGCCCGGTCACGCGAGCCAAGCAAACAGTGAACAAGCGAGTGTAACCCTCCCGAAGTTAAAAGCGCGACTCTGGACCTCAACACGGAACGAAGCCAGGTCAGGAGGTGGCGCGGGGCCAGGGGCGAGCAGGGAAGCCCGCCATCAGGGGCGCTTGGCGAGGTTTAGGGTCCCGTGCCCAGGGAAAAGCCAAGCCCCCCGGGCCCCCTTCCTGGGCAGGCGTGTCTGCGCCCCCCGCCCACAGGGGGCCCGGGAGCCGCAGGTGCAGCGCAGCCCGGGGGGGGCGTGCCCGGGGCGCTCCCCTCACACACTCGGCCGCGCAGGGCCTCTCTTCCCTAGGGTCTTCACGCCCGGCCCACTCATCAGAGCTGGGGCAAGGCTTTCCAAAAGGAGACCGTCTGCGTGAGGTTTTCCACCGGGCGCCAGCGCTGCCTTTCCCGCGGCGAGCGGGCGCCCTCCGCCCGAGCCGGGGACCGTGGCGGAATGAGGGTGCGGACGGGGCTCCTCGCTCGGTGGCGGCCGTCAGCCGGGAGCGCCGGGAGCGCCAGCCCCGCGGCAAAGACGCAAGCCGCCACGACCGGGCAACCCACTCAAATCCCGTCCCCGCGCGCCCCCGCCGTATTTATAGGGGCTGGGCGGTGCCCCGCCCCCGGCGAGATCCTGCGGGAGCTTAAATCGCGCGAGAGCGGCAGCGGCACCGCCCCTCTCCCTCGATCCAGCCGGGTCTCCCTTTCACGTGGAGAGGCGCTCGCGGCCCCCGACGCACGCCCGTACGCACGCCCGTACGCACGCCCGTACGCACGCGCGCGCTGGCGTCAGTTCCTGGCGCCGGCCGCGCGGGGCCCTGCTTCCGCTTTCCGCTGCGGCGCGCGCTCCGCTCTCCGCGGACTCGGGATCATGGCGGCCGCGGCCACGATGGCGACCTCGGGCTCGGCGCGGAAGCGGCTGCTCAAAGAGGAAGACATGACCAAAGTGGAATTCGAGACCAGCGAGGAGGTGGACGTGACGCCCACGTTCGACACCATGGGCCTGCGGGAGGACCTGCTGCGCGGCATCTACGCCTACGGTCGGGGGGCCGGGGCGCGGGCGGGGAGGGCGGCGGCGGGGCCGGTGATGGGCTCGGCGCGTCGTCCTGGGGGCGCAGCACCTCGCTGGGCGCGGCGAGGGCTGTGAAGTCTTCGGGCGCCGGGGGTCACTCCTGCAGCGGATGGCAGGCTTGTGTCTAGCAGGTGCTGGGGGCCCGCGCGGTCTGGGCCCCGAGGACTTAGCGTGAACCCCGCAGGCTCGTGCCCTCAGGGAGCTTGAGTGACTTCGGGGAGAAGCGCCGCCTGGAGCCGAGCTTGCTTCAGGCAGTGCTGATGGCTGCGAAGGGGCAGGGTGAGGGGAGTATGGGCTGCTCGGTAAGGGGGCTCCCAGGGGGGCTGGTGTTTGAGCTGAGGTCTGGGTTAAGGAGCCCGTTGTGAGAGGACCGCGCAGAGGGAGCAGCAGGTGCCAGGACCCTGCCGCACTGAGCCGGACGCCTTCGGGGAACAGAAAGGAGCCCTCCGTGGTGGGAGCCCAGGGGCGAGTTTGGAGCGGCAGGCAGGGCCCGATCTTGCAGAGCGTCCTCTGAGGTGACGAAGAGCTCGAACTTTGTTCCTAAGTGCAGTGCGAAGCCACTGGAGGGTTTTAAGTAGGGGAATGACACGGTCAGATCGGCCCTTTCGGAGGTTATTCTGGGAGTGTGGATTTGAAGAGAGGGAGGCAGGGGAGGAAGGCGGGACGTGAGTCCAGGAGAGAGTTGATGGTGTTGAGGTGGAGACGGGTTGAATGTGAGCCGCAGGGGAAAGAGGATTCCTGGATGTTGTGAGCACCGGGTGGGTGGTGCTGCTGCCATTTGCGTAGGTGGGGAGCACTTGAGGGAGGCAGGTGAGTCTGAGGGGCCTGGGAGCCGTCTGGTTGGAGATGTCGGGAGCCTGGGAATAGGTGGGGTTGCGGATGCAGATGGGAGCGATCAGCATCTTGGCCTAACGCGTTTTACCCAACAGTCCTTGATGTTACCACAGTTTAGAGAGAGCAAGGGCATGGGAGTTGAGAAGTGCCATTGCTGCCGAGCTGGGCGGCAGTCGGCTGACAGTCCTGCCTGCCTCTTGGCATCCAGGACATCCCTGCCCCAAACAGTTTTTAGTTCCCCATCCGTGTGCCTGGTCATCACGAGGGTTTTAAGTCATCTGTTACAGTTTTAATGTTAGACGGGGAATCCACACTACGTTTTAAAAGACTACCCAGAAGAAACTAAAATACATCTTTTGTACATAAACTTCTGTTTACCTGGAAGATAACATTTACTCCTTCAGAGTAGCCTCATTCTTTGGTAATGGCTGTGTTGGAGGGGGTGGGGTTCATGAGGCTGCATCACACGTGGAAGGAGCATAGCGTGGACCCCCCACAGAACCACCAGAGCCGTGGAGTCAGCGCCGATGTAGCGGCATGAACGGCGTCCAGACTGATCCGGCGAGGAAAGGGGTGGCTACAGTGCTCCTGGATTCATTTTCCACTCTCGTAGTTTAAAAAGTAGTGGAAACAGTAAAAAGCGATGCAGGGTGTTGTAACATCAGCACAGAAGGAGTCGGGGTAAAAGGCGAGCCTCTCCCACCCATTCTGTGGAGGACCACCATTAACATGTTGGGGTTTTTTTTAGTAATCTAACTGGGGTCTCTGGATTCTACAACGATGTTTCTTTTATAGAGATTTTGTCTGTACAAATAAGATTCATGTTAGTTTAAAAATACAGTTCGGCCCAATTCATTCAACTGCTGTTTCTTGAGAGCTCCGGTGTGTTGGATTTTGGGTTCGGAGGGGTGAAGGTGGGGCCTTAAAGATACCCATCTGTGCACCAAGGAGCTTCCAGTGTCCTTGTGGTTAGAACTAACTTTCTCTGTTTCTTTTTACAGGTTTTGAGAAACCGTCGGCCATCCAGCAGCGAGCCATCAAGCAGATAATTAAAGGCAGAGACGTCATTGCTCAGTACGTCCCTGGCACCGATCGGGGTTGGGGGCTAGTTAGCTGAGTGCGCTGGGAGGGCCGCTCTTCTCCTCTTCCACAGACTTGCCGCCAACCCTTCCCTGGACTTTAGCCGCAGGGTGTCTTATTTTTTGTTTTTGTGTGCTTTACTCTAGAAAGCTGTTGTACTTTTAGCCAGCTTTATTTCTCGGTTGGCATGTGGAATGATTTATGATACTCTCTTAATGGCTTTATTCCTGATTTGCCTTAATTTTAAAGACTTGTTTACAAGAAAAATTATTTTTGGAGGACGGTTTTGGTCCCAAATTACAGAAGAGCATTACATTTTTAAAAAAGAGAATCTCTCTTTCTCTGCCACCTGTAACACCTGTCAGGGTTATAGACCCTGCAGCTCCGACTGCCCCTGATGCCAGAGCTGCATCTGCTGGCCTTCCCGCCTGTGACACTGCGCGGAGTCCCACCCCTTGCCGTGAAGGTGTTGGTCCCCTTGGGGAGGTGGGCGTCTGGTCGGAAGAAGCTGCCCAGGTGCTTCTGCAGCCCGCCCCTCGGAGCGCTGCTGAGGGTCGGGGGGTGAGAGTGGGACCAGGTAGCCCGTCCTTCTTCACCCCTGTACCTGTGTTTTCTTTCTCAGATCGCAGTCTGGTACAGGCAAAACTGCCACCTTCAGCATTTCTGTCCTCCAGTGTTTGGATATCCAGGTAATCTGCCGCTCTTCAAACAAACCTTCTTTTAATCCTAGGGAGTACTTGCTTTTCTCCTGTAACTGCAGTGTTCAAAAAGGATAGTTTTTAAAAATGTCTGTTTAGTTGTACGGACTCAAATTTTTTAAGAGACTGAACTGCACACTAATATGAGAGCTAACTAATACTCTGTCATATATTCCTTGTCATTTAAATGGGGAGATATTTTAGGGGACATTCTTGTCTGCAAGCAAGAATCCTGCCCAGTGTACCCCACAATTGCTGGGTTCACACTTGAACTTATATTCGGGTCTGTTTATCTCCATTAGAAATGAGATGTGGGGCTAACACGTGGTAACGTTCAAAATAGATCTGCATCTGAATTAGTGCAGTCTGCCTTGAGAATACTGAGGATTCTCTGTTTTCTGACAAATTATTTTACCAGGTTCGCGAAACCCAGGCTTTGATCTTGGCTCCAACAAGAGAGTTAGCTGTACAGATCCAGAAGGTGAGCCGATGGGAGGTGGTGCCGTGTTCGCGAGTGCTGCTTCTAGTTCAGCTGTAAAAGGCTGACCGGTTGATTTAATCTAATCCTACTTTTCGGTTCCTTCAAATTTTGTTTTCTGATTCCTAACATTTTGTCATGAATCATCGTTACAGGAGTTGCTGGTTTATACTAAGTTATTTTTAGTGTAGCTGGTGTGATTCCAATAGCTTTTTGTAGTCTCAGAATTGTAATTTTTTCTTTTTTCTTTTTTTTTTTAAAGATTTTATTTATTTATTTGAAAGAGAGAGAATGAGAGAGAGAGAGAGAGCACATGAGAGGGGGGAGGGTCAGAGGGAGAGGCAGACTCCCCACCGAGCAGGGAGCCCGATGCGGGACTCGATCCCGGGACTCCAGGATCATGACCTGAGCCGAAGGCAGTCGCTCAACCAACTGAGCCACCCAGGCGCCCCAGAATTGTAATTTTTTCAACAGAAATCCATTTGAGTAAAATAATTGTAATTTTTGTACTTAACAAAGACTTGATATATATTAAGATGTTAATACTGTTTTTAGGTGGCTAGGATTATGAATTTCATGCATTTCTGGGGTATTTTTCTAATTAAAACGTATTGTTTCTGTAATAAGAAACCAATAAAATTGGGGCGCCTGGGTGGCTCAGTCGTTAAGCATCTGCCTTTGGCTCAGGTCATGATCCCAGGGTCCTGGGATCGAGCCCCGCATCGGGCTCCCTGCTCGGCGGGAAGCCTGCTTCTCCCTCTCCCACTCCCCCTGCTTGTGTTCTTTTTCTGTCTCTCTCTCTCAAATAAATAAAAATCTTGGGAAAAAAAAAAAAAGAAACCAGTAAAATGAACTTCATTTTGGCACAGAAAAGCCTAGAAGAGGGAGGGTCAGTCTTTTTGTAGTTTTATGGTGTAAATAATACTTGGGTCATCTTACATTGGAGTAGAGATGACCTGCACTTTGGGGAAACTCTGAGGTCTCTGGCTTCAGTGTGGTCCTGAGGGCACGCCCCGGATGTGACCCCTGTTTTAATTCAGGGCTTGCTTGCTCTCGGGGACTACATGAACGTGCAGTGCCACGCCTGCATTGGGGGCACCAACGTGGGGGAGGACATCAGGAAGCTGGACTACGGGCAGCACGTAGTGGCCGGCACACCCGGGCGTGTCTTTGGTAAGCACTTTTGTCTGTAACAGTCGCGCAGTGGGTAGTGTTTGTAAGACACGCTCGAATGACCCAGCACTGTTCTCCATTTGCTGTGCTGCGTGCTGGAGTGTTGGGGTGACGTGTAAGAAGTGGACAGAAGTCTCTGAAATGCTTTGAAACCAGGTGGAGTGGCTGGCTGCTTCCTCGTAGCCTGAGCTCTAATGATTTCACACTGATTCTACAGACATGATTCGGCGCAGGAGTTTGAGGACGCGTGCCATCAAGATGTTGGTGTTGGACGAGGCCGATGAGATGTTGAATAAAGGTAGGAGTCACAAAAGCCTAGACGTCTTCCTGACCTTGAACTGTTAACGTGTTCGCGACGTAGAGTTGAATCGTGGAGCGAATACAAATGTTGCCGGTGTCTGCAGAAAGCCTCGTGCCCTGGGGGCGGCTGGGGACGTGAAATGTGCACCTTGCTCTTCTCACCAGGGGCGGGGGTGCGGGGGTGCGTGAGACCCGTGGCGGCCAGAACCCCGGCATCTCTGCCCAGACTGCGTCTGCGGCTCGGCACTGACGGAGAGGCGTGCGCTCGAGATGGGCGGGTACAGGTGTCTGCTGTGGACGGTGGGGGCACAGGAGTGTGTCAGGGAAGCTGGTTTTGTGGCAGTGGGGTATTGTGTTTAGATACTCTATTTATTTAACTAGTTGTCTTACTGGTTGTCTCGGCTGGTTTTATTCTTTCACCAGTTGATAAGATAAATTTCTGCACTTGTTATGTGTACTTTCTAGGTTTTTAATGTGTTTTAGTAAAATGTCTTAGGACAGATATGTGGTGCCCCTCAGTGATGACAGCTGGGGCATTAGTCTGTGGTGGGGAAACACGTCATGAAAATGTCACCTTGTTACATTGTCCTCCTGCTCGCCCTGCCTGCACACACTCCCCCCCATGCCCCCCCGGCCCGGTCTCCCGCATCATACCAGGGGGTTGGTGGGGTGCCTCCCAGACGTCGGGGTCACCCGGGTGGAGGAGGCACTAACCAGCAGTGCAGGTGGGGTTCTCGGGGTTCTCCTGGTGTCCAGGTCCCCAGGGGCTGCTCTTGAGTTGGGTGAGACGCACAGCTACTGCAGGGCCCGCGGGGCTTCCTTAGTGTCTGAGGAAGCTATGGCTGCCGGTCGCCCCTTGTGCTCCCGTCCCGTGGGCAGCACTTCTTGGGGTGAGGTCTCTGGACCAGCAGCGTCCATGTCCTCTGGGAATTTGTTAGAAAGGCAGATCTTGGGCTCTGTCGTTCGTGTGATCACAGCCTCGACGTCTGTTAGGGGGCCCTGGGAGGCTGGGCATTGTCACACGCTCGCCTGCTGACCCCATGCTGCCCAGGGTGGGCAGAGTGGTGGCGTGGTGACCTGTGGGCCAGGTGCCACGGATTGAGTGTAGTTGATGCAGGATGTCCTAGTTTCCAGTACACAACTATAATGATTCTGTATGTGGGAGTTGTTTCATAACTGGAAGATTGTTTTGTAAAAATCCAGATTTCTGGATTCTCTTTTTTTTTTTTTTTTAAGACTTTATTTATTTATTGGAGAGAGAGTGAGTGAGAGATAGCATGAGAGGGGGGAGGGTCAGAGGGAGAAGCAGACTCCCCACTGAGCAGGGAGCCCGATGCGGGACTCGATCCCAGGACTCCAGGATCATGACCTGAGCCGAAGGCAGTCGCTTAACCGACTGAGCCACCCAGGCGCCCTGGATTCTCTTAAATGTGGCAGATGTGGCCACAGTGGATGCAGGTCCTCCCAGGGCAGCAGCAGCTGGGACTGAGCCTTGACTGCCAGCAAGCGTGTGAGCTTGTGGGCGACCCAGCACTGGGTTTCTGTTGCTCTTAACTGTCGGCACCCCGGCCTCTTGGGGTGGAGCCATGATCCCCAGAGCCTACCGGGGAGGGGCGGGGAGCGGCAGAGGGGCAGGGAGCATGGGTTTCCCGGCTCTGTGGAGGAGAGTCCGTGTACAACCTCACAGCTCACGGTTGCCGCTTGTGTCAAAGTGTGAGCCTTCAGAATTCACCGTGCCTCGTCCTTTGTCCCAGGTTTCAAAGAGCAGATTTACGACGTGTACAGGTACCTGCCCCCAGCCACGCAGGTGGTGCTCATCAGCGCCACGCTGCCTCACGAAATCCTGGAAATGACCAACAAGTTCATGACGGACCCCATCCGCATCCTGGTGAAGCGGTAGGAATGCCCTGCTTCTGGGTGGTGCGAGAACATAAGCCGCATAGCTTGTACCTGGGCCTGAAAACGTGAAAATTCTTATTTTCTGTTTTGAAACGCCAGCTTTTATATGTGCATTCTCTTTTGGCCCAGTAATTCCAAATTTATCACCTAGCTGATGGTGTTTGTCCATCAGTGTTGTGGGAGTAAAATACATAATCCGAGGGATAGCGGCCGTTGAAGGCTGAGACTGGTCGGCGTGTGGCCCGTGCGGCGGAAGTGTTGACTGCTGGGAGGGCTGCGGCCGGGAGGGGCGGGGGCCGCCGTGGGGCAGGCAGGCAGGCGCCGGGAACCGTGCTTGGCTTGTGTGCGCCCGCAGACCTTGGTGGAAGAATGTGTTCACCGGACTTGTCTTTGTCTTCCAGTGATGAATTGACTCTAGAAGGCATCAAGCAGTTTTTCGTGGCGGTGGAGAGGGAAGAGTGGAAATTTGACACTCTGTGTGACCTGTACGACACGCTGACCATCACTCAGGCGGTCATCTTCTGTAACACCAAAAGGAAGGTACGCAGCCACCTTGAGCCGTTCAGTGTCCTTCGGGCCCAAACGGAAGGTTGGTTCTCATAGGAACGCCGGTCAGCCCTTCTCCTTAGAGGCTCAGGAGCGAACACTCGGGCGTGTCCGGTGGACTGTGCAGAAGTGTTGATGCTGGTCCCACGAGCGAAGGCTCGGGAGTCACTGGTTTTAGGTGGGCCCCGGGCCTGCGTTTTGTAGGCTCCCAAGTGATGCTCGTGTGCAGGTGCAGTGGAGAGCCCCGGCAGCTTCCTTGAAACAGGGAAAGGAGTTGGGCCACCTTCCAAAAAAGATGGGAATTTAAATTTCAAATGAGAACAGTGAGAGAGAGTCTTTTTTTTCCCTTGAGAAATTTATATGGAACAAATAAGAGGAGTTTTGCCCTATATGTGCTAGGGAAAGTGCAGTTTTCTGCACGTCTAGTGAAGATCGGTCTGAGTTTTAAGAGCATGTGCGCCGTGCACATTCACGTTGGTTCTGCCGTAGGCGATTGCAGTAAAATCCAGAACACACCATCTGGTTTGGTTTCCGAGCTTACAGTGGCATCTGCTGGTTTGACGTGCAGGTCGACTGGCTGACAGAGAAGATGAGAGAAGCCAACTTCACGGTCTCGTCCATGCACGGGGACATGCCGCAGAAGGAGCGCGAGTCCATCATGAAGGAGTTCCGGTCCGGCGCCAGGTGGGCCGGCTCTGGCTCTTCTCTCGGCACCCGGTCCCGCCGGTGGTGTTCCCTGGGCCCTCTGTCTGCGGGCTGTGCCGGGTTCCCCTCACGCTCCCGGCTGTGGTGGGGGCTGCCAGGGTGCCCTGGGCTAGGTTGAGTGGTGGCGGCCTTCACTGGGTAGGTTGGTCGCCTTATTTGAAGCATGTTTCTTCGTTGCTGGGTAAGGAGATTTTCTGTTTTTCTGTTCATCTTTCCATGATTGGTCTTTGGCTTAATCCCACTGTGGTCAGAGAACGTGCTTTGTTCACTTGTATTCAGATGTGCTTGGCGGCCCAGCGCACGGTCCCCTTCCAGACGCTGCGTGTGTGCGTGCACAGGCTGAGTGCCGTGGGGTGCCCTGGGGGTGCTCCGCATCCTCGCCTCTGTCTCTCTTCACCGTCCCGTCGGCATTGCGAGGGCCGTGGATGCGGTTCTTGGAGGCTCGGTGAGCTCCTGCCAGATGTGTCCTAAAGCCGGGCCTGCGACGCGGAATCGCTCTGTTGGCGGAGGCGCCGCTTTTGTCACAGAAGCGTCTGTCTCCCATCCTGCTGTGATGCAGCCACGGCGGCCGTGGCCGGTCCTGTCCCCTCTGGGCACCCTCACACCCTCCGCCTCCCGCTGGTGGCTGGAAGCTGCGGCGTCCTTGGTGCACGCGGCACGCAGTGTTCCGGTGTGGGTTTTCCTGTAGTGCAGTGGCGATCGCGGTCTTTTAATTGGAGCCCCTGCTCTGGTTTTATTAACGCTGACACTGGTATGTGTGGTTTAAACCAACTGTGTCGTAAGTGCGTTTTATTTTTCATATTTTCTGACTCCTTTATTTCTTTATTTTGGATTCATTCTTACTCTTCTTCCTTCTCCCCAGTTCTGATTTTGGAAAATGTTTCTACCTTCATGAGTTGAGTAGCCTCCTTAGCACAGTGCGTGTGTCCGTCCTCAGCACCTGTCGTGATGGGCACTGGGGCTGCCGTCCCTGCCCGCAGAGGCTGGAAGCGGTGCCGTCAGACCCTGCCCTTCTGTGGAAACTCCACACGACATCTTTGCCTGACAGAGTGTATTTACGTTCAGACACGTATTCACCATTGGATTCTCTTTTCCTTTGTCTCTAACCTTCAGTCTGGATGGGTTTCCTTCTCCCTGAAGAACGTCTTCGTGTATTTAATTTGGGGCTGCCAGTGACCAAATGTGGGTTTTAGTTTGTCTGGAAGCGTTTGCTTCGCTGTGAAATGCCTCCTTCCGTTGTCTCAAGAGAGGGATTTGCTGAGAGAATTCTGGGTTGACGGTTGTTCCGTTGTGAAGTCCCTGCTGCCCCCGCTGCTGTGTTTGCTGTGTTTCCCATTTCCACCCTGATGTGTCTCGGTGTGGCTCTCGTCTTGGCTCCTGTCTGACAGGCATCTGACCTCCGAGCCCGGCCTCCCCACCCGGCGCGGCTGGGGTCCTGTCCTCTCCCCCCTGGGGCTGCGCGTGCAGGTGATGACGTGGCTGTGACACCGTCCTGTTTTTTGAACTCTGTTCTCCCACGTTGCTGTCCCTTCATATTCTGAGTGCGTCTAGAGCAGTCGTGTCCAATAACCTACAATTCAAGCCACACATATAATCTGGGATTTTCTGGTAGCCACAGTAAAACAGATAAAAAGAAGCAGGTGAAGTTGATTTTTAATATATTCTATTCAACCCGATGTGGCATATTATTTCAATATTTTCAACATTTAATTCGCATTAAAAATACGAGTTAAGGTTTTTTTGCTTTCTTTCTGTTTCAAGTATTCAAAATCCTGTGTATTTGACACGGCCAGACATCCCATTCCAGCACATGGCGGGTGCCCGGCCAGTGGCCTGTCGGGTCCTGTCCTGGCTGAAGGGCAGAGTGGTGCGAGTTGCAGTTCAGATTTGAACACACGCTGAACCCCGCCCCGAAGTCACTGACGCTACCTTTCCTGACTCCTTGCTGGCAGAAGTAAAATGTATTTCCCAGTGATTGACAGGGGACTGGCTTTCGACAAATTAAATGCAGTACAGTGAGAGACGCTTCAGTTGTCTTTATCAGTTGGTAGCGTGCAGGAACTCAGTACAGCTGCGGACATGAAGTGCCCTTCTGCACGGATCTGGTGCAGCGACCCCTCACACCTGCGGAGGGGGGGGCCCGTGTGAGGATAACCCGATGAGTTTTCAACTCCTGGTCAGTCTAGGACCTTTTTTTTTCCCTTAAGATTTTATTTATAGGGGTGGGGGAAGAACAGAGGGAGAAGGACAGCAGAGTCTGTGTTGAGCGTGGAGCCCGATGCAGCGCTCCATCCCATGACCCTGAGATCATGACCTGAGCCAGAATCAGGAGTCGGATGATTCACTGACTGAGCCACCCAGGCGCTCTAGAACTTCTGTGACTGAGGTGATTGCCTCAAATTCCTTCTCTTTTTGCAGCCGGGTGCTCATCTCCACAGACGTGTGGGCCAGGGGGCTGGACGTCCCGCAGGTGTCCCTCATCATTAACTACGACCTGCCCAATAACAGAGAATTGTACATACACAGGTACTGGCGGGCTTCTCGGGGGTCTCCTTGCTGGTGGGTTTACTGACACCTTTCCTGCTGCGTTTACTGAAATGGTTTGTTCTGCTCTTGAAGAATTGGGCGGTCGGGCCGCTACGGCCGCAAGGGGGTGGCCATCAACTTCGTGAAGAATGACGACATTCGCATCCTGAGGGACATCGAGCAGTACTACTCCACCCAGATCGACGAGATGCCCATGAACGGTGAGCGGACGCCGGTCCCTGGTGTGGGGAGCCTGGAGTCCCTTTCCTGTTCTCCTTCTGTTTTGGGGAAGTCTGTTGTGAGCCTCCGGTTAGAGCTGTGCGTTTTCATTGTGTTTGTATTATTCCTTAATACGTGCCTTTCTTCCTCTTAGTGGCTGATCTGATCTGAGGAGTCTGTCGTGCTGACGGGGAGCTGGTGGCCGTCTGCCCGCCCTGTGCTCTGGTTGGGAAGTGCTCAGGGACGGCTTCTGGGTGACGGCGTTTGTGTAAACTCTCCGACAGCCCCCAGGACAAGCCCTTGGTGTTTTTTCTTACCTACATGTAAATAATGCACTGCTCTGAGGTTTTTTCATTAAATGTTTAAGACTTTTACCATAAACCCTAATTTATGTTTCTTTCTTTTTTTTTTTTTTTTTTTTAACATTTATTTAAGTAATCTCCACCCCCCAACATGGGGCTCAAACTCACGACCCTGAGATCAAGAGTCGCCTGCTCCACTGGCTGAACCGGCCAGGCGCCCCTGTGATTTATGTTTCTTAAGATGCCCCCAGCTTTTCTGGTAACGTGCAGTGTGATCTGGGCAGCAGGTCAGGCCCTTACCCCCCGTTCTCTAGTCTCTCGAATGGTAAACGGAAGTGGTAGAACTGCCTGCCTCTGCAGACTGCCCACGTTGGTCAGGATGATGGCGCTGCGCACTGTTCAAGGTCATCCCACGGTTTTGATTGAAGGTGTTTGCGTTCGTACGGTTTATGAAGGGGACTTCTGGTATGAACTCCGTCCCGGGGAGACCGTGCAGGGCCCAGAGGCAGTGCGTGTAGGCGCCTCCACGCCGGCAGCTGAGACTGACACCACAGCCCCGGCCGCGCGCAGCCACGCTGTCTCCAGCCAGGACGCGGCAGCCGTCCCTGGTACCGAACCCCGTTTCTTATGGGCGGGAGGGAGGGAGTTCAGAGCTGGAAGAGTGGAGACCACAGATACGTGTCCCCAGCTCGGCCTTGTGTTTGTGCACCAGGTGCCGAGGGACACGATCAGGAGCCCCAGGCGAGTAACTGGAAGGACTGGCCCCCAGCCGTAGTTGTCCTGGCTTCATAAGCACAGCATGTTAACGGTGGAGGAGGAAGGGGTACACAAGGGGAGGAGATGGCGGGAAACCAACCGGAAGGTAAGACGCTTGAGAAGCTGAACTTAAGTGCTGTCTCGGAAAATAGGAATTAGAAAAACGCCGGTAGTCCCGAAAACCGTTCGACCTCCCAGGTGACCCGGATGTGACCCGTGGCTATCAAAGGTTTAATAACCACCCTAAGTGTTGCAAGGGTGTGGGAAATATTTATGTTGGTGGTGTCGATAGGTACAGACTTTCTGGAAAGCAGCCTGGCTCTGAGCAGTGGGAGCAGTTAAAATTGAGGGAGTACTTTTGCCTCAGGCAGTAATCTGGAACGTAGACTGCACAAGTGCATTCCCCACGGTGCACTACGGCACTGGGGAGGGAAGTGAGTGCTCGGCCCTGGGGGCGTCGTGGACAAGCGAGGACACTTGCAAGCAGGTGGGGGTTGTTGGGAGGGCAGCTGGAGTCAGCCCAGACAGGTGTAGCCGAGTCTCTTGGCAGCTGAGCGTTGAGGGAAGCAAGGGGGCTGGTGTGCCCTGCTAGACACATGTTCAAAGCTATTCAATGTTCAGCGTTGAATATTTAAATGCTCAGTAGCTATTTTTAGCGGTTAATAGCTAGACAGTGGAAATAACCCAAATATCCGTCCGCTGGGAAGTGTGTATGTGCCCGCGATGGATGTTATCTGGCGATTCAGAGGATCATGTGCCGACACTTGCCACAGCCTGGGGGAGCTTGGAACGCCTGCTCGGGGGTGGGGGAGGCTGCCGGACACAGAAGGCCATGTGATTCCGCTTCTGTGAAATGGCCCAGACTGCTGACTTAGCTAGCAAGAAGGTGGTGGTTTTCCAGAGGCTGGGGGGGTGACCAGGGAGTGCATGCTCCGGGGCAGGGTTTCTTTGGCGGGGTCGAAAACGTTCAGGAGTGGGAGAGTGGGAAAGGTTGTGCAGCTCTGTGAATATAGTGAATGTCCCTGAACGGTACGTCTGGAAGGTGGTGAGTTGCATGAGAGTGGTGTATCTCAATTAAAGAGCAGGTGGGGAATCTGACACGTCCACCTCTAAAATTATACTTAAACGGGGCAGCGAGCAAGGGGAAAGTCAGTTGTCTGAAGTCCCAAGTTAAAGGATTGTTAATTGGGTTGTAAAACAAGACACAGCTACACACCGCCTACGAGAAATCATCAAGGCGCAAATAAGCGAACAGTGAAACGGGGGGACACCTGTCACCATAGCACACTAACCAGACGGAGCCTGGAGCGGGCGTGTCCACTTGGGACAAAGGTTTTGCTGCCATGGATGTTACCAGGGGCGTAAGTGGAAAGGGAACTCGTCAGAAACGACGTGACAGTCCTCAGTATCCACCTCATAGCAGAGCTTCAAACAACAGCAAAAACCGGTAAAACTGCAAGGAGAGCTAGATGAACACAAAACCAGTAGTCGCCTTCAGTAACCGTGCTAGGATGAAGGCACCGTGTCCTCATCAGGCCTGTTCAGCAGCAGACCGGGGCTCTGGCTGGTCAGTAAGGCAACCAAAGGAGATAAAAGGCATCTGGTTGGAAAGGAAAAAGTCCTTATGCACAGATGACGCAATCCTTCATGTAGAAAATCCTAAAATCTGCAACAAGGAACCAAGTAACTGAGTTTAGGAAACGTAGCCGTATACAAGTTTCAGTATTCACAACCCACTTGCCCTCCTGCATGTCAGCAGTGAACACTTGAGAATGAAATCCTGGGGATCCATCAGACAGGAGATACGTAAGCTCTGTCCACCGAAAACCACAACACATCAGTGTGGGAAATGTCCGTGAACGAGAGAGGTGCCGTCCTATAGAGGAGTCTGCATCGTTCAGGTATCGGTCCTCCCCATGTTCTGCAGAGTCAGCTCAGCCCCCGTCAGAATACCGAGACTTGGGCAAAAATTGACAAGCTGATTCTAAAATATATACGGAAATACAAAGGACCTAGCGTAGGCAAAACAACTTTGCGAAAGCGAACAGAGCTGGAGGACTTCTACCACCTGATAGCAAAGAGTATGACAGAGTTACAGCAGGACCATGCAGCGTTGGCACCGAGGGGGACGCCACGGGGCCCTTGACCACAATACAAAGTCTAGAAAGAGACCACAGATTTATGGTGAGAGGGTTTTTGACAAACGTACTGAGGCAGTGCGGTGGGGAAAAGATGATGCTTTTAATGAAGGGGCCAGAACAGTCGGATAGCCATATACAGGAAAAAAATCCTTGTTACTTCATACCATGTACAAAAAGTAGCTTGAGATAGAAAGCCTAAAATTACAAAACTTCTGGAAGAGAGCAGGAGAAAAGTCTGAGGGACCTTGAATGTGGCAAAGATTTCTTTACTAGGACATAAGTAATTGTTAAGTCGGACTCTTCAAAATTAAAACCTTTTATTCTTCAGCAGGCATCGTTGTGAAAGTAGGAAGGCAAACCACAGCCTGGGAGAAAGAATTCTGAAGCACAAACCTGACGGAGGACGTACAGCAGAGCACGTGGGGGCTGTTACTGGGTAGGGGGGCCCAGGTCCTACTCTGTGGAGCCCAGATCTGTGTCACATTGGGTGGCAAGAGGGACTTCGCAGACAGATGCGATTAAGACGGAGAGACGAGATGGTGCCGGATTATCCAGGTGGACCCAAACTAATCACACGAGCTCTTGAAACTCCATCATCTTCTCGGCTTTGGTTGGGCAGAGTGGTCTGGACCTGGCAGCGCTGGGGCCAAGATGAGGAGCAGCCTCTAGATGCCGCGAGGGACGTGTGGCTCAGGGCGGGCAGGAGCCAGACCCCAGACCTGCACACCCGTGCACGGAACCAGATTCTGCCCCAGGGCCTGCGGGAAGGAAGCAGCCGCGCTGCCCCTCGACCAGCCCGCGAGAGCCGGGCCACCCTCCCGGCCACCAGCACTGCGACGAGGTGAATCTGCTGTTTCCAGCCACTGACCGTGTAGTCATTTGTTAGTGATGGAAAACCTACAGTATCTCTAATCCATGTGTAATGTAGTGTACATCCGTAGCAGGCCAGTGGTCCACATTAGAAAAGGGCCGGAGATTTAAACAGACACTTCCCCAGAGAAGATTTACGGGTGGTGGACGGATCTAAGTCTGTGGAAAGATGCTGGGCGTTGTTCGTCTGTAGGGACGGGCGCGGGGACCGGAGCGCCGCTCTCGCCAGGACGGCCGAAGGTGAGCCGGCGGGGGTCGGCGAGCGCCTGGGGCAGCGGCCGCCCTCACTGCTGCAGGGAACGCAGACTGGCGCAAGCACGTCGGAGAGCAGTTTGGCAGCTTCTAGAACAGGAGTCACACCACCCCCGCACGACCTGACCATGTCACCCTGGCGTGTGCTCAAGAGAAACGAAGACCTGTTTGTCTTCATCAGCTCAATGCAGCTTTATCCACACTGGCCGAAAATCGAAACCAGCCCCGAGGCCCACTGAACAAACTGTGGCGTATCCACACGGAGGGAAGTCTTTGGTAGCGAAGCAGGGACGTACAGCGTGGGTGAGTCTCAGAGGAATCAGGCTGAGTGGCAACGGACATGCCAGATGCTTCCATTTCCATAAACTTCTGGAAAACACACTGCAGACCAGTGGTTGCCTGGGATGGGGCTTGGGGGCCCATCTCCCACCCACCCTATGCCTGGACTGCAGGCCCAGTGGGACGTTCTCCAGTCACCTGAGAGGTGCCTGAAGGTGGCACGGGGCTGTGCCGTCAGGGCACACAATGACATGCGTCACCCCCCGGAGGGACCCGTTGCAACCCCTCCCCCGCCGGAGCATCCAGGGGCCCGTTGAGGATGGAGGGGCTGCCTCCATGTCATGGCCCTTAGACACATCCTTTCCGCCCTGAATCCCAGAAGGACCAGCAGAAGCTTGATTGCAGTGCCCCTTTTATTAAAAATAATTGCACTTAAGATCAAGGGTTTCCCTGGGTCCCGCGACTCCTCCGGAGTTCCCGGGCCCGCTCTCATGGGACGGGAGGGCAGCCCCACCTGCTGCCGGGGGCGTTGCCCAGAAAGCAGCCTGCGGTGGCGCGACCTCGGGGTGCAGGCACGGCAGCCTCATCCCGAGCACACCTCCGCTGTCTCGGACAGGCAGCTGGTGGCGGACGACATCACACACACACCAGTGACAAGCTTCAGAGAGGTACACCTTCCAGAACAGCCTTGCACACGCAAGGCAACCCTTGGGCCACAGCCCGTGGGGTCCCCTGGTCCCAGGAGGTAGACGCATATGCAGATCTGGGTATTTGAGGGAGGTCAGCGCCATGAGACACGGGGCACGGGCTTCTGCCCGAGGCCCACCCGTCACATCCTGATCAAGGGTTCACAGGTGCTGGGGCCACGGTGAGATCCATCTCCTCCTGTAAAGGATCAACGCGCCACTGGCCCCGGGTTACGACCAACTGATGAGAAACTGCTCTCCCATCGTCAGTGAGACAGGGACGTCCAGGGCCTGGGAAAAAAATAAAAAATAAAAATCGACCACCACACAGTTGCCATCAGAGGGGAGGCCCCGAGCGCCCGGCAGACAGGAGCCTGGGCTTCGGTGCGTGGTGCGCTCGGGGCCGGCCCCAGCCCCGGAGGCTTCTCGCTCTCTGCCTCCCCGACTGAGTCCGGAGGATGAGCGTCCTCTGCATTGGCAGCCTCGGCTTTGGAAGCAGGCTGCCATTTAAACACGGCCCGTGAGTCACCGTCCGTGTAGACACAGGCAGAGGAAAGATCCAGGGTGCACGGGGCCTGTCCTTCCCCTCCCTCCCTCCCTCATCCTTGTAAGACCCGGCTCACCTCGTACCAGGTCCCCAGGGTCCTTGGCACCTCCCGCCCCCTCAGCCATCCCGGGCGACAAAGCCCTCTGGCCCCTCTGTGGGCCCTCTTGCCTTGGTGTCAGGGCTGTAGGTGAAGTTGGAGACAGGGACGCCATTGGAGAGGACCTGGCTGGGGGCCACGGCCACCCCCAGGATGGTCACCTTCCTCAGCTGCAGGCTGGAGCCCTCGCTAGTCACACGCACCAACTCGTTCACGATGGTTTTCTGGCGGAATGGAGAGACAGAAGCGAGGTGTCAGAGGACGGCCCGGGAAGCCCTGCCGGTCGGGGTCGGGGGGTCTGGGCAGTAGTCGGCACCGCGCCCCTGGGCCAACCCTCAGGATGCCGGCAGGTGCATGAGGACTGGGTCAGGGCAGCTGGCCCACAGGCCCTGCTTCCTTCACAAGGCTGGCCTGGGCACAGGAGGCCCCCACGGCGCCCACCAGCTTGGGCAGGTCCTGGGACTCACATTCCTGGCCAGGAAGATGACCTTCGTGTAGTCCCCGCGCTCCAGCACCCCCAGGCTCTCCCCGTCATCCCAGAATAGCTCCCCTTGGGCCTCCCCGTTTGCGGTCAGGGCTGCGAGCAGGGCCATGGGCTGCTTCCGGGACTCCGTGGTTGTGAGGCCAGGGCCCTGGAAAAGTGGGTGGCACATGTCACCGTCTCAGGCCTGGCAGAGGCCTCCACCATCAGGACAGGAGGGACACTGGGCTGGGACAGCTCCGTGCTGCAAGAAAGCAGGACCCACAGGACAGCGTACAGCGAGGGCTGGGGGGGGCCTGTGCTGACCACTCTGGCCAACGCAGACACCCTGGAGGGTGCGAGAGGCCACGGAGGTTTGCAGGCTGCTTCCCAAGAAGAGCGCACGAAGCGGGCTCCCCTCTGCCTGGCACAGCCAGTCAGTTCATCTTCAACCCTCAGACACTGTGCTCTGAGGTTTGGTTGGGGGTGGACCCTCTCCTGAAGGGGCAGCATGGGGTCCTGGCAGCACCAGAGCTGGACAGATCGACTCAGGTGCCCCGCCTGGGTACCTGCAGGGGGATGATGTGCCCAGCCCGGAGGTGGAGGTTGATGGTGTCCATTGGGGCCGGCAGGGTCACCCACTGCCCCTTGCTGTGGATGGCAGACGTGAGGGGAGCCCGAGGTGGAGGTGGGAGGCTGCCGAAGGCCTCTCCTAGCAGCTGCAGGGACACGCATGTCACCAAGAGTCGGGGCAGTGCCAAAGCCCCTGCGCTGTCGCTGGGAGCCTCCAGCTCCACGCAGGGCCCTGGGGGGGGGGGGGGGGGGGGGGAGGCAGAGACCCTGACCCAGGCTTGGGGCGGGGGCAGAATTCTGGAGTGGGAGAACTGTAATCCAGGGGAGTTACCCACTCGGACCTCAGTCTCCTCATCTGGAAAATGGTCACTGCACAGCCTGGGTGGGAAGATGCATGGGGAGCCCTGGGCGAGGGCCCTCATGCACCCGGGTCTCCAGAAACGTGCTCCCTTCCGCCATGTGGCCCACCCCCGCAGGGCCGAGGAGGGACACCTTTGGTCCCTGGGGACTCACCGTCTGCAGGTTGTACCACGTGCCAGGGGGGAAGTAGCCAGTCACTTGGACCTTCCCAGCCTCAAGCACGGGGGTAATGAGCAGAGCCGCCCCCCACAGGAGCTGGTGGTCCACCGTCCAGGTGTGGGGGTCCTCAGGGAACCTTCAAACAGGAGGGGCGGGCGCCTGGGCCTGGTGACCTCTGAGGTCAGTGTGTTCAGGGGGCCCTCAGGGAAGCGCAAGGAGCCAGAGGACGCCGGGCGGGCCACGGGGAGGCGGGTTCCAGCTGCTGGAGCTCGGCGTGGGCAGTGGGCAGGCCCTCTCCCCGGCCACACACTCCGGGCAGGGCGCCGTCCGTGGCTCCCGTGTGGCAAACTCTCCCTGACTGCTGGTCTGCTGCTGGCTAGTCCGGGTCCTACCACCAGTCTGCGTCTTTCGTGTGAGTCTGGGACACTGACCACCCTAGTTCGTTTGCCTTTATAATTCTGCACTGAGGGAAGTCCTAATACTCTGTTTCTGTTCAGAGGAGTATAACTTTTTTTCCTAAATTCAACCCCCTCTCCCTTGCCTTTTGCTTCTGAGGCTTAGAAAGCCCTCTCCTGCCAGAGCACTGAGGGCCATTCGCTTCTGTGTCCCGTGGAACTTTCTAGAGCTTAGGTTTTAACGTCTGTGATCCACCTGGAACTTAGGTTTGCACAGCGCGAGGGGAAAAATGGATTTTTGCAGAGAGCTAACAGATTTGCACTATGTGGGACTCCTCTGATCCACTGACTGGACATGACATTTTATTGCAGGGCACCTGTTGACGTATCTGAGTCCTACCTGGGGCACATCAGTTGGGTTTCTTCTGAGGTCCTTTTTCCACCCGTAAGCCAGCCCTGTGATGGTTTTATAACTCGCTTTACCACCTGGCTGGCCTGCTCTGTACTTGGTGTCCTTCACCCTGGGTTTTCAGTTACCTGGAATGTCCCCAGCCCTGAGCTGCGATCTCACGGGTGGGAAGTGGGGGTGCAAAGGGCCTCCCTCAGCTGCACTGGCCCCCTCATTCTGGGGACGACTCCCCCCCACCCCCCGCAGCAGGATGGGGCCGCCCCGGTGCCACCAGGCTGGTGGCCAGCCCGTGGGCCCTTGCTCCCCGAGCCCGGGCACTCACTCCAGGAAGAGGGGCCGGGCCACGGTCTCGCCCAGGACGTGGGCCCGGTGGAACAGCAAGTACAGATAGGGCAGCAAGGTGTAGCGCAGGGCGAGGGCCTTCCGCATGGCTTCTTGCGCCGTCTCGCTGAACCTGTACGGCTCCTGAGGCTGCAGCGGGGGAGAGGGGGAGGGGGCAGTGGGGCGAAGGTGGGAGCACCTGGCCCTCGGGCCACGAGGTCCCTGCCTCTGCCCCGGGAGACCTGGCCTGCTGGCACGTACGCCAAGTCGCGCTGCTGCGCCCGCGGAGGGACCCCCAGGGCAGGCCCCCACTGGCTCCCCCCAGCCCCTACCAGGCTGTTGAGGTCGTTGTGATTCCGCATGAACGGGTAGAAGGCCCCCAGCTGGGTCCAGCGCACACAGAGCTCCTCCGAGGTGCTGCCCAGGAAGCCACAGATGTCGGCCCCGACCAGCGGCACCCCCAGCAGGTTGAACAGCAGGATTTCTGGGAGGGCAGAGTCAGACTGGGGCTCAGCTACCCCCCCGACGGTGAGCACCGTGCTGGCCCCGGCGTCTTCCACCCGTGGTCAGCAGAAAGACTGCCTCGCAGACCGCCTTCCGACACCCGGGGTGGGCAGAGCAGAACAGCCCGTTAGGGTTGACGTGTGTCCCCCCAAAAGGGATGTGTGAGTCCTAATCGCCTGTGCTTATGAAGTGACCTTATTTGGAAAGAGGATCTTTGCAGATGCAATTCAGCTGAGGTCACTGGAGGGGATCCTGACCCAGTATGCCCGGTGGCCGCATAAGAGGAAGCCCAGACCGTGACGACACACGTGGGGGAGAAGGCCGAGCCAAGACGGAGGTGGGGACCGGAGGGACAGCCCCACACTAAGGACACCGAGGGCTGCCGGCCACTCCCAGAAGCTGGGAGACTCGAGGAAAGGCGCCCCCCTCTGACACTGCGAGTCCGACTGTGAGCCTCCAGGGCTGGGAGAGACCACGCTTCTGTTGCCGTGAGCACCCAGGGTGAGCCGGAGCATGCGGCAGGGAGGTCAGCGAGCCCCAGAGCCGCTGAAGGTCCTCGGCCAGCGCCACCCCACTGCTGCTCAGCAGGACCAGGCTGTGCTGGGCCCTCCCTCTCCTCAGGGTCCTCAGGGACCAGCAGCCGACGGGCAGGACCCGACCCAGCCTAGGGCCGTGGGGGACCCTTGCCCGGCTTGCAACAGGTCCCGGGACCTGCATGACCTCTGCCACGGGATGATCAGTGCACGCCAGAGCTTCAGCCCGAGACTCCGAGGCGGGTGCAGAGCTGGGAACCTAGCTCTCGAGGGGGCTTCAGAGGCTGGCCTGAAGGGGCCTGGGCCCTAGTGGGCCGCACCCCCCCCCCCCAACGGTGAAATCAGAGCCAGTGGCATCTGTGGGCAGAGCTGGACAGCGGCTTCTGGAAGGAGAAATGGTTCCTCCCAGAGCTCGCCCAGGGCTTCCCCATGGCCCGAGGGTCTGCAGATGCATCCCACACAGCAGCAGGCCTGGGGCTACCAGAGAGCTTCCAGGCTGGGGGTCACCCAGGGAGGTCACCCCAGCCCCTTCCCCAGAGCTCCTGAGCCCTCAGCAGCATGAGAGCTCCTGAGAACTGAAGTCACACTCCTCTGTGCGGGGCGGTGCACAGCACCTGCGGGCTGGGGCAGGACGCAGCCACCGGGAGGGACATCATGAGACGACACAGTGTGACGGCTGTGCAGACAGCGGCCGGGCCGAACCGGAGATGGGGGTGCCTGGGAACTCCAGCACCGCCCGCCGAGTGGCAGAGCGCCCCCGGTGAGCTGACCCACACCGGAGAGCCCAGCCGCCCGGGGCCCCCTGGGAGCCCGCAGCAGCGTCTCTGAGCCGAGCCGAGGCCGGCACTCGGTCTGGGCCCCGCTCCCCTCCGAGCGGCCGCTCCTGACGGGCTCTCACCTGGCACGGAGTACGAGAGCTGCTCCCAGCTGCTCCACACATCCCCCGTCCAGTGGCCGGCGTACCGGCCGTGGCCGGCGAAGGTCGAGCGGGAGATCACAAAGGGGCGCGTCCCCCGAGCCCTCACGAGGGCCCTGCGCAGAGCGGGGAGACAGGGCAGTGCAGAGCGGGGCTGCCCGGGAGCCCCTCAGGGGCCCCGCACCGAACTGGGGGTGCAGCAGGGAGGCAGAGCGGGGAGTGAGCAGCCCAGAGGGCCAAGGCCAGGAGGAGCGAGGGGGGCTCCGCCCGAGCCGCCAGGCCACCCTGCGAGGCAAGCCTGTCCCGGGAGGCCCCTCCAGGCTCCCGCCGGGCCTCCGTGCAGTCACCGCGGGCCCCCCTGAGGCGCGGGGCCACCGGGAGCTCGGCCCTCACCTGTGGGAGGCGAGGGCTTCCGTCAGGCCGTAGAGGTTGTGCAGGTCATAGTGCGTGGAGAGGAACTGGCGGCTGGAGGCACAGAGGGTGGCGGCCCGCAGCGTCCCGCCAACCACCCCTGGGAGAGAGGGGCTGTCTCCGTCTGTGGAGCCTCCGCCTGGCCGGCTGGTGCCCCCCACATCCCAGGAGCCCCCTCGGAACTTGGGGCATCCCCTTTTCCAAGGACAGGGATATGGTGGAGGCTGAGGCCGGCCTTTGCAGACCGCAGACTTGACGTCCACCTGCTCCTGACCCGTTCCAAGTCCCTCCCCGTTCCTGTCCCTAAGCCCGAGACACCTTCCCTCTGAAGGGCCCCCGCCCGGCCGCGTGGCCCAGCTGATGTCTCGCCAACCCGACCTTCCTCCTGGGGTTGCCCTCCCCTTTCCAGGGTGGCCGTGCCCATTGGCTCCTCAGAAAGGAGAGCTGGCCCGTGGGGGCAGGTGGGAGAACTCACCTGGTACGTAGGGCGGATTCTCCAGGTCATTGTCGGGGCAGCCGTCCACAGAGCCCTTTACAAAATTGGAGGGCTCGTTCATGTCCTGCAAAAAGAGGCCCTGGTGGCGGGCGCCCTGCCGTGGGCAGACTCTGGGGCCGGTCCCCCAGCCCCCGGGACACTCACGATCCACATGCCGTCGAAGGGCACCTGGGCATGGAACTCAGACACCATGTCCTGCCACCAGTCCAGGGCCTCGGGGCTGGTGAAGTCGGGGAAGGCAGTGAGTCCGGGCCACACCTGCAGCAAAGGCCAGAGGGGAGACCAGGCCCGCCCAGAGCTACAGCCCTGCTCGTCTGCCTGGGGGTGGACAGTCTGTGGAGGTGAGTGTTGGCGGCGGTAGGGGCCGTTGGGGGGAACGCGACTGAGATCTCACTTTCAGACAGAGGCCCCAGAACTGAGTCATGGACATCTGCTCCCCTGGCAGCCTCCCCGGCCTCCCCTCAGCTGGGACCCCCCTCCCCTTGGTTGCGGGCACGCCCTGGAATGGGAAGTTGGGGACTCTGCCAGGCGCCCCCGTGGGAAGGCCTGGGAAGCCCCCAGGGGCCGGAGGACACAGAGACCCTTGCTAAGGGTCTGCAGAGCTCGTGCCTGGGCTGGGCCCAGCTGCCCACAAAGTCAAGGGCCCCCGATGGAAGGATTCGAGGTGGTATCAGGAGCCCCCGTCACTTCTAGCTGTGACCACCCCCCCACCCCCCGCCCTACACAACAGGATGATTTTTTTAATCCCATCCTCTTCCTGAACAGCGAGCGCCCCGTTGCCACTGGCTGGGGACTCCTGCTTTCTCACCCCGTGCCCCCCGGCCCCCACCCTACCTTCCCAATCAGAGGCTGCCCAGTCTCATTGGTGATGAAAACCCTCCTCCGCAGACCCTCGTCGTAGGGTCGGTAGCTGCCGGGGGGGCTGGAGCTGCTGATGGCAGGGTCCTGAGCGGGGTGTGGGGGGAACCAGTCAGGAGGAGAAGGAAACGCTCCAAAGCCAGGCACCAATTACTGGGGAAGTGAGAAAATGCTCTCGATACATCGTTAGGAAGAACAAAGCCAGGAGGGAGCATGCATGTGCACACGCACACGTCTGCTGAGAGACCGGCCCACGGGGCACCTGGATGCACATTTTGGCTCTGCTTTACGGGTTCTAGAGTTTCACAAATGTTCTACAGTGAACACTGATTTCTTTCAGAATAAAAGAAGGTCTGCATCTGCCCTCCCTGCCCTGAGTGGCCTCGGATACCGGCTGCGCTCCGAGGGGCCGAGCTGAGGGAAATGGCCTGCGTCAGCACGATTCGGACCTCCGGGCAGACCGGATTCCTCCGCTGTGGGGTGTCCACCGTGCAGCTCCGCAGCCTCAGCGCCCCTTCCCCATCTCCTCTGGCCAGGTGGCTAGGCACTCGGCCCGGCCGCACCAGCACTCGGGCTGCAGGGATTGGCCCCGGGGGACTGTGGCGGCTCGGAGCCCGGCCCTGAGCCTGGCCCTCCTTCCCGTGAGGCAGAGCTGAGTGGGGGAGAGGCAGGGCCACGAGACACTCGGAGCCTCTGTGGCTCCAGCTGCCTGGGCAGGCAGCGCCCCCCGGCCCTCCCAGTACTGGGGGACGGGAGCCGAGCGCAGACCCCTTGCTTAAAGCCGTTCATGCAACCTACAGCCGAAGGGATCCCGAGCAACAGATGTTTCCAGGGACCCTCAGGCTGGACATCACTGGACAGCACGGACCCAGTCTGTACGTCTGATGTTCCCTCAACAGCCGAGACCCTCAGGAAACGTCCCCAGTGACCTCGGCAAACACGAGGCAGCTGAGGCACTGGGTCTCTCCCCCGCCCAGAGAGGCAGCCCCACGTGGCATGGGACAGGAGGGCCACTCACCACGATCATCACGTACCGCCGGCCGTCCTGGTGGAGCTCCTGCACCATGGCCGGGAAGTCCCTGAAACCGTCCTTGTTGAAGGTGAAGTCCCTCCTGGCGTCCATGTAGTCCAGGTCATTCCACTGCGTGTCCTGCAGCCAGCACGGGGACCGCTGCAGCCGGCCTGGGGGCCTGCGTCCCGGCCCAGCCCCCAGCACGCCCTCCCAGCACTCACCAGCGGGAAGCGGGCCCTGGTCATGTTCTCTACCACCTGGCGGGTGATGGTGGTGGAGGAGTAGCCCCAGCGGCAGAGGTGGAAGCCCAGGCCCCAGTACGGCGGCATGAATGGGTAGCCTGCAGCCGGGGAGGGGAGCTCCGTGAGCAGGCTGGCAGCCGGAGGGGAAGAGGGACGGAAGGGGCAGGGGAGGGGCGGTGCGGGGCCGGGGAACAGGCCTACCCACGACTTCCAGGTATTGCTGCACCACGCTCTTGGGCTCAGGGCCCAGGAAGATGTACACATCCAGGATCCCACCTGTCGACCTCCAGCTGAGGGCCGGGCTCGGCTGCAGGACCACATCTGGGGGAAGTAGCCCTGGGGCTCAGGAACAAATACCCGTGCCCCATTCCCCCCACCCCTGCCCCCGTGGCACCTTGAAGAAGGGCCACATCCCACCCAGGGAAGCTGGGAGCAGCCTGCTTAGGGCCTGGGGACAGTTCCCCTGAGCCAGACTGCTTGAAGAGCCTGGAGCAGAACAGACCCCAGGACTCCCCTTGCCGGCCTCTGCTCAGAGCGCACTTCGGGGTACCCAAGGACAGAGCTGGCAGAGGCCACAGCCCACTGGACTCATTTCTGGGGAGCGCAAACAAGGCCCGACGCCCTGCCCACGGCCCCAGTCCTCTACCGCTAGCCTGTCCCAACAGGTGCAGACAGCCCCGCGCTCCCCCCATGGAGGGGGTGCGGCCACCCCCAGGGAAGCCGCTGGCCTGGGGGCTCAGAGGGAGCACCGGCCGCGGGACACGGGGACCAGGGTGAGTGCTAGGGGTGGTTGCCCACCTGCTTACCCATGGCATTGCTGTTCAGCAGGAAGACCCCGTGAGCTGACCCGCCGTCCTCCAGCACCAGGTAGAAAGGGTGCGATCCATACAGGTTCACGTTGGGCTGGGCATGTGGACACAGCACGTTAGCGCCCTCACCCACATGGTGTGTCCAATCCCCTCCTCGCTGCCCCCTTTACCGAGGGGGCAATGTCCCGGTTCCAGAGGGTGATCTTGGTCCAGTTGGTGCTGAGCATCAGGGAGCCAAGATGCTCGGCAAGGCCTGTGATGTGCTGGGATGGCAGGGAGGTGGACAGCTGCAGAAACTGGTCGGCGAAGAACAGGGGGGCCACTGTTGTGTTCAGCCTGCCGGAAAGAGCCCAGGCAGCCTTGCAACCTAGGCAGCCAGATGACCCCGAGATGGACCCTCTCAGAGAGACCCCTGGTGCCCCGAGGAGGGCTGGAGTGGCCTGGCCACTTCTATGACACACTGACCCCAGGACAGAAGCAGCCACCGGAGGTCCAGTGACCCTCGGGACCTGACCCAGGTGTGGAGAGCTCCCACAGCACTACCTGGCTATGCCCATGTTGCCCCAGGTGGGCATCCAGCAGGGGACTGCCCCATAAGCCCTGGTCGCAAGCAGGTGCCAGGCAAGGGCTGCCCGAACCCTTCCAGTCCTAGGAGTTGTGGCCCCGAGCTCCTTTTGCAAGGGTCAGACTGCTCCCAGACCCCAGCCATGACCTTCCCCAGAGCCATGGAACTGTCCACCCAGGGGTGGCCAGGACCCCAAGGTTGCACAGGGTCAGGGCGAGGCAAGAACCACAGATGGGGCACGAAAGACCTATTAATGCTGATTTCATGGAATGATGTCCCATTGCACCCTGCCTGCCCCTGGGCAAGACTTATCTGTGTGTTTTCAAAACCAAAGTCTGATTAAATGCTTCAGAAAACTTCTCTCCGGTCTCTGCTCAAAGGTCAGCTTCCTAGAGAGGCCTTCTGTAGCCCCCACTCCAGAGCCAGCCCTGCCCTCCGCATCTGCACAGCTCCTTTCTAGAACTTCGTTAGCATTGTTACTCCTGACATCGTACTTGGCCTCACTCACTGCCCCTTCCCACTGTGTCAGCCCTGGGGGCAGCTCCATACTGCTCAGCCAAGAACGGGCAGAAAAGAAACGCATTTCAGGAGGTGAGTTCTCCTAAGACTAAGGCAAGTCCAAGCTCATTCCCGAATGTGTAACTGAGTCCAGTGACAAAGAGGAGCCTTGTCAACCCAGGGCACATATTTACGTGGGACTGTGTGGACAAAGCACACAGGGTGCGTCCTGTGAAAATGTGCTTGCATAATCCGCCATCAGGATAGATGGCGGGGTGTCGGCAGAACCGCTGCCCTGGCCCACGGCTCTGGGAGGGGACATGTCTGACACTGGGAGTCACAGCCACCACTTTGGATTCCAGGATGCTTTGCTGCATCCAATTCCCAGGGTGTGATGGGGGCGGTGGAGGTGATGCATTCCCTGGAGACGAGGGCACGACCAACCGATGCCCTCACCCTCGCTACCCATCCATGAGCATCTGCTGTGGGTCAGAACCTCCTTCGGAGCTGGAGGCCCAGGAGCGAGCTTCCGGAATGGGAAAGGCTCCTTGGCGGGCAGACAGCAGCAACGATTCGGACAAACCTAAGATCTCAGGGGGACGCAAGCCCCGGGGGGATGCAAAACAGACAGTGGCCAACAGCATGGATGCCGGGCCCTGGCTCAGAAGCTGCCAGCAAGCCGCCTCAGTCTCCCCGTCCGGACAGTGGGGATGGTAACAGCACCACTTCTGAGCCGTCGGGGTGCCGGATGTGCCTAAGTGACACACGGTATTTGACGATCAATAACACATGTGAACGTAAAGCGGCGAGGGGACGTTGCCTGCGGTGGGCGTGCCGTTTCTCACCGGACCGAGGTTTCTCAGCCTCGGCACTTTTGACATTGGGGTGGGAGTGCTCTGTGTGGTGGAGCCATTGCCAAAGGTCCCCTGGAAGCCGGCTCCCCCAGCAGGCCCTACCTGGGGGGGCGTCAGGAGGGCATCTGCAGGGGGGTTGCTGAGGGACCTGAATGAGGTGAGGGAGGGCTCCAGGCGGAGGCAGTGGTGAAGAGCCCCAAGGGAGAGTGGGGGACGGTGCCCTGATGCCCCCACCTGGGGTGGGGGCACAGAGACCAGCACTCACAGCACCCGGCCGTCCAGCTTCCGGCGCACGACCACCCCGAAAGGCTCCTCCTGGAACTCCACGCTATAGAGTGTGGACGAGGCCCGGCTGTGGACATGCGGGGTCTCCAGGGGCACCTCGTAGCGCCTGTTGGCGGGATCCTTGATCTAGGAGTCAGATGGAGGTGCCATGAGGCCCTCTGGGGGCCAGCACGCCTCCCCCTCCTTCCTCGCCCCCCAGAGTCCCGGTGTGGTCAACTGAGCCTCCGTTTCCTCACGTCCAGAACCCCGTGTGGGTCGCCAGGGAAGACACACAACACCCAGTCAATCTGAATTCCAGATAAACAACTCTTCCCAGTAGGTCTCAAATATCACACGAGACGCACACTAAAAAAAATAAATCCATTCCTTGGTTTTCTGGAATTCAAAGTTACTGAGTGCATCCTGCATCTTTATTTGCTAAGTCCGGCAACACGGCTCCACCCGGCATGCCTGTCACAGGGTGGCTGAGAGATTAGAGCACCCAGCTCAGCTCTGTCTGCTACGCAGTAATCACTCAGTAAATGCTGGCTGTTAGAAAGTACTTTGTTAAAATTATTATGGACTGTGTGCTTCAGGCTCTCTCGGCTTGGCCTCCTCAGGTTCAATCCTTGGGTTTCTGCTGGGCAACTGTTACGTGCCAGACTATGTTCCAGGGGCTGGGAATCAGCAGGGAGTAAATCAGACAAGAGGTCCTCCCCTCAGGCGAATGGACAATCATCACATTTCACTGTCCATTGCCCCGAACATTCCCCCCATCCTCCCTGTCCACCTCTCCCCTTGCTGACTCTGTCCTGTAGGACTTCAGGTTCCTGGTGGGATGTCACTTACTGGGGGAGACCTGACCTCCCTCCACTGTGCCCTGAGCCCTGCCCTCTAGAGCATGTTCTAGAACCTTCTAATCAGTGTCTTAGTGGCCACTGCTCCCTGAGTGTAGGCACTGTGTGCTCACTCCTGGACTCCCAGTGAAGGCACACAACACATTTGCACACCAAACCAACACTTCATCTGCTGCCCACCCACGTTTTCTCTGCCCCTGTCTGGCCCTGCCCACCGTGAAGTGAAGCCGGCTCTCCGTCTCTAGCAGCATGTCCAGCCGTAAGGTCAAGATGTCCTTGGGGAAGAAGGTTGGGGTGTTGCGGGTCAGGGTGGCCGTGTAGCCTGTCTCCGTGGTGGTCAGGTTCTCCAGCTTGTAACTCGGGTAGCTGGGTGGGAAGAAGCACCAGGGCTGCCCCATCCGGGGGATCTGAGGCCACTGCCTTGCAGGCCGGTAGCAGCAGCCCCGGGCCTCACACTGCTCCTGGGTGATGGCCTTGTCGGGGGCACAGTCGAAGCGGCTGTTGGGGGGCACATCACACTGTGTGGGTGCTGCTCGGGGACTGCCGTGGTGCCCTGGGGTGGGCTGGGGGCCTGGGTCACTGGCTCCCTGCTGGCGAGCACGATAAAGCTCCTCAGGTACTTGGGAGACACCACGCTGCTCTTGGGGGACCACCAAGAAATCATGGAGCAGGACGTGCCCCAGGAAGGCGGCGCTGGCCAGGCAGACAAAGGTGCAGACTCCCAGCAGGGGGCGGGAGCTGGGAGGCCACCTCACGTCCATGGTCACTGGCACCAGCTGGCAGCCGGCTGGGTCCTGGAGGCCTGCTGAGAGAGGAGCTGGGCTCAGCAAGGAAGGCGGGACGGAGTGGCCGGGGGTGGTTCAGGGGGCTCTCACAGCTTCCAGACGTGGACCTGTGGCTGGTCCGGCAGTGCCCAGGGTGCGGTGGGCCGAGAACGCGGGGCAGGCGAGGATAGGCAAGCTCCCAGCACTGTTTAGAAAGACAGCAAGGGAAGGGAAAAGGGAAAGCCGAGAAAAGCCCCGAATAGGGAGTTTCGGAATACCCTGTACTGAGTGCTTACAAATGAGATGCGTTTAAAATGTGCATAAAATGATTTAAAGACACGTGAAGACCTACGTGGGAGGCTGACAAGTGGAACAAGCAAGTCACAACACGCAGAGCAGAGAGGGAGCCCTGCTTCTGCAGAGACTGTGGCCGAATCACTCCGTTTTGGCAAATGAGCTGGAAGTGGAAGGGCCCTCGGGGAGACCCACCACTTTCTCTCCGCCCCTCTTCTGCTGCCCGGGGTGTGGCTACAGCCTGGTAAGAAGTCTTGGGCCACACTCCCGGGACAGCCCCCCGGCCCCGGCAGGTGGAAGGCCCTCCCTGCCCCTGCAGTTAGGTGTGGAGCAGCCCCTCTCTCTGGCTCCTCCGGAGCTAAGTCTGTTACTACCTGCATTTTGCTTCTCTGTATGTTCTAAATATTTTATAATGAACACTGTTGGCCCAGCTCCTCCGAGGAGCAAGACACCAAAAAGACCAAACGGGCAAGGATTTAATTAGGGGAGTCCTTTCTCTCCGAGAGAAAATGTGCCAGGACCTGGGGACAAAGACTATATATTTTTTTATACCAGTGTCCCAGCGGCACCTGCCCTCATCCAGACACACGTGACACCCTGTGATCACGGGGAGGCAGGGACTAGGGAACTCACCCTTGGGAGCTCTTGGGCAGTGCCCGTGGCCCTCCCCACCCAGAGTTCAGGAGCGCAGGGGTGGCCAGGGGCACCGCAGGGCCAGCACCCGTCCCCTGCTGCTGTGTCCACTCTGCACAGGGAAGAGACCCTAGAAACGGGAAGGGCTGCCAACCAGAGGGCTTGACAATTTAGACAAAATGGGGAAAAACACCGAAGGTCAAGAGGTCAAGTGGCGCTGCCGGCCGGGAGGGCCTGTGACCTCGCTTTCAGGGAAGTGGCTCGGAGCCGCTGCTCCCCCCGCCAAGGCTGGTGGTGTAGACAAGCCGGGTTCAAAGTCCAGCTGTGCCCTGACCAGAGAGGCAGGGTCCCTTACCCTGTGCCTCAGTTTCCTCCCCAGAATGGGGCAAGGCGGCCTCCGTCGCCCAGCACCGAGGGCGTGGGTGAGACCGGGGAGTCCCCGGGGTCCCCGTCGTTAACCGCTGCCCGCCGCCCGGGGACCCCGGCACGACGCGCTCAGCTTCTCCACTAGCAAACCACAGAGAATAAATCCCGTCGATCGATCGGTCCCTCCCCCCTGGGGAGTCGCTGCTGCCCGGACCGCGAGCCCCCAGTCGGAGCGGGCGCCGCAGTCCGGCCCCGCCCCGCCCTTCCCTGGGACCCCCACCGCCCCTGGTCCGCTCACCTCCGCGCACGCTCGCCCAGCCCGGGCCCCTCACGCTCACCTCCGCGCACGCGCACCCAGCCCGCCTCCCTCGCCGACCGCCACTCCCCGCCGCGTTAGTCTCCGCGCACGCGCGCCCGGTCCGCTCCCCCCCCGCCCCCTCTCGCAGCTAGCCTCCGCGCACGCGCTCCGGCCCGCAGCGGCCACCCGGCGTCAGGCGCTGGCAGGCCCGCGCCCGAGGGGGCGGGGCGGACCGGGGGACAGCCCACCCGCGCAGGCGCCCTGGGCGAGGGTGTGCGCCTCCGGCCGCGCGCGCCCCCTGCTGGCGGGCCTTTCCGTCTCCGCGGGCCGCTGCGCCGGGAGCCTGGGAGGAGGAGGAGCGGTGCGCACCTGCCGAGACGCGCGGGCAGGGCAGGGACTGGGCGCCGGCCTTGGGGCCTGCCCGACGGGGACCGTGGGCTCGCTCACTCCGCAGCCCGTCCGCTGAAGCCGTTCGGGAAGGGAAAGCGTCTCGTACCCCGAAACGCGGCGGCTGTGCGACCTGACCTGGCGCTTCGAGGGGCGCCTCCGCCGCGAGGGTGCGGCGCGGGCGGGGCCTGTTTCTGACGCGCTGGCGGATAAAGACGCCTTTGTGCCGCATGCAGAAAAAAATTTATTTCTCTGCTGAAAAGTTTGAAAGTGAAATGGTGTTGTAGGCCCTTTCCGAGGACGGCGCGGAGAAGCTGCCAGGTGGCAGGTGCTCAGGACGCGGGGCGGGGGCGGAGTCACCCCAGGGGATCACACGAGGGGTGAGAACTGCGCGGCGACAGCTGGGGAGGCGGTGCGTCCTCGGGGCGCCGGGCACCTCGCCGCTCTCCATCGGGCCCTCCTCCCGGACATCGCACATCGGACTCTGGAGCGGGACCGGGGCATAAGCAGGAGGCACCGCGGCCCCCTCTGCTCACTCTCGGGGAGGAGGCGGATGCCTTCCCGGACCCCGAGCAAGTCCGGCGTGGGGTGGAAGGCTCCCCGAAATGCCACCGGAAACGCTGGGAGTCGACTTGGCTGGAACTGCTGGGGCTCTGAAAGAATCCGGATCTACCATGCGGGCCTACCTGTTTCTCTAAAAGGGCGTCACTCTCTGAGGGTGGACATGGCTTGATACACAGAATTCTGGTCTCTTCCACGGTGGGGGGGGGGGGGGGAGGAGCAGGCCGTGGAAGGTGGGGGTCCAGGCTGCTCTCTAGGGGGACTCAGACGGCTGGAGCTTGCTGGCGATGGTCTGGCTGACCTTGAGCAGGGCCTCCTGGAACTGGGGGTACTCGCCCTTCACGTGGTCGAGGATGGTGCTGATGACGCCCAGTCGGTTGTCCAGGCGTCTGTGCTCGGCCAGCAGCAGCTGCTTGGAGCGGAACAGGAACACGTACCTCCCGTCCTTCACAGCCTGGAGGTGCTTGACCCGCGTCTGCAGGGCCACCAGCTCCGACAGGTTCTTGGGTGGGACAAAAAACCCCGCATGAGGTTATGCAGTTTGAAACAGGACCCCTGCTGCCCCCACACAAACTCAGGACTGGAGGAAATGCCAGGGGGAGAAGAGGCTGATGCGCAGTGAGCTGGGCCTTCTCCTTTGCCCATTGTCTGAGAGACGTTTGACATTGCTGGGTGCCGGTCCCACAGTGGACACTTCCCTGCGCTCCCTCCCCCATCTCTGCTGATCAGGCTCGGACCCTGCAGACCCAGTTGGCCCCACTCTTCTGCTCACACCACATCCAGTCTAGCAGGAAATCCCACTGGAGCAGCTGAAATTATATGCAGAATCCCACAGCTTCTCACTAGCCTCATGGCTACATTGCCCCGGTTTGTGCATCACCTCAAGTAGGCCTCCTCTGTCTACCCTTGACCCTTCAACGTCAGAACCAGAGTGATCCTCCTAAATCTGAGCCATGCGTCAGCCCCAAACCCTCCACTGTCTTCCCACACCCCTGAGAAGAGCTCAAAGTCAAGATCACCGCCGCCCCCTGGCCGTGCACAGCATGGGGTGTGGTCTCTCTGCCCTCAGGTCCAGCCTGCTGGCCTCTGGCTGCCCCTAGAGTGGTTTCCTGACCTGCTTTACCCAGCCAGCTCACTCCCTTGCCACCTTCAAGCCTGGACTCAAATGTTTTCTCGAACTACCCTACTTAACACACACACCCCCCCCCCCGCCCGTGCCCCACCAGTGCCCTTTCTCTCCTTTATTTTCTCCGGAGTATTTATCACCACCTAACACGAGCTATCTTTTTCATTCATTTTGTTTATCATGTGTCCCTCTGTCCTCCCTCAGGAGGCCTGCTCTGTAGCCTTAGCACCCAGGGCAGGGCCTGGCCCATAAAAGATGTGCGATATTATTCGATTATTAGGGCATGTGAGGTGAGTGAGTGATCACAGAGCGTTGGGCAGTGCTGGGATCCCTGAGCTTAACTGCATCAGGAGGAGGCCTTGCCCAAGGGTGCACTGCTGCTGTGAGGGGCAGGCTCCATGCCTGGCTACTTGTGGCCCTCGCCCCTCGGGGCACTGGCCTACCTGTTGCTTGAGGGCCAAGAGCCGGTCCAGGTCGGCCTCCAACTCGTCGATGCTGGACTGCATTGTTGACAGCTGTTCCTGCTTCTCCAAGAGGGAGCTGCTCAGGTTTTTTTGAGTTTCCTCCAGTTCCAAGATGGCTTTGGTGCACTCCTCGGTGGCCTGGGAGATAGACGGGACCGTCCTGGGACCCTGCCTCCTGGTTACTTAGTGGGCAGAGTCAGGCTAGAAGGATACAATCTGGGGAGGATCCCCACGAGGGCAGAAGGAGTCCCTGCCCCTCAGGAACCAGGACCTGGAGGGGTGAGTCCCAGTGAGACGCCAGGGCCCAGGTAAGCCCACACTGCAGGCTGCTCCCCAAAGGCAGGCATGGCTGGGAGAGAGAAATGGGGGTCCCCTGCTTGAAGCAGGTCTGCCTGCAAGGGCACAGGGACCAGGGGCAGCTGGGCAGCTGCATGCCAAGAGTGGGAGCAGGAGATGCCTCGGGCAGGAGCTAAGGCCTCGTGGGGTGGGGGGTGTTGGGGGTGGGAGTGGAGGAGGCCTGGCTCCATCACAGTGAGGTAGGGCAGCCGGGGCTGGTGGGGAAGCAGCTGGTGGGATCCAGTGGATAAATGAAGTAGAGGTGACAGAGTGACTCTCAGGGTCTAGCTGGGGACATGGGAGAATTTGGGATGTGCAAAGGGCCAGTCTGTGCACAAACGCTGGCAGTCTTGCTGGGTGTGTGGCACGTGGGGGAGTGTGTGGCAGGAGGACTTGGATGCATCCCACCTAGAGCTGGAGCTGAGCGGGGGTCGGGGAGGGCAGGGCAGAGGTGGCAGCTGGGGAGCCCCGGGGTGGAGAGGAATGGACATCATGAGTGACCGGCATGGCAGAGAGGATTGGCCAACAAGGACCAAGAAAAGCCATTCTGCTGCCCCCAGTAATTTCCAAATGAGCAGTTGGGTCAAGCCTGTCATTTTCAGTTAATCTCTCCCGGTACAGAACTTAGACCTTCAGACGCTATCCCAACAGTCTCCATGTAATCCTCTGGACAGCTCCACAAGGTGAGTACCCATTTCACAGGTCAGGAAGCTGAGGCACAGAGCTGTCAGGCAACATGCCCGAGCCTTGAGCGGAACAGATTGTCTGGAGCCCAGTGGGGCTCCGAGACCAGGTTCTGTCTCAAGTGAGCCTTCACCTACCCGGGAGGGGGTTACTGCTCATATTTCCACCTGGCAGAGGCAGAAACACGGGCTTTGAAAGGTCCTACATATGCCCAAGGTAGCAGGGGGCTGAGGGAGTCTGAGCCAGAGCCCGGCGACGGCCAGGGGAGTGGGTGCTGGGCAGGGCACACACCACATGCTTGCTGATACGGCCTAGTGCACGAGGATGTGGACCCTCCGAGTGCCCATCAGCCTGTCCCCAGCACCCAGTCAGGGTCAGAGACACAGGGACTCACACGTGAGCCATGGTTCAACACGCTGTGCGTCCCTGATGCCATTTCTGTGAGGTGGTAAGGGGCTGAAATCTGGCCATCTTGGCCCTGGGCGGCACTGCTCTGTGTAGCTCTTCTGTTAAACCCAAGACAGACTTCCAAAGAAAGGGCCTGTCGTAGCCCGGCCCCCCTCAAGGGCCCAGTGACAGCCACTGCACCTTTACCCAGAACCGGCACGTGGGTCATGGGGCTCAGGCCCAGAGGGTGCAGGGGACAGCCGGCTTGTCTGGTTCCAGAGCCAGGCTCCTTCTACCCGCAGCGCCCCACTGCCACTTCTCAGCCTGGTAAAACAGCCCCACACGGCAGCCCTGACTCCAGCTCTGGGAATGGGGGCAGGAGAAGGGGCAGTGCTGAGAAACAGGCTGGAAGGACAGTGTGACCAGGTCCACGGCATGCTCCCCCCTTGTCGCAAGGCCCCCACCTTGTGAATGTCCCTGATCTTGCGTCGCAGCTCTGTCTGCTGGTGGTGGAAGTCCGTCCGGGTGAGCAATTTCTTGTCCACCTTGGACTGCCCCTTGGCCTGAGTCGAGATGGTCTCTCTGCGGGCAACGGCCAGCTCCATGTCACGGATCATCTTCTCCTGCTGCTTCAGCAGCTGCCCATGCCTGACCTGGGTACACAGGGCAGAGGGGCCGTGAGGGAGAGTGGCCAGCGCCGTCTCCACCAACTCCACAGACCCCTGACCCGGCAGGGAGACAGCAAGGGGAACGTGCCCGAGCACAGAGGGATCTGGAGCCATTGCCCACTGGTCAGAATGATTTGAAGGTCCATGTAAAGAACACACAAATGGGGAAACTAGAAACTGTCAGAGGCCAGGGGAGGTTAGCAGACCGAGGACTGCCACATGCAGCCTGGGCAGGATTCTGGAGCAGAAAAGAGACAGTAGCCAAGAGAACAGGGACACCTGTACCAACGTTGATTTCTTAGTCGTGGTTTTGGAAGATGGTGATGTGAAGGGTCTGTGGGACCAGGGCTGGGGCCTGGTTGTCAAGGAGACTGACTGTAAGGGCTACATGAGGGCTTTCTCGAGTGCTAGGAGTGTCCTGTCTCGGTCGTGGGGGCAGAGATGTGGGCCCGGGCTAAACCCATCCAGCCAGACATTGAAAATAAGTACATCTCCTTGTGTGTATGTTCTGCTTCAGTGAATCTGATTCAGAATAAAAAAGGATAAACAGGCAGGAACCCCCAGGTCAAGATGGTGGTGGGAGATCTAGCCCAGCCACGTTTAAAGTCTGCAGTGGTGGGAGCCCAGGATGGGGACGGCACAGATGGGGTGGGGGGCTGTTGTCAGCTCCACGTTGGCTCAGCAAACAAGCACAGATTATCTGGGGATGCCAGCATGACTCACGCCCCAGCTGAGAGAACAGGGATGGGCCCCTATTTAACGCCATGTCCAAAAATTAATTCCAGGTGGATTCAAGACCTAAAGACGTGCAAACATGTGCAGAGAACTTGGGAACATATTTGTGTCACTTCAAGCTGCGGGGACCATCTTGAGCAATCCAGGAAACCTAGAAGCCATGCAGAGAGACAGACAGGCCTTACAGCATGCATAGTAATGACCCCATGAGTGAGGAGAGACCCAGCGCAGAGAGCGTGAAGGCCAGCAGCAGAAGAGGGAGAACGGGTGGGACAGGTGTCCAAGGTGGGGCTTAGTAACCGTGATATGCAAAAACTCCCTAAAATTGCCAAGAAATAAAAAAATGGAAATAGGAAATTGAGGAAGTGCACACACACACACACACAGGCACGTGCTCAATACCCCGTAACAGAAAATGTGGAAGTATGAAGCTTCTAGAAGAAAACATAAGAGAAAAATCTTTGTGACCTTGGGCCAGGCAATGATTTCTCAGATGCGCCACCAGAATGACGCACAGAGAACAGAGCTGGACCTCACCCACGTGAGGAGCCTCAGACGTGTTATGGGGAGTGAGAAACGCCACACTCACAATAATAATTCATGCTACGGGGTCTGCTTCTGTGACATCCTGAGAGTCGGGGACAGGGACATGGGAAGCGGAGCCCAGGAGGCACGAGGGACTTGAGGGTGACGCAGATTTGGGTATCACAAAGGGGGGTGGTTACGTGGTTGTATGTTTCTGTCACAGCTCATGAGATCGTGCCACCAAGGGCTCAGTTAAACACCTCAATTTAAAAATAAAGGCTCTTGGGCCAGTGACACCCAGAGGTGCCCAGGCTGTTGGGACACAGCCGTCCTCGAGCGCCTCCTGGAGAAGTGATCTGTGGGGCTCTGGTCAAGAATGTACACTCCTCCGCCCTGTAACCCCACTTTTGGAGATCTAACCTACAGGATACAAACAAACCAACCCCAGTAAGAAAGGATATTATGGCAAGCACGAGGAACCGGGACAATCTGGATTCTGATCACCCTGGGAATGCTCCGAGAAGTTAGGATAAATCCGTAGGACGTTCTGTAACTGTTAAAACCGGGCTAATGTCCATATTGTTTTTTTAAAAAATAAGTTGCTGAGCTATACGTACAGATCCTATTTTTGTGAAGGACAGGAAGCAGCAGGGAGTCGCGGGTGGAGGGACGGCCACACCCGTGTGCGCATGCGCAAGCGTGTGTGTGTGGGGGGGGGGTCTGGCCTGCTGCGGCCAGCACATGTGGCTTCTGTGGTTTGAAAAGTCAATTGAGTGGAGTGTTTTAAAGACTTATCAGTAGCATATGCATTTGATCAGAATTCCTCTGAACTCCATGGACAGAGGGGTCCTGATTAAAAGCGGCATTGTGGAAGTGATGCCCGCCTGATTTTACTACCTGCTCTTACTGTATCCTAAGGCTCAGAGAGAGCCTTGATTTAATTACCAACCTTTTTTTGAGGTAATGAAATCCAGCTCAGGACGGTGGAGAGAAAGCGAGGCTCCCAGGGAAAAGACGGGCGTGTTCTTTGACCACGTTTTACCGGGCGAGACACCTTTCCTCGACAGTGGGGTGTCTTTCCCCAGCGGGTCGTGGGATTCAGGGGTCCCCACCAGCCCTCAGAATCGTCAGAGTGCGCTGACTGCACGGGGCGAGGGTAAAACAGTGTCTTGCGAAACACCGCGCACATGACTGTGTGTGTCTTGTGTCTGTGATCCTGTGAACCCAAGTGGATGGACCCTGGACGGGAGGTCGGCAAGAAAACAGCCCACAGTGCTTGTGCTCTAAGTGCCCTTCCCGGGGAATGGTGTCCATGCCACTGGCCAGGGTGGCCCGTGGGGTTCCCGGGGGGCCCACCCCCAGTGAGGCCAAGCCCCCCAGAGCCCCCACCCACCTTCATCCTGTGGATCTCCGCCTTCATGGCTCGGATCTCTGTCTGGCCGGTCTCGGAGTCCACCGATGCACGCATCTCTTTTGCCAGCTGGATTTTTTTCTCCCAAAGCATGATCTGGTGTCTTTAAAGGTGGGAGAGGCAGTGTGAGAGCTGGAGAAATTAAGGAGATTTCCTTCTGATGCTTCTGCGAGCTCATGCTCTAAGGACTCGCTCCAAATCGAGACCCACAGTGGACAGCTGGAAGGCAGGTGTGAGCAGAGGCTGAGCGCAGTGAGCTCGGGGCAGCTCAGAGCAGGGGGCCGGGACCTGGGACCCTCTCTCTCTCTCTCACTTAGCGTGTTTAAATACCCAGGCACTGAGTGAAGGGCTCGACTGTCAGACACAAATTTCCCCGTTCTGTGACCTGCAGGTCAACATAAACCCCTGGGCCCAGGTGCTCTCTCAAGTTCCTGCCAGCCCACCCAACCCAGGGCGAAGGGGGCTGTCCCACCCCAGTCAGTGTTGCCATCATGGAGTCGCGTGGTGACGTTGCGGGGGACAGCTACACCGCGGTGCACGCAGCGCCTACGCCTAAAGCCACCGGAACTCTGTGCGTCAACTATACTTCAACTAAAAGAAGTTCCCATAGCAGCAAAGACCGATGCCAGCGCCCTGGTCTCAGTGTTTGTGTCCCGCCCTCTGACGCCCAGCGTGATGGTGTTTGGAGGTGTCACCTCTGGGAGGTGCCTAGGTCACGAGGTGCAGACTCATGAATGGGATCTGCGCCCTTAGAGAAGAGAACCCACAGAGCACCCGCGGGGACACAGGGGGAAGCCCGCGCGACCCAGAAGAGGCCCTCACCCACGCAAGCTGACCCCTTGACCTTGACCAGCCTCCACAGCCGTGAGCGATACATTTCTGTGGTTTATAAGCCGGGCCCCTTCCCTTGCAGCCGCCTGGACAGGCAGCGGGCTCAGCGGAGCTGGAAGGAGCCTCGCGCGGGCTCTGACGCGCCCACGCGGGTGGCTGAGCAGCCGCTCCCATTGGAAATGTCGGTCCACGGGAAATATATAGACCTGCTTCAGAGGGCAGCATAGAGCACAACCCCATTTTTGTTTAAAAGGCAAGCGGACAAGGAAAGTATATGCATCGTGGTTTCCCGGTGAAGGGAGGGGCTTGGAATTATGTGTGATTTTCCTCATCTGCTTCGCACACATTGTTACAGTTTCGAATGCTACAGTTGGGGGTGGTTACTCGTACAGCCAGGCATCATAAAACTAAAATAACTTTTAAACACTTTATCCTGAAGAAAGCCACTCAAGGGGACGCCTGGGTGGCTCAGTCGGTTGGGCATCTGCCTTCGGCTCAGGTCGTGATCTCGGGGTCCGAAGATGGAGCCCGGCATCGGGCGCCCTGCTCGGCGGGGAGTCTGAGTCTCCCTCCCCCTCTGCCTGCCGCTCCCCCTGCTCCTGCGCTCGCTGGCTCTCAAATGAACAAACAACAACAACAACAACAACAAAAAGCCACTCAATTTCCCCTGAAGACTGGGCAGGCGAGGGCGGGTGGCTGGAACCGAGCGGTGACACGGGCCCTTCGCTGGGACCCGCCCCAGTGTGGGCTCCAGAACTGGCCCGGGCAGCTGTGGGTGGGCGGTGGGCGCCCGTGGGCTCCGCAGGCGCGGAGACAGTGGAGCGGGGGCGGGGCCGGGCACTCACTCCGCCTCCACCAGGTTGCTCAGAGTGGCCGCCTTCTCCTCCTGCAGCTGGTTCAGCTTCTCCTGCATCTCGATGGTCTCCCTCTCCGAGGCCTGCACGGGACGGGGTGCCGCCGACTGCGGGGGACGCCGGGGGACGCGAGGACCCGCACGCGCGCCCGCCCACCGTGCGCCCTCCCCCCCGAGTCCGCGGAGCGCCTGACCTTCAGCGCGCGCACGAACTCCTTCTCCATCACCAGGTTGTCCTGCTGCAGCCCCTCGGAGCTGCTCCGGTTCTTGCTTATCAGCACGTTGAGCTTCTTCAGGTCGTTGTCCAGGTCCTTCATGTGGCGCTCGATCTCCTTTTGCTCCTTCTTCTCCTGAGCGATCTTGTCTGCAGCAGAGGGGACGCGGGGGTAGCCACGTTCCCAGAGTAGCCCCCACACCAGTCAGGGCCCAGCTGGGCCAGAGGGAAGGGGCCTCTTCCTGGCCGCTCCGTTCCCAAAGCCTGGCCCTTTGAGGCAACAGAAAGGACCCTTGTGTGGACAGCCAGCAGGTGGGCGGGGGGGGGGGGGGGGGGGGGGGGGCGGCGCGCGGGATGGGGGGGCAACCCCCCTGCACTGAGAACAACCTGTGGGGACATGGCTGGTGCTCACACACTGGGTCTCCAGGAAAGGCGGGCCCCGCCCAGCTCAGGGGCAGGGGGCAGAAAACAACCATCCTAATTGCCAAGAGGGGTTTGGGCGCCCCCCAGGGCAGGCCAGAAAGGCAGCAGGGCCTCTGGGCCTGAGGTGTCCAGGAGGAATGGGCCCCGGACCACCAGGCAGCATTTCCCATAGGGCCACATGGCCGGGCTGACCTGCATGGATCTCTGGTCAGAGACCCAGGTGGGACCAGGTGGGACCCGGATGCCTCAGTGGGGGGCCATGGGGGTAGACGGCGGCCAGGAAAGGTGTCCATCTCCCTCCTCCGGGTACCCTGGCACATTAGAGACCCCTGGTTTTTACACCACCTGGGGCAAGACAGGGGCTGGGGAGTCTGTTGGAACAGTTTTCTAAGTTCAGCTGGAGAGGAAGAAAGCTTCTCTTCCCAAGGCCCTGAGTTTGAGGCGTGAGGTGTCCCCTGTCTCCCTGGGAAGAAAGCTTCTCTTTCCACAGCCCCGAGTTTGGGGCGAGAGGTGTCCCCTACTCCCTGAGCAGGGGAGTGAGCCCCCAGGAGCTGCACCTTGCTGCATGTCTGCATTTCCAGCCCAGCTGCCCTGCCCTCGGCAGGACGGTAAACCTTCCGTGCCCCTCTGGGAGCACCCCTCAGTCTGCGAACTTAACAAATCCAGTATATTTTCTCGATATTTCCGCCGTGCTGGCGACGGGGCTGGTGGTCAGGGCAGTGGCTCATGTTACACAAGGCGCTGTGAGCCTGTGGTTTGCTCTCACGGCCTCGTGCAGGGTAAGCGTGGAGCTCCCTCCCCGGGAACTGGGCCGGAGGAGTCCCTGCAGACGCCGGACGCTTACTTTCTATCCGCAGCTTCTTCTGCTCCAGGATGTGCATCTCCTTCTTGAACATGTCCAGAGACACCAGCTGTTCCTCCTGCTCCTGAGTGACCTTCACCATCTCTTGCTGCAGGCGGAGCCAGGTCACCTGGGCCTGCGTCACGTTGGTGTTGTGCTCTTCGATCAGCTTGGTCAGCCTTTTGATTTCAAGCTCTAGAGGCCCCACTTCTTCCCCCTAAAAGTGATATTCACCAAAAAGCAAAGCGAGCCTCCTTGTTTTCAAAGGTCTGCTTTCCAGGGGAGCTGAGAAGGTCCGGGACCCCACCTGAGATCATGCATCTGTGTGAGGACAAGGGGGCATTTCCTCGGGGGCACTAAGGGTCCCACTGTATGCCCCCGACCCGCTGTGGGAGATATGGGTCTCAGGAGGCCGGTGGCCCCCTCCCCACCACGCCACAGCCTTGTGAGGCCAAGGGCAGGGTTGGCAGGCCTCTGTCCCTCAAAGGGGCTTTGCAAGTTTTCTTTTAGGGGCAGACCGTCACGGGCCAGGGCTTGACCATTTGGGCTGCAGCTTTGAGAGGGCTCTGTGGTGCTCAGGGTCTACCTAAAACCGTGCCCAGCTGACCATTTTACTCCTGGACTTGAAGCCCATGGTGGTGCCCCCTCGTTAGGGATACCTGGGTAACCTATAGGACTTCAAGCCTCAAACTCATCAGATCACTCAGAGCAGCGGTCAATTCCCACCCGCTGCCTTTGCTTGGCAAGAAAGAAGAACATTTGGTGCCAGGTGAAAGTTATATGGTCAGATTCCAGGGGCCACCAATAAGGCTTTATTGCACACACCCATTTACTTATCACCTGCCTTTCTGGCCGTGACAGCAGGGGTGAGTAGCTTCGGCAGAGACTGACCGGCCTGAAATATTTACTATCTGGACCTTGACAGGAGAAGGTTCACAGGCAGCCCCTGACTTGGGGCATTCCGCGCTCTCGCCATGTCACCCATAAAAGGGGTGGGGAAAGGAGTGGCTCTATTCCGTGGCACAAATACCAACCAGGGGCAACCTCTCCTGGCCCGGAGGTCTTACCCCCAGCTCAGAAACCATCTGCTCCAGCTGCTTATTGAAGAAGTTGATGAGGCCTTGCTTTCTCTCAATCAGGATTGTGCGCCTAGAGATCTCGTTCTCGCTGCTGGTGATGAGGTCATTGACCTTTTTCACTTCCTTGTCGAGCTCGACCAGTGTCTTCTGGTGCATGTCCAGCCTGCAGTTGGTGTTTGTGATGTCCAGGGTGGTCTGAGCAATGTCGCCGTCAATTTTGGAAAGATGTGTCACCTGCATTAGCAAAAGGAAACATGTCTGAACATTCTTTTTCCCTGGGGGGCTCTAAATGAGCTGGCTGGCCTCTCATTTCCTTGAGCATCTGCCACAGGTCCGCCTCTCCTTCCTTCTAGTCTTTATAAATATAACGCCCCCCCCCCCCCCGCCTTCTGCCCAAACCAAAGACAGGATCACACTCTACACATATGTTTGTAAGCCACTTTTTAATGAGCTCAATCTTGACTTGTATGCTCATTTCACTTTTAGTGGCCGTGTAATAGTCCCTTATACTTATAACCCAGGAAGCGAGTCGTGGTTGTTGTCAGCAGTCCTGCTTCCGTCCTGTCCCACAGTTCTGAATTCAGTGCCCAGGGGCTGGTCTAGACAGCTGGTATGTTTTGGTGAAGGAAACGGATTCCTTCCTCTCTGGGCTTGCAGTCTATCACCAGTGTTCCTGTTCTAAGTAATGCTGTGGCAAGTTCAACCTGTCTCTTTGCCAGGACCGTCTGGGATAGCCGGGTCTTCACAGGGGCTCCCACCTTCCTCCTTGCCCCCCATGCTTGCCGCCCTACGGGGGCTCCCGTTCCTAAGTCTCTTTTTGGTCACCAGATGGACCAGCCAGCCTCCCTGGACTCCCTCAGCTCTGCTCCTGGACTGTTCACTCTTATTGAGATACTCTGGCCTCTCCTGGGACATCAGTTCTGCTCCTGCACTAACTTGTAGACCCATGGTAGACCCGTGCCTGCCCTCCCTCTGAACCCCAGTTCCAGATCCCAGGGGGTTTTTTGAACAGTTTGGAAAAAGTATCCCCTTTAAAGAGCTAGACTTGCATCTCTGGGGCAGTCAATCATAATGGACAAATTTGTGGGACGAAGATTCTTTACTGCCCTCTGCTGGACATTGGTGGTAGTGTGTGTGCCACTTGCCGGGGTGGCCCGGGGCCTGGGGGTCTGGGGGTCCACGAGTGCAGCCTGGCAGAAGGACTGGCAGGTGACTTCACACACACCATGCTCCTTATCTTCTCTGGTACAGCACGGGCCCCTAGTTTTGCTCCCAGCAGGTAGTCTTGCCCCCACTTCCCAGAGAAAGGATGAGTGGGACGCCCCCAGCATCAGACAGGACCTCCCAAGGAGACCTGGCTGAGCACAGTCTTGGCTCCAGCCCTGTCTCCCCACTTCCTTGCTATAACCAGGCCTGGAGCAAGCTGCCCTCCTCCCAGGTGTCCAGGAGGGATGGGGCGCCTCAGGGTGCCGGCCAGGTAGACAGCAGCCCCACCCCCCCGGAAGGACAGGTGAGCCCCCCAGCTGTGTCAGCTGAGCCTCCTCCTGGCCAGTATCCACCTGCCAACAATGGCCATCAATCGCTGACATGCAGGGGCACGGCCTCTGACTCCCCAGCCCCTTTGTTGTCATTGTAATGAACGGTTAGATCTAATCCTCCAACACCTGCCAGGTGTCTCGTACAGGGAGAGAGTAAAGGTAGAGCCAGGATCACGCAGGAGCAGGACTCATGCTCTTAACCGCAGGCTGGGAGGGCCCACACCCCTTCATCTCCCACCCATCGGATGGAAGCTTCTGGTGAGCTGGAGAGCAAGGAAACGTCCGTGTGGTTGCTGCTACGTGCAGGCAGGCCGAGCGGGCGCCTCTCCTCCTGAGCCTTGAGGGGCGCCCTGGGGCAGGCCGTCTGCTGGGAGGTGCCCTAGGCCTGGTGCGGGCCACGGCAAGTGGGCCCACCGAGCCAGGGGACACTGGGGGGGGGTCACACCACGGGACGAGGCAAAGAAACGATTCAAGGAAGGACACAGGGACCCCTGACCACAGCTCAGAGCAAAGTAAGACCCCTGGGAGAGCAAGAGAGAGCTCTTGTTGGAGGAGGTTCCTGGGCCGGGAACCTGTGACCCTGGGTTTCGGGCATAGCAGCTTGTCCTCAGAAGTGTGGACACAGATGTATGGCAAGCATGTCCAGAGTGGAGTTGTTGATAACATTTAAAGCCTATAAACACCTTGAAGTGTCTAACCAGAGAATTTTCAAGCACAATACATACATTTGCATGATGAAATGTCATGCAGAAAGGAAAATGTAGGTTTTTGAGGAATATTTCACAGAAAATGTTATGTTGAATGTGGCCAAAAAGTAAAATAAAACAGTATCTGCTCAGTGAGAAAATCCGTGGAGTCCCACACTTACTGTGTGTCATATTTCAGTAAAGTGAATGAAAATGGATTAGAATAGACCTGAAAACTGATACATAGTAAGAGTCCCATGTTGTTTAAGGCGTGTGCGCGTGAGCGTGTTCCCGGGTGTGCTTGCACGAGTGGGTGAGTACATTTGTATGGGTCGGCTCGTGTTCACATCGGGATGTTTATATGTGTGTGGTTGCCTGTGTGAGTTTGAGCGTGTGTGTTTAGAAAAAGTTCCAGAAGGAAATACACCAAAATGTTGGAAGAGGTTATCTCTGGACGGTGGGATTATAGAGGTCTCATTTTCCTCTTTATGCCTCTGTATTTCCAGGTTTTCTACAATTAAAAGGCTCGCTTCTACAACGAGAACCAAGTGGGAAGTGAACAGACCGGCTGAGCGCCCCTGGCTCGCCCCGGCCCAGGCGCCCGGCCCTCGTGGCCGCAGCGGGAGGGAGGCGTACCAGGTTGGTCTTTTGCTTCCGGAGCTTCAGGATGATCTGATGGAAGTACTTGGTCATCTTGTTGGAGGTCATGTGCCCCTGCAGCTTCTCCAATATGGAGGCGTCCATCCTCCGCCTCAGCTCTAGCTCGTGCCGGATGGTCTGGTGGACCGACTGCAGGTCGCCCATGGTGGCCGCGTACTCCTGGAAAGGAAGGGGCAGGGATGGCGCTGGGGGGGGGGGGGGGAGGGAGGCCGCGGGGACGCGCCCTGGATGGGCTGAGGGACACGGTCGTACCACTTGGGCCTTGCCCAGCGTGTCCTCCGTGTCCTGCAGCACCAGCCGGTAGGTGTTGAACTCGTTCTGCAGAGCCTCCTGCTTGGTCAGGCACTGCGTGGTTAGTTTCTGCATCAGGTTGGCTTCTGTCTCCTCGCGGTTCAGGATGCCCGCCAGCTTCTCATTCTTCTCTTCCTCCTTCATGATGGATTTCTTGTAGGCCTCGATCTCCCCGTCGATGGATGTGATCTGGTGCTGGCATTCGCTGTCGGGATTGAGAGAGCAAAGCTGGGTCGGCAGAGCACTCATGCATGTGGCTGTGCCCGCTTGCGGGGGGCTCCCCCAGTGGAGAGGGATGAGTGGGAACCCAACCCTTACCAGTAGCCAATCTCGACGACTGCTTCCTGACACAGTCACAGAACCACTGCCCACTTTGAGTCCAAGCCTAAGACTCTTCTAAGACAGAGAGTAAGGGAGAAGGGCCAGAGGGGCCAGGCGTCGTCCCAGGGGCCAGATCCGCCCACACTTGCTGGTCAGGGGAGCAATCCAGGAAAGGGAGTGTGCTATTCCAGTTTCATACGCGTGAGCACTGGAGCTCAGAGCCCTTGAGCGGCATGCCCAGTGGCCATAGTGCGTGGCGTGGCTGGGAGGAGCACCCGTGGGCATCACTCCAAACTCTGTCCTTTCCCCTCTGCACACTGGCTGTGCGAATACCTGTAATTAACGTCAAGTCAGACAGACAGGTGCTGGAGAGTAGAGTTTTCCTTTGTGTGTGAGACATTGTTTCCCCCACATTCTGAGACGTCCTACTGCTCTGCTCTAAAAAAGCCTTTCTCCACCTCCAGTATCTTATCCTTTGAATAAGTTCTTATTGAAAAAATCAGAAAGTACTTTCTCCTTGAACCGGAATAACACCTTCCATATTTTTCTCATGTCTATCCCCAGGCCTTCAATTCTCTTCCCCAAGCAACCAGTTATTTCTTAAATGTCTTTCCAGATCTATTTCATGCTTTTATAAGCATTATGTTTGTCTGTGTCTATGAAACAGTTACAAATAGCAGCTTAGTAGATCACGTTCTGCACCTTACTTTTTCTTGTGCTATCTTAAAGATATTCAATAGCAGTGCACATAAAAATCTCCTCGGTTCTTCTCAATGACCAGATGGTATTCCAAATGATGACCGTGCCATAATTTAAGCCTCCTCACTGATACACAGTTAGCTTCTTTCCAGTTTTCTGGCCCTTTTTCCCCCTAATTTCAACAGTGTAGCAAAAAACATCTGTACACAGTTTTTAAAAGATACCGGGGAGATATGCCATGTTTATTCAGCAGAAGACTCAATATTGTTAAGGCGTTAGTCTCCCCCAAAAGATCTCTAGACTCAACGCAATTCTAATTACAATCTCAGTAAGTATATTTTTTTCTAGAAATTGACAAACTAATTCTAAAATTTATATATGGAAACCTACAGGATCTCAAATAGCCCAAATAATTTCGCAAAAGAAGTACAAGGCCTCCCAGGATCTGATTTTAAGACTTTCTATAAAGCTGTAGTTATCAGGACAATGTGGTATTATCGGTGAAAGAATAGCTAGATGGAAAGAACAGAATCAGGAGTCCACAAATAGACACACCAACATGCAGACACACACGGCCAATTGATATTTGACAAAGGTGACACGGTACTTCAATGGAGAGAGGACAGTCTTTTCAGCAGCGGTGCTAGGATTGCTGGACACAGGCGTGCAAACAGACCGAACCTGGGTCTCATGCTGCGACAGGCATTAACTTGGAATGGGCCATGTACCCACATGGAAGAACTTAGCAGGAGACACAGGAGGGATCTTCATGACCCTGAGCCAAGCAAAGATTTCTTTGAGTGGACATAAAAAGCATGAGCTATGAAAAAAAATTAATTAATTGGGCTTCATCAACATTTAAACCTCTGCTCTTCCAAAGCCACTGTCGTGAGAATGGGAAGACAAAGCCACAGACCGGGAGAAAATATTTTCAAAGCACACATCTGAGAGAGGACTTGTATCTAGAATATATGAAGAACTCTTGTAACTCAATAATGAGATGAACGACTCAATTTAAAAATGAGCAAAAGACACTTCACCAAAGAAGGTATATGGGTGGCAAATAAGCACATGAGAAGATGCTCAACATCATTAGTCATCAGGGAAATGCAAATTTAAACCTCCATGTGATACCACGACTCATCGACTAGTGGCTGAATTGAATGGCTAAAATTAAAATGATTGACAATACCAAGTGTTGGTGAGGACGGGGGAGTAACTGGGAATCTCACCCACTGTGGGAGGGAATGCAAAACGGAACAGACCAAATTGGGAAACACATTGGCAGTTTGTTATAAAGCAAAATATGCACGAACCAGCAATCCCGTGCCTGGGCACTCACCCAGGAGAAAGGGAAACACACGTCCACACCAAGACCTGTACAGATTGTCATGGTCTGTCTGTCTGTCTGTCTGGTAGACTGTCATGGTAGCTCTACCCATGACACCCCAAAACTGGAAAAAAAAAAACAGGGAAATCCATCAACTGGTGACCCGATGAACACAGTGGTGCACTCTTCGGCAATAACAAGAAACAAACCACTGATCTCGCACCATCCCACGTGGGGATGAAACTCAGAAGCAGCATGCCGAGTGGAAGAAGCCAGCCGAGGAAAGATGCACACTGTGTGATTCCATTTACCGGACATCCTGGGAATGACAGGGCTGGCAGGACAGAAAGCAGATCAGTGTTCACCACGGGCTGGAGGTGGGGAGAGGATACTGACTTGGGGACGAAGGAAACAGCCTTTTATCTTGAGGGCACCGGGGTACTTGCCTCTGTCCATCTGCCAAACTCACAGAGCTGTGCACCGAAGAGGGAGAGCTTTTGTACATAAGAAATCTGTACATAAATTAGCCTCAATAAACCCAACTTAAAATGAAAAAACTACTCATTTTCTTTTTTAGGAAGTAACAGCCTTATAAATGTCTAAAATTTGACAATAAAAATAAGACGACCAATTTAAAAAGACACAGTCACAAATTGCATGACAGAAGTCTGAACACGCGGTAAGACATACGCACAGGAGAAGAGATGCCTGTGAGTGCCCAAAATGCTAATAAATTGTCATTGTCACCAAAGGAAAAAGACAGTGGTATTTGTAAACCTTTTTCTCTGTTTTTCAGATTTCCTAGAATGTGATCACTTATCCTCGATAAAGATTATTTTTAAAAAACACACTTTAGTGGGGCACCTGGGTGGCTCAGTCGGTTAAGCACCCGACTCTCCATCTCAGCTCGGGTCTTGATTTCAGGGTTGTGAGTTCAAGCCCCGAGTTGGGCTCCACCTTCAGCGTGGAGCCTACTTAAAAAAGAAAAAAAAGAGTTTCATGAAGGGAAAAGATCAAATGCTGATAGGTCAAGTAACATGAAGACTGAGAATTGATCACTCAATTTAGTCAATGTATATGATTTAACATGGTTCCTGTAGAGTGGAAGGGATGAAACTTGATGGGATTAAGCTCAAGAGAGATTAGAAAGCGTTTCTGGGAAAGGTCTTCTTTCTCCCTAGACATGGAAGACAAACCCATGGAGACCTTGGATATTCGGGCTGCCATCTTGAAAAACAAGCCCTACTCTGGGCTCCATGCTGGGCGTGGAGCCTACTAAAAAAACAATAATAATTACAAAAATAAATGAAATAAAAATAACACACTTTAAAAACTTTGTTGATCAACAGATACTAATAGAAAATAAATGGGATAGGGGATGCCTGGGTGGCTCAGTTGGTTAAGCGTCTGCCTTCGGCTCAGGTCATGATCCCAGGGTCCTGGGATTGAGTCCCGCATCGGGCTCCCTGCTCTGCGGGGAGCCTGCTTCTCCCTCTGCTTCTGCCTCTCTCTCTCTCTGTCTCTCATGAATAAATAAATAAAATCTTAAAAAAAAAAAAAAAGGAAAAGAAATGGGACAGACACGGATGGACTCTAGGACAAGGCCCACAGGTTGGGCCTGATCCAGTCAAGGGCTGAGAGGGAATCTGCTTGGGGGTCTGGAGGCCCCTCGGCTACAGCTCAACATCCCGGGGCAGTTATTAGCTCTGGACCCAGTAACTGAAGCTGAACCACACGCATGGGTCCAATCTCCCCCAATCGGTCATGACAGTGCCCCCGCGGCACAGGGAGACCAGCAAGAAAGCGCAGACCAGAAACGTTGGGGCTTTTGGCCCAACGTGCAGCTCATGGACGAGACCCATGGGGGCAATGTTATGATGCCCCCCACCCCAAGCACTGGGAGATCAGATTGTCTCCTAAGAGTTAAATTGTAGACTCGGCATCGATGCAGAGATCCCATCGTCCCGACAAAGAGACTGCAGAATTTGGCTGGAACCTGATTGAGGGCATCATGTTATTGGGAAAAATCACACAGGTGTCAGAAGGGAAGACGGGGTGGGCGGGTGACGGCAAAGGGCCATCAAGGCAGAGGCAAGCGTGTGAGTGGACTGCCCGGTGCTCTGGAAGAAGCAGGAGGCTGGTGGGGCCCGGGGCCTCAACACTCCCTGAGCAGTGACCCGGTTATCGCCGGCCTCATGTTCTTTCCCACGGGCGACACTCTGCCGGCCCAAGGATCAAGCATTAGCCCCTTTGGTGCTCACATTTCCTAGCAGACACGCATAACTTGGCAGCGTCTGGTGGACCCAATCCCTGCGAGCCGACCCTGAGGACACAGACGCACTCACGACATGATAGCAAAACCCGGCTTCTGGGCCAGGGGACTCCCCTGGGTATAGGGTCCTGCCACGCCCAGACGGCGACTGGGGTGCTGGCCTCGTGCCCCATCGTCCCGACCATCAGCCAGGACACTGCGAGCTTCCTGCATCTTCTAAACCGGTCTACATGCTACCAGCTGGTGTTTGGCATTTAGTTCAGTCGCTGAACTGGCCTGCAAGCCATAAGCGACGCTGTATGTTATTCTTGCGATGTCCTGACCTTGGTTAATCTGCCTCAGACTTCCTTCTTCAGACCCGTATGGTTGCAGATGGCGCATCTCTGCAGTTACGCCCTTCACAGCAGCCCACGTGGGCAACGTGCTTTGAAGGCGACCTCACTCCTCTGGGCCACAGTGTGGTTTTAGGGGGGACGCTGAACCAGACTTCCCATCCCTTGTTGTTAGGGGCATCGTGCGCGAGTGTGCACAGGTGTGTGCGTGTGCGTGTGTGTGTGAGCGTGCACCTATTTTGCTAAAATATCCACCCAACCTTCCATGGGTGCATATTTTAGAAACATATTTTAGGGGGCTCCCCGGCTGGCTCAGTCGGTAGAGCACGTGACTCGACCTCAGGGTTGTGAGTTTGAGCCCCATGTTGGGTGCAGAGATTACTTAAAAATAAAATCTGAAAAAAATTAAAATTAAAAAAAGAGAGTTTTAAAAAAAAGTGTTCAAAAACATGATTTTTTTTTTTTTCTGTTAGTCAGATGGGCGCCATCCTGACGGCCGAAATCTCGCCAGGCTCTGGAACCCCCGGTGGGGTGTGACTGTCACGGCCTTGTGGGGAAATACCTGCCAGGTCTGTGCATGTCCGTCCCCCAGAGGTCCAGGCTCACAGAGAAGGCAATGCTATAGCGTAATGTAGACTATAATACTCCTGGGCGTGGGTGCAGCCCTGCAGCCAAGTCAGACCGCGAGGAACCTCCCCGCCCCGGTGGGAATCTCCCCCAGACGCGGCCCCGCGGCGCACTCCGCGGTGGGGAAGGAAGCAATGACCAGTCGTCACGCTGAGATTCGGAAAGACCTCTGGGACCTGTCGGCAAATGAGAAAAGCAAGGCCCACGACGGTGTGTATGCAGCGAGCTACCACGGCGCGTGTGTGCCTCGTTTGCGGGGGGGGGTTGTTTTGTTCTTTTTTCTTCATCACAGGACCAAAGAGGAGCAGTGCCTCCCAGCTGTCTGAGCACCAGAGACCGTGCTGCAGGGCTGACGAGAGCGGTTCATTCATCCTTCTGCCCTCCGCCAGGCTCGGTGCCGGGTGCGGGCGCCGTGCGCTGCCTCGGGAACCCGGCCACCGCATCTCGGTCCCCATCACCTGGGGCGGTTTGGGGAGTTGAGGCAGCACTGGGCCCGGAACCCCTGCGCCCGACTCCCTGGCCAAGCCACACCGGCGGGACGGAGGGGACTGGAGGAGGGCCCTCTTCCTTCCCCCTGGCGGGGAGATTAACACAGGATTGCGGTTGGAACGCGGCCCTCCACAGAACAATGGCCCAGGGATGGTTTCCGCACACAGGTGGTGAAAAGCAAAGCAGAGGGACACCCTTCCTTCCCGGAGATAAATACCCCTTTCTCCTTCTCTCACCGTTTGTCCTAATCTTCCCAGGAAGTCTGAGCACAAAATCTCTGCTGCTCCTGATACCGCAGAAAGTTTGAAAAGACTTAAGAAACGTTGAACGTTGGTGAACAATAGGGAGCTTGCAGGGCGGAAGCTGAGGCTGTGGGGCCGCAGGTGCACCCCCTTTGTCCCAGCAGATCCAGCAGGAAGGGCGCTGTGGGCGCACCTGGGAGGAGGTCGGGGTGCAGCGGCCCCCACCTCCGCGGTGCAACTGCAGGGCAGCCGGAGGCCCTCCCGGGTGTGCCCATACCTGAGTGCCTCCTGGATGGTCCTGTGGGCCTCGTCGCGATGCTTCATGCCCACCAGGCAGGTGGCCCACTGCTGCAGGATGTGCCTTTTCTCCATGTTGATGGCGTCTATCTCCGTGCAGGCCTGCGGTGGACAGTCAGGGTTACGTGGACGTTGGTCTAACCTCATTACGCTCAAGGCCCCAAGAGAATGTCCGAAAGCCCCAAATGTCCTGAATCATCTCCTTTCCCTGCGTTACCCTTGCTTTTCTTACCACGCACCAGCAAAAGGATAAATGTGAAAAGAAACACAGCTCTAAAGACACATCGAAACGCCCACCTGAGCCCTGACTCCGCGCCCCAAGGCACTCAGTGCCAGGGGGTCGAGGAGGAGAAGAAGGTGTCCAGCAGGGACGGGCACCCATCGTACCCGGACCCCGGACGCCGGGGGTGGGAGGGTGTCGCTGATTCTCACAATGAGTCCTGTCCACAGGCCAGAGTTTCGGTCACAAGAGATGGGTACAGCCTCTGTGCCTGAGACCCCCTCCCGTAAGAGCTTGTGCTGTCGAGAATGACCTGGCAGCTCCGTGGGAGCGTCCGTCAGGCCCTGTGCATGCACGTGCGTCATCGTATTCTCTATGTTGTTTTATAACCTGGAATTAAAAATTAGCGTGTTGTGCCCAGGTTTCCATGTCAGCAAGTATTATTTGATTGTTGGGACAGTCTTCCACTGCACGGATATACCATGACTTTTGTAACCAATGCCCTCCCCTTGGGACTTTGCCATCATACCCAACACAGTGTCCCCACTGAATCTCTATTCATTTTGCTTGTGGAGTTTTTAATGTAAAAAAGTTTTACTTGCATGCCTCTTCAGTAGTTTCCTTGGCATGAAGCCCAGGTGATATTTAGGAGGGGGCAGGGGAGTTTTGGGGGGTGGGGGGTGTAGGGGAGCACATGTGTTTTTGCTACCCGCCTGGGAGCGCCACTCCCCCCTGCGCTGGTTTCGGGCTATCAAGGGCTCCTCATCCGTTCATTCAGTGTCTCTGGTGCACCTGCTATGGGCCACGTGCTGCTCCAGGTGCAGGAAGGCAAAAGGAACAGGACGCGGGGCAGCCCTGCCTGGAGGGAACACACCCAGCAGGGAGGGGCAGAAGGCACCGGGAGGCGTAAGCTCGTGTGTGTGTGTGTCCACGACCATCCCGCGGTAGAACCGGGCATGGGGTATTTCTTACTGATTTGCACAATCTCTTCCCACCACCAAACTCCCTGGTGGGTCTCCCGTCTTTTCATGTTGTTGGCGGCACCCTCAACCTCCAGGGTCTGTGGTTGGCGTGCATCGCCCTCCCCATCAGCTCCGTTAGAGTGTCTGCTCTCTGCGCTAGGTTTAGAAAGGCCTCTGCAACTCTGGATTTAAAAAATATTTTTCTTGGGGTGCCTGGGTGGCTCAGTCGTTAAGCGTCTGCCTTCGGCTCGGGTCATGATCCCGGGGTCCTGGGGTCGAGCCCCGCATCGGGCTCCCTGCTCGGCGGGAAGCCTGCTTCTCCCTCTCCCACTCCCCCTGCTTGTGTTCCCTCTCTTGCTGTGTCTCTCTGTCAAATGACTAAATAAAATCTTTAAAAAAAAATATTTTTCTTGTATTTTCTTCCAGTACATTTCCCCCATTTACATTCTTGATCCCATCTGGAATTCATTTTCATGTCTGGTATGAGGAAAAGATTTGATTTTTCCCCAAATGATTAACCAAATGTCCCTAGTCTGCTGTGCATGATTCATGTGTTCTCCATTAATTTATAATCCACTCAAGTTTTATGTAAACCTTTGCTTCTTTTGGGGGTCTACTCATAGGCTACCATGGCCCGCCTGTCTATCCCAGACCACAGGGACACATCATTTCACCTTCCAGGCTTTAGAGTGGGCAATATTTGGTAGGGCAACGTCAGGAGGACCCGCCAGCCTGGTGTGTCTGGGACTCTCCTGCCTTTAGCACAGCAAGTCCCACATCTCAGGAGACCCCTCCGTTCTGGGCAAAACCCGTCCTGAATTTCCCTTTCCCAAACAATTCCTGGCCAGTCCTCCGAATGTATGCTTCGGATAAACCTCAGAATCTCTTTGCTAACTAAAAACTGCCTTTTTTCCCCCTGAAATTCTAATCAGAACACATTCTAGACCCACAGGCTGGAGAGCCCGGGCCACTTTCCCACACGGACCCAGGTGTGCCTGTCCATTTCTGCAAGCGTTTTCTTTTCCCCAGTAAAAGTGGCTTGTTTCCTTCGTGTCGTTCCTGCGCACACGAGCGCAGATGGTGATGCACAGATTAAAAAAAAAAGAAGAAGAAGACGTGGCAGTGCTGGTTCCTGGTGTCGACCTCGGAACATGGTGCTGCACTGAGTCCTTCCCGCCGGGGCTCAGCCTCGTTAGGGAGGCAAGAGGCCACTCCCGTGAGGACCCGGCCGACAAGCAGACTCAGATGTCCGGCTTCCCGGAGGCCTTCCGAGCTACCACTGGCTGTGGCCGAATAGAAACGGCCCCGCCCCACCGTCCCCACCGTCCCCACCACGGGTCAGCCTGAGCTGCTTCAGGAGGCACACCGCGGCGGCGGGAGCTGCATCCACCTGGCCCTCGGCAGCGAGCCGGCGCCCTGCGGCAGGCACTAAGTGGGTGTCCCGAAGCCGAGCGCGGTGGTGATGCTCCTACCTCGCTCACGGCTTTCCTGAGAGCCCGCGTGTCCTCGGCCTGGGCAGAGCTCTGAGCCTCCAGCAGCGCGATCTGCTCTTCCAGCTGGTTGGCTTTGGTGGTGAGCTGGTCCACGTGAAGGTCCTGGGAAACAAGACCACGGGCCCCTCCAGCATACTCCTCCACCAACTTCCAACCCAAGCCAGCGAACCCCAGGCCGGCCGCAGCCTCCTAAGCAGGAGGCTGAGCGGAGAGACTTTTGGGAAATCGAAGGTTTGGGGGTAATGGCAAATGCGTTGAAGTCGAGAGTACCTGCTTCTTCTTCTCCACCTCGGCCCGCATTCGCTCCACCTCGGACTTCTTCACCACTTGCTTCATCACGTGGATGTCGTCGCGCAAGTCCTGGTCTATGTTCTGCATGTAGAAGAGATGCAGAGCCAGGCTCTCCAACTCGGCTTGCAGAGCCGCCACTGCGGGGGAGGACGGGGAAGGCCGCTCAGCATCCCACACATGTTGTCTCGGGGCCCAGAGCTCCGGAAGGCTCTCTGGCTGCCCTTGTGGACCCAGCCTGTTGTGGGTCCCACCCACAAAGACTCAGACTTTGCCATCAAAGCCTTACAGCCTAGTTGGAGAGACAAAGATGTAGGTAATCCGTGTCCAGCATCACCACGAGCCGCTCGGTTGCCCGCTGTGTCTTAGAGGCCCTCCCCGTGCCTAAGGATCTGCTGAGACACTGTCAGGCTACGAGGCCTCGCGTTAGTCTTACAGATTTCTTACCGCTTAGCCATTGGCAATCTTAGGTAGAGTCCCACATCCTGGGAGGAAACCCACCCAAGGGGGCGCTGAGCTCTGCCACAGCCCCCCCGGCCCCCCGACTGAAATGGCCATGTGGGGGCACAGGCCAGGAGCACCGGAGCTTTCCTCATGGGCCAGGCTCACCAGCACAGCACTTCCACTCCCCACTCAGAGCCACATGGCGGATTTCCGTCCAGCGCTCGCAGGAGACCGCACCCCGAGGAACCGACTCCTTTTAACAAAACTCACGGGAGATTGATTTATGAAGCCAGATTACCAATTCGTTTAGGGAGCTAACTCTAAATCAAGAGTCATTTGCTGTCTTGCATAGAGCGTTCCTTTATAGGTGGATAAATGCACGCAGAACACCGATTTATAGAATAGAAATATAAATTCACCCCGCTGAGTGGCAGGCATCCTTGAAGGGTGTAGCTTAACCCTGAAACACATTACTTTGCACCCAAGGTGACTGTAAAAATTCCAACGCTGGCCAATTCTATGGCTCCTGCGTGGGTAGGAACTATGGGGGTGGGGAGCAGAAGCAGGGACAGGGAGGTGTTGTGGTCAGAGCAGGCCGGGGCGGAGACTGCATTTGGAGAGAGGGTCTTCACAGAGGTAATTAATGTAAAATGAGGTCCTGTGAGTGGGGCCTAACCCCTCGTGGCTGGTATCCTTAGGAGAGGAGATCAGGACGCAGACGCACAAGGGACCACCAGGTGAGGCCCCGGGGAGAAGGCCCCGGGAGAAGGCCGTGGCTACAAGCCCGGGAGATAGGCCTTGGGAGGAACCAGTGCTGCCCACGCCTGGCTCTCGGACCTCCAGCCCCCAGGACATGAGAAAACAAGCCCCCACGGCCGCCGAGCTGACCGATTCACCCTCCCACCTAAAACGTGCGAGACTCACGTCGACCCTTCCTTAAGAGCGCTGAGTTCAACCCTGCTTTGCTTCACTGAGTAACAAAAAGTCAGTACTTCCAGTGCTTGTTTAAATCTGCATAAATATCAGTGCAGTTGAACCTAGTTTCACTGTTTTAATGACCATGTTTGTCCCTCCTCCAAATCGCTTGCTCATGTCCTTGGCCACACAGCTATTGGGATGTTTGCCTCTCACTGGGCGGCTTCTAGGAACTCTTGATGTGATCAAGGCAGGGTGGGCAGAACTTGAAGACGCCTCCCAGGGCCTCTGCCACCTGCTGTGACTGCTGTGATGATGTTGCTTATCTGTCCCAAGGGAAATTACGGGGCCTGGCCTAAGCAGGTGAGTCCATCTAAAGCAGAGAGTGGTGTCCAGCTGGTGGCGAAAGAGGAAGTGAGGGAGATTCTCAGGGTGAACTGGATTCGATGAGAAGGAAATTCTCTGCAAAGCTGGCCCGAAGAAGGGAGGGGCCCATGGCAAGGGACGTGGGAGGCCTCCAGGAGCTGAGAACCGCCCCTGCGGACAGCCCCGAGAGGAAGCAGCCCGTCAGTCCTACAACCCTGAGGAGCTGAATTCTGCCAAAGACATGAACGAGGCTGGAGTCGGATTTTCCCGGGTGTTCCCAAGAGACCCAGCCAACCAGCTCTAGGGTTTGGCTTTGGGATACCCATGAGGGGAGCCCAGTCGGCCACACCAGGCCTCTGACCTCGGGCCGTGTGGGCGTGCAGACACACGGGCTCGTGTTGAGCCCTGAAGTCTGTGGGAATTTGTTTCCTGGCAACGGAAAAGTAACTCGGAACATATGGAGGTTGTCACGGATGTGCAAATGGGGTTTGCCCCCAACTTGTGTTTGTCTTTTAACTTCGTCATGCTTCTTGATAATTTTCATGTTTTTGTATAAACAAAACTGTCAAATTCCTCCTCTGTGGCCTCGTACTTCACATCACGCTCCGGAGACCCGCCTCAGCCCAAGATGATTAACAACAACAACTACAGCGGCCTTACATATTCCTGTAATGCTTCTGTGATTTTCTTAAATATTTACTGCAGACTTTATTTTTTGTATAGTGTGAAATAGGGGTCTAAGTATGCATTTAAGATGGCCAAATGGTCAAGCAAATATGTATTGGCTTAGAGATGCAGTCTGTCTGTTTATCTAACCTGCAGAAAATGGCTGGATCCCCACATGAGCTCCCCAGCATCCTCTGCTCTCCACCATCCGTGCTTCTTCCCCTTTGGTGCCGTTCTGGTTTTACTGCTGTAGATTGATACCGTGTTTTGACACCTGATAAGACTATTTTCCTTCATTATCTTTCCTTTTCAAAATTTTCTTGGGTAGTCTTGTGCATTTAATCTCCTGAGTAAACTTTAAGATCAATTTGTGCAGGATGGGAGCTTTTTACGTATTGATACAGAATCTTCTCGAGCACACGTCGGGAAGCGGGAAGCGTGGGTATGGCACAAAGCTACTTGTTTAAAAAAAAGATACCCTCGTAACTTTGCTTTTATACGCAAAAACATCTTTAAAGAAACACACGAGAACCAATTCCACCCCCCGCCCCCTGGCCCTGGGTGCCTCTGTGGAGGGTCCTGGGGGAAGGGGAGGCAGGAGACTTCCCATCCCAGAGCTCTCGACTTTTGAGTGATTACTTCTTGAAAATGAATAAATAGGGGCACCTGGGTGGCTCAATTGTTCAGCTCTGCCTTGGCTCAGGTCATGATCCCAGGGTCCTGGGATCGAGCCCCGCATCGGGCTCCCTGCTCGGCGGGAAGCCTGCCTCTCCCTCTCCCACTCCCCCTGCTGTGTTCCCTCTCTCGCCGTGTCGCTCTCTGTCAAATAAATAAATAAATAAATAAAAATAAAATCTTTAAAAATAAAATTAAAAAAAAGAAAGTGAATAAATACACGCCTATGTCAAATAAATTTAAGGTCACCCAAAATACCCCATCGTGGACTTCAGCTGGAACAGCACTGAACAGCATGTTGACTGGGACAGAGGCGACACGTCCGTATCGTGCAGCTTTCCTCCCAGTAACAAGGCAGCTTTACTTATTGAAACCTGTTTTATGTCCCGTAGCGAGATTTTATTGTTTTTCTCCGGATAGGCTCACTCACTTCTTGTTAGGTTTATTCTAGGTATTTTATGGTTGTTATAATCATGATGGATGAGATTTGTTTTTTTTTTTTTTTGAATTTAGTTCTTAACTGGATATTCCTGGGATAGGAGAAAATGCTAGCTCTGACATTCACCTACTTTACTTTCTTTACTGTTTCTAGTACTGGGTTTTTGTTTTTGTTTTTAATTATTATTGGTAATCTTGGATCTTCTAGGAAACAATCATATGATTGGTAAAGCATGAGAATTTCATGTCCCAAATCCTCACCTCATTTATTTTGCCTGTTGGAGGCTCCGGGACTGTGCCCATGGCCTGGGGCGGCTTCCCCGTCTCCCTCCTGATCCTAGCTGTACCTTCTCCAGTGTTTCCCACTCAGGACAGTTTTCTGGTTCGTTTCTGAAAACATTATAAAGAACTTTCCTTCTACCTAGTTTAGGATGGATGGTAAGTGTTTGCAAAGACCCGTTTTGCATCCACCCAGAAAATCCTTTGTTTTTCCCTCTCCTTTAACTTACTAATAGAATGCCTTAAATTAGCAGCTTTCTTAATTTCAAATGATTCCTGAATTCCACAGGAATTCCACCCTTCTCTGTTTGCTACTAATTTATTTAGGATTTTCTTGCCTCCTGGTGGGATGGCTGTGCAGTTTCTGTGTTGGAGGCTGTCCGTGTTTGCAGCCAGGGCTATCCTCCCCGTTCTAACACCAGCCTGGGAAGTTTCCCAGATTTCCCGCCCCCCGGAGGGCTGGACAGCATGGGGGGGGTGTCTGTTCCTTTTGCAGTTAGTAGTGGGGACCCGTCCATAACGAACAAACTGGTGCTTTCAGGGGAAATCGATGTCTGACAACGTTTTCAGTTTCTTCAATGATGAACCCAGTACAGAGCGTGGCCTTCTTGAAATGAAAACCAATAATGCCTCTGAATTGTCCTCATTCCCAGGGCTGCTACTTGGAGGACACACGTTTTGTTCTTCCCCGGGCAGGCCAGAAGTTTACTCAGCATGTTGGTCATTTCAAAAATGGAGTATTTTTATCTCTCAGGCGAACTCGTTTTTTTTTTTTTTTGTACCAGTTTCAGCTATTTTACTTTATTAACTCCCTCTTCCTACCTCTTTTGTTTCTGTTTTGTTTTGTTTTGTTTTTCGCTCTTTTTCGGCCTCTGGAGTAGAATGTTTGATTTTCGGTCTTGTTAATGAAAACTATGCAAGGTCCTGGGTTTTATCGGAGTGCTTTCCGCTGAATCCAGAAGTCCTGATACGTGGACTCCCTTTGCCACTAAATCCCTAACTAGTCGGTGATCTCTGTGTGGACAGGACTCTGTCCTCTTCCCTTACAACGTTCCGAGCATCGCTACTCTGTTATTTATGTTTGAGACCTGTGATTCTCAGCCCCAACTGCACATTAGAATAACCTGGAAGGCTTCAAAAAACAAAACAAAACAAAAAACCAAGGCAAGAAACACAACATCCGGGGCCTTGGCAGAACAGCTGAACAGGGGGTGTGTGCCTGGCTGTGTGCGCCCCAGGGGCTCCTGCCAGGGACAGCAGGTTGCTCTCCGCCTGCCGCAGTATGATTCTGTCCGGCCTGGAACCCGGCAGCATTTTTTCCCTTAGCTTTGGAATTTAAAAATCTCACCAGCTGTGCCTAGGTATGTTCATTCTGTTTTCCAGCTGTCGGGTCCTCCGAGCACCTTTATATTTGAAGACTCACCTTTCCTGAGCTCACGCTGATGTTCTCCTCTGATGTCGCCCGTGAGCGTCCCTGATCTCCTGGGACTTCCGTCTGATGGGCATCCACGGTTCCAGATCTCACACCCATGCCTTGTATCTCCTTCTCAAAACATCCACCACTTGGGGTTTTCCCTCTGAGTTCGGGGAAGAACTCCTCAAACTGGCCTTTTGGTTTACAAGTTCAATTTTCGGCAGTATTGCTTTGTCTGTTTAGTGACTTTTGTTTTGTTCTTTTGGGAGGATGGTTATATTTTTTAATTCCAAGTATCCTTTTACCTAACACTGTGCTCTCGTTTTACTGATGTGACGTCCTCTACAATCTCACACTCTTTTCTGTTTTTGGCGTCCGCTCTGTCTGTCCAGCCCCATCCCCTGCAGTCTGGGGGCGCTGCCGAGCAATCGCATTTTGATGGGAAGTTTCAGTGACTCTCTCCCAGGGGAGGCACGCACTCGTGGACATTCTCCAGCGGCAAACACCCATATTTCAGGGCAGTGGCAGCACCGAATTCCCTAGTGCTCGGAAGGGAGAAAGGGTAATGTTTCTGGAATCCTTGCTTGGTTGAACAGCTTCTGTTCCTGTGTTTTGGTGACCTCCAGAAAGGACACAAAGTCCAAGAAGATGTTTGCATCTCTCCAGAAGCCTGGCCACACTTTGAGCCTTCACTGAGTGGCGCTGGTGTGGAGCACGTGGGGGGCCTGGGTCCTCTTTCAGGTCGGTCTAAATTCTGTCCCACCTGGAGCATCTTTATTGTTTTTGCATGAATGTCACGTTCTTCTCTTCCTGGTATTTTCTGTTAATTTGGTGGAGATAAAGGAGCACTTAGCCTGACTCTGTCAGTCCAGAAAGTTCTGCATTTCTCAGGGTCGGAAATGTCTCTTTGCCGCCACAGTTAGAGTGTCCGTGTGGTTCTGTTTTCTGCGTAGGCTGTTTTCCCCGCTGTGGGTTGTGGTAATCACACACAGCTGATAAACAAACTTGGGAACAAAAAACCCCACAGACTGAAGCAATCACAGCAGAGTGCGCAAAGCGGGGGTTCACGGGGCCCACAGCCTGGCCCTGTGCAGGGAGGTGTTTTACTGGGCAGAGACCTATCGCCTCATCTGGTCCCAAGCCTCCCGGTTTCGCCAGGATCTGCCGTACAGCCGGGGCTGCGGCCATCCCCCGGGCCGCTGTGCTCGGGATTGGCCGCATCCGTGGGTCCCCGCTTATTTAAACCCTGCCCCCCTCCAGCAGCCGGCCGGCCTCTCCGAATGTTGACTCTGCCTGCCTGCCTTGTTCGCTGCTTGGCCCAATCAGGTGCCTTTTGAGACACCGACGCCTTCCCTCCCTAGAAGGCTGCGACCTCCCCCAGGACACGACCACATGGCGCTTTTCTCGACGCCCTGGGATGGCACGCAGGGATGCCTTTCCGGGACGAGCGGGCCCGTGGGACGCGGGGGTGCGCCACTGGATTGCGAGGGCACTTGGCGATCGGGGCGCCATGGCAACCGGGACCCCGAGCCTTACGCTTCTTGCGCTCGTCGTTGGCGGTCTCGCAGGTCCTGGCGTAGCGGAGGCGCGCGCTCTGAAGCTCCTCCTCCCTCTGCCGCCTGGCGCACGCCGCAACCGAGTGGAGGTCGTGGTTTTTCTCGAGCTGCATCTGCAGGCGGGCCAGGTGCTGCTGGACTCCGTAGAGGTCCACGCCCAGCTCCTGTCGCTGCACGCGGCTTTGCTTGGTGGCCACACTCTGGGGGGCGGGGGGGGGAGAGAGCGGGTCACGGGCCGGAGGCGCACGGCTGGGCAGGAGGCTGGACGGGCAGGTACGCACCAGCTCTTGAAGTTCCAGTTTCAGCTTCTCTATCTGGCGGTTAAGATGGCTCTTCAGCGCAGCCTGGAACCTTACCATCAGGGGCTGAAACGACGCAGAAGCAAGCCTGGTTGCCCCCCTGCCCAAGCAGGGCGCAGCCTAAGTCGCCAGCGCTCCCCCGTACTCCACGCTGGGTGCCCCTCACTTCTGCCAGGGACTTGCGCCGGCAGCCACAGACTAAGGGCACTCAAGGTCCCGTCCCAGGCACTGAAGACCTGAGTCCGCATTTTGGCAAAAAGACAGAGTGAGCTGGAGTGGTGGTCCTGGTTTCTCCCCAGGGATGCGGGAGTGCTGCCAGCACCGAACGAGCCCTGAGCCTCTTTTCCCGGAGCAACCGCCAATCTCTCCCACCGGGAGCACCCTGGCTTTCCAAATGGGCTCATGCAATCAGGATTCGCCTTCGCCGCGTGCCAGAGGGTGGGGCGTGGGAACTCGGGTGGTGCGCTCCAAGCTGGGGCTCTGAACTGGGGGTACTGTGCTCCCACCCAGCATCCAGGATGTCTGGAGACATTTCTGGCTTCACGGCTAAGGGGCAGCGGCGCTCCTGGCCTCTAGCGGGTGGAGCCGGGGGTGCTGCCCCGGACAGCCCCGCCCCAGAGTGACCGGGTCCCAATGTCGGCAGTGCCAGGGTTGAGGATTGCCGACTCTGGGCGAATGAAACAGAAAGGAGAAGACACCTCACAGAGCAGTTTTGCAGAGTGGGCGAGGGGTGGGGCGGCGCTGGGGGCAGGGCGTGGGGCGCGGGGGCACAGGCGAGCTCAACAGCAGGTGAGGGGGCGCCTCTGATCGCGCTCGGTGTCAGGGCCCCAGCAGGGCCTGGGAGCACGTGCTTACGTGGTCGGGGTCCAGAACCACCAGCTGGTGTCTGTCTTCCTCGGCCTCGTCACTCCCCTCCGACTCCATTCTCTCGACAGTCCCTTCTTCGGCGGTGCCCAGCTGCTGGATCTGGTCCAGGAAGGCCGGCGGGGCTCCTCTCCCCGGCTGCGCACCAGGCTCCTCTGGGGGGCCATCTGGGGGCAAGCATCACGGAGGGGTTATTGCAGTGGCTAATGAGGCCACTTTCCAGGTGCTGTCAGGCAAGGCTGATTTCCAGCCTCATGCAACACAATGGAAAAGAGAAAGAAAAGGCATCCCATGGGTTAGGGCTCAGAAACGCTGCTTACAGTGTCTTCTGTTCATCAATCTGCTATTCGTTGGTTCAACATGTTCCACAGAAGGGATCGCATTTTAAAGGTAATGCATATTACCTTTAATACATTCCAAGAAGGAAATATATTTTGTAGATACTTTTTTAGACATAGTGAACAGAAGGTGCCTTCTTACTCATGGGCTACCTTGATTTTATTTTATTTTATTTTTGAATGGGAAACAGCTGATAAGATTGAAAAGATATATCAGTGAGGCTCTAGTTCCAGCTTCCCTATCCTCCTGAGCTGGAGAGATCCTGTTCTGTTTTAACGAGTTTAAAAACTCGTTCAGATGTGTGCTGTCTTCACCTCACTGGTGAGTGATGCAAAGCTTTGTTAGTTGCACCATCCATGCTCGTGTATCATAAGGAATAAGAAATATCCCGGTCTGCTTTCCCACATCCACAACACTGGGATACAGGACAGGGTATGCCGAGCGACCCTTGGAGACTCAGCAAACACGCAGGCTTAGGGGTGTTGTTCCTGAGCCCCTCTCTGAGACCAGGAGGCAGTGAGGGGTGGCGGTCAGGGGCTGTGGTTTGGGACGTCATCGGATCTCTCAGTCAAGGTCTGGTTCTGCCACATACTCGGGTAGGTCACTAAATGACTCTTAGAGTCTTTGTAAAATGGGAGAATGGGTCCTACCTCATTGGGTTACTATAAGGATTAAATGAGATAAAACACAGTGAATGCTCCATAAATATTATTCCTATCTGTTAATAACATTTCTATCTTTCAGCTCCCAGCTGAATGGGAAACGAGGTAACAGATGATAAATGAGTGGTACCCCTTGCACAGAAGGGGATATGAAGGGGCTCATCCCGTGGGCAGGACAACCCGGCAGGTGCCACGGTACCTAGCTCCTGGATGAAGGGCTCCTCCGTGCTCAAGAGCAGCTCGTCAAAGTCTGAGGAGGTGATGCTGCTCCCCTGGCTCAGTCGGAGGCGGTGTCGTGCCCCCAGAGGAAAGACTTCCTGCTGGAGCCCTTCACCGGATATTTTCTAGAGGAAGAACAACGAAACCTAAATCAGTGAGGCCTTAATCAGGACTGAAAAGTTATTTGATTTTGATCTATTGCAGTGTTCGAAATTCAACATAATTGCTGAAGCGTGGAAAACAATTTGGAGGGGCGCCTGGGTGGCTCAGTCATTAGGCGTCTGCCTTCGGCTCAGGTCATGATCCCAGGGTCCTGGGATCGAGCCCCGCATCGGGCTCCCTGCTCTGTGGGAAGCCTGTTTCTCCCTCTCCCGCTCCCCCTGCTTGTGTTCCCTCTCTCGCTGTGTCTCTCTTTCAGAGAGAGAAAGAAAGAAAGAAAATAGCTTCTCTTGTTAAAAATGCCTGGCTCCATTTGAGCTTTAAAAGAGACTCTTACAATTATTACTGTTGACAATAATTATTGCTGATGATGATCTGGTGAGGATTAGTAACAACAATGACCCTGCATAACACTCTTTGAGGCAGATATGAGTCACCTCTGTTATCTGAGGGGGAGCAGCCTCATGGAAGCTAAAAACCTTGCCTGAAGTTCACACACGCAGCCAAGGGCAGGTACAGAGTTGGGATGCCTCAACCCACCGCTCGTGCTCTTTCTAATACTTCCTCAGATGATGCTGATTCTAGAAACCATCTCTGAGGCAGCCAGAACCGTGATGATAGTAATGGGGGCCCAGAGTCACAAGCCCACCTCTGGGGTGTCCAGAAAGGGCTTCCCCTACCAAGAAATCGAGGAGGCATCCACACGCCAAGACACGAAGCAGCTCCCACTCTGCAATTCCTGTTCCTTCTAAGGACTGAGCACCAGCCGGGAGGAAGGGAAATAGGGCTCTCACTCAGGTTTGTCTCTGCCTTTCTGGTTGATCACATTTGGAAACTGTTTCCCGGTAACTTTTCTAGAAATGGGACCCGAGGATGGAAACTGAGTTTATAGCTCAATAAGTGACCCACACCTCAAATCTCCTGGACATCTTACAAGGTGAAGACAGTTGTTTTCTGAGCTTAATTAGCGATCATCAAATCATGTTACTCTCCAAGGTTATTAACTCTTTAGGGGTCACCAGGTGGGGTGGGATCGTGGCTTTTCGGTTCAGAATGGTGGCTGCGGAACAAGAGCAACACGGCTGCTTGACTCTGGGCAGGGAAGGCCGTCCACCCGCGTCCTCATCTGTCCAGGGGGGTAATAAGAGTTCTCACCCCAGAGGGTTGTGGTCAGAGTCACTGAGATGGAATGTCAAGGGCAAAGGCATGTCCAGACCAGAGGTGAAGATGGAGGAATGTAACCCTGCTCCTCGCTTTCTTTCCAGAACAACTCAAACCTGCAGCCAGCAGCGGGGGCAGAGGAGAGCGGGCTTCAGAGGCCGAACCCGTGGGGAACCCTCACAGCACAAGTGGGACCAGAGTCCCCACAGAGGACAGCCTGCCACAGTCAGAGCCCAAATATTTGGGGGCTGGCCTGGGTGGGCTTGGCCCAGCAGTGATAAGAGTGACCAGGGCAGCCCAGTGTGGGGGCGTCCGGGTTCAGGTGGGGTGAGGACAGTCCACGTGGGGGTGGAGAAATGCAGTGAAGGTTACATCCGGGGGATGGATCAAGTTAATAAGTACGTTAGGGAGAATGGGGACTAGCCTTCTCATTGCTGGAAAAAGGACTTGGACATACGGAAGGGGAGGGCACGGAGAGGAACCCACTCAGTGGGGAGTTGTGTTAGAGAGGGGTTGGTGTGAGCTGTGTCTGAATGCAGCGTGTGGTGTGTGTGTGTGTCATGTGTGTATGATCCTGAGAGAGCCTGGGGACAGTGGACCTAGCGCCCAAATCATGACTTCTGAATTTTATCTTCCACGAAAAGAAACCAGGCTCCTGGAGAAATGTCTGATTCTAGGGCCGGGCACTCTGTGCCAGAGAACGAGAAAGCGCTCCAAGGGTGACAGCGGTTACAAGAAAGAATGATACCCGTGTGTCAGAAGGACACAAAGGCCAATTTAAATGGGCTCTCGGGGCGCCTGGGTGGCTCAGTTGGTTGAGCGACTGCCTTCGGCTCAGGTCATGATCCTGGAGTCCCGGGATTGAGTCCCGCATCGGGCTCCCTGCTCGGCAGGGAGTCTGCTTCTCCCTCTGACCCTCCTCCCTCTCATGCTCTCTCTCTATCTCATTCTCTCTCTCAAATAAATAAAATCTTAAAAAAAAAAAAATAAAATAAAATAAATGGGCTCTCACCGGCCAAACTGGGGACAATTTCTATTCAGTGTTGTGCTGGAAGTTCTAGCCAGTGCAAGAAGGCAAGAAGAAGATATAAAGGGCATCCAGATTGGGAAGGAAGAAGTCGAACCGCCTTTATTCACAGAGAACATGATCATCTTTATGAAAAATCCTATGATTCTACAAAAAAAAAAAAAGAGCTACTAGAACTACCAAGGGTGTTTCACAGTGTTGCTGAATATAAGATCGATATACAAAAATCAGTCGTGTTACCATATTCAGTACCGCAGCAAACAGCTGGAAGCCATTTCCAAAGGCATCAAAAATGCAAAATAGCTAGGGACAAATCTGACAAAAGATGGGCCTATACGCACTGCTCAGAGAAAGATGAACTCCTAGCAATATGGTGGTAATCTGTTGTGATTTGAAATCCTCACGTTTCCTATCTTAACCAAAAAGAGCACCTTCCCACACCATTTTTCTTAAATGCAAAGGGGCAGAGGAAAACCTCCCAGTGGAGAAGCCTCGGGGTCTTCAGCACCATCACTGGTCATGGGACAAACTACAGTCAGGGCACTACTGCGTGGGGCATAAGGAGAACCAGCCTCCCTCCGTGACCCCTTTCCAAGGGATCATAACCCAGATCGCCACAAGAGGAGAACCAGGCAAATCCAAACTGAGAGCCATTTTAAAGGTGGCCGGCTGGTGAGCTTTGGAAGTGCCAAGGTCATTGAAGTCAAGGAAGGATTAAGACCTAAGAGGTGGGACAGCCAAAGGCAACATGTGATTTGGAACTGTACCTCTGCTCTGAAAGGTGTCACTGGGACACCTGGTGAATGAGGCCTGAGCATTATTTGGTGATGTAATGACAGTTCCTGAGTTTGAGAGCTGTTATTTCAGTTGTTTGGGAAACACGCACGGAAGTTGGTGGCCGTGGTGCATCCGATGGTTGACTTACTCTCCAAGGCTTAAAAACATAACAAGTTCTTCTAATCCTACTTCAACTCTTCTATAAGCCCATGCTCATTTAAAAATTAAAAAATAATAAATAAATAAAATCTTAAAAAAAAAAAAAAAAAAAGGGCGCCTGGGTGGCTCAGTCGTTAAGCGTCTGCCTTCGGCTCAGGTCATGATCCCAGGGTCCTGGGATCGAGTCCCGCATCGGGCTCCCTGCTCGGCAGGAAGCCTGCTTCTCGCTCTCCCACTCCCCCTGCTTGTGTTCCTGCTCTCGCTATCTCTCTCTCTGTCAAATAAATAAATAAAATCTTAAAAAAAAAAAAAAAAAAAAATTAAAAAATAGAAAATTGTAAGACCGTAACTCTGTCATAATAATCATGATTATCTAGAATTACATTGTCCAGTGTGGTAGCCACTAGTAACCGGTGGTTATATAAATTTAAGTTAATTAGAACTCTGATTAAAAACTCAGTTCCTCCATCTCCCAGGCCGCATTTCAAGGGCTCTGTAGCCCCTTGTGACTGATGGCTGCCATGCTGGACAGCAAAGGTAAAGAGCATTTCCATCACCATGGAAAGTTTCACTGGAAGGCCTTGTTCTGGAAACCAGAAACCTGGATGCCCTTACATGGAATGTTCCCAAACCCAAGGTCCAGAAACTCTTGGCATGCAAGAGTGGGTCCCGAGACTTAAGTTTGCTAAGAAATCTCTAACAGAGATTGCAATTTGTTTTTATAATGTGCCCTGAGTTGCTCACATAGGGTGACAAACCACAAAGGCAGTCAAACACTTTCACAAAGTCGACCTCGGGGCACTTACCGATCTGCGAGCTCTGAGTCCAGAAGCATCCCGGCCTATTTGCTCGGGTGAGTCTACTACTTGCCGGGATGGCTGTGTGGAGATGTCCCCCAAATCTCTGGATTCTGATGGACGGGGGGCTTCTCTGTCTTCAGGAACACGTTCCCTCCCTACATGTTCATCCGGGTATGTGGGGCCCGCTTCCTCTTGGGGCACCGCCCCAGCACCGACTTCTGAATGAGCCAGATCTACAGAGCTGACTTTCCCTTCAGGGGAGGCAGCTTCCACATCGGATTCGAATTCCCCTTCAAATTCAAATTCGACTTCCTCCCCTTCAAATTCAAAGTCCTCTTCCGTTTCTACTTCTCCACTGATTTCCGCTTCTCCATCAATTTCCACTTCTCCCTCAGCTTCCACTTCTCCCTCAGTTTCCACGTCCCCCTCCGTTTCCACTTCTCCCTCAGTTTCCACTTCTCCCTCAATTTCCACTTCTCCCTCAGTTTCCACGTCCCCCTCCGTTTCCACTTCTCCCTCAGTTTCGATTTCTCCTTCAGTTGTGACTTTCCCAGAGGCTTCAATTTCCTCTTCAGAAAGCTCGGCAGCACCAACAGCTTCGTCAATGTTTTGGTCACCGGTCTTCCCTGTGGGTGACACCTGCAGATTTGTGGCAGGAAAAAAAAATCAGGAAACACAGTCAAAAACTCCTGTGAAGTTCTGCTCGTAATTGTGTAATTACACTGGTGGGAAAACTGCGTCTGCACACACCTACGTGTCCCTGGAAGATTAAGCTCCATATTCTACCTGTTCTCTCCAGTGTTTGTAATTTTTTGCGTCCTTTGTTAGAGAACCTGAGTTCTGAAAACCTCGGGGGTGATCTGAGTAGGGGATGTGGGGCATCCCAACTAGCTGCCAGCGCTTAAGAATGGGGAGAAAGGAAAATGAGTCTCTCTGCAAGGGGACTGAGTCTGTTCTAGTGCAAGGTATAGGATCCCCGTGCAGTTTTCTTGAGCAGAACTCTTAACTCTTTAATTCCCAGTAAAGACAAGCCCAGCACAGCCCACCCCACAGGGAACTTTACCCTGTCGCCTTCATTATTCTGGGCCTCTTCTCCTTCAGAAGTTGATTCGCCTTCCAGCTGAGACCTGGGTGCAGAAATACAGTTTAACAGTTTCAAAGAACAACGTTCTTTTTCTTGGCATTGATCACCTCCTGGTGTCTATATTCTTATTTACTTGTTGATTATATGCCTCCCCTCTAGGCTGTTGGCCATGACTTTGTCATGTTTACCACCAACCCCTGACACCTGGAGGGAGGGAGCGTCACAAAAGAGTTGTTCCATGAATGAATGAAAAATAATTATGGAAACATTCAGGGAACACCATCAGTACAACAGAAAAGTCACCTTAAATATACTTGTGTCTGGGGCCAAGCGGGAAAAGAAATACAGCGTAAGAGAAAGTTGCACAGAAGGCGCAAAGACTCAGAGACTCTTGGTTAGTTCCTCCATGATTTAGATAGTACAAAAACGTCATGATTTACGTTCTTAAAATTATTTTTTTCTAATTAAAAATACAAGCTCATTTTTAAAAAAAAGTCAAATACAGAAATGTGTGACACAGGCAACGAAAATCCTCTGCGACTTTCTCTCTTCTCAAGATAACCACTAGTAATAAAAGAGATTTAAGCGTATATTCTTGCAAATATTTTTCTATGCATTTAAACACACACACACAATTAGAGGCCACACCCTACATACTGTTTTTCACTTCGTCTTTTCTTTTAATGTAACCTGGACTGCTTTCCATGTCAGGATATATAAATCTATCTTTTAAAAAAAGTGAAACACTACTGGAGCGTCTAAGATAAAAGGTCCAATTCTTGAAAATAGTTTCTGTCCCCAGCCCAGCCCCCGCTCCTGGAGGTCTGGGGGTGGCAGGCGAAGAGTCGGGGTCCCCGCGGTCAGGAAGCCCCTCGGTGATCCTTCACACACAGGGAGACCTCAGGCAGGTAGGGATCCTGCCACCAGCCTCCGCGCTCTCCTGCTTTCTGTACAAGGACGCAAACTCTCGGCGAAGGCACGGCCGAGCATAGTGGTTGCCATGGTTACTGCGCGCCGAGCGAGCCCCGGGGTTTCGGGAGCCCGCGACCCGAGCGAGGGGATAGAGGGAGGGGACCGGGAGCTGACAAAGGGACGGGAGACGAGAAGGGGCGCGGAGGGCTGGGGTGGCCGGGGAGGCGCGAAGGGCCGCAGGGGCGGGGATGGAGGGGCGGAGGAGCGCGGAAAAGGGCGTGAGGGCAGGGCGGAGGCGTGGGGGCCGCTTCGGGGCCCGGGACCCTCGCCCCGCTTACCCGCCGTCCGGGCCACCAGGCGCCGCCATCTCCCGTTGCTAGGCGACGCCGTCAACACCCGGCGGGCGGGAACCTCGCGCGGGGCTGGAGCGGGCGGCGCGGCGGCGCGTCCTTTGTGCCACCGAGGTGCGCTGGAAACGCAGAGCACCTACGTATATAAATACATTAAAACATAAACTTAGTTTCTCCGTTTCTAAGTCCGACTTCTGTCCCGCCGGGCTCAGGTTCAGTAAAGCGACAACAGTGGCCACGAGCGTCCAGCCAGGCAACTCAGGTGGCCCAGGGACCGCGCCGGGCACCCGGGGACCCGAGACCGCTCAGTGCCCCGAAGGTGGCAGGTGGAGGTGGGGGCGCGAGGGGCTCCGGGGCACAGTGCACCTTGGGGGGGGCGGGGGCCCCAGCCTGGTGCCCTCCCATCCATCTCCAGACCTGGGGGCGGGGCGGGGGGCTCGGCGTCGCCTCCGCGGGGGTGCGGCGAAGAATCCTTGGCGGAGAAGGATGCTCAGTGGCTTTTGGGGGGTGATGATCACTTCTTACCCCCACATAGGAAAAATATAAATGGAGAGGGCAGAACAGAGAGGGCGAGCGCGCCCGTGGAGCGTCCCAGGGGTCCTGTCTTCACTGCCGGGGGACGCGGGGCTGCCATCAGGGCCAGAGTCCCGGGACCCGGAATTAGGACGGCCTGGGGCAGGGGACTTGGGTCCCGAGGGCGAAAGGTGACTGGGGCAGGGTCGGGGCGCACCAAGGGGTTGGGGGGAGAGGGTTCGGCGGGGAACCGGTCTGGGCCCGGGGCCGGGCTGGGGGCCGGGTTGGGTGGGGGGGGGGAGGCGGGGTCTGGGTTGGGGGCCGGGTTGCGCCGGTTGGGCAGGTTCCGGGTCCGGGTCCGGGTTGGGGTCCGGGTTGGACCAGGGGCGGGGCTAGGCCCGAGGCCGGGTTGGAGTCCGGGGCCGGGTTGGGGTCCCGGCTGGGCCAGGGGCCGGGTTAGGGGCCGGGTTAGGGGCCGGGGCGGGCCGGGTTGGGCCGGGGGCGGGCCGGGGGCCGGGCCTCGCCGCGCGTCCCCGCCCCGCTGCGCCTCACTGGCGGCGGCGGCGGCGGCGGCGGCGGCGGCGGCTCCGGGAGCCGGCGCGAATCGGGCCCCCGCTGCGGGACCCGGGTGGGTATCGGGGTCCGGGCGGGGGCCGCGGGGGCGGGGCCCGCGGGGGAGCGGGCGGCGCCCCCTCGGCGGGGACGGGGTGCGGGCGCGCACTGGGCGCTGGGCCTGCCGCGGCGGGGCCCGGGAGGGGCCGGGGTCCGGCCGCAGCCCCAGGAGGCGCGGGGCCGGGGCAGGAGCGGGGCGGCGTGGGAGCGCGCGGGATCACGCAGAAGCCCCCGGGACCCCCTCCGCGGCGGGTGCGGGCGCCCGGGCCGGGGGTGGCCCTAATTCGGGGAGACTCCCTCCCCGCGTGTGTGGAGCCGTGGACCGGAGAACTTGCGGTCTTTGTCTGGCTGGATCGTCAGAGCACGCGAAGGAGAACTTGCAGGGGGCCGCCGTTTGGAGACACAGCCCCCCGAAGTGTGCTTCCCGGCTCAGCAGCGCGCGCGCTCTCAGCATTGCTGGGCCTTAGGGTCGGTGGTCTGGCTGTAAAGAACCGCCTGTCAGGAAGCTCACTTCCTTTAGGCCGGGCTGTTCCCCCTTGTTCTTTACTTAAAAGAAGAAAGAAAGAAGGAAAGAGTAGAAAACAGGAGAAAGAAAAAAAATAGGCAATTCAAGATTGCTAAATATAACCTCAGGAACCTGGCCAGAAGCCGGTGAATCTTGAAATCCTGTTATTCCCACACTCGGAAGTTGGTGTCATATGTTGGCCACAGTCTAGTTCAGATTCTCTTCGGAGATGGAAAATAACATAGTATGTTCTCGCTCACCACTCCGAAGTTTGTTTTCCTGCCCACCAAGTTCCTAGGAGAAGCTGGGCTGGTCTCCCCCCACCTGCCCCTGGTTTTACCGATCTTTCTTTACCACGGGAAGGCCCCAGTCCTTGTATCTGGAAGGAAGCGAGACATGGTTCTCAAAGATGGCCATGTGGGGAAGCCTATTATCAAAGGGTGGCTGCAGAAGGCCAGATCCCAGAAATCTGTTCCCAATCTGCCATCGATTGATTAGAGAACTTTTAGAAATCTGTGTTGTTAGATTTAGAAATTCCTTGGTAGAAATATTAATGGATTAGTGACTGCTGAAGGCTTTGAAGAACCACGAAAACTTTTGCAAAGACAGGATTATTGAAGTAGGGGTTGCCTTGTAGTAGTAACTGGGGAATTCGTGTAAGTTGCCCATTGTTGGTACTGGGAGGCACGTGTGGTTGCTGACTGCGGTTATTATGTTTTCTGTGGCACTTGTTGGCTTGTGGAGTGTTGATGGTGAGCAGAATCTCAGAATATGGCTAAAGAAAGTTCTTATCAGTGGAATTTTAAAATTCTCCAGCGATGATGGTGGTTGTGTACATACTTTCTGATTATTGTGCATGAATTCACTTAACCCCAAAAACAAGCCCATAAAGTCAGGACTGAGGTTATCCCCATTTTACAGATGGGAACCCTGAGCCTTAGAGAAGTAAATTCCCCAAGCTCATGCACCTAGGACAGAACCAAGTTCACACGTCCTCGGGCCCAGGATGCTCCAGCCCCAGAAACGGCTGTGTGCACTGCCTCATTCCTGGTGAGGGGGGGCCTGCCATTCGCGTGCACACAGTCTTCCTGACCCTCTTTTTGCAGACCAGAGAACACGGTTCATTCCGGCTGATGATTCATAAAAAAGCAAGAGAGTGGGGACTAATCCCATGTCACTCACCAGCTGCTAATATCAGTTCTCTTTCGTCCAGAAGGAGCCTCTCGGGCCTCGTATAAAAGCGTTTGACAAGACGGCCATTGGGTTTCTGGAGCCTACCTGCTTGCCCCCGTCTCTCTGCCCTGGTTTGAGGTGGCTCTGTGCAGTGGTTAAAACGTGGCCCCCAGAGTAAACTGCCGGGTTCAAATACCAGCCCTGGCACACAGCACCGATTTCATTCCTGGGTGCCTTAGCTTCTCCGTCTGTATAGTGAGGATTGTTCTACCTACCTCAGAGGCAACGGTCGTCTGAAGCACCTAGTGCCTGGCACATACCAAGCGTTAAAATGAAAAAAAAAAAAATTTTATTAATGACCATCATTTGGATTGTTCACAGTTAGCAAATTGGTAAAAACATTTTGATTTTATTTCCTAATTCCTTGTATGTGTGGTCCGTCAGGCGGCAAGCTGCTCTGTGCAGAAGTGGAATTCACCGTTTAGGGATAGGGATGCTCTCTGCCTTGTAACTTTGCGGGGCGCTGGGTCCCTGCAGGCTGTTGCTGGGACCAGGGTGACCAGGTTGTCTGGAACACAGGTCTCAAGTAGAGATTTGGCCAATGCCCCCTCCTCCCCAGCCAAGGGACCCCAAATTTTTCACAGGCCTGAATCTTCTCTCATGTAAGATTAGCCAGGTCGTTTCATACCGTGGGGCAGCGTGAGGAGGGCAGCGTGGGGAGGACGGATGGACTTGCGGGGAGGACGGATGGACTTGCGGCTCCACAGCGAAACAACTGTAGCAGCTGCGGCCCAGTGGGTTTTACTGATGTACATTGTATTGCACCTCATTCTGTTATGTTTGTACAATACTGATGAACGTTGATGAGCCCCGTGCACAGAAAGGAAGTGCAAGTCTGCAGTCTCCCCACCCCCCGAATTCAGAGAAATAGTCTAGGAGATCTTTTTCCTTTCACTTCAGTGGTGTTTTGTGTTTTTTTTTTAAAGGTTTTTATTTATTTATTCATGAGAGACAGAGAGAGAGAGGCAGAGGGAGAAGCAGGCTCCCTGCTCAGTAGGGAGCCCGATGCGGGGCTCGATCCCAGGACTCTGGGATCATGACCTGAGCCGAAGGCAGACGCTTAACGACTGAGCCACCCAGGCGCCCAGTAGTGGTGTTTTTTGCTGTTGACCACCTGTGCGTCCTTCGGCACTGGGTCTTGCATCTCTAATAAATCTATTTTGATGATCTGTCTAGTGATATCCTATCTGAAGCATGTCTTTTACTGTGTCTTTGGAACTAATATAGCCATCCTCAGGGAGGAGCAAGATCTGGCCACTTGAAGACAAAGCGTGGTGCTCCCAAAGCCGTTATCCAGCCGGGATGGCACGCCCTTCTCTTGCTGAGCCTTGGGCGGCCAGTCTGTCCAGGTGTTTAAAGTTGATGTATGTGACAAGCCGGCCATAAGGACCCACCTGCCTGCAGGTACACAGGTGTGGCAGGGTCTTTTCCATGCTCTTTCTGGATTGGCCACTGTAGAAACCACCATAATAGGGGTGCAGCCCGAGCCCATGTCTGCACTAGCTTGTATACTTTGGTTTTTGTGCTGGTTTTCCGCGATGAGTGACCCTGAATTCAATAGTCTGACAAACTGGTCATTACACTCTTTGTCTTTCTGAAATTGGGGCAAAGGGCATTCTTACAGATATTTCACACTCTTTCACTTTTCAATTTCTGTAACTAAAAAGCTTTCCCCCGGAGCAAGATCAACTGTGTTGTTTTTCAGGGATATTGTCAATATATCCCCCACCCCCGACCCCCCATTGGCTTTTTGTTTTGTGGTGCCTTAGCCTCTCCTTTAGCACAGACAGAGAACCTCAGCTCTCTGTATTAGAGTTTACAGGAACAATATAGACATCAGGTGCACCTAACCCACTGTTGGGTCAGTTGGTGGCTTCCTGGCTGGATTTGTACCTTTCCTTGCTTTTTGGGTCCAGTCCTTCCTTGTTCCTCATTCCTAGCTCATCTCTAAGGTCATTTTCATCTCCCAGGCCCTACTTCCTCAGCTCTTTGGGGAGAAAATAGTGTTTTGGTATTTACTGTCAAGGGGGCACAAAGAGCAGATGGTCTCCTGCTTGAGAGGCAGAGGCCTTGGGGTTTTCCAGGGAGTAGGTGATAATCAAAGTGGCAGCTAGACAGCCGAAAGAGGGAAGTCACAGTGAAGCTGGCCACCAGCCCCCCCTCATGTTCCTGTGACTGTCCTGTCCTTATGGCCTCTCAAAGGTCCTTTCCTGGATGGCGATTGGTCCAAGCCTCTAGCACTGGGCTTCTGCCCTACATTTTGTTCCTTCATTTTAAATACAAGTTGATCGTCTTGTCCTCCCTTATATGCAGAGGCCCTGCCCACAGTGACCCTGTTTTGGGGTGACAGTCTTCTCCATGGGCATCCTGAATGTGATGTATATGCCAGGAAGACCTCTCTCTTCTACAGTGATCCCATAACGTGAAGGGAAGCAACGCAGAGAGGAGGGGTCGTGTCAGCCCACAGGTGTCTTGTCTGCATGATGAGACTTGGAAGACCCAACTTCCCCAAATCGTGTGCCTCAGGGATTGGGTTCCTGAACCAGTCTACCCGCAGGGTTTAGATCACCCTTTGAACAGCAAAGTAGGGGCTTCCCGGAAGGACCGTAGTGCACATGCTTGGTTCTGGGAAGGTAGAGAGAGCTGGGGTCTCCTCTGAGGGGTGTTAGCAGCAGATGTTGTGTGGGAGGAATGATCCTTGTTTTCATGTGGCTGGCTCCTGTTTAAATACCATCGCCTGTTCGCCGCTCTGTGTTGATCTGGCTTTGAGAGCAAAGCAGAGGAACCAGTTCCTGCCAGCCACATGGGGGGTGACCGGAGCCCAGGGCTTATTGCTCCTGAGCAGTCTGCCAGTGACGACGCCAGGGGGGTAATCACCTGTGGGCTTCGTCCCACCACACGTTCCCTAATGTGTCCAGTGGCCCTCTGCTCCCTACCTGCCTCTCCCCGCTGCAGTGAGCAGCCGTCAGGATGGGTGCGGGCTGGAGTCTCCTGTCCGCGGGCACTGGCAGCCCCGGGAGGCGCCAGGACTGCGTTTGCCCTGCTGACAGCTGCATCCCAGCACCTGAGCCAGGTGGGCCCAAGGCAGGTGCACAGCCCAGAGCATCCAATAGGAGAAGTCAAGCTCCTGCCTCTTAGAGTGGCTCCAGGCTGCCCGATTTCTTTGGTCTTCCTAGGAAGGTTCTGGAAGAGAACTTTGTACCTTTGCTCCTATTTTTCTGTTTGGCAATTCATGGGGCCCTTTATACCGGGACAGGAAACCAAGCCTGCGGGTGGAGGAAGCTGCCAAGGGCAGGCCCTGGTATGAGTGTGCACTTTCCCCTGACCCATCTTGCTGCTCCCAGGGGGCCACGGGGGTGCATGTTCTCCTCTCTCCTGGCTCTAGGCCTGGGTCCCCATCATATTGCCTAAAAGGTGGTCGCTCTGCATGGGAATTTGACAGTCAGTGGGTGAGTTAGAAATTCGTCCTTTCCGGTGTCTTTGCCATGGTGTGGTCAGCAGCAGAATGGTCCCCGAAGCTGTCCACGTCCGAATCCTGGGAACATGGGACTTGGTTAGGTTATGTGGCGTTAAGTTTGCTCATCAGCCGCCCTAGAGATAGAGATATTGTCCTGGATTATCCAGTGGAACCAGCATCATCCCAGGGTCCTTAAAAGCAGAAGAGGGGGGCAGAGAGTCAGTGACGGAGCCTTGTGATGGGGGGAGGACCTGGATGGCCACCGGCAGCTTTGAGGGTGGAGGAAGGGCCACGAGCCAAGGGCTGCGGGGGGATTCTAGAGGCTGGAAAAGGCAGGGAAACATTTTCTCCCCGGAGGTGGCAGAAGGAACGCAGCCCTGCCCACACCTTGGTTTGAGCCAGTTGAGCCCCGGGTCGGACTCCTGGCCTTCAGAACTGTGAGCTGATTTATTTGTGTTGTTTTCAGCTGTGAGATACATGGTGACTTGTTAAAACAGCCACGGGAAACCAACGTGTAGGGGACAGAGGTGCTTTCTGAAGGAAGCATGGGGGGCGACTTTTGTCTTTCCTAAAGGATGTCATTTCTTAATCCGTGTTATGCTCCTTTCTGGCTTTTCAGTGACTTAGGCTCTGTCTCTGCCCAGGACTTTTCCTCAGGTATAAATCACCAACTCCTGGGGAATGAATTTTGGGTAATGGGCGTCTCTGCTTTGCCCTGTAAATATTAGAGGAGAGCCCCGCACCAGCCACGCTGAGCTACGAGGCCTCGGCTGCCTCGGGCCCTGGGCCAGTGGCAGGTGCTCCCCGGGGGTGTCCAGGAGCGAGCTCGGTCGGTGGAGGCCAGCCGCTACCCCCTGGCCATGACCCAGCAGCAGGGCCAGTTCCAAACAGGGCTGTGAAATAAAGACCTGCCCCCCTTCCCCTGGCAGCCACCCCCAGACCCCTCTCCTGTGTCCCCAGTTTCTCTTCCCCTGCAGGTGGTTGAGAACCCACAGTTCTCGGAGGTGTTGGAAGACGAGCCACGGGGAGGAGGGTGGGCCTTCTGCAGAGGGAGCTCCATGTTATGAGCATGTGTGTGTTTTGAGGGGAAGCCAAGTGGTTCTGTCCTTTCGAATGACACAATAGCCTATTGTGTGCAAAAGTCTGGCCCAACCTAGTGGTCGCAACGGCTCAGAGCGGCTCAGAGTTCGGCTTGGGATCGTGGCTCAATAGATGGCTAGAAGCCGGCACTGCTGTTTTTACTTTATACCTTTTAAAATCATAACTTTTTTTTTGCACCCAAGCTGATGCTCATTCTGGATCTTGGCAGCACCCCCATCTCTGGCTCCTTGTGCCGACTGCCAGGCTGGTACTGCTGTCCTTTCCGTCAGCAAAAGCAAAGCCTGTGGAACTTTACTGAAGGCGGCATTCTGGTAGGCACGTCAGTCACTAAGGGGACTTTTCACAGGTGTCTTGGACGCAGGAGCTTATAATCTCAAATCCACAAGACTGAAACAGGCATAACCGTTTTAAAATAGAGACATTAAGGGAATGCATCGGAGGAAAATGACGTTTTTATTGTCATCAAGGATCTACCTTGATGTGCCTCCCTAGTCACCTTCCTCCCTCGGGATTTGGGGAGAGGCTCTGGAATATTGGTACAATGTGCTCTGAGCATCTCGGCTGCTATTTTGATTTCAGTTAACTCCGAGTCCTTGGCAGGGGAAGTCAGGGAGCTGTTCCTGGCTGCGGGCTCCTCTCAGCCCCCTTTTGAGCATTGGCTAATTTTGTGTGTCTTAGAATCTCTGCTGATGGCATTTAAAGGTTGTGCCCATCTCCCCAAACTCTGTCCGAGGTATAATGAGAGTAAGTCATCCACCCAGAGAAAGACCCCAGACCCACAAAAGGGGACCTGGCGTTCTCCTTCCTCAGAATTCTGTACCCGGGGAGACTTTCTGGAGCACAGCTTTCTGGTCTACCAGGAGGGGTGGTTATCTTTGCTCCTTCCACCCCCATGGGACACCAGGTCCTTAAGGTCATGGGCGTAAACTGCTCTGCGGGTTGTGAGCCAGAAGCATTCAAGGTCATGCGTCTTGGGACTCAAGGACACTGGGAAGATCCCTGTCAGGGTGTGAGCCCTTGCCAGGTCCTAACATCGCTGCTGGCCGTGGCCCTCGGCCTGGAGAGCCGAGCTCCCTTTGTCACCCTGCTGTCACTCATCCTGCCGCTGGCTCCTTGCCCATTCCCTGCCTCCCTCCACCCAAGCCCAGCCTTGGCCTGGGTTCTTTGGGTGCACGCACTCTCATCTCCACCCTCTTTTTTAAAATTAATTTCTATTTTTTAGAGGGTTTTAGGTTTACATTAAAAAGAGCAGAAAGTACAGAGAGTGTCTCTGAATACTGCCAGAGTCTGAGGTGCTGGGGGTTCGAGCTTCAACATACGATTTGGGGGGCAAGGGGAAGACACACACTTCGACTCATTAACACGTGGAAAAACACACTCATGATACGACTGAAAGCAAGACCTGGGGTCATCCCAGTGGGGAGTCTTTGCTTTTTATAAGATAGGCACAGAAGATAGGAGAAAACACACACATGGTTTCAGATCCTGTAATTTAAGGAACTTGTGTTCTTCTTTGTGCTTCTCTGAGCTTGTTGCCTAATTTACAAAAAAAAAAAAAAAAGCATTCAAAAATAGGTCAAGGACTCTCTCCGCATGTAGTTTTTGATAGAGAGCAGAGGTTGGGAACCAGGTTTCATTTCAATGAAGTCAGCTCACAGAGGAACAAAAGCATTTAGAGAATAAGTGGGGAGTGTCTCAAGAGAGTGAATTTTTTGGGGGGGTGTTTGACAGACACCCCCAGGGCGCAGTCTTCTGCAGGACGCTCTGGGGCCGGAGCTGGGGGGACTGTCCCCTGCCCACCCAGGTGGCGGGGCTGGGGTGGGAGCCAAACTGAGCACAGAGGACAAAGGTCTTAGGAGCCAAGTTTTTCCGTTCACTGAGTGACCTGAATGCTCGGACCCCGTTTTCTCATTTGTAAAACCTCGCATTTAGGAGGACGCATCTGCCAGAGCCTCAGTGACCCAGAGCATCTGATCCACGTCGGGTGTGTGGGAAAAGGCAGGATTGTGAGCACTTGTATTTTGGGATCCCCTTCAAATCTTCCAGCACATTCTTTTGATTATCCTCCACGGTGGCAAACGTCTTCACTGAAGGACGGTTTGGTTTTCAGAATCAGCTGAGAGTTGTTTGCAGCCCAGCCTGGCGGTTAGAAGGATTAATGAAGGAATACCGTCGGGGGCCCCCGGAGGAGGTGGGGCTCCAGCCTCGCCCACGCGGAGGCCACGAGCCCTTGCAGTGTGGCTGGTCCCAGCTGAGATGCACTTAATGCAAAACAGACACCAGACTTCAGAGGCTGAGGGAATGTAAAGCAGCTCATCAGTAATTGTTTTCATATTGATTACATGCCGAAATGATACTGTTTGGGAAATAACGAGTGAAATCAGAGTATATTCCCAAAATTATTCTTCCTCATTTCTGTTAAAAAATGTGGCTAGTGGGATATTTGAAATTGTGTATGTGGTCGAATTACATTTCTACCAGGCAGCGCTGGGCTAGAAAGAAGAGACTCATTTTCTTGTACGGCTTATTAAGGGACTTTGTCATTCTGGAATGATTCTTGAATTCTAAAAATATTCTGGACAACAGAATCATCATTAGAATAACAATATCATTTTTCTAGACGATTAGTTGGACAGACAACATGATGCATAGAGGCCATGTGATTTTTTTTAAGAATCTCATACCGAGGTTGGCAGGTGCTGGGGCGTGCCTCGAAGTTCAGACAGTAGAACCAGTGGGGGAGACGAAGGGTAGACACCCCCTTGACCTGGAGAGGCCAGGAAGGCTTCCCGGAGAGGCTGTTGGGTAGAGAGGGGCCGAGTATCCAGACAGTGGTCTGAACCAGGGGTCAGCTGTCTGCAGCCCATGGGCCAAATCGAGCCTTCTGCTTGTTTTCTAGTCTTTGAGCTGAGGATGGATTTTATATTTTTAAATGGTTGAAAAAAAATTGAAAGGAGAATTTTTTGTGCCACGTGGAGACTTGTGAGATTCAGGAGAGAGTGTCTGTTAATCAAGTCTCACTGGGTCGCAGACACACCTACTGGTTACTGTCTGCAGCCACTTTCACACTGTGGGACCCGCTGCCGTGGGGGTGAGGGTCCCAGAACTATGATTTTCAAGGCGATGCTGATACTGGGAACCTCAGTGATTCGGGAGAAGGGAGTGATGGATCTGTCTAGGTAAAGATGCAGACAAGGGAGGGGTGACTTTCAGGAGGCAGTTAGAAGAATCTTGTGCTTGGGAGAGTTAGGGCCCTTTTGGGGAGACCCAAGAACAAAGTTGGGGGTGCAGGAGGGGTCCTCAGGGAGCCAGGTGGGCTGAGGATCCAGCGTGGAGCCCCATGGTCTCAGACAGCGAAGGGCACCCTGAGACCCACCCCTCTGCCCCACGAGCCCGTGCAAACCCTTGAGCAGAAAGAGTCTCACTTAGGGAATATCCCAAACCAGCTCTGGATTTGAGGAGAAGTGTACAAAAATGCAGAAGGTTCAAAGAACAATGTAATATACCCGGTTGATGGTTCAAAATATCATTTTATTGTAGTGAAATAGACGTGATATAAAAATGTACCATCTTAACCAAGTGCAAGGTCCGTGGTATCAGGTGCATTCACACTGTTGTGAGACCATCACCACCACCCGTGTCCAGAACATTGTCATCATCCCAAACTGAAACTCTGGCCCCAAAAACACTAACTCCCCGTCCCCATCCCTCCCCTAGCCCCTGGTGCCCCCTCATCCTACATTCTCTCTCTATGAATCTGATGACTCCAGGGGCCTCATGTAAGTGGAATCCTACACTATCTGTCTTTTTGTGAGTGGCTGATTTCACTGAGCACAGTGTCCTCCAGGTCCATCCATGTGGCAGGTGGCCGGATGTCCTTCCTTCTTAGGGCTGAATAATATTCCACCGTGTGGATGGACCACATGTAGTTCATCCATCCATCGACGATTTTTTTTTTTAAAGATTTTATTTATTTATTTGAGAGAGAGGATGAGAAGAGAGAGAGGGCACATGAGGGGGGGGGTCAGAGGGAGAAGCAGACTCCCCACTGAGCAGGGAGCCCGATGCGGGACTCGATCCAGGGACTCCAGGATCATGACCTGAGCCGAAGGCAGTCGCTTAACCAACTGAGCCACCCAGGCGCCCATCCATCAACGATTTTATCGTATTGGCTCTCACCTTCATTTTTTTCCTTTCAAAGAGGGGAAGGTGAAGTCCCTCTGCAGATGCCCCCGTCCCAGCCCCCGCCCCATGAGTCTGGCCCGCACCCTGCCCAGCGCGGTCTGAGCCTCAGACATGCACCATCTCTGACCAGGGGGCAGCCTGGCTCTGCGTGCATGTCTTCATTTATACGGGCGAGTTCACACCCGTGGCTCATTCCACGGCTCAATTTGGTGGTCTGTGTTCCGGGGCTCGACCAGTGGGAAGCGTCTGGTTGGTTCACATAGCGAGTGATTTTGGTTGTTGGGCTTTTGGCTGAAATAGAAATTGCTTTCGGCCCGTCTGCTGGGTGCTGGGCTTTCGTTTGGACTGAGAATTCTTCCTTTTATCAGCTCTTCCGTTTACTCTTCTGTGAATTGCCGCTCTGCTCCTTTTGTCGGTGACTCTCTAGGAGTTATGTATGAATACTGGATCGAATCCTTTTGTTTCTTTATTTTTTTATTTTTATTTATTTTTAAGTTTTTATTTATTTAAGTAATCTCAACACCCCACGTGGGGCTCAAACTCATGACCCCGAAATCAAGAGTCACACGCTCCTTCGACTGAGCGGGCCAGGCCCCCCTCTCGTTTATTTTTTTAAAGAAGGAGTTGTAGGCAAACTCGGGTCCTTCACATACTGCATGTGACACCACTGTGATGACCCGTCACATGTCAGGACCTCAGGCCGGGCCTGGGGGTGGAGGAGGCCGGGGAGGACGGGCCGGAGGAAGAAGGATGCTCCCTGGGAAGCACGGTGGAGGGGTGAGACGTTCAGGAAGGGAGGGCTTGTGGGCACAGACACAGGGGTGAAAACTGAGCAAAGAGAAGTCTGGAAGTTTTATGAGATCACCCCCGGGGGACGTTTGCCATGACTGGAGACATTTTGGCTGTCATAGTGGGAAGGGACTGAGAACGACCTGGCCCCAAACGTGCATGGTGCCACGTGGCCTCGTGCTAGCAGGATCCATCCCGGTAGTTAGTGAACCACCATCCAACTCGAGCTTACTGGTGTGAGGCAGGATGCAGCACCAAGGACACCTGGCCCAAGCCCATGACCTTGGCCTGACGCGCCTCCTCTGTGTCTTTCTCCCCCAGCCACATCTGGACGAGCCCCGCCTGGGCCGAAGCGTGCGGAGGATGGAAACACTCCCCCGGCAATGTCTCTGGGCCGTCTCCTTCGCCGGGCCTCCTCCAAAGCCTCGGACCTCCTGACCCTCACCCCGGGCGGTGGTAGCGGGCCCCCCTCCGTCCTGGAGGGGGAGATCATCTACTCCAAGAACAATGTCTGCGTGCACCCACCAGAGGGGCTGCAGGGGCTGGGGGAGCACCACCCAGGTGAGCCCAGGAGGTGGGAGGGCCTGGGTGGAGGGGCTTGCTTTTCTTTCGAAAGTAATGAAGCCCCAGCTTTGGAAAGCTTTCGTGTCACTTGCCCAATTGTCCTAATTTCCCCATCTTCGAAGGGGCTGGTGACCTTTAACTTATACACATGGGGCGGGACAGTTTACGGGGAATCGGCCTCAGAAGAAGACATTAGGTCACTCCAGGCTGCTGGGAGCAAGGAGCCTGCAGGCTGGGAAGCGGGCAGCCCTCCTCTGTGGGCGCTGGCCAGTACCCAGGGCCCCCTCCCGTGTGGCAGGAGCCCACCCCTCAAGCTAGGTGGCTGCTTCCCTTCCCACAGCCCCGAAGGCTGTGATGAGAACCAGGCGGACTGTGGGACAGGCCATGGAAATCACCGGCCCTGTCTCCACCTGTCCTTGGACCCCACTGTTCCGAAATTAGGGCAGAAAACATCAGCTGGAGTCTGCAGCAGGGAGATGCAGGGACTGCGAATTCATCCCCCTGGGGCCGTGCCCCAGACACGCCAGCGCCGGGGCCTTTGTGAGCCTGGGGTGGACACTTTTCCTGTGGTGTCAGCGGCTTTGCCATCTTGTGCCAAATCACAGACAAAGAAACTGCATATTTTTCCAGGGCTCAGGACATGGCGGTGGCCAGCTGCCCGGTGCATGGCGGGGCAGTGGGTCACAGCACGGAGCAAAGCATTCGCTTCTCTTCCAGGACGGGTACCTGACCGTGGCTGTCCTCGGGCTGGGGGCAGATCGAAGGCTGTTAGATCTGGTCGTAGCGGCCGGGCACTGACTTCCCTCAGCCCCACTGCCCCCCATGGAAGGGACAAAATGATGGGTCGGTGATACCCAAGTCCTGTGTGGTCCTTTGTTGTTTGTGCAAACGACTTGCAACAAATACATGGATTGCTTTATTTTATTTGTATGTTAACTTCATGAGCGTGCCCGGAACCCCAGGCAGGCAGGCCTCTTTTTTGGATGAGGAAGCTGGTGCTCAGAGAGGCTGGGCCACTCCCGAAGCTTGCCCGGGGTGGAGGTGGGGCAAGGGTGGGCACTCCTCGTTCTTCCCGCAGCCTCCCCAGGCTGCTGGAGGATGCTCAGGCCCCCCCGCCGCCGCGCACCTGCAGCCTGGCTGTGGCCTGTGGACTTGCCCACCCAGCGCAGTCAGAGGCCCCACACCAGATGTCTAAAAGTTATAAATTACAATCAGGCCTGAGCACTTTGCTGTACGCAAATTATGTGTCAACAGAATACTGAATAAATTAATTAAAATACGAAAAGTTTAAATTATGTTAATGGACTATTCCTACCTCGATAAGTCTATCTTTATAGTCACCCAGATGGTCAGGTGCAGGTTTGGAATCATCGGCCCCTACAGGTTCCAAAGCAGGAGAGCCGAGCTCCAGCCCAGCTCTTTCCTGCGCTATGAGGGACCTCGGGCACCCACGTGTGGGCACCCCAGCCTGTCCACAGCCCCCACAGACAGCTCAGGAGCAGGCCCTAGAAGCTGACTCTGGGCTGTAGACAGGGAATTCCAAGATCCTGTGTCCCCGGCGTGTGCTCTAGAAGGGGGTGCAGGCACATGGCCGTGGACGCCTGACCACAGGGCCAACTCTGAGGATTCAAGGAGGAGGCAGAGGTTCTAGGGCAGGGTCTGAGAGTGTTAGCCCTTCTGGTCTAAATCAGAAAGAACAGCACAGCCTTGGGAGAGCTTCGTGGTGATGCTGTTGTGATGGAAGGTTGGGTGGGGGATGGGGGAAGAGGCCTTGGGCTCCCTTCCCAATCCCCGAGCTGCAGGATCTGAGGGTATAGAAACGCATGGCCTCCCCTGCACCTTCCCGTTATCACTGAGTGTCCCCACCTCTTCTGGAAATGGAGCAAGGCTCAGGAGACTCCGGTGCAGGTTCTCAGAGCCCCGAGGGATGTGAGGGCCCAGTTCCAGCCCCAGGGGCTTTCAGAGCGGAGACCAGGAGGTCTGGGCACCTGGCATGATTGGCCCAGAAATCAGGATATCCTGAAGTGGCAGGAAGTGCTGCCTTCCCCCCAGACTGAGCGTCCAGGGACCCAGAGAGCCCACCCGCAGCTGCTGCCTCCTCGGGGAACCACTGTTCTCCGCCCCTGTCCGGGGTCTGGTGCCTGACATCGGGGACGGCCCCTTCTTCCGGAAAGCTGCATTAAAGAAGACACACTGAGACCCCGACTGACCGGAAAACACCCAAAAGCCCGTCTTTGGATTTATTTAGTATGAAACATAAATAATGCCCACAGCCTCCATCGCTCCCAGCTGTGGTGAAACAGGCCCCTGGGCTCACCCAGACCCGGAGGCTGGCTGCGGGCGGGAAAACTCCGGGGCCGCCAGACTGTGTGGGGTGGGGCTCTGAGCTGGAGGAGGGCTCCCCGTGTGTGGAAAGACAGCGACAGGTCCCTGCCTGGGAGCCCGGTGCCCCCGAATCTGCTAAGTGCCCACAGCTTTCACTCACCTCAAGCCTGACGGCACCCCCCGGTCGTGCTGTCTCGGGGCCAGGCTGTGTCTGAAGCCCGGCACCTGCCCAGCCCCCCGTCCTGACCGACCAGGGCGTGGCCTCTAGCAGAAGCCAGACGGAGGCACCGCCGTCCCTAACCTGCCTGTCCTCCTGACCCTCCCAGGCTACTTGTGCTTGTACATGGAGAAGGATGAGCTGCTGGGGAGCACCCTCATCCTCGCGTGGGTCCCCAACTCTCGCATCCAGAAGCAGGACGAGGAGGCGCTGCGCTACATCACCCCTGAGAGCTCCCCGGTGCGCAAGGCACCCCGCCCGCGGGGCCGGCGCGCCCAGAGCTTGGGGACGCCCCACCAGCCCTCCCCTACGGAGCCCAGGCCCGCCCTGACCCCCAGAGACGAGGATACCCTGGTGGTGGCGCAGAGCATCCAGGAGGCCGTGCGCGTCAGCCCTTCACCCCCTTCCGAGGACGGGGAGAAGCTGGCCCAGGGCTTGGGGATGGCCCCGCCAGCACCAGCCCACAGCGACTCGGGGATCCTGTCGGCGGTCAGTTCGCAGGACGGGACGGAGGAGGGGCGGGAGCCGCGGCCCGAGGCCGGCGAGGAGGAGGGCTCCCTCGAGCTGTCGGCGGATGGTGTGAGCAGGGACAGCTCCTTCGACTCGGATTCCGACGCCTTCTCTTCGCCTTTCTGCCTCTCACCCATCAGCGCCGCCCTTGTGGACAGCGGCAGCTCCGTGTTCCTGGACAGCGAGAGTGGGTGAGTGCTGCGTCGGAGCCCCAAGGCCTGCCCCAGGCCCCGCGGGGGGCAACTGTGTGTGTCAGGCCTCTGCTCCCTGAGTGGTGAGGACGGCCTGCGTCTCGCCCTGCCGGGGTCCGGCTCTCCCCAAGCCACGGCCTTGGCACCCACGTCCCATCGTTGATGCTGCCCAAGATGATGGCGAGGGACCCGCAGTGGGGGGTTCCACCTTCTCTCCCCTTCCCGTCCCCTTGGCGGCCTCACTTAGGTTAAGCCATCCCTACCCGTCTGACCTGCCCCATAACCCAGACTAAACCCCACGGGGCCAGGTCCTGGGAATCCTGGTGCGCCAGTTCTTATCACTGGGGGGACAGTAGATTGTCGGCCATCCCACAGACCCCAGGCATGCTCGCTGATGCTCACAAGCACCCCAAACCCTGTGAGGCGGGTCCTAACATGACCCCCATATATAGAAAGGGAAAGCACGGCTCAGAGAGGTTATTGAACTTGCTGGAGGTCACAAAGCCCGTATGCTACGGAGCTGGAAGTGAGCCCAGCTGGCTCCGCCCCTGACCCAGAGCACATGAGGTCACACAGGACAGACGTAAGCAAGGGAGCAGAGGACAAGGAGTTTGAGATGGATTCTCTCCTGATTTTATCCCCTCAACAAGATGTGGTCCATTAGAGCCTGAGAGTGGACTGAGAACCTCGTCTCAGGTATTGGAGCACGCATGTGAAGGGGAGCGGTCCGCTGTACCCCGTGAGGTTCACTGAGCTGTGTGGTGTTTCCCACCAGGGAAGCAGGCTGGGAATGAAACGCAAGCCTGGCTTCTGGAACACCACAGGGCTTGGTCAGAGCTCCCCCTGGTGGGCCACCGACCAGCGCAGGGAGACCTGCAGGGGCCCAGCACCCCCCGGGCCCAGGTGGAGGGAGAGGAGGGACAGGGGCCCAGCACCCCCCGGGCCCAGGTGGAGGGAGAGGAAGGACAGGGGCCCAGCACCCCCCGGGCCCAGGTGGAGGGAGAGGAGGGACAGGGGCCCAGCACCCCCCGGGCCCAGGTGGAGGGAGAGGAGGGACAGGGGCCCAGCACCCCCCGGGCCCAGGTGGAGGGAGAGGAGGGACAGGGGCCCAGCACCCCCCGGGCCCAGGTGGAGGGAGAGGAGGGACAGGGGCCCAGCACTCCCCGGGCCCAGGTGGAGGGAGAGGTCCCGAGCTCTCATCTTTACTGTGACTCAGGTGTTCTGGCCTATGGCCTCATGGCTGAGGTCTTAGTGGCAGAATCAGAATCAGGGCCTGCTGTAATGGGCCTTGTAGTGCCCCGATCACATAAGGAGCTTGGATTTGGGAATTCGGGAGACCTGGTTGGCATGAGCCTGGGAAAGTGCTGTGTCTTCTTAGAACCTCCATCTCCTCGTTCATAAGATGAGGACAGTGACATTTGTTGTATGGGGTTACCCAATGAATTCACTGCCGGCTTCCTTCCCCGCACCCCCTGCCTTGCTGGTTCTCCACCCTGGCTGCCTGCGAGAATCAGGGGACCTTTTATACTCTCATGCCCAGGCAATTCCAGATGCTTCTAGAGCGGTGATTCTCACCTGGGGCCGATTCTGCCCTAGGGGACATGTGGCAGTCTCAGGACACATTTTGATCACAACCGAGGATGGGGATGTGATTGGCTAGTGGGTAGAGGCCAGGGAGGCTGCTCAACACCCCACAATCCCCAGGACCGCCCCCCATGACAAAGGATCCTGCCCACGTGTCTCAGTGCCAAGCCTGAGAACCCTTCCCAGACAGACGGGCGGCCCCAGAGTAGGGACATTGTTTTGTTTTTCCAATTGTGGTAAAGTACACATAACACAGAATTTGCCACTGTAGCCGTTTAAAATTGTACAATTCCGTGGCCTTTAGCACATTCAGTTGTGCCGTGGTGACCGCTGTCTAGTTCCTGAACTTATTCCCCACCCCAAAGAGAAGCCCCACGCCCACTAAACCGCCACTCCCCATTCGCCCTCCCCCAGCCCCGGCAACCACTAATCTACCTTCTGTCTCTGTGGGTTTGCCCGTTGTGAACGGTTCCTGTAAGTGGAATCATGCCACGTGTGGTCTTTGTGTCTGGCTTCTTTGAGCACAATGTTGCTGATGTGGGCCTCCTGTTCATGGCTGGCTAATATTCCAGGCGATTCCGACTGCCGTTGGATGCGAGAGCCCCGCTCTGTACCGCATCGCATGCCAACTCCCGAGCGAAGGTGGGGGGGCATCTCTCGGGTGCCGGGGTTCCGCGGCCACGTTAGGAGGCCTTTCGGGGGTAAGGCTTCTGGAGCCATATGTTTGCTTTCCAGACCCCGGCCCCACCCAGTTTCGTCTGGGGTCATCTGTTTGCTTAGAGCTGCTTCACAGATGGTGGATAGGTCTCTGGGTGTGCAGAGAAGACCGTGGTGTGGTCGGGGAGGTGCCTCCACTGCAGAATCCCTGCAGTTCTGTGGCGCTTCTTCTGGCCCGAGCAGTCTGGCGAGGCTGGGGCTTTGTGCTGCGACAGGACAGAAACGGACGGGAGCCCTCCCTGCCTCCTGGCCACGAGCATGTCCTCAGCCCGGGGTAGGGGGGTTTGACGTGGACACGGCCTGCATCCTGGACGGGACCTGATGGGTGTTACATGGAGGCACACTGGTTCCCGGCCCAGCTGCACATGACAGGTCTCTGGGGGCTTTAAAAAGCAGATGTGGATTCTGGAAGGGGCTGGACGGGCCCTGGAATCTGCATTTATCATAGGCCATTTTGACGAGAGCCAGATTTGGGCGCTGGGCCAGTCCCCGCAGTGCACATTCACTTGCTCCTTTGCTCTCCGAGCCACCATACCAGAGACCGTGGAAGCAAGGATGGTGCTCCTCCACTCCTTCCCACCCCCACGCAGTGCCCCCCGGTGATGGGGCTGGAAATCCTGCACTAAAGGGTCAACTGTATGGGACACTATAGACCAGGCACTCCGCACCCGGCTGCAGGTGAGGATGCCTCGGGCAGCCTTGCAAACGCCTAATGCCCAGGTGGCAGCCAGACCAACTAAACCAGAGCTGCTGGGAGGGGGGCCCAGGGGCTCCCAGAGTGCTGCCTGGTTGAGAACCGCGACCCTGAAGGGTACTACAGGAAGAGAGGTGTGGTCCTTGTGCCTTGGACAGAGAGGGCGTCTGGGCGGAGGTCCAGGGCGGAGGTCCAGAGCGCCGGCACCGGCTGGAGCAGACACTCTGCAGCCGGGCTTGGCTTTGAGGACTGGCATGTGCCCATAGCTGCTCCTGGAGCCAAGGCTCCTAATGTGACTGGGCACTGGGTCCCCAGGAGGGTGCGGGCAGGCTGGCTCACGGGATCCCTCTAGTGGCAGAACCCGAGAACTACACGTGGAGACTGACCGGTGGGCTGGGGATGGGTGAGGAGGAGGAGCACCCCCCCACCCCCCTGCATCTGAGAGTCCCTCCAACATTTCGTTATGTGAGGGCAGTATCCGTTCCTGTACTACCTGTGGGGCATAGCCGGGCAGGGCCTGGTTCCGAGATGGCCAAGGCACCTGCTCTACCCTACCCACCCCCCCGCCCCCCGCCCCGGCTCCCAGCACAGTGACGACCTGAAATCCTTGACCAAATGAGCGCTCGAGGCCCACTGGGGAATGAGTGGCCGAGGAGAGCTGCTGTTCTGGCTGAGATCTGAGTCCCGGAGCGGGGTTGGGTTCTGTGTTCCCTCAGTGCTGTGCCTTCCACGGCATCAGGAATTAGGGCTTGGGATTGGCATGCAGGTGAGGATGATCATCGGGCAAGGGCAGCAGCAAGGTCACTGGCCAGCCTGTCATTTTTCTGTCCTGGAAGTTGCCCGGTCCAGTCTGAAGGGCCAGTGGGTGAGGGTGTAATATAGCAGAACCCCCGTGTGGACCCCCGGGTGGCCTGCCCATCGACCCCGGCCCTGGGAAGTGCATCAACGATGTGTATGAAGAGCTGAGCACAGCTCCTGTCTCCTAAATCGAATGTCTTCTGAACGCATTCTAAGGAATAATCTGAATTTCAGAAATAAAACACATTTGCATGAAGATGGTCATCACAGTACTTTTTATAATGGAGAAAAGGGGGAAAGAATTTAAATATCCAACAGCCGAGAAGGAACTAGCTCAACTCTGGTTCACCCTACCAGACAAGGGAGTTTTATCTGGGGTCAGTGAGCCCCTGAAATCTTAGGCCACTTTTTGTCTGTGTGCTCATGGGCGCACATTTCCTGAGTGGGGGGGCACCACGCGATCTCCGTGTCTGTGACTCCCGAACGTTCAGAACCTCAGTGCCACCAGAAGGAAGGACAGGCTGAACTGTCACATGGAGATTCACAGTGTCTCAGCAGCAAAGCAGGTGGCAAATCCCACGCACATTTTGGCTAAAGTCTATGAAAAGGCCCTGAGCGTGGGTGAGGCCATCCGGGGCAGGGAGGCCCAGGAGAACCTCCTGCCACGCGGGATAGACTCCAGATCTGTGCCTCCGACGTGGTGGCCACTGGCCCCCGTGTGCAGCTGGGCATCTCTGGAAATGTGGCTGGTGCGGCTTCAGGCACCGCGTGTTACGTTTACGTAATGTTGAGGGACCTAAATTTAAATGGCGTGTGCGGGCACCGTGTCAGACAACAGAGGTTAGAGGACGATGTGCCAAAATGTTAAGATACTGTGATTACGAGTAATGTTTTCCTTTTCTCGATTTTCAACAATGTTATTCTGTGGTTATATTCATTTTACGATAAAAACCGAGTTTTAAAACCAGAGAGCCCATTGAAGTCCTGCCCGACTCAGACTGGCTTCCCCCCAGCCTGGCCTGCAAGCTTGTCAGTGAAAAAGCTCTCCCAGGGCGCCTGGGTGGCTCAGTCGGTGAAGCGTCTGCCTTCGGCTCAGGGGTCGAGCCCCACATCGGGCTCCCTGCTCCGCAGGAAACCTGCTTCTCCCTCTGCTGCTCCCCCTGCTTGTGTTCCCGCTCTCGCTGTCTCTCTCTCTGTCAAATAAAAAAAAAGATTAAAAAAAGAAAAGAAAAGAAAAAGCTCTCCCGCGCTGGCCAGTCACTGAGGTCCTGCCAGGAACTGATGCTAATGACCTGCTAGCCGGTCCCCAGAGCTGGGCCCCCGCCCCCGGGGAGAGTTTCCCATCTCTCTGGATCCTCTGTCCTTCCTGGCGCGTGCTCAGGGTCGCCGTCCCAAGTGAAGGGCGGCGTGCGGGGTTGCAGAACTGGCTGGTGGCCTCTCACGGTGGCTTCCTGGGTGCCGTGGCCCAGCCTGCTCAGACATGGGTCTATGCGAGGGGGGCACAGGCCCCGGGGGGACGCGGGCTGGTGAACCCCGGGGCCCACCTGCCCTCGGGGTCCTGCTCGGATACCCACCTGCCTCCAACCTTTGCTCTTGGTCTTGCCCCCGGCCAGCCCGCCGTTCCGCCACCACTCCCCAGCCCTGCCGCCTGCGGCTGGAACCTTCTCCCCCGTGCCGCTGAAGCCCCAGCCAGCCCGCGGGCGGGGAGGACCCTCTGGGCACCTTGTTTGAGCTGCACCTGAAACCCGCGGCCTCGCACTGTGGCTGTCCTGTGAGCCTTACGGGTCTGTCTTGGCAGCGCCATGCCTCAGAACTTTCTGTGGCGATGGGCGCTGTCCAGGCGGGCATTACTGGCCACGTGTGGCTGTCGAGCCCTGGAAATGGGCCTCTTGCAACTGAGCAAGATTTTTAATTTTGTTGGTCCTCAATGAATTTAAATTCTTTTTTTTTTTTTTTTTTAAGATTTTATTTATTTATTTGAGACAGAGAGCATGAGAGGGAGGAGGGTCAGAGGGAGAAGCAGACTCCCCGCCGAGCAGGGAGCCCGATGCGGGACTCGATCCCGGGACTCCAGGATCATGACCTGAGCCGAAGGCAGTCGCTTAACCAACTGAGCCACCCAGGCGCCCCAATGAATTTAAATTCTGATAGCCCCACGGGGCCAGAAGCTTCTGGGTCGGGCGGTGCTGGTCCCCACGAGACGGTCACCGTGGGGAGGACGAAGGTGGCACAGAGGGCCCTCCAGATTCTCTGTAGGAAGAAAAGGGGTCACAGTACCAGTGGCCTGGTGCACCCTCCCCCGTGGCAGGTTTCCCAGGGGTGGCAGAGGGTTCAGGTGGCAGAAGCCCGTGAGGGGGAGCATCACTGCCCAGCTCCAGGCGTTCCCCCCGCCCGCGCCCCCCGCGCAGGACGTGAGGCGGAAATAAATGGTATCTTAAGTGCTTTTTGCCTTTAGGAGGAAACGGCTGTATGACACCAGGCTATCAGCCGTAAAGGCTGAATTATTGATATCTGTCGTCCTCGTCGGTGTAACTGGCCTGCGTGCACACGGGACAGACGGGAGGCGAGAACCCCGGCCTCTCAGAAGGATCTGGAAGCGGCGGGCTCAGGGGCCCAGGTCTGAACGCCTGGAGGTGTTGCTGCCGGGGAACTGCCGCGAGGGACCTGGGGGTGCCGTCCAGGGTCCCCCTAAGCCATCAAGGGCGGCTGGTGGTGTGAGACCGCAGTTCTCAGTCGCTTCCGGCGGTTTTCACGGATAGCCTGGCCATTCCTTTTCCGCACCTCCGGCCGGCAGGACGCCCATGCAGGGGAGGGGGCGAGAAGGACGTGACCCTGAGCAGACCAGGGCGTCAGGGGGGCCGGGGGAGCCTCCAGGCGAGGCGACAGCGTGTTTGCACTGGGGGACGTCCCGGGAGGCCGCTCCAGCAGCGGCAGGACCAGATGGGGGCGGGGAAGGCCCGGGGGCAGCCGCCACCACCCAGGAGAGGGGGTGCCCGCCTGCCCGACCAGCTGTGGGCCCCGGAAAGACAGGAGGTGGAGCGGCCAGGAGCTGGCGGGGAGGTAGAGGGGTGCGTCCCCTCCCTCGAGGTTTCAGGAAGCCACCTCTGCGCCCCGTCGTGGGCCTGCCCGGGGGCCCCGATGCCCCTGCGGATGCTCCAGGGACAGCCGCCCTCGCCCCTCCTGGGCCCTCAGCAGCAGCCTGGCAGCCGGGAACCTGGCAGCTTCCAACGATCTGTTGTTTGGGTTTGTTTGTGCTTCTGTAACTGGGAGCTGAGATTTATTTCTTTAAAACATCCCATCTCCCGACACCCTGCAATCTGTTCTGGGCTTCGTTAAGACTAATCTTGTCTTCTGTTTCTGTAGCACTCGGCAGGCTCCGTGCCGGCTCTCCTCCCTCCCCTCCGCGTGCCCCCCCCCAGTCAAGGTGGCAGTCACCAGCTGCTCTGCTCGAGCCTGCGGTGGGTGACACCCGGCTCTGAAGGAGGCGGCTTCGCGAAGGGCGGCGGCAGGTCGGAGCCCTGTGGACCGGCCTGTGGCTTCCGGGGGGGCAGGCTAGGAAGCCTGGCGGGTGTCCAGGGCCAAGGACGTGCCCTTCACTGTCTGCCCTCAGCCGTGGGAGTCCCTTAGCAGGAGGGGCTGCCCGGGAGCCCAGGCTGGGCCTGGACAGTGCCCCGTCCTTCAGTGTCCAGCCTAGGGGGGCCATCTGGGCAGGGCAGGGACAGGCAGGCTTGATGGGAGAGGCCCCGTGGGTCCTGCGGGGCTGGGAGCCTGGCCAGCTCTGTGGTCAGACCCTGAGCCCCACCATGACCCCTAGGGCGTGACCTTGGCGATGTGTTTCATCTCCCCTTGCCTCAGTCTCATCTGTGAAATGGGGCCATTGTGGGGATAGAGTAAGGCGGTAAAGGAGAGCGTGTGGGGAGGAGTCAGCCCCCCGTGGGTCACCAGTAGTTGTTAGCAGCATGGTCTGCAGGACGGGGACGGCCTGCCGGACGGGAAGTGCTTTGTATTGGTATCTGGGGGGTGCGGCGAGGAAGGACCACAAACCGGGCAGCTGAGAAGAGCAGAAATGGATTCTCTCAGTCTGGAGGCTGGAGGCCTGAGATTGAGGTGTCTGCAGGCCGCGCCCCCTCCGACGGTCTGGGGACGATACTTTCTGCCTCTGCCCACTTTGGGGGGCTCCAGGCGTTTCTTACGGCCGCGTCCCTCCATCCCTGCTTCTGTCCTCACATGGTCTTCTCCTCCGCGCGTCCGGACTCCTCTTCTCGTAAAGACTCTGCTCGCTGCGTGTCGGGCCACCTCATCTTGAGACCCTTGACCGACTATGTCTGTGCAGACCCCATTTCCAAAGACGGTCATATTGGGAGGTCCCAAGTGGACACGAACTTGGGGGACACTATTCAGCCCAGCACGAGCTCAGTGTGAGCTGGCGCATTTAATCCTTGAAGCAAGGCCCAGGGCCGGCGCCGTTCTTCCCCGACCGGGAGAGAGCAGAGGCGCTCACAGCTCGTGTCACTTGCCTGGGGTCACGGCGCACGGCTTGCTGGCCGAGAGACCGGCTTCGGAGAGAAAGCAGGTTGTATGCACGCAACTGGGCGTGGCCGGGCTCCAATAAAACTTTATTTATGGACCCTGAAATTTGAAATTCATGGAGCGTTCATGTGTCATGAAATATTCCCTTCCTTTTGATTTGTTTCAACGTTGAAAAATGTTCGAAACCGTTCTTCACACAAAAACCCGCTCATGGATGCTTGTAGCAGCTTCCGTCATAGCTGCCAACACTTGGGAGCAAACAAGATGTCCTTCGGTGGGTGAATGGACAAAGAAACTGTGGTCCGTCCAGACCAAGGGACTGTAGTCACTGCTAAAAAGAAATGAGCTACCAGGTCCCGGAAAGACCAGGAGGAACCCGGAATGCGTGTCGCTAAGTGAAGGAAGCGTGTGAGAAGGCTCCGTACTGTGTGATTCCAGCTGTGGGACATCCTGGGGGGGCAGAGCTAGGGAGGCAGCGGGAGGATCGGGGACCGGGGCTGCCGGCGGAGCGGGAGGGCGTAGGCAGGGCCTGGAGGACGCTCAGGGCAGTGAGGCCAGTCTGGATGATCAGAGTGGCAAGTGTGTGGCATTGTACCTTTGCCAGACCCACAGAGTGTGCAAGGCCAAGACGAACCCGTGTGAACTGGGGACTTTGGTTATTAAGGGTAATGAGTCGCTATTCGTTCATCAATTAGAACGAGCGTACCGTGCTATGCAAGATGTTAATAATAGGGAAATCATGTGCATGTGTGTGTGTTGGGGGGGGATATCTAGGAACCTTCTACTCAGTTTTTCTGTAAACCTAAAACTGCCCTAAAAAATTAAATATTCTTTTAAAAGCAAGTTCTCAGCTCTTGGGCTGTAACAAGGACAGACAGCGGGAGCCATAATGTGCTGATTCTGGTCTCAACCAGCCCTGACCAGAAATGTAATGTTGAGCCCACGTACATGGTTTAAAATTTTCTAATAGTCTCATTTTTGAACACTTGATTTTGAAAGAACTATAGAGTCACAGGAAGTTGCAAAAAAAAAAAAGTGTGCAGGGAGGTCCCACGAACCCTTCAGCCAACCTCCCCTGGTGGCAACGTCCCACCTGAAACCATAGTACGCCTTCCAAGCCAGGAGGTCGAGGTGGGTACACCCCACAGGTCTGGCCAGTTTTCCAAGGGCCCATCGGGGGCTGTGTGCGTTCAGAGTTCTATACAGCGGTGTAGCTTTGTGTCACCATCAGCCCAGCCGAGACGCCCCATGGCTCCCGTATACCAGCTCGGAACCACTGAGACCGTCCTGCCATCGAATTGCTTTTGCATCTTTGCCAATAATTGGTTGGGCGTATTTGTGTGGGTCCAACAGCCACCCTTTTTAAAAAGTGAAAAAGAGACCTGTAAAATTAATTTTAACAGTTATCCAGCATGCCCCAAATATTACCACGGCAACATGTGATCAGTGTCCCATTATTGGTAAGAAGTGTTTACATTCTGTCTCCGGACTGAGTCTTGGGAACCCCACGTGTACTTTACCCGTAGAACATATCTCAGGGTTAACTTGCTGCCCTTCACGTGCTTGATATCACGTGTAGCCCGGGGCCACCGCATTGGCCGGCCCAGGCTGGCGTCCTGCTTTTTTTGTTTAGGTTTCTCTGGGCAGCCCTTTCCCCTGGATGTCCCTCTCTCTTTGTCCATGATGGTTGGGCAGCTTCTGGGGGAGGGCTGGAGAGTGTTCGGTTGCCTCTGCTAGGGAGGTTCTGCAGACCTGACCCCTCCCTGGCTCTGAGCATGGATTTGGGAGGTCCCCAGCCAAGGGCGTCACCCAAGGAAGCGATTGCACCCGGTGGGTCCCCTTGAAATCATGTTGTTGCTGACTGCCCTGTAGAGGACCATCCGCTCTTTAGAAAGCTGGCCTCTTTCTATGAAAGCTGTCAGGACAGGGGAGGAAAGAAGTGCATTAATCCCTCCAAAACCGAGAGGAAGGAAGTTCAGCCTCCTGGAGAGGGAGCACTCCCTGGGGACTCGGGAGGCACGTTGTCCTTCCCTGCTCCGCTCACAAACCATGACAGCCCCTCTGGGGGTCCTTGATGCAACCTTGGATGATTTGTTGCACGGGGGCCGGAGGGATGCTCTCCGGGGAGCTCTTCCGCTCCAACGGCATGGAGCCACCTTCGGGAGCAGGAAGCCAGGGTCCCCCGGGGTCCCTGGGTGTTGCATCAGCCGCCCGGGCAGGGGGCCCGCAGCAGCTTCCCAGAGACCTAAGCATGAGGTCACAGAAGCAGTGACGTAGCAGTGCCTCCCAGGGACACGGGGAGCTCACACTGTCTTCAGGGACCCACGTCTGGCTGTTGCAATGTAACCCAATACCGATGAAATTCTCCCTAAAAGCGAGAAGCGGTGGCGAATGACCTTTGTCTTTTTTTTTAAGATTTTATTCATTTGACAGAGAGAGAGACAGCGAGAGCAGGAACACAAGCAGGGGGAATGGGAGAGGAGAAGCAGGCTTCCTGCCGAGCAGGGAGCCCGATGTGGGACTCGATCCCGGGACTCCAGGATCATGACCTGAGCCGAAGGCAGACGCTTAACGACTGAGCCACCCAGACGCCCTGTCTTTTTTTTTTTTTTTTTTTTTAAAGGTTTATTTGCTTATTTTAGAGAGAGAGAGAAAGAGAGCATGCAGAATGGCGGGGCAGAGGGAGAGGGAGAATCCCAAGCAGGCTCCACGCTGAGCATGGAGCCTGACATGGGGCTCGATCTCGAGACCCTGAGATCATGACATCTTGATCCGAAATCAAGAGTCGGATGCTTCACTGACGGAGCCCCCCAGGTGCCCCTGACCTTTGTCTTTTGATTGACATGTCCTCGTACCCACTCTGTTTGCCTTAGCATTCATTCCCAGCAGAGTAATCAGCAAGGACTTTTTTACTTGGGTTTTCTGTCCACTTTAACCAATGTTCCTCAAACATCTGTGATGCACAGGGGACCAACAGCTCCTGGCGGCCCCCCCACCTATATCTGGAACACGCTTCCTTGCTTCCGGGAACCTGAAAGTATGGTTTCCCTGATGGTCCTGCCCCTTGAGAGCGGAGGCCTGGACTCCGGTGCAAGCAGGCAGCCTAGGACAAGTCCCTGGCTTTACTTTTGTGGCAGGCAGTGACACAGATGGTCCCCGAGCGTGGCGGCGCTGGAACTGAGCCGTGGGTCCCATCCCAGCTCTGCCCGGCCGTGTGCCCTGGCAAGTCCCTGCCCTCACTGCCCCCCTTTCTCCTCCACGCAGTGGGCACAGTGACCGGTGCGTCCACGAGGCCAGCATGGGGCGTGGCCCCTAAGTGCTCCCGAGGTCCGTGGCCAGGAGCCCCGTCTCAGCTGTGGGTCCCCAGGAGAAGGAGGGGCATGGAGACCGGCCCAGGGTTAGATCGCACACCCCTCTACTCTTACGTCTTGTTTGATGGTCTCCAAAATGGGGTGCAAACCCTTTCGAGAAGGGGGGCCTGTCGTGAGGGGCTTTGGAGCCTGAAGCGACTGTAGGAAGGAGGTGCCTGCCAGGGTTGGGGAACATGGGAGTAAGCATGTTCTGGAAGGGGGAGGGTGGCTGTCTTGTGGGTCACTGGAAGGAGACCCATATACATCAGGGAGGTGGGGTAAGTAAGACCCTGGGCCCAGCAGAGGGGGCGGGTAGGCAGGGCTGGCGGTTAGGGCCGGACTCTGTAGATGGTAGAGGCATCAGGGTCTGTCTTGCTTCTGTAAATATTTAAACACTGGAAGGATTATTTTTGGTAGCTACGGTCTCTCTCCGAGCCTGGCAGGCTGCCGGGCTGCTGGGAAGGGTGTCGAGTGACTGCAGGCTCCGTGCTCGCTCCCCGTGCTCCCCGTTCTGGCGATCCTGTGGCCACCATGTAATTGGGGTCATGGACCCCCCCCTTGGGGAGAGTGTGGACAGACAGAGGCTCCTAGGCTTTCCCCCGCGGGTAGGAACGACATGACAAATGTGGATGTCAGGTCTGAGAAGTTTCCCTGACAGCAGCTGCAAGGGACAGTTCCCTGCACTTCCAGACCGTGAGCAGTGAAGTGTAGGGCCAGGAGCCAGCCAGGCACCCCAGGGGGGTCGCCACGCTCTGCCAGAGCCACCTGGGGTGAAAGGGCGCATTGTGTGGCCCGCAGCGCGGGGGGAGCCTGCAGAGAGCCGTCTTTGTCGGGCCCCCTGGGCAGACGTGCGAGGAGCGTGCTTCCCGGGCAGCCCGGGCCCTGCGGGGCACAGGCGAGCACATGAGCGCCCAGGGCCACCGGCCAGGGTTTTTGCGGAGCGGGCCAGCCTGGTCCCGGCCGGCTGCAGGATCGGGTCTGCCCGGGGCCTCGGCCTCACGGCTTCCCTTGGGAAGGAAGGACGAGGCTGGCAAACACAGCCCCCTGAAACTCCATTTTCCGGAGGTGGCACTTCGTGTGCCCAGCAGATGGCAGGCTTCCTCCAGATCAGCCAGGGGTGTCCCCTGCCCGCTGCGCCCGCCCGCCAGCTTCCCGGCCCCTCCCCAGCGCCCCGCCCCGCACCCGGTCCTCCGCTGATGGCCCATGGCCCAGGGACCTCCTCAAGGGGGGACCTCCCCTCCCCTTTGTTGCGGCCCCTCCTTGCTACCTCCTCTTTGGCTGGCTTGCTAAGCCCCTCTTAGCATGGACAGGAACCGGCCAGTGCCTGCAAGCTCGGCCAGTTACAAGGGCTGGCTGTGTGCTCTTGGGGAGGGGACGCAAGCTCAGGCCCACGCCAAGCGCCCTCCACTGTGAGACCGCCGGATCCTCCTTCCCCGTGGCCTCTCTGTTTGCAGACCATCCCTGATCCTCACTGACCTTCCACCTTCTCTCTGGGCGTTGTGGGTAGAGAGTTGCCAGCATGACCTCCCCCGACCCCACATCACGACAACCACGACCTCCCCAGAGACCAGACAGGTTCTAGACGGGCTTGGCCTTAGCCTCAGAGCAGAGGCACCTGGCTGCTATTAGACCTGGGAGTGGTCAGCTGGATGCAGACACAGGGATACAGCCTGGTTCTTGTCCTTTCCACTGGCCCCCGGCACCCTGGACACACGTGGACATGCTGTGTGGACACACTGACCCCAGGGCGTGAATAAAGAGTAGAGAATAAAGAGGAGGTACCCCCAAAGAATTGAAAACAGGGACTCAAACGGGTATGTGCACACCCACATTCAGAGCAGCATTACTCATGGTCGCCAAAACGTGGGAGCCACCCCGTGTCCATCGGTGGATGGATGGATGAACTACATGTGGTCCATCCACACGGTGGGATATTCAGCCTTAAGAAGGAAGGACATCCGGCCACCTGCCACATGGATGGACCTGGAGGACCTGTGCTCAGTGAAGTCAGCCACTCACAAAAAGACAGATAGTGTAGGATTCCACTTACACCCCAGAGTAGTCACTTATAGAGACTGAGGGTTGAACCGAGGTTGCCAGGGGCTGGGGAAGGGGAATGGGAAGGTAGTGTTTAATGGGGACAGAGTTTCACTTCGGGACGATGACAGCGTTCTGCTGGTGATGGTCGCACAACAATGTGAATATGCTTAATGCTACTGAACTATATACTTAAAAGGGGCTAAAATGGTAAATTTTATGTTGTACTTTGGCACAGTCGAAGCAGAGAGAGAGAAGGAAGAAGTTGAGGTCAGCAGGGTCACTGGGATGGCGAGAAGCCACCTGGGTGTGCATCCTTCCAGCCTTCTGAGAACCAGTGTTTGCGATGAGTTCCAGTAAGCTTGTGCGGGTTGTCTGCTTGGACTTCAGGCTTCGGGAGGTCCCAGGCTGTTGGCTGTGGGCTCTGGGGCTGCTCGGCCTGGAAGGAGCCTGGCACGGCCACTGTGGTGCCCTAGCCAGAGGGGGCTGCCCTGCGAGATGGACACCAGCTCTCAACACGGCTTGTTCGGTCCTAGAGCCGCTTAGAGTAAAATCAGGAGCTGGGCCCTGGAAGCTGGTTCTTCTGGAGACTCCCTGGGCCAGAAAACCTGGAGGAAGCCGGAGGCTTGTCAGGATTAGATCAGGGAATAGATACCGCCGTCCCGTTTTCCAGAACTTCGAAAGACAGATTCTCCCCCAGTCTTCTGGATACTGGGGAACCGAGCAGGCCCCTCTGGGCGTGGGCCCTGGGCCCCATGGTAGAAGGGAGACACAGGGATGCAGCCTGGTTCTTGTCCTTTCCACTGGCCCCCGCACACTGGACACACATGGACATGCTGTGTGGACACACTGACCCCAGGGCGTGAATAAAGAGTAGAGAATAAAGAGGAGGCACCCCCAAAGAATTGAAAACAGGGACTCAAACAGGTATGTGCACACCCACAATAAATAACTCCCTAACACGACCCCCCCAGCACCGCAGGAGGGTGCACCTCTACCCACTAGGCCAACACTGGGAATCCAGTTGGGGGGCATCAGGGCGGGGCTGGCTGGGCATGCATGCCTCGAGGGCACAGCTGTCCCCCGCCCCATCCCCCAGGAATCTCTTTCAATAATGTGTGCTGAGATTGGCCAGAGCCCATGTTTATGCCCCCTCTTAGAGTGTGAACACTGACTTTTCTATTTTAATGAAGGTTCTAGAGTCCTCCCAGCCTGTGGTGAAGCAGGCAAAGGGCAGCTCGGGGTTATGGGCAAAATGAGCAAGGGCTGCTGGAGAGGCCGCAGGAACCTGGCTAGTCAGAGTGGCACCCCATTATGTGCCGGGCCTTGCAGTGGCCACAATCAGGGGCCCAACCTGCTCTCCCTCTTGCTTTGGTTCAGAGCGGCAGGGGGTGAGGTATGGATTGGAGCAGAGACCCCCGGGCTGGCACCCCACCTGCCTGTAGGCACACCTGCCTTCTTGCTGGGATCCAGATGCATTGGCCCATTGTGGGTGTTTCCAAAGTCTGGGTCCAGAAACAGCCACCACATGGTGTGACCTCTGGGTCTGGCAGGTGTTCAAGTTCAACCATAACCTGCCCTGAAAAGGCCAGCATCCCTGACCTCTCAGGGGCCCCTAGTGAGGACCTCAGGCCGTCTGCGGGGCCCACACCTGGGGTTATGGCTCATGGGGTGGCCTGGCTGGGAGCTCAAACCCATGGTGACTCAGCACCTCTCAGCTCTGCCATCCAGGGTCATCCTGTAGACGGAGCCTGTTCAGGCTTGCCCACACGGGGACCATGGGGCCTTTAAAACAGTTCTGAACTCGGCAAAGTCCCTTAGCCAGGGAGCGTTCTGGGGAGGGCAAAGACACGGAGCACTTATTAGGACTTTCTCTATGGCGGGCAAAAAAGCCCATGTCTTTTCACCCTTGAGATAATCTAGCGCCGCACTTCACTGGGGACCTCTCTGTCGCTCAGGCTCCGAGCAGAAAGGTGGCTTGCTCAAGGCCTCACTCTTCAAGAGGACAGAGCCGGCAGAGTCCCACCCACCTGCTCCCTAGACTGGTAGGCAACCAGTTAAGGAGGCTTTGGGCATTTTTTTTTTTTTTTAAGATTTTATTTATTTATTTGACAGAGACAGAGACAGCGAGAGCAGGAACACAAGCAGGGGAGTGGGAGAGGGAGAAGCAGCCTTCCCGCTGAGCAGGGAGCCCGATGCGGGGCTCGATCCCAGGACCCTGGGATCATGACCTGAGCCGAAGGCAGACGCTTAATGACCGAGCCACCCAGGTGCCCCAGAGGCTTTGGGCATTTTAACCGCCTGCGGGGGAATAGCCCATGAGCTGTGGTGTGCCCCTGGCAGGGCCTCAGCTCGGGGGACCCCACTCCAGTTATTTAATGGGCAAAATGCATTCCTGGTGCTTTTCCATCAGGGGAAAACAGTGTTGCTGGTCAGGGTCTTAAGTGGCACCCCACATCTGGGGTGCCCTCAGGGCCCCCTGGAATCCCGCCTGTGAGTGAGATTACCAGGTCGCTGTGCCTTGGCCTTTCACACCCAGTTCGAGTTTGAATAATAGACAGTAGAAAAATGTCCCACTGACCCCTCTGCATTTTTTTTGTTTTTTTTTTAATTCCAATTTAAGAAACATCCTTTTGGGAAATCTTTTCCTCCTTTACTGATTGAAAGGCTTCTCCTTGGCAGGACTGAGGGGGTCTGGATCCCCAGAAAGGGCCTGGCATGAGAAGGCAGGTGTGGGTTGGGGTGTGGTGGCCCTAGCCAGCTCAGCTGGAAACGGGGAGTCACAGCCAAGCCCAGGACTCAGCAGGACTGGCCGGGACAGGCTCCACTATACCAGGCAGAATTAGGCCTTGATTTTTTGAGGCTTTAACCAACAAAACAAGCAGGGGGCACTGAGTTTTGCTTTGTAGCTCATTACCAATTAAAGGGCCAATATCCCACGCATAGAACCTTCCAGAAAAATGCCCTTCACCCCTAAAGTTAATGATTTGAGTTTTGTTCCCTGTCTGTTGGAATTGGTTTGCTGAGTGGCTAATGTCACAGGAATTTAGATTCACCAGGAGAAGCCCCGGCTGGTGGAGCAGGGTGCAACCAGCTGAGCCATGTCTGACCTTCCTCCGTCGTTTGATGATCGGGCAAATCCGTGGCCAGGAGCCCCATCCCGGTTGTGCCCACCACACCCCTCGGGAACATGCCTGGTGGAGCTGACTATGGGTTTGGATTTGACGCATAGCTCTCTACAGTTGACAAAGGGAGACTATGTCAAATTTGGGCAAATTGGCCACAACCATTGCTGGAGCCAGGGAGAGAGGCCCATCAGCTAGAGTGACTTCTTCGGGGAGTGTTGCTTTGTTTTTGTTTTTGTTTTTGTTTTAAAGATTTTATTTATTCATTCGAGACACAGAGAGAGAGAGAGAGAGAGAACACGAGTGAGGGAGAGGCAGAGGGAGAAGCCGGCTCCCTGCTGAGCCAGGAGCTGGACATGGGGCTCGATCCCAGGACCCTGGGATCATGACCCGAGCCGAAGGCAGATGCTTAACCACCTGAGCCACCCAGGTGCCCCTGTTGCTTTGTCTTGTGACTTTGGATAGAACATACAAGACAGGGCAAATGCCTGCTTGCCGAGGAGCCAGGGCTGGTGGCCAGGCCAGCATCTATCTGGCAGATGTCTGGGAAAATGTTCAAAGTAAATAAATGTGACGATTTCTGGGTGGGCGTGATACCTTCCCCTCTTTCCTAATCCTCACGCCTGGGGCGGGAACCCCAAGGGCAAGTTCTGGTCCTTTTGCTACAGAAGGTCAGCCTGGGCCTGGACCGGAACAGGGAATATTGGCTTAAAACCCACACCTCTGTACGCGTACACATGCACTGTGCTCGTGCACGCATACATACGTGCCCATGCACACAGACTGCACACGTGATACACGCGGGCACGCGGGCATGCGCACACATACATGCAAACACAAAGTTTCAGAGAGAAAAGCTTGAACATCTTTTGTTTGAGTCTGAAGGAAATACTCAATATCCTCTCCTTGTCTCCTATTGAGTTTTTTCTTTCTCTCTTTTTTAAATCACTTTCAGAATTGCTGGGCTAGTTTTTCCAAGTTTAAGATACTCCCCTTCAGATCTCATACTGCCATAGCATCTGGGACCTCAGAGGGCTCCCAGAGGGATGAGGCCACGGTTCCAAAGCTGTAAGGGAAGCATACTTCTTCCCAGGGACACCCTCCATGGGGTGGAGGAACAGTGCTGGTTCTTGATCGCTGGGCACATTCCTGCACCTGTTTATTCTGTTTTAAAAATAACCTCCTTGGGCGCCTGGGTGGCTCAGTTGGTTAAGCGACTGCCTTGGGCTCAGGTCATGATCCTGGAGTCCCTGGATCAAGTCCCGCATCGGGCTCCCTGCTCGGCGGGGAGTCTGCTTCGTCCTCTGACCCTATCCCCTCTCATGTGTTCTCTCTCTCTCATTCTCTCTCTCTCAAATAAATAAATAAAATCTTTAAAAAAAAATAAAAAATAAAAATAACCTCCTTAAAGTAAGTGCTTGTTGCTCACCAGCACCCACACAGATATCCTGGAACAATTCCCTGTGCCGGTTGGGGTTGGGGTCATGGCCTAGAAAGATGCTCCTGGCTGGAGGCCCAATTCTGCCTTGGGCAATGACACTGGCCACATTCCCATGGCGGATCCTGGTCCTGCCATTCTGTGGCCTGCAGTGGAGATGCCTGGGCCCCAACTCACATCCAGGACCTTCTGCAGAAACAAAATACATCACGGGGAGCTTTGTTCCAAGGCCGCTGAGGGAAGGGAGCTGGGGTGACACAGCAGGAGAGACCATAGGGCAAGAGGGTGCAGCTGACCCCAAATCCAGACCATCCCAGAGGTCATGACAAATGCAACCTTGGCACCCCCAGCCCCCACCACTGCCCTGCCAGGGAAGGGCCTCAGACACCGATCTGGCTTCAGGCTTCTCACTCAACCAAGACTTTCCATTGGCCCAACAGGGGTGACATGTCCCACGGAAGATGAAGGACGCAGGGCTCAGCCACACCCCTCCTGCAAGGTCAGGTTTGTTGAGCCTTTGCTAGTGAATGGAAACCCCAGCTGGGGTTTTGGTTTCCAAGATTAAATCCATCCAGTCACAACGGTCTCCCTGCCCTTAAGAAGCAAGGAATGGGGCATCTCAGGCACCCTGGGGTGACAACCCCCTGTCTGTTTATCATTCCAAGCTCTGCCTTCCAAGATGGAAAACGTCTTTGTCAGGGGAAGCATCTGTCCCCTTCTGTTCTGTCTTTGCCAGTGGAGGTCTTGGGGTGGGGAGACTTCACAAGGATGCTGTGCAGGCGGGGTCTCTCCAAAACTGTCCTGGGGGCTGTGTCACCACCAGGGTATGGGGAGGATGCAGGACTGAGGCTTCTGCTCTTAAGCTCTGATTTGAAAGTGCATTGGTGTCCATCAAAAGCATCCTTGTGAGGGGCGCCTCACCTCGTGGGTGGCTCAGTCGGTTAAGCGTCTGCCTTCGGCTCAGGTCATGATCCCAGGGTCCTGGGATCAAGCCCCACATCGGGCTCCCTGCTCGGCGGGAAGCCTGCTTCTCCCTCTCCCACTCCCCCCGCTTGTGTTCCCTCTCTCGCTGTGTCTCTGTCAAATAAATAAATAAAATCTTAAAAAAAAAAAGACAAAAAGGGGCGCCTGGGTGGCTCAGTCGGTTAAGCGTCTGCCTTCGGCTCAGGTCATGATCCCAGGGTCCTGGGATCAAGCCCCGCATCGGGCTCCCTGCTCCGCGGGAAGCCTGCTTCTCCCTCTCCCTCTGCCGCTGCTTCCCCGGCTTGTGCTCTCTCTGTCTTTGACAAATAAGTAAAATCTTTAAAAAAAAGAAAGAAAAGAGAAGCCTTAGAATGGGAGAAAAAGGGACGCCTGGGTGGCTCAGTCGTTAAGCGCCTGCCTTCAGCTCCGGTCATGATCCCGGGGTCCTGGGATCAAATCCTTGCATCGGGCTCCCTGCTCAGCGGGAAGCCTGCTTCTCCCTCTCCCACTCCCCCTGCTTGTGTTCCCTCTCTCTCTGTGTCTCTCTCTGTCAAATAAATTTAAAAAATCTTAAAAAAAGGGCGCCTGGGTGGCTCAGTTGGTTAAGCAACTGCCTTCGGCTCAGGTCATGATCCTGGAGTCCCGGGATCGAGTCCCACGTCGGGCTCCCTGCTCAGCAGGGAGTCTGCTTCTCTCTCTGACCCTCCCCCCTCTCATGCTCTCTCTCTATGTCATTCTCTCTCTCAAATAAATAAATAAAATCTTAAAAAAAAAAAATCTTAAAAAAAAAAAGCATCCTCGTGGATTGGACTTCTCTTCTGGAGGACGACCAGAGGTCTCCTTGCATCTATGCACCGAGCGTGGATGCGGAATGGGGAGCCTGTGCCTGGAAAGACCAGGTCTGAGTCCCGTGAATAAGACTGGCGATGGACACTGACCCAAAGTGGGTGGATGCGGACCAAGCAAGCACCTTTGCTCCCCCCCGCCTCCCATGCACTGGGGGCAAACGGTAACTGGCGCCGCAGTGACTTATTCAAGTGTTAATCAAACACTTTTATTTTCTGATTATCTCTCCGTTTGATAGATGGCAGATGCCAGTGCAATCAAAATATAAACAGACTCCAGTCGGAACATTTCAAGGAAGAAATCAACCATTCCGGAGAGCAGGGGACAGCACCCCGTCTGCCGCCTGGCAGAGAGTTTCAGTGGGAAAAATTATTTTCCATAACCTTTTTGCTTTTTATTTAAATTAAGCTTCACCAAGCAAGTTTGGCAGTAACAGAGGGCTCCTAATTTGGTCCCCCTTGACCTCTGCCGCCTTGATTGGCGGGCTGGAAGTTGTGCCTGGGAGGTGAGAGTGAGCAGAACAAATGCCCAGGACAGCTCTGCGTCCCCCGAGGACCCAGGCGGAGGGGGGGTTGTGCAATTAGAGAGGTCTTCACACAGAAAGTTAATTAGCTACTAAATAGCATTTAGCACAGTTTACGATGGGAAATGCATGTCTGAAAGCAAATGGAGGAGATCTCACCGGAGAGCGGGGCGGCCGCCACAGGGCGAGGGCAGTCCCGGCCTGCTGGCATCTCCCCTCCCGGGGCCCACGCCGCGCCAGGGCCGCAGGGCGGGGACTGTCCCCCAAGCAGCCCGGGCCTGGCCTCAGCGCAGCGCTCCCACCCACCCCACACACACTGCCCGGCCTCCCCGTCGAGAAATGGCTTAAATGTGTCTTCGCTTCCTGGGAACTGTGTCTGTCCTGGGTTGAATAGTGTTCCCCCAAAATTCATGTCCATCCAAAACCTCAGATGCGACCTTAACTCGGAAGGTCTTAGCAGATGTAACTGAGGATCAAGACGAGTCTGCACGAGATCAGGGTGGGTCCCAGGGTGAGGGTCCTTGTAAGAGACAGAAGAGGCCACAGAAAGACACAGGGAAGAAGGTCTTGTGAGGATGCAGGCAGGGGGTCAGAGGGATGTGCCTACAAGCCAAGGACGCCGAGGATGCTAGCAACCCCCAGACACAGGAAGACGAGAGGCAAGATTCTCCCCTCGAGCCTTCGGAGGGAGCGCAGCCCTCTGGACACCCTGATCTCAGAGTGCTGGCCTGCAGGGCTGCGAGAGACTGGATTTCTGTCGTTTTAAGGCGCCCAGTTGGTGGTGATCTGTTCCAGCAGCCCCAGGCGACGGACAGTGTTGCTGGCCACAGTACACCCCTGACCTCGTCCACGGGGCCAGGAGGCCGGTGTGGGTGCAGGTGCCTGAAGCCAGAGAATGGCTTGGTGGACGGGGTGGGGGGGACCTGGGGTCCCCAGAAAAGTGAAGAGGCAGCATCAGGACCACCTCTGTTTTCTGTAAGATCTAAGTACTGACTTAGGTGTTGATCATTTGACCTTTATGTTTTATTTCCCTGTTGAAACTGCGGGTTGATTGCTTGGGGTCATTTTTTTTGTTTGCAGAGGGTAGGTTTTTGCTTTGTTTTGGTTTTTCATTTGTTTGGGTTTCTTTGCCCTCCATGTTTTTCATGCTTTGGAGGGATTTTGTTTTTCTTTCATAATTATGAAAGTCACAGGTGCTTGCCAAAGTAATTTCGTAAGAGGGGTGAAATCTTGCCTGTGATCCACCACCCAGTGCGGCCCTTGGTGACATTTTGCGGTGTTTCCTCCTGCCTTGCCTTTATTTCTTGTTTGTGTGTTTCTGGTGCCTGAGTTATTTTAGAGAGTTGTACATATGCTATTTGTAAAATTGGGTTACTTGGCTTTAAAAAAAATAGTTCAAAATCCTGTTATATGTGATACGTGCAAAAAGCATTTGGGACATGCGTGAAGATACAGCATCGTACTTGTAGGAGCCCTGTCAGCCTTCATGCAGCTGCGGACTGGAGCCCCCCTTGTCTCCCCCCGTGTCTCCCCCCTTGTCTCCCCCATGTCTCCCCCTGTGTCTCCCGTGTCTCTCCCGTGTCTCCCCCGTGTCTCCCCTGGTGTCTCCCCCATGTCTCCCCCCATTGTCTCCCCCCGTGTCTCCCCCCGTGTCTCCCCCCGTGTCTCCCCCCGTGTCTCCCCCCGTGTCTCCTCCGTGTCTCCCCCGTGTCTCCCCCCGTGTCTCCTCTGGTGTCTCTCCCGTGTCTCCCCCCGTGTCTCCCCCCATTGTCTCCCCCCGTGTCTCCCCCCGTGTCTCCCCCCGTGTCTCACCCCATTGTCTCCCCCCGTGTCTCCCCCCGTGTCTCCCCCGTGTCTCCCCCGCTGTCTCCCCCCGTGTCTCCCCCGGGTCTCCCCCCGTGTCTCCCCCCGGATCTCCCCCGGGTCTCCCCTGGTGTCTCCCCCCGGGTCTCCCCTGTGTGTCCCCCCGTGTTTCGCCCGTGTCTCCCCCCGTGTCTCCCCCATGTCTCCCCTGGTGTCTCCCCCGTGTCTCTCCCGCTGTCTCCCCCCATGTCTCCCCCGGTGTCTCCCCCGCGTCTCCCCCCGTGTCTCCCCCCGGATCTCCCCCGGGTCTCCCCTGGTGTCTCCCCCCGGGTCTCCCCTGTGTGTCCCCCCGTGTTTCGCCCGTGTCTCCCCCCGTGTCTCCCCCATGTCTCCCCTGGTGTCTCCCCCGTGTCTCTCCCGCTGTCTCCCCCCATGTCTCCCCCGGTGTCTCCCCCGCGTCTCCCCCCGTGTCTCCCCCGGGTCTCCCCCCGGGTCTCCCCGGGTCTCCCACGGTGTCTCCCCCCGGGTCTCCCCCGTGTCTCCCCCCGTGTCTCCCCCATGTCTCCCCGGTGTCTCCCCCAGTGTCCCCCCCGGGTCTCCCCCCGGGTCTCCCCCGGTGTCCGGAAGGACCCGCCTTCTGGGATGCAGTGTGTCGCTCTTCGCTCCTCCGCAGTGGGCTCTCTACGTAGGTGCGTCTTTGCCGACAGTATCACCTGCCGTTTGCCTGATTTCGAGCATTATAAAAAGCCACTGTCCTCTGCAGTCCTGCGTGACTTAGCTCTGCGTCTCGGTCATGCCTGCGTTCATCTATATGGACAGCGGTGCCGGTGTCCAGGCTTGGCCCGTTTCTGGTGGTCCGTGTGCCTGTCGATCCCTGTCTGGTTTGTCTTCGGGGTTTTTCTCTAGTTCCCGCGCCCGTCTGTGGTGCGGGGAGCAAACCCCTATGGGGGGCACACATGGGCCCCACGGCATGCAGTGTGTGCGCCCCACACCATGAGATGCACCCACTGTCTTCCCCAGCCCTGGGCCCGCCTCGCTCCCACCCCCAGGACTGCAGAGCTCCGTCCTGCTATTTCCAGTTCTTGTCCTGTCATCAGTTCTTCCCTGCTTCACGTCTTCTTTTTTTTTTAAAGATTTTTTTTTAATTTATTTATTTGAGAGAGAGAATGAGAGAGAGAGAGAGCACATGAGAGGGGGGAGGGTCAGAGGGAGAAGCAGACTCCCCGCCGAGCAGGGAGCCCGATGCGGGACTCGATCCCGGGACTCCAGGATCATGACCTGAGCCGAAGGCAGGCGCTTAACCGACTGAGCCACCCAGGCGCCCTGCTTCACGTCTTCTTAATGGCAGTAATTTTTAACACCTGCATAGTATCCTTTTGGGTAGATGTGGGACATTTCACTTGACCACACGCCTCTCGCGGACATTTCCTTGTCTCTGGCTCTGCACTGGTCCTGGGAGGAACATGTCTGTGCTTCGCGCTCAAGCACAAATAGGATGATTTCTCCAGTGGGTTCCCAGAAACAGAATCAAAGAGGGGAGCATTTTCAGCTCTTGAGACACGTTGACAATCGCTGCTTTAAAGGTCTGAGCCTTGGTGGGGGACACATTGACACACTCCCTACGCACACAGAGGTTCCGTATATCCTGCGCGTGTGTACGTGCAAAGGTTGAATGCGGACACGTGTATGCACACGGGCAATGTGACGTTATTTATCTAACCAAAAAAAAAAAAGGAAGACATCCCAAGTCCTCAGGAGGTGTGGCCGACCCAACATACTGACGGGACAAAGGCCACGAGTATGGGAACGGAAAATGTCCCGCTGGAACACGGTGCCGACAGCGTGGTCCCGTTTGCGCTCCAGCGTGTCCGTGTGCCATGAGCCCCGCACACCGGAGTCCCCCACAGCTCCCCATGGAGCAACAGGACTGAATCGGGGCTGGGGCTGGTGAAGGAACGGGAGACTTCACCGTTTTGCCCTACTCGCGTCTGAGTGTCTGAATTTGTGACAAGCCCATTCCTTTCCGCAGTAAAGAATTGGCGGAGAGGGCCGGGCATTTGCCCGTTCCCTTCGCCTCGGGCAGGAGGACGTGCCTGCCTCACTGCAGACCTCCTGACATTGCTTTCACCCGTTCGGAAATCACTCACTGCTGATGCCAGTGCTTAAAAAACCGTGTTCATTTGCGTTTCTTTATGGCGGACACCTTTGAATGTGTTTCTGTGCGCTTATTCACGTTGTTTCTTCTTTTATGAAGAAAAAGACATTGGCCCAGTTATCTCCTGGGGTCTTTGTGGTTTTTATGGAAGAGCACATCAAAGAGAAAATGCTATTAGCCCTCATGGGAAGGTCCCCAAAACCTCCTCGAGGACCGCTTTGGAATTGTTTTCGTGGAGAGCAGGAAGCAGGGGGAGGCGGCCCGGGATCTGCCCCACACATCACCTTCTGGCATCTTACCCCTTCCACCCTGTGAACCGCCTTGGAGGGCTTTGGTGTGGGGCGCTAAGTCAGGCCAACAGGGGATGCCGCACCCCCCCCCTCCCCCAGAGCAGCCTTTCCAAGCTCCCCCGGTCCGTGAATAGACATTTGGCTCTAAGAATACTCTGTCGGCCAATGTTCCAATCCTGGTTTGCCTTAAATACCCCAAGCCAAGCCAAGCAGCGCTGTTGGTCAACCTGGAGCCAGGCCCAGGGGATGAAGAAACAAGAGACGAGTAGGGGGCGTTGTAGGGAGGGAGGAGGGAAAGGAATCAAAGACAAGTCTGGTGCTGACATCGCTCGTGGATGAGGTGCTGTGTGCAAAATTCAGGTTTGCTGCGTCAACCTTGTGGCTGAGATTTCAATGAATATAAATGAGTAGCGCTCTCAAAGAAGGCAGGTGATTTTATGGTTTGTTATCATGAGTTGCTGGTTTGGGTGGGGCACGCGGTCCAGTCCCCCGGGCGCCGCTCTGCTGTGCTGGGCCGCATGTTTTGGACCCGCAGCCAGGACTGGCTCTCTCTGCTGTAGGGGCTCCTGGAGGTGGTTCACGCCAACCCTGGATGTGGGAAGGAGATGCTGGGAGTGGCCCCAAGCCCAGAGCTTGGGATCCAGAAGGTTCTGGCTTCAAGCTCCACTCGTCCTCCCCCTCGCTGTGTTTCTCAGCAGGTGCCTTCACTCCCTATGCCTCGGTATCCGCGTAGGAAAACGAGGTGACTGGCCTCAGGATCTTTAAGGCGCTTCTGGGACCACGTGCTGCTTTTCTGGACAAACCAGACTCCAGACTCCCCCTGCCCTCCCCCCATAAACCTCCTCCGATGGTCTTGCCGCTCTGGGAAGGGGTGTCGCAGCCCGCCAGGTGGAGCTCGCTGATCTGTGTGACGGTCAAGGAGCCCTTGCTGCCAAGCCCAGAGAGAAGATGAATTTGGGCTGAAAGCCTGAAAAGGAGTTCATGAAATTTAATCAGATGCCTAAGGGGAACACCTAAATTTAGTCAAATTATTATTAGTATTCATTCCATTTTTAAATTGCCTAGGGGAACGTCACCGAAAGCGTCGGGAAACCACCAGCCTGGGTGGTGATGGTTCTGTTTCTGCAGAGCCGTGGGGCACGTCGGGGCACCACAGGGGTCCCTACAAACCACATGCCTGCCGCCCAGCGGCACCCTGGCCTGGAGCCAGAAGGTCCGGGATGGGGAGAGCAGGTGACCACAGGGGGTCAGGCACACCTGAAGGCTTCCTGTGTTTGGTGTAATGGACCCACAATGAATCACTTGTTGACCTCGTCAGCACCAGGCTCTGGTCGCCGGAGCCCGCCATGCACGGCAAGGCCCCTGGTCAAGGATGACTCCCACCCAGAGTTTCCTCCTTGCTATTTAGCTACTTGGTCAGCTTGTTACTTTGTCTGCCCTCTACCTCTGCTGCTTCTGGAGCCTGGGGCGGGCTTCCTGGTGCGTGGGAGAAGTTCCTAGAACAGGTGTACAATGGACAACGGGGCCCCTTCCTTCCTGCTCCTGGTAAGATGTAAGACCTGTGTGATTTGGGGCCCAACAGATTGGAGGGGGACTTTCCAGGGCTGATGACCCATTCCAGGCATTTTTAAAAAAGATTTTAGGGGTACCTGGGCGGCTCAGTCTTTAAACGTCTGCCTTCGGCTTAGGTCACGATCCCAGGGTTCTGGGATCGAGCCCTGCATCGGGCTCCCTGCTCCATGGGAGGCCTGCTTCTCCCTCTCCCACTCCCCCTGCTTGTGTTCCCTCTCTTGCTGTGTCTCTCTCTGTCAAATAAATAAATAAAAAGATTTTATTTATTTATTTGAGAGAGAGAGAGTGAGCAGGACGGCGAGGGACAGAGAATCTGAAGCAGACTCAGCACTGAGCACAGAGCTGGACATGGGGCTCAATCCCATGACTGTGAGATCATGACCTGAGCTGAAATCAAGAGTCGGACACGTAACTGACTGAGCCCCCCAGGCACACCCCCCCCAGTTCCAGGCATTTTTGCAGAAAAACCACACAAGGCCAACGTGGTACCTTTTTATTGCCCTAAAAAACCTGCTGTGTGAGGAGCCTGCGCTTCCTCCCGCCCCCACACAAGTGGCCGTGCTCCTGGCCTCCCCACCTCCCCATCCTCCTCCAGCATCACATTGTTGGTTTTGGCTTGGGGTCCCAGCTTCTTCTTGAGGGGGTCATGAGGCTGGCAGGCAGGCTGGGCTGGGCCTGCTACCGTGGGTGCCTTCCCTCTCTGTCGAGGCTGGGAGCCGGGACCGCCATGGGCGTGCGTCCTCTGCCTTTCTCTGCCAGTCCAGGGGTCTTGGCAGTGTGGCCCCCGGGGCCTCGCCTCTGCCAGGGTCTGGCTCTTGCCAGATCTGTGTCGCCCCTTATTTTTCTCGGGCATACACAACTTCCCAAGTGTGACCATGAGTGGGCTGAGGACATGCAGCTAACGAGTGCACGTGGCTCTAGAACTCTCTCATTTTCTCTCCTATGCTAAATTTCTGTAAAATCTGGGGGTTGGGGGGGACGTGTAACTCTGCTTTTCGTTCTTTTGGAGTTCAGAGAGATCTCTTTCCTCTTATTTTCTTAGTCAAGTCTGTTTCAAGGATGAAGTCAGCTGGGAATAAAGCCGAACACTTGGTCCTCAAAAGCCTGGTTCGGGAGCAGCCAGGAGTGGTCTCCAGACTGCTTGGGCTATTAATTATTTTGCTTTATTTATTAGATGTACCCAGCGTCCCTTAGCCTCCAAGCATATTTGCAAATGCCTTAAGGGAAAGAGAAAAACAATGATTGCTGCCATCAGAGTCTCCAGCCCATCATGAATAATACTGTATAATGACGTTAAGTGGAGAGGGCCCCGCACAGCATCCCACGTACATCCTGTCTACCTGTGTGAAAATTGTAATGCGTCTGATGCAGGGAAGCTCAGAAACTCATGAAAGCAACTGGATGGTTTAAATGACATTTTTCTTAATTTTACTTAGAAATTGGATGGCGTCATTCTATTTGACTCAGAAAAAAAAAATGCAAACAAAAACAGCATCCAAAGGACGGGTGCGTCCTCTCCTGCCTGCCATGCGGGTCTGGGCCTCCCAGTGCCGCTCCCCCTGGGCCATCAGAGGAAAAGAAGCAAGGCCTGGCCTGGTTATCTTTTCCTAAATTGTGTTGGTAATAAACCTGAATAATGTGCCTGTTCCCTTCCTCCCCGTGATTTACGCCTTTCATAATTAGCCCTGCACGCACACGTGATGTCAGGGACAGAGAGACAAGCGCTGAGACACGGCCCTCCCGGCTCTGAGCAGCGTGCAGAGCTGTGATTTATGCCCCGCTCGGCCCGTCTTCCCTAGGCCTGCGGCTCCCGTGTCCCTCTGGGCGGAAGAGCCAGGTTGGCCTCGGGCGTGGGCTGATCACACCCGAGCTCAGCCACAGCAGGTTCTAGGGACTGAAACAGCAGACTCTGCCCGGCCTCCACTCTGAAAATTTGCAATCGCGTCAGAAACGACACTCTAAGCCCGGGAGGACCGGTCCCTGGGGTGCCCCGGGGCACCGAGGTTTCCGGAAAGCTTGTCAAGCTCACACTGGCCGTGCAAGGGGCCACAGTCACCCGGGTTTAGTGCCCTGGCCGGCCATTCGGGAAGTGACATTGACTGTCCCCCCGTGCCCTGCCCGGCCGGGCTCTGCCAGCAAACCCCAGCATGGGCCCCACGGCTGCCGCGGTCAGCGGAAACCAGACAGAGTCCAGCACAGCGACTGGATTGATCCAACGCTGCCTGTGCGCACGCGCGTGTGTTTGTGTGCACGTGTGTGTGGTGTCAATTACGGCGGATGTGCCTCCGGTTTTGCTTGGAATAGTCGGCTTAGTGTGCGTTTTAGAAACTGCCAGAACTTGAGAGCCTAATGGGGTCTCGGTTCTCAGAGTCCAGCCGCTGTCGGCTCCATCGCTCCGTTTTACAGATAGAGAGGAGGACACAGACAGTGAGGCCTCCTTTGTCACCTGCCCGCATCCTCCTCCGTGCTGGGCCCTGCCAGGCGCAGACACATCCCTGCTGGGGGCCATGACACACCCCAGGGAGGCGTGCCTGCTGGGAAGGGGCTCGGGGCAGGGCCAAGGGCTCAGGGAAGGCGGGTCCCTGTCCGTGGGGTCAGAGACTCCAAGGTGGGGGACTGCCCCTCAGCTCCGGCCTCTCCTCCTTTAGACACAGGCCTGGCGAGGTCCCCTCCCTGTCAGGGTACAGGGAACAGGGGATAGAAAGGTCTCTACCTGAAGTCCCCTTTTTACCCTGATCCCTCATTCACGGAGGGTTCGGCTGGGCTCCAGAGGATTCGAAGAACAGAGAGGTGCGGAGAGGGGCACACATGCAGAGGCCGAGGGCTGGGGGGTGGCTAGGACCCGGCATGGCAAGCACTCTGGAGCCCAGACTTGGAAGGAGATGATACAGGGTTGCGGGGCCTGTGCAGGGTGGAGGGCGTCTTGCCTGGACTGACTGTCCCATAACCACAGACGGTGGGCCGGGCAGCAAGCTGCACCTGACGAGCAGACAGAATAGCAGCGTCCACCCAGCCCTGTCCCAGTGGTCTCCCCCAACACACTTTACAGATGAGGAGACTGAGGCCCAGCCAAGGTGGGTAACTGGCCAGAGACCACATAGGCTGGTTAAGGAGCCAAGCCAGGATGGGTCCCAGGTCCTCCAGGAGCTCTACCTGCAAGAGGGAGGATTCCCCTCGGCTTGACTTTGGCTGGAAGAATGTAGGCACACCTCATACACGCCTGGTGCAGGCGTTCCTGTTCTGGTAAACACACATGTGTGCATGCTGCTGTGCGTGTCTTACTTGTGGTCGGCTACTGGTCGGCCGGCCCCGTCTGAAAGCCGTGTGAGAAACGCCTGATGCTTGGCACGTGATGGAGGGTATGCTCTCCTGCTGCAAATTGCAGCGGCCTGGAGCAGTGGCCGGGTCTCCCTGGCCTCAGTTTCTGCATCTGAGAAGCGGGCATGCCCATGATGGGGTGGGGTTCCTGCATGAACCTTTAGAACCGAGACTGCTCAGTTTGTGTTAGCGATTTTATCTCATCCTCTCGGCTTTGGGCAATGAACAGCTGGGAGGAGTGAGACCACTGTTTGTCCCGTGTGTGGACCAGTTAGCTTCTGGGGAACAAGGCAGAACGCGGGAATGCCCAGCAGCATGCGGTCGGCAGCCAGGACCCGCCAGCCGGCGGCTGTGTCACTGCGAAAGGTCCCCGCGCCCCACCGGGCTGCCTCACCCGTCACCCGTGAGTGGCGGAAGCTGAGAGGGCCGGGACGGCCATCCTCGTGACTGAGAGGCCTCTGTCACCCTGGAACCCAGTGGCTTTGCCAGGCTCCGCCCAGACCCATGACAGCCCCGCCCTGCGCCACGGTCCCTTCCCAGGTGGCTCTCACGCTCCACCCAAATGGGCAGGTGCAGGCAGCACCAGAAATCGCGTGTGTGCTCACGGTCCCTGGGCCGCGGGTGGACCTGCTGGGGCCGGGCGAGCAGCAACCCACGGGAGGCCAGGTTCCCAGCACACCTCCCGCCAGCTCACACACCCGTGCATGGCGGGCTTGGCGAGCGTTGCCATCGGGCAGATGGCAGAACATCAGATCCAGGTGGTTTTGTTCTCCCTCGAACCCCGAAGGCGGACTTTCGTCACATCAACTTTACCAAATCAGAAGAAAGAATAAAACAAAACAAAAGCCCTGCGGGGAGGGGGGAGGGGATGCCGCACAGACCACAGCGGCTTCTGGGTCTTTGTGGGCCCTGCCAGGGACGGGCCACTTCTCTCTCTCAGGGCCACCGCCAGCGCGGAAGTGGTGGTCTTCTTCCACGGCCTTCCCTAAATATAGAGGACGTGGCCTCCCACCCCCACCCCTGCTCAGATGGAGGACTCGGGCCAAGTAAGGGATGGGATGCAGGGAGACAGCCGCAGAGGCCCTGTGAAAGCAGGATGGCCAGCCTTCTACCTACTTTCTGAATGTTCCCAAACATATTTCACAAACTCTCCATCATCCTCAGGATGAAGCAAAGCAGCTGCATGGACAGCACAGGTGAGCAGAGCTTTCTACCAGCCCTGCCCGTCAGCTTGCAGGGCTCCGCACGGCTCCCTGGCTGCCCAGCCCCGCAGCTGATCTGCACCTGTTGGCGTCAGGCCGAGCCAGGGAGAGAGAGGGAAGACCAGAAAATTCACGGTAGGGTAGGGGAAATGGAGAAGTTCCAAAGTGGTAACCTGTTTTCCTCCCCCCCCTTCCCCTTCCCCCTCCCTCTCCTCTTCTCCATCACCCTCCCCCTCCTCCTCCCTCTCTTCCTGTCCTCCTCCCCCTCCCCCTTTCCCTCCACTTCCTTCCTCCTCCCCCACCCCTCCCCTCCCCTTCCCTCTCCTCTTCTCCATCCCCCTACCCCTCCTCCTCACTCTCCTCTTCCTGTCCTCCTTCCCCTCCTCCCCTCTCCTCCCCTACCCCTCTTCTCCTCTTCCCCTTCCTCCTCCTCCTCCTCCTCCTTTTCCACCTTCTAAAATATACATAACAGGGGCGCCTGGGTGGCTCAGTTGGTTTTGCATCCAACTCTTGGTTTCGGCTCAGGTCATGATCTTAGGGTCGTGGGATCGAGCCCCACATCAGGATCCGTACTCAGTGCAGAGTCTGCTTGGGATTCTCCCTCTCCCTCTGCCCCTCCCGCTCGTGCTCACTCTCTCTTTCTCTTAAATAAATAAATAAATCTTTTAAAAAATACACATAACATAACTTTAACCACTTCAACCATGTTTATGCAGCCGCCACCCATCCACCTCCAGAACTTCATCTTCCCAAACCAAAGCTCCGTCTCCATTAAACGCTGACTCCCAGTTCCCCCTCCCCAGCCCCCCACATCCACCATTCTTTCTGTTTCTAGGAATTTGACTCCTCTAGGGACCTCATAGGAATGGAATCCTACACTATTTGTCCTTTTGTGACTGGCTGACTCCACTGAGCACCGTGTCCTCAAGGTCCATCCATGTTGTAGCAGGTGCCAGAACGTCCTTCCTTTTTAGGAGCGAATAATACTCCATTGTGTGGATGGACCACATTTAGTTTAACCATCCATCCATTTGCTTGCAATCTTGCCTTCAAATCTTTGAGGCAATCGTTTCTAAAATCGATGCCAGGGCCCTTCCCAGAATGACTCTCACCAGCTCTTCCGGCTTTCTTCTCTTTCTGCACATGTCCTGCACCTGCTCAGGCTCTTCCCTTCACCCAGAGACCACCCAAGACCAGCCTGCACGCCCCCTCTCTCCTGCCCTGGAGGATGCTCCCAGCACTTTCTGCGTCCATCTCCCAGAGCCATGCATGGTCTGTGCTGTCACCGCCCCTATGCACGGCTTAGCTCTCCTGCAAGCTCCCCATCTCCCAGTGGGCAGGGCACCTTCCTCAAGTCTTCCTGAGTGAAGGTGAGGATCGCAGAGAAGAGCCATTGATTCGACTTCAACAAGTCCAGTTGAATAAAAGATCAAAGGCTGTTCTTTTTTAATTGTGCCTCAGCCATTGTCCCAAAATGATGTGAAGAGGCGCCCTTCAGCTGTACGTAAGCATGTACGCAGGGCTTAGGAGAAGGACTGCCAAACCACCTACGGGGACAGCTTCTTGGGGGGGGATACATGGGGCAGGGTGGGGAGGTGTTGGGAAGGGCATTTCCACTGCGGACTCTGCACGATTTTTAAAATTTTGAACCACAAAAGTGAATTTATTTATTACTTGCACATTTTAAGCAATAAAAGAATTACAGGGAGTGTCTTTTCATGTAAAATTATTTGCAATATGAGATCATTTCCGTGCCCACACTAGGAGGAAAGTTAAACTCAACAAAGTGAGAGCAAATGAATTTCGGTTTCCAGGGCAGTGTGGTTTTCGCAGTAGGACAGATCCAACGACTGCCGCCTTTTCCAACATCTTTTGCTTATTTCATGTACTCATTCCCCCGGGCTCTCTGCTTTGCTGGCTCTTTCCCTCCCCCCTGTCCAGGGCCTCACCGAGGCCCCAAGACCACTGCTCTGGAGTGGCCGCCCCTAGCCCCTCTGTCTCCTGCCCCTGGGCTCATGGCCCCTGGAATGGCCCATGACACAGCCAGCTCCTTGCTGTGTTTGTCAACTTGTTCTCCACCAGCTCGAAGCTCTACACGACGGGGACCACACCTAGCCGTCCCCAGCACTGGGGCGCACACAGAACTTTGTGTTGAATAAACGAATATTTTCTGAGGTCATGCCTGGTACAAGATCCTTTGCTAGGAGACGTACAAGATGAATCAGGCAGGGGAGAACGGAGACCCAGCGGCTTCTTCTTATCGCGCTACCGTTCCCACGACACAGAAGTCACACTTTAAAGCACACAACCTGGTGGCATTTCATATGTTCACAAAGTTGTACCGCCATCGCCAGTAATTCCAGAATATATTCATCACCCCAACAAAGGAGCCCCATCCCCACTGCAGTTAAAACCCACCTCTCCCTGCCTCAGCCTCTGGCAGCCACAAATCTACTTTCTGTCTCTACAGCTTAATGGGTTCTGGGTATTTTGTACAGACAGAATCATGTGATCTGTGGCCTTGTGTGGCTGGCTTCTCTCCGTATGTTTTCAAGGTTCATCTGTGTTGTTGTGGTATCAGCACCTTGTTATGTTCTGTGGCTGAATAACAGTCCATTGTATGGATGGACCCATTCAGGTGATGGACACCTGTATCATTCCCCCTCCGGGGCTGTTATGGGTGATGCTGCTGTGAACATCTGTCCACGTTGTGGTGTAGACTATGTTTTCGGTTTTCTGGAGTAGGTACCTAGGAGTGGGACCGCTGGGCGGTAACTCTGTGTTTAAATTCTGATGAACTGCGAACCGTTTCCCACAGGGGCTCCAGTGTCTCCATATCCTCACCAACACTTACTGTCATCCATCTTTTTGGTTCTGGCCGTCCACGTGGGTGTGAGGTGGCGTCTCATGATGGTTTTGATTTGCATTTCTCTGATGCCTCATGACGTTGGGCATCTCTTCATGTGCATGTTGGCCATGTGTGTGTCTTCACTGGAGAGATGTCTGCTCAGACAGACCCATGTTTGAGCCAGGTCACCGATCTCTTCATGGTTGAATTCTAAGTGTTTTTGTATATTGTGGGTTCGAGTCCCCTATCAGATATGTGATTTGCACTTGTCTTTTCACTTTCTTGATAGTTTCCTTTGAAGCATAAAAGCTTTTAATGTTTACTAAGTCCGAAGTACCTATTTTTTCTTTGGTTGCTTGTGCTTTCGATGTCATATTGAAGAAGTTATGATCTGATCCAAGGTCATGAGGATCTATATGCCTGTTTTCTTCTAAGAGTTTTATAGTTGTAGCTCTTACATTTAGGTCTCTGGTCCATTTTGAGTTAACTTTTGTAAATGGTGTGAGGTAGGGGTCCAATTTAATTCTTTTGCACATAGATGTCCAGTTGTCCCAACACCATTTGTTCAAAAAAACCAAACAAACTATTCTTTCCTCCACTGAATAGTTTTGACCCCTGTTGAAAGCCAGCTGATCATAAATGTATGGGTTTCATTTCTGGACTCTCCATTTGATCCATTAATCGATATGTCTGTCCTTATAGCAGCACCACACAGTCTTGATTACTGTAGCTTTGCAGTAAGTTTTTTTGTTTTTGTTTTTGTTTTTTGAGAGAGAGAGAGAGTGTGAGAGGTGGGGGAGGGGAGGGGCAGAGAAAGAGGGAGAGAGAATCTTAAGCAGGCTCCACACCCAGCACAGAGCCCGACACGGGGCTCAATCTCACGACCCTGAGATCATGACCTGAGCTGAAATCAAGAGTCTGGACTGAGCCACCCAGGCATCTCTGCAGTAAGTTTTTAAATTGGGAAGCATGAGCACCCCCCCAACTTTGTTGTTCTTCCTTGATGTTGTTTTGGCTGTTCTGGGTCCCCTGCATTTCCATATGTATGTTAGGATCAGCTTGTCAACATCTGCAAAAGAGCAAGTAGGATTCTGATAGGGATTGTATTGAATCTATGGATCAATCTGGGGAGTATTGCCATCTTAACAATACGAGGTCTTCCAGTCCATGAATGCAGGATGACTTTCCATTTATTTAGGTCTTCTCTAATTTGTTTCAACATTTTTGTCGTTTTTAGGGAAAAGTCTTGTACTTCTTGTGTGTATGTGTGTGTGTTGTAAATGAAATTGTCTTCTTAATTTCACTTTAGGCTGTTTATTGCTATTGCATAGAAATGCAATTAACTTGTTTTAATTGATCTTGCATCCTGCAACTTTGCCGAATTCATGTATTAATTCTAATAGGTTTTGTGTGTGGGCATTTGAATTCCTAAGAATAGTCTACGTGCAAGATCATGTCATCTGTGAATAGAGATAGTTTTACTTCTTTCCTTCTAATCTGGATGCCTTTTATCTCTTTTCTTGCCTAATTGCCCTGAGTAGAACCTCCACTGCAACAATGAATAGAAGTGGAGAGAGCGGACATCCTGTCTTGTTCCTGATCGTAGGGGAAAGCTTTCAATCTTTCATCATTGAGTATAATGTTGGCTGTGGGTTTTTCATAGTTGCCCTTTATCAGTTTGAGGAAGTTCCCTTCTATTTTTAGTTTGCTAAGTGTTTTCGTCATGAAAAGGTGTTGGATTTTTGTCAAATGTTTTCTCTGCTGCTATTGAGATTGTGTGGTTTTTGTCCTTTATTCTGTTAATCTGGTGTATTACACTGATTGCTCTTCATATGTAGAAACACCTTTGCATTCCTGGCATAAGTCCCACTTGGTCATGGTGTATAATCCTTTTTATATGTTGTTGAATTGGGTTTGCTAGTATTTTGTTGAGAATTTCGTGTCTGTATTCATGAGGAGTGTTCAGAAGGGCCTAGAATGCTATGTTCTTGGGATGTTTTTTGTCTGGTTTGAGCATCAGCAAGTGACTTTATGCAAAGTCAAAGACAAAACACACAAAAGAGAATGATAAACTTCTAAGGATTTCCCAAGAAATAAGGAAAGTCAGCATATATTGCCTGGTACATGGCAGGCACTCTGCTCAGCAGCTTCTCCAAGGATCCAGAGAGAACAGCATGGATAAAATGGTATCGAAGCTGGGCCTTGGAGAGTGAAAAGAATAGGCAGAGAGGCAGAGCAGGCAGCCCCCAGGGAGGGACCCAGTAAGCAGATGCCCAGAGAGGACCTCACAGGGTGGAAAGGCAGTGAGTTGTCCAGTTTACCTAGGATATACTGGGGTAGAGTGGGTTGAATAATGTCCCCCAAATTCACGTCCACCTGGAACCTCAGATTATGATCTTACTTGGAAATCAGGTCTTTGCAGATGTTACTAGTCAAGATGAGGTCGTTCTGGATTAGGGTGGGCCCTAATCCCATGGCTGGTGTCCTTATAAGAAGAGAAAACAGAAACAGACCCCCACACATGGAGGGGGAAAGGCCACATGACGATGGAGGCAGAGATCAGGGTGATGTATGTACCAGTCGAGGAAAGGCAAGGATTGCCAGCAGCCACCAGCAGCTGAGTGGCAAGGAAGAGTCCTCCCCTGGACGTTCAGGGGGAGCATGGTTCTGCTGACACCTTGATTTCGGACTCCCGGCCTCCGGAACTGTGAGGGAGACACCTGTATGGTTTTAAGCCTTGCAGTGTGGTGATTTGCTGTAGCAGCTGCAGGAAAGCGATGCAATCGGACATGATGTTACGTGCCAGGCTAAGGACTGGGGCTTTGCTGGGGGACAGAATGTGAAGGCTGACAGTTTCTGAACCAGGAGCCCGGGACAGAGGGGAGGAGTAGACAGTTTTTAGTGGCATCCTTTAAGGGATATCTTTAAAAATAGAGTTTTGTTTTCCTTTGTATCTTCCTTTTTGTTCTTTTAAATTGTTCCAACTCATTTTGGAAGTCATATGCCGTAAGCGTCAGGAGCTTGAGCTTTGGATCAGCCACACCCGGCCATCCATCCCTGCTCAGCCATTTACCGTCTGTGATATGTCAGGACATAATTCCTGGCTTCGGTCTCCTTAGCTATAAATTGGGGTTAGTAATATCCCCCTTGATCAGCAGAGCTCCTCGTACCTAGGAAGCCACTGTTAAATGATGACCATGATGATGTTCAGTTATTTACACCTGACCTTTTCCTTTCATTTTTTTCTCCATGAAATTATCCTTAATCATTTTTCAGTATAAAAACCATTAATAGGCTTCTTGTTTTAAAAAAAAAAAGGTATAAGTATACAGGATTAGCTTATTATTTCCAGTTATCAAAATGATTCATTATTACTTTTAGAAAAGTTATAAAATAAAAAACAAGATGAAAAAAACTGTAATCATGCCATCTGGACATGATCATTATTATAATTGGGGGACCATTTTCTACTTCAATAATATATTTAGGTAGATATAAAGTATCTATAAATATATCTTATATATAAAACCATATTGCTGTATTTCACATAGTTTTGCATCCTATGTTCTTCATTTCACATAACAGTGTGAGCATTGTCCTTGTTCTTTAAAAACTTTTATAAAATGTTTTATAATAGCTTAATGGCATTGTATCATATTAATGGGCCACAATGTATTAAAATATTCTCCTGTTGGGGTGCCTGGGTGGCTCAGTCAGTTGAGCATCTGACTCTTGGTTTCAGCTCAGATCATGATCTCAGGGTCCTAGGTTGGAATCCCACATTGGGCTCTCCACTCAGCGGGAGTCTGCTTCTCCCTCTCCCTCTGCCCCTCCCCCTGCTTGTGCTCTCTCTCTCTCTCTCTCTAAAATAAATAAATAAAATCTTTGTTTTTAAGATTTTATTTATTTATTTGTCAGACAGAGAGACAGCACAAGCAGGGGGAGTAGCAGGTAGAGGGAGAAGGAGAAGCAGGCTCCCCGCTGAGCAAGGAGCCCAATGCAGGACTTGATCCCAGGACCCTGGGATCATGACCTGAGCCCAAGGCAGATACTCAATCAACTAAGCCACTCAGGCATCTCTAAAATAAGTAAATAAAATCTTTAAAATATTCTCCTGTTGTTAGAAATTCAGTAATAGTCCTGAGTTGAATATTGGTGGTTTTTTTCAACTTTATTGAAGTATAAATTTTGTATATTAAATTGATATATTTGAAGTGTATAGTTATTGAGTTTTCACACACACACACACACACACACACACACACACTGGTAAAGCCATCACCACAGTCAAGTTAATGAGCATCTCCATCACCCCCAAATTATCCTTGTGTCCCTTTGTAATCCATCCCTTCCTCCAGCCCCTGCCCCCAAAATGACTCTTCTGCTTTCTGTCACTGTGGGTTAGTTTGCATTTCCTAGAATTGTATATAAATGGAATCATGCAGTATATACTCTTTTTTCTGTCTGGGTTCTTTCACGCAGCATGATGATTTCACGATGTATCCACATTGTTGTGTGAATGAATCGAGAGTTCATTCATTTCTATTGCGGAGTCCTATTCCATTGTAGGTATAAACCGCAATTTGTTTATTCATTCCCCTGCTGGGTTGTTCTCAGTTCTTAGCTACTACAAATAAAGCTGCTATGAACACTTACACGGAAGTCTTGCATGTGAACGTAGGTTTTTATATCTCTTGGTAAATACCTGGGAATGGAATGACCAGGTCATCTGGTGGGTTGGTGTGTAACTTTTTAAGAAACTGCCAGTTTTCCAACGTGGTTGTCCCATGTTGCACTCCCACCAGTCACATGTATGAGAGTTCCAGGGGTTTCAAGTCCTCATCGGCACTTGGTATGGTTGTGGTCAGTCTTTTTCATTCTAACAGGTATGTGGGCTTATCTCACTGTGGTTTTAATTTCCATTTCCCTGATCACTAATGATGCTGAATATCTTTTCATATAGTCTAGCTTTCTTTGAGTCTAGCTTTTTTTCCACTCAACATATTTGAGATTCATCTATGTTGTTATGTGTATCATGGTTTGTTTCTTTTTATTGCTGAGTAGGATCCATTGTGGGGATGGACCACCGCTTGTGGATCCATTAACCCGTGGAAAGACCTGTCTGCTGATTCTTGGTTTTGCAGTTATGAATAAAACTGCTATAAGCATGCACACACAGATTTTTCTACAAGCGTTGTCCATTTCCCTTGGATAAGTACCTAGGAGTGGGATTGCTGGGTCATATGGTAAGTGTATGTTTCCAAGGTGGCTTTTTCATTGGCAATCCCACCAGCCACGTGTGAGTCTGGTTGCTCTGCATCCTGCCGGCAGTCTATAGTATCGGTTCTCATTTGTGTTTCAGTCTTTCTCATAGGTGTGTGGTGTGTCACGTTGCTTCTTTGTATGACATTATGGTTCCTATTTCTCTCATTGAGAGAGAAATGGTTCTCCATTTCTCTCATAAACAACCATGTCACGGGTTCCTGGCTGGCTCAGTTGGGAAAGCATGTAACTCTTTGATCTTAGAGTCATGAGTCTGAGCCCCACGTTGGGTATACAGATTACTTAAATAAATAAAACTTTAAAAAAATGACCAGTGATGTCGAGCACCTTTTCATTTGCTGATATTTGCCCCCTTTTTTGGTGAAGTGTCTTTTCAGATCTTCTGCCTATTTTTAAATTGTGTTTGTTTTCTCATTACTAATCCTGAAGTTTCTTTATACATTCTGGATATGGATCCTTTATCAGAGATGTGTTTTGCAAGTATCTTTTCTCAGTCTGTGGCATGTCTTTTTATTTCCTTAGCAGTGTCTTTCAAAGAGCAGAAATGTTTCATTTTAATAAATTCTTATTTATCAATTTTTTTATTTTATGGATCATGCCTTGGTATCATATCTAAGCAATCTATGACTAACCCTACTATTGAGTTTTAGGGGCTTCTCTTACATACTCTAGGTATATCTTTTATTGAGCAAATGAGTTATGAATATTTTCTCCCAGGCTGTGGCTTGCATTTCTATTTTTTTAATGGTGAATTTTTTAAGAAAAGAGTTTTTAATTTTCCAGTTTATTAGCATTTCTTTGATGGCTTATGCTTTTTGTGTTCTAAGAAACCTTGGCCTAATCTAAGGTGGCTAAGTCCTCTTTTATGGATTCTTCTGGCAGTTTTATAATTTTAGGTATCATATCTGGGTCTGGGACCTGTTTTGAGTTAATTTTTGTATCTGACATGAAGAAAGGGGGAATGTTAATATTTTTTCATACAGATATGGAGAAAGGATAGCTCTTCCACGGAATTGCATCTTTGTCAATAATCAATTGATCGTATTTGTCTATTTTATTCTCTAAAAGTCTACGTTTTCACCAGTTCCAGACTGCCTAGATTACTGTAAATTTATGATCAGTCTCAAAATCAGATAAGTCCTTCAGCTTTCATCTTTTTTTGTGTGTGATTACTTTGGCTATTCCAAGTCTTTTGCATTTCCATATGAATTTTAGAGTCAGCTTGTCAATTTCTACCCTCCCCCCCGCCATGATCCTATTAGAATATTGATTGGGATTGTGTTGAATCGATAGATTGTTTGGTAAGATTACCATCTTAACAATATTGACTGTCTCAATCCATGGACATAGTATATCTTTCCATTTATTTACATTTCCTTGAATTTCTCTCAGCAAGGTTTGTGTGTTTCAGTATAGAGGTATCAAATGTCATTGGTTAGACTTATTCCTAAGTATTTTACGTAGGGGTTTTTTTCGGAGGGGGTGCTATAAATAGAATTTTTTATTTATTATATTTGCCAATTGTCTGTTGCTAGTCTTTAAGAATACAATTAATTTGTCTACATTAACCTTTTGTCCTGCAATCTTGGTAAATTTACTTCTTAGTTCTATTAGTTATCTTGTAAATTTCATGGGATTTTTCACATAAAGGATTGTATCATCTGCACACAGGAACAATTTCACTTCCTCTTTTCCAATCTTTATACATTTAGTTTCTTTTCTTGCCTTATGCAGAGGCTACAGCCTCTGGTGTGATACTGAATAGAAGTGATGAAAACAGGCATGCTAACCTTATCCTGATCATGGGGGAAACAATTCAGTCTCCAGTCATCGAGTATGATGTTAACTGTAGAATGTTTCTAGGTGACCTTTATCAACTTGAGAAGGTTCCCTTGTATGCCTACATTGCTGATGGTTTTTATCATGAATAAGTGTTGGATTTTTGTCAAATGATTTTTCTGTATTTATTCATATATGTATTTTTTTTGTGGGCATCTCTGGTTGTTTTCTTAGGATCAATATCTACAAATGAAGGTCAAGGGTCAAAATGTATAAACATTTTTAAGCCTTCTGCATCCTATTTCTAAATTGCCAGAAAGAGAAATTTGACCCGTATACAGTGCCTCCCCACCCCTGGCTGTGCAAGAGTGTCCTTTGAGGCCCGGAGAGGTTAAGTAGCTTGCCCAAGGTCACACAGCTAGCAGGTGGTGCAGCTGGGAATTGAACACAAGCTCTGTGGCCCAGGTCCTCACCAGCATATTTTATTGCCTCTAAGTTCCAAGTTCAGCAATACAACCCCACTTACTCTGCTTTACTTATTTATTTTTTTAAAGATTTAATTAATTTATTTGAGAGAGATTGAGTGCGAGCACAAGCAGAGGGAGGGGCAGAGGGAGAAGCAGACTCCCCACCAAGCAGGGAGCCCCAAGCAGGACTCCATCCCAGGACCCTGGGATCACGACCTGAGCTGAAGGCAGACGCTTAACGACTGAGCCACCCAGGTGCCCCTGTTGGACATTCTTTTGTTTTGGTTTGTTTTGGTTTGGTTTGGTTTACATACATTTTTACCTATTAAAGCTATTACTCCCTGTCTTATGTATATATATGTCCTTTGGCTTCTCATTTCGTTTTGTTTGTTTTGGCTTGTTTTGTTTTAATAGATGTTATTTTTTTAGAGCAGTTATAGGTGCATACAAAAATTGAGAGGAAGATAGCGGGATCTCCCATATATCTCTTGCTCTGACACATGCATATCCTCCCTCGTTATTAGCATCCCACCCCAGAGGGTACATTTGTTACAACTGATAAACCTACATCAACAAATTATCACCCGGAGTCCATAGTTTAATTAGAGCTCACTCTTGGTGTACATCCAATGGGTTTTAACAAATGTATATATATATAGTATCATACAAATATGTAAACCAAACCAAACCCTTGAATAATGTGGTGGTTAGGGGTGCCGACCCCCCACACACTCAAAAATCCACATATAACTTTGACTCTCCAAAAACTTAACTACGAATAGCCTACTGCTGATAGGAAGCCTTACCAATATCATAAAAGATCAATTAACACATATTTTGTATGTATATTATATACTGTACTCTTACAATAAAGTAGACTAGAGAATATAAAATGTTATTAAGAAAATCATAAGGAAGAGAAAATATACTTACAGTACTGGACTGAATTTATGAGAAAAAAATCCGCATGAAATGGACCCATGCAGTTCAAACCTGTGTTGCTCAAGGGTCAGGGGCAGCTTGCCTCCAGGCAGACTCCTGAGGGGAGAATTATTTGCATTAATTCATTGATTGACCAATTAATTCAAGACACTATGCTCGGGACCTAGCACTGGGGTTCCACGGGTTCAAACTAGAGCCAAGCTGACGGAAGCCTTGGGTCTCCTTGGCATAGTGCCTGTGTAGACATGACTGTATGGCCACCTCGGTCATCTAGCGTGACATCTGTTTCCCCATCAAGACCCGTTGCCACGAGGGAACGACTGTGTCTGGTGGCTTCTGCATCACCAGCTCCAGGCGCGGTCCTGGCAGAGAACACACGGGTCATTTAATCCTCGAGCCTGGGATGAATGTGCAAAAGGTCTGTGAACTTTGAAGCGGTGGAAAAAGAACAGTAAGGAAATAAGATCTGGGGGAAATTGAAATCAGCACAGTTTTTCTTTTTTATCTGTTTACACGTGGAGAACAGTTTGGTTTTTAAGAAGATTCAAATGTGCCATGTGTAATTTGGGTTGTTCATAAAATTATTATGTGTGGTGCATTAAAATGAAACGGATGGTTTATTTAGGCAATCTCTCCCGAAATACTACAAGTTAAAAATGTGTCATAGATAGAGCCAGAAAGACGCTAAACTCCAAGGAATGTAGCATCTCTTAGTTTTGGTTGTTTTCTGAGGATCTCACCAAAATGCAGAAACAGAAACGAAAAAGAGCAAAGTGAGCACGGTCACAGCTGAACACAGCGAGTTCTTCCCCACCTGGTAACCCGGGCGTGTCAGGTGGTTGGAGATTAAATCGGGCCTCGAATTCTCTGCAGCAGCTCCTACCAAGGAGGGCGGTGTGCGGGTCCCAACCCCCTGAGTCCGGCCCGCCCACCAGTTGCTTTGGCCAATGGGATGTGGCGTGAGTGCCATAGGTGAGTCCAGACCTGGCAGCAGGTGCCTCCTGGCTCGCTCCCACGTAAGGAAGCCCAGGCACAGGAGGCGAGGCACCACGAGGGGAAAGAAACCCGGCCGTCGGTGACAGCACAGCCCCCAGACCTTGTGGACAGAGGCCATTTCAGCCACACACACCCACCCCCCCACCGCCCCACCACTCCCCGCACCTGCTCCAGCTGCCTGAGCGCCCAGCAGAGCGCCTGACTCAGCCCCGCCCAACCAGAACTGCGCGCAAGTAAGAGGGCTCGTTTTTAAGTTGCTAAGTTTTGGAATCATTTGTTACACGGCAACAGATAACTGGTGTATATATAGGAAGGGTCTCTTTTCAGAGAAAGTTTGACCTCCAAAACTGTTGTGGTTCTCAAGGTCAAAGAGGCATCGGGGCCAGATGTTAACATTTTTTAAATATCCAAACTTCTAAATTTGCCCTTGTTTTTCTTCGTCCTGAGCCTTTTGAGTCGGCTGAAACAGTAAGTCGATGGAACCCCAGTGGTAGGTCCCAGGCATAGTGTCTTGAATTAATTGGTCAATCAATGAATTAATGCAAATAATTTCCCCCTCAGGAGTCGTGAAAGGGTATAAGCAGCCTTCTGCCTGGAGGCAAGCTGCGCCTGGAAGGTGCGTAGTGGACCCTCTGGGGCACTTTCCTGGTTTGAGATCGGCTCCTTCCCCTCCAGGGAGGCCTTGCTCCCGGCCACAGCAGTGGAGCATGGAGTCTTGGGGAGTCTTCCACCCACGACTGTGCCAGAGTGAATCTCCGTCCTGGCTCTGTTTCCTGGAAAGCTTGGCCCGCCCCACGGGGTGAGCAGGCCTCAGCAGCACGTTGGCAAGGGCGTGCAGGTTTTGGAGGGTGGTGCTGTGTGCGTGTGGTGGTGGGGAGGCTGGGGGAGGGGGCTGGAAATAATGCCATCCTTTGGGGGCTCCCCCTCCAGCCAGGTTTGGAGGCGAGCCCGGGATGGGCCCGCCGGCCTGGGAAGCATGCGGAGCCCATGATCTCCCAGCCGCTGGGGCCTCATTGTTCAATAAGGAGATTATGAGATGCTGCACACGCTGGCGTGTGGGGGGCTGTCTTCAGGCCAGCCACGGGCCTTGTTTTGCACACAATGACTGTGTAGTGCAGCCCGGTCAGGGTCCACTCTGGAAGGCGGCGACTGCCTCAGCCTTTTTGGGTCCAAGTTTGCTGCATGGCCACAGTGGGTCAGCTCATCTACCTCCCTTCCCATCCAGCTACCTGTCTGTCCTGTTGGAAAGCCCAGGGGCCCCCACAGAAACGGCAGGACCAGGCTCAGCCCACTTCCTGACACAGGGAGGGAAGAAAAGCATCCTACACACCAGGACCGTTATTGTTCTAGAAGCAGCAAAGGTTTAAAAAGCCAGCCTTTCTCTTTGAGGAAGTTCCAAGTTATGAGGGATTGTGCTCGAACCACCCAGAGTGGCTTTGTGGAGAGACCTGGTGCCTATTGGAGGAAGAGGTGCCTTGGGGTTAATCGCCTCCGACACCTTTATGGTCTGGGCTAGAACAGAGAGACACAATAAAGCAATCGCTATGGAATCTCGGTAGGATGCTGGGGTTGGGGCCTGGAACTGATGCGTGCTTTACTCTGGTTATGTTTTAGTGGGCATTTGCTAGATATTGCTGGTAAATCTCAAGAGACGGCATTTAACCTATGGTATGGCTGAACCCATGTAAGAAAATATTTTGCAACTAGGGTTTTGAACAAATTCGTAAACTAAAAAAAAAAAAAAAAACGAAAACAGAACAGGGCACCTGGGTGTCTCAGTCGGTTAAGCGTCTGCTTTTGGCTCAGGTTGTGATCCCAGGATCCTGGGATGGAGTCCTGCGTGGGGCTCCCTGCTTGGTGGGGAATCTGCTTCTCCCTCTGCCTCTCTCCCTGCTTGTGCTCTCACTCTCTCTCAAATAAATTAATTAAATCTTAAAAAAATAAATTAATAAATAAAACAGACTAAGTGGGGTTGTATTGCTGAACTTGGAACTTAGAGGCAATAAAATGTGCTGGTGAGGACCTGGGCCACAGAGCTCAGGTTCAAATCCCAGCTGCACCGCCTGCTAGCTGTGTGACCTTGGGCAAGCTACTTAACCTCTCTGGTCCTCAGTTCCTCTTCTGTGCAAGGAGGGTAATGACACGACTCATTTCAAAGGATTATTGTGAGGAATATATGTAATAAATGCACATGAGGAGTGGTTAATACAGGGCCAGGCTCAGACTGAGTGTTTAATAAATGTTCATTATTCGTATTATGAGTATCAATAACCCTCATGTTTTCTAACTGAACCATAAACGGAACCAGGGTTTTTTTCAGGAAAATAGTGAACTTAACGGGACTTAAATGCTGTCTAAAGTGGTCACGAAACAGCTTCTCAGAGAGAGCTCTGAGGACCAGCGCCCAGCACTCTGCCGCTGTTGATCCCGCACAAGACCCCCGCATTATCCTCACTTTGCACCTGGGGACACAAAGGCTCAAAGGGGCTGGGTGACCTGTCAGGGTGAGCTCATCTGTCATTAGGGCAGCTTACTGCCTCGGTTGACATGGGATGCACTTTGACCGTAACCATTCGTCCCCTTCCACACGAAAATGGGACTCATTCATTCATTCGTTCACGGGTGTCTGTGGAGAGCCCGTCGCCTGCGTGGCGCCTGCAGTCCTGTCTGTGTGTGCGTTCGCGCCTGGGCCCATGTTGAAATGTCTCCCCCACACCCTCCCTGCCCTGCCCCCGTGGCCATGACGCGACCTCCCCCACCAGCTCCCCGTCCAGCGCCGACGCCCACCTGCGGTTCCCGGACGGCACCGGCCTCCTGCAGACCCCGCGCTGGGACGAGCCGCAGAGGACCTGTGCCCTGGAGCAGATCTGCGGCGTGTTCCGCGTGGACCTGGGGCAGATGCGCTCCCTCCGCCTCTTCTTCAGGTGAGAGCCTCTCTGGGCAGCTCCCTGGAAGGAGGCTGGTGGTGCAGGGGTCCCGGCGGGTGGGGCTTCGGGTCCAGGGACAATGCCCGCCTTCCCAAATGTTTGCTTCCCGACATCACTAAGCTGGGGGGCTTAGTGGTACCCCACGATGGCTGCTCCCAGGAACTGGGTCGGGGCAGCTACCAGCCTCTTCCACCTGCCGTCAGGGTGACGGTGGCCTGCCGTGGCTTCAGACTCTGGCTTGGAGAACAGCCAGGTGGGGGCCGTACAGAAAGCTGCTACAGGCTGCTCCCAGTTACCCACGGAGAGGCTTTGCAGCTCGGCCTTTGTGTGCAAGACGGGGCCCTGGCCTTCCGGAGGGAGGCTCCCCTTTCTCATGGTGGGCAGACCAATAGTGTCCTGTCTCGTGGCCACATCAAATCTCTCCTGAAAAGCACGGCAGCCCAGCCACAGAATAGCCCCAACCGAAGACCTGTGCTCGAAGCGGGTGTGTCCCCAGAGGGTCCCGGACCCAGAGCCACATTCTGGCTGTTGCACTGATGGCCCTGTTGGATGTTCAGTGACTTTCCCTGGACGATTCTCCCTGAGTGAGAGGAGGAGTCCCTCCCAGACCAATGGAGGAGGCTCTCTCAGTGCCCGCCCCACCTGGGTTCAAAATCTGATTCCACCCAACGCCATCCACCCCTGCATCTCCCGGACAGGAGGGAGCATACGGGGCAGGGGACCCAGGGCCTCTCAGGCAGCCCAGCAGGGAGCGAGGGCAGTCCTCCTTCCCGGAGTCCCCAGGAGAGGGCTATTTTCCTTCTTCAGCCAAGCGGGTGGTGGGTTCCTTGCGGGTGTAGTGCTGTCCCCCTGCAGCCAGCAGCCAAACTCCAGGGGCCTTCCTGTTTCCTGCCTCTGAGGTCAGTGATAGGGGCCTCTGATTATACTTGGAAATCAAAGCCGGGGTTTCCATCTTCATTGCCCCGTTCCCTTCCCCTGCCGCGGCCGCCCAGCGATGAGGCCTGCACCAGCGGCCAGATGGTCATCGCCAGCCGCGAGAGCCAGTTCAAGGTTTTCCATTTCCACCACGGCGGCCTGGACAAGCTGTCTGACGTGTTTCAGCGCTGGAAATACTGTGTGGAGACGCACCTCAAGGACCAGGTAGCCCAGGGGGCGGAAGGGCGCTGCCCCGGTGGGGGGTGTCGTGAGGTCTGCACCCCGCGGCCAGACCCACCCCCTGCCCTTCCCGCCCATGGGGGGGATCCAGGGCTCTCCCCGCACAAAGGCCTCACAGGATGTGACCTTGGGGGCCCCTGGCGGTCCGTGGTCGCTGGGGGGCTGGCAGAGCGGCCACTTCGGATCTGAAGCAGGCCCAGGTCTTCTTGTAAAGTCAGTGCTTTGCACTTGAAAAATCATGTTTTGACAAGGCTTCCTGCCATATTTTGCTCAATCTACATACAAATGTAATAAGAGCTCTTTAATTATCTGTTCAAGATACTGTATGTGCTTATTAGAAAGGGGCTGACTTTAAGATCCCCTTCCTTCCCACAGAGCCTCCTGCTGGCTCTCCTTATTACAGTAGTATGGCTTGCTTTTCCCCCTACATCGAGCAACCTTTGATTTTTGAATTAAATGTCAGCTGCAGTTTTGCCCTGGATTCGTGACTGCCCGTGGAGACAACCTGACAGGCGGGCTCCCTGCTCGGGGAACAGCGGTCCCTTTGTTTGTGGCCAATCACATGTAATTTATTGTAGGCCCTCCCGGCAGAGGGAAGTTGGGCCGTTCGAGGCATTAATTCCGTTTTTTGCGGCCGGCTGGGGGTCGCGGGGAGAGTGGGGGGGGGTCAGCCGGGGGGGGCCATGGTCCATCGGTTGGTCCGTCAGTGGGAGTGGGCTGGGGAAGCCCAGCGACCTGGGAAACCGATGTTAAGATGAAGGTATTTTCATTTTAATTGCGTCTAATTACACTTGCCATTTAGGGGTCTGTATGTGGGGAGAGCGGGTCCCCCTCCTTTCGGGGTGTGGTGGGGTGAGAGGGGGCTTTTCTGTCCTGGGGAGAGCGGGCTGGCTTCGGGGGCCCGCCCGCCAGGTGCTTATCTCCCGGAGTTTCCGGACTCCATCCGGGCCAGCAGGTCACCGACGAAAAGACGTGCATGCAGTTCTCCATCCGACGCCCCAAACTGCCCTCCTCCGAGACGCACCCTGAGGAGAGCATGTACAAGAGGCTGGACGTGGCGGCCTGGCTGCGCCACCTGAACGAGCTGGGCCAGGTAGAGGAGGGATACAAACTGCGCAAGGTAAGCCGGGGGCACCCAGGGCCGCCTCCCCGGAGGCTGCCCCCTTGTGTGAACACGCCCGCCCGATAAAGCAATCAAAGGCTCTGCGTTGAAAAGGAAACCTCGGGAGCGGGCTTGGGGGACCCGGAGTCAGGCTGCATAGAACAGCTCGCGGTGAAATGCAGCGCTTCCAAAACCGGGATTAGGCCATGACGTGAGAACGACACGTTAATCTGAGCGCCACACCAGGGTGGGCATTGACATTGAAATGAGCCTGGCTGTGTGCTGTATGGGAATGGAGGGCCGCCACTTTCCCTCCAAACATGTGCAAATCACAGCGACCTGAATCAAGGCATCAGCTGTCACCAAGGCGCAGCAAAGCCCCCAAAACACAAATCTCCGGGGGCTGGGGGTGCTTTGAGCCGCCCTGTGTTGGCCCCTCCCCAACTTCGGCCGCTTCCTGCAGGCCATTTTCTTCGGCGGCATTGATGTGTCAATCCGGGGGGAGGTCTGGCCCTTCCTGCTGCGGTATTACAGCCACGAGTCCACGTCGCAGGAGAGGGAGGCACTGCGGGCGCGGAAGCGCCGGGAATACGCCGAGATCCAGCAGAAGAGGTAAGGGCCGCCGGCCCGGCCCGGCCCCCGGTGGGACTCAGCCGACCCGGCGATTGGCGGTGCAACCCCGCACTGATAATATGTTCCGTGACCCAGACTTTCTTTGGAAAATGGGTCCCAGGCACGGAGTGATAGGCTTGGATAGGAGCCGGCGTTATCCCCGGCGCTCCTCGCTCCTCAGCGCCGTGTCAGCGTTTGAGAGCTCGACAGACTGAGCTAGGCACCGACGCCCCGCCGGACACGCTGGGCCGGAGCTGACGGCTGAGGTCTCTCTCGGCCTGGCTGAGCGCGGGCCACGGCCCGCTCTGCTCCCCGACACTGGATAACCAGCACCCCCAAGTTAGTGGGGAGCCGGAGGGTTTGCCGGCGGCAGCAGCCCAGCCCCCATCAGGAGCAGGGGTGGGGAAGGACGGGCCCTGCCTGGAGCGTGTGTGTGCATGTGTGTGCATGAGTGTGTGTGCGCGTGCGTGCATGTGCTTGCATGTGCATGAGTGCGTGTGTGTGTGCGCGTGCGCGTGTGTGCACGTGCATGTGTGTGCATGAGTGCGTTGTGTGTGTGCTTGCGTGTGCATGAGTGCGTGTGTGCGTGTGCGTGCGTGTGTGCGTGCATGAGTGCATGTGTGTGCGTGTGCGCTTGCGTGTGCATGAGTGTGTGTGTGCGCGTGCATGTGTGCATGAGTGCGTTGTGTGCGCGTGCGTGTGTGTGCTTGCGTGTGCGTGAGTGCGTGTGTGTGCACGTGCATGTGTGTGTGCATGAGTGCATGTGTGCACATGCGTGTATGTGCTTGCGTGTTCATGAGTGCATTATGTGTGTGCGTGTGTGCGCATGTGTGTGCTTGCGTGTGCATGTGTGTGCGCGTGCATGTGTGCATGAGTGCGTTGTGTGCGCGTGCGTGTGTGTGCTTGCGTGTGCATGAGTGCATGTGTGTGTGCGTGTGCGTGTGTGCTTGCGTGTGCATGAGTGCGTGTGTGTGCATGCGCGTGCGTGTGTGTGCTTGCGTGTGTGCACACGCATGCGTGCTGCTCGCGGAGCCCCCGGCCGGCGCTCTGCTCTGTGCCAGGCTCTCCATGACCCCTGAAGAGCACAAAGCGTTCTGGCGTGACGTGCAGTTCACCGTGGACAAGGATGTGGTTCGGACGGATCGGAGCAACCAGTTCTTTCGAGGCAAAGACAATCCGAACGTGGAGAGCATGAGGTACCTGCCCTCCCCAGCCAGCGAGGGTCTCCCGGAGGGGAGGAGAGCCCTGCCCCCCCCCCATTCCACTTCCTCACCTGCCACTCGGGGTCACCTTACCCCTCGGGACTCCGCCGGCCTTCTGGGAAGAAAAGGAACAGCAGCAGGGGCGGGGTCCAGAAGCAGAGGCTCATTAGCTACTTTAGGCAACATCAGTCCATGTCTTGTGGCTGGTCCCTCCCCAGGGTACCAGCAAAGCCTCCAATCCCTGGGCCTCCACCAAGCCTGGCTTGCTTGGCTCCCACCAGCCCTGGATGAGCCTCCCTCTGAGCCTCCCAACAGGTGGTCCTCTGGCCCATGAAACCACACAGAGCCCGAGACTTGCATCTCTGACATTCTACCACCTGGCAAATGATGGCACAAAATTCGCAGCCCATACAAATGTCCCTGCGCACCCATCCTTTGTCACAGGCGGGCAGCCACCATTAAGAAAATCAGACCCATATACTCTCTTTCCCCTGCTCTGGAGGTTTGGGCCTGCCCAGGGGCTCCTGTAGGCCACTCCATTTCCCTAGACCCTGAGGACAGTGCCCTGAGGGCTACCTTCCTTGCCCTGAGATCGAGGTGAAGGGAGCGCATCCTGGCAGCCTGGGGTCTCCAGCCTGGGCGACACGCCGTCAAGAGCGCAGCAGGGGTGGGCCATATCGAGGCCCGCTCTCACTGACTCCCTGCTCTCTGCCCTGCGTCCCCAGGAGGATCCTGCTGAACTATGCCGTATACAACCCAGCCATCGGCTACTTCCAGGGCATGTCAGACCTTGTGGCGCCCATCCTGGCCGAGGTCCTGGACGAATCAGACACCTTCTGGTGCTTTGTGGGTTTGATGCAGAACACGATCTTCGTCAGCTCTCCTCGGGACGAGGACATGGAGAGACAGCTGGTGAGGCTGGGCCGTGCGGGTTAACAGTGTGCTGGGGGAGAGTACGCTGCCTCCTGCCCTTGCTGCCTGAGGTCTTGGTGGCCACGTGTGGCATGGCTGCTATGGGTCAACAGGCAGAAAAAGCCAGGGTGGGCGTTGCCAGTGGGGCCTGGGGGCTTAGCCGTGGGCCTCTGCTAAGGCCAAGCTCCGTGGGAGGAACGCATGTTATTCCTCAGTCCCAGGACACCTGCTGCCATCCCCACCCCATGCCCCCTGCAGGCTGGGCTGTCGGGGGAGGCCCCTCCCCTGGTGGAGGAGTGAGGAAGGGGAGGCCCATCACACCTGGCCCTGTGCTTTACAGGATGGGTCCTCAGGTACATCTGGGCTGCTCCCTGCAAGGCTCCAACACAGGATGCAGGAATGGGAGGGGCTCCTGAGGCCCCCTGGACAGTCACCACGCCCCATTCCAGGCCCAGGCCTCCTGCAGTGCCCAGCCAGCATGCCCCCTCCTCATGGCCTCCCTTCACCTGCCCAGACCCAGCAGCTCTGAATGTTGGGGGCGAGGGGGACAGGCAGAGCTGGTAAGGCAGGGCCAGGAGCCTTCAGTCAGCACTCGAGGCAGCTCCTGGGTGTTCCAAACACCTGCCGAGTGCCGGGTGGAGGGCACTAGGCTGTGGTCTTGGCTCTCCAGTCCCGGAGAGGACCCCAGCCGGGAAGCTGACAGAGACGGGAAGTAGGCAGGCAGGCGGATCAGGCAGATGCCACAGCACACGGGATGTGCCCAGACTTGGCCGAGCACAGGTTCGGACAGTGATACTGTGTGGCCTGGACTTTTGGGACCGGCCATGTCAGGAGCGACGGGGACGGAACTGACCGGAGCTGGGGTCTGACTGTGGATGCGAGCCGAGCACAGCAGGGGGTCTGAGGACCAGGGAGCCAGGGTCCAGGAGGTGTGGCTTGGAAGGCCAGGGGACGTCCGCGTGGGGTAAGCGGGGGTAGGCCGCATGCGTGGTCTTGACGCTGTGCTGGGCCGGTCAGAAAAGATCCTCAGACTCAGCCCCTCCAAGGGCCCCAGCGGCTGTCTCCAGCGGGAATGATGGGTTGCTTGTGTGGGAGGGGCCTGTGAGTCACGGAGCCCTGCCCCAGGTCCCCCCCACCACACACACACCCCCCACCCCCAGCTGCCCCCTCTCTGCATCGGCCCTGTGATGTCAGGTTTCCACGGCACCCGGGGAGGTAATTATGGGGTCTGACGCGATTGGCTCCTGACGGGCTCATGCAGCACGCGGCCCCGTGACTCATTAGCTGCCAGAGATGGATATTCTCAGGGCTCTGAAGTCAGCAGCCCAAGCCGGGCCCTGACAGAAGGAGCCTCGATCTCGTCCCTCGCCCACGTCACTGGGTGGTGACCTTACGTGCAGGAAACGAGCACCCTGAGGTTCAGAAATGCCCCCTCCCCGCTCTAAGTCAGCTCTGGAAGATGATGGTTCTTGGCGATGGGAAGGTGGTTGGACTGGGGGTTCCGTGCATGATCTGCTCGCCCTCCCCAGGAGGCGGGAGCCGCAGAAACCGCCCTGTGTGGTGGCTGAGACCTGGGGAGCCTCCGGTCCACAGCAGGGCAGCATGCTCTGCCTGCCCCGGGCTGTGCCTCCAGAACAGTCTGAAATCTGGGGTGAACTAGCCAAGACAGGTGTGAGTCCGACTCCAGCAGCAGAATAACGTGAGCCGGTGCAGACGCTGCCGATGGAGGCCCCGTGCTCGGCACGCGTGCTTCTCGGGCTGGGGGCCCGAGGAAGGGCCTCAGGGGGAGTGGGCACCTTGGGCAGAGCCTGGGGGCTCACTGGTCCTGGCCTCACCCCCAGCTCTACCTGCGGGAGCTGCTGCGGCTGACGCACCTGCGCTTCTACCAGCACCTGGTCTCGCTGGGTGAGGACGGCCTGCAGATGCTCTTTTGCCACCGTTGGCTGCTCTTGTGTTTCAAGCGCGAGTTCCCCGAGGCCGAGGCGCTGCGCATCTGGGAGGCCTGCTGGGCCCACTACCAGGTGAGCCAGGGCCAGGCGGCCGCACCCTGCGGGGGCGGGGCCCTCCGGGGTCCCCTCCTCGCAGCCCCAGCCCCCATAACCCACACGCCCCACCACACCAGGCCCTGCCTTCTCATCGTCCCCCGGGGCTGCCTTCAGATCAACAGCTCGCCTCCCAAGTAACTGAAACAGATGCAAATTGCCCACTGACTGTGCTCATTACCACATCCTGGGGCCCAGCTCCCTGCTGCCACAACCAATCAGTGTGAGGGTGACATCGGTGAGGGCGAGCGGGCCCCCTGCAGCCCCGGCCACCAGGCCCTCCTTCCCTGCTCGCTCAGGACCGCGCAGGGAAAGAGCCTGAGACCCTGCGTCCCCGTCAGCCCCTCCGGAGAGCCCAGGACCCAGCGTCCCTCCCCAGATTTCCACTGCAAAGCCCCCAAGAGCGTGCGTCCCTATCCCATGGCTTTAACACCCAACTTAGCAACAAGTTGGCCATGTTGAAGGATGGGCAAGTCTCTCTGGATCCGTCAGCTTTAAAAAAAAAAAAAAAATAGTATTGACACATCCGGGAGGTGGCCAGGATCCTTTCTGCAAGAGCCGGCTCTGTCCTCGCCCTGGAAGCCGGCAGCTTCCATTAGACAGACCTCAGGGGTCAATGGGACGCCGGGCCAATCTGCAGACACGTGAGCTGGCAGGCTCCACTCTTGCTGGTGTTGCAGGAGGAGCTTCTCGGAGGGCGGCAAGTCCCAGGAAGCCGCCCTGGTGCCCCAAGCCGTCTCCGTACCCGCCCCCTGGCCCGGGTCTGGCTCTGCGGCCCGGCCTGGATTAGTGTGCTGGACCGCATTTGGCCACATGGGCCCCGCCCCTGATGACATTAATGGCGCAGGGGTGGGGAGGGGCGGGGAGGTGGGAGTAGGCTACTTCCTTGGGAGTGAGGGCCATGGGAGGGGGGGCTCTTTTGAAGTGACCCCTGAGAGAGAAAGGCTCTATTCTGTCTGTTTACTACTCATGTGTCCGTGGGGCCTGGACTGCCCCAGGCCTGTCCCGTGAATGGAATTAGTCCTGTCCTGCTGCCCAGCCCTGTGTGGGACATGCCTCACCCCTTCCTCCCCACGTTTGTCTCTGAGAGGAGCTGCACACCCCCCTTCCCGGAATCCTGCTGTCTCCCACCCCGGGCGAGCGTTCTGAGCCAAAGCAAGAACAAATCCATTCTGGATTAGTTCAAAGGAAGGGGCCAGGCAGCCCGAGGCCCCACAGCCTGGGGGACGGTCTGTCCCGAGCAGGCAGGGCGCGGGGCATTGCTGACTTTGACCTCAGCAGGAATTGTGGGCTCCGCCCGGCTGGCCTAGCTGTTCCGTCTGGCCGGCCGGTCGACATTGGGAGACTAAACATGGGCTTCCTGGTGCTCCTTACTCTTCCTCTGCCCTCGGGGGCCAGTGTGAGTCAAAGGCAGCGCCCCCTCCAAGCATCCGGGCAGGGGAACACACAGGATGCGCCCCAGTCAAATGCCAGCCGATGGAGCGCCAGCTTCCTGCTGCGCGCCTGGTGTTGCTGGGCAGTGGTGTGAGGTGGTCTCCAAGGAGGGCAGCAGGGTCCCCGGTGGAGTCCTTGAAGAGATAGTGAAAGACAGCAGGATCATGGTAACCCCTCCGTGGGGCCGTCAGGAAGCTGTCTTGCTCCTCTCTGTTAGGATCTTCTCGATTTCTTAGCAACAAACCTAGGGGTCATCTCTGGGACAAGAGTTGGGATGTTGAGCCTGGAGGGAGGAAGACACTGACCAGAGGGTAACTGCCAGAACGTTCTTTCTCGCTGGCCTGTTCCACAGCCCACTGGGGCGTATTCACACCCAGCCTCTGCGTGCACCTTTACGAGCTCTTCTCAGCGCCTTTATGAATAGACTTCACAATGAGCGTGGGTCAGCCCTCAGAGGACGCTGTGACGGAATGCACCCAGAGGGCTCCCCAGCAGCAGCCCGTGGGTAGCACGAGCTTGTCCCCTTTGCATGTCACAGCAGCCTTTGGGTGTAGGTACTGACCTTGGCCCGTGTGCGGTGGGGAAACAGGGCAAAAGAGGCTTGCGGCTTGCCCAGGACCACATGAGCCCAGACAGCCTCACCCCACAGCTCTGCACTCAGCCTCCACCTGGGGCCTTATCTGAACCCTGCTCTCCTCCCCCTCAGACGGACTACTTCCACCTTTTCATCTGCGTGGCCATCGTGGCCATCTACGGGGATGACGTCATTGAGCAGCAGCTGGCCACCGACCAGATGCTCCTGCACTTTGGAAACCTGGCCATGCACATGAACGGGGAGCTCGTTCTCAGGAAGGTGAGCGCCTGCCCCTCCCCCAAGTGGCCCCACCCACTAGGCTTGCAGAGCCCCGCCCCTTGGCCACAGAGCCCCGCCCACGCTCCAAGCCCCGGCGCGAGGGCGGGGCTTGAACGCAGGCCCCGCCCCGTGCGCTCCTGGGGGCGCTCCCTGCGGAGGCCACCGCACAGGGCTAGTCCACCATCAGGCCCGGACACCAGGGCCTCCTCCGCTGCGTGGAATGAACAAATTATCCGGCTTCATAGACAGCCCCCCCCCCACCTTGGGGCACCTCACTCACAGCCCAGAGCCAGGCAGATTGAGAAGGCAGCTTTGGGGGAGGGCCGCTGCGTCTCATCCAAGGCAAGTGGAAGGAAGGGGCACCACGCTGAGCTTGGCCACTCCGCACTTCCCAGCCTCCTGCTGGCGATGCCCATGTGAAAGCTCTGTAGTGGTTTTCGGGGGCTGTAAGGAGCGACGCAGGGGCCAGCGGTCGCGTGGGTAGGAAGTGGGCACGGCGCTGCCCACGACAGCGGGAACGAAGCCCGCGGAGGCTGAAAGGTGGAGCCGCAGGGCGGCCGGAGCGCTGGGGCATCCTAGCTGGGGGGCTGAGTCAGAGGGGGCAGACCCAAGGGCAGGGACTGCCACTGAGGCGGGCCCCTGGGCCGCCCTTGGCCGCCTGCTCACCCTTCGGATGAAGGCCTTTGGGAGCCTGCCCCACCTCTCCACCCCCTGTCCTCTCTTTGCAGGCCCGCAGCCTGCTGCACCAGTTCCGTCTCCTGCCCCGCATCCCCTGCAGCCTGCACGACCTGTGTAAGCTGTGTGGGACGGGCATGTGGGACAGCGGATACATGCCTGCCGTGGAATGCACGGGCCACTACCCGGGCTCGGAGAGCTGTCCCTACGGGGGCACGGTGGAGACGCCTTCGCCCAAGCCCCCCAGAGAAGGCAAGAAGGGCCCAAAGATGCCTCGGGAAGGCTTCGGTTTCCGCAGATAGGTGGGGCTCCCTGCACTGGAGGAAGGTGGAGGGGACCTAAGCAGAGGTCCTGGGCACGTGGGAGGGGGTGGGGATGGGCATGGAGGGGACGGGGGATGGTAGAGAAACGTAAGGAAAAAGACTTGGGGCGACAGGAAGGGAACCTTTTCGTATTAATGACGTAAGCAGAGCCTCGAAGTGACTGAAGTAAGACCCACCAGCTGCCCAGAGAAAAGTCACCTCCCAGAACAGTGGGGCCAGAGTGCGCGGCCCTCCGGCCTGGAGAGGCAGGCTGCTGGCTTCTCGGGCTGCCTGCCTGTGGTGGGTCTCAGCGTGCCTCAGGGACTCTGCCGCTGCGTCAGCAATGGGCGGCACTGCCGGGCAGCGAGAAAGGAGGAGAAGGCCTGCTCCCGCTGCAACACAGGGAATGCAGAGCAGAAGGGGGTCCCGTCCAGGCCTGGGACATCTTTGCAAGCTGGACACGCCTCCTCATTGGGCCCCATTTTCTGAGCGGGCCAGTCTCAACTTTGCACAGCTTCAAAGCTAATATGAAGATGTCTGCAAGAAAAAGAAAAGTCCTGGTGACTTCACGATAGACAGGTGTAGGAGCAATTTGAGGGTCTGAGAGGCTGGGGGCTCTTCAGTGTCCGTTTACACATTTTATACTCCTGGTATGTGAAAGAACCTGCCTGCCGCTGAGCCCGAGCCTCAGGCTGTTGGGGGTTGTTGGACCCCTCTCCCGTAGTTGGGGGGCTGGTTCTACATGAGGATCTCTGTTTAGGTCAAGCTCACCCAACACAGCAGTCTGCTGGGGGCCGCGTGGGTTGGGCTGTGTGTGCTCTGGCAAAATCTCACTGTCTGAGGGAAGTGGGACCGCATTAGCTGAGCACCTGAGACAGAAGCATCCAAGAGGCCTGGAAGGACCCCCGCTTCCCTGCAGGGCCTGCACCGTGTGACCGGGGGCCTTCTCAGGTAGCAGGGCTCAGCGGCGACCCCATAATGTAGCCAGCACTCAGGACAGCACTCCCACCTCCAGAAGATTCCTGTCGGTGGCTCCTTCTGGGATTTAGGGAGATGGACAGAGGAGGGTGTGGGAACTCCCAACCAGCTGGAAAGCATCCAGCCATCTGCACAGAAAGCCACTTCTTGAGCTGGTGGGCTCTCAGGGGCTTGAATCCTTCCCTGAGTCCTCCTGCACGCCCGTGAAGTGCTGAAGGTCATCGTGGAGACACCGCCTCGACGGAGGCTTCTTCCTGCTCTCCACTCCTGTCCCCGGAGAGCAAGCCACGCTGCCGGCGCCACTTTAAAAAGATGTTTATCGACAGAAGAGAGGAAGTTACCAGCCTCCTCCTTCGAAGCTTATCTATTCTCCATGAGCTCAAGTCCTCCAGCATCTCCGAGTTCCCAGAGCCTTCTGGGGAGAGCCCCCGGGAGCCCCCTCAGTCCCCAGATCCTGGGGCGCTGGCCGCTTCAGCCCTGCAGCAGGGTCCAGGCTGGGTGGGGTGGACTTCTACCTGCTCTGCGTCTGGGAAAAGGGGATTGCCTTTCTGTGCTGGCCCCCATCTGCTGCGGAAAAGGCGCTGCACCGATCCTGCGTTGGAAACCGCCTCCCTGTGAACGGAGTGTTGGTTAACCACCGCGCTGCAGCAGGGCTGTGTGATGAGTAGCCCCCAGACCCATCTCCCTAACCGTCCAGGGTCAGCAGTTTAGACTGGGCACTTCTGGTCTTGGCTGGGTGTGTTCCCATATCTGGCTCAACTGTTGGTTACATCCCAGAGGGGCTGCTCACGTGTAGAGCTCAGACCTGGCGCCATCTCTTGCCTCCGCGCTGCAGGCTCACCCCGGTCAAGGCAAAAGCGCAGGAGGAGAAATGCACAGGTACCTTCCCAAGCCTTGGGGGAGGCCACTCCTGCTGTCATCCCACTGCCAAAGCGAGTCCCATGGCCGGACTCAGCATCCAGGGGTGGGGGAGTGGACCCCTCCCTTTAGCAAGAGGCGCTGTGCAGTGACGGCAGGGGGCTGGGGATTCAGAGGGTGAGGAGCTGGGCTGTGGGTACGTCTGCCACCCCCTCCAGGAACTTTTGGGGCTCTGCTGTCAGGGGGCAGGACTTCTCCCGGGAAGGCAGGAGATGCCCAAGGGGCTAGAGGATGCTCCTCAGCTCCCCCTGTCTAGGAGGTAGCAGCCGTGCATTTTTCTGAGATACCTTGTGCCTTTGGGCTGCTGTGTATGTGCGGGGGGGGGGGGGGGGGTGTCCAGGGATCCCTTCACTTCGGAGGACCCTGGATACCAAGCATTCACGCTGAATCTCCCAGCTCCCACAGCTCCCCAAGACCCCGTACCAAGTGCCACCCCGCCCTCACTGCTCCCGCCTCACACCCCTGTGCTGAGCAGGGCCCTGGAGATCTACGCCTCTCAGAGCAGCCAGAATCTCAGAAGCCGAAGACCTGGTTGTGTGGGCTCTTTGAGGAAACGCTGCTCTGGAGGGCTGGGGAAGGCCTGCCTTGCAGGACTCCCTTAATCTGAGTGCAATTAGAGGAAACCAGCCAAAAACCCTGCAGCCCCAGGATTATTCCCAGCCAGCAAAAGGCATTAGGGTGATAATTCCGTCATTAGACTTCTAGCCTTCCCACCTCCCAGACGTGCAAATATGGGATAATCAGCCCGGCACGACCATCCTCGGTGATGCTGCTTATTTAACCCATTTTTTTAAATGACACTTAATGTTATTGGCTGGTGTGCGTGTGCGCGCATACTTAATTTCCCCACTGCTAATGTCTGTGCTGACGTTCCAGGATGTCGCCGGGGCCCCTGGGAAGAGAGGCTCCTCCTGGCATAGACAGGGCAGCATGGCAGGGACTCACCAGCCCAGGGAGGGTTCACGCTCCCAGGGAAGAAGGGGTGGCAGGAAGATGCTGGGTCCCGGGAGGGTGGGGGACGCACAGGGTGGCGGGGCTGGGGCCTGGTTAGGTGCAGAGGAGCACAGTGTGCTCTTCCAGAAGACTCCAACTCAAGTCCCAGCCAGGAAGACTGGGATCCACAAGTTGTGGGAATTGGTGTCCTTGAGCCCATCAGTGGGGGTGGAATGGACGGGGTGGGGAGGGGCCCCAGCCCACCTCTGCAGAAGGGGAGGGTCTGCAGTCCAGGAGGGGACGCCCGGCTCCATCGGAGTGCACACGCACACCAGCTCTGTCCGCACGCCATCAGTAGGCACGTGGTCCTGGTCCGCTGCATGTCAGGCAGCACGGAGGTTTTCAAACCCGGGACCTCGGGCACGTGTCCTTTGAGTTCATCTGTAAGAGCCCAGCCTGAAGCCCCATCTGGGGAGGGCATCTGGGCAGGACGAAGCTTCTGGTCCTAAGACGGAGGCTTCTCCCAGGCTAAGTGGCGGTGGCTGGCAGAGGTCAGCCACACTGATCTTTGACAGGTGGACATACGGAAATGGGGCAAAGACTGGGGGCCGTCATGGTGGGGGGTGGTGCTCTGTGGCTTCCCCCTCGGTTTGTGTGAGGTCCCTCCGAGCTCTCGTGGCCGTTTCTTATTTGGTAGACAGCCCTTGGAGTGTGGCAGTCCCCGGGATGATGGGAATCTGCTCAGGGCAATGCCCCGCGGAAGCCTCGGTCCTCCATCTGGCCTCCGCTCCCCTGCAGGGAGGCTGGCGGGTGTCAGGGACGCCAGGGTTCACCCGGCGAAGAAAAGGAAACTTCTTCCAGTCTGTCTGCCCAGCAGAGGCCCCTGGTGCCCGCCCAGTAGGGAGGAAGGAAGAGGCGTTCCCCCGGGAAGACCCACATACACGTGCAGGGGTGTGGACTGGGCCAGAGGAGGTGGCCCGAGGCCAAGGGAGGGACGCGAGGCTGGACATGCCACATCCCCAGAGACTCTAGGGAGCCAGACAGCCCAGGATCCCATTAGGCCTGTGTTTCTAAGCCACGTGACAAGGCTGGCTGTCCCTTGGAGTGGAAACATTCTGTCTCTGGATGTTCCTGGCTCAAAGGGAATGGCCCCCAAACTAACCAGTTTTTGTCCTCCCAAATTGTGAAGGCTGAGGCCAGGGCTCCCCCTAGGGGGTGAGCGGCGTTGAGCCTCAGTTTCCCCACCTGTAAAATGAGAAGGATGACGCCCACCCACGCACCCCACTGATGGCCGGTGTGAAAGCTCTCCTGAGGGTGGTTTACCAAGCCCCCTGGGGCCTCACCCGCCACTCAGGGAGGAGACCACCGGCCTTGGCCTTCAGCAGCTTTGCCCGAGAGTGGCAGCGTGTCCCCGACTCCGAAGCTCTCGCAGCTTCGGGAGTCAGCAAACCCACTCCCTCTCATGCCCACCTTGCTGCGCATACCCAGCCGACAGGAAACCTCTCTGTGCCTCTTCTCTAATGTTCACCCCATGCCACCCCACTCCTGCCACCGAGAAAAGTCAACCATGAACCATAACCTCAGCGCCCCTGCAGGATGTTCATCTCTTCAGCAGGAATGTGGTCCGTGCGTGCAAGGTCTTCCCCCTCCACTGTGAAAACCACCTGAGCGGGGACTCTGGCCTCCCGAGTCAGTGTTGTTGGACCCAGGGAGGGGCCTCCCTGGGCCTCCAGGGAGCAGGGCAGGGGCGCACACACCCTGCAGGCATCTGGCCCTTTAAATACATCGCATTGAATTTCTAGGTGGGAAGAGAACCTACCAGATTCAAAGAGAGCTCAACCACAGGGCCCTCTTCCCTCCAGCACTTCTGCTTAGAGGGCAGGGCTCTGCGGTTGAAAGAAAATTTTAACGAACTGTCCCCCATTATCAACAGATTACTGTTGTCCATGGCAAGCAGTTCTTTCTCTGTGTTTTGTGGATACAGTCACCTGTCAGTCAAGCCCTGCCCCCGGCCCAGCACTGGTCACCACAACCCCCTGGTCACCATGACCCCAACAGTGCTTCCGGCTCTCATGGATTCCCCTTAAAAAGTAAATAAAATCACATTGACAACAAATGGATGCTGTTCGGCGCCTCCAGAAGGTCCGGTGGGGTTTGTTAGGCCCACACGTGGCAGGCTCCGGTGCTCGACACAGAGGGCCCCCCACAGAAGTGCAAGGAAGGCCCACAGATGCTTCTTGGGGGTTCCGTGATGGGGGAGGGGCAGATGGCCGGGAGCAAGGGCGGCTCCTGTCTCTGCCTTGGAGAGTTAATGAAAGGCTGGGGAAGGCCTATGAACCCCCAGCAAGTGGGGGCCCCCCGAGACCGGCCCCAGCGCATGGAAGCACACATAGTGTTTTGTTGAGACTCAGCTGCCAGGGTTCCGATTTCAGGAAAGGCTGGAGTCTTGCATTTGAGAACTTTTGTAAGGAGGGAAACGAGGTGAATTTGACCTTGTTGTGGGGGGGTGGGGGGCATGAAGCTGAGAAGCTGTGTCAGCTCCTCTCACCTCGCGAGCCCTCCGAGCCCTCCGAGCCTTGCTGCGGGGCCAGGCCCGGGCACTGGGGGAGGGTGGGCAAGGGGAGGCTGAGGCTTGCTCTCGGTTCTCCTGGAGCATGGTGGTGGGGTAATGGGCTCCCAGCCCTCATGGCAGCACCTTTGGATTTCAAGCTGGTTTCCCACTGTTCTGTGTGTACCTTTCCATTCTTTGTCTGCAAGGGGCGGAGGGCAAGTGCAAAGCTCTCCTGGGTGTCTCAACCGTGGGTGGCTTGTGTCTGCAGGGCCCGCCTCACCCTCCACCTACCTGGCCTTGGCTGAGATGTCTGAGAGCCTCGTCAGCCCGTCTGCATGCCAGGGGTGCCCCTGCCTGAGGCTGGCTGGGCAGGTGCCACTGGGCGGGGGCAGCAGGACAGGCGATGCATCAACCCTGCATGGCTGGTGGCACCGCGTAGAGAAACCTTGGTCCCTTTTGGGGGATGGATGTGCTGTTTCCCCGTCATGCTGGAAAGCCAGCCCCTGCCTTAACCTGGAGGGGCCGGAATCTGAAGCAGGCAGAGATGGGGCCTGGAACCCAGGGGCCAGAGCAGCTCATCTTCCGGAAGGGATGGTGCAGACCCCACAGCTCAGCCCCACAGAGGGAACCCCCCGCCATGGGGCCGAGGACTGTCCCCGGCCCCACCCAGAAGGGCTTTTCAAACCTGTAGGGCGGCTGGCTCCCTGGGTCTGGTCAAACCAGGATGTACCAGCAGGATGTTTGTCTTTGCTCCGCTCTGTCCTCCCCTAAATAACAACCCAGCAGTCACGGCCACAGGGACAGCCAAGGGGACATGCTGCCCAGTGAGCCAGGCTCTTCAGGGCCAGCCCCGGAAAGGCCCAGCCCTCTGCTTTCCTGCGGTCCCGAGGACCTGGCCTGGGACCGGCTTCTACTGCGGTATAGACAGCCATCCACACCGCACGACGTTTCTACCCCTGCTAGCGACAGAGGAGATGTTCCTGGGGGTCTCATTCACCTCAAGGCGAGTGGCCATCCTGTAGGGAGGCCTAGTGCCATTGCACTGCCCTGTGAACCTGCCCCAGCCTGAGCGAGGACAGCAGGTGGCTGGGGTTCCTGGGACAGGCATACATGTGTCCTGCAAACCCTCCAGGGAGCAAGGACAGGCCGGTCAGAGGCCCACACCTTCGGGGCCCACGGGGCAAACCAGAGGCACCCGGTGTGTGAGCGGCCTCCCCCCACGCTTCTCCACAGGTGTGACTCTTACCGCAGAGCCCCAGGTGAGCCAGACATGTCACATCAGGAGCCCCGGTGACCAGTTCAGTCTGTCATTCCTGGTGTCTGTCCTTCCCCACCCACCCACCTAAGGACATGCAGCGAGCAGGGGTGGGAGGGGGCTCGCACCAAATATGCGGGGCGCTTTCTGCTCCTGGCCCTTTGTGGCCACGGAGCCGCCCTGAGTCCAAGCCCGAGGAAGCCCGTGGGGTCTGGCTCTGTTCTCTGGCTGAGGCACCAGTGCGGTCATCCTGTCCCGGGGAGGGGAACCTCCAGACCAGTGGCCCCTCCACACACGGAGCAGGAGACCCCCCCGCCAGCCCCCTTCACTCCTGGGTTCAAGCTGCCTCCCTCGCCTCTGGGAGCACCGGCCCTCAGGACGGACCCGCGCCCCCCCCAGGCTGGCTGCAGGCCCTTCCCACCACTGAGAAAAAAACCTCCTGAAGATGACAGGGCACCAGGCTTGCAAGGCAAGTGCAGCGAGAACAGAGGACAGTTGTCCCTACGCATCATCGACCACACAAGCGACCTCGCGATTGAAGGGCATGTGTGAGCCTTGCCTGTGGGCACGTGTCCATCTGGGGCGGCAGGGGGAGCAGGCCTGCCCGGTCACTTTCATGCCCTCTGCAGACGGGAAGATACCTGCCGGTGGGCTCGTGGGCCCCATGAGGTTTGGCACTGGGACACCCCAGAAGCCCCCTTCCCCCACCTGCTTCCCCCCGCGTCACAGGAGAGAGCTCAGATCTCTGGGCTCCTGGGGCGTGGACTGTAATTTAGACAAAGTGGCTTGAAAATAGGCCACTCGGTCTCTGTCTATGATAATACATCTGCTTGACAGGTCAGAAGCCACCCCAGCTCTCCCATCAGCAATTTGACGCTGAACAAAATAGGGCGCTTTTTATTTTGAGTCGTTGGAGAGAATGCCTTAGTGATTTTCTAAGTCTGTGTTTGGGCGCTGAAATCAGGATGCTGCAGCAGGGGTCCAGTGCCGCAGACCGGGGACGGCAGCCCCTCGGGTTCAGAAGCCCCTCAAGCCAGGAGAGACATGTGCAGTGCAACAAAATGGGAAGCCTTCCCAAGGACCAGATGCGAGATCTACTGATAAAGTTCATTGATTCCTGGCCATGACTACGCACAATAGAAAAAGATACCGAGGGTCCTTGTGACCACAAGTTCGTGATGAGTGAGCTCAATGGTCCGGTAGTTTTAAAATCTAACGGTAGAATACGGCGATGGGCGAGGGCCAGGGAGTCCTTCCGGGGTGGGAGGTCAGAGCTTTGGATTGGGCTCACTGGACACCTGTGGTCAGAATCCGGACACCAGCTTCGGGAAGTCAGGCGGAAGATTCTGAGAGGGTTACTCCCGAGTGGCTGACCCCTCGGTGCCCCTCCACTCTGCCTTCCAGAACTGTGTGGACTTCTGGTGTGCAGTTCAGTGTTGGCGGGGGAAGCCTGTCCCCTACTGGGCTCCTCACCCGACAAGGCGCACATGTGCAGGATGGGGTTGGGGGGACAGGCTGGAGCGCTCTGGCTTTTTGTGTTAGCTCAGCTGGAAGCCAGCTTTTGGATACACGGTCCCAGTGTCCTGCAAAAGGAAACCCAAGTATCCTCGACAAACAACTAGCTGAGTCCAAAAACCAACCAGGAGCAAAGAGTGTGGGGTGGGTGGCAGACAGGGTGACCCTTGATGGCATTCCCCCCCAGGGGGCAGTTTCCAGGTATCTGGCCCCACCCTCCATTCTGCCCACCTCTGTCCTTACAGGAAAACTTGAGAAAGAAAGTGTCGGTGACCCCCAGATCCTCTGGGCAGGTGCCCTCTGGGAGAACTCCAGCCACCTACCCAAATAGCAGGGTCAGTCCTATTTCCAAGCATGTTCTTCCAGAGCGCTTGCATCTTCTCAATGTGCTGATAAATCCCCAGGTTCTGTGAAATGATTAATTTAGATGGGAATTTCCCCCAGTTCTTGGTCTTACTGCACAACTGGGCTACATGGCCACCTGAGCCAGGCAAGTATATAGGAGTGAACTTTTAGGTCACAGAGCCGGCCAGCCTGAAGCAGAGTGGCGAGGAGGGGGTGGGGGGTGTCCGGGGTGAGGGTATTTCCAGGGGAGGTGGACTCTTTGCTTTGCAAGGGGTTGAGATAGAGAAACTAGCTCGTCTACATTCTGCCTGGGATGCACAGCTCACTGCTATTGATGGGGATGGGGTGAGTGAGGCCCAAGAGCTGGACTCAAGTTAGTGCAGGTAGAAAGAGGCGCTGCCCCCACGGGGTCGTCTTCAGGTGACTGCGGGTGGGACGGCTCAGCAAGGCTGGGCCTGGGTCCCCCTCACTTCTAGCCTGCAGCTTCCCCAGCCCTCCTCATCTCCCCTCGGTGCAGGATTCTACAGGTAGAAGAGTCTTACCTATAGGACCACTGCCCTCCACCCAGACTGCAGCCTCCAGGGCAGCTCCAGAGAGTTCTCAGGGTCCCGGAAAGGGTGGGAGGCTTGCAGTCTGGAATGCAGTTCTTGGTTCCCTGCACAGACCCGGCCGGAACGCCAAGGTCAGCTTGGAGAGTGGGCTCCTGGCCCTCCACAATCTGGTTAATGATTAGAAGGGACACCGCTCCAGAAAGTCCCACAGACCCCTGTGACTTCCGTACACCCAGCCGTGGATGGGTACCTAGGAGATCTCAGAGGACCAGACAGGACTGGAACTCCCCTCCCCAAGGGGTGTTTTCCTTTCTAGAAAGCAAGTTCCAAAGCCCTAGACACCAGGTAGCTCCGAGGGAGGCACCGGCAGGCTGCCCCTGCGTCCCCAGCTCCTCCGCTGTCCTGATGAAGCCAGGTGCAGACCTGGCCTTGGGATCCAGCCACACGGTCACGTCCCTGCAAAGCCTGGGCCTCTCACCGGGTATTGCCAAGCGCCCCCCCACCCGGGACGGAGGCAGGCGGGCGGACACTCACATCCCTGCCTCGGCCCACTGGCCTCCCAGAGCCCCCCACCCACTCCAGCCCTCGGGAGCTAGGGTCCCCACTGGGTCCCAGGGCGCGAGGAGGCATGTGTGGGCACAGTGGGGCCACTCGACCTCAAAAACAATCCTCTGCACTGATTCCCATTTCCCTAGGAGGAGCGCCCGCACCACTCAGATCCATCCCATTTTCTGCAGAAGGGGCTTTGTTGCTGTGTCTTTTGATTTCACACCCAGCGGGCCTTTTCTCTGCGTGGGGATCCCCGCCTCCACCAGCTGGGTGTACACTCAGAGCCCCCGTGTGGGGCAGGGAGGGGCACCGAGGGAGGGGGCACACAGGACAGGCGCTGGGGGGCTCCTGGGGGGAGGGCACTCAGGGAACGGAGGGGACGTGAGGGGTGGGAGGGCTCCAGGAAGAGGGGGAGGGGAAGGGAAAGGAGGGGCGGCCCCCGACCCACCCACCTCTCCCACCCCCGGGCCCACTGATCTAATCATATCAGGTGTGCTCGAGATAAATATTAATAACCCAGTGACAGAGGGAATTTGGGAGAATCTAATTAAAAGGACACTGTGCAAGCTGGCAGCCTTGCCAAAGAGCCCCAGCGAAACCCAAGGGCCAGAAGAAGGAAACACACTGAGCCCCCAGGAGGCTCTGGAAAGGAAGGTGCACGGCCACACCTACGGGACAGTTCTGAGCGCTGACCTGCCCCCAGCACGCCCGCCAAGGGCAGGAGGGCGGGACAGACCAAGCCTCTGGCAGGGTGGGCGCCTGGCCCCAGTGCCCTCCGAGCACCCCGGCCCCCGGCTCGGCCCCCGCATCCCTCCCGGGCCCACCCCGGGGAGCCAGCCTGAGGCTAGGGCACCTCGCCCCGCGCCCCAGAGACCTGGCCCCTCGCTCCTGTGCCCACTCAGGCTTCCCCTTGGTGTCGGTCTGTACGCAGCTGACAGTCTCTGTGCAAACCCTAAACGTGCACCATGCCCCTCACCCTCCTCCAGAGGCCTTGGAAGAGCCCCCGGGGACCTGGACTTCCCTGAGCGCCGGGGTGCGGCCTGTCAGTAAGGCCCACAGCCCTGACCTCCCCCTGCAGGGTCAGGCCCCACCGTGAGAGCTGCCCATGCTCACCTTGGGTAAATCCTCCTCTGAGTCCAGAGTTGGGCCCCAGCCATGGCCCCAGAGCCTGGCCCATACCCCTTGTCATGGGGACTCACGGCTCCCGGGCCCCTTTTCTCTTGAAATCAAGATTTTGGGGGGGTCCCTCATGTGAGTCACTGGTGCTCTTTGGCCCTTGGTCGACTTGGCTTGGTCCAGCTGGAGCGGGAGGAGCCGGCCGCAGGGCAGCCGTGGACGAGGACGAGGTGTGCTCTGAGTGCGGCCATGGTCCCCCCTGGGCTCCTCCATCCAGCAGCCCGCCCACCCCCCTCAGGCCCCCGGTCCTGGCCGTGGACAGGCGGGCACCTGGGCTTCTGGACCTGACCAGCAGCAGCTTTCTTCTGTGCTTGGAGTAAATGGGCCTCCCTGCCCAGTCCCTGTTGCCCCTGTGACTCTCTGCAAGAGAAACGCCTGGCAGGGGTGGGGCGCTGCTGACCTCTTCACCTGGCAGTGAGGAGCCTTCCCCGGGGAAGCCGGCAACTCCAGGCTGGGTTCCACCCTCCCGGCCACGTCCTGTTGCCTGGAATGCCCCCTGGAATGGAGAACTCGCCACCTGCCAACAAAGCTACTTGGCCCGGACACAGAGAACCCAGCGCAGGCGAGGCAGGCCGGGGGGTGGGCTCATGAATCCCAGAGGCCCAGCATTCGGGTCACCTACCTGCAGGGCCTTTCCATCTAGCATGGCCCTCAATTTTCACAGCAGCCAGATGGGGGCGGTGCTGGTTTGACCTAGTTCTTAGAGGGGGAAACAGAGACGTTAAGTCATTGGCCTGAGGTCACCCAGCAAGTGCCCAGGTCTTTCTGATTCTTCTTTCCCCATGCTTGGACAGTGTCCAGCCAAGGGCATTGGACTGTCCTTCCCTGGGGAGGAGACACACTGAGCACTGTCCAGACAGCACCTTGAGTCTCTGTTTACTGAGACCTGACCTGAGCCACCCATTCCCTCCCTGGACTCTCCCTCATGCCCTCCCAGGCAGTGAGGGGCAGGCCGTGGCACTGAACTTGCTGTGTGACCTCAGGCAGGAGGCCTCCCCGTCTCTAGGCCCTTGTGACAGTGCAGGACATTTCTATCACATACACAGAAGTGTGATCCCCAGCCAGAGGACAGAAGCCCCCGGCCCCCAGAGGGGCTCACCTGCCTCTCCTCCTCCACTAGGACCGCAGCCCCCAGCAGGGGGAAGCCAGCGAGCCCCCTTCAGACCACCCAGACTGTGGAGGGCCAGCTTCCAGCCTGCTCGCCGGCCGGCTGCTGAGAGACCGCTCAGCTCCAAGCCCCATGCACAGGGACCCAGCGGAGTGGGATGCACGACGGGGCTGGGTCCTGGGGTGCGGGGAGGAGGCAGGGGCCTGGCGCCAAGGACAGCTCTGATGGAAGGGGGGCCATTAGCTTCAGAGTCCCCCTTGGGGCAGGGAGAGTGGCCCTGAGAAAAAGGGAAAGAGGATGGGCCCCCTGGGAACCAGTGGTCCCAGGGGGCAGAAGTGGGGACAGGGCCTGGCTGTGAGGAGTCCATTCTGAAGGAACAGAGGCGATGCCTCACACCTGCTGAGGGCCGGGGGCGGGGGGGGGGGGGGGTTTGCCGCAAGGGGTGCCTCGGGGGGGGGGGGGGGTGCCGCAGAGGGTTGTGGGTGCCGCAGGGGGGAGTGTGCCGCGGGGGGAGTGCCACGGGAGGGGGTGCCGCGGGGGTGTGGAGTGAGAGCCCGAGCTCCGTCGCAGGCCTCCCCGGGGTCGGGTCCTCAGCTCTGCGTGGGGGACCAGCAGCAGCCTGTTGTACAGCAAACTCCCAGGCCAGGTAAAGGATGTGTTTTCAGACGAGAAAGGAGGGGTAGGGGAGCTGCTCACCCGCATTCCCCGGGAAGTGTCACAGACAGATTGGGAGCCCACGGGCCAGGCTGCTGGCGGCACTCCGCCCCTCCCCCACAAGCCTCTCCCCAGCGCCCCACCCCCGCCCCTGCCCTCTCAGGACCCGGTGGGGCCAGGAAGGGGGAGACCCAGGCTGCCTGACAGATGCTCATCACAAAAACTCACCCAGCAAATACACAGGAAGCTCGACAAGCTCTGCTGGTGGCAAGAGGGGCCCCCGGGGAGCACGTGAGCTGGGGGGGGCGGGCAGCAGGGAGGGAGGGCCCAGCCAGGCGCAGGAGTGCCTCTCCCCACCATCAGAATCCGAACCCAGGCCTGCACCCCTGCCTTAAGGAGGCCTGCATCCCAGGTATAGGACTCCTGCTCTGGGCAGGAACACAGAAGGGGCGTCGGGGGCTCTGCGGGGTCCTGGCCCTGGAGACTTTTTAAACTGGGAGTGCCTGCAAATACAGCGTAGGGAATATGGCCAATGGCATTGCAATAGCATTGTAGGGTGACAGATGGTGACCCTCGTGGTGAGCACAGCGTAACATAGAGACTTGTCAAATCCCTGCCTTCTACACCTGAGATGGGGTGGCCTGGACCCCTCCCAGATGTTCAGGGAAACGGGCTGGGACCTGTCTGTCTGAAGGTCCCCTGGAGTCTCGAGTAGACACCCAGCCCTCTCCTCTAAGGGACTGCTCCCCGTTGAAGCCCGGAGCGCCCCCCCCGCCCCTTCCTTGTCTCCCACCCCACCCTCAGGCTGACCTCCAAGCCTGTAGAGGTGCCTGAAGAAGGGTTTCCAGCACCCAGACCCTGGGTGTTCTAGGGGGCACAGGGAGGTACCCACCCTCCTCCCTGGGGAGGCACTGGGACCCTGGTGGAGGAGCCTGGCAGGAGCATCGGGCACCCTAGGGCTCTTCCCTCACCTCCCCCGCCTTGCTTTTATAGTCTGGAAACCACAGAAGGAGAAGCTTCCTGCATCTGCAAGCTTAGAACTTGGCAGATACGCAGACTTGCTGATTTTCTAAAGTGCTGAGTTGGTATGGCCACGAATGTCTCACACCTCAGAACAGAAGAGCCAGAGTCCTCAGCAGCCCCCAGGCCGGACCTGTCAGACCTGCCCTGCCCGCCCCACCCCTTCCGCCTTCTCTGGAGCCTCGGATGCCCTCTCCCAGATCTTAGCACACTCAGGCCTAGTGCTGGACCGGGCGGCCCTCACCTGCGCTCTGCAGAACGCAGCCAGGCCTGAAGGCCCAGCCCGGCTGTCACTGCATGCCTGCCATGGGAGCGGCCCCTTCCTCTCACCCACGGTGACCCCCCACACCACCCTGCAGCTCCAGCCAGGTCCATATGGAGAGCAGTGCAGAGAGAGACTGGGAACCAGGGCGAGGGGAGAGGCGGGCAACGGCTCTGAGGCCGTCTCCCACGGGGCTCCCAGTGCCGCCTCATGTTTAGGCAGCACGGGACCCCCCTAATGGGAACTCTGGCTCCAGGACGCCCCCAAAGCTGGGGCCGAGGAGAGGCTTGCATTTGAATCCTGAATCCCTACAACCTTCTGTTGTGGGGCCAATGGGCACATCACGGGGTCCCTCAGAGCCTGAGTGTGGCCACCAGGCCCCCGTCCGGTTCTGCTTCCCAGAGCCGGCTGGTCTGCCCCACGCCCATCACAGCCCAGAGCTCCGTGGGGACCGGTCACACAGGCGCATGGCCCCTGGCCCCCACACCGAGGGCTGTCCCTGGCCTGCAGCAGCGTCATAATGTTTGCTGGATAGTAAATTAATAAACAAGGGCCCCTCCCTGACGGTCAGCAAATATTGTCGGAATGAAGGAACATCACTAACACAGACGCATGTCAGAGCACACAGACCATAAAAGAGGCTGTGACAAGTGCCGATGGGGCCGATAAGATGAGGTCCCCGAGCACGGAGGCCGGCTCTGCAGGTCACCGAGGGGTGCAAGGGGGAGATGAGAAGCTTTCTGCTTGAGAACATTCTCGCTGCTCTCTGGACTCTGAGCACTGTGGGTCCCTTTGTTCCCATCCAGGCCTCCCCCTCGCTGGGTGACCTTGGCCAAGTCACTGAGCTTCTCTGAGTCTCCCTCGGCCCAGCTGTAACTAGCAGACACTCACAGCCCCCACCTCCAGCGCTCGCTGCGGGAATTCTCGGAGAAGCGTGGGTATCACATAAAGCCTGTCACCAGTGCCGGGCCTGTTAGAAGCCCTCACCCCGCAGCCTGGTCATCAGGGTCCGCCTGACAGGAGGATGCGCGGCTGCAGGGGAGAGTGGAGTGGAGCGAGGCTTGCCCGGCCTTAGCTCGTCCCCAGCTCAGCGGCACCGCACTCTGGGCCTCACCCACCCGGGGCTCGGGGCCTGCCCCACGGCAAGGGTGACAGGCCAAGGCCCTCGGCCTGCCCTCCGTCCCCTGCTTGTCCAGCCCTCCCTTCACCCTGCAGGCGGGCAGTTCCTGGACCATCTCATCCCCGTAGTGGGTCTGTGGAGCATCGAGTCACCCGGCCTGACTGTGGCCAGAGTGCTGTGACCGTGGCAATTTGGTCTCAGCAGGCTGAGGTGGGAGAGGTGGTGCAGGGGAAGAGTGTGTCCCTGGAGCCCCATGGGGGGATTTGGAATAAGGGGGTCCTGGGTTTCTGGGCCACAGTGGTTAGTATATATGGTGAGGGGCTTGGACTGAAGTGAATGCTTTTGGGGCCCCAAACGTGGTGGGGACCCAGGCACGTGCTGTCAGTGACTCCTCCCAGTGCCACATGGGGGGGACTATTATTGTAGATTATTCTAGATTAGGAAACCAAGGCACAAGGAGGTTCTGTGACCTGTCTGAGGGTCACTTGGACCGGGACTGGGTCCCCACCATCCTTCCCATCCTCACTTTCTGCCCTCTAGGCTGCTAATGCCAACAGGAGGGTGGCAGTTCAGGGGTGGGCATCCTGGGAAAGACTGGCCAAACTCGGGTCCCAGACACCGGGGAGGGGCGGCTCCTGCTAGTGAGCACAGAGGTGCAGGGAGGTCACCTGGCCTGGGCCCCACTGGCACTGTCAGACTATGTCCCGAGGGAGAGAATGCATGAAGCTCCAAGCTCATGGCCAGTGCTCGTCTTCCCCGAAAACCAGACCCCAAAGGGAGTCCCGGGATAAACCAGAGGCAGCGTAACATGATGAGAAACGGGCACACAGCTCTGGTTCAGATGCAAGCCTTTTGTCACCATCTGCATGCCTCAGTTTCCCTGCCTGGCCGACTGGGAGGAACTTAACCCCTCCCGCACAGGCTGGCTGCGAGGAGCAAGTTCTCACTTGCAGGTCAATAAAGCAGGGGGCGCAGGGCCTGGCCGGAGCAGGCCCTTGGGGCCGCAGCTGCTGTAGAGAATTCGGACAGAGCCGTCCAGGAGGAAGCAGGCTCCATGTCCTGGCACCCAGAAGCCACGGGAGACATGGGGGCACCGAGCCAGGCCCCCCCTTCCTAGGAGCCCCCGTGAAGATGGACACGAGGGATATTGCCAAGGGGTTGGCCTGCCCGGATGCCTGGCAGAGGCCCCCGGGCCCCTGGAGGGCTGCTCCTGAGCTCCAGCCCTCCGGAGCTCCGTGCTTGGCTATCTCTCGACCTTGAACTTTCTATTCTGTTCTGCAATCAGTTCAGAAAGTGGCCTTTCTAGACTCCTTTCTTATCACCGGGAAACTTCTAACACAACAATAGTTGATTGTACTGCTCTCCTGGGTGCGGCTACATTCCTGGACCCCCCCAAACACCCCCCAGCTTTTTTTTTTTTTTTTTTTTGGTAGCTTTGGAACTATAATGATCCCATTGTGATTGGTCTGTTCAGGTGGCAGTGTGACCCTTGAATTTAGAAGCATGAAAGGGTGGTGGGGGTTGGGGAGAAGGGGGCAGAGGAGGAGGGAAGGGGGTGCCCAGAGGCAACCAATGAGACAATCAAGGGAAATCGTCAAGCAACCCAAGGACATGATTTCCCATCGGTCACCTGGAGATGGCCTCACCTGGACTGTCCAGATCTAAAAATACATAGTTATTTGTCAAAACACTAATGGTTGTTTGGTTTGGGGGTGGGGTTTTTTTTCAGTTACTGAGAAAGAAAATAAGTTTATAATTTTCACACACACAGCCCAACCCTGAGCCAACCCGTAAGACTCAACTACCAGTAGAGTTGATAGAGATTAATGTGAACGGGAAGTAACCATAGGCTGTCAGCTGTGTATCCCTGGCTGGCCACAGGCTGCCGTGGGGAGAGAGCCGGAGACCAGGGTCAGGATGGGCCCAGCCCCCGGGGGGACACCGGGCACACCGGCTTCCCACAGCTCAAGGTCTGCATATAGGGCAGGTGAGGATCCCAGCCTGCCCGGGGAGCCCGTGGTCCACGTGGACGTGCTGGACACCAGCATGCGTGCCGAGACTGGGCCTCAAGTTCCTGCCTCCGGTTCACCAGCCTGGGCCCCCCCACAAGAAAGCCCCGCCCAGAGCTCCGGGTGCCACCTGCTACCCCTGTCCCCTTAGCCCAGGGGACTTCCTGCCTGCTCTGGGCTCCTGAGAAAACCCCGGGAGGCTTTTCTTAGAATGTTCGGCAGTCACTGCACATTTAGGACTTGGCAGGGGCCCCAGTGTCCGGAACAGGGAAGCGGCTCAAGTTCCAAGGCCTGGAAGCCTGGTACAATGGCCAGGAGACCGGCGGGGCCAGAGTGGTGGCAGGCGTGGATGCTGGCACCTGTCACTCGGTGGGGACCTACAGCGGGCCTCCTGCCATGCTGCTCCTCCGGGTCTCTGTCTGCAAAGGGGCCCCTCCCAGCCTCAAACCCTTCCTTTGCTGGCCAGTCTGGTTGAGTGGGGACACAGTTCACTGGCATTTGACACCATGCCTTGGACAGAGTGGAGGCTCATGAATGGTTGTCATCACCATTGTTAAAAAAAAACAAATACACTCAAAGGCATTGGTATTTGTTCTTTTCTGGGCGTTTCCCCAGCTTCTCCCAGCTCAGCCTTCCTTACGTGATCCTCCGCTAGGAAGAAGGGAGGCACGTGCAGGCCTCCCCACCTGCCCGATTTACAGACCTCGGGCCCTGGACAGGCAGTGTGCGCAAGGTCACAGAGTCCAGCCATCTGGTGGGGTCCCGGGCTACGTGCCACAGGGGCTCACTGGTCCCAAACTTCATTTCTGCTTGGAGACCCCTTCTTACCCTGGGACAGAGGCTCCCCAAGGCCCCTGGGACAAAACTTGGACATCAGAAGATGGCCCAGGGTCATTATCCCCGAATGGCAGGGCTGCCCTGCCCAGCAGAGGCCTCCGAGGGTTTGGGCTCCAGATGGACATGGCCTTGGAGAGCAACAGAGTGGCTGGGAGGGGCTGGGAAGGGCCCACGACAGGGACATACAGAGACTGCTGGGATGGGGCCTGGGAGCAGCCTTCCAGAATGTGTGTTATCTGGAGAGAGGAGACCAGGCTTGCTCTTCCATGGGCAGTGTGGGCAGGTCAGTCCAAGAAAGAACTTTCAGGTAAAGCTGTTCTGTGGGGAAGGCTGTGAGCTCTCTGTCATTGTGCAGGGCCAGGCAGCCTGGAGCAGATGCTGGGTAGCATGTTTGGGGGTCTACCCGAGGACCTCTGAAGCCTTGAGGAAAGGCCAAAGGTCCCAGAGCTCAGCTCAGACCTAGAGTGGGGGATGATTCAGCCTCAGGGACGGCCAAGGGCTGAGGGAGCTCCTAGGGCCCCAAGAGAAGCTGGAAATGCACGTGTGTGGCTCCTGTCTCTACCTCCCCCTGGATAGCAGTGGCAGGCCACCCCGTGGGACACTCAGAGCTGACAGGTCACCCAACCTCTTGCTAAATAAGTGGCAGAAAAATCCAAGCCATTTTTACAAAATAATTTATTGAAGTGAAGTTCGCATAACGTAAAACCAACCACTTTAAAATGTACAATTCGGTGGCATTTAGCACATTCACAATGTTGTGCAGCCACATCCCCCCTACCCAGTTCCAGAACATTCTCATCCCTCCAGAAGGAAACCTCGTGGCCATTAAGCAGTTTCTCCTCCTTTCCTTTCCCCCAGCCCCGGACAACCACCAATCTGTTTCCTGCGCCTATGGATTTGCCTATTCTGGATACGTCATATCCTAAGCCATTTTTTTAAAAGAGCGAAAAGCAGATTGTGGGGACCCAGCCCCCATGTGGCTAGCCGCATGGGCTGGGGCATGATACTTCGTATCCCTGTGTCTGTATCCTCATCTGAAAGATGGGCCTAAGAACGGCTAACGACAGGGTTGTCGGGGAGAGAGAGGGGTCAGCCACTCAGCGAGCTGGCGCGCTGAGTACAGGGTCTGCTCCCGGAAGCCTTGGTGCGTTTTAGCTGCCGTTGTCATGGGCATCAGAGGTCGGGATGATATGGCACAAGGACAGCTGGGACCAGGGCAAAGCAAAACCTAGAACAGCAAACCTATTCTCCACTGGGCACGGCTCACGCATGTAACTCTGGGCAGGTCACATGCTTGGTCCCAGCCTGCACCTGCTCCTTCCTCCTTCTGTGACATTGGGCCTCAGTTTCCTCATCTGGAGTGGGAATGCAGACCTCACAGTGTTGGAGGGGGTGGGCCTTGGCACCATTCCGAGGGCAGGGGATACTCAGGAAGGAATATTGTGCCCCCAAGCAGGGATGCAGTAGGGACCAGGGAGACCTTAAGAAGGAAGGCTTGGAAGGGGTGACAGAGGGCAGGGGTCCAAGGTCACAGAGAAAGGGAGTTGAGGGAAAGAGGGCCAGGCCTGAGAGCAGGCAGGCAGGGCGCTGGCTCCTCCGGGCTGACGAGCCTTGAACAAGTGGCTGGATGCTTCCTGTCCTGGCTCCCCTTGTGGGTGATCCATCAGCTCGGCTGTTACTGTCCAGGGCCGGCGAGTGGCCATAAATGGGCCCGGCCCCCCTCTGCAAGCGGCCCAGGTTTTATGTTGTAAGAACACTGTGGGGCGTCTCAAACACACCGCTAATGACAGGCATCATGAAGCAATAAAAGTGATGGGGCTGGTGGGAGGGGGCTGGCGGGAAGGGAGGGGGCCACCCGTCCCCAGCTCCCCCGGCGGTGGCGGCAGGAGCTCTCCGAGAATTGATTAGTCTTGGACGTGCTGACCTTTTTGTTCTTGAAAAATTGCTTTTGAGCAGCTGAGGCAATAAAAGTAAATTGATTCAGAGAGAACGGAGGATGAAATTTGCGTTAGGCGGGGAGGGGCGGATAGACGTCCCATGACGTCAGCGCACCCTCCCCCCACCCCCAGCCCCTGGGCAACAGGAGGGCAGGACCCGAGAAGCCAGGGCGGCGGGCACTGGAGGCACAGTGGGCTGGGGCTTCCCCAGATGTTCGGGCAGAGAAATGAAACTGATAGTGGGAAAGGGGGGGACGGAGATGAGATAAAGTGATGGGGGAGGGGCGGAAATGAGGAAAACACCAAGGAAAAGCGAGGGGGATTTGGGACTCACCAGGAGAGGAAAAGGAGGGAGGGGATGAGATTAGCACCAGGTAGGGGCTCTCTCTCTGACACACCCGTGGCCTACCACCTCGTTGAATCCCCACAAAGCCTGATTTTTGTCCCCATTTTATAGACTGAGGGAACTGAGGCTGGGGAGGTCAGGGAGGTCACCTGCTCAAGGTCACCCAGCTGAGAAGTGGGAAAGCCCAACTGAACCTCTCGGAAGCAAGACAGGAGGCTCCAGAAGGTGGGCCATTTAGCGAGTCACTGTCGGCACCGGCCCCACACTGAGGGGGGACCCTGGACCCAACACGCCCCCAGACTCGGGGCGGCCCCCAGCATCCAGAAGTGGAGGCTTGGAGACCCAAGCGTGGGGGCCATGGCTGCCAGGTGGGCAGAGACCTGATGTCCTGCAGTCTTGGCCTGGGCTCCCCGCCGGAAGCTGAAGCCAGAGCCTGGGGAGGGGGGGGCAGGAATGACAGGAGTCCAGGTCTGTGACAGCAAGAGCTGTTTGCAGGTGCGCTGCTGAACGCGCCCGGTCACATGGAATTTCACCCCTGCAGCCGCCAAAATCCCCCCCACGAGAGTCCCACTCCGGAGGCTCTCCAAGTTCATGGGCCACACTCCTTGATTTGGATTTAGATCTGGGTCTGGGGGGTTGAGCTTTTGGAATCCCGTGACTTTCCGATGGGAGTGAGTGGCCTCACAGGGTGAGTAAACACCACCTGGGGCCAGTGCAGGCGGTGTCTGATGCTCCCCTAAAATGCAGGCACCCCAAGGGGAACCCCAAACCCTGCCAGAGCTCTGTGGGTGATTCCCCAGGCTGCCGTCAGCCCCCAGCAGACCCCAGATGGGCCAGTCCTGAGTGGACATCACCTGGTGCCCCACTGACACAGCTCTGCCATCATGGGTCCTGCACCTTGCTGCCGCCCCCCCACCAGGGTCTCCTGCTACCAGCACCAGGCGCTCAGACCTGCGCCCCCTTTGTCCCGGCCCAGCCTCAGGAGAAGGCCGAGGGGCTTTGCTGCCTCTGCTTTGCAGGGAAGGAGGGCCCTTGCCGGGGGTGTCCTGCCTCCCTCCATGCGGGCACATGGCCTCCGAGGTGCCCCAGCCCCGCGAGCAGCTCCGGCGGGGGCGCCCGGCTTCCCCCAGCCACCGGCAACCCCCTCCCCCGCGGGGCTCCCCGGGGCGCGGCGGGCCTGGGGCACCAAGGGTTGCCGGGGCGACCGCGCTGTTGCCCCTGGAGACGTTCCGGCACCGGCCCCTGGGACCGCGGGAGCTGGGCGGCGGGACCCTGGGTGCCTGACCGGCCGGGGTCAGGCGGGGGCAGCGAGGAGTGTGACCCCGGGGCTCCTCCAGCCCTCTGGGGCCGCGAGGGCCTGTCGCACCCTAGCCCGTGGTCCAGGCCGGGAGCCCGCGGCACCCACCCAGACGCCTCCCTCGCCCACCGAGGAGCGAGCGCAGGAGGGCGGAAGGCAGTCGCGACCTGTCACTTCCCAGCAGGGCTGCCGTCCTCCCTTGGCTGTTCGCCTGCAAGGGTCCCCGAGGATGGAAAGGGGCATTTCTCATGGAGCTGAGGTGCTTCCTTACAGGGAAACTGAGGCTCGGTGTGGCTGGGTAACTCACCCGAGGTTTTGCCGCAAGCTAGCCTGGAACCCAGGCTACTTGACGCCCCAGTTTCGGCCACGTCCCCCGCTGCGCACTCTGTGCCTTGGCCGGTGGGTGACCCTGGGTGGGCCCCTCGCCCTCTCTGGCTGCCCTCCCCACCTGTGAAAGGCTGGATCGGAGCGGGGTGCCCAGGGTGCAGGCCGGGCCTGGCGCCGGGGGAGGGCGTGCAGAGCCAGCCGACAGGGCCGTGCCGGCGCCTTCTTGGGCCGGGCTGTCCGGCCTGTGGTGTCCCCCCTGGAGCCCCAGCAAGCCCCTTGTCTGGGTAGCTAGCTACCGCCAGACTCCAGGAGTCCGGTGCCCACCAACATTGGCGAAGGCCTGCCGAGTACCAAGTCCGTGAGCGTTCACTCACCAGAGGTTCGCTCGGGAATTTTCAGTCCCGATTCTACTGCGATAAAATGCAAACTCCTCTGGAAGCGTCATGGAGGTCAGCAGGCGTCCTGTCGTTCTCAGACCCTGAAAGTGGTGCCGCCCTCCCCCGAGCAGGTTTGTGACTACTGATGACTTCACAAGGGACCCCTTCTGGGAAAAGCAGGCCACCCCAATCTGGATAAGGCACCCACCACCACCCATATTCGTCTTTCTCCCCAGCACCCCAGGTTGGTGGAAAAGGAGAGCCTTCTCTGTAGGGCCACCCTGACTCACCCCCATGGTGGCCCACATGTCGTCCACTCCCCACATGTCCTGGCTGGTGGCACGTGGCGGAGAGATGGTCAGGAGTGCCAGCCGCACGGACGGGGACAGAGGGGGCTCGAACCTGCACCATAAGCACAGGCAAGGGAGGGTAGGCCCCCGTGAACACTTTGGGGAGGTGGGGTCTCTTGACCGGGGCTGAAGGAGACGGGAGTCCTCGAGCGGAGGGTTGGGAAGGACTCTGTCCTTGTGGGAAGGTCTGGTGGGAGCGAGCAGGTAACAGCGCTCAGGATGTGGCCGGGAAAGGCAGGCATTGCTTTGAGCTTGGTCTCGGGGCTCTGCAGATGAGCCTACTGTTGGCTCCTGGCTTCACCTGCCCCCACCCCCACCCCCGCCCCAGCCATCACCACCACCCACTGACACCTCCACCACACGGACACAAGCCAGACCGTCGCCCCCGCCTGGCTGCAGGAAGGCAGACACACTTCACAACCAGCTTGGGCATAACCCAAGTCAGAGCACGAAGGCGCAACACAAAGGAAACTGTGAAGAGCCCGGAGAGGTGGTTGTGTCGTGCCTTCCCGGAGAAGTCACCACGCGCCCGCGCGTGATGGTCTGCGTGGGAGTGCGTTTATACGGATGCTGTGCACAGGCAGGCCCCTGACATACAGTGTGTGTGCCTATCTAGACTGCATGCACACATATCCACACACACACACACACGGTAGCATCCAGGCAAATGCCTTTCCGTGGTGGGTTGGTGACAATAAGCACTTTGCAGGGGAAGGGATTTTCAGGGACCCTGAGCAGTGTCCACCAGAGAGGTGGGCAATCCCGGCCCTGTGGCCAAAACTGGCCCCCCTGCCCTGATCTGCAGGAGAAAAATTGACACAGAACCCCAAAGTTCCCAGCTTTACTTCCCACAGAACCCCCCCCCCCCCCCGCCGGTGCACAGAGCCCCCAGGACTGGCATTTTGGGGAGATACACAGTGGTCTGCCATGGCTGAGAACAGTATGGAAACTGCCTTCTGGAGTCAGTGGACAAGTCACATGAAAACCCCACTCCCGTTGCTTTGCAGCCTTATTCAGGCTTTGTCCTGGTTTGGGTTTCAACTGTACAGTAAATTCTCTCTTCCAAGCTGGACCGCTCACCTTTTCCACCTGATCTGGGCATCTCCTTCCCATAATCATCTCCATCAGCAGCGAATGGGGATTTCCTGCCAGAAAGGCCATCGCAGAAGCGTTTGCTAAGTTCTGGAAGAGGAGCCCCAGCTCCGTCCCGAGCATAAGCAGTCCGTGGTACCACACAGGCAGAGCAAAGCCTGCTGGAGATGCGACAGCCCTGATCTCTTGTTGCCACCAACGTTTGTTGAGCGCCTCAGCAAGCTGATACTATGAGCGCTGGACGGCCCTGCACAAGCCAAGGAGGGGCCCTATCCTCTGGAGGAGAGCGCATGATGGCCCACCCTTGCAGTGGGGTGGTGTGCAGCGAACAAAGACCGGAAGGGCGTTCTGCCTCCCGCCTCATCCTTTATAATCCCACCTCCCCATCTTCCAGTGGGGGTGGGGTGGCATGGCTGGTCCTCCCAAAGCCGACAAATATTCATGATAACCAAAATACCCAACAAAGGGGGGGGGCGCCTAGGTGGCTCAGTCGTTAAGCATCTGCCTTCGGCTCAGGTCACAATCCCAGGGTCCTGGGATCGAGCCCCGCATCAGGCTCCCCACCTGCTTCTCCTTCTCCCACTCCCCCTGCTTGTGCTCTCCCTATCTCTCTCTCTGTCAAATAAATAAATAAAATCTTTAAAAAAAAAATACCTAACAAAGAGGGTGCCTGGGTGGCTCAGTTGGTTAAGCGACTGCCTTCGGCTCAGGTCATGATCCTGGAGTCCCTGGATCGAGTCCCGCATCGGGCTCCCTGCTCGGCAGGGAGTCTGCTTCTCCCTCTGACCCTCCCCTGTCTCATGTGCTCTCTCTCATTCTTTCTCTCTCAAATAAATAAATAAAATCTTTCTCTCATGCTCTCTGTCTCTCATTCTCTCTCTCTCAAATAAATAAATAAAATCTTTAAAAAAAAAATACCTAACAAAGGAACACGGTGTATTCACAGATCAGAACCCTGAGCCCCCTTTTAATATGGAGTTTCAAAAACTATGAAGATCCCAAAGACCTTTGTGTGATTCCATCTGTGTGAAACACCCAGAAGAGGCAAATCTGTAGAGCTAGAGAGACAGAAAGAAAATTAGTGGTTGTCCAGGGCTGGGGGGAAGGAGGGAGCTGGGAGTGACTGCTAATGGGTATGGGGCTCTTTTGGGGCAATGAAAATGTTCTAGAATTACATTATGAGGGTGGGTGCACAACTGTAAATTTACTAAAACCATTGAATTTTATACTTCCAATGAGAGAATTTGGGGTATATTAATGATATCTCAATAAAGCTGTTAGAGATTTTAAGTCTCATGGGAAAATGTTCCTGATGGTGTCAGCCCGTATATACATCTGATTTCATCTTTATAAAAAAAAATCTGCACGCTATTAGAATGACCCTCCAAAATATGCACACTGATTTAGAAGAACAGAAAGCAGACCAGGGATGGTCTGAGCACAAGGATAGAGGCAGTGTGGCCAGGGGCTGGAGGGAAACGTTGTAACCCGGGCACAAGGAAGCTTCGAGGGATGATGGATATGCTCATTATTTGACTGATAATGGCATGGTTGCACACGCATGTCAAAAATGACCAAGCTGCACTTTACATATGCGCAGTATTTCGTGTTTGCATTTCAACTGTTATCCCAATAAAGCTCTTTCTTCTTTCATCTATGCACAGGTGTAGTAGTGAGAAGACCGGAAGGAAATACACCAAAACATGAACAGCAGCTTTGTGTCGGGGAGGGAATCACGGACAGCCAAGGCAGGATCTGTCCAGAGTCAGGGTGGAGGCTGGGGCCCCGCGGCCAAGCCCCTGGACCAGCCCATCCCTGCCCCAGGCAGACCCCATGACTCACCAGGGAAGGCATCGAGCCTCAGGCAGCCAGGGGTAAGCTCCTCCCTGGGCAGGGAATGCGGCAGGGCCTGCAGGTGAGGCAGGCACAGCAGGTGTGCTGGGCAGGCTGGCCGGCGAGGCCCACTCTGGCCGGGAGCTTCGGCGGGTTCCCCTCGGGGCAGACGGGCAGGAGAAGTCAGGTAGGAGCCCAGCAGGCGGCCGGGCTCAGCACCCCTCCCTCCTTCATTCCCAAGGAGAGCGGTCACGCCTGGCACCGTGGCCTGCCCTGGTGGCCTTGCGCAGCAGCAAAGTTGGTGGGGTTGCTCATGACCCTGCAGGGCAGGTCAGGCAGTGAGGCTGGTCGGGGAGGGAGTCCACCAGGGACCCGGCCTAATTCTCACGCAACAACCCCGCAGCCCCCTGAGTTTCTGTTTGGAGCAGGTGGATCCCCGGGCTTGCGAAAGAGCTGGCTCAGTAAGTCCTGGCGGACAGATGGATGGATGGAGGGAGGGAGGGATGACATGGGACAGGGGTCCTGCACGTCACCTCCGGGCTAGCAGCAGGCGCACACGGCCTTGTAAGGAAAAGTACCCCGGGAACAGGGTCAGCACTCTGGGCACGGCCTGAGTCACTTGGTTATTCCTGGCCACGGAGGACATCCAAGGCCGGAGTGGGGCTGAGTGAGGGGGCCACCTGGCTGCCGGGAGCTTGGTGAGGCCATGGTGTGGAAGTTCAGCCCTGGAGGGAGTGCAGCAAGAAGGTCTGGGGCCCTGGTAGGAGGCTTTCAGACAGCAGCTGGGGCAGGCCGGGGGTCAGTGTTCCAAATTGGGGCCTGCGTCCTGTTCACAGAGATGCAAAGCTGACATCTTGGCCTGCTCGGAGCTGTGCAGCTGGTTGGCAAGCCCTTCCTTAGGCCCCGACCGACTCAGGGGACGGAGATGTGACCATGAATAAGGAGCCACAATTATCCCTCCCTTCCACTACCCTGTCGCAGGCTGGGCCGGTGCAGGGGAGGAAAGGCAGCTCGGCGGCCCCCCGCTGCCTCCAGAGTCCAGGGGAGCCCGGGAGACTACAGGTGCAGCCAGCCATGCATGGAAAGCTCGCAGCAGGGACCAGGCAGGGGCTCACCTCAGCTGTGAGGGGTGCCGGGGACTCCGGGTTCACACTCCAGCTCTGCCTCTTTCCAGCTGTGTGGCCTCAGGCAAGTTACCTCACCTCTCTGAGCCTTGGCCTCCACTGTGAAATGAGGATAAAAATACTGGGTCTGGGGGCCCCTGGGTGGCTCAGTCAGTTGAGCGTCCGACTCTTGGTTTCCACTCAGGTCATGATCTCAGGGTCGTGAGATTGAGTCCCTTGGTGGGCTCTGCGCTCAGTAGGGAGTCTGCTGGAGAGTCTCTCCCTCTACCCCTCCCTGCACTCTCTCTCTCAAATAAATAAATCAATCTTAAAAAAAAAAAAAAGAAAAATTATAAATATGCAAAGCACTTGGCATGTAGTTTGTGCTTAACAAGAGGTGGCTGTTATTATCTTATAATTATTCTATTATTAATAGATGAATGTTAGTATCATCATTTTATTACTGTCCAGGCTTCACAGCTCTGATCCTGAGACAAGATCTGTCCCCAGCCCCACCCCCAGCCGTTCAGCCTCCTCCCCCACTCCAGGCACCTAATGCTGGTGACTTAGAATATCATAAGCTTCTTGTGGATCTAAAAGATTTTGTCCCCAAATCTTTTCTGACTTTGCAAAAAACTCTCAGTGCCCTCCCTCCCCCTGCCTCAGCCTTAAACTTGGCCACTAGCTTTGTGACCATGGCTGTCCCGTCCCCGGCTTTGGTGGCCTCCAGAGGGATCCTCACCAGTCCTCAGGGGCTGGTGCTTTCCCCAGTTAGAGGGGGCGGGGAGGGGGCGCTCGGGAAAGGCCGAGCTGAGGTCAGCCCGTCTATATTTACATCCCTCTTCCAAAAGGAGCCACGACAGCAGCCCCACGGCCGTCACTCAGCATGCCTGTAATCCCCAGGGAATCCGGTGTCTTTGGGAAATTAGACCCAGGCTGGGGATGCTCAGGGGCCCTCAGTCCCCAAGGAGGGCCTGAATTGGGGGAGATCCTGGCCTCTGGGGTCAGACAGTCCAGCCGGACCCAAGAATGGGGCAAGGGGCTCTCCCTCTGTGAAGTGGGATGACACCTCCCCGCCAGTTGAGGGCCCGTCCCTCGAGAGGGTTGAGCTGCAAGAGGGTGTCTGGGCTGGGATGTGGCAGAGAGCCGTCTGGTCAGGCCCACAGGCCGCAGGCATTCTGGAAAGGGCTCGCCCTGGGGAAGGCCCTGCTCCTTTGGGGCTGTGGTGCGGTGGGTGTGGTCACGGGTCAGGGGTCAGCACACTGATTTGATCGAAAAAGTAAAGCCCTCAAGGCCTGACCTGTGAGAGTCAGGGATCTTCATGGACTGGAAAGTCCCAAGGACTAGGTGGTGGCCGCCCAGATCCCGCTTCGGGAAGAAGGGGCTGGTTTCCTGGCAGACGCTCAGCTCTTGGCCCCCTTGGGGAGTTCCTGCAGTGGAGGAGGGGGCCTCAGCCAAGGGCACACCCTTCCCAGGGCAGTGGGCCATGAGGGAGGGGTGTCAAGGCCTGGGGCCCCTCTACCCAACTCCAGCTGCCCTGAGGCTCACCCCAGCTACAGAGCTCATCAGGGCTGGCTGAGCCTTCCTTGAGTGAGACCCCAAAACCTCCATGCCTCCTGATCTCATGCCTCACCTTCAGGATCAGCTTCCTGGGAACCCACCTTGCACACAGAGGACTCGATGGGACTTGGGAGAAGGGGCTCGGGAGAAGCAGAAGGGGCTCATAGAGGAGGCTGGCCAGTGCATCTGAGCCACCCGAGCCCGCCCCCCAGTCCCGAGAAGCCACGCAGACCCCTTGCTCAGTTTCCCCAACAGCATAACCCACCTCCAGGATGTCTGCAGTGGGTTGAACAGCATCACCCCAAAATTCATGTCCATGCAGAACCTCAGAAAAGGAGGAAACAGGGTCCTCGCACATGAAACTAGTTAGAGATCTGGGATGAGAGCCTCCTGGATTCAGGACAGGCCCTAAATCTAATGACGTCCACAAAGAGGAGGGGACACAGAGACTCGCAGAGAAGGTCATGTAAGGACGGAGGCCCAGCTGGAGGGCTGCCGCTCTGAGCCTGGGACCCCCAGCCCCCAGAAGCTAGGATTGTCCCTCGGAGTCTCCTGAAGGACCACACGATGATATCAACACCTTGACTTTGGACTTGGGGCATCCAGCCCTGGAAACACAGATTCCTGTTGTATCAAGCCACCCTGGAGGTGGGTTATGCTGTTGGGGAAACTGAGCCACCCGGTGTGTGCGGATCGGCTACAGCAACCACGGGAAGCAAAGCCAATTTCAAAGGCAAAATTTCTAAAGATATGAGGGTGGCCGGGTGTCCTGTATAAGCCGCCCCTCCCCCAGATCTCGAACCACACGGGGTGGGGGGGTAGTTTTATTTTGAGGCACTTTGGAGGCTTCGGCAGGAGAGAAACAGGATGGGATTTAACCAATAAAAGTGACTCCCTTGCATCTGTCACTGAGCATTTGCTGGGATGGGAGAGGGGACACGCTGCAGGGTGACCAGCCGCCCCATTTTAGCACCGAGAGACCCACGGTGGCCGCAGCCTCCAGTCCTCGGCAAGCAGCACCGTGGGTCAGCCTGGTGCCGAGGCCCTCACGGCACATGGTGCAAGACAGCGGGTTGGAAAGTTGGGAGCAGGTGGGTGTCAAGAAGGGAAATGACGGGGCGCCTGGGTGGCTCAGTCGTTAAGCGTCTGCCTTCGGCTCAGGTCATGATCCCAGGGTCCTGGGATCGAGCCCCGCATCGGGCTCCCTGCTCAGCGGGGAGCCTGCTTCTCCCTCTCCCTCTGCTGCTCCCCCTGCTTGTGCTCTCTCTCTCTGACAAATAAATAAAATCTTAAAAAAAGAGGGGGTATGAAGACAGTTGAGTCAGCTTTGCGCAGTGCCTTCATCCTTCTGACAAAGAGGGACATACACACGCAGTGAGTGAGCTGCAGGACCTGCATTGGGTCACTTCGGGGACAAGTGTCCTTACAAGAGACAGAGGAGGAGCACAGACACAGAGGACAAGGTCATGAGAAGAGAGGCAGAGACCCGAGGGTCGAGGCCACAAGCCAAGGACCACCTGGAGCTGCCAGACGCTGGAAGAGGCAGGAGGGACCCTCCCCCAGAGCCTTCAGAGGCCGGGCAACAGCGTGACTTCAGACTTCCGGCCTCCAGGACTACGAGAGAATACCTCTGTGGTTTTAAGCCCCCCTGTGTGTGCTAATCTGTTACAGCAGCCCCAGGGAGCTCGTGTAGGGACCAGGCAGAGTTCCTGGTGGGAGAGTTTGCTCCACAAATGTGGCTGCCGTGGGTCTAAGGGGTAGATGAGAGATGATGCTGGGATGTGCCGCTGGGGCCCACAGGCCGCAGGCATTCTGGAATGCCCTTCAGGTCTGGGACACCTGTCTCCCACCTGCCCTTAGCTGAGTCCCTCCCCAGGCACCGCCCTTGGGACGAATGTCTCCGTACTGTTGTGGGGACTGGTGGATGGGAGGGCACGGGGCCGGGTTCAGGGCTCCCTGCGGGGCCACCCCAGCTCCGGAGCCCCCATAGGTCAGTGGGGCTGCTCTTCTAGCCTTGCCCTCTGTCCAGTCCTGCTTCCCCGCAGCTGTCCTTCCTGAGAATGTTCCCCAATAAACCCCCTGCACCCCATTCTTGGTCTCCAAGAATGATTCCCCAGAACCGACCCATGACAGGGGTTATTTAAACCCGAGGAGAAAAGGATGCATTATTTAGTAAATGGTGTTGGGATGAGCAGGGCGCCATCTGGAATAAAATTGTATCCGAACCTCACACCGAACACCAAAGAAACTCCAGATTTTAAAGATTTAAAAACCTTAAAAGTTCTACAAGAAAGCATAGAGGGATTTTAAAATAATCTTTCTAAATTTCACTCCAAAACCAGAAGCCATAAAGGAAAAGAATAATAATTTTTTATTGCAATTATTATTTTTCTTTTCTTTTTTTTTTTTTTAAAGATTTTATTTATTTATTTGACAGAGACAGAGACAGTGAGAGCAGGAACACAAGCAGCGGGAGGGGGAGAGAGAGAAGCAGGCTTCCCCCCGAGGAGGGAGCCCGATGTGGGGCTCGATCCCAGGACCCTGGGATCATGACCCGAGCCGAAGGCAGACGCCTAACGACTGAGCCACCCAGGCGCCCATTTTATTTTCTTTTTAAAGGAATGCTTTTGAAGATTTTATTTATTTATTTGACAGAGAGAGAGAGAGCGAGAGCAGGAACACAAGCAGGGAGAGTGGGAGAGGGAGAAGCAGACTCCCCGCTGAGCAGGGAGCCCGATTTGGGGCTCGATCCTAGGACCCTGGGATCATGACCTGAGCCGAAGGCAGATGCTTAACGACTGAGCCACCCAGGTGCCCCTACAAATCAATTTTTAAAAATTAATAACTCACCAATAAAATGGCCAAATGCCCTCACCAGGCCACAGATAATGACAGACACATGGCTCTTGAAATTAAAATTCACTGAACTTCATTTTTTTAATGAAGTAAAATTCTCATAGCAAAATTAACCATCTAAAGTCAACAATTCAGTGGACTTTAGTGCGCTCAGTGTCATGCAGGCGCCACCCCTGTGCGCTCCAGAACATTTCCGTTCCCCCAAAAGGGAACCCTGTCCCTCTTAGCTGTGTCTCCCCATCACCACCACCCCACCCCCCTCCCCCCCGATCACCAGACCCCAGCAACGGCCAATCTGTTTTCTGTCTCTGGATTTTCCCATTCTGGACATTTCATATAAATAGAATCAATCTTACAGAATGTGGGCTTTTGTATCTGGCTTCTCTCGAGGAGCGTGTTTTCCGTGTCTCCCCCGTGTCGTGGCAGGTGTCAGAGCCCCGTTCCTTTTTACGGCTACAGCAGTTTACCCATTGACCCGCTAATGGGCACTTGCCTCGTTTCCGCCTTTTGGCGACTGTGAATTTTCTGGTTCCCTGTTTTCATTTCTCTTGAGTACGTACCTCGGAGTGGAGTCGCCTTTCCCAGACTTGTGATTTCCTCTTTTAGTCCTTTAGTCCTAACCATCCTGGTGGGTCCGGGTCTCCCTAATGACTAGTGAGTGTTGTTGAGCATCCTTTCACGTGCTCATTGGCCCTTTGTGTGTCTTCTTTGCCCATTTTTAAATTGGGTCGTTTGTCTTTTTGTTGCCTAGCGGTGAGAGTTCTGTACCCATTCTGGATCCTGGGTCCTTATCAGATAAGTGATCTGCAAAATTTTCTCTCATTCTTGGGTTGTCTTTTCACTTCCTTTGATGTACAAGTGTTTAATTCTGATAAGGTCCAAATTATTGATTCTTTTGTTACTCATGCTTTTTTGGTGTCAATTCCACTTTTCACAAATGAAAACTATCCTGAAATACAAATTTTCACTTATTTATTTGGCAAAGATCAGAAACTTTGATTACACACTGTGTTGGTGGGTAAATGAGTTTCTTGTGCACACACATCAGTGAACTTCTTGGGGAGGCTTTTTTCAGCATCTGACCAAGTTATAAAGCTTGATCTGACTCTTTGAGCCAACAATTCCAGTCTAGGAATTCTTCCTAGATACACTGGCACATTGAGAAATTACGTCTGTACAGCTACATGCTTATGGACATTGCCACATTATTTGTACTGATCTGCTGTGTGACCTGGAGAAAACCACTTGCCCTCTCTGTTTCTATTCCTTGTTTGCTGGGAAAGAAGCCATGAGGGTCCGACCTGTCTAGAGTTACAGAATGCCTTCCAGAGCTATAAGAAACTTCTGTCATCTGGTTCAGTCTGCTCCCTTATGGACAGAGAACCTGAGGCCCAGGGGCCAGTCACTCACGGGGGTGGGGGAGCCAGGGAGCGTCTGCCAGAAGGAAAGGTGCGATTCTTAGTCTCAGCCCCTCTGAGGAGACGGGAGTCGAGAGCCCTGGGAAAGCCTCTAGCTGTTCTGGTCATGGATGCTTCTAGAATAGGCTGTCCCCCATTCTGAGGTCTCCAGGACTGAAAGGCCCTGTCAGGCCCTGTTCTGTGGGAGAGAATGTGGTCACCAGAGCAGGGCTCCCTCCTCACACTCCCGTGACCCCTCCACAGGTCCCCTGCCTGCTGGTTTGTGTCTTCACGGCTGTCTCTCCCTAGCCCCTGTGAGCTCCTGTCCCGAGTGTCCCCAGACTGAAGGTCTGGCCAAGGACAAACTGCCAATGGACACTCAAGACATGAAAGAATGAACTATTTGGGCTACACAGTAACTCCAGGATAGACAAAACTTTTTCAGCATCATTTTCAAGATGAAAAAAACAGGCTCGATTCCTTGATGCGGTCTGGAGTCCCGGCTCCCCGAGCATCCTCAGCACAGCCTCATGTCTGCAAGGAGGCTGCTGCCCCTCCGGGTCTCATGTCCATGCTTTCAGCAGCAAAACAAGAAGAGGGAAGGGGGAAGGATAGCACCACAGCAGGAAAGCAAAATCTTTTCCAGAAACATCTTGAAATCCCTGCTCACATCTCACACAGCAAACCCTAGCTGCAAAGAGCGTGGGGAGGTGAGGATTTTCAGCCGGGCACGTGGCTCCTTCTGAATAATCGGGGTTCAGTTAGGCAGGTGGAAGGGGAGACAGGAAGGACCCTTCTTTCTCGGGGTGGGCAGGGCCGCTGTGATGGGCCTGCAGCCACGCCTCCCACAGACCCCTCTCAGGGAGCTACTTAGGCTGGGCCCCGGCCCGGCGTCCTCTGACAGCCACACAGAGACTGCCCTCGACCTGCAGCCCCACCCCAGGCAGGCGCCCAGACAACTGAACGCAGACACTCGCACGAGTCCCTGCGCCCCCGCACAGCCTTGGCACGTGGAAGCAGCCCAGCGTCCGCGACAGATGAGCGGATACACAACCTGTGGCCGACCCACACGACGGAGCCGTGCTCAGCCACCACGTGGGTGGAAGAGTCGGAGCCTGGCGCTCGGGGAAAGACGCCAGGCACAGAAGGCGCCCCATCTCATCGCGTGAGTTCGTGGATGGGGAATGTCCAGCACGGGCCAACCCCCCGAGAGGGGATTCGTGGCTTCGCAGGGCTGCTGGGCGCGGGAAAACGGGGAGTGACTTCTTCATGGAGCCGAGTTTGCTTGTGGGGCGAGTTCAGGACTAGACGGACGTGGGGGTTTCACCCCTCTGTGAATGTACGCAGCGCCCCTGGGTTCTAGACTTCAAGTCAGTTCCTTTTATGTAATGTGGATTCCGCCTCAGTTTAGAGAAGTAGTATCGGTGGTGCTAGTAGTATCGGTGCTAGTAGTACTGCTGGTACTAGTAGTGTCGGTGGTGCTAGTAGTATCAGTGGTACTAGTAGTATCGGTGCCAGTAGTACTGCTGGTACTAGCAGTGTTGGTGGTACTAGTAGTATCAGTGGTACTAGTAGTATCGGTGCTAGTAGTACTGCCGGTACTAGTAGTGTCAGTGGTGCTAGTAGTATCAGTGGTACTAGTAGTATCGGTGCTAGTAGTGTAGGTGGTACTAGTAGTATCGGTGCTAGTAGTACTGCTGGTACTAGTAGTGTTGGTGGTGCTAGTAGTCTGCTGATACTAGTAGTGTTGGTGGTGCTAGTAGTATCAGTGGTGCTAGTAGTGTCGGCAGTGCTAGTAGTACTGCTGGTACTAGTAGTGTTGGTGGTACTAGTAGTATCGGTGCTAGTAGTACTGCTGGTGCTAGTAGTGTAGGTGGTACTAGTAGTATCAGTGGTACTAGTAGTATCGGTGCTAGTAGTACTGCTGGTGCTAGTAGTGTCAGTGGTACTAGTAGTATCGGTGCTAGTAGTGTAGGTGGTACTAGTAGTATCGGTGCTAGTAGACTGCTGGTACTAGTAGTGTTGGTGGTGCTAGTAGTATCGGTGGTGCTAGTAGTGTCGGCAGTGCTAGTAGTACTGCTGGTACTGGTAGTGTTGGTGGTACTAGTAGTATCAGTGGTACTAGTAGTATCGGTGCTAGTAGTACTGCTGGTGCTAGTAGTGTCAGTGGTACTAGTAGTATCGGTGCTAGTAGTACTGCTGATACTAGTAGTGTTGGTGGTACTAGTAGTATCAGTGGTGCTAGTAGTGTCGGCAGTGCTAGTAGTACTGCTGGTACTAGTAGTGTTGGTGGTACTAGTAGTATCAGTGGTACTATATCGGTGCTAGTAGTACTGCTGGTGCTAGTAGTGTCAGCGGTGCTAGTAGTGTTGGTGGTGCTAGTAGTATCAGTGGTACTAGTAGTATCGGTGCTAGTAGTACTGCTGGTGCTAGTAGTGTCGGTGGTGCTAGTAGTATCGGTGGTACTAGTAGTATGGGTGGTGCTAGTACTAGTAGTCCTGGTAGTAATGCTGGGGGCACCCCAGGCAAGGTGAGTCGGGCCCAGGACGCCAGCGGAGCAGGGCGCTCACTGCCCAGCACCCCTCCCCGTGGCTCAGGGGACCCCAGAGGCTCCTCTCCCATTCAGAGGCCTTTGAGAGACTCTGCCGATTGTTGGCAAGCTGGAAGAACCGGTAGGTGACAGAGGCAGGCGATGACAACAAAAGGGAGGACACTCGGAGGGCCAGGGGAAAGCACCAAAGCCATCATCATTCGATGCCACGCAGCTGTGCGTTGAATTTTTATAAACAGTCATAACAGTATAACTGCTATTGATCTGTGACTTTAGTACAACCTATAAAGCAAGCTTGAATGAGAATTGGTTGCAGAGCGGACGACCGGCGTCAGCAGCCTTGGCAATGCCGAGAAGCAGAGCTGCGGAGGGAGGGTGTGGTGAGCAGGGGAGCCCCGGAGGGCCAGGATCCGAGACATGCTGGGACAGTGTCCTCCATGGCTCCGGAGATGGGGTGGGACAAAGTTCCATGGGCAAGCCACAGGGCAGTTCAAAGTGGCGGTCCACCTCCGCTGGCAAGGGCGGGTGGAACTGGATTCAGTCCTCCACCATCCCAGCAGAGGCAGACGATAGATAGCATCTCAGCCCGGATGCAGAGGTAAGGCAGGATTCCTCCATCCGTGGCTTTAAATGCACCTTTGTACATCCCCTCCCAGGTTTGCTCCTCTCCCAGCTCCGGCAACCACATCTGCCTACAAACTTGACATCACCACCAGGCCAGCAAGGAAGCAACCCAAACTCAACACGGCCAAAACTGCACACCTGCTCCACACGCAGGCTTCTCCACCTCGACTTCGGCAACGCCGTCCTTCCAGGGGCTCAGGCTCCAGTAACACTTGGAACGTCCAGGACTGCCTCCTTCTTCTGCTCCCCACCCCCAGCCCACCAACCGATCCTGTTGACTTTGCCTTTGGGGTCGACCCAGAGCCCTCTGCTGCCGAAGGCCACCATCATCTCTTGCCAGGGATGCTGCACTGGTCTCCCCTCCCGGCCCAGAGCCAGTCCTCAACAGAGAAGCCACACTCCTCCAAAATGCAGGTGGGTCCATGCCACTCTGCTCAGAACCCAGAAATAGTTCCTTGTTTTGCTCAGGGACAAAAAACCTGAAGTCCTTACAATTGCCTCCAAGGCCTAAGTGCCGGGGTGACCCTCCCCATCCTCTCTCTGACCTCCTCTCTGACTCCCCTCCAGCCCCCGAGCCACCCCACCGCCTCCTTGTTGATCCCAGAACACAGCGCTCACACTCGCGCCCCAGGGGCTTTGCACCAGCTGTTACCTCTGCCCGGGACAGTGCCTCCTGCCCCTCCAGGTAGCCACATGGCTGACTCCCTTACCCCTTCCAAGCCTTTGCTCAGATGTCCTCTTCTCAATCCAGTGTCCCCTGACTGGGTCTATTGTCAATGACACCCACCCCCCCACCCGGCACTCCTGAGTGCCCCCTCTTAACGCTGCTCCAGGTTTTCCCAAAGCACTTATTATATTTCCAGGTACGGTCCAACTTACATATTCATGACGTCTACTGTGTGTCTGTCTGTCCCACTGGAATTATGTCCACCCCAGGATGAAGTTTTTGGAAGGCAGGGATCTTTGTCTTGTTCACGAAGCTTCCCAAGGGCCTATGACAATGCCTGGCACTCAGGAGGCCCTCAGCAAATATTTGTCAAATGAGGGATTGAGTAAGTGTGTCATCTGGAAGCAATGGCCAGAATGAGCTAAGGGCCCTCAACGTGCTTGCCTCTGGAGGCCGGGCTCAGAGAGGGAAAAAGAGAGGAGGAAGTTTCTGTACCACTAAAAAAATCTGTATGTATCGGGGCGCCTGGGGGAGGCTCAGTCGGTTAAGCATGGGACTCTTGGTTTCGGCTCAGGTCATGGTCGTGGAGGGTCATGAGATCGAGCCCCACATAGGGCTGTGCACTCAGCAGGGAGTCTGCTGGAGATTCTTCCCCCCCACCCCCGCCCAAAATCTGCCTGGGTGTATCAAACCAGCATGGGGAAACCACCCCACAGAGTAACCGCAGCCCCAGATGGCTTCACAGGTGGATTCTACCCAACACTGAAGAAAGAAATAACACCAACCGTACACAAGCTTTTTCAGAGGACTGAAGCAGAGAGAGCACTTGCCAGCTCATTCTGTGAGGCCTGCCTTGATTGCCATGGAGTGAAAACCAGACAAAGACGTCACAGGAAAAGGGAAACTACGGGCCAATATCCCCCATGAACACGGGTGCGAAGATGCTCAACAAAATTTTAGCAAGTCAAACCCAGTGACGTAGTAGGAGGATGATCTGGCTGACCTAGCATGGTTTATGTCAGGAATGAAGTTTGGTTTAACATTTGAAAATCAATCGATGTAGTCCACCACGTTAACAAACTAAAAAAAAAGTATGATTATCTCAAAATAGAGGCAGAGAAAAAGCATTCGATAAGATCCAACATCCATTCCTGACCAAAAAAGTCTCGAAAAAACTAGGAAAAGAAGGGCATCTGTGAAACACCCACAGCCAAGCCCATCCTCGACGTGGAAGACCCACAGCTTTCTCGTACGAGCAGGAGCAGGACGAGGATGCAGCCCCACCACATCCACTCTGCACGTCCTGCAGGTCCCAGCCAGCGAACGAAGGCAAAGGGGAAAACGCGTTCAGACTGGAAAGGAGGAAACAGAGCTGCCTTTATTTTATTTAAACAGCAGAAATCATCTATGCAGAAAATCTAATGGAATCTACAAAAAAAAAAAAATCTGCTGGAACGTATAAGTGAGTTTAGTAAGTTTGCGGGATAAACACCAGGATATAAAAATCAACTGTATTCTATATAATAGCAACAATCAGAGATTTAAAAAATTTTTAAGTATAATTTACAATAGCAGCAAAAGATGTCTAAGAATTGTCCACTAAAACCTAGGAGTAATTGCTGAGCGTTTAAAGAAGATCTAAGTAAGCGGAGAGACACACTCCACTCATCGCTTGGAAGACCCAATACCGGTAAGACGCCCATTGCCCCCAAATGATATAGAATTATATATAGGGTCAGTGGGATCCCATCCAAACCCCAGCAAGCTCTCTTCGGTAGAGATTGAGAAGCTCTGAAAACAGAGCAGGACCTAGAACAACCAAAACAAGTTTGATAAAGAAGCACGAGGTTGGGGGGCCAGCATCACCCTGTGTCGGGACTTCTCGTGCGGCTGAGAGGTCCGGACAGCCTGACAGTAGCGCAAGAACGGATGGAGAGGTCGAGGGAACGGAAATAGACCTGCACACACACCCACAACTGATTTCTCACAAAGGTACGCAAGCGATTCAGTGGAGGGAATTTTTCAACAAATGCGACATTTGGATATCCATATGCAAAAAGAGAGCTTCAATTCATGCCACCCACCATCTACAAAAATTAACTCAAAATGGATCAGCGACCTAAATGTAAAACCTAAAACTAGGAGACTCCTGGGGGGTTGGGGGGGGTGAAGAGAAAAAAATTTCGTGACCTTGAATTAGGCGAGGGTATTTTAGATCTGACACCAAAACTGAGATCCATCGAAGAAAAACTTGATAAATTGGAGTCATCAAAGTAAAAGTCTTTTACGAGTAGTTGCCTGGAGCCGGGGGAGGGGGTGACGGTAATGAAAATATTCTAAACGTTCCCAAACCGACTGCGATGGTGTTTGCACAAATCTGTGAATACACTAAAGATCTTTGAGCTTTTCACTCAAGTGGGTGAAGTGTATGGTCAGTGACGTATATCGCAACAGAGCCAGCATACTTTCACAAAGAAAAAAATTAAAACTTCTGCTCTTTGAAAGAAAGGATGGAAGAACACCAACTAGGAAAAAATATCTGTAAATCACACATCCATTAGGATGTGTACGAAGAACATAAAAAGAACTCTCAAAATTCGATAGTAAGAACAGCCCTCTCCCCGCCCACGGCCCGCCCAGAGGACTCCCACGTAAGATTTGAACAGGCAGACGCTTCATCAAAGAAGATACACGGATGGCAAGTAAGTGCCTAAAAAGATGCCGAACGTCCCCGTCATCAGAGAAATGCAAGTTAAAGCCACGGTCAGATCCCACTACACACCTGTTAGAGCAGCCAGCGTGAAGTCTGGTGATGGCAGGTGTTGGGCGAGGCTGCGGAGGGACCAGAATTCCCACCGTGGCTTTGGGACGTGCGGCAGCTTCTTAAAGATGTTAGAGACACGCCGTCACGGGATCTGGCCATTCTGTCCCCGGGTACTCAAGGGGAAGTGTGAGTCCACATAAACTTTGCACACAAATGTCCTTAGCAGTGTATTTGTAACAGCCTGAAACTGGAAACCAGCCATCCCCAGGTGAGTGGGGAAACACACCGAGTTATTGCCAAGCAGTGGAACGCCACCCCACAAGAGCGGGAGAGAAGCCAGGCCCGGAGGAGGACACACGGGATGCTTCCATCCACACAAAAGGCACAAAATGCAAACAGATCTGTGGTGACAGGAAGCAGACCGGGGGCTGCCTGGGGAAGGCTTGGGGGATGGGGGGCGGGACAGGAAACGTCGGGGCTGTTGGATGAGTTCACGGCCTCGGTCGTAGTGATAGTTGGACGGGTGTATACACAGCCGAAGCTCATCAAGCTATACCCTTGAAACACGTGTCTTGAATGCCAGTTACACATCAATAAAGCTAGTTTTTACAAGGAAGATACCCTCACGTTAACAAGTGAGACAATGCGGGGCGCCTGGGTGGCTCAGTTGGTTAAGCGACTGCCTTCAGCTCGGGTCATGATCCTGGAGTCCCTGGATCGAGTCCCACATCAGGCTCCCTGCTCAGCAGGGAGTCTGCTTCTCCCTCTGACCCTCCTCCCTCTCATGCTCTCTGTCTCTCATTCTCTCTCTCTCAAATAAATAAATAAAATATTTTAAAAAAAAACAAGTGAGACAATGCAAAATTCAGCAACAAAAAACCCCTGTCATGTCCCCCACCTCCCCGAATTCCCATCCCCTCGGGTCTCCAATATCAGCAGCCAATTTGGGAATTTGCCACAGATTTCTCACATTCATACCACAACACATGCAAGAGGGGGGATGATTAAAATGGGGATCAAGGGGCGCCTGGGTGGCTCAGTCGTTAAGCGGCTGCCTTCGGCTCAGGTCATGGTCCCAGGGTCCTGGGATCGAGCCCCGCATCGGGCTCCCTGCTCGGCGGGGAGCCCGCTTCTCCCTCTCCCTCTGCTTGTGTTCCTGCTCTCGCTCTCTCTCTCTCTGAAATGGATAAATAAAATCTTAAAAAAAAAAAAAATGGGGATCAAGCCGCACGCCCTCTGTTTGTTGGGCTTTATTCCTCTTTACCCAACATGTGATGACCGTCTTCCATCTCACTGAACATGGATTAAGTCCCTCCTCGGTGATGCAGTCTGATAGCCACAGTGTGAATGTCCTTCAGTGGATGGGGTCATTCTCCCAAAGGTGTGTGCTTTGCTTGCTTCCAGTTCATTGTTGATTCTTGCTTTGGCTTGAGCACCAACGCCAAGCGTTGCTGCTATAGATTCAACAGGGGCTGTGCAGTGTCCTCAACAATGACTTTTCACGGGAGAGGACGCACACACAGCAGACGACCGCATGGAAAGATGTTCGGCATCGTGAGCCATTAGGCGGATGCGAATTAAAACCACAATGGGGTATCATGACACACCTGTCAGAAAGGTTAAAATAAAAAGTAGGGACCACACCAAATGCTGGCGAATGGGCAGAGAAGCGGGGTCCCTCGCAGAGCGCCCGCGGGCATGCTGAATGGTGCTGCTCCTCGGAAAAAGAGCTCGGCAGCTGCTTGCAGCGGGGCACCCGGCTGGTTGGGTTGGAGAAGTCTGCGACTGTGGGTCTCAGGGCCGCGAGTTCGAGCTCCACGTGCGGTGTAGGGATTACTAAAAAACAAAAGAAAACTGAACATGCAGCCACCACGGGGCTCAGCCCCCGCTCCCTCCAGCACTTATCCGGAGACACAAAAGCTTATGGTCACACACCTGCCACCTTGGTCCTGATAGCCAAACCCTGGACACACTCCAAGGACCTTCCACCGACAAGTAGGTCAACTGCGGCCCACCCACACGGGGGAACACTACTCGGCAATACAAAGAATGGACCGCTGATACACGCGGCGACCTGGATTAATCTCCAAGGGATCAGTTTGAGTGAAAAAAGCCAATCCCAAAAGGTTACATGGTGATTGATCCCATTTATACAGCTTTCTTGAAATGACAAAATCAGAGATGGAGAGCAGATCGGCGGCTCCCGGTGCAGGGGGGTCGGAGGTCCTCGCGGCGCTGGAACCGGTCCGCGTCTTGGCTATGGCAGTGATCCATGACCCTCACGGGCGACAGAGGCATGTACGTAAAACACACGTGTGCACATGCATGCACACGCACGCACACGCGAGTGCAGGTGAAATGGAAAGTGTCAGTAAGATCGGTGCCTTGTACCAACATCCGTGTCTCGTTTGTGGTTTCGTAGGGCACTTTTACACGTAGCACCGATGGGCGACGCTGGGTAGCGGGTGCTTGGAATCTCTATTATTTCTGACAACGCATATGAATCTACAAGTATCCCAACATAAAAAGCTTGCTTTAAAAAATAAACAGTAAACGAAATCAAACAAACTCCCTCCGGACTGGACTGAGCTTCAGTTCTGCGATCCGAGGGCTCCTCTCCCACCCCACACTCCCCGTCCCGAGCTCCTCCCTCCCCTCCTCTTCTGTCCTTCTGTCCTTCCCTCCCTGAGGCTTCCACCCATGATCAAGCCCAAATCCAGGCACCTCTCTTTCCAGAGGCCATGGCACACAGGCCCGGCCAGGGCACTGGGCTGTAGGTACTCTGGGGACGGGGGGCGGGGTGGGGGGCGGGGCGCGAGGCCTGGCTGATGTCTCTGGGAAGCCACCCCGTGCCCCCCCCCGCCAGCATGCCCAGCAGCCGGGCACTCAGGAGGCCAGCAGGGGCTGGTGGAGGAGAGTCACTACCCATGCCTATTGAAGGCTGACAAGAGGGGGGCAGTGGGGGAGGCACTGCACGGCCCCTGTTGAATCTATAGCAGCAAGCACCCCATCCAGGGAGGCAGCCCAGCCCCCCAGGGATCCGGATCTCTGTTAGGGTCTTTGTCTACACTCGGTGAGGACCGGCACCGTGTCTGAGCCTGCAGAGCCCAGCATCCAGGCCCTGGGGGGTGCGGGGTGGGGGGTCCCCCGACCTGCGCCCAGGATGTGGGGGGAGGGGGGTGTGTCCTGAGAGAAAGGAGAGGGTATCGGCGGCACCCAAGCCCCAGCTGGCTTCATGGCAGAGGTCCCCAGGTTTTCCAAGGTATCTTCCTGGTGTGTGTAACTCCCCGGCCCTGGGCTGGCAAGAAACAGTGGAGTCCCAGCCGGGGAGGTCACCTGGGGTCGTTTAGACCGGCTCTTGCCTCCAGGGTCGGCTCGGGACTCTGTTTCTCTCGCTGCCCTGACTGCATCACGACCACCCAGACAATTTTGTACCACCCGCCCCACCCCCAGATTCTGATGCAAATGGTCTGGGCAGGCCCAGGTCATGGTATGATCTTAAAGCTCCCCGTGATTCTGTGCAGGCCCGGGAGGACTCTGCTCCAGGCTCCGGGGCCGTGTGAGCCGCTTCAAGTTACCCGGCGTGTCTAGGCCTCCGTGTGCTCATCTGTGAACGGGCAGCGTGGTGCCTGCCTGCCCGGGATGTCCTGAGGAGTAAGGAGAGACCAGGGCAGGTGTCCGGGCCGCAGCAGGGACCCAGCATTGAACCCTTCCGTCCTCCAGCCTCCCCCCCAACCGCCCTGCCCCGCGCTGTCTGCATCCCTGCCTCAGAGGCACCTGGGCTAAGGTGGATCTGGCGCCAACAGCCCTGAGTTCAAATCCTGACGCTGTCAGGTTTTTCCAGCTCGTGTGATCTTGGGCAAAGATCACGGGAGGCCCTAAATGTGGGGAGCTTTAAAACTATGAACTTCAGACCCATCCCAGGCCCAGTCAGGAAGGACGCTCTAGGAGCAAAAGCCCAGCATTTCTGTTTTAACCAGAACACCAGGCACCGGAAGCAGCCAGCCAGATGCCAGCTGAATGGCAGATGGTATCTGGTATTTGAAACCTTACACCCCCAAGCCTGTTTTCCGCTCTGTGAAATGGGCTGATAACAATGACCTCACAGCACGAAATGTGACAAAGGCCGAAAAGGCAGGGACAGGCAGAGGCCAGCGGGACTCTTCTTCCTCCCCTCTCCTCCCCCCAGACTCTTGGTCCCCCCAGATGGCCTGTGGGCACGGCCGGTGTCTGGGGCCGCTGATGCCCCACCTATCCGGTTTCCTTCCACTGGACTATACTCCTAGCCTCTGGCCTGCCTCCCCCACAGCAGGTGTGCGGACTGCTGAGTTCAGAAGACGGGAACACCCTGGCCTCAGCTTCCCCTTCCCTGGGCCGGGTCCACCAGCTGCACCAGGAACACAGGGGCCTCTGCTCCTCTAGGCAGGGGAAATAGGCACAGCCCCCAGGCAGGACCGGCTGTGGAAGGAGGAGGGCATCTCCCTAAAGGAGGGGGAAAGGGAGTAGGAAGGAGGAGGACGGGCGGGTGAGTGGAGGTATAGCGGTCATCCCCCTTCCTTTTCCCGGTCGCTGTGGAGTCTCAGGGACAAGAGCTTCAGGAGGAGTCTGGTCTGCCTGGGAACCTCCCACGTGCTGCAAATGCAGACTCCTGGGCCTTCTCAACCCACGCTGTACCTGCTTCTCTGCACACGATCCCCGGGTGCATCTGGGTTTAAGAGTCTCACTGAGGGGCGCCTGGGTGGCTCAGTCGGTTAAGCGGCTGCCTTCGACTCAGGTCATGATCCCAGGGTCCTGGGATTGAGCCCCGCATCGGGCTCCCTGCTCGGCAGGGAGCCTGCTTCTCCCTCTCCCTCTGCCTGCCTCTCTGCCTACTTGTTCTTTCTCTCTCTCTCTCTGTGTGTCAAATAAATAAATGGAATCTTAAAAAAAAAAAGAGCCTCACTGAGGACCAGAGAGAAAGGGGAGAGCAAACACCTGGGGTCTGCTTGGTGGGGGCAGGGTGAGGGGCTGCAGGGCACCTGAGAGCTGGGTGACAGGCTAGGGCAGAGCCCACCCCTTCCAGAAGCCAGTACTTAATCCTCTATTCCTGACGCTTAACCTCTCCCACCAGGAGTCAGACACTTTAACTCCATTTAAATAAGGCCTTGACAGCTCAGAAGAAATTGTAGCCGCAATTCAAAAGTCCTGAACCCTGAGGGCAGTCTGTGGCTTTCTTCAGGCCGTCCGGGGTTCCAGGAGGTCACCAGAGACCTCCCATGGCTCAGAGCCCGCCATCCAGGGGAGGAGGTTCCCAGGGGAAGGGGCATCCTCACCCCCCAAGCCTGGTTCAGGCCTCTCTGGTCACTGGCCACCTGGCTGAGCTACCTCTGATTCTCTTCAGCCCAAGCAAAACAGACCCCAATTAGGCAGACCTGGTCCCAAACCTTCTTCCTAGCCAGGAAATCCTGGGCAGTCGCTTGGCCCAGTCACCTCCCTGGACAATTACTTCCTGTTCAGCAAAATGGGCTTTGCAGCTCTTATGAGGGGTAAATGAATCTGACCTGCTACCTGGCAGGTTGTAGAGCACAAGGCCAAAGCAAAGTATCACCTGGTGTCAGGAATGATGCAAGCAGACCAGTCCCCCAGGTGTGAGCAGCCCAATCCCTCCAGGTGGAAGCAGACTCAGTCCCCCAGGTGTGAGCAGACTCAGTCCCCCAGGTGTGAGCAGACTCAGTCCCCCAGGTGTGAACAGACCAGTCCCTCCAGGTGTGAGCAGACCAGTCCCTCTATATGTAAGCAGACCAGTCCCTCCAGGTGTGAGCAGACTAAGTCCCCGCAGGTGTGAGCAGACTCAGTCCCCCAGGTGTGAGCAGACTCAGTCCCCCAAGTGGAGCTGACCAGTCCCCCAGGTATGAGCAGACTCAGTCCCCCAGGTGTGAGCAGACTCAGTCCCCCAAGTGGAGCTGACCAGTCCCTCAAGTGTGAGCAGACTCAGTTCCCCAGGTGTGAGCAGACTCACACCCTCAGTTCCTCCAGGATGCCTGAACCCCCAGTGTCCAAAGCCGCCCAGCACCCAGAAGGTAGGGCTGCCAAACAAAATATAGGACACAGTTAAATTTGAATGTCAGATACATAACGAATCATTTTTTAGTTATAAGTATGTCCCAAATTTGCATGTCACTGTTTATCTGAAACTCAAACTTAACTGGGTGTTCTGTATTTTTATCTGCAAAATCTGGCAATCTTAATTGAAGGATATCCAGTAACAAGGGGTTTGGTTTTGGTTTCTTGAATCCCTTGATGGGAAGAGGCAAGATAAGAAAGTTAAGAGAAAAGCAGGATACAGATCTATAAATACACTGTCATCATTACTTGTTTTTAAATTTTAATGTCAATTCGCATAGAGAGAGATAGCAACCCAGACATGGGTCCTGGCAGAGCCTGAGACAGACCCGGGGATGGGCAGCCTGCAGGGGAGGGCAGGAGAGCTCCCACAGGTCAGCGGGGACTCCCTCTGGACCCCAGGCTTAGAGGCAATTTTTATTTCTTTCACTTTTAAAACTTTCCCAACATTAAAACAATTTTTTTCTAACATTTTTCAGTAAGCATGTATTACTTGATTTAAAAACTATATTTTTAGGGCGCCTGGGTGGCTCAGATGGTTAAGCGTCTGCCTTCAGCTCAGGTCATGATCCCAGGGTCCTGGGATTGAGTCCCACATCGGGCTCCCTGCTAGGCGGGGAGCCTGCTTCTCTCCCTCTGCCTCTGCCTCTCTCTCTCTCTCTCTGACTTTCATGAATAAATTTAAAAAAAAATTAAAAAAAAAAACCAAAAAACTATATTTTTAAAACAGTCACTCACGTGGAAACTCTTTTTCAGTTGCCACTGCATTGTTAAGGGGTGCCAAATAAAAGAAGGGAGAACACTCACCTGTCATCCTCTTGTCCTCATAAAGATGCAGGTGCCCCCCCAGCCCCATGCAGCAGCGTGCTTTATCCCGTCCCTGGTGAGTCTGAGTTGTGGGCATCCATAGCCCATCAGGACAGGGCCCCGGTGCTGGTGACCTTGGGGCCCCCAGGGGCTGGGGGGTCACCCTGTGCTCCCCCACCCACACCCTCCCCCTCCTCCCACCACATTTCAGAGCCTCACACTTTGTTTATTTGCATAGTTTCCTCGTCCTCCCTCGCTGTTCACCGTCATTCCCGCCTTCTCCGTGCCCGCCCCCAACAGCCATCCTCATGTCTGTGTCTCCCTCCCAACCTCCCGTGAGCTCCATGGTTAAGAGTGAGTAAAGTTCGAGAGAGCACCGTGGCCTCCTGAGAGGAGAGTGAGTGACCGTGGGTGCAGCTCCGTGCGGTCCCTCTTGGCTTCCGCAGCCACTCGGCACAGAGGGAGCTCTTTTCCATTTCTCCGCGCTGCTGGGTTATGTCACTTTGGCCAGGTGAGTGCACATACTGAGATTTCCAGGTCCCAGCTCAGCGTCTACCTTTTTTTTATGCATACCACCCAATCCCACTACCGTGGGAGCCGGGGGTCCCAGCTGAATGAGCTTGAATAAAGGTCACAGGACGTAGGACTGGAGGTGACAAGGGTTGAAGAGGTAGGTGTCCGTCAGGGTTCAGATGCCGAGAACGGAAGCCACTGTGGCTACTTTTGGCAGAAAATGAAACGAGATGCTAGGGCCGGAGAAGCAGGCCAGACCTTGGCTTCCGAATGGTTCCCAGGACATGACCAAGCCAGCCCGCCCCATCTAGAAGGTGGGAGACCAAGAGGCCACTTCTGGAACTGCCGGCTTCGGAACACCTGGAGCAATCCAAGGCTCAGCAAGCCCCATGACCTGCCCCACCTGCTAGATTCGCACCAGCCACCAAACAGCCAACCCTTGCCCGGGCTCTCAACACCCTCAGCCTGTGACCCACCCCCAGGACGCGGCCCAGTGCACACACCCCGGGCATGCCGAGAGGACAGAGCAGAAGCATGGCCTCTACATCACGTCCCAGTTCCAAATCCCGAGGAGCGCACCTGACTGGCTGCCCCTGAGCGTCAGGGAGGTCTGGGAAGGGCTGGGTTTGGCTCTCCCCTGCGATGGAGGGAGGTGGCCAAGGAGCCACCAGGCTCCGGCCTGCACCTCCCGCACAACAGGTTCAGGAAAGGTGGCCGGCATCAGGACGGGAGTGAAAGGGTGGGCCACCCGCCAGTCTAGGAGACGTCCATGGCGTGGGGGGGGGGGGGGGGTGCTTCGCTGGCTCTGGAGGGCCCAGCAACATCACTCTAGACTGTCTTCCTTTCCTCCTCAGTGTCACTCGCTCGGTCTACAGCTCTGGAGAGGATGAGGGAGATCATTCAAGTGCCCTGAAAAGGCCCATAACAGGGGAGCCCGTGGCTGCCCCCACGGCCCCTGCTCTGGGCAGTCCGTGTGGAAGCCCATCTCCTTCCATGACCTGACATGTTCCAGAGGGATGGGCGAGCTGGCTCAGAGTCCAGCCAGGGAGGGGATGCGCCTCCCTCAGGTTCCGTTCTCAGGAACTCAGCCAGCTGGTGAGCCTCCTGGTGGGAATATTTGCATGGCAGGAACAGGGAAACGGCGTACATCAGGGCCTCTGTCCCCAACCCCCCAGAGCGGATAAGTACACATCCAGCAGCATGCCATTGATTCAGGCCAAGAGGACGGTTGGAGCTTCTGGGAGACCGTGAGCTTGGTGGATGGACCTCCGCCCTGGCCGCACATGAGGGTCACCTGAGCGGCTCTTGTCCAATCACAGGGCCGGATCCCACCCCAGGCTAATCAAATCTGCAACTGGAGGACACAGAGGAGCCAGGGCGGTCAGCTAAAGAGGGTCGCGGGGTCACAGGAGGTGACTGCCCGAGCGTCAGCTTGTGGACGGGGGTGGACTGCTGAGGCAGCCGGGACCAGAGGCGAAGGGCAGAGTCCGCGACCAGCCCAAAGGAATAAGCATGAGGCCAACTGGCAGGAGGAGGCAGAGAGAGGCGGGCTGGCGGGTATGGCAGGGAGGACGCGACGTTCCCACAGGGGACATCTGTTTTCTCAAGGAGGGGACATTTTCAGCCGGCGTTGCATTGGAGGGCCATGCTGGCCACCCCACCCCCCAAGTTCATTTGCACCCCAGGACCTGGGAGGCTCAAAGAGGCAGGCCCTCAAATAGGACTTGCGATCATCAGCAGAAGCAGAGAGGCTCCCCCTTCCAGCTCAATCCAAACAACAGACACTGTGGAGGAGGGTTTTTTAACTGCTTTATTGTGTTTGGAAAAAACAGTGTATGGTGGTTTTAAACTAAATTTAAAAGCTCAAAAGAGAAGGGCGCCTGGCTTGCTCAGTTGGAAGAGCATGCGACTCTCGATCTCGGGGTGGTGATTTCCAGCCCCATGTTGGGCATAGAGATTACTCCAAAATAAAATTTTAGGGGTGGCTCAGTCGGTTAAGTGTCAGAATCTTGTTGTCGGCTCAGATCATGATCTCAGGGTCGTGAAATCAAGCCCCAGGTCAGGCTCAGCGCTGGGTGTGGGGCCTGCTTAAGATTCTCTCTCCCTCTGCCCCTCCCCCCCAAAAAAGCTCAAAAGAGAAAACTAAAAATCACCAGATGCTACTGCCTAGAGTTGGTGACAAGAGGGTGACCACCATCTCTCCAGGCACCTCTTTGTGCAAATGCACACGCATAGAGACAGTCATGTGTGCAAACACGCACACACATAGACGGTGCCAATCTGCTCAGCTCTGATCTCTGTCTGCAGAGGAAAGGAGAGGAGGAGTGGGAGCAGGGCTACTCCCAGCCCAACCCAGTGACACCCAGACTCCAGCCCCTTGTAGGTCTCAGGTCTTTGTGGGGGACAGCATAGATTGTGCAGATTCTAATTCTGCCCAACTCCCCTGCTGGGCAGCCATTCTCCCCCTAACCTCCCTGTGACCATGAGCGTAGCCCCTGTCTCCCCCCAAACAACCTGCAGATGACCTTGTTTCCAGATTTTCTGAAAAAGCCACGGCCAGAATGGACGCCTCCCCACACACCCTCACCTCCTGGTATTCCAGAACATCTTGTCCATCCCTCTCCTTCCCACCTGTCTCTGGACTGGCCACCCTCCTCCTTTCCAAGGTGGACCCCATCTGAGCTCCCAGCACCCCCCACCCCCGTTCTGTAATTCCTCTGTTCCAACCTTGGCACCTGCCCCTCCTGTCATGAGATACACACGCCCTTGCTTAACCCCCGTGGCCCCTCCAGCCGCAGCCCTTCGCTAACCTTCTCTTTACCGACAGCCTGCCCTGACATGGTCACTGGTCAGGCCCGCTGCCTGTGTGCACATGTGCGTGCGCGTGCGTGTGTGCACCCCTGTCCCGTAACTGCCCGTCTGCTGGCCGCTGCTGCTGACACTGCTGTCCCCGAGTTCCCTGGGGGCCCCCCGGGCCCTCCTCCGCTCCCCTCTGGGATCCCCCGAGCCTCCTCGTTCTCTTACACCTGTCTTTCACTGCGGCCTCGGGGACTCTGGCCCTCTCCGAACCGGCTGCCCGTCCTCACACATCCCCCCGGACAGCTATCTTTTGCTCCTCTTTGTTTTTTGCACATTGCCCCCGTCTATAGCTTCAACATGTTCTGGAATGGACAACAGCGTACAGCAACAGCATGATGCCTGAGAGCTTCCCATCCTCCCGTTTCTCTCTGCCCCAGGGCCATGTCGTGTCCATTTCAGGACCCCACCCCACCCCCACCCCCCATCAGGATGGAGCCAAGACTCTGACCCAGATGGTTCCCAAGCACCTGCCCCGCAGCCTTCCCCACTGCCCACTGCCTCAAATCCACCTGCACAAGACCACGTGCCCTCCTGGTGACCTCCCTGCTCGGCCGGTGTCACCCCCTCTGCCAGTGTGGTTCCCAGAGCCTGTGACCTCTAACCACACCGTCACCTGACTGGGGCAGTGACAGCTTCAGTCCGTCCTGTGGCTATGACCTGCTCTCGTCTGTCTGTTCCTGTCCACCCCGGCTTCTGCTGCCCTATCAGTTTCTTGCCAGACTCCAGCAAAGGGGGACACCACTTACCAAGCATGGGGTCATGGCTTGGCTGCGATCGGCATCAGGTGAGCTCAAAGAAATCCCTTGGAATCCTAAGGACCGTTGTCTCCGAAAGTTGTGTGAGCTGGGGGCTTCTGCAGACAGAGCTGGGGCTCGGAGGTGGCCCACTGAGGTTCAAGGGTGCCCCCAGTACAGAGCTGGCTGGGGTGTTCCTCCTATTGTTCTGGGGTCCAGCCAGGCAAAGAGGCCTGGACAAGTGTCCTGGGGCGGCCGTAACACAGGACCACAAGCTGGGGACACAATAGAAATCACTACTCTCGCAGTTCTGGGCTCAGAACCCCGAAATCAATGTGTGGGCAGGGCCATGCTCCCCCAGAAGGCTCCAGGGGAGAATCCTGCCCTGCCTCTTCCAGTGGCTGCTGGTTGCTGGCAATCTTTGGGGTCCTGAATTCCAGGTGCATCTCCCCTGCTCCCTGTCTCTGCTTCCAAATCTATGTTCTCATAAGGACACCGGTCATCAGGCACCAAGGGCCCCCCAACACCCTCCTCTTCACCTGATTACATCTGCAGAGTCCCAATGTCCAAACAAGGTCCTTTCCTGAGATCCCAGGGAGACGTGAATGGGGGGGAGGCAGGACTCAAGCCAGTATTGGGGTGAGCCAGCCACAGAATGGGAGGACTCGAATGAGGCATGCAGGAGCAGCCTGGAAGAGTCCTAGGAAGGGGGGAGGACGGCAAGGTTGCGGGGAGGCAGGGGGAGGACGAGAAAGACAACAAAGCAAGAGGGACAAGGACAAGAACAGGAACCCCGGGATGGGACATCCTGAGGGCAGAGTTCACGGCCAGGGAGGTCAGCACCACCAGGACTGCCCACAGATGGCATGGTCCCGTGGCCCCGTGATGGGGGAGACATTTGTGTTTATTTTCATCCCAGGCATCTGGTCACCGCCAGCAGAGCCCCACCCGGAGTCCCAGCGCTTCCCATCTCAGTGAGTAGCTGCCCCAGCCGGGCCACCAGTGCCCGGAGAGACACATGTGCAGACCATCCTCAAGGACGCAGCCTGTTATTACCCCAGCTGCCGGCAAACAGCATCCACTTGAATGATACGCAGACGCTGGGAGGGGAGGCCGCCCCCCCGCCAAGAGCTACTCCAGGAGGCACCCCACAGACTCCTCAGAGGTACGTCCACCCCAGTCCCGCTGACATCGGCAGCTTCCTGCCTGTAACCAGACCCCTAACCAGCACTTGGGAGAAGAAACTCAAGCTCCAGCAGCCCCCTGACTGCCAGCCAGCCTCCTAGGACACAGGGCAACTGCTATGTCCCCAGATGGGAGCCTGTCGAGGGAGCCCCCGGGAGCAGAGGACACATTACAAGTGTGACCTTCCAGATCCAGGAACCCAATTCAACAGCCCCAAGGGTGCCTGTGAGGGCCACCACCCATCCTGGCCCTGATGGCATTTTCTAGGTTGGTCTGGGTGGGCCTCCGAGGGGAGGCAGGCTGGAGGCAGGGCTCTCAGTCGGCACACACCCCGGCTCCGAGGAAACCCTCTCACCAAACCCCGTGTCAGTCCTGACCACACCGGGCAGACAAACGACCACGTGACCGCGGATGCTGGGTCCAAGCTCCCGTGCTGCCTCAGGCCCCCAGGACATAAGCCAGAGCAACAGCCTAGAGCTCTAACAGGCCAGACTCCGGAGGGATTTGCTCAGCCGGGATTTGGAAGGTATCTCCCTGGCTCTAGACCCGCTGTCCAGTGCGGGGCTACGAGCTACATGTGGATTTTGCACAGCAGTGGGAGGTGCCACAGTGCAAAATCCACACCAGATTTCCAAGACTGAGAACAACAAAAATAAAGAAGAATATCTCATTAATAATTTTTGTACTGGGAGACAAACCATACGAGACTCTTAATCATAGGAAACAAACTGAGGGTTGCCGGAGGGGAGGCGGGTTGGCGGGATGGGGACATTAAGGAGGGCACGTGATGTGATGAGCACTGGGTGTTACATACGACTGCTGAATCCCTGACCTCTACCTCTGAAACTAATAACACACTTTATGTCAATTAATTGAATTTAAATTTAAAAAATAATTTAAAAGTAATTTTTGTACTGATCACATGTTGGAATGACAATATTTTAGATATACTGGACTAAACAAAAGCTATTACTAAAATTAACTTTACCTGCTTCTTTTCACTTTTTTTTAAAAGATTTTATTTATTTATTTGAGGTAGAGCGAGGGAGAGAGAGAACACAAGCAGGAGGGAAGGGCAGAGGGAGAAGGAGAAGCAGATTCCCTGCTGAGCAGGGACCCCAACTCTGAGCTCCATCCCAGGACCCCAGGATCACGACCTAAGCCTAAGGCAGACACCTATCCGACTGAGCCACCCAGGTGCCCCCTCTTTTCAATTTTTAAGCAATTTTTTTATTATTATTAGAGAGAGAGAGAGTATCTCAAGCAGGCTCCATGTCCAGGGCAGAGCCAGACACAGGGTTCGATCTCACCATCCTGAGATCATGACCCCAGCCGAAATCAAGAGTGGGTCGCTTAACCAACTGAGCCACCCAGGTGCCCCTCTTTTGCTTTTTTAACGTCACAACCAGAAAACTTTGCAGACAGGCCCGCATGATATTTCTATTGCACGGTCCTGCCTTACACCCTCACCGGATGAGGAACGTCCCTTGGAACTCCAGACCCTCGTGTGGGGAGGAGAGCAGCGCCTTTGGCTCCCACCTGCTGAGGGACCCTGAGCAATCCATGGGGCCTCTCTGAGCCTCGGAGGTGAAACGGAGCATCCCCGACCCCCGGGGCCGGTGGGAGGCAGGAACGACAAGCACGGTGGCCGCCCCACACATGCGTTTGGGCCTGATGACACCAGCCCTCGCGGTCAACACACTGTTTACTTCATTCACATTTTAACTGCCCCGGGTGTGCCTCCATGCCTGCTGGCATGCCCCCGACAGCCCCCACCCAACAGCCGGAATTCACAGTCAGCGGGGCAGATAAGGCATGAGTGCCCGGCCATGAAAGAGTTAGGTCAGCATCCCACGGCTGGCTGCGATGAAGATGGGAGGGCTGACCGGGAGAGCGCAGGGGAGGGGAAGCGTCCTCCCCGAGGGGGGCGCGGAGCAAGAGGCCTCGGGCCCGGCGTGGGCGCGCAGTGTGCCTGGCACACAGTAGGCGCTCAGCGACTGCGAGGAGCACAGACCTGGGAGGTGGGGGCTTGCAGCCCTAAGGCTGACCCTCAGCAGCCCTGTAAGGCCACTTGGTCAGCCTCTGAGCCTGGGTTTTCTCATCTGGGAAATGGAGATAAGATTAAACGTCAGGGTCTCTTAGGAGGAGCCAGTGAGTGAGTGGAGGGTCTCGTGCCAGGCCTCGGGTGCAGGGCGAGCTCCGGAAATGTTCGTCCCCTCTCTCCTTGCCCCGATCAGAAGGGCACATGGCCTGAGCAGGCCACGGCCCAAAATGGTGTGGTGGGGAGGCTGCCCTTCTGGGAAGGGTTTTCTCCGAGGGAGCAGGGTGACGGATGGGGCTGGAGAGGAAGGGCCAGGCAGCAGGTGGGTGACAGGAGGCCTTTGGTGGCCAGCCGAGAGGGACTGGGAGGTTTGGGCATCAAGGAGCAATGAAATGGCTTTCGGGACAGATTGATGAGCAGAGAGGCCAGAGTTGTGGCGCTTGCCCTAATCCAGGCATTTGAAGATGAGGGACGGGACCCAGGACAGGAGGGAAGGACCAAGAACAACCCCAAGACTCTCTTTCCAGACCTTTCTCTGGGCACATGTGTTTAGGGTTTTTAAGGGCTGTGCCTCCACTTAGTGACTCCCTCGTCTTATCCTTCCCATTCGGGAGAGACCTCTTCCGTGAGTTCCCACGTTCTCGGGGCCAGGCCGGAGTCCCCTCACCTGTAAAAGGTACAGTGAGGAAGGTCTCCCAGGCTGGGCGGGAATACGGAATGGGACATGAACCAGGGCACACGGCCCCGTAGCAGGTGCGCAGTGATTGGCGGCCCTTCTACCAATCAGAAAAGGAGGCGGGACTCCTAGATCTGACCCTGGAGAAAACGGGCTTCGCGGCGGGCACCCCCAAGGTCAAATCCCAGCTCGAAACCCAGGGGCTTAAAACTTACAGTTTAGTGTCTCAGAGTTCTAGAGACCAGAAGTCAGAAAGGCGTCGCTAGGGCTGTGCTGTCTGTGACAGCTCTCCAGGACGACCCCTCTGTGCCTCTCTCGGTTTCCCGTGGCTGCAGGCGTCCCCCGTCTGGCTGTCCCAGGTGCCTTCTTCTGCAGATAGAAGGAGAATGTCTGTCTCTTATGAGGACACTCGTCATTGGATGTAGGGCTCCCCCCCCAATCCAGGATGATCTCAACTCAGCATCCTTACCTTAATTACATGTATAAAGACCCTCATTCCAAATAAGTTCATATGTTGGGGGGTCTACTATTCCTCCCATTAGAGTCTACCCTTTGCCCCCTACCCCAAATCACATCCATCTCATGTGCAGGATACATTCATCGCTCACACCCTGTTGCCTGTTCAACTCTCTTTGCCTCGGTTTCCCCCACAGAGCCAAGGTTAATAATGACTACTTCGTGCACTGGGCTTAAGTCACGGGAGCTCCCCAGTTGCACCCTCTAAAACCATACACTCTGTGACAACAGGAACTAGCGTCTGCTTCATTCACTCCAGATCCCACAAACCCCAGGCTCTCCCCAGGGCTGGCCACGGGTGTGAAGGGCCAGGGAGTGAAAGAGAGTCCCGGGGAGCACGCCTTCCAGCTGGAAGGGTGAGGGGCTCGTCGGTGGCTGCCCACGCTAGGTTGGGTCCCAGCTCTGCTGCCACCACACATCCAGTTAGAACCTCAGTTTCTCCACCTATGAGTGAAGAATAGGTGTATCTCTCCACATACATAATTGTCTGAACATAATCTTGACAGGCCACCATCCCAGGTACATAACACAGCGGATCCCGGCCCCTCCCACAAGCCAGCAAGGGGCTCCCCTGCAGCTGGGAGGCACCCTCGCCCCCCTCTCGTGGATCCTTAGCCTTCCAGCCAGGGATGGGGTTGTGCGCTGACACTGCCCTGCCCACCCAAGACACTCAGGCCATCCCATGTCCCATGTGTCCCAGGCTGACACTGGGCTTGGTGTCACACTGAGCTCACACGCAGTGAGCTGAAGACCCAAAGCAGGTGACACAGATGCCCCAATCCTGACTCTACTTCTCAGAGAGGCTGTGGTCCATCCGCAGGCCCAAGTGCTTCCTTCACTATGGCCCCGTCCAATAGGCCAGGTCTCCCCATGCCTCCCCGGGCACCTTGGCCACCCCGTGCCCGCTCTGCCCAGGGCTGCCTGGGCTAAGACAGGCTTGTTCCCAGGAACCAAGGACTTCCTGGGACCATACAGACCCCGGAGACGGTGAACCCCAACTGAGGATAAAAGCCTTCCACCAGGGTGCCTGGGTGGCTCAGTTGGTTAAGCGACTGCCTTCGGCTCAGGTCATGATCCTGGAGTCTCGGGATCGAGTCCCGCATCGGGCTCTCTGCTCGGCAGGGAGTCTGCTTCTCCCTCTGACCCTCCCCCTCTCATGTGCTCTCTCTCATTCTCTCTCTCTCAAATAAATAAATAAAATCTTAAAAAAAAAAAAAAAAAAAAGCCTTCCACCAGCACCAGGAATCACCCCTCGAGGCCAGAAGAGACTGGGGGGCCATTCACAGAACAGTAGGACCCCATAGACTCCAAGGGCCCCACGGGCCCCAAATGTGAGGTCAAGAAGGTCTAGAGCTTTCAGCTGGACCACATACAACGTCTGCTTCTGCGGAGAGCAGCAAGGTGTGCAATTCAGGCCTCGCCAGCCTGCAGACAGGTGTGATCAGCTTCCAAGACCCCGGGAACCCTCATCCTGGGCAAGGGTTCCGATCCAGGCTGGGTTACCTGGCTGCCTCCCTGTCCTAACCGCGATCATAAAAATGGTACAAATAACTAATAACGATCATGTGTTGTGCTTCGCTCCTGACAGGTTCTGGGAAGTGCCTTGCCTATTGATCCAGTTAACCTCCATGACTACCTACCAACCATTTTGTCATCAGCCGGCTTTTCAGGATGGGGACACTGAGGCACAGGGCAAGGAGTCAGTTGCTCAAGGTCACAGGGCAGCTAAATGGCCCAGTGGGGATGCACAGCCCTGCAGTCTGGCTCCCAGAGTCGGCGTTCTTTAGCTCTATCCTCTATTTTTGGCATTTGAATCTTCACATCCATGTGCTTGGAGAGGAGATGGGGCTTCTAAGACGTTTCTCAAAGGAAATCAGGTGGAGAGAGGGCCTCCAGGAAGCCCCAGTCCTGCAGGTGCCTCCTCACATCCAGGGAACTTGTCCTCTGGCCAGCCTGACCCTGTTATCTGGCCAGCACATAATGGTCTCCCCACTCCCCTGCCTAAAACCTCCAAAGGCCTTCCATAGCGATTGGATCGATTAGATCAATTAGGTCAAGTGCAAACTCCAAGTCCCAGCCACTCGGACAAACTGTCTTTGTCCTTTCTAGTCGCTCCACCACCACACTCACTCAGCTCACACTGCCCCCACCCCTGCCTTTATCCTGGTCTTTGAACACACCCACTTCGTGCTTGCCTCAGGGCCTTTGCGCCTGCTGCCCCTCTCCCCAGAACAACCCGCCACCCCCCATCTTTACATGGCTGGCTCATTCTCAACATGCAGGTCATAAATTCACATGTAATTTGCTCAGAGAGGCTTTCTCTGACCGCCAATCTGAAGCATTTTTATGCAAACACAAGTAAAGAACAAAATAAAACAAAAGGAGAATTCTTTTCCCCCAGCAAGAAGGTCAGGGCTGGGGCTGCACCAGCCCCTCATAGGGGTTTAGCAGATACAGAGGCCAAACGAGTGGATGTGAGCAGTCCTGGGATACAAGGTCCCCTCACAAGCTGGGAGCACAGAGAGAGAGGGTAGCACAGGGTAGCCCAGAGGATAAGGAGGGCTTTGTCCAGGGGCCTGGAGCCATTTGCCCTCAGGACAATGCCTTCGGGGTCTGGCATCCTGGGACTTGGTGTAGCCTACGTGTCCCGGAGCAGGGGAGCTGTAGGGTACCAAGAGCCCTGGCTCCCCATCCCGCAGGCCTGTGTGTCCCTTCACTATGGCCCTGTCCAATAGGCCAGGTCTGCCAGTGCCTCCCTGGGCCCCATGGCCACCCCGTGCCCACTTGTGGCATCCCGGTGCCCAGCTCCCACCACCCATGTGCCCCAGGCCAGCTTCTCTGCCGTCTCCCTGCCTTCTTTAGGGCTACCTATGGAGCTGGGAGAGTGCCCTCATTTTATCAAATATATTCCATCTGTTCACAATAATCCGAATGCCTTCTTGTTGGAGGTGCTGGTAAGTAACAGCACTAACAAACCGTTCACTAGAAAAAGAAATATATATATTATTGATATAAAGGACGTGTATCGTATAATTTACAAATTATAATAAAATATCCAATATTCTTTTTTTTAAGATTACTTATTTATTTATTTGTTAGAGAAAGAGAGAGCACACAAGCAGGGAGAGCAGGCAGAGGGAGAAGGAGAAGCAGACTCCCCACTGAGCAGGGACCCCGATATAGGACTCGATCCCAGGGCCCTGGGATCACGACCTGAGCCGAAGGCAGACGCTTCACCAACTGAGCCGCCCAGGTGCCCCAAATAGACAATATTCTTTACTATAAACTCCATGTAACTGACTGATTCACAGACATTTCCACTGACTTTTTGCCAAACTCTTGGCTGAGCAGCCGGCCTCGGCCTGCGGTTGTCGAGCAGGCTCGGCTCTAACACCCACGCTGGCCGACCCCGTCACCGCAGCTGACCAGCGACAGGACCGTGAGAGAGCAGCGTGTCCAGTTTGTTGTTCGTCACGAGGTGAGCAACTTCTGCGCTGAATCCAGTGAGTTTTTAATACGGGGAGGGCATTTCCTCAAGTTCTCGTGCCATTCACAATGCAATGGCTACGGGCCCGGCACCCTTCTACATTTGATCTGCATCGGGGTGCCCGGCTGGCTCGGTCCGTAGCGCCTGTGACTCTTGGTCTCGGGGTCGCGAGTCCAAGCCCCACGTTGGGTGTCGAGGAGAGAGACGAGGATCCTCAGCAACGCACAGAGGACACTGTCCCTTAGAAGGTGAAGTGGGTACTCCAAGAAAGGGCCCAGGGGTCTGGGGACACAGGGGGCTGCAGGAGCAGGGTGGTCAGAAGCAGCACATTGAAAAGATGACATCGGGCTCTCTCGTCTGGGCTGCCGACATGCCATCCCACTTAAAGGGGAACCAGAGCTTCTGCCCAACTGTCAACATTTATAAACTGTGGGCCTTGGTCAGTGAGCAGACACGGGGAAATGCTGCCAGAAACGAGACCCGAGCTGCTCCTATCATTGACATGGTGCGATCGGGCTGCCACAGAGTTTTGGGAAAGCTGAGGAGAAGATCAGGGGTATGGGGGGAACCTGTGTCCTGGTAGCTTGAAGCCAAGTGGAGGGAGGTTCATTAAATGCTAACAAGTGAAAAAAAAAAAAAAAAAGGATGACATCTGAGCAAAGACTTGAAGGAGAAGGAGAGAACCTTGCAGCTGTCTATTCCAGACTATGGCCACAGCCAGTGCAAAGGCCCTGCGGCCCCAGTGTACCTGGAGTGTTTGAGGATTCCATGTGGCTAGAGCAGCGTTCAAGAGGAAAGTCAGAGGAGAGTAAGGCAGAAGGTGACAGGGTCAGGTCACATGGGGTTTTGGCGGCCTTTGTAGGGATGTTGAGCTGAGGTCTTATCTCCTTTTTGCAGATGAAGAAACTGACGCCTGGAGTGTAGCAGGTGGGAAGGTCAAGAGAAGGCCAGTGGGTCTGACTCTAATTACGCTGTGTTCTTGCCACTTCATGGCAGAGAGACGATCAGTAGGTGTCCAACTTGCCCAGGGTCTCTCCCTATCCCAACAGCCCTCACTGACCAGGTCTGAAGGTCTTGTGAGCCAGACCCCTCGGTTCCCGACACTTCTGGCTGGGCGGCTCATGGGGCAGGGAGGGAGGAGCAGAGACACTCTATCAGGTGTTAGGGAGGAGGGTGACTGCGTGCGTAAGCACCACAGCAGGGAGCGTGCCAGCAGGCTTGGGGACAGCTAGCCCACGCCTGCCTGGCCCCAGCCCCCTCCTAACTCCCCCCTTGCCACACTAGCCTGGTCATCTTGGCCACAGCTGGACACCTGACCACAGGGCCACCACAAGAGTCTCCCTCAACAGGGATGACAGGATGATGGGGACAGCTGACCTACTTTGAGGCTTGGACTGCTGGAGGGAGCGGGACTGGTGGGCTTGGGGACCGGACCCTGAGACCAGAGATGAATCGAACTGCATCCGCGGAAAGCCAGCAGACACCGGGCCCTGAGCTGCCCTGGGAGGGGACAGGACCAGCTCCACGGCGTGGGACCTGCGCAGACCCACACTGATTTAATACTCTGTCATCGTGTTCGTAATTTTTGAACAAGGGGCCCCCACATTTTCATTTTGCCCTGCAAAGTGGACAAACGGCCCCACTGGATGTGCCTGGGCCTGGCAGGCGGTCGGGAAAACCTGATGGGGGGGGGTCCCTCCCGGGGCAAGGCGCTCTGGGTGAAGTTTCCAGGGAGGGGGCAGGCTCTCGGGAGGTCCAGGTCACAAGCCGGAGGGGGGTGTGAGAGAAAAAACACCTCTGTGTGGACTACCGTGCCCTTGCAGATGTGGGGCGCTGCTGGGCTTCCTGTCCCAGGGGACTCCTACCCAGCTAGGCTCCTGTCTGCAGTGCTCTGGGACGGGTGAGGAGGACCAGAAGCTGGCTGTTTTGAAACACAATTACGGCCAGTCAGACAGGCCTGTTCAATACTCTATTGACAGATTCACCTTGGCAACCTGGAGCCCGGCTCTTCCAGAAGCACCTCTCCCACACAGCGCGTCTCTGGTCTTAAAGGCACACCTCCCTCCCCTCCCAGCCGGGATGCTAGACCCAAGGGAGGGGCAGGGCCCTGTGCTTTGGCTAGGACCTGAGCAGAAGATGGGGGGACTCTTCCTGTTCAACCAGCAGCCGCCCTTCCACTGTGCAATGGGGACCTCCTCCTTTATGCCCCCCGAGCCCCACCCCTGGTCTCAGGAACGTCACAATAAAGCCCTTGCCTACCAGCGGCTGGACTTGGTAGAGCTGGACCACCGTAACCCTCGTCTTCTCCAGGGGGTGGACATAGGAATCCCAAAGTGGCAGGTCTGGGCGCTCCTCTGTGGGGCTGGAGGGTCTGTGGGGGCGGGGGGTTCTGCTTCGGAAATAACCAGGCTTCTAATGAGCAATATGAAAACAGCATCATCCACGCTGCTCAGAAACGGCGTGCACCGTGTCTGCAGACTATGTGCATAAACACCAGCCTTGCCTTTCTGAAAACCAGAGCTGCCCCAGAGCTGGGACACGTCCCCGGGGACACACACAGGTCCCACCACAGAGCACAAAGGTGCTTCTTAATTCCTGCCACATGTGAGAGCCAGCGGGCAGGAGCGGTCCCCCTAGGTCAAGCTGAGAAGCCAGCGGCACGCGATCGGGGGCTAAGTCACCCTTGGTTCAGTGACTTTCACACCTGCAGCATTGTATCTGTGTCCGTCTGTCTGTCTGTCTGTCTGGGCCTATTTGGAGAAAGAAGGCAGAAGGCAGGCTCAGTGTACATGGGAATGTGTCTTTGCCGGTAGGGCGTGGGAGTGAGCAACCCCCACACAGAGCTCAGCATACATAACAGCTGGAGCTGTGTTTTTCAAAATTCCAAGAAAGACTTCTCTCCCACGGAGACTTCTGAAGCGATATTGCCCTGGTCCTGTGCAATATTTTTTGGCTTTTACAGGACTCATTCTTCATCGCCAGGCCAAAAAAGGAAACCAGTAATCACCAATAGGTTCAAAAAGAGAAAGACTCTTTCTCTATATGGATCTGTTTCCATGAGATTTTGCCATTTCTTTGGAATTAAAAAAAAAAAAAAAACAGCTTCAAAAGCAAGAGGATGGGGGTGGGGGAGGCCTGGGTCCGTTTCTGAACCTTCTGATCCGAATGAGTCAAAGAATACAAAATCACCCCATTATAATCATTACTGTCAAATCGCAGGCAATCAACTCACAGACACAGGCCAGATGGACATCCGGGAGAAATCCATAGAGCCAGAGCCAGGCCTGAGCCCTGCGGACCTAAACTCTTAAAAGAAGGAAAGAAAGGCAGGCCTTGTGTTTCTAGGTCCTGTGTTCCCATTATGTTCACATGCTTTTTATTTCAATAGCATTGGACAGAAACCTGCATTCCCAGATGAGGAGAAGTGGCCCCAGGATACCTACAAGTACCAGGGCACATAGGCAGGTGAGTGTTCTGGGCTCTCAGCCATCAGTCCAAGGCCAACAGCTGATTACCTACACCCACCCACCGGGAGAGCTGGTGGGCTCCACTCACCAAGTCTCCCCAGATGTGCCACTCTTGAAACTTCTCCCAGAACTTTCATGGGTCCTGGGCACTGTTCTCTTGGTGGATGCTTCGTCCCTAAAAAACATATTAAAACTTGAAGTGCCTGGGTGGCTCAGTTGGTTGGGTGTCTGCCTTTGGCTCGGGTCATCATCCCAGGGTCCTGGGATGAGTCCTGCATCAGGCTCCTTGCTCGGTGGGGAGCCTGCTTCTCTTTCTCCCTGCCCCCCTCCCACCGCTCATGCTCTCTCTCAATATTTCTCTCTCTCACACAAATAAATAAATAAAATCTTTTTTAAAAAGTATTAAAAATTAGCTTATAACTGCATCGGTATAAAGATGAACATACTAATATTATATATTAAGACATTGTCTTCGACCTAAAGATTTTTTCTTCTGATTTTAAAAGAAATTAGACATACAATGGAATATTATTCAGCTTTACAAAGGAAGGACATTCTGACACCTGCTACAACATGGATGGCCCTTGAAGGCATGACGCTGAGCAAAATAAGCCAGACAGAAGAGGACAAACACTGTACGATTCTACTTATATAAGGTACTTAGTCAAATTCATAGGATAGAAAGTAGGATGGTAGGTACCAGGGGCTGGGGGAGGGGGATGGAGAGTTAGTGTTTAAGGGGCACAGAGTTTCTGTTTGGGGTGATGACAAAGTTCTGCAGTTGGATGGCAGTGATGCTTATCCAACAAAATGAATGTGTTCAATGCCTCTTGAAAATGGTTAAAATGGTAAATTTCATACTACACTTATTTTATAATTTTTTAAATAAACAACTTTTACAAAGAAGAAGAAGAAGAAGAAAAGAAATTAGACCATTTTTGTGGATCCCTAAAAGTACTTGGGGCCTTGGCATCCGGGGGCTGGCTGGGCCTGCATACTCCCTCTTCACGCCCTTTACCAGCCCCACACGCACACACACATGCACACAGCTACATTTACCTCATTCCCTCCTCCATCAGTGACTACCTGAGCCCAGAAAAAAAGAAATTCTGAACTTTATCTGGAATTTCCGTGATTCTAAATAATCTCAAGACCTATTCCAACCTAGCTCCTGCCATTCTCAAGGCCATTGTCCCCATCAGAGGATGAGGACTGGGGGTCCCTTTTCCCTACTTGGGGTATCTCTTGGAGTATTCTCCCAGCCAGCAACCCAGGGAAGCACCCCTTACAGGGAAGTATCAGGGCACTTTTAAGAAGTGGCATTTGTCAGACACAGCAACTTTTCCTCAGTGAACCTCAGTTTAGAGAAGAGAGTCCCTGGTGGGGCTTCTGTTCCAGGCTCCCCCTTCTCACTCATTCCCACATTAAGTCAAGCTGGCTGGGCTGTTTTGGGGAAATCTGCACCATAATATCAGTTTGCTTCTTATTGGCCCTTTGACAGCAGAACAAGGGGGTTTGGGATGCCCTTGACCTGAGATTTCCTTGAAAACCCTCAAATAAAAAGATGTACGTATGCTGCTCCTGTCGATTTCTCAGTGAGAAGGGAAGGGCACTAGGCAAGGGGCGCTTCTGGGAAACAGTGGCCCTCACCACTGAGATGCATTCGGTCCTAGGTGTGCAGGGGCTCCTAAGGTTCAAAGTCGCTCTGGGTCTGCTTGTTTCTGGCTGGAAAAGCAGCAGCCTCGCAGCCAGAATGAGGAGGAAGGGTGGGGGTGGGCCAGAAGCGGGGCGCGCGGGGCTCTGCAGCGAGCCCCCCCCTTGCTCTGCCTGCGTGCGCCTCTCCATCCCACTCGCGGGAGGCTTGGAGGGCCGCCCTGGCCCAGGCCCCGGCCGCCGGCCAGCCCGAGGGGAGCCCGCCCCCTAGGGGAGGGCGCGGCGGGTGCAGGCTCCTCGGCTCCCCTGCCCCCGCCCCGCCTGGGCCGCGGATCCCGCAGGTGAGGCGACGGCCAGGGCCCCCCGGGAGCCGAGGGGGGTCCCTCGGGGGGTCCGCAGAGACCGTCCCAGGAAACGGCCCTCGGGAACAAGTTGGGGAAGGGGACTTCTTGGACAGAACTGGGGGATCATTCCAGAGGTGGTGTCAAGGGGACCCCCACCCACTTCGATCAGGATGCAGGAGGGCGGGGTGCCGGTTGAGGCAGGACTGGGTGATCGCGTCCGACGACCTCGTCATCGGGGGCGGGGGTGGGGCGGGGACGGGGGAGCCTGGACTTGGAGGGACGAAGTTGCGCGGCAGCCAGGCTCTGCTCCGGAAGTGGCCAAATCGGGGGCCCGACAGAGAATATATGGGACTTTGGGGGTGCCTGAGGCGTATCGCCCGCCGCCGGCCCCCGGGCCCCCGCACTGCAGGCCGAGCTGTGCTTTGGCTGGGCCCTCCCGGCCGCCATCCCACGGTCACGGGATCCCTGACCACCCCCTCTGTTCGCCCCTCGATCCTTCAGGGACACCCCCCCCCCCAGGTCCAGCGGGGCTCGCCGCGTTCCCGCCCCTGGGGATCGATCGGCTGGCTGGCGACGCGCGGCCGCGGCTCCCGAGCCTCCGCCCCCTCCCCCGCTCGGGCTACGCAGGACGCGGCCTCCGAGCAGCGTCCTCGCCGTTCCGGGCCGCGGCCGGGCTCGGCTCCCGGCCAGCCTGGGAGGCGGAGACGCACCGGGCCCTTCCGATCGCGCCCGCCCCGCCACTCCGGGGTCGGTGGGAGGAACGACAGCGAGCCCAGCTTCCCCGGCCCGCGGCTCCCGGCACCCCACCCCAGCCCCCCCTCCTCCCCGCCTCGCCGAATACCCTCTCGGGCGCGCGCCCCACCCTCGGCGCGCCGCCAGGCCGGGCGGGGGGCGCGCGGGGCGCTGGGAGGAGGGTGGGGTGGGCTTGCGCTGCGGCTGACGACCACTTCGGGGTCCGCCTGGCGATTTTAATTTCATTCCCGGCTTTGCTGCAGCAGCTCTCGTTTGGAAAGAGGAAAGAAAGAGATCTGCCCTGCGTGTGGGCCCCGCGGGGTTCGGGGGCGCAACGGGGGCACCCGAGAGCAAAGCACAGGGGGCGGACGTGGAGGGGCGACCTCGCGGGCAGAGGAGGCCCGCGGGGAGACCTTGGGCAAACCAACCCCAGATGAAAAACACACAGCACGCAGAGGCCGTTGTGAGCGCGCGGCGGCGGCGGCGGGCGGTGGAAGCGACTCCAAAGACCACATTTGAAATATGGATCCCGGGGGCGCAAATCACCAGGCCGACAGGAGCCCCGCGACCGAGCCTGTGGCGGGGGGTCGCGTGGGCTTCTCCAGGCTGGCCAGGGGAGGCTGCCCTGACGTGGGGAGGGGTTGGGCCAGTGGACGTCGTACAGCTCTACTCGTCCCGCTTCTGCGCCTGCGACCCCCGGTGTGGCCCCCGGGAATGCCCAGGACCTGCCAAGGGGCCACGACCAGGCGGCGCGCCGGGCCCGTTGCCCCGCCCGCGCACCCTGCCCGGCCCTCCCACCTGGCGCCCCGGCTTCAGCCCCGAGCAGTCCGCTGTGGAGGGACGCGGGGGCATCAGGGGTTTTGCTCCCCAAATGAATGCCGACCTTTCGCGGGCGGTGTAACAAAGAGCACACACATGGGGGTGAGGGCAGAGAGGGCGGAGGGGCCCCCTTAGGAACAAAGCCATCCCTCCGAGAGGGTGCAGGCGGTGGAGTGCAGGGCTCCCACACCGCCTCCCCGCTCTTCTCCTCCTACCCCCCACGCACAGTCCAGCCAGGTCAGTCACAGCTAAAAATGCAAAATTGCAAACGCCAGTGCTGAAGTCAGAGACAAGTTCCCCAACTAAGAACGGAGGAGAGAAATGAGCCCTTGTTAAAGGCTGGGTAGATTTTGTAGTCGTTATGCTAGTAAATTCTCCCTTGGCTGTTGGAAACCCACCTCCGGGGACCTAGAAAGCCACACCAACTCGAGAGCTTTGCTAGTCTAGAACTGGCCGGGGAAGTCACAGGCGGTCCCTTCCGGGCAGAACTCAGACCTGGGCCCCGTGGGCGGGAAGTGGTAACTCCTTGCGGGGAGCGACCATTCAGGGAGGAGATTTACGAAGTCGTTTATTTCCCTGGGTTCGTGTGGGGTCAGGCCCCTTCAGCGACCAGGAATCTCACCACCCTCGGGCCCAGGGCCATTAGAGTCTCCGGCTTCTCCAGGGTCTGCTCTTTCGACCCTCTCCCCTGCATGAGGGAGGCTGTGGCTCAGGGAGATGGCATCGCTCCTCACTTGGGGCCCCCGGGGGCCCCTGGGGGCCCCAGCCTGAGGTGGCACCCGGAAGGCTTCTGCCCCTCAGCACAACCCAGGGGCGCAATCCGTCCCTGGCTGGAAGGGGGCAACGTCAAGTGCGCGGATCCGCGACCCTTCTCCGGGGTTCCCTGAGGGGCTCGGGATATCCCGGAGTCAGGGGCCCCAGCTGAAGGCTCTGGGAATCCCGAGTTTGGGCTCCACTCGCCTTCGGCTCCCTCAGAGGGGTCAAGACGGGTGGAATGGTAGGGGAGGCCGTATGGGAGGCTTTCCAGGAGGGGCTCGCGGGACGCCTCAGGGGAGCTTCCAGGGCGCTCCCCGCTCCGCCCGCACCCCCCAGATTCTGTCTTTGCCTCCTCCATGCAGCCCATTGGTGCTCCCGCGGACCTGAGCTCCTCCCCACACCCGCTGGCAGGTGAGGGGTGGTCTAGGGCCAGGTCAAGGTGAGGCTGGGGCTCTGGGAGTCGGCCTCTCTCCATACCCGCCCACCCTCCACGAGGACAAAATAACAGTGCGAAGGGGCGAGTTGCCGCATTCTGCCGGTGCCTGCGCATTTCGGTCACTTGGCGCAGAAAGGCCAGGAGCGGGGGCGGCCGGGGACTCCCGGGGCTTCTGAGGAGCTTGGAGGCGTCCCCTCCCGCCGTCTGGGGAGCCTGGCGGCTGCTCGCACTACCAGACGGGCAGCTACAGAAAAGATCCGCTGTACTGGCCGGCAAGAGCCACCCTTCCTCCCCAGCTCGGCCACAGGCGCAGCCCGGCTCGTGCGCAAAGTCGCCGTCGGGGCACCGGGTGCCGCCGCGTGGCCCCCGAGGTCTGGAGCGCGGGCCGGGGAGGTGCGGGGGCAGAGCGAGCGGGCCTCGAAGGGCGGTGTCCGATACCCCTGGCTGCGCAGTGGCTGCAGCAGCCCGACCAGGATGGCGCGGAAACACCCACTAGGGACAGATTTTCCAGGGGATTTTCTAGTGAGGGGGCAAGCGAAGTGTCGGGAAGCTCAGCCCCTCCCGGGACGATGGGACTGTCCAGGACAAGGTCGATCATACCTCCGGACAGACTGAAAGCGCCTATGGCCTGGCAGCTGGCTCTACGTGTAGGGGTGACTGTCGTTCTCGCGCCAGCCTCGGGGTCCCTTCCCCTCCGCAGTTAAGTCGTCCCACCCGAGAGCTCCTCGCCCTGGCCAAGAGTGTCAGAAAAAAAAGCCCAAAACACAGGAGAAAGAAGTTTTCCCTGTGTCCCCCATCCCCAAAACTCCGCCTACCCCAGCTCCTATAAACCCGAGAGCCCCCCCCCACCCGAGGACTACAGGCAGGCGCGGCCCCATTTAGCCCCAGCCGCCGCCGCCCCCCCCCCCCCCGCCACCCCGACTCCTCGAGGAATCTTGGGTTTGTGCCTCGAGCTTGTCAGAGAGCAGTCACTGCAGACCTAGCCCCTCTCTCATGCCGCCAGAAGACGAGCCCCCACTCCCAGAACCGCTCGAAGGGAGGAGCCACGCTAGTCGTCTTGGGCAGCGGCCGACACCGAAACAGAAACGGCCACCGCCGCAGGAGCTGCGAGGTAGTGGTGGAATGGAGTCAACGTGTGCGTTCTCAACCCCAGACTGTCTCCGGGCTTCTCCTGGATTCCTGGGAGAACGCGAGCGCCGAGTATGCTTTGGGGGTTCGCTTCGGCACCTCGGCCCTCCCCGGCTCGTTCAAGCCCCCGCGCAGTCCCCACCCAGCATTCTGGGACGTGTGTCAGGGCGGGAGCGGAGACCCGGATGGCTCTTTGCCCGCCCCCCTCGCGCGTTCCACTCTCGCTCGGCTTTTGCTCTTTTTCTTTCTCCATGGACGCTCAGCCAAGGGATTGCGCAAGCTTCCTGCTCCCAGTCCTTCAGGGGCCAGGAGCAGGGGGCCCAGACGCACCCCAAGGCAAGCGCGCCCTGCCCCTCCTGCAGCCTCCCCAGGTCCCCTCACCCCTCGCCGCGACCCCAGCGAGCTCGCGGCCCCGCGGGCGGCGCCCTCGGGAGGCCGCGTGGAGCGCAGCAGCTCCCCCAGCCGGACGCTGGAGCGGCACGCCGAACGCGCCGTCTCGCCGCCGGAGGTGCTGAACTTCACACTCAGCGGCTTCTCAGGCTGCGTCAGGAGGGCCTCGGCTCGGCTGGCTGTCGGGGACCAGGGACACAAAGTCATGACGAGCGCTTGGCTCCTCGGCCATCGCATTCGCCTCCCCTTTGTGCCGCCTCGATGTGCCCCTGGCTCAGCCTGAACCTCTTCTCGGCCCTCCCCACTCCCTCCTTCGATGCCTTTCCTGGGACCCCACCAAGTCCCCTCGGTCCCCCAAGCAGATCTGGACATCCCCTGCGCCCCCTCTGTAGCCGCCCCCTCTCGTCCTGCCTGGCCGCGGGGTTGGGGCTGGCGGCGTTGCTGCTGGAAACTAGGCTCCCCGCCCCTGCCCCACCAAGGACAGTGCCGAGGGTACACTGGGAGCCGGTCAGGATCTGGGGTGGGATCGGACTCGGAGCCCCCTTCTGGTAAGGTTCGGAGCGCTAGGGCCCCAGACCGGCTGCTCCTGCGTCCTCTTGCTCGCCTCTTCTTCCCGCTCTCCCCGGCGATCCTCTGAACCCGGCTGTCTCCTTCTCCCTTCCCTTTCTCTTCGGTGCCTCGCCTTCCTAAATGCCCAAAGCCTCGCGGGGCGGGGCACGCAGGGTGGGGGGCGCGAGCTACCCCTGCCCCGATTCCGCCCCCTGCCGGCGGCTCACCCTGTGTGTGCACATGACGCAATTCTGTGCAACTGGAAACTGCAGTGGATGCTTCCGTGGCCCCCAGCAGGGGTCCCCGGGCGGCGCACACCGAGAAAGAGAGGCGGAGGGGCAGGCCCAGGCGCCGAGCTGCAGGCGAGGGGTCGCCGCCGAGACCCTCCGGCCGTGTCAGGCTCTCCGCCCGCCCTGCGCCCTCAGCCGACACACCTCTCCTGCCGGGCCCCGCTCCCTCCCTCGCCCGGCCCGCGGGTCCTCCCCCTGCACCTCCCCGGCGCCCTCCTCCTCCGGCCCCCTCCCGCGTCCTTCCTTCCCCCCCACCCCCCCGCCCCGCCGCCCAGGCCCGGGGCCTCCGGTAGGCCGGGCTGCGCCAATCCCGGCCGCGGCCCGCCCCCTGACGCCGAGCTGGGCCCGGCGAGGCCCCGCCCGCTGACGTCCGGATTTGCATGAGTTCTTGTGCAGCCGCGGCCCGGGCTCAGTTGTCTGAGCGAGCGCGAGCCGGGAGTCGGGCGGGCGCGGGCAGCGGCGGGCGGCCGGGCTGTGCTGGGAGAGCGGCGGCGGCGGCGGCGGCGGCGCGGGCGGCGCGGGCGGCGCGGGCGACAGGGGCGCCTCGGCCCGGGCGGCGGCGGGGCGCCGGCAGGAGCCAGCAGCGTCTGCAGCCGCGCCGGCCGCCCGCGCCCCGGCGCGCTCCGGCTCGGCCATGGAGCTGCCAGCTGTTGGCGAGCACGTCTTCGCGGTGGAGAGCATCGAGAAGAAGCGGATCCGCAAGGTAGGGCGGCGCGGGGGCGGCGGCGAGGCGGCCGGAGCAGCCCGCGAGGAGGCGGGGAGGGGGTGGGGAGGCTGCGGGCCGGAGCCGGGGATCCCGCGGAAGCTGATGGAGTGCTGTCTCTTCCCCCCCTCAGGGCAGAGTGGAGTATCTGGTGAAATGGAGAGGCTGGTCCCCCAAGTAAGTAGCGGCGGAGGGGCGGGGGCGCCGGGTGCCGAGGCGCGGGGCTCCCGGGCTCCGGACCGCCGAGCTGGTGGGGTGGTGGGGGGAGCGGACGGGAGGCGGGGTGGAGGTGGGGTGGAGGGAGGAGGGGGTGGGGAAGTCGGTGGCAGGCACTGGGGAAGCCGAGCCGCCGAGCCCGAGCCCGGCGCCCTGTGTTGTGCTCCGCTCTCCGGGAAATGCCATCACTAATTTATGCACTAAAAGGAGCCGGAGGAGCTCGAGAGACGCGGGGCCGAGCCGGGGAGGCCGGCGGAGGGAGGGAGGGCGCAGGCACTGACTGATGTGCAGCAGAAAATGGCTCCTTTCCCCTTTCCCTCCACCGAACGGCTCCATATTGCAAAACCAAAAAAAAAAAAAAATTAAAAAGCGACGAAAATGCAATTGTGTGCCTCTTCCCTCCTAGTGGTGCGGGGAGAGGAAGAAAAAAGACAGAAAATGTTGGGAACTGTCACTGCGACGCTTTTGGTGGGGAATTTTTTTTTTTTAATTTGAAATGCGAAGGCACCGGATGGAGACAGACGCGCACGCACACACACACACACGCACACACACGCACACACACAGGCATATTTTTATATTGCCGAGTATTTGGGGGTGCTTGCCCGTGACACCGGGCTCCAGAGCTGAGAGGGGGCGTGCGGGGGGGCCCCCGCTTGGCTGACGGTGATCGGATTAGGGGTCAAATGGAGAACAGCTGAAGCCCTCGCGGAGACTCGGGGCTGGGGAGAGGAGGGGGACTGCGACTTTGCCTTTCCGCGGCTTTGCACGCAGGGTTCCTGGTGAGCAAAGTGGCTTTGGAACATGTCGCAGTAACATGCTTAAAATTCTTGACAACTGCAAAATAAACTGCTAGTTTCATTTTCCTTACCCCTCCCCTTTCTTCCTGCCCTTGTGTGTTTATTTTGACTTGGGGGGGGGGTGTCGGGGACCGTGTCAGGCCTGCAGAAATCTCCCCTCCACCCCCCACATCCACAGCTAAATAGCTTTCGGTTCATGAAGACAGAGCAGGGCCTTATGTCATTCCCCACCTGGAGGCCGCAAAGCTGGCTCGGTTTTTTTTACGCCGTGTCCCCTCCCTTTTCCCTTGCAAGATATAACACGTGGGAACCCGAGGAGAACATCCTGGATCCCCGGCTGCTGATCGCCTTCCAGAACAGGTGAGCGTCCCCCAGCAGCCGCCGCCCGCAGCCGTGACCGTATATGGGAATGGGAGAGGGGGCCACGCAGCAGTAGGAAAGAGGGAAAGGGCCTGGAGGGGGCCGGCGGGAGCCCCCTCCCCCGACGGGCCTGCACAGGCACGGCTGCGGCCTCGGCTTCTCTTAACCAACGTCCTTGGCTGTTGCGGCAGCCGGGGGCGGGCGGGGGGGGGGGGGGGCGGGGCGGGACCGGAGGAGGCGAGGCTGGTGTTTTGGGGGGAACTGCGAGGAGGGTGCGTTCGGGTGGCCCTGCCGCTGCCCAGAGACCTCGAGGCTGCTTCTGGCCCCCCGCGGGCCCCCCTCTCAACGCACCCCCGGAGCCTAGGTGCTGCTTTGCTGTAGCCGCTGGGCGCATGGCACCAGCACCTCTCGGGGCAACTCCAAGGGAGCTGGCCTTGTGAAACCGCCGGACGTCAGGGAACTGCACTTAACCTGTTGGGGACTGGAGAAAAATTGACAAGGCCTTGACCACCCCGCTCCCGACCTTCGACCCCCCGGGGAGCTTGGGATCAGTAGGGGGTAGAGCCTGTCTGGTGCTGGGTGCCCTTCACACCCCCCACTGGGTTCCTCGGTGGGTGTCGCCCCCGTCCTTGGGGCAGGGGGAGCTTGGCCCAAAGGGTGTGGGAGGGGAGCTGCCTGGTGGTGGAGGGGCTCATCGTGCGCACAGATGTTTGTCACGCTGCAGCTGCTGCAGCTGGATCCACGGCCGGTGGCTGTGGTTCTCTGTTTCGGGGAGGACAGAAGGGGGGGAGGGCGGGCGAGGAGGGGAGGCATGGCCGGAGTCCGAGGAGCTCGGCCACCCCGCTGCCTTCCATCCCCCCGCCCCCTTTTATTTTGCATTATTTCCTGCGCCGCATTTGGCGCTAAAACTGTAAACTCTAGACTCTCCGAGCGAGCGACCGGCGGGGAAGTTGCTCTCCCGCGACGCAGGGGGGCGCCGAGAAGGGTTCCTGCCCCGGTTCCACCTGGGAGTTCACCACCCTGTAACCGTGTCAGCGGCTGATGCCATGTTGCATAATGGGTCCCCGAAGAATTAAAACGCAGGCTGTTGCAATGCCACGCAACTTTGGAGTCAGGCCCCGGCCCGGGCCCCTAGGCGTGACGGAACTCCCCTGGGTTCGCCCACGGTCAGGGGGGTGCCTGGGGTCGCTGGAGAGCGAGTTCCTGGCCGGGGAACGGGTTGCAACGTTTGCAAACGCAGGAGGGGCGCCCCCTTCTCCCATGGAAGGCTGGGCCGTGCTGGGACGATCTGACCCCCAGGCTCGGGTCACCCTCCGCCAGGCGGCCCGCGGAAGCCCGGCAGCTGTGGTGACCGGCGCTACCTCTGGTGTCTTTATTAATAATTGGAAATCGAGGCGGCCGGGAGCCCAGCTCGGCGAGGAGGCGGTGCTTGTGGGCACCGCCCCGCCTCGCTCCGCCCAGCCGCCCCGCCCAGGCGGACCCAGAGCCGGTTCACCAGGTGGTTGCGAACCTGGCCAGGCCGTGGCCTCTGCGGCCGGCCCCCGCCCCCAGCCCCTAATTGGCTCATTTGCCGCCGTGTAAACAAGGGCGCAGCCCCTCCCCCTGTTTAGTGCCTGGCCTTTAAAAAAACGAGTCCTCCCTTCTGCCGGCGGCACTCGTTATCTGAATCTTAATGAGGTCATTAGCATCCCGTGCCTCTGACGGGGAGGGACGTGTTCGGCGCACACCTCGTTGGGGCTTGTTTGCATGCCCTGGACCCCCGCGCCCACCTCACTTTGCGCAGGGCCGCGGGCCCAAGGCAGTGGGCGCCCGTGCCATCAACCTAGCGCCCAGCTGCCGCCTCACCGGCCTAGAGGCAAGGCTGCGGGAGGCGCCAGCTCAGGTGCGGATTTCAGAGATGGGGAACCCCTTCGCGGAGGACCCCTTGGGCAGAGGAGGGTCGGTGAGAGCACAGAGCGGGGCTCTGGGACCGGACCGAGGCGTCCAGCTGGCGGCACCGGCGACCTTCTGCCCTGAGCCCTTGATCCCTCTGGGTCTTTCTGGCCTGGCTGTTCGCGGAAGGGGGGTGGGGGGCAGGCGTCACTGCAGGTTGGATCGTAGCAGGAGGGGACGTGACCCTGAGGCTAACAGCGCTGCTCTCTGTTCCCTCTTCCCCCCCCCCCCCCCCCGCCCCCAGGGAACGGCAGGAACAGCTGATGGGATATCGGAAGAGAGGGCCGAAGCCCAAGCCGCTGGTGGTGCAGGTGAATATACTTGCTGGGCCCGGGGCCTGTCCACTAGTCTTTCCCTTGCCATTGTCACCTGATCTGCCTCCAGGCCCAGAGGGCAGGGAGAGTTTCTGCAGAGCACCCAATTCCACTTCCTTTCCACTTGACCTCCAACACGCTGGCCCTATAACGCAGCTGCTGACCCGCTTGGGGCTGGGACACTCCTGAGGCTCGAGGCATGCTCTGGGGCCGGCCCTATTCCTCTTCTCACCTCCCCTCGCATCCCTGCCTCCTTCCCCCAGGTACCTACCTTTGCCCGTCGCTCCAACGTGCTGACCGGACTCCAGGACTCCTCTGCAGACAACCGCTCTAAGCTGGAGCTGGGTGCTCAGGGCAAGGGCCAGGGCCACCAGTACGAGCTCAACAGCAAGAAGCACCACCAGTACCAGCCGCACAGCAAGGAGCGAGCCGGCAAACCCCCACCGCCAGGCAAGAGCGGCAAGTACTACTACCAGCTCAACAGCAAGAAGCACCACCCCTACCAGCCCGACCCCAAGATGTACGACTTGCAGTACCAGGGCGGCCACAAGGAGGCGCCCAGCCCCACTTGCCCGGACCTGGGCGCCAAGAGCCACCCGCCTGACAAGTGGGCCCACGGCGCGGGGGCCAAGGGCTACCTGGGAGCTGTGAAGCCCCTGGCCGGTGCGGCCGGGGCTCCAGGCAAGGGCTCCGAGAAGGGCCCTCCCAATGGGATGACGCCGGCCCCCAAAGAGGCGGTGACGGGCAACGGGATTGGGGGCAAGATGAAGATCGTCAAGAACAAGAACAAGAATGGGCGCATCGTGATCGTCATGAGCAAATACATGGAGAACGGCATGCAGGCGGTGAAGATCAAGTCCGGCGAGGCGGCCGAGGGCGAGGCGCGCTCCCCCAGCCACAAGAAGCGGGCCGCCGAGGAGCGCCACCCCCCGGCCGACAGGACTTTCAAAAAGGCAGCAGGGGCCGAGGAGAAGAAGGCGGAGGCGCCGTCCAAGAGGAGGGAGGAGGAGGCGCCGGGGGCCGGCGACCCGCAGCCCCAGGACGCCGGCTCCCGCAAGCTGTCCCCGACCAAGGAGGCCTTTGGCGAGCAGCCCCTGCAGCTCACCACCAAGCCCGACCTGCTGGCCTGGGACCCGGCCCGGAGCTCCCATCCGCCCTCCCACCATCACCACCACCACCACCACCATCACCACCACCACCACTCGGTCGGCCTAAATCTCTCCCACGCGCGCAAGCGCTGCCTCTCCGAGACCCACGGCGAGCGCGAGCCCTGCAAAAAGCGCCTAACGGCGCGCAGCATCAGCACCCCCACCTGCCTGGGGGGTAGCCCGGCCGCCGAGCACCCCACCGACGTGCCCCCCACCGCCACCCTCCCCCAGCCCGAGGTCATCCTGCTGGACTCGGATCTGGACGAGCCGATAGACTTGCGCTGCGTCAAGACGCGCGGCGAAGCCGGGGAGCCCCCAAGCGCCCTCCAAGTGAAGCCCGAGGCGCCCGCTACGGTGGCGGCCGTGGCAGCCGCGCCGGTGACGGCAGCCGAGAAGCCTCCGGCCGAGGCCCAGGACGAGCCCGAGGAGCCGCTGAGCGAGTTCAAGCCCTTCTTTGGGAATATAATTATCACCGACGTCACCGCGAACTGCCTCACCGTCACGTTCAAGGAGTACGTGACGGTGTAGCCGGAGGGCTTCGGAAGGGGAAGCGTCGTCCCCGCGGGTGGCTTAGCACCTGGTGCCTACGGGCGGACTCCTCCTCTCTCGCCAGCTGCGGGAGATCCGGGCCTGCCCTGGTGCGTGGACGCCCGGGAGCCGCAGTATCCGCAGTATCCGCGTCCCTCTGCGCCCCGCTGTCGGCTCCTGGCTGGGGCCTGGCTGGGGCACTGGCTGGGGCACTGGCTCCTGCCACGCGGTGCCTGCGGTCGCCCCCGACCTGCCCCATCCCCGCGCTGGACCTCCCCTCCCTCGTGGACCTCCGGGACTGACAGGGCAGCCACAGCGCCTGGGTCTCAGAGTTATAGTATTATATTTTAACCGTGCTAACTTGTCAAGTGCAGACTTTACTCCCGTTTGTAAGTGGTGTTATTATTGAAATGTATTGTTTGAGCTCAAAAGGCCCGACCACCCCCTTCGGGCTGATATATATATATTTATTTGTAGGTATTTATATATTGAAATATAAAAACCTAGATTTATGGAGTTTCCTCTAGATCATGTTATATTCTATATCAGACAAACTATTTTCTGTTGACCTTTCTTCCTGTTCATTCAGTATTTCGGTTGATTTCATTTCCTCCCCTTCCTGGAACTGCAATACCAGTAATGTTGGTATATATTTTTTGATACTGTACACATGGATGTGTTGTTTCTATGTGCAAAAAAAAAAAAAAAAAGTTTGTTTAAAGGCTAAACGAGCTCTCTAGAAACTGCTGCTACTAGAAATGTCTAAACTATAAGCTTCCAATTATTACCTGCTTGAATGTAAATATTAAATGGAGATGTTGAAGGTGCATTTTCGCTGTTTGAGATCAGCGCAGACGGAGCGTTGGAGGTTCAGGAGGCGGCTGGGCCCCTCTCCCCGCCCCCCTTACACCTTAGGTCTCGGGGAGGAAACCTCCTCGCGTCCTGCGCTAAACCTTTTGCAAAGGCGAAGCGGACCGGTTGCACGGGCAGAGGCGCCCGCGCCCAGGGAGTGACCCTGCTCCCCGGAAGTCGAGAGGCGCTCCCACGGAGAGGGGAATTCCTGCGGGGGGAGGGGGCGTCAGCGTCGCCCCCGCCCCCAGGGCTTTCGGGCCGGCGGGGCCCTGGGCGCTGGCGACCCGGGGATCCGCGTGGTGGGGGAGGGGTGCAGGGGTGAACGAGCGGCGCGGAGGAGTGGGTGGGGCTAGCCCCCCTTACCCCGCAGCCGCGCGCGCAGCACCCGCCCGGCACCTGCTGATCTTTGCCCCCCACCCACCCGGTGCGCCACACACCCAGGCGCTGGCTCCGGTGGGGCAGGGGTGTTCTTAATAATCCCTGCCCAGTAAGGCAGGTTCGGCGGGGAGGGGACCCTCCCACCCTCTCTAGCGTCGCTTGCTGGCATCGCTGGCCCCGCCCCACCGAGGAAGCCGCCGAGGCTCTTTCTCTGCCAGCCTCTCTCCCCGGAAACCACCAGGCCAGAGGCTCCGACTGGAGGCGCAGCGAGCGCGGCCAGGGCAGGGGCGGGGGGCTTCCTGCGTGGTGGATGGGGAGGAGGAGGGGGAGGAGGCCTGGTGAGCAAGGCCGGCTCACCCCGGTTTCCTCAGGGAGCGAGGGAAATGCGGAACCCCGTCTCACCGGTCCTGCTTTGGGTGGCGAGGCTGGGGCCCTTGGTGTCGCGGGGCAGGAAGGGGTTAAGGGCCCAGAGGGGCCGAGGGGAGTGGGCCGAGCACCAGGTCGTCGTCCCCCCCGGCCGGGAAGCCGCGACCGGGGAGGCAGCCGCCGTGGCCAGCTTTCTGCAGACGCAGCGATCCTCCTCCTGGCCGGGCGGCCGAGCAGGGCCAGGGGCCGCGGGACTGGGGCCCTGGTGGGCGCCGGGCTGCTCCTGGCCTCCAAAGCCCCTTGCCTGCCCGCCTGGGACTGAGGGCCCAGAGCCTGTGCAGGGCGCCAGGGCGGAAGAGGTCAACGTGGTTCAGAATGGGGAGGGGGCGGTGGCGAGAGCGCGCAGCGCTGGGAAGGCCAGGGGAAGAGATAGAGGGCCAGGAGGGCGGGAGGCCTGAATGCGGACAGTGTGGCCAGTGTTGGCTGCAGGCCACCAGCGGCTGGGGGTGGGGGAGGGGAGGGGGGAGGGGAGAGAGGGAAGGGAAGTTCTAAAAAAAAAAAAAAAACCGTTGGGAGTTTCTAGCCCTGGCTTTTGTGAATTGTCCCTCCCACTACCCCCATCACCCCAGCCCCCTTTAGAGTGAGTTAAACACTCCCCCCTCCCCCCTCCATGTAATGAATGCCCTTTGCCACCCTGGGAGTGGAGGGAGGGGTGATCTTGACTGCTCCTGGCAAACTGCCTGCTCAGCACTAGAATTGGGCCTGTCGTTCACTGGCTGGGACACAAAGGCACATGCCAGGCAGGGATTTGGTCTCCCTGTTTTTCTGGTAGAGGAAAACTAAAAACTCAGGAGTGGGAAGGGGAGCCCTTGTTCAGGTCTGCACAGTTGGTGACTTGGGAGTGAGCCTTAGCCCCTGCGGGTGCCCCTCCTACCCAGTGGGTGGCCTCTGCCAGGCTGAGCCTGGGGGGGAGGGGAGAGGGAGAATGGCACTGTTGGCAGTGAGGAAGAAAAAATTTCAAGGGAAGGTGTGGGCTGCAGGTGGCCTGAAGCCTTGGAACCCGGTGGCAGAACTTCTGGGATAGGTCCTTGAGGAGGGCCATCCTAGGTGAGCCTGGAGCCTGAGGTCGGAGGGCTGACAGGGGCTGACAGTGGGACAGAGGCAGATGGGTAGGTCAGGAGGAGCTGCAGGGATGCCCGACCTGGTGCGAGACCCAAGAGAGTCCAGCACCCATTCTGACCCCAGGACCCTGTCATGTGCTGAGCTCCCTCTGACATACGAGCACCACCTGAGCATCTTGTTCCGTTCAGACCCCAGAGGGTTTGAAGTTCCTTGGAGGATGAGAGTCTGAGGTTCTGAGGGCAGAACAGCTTGTCCAGGGTGGAAGGCCACTGCTTGGCTCTGTACTGATTCTAGAGCCAAGCTGTCTGCTCCACCAGCCTGCAGAGAGGTACTCCACGGCGACTTGAGCTCCGGACCTCTGGGACACACATGTGTCCAAGGTTGGGAACACTCAAAGAGGGTCAGGAGCCCTGGCATGGGGACAAGAGAGGAGAATCCAGTAGCCCCAGTTCCTCTGGGTGTGGACTGATTCTTCCTAACTGGAGGCCTCAATGTCTGTCGGTGCCCAACCCTTCACAAGCAAAGGGTCCTACAACCTCTCTTTGAACCCAAGTTCAGGAGAGAGAAAGCAAGCAGGAAGCTGGGGCCTTAACCCTACATACTAGGAGACCCATGCTTCATTGTATTTTCTCCAAATGAACCTTTCTGAGGGGGCTGAGCCTTGAGCATAGAGAGCTGGAGCTGACCCACCACAGAGTCAGGGGCTCTCTTGTATCCATTCACCCCTGGGAAGCTGGTCCCTCCCTCACCAGCCAGGGCCCAGACTCTAGCTCTGCCCTCCCTGTAACTTGTAGTCACCCCAACTCATCGTCAGGAGGTCAGCCTTGGATCCCACTGGGGTGCTCTGGAGCTAGGGTTGCTAGACTGAGCACAGAAAAAACTAGGATGCCTAGCTGATTTTGAATTTCATGTGGACAATGTGTACTTTTTTAGTATGTCTCATGAAATATGTGAGATATACTAGTACTAAAAAAAATGCATTGTTTATGCAAATTCGTATTTCACTGGACATCCTGGGCTTTATCTGGAAACCCTATTTGGGCTCTGACTAGCCAACATGGTCAGTCCCTGTCCACAGGGAAGTTTCAGGCCCACAGGAGAGAGAAGATGCTGAGAGCTGAGCATCATGGGTCCTGGGAGCACCATTGTCATAATGACACCGAGTATGTTGGCGGGACACCGGTGCTTGCCACATGTCTTGACCGAAGGTGGGGGGGAGGCACGCATGTGCCAAACTGGACAAAGGAATGAGGGAAAGCTTGAACTGGTCCACCCTGGGCTCCGGGGTGGAGGGTCTTCCTCACTCCTGCCCACCCCAAACAACAAACTTCTAGAACACACAAGGAGGGCGGAACTGATCTAGTTGAAGAACCCACTCCCCTCATCAAGAACCCCGCCCTTCCCACATCTCAGCTTCCTTGTCCCCTTCAGAGATGTGCTCTGAAGATCAACTGGGTCAGGAGAGAGCCTTGAGCGTTTCTGGAAAACCCCCGAAGTAAACATATAGGTTATTTCTTCACCAGGGAACATTAAACATGCCTTGTCAGATCCAAATGCCTTCCAACGACTCTGGCCTGGAGCTTCAGCTTGACGGAGGGACAGACACCCAGTGATATTTACCTGGAAACTGACTGCCAACCCTCCCTCCCTCCCTCCCTCCTTCCCTCTCCCTGTAACCCAGTGGGCACCGCCAGGCCTCGGCATGCTGCCCTCACTACCTGCTTGCTGGATCACCCGTTGACCTGGGACCTCATCCTCAGCCCCTTCAGTTTTATCCTGGGTCACCGGGAATGACACTGGGACATGAGGGAGTTGGGACCAGCCCCCATGAGCCAGACCTGCCCTTGTACAGAACCACATCCCCATGCATTCTGAAAACAAGTCTCCGTCTATGGTTCCCTGTTACGTTTGCCACTGCTGTGAGAAGGTAAGAGCTCTGAAGAGGAAAAAGTTATTCCTGGACATAGTATCCGTTTCCTGTGGCCGTAGTTCAAAAATCACTGTCGTCCGCCCCCCACACACCCCCCATGCCCTTCTGCACCTCCCTCTTCCCTCTGTGGTTACTGATAACAGCTGACATTGAGTGCTTATGATGAGCAGGGACCTTTAGAGGGATGGTCTCCTTCAGTGCTCACACATCTTCTCGAGGTGGGCACTATCACTGTAGAAGGCGTAGAGGCTTGAGTAAGCTGTCAGGTGCAACATCCGGGGACTTGGAGATAGACTTACCTGTCTCCAGGGGTCATCCTCCCACCTTCCAGGGCGCTGTGGGTCCTTCAGAGGACCGGCTCAAGCCCCATCCCTCCCTGAGGTTGTTCTAGATTATTCCAGCCTTTACCAAGGCTGGCTGTGCCCTGAACACGAGCAGTATTTACTGCCTCCCCCCAGACCACTGTCAATCAATTTCATGCTGCAACATACACAGACGTAGGGGCGTCCTCCATTCTCCAAGTAGACACAGCCTTGAGCACCTCGGGAGGCGAGGGGCATGTCTTGGGTGTGTTATGCAGTCCCAAAGCTTGTGCACAGTTCTTAGATAAATACCTCGGAATCCGATGTCTTGTGTGTACGAGTACGGAGTCGTGTGCGTGTGCATGTACGTGTGTTTATGTGAAATTGGACAGTGAAGCGTATTCCCACGCTGCAGGTCACGAACAAGGTCCAGGGACCAAGGAAAGGCCCCGAGCTGTCCCCGGGGGCCTCTGTGCTCTGGCTGCAGAGCAGAGGCGGGGGACTCAGGCAGTTCCCTCTCTCCCCACCTCAGCAAGGGCAGACACGCGCATACGCTCTGCGGCTCCAGGGCCTGCCACGCCCTCCTCCCTCACGGGATCCATTTGTGAGAGTTTCAGGAGGCTCTCGGTAATCATGCGGTAATTGAATTTAGGGAAACAGACCCTAAGGATAATCCTGGAGTCAGTTCCAGGAAGAATCGTGGTTTAATTTCTGTACTTGGCTGGTGGTACACGTTATGCGGGTCCTGACAGTGCAGCACCTGCCTCATCATTATGTATTTCCTTGTGACATGCGGTTGGGGACGGTAAAGAGAGAGAGAGAGGCTTGTCGATCCCGACACCCATACGCACACTGCGTAACCACGAGCAGAAGACGTGGCACTGGCCCCTCAGTTGTTTGCATATATGGTCTTCATGTGGGCTCTGTGGATAGGGTCTCACACACGGTAAGGACTCACCGAACGTCACTGGTGATCGCTGTTTCTCTTAACCAATTCTCCGCAAGTTCTCAAACCTAGGTAGGGGCAGACAGTCGGCCTTACCCAAGGATGTCCAGGGTGCATGTGCATTCGTGTGGCGGGGGGGGGCATCAGGGCTCGAGGAGGGTCACAGCAACGCAGCCTGGACTGGTAGGAATGCCTCTGCTTTCCTGCCTGAGTGAAGGATCCTTTCAAATGCACACCCTGGAGTTTAATATTGCCAACGACTGGCCCTACTCCTTTCAACCTGCGCCAGGTGTAATGTAAACCTCCCTGGATTTCCTCCCTTTCCTGTTTCATCTGAGAAATTCTTCACTAATTCCACGGTATCTGGTTTCTCATTGTTTCTCTCGGCTTCAGACAGCCCCTTGGGGTGGGCTCTGGAAAGGTGTGCTTAACGCTCCCAGCAGTCCAAAATGTCACGGGCTCTGCCCTCACCACCGCCTCCGCCCTCCAAAACCTCTTAAAAGGGGCTGCTCGGGGCTGTCAGGACACCATAAGCCGTAAGGCCCCGGGAAAGGAGCAAATGCCCATCCCCAAATCCAAAAATGGTGTTGGGTGGTCACTTCCCTTCTGCAGGGCGGTATGCAGACTGAGAACAGGACAATCATGTTAAGCTCTTTCCTGATATAATGCTGAGATGGTATGACTACAGCAGAATAATGGTATGTCACCCATTCTTTGTGGAGGTAGCGCTGTTTAGGGTTGAGGACAAGGAATAATCCAATGCCGGTGGAGGAGGCCTGGGCCATTCCAGATGCAAGCAGGGGACCATCTATTTTCCTCTGACTCTCGAGGAGGTGGGGTTACAAAACCATGTGGATGTTGGGGGGTGGGGAGAGAAGAGCCTGGCGAGCAAAATCCCTCCTATGAGCAGCGGAAGCGAGCATCCTTATAGCCATTTCCTGCTTTGTTTTTCGTGCTCCCCGACTCGCCTGCTGGAGCTGAGCCGGGGAAGGAAGCACCAGGCAGGGCCAGGGAGATGCACGGCTGGCCAGGCTCCTCTCAGCCTTCCCTGTGTCTTCTCCCCGTCTCCTCTCCAGGCACTGAAAATTATTTATGTTTGCAAATTGCTTTTGACTCACATGAGTTATTCCTCTTGCCTGCCAACAGGTCTGCGGATGGGAGAGTTCTCGAACCGGCGAGCTGAAAAATCAGGGCGACGGCGGAAGGAGCACTGATGTGAGGTCAGGAGTCCTGGGATCTGGTCCCAGCTCCACCACGGCTGGGCCCGCACCTCCCCTGCCCGGGCCTCCAGTGCCTCATCTGTAAATGAGAGGGTGAGTGTGAGCTCTCCGGACCCCAGTGGCTCTGGGCTCTGACGTCCCCTGGGCCTATAACCCCCCAAAGAGACACAGATGAGGTTGGCACTTGCGCCTGGTGATCCTGCTGCTGGGCGCTGGAGGGTGGAGAGGTGGCTACCCAGCCCTGGCCTGGCAGGAAGAGTGGGACAGGACAGCGGGGCAAACAAGAATGCTTCCTCCCTTCATGTTTTCTTCACACTGGTCCTTACCCACGCCTTATTCCATAGACCAGGATGAAGACAAATGTCTGCAGAGGACCCATCCAGGTGGAAAGTCCCTGGGACTGGCCCAGGAAGGAAACACACACGAACACCGGAATAACCATCCTAATCAGTAGCGCAGCCAGAGCAAGATCAGCTCCATAGCAGGTGGGTAGAGTCACCCGCCCTCCAGAGAGGAATGGATTGGCCCATTGACCATAGGGTTGTGGACTCCTGGAAGCTTCGAGCAGAGAGGGGCCATGGAGTTTTTAAGTCCTTCACTCTACAGATGGAGAAACTGAGCCTGCAAAAGGCCAAAGTGAACATCAAGGTGGATTACTGATCATTCTCTGCCTGCAGGTAGGTATGTATGTGTGTTCCAACAAGGATTAGTGCTCACCCAACTCACCTTACTACAAAACTGTATTTATTAATAAGACTAATGATAACATAATTCAAAGGCCAATGCCATAACCATGAGCAATCTGCCACATGCAGAGTGCCATGGTTTGGCTTCTTTTCTCTGGACTGTGGTTTGGGGCTTAACGTAGAGAGAAGATGGGAGCATCTGGGCTTCTTCCAAGCCAGTGACCAAGTGGGAAATGAAAGCTGTTATGGGTTCTGCTCTCCAAGATGGCAAGACATCTGCTAACCTCAGAGATTTGAGTTGGCTCTGACTTGGCAGAAAGGTGGTATTTGCTCAGCCTTGGGTCTAGAGTTTGGGGTCTCTGCACTCCTTCCTGGGAGAGGACCTATGGTGGGCAGAAGGCAGCTGGATAGTGGGGAGAGAGACTGTCCTGTAGGATGTCTCTCACCCTGAAACCTGTCCTTTCTCCTGGGCTCAGAGGTGTGTTCCCAGAGCATGAGATCCACATGGGTAGATTTGGGTATCCCATAGGCCTAGCCTCTCCAAGCAAGCTCTCATCAGTTCCATTTGCCTCCTCTTAGGAAAGAAGCACCAACCAGAGGATGCACCAGGTCTTTAGCTGTGGGCTAATCTGGTATAAGTGGTGCCTACACACATCTCAGTAATTTGGAGACGGAGAATGGGGAATGGGTGAGCCAGGACCAAAATCCAAGAAGGAGGCAGCAGCAGAGAGAAATGGAAACCAGACAGGACCAGAGATAAAGAGAGAGACAGACACAGAGGTAAGGAGACAAAAAGGACAGGGACAAGGGAATGGAAAATGATCATAAACAGAAACTGAGACGAGAAGCAGACGAGGAGAATGTGAATGGCTCAGATACGCCAGGTTGGAAGGGACCAAAGTTAGCATCACCAATCCCGGGACGAACTGGTATGTGTCTCTTGACGTGATATACTGAGGAGGACAGAACATCCCTCCAGTGGCATTCCCGCCCAAAATGCAGAGTCGGAATCTAACCATGCAGAAATATCCAGCGGGCACTCTTCAAACTGCCAAGGTGAAGGTACCCAGAGAAAGGCAGAGACCCTGTCCCAGCTTAAAGGACACTAAAAAGACAGGGTATTGAACGCAATTCACCAGCCTGTTTTGGCTCTTGGAAGAGGAAAAAAAAAAAAAACTATAAAGAGCATTATTGAGAAAATTGACAAAGCTTGCATATGGCCTGTGGGTTAGTATTGGACCAATGGTAAACATCCTGATTTTGGTTATGGAAGAGAGCGCCCTCTTTCCTAGGAAAAAACACACCGAAGTATTTAGGCATAAAAGGCCACAAGGTTTCCAACTTACTCTCAAATGGTTCAAAAAAATGGGGAAAAAATATATATGTATATATAGAGAGAGAATGATAAAGCACATGGGTAAAATGCAAATAACTGGTGAATCTAGATAAAGAATATATGGAAATTCTTTTACCACACTTGCAACTTTTCTGTACCTTGGCAAAAAATACTGAGTTGATATTCAAAAAGAGGTGCTTGCAGCCTCCCTGTTAAGGTGGGGGACAGGTGCTGGAGGCTTTTAGTGGTGCTGAGAAGAACCAGAAGAGCGGCCGCATGCAGGCAAGTCTGAGAACCAGCTCTCCAGCAGCTGAGAACATCCGGGAGACTTGACCCATCCCTCACCACATGCTTGAAGGCCCGTTTTCCAACCCTTTACCCCATGACCTCAACACAAATGAATGGGGGCCCAGGGGGTCCCACAGCTGCCCCTTGCCCTGTACCAAGAGGTCCCAGCAATTTCCGGTTCACACTGCACAGCAAAGCCCAACCTTGCTCTTTGGCCACGTGAGGAGGGAGAATCCAGCAGAAGGAAGGATTAGGTCGTCCAGCAAACAAGGCTCCGTGGGCCAACTGCTCTGTGCTGACCAGTTCTGTGCCCTGGGGCTGGTGGCTCTGTCCCCCAAAGCTCACCAAGGCTGGCCTGTTCTTATAATTTGGGTTTCCGAAATATCCCCTCTTGAGAGAAGACTTCCCTGACCAATGACCATTTTATTACCCGTTTTTTCTTCTTATCGATTTGTTGACTTGTCTGCCTTGGGTTTCTCTGTGTGTGTGTGTGTGTGTGTGTGTGTGTGTGTGTGTGTGTGTGTTGAGAGAGAATGAGAGGAGAGATTTGGCTTTATTCGGTGCTCTGAGCAAGGCAGAGTGCTAGAGGTGAGGTCTCCCAGACTCTCCCCCGCAGACCTGAGAACTCAGGAGTTCTGTGACTAAGGGCGGGCTTACGGGCCATGCGTGGGTCCAGCCCCAAGAGAGAGCATGGGCCCCAGAAACACTTATGTGGTCTCGTGAAGAGATCCCAAATGGAAAGCCTCCCTGGGCCCCCAGATGGCCCTCCTCATGCTGACCAGGGTATTCCCATCCTGATCACAGAACATGCTAGAGAAGAATCACACCTTTCCGCTTTCTCCCTCACCTGCCAGAAATGGGAAGGAGCAAAGTCAACAGAAAACAGGCTATAAATCCTGCTCTGCCAGTCAGGTTCTGAGTGGAGAAGTGAGCGAGTGACTGAATGAAAACCTCTACTAGTTTAAGTGGGTTTCGCTCATCATTCGGTTTCTTCCCTGGAATATATGACACTCAGAGCACTGGGCTGAGGTCTGAGCTTTGTCCCCTCTCCAGAAGCCGGCATTATACGGGACCACAGTGCTCTGGAAAGCTCATCAGAGGTGACCTTGGCATCCCAAGGGGAGCTGGTCCTTCCTCAACCTAATGAGAGACCAAGGAGACAACCCTATTGAAATTCAAGTCCCAGGGAGACTGGAGTAGCTCAGAAGGTGTTGAAGAAAGGCTATAGAGCTACATCCGTTGAAATATGTTTACTGCTGTTGGATGCTTTGTGGCTTCCCTTGTGACATCGTTGAAAGATCTAAATACCCACCGTGCATCGCAGGGAACACGCAGCCCAGGCCAATTTAGCTGATCAAATCTTGGCAAGTCAGCAAGTAAGGACCATATTGACATTTAAAACATTAGAGGCGATCTCCTGGTCTGCTCCGGCCGCCTCCCCAGCTGGCTGGAGAGATGAAGTGTGCCTCCATCCCTGGACCAGCTGGGTCTCTTGCAGATAAGCCATCTCTTTGTCTCGTCCTTGCCTTGTGCAGCCGGGACGGGGATTGCCGTGCTGAATGACTGCTGACAAAGGAAGAAACCGACTTGTGACCCAGTGTCCCAAATTCCCATCCTCAAGATAAGAGTGGGCAAACAGTCAGATCTATAAATAATGCTTCCTGAAGCACCTCACAGACTTGGCAGGCGTGGGCGTCTCACTTGTCTCTTCCCCAGCGTGGAGCTGGAGGGCTCTCCCGCTGGACCTTTGGAAGCCCAGAGGCAGGAGCCCTTCTTGCCTTTCTCTACCTTGCGCTGAGCCAAAAGCACAGGACCTTCAGCAGCCATGAGATGGTTCTCATCCTTCCACTCGCCTGCAGCCATGCAGCTGCTGGAAATTAACTTGGGTGCAGAGGAGCCCTCCTTAAGGTCTCTGATCCCCAGTTCACCCCCAGTTAGGGTGAGGAGCCTCCACCAGGCTGAGGGAGAACATGTCCAGAATTCCAGGCATGGCGTACCCCTGCGTGACTTCCCACCTGCTGATGCAAGCGGGAGGCAGGGTCGTGTCCCTGTCTCTCTCACTGCCATAACCAGTCTGTAGTTACTGGACTCGGTCTTTGTCTTGGTTCTTTTCTCAGCTACCAAAGAGATCATTTTTTGTCATAGCTTGTAAGGCATTTTGTTCTCTCCTCCTTCTCTGATAATGTTCATCATCAGCTTGAATTCAGAAGAGATGCCCAAAGTGACACCAGCCCCTGGATAAACACCACTGCCTGGTGCCCCCATGACCTGATGATGACAGGAACTCACAATTATAGAATGTTCGCTGAGCCAGGCTCTATGGAAAAGCCTTTAGAGGATTTGTCTCTTTTAATCCTCGCAATAACCGGATGGAATACAAACTTGTATTACCCCCACGAGGAAATGGGGGTCAAGCACCTGGCCTGGGATCACAGAGCGAGTAGTGGGACCAGGGCTTGGAACCAGGTAGCCTGGGCTCCTCACAACAGAGCCACACAGCGGCAGGATCTGCGAACACAAAGAGCGCCTGGCCAGGACGTCCCCCTGGAGGAGTGATAGCACAGCCACAACCACGCATATGTCAGAGGCACTGGCTATGAACTGAGATGAACCCCACAAAGTGATCAGCTCTTGGGGCCACAGAGTCAGCACAAGGGTGGAGCTGGAAGGAGCCTGGGAAAACTCCAGGACACGGCCCCCTCCTTTTACAGGTGAATTACAAGGACGCTCGGGCCCCACATTTTAGCTGGTGAAGCATCCGAGACCATGTGGGAACAGCCCTTCTGCCTGTGGCCCCCACTTTGGGGTCGGTACTCCAAGCTGACTGGGGCAAGAGAAATCAGCTTGATATGGATGGGATCTGCTCAAGGTTTGGTTCAGACCCAAATATGCTGCCTTTTTCCAGAATTGGCTCAGCCCTCTGGAGGCCCCCCACGTTGAACCTGGCGGTAGGGTAGCCTCCAGACTGAGAGGCTGCTGGTTACAACATCTGCCCTCTAGACCCGGCAATGAACTCCCCCTCTTTACAGCTGAGTTTCTTTGCAGCCTCTTCTCTCCTGCAATTGCAAGCTGATAAGAGGATTTTTATTCACCATCTTCACTCCTGGTAGTTCTATTTCCATGGCTACTCCATGAACGCTCAAGCTTTGCTTACATCCTCAACGGGCTGAGCTGCCAGCCCTAAAAATCCTGAACCAGAAGCCCTTGTTGGTCAGGCAACTTCTATCCTGGCCTTTCCTGTAGCCCCCAGCCCCAGATTAACCCATTACACGCTCTCAATATCATCCAACACTTATCTTTCACAGCACTCATCGAAGTTGTGAATCACATAGGGTGTATGGTTTTTCTATTACTTACCTCTCACCCCAGGCTTTAAGCTCCATGAGGTAAGAAGCCAGGTCTGTTTTATTCATAAGAATATCCCTGAACTCTGAGCACTGGGCTGACCAGCATGGAGAAGATGCCCAGGAAATTGTTGTCGGATGAATATGTAGGAGGGTGGATGGATGGACGGATGGATGGATATTGAGAGAGTGAGTAGGAGCATTTCTAGGATGCCAGATTACCAGAACGGTCTCTGAAGCTGAACAACATCCCACTGTGCAGAAAGGTGAGGGTAGGCGGTGCCTTCATTCTTTCCCCACCTTCCTTCTCCATCTGCAGTCTCTCCTGCTACAACCCCGGAAGCCTCCTGCTAAAAATGCCCCCGAATGCTTTCGTTTCTAACCAGCAGCCCCTTGGGTTAATGGCAACCTCAGGTGGTTGGTGAATGATACTACATTCTCTCTTCTACTCATTTGGATGTTGCCCCTCCTTCCTTTGCCTGCTGCCCCAAGGAAGGCTTTATGGAGTATCCCATTAACTGGGGGGAAAGCAAATGAGTGGGCTGGAGCAGATGGCCTTCATGCACTACCCAGAAGGAGCACAATCTGGGGTTGATGCTTTATCTTGTGGTTCTCCCCAGGAGAGGAGGTAGATGGAGAAGAGAGAGGATACTCTATTTGGAGAGACACTGGTTTCCTCCTGCCACTTCTCCGCTGGGGACCCATGGGACTCTGTAGGGACCTTCTTCAAGTCCTTGGTGCAGGGTCTAGAACAGCGTGAGGAACAGACAGGGCATTTACAGAAGCTTTTCCACAATCATGATGGCAAAGAAGACCATAAGGACACTGACATTATTATAGAAAGTAAAGGCTCTCAGGAGCGCCTGGGGAGCTCAGTTGGTTGGGAGGCCGACTCTTGATTTTGGCTCAGGTCATGATCTCAGGGTCGTGGGATCTAACCCTGCTCAGATTGGAGTATGCTTGGGATACTCTCTCTCCCTCTCCCTCTGTCCCTCCCTGCTCACGTGCTCAAATAAATAAATAAATAAATAAAATATTTGAAGAAAAGAAAGTAAAGGCCCTCCTCCCCACTCCTGTTCTGATTTGGGCACCTACTAAGTGCAAAGCCACTGTCTGTGTTATTTCGTGGAGTCCTGCCATCACCCCGTTGTATGGACAAGAAACACGAGGCCTGCAGAAGCTCAGCACCTAGCAGGGCAGCAGTTCAAACCCACTTGTGGGCCATGCTTCTGTTTCTCTGTTCCCTGGAACCTTGAAGGTAGAGGCCCTAGATGCCATTCAGTTCACCTCCGACCTAAGCAAGAATTCACTCCATAATTTCCCAGGATCATAGGTGGCCCAGGAATCCCAGGTAGGTATCCTGCCTGCCTACTCCAGGGTGGTGCTAATTGTTCTCTCCTCCTCCTTAACACTTTTAAATCCAGTATTCCTGCAACTTCCTCCATTTTCATTTGGGCTCAGCCCACGGGTCAGGGCTCCAAGTGCTGGGAGCTCTGGGGGACAGCCTTGGCAGGAGGGTTCCCCAACCAGCCAGGCTGACGACCCCCCCCACACTCTGCCACCGTCTCTTGAACTACACCTGTATCCTCACCCTGGGCTCCGCTGAAACCCACCCCCCAGCACTTGCATCAGGGAAGCAAGCCTCTACCTAGCATGGGGTGAAGGGTGGTAGCCTTTATCTTGTTGTTCCTCCTACCCTACTCCCACCTGCTTTTCTTTTTTTTTCTTATCTAAAATTTTTTTATTTTTTATTTATTTTTTTATTATTATGTTATGTTAATCACCATACCCCACCTGCTTTTCTTAAACCTTTCAACCTGGCTAGTGAGGAGGGGGAGGTGCTCCACGGGCTGACAGCTCTCCTCTCCCCCCCTCCCTAGGTAAACTGCTGTGGGGGAAGCAGGGCACAGGGAGGGGTGGGCTGGTCCGGAGGGCACCCAAGCACAACACCAGCTTTGCCTGTGGGTGCTGCCTGCCCTCTCCTTATCCCTCAAAAAGCAAGGTGGGGATGGGAAGGAGGCGGGGCTCGGAGAAGGGGTGCACCAGCCTCACCTTGGCCCTGCTGACTCTGCAAAGCTGACTCCACAAATCTGGCTCCACCGGCCCCAGCCCTGCATGCGGAGTCGCTGGGGCCGCGGCGCCCCCTCCACCCCACGTGCCTCCCTGCCCTTCCGCAGCCCCTGGCCCAGCCACGCTGGCCACCGGCCATTTTTCCCTCCTCACCCCACCGCCTCTGCAGTGCAGACCCTCACCTGGTGAGACCACAGCCCAGCGGCCACACACCATCACCGCCCAGAGCCAGGGGCAGCTAGCACGCACCCAACACGGGAGGCCACATGGCTGGGACAGGATCCCTGCCCTCTAGGGGCTTCTCGTCCACAGAAGCCGCAGACTTTATGTGGGGGGAGTAGTCTCTTTCCTGGGGAGACCTTGAATTGCACACGGAGCCTTTGAAACACGTGCCCAAGGTGGGCTGTGGGGCCACGTGCCCACCCTGCCACCATGGCCGGGCTGCTCCGGCCTCTCCCGCCCACGGTCCCCTCGAGATCCCTCCCTCCTCTTCGACCTCGGTCCTATAAGACAACACTCTGTTACCCCACGCAGCAGCCAGCCTTCTAATGGCCCGAGACACTTGATGCTAGGGCTCATCTCAGTTCGGGGTCCCAACCTGGCTGTAAGCGCCCCCAGGGCAGCCAGCGCCTCGGCCACCATGCATAAGGAGAGGTCAAGAGACAGCTCTGGGAGGGGTCATCCCGGCCGCCGCGGCCAACCCCGCGGGTGGGAGGCGATGTGGCCTGGGAGTGGAGCTTCCAACCACCGGGCTTTGTGACGGGGGGACCGGGTGGGGAGCGGCCAGAAGGCCCCAGCGCGAGGGCAGGAGTGTCCCTTTGCCGATCGCCTTCTGGGCAAATCCATTCATTGCAGGGGCAGCCGAGGCAGCGGCCAAGCTGGCTCACTCCACCCTGGGAGGTGGCCGAGCAACGCCCGAGGAGCCTTGGGAAATGGGCGAAGTGGTCAGACTGGTTTCCGGAGCCGAGCTTGGAATCCACGCGGGCTGGCAGGCATTGGTGGGGAGGACTGAACCCCGCCAGCGGCGCCGGAGGCCACCCCGGGACGCTTTGTTTTCCACCCTCCAAGGCGACCCTGCGGGGTGGGGGTGGGGGAACAGCAGGCGTCCAGTTGGGGAAACCCAGTCTTCCTGCGTGTACCTTCAAGCTGGCCGCTCCCCACCCCGCTGGCGCCCAGCCCCCTCCCGCCGTGGCCCGGTGTTGGCCAAGAGTGCCGGAGGCGGGAGCTCCCGATCCACAGCGAGCCTGGGCTTTGAGCTTGGTATTTGAAAGAAGTAAGAGGAGGACAGAGGAGTGCGAAGAAGAGTCCAGCTCTGCCACTAACCTTCTGAATGACCTTGCACCAGTCACCCCCTTCTCCCAGCCTGTTTCCTAATGCCCCACTGTCCCTTCCAGTCAGACACTCATAGGAGTCGAGGTGGACCCGGTGGGTGCAAGGGAAGGAGGGCGCCACAGCTGGTGGCCATGTGCTCCCACGGGGTTGAGCAGTCCCAAGGAAACTCAACTAGTTGTTGGGGACCGTGGGCAACCCCATCCCACTCCCAGGCGCTGGAGCCTCCGGGAACGGGAAAATGGAGTCTTCAAATTCCCTACCACGCAGTAGCGTGGCACTGATGGCTAGGCTGGCAGGCGCCAGGTTCTCCCGGGCTCTCTGGGCTCAGGAAGGGGTGCCTCCCCCTCCCACACACCCCCCACAAACCCCTAGGTCTGGAAGTCCAGTGCAGGGGCGTTGAGGGAAGGGGCCGAGCAAGCTGGGGACTGGAGCGAGACAGCACTGCCATCCCGGAAAATGGAGTGCCAAATTTCCCGTTTGCAGCAGCTGCTGGGCAGCTAGGGGGGTCTCGAGAGCCGCCCACGCTGCGGTCTTCTTTGAGGTCCCTCGGTGGGAAAACGGGGGCGTGGGGCTGGCACTACGCGGGGGCCGTGGGGGCTCCTGGATTAGTGACCCCCCCGGCCAACCCAATCGGAAGAGAGAAGGAACTCAGAGCTAGAAGAGTGCCCAGCCCGCGGGGGACCCCCCTTCCCGCAACAAGGGTGGGCTGCAGCGAGGGCTCGGGTCCAGCCCTGCGACCAGCCGTGGAAGGGGGTCCCGGTCGACCCGCCGGGGCTGCGCGCGTGGCCGTCGCACGCGGAGCCTCCTTGGGGCTGGGGGGGCACACCCGCCCCCCGAGAGGGGAGGGGCGAGGGCCGGGGCCCCGGAGCCCCGGGCCCCCAGGCCGCCCAGCCCGGGTGGGCTGCAGGGGCCCCCGTGGGCCCGGGCCGGGCTTTGTCTGCGGCAGCTCGGCTTTGGGAAGGCGCCAGCCCGGGTACAAGATGGCGGGGAAAGGGTGGGATCGCGGGCGCTCGCCACGCGGAGCGGCCCCCTCTGCCTGCACTGCAGCAGGGGGAGGGGCGGGGGGCGCCAGCGACCGCGCGCGGCCCCCGCCCCCGCTCCGGCCGCCAGCCGACACCCCCGCCGGCGCCCCTGCGCCCCTCCGTCCCCGCCGCCTCTGTGTGGCGGCGGCAGCCTGCGCCTCACTCCGCAGAGCCCCGGCCGCAGCAGCTGCAGAAAATGGCTGCCAAAGCGGCGCCAGTCGCCACGCTGCCACGGGCGGGGGGCGCGCGCCGCAGGCCCCCCGCGGCCCCGCTCCCCTTCCCTCGCGCGGGGACTCTCCGCCCGCGCGCCGGGACCCTGGCGGGCGCCGGGGGAGCGGGAGCCGGAGTGGGGGCGAGCGCGGAGGGGGAGGGGCGGTTACCTGCCGGCGGCGGGGGGGGCGCGCGGGGGGGGGGTGGCGGGAGGACAGCGCAGGGAGGGCGCTCTTGGCCTGCCCCCCTCCCTGCATGCCCCGAGCCCTCACGAGGTCGCGGCTCCCGGGTGGGCAAATGCTAATGGGCTGTTGACCTCCGTGACCGCGTGCCGCCCCCGCCCATGTAGAGATCCCTGTCCTCACCCCCGCCCCCGCCCCCGCCCGGGCGGTGCAGCTGGGCTGGCCCGCCTTGACGCCCCCCGCGCAGGAAAATGAAAATTAAATTAAAAGCCGTGTGTGTGCCGACTACAAAACGACCCAAGCCCGGAACTCCGCGGAGAAGATCCGGGTGGATCCTCCGGCGCCATGAACTGCAGCGGCGGCGGTAGCTCAGCAGGTGCCGCGCGCCCACCCTCCTCTCGGCAGGGAGCCGCTCCCCGACCCCCGCCTCCGCCCAGCCGAGAGCAGCCCGCGCCGCCGAGGCGCCCGCGGCCGCCCTGCAGCTCCCTGGCACCCGGGCCCAAGCACACTTCTTCGGGCGCCAAGGGGAGCCCGGGGCTCTGGAGAGGGGCGCCCAGGGCGAGCTGGAGACCCTAGCGCGAACTCAGGACAGGGCCGAGGGGCGCACCAGAGCGGGGAGGAAATTGCCCCCGGAGTCGCGGGCTTGGGGTTGTTGAGGAATAAACGAAAAGTGCGAACCGAGGGCCCGTGGGTGAGGTCGGACTCCGGAGTCGGGACCGCTTGGTGAAGTAGAGAGGGTCCGTAGCCCCCCTTCTCCCAACCCGGAGGACCCCAGGCCCAAAGCGGCCGGGCCGCCGGGGAGAGGTGCGTCTGTAAGTTTGGGGCTTTATTTTCCCCTGTCTGCAAGTTTCTCTCTCACCCCTCCCGCCAACCGCGTTCTCGATTCCAGCGATTTCACTACCACTGGCTGGAAAACTCAAATTCAGTAAATAAGAGGGCAGAGACCAGGAGCCAACAGGTCAGGTAAAGGCATTTCCAGATTTGAGAGCGGCTTCTGCTCCTGAGGTTGAAGAGTAGAGAAGGGGCGCACTGAAGGAGGCATGTCCCTGTGCGGGGAGAAGTCGGAGGATAACTGGGGACCTGCACCCCCTATCCCCCGCTGGACGGAGGTATCCATGTACGTAAGCACACAGAAACCTGGGAATGGGGATTTAATATAAACGACCTGGCTAACTGGGCGCGGGCAGGCACGGGGCAGAGATGGGCTAGGCGGGGGCACTGGGAGGCTACGCCCGGGCATCCACGGATTTTCCAGTGCTCAGAGAGGTCTCCATGGCACAGGTCCAGCGCGGGGCGCAGACCTAGGCAAACCTTCCGCCCCGAGGGCATCCTCAGTCCCTGCACGGGAGGGAATCTGCTTTCTGTTAGGCAAAACACCGTGGCAGCGTATCGCAGCCAAGGTCAGGGAGGGATACGTGCTGGCACCAAGGGCTGCTGCGGCCGCAGAGCTTCCTTCCGCAGACACAGCGAGGAGGAGGCGGCCGAAGCTAACTCGATCCAGCAGGCAGCGCCCTCCCAATCTCGCACCTGCATTCCCTGGCAGTGCCCGTTTCCGACACCTTACCCCAGGAGGGGCCAGGTTGGGGGATTTGAGGTTTGGAAAGAAAGGAGGGCGAGGGCAGGGAAGGATGCCCGAGAAGAAGCGGAGGTCAGGCGGGTCATCGCGCCCCGTTCCCCATCCCCCACCCGAGCCCGCCTCCTGTGCGACCCCCACCTGCACCGTGTTCCAGGCGCAGGCTTCCCAGTAGGGGGCATCGCTCCGCGCCTCCGCCAGGCGGCTGCCCTAGAGAGGCGAGCTCGGTCACAGGCGAAGTCCCCAGGGCGCTAGGGTACCCATTGTCTCAGCTTTCCTCTCTGGGTCCCTGGGGAGAGGAGCGAATCCCCAGGGGGGTACCTAGGGCCGCAGCGGCGTAGCTAGGAGGACCGGCACTGTGGAATGGGCGACCGCCCGGGAGGGGTCAGCGGGACACCTGTGTGTGCGTGCGCGCGCGTGCGCGCGCCTATGAACGTGAGGGAGGGGGCGAGGGGCGCCCCGGAACCGCGGTGCCTCCGCTGCCGGAGTTTGAGGCGAACCGGAGCCTCATGCCCAGAGGAACAGTGACGTCTTCTGCCTCCGTGGGCTCCCACCCCGCGGGTGGGCCCAGAGCTGGGCACCTGACCTGCATCCCGCAACTACCGCTCCGCTGCATTCTGCCTGGAAACCCGAGGATGGCTCTTTTGGAGCATTTTCCCTTCCGCACGCAGGGCTGTTCCCCCCCACACACACACTTCCCCTCAACAATTGGCAGGTTTTTAAAGTAACCTTTAAGTGAGACATCGATTCATCATTATTATGATTGCATTCAGAAATCCAGCCCGAAGGGAAACCCCGGGAAATGGTAATTTGGTGGTATCTAGGGCTGTTTGTGGTTTAGCACATCCCTAGCCCCACAAACACATTTCTTTGGCAGCTAATTGCTCTGATTACCTTTGGGGCGGGGGAGGTGAGTGTGTGTGGGGGGGGAGACTCGGACTGTTCCCAGTGCCCCGTGCGTGCACGCCTTGGACCTGATGCTGCGGCGGCGACTGCAGCAGCGACGCACACCCGCCCCCCCCCACCCCGTCTCCAGTTCCCCTCCCGCATCCGGGCCTTCCGGCTCCTCAGCCGCCGTCCGCTGGGTTTGGGGAGGGGGGTGCGTGGGGTGTGCTGTGGAAGCGTGCGCGGAGGGGGCGAGGACAGGCGGAGCGGGAGGAAGAGAATGACAGCGAGGCGGAGGGGGAGGGGGACACCCGCGCGCAGAAAACTTGGGGGAGAGGGTGCAGGCAAAAACGGGGGTAGGCAAGGAGGGGGTGCCGAGGCGAGAGGCGGGGATGCCGGGGGAGAAAGAAAGGGAGGGGGCGGGGAGCGGGAGGGGAGCGGGCGGGGGCGGCTGGCTCGTTTCCACTCGTGAGAGCCGGTTGCTGAGAGACGCGCGGGCCAATGAGCGCGCACCAGCTCAGCCCGGCGCCCGCCGCGTGCCCTTATATGGTGAGGCCGCTCGGCGGGCGCTCGCGCACATCGCCATATAAGGGCAGGAACCTAAATACAGGCTATACCTTGTTCTCTGCTCGCCCGGCCGCGGCCCCGGCGATCGATGAGCGCGCCGCCGAGCGGGCTGCGGCGCGCGGGCTCCGAGCACGGGCGGGAGAGGGCCGCGGCGGCCGCGCGGCCGGGCCAGATGTGGTCGGCGTAATGGCAGCTCGGGCCAGCTGTGGCGCTCGGAAGGAGTCGCCCGCCGCCGCCAGGCAGCCCCCTTCTTTCCTCCCGCTCCTCTACCCACCCACCCCCGCACTGTTTCCGAGGTGCAAATGCAAATGAACTGGGATTGAAATCTAATTGCTTTTGTTTAAAAAATAATAATAATGTGAGCGAGTCTGTGTTGAGTCTGAGCAAAGGCCCAGAATCCCGAGAAACCGAGCCCAACGCCTGGGGGGCAGAGGTTGGGGAGGAAAGAGACCTGGACTGTGATTTGGGGATTGGGGTCCTCCAGCTGTCTGCTGGGGCCTGGCCCATCGTGCAGTCACCTTAGATCCCGCGCCCCATTTCTCCGATTCCTTCGGCGCCAGGCCTGGCCAAGGTCCCAGGCTGGGGCTCAAGGGTTGGGAGCTGCGTGGGGCCGGGAGCGGGGGTGGCGAGGACCCACGGGATCCGTGCCCGCGCGGGCGCGGGCTGCCTGGAGCCAGCCAGGCGTGGTGGGGGTGGGGGGAGGTGAGAGGCGTCGCTGTCATCTCTCCACTGTCTCTGTACCGTCCCTGCTCCCTGACGTCAGGCCGAGCCCTGCCCGCAGTGACCAGCCCGGCAGGTCCCTGATCCAGCTACCAGATTGGGCCCTTTCGGCAGGATCAGACCGCTGAGGGTGGGAGGGGCTGCAGGAGGTCTCCATGAGTGGAAAGTTTGGCGCAGGGTGGAGCCCCTGGTCAGCCCATCCACCTCGGCCATCTGGGCTCCTGCCTGTGCGGGAGACCCCAGAATCTTGTCTCCAGCAGATTGCTTGCCTTCTCCCTCTCCACTTCTGGCCAGTCCCCTTGCCCATCAGGAGAGGAGCTTTAACCTCCTCCTGGTCGCAGGAGTGGCCCCTGGTCAGGATGTCTGGAGATGAAAGAGGAGCCTCAGTCTGGGACCTGTCCCGTGCTGATGCAGTGTCCCCCTACCTGGGCAGCACAGCTTCCCTGTTGTGGGTGAATGTTGTTGGAAATCCCAAATAGCCTACCCAGCACCCCCCCACACACACACACACCGTGTTTGGGGCTAAGGCCTTTCCCACCGTTTGCTGTGGGCATGGGAGACTCCCAGAGACCCCTGGCTCACCAGCAAGTTGCAGATCCTGGAACAGCGTACGCGCCTGAATCAGTGGCCTCTGGAGTCCGAGAGAACCCTTGCCGGGCACAAGCTCCAAAGGTCCCTCAGATCCCCCTCTCCGGCCAATTTGAAGTGGGGCTGTATTGATCTGCCTTGGTTTCCCCCGTGCCTGGGAATGCCCCGGAGAGCACCTCTCCCTTCTGAAGAGGCCATTTCCAGTAGCATGATGCCACCTATAGAATGTACCTGGAATTAGTCCGAGCTGCGGCGATGCCTCCAGCAGCGTGGCGCTGGTGAAGGACTGGAGGGAAGATAATGTCCTTGACCGAGGCTGGGGAGGAGAAGGGATTGGAGAGGTGGTCTGGACACCCAGAGCTTCCTCCGGGACCCTTTCTCTTGCCTTCCTGGGTCCCCTAGCTAGGTGTTCAGTAGTTCTGTGCCTGGCATCATTGTTGGGGAAACTGAAACTGATACCCGCCCAGCTGGGACAGGAATGCACCTGCTCTCCATAGGAGTCCCCTTGCTTTCCAGACAGTCGCACCCTCCAGGGTTTTGTGTGCTGGCTGAGGCGATGGGCCAGTGGTCGGCCATCCATGGTTAACAAGTATTTTCTAAAGGTTCTGGAATCCTGCCTGAATGACCCCACGTGTATGGAATGTGAGGACTAGACGCTGCTCTAAGGCTACCTGGCTTCAAATGATCGTTTTACAGGGAGAAGCTGAAGTCGGGGGAAAGAAACTGACTCACCCAAGGTAACTCAGCTAGCCAGGAAAGGGCAAGCTCAGGGCTGGACCCAAACCTTTTAATTCCCAATCCACTGGTCTTTGGATTATGCAGACGCATCTAAGTGGTAGCCGGGGCACAGCCTTCCATATCACTGTGGCTTGGGAGTCCAGGAGCCCTGCCGCTGGTGCATGGAGGGAGTCCCATGGTGGCTGCCTGACTGGCTGTTCCAGCGCTTGGAACGGAGTCATTGATGGCAGCCAGTCACTCTGTCAGAGCGGCTGGGGTGGATGGGGACTAGAGGCAGGAAAACTCTGTAGAATTCTGGCTCCAGGCTGCTGGGCTCCTGGTCTTGCCGGAATCTAGGATGTCCAAGAGCCAGCGACACTCCCCTTGCCATCCTGGCTCTGTCATGCCAAACCCCAAGATCCAGAGCAGCAGCAGGGCCATACCTGCCTCCCTGCGGAGCCCGGTTCCACCCTAAATCTCCTCTTAGGCCCTCAACTCCTGGGTGACAGACTTAGGTCAAGCCCTGTCCTGTGGCTGAACTTGGTCACTGGCAAGTTACTTAGGCTCTCTGAGCTGGTTTCCCCATCTTCAGATGAAGTTAAAAAAGCCTCCTTCTAAGGGCTGTGATGAGGAATAAAAGCGAAGAGTTTGGGAAGCATCCAGTACAGAACTTGGCATGGAGCAACCCTTCCTCACGGATGGTAGCTACACCTGTCCACTCCGACCATTCCAGCAGACCCTCTTGTGCCGGTCTGGGCGTCAGGCTCTTGGATACAAATGACCATAAAACATCATGTACATTTGATCCATATAGAAACAGGTACTTGCAAACACTCCCCAGCAGGCTCCCCTGGGCAGTTGTCTGGTGGGTGTCAGCTCCAGTCTCCTCCCTAGCCTCGCATAAATTCCTCCTATCAGCTTCCCCAGCTTGCCTGGCTCCATCCTCAGCCCTGTCCCACCCCTTGCGACACCCAGGACCCAGCATTCTATCCCTAGGCTGGCTTCCCTTGAGCATTCATGGAAGCTCCAGTGTAGACAGCCCAAGGATCTTTTTCTCCAGGGAAGGTCAGTGCCTGCATCCACAGAGGCTGGAAAAAGTACTGCCTTACTCTAGGAATCAGCCTGGGACCCTTTCCTCATCTTGGAAAAACAGCAGTGGGTCTGTGTGTGCGTGTGTGTGTGTGTGTGTGTGTGTGTGTGTGTAGTATGGAGTCCTGCTTTCCAGCAACTCAAAATCCTCTCCATGTGGGTCCATTACAAGTGCCTGGCAAGCAAACAAAACGGGAAAGAACCTGCCCATTTGGCAGGTGGGAATACTGATTTTCCAGAGAGGAGTCTGATCTTGCAAGGTGCAAGCGCTGGAGGGGCTTCCCTGGATTCCTCTGAACTTGGAACAGGGGCTGGGCAGGGTTGACGGCCCCAGCTGGAGGGGACCACCGGGATTAGCCCACAGGCGCTCAGTACCTGATGGACGGTGGACAGGGAGAGGAAGAAGCTAAGTCTGGGGCTCCGAGCCATCTCCCGCAAGGCATCTCTCTTCCATTTCCGCGCCCTTTCTCCCTTTCTCTTCCCCCACACTTGTTCGGGGCACACCCTCTCCTTCGGACTCGAATCCCCGCGTGGCTGCCAGCTCACCCCCCACGCCGGGCGCTGAGTGGCGCGGGCTCGGGTAAAGCCCCGCTAGACTCCGCGGCCCCCCGCGCCCCCCCTCTGCATTTCACCAGGACACGACCGCGCGGCTCGAGCGGGGCAGAGTGGGCGAAGGACTTTCCGCCTGGCGGGACTCGGGGACTTGCTCTTAGAAATTCCCGACGTCGGGAGGAAAGCTTCCCACCCCGCTGCCCCGCACCGGGGCCGCACCCCACTGGGGCCTGCGTCGGCGGCTCCGGGGCCGAAGCCCTGCGCCCTGCGCCCCGCACCCCCAGCCCGCCCGCGCCCTTCCAGCCGCGCCCGCAGCGCCCCCTTCCGCGTGGGCTGTTCTGTGTTCCCGGAGCTCAGGGGCCCAGATGGCTCCCGCTCTGGGGCAAACGAAGCAGTTACTGCGGTCCTTGCAGGCGGGACGGCGCCCCCCTCCGGAGGAGAGGCTGCTTGCGGGCCCAAGAGGTCCAACCTCTCCCCCCAGCTTGGGGGCGGGCGGGAATGGGGAGTAGAGTTCTGGGACCCAGCGCCCGGAGGCTGCTAGAACATCCGAAGCGGGCGGGAGAACGAGGTCGGCTGGAGACCTTCTCCTGCAAACTTAAAGCGATTTCGGAAGTTTAAAATGACAACGCCCTGCAAGGCACTCCGCTGGCGCCTTTCTCTACTCTTCACCCCGTGTCCTCCCTAGTCTCCGAAAAGAAGAAACTGAGGCTGGGACTGGGATCCCAACTCCCCTGCGTTTGGCAGCCAGGAAAGGTCTTGGGGGGCGGCCAGAATACCTTTGCTTGGTTATTCTAGGGGTGCCCTTCCCTCCAGGGAAGAAGCTGTGACCGCTCCCACACCGCTGGAAAGAACAGGGTACCTCTGAAGTCGGTCTGCACCACCCGGGGAGGCGTAAAGAAGTCAAGATAGAAACGGCACCTAAAAGGCAGCATGAATGAATGCCGAAGGAGATGGAGCGAGGACTACCTGTCCCAACCCAGCCCCTCCCGCATCCCCACAGTCCCAGTGGCACCGTCCCTCCTTCCTGCTGAAAAGGCTAGTCCTTCCCTGGTGGGACTAGTTCTCTGCCCATTTTCCCTCCTGCCGGCCCCTCTCTGCAGGTTGCTCCACCCCGCAGCAATTCCTAATCCACTTTGCTCCTGCATCCCTGATTTTAAAAGGAACTTAAGAATTATTTTATAAGAAGTGACCGCGATGGTGGCACCTTGGTGGCAAGCCCGAGTCGCCACCACCTCCTTAATAAACATAAAACTTGCATCTTTTGGGAAGAGATAGGGAGTTCTTGTCCACAGCAGGATGAGGGGTCATGGGCGGGTCTCCCGCCCTTTTGCACTGTGCTCCTTCTCTGCACTGTCTACTGGGGGAGGGGAAACAGTGGACTCGCCCGGCACTAATTCTGCAGCAAGATCCTCTGGAGCCCAGAATTGCCCTGAAAGTGGCCCCGCGATTACAATTCTGGTACAAATTCATTTACCATATTTATTTGTGGATTTTCTCCCTCCCACTCCTCTTCATATTAAAAAAGATCAAAAAGATTTTTTAATGTATAAAAGATGTTTCCTCCACATAATGCCCTCACCACCACCCACACACATACACCCCTCCCCCCCCCCCCCCCCCGCTTTGAATTCAAAGACTTCTGCCCCAGTCAGCAGGGCGACAATCTCAGAGCAAGGAAGTGCTTCCTCTGATCTGTCCAAAGGGTGGGGAAGTGAGTCCTGGTGGGCCAGACCAGAGGCCCAGAGTGCTAGTTGGCCAGACACCTCCTTAATCCATAGCAGCCAGGGTCTACCTTCTCCCCGTCTTACCTTCAAAGTCTGCCTCCAATACCCCCAGCCACAGTCATGCTGACCCTGTTTCTGGGGCCACCCAACCTCCCATGATGGATGGGGGGGATAGATAGAGCGTCCTTGGCGGCTCTCACAGCAGCTCAGCCCTTCACCCGTTTGGCCAAAAAGTGGCTAAACTTCAAGGCTGACACTAGAAAAATAATACTTAGCTTTTAATTTCCACTACTCTAAACTTATCTCTCCCCGGTCCTGGTCAAGAACCCCACACTCTCTACAAAATCAGTTTTTCTTGCCTTAAGCCTCTGTTTGCTGGATCTCAAGGACTAGCTGAAGAAAAGAAAATTAATTTTGCCTCTGATTGCTGTGTTATTCCAGATAAGCTATTATTATGCAAATGAGGGAGTGCGGCTTTCAAGATGAATAAGAACGGTTCCGGGTAGCGGCGCAGGACAGCCCCAGATGTTTGCATAATTACTTGTGCCCCAACTTCGAGAGTGCAAAATGTCAAAGGAGGAAGTTGTGCGGGTAAATACGGTACCACGTTCCCTGAATTCGATTTCCTAGAGAAGGGCGGGGAAGCGGGTCTGAGGCTTTCGTCTGCAGGGAGGAAAGGCGTCCCGGCTCTCCCGCCGGGCTGTCCCGGCCGCAGCGGCCGTCGGCGCTTTCCCCCGGGGGCTGAGCCACCCCGCGGCCGAGGGCGGCGGGAGAGGCCCGGGTCTCGCCCGGGCAGTGAGGCGCTTGCGCGGGGACGGAGCCGCCGCTGGCCGCGCGCTTTCCGGCAGCCCCGGAACCGGCAACGCGGCTTCTGGGCGTGCGCGGAGCCGGCGCGCCCTGGTCGCGCAGCCTCGACGCCCGCCCGGCCTTGTCGGGCCCCAGACAGCGTCCCGCGCCCCGGGGCAAAGGCTGGGGGTGCACCGCGGGAGCCCGGCGTGGGGCTGCCGGGAGAGGCGCCGATCCGGACCGAGGACGCCCAGTTCCACCGGGGTCCTTCAGAGAGAAGGCGGGACCCGTGCGGGCACTGCCGCGTTTGCTCCGTCGAATCACGAACGTCTGCCCCCGGCGCTTGCCGCTCACCCTCCGCAGTCCCGGCTCTGCCCAGTCCCGCGGAGGGCGGCGCGCCGGCGGACGCCTCCGCTCCCCCAGGTTGTTCGGGCGGCCCCCAACTTGCGCCTCCCCGAATGACCCGGGAGGCTCCTGCACCTCAGGTTCTCTGACCTCTAAAAGGGGAGGCTGGACTGGGCTCTTTTCAGCGTGGACAATCAAGTAAGGAGTGGCACTGGCTGAGGGACCTCCAGTTTGGAACTCCTGGAGGTCCCCGGAGTCCCAGCAAAAAGTCACTTCAATTCCTTCCGCTTGGGGGCGAGGTAGGAAGCGAGAAAGAACGTGAAGCTCCAGACGGAGTCCGAGGCGTCCGACGACTTCCCCAGGGCGGAGAGAGCCCGTGGGGGGGGGGGGGGGATGTAGGGGAGGAGAGGTTGACCCGCGGACTAGCAAGTCTGGCTCCCGAAGTGCCAACCCTGGCGGAACTCGGGTTCAAGGCAGCCAGGAGACCTCTCTGAGCGCAGGCTCTGGTGCCAGCAACCCTCGGCCAGCCTCGCATCGGCGTCTTCCCTCGGGAGGGTGCGTGCTCCCTGCCTTCCCGACGGGTAGGGCCACGAGAGGGGAGGGGGCGCACAGGCACCGAGTGCCGCGTAACCGCGACGCCAGCGTTCTCTCCGTGCAGACAGAATCCGGGGTCAGACTCGCCACCTGGGGCATCCTGAATCACAGGCTGCCGTCCATGGGCCGAGCCGTCAGTGCCAGCGCCCACGCAGCAGCAGAGTCCACGTGCCCCGGACCTCCCAGGCCAAGAGACTTCGGATAATGCTCTCCTCTTGGATGAGGCTCCGAGGCCTTGACCCCTAAGCCACCCACCTGTCTCAGGCTGCTCTGCCGCCACACTCCGCCCGCCGCCCTCCTGCCTCTCGCAGTCTTGCCCGGCTGTGCCTAGACCGTCCGGTCGGAGCCCCTTCTACAGGAGCGGCGGGAACTCAACGCCGGGACCCACCCGCCCCGGCACCTCTTCCACCCCTCGAGACCCATTCAGGGGGTGCAGCCGCTCGGTTTTCCCGCCCACCTCAGAGCCATCTCCCCCGTGCACCCCACCGGCCGAGGGTGCCTCCTGGCTTCCGGAGCTGGATTTCGCAGGCAACACCAGGCGGTCTTCCTGGAGAGGATTTGGGGGGGCCCATCCTGCGGCGCGCGTGAGCGCATGCGTGCCGGCTCCGGCGCTTTGCGCGTGCTCCCGCCTCCAGGCACCCGCAGTGTGTCTGGCCTCCGCACTGCGAGGGGCCTCGGGTGTGTTTCTCAAGGAGACCACCTGGTGGGATGCGTCCTGGAGCAGATGCCCTACGGGGGCCAGTCTAGACTGAGGTTTCCCTCTAAAGGGCCGGTGAGCACCCAGCTCCCTCTTCGTGTGTGCCCCTCACGGGGAGTTAGAGACAGCTCAGGCTGACGCTGTTGGGGGGGGGAGGGGGGTTGTCACCTAAACCAGACCCACCGGGTCCTATTAGCTTGACCTGGAACCAGAGCACCAATAATAGCAACAACCTTAACTAATAATTTGAGCATTTACCTGTGCCTGACAATGACCCCTCCTATCCACCCTGTGGAGTAAGCATGTGAATACTTTCTTGCTTTTTATAGTTAAGGTAACTGAAGCACAGAGTGGTTAAGTAACTTGCACAAGGGCACACACCTAGTAAGTGGATTTGAATCCAGGCAGGCTGGCCCTGGAGCCCACAATTTTAGCCACCGTGCTCTATGATGAAGGAAAAACAAAGACTTCCACCAACATCTAGCCTGGAGCCCAGTGGACTGGGCTGCTAGAACTCCCTCCCATCCCTGTCATTCCTGTCTCATCTTTTTTTTTGCTAAGGGCCCAGAGCAGTATCCCTGCTTAGCAGGACCAGGTTGCTGATTCTGGTGATGAGACCCCTGGCTTCATCTATGGCCATTCCAGGAGGTTCCATGGCCCTTTCTTACCTTGAATTTTTTCCTTAAGCCCTGGAGAAGCTGAAATGTCCAGAGGATCCAAAGCCCCTGATGTGGAGTATTAGAAAGACTGAGGCTTCGGACTTCTCAGGCAGATCACCTTCTGTGTGCCCCTGGGCAGCTTACTTGGCCTCACTGTGCCTCATCTATAAGATGAGAACAATGGACTTGATCTTACCTGGTTGTTAGGAATCTTAACTGGTATCTTGCAGGTACCACATAATAAGTGTTCAAGGGATGTTGCCTGCCTCTGAGGGGCTGCTATTCCTCCTATGGAGGGGGAAGTCAGGGGGCTTGATTTCAGCTCATGTGATTTCAGGGGTTAGGTGGCTCCTCAGGTATGTGCAGGCTTGTGGGTAATTCTTGGAACATGGTCAGCCCCCCTCTTAGCCTGGGCCACATGTTCTAGTGTTTTTCTACCAAGGATGGTCTGAAGGTCTACTAGGGAGGAGAAAGTGGGACAAAGGGTGGAACACTTCTTGCTCCGGGGAGTTCACGGGAAGTAGGGACAGCTCAGGCCGATACTGGCAGCCTCACCTCCAGTCACTGGCCAGTGTGTCCCGTCCGGGTCGTTGGGACCTCTCTGCAGCTTCCCCCAGTAGCAGGCAATCAGTGCCCTGCAGGCTCAGGCCCTGGCTTGGGCATGGGGGAGGCAGAGGCTGAGGACGCCTGTCGGGTTGTGGAGCCACCGAAAGTAAGCCACCGGCCCCTGTTCCCGCACATGAGGCCACATCCCACTCGGCCACGCTTCAGAGCCACCTGTGCTCGCTTCACAGCCGGCCCCACCATTGCTCCCGAAGGGAACGATTGGGTTCCAAATCCGCCCGCGTCGTGGCCAAGACCAGGCAGGTCCGACGCCCGCCAAGCTGCGGAGTTGAAACGCCCCCAGTGAGCGAGCTGAGGCCCGGCCTCACCCTCCAGCTAGAGGACGCGCACGGGCTTGCTGGTCTGGCCGGTGACCCAGCAGCCAAGCGCCTTGCCCAGCCTGCCCCTCCCCTTCCTTCCCCTCGGACCCCGCCAGGCTCCGGCCTCCCTCCCCGGGTGCTGAGTCCGTTGGCAGCGGGCACAGGGAGGCCTAAGAGGTTCCCTAGCCCTAGGGTGGCCTCCAGGCTCAAATGAGACCGGGACATGGAGCGCAGGGCGGGAGCACCGTCCAGAGACTGGGGCGCAGGGCTCAGCTGGCTCTCAGGTGTGGGGAGCAGGTTAGAGGTCCTTTGTCGGGAAGAGACATCAGGGCTGTGTGCCCAGGTCACCAAAACGAGTGCAGAATTGGGCAAGAGACCCAGGGTTTGGGTAAGCAGGTGCCCCGAGGTGGGCGGGCGCCTGTGTTTCCGTAAACAAAGAAACAGGGCAGCTCATCTCAGGAACTAGGAGTGGAGGGAAGGCTGCTAAGAGAATCGCCCACAATTTCCTTCATAAAAATGCGATCTGAGAGCATTTGATTTCCACTTTCACTCCCCCTTGCCCCCCGCCCCAACACAAGCACTGTCTCCAAAGACACTCAAATTGCAGCCATATGGGGCTAAAGTAATAGGAAGCAGTTACCTTATTTACTGCAGAGGCTGCGCACTCCAACCTGACAACCGCAGCCTAGGGCGCGGAGCAGTGGGATTAAAAGCAGAGGATTCTTGTTCTTTGAAACTTTGTTTTGTTTACTCCCAGGGGTGCACATGGGAAAAGCAATTAACTAACTTTGAAAGAGAAAAGCAGTTGTGTGGAAGAAAGAAGGGAGGTGGCAAAAGTTGAATAATTCAGTAAGAAAGTGGGGAGCGGGTTCCATCTTCTCCTGGTTTCTAAGACTGTGGCACCAGCTGACAAATTTGAAAGAACCCTTGCCCACTCTGCGGGAATGACGCCTCCCCCCTCCCCGGGGGCTAGCGCCCTCTCCTGGCACGTTCAGGCATCCTCGATGCCCACCAGGGAGGCCCCAGCTCTGGGTCCTGCCCCACTACAAGCCTATTTCTCAGACTGCTACCTCTCAGTCTTCAAACCTTCCCCGAGCTGAGGTCTCTCAGTGACCCGTTTTCCCACTCTCTGTAACCCTGCTCTATCTGGGACAGCTGGTGGCGGGTGCCAAGCAGGGGTAACACCCCCACCTTGGAGGTTTGCTTTGGTCGGCGGGCAAGACTGAGTCTGCTGCTGAGAAGAACGGGGCTCAGTCTGATCTCAGATTATACTATACCTCTTGTTCCCTTCTGGACTGAGTTCTATCTTTGCTGTGGGCTCTGCAGGAACAATCCCCGATGTTTGCAAATCCAGACACCTCACAAGCGATAAGTTTGTTCCGAACAAGAGTTTTCACTACCAGGCATAAAGAAAGGCAGAAAGGTGCAGCAAGAAAGCAAGGGGAACATTTCTCGGTACCCCTCCAGAGGAGGGGACTGTGCATAGCCACACCAGGGTTTGCATTTCCCCACTTCAAACTCCCAAGGCATGTAGGCAAAGAAGGAAAAGGGGGGAGGGGGAGGAAGGAAAAGGGAGAGAAGGAGGGAGAAAGGAAAGCAGGAAGGCAAGGAAGGAAGGAAGGGAGGAGAGGAAGGAAGGGAGTAAGGAAGGAAAAGAATAAAGAAGGAAAGAAGAGAAACCCTGGGAGGGAGGAGGAACGCTAACTTTTCCAGCGTGAAACTGAAACCATCGACCTCTGCACGCCTCGTGCAAACTCCGGGTCTGTGAAGGCACCCAACGCAAACACAACTCCCGGGGACAGGGCTCCAGAAACCCTATCTGAAGGGAAACCGCCACTCATTGCGGGCGCAGACAGCCTGCGAGGGGTGGGGGGAGGGCGGGAGGCGAAGCGGGTCTGGTCCTCCGGCTGGCCGCGTAGGCTCCCTCCCGCAGGCCTCCAAGGTGGCCCTCGATCCTCCTCCGGCGGCTGGTGCGGGGCTGGGGCAGTCCGGCAACGTCGCCCACGCGGCCAGTGGATTCCAAAAGGGGACAGGCGGGGCGTGCAGAGCGGCCCGGGCCCAGGGCGCAGGGTGGGCTTTCTCTGGGCGGGGAAACCAGACACTTATAGGCTGCTGAGGCCGACTTTATTTTTACTGCCCAAACTGTTGGAAAGTATTTAAGCTTAAACAGAAACAGCTGTATCGCTAGCACCGGCCAACGAAACTATTTGTTACCGGGAATGACTTTTTATGATTAAGGACGCGGCCGTCGGCGGCCTCTCGCGGGCGGCCCGCGCGGGTCGGCTGGGCGATCTGGCCGTCGCCAACTCGCTGTTCGTTAAGACAGAACGGCCAGGGATGAGAATGTTCACCCAGCGCCCACCTTGTAAAGTTTGGGAGCAAGGCCAAAACCTGGAACCCCGCTTTTCCAGGGGCGGGGGCGGGGAGTGGGAGGGAAGGTGGGCTCGGAGCCGCGCCTGTCCCGCGCGCCCGGGACCGCGCCGCGCCCGGCGCCCGGCGCCCGGCGCGCACCTAACTTTGGACCGAAGGCCAGTTTTCCGCTCTGGGCTTCCTGCCCTTTCGAGTCAGACTCCTTGGCTCGCTTTTCTCTCTCTCTCTCTCTTCCCCCCTATTCTCCCACCCTATTCCTCGCCAAGGGAAATCGCTTCCAGTCAAGTTTATTACCGATGTTTTAACTAAATCGTGGGTTCCAAGGAGTGGGTGCTGTGACTTGCAGCTTGGGCGGTAAGAGAAAAGGGTCGGGGAGAGCTGGGCCCGGACTTGGGCTGTCACCGACGCCGCCCCAGCCACGGGTCACCGCGAGCTGAGCAAAAGCGTCTGTGAGTGCGTGTGTGCGCACGCAAGGTATCCGTGGCCCGGCCCTCGCCCCCGTTCCTGGACCTATCTTCGCCTGTGAGCCCCTGTCCCTCAAGCAGCACTGGACCCCGCGATGCCCCCCGCCACTTCCCGCTCGTGGTTCTCTGGCCGAGTGTCTGTTGCTCACGTCGGGAAGAGCCGTGGAAAGGAAGTGCACGGCACAGGCCCCGCAGGGCGCCCGGGTCCGCGGGGAGCGGGATGCCCCCACAGCCACTCGTCCCAACCCCAGCCAAGCTCCAGGCTCTGCCTTGGTGGTCGCCCACGCCCTCCCCCAACACACCGAGACCCCCGGCAAGGGGTCGGGGCTGGCGACGCGCGGTGCCGTGGCCTGGCGGGGACGAGCAGCACGGACTGGCGGCAGGGGCAGGTGGCTGCGGACGTCGGGGACAGGTCCGGGGGCTGGAAGAAGGCGCGCGACGTCCCCCGCGGGGTTCTGGGGCGCGGGAAGGCTCGACAGGAACAGAGGGTGCCCGCTAGGTCTGCGTTCGGCTTCCGAGCTAGGAGCGAGCGCTCGAGCCCAGCTCGCCTCGCAGGGCCCGGAGGGTGGCCGAGGGCAGGGCTGCGCGACAGGAGACAGAGACACAGGCACATTGATTTGTTAGCGGGATGGGGCTGACGGCGGCGGGGGAGGCCGTTGTCATGGAGACCGAGGGTCGGGTGTGCGGAAGGGGGGAGGGTGTCAAGAGGGGAGCGGGTCCGGGGCGCGAGGCCGGCTTTCGGGGTACCGGTGCGGCCCGCGGCGCCCCAGCACCTGTGCATTGTGCATTGTGCGGCACGGGCGGCGGCTGGGGGGGGAGGGGAGGGCGCGAGTCCGGGCGGTGGGGGTGGGGCGGTCGGGGTCTGCCGAGGGGGCGGGGCGTGGCTGACACCACCTCGGGGGTCCCAGCGAGAGCCCTGGGGGACGCTGAGCACCGGAGGGACAACTTGGTGGCGGCGGAGGGGACCCCGGCGAGGACAGAGGGTGGACAGCCCCCTCACCAGCCCCGCAGACTGACAGCGGCCGGGCCCGCCCTCCCCGCTATGTCACTTCCGGCGGCGGCCCCCACCCCCTCGCGCTCTGTCTCTGGAGTAGCCTCGGACTCCGCCCCCTGGCGATTGGAACGCGGGTCACGTAGCAACGCGGGGGAGAAAGGGAGAGGGGCGTGGCCCGGAGCTCGCCCAATCAGCGCGCAGGGGCTCAGGCCCCAGCCGCTCCGCTTTAGCAACGTCGTTAGCAACACGTGGGGCCGGAGGAAGCGCGGGGCGGGAGGGGAGGAGGGAGCGGGCGGGCGGGAGGGGGGCGGGGAGGGAGCGGGCGCGCGGGAGGGGGAGGAGAACTGACGTCAGCGGGAGAGTATTATGGTCTGTCGTGGGCTGGCTGCTGCTTTTCTGCTCCTGGAAGCGGCCAAGGGGGGAAGCGGCGAGTCAACATGGAGCTTTCAGCGGTGGGGGAGCGGGTGTTCGCGGCCGAAGCCCTCCTGAAGCGGCGCATACGGAAAGTAGGTACCTCCGTGGGCCTCGGACCGAGGCTGGCCGAGCCCTCCCCTCCCGGCCTGGGTTCCCTCCCCCTGCTGCAGCCCAGCTTCCCTTCCCCCAGGTCCCAGCAGCGGCCGCGGCCGTGGCGGCGGTGGCGGCGGCTCTGAGCCCAAGCGCTTTCCTTAGACTTGCAGCGATGCACAGATTGCATGGGTGGGGGGCGGGGTGGGGGGATGAATGCCGGTGCATGCACTTTGTGCAGCGTTTCGTGCAGGGGGTGATGCAGCGAGCGCGTGCCTTTCGCGATGGGATTTCGCGCATTCATTTGGTGCATGCATTTTTTGCATGTATTTCTTGTGTCCTCGTCATGCATTTCTCCCCTTGCACACACATTTTCCCCTTTGCATCCGCAGGGACGCATGGAATACCTCGTGAAATGGAAGGGCTGGTCGCAGAAGTAAGTAGGTTATATGCAATTCTCAACCCCAGACTGTTGTTCGGGAGGTTTCTTTCTTCCTCTTTTTCCCTTTACGTTGAAATACAACACAATGCAACAAGAAAAGTTAGAGACACACACACACACACACACACACCCGCCGCTCTGTCCCTGTTCCCGGGACTGACGCCCACTTCTTCCTGATTTCCTCTAGGTACAGCACATGGGAACCCGAAGAAAACATCCTGGATGCTCGCCTGCTCGCAGCCTTTGAGGAGAGGTACAGGCCCTTCCAAGCCTCAGACTCTGACTTAGGGACAGGGGTCCAGCCTGGACTGGAGTCCCACTAGATTCTTTACTCACACACCCCCTTTCTCTTTCCTTCCTGTCTCTAGGGAACGGGAGATGGAGCTCTATGGCCCCAAAAAGCGAGGACCCAAACCCAAAACCTTCCTCCTCAAGGTGAGATGGCAGCGCCCATTGGCGGGAAGCAATGTTGTAGTGTGAGATTTTTGGGAAGGGGGCCCTGAGGGCTTATGGACCTTTGGGGTGTCCACGCATGTTGCTCATTTATGATGTAGGAAGGAGTCCCCAGACGGGCTGTCACCAGGTCAGTGGCAGCACCAAGGGGTGTCTTGGGGAAAGGGGCTTAGCCACCCTAGGATTATGCCCGCACCATCCCAAATAGACACACAGTCCAATACCAGCAAGAGGTGTGCTTGCTGCAAATGGCTGCTTCCATCCAGACAAACTCTCTACCACTTCCCCCAGACTGCTGCCCTTAAGCCCCACCCCCACCCATATAGAAATCCCGAGGCATCAGAGGGTGAAGCGGGGAGGCCCCCGCTGGAAGAGGGGTGGGGGGGAGTGGGCAGGGGGCCCTGCTCTGCTTTTGACATGCCTTCTCTCCTGCAGGCCCAGGCCAAGGCAAAGGCCAAAACCTACGAGTTCCGAAGCGACTCAGCCCGGGGCATCCGGATCCCCTACCCTGGCCGCTCCCCCCAGGACCTGGCCTCTACTTCCCGAGCCCGTGAGGGCCTTCGGAACATGGGTCTGTCCCCGCCAGGAAGCAGCAGCGGCACTGGCAGCACCTGCCGGGTGGAGCCCCCGCGGGACCGGGACCGAGAGCGGGAGCGCGAGCGCGAGCGGGACCGAGAGCGGGAGCGGGAGCGGGAGCGGGGTGCCAGCCGCACCGATGACAAACCCAGCTCACCGGGAGACGGCTCGAAGAAGCGAGGCCCCAAGCCCCGGAAGGAGCTCCTGGACCCCTCGCAGAGGCCCTTGGGAGAAGCCAGTGATGGCCTCGGAGATTACCTCAAGGGCAGGAAGCTGGAGGAGGCCCCTTCCGGGGCAGGAAAGTTCCCAGCTGGCCACAGCGTGATCCAGCTGGCCCGGAGGCAGGACTCGGACCTGGCCCAGTGCGGTGTGGCCAGCCCCAGCCCGGCGGAGGCCACAGGCAAGCTGGCTGTGGACACCTTTCCGGCCAGGGTCATAAAGCACAGGGCCACCTTCCTGGAGGCCAGAGGCCAGGGCACCCTGGACCCAGGTGGCCCCCGGGTCCGGCATGGCTCAGGCACCCCTGGCTCTGTGGGGGGCTTGTATCGGGACATGGGGGCCCAGGGGGGAAGGCCGTCTCTCATCGCCAGGATCCCAGTGGCCAGAATCCTGGGGGACCCAGAGGAAGAGTCCTGGAGTCCCTCTCTGACCAACCTGGAGAAGGTGGTGGTCACCGACGTGACCTCAAACTTTTTGACCGTCACCATTAAGGAAAGTAACACGGACCAAGGCTTTTTTAAAGAGAAAAGATGAATTGGTGGGTGATCCCAGGACGAGAGAGCAGGAGAGAGAGTGGGAGCGCAAACTTGGCATAATGCTTTTTATTTCTGGGTGGGAGGCGGCCTTCTGGCTGGTCCTGTCCCTAACTTCACACACCCAACCCTTTCCATTCCTCCTCCCTCCCCTCAGTTTTGGTTGGAAAGATTATCTCTAGAGTTATATTTTCTATTAGATGTAAATATGTTATTTAAGACAAAATATCTAAATATATATATTTCAACTCTTGAAGTTGTTTTATTTAAATAAGGAGAGAGAGAGAGACTCAGTGTGGTTTAGTTGGGGCAGACGGGCTGAGTCGCCGCCCCTCAGCCACCCAGGGCACTAAGGAGGTTGGGGACCTGGGTACTGGACTTCTCTGATGGTGTCTGGAGGGACTCAGCCTACCCACTTGACCCCTCCTCCCTTTTCCCACAGCCCCTTGGCAGACCCCTGGAACCAAGGCAGGACCCGGATTTTTTCTCTCTTCCCATTGGCCCACTAGGCCAACAAAAGATTGGCTCCCCAATCAGAAAAAAAGGGGGTGGGGTCAGTGTGTTTGGCCTTTTTTTTTTTTTTTTTTTTAAGATTAAGAAGTCTGTTGGCGGGGGGCGGGGGGGGGGCAGTATTCACTTGAATAACTTTTGTGTGTGATGTTGAAGGTAAAAAGTTGCAGGTGGGTGGGGAGCAGCAGATTCCCCCCAGGACCACATCAGGAAATGCACTTTACGGGAGATAACTTGTGTGGGATACACGCCGATCCGATCGTGTGTATGTCATGTGGATAAAATCTCCCAGTTCCCTCGATTCCTTTCCTTACTCCACAGAAAGAAAAGAAATCCAGCGAATCTGTTTACATTCCCGAAATGCCAGGATAAATTGGGAGGATTGCATGTCAGTGCCCAGAGTTCGAGACAGTCGCTTTACAGGAGAAGTGTTTGGGGGTGGACTTTTTCCTTTTCGCGTCCTCTAGCCTCGCCAGAAGAGACGGTGGCCCCCACCTCCCAGGAAGAGTTGGACTAGCCTGCCTCCCTCGGGGAGGGCGGGCCGCCGGCTCTCGAATGGACGCACGGCCAGACAGGCCCACCCTGCGGGACCCACGGAGGGAGGCGCGGCGGCGGGCGCGGCTGGGAGCGGGGGCTCCGGGCCGAGGCCTGGCCGGGAGTGCGGCGGAGGCTCGGGCCTCGGGGCTCGGGGCCGGGCGGGACTCGCATCCCCGGCGGCCCCGGCGGGCGAGGGGAAGGAGGGGCGAGGCGAGGTTTTCATCCAAGAATGCGCATCAGAAACTTTTGCTTTTTCCTCCCCCCCCCACCCTCTTCTTAAAAGCAAAAGCTATAATTTATAGGCCTTTTCGATTCGCGGAGTGTTCTCTATTTGAACTCGACATTCAAACTCCGCCAAAGGGGGCGGGAGGAGCCGGGGTTGAAAAGAGACGGCCGCGGCGGGGGAGGCCGTGCGCGGCGGCGGGGCCCGGGGCGCCCCCGTGTGCTCCAGGGATGCAGAACGCGCGCCCCTCTTTCGACTCGAAAGCACAAATCTGTCCCCCCCCCCCACACACACACGTCCTTCTCTTCGAGGGCTGATCCTTTGGCCTCCCCGGCCTCCCCCGCCCTTAGAGGGCTAGGAAGATTCGACTGCCCACTGCTTGTCTAGGGAGGGCGTGGGGGTCCTGCGCGCGGGAGGAAGCACAGACTCGGGGCGAGCGAGGCGGGGGGGCCGGGGCTGGGGGGGAGCTTCTGGATGGGGATACAGGGTGGCAACTCCAGCCTTGTCCTCCTCCGCACTCCCCGCCTCCCCGCCTCCCTCTTTGCCTCGAGACTTTCTTGCCTTTAAAGAGAGGGGGTAAAAAAAAAAAAAAAAAAGAGGAAGACGGTGTACTACATGATTTTATTTGTTTTTGAGTATCAAATTGCGCCTATAAAGAGAAGCCCCTGGAATGGGGATTTTTATCTGCTCACATTTGTAAAACTGGTATTTTAGACTTTGTATAAAGAAGCGCCGTTGACCAAGTGTATCTGCTAAAATGTGGACGCTATTTTCAGATGAAGCTTCATTGAAGAGACATGTCTGTTACCCAGTGGACGGTAACTCGGGGACACGTGTCTACCTGGCTGCCGCCTTCCTTTCTCCCTTCCTCCCTTGGCTCCCATCTCCCTCCCTCGGGGCTGACTCTGACTCTTCCTTCCGACGTTCCGGGGCCAGCCTGCTTCTGCCCCTGCCTCCCCTCTGTCCGCCGTCTGTCCGTGGCCATGCGTGTGTGTCTTTTCCGCTCGCTCTTGCGACGCTGACCTGGGGGGTGGGGGTGGGCAGGGGCCAGGGCCGCGTGGCTGGGAGTCTGCAACCGCGCGGGATGTGCGTGTGTTGAGTTGATTTAATTCTAAGATTTGTACAAATCTAGAATCGATCCCCGCCTCAGCTCAAGAGTGAAGCTTCGGTACCTATCTTCTGCGGTCGTGAATGTCTGTATCCAATACCGCTTTCTACGTGTTTAAATATATACTTTGTAAATAGAGACATGTCTCGGTTTTATTCCTTCCCCTCCCCCCTCCCCACTGGAGCAGAGGGAAGACTAGCCTGGGGAGAGAGGACCCTTTCTTCCTGTCTCATCCCACCCACCCCCACCCTTGCCCCCATCGGCCCCGAAGGATTCCTCCAGTAAAGGCCCGTCCCCAACTGGGGGAACTTTCCAACTAGGGGAGGGGGGAGAGGTGGGATCCGGAGGGAGTGGGCCATGACTCTCCTTAGCCTCCAGGGGGGAGGTCGTGGCTTTCCTCACCTACGGGCTGCAATTTTCTGGGACCCAGGCAGAACTCGGGGACACCAGGAGGATGGGCACGACCTTTAGGGTCCCCTTTCTTCTGGCGGGGCTCCACCCCCCCGCGCGCGCCCCACCCCTAGGCCCGACGGCGCTGGTCCCCGAGGCCCGGGCGCCCCACAGATGTGCGCCCGGCGGTTCCAGGCCTGCTTTCTGGTGCTGTCGCGGGACCCGCCCCCCAGACCCACCCAGCCTCGCCAGCGCTCCCCGAAATGCAGCGCCTCGCGCCTATTGATTGAGGAATTGAATTCGCGGGTATTGCTAGGCAACTGGCTGCTCGGAGCCGGCGCAGAGCACGCTGATGTGATTAGTGAACCTGGCGCGGCCGCCGCGCAGCCCCGCGCCCCCCGCCCCCCGCCAGCCTCTCCGTCCCCGGTCTTCTTGGGGTGTAGGAGCCCCAACGCCGGGCGAGGCGCGGTCCGGGAAGAGCAGAGCGCAGGGTGGGGAGAGGGGTTCTTGGCCCTCCCGGGCGAAGACTTTGCAGGGCGCTGACGTGGGGCGGCATGGGAGAACCGCCTTCCGGACCCCAAGGGGGCCATGGCTTGTCCCAGTCCCACCCCTGTAGCCCCCCCGCGGACCGTGTCACGCAGAGAAGCCCTGACCTAGGCGCACTCGCAGAGCGCGAAGGGAGAGGCGTGGGGACGCGTTCGCCCGCACAGCTCCGGTCTTCGGCCAGCCGGTTGGGAACCCCGCCCTTGGCGGTGCTCTCCGCGCCTCTTTCCCCAGTTCTGAGAGCCGAGTGGGAGGATCGGGGAGGGAGGGAGCGACTGGCGCCGGGGCTGGGGCAGCGGGTCATGGGGCATTGAGTGCCCTTCGGACTTGAGGGGCCTGCGCCCGCAGCGGGCGGAGTCGGGGCGGGGATGGAGTGGGGTGGCCTGGCGAGGGGCGCCAGGGGCGCTCGCCCCTGAGCGGTGGCCCGGCTGCTCGATCGGGACTCCCTCAAGCGACCTCTCCCGGGTGTTTGGGCAGCGGAGAGGACTCGTGTTTAGGAAGATGAGAGGCGCCGACTCTGCCCCCTTTTCCCGCCTGGCTGGCCACCATCAACCCCGGCTTTGACCGGGAGCTCCTTGCGCGGTATCCGTTCCCTGGGCAGGTTCTCCAGGAGAGTGACCAGGAGCGGGGGCCTCCGCCCGCAGGGCCGCCTCTGTCCTAGGGCAGGGTCGGCTCCTCTGGCCGGCGCTGGTTGGACTGGAATCTTTATGGCTCTTTGAAGCGCGGCGGATCGAATCCACTTTTCTGTCCCTTTGACGCTTGCGACGCACCGATCCCAGGGGAGGCCCTGTGCTGTGAGCGGGAGACCCGACGGCGAGAAGGCCGGCATCCAGCGCTTTGGGGGCTCGTGCTCTAACTTTCTCCTCTCACCAAAAACTCCTCCAGGCCCGGAGGGGGCCTCGGATCCAGCTGGAGTCTGAGATGGGAGCTGCTCAGTGTTTGGCGGCGCTCCACGGCGTCCAGCCTTGGGGGCCTGGACACGGGGAAGAGGCTGTGGGTTGGGGCCGGGGCTTTCTTCCGGACACTTCGGAAATGGAGGCTGCCAGGGGCTTCTGGGAGCCGTCGGGGTGGGGGTCGAGCCATTCGGTTCCCCGGGGCAGCTAGGAGCCCGAGGTGGGGAATGTCCCCTGCGCGTCCGAAGAGCCAGAGGCTCGAAGTCCGCGGGCCGCGCGCGCCCTCTAGAGGCGATGGCCCGAGTCCCTCTCCGGGCGCCCACCCCCTCCGGGCCTTTCGATTCGCGGAGCGCTCGCGGCCAGCGCCTTTCTGGGTCTTGAAAGCGGCCCTGGGAAAGCCGCATCTCCCCCACCCCAAAGCACGCTACAGTGGGCCACGGTGGGCGCCCCCTCTGCGCCCTCCCTTGCGGAGAGGAAGGGGGTGTTCGGCCGCCGGGATCCCCGTAGCCTTGCTGAACCATCCCGCCAGGCGCCCTTGCGCTGGACCCGGCGGCGCGGGGCTGAGCCCGGGGGAGGCCGCGGGCCGGGTCGGGCCCCTTGGCAGCCCAGCCCATGCTTTCTGGGAAGGAGGTGGATGAGGCCATCAGATCAGCCGCGCAGAAACGAACAAAGGCCGGTGGGGGTCAGGGCCCCGCAGCCGTCCGGCGGAGGCTCTAAGAGACAGGGGCTCCCACGAAAGCCTGGCTCGCCACCGGGGGCAGCGCGGGCTCCTGCTCTGCGTGCCCACTCCTTCCGGGCCATCCCCACCCCCCTCTGCCCTCTCAAAGGCCAGAGGCCCGCCAGGCAGGCGTCACCCCTGCCCACCTTCTCCAAAACAGAACAGGTCCAGCCTCTGCAGGGGCAGCAGAAGCAAGCAGGCCTGCAGCCTCGCCGCAAGAGTTGCACTTCCAATTCTCTGGCCTTTTCTGGAGCGTGCGTTGCATTTCTATTTGTAGTGCGAACCTCCTCCCCAAGGAAAACATCCAGGCCTTTGCCCCAACTAGCCTTTCAACTGGTGGAGGCCAACATCCAGGTCCAACTTCTGTCTTCACTTCAAAGGGAGCTTGATTCTCCCTGGAGGATGAAATTTATGAACACATTCAGGCTGAGGGCAATGCAAACCCCAAAGGCCCAGGGAAGGCTCCAGAATAGGCAAATCAGCTCCTTATGAGCTAGGAGTTAGGAGTACAATAGTACCAGCGACTCCAAACCTCTGGAGTGCCACAGCGGCTCCTCTGGGGGACTTAGAGCTGTGTCCTTCTAAAGTGTTAGCACCGGGGCGGACTCAAGGGGTTATGCAGCTTTCCAGCACAGTGTCTTGGGGGTTAACTTAAGTCTCGCTTTCTGGGAAAGGTCTCCAAGTGAGTTTATTATGTCGGGCAGGCAGCGTCCCCGGCCTCTGCCTACTAGATGCTGGGAGCGGCAACCTTCACCCCTGCCCCCCAGTCATGACCACCAGAATCATCTCCCGATGTAGCCCAATCGCCCTTTGTGAACTGCTGGTGTAGGGGTTCACAGTTGTAACCAACCCCACCCCTTTGCTTAGAAAAAACACTCCCCCCCCACCCCACCCCCTGCACTCCAGGAAAGGGGCTAGCCCTTTCCCGAAGGCTTGGATGTTTCCATCAGTCCACATCCAGAGTATTTTGGGCAAGTGAAGAGAGATTATTGTTTCCAGGCATCCCGCGTGATGTACACCAGGCTGACAAGTTTTAAAAAAAGATTTATTGATATACTAAAAGTTAACAGAAAGTAAGACAAACCCCGACACCACTCACTAATGTCTCCCCTGCAAAATAAATTAATGTCAAAAAACAAAAAACAAACCTGCAACCTATGCCTAGTGTTAGTTTTCCAAAAATACTAGAAAGGCAACAGAATCTTTAGATATACTTGAGCAAAAATCTGGTCATCTAGGCACTACCTCGCCCCTCCTCCCACCCCCTCCCCCCAAACCACCACTGGCTTCCTGGGGGAAGCATTTTCTCTAACTGGTAGGTTCTGATTGAATATGGGGGCTGGGCTGCCATCCTGCTTCAACAAAGATCTTAAGCTTCCCGGGGCAGTAACATATTCACTTTTGTTCTCTCTTTTAAAAAAGCAAACAAACAGCCATAGTTTAAAGCAATTAGAAGTGGCATACATGAATGATTTTTTTTTTAATTAAAAAACACAAATCAAGCCAGCAACTGGCACTGGTCCAAACCTCTGCTCCTCCTTGTTTCCCCCTAATGAAACCTCTAGGCCCAGAGCCCTCTTAGTCACGTCAGGATTTTGAGTGTAACCAAACCCAGGCACACTCTTTTTGGTACCAAAAAATATATAAAAATATGTCAAACCCTCTTAAGGACAGACTGGCCGCTTCTTCCTATCCATGACAAGCAAACAAAGACAACACGATTAAAACACCCATTCAGCATACACTGTGACGCAATCCATGTGGGAAACCCTGCAGAATCAACAAGGGATCTCCAATCAGACGTGACTGATGCCGTGCACACACACACGCGCGTGCACACACACGCACACATAGCAGCAAGTAAGAGAGCACTACTTTTATTGGTAAACATGACAATCAACTCTCCAGCGGAGGCGGTCACGCCTGCACGTGTGCGCGCACACACACACGCACGCACACACCCTTTTAAACACGAACCACATGGAGTCACAAGCACTGAGAAAACCACGCAACACAGCAAGAAGGCAAAGCGGCTGGGAGTAAGGTGTTTGCAGAGTCAACTTTGGGATTGAAGTAGCTGGTAAACAAAGGCACCACGTCGGGGTTTGGAGACCCGGCTGTTGAGAACGTCAGGCCAGTGCTGACACGCATTTGTCCAGCAGCCCACGCCAGCCCAGGGTGGCCCTAAGGGCTCAGAGCTGCTGGCGACCCGGCTCTGCAGCCTCTAAGGAAGCCCGGGGCCCAGCAGAAAGGGAGTCTCAGAGCCTGGAGGCCATCAGCCCCTCTGAGGGGAAGGCAGCCCAGAGGAGCCCCTCTACTCACAGCCAGGGAACATCGGGGTGTCCGGGGACTGGAGGGGAAGCTGGTGTCAGCGGCCCAGGGTGCTGGGATCCCTTTCTTCCAGACTGTGCAGTGAGCTGCAGTCTCTTCCCCCCGCCTCCTGGGGTGGGGGGGAGAGTGGAGGGGGCAATTCTCCCCTTTGCTGCCCGCTTTCCAGTTCTAGCCTGGTTGTCTGGGATGCCGAGCCCTCAGATCTGCCAAGATGGGCACCACTCCCACCGCAGCCCAGCACGGCTACCACGCAGGTGACCCAGAAGCCACATGTGGATACCCCTTAGCAAGGTCCTGGACACGGGTCTGTCCCCAAAGGCACACTGTTGAAATTGATTCAGACACACAAAAGCCATCTCTATTTGGCGCGGAGGGTGAGGAACAAGGGAGCTGGAGGTCTGGCAGGCCCACCCCTCAGAAAGCAGAGCCCCCCGTGTGAGCCTGGGCTCCCCCGTGATCAAGGCAACAGGACAGAGTGCCCACACGGGCTGGCTGGCTTCCACCAACCGCTGAGGCAGAAAAGGACCCTGCACCTCCACTTTTCTTTTGGCATCACAAAGACCTGGTGACCCCACTCCCTGACCCACCTCTCTGCCATGAGCCGTCCCAGGCGGCTCCCAGACTCGGCCCGTCTGGGGGCAGGCAGATCAGGCCTCTCAGATTGTGCCCCACTTCCAAAGGATTCAGGGACACGGCTTTGCAGCTGGGAAGGAGCTCGTGGAACCCCCGAAGGTGGGAGGGATTGTCAGGGAGAGGAGGTGCCCGTGGGCCGCGGCAGAAGTGGGCACAGTGGGAGCTGTGCCGGACAGGTCCAACGCCGGAAGTCTGCAGGCCACGGGAGGGTGGGCCTAACTCCGGCGACTGCCCACACTCCCACCTTCCAGGGGCTCCTGGGGGCAGTCTGTGGGGCCACAGCTGTCCCTGCACAGAACAGCACCAGCAGCAGAAAGGAGGGCAGCCAAAGTGATGCCCTTCCGCTTCTGCTCCCTTGGAAACGGGGAGGCTCTAGTGAAACAGCTGTGGGACCAGACCCCTCCCAGTTCGTGCTGACTTTCGGCCAACATTAATGTGAGCCAGGGTCACATGGCACCAGGGATGTCTGCAGGGTTCCTGAGCACCCCAACAGCAAGCACCTGCCCTACATTCAGGTCGCAGCCTTGAGCTGTTGGCATGGGGCAGGGACAGGGAGACGGACAGGCGCCCTGGTCCTTGCCAGTCGGGCACCACTCTGAAGGGGAGTCCTGACTGGCGAGGTCCCTTAGCTGCCCCCTAGTTGAGCCCTGGAGCAGTCCCTCAAGGCCTTGCCCCCACCCCAGTCCACGTTCCTTCCCCACCGCTGGGCAGGAACTACTAGCTGGATCCCTCCTCTAACAGCTGTGTCCCCCGGATATGCAGAGGAAAGCTGAGCCCCCACCCCGCCGTCATAGGCAGGGCAGTTCAAACAGCAAACGGGACGGCCTTGAGGAACGTTCGGCCAGAGACACGGGAAGGCAGACTTCCTGAGGCATGTGGGAAGTGAAGCAAAGGCCCAGAGGTAGGAACGAGGGCAAGGCCAGGCCTTGGCAAGGCATCAAGGTACTGCCCTGCCTGAAATCACAGGCAGGGCCACAGCAAGTCCCCTCCCAGCCTGCCCCGGAAGGAGGCCACCCGGACCCCAGAAAGGGCTGGGGGGTGCAGGGCAGTTATCAAAGCAAAACCAGAGGCCAGAGAAGGGTGGGCAAGAGCCGGGCCGCCACAAGGCATCAGTAATGTCTCAGGTTGAAGAAGCCCACGCTGGTGGGGGACTCCTTCACCGTGACCGTGATGAGGTTGGCAGTGACATCGGTGACAAAGACGTGCTCAATGAGGCTGCGGGTGGGCTTCCAGTCCTGGCTGGTCTGGACAGACACAGATGGGTTTTGTGCGGCGCCGGGCGGTGAGGCCGAGCCGGGCTCTGAGTCGGAGCTGCTCTCCTCCCCGGCACTCAGCTCTCCGGGCAAGGCTGTCTTGCGTGCTTCCCCAGGGGCCGTGTGGCCCTCCTGACTGCTGGCGGCCGCGCTGCCCCTGACACAGTCCCTCTTGCCCGCAGAGGAGGGCAGAGCCGCCACCCTGGAAGGCAGCTTCTCGCTCTTGCTGCTGTCGGAGGGCATGGTGGCCCCACTCCCCCCTGCGGGGCCGCCCCCGGCGCTCTTCCCCACAGCCGGGCAGGTGGCAGGGACGCCCTTGCTGGCCGTGGCATGGCGGGCAACCATGCCCACCCCCGCTGTGCCGTTCTTGACACTCTGTAAGTCCAAGACCTGGAGGCTCAGCTCCTGGGTGGGTGCAGGCTGGGGGCCCAGGCACCCAGCAGGGCCCTTGCTGCTACTGTGGACATAGGGGGGCCCCCCTGTACCCCCCCCTTTCTGCTCCACAGCCCCACTGCTGGGGGCCTTTGGGACTTTGCTTCCTGGGGAGCTGATCCCCAGCTCCCCCTTCTGCGTCCTCACCTTGAGGTCCAGCCCGAGGCCGCACTTGCCGGCGGTCTGGGCCTTGAGGGCCAGTCTGCTGGCGGCCTGGGCCTGGCTCTGGCTCATTCGGTTCATGTAGTGCACGATGGAGCTCTGCCAGCTGATGCCGCCCCGGCTGGGGCTGCCAGCCATGCCCTTCATCAGGCTGGCCAGGTTCTCCGGGGTGGCCATGGCACTGGGACCACTGCAGGCCTCCTTGGCGTGGGCCTTCAGAGCGGCCAGGCCTGCCACGGGGGCGCTAAGCGGAGGGGGCAGCTTGCTGGCCGGTGCCCCCAGGTCCTTCCGGGCGGTCTTCAGCACCTTGGCCAGGCTCACGGGTCTCCGGGCCGCCTTCTGCTCCGGGGGCAGGGGCTTGCGGCCTCGCTTCTTCCGGATGGGGTCCTTCAATTCAGGTTTGGCCACCAAGATCTGGGCCTTCTTCTGAGGTACCGGGTGGGTCTCGCGGCCCCGGGGACCCCGCTTGGCGTCTAAGTCACTGTCGTCCTCTTCATCAGAGGAGGTGGAGGAAGACGTGGAGGAAGAAGAGGAGCTGCTGGATTTGGAGGGCGCGTCGGGTTCCTGAAAAGACAGAGAACAGGTGTCACCGGCTGGAAGGCCGGGCCCCCAGGACCCCTCACAGCTGACACCTCCGGTGGCTGCCACCCCAGAGAAGCAGTCAGGAGGGAGCGATGACGCACCAGCTTGTCCAGAAGAGATCGGAAAAGTCCTTGTGAGATTCCATGAGATGCAGTTAAAAGCAGAATGAGCAGAACAAAGAACAGGTGGTTTGTCAAATCAGAGCAGAGCAACGAAGCAAAGAGCATGCGCGGTCACGTCCCGGGCACTACGGCCTTGAAGGGGGGACGCTGGTTTGGCTCCAGGCTCCCCAGCAGACAACTTGGAAAGGGAAGCGCAGAGCTTACGAGGCAGGCTAAGTAGTGCGTGTAAGTGCGCTCCGTAATCTGAAGCAAGGGGACATCCTGCTCCAATCCTCCCACTTCCCAATCGGACCCCTTCAGGACATTCCGGCACACAGGGGAACAAACTGCTGCCCTCCTGACTTCTGGGCGTCAGGGCACCCTGTGTCTCACTGGGCTGGCATTTCCAAGGGCACACTTTAGGGAAACGGAGCCAACACCGGCTCCCTGCTGTGAAGCTTGCGGGCCCTCAGCTGGGCACGATCCAATCCAACCCGGAGCCTCAGAGCCTCCTTGCCCAGCCAGGCCCACGGCCTCTATGCCGCTTCCGTGGTCCCCAGCTGGTCCCTCTAGCTGATGAGAGCCCGAGAGCACAGGACCCCCCGGCTCCCACTGTCCTACTCGAAAGGAAGATTGTGAAGAGCAGGCCAGTGCGGACCAGCCATCAAACCTTAAAGTGAGGTTTTCACAGCCTCCCAGAAGAGAGGTTTCTGTACGTGCCTGAGCTCTTGGCCACACTGTGTGGGTTCGGGATCCTGGGGCAGTGCCCTTGAGAAAGGAAACCTAGGCACATCCCAGACTGGGGCTGTGACCCTTCTCCCCATCCTGCTTCTGAACTGCTGAAGGGAGGGCATTGCCCCGGACCCCCAAGCGTGTGTCCCTGTGGGCTGCTCTGGTTAGTCTACTCAGTGAACCTTTGAGCACCTACTGTGTGCATGCGTCCTGATTTTTTCTGTTCCCCCAAGCAAGTGGTCGGCAGCCAAGTCTGACCCTGCCATCCACTAGAAAGGACTGCAGAAGGGACATCAAATGAACAAGAAACCAGCTCTAGAGGGGACCAGCCCTCCTGGCCGCAGGGGCAGGGGCTTGCTGTTGCCCCCTGCTGGCCGAGGCGTAGAGCCACCAGCAAGGAAGGAGGCAGAAGGCACAGGTCTTCTGAGCCAGGGATTGACCTCTGTGGAGGAGCCAGCGCGATCCCCATTCCCCAGAGCCCTCAACCCTCCTGCCCCTGCCTTCCACTCTGTGCAGAGCGGTGCGAAGAGGTCAGCGGCCACCCACCTTGAGCTTGGAGTGGCGGCTACAGGACATCACCGTGTGCTTCCTCGGCCGGCCCCTGGGCCGCTTGCCTCTCTTCCGGTTCTGCACCTCCTTCTCGTGTTCCCTTAAGACAATCACCAGTCAAGGTGGGAGAAGCCCTGTGCACACACCCTCTCCCACCACATGGGAACCCCAGGCCGCCAAACACCGCCCCTCAACACTCCGGGCCTGCGGTAGCTTATCATCAGTCCCACTGCAGAAACGCATGCCATTCATGAACATACCCAAGGCAGACGTCTAACCCTCCTCTTTCCAATACGGTATTAGTTTTTTACCTATTGGTTTCATTGCATTTGGGTAAAAATGAGTGAAAGAAATTTCAGCAAAGCCGGGAAAGGAACAATTCTCCAGTTTTCCCAGACTCCTCTTCAGACAGCCCTGTACTAATCCCGGCCACTTTCCATGGGGAGAATGTTTCGTGGAACTTCTAGAATGCAGCCCACTAGAAGGAGCCTTCATTGTCCCATGGTCCAACCCCAGCGCTCCAAACAAGAGTCGTGGGCTGGCAGACAAGGACCACTGGCCCCAGCCTTTGCCTCTCCAGTCTATGAGCTCTGGTCAGGGGAACCAAGGGCTCTGGTCCCACCCTGCACTCTGGTCTTCCCAGAGCCAGTGCCCTTGGCTCACTCCCGGCTTCCTTTTCCTAACACCTCTTTGTTCCTAGACTGTGCTCTTGACAGATGCACTGGAGGTGTCCCATCCCGAAGTGGCTGGAGCTCAAAGCCCACACACCCTTAATCAGCTCCCAGAACTCGGGGTCATGAAGCCAAGAAAGCTGCCTCCAGCCCGACCCCCAGAGAAAGCTTGTATTGCAAGCCACCCCTGGGGAAGAGGCTGATCCGGAGACTCTTCCCAGTAATTAAAAGGGGCAACTGTCATCTTGTTGGGGCCTGGAAGGCTATCTCTTAAAGAATCCAATTAGTATAACCAGACAAAGCTCACACTCTCCGAAGCAGCCCCCAACCTGTCTCCCAGAAGGGCGGGGGCACCCCCTGGGTCTCCTCTGTAGATTTTGAATCTCAGACCTGCCCTTAAAAACGCCACCCCCCCCCACCAAGTACGGGACTGCCAGCTCCTAGTTTTGGGGGGGGCTGTCGCCTGGGTGCATAGGGGGAGACACCCGCCTTCCCAGATTTCTCTTCCCCATGATCCCCAGATCACCCCATGCTTGTTTTCAACTCTCGCACCTCCTGGATATTTCACCCTAGTTCTTGTCTGGTGTGCAATAACCGAAAAGGACACACACTCTCTCAGCAGTTAGGGGGCTGTCTTGCAGAGAAACAGACCAGCTCCCACCACCCCTCCCCTGCCCAGGCTTACAAGACCCAAATTATGAATTCAACAGCGGACAAATTACTGATAAGCTTTTCCAGAGGTATGGAGGCAAGCGTACTCTGGCCTCGTCTCTCCTAACTCTGCTCAAAGCCCATCTTTACTTGCTTCCCACTGCAAGGCCTCTTGGAGAAGACCCCGCTACAGTGGGGGTAAAAAGCGGACCAGAGAACAAGCTGGCCAGATTGACCCCAGATGGGAAAGCTGCTGAGCAACTCATTTATCCGCGTCTATCAGTAGGGCAACCCGCAGTAAAGTCACCCCCCATCCCCCCGCAGTGTGCTTAGGGACATCGCTTCCCGGACCCTCCTGCCAGGAGGCTGGCCCCTCCATCATCTGCCCCTCGTCACCCTTTTGCCTATCTCAAGGACGTCTCTCTTAACCCAACTCTATCTAAAAATAGAGATGACATCTAAAATCACAGAAGCAAGTTTGTCCCCTGAGACTTGCAAGGGTGGTCCACCCCCCCCCATACCACCTGTTTTGCAGTCTAAAGAAAAATAAATGTGTCGCTTCCGGTACAGAACCCACTAACTTTCTGCTGTGCTGCTTTAGCTCCCTCTCTGGGCCTTCCCTTGCTCCATGGCACCCTCAGGGAGCACTGGGCGGCCAGACCACTGTTTTTATGGCAAACCTGCCATCCTAGTTATTAGTGCTGTTGGCAAATGACTCAACAGAAAAGGCCAACAAGAGAAGCCAGAACTTTTCAGGAAGGAACCGAGAAGGTTCATTTTTGCAAGTCTGGCTGTCAGAAGGACCCAGAGCAGCACTAAAACAGTGACTTCTGAGATCTGGACATGGTGCTGGCCAGCCAAGGGAAGGCCGGGGAGGGGCTCATCTGGGACCTCAAAGCTGGGCCCACCTCCCCTGACAGCCCCAGCACGGAGGCCCTCGGACCACAGCCCAAGCCCAGGACCCCTAGAAGGCCCGCTCGGCCCTGAACCACAACGCCACAGGCCACGTTCTCCCCAACATTCTCCCCCTTCCCACACGTGCTGTTAACTTTCTCACTTCTTCTGGAAGGCCAGGAGCAGCCTTGGGTCCAGGATATTTTCCTCTGGCTCCCAGCTGTTGTGTCTGGAAAAGCAAAACGCAAGGCGTCAAGAAACACCAGGCCGGGAAAGGCCACTTCACAAACCAGCTGGAGTGGGGCCGCCCCCTCGCCCTCCAATCCCTGCTGATGGCAAGGGCATCGGGGTGCTGTGGCAGAGTCCCCCTAAATCCCACCCGTGCCTAGGATGAGTTCCTGGAGACTGGGGGCCTTAAGGCCAATACCTCAGCCCCAAACTCCAAGGGAAACCACCACTTCAATCCTCAGTTAACTAACATTCGGCCTCAGGAAAACTCCAGTCTCCCCTTGGGAGGAAAACCAATCCCAATAAAATGGGAAGTTGCCGGGAGGGAAGCCCCCAAAGCCTGGCCCGGATCCAGCGAGGGAAGGGAAGGCTGCTCCAGGATGCAGGGAGGGGCAGGCCGAGGGGCACAGAAGCGCTGCCCAAAGATTCAGAACAATGTGGCTGGCGCCCGAGCGAGCGCGGGCCAGGGCACCCGGAGGGGAATCAAAGAAAGAAAAGTGGGGTCCGGAAAGAAAGGGGAAACGGGTGTGCCCGAGGGGCTGTAAACAGAGCCCCTTCCGGGGATGCCAAGTCCCCTTCCTTACTTTAAAAGCGGGGGGGGGGGGGGGGGGAAGGAGCCCTTACGTCCATCAATAGGAAGCTCAGGTTACAGTGGGGAAAATATGGACGGGAGAAGGGGGGTTCACGTCCCGCGGGGAGGGCTGGGGAGGGCTGAGGCGGGCTGGGGGCGCAGGCGACACATGGGCGCGGGCGGAGCGCGCGGCGCGGGAGGGAAGCGGGCCGGGGCGCGGGGCCCGAGGGGCTTCCGGGGGAGGCCGCCCAGCCCCGCGCCCGCGGGCCCGTAAACAAAGGGCGGCCCCGCGCAAGGCCGCGCGCCCCCTTCCCGCCGAGCCCGCAGGGACCCCGCGAACTTCCCGCCCAGCGCGCGGGCGCCCCCGCCCCCCGGGGCCGAGGTGGCGCGGGCGGGAAGGCGCGCGCCGCGCTGTCGGGACTCACTTGGAGGACCAGCCGCGCCACTTGACCAGGTACTCCAGCTTGCCCTGCAGGGAGAGAAGAGGCGCGTGAGCCGGGGCGGGCGGGCGCGGGGCGGGCGCGGGCCGGGCCGCACGCACCTTGCGGAGCCGCTTGCTCAGGATGCACTCGGCGGCGAAGACCTGCTCGCCCACGCTGCTCAGCTCCTCCATGCTGCCGCGCGCGCCCGCCCCGACCGCGGCGCCCGCCGCTCCCCGCTCGCCGCTGCCCGCACAGCCGCCGCCGCCGCCGCGCGCCCCGCCGGCCGCACACAAAGCACCGCCCCCGCCCCGCGCAGGGCCCGCCCCGCGCACGCGCACCGCCGCCGCGCCCCCGCGCCGCGCCCGGCCCGCGCCCGCCCCCGCGGGCCGACCCGGTCAGGCGCCGGCCAATGGGCGCGCGGGGGCGGGCGCGGGGCGGGGCGCGCATTGTTCGCGGCGGGCTCGGCCTCGCGCCCGGGGTTGGGGTCCCGCGCGCGCGCGGGGGCCGGGCCGGGGGCGCGGGCGGGTCCCTTGCGAGCAGGGAAGGGCGCCCGGGGGCCCGGGGCTCGGGGCCGCGCGCCAAGCCCCGCTTGGGCCCCCCTCGGGGCGCGCCCGGCCTCCTCCGAACTTCGCTTTCCGGGCAGAAAGCCATTGTTCTGGCCCGAAGCGGGGAAGTGGGCCGCTTCCTGCCCCGGCCTCCGAGGGGCGCTGCTGCGGGGCCCCACCCGCGCCCTCCGCTTCCGCGCAGTGGTCCCTCGGTTTGGGGCAGAAGTCTCGTTTTGCGCGGGAGCCAAGCGGGCCGGGGGCGGGGAGGGAATGGGAGACAAAGTAAGGGGCGGGGGAGCAGTCTAGCTTGTTTCCCCCCAAAGGCGAGAGCGGAAAATGCATCAGATGAAGAGGCGAGCTGCTCCGTGTTCTTTCTTTTAGCGGCGAAGAGTGGAACCCAGCCCCCAAGATTTAGGGCGCGCGCAGGGAGAAAAGCAACTGCACCTTTTCTTACTTTTCTTTCACTGTTCTGATGAAATGAATGTGGGGGTGGGAGCGAGGTTTGAGGCGATGGTTCTAACCTAGGACTAGGTCTCTAAGGGGCCCGCTGGGATCTGGGGACGTGTCCTTCGGAGCGATTGCACGCGACCCGAAAGGAGACCTCGTTTAGAAGGGGGTGGCCTGGAGTCTGTGGGCTCATCGTGGGCCGGCTGCCTTTTATTTTCTTCCGCTGAGATCTGTATTCCATGGAGCAACTCCCCCTGAAATCATTTAGGTCTTGAGTCAGACCAAGTCAAACTCGTAATAAAGGAGATGTACACCAGCCTTGACTTTTTCGGCATCAGGACGGTTTAACTCAATGAAAATCCATTTTCTGGTTTTGCTTCTCCCTTGAACGCACCTGCACAGTGCTCTCTCTGCTGAGCAAATCGCAAAGTCGTTTCTTGTTGCAGGGGAATGTCTAAAAGTAATTTTTGATCGGTAAAGCCATATTTATGAAGATTCTGCAGGAGAAATATATTTTGTTGTTGTTGTTGTTGTTGTTGTTGTTGTTGTTGTTTTAACTGAAACGCCTGCTGTAAAAATTGGGAACTGCAGGAGCCCATCTTTCAATTTCTGGCATGTTCTGCAGTTTATTTGGCTAAATATGTTACATTCATTTGATATCCTGGAGAGACTTTGGGTAACATATGCAAACTTAGATTCTGCTTTCCAGGAAGGAAGGAGGGGAGGACTCGCTTGGGGGCTTGGGGGTGGAAATGATGGCTCACTCTGGAGGGGCCGCAGCCCAGAACCCTTGTTTTGGGACGAAACCTGCAATCCTGGGGTGCAGAGAGTCGCTTACAATCTCCAGCTCTTTTTGTGTCCCTATCTTCTGGAACTAGGCAGTAAATTGTGGGGTTGAAGCCAAAGGGGTATTTATTGTAATCCTAAAAATAGCTGGATCAGTTTCAACTCAGGTTTCCTTGCAGAGTTTGTCTTGGGTGTGAGGTTTTTGCCCTGGAAGTTTCCAGTTTCCTCTTGGTGATATATGGTTCCCGGGATACTTGCTTAATTTTTTTTTTTTTTTTAAGGAAAGGAAGCATGGGGCGCCTGGGTGGGTCCATCGTTAAGCGTCTGCCTTCTGCCTTCGGCTCAGGTCATGATCCCTGGGTCCTGGGATCGAGTCCCGAGTGGGGCTCCCTGCTGGGCGGGAAGCCTGCTTCTCCCTCTCCCACTCCCCCTGCTTGTGTTCCCTCTCTCGCTGTCTCTCTCTCTGTCAAATAAATAAATACAAATCTTAAAAAAAAAAAAAAAAGGAAAGGAAAGGAAGCTTAAAAAGGGGAATTCTTTCTTGCCCTGAGAAATAAGTTTGTCTAGAATTTGATCTTAACCTATGAAAAAAAATCAATTTCCTGGAAAGTTTAACACATACCTTGTCTGTTCAACTGCAAATACCCAGTTTGGGTAAAATAGTGTTTAGATAATTTATTTGGAGGCACAGATAATGACAGATTTGACTAGAATTAAAGGAGCAGATAAATAGGGTGAAGGTTGATCCAAAATGTGTAAAGTGTTCCATAAAAACAAAACCGGAAGAAGGCAGAAGGGAATAATGATAATTCCAGCTAATCCAATTGTGTCAAAACACGGGTTTGGGCTCCAGCAGATTCTGTCTTCCGTTCTGTCACATTTAGGAATTATTAAGACAAGTCCGAACTCATTATTTTCTTACTCATCCAGCAAAGAGTTACTCAGCACTTGCTGTCAGCCCGGCATGACGAGACGGAGTCTGGAGCCCGCAGCAGTGCTGTCTGAAAGAGCTTTCCGAGAGGATGGGGGTGGCTGGTACCTGCCCTCTTCCCCACCATCGCCATCCACCATCCACCATCTGTAGCTACTGGTGAGCACGTGAAATGTGACCAGTGCTACTGAGGAATTGAATTTTTAATTGTATTTAATTTTAAGTAACTGAAAGTTAAATCGTCCCACGTAGCGAGAGGTCATGTTCCTGGACAGTCCAGGTCCACAGGGATGCCAGGGGTAGACTCTAAGCACGTAAGCGGGCAGAAGTATGGCAGGTACGTGATTGAATCCCGGAGCGTAGTTCGCTCGCACTCCCACGTAGGCTTTCTTGCATTCAAGAATGTCTACGACCTGTTCGGAAAGATCTTAGACACGCAGGCATATGGGAGTGCATTCAGACCAAGCACTTCGTTGAATGCCATTTTCTTTCTAGGCAAGTGACTGTGCCAATAATAAATATTAACTCATTGGTGTCTGAGCTATCGCTGAGACACGAGCAGCAGTTTTCATGCCGCTCCTCTGAATCGAGAAGCCGAGGCGGGGAGACAGGAAGGGTGGTGTCCCTCCCGAGTGAATGGAAGTCAGGGCTGGAGATGAAGCCAGCGCCCCATGCTCTGCTACCTTTGGCAGCGAAAACTAAGCACCATGAGTCGCGCCTTACAAAGCAGCTTCAGGGCAGCTCTTCGTTCCTACGGATACTGTCTCCTGACTACAGTCGGGTCTGGCCGTGAGAGGAGGACCGACCACCACGCACACCCAGCGGCAGTTTGCGTGGGGTGAACTCAGGACCTGCCGTGATACACTGCACAGTCTTTAATACGTAACGTGATGATTTGTCCCCCACCAGGTCCCCTCGCATTTGCAAGACCGAGGTGTGAGTGACGGGCGAGCCGTGTTATGGGACTCTGACTCTGTGTACGCAGGGGATAAGTACCGTGTATGCATGACACACGGTGTTTAGGTGTCAGAACTCGAGTAAACATAAGCATAGCTAGGGCGTTTGCAGAAGTCCTCAACCTTTCGGTTTGCCTAAGAATTCCCTGGGCAGGCATCGCAAATACTGACCCCCGGGCCCCACCCCAGAGGTCCTGACCCAGGAGACCCCAAGGCTGTCTGCAGCTCTCATCGTTGAGAACGCTTCTTACAAAGGGCAGCCTGTCCTAGCCCTCCTTCTACACAGGAGGGAAAGGAATCCTAAATGGCTTCCGATCTTGTGCCCCTGGATCCGGTCCTGCCATTTCCCACAGGTGCCTGGTGGGGGAGGCCAGGCCAGGTGTGGAAGGAGCTCAGCGGCCTGCGCTCAGTAGGTCCTCCAGGGCTGACCGAGACAGCTGCAGGCTTTCAAGCTCCTGGGACACCCCCCGCCCGCCCCTAAATATCTGCACGAACTGGACCCCCCCACCTTGGATGCTTGGGGCAGCGGAGGCTAAGGAATACTGTTAACAAGTGGTGAGAAGTGGACAGTTAACCAACCGCTTTACGAGGTTGCTTTGGTGACCACACCACAGCCCCCGTGGGAGATCTCCCATTGCAGAAGGCTTTTATTTTAAACGGTGTCCTTTATTAATTTTGCAATCAAATCAGTTCCCGATTCCAGCGTCTTACTGTTAGAAATAGTGCAGTGATGAACGTCTTTATGTTTGCCCATGCAATGTGCTAGCATGTCTGGAATAGCATGCCTAGATTTTGTATTAAAGGGCACGGGGATCTGCTGTTTTTGTGCAGAATTGTCCAACGGTCCCCGAAGGTCTGCACTGATTTATACTCCTGCCCCAGATCGGCCGGCTTGACTCTGTCCCCACGTTCTCAGCAGACCTAGGTGTTCTAAGTCCATCTGAACATACTCGACCCTTGGCGGGTTTCGGTGGTGTTCCAACACAAATTAATCACGTCTGTTACATGTCCTACGTCTGATTTTTTTCAAGACCTTTGCCTGGTGCAGAATTGTTACAGTATAAATCGATTTTATGAGTGCAGTTTTTTTCCAGTGTGAAATGCATTATTTTCACAAATTTAAAAATAACTTACACTTAACAAAGTTTTAAAATCTAGGGTGAAACCCTTACTTGGAAACCATTAATTAGTTTGGAGATTCAAAGCAGTAAACGAAAGCCCATTTATGAGTTTGCTAATTGGTCTTCCCGGCTGCTGGAGGTGATCTCAAGTGTCCTCTATAAATCCTCTGAGCACCGCTGTAAAGCCACGGACTCCGGGCTCCGGGAATGGGGGTTCTGAGACCTGCGTTACAAATCCCCCTCTGAGTCAAACGCACTTCCTATCTCAATGCCTTCATTCGTTGGGACTTTTGTCTAAAAGAACCCAAACAAAGAAATGTCATTTAGGTCCCACAAAACAAGAGATTTTCATTGCTTTTTCAAATCCTGCTGCTTTTTTTTTAAAGATGATAGTTATTTATTTGAGAGGGAACAAGAGAGAGAGCGAGCGCATGAGCAGGGGGAGGGGCAGAGGGAGAGAGAGAATCCTCAAGCAGACTCCCACTGAGCAGGGAGCCTGATGTGGGGCTTGATCCCACGACCCTGAGATCCTGACCCAAGCCGAATCCAAGAGTCAGTCGCTCAACCGACTGAGCCACTCAGGCAGCCCAATCCTGCTGCTTTTTGATGAAAAAATATGAAGATAAGTCCAAAGGACACATTTTATTTTTATTTTTATTTATTTTTAAAGATTTTATTTATTCATTTGAGAGAGCATGAGTGAGCATGAGTGGGAGGGGCAGAGGGACAGGGAGAAGCAGACTCCCCGAGCTCCCCTGGGGCTCGATCCCAGGACCCTGAGATCATGATTTGAGCCAAAGGCAGATGGTTAACCAACTGAGCCACCCAGGTGCCCCAAAGGACACATTTTTTTAAAAGTCCCTTTCTTTGCTTCTTGTTGGCAAAAATCTCAGGGAGAACCAGAGGAATTGCATTTGGTGTCAGGGAATGTTCGAACTAGAAGACACTGTGGAAATTCCACTTTGCAGGTGAGCTGAGGGCAGTCCAGACGGCCAAAGGTGTGTCCAGGTTTGCTGCTTCTGAGCCTGGGCTCCCACTAGCGCAGGAGAGTGTCTCTGGGCTCTGCTCCTCCACCACCCTTGGCCTTTGTGGCTACCAACCCAGTGAGGAGAGTGGTGCATGCCCAGGGGTGCCAAATTCAAAAGCTCAGCAGATACACACTGAGAAACCTCCCTCCCTCTGGTCCCCAGCAGCCTGGTTCTCCATTCTGGAAGCAATCTAGAAAATGCCTAGATTTCCTTCTGGGGGTATTCGGTGCCCCCCAGCAAGGATGCATGGAGCATTTCCCCCTCTCTTGCCCTCCCGTGGTTTCTTCTCTATCAGACACATGGGAGTGCACCTCACGGTGTTCTCTATGCTGCTTTTTTCTCTTAGCAATGTGGCCTGAGGGATATGTCCCCTCGAATGGATAGACTTGCCTTGTTCCTTTGACTTTCTCCATGGTTTTCCATCGTTGGGTGTATCGTGGCTTATTTAACTAGACCCTGACTGACAGGTGGTGAGTCGTTCCAATGTTTAGGTCCTGCTGCCCTGTTTCAGAAACCAAGTTTCTCTGTACAGTGGGCTTTGAGAGACGCAGGCCCGCAGCGAAGGTCCAGGATGGCCACATGAGCACCGCTGGAATGCTGTTCATTGAACCCATGAAGCGCACGTGTCCTCGGCCCCGGCCACTTTGCCCTGCATGTCCCCGCTGGGTTCCCACGAGCATGCAGGAATAACTCTGGGCGCCGACCGTGGTGGTCACAGTCTTTTGGGGTATTTTTGATGGGATATTCCTCCCTGGGCTGAAACCTGGTATTTTGCATGTCCTGGCTCCAGACACGAGCAGGCTGCTCTCCATGTCACCATTTCAGGTTTCTTTGGGTTTAGTGCAGGCTGCATCCTGGGGTTACTGCTTTTCATAGCTCTGGTCCTAGTGTGAGTACTGCTGATGGGAGAACATGTGCCCCAGAATGGCATGGCCGTGTCCCCACAGCTTCAGCAGGTGGCTTGGGACCTACCTTGTAGTGAGGATGCCACCACATAGGGATTTGCAAGGCGACTCTGGGGTTGCAGCCGCTCACACAGCAAATATATATATTGTACGTATATATTTTAGGGAGGGGGAGGAGGGCAGAGGGCAGAAGAAGAGAGAGAGAATTTTTTTAAAAGATTTTATTGATTTATTTATTTGTCAGAGAGAGAGAGCACGAGCAGGGGGAGAGGCAGAGGGAGAGGGAGAAGCAGACTCCCCGCCCAGCAGGGGATGCAGGACTTGGTCCCAGGACATGAGCTGAAGGCCGACGCTCAACTGACTGAGCCACCCAGGCGCCCCTCACACAGCAAATATTTAGCGAGTGACTGCTCTCTGCCAGATGCTGTGTTTGGCCAGGGCCAGAGAGGCTGCCAGAAATGCCAAACATAAAGAGATTTCCTGCAAGGAGTTGGCTTACACCATCGCGGGGGGCCTCCCGGACAGGCTGGAAGTCCCAGGGCAGGCTGTCCGGAAGGGTGGGCTGGACCTCTGGGGCTGAAGCCGCTGTCCATGGGCAGACTGCTGTCTTCCTCTGAAACCTCAGCTCTGTTCTTAAGGTCTTTCAACTGATTAGGTCAGACCCACCCAGATTATCCAGGACAGTCTCCTTGACCTCAAGTCAACTGATTGTGAATGTGAGTCACATCTGTAAAATACCTCCAAAGAAACACCTCCATTCATGTTTGATTGAGTGAGTGGGGACGGTAGCCTAGTCGAATGGGCACACAAGACCTCCAAGGTAGTGTGTTATTATGTGGGAGGAAAAAACCCCTAAGTGTGGAACGATACTGTTTGCATTACCCAGGGCTGCGATAAATTATCACAAACTTGGGGGCTTAAACAACAGAAATTGTTTTTCTTACAGTTGTGGGGGCCACCAGTTTGAAACCAAGGTGTCAGCAGGACCTGCTGCTTTCAGAGCCTCGAGGGGAGAAGCCTTCCTGCGTCTTCCAGCTCCTGCAGGAGGACGCCTGCCATTCCTGGCGTCCCTTGGCATAGGGACCATCCCGTTCTCTGCGTCCATCTTCAGAGGGCCTTCTCCCCTGGGTCCCTTCTTCTCCGTCCTTGAGTCTCAGACCTCCCTCCCCTCAGCCTTATTAAAGACACCAGTCATAGGATTTAAGGCCCACCCTAATTCCAGGGGGATCTCATCTTGAGATCCTTCACTCAGTCACATCTGCAAAGACCCTATTTCCAAATAAGGTCACATCCACAGGTCCCACGGACTAGAACTTGGACACGTCTTTCTGGGGGCCACTACTCAACCCTCTACAAATAATATATGGTTTATTTCTGTCGTGCAACCAAAAGGAATCCGTGTGTTGGTGGATGTATACCCATTTCCTCTGAGGATACCCAAGACACTGAGAGCAGTCGCTGTCTTTTGCTGGCAGTGAAGAGTGTTATAATGATCAATTTTTGGCCTTGTGAACTATGTGCAATGTTTTATTTTTTTTTTTTTAAGATTTTTATTTATTTGAGAGAGAGAGAGCATAAGCAGGGGGAGCAGCAGAGACAGAGGGAGAAGCAGGCTCCCCGCCAAGCAAGGAGCCTGACGTGGGGCTCGATCCCAGAACCCCAGGATCAGCTGAAGGCAGACGCTTAACCGATTGAGCCACCCAGGTGCCCCCCCCACCGTGCATGTATACGTTTATACAAAATACAGTTTCCTGAGTTACTTAGCATTTAAACTCTTGGATTACTTTAAGCTTTGATTAAAGTTTAATCGAGTTTTTAAACCTTAAAGTTTATAAAAATTTTCTGTAATAAAAATATTCAGGTTCTGGTCTCCGCTCAATATATTCTGATTTCTTTATTGCTGAGAGAAGTTAAAGATTTAAATAAAGAAGACTCTGTTTATGGATTGAAAGATTTGCTGATTCCCTCCGAATTGATCTAAGGATGTAACACAATCCCATTCAAAATCTCAGCATACTTAAAAAAAAACAAAGAAACTTAAGCTAATTCTAAAATTTGTGGGGAAATACCAAGGAATTGGAGTCATCAATACAATCTCAAAAAAGAGCACAGTAGGAAGACTCACACTCTCTGATCAGGATTTGCCATAAATACGGAACCAGTGTGGTGTGGTTTGGTCTAGTGAAGTCCGAGAGGCCAGGGGTGCGGTCCAGCTGGTTCACCCGGGAGCCCCACTGTAGAGTAGGTCACGGCACAACAGACTCTCAGAAACTTGTAGAATGGATGCAGAAGTTTCTGCCTGCCACCCACACGTGAAGACAGCCAGGGAGAGACTGGGATATGGCAGGGCTGAAGCAGGGGAGACTTGGAAGCCAATGGGATAGTGTTGGGACCAAGCCCAGCTCCCCCCAACCTGGAGGAGAGTGGCAGCAGATTGCTGCTCATCTCTGAAGCTTGCACTGCACATGGAACACACATCATCCTTATGGGGAGGAGATGAACGCCAGGTCCTGTGTCCCACTGCTGAGACAATGGCACCGGGACCTTCTGTACTGTCACTGGCTCTGCAAAAGGATGACAGATGCAGTTTGTGCCAGGGGGTGGTATGCACCAGGGGACAGTATGCACCAGGGGGCAGAATGCACCAGAGAGTGGAATGCACCAGGGACAGTATGCATCAGAGGGCAGAATGCACCAGGGGACAGTATGCACCAGGAGAAAGTATGCACCAGGGGACAGTATGCAGTAGGGGATAGTGGACACGGGACAGTATGCACCAGGAGGCAGTATGCACCAGGGGGCAGTATGCACCAAGGGACAGTATGCACCAGGGGACAGTATACGTCAGGGACAGTATGCACCAGGGGACAGTATGCACCAGGGGACAGTATGCAGTAGGGGACAGTATGCAGTAAGGGACAGTATGCACCAGGGGATAGTATGCACCAGGGGCAGTATATACCAGGGGGCAGAATGCACCAGGGGAAAGTATGCACCAGGGGGCAGAATGCACCAGAGAGCGGAATGCACCAGGGACAGTATGCACCAGAGGACAGAATGCACCAGGGGACAGTATGCACCAGGGGCAATATATACCAGGGAGCAGAATGCACCAGGGGGCAGAATGCACCAGGAGAAAGTATGCACCAGGGGACAGTATGCAGTAGGGGATAGTGGACACAGGGGACAGTATGCACCAGGAGGCAGTATGCACCAGGGGACAGTATATGTCAGGGACAGTATGCACCAGGGGACAGTATGCACCAGGGGACAGTATATGTCAGGGACAGTATGCACCAGGGGACAGTATGCACCAGGGGACAGTATTCACCAGCATGCATGCCTTCCTTGTAACTTCATCAGCATGATTCCTTTTGATCAAAATGTATCACTCTTTTTGGTTTGAAAATCTCGTTAAAACATTCAAACATTTTTACGACTCTGACATGAATCGTCAGCTTGCCCCATGGAGAGAATTTCTCTGTTTTACAGGCTCCCCCCCCACCGCCCCGTATATGCCCCTTTACTCTTCAAAAGGCTCATTCCTGCCTTTCCAGCTTGATGACCTCCTGCAAGTGAGTGTGGGTTTCTGCGTTTAGTTAATTTGCGTGTTGTTGTTCTTGAACTGTTTCTTGGTTTGCATTCCTCCCCATCAGGGTCTGAATCCCCAACAGTGGGATTGCAGTATTTGCCACAAGGCTTGGCACAGAACAGCCTTACCCATAAAAATGAGTAGTGTAAAGGTAGGCATGGGGCACATTCATCCCCAGACAGAGCATATTTGTGATTTTAAACCCTCACGTCCTCAATTAAATTAAAAATCCGTTGAAAAGGCACTGGCAAAGGTTGGGTGAGCGTGTGGGGGAATGGGCGCTCACGCACGTGCGTGGGGATACAATGGCTTCCGTGTCTCTGGAAAGCAGTTTGCCAGTGCCGTCCCACATCCTTTCAACCACACCTAAGGAATATCTGAAGGAAATAAAAAGGAACCGGAGATGCATAGAAAGATGTATTTGTGTACCGATGCGTTCACGGCAGCAGAGCTGGTACATAAATTGGAAATAGCTCAGTGTCCCTCCGGTGGCATCTGACTTAAATCGAGTGCAGTGTGTTCATGCAAGGAAATTCAGTGCAATCCTTACAATTCACGTTCTGGAAGATCTTTGGAACGATACGGTGGAAACCATGTGTAACATTACATGAACAAAGTGGATTGGGGGGCACCTGGGTGGCTCAGTGGGTTGAGCGTCTGCCTTGGGCTCAGGTCATGATCCCAGGGTCCTGGGATCAAGCCCCGTATAGGGCTCCCTGCTCAGCGGGGAGTCTGCTTCTCCCTCTTGTGCACTCTCTCTCTCTCTCGAATAAATACACTCTTAAAAAAAAAAAAGAAAAAAGTGGATTAGGAAAACACACAGTGTGGTCTCAGTATTGTGAAAATACCTGTGTATAAAAGTGCACAGAGAGGAGAGTGGAAAGAAAGAATAAAAATACAGAAGTGCTTACAATGATTTTTTTTTCCTTCTCGTACTTGTCTGTACTTTCCAGCGTTTCCGCGATGAACACATAGGACTTCTACAGGTGGCGTTTCTGAGCAGACTCCTGACTGACAGGCTTCTTGACTCAGAGATGTGGGGACAACGAGAAGCCAGAAAAGCGACGAGAGGCTGGTTTGATTAAAGAGCATCATCCACGAAAATCATGAAACAGGAGAAGGGATGTTACTGCAGCCCAAGGTTTCCTAGTCATGAATTTTCATACAGGAAAGATGCAGCACATGACGCCTGTTAGGACAGTGGGGACTTCAGCACATCCTTGTGAGCAATCGCAAACCCAGAGGGCGTGAAGGAGTCAGGCCTCCCAGGACCAGAGCCTCACGCCCCTGCTGTCCTGCTGTGCGTCTTGTTTGGGGGGCAGGAGGTATGTGTATGTTCAGCTGCCTCACTCTGGTTATGGGGAGAGCACCCAGCTCCCCTGGGGTGTGACCCCCCCTCTGTGGGGTCCTGTGTGTGTGTGTGGGGAGTGGATGGGTCTTGGTCCCGGAAGCTTCCGCAGCTCCCAGCCTGGGGACTGTTGTGCCTCGAGCCCTCCCCTGGGCATTTGCCCGAGGACTGTGCAGGAGAGTCTGGCTTCCTCCGAGGTCACTAAATTGGAGGGATGTCCATCATGCCTCCCTGCCCCAGGTTATGCGCATCTACTACGAGTCTCTGAGACAGCACATGGAGAGAAGCAGGGTGAGAAGAGGAGAACAAGAAACAGAGAAACAGACAGAAACCGGGACAGACCCAGAGTATCAGGACGCACCTGGGGCCTTGCTAGTTGGGACATCCCCTGGTGGCTCAGCTAGTCTGAGCTGAGTTTCTGTCCCTTCGTCAACCTGAGACTGTATTTTCCTTTCAGCTTCCCGTCAAACATCCGTAAAACTTGTCCACGTTCTAGGCCAGAAACAATATCAAACTCCCCAAGTGGAAACCATATGGGCCCCGTTCTCTGGTCACAATGTCACAGAACAGGAGACTGATAAACAGAGGGAGGGTGTCGAGAACGAATCTAAACAGACACACCACAAACGCAGCCGTAGGAATGTTACGTCTTATGTTGACCCCAAAAGATGCTCTGCATCAAGGCAAACGTGAGTTCAAACCGCATGTCCCTGAGAGTGGACGGGACTTAGAAGAGTGACGACACCAAGTGCTGGTGAGGATGTGGGGGAGCCAGGAGCCACGCACACATCCGGGGTGCTGGGGCGCTGGTGGCTGCGAAAGGGTGCAGCCGCTTTGGGAGTCAGGTTGGCAGTCGCTTAAAAGCGACATGAGCACTAACCATATGACCCTGAAATCCCCCTAGGTATCTCTCCGAAAGAACTGAAAACGTACGTCCATACCAACCTGTCCACGAATGCTCACAGCAGCTTCACTCCTAATAGCCCCACAGCGGAACCAGCCCAGATGCCCGTCAGCTGGTAATCGGATAAACAAGTTTCAGGGCGGCTGTAGAGGGATGACGGCTCGGGGATGGAAAGGAAGGGGCAGTCGATGACAGCACAGCGGGGATGCGTCTCAAAGCGCTCTGCTCACCGAAAGAAGCCAGACACAGAGTGACATCCTAGATGCTTCCATTTCTACGAAATCTACAAAAGGCAAGACTTAACAGACCCAGGAAGCAGATCCGGGGTGTCCTGAGCCAGGGGTGGGGTGGGGGCTGACTGCCAAAGGGCACAGGGGGCTTTTGGGCAGGATGATCCCCAAACTGGATGGGGGATGGAGTCCTGGGATCCTGCTTCACTGTCCCAGGGGTTTCTTTGGCCTTTCTCACGGGATGGCCTTGCAACAGAATGCCTTATTACTGTATAGAAAGTTGTAGAACTTTTTTTCTTTTTTAAAAGATTTTAGGGGCGCCTGGGTGGCTCAGTCGTTAAGCGTCTGCCTTCGGCTCAGGTCATGATCCCATCGTCCTGGGATCAAGCTCTGCATCGGGTTCCCTGCTCCAAGGGAAGCCTGCTTCTCCCTCTCCCACTCCGCCTGCTTGTGTTCCCTCTCTCTCTGTGTCTCTCTGTCAAATTAAATAAATAAAATCTTCAAAAAAAATTAAAAGATTTTATTTATTTTTGCGAAAGAGAGAGAGAGCATAAACAGAGGGAGAAGCAGACTCCCCTGCTGAACAAGGAGGCTGATGTGGGACTCGATCCCAGGACCTGGGAACCATGACCTGAGCCGAAGGCAGACCCTTCACCGACTGAGCCACTCAAGCGCCCAAATTCTTTTTTTCTTGTCATGGGCAGACAGGTATGTTAAGTTTTAAAAAACCAAATTTTAAAACTATGTACCCCAGGGACGTCTGGGTGGCTCAGTCCTTAAGTGTCTGCCTTTGGCTCAGGTCATGATCCCGGGATCCTGGGATTGAGCCCCACATCGGGCTCCTTGCTCTGCGGGAAGCCTCCTTCTCCCTCTCCCACTCCCCCTGCTTGTGTTCCTGCTCTCACTATCTCTCTCTCTGTCAAATAAATAAAATCTTAAAAAACAAACAAACTATGTACCCCAAATGACTCCATGTTTGTGAACTAGATCTATGTATACAAAAATCTGGAAATACACTCGACTAATTTCTGCTTATTTAAAAAAAAATAGTGTCTCGCTCTATGAATGTGTATCCTTGAAGAAAACGTATAGAAGGTGTTTGTAAGGAGCCCGGAGACCCTCCAGTCCGGTCTCCTCCTCCTCATCTTCCCTATTCTAAAACTTAATTATGCTGGTGGTTGCACACTGTATACATTTACCAAAACTAATAGAACTAACCTCAAATGGGTGTATTGTATTGTACGGAAACTGTACCCCCCAAAAGGAAAAAATTAGCAGAAGTGGAGAAATCTGTATGTAAGGTCTGTGGGGTTATAGGGACAGTGTCCTGGTTGTGATGTTGTGCTACACAGGTGTTACCTTCAGGGGAGGCTGGCGGCCCCCAGGAGCTGAAGAGGCAGGGAAGGGTCTGCCGACACCGTGATTTCAGGTTTCTGGTGCCCGGAACCACGAGGGACTAATGCCCTGTTGTTTCAAGCCACACAGTTCACAGTACTTGGTTACGGCAGCCCCGGGAGACTCACACGGAGGGTTCTGACCTTCTGATGGTAGTGACATTAGGACGGGTGGAGAGTAGAGGGAAGGGATAGGCCATAAAAAGTGACAGACTGATTGGTAATCCTTTAGGGAAAAAGTAGTAATGTTGTACTCCTTATGTCGACATAAAAATAAAAAAAAATCAGATGGACCAAAGGTTAAATTTGTAAGCTCTGTGCCCAGGAGCTGTCTGTCCTCGTCCCCCAGCCCCTGACAACCCCTTATCTACTTTCTCTCCATGGATTTGCCTGTTCTGGACATTGCCTATAAATGGAACCATATAGTGTGTGGCCCGGGTGCCTGGCTTCTTATGCTCAGCATTTGCATTTCCCTAATCCACTCATGTTCTTTTTAATCGGAGCTGAAGTTTAAAAAGCGGGATATTTCTGGGGCGCCTGGGTGGATCAGTTGGTGAAGCGTCCGACTCTTGGTTTTGGCTCAGGTTATGGCCTCAGGGTCATGAGACCGAGCAGTGGGATATTTCTGAAGCTCCAATTGTTGTCATCCCTTGAGAACCGTGGAAGGCAGGTCTCCCTGGGCTGATTTCCCCACAGGGGCTCCTGAGTGCACCTGCTTTCTCTCTTTCCGACTCCCGTCTGCTATTCTGGACGCAGGGGCCTACCCAGCTCCCGACCTCTGGATGGAGGCACCAGGAGGGAGGCTGCCATGGAAATCGCCCCAGGAAGACTCTGGGTGTCCAGCAGATGTGGGTCTGGGCCCCCAGCAGGCCTTAGATGTCATTATTATGTTACTATGTGCCTGCTCTAAAAATAGCCTGAGTCAAAGAGCAGAGGCCAAGAGTAGGATGTAGTAAAGGAATGTCAGAGAGTAGGACAGAGCGTAGGACTTGAAGAGAGGCCACAGATGTGGGGACCACAGGGCTTCCATCCCACAAAAGGGGCTACCAGATGCTCGCAGGCAGATAAAGAGGCTTTATTCTGTCTTCTCCACCCCAGGGAAAGGGGTCTTTTGCCCAGGAACTGGCCACACGGGCCTTGCCCAGCAATGGTGACAAGCTTTCCACTCCCTGAGGTGAGCACAGGGCTGGATCGGGGAGCCCCACCTCTGCCTCCTGCAGAAGGTCTGTCCTGAGTGGTGGAGGTGTGTGTGTGGGGGAACAGGTGACCATCATCCTGGTCTCTCTGGGACCGATTCCATCCTGGTTTTTCTTCTGCTGGAATGAGTTGACTTGCGTCCTCCATATTTCCAAGTTCTAACCCTTGGGACCTGTGAATTTAATCTTATTTGGAAAAAGCGTCTTTGCAGATGTAATTATGGCAAGGATCTCAAGGTGGGATCACCCCAGATTTAGGGCCACCCTAAATGCAATGACACCTGTCCTTACCTGAGAAAGATTTAAGGCAGGCACAGGAAGAAGGCCACGTGAGGATGGAGGCAGAGACTGGAATATGTCTACAAGTCAAGGGATGCCAAGGATCACGGGACAACCACTGGAAGCTGAAAGAGGCAAAGAAGGAGTCTCTCTCCAGGTCTCTAGAAAGAATCAACCCTGCTGACATCTCGATTTCAGACCTCTGGTCCCCAGAACTGGGACAGAATACATCTCTGTTGTGTTAAGCCCTCCAAATTGTGGTAATGAGTTATGGCAGCCTAGGACACATGGCTACCCAGTATAAGGGATTTTCAGTGCTAAGACCGGGAGAATCTTGAGCAAATCGGGATAGCTGGTCAACCTGGCATTTGAAATATCTGCCATACTTTTTGAACTCGAGTCAAAACACATAAGCTAGCTTTGGCTCACATAGCATATGAAGTTTCTCTGGGTCACGACTGGTAACTTTCTATGTCACAGTTTCTACCCTGTCTGTCCCTCTGGTGTCAGCTTTGTATAGTATTCGGGGCCTTCTGCCTCAGAGGGCATTGATAGCAGGAGGTAGGAATGGACAGGGGGTGCCCTTGGCCTTCTCAGCAGTCCTGTGTGTCTTTGGGGGTGTGCAAACCCTCTACATCTCAGCTTCTCCTCTTTTGGAAAGAGGAGATGCTCCTAGCCTGGCCCTCAAACGGCTACATGATAACCTGTCTTTCAGCGGAAAGATGCAGCTGAACGACAAAATGCCAAGTGGTCCTCACCTTCCCGCTGCTTGCTCCTGAGCCGGGAGACACTGGTGGGTTCACCTAGGAAATTGCCAGCATCTGGGTGGCAGCAGGAGTCTGGAAGCTTCATCCTGGGAAGAGAGTTGGGCTGTCCTGTGGAGAATATCTACTGGTTTCCTCTTCCTTCTGCTTCCCCATTTCCTGCTGGACCAAACCAGGGGACCCGCTGATTCTCTAAGCAGTGAGACAACCGGAAAGAACACAATCCCCACCACCTGCTGGACCCTGTTTTCCTTGTTATGGATATAGGTGCTCAGGGGGCTGCAGTATTGACCCCAGAGCACCGCTGTGGGCACCTCCTACTCCCTGACCCCTTGGGGCTGACTCTGCAGCTGTAAAGGAAAAGTCAGCTTTGTCTTGACACCGTGGGAGCCTTGCCCGGATTCATCCTGAGCTCTCCTGCCTTCCCACGGTGGTCAATCGCAGGAAACCTCCTCTGATGTGCTGAACGCAGCCCAGGAGCCCCCCAGAGCCCTTCCCACGGTCTTTGGCAATGCAGAGCCCTGCGGCTCGAGATGGCGCTGCCCCCGGGGCCGAGGCCTGCCCCTGGATGTGACCTCTGGAAACATAGGCCAAGATTCTTTTGATCTCACAATTTCTGGAGTGCAAGTATTTAGAAATGTCTTCCGCCCCAAAGCTGGGGTGGCCAGGTGCCGGGGAGGGGAGGCAAGACTGAGGAGCGGGGTGAGCTGTGGACAGCCCCCAAAAGGGGACCCGTTTGCATGTGGAGGGGCCGGGAGACAAACCTTCTTTTCTTTTTCTTTTTCTTTTTTTTTAAGATTTATTTATCCATCTTATTTTTTTATTTTTAAATATTTTATTTATTTATTTGTCAGAGAGAGAGAGAGAGAGAGCACAAGCAAGGGGAGGGTCAGAGGGAGAAGCAGGCTTCTGGCTGAGCAGGGAGCCCGATGTAGGACTTGATCCCAGGACCCCGGGATCATGACCTGAGCCAAAGGCAGATGCTTCACTGACTGAGCCACCCAGGCACCCCTTATTTATCCATTTTAGAGAGAGAGAGAGAGAGCGTGAGAGCGTGGGGGGGGGGGGGGCAGAGGGAGAGAGAATCCCCAAGCAGACTCCCTGCAGAGTGCAGAGCTGGATGTGGGGCTGGATCTCACCACCCTGAGATCACGACCTGAGCCGAAATCAAGAGTCGGACACCCAAACCACTGAGCCCCCCAGGTGCCCCGAGACAAACTCAAGAGGCTGGTCTTCTATTTTCCTCACATACTGTGTTGTCCATATAAAATAATACATGCTCCCAGTAAAAAAAATATATTTATATTTTGTGTTTTCGTATATATTTAAGATACTTTAAATATGCTTTTGTATATTGTGTTTTCCATACATATAAAACATACGCTCCCAGGAAAAGCAGCTTATAAAATTGAGCTCTAACTTACATTAAGTAAAGGGTACGGATCTTAAGGAGAGAGCTCGGCATATTTTCACGCGAGTTGATGTCTGTGTAGCTACCGCTCTGAGAGGCACAATGGCGTGGGGAAGGCCTCCTCCAGCCCCCAGAGCTCACCTCCGTTCTCACTTGCAACCCCACAGATTGGTTTGGCTGTTTTAGAAATCTGTATAAATGGAATGGTACGGAATGTGCTCTTTTCTGTCTGGCTCATTTCAGGTAGTATTCCGTTGAGTGTCTACGCCACAAATTGACTCCTTTTTTGTTGACGGGACTTGGCTAGTGTCCCATAGGAGACATCCCAGGTAGCGCTGTGGTGAGCTCCGCATAGGAAGTGGGAGCGAGAGGACAAATAAGACACTTTCCTGATGTGAAATCTGTGGGTCAGAGACCAGCTGCTCCTCCCGAAACCCTGACCCACAGGCGGCCGGAGAAATTAGGACCCTGTATTTGAAAGGCATGGAAAGGAAATAATTTTATACCTACAGCAAAACAGGTAGATGGTTCTAGTGATGTGAGTTTTGAGACTCAGCAGCTCAATCATGGCGTTCCTTTGCTTACATACCTTCATTGCACAATGTCAAAAGGAAACGTTTGTTTGATTTTGGTATGCACTTTAGAATAAAAACCCCAGAACCAGAAGGCACCATCATTCTCCATCTTGTTTCTCAGGCCATCTGCACCAACTTACCACAGCACCCTTGCCTTCTGAGCCTAGACTGGACCTCAGAATCCTTCCTAACCAAAAGCTCCCTGCGGTCAGTAGTGACTTGAGTTGGTGTGAGTTGAAGCCTTGCTGCCCCCACGATGGCATGTCATCTACTATTGGGTTGAGGAGAGGGTAGAGGTGGGGAGGAGTGTGGGGGAGTGGGTTGGGTTGAAGAGGGGAGTGGGGACGGGAGAGGGCGGGCCAGGAAGATTCATGATAAATATGGAGATCCAGTTATTGGAGCAAGACCTGCATTGACCATATCTGTTGGTTCCTGTCTGGGCTTGTTGGCCCCGCAGGTGGGCTAGTTTGGTGACGAGGTTGGGGCCTCCCCAGGACAAAAGAGAGAGGGGCAGGGGGTGGGGGCCGGGGTGACAATGGGCAGCAGCTGCTGTTCCCCTCTCCAAAGTCTCTGATACCTTGCTCTAGGGTGGGCTGGCCGGGGCTTGGGTGCAAAGAACAGACTCTTCAAACACCTGGTATCTGAAGCTGAAGATCTTTAACGACAGGACATTTTCCTCTTCTCTTTCCTGTAAAGAGCAGCTTCCCCCTCTGGCTTTGGGTGGCTTTGCATTTGAACTTGGACATGCTGATGTCTCTTCCCACAGCCCCTTGCTCATCCTTCCAACTAGTTCTCTGGTTCTGTGTCCCCCCAACATCCTCTCTCTCATCCCTCTGAATAATGAAAGGTTTCTACATAATCCGAGGGAAGGATTTTAAGGTCCAGATGACCAGAGGTTGCAACCTGAATGTCTGGATGGCTAAGTGGGTAGCATTAGGCGCCCCGGACACTCCTCACCCACTCGTCTCCTCCGTGTGTGTGTGTAGGTTCACACGATTCTCTGCGCACACAATCCCTTTGTACCGTATGTACACCACAGACACGGCATTGAAAAGCCGAAACATCAAAGCTCTGTTACATCTCAAGCACTGAGCACCTGCTGGACAGGTGGTGGCCTGGGCGCCAGGGGAACACCAGCAAATAAGACAGGGTCGCCGCTGCCTTCAAGGAACTTTGCCCAACTCCCAAACTGGCAGGCATCCTTCACCATCCAGATGTGATGTGTGGCCAGTGATCAGCCCAAGGTGGGTCCTTTTTTTTTTTAATTTAAATTGTGGTGAGATGTACACAACATAAAACCACTAATTACATTCACACTGTTACAACCACCACCACCGTCTGTCTCTGGAGGTGTTTCATCGTCCCAAACTGACAGTGTCCCCATGGAACACCAGCCCCTGACAACCTCTCAGCTTTCCGGATTCGACGACTCCAGGTACCTCACGTAAGTAGAATCCGAGAGGATCTGTCCTTTTGCAACTGGCTGATTTCACCGAGCACCGTGTCCTTGAGGTTCCTCCATGTGTAGTCGGTGTCAGAATGTCCTTCCTTTTTATGGATGAATCAGATTCCCTTGTCTGGATGGACCCCATATTGCTTACCCGCTCATCCATCGATGGCCAAAATGGGGTGCTTCCGTCCCTTGACTGTAGGTGATACTGCTTCTGTGGATCTGTGGACATGGGAGGTACACATACTAACCAGGGCTTTTAAATATACTGAATTGTCAACATTTAATACTTGGGAGATTTCACCCTCCAAGAATATCCAGTGTCCAGCTTCTTGTGAAAGATAGGGCACTGTGGCCACACTGGGCTGTGGTCCTGTGTGTCAGTGACCGGCAGTGAGCAGCTCCTCATCCCGGGACAGTGGCATTCGGACACAGACCAGAGGCTGACTGCCGTACGTTATAGTGCTTACGTTGTTGTTTTCCTTTTAGTCGAGTTAAAAAAAAGCCAAAATATTTCCATTACCTGCGTCTCTATCAAACGTGGAAAATAGGAAACAGGTGGAAAGGTCTCCATGTTTCGGGGAGAGAAGAGTATTCCTGCGTATGGAGTATGCACGCAGGGTAGGTCTGCGGGCCAAGAGCCCAGCGGATCTGGTTCATCCCCAGCAAACGGGTCCCTCTCCCATTTTGATTTCCCGCAGGGCATTTTAGTGGACCTCTGGCTGGGTTCCGGATGAGGCTCAGTTCTACTAGTAGGTGACTAAGTCATCTAGGTCATGATATCCTAATCATGGGTTTGATTTCTGATCAGTGGAATCCTAATCGCCCCCACTGCGAACCTGTTAGGCATAGGAAGCAAGCAGGTGTGGACGGTTGAGTGGTGGCCGCTGGGAAGACATGCGCAGGTCCTGACCCTCCTTACCTCTGAATGTGAGCCTTTATGGAAGAGGGTGCTTGCGGATGTAATTAAGGATCTGGAGATGACATCATCCTGGATTAACTGAGTGGGTCCTAAGTCCAATGACAAGGGTCCTTCTAAGAGACGGAGGAGTAGAAGGCCCAAGCAGGAGGGGCAGCCACGGGACCACAGAGACAGAGACTGGAGCGAACAGCCACAAGCCTGCAGGTGCGGGCAGCCACTGGGAGTGGGAAGGCAGGAAGGATCCTCCCCTACAGCCTTGAAGGGGTGGCCCAGGCCGACTTCTGAGCTCCAGAGCTGTGAGAGAATGAGTCTGGGATGTTTTAAGCCCCCCAGTTCGTGCTCATTCTTACAGTGCCAACATAGCGGGTGGCCAGATTCTCTCTGTGGGTGAAAGGGAAGCGTGGCATCCTTATGGATGCAGGTGACGCAGGATACGAACGCTTTGGTTGCATGGTGGCCTCTGTGGTCAGTATAACAGGACAGGAGGCCTTGCTCAGCCTACGTACTAGCAAAAGGGCAAAACTACATGAATCCCCATTTTAACCAAGAGGAAAATGGGCACAGAGAGGATGCGATTTACCCGGGGTCTGGTACATAATCCATGGCAAAACCGAATATGGGATCCCCCCCCCCCAAAAAAACAAAGAGCAAAGTGTAGGTAGTGATGATGAATGCTTCTCACTCAGGGTGAGAGGAGGCAGGAGGGCCCTGGCTTTTCAGGTTATCTTTCAAAAGAATTTTCAGGTCCACATAGCACCTCTTTGCAGTTGGGAATTGTGGGTCTTTAGGATGAACATCCGTCTCTGTTCTTGCTTACGGGCCATTTGTATTTCTTAGAACTGACTGTAACCACGTTTCATATGAGAAAAGCAAACTTCTTTTGAAAAGGACATAAAAAAAAGAAAATGATGTAAATAAGAAACACTACTTGTTTAATGAAGTCTTAAGAGTAGCGATATCAAGAATCACATGACCAAAAGCAAACCCGGAGCCAGAGACTTTTCAAGGCCAGTCCTCCCTCGCGGGTGTGGCGCAGGAGAAAGGACTTGTCCTGGACAGACACACCGGGCTCCCCACTGCCAGGGCCGGACGCAGCGGATTCATGCTTGTGGCAGGTGCTGTCGTCTGCCTGTTCACCTGAGGCTTTCACACAACACACCGGCCTTCCCGAGGGCTTGTCTCTGCGGTGTGGTTGACTCAGAAAGGCTGGTTCTTGCATTTGTTTTCCAGAATGAGTTTCTCACAAGGAGCTGCTGGTTAAAAGAACCCCTTCCCTAGTTAATTCCAGATGGGGAATACATTCAACCTGCATATTTTATGAGGAGGGTAGGAGGTATCCGTTAAGGTGTTCTCTCTGTTTAAAAATCAAGCAATCTGAAGATTGCTTCAATCTGATGATTGAAAAGTGTCGTTCTGCAAAGTGAGCCAGCAGGAGGCACTTCACCAGGATTTGCCCTCCCTGCGGCAGGGCCCCCCCCCCACCGCAAAGCCTTTTTTTTTTTTTTTGCTCCAGGCAATGAAAGGGAAACTTTGTTGAGGCCCCAGGTCCTTGGGCTCGGGCAGGAGGCCACCCTGCGGGCGAAGGAAGAGCTGGTTGAGGGGCCTTATTTGACCTCTTTGGGGCACGGGTTGTTGGTGTGGCGCAGTTGACAGCCCCGGGGATGTCGCCGAACAAAATGCTTGCCGCGGTTCGTCTGGTGGCAGTTGTATTTCTGGGCCAGTGTGTGAAGGGAAGGCTCGATGATGATGCCAGCCTGCAGATGAAGCACCAAGTGCAGGGTGGACTCTCTCTGGATGTTGTAGTTGGACAGTTCTGCCATCTTCCAGCTGTTCGCCCACAGAAATCAGATGCAGCAGGTCAGGCAGGATGCCCTCCTTGTCCTGGATGTTGGCTTTGACATTCTCAGTGGTGTCAGTGGGCTCCACCTCGAGGGTGATGGTCTTGCCTGTCAGGGTCTTCTCAAAGATCTGCATGCCTGCGTCCGCTCGTGGTAGGGAGAAGAGGACTTGACGCTTCTAAGAGGATTGGCGCACTGTACGGCCCGGAGAAAAGCTTCATACCCCTCCTGCATGAACTCGGGTTTGCCCAGGAAGATCATCCACACACCTAAGTCCTCATGGGATAGCTTGGGCTGGCCCAGAGGACAGGCCTCTCTCTCAAAGGCCGGCTCGCCCCCCGGGACCCAGGCCAGCTCAGAATCCTGGCCCCACATGCCCAGCTCAGCAGACCTGGCCGTTGTGTGGAACCTGGTCCGTGTGGACAGGCTCTGGGTCACCCCCTCCCATACCTGGACTCTCACAGCCTCCTGCGCAACCAGTGGGCCGAACTCTCAAGACAGCCCCAGCAAAGCCTTAAGAAGGCTGGTGCTCACTGGAGCATCCCTGCCCACCTTCCCTGAGCCTCTCTGATGGAGGATGGGGGCTTAGCCAGGCTCTGGGGGTGGGGGGGTGCACACTCAAGCTGCTCCTCCTGGCTCCCCTCCCCCAGCCCAGCCTTTGGGTCCCTCCCTGGCGGCATATTTATTAGCCAACCAGAGGACCAGGGCAGCTCTGGGGAAGCCAGCTAAGCCGACTGAGCCCTGCTATTGAGGCTCCCTGGCCTGAAACACAGCCCCTACTTGCAGCCTCCCTGCTTTTTGTTTTGATTTTTGGTGGGGTCCCGGAATCTGTTTTTTTCAAAAATTGTGCTAAAATACACAGAACATGAAACTTACCATTTTAACTCTCTCAAGCGTATAATTCAGTAGCATCTAGTACCTTCAAGATGCTATACAAGCGTGACTACTCTCTGGTTCCCGGACATTTTCATCTCGCCACAAGGGAGCTATACTCACTCAGCAGCTGCTGACCAACCCCCCCAGCTCCCCCCCCCCAGCCCCGCAGCCCTCCCCTGCTTTCTGCCTCCTAGGATTTGTCTATTCTGGACATGCGGCAAAAAAGGAATCCTGTGATGTGGGGCCTTTTGTGTCTTTCTTCCCCTCTGCGTGTCTCTGAGGGCCATCCATGCAGCGGGGGGGCGGGGAGCGGGGAGGGGACTTCCCTCCTTTCCAGGGCGTGTCATGTCCCGTGGTGGGGACGCACCGCACTTCGCTGATCCCTGCTTCTGTCTACACCCGTGTCTTTGGGCTGTTTCCACCTTTTGGCAATTATCAAGAATGCTGCTATGGACATTCGTTCCTGGGACATGCACCAGCCGTGGCACCCCTGGTCACCCGCGCCTGCGTGTGTCCCCTGCTGAGGAAGCCCTGGCCTGCTTTCCATGTGGCTGCCGTGCCACGTCTGCAGAGGCACCTGTCACTTTCCTTTCTTTCTCTTCTTTTATTATGATGGTCCTCCTTTGGGTGTAAGGTGGCATGCTGTGGCTTGGACTTGCATTTCCCAGGTGAGTGTCCTCTCTGCGCTCCTTGGTGGCTTGCTTGTCACCGACACCTCCTCCGATTCTTGGGTCCAAAAGGAAGTAGAACTAGGTCAGCGGCCTCCAAGCTGCTTTGTCCATGGAGCCCTTGCAAGAATTTGGAAAAATGCCCTTTTGGTACCTTTTGAGGTTGGTATCTACCGTTTTTTGTCATTAAGTTCACAAGGGTGCAAAGGATGGGATTTCTGGTGTATTGTAAACACCAACTTTTACTTTATTTTATTTTATTTTAAGATTTTATTTATGTATTTGAGAGAGAGAGAGATTGCAAGGGCAGGAACACAAGCAGGGGGAGTGGGAGAGGGAGTAGCAGGCTTCCCGCCAAGCAGGGAGCCCGATGCCGGGCTCGATCCCAGGACCCTGGGATCATGACCTGAACAGAAGGCAGAAGCTTAACGACTGAGCCACCCAGGCACCCCAAACACCAACTTTTAAAAAATAGAACAGTTCCTCGCTCGGTAGAAGCAAAACCTGACATTCTGTCCTGCTTTCAAGGTCATTGAGTAAATCCTGTTCCTCAGTCACAGACAAACCAAACCAGCAAACCGCTTTGCACCCTAGGATAACCCCAAATCTCAGCGTCCCCCAATAAGAAAACCCTGTTTATTTCCTGTGAACCTCTGATAATCAGAATTTTAGCCCTGACCTTTGCTCTTCCTGTCGTGTGTCCTGATCTTTAGGATTAGCATAATCATGTGAGAAAGTGGCCGCTGGAAACTCGGTTTTCTTGTGACTTTTTTTTGCCTTTTAAATACTTGATGGCGTTTTTTGTTTGGTGAAGTCAGCCTCCCCTGCACTCTTTGCAAGAAAAGTTTCTTTTCTTTTCCTAAATGCAACTGCCTCCCATTTCCCTGGGGCCATTCTTTTAAATATATCAAATGAAATGTAAATAATGTAGTGAAGTGACCTCTGAGACCAGAGAGACCAGAGAGATAGACAAATTCTTCTTGGTTCTTCTCTCTTTCACCTGGGGGGGGGGGGTCCTGTCTCACTTCTTCCCCTGAATTTTATTTTAATAAAAACATTTTTATGTTTGAAAGTAATTCACTGATCACTCAAGCATAGGTTTCTTTCTTTCTTTTTTTTTTTTTTAAAGATTTTATTTATTTGACAGAGAGAGATACAGCGAGAGAGGGAACACAAGCAGGAGGAGTGGGAGAGGGAGAAGCAGGCTTCCCGCTGAGCAGGGAGCCCGATGTGGGACTCGATCCCAGGACCCTGGGACCATGACCTGAGCCGAAGGCAGGCGCCCAACGACTGAGCCACCCAGGCGCCCCCAAGCATAGGTTTCTGCAAGAAAAGCATAATTTAAATTTAACGTGTTATTTCCGGCAACTCTAAGGCTCTTAGTATGAAAAAAAAATTATTCTGGATTGAGTAATGCAATTAATCAATTGACCAAACAAACGTAAGTATATTAAATTGTGGTATATATTTATTATATATGTAATATATAATATATAAATACAATATATATAAAAGTTAAAATTTTGAACTGCACCTTTTTTTTTTTTTTTAAAGATTTTATTTATTTATTTGACAGAGAGAGAGACAGCGAGAGCAGGAACACAAGCAGGGCGAGTGGGAGAGGGAGAAGCAGGCTTCCCCGCCGAACAGGGAGCCCGATGCGGGACTCGATCCCAGGACCCTGGGATCATGACCTGAGCGGAAGGCAGACGCTTAACGACTGAGCCACCCAGGTGCCCCTTGAACTGCATCTCTTAATGAGATGGATGGAGCTGCATGTTTTCAAATAGTTCATATGTCTTTGGGTGAGTATTATTTATTTCCTAAGACTTGGTTCATTCCTGTTTTCATTTATTAGTGTAGACTATGAGAAAACTTTATATCAATTCACACATGATAATGGGAGAGTTTTGCTAGGGCTATGTTCCTCCTCTTTCTGAACTTTTTTTTTTAAGATTTTATTTATTTGAGAGAGAGTGAGGGAGGGAGCACGAGGGGGGAGGGGCAGAGGGAGAAGCAGACTTCCCGCTGAGCAGGGAGCCCATTGCCGGGCTGGATACCAGGACCCAGACATCACGACCTGAGCCAAAGGCAGTCGCTCAACGCACTGAGCCACCCAGGCGCCGCTTTCTGAACTTCTTTGGAGATTTAAGTCAAAAGCCACGCAGTGATTTATCACCAAAAACAAAATTTAAAAAATTGACTGGATTAGGTTCTCTTCCGCATGAATGAGATACCGGGATTTCTTGGCACTCCCGGTATGTGGCATGTGAGTGGCCTGGGTCCCTTCCTGGTCCCCAGATTCTCCCACCCTTCTCCTGCTCCTGCCAGGCGGGAGGGAGGGATGAGGAAACGGAGGTGTCCCCGAGGTCGCGGGTCCCGAGGCTCAGCGTCTCGCGGGTCCTTGCCGAATGAGCGGCCCGGACCTGGTCGCCTTCGGACACCGCCTGCTGCGCTTTGGTCGCGCCTGCCCCCGAGTCCCCGCGGATGGCAGGTGTCTGGGCGCTCCCGGTAGGCTTGGTGGTGGACCCCGGGCAGCCGCGGCGACCTTCCTGTCGGGGAGTGCGTGCCTAGGAGGCCACCCCTCCTCTGACGTGACCCCACAAGGTGGATCTGCAGAGAGGGTCACAAAGGGGAGGGGTGCACCAGCTTGCTGCGCGTGCGCGGACCCGGCTGCGACCCTCTGCGGGCTGTGCCTGCGAGTGTAGACGCCGGGGACCTGTTCCAACAGCGCATCCTCAGGTGTCCGGGTCCCGAGTGGGTTTAGGGTGTGTGTGTGTTGTACGAGGATCACGGTGTGTGTGGCTGGCATGGGAAGGGACGCGTACAGTGGGGGTGGATGCGGTGAGTGCAGCGCGAGTGATGCGTGCGCGCGTGTTACGTGTGCGCATGTGAGTGGTGTGCGTGCTGTTGTGTGCGGGTGTCCATACGGTGTGTGGGGGTGGGATGGGACAGGGCAGCGTGCGTGGGCGGCGCGCGCGGCGTTCCGTGTCGCGTCCCGCCTGCGCCCCCAGCTCCGGGCTCAGCGACAGCGCGCCGCCTGCGGCGCAGGCACCTCCCGCGGAGCGGAGCGCGGCGGGTAACCATGGCAACAGAAGCTCCCGCAGCTCGGCGGTCTGGGTGAGGGGCGCTGCGCACCCCGGACGGCGGGCGTGGGGGAGGGGAGGCCGCTCGCCCCCAGAAACGCGCGGACGAGCCGGGCTGCCCTGCGACACACCCTTGCGAATCACCTCTCGTTGACACCCCTCCTGATGGGGCGCCCAGGCCCATCCTCGGTCCCTGCTGCTTGCCTGAGGGACCTGGACCCCTCGCTCGGGTCCTCCGCGGGCCTGGGGCTGGGCGCCCAACGAACGAGTCCAGCTGCCTCGCCTCGCAGCCAGTAGATGCGCAAAGCTCTCAGTGCCGTCAGGTGCGAAGGCGCAGCAAGGCGGTCGGCTCCCGATCCTAAAGATGGCCTGGACCGCAAGCACCGCTGTGGGGCTTGATGATTGGCAGGTGCTCCTGTTGGGTCCCAGGCGGATGGGCCAAAGGGAGCCGCCGCGTTTGACAAAGGAGCCTCTTCAGTGGGGAGGAGAGGATCTGGGCCAAGCAGTTCCCTGGGTTCTGGGAAGAATAGACTTACTCGCCTCAGCGGAGAGCACCTGAGAGAAAGGGCTGGCCTGGCCCTACTGGGATTGAACTTGGAGATACCTGTGCTCCCCTCCCACTTCCGCTCAGGGCTAGCTGGTGGCTGAGGCTGCCTCAGTTGTAATCCTGTTTAACCTGCGGAGGTTGGGCCAGACCAGCTTCTATTCATTCATTCATTCATAACCTTTATTTTTATTTTTTATATTTTAAAGATTTTATTTATTTGACACACAGAGAGAGAGAGAGAAATCACAAGGAGGGGGAGTGGCAGAGGGAGAGGCAGAGGGAGAAGCCGGCTCCCTGTAAGCCCAATTCAGAGCTCCATCCCAGGGCCCTGGATCATGACCTGAGCCGAAGGCAGACGTTTAACCGACTGAGCCACCCAGGCTTCCCTATTTTTATTTTTTTAAAGATAAATTTAATTTATTTATTTGAGAGAGAGAGAGAGAGAGAGAGCACAAGCAAGGAGGAGAAGCAGAGGCAGAGGGAGAAGTAGTCTCTCCACTGAGCAGAGAGCCTCACACAGGACTTGATCCCAGGACCCTGGGATCATGATCTGAGCCCAAGGAGACACTTAACTGACTGAGCCACCCAGGTACCCCCATAACCTTTATTAAGTGCAATGATTCTCAAGTGTGATACTGTGGACAGCAGCATGAGAATCCCCTGGGAACTACTCAGAAATGCAGGTTCTCACGCCTACTCCAGACCTCCAGATCCAGACGTGTATGTGTGCTCAGGCTCACCTGCACAGCATCTGATCGAACAAAGAGCTTGGGAGGCACACAGATCCAGAGTGGCCTTTGTGCGTAGCATGGGGCTACATGATCCCTTCCCTCAATGGATCTGAAAGCAAACCTGATTTGGAAAGTTCTACTTCTCTTCTCTGAACAACCGGCATTCCATTGGGGCTCCCTCTAAAATTTGGGGAAACAAATACTCCTTGACCACGCCCCTAAGGTTGATGTGGTTATTTCAGAGGAGCCGGGGAAGGAGAAGCTGGAGGAACAGGAGGTTCTGAATTCCTATTTCAGAAGCTGCTTGAGAAAGGCTTCAAGGGGTGTTGAAGAGCCCGAGAGTGCCGCCTCCTGGTGACAGCATGCGGGGCTGGCTCTACAGGGGCGAGGCCTCCTGACAAAGGGGGCTTTCACTGTCCCAATCATACGCCCTGTCACTCTTGACCTGGCCAGTCAGTACTTGGATGTCCCACCCATTACTGCCAGCCCCTGGACTGGCTCAGTTGAACAAAGGCTTTGAGCTGACAGAGAGCAGTATATGGATGGAGCAATCAGTGTTGAGTGTCAGTCACCTCCATGTGGCTCCAGAATGCAGTGCTCTGCTCTGTTTCAGCTGGAGTTTTCTCCTGTTTTCGTTAGGCTGATAGTAAAATGAACTTTGTATGGTCAATTACAATGTTAGTTTTCAGTAGTGTCCTGAACTCCCCTGGAGGGAGTCTCTGGACACCTGCCCCGGGGAGACCGAGTGCTGCCCTCCAGAAGTTTCCGGGGCTGGTCACGTGGTTGGGAGCAGAGGGGAGGCAGGCGAGAGCAGGGGCGGCCTCCAGCAGGTTTGTCTCTGGCTCCCCTCCCTTACTATTTATACATTCTGTCCTGTCCCCCCGCCAACCGCGCTATTTTTCCTTTAAATTAACTCATCCTTCTTAAGTTAATTTTCAAAGGAAAAAAATGGGAATTAACAGATATAAATGCAAAAATCAGTAGTTCTCACAGCAAACTAAAGGTGATCATAAAAGCCAAGACAATGCAGAGAGACCCGTGGGGTAACATTGTACCTTTTGATACATTGCCCACCCCAGCTCCGAGCCTGGGCCCCCTCTGTGCTACAGCAGTGAGGCGTTTAAGGCTTAGTGTCACTGACCCCAAACTTCCTGGGAGAGAAGCAAGAAGGCCTGGAGGGGAGCTGAGAAGAGAGCAGCTGGGACTTTCTCCCCAGCCATTCCCCGCCTCTTCATTAAGTCCTAAAGCAGAACACGTGGCAGGTGGGCCTTCGCAGGCCGGGTCCTGTTCCAAGCGGTTTGCAAATGATAACTCATTTAATCATCAGGACTAGCCTATGAGACGGATACTGCTATCATTCCTGATTTTACAGTGAGGAAATGGCCCAGGGGTTAGCAACTTGCCTGGGGCCGCACAGCATTGCATCAGTGAGTGTGGGGGTGTGGGGGCTCAGGGTGGTGCCCTGAACTCCCCCCACAGCTGCACAGATGGGAAATATAGCCTCACAGCACTGAGCCCTGGTTATTTTTCTCTTCGAAAAAGTCATTGAGCTATTCTTAAGAGTATCTGTTGGCCCATCCCCTGGAAAGTAAACTAGGCTGAGCAACCTAACAGGGCGCTCTCAGAGGAAGGCTGGGTGTCTTAGAGACCTGTGGGTCATGGTGGTTACTCCAGCAACTGTGTATGCTCACTGCTCTGCAGTTAGGAATGCAGAGGATACTCCCCCTGGTCCCCTCCAGCCAGATGGGGCCGACTCCCGAGGGCCAAGACCGGATCCGGGCCTGTCCAGAGTCAGAAGCTGGTGTGAGCAGGCAGGCTGGTCTGGGTATCCCAGCATAGGCTGCCACGGGGGTGGGGCATTTCTTCTAGGAAAATTATTGGATGCAGGGCCAGGGACACAGGGCCTTTAAGGCCAAGGCAGGACTCCAGGTCCGGGTAGCTGGTCAGGCAGCTGCCGAGGGTGAGCTGGGACGTATCCTGGAGATGGAGGTGGAGATCAAGTCATAGGTAGAAGAGGCCCAGGGAGGGGAGAGGGGGCTTCACAGGCAAGGAATAGGCAGGTCCTGCAAACGCATCCGTCAAAGGATGTGTCTCACGCTGTTACAGCTGGATTTGTTTTCCGGAGCTGCACTGGACAGGTCGGCACCTCCCACAGCAGTTTTAACTGTGCCCATGGCTACACCAGTGGGGCACCTGCCTCCACGCATTACCCTGGGCCGATCTCAGGGAGGCGCGCCTCTCCTTACTGCCCCGTGTGTTTTCAGATGAGCAGCCTGAGGCTGGGGAAGGTCAACTACCACCCCAAGGTCACAGCCTGTGGGTGGGGACAGACTGGAGTAGGAGCTGCTCTACTCCAAAGCCTGTGCTCTTAGAAAGTGGTCCTGAGATGCTCTGGTCTGCACAGTGTTCAGACTAGGGGGTGCACATCCTTCTTGCTCCTGGCCTGGCCACCCAGTGCCCTCTCTGGAGCCGGTCACTGCTCTTCTGGTGTTGAGAGTTCTCCAGCGGTATTTTTTTTTTTTTCTTAAAGATTTTATTTATTTATTTGACAGAGAGAGACACAGTGAGAGAGGAACACAAGCAGGGGGAGTGGAAGAGGGAGAAGCAGGCCTCCCGCCGAGCAGGGAGCCCGATGCGGGGCTCGATCCCAGGACCCTGGGATCATGACCTGAGCCGAAGGCAGGCGCTTAACGACTGAGCCACCCAGGCGCCCCTCTCCAGCGGTATTTTGATGTCTAGAGGTGCAGGGGTGCACACACTCTGTCCCCCTTCCCCTCCTCACCCCCACCAAAGGTGTCTACTATTTGCAGTGCTTGCACCTTATTTATTTATTTATTTATTTATTTGCAGAACAACGTGGCTTAGAGATTCTGGTTCCCTGTGAGTCCACAAAGAACGTTCTCATCCCACCCTTTGTGGCACCTCTCCCGGCAGGCCCACCAGGGGCTTCCCAGGGGTTGTTAGGCGGCCTAAGGCATCAGGAAGTCATCACACCTGGGGCCGACTGCTAAGGCTGTTAGAAAACCCAGCAGGCTTTGGAGCAAAAGGCCCGCAACTTACAGCTGGGCCCTGTGACTGCAGCGGCCAGGCTGTCCTTCATCCCCACCGGAGGTGCAGCCGGCCAGCCCGGCGGGGCGGGCACCAGGGCGGAGGCGTGCGGCTCGACGGGAGCTGGAGACCCGGGCCGCGTCCGGTCTGAGCGGGGGAAGGTCCGGACCTCCCCGCGCGGGGCTCCCGCGCGCCCCCGCGTGGCCGCGGACGGCATGGCTCTTGGGGCGGGGCCTGCGGGAAGACGGGGAGAGCGGGGGGGGGGGGGGGGAGGAGGCAGGGGGAGGGGGACCTTGTGCGTTCCCAGGCCTAAACCCGGGCAGCGGCCTTATTGCCAGCACCCAACGACTGAGCATGGGCTGGGGCTGGGGGGGACACTGAGGTCTGTGGTCAGGTGGGGAGACGGGCTCATCCGTGTCCAGCGGACTCACGCCGTGAGAGGGTAGCTTCTGGAGGCTTCCAGGAAGAGGCAGGCCTGGAAGAACAACTGTATGTTGGCTGGGGGGAAGGGCTGGGCAGGGTGAGGACAGGTCTAGGGGGAGGGGAGAGGAAGCAGGGCTGCAGGGAGGTTGGGAGTGGTGGGCGGTGGGCTGGGCAGGCAGTGGCCGGGACACTCACGTCAGGTTGTGAAGGGGAAGGGCCCCTGTGGGGACTCCAGACCCTCCGCTGGACCCAGGAGGGCATGCGTGGGTGGGGGTGGGGGTGGGAATTGTTGGGGGCGTTACACCCTTCCCCACGCTGGGGGCACGATCCTGGTCCTGGCTGGGGGTCATGCCACGCACACTGCAGACCCAGAAGGGAGGAGACCCCGAGGGTGCCTCGGTTTCCCCTGACACTCCGCCTGCTCCCGCCTGGGTAGGGAGGATCATAGGTCACGGTGAAGGGCTGCCCTGTTTCTCAGGTGAGCGACAAGTCCTTCGGGCACTGTGTTTGGAGTGAAGAACCTGGCCCACAAGACGGCAGCCCTCGCTCGGAACTGGATTCAGCAGCCGTGATGACCAACCCAACTGGGGAGGCTGTGCCCACGGCTCTGAGCTCCATGCTGGGCGTGGGCTTCAGCCCGATGGCCGACTCTGCGGTCTCTTCCTGACCTGGCCTTTGTGACCTTGCTTTGGGAGCTTGAAATTGGCCTCAGTGGGAGCACTTACACCACAGAGAGGGGAAAGGGCACACGTCGGGACTTTTACTGCTTTTGGTCTGGAGAGTGGGTTTGCTGGCAACCCCCCCCAACCCAGCGCAGTCACGGGTCTTCCCTGTGAAGCTGCCGTTTCCTCGCCTGCGAAGCCTGAGCCCACCTCTCGGGTGTCGTGGAGAAGAGGCCTGGGGAATCTTATTACATCACTGCCTCACGCAAGGACGGGTCCCCCTGAGCACAGAGCGCCAGTGATGGAGGCAGCTGAAAGGACTCCAGATGAGGACTTAAAACCAGTGTTCAGACACAGCTCTGTCGCTTCCAGGGTCCCGGGCTAGCCAGCTAACCTCTCAGGCTGCAGCGTCCCGTCTGGGTAAGAGGGGGTCTGGCAAATCATCTCCCTGGTCCCATCCAGCTCCACCATTTGGTGGCGAGAGCCCCCGCCCCACCACACACCCCTGCAGCCCCTCTGTCTTCTGGCCTCCGTCCCACCTCGGCTGCCACGTTCCTGTCTCTCCTCGGGGCTCAGTGAGTGGCTCTGTCCCTCCCCGGGCAGCCCAGGCCCCGAGTTGCAGATGCAGCCTTCATATCACATCTGAATCTGTCCCTGCTCACAAACCTTGAAAGGTATCTTGAACCTGTCCATTTTGCACCATCTCCGCTCTGCCCCCAAGATGTTCTGCCCAGACCCCGAGGGACTGTCCTAAGTTGCTGTCCCTCCTCCCGAGCCTGGCGGTCTTGTGTTCCTTTAGTCATTGGTGTCGAATCAGGTGCATCCCCGTGTCACTTGGCTGGGGGTCCCCGCTGCCTGTCAGGGAAGCCTGCTCCCTCTGTCCACGGAGAGCTCATCATGTACTGTCCTTGCTTACCAGCCTCCAAGCACGGGCCTCCCTTCTCGTCCACAGACACGAGGGCCAGGCCCACCTCGGGGGCTCTCACTTGCCCTCCCCTGCCTGGGGCCTCATCCCCCCGCTGAGCGAGGCTGGCTCATCCTCCTCATTCAGGTCTCCCACTCCCCGCTGTGGCCCAGTCCTCTCTCTGCCAGTGACACTGGACCTGGTCCGTCACCTCGTGCACTGATTTGTTCTCTTCCTGTTGTCCGCCCTCCGTGGCCCCTAAATCACAGACTCTGGGGTGCAGGGCCCAGGCTGCGTCGTTCACTGCAGATCCCCAGAGCCCAGACCAGAGCCTCACACCAAGCAGGCTCCCACTGTGTGGTGTGAGAAGGAATGGATGATTGGCTTCTGCTCTGGCTGGAGGGCCATGGCACCGCAGGGCAGGAACAAGATGGGGCTGTCACACAGCACGCCAAGTCCTTCGAGCTGGCTCCGTGGATGTTCCCGGACCCCTGCAGCCCCCCCCCCCACACCTGACCCCGATGGTTTCTGGGTACTCCCTTGCCCCCGGAGTACCAAGGCCTTGCAGGCAGGCAGCGAGGAAGCTGGGGAGGGTTCACATCTCACGGGCTGTCTGTCTGCTTCGGAAAGACCCGCTGCAAGCCTAGAGCAGTGCGGCTGGAAGGGGCTTGTGGGGGTCTCGAGGACTGACTCCCCTCTGCCGCGGTGTGGGGGCATGAGGCTGGAGCAGCAGGGAGCCCAGGCCCACCCTCCCCTCCACCTCCTGGGCTTCTGACCTTGAGCGGTGGGGCATTATGCGACCTTGACCAGAAGAATCACAGCCACCAGCAGTCCCGTCACCAGGAGGGGCTGGCCACTTGGCAGGAGGGCAGAGCCTGAGGAAATTCAGAGCATCCAGTGAATGAGGGAAGTGGGAGCAGGCCACCCAGCCCTGCTCCTCGATGGTGGGTCAGGTGCTCTCCCCACTGCCGCCCCACAAGCCCCCCGATCTCGACTCTCACCAAGGCCTCTCCCCTGAGGAGTAGGGCCAGCACACCTCCAGCCAGCCCCCCACTGGGGTCTGCCATCTTGTCAGCTCCCAGGTGACCTATGGCCCTGGGATGAGCCAGGGTGGGGGTGAGGGCGTGTTGGGGGGTGGCCGATAGAGGAAGACTCCTGGAGGGAGCCTCACATGGCCATGCGGGAGAGCAGGTCACAGGGAACCAGGAGTCTGGAGGTGGACTTCACCAGGGGGCCTGTCCTGTGGCCAAAGCACCTGCTTCTCTGGCCCTCAGTCTCCCCAAGGCTGCTCACTTCCACCTGCTCTTCCCTCGTTGCTGCCAGGGGCTTGAGTGTCAGGGGCTTGAGATGTTTCCGGGGTCCAGGACAAGGAAAGAACAGGCGGCCTCACGTGGCTGATGGCACTCCCTGGTCTGCAGCGGCCTGCTGGCGGAATGGGCAGCCCCTTACCTGAGGTTCCCTGGAGCGTGGGCAGCAGAGTGCTCAGGAGCCCGTCGTTGGCCTCGGGCACGATGCCCAGTAGATGGCACATGAGCTCGTACACATGGATGCTCTCGAAGGGCTCCACCTCCAGGCCCCTCTTGAAGCTGGGGCCTACGGCCCGGAAGATGGTCTTCATGTCCATGACTTCGTTGTGAAAACCGTGCTCTCCCTTGTTGAACTGCACGCTCAGTCTCTGCCGGGGAGGGGAGGTCCTGAGCCTCTGCAGGGACTCCCAGGCCAGCCCTGCCGTCTCCGGCAGCTGCACCCCTGTGGGGGCAGAGGACCCCTGGGAGGGGTTCACACGTGGGGGCAGGAGGGTTTCTCTGAATTCTGAGCCCCCAAAGATCCGCGGCCCAAGGGATGGGCCTCGGGGAAGACCTGGTAACCCAGGGGCAGACCCCAGGCACAAGGGGTGGTGCCTGTTCTCACCAGCACTTCCTTTCCCGAGTCCCTCTCCCCTGCCTGCACCTCCTTCCCCTTCGGCATCCCTCGGCTCTCCACTGACCACTGACGGCAGAGCGGGCTCCTTGCCCTCGCTTCTCTCTCATTCCTTATGGCCAGTCTTCCCACACTTTACCCTACACGCATGCACACACACGTACATGTATGCACACACATGCACACAAAGCATGTACAAAGCTCATACGCACACAAATCTCACACATTTACACCCATGTATACTACACGCACACACACTCCGATTGCATAGTGATGGGTGTGTCCCTTTGGTGGCCAGTGCCCCTCCAACTGGGGACTAGTGAGAAATAGGGGGTGCTTTTTACAAAATGGAAAGAGACCCAGCCACCCAGTGAAGGAGCCTGTCCCGAGCCGGGCACTGGACAGGCAGCTCACCCCATGGATGACGTAGCCAGGGTCACTGTACATGAGCAGGGGGGTGATCCTGGGGTTGCTGGCGTAGTGGAGGGATGTAGGGAAGGACTCCTTCTTGTAGACGTGGAGTTTGGGGTGGGCATCCTTGAGGACCTCATACACCTTGTCCAACATCCCTTCCTTGGGGAGCAGCATCCCGTTGGGCCCATAGTCCAGGAGCTCAAACTCGATGTCCTTGAAGGTGAAGTTGGGGAACGCATGGAACTCCACCAGGTCCGGGGCCTGCTTGTTGACGGTGGTCATGCCGTGGTCGGACGTGATGATCAGGTTGAGACTGCCCTCCAGGCCGCTCCTGCTGATGCTGTCCCGAAGGTAGCCCACCGTCCTGTCCACCTGCATCACCATCTCCTTCCTCTGCTGGGACTCGGGGCCATACTTGTGGCCCGTGGAGTCTGGCTCCCCAAAGTAGAGCGTGACCAGGTCCAGGCCCTCCTCGGTGAACCACTTCATCACCGTGTCGATGTTGGCCCTCCACTCCGCCTCATCTTTGTAGTTGTGCAGAACGCCTTCCTTCCGGCTCAGTGTCACGGCCATGCCTTCATAGGTGACGTTCCCGCCAGGGTAGAAGAAGGAGCCAGTCTTTAAGCCCTGCCAGGGAAGGCGGCATTAAAGCCACAGGCCTCCTTGGGCTTGCCCCCTGCCCGTTCCTGCCGCGGTCACGGCTTGCCCCCTGCCCGCCCGCCTCTCCTCCCGTCGGCTCACTCAGCCCTGCTCCCGGCGCAGGCACGGGTCTTTCTTTTGGGGGAGGCCTTTTATAACTCTTATGTTGCCACGGCTGATACTGATTTTATAGAGGAGAGATCAGGTGCCCAGTGGACCCAGCATTAGCGACCTAATGGATATAAAAGTGTCCCCAGATATTTGGCATCCTCCTCGTCACCATGGCCCTGGGTCCCCATGGCTGAGCTGCCCAATCAGCCCTCCCCTTCTGGCCTGGAGACTGGCCTCTCCCTACTGTATTCTCGTCCAGGCCCTTCTACCTGTGTCCCCTTGCCTGCCCTTCCAGCCTTCAGCCTGGTCATCCATCTGCCTGGCTATCCATCTGCCTTTTCATAAATCCATTGCTGCTTTATTTACAGATCCTGTCCTTTTTGAGCCATACGTCCAAGCTCGCCCTGTCTGCATGTCCGCTCCCCAGCTGCCCTTCTGTTTAGACCGAGCACCATGTGATGCCAGGCTCTTAGCTCTGGCTTTCTATGCGTGAGCCTGGCGTCGGGGTAGCTCCTTCCAGAGTAAAGGGACTCTGACCTGAGTAGACGCCCTGCCCAGAGGGTGGGTGTAGGCTCTGAAGTTCATTCTGGGCTCATCTTAAAAACCTCCCTTTGACCTTGTTGAGGAGCAGGCACACCTCGAGGGCCAGGAATTCCCCAGAGCACTGCAGGATGGAGGGGTTCCTGGCTCAACCCTACAGCCCACCCCTTACTTATCTTTCGTCCTCTGGAAGTTAGCGGCCCAGCCCCGGGAGGAATTCAGAAGGGGGAAGGCAGAAAGCTGTTTTATTGTTAGGTGCCTTTTTGTTGAGTGATCTTATTTTCCCTGTGTGGACCCCTCTCCCAGAGCCAGGGGCCCAGGGGCGCCGTTTTCCTTCCCGTTGGGAGGATGGGGCCCTCCCTCTGCATCCCAGGGCTGCAGGGAGGACTGGGCAGGGCCACGGAGCCTGCTGGTGGATGCTCATCAGCACCCAGCACCCACCACCCTCGGGGCTCCACTTAATACCCCTCCATGCTGGGAGCCCAGGATTCTGGGGGGGGGAGTAGGCCTGCATGGGTCTCACAAGGTCACAGCCTTTCTGGGCCAGGTCCTCCCTTCCCCTGTCCCCCGACTGCCGTCCGTGGGCTCGGGGCCAGCATTACCTGCCGTTGGGCTGTGATCCAAATGGGTATGCTGCCGTAGTCCCACCATGTCTGGATGCCCAGCGTGGCATGGTAGGGCAGCTTCACCTTGCTGGTGGTATTGTAGTACATGTTGTGAACCACTCCGTGGTTCTCGATGTATTTGCCTGTGGGGTGGGGGGAGGAGATGGCAGAGGGGAGGTAGGAGGTGGGAGGGCAGGAGGGAAGCGGGCAGGCTTTCGCACACGCGGCCGGGGGGAGCCCCCGTTCGGGGTCACAGGCACATCCTCTCCAAACCCGAGGTTCTATGACCTGTTCCCGTGGTTTCTCCACCAGCTAAATGTGCACACAGGGCAAACGCACGTGTGTGTGGATGTTATCTGTAGCCTCGTGGGTTTTAGCGAAGACCGGTAGTGACCCAGATGGTTATCAGGAGGGACTTAATGAGACAGCTATGGCCCAGTCATAAAGCAGAATCCCAGGCAGACATTTCAATGCACCACGTGGAGCTCCATCCATGAGTTATTTTCTAAAATTCACTTTTTGTGTGGGACACACATGCACTCGTGCTCAGAAGCCACAGGAGGAGGGACGATGAAGAGCATGCCCCCTGTCCCCCCATCCCCATCCATGATCTAGTAAGGAAACAGGTGGCATGCAGGAGGGGAGAACCAGATGTTTGCAGCAGGGGGCCCTGGTCACAGAATGCTGGCATACGGATGAGCCGTCCGTACTGAGTAGGGTCTCCCCCCAAGGTCACGTTGACCCGGAGCCTCAACATGTGACCTTGCTTGGAAATAGGGTCTTTGGAGATGTGACAAGTTAGGTTAAGATGAGGGCAGTCTGGGTCACGGTGGGCCCTATGTCTATGGATGAGCGTCCTCACAGGACGAGGAGAGACACACAAGGGGAAGACAGCTGGGGTTGGAGAGACAGGCCACGGAAGGGCCACGGAAGCGCCACGGAGGCTGGGAGCCGCAGGCAGTGTCCTCTAGAGTCTCCCGAGGGAGCATGGCCCTCCTGACACCTGCATTCTAGACTTCCAGCCCAAACAGAGCCATGGAGGGTTTGAGGGCATCTCAGGGGCCGCAGTGGGAAGAGCAGGAGCCTCAGGCTCATCTCTTCTGCCTGTCTGGAACCCGGCCACGCTCACTTCCTCCAGAAGCCCTCCTGGGTTGCCACCTTGGTTGGGGGTCACGGTTTAAAACGGGACTGCTGGGCATTTTGATGCCTTGTTTAAGTTCCCACCAACAGTGGGGCTTGCTGATGACCCCCTCCCTTGGCCGTGCTGTGTCTCCCAGGGACAGCATCCCCTCCTTGGTCTCCTTTGTCCCTGTGCGGTCCCTGGGGGGATGGGGCTCTGTGCACACACCAGGCTCCCTCTGTCGGTTCCGCTAGATGCTCAGCCCCCTCCCTGCCCCCAGGCCCCAGCCCGAGGCTGACGCTCACCAGTGACCAGGGTGAAGTGGCAGGGGCTGGTCATGGTGACAAAGGCTGGTGTCATGTAGTGGGCCTTCACTCCATCGAGCGCCATGGCATCCAGGTTGGGGGTTTGTACGTCCCGGTCATAGTTCCAGCGGAAACCGTCAAAGGACACCAGCAGCAGCTTATTCCGGGAGCCCTTCCTGCCGAGCGGAACCCCTGCCCCTGCAGCCAGGAGGGTGGCCAGAGCCAGGGCCAGGAGGACAGCCGAGTGCCCCATGATGGGCTTTCCAGACATGAGGGCGTCCGGTTGGTTCCTGCTGAGGAGCAAAGTCCCAAGGTCAGCCGGGCCGGTCTTGCCCTGTGCCTCCTTCAACACGAGACTGTGCACATACCTGATTCTCAGGATGCAGCCTGGGTCGCCGCGTGCCTGCCACCCTGGCCCAGCCCTCGGGTGGCATCTGCCTTTATTGCCGGCAGAGCCTTCTGGGCGGGCTTCTCCCCCCCCGCCCCCATGCACACGTGTCCTCGCAGGGAGGATGGGGACCAGTCCCAGAGGCCTGGAGAGCAGAAGGGGCCACTCCATCCCGCAGGCCTGTGTCCCCACTCCACCTCTCCTAGCCACTCTTGGCCCCTGTGCCCTGCTCACCCTGGCCCCAGAGCACTGGGAGGGGCCCCTCCAGCTTGTAAGTTGGGGAGAGCTCTGGGGTGCATGGGTCTCAGGCCTGCCTGGGTCAGGGCTATGGTGGGCTTCCCAGGACCTGGGAGTCAAGGGCCGGCAGCTCAGCCCAAGGCTGGCTTTGTCTGTGGGAGCCCCAGCTTGGGTGAGCCCCCTTTCCTGCCGTGCCCATGAAGGGGTGTCCTGGGATGAGGCAGCCACAGCTCCAGCCTGGTGGCCCGGATTAGCGCCCACCGCACCTGCCCCCTTGGGTCCCGTGGAACCTCAGAGAGGCTCACAGATGCGGGTGATCTCACTTGTGGACTTCATCACACGAGGCGGTCAGAGGGGGTCCCTTGTTAGCTGTGCTCATGGGGGTGTGTGTGTGTGCAGGAAAGGGATCCCTGAGTTTAGTGTGCGCACCCCCCCCATCTCTGCTCTGTCCGTCTCCCTCTCTCAGGACCTATGAAGCACGTTCTGTGAGCCAGGCAGGCACGGTTCTCAATTCGGGGGGACACAGCAGTGAATGAGACAGATGAGCGAATAAGGAAAACAGCAAAATAGTGAGGCTGGGGAGGGGCAGCACCCCAGGTGGCGGCCAGGGTCGAGTCAGAGGATGACGTGTGTGCACACGCAGAGAGGGTGAAGGACGGAAACAAGCAGTCCCCTGGGGCCACACTGCGCTGGAGGACCTCCCGGTGGAGGTGTCCAGGAGGTGGTGCGCGTCCTGATTTGGATTTTCTTCATCTGCGCCCCTGCCAACAGCCGCCCCCCCTCCCGTTGGCTGCCGCAAGCGGATGTGCTCACCACGCGAGTCCCAGCTCACCCGCGCCACAGGAGCATATTCAGAGCCTCCTCTGAGGTGTGGCCCAGGGACCACGGGTGCAGATTCTTGGGCCCTCCCCGCGCAACCTGCTGAAACACACCCCGGGGGGGAATCCTCGTCCAGCAGCGGCCCCCGAGCCCTCTGGCACCAGAGGGTGCTCCAGGCTGCCCTCCTGTGTCGGCTGCCCCGGGCCTGGGAGCAGGCATCTCTCGGGGGCCCTGGTTCCTTTTCTTGGCGGGCGGCCTGGGCTCCTACAGCCAGCGCGGGAGGGGTGGGGCTGGGCGGGGCTGCGGGGCGGTGGGCCGGGGCACAGCAGGTGCAGGACTGCGGGGGTGCGGCACCCTCCCTCCCACGGCGCAGGGCCCCAGCTCCAGGGAAGGGCCGGGCAGCCGTGTGCGAGTGGGGGCAGGTGCCTTGGGAGAGCGCGGCGGGGCCGCATTTACGCCGGTGTTGGGGGGCGAGGACCAGGAAGGCTGCTCTGAGGGCCTGACGTCCCCGGAGGCCTACGGGATGGATCGAGACAGCAGAGTGAGCTGGAGGAGGGGCGGGGTCGGGCTGGAGGCAAGGGGGCAGGTCATGGAGGAGCCTAGATCCTGGGCTAGCTGTCGTCCAGAGTAAAATGGCTGCCAAGAAGAAAGACTACATTTCCCAGCATTCCCGCCAGCGAGGGCTGGCCACGTGACTCCGTTCTGGCCAATGGGACGAAAGGAAACTGTCGCGAGCCCGCCCCGGCTCTCCCTTGCGGGGTCTTCCTCCCGCCGGTGCCTGCCGCTGCGGGGCCGCCCTGGGCTGGACGGTGAGGGGCTCCCGGGCGGCGCGGGTGTGCGCCGAGGGGGCGGCCCCCGAGGGCGTCGTGGGCGGCGTGGCCCGCCCGGCTGCACCTCGCGGGCGGATGTGCGCGCGTCGTCTTGGTTCTGTTGCCTTGTTTGGGTTTTCGGTGCGCCTCAGCGGGACCCGGTCCCAGGCTCTGGGCGGCCTTGCCGGGTTTAAGCAGGGAGGTGACCTGAACTGCGGGCGGCCGCGCGGGCAGGGGGGAGGCGGGAGGGGCCAGACCCGGCCTCGGGCAGAGGTGGGGCCGGCGCGGGTCCTGGCGGCAGGTGCGTGCAGGGGTGCGGGCGAGCGAGGCCTCGGGGACCTGCCGGGCCCGTGGGCGGTGTGTGGATTCAGGGCCTGCTCACCCTCGCCTGCCCGCCGGGGCCCGGCCTGGGGGCGGCAGGAGACGTCCGCTCCTCGCCCTCGCCCTCCCCGACGTCGCAGCCCGGCCTTTCCCCGCCGAACCGCCCTCGCGGCTCGCCCTGCACGGGGCTCCTTTCCCTTCCGTGGCCCCGAGAGCACTTCAGCAAGGGCGGGTGTCCTCGCCCACTGTGACCAGCAGTAACGGGGCATCTCTCCAGACCCAGCGCTCGCTTTACCCCGGATCTCATTCGCGCCTCAAGGTGGTTCTGGAAGGCAGGAGTTAGTAATGTGCGCACTTCGTGTGTGGGGAAACCGAGGCAGAGAGAGGTTTCAGGTCACTCAGCAGGTGGAGGAGCCAGGGCCCAGGACCCTGCTTTGACCCACTTCTGAGTGCCATTGACCTACCAGCCACTTGGGACCCTCTTGCCCGGCTTTGGGGGGCTGTTGACTTCTTCTTCTTCTTCTTTTTTTTTTTTTTTAGATTTTTATTTATTTGGGAGAGAGAGAGAGAGAGAGAGAGCACAAGCAAGGGGAGCAGCAGAGGGAGAGGGAGAAGCAGGCCCCTGCTGAGCAAGGAGATGCGGGACTCGTCGATCCCAGGACCTGAGATCATGACTTGAGCCGAAGGCAGACACTTAACCGACTGAGCCACCCAGGTGCCCTGTTGACTTCTTTTAAACATGGTGCGGCTGTGACTACGGTGGGGTATCACGGACTTTTCCCTCTTACGTTCTCGTCATTCCTTGGGGTGCGCTACCTAGGAAGGGGTCCTTGGACAAGGACGGAGAGGCTGCTTGGTGCTTTGAGTCCTCTTGCTGTCAGGAACGGCTGAGGCTGTGAGTCGCTGGTCCCACCAGCCATGAGTTGTCCTAACTCCTCTGCCCCACGGTGTCCGTTGGGTTTTATTTTTTATTCCTTTTGTGTGCTTAACAGGTGTGTAATGATGTCGGAAAGCGTTACCTGAGAGAGGCTAGGAGATTTTCCATGTCACACTTTCTTCGCTCTGCTCCCCATGGGCAGATCGTTGATTGTCTCCGACCATGGGTCAGGTGGTCCAAGCGGCCATCGAATCTTAGGGCTTCATCGGTTCTGTATGTATTTTGTAATATATATGTTTGGGAATCTATACTCTGCAAGCTGTTTTTCATAGACCTTTTATCATTTCTATCTGTCACTCGTAACTTTTCCCACTCTCTTGCACACTGGTCATTCTTCGGGTAGACGGTAGACCCGAAGCTCCCCAAAGACAGGGCTTGCCATATTGTTCATCGTCGTATCCCCAGAGCCTGGCACGGGGACCAGCCCAGAGTAGGCATCACCCTGTATTTGTTGGATGAACAGATATGCTTAGAAGGAAAATTTGTGCAAATATCTATCGTACTTTTGGTTAGGGAAAACATTTTTTAAAAGAAACTCTTTATTGGACGACAATCTCAGGTTTAAGGAAATACTGCAAAGATGGTAGAGTTCCCACATGCCCCGCGCCTGGTTTCCTCGGTTAGTAACATGTTACATTCTGTGGTGTGTTTGCACAGCGCGTGAGCAATATTGGTTTAAGTTATTATTCTGTTCAGTATTGACAGGCCCACATTCTACTCAGATGTCCTCAGTGCCTGCCCCGCTGCCCTGGCTCTGTTCCAGGGTCCTATTAGGTCATCACCATGTCCCCTACATCCCTCTTGGGTGTGATCATTTCTCAGACTTTCCTTGTTTTTGATGACATGGACGGTTTGGAGGAGTGCTGGTCATGCATTCTGTAGAATGTCCCTCTGTTGAAATTATCTGTTTTTCTCTTGATTACACGGGGATTATGGGGTTTTAGGAGGAAGGGCACAAGATAAAGTGTCATTCCCATAACATCATATCAAGGGTACATCCTATCAATGTGACTCATCGCTGCTGCGCGACCTTGCTCCTTGGCCAAGAGCACGTCTCCAGGCGTCTCTGCAGGATGGCCATTCTTTCTCGCGCTCTCTGGTCTTTGGAAGGAAGGAAGGTCACCATGTGCCACCCACACTTCAGGGGCGAGGGGTCATGCTCCACCTCTGTGGGGGCAGAGTATCTACATCCATTATTTGGAGTTCTGAGCAGGAGATTGTCTCTTCCCCCCATTTATTTATCTCTTCAATAATTTATATCAGTACAGACTCACGGATATTTCTTTCACACTGGATTATATCCCACTGCTACCTGGTTGATTTCGTTGCTCTAATTGTTCTGTCTTTGGCCACCAGGAGCTCTTTCCATGGGCTCCTGGGTCCCCTTGTCATGCCCGTTGCTTTTTTTCCTTGAGCACATCCTTGGTCTCTGGCACCAGAGGATGCTCCAGGCTCCCCTCCTGTGTTTGCTGCCCCAGGCCTGGGATCAGGCATTTCTCAGGGGCCCTGGTTCCTTTTCTTGGTGCTGATACTAGAGACCAAGAGCTGGGTGTGGCAAGTGACAGTGCCCTTGTTTCTGGCCGTGAGCGACACTTTCTCCCTGTCTCCTGGTACGGTGCCTGGCACAGTGGGCCGGAAGGAAAGAAGGTGTGGATGTCGGGAGCAGGGTTTGGGCTCTGATGGATCTCCTAGCTTCTCCTTCATCTCTATGCAGCAGTTGAAGTGATGTTTCCAAACCAGGAATCACCGTCTCCCTGTCTGGCCACCGTGTAGTCCCGGGCTGGTGTGACCTGCCAGGGAGCCCCTGACGCCCCGGCAGGGGGACTGGGCGCAGGAGCAGGTGATCTGGCCGGGGGCTGTCCCCTCTGTTGGAGGCATGTGGAAATCCTGAGCCCACCCTCCCCATGTCCACAGTGACAGGTGGCAAGCTTGGGTCTAGTGGGTCTCTCCCCGTGCCCAGTCCATGCCCCTTTGGAGTGAAAGCGGTGGTGGTGCCCACACAGTTTGCTGGAGAGGAGCGTTGCCATCAGGATGGAGATGAACAAAGAATTTGACCTGGGGACATGGCAGATGACCCTTCCCAAACAGGGTCCCGGATGTCACCGTTGCCATGCCAGCCACCTTGGGAGGGGGTCCCTGTGAACCTGTGGTGGGGGCTGGATTGGGTGCTTCATCCTCGTGTCCCTGGGAGGCCTGAGCCGTTGAGCCTGGGACAGGTGTCGGGGGGGGGGGGGCAGTGGGAGGCCACCAGGAGCCACACGCAGACTGGCCTGGGCTCAGCAGGTGAACTGCAGGAGGCACCGCGATCGGTGGTGTTCCTGCGGGAGAGACAGTGGCCTGAGGCTGGCGGTTCCCTCCCAAAGGGCCATGGTGGCCAGCGGCACTGTGGGGGGGAAGAAGGAGCTGAGAGACCCAGCCTCCCTCCGCTCCCTCTGCTGGAGGGATTAGCAGGCCCCCCCCCCAAGATGAGCACCCTCCCTCCGCTGTCGTGGGAGGCGGTCACCCCTGCCTAGTGCCACTGGGACCTGTCTGCTGGTTGCTCCCCATGACGGGGGCCTGACCTGACCTTCACGACAGCAGGATTTTATGAGTGCGAAGATCTACTTTATCAGTTGCCTCTGCTTTTTATTACCACTCAGGAGCTTTATCTCAGCGGCCACCTCGCCGCCAGCTAAATGAGGATTAATATTTTAACAGGACTATGTGGTGGGGGTTAGCAGGACTCTCCGGGAACACGGGTGCTCCCCTCCCTTGCAGCCTCTCCTCTGCCCCCCAGGCCTCCCTCCTGGTATGCGGGGAGGCGGAGTCCTGAGGTCGGAGAGCTGGGGCCACCTGGTTCCCGACTCTGGGATGGGGGGTGGGGGGAGGGCTCTGGGCTGTGGGGACGGGTTGTCTTGAAGAGCAGATCTGTCCCAGGGTAGGGATAGCCCTGCAGTGTGAGGTCCCTGAAGAGACCAAGGGACAAAACCCAGGTTCTCAGGTGGGGCTTCCTGGATCTGCGCACTTGGCCCTGTGGATCCCCGTGTCTGAGGGACCCCTGCATCGGTCTCCTTTCCCAGAGCCACCATGTCCTTCATAAGCTGGAGGAAGGGCCCGCCCCCAACTTGGGAGCTTTTCCCCATGGCCCCAGGCAGAGCTGGGGACCTTTGTGATTCTTTTGCTGAACTGCTCGTCACCTCTGTAATTATGAGTTGGTCTGCTTTTCCCACCACTGAGGAATGAATGAGGGAGGGAGGTTGGCTCCCTGAACGAGGGACCAGGGCTGATATTTGCACACTTGTGTTCATAGTGGTGATTCACAAGAGCTGAAACACAGAAGCAAGCCGGGAGTCCCTCCTCGGATGAGGGTCCGTCCACACGGTGGAATATCATGCAGCCTTAGACGGGAAGGACATCCGCACACCTGCTGCGGTGTGGACGGACCTGGAGGACATGGAGCCAGCTGGAATCAGCCAGTCACAGAAGGATGGGTAGTATAGGATTCCATTTATGTGAGGTTCCTAGAGTCCTCATAGAGACAGAGTGTAGGATGGGGGCACCGGGGGTCAGAGGACAGGGTGGGGAGTTAGTGTTTTAATGGGGACAGAGTTTCACTTTGGGACGATTACAAAGTTCTGCAAATCGGTTGCACAACAACATGAGTGCGAATCTCACGTTCTGTGTATTTTACTACCAGTAAAAATTTAAAAATAAAAAGACCCGGGAATCCTGGGGCCTTTCTGAGATGCCAAGGATGTTAAGGGGGGTTCAGCCCTCACTGGAGAATTCTAGATTCTGTGGTAGGTGGACAACCCCAGCGAGGCCCCGGCTATGTCAGGCGTTTCCAGATGAGGATAAGAAGGATGGGGTCCCCGCCCTTGGTGGAGGGCAGACCTGCACACCGAAATCACGGTCATAAAACCTCTACCCACCCCTCACCCCCATTTTACAAATAAGTAAAATAGTTTTAGACGTTTAGTGATAATTAAGAAGATAATTTTGGAAGTAATTCATACTCATTTCAGAACATTTGGAAAATACAGAAGAGCATAGAGAGGAAAATAAGTATATTTAAAGCTCACAACCCAAGGGATTGTGGCCACCAATGATCTTTCTCCTCGAACGTCATGAATATCCACTTACGTGTGGGTCAGTGTGACATAAATGTTAGTTTGGATTTTGTCTTTCTCCCTCTTAGTGCTTAGTGAGTGATGAGCTCAACAGAACATCCTCGGCCAGTGTGGGGACGCTGCCTGCAGGGGCGTGGGGTGGGGGCGTGGGGTAAGGGAATTCTAGCCGGCAGGGCCCCTGAGCTGAGCACTGAGGATCGGGACTCCCCCAGGCCCTGCTGAGCCTCGCAGGCCTGGGACCCCTGGTTCCCCATCAGTGGTCTTCCTGTGAGGTGGTCCACGGCCACGAGGCCCTGGATTTAGGCCACTTTGGGAGTTGGGGGCCCCCAGCCCTCCTCCTCCTCCTCACCCATCATCACCTCCTCACCCAGCTGGGCTTGGGGCTGCGCCCTGGACCCCAGGCCCCAGGCAGGCTCCAAGGGCCAGTGATCTCCCCTGGGGGCTGCAGGATGAGACTCTGTGGCTGTTTCTGAGCGGAACTGGCCATTCTTTGGGGCCATCGCCCTGCTCGGAGCCTTCCGTCCACCCGTCCCTTCTCCGCCCCTGCCCTCCACTGGCTCTCCTGCTGGGACAGCTTGGCTCCCGTCCTGGCGCTCACCTTCTCCCGGCTTCCTCTTGCCCTCCGTTAGCTGTTCCCCACTGTGCTCCTCAGTGAGCATGGCTCTCCACCATTTATTCAGGGACACCAGCTGCCCATCATGCGAGAATGGACTCCCAGGTCCAGAGAGTGTGAGGTCTGGTCACCTTGGAGAGCTGGTCGAGGGCTGGGCTGGCTGGACGCCCAGACTCAGCAGGACCCCACCTCTGGATCTCCATTCAGGAGCCCGAGGAGGTGTCCCCGGAGGTTTGTGGGGGCCGTGGGGCCCCTGGGCGGGGTGTGTGGCTCTGTCTGTGCCCTCCCTGTGCTTCTGGCCGGTACCCCGCGGCACCTGCTATTTAACAAGCTCGCTTGCTGGATCAGCATGAAGGAGACTCCTCCCTTCACTGCTAGACTGGCTTGGAGGACCCCAGAGGGGCTGGGTGGACGCTGACCACGAATGGGGAGCTAGCCTGGCTGGGGAGGTTGGGCAGTGGCTGAGTCTGAGCTTTCCTTGGGCTGGCCAGAACCAGCCTGGATTAGCCCTGCTCTTCCTGCTTCCTCTGGCACCTGTGAGCTGAGGGGTGGGTCCCGGGTCCTTAGCCAGCGAGGTGCTGGCCCCGCGTTCCCACTGAGGACAGACGAGCGGGAGGGGCTCGGTGGCCTGGGAAAGATGCAGGGAGGGGTCTCGGGCAGATGGCACTGGGGCCAGCAGCCAGGCCTGGCCAGACTACCGACCCTGCGGCCCATAGTGTCCCCCAGCCCTGAGAATCTGCCCCGGGGAGGCCTCCTTGGCCTGTCCTGCTTCCCCCCAGCACCAGCAGACCCCAGCAGGTCCATTGCAAGGAGGACAATGAGAAATGAGGGCTTCAGCATGATCTGTCCTGGGCAGCAAAGGCCTGGGTGGGCATCTCCCCACCTTCTCAGAGCCCTTGGCCCCCTGGAGGACAAGGCAGGGTTGTGTGGGCGGGGGGAGTCAGCAGCACTGTCAGCTGATTGGGGCAGGAAGGCAGAGGGGGACAGAGCAAGGGGACCTGAGGGTACACTCCTGCCTTCCCACCCAGAGCCCCCAGTAACTTGGTCCTGTCTGTGGTTGAGCCCTCCCCAACCCCCCCAGAGGGGAGCCCACTGCTGGCTGCCACCCCCTTGCAAGCCCGGTCTCCCTTGCAGCTAATCCGTGAGGGTTTTTTCCTGGAACTTGCTTTGTCATTGTCCCCTGGGTGTTTTAGGCATAAATCTTTGCCTTTGCTTTCTTCTTAGAACTCCGGCTTGTCTGGGCCTCTGACCCCAGCCGTGGTCTCCAGAGCACCCAGGCTTGGAACTCCCCAAAGTGTGTTTCCGGGGTGTGCTGGCTTTCGAGGCTTCCCTTCTTGCCCCAGTGGCTGAGCTCTGCTGGGCGGGGAGGGGGCCGCAGCCGGGCGGGGGGTGCGCGGACCTGGGCCAGGGGCCGTCTGTCCTTCCACTGGCTCCCGGCTCTTGGCCGACCACCCTGGTGGGTGGGGGCAGGGGGCGGGCGTGGCAGTGCTGACTTTGCCCGAAGGCCAGGCAGGTCGAGGGCCCTTCTGGACACCGGGCAGCGGGAAGAGGACAGATGGCATCTGGGTCCATCGGGGCCGCTGTCCCAGGACCTTCCCTCGGGGGAGCTCAGAGCACCTGCTATCTTCAGAACCATCTATTTTATAGCCACTTAGATGCTGTGTATGTGCAGATAATGAAGAAGGGACATGTCAAGGCAGATAAGGGACTACCTTTGGCCATGCTGGGCGGATAAGGGACGGCTAACATGTCCCTGCTGGGGCTGTTCCTCCCAACTCCTCGCCCCCACCTGGGGGAGGACGGTGTCCCTCTCGTGCAGCAAAGGCCCTCGGGCAGAGAACCCCCTTTATATGGGTGCTGCTGTCGTCCGAGTCCTTCACCAGCGGGACGCTTGGCGACCAGGGGAGGTGTGTGGGGCCGAGCCCGGGCTGCAGACGGATGAAGTCAAGAACCGCCCTGTCAACCACTGTGACCCACCTGGGCCCGGGTCCGAGGGAAGGCGGGGGAGAGAGCGTGGATGTCCTCCTGTGCTCTGGCCGCTGAGACCCTCCAGGGGAAGGTTCAGGAAATCTCACTGGAGGCTGGCCTGTGTCCCACGTAATGCGGCCACAGCACGACAACCCGTTAATTTACAAGCGTCTCCGTGATCCTCCATCTCAGCTTGCGTTGTCCAGGGGGCCGCTCTGTTCGGCCAGCACTTGCGGGGGCACCCGCTGTGTGAAAGGCATTGGGGGAGGTGCTTTCTAAAGGCTGGGGTGTAGACGGGCACCCTTTACACTTTGCAGAGAGCCCCAGACACGGCCCCTGGCCCAGCTGCCCCCCCCGGCCCGGCTGCGGCCCCCTCCCCACCCAGCAGAGCTCAGCCACTGGGGCAAGAGGGGAAGCCTCGAAAGCCAGCACACCCCAGAAACACACTTTGGGGAGTTCCAAGCCTGGGTGCTCTGGAGACCACGGCTGGGGTCAGAGGCCCAGACTAGCCGGAGTTCTAAGAAGATCTGAAACCCATAACCCTCCCGGACAGGTTGCTTGGGGTCTGAGAGTAGGTGAGGGAAGGAGTAACCATTGAAGGCACCTGCTTGTGGGCACAGCCATAAAGCCCCCAGCATGCGGAGAGCGTGGTGCATCTTTGCTCTCAGGGATATTGGTGGCACTCCTCGGTGGGCAGAAGGGCAGGGGGGTCTTTGGTGGCTGGAGAAAGTGCTTTGCCAGCTGAGAATTTTTTTTTTTTACCAACCACATCTAAGCTGGTTTCTGTGAAGGATGAGATGATGCTGAGTCATCAAATCCTTATCACCAGGGACTAACAGCTGGCTTGGGCTGCTCAGGGACCCAGGGTGCTGGAGCTTGTGGGGGCCAGGCAGGGACTCTGAGCAGGTGCCCAGCCCCGCTGCGGGGGCCCTACGCACTCAGGGACACGGGGGCCGTAAACACCAGAGATGTTCCCACCCCAAGACAGGTCCCTGAGAAAGAGAGGAGACAGGTCAGGCATGCAGGATGGGTCAGCGTCTGCGATGGTCCGTGTCAGATGACGTTTGCAGGAGACAGGACGTGTCTTCCTTTGAAAAAATTTCTATAATGGAAGTTTTCATAATCCCTGAAAAATAGAATACAGAACACAAGGTCCTGTGCGTATCACCCTGATTTGACAGTTCCTGAGAATTGTCACGTTTATTTATCGTTTCCTTGCTCTTTGCTGTTCCCTTGGGTAACCCCCTTCAGTATTACTCTGTAATTTCCAGAAGGTTTGTTTACAATGATATCTAACCCCTGTAACTGCAAGGTCATCCCTCTAAAAATTATTTCTAAATTTTTAAATTCATCTGTTATGATTTTTCATCAATTCCATCAAGTGACCTTAATAAGCACCCAACACTGGTATTACCTCATTGAAGTATCCCCAAACCCATAGCAGACACTCTGCGGTTTTGCCCCCGTAAATTTTGTGACACAATTACAGCTCTGATAACACCGTATCAAAATCAGCAGGAATTCCTCCCTATGGGCTGATGCCCTGTCCGTAACTGACTTCTCTGATGGCCTCAGGAATACCTTTTTGCAGCTGGTTTGTTTAAATTGGGTTCCCAACAAGGTCCACACATCAAGTTTGATTGCTGGGCCATTTAAATCTCTCTGGATCTAGATCAGGCATCACCCCCACCCCAATTTCCCTCCTGCCATGACTTGTAGAAGCCAGATCAGCTGTCCTGCCCAGTGTCTGCACATTCTCCATCCGATTGATCTGATCACCTCCTGTGGCGTCACTTTGTTCCCATCTCTCCTGGAAACAGAAGTTTAGCTGTGGAAGCTTGATCCCATGCAGGCTCATCTTTCTGCTAGAACCCTTCATGGGCGGGCATGTGTCTCACCCAGAGCTCACCTGTGATGCTGGGGCCACTCAGCAGGTCTGCTGGACGGGCCCCAGCTCCTCGCTAACATCTTTCATCGATGGTCTTATCCATCCATGACCGTTTCAAGAAATAATTATGTCACAAAGAGCTTGCAAAATGGTGATTTCCGAATGGCATCGTCCTTCTGCAGTGAGGAGCTGGAATCCTCCTGTGAATCAAACCAAACCATCCGCATCAACTGGACTTACAGATTACCCTGGAATCCAGCTCAAAAGGAGACATCCTTAATTCGTTTCTTTTCACAATTTTCAAAGTAGAGTTGGGAGCCTGTTACGTCCAGTGGGTTTCCCTGAAATTTTGTTTTGTTTTCTCTTTTTCTACATATTTTTCTATTTTATGTATTTAGTGTGTTTTTATCACTTGCCTTTAGTATTCTTTTTAGGCTTGATTTGTCTCTCGTTGGCCAGGGATTTCTGACTTTTCCCCCCCTCAGAGGTGGCAGGCCAGGGGCGGGGAACAGGAGGAAGGGTGACTCCCTCAGGCAGCGGGTGACCGGCATGCTAGCCTTGCAGGGGCCTCATTGGGGAAAAGCTCTTTATTTATTTTCCTGTCTTGTTTGAAGTGCCTGGGTTGAGCCCTCTGATAACTAGCCATATCTAAGCAGAATCCGATTAGAGGGCAGGGGGTTCTGATAGTCACGGAGCCCTGTTGGGAAGAGGGAAAGAAATGCCTCGCCTGAAAACCCCAGAACCAGAACAAAAAGGTCGCCTGGCTTTGTAGTCTCTGAGAGGGCCACCAGGTGGCGCTGTCCAGCCACCGATCTGCTGGCCTCGCGCTACCCCAATGGGTTCCCCTGCCGGCTGCTTCCACCAGGCCCTGGGGGCCAAGGGAGGACAGAGTCCCCTGTGCCCCACAGGGTGCGTGGATGTGGGTTTGCTGGTGCTGTCCCCAACCCCGGCATGCTGGGCTCCACCCTGCTGATAGGGGCTCAGGGTGGGCTTGTGTCTACCTGCTCCTAAAAGGAAAACCGACGTCTGTTGGTTAGCCAGCTGGGGCTGGGGGGCAGGTGGGTGTCGCCGGAGTGAGGTGGCCCGTTGGTGGGTGTGGGTTCCAGCTTCCTGCCCCCGGCGGGAATGGGGGGTGGTCCAGTGTGGTGGAGGGCAGGAAGGGGCTCCCTGGCTCAAGGGTGCCTGGTGAATGGCGGGTCACCAGGAAGGCATCCTCCATCAGGCAAAAGGAAGCTCTTCCTGGGGTCCGGCGCGAGGGTCTTGATGGATGGAAGGTGGGGCAAGGTCCCGACCAGCCATTTGCCCCTGGGGCAGGAGCGGGGGGCTCCTGTGTTCCAGCCCCTGACTGCCTTCCCTGCTGGGTGCCGTCCTGGGGGCTGCTCAGGGCACGATGGGGAGTGGGGGGTCTGTGGGACCAGATAGAGGGACTGACCACCTGCTGGGCTACCGTCCACAGCCTGGTAGGCCCCCATGCCCTGCCTCACCCCCTCACCAAGTAGAGCTCATGCACCCCACATTTCTTCTATGGCCGAGTGATCGTGTCACCTTGTGAGGGGATCCAGGGAGGATGTGGGGGCCCTGGGGGGGTTTCATGAGCAAAGGGTCCAAGGCAGGGGGAGGGGCTGAGTCCCCATCTCATGACCTCTTGGGTGCCCGCGAAGCCCTGTGCCCGAGGTGGGCTTCCAAAGGCAGACCTGGCCCTCTCAGCACTGGGTTCCTCGGGAGCAAATGGCTGGGAAATTTGGGGTTGCCAGCATGGGGGCCTGGCAGCTGGGCCTCAGGGCAGAACTGGGACTTCCGATGCCCCTCTGCCCTCACCAGCCTGCCCTTGGGGTCCTGGAGGGAGATTCCTCTTCTTCCTTCTCAGGGAGGGGGAGGCTCTGGCCAGCTCCCAGGGACCCTGGAGGACCTGCCAGCCGGAGGGGGGGGGGGGGGGCAAGTGAAGTGGGCAGGGGAGGCCTGGACAAGGGGCTGGTCAAGGCCTTTTCAGCAGGGATGCCAGGCCTTGCGGGGAGGAGGGTGTGTGTGGCTGCCACCTCCTCCAGGGGCGAGGCCCGCGTCTGCCACCCCCTAGTCATGGGGCCGCCATTGTGGAGATGGCCCTGCCTGGCTGGGTTCCTGCCGTCCCCTTCCCCTCAGGGGTGCCAGATGGGGTTGGTCCGAGGCAGCCAGGTCCGGGCTCTGGCTCCTGGCCCATCCCCTCCCGAGGGCCCTGGGGGAGCCAGGAGGAGGGCCAAGCAGGCCGGCAGATGGTGGGCCGGGAGGAGGGGCTGCCCGGGCAGATGGGCCGACTGTCAGGACAGATGGTGGGCCGGGCAGGGGTCCGGAGCCCGCCCCATCTGCTCCAGGCTCCTGGTGGGGCTTTTCTTGTCCACCTGGGGTTGAATTGGGAGGAGGCCCAGGCCTGCTCATGTTCTGCTGGGTCCCTTCTGACCCAGGGCTCAGGGCTGGGTGTCCCTGCCTAGGGCTGGTCTGGGGTCTTGTAGCCCCCTTCCCGCAGCTGGCACTGGGCCGGTGGTCACAGAGCTGGAGGGATTCCCGAGAGTCCAGGGGTGGCAGAGTAGAGCATGTGGCACTAGGTGATGCCAGGGGGCTCCCGGGACAGGCAGGTGATAAGTGCTCCCTTGTCATCAGCAGTCAGCTTGCTACAGCAGATGAGGGGGTCATGGACGAGGGTCAGTAGCCGAGGGAGGGTCACCCCGGTGGGGGGCCAGGGCTGCTTCCCATAGGACCGGATGGCTGAGCCCACGCAGGCTCCAGGGTGGGACGAGGGTGGCGGGTGGGCAGACGGAGGCCAAGGCAGGAGGCGGGGGGTGGTCCGCTCCACTGTGAGAGGCGCGAAGACTGGGCATCCAGGGGAGGCTGTGGGGTCACCTCCCGGGACGTCAGTCCTCAGACCCCTGTGCGGGGTCTGCCACGGCCATGTCCTGGGCCCGAGGGGGTTGGGAGAATTGATCCTATTGTGTTCTTATATTGATAATGATGCTCGAAAAATACCTTTTTCTCTTTTTGGCCAATTACAAAGGAAAACCTTTGCTGCGCCCAGTGCGACAAACAGCTGTTTTCACAGAGCCCGGCTTCGGGCTGAGCGTTGGGGTTTTCCTATTGCCGGGAGCGCCTCCCGTGAGGGAGGGAGGCCGGTCCCCTGCTCCAGGCGGGAGGGAAGGGACCGGGCGGGGGTGTGGGGGAGACAGGGTGGAGGAGGGGGCGTGACAGGGTCCAGGTGGCCTTCCAGAAGGTCCCCTGGATGCCGGGTAGAGTGTGGTCCTGGCGTCTGCCCCAGTGAGGGCTCAGGGCTTGGGCAGCACCCCCTGCCCACCCCGCCTGTGGCTGTAGGGAGCTCACCTTGCCCGCTCCCTGCCATCCTCCTCCCTGGTTCCTCCCCAAATTCAGCTCTCCCGGAGCCAGATCGCAGGGTCCAATCCCCCTCCATACCTGCCCAAGGTCACTCAGCCTCTCTGGGCTTTGATTCCTTCAGGTGTAAAAGGGGGACAGTCACATCTGTACTTGGTGGGGTCGCTGTGACGATTCACTGACGATGGCTTAGGCCCCCCCCCCGTCCTGCACACAGCTGGTGCCCGCTCCTATAATCACTACGTTGTGGTCTTCGTTTTCTCTTGTTGGGGTGGAACCCACTTACGTTAGAGAAACTCGTTCAAGTCAGTGGCGTCTCGTGCCTTGCGGTGTCTGCCACCATCAGTGCTGTCTACTTCTAGAACATTGTCAGCAGCCCCGGGGACCCCCCAGCCTCTCCAGCAGCGCCCCTGGCAGCCCCCAACCTTCCGTCTGCCTCTGGAGTTGCCTGGCGCCATCCTCGGGGCACCATGTGCTCAGGGTCCATCCGCGTCGCAGGAGGGGTCAGAGTCCGTCCCTTTGCGCGGCGGCGGGATATTCCACGGTGTGGCTAGACCACATCCCGCGTCTCCTTTCGCGCATCGATGCATATTTGGACTGCTTCTACCTTTCGGCTCTTGTCAGGAATGGTGCTGTGAACGTGTGTGTACACATTTTTATTTGAACACCTGTTGCATTTTTCTTTATGTGGAACCCTTTGCAAATGTGGGTGTTGTCCTGGTGCAGGGGCCACGCTGAGCATCTCCGTACGGTTTCAGTTTTAGCATATAGGCGCAAGCGTTCTGGTGCATGTCTTAACCTTTATTATCTGGATCCTTCTTTATGGTCCATGGATGATGATGAAACTCTTTGTTGAAATCCTAGTAGTGCCAGGCTCCTTCTCGTCATGAGGCTGACTCCATGCTGCCTCGTGCTGCATGTGGGGGAACCTGAGGCACACAGAGACGCAGCCCCTTCCTGTGGTCTTCTGCTGTTCCCGCACGTGGGCTGTCCCTGGGCTTGTCCCTGCCCGCGTGTCATGGGGCTCCTCATCTGGTACAGTGGCTGTGGGTATGGGGGACCCTGGCTCCCGTGCCTTCCTCCTCCCCCTCCCCGTCCTGTCTGCTCCTCGTCCACTCTGCCGGGCTTCCCCTCCCTCCTCCTGCCTGGGATCACCCGGGTCCCCCATGGGCATCCCTGGTTCTGCAGGTGTCACCTTGGGCTGTGGATGTGGCTCACTCCTGCTTGAGACCTTTGGCCTCCTGCGCAGACACAGAGCCTGAGCCTTGCTTCCCTGGCCTGGAGGGGCCCCAGTGAGTCTGGGAGCCAGGAGGGAGGAGATCTTGTTCTCTAGGGAGGAGCTCCCTTGTGCGCAGAGAACTTGCAGAGCTCCCCACTTAGGGACAGTGTCAAGTGGCCTCTGCCTGAGGCCACGCAGCTGGTATTCGTGTCTGAGAACGGAAGGACTTGTGTCTGGGAGTGGGCGCTCGGGGGCTTCCACCCCTGCCCTGGTGGACACGGCTCTGGATTCCTGGATGGCAGGGGCGGGGGCTGCCTCTCTCCCGGCAAGGGTGGGACTGGACCATAAGCAGGCCCCCTGCACACCTCTCGCAGGTTCTGAGTCTTGGGCAGAGGGCCATTTGGGCGGAAAGGAGGGCTGACTTGTCCTTGCAGTGACCCGGCCCTGCCTTTGTGAGCCAGATTCTTCAGCTCCTCCCCTGCCCTGGGCCTCCTACATCCTCTGAGCCATGCCCCCTTGCCTTCCACCCCCGAGTGCTGCAGCAGTAGCCCGGGCCCCTGGGGACACCCGGCCCCCTGGGGACCTCCTTCCTTTGGTGCTGTCTGCCCGCACGGCTGCCCCTGGGAGGCCCCACGGTTCTCTGGGGCCACACGGAGCCCAGACTAAGGTGGCGAGCGCAGGGCCCTGGTGGGGGCAGAAGAGCTTCTCTGGCTGCCGCCTGGGGTTGAGACGTCCGTGGTGGACACTGGTGTCCTCTGTTGGGCCCTTTCCCGCCCGTCCTGCCTAACCTGCTATCGATCGCGGACCAGGCCCCTCCCTTCGATCTCATTTTCGTGGCTAATGGCTTTGGCTGCCATTGATCCGCAGCAAAGGAGCCTCTTGCTCAGGCATCTCCTCACTGCACCCTGCGGCCGGTCTGAGACTTTACGTACCAGCCCCTCCCCGTGCCGCCCTTGCGCCCTGCCGGCCCTCCCCCACCCCACGTCCCTCCCCGGGTCCCTGCCCCCCCCCCATGCCTTGTCCCTCCCTTCAGGGCCCTCCAGGAGGAAGACAGAATACCCACCACCCATCCCCTTCTCACCAGGCCCAGGAGAACATCTCTCCTCCACTTGCACCAACCGACTCATCTAGCTGGGTGGAGGAACTTTCTGGTGAGAAGCCTCAGGGGAGGGAAGGACGATGGGGTTCCACACCCCCCCACCCCAAGCTCCCTATTAACCTTGGGCATCAGGCTCCCACCTCTGGGTTTAACTCCTACCGGACCTGGGAAGAAAGCCTCTATCTGCAAGGAAGGCCCCTCCCTCGGGATGCATCATCACGGAGCCCTGGGGGGAGGTGGGGGAGACCCCTGAGATGGTGCCAGTGGGCAGAGGGGCCTGGGGCCAGGTTGGGCCTGTGGAGGCTTCTTGTTGGAGCTGCAGTCCCTCGTCTGCAGAGCCCCTGCCCCTCCCTGCTCCCCTGCCTAGGAAAGCCCTGAAGGATCAGGCCAAGGAGAATGTCACAGAAGGGACACCGTCCAGTGTAGGTGCCCGGTCGGTAGGCCGAGGGGTCCTCTGCTCCTTCCTTCCCTCCCACTGTAGCTGGGCTTCCGCCTTTCTGCTCAGTCCCCAAATGCCTGGCCCCACCCAAGATTCCAGGCCCCCAGCAGTGGGAAGGGGTAGTGGGGGCTCCCAGATTTGGCATTGCAGATGCCACCTGGCCCTGTGTGGCCACATACCCTGGGCTCCTTCCCAAGCCCTGGCTGCTGGGGAGTGGGGAGTCCCCAGCTATGAAATAGACTCACAGCAACGCAGCCAGACCACAGTGGCTACAGCTGGGACCCCCCACCACCCTCGTCTAAGACCCACTGCCACCTTCCCCCCAGCACCCGGCACTGATCTTGTGTCTGAGTCCCCTGGAGGACTTGGTAAACCCAGTCGCTGGGTCCCGTGCCCAAAGCGTCTGACTCTGTGGCGTCTCGGGTGAGGCCTGAGAATCCACATTTCATCTGGCCAGTGCTCTGGGGCCCCACTTTGAGAACCACGTTAACCAAGCTCGGAAAGTTTCCCTTCTTAGGAATGGCACCAGGACTTCATGTTTTGCTTCTTTCAGCCTCTGCTGGAAACCAAGCCAGTGTCTAAGGGCCATCGAGGGGGCAGAGGGGGTGTCTGGGATCAGTCCTTGCCGGCAGGCTGAGAAGCAGGGGGGCAAGATCATCTCACTGCTGGCAGGAACCCCCTGGGGGCCCTCTGCACATTCCGCAGCATGTGCTGCCCGCCCCTGGGCCAACCCCACACATCATTTCGAGCCATCACATTAACAGGTATAAAATATTTACTTAACTCAGCTTTTTGCAAATATTCCTTTGGTTCCTTTCCCTCTGCTGGGAACATAAGCTCTGCAGCCGATGTGAGCTGAAAGGGTTGGGTGTTGAATAATACAAGACAAGCCTGTGAAGGCTGGGCAGCTCCACGCGTGTCCGGATTGCCTGCCTGTGAAGCCCTGTCCCCCGGTCACTGCACCACAGGGGCTGGAAAAGCTGCCTCTATAAATGGGGGTGGAAGTGCGGGCGGGCCGGGGTGGCTGCTCAGGAGACAATTAAAATCACATTTCTAAAGCCTACCATCCACTCTTCTAGAAGCCAGTTGTCGAGACCTTCGGGAAAACAAATGAGAAATGTTTAAAAATGTATCACTGCTTTATCTTTTAATACCTTTTATTGAAATGTTTCCTTTTTTATAGGTTTTCTTCTGACTGCCATTTTGCTCCCCCCTCTCTCCTGGAGCTGCAGCTCCAGGTCCCTGAGGCTTAGTGGAAAAGCCCTAAAATAGTAAACGGATTCGGAGTGGCCCAGGGGCCACCCACCAGCTTCTCTGGGTTAGTCATGAATTGCTGCATTCCACCCCATCCTTTACGTGGTGAGGTGGGGCCTCTGGAGCCCAAGGTGTGACCTGAAGCCAAAGGACTTGTCGCCGTCCCAGGGGTCTGTCCCTAGGGCCCTGCTGGTGTCAGGAAGGGGTGAAGAAAGCAAGCGTCTTCTCCGAGAGCCCAAGGGTGTGGGTGTCCAGGGGACCCTGGAGGCTTGGCCTCCTGATCATCCCAGCCTCATGCCTCCCAGAACTCAGAAGCCGCAAGGATGCTCGGGAGGATCTTGCTCCCGGAAGGGCAGTCAGATCAGAGGCGAGGGAGTGGAAGAGTAGGGTTCGTGGGTGGCCTCTGGGAACTGAGAGCCACCCCGGCCATCAGCCAGCAGGAGGACATGAGGGCCTAAGACCACAAGGAAGGGAGTTCTGCCGACAACCAGCAGGAGCTTGGAAGTGGCTCCTTCCCCAGGTGAGCCTCTGATGAAACCGCACACTGGCCACCCCCTTCACAGGGCCAGGCAGGGGCGGCCACATCCAGGTCGTACGTACAGGCCCAGAACAAAGGACCCTAACTCAGAGGCCACGCAAGCTGATCCACGGCCCCGGCTCTGGCTTGCACTGTCATTGAGATAAAAACAGTGAAAAGGATGAAAATATGCTCTTTTGGTAAGAGGAAGAGTGAAGTTAGGCAGGCAAGCTAGCCCAGAAAACAGATGGTTAACGGTTACCAAGGGACCTGTTCACCTCCTTGCAGAAGAAGGCTTTGGGGGTTTGGTTTACATGCTGACACGTCAAGACGTCATGGTGGGGGGGAGCTCAGCAGGCCCCCTCCTGGGCAGGAGCCAGCCAGGGCAGGGCCAAGGGGCTCTGCAGCCCTACACTCCCTCTCCCTTCCCCGCACCCCTGCCCTGTGTCACCTGGGACTGGACCGGGGTTACCTGCAGGGGGGACCCCACACCGGGCCCCCCCTTTCTGCTGTGGATCTCCACGGAGATCGTGAGGTCGGTGAGGGCTGGGCTGTGCTCTCTGCAGCCAGCCTCACACACGGCCTCACAGAGTTGAATGTGGTGAGCGCTTCTTCTGTGCTTGTGACCTCTACCTCCACGTGTTTGGTGACAGGTCGTCCCCACGGAGAACACGCTATCTGGCTTTCGGGCTGTGCCTCGCCCACAACCCAGGGGGAGGGCCCCGCTCCCAGCCCCGGGATGCAGCCTGTGGGATTGGGGCTGCTGTGGGCTCCTCGTGATCGTGGTCCCCGTCCCGCGTGAGCAAGGACGTCTTACTTATTTTCTTGGTAGGGCATCTTTCCTTCACGGTTGGCTCTCTCGGTTTCCTGCTGTCTCCGGGGAAGCCTGTGTGCCCGCTGTGCCTGCCGGCTGGGAACCAGCCCCTCAGCCCAGGGACAGCGTGGAGGGGGAGGGTGCCCACACTGGGAGCTTCCCTGGGTTTGCAGCCAAAGCCAGGAGGCTGCTCAGCTCTTTCTTCACAATGAAATGCAGATTTCCCATTAAAAGGCAAATCTTTATTTCAAAAGGTTCAATAGGATGTGACTTAAAAAAGATTTCCAGCTGGTTAAATTTAGGGCAGGGCAGCAGGCCCGGTCCTGAGTGCCGAGTGAGCCGGAGCCTGCAGCAGAGCCTCGGGAGGGGCTCGGCAGTTTCCACTCGCGGCGCCCCCCCTCGTGGGGCTTCTTTTCTCTCCCTCTGAGTCAGACAAACAATGCAGATGGCCATGCTGGCCAGGGTTGTGCTTACTTAAAATAAGCGACATCAGTTGCGGGGAGGCCAGCTGGAGATGGCCTCGTCCCGGCTGCCTGACCCCCTCTCTGCAGGGTGACACCCTCTCTGCGGGGTGGGCAGGACGTGTCCGGCACCCGGGGCTCTTTCTCCTCCCAGTGACCTGTGTGCCCTGCATGCAGCTGAGCTCTGGAGCCTGACCCAGCTGTTTCTTACTTCTATTCCGAGGCTCCTGTCCCTATTCCACCCCCCCATCAGGCCTCCTGGGGGGCAGGAGGAGCCCCTGGGAGTAGGAGAGTGGCCCTTAGACCCAGTCCCCTGACAGGCCAGATGAGCGGGCTGCTTGGACCTGGCTGTGCTGGACTGATGCGTCTCCAACATGCGGAGGGGCCCCCACGGTGGGCCAAGCCCAATGCCAGCCCACGAAAGCCAGCAGTGGAAGAAGCCCTATCGGTGGGACGAGGGGCCAGCCAAGTGGTGGGAATGGGGTGGCTGGGTTTGCATGTTCTCGGGTGCATGTGTGCGCATGGGTGGGGGGCTGTGGGTGGTGTGGGGGGATTTGCATTTGAGGGTTTCACAGCCCAGAGACCTCGGGGTGAAGCTGGTGAGGAAGGGGAAGCTGGCTGGGGTTTTGGGAACCACGGATCCCCTTCAGAGCAGCTCTCAGAGGGAAGGGGTATGGCCTTGGCCCATGGGTGGCTCCTCCCCTCCTCCTCTTCCTTCCCCTCCCCCTCCCACGCCCTTTCCCCTCCCCTCCCACCCCCTCTTCCCTTCCTCCCTTCCTTCCTTCCCCTTCCTCCCCACCCTTCTCCCCTTTCCCTCCTTACTGGCCCCGGAGAAGCTGCTCTCTGCTGGTGGCATTACTAACCAGCCTCAGAGACCAGCAGGCCCAGGCCCAAAGGTGCACCAGACTGGGCAGGAGTCTGGGAGCCCCACCATCTCAAACGTGCCCACTGCGGGGCCCCACAGCCTCCCTCTGCTCCTCAGCTTCCCTCCCCCATTCCCCGGACGGATGGAAAACCCTAGCCACCGCCCCAGGCCCTCCCGCCCCCACTGCATGCCCTGGTTCCTCTCCTTTCAGTCTCTGCGCTGGACATAAAAGCAGACGAATGGGCAGAGCATGATATTAGTACCAGAACCTAATTTCACAGAATTTTCGTGCAATACCCCATGAAACCGAACAAATGTGCTGTTGTGCAAATCCATTGCAAAGGCAGTGGAGGGTCTAGATCCCAGGGTGGGTGCTGAGGAACGGGGCACTGCGGGCTCTGGGGGTGTCCTGGAGGGCTCAGCCCAGGATCACAGGGAAGCAGAGCCTGACAGGAAGGATCTTGATTTCTTGGGGAGGGGGGTGGAGTCCCCCCAGGCGGGATGGACAGCCCAGCTCCCAGGACCAGCCTCCAAGGGGCCTTGTAAGGCACCTGTCAGGATGGTCTGTCCAGATGGAGGAAGGAGAGAGGAGACTGGCCCATGGCGGTCTCCTCCTGGGCTGGAGGTTAGCTGCCTTGTGCTTGCGTGCGTTTGGGTGCCGAGTGGGGTCCTAGGGTGTCCCTCTTGGGGCAGGTGGAGAGGGGCATGGAACAGGGTTTGGCCAAAGGGGATGGGATGACATCGCTACATGCCCCTCACCCCTTGAGAGGAAAGCTTTGCCGGGAGAAAAGGCATGGCCCCTGAGGACCTTGGGTTTCTGCTCCCTCCCCACTGCCCCCAAGCAGAGGGAGTGTGGCAGGAAGCCCCACCCTGAGGCTGGCAGGTGGGAATGAGGAAGGGGGGAAGGTAGGGCCAGGCCAGGTCCCCCAGGACACTTCCCAGTAGCAGCCGGGCCAGCACCCCTGTCCAGCCCAGTTCAGCCCAGGGGAGAGCCCCATGGTCGCACCATGGGAGCCCCAGGCAGGAGAGCAGACGTGCTTTGCCCATGCCGTGCTCTGGTAGGGTGTCGGACTCAGAGATGGGCCCCCTCTGTGGGACAGGAGGACAAAGCACCATGTGGGACTGAGAGACACCCCCATCAGTGGGTTGGGGGTGCCTCCCTGGCTCAGAGATCACGTCAGCAGCTCCTCACTGCCCCTCTTCTCCTTCCCTTCACTCTCTGTCCCGTCATGTTAGCTTCTTGCCTTGCCTTTCTGTTCCTTGCTTGCTTTATGAAATATGCATAGACATTGAAGTGTAAATAATACATAAGCACAACGTGCCTGTGGACCCACCACTGGCCCCACTGCTCCTCCCGGTTTTATTCCCTGTCCCCAAAAGGGGAACTCTGTCCTGTGGTTTTCTTTTTTTTTTTTTTTTAAAGATTTTATTTATTTCTTGGACAGAGAGAGACACAGTGAGAGCAGGAACACAAGCGGGGGGAGTGGGAGAGGGAGAAGCAGGCCTCCCGCGGAGCAGGGAGCCCGACGTGGGACTCGATCCCAGGACCCAGGGATCATGACCTGAGCCAAAGGCAGACGCTTAATGACTGAGCCACCCAGGCGCCCCGTCCTGTGTTTTGAATTGTTCATTTGCTTGCTTTTCTTTATGGTTGTAACTACTCTGTGTTTCCTCCAAACAGCATATGATTTACTTGTATATTTCTGAACTTTGTTCGAATAGACTCACACTGTATTTTCTTCTGCACCTTTTTCCCTTTTTTAAACTCTATGTTGTTTTTTCTGAGCTTCACGCATGCGAAACGTGGTTCATTTCTTTTCAGTGCCAGGTAGAATTCCAGTGTGGGAGTGCACCACAAACCCCCATCCTCCAGTTGTTGGATACGTGTTCAAGGATGTCAGGCTGCATTGCTATGAACATTGGGTTCTGGCTGGCTGACCTCTGAGGGCGCTGGGCAGAAGCCCCAGATTTGGAGGCAATCCCTAGTTTTCTGCTTTTCCGCTGTTCCAGAAACAATCCTGCTCCCTCCCAGCACAGCTGCTCTTAGCAGTCAAGGAGCCCATGAGAGCCTGCTTTCTCAGCCTCCAGGGGTTCCCACTGTTTCCCCTCAGGAGCAGCTAGCTGGTGACATCAGCAAGAGTCACCCTGATGGAATGGTCCGTTCCTCCAGGAACTGATCCTTTCTTCCTGCCAGGGAAGTTTGTGTGAAGGTGGGGTGAGTCTCTGGTCTGCTTCCCACTGTTATGGCCCTGATTTCTGCCTCTCTCCCCAAGGCCAGGCACAGGAAAGTTACACTGAAGGACTTGATGGATTTGCTTGTTCACAGAAGGCAACCAACTTACCCCAACTTGCCTGGAACAGTCCTGAGTTTTCTGTATCTCAGAAAACCTCACTGGGGTGCTGGGCCAACTAGGATGGTTGGTTATGTTCAGTCATCATAGTTCAATAGAGGCAATGTCTCATCCACTTATCTATCCATTTATCCATCCATCCATCCATCCCTCCCTCCCTCCCTCCATCCATCCATCTACTTAACCATCCATCCATCCATCCACCCGTCCGTCCGTCCGTCCGTCCGTCCATCCATCCATCCATCCACTCATCCATCCATCCACTCATCCATCCATCCATCCATCCATCCATCCATCCATCCATCCATCCATCCAACCATCCATCCATCCATTCATCCAACCATCCATCCATCCATCCATCCATCCATCCATCCATCCATCCATTTATCCATCCATCCATCCATCTACTTATCCATCCATCCATCATCCATCCATCCATCTATCCATCCACTTATTCATCCATCCATCCATCTACTTATCCATCCATCCATCCATCCATCCATCCATCCATCCATCCATCCACTTATTCATCCATCCATCCATCCATCCATCCATCCATCCATCCATCCATCCATCCATCCATCCACTTATCCATCCATCCATCCATCCATCCACTTATCCATCCATCCTTCCATCTAGCCATCTATCCAACAAATGTTTCTTTGGTGACCACTGTGTGTTAACAAGACCTTCAAGTAGTTCATTGATTTGCTCTAGCACTTGTAGATTGGCTCCCCTTCCCTGGCCCCAGCTCCCAGAACCCCATCACCCATAGCCAGGGCGAGTCTGACACCTCTGTGTCCCACAACAGTGTGGAGCCAGTGACAGGGTCACCCGTACAGGGAGATGTGAAGCCACATTTTCACCAACAGAAGAGCTGCGTGTCCATCCCATTCCTGGGTATTAATTGGGATTTTTTAGTTTTGGTGGTATGTCCCTTTTAGAGAATGTGGGTTGCTGCCACGTTAGAAAAGCTGTATAGGAGTGGTTGGTAATCATACCAGGGCTGGAGGAGTCTGCAGAGAGGGAGCATCTTGTCATGGCCATGTTAGGCTGCTGGAGTAAGAACCTGGTTCCTTGTCCCTGACCTTGGGGGCCTAGGGTGAGGCCAGCATGTCAAAGCCTTCCCAACAGGCAGGGGATGCTCATTCCCTCGTGGAGCCTGGGGCCCACGAACCTGGCCCTTCTGTGTATGACTGGGAGAAAGCCTTATGGATGGGGAGTCACCTTTGATTCAAAGGTACAACTTCACTTATTCATGTATTTGTAAGTCATTTATTGAGCATCTCTTGTGAGGAACCATGCTAAGGGTTGTGTGGGGCAAATAGGACCTTGGGGGGTGGCCCAAATGCAGGGTGTTTGCAATCCAGATGAGGCCATAGGACACACATCACCGCATGCTGACAGAGCCAGGTCCAGAGGAGGCTGTCATGAAGCAGGAAGTTCAGAGGTGAGAGATGAGGGCTGGCCGGTCAGGAGAGCCAGGGAGGCTTTGTGGGAAGTGGGACTTAGCCGAGGGGAGATAGTTGGGTTGCTGTTTAGCAAATAGTCATAGCCTCTCTCCCACTGTGGGCAGAGAAAAAAAATTATTTTCCTTTCCCCATCGATGCCAAGGTTGATCAAGTGGCTTGTGTTGGTCAATGGGATGACAGTGGACAAGGCATGAGCAGAGTGCATGCTTGGATCCTGTGCTCTGGTGATATGCCATGAGCAGGGCCCCACCAGCCTAGGCTTTGGATAAATACACGGGGAGCAGACCTGGGCCCAACCCGCAGCCGGGAGTCAAGCTCAAGTAATACACAGCCTGAGACAAGGCTGTCCTGCCCAGCCCTTCTTTAACTGACAGAAAGGAGATTTGTCTGCAAACATGTCAGAGTGAGGGCAAATTCTTTCGTAAGCCACTGACTTTGTGGGTAGTTTGTTATGGAGTATTATGTGGGCAGTAGCTGCCTGATGCACTCACTCTAGTGGAGGGTGGGTTTGGGGAAGCTGATGTGGGGTGAGGGGTGAGGGTTCGAAGGTGTTGGGGAGGGCAGGGCTATGCAGGGGTGCAGAAGGAAGAAGACTGTGTGAGGTTAGCAGGGAGGCTGGAGAGGGTTTGAGGAGCGGGGAGGGGGAGTTGGAAAAGCACTTCGGAAGCAGGCTGTATGAACTGGTAGTGGTCTCAGAGAAGCTCCCCTACCCCAGGGCACAGTCTTTCTCCCCCTTATCACGACCTCTGTATCCAGGCTTGCTCCCGAATTGCCATAGAACTTGGGAAAAAGGTATTTTCTCTGGATGACTACAGGTGCTCACCACTCCCCACCAGAACACGTGGATGTTTCAGTGAGGGGCTCGATCCTTAGGAGGATATTCTGAGCAGATCCAGGCTCCGGGCCTTTTTTTTTTTTTAATTTTTAAAAGATTTTATTTATTTATTAGAGAGAGAGAGACAGCGAGAGAGGGAATACAAGCAGGGGGAGTGGGAGAGGGAGAAGCAGGCTTCCCGTGGAGCAGGGAGCCCGATGCGGGGCTCAATCCCAGGACCCTGGGATCATGACCTGAGCCGAAGGCAGACGCCTAACGACTGAGCCACCCAGTTGCCCCCAGGCCACAGTCTTTAACTTAATTCTGATTCTGGTGCCTCAGCCCTCAGCTCCCTTCAAGGACACCCATCCAAATGGTCTCTTAGGACTCTCCTTTCCAGATGCCCTAGCCAAAGAGTGGTGAACATAGAGGCAGGTGCCAGGATCAACGAGTTGCCTAGAGAGAAGCAGGATGGGCTTGGAAGTCCGGATGCGTAGCCTGGAACCATGATGGTCTGGAGAAGAGCCACGGATGCAGCGGGCACAGGGCCCCAGCAAGTGATTGGGCTCAGAGGGCTGGCTGAGGGCAGAGGCCTGGGGAGAAGCAGAGGACAGGAGGCCAGGGAGGAGGAGAGGACAGGGGGCCGGGGAGGAGGAGAGGACAGGGGGCCAGGAAGGAGGAGAGGATCCAACCTGAACACCATGAATCCGGCAAAAGCAACAACCAACACAGCAAAAAGTTTCCAAATATAAACAGCGCACATCCCATCAACATGTTAATTAGGGCTCATTAGCCATGAACAAGCTCTGCGCAGCCTGAGGAGGCCGCCTTGGGTGGAGGATGTCTCCTGGAACCTTCTATCTGCCCCCGGCGACTCAAGCCTGCGCCCATCTGCCAGGACCCCCGGGCTGCCTGGTCTTCTGCCACGGCCTGCACAGATGCCCTGCACATCCCCTCCTGTCGGGCCTTATTGTTCTGGTGGCTTGGTTTCTTTCGGCGCTGGGGTCTGATGCGTGCGTGACTAAGGCGTGAGGAGCTGCCAACACAACATAAAAATCCATACGAAGGGTCTCCTGGAGCAGCGGTAATGGACCGGAAGAGCTGCAAGCTGCTCGTGGCTGCCGGTCCCCGGTCACAGCGGGGCCGGTAACCCAAGCCCCTTGCCAAGCTCTTGTCACCCGATGAGGGCAGAATCTATTTGGAGGGGGAAAGAGGATGTAATTCCTGTCTGCCCTGCCCATTTAAATAGTAGCCATGAGATGAGCTCCACTCAGAGCAAAATAAAACAAGAAATCAATGCAGCCCGGACCCGCTGCCTTTTAATTATTGTTATTATTTGCACCGCTAAACTTGTGAGGATCCAAGGTGCCTTCCCGAAGGTTTTGGGCAGCCCGGAAGGTGCCGATAGTTGCCATCACTGGGTGGGTCCCCCAGGAGGTGTGACCAGGAAGAGCTGGGTTGTGTTGGGTCTCGGGACAAGGAGAGAATTTTGCCATGCTCTGGTTTTCAAGCCCATCGGGTGGGAGGATGGGGAGGAGGAGGGAGAGAGGACCTGCCAGAGGGGTCCCTGCTGGAGAGGGTGCTACTGATGCCCCGCCGATCTGTCTGTTTGCAGCCTCCCCCTCTCCCACCCCCCGTGACCAGCGGGCGACAGGAAGTGTAAAGGGCTGGCCCCAGGCTGAGGTCCCCTCCTGCCACTCTCCTGCCCCTCCCTCTGCCTTTTCTGGGAGCCCTCATGGGAGTCGCCCACCAGGAACCCCCAGGTTGGGCGCTCCTTCTAGGGCACCCGCTGAAGACACTTGTAGGGACCTCAATTAGACATCCTATAATCATGAAAATTTCCAAGCTGCACACAGGTCTCAGCCCCCCAACAGGTAATGGGTGGGTCATTTCTAAGGGCGAGGGGTATTGGCCAGAGTGGCTGTCCCTGCAGGTTCCAGCTCATGCTGGGGGGTTCGCACTCTCCACCCCCTTTCACCTCTCACCTGCCAGCCACCCTCCCTTTCCTGCCACCTGCCCTGTGGACCTCACACTCCTCAGAGAGACAGCTTACCTAGCTCCGACAGTTGTGGTGGGGAGTCAAATCCCTGTAAAAAGTCCCCCTGCAAGAGTGTGTGTACATGTGTGTGTGTGCAGTGTATGTATGTATGTGTTGGTGCATGTAGATGCATGTGTATGCATATGCATGTACACGTGTCTATGTAAATGTACATCAATGCACATGAGTAGTGTATATATGTACACATGCGTGCATACATATTTATATATTGCATGTGCACATCCGTGTGTATATCTATACACATGTGCATGCACACACATATGCACGTGTATTTCTATATGTGCACACACATGTATGTGCATGCCACATCTATGTGTATGTGCACACCCGTGTGCATACGTGTATGTATATGTGCACAGATACAACTGTCCATCCATGTGTATATGCATGTCTTTGTTATATATATATGTGTGTATATATGCGTGTGTATATGTACTTGTATGTGCATGTGTACATCTATGTGTGTGCATGGGTGTATGTGTGTGTGCACCCACCCATGGGTATGTGTGGGTGTGCACGCCTCTGTGTATATGCACGTGCACATCTGTGTGCGCGTGTGTGTGTGTGTACGCACCCACGTGGGTGTGCACGATTCTCTGTGTATATGCACGTGCACGTCTGCGTGTGCGCGCACCCACATGGGTGTGTACGCCTCTGTATATGCACGTGCACGTCTGCGTGCGCGTGCGTGTATGTGCGCACCCACGTGGGTGTGCACGATTCTCTGTGTATATGCATGTGCACGTCTGTGTGTGCGCGCACCCACGTGGGTGTGTACGCCTCTGTATATGCACGTGCACGTCTGCGTGCGCATGCGTGTATGTGCGCACCCACATGGGTGTGCACGATTCTCTGTGTATATGCATGTGCACGTCTGTGTGCACGCGTGTGTGTGCACCCACGTGGGTGTGTACGCCTCTGTGTATATGCACGTGCACGTCTGCGTGTGTGCGCGCGTGTGTGCGTGCACCCATGTGGGTGTGTATGGACTGCACATCTGTGTGCATGTGAGTGTGCATCCATGTGGGTGTGCATGAATCTCTGTGTGTGCACACGTGTGTGCAGGTGCACAGGCCAGTCTCCTGGGGCTCTGCTGATCCCTGGGGGGGATACGCCCTCCCAACTTCAGGTCTCAGCTGATGCTGATGTGTCCCCGCCCTCGGCCTGTCACCTCCTACCACAGCATTCGGTTTTCTCTTCATAGCGCTCAGAGGCACCTGTGGTGACATTATGACTTTTATTGCTGGTGTGCTCCGTGTCTCCCCAAGGGCTGCTGTCGTTCCCAGCGGTAAGCCCAGTGACTGAGCAAGGCCTGGCTCTCTTGAGGCTCGAGGCTGTCCATGGGCTTCCTCCTTGACCACGGTGGGAATCTGGACCCCTTCTCTGACCTGTGTGGCTGTCAGCCTTCTGTGTTCTTTGGGCACTCCGGCCCATCAGCATCCTCGGAAACAGTTCTCTGGATGCCACCCAGACAAAAGCAATTTCCAGGCGCCCAGCTGTCTCACCAGGGAATGTTTCCATGGGTGTCCGTTTTATTCCTGGGGGGTGGGGGTGGCTGGGAGGGCAGAGCTCCGGGGCTGGCCGGGAGAAGGCAGCCTGTGGGCGTGGGCTGGCCCTTGGGCCCCACACCACCCCCCTGGGGAGGCCCCACCTGCTCCGCCACGGGCTGCCTGCTTCCCCTCCAGGTGAACTTCGAGGGCAGCAAACAGGCTGAGAGCAGCTGGGTCCTGCAGCAGAGAGCTGGAGAGGAATAGCTTTCGTCCCCACCCTTCCTGCCAGGAGGACCTCTGGGAGCTGACTGCTCCCGGGGTAAATGAACATCCCGAGGGTCTGGTCTCCAAGACGTTGCTCTGGTACAGGGGGAGGAACTCAGGAGCACCGGTGGAAGAGTCCTTTGCAGAAAAGCACGAAAGCCCTTTGCCTCTCCCCACTGCTAACAGATTTCAGTCGGTGCAGCAAGATAATGGGGTGCATGTGTGCCTGTGTGTCCGGGGCTCCAGGGACTGAAGTGGCGCCTGGGGAGCCTGGAGCGTGGGGCCGGGGGGCAGAGCAGCTGGGGCTGGGCAGCGCTGGACGCCTCCCCCGCCCACCCGGCCCTCTTTCTGTCCCCAGCTCCGCCTTCAGGCCTCGTCACCACCCACTGTGTATCAGGAACCTCCCAAGCATTTCAGTTTGCAGAGCTGGCTGGACACGTTACATAGCGAGTGGCCGGCAGCAGTGAGTCCCAACCGTGACCTTCGCCCCGGAAGGAGGTCGCTTTATTTTTAAGCTGCGTTGAACTGTGCATCGGCTGAGACCTGCCTTTTCTCCCCCAGTGAAGAGATTAAAATCCTTAAATGCCTTCTGGCAAAAGGGACAGCTGCCTCTTTATCCTTAAAATGCAAGTCAGCAAGGAACACACTGGCCAGGGCCCGTGTGGGTTGGAGGAAGGCTGCCTGTCCCTGTGACCTAACCCCATTGATTTCCCCAATCTGATGAGACCTGGGCAGTGATCGATATCCGTGCATTTCTGCGAGTGAATGCAGAGGGAAGCGGGAGGCGGGGAGCCATGCGCCGGGGACACCGGCGCACGGGCCGGCCCTGCCAGCCGTGGGAGAGCCCACCCCTCCGGCCAGAGCTGTACCCCAAAGGCAGGATGGTGATGAGCAACGGTCGGCCACATACGGATCACAGGACCCCAGTGGGCTTCGGGTGGATGGGAAAAATAATTCACGCAGCACGGTCTGACCCCAGCTCACCTGGCGTCCGGTGTCCCCAGCAGCTGTCCGCTGGAGGACTTTCTGCATCTGGCTTCACCTTCTGTCCGCTCCTGCCCTGGAGACGCTCAGCCTTCTTACCCACTGGCTCCGTTCAGCTTGTAGTCTCAGTGCCTTGAACCCAGACCTGGGCAGCCGATTCATGCTTTGTTGAGTGACTGAGTGCGTTTCTGGTGGGGCTGTCCTGTCCCCTTTCACTGTGTCTGGTCACTATTTGCGCTTCTCTGTCCCTCGTCCCTTGGCCCAGGATTTCTGTGTGGGGCATGTGCCCGGATATTTCCACTCTTGGAAATCCTACACAGCCTTCAGAACCCCACTCAAATGTCACCTCCTCCAGGAAGCCTTCTGTCGCCTCCAGTTAGAAGTGGTCCTTCCCTGCCTGAGCTCAGGCTGGGTGCTTAGTGGTCTCAGAGGTGTCCCTTCCAATAATGATGGCTGCTTCTTTTTTGTTCTTGCTAAATATTGCCGTCGTGGTAGACTGTCCTTGGACTCATCTGGGGTTCCTTCTGAGAGGAAGCTGGATTTGGAACGTCCTCTCATTTCTGTGCCTCGGCTGGAAATACTGCTCCTGCACCAACACTCTGAAGTCCAGTCTTAGATTCGACCTCCTTTCTTTTGGGCGTCCGGTGCCAGGCCTTTGCCTGCTGCCAACCCCTTAACCGTGGGGTGCTTTCCATCTTGTCTGGACTCCAAAGGCCAGTAGGACCGTCGGGTACACCTCTTCCCCCTGCCGCTAGCCACGCTCCCTGCTGCTGCTAAGGTGATAGATTTAGGGTGGGAACCTGCTGGGGGCCCTCTCCTGCTCACACCCAGCCCCTGGTGGTCCTGGCTGCCCAGCACAGCCTGCGGCTCCCTGTCGCCTGCCATCCCCTGGTCTGCCACGCTGCATAGTACCGGCCCCTCGTGTGCCTCCTTGTGCCTCTGCATCTTTGCTCACCGTGCCCTCTGCCTGGCATGCCCACTCTGTGTGTCTGCACCTGGCCCGCCTTTAAGACCGAATGGAGGAATCACCCAGGAATCCCAAGCCTCCAGTGGTTAGTCCCTCTTGAACTCATCAGCATCCAAGGCCAAAGGCTGCGTTTTGTCTCTCTGGACTGCCAGATCCTGGCCCAACCTTTGCTGAGCCCACCGTGGGAGGCTAAGCGGGACCACCCTCCAGTAGCCCAGCTTAGGGCTAGATCGCGGGCTGGCCTTGTCCACGATGAGCAGGCATGACTGTGGCCCACGCCATGGTGGGGTTCTCCAGCAGGGCCGATGCCTGCCTCTGAAACCGACACCTCATCTTCACCTAGCCCGACCAGAGGCCGCCCCTGGAGCGTGGCCTTGGCTGTGTGCAGAGATGTCTCAGTCCTGCTGACCACCGGACAGGCAGTCCTCAAACGCCACTGAGGCAACACACGGCATGCTTATTTCGGCTCACAATATCTGCTGACCTCTTCCCCAGGAGGGACTCAGCTGGCTGGGGAGGCACTGTAGGGACAGTCCATTGGGACGTGGCCACCTCGGTCTGGGAGTGAGAGCATGTGCTTCCATTCCTCTCCCTTTGGCCAGAACCGGACATCTGGTCCCCCCGGCACGCTGTGGGGGTGCGGCGGGAAGGGCAGGCCCCATTGGATGCCTGGCTCTGGGCCAGCTCACTGTCTCTGCCACGGGACTCCGGGCTCAGCGTGGGCACGGTACGTGACAGCTCTGTGCCCCAAATTTCCCAACTTTTGAAGTCAGCACAAGAAAGCTATCGTGGGGATTAATGTCCCACCATCATGAAAGTGGCTTTTGTGAGGGCTGGCCAAGTACGTATTTGCCCTCAGTGGCCGCTCGGCGTTCCACGGCAACAGAAGCGCCTGGAAGAGGCGTCAGTGACAGCTCAGGGTACTGCCCTCTGCTGCCGGAGCCCCACCCCTCCTCTCAGAGAGAGCTCCCCTTGACTCCTGCTCCTGGAACCCAGGGTCGAAAGCCAGAAAATCCATGGATGCCACGCCTCGCACGTGGCACATAGCCCAGGGCCCCACACGTGGCTCCCCTAGAGCCAGAGGGGGTGGCACCCAATTTACGGTTGAGCAAAGAAAGGCCCGGGGACTTGCTTGGATCAGGGCAGGGCGGGGCTCCAACCCCCGTTTCCGGCTTCCAGGCCCTCCCTCTGGGCTCCGCTCCAGGCCCCCTTCCCAGTGAAGAGGCCTCCTGCCCCGGCTCACGGCAAGTGTCGGCAGGATGACAAAGGCTGGGCAGAACACGTCCGATGCGCTTGTGTGGCAGAAGCTATTGGGACACAACGAGAAAACTCGATAAACGGAGATGTGAGAATGCGGATGGTGTCTCGGGGCCGAAACAGGTCTTGGGTATCCTTGTTGATTCAAGAGAGTAAAGCAGAGACCGGGGGGCTTGCAGTGTCCTGTCTCACCTGATCTTCCACCTGAAGACGCAGATAACTACATTTGCATGCTAGATGGAGAAGTGCGAATATTCCCCACAGCGGCCAAAAGGTGAAGAAGCCATGTGTCCATCGACGGATGCGTAAACATAGTGGGAACCGCCACACAACAGAATATTACTCAGCCTTGAAAAAGGAAGGGAATTCTGACACCTGCTACAACGTGGATGGACCTTGAGATTATCATGTGGAGTGAAGTAATCCAACACAAAAGGACAAATATTGTAAGATTCCACTGATACAAGATCCCCGGAGTCGTCAGATTCATGGAGACAGAAAGTAGGATGGAGGGGGTGCCGGGGGCTGGGGGAGGCGGGAGGGGGTTCATGTTTAGTGGACACGGAGTTTTGCTTTGGGATGGCGAGGACGTGGGTGGACGGTGGTGGCAGTTGTTCAACAACGTGAACGTACTTGGTGCCGTTGAGCTGTGCACTCATACACGGTTGAAATGCTAATTTTATGTTATGTGTATTTTACTACAATTTAAAAAAAAGGCAGCATGAGGGGTGCCTGGGTGGCTCAGTCGTTAAGCGTCTGCCTTCGGCTCGGGTCATGATCCCGGGGTCCTGGGATCGAGCCCCGCATCGGGCTCCCTGCTCCGCGGGAAGCCTGCTTCTCCCTCTCCCGCTCCCCCTGCTTGTGTTCCTGCTCTCGCTGTCTCTCTCTCTGTCAAACAAGTAAATAAATAAATAATCTTAAAAAACAAAAAAGGCGGCATGAGTGTTTCTTTCGGTTTCCAAGTCTTTCTTAGGCTTTCTCCGACCCTGGCTGGGGTGTTTCTGGCAGCACCAGGAGCCCCCACAGGCAAATGCTGAGACTCTCAAGGCTGGTAAGTGTTCCTCGGCAGGACCTGCCTTCTCGGGAGCGGGCGTCTTCCCCCGGCCTGAAGCCCTCTCTGGATTTCAGGTTTTATGCTTCTGTTCTCTCCCGAGCTTTGTGCTCAGCACAGGGCTTTATGGGAGTTTTGTATTGTTGTGCATAAACCCAAACTTACAAAAGGTACACTGGGGATGATTAACCAATATCATCATACTGTGTCTCCTCCTGCGAAGATTTACCGCGTAGTTAACTTCTTACAGGGTAACTTCAAATGCAGTTCTGGTTAGCTGTGTCCATGTGCAGCAACCCAACCTCTCTTTTTGGTGGAGGACTGAGGGTCGGGGAATGAGGGAAGGGTGACCTGGGGCATCAGGTGCTTGCAGAATCCGCTCTGGGGGAGAAGCCCTGCTACACTCACATCTCAGAAGTCCTTGGCAAGGTCTGGGCCCCCACAAAGGACGTGGGAGGGGGACGGCCTCAGCCCAGGATGACTTCATTGTGGAGACAGAAACTAATTCCTCTCTAAGTGGGAAAAGGCTCTTTAGCTACATTAAGAGGCTGAAATCTGATGAAAAGGCAAATAGATTCAATCTTCCTTGCACTAGTCGCCTGGGACTTCATAAGACTCAAACTGATTAGAAAAATTCACATTGAAAGCATCATTTATAATAGACCAAAATCATAGAAAACATTTGGCTTGGAGGGAGGGAGGAAGAGCACTTCCACCTAAGCCATAATCTTTCATTATCTCCCCCTACCTCCTTTATGGGGTCTGACAGCCCTGTCTCTTCCCCAGGACTAATCATTAGACTAATTAGTGGCTAATCAATGTTTAATTAAAACCTAGCCATTAATTACAGGATGTGCCATGGCAACTTGAGAATAAACTGGTTGCAAGTGGGATCCGATTTCCGTAAGCCTGGCTGGTCACCCAGGCAGGAAACTTTCCTTCTGGTCTTTGTCGGTGCTTCTTTGCACTTTGGTTTGGGTGGATCTGGAAGTCTGGAGAAGGGAGAAGAGAAGGAGTAGGGAGCAGCATGGGTTGATAGGAGCATCTTGGATTTCGGCCCATTACCCAGTTTCCCCACCCACTCCACCGGACCTTTCCCCATGGTTCTGGCATCACTCTTCCCACGTCTCAAATTTTAATCTATTTTTCCTCTGAAAATCCCTTATTGGGCATCTACATACTTGCATTTAGACTAACACTCAAACCTATTACCATAAACTGCAAGGTCCTAGATCAGTGGTTCTCAACCCTGGCTACATGTTAGAGTCACCAAGGGAGGTTAAAAAAAAAAAATAGAATAGAAAGTTAGACAAACAGACCAATGAACAGAGTAGAGAACCCAGAAACACACCCAGCATATATGGGTAAACAACATATGATATGAGGCAAAGGTGGCCCTTTCAAGAAGGTGGCATGGATGATCTTTGCTATCAATGGTGCTGGGTCAGTTGGATAGCCACCTAAAAAAAACCAGGAAGCTTGACCCCTACCTCACACCATACATGGAGGTCCATTCTACCTTCTAGAAGATAATATAGAAGACTATCTGGAATATTTTCATGATACAAAGAGCACTAACCATAAGGGAAAAGATGGACAAATGAGGTTATATTAAAACGAAGGGCTCCTGTTCACCGAAAGTCGCGATTAAGGGAGTGGAAAGGTAGGCACAAGACAGGAGATGTTTCTGGAGATATGACTTGCAAAGGGGCTCACAGGAAAACGGGTAAGAGACTTGAACAAGTACTTCACAAAGTGTCCTATTAGTCGTCAGAGAAATGCAAACGGAAATACTGCTCTAACCCAGTAGGATGACTAAAATGAGTAGACTGGTGACCCCAAGGGCTGGTAAAGATAGAGGACCACTGAACATTCATACTTTGGAAAGCTGTTTAGCACAATCTCCTGAAGCTGAGCATATGCCAGCCCTGGGGCCCTGCTGCCCCACTCCTAGACATCTGCTGAGGAATGTACACACACCAGTGCACCAAGGTGCATGCTCTAGAGAGTGAGCACAGCACCATCGTTTTAATATCTCCAAATGGGTTGCAACCCAAAAGCCTTTCAACAGGAGTAGGGCCAAATAAAACTGGTGAATTCATGTAGGGGGATACATAACAGCACCTCTATACTCAATGAACCTCACAGAAATAATGTAGCGTGAAAGGACCCAGGCACAAAATTGGATGTCAACTGTATTATCCCGTTCATACAGAGTTTAGGAACAGGCAAGATCATGGAGGTAATTATCTTTGGGGAGGAGGAAGGGGGAGTCACTGGGGAAGGAGGGGGCTTTCTGGGGGTCTGTGATATTCTACTTTTTGATCTCAGTGATGTGTGCATGGATGGTCCACTTTGTGACTAATCATTGAACACACATTTATGATTTGTGCACTTTGGGGCATATGTGTTATTTTCTTAAAGAGAAAAATGAATTGAGTCCTGGCTCCAGGCCAGAATAATTAGGTCAGAGTCCCTGGGAGAGGGTTCAGGTGACTCTGACATGTACTGGGGCTGCCCACCTGACCTGGCTTACATGGCCAACCTCTTGTCTCCCCCTCTCCCTTGCCTGCTCCTGCCCACCTCCTTTCTGTCCCTTGAACATGCCTCTTGTTTTCGGGCACCAACTGTTTGCACTTGCCTGTGTGTTCCCTGGGATGGGAAGGCTGTCTCCTGCCTGGCTCCCTCAAGTCACGCCCTACAGTGACCTTCCCTGGCCCGTCCATCTAAAATGGGCTGCTCATCCCAGCCACTTTCTGTTCTATCATTCTGTTTATTTCCTTTACTCTTTTGCGGTAGAGACAATGTCCTGTGGTCATCAAATTCCATTTCATTTGCGTCTTCCTAGATTTCGAAGAAGACTGTGTTTTTCAACCTCCCTTGCAGTTAGGTTGGGGCCGGTAGTTTGTGGACAGAGGTGACAGACGCCACATCCAGACCTTGCCACAGAACCTCTTGTGGGACCGTCCACACCCCCTATTCCTCTTCCACACCACCTGTGTAAGACGGAAGAGCCCAGGACGTAAGGAGCCTGGAGCCCGGAGTCACTGACAGGAGGAGAGCTGCCAGGTGGGGCTGCTGAACCACACTGATCATAGGTGAGAAATGACCTTTCCACAAAGCACTGAGCTTTCAGGCTTTGTTTGGGCCTGCGCGAGTGTAGACTATCCTGACTCATGCGGCACTTACCGCAATCTGAGATTACCTTGTTGGATTTCTGTCTCTTTGTCTAGAACGTGAGCTCCTGTTTACAGCTGTATTTCCAGCCCACGGGCACAGGCCCGGCATGCAGAAGCCCAGCAGCATTCCATGCAGGCGATAAATAGTTCAGTGTCGAGAGGACTCTGGAGACAGAGATGATGTTCTCAGGGTGGGAGGGGGGAAGTCTGCAGGAGAGAGCGTGGGTCTTGGGTTCCCTTTCTGAGTGGTAGTCTCTCCATCTGTAATAGCACGCAGGCTTGTTGGAAGGACGGCATGCAATCATCGCTTATGAACACCTAGCATGTTGCAGGGTGGAGAGGCGGCCTGTAATACTCCCTAGGATTGCAGATGCAGACGGGCAGACAGGGGAATTGAAGGCTCGAGTCAAGAACGGTCGGCCAGCACCTGCATTCGGTGGTGGAGGGGGCTGCACTTTCAGATGGGAGTGGGGTGGAGGTACGCTCATTGCCGGGTTGGCTTGGGGAGAGGTGCTCAGGGCACTCTGCACCCCTCCTGGGTGGTGGGAGGCACCTCCAGGTGCAGAGCGACACAATGTTCCCCATTCAGGGAGGCAAGCTGGCCTTGGACACACCTGGAAATCCCAGCAGGGCAGTCCTTGCACCCTTGGGTCCTCTGCCTGTCTCCTCTTTCACCTTCTGCTGCTTGCGCCCCCTGCAGCTCCACTGTCCTCTACCTGTCACCTGGCCCAGTCTCACCTGTCTGCAGATTCACCCCGGTTACGCTGCTGAATTTCCTTTCCTGGGACCTCTGCATGTTTAGAGATGACTGCTGGAGATCGGAGAGTCTTCACACGGAATGAGAGACCAAGTGGTGATGAGGGGTGCGTTTGGGGTTTTGCCAATGGCTCACAGTGCCGGATGGGCCTGGGAGGGGCGGGAGGCTGGGCTCTACCTGTCCAGGTGTAAACAGGGTGAAGAGTGGGCCATGGAGAGCCCCAGTCCAGGGTACTCCAACCCTTGCCAACGCACCCGTTCTTGTGAGAGGCAAGCGGAGCCCTGAGCGGTTATGGCTTTGCCCTGCAAAAACCCGGGCAGGGACCCGGGCCAGGGCCTGGCCTGCAGGTTTGCTGGCTTCTCCGGCTCAGCAATACCCAGGTGTTTTCCAGCCAGGGTGACTCGGGCGGCGCCTATCTGTCCTTCAGCACGTCCGTACCTGTCCTGGGCCGGTGAAGGTCGGCACAGCAGGGACGTGCCCCTGCTGCCTCCCAGCCTCCCCGCTGCCAGACTTGCCGCCGCCTCCCGTCCCCCCGGCAGCCCTGTCCTCTAGGTTCTCTCACTCCTCCTGCTCCTCTGGGGAAATGAAGTTGTGAGGGCGCTTGTGGGTGACCCGGCACTGTCCTTTCTTGCTTTGCCTGAGTGCTTTTTCAAAAGCCGCCGCTATGGGGTGAGAAAAAGTGAGCCTGTGTTCTTCCCCCATGAACGAAGCCCTGACGACATCCTGCTCATGGATGGACCTGGAAACACGCCCCAAGAAAGAAATCAGACACACAGGACCCGTGCGGTGTGACGGCCCCTGTGTGAGATGTCCAGGACAGGTGCGTGCGGATAGACCGCAGAGCACCGGTAGGTGGCCGGGGCCGGGGAAGCGGGGAGGGACTGACTGCTCACTGGGCCGGGGCTCCCTCTGGGTGCTGAGAATGTTCTGGAGTGAGATAGAGCTGGTGTCTGCCCAGCACTGTGAAGCCACCGAGTTGTATGCTTTAAAATGGTTCATTTTATGTTAAGTGGATGTCACCTAAATTAAAACAAACAGAACAGCACCTTAGTCCAGCATTTCCCCCCCGGGCTGCTGGGAGATGTGACTTGAACACAATCCAGCGACTACTGTTAAAAGCCCACTGACCCCTGGTTGGCTGCCCCGAGGTGACCTCCCTGCTCCCAGCTGGATCTGGGGCCCTGCAGGTGCTGGGGACAGTTCTGTCTACTTCCAGTTTTCATCCCGAGGCCGCGAGCTGGGCTGAGACTGACGCAGGGCGCCCACCCCCACTTTCCTGACCCTTGGCGCCTCTCAAGGTGCTGCCGTGGGTTTCCAGCTTGGCCCCCTGCACCCCGTCTCCTTATGCCCCCGGCAGGAATCTGTGGGCTGCTGAGTGGATAAGGTTGCCATGTGCGCAGCCATTTGGGAAGGACCTGAGTGGCCGAGTGGCTGACGTAGAGATAGGTGGGGATGGGGGTGCAGGATGTGTGTGTGTGTGCGTGTGCATCTAGGTGTCTGAGCTCCCTACCTGGGCTGCCCTCGCCAACCTCCAGGGGCACCTGCAACCTGGAGCAGCAATGGTCAAGGGGTGCAAGCAGTGTAGGGATGGTGGGGCACAGGCTGAGAGAGGGAGATAGGGGGAGGGAGGGAGAGATGGATGGATGAAGGAGGGAGGGAGGGAGAAAGCAGGTGTACCACTGTGCATGCGTAAATCAGGAACTAGGGAACAGAGAGACTCTGGACTCCTTTCTAAGACCTCGTCTGTCTTTCTTTTGTGGGAACTGTGAGTCCTTCCTTCTTGTAGTAGTGAATCCTCAGCTTAAGCAAAACCCATGAGCAAAGTAAGTCCCTCCCCTGCGCTGCCTGTGTTGGGGCCACTAAACCTAGGGGTCTTTTCTGTTATTTTTACAGAAGAGCAAAGTGTCCTCGCCCTTTGTCCCCTCCTCTGACTTGTGAGCTCGTGTGGTCTTGAGGAACTGCATCCAGAAGACGTCACCTGTGTCCCGAGACCGACCAGGTGCCCCACTGAGACGAGCCCCTCGATGTCCTGCTGACGCGCTGACCCAAGAGCCCTTGAGCCTCCTTTGAGGCGCCCAGGGAAGCAGCCATGCTAGCTGCTCAGCGGGCTTGGGATGCTCGTTATGACCCCTGTGTTCTTCCTTATGGTGCAAGGCTGGTCTTTATGGCGACCTCAACGTTTTCCACGACAGAATAATGTCGGCGCTCGGTGTCCAGGCCTGTACTTGGTGGGCTTCTAGAGTCTGGCCAGGGTTGGTATGTGTGGCTGGAACACTGAGGATGCACCAAGAGCATGTGGGGTGGGGGGGAGGTACTTGGAGGTTTAAAGACCGCGCTATAGTCTCCCCATGAGCTCACAGAACAGGCCACTGAGAATCAGGTCAGAAGAGGTTTCCAGTGCTCGGCGCGTGCTCTCCCGGCCCTCTCCCACTGTCTTCCTCCTCTCCCCACACAAACCACCCCTCCACCTCCCTCAGCACCTGCCCCCAACCAGGTACCACGCAGGAGCATGTTTCCAGATCTGCTCACTTGCTCCGTGCCACGACGTGCATGAGTCTGTGGGAGGGGGGACAGGTTTGTCTGGACAAAGTGGAGCTCTCCAGGATGGAGAAGGACGCGAGGCCATTCAAAATCAAGAAACCCATTAGCTGTGTCTTCACAGAGGCCGGGAAGCTGAACCTCAGCCCGGGGAGCTGTCCTGCTGCCATGTCCAGTGTCCTGAGCTCATCACCGTGTTGCTCTGTGCAGACTGTGCTTTTCTTGGAGGCTCATTTGTCAAGCATCCCCGGCCCTTGAATGGAAGGGGTCGCCGCCAGATTGGAACTGTGTCTTGATTCTTGTTTTCTGCTGGTGTTCCCACTAACGAAGGGCAGCTGCAGGAGAAAAGCATCCTGGGGGCCTAGACATGGTGGGAGTGGAGCTCCGTGCTGAAGACCCCGGACAAGGTGCCACATCACTTGCTCCTTGCCGTCTGAACATGTGGCCACCTGTATTTTCTAACCGCTAGCTACGTGCACCAAGAAGCAGAGGTGTCGGGAGGCCAGCCAGCAGCTGTGAGCCTGTGAATCTCCAGTCAGACCCAACTCCTTAAGAGCAAAAGGAGCGGGGCTTGGGCGCCCCTGGCCGCTGTGGTTCTTCATCTTGGTGTCTCTCTCCAGTCTGTCGGCACCGGCACTGGGGCTGCTTCTGTGGGGCCCTCTCCCGTGTCTCCCTTCCTTGCCCTTTCTCTTCCACACCCCTCACCCTGCTCGCCTTATTTCCTGCACCCTAGTTTCCAGGTACTCCTTGTCTTCTACTTGGACCATTGCCGAGGCCTCCCTGTCACCCTCCCCCCCCCGAGATTCCAAGCCTGTATATCCCATTGTCGTCACAGAAGTCTTTCAGAAGCAGAGCTACTTCTATGGCATACTGCTGCTCAAGAACATTCAGTGGCTCCCTGTTACCTAACGTAAAGAAGTCCAGACTCCTTGGCATGGCCTTGGACCCCCTCCGATTTGGCCCTGAGTTGACTTTATGGACGTGGCCTGCCTCATTTCCCACCCTAACCCCACTCCCCATTCCCCCAACTCCTGGCTGGAGTTAAACGGGATGGCCTGCTTACACCTCCCATCTGTGTCCACCCCGCATGGGCTTTGGGCTGGAGAGTTCTGTGAAGGAGACGACATCCCAGTGATCTTCCAGTCCACACTACCTACCCTCCCCTTCCCCTGAACTCAGAGTGTTTACGGGCTGGGTCACTCTGCATGGAAATTCATTGATTCAACAAACGCTGCCCATTGACACGATGCTTTGGTTCAGCTTGTCCTGAACTTTCCTGGACAAACTCCCGCCACACATTCTCAGTCCTATGGCGTTTTCAGCTCCTTGTTGCTCCTTGTCACAAAGAGGCTACTGTACCACTTCCCAAGTCCCACCCTATAAGCACCTAGGGTTTTCTTATCTTTCCATCCTTCTGTTCTTTAACTCACCATGTGCTTACAGAGTTCCTGTTCTGTGCCGAGCACTGGGGGTACCGTGGGGGTGAGGTGGACCCTGTCCTCCTGTTGTGTGAGGCGAGGTGGACGGGACCCCCCAGCCCCAGCACTGTGTAGTGAGCATGAAAAGGTGTGGGTGCTAGGAAGCAGGTGAGGGGGGCTGTGTGGTCTTGGGGTGTCAGGAGCCCCGTCTCTACAGAGGGGACTTTCAGCTGACATTGGAAGGATGACTGGGTGTTGGACATAAGAGTGGGAGCATCTGGAGACACACCAGGAAGGTGTGTGAAAGGCAGGAAGCATGTCCCAAGGGACTGGCAAGGGCTGGGTGTGACACCATCAGAGTTGCCTTTTGCGAAGGTGACCCTCTGCTGAATCCGGCCCACTGCCTGTTTTTGTCCATAAAGCTTTATTGGCACCCAGCTGTGCCCATTAGTTTATGTTTTGCCAATGGCTGCTTTCTAGATGTGGAATTGTGGAACCAAAGGCCACGTGGCCCACAGCGCCGGACATATTTACACGGACCTCTTATGAAGTGCTTGCAGACCACTCTGTTAAAAAGCTGGGTTGAGGGGCGCCTGGGTGGCTCAGTTGGTTAAGCGACTGCCTTCGGCTCAGGTCATGATCCTGGAGTCCCTGGATCGAGTCCCGCATCGGGCTCCCTGCTCGGCAGGGAGTCTGCTTCTCCCTCTGACCCTCCCCCATCTCGTGCTCTCTCTCTCGGTCTCATTCTCTCTCTCAAATAAATAAATAAAATCTTAAAAAAAAAAAAAAAGCTGGGTTGGGGGTGCCTGGGTGGCTCAGTCGGTTAAGTGGCTGCCTTTGGCTCAGATCATGATCCCAGGGTCCTGGGATCGAGCCCCACGTCGGGCTCCCCCCTCAGCGGGGAGCCTGCTTCTCCCTCTCCCTCTGCCTGCCGCTCCCCCTGCTTGTACTCTCCCTCTATCTCTATCAAATAAATAAATAAAATCTTTAAAAAAAAAAAAAAAGCTGGGTTGGTTTGGGATGTCCTGGAAGCAGAGCTGAGACAAGGGGGTTGGCACGGGGATAACGGCGGTGGGTGGAGGACGTGGGCCAGCAGGACTCGGGGCTGTATGGGGTCAGGCAGGGGAGAGAGTGGATGTGAGGAGTGCTGATGGAGACCCTGCTCTGAGGGAAGGCCCCCTGTTCAGGTCCGGACAGGCCCTGACCACCTGACTGTTCTGGAACCTTCCTTTCATTTCTCCATGAAACTGACTCCTGGTCTCTGCAGCTGCATCATGCTCCACAGATCTTTCCCTCCAGGGTTTGCCGACGAAACTGGAAAGTGTCTTCACCTTGCTCCCAAGTGTGATGTGGGGTGTGGAGACCCCACAGTTCCCAGAGCATCTGTCTCTGTGCGCAAAGCGCTTGTCTCCCCAGTCTGGAAGACGGCGGTCTACCCAATCCCTGCTCACGCCCTTCAAGGGTGCACTATACCGTCCCACCAGGACACGGCACTGTGGGCAGTCGGCTGCTGTTTTAATGCTGGCTCTTCTGCATTTCCATAGGCAGAGCACGTCTGAAGGGAAAATTGTACCTGTCTGTCAGGGTCTCTCCCGGAAATCACAAGCCAGAAGCTGAGCTTGGTGTGGTGGAGGGGGGTCGGTGTTTCTCCCCACAGAATGACTCTTGCCAAATGCAAGGCCTGCAACTTTCCCTCCTCACCCCGGACACAGCTCAGGACACCCTGATGGTCACCCCAGGCTGGAGGAAACCCAGCAGGAATCTGCTTTATGAATTCCGCATATCCCTTCACTTCTTTTTAAAAAACACAGTTATTGAGATGTGATTTCCATTCACACAAGTCACCCGTGGAAAGCGAACAATTCAGTATTCACCGGGTTGTGCAAGCACCGACCACAGTGTTCTAGAACATTTCCATCACCTCCAGAATGGAGGACAAAAGGTCCCATCATACCATTCCCCCAGCCTCTGGCAACCACTAATCTACTTTGTCTGTAGATGTCCCTGTTCGGGCATTTCACAGAACTGGCATCATATACCATGTGGCCTCTTGCGTCTGGCTTGACTCGGCACCATGTCCTCGGGGCTCATCCATGTTGTGGCAGGGGTCAGTGCTCTCTTCCTTTGTACGGCCAAGTAACACGCCACCTCGCTCGCCCCATCCTCCTAGTGACTATCACGCATTATTTGCTGGACAATCAACAGCTGAAAACAGAGGTTGGCAAACAGTTTCGGTAAAAGGCCAGAAAATAAATATTTTCAGCTCTGTGGGCCAGATGGCCTCTGTTGCAACTGCTCAGCTCTGCCGTTGCAGCTCAGAAGTAGCTGCAGAGGACACGTGTGTGAACGAGGCAGGGTGGGTTCCGGTAAGACTTTATTTACAAGAACAGGTAGCCAGATTTGGTCCTCGGGCCAGTTTGGGGACCCCTGGCATAAAGCATTCTCACCAAACTGCTTGAATCTGGATGTCCGTAGTGTGCACTTCCACGTTCTCCACCCCCGGGTCCCACCTGTCCCCGTGTTGGCCGCCCACTTCCTGGGGAGTGTGCCCTTCTTTCTGCACGTGTCCCAGTGACACACCACCAGAAGTAGAGTGTGTTTGCCGGTGGTAAGAGCCCTGGGCAACAGTGAACGGGGCCAGGGACCCAAGTCTGCTGGGGTGCACATATGCATGCAGCCCACTTCCCACAGGGGGTTGGGGAAGGCGGGTGGGCAGAGGACAGTGAAGCCCTGCGCGGGCCAAGGGGCTGGCCTGGTGCTGGGGGAGCCCAGGTGGGTATGGTGGGGGCAGGTGGAGTAGGATCGAGTGGGCATGAGTGGGCAGAGGGGGCAGGCTGGGCAGAGCTGTGCAGGCCACTTGCAAAGGCCGTGGGGAGCACAGAGTCGAGTGAACACATCGGGTTACCCCAGCCTCCTTGTGTGGCTGTGGACCAGACACTTCGCCTCTCTGAGCCTGACTTTTCCTGTGGGGCTCCTCATAGTCCTGGGATTGTTACAAAGTTGAAATGAGGCCGCAGCTGTGCCTGGCACATGCTCAGTGTGGGTCTCCACACTGATAACAAGAATGTCACCCGCTGCCCATCGAGGGCGGGGAGCCCCCACCCCAGGGACAGGATGCCCACTTCAAGGACCTTTCTAGGAACTAATCTCTCCTTCCTTTGGATAACTACTAACCTTGGACTTATCATTCCTTCCTGGGTTCTAGGAGGTTCTTTGTTCTGGAATGTAACATAATACGGATCTATATTTCCTTAACTAAAGCCTTGGAACTCCCTAAGAACTAGATGGGTTTTGGGTTTTGTTTGGATTTTACAAAGACACTATATGTGTCTACGTTACATTTTGTTAAGAGGCTCAGCGGATCTGGGGTGGCACTTTGTATCCCGCGTGAGCATTTCTGAAAAAAAGCACAGTCTGTCTGTTGGAGGAGGTCATGAGAAGATGTGACCACCGGTTGACCCGTAAGCTGGCCCTGGACAATCCAAGGTTCCTCCCCATCCCCTGAGCTTGGAATGTACGTTCCATCTCCTGTCCCACCATTAGCCATCTGCAAGGACGTAGTCCTGAGAGAGAAAGGTGTTGCTGAGACTTTCTAGACAGTGGCTGGGACTGAACTCAGTTACGGCCCCTCCATAAACTTCTAGGATTCTGGCGATGGGTGCGGAGACGTGTTCATCTTGTGGCGCCCAAGACCAGCCTCGTTGTAAGCCCCTTGCTTCTTACGCCGGCACCTACCCATCCGAGTGGCCTTCCTCTTCTGGCTACCCCTGCGCTTCTGGCATGGGCCTGTTTCAGATTTTCTCTGGGGGCTCCCAAGGTGCAAACCAACACCGTCCCAACAGTGAAGGGAGTGATGAGCTCCTGTCCACTCGGGTCAGGCTTTGGTGGTCGCAGCTCACATTGAGAACTTTCTGTGTGCCAGTCACTGGGATTTCTATGTGTTGCTTCACTGAGTCCACCAATCACTGTAGGGGGTGAGTACATGGTTATTGCCCTGGGCACTTGGTCAGCTGGCGGGGGGGGGGCGGCGAGGAGTAGAGACATGAGCCTGGAGTCTGTCCCCAGGGCTGCAGAGGCCATTCTGTCCCCCTGCCTGCTGTGGGGACGCCAGAACCTCACCGTCTTCGTTCTGGCTGAGGTGCAGGGCTTTGCCTCCAGCCCTGGGGCCAGTGCCAGGCACCGAGCTGCCTCAGCAGACCCGACATTTAACGTGCATGCGGAGCTTCTCCTTTTGCTGCCGGCAGCCTGGCTGGGAAGCTGAGCGCTCAGGCCTATGCTGACGCCATGGTCAAAATTGGTTTAGAACTGGTTCAGTATCCCACTTGGATTCTGAGCTCATTCTTTGTTCTACGGTCCTGCCATGGAGTCGGAGCTCAGTCCTTGGAGGTAGGCCTGCTTTGTGGAAATAGCCGAGAAGCATTTGCATGACGTTGCTTCGGAGAGAGGGAGGGAGGGAGAGGTGCTAATGCCACCACGAGACCCACGTTCCTGTCGTGGTTTTTAAACTGGCTCAGAAGCCTCTGGAAAAGAGGTGTCCCCACATGTTTTAAATAGGTAATACTAAACGACAAAAAGTGGGCCCCCAAGGTGACAGAAGTGCTCTGAAGGACAAAATTCTACTCCACGCCTGAGTCCAGTGACTTGTATTTGTTATGGCCGGAGCTCATGCGCTAGGATGAACCCGTTTCCTCACACGGAGGGGCTTGTGCCTAGGCTGGCCGGCCACATCCAGGTTTCTGCTAGCTCCAGTCTGAGCCAAAGACTTTGGGTTCGATCCATAAAGTTTTCACCAAGGGTCAGGCATGTGGGGCGGAGCCCTTTAGACAGGTGGCTTTTCTGCTGCCTCTTTCATGGGCTCTGGGCACGTGTGGAACTAATTTTCCCAGTGTCTTTCTTTTCTCTCCCTCCACCCTGCCAGGCTATTCTGGAAACTCTTCCCACTGAGCACAGTCTTTGGAGGGTGGTCCTGAGGAGTTCAGGTGCTCTGGCTACATAAAGGCAACAGGTCCTGCAGAGCCAGAGACCTGGCTGGGAGTCCTGGCTGTGCCGCTTAGTACGTGTGTCTTGGGGGCACACGGCACCTCTGCGGCTCCGTTTACTGGGTCGGGAACCTGAAAGTTCTTTGCAAGCTCTACAACTCCGTGATTCCATCTTTGTTTTATGCCCTTGCTTATCCTCTTGGCAAAAGTGTTAGCCTGCTCTGGATTACCTACTGTGTGAAGCTGAAAAGAAAAAGAGCAGTATTTATTTCAAATTCATACTGTGCAGATGTTTTACATATTTATACAAGCCACACAACTTGCACGAATTGGTGAGGCTTTCCTATACAGGTCCCCCAACATTTAGTTTCGAGAAACTCAATTAACTTTAAACAAATCAAGGTGTATGACAAGCAAATCGTTTTAAAAGTCAAGTAGTGCCCCAAGGTTGTAACAAACACCCACAGCACCCCCGCCCCCCTCTGCTTGCATCCCTTTCTGCTCTTAACTCTTTCTTCTGGCATTTACCTCCTGTCTTAGTTCAGGCTGCTGTAACAAATTATCATAGAGTGGCGTCAACAACAAACGTTTGTTTTTCACAGCTCTGGAAGCTGGGAAGTCTGTGACCAAGGCACTGGCAGAGCCCGTGTCTTGTGAGGGCCCACTTCCTGGAGTGGAGACGGCTGTCTTCATGCTGTGTCCTCACGTGGCAGAGAGCAGACAGCAAGCTCTCATGTCTCTCTCTGCAAGGGCACTAACCCCATCATGAAGGCTCTAGCCTCATGACCTGAGGTCCCACTTCCTAATACCATCACATTGGTGGTTAAGATTTCAACATGTGAATTTTTGGGGACATAGATTTTCAGTCCACAACCCCTCTGTATCTCTAAGCATTAGGTTACACTGAAATCTCTTGACTTACCAATTTTAGACTTCATCTTTGAGCTTTTCTTTTCTTGATCATCTTCCAGCCTCCCCAAATAATAGCCCAATTTTGGTTAAATCTACATACAAGTTTTCTTTATTATGACTATCATAACTTCAGATTTTTTGGTACAACTTTTTGTTTATTCTAGAGTTAATAATTGCTTAGGCTTTGGTACATCTTCCAACGTGCTTTTCCATGCCAACTTCCATAAGGTCACACCTGTCGGATAGTCTATCAGCCCTCTTTTCTCCTGAAGATGTTGTTCTGGATCCCTCTGACACCTGCCCCATCATGCAGTACCCTCCAGACTGCTACATGGTTCTGGTCCAGAACTTTCCTTTACTCACTCCTGTGATGGAGTTCATGCTTCCTGGATCCTACTGTTTTATCTTTTTGTTTCCTACCTAGTCTTAGTGGAGTTCATTCTCTTGCAATATCCTCAGACGCCTCATTCTCTTCTCATGTTCGGTTCATAGTCCGCTTGAGTATAGACTCCTAGTTCTGAAATTATTTTTACCTAGGATTTTGAAGGCATTTCTTCCACTGCATTCTGGTTTCCATTCTGCTATTGAGAAGTCTGATGCCATTCAGATTTTTGATCCTGTTTTATGACCTAATTTTCTTCTCTCTGAAAGCTTTTATCCTTGGTGTTCTGAAATGTCATAAAAGTATGCCTTTGTTCTTTTATTGTTTGGAAGCTTGGTGTGCCCTTCAGTCTTGACGGCTCGTGCCCTTCAGTTCTGGGAAAGTTTCTGGTATTATTTCTTTGATAATTTTATTCTCTTGATTTTCTCTGTGTTCTCATTCTGAAACTCCCTATTTGTCAGATGTCGGATCTCCTGGCTTCATTACCTAACTCTAATTAGAAAAAACCCCCTATTGTCCATTACCTTGACTTTCTGTTCTGTTTTCTGGGAAACTTTCTTAGCTTTATTTTCCAGTGCTTCTACTGACTTAGATTTATGTTATTGTATTTGTAACATCCGGGCATTCCTGCCTCTGATTGTCTCTTGTTTCATCTGTGCCATGCCTTTCCTCATCTTAGGGAAATCTTTGGGGTTTTCTTCTCTTTGCAAAGTATGTACTTATGCTAGATAATTAGAGCCACATAACATATTACCCCAAGCACAGTTTTGTGACTTAAAACAACAACCGTTTCCTATCTCACAGTTTCTGTGGGCCAGGAATCTGGTAGGACCCAGCTCGGTGGCTCTGGCCCAGGGTCTCTCATGAGTTCGCGGTCAATGTGTCAGCCAGGACTGGAGTGACTTAAGGCACGGATGGAGATGAAGGATCAGCTTCCAAGTTCAGCCACGTTGTTGATGGCTGGAGGCCTCTATTCCTCACCACATGGGCCTCTCCATATGGCTGCTTGACATGATAGTTGGCTTCCTCCAAAGTGAGTGATCTGGAGGCTGGGGGAGAAAGAGAGAGAGAGCAAGCAGGCACTAAGATGGAAGCTGTGGTGTTTTGTATAACCTAATCTCAGAGGTAAGTATCATCTGTTTTGCCTTATTCTATCAGTTATGCAGACCGACCTTAGTAGGGGTTGGGGACCACCCAGAGCGTGAGTACCAGGAGGCAGCCAACCTGGACACCGGCTTCAGCAGCACTTGCTCTGAATTTCACCCATTTGTTGTTTTGGTTTCTGTTGTTCGTCCTGGAGACTTTTCTCAAGTATCTGGTGATCTCTGTCCTATCCTATTTAAGAGTAGAAGGAGACCCCAGTAGGCTAGTGGGTTGTGGAACACAGAAGAGAAGGCCAACAAGAAAGCCAACTACTACAGTGTGTGTTTGGAACTTGATCCTGCATAGAACTCTGAGAAATGGTGCAAAACACACTCCTCAGAATTACCCCACCTGCATGACGATGGGGCTGGGCTATGCCCTGACATTTTTGAATCATTAAGCACTCTGGGGGAGGGGAGGGGAAATGTCAGGAACTGTCTACCTGCTACAAGAGCGCAGAGCAGTTTTCTGAGGTTTTACGGACCCTCCGGGCCTGAGATGCAGGCACCACTATCGGAGTCTAAAGGAGTACTGTGCAGTAGCTAAGGTCCGAGGGATTGGGTGAGCACTGACATTGGCCATGGGCTTTACTGCAGGATGAAGGGTGGACAGCTTGCTTTTTAGTTTGATTTCCAAATGTCAGTATATTTGTAGGTCTTTTCTCTGGAGGAGCTTTTAGTCTCTCCAGAGAAGGAGCCTCTGATCTCTTGCCTAGGGTGGGGTTTAGGTCTGGCTTCTGATGTTCAGGAGCTGGCAGGGGAGGCTGGCTTGGTAGGGCTGTCACCCTAGATGTGGACACTTTTTTTTTTTTTTTTAAAGATTTTATTTATTTATTTGAGAGCGAGAATGAGAGAGAGAGAGCATGAGAGGGGGGAGGGTCAGAGGGAGAAGCAGACTCCCTGCCGAGCAGGGAGCCCGATGCGGGACTCGATCCCGGGACTCCGGGATCATGACCTGAGCCGAAGGCAGTTGCTTAACCAACTGAGCCACCCAGGTGCCCTAGATGTGGACACTTCTATCCAATCCTCCTCTGCTCAGCACTGGGCCTGACCCCATTCTCTGTGAGCTGACATCCCTGAGTCTGGGTTTCTCTGGTTCACTCCCCCAAGAATGAGCCTCAGGTCACCCTGGGGTGGGGGTACCCATGGTATAGAGTGTGAGCGTGGTCCACGTGCCTCACTTGGCCTTCAAAGTATTCAATCCCTGGGCGCCTGGGTGGCTCAGTTGGTTAAGCGACTGCCTTCGGCTCAGGTCATGATCCTGGAGTCCCGGAATCGAGTCGTGCATCAGGCTCCCTGCTCTGCAGGGAGTCTGCTCCTCCCTCTGACCCTCCTCCCTCTCATGCTCTATCTCATTCTCTCTCTCTCAAATAAATAAAATCTTAAAAAACAACAACAGCAATGGGCGCCTGGGTGGCTCAGTCGGTTAAGCGACTGCCTTCGGCTCAGGTCATGATCCTGGAGTCCCGGGATCGAGTCCCGCATCGGGCTCCCTGCTCGGCTCCCTGCTCTGCAGGGAGTCTGCTCCTCCCTCTGACCCTCCCCCCTCTCATGTGCTCTCTCTCTCAAATAAATAAATAAAATCTTAAAAAAACCCAAAAAACCAAAGTATTCCATCGCCATGATTCTGGGGAAGTTCTTTGGGGCACGCCAGAGAGGTGCCACCCCGGCCCCAGCCTGCAGGTCACTAGCTTTGTCCCTGTCCCTCGCCAGGTCACCCAGCCCCCCTCTCTGCCTCCCGACTTCCTCATGGCTGGGGACTCCCCATCTCTCGTTCAGCGTGTTTCTGCTTCTCCACCTTCTTGTTTAGGGGACTGCTGATAGAAGAAGGGATCAGAAAAGTCTCATTCCCCCATTTCAAATCACGGTTGCTAAGGAAAGTCCTTTCGGTCTTTGGGGTGAAGTGTCCTGGATGAAAGTTGTTTTCAATAACACATGAAGAAGCCGCTGGATTAGTCAGCACAGAATTAGACCAGGGCCTTCCGTGCTAATGAACCCACACATGCCACGGCTTTTCCCGGTCAAGGCTTGTTCCTCCCTCATTCCAAGTCTGATGCGGGCTGCGCTGCCCTCCTCCGTCCTGTGGGGACGCCATCTGAGTGCCACTCCGCGGTGGCCACGGTGGCCACGGTGGGCCATACTGGGGGGTCTCGGTGGTGTGAAGGACGGACTGGAACTGCCCAACCCATTGGCCACGTGGCGCCGACCCGCCGCGAAGGAGGCTAGGAAACCATGATGCCGCATGCGTGTTTGAAGAGTGCATGGCTCCGCCCTGCCGCGAGGGCGGCTGGGAAATCACGACGACGCATGCGTGCTTGGAGAACACACGACTCCACCCCACTGCGAGGGAGCCTGGGAAACCCCGACGACGCATGCGTGCTTGGAGAACACACGACTCCACCCCACTGCGAGGGAGCCTGGGAAACCCCGACGACGCATGCGTGCTTGGAGAATCGGCCCGAGCACGGCCGTGCCCCGCGGGTGGTGTCGCCACTTCCGGGGTGCGCTCGAGCCCTCGAATGAGGGAGTTTCGCGGACCTGGAGAAGGCGGACCCCCGGTGCTGCAGGGCTCGCTGGGCTCTTGGCACACACGCCCCTTTCACGGCCTCCGCGGTGGGGCTGCACCTGGCGTCGTTTTCCTGCCCCGCGGTTTGCAGAGCTCGGAAAGCAGAACGTACACCGCTGCCGCCTCATTCTTCGGTGACCTGCCATGGGGGGGACCGGGCACATTTGGAGTCCGGACAGTCGGCCTGGGCTGCTGGCGGGGTCTCCACCACCGCACGCCACCCTCACACCGGCCCGGCCTGCGGGTCTGTTCCCGGGTCCATCTCGGCTAGGCGAAGAGCGCGCCTCCAGTGTCCCCAGCGACGCTCGCGGGGCCGCCCGCTGGGTCTCATGGTGTCCTGTGATGCCTCAGGTGGCCGACGGTGAGGTCTGCCTCGCCCACCGCCTCCGCCTCCGCACCCCGGGCCGGCCCTGCCCACCACCGCTGCACCTTTGGCCGATTCTGCTGACCCCTGCGCACCCCCTGCAGTTAGCTCGGACCCACTGCGCAGACATGGCAAGGTAGGGGCGGGTGGGGCGTGAGTGATGCTTTGTGTTTCAGTGATTGAGGGCTTGCGGGATCAGCGGTCACTGAGCAGTGGTGCCGGGACAGCTGGGAGGAGGGAGTGTGCATCCTCGGGAGGGCGCCGTGGGCCTCTTGGGGCAGTGTGATTGGCTCACCGTTCTGCACCCTGGGAAGGACAGTCCTAGCTAGGATGCTGTGTCCCTCAGGATGGGTGTCTGGCCGGCCTGTGAGCTTGAGGGTGGAGACACCTGTCCCCACTGTGGACCTAGGCACTGATGCCTGCCCTGGCCCTCAGACAGAGGATCCTGTGGGTATGGGCAGGCTCAGGGGCAGCGTGGGGTGGGGAGACGTCCTGGCGGGAGGGAAGTGGTGGGAGAGGCAGTGGGCATTCTGCTGGCTGTGGCTTGTGGAGAATGTTTTAGACTGAATACGGCTTTGGGGCAGGGTTGATAGGAGTTGATGATAATTCGAGCCATGTGCACTCCCCCCCTTCCTGACCCTCTCCTTTTGGGTTAGTGTTGTACTCCTCCGTTTCTGAGTCTTCCAGAAAGCAGTGGCCCCCACAGCTGGTTATGGGCTCCCTGGCCCTTCTGTGGGTTTGGGGAGGGGCCCTTACTGCTCCAACAATGCGACAGTGGGCAGGGCGATCAAACCTTCTGCGTTCCTTTTCCAATTTTCATGTGCTTGGGTAGGCTGGAGGGTGGTCCAGACTCGTGGAGTGGAGGAAACCACCACAAGGCCTCCCATCTTTTTGTTCAATGCTTCGTCGAGATGTAATGCACATACCATACAGCTCAGCATCTGCAGTGTACAATCGAGTGATTTTCAGAATGCTCGCAGAGCTGTGCCAGGTCCACTGCAGTAGAATTCAGAACAGTAGACTTTCACTGCCACCAGGAGAAACCTCATGCGTTTTAGTTGTGACTCCCCCATCCCCCCCACCCCCCATCGGCAATAGGCCAGTTTACTTTCTGTCTCTGGTTTGGCCTGTCAGTGGAAGTGGTCCCCAGACTTCTCACCTTGATTTCCTGAAAGGAATATCGGGGTGGTCTTCCCTCTGTGGGCCTCGCTCGTCCTGTGCTGGGAGGCCTCCACCCTGGACGATGGAGCTGGGCAGGAGTTAGGGGTGGGGCAGCGTGGCCCGGGTGATGGGCACGTGGGGTGGAGGGTTCCGACCAGGGTGAATGAACCCCAGAGACCCCCAGGCCCTGGTCTGTGACAGCGTCTGGCGGCCCAGTTCAGTTGGGGAGGCAGGGCCGGTGGTCTGTGTGGTCTGTGTGGCCTGTGCCCTCAGGGGATGTCTACATGACCCGGGGATCCCGAGGCTGGGAGTCAGGCACTGAGTGCAGCTTGCTGGCATCTGATAGTGACAGCATGGGGAGAGGCAGCTATGTTTAGAAATAATTACTCTGTCTTGTGCAGAGGTATTAAGGCATCCTCCCTGGCAGTTGCAGGAATTAGCTCAAGGCATCACTGGCAGAACAGCCGTGACTGTTGCCGGCTTGTCCTGCTTTCGTTCAGAGATGGGCTGGGCGGAGGCAGGAGAGGGGCAGGGAAATTGGAAGCTATGGGAGAGAGAAAGCCGTCCACTTTCAGAGAAATGTATTATCCCGAGAGCCTTTACGATGGATGTGTAGTCACTCTGCAGGCGGACACCCTCAGAGGGATGCTAACCGAAGCCGTTCATCAAACGCATGTTTACTAAAGGCGCCTGAATCCCGGACATGGTTCTAGGTGCCGGGGCTACAGCTCAGTCGTGAGCAAAGTCCTTGCTCTCATGCTAGCCGAGGAGGATGAGCCCCCCTCCCCGGCAGGTGAAAACAAAGTCATTTCATGTCAGGCAGTCCTCTTTGCTAAGGTAGGGCTTGTGCAGAGACTGAGTGAGCCCAGTGAGTGACCTGGGGCAGAGCATTCCAGGAGCTGGACCAACATGTGCCAAGGTCCTGTGGCAGGAGGGTGTTTGGCAGGATGGAGGGGCAGCGACGGGGCTGGTGGGTGGACTGGAGCCAGAGGGCAGAGAAGATGCCAGAGGGGAGCAAATGGCCAGATCGGGTTTCACTCTTGGATCGTAGAACTCTGCATTTTCACTTTTTCTTCTTCTTAGACTCAGGTATAGTTGACGAGTAATAAAATGCACTGACCCTAAACCTGTAGTTTGATGAGTTTTGCCCCTTTATCGTCTCTCTGCCTCCCCCTGAGGTTGCCTTAGCTCTGACTTCTAGCACCGGACGGTACGTTCCATTCTAGAAGCTCAGGCACGCGGACGCATACAGTCACCAGCCCTGTTCGTTCAGTGTGGTGTATTTGAGATCCATCCATGTTGCCGTGTGTTTTGCACATATGTTCCCGTTTTATTCCTGAATGGTGTTCCCTGGTATGATGGACGATATGTTGGACGGTTATCCCTCTTCCTGCCGATGTACACTTGGTTGTTCCCAGTTTGGGGCAGTTATGAGTAGAGCTGCTATGCATGCTCCCCGCCGCCCACATCTTTGGCCCTTTCTCTGGGTGAGGTGGGGGCTGCTGGAGGGTTTTGAGCGGAGGAGGGACCTGATCCGACCTCAGTTTGACTCTGGCTGCTGGGTTGAGAACAGAACGCAGGGGCAGGCGGAAGCGGGGCCAAATGCACAGCACCCCGGCAGGTGCCTGATGTCGCTTGAAACACGTCAACAAGTGGGCCTCGGGTTTTCCCTCTCAGTTCAGGGATCTGGGTGCTCATGAGTGGTCCAGGAAAAGCCAGGGAGGAGTCCCCCATTTATTCCTGGAGTGTGAATGATCTCCCCGCCCCTCTTCCTCCAAATCACAGCCCTGGGTCCCTGCAGGGCCACCACACTCATCTCAGGGTAGCCCCGGAGTGGGCCGTGGAGCAGGGGGCCCTGTGCACAGGTCAGTTCTGTTCTACGTGTTCTGCACCCCTGCAAGGTGAATGCCATCAGCTATGGTCAGAATATGTGTGTGCCCCCCAAAGTCATACGCCAAAATCCTAACCCCCAGTGGGATGGTATTAGGAGGGGGACCTTTGGGAGGAGCTTAGGTCGTGAGGGTGGAGCCCTTATGAATGGGGTTAGTGTCCTTAAATAAGAGACCCTAGAAAGTTCCCTCACCCCTCCTGCCTTGTGATGACACAGCGGGAAGACATTGGCTGTGACCCAGGAAGCGAGCATCCATCACACACTGAATCTGCCGGCACCTTGATCTTGGCTTTTGAGCTTCTAGTTCGGAGAGAAATTGTTCTCCGTTGTTTATAGGCCCATCCCATCTGTGGTGTCCTTTACCGCACTTGAGCAACTGAAACACCGTTGTTGGTAACTGATTGCAGGCCTTACACAAGAGACGGAGAGAGAAGGGGTCTGTGCTGGTCCAGAGGACCAAGGCCCCACGTGCTTGGACAGTACAGTCTGCTCTGGATCTGCGGGGCTCCCCGGTGGACCTGCAGGACAGGTTGCGGGCTCTTTGCAACAGCCGGTCTTTGCTGGAGATGAAAGGTGGGGATGATGAGCACCTGCGGCCAGCACCATCATGGGAGGGCCTCGTGTTCTCTCTGTAGCATCCGCAGCAGAGGGAGGGGCTTGGGGCCGAGGGCAGGTCCTGCTGCCCAAGCCACGCTGCTCCTGGGGGCCATCATTGCTGCTGGTTCCTTGCAGGAGAGCGCCGTGCCTGGGGCCCTACAAGGCCCAGAGGAGCAGCTGAGATGCTGAATGTGGCCTTTGTAGGGGAACCGAGGATGGCGTTGGGGTGGGGTGATGGGCACCCTGGCGCTCCCGGCGAGGAAAGGGCCTCCCCCCGCCTGCCGCCACCTTTGTCTGTACCCTGCTTTGTCTCTCTCCTAGTTTCTGCTCAGTTTCGCCCCTGGCAGGTTAGTTGGCCTGGGGTTTCGGGAGGTTTTATAGTTTATACACCCCCTTCTCCCAGGTGAATAATGGGTACTTTTCATCATCGTGTTTCCCGACAACACTTTTCAGTGCACCATCGGTTTCTGCACAACATCTGGGATATGCAAACTCTGTTTTCAAGTACAGCCTGGGTTCAGTATATGTGACAAAAGACGGAGGGCGAGTTTCCTAAGAAACAAACCAATTGTGCATTTTGGGTACGAAAGAGCCAGGTGGAGGTTTCTTTTCACGGGCAGGAGGTGGGGGGAGCAGGGAGGAAAGACACTAAAAGTGCCAGGCATGAGAGAAGGGAGGGGAGTGGAGAAACCGAGGGAGGGGGAGAGCAGCTCTGGATGAAAGGGGCAGATGTGGAGGGAACCACGTGCGCTGGAGGAGCAGGGACGAAAGACAGTGACGCCTCTCGCCCCTGCACACAGGCTGCTGCCCACATCTGCACTTGCGTGTTGGGGTCTGGGCTTTGCTGGGGCATCTCGCCACTCCTTCCGTCTTGCCCCATCTGCCCAGCCAGTGGGGACCCCTCCCCAGTTGGTGAGGCTTTGTTGCAAGAGGCCAGTTCCAGGGGCACCTGGGTGGCTTAGTCGTTAAGCGTCTGCCTTCGGCTCAGGTCATGACCCCAGGGTCCTGGGATCGAGCCCGCATCGGGCTCCCTGCTCCACGGGAAGCCTGCTTCTCCCTCTCCCACTCCCCCTGCTTGTGTTCCCTCTCTCGCTGTCTCTCTCTCTGTCAAATAAATAAAATCTTAAAAAAAAAAAAAAAGAGGCCAATTCCGGCGGCTGCTGGCACCGTGCCTCCCTTCACCCCTGCCCAGGTGTCACTGCGTCCTTTGTAAAGGAGGTCACTGTGGTCCATGTGAGCTGGAGGATGTCGGGGGCAGGGAGAGCAAAATGCCTGTGCCCCGGACCCCAAGAAGTAAGGAAGAGAAGAGGCAGCACCAGAGAGTCAAGCAGGTGGGGAGCCATGGGCACCCCTCCCTTGCCCCTGGGGTCATCCTCGTTCCTGGGAGGCCTGCCCAGCACCCTTGGCTGGGCTGGGCTGGGCTGCTGGTGGGCCCTGCGGCAGGAGGGCTGGAAGCTGTGCCTGAGTGAGTGGGCAACCAGGATGGGTGAGGCTGAATTGGGCAGGGTCCTGGCAGTTGCCAGGAAGTGTCCAGGGTCTGTGGCTGGTAAGTTCCGACCCTCACCTGGAGGCTCTGTTGGGGAGGAGCAGGCTACGAGGTCCTGGTGGGGATGAGCTGGGCAGGGCCTCCCTTGGATCCGGGTTTTATACCAGTTTCAGAGAATTCCCAGTGCCTTTATCTACCAAGGCATAGATCTTGGTAGATATCTTCAAGCTTTGGACATGCTTGGAGCTTACCCTAGCTCATTCTCTGGCCATTTTAGTTCTGTTTTTTCTTCTGCACACGTCTGTGTAAATTTGGGAACATGAAGAGGTTCTCTTTTCTCTGATGCACATTGCTTGGAAAGGGATGGTTGGGACTGCTTCTTGGAAGTAACTTTGTGTCTGTGTGTTGTCTCTCTCTCTCTGTGCTGTGGTGATGGGAGACATTCCCATTTCTTTTTTTACTGACTTGAAACTGAGTCCCCCCGCTCCCCAACAGAAGAATCAGTCAGCAATGCAGTGTCTCACAGAATCGGCCCCCTCCCTCCCTTCCTGGGATGGTGAGCACCAGGATTTTGCTCCTCAGCAGTTTCTTGCCCCGACTAGTATATGGGCGATAATCCTGTTCAGAACAAGGATCCAAAAAAATTGTTCTGGAGTCTGAATATTTATTTCCACAAAATGCCAGGTGGAGTCAACCCGGCTCACAAAGTGGAACTCAAGGGATACAGCTGAGTAGCAAAGCATTTGACCTTGTCCAAAGAGAGGTCTGGGCTTTGCCCTTGGCCCCTGGAAGGTAATCTCTAAGCCCTTGGGAAGTCCTGGTCCTGGTTTGCCTGGGGTGGGGGTGGGGGGCTTGGGCCACACCAGCAAAGCTATTTAAGGTGGAGCTTCAGCGTCATGTATGGGCAGGGGCTTTTGGTCACGTGGTATCAGCTTACCCTCCAGAGGGGCTGGAGACTGGGGCCTGCCATGTGGACCCTGGTAAAGACTGGACACTGAGACTTGGTGGCGCTTTGCTGGTTGGCAGTGTTCCACGTGTGGTCACACGGCGATGCTGCACCAGGGAAGGACAGGGAAGCTCTGTTGGAAGCACCCTGTGCACATCTTCCCTTGGTTGGCTTTTTATTTATTTACTTATTTATTTTAAAAAAGATTTTATTTATTTGACAGAGAGAGAGAGAGAGACAGTGAGAGAGGGAACATAAGCGGGGGTGGGGGGGTGGGGTGGGAGAGGGAGAAGCAGACTCCCCGCTAAGCGGGGAGCCCGATGTGGGGCCCGATCCCAGGACCCTGGGATCATGACCTGAGCCGAAGGCAGACACTTAACGACTGAGCCACCCAGGCGCCCCTCCTTGGTTGGCTTTAACCTGTATCCTCCCTGTAACAAACCATCGACAATGGTTGTAACAGCTTTTGTGAGCTCCGTGTCCTTCTAGCAAATCATCCAACCCACGGGTGGTCTGGGGGACTTCTGACTTGCACTTGGTGTCAGAAGTGAGGGTGGTCTGGGGGACTGTTCCCTGACTTCATGCAGGCATTAGCGTTACAGGGGGTTCCCTGCAGTCCCTGCACCCCTGGCTTGTTCTGGATCTGGTGACTCTCCGCCTGGTCTCTCCATTTCTTCTCACCAGCCCCTCCTCACACTGCAGCCCATGTGAGCTTCTGGAACAGGCAGGCCTTCCTTGTCTGCTGGCTGAAACCCTCCCCTGGTTCCATCTGCGCAGACTCTAAAGGTTTGTTCGTGAGCAAAACCCCTGGCATAATCTGGTGTGTGCTGAGTTCTCCCCTCAGCCCTCGCCCACCACACTTCAGAGTTGCCCCGGCCCCCTTTGATCTGTGGATCACACCTGAGCTCTTCCCTGCCCTGGGCTGCGCTAGTCTCTTGGGCTCCTTTTCCCGTTTTGAGTTGGTATCAGCCTCCTTGGGAAGACTCACAGGCTCAGAGAGGTGTCCCTGCTCATTTGCCACCTCAGCACCTGTTTGTGGCCTTTGCAGCACCCCCTCAGTGTGGACTTGCACGCTCGCATTGTCCCCTTACCTCTCTGTCATCTGTGTTTTCCATACTGGACATTCCCCAACGCAGCAGCCTCGGGGGTTTTATATATTTTTAAAAGATTTTATTTATTTATTTGAGAGAGAGAATGAGATAGAGAGCATGAGAGGGGGGAGGGTCAGAGGGAGAAGCAGACTCCCTGCCGAGCAGGGAGCCCAATGCGGGACTTGATCCCGGGACTTCAGGATCATGACCTGAGCCGAAGGCAGTCGCTTAACCAACTGAGCCACCAGGCGCCCTATTTTTTTTAATTTTAAATTTTTATTTTTTTCTTGGGGGTTTTACTTATAGTTGTAGCTCTTGCCCCTAGATCTCAAGCCTGCACTTGTTGGAACAAGAGACCCTCCACTACTTCTACCATGTGGCACACCTTCGCACACCACTAGCAGGTGCCCCAGCTCCCTTGATCAAACTCCCCCGGGGTCTGGTCCCCAGCACGCTCCTGTGGGTCCACTCCATCTTCCCGCTCCTTGGAGGTCAAGTGGCTTTCCTTCCCCTTTCCTGGCTGGGTTATGCTGTGACTGAAGCTAGTTTCAGGCCGAGAGGCCAGGAGGGTGGGCGGAGGCAGATCCTGGGTTCAGCATATGTTGTCTTGTGGGGGAGAGAGCTGTGCATTGTCTTCAAGCAAAGAGGGGTGTGCTTTTCGGTGTGTCCATTTTCGGTGTTTGTGCTCCGTTGGGTTTTTGCTGCTTCTTTGTTGTACTCTGGAGTACTCTGTCACAGCTATTTTTGTCAGTACGTAGTTGTTTTTTCCTTGTTTTTATAGTTTTTGTGGGGAAAATAAGCCCTGAGACGACCTAGCGCACCAGCTTGCTGACATTACTTGAGACCCTTCTTCCCCAGTGGCCAAGCCCATGATCAATCTTGGGGAAGATATTCCATGTACGCTTGAAGAGAATGAGTAGCTGCAGTTGTTGGGTGTCATGTTCCGTAAATGTCCATTTGGTCAAGGTGGCTAATGGTGTTGTTTAGGTCTTGTATTTCCTTGTGTTTAGGTCTTTTTGGTTGACTTGTTCTATCAGTTGCTGAGGGAGGGGTGTTAGAATCTCCAACTATAATGGTGGATCTCTCCCTTTAATTCTTTCTGTGTTTGCCCACTACTGAGGTTCTGTGACTAGGCCTCCATGCTTGTTTTATACTTTCCTAGCTAGTTAGCTGTCTTGTCATTATGGAATGTCACTCTTTAACTCTTTTAATACCCTTTGTCTTCAAGTCTAGTTAATCTGTGATTACTACAAACTTGGTTGAGGCTTCTTATGTTTATTCTTTGCATAGTGTTATCGTTTTTGACCATATTTTACTTGGAGTCTGTCTCTGAAGCTGACGACCTCTGCCTTTGCTGGAGTAAGGTTTAGTCCATTTACATGTAGTGTGACTGTTGATATGGCCAGCATTAAGTCTCTTGTTTTACTATTTGCTTTCTGTTTGAGTCCGCTGGTTCTTGTCCATTTGTACCTCCTTTTCTACCTTTATTGTGGTTACTTTTGTATGCGTTTGTGTTCCATTTTAATTTGTGTATTGGTTTTATACCCTTACCTGTTGCACTTTTTTTAGTGGTTGTTCTAGGGATTACACTGATGATTTTTAAAGCCATGGGATCTAATGTGAGAAGTGATGTCTTTCCTATTTAGAAGGGAAGATGTCCCAGAATTGAGCCCTCGGGCACTTCAGTGTGTAGAGCTTTGGGAGATGAGGAGAAACTAGCAAAGGTACCCGAGAAGGAGAGAGAGAGAGAGAGAGAGAGAGAGAGAGAGTGGTGTCCCAGGGCTAAGTAAAGAGGGACTTCCAAGGACCAAGTGGGCCAATGACCGTGTCTACTTTGCCAAAGGGACAGGGAGGTGAGGGCTGAGGACTGACTGCTGTGGTTAGCCATGTTGGAGGGGGCACTGGTGATCCTGGTGGGTTTTTGTACAGAAGAGTGGCATTAAGCTTGTTTAGAGTTACTTCAGGAGAACACAGGCAGGTGTGAAGTGGGAACAGCACATTCAGACAACTCTTTCAAGGAATTTTCCTGCAAAGGGGAGGAGTGAATTGGCATAGGATCTGGAAGATCTGAGTCAAGGGGCAGCTATTACAGCTTCTTCAGATGCTCACGGGAGTGACTCAGGATCTGGCGAAAAATATGTAATCAGAGAACAGGAACCACGTATGTATGTATACACATACTTACACGCATAAACCAAGTTTGGGCAGATAAAACCCTAAATGTTACCAGTGTTGTGGTCAGTTGTAGGAATGAATGGTTTTTAGATTTGTCTCTATTTGAAAAATCTGTGCTTTATACTTTTTTCCCCCTGCAATAAGCTCATTTAACATTAACAATAAAAAGGTGAAATGGGAGAGATAAATAAGTTTGCCAAGAAAACCCTTTCTCATTTCCCTTAAAACCATTTTTCTGTTGGGGCACCTGGGTGGCTCAGTTGATGAAGCGTCTGCGTTCAGCTCAGGTCATGATCCTAGGGTCCTGGGATTGGAGCCCTAGGGCTCTCTGCTCAGTGGGGAGCCTGCTTCTCCCTCTGCCTTCCACTTCCCCTGCTTGTGCACGCGCTCTCTCTCTTTCTGACAAATAAAATCTATAAAAAAACGCCACTTTTCTGTGAAAAAAAGTATGTTTGCTTGTGGCAAAAGCTTTCAAACAGTATAGAAAAGTTCAGAAGTAGAGAATGGTTCCTGGCTGATCCTCTCTCTTAAGTCCCTCTCTCAAGTTGAGCGTATTGTTCTGGAAGTTGCTTTTTTGGTTCCATTTCTTTTTGTGGACGTGGTGGTGTATCAGTACATATAGCTCTCCCTTGTTTAGAAAAACGATTGCATAACATGCCACCATATGGGCACCTCCTCATTTATTCCTCAGCAGGTGGACCCCCCAAATACATGGCTCCTGTAACAGTGTTGTGTGTACATGTTGTGAGCATGAGTCAGTGGGATAGATTCCTGGAAGTGCAACTGTCAGATCGAAGGTGTGTATGTCCAGAAATAAGTAGACCTCACCAAAGAGCCCTTCCAGAAGGTTTTACCAATTTAGTCCCACCTCCTGTGTGTCAGAGTGTCTTTTACTCATTCCTTTTCAAATACTGGGTATTTTAAATATTTTTGTCAGTCTAACACTTAATAATGGTATCTTGCTATTTGTTGAATTTCTTTAATTATGAGTGAGTGGAGTGTCTTTTCCTATGTTTAATAGCCATTTGTATCTTTCCGTGAAGTGGTGGTTTCTCTATGGGTTGTCTTTTATTTACTAATCTGCCAGAACTTTTTAATTGTGAAGGGAATTCATGCTTTAGAAGTTGTTCATCTTTTAGTCAAAAGTCTTTTCCTTTTTTTTGGTTTCTGTGTTTTCAGCCATCTTTAATCACTTCAAGATAATTTTAAGGGTTTTAAGATGACTCACGATGTTGTTATGTTTCGTGAAAGTGACTTTCCCTCAGTTCTCCCCGATTTCACGCTCTACGCCCCGGGCAACGGTTTGGCAGGAGGCAGGGAGGGAGTGAGGCCTCGTCTGGCCAGGCCCTGGGCCTCCAGGACTCCTTCCCAGCTGCTGCGTCCAGCCCCCAGGAGGACAGAACATTTGGGTGCCACAAGATGCTGTTGAGACATTGCCCCTGTTCCTGGGCCTGGGGGGGGGGGGGCGGCGAGCCTCAGGGCTGCCAGGAAGCCTTCTTGGTGCCCTCCATTTCCCTTGACCGTGACCCCCAGCCCAAGCTCCAGGCTCGTCTCATCCATGTCTCACTGTGTAGACCTGAATTACAGAAGCAGAGAATTTTAGAGCTGGGAGAAACCCTCGAGATCATATAGGTTAGTGTCCATTTTCGAGTCAGGGAAACTGGAAAAGTCAAGGAGGTATAGACCGCAAACAGCAGGGTGGGAGGCCTAGACGCCACGTCTCTTTGTGGCCAGCGCTGACCCCTCTCATGACTCATGTCCTCCCTGAGTCAGTCGCCCTGATGACTCCCTGAGGATGGTCCGTGCCTCCTGCCTCTTGTTACCTGCACTGATTGGAACACGGTGGGTGCTTTGTGAACCCTTGCGGCTGGGTGGTTGGCTTTGCAGGCTGGGCACCATGTCTATAGTTCAGTGAGCCCAGAGGCCCACGTTGGATGCGGGTTTGAGCCTAACTTGGGGAACAATAGAGCAGAAGGCCATTGGGTCCCTTGGAATGGAACACAGGCATAAGGGGTGGGAGTGGGGTTCGCTCTGCTATTGGCCCTTGAGGACCTGCGGGGGTGGGGGAGGTACTCTCAGCCTTTCCTGCTTCTAGCTGCTCTGATGGTGCGGTGGGTGGGGGCTGACCCACAGTCAAGTGCAGGGGTATGTGTAGTTCTTCACTGAAAACGGAACATGAAGGCAGCGTTCCTGGCAGCGTGGGAGAAGCTCAGGCTCCAGGTGGTCGCTCCTCCCAGCCTCTGACCACCGCCCAGAGCTGGTGAGCCAGGTACGCTTAGTGCCGAAGAGGCTGAGCTCCTGAAGACCATCGAAGACAGATGGGTGAAGACCAACAGAGAGAAGGGAGTTGGTCCCATTTCATGGGGTTCTACGTGCTTGAACGCGGGCGTCAGACTCGCATCATCATCAGTTTGAACAGGGAACCAGGTGGGAGAGATGATGAAACTAAATCCCTCGTCTCAGGGCTCTGTGCGTCCAGGGTTGGCACGTCAGGGGACCCCAGCTCCAGGAAGCTCCCGGCGTCGAGGCGAAGGGCTGGAAGATGGGAGAGAGAGGCTCAGCTGAGCCCCGAGAGCCGCTTCTGATGGTTCATGATGGAAAACCTGACTGACCCACCTGGCGTTTGGTTTATTGACTTTTAATTACAGTTATAAAGCATGCCCAATCTCCAGCCCCTGGAGTGTGAAGCAGACAGAATCACTTACCAAAAAAAAAAAAATCGCTGTTGAAGTCTGAGTGATGCCAAACTGGGCCTGGATTCGACCGGGCACCTCCTCGGTGCTCCTCACCTGTCGGCTGGGGGCCCCTGGTGGGGGCCGCCGTGGCCTCTGCCTGCTCCCAGTCCCCACCGTCGGCTTCCGTCACTGTGGCTTCTCACGGGCTCGGGGAGGCTGTCTATGTGCTGGGGGGGCCACTCGGCTGAGAGGCCCCAGTCACCCACCTCAGTGGCCATGGGATCTGTCCTCTGCCGCCTGCCCAGGTGCACTAGGAGAGGTTAGGTCAGCCGGTGGGGAGGACCAGAGAGGGGTGTGGGTGAGAGAGAGTGGGACAGGGAGAGAGAAGCATTGTTTCCCAGGCCAGTTCCGCCCCATTCATGAATTCCCAGGAATTATCTTTCCAATTAAGCTAGGTGAAGAGAGTTTCTGTCACTTGCTGTGTGAATATTCTGACTCCATCGTACACCCGAGGGCCGGGCTGGGCCCCCTCATCTCTCCGCGGCCAGCCACGCTCTCCTCTGGCGTGTCCACAGCCCTCCACCTCACCGACCCATCAGGAAATGATCTTCCCCTCCTCACTGAGGAGAGAGTTGAACTCAGCTCCCCCTGCCCTGCCCGCCCCTTCTCCCCCCTTCAGGGGCTCTGCACAGCTGGCCTTGGTGTTGCTGGTGGTGCACCTGGCGTTCCATGGCGCTCCCAGAATGCTGTGACCCCGAGCTTGGCTGCTCGCAGTGCCTGAGGCCTACCCTCAGCCTGGGGCCCCGCCAGCAAGCCTCCAAGCAGAGGCCTGGTGGCTGGGTGTCAGCTGCTGCTCAGGGCTCTGGAGGGCACGTCCTGGTGACCCGATGAGTGTGTGGGATGGGGCTCCCGCAGGAACGGTTTCTCAGAGGACCTTGTGGTGGTCTCTGGGCGGCATCCCAAAGCTCCAGACTCGGTATCTCGGGGACTCGGTGAGGATGCCCACTCTCCTCCATGTCCCCCATGGGACCCAGGGGTGTTTAGATCCTGCATTCCAAGGGTATATTGCCTTCCAGACCCTCACCTGATGTGTAACTTGGCCAGCAATGACACTGGGTTATAGGAAGAGGGGAGCATGTGGGTAGACGCCAAGGACCCACAGGATCATGGATAGGACTTCTGTCTTGCTGTGGGGGTGGCCGCCAGGCCCTTCGGAGAGCCGGAGCAGAGCCGGGCAAGGTTGCATTGAGGACTTTGCCCCCTCAGCCCACTCCCAGCTCCTCCCCATCCCGTCTGGCTTCCAGGAGTGTGTCCCCTGTGCAGCTCAGTCTCCTCCCACGGGCTTGCCCATGGACCCCACCCAGTGTGGGCCCACGTGGCAGAGAACCCACCCATGATGGATCAAGGTTGTCCATGCTTTCAAATATTAAATCTGTTCAGAATATTAAATAATTTCCTCTTCAGTGATCCCAGTAAATTTAATTAGTGTTCTTCTCCCAATAGAGTTGTCTCCTAGTTTCTAAAATGTTGCTTCGCAAGGAAGGGGGCTCAGACTCCTATGGTGCGCACAGTTGGATTGGCACCCCGGATCTTCAGCGGCCGGGTCCCTGTGCCGGGCCGGGTGGCTGGGTGATGCAGAGCTCCGTCCGTTTTCTGAGGCCTGTCTGTGAAGGCAGGACAGCAAGCACATGCGGGGGTCCGGGTGGATTTTGGGTTCCTAGGGCCCTCGGGGGCTGGGAGGGCACAGGAAACCTGTGGCCTCCATCCCGGGACCTTCCTCCTCCCTCAGATGGCTCACTCAGGGGGAAGCCAGCTGCCCAGTCCTGAGCCAGCCCCCAAAGCATGGATTATTTAGACTCTTGGAGACTCAGTTTCCTTATCTGTAAGCTGGGGACGATAATGTTTACCTCAGCCTTCTTTTTTGAAGATTAAATGAGAAAATGCATGTGAGGTGCCTAGCTCATAGTAGGAATTCAGTAAATGTTAGTTATTTTGTTCTAGTCCTCTCATGAGTCATGACCTTTGAAAATATGTATTTCCTAATGGTGAAACTTCCAGAACTTCAGTTCAAAATGATCACCCTGGGTGTAGGCCTTCTGAGCAGCGGCTGAGGGAGGACCGAGAGTGGCTGCAGCAAGGGTCTGAGAGAGCTCCCAGCGGTGTGGCACCAGCAAATCCATGTAAGGCCTGATCCGAGAGGAGCGTCAGGAGGTTGGATCATGCAGCACATCACGGGACGTTTCCTCCCAGAATAAAGAAGCCGCGTCTTGGTTCCTCCTGTGCAGTATGTTTTGAGTCTGGCTACCGAGCAACAAATAAAAACAACAGCGGCCAAGACACATCTCCCTGATTAGCCAGTGATTGATTTGCATAATCAGTGCCGTGTCAAGTCAGCTCCCGAGGCGCTCGGTCAGCTTCTTGGGCAAAGGCACGAGAACCTTCAAACCCTGCAGGTGGCTCCCCACATTTATCAGGGATGCCTTCGATTCTCCATCCCCCTGCAAGCTGGTGCCCAGGAGGGTAAACCGCCTCTATAACACTTCTAATCGAATTAAAAAAAAACAACACTCCTTGCATTTTTCCTGGTTACAAATACAGTTCGGGTCCTACGTAAAAAACTTAGGATAGACGATAAAATTCAAAAAAAGACAAATGAAAAACCACCGGATGTGCGTCCACAGAGGGAGTCGCAGCCAGCCCTGGAGGGTGCGTCCTTCCAGCCCTTCTGGAGGCCGAGGACATAGAGTTGGCACTTACTGCACATTCTGGTTTTCATAAACCTTTTCATTTGATGGCTCACGATCACTTTGCAGGGGCATTCAATATTCTTCTACAATAGGATTTTTAATCAGTGCACAAATTATTTACCAAGCACCTGCAGCTGGACATTTAGCTTATTCTCAGTCTTTTTATACTATAAGCTGCAAATATTCTAGTACATAAATCTTTGGAGATAAATCTTTGCATTTGTTCCTGAGTTTCTCCTTAGGGTAAATTCCTACAAGTGGAATTGCTGAGTTAAAGGTTAAACACAATTTGAAAGCTTTTGATCCAAGTGCCAATCTGCCCTCCAGGAGGATTACCCAGCTTCGGATCCCACCAGCAAGCACGCCAAGAGGGTCATTTCCCAGCAGAAGCACGGGATGCAATCAGCAGTTTCAAAATCCAGCTGGTGGAGAAAAATGGAAGTGTGTTTTTGTTTAGATTTGCACGGTTTTGGTGACTGGTGCGATTAGATACTTTCCCACTTTGGGGTCCTTTTAAAGTCTTCTTTTGTGAGTTGCCGGCTGTGGTCTCGTCCCACACACGTGTCCCTGTCTTAGGGGTGTGGGAGACGAAGGTGGCCCTGCTGGTGTGGGAATACGGATGGAAATGTCCATGGGGGATGGTGGGGCTGCTCTGTGGGTGGAATATTTCTTCATGTTTTTCTCACCACGTGGCATTGTCATTTAGCTGTTGATCCATCTGCTTCTCCAACTCGGCACCCAGCGCCCAGACGGCGGATTGGACCCTTTATATGCCTGTGGGTCACTGCCTGACCCAGAGCTGGGCACTGAGGAGGTGCTTGAAGAATGTTTGTTGAGTCCATGAATGAAGACCCTGCATGAGGAATTACTTTCTTTGGGTAGAAGGCAGCTTGGAAGGTCCCCCAAGTGTTGATGGGGTGAGTGGTCAAGCCAAGAGGACGAGAACAGTGTGACAGGCCTATTCAAGAAGGGCTGGTTCTTTGGAGCAAGAATAACAGGAGCAAATTGCATTTTATTCACCTAACTTCAAAAAGCATGGGGGTGGGGGGACAGGGAGTGGCTGCCTAGGGGCCACAAGGTCTCCTTTGGGATTATGGAAATGTTTTGGAACTAGATAGGGTGATGGTTGCACAATCTTGTGAATGTTCTAGATGCTAGTGAATTGTACGCTTTAAAATGGTTAACTCCGTGTTATGTGAATGGTACCTCAATTAAAAAAAAAAAAAAGCACAAGGCTGTCCTCGCTGGCCCTGCTCCTAGCCACTTCAGCCTGATAAGTTGTGAGAGCCTGGGGCTCTGTCAGCTTGTGATGGAGCAGGAAACATACCCGCCTCGGGCTTGCTCTGTTAGCCCTGAGGTCACGGATCAGCATGGGTCCATCCCTCTGTCCAGGGGAGTTTGTAGGGGCAAATGAACTGGGTCTGCAGAAAGTTGAGTAGGGGGCACATCTGGGCCAGGGGTCAGCACGGGGTACAAAGCGTTAGGCCAGGGTTGATCATCCCTTGGCCTGTCCTTGTCTGGGGGTGGGGCTGCAGAGGAGGACCCTCCTAGTGGGTGGGATGGGGATGGGGACTCTGGCCTGGCCATGGAGGGGTCAATGTGTTCTTTTTGGAGCTGGGCAGGGGGAGGTAGGTCTGCAGGGGGCTTCTGAATGCTCAAGCAGCCCTGTTCTTGGGGACTGGACATAGCAAGGACTCTCGAGCAGGGGTAGACACGAGAACAAGGTTCTCTCCGTGGCTCCACCAGCTCTGGGGGGAGAAACGGTCTCAGGGGTAATGATGAAGCCCAACCTGGAGGAGCAGGGTTTCGGGGACCCAGGGCTCCTGGTTTGCCTTTGAATTTTTGCAGCTTGAGAGCCATGCCCTCTCTCCCTTGCCACCCCCACCCCTGCCCCACAGGCTTGGCAGTGGAGCTCCTGGAGACAGGGAGGAGACAGAAACTAGCAAACTGGGGAGTGAGGCCAAGGAGCTAGTTTGGAAAAGAGTGGACTTCCCGTAGGAGGAGTGGAGACAGGCAAATCACCAGATCAGTGAGCAGCTCACCTTTCCTCCTGATGCCCGAGTGTCTGCAGCTGGTCCCTCTAGGGGCGGAGCCCGGGCTGGTGTGTTTCTGGATCCTGCGGCTTCAGCTGGAACTGTGGGATCTCATTCCTGGAGGTGGGCTGGGGGGCCATGGGGTCTGTCCCCAGCTCTTAGCAGAGGAGAAAGCAGAGTCCTGGAGATGTGAATGGCATGTCCCTGTCACACAGGTGGCTATGCTGGGCCGGGCAGCCAGGCCCTCTGTCTCCCAGCCTCGGACTGCCCCCCCTGCGGGGGAGGTCACCTTCTCATTTCTCAGGAAATGGCCACGTGGGTCAGGAGCCATGTAGTCACGCTTGGTGAACAGTCACTGTAGGTTAGTGTCTCATTTTCAGTGGCATTTTGTCATGGTGGACATCTGTTGTGGATGTCTCCGGGGGCCAGCTGTCCTGAAGATGCACATGGGGGACACTGGGAGGGGGCACTGGCCAAAGAGCCTGGGGAGCTCAGGGTCACTTACTGCCACTGCTGGGGACAAAATGAGAGACCCAGTGTGGCAAGGGGGTGTTCCCCTGCAGGGGCCCTGGTGTGGGGATCCGCTGGGCCCCAGCTTTGCCATGCCTCGAGGTGCGGCTGGGCAATCAGATGACCTGTCCTGGCCTTGGGCTTTCTTTCTTTGTTTTCTCTGTACTAGATCAGCAGTGATCTCTGGCCCAGCCCATCAAGCAACTCCGCGCAGAGGTTCGAAGCTGGGACGAGACAGAAACGTAGTTCTAGTTAGGATGTGCTCAGGGCTCCCAAGCAGAGCCCTCAGGAGGCCAGAGGGACTGTCCAGAGGGAGGTGGCTGAGTTCTGGGAGGTCACCTGGAGACCCAGGCTCTTCTTTTGGGGTCCCTGCCCTTAGGGTACTGCTTCCACATGCTTGGTCTCAGAGGGTTCGCCTTAATTCATGTTCCAAACCTCTGGTGGAGGAAATGGGGGGTAAAGGTGGGGTCAGGAGTCTCCCCTCCCCTTAAGGGCATGACCCACAGGCTGTAGGAGTCACTTCTTTTTACATCCCATTGGCCAAAATGCAATCGCATGATCATACCTGGGAGGTGTTGGCCTTATCTGGGACGGTGGTGCACCAGCTAAATACCAGGGTCCAGTTATTATATGAGAGCATCTTCTGTCACAGATGGGGAGACGCTTTCTAAGTTCTACTGGAGGAGGATGATTGTAAGGGACTGTTTTCCTAAATAGGCTTTGGGGGCTGCCAGGAGCCTGCTGTGCAGGAGAGGCATGGGCTGCTTCCCGCTTGCTTGGCTGGTCTGCATCAGGCCCTGGTTGTAGAAGGAAGGGGTCCCCGCTTCTGGATAGGGAGGGCTGCTGGGGTGGGGGGTGGGGGGTGGGTGGGGATGCAGGGGCGAGGGGGCCTGGTGGAGAGGCTCGTTTGCAGAGGGTGAATCCAGGGAGGCTTCTGGTCCGCTGAGCCCTGACTGGGGCCCCTCCCCATCTCCTTGGCCCCTACATCCTACCCCCGTCACACTCATCTGAACTAAAAGCTATAGAATGCCACATGTTCCTCCAGGCCACGGTTCCTCCAATTCCACGGCGCCCTGGTTCCATTCACTTCAGTGAACTATTTCCCACTAACAGTTCATTAGCTTGCTTTTTGCCTAGAACAACCAGAAAAATGCAAGCAGTTTGTAGCCCCCCAGCACCCCTCTGCTCCCCAAGTTGGGTTTTCTGCTGGTGGTAATGGAAGCTCTCTGCCATACCCGGATGCCACGGCTGCCCCGTCCCTGCACGTTTGGGTGCGTGAGAGCAAGCCCTACGCCTGTCTGCCCCGCTCATTCATAAATCGAAAGCACGTGTCCACACGAATGTTGATGGCAGCTGTATTGGTGATCGCCCCAAACCGGACATCACTCAGATGTACGTCCATGATGGGGGAGCCGACAGTGGTGTGTCCACGTGCAGGAACACCACTGAGCAGTGACGAGGAGTGAGGTTCGGGTACACAGGGCAGCATGCTCGCCTCTCTGGGGAATTACGCCACGTGGAAGGAGCCAGACCAGGAAAAGAGTCTGTGCTGAATAATGTTATTTATGCAAAATCCCAGCAAACAGGTCAGTGGGTGGCTGGCGGTGGGGGGCGGTGGGTGCAGGGAGGGGTAGGAGAGAGAGAGATCACAAAGTGCAGGGGGAAGCTTTCTGGGTGGTGGCTGCATTCACTATGGACTGTGGGCACATCCACACATCAGAACTTAGAAACTCCACCCTTTAAACGCGTGCACTTTGCTGAATGTCAGCGATAGCTCTCTAAGGGGTGAGGGGAGCTCCTGGGGGGGGTCTCTTTCTCAGGGGTACTCATCCCGTTCATGAGGCTCATGACCTAATCTCCTCCCAAGGGCCCCGCCGCCTGACACCATCCCCTTGGCGGTTAGGATTCAACCTGTACATTTGGGGGGACATACACATTTCTTCCACTGCAGCGTGTAACCGCTCAGGGCCAGCGTCTGTACCATCCTCCACATGCCGAGATGTCTGTCATGGCCTTGGGCCCTCCCAGAGGGCACCCACGGAGCTGGACACACACGCTAAGCGTGGCCCCACGCTGGACACCCAGACACGGTGAGCTCCCTGGAGACCCACAGCAGGTGGCTGTTTGCTGGACGTGCACCCGCTGGCTGGAGGCTTCTGGATCTGGGGCGTCGTGCGTGCGTCTGTGTGCTCTCGCCCTCCATCGTGGACGACGTCGTGGTTCTGCGGGGACCGAGCCACCATGTGTTCCGCTCTGACGTCTGTGGGTCATGGAAGTCCATGGGCGCATGGTGATTGGTGGCCCCTCCGCCTGCTGGTGTGCGTGGTGATGCCCTGGGGCTGCCGTCACCGCGTTCTGCAGGCCAGGGGGCTTAGCTCAGCAGAAGTTGATGCTGGTGTAGATGTAGAGCTGGGAGTGTGAGAAGAGCAGGCTAGGCTCCGTCCAGGAGCTCAGGGAGCATCTTTCCTTCCCTCCACTGTCTTCTGGGCGTTGCTGGCAGTCCTGGTGCTCCTCGGCTTGGGGTGGCCTCATTCCGGTACCCGCCTCGTGTTGCATGGCCTTCTCTGTGTGGTGTCCTCACACGGTCTTCTCCGTGTGTGTCTGGCCCTAGTCTCCCCTTCTAATAACAACGTCAGTCGTATTGGCTTAGGGGCCACCCCACTGACCTCATCTTGACTCGATTATGTCTGCGAAGACCCTATTTCCAGACAAGGTCACATTCTGGGCTACAGGGGGATTGGGACTTGGATGGTGTCTTTTGGGGGCACAGTCAGCCCACAGCAGGGTGTATTCCGCTGTACTGTGAGTAAAGGTTGCAAGTCCGCATTGTCCACAAGGCTGGGGTCCCTAGTCCTTCATGACCCTTCTCCGGCCTCCCGCGCGTCGTGCTCCTGCCCCTCCTGGTGTGAGATCTCAGGAGAGCCCCATGCTGCCAGGTCCTTAGTTTATTCATCTGTGAAAGGGGTGGTCCGAGCACCTGCTCAGGGGGTGTCTGTAGGGAGTTAACGGGGTAAAATGCTGGGCCCAAGGGAAGGGCTTGGAAAGTATTGGGAAATATTCATGAGTGGATCGGGAGATGCCAGTGAGAGTCTGAGGGCTGGGCCCAGGAGCATAGGCAGTGTCCTCTTCAGTGACGAGAGGCCTTGAAGGGTTCTGCTGGGAAGAGCAGGGTGTGAGTGGTATTTTATGGGCGTCCCTGCTTTTTTTTCTTTATGGGGGGAGATGGGCAGAGAGAGGGGGAGAGAAAGAATCCCAAGGAGACTCCTCACTCCTCGCCCAGTGCAGAGCCTGACACGGGGCCAGATCTCACGACCCTGAGATCACGACCTGAGCCAAAATCGAGAGTCAGATGCTTGACCGACTGAGCCCCCCAGGCATCCTGAGAGGCACCCCTGCTTCAGGTGTGCAGGAGTGAAGGGGAGCAAGCTAAGGGTTTAGGGTGTGCAGGAGGGGGCACAGAGCCCAGAGGGGATGGCTGCTGTGGAGGGCGGGAGAGCTGACCGTGCAGGGAGAAGCAGGGGCATCCACAAATGAAGGGAGTTCACGTGTTGAAGCCCTAACCGAGGCACCTCAGGATGTACCTGCACCCGGAGACGGGGCTGCGAGAGAGGCCGCCGGGCTAGAGGCGGCCATGTGGGTGGGCCCTAATCCAGTCTGCCGGGTTCCTTAGGAGGAGAGGAGCTCAGGACGCAGACTCATGGAGCGACGCAGTGTGGATGGGGGGAGGGCGGCCGTCTACGCGGAGAGAGGCCTCAGACCGCGCCCTGCTGACACCTTCATGCCAGACTTCCAGCCTCCAGACAGAAACATGTGCCTGCTGGTCAAGCCGCCAGCCTGGGGTGTTTTGCTGTGGCGGCCCCGGGACACCGACCGACACGCCAGGGAGGAGTCCGTGGGGGCACTCCCCACATGGATGTCTTCTCCAGAGTCCGCTGGGGCCCAAGGGAGGCGGGACCGGGCAGTCTGGCTGGCGAGGGTGACCGGGGGCTGCCACCTTGTCATGGGTGACATGATCAGGTCGTGTTTGTGCAGGAACCCAGGAACAACAGGGTGCCTTGGGGGTCTCCGGGAGGAAGTGCATCAATGAAGCAACAATGTAAAAAGTGTCTTCTTTTGGAAGATCTTAAACCAGGGGGAATGAAATTCGCAGTAAGGATGAATTCCCCAAGGCAAGAACAGTTCAGTTTTCTCCAACCTGCCCCCTTGGGCGGCTCCTGAGCCATGTCCCGTTGCAGGATGTGGGTGCGGGAGGCCACGTGGCAGCAGCGAGCGCCCACGGGAGCTCCACGGCACACAGCCATGCATCCGTCAGCCCTCCGTGTGCATGGGAGCATTTGGTGACTGGGAAGGCGTGGGCTGCACTTGGCCTCAAAAGGGCACCACATCATGCCCCAGTGAAACTGACCCTGACCTGTCTCGGTCTCCCGACGATGCAGCCCCATGCTGCCACTGAGAAGTTCCCAGAATCACAAGGAAATAAAGAATGTGTTCCTGTGGGAGGTGACGGGTGTTAACCTGGCCTATTGTGGCGATTGCTATATATACACATATCGAGTCACTGTTCCGTGCACCCACAACTAATACAATGTCCTATGTCAATTATATCTCAGTAAAACTGGAAGAAAAAAAGAAATTCATCGAAACAGCAAAGGTCTGAAATTTCCATTAAGGAATTCGGTATATTCCAAACTTGAAGGATAAAAGCCATCCAAAATGATTTAGTGAAGCTTTCTTTCTGTGTTAGTTACTATGATTTAATAGCTGTACCCTTAAAAAGTACAGAGCCATGGCCGCCCACCCGCTCTGCTGGGCTCCGCACACCATTTCTTGCTGGTCTGGGTCAAGCTCTTCAATCGTGCTTTCAACCTGGGGATGATACGAACTGAAGGACAGGCTGATGTGTCAGATGACAGAGTCAAATAGAAGGTGGGCAGTGGATTAAATTTAACAGGGGTCAGGGAGAAAGCGTCCCCCACCACCCCGTATGTTTGCACGTATATACACAGAAACAGCGTGGAAGAAATGGGCTCAAAACGAAGCAGCCTATTGGGGCCACTGTGAGGAGTGTCTTAGTGGAAACCCCGTGTCTGAGGGAGGGAATTCTACCACCTCTTTGCCATTTGACCGCTGTGGGGCTGGAGCCGGGTTCTGGACACGTTCTGGGGCCTCCAGACACTTGTGCAAAATTCCAGGATGGCAGTTAGCGTGGGGAGAAGTCGTTTGAAAAGCAGCTGTGGGACTGCCCGTGTACCTCTGTGTGTGTGCACCTGCATGTGTGCCCGTGGGCACCTGTGGGCATCTGTGTGCCGTGTGCACCTGCGTGTGTGCCTGTGTGCACCTGTGGGCATCCATGTGGTGGGCTCACAGGAAGAAGCCGTGGTCACTCTTCCTTACTCCTCATCACTCCAGAAGGCAGACGTGAACTCCCGACTGATGAGGAGCACAGCAGGTCTGGGGGCCGTGTTGGAAGACCATTTTCCAGCAGTGCAGGGCCTCCCCTGGGGGGACATCTGTGAGGGGGTGCGGGGAGTGCCCTGCCAGCGTGGTGCTCAGGCGGAGCTGGGTGGTACCATGTGGAAGGTTCCTGCAGAGGGACAGGCAGGATCAGATGAAGGCCAGTGAGTGCTGCTGTGAAGCTTGTCTGAGTTCATTATTGATCCCCTCGTAGTACGTTGAATAGTATCCCTCAAAATTCGTGTCCACCCACAATCCCAGGATGGGGCCTTACTTGGAAATAGGGTCTTTGAGGATGTACTTGGTTAAGATGAGGTCCTGCTGGTTTGGGGGGGACCTAAATTCAATGACATGCCCTTCTAAGGAGGGAATGCTCAGAGGTGGCCATGTGGAGACAGAGGCAGAGGTGAAGTGATGCTTCCACAAGCCAGGGAACCCCAGGATTGCAGCACCCCCAGAAGCCAGCAGAGGGGCCCGGGACGGTTCCTGCCCAGAGCCCTCAGAGGTGGTGTGGCCCTGCTGACACCTTGGTTTGGGACTTCTGCCTCCAGGATGTGAGAGAGGATGTCTCTGTTGTGTTAAGCCCCCGATTTGGGGTCCCAGCAGCCCCAGGGAATGGAAGCAGCTGCTTCCTTGGCCCCGGGCACTCCCTGTGCCTCACGAAAGGGAAGATGCTCTGTCCGCTTTGCCCTCTCCTGCTCAGAAGACTTTAGAGTCAAATGGAAAAGCCTTGTCATTTTTCACGATGCCACATTTCCCGCCTTTTTCTTTTAAAAGTATCGTATGTGCCTTGTGAACGTTCTCACACCCGTGCGCCCTGAGGGGGTTCCTGTTTGCACAGAGCGGAGAAAGCATGTGTTTCTGTCCCGGCATTGGGAGCGCGGAGCCGGGGGTGCCTGCGCCCCAGTGTTTCCCAGCTCCGTCTCCCCTTCTGCAGCTGGTCTCGGGCCACACATCCATCTTCCGTCTCTCCTCCTCCTGCCTCCAGCCTTCGGAACTTGCCTGCGCTCACCTCGTGCCGGAGGTGATGAGGGACATGGGGGGAAGATCAGTTACCATTCAGGTGTTTTGCCCCCACAGGGCCGCACACCTGGCTCTTGGGAAACACGGAGAAATCAGGTTGATCTTCCAGTGTGCATCCAGGTGTCTCTCATCCTGTGGACACCCCGGCGTCTTCTCTGTCCTCCAGAGAATCTGTCTGTCCAGGCGGATGCGCCTTCCCTCTGTTCATGTCTGCTCAGCTGTGGCTGAGCACATCCACACAAAAGGGACAAGAGTGCTACTTCTGTAGAGCAAGCTCAGCACAGACCTTCTCCCCACAGGATTGCCTGGGGTTGCCTAGCAATCTGACAGCACTCTGCCTCAGTCGACACACGACTTGGATGGATTTTTCCTATTTTTAATTTGTTTTCTGGGTGGGTATTATTGTGCAATCATAGGCTGAGCTCAAAGATATGATGTGGGTCCCACTCGAAACAAGTAGGTCCAGGGAGATGGGGAAGAACCCACTGGTCCTCGGAGGGGCCTCGGCATCTGTTCTCAAAGGCTCTTGTCTCCAGCCGTTGGCCCAGTTATGAAAGTTGGGTGGCGCCTGGGGACCCTCTGCCCTCACCCCTCACACGTTCTGCAGGCCGCCTTGGTTCTCCAGAAGCAACTGCGTTATCAAGCAGAGTGGAGAGAGAAGTGTGCGCGATGTGGACATGGGCCCCTGAGCTGCCTGGATCTCCCCCTGACATTTCCTGTCCACGTGGGAGGAGACATGGCATGATTTGCAAGGGGTTCACCCTCCTCTCGAGAAGATAAATGTCAGAACTGAGAGCAAGCGGGTACTGATATAGAGCTGCACACTCTTAAATAAAATATCAAGTCTGGAAGTGTGTGTGTGTGTGTGTGTGTGTGTGTGTGTGTGTGTGTGACATTACAGATGCACCTGCCTGCTCTCCTGCATGTGAAATAGGAGGTGGCGTGGAGGGGCTGGGGGCGGTCCTGCTTGCAGACTCAGAGGCTGGGGTTAGGGTGTGGGGCTGCCGCTCAGGTGCCCCGAGAACCTGGCAGGGCCCCTGGCGGCTCTGAGCCTCAGTTTCCTCAACCGTAATAGGAGGGGACTGTTCACAGTGACCTCTGAGCTGCTTCCAGTCGGAAATGCCATGATGACGTCTGGGACCGGAAGCCAGGGAAGGGGTGAGGCCGTGGAGGGAAATACTGTGAACTGGAGATTGAGTCTCCAGGAAAGCTGGTGTTTAGGTGGAAGTGAGGAAAGCAAACGGGAAGGAGGAGGCAGGATGAGCAGGAGAGCATGCCGTCGTGCAGGATCCGGAGGAAGTTTCCAGAAAGGGAGTGGATAGCAGGGCCACCTGCCTTAAGTGATGGAGTGCACCAAGGGTGGAATGTGGGCTAGTCTGGTGCCTCCCATCCCTGGAGACTCCAGGAGAGCCATTCTGTGGGGTGCTGGGAGCAGGTGGGAACTGTTGTGGATAAAGGGGAGAGAGGAAGGTGGGGGCCTTGGGGAGAGAGCAGTGTCTAGGGAGACCCCACCTGCTTTCAGGCTGGCGGGTGAGGGCCCCCTGGGCAGGGGAGATGGGAGAGGGGGAGGCGCCAGAGGGCTGGACAGAGAGGGGGATTTGGAAGGAGAGGGGGAGGACGGGAGGAAGTCTGAGCTCTCCCTTCCTAGTGAAAACCACGGTGCACTCATCTGCCAGGAGTAAGGGGGAGCGTGCGGTGGCTCAGGTGTGCAGCTGGGCAGCCAGCCCAGCTGGTGCGTCCGGTGCTGAGGCCATGCATGGGAGGAGCCCCAGCTGTGACCAGAGGTGAGAGCTGGGCCAGTGCTGGCCTCCGTGAGTTCACTGGGTAAATCAGTGGGGTTGAAGCCTCTGATGGCCAGGTTTCATGGTGATCTAGACTTCATGGGGTCTGAGAGACCCTACAGAAATATATGCTTTTGCATGTCTGCTCCGCATGCACAGATGTTAGTGGGTGGTCTCTCCAATACGCTCCCTCAGCCCCTGGGGGTCTGTCCCTACGGGGACATCCTGAACACAGGCAGGCACCTGTCCAGCATCCTACAGTATGCTCAGACTTCAGCCCAAAGGGGAACCCAAAGTAGCCAACAGTGATGGGCAGTGGTGGGAAATGGATGTGCCTGTGTATTTATATGCAACGTAAATATTGGTGTGGAGAGGGGGAGAGGAAGGGGGAGGGAGGGAGAGTCATTCTTAACTGGGAAGTTAGGATTGCGTTAAGTGGCCTTAGAATTTACTGTGTTGGATTAAAAGACCAAACAAGGAAGCCCAGTAACGGTGTAAAACGTACTCTCCACCAGCACACGGACTGGTCATCTATGGACCAAACAAGATTGTGGGAGACTGACAAGGAAAAAGAAGTTCCCTTCTATCTTGTTTTCCTCCCACATTTCACTGTGGTACCATCACCTACTTATGTGCAAGGTGATCACCGCACAGACCTAGCCATAGTGTCCTTTCTGCCGTGGCTGCTTCATGCTTCTAGTCTTGGATGGAGGGTCTGGGAGAAAGAAGACAAGGTGAATAGTTTTGGGGTCACAGTCTGGCTGGCCTCAGACTGAGTTTATAAGAGCCCTTTTCAGGGGGTCTGTGAACCCACTGGCTCCGAATGGACCACTGCATCTATTCTAGGAAATTCTTGGCACGAGGGCTTTCTGGGGAGTGGGGGGCCCACCCCAGCTGGGATGTCTGGCACGTTGATGGGGGTGAATAGGCTGATCTGCATTTTCTCTTAGCTTACCACGGCCACCCTCCCGATTCTAAGAGGACACATCTGAGGGGTGAAACGAGTGTCTTCAGCTTATACAGATGGCTGTGCATGGGGAGGAGACCATCAGGACCTGGCCCAAGCCGGCCGGGAAGGTACAGATTAGAACCTGGGCCAGGTTCATCTGGTGTTAAAGGGCAGCATGATGCTGGAGGCATTTTGGTGATGACAGCCCTCAACAGGTCTGTGTATGGGCAGTTGGACATGTCCCCACCCCGCTCTACCCTCCCATGTTTCCCTCCACAATCTGCCTTCTCTCCCGTGCTGTGGACTCCCCTCCTCTGCCCCTCTCTTACTGGACGCACTGTGTCACGCATCCCGTGTCATGTGCTTTCATGATTTACTCCCTCGTTTTGTTGGAGCACATCCTCTAGTAGCTTCCTGGGAAATGGCACATGGGAAATAAATGTTTTTGAAACCTTGCATATGCAAACGTCTTTATTTTAATCTCACTTTTGATTGTTAATTTGGTTAAGTAAGGGGTTCTAGGCCAGGAAGGATTTTCCTTTGGCACTTTGAAGGCACTGCTCCCTTATCTCTTAGCTCCTGCTCTTGCTCTAGAGACTGTGAAAGCCCATTCTCATTTGGGCTCTTTTTTTATGGGACCTGGAAACTTGCGGGAAATTTTCTTTGCTCCCAGTGTTTTGTATATCAATATAACTTGCTGTGGGTCAGTTTCCATCCGTTGTGCTGAGAACTGGGAAACTCATTTCTAGTTTTTGTTCTGTGAGTGTCTTCCTTCAAAGCATCCTGCTCTTGGTGTATGGATGCAGGATCTTCTCTGCAGTCTTTGTGGATATGGAAAGTGGCTGTTGATAATGTCTTCTCCTCTTTGACTGTTTCCTCAAAGGTGTCCCCCCTCTCCCCCCCTCCCCCCGGCCGCCCCGCTCTGGGTTGTTTGGTGGCTCTTCTCCGAAAGGCTTTCCTCAGATGTCTGGTAATTTCGGGGTGTCTACTCACATTTAGGGGCGGGGCCTGCAGAGCTGACTGGAAACTGAGGACCAGGTGGGCTTGTCCACTGGGGCTTTTCCCTAGAGGGTGAGTGGTCTGCTCTCTGCTGGGACACAGCAAGGTTATAGCTTACCTGCAGGAGGAGGGAGGGACTCTCCTAGTCCTTGCCTGTCCGGTAAGTTCCTCTGGGGGCTGAGTGGGGATTTCAGCCTTTAGGGGGCAGGATACCTCCCTGCCATCCGTGCATGAGGTCCCTCTGGCCACAGAGCCCCTGCTCCATTCTCCCCAGGGAGCACCCCTCCAGGGCGGCTGGCCCTTGGTGGTCTGGAGCAGGCAGCCAGGGAGGATCTGTGGGCTTCTTAAACAGACCTCTGCTGCTCTGGGCTGCCTTCCCTATCTCCACAGGCCCCTGGCCCCACTGGTTCGGAGCCTCAGAGGTTCTGTTTCTCAGCTTCCCTCTAGAGCGGCGGGGTGAGGAGTCAGCATGGCCGGGCCAGGCACCACTGGTCCATTTGCTTTCCACATCATTCCTGTTGTCTTTCCTCTTGTTCTCCAGCTCCTTGAGCTTTGCATCTTTACAGAATCTCTTTTGGTAGTTTTAGTGGGGTTTTTAAAGGGAGCAAAATTAGCTTCCTTTTAGTCTCCGAGGTAAATCTCCTCTTATTTTGTACCTAATTATTATTGCAAAGGACCTTTCCCAGCTTCTCCTCCCTGTTCTCACTTAAAAAAACAAAACCAAAAAAGCAACAAAGTTTCCAAGTCAGAGGTTTGTAAAATCTTTGATGATACCCCAAGATGGACAACCTCCTGGGTGCTCCTGGTATGAGGACATACAGATTGGTCCTGATGCCCCTTGCTGGCCAGATCCCTTTGATAGTAGCTGCAGCTGGAAGGGCAAATTCCCTGGGGCTCGTCACGAGGTCAGCCTTGCCAGGGCTTGTCCCCAAGGGGGGACCCGAGTGTGCAGGTCCTGTGGCTCAACCTGCCAAGCTGCCAACTTCAGCCCACTTGCACGGGAGCTGCACGGGTCTCCGGTGCTGAGTGCTGGCTGGTTCTGGGGGGAGCTTGGGAACAAGATTTGGGGCTGTCTTCAGAGAGCTTTTCTGGAATGACCCAGAAGAATGACCTATAAGGAGCTGTGCTTTTCCTGTGAAGGAAGAGGCCTGCCTGTAGGGAGACAGTTGGGTGATGGGGAGTGGGTGGGCCCAGCCAGGAGTTGGAGACCACGGAAGCCTGGACCATCTGACAGCAGAGGACAGAGAGAGCCAATTAGGTCTTTTGAGCAGGGATGTGCCATTTTAAATATGGGGGCTGGGGAAAGTTCAATCAACCAAGCAGCTGCCTGGCTGGTAGACAAGGCATTTATCCGGTGTTTAGCTGTAGGCCGAGCGGCTTACTCGAAATTGTAGAGCACGATTCCCCCTGGTCAAGACAGATCAATGATCCAGACAGGCTGGAGGACCAGAAATTAAAAGCATTAAGCTCGTAAGTGGACAGTAGCCACTTGTCTTGGACACTGTCTATCCTCACTCTGCAGGGAAGGCAGCCGGCAGCTCGGAGCCCCAGGCATGTAGGAACGCAGAGTCCACATCCCTCCCTCTGCTGTCTCTGAGTCTTCCAGGCCCCTTACAAACCCCAGATTCCATGACACGCTTTTTGTCTCACACAGAAAAGCAGGACAGTCAGGTACAAGGAGGAATCCTATGGTTCCAGAAGCATCGTCCAGAAGTAAAAAGCAACCTGGGATGGGTTTTTCATTTGTTTTTAGATTGAGAACGTCTTTGAGGTTACAGCTCACCCCCCTCCCCCCGTGGTGTTCTGGGCACAGCATCTGTTTTTTCCTCAGAAACAGAAGCAAGGCCCTGCCCAATCCTGTGGTTCTGTTTGGGACAGCCCAGGGCCTCCTGCCTTTGGTGCTGACCTTCCTGCCCTCCATGGGTCTCATCCTGCCAGCGCATAGGGTCCCCACTCTACTGGCCCTTAGCTTTGGCTTTCCTTCTCCCCTCCCAGCCCCTAAACGAGGGCTTCTTCTGCCAGGTTGGGGGAGGCTGGAGTAGGAACAGGGACAACCAGTAAATCCGAAGCAGACCTCCCACACTGACAGCCTGGTATCTCCAGCAGGGCAGGGGTGTTTGCATAGGTTGGGTTGGCCAATCTGGACAAATGCCCCAGCAGTGACCCTGTGTGGCCCCTTCACTCTCTGTCCAGAGGAAGGCAAGGCACTGAATTCCAGGCCTTAGTAAGGGAGTGGGGGTCTGTGGGCAAAGTGGAAGAGGAGGCAAGGCAATGCAGACCAGTGGCAGAGAAGTGTGGGGGGCATTAACTTCTGCTGCTGGAGTTCCCATTCTGGGGCACCCCAGTGTTGTCCTTTCCAGGCCAGGGCCAGGGCCAGGGAGGTGGAAGGGCAGGGGTCCTCATGGGAGCTGCCTGTCCCCACATCGCCAGGAGGGAGAGAGGGAGGGAGGAGAGGCGGGGCCAGGGCTGGAGGGCGGTGCTCGCGGGGCCCCGGGCAGCTCCGGGCTCGGGGGACCCCTGCGCCTCGCCCACTTCTCCCTTGCCGGGGCTCCGCAGGGCTGGCACTGCGGGCCGCCAGGGTGCGTCGCGCCTCCCCGCCCCGCCGCTGTCCCCGGCCGCGCGGCTGCCGGAGCCCCCTCCAGCCCCCTCCCTCGCCGCGCGCTGCGCGCTCCGCCCGAGCCGCCGCCGCCGCCGCGTGCTCCCGCTGTCTCCTCGCTCCAGCCGAGCGAGCCAGAGGAACCTGGGAGAGGGAGAGAGCGAAAGGGGGAGGAGAGAGAGGCGAGAGGGAGAGAGGAGGGAGGGAGGGAGGGGAAGACGGAGAGAGAGACAGAGGAGGCGGCGGCGAGGGAAGAGCGAGTGTGGAGCGCCGAGCCGCGGGGCTGCTCCGGAGCCGGCGGAGCCTCCTTGGATAGCCGCCCCGGCCCCGGCCCCGGCCCCGGCCCCGGCCCCGGCCCCAGCCGCTCGCGTGGTCGGAGGAGACGCGGCCGCCGCCGCCCGAGCCCGGTCCCGCGCGCCCCTCGCCGCCGGCTCGCCGGTGCCCGCGAGGCTCCGGGACGCCGCTACCTGCTCGGCGGTCGGGATGCAGCCGGGGCATGGCCGCCGGGCCCCCGTCACCTGCCGCGGGGAGCGCTGAGCCCGTGAGTAGCCCGATCCTGGCCGCCCGCGCATCGCCCTGCGGCGGTCAGTACCTTCGCGTTGCACGGACTGGGGGCGGGGGAAGCGCGGCCCGGGGAGGGGCGCTCGAGACCCCACGGAGGGAGGCGGGGCTGCACCGCGCGGCTGGGGACCATCCCGCGGGTGAGGGCGCGCGGGGAGGGGTGGCGCCCTCGGGGTCAGGAGTCTCTGCGCAGGGTCTGGGCTCCCCTGGTCCCTCACGGGCTGGGGTCGGGCACGTGGCCCACCCGGAGGAACGTTTTGTGAGTGGGAAGGCCCCGGGGTCGGGCTCCATGGAGACGCAGGGGAGTCCCGCGCGCTGTGTGGCGGCGGCGGCGGCGGCGGCGGCACAATGCCCGGCTCGGGGAACTCCCCAGCGCGGGGAGGCCGAGGCGCACGGAGATCCCGGCCCGGCGGGGCGCATCCGGGGACGTGGCCGGAGCCCGCGCGGGTGGAAGCAGGGGTTAGCGACCCTGTGGGGTGCACTGGTCCTCTCTCCCAACACCCAGGCCCCGAGAGCCCTGGCCGGGTCCTTGGGGAGGCTGCTTCACGCGAGGAGTTGAGGACCCAAAGGAGTTGTGGGGAAGAAGGGGCTCCCACGGCTCCCTAAAGAGGGGTCCGCAGCGCCGCGCGCGAGGGTAGGCAAGGTAGGTGGGTGGGGGTGGGTGACGAGCGGCCCGCCGGGCCCTCCGGGGGGCGGGCTGGGGGCGCTCCCGGCGGAGTCTCTGAGCGGCGTCAGGGAGGCTCCAGCCCGAACCGAGTCTGCTTCTCCCCAGCCTTGGTCGCCCCCAGGGGCTGGCACAGCCCGGCTGGGGAACGTGGAGCCGGGGCGGCCGGGCACAACCCTGGCCCAAACTTTCTGCCCCGGCGGCCCCTGGGAGGCAGTGGCGCTCGTCCCTTCGGGAGGGCTGTCTCGGTCCGTGGCGGCCCGGGGGCGGCACAAGGCCCGAGGTCACATCCTCCCCTAGGTGCGGAGCCTCCCCGGCGTGTCTCCCTGCAGTACCCACGCTGCTGGGAGCCCTCACCCAGTCCGCGCGAGGATGAGGGAGCGGCGCCTGGTGTGGAGGGACATTGGGACCCTGTCTGTCCCAGAGCGGCCCGGGATCCAGAGTCTCACGTGGGGTGGGGGGTGTTGTTGGGAGTCTGGAACTCCGGCCCCCCGCCAGCGGGCACGGGGACCTCCGGGGTGGGGAGAGACTGCTCCGTGACAGCTTCCCAGCTTTTTGGAGGGACTAGGTTTATTTTTTAATGGTCACTTTTAAAAAGGACTCCCGCAGCGCCGCTTTTCCTTATGCGGGAGAAACACCCAGCGTTGGAGGCGAAGGATGGGGACTGAGGGATCCATCCCCCAGGCGAGCACCCCCCCTCCCAGCTAGAGGTGAAGTGAAGTCGGGGCTTCAGAGGAGCAGGGTCGCTAAGTTCCTGCTGAAACACCCTCCTCGCTCAGGGACGCCCTGGGCGCATACCCGGGAGCCAGGGCACTCACTACCAAGCAGGTTCCAGGCTAATGGAGTCAGGTCGCTGGTAATGAGGTCTTTTAGTCGGAAGACAGCTTTTGTTTTACTGGCTTGCAAAAAATAAATACATAAATAAAAAATAAATAAAAGTATAAACACCACGGCAGAACCTGCTCATTAAGTGTGCATAGTGGATTTGGGTGGATGTCTTAATTAGGCTGCGTTGTTAACGGGGATATTACACTAATTAAAACCAGACCCTCCAGGTGAGAGAAAATTGTGGAGGGAGAGGGAGAAAAGTTGCAGTGAAAGTGCTGCTCGAAGAAAGCGAGATGCTTGCAGGTCGGGGGGGGGGGGCCCGTGGGGGGCTTCTTGGGGCAGCATCGGGGGTGGGGGGGCCTTCTGAGCACCAGCAAGGTGCACCCCCTCCCTTCCCGCCTCCACCAGCCAGCACTGAGGACTGAGGCTGCCACCCCAGTCCCTCCCTGGGGACTGGAGGCCTCCCTGTGTGGGCACGGGCTCCCCGCACACTCCTAGAAGCAATGCTTAACCCCTCATTCCCCTGCTGGGAGTTTCAGGGAGGGCGACTGTGTGGGCGAGGTGGGAAACCCTGGGGGTTTCAGGAGCAGAGGCAGAGTGACACGGGGGGCACTCAGGCCAGCCAGTCTGGGCCTGGTGAGGCAGCTGTGTGCGAGGGGGATGGTTTGCCAGTGGCGTATAGGGTGTTTGCCTCCGAGCTGCTGGGGTTTTCTGGCATGAGGTGCCCATTTCCAACAGCGATTCCCTTCCCCATAAAAAGAGGACTTAAATGATTTATCTGATCCACCCTCCAGGGGCCTGGGGCTTAGAGAGACCTCCATCCACCTCCTCTGGGGCCTTGGTCGTCTCAGGACGCTGGGAGAAGCTGGGAATCCAGGAAGTGCCCCCCAGGCCTGGCCTCTCTGGCTGCGTTGGGCCTTCCTTGTGAATGCCCCTCGCCCAGTGCCCTCCAACAGGAGCAGCAGCTGAGCTGGGTGTATTCACTGCCCTTCTGCAGGGGCCAGAGGCCGGGCTGGAGGGAAGGCGGAGGCCGGAGCGGCCCCCTGCCATCTAGGGCACCCTGGGCGTACAGCCCGGCGGCAGCACCAAGGACAGGGCCAGGCGCCTGCTGCCCGCTCTCCTGCCCTCCCGCCTCTGACATTGTACCGGGCCGCTGGGGGCGCTGCAGGTGCTCGCCCTCACCCTGCTAGGGGGAAGGGGAGGGCTCCTGAGGTGCGCGCAGAGCTAGGGGAGCCCAGGACCAGTGAAGAGGCAGATTTAGGAAGGAGGCAGGTGGGAGGACTCCTCGGTGCCATTTCAGAGTGGGCCTTCTGTGGTGTTCCTGCCACTTAACTTTGAGCGTTGCCAATGGCTTGTGGGAGAAACAGAGAAATTATGGAGCTTTTTGATATCTGGGTATGTATGAGACATGCATGGCAGCGGCTGGAAAAAATGGTACCCCCAGTTGTGGATCCTTGCCAGCCTGGTATAGCTCAGGCCTGTCTCTCCCTTGCAGACTTCTTCCCGGCCCCCCCCTTCAACCATGGCCCAGAGCTCCTTCATTCTGTGATCTGGACAAGTTGGAGGCGCCTTGCTCTTAAAGGCAGGCACCCAGCTGATTTATCCGCACCTCCTCCTGTACACACATGCTATTTGGTGCATGCTTGTGGAATCAGCAGTGAAGGAATGTACAAGTGAAGGGAGCTCCTATCCCACCCAGAAGTGTCAGCGGGGTAGGGGGTGGGTGTAGAGGAGCTGGGCAGGGGGAGACGGCTCGGTGAGCCCAACTCCACACAGGGATGGTATTTTCCCGGGGTTGCAGCATGGGGCTCACCTTGTCCAGCCCTTCCTCTGGCCCGGCTCTCCATGCGTCTGTAGTCTGTGGTCAGTTGTCTCTCTCTGCTTATTTATTGCCACATTCCTCCTTGATACTCTGTTATAAAGACAAATGGAACCTGACGCACAGCTGACATTTGGTGAGGAATTTTTTATTCTTAAACAAGTGAAGGGGAAAAACCATCTTGAGACTTTCCCCCCTTGAACAGAGATGCTCCTTCTTGGGCACCTGCCTTTCCCCAAATCTCCTGAGGCAGGCCTTTCCTTCTGCACAACAGACCGGCTTTATGAACACATCCCATTTGCACCTACATCTTTTTGATGAGCTGCAGTGTCTCCCCACGTTCTTTTATAAAAGCAGCACGTTATTTTCACAGGTTCATGAAACATTCAGGCAACCGAAACATCTTATTTTCTCCAGCCCCTCTGAAGTAGGTTTTTCCCTGAACCATCACTGTCTCTTTTATTTATAACATTCTGGTTCCATCTCCCCCACTTCTCACTGTCTGTCTGTCTCTCCTGCCCCATCCCCCTTCACATCTTTGTTTCTCCCATACTTTCTGAGTGGTGTCGGCACTCCGTATGTGACTTTCTCCTTGCATTACTTGTGAGAGTTGAGGACAGCTTTCAATTAACAGCTGGATGGTGGTAATAATTGAGTATACAGTGGGGTCTGTTCTTTGTGGGGGGATCTGCAGAAGGATGAGCATCCTCACTTAAATACCTTGTGACAAGGACTGATTTGGCGTCTAGGATACACGTTTTAATGTCAGTGCCCTAAGTAAATTACTTTGCTCTAGCAGGTTCTCCAACACATGAGCTGCCACCAAATCATGCCTTAGGAAGGTGGCTTGAGATAACAAAGAACATACAATCTGTTACTTAGTTTGTAAGTGTTTCCTTTAATAAGGGGAGGGGGGAGCTCACAGTATACAAATTGCATTTTGGAAAGTGCTGCCAGTCTAGGTGGAGCAGAACTGAATGCTCTTCCTCAGGAGCTGGGCCGGCCACCATGAGGGACAGCCAGCCAGCGGGGGCCTCCGGGCCTAGGAAAGACTGTCAATTTTATTTTAAATAAGGGGCAGAAAGATGTGCTCAACTGTGTGATAGGGACATCTTCCTCTGAATCTCGTCTCCATTCTTCCTGTGTAGCTCAGGGCTGGTTCCTGCTGACCCCACCCGGGAGGTGGGTTGTAACTTGTTAGCATCAACGTCATGTTGTGGGGTGGGGTCTTTAGAGTCTGTGGTGTTCTCTGAGGATCAAGAACAAAGCAGTTTTTTTTTTTTTAAGGTTTAATGTTTAAAGCCAGAGCAAAGTCTCAGCAGAAAAAAAGGAGAGAGAATATATGTGTTTCTAGCAGAACTTCACCCACTTATTGTTATGGTTAGTGGCTGTACTGAGATCTTCCTCCCAAGGTTCTAGAAGGACGGGGACGTGGGTGAAGCAACCACACTGTACCTAGCCGTGCCGGGCTGCTTCTGAGATCCACTCCTGGTCATCGGGGCTGTGTGCGCAGGTGTCCGCCAGGTGTCCGCCAGGTGTCCGCCAGGTTTCCGCCAGGTGTCTGCTGAATGCTGTGGGGAATGAGCCAACCCTTCTGGTCCGGCATAGCGCTGGACAGTGACTGGGAACCAGGAGGAACCAGGAGGAGAGGCAGGTGCTCAGGTATGTGTCTATATTAGCCCTTTTAGAAAACAGTCCCACTTGCAGGTGAGGGAACTGCTTGGGGGCGGACACCTGCTACCAGCCAGACTCTGCACAGTTACATCAGGTTTCTTGTGGGGGGGGGCAGACAAGATCATAACTTGTATCTTTTGTACATAAGAGAGGAGAATCCATGTGCCTTTATTTCTCTGAGACATCTTGGTTTCACTTTAAAATTCTCCTTCCACCAAAACAAATAAGCAAAAAGTAACACAACCCCCTCCAAAAGATCCCTTCTTGCAGGGCTTCCAATACAGTTGTGTGGGCCGTGTACTGCACAAGCCTGGGGCACAGCTGGAGCTCTACCTGTGAATAGTGGAACGCCGTAGCCCTGCTCATCAGTGTCTCCTGGTTTGTGACACCAAATGAGACTGAGGGGTGACGATGACGGGAAAGGTGGCCCACTGGGACCGAGGCCCTTCCCCCACCCCCCTGCAATTTGTGTCTTTGGGCTCCAGGTGACTGGTGATTCCTGGGCTGGGTGTCCTGTCTCAGGATAGTTTTCTTTTAGGCCAGGATAATGAGAGCACAGAGAAGTACACTGTTCTCAGCACTGAAGCCTCTGTGTGTAAAAACGGGAACCCCTGTGAAAGCCAAGGGACGTAGAGTTTACTTGTATTGAAAAGGTGGATGGGTACACCTGGGGATTTAGAGAGGAGCAAACACCTGGGTACATTTGGAAGTAATGTCTTGCTAAACGAATAGTTTAATATCCTTACTGAATATAAATTAGAGGTTTCCCTACTGGATTAAATAGAAAATAACTCCAAGATCTTCTGGAACTTTTCTTCCAGGGATTGGGTACAGGGTGATGCTCCCGGGTCTGTACATAGGAGCTGCTGGGCACCTTAAAACTCAAGCTTATGCTGGTGACTTCTCCCCTGCCCCACACTTTTTTTCTTTCCTGTTGGCAGAAGCAAGAGGGGTTCTGCAGCCTCCTGTTTTCAGCAGGAGGTGTGAAGATGATTTTCCAGTAGTTCCCATGGGATGGCCGCACACTCCCTGTGTCCCTGCATCCCATTACCTTGGGACCCAAGGAGAAAAAGGCAAGTCAGAAAGCGTGTTCTGGCTCCTGTCAGGCTCCCCCAGCGCTCGCTGACTCATCCTCCCAGCCTGGCCTCTCCTGGGGGTCTAGTCTGAATCCTCGGTTAGTCTCCTTGTTAACAGGGGTTCCCTGATATTGCGCGGCAGTGGTGCTCCTCCCGCGGGCTGATGGTATAAGAACCACCCTTCACCCCCAGGACACACCCACTTAGATACACATTTAAATGCTACGCAACTTCTGAACGAAGCTGTCGATTCATTACCTTGCTGGAGACCTCAGGCCCATTGGGGTAGCAGCGTTGCTGGTCAGTGCCAGGCACAGAAGAGGCGAGCGCCTGCCCATGCTGGGGTTGGGGGCGGTTATGCGGACTTCCCCACCCTGGGACTGGTGTGAGCTCGCAAACCCGTTTACTCAGCTGGGCAGTAGGGAGGCAGCCGCTTTCAAGGAGCCCGCACTTAGTAGGCACACAGCAGCTGGTGGGGAGCGCTGGCCTTCTCTGGGGCCACCTGCCTGCCAGAGGAATGCGCATCTTGTCTGAGTTCAGGACACGGATGTTGCACTGTCTCCTGTGGCCATAAGGAGATGACATAGTTTCCAGTGGTTCCAGGTGCCAAGATGGAAAGGAGTCTGAGCATCTCTCTATAGCATTTCTTATTTGGGTGGCCAGGAGGCGCCGCCAGGAGCAGCCTGGCGGCCCATGTTCTCATGAACAGGCCAGGGAGAGGGACACGAGTCAAGTCCTGGCTATGGGGCTGTGGACCCAGGGATCACCCCCACCAGGGCACTGGGAGAGTGGGGGGCTCTTGCCTGCTCATGCTGTGTTGCCTCAATGGGCCGCCTGTCTGTTCTCATGCTTCTACTCCCTGGAGGGGGGGCAATCTCAAGAACCACAGTTGGAGGGTGCTGCAACTGGGCTTTTGCTTTTGCAGGAGTGGCCTTGGATTCTAAGAGTTGGGGGCCCTAGGTCATTGGCAGCTGGGTTTTCCATGAGTGGCGGTGAAAGGAAAAAGAAACTTGACCCCACCCCTGCCACCACCCATCCCAGACTCCTCTGAACCTGTGGATCGTCCCCATAACACTCTCAGACAGAAAGATTCTGTCCCACCTCTGCCTTCAGTAGGGAGATGAGTGATGAACCAAAACATGGTCTTGCAAAAACCATTAGCAATAAACAAAGCGTGTGCATCTTTCTGGAATATTGACTCTTCCTCATTGAAAGGACCACAGTGGTGCCATTAGGCATGGCTGGGGCCTCCACTGTAGGGACAGGTGAGGTGGAACCAGGGCCCAAGGGGCTGCTTACACAGGCTTCTTGTAGACCGGGTATGGAGCTGTGGTTCACCAACATCCCTGCTGCGCTCCCTGAGCTGCTCATAATGGACTTGATAGTGCTCGCTGCCTGCCTCCTAGGGGTGCCATCCATGGGCACATTAGTCAAGTGTTTTGGAATCTTGGCTGAAAAGAGAAGAGCTGGGGAAATCTAAGGTGAGAATTATTATTTTCAGTGGTGTAATATTATAAGCAGCGCTCATGGACAACCCACGCCATGTCGAGTGTTATGCTGCAAGTCAGCTTGCTGGCTGAAGGGAGGGAGACAGAACCTGGATGATGACCTTTGTTTGCTGGGGAGCCCATTCCCCTTGTCCTCACCACGAAAGCCCCTCTGCCGGGGTCTGAGACAACTTTCTGGCATGACTACCAGTGAGTACGTTCTTCTTTCTCACTGCAGACCTCTCTTGGGACAATTAAGAAGAACGCACATAGAATCCTTCTTCTTTTGACTCTTCCAGCATCCCCTGGCCATGCCTGGGATCTCTCTGCAAGTTTGCCCTCGAGTTGGAAGATACATGTGTGGCTCTTCATGTCCATTGGTGATATTGCAGCAATGAGCATTTGCTTTCCTGACGTGTCCGTGATAATGCATATAGGTGCTTCCCACCGACTTGGGTTGAAATATCATCTTAAAAGTATAAGTGTCTGTACAGAACAGATGGGTAAAACTGAAACCGGGTCATTGGTAATGGTGTCTGTGTTTACATGTTGAAAACATAGCACGTGGTCTCTGCTCTCCCCACCCCAGGTTATCATGTTATTCTTTCTTGGCTGTGTGTCACCACAGAGACCAAATAAGGAAGAGCCCCCCCGCCCCCATCATAGACACAATGTTTTGTTCAGATCCTAAGAAGAAAACTCATAAGGCCAGACTTAGAAAATTTTGGCCCCCGAGGATAATTTTTCAGAAAGTAATGAGCACTAGAAATCAGGGCTATAAAGGAAGTCTTTAGGTAATAATCATAACTGTGATGAGCGGTACCTCGAAATGCATCAATATACACCAACATTACAGAAAAATTAAAGTCTGCTGGAAGGGAAGGAGGTGTGCTTTGGGGCCTGAGGCTGGGCCTTCTTTCCCTGCACCATGTCCAGGGCTCTGCACTTGTGGCCTGTCCCCATCTCTTATAGGGAGGCCCCCGTCCCCCCAGCTGGCCTTCAGGTGCACACATAGTGCGGATGGGATGGAGAAATATTATTTCCTCCCCAGTGGGTTCCTTTCGGGGCTGTGCTTTTTTCCAGCAAGGTGAGGGAATGCTGAGACTTCCCCAGGGTCTGGCCCCGTTGCACCTCGAGGCTGCAGTGGTGAGTCTTCTGCAGTGCCCCGCCCCCATTAACAGCCCCGCCCCCATTAACAGCCAGAGCACGCGGCCACATGTGCTCTCCTGCCCATCCCTCTCTCCCCCTCCCTGACCCCATGGCCTCTTTCTCTTTCTCCTGGCCCCCCTTCCCGCTTCCCCCCCTTCACCTTCAAAGCCAGCAGACTTCTCTAGCGGGATGCAGGCGAGGGTCTGGCAATGGCAGGTCAAGCAGTGCTGAGCTCAGAGCAGCCATGAGGAAAGATTTACGGTTCCTCCCTGCCCTGCTGGACGGACAATTAAAGCCATGCACGGCTGGAGGAGAGCGGTGTCGTTAAGAGTCAGGATGGTCAGAATAAATCAGTCACCTCCACTTAGCTGGCTGAACTGGGCTGCTTTCCGGGGCCTTTATGGTGGGACCCCCCCTTGGGTGTAGGTTTGAAGGCTTCAGGATGGACTGTTGTGGATCTGACATACCCTGAGCACCAAAGGAATTGGGGCCTGAAGACCCCAGGGGTCTCCTCGCATTTGGGGGATGTGCTGTTGGCCTTAGGGGCAAATTCTGGATAACGCATATGCAGGGTGTTTGTCTCCTTAGCACCTGGCACCTGCCAGAGCCACAGACTAGAATGTTTGTGGGTCAGAACGGGGGACCCCAATTTGACAGTAGAGTGTGCACATGCATGCGTGACACACGTGTGTGTATGGAGGTGGGAGCACATGCGTGGCACACGTGTGCATGGATGTGGGTGTGTGTGCACACGTGTGCATTATATGTGCTCACCTCCTGGGCCCTGGCGGGTCCCACCTGTGTCTGAGCACCAGCCAAGCCCTGCAGCCGTCCTTCTTCGTTTGTTCTGTTGTCTTATTTCAGCACCTTCAAGACTCTGGCAGTTTCCTCAAGGAAACTTTGTCTTTGTGGGAATGAGATGCCAAGGGCTGCTTGGCCCTCCTACTGGCTAATTGATGATACGATCCCACGTGGGAGTCCTGTCATTCCTAGAAACGCTCTTTATTTCCTGCTTTCCCCACCTCCCTGCCCGCCCTCTCCCACCTCCCCACTGGGGTCTGATCTCCGTGATGGTGCTGGAGCCGCTCCACGTGAGGTGCGGGCTGTGGCATTAGTGGGTATTCAGCCAGCCAGCACGCCAGGCCTTTCATTAACTTGGATACTACAATTATGTGCACAGAAACGCTCAAAGCGCCATTTAGGACTTTTCTGCCTTTAAAAAAATCATTCCTTTCTTCACAGCCGTGTGCCCAGCCCGCTGGCACCACAGCTGGGACGCGGAGCCTCGCAGTGGCCGTCGAGAGCTCTCCAGCGCGCCTGTCTTCCGTGTGTAATAAACAACGCGCAAGCTACAGCCAGTGCCGTGGGCGGGGCTCCGGCATTGTTCCGCGCGGAGGTGCTCTGCACACAGTCAAGGCAGCGTGCCTGGTGGGGCGCACTGCCTCCCGCCGTGACTTACCGTGCTGGCACAGGCCCGCGAGCGGGCCGCTGCACCGGGGGAGGTGTGCGTGCGGGTGTGCACGCCCCATCCGCACGTGAGGCTGTCCCTTGGCATCGAGAGCCTGCTTGGCTTCTTCGGGAAGGGCCAGTGCCCGGGGCAGTGCTCCCACGGAGGCAACGGGGGCCCTTTGAGGGTCCCTGGCATCTCTGAGTGTGGGCAGGGATGGGGTTTTGTGGGGGAATGGAGGTCACGCACAGGCATGCTGGCCCTCTGTGCATGCGTGTGTATGCGGGTGATTGTGTGCGGGGACTGGGCTCTGGCAGGGGGTCTCCCCACTTTGGAAGATGTGTGAGAGGTGTCCTGAAACCCGAGTGGGACCCGAGGGAACTGGATTGCTAGTCTCCAGACTTTTGGGGAGGGGGCAGGTGCTGAGCGGGCCACTGGACCCACATGGGAGGCGTGCTGGCTCAAGGTCACCCCGTGGAGAACACCCCGCCCCGAGGACAGAACCCAGACTTGCGACAGTGGTGCTCAGACGTGACACGTGCTTTCCCCCTCACAAGGTAATTAAACGTCTGGAGGCAGCTGCTGCCTTGGACGCTTACCCAAAACACTCAGAAAAGTGTTATTCAGGGACCTTGTTATCTTAAAGAAGAAGGAGAGAACCCAACCCACCCAAGCACCAAATAACAACCAACAGCTCACAAACTTTTTTTTTTTTTTTAACTTCCCCAAAGTTGCCATGGTTACCTGCATGCGTGGTTCCCAGGTCTCTAAGTAGATCGGCTTGGAGCAGGCATTAAACCCTCTGTGCTGGGCCTCGGTGGTGTGTTCACCCATCTGAAGAGCCTGTTTGTGCCCCAGTATGGAGGGAGGGAAGGGGCTGGGATACTATAGAGATTTTCCAAGACCACAGAATGTGATATTCTAATGTAGTGCTTCTGAGCGACTGGAGACAGAATTTGTCTCCCACGCTAAAATAATTATAGCTAGAGGAACAGAGAATACATCATTCTAGGTCCTTAACAGCGAGGACTGTGTGTGTGTGTGTGTGTGTGTGCGTGTGCATACACACGCGTGCTTCAGCCCCTGCACAGGCTCTGGTTCCTTCGGGGAGCACACATGTGTGCCTGGCCATGCGTGTAAGGGCAGCCAAAACCCCAAGCATCCGGCACCTGTTGCCTGCCTAACACAAGCCCAGACCATGCTGTTGGATGGTGAATTTCTGCAGGGGATTTTTTTGGAGAACCAATAGGGAAGGTGGGAAGAGGGTGGATCAGGGTGGGAGAAAGAAGCCAGACCCAGATTCCTCTGGCCAGACTCCCGTCTACCCCTGCGAGAACAGGGCCCTCACAATGGATAGAGGCCTCATCCTGCTATCTGCCGGCTCAGCTTGTGTGTCCAAAACACCAGCAAAAAAGGGAAGGGACCGGGCTGTGGGTGAGCGGTTCGCCCTGACGCCGTGCACTGTGGGGTCTGGACGCTCTTCCCCCATGGGATGGAGGGAATGGCCAGCTACTGTGTGTCGGGGGCCCTGAGGCCCCGGCAGCTTGCGGGGCATCTGCTCCTGCTGGCGTGTTCTCCCAGGAGGGCAAGAGGCAGCGGGGGTCGTGTGGGGGCACTCAGCAATCAGTAGTGGATGCAGGGGCTGACATTGGGCAGTAAATTCTGGGTGTTGGGGGCCGTGTGACAGATGACCGCACGGCTCAGGGTCAGCACCGGGGACCTCAGAGGGCTTGTTTTCAGCCAGGTCTCCAGTTTCCTTCCCTTCAGTCAGGCAGAGAGCAGAAAATGCTGTGCAGCTGCCCCGGAGGGCCACGACTCTCTCCCCTTGCACGGTGGTCCTTGCTCATGCCACTGGCAGCCTGAGCCCCTTGGGCATGGCTGGGCTGGCTTGGCCTCTCGCGGGAGCCGATTCCCCACTTTGTGCCAGGCTTGCTCTTCCACGGATGAGAGGCAGTCTGACTGCCATGAGCCCTGGCTTAAGGGGGCTCAGTGAGTCCAGGAGCCCTGGGGTCTCTTCATGAAGTGCTTACGTACACATGGCTGGCAGTGGGGTGCTGAGGCCAGGGGCGACCCCCATTTCTCCTGGAGAATCCTAGGAGCTGCTTGGCTGGTCAGGTAGATGGTGAAGGCAGATGGGGAGCTTCTGGATTCTTCTACGAGCCGGGGTCAGAGCTACCTCTGTGGCTGTGTCCAAGGTGACTAGGCACATGGAATGCTCTCATACTTTCACACAGAGGACACGAAGAGCCGTCCTCAGAGCTGCTCCTCATGGCTCCCTCTGTCCCTGTCTTCATGGCACTTCTCTGGGAGTTGTAATTGGCACTGATGAAGAAGAATGAGAAATGACAGATCCCAGTAGGTGTTTGCACATCTGTCTCCCACATTAGATCGTAAATGCTTCGAAGGCAGGGACCCTGTTTTCCACAAAGCGCACAGGATGGTTATCTACTCATGGTAGGTTCTCAATCAGTATTTGTGGGCGTTCTGACAGCTGGGTGGGGTGGGCCGTGTGCCCTGTGAGCCCTGCATCCTGGCTGGGCCGGCTGGCGAGCGGCCCGTGTGGGTTTCTGCACCCCATTCTATCTGTTGCTAACAGCCGCGCGGAGTCTCGCTGGTGTGGGAGGGCATGCAGGAGGCCTGGGCTGCCTTCCGGCCGTGCTGTGGGCACACTGTGTGCCCTGGGGCTGGGGGTGGGGGTGGGGGCTGCTGCCGGAGGGCCCTGCTGATCTGTAGGAAAGCTACTGAGGTTCCTGGCCTGGAGAGGAAATGGGCCCTGGTTCTGGCCCTGCGGTTGGCAAGAGTGAGGTGGTGCCCTGCGGGTTTGGTTGGGCTGTGCATCCAGCCATATCAGCTTCCTTCCCTTCAGCGGGGAGCGAACCTTGGACTGCGTGCCCCTTCCTCCCCGGAACCAGGGTCGGCTGCCAAAGAGAACAGAGTGCCTCTAGAAGGGGGGTTCTCAGATGTGCCTTCGAGCTGCTCCTCTTTGCTGGGCTTGGAGTGAGGAGTAGATGTAGGGGAGGGAAAATTCCTAGGAAGGTGCTGGACTGTTCTAGAAGGTGGCAGGCTATTCTGGAAGGCAGCCCATCACTCCTCTAGGTGCGTGACCCTGGGGCTGGCTGTGTCCTTTGGAGGGCAATGTCGCCATCCACAGGGGCGTCAGCTTGTGATTATTGATGCTAATGGAAAACAGAAGTGACATGGATAATTCAAGATGGCAGATGAATCAATATTATTTATATTTAGCTTGTGAATATGCTGCATATTTCTGTGCTGGCAGATTGGTCTTCACAATTATATTTTGCGGAATCCAAGAATCTGTTGTCCACGGGCCAAAGGCTGCCACCTTGCTCCCCCTAGGAGGGTTGTTGGAACCCATGAGGACCCCGCGTGACTTGGCGGCCGGCACGGAGGGACGTGCCAGCCCATCCCGCCCAGCGCCACCCTCCCCGCCGCATGGTGGGCACGCCCGCCTCTCCCAGGCCGCCCACTGCTAAGAAGCCCCTGCAGAAGGGGATGGTCTGAGTAGACGGCGGGTTTTGTGCTGATGCTTTAGACGCGTGGAAGGGTGTATCCACCATCTGTCACGACAGCGATGGTGAACAGTCCGTGTAACGTGAATATATGCACATGCCCTGTCCTTGTCTTGTCCACGCTCTTGCTGGGTGAGGGGCTGGGGCTCCGGGGCGGGAGGCTCAGTTAGGGGGGCAGGCCCCTGTGTGGCTGGAGGGGCTGCTCTGGGAGCCCACGCCCCTGTGCCCTGGGCCGCGCAGAACATCCCGCACCATCCGTGGGGCCCGGAAGGCTGCACCTTGGCCTGGGCACTGCTGCTCTTTGGCACCAAAGTTTAAAAAAAGACCTTTGATTGCGAAGGTGCCTCACATTAGACATCGTATCGATTTAAATTTTATATTTAAACCGTTGGCTGTGCTCCTACTGCCCTCCCAGAAGAGCGCTGTGGGGTCACACGGGCTCAGGGACAGGAGCAGGGGCTGAGAGGCTTCCCACCGCTCGGGGGCCCCACGGCCACAGGCCTGGGATGGTCTCTGTTCGCTACGCTTGTCTGGGGTCCTGGGGTGCCCCTCAGGAATGACGTGCAGGGAAAGGGCAGGCCTTTGAGAGGGACTGGTTGACAACGAGGAAAAGAAGCTCCAGAGAACCTCTTGGGATCTTGAGAACAGACAACAGTTTATTTCATTCTCTGTCCTTCGGCGGGCCCTGGGGCCCCTCCACGTGCAGAACCTTCTAGAATGAAGGCCTTGTTCCTGGACACACACCCTCAGTCTCAGAAAGCCCCTCACGGGTTTTAGGAGCATTCTGACACACCTCAGCCTTGCACTCTTGGATTCCTTCCACTTCCAGCGACAAGCAGTGGGGGAAGGTGGCACAGCCTCTCCCCTCTCTGGCACATAGTAGGTGCTTAATAAACATTGCTGTCCTTTTGTCCTGAGAACGCAGCTAGAAATCAGCTTCATGATCCTCAGCTGCATCTCCCACCGTAGCCCCAAACCTTGAAAACCTGCTCTCTCAGGAAGGGGTGAGAGGAGGAGGGATAGTTTGATGGACGGGTTCCCAGGTGTCCAGACCCGCCTGTGTGCCTCTCCTCTGAGTGGGCTTGGTTTCTGTCCTAGAGCCTGCTGGTGCTGTTCTTCTGTTTCCTCTGCTGGCCCTCAGGACCGGAGCAGCTTGGCGAGAGAACGCATACTGGGCCAGAGCAGATGACCGTCTGTCCAGGGCGGAGGCTGGACGTGTGCCTGGCATGGCCGGCAGGTCCCCTTGCTGCCCCTTCCTCCTCTTGTCATTTACAAATCAAGACGCAAAACTAAAACGCGTGCTGGTAGGAGACACAGTCGTATCATAGAGTTATCTAAAGCGGTCAGGCCACCCTGGTTCCCAGAAATGAGATTATTTCAGAATTCCATCAAATTAAGGGAGGATTCCTCTCCAATCCTGTCTCCCTGTCCCTCCCCCCCCCCCCGGCCGATGAAGGATTTTCTGGTGGCGTCAAGGAAATGTGACCCGCTTCTGTAATGAAGAGGAGGCTTATTAGAATTAAGGCCTAACAGCGTTAAAAAGCAATCTCTGCAAGATTGAGGCCACAGGGGAATTGTAAATTCTCAGCAAAGACCTCATTGAAGGATTGGAATAAAAACGACATGCGTGTGCGGGCGTGCACACATGAAGGGATCCTCAAAAAACAAAAGAAGTTTAGTTAAAAAAAAAACAGCAAAGCAGGAGGGGGAGGGAAGTGGGGGCAGCTGGGGAAGGATGGGGGCAACTCTGTCCCTGGTCTGGCGTGGGGATTTCCTGGGTAGACTGAGGGGCTGGGTCCCTCCTCGTTCTGCCAGGCTCCGCAGTTACGCTTCCTGTCTGGTTGTTGGTGCTGCTCAGCACGCGGTGGTCTGGGGGCTGCTTGGGCAGGTTTGCGGGGGACGTGGGAGCAGGGGTGCAGGGCGGTGGGGTGTACCTGGCTCCTTCTGGGCAGGGAGGTGGGGAGGGGCGGAGAACAGGGCCTTGGGATTAAGCCCAAGGTGATCCTGCTAGTGGAGGAGAAGGTTCTGGATATGCGGGGTGCACCTGCCTGGTATTGTAGTCCTTGGGGTGGCGGTGACAGCACACCCCAGACTGGGGGGCTTACAGACAACGCACGCTGACTTCTCTCACAGCTGTGGGGGCTCAGAGTCCAGGATCACGTTGCCGGCAGATCCGGAGTCTGGAGAGGACCTCCTGGTTCATAGATGGGCTGTCTCGGGGGTCCCTTTTATAAGGGCACTAACCCCATTCACCAGGGCTCCGCCTTTGTACCTACTCACCTCCTAACACTGTCACATTGAAGGTTGGGTTTCAACATACGAAGTCGGTGGTAGGGGGACACACACACTTATCAGTCGGTCCTGCAGTGACCAGTCTCATGGTGGGGTACTTGACAAGCTGGCCCTCAGGGGACAGGCTGGGGGCCAAGGGTGGGTGGAGGGCACATGTGTTCGCAGAACTAGACAACCACCTCGTTTTGGGCCTCCTGGGACCGCCTCGGGAGAGCATGTGCGCGGAGACCTCTGGGCTCAGCTCTCATTGGCCATGGCTGCTCAGCTCCCCTGTGTGCTGGCGGCTCCTGGTCAACCAGCCTGGCTTCTCTGCCCCCGAGTTCTGTCTGGAGGGAGGGGGGCTCGCTTAGATGCTAACGGAGCAGCTGAGGTGTGGGGACTTAATGCGCTCAGGCAGGCAGCCCTCCACCATGGGGGACAGGTTGGGGGGAAATGCCACCCCCACCCCAGCCTCTCCACTATCCCAGGGATGGGGCTGATCTACGTGTTTCCCCGGAGGGTCCCCGATGGATGGAGCCCCAGTCACCCAGAGGGCAAACAGTTCATTAACACTACATAAATAGGCACACACACACCGTTCTTCCGTCCCCATCTCAGGCTCCTGATCCTTTGCTCTGGCTTCCCGGGATCACTCCCAAACCCTGTCCCAGGCTGTATTTCAGAACACCTGCTACTGTTGAGGCCTGAATTCAGGAGCGGGACAGAGCGGGACTGGGGCTTTCATCTCTTGGGGCTGCGCCTGGCACACAGTAGGTGCTCAATAGTGTCTGTGGACTGATGAGTCTGGACACAGGTGTCCTTGCCTCTCTGATGGGCGGAGCCTCGCTGGGAGCTCTTCCTTTGGGTGCCAGGACTGGTCATGGGGAATGGCATCCCTCCCCCCCGCCCACCCCCATCCCTAAGAATTCTAGAAGACAAAGTGTTGTGACCAGTACTCGGAGTTGGAAGAAAAACAAAGCCTCTGGAGCAGGTGGGCTCATTCCAGCAGGGACTCCCAAAGCCGTGGCCCCTGGCTTCCCTGCCCCCGTGGTGGACATACCTCCATGGCTGCCGGCCACTGGGACGCAGGGCAGATGTCTCTCTTGGGCGCACCCCTCATGGCAGGACTTCATCCCCAGCCCTGGATCCTTGTCCTGGGACAGCAAAGTGGGGTGATGGGGACAACCAGCCCTGCGTGATGCCACTGTGTACTGAAAATTCACCTGGTGGAAGGGACCCCTCCTTCCAGGAGCCCAGCAGTGCCTTGGAAGTGGTTTGTCTTCAGAAGCTGGCCAAGGCCTACTTTGTGCCCCTGGGAGGTAGGACCCCTGGGATTTCTGGCAAGTTGGCCCCAGTCTTGAGTGCCTCTGCTCGTAAGAGGTTCATTGGAGATTCCTGTGAGGTTTGGGGTAGGGTCTGTGCTGGTCCTCTTCTGTGACAAGGGTCACGGCAAGACCCTCTCTCCCACGGCTGGGTGTCCCTGTGTCCACCATTCCCTTCTGGTGAGCAGGGGCCATCTGGACACCAGGGAACAGAGATGGGGCACCAGGTGAAACAGGTGCCAGGGGCTATTACCTGCTTCGCTGTGAGTGCTGTGTGCCCAGAGTGACTTTCATTGGTATCCTTGACCTTTACCTTTCTTTCCTGGAGGAGCTGGCTCCATCCTCGTGGCTGGGTGACCTGCCTTCGGCCAACGTTTTAGCCCCAAAGGGCCACCAGGGAAGGCAGTTTGCATTTCAGGCCATTACAAAAAATATCTGAGGGGGTTGGGAAGGAAGTAACAGTCCCAAACTTGGCAACAAATTGATGGCAATTTTTGGAAGCTTATCTGTGTGAAGAATGCTCTGCAGGAATATTCATTTGCCTCTTAAACAAAGGGCAATTATGTGCAATCCTGTGCTTTTGTGGGCTTCCCAAGAAGGACTCACTGGAGTCTCCTTTGCAGTCTGAGTGTGTGGCTGTCCCTACCCGGGCCTGTCACCTGGGGTCCTTGTCCCGGTCAGGGATCAGGACAGTAAATGAGGGGTGTGCGTGCTGGGGGCAGTGCAGGGGGAGGGGAACTGGTGGGGGGCAGGTTAGGGCAAATGGAGGAGAAGAGGAAGCAGCCCCAGATGCAGGGGTTTCTCTCTGGGGGTCCCACAGCCCCGGGGGCTGCTGCGCCCCCGACCCAGCTGTCAGGAAATGCACAGGGAGGGGCTGCCCGGCTAGGGGTCGAGGGCGCTTTCCCTGTGACCCTCCTTCTCCTTCCTTTCTTGTTTTGTTTTCAATCTGAGGACTTCATTTTCCAAAAGCTGTCATTTTACATAAACCTCTCAACCGAGGCACATCCATTCTCACTGCCAAAATCTCCATATCAAACACTGGCATCCACCATGGCACTGACAGCCCTCCCCACCCAGCGGCGCGGGGGCCTTAGGCCTGGAGAGGTAGACACCCACGTGTGCGCGGGGTTATGCAGGGACTGACCAGGGTACCCTATTGCCGGCAGCCCGTCCCATCCCCACTGCTTCCTTAGGCCCCTTGTGGGGGATCTCCAGCTCCGACAGCTCCCAGGGCAGGGCAGAGGAGCCGGGGGGGGGGGGGAGGAACAAATCGTGTCCCCTGAAAAAGCTGTGTTCTAATCCTCAGGACCTCAGAATGTGGCCTTCTTTGGAATTCGGGTCTTTACAGGGATGAAGTTAAAATGAGGTCATTAGGGTGAGCCCTTGATCCGGTATGACTGGTGTCCTCGTCAAAGGGGACATTTGGACTAGACATGCACACGGGGAAGCTGACGTGAGGGCATGGGAGGGGAGGGACGCAGGGGGGTTGCAGCACGGCAGGCCGGGAGAGAGGCTGGGACAGCACCTCCCTCAGAGCCTCAGAGGGCACCAGCGTGCTGCTGACATGGCCCTGCTGCTCCAGATGGTGAGGGAGGAGACTCCTGGTGGTGTTAGCCCCGTACTGGTGCTGCTTTGTTAGGGCCGCCCCAGGACCCTCACACAGCCAGCCTGGGCGCCACCAAGCTCAGGACTGGGTTTGGGGGCAGAGTCCTTGGCGGGCCCTTCGCTTCTGGGGAAACGAGCAGCAATGGTGGGGGTGGGGGTGGGGCAGAGCCTGCAGATTCCTTCCTAATTCTAATTCGGGGGGCAGTTGATAAGCCCATTATTTATTTTCCTGACTGGGAAGGCCCGGTGCTTGTCACTCAGAGTGGCCTGAGGGTTCTACACTGAGCCTGCCCTCGGGAAGGCTTCAGTCGGATGGCAGGATGAAGCCCCGGGGGTCTTCTTGCAGTGAGTGTTCCCAGGGAGTAAAAGACCAGTTGCTGAGGGGAAGAGAACACACTGAGGAAGGGCCCGCTGGGGGCCTGGCCCGCGTTAAGGCTCACAGGTGCTTGTTTATACACATCACTGTGGGCTCAAGAGCCAGATCCGGACACCTTCCCCACAACCCCGCCACCTGGAAACTTCTCCGTGGGCTTTAAGACCCAGCTCAGATGTCTCGTTCTTCCTGATGCAGTCCTGCCCTGATTCCTCCAGGGGCTCCTTCCTCTGTTCTCCCACAGCCTCTCCCCTTCCTCCAAGGGGGTCCTGTGATTTCCTGGCAACATAGCCTATTCTTCCTCTGGGGGCTCAGAGCCTCTTCTCTACAGCCACACTTCTCAAGGTGTGGTCCCTGGACCCCCTGCATCTGAAACAACGTGTGTCTTGAAAAATGCAGGTTCCCGGGCCAGACTCCACCCTTGGCCAACAGAGTCCGAGGTCGCCAGCTGCTGAGGAGGTCCTGAGGCAGAGCTGAGCCTGGAGGGCGGGGTGGGGGGCTCCCAGGCAGGCTGTTACACCTGGCCCGTGCTGCTGGAAGAGGCTCTCGGGCTGGCCCTCTGACGGGTGACTTTTGCAGTCCTGGGCCGGGGTGGGGGGAACCTGGCCAGACGGCCCTGCAGGTTGGTGGATGATGCTTGTATGCTCCTGGTCATGACACTGCAGTGACGACCCCTTCCCTGCCCCGATCAGAAGGATTGGCCCATTAATGTGGCCAGTAGATCAGATGGTCCCACGTTAGGATTAAAAAAGCAGAACCCCTACCATTGCCTCTTGCAAAGAACAGCAGGGTAGAGGTCTTGGGAACCGGCTGTCACTGCCATGCCACGTGACGTCACGCACCTCTGACCCTGCACCCCTCACAAGGATGCTCTGAGGACCACAGATGACCATGTGTGTGGGCAGGGGCACCGTACAGTGACTCATGATGTTAGCACTGTGCCCTTCTCCTCAGTCTCGGGGCTGGTGGGGGTGGGGGGAGGTCCTGGGGAATCTGTGCACCGAAGGGTGGGCGTTCTGGGTCTCTGTTTTCTGTCATTCTGCCTTGCCCGCACCTGCCACAGAATTTTTGGGTCTGGCCAGTTGTTGAGTCGATTTCAAATGGCCTTGCCAGGACCAGCTTCTTCATCTGCAGCAGCAAAAGGAAAAAAAAAATTTTTAACCTCCAGCATGGAATTTTCCCAGTTATTTTAAATAAGTTTCACTTATTTGTGCTTGGCATTCAGATAAGAATTACCAGCCTCGCACAGATGCAAATTCAGAGTCATAAAAGGAATATTGACAGCAATTGCAACCACATCACCATCTCTCATGCGATCAAATGCCCTGGCTGCCGTCAGAGCAAAATGGAACATTTGAAAAGCTGCAAGGGAACACACTCTCCGACAAACAAAACAAGCCTCTCTGGAGAAACCCAGGACAAGATGCTTCTGAGAACTCTGCAGGGGCCATCCAAGTGGCTCCTTCCCTTTCTGATGGAAAATGCACGAAAAGAAAAATTTAAACCAAAGATCTCACCAAGTAAATCAATTCTAAACCCTATCAGAATGGATTTAGCTGCAGGTCTCTGTTGGGTTTTATCCAGTACGCAGAAGCGGGGTGAAGGCGTGGGGCATCCTCATGCCTTTAGGGGGAAGTGTGTATTAGTTAGCTACTGTTGCATGACAAACAAGTCCCCAAACTCAGCAGCATGAAGCAGTGGTTGTTTCTTCTTGCTCGTGAGTGTGTGGGTCAGCCAAGCACTTGTGCTGATCTTGGTCGGGCTTACTCGTGCATCTCTGGTCAGTTGGTGGGTGGGCAGGAGGCCGGGGGACTGACGACGGGGTTCTACTTCACGTGGGTTTTCATCCTCCAGAAGGCTAGGCAGAGAATGGAAGCGAGCACAGCCCAGGGAGGCCCAGGCTCAGAGCTGCACACCACCATTTCCCAGGTGTCTTTCGGCCCAAGTGTCAGGAGGCCAGCCCTGATTCTGGGGGTGAGGCGATAGACCCCCGCCTCCTTGTGGGAGGGGCCAAAAGGTCCCATTGCAAAGCGGGTGTTTACATGGAGGTGTGAGCAGTCGGGCACTTTTGCCATCAGTCTACGTCCGATGGAATATGGGTGCTGGGAATCAGCCCCGTCTTGAAGGGATGGCCTGGCTGATGGATTTGGCCATGGGGGGTCGGCACTGCCGAGACACACGGACATTCAGGGTGGAGGATTGTGTCCCGGCTCCCAGCTCAGCCCTCCACTGAACCTGCCCTAACATCAGCTCTCCCTTCTCAGGGCCCACTGCCCTCAGCCGTCCACACCGCACCCACTTCCTGGGCTTGTCCTCTCTACTAGCCCTGTACTGTTCGGGGTTCCTTGTGCCCTGACCCCCTCCCCGTGCTGTCTCTGCTCTGGGATCGCGAACGTGCCAGATCGTCAGCCACCACACCACGTAGTCCTCTTCTGCATTACATCTGAATGCCTGGGCCTTTTCCTGCACCCTGTTCAGACTCGACAGGTCCAAACAGGTAGGCCTCCCCCCAGATCTGGTCCTCTCCATTTCCAAGGACAGCAGCTTTGTCCCCCCCTCCCCATTTGTGCAGGCCAGCGGCCCGCAACTTATCCAGCATCTCTCTGTCTCTCTGGTTCTGTTTGCTTCTCCCTTTTCCCACAGACACAGCCTTCTCTAGCCTCGACTGTGTCCATCGCTTCCCACCTGCCTGACAGGCTTTGGCTGCAGAGTGGGAAGTGAATTGGGGGTGGGGTGGGCAGAGCATCTTTGAAAAATGCAAATCTGATCATACTGATTCATGGCTTAAATGCTTTAATGGCTTCCCACTGTTCGCAGGATAAAGATGAAAATCCTTAGCAGCCACTCCTTGAGCCTCCCTTCCTCCTGGTCTTGTAGTTCCTCAGAAAGGCTGCACTCTTTGGTGCCTCAGGGCCTTTGCACAGATGGTTCCCTCTGCTTGGAGTGCTCACCTTCCTCTCCCCCTTTACCTTGTCATTTGTCCCAACCCAGTCTGGCAATGTCACGTCCTTAAGGAAGCGTTCCTTGACTGCCCCTGCCCAGAGGTCCCAGTTAGGTTTTCCCATACCCCTTATAGATGTCCTTGCAGCTCTGACCACAGCTGTGGTGCAATCACTGTGGTGCATTATTTGACATGCATCTGCCCTCTGTAATGCCAGGGGTCTTAGTCTTCACTGTGTCTCCAAAACCCAGTGTGGGGCCTGCTCCTGAAAGGCTCAGCCATTGGTTGAGATCAGTGAAAGAATGCATCAGGGACTTACACACACGCCAGCTCAGGGGGTCCCAAAAGCAAGCCAGTGAGGTAGACACCATTGGCCCCACTTGACAGAGAGGAAACTGAGGCGCAGGAGGCCAGGGTCACAGGGCGAGGAAGGGGTGTGGGATCCTTGGCTCCTCCGTCTGTCTCGAGTGCATTCCCTGTGATGGCGGCTAGAGGCTGGGAGTCTAAAGGCACACAGCCCTTCTACACCCCTGCTTTTAGGCGGGTGTATAAACCAGGGCGTTTGCAGCCCGTGTGGCCACAGCTGTGCCAGCAGCAGTATGGGGTGATGGTGTGGGCCACAGGTGGAGGTCCTGTGCTGGGAGGACGGTGGAATTCGGGAATGACCCACCGGTCGGTCACCAGCTACCTGTGCTTCAGCTTTCCGGAAGAAGCTGTGTATTGGTGTGTGTTATTTTATGATTATGATTATTTTTTAAGCAGGCTCCACGCTGGCCGTGGAGCCCAGTGCAGGGCTTGAACCCATGACTCTGAAATCTAGACCTGAACTGAGATCAAGAATCAGATGCTCAACCGACTGAGCCGCCAAGCCGCCCCTAGGATTATTATTTTTAAAGCCATGCCAGGGACTTCCTTTCCCATAGGTGTTAGGGATTCAAGCGACATCCCAGCAAACAGTCTCTGTTGAGGGTGGAAAAGGCTTGTCCCTGTGTAGGTTTTGTGGCCCAGAGAGGGCTCCAGGATGGTTGACTGGTTTTAGCCTTCACCTGGTGCATCCAGGGAAGGGGACAGTCCTGTGTGCACACGCCCCAAGCCACCTCCCTAACTGTGGCCACACAGAGGAGGAAAGGCAGGTACCTGAAGCCCAGGGGGCCTCAGGCTGGGGAAGCAAGTGCTGTGTTCACACAGTTTGCTGTGTACCTGGCCATCTGCCTGCTTGGCATTCCGACTAACCAGGAGTTATCTGAGGATAGGACTGGTGCCTGGCACTCCCCAGAGCTGGGATGGTTACAGAGCTTCTGATTTCCCTGGACTTTGTGGTTGCTCTGGCATTGCCCAAACCCCCAGTGGGTGGGGGAGATGAGAGGGAAGCACCGAGAGCAGCCCTTTATGTTGGACAGGTTCCCGCACTGCCTCCCTCCCCACAAAGCCCTCTCCAACCATTTGCCTCCTGCCCGCTGGCAAGCCAGCCAGTTCCCAGTCCCAGGAAGTGAGGATACTCTGGGGCCAGGTGGAAGGGCAGCAGGATCCCGAGCCGAGCGGATGCTTATTTTTAGGAGCTTGTGGGCACTGCTGCCCTTGCTGGGTCTACACAGCGGTCCTTGCAGATCCATCCCCTGTGGCAGTGGTCCAGAGCCACCCTTGTGCCAGGGGACCTACACTGGCTATCGATCAGAGCTTTGACGCAAAGGGTTCTTCAGCCCGATGCTACTTTGGTCCAGAGAGCACCGTACTCCAGTCTCGGTGAGGCCGGTCTCCCCCTGCCTTTCCCCAGCCCCCGCCTCCCCTTCTCTGGGTTTCCAGGGAGGAGGCGGGTTGACCAGCTGCTGCAGGAGCGGGAGCCAATTCTGAAACAGAAATGATAAGCCACAAGATGTGTGTGCCGGCAAGGGGGATCTTAATTGGCAAACCACGTGCCTATCGCTTTTAACACTGTGCTTTTGGAAACTTCTGCCTCTTATCACGGGACCTTGGCACTAGAAATACAAGAGGTCTTTTCTCCCCCCATATAATAACATTAAAATGGTTTTTAGTTGAGTTCATTTCTTCAAATTCGATGATAAGTTTTTAAGTTATCAGCTCAAAGACAGTCTCAGATGGTGTTCCTTTTCCCTGTAGGATGTTTTCTTGCCCGGCTGAGTCCACTTGGGTAGGTAATGAATCCATTACCTTCTTCCATCTTTTGGGCCCTACTGCTTCCCCACTAAGGGAACCCTGTTTGTAGACCCAGGTCTCTTTGGCAACCCTACGCACCACTAGGTTCTCAAATGTGTTTCTCACTCCCTGCTTTTCTGTTCCAGCCCGAATTGTTGGGAAATCTAATTTTTGGGGAGTTTAAATCCTGGGAGTGGGAAGACGGACATTTACCTCCCTCTTTCCTCGTCAAAACAAGGTCATCTCTCAGATGTTGAGTCAGAAGCTGCGATGGGGCCTGGGGTGGGATGTTCCCATCGGAGGGTTCTACCAGCGTGTGGGTTCTGCAGGCTTGGGCTCCCCTCCATCCTTTTCAGGCCTGTGGGACCCGGACTGGGGCTTCCACAAACCCTATTTTAATGATGGAGAGGTGGATGCTTGGATGGATCACACTGTGGCCAGGTGAGAGGAGATTAGAAGCACCTGAGGCCAGAGCTGTGGGTATCTGTGCCAGTCAGGGTTCTCCAGAGAAACAGGACCAATAGGACAACTCTATATATCCCCACCCCCATCTCCCTCCCACCCCACCTCCATCCCACCCCCACCCCATCCATATCTAAATAATCTATAATTTGTATCATTATCATTATCCATATCAAGAGATTTAATGAATTTGCTCACTTGATTTTGGGGGCTGGCAAGTCTGAAATTTCTCAGGAAGCCTTGAGTCGTGGGGCTGGGGCTCATCTCTTTCCCAGAAGATGGAAGTGACCCTACCCCATCTTGATGTGAAGAGGAGGCACCCCAGTTCTGTAGGTTTTAGTCTCATTTAGACTTGGCTTTTTCAGAGGTTGAGTGATGGAGACACAAACTGCTCTTTTCTTTCTTTTTCTGGTGCAACTCAACCCATTTCTCTAAGCTGAAGTCAGTCATACTTCTAAAAAGTAAATCTGATCTTGTTACTCCTGCATTCAAAACCTCTCCAGGGGTTCCCACAGCTTTGGGAAGATGGCTGGAGCTCCACAAGCGCCCCCCGCCACCGCCTGGCCCAACCGCCTCCCCTGCACCTCAAGCGTCTTCCCTACATTTCTGATACTCCAGCTCCCTGTCCTCTTCCTGGTCCCACACCTTGCCCTCGCAGCCTCAGGGCCTCTGCCGATCTGGTCCCCTCTGTCCCTGTCCCTGTCCCTGCATTGCCATCACCTCAACATCTACTCATTCAGAATGTGGGACTTAAGACCCCTCCCTGTTGTCCTTAGAGCACTCTATTCCTGTCCTTTGCACATCCTGCACAACGCACCCCAACAACTAACAGTCTGGTGAGCTATTTAAAGAACCACGTTTCCCATTACAGGAATGGTTCTTGACCTGGGTGCTTTCAGAATCCCTGTCAAGCAGGCTGAGACCTCAGCTAACAGGTCAGGATCTGTATGGGGGGGACCTGGGTTTTCAGAACCCCTCAGGAGCTGCCAGGATGCAGAGTTGGCGACCAGCACGCTGCTTAGGTCACCCCATCTGTCCATCTGAGAGCTGGGGGAGAGGCAGAATCCAAGCCCCACCCCAGGCCTGCTGACTCGGAATCTGTCCCTTAACAAGATCCCCGTGTGGTCTGAGAAGGACTCAGCTGACCAACCCTGCCATCTTGCTCACCACTGGTTCCCCAGCACCCACATAGTAGCTGCTCAGGAAATTCTTGTTCAATGAGCACGTGAGTGATTTTAAACAACCTCCTGATTCCTCCTTCTGGATGGCTCTCTTGCTCACTCCCGTTCCCTGGAGCCCTGTACGTAGTCTCTTGGGCAGCAGGTCCCCGGGGGCCGGCACCCTTTCCTCACAAGCTGGAGTGGCTGGGGCTGGTGTTTCTGTTCTCTGCCTGGTTTCCCACCCCCACAGTCTTGTTTGTTCCTAGAGAATGTTGTCCTTGGCCCTGGGGGGAGGAGATGCTGCTTCTCTCCAGCTGGTGCACGTTCCCTGTTCCCCTTCATTCTGCTTTGGCTTCTCCTGCTGGCAGATTCATAAAGAAAACCAGAACCAGGATGGGGATAGGAGTCAGGTGATGCATGGGGGAGGGGAGAGGGAAGGAATATTCCAGAGGAAGATGGGAAGGTGGAAATAATCATTTGGACTCCTGGTGAGGTTTCTGAACACATCCAGGCTGAATCATTGCTTTGAAAAATCCCAGATGTGGTCCTCTCTCCAGCAGCCATTCACATGGGGTGGCCACAGCTGTGGGGACGGCAAGGGCCTGGCCTGTTAAAGGGACAGGTGCCTGTTCTCGCCTGCTGGGGGAGGACTCCTGTCCTCGCCACTCTGCTTGGAGCATTAAAGGCCTCTCTTCTCTGGCTGGGCTGCATGAGGCCCCTAGAGGCATCCAAGCCGCAGGCCACACCTCAGACCCCATTGCTCCCAGGCAGGTGCATGGCCAGGATGCGGCAGGCAGCAGGGTCCCACCAGCCAGGCCTCCCCCACTTTTCTTTATTCATGGCCTTTGTCTCTCTCTCTCTCCTTTTCATCTGTCTTGGGCACTAGGAAATACTTGTGGGACCTCTGCTTCCTTAGGACCCTTGGGAGGGAGGGTGAACTCCAGGGTGGCCTGCCCCGGCTTGCCCTCCAAGATCCTAAAGTGGAGAGAAGTCAGGGAGAAGGGGGAAGCCCAGGCACAGTAGAGGCAGAGGCCACGTGCCATGGGTGGGTGGGGGGAGAACAGTTCACAAAAAATCCAGGATGCCCAGGCAAACTTGAATTTTGGATAAACAGTAATTGTTTAGAATAAGTATATCCCAGGGGTGCCTGAGTGGCTCAGTCGGTTAAGTGTCTGACTCTTGGTTTTGGTTCAGGTCGTGATCTCAGGGTCATGAGATCGAGCCCCGTGTCAGGCTCCACAGTCAGCATGGAGTCTGCTTGAGATTCTCTTGCCCTCTGGCTCTCCCCCCACCCCGTGTGCTTTCTCTGTAAAATAAATAAGGAAATCTTTTTACAAAAGAAAGAATAAGTATATTCTAAATATTGCCAAATGTTGTATGGGATGTACTTCCTCTAAACGTTTTCTTTTCTTTTCTTTTTTTTTGTCTGGAGTACAAATTTAGCTGGCCACATTATATTTTCATTGGCTGTGTTGGCCCCTCTACACAGGGGTGGGCACGGGGTGGGGAGGGGCGTGGGGATAGTACCCTTGGGAGGGAGGCATGCTGTTGGTAAGCTTTCTGCTCTCCTGCATTCCCCTCCTTATTCCAGTCCTTGGAGTTGACATAGGGAGGGGTGCCAGAAACCCCCATGTCTGAAAACCTCTGCAGGCGATAGAGAAAACAGGCTGACATCCCTCAGCCCTCATTATTACTTAAAATGAGCAAACCACAGAGCAGTAGGCACCCACTAGAGACCACCTCCTGAGGGAAGGGTCCCTGGCTGCCGGGTCTTTGAGCTTGACTTAGCCCTGCCCCTGCCAGACCCCATCCCAACCTCACTGACGTGGCTGAGTGCCTTCAGGGACCGAAAGAAGGGGTGGTGGGCATGCCCCAGGTTGGAAGGGCCCGTGTGGGGGGCAATGGGAGTGACATTGGCCTCCGTGCCCCAGGAGGTATTTGACCAGTTGATTAAATTAAGGACTGAAACAAGTAGCGGACATGATCGAATTTGCTTTGTCTGAAAAGCACTCTTTGGAGGGAAGAATGGGCTGGAGGTGTGGAGGTAGATGTGGATGTCCTTGTCAATGCTGGATCTTTTGTTCTAGGTCATAGTAGGTGTTGAGTAAACGGCTATTGGAAGAACAAGCTGTAGGCACTGGGATGCTTGCCGCTCCCCTGGGGGAGGGTGGCTATGCGGGTCTCTGCTCCCCTGGCTGGGGCGCTGCCCTCCCTCCCAATGCAGGCCTGGGGGCTCAGTCCATCTGCTGGTAGACAGGGGTGTGGACTTTCCTTTCCCCCTGGGCCTCTGTGAGTTTCGGCTCCTCTTGGGGGAGATGGGGCCGGGCAGCCTGGGGAGCGAGGGGGGTCCTTGGGCCAGACCATGAGGGGCTGGAGGATCCACGTATGTCCATCCTTGGCTATGTTTCCTGAAGCCCAGTTAACCAACAGCTCTCCCTCAACAACAGGCAGCAAGAGAAAATGAAGTGCTGGACTGGCGACTCAGAACTGTAGATCACAAATTTAAGACTCCAGGTATTAATACAACTTGATACAGTTATTCTAAGACATTTCCAGTTCAGTCGGGAGTTTCTGAGATGGAAGAGAGAACAGGGAAGCCCAAGACGGGATTAGAAACACCTGCTATGTGATATGTATGAAGGTGTCTGGCCAGTGAGGGAGACCACCCCAGGAACCAGCACATGGGGGAGGGTGGCGAGGCTGAGCAGCAGAATTTGATGGAGCCAGTTTCTCAGCGAGGACCACGGTTCACCTTTGGTCCTGAGACACGTGCAGACTGTACTGTGTTTCCTGTTTCGGGGTGTGTATTTAGAACCCACAATGCCAACCACTTTAGAGAACTCAGAGATGCCAGGAGACCCCGGGATTCCTGAAGAATCTCAGATACCTGGTGCCACCAGACCATCAGTCCAGAAGGCAAGATTGGAGAAATGAGAAGCATCCTCTCAGCGGGTCCATGACAGCTGGGCCAGGCACGGATGTGGAGCAGCATATAATAATCACCTAGTAGATTGACTTCATCACAGCACTTTTGGCTCTCTTCCCCCCTGCCCCCCCCCCCACTTTATAGAAAGTTCCTCTCCACCCCAGCCCATACCCCCACTGGGGACCCCCCTGGTCTATCAGCCAGAGTCTCTTATCTGTGATTTACAGATTTCTCCATCCTTCCTAAGACATAGCATTCTATTTATTAAAAGCAACCCACTCTCCTGCAAGCCACACAAAGCAGTTGGGCCCACAGGCCCACTTTGGGGGAACTGGGAGGCGTACACCAGGGGTGCCCAGCCCTGGCTGATCCCCTGAACCATCAGAGAGCCCCGGACAAGTGCAGACTGCAGGGCGCCATCCTCACCTTTGGGGGCAGGGTCCCGGGTGGGGCATGTAAAGTATCACTTTGAAAATGCTGTCCAGGTGGTTCTGAGGGGCAGGACGGCTTGGGAGCTGGTGGCAGTCATTCCTGTTGGTGGAAACATCATTCACATAGAAACTTTGAGATGCAGGAAGCCCTGACCACTCAAATTCTTAAACTGCCCATGCCAGTCAATTAGGGGGAAGAGAGGTCAAGGAGTGGGGTAGTAGTGGTGTCTGTCCATCCATTCATCCATCCATCCATCCCTCCATTCACCCTTCTGTCCATCCATCCATCCATCCATCCATCCATCCATCCATCCAACCATTCACCCATCCACCCTTTCATCCATCTATCCATCCATCCCTCCATCCCTCCATTCATCCACCCTTCCATCCATCCATCCCTCCATCCATCCACCCTTCCATCCATCCCTCCATCCATCCACCCTTCCATCCATCCATCCATCCATCCATCCATCCATCCATCCATCCACCTACCCATTCATCCATCCACCCACCCATTCATCCATCCATCCATCCACGCTTTCACCCTTCCTTCCATCCATCCATCCACCCACCCATTCATCCATCCATCCATCCATCCACGCTTTCACCCTTCCTTCCTTCCATCCATCCATCCATCCATCCATCCATCCATCCATCCATCCATCCATCCTTCTACCCTTCCACTCTTCCATCTACCCTTCCATCCATCCATCCATCCATCCATCCATCCATCCATCCATCCATCCACCCATCCACCCTTCCGTCCATCTCTCCATCCCTCCATCCATCCATCCATCCACCCTTCCATCCACCCATCCATCCATCCATCCATCCATCCATCCATCCATCCATCCATCCATCCCTCCATCCATCCACCCTTCCATCCATCCCTTCATCCATCCATCCTTCCATCATTCCATCCATCCATCCATCCATCCATCCATCCATCCATCCATCCATCCTCCCTTCCTTCCATCTGTCCATCCATCCATCCATCCATCCATCCATCCACCCGTTCATCCATCCCTCTATCCATCCACCCATCCATTCATCCATCCATCCATCCACCCACCTATTCATCCATCCATCCATCCCTCCCTCCCTCCATTTACCCTTCCATCCACCCATCCATCCATCCACCCATCCACCCTTCCTTCCATCCACCCATCCATCCATCCATCCCCCTGCTTCATCTAAACACCCTTAGAAGTTCACCTTGGCCACCAGAATTTCTTATATCTGGCACAATATTTGCAGCAGGCACCGCTAGGCAACAGCAAATGGAATAAATGCAGGTTGATGGATTAAAGAGAAATCTACTGGCATATCCCTAAAAGAACTGAAAGCAGGGTCTCAGAGAGACATTTGCACACCCATGTCCACAGCAGCATTATTCACAGTAGCCCAAGGTGGAAATGACCCAAGTGTCTGCCCATGAATGAATGGGTGAATAAGATGTGGTAGAATTTAGCCAGGGAAAGGAATGAAATTTCGACAACCGTGACAACGTGGATGAACCTCGAAAATGTGGTGAAAGGAGCCAGGTACAAACGAACAAATACTGGATTCCATTTATGTGAAGTGCCCAGAATAGGCAGATCCACAGACACAGAAAGTAGATTGGTGGGGGCGTGGGGCTGGGGGACGGGCACGGGGAGTTGTTGCTTGATGGGGACAGGGTTTCTGTTTGGAGGGAGGAAAGGGTTCTACAAATAGGCGATAGTGGTGGTTGGACAACAGTGTGTATGTATCGAATGCCACTGAATCACACGCTACGGAACTGTGAAAATGGCACGTTTATGTTACATATATTTTACACAATAAACAATATTTCAAGAAAAAGAAGGAATACACTGTGACACAGTTGTGTTTCCTGGCTGTCCCCAGGAGCCAGCGTGTGGCCAGGGAGGCTAAGGAGATGCCCCTGTTGCCCCTAGGCCGGCCCTGCCCTGTGTCTGAGGTTCTGGGAGGCAGGATGGCGGGCTTCAGGCGCTCAGCCGCCTCCTGGGGAGCAGGACCGTGGGTCCTAGCTGGCTTGCTTTTGGGGGTGGTTGAAGAGCGGGCTGCAGGGTCCTGGGTTAGGGACCATCGCTTTCAGAAGGAGGCTCCAATGGGGCAGAGGTGGGAAGTCAGGCTGCGGTCCCTGCACGGAGTGGATGGGGCTCCTGCCTCTGTCCAGCCTTGATGAGGAGTGGCCTCGTGGAACTGTGGGCAGGTGGCCATCAGCGTGAGGAGGGACATTAAGGAAGCGAGTCCTTCATCCCAGCTTTCACTGCAGTGGGAGGTGGGAAAGGGCAGGAAAGGTTTAGTTTTGGAGACTGGCAAAGGAGTAGGGGGTTTGTACTTCGAGTGTGCTTGTTCACGTCAAGTGTTAGAATTGGGTCCCAGTGCTGTTTCATGGGGGCCGTGGTTCCTTGTCTCCAGGACAAGGGGTGGCCCTCGTGCTCCTTGTGTGTGTTGTCTTGTGGGGGAAGGCTAGCAGCCGTGGTGGAGAGGTCTGCTGGGGACATGGGGCTCCCTCCTCACTGCGGGCACAGGGTAAGTGCGCACGGTGTGACTGTCACTTGGAGGAGGGCTCACACTGTCCCAGGAGATCCGGGCTTTTGCATCAACTGGGTCTGCAAACTGCAGAGGGAAGGATCAGGCAAGTTCTTACGTAGGAATTTTGAATTGATTTTCAAATTCTGAATCTGTCAAATTAGAAGAAAAGCAGGATTTCTCTGTAGACTCAACGTGGCCAGGCCTGACTTGGAGTGAGCCCAGAGCCCAGAGCCCAGAGCTGGGGTCCCTGGGGGATGCTGCATGACAACCCCTTCCTCTCCTGGGACTCAGTGAATTCGTATATCGGACCATGAGGGGGCTCGCGTGGCCTCGTTTTATAATGAATGAAACAGGTGCGGACAAGCCAGGAAATGTAATTAAGATGAAGCTAAGCTTTCACGACAAGGTGGGTGGGAGCTTGAGCCTTTTCCGCTGGGCTTGAGGCACAAGCCCTTAGCTGGTCTACGAGCTGCCACATGACCCTTCTGTAGCATCTGCCGGTGCCTGGGGACCATGGGCGGATGAACCACAGGTGCAGCTTCTGAGGGGTGGCAAGCAGAGCCCTCTGGGCCCTCAGGCAGCTCAGCATCTTGGCTAGGAAGGCCTGGGAGCCCACAGACCTTACCTTTTGCTGGCAGATTCTGTCCATCACAGGGAGAGACATGCCCCCTCAGCACGGCGGTTTTCAAGTGGCTGGAAGTGGGAAATGGAAGGTCTGGACTTCTCAGGTCTGACCCTAGGCTCTGCTGTAAACCTCAGCCTCTTCTCTCATCCGGGCATCTAACACACATGGCCCACGGATGGATGGGGAGCTGGGGCCAACTTTGGTCCTTCCCGGGTTTCCTGCATATGCCCAAGAGTCCTGTTAGAGAGCAGGGTGACGTCAGCGGAGAGGGGGGCTACTCAGGATGACTGGCTCTGGCCACCTCTTTTGGTGGACAGGTGGGAGACACAGCATGGCAAGGCTTAAATATGGAGTATAGCACCTATTCACATACCTTTGTTCAAAACATTCATAGTTGGTCGAACGACAAATGGGAGCTGCTGACAAGTGGATGAAACATGGAGGGAGGTTTCTAGTGATATGCTGTAGGGCTCTATCATCGCCCTCTTCCCCTCTCCCTGCTTACAGTGGTTGATGACTGAGATGGGGACAGGTGGTTATTAAATTTGGAGGTAACATGAAGCTGGGAGCAATGGTGAGTGCATTTCATAGACTCAGGATCTACATATATCTCAGCTGTTAGAATGATAGGTTGAATCTAGCAAGATACAGCTTAGTAGGAATAAATTGAAAGTACTTTATTTGGGTCCGAATGGTCAAGCTCCCTAAGTCTGCGGTGGGTGAGACAGGGCTAAGTGGTGGCAAACGCAAGACTTAGAAATCCATAGTGTGAGCCAGCAGTGTGATAGGGCTGCATCAAAAATCAGAGTGGTTTTAGGTTGCATTAGTAGAAGTATTGTTTCCAGAAGAAAGGAGGAGACTCTGCTCTGTCCTTTCTCAGATAGAGCACTGCTGGGGTCTTGTCTTCAGATCTTTATGCCCCACTTTGAAGAGTCGAGTAAGCTTCCAAAATGAATCCCACAGCCAAAAACATGATGTGCTAACTTCATCCTTTGCTACTTAAAAGATAATCTTTTCTGTGATTATAGTAAATATTTTCTCTTTGTAAAAAATAGAGAAAACATAAAAAAGTATAATAATGGGAACAAAAACTAGTCATAATCTTCATCTTCCCACCCAGAGATAACCCTTTTAGCATTTTGGCATATTTCCTATTAGTCTTTTTAAAAATATGCATTTTAAAATAAAGTTAGGATGACGTTTATATATAGTCTGTGTCCTGTTTTCATTTGATATTATGTGGTGAGCACCGCTGTATATTTTTAAGCATCCACCAAAACCACGATCTGCAGTGACTGCTGACAAGTCTGTTGCATGGATGTCCTGCAAATTCATAATTTGTTTCCTCCTTCCCGGAGTGTTGGCTGGTTGGGTTGTTTCCAGTTTTTTCCATGTTATAAATAATCCTGTGATTAACTTCCTTGTACGTAAATCTTGGTCTGTGCCTCTGATTATTTCTGTGGGATCAATTCCTAGAAGTAGAATTTTGGGTTCAAGGAATAGACATTTTTAGGGCTCCTGAAATATTTTGTCAAGGGGTCCCGCAGGAGGTTTGTCCCCTCATTAAAGTGTGTCCGTTAGCCCATGCTGGCAAGCAAGCTGGCCAGCTCAGCTGTACCTGTAGAAGTGATCTTCCCCAGTTTGGTAGATGGAGATGTTATCCTGCCTGGTTTTCATTTGCATTTCCTTGATTGCTGGAAAAGGCTGAGTTACCCTTTGGTGGTCCTCAGCTCCCCGTTTGGTTGATGCCATGGAGACCGATCCTCTCAGCACGGTATATGCAACGTGGACTTTCCTGATAACTCGTTTGGCCCAGAGTGCACTGGGAAGCCTGGCTTGAGAAGGAGAGAAGGTCCGACTGAAGCTGCCCAGCTCGGAGCCAGGGGGCTTTGGGCTATGGACAGGTCAGGGCAGGAGCCAGAATCAGCCTCCCTGCTTGAAATGCTGGCTGTCACCTCTTACCTGGGTGACCTTGGGCAAGTTATTGACCTCAAGGAAGCGGGGAGGGGGGCCTCTATCTGCACTGGGGCTGAGGGTCACAGTGGGGCCACAGAGATGAGGCACATGGGGTGTTAGGCAGGGTCGGGCACATGGTGCTCATTTAACCTCAGGTGTTTTTCTCCCGAGAGTATCGTATCTTCTTCCTTTGTCCACATGAAGAATGCTTTTGTGATTAGAGAGCTCACTTCCTCCATCCCATCCTCTGTTTGGCCCACCCGGTATTTATTAAGTGCCTCCTCTGACAGAGAGTGTGTGCTGGACAAGCAGACAGAGAAAAGACGTGCTCTCTGACCTGAATTCCAGGCCAGCGGGGGACTCAGACGGGCGGTTGAAGAATGTTATCGGTTTAACTCCAAAGGAAAAAAGTGCTGAAAAAGAGCACACTTTGCAAAAGAAGACACATTCCATTTATCTTCTGTGCGGAAAGAAAATTAATTGCACGTGTAATCAAATCCTTACCAACCTGAACGACGGGAGACCATTCCCCGTCTCATATTAGCAAAGACTAAAAAATGCGAACACGCAGTGCTGGCAGGGGTGTGGTGAGACAGACACTTCTGTAAATGACGCCATGGGATCAGGTGTCCTCTGTGGGTCAGAGAGAGAAATAGCCTGTCTTCCTTCTGAGATGAACAGAGAGCTGTGGGCCGTGGGGCTGCAGGTAGGAGGGTGCTGGCAGGCCCAGGGCCTTGTATTACCTGCCTCACCGGCCATGGTTCCTGACGGGGACAGTCTCTGCTCAGCGGATGAGTCAGCCTTCGGCCTGTTCATTTTCTTCCTTCTCACTGAACGTTTCTTGGAGATTTCGATTTTTTCCCAAAGACCCATTGACTACGTTTCCCACATTTTAAACCATCTTTTTGTTGTGGTGGTTTTTGTGGGCTATTGATCCCTTCAGCTTGTTTTCTGAGATCCGTTTCATTTCCAGTGTTCTTAAAGGGAACTTCAGGACAAGTGAGGGCCTTCTCGCTCCCCTCCATCCCCTCCCTGCGCTGCCACATTTGGGCCCCCGCGGAGGCAGTGGGCGTGTGCTGCTTGGCAAAGGGCCTCATCTTCAGGTTCTAATCTGAGCTGTGATTTCCCCAGGCAGGTGGGGAGACTGGCATCCAGCAGAGCCAGGCTCTGCAGAGGGAAAAAAAAGTACAGCTCTGTTGAGTCTTTGCTGCTGGAACACTGGGGTGGGGTGAGCCCCTCGCCTGGGCTCCTTCCCCCTTGATCTCATCATGGGGGGGGTCCCTGTTCCTATTACCCAGTGGCTGGGAGGAAGGAGCTCTGAATGGAAGGCAGTAGGGTTGCGGCCCTTTCCCCAGCTCCCCTCTCCCCGGCCGGCTTGTGGCCCACCCTCCTTGGACTTCATCCGGCGCCCCCAGACACCCAGGCGACAGCAACGCTGGGTGGTGCTTGTGCTGGATGTGTATTTTCAGAAGCTGCGGGGGACGCCATGTGTATAAAATTAGCATTGCCTTGTTGGCCCCTTTCAGACTAATTCGGAGTGAAATGTTTTAGCAATGGTGGGCTGATTCTATCAGGAGAACAAGAACTAATTAAATTCCCCCTGACCATCAAGCAGTAAATTATTTATGTCCAGACAGATGCCATCTAATCTCCAGCATCCAGTTCAACCCGACATGCATCCTACTTGATTTTTCAAGGGGAGAAGTAGAAGAAAGAAAGGGCTCAAGTAGGCCAGACAGGAGCTAGGCGTTGGGGAGAGCCGCGGAGCCCGGGCCCAGAGGCGTTGCACCTCCAGTGCTGAGCGGGAGACCGAGGCCAGGGGGGAGGGCTCAGAGCATGGCCCCATGCCGTTCCTGGCACATGGGAATGGAAGAAAGGAGTCAACTACCCATTCGACACGTCTTTGTTTAACCTGATCTCAGCTGTTTGGGGGAGAGTTAATTTCACTAATGAATCTGCTAATACATGTCACAAAGACTTACTGATCTGCCCCTCAGTGGCCTTTGGTGGCCGCTGAGTAGCTGCCAGCTTGCATTTTGGGACGGAGTGATTAGCTTGGCCCCACGTGGTGGCCGTGCTACCCTCTGCCCACCTCCTGTGTTCCTCTCCAGTGGCGGAAGGGCACCTAGGGGACAACCTGGAATTCAAGGAACCAGGCGCAGGAACCCCCCGCCCCTCCCCACTCCCCAGACCAGGGATGGCGCTTTGCTGGACTCGGGTGGGGATGGGAGGCTAGGCCTGCCCTGGCCTGAGTCCCCGGGCCTGAGTGTACTTCCTTCGGGAAGAGGTGAGGGCTGCTGCAGGGGCATTGGTTGCTGGTCGGTCACGTAGGCCTGGACCGTGAAGAGGACTCTTTCTGCAGTGCTCAAGTTGCTGAGTATGAGGACGTCTGTTTCTTGGCCGGGCAGTCTGTGCTCACCACAGACCCTGCGCTGTATGGTGCTGGGCGCAGTCACAGAGGTGGGGCGCTTTTCAGCTGTAGGGGTGACGCTGGGTGGCTGAAAAGGTGCTGAGTCGGCGGCCTCGTGTGCCGGGGCTGAGCTCAGCATGTGTCTCCGTGTGCCCAAGCTTGTGTCCCTTCCCACCACCTCTCTGCCCACCTGTGGGCATGTCCGAGGCAGAGGGGGGTTCGGGTTTTGGGAGCCCAGGGAAGGGCTCTTCCCTCAGTTGGGGCAAGGCTGGGTCCCTCTCCTGCAGCCCCAGCTCACCCTCTGCCCTGAGCACAGTAGCGGACTTGAGGCCCAGAGAAGTGCAGGCAGGTGATGGTTTTTGGCAGAAAGGCCCTTTGCAAAGCAGTCACCGTAGGGGCTTTAAACTGAAGCCTCTGAAACACCTCTTTGGTGCATTAAATTATGGAGATGTCACCCTTTGAGGACAGAGCTGATTTGGGGAGCAGCCCAGAGCTGCCTGGCTCTGTGTGGTGGGCACCTGGTTTCACCTCTCCTTGGGTGGGCTACTTAATCTCCGTGAGCTTCAGTTTTCGCATCTGTGAAATGGGATCAAACATCCTTCCCATCTCAGAGGGCACTTGGGTGGAGAAAATGAGCAGGTGTGTACAGGCCTTGGCACAGGCCTGAGCTCAGTAAAGACCTGGTCGTGGCCAGCAAGCTGGCCAGGCTGTTGTGCGCAGGAAAGGGGTGTGTTCTGGCCCTGCAGGGTGACATTGCTGTGGGCAGCACCAGCTGCAGTCCTGGGTTTGGTGATTGGTGCTAAAGCGTGAGCTGCCATGTGTTACGGTCACTTGATGTCCCTGGACACAGCAGGTGCTAGGTGGTCAGTAGCCTCTTGTTAGCTGCCCACTATCCCTTGTAAACACAGTGAGGTACGCACAGTTTCTCAAGTACCTGTTCTGGCTAGGTCCTGGGGCTACAGTGGGAAGAAAGCAAGTGGCTGCCCTCTCAAAGCATCCCACTGGGAGGAGCAGGAGGGTACTGCATCCTTTGTGGGATGGAGAACAAAAGCACAAATACCCCACACATGTTCACTGCTGTGCAGTTTACAAAGTACCTCTATGTATAATGTTTCATTTAAGCCTGGAGAGCTCTGGGTGAGGCTTTCCAGCCTCTTGGGCCACCTTTAGCGCCTCCTATGCCTTGTTCGGGCTCAGAAACCCTCTAGTGACCCTTTCTGTCCCAGTCCTTTCTTCACTGGGTCTCCTGGGGCTGGGATGAGGAATGATGGTTGGGGGACAGTCCTGGGACTGATGTTGAAAGAACTGCTGAAGATGCAGCAAGGCGGGGGGACACTCCATCCATCCATCCATCCATCTATCCATCCATCCATCCAACCATCCATTCACCATCCATCATCTATCCTTCATCCATCCATCCATCTATCCAGTTACCATCCTTCATTCATCCTTCATTCATCCTTCATCCGTCCTCCATCCATCCACCCATCCATCTATCCATCCATCCTCTATCCATTCACCATCCATCATCCATCCTTCATCCATCCATCTATCCATCCATCTATCCACCCATCATCCATCCATCCATCCTCTATCCATCCATCATCCATCCATCCAGTCTCCATTCACCATCCATCCACTATTCTCCATCCATCCACTCATTCATCCACCCATCCACCCTCCCTCCCTCCATCCATCCTTCACCCATCCTACAAATAATTACTAAGTATTGAATTATATGTAGTATTTTAGGCACTAGCAATGAAAAAAAGAGAGCAAAAATGAAAAAAACAAAACAGACAAACTCCCTGTCCTCAAGGAGGTCACTTCCAGTAAGAACAGGAGTCATTTGCTAGAAAGTAGAGGTCATCCGAGTGCTGCTGCCTGTTTGAGACTTGGGGCAAACCGTTGCCTCCCAGGCCTGAGACCAGCCTTGCAGGTCTCCTGGGGGTCTTAGGGTGAAAGGCTTCCCCCAGCTGCTCTGCTCCTACCCACCCACTGAGTCGGGGCTGGTTGCATTAGGGTTAATGCCTGTGTTGAACCTGACTCAGCCTCTTGGCCTCAGTGGTCTAGTTCCCAGGAAAGCTGCCCCTCGTGCCCTTCCTGCTGCCTGCATACCCGCCCTGGGCTGTGGGCTCCTGCTCTCCGTTCACCCTTTGCCAGTGTCCTCCCAGACCCCTGTAGCCCCTGTGCTCTGCCCGCGCCCTGCAGGCCCATGTGGCCCCCGCATGCCCGGTGGCGGTGGGAACGTGTGCTTAACTGGCTGACTAACCAGGCCCCACGAGGCAGCACCAAATGGCTGCTACAGTAAATTTCCAACTGTGTCCGGGGCTGACGGCTTCGCTTCCTTTCTGAGCAATGAATAGGCTGAGCAGGGAAGCCTCAGTTCTGTTCTTGCGGCCTGAGTCGACCTTCTGCCATGCTTCCTGTTGCCCGGCCTCACCTCCACCCTGGCCGGCAAAGGACCTGGTGGGCCTCAGCCTGATGACCCCTCATAGGAAGAGTCTGCCCCTGGCTGCCCGGGCCGGCTGTCTGCACCACTCCCTGACCTTCCTGACCCTTCCGGCCCCAGTGGATCGGCAGAGCACTGGGTGTTGGAAGCGTTCTTGGGGCCCCTGGACCTGCTGTCCTTTTGTGAATGCTGAGGCCCCTTGGAGTGAGTGAGGCCTCCCCAGGGCGGGGGTGGGGGGCCCAAGCCCACTGGCTCTCCATCTCCCATGAGGGAGCCTCCCCCCCAGACAGTTGAAACACCCCCCCAGCACCCCAGCTTGTCCAGTGGGGACGCCCACCGTCACCTGCTGTGGCCGCTGTCCAGGCTTCCATCTCCTGGCTTTTCTCAGCTCAGGAAAGATCTGATTCACGCTGGGTTTTTTTGTTTTTCTTTTTTCTCAAACTGAATGCTTTACAGTTCGATTCAAGCAGAATCTCCACTAACATGGGAGTCACTTATCCCCCCTCCAGGTCATTTCTGACACCTCTCCTGTCCCAGCGCAGGACGGCAGCCCGCTTGCGCCCCGGCCCGCTTGCTGCTCTCCCCCGTGGATCTTCCTCATGACCTATTTGTTGTCTTCCAGATCATTAGCTCTGATATTAAACAAAATGGGGGCCTGGGGGTGGCCAGAGCAACCTCCCTCCTGACGCCCCCTCCTGCCTGATTTGCTGGTGTTTGCCATGAGCTTGTGGTTTTCAAACCTCCCTTCAGCCTGTGACAATGTTGAGATCAGAGCCAATCTAGTTCAATTTGGCAAAGAAAATCTCTCCAGATCCTGCTCCAGTGATGGCCGTGAACTTGGCCGCGGGAGTGACAGTGCGCTGGTGGTCAGTGGCCCCGACCTTTCCCTGGGACCTCCCTGCCCGTCGGGGCTCCCACAGCCCCCCAGTGCCATCCCCTAAGGAGCGACGTGGGGAGGGGGCAAGCCGTGGTCAGACTCTGGTCTTCTCTGCGTCTGTGGGGCAGTGCGTCTGGGTTCCCCTTGGCCCTGGGTAGGGGCACGCCGACTGCACAGAGGCTGGGAGTCGGGGTGCTGGGGTCACGCGGCCCGGGTCCGAGCTGCAGCACCAGGGCCCCCTCTCCCGTCTCCATGGAGGGTCCAGATGGGCACGGAAACCCACCCCCGCTCCGGGCTGGGCACAGAGCGAGCCCCGGGTGAATGGCGGCCCCCACAGGTGCTGAGGCCTCGCTCCCACCGCCTCACCCGCACCGCTGACTCCGTGGACGTGGAAGGAGATGGATTTGCTGGGCTTGCACCTCCAGGCGCTTATTTGTGTGCTGCATGCTTTTCAAATATTTTCTTATTTTGCTTTTTGTCAGTAAATATTTCACCAGCCCTTTCTTGCTTGCTCCTATTTTTTCATGCTTGCAAAGATGTTAAATTAGCACGCATCCTTTAAGCTGCCATTAATTTCATGTCTTCCCTGATTTGTACACTGAATTCCACCCCCCCACCCCCCCACCCCCCAGCCCTCAGGATGTGTTTACAACTGCTGCTCAGTGGTCGCTCACTATTGCTAAAATCTGCTGGGGCTGCCCCTGCGTCCCCCTGCAAGCCTTCCTCTGCGCAGCGCCCCCTTGGGCCCACTGGTCCAGGGGGTCTCGCCTCCCCTCCTGTGCACCGGGTGGCTCCTCCTGCCCCCCAGTGCCAATGCAGTTCCCATCTGCTGTGCGTCATGTCACGATGTCCCTCCTGTGTTCATAGCTGTGGGTTCCATATCGGGCCCCACATGGGATGGGCGAGGGCACGGCAGGGAAGAGTGGGCGTAAATGCGGGTGGGAAGAACCAGCCTAGCTCTGTGGGGTTGCCAGCAAGGGTGAGGCCTTGGGCAACCTCTTTCCCGCTCTGGTCCTTGCCTTCTGCATTGACAAAATACTGTGACTGTGGGATCCTTTCTTGCTCTGAAATTTTATGATTTTTCTAATTCTTCAACTCTGCAGGCATTTATTTGTCTTCCTAATTGGGCCTGTTTTCACCGTTAGGATGTTGGGTTTTGGTGACATTGTGATAATTGGAGTCTGGATGATACACTTATTGTGGTTGTGATCACCACCACCATCCGCACCACCACGGCAGCTCTGAGTTCTTACCAAAGGCCAGGCATCTTGCTGAGTCCTTTATGCCTATCATCCCATGTGATTTTTACAGCAGTCCGGCGGGGGGTGGGGTGGGGTATGGACATCCCCTCCCCATTTTAGAGGCGAAACAAGTGAGGCACAGGGAAGGTCCATGATCTGCCTTGGGTCCCACAGCCAGCAGTGGTAGATCTGGGTTCAGACTCCAGTCAGTCTATCACCAAAGCCACTGCTGTAGGTACTGTGCCACGTGGGCTTGCTCAGTTCCACACAGGCTGGTCTCCTTTGCCCTTCGTGGTCAGTGCTTAATGAGGGGTGCAGACTTTGTGTCTGTGAGGCTGAGTTCTGTCAGTCTGCAGTCATGCACCCCGGGGATGTCCTTGACTTCTCTAAGCCCTGGTTTCCTGCCCTGAGAATGAAGAATAGCAAAACCCACCTCCCAGAGTTGACAAAGTGGTGTTCATCCGGTGTCTAGCACAGTGCCTGGCATAGATAAATACTCACATATGGGCTTTATAATTATTGCATATCACCATAAAATTATCAGTCCCTCCATGCTTCCTGTAAGCATTTACTGTTGACCTTTGATGCGTCAGACCCTGTTCTGGGTGCTAGGCATGCAGGGCTGAGTAAGGCAGACTCCCTGACTCTGAGCAACACTCTCTACAAACTGTCAACAGATACAACTTGGGAGGGTCAGGCTCGCAGGGGGTGGACAGAGCACTCACAAGTAAAGGACCCTGGTTGGGGGTGAGGGCAAGTGTGCAGAGAGAAGACTCATAGCCTTAGTACATAGTCAGTAAAAGAGAGAGAATTAAAAATACATGAATTAAGTATATGACTCAAACAGTTAGGAAAAGGACAAAAGAATAATAAACCGAAGGAGAAAAGAAAGAAGGCATTAATGAAGTTAATAGATAATGAATGAGTCACAGAAGAGAAAATGGGGCTAATAAATAAAAAGCTGGTTTTTTTTAAACAGTGAAGAGCTAAACCACTAGCTAAGTTAGAAAGGAAGAAAGCACAAGAAACATAAAATAAGAAATGGGAGAAATGTAATTTACAAAAACTGACCAAGCCCGTCCCATGACAGAAGGTTTTTAAACTTCTCCCACACAGGGATGTCCGGGTGGCTTCCCAGGAGAATTTAACCCGCACCTTTCAAGAGCAGGTACTTCCAGTGCTAATTAAACTGTCCCACAGCAAATAGAAAGAAGGGAAACATCTATGTAATTTTCACAAAGTGAGAATGACAATGTTTTTCAATCTGAAGAAGATTGTACAAAAATAAAACTGCAGACCAGTCTCACTTATGAATACCGATGCAGAATTTTAAATAAAATATTAGCAAACAGAATCCAGGTGTCATGTGAAAATAATAATGTCCAATGTCCTTTTGGAGTCTATCCCAGGAATCCCAGAATGGTTCCATATTAAGAAATCTACTTATACAATCCATCATGTTAATCAACATACAGAGAATTATCACATGGCTATGTTTTTTGGGACTGAAAAGCCATTAGACAAAAGTCAACATCCATTCTTGAGACACACTCAACAGGAATTGATAGATGCTTCCTTAATATGACTGTATGTGATCATGTTCCAAACCCATTCTTTTTCTTAATGTGGAAACAGTAAAGCAAGAACACAGCAAGGATGTTACTATCACCACTGCTACAATATTTCATATTATAGCAGAAGCATCAGCCAATGCAATCAGACAAGAGAAAGAAATGAGAAGAGTAAATATTGAGAAATAGGGAGTAAAAGTATTACTCTTTCCTAGGCGATGTAATTGTGTACTTGGAAAACCCAAGAGGATCAATGAAAAAATATATATAATATAATAACAAATACAGAGGTGGTAGAAAAGGCTCCTATTTATAACAACAAAAATAAACGAAAATACCCAGGAATAAACTTAATAAAAAATGTTCAGAATGCTTATATAGGAAGCATACAAGGCTCTTGAAGGACATGTTGCACCTAAATAAAGCCCAAATGGAGCAGAAATTTAAAGTCATTCATTCAGCAAATATTTCTTGAAGGCTTTCCACATAACGGGTCCTGTTCGGGTCCGAGGGACACAGCCGTGAGCAAAACAGATAGAAATTCCTGGCTGCACGGAACTTACATTCTAGGTGGGAAAGAAGAAAAAAACAAAATAAATAATAATACTGTATCATATTTTAGATAGTAGCAATTCTTATAGCAAAATATGCAACTGGAGGTGTGTGGGGGGTGGGGGAGTTGCAGTGTTAAGTTGGGGGAGTCATGGAAGGCTTTGCTTAGACGTGATGCTTGTAACTTGTAAGCTCCTTCCATCCCCCAGAATATACAGGCTTATAGTAAGAACTCGATAAGTTAATCTCTTTAAAATTTCAAATCTTGAAGGTTTGAATATTTGTTTTAATAAGCCAAATTCTCTGTTTTGAATTTTGGCCTTCCAGGGTCTTTCTATTCAGCTACCTGCAAACCCTTGTTTTTCCAGAATGGAAAACTTACTGAACTCTTATTATTTAGAAATGTGGTCTCCGTACCAGCATCATCAGCATCACCTAAGGGCTTGTGGAAAGAACAAATGTTTGAGTCCCACCCTAGACCTACTAAATTTTGGAGTCTGCATTTTCACAAGATGTTTGCGTGCTTCACGTGGACATTAAAGTTGAGAAGCACTTGCCTGCAGTCTCAGGTTTTGTAAGTTTCTTTCTTACTCAGGGAAATCAGGAAATGGAACTGTCTTCAGCTTCTCACAAAGTCAGGCTTCCTGACTGCACTTGTGTGGCCCACATTCCCGCCACCCATGGAGGACCAACACGTGCAAAGGTGTATTGGAAAACTCTAGAACTGGGGCGCCTGGGTGGCTCAGTCGTTAAGCGTCTGCCTTCGGCTCAGGTCATGATCCCAGTGTCCTGGGATCGAGCCCCGCATCGGGCTCCCTGCTCAGAGGGAAGCCTGCTTCTCCCTCTCTCCTCCCCCTGCTTGTGTTCCCTCTCTCACTCTGTCTCTCTCTGTCAAATAAATAAAATCTTTAAAAAAAAAAGAAAAAGAAAAAGAAAACTCTAGAACTGTTCTGTCCAGTATGGTAGCCACTAGCCACACGTGACTGTTTAAATAAAATTAAATATTCAGTTGCTCAGTCACACTAGCCACACTTCAAGTGCTCAACAGCCACATGTGGTTAATGGGTTCCATATTGGATGGTGGAATATTCCCTCCATTCCAGAAAGTTCTGTTGGGCAGCATGGATCTAGAATATACAGGGTGCTAGATTTTGAGAGCTTTTGAATTGCAAAGTCATATCCTCAGTGCTCTGGATTCTGAGCTCCATTTGTTTCCTTTGATGTCAGTATCCACCTGTCTGTCCATTGGTCCATCTGTCCATCCACTTAGTCATTTAGTCATTCAGTCAGTGATTGTGGCATGAAGTGGTATTTTAATAAATATTTATGGGATAAATCATGGCACAAAAGGTCTACCTGTCCTCAGCCCTGAGCGGGGTACCCGACATATGTGCCATGTTTCCTTGCCATGAGTATGTGGACTTGCATTTGGAACTTTCTACCCTGACCTCTGGGAGCCCAGTTTCCCGTTTGACTTTCCTGGGATGGAGTCCGCTCATCCCACTGTTCCCCCTGGTTAATAGGCTCACGCCCCAGGAACATGTCTGGCTCCAGGAAGCTGCCGCTCTTCTGAGAGTTGGCCCTACTGCTTAAGCTTTCATGGGGATACTCCTGGGCATGGGGTGCCCTCTGAGCCTCTTGTCTCCTGGGCCCAGCTGACCTCTTTGCTTCAGACCTGCCTGGCCCGTTTTTCTGGCATAGAATTTTCCTAGTGTAGACCCCAGGAGACAGAGGAGGGAGGTACGAATGGATAAGGGGCAAGTGGGGTACACCAGTGCTCTCATGGGCACCCAGCGTGGACACTGTCAGGGCCACAGTCTGCCCCGGGGTTGGTTTTCTGCGGTGTGTGCGTGTGTGTGCGTGTGCATGCATGCGTGTGGTCTTCTCAGAACACTGGGGCTTTTTAGGCAAACTGCTTCATCCATTATGTCACCGAGCCTGGAAAATTCTTACTTTTTATGATGATTCAGCCCCTCTTATTTTAAAGTGAGCTGTGCCCGCAGCTGTGCGGCCTCCTCAGCTCTGGAATGTGCCGACACTCACCTCCTCCCTCTCCTCCCAGTACCCCGGCCCCTCCCAAGGGGAAGTCGGCTTCCTCTTGCCTTTCTCCGTCTCATCCCTTGACTTCTGCCCCCCAGCACAAGGAAAGCCCCTGGCCTGCCCTGCCAAGGCCCCCTCATATCCCTGGGGTGCCCCCGAGCCTCCCTCTGGGTTGGAGGCCAGAGTCACTGTCCCAGCTCAACACGGACAGAGACGGTCACCATGATCTCCTTCCAGATTCTTCTGGTTGATCTAATGTTGGTGTCAGATCACTCCCTAGTCTCCATGGAAACCTGAGCTCCACCTGCATCCCTCTCCCCATCTGCTCATGGCGGGGGGGCTGCGTGGGGCTCCCCTAGCCCCGGAGGAGCCTCTGTTTTCAGGTTCCCACCTGTAGGCCAAGCCTGCCCACCCTCACGACCTTCCGAGATCTCCCCGAGGACTTTCGAAGTAAGGCAGGCTATGCCTGCTGGAACCCGGAGATGCTTGTGAACCCCCAGGGCCTTTGGTTTCTGTCACTCCCAGCCACCTCTCCTCAGCCCTTGTGGAAGGCAGGTGCAGGGTGGCCTGGCTGTAGTCGGTGGCCCTTCTGGTCTGGGGGTAAGGGACCTCGGGCAGTGCATCCCCGTCCTGAGCCTCAAGTTTCTCCATCTCCACAACGGTGATAATGAAACCACCTCACGGCCTGGAGGGCAGGAAGAAACGAGATAATGCTGAGTGCGCCCACGGTCAACCCGTGTCTGTTACTGCAACAGTGATTATTGTCCCCAGTAGGCTAATGATGGCTCTCGCTAGCTCACAGGGTTTTTATGAGGATAAAACGAAATGCCACAAGGAAGCACTCCTGTATTCACTTTGCAAATATTTGTTGAGCACCTACTGGTGCTGGGTCCTGACGCGGGCACTGGGGTGCCATCAGTCAACGGAAGAGATGCCCGAAGACACGTGCGGATGTGAGCAGGCTACTCTCAAACTTACAGGGGCCCGGGGGGTATCGGGGTACTGTGCTGGAAGGAGCCAGGTGTCCCCTACTTTACAGAGGAGGAACTGCCAGGGGCACACCCATGGCTCCCGCGGGAGTCAGGGGGCAGGCTTTGGGGGTGGTGACACTGGGCTGGGCAGGCCCTTGCGAGAGGGAAGGAAGCTGCTGTCACCCCGGCAGGATGCCTCAGTGGACTTGTGAGCTGTGGGGGTCACAAACACAAGCCGGCCTTTCTTCTCTGGGAGAATGTGGGAGAGGCCGGGGCGAGGAGCAGGAAGGCGAGCGTCAGTGTGTTCCCGGTGGGCGGGTGGGCAGCCTCGGGTCCTGGCGCTCTGGCTGCATCTGTGACCACCTCTGGAACAACATCTGCTGTGAGTCAGGTGCGTCCTCTAGGGCCTGACGGAACTCGGCACTTTGCTTGCAACAGCCTCCACCAGCCTCCACCAGCCCGAGCGAGGATCCGCCTGGGAACTTGGTGTTTCTCAAATCTACCTGTAGCCACTCAGAAATGATTTGCTTTGCATTTGTTATTCGCATCTGCAAAACGTGGATTTATCTGAGTGGTAGCGCGGTGGTTCTGCATGTAGTTTAGAAGCGTGTGCGCATGCTTACGTGCGTGCTGTCCTTCCAGTGAGTTATATGGGGATAGTCCGAGGGAACCTTCTGTGCCCCACTGAGAGCCTCCAAAGACAGCGCAGTAAGCTGAGGCAGTGTGCGAGCGTGCACCCAGAGGCTGAACCAGACTCTTGGCGGTGGCCGGGTGTGGGAGCTGGGACCCAGCTGGTGAGGACACAGGGCAGCTGGGAACACAAGAAAGGGAACCCACAGTCTGAGCGGTGAGACTGAATTGGATAATAGGAATAGACAGCTTCTCTTGGGGAAAGAATTACAGATTTCCCTCTTGTTTTTGTGGTTGTGTCTGGAAGGGAAGGCAGGCATCGGCGATGGGCTGGCTGGAAGGACATGGGGAGCCTCCGGTTGAGCGTGCTGGGCTGTCGGGAGTACAGAAAAGCCTAGGGGGCCGGTGCTGAGTCTCGGGGCAGCTCGGCGGCTCCGCTCCCCTCATCCCACTGGGAGAAGCTCCTGTGAGGTGGATCTTGGCCTTGAGACCCCAAACGTGGCCCCTTCCTCTTTTCTGTTAGCAGGGCCCCCTTGAAAGTAGGGGAGAGACGACAGGCAGGGCCCCCACCCGGAACCCTGAACCCCACTTCCTGGCACTGAATTCCAACACCCATCCTCACAGGCATGTGGTGGGACCTCTGTGGCCAGGACTCGCCACCGTGGGGATGTCCCTCCTCCTTTTTCAAAAATGAGAAATTGCAAAGATGATCTCCGCAGTGGAGGTGAAAAGCCAGGGCAGCCCCTGTCTGCTCCCTCCCTGTGCTCCTGCCCTCAGGATTCATTACTGTTTTTCTAGAACAAGAAGGAAAGACTTTTATTTGTAGGAGCCTTTTCTTTTTTTGCCCGTAATGATGTGGTGGGTGGTAGTGGTAGCATGTTTTTATTTTATGTTATTTTTTATCCTTTGCTGCTCTGGGGGAGGGTGACAGTGTTTGAGTTTGGGGTGCGGCTGTGGGGGAAGGCGTTCTCTTGGAGAGGAACACTATGAGCAGATGTTACACCCCCACGTCTAGAAGGTGGGGGGAGTCTGAGGCAGCGCTGCTCGGGGTGAGGGAGGACTCGAGTTATGTAAGAACGTCGAGGGGGTGGCTGGGGGCGCAGACGAAGCCCGAGGATGCAGGCTGATGCCCTCCTCCGGGCTCTCGGGGAAGGCGGTCAGGTGCGGTCTGCTGGGAGCCAGGGGCTGGGTGGTGGCAGGTGCCTTGTGCAGGTGGGTGTCAGCATATCGGGGGTGCAGGGCAGGTGGGAGGCATGGAGGGTGGAGGACTCTGTAGGAGGGGCAGACTTCTGGAAGCCTTTGGGAGGACTCCACCTTTCCCTCCATGTCTCTCCTCTGCATCCCCGTTCCTCCACTGCCTGTTTCTCCAGATCACCTGCTGCGCAATAGCAAGGGAGGAGACAGACCTCCAGATTTCCCTGTTTCCTGCGTGGCTCCCTCTCCCACCATCAGCCATCATCATGTGACGACAGGGCCGTACTCGGTGAGGGGCGAGACGCAGGCCCGGAGCCTTACAGCACTGTAAGGGCAGACTTGGGCACTGTCCCCTGGTGCAGGAAGGTCTGACCCATGAGGTTGAACAACAGCCTGAGCGGGTGATGTGGAAACAGTGACCGGCCAGCCAGGGGCCAAGCTTTGTCATCTGCTCAGGGAGCCCCAGGGAGGATGCAGCCAGAGCATCAGTGGGCCTGACCTCCCCCTTAGCACGCAGGAAGGAGCCTGCAAATGTGGGCAGGGGTCAGGATGCTGTTTACGCCCCTCTGTCCCATGGGGCCGTGCGGGAGCTTCATCCTCTTGGTGCTCCAGCTACCCCTCCGGGCCACGTTCTCAGGCTGCTTGGGCTCTCCTGTCTCTGCTGGCTCACCCTGCGGCCCCTTCTTGCCCCACCCTGCACACTCTGGCCAGGTCTCTCCCGGTCGACCAGTCACTCAGAATTTTCACTGGGCAGTAGCCAAGCATCACGCCGTGCCGTGGGATCCCAGCCCTGTCTGCACTAATGAGCTAATGGGCTTTGTACCAAGTAAGACCACGATGCTGGCATGTGCTCGGCATGCGTTTATCTTCCTCGGTCTGTGTTTATTTGTCTGCCTGTTTACTTCTCCCCCTTGGAGGTCCTGGTGAAGGAGGGTGTGAAGGTGGCAGGAGGCTCTTGATTCCGCTCTGTATTGAGTGGCCAAAGTGGGAAGCAGGGGATCGGGCTCCTGCTTGGTTCCAAGTGGGTTCTCGTGTCAGAAGGGGAACTCTATCCTCTGAGCTTGACAAATGATGTTTCGGTTTCCCAGTCCTTGCTGGCTCACGTGTGACTGTGGGCAGCCCCATCCGCATCTCCCAGAGCTGTGGAGAGGATGCACAGCACATCACCCGTGTGTGTAGGGAGCTTTGTTGCTGACACACAGGACGCTCGGGGAGCTGCAGTGGTGGTGATTTTTCATTATGGCCTCACGGTTTTGGAGAATCAGTCATCGTGACGGTTGCAGAGAGACATTTCTGAGAGATGGGCATATTTCCCTGCACCGGCTGGCTGCCACGTGACGGGTTACGCATGGCCACACCGTTGTCTTCCAGGTTTGGGGTTGTTTGTAAATGACACGAGGGAATTCTGTGCCTGCCTCGTCCAAGAGCGTGGCCGCCAGCCGTGCTGGAGTCCGGAGCACCTGACATGTGGGGTCTGAGCCGTGAGGGACTGCGACTGTTCCTGTACACAGAGCATGTAAAATATCCCATGAACAATTTCTTACGTGGATTACGTACGGTTGAGATAATATTTTGGATATATTGGGTTACATAAAATATGTTATTAAAATTAATTTCACTGTTTTTTTTTTAAACTTTTAAACTGTGGCTACTAGAAAATTTAAAATGACCCATGTGGCTGGCATGATATTAATGTTGGGCAGGCTGTTGTGAGCTGGGATGTCCCCGATCTCTCCCAGCCTTGGTTTCCTTCTCCATGAAGCCAGAGGTCCCTCCTGAGGTGCCCCAGACTGACCCTGCAGGAGTTGACGGCCTTCCTCCTGTGCTGTGTTCACAGCGTGAGGGAGCCCCTTTCCAGTGTAGACGGGGCAACTCAGGAAGTCAGAGCAGCTGCCTTTGTGAGAGGTCCCCAGCTGTCTGTCTCCAAGTTTGTCCCAGCTAGACACCATGGGAGTTTTCAGGGAAACACCCTCCAGCTTTGTAAATACCCATTAAAAAAAATAAACCCATTATTTTGCCAACCTTCACAAGGGAGCTTATAAAAAGCCTCTCACAGAGAGGTCTCGAGCATTGAACACTAAAAAAAAAAAAAGAAAAAGTACAGGCACGGAGGGTTTGAAGACAGCAGAGAACATGTTTTTGTTTCTGGAGAAAGAAATGCTAAGGTGCGTGGCGGCTCTGGAGGAAACCTGTGGGCAGGGCCCACGGGGCCACGATGGGCAGGAAGTGCCACACTCGAGCATCAGGGAGCCCTGACATGGAGGCAAAAGAGAGAACCCAGAGGAACTTTTGGAGCAAGCCTGAGTTTCTCCTGCAAAGCTGAGCAGCGGGGGAGCTCTAGGAATGGAGGACGGCGGGGGCCTGCCTGGGGCCCTGGGGGCCGGGTTTCTAGTGACGGGGTGCAGAGCCGCTGTGGCCTTGCAGCGCATGGGCTCCGGGGTCTAGCAGGAGGACCTGTGTCCCCTCTGCTGTTCCTGGTCTCAGGAGGACCTGGAGCACAGAGAACAGAGCGACTGCCTCGAGGCCGGGCGGACTCACGGCGCCCAGGGCCGAGGCCCCAGACGCCGCCGGCACAGACAGGCGTGTCGTAAGACCCTCTTATTTTTATTTTCCCATTTTTGACACTGTCCTTCACTTCCTCTTCCACGCTCCCCGTTAAGCTGTTAAATCACTCCATTTATTTAGTGCGAGTGTTTCTGAGAGCTCATTTTTATCTTGGTGAAAACCAGGCTTGCTCATGGGCACATAATGAAATTGCATAAATATACCCTTAGCTTGGAATCTAATTTATTTTTCCTGTTCATTATGGGGTAGAAGGCCATTATGAAATGTATAATTTTTTTTTTTTTTTTCCCCAGCGCTGGAATTGAAAGGCTGGGGCTTGGGCTCTTTTTATTCTGATGATTTCGTCCTGATTCAATTTAAAGCTGGTTAGAGCTCAAACACGGCAATGTAATTGACAAAGATCAGTGTGAGTTGTAATGCTAATGTCTCGTCTGCGGCTTCGGCAGCTCCCCAGGCACACCTGAGCAGAGGGCCCAGAACTTTCCATGGCCAGTGGTCCTGTTCTCCGGCTGCGGGCACGGGTGGGTGCTCTAAAGTGGGGTCCACGTGGCACACGCTGAGTAGGAGGGCAGCGGACACAACTGACCCCAAACCCAGAAAGGCTTAGGAATCCCTTCAAGAGCACCCACCTGGCCACTGCCTGTGCGGCTAGGGGCACCCAAGCTCTAGGAGCAACCTACGGCCTGGCCAGAGTCGCCCCGGCTCCAGCCTCCTGTCCTTGGCCCTGGTCACCTCACTGTGACAGCCAAGGAGTAACGGGAAATGAGATCCAAGTATAGGTAGGCTGCCTCTGGAAGCAGCGTCTTGTGCTGCTCTGTATGACGTTTGGTGTGCCGTATTCGGCGCTGGGGAAGAGGAAGACAGAAGGAGCTCCTGGCAGCAGGAGAAGGTCACAAGATGCTGACCTTGGCTAGGAAGTGGGGCGTGACCCTGCATAGCAAACCGTCCAGAAGCTGGACACCACACGCCTTGAAGAGGGGGTGCCAGCCTCCCTCCACGGTGCACTGGTGCTCTGCTCATTGATCTCCCCAAGTTTGCTGACTGCCTTCCATGTGCCCTGCAGTGCCAGGCTCGGACAGAGAATCCGAAAGGCCGGATCCCGCTGTAGGCGCTCACGTCTCCCCAGCAGGGCGAGTTTGGAGACATCCTGACACTCAGATAGGAACCGTACTGAACATCAGCATGTGCAAGTCAAAACGAGATCCAAGTCAAAGAGTGTTCTCTTAGAGGGTGGCCAGTGATGATCAGAACGTGTGCGCATGCACGAGTGTGCACGATCACTCGAAGCAAACATCATCATGGATGTGGCAGGTTTTCATGGCAGCTGGAGGAAAGGGGTTTAGGTTTGGCTTGCACAGATTTGGGGTGTTTGTTCTTCCTTTTTCATTCCCCTGTAATTAGGGTTGCCAGATAAACCTGGGACACCCAGTTAAATTTGAATTTCAGATGAACAACGAAGAATTTTTTGTATGAGTATGTGCCAAATACCTCACAGGACATACTTACATTAAAACTGTTCTGAAATTCGTACTTAACTGGGCATCCTGTGTTGGCAGCCCTACCTGCACGGGAGATAGAAAGTCTTTATTTCAAAATCATTTTCCTAGTCATTTAAAAAATTCAGTCACATGAATTATAAAAGCCATGACTTATTCATTGTATTAGTTCTTCCAGGACAGAAGCGTCTAAAGTGAAATGAACAGTCTGCTTGGCTCCTCCCCAAATCCAGCTCCTGGGGTGACCTCTGACCTCTGCTAACAGGTAGAAGTACCCCTCCTGACCCTTCCCCTTTGCTCACACCGACACACTCGGTGCATGCATGTTGTTCCTGGTACTTTCTGCCTTTTTGGAGAAAATCTCAGGTAGAAGTGTCGGGACAAAAGGTACATATATATTAAATTTTAACAACTACAGTTGGGTTGCTTTAAAGAGTTGACACTATTTACAGATCCCTCCGTCCTCTGTGGAAATCCTTCATCTTACAGCCATGCCGATATTGCTTGTTATTATTTCTTAAAATGTTTAATCACTTGCATTTTGACTCCTATGAACTATCTGTTCATCTCCTTTGCCCATGTTGCTGTGGAGTTCTTTTCTTATTTACCTCCGGGTGCTTTTTACATGTGGGCCACCTTCATGCTTTGACGATCGAGTACAGTCTTGGGTCTGCAAACATGGTCAAGCCTGTGGGTGGGGAGCCTAAGTCGCTTGGCCCAAGCCTCGTCCCATGAGTGTCCCTGTGGGGCCATCTCCGGGGACTTCACACTTCATCTCTGTTGTCACCATGAAACCAGCAGAAAGCCTCTGCCTCCCAGTAGACCCGGCCCGGCTCCCACCTTGTCGTATTTGAAGGATGTGCCTCCTTCTTGGCAGAGCAGATGTGAGTCCTGTGGGATGTTCTTGGGTTCCTGTTCCTCACTCTTCCCACCTCTGTATGTGCCACCTGTGGGTCTCTCCCCCCAGGGAACAGCATGACAAAGGCCAGCTGACTACAACATCAATGTCAAAACTATCTCAGACATCTTCCCTGAGGCCTTAGTCTGCCGGGCCAGCACGACAGAAAGTTCCAGAGGCTGGAACTCTGAGGTCAAGCGGGGAGCTCCTTTCTGGCTTGTGGACCAACGTTGGCTGGCTGGGTCCTCACATGGTGGAGAGAGGCAGCACTCTGGTGTTTCATCTTATAAGGGCACTAATCCCACCTGGGGCGGGGGGGAACCCACCCTCACGACCTCATCTAAGCTGATCACCTCCCAAAGTGCCGTCTCCAAGTACCCTCACACAGAGTTAGAGCTTTACCATGTGAATTTGGGGGTGGGGGGAACACACACGCTCAGACCATAGCACCTGCAGTAGAGGGGAGGTCAGCCCCTCAGCACTTTGATGCTGTTCCCTTCTGAAGACATCACCAGCCCTGGGGAGCTGTCTTTTGAGTGTCATGTCCTGAAATCAGAGGACATTCTTGGTTTTTTGATACTGCAGAATTTGGATTAAAGAGGAAAAAAAGGTTTTTTTTTTTAAATCATATTTTTCTGTAATCGTATAGCTGATTTGTTTACAAAGGATGTTTTTCTATTTAATGCTTAATTGCAATGTTCTGTGTTGTAAAATTTCCTTCTCCTGTGCTCAGCCAACTATTCTTTGGCTAATTCAGCTATTAAAAAATGATGTTGTAGAAGGATACTTAGTGATTTGGTAGAAGACACAGTTAAATGGAAAAAAGTTACAAAATGGAATGTACAGTATGATCCCACTTGGTACCAAAAATATATGTTCTATGCATAGGAAAGTCTGGGAGGGTATATATGCTGAAAATGTTAACAGGAGTTATTTCGGGTTAGTGGGATTATGGGTTATTTTAAATTTTCTTCTTTTTGCATATGTGTAGTTTCTAAATTTTCTGCAGTAAATATGTATTACTTTTATTATAAGGACAAAATTATAACCACGGATCTTGCCAAGGGCTGCTCAGACTCCTTGACCAGAGGGGGAGCAGAGGGTGGGGGGCCCTCCTGTGCTGTTCAGGTCCCATGCTCACCCCGGCGTCCCCCAGGACCACACAGCCAGAGCTGCCCTTCCCCTGGGACCCCGGGCTGGGCAGAGCTGACGCTGATTTTCTCTAGTGTGGAAGTGACCCCAGACCCCTTCCTGGCAGGTGGGTTTATGACTATTCTCTCTGACTGTGCCTCTCTCTAGTCCTCCCCTGTGTCCAAGCCAGTCAATGGGAGTGCTGGGGGCTTGTCTGTAGGGGCGTGGTCTAGTGGTCCAGGAGTGTCTGGGCGTGGCCTGAGCTGTCCAGGGGGCGTGCCCGAGGGCGTGGCCTCAGGAGGATGTGGGAAGCCTGGAAGCCATTCGTTTCTGGTTGCTGGGAGGAGGGCTTGGTTCCCGGCGCCCACCAGTGGGTGGGGAGGATGGAGAGCTCCGTCTGTCCCATCCTGAGGTTGTCCTACAAGGGAAGCAAAGGGCAGAGGGTGCGCAGTAGAGTAGAAATAGCATGGCCGGTGGGACCCCAGCTCCCCTACCGACTGGTTCTTAGCCACCCCTCTGAGCCTCAGCCTCCTTCATCTGGAAAACGGGGGTGATGCTGTGAAATTAATGACGTAAGGAGGGTCAGGTGTCTCGCGTGGGGCGCGAAACACAGCGGGTGCTGAGCCAATATCCATCCTCTTTCTTTTCTTTTCTTTTTTAAAAGATTTTATTTATTTATTTGACAGAGAGACAGAGAGCACAAGTAGGCAGAGTGGCAGGCAGAGAGAGAGGGAGAAGCAGGGTCTCCCCTGAGCAGGGAGCCGGACGTGGGGCTCGATCCAAGGACGCTGGGATCATGACCTGAGCCGAAGGCAGTGGCTTAACCGACCGAGCCACCCAGGTGTCCCTCCATCCTCTTTCTTTAAGGAACGTGTAATCTGGTTGGGGACCCCCCAAAATGTACACCAGTGGGGCCCGTGGGTAGAGCTTCTGTGTGTCAGTTGACGTTCAACTCCGGAGTGCTCAGAGCTATTTCAGTAGGAGTCACCCTTTCCCCGACACACACACACACACACACACACACAATTTTTAATAGTCACCTGATAAAAGAAGGGTGGAAGCAGGAATGGGTTCCTACAGCCTTGCTCGTGTCCCAGGATTCCAGGTTATCGTGCAGGTGATTTGACAGTAGCCACCTCTGGACAAGGCAGCAAAGCCATGACTGTGTGCCCTGTACCCCCTTTCCAGCATCATAAAGATGGGGAACAGAGGCCAGGGCCCCAGGGTTGTTCCTGGCTAGTCTGTCCTGTAAGGCAGCTCTAGGAGCAGGAGGAGGATCCCTACTCTCCTGAAAGTGTGGGCCCCCATCACTGACCTAAGCCACCTTCCTCTCTTCTAACCCCCCAGAGGTAGTCTGTTGCCCAGTCCACTGGCTTTGGACCTTGGATATGCCCACTTCTCTCCACGTGCTCAGCATCAGCACTGTCTCCAGCCTCCCTGCCCGAGCTTCTCTTCTGCTTCTGTCCTGCATCGAGAGGCTGTCTTCCCACACCGAGGTCTGCTCATGCTGGCCCCTGCCTCCCCTCCCTCTGGGCTGGCCAAGGGCTGTGCACAGTCCAGCCTGGCTTTGCTGCAGGCCACACCCACCCTGCCTTTAGGACGTCACAGCAAAGAAACTGAGCCTGCCCTCCTTTGCCCTCCCCAACTCCTTTGCTGCTCTCAGATCCCTTACACGGCACAGAGCCACTTGGAGGGGAGCTGGGGGAAGCTGATGAGAGGCAAGGGGGTAGTTCTGGTGATACCTTTCCGAAAGAAATCAGGCGCGGTCTAAGGAAGTGCCCAGCCGAGCACTGTAGCATTTACATCGGGTCTGCCCTGCTTGCTGGAAACTCAAGCCCTGACACAGCAAAGTCCGGCCGTGATTGTTCAGATCACACGAGGACCCGCTTGAATGAGTGTTTGCTCAAGCCCATCACCGGTGGAGGGTTGCTGGGCAGGCAAGCAGCTGGCCAGCATTTCTGAGATGAAGGTGAATCACTGAGAACATGATAGGATTTACAGAAATTGGTTTGACACAAATTTTCAGGAATCCATCTGGGCTCCATGAGAGGTAGAGCTATTCCCTTTTCTAGATTCCCGGGAAGCTTATGTTCTGGGGAAACTGGGTGTATTTGCTGCCAAAAGGGGCTTTATTTTTAGCCAAATGTGAGAAAGGGAAGGGGGGGCGCAGGGGTGGGGGCTGAGGTCCTCTTGGTGGGGACGCTGGTGGAAGGAGTGGTGAAGGGGGTGCCCTTAGGGCTGGGGTCAGGACTGGGCCTCAGGGGCCTGTTACCTTTTTACTTTGGGGAAAGACGTTCCCTTCTGCGAGCTCCTACGTGGGCTGGGATGTGATGGTGCGGCTCCCAGTGGGTCTTCCCTTCTCCTCCCCCACCCCCTGTGCGAAACTGAATACCAAAGCAGCCAGCCATCACGCGTTCTAAATTTACAGGGTGCTTGTCCTTCACTGGTTGCTCAAAAGCGAAGCTGCCTGTGATGAGGGGAATGCTGGTGTGGAGCATGGCAGCCGCCAGCCCCCGGCCCCACCTGCTCGCCTGTGCCTCCCTCCTCCGCCCGCGCCGCAGCCTCCTCACCCGTCCCACCTGGCCCCGTCCCACCCGGCCCCTGAGCAGGCCCCTGAGCAGGACGGCGAGCTGGCAGCAAAAACCCCTTCCCCTAGATGCAAGCGCAGTCTGGTGAGGACTGAGAAATAGGGTCTGGGGTCTTGGAAATGACAATAGTGCTTGTCTGTGCTCACCTGCTGGGAAGGAGCATGCTGGTTCTTTCTTCCTCTCCCCAAGAGCCTGCTAAGTCCAGCTCGCCTCCCCACCTCCCAACGCAGACAGCTCCACTATCAAACTCCCTTGCTGCTTGGAGTCTGCCCCTGAGAAATGGACCCTCTCTTGAAATGCAAATGCCTTTGGAGGAGCTGCTCCCCAAGCTCAGAAAGGCCCCAGCCTCTGGGTCCCCCTGCCCTTTGCACACACCTCACTAGGGTGCACTGTGCTGTAATTACCTATCTGGGCATTATACCCCGAGGGTTGTGTCTGAAGCCCTGGGGCCCACACACGGAATGATTATATGAGCCCCTGGGACAGACCACCATCCACCCTGGTCTCTCCTGCCCTGGGTTGCAGGGCTGACTTGCAGGGCTGGCTTGCCTCTTGGTGCTGAATTTCATGGTAGGGTTCCATCACAACCTCAAAATAAAATATTGGCAACTCAGGCCCAGGTGAGCAAGTGCTGTGTGCTGGGCTGAGGCATGAAGCTGGGGAAGGCAAGGTTGGTTCCAGTCCACAGACGTTTCATACCCTGGTGCAGGGCCGGATGTGTCTACGGTGTTGGGAGGGTGAGTGCTGGGGGCTGTGTTCACGGAGAGCTGAGGGCCGGGGTGACGACAGGGTGAGGGATAGGGTGTCGGGAGATGCCACCTCCCCCTCCTTGAAACGGGCACACAGAGCAATGGCTTGTCTCAGCCTCCATGGCAGGACAGGCTGCTGGCCTTCTCCATGCACAAGACCCAAGGGCAGAGGGCCAGAGCCCTCGCCCCCTGCCCCTTGCAGACAGAGGGCTGTGGACAGGAGAACAACAGAGTGGGATTCAGCAAATGGGTCTAGGCCGGCTCTGTGGTTGGGACCGTGGGACGCCCAGGGCAAGAACCCATGGAGCAGGGGTCCCCAGATGGGCGTTGACCAGTCACCCTTGCCAGCCACTTGGTTAATGGGTTGTACACGTCAGTTTCTCCCTAACTTTGATTTTGACTTAAGGGTGTTTTGGTCACTTGGATTTTTTTTTTTTTTTTTTTTTTTAGATTCTATTTATTTCTCTCAGAGAGAAAGAGCACAAACGGGGGGGAGGGGCAGAGGCAGAGGCAGAGGGAGAAGCAGACTCCCTGCTGAGCAGGGAGCTCGATGTGGGGCTTCATCCCAGGACCCCGGGATCATGACCGGAGCCAAAGGCAGACGCCTAACCGACTGAGCCACCCAGGCACCCCTGGCCACTTGGATTTTTATCTTTATTCTGGAATTCTCTTCATTTGGCTTCCTGTCCTGAATCACGTCGGGAGCATTCTGCCTCTCTGTGGCACGTTCCCTCCCCTGAAACACAGGTCTGAATCAGGTCATGGGTGCAGGTGCCCTAGCTTGGCTTCCTGGGTTTGCCAGGTGCCCTGACTGTTGCTGAAGTTTCTCCTGGGGGTGGGTAACAGACACTGCTGGCTTGTTCCTCCTCTCCACGGGGTGCACGCAATGTCTTGGCCTCCCATTAAAAAAATCCCCCTCCCCAGGCTTTGTATAAGTTCAGACTAGCTCCCATACAGTTAAGATGTTTAGAGCGGGGCTTTGCAAACCTGTCCTATCAAGGGCCAGGTAGTCAATCTTTTAGGGCCAGAAGGTCTCTGTCATGGCAACTGCACTCAGATGTGGGCATGAAAGCTGCCACAGATTAGACATAAAGAACGAACATGGCTGAGTTCCAGCAACACTATTTGCAGAAACAGGTGGTGATCTGGGTTTAGCACCCCATCTGTAGCTTGCCACCCTGTTCCAGAGTTCCCAGGGATGCCCGTCTCCCTCCTGTTGGGGATGAACTGTGTTCTGGCTCTCTGTCCCTTTCGCCCTCTTCCCTGCACTGGGAATGCCCCTGGATGTTCACCAGCATCTCCTGCAGGGGGGTGTCTGAAAGTCTAGTTCACTGTCTCAGATGCGAGGTCCCTCCTCTTGCACAGACTTGGGTCTTCTACCGGGTCTGTGGCCACTTGCCTCCCCTTGACTTTACACTAAGCCCCCACCTCCCTTTCTCAGGCACCGTGGTGCCCACCACCCTGTGCACTTCGGCATCGGCCGCCTCCAGCACTGGGCACCTACCTCACTGGTGGCCAGCTGGCCCACCCCCACTCCCACTGGGCATCCCTGAGCCTCTCCTGCGAGCTAGAGAGCTGGTGTCATGGCTGTTGAAAAGGTAGGTTCTAAGTGACAACTCTCTGGCTTCTCTTCACCTCTTACTGGGAGTCAGACTTCGCGTCCCGAATCTCAGGCTCAGGGCCACCTGGGGGCCAGGTGATGGGACAGGAAGGGGCAGACTCTTGCTGGGCTTTGCAGCATCTTGTCAAAACAAAAAGAAAATGGGCTTTTTTTTTTTTTTCTTTAAGGCTTTTTATTTTGAAATAACTATAGACTCGGAGGAAATTAAAAAATCAGTGCCTGAAATCCTGGGCCCACCCTTCACGGGAGTGAAAGTGAGCTTTGTTGGCAAGAGTGTCCTTGGGGTTTACATGAGGTCTTAGAAGAAGTAGGATGGGGTTGGCACTGAGTGATGTGTTCATGCCCACCTGCACCTGCTCACTGTGCTACCTGAGTTAGCCCACTTGCCTTCATCCTGCCAGGTACCTGTTGAGCACCTGCCCTGAGGCCCCAAGGCAGGGCTGAGGGCACAGTGGGTAGCAGAAATAGACAGCCTCTGCCTATAAAGGCTCAGGTGGGAAGGAGAGGTGCGGGGGACATCACCCTGTCTGCAGCAAGGGACAGAGCCTGCAGTGGGGAGGTGTCAGTAGGGCCCCACTCCCTCTGAAATCTCTAGAGAAGCCCTCTCCTCACCCTCGTGGCTCCTTGTGGATGCCAGCAGTCCGTGGGGGCTCCGTGGCTTGTGGCCCCCCCATTCCAGCCTCCTCCCTGTGCGTCTGTGTGTCCTCTCTTTGTCTTGTAAGAACACCGTCAAAGTGGATTGGATGCCCACCCTACTCCAACATGACCTCCTCTGAACTTACATCTTACTTGCAAAAACTCTATTTTTAAGTAAGGTTGCATTCCGAGGTACCAGGGGTTAGGATTTCGTTGTATCTTTTTTTTTTTTTAAGTTGTGGGGAGGACACAATTCAACCCGAAGCAAACACTGAGCAGGCAGAAGTGGGGCCAGGGTTCCGTGTGCCGCTCGGCCTGGGCCCCACGCACCCCTCCCCTTCTCCTTGGAGGCCCTCCTGGCCCGTCTGAGCGAGTGCTGCTGGGGGCAAGCTCACTGAGAGGCAGTAACAGGCACACCCCTCTATTATTGTGACTGCCAGCACTCCAGGACCAACTGGGTTTACAAAAATAAAGTCGTATCATCTGCTGCATGTACCACTTCCCCTAAAACAGGTTATTAAGGGGAAGTGGGGAACATCGGAAGCAGATGGAGGAGTCCTAGATCTGCATAAGGTGCCATTTGCATGGCTCAGAAGCCTCTGCGGCGGCAGCAATGTATAGAAATACACATACGTAAGCCCTGGGTTGGGAAACAGAGGCACACTGATCCACCACGAAAATAGAAGTGAGAGAGACTGAGCTGGAGGAAGGGGGCAGGGCGGGGAGAGGACAAAATGCAGATCTGGCGGCCCAGCAGCACCACCAGGCCCAGGTGCGAGGTGCCCTCCCTGCGGTGTCCTGCCTTGCGTTAAGGCTTCAGGGCTGATGGGTTTTATATATGCGATGGCAGGATGGGTGTTCCCACAAGACCTGGCTTTTCTTCTCTCTCCCAGAAGGGCAATTGCGGGGGAAAAAGACAAAAAAGAAGGTCACGGTTGCCAGCAAGCTGGCTTGACGGTCCTGGCGGGAAGGAGGTGGTGTGAGCTCTCCGAGTCCCCAGGTGCAGATGGGGCACCAGGAGGAGGGGCAGACTCGCACATAGAACTAGCCAGGAGTGGGGGTGAGAGAAGACGTGATCCTGCAGGGGGAGCAGAGGGCGGACTCAGGATGCCCAAGATGGAGAGGGGGGATACCTGACCTCGGGATGGGCACTGGCGGAGGGGCGGGCAGGCACCCCGTGAATCTGCCAGCGGTGGGTCCTCCTGTGTCCGGTCCCCCTGCAGCCCGAGGCCTTGCCGGCTGCAGTGCCCTGGTGGGAGGGGCTGTGCAGTGTCATGTGGAGGGAGTCCCTATGTGCACAAAGCCCTCCTCTGCAGAGAACAAGGCATGCTCGGTTCCCCTGGGCCATGACCCTTTGCGTCATACGTGCCGGGGCGGCAGGGCCCTGCAGGGAGGCAGTGTCCACTCGTGAGCAGCCACTGGGCCCTGGTTTGGCCAGGACAGAACTGCCCCTCCCCTCCACTCCCTCCCAGCTCTGCTGCCTTGCCGTTTGCCTCTCCCAGTGTCCTCTGCTGCAACCAGCCTGCACTCTGGGCAGGTCAGACACTGCTTTTGCGACCCGGGTCGGTAGTGGTGCTGGGGGCCCCCTCTGGGCTGGGCACCTAGTCTGCTCTCCTGGATTGTGTGGTTAGTGCCTGTTGACGAGGCGATGAGGATAGTGCCCACGTAACTCCTGGGGCTTTGTCCCTGGGGAAGGTGACAAATATATGGATGAAAGTCCTGGGGCCACTTCCTTGGGGAAGGAAGTCACTTGGCTCAATGCCATGGTCCAGTGTCGTGGACGTGGCTGGCCTCATTATCAGCCATGTGAGTGCTGCCCACTGACCCACCGACCGAGGCAGCTGGCTGACCACTGGGGGGATGTTCCTTCGTGGTGCCGGGTCGTGGCTGAAGACGCTGCCGGGGGCCGCACTCCCCGGCCCCTGTACTCCGAGGACCAGGGGACTGGCTCCTCCTGAGGGACTGTGGGTGGCAGTGATGCCTGTCACTCCTGCACAAGGGATTGAATGCGGGGGGTGCAGCCCCATGCCTGACGGTGGCTGGAGGATGTTGGGAGCTACAAGACAGCAGAGCACCGGCCTGGAGGCAGCTGCGGCCTCAACTCTTGCATGGAGGCCAGCCTTCGATGTTGCCAGCCTTGATGGACGTGAGGTGTGAAGGCCGGTGTTTCAGCAGCTAGAGTGTCCTAATGAGTCCAGCCACTCCTTGGGCTTTTCTACCAGCTGCAGGTCAGTAGTGTCCATCTTGAGTGGGGGACAGACCCATGTTTTGCCAGTTATCTCAAGAGATTGTGTCAAAAATCTAAAAATGAGTTTTCACCTCTTGATTTGAAATTTATACACTCGGTATATACTCAGACAAGAAAAGAGATTCCCATTACAAAAATCCAAGCTTAGAAAATCGATACTGATTGATATGATAATGCACTTCCCACAGAAGCCCAGCCAAGTGCCTCCAGACAGGGAGCTGCCGGCAAACACAAGAACTTCAGCTCGACAGACCCGTGTGTGATTAAAAGAACAGCAGAGGCTCAGGGGGTTCTGCCCTTTTGGCTGGGAGCACGCACAGCACAGCTCCATGGGGCAGGGCACGGCCCCTCTGGGAATGCTGGGAGTCACTGTCCTGGAAATGAGGACAGTGGTCTCCCTTTCTGGGAAACTCATCTTGAACTTGGCGAATCCGAGTCAGCATGACCAGGGGCTGCAGAGTGCGGTGGTGGTGGGGTCCTTGTTTCCTGGATCCCCGCGTTCGCGGCGGCCCAGCGGCTCCCCCTCCTGACGCACCCGGCACTCAGCTTTATGGCTGCGTCATCAACCGGGGGCGATCTAGTCCCCCCAGGGACATCTGGCAGTGTCTGGAGACATCTTCGATTGCCATGGCTTGGGGGATGGTGGTGGCGCTCTGGCATCTCGAGGGGCAGAGGTCAGGGATGCTGCACCTTACAGTGCCCAGGACGGGCCCTACCTTAGGGAATGATGCACCCCCAAATGTCCGTAGTGCCGAGGTTGAGAAACCCTGACTCATGGGGCGCCCGGTAAGGCTGATTAGGCCCTTTCCATGCTTAGCCACCAGAAGAACATTCTTGAGGTGCCATGGCGGGCGCTTACGTGCAGGAATCCTTGTTATCCGTGTCTGCGTAGATCCTCAGCACGTGGTGCCTGGGGGCATTCTGTGGGGGGCTTCTCTGCTCTGAGGCACCAGGCAAACTGGGACTGCCCTCACGGTGGCTCCCCGGCAGAGGCGGTCCCCTGCAGGTGGCAGTGGTCTCAGACGGGCGTCCTGTGTGTCGCTGGGGCTGGGAAGCGGCCGTCGCCCACTAGCAGTGGACGTCTGGGGAGGGGGCTTTTGCTGCACATTTCTGGGGTGTCGCCGCCTGGAAGTCCAGGGCGAGGCTCCGTGCTGGCCTTGAGAGCGGAGGTGTTTTGTTGTCTCTGTCTGGGAGGCTGGGGCACGGAGCTCGGGCAGAGAGGAGGCTCCGTTAGATGCACAGGAACGCGCATGCCAGCCTCAGGCTGAGATTGGCTGTAAATCCTGGTTCTAGGGAGATGGCTCCGAACCCGCAGTTTGCCCGAATGTTGCTTTATGCAGTACTTTCTGTCAAATTCACTTTTATCCAAATGGAGAGCAGAACCGTTATATCAGCCCAGAACTCTCTGGAATTCTGAGTTCCCCTCCCTGGAAAAGGGGTGGAAGGTCCCTGATCACAGAATGGGGGTCTGGGGATCGTTCAGTCCCTGATTTTAACGATGGGGAAACTGAGGCCCAGAAGGGCAAAGCATCAAGGGGTCACAAGAGCAGGACTCAGGTCCCAGCCTTTTGCCCCCAGGATGCCTTCTGCGCTTGAGGGGTATAGCCCCGTGACCCCGTAGGTGTGCCTGGCCGTTTATTTGGTGGCCCTGAGGCCAGGAGGGGAGGGGGAAGGTCAGGCTGTGGAGACCGTGGGAGGCGAGCTGTCCAGATGCTGGACTTGCGTTGGTCCTTCCCAGACGAAGGGCACTCAACAAGCACCGCGGGTTCGGGCGGCCTGACTTGGATCACTTGTGCATTTCATCAGTTGTGTTTGATCCGCGTGCTCTCCAGACTTTCTCGCCCTGCTGGCCGGCAGCTGTTTCCTCCCTGGTCGTGCTCCCAACATTTGGGCCTCGGCCCAGGGCTCAGCGGCTCCCGGTCGAATGAGTGAGTGCATTCCTTGGTCACACCTCTCATCAGCTCTCAGGGGCACCAGACTCTGGAGAGACAAAGTCAGTGATGAGAACTTCGGTCTTTTGACCAAAATGTGATGGACTGAGTGGGATCAACCCCCAATTCATACGCTGAAGTCGTAACCCCAGGGTGATGGTATTGGGGGGTGAGAGGTCACCTCCCAGTGGGGCTGGTGTCCTTATGTAAGGTACCCCGGGGAGCTCCCTCACCCCTCCACCCTGTGAGGACGCAGCGAGAACAGGGCCATCAGTGAACTCTGGCTGAGCCGGTGTCCGGATCTCGGACTTCCAGCCCCCACCACTGTGAGAAATCAGGGTGTGTTGCTTGTAAGCCCCCAGGCCATGGTATTTCTGTTGCAGCTGTGCTGGGGCACTGAGGGCGTGGGAGAAGAGCCAAGGGCGCATCAGTGCCAACATCTGGGGACATCTCTGAGAGCACAGAACGGCCTTTCCTAACTCCCAACCCAGTTCCAGCCCTCTGAACATGTGGGACCCCAGCGGGGTCTGGTGGGGCCTGTTGACACCTCCTGTCATGCTTGACCACATTCAGACTTATAAAAAGTTCTGGTAAAATACACATAACATAAAATTTACTTTTTCCACCATTTCTAGTACACAGTTCAATGGCCTCAAGCACATCCGCATTGTGCGACCATCACCCCCAGAATGTCATTGTCCCAAACTGAAACTCTGTTCCCCATTAAACACCAACTCCCCATCCCCTCCCCCAGCCTCCAGCACCCCCCCTCCCCATCCTACTTCCTGACTCTGTGAATCTGATAACTCTAAGGGCCTCCTGTAAGGGGAATCCTACAGTATTGGTCCTTTTGTGCCCAACTGACATCACTCAGCATCATGTCCTTGGGGTCCGTCCATCTGTAGCAGGTGTCAGAACTTTCTGTTTAGGGCAGAATACTATTCCGTTGTGTAGATGAACCACATTTTGCTCATCCGTTCACCAGCCAATGGACATAGCATTGCTTCCTCCTCTTGGCTGCTGGGAGTAGTGCTGCCGTGAACATGGTGTGTAAATATCTCGAGATCCTACTTCACTTATTTTGGATCTGTACCCAACAGTGGAATTGCTGGATAAAACATTTAAACTTTTTATTACAACCTGTTACTTCTGTGTCTGGAAATCAGTTACTGCAGGATGTGGGAGACACAAAGATAGGACGCTGCTCTGCCCCCGATTCCCACAGCCCCAGAGGGATGAAGCTCCTGTCCCTGGGTCTCTCTGCTCGGTCACCTCCAACATCAGTGTCTGGGTTCCATCTCTGTCCCCGAGGTGCACGCCGCTGGAAGTCTCCCAGTGATGACGTCCCAGCGTCCCTGAGTGGAGGGGTTTGAAGAACACAGTCTCACCGTGAATGAGTGAGAGGGTTAGGGTCACTCCCTCCTCTTCACAAGCCCCCGTCACTGGCTCAAACGTTTGCTGAGCGCTTTCTATTGGTCACTCTTCTCGGGGGTGCGGGGACGCAGAAACATGTAAGAGACAGTTCTTGGCCTCAGGCAGCTCAACGTTTAATGAGAGATAACACCTGTGCCCAGAAAGTAATGCCGGGGGGATGCTGGCAGGGGTTGGGGTGCACAGAGGTCAGCTGGGGGGCTGCCATGTCACATGGCTTCCAGGAGCAGGTGGGATCTGGATGTGTGAGCAGGGGTTGCCAGAGATTCTTCTCAAGACCAAGGGAACTGTCACTCAAGGAACTATGTAGTGTGTCTCCTCTTTCGGATAAACACCAACCGATGATTCTCTTCTTTACTGTAGATGAGCTCCAACATCCCCGAGGTGAACCCCAGAACCTCTCAGGGAAGGAGGTGGTGTGTGTGCACGCACACGGGTACGTGTGTGCGTGCATGCACGTGCGTGTGTGTCTGGGTGGGAAGACTTTACTTCAAGATGACAGAAGATCTCGCTCTTTTTTTTTAAAGATTTTATTTATTTGAGAGAGAGAGAATGAGAGAGAGAGCACACGAGAGGGGGGAGGGTCAGAGGGAGAAGCAGGCTCCCCGCTGAGCAGGGAGCCCGATGCGGGACTCGATCCCGGGACTCCAGGATCATGACCTGAGCCGAAGGCAGTCGCTTAACCAACTGAGCCACCCAGGCGCCCCAGACAGAAGATCTCTTAAGGCACCAAAATGTATCCTGAAAATAGTTGGAGGGAACAGATGCATAAAAGGTAACTTACGGGGGTGTCTCAGCCAGCGTGGGCTGCTGTAACAAGAATACCATAGACAGGGCAGCTTAAACAACAAACATGGATTTCTCGCGGTGCTGGGAAGTCCAAGGTCAAGGTGCCTGCAGATTTGATATCTGGGGATGGCCCTCTGCCTGGCTGGCAGCCTTCTTGCTGTGTCCTCCCCTGGTGGAGAGATACCATCTCTTCCTATACGGGCACTGACCCCCTCAGTGGGTGCGCCCGGGCTCCCCCTCAGGACCCAGTCATCCCCCAAAGGCCCCAGCGGCAAGTACTCGTGACTCTGGGGGGACACACACATTTAGTTTGTAGCAGGTGGCCCCACAGGGCTTCGCGCCCCGATGTCAGCTCACAGAGTCAGGAACTTGTAGCTAGAGGAGTGGGCTTTGAGGAGGGAGAGTCCTTTACACTCTTGGATGCAGGGCCCGGCTGCACGGGGCCTCTGCAGTCAGACGTTTCCAGAACGGGTGTTGGGAGTGTGGAGAGGAGCGTGACGGCCTCCAAACGCTGTTACCTGCATCAGAGGCTCACACACGTGTTAGGAGCATTTCACGCGTCCACGTTCCGTTTCTGGGGCCAGCCTCCCCTGTGTCCTGGGCCGACCCCCCTGCCTCCCTATGGCTGAGGTCGGGGCTCCAGTGGCGGTAGGAGGAGAAACAGGAGGGCTTCCTGACGTGGTCCTGGCGCGGTCACTTCCCGCGAACGCTCGGATGTCAACTTCACCGTAAAGGAGATTTGTCCGGCTGTACAATTAAAGGTCAAACTATATCGGATTTTTAATGACCAGAAATCATTTACTAATTTATATTAGCGGAAAAGTAAATTTAGGATTCGCAGATACAGAGTCCCAGTAGGACTGTGTAAAAATACTCATTCTTCAAGGTGTTCTTTGTTTAGTGGGTTCTGTGGGTATGTGATGAATTGTAAAATGGAGAGTGCCCTTGCATCCTGTAATTGTGCTTCAGGAAATAACGGAGCACAGGAGTTGCTAAAAATGCCCCGTGCAAGGGTTCTCGTGTCTGTGGGGGGGAGTGGAAGTCCTGAGATGGCCGCGTGCCCCCGAGCGGGAGAGGGGTTAAACAGCCGCGTGAACCATGCTGTCGCCAAGAGGGACACATAGGCTGATTGTATATTTCCATAGGATCATCTCTTGAGATAATATCACATTACAGTCGTGTCATGGGAAACGGGCTCCCAGCAATGGCAAACGCAGCTCGGTGGCGGGAGAACCGGGGACCCCTGTGCTCTGAGTGAGTCCACATGCCCAGAGCTGAGGTGCCAAGGGCAGTAAGGCAGGTCTGCCAGGAGAGGAAGAGGCAGGGAGCAGGATGCCAGCCGTCCGCCAGCCGTCCGCCAGCCGTCCGCCAGCCGTCCACCAGCCGTCCACCAGCCGTCCACCAGCCGTCCACCAGCCGTCCGCCAGGAACGCTCGCACTCACCCTCCCAGGGGGAGAGTGTGGGTGGTGATGCCCGGTCTAGTTGGTGGTTTCCCGGCTGCGGGACCCCGGCCCAGCCTCATGGCCTCTGGTGGCTTTCCCATTTGCTAATGGAGGGAGCTAGGGGGTCTCTGGGCACGGTCCAGCTCCAGGGATCTTGGGTTCTGGGCGGGAGGGCTAAGCTGACTTGCTTGTCCACCATTTGGGGAATTGTCCCTTTGAGCTCCACCCAGGATAGCTGCCCTGTGATGCTGTGCTGTTCTCTCAGTCAGCCGGGCTCGCTGCTGTCCTCAGGGCAAAGGGGAAGCCCCTGAGCGTGTGTGTGCACGCATGTGTGTGTCTGAATGCGTGTGTGCACGTGTGTGCATGCATGTGTGCCTGCATCTGTGTGTGCACGTGTGTGCATGTGTGTGCATATACGTACGTCTGTGCATGTGCTTGTGCACACGTACGTGTGTGAGCGTGTGTGCCCGCACCAACAAGTCCAGAAACATCTGGGTGAGCAGTGGGTCCCTGGCTGTACCTGGTTTGAGGGGGACAAGCTGTGTGTTTTTTGAGCTCCACCCTCTCTGTGTGTCCAGAGACTTGGCCCAGATGAACACAGAGGCTCTGACCATGGGGACAGGGCCAGCGTCGTCCCTGTGCCGCACGCAGAGCCGCATGGGGCCCGGTGCCCGGAAGGCTCGCGCTTGATTTGCAGCTCTGCCGTCACCGTCTTGAAACTTGAGCGAGGCCTCACGTTTTCGCTTTGTTTTGGGGACCACAGTATGTGTGGCCGGTCCTGGGGAAGCCGTCCAGTACAGTGGGAGCCCCTTCTGGAAGAGGCCCTGCGGCACCCTGCGACAGCCATGGAGGGGAGCCCACCCCTCATCCCACCCTCAGGCCTGGCCAGCCGAGGCCGGGTGCGGGCCCTCTGTGGCATGGCGCCGTCTGCCCCCAGGCCCAGGTGCCGGGCTCAAGGGACAGAGGACGTGAATCACTCGCAGGCCTGCGCCCCTGTGCTTGAGGTGGGACTAGAGGAAGCTGGTGGCTGGCTGGCATCTGGGGCGGCGAGGGCAATGCAGAGAGGGTTTTAGTTCATGTTCCTGGCTCCTGCCGTGCACACTTGGGCGGGGCAGGTCCATTTGCTCTGGCCTGTGGCTGCTCTCAGCCCAACACGTTCCTCTTCACCCCTACTGCTGTCCTGGAGACAGAAGGCCTTGGCAGCTGCTCTGCTCCCCCCCAGTCTCTGGCTGGTGGGGACCAGCCTCTGTGCCCATGCTCTCTCAGCCTGCCCAGGGCAGAGCCTACTTGTCATGCTTGTCGACACACCACCCAGTGAGCCCCTCTCCTGGGGGAGGAGGTGAGAACAAAGGCTCGGGAGGGGCAGGCCCTGACCCAGGGCGGGGGCATCGGTCCCAGCTTGCCTCGCATGGCCTTGCACAGCCTTGGACAACTCCCTTAACCCTGGTCTCATTTTCCTCGATTGCACAGGAGAGTCTTCTTCTTTTTTAAGATTTTGTATATTTACTTGAGAGAGAGCACGAGCAGGGGTCAGAGGGAGAGGGAGAAGCAGACTCCCCGGTGAGCAGGGAGCCTGACATAGGACTCGATCCCAGGACCCCAGGATCATGACCTGAGCCCAAGGCAGACACTTAACGACTGAGCCACCCAGGTGCCCCACAGGAAGGTCTTTAGATGCCCTGTGCACCACTGTGGTTCAGGGCCCCCCAAGACCACTTGCGGGTTCCCTCGTTTGCTAGAAGGACTCAGAGCTCAGCAAAGCCACATGCTCCCATGAGGACAGTCCGTTACAGTGAAGGACACAGATGGAAATCAGCAAAGGGAGGAGGTGCATGGGGCCAGGGCCGAGTCCATAGAGGCCAGGCGTGAGCTTCTAGGAGTCCTCTCCCAGTGGAGCTGTGTGCACAGGGCTCAGCTCTCCCAGAACGATGCGCAAGAGTGCTCACAGAGTATTGCCGGCCAGGGATGTGCACCTGAGCCTTGGTGCCAGAGTCTTTACTGGGTCAGCACTGACCACCCACGTGGCTGACCTCAGTGTGCAGCCCCTCCAGAGTTGGGCAGATACCACGCAGCCCAAGGCCCCCAGGTCAGTGAAGACGCTCTGTTTAGACAGGACCTCCCATGCGCTCAGAGGACAGGTCCTCGGACAGGACCTCCCAGGAGCCAGGCCAAGGGCCAAACCTTTATTTTTGGACAGGGCTTACAGTTGGCTGCACTCCAGTGTGATTCTGACAGCACAGACAGGAGAGGTAAAAGGGAAGTCGATCCAGGGGAGAGACGGCTGCCCCCTTGCTTAGCATGGGGTGGGAGGGGCGCTGTAGAGGGATGGCAGCTGGTGCCGGAGAAGGAGTGAGCCCCAGGGCATGGGCCCCTCTCCGTCCCTTCCATTCTGTGAGGGGCTCTGTTCCCTGGGCCTGCCTCTGGGCTGGCTGGGCCGTGAAGTCAGGCCTATGATGGAATAATGCATAGGTTTAGGAAACTGCTGGACGTGCCTTTTCTTGCCCATCACCTGGCTCGCCTCTTCTGCTTTGCTTTCCCCTTCCGGCCGTCTGTCCCCTGGCACCTGCCTGCGAGCCCGGCAGGAGGCCTCCATTCAGTGAGCGAGCTCTGGGGCAGCAGTGGGGTGCCTGGGCTCCCAGGGACAGCCCCATCTGCCCCGAGGGCTCTCTGCCCTTCAGGAGTGGAGTAGAAGTGGCCTTTGTTCCTTCCTTTCTCATGCCAAGTTCAAAGCTCAGCCTTTCCCCGACTCTCGAGCTCCTTGGGTAGGAAGATCTATTTTGGGGGTCTTGTGCCTTTGGGGAACCTGCCAGCGCTGGGCCTTCTCTGGCTCTTCCCAGCCTGTCCCGAGGCCGGCTCCCTCCTCCTGAGTGCATCTGTTCTTGGCCCCGGCAGCCCCGGGCCCCCGTTTGTTCCATTCGTGCCTTCTCTACCTTGAGACAATGGGAAAATAATTTTCCAAACTGTTTCTCTTGAAAGCGGGGAACCGGGAGCAGCACGGCTCACCAGGCCTGGCGCCGGCCGTGTGGTTGCTCTGTGCTTCGTGCTTTCCGAACGCTCTCCTGTCCTTTGCTCATTGAATCCTCGCGGTGGTTCTTGGGAGGGGAGGCAGGGCAGGCCGTGTCACCCACAACTCCTGCAATGGGGTGACCGAGGCCTGGTTCATTCTTGCAGGTCATCCTTCCAGGGGCTTGTCCTCTCTTGGGAGAAATGGTGAAAACCAAGCCAGCTCACCCACAAACCGCCAGGTCCAAGCCCTGCTGGCCTCCGGGGACCCTTCTGGTGCATTTTCCTGCCCGAGTGTGAGTGGCATGGACGGGCTTCTGTCTGGAGGAAGGGGGACCTTGGCCCGGCCAGCCTGGGGGCTTCAGGCAGGCGCCCCGTCTTTCCCTGGCCTCTCCCGCCTCACAACAGCCTCACCTCTAAGTTCTCCAGCTGCTGTGAGAGATTTTATATAGTCAGTTGGTGCACTTTAACGAGTGATAGATCACTTTCATTGCTTTGCCTCATGATTAATTTCCCATAATAGTCCCCTCTAACGCCAAGGCAAGAAGAGGAGAGAGAGAAAAAACCTACATGATCCACTTTGTGCTCGGAGTATAAATGAATTAGATTTAATTTCTGTTTAATTGTTTCCATAGCTCAACCTCTGCTGACTTCACAGGGTAATTTATTTTGCAGTCTTGGGGAAAAGGAGGCGGGTGGGAGGGGGAGACAGAGGCTGCAGCTGAGTGGACTGCCCGTGGACACTGTTTAATTATACCTGATAGCCTTATCTCCTTGTAATTATGGGAGGCTCCTTGGGTTTCCCCGCGGCCTCCCGCGCACCAGGGATCAGGCTGCGGCCAGACCTCCGACCAGTTGCTCCCAGACGGCCAGGGATTTGCAGGGATCATGGTGTCGCATCAAGAGCAGCAGAGACAGCTCCTGAAGTTGCTGGTGGGAAGGAAGGCGGACCGGACTGTATCTTTATTTCCCGATGTTACCATTATGTCAAGGAACCCGCAAAGCCCCCCGGCACACTAACGCAGCGGGCTCTTGCCGGTGCTCCCTTCTCGGAGCTGGAGCCACGGGGGCTGCCGCGGGCAGGTGGGGCGGCCTGTCCCCTCTCTGGAAGGCGGTTGTTAGGCTTGTGTAGACGCCGGTGCTCCCTGTGAGTGGCTGCAGCAGTCCGTGAGGGCTAGCCAGCGACAAGGGCCTCCCGCGCCCATCCTTCCCTGTCCCTCCTGCCATTTATTGTGGCAAAATAGGTGGGACATGAAATCTGTTTCAACGGTCTGTGTCAAGGGCACGAAGCACATTCACACTGTTGTGCAGCCGCCACCACCGTCTGTTTCCAGAACTCGTTCGTCTTCCCAGACTGAGACTCGGTCCCTGTTAACCAGCGAGCCCCCGTTGTCCCTCCCCCAGCCCCTGGCGCCCCCACTCTGCTTCCTGTCCGTGAAGTCAACGACTCTAGGGAACCTTGTACACATGGTCGGACAGTGTTTGTCCTTGCGTGACTGGCTTATCCCGCTAAGCATCACGTCCTCCAGGTTCATCCACGCTCTCGCGGGAACCAGCAGTTTGCTCCTGTTTAGGGCTGAATAATACTCTGCTGTCAGTGTGGGTGGTCCCCGTTCGGTTTATCCTGCCGTGGACGCTGGTGGATGCTGGTTGTTCCAGTGTGTTTTCTGAGAATGCATTTGGAGGGGTCTGGGGTCTGTGCCCCATGTAGGGGGTCTAAGCTTCCCATCCAGGTTACCTGACCCTCTCACCACCCCCACCCCACCGCATCTCAGCAGGGAGCCAGGCCCGAGGGCCCCTGTGCACGCCCTCTGTGGATGGCCTCCGACTTCGGGGCTCACACAGAGCCATGGTTCTCCCTGGTGCTATGAGCAAGCAGCCCCTCTTCCTGGGCATGAATATTCATGATGCAGCTCTTCCAGAGCCCGTTTCATTCTTTAGTCCTTACTGTGGACCCATAAAGATAGGAGAGTGTTTCTGTTTACAGGTAGGGAAACTGAGGTCAAGGGAGAGGGGGGATCTGGTCAGAGTCCCTCTGGAAGGGTCAGTGCCAAGCCCTGAGCCCACATTTTCTGGATCCAGCGCCACCTGGGTAGAATCAAGAAACCAGCCGTGCCCGGAAACCTCTGCGTAGTCACGAACACCGCTCGGCAACACTCCAATCACCCAGATCCCTGGGCATCCAGCCGGGGCCGTGGTGCCGATGGATGCACGGTGGGTGCCCAGCCCTGCTCAGGGGCTCACAGTGGTGGCTGGGGGCAGCAGCAGGGCCCAGAAAGGGACTGGTCATTCCGATAACAGGTCACTGCCTCTGTGTTTCAACGTCTGTTGTCCTAGACCAAGATACAAGCTAATGAGGAGCAGAAACATGTCTCACTTGTACCCCCAGGGACGGGCGCAGAGGAGAAGCTGAAGAAATGCCATAGACCAGACACCAGGGGAAGGTGTCGGTCCTGTTGCCTGTGACTTGGTGGCCTTGAACCTGAATGTGAAGGATGCTGGGCAGGCCCCACGCTTGCAGGGGAATTGGGCGAAGGAGCGTAGAGAGGGGAGGCCACGGGGGAAAAGGCAGGCTTAGGTGCGCTGAGAAGCCTTCCCTCAGTTCCCAACAAGGACGACCACGTCCCCTCCCTCATGAACAATTCCTCTGAAATGCCCACCGCAGGGGGACTGTCTTCTGCGCACGGCCGTTTCCCTCTCCGTGTCATTCCCACTGGGTGCGCGCAGGGAGACGGCTCACGGGGCTGCACTCGGGGAGGCAGGACAGACACTACCCTGGGAAGGTGAGGGTGAGAGCCATGCCCCTGTGCCCAAGAGTGGGGCTTTGGGGGCATCAGGGTAGGTGGGGGCTGGGGGAGGGCGAGGACTTGGGGGAGGGGTGGCGTGGCTGGCGGGCCTGCTTCTCCTCAATCCAATGCCTCTTCCTTCTCACTTTGTCTCTTAAACCCTGTGGGGATGGCAGGATTCCCGGCAATGGAAATAGTTAATTTTTCTTCATTTGTTGTGCTGAATGTCGGTCATGTCTAGGGAATGCTGGCTGGCCAGAGCTTGCTCACTCTGTTGTCCCGGGAAATGTTCTTGGCTGTGGGCACACGGGACCTTGGGCTCATGGCTGGTCTGGGGCGGGAGACCTTGGCTTTGGTCCCGGAGTGGGCACCTCTGTGGAACCCGGGTTTCTGGGAGGAGCCCCCCCAGTGTGTGCGGCTCGGTGACGGCTTCCTGGTCTGTGAAGCGGGGCAATTCTAGAACCTACCTGGTGGGCTGTGTGAGGCCGGAGTGCGAGTGGTCATCTGCGTGGTTGCAGAGTGCGCTGCATGCGGGCTGGTCTGGGGTCTCCCGGCTACGAGTCTCCACGTCTGCCTCTCATGGCTTGTGCCCTTGCGAAGGCTGGGGTGAGCTGGCCTCCAGGCTCCTGGATGTGGGACCTCAGGGTGGTGAGTGGATCCCAGCATGTTGGCCACGTCCCGACAGCCTCTGAGGGCTTCCTCGGCCTGGTTCGAGTTGAAGGTGGGGGAAGCGTGTCCTCCGCAGGTCTAGAGACTCCAGGGAGTGGAGGGCCCCTCCCCACTGCTCTTCAGGAAGGACCAAAATACCAAAAATACCAGGGGGGACCCTGATTGGTCTGGCTGAGGTCCCAGGCCCACCTGTGGACCAATCACAGTGCCGTAAGGATTGGAGGGCCATTTGGTTAGGACAGAAGAAGCAGGGGTGACCTGGTTACCAGGTGAAGATGGGCAATGACAGTAGACCAGCCCCAGGGGACCACTGCAGCATGCAGAAAGCCCCACGGGAGGAACAGCGGTGGACGCTGGCCCTGGGGAGGCTTGCCAAGTGGTGGGCACGTGTGTTGTGTGCTTTCTACGGGGTGGGAGCGCCTCTCCTTCCGGTGGACAGCGGAGGACACTGCAGCTCAGCGAAATCACGTGGCTCATGTGGCCTGTCTGAGGTCACACAACTGGTGTGCAGTTAGTTGCTCTGGGCTGTGAACCTAAGGCCCCACCCCTTGGCCTCCCTGTGTGTGCGTTTCACTGTGGTGATGGGGGCGTGTCTGATGGTCATGTGCATCCAGGTATGTGCTCCCTGGATGCAGCAGCGGAGCCCGCGGTGCCCACAGCCAGGCACACACTCCCCAACAGGTAAATCCCAGCTGGGGTCATGTCCTCTCTCGTGCCTTCCCTGCCCCCACCCCCATCCCACGTGGGCAGAGCTGGGGACTCCCGGGGGGCCTCCCTGGGCAGGCCTGGCCCCCAGAGCCCTGGCGCAGTTCCTGTCCCATGACTGTCTTCCTCTGCAAGGCCAGGAGCCTCTCTGGCAGAACGTTGTCCCCAAATTGTCCTTGTGTTCCAGCACCTAACACAGGGTAGCTTGATACCTGAATGGGTAACATGTCACACTGTGTGTCAGCCCTCGACATACACACACACACACACGTGTGCTATTTTATCCATGTGGGCGTGGGGACATCTCTGTGCCTGCAGATGCTCCCTTCCCCTTACATCCTCAGGAAAGGATGCATCCCCAGCCCCAGGCTCCTTCGCTCCCTCTGCCACCTGAACAGGTGTTCTCTGTTTGACCTCGCACTCTCGGGTGGATGGCGACAGTCCTGGTGGGAGCCTTTGCCTATTAGCCGGGGTGCAGGTGTTTCCCAGGGTAGGGGGAGATGAGAGGCAGCCACGATTGCATGTGGTTGGGGCTCCTCATATACGCGCCCCATCTATACTTGGCCTTCCTCTGCCTCTCCCTCTCCTCGAGGAGCCACTGCCCAGGGGCTGGCTCCGGCCTGGGGGAGGTAGGGGGAGGCCTGCCTCTCCCCTGGGGCTTGCAGGCGCTCTGCCTGAAGTCCTGGCCGCCCTCCCCTCCCAGTAACAGCCAAGAGGAAAAAGCTTGTGACAGATGCCAGGGAAACGTCCCCAGTCTTGTCCCCTCCATTAATCACGGGCTACTGGGGCACCGGGCCCCTGTTTAAGACGCACTGGTGGTTCGAGGTGAGCACAGGCATACCCCACCTCCGCTGCTCATCTCCTCCTCTAAGCCAGGCTACCGGCCTGCTAATCAGGTGCTGTAATTACAGCCCCAGCTTTGCGCGGGGAATGCTAACTGATGCTTTGATGGAGGGGCTGTGCACACACGGTGTCCCTCTGCTGTGGCCCCCAAATGCCAAGGGCTGATGGCGCACAGAAACGAGCACGGAGGGTGGGCTGGCGGGCTGCCAGCAGTGTCTGTGCCCTGCCCTGCCACGTGTGCTGCGTGCATGCCAGACCAGGGTGGGTGGGTGGGCATGAGGTGGGCCACGTCGACAGTGAGGGCCGGGGCTTGGCATGCCGGGGCTCTCGGGTTCGGAGCTGAGCCCTCCGGGAGCTGGTGGAGAGGACCTCCTGGCTGGCTGTGGGATGGCTGTGGTCATCCTGCCCATGGGACGGGCTCCGTGGCTTTTCCGTGTACCTCTGTCCACACCAGGCAATTTTGTTGCTCCATGCATGGCTGGAGACTTGGCTGGCTGGTGGCAGGGCCGACTTCTGGCTGTCCCGTGCTGCGCAAGGCCACCCTAGCCACCGCCTGGGGATAGCAGGTAATTTTATGGATGCTCCTTCTGTGGATTTCTGCCATCAGGTTTGTTTTTCTCCAACTATAAAAAGAGTAGATGCTTGGTAGAACATATCTGGCCACGCCTCCTGATTTCAGGCTTTCATGCCTCACGGTAGGATGGGAGGGATTTTGCTGATCATCTGTTGCAGTGCTCATCCTGACAGTGGAGCAATTGAGGCTCAGAGAGGGATGGAGAGGCCAGCCGGGGAGTCCCTGGGCCAGTGGAAGTCCCGGGACCTGGCTCATGCTTCTGCCTGGGACCCTATCCACACTGCCTGGGCCGCCCAGCCCCTCAGTCCTAACCTTGGATTCTGGCTGACTGGTCCTGCAGGGCCCAGAGCGATGAACCTGGTGACGGGGCAGCCCCCGGGCTCCTGCCGGCTGCGTGGCCTCTTGGTGGCCAGATGCCCATCCTGCCCAGGGCACCCCTTGCTATAAAGGAAGCTAGAAGATACTTGGGGCAGGGAGCCAGGGTTGCAGTGAACAGAAACATCCTCATAATCTGTGTGTGGCCCTTGAAGGTCCACAGGGGCCTGCGGCTAGGCAGGGGGGTAGCAGGAAGGGCTAGGAGGGCCCTCCTCGTCCCTGTCCCCAGCTCACCTCCGCAGGTGCTGTGTCCTGTGTGGCCTACCCACACTGAAACCAGAGGGGCCTGGCCCTCTCCTCCCCTACACCACTGTATCGACATCCTCTGTCCTTGTTCTGTGTCGGCTTCTGCAGGACCCTTTGCCCCTCTCCCCAGAGGTGACCTCTGCAGCTTTGTGGCGTGCTGGTCGAGCCTCACTCCAGAATCAGCCAGGTGCTTTTAAAACCACTGCCTGCTTCCCAGGATTCTGGATATGTTGGTCTGGGGAGGGCCCAGGCAAGGGTGGCTTTCAGAGCAGCCCAGGTGTTCTAGGGACCGTGGGGCTGAGGAGGTGCGCTCAGAGGCTGCTGCTAAAGGTTTAGGTCTGGGATGCTCAGGGAAAGTTGAGGACTCCATTGTGTTGCTCTCAGGGTGGGGATTGCTGAAAGACACGGCCATTGCGTGTCCCCTCCTGCTCCTGTGGCCCTGCCACTGTAGGCCTGCTGGAGGACTGGCCAGGCCGGGCCAGGGGTGCCTGCCTCCACGCCAGCATCATCATTAAAACCCTGGTCAGCTTCGCCAGAGCCAGAGCAGTGCCGGGAGGCCTGTGGAGGGGGTTACTGCAGAGAGGAGCAGGGAACAGAGGGAAAGAGGGAGCTGAGGAGAATAACAAAAAGGGACCAGCTGGAGGGCTGGAAGGGCAGAGCCACCCTCCCAGCCAGACACGGAGCCACCCTCCCAACGAGAGACAGACAGAGCCACCCTCCCAGCCAGAGGCGGAGCCACCCTCCCAGCCAGAGGCGGAGCCACCCTCCCAACCAGACACGGAGCCACCTCTCCCAACCAGACACGGAGCCACCTCTCCTAACCAGACATAGAGCCACCCTCCCAGCCAGAGACGGAGCCGCCTTCCCAGTCAGAGACGGAGCCGCCCTCCCAGCCAGACACGGAGCCACCCTCCCAACCAGACATGGAGCCGCCCTCCCAGCCAGACAGAGTCACCCTCCCAACCAGAGACGGAGCCACCCTCCCAGCCAGAGACGGAGCCGCCTTCCCAGTCAGAGACGGAGCCGCCCTCCCAGCCAGACACGGAGCCACCCTCCCAACCAGACATGGAGCCGCCCTCCCAGCCAGACAGAGTCACCCTCCCAACCAGAGACGGAGCCACCCTCCCAGCCAGACACGGAGCCACCCTCCCAGCCAGACACGGAGCCACCCTCCCAACCAGACATGGAGCCGCCCTCCCAGCCAGACAGAGTCACCCTCCCAACCAGAGACGGAGCCACCCTCCCCCCAGCCAGAGATGGAGCCGCCCTCCCAACCAGACGGAGCCACCCTCCCAGCCAGAGACGGAGCCGCCCTCCCAACCAGATGGAGTCACCCTCCCAGCCAGAGACGGAGCCACCCTCCCAGCCAGACACTGAGCCACCTCTCCCAACCAGACACAGAGCCACCCTCCCAACCAGACACGGAGCCACCCTCCCAGAGACTGAGCCAACCACTCCCATCCCAAAGGACCAAAGGGGAGGCAGGTAGAGCAGGTCTGGGGCCCATGCTGGGCAGCTCAGGATGCCCCTAAGCTCCTAACAGTAGCCTCAAGTTGGGAACTTCCAGCAAGAGAAACTTCCAGTGGCACTGACAAGTGGGCATGTTCCCATCTGTCCCAACCTGGTGATCACCTCACCAAGGGTCCCTTTTACCCTAAATCCATTTTGACTACAGGGGTGGACCGTACATCCAAGGCTGGCTAGCAGGACTGTCCCCCCTCCCACTCCTAGTGGAGGCTGAGGACGGGCTGATGGCAACTTTCCCACCATCCTGTGGAGCCTGATGTGCCAGGTTGAGGCTGCCAGGCCAGAGCCCCATCATGGTGGCCCCAAGGAATGGCCAAAGGTCAAGGTCCACCAGCGTCAGAAGTATGGGACCCAAACCACTCAGGCCTGTGCTGTGGGGAGGGGACCCCGAGATGAGCCCAGGATAGCTGCCACTTTCCATCCACAACTCCAGGGCATGGCAGGCAGCGTGGGCCAGTGTCAGAGCTCTGACGGGGGTGGGGGGGACTGGAAAGGTCTGGGGTCAGTCCCCCTGTCCCGGCTTGTGTTCTTTGGGGTGGCACCTTGAGAAAGGGGGTCTGTTTGGAGTAGGAGAGTAATGGGTAGATCTGACGGGGCTAGCTGGTTTGAAATAAGAAATGAGGTCGTGGAAGCGACAACGTCCGGCTCTGAACAAGAAGGGACAAAAAGCAGGCTGGGCAGAGAGGTCATCTCCAGGGGCCACAGGCTGCTCCCTGCTCACTTACCACCCCCTCTGCGGGCTTGGCTATTGAAGCCTGGGCTCCACTGTAGCCCCCCACCCTTGCCAGCCAGGAGCTCAGGGCCAGGCTCCTCTGCTCCCCCCTGCCCCAGTGCCCAGCAGACAGAAACCACCCAGGGAGGGTAAGGTGGCTTCTTTAATTTCTTAGGCAGCTGCTTGCCAGCCCGTGACAGCCCACAATGCCAATCAGGCTCAGCCTTCACTGCAGGCCTCCTATGAGGATGTGGCCGGTGGAAAAGTCTAGAGGCTTCAGACCCTGACCATCCCAGGCCCTGAGGAAGGGGTCAGCCCCCCCAGCTGGGCAGCATCAGCAATAGTCATCTTGGGGAATGGTCATTGTGCTTCACTACCCTCCCCTCCTGGTCCATTTCTCTGCCGTGACCTGATGCTCTCATTCTGCCAAGATTCACTGAGCTGGCGGATGGGACCCCCGTCCCTGCCCCCAGCTGCCCGACCTGTGACAGATAGGACGGGGTGAGGGCCAGGGTCCAGCTCAATGCCTCCATCCTCAGCGAAGCCTTTCTCTTGCTATCCAGGGCTCAGATCCTTAGTTACTGGCTGCAGTGCTCTGTGGGCACTGCTGGGACACGAGGCTGACTGGCCCCCAGCTTGGGAAGTTTGATAACACTTGGAGCCCAAGGATGGGCCAGGATGTGGAGGTCACCCAAGCCAGCTTCCTGCTCAGTGGGCACCTGCTTCCCAGCTCCCCACGACAGATGGCCACGCAGCGGCTCCTAGCATGTTCCCGTGATTCATGATTGAGTGGCCACAGGAGCCAAGTGGAAACGCAGAGTCCTGTGCCTTCTCCACATCTTGAGAAGGGTCCTACAGTCCGGCCAAGCAGGAAGCTGGCACTCTGGGTCCCTCGCACTGCACGGACCCCACTCCTGCTGTTCCCTCCTGTTCCCGCTCTTCTCTGGTGAAGCACAGCCTCCATGCGGAGACACTCGGGGTCGCTCCTTCGGCCACACAGCTCCTTCGGTCTGCAGGGACTTAGTCTATTCCCTTGTTCCTCGCCTCAGTTTCTTTCTTCCTCAAACACCTGGTTTCTCCTGGTTACCTCCATGCATAGCCTGGGAATGTTAGACCGTCTGCCAGATGCATTTATGAATGTGGGGGGGGATCAGAGTTGGGGTGGGGAGCTCCACCTCTCAGGAGCCCCGTGACCTGGCGGCCAGGGTCGGGCTGGTGTGCATGGAGACAGTAAGGGCCAGGGGACATGCAGGGTGTGGACAGGGTCTTCTGTAGACCCTTAGCTGCAGTGATGATGACCGGGCTGATGGCTGATGATGACACAGAGCACTCGGGTGGTGCCCGAGTGTCCCCCCTGATTGTCCCTCTGGGACATCTTTGGGATGGCTCTCGCCATGTAGAAAGGAGCCTCTTTGTCTGGTTTCAGATGCCTGGGCTACGGCTGCTTCACCTTGCTGGAGCTGGGCCTGTTCTCTTGGCACCTCCCAGAAACTCTCTCATGCGGCACATGGCCCGCCTTGTCATCAGGGACCGAATGTATCTGATCCAACGCGTGGAATCAAATCTACCTGGTTCCCACACATATATGCATTGCTGACATGTTGTGGGTGTACATCTGTGGCTGGCTGAGTAGCAGGGCCCCCAGAGATAGCCAGGCCCTAGTCCCTAGAGCCTGCGAGCGTGACTCTCCGTGACAGGGACACATGGTGCCCATGTGGCTAAGGGAAGGATCTGGACGTGGGGAGCGCATCCTCGCTACTCAGGCGGGCCTGAGATACAATCACGAGTGTCCTTCTGAGAGGGGGCGGGGGAGGACGTGATGCAGACAGACCAGGGGGCCGCGTGATGGCAGGGGCAGGGCCCGGAGGACTGTGGCTGTGAGCCCAGGAGCGCCGGGGCTGCCAGAAGCAGGAGGAAGCAGGCAGTGGACTCTCCCCTGGAGCCTCTGGTGGGCGCGAGCATGGCCCCGCCACACCTTGGTTTCAGGCCCCGTGAAGCTGCCTTCAGACTCCTGGCCTCCCTCGTTCTGAGCCACCAGTGTGTGTTCGCGTGTGGTGGCAGCTCGCACAGCGTCCTAGCGAAGTGTGCCACGCCAGGTGCAGGAATCCTCTCTGGTGCTTGCTCGCCGACTCTAAATGAGTCTGTTCCCGATGGTTGCCTCTTGTTTCCCCCCTGCATGTTTTGAACGGGGCCGTGCCGTGCTATAAAAGCTTAAGTGACCTGGCCGTTACACGTGCAGGCAGCCCCTGGTGGGGTGGCCTCAGGTGAGGTCCAGGGCTGGGGAGCCTCCCGCAGGCCCCAGTCCTAGGAGCTCTGTCGGGGGGGTGGGGGTGGGCGGGGGCATTCGGGAGCTCCAGGTGAGGGGCCTGACCAACCACACACCTCTCTTCTTTCCTCAGCTGAAGCCAGGAAGGTGAGTAGGCAGTGAGGGGTCAGGAGGGCAAAGGGGCCTGTTGGATCCCACCTCTGGATGAAGGGATTGTGTCCCTGTCCCGCTCTAAGAGCCCCCCACCGAGCCCTGTACCCCTGCTGGATCCCATAAGGCGAGCACCTTCCTTCCAAGGTTTCCCATTCTGGTGGCTGGCTGTGAAGGAGTTTGTGAGAGCAGGCAGAGAACATCCTTCCTGCTGGTCGGCTACCATGACCGGGCATCCCTGCTCCCTCTCCCCTGATCTTCCTGGTGGATCCCTGCAAACACAGTGGGTCCCACATCTTGGTCATGGGGCTGCAGGATGTGGAGGAAACTCGGAGTGGCACGGTCCGATGTGGCCGCCATAGCCAGTCCAGGCTGCTGGGGCTGGAGATGTGGAGGGTTTGGGCTGAAATGCACTGCACCCCGAAGACGGAGTGTCCACGACCAAGAATGTAAAATCTGTCATCGATCATATTTGTACGGGTTACATATTGAAATGATCATATTTTGAATAGTGTTAAATGTAAGAATCATAAAAATCACTTCTCCTTGTTCATTTTACATTTTTTAAAAAATACGGCGATTAAGAAATGTAAAATTATACAGGAGGTTCATATGCTATTTCCACTGGACCACACAGCTCAGAGCTTGGCAGGCATTCCCACTGGCTGGTGCCAGCTCGCAGGCAAAGGGGAAGTGGTCTGTTTGCTCTTTCTTGCGAGGGACTTTCAAAGGAATCTGTCTGAAATGGAGGAGAGGTTGGCCAGGGTGGTGGTGGCAGTGTCTCCTCTCTCGTAGGCCTGCCGGGACCCAAGTGGACAGGGAGTCGGGGAGACTGGCCTCTCTTCTCAGCCTGTGTTCTGTGCATCAGAGCAGAAGTCCATGCTTTTCAGGCATGAGCCAGTCGTGGTGGAGGCAGGAACAGAATCATATTTTTTTCCAGTTCAGAGGCAAGATTTGAGCTCTTCGGGTAGCAAAGACCCCCCCACCCCGCCCCACTGTCCCAATGCCCAAACAGGTGCTGACATGGGGAGTGGAAGCGTGAGATAAAATGTGCATAGAATATGACTTTCTTATTGGGGTCACAGGTAAATCATTATAACAGCACCTTGCATTTTTATAATAGTCGAACATTATTGTGATAAGATCCACATAACCTAAAATTTACTTCCTTAACTGTGTTTAAGTGCATGGTTCAGTGGAACCCAGTGTTTTGCATGGTTATGCTGCCATCACCATCTACCTCCAGAGCTTCTTCGTCTTCCCTGAGCTAAGCTCCATGCCCCTGAAACACCAGCTTCCCATCGCCCACCCTGCCCCAAGGCACCCACCGTCCACCTTTCTGTCTGTGAATAGTTGAGTCCTCTAGGTGCCTCGTGTATGTGGAATCCTACAGTATCTGTCCTTTGTGTCTGCTGATTTCACTGAATGTCACGTCCTCAAGATCCATCCAACGTTGTAGCAGGCATCAGAATATAGTTTGATGTTTTCGGAGCCCCTTCATGTGGCTAATCTCGTGCTCTTCTCCCACGTCCTCTGGACAGGCTTATTAGCCCCACTTTGCTGGTGGAGGGCACTGAGGTTCGTCATCTGAGCTCACTGGGACACAGCTAGAGGTCACGTGGCCTAGGAATGGGGCCCTGACTGGTTCTCCGACCTTCCCCGGGCTCTGCCCAACTCACCCTGGCCGGATGACACTGGCACCATCCACAGCTTTGCCAACACGACCCAACCACTGTTTTGATAATGACAGGTCAGTAGAAAATAAAATCAGTTGTGGGAGAACATATCCTCATTTTAAGTACCCCCCCCGTTCCCCTCGCCCCCTCCCTTGAGATGAGGCAGAGCGGTTTCTAAGCACGACTGCAAGGGACGACAGGTCAGTTTATAAATACTGTATAACCTGAGATCATGGGACCAATTTGAAGCCTGTTGACAGAGGCTTTGAAGGATGGGTTCCAGGCGGGGTGTGTGCGTGCACACGGAATACTAATCAATAATGTATAAGGAGAAGGGCATGTTATGCAAATTCAAGGTATAGGCATTGTGTCTGCCACAGTTAAATGCTGGGAAGCCACCGAGGGAGGGGCTGAGCTGTGGGGGATCTGCAGCCCCTCAGCTCCTACCAGTCCAGACTCGTGGCTGTCCACGATGACCAGAAGCCCGCGGCATGGCAGGGGACTCAGGAACAAGAGTAGCCTTTCCCCAGGGGCTCTGGTTTCCGGGAGCTGTTGGACATCTCTGTTCTTTGGCAGCTGTGAGGGCTCTGCAGGCAGGAAGAACCGCCCGAACCCTTCAGATGGCCTAGTCTCTGCAGCCAGAGGCTTCTAGAGTCAGCACTCGAAAGAGTCCAGGACCTTCCACCAGCTGGGGGGAGGCGTGGCAGTGGCCCGAGCCCGCCCATGTAACTGGTTAATCTGTCTGTGGGCCAGCGGATATTGCTTAACCAACCTCATTACTCTTGTGCATTTAGCAGCTCGGAGGAAGGTAATACCTTTCAGGTTTGACCCAATTTTAGTTTTTGTTGTCATAACTGTGGCAAATCCACCTTTGAGCCCCTCAGCAGTAGGCCCAAAGGGGAAGTGATTTACTGCAGGTGTGCATGTGGAGTTCTTAATGCATGGGCAGCAGAGAGCCGTGGCACCCTCTGCCAGTCCTGATCTCCACTTAGCAACATTTTCCATGACAAATCCTCATCCTTCCCACCATCCGAGAGCCCGTGCCCTGGAGATCCTGAAAACTGCGTTACCTTGATTTAAAAAGTAGATGGATAGACAGGGACCGACAGAGAGGCAGATCCCTAGCCCTGGCGTCTGCACTGCTGGGCCCCGGACAGCCTTGCTGCGCTTCCTTGATGGGAATGATGGTCATCCTCGTCCCGCGCTGTGAGGTATGATGTTACTTCCTGTTTCCAGTGAGGAAGCAGGGGCTGTGGGCAGGTAATTGAGGCTTCCTGTGGTCTGCCTGCAGAAGTCTCCCCTTTCCTGACTTGTAGGGGAAACATAGCTAGAAGTCACATGATGCCTCTTGGTACAGAGATAGGAGAAGGGGGATGGGGAATCTGAAGGGGAAATGGTGTATCAGTCAGCTATTGCTGCATAACAAACCACTCCAAAATCAATTGCTTAAAATACCAATCATTTCCTTTTATTTTTCACAAGCCTGTGGGTCAGTTGGGGGTCAGCAGATGGACTCAGTGGCTGTGCTCCAGGCTGGGTTGGATGGGGCAGCCTTGCTGCTCCATGTGCCTTTCACCCCGTCCTGGGACCAGGAGTCCAACCATGGCAATGGCAGAGGCATAAGAGAATGAGTAGGTAAGTCACATGACTGAGCCCACATTGATACAGGGTGAAAAAGAGACTTTGCCTCTTTAGTAGGAAAGCCGGCAGTGATGTACATGGCAAAGGGACTTGAGTCTCATTACTGTACACACCACGGTTGGTGAGGAGGACTGTCTGAATCTGATGATGATGATGGAGATGTTGGCAGTCTTCATATATTTAGTGCTGACCCTGGACCAGTCACTCAACTAAGCGTTCTGTGTATGTGATCTTATGTGTTTTTTATAGTAACCTGATAAAAAAAGTTGTTACTCACTTCATAGGTGGGCAAACTGAGGTGGGGAAGGGTTAAGTAACTTGCTCAGAGATAGTGACAGGGAAGCCAGGATTTCCATCCAGGTTTATCTGACTTCCAAGCCCAGACTCAAAGACCCCCCCACCTCTCAGTCTTTGTAGTGCTGTCCTTCAGTCCCTGCTCCTGTTCTGGGCCTTCTCCTCCCCTCACTGGGTTTACTTTGTGGATGATGGATGGATGGATGGATGGATGGATGGATGGATGGATGGATGAGTGGGTAGGTGGATGGATGGCTGGCTGAATTGTTGAATGGGTTATGGGTGGGTGGGTGGGTAGATGGATTGATGGATGGGTGGGTGGGTAGGTGGCTGGCTGGGTGGGTAGGTGGATGGGTGGATGGTTGCATGGTTGAATGAGTTATGGGTGGGTGGGTAGATGGATTAGTGGGTGGGTGGCTGGATGGATGGTGGATGGATGAGTGGGTAGGTGGATGGGTGGATGGTTGAATGGTTGAATGAGGTGTGGGTGGGTGGATGGATGGATGGATGGTGGATGGGTGGATGGCTGAATGGTTGAATGGGTTATGGGTGGGTGGGTGGGTAGATGGGTGGATGGACGGGTGGACGAGTGAATGGATGGATGGATCAATGGACAGATGGAGGAACAGACAAATGGATAAATGGCAGATGGATAGGTGGGTGGGTAGATGAATAAAGTCAGTGTCTCCAGTGACCGTGGCTGATGTGTACTCCTAGTTTCACTATGCCATGTTGCTCCTGGGGAGGTCTCCCTTTCATCATGGTGTGCTACCTGAGCCAGAACTCATTGCTGGGTAGTAAGAGTGCCAAAGGACCTCAGAAGGAAAATCAGGTCCTAGGAAGGCAGATTTCGTGGCCAGGGTCACTCAGGGAGGGCAGACTGGAGGCCACAGCAGGGTACGAATTGGCCTTGGCCTGCATAGAAACGCCTCCTCTTTGCCAGCCTTGGTCTGTGTTCTACTCTCAGAAGACAGGGCAGGAGGTGGGCAGAAGAGCCTCTTGCCAAGGAAGCAAATTAGGAGAGAGAAAGCCGGTGGTGATAATCCTTGCTTCCCCATCCTGTTCTCTCCCTCTGCTCTCGTCTGTTCCTCAGCATCAACAGTTGTCCTCCCGTGGGTCTTCTGAGCCCTCCTGCACACTGGCTTCACCATCTGCTGCTCCCAGGGAGCCCGTCCGAGACCAGGGCCTGCTCGCTGCCGGAGGGGGAGGGCAGGCCTCTGCAGTTCTGGAGCAGCCTCTCTTGACCCGGGGCAGCCTCGGGCAGACTCCGGGTGTTTGTTTGGTGGCTGATGTGGTAGCCATGGTGCCCCAGAGCAGATGGGGAACAGCTGTGGGCGTGCCCTACCTGTGCTGTTCAAAACCCTGTGTGCAGCGTGTTCCTTCCTACCTGACCCTACCTGGACGAGGCCAGCTGTAGACTCTAGTCCCTGCTCCACGAAAGCAAGGCGGCCAGCATGGGGGTCCTGGATGAGGACACACTCCTGTATCATCATGTTTCCTCCCTTTCTCTCCTCATTGCAAGAGAGCTGACAAGTGAAGGTCCAGACTGAGGCTTTGGGTGGCGTGCTGATGGCTGTTGCCTTCCTCCCACCGCTGGGGGGGGCCCCTGGGGCAGGTGTCTCAGCCTGCGCGTGGGACACATGCAGGTTTCATGACCCTGATTATTGCTTCTTCCCAGACGTATTGATCGGGCTTCTGTCGCTGACTCGGGCCAACTGAAAGGCTCTGCAGCCTGTCAGAGCCTTAGGGACTGAGGGAGTGGCTTTGACTCAAGATGTATTGTCAGTCCAGGAGGTGATTTCTTTTTTTAATTGAAAAATGGGGAGTAATTTACATATTGTGAAATGTATGGGTCTTGGTACAGCCGAAGGAGTTTTGACAACTGTATACCCTGAATAACCATCACCTGAATTGAGATACGGAACATTCCCCCATCTCCGGAAGGTTCCTTGATCTGGCAGGGGGCTGACGTCCCTGAGCCAGATGGTGTGGTGCTGGCAGGTGGACAGAGGCTGAAGCGCCAGCCTTACCGGGACTCTCACGGTGGCCTCGACCAGCGCAGGCCCGTGAGAACCCAGCTCTGTTGAGCCAACAGACTGGTGGGGAGGGGGCAGCCGAGGGACAGCCAGCCAGGAGAGGGGTCCAAGGAGAAAGGGCTGGCAAGGTCATCAGCTCACTCCCCTGCCTCCACGCAGGACACACTCAGGTCACCCAGGAGGATGTCCTGTCCTAGGTCGCAGGTACCGTCCTCGAGAGTGCCCAGCCCCGAGCAGGGCAGCTCGGCCTCGAGCGTTTGTTCACGTGACAGTGCTGTTGAACACCCCAGATCACGTGTGGGAAGCTTGGAGGTGGGCATCCCTGGGCTCTGGGTAGCCAAGGAAAGGGAAATGCGACACCTCGTCCTGGCCAGGGGTTTAATGCCATGTCCTGCCAAGAAATCCTTCTGTGTTCTGTTTCTGTTGCACTCTTGTTGTTTGCCTCCTGTGCTCAGGACAGGTGGGGACAGCCGAGGACCGGTGCCCACACCAGCAGCAGGGCAGACTTGCCCTGCTGGCTAGAGTTCTCCCGGAGCGGGGCCCTCGGGAACTTCTCTGAAAATGACTGTACTGTGCAGATGCTGTTACAGCAACTGGCAGAAGGTACTGTCGAAGCAAGTTCCTGATGCTGGTTATTCTCCTGCACTCAGGCTGGAGCCAGCGCTCCGCGTCCAGGGAGGGAGGGGTGGCCCTTCGAAGGGGACCTTTAAAAAACCGGCCCTGGGCGGCTCAGTCAGTGAAGCATCGGACTCTTGGTTTCAACTCGGGTCGTGATCTCAGGGTCGTGGGATCGAGCCCCGTGTTGGGCTCACTGCTGGGCATGGAGTCTGCTTAGGACTCTCGCTCCCTCTGCGTTTGCTCCTCCTCCCTGTGTGCTCTCTCTTAAACAAACAAACAAACAAACAAACTTGAAAAAAATAAAACCCTGCCCAGAAACACAGTTGGGCTGTGGGCAACCCCCTAGACCTGAGTGTGCAGCCAGATGGAGGCCTGGGGGCCAGTTCTGAGACCCCAGGTCTGAAAGGGGTGTGTTCCTGCAACACAGAGCCCAGGAATGAGTCTCCGCCAGGCCCCCCGGCTGTCCAGACTCAGAGGCGACAAGGCCCAGTCTGAAGCCCCAGCACCCCCCACCCCCGCACCAGCCCCACGGACCCCCCAGGCCCCGTGTTCTTGCGGAGGGCATCCTGGAGTCTCTATCCCGCCCTCCCCATTTCTGTCCACTACCTAAAAGTTAGAATCCTATTAAGGTTGCGGTTCCCCACATTTGTGACGTAAAGCCAGTCTTGGAGAAAACTTAGGCTGTTCAGCATCAAAATCCTATTACCAAAGGCCGTGTTTCCGTGCACAGACACCTGGAGGCTAGGAGATAAGTGGGAACATGCTCCTGATTGCAGCCGCTGCGCTATCTGCCCAGCCCAGGCTGTGCGGGAGCCCAGCCCCTCCCCTCTCCGGGCCCCACCCCCCCTTTGCTACCCCCCACCCCCCGCTGTCTGGGTAGCTTCACAAAGCCTCCCTGTGCCAGTGGAGAAAGCCACCTAGAAAGTGCCTGTCCTCGACCCCCACCTAGACCCTGGGGTGACTTCCTCTTCCTGGCCCTGCCCAGGAGGGTGTCTGTGAACTGGGGTCCCTGGCCTGCAAGGGTACCACAGAGGGCGGAAGAAGGGGGATGGGGTGTGGGGAGGAGGGGCTTAGACCCTTTCCTGGGCTGGTGGGTGTGCTAAGGCCCAGGGAAGCAAGCGTGGGGATTAACTGTGGGGACTGTGCTGCCCCCGAGCTCTGTGGACAGACAGCCAGGGTGAGAGATGGGGCTCACAGAGCCAGCCCCGGGCTCCCTCCCTGCATTCTCCTGTCCCCCTGGTGAAGATCACTGACCCCCAGCTCTGTGATCCCTGGTGGGTTCCAGACCCTGCCCTAGGACTGTCTTTGTGAGCATCCATTGGCCACCCACTCTCCCCTGCAGACAGGATGGGGCTGACTCTTCAGTTGGCCTTGCGGGGCCTTCAGGCCTGGGCCACCTTCTCTCCTGCCACCTGCCCTCAGCTGGCCAGGCACTGGGGCTGAGCCCCTTCCTGCAGCCTGCCGCTCTACGGCATCTTCCTTCTGAAAGCTGGTCACACCCCAGCCCACTCCCAGCCTTCCTGTGCCCACAGCATTCTGTGCAGCCCTCTGCAGCAGACAACAGAGTGTATCGTAATTATCTGTTAAAATCATGTCAATGCACACCCATGCTCCTGCCCAGGCCTGGGTACATCACAGGTGAGGAGCAAAAGGGGGCTTGTCCCCACCTGTATGGGGGAGTGGTCCCCCTCATGGGTGAGCCCATGGCCTCTCAGGTGAGGGGACGGTCAGCCTTCAGGCCTTACCCGTTAGCCCCATTTGTCTGCCCACTTCCCCACTGGACTCTGAACTATGGAAGGCCTCGTGGGATGCACTCCCCACCCTTGAGAAGGGTGGGAAGAGCCTGTCTGGGTCATCCTCAGGGTCTTCTCTCTTTCCTCACCTCTCCCCTGTCCCGCTGTGCTTTCCTTCACAGCTATGGGGCCCTGCCCTCCAGAGAGGTGTGGGGCACGGAGGGGGACATGGAAAGGGATAGTTTGTCCACCAGGTCACCTGGACCGGCAGGTGAGACTCAGGGTTTTGCTCTTTCCATTCATTTATTCATCCATCCAACAAATGTTTGAGAAGCTCGTCTATGTTGGGCACTGGGTTTACAGTGGTGAACAAAACAGATATTCCCCAGCCCTCAAAGACCATGGATGAGTAAAGAAACAAATTAAAATATAATTATGATTTGCGACAAGCACCACAAAGGAGAACAGGGACCCAAGAGATGAGATGGGACGGGGTCTCACAGGAAGCAGAAAGCGAGATGGTCCCCACTGGGGGGCAGGGGACCACTGGGTCCCATAGGGATCTGAAGCACCTGACGCCCTTCTGCTGGACATAATAGAGATTGGGGTTTGTGTGGTGTCTCGCAGCCATGGCTTCCTTCTCTGCAGTCTCCCTATTCCTTGCACAGACTTCTCTCCCACCCCTGCCGCCTCCCAGGGATCCTGGGTGTGCCCCTCATCACCCGTCCCTCACGCCCACACCATCTTCTCCCCGGGTGTTCCTCTCCATGCCCTTGGCTAAAGCCACCATTTACATCTCTCCTTGTTGTAATCCCTGTATTAGGTATCTGTTGGTCTCATGGTTATACCAAACCTTAGCAGCTTCAAACAACAGTCATTTCTTAGCCCACGCTTTCTGGGGCTCGGGAGTCCAGGAGTCCAAGCAGCTGAGGTGTTTAGCTCAGGGGCCTTCACGGGGTTGCAGTCAGCATGCCAGCTGTCAGAGGGGGCCCCAGTTCCTCCTCTGTGGATCTCTGCCTATGGCCGCTTGAGTGTGTCTCCATGATGTGGCGGCCAGCTCCCACCAGCATGAGAGTGGGCCACATCGTTTATGACCCGATCTCAGAACTGAGATGCCCAGCCCTGGCACAAGGTAGGAGGGGACTGCACCAGGGGACAGGGGGTGAGGATCCTGGCGGCCATCCTAGAGGTGGGCACCACAATCCCCAAAGCAGACAAGACTGTCTCCCAAGCCCTAGATCCTGGCAGCCAACCACCTGCCAAATACCCCCTCCCCCAGATGTCCCAAGGGCTCTTCAGACACAACACGTCTAAGTCTGAACCCAACCCCACAAGCCTTGGGAAGCCTTATTCTGTAGCGGTTAACGTATACCAAGGTGTCAAGAATACCATCGGGAGTGCACGTAACCCTGTAACAAACCCCATCATCCACCCGGTGCAAGCCCCCTGAGTCCTGCCCGTCATCCCATCCAGTCTCCATCCACCTGATGGGAGTCTCAGTTTCTCATGTGACAGCCAGCGGCTGCCTCCAGATTGAGATTCTTCCCTTAGTTTTTATCCCCTTCTGGCCTGGCCTCACAGGCACCAGAGCCAACTTCCTAAGACACAAATCTGCATAGTTTCCTGCTGAGAATTCTTCAGGTGGCTGTTGAAAGTCCTTGGCGCGGTGTTCAAGGTGCTCGTGGATCTGGTGCCTGACTTACGTGTCCAGTCCCAGACCTCGAAGTCGCCTCTCTGCCCCTCTAGCGTGGTTCCATCCCTGCCAGCCCACCCGCTCCGCTGCTGGGTTGTTAGGACTCCCTCCACGGTGGGCTCCCTCCTCCGGGAAGCGAGAGCAGCCTCTCAGGATGAGCGAGGTGCCTCTCTGTCTGCTGTGGGCCCCACACACTGATACTTCGTCTGTGCATTCAGCCACTCACATGTGTCTACTGAGCCCGTCCTGTGCCACACACTGTTCTAGATGCACCCAGCACAACTGAGGTCTGCCCTGTGGCACTTGACGTCTCATGTGAGGCCTTAGATTTCTGGTTTGCTCATCATCCTTCCCTCTGTACTGCAAGCCCCTTGGGGACAGGCCTGTGTGGTGTTCTCATCTGTGTCCCCAGTCTCCAGTGTAGGAGGGACTGGATGGATGCTCACTGCTGGAATGATGCTTTTGGGAAAGGCCAGCCCGTGGGAACCAGCTGCCCTAAAGTTCCCCAAGGGCCTGAAGCAGGGCTCTCGGTCTGGCTCATTGATTCCTAGACTCAGGAACCCAGGCTGACTCGGTGAGGGAAGCATGGAAGATGCACAAGAGAGACTGGGAGTGCTTTGAATCGTGCCCTGGGCAATTCCTTCTCACCAGTATGTTGTGTGCAGTGCAGCCACAGCTGGGCTGGAGTTCTCTCACATTTGGGGAGCCCTTCTGCTTTGGGGCCTGGAATCCCTGGGGCCCCCACTTCAAGCCTGGCTGTCACTGGGGTCACACAGCCCCCAGCCTTTCCGCCAGAAACTGCTTTCCCCGACCTTGGGGAAAATTGCTTCCCAAATTACACCCCTCCATTTCCCAAGCGTTAAACACAGCACAGAGGACACATAAATTGCATAAGGGCCTTCTCATTCCCGTTGGATGCGTTGAATAATGTAACATTCCAACAATACCTAAAGGTACACTGTATTATTAAAACTCACTGGTGTTAAAGGAAGAAGAAGTCGCAGCTCAGCTACAGTAGAATTGTCACCGACTCCCACTAGATGCCAGGATAATAAAACCCAAATTATTATTATTTTTTTTGTCAGAGACGGGATTCATAAGGCATGAGGGGAGTCAGGAGCAAAGCTGGTTTCTGGTTTAAAAATGGAAGGAGGAGACTCATGTGTTCAGAATATTATGTATTCCCTATCATCTTTACTCTCATGACGAAGCGCCCCGTGTTATTCTTCCCCCGGCTCAAGAGGTGGCCAGTTTTGCCTTCTTAGCATGTCTTATGTCACGCCCTGGGTTTGGTCATTGGCTTGTGTCGGGGGGAAGCAGAGACCGAGAGGCATCAGGGAGGGGAGGAATTGGACAGGCCAGCGCCATCACCCCGAACGGTGCCAGAGGTCGGGGGGGACAGAAGCCGGGAGAAGGGGCACGAGTGGCGGGGAGGGGAGCGCTTCAGAGGGAAATGAAGACAGGAAGCGATGCGAGTGCCGAGTCCCTGGCCGGCGAGGGCTCCGTGTCCCACCGGACCGTGTGGTCGGTAGGACGAGCAGCTCCGCTTGGTTTGGATGTGTCGGTGGTTTTTAAAAAACGAATCCCAACCCTTGCCATTACGTTGAATTGGCCAGGTTTTAACCACAGTACAAGTGACAGGTAGCTTTGCCTGAGTTCAAGGTGTGTGACATAATGACTCGTGGTAGGTACATGCTGTGAAGAGGCCACCACAGTGAGGTGGGGTGACATCTGTCACCTCACATGTTCACACGCATTTTCCCGGGATGACGAATTTGGAGATCTACTCCCTTGGCAACTTTCCCATTCACAACACAGCGTTGTTCGGCGCAGTCCCCGGTCGCTCACTCACCTCCTGACAGCCGCACCCCATTCCCCGCCCCCGCCCTGCCTCTGGGAGCCCCCGGCTTGCTTTCTCTTGCTCTGGATTTCCTTGACTTCCTGCCAGGCAGAGCTGGTGGAGGAAGAGGCTCCTCCTGGCAATGAAATGAACCAGTGAAGGTGTGGTTCCGGGAGAAAGGCCCATTCTGAGATGGGCGAGCTGAGCCCCCTGGGATTTGCAGATGCCACTTCCTGAGTCCCTCTGGGACATCGAACGGGAATGTAGACAGATGAGGGATGGCTCCGAGTTCAAGTCCTGAGCTTGCGGGGCTGCACCTGCCCAGACGGGGCCCTATCACCAGAGTAGGGCCAGAGACCCTACCACCCACAGCCCCAAATGAATGGCAGTGACGTCCGCTTGCTGGTTTTCAGGTTGGCGAGGAAACGTTCCTCACCTGTGCGCAGCTCACCTAGACGTGCCTTCTCCTTCCTTTCCTTGTTCATTTAACGGATGCTGACGGAGCACCTGCTGAGCACAGTGCTGAGAAAGACCAACTGGGGGCTGCCCTCGGACTAAGCTTCGTCCTATTTTGATGATGATGATGATGATGATGATGGTGATTTGGCCGGGTTCTCCCCCTCCCTTGGTCCACTCTACCCTTCTCTCCCCCTCCCAGCCTTGTAGTGGGCTGAGGACAGGGGTCCTCAGAGAGAAACAGAGGGGCCGACTGCCCAGTCTCTCTCAGGGCTGGAGTTTGAGGGTGGCCAGAGGATCTCCCATCCATGCAGGTCTGTTCTAGCAGGAGCCTCTGCTGGGGCTGGTGCCTATTTGTGTGTTGGTTTATTTTTTGCAGAAGACCCTTTTTAGAAGTTCCAGTGTTTATTTTTCTATCTTTTCTCCCTAATGGCAAGAATCCCAACAGGAGGCCTTTTGGGGCCAGGGCACCAAAGGCAGCCCCAGCCGTCTGCCCCCTTGGGAGCAGAGATGGGAGCTGGGCTGGCTCTGTAGCCACCATGGGCCCCGGAGACTTTAATTGGCAGCTGAGATAGGGGGACGGGTGGGAATGTGCTGGAGAGACCTTCCCTGAGACTGAACCCTCCCAGCCTACTCCCTGTCCTTGCCCTTGGTAGGACCACACCTAGTATTTTCCAGCACCAGGCCTTTCCCCGGGATCACGTCCTTCTGGGGCCCCCACTACCTATGTCAGCCTTCCTGGGAAACTTCAGCCTCTGTCCACCCCCAAATTATTTTGAGGGCTCCCCCATCTAAAGTGAGGGGGTTGGATCCTGAAGAAGCAGGTCGAGGGGGTGGGGAAGAGTCCTGGCCACCAGTGAACCCATGTGCCCACTGGCCCTGGGGTTCTGCAGTGTGGGGGGAGGCCCACCCCCTACAGCAGGAGGCACAAGGATATGGACATTGACGGTCAGCAGTTGGAGGCTCCCTCCTTACCTCTGGCCCCGGGCTATGCGCTGGCAGAGGCCGGAACCACAGGCATCTGCCGCTGTGCTTGGTGCAGGGTGGGACACATTGAGTGTGGTTCCCGGGAGGGGGACGATGCAGCTCCCTCCCCTGTTGGATTTGGGACAGTAGGCCGTGGCCTTGACCCTGGGCCTCAGCTAGGCAGGCCTGGCCGCCTTGTGCTGTGAGCATGGCGGGCCTTCTGCTGTCCTTTTTTTTTTCCTTCTTTTTTAAAAGATTTTATTTATTTATTTGTCAGAGAGAGAGAGAAAGAGAGCACAAGCAGGGGGAGCGGCAGAGGGAGAGGGTGAAGCAGGCACCCCTCTGAGGAAGGAGCCCGATGCTGCGGGACTCTATCCCAGGACCCCGGGATCCTGACTTGAGCTGAAGGCAGACGCTTAACTGACTGAGCCATATGGGTGCCCCTTTTCTTTTCCCTTTTCCCGGAGCCAGCCTTGGGGCCTGGAGAGACTTCATGGCTCCTTACTTGCTTGGCCTTTTGTCTCTTACCTTTGTCTGTTTTGTGAAGATGGAGGTGGGACCAGTCCCTCCCGCTGGCAGCCGGTGAGTCCTGTGTCCCTGAAAACCCCAGGGCAGAGGCCCCCGGTTCTGCACCGTGGGTGGTGGACGGTCTTTCGTCCTGCAGAGTAGGGGAGACCGCGCAGTTTCAATCAGGGACAGGCTGTGAAATGAACTCTCATTTAAGGACACAAAGGACAACCAGCCGTTGGTGAGGCCGGCTCTCGCCCTGGGTCCCCGAGGCCTGGCCGGGGCAGGGCTGCTCGCCCCGGCGGGGGGTGGGGGGAGCTCAGGGCTGCTGGTCCAGTCCCAGTGACCCCACGGCCCATGCTCCCCCATCTAAGTGAGCACTGCCGGCTGTGTACCACCCAGCAAAGTGAAATAAGCTCTCCTTTCCAGGCCTGCGTGGCTCCCGAGGGGGGTGTGCAGAGTCGGGGCACCGGGCACAGAGCTCAGCACACGAGTGGCAGGGGGCTGGTGGGGGGGACGTGAAGGCATCACGTTGGAGAAGGTGACCGGATTTCAGGAATTGTACATAACCATCCATGTGCTGGGGAGAGAGGAGTTTGGGGGCTCCCTGGATTCTTGTACAGCCCCTCTCCCCTCACTGTCTTTGCTCCCTGTGCCTTGTCATCTGTCCTTCTTGGGTTTAGGTCCCCGTGGCGCTGTCTGCCTGTCCACCCTGCTGCTGTTCCTGTGGGTCTGGCGCAGAATGAGTTCCAGCCCTTGCCTTCTGTGCCGGCTGCTGAGGGTCAGGCGCTTGGTTCTAAGAGAAGCCTGCCTACCTGCCTTGTCTGCCCACCAGCTTGGTCACCACCTGGAGCCGCCTCTACCGGGGCTCCCCTTCCTCCTGCTGGGCCTTCCCCTAGCCACCTCTCCCACTGCCTAACTTAGCACCAGCCCAGGAGAACAGATCACAGACTTGCTTTTCCCATTGACAAGTGGCCTCCCGGAGCTTAGGGCCGTTTTCCGTTCTCTCCGATGCCCAACTCCTGCAGTGTGCATGGATGGCGTTGATGGTCACTGGAAAGGCGGGCGGGGTCTGGGCGTTTCTCCACGGTTGGCGGTGCTCTGTGGGGTTGGCCCTGCCATGTGGGATGTGGGTGGTTCTCCTTTAAGGAATTGGATTTTAGGAAAAGAAACAAACTGGTAGTCTTTTCTTTCCTTTTTTTAAAGCTCCGTTGTGGGATTTCTGGGGATGTGCTAACAGGAGCCAGTCCATGGAGGCGGGCTGGGGGAACCAGTACCCGGCCAACCTGACTCAGGACCCTGCCCCAGAGCCAGTCTCTGGGGGCTGACCAGAGAGGAGGTCCTGAGCAGGGTCTGTGTCCCGTCTGCCTGATGGCACACATATGGGGTGGCGGTGAATGAAGCAAAGAAAGGACTTCCAAGGCCCAGGTACCCCCTACCTCCAAATAGCAACTAACCAGCCCCCTTGTGTTTCGTGGGAACCCTGACTCTGGGGTGCGATAAAGGACACTCTTCTATAGAAGCCTAATGTGTGCATAGGGGAGAATAAAAGGGGGTCGTTCATGCCTTCAGTCCTTCAGTTGACAAACACCGAGTGAGCTTCGGCTATGTGCCAGGCATGGGGTAGGCACTGGGGATCAGTATGGAGAAAAAGAGACCCAAGTGCTTGCCCTCAGGGCACTTGCATTCCAGGGGCGATGCATCTGTGTGGTAGCAGATGTGATCGGTCCTGGGGGAGTTTCACGGGGAGAGGCAGAGGGACTGCCGAGGGGGCCGGCCGCCGTGTTTGATAGGGTGTTCTGCTCGGGGTTAGCCACTGGAAAGGTGCCATATATCAGAGTCCCGAGGGAGGGAGGGGCGAGACATGCAGTGATGTAGGGAAGGGAGTCCCGAGCAATGCAGGTACAAAGGCATGGTGTGTGGGGGGGCAGCCTGGAGGCCCGGGGGCTGCAGGGGGTGGGGGCACTGCCTAGGGTCCCAGGGGCAAAGGAAGATTTACCAGGACGCTATGAACCCACACACTGAGCAAGACCCTGCAGCCTATTTTTGCCTTCATCATCCTAGACAGCCCCCCAAATCGTGTAAGCGTCGGGATCCCCAAACCTGGTTTCACCTGGCATGCTGGCCACTGTAGCAACTCTGGGTGTTTTCTCCCAGTGACACAGGACAGTGTTGGAGGGATATGTCAGGAGAGTGACATCACCCAAAGAATCTTTTAAAAAGAGCGGGACCAGGCAGTTTTGGCAATGGTAGCAGTGGGGGGTCCTGGACTCTGCACTGGGTGAGGCAGAAAGTGCGGGGGGAGGGGGTGCGACCAGACTGGGTGGGGCCGGCCCGGGGGATGGGGTCAAAGAACAGTTGGGGGGTGCATCACGGTGGGAGGGCTGACCACACAGCAGGGGGCGGCCCACCTGCCGTTTGGGGATAGGGTCCTAATGCTTTGTTTCCCCAAGTTCCTCTCCGTCCCCTGGGGTGTGATCCCTGGTGGCCACACCCCCTCTTCTCTTGGGTACTCACACCTGTGTTTTTTTTATATTGAAAAGAGGATGTTTGCTTCAAAGGTATTTACATTTTTTTCTTTTCTTTTCCTTCAGGTTGAGAATCTGTCTCTGAGAACCTGAAGCTCTTCCTGTTGATTCTCACTATTTTCCCAGCAAACTTCCACCCAAGAAAGTTCCAGAAAGAACCCCCGTGGGAGACCTCCCTGCTACAGCGAAGCAGACCTCACCCACCACTACCAGGTAAGGCTGCCGCCGGCCAGAACAGTCCTGGGAGTCTGGGTTTGCAATGGAAGAACATTTTATTGGCACAAGGGAATGACAGGGTGGGGACGTTCTGCTTGCTCTGGTGTGAGGATCGCCGTGTTTTGGGGGGGCTCGGGGGTAGGATGAGGAGTATCGGCAGATCCCTGGGAATGTGCTGGCTTGAATTTGTAAGGAGTACCTGCCGTCTGTGACCTGAAATCCATCAGCCTGGCTGCAGAGTTATTATCCCAGGAAGGAAGGTGGACGGGGTGTGGTGTCCCCTGTCTGGTGTCCGTGCGAGATGCTGCAGAGGCCGAGGCCTGGTCTGACCTTCCCCTGCCCAGATCTCCCTGCAGCCCCTCGAGCAGCACTCATGCCTCCACCGGGCTCCAGAGGGGACCACCTGATGGCTCCATTCCACTTCAGCTGTGGCAGAAACCACCCAAGGTTAGCGGGTTAGTGGCAGATCCCTGCAGGCTCGGGGCCTGTCCCCCATCAGGCCGCCCCACTTCAGACGCCAGCCACAAGTCTTGGGGGCCACTCGCACTTCTGACGTACCAGCTACAAATTCCCATGACCTCAGTTTTGATAATTTGCTAGAATGACTCTCAGAACTTAAGAGCCATACTGATGGCTACGTTTTTATAATAAAGGACACACGTAGGATGAGGTCTGCCCTCCCTCTGTAGGGTTAGAACAGGTCACCCTTCCAGCATATCCACGTGTTCACCCGTCACCAAGCTCCCTGAGCTTTGGGTGTCCATAGTTTTCCTGGAGTCCTATTATGTCATTGGCCACAAGACTGGACCCTGTCTCCTGCCCCTCTCTGTCCCCTGAGGGAGAAGGGAAAGTTCAGCTCTCCAATCGGTGCCTCTCTCAAAGGACCCCGAGCCCCGAGGCACCCAGTTAGCGGGAAGTCAGGTGTGGGAATAACAGATGACACTCCCATCCCTCGGGAATTCCAGAGGCCAGGGACAAAACCAGACAGGGTCTGGATCACATCACCAGGAAGCTCAGTGCAGCCCCGCTCCCTGCCGAGACACTGCCCAAAACTGGAGGGGCGGGCTCATCCAAGGCAGGGCAGGAACGACTCGAACCCCTCGCCCTGCCGTCCGCCTTTGTGCTAACATACACGATGCCAACGAGACTTCTGGGCAAGGAGCCGAGCGCACAGGCTGCTCTCTCGAGTACCCTTTAAGAGTGCACAGAATCAGATTCTGTACCGGGTATCGGGGCATCTCTGGGCATGCGCTGCTTATTTCTGCCTCAGGGTGTTTGGGGCCTCTCCTTCAGTGGGTTGATGTGCACTGACTGGTCTGCGTGCTGTCATTCAGCTGTCCTCGAGCACCCTGACGTGCTGACCCGGTGGTGCAGGCCGGAGACGGGGAGACAAAGCCAAGCCCTTGCTGTTTACGTTCCAGTGGGATGAACCCACATGTAGAGTAATGTCAGGTAGTGCTGAGTCTCCCCCAGGACAGTCCCGGGCAGGCCCCGGAGGCTGCTGCTCTGGGCAGAGGCTGATGGGAGCGAGGGTGGGAACCAGCCGATGAGGCCTGGGGAGAGAGTGGTTCTGGCAGAGGGTCTGGTGAGTGCAAAGGCCCCGAGGCATGTTGGAGAAGTAGCAAAAAGGGCTGGTCTGGCAGGGTCGAGTGGGGGAGCAGGGGAGGAGGTGCAGGGTGTAAGTCAGAAGCTTCTGGGCCAGGAATAAGGATTCGGGATTTTGTCTTAAAGACGGTAGGAGCCATGGAAGGGCTCTGAGCAAGGGGTGGAATCAGCAGATTTGAGTTGTATGCGGATGACATTGCCTTCTGTGTGAGGATGGACGGGGAGGGAAGTCAGAGCAGAAGCAGAGCGCCTTGAGGAGGCTGCTGCTTGTCCCAGGGAGGGTGGCTGTGCTGTGGACCCAGGGTGAGCATGGTGGGCCCGGGGACATGTTTGAGATGAGAATTCTAAACAACCACCCTTCTACACTGAAATGACTCTGTCACCCCATCGCTAAACCTTTGGGGACCCCTTAGAGAGCCCGCAGAGGAAGATCACACCCCCCCGGCTGTACGGGGACAGAGGAGCCCAGTCACGTGCTGGTTTGGAAGGTCTCAATCCCATGGGACCTTCTGATTCCTTCAGCTCTGGGGTCCCCACAGTGTTACCATAAAACCACCTGCAGTGGGCACATGGCCTGGGGCTGACCTCAGTGTGGGCCAAGCCCCCCTGGGGTCATGCACCCTCCCCTAAATCTCAGGATCCTGGTTCTAAGCCTGTGCATGCGGTGCCGCCCCCGAGGAAGGGCACCAGAGCGCCGACATCCTATGGGCAGGTGACCCCTTGGAAGACACTTCTCCCTGAAGGCGATTGCAGGGTCCAGCCTCAGGGAAAAAGGTCAATTCTTGGGGTTGTCAAAGCCAAAAGCACCAGACCGGCCAGTCCCTGATGGCAGTTCTGGGGAATTCGGGGCTCAGGGGGGCCTTCACAAGCTACTGTCGACCTGGAGCTGCTCCCCTCTTTCCAGCCTCTCTTTGATCCGAAGGCAGGCTCTGAACTGACGAAATGGGCAGTGGCCATTTGCATCTCCTTCCTCCCGGGGGGCCGAGTCGGGGAAAGAAGCCACCAGGGGAAGACTGTGGTGTCCCAGCCATGCCCAGCAGTTTGAAGCCTGCAGAGGAAGCCAGGCTGTATTTTGCCTCCACTTCAGGCAGGCGGTGGGTCTGGGAGCAGTGGTCGGGGGAGTGCCGGCTCCTGAGCCCTGCAGACACCCTCCACCTGGCAGCGCGGCCCACCCGGGGTCCCCGCTCTTCTCGAGGAGGCCCACGCAGGGGCTCCAGAGGGAGCCAAGCCCACCCCCGGCGCCCCAGTGCATCGGGTTCTGATGTCTGGAAGGAAAGTCAGGGAGAGGAGCCGACCTGCCTTCCCTCCCCCACTGCTGAGGCCCCTCCCCCAAATTTCATCACCCCACCCCCCACCACGGAGCACGCCTTGGCCTCAGCAGAGGTGGCGGGCAGGAGAGCCGGCTGGGGATGGGGGTCTGGGGGAAGCTGGGGGGGAAGGGCTGTGAGGTGCTCCTGCACACCTTCCATGGTGGTAGCGAGTCACTGGGGAGGTGCCTCCTCAGAGCGCTTTGGGGTCAGTCACGGGCAAGGGCGGGGCAGGCGAGAAGCTGCCAGAGCCTCTGCTGTTCCATCCCCTTGGACACGGGGTACCATTCAGTGTAGCTCCCCATCACACAGAATCGTCCTTGCTGGGGGCCTGGGGGGCTCACCTCCTCTACCTTGGAAACGGTCCCATAAATTAGATCCCATTTTAAGGCTTATCCTTTAAATATGGATTCAATTTGGATTTTACTGTAAATTCTGAGTCCCTATTAAAAACATGGATGGAAATTAATCTGCTACAAAATGAGATTTGTCTCTTATGTGCGGTGGTGGAGGCCTGGGGCAGATCAGTGCTTCAGGGCGCTGGGGAGGGAACTCGCTTGCCAGCAGCCTGGAAAAACTCATGGCGGGTGTCTTGACTCTTCCATCCCCGGCCCTCCCCTGACCCTCCGTCCCCCTTGCCATTCTCACCTGACCGTCTGAATCCTCCCAAACTGCTGACCGCTGTGCTGTGCGTCAGGGTCACTCCGACGAAGCAGAGGGTACTGCCGGCTATTCCTTCTCCAGATGTTTGTGGGGTGGGGGGGGCCACCTCTGGAGCCGAGCGATTAAAAGGTCTTCTGCCCTGACCTCCAGCCCCTCCCAGGGTGCTCCTGAAGCCTGCAGGGGAGGAGAAGGTCCAACCACAGTTCACTCTTCCTGCTCACGGAGACGGGCTTCGGGCCAGGCCAGAGGCACTTGCTCAAGTGCATTTGAAACATGGCGCTGTACGGGGCATGCGTGTGCCCGAAAGCAGGGGCTGCCCGGCTCTGGTGTTGGGGCAGAGGGTGAGCGTGTCATAACTCTGTAGCCGGTGTATGTCGGGCGTTGCCCCCTTCAACACGAGAACCCCAGCCCCCCCCCCCCCGCCTTGGGGACGGACCCCTGAGCTGCCATGTGTGATTTCCCATAAATCATCCCCGAATGAGTGCGCTTCCTGCACCATCCATCACACCCCGTCTCTTGTCTGCTTGTTTTTAAAAGCTGTTAAACTGGAATCCATCACATGGCATCCTCGGGGGGCCAAGCTGAAGCAAAGCCTGCCCGCGTCAGCAATATTAATGTACACAGAGCTTTCTAGAGCATCGAGGTAAACATCTCCCCCGTGGTGGGGAGAGGGAGAGCACGGCTTTATCTAGTTGCACCAGACGCCAATGGGATGTTTTTCTGACGCTTGCAGTTAATACATCCCTGCCACGCGTGAGGGAGTCCCGGTTGCTGCTGGTGGGGCAGGGGATGCCACCTGAAGGGTGTGGCCGGTGCGTCTGCCTTCTCCTAGGGTCATCTCACTTCTTCCTGGACCTGATAGTTCCATTTGAAGACTCTAGCTTGAGCCCGTCTTTGGAAACATGGATCCTTCTAGGAACACCCGTGGTTCCTCTTTTCTTGCTAAATGTTTTTTGGAAAGGAGGATTCGGGGAGGGTGTTGAGATCGGCTTTAATCCTTGCTTCTGAGCACTTGCTGCTGGAACAGGTTCTGGGGATGTGCCCTTGAAGGGAGAGGAGGAGGACCTCATGACTGACAAGTACCGCCTCCCCTCCGTCCCCTGCCCTTCCTCCAGGGGTGTGAGGAAGGCCTGGAACCTCCCCAGCAAATCCTTAGCACCCACGGAGTTGAGCAGCGTGGCTTTGCCTCCAGGAGCCCCTCTCCCTGTCCCAGGCAGGTGTTGCCAACCTTGGAGGCAATGGGAATGCGTGATCCCCATCTGCTTCTGGCTTCCCCACTATCCTTTTCTTTGCCCCATATTTGTTGGTCGAAGAATAAAACTGCTGTCAGCACTGGTGAGACATTTGTAAAAAATAGAGCAGGTCCCTGCTTTCTCCTGGTGACTCTGGAGCTGTGTCAGTGAGCAGCCATGGGGGCTGGGGGGTCTGGAGGGCACGGTCACGGCAGCCCCTCCGCAGAACTGTCCAATTAGAGCCCATTAGTCACTCAGTGTGTTGAAGCATTTAGAACAATTAAAGGTGAGAAGCGTTTCCAGCTGCAGCAGGTGCTGGTGCTGGAAGGCAGGCTCTGCTGGCTGCTCCCCACACGGCAACCGGCTGAGATGAGAGTGCGGGAGTCGGCTGCCATCCTGCGGGCGCGGGCCTGGTCCCCCGGCCTCAGCGCTTGGAATTCAGGTGCTCCGTGGGAGCGTCCTGGGGCCGCGCCCACACAGGAGCAACAGCAGAACCAATTCTCCCAGTTCTGGAGGCGGGATGTCAGAAATGAAGGTGTCAGCGGGCCGCGCCCGCTCTCGCAGATCCTGGGGGTTGCTGGCAGTCGTTGGCCGGGAAACCCAGCCTCTGTCACCACATGGCCACTCCGCTCTGTGTCTCTGTCCCTGTGCCTTCCCGTGTGTGTGTGTGTGTGTTCCCAATTTCCCTCATCCTGTCAGGACACCAGCCATTGGATTAGGCCCACCGTACTCCAGTAGGATCCCATCTTAATCCTTGATGACCTCTGCGAAGACCCCCAAGTCCAAATAAGATCACATTCATAGGTTCTGGGGGTCAGGCCTTCAACAGATGCCTTTAGGGGACATCATTCTACCCACTGTGTCTTCCAAGACTTCCAAGACTGTGACCTTTACACGTCCCCCGATGGGCCCCGCCCCCATGGATTTCACAAGGACGCTAGGACGCTTGTCAGTCACTTTTTTTTTTTTAAAGATTTTATTTATTTATTTGACAGAGAGACAGCGAGAGCAGGAACACAAGCAGGGGGAGTGGGAGAGGGAGAAGCAGGCTTCCCGCAGAGCAGGGAGCCCGATGTGGGACTCGATCCCAGGACCCTGGGATCATGACCTGAGCCGAAGGCAGACGCTTAACGACTGAGCCACCCAGGTGCCCGTCAGTCACTTTTAAGACGATGGCAAGAATGTGCCTGTAGGCCCATCAGGAAGTGAAGGCCAGAATGACTCTGAGCTGGAAGACAGGACTTCTTTTTTTAAAGATTTTTATTTATTTGAGAGAGAGAGTGAGAGAGAGAAAGAGCACAAGAGGGGGGAGCGGGAGAGGGAGAAGCAGACTCCCTGCCAAGAAGGGAGCCCGATGCGGGACTCAATCCCGGGACTCCAGGATCATGACCTGAGCCAAAGGCAGTCGCTTAACCAACTGAGCCACCCAGGCACCCTGGAAGACAGGACTTCTTGATCAAACCCTTCCCCGAGGTCACAGGACCTCCATTAACAGAGAGCAGGAGGCAGTGGTACCTGGTGGTCTCAGCTGAGATCCTTTCTCGTGTCCTGGATTTGCTCTCCCCCCCTCCTTCCCACCATCCCACTGTTGAGGTGGGTCTTGAGAGTGAACCAAGAATTAAAAAGCCAGACTCCAAATCCAGGCCTGAAAACGAACAGTTGGTGGGGCAAGTGTGGAGCACACACTTTCGTTCCGCGGGTGAGGGCGCCCCTGGAGGAAGGAAGGGGCGGCTTGGAAGGAGAAGTCGGAGCGGGGGAGGAGGAGACCCGGGGAGGCCGTGGAACCTGGTGTTGGGCTGCGGTTTAGGAATGAGCCAGCTCTGAAGACGAAGGACGCCAGCAGGGTCCAGGAGGAATAAAGTCAAGCCGACGATGGCAGAAGTGAGAATCCAGAACGGGGGGGGGGGGGGGGCACGAGGAAACTAGAACGAGAAACAAATGGCACCAGCACAAGGAGGAACGCAGGCAGGAAGCAGAGCCTGGGGACACGCTGCACGGATACGGACGGATGCAAAAGTCGAATGTGGGCGAGGTGGCCTTCTGGGAAAACTTTGTTCCCGATCCGCCTTCCTGTGTGAGGCTGAGCATCAGAAGAAGGGCCACGTCTTAGGGATGACCTGGAAAATGGCTGTCGCCATCCACAGGTGCATGGAGGGGAGGGAGGGATGATCTTCATGCTTCGGGACGTTGGTTGACGCAGGTACACACGCGGGACCTGAAGGGTCCCCGTCACACAGAGTCGTGCCTGGAACTTGTGACTTAAAGATGTCCCAGCTGGAGACACAGGTGGGTTCCAGGTGGATCGGCACCCATTCATGGATTCTGCGTTCAAACTGGCTTACGATCCAGGGCCCGTGAGGGTCTGTGGGCCAGCCTCACCCAGAGGGTGACACTGTTCTTTCTGATCCCACTGCCCGGCGGGCACCCATGCAGTTCCCTGGGGTCCTCCCTTCATTCCTCTGCATTGACATGCGGGCTGGCAGTGAACTTCACTTAAAGGGCAAACGGCAAGCAAGGATTTTCATGGGTTGGGAGAAAATTCTTTTTTTATCCGATTTACAAGGACACATTAGGTATTCCCAGGCCTGGCGCTTTCAAAGATATCTGTGTTCTGTGGGGCAAAGAACAGAAAAGGAGTGTCAGCAAATGTCTGAGGAAGAAAAATTAATTTGGAAGTAGAGGTCGGGACAAGCCCGGCTTTAGTTCCATGTGTGCGCATGTGTCAGAGGGAAAACACGGAGGCAGGCCAGAATCATTTTTCTCTGCTTCTTTGGGGTGGGAGAAGAGGTAGAGCTTGGACAGATGGTGTTTTTGAGTGACCTTGTGTCATCGAGTGGAGTGTTGCTGAGTAATGGCTGGAGCTACAGGAAGCTCGCAGGGTGTGGCCATCCGCCGCTGCCAGTGGGGGTTAATTAGGATGTCAGCATTATGGAAGAACCTGGAAGCTATCAGAAGATAAACCCAAGAACCCAATTCAACCAAGATCAAATAGCATGCTCCTAGAACACCTTCATGTGGGAGGCATCTGAAGGCCTGGGGTCTCTAATGCGGTATCGAAGGTGTGGAGATGGGTCAGGCAGACGTCCTGGGGTGACATGTACACGCGGGCTGTCTATACAAGGTTCCTATTGCAGGGCTGACTTGAGTCATCCCTGGGAACCCTCATGACAACCCTCTGAGCTGAGTTCCATGAGGAAACTGAGCCACAAATGAAGGATTAGCATGGGGCCATCCAGAGTTGGAACCCACAATGGCTCTCTGGGGACGGCCCTGGTTCAGGTCCGATGTTTCGAACAATCCAGATCAGAGCTAGTCAAAGTGAGGGGTATGGACAGAGCCTGCCCATGAACTGATGCCCCTGGAGTGAGCACCGAGAGTCGTTTGTAAGTGATTTTATGTCTCGTGGATCTATTTAAAGAGTCATTGGGCTTTGTGTGTTGTCTTTTTTAGTCCGTTTTTTCCAATAATCCCTTTTGTATAGCGTATGTGTTCCTTATGTACAGCCTGTATTTCCAGTGGGTTGGAAATAAAACGACCCTTCACCACAGGTGCTTTGGGCAGGCCTGACAAGAGAGGGTGCACAGGTCCGTGCTCAAAAGTGGGGAGGCCCGAGTAAGCTGCGTCGAGGGCTGGCATGGCCAGAGCGGGGAGGCCCGAGTAAGCTGCGTCGAGGGCTGGCATGGCCAGAGCGGGCTGCGGCTTTGGGAATGTGCCACAGTAATGGCAGGTGTGTGTGCTCAGGCTGTCCTAACTGGGAGCACAGACTGTCTCGAGGTTCTGGAGGCTGGACTTCCAAATTCAAGGTGGCGGTGGGGGTGGTCCCTTCCGAGGCCCCTGTCCTGGGCTTGCTGAGGGCCGCCTTCTCCCTGTGTCCTCACGGGGTCGTCCCTCTGGGTGTGTCTGTGTCCGCATCTCCTCTTCCATGAGAATACCAGCCATGGGTGGATTAGGGACCAGCCCATGATGTCATTTTAATGTAACAACTTCTTTAAAGGCTCCATTTCCAGATACAGGCCCATTCTGAGGTGGGGGTTAGGGCTTTAATATCCAAGTTCTGAGGACACACATTCAGCCCATAACAGAAGGGATTTTTCTGTACTGTTTTTGTAATTTCTTGTGAGTCATAAATGATTTAAAGATAAAATGAAATTTTTTTTATTATTTTTTAAAGATTTTATTTATTAATTTGATAGAGAGAGACACAGCAAGAGAGGGAACACAAGCAGGGGGAGCGGGAGAGGGAGAAGCAGGCTTCCCTCTGAGCAGGGAGCCTGATGCGGGGCTTGATCCCAGGTCCCTGGGATCATGACCTGAGCCAAAGGCAGATGCTTAACTACTGAGTCACCCAGGCACCCCTAAAATGAATTTTTTTTTAAGGATGACACTCCTCTCCCCAAAACAGCCCAGCCACTGTGGTTCCTCTCGGCAGGATCCCAGCAGGCATGCCGATCATCCTGGGTTTGGGGCAATGACTCTCTGGGATGGATGCCAAGTTGGCATGGCCCAGGTCCCACCCTCTCTGTTTTCTGTCCTCTGATGCTGTCCCTCCCAGTCTGCACAGGGTTCTATGCTATCCACCTGTGGAGGTTCTCTTGGGTCCCTCTCTCACCCCTCCACCAGTCCTCCTTCCTCTCAGGTTTCTTAAGGACACTGGCTTCTGCTGCTGCTTTGTTTCTCCCATAGCTCTGTGCACAGTAGGTTTCCATGAAAGGCTTTCCATAGGATGTCTTCAATACAACGTTCTAGACAGTGCTTTCATTCTCTCTCTCGAAATGCTCTCCCTTAACTCTGACAACAGTTGAATCATGGGTCACATATGGCCCTGTAGGTGTGATGGAGGGATCGTCAGATGGGGCTGTGATAGCAGATCTGTGTCTGCATGCCCTTCCTCCATGGCAGACCCTGTCCAAGAGGATGGGTGCAGCATTCCTCACTGAACAGTGTTTACAGGGTACTTATCCATCCGTCTGTCTGTTCATCCATCTATCCATCTATGTATGTGTGTATGTATCTGTCCATCCATCCACCCACCCACCCATCCACCCACCCACCCATCCACCCACCCACCCATCCATCCATCCATCCATCCTTCCACCCACCCACCCACCCGTCCTTCCACACACCCGTCCGTCCACCCACCTGTCCGTCCATCCGTCCGTCCGTCCATCCATCTGTCCACCCATCCACCTGTCCATCCTTCCATCCATCCATCCATCCATCCACCCACCTACCCATCCATCTCTCCATCCACCCACCCACCCATCCACCCACCCATCCATCCATACACCCGTCCATCCAACCGTCCGTCTGTTCCCCGTCCCGTCTGTCCATCCATCCGTCCGCCCATCCACCCGTCCATCCATCCATCCATCCGTCCATTCATGCATCCACCCATCCATCCATCCATCCTCTCTTTCTCTCTGGAAGTCATTGTTTATTTTCATTGCTTGTTATTATTATTGCAAAGTTTGTTTTGAAAACTTTATCCTCTTTTAATCTTATTGGGATGGTAAGGACAAATGATCATGGTTGTGTTTCCTTGCTTAACTGAGGCCTATGGCAGCTCCCAGGACTCAGCAAAGCCAAAAGGCAGGAAAGCTATGAAAAGAGGAAAGAGGGAAGCCAGGCAGAAGGTGTAGGGGATGTGGAAATATGCCGGAGGAGCTTTCTGGAGTGACGGTCAGGACTGATGTGTGACCTGTGACATCTGACTCTGACGTTCAAGGTCTGGCCCCCTCGAACCTGTCCTGCCCCCTTCCTGTGTTCTGGCTGTCCTGCCCACATTGTTGCCTCTCTGGTGGTTCCTGTCCCCCCGCCACCAGCGGGGGAACATCCAGCCCCTCCTTCCAGGCCAATTGCAACTGCCATGCCTCCATGAGGGCTTCCTAGGCCCTCCCCTAACCTCCCAGGCAGGATGGATCACCTTCCACTGTGTCCCCGACACTTGGCCATTCCATGAGTGAGCACTGACCACCTGGGTTGTGGTTGCCATCCGTGAGGCTTCCCGGTCAGAGCCCTGGGTCTCACCTGGGGGCGACTGTGCCCTCCAGGGGACACTGGCCATGTCTGGAGCCCCTTCCTACAGCCCCCCACCAGCAGAGAATGACCTGGCTCAAATGTCCACAGTGCTGTGTGGGGGTCAAGAATTCTAGGGTTACATGATGCTCCTGAGGGCAGGATCTGGCCCTCGGGTTTGGGGTGTGGATAGGGTCCTTGGGTCTCCAGGCTCCCACAGGTGCCCATTCAAGGGGATGTTCTGCGTCTCCAGTGGGAAGGGAAGCAGGCTGTCAGGGGTGCTGTGGGGGAAGCTTCGGGGCTCGGGAGGGAGGCCACATGATGCCCAGTCCCTGTGTTGGAGAAGGATTTCTCTAGGTCCCTGAGCCCATGGCTCCTCTGAGGGGAGAAGTCGGAGCCTGGGCTGCAGGAGAAATTGGAGGCTCAGAGAGCACTATGGGAGGGGCCAAGCGAGGGAGGACAGCTTCAGGAGACCTTGTTCAAGGTCTCCACCCAGGAGCACTCACAAAACCTTAGTGGAGAGAAACAGTGAATTCTGAGGAAAGACAATAATGAGCTCAGTTAAAGTAGAACACGGGGCACAGATGTACCAGCTCACAGAGCCTGGCATGGAATGGGTCCACATGAAGTCCCACTGGGTCCTGATGATTGCTGGCCGTGGAGCCTGGGGTGAGAGTGATGCAGGGCCCAGGGTTAGCTGCCCACCCTCGCCGTTGGGGAATGGTCAGGAACAGAAGCTGCGGGTTTTGAAGCCTTTCTTTCCCAGGCAGGCAGGGCAGGGAGCAGGGATGGTAGTGCTGGCCACGGCGTCCAGCTGGGACATGCTTCACGGACATCATGTGGCTGTGTCCCCAGCATCGCACCTGCCTTTTCCAGGCACCGAGCTCAGGAGCCTTCTTAAAAGAAGAATAAATTGGACCAGAATTTGGAGACAAGACCATTTGAGTTTTTCCATCATCCCTCCTCCTCCCTCCTCCCTTCCTGTGCCCGGCTCCTTCCCATCTGCTCATCACCTGACAAAGACACCTTGCTTTGGGGAACTAGAGTAGATGGGGAGAGAGGTGACCCGCGGCCTCTCTTAACACATCCCAGACCTGCCATGCATCCTGTAGACATGTCTCACGTGGAGGGAAGGCAGCCCTGAGCTAGGGCTCACAGACCCTGTTTCTACCCCATCAGGACATGGCCCACATGCGTTCTGACACCACCTGCCAGCTTGGAGCCCTTCCCACCTGGTGGCGTCGATCCCCAGGTGAGGGGAGCCTGGGCCTCACTCATCGGCCGTGAGACACCTGTCTCCATCCAGACAAGCTGACCCCTCAAACCAATCCCTGGGCCCCATGGCAGCAACGGCGCCTGTGCCCAGGAGAGAAATGAGCAAATTCGCTTGCTTTCTTTGGGGTGTGTGTGTGGGTGTGTGGAAGAACTTTCAGGAAAATCCTCGTTTCTCACTATAAAACAGGCTGATATTTCAGGCCCACCTTCTGGAAGCACCGAGGGCCCTCAGATTGCTGGCGGAGGGTCAACTGTGCTGTGTTGTCAGCATCCTGAGTCACTGCATACCATCCTCTGCATTACCCCCAGTCTCCCAGGACTGTTCCAGATCACCCAGGTCTGCGGAAGTGCATGATGTGCGGCTGAATGGTGGTCAGAGGCTATAGTGAAGCCCGGGGACCTGGAGCTAGGGGACGGAGAATGACCACCAGGTTGCGGTCCCTCCTGACACCTTCCAGGAGTCCCTTTCCTGCACCGGCCCTGAGCTGCAGAGCATTTCCGCATAAGCACTCGAGGCGGGGAAACTTAGGGACCACCCTTCAGATTTGGAAATGGAGCAGACCTCTGGGCTGAAGGGTTTGGCTGGGGTTGTTTCTGAGAGATATGCAGACAACCAGAACCTTTGCTCAGAGAGAGGTCGCCACCCCCTCCAAATGTAGGGAGCCGAAAGCAACATCGGGTCTCTGCAGGCATTCTGTTCGGGTGACCTGACCCTCGCCGTGCAGAGCCGGTGACCCTGTGTCCACCCCTGGGGCAGGCAGATGAGAGGCCGTGGGGGGCTGGAGCCTGGCCCCCACTGCGGGATTTCCCCCACCTCTTCCCTTGCTGTGGGTCCAGGGGCAGGTCCTGGAGAGCCTGGGGCTGTCCGGGTTGGAGCCTTCCAGATGAGGGCTGGCCCCCGGCTGCTCCGGCTGCTCCTCGCATGGCGAAGGCACAGACCCGCCTAGTTAAGATGCAGGGAGTGTTGTGCTTGGAGAAATTTAGATGTTTTTTTTTTTTGTTTTTTTTTTTTTTGCGTGTGTGCTTTTGCATGTAAATGTGAGTAGGTGCTGTCCTGATTGATGGCAATTAGCATTTTCTAACGGGAACAGATGTTCGGATTGCCAGGAGGCTGGTACCTAACGCCCACACCGCCATCTGCTCGCTGGGCAGGGCTGGAGGAAGCGCCCCGGCCCGCGGCCCTGCAGCCTTCGGTGGTGTGAGATTGTTTTGGGGGGGGGGTGGGGAGAAAAATAATAATAAAGATGTTTTCAGGGTTATAAATAGTTCATGCTGTGTAGGACGGGATGGAGCTTTCTCTCTGCCTCGCAGCCCGCATTCTGTGTGAACAATGGGAGTGGGGAAGGGGCACACAGGGTCAGCCCTGCGGCGCGTTGGTGAGGGGCGGCCTGGGGGGGCCATGGTGGAGGGTCGCCGTGCCTTGAATCAGTGTGCGGCTCGGAAGACCAGAGGAAGGATGGAGGTAACCGAGTTGGCAGGGAAGGGGCCGAGGGAGAGGTGTGTGGGGGGGCTCCACTCAAGGCTTGCTCAAGAACGCCAGACGGATGGCAGCATGGACTGGCGGGGGCACCCTGTTGTCCCACTTGCTGCCTGGGGGCCTCACGAGCTGGCTGAGGCTCAAGCCCTTCCCCTGGGAAACTGGGGAAGCATCCCTGGGCTTCTGGGAGGAGTCGGGGTGAGTCACACACAGCATGGCCTTGGGCCCAGCGCATTGCCGGGGCTGGCTGGCACGGGCCGGCCTGGTGCCCAGCTGTCTGAGGGGCCCTGGAAGGCAGGCCCTGGCCTCAGCGTGCCTGGCTCCTAGCCTTCTCCCCTTGGCCAACCCAGATGGCCCTGCTGCTCTTCCAGTAGCCAGCAGAGACATAGTCTCTTTCTTTCATTTTTTTCCCTTTTTGGCTTCTTAAAGCAAAACAGTTTGTTTGTTTGCTTGCTATAAAAAGAGCCGCCTCCCACCCTCCTCCCCTCCCTCTCTCCCTCCCTCCCCTGGGTGGCAGTCAGCAGCTTGCAGTGGCCTCCCCCAGTCCGAGCCTGCAGCCAGCACGCTCCTCCTGAGGCAGATGTCTGCGGGGGAATCTGTTGCCTGTCCCCAGGCCGCCCCGACAGATGTACCAGGCTTTAATTGGGGGCCTGAGCGGCCCGGCAGCCTCCTCTGTGGGCGGAGGTCCGCTGCTCGGCTGGGCTCATTTCCTGCTCTTGGACCGGTTCTCAGCCTTGGGGGGTGTCTTCCCCCAGCCGCGGACCCTGCGGGGTGCATGGGGCAGGCATGGAGGCCTGTCCGCTGCAGACGGTCCCTTCTTCTCCGGGCCGTCACTAATGTTTCCCTGGCAAAGCGCCTGCTGCGTTGGAAGTGCTCCAGGAGGAGAGGAAATATCCTCGTCCCCTTGGTGGGGATGTGGGATCGGGGGTTTGCTCTCCCCATCTGGATCTCCTGGTCCAGGTCCAGCAGAGCAGCCGCAAGCTTCCCGGACCTGGAGGCTGCCAGGGCCTCCGCACTGGAGGCAGGAGGAGTTTGTATCTAAAGGGGCGACCCTGGGGGCCGATGGTGCCACTGGGGGTGGGATGGTGGCGCAAAGCGGGCATGGGCAGGGTGCCTCCAGGGGAGGTACAGGTCAGACCACCCCTACACCCAGGCTGCAGAAACTCTGGGGGTTTACAGATGGCAGCCACTGAGTCAGGTCCTGCCCTCTCCTTAGAAATGCGGCCTCCCCACGTTTATCCCTTGGTGTCTGTGCTTTCACCCTGGGTCCACATCCTGCTGGCTCTGCTCTGTGGACCTGACGTCTGGGTGTCTCAGCCTGGCACTGTGGACATTGGGAGCGGGATAAATTCTTTGTCCTGGGAGCTCAGCAGCCTCCCCGGCCTCCGCCCCTCTGCCCACCAGGTGTGATAAGTCCCCCGACACGGCCCCCAGGGAGGCATAATTGCTTCCGCCGGGACCCACTGTTAATTTATTTTAGAGTGACTCCATTTCTGACATCTAACATTTGAGGGCTTACCGTGTACCAGGCACGTTGTAAGCCTTTACCAGCATTTACGCCCCATAACAGTGCCACAAGGGAGTGGCTATTACTTGCAGCCCACAGAAGAGGAACCCGGGGTTCAGAGGGGTCTGGGGACTTGCCCGAAGTCACATGACTAGTAAATGATGGGGCTGGGACTCAGAGCCCGGTGGACTGACCCAGAGCCTGCGTGTTATCAGTCGTTTATCTATTGTTACTGATCTGTTGCTACGTGGTGGGTGCTGCTCTAGGAGCCTGGGACCCATCGGTGGAATGTACATTCTAGAGACGGGAGGTGGGTGACGAACGTGGTAAATTACCTGGAATGTTAGCGCGTATAGTAGTTTCCTAGGGCTACCATAACAAATGACTGCAATCTGGGGGCTGAGCACAACCAAAATTTATAGCTTCATGGTTGTGGTGGCCGGAAGTCCAAGATCAAGGTGTTGGCAGGGTCGGCTCCTCCTGGAGACTCCTTCTGGAGATCTGTTCTGGGCCTCTGTCCCAGTGCCTGGGAGCCACCGGTGGTCCTGGGGGTGCAGCTCCGTCACTCCCATCTCTGCCTCTGTGTCTTTATGTGGCCTTCTCCCCGTGTCTCTGCATCCACATCTCCCCTCCACTCTCTTATATAGGCACTGGCCACTGCATTTAGGGCCTGCCCAAAGCTGGGATGCTTGCAACTTAAGATCCATAGCTAATTACATCAGCACAGACCCTGTTTCCAAATCCGGCCACATTCTGAGGTTCTGGGTGGATGTAAGTTTTGGGGAGGGGGTGCCATTCAAGCCACTAGAGTAAGTGATGCTGGGCATGGGAGTGTGCAGACTGTGTGCTGATGATGTGGAGGGGACAGCATGCACACGTGGTCTGTGATTCTTCAGCGGTGAAGCTCCTCCTAGAAATGCTGCCAGGGTTCTTGGAAGGAGGAAATGTTTGGAGAGGTGGCCTGTCCTCTCCTCTCTCCCCTTCCTGGCACGGCTCTCTCGGGAGGCGGGGGGACGTGCGCATTGTGAAGCCGGACAGCACCCATCCCACCCGTCCCCTGTCTCCCTTCTGGCAGCCACCAGTTTGTTCTCTGCATTTATGGGTCTGTTTCTGATTTGTTTGTTTGTTTACTTTGTTTTTTAGAGTCCACATATGAGTGGGATCATACGGTGTTTGTCTTTCTCCATCTGACTTATCTCACTTAGTGTAATGCTCTCTAGATCCATCCACATTGTCACAAATGACAAGATCTCATCCTTTTTGATGACTGCATAATATTCCATTGTACGTATAGACACCACATTGTCCTTATCCATTCATCTGTAGGTAGACACTTGGCTGCTTCCACATCTTGGCTAATACTGCTATTAATGTAAGGTGCATGTATCTCTTTGAATTAGCATTTTAGGTTTCTTTGTGTAAATAGCCAGTGTTGGAGTTACTGGATCCTCTGATATTTCTATTTTTAAATTTTTGAGAAGCCTCCATACTAATTTCCTCCTTTATTCATTCTTCACCAAATCCTGCGCCTACTGTGGTATTTGTGGAATGAAAGGATGCATGAGTCATCATGCTAGGTCCTGGGGATCCCAGATGAACAGGATGTGTTTCTGCCCCCAAGGAGCTTGTTGTCTCACAGAGGAGACAGACATGCTGCAGGTTATCTGTCCTTTGCGCTGAGGGCAGAGCTATGTAGAGGCAGAACAGATACTTTGGGGGTTCAGTGGAAGGGCTTTTGAACTGGGTCTTGAAGGATGCGTAGGAGTTTTCTGGGGAGAAAGAGGTGGACAGAGAACTGCATACAGAGAGAAGGCATGGAGATAAGGAAGGGCACAGCTTTTTAAGAGGGTGAGAGAGGTTGGCGGGAGTGTGGGAAGTAAGGTTGGGGGACTGGGGCCCTAGAATAGTGGTCCTGGGTGCTTACCGCCCAGCATCACGAGAGAGGATCGGACCACTTGATGAGGGTGCTTCCTGGGGAGCTGACCATGGTGGTCATGTGGTGAAGGATGGACCAGTGTCCTTTTGGGAATTTGCTGCCAGAGTTGGGACAGAGAGGATGAAGCTCTGGACTCGAGTGGGAGCAGGAGAGACAGAGGTGTCGATGTTTCCAGATTGTGGTAGAATTTCAAAGTTTACAATTCGGTGGCATTTAGTGCATTCACAGTGTTCATGGTGCAGCCCTCACCTCCACCTGGTTCCAGAAGGCTTTTGTCATCCCACAGTGAGACCCCCCCCCCATCAGCAGCCACTCTTCATCCCCATCCCTGAGCTGGCAAACATTAGTCCATTCTCTGTCTCCACGGATTTACCTATTCTGTACATTTCATGTCAATGGACCACCTCTGCCTTTTGGAGAATGATGTAGTGCATGTCTGCACCTCTTTTGTTGGTGTAACTGAGCAGCTCAGGTGGTTTTGATGGTCTGACATAAGGATCATGTCTGAACATGGATCTTTTCCTGGGCTGGTGTTGATACATGGTCCGATCCTCTCTCGTGATGCTGGGCGGTAAGCGTAGCCCCCGCGAGCCAGCAATCAGCAGAGTCAACAGCCTACGTACGGTAACAGCCATCCTGTCCCCACACGGCCACCACTTGTCACTTTCTGTACAGTGTTCACTAAATGACACCAGATGGTCAACACTGTATGGTAAGATAGGCTTTGTGCAAGGTGCTTTTGCCCAACTGTAGGCTGACGTGAGTGTTCTGAGCACTTGGAGGCTGGGCTTGGCTGAGCTATGACTGTAGGTTCAGTGCATTAAATGCACTTTTGACTTAGGATATCTTCAATTTGGGATGGGTTTAGTGGGGCGTAACCCCATTGTGAGTTGAGGGAGTTCCGTATTCCACTGTATGAATTGACCACATTCTGTGTGTCCATTTGTATGTTGAGGGACTGTTGGCTGTTGTGAGGCACCACATTTTTTAGGGCAAATTCCAGCACTCAGAGCATGTTTGTTGAATGAGGAAATAAAACTATGCCCCTGAATCCCTTAATCCTCACCCTTAAATCCCCACCCCACCACCAGAATGTCGACATCCCACCTTCAAGGAACAGGTGTTCCAATGCCTGCTGTGTGTTGAGGGGTCTTATTGTCAGACTTTAGGAATGTGGCCATCATCAGGGGTGGCTCAGAAATCTCAGAGTCTGTGGGATGCCCAGACCTACCCCTCACCCAGCGTTCCCGTGCCCAGAGCCTTCCCTGCTCCTGGCACCCTTCCTCTCAGGTGGGGCACCACCATGCCATCACCCCCTCTGAGCTCTGACTGCCCCGGGATCCCCGGGACTCCCAGTTGCTGGAGAGACACTGAGTCTGGCATTAGAGGTGGGTGGAGGGCAGAATCCTAACCGCTCAGCTCAGACATTCTCCTTCTGCTGCCCCTGTGTCCCACTTGCTCCAGACAAGATGGGGAAGAATACCAGCCCATCTCCACTTCACAGCCAGCCTCAGAACCCTGGGACCCTGCACCACTGTCCCTGTGAACCTCATGAGCGAGTCAGACTGGTGGGAGGCGGTGGGAGAGGCCCTGAGGCCCTGAAACCCGGATGAAGGCTGTGGAGGCACCAAGGGGAGGGGTTCAGCCAGGTGTGGAGGCTGCAGAGACCATGCAAGTGGGAGACGGGGGAGGGGCAGGGGTCCTCTCTGGGGGCAGAGAGCAGAGCAGGGCCCTGGCGAGGGTGGTGTCCCAGGGAATCCATGACCCTCACCTCCCGATGAATCCTCTGTGCATTTGGGGATCAGCCCAAGTGGTCACACCTTCTCGCCTCTGGACCCTCCTGATGCTGTCACATTGGGCATCAAGCCGCCCCCATCAGAAATCATGGTTTGTTCACCAGCCCGTTGGTGGTCTCCACCCTCTGGATTCAGCCACCTGAGGACAGGGTCCCGCCCTCCCATGCGCAGCGACTTTGTTCAACACACCTTGTTTGGGAGCAGAGCCCTGCTGAGCTCCCTGCTGCTCGGTGCTGCTGCTGTCCTGGGGCAACAGGATGCTCTGATTCTCCCCAAATACGGGGAGGGTGTCTGCAGCCGGGGGTGCTGGGGACCCGTGGGTGCTGGGGACCCGTGGGTGCTGCCTCCCTGGGACGAGAGGGTGGAAGCATTGAGACAGCCAGAAGAGCACCTCGCAGGAGTTGGCAGCCACATGCCCGGCTGGGTGATTCCATGCATCTGTGGAAGTCGGCGAGATTAGAAGGGCTGTTCCCTTGCTCATGAGCTGTATGAAGGCCCCCCGGCCCCCTGGACACCCCCACAGGAGAGGGTGTTGGAATGCTGAAATGACATGTGTCACCACGCAGCCAAGCTGTCAGGTCCCGCTACGGACAGTCTCATCCACTCTGAAGTCATAACGAGGGCCCAACAGATCTGGCGGTTGAGGGGGGGGTCAGGAGAATGATGCGCCCAGTCTTGGGGTGAGTCAGTGTCACCTCCTGGGGGTGGGTTGGCCCTCCGAGAGCAAGGGTTAGAAGGTCGGAGGGTGCATGGGGGCTTAGGGGTGTGAGGTTGATGCTGGGACACGCCTGGCTCTGAGAAATGCCCTTCTGGATGGCCGGCATTGAGAGGGCATTTCCTGCACTGGATGTCTTACCCCAGGACCGGGGTATCCGCTCCCCAGGGCACACGGCCTCCTGTCCACCCCGGGCCTCCACGATGGTGGACCCGAGCCCCTGGGGGCTGAGTTGGGTCCCTGGTCTCCATCAGCCATAGTTGGAGACCCTCACTGCACCCCTCCCCTTTTTACGAAGCTGCTGTGTGTTCCAGGAGCTGGGGGAGCAGGCGGAGTGGTGTTGTAACAGGGAGGGTAGATCTTGGTCCCCCAGGCACCCTGGCATTGGGCACCGGGCAGCCCAAGGCCCCAGAGGGACAGTGTCTGTGGCTGTGATAACTGTTCCCAAGACCCAGTACAGAGGGCTCCAGCCTTGAGGGGGGGGGCTCCGGAGCTTTGCTCTTGCAGGGACACGCACATGTCTGCACATGTTAGCACACTTAGGCACACGTCCACACATACTGAGCACATGTCTGTACACACCCGCACACAGCAAACACATATGCACATGCCTGCACATGTCCACACGTATCAGCGCACATACGCACACTCTGCACGTTAGCACACTTATGCACACGTCCACAATACTGACCAACTGCACACTTCTGTTCATATCCACGTCTTCACAACATTCGCACACACCGGACACACGTCTTCACGCTTCCGCACCCCCCGCACACTCTCGCAGCGCCCCAGGGTCCCACCTTCTGTCCGTGACGTCAGCATACAGGTGCAGGCTCCCCAGCATCACGGGGCGTAGTGGGAAGCCTCCCGACTCTCCTGGTCCTCATGCTCTTTTCAGGTGCCCTGTCCCGGGCCAGCTGCCCTCAGGCTATCCCCAAGAGGGGCAAGGAGGCGCGCCCTCTCCCTGCTGTGCCCACCTGAGCCGCCAGCTGGCCCCAGACGCCCCAGGATGAGGGGAGTGGTCCTGCTGAGGTGCAAGCCCAGCTCCTTCCCACTGGCCACACAGCTCCCTGTCCCAGAGGAGACAGAGCGTGTGGCCCGAGGATGCTCCAGAAGGGGCTTGTTCTCTGTGCGTTGCCCTGACCCGGGGTGTGGCCACCAGGGCCCAGGGCCGGGCCACGGCCAGTCCTCCTTCCTGGGCTGGAGCCCACACGGCCATAGCTCTTCACGCTAACTGTGTGGAGCTCTGGTAAGTGACACCCTGCTCTGACCGCACACTGGGAACGTTGCAGAAACTCACTGGGGTCCTCACAGCCCCACGAGGCAGGCCCCATTATCACTCCCACTTTATAGACCCAGAAGGTAAAGCGACATGCTTCAGAGCCTCACACTTCCTGGGGGGCTGGGATGCCTGGCCCAGCGAGGGGCAGGGGCGCATCTCCCCCAAGCACACAGAGCCTGCTCCCACCCGCGTCAGGTCCCAGCGGCCGTCTGTCCTTCAGGGCCCCCGCCTGGCACGCTGGTCTCCCCTGCAGTGGCCCCAGCGCAGACTGTGCTCCCTTCCACCCTGACCGTGAAGGCTGCGGCAGAGCGTGGCCTGTCCCACACTGCCTGTGGCCCATCTGTGCTCAGTCGTGATCCCTAAAATATTCAGTCCCTGCCCCTGGGATGTGTTTCCTCAGATCCTCCACACCCTGGCGTCCTGTTGCCTCCCAAAAGCCCGGCATTTGCCTGGCCCCATCTCCGTGCTTCTGCTCACCCTTCTTTCACCTCCTCCTCCTCTGGGACTTCAACCATGCGGCTTCTGCCCACCCCCTGGCCCAGCTCAGGGCTCCCCGCCCCAGGAGCCACCCCTGTATACACAGGGGACCTGACAGAAGGCCCTGCTAGCTCTGTGGGACTGAGGGTGGGGCCACAGGTGATCTGTGCTGGTGACGTGGGCCTTACTGGATGGGGGGCATCTGGGCACCGAGGAAGGTGGCCGCTCCCAGTAGCTCCATTTACGAGGCACTTGCTACGTGTCAGGCACTGAAGCTAGGCTTCCATATCGTCATGCCCGTGACAATCAGATGGTGCAGGTGCCGTACTCGACATCGGTTTTCAGATGGTGGAAGGGAAGGTCCGGGGGATCAGGTGGCTCGCGCAGGGTCTCGCGGCCAGTGAGGGGCGGAGCGGGGATGTGAACTCAGGTGCCCTGTGGAGGCCTCCTGAGTTGAGTGTAACTGCCTGTGGTGGCCCCCAGGGTCCTCGTTAGAGGATGGTTTCCCTCTGGTCGTTTTTGATCCAGGGGCACGCCTCACCCTGTGATTCCGGGTTGGATGCATGAGTGGCGGTCAAGGTGAGAAGTTCGCCTTCTGGGAGGATTTGAGCACACCCTGCGCCGGCGTCCTCCCCGTCCCCAAGATGACGTTTCCCCCGCTTTCCCTGTTGCTGGTGTGCTCGTCTCCTGGCCTCCAGCACAGCGAAGGTGACAGCTTCTTCCCAGCCTGTCTCTGCCTGCGATTGTTACCCACACTGACAGTCCCCCGGCTTCGGGTTGACTCTAATGGCTGAGCAGAATAAATTAGCATAAAACAGTTAAAACCCAATTTCCTAATACCTTTTTTTCTCATTTACTACCCAGGTGTTTAGATTCAATTTCTTGCAAATGACACCTGAACATCATTACGGCCTCTAATAATTGTGCATTTCGATAGCAAATAGACCTAATGATGCCAGGCAGGCAGCAGGAAGGGTCTAGCCTATCTGTGGGTGGAAACTTCTGGGGGGAAAATATGGCTTCAGTTTCAATCAGGGCCCCCCGTGCTGGGGGGAGTTGGGGGCGTCTGCCCTTGGAGGAGGACGCTGTCCCAGCTTCTGGCTGAAAGCCGCCAGCCGTCATTTAGCAAAGCCTGCTTGGTGCTTTTCTAAAAGTAGGTTTTGCTTCTCAAATGTGTTTCTTTAGCAAGTGTTTTGCTTTTTCTCCCCTCTTAGGATCTGTCTTTTTGGACACGGGCCTTGAGACTAGTCTTGGTCACACACGGACAGCACCTTGTCTGCAGCAGTTTCCCTGGTGGGTCTCCTGGAGCTCTGTGGCCTTCTGTTGAGACACAGCTCCTGTTCTTTACCAGTGTAGTGCCTGGCTGGTGGCCATAGGTTCGGATGGACTGCAGTTCCTCTTGGAGTTTTGGGGTGATCCATTTTCCTGGACTCACCATCCCGGGATCCACAGCCTAGGTGTGCTCTAATGGGCACGTCCACCTTGGCAGCTTGGGACTGCCTCTCCCTGTTTGTAGGGAGCTGCCCCTACAGTCCCTCTTCGTCCTCCTGTTCAGGCCCAGACCTCTGGTCTCGGCCTGAGAAGCGACCCGATCAGGATTGAAATGGCACCAGCCTCTTTCCCAGTCCTGCCCTCGGGAGAACAGTGGGGGGCACAGCATCTGCACACCCCGGTGGGCTTTCGGTCCCCTTGCGTCTGTGCTCATGGTCGGAGCAGTCTCGCACACGCGCCCTCTGCGTTACTGTTAGGTGCACACAGCTTTTAGAAACTTCCAGCATTGGTTTCTCCCTTTCCATCTTCCTGCAGACCTATTACTTGCATTTGGGGTTGGCATTCCATTGCGCAAATATCTTCCCCCATAGTGGGAAACAAAACAGCTGTGATTAGCCTAATGAGTGATTAATTAACAGGTGGGCTGGCTGGATCACAGGGAGGTGCTGACCCTGCTGGAGAGTGGCAGGGGTGGAGTGGCCCGTTGTGGCTCAATGGGCCGAGCCCACCCCTGCCCAGCCGCGTTGGACTGCCGCCGTGCACACGTGCACACGTGCGGGGCTGCGCATGTACCTGTGGGCACAGGCCGTCAGGGGGCTGGGGCCGCTGCCCACCCAGCGTCCAGAAGGGGTGTCCACCAAGGGAGACACTCCACAAGGTCTCTGCTGGCCACGTCCAAAGAGTGTGTGTGTTTCTGTGTGCACATTTCCAATAAATACATAGGAATATTCACCCATAATTGAATGATGAAAATGATCTTAATTGGCAATTATGCAAAATTTCGAAATATCTCTGGGTGGAAAAGGTCGGAGGCTTCAGAATGGTTTTGTTTCATAAATCGGGCTGGAGTGACTTGGGGGGGGTTGCGGAGGGCTTGGGAAATTCTTGCTGACTTTCTTGAAGCGATTGAGCATAACTGGGAGAGGCTGCGGCTGGCCAGGGAGGAGGGCCCGGGACTGGCAGGCTCTGGGGAGGAGCATCGTGGGCAGGAGGAGGGAGATGGTAGGTGAGTGACCCGTCCTCGCTGCCTTCTCCAGGAGATGCTCTGTTCTGCTCCTACTGTAATTAAATGTTAATTTTCTTCTTGGAAGTCAAAGGAAGCACCGTGCCAGAAGCAGATCCGGGGCCCCCTCCCCTGCCTCCCAGCGTGGGACCAATGTGGGGAGGTCTTGTTTGCTCTCCCCCCTCGCTGGGAAGGCTGGGAGAGGGGTCCAGGCTTCTGAGTAACACCCCCCACCCCACTGTCCGGCAGGGCAGCCTCAACCCAGTGGCTGGCAGACACGCGAGTGACCACAGTGGGAGCATGGCTGCCAGCACCCAGTGTGTCCACCGGAGCCAGCCCACCGCCAGAGTCCCATCATGCTGGGGACTGTCTCAGAGCCCCCATGAGGGGCGTCTTGGCGGCTACTCTCCCTTAGGCAAGGGCTGCCAACCAGCTGGGGAGTGGGCTTGGCAAGACCAGGTTCATGCACTGACCCTGCCCTGGGGACAGCTTTAAGTGGAAGCGCTTCACCCCAATTCTCGAATAGGTCTGTGCAAGTGTCCTGGGGCTGCATGGAGTCTCTCACAGCTCTGGAGGCCGGAAGTCTGAGATTCAGGTGCCTGAAGGTCTGCGGGAGGATCCTTCCTGCCGTGGCCTTGAACTCAGCGCAGCCGGAGGGGACAGCGCTGGAGACATGCACCTAGCGGGGTCCGCAGGCGATGGGGAAAAGGCATAGAGCGAGTGCGTGCACCTACGTGTGACGCTGACCTTGAAAAATAAAACCGGTCATTTTACCAGCCGAGATGGGTTTATTCTGGAAGGGCAGAGAATTGCATCCCGGGACACGAAAGCCACCGCGGAACCACAGGCAGGTCCACAGAACAAAGCAGAGAAGGCTCTTTTATGGAGCGAAGGGGCCGCTGGGAGGGCTGTTGTAAACAGAAAGTCCATTGGAGTAAACTGGGAAATGGAAGTCTGGGGGCTTCTCATTGGCTGAGCTGTGACAGTCTGTCATTGGCTGGGCTGTGACTCTCTCATTGGATGAGCTATGACAGTTCTCATTGGCTGGGCTGTGACTCTCATTGGATGAGCTGTGACAGTCTGTCATTGGCTGGGCTGTGACTCTCTCATTGGATGAGCTATGACAGTTCTCGTTGGCTGGGCTGTGACTCATTGGATGAGCTGTGACAGTCTGTCATTGGCTGGGCTGTGACTCATTGGATGAGCTATGACAGTTCTCATTGGCTGGGCTGTGACTCTCATTGGATGAGCTGTGACAGTCTGTCATTGGCTGGGCTGTGACTCTCTCATTGGATGAGCTATGACAGTTCTCGTTGGCTGGGCTGTGACTCATTGGATGAGCTGTGACAGTCTGTCATTGGCTGGGCTGTGACTCATTGGATGAGCTATGACAGTTCTCATTGGCTGGGCTGTGACTCTCTCATTGGATGAGCTGTGACAGTCTGTCATTGGCTGGGCTGTGAATCTCTCATTGGCTGAACCATGACAGTGTTTTATTGGCTGGGCTGTTGCTGGGGCAGGAGGAAACTGGCCTCCCTCCTGCTGGGTTATCCACATGCAAGGTGCTCTGTCTCCTCTTGGGTCTGCTTGTAACTCCAAGTGATAGGGAGCGAGCTTCTCCTGCCACCTGACTCCATTCTAGCTGAAGTGTCCCTTTATTAATTCTCACAGTGTGAGTGTGTGAGCATGAGCGAGTGTGGAGAAGCGTGTTTGGCAAACACACGCATACACGCACACATCCAGCCTTGGCCTCACTGCTGAGCCCCAGTGCAGGGGTCCAGCCCGGGGGCTTGTTGGGTCAGCAGAGGCCACAGGAGGACGGGGATCCAGTGGGGTTAGGTGTTCTCCGTCCCCTAGTCTGTGGTTCTCTCCGGAGGGTGTGTGCCCAGGCCTGTGGTCTCCAAGGAGCAGATCCAGACCCCCTAATGCCAGGCTGCCTGTCCCGTCCCTGCTTTGGGGGACCCAGGGGCTGCCGAGACGAGCTCTTCAGGGCATGTCAGTGAGATTTTCCCTTGTGGTTGTTGGGCCCTTTGGCCGCAAGCCAGCAAGTGGGGCCCTGCGAATCCTGCTTCTTATGTGGAAAGGAGACCCTGCAGGTCCTGGTCTCCTGGGACCGGGTTTGATGGGAGTCAAATCTCCCTTCCCCCCTCTCTCCCACGTGGCTGCCCTCCCTCCACCCACTGTCACGTGTCTGGTTCCCAGTCCCCCTCTCGTCAGCCACCTTGCTGTTCTGTGGCTCTGTGCCCACCTCCCCGAGGTCCAAATGCCCCACCTTTGGTACTTTAAATCTGCATTTTGCTATGAAATATTAAAAACAGCAGCCAGTGCCATTTGGAGTACTTGCCAGATGCTTCTCACTGTTGAACACTATGCCCTGCATCTGCTCTCCCCTCCCCCCTGCCCTCCCCTTCCTCCCCTGTCCTCGCTCTGGGCCCAGAGCAGGAGGAAGGGGGGTTTCCTGCAGCTGCTGCTGAAGGCTGGGTGAGGGGCTTCCCCACCAGCCCCTCCCAACCCCAGGTCTTAGTGGTGACAGCTGATGGGGGAGTGGGCGGGCGTGGCTCTCAAAGGCACAGGTTCCACCCCATGTCCCCTTGGAGAACAGTGTCTTGTCTTCACTTGAAAGCTTCCCCAAGGGGCTCCTGGGTGGCTCCGTCGTTAAGCGTCTGCCTTCGGCTCAGGTCATGGTCCCAGGGTCCTGGGATCGAGCCCCACGTCGGGCTCCCTGCTCGGCAGGAAGCCTGCTTCTCCCTCTGCCACTCCCACTGCTTGTGTTCCCTCCCTTGCTGTGTCTCTCTCTGTCAAATAAATAAAATCTTTAAAAAAAAAAAAGAAAAAGCTTCCCCAAGAAGCCTGTGGCTAGAGCCCCAAGCAAGTGGTTCCCACTGATGGGCTGAGGGGCAGATGGGGGTGGAGGGTGGGCCTGCCCTGGCGGCAGCCCAGGATTTCAGTGGCCAGTGGCCAAGGTGGGACCCGGGCTCCTGACCTCTTGGTCTTTGCTTCGCCGTCGCCATCTGCTATGTGTCAGTGTGAGTCTCTGCGTACACCGCATCACCGAGCGGCTTCCGTGAGCTGGGCGCCCAGCGGGAGGCAGAATGGGTCAGTGCCTGGCCCCGGGCGGGCTGCACCAGGGCTGCCGTGTGTCTGTATGCACCCCGAAGGCCCTCAGATAAGGACGCTGTTGGTTGCTGGGGCTGCCATAGGTAAGAAATCTCAAATGATGGAAACGTACACTCTCCCGGTTCTGGAGGCCCCCTGTCCACATTCGAGGTGTGCGTGCCGGCTCGGCTCCTCCTGGAGGCTCCACGGGAGAGTGCGCCTCTGTGCCAGGCCTCTGTCCCCACTTCTGGTGGTTGCTGGTGGTCCTTTGTGTGTAGACACATCGCTCCCATCTCTGTGTCAGCCTTCACGCAGTCCTCTCCGTATGTCTCTTAGAAGGCACTGCCGCTCATTGGATTTCTGCCCCCCTAGTCCAGGAGATTTCATCTCCATTCTTATTTTAATTACATATGCAAAGAATGTTTTTCCAAATAAAGTCACTTTCTGAGTTCCCAGTGGACATGAACTTTGGGGGAATGCTATCTGACCCACTACAGACCAGAAGGCCCGAGAGGCAGGCAACACCCGAGACCCCTGGGCTCGCGCCTGAGGCAGGCACCCTGTCTGAAGCCCTGCTCGGCGCTCCCCACGCCCTGCTCCCGTGGGTGCCGCTCTGCCTCCCACCCCTGCAGCTTTTGCCAGACCATGTCTCTCCCCTCACAGTCTTTCCTCCGGCTTCCTTCCCTGGCATCCTGGTCCCAACTGCCCCTCTGCGTCCCTGGGGTGTGTGACCTGCCAAGCAGCCGCCCCCGGGCTATAGCCAGGTGTGGGGACATTCTCAGTGTGGCCCAGCTGCAGCCCTCCGTGGACGCCGTGAATCTGGTCTCAGCTCGCCTTGCAGGGGCTGGGCCTGAACAGAGGTTTGCAGGCCCTTCTTGTGGGTGGGGGGAGAGCAGGAGCCTTCAAGGGAGAGAACGCTTGGCTGAAGGGAGGCAGTGAACAGAAGCAGGGAGCTGGACGCAGAGAGTGGAGGTGGGGCGGCCCTGCTGCCGTCGTCCACAGGGACGGGGATCAGGGTGAAGAGGCTCCAGCAGCGGTGGTTCTGGGGAGAGCAGAGCAGTGGGGCAGAGACCAGCCTCCTGGCTACACTGTGTCAGCGGATGGGGGCAGGGGGGACGTGGTCCAGGGATCAAACGTGGGTTAGCTGCAGATTCCTTGGTGAAAAGTGACGGCCACTGGGGAAGGCCAGTGACAAGAGTGTGAGGATGGAGCTGCTCTGATGGGAGTCAGTGGACAGTGTTGCAGCATCCCCCCCACCCCGACCCTGGAGAGCCTAGGCGGAAAGATCCAGGTGTGGCAGATGGGGTCCCAGCTGGCAGGGAGGTCAGGCGGGAAGTAGGGTCTGCTCAGGCCCATGTGCCCTGAGCAAGTCCCCACCTCTCGGGTCCCTCGTTTATGAAATGGAGACCATGTGGCTCCTGCCTTTCCAGAGTTGCCAGGGACAGGAAACGGGACACAGAAGGAGGCACCACTTACGGAAACGCTCAGGGAACGTTGGCAATGCCTGGCAGTGCGAGGCTTACCCTCAGGTCGATTCCTACAGATGGGTGCCGTTAGCTCATGATTACAGGTAAACAGCATGCATTGCTCCAGCCATAAATTAGGCAGAGCTTCAGCTTCCTTCCGTGATTCTGGCGAGCCTGACGGAGACCCCCAGGAGGCCTGGCTACGGTTGGAGGGTGGTATTGCCCGGTACTCGGGAGAACCTCCATCTGGGGTGTGCAAGGCTCAGGCTCCTCACAGTGTAATGGGGACGCACTCCCCTGGTCCTCTGAGCCCTTCCCTTTGTCCTCCTTTGCTGCGGCCGCTCCAGCTTTCCTGTCCCCACGTACATGGCTTTGCCCACTCCTGGACGCTCCACCTTATTCAGGTCAGACTCAAGGTCAACAGAGACTAAAGCGCTGGGTTGGAAGGAGAGCTCGGGCTCAGTCTGTCCCTCCTCGCTGGACAGGCAGGCACACACATGCGTGTGTGTGTGCATGTACATACCTGCACGTGCATGCTCACACACACGTCTGTGCACATGAACACGCGCGCATGCAAGCACATGCGTGTGTGCATGTAGAATGCTGAGAGCAATGTGGGTGTGTGCTCACACACGTGTGCTTGTTCATTCGTGTGCACTGCATGTTTGCAAGTACACACCTGTGGACAGAGGGAAGAGAGCGCAGACCTCCCGGACCGCTTGCAGAACCAGGTCCTGCCCCTGCCAGGAACCAGTTGTTGCCACTGCCCGTTGGATGGAGCCCTTGGGGGAAGTTACTGGACATCTGGGCAAAGCAGAGCAGAAATGAAATAACTGCCAGATTTGCAGCATGTTACCTGTTTTTATTAAAAATCAATGACACAATAGAGCGATTCCACTCTATCTTACTTAAACAGTATCTGCTGCATGGGAGCCAGGAGGGGGAGGGGGCCCCGGGGCCAGAGGGGGGCCCGCTGGCGGCGGGGGAGGCCGCCGGCTCTGTGAGCTGCTCTGCTTCCAGCCGCGCTCCCCCTCCATAAAATAACCAGCTCATCTCAGCCCCATCAGAGCCGGGATTTACTGCCGGGCCTGCAATTGCCTGCCACACGCCTCTCTCGGTTTTATTCCTGCTATTTATCATGCCAGGCCCTGCCTCAGCGCCAGAGGGACAGTTAATCAAGGCAGACTTTCTACCTTGTCATCCGGGATTCTGCTGGCAGAAAATGTGAACCATAAAATTAAAATCACGGGAAGTCTGGAATTTGCAAGGAAGCTGGTGGTTTGGGGAGGAGGAGAAGAAAGAGATTTCCCCAGCTCCCTGCCCCGCATCTGGACACACCAAAACACTGAGCTGTGGGGACTCACGGCCCCGCATTCATTTCCCCCTGCAGGCGAGCTCCCAGGCAGTGCCTCGCAGTCCTCACCCCGCCCCTTGCCTTCCATCCCTGGGCTGCCACTCTGTTCCTGCCCCCGGATACCCCTCTCCTCTGGAGGAAATACAGGTGAGCGTCCTGGCTGTACCAGAGTCAGGAGGTGAGCACCCTGGGGATTAGTGAGGTGATGGTGCAGGTCCCACCAGAAGAGCAGCCTCCCCCTGCCCCCCGCCACCTGGATGGCCCTCCAGGCCAACCTGTCCCCCTGCCCACCCCTTGTGGTCCTGGGCCAGACAGGGGGACATGGAAGGCCCCAGAGAGCAGAGGAGCCCACCTCTGTGGAGTCTGGCTGTGCTGGGGCGTGGGGCGAATTTTCTAGCTGTTTCCAGAGATCCCAGAGAACCAGATTAGCATTTCAAGCTGGAGAAAGCAGAGCACCTCTGCTCTGGGAGGCTAGAGCCATACACAGGGGGCCTTGGCTCATCGTTTAATCTCGGAGAGCAGGGGAAATGGATTGCTTCCAGATCCTTCCAGACCTTTCTGTGAAAAATGGGGCAGATTTTATTCCCTGTTTAATTTTATTATGTGGAGGAGCCGGCTGGGGAAAGGGGAAGAGGGAGAAAGAACTGGTAAAACCCGGTGCGCTCGGGCTGGCTGGGCCTGTGGGTTTAGACCTGTCTCGCAATCAGGCCAGATGCCTTCTGAGGACCACTGTGGCGGGAGACAAGGGGTTTCAGAGGGCACAGCCCAGGGCCTGCCTCTGGTGGGCATGTTTGGGGAGCCTTGTGTTTGGGAATGGGGTCTCCCGATTCTGGGCTGCCTTCGTGCCCCCAGAGCAGGTGTCAGGGCCGGGTGATCGAGGGTGTCAGCGGTTTGCGGCTTCAGTTCAGAGGTGCCCTGGGCTTTCCCGCTCTGGTGCTGCCTTCCTGCGCTCATTATTTATTTAACCATCATGATTCTGGAGGAGCCAAGGGAGAAAAGGGACTGGGGGGCGGGGTTGGGCAGAGCGACCCTGTCATCGCCCTCACCCCCGATGGAGCCTCGAAAGAACAATGTTCGAGTGGGCAGCTGTCAGTCAAGGCCATCTGTCCCTGAGGGCTTAGGAACCAGCCAAGGTCACAGCAGGCCTCTCAGGAGGTCTGCTGGAGTCGGGCAGGGTGGGGGGCAGCTGGGCGGTGCAGGGAATCCAGGGGGCGGCTGGGGTGGGGGGCTGCAGGGGTGAAGCCACAAATACCACAGGCACCGAAATGAAAGCCCAGCTTCAGTTTAGACTGGGCTGTCTGGAACCTTCCAGTTCTAACCGAGGTGGTCCCCAGGGCAGAAGAGGCTGGATCCAGCAAGGATCCCCTTTTCGTGCGCCCTGCACCTGCCTCCCCTCCAGGATGCAAAAACACCACCAGGGCCCTGGGTGGGAGTGGGGGTGCAGCAGAAGGAGTCGGCGAGCTTCAGTGTCACGGGGGGACCGCCAGCTCTCAGCCTGGACGGAGGCTGGTTGAGGAGTCCAGACCCCTGACCGAGCCCTCCCCTCCATGTGCCCTGTCTGAGCTGCGCTCTTCCTCTGCATCCTCCGCCCTGCATGACCCGAAACCCGTATCACGTGTCCCCTGCTCTGGCCACATGGAGATGGACTTCGAGGGTGCCGTCTGCCACCAGGCCTCAGTCTCTGCCCGGCCCCTCCCTGACCCCACTCTTCTTCGGGCACGCCCAAGGCCGTTCCCGTCTGCACAGCCGCACACACGTGTGCGTGCACACGCACACACGCACACGTGCACTTTTGTGCTGCAGAGCTCCCGCGACCCCGAGACGGCCCCCAGTGACGTTGCCTTGGATTTGGAAAGCATTATGTGATTTAGCTGTTGTTATAGATTTACCTTCCTAATTATGTTTGGCTTAGAACAATGTTAAAATTGTTTTGCATTCCCTGGGTACACAGAGCCTGGGCGTGGGAGGAGGTGGCTGGGGATGCACGAGATGGCAGGGAGAAGCTGCTCAGGATGTGAAGGCTGTCAGGGAGAAGCCGACGGGGTGAAGATTGGTCTGTGCAGAGAGAACCTGCAGACAAACAGGTATGAGCTCCTAGGGTTGCTGGCAGCCAGCAGAGCGGGCGGGGGCTCCTGGGGGCAGGTTTGGAGGACCCGGGACCTGAGCCCGATGGCCAACAGTCATTCGTTCCTACTCTGCACTGGGCACTGCTTGGAGAACTTCCTTTGAATTGACTCGTTGAACCCCACAACCACCCCGATGAGGTGTGTGCTGTCGGTGTTCTCCTTTTACGGGGGGTACAGTGAGGCCCAGAGAGGGGAAGCCCCTGGCCCAAGGGCCCGAAGCTGACATGTGGCCATGCCAGGCTTGAACCCTCTGTGTTAGGCCATGTCTGCTGAGACGGAGGCTCTGAACAAAGTTTCCACAGGCGACCAGCAAAGGTCAGAGTCACAGGCACATCTTACTCCTGGGAGGGGTTCCTCCTCCCTCCTTCCCTCCCGGGCCTGGGAAGTAGGGAATGTCCCCTTGCCGAAGTCAGTTATTTCAGGGGTAGCCCTTGCTGGTACGCGTGGAGCAAGGGGCACAGCTTTGGGGACGAAACCCGGGGAGACTTTTGGGACCGTGAAGTGCATGCCCTTGTTCTTCTAGAAGAACCTTAGTTTCACAGAGGTGTTCCCTCCCTTGGTACTTCTGTTCATAGATAGATGTGTGCACCTTTTGACTTAGAACTTGGATTTCTCACTTGCTTGGATGAGAGTCTATTGCAGATGCAGGGTAGTGCGCTCAGTCCTTCCCTGACCCCCTTGGCTCCAAAGCCCATCTCTGAAGGAATGGTTCTCTCCCCGTCAGTGCTCCTGAGCAAGACGGAGATCTCCCTAAAGTTCAGATTAATATGGATTTGAAACAACATGACTTTAGTCCTCTCTTTCCTAAGTAAGATACAGAACATATCTGGGCCCCTTTGCCCTCTTGGCTAATCCCGTATCCAAAGTCCGACAGCCAGAACCCTGGGTGCCAAGGACAGCCGAGGCCCCACGCTAATTCCTGGCTTCATGTGATCTGGATATCCCCAAGAGTGTCAGATAGGAGCAGAGCTCATAATGGTGGAGATGAGCTGTTAATCTTTTGTGGGCTTGTCTGTGAAGCCGAGCCAGTGAGGCCCTTTTACTCCCGGCTCTGGCCAGGTGTGTTGTTTCCAGGTGGATGGGGCTGCTTACTGCCCACATTACCCAGAAATTAGCACGCTTTCACTGTCAGCCTGGTCTCTGTGGCAAGAAACCTTTTCTCTCTGCACTGAGGTCTTTGCATTTTGCAGGCAGATCTGGTCCTGCGCTCAGGAGCTCGGTCCAGCTCCTTTTAAGAGGACCTGGCAGGGATGCGGGGTTTCTCCCACTCCCCACCCCTCAAATCCCAAGCCCGCTCACAGCGCCCCAGCTGATGGGTAGGAGAGCAGCTGCCGAGATTCTCCCCTCTAGTTGTCGAGGCAGCAAGGACGATTTTGAAACCCCTCAAGGACAGGAGCAGCCTGTCTGCGTTCTTTGCCTGTCCTCCATCTACCTGGAAGCCTCAGCAGATGCTGCTCAGCTGGAGCGTGTAGGGGCTGAGAAGAGGAATAGCGGACTTTTATGTCCTACTGTGATGGAAACGTTGGGATTTTTGCCCTGTTGTAAAGCTGGGAGACTCTGATTTGTTTCGTGGGTTCAGCCTGCCCTAGTGCTTTCAACAGTTCCAGATTTTTCCATCTTGGGAGTTGAGGGACATGGGTCCCCCAGGTCCTCATCATGTGTAACAGTCAGTTCTTGCTGCATAACCAACTACCCCATAAGTCAGAGTGTTAAAACAGTAATAATTTGTAGTAGTCAAGCCTCATTTGTGGATTCTGTATTTGTGAGTTTGCCGTCTTGCTGACATTTATTGGTAACCCCCACATCAGTATTAATGGCACTTCTGTGGTCATTCGTGGACACGTGTGGAGCAGTTTGGTCTGGTGCAGGTGCTCCGAGCCGAGGTGGGCAAGGGGACACCTCTCATGCTGGAGACAGGTGGTCTACTTACTCCCACGGTTTTTGCATTTTTGTTGGTGGTGACTGTGCTATTCAGAATGGCCCCAAGTGTAGTCCTGAAGTGCTGTCTGGTCTTCCGGAGCTCGGAGGGCTCCGATGTGCTCTGTGGGGAAACAAGCATCAGATAAGCTTCGTGCAGGCATGCATTACAGCACTGTTGGCGATGAGCTCGATGTTCATGAATCGGCAGCATATGCTAAAGAGAGCATCTTTAAACAGAAGCACACACACAGGAGGCTTGTGTACTGATGGGCCGATGAAATGGTTGTGACCACAGCCCCGTATTTCCGCTACGGGCCATGATTCGGTATTCAGTCATTCAGGGCTAGCGACTTTCTGAACCATATCTCCAGGAATCTAGAGAACCGACGGCGTTCTTACTTGTGGGTCGGCAGGTTGGCCGGGTATTGGCTCATCTGGGCAGGGCTCGGCTTCAAGCTGTGGGTTGGCCAAGCATGTCCCCTTGCTCTGAGGGGGCTCATCCTGGGTCCCCAGCAGCTCCCAGGGGGTGTTCTGCTGCCCACGGCAGAGGCACACACAGAAGGAGACACAGATGCCTTGAATCACATCTGCCGACCTCCCACTGGTCAAAGCCAGGCACGTGGCCAAGCCCATGCCCGAGCGTGGGGAACTATGCATCAGTTCTACAAAGTCACGTGATAGGGTGGGGACGCCCACGTGTGAACAGTTGGGGCCATCCCTAGACACTTTGCCTAGGGAGGGTCCCCACGTCAATTGATCCAAAACCTGGATAGCTGGGTGGGGGTGGGGATGTGGCAAAGCAGTCCTGGCCCAGAGGCAGGGGAGAGGAGGGTGTGCTGGGGCACTTGCTCCTCATTTGCCTGGTCGCACCTGGGTGTCCTCCCGTCTGTCCGTGGAAACACTGCTCCGACAGGCAGGCTTGCTGACCTTGACAGTGCCCACAGGTTGGAGGTGCCCGTGTGGGTGACCCGGCGCATGCACTTGGAGGGACGGAGGACGAGGCAGGCTAATTAATGCAGGGGTGGAGTGGGGACAGTGAGAGAGGGATCCCGAAAGCTCCAGTGGTGTTCTGAGGGTTTTATTTAACGGCATCCTTTATACACTTACCAAGTTAAGCATAAAGTACCGATCTGTAGGGAGCCAGCCTTGCCAGCGGTGGGGCCTGTCCTAGAGACCTACTTGTCTCATGGAGGAGAGAAGCCGGGCAGAATTTCTAGGATCATTCCGATTAGGTCTCCTTTGGAGAGCTTGTACTGCGTTTGCTTTTTCATTTTTTTCCTTCCCCTGCCTTAGGGCATCTCCCTGGTTCCTCATCAGTAAACGAATCTGTTCCCTTCACATCTGGGACGCAGGGCCTTTGATACCAACGTTCGTGGGAGGGAGGGAAGAATAATTAACAGATTAATTAATTATCCTTTGTTTCCACTTCAAACAAATAAGGTAGTTTTTTTTTTAGCCAAACAGGTTGCACGTGAATAAAGGGCGATTAGTGACCATTTTAATGAACATGTGCTGGTAATGAATGCAGACAGAGTCCCTGCCGTCCTAGAAATCCAGCACGTGTGGGAATAGCCCCACTGTGGGCCGAGCTGGCTTCGGTGGCCCAAGAAGTGAAGCTCCACGTAGGTGTTTCTGTGAAAACAAAACAAAACACCCAATGCACCACATTTCACTTTTGCAAAAGAATTGAAAGTAGGGTCTTGAGATGTGTGTACGCCCATGTTCATGGCGGGACGACTCACGGTCGCTGAAAGGTGGGAGCAGCCCAGGTGTCCATTGGTGGATGGATGGATGAACTAAATGTGGTCCATCCACATGGTGGGATATTATTCAGCCAGAAGGAAGGACATCCTGACACCTGCTACACGGTTGGACCTTGAGGACATGATGCTGAGTGGCCAGCCAGTCACAAAAGGACAAATACTGGAGGATTCCACTTCTGTGAGGTCCCTAGAGTCATCGAGTTCATAGAGACAGATAATAGAGTGGTGGGGGCCAGGGGTCAGGGTGGGGATGGGGTGACGGCTGGACAAGAATGTGAATGTACTTGATGCCGCCGAGCTGGACCCTTAGACATGGTTAAGATGGTCCATGTCTGGACCGAGGGGACAAAACTCTGACCAGAGGCCTGTGGGACCCTAACCCTGTGTTTGCCCAGGACATTGGTTCGGTGTTTGCTAATTCAGTGTTTGGGGCGGCTTTGTAGAGCGTAAGTTCCGTGAATAATGAGACTTGCCCGTGTGTTCGAACCTGTTCTGTTTCATGCTCTTTGTCATCAGGACCCTGAATTCGTCCCTCGTGTTCGTGGGCTAACACTTGTGATCATGGGCTCAGGCCTGATTCAGAGTCTTTATACATGGCCGTGGAGGGCGATTCTCTGATTTGATGAAATTTCAAGCTGCCCTTCTGGCTGCAGATCTCAAGTAATTTCCGATCTTTGACACGTGCCCGCCATGTTTCCAGCAGAAGCGAGTCCATAGGCTGATGGCCACAGGCAGCAGTCTGAGCTAGTGTTTTGTCGTGGGTCGGCTTGCCAGCGCTGACCTTGTGCCCCCTGTTCTTATGAGGGAGTCTGTCGGCAGATGAAAAGTAGTATTTGTTGAGAGTAGAATATAGGGTAAATCATATTTATACTTTAGGAACAAAAGTACTTTCAAAAGCATATTTGATTTTGAAATCACCTTTCTGATTAAGAGTCTCTTAAAAAGGACAGTTAAATAAACCATGGGTTGGAAAGGCTGCTTCGTGTAGACATGGTTTTCCATCTGTTGGTGTGGTGAATGGTTTCAGGCATGATACGTTTAAGCTGCTGTCATCCACTTTTTTCTTGTTTTTTTTTTTTTTTGTTTTTTTTGTTTCTCTTGGAAGATGTTTCAGACAGGCTCATGCTCCTGATTCTTTCCTGCCTTTGCAAAAAAAACGGTGGCTCTCCCAGCAACTGGGCTAAAACCAAACACCTTCTTCAAAGCCGGAGGCTCCCCTGCCATCCCGGTACAGGCTGGGGAGACCTGGTTGGTGCTTGCACCTCCAGGGAGCAGGCGAAATACCAGGATGCCATCCCCGGCTGCCTCCTGGACCATCCGGTGGGGTGTGGGGCAGTGGAGGCCTATCTTTGTGCTCCCCTCCCTTCTGGATTCACAGAGCCCAGCTCCAGGTCAAGGCTAAGAATTCATGCACAGGGCCAGGGTTGATCACAAGCGTGGGTACCTAGATCAAAGGCCATGTTGAATTTTTAAACTATCCCTTTCCCCCTGAAAGAAAAGGAAAGAAGATACCACGAGGTCTGGAGCCCCGACAGAGCTGGAGCCAGAATCCTGGCTCCCACTCACAAAGCATGTGATCCCAGCAAGACCCAGACTCTCCCGGCCTCGGTTTGTCCTCTGTGAAATGGAGCTCCTGGTCCCTGCGTGGCAGGGCTGTTGGAGTGAGAACCAGCGCCCACCTGAATCAAGCAGGTGCCCAGGAGGAGGCTGACGTGGGGTGGGGCTCCAGGAGGCCCTCTCTATCCACTGGTCCAGGCCGGGCACCTCAGGCCCTGCTCGTGGGGGCCCAGCCTCGTGGCCACTGGCAGCCCCCCCGCCCCCATGACGCTTCTTAGCAACGTCGTGGAGCTTGGTGTGGATGTGGAGTGGTCGCTGGCCACCATCCCTGGAGCATGCATGTGCGTGTGGGTATGTGTGTGTGTATGCACGCGAGCACGCGCGTGTGTATGTTGCACAGGCATGAGGGGTGTTGGCCTCCACAGCAGAAGGGGACTGTCCCTGTGGGGAGGGTCTCAGGGGAGAGCTGCCAGCAGGCAGAGGTGCAAGGTGGGAGGGAGTTGGTTGGAACTCGGGACATTTGAGCATTTCCTGGTTCCGGGGAAGCATCATCTACCCCCACGAGTCTGGCACGTAATGGGTCATGTTAAGGGTTCTGTGGATGACAATGTCACCATATTTGGAGGGAACCTGTCCCTGGCCATGAAGCCCCTCAGAGAGGCTTTCTATGAGCAGGTCTTGCTAAAAGAAGGGGAGATTTGGGTGAACAGGAGCCCAGCCAGGCCTCTGGGTATGGTGCGTGGGGGATGGAGCCTTGCAGGGGGGACAAGGGGACAGTTGAGGCCAGCTTGGGATGGCCCCAGATGCTGGCCATGAGAGGTGGGCTGTGGGTGGCCACAGGCCTGGAGGGTGGCTCTTGGAGTGACGGGGTGAGCTATGCAGGAGAGTTGCAACCAGCCCCTGCAGCTCCCCCATGGTGCATGCTGCTCCCATGCCTCATACAGTGACAAGTGTCCCCAGGTGTCCCCTCCTGCTCAGCGGGGCTCCAGCATAAACCATGGCTCCCAGATATGACTGTGGAGACAGGGTAGTTCATGCGGGTGTCCCCGTGGGGGAGCAGCACCTACGGGGACAGAGAGGGAGGGGAGGAAGGCAGGTGTATATGTCCTGGTAGCTGTCCTGCAGCCGCCTGTGTTCGGGCCAAGTGGGACAGGTGACCTGGACGCCCAGCGTCGGGGGAGCAGGTGTGGGATGCCGCTGCCTGGGGCCCGCGGGACACAGTGGTCCTAGAGCAGCCACATCAGGTGACATGTGTCAGTCACGGCCAGCAGGCTCGGCACTGTGTCCTGGGCCGAGTGCCCCGGCCAACAGCCACGTTTGTGAAACAGTGGGACAAGCAGCCTCAGGAAATATGTGCCTGTGTGTGGTGTGTGTGTGTGGGTGTGCAAGAGTGAGTGTGAGGGACCATGTGCACGAGGCAGCCACATGTCCCCACGTGCATGCGGGGGGCGGGCAGTGCACTCTAGGATCTCGTACGAGGCCACAAATCCTCCGGGGTCGGGCTCCATCCTTGTGACCTCAGTTAACCTTGATCGCCTTCCCAAAGGCCCGTCTCCAAGTACTGACACCAGCAGCAGCCTAGGGATTCTGTGGGGCGCGGTTCGGTCTGCGGCCGGTGGTGGCGGAGGGAGAAGAGTGGGGGGAGCGCGGCTCCCAGCTCGGGTGCCCAGACGCTCAAAGCGTGCAGTTGTGAAACCAGCAAAAGCTCCAGCCAGGACGGGCGTAACCGTTGGTGGGGTGGGGTCCGATCGGCTCTCTGCCCACCCCAAGCCCCCCGTGGGGGCGGGGAGCCTCGCAAGGCGGGAGGGGCCCGCGGGAGAGCCCCGTGCCTGAGGCCCGGGCAGCAGGCCCCAGTGAAACGAGATTACATGGCTCTGCTTTGACACATCATTTCGAAAAATGGGGTGCTTTCTGCTTCCTTTAATTTTTCGTTACTCCAGCCCTGCGCACGGCGGGGGGGGTGCACTTGTGATTCTGTGGGGATCAGGCTAAATGGTGTCAGAGGAGGGGGTGCAGGGGGCTGTTGCCGAGGGTGGGTGGTGGCCACAGGGTTGAGGGGGTGAGGCTCTAGGGAGAAACGGAGAGCTGAGCCCGGGTCCTTGCAGCCCGCCCGGCCTCACGGGCCTCCCTCTCTGGGGTCCTCCAGACTTTATCTCCTGGGTCTCCTTCTTGCTTCCCTCTCTCTCCCCTCCTTTGGCCTCAGAGGAGGCCCCCCGCCCCACCCAGGGAGGAGGAGAAAGCACCGCTGGTGGCTGCCTGGGACCACGTTCTGGGGCCACATCGTCTTGCTGCATCTGTGTGGCATGCACAGGGTTTGGAAGTCTTTGGATCCCCCTTGCTGGGGTGATGAGCTCGCCTTTGCTGTGTCCTCGACATCGGTGGCCTCCCTGCCTGGTTTCCAGGGCCAGCCGTGTGTGGTTGGCACCTGCGGCTTCATGTCCGGACGAGGCCTGTGTGTCACTTCCCATCTTAGACTGTTGACATTGTGCTTTCTTCAGAGCAAAGGGTCGGGACGGTGATGTCACTCGACGGGGGTGGCGTGCAGGCCTGGAGAGGTCCCTGGGGCTTGGCCAGCGGGGCGGGGACCTAGCTCTGCAGGAGCTGAGAAGCAGCTGTCCACACTAGACCACCCTCACTTCTGACATCAGCTTCAAGTTTGAGGAGTTCTGAAATCACTCTCAGGGTCAGTAATTCACCGGAAGGACTCCGAGAACTCAGAGAACTCAGAGAAGTTGTACTCATGGTTAGGGTTTACGGCAACTGAAAAATACAGATTAAAGTCAGCAGTAGAAGAGGCACGTGGGGCACGGTCCAGGAAAGTTTGATGGGGGGGGCACGCTGCTTTCCCGTCCCTGCCCGAGAATTGCTGTGGCCTTGAAGACCCCCCGGAGACCTCCCCGAGGCCGTGGGGCCGTCCTCCCCAGAGTCAGGAGAGGGCCTGGAAGGGCTGGGGGCGAGACATCCAAGGGGGCTTTCCACGCCTGCCAGGGTCCCCTGCCCCTGCTAGCGCACATGCACGCCCACGCTCACGTACTGGCATCCATCATTAACAGCCAGCAAACACCTGTTGCTTGCTGTGCTATTCTGAAGGTCCAGTTTGACCTACGTGAAGCCTGCAAACACACAGGTCTTGGCATTGGTGGAGCTCTGGTGTGTCCTTAGCTTTCTGGAAATCCCTCTGCGGCCATTTGTAGGAGGAAGATTGGCACAGCACAGATGGGGGGTTGGTGGCAGTTTTCTGTGCTCTTGGGGTGCATGCCGCATTTGCTTTCACTGTGGATGGTTCATGGTGTAGACAGGACTGTGTCCTGTCACCCACCAGGGGAGGCCTCCCGGGGAGGGGACATCATCCCGGTGAGCAGCCCAAGTAACAGCATCATATGGCTGGGACACAGGATTGCACACACACACGGGTACACACATGTGGTAACACAGCCCACAGACGCAGGGAGGTGGTGTGAGGAAGAGGGAAACGGCCGGTTAGTGGCTCAGCTGCCATGGGGATGCTCCTGCAGATTCAGGGCATCCGGAGGACTTGGGATGCGGCTCTTCACTCGGGCTTGGCCCATCCAGTCCCTCAGCACAGCAGCTGTATTGCCTACAGTGAACGGAGGGCTTGTAGAATCTGTTTGTCCAGCAGACTGTGGGTATAATTGCTGCACATTAAAGCCGGTTGCATCTGTACCCGGGCTGTGACCCGAGCTGAGTCAGCACAGAGAAATGTTGCATCACCTTTAACCGCATCCCTGCATCCCTGGTGAGCCAGATTTTCACCTCCCCCCCCACCCCCGCAGCCTCCGTCAGACCCTGTGCTCATGTTGTGGGTGGGGACCTCTCTCCCACGTCTCTTTCTGAGCAGGGTGCAATGCCACCCAGACTTTGGGGACGCTGTGGGCACTCGGCACAGCCCCTCCCATCTCTCTCTGTGTTGGTTCTGGTCTGTCCCCTTGGAGGCTCTCTCTGGATCTTTGCCGAGACGCCGCCCAGAGCTGGGATGCTGATGGGGGACTGAGCCACACGCCTGGCTGCCCGCCCTGGGCGTGGGTGTCTGTGGGCGGCGCCTGGCTGGCCCACACCGTGGGTCCCTTGATTGTACCAGGTGAGCAGTGCTGAGCAGCTCTCCCACCCGGAAGCCTCCTGTTGCCAGATCAGCTGGGCACAGCTTGGATCCTTCTCCTTGAAGTTGCTTTAGGAGATTACCTGATGGAGAAAAAATTGGGGGCAGGTACCTGTCTTTTGCTGTAGAAAGAACTTGGCTGACTTTTAGCGTGGAAAACATGAGTGTGTACGTGTAGGGAGGGAGACTCGGCATCTGACACCCAGCTGGATGCAGTGTGTGGGGCATCCTGTAGACTTCCCTGCTTTTTAAAAAATTGTGGTAAGATAATGCATAACATATAAATGACCATTTTAACCATTTTTAAGTGTGCAGCTCAGTGGCATTAAAAACAGTCACGTTGTGGGGCAACCATCCCCACCATCACCTCCAGAACTTTCTTCACCTTTCCAAACTGAAACTCTGTCCCCAGGAAACACTAGCGCCCTGTGCCCCCCGCCCCGGCCCCTGGCCTCCCCCCACCCAACCCACCACATCCGACTGTTCTGTCTCTGCATCTCCACTTGGGAGGTGGGAGGGGCTGGCTCCCGGGGGTGGGGAGCCCCTCCTCGGGTCTGCAGCGTGCTCAGCTGCTCCTGGGGTCTGCAGCGTGGCCCCCTCCTGCCCTCAGCACATGCAGACTGCCCTATGAGGAGACCCCTATGTCACCCACATCTGCCTGTGCCTCCTGCCTCTTCACGGGCGGAGTTCTGTGAGTCAGGGGTTTGCCTCTTTGGAGTCCACCTGGGCTTTCAGACACCACAGAGGTTCTGTCCTGCTCTGCAGGGCTTCAGCCCAGGCACGGAGGCTTGGCAGTCCTCACGGTGCGGCCTGAGCTTCGAAGTGGTCTCAGAAGTCACTTGAGCACCCCAGAGCCAGATCGCTGCTGGTGACCTTGCAGCCCAGCAGATATGATCGTAGTGTGGGTTGATTCACTCGCCAGAGGCGGTGGACCGTGGGGCTGCCTGCGCGTGTTGGCAGTGGGGGGAGTCAGCGGCTTGGGGAGCCCACTGGGGCCGGGTGGTGGGACAGTGCCGGCCTCTGCCGCGGCCCTGGCTCCACCCCAGCCCCGCGGCCAGGCCAGCCGTCATCCTGCTGCCCCTCCTAGGAGATGCCTGGCCAAGCAGACAGATGCCACCCCATTGCTGCCTGCGGGGGCCGAGACCAGAGCCTGCTGGTCTCCAGCAGGAGAACTGGTGGTGTGTGGCTCTTCCCCGGGACCCACCTCTTCTCTCGCGCCCTCTCCAGCGCACGGCTTCCCCTCAGCCCAGCCAGCCCAGCTCTTCCTGTCTGCATTCTTGGGATCCATGGCATGACCTTGGAGCAGACAGGCCGACGGACAGATGGGGAGACCCGGTGGAACAGACAGGGTTAACGGGGTCGTAAGCTCACATCCCACGCACAGCCCACCTTCAACAGCACGTAGAAATGCATCCTAAAGCGGGGCTCTGTTTGGGAAGTTTTGTGCGCTGATCCATCTTCCTACGGAAAGGAGGAGATTATTCATCATTAAAAAGTAATAATAATGTGGTGTGAAGGCACTCAGCTGTATGTTACCCGGGAAGAAGGGGGTAGGGTGGGCAAGCTATTTTTAATGGTCTCCATGGTGACAGAGATTTTGTTTACGGTGATTTTTTTGGTCTTTCATTCCTCAGCAAGGCCATTGCTGATTTGCGTTTTCTTAGAAAATGCTGCCGGCAAGGCCCTCGTGTGGACAGGAGTGGGACCCCAGGGGGGCTCGGGAAGGGTGCTTGGGCGTTTGTGGGGCGCAGCAGGCCCTGGGCAGAACCACTCAGCGAGGTTGCTCAAACCCAGCCCGTGTTACCTCTCTGCCCCATCCCATGCACGCCCCTGCAGAGGGGACACCGTCTTGCCCGCCCCGTTGCATAGCTTCCGAGTGCCCCTCTGTGCCCACCACGCCTGCTCCCCAGAGCCCCTGGCTGCCTGCTCAGGGCAGCTGGGCAGGTCCCAGCGTCTCTATTGCCGGCCCGTGCGGGGCTGGTGGGGCCGCCGCGGGACTGCCGTGGAAGCCAGTGCTAGCGGCTGCTGGCCAGGCCCAGGAGGGTGGCGCGGGCTGGGCGTGCGGGTGTGAGCGCTCCCCGAGCTGGGGCCCACGTGGGCTCACTGCGGGCTGCCCGCACCCTCTGCTTCCCGCCCACCACCCAGGTGCGGGCCTGCAAAAGGGAAGGAAAGAAGCCGATCTTGGGTCTCCGTGGTTGTGGCTCTGCCGGCTCTGAGGGCGTTCCTCCCCCCGGCCTTGGACTTGCCTTACTCCAGGTAGACACTTGCTTCCCAGGTCCGTCGGCCACAGGGAGAGAAGGAGGCTTGCTGTCCTTACTTCCAGGTGGGAGGCAGGAGCTTTTAGTGCCTTCCTACAGGTTCGTGGGCTGTGCCGTCTGAGGACCCCAGTGGGCGGGTATCCTTTTATGCTGCGGTTTCTCCCCACACCCTGCCACACACCCTGACTTTTGGGCGACGTGGGGTTCAGAATGCCTCGTGGCTGCAGCAGGTTTTGAAGGAGAGCCAGACCCTCTCACCCTGGCCTCTCACCCAGAGACCAAGCACCTTCCTTTAGGGTAACTTGGACTCGAGGTTGGGACATTGAGAGCACATAGCCTTGGCAGCCCCCAGCTGCTTTTCGCTGGAGGAGGAGACAGTTTGCACGAAATTCGGACCAGGAGGGGCAACGAGCGGGCAGCCCGCCCCGACGAGGATGATCTGGGTGGGTCTGGGTGTTTTGTTTTGGTCTCTCTCACCTTTTAAAAAATTCCATCTGCCAGAGAGATTTTCAGGCAATTCTCCCTCCCCTATCCTCTTAAAAATCAGCAGAGCCTCTGGGAAAATGCCCAATTTCCTTTTCTCTGGGAGTGGCTGAAAGACAAGGCAGAGGTGGCTTCCTTTCTCTGCCTGGGCTGAGTGCCATGGTGAAAACCTGCTGGGGACCGGAGGCTGGGGGTCCCCCGCACCATCGGCAGAGCTCAGTGTGCACGCACACGATGTACGCACATCGTATGTGCATTCCCAGCACACACACAGTCGTATGTACGTGCACGTTTAGATACACACCACACACTCACATATACACTTACATCCACACATTCACCAATAAACACACGTGCACCACACGCCTCACACTCACACGTACGGACACACACACACACGGTGCATATGAAGATACGCACCATGCATGCTCTTGAGTGCATATATGTATACACACATCCTCACAGCACACACGGGCACACACCACACTCACACGCACGTGCAGACACACGGCACACCACACTCACACGCACGTGCAGACTCACGGGCACACACCACACTCACACGCACGTGCAGACACACGGCACACACCACACTCACACGCACGTGCAGACACACGGGCACACACCACACTCACACGCACGTGCAGACACACACGTGCACACACCACACTCACACGCACGTGCAGACTCACACACACACATCCACATTTCTCCTGGAATTGGCCCCACTGTGAGCATTTAATCCTTTGTTGGCTCAACAGACATACCCTGAGTACTCAGCCACTCTCCGTGAGGCTGGGGCTTGGCTCATCCATGGGCCTGGCACACAGTAGGTGCTCAATAACTGTTATATAAATAAACAAGTGAATGAATGCTGTATATCAAAGCACCATGGGAGACTGGAAATACACACAAGAATCTGACTCTGGTCCTGCCCTCATGGATTTGCAGCCTCACCAGGTGGGTAAGGACGTGGGGGCCACACACTTGCAGACAAGCAGGCAGGTGGTTGCAGGACCGAGGAAGAGGAGCCAGGAGAGGGGAGCCCCGAGGAGGGGCACCTGATCTGGCCTGGAGGGAGGTCAGAGAGCCCCCAGAGCTCGTGCCTGTAGGCTGGGTTGTCGCCATGAGAAGAATGTTCCATGCTGAGGAAGCAGCACATGCAAAGGTCCTGGGCCCCGGAGAGCCTTGGGCTAACTGTAGTCAATTCAGGAACGGGGTGGGGTGGGTTTGGGCATCTATGCTTTAACCAGTGCTGTGCTATAAGGTGCCCTACTCCCCCCGCCTGGATGCCTTTGGACCCTTCCGTGGGTTCAGAAGCTAGAGCACACACATAGGAAACAATTAGGGAGCAGGACAATAATACACAAACATTGTGAGATCCTGCCAGGCGGTGCCAGGTGCCCAGGGCATGGGAAGATGCACCCTGGTGGCAATTTTGCTCCTGCTCATATCTTGGAGGAGGGGACCTGCCTGCTGCCAGGGGCGTGGTAGCCAATAGTGATAGCCCTGCCCTGGGGGGCTCAGAGCAGCCCACAGGCCAACTGAGGCACGAGGGATGGTGTGCGGGAGTCGGGAACGGATCCAGGCAGGAGGCGCCGCTTCATCTGGGCTTGCATGTTAGTGCTGTGTTGCCACGTGACAAGTGGCCCCAGTCCCACAAGCCCCAGGCCGACACCATGAGACGGGTCTCCAGGGCCCAGCCCGCCCCGTCTGGGGAGGCGCTTGAACCCCGGCTGCCAGCTCCAGGTCGAGAGCCCACCTGCTCTGGGGTTTTAGACATGACACCTCCTGGCTCCCTGCCCATTTGCACTTCATTCCTTGCTTAGAATGTTCCATATGGGCAAGAGGCATCATGCCAGTTACCCCTGCGTATCACTTACGGTGTTCGGAAGGTCAAGTATGTAGAGTTTGTTGGCAGCCACTTTATGCACCACCAGAACAAAACAAACAGGTAATAACGAGTGTTGGGGAGGATGTGGAGAAGTTAGAACCTTCCACATGCGGCTCCACCTGCTGCTGCTGGGGACGTAACGTAGTGCAGCCTCTCGGAAAACAGAGATGATTTCTCCAGAAGCTGAGAACACAGAAATACCGTATGATCCAGCAATCCCACTCTGAGATGTGTACCTTCTCAAAACCGAGAACAGATACTCCCATAGAGAGGCGGGTAGCAGCCCTGCCCACAGTGTCCAGGACGTGGGCAACTCACGTGTCCATCCGCGATGAGGAGAAACCGTGGTCTCTCCATGGGAAGGAAGAGCGTTCAGCCATCAAGAGGGGTGATGTTCCTCCTACACGCTACAACGCAGAAGAACCCTGAAAACATCTACGCAGAAAAGCCAGACACAAAAGTCCACATGGTGGATGATCCCATTTATATAAGGAATCCAGAAGAGGTAAGGCCATGGAGCCAGGAGGCGGTGGTTGCCAGGGGCGGGGGGCTGGGCAGAGGCTGGGGGACCCTGGGGAAAAACGGCCCGAAAGCTAAGGGACCTTCCTGTGGAGCGATGGAAATGGATCCAGACGGGGTGGTGTTGCACAACATCATAAATGTACCAAACGCCATGGAACTGTCTGCTTTAAAACGGTTAATTTTGTGTCATGTGTAATTTCACCTCAATAAATTAAAAGAAAAAAAGAATTACTTGACAGGAGAGACCATTAACTCAGGAAAAATGATGGTGATTATTTTATCCGCTCAGGTTAACCTGTTGTTATCACTCTGGTTGTTATCCAGATGAGTTAGGCATTCATTCGGCCACGTGGGCGTGCGTCTGGGTGCCCCAGGTCCGGGAGCCCGAGTGGGGGACCATCTCACTTCCGGACACCCTGCAGCACCTCCCAGATCAGGGTGTGGGTCTGCACTGTGTGGCTTCTCTCTGTGGTTATACTGGTGGACTAGCCTCTCTGTCCTTCTGAGCTGTCCTCTGTGGGGGCGCATCTCTCCACCGTGAGTGGAAATCACCGGTGCCCCTGGGTGCTCCCTGGGGCCATCGCTCTGCCCACATGTGGCTGGCATGGCCATTGACCCCCACTGACCTCCCATCACTCCACATCTCAGGGCAGCAGAGACCTTGGGGACAAACATGCCTCGCGAGGTCTTGGAGCTGTGGGCTGGGGCCGGCGGGAACACGCTGGCGGCCAGAGCCCATGCTGTTGACGAGCTGGTATGTGCATCTCCTCCCAGCCCAGTGCCTGGCACACAGTAGGTGTTCATACGATGTCAGCGAATAGAGGAATGATTCCCGTTGCTTGTATTCTTAGCAAATAAAGGCCTGCATGCAGGGCTCCTTGGGCGAGCCCTCCCGGAGGGGCCCCTGCGCCCCCGCCTCTCCTGGCACCCACTCCCGGTTCTGCCACCACGCCTCCTTCTCCCCTGCAGTTCTGCAGAAGTCCCCCGCTCCGTGTCCCCCATTCCCAAGGGGACCCCTGTTCTCCAGACAACTCTTACCTTCTGATTCGAATCCAAGCCAATGCGGGCCTGACAGTTGTCCTGCATTGTGAGTGATTGTGTGCGTTTCCGTCTGTCTCTCCAGTGGAGCTGTGTACTTCCTAGAGGGCAGGCAGGACAAGCAGGCTGAGCATTTCCACACTAGGGAGCACGTCGAGGAGACGCGGAAACTCCCGTCCCTCCCCATCCCGCCTCAGGGGTGACCTCTTCACAACAGGGCGGGTCCTCCAAGACCTTTCTTTTATGGTTCAGTAATTTGTTCATCCACGAGGTCTGTGTTGTTGCTTTTACTAAACGCTCGTAGGTATGTGTGCACATAGGTAAGCGTCAGTGGGTCTGTGATCCCCTTCATCACTCGACAGGGGCTCCCGCATGCTCTCCTACAGAAGTTCACGCACATCCGCCTTGTTAGCTTATAGGCTCTGGAAGATGGGGTCTGTGTTGCCTGTTTCTTTGCATCCCCCACAACCCCTAGAATATTGCCCCTCACATAGGGGTACTCAGTAAACGTTCGGGACTGCTGGGGTGTCTCAGCTCGGGCCACATCAACAAAACACCACCGATCAGGGGCCTAAACAGCAGACAGGTGCTCTCACGGCTCTGGGGGCTGGGGAGGTCCAAGATCACGGTGCCGGCTGACTTGGTTTCTGGTGAGAGCCAGCTTCCTGGCTTGTAACAGCTGCTTTCTTGCTGCGTGCTCCCATGGCAGAGAGAGCGCTGGGGCCCTCCCAAGGAGGACCCCACCCTCAGGACCTCATCGAACCATGATCACTGCCCAAGGCCCCACCTCCAGATACCATCACATGTGAGTTTGGGGGGACACACATGTTCAAACGTTCAGCCCATTGCACTAGGGTCAACCTTCCATGGGGTGGGCGGTCCACTTAAGCAAATATATCATGTCCCCAGGAAACTCTGGATCAAACCTTGTCACCTGGCAGAGCTCATTCTCCGCAGTTTGGTAATGACCTTGGCAGGTAGAAGCAGGGGGATAACATAGTGATCCCATGACATTTGTAGGTGTGATAGGAAGGGAGGGCATTGGTTAATTGTCCACATCCTTCTATAGGTCCTGGGACATGTCTGCCTTTCCATAATTCCCTGAAGCTGGAGGGAAAGTGATTTCCTGGAGGGAGGAACAGGGCAGCCGAGGGGCATGGTCCTCACTGGTCCCGGGAAGTGGGTGGCTGTCCTCCCCGGACACACAAAGCTGGGGTGTTGCAGGAGCGTAGTTGGAACCGGCCAGCCCTAACAAGTGGAGAGCGAAGCGGAGCAGAGTGCGGAGCCCCCCAGCAGAGCCATGGTGTGGGGGCCTGGAGCTGATCCCATTCCTGGAGCAGCTGGGAGAGGAAGCGAGGGGGAGTTCGCCTTTCTCCACCTGTTTATAGCCACTGAAGAAACACAGATTGGAAAGAAGGAATGAGAAAATAATTTCTGAAAAAAAAGAAAGAAACCAAGCATGTTCCTAACAGTTCTGTGCAGACATGGAAACAACCCAAGTGTCCATCAGCAGGGGCATCAATAAATAAACTGTCGGACATTCATTCAGGGAATATTACGCACAGTGAGAAAGGAGCATATACCTCTGAAGACCTAGAAGAACGGAGATGAGCCTCCAAACCAGTTTGTAGAATGAAAGAAACCAGACACAGAAGAGCGTGATTCTGTTTACAAGAAGTTCTAGAATGGGCAAAACTAATCAGCAGTGGAAAAAAGTTAAAACAGTGTTTTCCCCTGGGAAGGGGTGAGGATATGGTGGTGGTCGGGGAGGGGGGGTCAAGGTTAGCATCTTGACAGGTGAGGGCTGACAGGTGTGTGCATTTGCCAGACTCATCCAGTGGGACACTTGAGATTTGTGCATTTCATTGTATGTAGATTGTTATCTCAAAAGATTAGGCAGGAACTGTAAACAAAAACTGAGCTGGAGTCAGTGAGGAACATGCTGGAGCATCTGGGGGGCGTGTATGGGTGTCTGTGGCTTATGCTCCAAGCATCAAAAGTACTGAAATAGTAGATGGGGGGAGGGGTGGGGATGGGCAGGTTTGTGAGAGAGCAAGTGTGGTGAAACGTCAGCGGCGAAATCGAGGTGGCAGGCAGATAGATGTCCCTCCCAAACTCCTTCAGCCTTTCTGCGTGTTTGAAAAGTTTATGATACAAGGTTGGAGAAAAGCCAGTTGTGGAACAAGCATCGAGGGCTGTTTTTGGGGAAATCAGCAGCACTTCCCTGCCCCTGGCAGCACCCGCCTGTGCCCATGCATTCGGGGTCCCAGCGTGACCCAGTGCCTTGGGCTGGGTGGTCCTTGCAGACCCTCGGGTCTGAGGGCTAGAGCAGGTGTCGGGTCCCATGGGGGCCGGTGGTCTGAGAGCATCTACTTCTTTGGACACCCTCTGTCTTGTCTTCTGGGATTTTACACACGAGGTGGGAGGTCAAAATACCCACACAAGAAAGAGGTCATTACCAAAAATTTGTGTTCGGGAGAAATGCTGCTGGGCTCTGGGGATGGAAAAGTGAATGGGGGCTGGACTAGCCAGCTGGGTCTTTGGAAGCCGTGGGATAGATGTGGGGAATCCCAGGGACCCCAAGAACTGGGCCAGTGCGGAGGGCTTGGGGACACCAAGGCCCAGGCTGGATCAAATAGAGGTGAGAACAGGGGTCCCTTCTTGGCCTCTCCCAGGCCGACCCTTCGTGTCTGTCCATGTTTCTGAGATCCTCAGGCCAGCTGGGTGACGGGGCGCAGGGAGGAGGGTGATGTCAGGCTCCAGGAAGACACAGTCAGCTCATGCATCCTCATGAATGCCTTTAGGACCCAGGGTGAGTCACAAGGGCTCCTTGACATTTCTGTGGCCCCCAGCTCTGTGCATCCCCCTCCCCAGGCAGAGCTGGCTCAGGCCAGCAGGGCTGGGGGGGCTCCCCTCTCTGTCCCCAGCCAGCTCTGAGCTGCTAGCTGCCCTAGGCGTCCCCAGCCCCAGCTCTAAGCTTCCTTCTCTCCTCCACCCCTTCCTCAGTCTCCTGGGGGTCCTTCGTCTGGAGGGCGGGGCTCGCCTGTTGGTCAGAATGTTCGAAGGAGGAGAGGATTCTGGAAACAGAAGCATCCAGAATGTGTGCCCAGGGGGAGGTGCTGGAGAGGAAGGGAAGTGGGCAGTGATGTCGGAGGACAGGAGACAGGGAAGGGCGGGGCCACTGCAGGTGGCTGGACCCAGGGGGGTGGTGCTGAGTGACTTGGGGGGGGGGTCAGTGGTAGGAGGTCAGTGGGCAGTTGGGCAAGGGACCCTGAGGGGGCACCCAAAGCCCCCTGGAGGGGCCACCCTGCTCTAATCTGCACGGGGACCGATCGCTGGGTGGCTCTGCAGGGACCTGGCTGCACAGTGGGCCGACAGGTGCAGGGCAGTGGTGTGAGCCTTGCCAGCTAGGGGCCTCTAGGACCGTGTGGTCCCACAGGAGCAGCCTCCAGGTCCTCGGGCCCAGTGAGCCTAGAGGATGGGTGGGCCCAGGCCCTGTTGTCCACCAGACAGAGGCAAGGACCAGAGGAGATCTGGCTGGGGCTCCAGGTGAGGCAGAAGGTCCAGCTTTTTCTTCCGTGTCCCAGCAGCCCTCCTCGGCCAGCCAGGCTACCACCTCCCTCCCGGGCTTAGCAGGGTGTGCCTCCTGGTGGGACGTCAGCCCTCTAAACGACAGAGTGGACGGGCGGCCTTTACACTCAGGGATTGCCGGTCCTGGCCAGCCACCGGTCCCTTGGCTGAGCATGGCCGGTGCGGCAGCCTCGGCAGAGAGATTTGCAGGCCCCGCTGTGTCCGTGTTAGAGAAGAGGACATGGAGGCTCTCTCCGAGGGGCTGAATAAACTGGACCCACGTCAGAGCGGGCAGGTTTCCTGGATCTGACCCACAGCTGTCTGACCCCAAAACAAGAGCTTCCCTGGTTCTGTCCCACCCCTCGGCCCTTAGCCGGTCCCTTTTACAGACAAGGAAACTGAGGGCCAAAGCCGACCACAGTCACAGCCGAAATGGGCCTCGAGCCCAGCGGGCCAGGCCCCCAGGCCCCCTTTCCCTGTGCCGCTCATGCAGGGTCCCCCCCCAGCCCCCATGCCCACTCCGGCAGGAGCCCTCAGCCTCTTGGGAACGGTTAACACCCGTCAGCGGCAAGCAAACAAACGCCCCACTCCATTTATTTCACAGGCTCCCGGTTTAATTAGGTTTTCCAGTTTTCTGCCTGTCCTGGGCCAATCACTCCTTAAAACAGTGGAGAATTCATTTGCACCTGCTGTCAGAAAGCAGCTCTCCCCAGTTAGGAAAATAATTAAGCCATCATCACACATCAGGGGTAATGAGTCACCATTATTCATCCAGTTTGCAGGTCGTTTGTTTTCCTGCACTGGCAAAGGAGGTGCGAACCAAATTTGAGCCGCTGCCAAGTGGACCCGCTCCCCCTGTGCCCCCCTCCCCTCGCCCCCTCCGGAGACCCTGTTTCTCCCTGAGTGCGCTGTCGGCACAGCAGCCTCTGAGGGCACCGGGCTCTCGTCGGGGCCCCTTCTGCTCTTTCCCAGGCATCAGACTCCCAGTGGCCACTGCCCGGGTAACGGAAGGAGTGGCGGGACGGAGACTGTAGGAGTCTCCTGCAGCTGCTGTAACAAATGACCCCACGCTGGGGGCGGGGGGCCCGAGGCGACACGGCAGGTCATGTCACAGTTCCGGAGGCCAGAATTCTGAACTCAAGGTGTCGAGGGGCCGCGCTCCCTCTGCCTCCAGCAGCTCCTCGGGTGGCCGGTGATCCCCGGCGATCCGTGGCGATCCTTGCCTTGTAGATGCATCTCTCCATCTCTGCCCCTGTGGTCACATGGCTTTCTCTGCCTGTCGCATCTGCCTCTCCTTTCTCTGTCCTTGTTACTGGATTTAAGGTCCACACTAATCCATGATGATTTCCTCAGGAGCTCCTTACCTTAATTATATCTGGAAAGACTCTACTTCCAAATAAGATCCCAGGGGCCACAGGTCCTGGGGGTTAGGACACGGACATATCTTTTTGATGTTGGGTGGGGGGGACACAACTCAACCCACAATGGGAGCTAAAACCTTTATCCTTCAGGCCGTTGTGTTCCCACACCTGCATGTCTCCAGACTCTTCAACTGTAACACCCAGCAGCCTGGACCCTCTCTCATGACCACCCCATTTTGGGATAGGCAGGCCAGCAGTTTGGGGGCCTGGGACTGGCATGTCAAGCCACCGCATCTGGGGCTGGCTTTCAGCCCCACAGCAAAGTCTGAGTGGACCCTGCCCACTGCCCACTGGGCCAGACGCCGTGAGGCTCACAGATGGAGCATCCCACCTGGAAGCTGGCTGATCCATCATGGAGCAGGCTCAGCAGTACCCAGATGCAGGGCACTGGGATTGGAAGGCAGGATTAAGATGGGCTGGGGAGAGGTGTGTGTGTGTGGGGGGGGTCATACCAGGTGTCTGCTCCCTTTAAAAGGGACAAAAAAGGAATCTAGGTCCTCTTCTCCTATTTTCTCTCCTTCCCTCTGCCCCCAAACACAGGGTCTCTGAGGGGAACACACATAGCATGCTTCGGGGCACTTGTGGGTTCCTCTGGAGATGGAAGATCGTGCCTGGTGGCCCTGAGCCTCACTCCCCAAGAAGGGCAGCCCCGCAGGAGACCCTGGGATGCTTCTGCAAGGAAGGAGGGGTCTGCGAACATGCCCTTGCAGACACAGAGGCCCCGAATCACACCATTTTAAGAAACACGAAGAAAATGTTTTGTGGACTCTCTTAAGGTGGTGTCCTCGAGTGAGCGAGGGGTTGAATGATCCATTGCATGACTGCGTGTGCCCACAGTTCACGGAAGAGTCTCCTCTTGGGGATTGGCTGCTTGTCTTGCTCTTTCTTGCCTTTCTCCTCGCTGTGGTTGAGCTGAACCACCTGCGGGGGGCGGTAGTACCCTCGTCCCGACACTTGGTGGCGCAGGCTAGCCACCTGCTCAGAAAGGAGGGGCTCCCGCGGCCAGTGAGTCCTGGCCATTCTAGAACGGCCCCCAGGGGGAACCCGATCCTCCTGTCTACTGCGAAAGCAGCATTTCGAGAGGCTTTGCGGCTGCAGATGGAAAAATTACTACACCCAGCTTTTTGTTTTGGAAGTGCAGTGTTTAAAATGTGTCTTTCTGTTTTGTTTTCTTGGCACCAGGGAGACTGCGCCCCCTCCACGGGGCAGCATGCCAGCGGCTTCGGGAGGGTCTGGCCCAACTCAGGAGAGTGCAGGTCTTTGGTTTTGGCATCACAGGCCGGCTGGCGACCCTCCAAGGTCAGGGCGGTGGTGGGGCTGGCAGGGGTCATGGGAGAGGCCCCGCCCCCAGCCCACAGGTGTAACCACTCAGGAGGGGTCTGGGAACATCGGTGGCCCCGCTTCCCATGCACCTGCCTCGTCCCCTTGGGCCTCCCTACTTCCCCCAGTCAGTCCCCTTCTGATGTGTTGGTCACGATGAGGGGCAGTGAATCTGGAGGTCTCCGGACTCTTTCTGAGCGCCAGTGAGCCATTTCTGTGTTCCGGAAGCTGGAGCTGGGTGGTCCTGCATCAGAAGCAGAACAGTGTCACGCCACTGTCCAGGGCCGAGCCGCCATGCCACGTACCCCAGAGGGGGAAGCAGGAATTCACGGCTTCTCGTCACGGACGTCGCTTGGCCCTTCGGCGGCATTTCCACAACATTAAAAGTCAATTTGTTCTTCTCTCCTTTCTGTCTCCTGGGGGTGTCTGGCTGGCTGAGCCCAGGCATGGCCACTGTGGGGCCACTTTGCCCAATGTAGCGACCCCGGCGGGCCTGGGCCCCCCCCGAACCACGGCATCGAAGAGACACAGGCCGACATGACCCCCCACAAAACCCCAGGAAAGCCAAATGCAAACCCTCGTGTTCTGGTCAGAAGTGTAAGCATCCAGGAGGCTTAAGGGGTGCGTGCTGAGCTGAGTGAGCTTTGGCAAGTACCCTGAATGTCTCTGTGCCTCTGTTTCCCCCTTTGTGACACAGGGGCAGTGTTACCCACCGTGTTCATGTCCTGGGGCTGCCCTACAAAGTGCCGTGCGCGGGGGCACTGGAAACAATAGGAACTTACTCTCTCACAGTCTGGAGGCCGGAAGCCTGAGAGCAGCGTGTCCCAGGGCCACCGTCCCTCTGAGACTTGCCTCCCCGCTGCTGGTGATCCTTGGTGTTCTTTGGCTTGGGGACACATCACTCCAGTCTCCACATGGCCTTCTCCCCATGTCTCTGTCTTCACATGGCGTTCCCCCCCTTCTTATAAGGTCATCCGTCATGTTGGATTTAGGGCCACCCTATTGATCTCATCTTAACCAGCTTACATCTGCAAAGACCCTATTTCTTTTTTTTTTTTTTTTTAAGATTTTATTTATTTATTTGAGACAGAGAGAATGAGAGACAGAGAGCATGAGAGGGAGGAGGGTCAGAGGGAGAAGCAGACTCCCCGCCGAGCAGGGAGCCCGATGCGGGACTCGATCCCGGGACTCCAGGATCATGACCTGAGCCGAAGGCAGTCACTTAACCAACTGAGCCACCCAGGCGCCCTGCAAAGACCCTATTTCTAAATAAGGGGACATTCGCAGGTACCAGGGGCTGGGACTTCAACATGTCTTTTGGGGGACACAGTTCACCCTGCAACATCCACCTCATGAGTTGTGGGCTGGGTGACCTGTTCGTATGTGGACAGTGGCTGGAACCGCCCCTGCCCTTGGCAAACACCGCATAAGGGTCAGCTATACCGTTACTGTTCTTTCAGTGTTGGCATCTCTCTGGGTAGCTCCGCACCGTGGCATCTGGGGCTGGGTCCTCCTCAGCAGTGGGGTGTCACACAGCATCCCAGGCCTCCACTTACCAAATGCCCCGACTGACAAGCACGACGTTCCCCAGATGTTGCCAGATGTCTCCCGGGTGGTGTCATGGCCTTGGGGCCATAGCCCATGGGGCCTGTGAACCGTGAACTTTAATGAATAGTCCCGCTGCCTCTTACGGGCCTTACCAAGTCAGTCCGAAGTAGGTCTCCACACCCTGACACCTCCAGCTTCTCCCACCATCCCAGCATTGCCATACAGACCGACGAAATGAGGACCTCAGTGCTGGATGCTCCAGGCCTTGCTTGGGGCTCAGGAATGTTCTGGAAGCCCTCCTTCCTGGTGCGGACTGAGACCCCCAGGGCCCTGGGCTGTTCCGCGGCAGCATTGAACCAGCACCGGCCCTGCTCTGCCCACTGCATGGAACGGGGGACTCCCCGCAAACACAGAGGCCCCTGGGGGGTGACGCAGCTTCCTCCAGGAGACGTCTGTTATGAAGCTGGTTTTCCTCAGCAGCTGGACCAGTTCTACAGGAGAAGGCACACTGAATGGGTCATGGTCCTTCCCTAATTCAGACCTTGTGACCGACGGATCCGGCCTGAAGCTTAGCTTCGCCCTAGAGATGGTTTGATGAGAAAATTAATCGTGGAAATGTGGTTTCAGTGGGCTTACCGAAACATTGCCAGGGATAAACTTCCTTTTGAAGGAACAGCAGTGATTTATCCGAATGTGGACAGCACGGCCTGGAAGGGCAGCTCCGTCCTGCCCCTGAGCTGGCTGTGACACGTCTCCTGGGGACATTTATGCCCTGAAAGTAAGAACTCTTCCGGAACCCACCCCTTCGGACGGGTCTTCCTTGTGGCGGGGAGCGTTTCCACGAGTCGGGCTCTGTCGTGTCAGCCTGGGCACATCCCCACCCTGAAGGGGGCTCGTCCTCCCCCGGACCTCCCCCGTCGAGGTGACAGGTCGCACCCGGACCCAGCTTCACGGACATGTGACCTATGCAGACACCCCGGGGCCTGTGCCCAGGAGGGACGTGTGCTGGGTTTAATTTGGAGTCTAGATAACCGTGTCACCAGGGTGCTGCCTTTTCCGTCGGCACTGGGCCCCTCCAGTTACATGGCCAGTCTCCTGCCCCCAGCCCAGACCCTTGGTGCCCGGTGACCTGCCGCCGCCCTACATCTGTGAGGAAGCAGTGGGGGGCTGGAGAGCCCACTCCGAGTCAGGACAAGCTGCCCATTGGAAGCTGTGGTCAGTCTTCCTGTCTCTGGAATAAACCCTCCATTGGGCTGGGACCACTGTGAGGGAGAAGATGGAGGTGCGTGGGGCTGGAGCCCCCTTTCCAGAGGACGAGGCATTTCTGAGAGCACCGCCAGGAGAGTCGTGGAGGCTGGAGCCCGAGGGACCGCGTAGCAGGCCAAGGTGCAGATGGACGGTGTTTCCAGAAAGAGTGTTTTCTGTTTTTCCCCTGGAGGCCGGCGGCTCTGACCAGATGCTAGGAGGCGGGTTTGGGAGGAAGGAGCCCCCCTACCCCAATCCCGTGGAGATGCTGCTTTACTCTCTGCCCATTTCCCCTGAGGTGCTCACGGTCCCAGGGAGAGCCCGGGTCCTGAGCTCGGCCCACAGTCCTCCTCTTGCTGACGCTGGACCCAGTGCTGGAGCAGGAAGCCAGCGGCCGGCGAAGCTCTGGGCACCTCTTTAGTGCACCCCGAGTCTGATGGTGCCCACGTTCCCACCGCTGAGCCCCAGCCCCGGGCAGGCAGGACCCACGGGTGGGGTCTGGGCGGTCCCTGTGGTTTGTGCAGCAGCCATGCCCACAGCCAGCCCAGCTGGGCCAGGAGCACAGCTCCCGCGGCCTCATCCCAGCTCAGCCAGGTGTGTGTGGCCCTTCGGCAAAGCGCTTCCACCGTGGGCCTCGGTGGCCCCTCCGGGAAATGGGAGGGCAGCCGTCCCCCACCTTGGGCTGAGGAGTCGACCCACGGCAGCCCTTGGAGTCAGCTCCCACTGTCGGTTGGGAAGGGCCCTGTCTCCACTGTGAACCGCGACGCCGAGGCGGGCCCCAGGGAGGAAGCCGCCTGTGAAATGGGGATGCTGTATGGTTCACAGACGTGACATGTGCACGTGGAGGCTCCTAGGACGGGGGTGTCCTGAAGCAGTAGGTCGGCCCCGTCTCGGTCCCTCCAGCCGTGGAACGACCTGCCCTTAGACTAAGTGGCCTTTTAGGGCAGGGAGCCCAGGGGTTTGCCCCAGACAGAGTCACCACACGCTCGCCCCTCGGCCAGACGTTACTGGGACCACACGGGCTCTGGTGGCCCAGCCAGCTGTGGGCCAGCCCTCATGGTGTCTGGTGTCAGCCCACGATGGTTGGGAGCACAAAAAATAAACAGAAACCCTAGTCTTTCCACCCCGGTGGTTTGCATAGCCTGGGTCCCCTGTGCAGGGTTGATGCAAGGTCAGATGAAGCTCCGTATTGGAAGCCTGGCCCCTGGGCCCCATGAATGGAGACCCCGGTGGTGCTGCTGGGAGGGCTTGGCCATCCCCAAGGACATGCTGGGATGTCGTGCTTGGCCCGGGATTCGCTTCACTGCTTTACGGCACGGCCTGAAATCTCACCTCCTCTTTGGGATGTGCGCACTAGGCCCTTCCACGCGCACCTCCACCCCCCACCCCCCACCGCTGGTCGCTCACTTAGTGACCGGGACTGCTTGGGAGCGGGGCTTCATGGAGGACAGCTGCTGCTGCAGCGTGGACAGCTGTGGGGGATGAGAGGAGCACCCCAGAGCGCGCTGCCGTCCCCTGGGTGGACAACCCCGTTGTTTGGAATGACCATGTGTGCAGAGTGACTCGGAGAACGAGGACCGCAGTGTGACCTGAGGCTTTCAGGCGAGGCCATCTGTTGACACAGGACATGTTTTTAGTTCATCCTCTGGCCGGGAGGCCGTGTCTGCACCCTGCCCGACAGTCTCAGAGTGGATGGCGGCGGATGGGCCCAGCGCTGCGGTGAGAGCCTGGGCGGTGACCAGACGACCCCACTTGCACTCCGAGGGCCTGGAACTCAATGGGCCCCACCGTGGAGCTGGGCTCAGCTGGGCTTCAGTCTAGGGGTCCCCTCTGCATTGCAGGGCGTCCAAGGGACTCGTCACTGGCAGAGCCAGCTTGTGATCTTCTCCCCGGATCCAGGTGTGGTCCTTCCCCCCCCCCCTCCCCAGACGCCTGAGGTCCCCTGGGCCCCTGGGCTGAGGAGTCAGATTCATGTGGTGATCAGTGTGGACCACGCTCTGACACTGGCAGGAAGGGATGATGCACTGCCGGCCGGCGCCGCTAGGTGGCACCAGGGACCATGGCAAAAGCAGAGTGCGTCCTCCGGGGATGCGGGATGCGGGGATGCTCGCCTGGTTTGCTCCCCAGCGTCTCCCTCCTGGTATGTGGTAACCAGCCAGCATTTTGTCTTGTAGTAAACAAGTTGGGGGCGTCGTTGGTGGAAGAGTCCCCCCACCCCAGACCCTGCCTCTTTGCTGTTGGCAGGTAGTCTCATAGGTGGGTACTGGGACTGAATCGGGAAACCCAAAATCAGTCTCAGAAACGGTTTTGGGGCTTTTGACAAAAAATGCTTTGGGGCTGTTTGGCTTCTTCCCTGGCTCGTGCTGTAACTCGTGACGCGCTCTGAGCTGCACGCTTTACTGGCCCTGTTGCTGGGCGTTCTGAGTTTGGGGAGCGGGCATGGGTGTGCTCGTTATTTCATATTTAGTAAACGTGTGTTGAGGTAAATGAGGAGGAATCATCTGTTCTCAGAGGCTCTGGAGAAATAATAACGTATCGGCCAACACAGGACGGGTCACGCTCAGCAGCACACGGCCCAGGTCGAAGTTCTGTGACAGGTGTATTTCTGCCTCACGCTGCCTGGAGGGTCAGCATGTCTGTCCCCGGGACCCAGGCTCCTGGCCCAGCCGCCCGCTGGTTGCCAGACAGAGGGACGAGCGAGTGGCACAGTGCACACGGGCTCGGAAAACTTCCACGGGAGATGACTCGCCTCCGCCGCCTGAGTCACGTGGCTGTGTGGGGAGGGCGGTCCTACCCTGGGCCCAGCGGGAGCGGGGCCCGAAGACCCTGGATGTGCTGTTAGTAAGGGGGAGTGAGGCCCCGCAGAGGCCAGTATGGGACCCCTGCTGCTGGAAGCCTGATGCTCGGTAGGCGCTGGTGGGAGCTGTGCCGTGCAAGTCTCTTCCACAGGGTGGCAGCACGTGTCCTCCGGCAAAACACCTGCCACCTGCAGAGTGAGCTCAGGACCATGATGCGGAGGTTTCCAGGGGGCTTCCGTCCGGCCCCTTCTCTTGCAGATGGAGAAACTGAGGTCCAGGAAGGAGGTGTGCCGTCCCCAAACACACGCACTCTGCTTGTCGCGCAGGGCCCAGTGGCCCCCGTTGCTCCACATAACCCCCAGCCCCCAGCCCAACAGACAGAAACACGCATGCACACATGCACACTCATACGTGCACGCCTCACTGCCCGGGCCTCATTTCCGAGTCTCCCCCGAGGTTAGTACGAAGCCTGAGGGAAAGAGGTGGCATGTACTAGCTGGGCAGACAAGCCACGCTCTTGACATTGTAGATAACAACGCAAGGGAGGAGTTAGAACAACATTTAAGATACTGACTAATATTTTAGTAAATCGTAACTACTCAGCTGAGGGAACGAGGCTCGGAGGCCTCGGTAAAGTGCCCAAGCTCTCCCCAGTCGTGAGGGGGCGTGCTGGATTTGATACCCTCCTCCATTCCCTCCCTTGGGTACCACACGTGATCAGGGGTCTGGTGAGTGGTCCTGGGATGCTGGTGTAGGTGGGATTATGGGGAGCAGGATGGGGATAGATGGACACGGCGTTGGAGGGACTTCCGGGCCCTCTCCAGCCTTGTCAGTCAGCACAGAATCCTGCAGGCTGTGGGAGCTTAGAACTCTCTGGAGTTGCCCTTCTCCCCACTGCCGGACCTCCCCTGCAGCAGCCAGCTTCTGTGGGTCCTCTTGGGAGACGGGGAGCTCGAAGCTTCATGGCAGCTGATGGGCAGACGGCAGCTCTAACTGTTCCAGGTCCTCCTCCTAAGCTAACATCTGCTCTGCATTAGAAACGCACAGAGAACGTGTGTTTCCAGCCCTTCTGTATTTGAAAATGGCCTCCCATCCCCCTGTGTCTCCTCTCCTTCAGAGCTGTCTTCTTCTGTGCCTCAGAGTGAAGGAACCACGCCGATGAATCGGAGCAGCCATTCCCAAAGCGTGGTCCCCAGACCAGCAGCATCAACCCCACCCAGGAACTCACTAGAAACGCAAGTTGGCTGCCCCCACGCCAGGCCCACAGCATGGGACCCGCTGGGAGTGGGGCCGGCTGTGCTCATCCGAGGGGGTCTCGGGGGGATTCACGGTTGAATCCAGTGATGCTGCTCTGTGCTCATCTCTGTCCTGGTAGCCTCCGGGGATGCTGGGGGGCTTCAGGCTGAGACCCACCGAGCTAGAGGCAGGTGTTGGATAGTACGTGTTCAGCCATAGGCTTTTCCAAAGAGAGAGAAAGAACGAGTGGATTTGTAGCATTTGCCAATTCCCATGGTGTAAATACTCGTGCCACAGCTGATGGATTGGGGGCTACCCACGTGCTGTCAGTTGGCACAAAAAAAATCCATGAGAGTACAAGCCGTCTCCAGCACACCAGGACAGAGGGGATCCAAAAGTAACCCCAAAGACCATCAGGAGGAGAATTCGGGCCCCAGAGCAGGCTGGGGACAGGATTCAGAGGCCTGTGTCCTGAAGGACACCTGGCCACTGCTTGTTTGGGCCCTCATCTGGGGGTCCTTGAACCTTTGTGTTTCCACTCCAGATTTCCCCGTTTGTCACCCACCCACTGACCTCTTTGGACCCCTGAGTCAAGCAACACAAGGGCCTGTCTCCTGGAGGAGTAGCGGGAAGGTGAGGCAGGGAGCCCCAGCCTCAACCATGAATCCCCTGAGACCCCCTCCATAACCCATCCTTGGCGCCCACCCTGCCTTTTCTGTCTGCCGCTACATTCTGGGAGCGTCAAGGTGAACGTGGAGCATGGATGTGCAGAGATAGGAAGCCGGGGGGCTGGAGCCAGCCCCTCTGTGCTCTGCTGGGGTCGGGTCAGAATTTGGGAGGCTCCCACCTCCCTCACCTGGGCTGCCTCCTCCCCGCTGTGGAGTGGGCTTTAGGGGGAATGGTGCCCATTTGATGCCTATGAGGGTAGGAGGGTCTGCCCATCTGGAGGACAAAGGCTGAGCGAGGGGCAGGCACAGAGGTCAGGGGCAGGAGGGAGCAGCCCTGCCTGGGTGCGTGTGACAGATCCAAGGAGGCCGTGATGGGTCTCCATGATGCCTGTCTATCCTCTCACCCCTTGGGGGGCTCCAGGCTTCCCTTTCCCTCATGGGGGCACATCACTGCCCTCGCTCCCAGCTGCCCTGGGACTCTTGTCACACAGGAGACACGGAGAGAGAAAGGGGGAGAAGAGCCCTGCGGAGGGGGGAGACAGTGCGAGGGAGGAGGGCAGGGGCCAGCCTGGAGTCCAGCTCCAGGAGCAGCAGAGAAGAGCCTCCGCCAGGCTTACCGGCCAGGAGGTGTGGATGGTCAAGATCAGTATTTCCCAGGCAGGGAAGGGGGGCTCCCACCCGCGAGATGCTACTCACCAGGCATGTGTGTGAACACTCACACAGGGCTTCCTGATCTCACCCTTGGAGAAAGTGCAGACACACGTGCCCGTCAGGGTGACCAGTCCACACCTCCTCCTGCCTCTGCTGTGTGCCCCTCTGAAATGCTCATGGCCAAAGGCAAAGAGGCTCTGGCGCTAAAAGGGTTGGTTAGAGAACCAGCAGCAGGAAGAGTGGAAGGGGATCAAGGCAGGGCGGGTGATGCCAGTTTGCAGATAGGCAGGGTGAGGGGGATCGTGTGGAGCGAGGCTGGGGGCAGGGGAGATGGAACCAGCTGGAACCCTGTCCCAACTTTCAGACCTTCTCTTTAAAAACTGTCTGGTTTGGTGACGAAGGAGGAGCCTGCAGGTGGCGGGGGAGGAGGGGGGGGCGCCTGAACATAGCTGCGTGCAGATAGGGGGGGGGGGTGGTGCCCAAACACAGCTGTGTGCAGGTGGGGGGGGGCGCTTGAATACAGCTGCGTGCAGGTGGGGGGGCGCCCGAACACAGCTGCGTGCAGGTGGGGGGGGCGCCCGAACACAGCTGCGTGCAGGTGGGGGGGGGCGCCCGAACACAGCTGCGTGCAGGTGGGGGGGGCGCCTGAATACAGCTGCGTGCAGGTGGGGGGGTGCCCGAACACAGCTGCGTGCAGGTGGGGGGGGCGCCCGAACACAGCTGCGTGCAGGTGGGGGGGGCGCCCGAACACAGCTGCGTGCAGGTGGGGGGGGCGCCCGAACACAGCTGCGTGCAGGTGGGGGGGGGCGCCCGAACACAGCTGCGTGCAGGTGGGGGGGGCGCCCGAACACAGCTGCGTGCAGATGGGGGTTGGTGCCCGAACACAGCTGGAACCTTCTTTACTGTGTTTTTGAAGAGAAAAGGAAAAGGCTGTATGAGTTAGGGGAGGTTCTTGAAGTTCTAGTTCTAGCATCTTCCTTCCTCCGTGGAGTGCTTTTGGGACCCCAGGAAGACCCCGTTCCTGGGCCCTCAAACCATTCTGGCCCCGGGGCGTGGCTCTCCCCCAGCCCAGCCTGAGTGAGAATTGGGATGGGGCCCAGGGTCCAGGAACCCCCGGGCTGTGCACTCATGGTTCTAGCCAACACACATACATGCCCAACTGTACCACGTGTGTGCACACGCACGGACACACCCACCCCGTGCACACTCATAAATGCACACAGCAGTGCCCCCACACGCCTGCATACACACCCCACACGTGTGTGCACAGGTATGCTCAGTGCACACGTACGTGCATGCCAGCCAGTGTGGCCCTGCCCCCAGGATACAGGTTGGGAAGGACCAGGCTCATTCTTGCACCCAGGTGCCTGGACCCCTGGGTGTGGTTAGGAGTTTGCAGGAGCAGGGCTCAGAAGAGCGCTCTGGCTGCGTTTGTACCAGCTTGGCTGAGAAGCCCATGCTCTGCGTTGGGCCTCGAGGGCTGCACAGGACAGCAGTCCAGGTGGGGCCTCCGGGGCCCAGGCAGCACCCACCCCCCCAGGCCGTTGGAAGCTGACGCTGCTTTGCTAGGCTCCCGTGAAGCTGTTCCCAGAACACTCACGTCTGTGAATTGCTAGTACAATATGATTGATTTTCTTTAAGGATGCTGGGGCTTCTGTGGTGAAAAGCACACACAGATATACAAACCCTTTTATAGGTCGTATAAAACCCTAAAATAAGCTGTTCCTACGTGCGAACAAATGCTCACGATGGAACGCTGCTTAGGGACAAGGGTGCATGTCAGCCTGGGTGTGATTGATCTGGCTCAGACAGGTGGACCCACTAAAGAAATTTCTGGAACCCAGGCCCCACAGCCCCCCAGGGAGGCTTTGAGGCCCTGAGTCCTAGAGGCACTGGCCTGGGGTGGAGGAAATAGTTTTAAAAATCGTGAAAAAGAAGTAAAAGCAGCATTTCTGCCTTCAGGGATTGACCTTCCCCTCCTGATTCCTGATTTCCCTGCTCTTTTCCCCGAGTGGATACTTGCCTTCTGGAGTAGATGGTCATGACAGACCATGGGGTCCCGGCACATCTGTAGGTGGTGAGCAGGTGCTGCAAGACAATCTTCACCCCCCTCCCTCCGCACTGGGCAGGGTTGGCAGAGACAAGGACGGGGCCTCCACGGTGGGGCAGTGGGGCAGTGGGGCCGGGTGGGCTCTGCAGCCCCTGCCCTGCCTAGGCCTGCTCACCTCCCTCACCTGCATCTCGGGGACACAGTGAGGGCTCTGGTGTTGGACGGACCCCGGCAGGGACCCCAGCGCCACCGCTCACCAGCCATAACTTTCTGCCCCTTACACTCCATCTCCCGTCTGTCGCTGGAGGGAGTAGGGCCCCCCAGAGCATGTCGGGTGGATGGAGGGGCAGCGTACACAGGGGGAGCATCCAGACGAAGGTGGTGGGGGCGGGCCCAGCCCACAGGGCTGACCCCCGGCCAGGAGCAGGCAGGGTTCCCCTCCTGTCCTTGCTGACTAAAGACCCCTGCCTGTCTTCATTGGGGCTTGATGTCCGCCTCTGTGTCCTGCATCCTCCCCGAGATGGCTCCAGGCTCCTTCATTAACTTCTTGGCAGAGACAGTGATCCTCTTCCTCGGTTGACCTTTACAAGCCATGCCTGGCTGCCAACTGGCTGGCAGTGGACCCTGCATCCCACGTGGCCTGGTCACCCCTGCCCCCCACCCCTGCGCTGGGTGCTCGTGTTGGATCTGCCTGCCCCGTGTGCCCCTGGGAGAGCTCCCTCCCTGGGCCATGTCCTTGTCTAGCTACTCTCCCACATGTGTTTTGCTTTTTGGAACAAGCTGCTGATGTATGAGGTAGGCAGGTTGCAAAGTCCTGGGTGTTCCCGGGACTCTCGGAGTTTGTGAGGGCCTGGCAGGGGCTGGGGAGGTGTGGTCCCTGCACAGGGCTCCGTGGCCACTGCACTGGACCCTGGAGAGTGATCCGAGGGGGAAGGGGCTCCTCGGGCCACCCTGTGGCCTTAGACAGCCCCTGTTGGGAATTTGGGGGGAGCGACCAGCACAAGGGTTCCCCCGTCCCGTTTTGAAATAGTCCCCAGGAAAAGCTTTTTGCCACTGGACTGTAGCCAATGACAGCTGGCCAGTGTCCGAGGTGCTGTGGTCAGGGGCCTGGTGTGGGCAGGATCTCAGCAGCTGGGCTTCGTGGCTCAGTGTGCCTGCACATCAGGGTGGCCTGGCTGGGTGTCCTGTCTGCTGAGCAGCTGTTGGGTGCATAAGACTGTGGCCTTCTGGCCCCGGGCCCCTGGCCATCTGTGACCCTCCTGTGGCACCTGGGTATGTAACGTTCTTGATCCCCAGGTGGACAGGCCACACTGGGCCTGAGTAGGGGGCTGGCGGGGCCCCTGGCCTTGGGTTCCTTCTCCAGCTTTCTTGCACGGGCTTCAAAGCTGACCTTGTACATGCCACCGAGGGGGACATTCTGAGGGCAGATGGGGCCTGTCAGTCATGCTGGAGACCAGCTGGCTCATGTCCCCTGAGCAGTCTCCCTGTATGAATACTTGCTGTACCAGGAAGCATACTCCTGGCAAGGCCGAGCCTCTCCTTTCAAGAAACGAGGCTGTTTGGGTCAGACAGTGGTGTGGACAAATGTCCAGTGAGTGGACTGGTCCTGTCCTTAAAAACTTCCTGCTAAGCAGACCCATGGTTAGCACCTGGCAATACCACCTCCTGTATGAGTTAGCTTCCTTCCTCCCTCACCTTCCCTGGGATCCCCATGAGCAAGGGAGCGTGGAGGCTCAGGAACCCCCAGCCCAGCCCCCAATGTCCCCAGAAGGGCTGACCCCCCCCCCAGTTGGCTGGGTTTGGCCACTGCCCTCTGGCTGTGACCACGCTGCAAAGGGGGCCCTCTCTTCTAAATCCCTGCTTTGCTCCCTTTCTGACCTTTGAAGACTGGTTCCAACCCCTGTGTCCTTTTGGTCCAAGGCCTGAGTCTTGCTCCCCATTGACGGCGGTGGTTTCTCGTCTTGCATTCACCGTGATTATTCCTAATCTCCCAATGCTACGCGCCTTACGGGGTCCCCGGTGGAGCAGGGCACTGCACGTCTGACATGAGAGGCCGGGAACATCGAGATCCAGGGTTGGCTGGCGAGGCCTCCCGGGCCTTCCAGCAGCTTCTGCAGGCCGGCATGCACCGCTTGGAGGACAGGGGGCAGGTGCTGCTGAGCCCCTGGGCCCTGTAGCCGAACCACAGCTCTTGGCACCTACTCACTGAGCCATATGTTCCTGTCCTATCCTGGGGGCACCCGGAGAGTCCCCAGGAGCCCCCCGGGCTATCCTACGCTCTGATTCCACAAGGAGCACTTTGTACAAGTTGGGGCAGGAACCAGCCATCTGGGTGGGATTCCTCCAGGGAAGTGTGCTCCTTCAGCGGTGAAATTTCATCAGCGACAATTAATTCTCTGTCAAGAAAGCCCACGGTTTTATGCTGGAAGGGGAGAAAAAGATGCTGAATCTTTGATCAAACAAGTCTGTGCCGAAGGCTGGATACAGTTAACTACTTTTTACTGGTGTATGGCTGTTGGCCAAGGCGAGAGGGGAGGGCACCCTTGCTCCTTCCCCTGCTGCTTGGGGAGGGCAGTGGCATGGCCAGGAACGGGAGCCTTCCAGCCACCGCTGTCCTGGGGAGAAAGCTGACCACCCACCAGCGCTGGGCTTTAGGGAGGGGACGGAGGCAGGAGGGGAGCTGCAGGCCCCGGGAGGCTCTGGGACTCCACGCGTTCGGCTCTTTCCCCTCCTATTCTAGGTTGTGGTCTCAGGACGGATAGTAATCAGATCCAGGAGCCCGGCTCTGGTGAAGACTGCTGTATTGATTCTGTACTCTCGGGGCGTGTGTGTGTGTGTGTGTGTGTGTGTGTGTGTGTGTGTTGGAGAGGGAGAGATGGCCTGATTTAGAAATGTGCCCACACAGCCCCAAAATGTGGTCCCAACCGTTAAAGCAAAAATCATCACGATAACTTAAACTAGCTACTCAGATTAGCCTTCCTGGCCTCTCCACCTTCGACCCTCAGTGTGAGCTCAGAAAGACTCTGAGGACACCCTGCCCGGGCTCCCCTGCTCCCTCTGACCTGGCGTCCAGCAGCAAATCGGGGAACCTGCGGCTGCCCGTGTGCCCTGTGCAAGGAGCCTAGGAGGAGATCCCTATGGCAGGGGCTGCCAGGAAATGCCTCCCACAAAGGGCTTTGGAAATTGTTTGCAAGGATACCAGCTCTGAAGCCTCAGGGATGTATGTGGGACTGTGGTTTGGGCCGATTTGGAAAGGTCTTTGGTGAGGAGAAAGGGCTACTCGTGGCTGCCCAGGGTTCAGTTCCCAGCAAGCCCGTCTGGGACAAGCAAACCCACCGAGTCTGTGTGCCCTTGGGAAAGTACAGTTATTCCCCCCACTATCACATTAAGATTCGGGCAGTTCTGTAGGTTGGTAGGGAGACACAGGAACATCTGAGCCCCCAGGCCTGTGTGGCCCAAAGCCCCCTGTCTCCAGAGCATACAGACAGGCCAGAGGGAAGAGGCCTTCATCTGGACAGCTGGTTCCATCAACAGCAAATACCTGAATGCCTCTCACACAAAGTTGGGCTCCGTCGATGTGACCGACCGGCATTCCCATTGCCGGCAGCACAAAATCTGGTGGCAAGCTGTGTCCAGACCAACCCCAGCAAGCTCTTGTGCTTTGTTGGGTCCCCGTGTGTCTATGGTGATCTTTCTGGGTCCCTCCTGATTGCTGCTTGACAACTTCCCTACCAGTGAGCAGGAAGTGGGTGGCCATGGGGGGAGCCGGTCGGCGGCTGGTGGCGATGCTGAAGTCGGCTTTGGGTTCATTCTCTTGGTGCTCTGTGGGCCCGTCTTTGGGGTCTTGTTCTTTCTCATTTGTGTATCCAGATAACCTCCTGGTAGCACTGTGGAGCCGGGAGGGAGAAGCAGGTTAGGAGGTGGGAAAGGAAGGCGGTGAGCCCTGCGATGGGGACTTCCAGTGGCAGAGGGGCCCCCAGAGTTTGGAAAATGGGCAAGGAGGGGAATAGGTCCCTTAGAAGGAGAGTCCTGCCCCCCCACCCTAACCTTACTTCCCATAATGAGCCAGAGCTGCTGTGCAGCGAGACTTAAGAGAGTGCTGCTGGCTGCCAAGCCGGCACCCCTGATGAGGGCACTGAACCCCGAGAGCCCACCCTCTAGGAGCTCACGGTCCAGCATGGCAGCCATGTGGCTGGGCTACCAGGCACCCTGACTGCTGCTGGTGGGGCCGAGGGCTGCTGGGAGTGCAAACCACACGCGGAATTGTAAAGACTCAACAGGAAGGAAAGAATGTAGGCCTCCTCATCAGTAGAGTTCCTGTTGGCTCCATGTCGAAATGATAACATTCAGGACATATTGAGCTAAATGAAGTAAATCATTAGGGTCAACTCCACCTGTTCCTTTTGACCTCTTTAACGTGACATCTAGAAAGTTTAAAGTTACACGTATGGCTCGCGTTGCATCTCGCTGATGGTGCTGGCCCAGGTGATCACCGTAGGTCCTGGAGGAACAACCCAGAATACAGGTGCCGTGGGCGGCATACAGGTGTGGTGGGTGTGGGGTGTCTGGAGGGCGCCCGTGTAGAGCTGGGGGGTCCCGGCTCTGCTGAAAGCTTGCTGGAGAGCTGTGGCCCGTCGCGGGGTTAACACGCCTAAAATTCCCAACTCTGCGAATTCCCGCCTCCTTCCCTGGGTGCCTGCCCCAGCGGGTTCTCTCCTGTTTCCAAAGGACGGATTTCCGTCTGTGCCCTGCCTCGCCGCCCCTGCTCAGAGTGGCCCCGGGCATCACCTCCCAGGCCAGCAGTCCAGGTGACGGTCCTCATTGTGAATGCATGGCTTGTCAGGGCCATCGCGGGAGCCTTGGATAAAGTGTGCCCGTGAAGAAGATAATTGAAAATCAAAAAAGACTTTGTTAATTTGATTAGCAGAGCCGTAGTTGAATTGTTCTTCATCAAAAGAGATTTAATTTTGACATGCAATTAAATCCTTCTGCTGTAAGATCTGCCGGGTGCTGGAGATGGGCCTGGCGGCTGGGGGAGGGGCTGGCTGGGGGGGCCACCAACACGGAGGATCTGGGGCAAAGACAGCAGCGGGGGCGATGGGGTCGTGCAGAAGAGAGGGAGGGATGCTGCGGGGTGGGGGCAGTGAAGTGGCAGAGCTGGGAGCACGTGGGGCATGGGGAGGGGGCTTTGCCATGAGGAAGGACAGGGGTGGCCCTTGCAAGGCAGCTCCAGGATGTTGCAGAGACCCGTGTTTGCGGGAAACACTACTCTGTCATTCTCCGCTGGGTGAGTGAGGGGGTTTGGCCACGTGCGGGAGCCCGGATGGCTCCTTGGCGGCCAGAAATCAGGAACTGTCCGGGAGCTGGACCCGGATCCGGAATTCTGTCTCCAAGGGCAGCAAACAGGTCCATCTGGGATTTGAGGGGGGCCAAGCTGAACGGCTCCCAGCCCCCAGGGGCAGCAGGGAGCCAACATCTGGCTCCTACCCCCACCCCAGCCTGGGCCCCCTCCCGCACCCCTGCTCACATGCTCACATGTTTATTCATCCCTGGGGATGTTTTAATGTTGCTGTCATGTTATTTTAATATCTTCTCTACCTGAGTTTTGGAGCAAAATGATAGTCTGGGGCAGGCCTTTGTCCGACTCATGGATTACCAAAGTGAAATCTTGTTGAGTCTTGTGCCTGCCTCTCTTGTTCTAGCAATGGTTTGGGAAAGGAGCCAGCCCTTCTGCTACCCTCCCCAGCCCCGGGCCCCTTGTCATCCTGGGCCACCAGAATAGGGTTCAGTCTTTGCGCTCTGGGTGGTAATGGAGCTGAGCCCCTACGGGGTTGGGGGGCATGATGCTCTCCAAGGCTCTGGGCTTGGGGAAGCCTGAGGAGGCCTCTGGCCAACTACCTCTCACTCCCTGTGCCCACAAGGCCCCATTAATCCTCATGGGCCCTGGACACTCCTGCCTTCAGAGGCTCCTTCCTCCATAAAAAATTACTAAAAGTTATATTTTATGACTACATTAGTATAAAACGAATATATTAATATTATGTATTAGAACATTGTCCTCAACCTAAAAGTTCATCCATTTTTTTCTGGTTTTAAAGCAAATTAAGACACTTCCATGGGTCCTGGCAGCACACCTCCTGGGCCTGATGGCAAAGTGCCCTGCCCCCTGCCCCCTGCCCGGGGGCCTTGGAGATTAGCACAGCCCTGGGCCCTGGAATTTGCCAGCAGCCTCTGTCCAGCAGGGCGGCGACCACGAGCTCTGCAAAGCAGGGCGGGCGCTGTTTGGGGTGGAAGGGAACGCCCCCAGTGCCTTCCTCAGGCGAGACACACACTGAGCAAGCCTCTGGCTTCTCCTGCAGACTTCCTGCAGGGCTGGGGGGCATATGCACAAACAGAGGAGCCTTGCGGGGCTCTGAGACCCCTTGCATGTTAGTGAAGACAGAGAAGCTGGGTGCCCCGCGTGCCCCCCCATGTCCCCCGGCTGCCGTCGAGCGTGAAGCTTCCCGCTCAGGCTTGTGCAGTGAAAAGGCCTGAATCTGAAAGGGACGGGCCCACCTTCCAAGTCCAGCTCTGCCCCTCATGTTCTAACCGGGATCCCCGAGCCTCTGCTTCCTTACCTGTAATGTGGGTGCGTGGGAGCCGTCGTGAGCACATCCCGTGACTCGGGGACACCGTGGCCGAGCTCAGTGTGTGTGTGCAGGCGGCAGGGGGACGCAGTGCATGGCAGCCTCGGTGATCACAGCTTGGGTCCTCACGGCTGCGGGAACAGGCAGGGCTCTCCCGCTTCGGGGTTTTCTGGTATTCTCTCTGTAGGGGCTGCACTCTCAGCGACAGGATCTTTCATTACAACTGAACATCTACACAAAGGTGTGTGTGTGTCTGCTCATGTCTCCACATGTCTCCGTGCACCTTACCCCTGTCGTCCGCCTACACGCACAAAAAAAACCAGTCAGGTGGTGGAGGTCTGAGCAATGCACAGAAATAGCCTCACTGGGGAAAGGTGTTTTTGGAAGGAGGTGAATATCTTGTGCTTGGTCAGGGTTATTTCCCCCTCTGTAGTTTCCTTAAAACTATTAGGAAAATAACACAGAATGCCCCAGACCTGACTCACAGCCTGCTGGAAAGCGCAGTGGCCACTGCCACGGAAGCCTGGGGGCTCAGGTTTGGGGGTGGGGCTGGGCCAGAGAGCAGAGGGTGTCGGGGTGGGGTCAGGACACTGAGGCCATGAGGAAGCTCCCCACTGTGGCAGGTGGGCAGAGGTGCAGGCAGCCTCATCTCCTGTGTGCTCGGGCTGTCCCCACGGTGGAGGGACAGGAAGGCAATAGGGACAGAGGACAGAGATGCCCATGGCCCTGCTCTGAGCCGCCCCTCCCACCTGCTGAAGATGATGTCCTCACCTTCATCCCTCCCCTTCTTCCCGCCCTGCCTGGCTGGCTTATCTCCTTGGTGACACTGAGTGAGCACGCAGTGGGCAGGACCCCTAGGCCCCTGGGCCCGTTTGTTCACAGTGGAATATGACTTGTCTTACAACATTTTGAAAAGGAGTTCACTCCACACTTGGCTTTATGTGTGTGTTGGGGGCGGGGCTCCTGCCGTCTCCCCAGACTGAGCCGGGAGGGTCCTGCTGGTCCTGGCACTGGTCCGGGCCACCCCCCACCCCCCGCCCGTGTCCCCTCCAGACCTCTTCACTGGCTCGCTGCTGCCACAGAGGCTCAGAAGCAGCCTCAGCAACGGAAACTCCATCTCTCTCTCCTCCCAAAATAAAACGCTGGAACCTTGTTCCAACCAGCAGATTCCCGTGGGAGTCCCCAGGACCAGTGGGTGGAGACCAGCTAGGGAAGGGGGCTCCTGGCCCCAGGGCTGTTAGAGGGACCCCACCTTGGGGCCGGGCTGGGCTTCACGTCCAGGGATCACCGGGGTGATGATCGTGGTGAACACGCATTGAGTGCTCAGGGTGTGCCGGATGTGGTTCCAGGTGTTTACACAAGAGTGACTCACTGAATCCTCATGCACACTGTGGAGCAAGCACAACCATTGCCCCCTTTTATGGCCAAGGAGACAGAGGCCCAGAGAGGTTCAGTAACTTGCCCGAGGTCACACGGCTGGCACAAGATCGGGTCAGGATCGAAACCGGGACATCAGGCTGCAGAGACTCAGCTGGTAACCACTGCAAGGCCCTCGGGAGTGTCATTTTGTCACAGGACCGGCTGTTTCACCTGGAGCAGCTTAAGGGATTCTGTGATCCTTCATTGAGCAGAAGTATGATCCTCAGTTGAATTGGGGGCCAGACTGCGCCCCGAGCCCCCACCTGCCCCACCCATCTGCCCAGATAGTGGGAGGCCTTCCGCACACCTGCCTGCTTCACCCAGGCCAAGACAGCAATGTGTGTGAGCGTGTGTGTGAGCACGAGTGTGTGATTATGAGTGTGTGAGCATGTGTGTAAGAGTATGTGAGGATATATATGAGTGTGGGACTGTAAGTGTGCAAGCATGTGTGTGAGCATGTATGAGTGTGTAATGTATGAGCGTGTGTTATGTATGTGTATGAATGTGTATGAGTGTGTGAGGGTATGAATAAGTGTGTGATACAGGATTGTGTATGTGAGTGTGTGTGTTGTGTGAGTGTGCATTATGTGTTACGTATGAGTGTGTGTGTGAGTGTGATACAGGATTGTGTATGTGACTGTGTGTGTTGTGTGAGTGTGCATTATGTGTTACGTATGAGTGTGTGTGTGAGTGTGATAGAGGAGTGTGTGTGATATGTGAGTGTGTGATGTATGCGTGTGAGTGTGTGTGAGTGTGCATGTGTGTGTTCTGCCTCCCCACCAGGGCCCAGCCCCTCCAGCCCCCAGCCCCTCTCCCCTCACCCCCAACATTCTAGCAGGTGGGTGATCCATAACCGATGCTTGTTGACCAGCTGCCTGGGAACGATTTTCCTCCAGCAGTTCCCCGGAATCTCCGTGGGGAAAACTCGTCTTGATCAAATGGCTGGTCGGGGGCTGTGTCTCAGGCCCCCGGGATGTCACATGACCGCGGGAGGACAGGTGTCTCTCAAGGGCATGGAGCTGGCGTGAGAGGAGCCTGGGGGCCTGAAGGGAGGAGGGGCGGCAGTTGGAGAGAAGCGGGGTGGGGGGTACACCGGGAAGAAGTCAGTCCTTCACCTGGGCGCAGAACCCCCTGTCCCCTCCCTGCCAGCCACTCCCTGCCTGAAGCCCCTCACCCTCTGTCTCTCCAGAGCCCCTTCCCTCCCGGGGACCCAGCTCCAGTTAGGAACCCTCACAGCCCCGCAGGGAGGGGAGGGCTTGCCTGGAGGAAGGAGGGGGGCCTCCTCTTCCTCCGATGTGCCCCCCCAGGTGGCCCGTGGGCTTTGTCCTGGACGGGAAGCCAACTTTGTTGAACTCACACTGGTACCTGCAGAGCCCCCTTTCAGGCTGTGAAATGGTCTGGCCATGCTCGGGCCGGGGCTGCCTCGTCATCCTGAGCTGAGAATTTGTTCAAACCAGAGCCCTTCCGGCTGCTCTGACCCATTTGCTGAAGGCGGCAGGAACTGTTTTGAGGGTGCTCAGAGCAGAGCGGGGCAGGGCGGCAGGGCGCTGCTGCTTATCATTCAGTGGCTTTGGGCAAGCGCTTTCCTTCCACGGGTAGTCCTGGCAGGGCAAGGGGTGTCTCCAGAGCCTCTTCTCTGCAGGCCCTGACTCCATTCCTGAGGCTCCCCGCTCAGGACTAAGCCCCTCCCAAAGGCCCCCTGATACCATCCCATTGCAGGTTAGGGTTTCAACATGTGGATTCGGGGAGTGGGGCATGAACACTCAGCGCGGCACCTGTGGTCTGTCTCGTTCATCCCTAGTCTGGCCCCCACAAAGCGCCCGCCTGTGGGTAGACAAATGCCCTTGCCTGGCACTCCCCTTTCTCAGGAGCGTGGGAGGGACTTGAACCGGTGTGTCTGGACCTCCTCGTTCCTTCCCTGTGAGCAGAAGCAAGTGCCCAAGAGAACGTAGGTGGGCCTGGTGTCCTGGGGTCCTCCTGCGGGAGCTGGACCACTTCATCCTGACTGAGGGCATGGGGTGCTGGAGGAACCCCAGGAATGGTGGCCTGAGCCAGGCCTGGCCCTTGGAACACCCACTGCACAGCGGCAAAGGCATCGGACTAGGGGGGGATCCATAGGATTTGGGGGCGAGGAAGTAGCACTGTTTGGAGGGGCAGCTTGGGGTGAATCAGCCTTTTACGACCCAGAGGGGCCCCGTCAGCACCATCCCTGATGTCTGTGCCAGACTCTGAGCAAAGCGTCTCCGCGAGCCTCGTCTGTGGGTTTCGGTCGATCACACATCTCCTCGGCCACTGAAGAGCTCCAATTGTGTTATCGTTGCTGATAATTGAGGAGGTGCTTTCCTCTGGGGCAGCGAAACCCCTAAATCCTGGTGTGGTGTGAGGCAACAGAAGTTTATTTCTCAGGTGAAATAAACCCAGAAAGGTGCTCTGAGGAGGGTGGGGGGCTCTGCTCCCCAGAATGATTCCAAGTCCCGTCTTTCCATTCCGTGGGGTCTATCACATCGGACACATGGTTTCCACATTTTCCAGAAGAGGAGGGAACGTGGGGTTCTAGCTACCCAGTCCTGGCTGTGTAGCCAGTGAGACCCCAGGTATGAGATTCTCTTGCTGGATCAGGTGATTCTCTTTGCTGGGACCCCAGATGCCACCCAAATGAAGGTGTGGCCCTGTCAGTCTTGGAGGGCCCCATTGATGTCCACACCCAAGACCACAGACCACTTGCACTGACGTGGTAGCTTCCTCTGGGAGTGGAAGGGGGGACGGGAGGGATGAGGCCAGGACACAATGACTCAGATGCTCATTCAGATGATGTGCGCTGTTACTGTGGGCACGTGGCATGCGCCTGGTACGTGGAGCCCCTCTGAACCCTTCCCCGTTGGGTACCAGGCTGGTGAGTGGGCCAAACGCTCCAAAGTTTGCTGGCTCCCGGTCTCCACGCCAGATGCTGCCGGGTGGCGGGGGCCCCTCTGGCTTCAGTGCTCCCTGTGCTTAATGTAAGGCTCGACCCTTCCAGAGATGGGGGTGGGCGAGGGTGTGGGAAGGAGGAGAGGGGTCCTGAAACAGGCCCCACGTATGTGGGGCCCTTGGAGAGAGAGTCAGTACATAACACAGAAGAGCATCAGCAAGAACTTCCGTCACTACACCTCTTAATCTCGTTAGTAGGGAATGAATGCAAATCACATTGCCACTAATCTTCCCGTGTGCTGAGAGGCTCCTGTAAGAATTTCAGGAGTCTGCGTACCTTCATCGTTGTTTGTCTGAGGCTGAATTTAATTCCCCTCTCCTGGACGCACACAAAGCCGAGCTCAGGGTGTCACTGACAGTGGGAGGCAGGAGAAATCCGTTCTCGGTGAACGCTTGTCTGGGATCATCTCTGTGCCTGCTCCCAGCATGGGTGGTGACAGGGTTTGTGTGCTTCTGGCGTGTCCCAGGAGCCGTCCGGGGCAGCTCACCTGTGGCACAGCCCCTCAGAGGAGCTGCCTGCCCTGCCTGATGGTGGCACCCACTGGCCGTGCCTTCCCTTTGCCCGTCTTCCCTGCGGGGTGCGCAGTGGCCCCAGCCTCTCCTCCCCGGGACCCCGCGGTAGGTAGTGGAGGGACATTTTTGAATTGTTCACTTGGAGTAAATCTTACCTATGCAGCCTGATCTCCAAGGCCAGGGAGGGGGCTTTCTCCTGTTTACTGTCTTCTCTCTCTCTCTCATTGCCCATCTAGCACCTGCAGCCAGGGCTCCCATTTGGTGATCAGTAAATGCTGGTTGATAAACGCGTGAATCTGGCCAATGTGATTAGTGTCTTGAACAAGAATCAAGCAGTGGGCCAAGGTCAGGGCCCCTGAGGAGGAGGGGGAGGAGGAGGAGGGAGTGGGGGTGGAGGCACCCATGAGGAGGGACCAGGGTGGACAGCCCGGGCTCTGGCCCAGTGCGGGCTGGTGCGCGTGGACAGAAGCTTCCAGCTCCGCGTCTGTATTTTGCATGGTGCTGGCGCATTCCCGCATTCGTCCTTCTCTAATTGAGCAGATGCTGTGCTGGTGGTGCAGCTGGCCAGCATCGACGCGTGTGATGGGAGCATCAGTAAAGCCTCGAGTGTCGGGGGCCGGCTCGCCCCCTGGCAGACGGCTGGAGCTGGAAGGTGGCACTCTATTCACGATGTTTTGATTTCTCGGGCTCTGGGGACACTGACTTTGATAGATTGAGACTGACACCATATACCATAGAGTAACAGCTCACTTCCAGAGCAGGCGCTCATCGTCGGAGCCCCCTGTTCTTTAAAACTAGATAAATACTTTAAAAATAAATAAATAAAGCTTGGGGAGGATCGAGCCTCAGCCGTGCACGTTAACAGTTGGGGAAGCCAGTGGCGGATGGGGCCACCGGTCACACGGGACGCGTCTGCTTTACCGAGGACGGTGGAGGTCCGCCTGCGAGGGAGACGAGCATGGGGCCTGGCGGTGGATTGGACGGCAGGCTGGCTACTGGCTGCCTCTACCCACAAGCCCGGAACAAGCCTGCAGACAGCTCTGCTGGGCGCCGAGCACCGCCGTGTCCTGCCCGTCCCCATCGGAGCCTGGCCGTGGGAGAACTTCTGCGTCTCTGCGGAGCAGGGCCGGCCCGGTCTCCACGGGTAGGGGGCGCCTGCAGGTGCGGCTTGCTCCTGGCCAGGCCGAGCCGTGCCCTCCCCGAGGCAGCCCCCCGCCTCCTCGCCCCGCCAGCCTCGCGGGCTGTGCATCAGATCGCAGCTTTCTGGAGGGATATGAGACGAAACGGTCTCACCTCCACTGTCCATGCGGGGAAGATAGATCCCATCAGTTTTATTTCTTCAGAAAGTGTTATCAAATGTGCTGGTGATTCACGGGTAGGAAATATATTCTGTTACAACATTTTTCACCTGCCGGGAGCCGGCTCCAGTGGGTGCTTATTGTCTCCCCGCTCGCCGTAATCCATTCATCTGGCGTGCGAACGGGCGCAGGGGCTGCTGCTGGAGGACCGCTGGAATTAAGTATGAATTAAATGTATCATTAAAATAAAGTGTGATCACAGACACCTAATGAGTTTTATTCTTTAACAGTTGCGTTTCCCGGCGTGTGACGCGTCCAGGCCGCTCCCCACTCCCCTTCCTTCCTCCGTGAGTTTTCACTCTGGAGCTGGTCATGTTGCCCCCCGTTGGAAGGGGTGCTGGTTTTCCCCAGAGTTACGGCTGCCCCTTCGGGTCTGCCGGGGTGAGGGTTTGTTCAGGATGAAACTGGGAAGAGCCAAAGTGGTTTTTAAAGGGGGTTAAAAAGAGCAAGGAGCTAAGATTTTTCCTCAGAGATACTGCGTGTGTGTGCACATCCAGAGCAGAAATCTAAAGCATTCGGGGTAGATGGGCTTCACCTCGGCTCAGGGAAAACCCAGAGACATGCCTTCCCCACCCTTAAATCGACTTAATGTGGCCAGGACCCCAGAGCTGCCAGGTGCCACCGAGACTGGCAGAATCTCATTTCTGTCTTTTTTCTGTGTATAGTCTTGCTTTCCACTCCCTGTCCCTCCATGCATCCCTGGTCCTTGTTCTAGGCCCTGAGAGGCTTGTGTCTAGGGCCCAGCATGCCCGCCCTCCACACTGGCCTTTCTGAGCCTGGGGCCATCAGCTGCCCGCACAGGAGCCCCGAGTGTGGACTGACTCATCCCACTGCCGGTGGGCACTGCGGCTGGTTTTGTGCCGCTCTGGGTGAGGAGGGATGGAGCAGGGAGGACGGACAGGGCCCGCTCTCACAGAACCCACACTCCGGACTTGGGGTTATTGAAACGAGTGAATGATCCCAGGGGGTGTGTGCTGTCCCCAGAGTCTGTGAGGACAGTGGCTGGAGGGTGGTGGGCAGAAGAGCCTGGGGGTCGGTGCTGGGGCTGGTCAAGGCTGGAACAGCCCTTCAGAGCCGTGGGCGCTGGGAGAGCCTGGCTGAGACCGCCCGGTCCCTCCACTTCCCCAGAGGACGGACCACGCCTTCCTGGCCGTCACAGAAGCCCTTTCATGTCCCTGGCATTCCCGAAGGAGTCTCAGGCGTCTGTCGGCCCTTCCGCTCGTCTGACTGAGAAGCCCCTGCCCCTTTCCCTGCACCATGGTGCTCGGCCCCTCTCAGAGGACCAGAAGCCACCTCAGGGGGCTGGAGTCGCTGACACATGACCTTGCTAGTCCCTCCGAGCTCACTCCGCGGCCTGGATGAGTCCACTCCTCTGCATTTTTGATTACACACAGTTCTCGATTTCCTGAATAGAGGCCGCGTCCTGCCTTGTGAGTCTCCCGGCGCCCACCCTGCTACAGTGGGTCCGTCCCGCTGCATGGTCTGAGTGACACAGCCATCTGCATCCACAGTGGGAGCAGGGGGTCCTCCGATGCTTCTCTCTTAGCCAGAGGCACCTCCCCAGAGCTCATCAGACAGGAGAGGGGCTCATGGGCACTTTCCCAGATGCTGGGGCAGCAAACACCAGCTTGGCGGCAGGATCCTCAGAGGGTCCTGTTGTCCACGCAGAGCTGGTAGGGGAGGCGGGGCACCCTGGACCAGCTGGGTCGTGGGAGCAGCCCTGCAGCAGCCCGGCTCTCGCTTTCCAGGAGCATCAGGTATTTCAGGCCTCGGAAAGAGGCCTGCGGGCACCTCCGCCTGCAGGACATAAAAGGCTCCCATTTCCTCCAGTGTCCGCGCCGCTCCAGCTGGCGAGCTCCGGCGTTCGGCGCGGCCTGGCAGTGGCCCTGCAGCCCAGCTCCGGGCCCAGCGCAGGTGGCTTCCCGCGCCCGCCCCTCCTGTCCCCTGGCGGTCATTCTCTCCCTGTGCCTTGAGCTCGGGCCGTTTGGCTCTCAGAGACGCTGCCTTCCCCACTGTCCTCATCAAACTCAGGGCTGGGGATCTCCGCCAAGGCCTGGAGCGCCTCGTTGAAATTGGTGATGAGCTGACAATTCTGGCTTGGAGAAACGCAGAGGGAGACGCGCCTTTTCCTGAGGGTGACAGACTCTGGGAGCCAAAGAAGGTTCTCCAGGGTGCCCCGCCCCGGCTGAAAGACCCCAGCCTGTGGCAGGATTCGAACTCTGTCGGCTCTGCAGTTAGCCATCACCGGACTGTCCATGGAGAGACGTGCGGTGAGATGGCGGGTCCTCTCCAAGGGAGTGACAGGTTTCCAGCCGCACTGGCGCTTTGATGACTGAGTAAATACGCAGGAGGCAGGGAACACTCGTCCAAGGCCGCTGTATTATTTACAGAGAGGCACGGGGAACCTCAGAGGAGAGCCGACACTGCTTGCATATTAAAATGGAAACGGCAGTTAACTACCAAAATAAGACATTTTTATAACGTTTTTATTGAAGTTTTAATGAACAAATAAAGAAACAGAAATCTGCATATGCCTTGCGAGCCATATAAAAATGACTAAATCAAGATGAAATGGCGAGAACCAGCAACTCCTCAGCGTCCTCTGCTCCTCCAAATAAATAAATAAGCTCACGCAGTTATGCCCCCCAGTGCGCACGCGGCCTCAGCCTCAGCACCGGGAAGCGAGTGAGGAAGCGAGGGGACAGAGCGAGGAAGGGGGCGAAGGGAGGAGGCGAGGAGGAGAAGCTCACGGGCAGGGCAGGTGCGTCCCTCCCAGGTGCCCTGGCAGTGGTCTGTGCGTGGTTGGTGGACCGCCGAGAGCCTCTGAGCGGAGACACAGGGGCCATGGGGGCTCTGGGAGCAGGATGGGGTTCTGGGTGGCACTGGACATCCTCCTGACTCCGTTAAGTGAGGGGCCTTCTGAGGAGGTGTCTTCTAATTAATTACCTTAGAGATTTGGATCAGGAAGGAGGTGGGAATGTCTGTCCACGGAAGGCAGAGGGGAAAGTCACCCCATGGGAGCTGAATGGAGCTGTTTGTCGGCCAAAGCCCCGATTAGCGTCATGGGTAACCCTGCTTGGGGGTGGTCAGCGCACAGACCCAGAGAGCCGTCGGCTGGGGGAGACGGAAGGCCCCAGAGGGCAGAGGTGCCATCCATGGCTAGTGTCTGGATGGACAGTTCCCTGTCACCCTCTTCCAAACCTTAGGGGCCTAATGAGGGTCTTAAAGATTTTATTTATTTGAGAGAGAGAGAGAATGAGAGAGGGAGAGCATTAGGGGGGCAGGGTCAGAGGGAGAAGCAGACTCCCGCTGAGCAGGGAGCCCAATGGGGGACTCGATCCCAGGACCCTGGGATCACAACCTGAGCCAAAGGCAGATGTGTAACCACCCGAGCCACCCAGACGCCCGAGGGTCTTTTCTGACCCGTGGGGACATTTCGTCCCTTTTACTCATTTCCCTTCCCTTGATGAGAAGTGAACCTCTTTTGCCAAAGGCTGACATTCTCCTCTGTTGGGTGGAACGATGTAGATGGGCTGCCCGCTCCGGATAATTAGTCACAATACACAATACACAATACACAAATCGGTTTACAGTCACACCTCAATTTTATCACAACTAATTTAAAACTCATATTGCCACTCCCCTCCCCCCACACAATATAATTTAATCTGTTTCTTTTTTTAAAAAAATCAAGGAATTTGATCCAGAGCAATTTTTCTCAATTAAAATTTGTGATTACATTTCTGAGCTTCCACAACAGAGTTCTGAGTGGGGCTGTGATATAATTTAACTTCTCCTAAATTGCTGACACCAGTAACCCTATAAATTAACAGATGGTGGAGGGAAATCTCCTGGCTTCTTCCTTGCTATTTTGTAATGGTTTGATTTTGTAATAGGGATTTTGAGCCCAAGCCAGGAATCCCTCAACTGGCAGTGGTGAGAGCTTATCCCATTTCATCGTCTCTGAAGCCGGCTGCCTGCATTTTCGTTCAGCAAGGATGCAGAACCAAGAGAACTCTCATGGACAGTGGATGTCCCTGCCCGGCACGGGCATGCTTGCACAACCTGACCCACGGGAGCCCCCGGGCTTGGCTCTGCACAGGGCTGGACGGGAGGTTCCGGCAGTATCTGATTCGGTGGCCCGGGTGCAGTCTGACCGAAGTACCCACAGGTCCCCCACAGGACAGGGCTGTCTCCTGGCTGTTTTCTCAGCTTGCAAGCTCACTGCTGTCCCCACTGATTTGCCTTTGTTGGGTTGTTTTAATCTCTGCATAGTTCCTAGGGCTTTGTCAGTGTGTCTACGTAAGCGCGCCCCTTTGAAATGATCGGTACCCTCACATATTGTGAATCTTTAGCTCGGCGTATTGGAATGTTTTATTAGTTAAAGTGCATTGAGATCAGAAAGGAGGAGAAAAGGTGAGATGCCTTGTCACCAGGACACTGCTGGAGCCCAGGCTTGAGGGGCCTGCCTTGGTCTGGGTAGAGAGGTTGGCTTTCCCTCGGTCAAGAAGTGTGGTTGTGTGTCAGCCCCATCCTGAGAGGGCTAACTCCTCACCTCTAACAAAATACGCTGTTTGGAATTTGGGGAAGGAGAGGGGGAAGGTAGGTCATCAGATAAAATATAAGATGCCCAGTTGAATTTGAGTCTTAGATAAATAGTGAATAATTTTTAGTATAAGTATATCCTATGCAATACTTGGGATATAGTTGTGCTAAAGTTATTTGTTGTAGATCTGAAATTCACATTCAGCTGGAGGGCCTGCATTTTTGTTGGCCAAATATGGAAGCCCTGGAGGGGAGGAAGTGGCAGTCATCCAAGTGACCCCTCCTCTCTTGCCCTGAGACTATTGGGATCATCTTAAAGAGGTAAATTCAGGGTGAGTTTAAGTTCAGCTAACCCACCTGGACCTTGATTTCCTCACTTTCAAAGTCAAGTTGCATAAAAGGAAGGAGGCCATGATGGGTTGGGGGTGCACCCAGCCTGGGGCTGGCCGGAGAGAGGCAGACCCATTTCTGGGAGCGCCCTGTGCTCTGTACTTTCCCGGGCAAGGTGTGCGGTGTTCCGGGCAGGGGTGGGGGTGGAGGGCACCAGGGGTCTGCTCTGTGCCAGCCGGCTTCAGGCTGTAGCTGGCTGCTTCCCGTGTCTGCTCCGTGCAGGCCCTCTGGCAAAAACAGTACGTGGGCTTGGCACTCAGGGAAGGGCACCAACAGTGTAAGCTAGAGAGATCAAAGACAGTTCCGTTCCGAGGGATGCTCATCCAAACAGTGGACCATCTCAGTGGAGTCCCAGGAGGACATTGAGCTCAGAACTTCCTCTCTTGTCTATTCTTAAGTCCTGGATAAAAAAATATATATACAGCTTGTTTGGAATCTAGCAAGTGGGAATTACTAAAATATAGAAGGAAAAGTCCTCAATTTAGTGACTTTTACAATGAAATCAATTGATAAACACTTTTATCGAATTGGAAAACAGTGAGTTGAAATAAAGCTATCAAGTTAAAATAATTCTCCTTTAAAGAATTCACCAAAGTGCTTCATTTCCCCCCACCCCACACTTCTAATTCTTTTTAGATTCAACACAGGGAAGAAAATAATCTCTTGTGCGTTTTTTGTTTTTTTATTTTTTTTTAAGATTTTATTTATTTATCTGTCAGAGAAAGAGAGAGAGAGCACAAGCAGGGGGAGCGGTAGAGGCAGAGGGAGAAGCGGGCTCCCTGTGGAGCAAGGAGCCCGATGTGGGACTCGATCCCAGGACCCTGGGATCGTGACCTGACCTGAAGGCAGACGCTTTACCTATTGAGCAACCCAGGTGTCCCTCTTGTGGTTTTTTAAACATTTGAATCAAGCTTTCCTTTTGCACCCTAGCTGGCGTTTTGTTTCATTTGGGCAGGTGTCCCTCTTTTTGTCCAAAGGTGCCCATGCACATGCATGCACACACGTGCACACCCCACGCCCCGTGCACACACACACGTGCACACCCCGCGCCCCATGCACGCACACACGTGCACACCGTCCCACTGCGTGTACTTACAGCCTGCTTAGGAAATGTGCACGTCTCTTTTCTCGGGCAGCAGCACCTGGGGTGGGCGGGGACGTGTCCGGGGCCTGGGGCTGGTCCTGAGCCGGGCTGTCGCGGGTCGCACCTGCTACGAATATGCAGTTGCCAGGTCTGCAAAATAGCTTGTCAAGCTGGAGGCAAGTGGCCAGGGGGTCCCATCTCAGGGCAGTGGGGAACTGCTTAGGCCTCGGTGGCCTGGCTCAGATGGACTGGGCCTCCCTGTTTAGCTGGGGGAAAAGAACTGACTTTTCACAATGATTCCCACTGAATCTTGCTTTTGGTCTATTCTATAATCTTCATCTCTTTGATCACCTGTCAGGAAATGAATTGATATTTCCCAAATAGTGGTTCAAGCCTACCGCTTTACCTTGTCTTTTTATGGCAAAAACTTGCTTGTTTAGAGTAAAAAGCAGGTGTCCTATAGAGAGGTGCCCTGCGCCGCCCTCATCCCTGCTGGCATTCCTGCTTCTGGGAGAATATGAGCCACTCCCCCCCCACCAATTTTATGTACAAGAATGACCGGACAGCAGATGGGCAGTTGTCTTGCACACTTGCCTGCAGAGAGACAAGAACCGAGGATGCTGGAGTTTAGACCTCAGTTGGGGTGAACGCCCCAGATCTATACCTCCAGGTTTCCACTCCAGTTGGAAGGGAGGGAGGGAGGAGTTCCTAAAGACTCAGTAATACTTGGAGCTGGGAATGGGCCAGGATGTCAGACTATGGGAAGTCACCTAAATCACACATTACAGAACTATATTCTGACTCCTGTCAAACATTGAACAGAATTGGAATTTTCCTTGTACTTATAAAAAAATACAATAAAAAAAAAATGGTTCATCAAGGGACCTGGGGAATAGTCAAGCTTTTTAGTTTCCATTGCACAATGAAATCAGTGGTCCAGGGACCCGTGGCTTCTTAGCTATAAGCACCTGCTGAGCTGCAGGAGGATCCCGCCACCACCCCTGCAGTCACCAGGGCCTCCTGGCTTCTGTTAGAGCCTAGGGAAAGGGGGGTACGCACCCCCAGCAGAGAGGAAATGCTTGCCTGGTGGAGTTGATAGGACTCATACTCAGGGGCCTGCAAACAGAGCTCCACCTGCTTTGCAAACAACACGTCTCCTGACACGCCGGATGCATTTAGGAGAACTGCACACCCTTGTTCCAAGTCAAACTTCTGTCCTTCCTTGTAAGTGCTGCCTTAGCTTTCCCTGCCACGCCCTGCCATTTCTGACCACTCACCCTGCACACGCCCACCTGGGAGATATGCTACGTCCCTCCCAGGGTCCTGTTCCAGACCGCTTGGAAGCATGTGAAGAAACACAGTGAACCTGAGTGGGGATGTGAAGAGGCAAGGCCAGCCTGGAAGAGCCCTCATCATAGGGGCGGGCTGTTCACAATAACACCCATTAATAACCCTGCTGCGGAGGAGGGGAGCGAGCCATTAGGGTGACAGTGAACCAAGTGCGATCCTCTATTAAACAAGCTAATTATATCCTTCAATTTTACTTTCGAAGGATCAGGGATACCTTGCAAAAACGCAGAGCGTGTTAAGCTACCTGCAGTCTTATGGAACTAAAAATAATTACAATAATGATTAATGGCCCAATGTGAAAGTAACCCTGGTGTGAGGGGTAGGGGCGCAGCTCCTCTGCCTGAGCATCTGTGCATTTGGGAGAAAACCACCAAGGACGGACAACTCCTCTCCTGACAGCCCAAGCAGAAGCGACGGGGCGTCCCTCCTGCTGGTTTGGCCCCTTCACACCAGCCTCTCTGTCCTCCCGCCCCGCTGTGTGAGGCTGCCAAGAACTCGTCCATGAGATCCCCTCCGAGGAAAACTTCCAAAACAGCACGAGTGAGAAAGCAGAACTACGGAGACAGGAGGACTAGTGGCTGCCGGGGGCCAGGGGGACGTGGGAGGGACAGACCGGAAGCACAGAGGATATTTCAGGCAGTGAAACCTGAAGTGTGACACAGAATCCACGTCCTCATTTGTCCGAGCCCAGAGAATGTCCAGCAGCACCATGGCCCCGATGTAAGCTGTGGGCTCTGGCTGGTGGCGGCTCAGCAGCTGTCGCAGGTCTGCCTTCTGATGGGGACGCTGACAGTGGGGAAGCCTGTGCATGAGTTGGGGCGGGGCAGGGGTGCGGGGAGGGTATGGGAAATCTCTGTACCTCCCGCTCAGTTTCGCAGCAAACTTAAAACAGCTCTAAACAGCGAAGTCTCTTTAAAGACACACACAGGCTGAGACACCACGTTGTACCCACTAGGATGACCACCATCCTTCGAACGTCACTGGTGGGAATGCATAATCGTGCAGCCACGTGGAAAACAGTCTGGTGCTTCCTCAAAAAGCAAAACGTGGAATTACCGTTTTACCCAGCTATTCCACTTGTAGGCAGACACCCCAAAAACACGGAAACGGGCTCGGATGACACTTGGACACCAGCATTGTAGGTGGTGGTGCCCACAGTAGCTGGAGGCTGGAATCTACCCACACGTCCATCAGCAACCGGATGGATAGCTGAGACCTGGTGTGTCCACACAGCGACGTGTTTCAGCTCTAAAACAGATGAAGTTCTGATACGTCCATTCTGCAACACAGATGAACCTTGAAAACAGGATATTAAGTGAAAGCAGCTAAACAGAAAAGGCCACATATTGTATAATTCCACTTACGTGAAATATTAGAACAGGCAAACCAATAGAGACAATACGGAAACCAGCTTGGAGGGCCCCAGGGTGGGAGCAGGGAGGGGGTGAGGAGTTAAGCAAAGGGGGAAACAGAGGGGCACCGTCCCTCGGGGTAGCCCGCCCTGACCCCCAGTCTGGCCCCCACCTTGTCAGCAGCTCCCCTGGGACGGAGCTCCCTGCCTGCAGAACACGCAGGCAGTCAGCACACACATGTCCTTTAGGGCCAGCATGGTGGGACCAGCCCTGCAGGTGTACCCAGGACTGAGGGGTTCCTAGGAGGAGGACTTTCAGTGCAAGAATCAGGGGGGTCCTGGGCAAACCAGGACAAGATGATCACCCTATCAATAGCTACCTGCTAAATGAAGGAGCCTTTCAATCTAAGAACCACTAGTCCTGTCACGGGAGGCGCCTGTCAGGGTCCACCCAGCCAAAGGGAGGCCAGTCAAGGCATTTCAGAGACTGTGTTTCATACTGAGAACCAGTTACACAGATGGGGGAAGAGTCAGACAGCCAAGCAAGACAAGCCAGAGATGAGAGTCAGCAGGATTGTGGAGGCAGTTGGGGGGGTCGGGGTACCAGAGCCAATAACCTAGCAGTACTGCCTACCAAGAGGGGCTGCCCAGTGGGATGGGGCGGGGAGGATGCAGCTGTCCACGCCATGCCACAGAGAGAGGGCGACACCATCTCTCCTTCCCCCAAGCCTCTGCCTCGTCGGCCCATCTGAAAGCTGGAGGCCAAGGCTCCTCTATCCCGAGTGGAGCCAGGCATGGATCAGAGGCTGGACCATCCAGGACAGGAAGTGATTGCAGCTGAGCCTGGAGCAGAGAACCCCAGGCAGTAAACGTGGGTCCGAGGGGGAGCCCCTCCATCCCGGGTGTCTCCGCTTCCCCGAGGCCCCGATGGAGATGGGTAGTGCTGCTCCTCTGGTTTGCGTGCTGATAGATGCAGCTCACCCTGCACCAGGGCTGTGCTGGGCACTGAGGAGAGAGCAGGAAAGATGCTGGTCAGAGGCTGTCTTGGGTGGTGCCTGGTCTGGTGGGACGGACAGACATCAGACAGACTGTCACACAGATAATTAGAAACACCAAATAGGTAAATGCAGTCAAGGAGAGGCACAGGGCTCTCAGGGGTGTCATGGGGTGTACCTACGTTGGGGGGGCCTCGCTGAGAAAGGGAAATTTCGGCAGAGACCCAAGGGTGGGTAGGAGTTGGGGGAAGTCGGGGGGGAGGGTGATGGGGACAGGAAGTAGTAACTTCTGTGGCCCCAAGGCGGTTGGAGGCACTAAGACCCCAGAAGTCCAGGTGGCCGGCAGACTGGGAGGAGAGAGACGTGTGAGACGGGCAGCACCACGCCTGGTCCTGCAGCTGACAGTGCAGTGGGGGGTGGGTGTGCAGGGCTTAGCAGGGAACAGCAGGGCTGGGACTGCATGTTGAAAGATCAGCCTGGCTGCTCCCACTCTTCCCGTACCTACTGAAGAGGTGAGGGGTGGGCAGGGATGCAGGTCAGGAAATTTGCCATGGTCAGGGCAGGAGAGGACCAAGTCTCCAGTGCTGGGGTGACAGTGAAACCAAGTGGTGGGTACATTTTGGAGATGAAAGTACTGGCCTCACTGGTGAATTGGATATAAGGGGAGAGGGAGGGGCAGCAGCAAGGCTAGCCTTCCATTCCAATGTGACCATCCAGGTGCCTGGGGAGGCCTGTTACCTGGATGAAGGATGCCCAGGGAAAAGCAGACGTTCTCAAAGTGGGGAGGTCATGCGTTCTGCTTTGAGCACATAACATTTGAAGTGTTGGGTTGGTGTGATGCTAAACTAGCAACACCCCTGGCCCCTGTACCTAAATCATCCCCAGGGAGCAATAGAAAGACACCAAGGAGATGAGGGGTGGAAGGAGAGATGGGCTCACATGGGCGTGCATGGGGCTGTGCCTGGCAAGGGCAGGAGGTGGCCAAGCACAGCTGTGGGAGAACACGGCATGAAGGGGACTGTCTGTTCTAACTTATCTTAGCTCCTGCCACCATTGCCATGATTGCCTTGGGACAAACTAGGCCTGCCTCACCCTGACAAACTGGTCACACCCACACCTGTGGCCGTGCCCCCACCTGTGACCCTGCAGAAGTGTTCTAACATCTGAACAGCAGAGAGCTCTGTGCTCACGGGGAGCCAAGCAAAGCAGGTGTGGACCACCTGCACTCAGCAGGTGCCTCCCACCTCTCTTCCTGCAGACTTCTAGGCCACACTAGTGCAAGACGAGGACCCTCTTAATGCTGCCTCTCTCCGGAGGTGGACGATGAAGCTGTGACCCGGGGTGGGGGGAGTTTGGTGGAGTGCAGGGTTGTTGAACATAAGATTCTGGAGGCTTTCCACTGAGGGCACGTCCACCCACCACCCCTGAACTCACATGGGCTCTGTGGGCTGGCCTTCCTCCAGGTGCACTGTAGGGCAGAGCAGCAGATTTCTACCTGAGGGAAATGAGCTCACAGGCAAACAGCAAGACATTTGAGATGCACAAGCATTAAAAAAAAAAAAAGGCAACAAACTGGGTTATAGATTATTCCAGGTTCCATCAGAGGCAGGGATATTGGAACAGAGAGATCAGTTTTGAAAATCAGCTTAATAAACATAATTCAACAAGAGAGGATGTTGTGAGCAATATGAGACAAGAACAAGAAAAGACAGAAAAGAATCAAGCAGAATTACTATGTATTAGAATATATTGAAATAAAGAACACAATGCAAGGGATAAATACTAGAATAAATACAGCTGAGGAATGAATTTGTGAATTGGAGGGCCGGTTGGATATATCTGCCCAGGAAAAAGAAGGAAAGCACAAAGGAAATAGAAGAGAAAGGCTATAGTGCAAGGAGGAAAGAAGTTAAGGTACTAAAATCTGAGTAATAGAAGTCCTACAAAGAGAGAAAAATAAAAACAAAGAAGAGGACACATTTGAAGAAAATGTTGGAGGTAAAATCTCTGGGATTTAAAAAAAAAAGGATGAGTGGCCCCAGATTGAGAAGGTCTTGGAGTGCCGAAGAGAAGGGTAAGGGGTTAAAAACTCAAACCTACACACTTACAGTGAAATTTAAGAATAACAAAGAGAAAGTTTGAAAAGTTTCCAGAGAGGAAAAGAAGATCGCATTAAAAGAACAAGAATCATGTGGACTTTGGGATTTTCAACAGCAACACTAGATACAAGAAGATAATGGAGTGGTATTTTCAAAGTATACAAGAAAAAGAAGTTAGAACATAGAGTTTTACATGCAGCCAAATTGCCATTCAAATGTGAAGCCTAGTAAGATTTCCTATTTTACGTTGTCCTAGACAGTGCAATAAAGGAAAGAAAAGAAACTAGATGTTAGGATTGGAAAGGAAAGAAAATGTGTTACTTTTAGATGATGTCTTCATTTACACACACACAAAAAACAAAGAATCTCAGAAAATCTTTTAGAAACTGAGTTTAGGGGTATATGGGTGGCTCAATCAGTTAAGTGTCTGCCTTCGGCTCCAGTCATGATCTCAAGGTCCTAGGATTGAGTCCCACATGAGGCTCCTTTCCTTCCTCTGCCCCTAACCTCTCTCATGTTCTCTCTCTCTCTCTCTCAAATAAATCAATAAAATCTTTTTTTAAAAAAAGAAACTAGAATTTAGAAAGCTGGCTGATATAATGTTAATATACAAAAATAAGTTATATTCTATACAATAGCAGCAAAAAGCTAGAAAACATAATTAACAAGAAGATACCATTTATAAAATCAGAAAATGTCAAATACTTAGGAATACTATTCTCTAAAGTTTAAGACTTATACAGGCAAAATTATAAACATTTATTAAGTGCAAGTAAAGGAGCTCTAATAAATAAATAGAAAGACTTTGTATCATTAACAGGCCATTTTCCTTATATTGATCTATATTGATTATAAGCAATGCAGTTCTGGTCAATATCCAAACAGAGCTTGCCATGGACTTTGGCAAGGTGATTATACAGAAGAGTGAGGGACCAAGAATAACCAGGGCACTTCTAAAGAGAAGAGCACAGAGCAGGTACTTTCCTATTGCATTTCCAGGCTCATTATGAAACTACAACAATTAAGACCACGTGGGGTTGTCACAAGGATCGACCAATTGACCAGTTTCCAGAATTCCCAGAAATAGATCCATGTCCTTATGGAACTTTGGTTTATAATAGAAGTAGCATTTTAAATCACTGACGAAAGGAGGCACTGATTAATAAGTGAGCTGGGAAAAAAATAGTGTTGTTACCCATATAAAAAGTATGACATTGGATCCCTACCTTACACCATATTTTGAAAATCAACATACTATATTTTGGATGAAGGAGTTAAATGTCAGCAGTCTCTTAGAGGAATATATAGGTGGATCTTGGGTTAGGGAGAAAGTTCTTAAGACACAAAAAGTGAGTATGAAAAGAGACTGACAGATTCGAGTATGTTAAAAATAAGGAGGGACCCCTGGGTGGCTCAGTTGGTGGTGAAGCGTCTGCCTTCGGCTCAGGTCATGATCCCAGAGTCCTGGGATCGAGTTCTGTGTCGGGCTCCCTGCTCAGCAGGATGTCTGCTTCTCCCTCTGCCTGCCGCTCCCCCTGATTGTGTGTGCTCTCTCTCTCTCTGACAAATAAATAAATAAAATCTTCAAAAAAAATAAGGAAAAGTTAAGAGCTTTTAAAAAATCAATATATTGAACATTTTTAAAAAACCATTTAAAATCAGAAGAAAATATTAGCAATATACACAACTGACAAAAAATTAGTATCAAGAACATTGAAAGAAATCCTACAAATCAAGAAGAAAAGTACAAAACACCCCAACAGAAAAAAAGGTTGAAGGCAGGCAAGAATTTCATACTAAAAGAAATGTATGACTAAAAAGTCCAAAAAAGAGATGTTCGTCCCCAGTGATAAGCTGGAACATGCAAATCAAGGCCACAGTGGGTAGCATTTAACCTCCATTTGAGTGGCAAAAATTAAAAAGCCTGACAAATGCCAAGTGCCAGATAGGACGAAGGTCATCAGGCTTCATTTTCATTGTGGGAGAGCATAAGTTGGTTCAGGTCCTTTGGAAGAAAGTTTGACATTACCTCCTGAACTTGAGCATTCACATCCCGTCTGACCCAGCAGTTGTACTCCACCCCCCACCCCCATCTGTAGTCAAGAGAAACACTTGTATGCGTCTAACAATAAGAGACAAGTGCAAGAATGTTCACAGTATTACTGTTCATAATGGCAAAAACCTAGAAACCACCACAAAGCCCGTCAGTGAGAGAGTAAGTGATTATATGGGTTTTTTTTTTCAATGAAATATTGTACAGAAATCAAGACGGCTGAACTATAGCAGCATGCAACAATATGGATGAATCTAGGTTTTACAAACAAAACAGTAAGTCCCAAACATTACTTTTGGCATCATATTATTTTTATAAAGTTAAAAACAATGGGAATTTTTAAAGGACAGTTTGGCAAAGTAGATTTTAAAAAAATGGCTCAACTATATGCAGTCTGCAAAAAACTCACTTCAAATAAATGATATAAGTAGGTTGAAAGTAAAAGATGGAAAAGGAGGCAAGTTGCATAATGACAGAAAGGACAGAAAGGAAAACACGACACAGAGACATAGCAATCCTCAATGTATGTGCACCGAGCAACAAAGCTTCAAAACACACAAAACAAAACATGTTGGAAGTGAAAGGAGAAATGGGCAAGCCTACAGTCATAGTTCAGGGCTTCAACACCCCTCTTTCAGCAACTGATAAAATGACGTAGACAGAAAATAAGCCAGGATAGAAGAACCAAACAACACTGTCAACCAACAAAATCTAACAGACATTTGTAGAGCACTCAACCCCAGTAACAACAGAATACACATTCAGATGGGAACATTCACCGGGATAGACCCTATCCTGGGTCATAAAATAAAGCTCGACAAATGTAAAGGAATTGAAATCACAGAGTGTGTGTTTTGATCATAATGGAATCAAACTGGAAATCAGTAAGAGAAAGAGCACAGGAAAAGCTCCAAACATTTGGAAAATTTTTATTTTTTAAATTAAATTAAATTTAAATTCAATTGATTAACACAGAGTGTAGTATTAGTTTCAGAGGTAGAGGTCAGTGATTCATCAGTTGTATGTAACACCCAGTGCTCGTTCTATCCCGTGCCCTCCTTAGTGCCCATTTGGAAAATTTTAAAAGGCACTTCTGAATTCATGGGTCAAAGAGAAGTCTGAAAGGAAAACAAGAGGATACTTAAAACTGAACAGAAGTGGAAATACAAATATCAAAATGTGTGGGTTGCAGTTAAGCCAGCGCTGAGGGAAATGAGAAAACATTTCTCGAGTTAATAATCTAAGCTCCTACCTCCAGAACCTAGAAGGAGAAGAGCAAAGTGAACCCAAAGGAAGCAGAAGGAAGGAAATAATAAAGATAAAAGTGGAAATCAATGAAATAAGAACATAAAAAAAGAGAAAAATCAACGAAACAAAAAACCAGTTCTTTGAACAGAGTGATAAAATTGATAGACCTTTAGCAAGACTTACAAAGAAAAGAAAGGGCAGAAATGACCCATGATCAAGAGAGGAACAGGGGCTGTCGCAGGAGACCCCGCAACCATTGAGAGGGTAATACGGGATTGCTACGAGCACGTCTGCGAAAGTGAACTCCCAAGTTGAGATGAAATGGATCAGTTCCTCAGAGAGCCCAGGCTGGAGGGGGGCAGGGCAGGGCAGGTGGCCAGAGTCCAGCTCTGAGGGACTCCAGCGTCTACACTGAGGTGCTAAAAGCAAAGCAGAAGCAGCCTAGAGGCAGGATGGAGTCAGCAATGTCATGCCATAAAACCCCAAAGAAGACATTTTTTCTAGGAGGGTGGGGGTGGTCGAGTAGGGTCTGAGGACTGCCAAGTGACTGCGACTTCTGCATTTTGCAATCAGGAGGTTAGGATGACGTTGGCGAGAGAATTTTGATGGAGGGAGTGTGAGGACAGAAGCCGAACTGGGGTGGGTTGCAGAGCGAATGCAAGGTGACAAAGTGGATGCCTCCAGTGTAGACATCTATGGAGACACTGGTCTGGGAAGGAGAACAGAGCAGGGCAGCAGCTCCTGCATGGGAGGGGAGGGAAGGTGAGAGATGTTTGGTCATCCTTGTGTTTGTTGGTGCTTCGGGACGGGAAGCACTGGGAGCGTGTTCCAAAGACTGGGTCCATGGCACTTGGGGATCTTTTCATCCATCCAGACTCAAACTAGCCAGCTGAAAACACCTGAGACTCAAGGGATGTTTGACGATGTCTGCGTTAGACCCTGACCCCTGGAAGTCAGGAGGAGGGGCTGTTAGCCTCAGGACCCCGAGCACAGAACCGTGGTGTGTGTGGGTGTCCTGAGGGTCTGCCCACACCTCTGCAGTGGCCCGAGTAGCTCTCGAAACCACATTTTTTAAAACCTCTTGTCGACTTGCTCTTTCTATAAGTGTTTTCCTCTTCCATGGAAACTAAATAGTCAGGGGCATCTCACGTCACCATCCAAATGGGCTGGCTCTGGGAGGAGAGGATCTAATTCCGTGGCTCCACCCAGGGCAGCAACACTGAGGCGGGACATCGACAGTAGCCAGGAATGCAGGCTCTGTGTCCAAATCTCTCCCCTCTGTGTGGTTTTAGGCTGAGCCTCAGCTTCCTCATCTGTAAGATGGGTGGCTAGTACCTGTCTTGTGGGGTTGTGGGGGTAGTTAATGAGATCTTTTGTTTACTATCTGGCAGACCGTGCACCCCCCCAACCAATGGCAGCCTTTATTATTGGGGGTCATTATGGAGCAAACCCAAGTGACACTGGGGCCCATGGAGAATCCAGGGAGGGAGGCAGGTGTCCTCGGTCTAGGGGCGGATCTTGCCTGAGAAGCTAAGTCACGTCTTCTTAACCCAGTTTTGAAAGAGACACCGAATGCCTGTGTTATCACGGAGGATGACCACAGTCTGTGTCCCCCGTAATTAAGAGATGGCCGGGCCAGGCCTCTGCTGAGGGACAAGCCATAGTGAATCACCGGCAACTGCCTGGCTGGGTTTTTCTTGACGAAGTTCTTCTGAGCTCCTCCTTGATTTCTGGAAAGAAAGGGGGAAAAAAAAATACCTCAGCATTCTTCAATGTGAAATACAGCATCGCCTGGCCTTTTATTTATTTGTTTCTTTTTTCTCTCTCTCTCTCTTTCTCCCTCCCTCCCTCCCACCTTTCCTTCCTATTTTTTCTTTACTAAAACTTGAAATATCATATAAGGTAATCTACGTTTTAAATGCACGTAGAAGGGGCGCCTGGGTGGCTCAGTCGCTAAGCGTCTGCCTTCGGCTCAGGTCATGATCCCAGCGTCCTGGGATCGAGCCCCGCATCGGGCTCCCTGCTCAGCGGGAAGCCTGCTGCTTCTCCCTCTCCTGCTCCCCCTGCTTGTGTTCCCTCTCTTGCTGTGTCTCTCTCTGTCAAATAAATAAATAAAATTTAAAAAAACAAAATAAAAAAAATAAATGCACGTAGAAACATTTTCCTAGAGAACTGTGATGCCAATCCTTTTCTAAAGAGAATTGTTTTTCCCTAAGTTTCCTTGATTGTAAGTGTGGATTTTCTTAGCTGGAGTTTGCTTTAAGCCATATTTAGCTTTTATTTATTTTAAATGTATTGGGATTGTCTTCTCCGTGACTCTCATTGGGATTTTAGACTGCACCCCCCCCCACACACACACAGCCAGGTCAGCATGCCCTCCTGGTGGGGGGGTGGTTCCTCCTGGTCGGCCTCTGACCCTTTCTGCACAGACCGAGGTCCCTTGTTCATTGGCCGGCAGGTGTCAGGGTTAGCCTGCTGCACACTGCCCACTGCCGAGGGCAGGGATTGGGGGGGCAGGGGAGGGAACGGACCTTTCCCCGCAAGTGAAGCCTCCAGCACTTAATCAGTAGAGAAAAGAGTCCAACTCTGACCAATATCCACCAGCTGAAAGGAGAAGAAAAAAACAACAACAACAAATGCCCCACAAAATACAAATAAATTTCTCTAAAAGTGCAGTCGTTGGGGAAAAAAGAAAAGGCGGTTCATCAGGTTGACATCAGAGGAACGGCAGTCACCCTGACAAGCCGCAAAGGCTAATGTTTTATTCACCAGGCCTAAAAAATAACTTCCCAACGAGGGCCCCATAAATAACCCAGTGTGATGAATATTACAAGAAATAAAAACTGATAAAGCCAGAGCCCCACACACGAGCTGCACATCAGGTTAGGGAAGCGCAGGGCTCTCTGCCTCTAACAGGTTTGCAAAGCCACCCCCTCACCGGGCTGCCGGGGTGGTGGCCAAGCGCTGAGGATACCCTCTCCCCAGATCTAGGGACCACGGGCGAAATTTTCCAAATGAATTCCATTTCTTTCACATCTTTTCATATTAAGATGTCACCTGCATGCACTGATACAGATATTTCCGTACATTAGGAGCCACGGGCTGCAAATCGTTTTTCCCGTAACCCAGGCTAGGGGCTTTTAGGGGAGCATCGCTTATGAGAGCAGACAGGCCCTCCACTCCTCTTCCTATTAAGACCATTATGCAAAGAGCCCGGAACCCAGAGAGGGATCAAGGAAGAGGCTGCTTCCATCCTGAGCTGTGGCCCCCATGCCCTGAGGTGCAGCGGCCGCTTCTCCTGCAGAGATAGGGATCCTTAATGCTCTGTCTGCATGGCTCGGGCGGCCCACAGGACGGCCGGCGGCGGCGGGCGGGGGCCAGGGCAGAGAGAGGTGCACTGTCCACACCCAGCCCCTGCTCCTTACCCTGCCACTTGGCCATAATTGCTGGACCACAGGGACAACTCCTCCTAAGGGGCATTAGATACACAGGAGGAGGGCAGAACTTGCAGACAGACTTACTAATAACAAGAAACCGTGGAGGGGGCTCGGTGCCAAACGGTGTAAAGAATCTAAAAAAACAAAAAACAAGCCGCAAAAGAAAAGTAGGTTGCAAATAGGTGACTTTTTCTTTGGACGTTTCTGTGCATGCACGTGCCTACACACACACACACACACACGAGGCGTGCACACCCGAATCCCCGAGTGTGTAGCTGGGCACACGCCTGCATTCCCCTGTGCGTGGTTGTGTGTGTGTAGCCGTGCTGGCCTGGATGCACACCCACAGAAACAGAGATACCTTAATCCTTTCTTTAAATGACTCCTGTGGGGGAGCCACCTGCCAAAACCAAGAGGCTGGCGTTCTGCTCGTTGGCATCCAGCGCCTGCCTGCCGGTGTGCGCCTGTTTCTCTGCAGTGTAGACACAGAACTGAACCCGGTGCTTTGCCGTTTGGAAAGGTTTGCGAGCAGTAAGTTGCAGTGTTTGGGGCACTTTTTTGCATTTAAATATTGCAGTTGTTTATAAATACACCTTCCCCAGCCCTCCCTGGCACATGACTCTGAGGAATCTGCTCATAGGGCTATCAGCAGAATCCAGATGTTCATTACAGATGCTTCCATCTTTTTCTTTCCCTTGTTTTTTTTTCCCCCATTCATCAAACAGTCAGGCCATCACGGAAAGCCACGAGCACCAGCGTCTCCCGGTTTCTGAGTGCTAGGCCTGCGTCCTGACGCACCACTGATCACATCCTCATCAAACATGTGTGTCCCTTCCCAGATGCAGTCACATGTCCCATCCAGCTGGTGGGGCGGGGGGGTGGGGTGGTGGGAAAGGGAGACCATGTCATCTTCACACCAACTCTGAACGGTCGGGGTGTGGAGGGCAGATCAGGCTCCACCCCAGTGAGACCCGCCCCGGGTAGAAAGACGCAAAGATAGGATTTAATTTCTGGGAGATTGGGATTGTGGCGTGTTCCGCTGCTTGCTGCTTGGCTCCTAACGTGGATCCTAGTGGGTTCAAAAGCTTAGCATCTGCAGGGACAGGGGTATGAAGCCCGTGGAAGGACGGGGGATGGTAAAACGGGTTCTGCTTCACCTCTCGCTGTGGGGCCCGGCACTCACGACTGCTCCGTTTCAGTGATGCCTAGCACTGTAGGCCGTCGGGGTTGGAGAGGACCCTCACGCTCTCCCAATTCAATCCGCTCATTTCATGTGTGAAAAATTGCTCACTGGAGGGGAAGATACTTGAGTGACTTGTCTGAGGCGGAACAGAGTACGGGCCAAAACCAGGACCCAGGGCCCAGCTTTCAGGCCAACACTTGCGCTCTGTCCGCCTGGGACGTGCTTCTTATGGCGTGGTGCCCAGACTGGCAGCCTCAGAACCATCTGGAAACTCTCAGACCCCACCGCAGACCTACGGAATTAGAAACTCTGTGGGCGGGGCCCAGCAGTCTGCGGTTTAACCAGCCTCCCAGGGGATGCTGGTGCCTCTCAAGTCTGAGCAGCACTGGGGAGGACCTGTGATCCTAGCAAGTTCTCAGGTGATGCTGATGCTGTTGGTCCAGGGACCTCGCACTGAGAGTTGCTGCCCTAGACCCGTGGGTTTTCTAAATGTTCTAGAAGCCATATAACCAAAACCTTGTAATAACCTATGGGCTAAGCAGAGGGAAGTAGGAGAGGTACATAGTGAGTTTTAGCTTGCTCTTTATTTGTATCCAGGACTCACGGGAAAAGTAACAGTCATGTAGAAAGGTGTCCTCCAAAACGTAAAGCTAAACACACCTCAGTCTCCTTTGCGCTTGATGGTACTGAAACGCTTAGGGACGTGTGTAGCAATTTTAATTCCAGAAAGGAAGCTGAGTAGTATACTCATGAGTTCCACTCCTAAGTGGTGCATTCAGACCTCTCCAGTGAGGACAGTCGGCTGAAAACCAGTGCAGACAGAAAGCACCTCTAAAGTAAACGAGTTTGTAGGGATGTCATGGTGGGGGTGGGGCTCTAGGGGCTGAGTTACGATGGATCCAGACCAGACTCCAGAAAAGCTGTTTCACGGGGGCTTTTCTCCCTCTCACCACAATCTCCCTGAAATTCCGCGGAAGGAGAGAAATTTCACAAACTACAGTAATGCAAGTGTCATAATACTCTTCCTGTCTAGTAGTCTCTTTGCTCACTGCAGCACCACGGACAGCTCCCAGCCCGCCATCTTACTCCTTGCCCCTAGCATTGTAAGAAGCCCACTTCCTTCCACTCCATCACAGACTGTCTGGAGGACCGTGCCAGCAAACACATGAAAGAGATGTGAAAATTTAGCCAGGTGGCGTACGTATTTGCCAGTTTCTTTTCTTTTAGAGGTGGGCTATGGGTAAGTGTGTGCACATGTGTGTGTGTGTGAGCGAGAGGGAATAACGCATAAGAACAGTAAGATCAAGTGCATGTTCTTCATCTAATTTATGAATGACTTTTCTTGAAAATGCGTGTGTGCACAGGAACACGTGAAGGCAAATACTGCAATTGAAACGCCCCAGGGTGCAGATGCCCAGCTGTGGATGGGCTGTCCAGGATTCTGCACCGTGAGCCTTGGAGCAGTGGGGGGGTGGGTTCCCAAGATAACCAGGGATGCTGAAGGGAAGCTCCTTAGGACCTGCGGCTCTGTCCCAGCTGTTACTCATTTTTTGCCAAGTAAGCAGTCTTCCCTATAAAAGTTCTAGCCCTGAGCCTGATCTTGGGAGGTGCTGGGATGATGCAGTTCTTCCCTGTGGTGTGAGAGCCAAGACTGTTGAAATACGAGCTCTTCACTTTTTTATTGCACCTTTTTAATTGCCTCCTGAAGGCCATCAGCCACCAATAAAAGCCCCAAAGCCCCAGAGAATTCTCCGTTGTTATTCATTACATGTGTCTCCTCGTTCAGAGCCACATCCCTGTCGAGATCCTGGTGAATGAGCTCTTGGGGGAGCCAGGTTGGGGCCCGGCTGGGCTGGGAGGAAGAGGTGTGGGATCCAGACTGTTCTGTGTGCAAAGGCAAAGGGCCAACTTGGAGGAGAGAGGATGGGGCTGGGGGTCTCCCCTTCAGAGGAGAGATTCTGCCCTTGGGAGCCCAGAGACCTGAGTGTGAGGCCCTTGTGCTGTTCTGTCTCCATGGGCTGCTGGACAGGGGGCTTCAGTGTTTGGAACCTCAATTGTCCCATCTGGGAAACTGGGATTTAAAAGAACAGAAGGAGATGTTGTGGAACAAAATGAAGGAATGGATGTGACGCTGTCTGAACTCACAGATAAGAGTGATGGGGAGGAAGGTGTCACTCTGATGTGGTGCAGGGAGATCAGCAGGTGTGAGAAATCAAGAGTCTCGTCTTTTCTGTAAGAACCAGTTGAATAGCATAACAGTGAGAACCTGAACAGGATTTCTGGAAAACCCCGATACTGGACAGAAAAATCTAAGTTCCAGGTATGTGCTGCAGGCTGTGTGGGGTTCCGGAACGGCGAGATTGCCAAGTCTATGGCAGTCAGGGGAGTTTCAGGGGGTCTGAGGCTTGGACAAAGAGAGGCCAGGAGCACATGCTGGAAAGAGGGGATTGCAGGTGAGGATGGGGTCCTGTGAGCGTGAGCACAGGTGCGCAGAGTCAGGGGGAAGCAGACGCAGTGCCTGGGCTCACTGGAGGTAACTCGGGAGCAGGAGGCAAGAGCCAGAGCTAGGAGGCTCGGGGCTCTGTGCCCTGGACGGTGAGTGGACAGGAGCCTGCGGGCATTCAGTTGGCAGGGCAACTGGTACTGGAGACGGGGCACTGGATGGCATCTTGAGTTACATCTGACCAGGGGTGTCACCTCTCGAGCCTCGGTCTGCACTGTAAGGCGAGGGTAATGATACTAACATCTGCTATGGGTTGGTGTGGGGGCCAGTGACATGATACAAGCTCAGTGCTTGGCCCAGGGCCTGGCATGTATTAAGGTGAAACCATGCATCTGAAAACACACACACACACACACACACACACACACACACACTAGCTTACATCTAGGCCCTCATCAGGGTGAGAGGGAAATCACATGCAGTGCCCCCCCCCCCCCCCGCCGGAATCTATCCTCAGCACCTCCCCTTGGTCACAATAGGAGTCTCCATCTATTTTGTTCATAAACGAAGCATACATGTATTGCATACCTACTATGTGCTGGGCCCTGTGACCCAGGAAGAAGAGAACCTAGACCCAGCCTGCCCCAGCCTCCAGGACCCCGGTCTAGTCGAGGAGGGGCTGCCCCATCCATCCCTCCATTATAGCAGCTGGACACAGAGCAGATACGGCATGGCACCGAGAACTCTGGGAGCCCTGAGGGGGGACCAGCCATCAGCCTCCACTGGAGTCCAGGAAGCCCCCAGAGAGGAGGTAACATCTGAGCCAGTTTGCAGAGGACAAGTGAGAGCTCACCAGCAGAGAATATTCTCAATGGATGGAAATGTCCAAGGCTCGGTGGGTCAGAGGAGCCCAGGCTGTTGGAGGAAGTCTGGTGTGTCTGTGTAGGGTGGGCTGGGAGGACCGGTAAGAGACAGCACACGTGCTGCTACGTGGGTTTACACTCTGGTTTACGCTCACAGACACCCCCTGAGGTGAGTCTGCTGTTGTTCCCCTTTTATAGATGAGGAAATCAAGGCTGGAAAGATGTGTGGGGTCAGATTGTGATGGTCTTGAAGCTTGTCTGGAGAGCTCTTAGTCCTTAACAGATGGGTTCCCATTGGTTTCGTAAGCCTCCTGAAATGATTGTGAAAACTTAGTGTCTGTGTATGGATGTGCCTTTGTCTAGGTAGAGGTCTCTCCAGGGTACCCCAGAAGTTAAGAGGCCCATCTGTATGTAATGGGGAGGCACTGGAGATTTTCAAGCAGTGGGTATGGGATCTGACCGCTGAAGATGCTCTTCCAAGATGCCAGGCACCACGCCAGAGCAGTGAGGATGCCTAGACAGAGAACAAAGAGGCGGTAGTACCAGCAGTCCCAGAAACCCCTGCGCATGGGGAGAGGGGAGAAGGTAGAGGTTAGAGCCACACGAGCTTGTAGTCCAGATGCCATGGAGGGCGGTGATGCTGTTGCCCGGGACAGGGATGCCGGGGGGGAGAATTAAGTGTGGATGAGGTCACCTTGGGCATGTCTCCAGGTGGAAATGTCTCCTGGGAAACTGACAACATGAATCTTGGGAGAGAGGAAAGAGGTCCGGGGGGAAAGTTGTGATTTAGGACATGGTTGAAGGTGTGGGAAAGGGTGGGGCCCCTGGGGAAGGGGTGATGGGCAGAAACAGGATGATGGTGGGAAGACCAATCAAGGGCTGCATGGTCGACTGATCAAGGTGCCAGAAAAGAGAGATGGGGCAGGCCTGACGGTCGGCCACTGGGCTTGCCGGTGAGGAGATCGCTGGTGACCAGGCTTCACGGGGGTTTCACAGGGGTTCAGTTCACAGCAGGGAATGGCATGAAGGTCAGAGGTGCAGGACAGACAGAAGACTCTGGAGAGGCAGCGAGGGAGGGAAGGTCCCAGGAAGGAGGTCACCCGAGGATGTGGAAGCTGAGGGTGCTTGCAGGATGAGGGGATGGAGCCTGGGACCAGGGACAGTGAGGGGACAGGTTGAGCAGCCAGAGTCGGAGAAGGGGTAGAGGGAAGCTTGGTGTGGTCTTGGGGGGAGAAGTTGTTTGCTATCAGACTAAACCTTCGGGGCTCAGGCACGCTCTTGCCACAAGGATCTTTCTTCTTCTTATTCTGCCTCCCCCCACCCCCCAGCCTCTTCTGTCCCAGAGCCAGGAGGGGGCAGAGCCAGCGGGCGACACTCAGGGTGGATGGTCCTGAGCAGGACTTCTGCTCGCAGCCTCCTAAGCAATGATTTTTCTCCCCTCTCCCTCTGCTGTAGCCTGCGCTCAGGCTCCGTGTGGTTTTTTTCTGGTGTAAACATAATGGCTTTGGATGACATGACACCAGGTATTGATTTAAGGATGAGAATTAAACAGTTCTGTGTCTCTGGAACAAAAAGAAAGTGAAGCCATTGCAGGTCACGATACCGGGGGAGGCCCGTGTGGGCTTGAGGATGAGAAGGGCCAGGGTGACAACTTCCTAAAAAATGAAAATACTTTAGGAAAAGAGAAAACACGCTTCTGAACTCCTTGATGGACACAGGCCTGTTGAAGGTGTTAGATGATCAGCCGCATCTTCATGGGGCTTCTGGAGTCATTTTCCTCCCTGAGAGGGCTTGCTATCTCTCTGTGTGTCTCTCCCCATCTCTGGCTGTCTCTCTTTGTCTCTATCTCTCTGTCTCTGTCCCGGCTCTCTCTTTCTCTTTCTTTCTGTTTCCTTCTGGCTCTCTTTCTTCTGTCTCTCTATCTCTCTTTGTCCTGGTCTCTCTGTCTCTGTCCCTTTCCTCGTTCCTTCTCCCCTCCCCCCTCCCCGTTTTAGCTTATTGACTCAGGTGCTCAGATTAGACCCCGTAACTGGGCTCTTTCCCCAGTCCCCAGCACCCTGGGGCTCCGTACTTACTCCCTTTTCTCTCCCCACCGGGGAGCGTATTGATTTATCACAAAGCACCTCCCTGACAGCTGTGCTCAGCCTGATCCCTGCTTTGCTCAGCAGCATAAAAAAATAAGAGCTACAAATGGCTCCTTCCCCTCCTAGGGCTCAAATTCCAGTCCTGAATGGCTGGACTGATTTCCAGTTTGGAGACAGAATTCAAATCCAGACAGTAGCCAATGAGAATGAGGAGGTGGCGTTGGGGGCAGGGGGGATGGCAGGGCCAGGCCACTGGGAGGGTGCTGGCTCTGCTCCGGGCCTCCGGTGACCATGGTCCCCTTGCCCGCTGCAGGCTGGGGGCCAGAAGCTCCCGGAGCTGCCGGCGAGTGGCAGGCATCTCATCAAACCACAACCCCATCTGGGCGTGTGATTGCTCAGACCAGAGGTGGAACTGAAAACAGCAATCCAAGATGGCGGGGAGGGACTGTCAGTCGGGGGCCGGATGTCCTTGACGAGGGGACCAGGCCAGGCTGGGAGGGGCTGGCCTTGAACCCTGCAGGAGCTCTTCACCCCAGTGTGCCCGGACCCTCCTGGCTTCCACAGCCATTAGGAGAAATGGTCAAAGTGGAATGGGATCCTGTGATCTTCCCTGCAAAGCCCACGAGGGACCGTGGCTGAGATGTGTGTGGTCTCACCCCCAGCATGCCAACAAGGCGGAATCACATGAACAATGGGACAGGCAGCAGCACAAGGTCCATCCGAAAAGAATGTGGCACCAGGCCTGTCTTCCGGGAGCTTCCACTCTCCTTGGGGATCAGACTGTGCAGTTTGTGAAAAGGCCCCGTGATCACGCTCCGTGGGGTACACCGTGATGGGCCTCATGCTGTAGGCGGGAGGTCCTCCAGGGTCCCAGGAAAAGGGCAGGCTCCAGAGCTGCGGAGGCAGCTGTGTTGGGCCCGTGGGCCCAGCGCAGGGTGCACCTCGCAGCCCCCCCTCCCCCCGAGAGTGATACCTCTGCCTGGACCTCTGCCTGTGGGGCAGCAAGGACTTGAGCGTGCTAGGTGAGGTAGACTGACAGCACAGGCAGGGCGGGAGCGACAGGAGACCCAGAGGCCAGCCAGGCCCTGCGGGGACCAGGGTCCAGCTGAGAGGAAAGCAGTGGGGTTGAGAGAAAGCGAAGATGCCGAGAGAAGACAAGGAGGCTGAGCACTGAGGAGGCTGCATGACAGCGAGGCTCCGGGATCCGTGAAGCCCCGAGAGGGGTCGTCACTAACGGAGGTGGGGACGCAGTGCTTTTTGCACATGCTGAGTCACCTGGGACGCGGCAGGAAGCCGTCAATGGACGTGCTCAGAGGGTAGTTGGAAGTAGAGGTTTGGAGGGCACGGGGGGCTACAGATGGAAACTTTAAAATCTTTTCAAATAATACATAGAAGTGTACAGGTATTTTAATGAGATGAGACACACACTCATGAAAAATACCCCAAAACACAGATTGAAATAACGCAGGAACCCAAGAGGTAGCTTGAGTCAGAACAGGACAGAGTGACCAGGGACTGTCCCAGTGGTCAGGGGCCACAGTGGGCAGGGGTGCAGGATCTTCACGCCCAAGGAAGACCCCACAGGCATACACCTACCATGTGACCATGACCAAAAGCCCGCATGTCCGCCGTGGGCTGGGCTCCCCAGTCTGAGAACAAGAACTGGCCAGAGTCGGGGCCGGGGAGACAGAAGTGGGACAACTCCCAGGCACCTTCTTCCGCCCTGAAATTCTACCTCCGCGAGATGCAGAAGTGCATCCAAACCCGAACACCCCCATCTAGTTAAAGCATCTATGGAAACAATTCAAGGTCCACAGCCTTCCTGCGCTGGGACAGTTGGGATCTGTGCAGGGAAAACCGGGCACAGCCGAGGGGCCTTCCTGGTGGTCCTAGGACAATTCCAGAACCACCCAGGGCAGGGGGTGAAACCCCTGCCCAGCCGCAAAACCGGTGTGATACCCTAAACTCTGCTTTCACCTGCTGGCCCCTCTGTTGGGGACCAGGGGGATGGGAGAAGGAGAAGGCGCCCATCCCAGGGTGGGGTTGGCCTCAGGTGGGGAGCAGTGAACACATGCACACATACATCATGCTGGCCTTCATCTGATGGCCCATGTTTCAGGGCAGCTTTGCTCAGTAGCTACAGATGCAGAGGACAGTCATGGCCTCCTTCCCCTGGGGTGGGCACAGGTGGGTGGGGTGGTCTTCAGGCTCTGACTTGGAGGTGTGAATGGAGACACTGTTGGCATGAGCAGTTTCCTCCACTCTGGAAGTAAGGAGGAGAGGTCAGGGCTGGCAGGTCTGAAGGCCTGAGAAGGAGCCAGACTCCTCCATAACCACACAGCACACTTGCCACTTCTTCAAAGGAGGGAACCAAGTGGAGAGGAACGGGCGGGAGACCATAGCAGGAGCCTTGCAGCAAGGGGGCGAATCTAGCACAGCAGTGGGAAGGTTCTGATTCCCTGTTTCCTAAAGACACACCCAGGGGACGGCCATCGGGCCAGGGTGGCCTCAGGCTTCCCGGGCTTTGCGAGAGAGAGGCACAGACCAGAGGATGTTCTTTAGAGCCCCCACGGGGCCTGCAAACCTTCTTGCAAGGGGAATGAGGAGAGGACACCAGGTTTGGAGTAACTGCTGGATTATATAGTGAGATGGTAATGAAGGAAGTTCTTGGAGGTGATTTGAGTTTATGGCATGACCATATAAGGAGGACAGGACTGCCTGCGGGAGTTCGGCCGGGGTGGAGGGCAGGTTTGGGGAAATGGCCCTTTATAGGAGCCCCTGGGATGGCTATAATGGACATGACATTATATCAAGCATTAATGAAGATAAGAGTAATAATGAAGCAGGAGGGGAATTGGTTTCCATGGATAGCAGAGCTGGGCTGCAAATAATGGGGGTCCATAAATTCTCCTGTGTCTGTGGTGGGGAGAGCTCTGTGGGAAGGTCAGAGCTTGGTGTGAATGGGCCCTGGAGAGACCCTTTCCATGCAGTGATGGTGCCTGGGGGGCCAGGGTCTGGGGTATGATAGGTGGGCATGGGCCAGGTCTCTGTCCTGCCAAGCGCCCCCACTCCCTCTCTGCTGTGTGGCTCCTTTCCTGCTCCCCTCCAGCCAGTGCCTCAGCTCTCTGCCCACCTTGCCCTCCCCTCCCCATCCCACCAGGGCCAGAACCTGAGCCCTCTTCTGCCTAGACTCCTTCCCGGTGCCCTGTGTCTCTCCCTGGCTAGCCCCTGTCTCTTTCCCTGGCCAGCCACGGTTATCCCCATGCTGCTCAGTCCAAGCCAAGAATTTAATTTCTCTAAGTGCAGGCACTGGCCATTCATCAAGTCAATGCTGTTTTTACAGGGAAGCCAAATGTCTCAGGCTGCAGAGAAATGTACCCCCTTCTGTGGCTCGGGTACCAGCAGTCCACTCAGGTTTCAAAGCTTTGGAACTTGAGGGTCTTGTCAACACCTGCCCTCAGCCAGTGCCTAATGGGGTCAGGCAGCATGAGACCCTGAGGCTGTTCTGGGCAGCTCACCATCCAGAACTGGGCTATTGAAAACCGTGGCCCTTTAAACTTAAGTGAATTAAAATGAAATGCTATTAAAAATTCAACTCCTTGGGCCACTGGCCACCTTTCAAGTACTTACAAACCCCATGTGTTGTAGCAGCAGCCATGGACCGTCTCTCTCCATCTTTTGGACACCCCGGTCCAGAGGCAGACCCTCCATCAGACCCGCAGTGAGGGACAGTGTGGCCCGCATGGGGCTGACCCTTTGCCCGCAGTGCTTGGCAGAGTGGCTGACTCTGCAGGGCGAGAGGACTCGGGGAGGGCTGTGTAAGAAAGGGCCGCTCACCGGCAGGCTCCCTGCTCACCAGTCTGACCTCATTCCCTGCCAAGCCCCCCTTCCCTTCCCCACTCCAAACATGGACAGCATGCCACGGTCCCCCTCCCCTGTGTTTGGTCCCCAAGGCAGAGCCCTCCCACCCTCCTTCCTCACTGACTACCTTCCATGCCCTTTATGAGTCAGCTCAGCTCAGGTCTGACCTCCTGCAAAATGCCTCTCCTGGCTGCCCAGCGTGAGGTAGGGTCCTGTCCTCAGTCTCCATGGATGAACGGGGGATAGAGCAAATGAGTGACTACCACAGGGTGCAGTGGCAAGAATAGAAGGCTTTTCCAGGTGGAGGAGCCACAGGTGAGCTCCCAGGGTGAGGCAAGTAGAAGTGTAGTTAAAAAAGAAAAAAAAAAAGATTAATCAAAATAAATAAAAGCAACAAAAAAGCAATCGCTGAACTTTTGCTGTTCTCAGCTGCAACCTGATCTTGTCCCAGTTAAGGCCTGACTCCAGAACACTCGTCAGCTGGGTCACTAATGCTGAGCTGAGCGTCTTGGGGAATGGCAGGGTCCTGGCAGGAGGCAGTCTCTCACTCCCTGAGTTCCACCGTCTGTGGTTAGAGTCCTAGAGCTTGTCCACGGGGGTGAGTTCTCAAGGACTCTGCCGGTGAGCTGGGTGACAACCTTCCCAGAGGGGTGTGGACCCAGGAAGGGATGGAATCAGGGAGAGGAGATGAGGAATTACAGAGGGAGAGTCAGAAAGAGGCCAGGTCCCCAGGGAAGGAAATTCTCCAGGGTGGCCACGCTCAGAGCAGCCTCCTGGGAAGGCAAGCAAGGAAGTGCTGAACACAGAGCCAGGAGACGTGGACTGCTGGTTAGCTGTGTGGCCTCGAGAAAGCCTCTTAACCTCTCTGGGCCTTAGTTGCCTCATCTTTAAAACAGGTATTTAAATCCCTGGTTTTGCCTGTTACAGAGGGCTGTGGTCAGATTAGGTGATGCCAGGAGGGGCCTTCCTGTGGGAGAGGCACTGGGAAAGCAGGGACAGGTTCTGCATCATCCTCTGGGCTGCAGGCAACAGGCTGGTAAGGGTTGAATGGACCTGGGCTGAAAACCTGGCTCTGTCATGCACCTCCATGGGCCTTAGTTCTCTCGCCTATAAAATAGGAATAAGATTACTGTGAATCAATGTACAATATCCAGCTCAGCGCCTGCCCCGGGGCTGGTGTTCCATTGAGGTTCCCTCCTTTCCTCTCCTCTCTGCACAAATATCAAACTGCATAGCCTACTGGGGAAATCCAGATATTTTTTGCTGCATCCCTCTGCATGATTCCTGGTTGTCAGTAAATCTCAACTAGATCCGTGCAGGGGCTGAGATGGGGGGGACATTCTGGCACCTATCTTCTCGACACCAGTTGCAAGAAGTCAGGAGCGGTGGTGTGACCGGGGCACCAGGAAATGCTGAATGAGAACGTGCTTTTCCAGGCACAGGGTCCCTCACCAGCCGCCCCACTCCTGGCCCCCTAACACCCCTACCCCAACACCTTTGATAGCCATGCTCGGGGTGGGAGGAACAACCCACACCCCAGAAATAGTAATTGATTTCCCCCCTTGCCAGTTCTTAACCTGGGCTTTTCAGTAGGAGCAAAGGATGCCTGATTAGAATATCTCTGAAGAGGGCCGTGAGTTATAGTAATGGACACTCTTCTAGCTGTCTCTCCCGCTCATAAATTCATCCCCCTCTGAAAGTGCAGATGGTCCATAATCGTCCATCATGCCGGAGTTCAGCCCCGGACAGCTCCCGGGTGGGTTTTTCCTACGAGGCTCCTTTTTCTGCAAGCTAAACAGAACGGTGACTCCACACAGCCTCTGCCTGTGATGGAGTGTGAGCAGTCCAGCCGTCAGGAATGATTTAGGAGGGAACGAACAATAAATATCCAAGAGGTTGGAGCTCAAAGCAGGGAGGCAGAGAAGTCGGAGGTGGGGGGCAGCGGCACCCCTACGGCTGTACTTACATTTTTGTTGTTCTATTTGTTTATTTTTGTTTTATTTTAATCTTGAGGGACAGCAGGTGGTAGCATCCCAGGAAGGGGTGGGTCCCGGTGACCTTTGTAAGGAGCCCCGTCTCTGCCCCCATCGCAAGGAAGAGGGGAGTGTTGAAGTCAAGGGGACATTTGGTTGGCTGGGTAGTTGACATTTAGGGATAAGTAGATTCCCCACAGTCTTACTGGGATCACTAGACAGGTCCCTTTGAGGCTAATTAAAGCTGTATCTTTTGAAAAGTTGGCCCAAGGTGTCCCCTGAATTCCTGCCACAGTTCAGTCTGGGAAAGCCCAGCCCCCAGCAGGCTTCCCAGACTCACCTGTGGAATCCCCGCTGACAGAGCCCATCATTGTCTCCTTGAGAGAGACAGCTCACCTGGGGCCCTTTCTCGTTCGACTCAGTTTCTTCTGAGGGCCCCTTGCCTGTGCTGGGTTCACACACAGCAGGAAGGGGGCGGGGGTGCTGTTGCTGGAAGTGGGGGGCGGTGGCTCAGGCCTCAGCATTACTGAAAGGCTTTGACATTGTGGACAAAGAGCCGTTGTGATGGATGTATCTCATCTCTGCATCTGCTACAGATCTTCCTTCTTTGATACACGGGGAGCCTTCCCCTCTCCGGCCCATCCTGTCTCTCTGCATAAAACACAGACAGAGGGCAGTCTCTGGGAACCGTGACCCCACCTTGGCCTGTGTGGGCAGCAGTTCATGGCCGCCTGGCCTTCCCCTCTCTTCTCTCCCTGTCCGGAGGCAGAGGAGGTGAGGCTGGGCTTGGAGGGTGCTGAATGAGAGGCTGCCTCCTGCAGGTGCAGGCCCTGCTCCACCGGGTGGTGTGTTATCGCTGAGCTGTGGCGGGAAGGCTGCCTGCTCCCCCCTCTCCACACCCCCACTCCCGGGGCCTCCCGCCCTCCTCCCAGGAACAGGCTCCTCTGAACTGCAGATGGGGGGGGGGTTCGGAGCAGCAGAGCCAGGGGTCACAGGCAGACACCTGCAGGTTCATCCACAGAAGCACTCCCCGGAGGGGCTGCCTTCAGGAAGACAGGAGGCAAAGCACACGCTCTTCCCCCAAGAAGTGGGAGCTTCCAGGGGGAAAGCCTGGTGCTGGCTGTGCCTCCTCACTAACCCTTGGAAATGGAGTTCACCTTGGAGGCTTCTTCGGGCCCCCGGGGCCCCCCTAGAGCAAAGCGTGCATGCCCTGGAAGCTATAGCCGTACCCTCCACTCATTTAGCAGATGTCAGCGAGCTCCAGGGCCGCCACTGGCCCATGGCGGATCACTCTGGAAGCAGAGGAAGTCTGCTGCTGCCTCCTGGTGTCACGGCCACAGGGGCCCCCGAAGCCAGCTTCTTCCAACCCCTGCAGGGCGGTCCTGAGAGGGACCCAGGAACGCTGCCCACCACCCGTCAGTCCTGGGCCTGGCCCTCCTACCAACGCCTGGTAGGGGGAGGTGTAGAGGACGGGCGAGCTGTGTGACAAGCAAGCCATGTCCCCCCCGCCCCCATGAGGGGTCCAGTGAAAGCTGGGCTCCCCCTGCAACCTCCCTTGAACGCACTTGAGCGATTCAACCCCTCCTCAAAATGGGCACCTGAAGATTTGCATATAGCCTAGAAATGCAAGGTCCTGAGTTCTCATTCTTCCTCGCCAGCTTGAAAGCAAACCGGCCGTCCAAACCATCAGTCTCCCTTCTCAGCCTGCGTCTGTGTGCTGACGGAGGCTGCCTTGGGCTCGCGGGGGTGCAGCGCTCCATGCACCGCCAGCCACGGGCAGAACACGCCTCTCTCGCCAGCTCTCCGCAAACCAGCATCTCTGGTGGGTGCAGGAGAGCGCTGAGCCGGCGGGCGCCCTCCTCTGCAATCTGGCGGACTGGAGCGCAGGAGGACGGTGAGGAGTGAACTACCCGCGGCAGGGAGGCTTGGCGGGGGCGTCCAGGTGGGCTGGCAGGTGCGGTCACACGTCCTTCTAGCTGCAGAGTGTGCTGCCCTCCCCGACCCCCAGCGTACTAGATTAGGGAAGTGGAGCTTCGGAACCCAGTTCACCACCCGGTTCATGCCTGCCAAGCAGCCCTCATGTCTCCGTCCCAGGGGAAACTGCCCTGGGGCCCGCGATGAGCGTGGGAGAGCATCCGTCTGCAGTAGCAGTGACTGAATACAAACACCAAGACACGCTGGTTCCTGGAAATTGACCCTCCGCATCCACGGAGCCACTTCAGGACATCCTGGCCCGCTGTCTCTCTCATCAAGATCTGCCTATCACAGAAAACAACAGCAGACCTTCTTCTTTTTTTTAAGATTTTATTTATTTATTTGACAGAGAGAGACACAGTGAGAGAGAGAGCACAAGCAGGGGGAGTGGAGAGGGAGAAGGAGGCTCCCCGCTGAGCAGAGAGCCCGACGCGGGACTCGAACCCAGGACCCTGTGATCATGACCTGAGCTGAAGGCAGACACTTAATGACTGAGCCACCCAGGCGCCCCCACAGCAGACCTTCTTACATACCTGTGCTGTGTGCCTTCCACACACGTTATTTCTAATCCCAGTGACAAGGGGATTGGGGCGTAACTGAGGGTGAGGGACCTGAGCCCCCATCTAGGAAAGGGATTGCGGGAAACCGAACTCAGGCCTACCTGGTTGCCCTCCCTCCCTCCCTCCCTCTAGCCACCCTCAGGGGTTCTTACCTGCAGACAGACGCCTGTGACAGTGAGCGTGGGGCTGGCTATCCATACCCAGTCCTATGTGGGGGCTTCGCAGTTGAGGTGTGTATACAGTTGGTGCTAGAGGTGGGAAGAGGGCTTCCAGGAGAGGGACCCCCAGACAACTCTGAATGCTCTGTCTCCAGAAGACACACGTGTGTGCACGCAGGTGCAGGTGGGGGCTTCACCCACCTTGGGCCCTGCATAGGATCCCCTGTCTCGGCGGATGGGTTCCGGCGTGCATCTCCTCTCCACCCCAACCCTGGGGCGTCACGCTCAGCGGCCAGCACCTTCACATACTGCATGACACACGCTTCATCCTTCCCAGGAAACCAAGTTCCTCTTAGAAGCCAGGCCCTCGTCTCCTCTACCGTGGCTCCCCGTCAGGTGCACTCCACGTGGGCAAGAGAGGAGGCGAGCTAACTTTTATTAAGGGCTCTGTGCTGGGAGCCTTGCCTGGGCACGCTGCCTGTGCCTTCTCATTTAATGGCTTGGCACGTTCTTCCCAGCCCTTCAGCATTACGGTCTCGGGGAGACCATAACCTCCCTGCCTCCGCTCTACCACCGGGCTGCTCACAGACGCTCTCCCTCCCTTTTGTGGTGGGCATGCTCCCCTTCTCCTGCCCCTGCCCCCATCGCCATTTCCAGAGCGCGGCTCAGATCCCGCCCTTGCCAGCCCACCCCGTAATCTCTCCCTCTGAACCCAGTCCTCTCTTTACCCCAACATTTTTGTGTGCCACTTTTTGCACTTTTTAAAATCAGAGACATGCATATAAAGTTGAGAACAAGTCGCAGAAGGTAAGTTTTAGCTCCTGAGTTAGAATATAGATTCCTTCAGGTCAGGCTCACGATTCTGCTTTTTTGCCATATGCCCGTGTCCCCCTCTGCACTTGGTAAGCACTCAGTAGCTCTGTTCTTCCTTCTCGGCTCCTTCTTTCCTTCCCCCTGCCTCTGGCTTTCCTTCTCCGAGGACAAGGGCTGTGGTAGAGCCCACACACAGCACGGCGCCTCGAAGCACCTGTGTGTCCTGCTCAGCCGACTGGGTGTGTCAGGACGGGGTCCGGAGGAGGCAGGGGTTTGTGGTGTGGCCCTCCCTAAAACCTGCTGCAGTAGCAAAAGAGTGTCCTGGCTTTTTGCTTGCTTTCTTTCCCTGACATTGAGGAGTTGGCATTTCACACCAGGAGGACACAGAGTGGGACCTCCAAGGTCACTGGACCTTTGCGGAGGGGAATTCGGGGTCCATCTGTGCCCCGGGCCCAGTGCCTCCTTTGAGTGCAGTACGATTTCAAACCCACCTGGGTTTTCAGCCCATTTGAATCTGGAAAACAACGGCCATCATTCAAATCAGTAAGCAGAGTTTTATGACACGTGGCTATTGGCCGTGGGCGCTGCTGGCCGGTGGGGGTTCCCTCCCCTGGGACCCCAGGGTATCTGGACATGGCCTCCCCCAGCTGCACCACCAGGTACATTTCGGAGCCACTGTTCTGGAAGGGGAGAACGCACCCGATTCTCTGAAGGTGTGGAGAAGTGGCTTCCCAGGAGCCTGAAGAGTACGTTTTCTGCTTACCTGTTTGTGACGGCTGGAGCTGGACTGTGGTCCGGAGAATGGGCGGGTCCTCAGAGCCTCTTCTGCTGCATGCAGTAGGGATCCCGCCCCAAGGTTTTAGAGGGAGAGACACACCCACGGAATGGGCGGGCCGAGGTCGCAGCTGCGAGGCACATTTTTTGTCGAAGGGTCTATTGGCAGCTCCATTCAGGGCGGCAAGCAGCTGTCCTCCAAACCCACCAACGGCAGGATGTGGGGAATGAACTCATGGCCCGTCGCGAAGGATTTGGGATAGATCAGAGGAAGGACTCTTCCTGGCAGCAAGGGTGGTTAAATATGGGAAAGGTTTGCCAAGAGAGGCAGGGCGTGGACAGCTCCTTGCTGGGAAGCGTTTAAAAATAGTATGAGTTCTCGTAACCAAGGACAAAGAGGGTCCCGCCTGAAGGCAAGAGAATGGACTGGACAAGCATCAGAAGTCTGTTCTTCAAGCAGGAAGATCTGGGTGCTGCTGGGCATCCGAGGCACACAGGGCCCTGCCTGGGGCCGGGGTGCTGACCCCGGTGATGGCTGGGCTTCCAGCAGCACCCTCCTCATTCTGCCAGGTGCCGGACGAGGGGCTGGAGTCAGCACCGGGAGGGATGGGTGCGGGAGGGAATCCCAGGCACGCCCTCCCGCAGCCACACTTGCAGTGGTCAGGAAGGATGCCCACCACAGCCTTCAGGAAGCTGACCGCGTCTCAGGGGCCACTGGCCACCTGGATGGCCCAGCATCACAGGACGCCCCCCGCCAGCCCAGGCTGCTCTCGGAGGGGACTCTCTGAGTCCCTCAGTGAGCAAATCTTCAGCGTTGTGGCCAGAAACTGGGCAGAGGGGTCCAGGGCAATCACCGCTCAGCTGGGCTGGCCTGGGTTTGGCGGGAGCGGGGGATGGACTGGTCCATCTCTTCCACCAGGGAGAGCCTCTCCTGCACTTCTTCCTCACCCCGACTGGTTCTCCTCTTCCCTTCTGCTGAGGGCCGCTGGGCCCCGGGGCTCCCTCCTCTTTTGGGTGACACAGTGTGACTTCTTTCCCTTCCTGGCTCCAATATGTCAAAACTTCGTGGCAGAAAAGAAACACAAGGAAAACAATCTGGGAAGTAGGTCACCTAAAAACAACAACCTGACTATAATTGAATCAGCCCCTTACAGTGGGCTGTCTCCAGAAGAGCCAAAATCCAGCAGCAGCTCCCATCCCCCCGGCCCCCCATGTCCTCCCCCCGCCACGCCTTCCCTCCTTACATGGGAAGTTTCAAAATGCAAGTCTTGGCACAAATTTCTCCAGTAAAACCCCATCAGGCAGATAACGAAAACATCACGATGTTCACGCGCAGACTGCGTCACCAAGAACATGGGGAGGTGGAGGTGAGGTTATGGTGATAAGCGGGCATTCACTGTTGTTTGCTTAGCGGACCTCCCCATCTCATTTATCGTCTGCACTTTTGCTTCTGGATTCTGACAGTTGACGGGTGCTGTCCTCTGTTGGAGTTTTGGGTGACCCCCATGAGCCTCCTCCCCTCCCTTTGGCTTTCTCAATCCCAGGCGGTGTCTGCGTGGCCACTGGGTCAGCACTGACAGCTGGGTCACCCTGATCCTCACTAGCCGTCCTAGCAGGGGCTCCGGCTGACCGCGCTTGGGAGGTCCTGTCTACTCACAAACTTTGCCAGCAGCCAGCAAGAGGTCCACAGGATGAAGGCTGACTGGTGAATGGTGTGCTGGAGGTTGTCCCTTCTGTGAGACTGTTTGGAAAAGAGGAGGGATGTTTCTAGAAATGACACAGCAGTAAGCGTAACTTCCATCCATGGAACAATCACGAAACCAACCACTAAAGACCCGGAGGTTAGTGTCTGGCGTGACAACAGTCCCACCACGTAAAGGGCAGATCTGGTCTCCTTCCCCGCCAAGAGCGTGGCCCATGTAGATGAGATGTGTCACCCTGGGACTTGCCTTGGCCTCCTCAAAGATTGTGATTTTTCTCCTTAAGATTGCAATTCTAATGTAGCAAGTGTCTAAACTGCCTACTGTCTGAGTAGTAACTCAGTACCCCTCAATGAGGGGTAGTCAAAGGCCAGGGACACCTGGCCAATTTTCAGACAATCTCTGGTCTACCTTTTTGGCCCCAAAAGGCACAAATACTGTCCCCTTCTAGGTGTCCAGGAGAGAAAAGGCCTGTTTTCAAGAACACCCTGCCACACACACCACCTTGCTTTCCATGCTTGCTCAGCATGTGATCATCAGCAGAGCACTGCAGGGTGGACCCGAACTGCCAGCCCTGTGAACGGAAGCCCAATGTGCTCACGCACACTCCCAGCTGAGCCCCGACCAGAGGCCTTCGTCCCCTGACTCCACAGCATCTTGTTCCAAAGTTGGCGTGGACCTGGGCCCGGGCCTCCGACACTGTCCGCTGTCTTGGCTACAGAATCAAGATGAACTTCCTTATGGCCATTTCGTTGGGAAATAAACATCTGAGATGTGATGCATTGGGTCTGGTTTGGTGGAAAGAGTGCAGACTTTGGAATAGGAAAGACCCGGGTCTACCTTTCAGCCAGGCAGTGTGCTGACCGTGCGGACTTTGACAGGCAATTGGGAGCCCCGGTCTCTCTGTGTGCGTGATGGGGACCGCAGTGGGAGAGATGGGGGGCCGGAGGGTCTCAAGGAGGGAGTGAGGGGAAGTGCCAGGCCTCCAGTCAGGCTTCCTGAAGTGTCGGCTCCTTTCTTTTCTTTGAAGGATGTGTGTGTGTGCCTCTGTGTGTATGTGTGTGGGTGTGTGTGTTTGTGTGTTTATGCTGAGCAATTGGACAGCTAGGGTTGCCAAGTAAAAATATAGGGTGCCTGGTTAAATTCTAATTCCAGATAAACCATGAATAATCGGCAGTAGAAGTACATCCAGGGATGGATAATATTGCATGATACATACTTACACTAAAAAACATAAAACATCTTTTGCTGTTTATCTGAAATTTCAAATTCAACCGAGCATCCGGTGGTTCTCTTCGCTGAATCTGGCAAGCCTAGCTGGGAGAGGGTTTGTTATTTCGGTTGTAAAGTTCTATTGATGGAAGCAGGTGCTCAGAGATGGCGGCCACAGTGGCCTTGGGGATGGGGGCTGTGTGAGGAAGAGCCCCCAGGCTGGGAGGTCCAGGCCTCTGAGCCCTGCCTCGCTGCATTCCCTCTGGCCCCGGACCTTCTTTCCCTTTCCCTTGCATCAGGCAGAACTGTGAGTGGGGGCCCATCCTGGCTGGGAGCAAAGGAAGCAGCTACAGCCTTGGCCCCGTGGAGCTGCCCACTATTGGGGCTGAGTCTACACAGAGCTACACAGCCCTGGCGAGAGCCTGCTCGCGGGGCTCCACCTGGGCGCTGGGCCGTGTTCTCTCGAAACCTCATCCATTTGTTTCACGGGCGACATTCAATCTTCCCGAAACAGGACCCAGCAGACAACTGTGAACCCACACACAGCCATGTCCTTGGGGAGCCCTGTGCACCTTCTCAGCCCCAGAACCCCTGCTTCTGTCCCAGCCCCCCGATCCTCCAGCACTGCTAAACCCCCCCACCTCCCCGTCCCCTCAGCACCGTCCCCAGCCCGCTCCAGCATGTCCTTGGCGAACTCTACCCCAGTCCTCCCAGCCCGCTCAGTGGGTGCTGTGGGCCCTGGCAGCGGCAGGGGGCATGCACGCCTGCAAAGGGAAATAGGAAATGAAATCGCTTTCCTCCCCCAACGACCTCCCAGCTCTACCAGCAGACCCATCCCTTGCAGAGTGCATTGTTTTCAATCCAATCTCGTTTTTATTGAAGTTTCCTCCAGGGTTAGCTCAGGAGACGTCTCCCCCTAGCCTCTTCCGAGTGGCCTTATTTACCAGAATCCCCTCATCGTGGCATTTAACGTCCCCATTAACATTCCGTGCATCTTGCTCATTGCGTGCATGGGCCCTCAGAGACCTCCGGGGTGGCGGGCACACGGCAGCCCGCAGAAACGCCAGGCTTATTTTAATTGGTTTGAAACTGTGGCTGTCGACCACAGAGGGGTCCCTTTCCTTGACTAATGACCTGGAATTTGATCATGCGGCTTTTATTAGCTTGTAACATGGAACGTGTAACCGTGTGAGATCAGAGCCAAAGCCAGGCACACATCTGCCCTCCATGGCACTCTGGCTGGGCACACATCTGCCCTCCGCGGCACGCTCGAGAAGGTGTGCCAGCCACGCAGGACCCACGTATAGGAGAAAGTGCCACCCTGTAGGTGGCGGAGGGTGGCTCTGGGGGGAAATTGCCTTGAATTTCTGGCCACGCAGGGTCCTGTCTCTAGCACCCCCAGAGACCCCCCCGGGAGGCACCAAGGGTCAGCTGCCTGAGCAGAACCACAGTCCCATCAGTTGGGGGAAGCAAGCGGTGGGTGGGCTGATTCCTTGTCTGCTTGAAGATGTCTGCTTGCCAGGGGCAGGGAAAGATGTCTCCGCTCCCAGAACTTCCTGGCGTCTAACTCGGTGTGGGGAAGCTTTGCTCAGAAGATCACTGCCCGGGGCCCCAGGGCACTGTGCCTTTCCCTTGCATTTCGTGCAGAGGAACGTGAGAGCCCCTGAGTTCAGGGAAGCGCCGGTGGTCTAGCGTCTAGAATGTTCCAGTGCATGGTTCCCACCCCACGCCCCGGCCCTCGTCTGGAATGCAAACGAGACCTCCCATCTGCTCAGGCTGGTTGCTTGTAAGGAAAACCTCCGTGGGCAGTTGAAGAAACAATTCTCGACTAGTTCGTGGCCCTTTCAATGGAGGGAGGGTGTCAGGGGACGGTCTGGTTCCTTCCAGATGGTGCTGCTGCCCGTGCACCTGTCCTGCCCTCTGGGCTGCCGGCAAGTCTGCGAGAGCGGAGTGTGTAAGGACTGGGCTGCAGGCTGCGTGCCACTCCTGTGTTGTCAGGGTCTCCTGCTCCCTCGAGGGGCTCACAGTCCAACCACAGTCACCTCAAAGAAAATTTGGAGAATTTTTGGCAAAATATAATAAATATCTCTGTTTCTCCACCTGCAATTAAATGGTTAACATGTAGCTATGTTGCATGTCTTCTTCAAAAAGAAAGGAAGTGGGGCAGACAGGTCAGGGCCCCTCTGACCGCTCCCAGCCTCACCCCTGTCCCCCGACACACACTCATGGATCCGACGTCTGCTTCTTTGGTCCCTTGAAAAAGCATTTATACACACATGACCATGAGTAGTAACCAGATTGTTTTAAAGTGCACATATGTGACATCTTTCTGGAAAGTGCTTTATTCTTCCAGCATTGAGTGTCCGTGGCTCCTTCCCACTAATGTGTGTTTGCGATCATTCCCTTTCTCTGCTGCGTGGAAACCTGCCTTAGGACTCGGCCACTTTGTCTTCATCCGCCCTTTCCTTGACGGATCCTTGGTTGTTGGCAAAGCATCAGTAATGCAGAGAATGCCGCCGAGCGGGTCTTGGAGCCTGTCTCCTCGTGCCTGGGAGATGTGTGTACACCTGGCCCTGAGTGGCTGGGTCTCAGAAGGTTCCAGATCCTGGCCCCGGCTCTCTGACGTGTCTGGACCTACCTGTGCTGCCTCACTGGCCAGAGATTGCCACTTTGTCCGTGTGTGTCCACACGTGTCCGCGAGGGCACGGAAGGGTGGCAGCCGGCCACATCTGATTCCCCAGCTCCGGTGTGTCTTTCGTCCGTGTGCAGGCTGGACTGTCCTGCTCGGGAAAGTAGTCTGTACCTCAGAAAGATTTAGGGCAAGAAGGGAAACCTGTGTAACCCGTGTACTTGTGAGAAAGAGAGAAGGGGGTGGGGGAGGGAGGGAGGAAGAAAACCATTCACCAGTGTTTGGACTTTCTTGTGGGGCCCCCACTGCGTGGACCCCACTTCACGAGCGATCCTGACCCACAGGCTCCGTGGTGGAAGGCTGAGCAGTCGTGCCTGGGGCATGATCCCTTGCTGCCCTCCGAGGCTCCGTGGCTGTCTGGGCCCTCCGCCTGTCCTGGCAGGACTAGGGGTCCGGAAGCAATGTGGGGGCCCCTCACCTCTGGCAACTGGCAGTGAGGCTGGTGGTACCCACATTTGGCCATCGGGTAGCCCCTGGAGGTGGGAGAACGGGCAGGGGCGCAGACCAGGGGGTGCCTGCAGGGCTCAAGACCCGGGCTCCGGTCCCCTCTCTGGCACTTTGCTGAACCAGCCCCTGGGGCGAGAACACCCCCCTTACCCCCTCGAGGATCCTGCCGCAGTGGCCTCCGGAGGGTTTCCTGGGGCTGTACAAAAGGGCCGTAGCCATGAAAGAGCTCATGTCACAGACGGGGAAACCGAGTCACCCAGTGGCTCACCGCACAAGGGCAGTCACAAGCCACCCCGTGCCGGGTTCCCTGGGCTCAGATCCTGCATGTGCCAGCGCACAGTTGTTTGCCTCCAGGGTCACTGGAAGGAGGTTCCGGGAGCCTTTACTGTCCTAAGCCCCCTGCCTGTCCCTCCTGCTGCCCGGTCCTCCCCAAGCGAGGCTGGAGTAGGAGCAGAGCACACGCACCCGTGCCTGTGCTCCTACTCGGGCTCGAGGAGAACCGGCAGTGGCAACAACTCCGTTTATTAAGCCAATAAAATCTCAAGTTCATGAGCTGAGGGTTTCCTGGCCTGAGCCTGGCAAGCTACTTGGGATGGGCGGCATGTCCCCATCCTGGGAAGTGTCCTGTCACCCAAGAGCCAGCTGCCATCGCCCCTGCCCTCCGGGGGGCAGTCCACACCCTGCCCGCCACGGCCTGTCCCTGGCAGAGGTGCTCAGGCCGAGCCTTTTGGTGTCTTCGTCACCCAGCCTGGACTCAGGATGCTGCTCACTCCGCCTTGTTCTCTGTATCTCTGAGCATCTCCAGTCCCCCTTCTTAAAGATCTGCTCGGTTCCTGTCTCCCCTGCACCACTCTCCCGCACTCCTTCTTTGTCTCTGGGACTTCTCCCGGGGTGCCTAATTCCTGGGGGCTGCCTCGGCTTCAGGGACGTGGCCCCACCTCACTGCACAAACAGAACCCTGCGAATCGATTCTGAAAACGATCAGTCACAGTACAGTAATGCTGCTAACTGTGGCATTTTGCTTTGCGGTTATTGATACATCATCGGGACTGAGAAGCCAGTTGGGGGGTGGGCGCAGGGTGGGACACAGGACGGGGCGTGGAGACAACTGTCCTGCAAATGTCGGGGAGTGCCGCTCTGGCTGCAAGGGTGGATCTGAGGCTCGAGAGGAAGCTGGTGCTGGGCTGGGACTCAGGGCCAGTGCGTCCTGGGGCTCGTGACCCCGTAGTCCTTGCTCCCCGGAGATGGCCGGCCCCTCGCTGCCTTCCGTGCCTTCGAAGGGCCCAGCTTCTCCAGAAGTGCAATCCAGAGAGGCCCCAGGGGTGCTGAAGCAGCCGTGGTTCTGCAGAGAAACAGAACCAGTAGGAGCTAGCTGGCTATCTACCAATCCACCTATCTATACCTATAGCTACCTACAGAGAGATACAGAGAGATGGATGGATGGGTGATGGATGGGTGGATGGATAGGTAAAGAGAAGAGATTTGTTTTAAGGAATTGGCTGGCTCAGGTTTTGATGAGCGAGGTTAAACATAGATAAACTCTGCAAGGTATGTGGGGGCTGCAGGTCCTGGTCAGCCCCACACCCCCAGACTCTGGCCCAGTGCTGGGGAACCCAGACGGGTAATGGGGGTGATGCTGGTGACCTGTCCCCAGCAAGGCTCTGTTGACTACAGAGGAGCGCTGGGGCCGGTGCTGGGGACAGGTGACATGAGCCATCCTGCAGTCGCTCTGCTTGTTGCCAGCCAGACCCCATGGGCCATGCCCCCCCCCCCCCCCCAGGTCCTGGGGCCCGGACTGATACTGTGCATCTCACCACAGGACAGCGGCGAGTGTCTGGGAGCCTCGAGGTGTGAGCAGGGACGCTTCGTTACAACTTCTCCCAGCCTGACGCTTCCTCGGCTGCATCGTTCAAAAGATGCTGTTCCCATGACGCTCTGTCCTGTGATATTTTTAATCAAGAGCGCGGGAGAGCATGTGTCTGATGCACGTTCAGAGATTGAAAATGGTTTTGTTCTCATGTTTTCTTTCCCAATGCAGTGTTAAGTCAGAACGGCCAGAGGAAGATCCTGCCAGACTTTCCCCTGAGCTGGTCTGCAGGCCCCTGCAGCCGGGAACCTGTCCCAGGAGCCGTCCGTCCGTCCGTCGGCAAACAGGTGCGTGCCCCTTCACATCGCACTTTCTGCTCCCCCGGAGCCGGTTTGTGGGCTGGGGCTTCTCGGGGTGGGGGGGCGCTCGGGGGCCAGGGGGTGGGCCGGGGGCCGGGGCGGTTCCCGGCTCTGGGTGGCAGTATCCGCAATGTGGTGTCGCTGCGTCAGCTGGGGGAGCTGTGGTGGGTAGAGAGGAGGGTCCCCGTCTGTGTTTTTCACCTGCTCTTACTCAGTCTCATCACTAAAATGCAAATCAGTGAGTGTATAATAATTAATAGACTGATCAGCTGGCGAGGGAGGTAAGTAGATAAATAATTTTAATCATCCTTGGGTTGCCCATAAATTCCCTCACTGCCTTTTTATTAAACTCTGTGTTTACTGGAGTCATTCATATTGCATGCCATTTTGCAAATCCCTTCCTTGGCGTCTCCCACCAGGTCTGACCTGGAGTGGAGGCTTCACATGACAGCCAGGTCTCTTCCCAGCAGGGCCCGGCTCTGGTACAGGTTTCCAGAAGCTCTGCCCAAGGAGTAGAGCTGGGGGGCAACAGGGCAGATGGTGCTCAGCTCGCCAAGGCCCACCCTCTGCCCCCCAGCATGGCCGAAGCTATATTTAGACCGGCTCAGAAACCTTTATTATGCTTGGCACTTGTGCTGTAGGTATGAGCTCATTCTCCTCCCCAGGGATGGCCTCCGCCTATGAATAGCCTTGGCTGAGGCTTCCTCGTGGCTCCGAATGCCAAGAGGGAAAGTGGGTTAATAAATATAAAAGAAAACTCCCGTAAGAGGGCCTGGGGCCAAACTGTCTCCCAGACTCTCCAAGAGTGGTGGCTGATGGGGCCCAGAGGGGCGCAGGGTTCCCTCCACCCCATCCTGTCCTCCTCCACCCAGAGGTCCAGTGCCTGGCCGGCAGGTTTGAGGACCAGTGTCAGAGAAGTCTCCAGGCTTCCCGGGAGCTGGACGGTGGAGGCGCAGGTGGGAAAAGCTGCCATCTAGGTGGGGCAGAGGAGGGGGTTCAGGTGTGGCCTCGGAGCATCTGGTGGCTGAAGGAGACAGGGAGGCGTCCTTGGCTCTCCTGCCCCCCCCTTCCCACCTGCACCGTCTCTCCATTGGTTTTTGCTGGCAACCTTGGGTACCTGTAGGATGGAAAAGAAGTGGGGGAGGTGGCCCTTGGGATGGTCGCTAAACAGGATGCCTCTCTTCTCACCTTTTGCCCCACTCCCAGAGTCTGCAGTAAGGATAGCTCCCCTGAGTTAGAATCCCCTACACAAAGAGAGTAGCATCCCAGGGAACGGAGCAGGGAGGGGACAGGGAAGCTCCCTGAGGACAGGTGTGCCCAGGGTGCCCACTGCACGAGGCAGCACCCGGCATTCTCCATAGCTGTGCGGGCTGCGCCTGGGCTGGTGCATTTGCAGCTAGCCCTACAGAGAGCCCTCGGGCCAGGGAATGGGTCTGTCTCTGTCTTGTTTATTCTCAGCCTGGTGCTGTGCGGGCTCACTCCTAGAATTTGTGCTCCTTAGGGTGGGAGTGGCGCAGGAAGGCCCCTGCCACCCCACTCCTGGTGGCCAAGCTGAGCCTCCTCCTGGGGACATGGCCGCCGCAGAAAGTTCTCTGCAGAGCATCCAGCCCCCGTTGGGTAAAGTCTCTCCGAGTGAAATGAAGTCAGACCGTGGGTGTTGCTGGGTTTACGCAGTGTGCCTGTCCCTGGCTGCTCTCATGGGACAGCTGATGAGGGCAGAGTCTAGGCAGCCTCCTGCTGCTTCCTGGGCTGGACGCAGGTGTCCACAGCAGGCCGCCTGGATGGTCCGCTGGGCTCACGCCCCCTGGTCGTGTGTCCTCGGAGGGCGGCTGTTTGCCCGGGTCAGAGAGGGCAATCAGGTTGAACAGGTGGAAAGGCCTTTTTAAGTTCCACTCGGTGGAATTCAAGTCTGAACGATGGCCCAGTGGAGGCTCCCTGCCCTTTCAGGAGTTTATTTAGCGACGAGCTGCATGCCAGCCCCGCTGTTTTCCTGGACGCACTGGCTGAGTGGGAGGAAGCCCGCCCAGGGAAGAGGCAGAAAGAGCTGTTGGGGCAGCTTTTCCAAACGCTGCGTCCCTCTGCTCAGGTCAGGGCAGGCTGGAGGGGCGGCCAGCAAGCCCGCTTTAATTACGGTCTGTCCTGGGTAGGCAGACAAGGGGACAGGACGGGGAGCACAGGGAACCCGAGAGCAAGGCCCGTCGGCACAGCTCCGCGTCCCGCTTCTCTGGTTGTTCGGTGGACATTTTTAGGGCTTCTTACCTGTTTCTGTTTGGGGGAATTGGGGTCAGGTGCAAAAAAAAAATAATGAAAGGCAGGAGCAAACCAATGGTCACCCAGTGACAGACACCACAGCAGGGCCCCTGGTGCTCTGGGGCTGCTGGTCCTCGAGAGGAGCCTGGTGGGGAGGGGGTGCTTCCCCTCTCTCGGTCAAGAGGCCTGTAGCTCCTTGGGGTGTTCACATGACTGCTGAGCTTGAGCCTCACCGCCCCCCCGCCCATGAGGCCCCGCGGCCAGGAAAGGAGGGGCCGCCACCCACTGGCATGCACACCTTCTGGGTCTCCTGACCCCTCTTATTTAGCGACGCTCAGTGCACGCAGCACAGAAGTGCTCCCGAGGGTGCAGCAGGCCTGGCTGTGGGGTGTCGTGCCCGATGGGCCTCCACAGGCCAGGGGTTGTGCAGCCCAGAGAGTGGGGCCTCCAGGCGAGGTCCCCCGGGCCCGGGAAGCTGAGTGAGGGCATCATCACTGGGGCCTGCTTGTGTCCTTGGCTTGGAGTCCACTCTGGAGGCATTTGTGTGCGTGCCCGCACGTGCGTGAGATGGGGAGGGCTGGCTCTGGGCTGGCGAGGACTTCCTGTCTTAAAAATCCCTTCCTAACCCGAAATGTGAGGAAAGCAGGAGGAAGGTGCCACTGTGGCCCAGCTGCCATCACAGTAGGAACTCATACTGTGTCACGTGGTGTCACACCCATGGGGCGCCATGGGACATCCAAGCTGAGGGGGTTGGGGGCCGTCTTGACCAGCTCCTTCCTTTTTTGGCTGAGAAGGGGACTGGGCTTGTCCCAGGGCTCACAGCCAGTGGTGGAGGCTGCTGCGTCCCACTGAGGACCTTTGCGGGCTGGCCCCACCGGTTCTGCTGTCACTGGACTGAAGGTGACACTTCAAGGATCAGTGGTCTTCTGTGCCTGGTCCACCTGTTGGCCGGACAGGTGTGCTCCTTTGCTGTGTCTGCCTCGCCTTCCTAAACTGAGCCCCCCAGGCGCCATTGGGTGGGGGAGTGAGTGATGATTGACTACAAACACCGGAGCGCTGCCTCCTGCTGGCCTCACCCTGGCCCTGACCCCTGACCCCCCGGCAGGCCCTGCCCAATCGGCACTGGCTGAGAGCAAGGGCCACGTCGTGGTCAGGCTGGCCCCTGGCTCCCTAAGCCCGGAGTGTCCACGCAGTGAGGGCGTAACCTGTCAAGAGAAAGGGTGTGAGGGAGGAGCCAAGTGCAAGAACTTAGTTCTCCGGCAGACATGGGTGGGTGGGGCACAGCCCTGCCCGAGAACAGGACTCGGGACCTCAGGGCGAGCTCAGTGCTGCAGCCGAGAGCCACCCGCGCCTCCAGGGAATCTCGGAGCCGGAATCAGGAGGGCGGCCCTTTGGTTTGTCTTCCTCCCCTGGGGCTGGAAGGGCCTACAGGCCTTCCCTAGGATCATTGCTTTTCTTTTTTAAATTAAAACGAACTTTTCATTAGTACGCCAACAACAGATTTGTAGAAAGTACAGACAAGAAAAGGTACCTTCAGGAGCGCGTGTGCAGCCGGATTTCCACCTGGTGCTTAACGACCGAGCATTCCTTCGCTGCGTAGCGGTATCCTAATTCACTACCCCTTAGGTGTGTTTCCAAGGACCAGGACAGGCATTAGCCTGTGACCCTGTTTCCAAAACTCTCTGCCACACTTCAAGAAACCAGAAGATCAATTTCCCAAATAGGAATTAGGAGATGATTATTCACACTGCAGAGGAATCTGCAAACATACCCTCCAAAGAGCTTCTTTGATAAATGGGCTCCTCCGGGGCATTCAGACATGCTCAGATGTAGGAGATCCCAATTCATATCCAAACGCGTGGATTTGGTTGCTTCCCGCTGCCTTGCCTTCCTTCCTTCCCGGGTGCCCCACACCAGCATGTGCACACCCACACCCAGGCACGCTCCCACACACAAGCGTGTGCACGGCACACAACATTTGGAAGCTTTTCCCCGTGGTCGGCTGAAAGGCGATGATAATTTCCTTCATCATGAATCACATCTATTTATTAGGTGGCCTGCTCCCAGCAGCCGTTACTGGGGAATACACCATCATTTCTCTCTAAAGCATAAAGGGAAGTCGCCATTGGTGGCAAGGTGAGGGAGGTCAGTGACCCCGGGCCATGCAACTTATAATTTAATGAGACGGATAAATCTCAGAAGAGACTTAGGGGACTTTTAATAAAGCCAGATCCGAAAACCCCAAATCCCAGCCTGCAAATTGGCGTCCACGGGCTCGGCACTGGGGGGGTGCATGGTGGCGTCACCGTCCATGACGCAGGGCTGTAAGCTCCCCTCAGAGCATCTTCGCCCTGACGAGTCATCTCCACCCAGGGCCCAGCCACGGGGACGGTGCCCACAGGCAAGGCCTTTGTGTGTGTTCATACAACCTGATACCCAACAATCCGCAAATGTTTCCAGTGTTTTTGTATTCAGTTTCAGACCACTTGGATGGTATTTGTAGTTTTGGTCAATCGTATATATAAAATATATACATATAATGTATATATTTTTAGAATAATTTATTGAGTTAAAATTCATATAACATAAAATTAACCCTTTAAAGCAAACAATTCAGTGGCATTTGGCAGCCTCGCTATGCAGTACGACCACCTCCTCTGTCTAGTTCCCGAACAGTTCCGTCGCCCCTGAGTAACACCCCTCACTCAGGCATGTGTTTATTAATATTCAGTTACTTTGCTTTAAAAGGTGCCCTGTGTACCACCAGCCCAGCCCCTCCATCCCCGCAAAACAAGCGCTTGAGGGAGCAGGGCAAGTTCGACCGTGTATGGGGTCTGGGATCCGACATCATTCACTCCTCCCAGTGCATATGCATGGGGGGGTTCCTGATGGAACTGGGAGCACCCAGTGTGCACCCTGGCTCTGTCTCTTATTAGTCAGTGATCTCAGGAGGTGACTTAATCTCCACGCCTCATGTCTGTAAACTGGGATAAGAACATTCTTCTTGACGGGCCGTCAGCAGGAGGGAGGAAGTATCCATCGTACGTGAAGGGGCTGGGACGGTGCCTGGCGCAGGATGAGAGCTCGGTGGATGTTTGTGTCTTTTATTTGATTTTATTTTTAAGCCAGTCCAATTTAGCAGTGGAGGGTTGTATACCAACTTCAGTGACGCTAATGTTAATAAGTTCTGATAACCCACTACCATCGGACCAGCCATTAAAATCTTATTTTTAGTTGTGGTAAAATACACAGAACAAAATTTCGCGCCGTAACCGTGTGTGAGTGCGCAGCTCGGGGCATCAGGTGCGTTCACGCTGGCGTGCAGCCTCCGCCGCCGTCCGCCTCCAGAGCTCCTTCTGTCTTGTAAAACCAAAACTCTGTCCCCATTAGTCATGAACCCCGCCTTCTGCTCCCCCGGCCCCTGCACCCACCATCCGCTGTCTGTCTCTGAACTGAGACCCCAGGGACCTCACCTGCGTGGAACACGTCCGTGTCTGGCTGACGTCCTCCAGCTTCATCCATGCTGTGTGGGTGTCAGGATTTCCCTCCTGTTTAAGGCCGAGCGATGCTCCGCTGTGTGGATGGGCCCCACTGCATTTGCCCGCCATCCGTCAGAGCACATTGGGCGGCTCCCGTGAGCCCCGCAGCTCCACGCAGGTGTGCGTTTCTATTCATCTGTCTTGACACAATGGAAACGAAACGGATTTAGAAACCTGCTTCCCCACTTTGCACATGCATGCACACCCTCACACGAGCAGGACACAGGCCTTAGGATGGCAGGGCTGCAGGTGATGACGGTCTGTTTGGGGTGGTGTGTTTGGGTACATCCTCGAGGCTCTCCGTCTGGAAAATAAACACTTCCACGGGAGGCTGTTTTCCTCCTGACTTTGGCTGGGGCTCATGGGGCCGTGTCGCCCTCGGAGATTTTGTGTTCTATTAGCTGCTCGCCCAGCTAGGTTCCACGTCCTGATGGACGACACGGGGAAGCAGAGGTCCAGAATGACCCCATGGGAACTGGGTGGGCAGGGACCCCAGAATGCCTGTCAGGGCTCCCGCAGGCCCCCCTCTGAAGGAGGCGGCTTCTAGCCAGAACGACCTGCTCACTGGGGCTGAGTGTCCCGGTGGGCGGGATGAGGAAGGGACGGTCCGGAGGCCCTCAGGGTGCCAAGAGTCCACGGTGGGGAACAGAGGCTCGTTCTCCAGGAGTAAGTGCAGGACTTGGGGGCCGTGTTTCATCCTGACAGTCCCGAGTCCCCCATGTGGGATTCTGTCTGTAAATGCTGTGCGGCCACAAAGGTGGGACTTTCAGGGAAGGAATCGCTGAAACGTCAGGCCGTGTTCTCCTGAGACCCATTTGTCTCTTCTGGAAACAAAAAGCAAAATCAGTCCCTGCTTCAACCACCAAGCTCTCTGGCGCTGAGTCAGAGGGGGCTTTCTGGTGTTGCCTCCCGAGCCCGGAATGCCGGCCTGGAGACTAAGACGCCTAGAGAAGTCATTCACAAGAGGCAAGCCGTGACCGCGGCACCACGACGTTGCCCTCCTCCAAAGCGCTTCCCCCGTCAGGTCCGGCGGAGCGTGAGGCTCACCGATGCCACAGATGCCCCTGCCCCGGGGGATCCTTCCGTCCTTCGTGTTTTAGGCTCATTTTACCCACATGTGGATTCCCCGCTCCCCCACGATTTTCCCCCAAGGTGTGAAGGTTTTTATTGCACGTTTAAGAAGTGAAAGATACTTTTGTTTGAAATCAGAGGTGCGGTTTGGCAGAATCGGGTCTCCTGTTCTAGAGTGATGTCACCCGGTTTTCTCTTCAATATGCCCCATCTCTCCTGGATTCCTGGTGCTCCCGGAGCAGGGCTGAGCTCGGGCTGCCATAACCGAGCCTCAGCTTGGGAAATAGATCTCCTCCCAGTCCTAGAGGCTGGACCACCAAGGTCAAGGTGGTCGTGGGCTGGTTCCTTCAGAGGCCTCTCTTCTGGGAGGCAGACGGCCGTCTTCTCTCTGTCTTCACGCAGTCGTCCCTCTGTGCGTGTCTGTGTCCTGATCTCTTCTTATAAGCACACCAGTCACATTGGATTTGGGTCCCCCCCCCCCCGCAATCACCTCATTTTAACTTAAATCACCTCTTTAAAGACCCACCCTCAAATCCAGGTGCACGCCACGGTGCTGGGGGGTCAGGGCTTGCCCGTGTGCGTTTGGGGGACACGATTGAGCCCGAGACAGGGCCCACTGCTGTCCAGCATGGTGCCTGGCAGGCTGGGACCTGTCCCCCTGGGCTTGCATTAGGAACGGTGCCGCCCCATGTCCGACGGTCTCCTTGGTCCCGGGCGCGGCCTTTTATGCATTAGCTCATTTCCCATGCCCACCCTGTCTCCCCATGTCCAGCTACATCCGCTGCTGGGGAGTTTCAACAATGCTGAATCCAGACGAGCCTCTCCAGTTACAGACACTTGCCCTCCTACCTCTGAGCCTCGCAGTCAGCAGGACACGGCTGCTCACATGCAGCCACCCCTCCCCTCATCGATCCGCCAGGACAGTCTGTTCACTTCTGTCTCTCCTGCCATCAAGGTCAACACTGTGTGGCCTCGGGTCGGGGGGTGTTGCAGCCCCCGTGGAAGACCTCCGCCGTCTTCCACTTCAACCCCCCCCCCGCCTATCCCCCACACCCCACACCCAGGGCGCCGAAATGAGGGGCAGAGACATGAAGAGGTGACTCTCCACACCTCCTAAGCTGCCCAGCGTGGGCCAGGTTCCATGAAGGACTCACCTGGTGACAACAGGACCTCTCCGGGCTGCAGTCAAGTGAAACATTGGCTTGTCCTCTGTGCCTTTGCCCACACTGTTCCCTTGTCTCCCTAAACAGCCCTTTGTCCTCCGATATTCAACCAGGACACCACCTCCATGAAGCCATCCTGCCCTTCCCCCCACCCCCCCGCTTTTCAGGCATCCTTTTGGCCCTGGGCTCAGCAGCCGCAGAGCAGTGCCGTGTGTCCTGGCCTGTCTCCCCCAGAGGGGCAGGAACAACTACTCACCTCTGCCCCCTAGCCACACCCCTCCAGTGCCTGGCTCAGTTTGGGCACCCAGGAAAGCACTCGTGGAATGCAGAAGTGGCTTCCTTGCCGTGCGGTGCTGCTCAGTGGCTTCCGTCAGAGGAGCTCATCCCCGGCATCTTTTCCTCCTCCCAGAGGACGCTTTCTGTGCTCCCGGCGGCCACATCTTCCTCCCAGTGCTGGTGCGCTGTAACACTCCTGAGTCAAGTGACCTAACCCAGACGCATTCTAGATCTGCCTGGTGCTGAGCTCTCCGCTGGGAGAAGCGTCAGGGATGGGGCACTAATACCCATTACATCTTCCCAGACACATGCTTTGTTTTGTGACTCGTATGCTTATTGTTTTGTTGCGTTTTTCTCATGTGCAGAGAACAAACAGGCTTCTCTACTCAACTGCCCAGAAAAATTTCTAAAGAGCATTTGGGGTGGGTGAGGAAGGGTGCTGGGCCACGGAGGTACCCTGTCAACTTCTGTTGTCCCTGACTCCCAATCTATGCACTGGTCAATGTGGCTGGTCATGTCTGTTGTGAATAAGCCCCCCATGTTCCTGAAGAGGACATCCCACTGTGTCCTGTGGACCCTGCTCTGCGGCTGGCACAGAGTCGGATGACAGCTCTTCTGCTTCTCTGTGTGTTTGGCCTACATCTCTTCCTTTCTAATGGAGGCCAGAGCCCAGCCTGCTTCCGAGGACCCCCAGACTTGCTGGACATGATTGGGAAAGGTCTCCACTGATACTATGGGGATGGCCCCAGGAAGTCACATGGCCCTGGAGAGGTGGATTCCACCTGCTGGTGCAAGAGAGGACCCCCGCCCCTGGCATTGAGGTTCTCCTTCACCTGCAAGTGGTCAGCTTCCAGGCAGGGAAAGGGCACCTGGACCACGGATGAACTGGCAGTGAGAGGCGGGATCCCACAGGTGCCATGGAAAGTGCAACTGCTAAATCTCTGAGAGGCAGTCCAGGGTGTCAGAGGTCTGCTGGGAGCCATCATCACTCATCTCTGGTGTGTCCCAGTCCTCCAGCCCAAGAGGCCTTGGATCCAAGCATGGCTGCTCAGGAAAGCAGAGAGAACTGTGCCAAGCACCAGACGAGGAAGGCAGTGGGCCTTAGAGGGCACTTTAAGAAAATGAACAAATAGAAAGAGAGACAATAGCCAAGATCAGGAAAGAACCATAGCCATTGGGGGAAGAGGAGGGGGAGGAGGAGAGGGGGAAGAGGGGAAGGGGGAGGAGCAGAGAGCAAAGGAGGAGGGGAGGAGCAGGGAGAGAAGGAGGAGGAAGGAAAGAAGGAAGAGGGGGAGGGGAGGGAGACAGAGGGAGTAGGGAGAAGGAGAGGAGGAGGAACAGGGAGAAGAAGAGGAGGAGGGAGAAGAGGGGAAGAGCAAGGAGAGAAGGGGGAGGAGAAGCAGGGAGAGAAGGGAGAGGGAAGGAGGACAGGGTGGGGAGTAGGGAGAAGAGGAAGAAGAAGAAGAGGGAGACAAGAGGAAGGAAGAGGGAGAAGAAAGGGGAGGAGGAGATGGGAGAGGAAGAGGAGAGAGGGGGAGGAGGGCCATAGTAGGTGGCTGTGGAAGAACACCGCTCAGTCTAGGCATGGAGTCTTCGGCCAAGTGCTTTCCTGGGAGCCGAGGTCCCTAGGGAGGGGACAGAGGGACAACCACTGTCCTCCAGGTCAGGGGCTGTGCCCTTCCTTCAGTGTATTCCTTTTCCTGACATTCTCATTATACTAATCATTTTTGCATGTGTATCTAATATAAAGTCTGCCCATAAAGTAATGAAACACGGCTTGACTCTGGCAAATGGTGTGATTATTACATAATGAGATTAAGTGCCCTAAACCCAATAAGAAAATCAAAATCAGATTGTGCTCTGTGTGTGTGTGACATTGGTGGCTTTTTTTGGGGGGGGGGGGTTAAAATTAAAATTTTTTTTTTGCTGATGGCAGGTCATTTTTTAAAAGTTCTTTTGTATTTTCTGTTTGAGTCTGCGTCTGCGCACTGGGGAGCCCCATAAATTCTGGGCCGTGGAATCTGGCTGTGTCAGCAGTCGCGAAATGAATTGATATTAAGTGCAACAAAAGTCTCTCTAATTCGCCTCGTGTCCGCCTCTGCCCTCCTCCAGCCCCTTCTCGACTCCCCACACTCAACAGGCTATAATTGAGAAGTAGGAGAATGGAGCTGGCCATCCGTGCTGGGAAGGACGCCGGTGCGTCCAATATGTAAAACCTCACTATTACTTAGGGACAGCTGCCCTGTCCTGCCGCCCTGCCACAGACAGACAGACCCTCCCAGAGATGCCCCTGCACCCCGTGCACCCCAGCACTCCCAGAAAGCACTGTCACCCGGTCCCACACAGACATGCCAGCCGTCCTCACACACTCCCCATCCCTCTCGGCCGGGGCACAGGGGTGCCACACTACTCCCTGAGCTGGGCCCCAGGTAGCTGCTGGGCCCACAGGTCCCCAGTGGGTGAAAGCAAGGAGTCTGGGAGGAGGAGACAAGGCAGGAAACTGAGGGCAAACTGGCAAGAATGAATGGCTGAAACTCAGGGGAAAACAACACAAAACAAACCAACAACTTCTGCTCCTTCCATCAGCACCTTACCTCACTCATGCTCAGACCCCACAGTTTGGAGTTTGGAGTCAGGCTGCCCATGGGAAGCCTCTCCCTCTTTCCTGAGCTGGAAGCCACTTGCTAGAAAGGAATTGGCTCCCACCCAAAGTGTACAGAGAGGCCAAGACGGCAGGCATCTCTCCCTCCCTCCCTCCCTCCCTCCCTCCCTCACCTTGCTAGGTTGTGCATTAATTTTTTTCCTCCTGCCCTCCCCACAAAACGAATCTTGATTTAAGAAATCAGACCTGGCAGCTGTATCTCGTCCTTAACATGCTCCAATTGCCAGGATCTGGAAAATCTGCTGTGGGCAAGCAGGATTGCCTCCAAATGCATTTCTAGCATGGTGGATTTAGTGAGCACACACACGGCAGAATTTATCTGCATACGGCACGCCTCACGGGCCCTAGCCACTGCTGCCTCTGAGAGGCTCCCCAAATCTGAGCACACCCCAAGGTGTCCACCTTATCTCACGGAGCCTCCGGCATGGACCAAGCACCGTCGGAAAGATGAACTGGGCTCTTGGCAAACCTTCTGCACGTCATTATCTCGGTAGGAGATCAGGCTGTTTGAACTGGGCGCTGGTCTCTTCCTACCCACCTCCTCCAGGGGAGAATCTCTTCCTCCTGATGAAGAAAACAGGATGTTATTCAAATGGAGGGTTGGTGGGGGAAATGAATTAAAACCAGCGACAGGCAATCATGTTTCGAATTTGATGAAGGCAGACCAGTGGTGGCATGAGCCTGCATGAGCACTGGATGCTGTCTCCAGGTGATAAATGAGTGCCATGTGTTTCTAGGCACGGGGCAGAGATGAGCTGAGGCCCTGTCACCTGCCGCCAGCCAGGGGCTCAAGGCACCTGCCAGCCACTGTCCGTGGTGCTGAACCCCTGCCCTCCCACAGCCTCTGTCTTTCCCGTTCTCTCTAAGTGAAGGCATTGGCTGGAGCAGGGCACAGCTACTTGACCCCGGGATTTGATGATCGGTGTGCCCAATATAATCTGATAAACTGCCCTCCGGTCCAAGATTCTGCCAGGGGGTTTCAAGGGTGGAGAATCTGTTAAGAAAAAGCAGTCATGTATTGAAGGGGAGTAGAAAGCTGGCTTGGTTGGCCCTGCATTCCTAGCTATATGAGGCGGTCATGTGGCCATGGTTGGAGAGCCTAGTAGCCTTCAGTGGAGATATTTACCTGGTAGCCTGACGAGTGACCACGTGTGAGACTGTCACTGCTTCCCAAGGTCCAGCTAAGCCCACGTCAGCTGAGCGCTCTCTCTACACCCTGCTTCATTCCGTGACCCTGTAACATCTACTGGTGCTGAACTCCTAATCAGGGAGAATCCCTGACAGCTCTCCCTGTGTGTCTCATCACCTTCCTCTGGCTCAATTGGGGACCACGCTGTTGCTGCAGGGCAGCCCTCCACTTTTTTGTCACCCCCTCCACCCCCAAAGCAGCAGATTAACAAGAGACAGACAGCAGACAAGGACCTGGGACAGTCCTGCAGCTCCCACGCCACCTTGGACAAGTCACTGCCTCCCCACGTTCTCAGTGTTCTCGCCTGTAAAAAAAAAGGTGATGAGACCAGCCCCGCCAACCTTAGGACTGTTGGAAGGGATCAAATGAGACAATACCTTTAAGGGGCTTTGAAAAACTGTGGACCTACAGTATAAACATATGGCTTTAATAATAGCAGCCTTGTAAAAGAGAAGAGGCTTCTGAGACCTCGTGTCTGATATTCTAGCCAAGCAAGTACTTCAGGAGCCTCCTTTCAGGAGGAGTTGGTGGGGGGAGTAGATATAAACCCCCATAAAGCCATAGCAAGGCCTCAGGGAGGAATGGTCTTTTCTACCAACTCCCAAAGAAAGTCCGGATTCCAAAATGAAGTCTGTTCGCTTTTTACTTTGCTAATATAAAGAGAGCGGGTGATTTCCATCCCCCCCACCCCCCATGCAGCTTCACATTGGTGGAATCAGAATACAATAGTCAGAGGTCTCTGGTGGCAGAATTCAGCAGAGGAAAGAAAGCAAAAGGATCTGTTCTAAGCATTTGGCATACCGCTGTTCTCTCATTATCCAGCAAAAACAGCCCAGCGTTACCCTCTGCAGCACTGAACACTTCCAGGGGCAGAGCGTGGTGAGTGTGTGTCTGCAATGCCAAGCGTAAGTGTCAGCATAAATATGTGATCATCATAGACTAACATTTTAATTCCTTCCTTCAACTGCTCTTTTTTAGCACCTTCTATGTGCTGGGGCCATGCCAGGGGCTGGTTACAGCCTCTGCATCCTCTGGTGGCTTTCAGTGCAGTGGGGCGCAGATGATCAAGATAGAGCATAACAGGCGCTCTCTGGCTGCGCTCTCCGGCTCTGTGAAGGGTGCTGCACGCTGATCTCCCTCCCCTCTGCTTCTCTCCTAGTCATACCTGTAGATGCTCATTAGGTCCTGTCCTCTGGTGTGTCCTGATGTCCTTGGAGCTCATGGCTCCCTCTGGCTTTAGACAAACCCCCCCCCCTTCTTACCTTGGCATGATTATTGAAAGATTCATAACAAAACAGAGCAATTCCAAAAAACTGGAATGGACACAAGCCTCAGAATGAGGGATTGGAGATCGGTGGTGGGGCTCCAGTGGCTGGCTTTGGGGGTTCTAAGTTGTAGTGTCTCACTAGGTGGTGGGAGCTAGTTATGGTCCAATCTGTGTCTCCAGCCCGGGAGTGAGGCCGAGCGTCATGAAGTTCAAGGTTTTGCTGCACGGTCACGTTTCTACATCAGACTTCCTAAGTCACACACTGTCCCAGTTTCCCTCGGCCAGCCTGCAAAGACCGTCTACTTTCTTCCTGCTGAACGTAGAGGAACCACATGGGGCCATCCAGAAAGGCTCTGGGAGTGGCCGGGGGAAAGGGCCAGGTTTCCACTGTGATCTGTGAGTGCAGGGACTCTCCCACACTGCTGCTGGCCCCTGAGAACAGAGATCAAAGGAGCCTTCAGAGAAAGCTTGGTGTTTGGTCCTGCCTGCCCAGGCCGTGAGCCGTTGTGGTTCTGCAGGTCTCATCACTGATGCCACATGGGGCTATTAGTTTCAAGGGGCTGCACTAACCATACAGGGCTCTGGGCTGTGCCCTCGGCCCCATTCCTCCTGCCTGGAGGAGGAGGAGCATCCCTGACCAAGAGCTTTTGCAAGGCACTTCAGTAAATTCCCACACCTTGATCAGAGTGCTATAGACACCTCCAATATTTAATTACAAATCCACTTGGGCCAGCTAACTGAATATGCAACCCCACAGCAACTTTCTCATCTCCTACACTCCAACTCAACCGATGAAGTTATCCCAGAATCCAAAATGTTTCACTGCAGAGAACACCGTGGCTCTTGTCATATGCCCAGGGCACACACAAAACAGAAAATAACCTCACAAAGGGAACTCCAGTGACCGTATGCTTTACTACCCCGGCCATCAGAGCTGACATTTATGCTATTAATTTTAAAACACATTATTTCTTCTCTATTAACTTAGACTCGTTTGGGGCCCCCTAAGGAGCCCCTTTCCTTAACTGCAGGCTGGCTTCGTATCGCGGTCCTTCACTCCCCTAGTCCTCAACACCTCCCCGACACTTCACTTCTCCTGCAGCCTGGGGAGGGCGGGGAGGGGCATGAGGACAGCTTAGGCACAAACGTCCTTCCAGAAACACAGGAAGCTGCATGGGCCGAGCTGACCCGCCACGAAAGAGCCCGCCCCACCCCAGCATGGATTCCTGTCCAAACACACTGGCCATTTCTGGGAGACGATGACTGGCATTGTCAAGGGCAGAGTGGCCAGAGCTGAGGGCATGAGAGAGTTGACTTCACATATATGGTAGAGCCTTTCCGTCCACCCATCACCAAACCCAGAAAAGGAGCCTCCGGAGGCCAAATGAGATGCACATAATCTATGCTGCTCCATCCGCCTTGTCAAAAACTATAGCTTCCCTGATTTGGGCAAACCTTAATCCTAAACATCCTTTATTTCCCCCGGGCCTGACCCCAGAAGACCCGCAGCGAGGGTCGTTTGTGTCCATCTTAGATTCCGTTTGCTGGCTGCTTGTGCCCGGGACCCCTCCTTTGACAGTGTCAAGGATAAGCACCGCCACGAGAAGCACGTGTGGAACGGGTCCTGTGTGTCAGACCCGAGGCTGAGACCCGCACATGGGCTGTGTCGCTGGCAGCCCCACAGGAAACCTGTGGTATGGGGACAACACGAGGAATCACGCACCTGCTTTCCAGATGAGGAGGGCGAGGCTCGCCACGTTGGATCCCCAGGGCACCCCCAGGGCCTTAGAAGGTCCCGGCGGCCATCGGCATCCACTGGGCATGTGCTTCTTCTCCTGCTTCAGGCTGAGCTCCTCCGGGAACGCACCTGTTGGGGGGGGGGGGTGTACTTAGAGGCAGGAGCCTGCTTTGCTTGCATCCCTTTTAGAGGCGGGGTTGGAGCAGTCCCTGGCCACCCCCAGCCCAGGGTTATTAGTTATTTTTAGCAATCAATGTTATTGATGCCATGTTCACTGGAGAAAGCCACCAGAGAGCTGTTCTTCCAACTCATTACACTTAGAGTTGAACTATCCCCTTTTTATATAAATCCTGACACATAAAGATAAAATACACCACTTTCTGGGGGAAGCTCTAAACCAGAGGCTAAGAGCTGGGAGGCAGTTTTAAAGATGACTCCAAACGAGGAGCCCCGGGAGACCCATCCCCTGAGCCAGGGAGCTGGGCCAGGGGTTACAGTCACTTGTGGGGAAGAATGGCCCCAGGGAGGGAAGAAGGCAGGGAACACAAAAGACAAGGGTGCTCCTGGGGGCCCTCAAGCCTGGGTGGCCGGGAATGAAGGCAGGGGCTCGTCACTGGCAGGGCTGCCACATCTCAGTGCCCAGTGGTCAGCAACACTGGTCCCCGCCTCCCCATCCCTCTCCAGGGGAGACACGGGGCCTGGTTCTCAAGAACACTCCACACACCTCACCAGGCCTTGCCTTCAGCATCTCAGCCTTGAAGGGACAGAGCCTCAGACCATCATGGTCTCCAGGATGGCTCGAGCTGATGGCTTGAGCCTGAGACCACAGGTAGGGGAGACGCTGTGCCAGACCGGTCAGAGAAGCCCCTCTCTCTGCCTCCAGTGGGATTTCTTTGGGGACGTGATGGGCAGCAGAAGGCTGGAGAGTACACGTCCTGGTGGTGTAATTTCCCAGATGTGAAAGCAATAGGAGATGCCCAGGATGGATGTCACCTGTTCCCGTGTGGGCCACACCCCTGCCCCCAACACCCCCGCACCCCGCACCCCCTCCCCTGGTGTTCGTCCGGCCTCATTCTGCTGCTGGCATTCCATCCACACCAAACAGCTCGGTTTCTAGCACAAGCCACTTCTCTCTCAGGATCCGTGCCTTCCCTAAAGCGTTCCTTGTGTCTAAAACATGCTACTTCTCTCTCTGATGAACTCACATCAGGGAGGGTGTAGGTCAGATCCGTCGATTTGGGGGTCATTATCAATTAGGGGGAGCTGAAACACGAGGTGAATGAAATATCCTGGTGGAGTATAGCCACAGCCTGAGAAGGCCAGCGAAGCAAAGACTGGGGCCAGGGAAGCAGAAGGAGCAAGTGGACACGGACTGGAGGGCAGGGCCCCCAGAGGCAGACTCAGAGCCTCAGGAATGAGGGAGTGATCAGCAATGGGGGGACACTGTAAAGAAGGATGGAAACACATCTGTCAGGTTCGGCAGCTGGGGAGTCTTGGGACAGCAGCTTGACCAGAATGGAGGGGCCAGAAACCAGGCTGCGGGGGGCTGGGGGTGAGGGGTGGCAAGAGGTGGTTCTGGAGCTGGGTCTGGAGAGGGGAGGACAGGTTGGGAGGACTTTCTTTGGCTGGCAGACAGGGGTGTGTCTCTGCCCCTGTCGCTTCTCTGTGCTTTGCAGGCATTCGTTTCCCCATCAGACCTCCCCGGGAGGCCTGGGGGCATGTTTTCCTTTCCATCGTGAGCGTTCTGTGGCTTCCAGCACCTGTCAGTCCCCATTCTGGGTGCTGGGTGCCAGGAACTCCCATGGCACACACGGGACAGGCTGTGGGCCAGAAGCTTGTAGTCGTATGCCAGGTGGGAGGAAGGCAGGGGCAGAGGAAGGCAGAGGAAGTAAGGAGGTGAGCAGGTCTCACCATGAAGGGGACATTTGAGCAAAGACCGAAGGTGGAACAGTGAGGACGCTAGCACGCTAGAGCAGAGTGAGGGAGAAGGACTGGGCAGATCAGTCAGGGCCCTCAGAGGGCTTTGCCTTTGCGCTGAGTCCCGCTGGAGGGGTTCCAGCAAGGCCGCGGTGCCATCCTGTACATTACGCGGGCTGCCTTGTGGTGAATAAGATGCTGAGTTATGGGCCAGATCAGAAGCAGCCTGACCAGGTGGGGAGGTTTCGTTTGGCCTGTGGTGGTCCCATGGAGGTGACAGAGAGTGGAATTCCAGATCTGTTTCAAAGGTGGACCCCTGAGTATTTGCTGATGGATTGGGAGTAGGGTGTGAGAGAAAGACCCAGGTCTCAGACGTCCCCAGTGGCTGTGGTCACATGAGGAGACAGTAAAGCAGCAGTCGGGTGGTTGGCTCTCAGGGATGTGGTTCTAGATGTGTTGAGTGTGGGATACTTGCAGGCAGGAGGATGAGTAGGTAGGTGGACATAGTGGTCTGGGGTCCAGGCTAAGACGCTCCTCCTGGTGCCTCTTCGGAGCTTGGCAGGGAGGACCTGGAGCATGCTTTGGAATGAATGCACGTTCAGCGATCAAGTGTCTGAACGTTCCCACTACTGGCCTATCCCATCTCTGTTCCCCACCCCGCCTCCTGCAGCCTTCAGCAGCTTAGCCCAGCAGATGGCCCAGGGCAGCACAGAGCATAGTAGAGACCAGTCTGCGTCTCAAAATCCCGGGAAACACAACTGATCCGGCAACATGGGACTCAAGGGCACCATGTTCAGGCCTGGTTCCGAGAGGAGCATTCTGAGCGAGTTTGATAGGACTCTTACATCACGATATTTTACAGCTCATCCCTGTCCCGCCTACCTGCACCTGCACACACCCGCCCCTCTGTCCCCATCACCGCCCACAGCCCAAGGCACAGGCAGAGATCTGGTACGAGGCAGATGTGGCACCCACAGGCGCGGGGTCTTTACCTTCATTACGCTCGCCTTGAAATCGTCTTGCCGTGGCCTCTCAGCACACTGTGGTGGAGAACGCCTCCCTGCTCCTACCCAAGAAAACTCAAATGTTTGCAGATGGGTCCAGAGACTCCTGATTTCTTAGGACCAAGGATATCACTGAGTGTCGTCAACAAGCGGGTGCAAACCCCAAATGCTGAAGTCCTGTGAGCAAGGGAGGGTGAGGAGAGGCCATCAGAGGCCAAAGAAAACACCAGTGATCCTGTCTCCGCCCCCCCCTTGGCTGGGTACAAACATGAGGTTATTGAGGAGCTGGAAATGTGCAAGCAGCTGACCCAGCGCCCCCACTTTGTACCCCAGTATAGTCCCCTAATTGCTACAGAGTGTTCCTCGTTTCAATTTGATTTTTGAAGAGTTTATCATAGTGAAATTCACGTAACATAAAATCAGTCGTTTCAAAGTGAACAATTCAGTGGCACTTAGCACATCCACAATCTAGTTCCAACGTTTGTTGGTGGTAGGAAACCCCACTCCCAGTAGGCAGGAAACCCCCAATTTTCCCCCTCCCCTAGCCCCTGCCAACCACCAATCTGGATTTATCGCTATGGATTTAAGGATTCTGGAACATTCCACAAAGATGGAATCATCATGCATCTGCTGCTGTGAGCGATGCGTGCAGGAGTGTTCACCTTCAAGACGCACTCGACACCAGTGTGTGTTGTGGGAAAGGGGGCGTGGAGGCTTCCCCGTCCCCAAAGCAAGCCGTGGGCTGAAGGAGAATTCTGGGGCCCCGCCTCCCACAACTGTGTACCGCAACCACAGAGAAAGGGTAGGCTGTAAACTCGCAGTTCCAAGGAGGTACCCGTGGTCAGCACCGCGACCACGCCAGGGCGCTTCCGAGAGGCAGTCTGCTCTTCCCTGGACACTCTGGGGTCTGACCGTCAGCTGCCAGCACAGAGCACAGAGCCTGCCTGAGAACCTGATTCTTGGGGTGGGCGGGACCCCAGCTGACCGGCCGGGCCCAGGTACCTGCTGTGGACGCGGTCTCTCGTCCATGGGCCTGGCCCTGCCTGGGGCCCCGGTGAGGCTCCCACATTGTGGACTTTGCCAAGCACATCCGGGCCCCTGGGGAGCAGAGAGGGAGAATGCCGAGCTGAAGCGCAGAGGGTGTCCCGGGCACCCCTGCTGATCCGGCCCCTCCAGCTCTCCCTCCCCTCCCCCACTCAATGCAAACCTAATCTAGAGGAAAAATGAATCAATTGAAACCCAATTTCCTTCTCTCTTTGCCCAAACACTCCACACTCAGGGTCTCCTGTGGGTTGGGGAAATGCGGTTCCGCTGGAGGTGGGGGGAGCTCAGTGCTTTCTAGGGAGAGGTGTCTCCTGGTCGGTTCTCCGTCCCGTGAGCTGAAAGGCAGGGACCCCCTCGGCCTTAGTGTGGGGTCCCCAGGCACACTGGTGCACCAGGGTACGGAGGCCCATTGTCCACTTGATGGAAAGCTGCCCTCACCCTACAGAGGGCACCCCCAGAGGTCTCCCAGCAGCCAGTGGTGCTCATTCGTGGGCATCTGTTGTCCCCGTGCGGGGCCTACACATGTCCAGGCTGCAATGGGAGGGAAGCTTCTTCCCAGGCCCTCACCTCACACGCTCTGTGTCCAAGGGCAAGGACAGATGTGTACCTGCAGGATCGGTGGCGAACACTGTCTCCACGAGGCGTCCCACTTGACCAGGCTTCCCCCGATGCCTGCGCGGGGCGGTGGGGTGAGGAGCAAGGGGTGTGCTCTGGGGGCCCCCTTTGCGGGACACATCCACCTCTAGGAGAGTGGCTCAGCTGGGTGGGCATCCCACTCCAGCTTGCCTTTCCCCCACGGCCTGGATTCCTCCTTTTCCAGTCCCCACCGGCTCCTTTCCTCAAAGCCAGGGGAGAGGACCAAAAAGCTGAGGAACCGCCCCGGCAGGGGGCTCACTCAAGGCTGTGAGGATGTGGCGCCCTCAGGCTGGCTCGTGAGGCAGGAAGCGGCAGCATATTGAGCTCTGTCACGTATCAGGAGGAAACCAGCCCAGGGATGTGCAAACTCACCATGCAGCTAATAAGTATCAGGAGCAGGGCGTTAAGCACCTCCCTTGCAGCTTATTCTGCTCCCCGGGCTTTGCCGGCCTTCGGGAGCAAGCTGCAGGAGAGGCGAGCTGGGTACTGACATCAGGGAGGCAGGAGGGTGGCCATCTCCTTTCTGGGCAGGATTGCAGGTGGCATTTGGGGGCACGGGGAACGTGACTCCAAGAGGGGGTCAGGGCCCCACTCAACTGAGTCTAAGCCCTGCAGCTGAGGAGCCAAGGACTGCCGGACTCCCCAGAGGTGGGACATTCTAGAAAGTTCCAAGTGACCACTATGGGACAGGAGCCAACCGGCCTCTACAGTGACAATCAGTGTAGCCCCAGGTGACGTCGGAGGGTCCCTGCCAGCAGAGAGGTGACACAGGACCGTTTATCAGCAGTGGCTGCTGACTTCTGCATTAGCGCCCGGCTTCCAGGAGGACGCCGTGCCGTCGGCCCATCGAGGTTCCGTGTGGGACAGGCATGCCCACCTGATCAGAGCCCCACGCACAGAAGTGCAGATAGAGGAGCGGAACAGCTTTTAGGGGCACCGTCGATGGTCTTCGGGAAACCACAAGGACTCAGCACGGTTCCTGTAGAATCCAGCTTCTCCGGTGCATTTAAATATTTGTTTGCACGTCATTGCCTACTTGACGGAGTGGCTCCGGGGCAGAGACAATTTTATGCTAGAGGATGTGGAGCCACTGCTAAGTGAAGAGGGTCTGAATGAAGATAAACATCTCCTGGATCTTCACGTGACCCCGTGGGAGCGCGTGACTATGAACTAGGCCATGTCCATCCACGCGGGCCAGGAAAGCGCCCTCGGACCTCTGTGGGCATGTGGCCGCGTCCTGGGTATCCACTTGGCTGGGGCAGAAAGGGGGGCACCAGCTTTCTGACACGGAGCTGGGAGGAAGTCGAGGACCCAGGGGAGGGTGTGGCCTCTGTGCCCAGGGCCTGCCTAGCAGCTGGCGGTCTGCGAGCACCACCTCCCTGACCCTCTGGCACCCCTGCGGGGCAGCTGGTGCCTCCCCCGTTTAGTGACAGGAACACTGAGGCTCAGTGAGTGAGACCATGTCCCTGGTGTCACACGGACAGAAATACCCGGGCAGGGTTTCAAATCTAAGAGCGTCTACAAAGCTTGGGCTCCTCTCCTTCTGAGCACCTGGGCCTGGAAGAGGAGTAAGGGCCCCAAGCCTGCTATCTCTCTGGTCCCTCCATGGCCCCATGACCTGCAGGACAGTGCTGAGTGAGGAGGCCCATGTCTACCTGCAAGCCCGTTCCCAGCCGTCTTTCTGCTCTGGCAGGGATCCCGACTTGATCACCATTTGACCACCCCCCCGCCCACTTTTGTGACTCTCTTGTGATTATTGCTGTTGTTTTCTGAACAAGACATTCGGATTATGGATTTAGGGAAAATACACAAAACATTCAAGAAAGTTATAAAACTTCATCACCCAGACTTGACCCAAATATGTTCTAGGCCCCAAGCCACTCACAGACTGTATGTGCAGCTCTCCAGAGCAACGCTGTTTGGGAGACCGGACCGTCCACGTTAGGCACATGCCTGCGGAAATGCACAGTCAGCTGGCTTTCGGGACGCACTGCCTCCTCAAAGACCGAAGCCAGTAAAGGGCACAATGGGACTTCCGGAACAGAGGGGAATACTTTTGTTTTAGAAACATTCAGTTCTAGGGGCTGGATCCACCCCTCAAGGCACCACCTGATGCAGGGACCAGTGCCCCGGGGACCTTGGCTCTGATGCTCCGAGGGACTCCCGGCGACCGTGGGGCAAGCCCACCCCTGCATGGGGTCTCTGCAAACCCCTCACCAGTTCCAGCACCTACAGCCAATCCCCTGGGTGCGGTGCCTTTCCCAGCCCAGAGCACATGCATGAGTGAAAAGTAGGAATGTTGTCTTAGCATGGGGAAACCCATCTATTCCGTTACTTCTAGAAGCTCTGACAATGAAACAGGAGAGAAAGCAAGCACTGCTGACAGGGCTGCTCCCCGTCCAGATGGCAAAGCCTCGGTGACTCTGGCAGAGTCTTCCTCCTCCCACCCGCCTCGGTGGCTTTCCTGAGAATGGAAACTTTCCATGCCCACTCTGAAGGCAGAGTCACTGGGATCACGTGGGGTGGGGGCTATAGCTCCTCTTTCTGTCGGTGCACTGCTCCTGCAACCCAAAGTAGAGGAGAGCCATGGGCTGCGTGGCTTTGACCTCGGAGACGCGGGTGCTGATGAGCACCAGGTGCTGCTGGGGGGCAGTTGGGCTCCCTCTTCCTCCAGCCCCTGCAGGCCCAGGAACCGGGTCAGGCCGGCCCCCCACACTTGGACCCGCTCTTGCAACTTGCTCGGGGAATCCGTGGATCGCCAGGCTCGGAGCAGGCTTGGAGGGGGCGACAGTTCTGACCAAGGTCCCTGGGGAAGGTCTGGGGAGAGTGGGGAAGCCCGCCGCGTGGGGCACATCCCAAGGGGTCCAGGCAGCCCCAGGGGGAGGTGTGCGGCGTGCACTGCCCTCCCCCAGCAGAGAGGGTCTTGTTCCTCAAGCCATGACCCTCCCTGCCCCCTCCCCGCACACCCCCCTTTCCTCGTCGTCTCTGGCTCGGCAACTGCTCCCCAACGCGCTTTCAGCTAAGCAAACAGGAAGTGCCGTGAGCCAGCCGTTCGGTCCAGCTCCAAGCGGCTGGTCCAATCCACTCTTGTCATTTTTCATTCAAATGAAATTAAGCTCCTGAGAGCAGAAAAGAACCCTTTTCTAAAAAGGAAATGCATCAGCGAATCCCTTAGGGGGAAAACGTTTTGACGTGGAAGTTTTCCTGTACTTTATTCAGCCAGCACAGCGAGGCTCCCTCTCTCAACATCGCCCCCCCAGACCCGCTCTTCTCTCACGCCTGTGTTTTCAGTCAACCTTCCCTTTGATTTGTATTTGCAGGAAAGCCCCCCGCCCCCGCCCCATGGTGCCCCAGACCCTGGGCCTCTGTCTCCCCAGCCCTCTCCAGAACTGCCCAGGTCAGTCGTAAGCTGTAGGGCATTTGGTCAGCACTATCTCAAGAAGCAAATAAAACTGCAATCCAGCACAGCAGCCTCTGAATTACTGTCATTCTCCTGTCGTCCCCACCCCCCCACCCCCCCACCGCCGCGGTTTGCTTTCCACATATATGTGTCTCAGCAAAGTCCGTGGACCAGCTCGACAACGATCACATTAATGGGTTGTGTCTGTGTCGACGCGTCTGTTCTCAGCCTAACGGCTGCTCCTGCCCCTGACAGCTGCCCCTCCGTTAGGGTCTCTGAGCGCCCAAAGCCAGCGCCAGGGGAGCGTGGCCGAGGGAAAGACGGTGCACGTATTCACTTAAAGAAACGCAGTATCTCCAAGGCCACTTAACGATTTTAGCACCTCTTGATGCGTTAAAAGCCCTTGAGAACAGCAGTTAAATCCATGCACCGTTGGGTGTGAACCCCAGCAACATCCCCCGACTCGGTCACTGGGTAGGACATGCTGGCTGTGCAGGGCTCTGAATGCCAACACAGCACCCAAAGGATGGTAGGGCCATCCCCACGTGACCGCACGCCAGCGCCCAGCCCTTCCGTGCCCCAGACATCGGGAGAATTCTCATCATGGTGCCACGTCCCTCCCCAGCGTGTCAAGGCCCTTCGCATTTCATGGGGAGGGAAACCGGAGCCTGAGGATGAGAGGAAGTCCCAAGGCCACACGGCTGGTCTGTGCCAGGGACTGGAGGCTCTGAGCTGCCAACGGAGGGGGCGGCATGTGGTTGGCGGGTGACCGCGGGCATCTTTCCGGCAGTCCCTTCCCTCATTCACATGATTGGTTCACTGGCTCTTCTCTTCCACTCCTGATTTATGGAAGGTTCTGCCTGGAATGTTCTAGGCAATGCATGTTGGACGGCAGAGCCATGCCCCACGTGCCCACAGCTTCTCTGAAACAGAAATGTGGGACCCCACACACAGCTGGCCTTCCCTGCCTTCGCACTCTGTCCCCAGCCTCACGAGGACATGTGGACATGCTTTCCTAGGGGGGTACCAAGGAAACATGACGTTCGCCGTGTTCTGCCCTGCTCCCACACAGGGGCGTGTATACAACGTGGCATCTGATCCCACCTTCCAGAGACCCACTGGCGCACGGGTCCCTTCCACCCGTTTATGCAACTACTGTAGAACACATACCCGCCTGAATGAGTGTGTTCTCCTCCAAAGGTGTCACCTGGAGAGGCTGAGCACGTCCAAAGGTGCTCTCAGTTGCGCAGGACAGGTGTGAAGCTCCCCCGAGAAGGGCCTGCAGAGCTGGTTTGGAAGGTTCCGGAGGGAAGCGCAGCAGGCCTGGTACCCCCTGGCTGTGCATGTGTGTGTACATGGGCACGCATGTCCGGTGCCCAATGAACCCGCGGGTTCCAGAGCACCTGCATCTCCCTTCCCCGGGTCAGCATCAGGCTGGTTCACACGTGCACTCAACGGGACGTACGTGTTTCCTTTTTGATGTGTTGGTGGTTTTCTTACACAGCCGTGTGTACACGCATGCACGTGTGCATGAGACGCAGCTTCTGCCTCCACCAGCAGCTGGTGCTGAGGTCTTCCTGTAGGAGCAGGCGACATTCTGACGGGTGATGCAGGGTCTTTCCTCTGGACCACGCACTGCTGCTGTAGGGAAGGCCCTGCCACATGCGTGTGCATGCACACACACACACACACAGCTGCTCTAACACCCAAGCCCTTGCCGTGAGCCCCGAGGGAGCTGGGGGTAGGGAGAGGAGCTGAGGAGCACAGGGTCCCTTCATCTGCCCACCCAGCTTCATGGCAGAGGTGCGTCCCGTCGCTGCCTGGCATGCTTGCCCATCTAGCCCTGGGTGAGCCGGGCACCCGGCGCCCCTGCTCACCGTCAGGCCTTTGAGTGTCGGTGTAAGCCCTGCAGCTTCATAACACAGGCCGAGCACGAGTCTCACAATTGGACAACGAAACCATCTGCCCTGCTTGCAGCGGCATCTGTGAGTGGAGGTATCTGCATTAGCAGCACCCCTGTGTGCCAAGCCCAGCCCTCCCATCCTGGGGGGCTGCCTCTGCATCCGCCCGCTGGGGCTGCTGCCACCGGCCGCACAGCCCAGACCTGGAGCAGCAGACTTGCCTCTCTGGGCTCTGGAGGCTGGACGCCCAGGATCAAGGCACCGGCAGGGCTGGTTTCTGGCGAGGCCTCTCTTCCTGGCATGCATGTGGCTGCCTCCTTGCTGTGTCCTCTCCTCCCCGCGTTCATGGGGACAGGGAGAGGGGTCTTCTGGGTCTCTTCCTCTTCTTAACAGACCTGGGCCCCACTCTCTGACCTCACTTACCTGAATCACCTCCCTAAAGGCTCCATCTCCAAACACGGTCACCTTGGCAGTTAGGGCTTCAACACCTGAAGTGGGGGGGACACGGTTCATTCCCCAGCAGCCCCTTTTCCGGATCACTCCACCACCACCATCCTCTCCTCTTCCCACTACCACCCCCCCGCCCCCAAACCAGGCTCCCCTGGATGGGTGTCTCTCCTGAGCTGGGGCTGCTGAGGCCTCCGGTCACTCGTCCCCAGACGACGCTGGACGCACACTAGTCTGTGTCCCTCTCCTGCCGGGGTGGGCAGGCAGAGCCCAGAGCTCCCCCGTGGTGGGTTGATACCCCCACAGTGGACCAGCTTGGCTGGTTGTAGGGCTGGGTTTGCGTTCCCTGAGCAAGTGTCAGCTGGACAGGAAAGGGTGGTGGGACATGGCCGCCCAGAAGCAATGCTCCCGAGTCCTTCGGAATGCATGGTGTGGGCTCCCCCAGCACCCGCCGCACATCCAGCCCCGTGCCCCCACTGCAGGGGGGACCCTCGCTCTACCCAAGAGCTGTGGCATAATTGGAGGTCCCAGAGCACAGACTTAGAGGAGGACCCTCAGCGTTGGAGAAGGCACAGACGGAGTGCCGTTCAGCTGTGTCCGTGAACGCCACACACCTACTACGTGCCAGGTCTCGCGTCCCCACAGTGCCCAGCCTGGGGAAGTAGAGACACATGTCCTGCCAGTCTGATCCCAAGAATCGGGGACACAGTTCCCAAGCCAGTGTCATCCCACCACCAGCGCCTCGCTGCCCTCCCCATCCCCGTCCTGATCACAGGCAGGACCACATCCTGCAGACCGGGATTTCGTCCCCATTCCACTGCTGGATGGCTGGTGTCGCTTCCCTTGGGAGGTGACAGTGTCCGGAGCAGGTCCAGCAGCTGGCCGAGCACTTATGGCCCTGTCCTCTCCATCCTTCCATGTCCTCTCTGCTCACCGGAGGGGTGGGCTGGATGACTGCTATGTGTCTTCCCTGCATCCTGCACCCTGGTACTTCAGCCAGGCCGACCCGGCTCACTCGCCCCAGGGGTGTGGCCACAGCCCTCATCCAGAGCAGGGACAGAAGGGTTAATTCGGCAGTGGCTGCAGGCTGGGCCAGTGCAGGGGGAAGTGCCCACAGCACACAGGCCAGAGGGCCCAGCTCACTCCCTGGTTCCCACCCCACCCGCTTCCTGGTGGGATCCTGCCAGGCAGGGGGCTCCTGCCAGCCTGAAGCAGCCACGAGGTGGGGTCAGGAAGGGTTTGCTTTCAGATCCCACCTCCTGGGAACAGGGGTTCTGTGGCCAGCACCTGAGCCACCCCCCTAGACTGGGAGGATGCTGGCAGCAAGCACTGGGGGCCTTGCCCCTCAACCTAGGCACCAGGAGCTGAGGGCTCAGCTCTCTCCTCCGACGCTGTTTCTACAGGCAGCCTGGCGCTGTGGGGCCAGGGACAGCTGTCAGGGGCTTGGGGGCAGGGGCAGAGAGGTCCACCTCCCAGCACCGGAAAGGGAAGCCTGAGGATCAGCAGAGGGGACGAAGACCCCTGGCCTTCAGCCAGCCCTCATCTTAGGTTGTCTGGGACGATCCCAGTTGCAGACGTAGCTACGTCTTAATAAGACCATACACACCTGCAGTCAGGACTTTGTGTCTATTTGCAGCCTAAGCTGTCCTGGGGTTTAGAAACCTGCTCCCACGCCAGGGTAGCCCTTGGGGTTCTGCTTGGGCAGAAACCCTGGAGCCTTCATGGGCTGCCATACCCGGAGTCCGCAGAGAAAACTGCTCCCCTCCCGGAGCATCGGGCCCAGGGCGAGCAGGGTACGCGGGCCGCCGAGTGGACAGTGCCAAGGTATTGATTGGCCTACGGTATCCCCTGAGCCCACAGCTTTTCCAACAGGCCTGCCCACCCGCCTCTGCTTTCCTCTGCAAGCAAGCCCATACAGTCGGCCACCCACCCCCACCCCAGCCAGCCCCCTCCCGACACGTCACCCTCAACAGCTGGCTCTGGCCCTTGACCAGTGGGGTTTCTGAGTTCCCACGCTGGGCAGCCTGCCAGTCCCCTGCCAGCCAGGCAGCAAGCTTGGGCGGCGTGGGCAAAGGTCCACAGCAGCATGCCCTCTCCTCGGCACAGCCCATTGGTTCCGACTGCAGTGGTGGGGCTGTGGGCTAATTTATGGTGTTTCAGGGAGCTGAATATGGGAATGTCTTCTGGTCTTTAAATTAGTCATGAGGTCGGATCCCGCCAGCACAATTAGAAGCCTCTGCTAATGATTATTTATGGAGTTTGGAATGTGTATTAACCCAATTGTATTAAATATTAAACTAAATTGTAATACTTATATCTGTATTTACAGTACAAGATACAGGATGAGCTGCAGGCCCCCACCCCTCACCCCCACCCCCACCGTGGAGTCCTTGGCAGTGCAGAGCACTGAAGGGATTCTAGCAGAGCTAGGCCGTGCAGTGGGGCGGCAGGAGGGGTACCCAATCCTGAGCCCCAGGGCCGTCCAACAGGGGGGCAGCCCAGGGAGCAAGGCAGGCTGCTCCTGGAACCGCAGGGCCGCCTGGCCCCGCACTCCGGCCCTGTGTGGTCCCTGGAGGAATGTGAGGCTCAGGATGCCCAGTGCCCGCCCACTGCCCACTCTGTCCTGCAGACAAGACCTGCCCTGGCATTGCCATCCGCTTTCAGCCACATGCAACAGATAGTTCTGGAGCCCAGAGCCTCATCCCGGACTTGCCAGTGCTGGCCCCTGATGTGGGGGCGGGGGTAGGGGGCTGTAGGTGCTAGAGCTGCGTAGACCTGCGTGCGAATCCTGCACCTGCCCTTGCTAGCCCCCCCTACCCCAAGTGTGGGCAAGTACGTGCTTCCACCTCAGCTTCCTCACCTGTCCGAGGGCCATAGCCCTTCATCCTGAAGCGGGTGTGGCCGGGAGGGGGAGACTGTACACATAGATGCTTCAGACAAGCCTGGCGGCTAGGACAGTCAAAAAACACTCTTTTTTTTTTTTCCAATAATAGCTTTTTTTGGAGATAACAATTCACACCCCATGCAGTCCACCCACGTCAGGTGCACAACACCAGGGTTTTCAGTGTGGGCACAGAGTTGGACAACCATCACCACCCTCAATTTGAGCATTTTCATCACCCCAGGAAGAGACCCTCTGCCCGTCAGCAGTCACCCCCCGTTTCCCCGTACCCGCCAGCCTCAGGCAACCACTAACCTTCTGGTCTCTGTGGATTTGCCTATTCCGGACATTTCTTGCCAGTGGACTCCTATGCTATGTGGTCTTTTGTGTCTGCTTCTTACGTGTAGGACAGGGACCCAAAGTCCATCGGATGCAGCAGGTGTCAGAAGCTCATTCCTTCTGTGGCTGAGTAGCCAGCCTTCCACTGCGTGGATGGGCCACGTTTCATCCGTTCCCTGGTTGATCCCATCAGGTTGCTTCCACTGTTTGGAATAGCACTGCAGTGAACATGCATGTGTTTGTTTGAACATACGTTTTCTTTTCTCTTGGGTCATGTGGTAACTGTATGTTTAAAGGAAACATCAGCTCTCCTTGTTCTAGGGCTGAGCGAACCGAGGGCCACCCCTTTCCTGGCCACCCCCTGGCCGTCTTGGCGTTTTCTGAATGAGCTTTTCACCTCTCACCCAAACTCACGATGTGGCCTCGGTTACGCGGGTTAATAGGTGTGCAGGATGGGGTCCCAGCCTCCTGCCAGGAGCTGAAGCCATTTGGTGATGGCTGATGGGCACCTGCTCGTCCCGCCCACTGAGATGGCTGGCCTCCGTGGAGAGAGCCTGCCAGCCGCCCACAACACACACGACCACCCATCGGTCCACCCCTGCCCCCACTTCGGTGAGCACAAGCTCTGCAGTCAGCACTGCGCAGGGGCTGGGAGGCCGCAGAGTGATGGGGAGACAAACGGGGTCCCCAAGCTCAGGGAGCAAATAGTGTGTGGGGGGGTGCACAGTGAGTCCACAAATAAACGAACCGAACAGGACACTCGGCTGCACAGTGCAGCTGTGGAAGGCCTGGGCCACACTTCAGGTCTGGTGGACGGGGGCCTCTCTGAGACCTAGCTGCCCGGTGAATTCGGGGGACAGAGCATGCTGGGCACGGGGCGGTGGTGTGAGGGCCGAGGGGAGGAAGGAGCTAGGCTGGTGATAGGGACCTGGCAAGGTAGGTGGGGCTCTGGGAGGACACTGTAGAGATGGGGAGAGGGCATGAGACCAAGGGAGGAGTGAGACAGAGACAGAGAGATGCAGAGACAGAGGAAGTATAAGGCAGGGGTTGAAGGCTGGGGGGCAGCAAGGAGGGGCAGGACAGGGTGTAAGGCTGGGGTGTAGGATGGGGTATAGGGCTGGATGGAAGGCAGAGCAGTTGGCCCTCACCCTTAGGCTGGCGGATCAAGAAGCGCACTAGTGAGAGCCCAGGGGAGAGATGACACACAACACGCGGTGGCCTGGATGCAGAGAGCAGGGGGCTGGGGCCGTGTGTTGGGGAAGCCCTGAGACTTGCCCGAGGGGGTTGGGGGGCTGGGGGGAGGGCACACAGGAGAATCAGGAGTGGCTCCTGGGCTCTGAGCTGAGCAACAGGGTGGATGGCAGAGCCATTTGCCGGGATGGGGACAAGTGGGGGACAAGCAGACTAGGGCACGGGACCAGCCTCTGTGAGAGTGGAGAGACGCCAAAGCCACGCTGATGCTGTGGGCACTTTCCAGGTGTCAGTGAGCAGCTCCCTGAGCCCCATGGTGGGGGGGGGGGGCCCTCAGGAGGAGAGAGGCCAGCCCTGTCCCCCCAGGCACAGGAGCCTAATCCCCCACTTCTGGGGCTGGACTCCATGTCCTGAAGGTGAGAGAAGCACGGAGCGCTGACTGCCCGCCAGGCACCAGGCCCATGCTGCGTTCACTCGCTTCACCCCCACGGCCTGCCCAGGAGCTGCGCCACTTCCCCTGGCTTGCAGAAGAGGAACCTGAGGCCCAGATGCCCGTGGTTTCCAGTGCCTCCAGCCCAGAGGCAGGGGCGCGTCCCTGGACGGGTTTGTGGGCGGGTAACCGCGCAGACAGACGGACGCTGATGGCGGGGACGGCCGGCAGGGTGCCTTGGTTCAACCAGTTGTGTATGCAGGGTGGGCGGTCCTGCTAACACCTGACCGTCTCCTCGTGTGGCCAGGAGGGAGCGGGATGCTAATCCAGGCCACACCTTGCTGAGTCGCCAGCCCTGGAAGGGGCGTGCCCACAGCAAGGTGGTACGGCCAGTGGGGAGGACACAGCATGGTGGCTCTCAGGCCCTGCTCCCTGGGCGGCTTTCCAAGCTGGCTGTAGGAGGGTCAACCCAGACCACAGAAGGGGAGGCTGGGGAACATTCTGGACTCTAGGTAGCCAGGGAGTCCCCGTCCCCCAGCCAGCGGGCGGCCAGCTCCCAGCCCCAGGGAGTCAGGGGGCCTTGGTGCAGGCAAGGGACATCGGTCACCAGCCTGTTCTTCAGCCCCCACCCCCACCCCGGAGGGGGCATTAGTCCTGTCTCCGCCCCTTTCCCTGGAGGCAGAGCCCCTCAGAACGTGGGAGCGCTCTCCATTTCCAGCTGGCTTAGGGCTTCCTTCCGCTGTCCCTGCTCTCAGGGTTCAGGGGTGGGTCTGGAGAAGGGGGACACAGGCAGGCGGAAGAAGGGAATCCAGCTCATCAGAAGGACAGAAGGAAAGGCAGAGCTGGGGAGGGAGTGTGAACTCTGATTTCCTGCAGCCAGGCCTCCCCCATGGCCCAGGGAGGGACTCTACACAGAAACACGTCAGGTGACAAAATCAGCTGCCAGAGCCCCAGCTGAGCAAAATGCCCAACTGAATGCATTTCTCCCCCATAGGAAAGGCTGTGGGTGAGGCTCTTGGCTCCTGGTCAGCAGAGGGCCCCTGGGGGGCGCGGGCAGGAGAGAGCCCAGTCCTGCGGGTGCAGCTCACACAGAGGACTCGGCAGAGGGCCGCCTCTCTTGGAGAAGATGCTAGTGGTTATTCCCAAAGTCTTCTTGTTGAGTAAGCGAGAATATTGCCCGGGTACCACCAGTCCAATGCAGGGCTCAGCTCAGCTCTGTAGGATGCCTTGGACAGGACAACGAGGCCCAGGTAAAGCCTTCCTGCAGACCTGAGGGTCCTGGTGACCTGAGGGTCCCACCAGAGGCCACCCCAGGCCAGCATGCAAGTCAGCTTCACTTTCCGAGTGGATGCTGATGCTGGGCTGTTTCTTTTCTTGGGAGCTCTGCCCCACCAGCTGGGGGATTCCCTCGGGGTCCTTCTCTGGCCTCAGTGCCCTGACCTGGCCTCTCCTGGAGGCTGGTAGGAGGACAGGCGGAGGCACTTGTGAGAAGCAGACCTGCCTAGTTGGTGGCTGGGGTGGGCTCTGTGCCCTGGTGGGGCTGTGTACCGGGAGCTCCTGAGCCTCCAGGCCCCAGTGGTCCCATGGGGTCGTGATGGGATCGGCCCCTTCTCGATGATCTGACAGCTTCACTCTCTAGGGGGCCCTGCACCTGTTTGTGACCTGTGTCCTTACTGTTTCTAATGAGGAAACAGGAGTGCAGAGAGGTTTGGTGATTTGCCTCGGGGCCCAGCAAAGCAGCCTCAGGGTCGGAGCTTTGGGGAAGAGTGGTGTGGGGAGGGGAGGAGGGGAAATTAGGAGAAGCCCTTGGCTGGGGAGACATGGCCCAGGCATCCCGGGGTCTGATGGCGGGAGGGAAGCCCCAGCGGTGGAGAGGGATGGGGGAGCAGGATACGGGGCCAGGGTCCTGGCAGAGCAGCCTCGGGGCCCCAAACCTGGCTAAAGCTCTTCTGTCACTGACTTAAAAGTCACAGGAATCTTTGAAACTGGGCGACTTTGTCATTCTGCCCTGGGGCCCGCAAATTAAGTCAGCACTGGGTTTTGGCATCCGGAAAAAAAATGAGCCCAAATTCCAGCCTCGACATTTTGTTGCACGACCTTGACAAATTACTTAACCTTCGTGCCGCGTTTCCTTACCTGCAAAATCGGATAAAGGTGGCGCACAGCGGACACTCGGCACAAGGAGCTCTCATGGTCACTGGGTGGGTGAGGGCCATTGTCTCCGCACCTCTGGCTTGGGGGTTTGCCTCACACTGTGGGGGTCCCACCACCGTCCCGGGACCCCTCCAACAGTGCTCTCCAGCCCCTGCATCTCCGGGTGCCCAGAGGGGCTGGGTGCTGTGTCCTGGCACAGAGCACCCTTGGGAGACTCTCGGTGGGAAATGGCAACACTCATCCCAGGTGCGGGGGCACATTAACACTTGAGGAGGCATCTGGGGCTGGGCGTGGAGGAGGGAGCCTGGTGTTTGCTGGGCAGGTGCTATAAGCTCCAGAGAAGGGGACCCAGAAGGAGCGGGAAGACTGGGGTTGGGGGAGGGCAGTGAGATCAGCCCAGGAGTTTGGGGGTATGTGTGGGACCCTGAGTGGCAGGTCCAACGCACGTGGAGATGTGGCTCTGAGCCCAGGGTGGAGGGGGTCTGCAGACTTCCATGTGGAGGTGCTCAGCCTACCACTAGTCCTCAGAAGCGTGATGGGGTGGCCCTGTGAGGGAAGGAAGGAAAGTGGAGAGCTTCCAAGGCTCCCCCAAGGGCCTCCCATGTTTGGGGGACAGAAGCAGGTGACAAGGAGATGGAGGAACAGCAGGAGGGGGCCTGCAGTAGCCAAGGTGCAGGGAGGAGGGGGGACCCCTCGGGGGCCAAGTGGCCATGCCAGCAACACACAGAGACTCCAAGATCCCGCCCTGAGGCAACCGCAGTGGCCCCATGAGAGCAGGGCCATGGAAGGGGCAGAGACCGCTCTCCATTCCCAGGCAGACGCAGACGGACGGCGAGCAGGCTGTGAGGAGGGACAGGAGGGCCACAGCGAGGGGTCATCTTGCCGGGCACTCTGTGGTTTTATTTTTAAATGCCAGTGACAAGGAAAGAGTGTGACCGACCAGGGGGAAGGGCTGTGAGTGCCCCCAGAAGGAAGGAGGAGAGGTAGAGAGCGGCCGGCTCCTGGTTTCTCTGTGGAGAGGGGGGTGAGGGCACCCAGGAAGTCAGGTGTCAGAGACAGAGACGCTGTCACACGATCCCCATGGAGACGGGGAGGGCAGGCCCAGCTGGACAGTTGACAGTAGCGGCAGGTGGGTGTAGGGCCCCCGTCCTGGGGAGCTGGGGGTCTCCCACTCCCTCGGCAGGCTGGAGGCAGGTGGAGGGCAAGCACATAGGAAGCACGTCCTGCATGCTGGGGGTCAAGGACAATGTGTTTGTTTGAAGGACTGAATCAGACATCAGGGTGAGCGTCCTGGGGCTCTTGTAACAAAGTACTACAAACTGGGACTTAAAACAACAGAAATTCATCCTCTCACAGTTCCGGAGGCCAGAGATCTGAAATCAGGGTGTCAGCAGGGCCACGCTTTCTCCAAAGGTCAGGGAAGAATCCTTCCTGGCCTCTTGCAGGCTCAGGTGGCTTCTGGACTTGTAGCGGCAAATGTCTGGTCTCCGCCTCTGTCTTCGCACGGCTGTCTCCCCCAAGAGAGGCCATGTGCCTGCATCTCTGTGCAAATCTGCCCTTATAAGGACCCGAGTCATTGGATTTAGGGCCACCCTCATCCACTAGGAACTCAACCTAACGAGTCACATCTGCAAAGACCCCCGGTTCCAACTAAGGTCTGATGTTCCAGGTGGATATGAATTTTGGGTGGATGCTGTTCACCCCAGAACAGCATCTAGGCTGGACAAGGAAGGGTGTGAAGATAGGCAGGGAGAGGGGAACACTCGGGGGATGAAGCGCAAGCTGACCTCATGAGGTTGGAGGTCAGCATCCTCCATGAGAGGAACAGGTGGGGAAGGGGCTCACAGGCCGCTGTGGGGAGGGGGCAAAGGGACAAGGAGGGGAGGGATGGATGGGGGAGGCCATCAGATAGGCCATCACCTGGAGTTGGCCAGGCCATGCATGTGGTCCGGTGCCCAGGAGGGGAGCAGACCCAGGAGGAGGAGACGTGGAATGGGGTGCAGCCAGATAGCTGGGTCGCAAAGGAGCACTTGGCTTCATTTCCTCATGAAGTTGGAGGAGGCCCGGGCTGGGAGCTGTGGTGCGGAGCTGAGGGGACACACTTGCTGACCCCGCAGGCCAGGACGTGGGACGTGAACAGCCAACCCCAAGTGGGGCGAAAGACCAGGGATCTGTCTTGGAGGAAGGGATTGGACTTGACCTCTGTGGTCCAGAGGGCAGGGCTCAGACCACAGGGCAGTCACTGGGAGCAAACCTCAGTCATTCCCAGGGAAGAACTTTGTAACAAGGGGAGTCTCTGGGACTGCAATGGGAGGAGAGGCGCAGTGGGCTGGGGTCGCACAAAGGCGATGTAGGGTTGGCCAGGGCCGGGCTGGAGGGCCTGTAACACCCCGCTGACCCTGAGCGTCCACACGCCAGCCTGGATGGGAGGGGAGAGGAGAGAAAAGGGACATGGGTGAGACGGAGGGCCCCGGTGATGTGTGCAGGTGAAGCCTGCAGTTGGGGGTGACCGCGGATGGGACGCGGGGAAGCCCAGCAGAAACTGAAGCTGGAACCGCGTGTTCTCTCCTGCGCTGGGCATTTCAGCTCCTCCTTGCCTGCACTCGGTACGCCCAGGCCTCCATACCCGGCCCTTTCCCAGGCTTCCCCCTGGCTCAGGGGTCGCTCTCCCGGAGGAATGGTGGCAGCCAGGTTCTGCACAGCCAGGCAGGGGGCCCCTGGTGGCTTCCCGCAAGAGTGACAGGAGAACAGGTGGTCACAGTGTTTCAGAACCAGACACACCTTGGGGGTCTTGGATCCCAACCCCGTCAGCTTGAAGATGAGACAGGAAGGCCCATAGGGTTAAGCTACTTGCCCAAGACTGTGCCACCCTGGACTCAGAGCTGAGACTGGGGCCCAGACCCAGGGACACACGGTTCGGATGCGGTGCCCGTGTCCACCCAGTGGGCGGGCTTCAGCTCCAGCACCAACCCCCAGGGTTAGCAACAGACCCCACAGACCAGGGGCCCGTCCCCCAGAGACACCAGCCGGAAGTCTCAGACACCACTGGAACTTCTGACTGACCCAACAAGAAATTCAGGGGTTCCCATGACCCCTCAGTTCTATAATTCGCTAGAATGTCTCATAGACTCAAGAGAGCCCTGTACTTACGATTAGTTTTATTATAAAGGATATACACAGGACAAGATCCAGAGGGAGCTGGGAGCTTCCATGCCCACCCCCCCATGAATCAGGCATGTCCCTGTCTCCGCACATCCGTGGGCTCACCAACCAGGACGCTGCCCCAGCCTTGGTGCCCAGAGCTTGTATGAGGGTTTCATTATGTAGGCATGATTGATTAAATCATTGGCCACTTGACTGAACTCAATCTCCAGCCCCATCCAGGAGCCCGGGCTGGTCCAAGCTTCCAGCTGTCCAATCACTAGATCGGTGACCTGCCCCCATCCTGAAGCTACCTGGGGGACCACCCTGAGCATCGCAGAGACCCTCCTGTCACTCAGGAAATTCCAGGGTCGTGAGGCTCTTTGCCAGGACCCCAGCCCAGCAGCACCCCCTTCGGGTTAGGCTGACAGTCCCAGGCACATGAATGTAGCCAGACAGTCCTACTCCTGATGATGGCAAAGAATCCCCTTGAGAAAAGTACCGGGAGGATTCCACTCCCAGAACGTTGCCACCAACACAGACGTCACCTGGATGAGACCACTGAGCAGGCCGATAGGAACCAGGGACAACAGGAGAAGGTGCCGGCCAGGCCAAGAGAGTGAGGACACTTCCTTCAAGGGAAGAGGGGCAGCCAGCTGTCCGGGTCCCTGCAGCAGTGGGGGGACACGGGCCAGGACGGCGGTGCCCAGGGACCTCCTTAGCTGACCTCGGACGATGGGCTACTCTGCATGTGGAGATGGAAGGCATCACTTGCAGGATTGGGGGCAGGACCTCCCAACAGAAGCCGGCACGGACAGCATTGCCTCCCCAGTCCCGGGGAAGCAGCCCTGTCAGAAAAGCCACTTGGTGTGGCTATTACGGCGCCCGCGATTTGGGTGGTCTTCGCCCAGCGAGCGAATCTCAGTTCCCGCTGTCTGAGCAACTGGACGCAGAGCCTTGGGCCTTGTGGACTTGAACCGCGTGGGGCCCCCCCAAGCCAGTTCTGGGCCACTCGTGCAGTCACCTGCAGCCTCCGGTGTACATGCCTGCCCAGGGTTGGCCGGCTTTCCCGGCCCGGGGCTCTCGGGAAGCAGTTTATAAGCTTACCTGCAAAATCCCAGCCCAGTAAATCTCCGGAATGGGAGCGGATTCACCTAATGGAATTAAAAAGTATAAAATAGCGGTGATCTTGAAAGGGATTCAGAAACTAAGCCCCTTCTGGAAATTGGAAAGACGCTCACATCAGCTGGGGATACCCTGAAATTACAGACCTGTGTGCCTGGAGGTAATGAGGTCAAACCACTCCACGGATCTGAAGGGATATCGGGCTCTCCAACTCACCAGAGCCCTCTGAAAAGTTAATCAAATGGCAGGCATCCCGGCAGTCTAGTGGACATAATTTACCTGGGTTTTCAAAAAGCTTTGATGAGTCCTGCCTGAGAGCCCATCAGGCCAGGGGACCAGGGAAAGGATGGTCCACTGCAAGGGAGGCCCTCGTTAGCGAGAGGGGTCCTGGGGCCAGCTGTTTCCGGAACTGCCTGAGGACAATTCATCGTGGACGCACCCCCCCCCCCCCCCCGCCCCGGGCCGGCTTTGGGGAGGAAGCCACCATTAAATTTAAGAACTTAAGGGCGACCTCATGAAGTCTAGTTTCCTTGGGAGCATTTCCACAGGCAAAGAAGTAGTGAGGAGTTTTGTTCTTCAGAACTGTTTGCCTTCTGCCTTTGAGTCTTTGAAATGCTGGTCGGGATGGCGTCCACCCCCACTCTCCCCTGAACTGCCCCAGCACCGTCCCTGCTGAGCAGGTGGTTCAAAGTCAGCTCTGGACACCTGCGGCACGGGCTACTTTCTGGGCGGGTTCGGTGCTGTTTTTGTGTATTGCCACAAATCCGCCTTCTTCTGGGCTGACGGTCCCCCACGGCAGCAGGGACGACCCAGTGGCTAAATGCTCCACCCTTCCCCAGACCCCCTTCTGGGCCGGTTCCTCCAAAGGGGCCACAGCCAGGAAGAAACCACAAGGAGGTAGCAGCTCCCACCTGTCCTCTGAGATGCCCATAACCAGTGCCCATATTTACTGAGGCCCAGGAGTAAGACAGAAGGATCCAGGTGGGGTGACCTCGGGAAGGTACACGGGAAAGGTGCCCTGCCAGGCTTAAGCTGCAGACCAGAGCATGTGTGCAAGGGTCCTGTGGCTGCAGTAACAAATGACCACAAACGGGGGGCCTAAACAACAGAAATGCCCTCTCTCACCGTCTGGAGGCCCGAAGCCTGAAATTGCAGGGCTAGCGGGGCTGCAGTCCCTCCAAGGCCTACAGGGCAGGGTCCTTCCTGCCTGTCCCAGCTGCTGCTGCTGCTGGCTCGAGGTGTCAGTGTCCCAAATCTCCCTCCCTTATAAGGACACCCGTCATTGGACGTCAGGCCCACCCTCAGTTCAGGATGATCTCATCTCCGAATGTGTAACTTAATCCATCGGCAAAGACGCTTTCTCCAAATACAGGTTCTGGGGGTTAGGACTCGGACATAGCTTTGTGGGAGACACAATTCACCGCTCTACAGGGCGCGAGCATGTGTTCATCCAGCAAATACTTACCAGGCTCTACTGTGTGCCAGGCACTGTTCTAGGCACCGGGGATCCGGGCAGCAGTCGGCAATGTCCTGGATCTCATGGAGCTGTGGTTCCAGGCAGGGGGGCATGGGGGCGTTTAACGTCCTCCGCCTGCCATCCAGGTGGCTCTTACCTGGCCGGCCTAGAAAGAAGGAAAGGGTAGCTCACATAGTGTCAGAATGGCCTTCTGCCTGGCAGCCACTCACAGAGCTGCCGTGGAGCAGGGCAGCGGTCTACAGCTGGGCCTCCGTGATGGGTGAACACCTGACCGGGAAAGGAAGGCACCCTGTCAGCAGAAAGTCTGTGTGCCTTTCCAGCGTTCCCAACAAATCACATAAATTCAAAGTGCTACAGAATTTACAAAGTGCCTATAAAGTACCAACCTTCGCTTGGATTGCTCCTTAAAAGTACTGGCCCCCTTCCAAGATGCTGTTGTGCTGGGGGAAAGGAATGGGGAAGAAATCATGAGAGCATTCGCCTCTGCGGCGGTTCTCACTCCGGCCCGAACGTGTCCAGGACCATAAGCCTCCCACAGCCCGGGGACAGGCCCAGCACCCATCTGGGTCTGAGAGGCAGGGACCTCACTGAGCGTCTCAGAGCCCTGGGGATTCTGGAATGCCTCACTGACCCTGGGTGTGTTACCCTACCTGAGCTGAAGGCCCCGAGCCCGCTCAGCCAAGTGGCGGCTGTCTGGAACAACCAAGGGCAAGTTCTTGGGGGTGGTGGCAATGCTTACCGATACCAGCCTTACCTGCCGAACTCATCCGCCCAGCCCATCGAGTGGGAAGGAGAAGGGTGATTCTATTAAAGCAGTCACGGCCTGGCCTCTCTCGTGCCCCAGGCAGGGATACGTTCCAGCGCTTTGCGGGGAGAGCGGGCCTGGACAGATACCCGCAGTTCTGATGCCGCTTGGGGGGCGCTGCTCTCCGTAGCCCTCCCGATAAGCCCACGGAGACTGCCCGAAGCTCTTTCCACTCCGCCTGTGGTCCACCTCGCAAGAATGAAACCATGATTAAGGGGTCCTACCCTCTGAGCAGACAGCGGCACTGACCTAATTTAGGACCCTAATCAGTTTGCCCCCGTGTGATTAATTGAGATCTTCCCATTGATTTTCCTTCAGAGAACAGCCGAGGTAGAATTCAGAGAGAAAGGGACAAGGGCTCGTATGCCCTGCAGCAGGGAACCGAGAGCAGGGGCTCTGTCCCCCCTCGTCTGCACATGGGGCCCGCCATAGGTGCCCTTCCTCTCCGGGGTCCCACCTGCAGCCACTGTGGGAGCTCAGCAGACTCAGATCATGGGGAGCCTCTCGGGCGGGACTGAGGCTCAGAGTTCCCACATCCCTGGCCTGACTTGGCCGTGGCTTCACCATGTAATTTGCAATTCTTACGAAGCCATGACCCAGGAGGAGCCCTTCCAAAGTAGTTATTTTGGTTAAGAATACAGCCCAGGCAGACAAAAGAATTTCAGAGTCACTCAAAGTGTGAGTACTGTGAATGGCCCGGAATCCCCAGAGATACTGTGTAAACACGACAGGTGTTCTTATACCTTCAACCCTCCTCCCCCACCACTTTCCAGACTCCATCAGAAACCAAGAGGAGGGCTGCCTCGGGGAGACTAGGAGGGGAAGCCACTCTGGGGACCTCTGCCTGAGCAAGGAAGCCTGGGGGACTGCAGGCTTTGAGCCCAGCTTGATCCCTTGACCGTGGTTGCTGTGGAGAGTGGATAAAATAAAACAGTTTAGAACAGAACAGAATTCTGCTCTCTGCCCAAGTGGTGTCTGAGCCAGACTCAGTGTGGCCCCGTCTCCAGCCATGTCTGCATCACCTGGGGCCCTGGGCCTCACTGGGGACCTTGTGAGAAATGCAGCCACTCGGCTCCCCTGCCCCCACCCCAGAGCTGCTGAGTCGAATCTCCGTTTTAGGAAATTCCTAGGAGACTCATGCTCACACAACAGCTTGACGAGTGCAGTCCTGGAGGACTCTGGAATCTGGTAGGCATCTCTCCACCAACGACTTCTGGCTTCGGGGCCCCTCCTCACTTTGCTCTCTTCTCTTTCTAACATCACTCTGCTGTGGGGCAGGGGCTTGGGAGTGGTGGGGAGAGGGAGGAATTCTGTGCATATTATTTCATGGGTGCTCATGCTTCCTCCTTCATTTACTCAAACGTATTTATGGCATGTTGGCTTTGAACCAGACCCGGTCTTGGACTCTAGAGACACATAAGTGTCCACATCAGTGGACAAAACTGATAAAAGTCTCTCATGGAGCTTACATTGCGCTGGGGTGTGGGGGGGATGGACAATCAACAGAATATACAAATAAGCAAGCTACATTGCGCCTGTAGGAGCTAAGAGCCACGGAGTGGGGATGGGAGGGGTGTGTGTGTGTGTGTGTGTGTGTGTGTGTGTGTGTGTGTGTGTGTATGGGGGTGAATTGTGATTTTAATCCAGGTGAGAAAATGTATTGCAAAGACCTCAGGGAAGTGGGGTTTGGCTGGGGCAGGTGCAAAGGCCCTGGGGTAGAGTGTGCCCAGAGAGCTCCACAGTCAGTAAGAAGGCCAGTGCTGCCTGTGGAAAGAGCAGGAGGGTGGTGCGGTCTGGGGGTGAAGAGACCAGAGCAGGTGGGGCTTCAGAGCTGGGGAGGGACTTTAAGGTTTATTCTGAGCATGAATCTATGATGCAGACTGAAAATCTCACATCCTGGTTTTCTCTACTCGATGGCCGCCCCGCTGGCCATTTCTCCTCTTCCTGGTGGTCAGGGCATTGGACATCCCTCAGGCCCAGATGACAGCAAGTTGGCTCCAGCTCGGCTGCATCTTCCACCATAGGCCCGATGTGACCAAGCCTCTCTGGGCAGAGGACTGGCCCTTGGGGTGCTAGCTTTGGCCTTGGCAGGCAGTGGTCCCTTCAGAGTCAGGGTCTCACGTCTGACCACCAGCTGACCTCTCACTCTTAGAAGTGGCCTCTGGGCACCTCTGACTCCGTTTAGCACCCACCGTGGGCCCACATTCTTCCCTCCCAGGGGTCCTAGCTCTGAGGGGCTGAGGGAAGAGCAGGGCCCCGTGTGGGAGTTCCACAAGGGGTACAGGGCATGTGGGAGCTGAGGTCTGCGCCAGATCTACTGTGGGGAGTGTGGGACACCGGGCACTTTGGGCCCACTTTGTAGGGAGGGCCCCCCCGATAAGAAGCTGAGCTTCAGCAGAGCAGCGGGACCCCCCCAGGACCGACTCTGGGCAGTGGGTGGGGAGGAGTGAGGGGCATTCAGGCCGGACAAAGGGGGTTCACACCCTGACTGTCACCCCTGCACATCCTTATCTGGTAACTACACAAGGTGGCGGGTAGATTGGGCAAGGCCTTGGTGGGTTAGGTGGGGGCTCTGCACACATTAGCGAGGCACAGCAAGGAGGGGTTCCCATGGAGTTCTGCCCCCGCAGAGGGCTCCACGTCTCCCAGAAGGTGATGGCAGGAAGGGGCTCAGAGTCCAGGCACCCATCCCCCACCTCATACTCAGTTTCCTCATCTGTGAAATGGGGGTGATGCTTGGACCCGCCTCTTAGGGGCTCCCGGAGGGTGACTCAAGAACCGACTCGGCAAAGCGCTTGGATCGGCACTGAGTTCAGGGGGCTGCTCTGGGCCCCGATGTGTGGGTGGCAAACTGGTGAGGGAGGCTAGAGGGTTTGCTCGGGGCCTTGCAGCCCGATGTGGCAGGGCCTTGATTCAAGCCCCCCTTTTCTGGTTCTTGCTCTGGAGCCCCATCCAGAGCGCCGACCCAGCGGGTACCCTGCTCTCAGGCCCAGGGTTGGCTTTCGGAAGGCACCCCACCCCCGCCCCCAGGGCACCGGCAGGGGCATGATGGGCGATGGGCCTGCTGCACCTGCTTGCTCATTTCCCAGCCTCTGACACTCACCATTCAGCCAGCGGGTTGAGGTCGGGGCAACCCCACTGGCCCCCTCTCCGCTCCAGCAGCTACGTGTGCAGCTGGTGGCCTTCCTCCCGCTAATGAACCCCTTAGAGCTGGCAGCTATCAGCCAAAGCCCCTGTGAGTCGGCCCCAGGCCCCAGGGCCCTTTGGAAGGTTTGCTCTCCCCTCCCAGAGCCTGTGGCCACTCAGGCCACCTGCCCCGTTGACCTTTGGCCCCAGCTCGGGGCCACTGCACCTGCCCAGACTGATGTGTGTGGAGCCGGCAGAATGAGTTCTTTATAAATGCCCTGTTGCCAGAGTGCACAGATTGTCCAGGCTTGGGATCACGTGTCCAGGGGCCACTCTGGACCTGTGTGGTCAGAGCAGCCCCTGGGCCCTGGGGGGGGGGAGCTGCACCTGGGCCCTAGCCTCTCCTCGGCTCCTGGGAGCACAGCATCGCCAGTCCAGCACAGGGAAACGTCTAGCATGTCCCTGCTCTACCTGCTTTCAGCCCCCTGCCCCCATGGCAGCTGAGCGTTCCCCTCCAGGTTGCAAAGCAGCCTCTCTCCCCCACCAGCTCCTAAAAGTTCTGCTCTTCCCCTTCCTCCATGAATCACCTCCCAGATGAGACTTAATTTGCAAACCGTCTGCTTCTCAGAACAGGAGAAGCTCTTTCTAGGTGACGGCCCCTCCCCTGCTGATACCTTTCCCATATGCCGCCGTGTTTTCGGGCAGGTGCCCTCGACCCAGGGGGCTGGGGACCCAAAACACCCTCCCTCCATACCGTAGCAGGTCCTGCCCAGCCGACTCCACTCAGGAAGGGTGCTGTGCCCACCCCGTCCCGCACTGTCCTCAACCCAGAGAGAGCACAGCCCCTGGGGTAGAGTCTGAAGATGCCAGGCTGTGTCTTCAGCTCACTCTGGGTATCAGGTTGGTGTCTCAGGGGAGAGGGAAGTGCAACCACAGAAAAACGGCATTTGGCGCACACGGCCGCCCTGCTCTCTCCACTCCCGTACACGCTTCAGGAAAGAGAATTTTGACATTTCTGGTTCTGAGCTAGTCTTGGAGGTAGAACTGCAAAGCCAGCTGTGGCCGCAGAAAGAGCTGCCCTCCCTCGAGCGCAGAGCCGGGAACGTGGGTCTTTGGGGCCACATCTGCTGGGACGGCGCGGCCGCTCCCCTGCCTCCCAGGGAGGCTGAGATGGTCTGATCAAGTTCAAGGTAATCCAGGTGGGAGTCCGGTATCGTCTCCCACAGCTCCGGGGCGCCACCCCTCGAAGGGTCTGCCCGGCTCTTGCTCCGTACACCTGAGAAGCACCTGGAGCCCTGCCCTCCCCCGCCCCAGAGCCCGTGAGCCAGGGCTGGCCTCGCACACTCGTAACGGCAGCGCTGACGGCGGTCCGTGGCTACCCACCTGGCTTTTTTTCCATGAGGCAGAGTCTTCCCTCTGCTCTCACCTCAGTACAGGAGGGATGAGTGGGCTGTGAGGTTCAGGGTCCGATTTCGGGGTCTCCCTCACGGAGGGAGTGCACTGCAGGCCGCTCCCCGGGCTTCGCCTTTGCCTGCAGGTGCAGCGCTCCCCGCACCAGGTCGGCTCTGACAGCCAGACCAGCCCGGCGCCAAGCCACCAAGCAAACGGAGGTTCTTCTGCATAATCTCCAAATGATATGGGTTCTCCTGAAAACGTAAAGAAGCCATCTTGGACTTAACGTTAAGGAACTGGAATCTATTTTCAGTAAGACGAGAAAACAGAGAGAAAAGAGAGGATTCAGAACTCTTCAATGTGAGAAGCTGAGAAGTGTGCCCTCCTCGCTTTTCTTTGCCCAAAACAATGGCCAGGGACAGTGAGGAGAACTCGGGTCTCTTTCCCTGACCCCAGGGGTTCTCTGGCTCTTCAGCCAACCCCTCGGCTGATGATAAACCAGCGGGCTCTGCTGGGGGTGCATGCAGCTCAGCCCTGGCTGCACTGCCTGATTCCACTGCCCCAGCTAGCTGGAGCCCTTGCTAGCTGGAGCGCCTTTCTGGGCCCTGGTTTGCAGGCTGGGGTGGCCACACTGGGGACCTTTAGGATTTCACTTGCCACGGGTGAGCTGAACATGACACCCTGCATGGGTTTCTCTGGAACTGGGCGCTCCTCCTGAGGCTCGGGGCTCCAGGGAGAAGCTGTGTGCAGCTCCCAAGGGCTGAGGGCTCACAGTGGACCATCAGCATCTCCGGAGGCCCCAGGACAGTCACTTCCCAGCGTCGTGGGGTGTTGCTGTGTTTTGGTTTCCTGATGACCCCCTCTCACAGTGGAAGGAGGCAAATCACCCCTCAGGCTGGAGGTGTGGCACTGGGCAGGTGGAGGGACAGAGCCATTGGTTCCCACATTTCTTCCCACCCCCCCCCCCAGAACTTCTTTCTCTTTCTTAGGAGGAGAGGGGAGATGACACGGTGTCTTCCACCTAAAGACTTTCTCCTTCCCACAGCGATGGTTCTGCGATTTACATTAAGGGCTATAACGGGTCGGAGTAAATGGAGCAGGTTTGCAATTAGTTTTCAAAGTACTTATCTCATTAAAGTAAATGAATTATTGATTTAGTGACACTCATGCTTTTAGTGAGTGGCATGGTGCCACCCTCACTCTGGGCCTTGGCTCTGGGAGCCGGTGGCCAGCACAAGCAAACTTGCTTTGTGTAGGGATTTTTTTTTAATTTTAATATTTCCTTCTCATTATTTAGCTTTGTAATTAAAGTGGATTCACATGAGAAATGAAGGGTCGGTTTATGGGAATAGAAGCTCCAGAGACAAGAGTGCCTGCCTCCCTGCAGGGAAGGGCAGAGCTAATACGTCTCTGACCTCAACAGCTAATGAAGGTGGAGGAAGGTGGGGGGCACTCCTTGGAGGGGCGGGGTGGGTTAAAATGGACCCCCATTGCTGGTCCATCAGCAAACCCCCTTCCTCTGGACCATGGAAGTTCATGCGGTGGAAGGTAGCTTCCTAAAGAGACTGACCAAGAGTTTTTGGGGTGGCAGAGCCCCAGCCCCCCCAGGTTGGAAGAGCCCAGGGCAACAGCTGGAGGGCAGCTGAGCTCATCCTTGGCTCCAGCAGCAGAGGGTGCAGGAGCCCTGGCCCCAAACGGGATGAACGTGTCGAGCGTGGTTGGACCCAGGTGCCAACTCCAGCACAGAGGGTCTTCCCATCCCGGGCTCTCTGGGGAGGAGTGGGACGGGGCAGGGAGAAATGCAGGGACACTGTGGCGCCCCCAGGATGGAAACTCCCAGACCCAGAGGCCAAGCCAAGTGCTGGCTGCTGAGCTGCTGTGGCCCCCGCCCGTCCCGGTGCTGACTCGGCATCTTCCCGAGTCGTCCCCAGGAGATGCAACCGCCAGGGGAAGACAGAGCACCCCATTAAAGCTGCTGGCTTTTGCCGGCCTTGGCTCCTGGCTGCCTGTTGTTTTCATCCTCGGTTCAAATTAACATAGCCTTGCCCCTGAGTACAGCTGCTGGCGACAGCGCTCTGGAGTGCAGGATGGGGGGACAGGGATTGTGCCCCTGAGAGGTCACATCCTCAAACAGCTGTAGCAGGACGGATGCTGGCATGCCCGAGTGTCACTTGCCCTGGCATCTGTGTCCCGCCCCTGGCTGGGCGGGGCCTCCTCTGGGTGGGGACTGCTTTGGCAGAGTGCCCCGGGATCGAGTGACGCTCCTCACCTGCCACCACCAGCAGGCAGGGCTGTGAACCACGAGGGATCAGTCCTGGGTAGCCGCTGGCTTCCTCCAGACCGCAGGGCCCCTGCTCTCTGACATCAGGACACCTGAACCCCTTCTGGAATGTCACACCCTCCTGAACTTCAGCCTCACCCAGTGACTTCTAGGAGCCTCCCGGCCTGGGTGCTAAGGACCCACAGCCTCCCGGCCTGGGTGCTAGAGACCCGGAGCCTCCCGGCCTGGGTGCTAGGGACCCGCAGCCTCCTGGCCTGGGTGCTAGGGACCAAACAGTAAACTGGTCTTCCTTGCACAGCTGCATGCCCTAGCCCAGCTATCTGGACCACTTCCTTTAGCCATTGATGACTCAGAAGTCCTGACACCAGCTGGGCAGAAGGCTCCTTCCCGAGCCTGGGCTCAGCGGGCTGTGGGGAAAAAGGAAAGAGCTTGGGTTTGGGAATTCAGGTTGATCCACAAGTGGGCTCCTCGTGCAGGGTGTTCAACCTCTCTGAGCTTGGCTGACGATAAGCCCATCCCTCCCTCTCCCTGCCCCCCACCATCTGCGGTAGCTGGGACAATTAAAGATGTATGCATTTGTAAACCTTCCGGGACAGGGCCTGGCACACAGTAGGTGCTCAGCAAACAGCCTGGAGCCTCCTGTGCTCGGCCACGCTGCTGGGCTCCAGCAGCTGCCTCACCAGCTGGACACAAACTGCCCAGCCTATGGTCTGAAATCCCAGAGCAGCGAACCGGGGCCGTTGCTAACTGGTCCAAATGTGGCTTTTCAAATACGTATCTTTCCTTGTGATAAAAAAAAAATTTTTTTCAATTAATTAAAAATGTTGACATTGTGCCTGGACAACCCGCCAGAGAAAGTGGCTATAAATTAAACATTAAATCCTAAATGGCCCATAAAGAAATACTCGTTTCTGGTTCTGTATATTCTGGATATAAATAAAGAGAGGGCTTTTTTCATCTGGGAGGCAGACTTCTTTTTTTAACCTCAGCTGGATAATCTTTTAAGTGAATGTAATTAAAAGTTGAATTAATCTGTGTCTTCCCCCTGGCTTTGTCTGGGGTGGGGGAGGGGGAGGAGGGTAATTAGGGGAGGAGGAGGGGGCCCTGCTGGCTGTACCCCTTCTTTGGGAGAGGCCGGGAGGAGATCAGGAGGAGACCAGATGTCCTCCCCTCCTCCAGGATGTCCTCCCCTCCTCCGAGGTATCTGCCAGGTGCTACTAGGGCCGCCCAGGCTGCTGGTGTCAGGTTTCCTTGCGCCCCTCCCAAGTGGCACCCCCACAGTGGGGTCAGCAGCCTGGGGCTCCATCCAGAGAAGCAGGATGGAGAGCAACTTTGCTCTCCATCAACTTAGCAGAGCTCCGGGCTCCGAGAGTGTGCCACAGACGTGGGAGAAGGCTCAGGGTGGTGCCCCAGGAAGGGGATTTAGAAAACCCTCCTCCTCTGTGTGAGGGAGGAGCCCTGAGGAGGGGGCTGGAGGCCGTGAGGTTTTGAGACCTTCAGTTCCCTGTGGTGAATCTGTTCCTCTTGTGCCAGGTTGCTCAGCCGGGGAGGTCGGATGCATGTCCCCTTCTCTGTAAGCGGTAAAGCTTGTAAAGGCCAGAAGGGAGAGGGAAGACAGACAGACAAACCAACAGAGAGGTTGGCTAGAAACGGTAAACAGAGCCGGGATCATGTGCTTCTGGGGCCTTTCCCCTAAGAAGAGCGTATTAGTTTCCGGTTCCTGCTGTAACAAATGTGGTGACTTAAAGCAACACAGATGTGATGGCTCATGGTTCCAGAGGTCAGAAGTCTGAGCGGGTCTCACGGGGCTCAAGTCCAGGTGTCACGGGGCTCCTTCTGGAGGCTCTGGGGAGAGTCTGCCTGCTGGCCTTTTCCATCTCCGGAGGCACCGCATCCCTCCTCTGGCAAAGCCTGCAGCGGCCGGGTCTTTCCCACACTGAACCTCCTCGCTCTGAACCTGCCTCCCTCTTCCACATCTGAGGACCCCGTGATTACACTGGGTCCACTGGATAACCCAAGATAACCCTCCTATTCTAAGGTCAGCTGATTAGCAAACTTAACTTCATCTGCTACCATAATCCTCCTTTGTAACCTGACATGGATATAGGCCCCAGGGGCTAGGACGTAGACATCGGGGAGGGCGGGGGAGCATTGTTCTCGGACCACAGGGCTCCCCCTACCCCTACTGCAAACACAGCCTCCTCCAAAATGCATGCGAACCTGGGGCATCTCTTCAGTTCACGGGGCCTGAGGATCTGGTGATAGCTTCGTGCAGCTGTGTTCTCATCTTACGTTGCCTAAGATCAGACAATGCCCTGGGATTAAGGAGTGGGGTGAAGATACCCTAACTAGGGAGAACGGGAGGCAAGAAGCACAGAGGGCCAAAGGGCTGGGGTCCATGATGCTTTGAAAGTGGAAGCAATCCCGCGTGGTCCCATGGGGGGTTAGCCTGAGGCCAGAGGATGGACCGCTGCCTGGAGGGGGACAGTGCTACAGGCAGAAGGAAGGGCAGGTGCAGAGTCCCTGTGGCTGGAGCCCACATGGGAAGGGGGACAGGAGCAGCTGCAGGGCTGGAGCACACGGGACCTTATATGCCAGGCCGAGCCTCTCCAAGCAGCAATGGAAGTGTGTTAATGGGAAGGGGGGAGCATGATCTGATTCGCATCATGAAAATGTCTCCCTGGCTGTTAAGTGGAGAGCAGACTGGTGGGAGCCTGAGTGGGTGTAGGAGACCACTTGTCCACTTCCCACTCAGTCCAGGTGGGAAGTGTGTGCCTGAGCTGGGGAGATGGGAGGTGGCACGAGATGGAGAGAAGTAGGTGAACTGCAGATGCGCTCTAGAGGTCAAACTGACAGAATCAGTGATGGGCTGCATGATGGGCATGAGGACTTGCCCACTTGGATGGGTGAGAGCTCCCTGTACCGAAATGGGAACCACTGACAGAGGCCCAGCTTTCTGGGAGGGCCCGGAGCCTTGGGCGTGTCAGGCTGGAGAAGTCTGGGAGATACTCCACAGGTGCCCTTTGAGCTCGCCTGATCCTGGGGGACTGTGGGGGGAGGTGCCCCATCAGGCCTCCCTAGCACACAGGTGGGGGCACGGCCAGAGCGCGGACGGAGTGGCATGGGGCCACGGCACAGGCTAAGAACAGAAGGGCCAGGACTGAGCCCATGGGAGCCAGGATATTGCATCACCCACTGGAGGAGGCTGGAGCTCCAAAGGGGATGGGTTAGGAAAGGCTGGAGTGGCAGGAGGGGGACCGGGTGTGGGTGTCCTGTGCAAGACAGGGGCTGCTCAGGGAGGAGGGAGGGTCCAGTCAACAGGCCCACGTCCTGCTGAGAAAGACAAGGCTGACCAAGGCCACCTGATAATTCTGTTGAATGAGTTTGTCGGTGGAGAGAAAGGGGTAGGCCTTTTCCAGCAGGGAAAGGAAAGATCCAGAAGCATGAATGAGTTTATCAGGGAACCACAAGAAGCTCTACTTGGCCCAAGGGCAAAGCCGTGAGAGGGAAGCTGGGGCATGTGGGGCTACAAGGCAGGTTGCCACCGGTTAAGGGTCTGGGCCCTCCCGACCTTCCTGAGCCAGCGGGCGGCTGCCGAGGTGTCCGATGTGGTCGGGTTTGTGACGCAGCGTTGAGGCCAGACTCACAGAAGGTTGGTGCAGAGGTGCTCGGAGGGAGGGTGGGTAGAAGCTAGGGGGGCAATTCGGGGAGGACACCAGGGAGGAGCAGAGAGAGCAAGTCTCTGAGCCTGGGGTACTGGATCTGCATCAGTTGGGCTGGAAACTTCCATGCAGGAGTCCGTGGAGGGTGGAGCCAGGGCGTGGAAAACATGAAGGGCATGTGTTGCTTGGAAAGGAAGGGGCAAAGGGCGGGCAGCCCAGAGGCGCCGCTCGCTCACTCGAGAGGCTGAGCCAGCAGCTGGGGGACACGGAGAGCCAGGGAAGGGGGCGGCTGTCCAACGAGCCTTGCCAGGCATCCTCCCTGTGAACCTCAGCTCCACTCTAGTGTGTTTGTAAATCAGATGTCCTCCAGATCAGGCAGGGCTGTGAACCTCACCCCAGCATGTCTGTCTCAAAGTGAATATTTGTCCAGCGTGGACCAACCACGGAAGACGGTCTGCCCACACCTTGTCCTCATCAGCGGCCCCTCCCCAACAAAAGTCATTTTTGTAATTATTATTGAAAGTCCTGACCATGAGCCTCAGGGCCTCGGGAATGTCAGCATAAACACGTTCACAATTTATCATGTTTCCTGTCTCTGCAAAGACTTTGGGCGTGAGCAGAGGACAGCCACTATCTATTATTAAATAAACAGAACTGTCGATACAGGGCACAATCTGCAAATTAGCCGCTTGTCAATGTGGGTCAGTCGCAGGCAGATGCTCGCCAGGATGTGGGTAATAGGAGGCCATGTTCACTCTCCACTTCTGAGACCACTTCCAGCAGAAGACTCCAGAATTGGTAAGGCGAGCGGAGATGTGTTCATCCCGAAAGGGAGTCACTGAACAGGACTTTTTGAGGTGGCAGCGGCCGTTGGGGATGGCAGTCTCTAAGCCGGGCAGTGCCCTAACTCTCTCCTCGCCCCCAGGGGAAGCACTCAGCTTCACCCCTGCAAGAGCCGAGATCCCGAGGGGGAGGCCAGCAGGTGCTTTAAAGGGACCCAGGATTTGTCTAATTGGGCACGGTAAGACACACAGACACAGGAGTGATGGTCAGGACAGAATTTTTCTATGCTCACTGCTCCCTGGGAGCAGGAGGTGCCCCTCCTGGGGAAGCACCAGGGCCGGTCAGGAGGCAGAGGGAGCAGGAAAGTGTGGGCAAGAGCCTTCACTGTGGTTTCCATGGGAAGGACTGGGGTGGGGGGGAGGCAGGCAGGCATAGGACTGTCTAGTTGAATAATTGCAGCGGGCTCTGGAACAGGAGGACTGTCTCGTCTGGACTGGCCCTGGGGTGATGAGGGCAGGGGGAAAGCGTTCCCCAGTGCATAGAGGCTCTGGGTGTTGGTTTGCGTATTCAAGGCACACTCCTTGGCTAGTGGTCTGCTCTCTTTAGGAATTAGCCAGACCCCTTCAGGGTCAGGTAGGCCCCGAAGTCAAAGCATCAAGACGCAGAAGATAAAAGGCCTGGTTATGCAGTAGGGTTGGAGAACAGCCCAGGATGAGCCGGACAGAGGGGGTCAGTTAAGAGGGGGCTCTGCCTTTGTCACAGCACCTCCCCGTATAAACTCGCAGCCCCAGCACAAACGGGGGCATCGGACACCCAAGCACATCTTGGCTGCTGGTGCACAAGCAGGTGGCTGTGACTGTCGGGTGTCCAGGCTCCATGGCAGTTCCGGAAGTGGGTCTGCAGGGCTCAGGGGTCTCGGGAATCCTCGGTCAGCTGCAGGAAGAGGGAGGAGGCAGGTGATGTTGCTATTCCAGGGGAAGGGGCCTTGCCGTGGCCCTGCAGGGGCAGGTCCCAGCTCACAGTCAACACCCACCAGCCTTTTCTAGCCTCATCCCCCAGAGAAAGTGACAGTGACGCCCCTACCACCCGAGGCCACCAGCCACTGCCAATGTGGCCACCCAGAGAAGCCCCAGCTTCCCCCATGCGCTCAGGGACAAAGACACCCGTCTGGCAGCCCTGGGGGGGGTTTGGGATGATTTGCACCGAGTGCTTCCTAAACCACAGGAACACAGCACAGACTCGATAAATGAAAACCGCTCATCTTTGCTTTACACCTGTCACCTCCCGGGTAAACCCGCTAGTTTGGGGAGCACAGTTTAGCTCACACAGGTGGTGCCGCGCTCGTTTGGGTTTGGTTCTCCTTCCCAACAGAGGGGCACCTTGGAGCAAATGAAGCCCACCCAAGTCTCCAAACCCCCACCCTCCCAGGGTGTGAAGAGCTGCCAGCCTCTTCATCACTCTGGGGCCAGGAGGTTCGGGAGCCTCCTTGGAGTTTGTTGCCAACTTCCTTCCCTCCCCTGTGCCCCGGGGCTGGGGGCATGGAACAGCTGCACCCTTTCCTTCCTGTTGGGGGAAACCCAGCCCAGGTGGGCTGCAGGCTCAGGGAGCAGGTCCTGCCATTCTTGTCCGGGGATGGCCGGCCACCTCCTCCCCAGCAACGGGCCAGGCACCTGCTCTCCCTTAATCCTCACAAGGGTACTAAGGGGCTGGTAGTATCTTCACCCCCACTTTACAGGAGAGTAAACTGAGGCACTTGGAGGCTGAGTACTCTGAAGGTCTAACAAGCATGCCAGGCCTGGCCCTCTGCTGTGAGCACCCAGCACAGCCAGGGTCTTCCCTTCCCTGGGGGCTGCTGGAAAAAGCTGCGGGTCCCCCATCCCACGATTTTTCCCAAAATGGAAATCTCTGCGTCGCTTTCCTCTGTTTCTACAAGTGATTTCCTAGTTGTTGCGTTAAACTGGAACGGTACAGCCCTGTCCTCTGCGTCTCCCCGCATTACGGAAGCCACAAGGGGAGGTGCAGGAGGCAGACGGAGCTTCCCGATGTGGTCCCGGACGGGTCCCGGGCCTTCGGGCGCCCGCGGACTCTGCAGACAGCTTTCCTAACACCCAGCTCCCAGCGCTCTCAGCCCATTATCTACTTTTGTTTTCTAAGTAGGTTGATCAAGACCGATTTCTGAAAATCTTAGAGAAATGAACAGGTTGGTTTCTTAGGGGATTTGCTCAGGAAATGAGATTTTGCCCATCTCCCAGAGGAGAAAGGGCATGTCTAAATTATTGATAGAAAACATGCCTCCTCTAGGAAGCCAGCATACGGTCGTCTGTGAGCTGAGCGGCGCTGTCTGCCCCGCGCATTGTCTCAGTTCCCTGGCCTGTCTCCACCACCCTTCCCATCCCCCACTGGCGCCGCTCACAGACCCAACGGGGCAGCGCCACCCCCACGCGTCCCCCCCAGCGCTTCTGCCAAAGGGCCACGTTCTCCGTGCGGACCTGCCTCTCTCTGCGGAGAGGTCGTGCGTCTTCAGGTTTCTAAAGGTCACCTGCAGGGGATGTCGGATGGGTCTTGAGAACTGACTAGCATAGGAGACACCTTCCAACTATGGCTTTGAACCTAGCCCAGGCTGACTCAACGTACTCAAGAGCCAGCTTTTAAAGAAACAGAAGGGACAGGAGCCAAGACAGAGCAGCCAAGTGGAGACTGGACGGCCGCCCAGACATGGCCATCGCTGAACTCCATTTTAGCTGAGTGTTGTGGAGAACATGGCGTGCATGCCCAGCTCCGTGGGGAGCCGCTCAGCCCGGGCCTCTGCTGCCCCTTTGGTTTGCATTAGAAAGAAGAATAGCCTCCTCAGCATAATCAGACACCGGCATGCCAACGTGGCCAGGAAACCAGGCAACCAAAGGTGTGCAAGACCCACGGTCCGCGCACTCTCCAGGGGCGGGCACGGCATCCGTCTCGCGCATCGCCGTGCCCCTCCCGCCTGGACTCGATAGATAATCATTGAATGGGTAAACAGACTTGGAGACCGGGCAGCTGTGAGGTTGGGGGCGCTCTTCGGGAGGAGCGCGGCCCGGTGTGACATCAAGAACGACCGCGAGAACATGAGACCTCCATTGCTTGCCGCTTCCATCCCCATTGTGTGCTATGGACGGTTTTGTATCCATTTTCATAATGACATGAAATAAAATGGAAATGTGTCAGTAGATAAAAGTCAAGATCAGAGACCAGGAAAGATAGAACAGAAACAGACAGCTGTGGGGCTTTGAAATTCAACAAGTGAGGTTGGGCCACAGTTTTTGCTGTGGTTTTCTGAACTTGCAGGTGGCCAAACAGGAAACATGGGCAAATGTCTGATTCTCGCCCTCAAACGTGGCTTAAAACCCAAATGTTCATCGACAAATGAATGGATAAACAAACTGTGGTCCATCCACACACAGTGGAACATTACTCAGCCATAAAAAGGAAGGGCATCCACCCGGACACGTGCCTCAACATGGACGGGCCTCAAAAACCTTACAGTCCGTGCAATCAGCCAGTCCCCAAAAGATAAAGACCCTGTGGCTCCATTTACAGAGGTCCCGGGGGTTGTCAGATTCACAGAGATCGACGGTAGAATAGAGGCTTCCAGGAGCTGAGAACAGGGAGTTCGTGTTTAATGGGGACAGAGTTTCAGCTTGGGATGATGACAATGTTCTGGAGGCAGATGGATGCACAGCCAATGAGAATGTACTTAATGAACTGAACTGTGCACTTAAATGGTTAAAATTATAAATTTTGTTACGTATATTTTACCACAGTAAAAAAAAAAAAAAAAAAGAATTTCAAACAAACAAAAACCAAGTGGATTCAAAATACCCGCTGGGGGACTATCTGTTCTCCTGAGGGCCTCCACACCGAAAGGTTTTTCTCAGGGTCTGGTCCTGCGACGCCAGCGTGGGCGCCCAGCTCACAGAGGAGAGCGCTGGAAAGACCCCTGTGGGAGAGGTGAGAGTCCCAGGGGTCGGTGGTGGGAGTCAGGTCACGGAGGGTCACGCAGGGGGAGGGACGTGCTGCTAGGCCCCTGGACAAGTGCCGTGGCCGCTGTAAGGCACACGGAGAAGGCCCCAAGAGGAACGACCCGGGCTGCCATGACAAGTCCCCACACACGGACTGGGGACTTCAAACCAGGAAACGTGATTCCCTCACAGGCCTGGGGGTCAGCGGCCTCCCCCTGGAGGCCCTAGGGGAGAATCCTTCCTTCCTCTTCCAGCTCCTGGTGGCCCAGGCGCTGCTGGGCTTGCGGCCGCATCCCTGCTTCCCACGCCTGTCCTCTGCCTGCTGGCTCTTAGAGGCACGCTCACTGCACTTAGGGCCCCCCTTAATCCAGGGCGACCTCGTTGTGACCTTTAAACAGCTACATCTGCAAAGACCCTGTTTCCCGATAAGTGCGTGCATTCCTACCAGGACACCTGGTATCTCGTCTGCACGCTTTTGGCCTCTTGGGTTTCTGCAGACGTGTCGAAACAACCCGGCGCTGGACAGGTCAACAGGGGTCCCCACCAAAGGCCCACCCCCCTGCTTCCCTTCCATGACTGGGGGGCCCTGAGAATGTCCACGTCCACAGCAGGGCCTCTGGACGGTGTCGGCCTTGGGGACCTCGGGGCTCAGTTTCTACACCAGGCCGACCCAGGAGCAGGAGGGTGATACTCAGCAGTGCTCATGGACACCTTGGATGCTGTCAGTGCCCCTTGGCTGCGGACGACCACCTGTCCTGTAGCCAGTGGGCTCACCTCCCTTCCCAGGTCTGTGCTGAGTTCAGCTAACTCACGGAAGCATCTTCCCCACGCCCCCCCACCGAGGGCACCGTGCCTACAGACCCCCCCCCCCAACAGGCCTCTTCTATGGCATGAGCTCCGGGCTGAGGCCGCACAGGGGCCACCAGGTTGGGCCTGGCATTCATCAGGACGTTACAAAGCCCAGTGCAGCCCGGAGAGCTAGCTGGCCACAGAAGGTCAGAGAAAAGCAGGGCCTGCGGAGCAAAGAGATAGGAGGGTTTGCACAGATGCTGAGGCCAGAGGCTCACGAATCCACCAGGTGGGCTTTACCTGCCTTTGCTCACGTGCACGGGGTGAGTGTCAGCATAGCTATGATGACAGGGCCTGGGGTTTGTCCCTGCGGGCAGGAGGCGAGTAAAGCCCGGGGTGTGCCCTGCCCCCACTGGAGGGACCTGGAGGGACCTAGGTGGGGCACTCTGGCAGGTGGGCCCTGAGCCCCACCAGGCTTCCTAGGCCGCTCCTAGCACAGAGCAAATGCAGTCCTGCCCTGCCGCCCGTGGAGGCCCATAGTGGAGGGTGGGGGGCCCTTCCCTCAGGCCTGAGTGGGCTGTGTGCCCAGAACCCAAGGCCGCCCCTGCAGCCAGGCTGATGGCCAGAACCTGCTAGAACTTCCCAGTCTCTCCCGCAGCAGCTTGAGGCCTCTGAGACGTGAGGTAGCTGGCCTCCCTTCCTCTCTCCTCTCCAAAGGTGAATTTCTTTTCAGAAGGGAAAAAAAACCTTTAAATTGAAGTGGCTGTGCCATCATGATCTCCATCATCAAAAGTCATGTTTAAGCCACCCACAGTTAATTTTTTATTTATAAAATTGCGCCCTTCACCTCCAATTCCCCTTAGAGAGAGCACAAAACAGGCCATTTAACAAAATCCCAGTTAAGACGACAGGAGCACCAGCAGGCGGGCAGACCTCGTACAGCCACCCCAAGTCCCCCAATGCAGCCCTGCCCCTCCCCCAGGGGGCAGGGCCACCACCTGGGTGGGCAGGGGGCCCCCAAGGCCCTTCCTGGTGCTGCCAAAGAAAATCTGCCTTGACTGTCCCCGAGAGCCGGCGCTCACAACTCGGGGAAACGCAGATGGAGCAAAGCCCAGCGTGGTCGCTGGCCCTCTGGGTGCCCCGGACTGACCGAGCGTGTCCCCCAAATGCCCAGGCCGACATCCTAACCCCCACTGTGATGGTGTTGGGGGGCCTTAGCTGAGGTGGTGAGGGCGGCGTCTGTGATGGGATTAAGGTCTTTGGAGGAGGAGACATGAGAGCTCGCTCTGTGCCCACCCTGTGAGGTCAGTGGGAAGACAGGAAGCGGGCTCTTCCCGGGACGCCCGTCTGCCGGCATCCTGACCTTGGGCCTTCTGCCTCCGGCCCCGTTCAAGCCATCCAGGCTGGGGCGCTTTGTTACGACAGCCCAGCAGATGAGGACCCTGTGTCTTCGCAGGAAGACTCCCTCTCCCTGCTCCAGACACCCGAGCCTCCTCCTGCAAAAATGGGTCTGTGGTCTCCGGCCGCGTGCCTACCCCTTGAGCATCTGCAAGCATTGCCCTACTGGACCTCACTGCAAGGAGAGGCTTCCTCTTCGCCCTAGGGCCACGCACCCATGGCTCACTCGTTTATTCTTGCCCGTGGAGCTGAGAAGGTGCACAGGATGCGTTGTCTGAATACCATTCGTGGGAAGTGCGGGAGGCTCAGAGCAGGATGAACGTGTGATGACGGCCTCTTCTCTCCCCTGAACATCGGGGATGATAACGCCTACCTCTTGGGACTGATGTGGGGTTTGCCATGCACCCTCAGTGTCCGGCACATCAGAGTTGCTCAGTAAATCAGAGCCAAGACAGTGACGAGAGAGGCCCCTCAGCAAACAGGAGTCACAACCCGCCATGAACACTTGTTCTACTTTGTCCAGCCCTCTCCCTTCCTGCCCACGGCGGGGTGAGTCCATGCCCAGCCGGGGTGCCACAGCGGCGGCTAGCGGGGAGCCGTCACGAGGGAAGGGTCTGTGCTACAAACTTAGGGGAGGTTTTCTGGCAAATTATTTGGCATGATCCACACTAAAAACTGGTCTTACTCGTGGACACGTGTTCTTGGCATGATGAAGGCCAGACAGGCGGGCAGCAGTTTAATCTCTGGAGGACAGAACGTTTTATGGACAGAAGGAAGCAGGGTCACCGGGGTCCCCTGGGGCATCTGGATGGAGCTGAGTCGAGAGAGGAGCAAGTGCTGTTGAGGAGGAGATTTGCAGAGGAGAGCCCACGCGGGGTCGGCACGCAGGGGACTAGACCGAGGCCACGGGTTCGGCCGTGTGCTGGGAGCGGGTGGGCGCAGGCGTAAAGCAGAAGCAAGCAGGCAGGGAGATGGGGAGAGGGTCTCCATGGCGGGGGGGTGAGTCACATCTACAACGGGGATCCCCAGGAGCAAAGAGCACTTTAGAAGGACCCAATCCCTTCTTCAACAGTAGTGCAGTTCAGGTCCCTGGAGGCAAACGCTCACTGTCTGGTTCCTTCATTCATTCAGCAAACACGCACTGCCCCCTCTGTGGGGCAGCCGCGTGCCGGGCTCCGCACTTGGGATGTGCCGTCAAGTGTGGGAGGCGGCCGAGCTGGACCAAGGGAGTTCCCACCCCTGCAGGTGGAGAGCAGCCCCCCTCTGCATGAGTCCGCGCCCACCGGGGACCCCAAGCTGAGTCACCGCCCTCTCCTGGCTCCACAGACTTTGCATGGAGGCTGTTGCGATGGGGGTGGGCTGGGTGAAGATCCTCTGCGCTCAGTCGTTGCGCCTTGCTCTGTTTGGACTTCGCGAAGGCTCTTTCCACAAGCGCACTTGCGGAAGTCAGCACCCCTGGCCTAATGAGCTGTGTCCCTCTAGAAACCTGATCAGCCAGGCAAAAATCACCATAATTGATTATCCTGCTGAGCAGCGGAGAGCAGTGTTTGCTAACAGTGAGGCTGAGAATTGGCTCCGTATTTCCCAACCCACGAGCCTACCCTGGGGTATCATCAGCAGGGCCCCAGGCGCCTCGCTCCCTCTCCATCCCTCGCCCCGAGCGCAGGTGGTGGGGCAGGGTCGGCGACATGATGGAGTAGAAGACGGTGGGACGCCAGTGTTCATACCAGAAATGCAAGGCAGGCCCCATCTGGGTCAGCCTGTCCTTGTCTGGCTCACACCTGGAGTGTGGCTGGGCCACAGCAGGAGAGGGTCCAAACGGGAGCTGCTTCCCTTCCACAGAATGAGGTGTGTGGGAGAACTCCTTTACCCCGGGGATTCTGTACCCCAACAGAGGACAAGGAGGGGCCAGGGAATCTCCTGGCCTGAAGCGCTGGGAAAACAGGCTGGACCCTCGTGGGCCACAAATTGTGGAGGCATTAGGTTCAGCAGGCCCTCCAGATATCCCTCTGGTTCTGGATTTTTGGAAACACAGAGGCTCTTTGGAGATGAACACAGGTCCCAGCCTCTGAGTCTCCGGAGAGGGACCAAGCAGGTGTAACACTGGTATTGATACCAGATATTTTTGCTCTGACCAAATGAGGACGCTGGTGACAATGGGGGACATTTTGGGGAGCTCCAAGGCTGTTAGGGGTGGCTGGAGATCAGGGCAGGCGGGCAGGGATGGGGATGCCTTACCAGCTCTGACCTGCGCTGTTGCCTGGCTGGGGATTCCAGAGCGTCCCCAGCACGTGCAGGAGATTTGCAGGTTGGGCACAGAGCCTGGAGAACAGAGGATACGGAGGGGGATGTGGGAGTGGGAGGGAGGGACGCAGGGCAGGGCCAGGGCAGCGCTCTACCCCAAACCCCCAGACTGGCCTCGATAGAGCCTCCCGAAGGGCCGAGGAGCAGACTCGTCTCACCCAGCTCCTGAGCTGTGCACTCTGGGCTGTTTGCTCACCAGGGCTGGATGGATTGAATTAAATGGAACTAAATTGAATTGAATTGGGAGGAAAACTCACTTTAAGAAACCAAGAAAAAAGTCAACAATGAGAAAACCCCCAAATCAACTGAAAGCGGCGGTTGATGCGAGTTGATTGATTCAGTCCATCTCATTGTGTGACGGTGCCTTCTTCATCTGGCGGGGCCTTCCCCTCCCATCTGCCCCTCCTCACAGCCGCTCTGTGAGCCGCCCGTGGAAACGTGCCAGAAGTCGTTCTGGCCCTTTTGCCGGAGAGGGAAACTGCCGATCAACAAACAGGCTGCGGCGGGCCACCTCAATGAGGGCCTCCCCACCGCGTCGTAAAAGATCGCCGCGCGCCACGGCCCACAGCCCGCTCTGCTGCAGCCCGGGGGGTGAAGGGGGTGCAGGGGGGTGCAGGGAGGCCAGGGAGGGGAGATTGGGAAATGCAGTCACTGTGATTCGCACAAACTCCAACAGCGTTCAGGGCAGGCTCTACGCAGTTCAATGCTCCTTTGCTGCGGAGAAGGGTGCTGTCCACTAGGGGGTGACGGGGACCTGCCAGGGAGCCAGCTGTCCCTGCGACTGGGGGTGCCGCTGCTTAGCCAGATCCGTGCGTATTCTCATCTGAAAAAGGGGGACAGAAGTTGGCGCACGCTCCTTAGGGTTACAAGGGCCTAATGAGGCAATAGTTGTCAAGGGCCTGGTGCATAGAATGTGCAAAGCACATGACAGGGTCGACCTGCTCTTTGTGGCCATGTTGATGGCAGTAATGACCGCATTGTTTCTCCATCTCACGAAGGAGGCCCACTCTGATTGCCTTTGGATTCCAGAGGCTTTTCGCTTGCTTTTATCCTGTTTATGATAAGTTTAAAACACATGCACACAGTGGGGAGAGGGGAAGAGGGAGGGGCTAATTAATGAGTGTGCAGTTTTCTTTTGGGGTGATGGAAAGTTCTAGAACCAGACGGTGGTTGCACAGCAACGTGACTGGACTTAATGCCACTGAATTGTACACTTGACAATGGTTCAAATGGTAAATTTTATAACTATTTTGCCACAATTAAAAAAGACGTGCACAATATGTGCACATAAAATTATGAAACATTAGGGGCGCCCAGCTGGCTCAGTTGGTGGAGCATGTGACTGACTCTTGATCTCGGGGTTGTGAGTTCGAGCCCCACGTTCGGCGTAGAGATTACTTAAAAATAAAAATCTTAAAAAAAAAAGTTCTGAAATGTTATTAACATAAATAAGGAAAATTTAAGTCCAGAAAAAAGCACATGATGCACACATGCCCACACGCACATACCCCTCATTTCTAGTCTCTGAAGGGCCCTCGGAGGAAAGGGCAGGAAATCATGTGTGTTTCGGATTAGAATTCTCTTACTTCTCTTTAAGCAACAGTAGCCCGTCCTTTTTTCTTCATGTTAAGCTTTGACTAATATTAAAATCGATCTACATGCCATGACCCCACACAGAGTGACCCCTGGGAGGCGGGAACAAATCCGTGCTGACTGACGGGGCAGGGCCCAGGTTGGGATTAAATGCCACCATTCATAGTCTGCAAGGTCTCCATGTGTGAGTAACCTCAGAACCAGGTGCGGTGGGGAAGAAGAAGAAGAAAGGGGTCACTCCGAGTTTGGGGCCAACAGAAGAGAGAGAGAAAACAGAATATCCCAATGACAGAGACGATGCGTTAGGAAAATCTGTTTTCCTTTGTCTTTGTTAAACGGAACGTGGGCTCCCGGCCACGCTCCAGGTGCAGACGTGGACGGGCTTCTCCGGCCAGTCTCCGCGGCTCCCGGGGAAGCAACGCTCCCTCCTCCTCCAGACCTGACTGGTCAGCAAGCAAATAGCAGCCAGCAACGAGATATGCGCGGTGGCGACACTGATTGTAATTCTCTCTCCTCTCTCTTCTTTTCTTAGAGAGCCCACAGTGCCTCGGGAAAAATTGGCTGAATAAAAGGTATAAAGACTTTCTCTTTTTTTTTTTCCTGAATAGTTTTTGACAGATGTGAGCATGTTGAACATATTGGGAGCTGCTGACAATGAATGCTGGGGGTTTCTGGGGCTTCCTGCTCGCTGCGGGGGTGGGGGGGGTGGCTTGGGGGCAGAGGATGGAGGGTTTGGCTTGTTTAGCGCCTCGTCGTCGATGACATCTCTCTTGTCCCCCAAAGCGCCGGCCCCAGCTGTGCGGGTAAGGCAGGACTGGGGGCCAGAGGAGCCAGGAGGGAAAGGAGAGGACAGGAATGTGTTCATGGGCGACATTGCTCAACAACTCCCACCAGCCAGAGAAGCAGTCCCTCCCCACCGAACCCCCCCACTCGGCACGCAGGTGCATGTCTCTTGGACTGTGAGGCCTTCAGAACCCAGTGTGGTGCGTGTCCCCACCTGGCCTGGTCTCCTCGGGGATGGGCTGCGGAATGGGCTCAGTTTCCCAGTGGTCACCCTCATGGGGGCACACTGGACCCTCCTGACCCCAGCCCTCGGTCCATGTGCTCCTCGCAGCCAAGCCTTCATCACCCGCCTGCCACCGATCCTCTCTGCAAATTCCTTTGCAAAATTTTACTTTGGGGGAAAATTTTATCGTAGAAGTAATGTATGTTTGTTGTGAACAAATGAGAAAATGCAGGTTTGCCGTGTATTTTTAACCCTGGGCCCCTAGCCGGCTTCCCCTCCCGGGCTCCCGGCTCTCAGGCCTTGTGCACAAGGACAACCAAGAGTTGTCCACAGATCAGAAGCGCAATGTGAAGCTGTCAGGCGGCAGAGTCTGATGTCCTCCTGAGCCAAACACTGGAGATTTCTTTTGGTGACCTCTTTTGTATTGTTTTTGCCCCAAGTACACCCATGCCTCAAAAGTGGGCATTGCCCAAATGTCTAGGGAGCTCTGTCCATGAAGTCGGTCACCGAGGGGCCACACGGGTTCGTGGAGGGGGCAGCTCTGGCTCCACTCACTGGTGGGATGGGGACAGCAAAGCAGCATGTCCTGTGCATGACAGGGTGCCCTGGGAGTGGCCGTTCGGTCTGTCAGTGTTCAATTCGGTTCTAAGTGGGAGGAGATGAAGAGAGGGTACCACATCAGCCTCACGTTCATCAAAACGGTCTGCCCTTACAAGGCAGCCTCCTTGATGTGCCATTTTGTAAAGAGTCTAATTTTCCGGGGAAGTGACCAAAGGAGGCCTCGGGTGAATCTGTTTGTAGGTTAAGGTCTCCACCCTCTAAGGGATGATGTGATTTGTCTGGCTTTTGAGCTCAGATTCTTGCACATTTGTTTTTTGAACGGCTTTACTGAGGTATGCACATACAATTAACTATGAGTATTATAGAGTGTGCAATTTGATAAGTTTTGACACATGTTTATGCCCATGATGTCATTGTTACGGTCCAGATACTGGACATATCCATCACCCCCAGAAGTTTCCTTGGGCCTTTCGTCTCTTCCTCTGCCCTCCAGGCCCCCTTCCAGACAAATGCTGATTTGCATCCTGTCGCTCTAGAATGGTTTGTATTCCCTGGAGTTCTAGACATTTAACATCATACCAGATGTACTCTTCTTTGTTGGTGGGCTTCTCTCACTAAGCATGTGTATTCTGAGACTCACCCAGGTCACGGTGTGCGTTCGTGCCTTTTTATTGCTGAGTGGTAAAATACCTCTGAAGGCACCACAGGGTATTCCTCCATTCATCCCTGGAAGTATGCCAGGTCGTTTCCAGGTTTTGGTCATTACACATAAGGCTGCTGAGAGCATTGCTGCACAAATCTTTGTAGAGACATATGCCTTCTGTCTTGGGTAGAAATGGCTGGATTTTCTGGTGACCATAAAGTGAATGTCAAACTGTTTTCCAAAGTAGTTCTACCACGTCATACGCCTGCCAGCCACGTGTGGGGATTGCCGTTCTACATCCTCTCCAATACTCGGTGTTGTTGGCTGTGGGGATTTTCGCCATTATGATGGGCGTGGGGTGGTATCTCATTGTGGTCTAGTTTGCATTTCCCTGATGATGAGTGATGCTGAGCATCTTTTCACGGGTTGTTTGACGTCCATCATCTTTGATGAAGTGTCTGTTCAAACCATTGCCTGTTTTTTATTGGGTATTTGTCTTATTGTAGCATTTGGGGAGTGCTTTGTATATACTGAGTACAATTCCCTATAGGTACATGCTCTGCAGACATTTCCTCCTAATTCATCTATCTTTCCACTCTTGTAACAGTGTCTTTTAAAGAACTAATGTTTTAAATTTTGATAAATTCTAGTTTATCCATTTGTTCCTTATAGATCATACTTCTGATGTTGTATCTAAGAAATTTTAGCCTGATCCAAGGTCACAAAGATTTTCTTCTCCTGTACTTTTTTTAGACATTTTATGGGTATTAGATTTTGTATTTCAGTCTCTGGTTTATCTTGAGTTCCTTCTTGTGTATGGTACAAGGTATGGATTGAAGTTCATTTTTCTGAACTGAATCTGTGTGTTTTCAATTTTATTTATTAAAAAGACTATCCTCCTTTGAATTGCCTTTGCAAAAATCAGTTGTCATATATGTGTGGGCCCACTTTCGGTTCCATTGATCTATATATAGTCTATCTTGACATCCCACCCCACTCTCATGATTATCGTAACTTTATAACAAGTTTTGATATCAGGTCATTTTTTTTTAAGATTTTTATTTATTTATTTGATAGAGAGAGACACAGCGAGAAAGGGAACACAAGCAGGGGGAGTGGGAGAGGGAGAAGAAGGCCTCCCGCGGAGCAGGGAGCCCCATGTGGGGCTCGATCCCAGGACCCTGGGATTATGACCTGAGCCGAAGGCAGATGCTTAATGACTGAGCCACCCAGGCGCCCTGAAATCAGGTAATGTTAACCCTCCAGCTTTGTTCTTGTTTTTCAAAATTGTATTGGCTATTCTAGGCCCCGCAAATTTCCTTTTTTTAAAAGATTTTATTTATCTATTTGAGAGAGAGAGCAGAGTGGGAGAGAGAGCATGAGCGGAGGGAGAGGGGCAGAGGGAGAAGGAGAAGCAGGCTGCCCGCTGAGCAGGGAGCCCAGTGTGGGGTTCAGTCGCAGGACCCTGGGATCATGACCTGAGCTGAAGCCAGATGCTTAACTGACTGAGCCACCCAGATGCCCAGGCCCCTTAAATTTCCATATGAATTTTGGGATCAGCATGTGAATTGTAGGGGGAAAAAAAGCCTACTGGGATTTTGATCAGGACTACACTGAATCTATAGATCACTTGGGGGATCATTTATATCTTAATAATACTGAGTCTTCTGCCTTATAAACAAGTTATGCATCTCCATTTATTTAAGACTTCTTTAATTTCTCTCATCAGTAATGTGTACTTTTCAGCATATGGGTCTTGCACATCTTTTGTCAAACTTACCCTAAGTATTTTTATTTTTATGCCACTTTAAATGGTATTTTTCCTTCAATTTCTGATTGTTGCTAGTGTATAGAAATTTTTAAAAATTTTTGTATATAGATCTTGTACCCTGCATCTTTACCAAACTTACCTACTAGTTCTAGTAGCTTTTTTGTCGATTTCATCATATTTTCTACAGATGATCATGTTATTTGTGAACAAAGACGGTTTTCCTTTTTCCTCTCCAATCTGGATGTCTTTTATTCCTTTTTGTTGCCTTGTTCCACCGGCTAAAACCTCCAGTACACTGTTAAATAGAAGTGTTACGAGAGTAGATGTCCTTGTTTTGTTCCTGATAGTAAAGGGAAACTAATTCCTTGACCATTAATTACGATGTTAGCTGTAGGTTTTTCATAGATTCCTTTTCATCCCTAATGTAATGCCAGTGTGCTGAGAGTTTTTATTGGCTTTTATTAAGAATGGATGTTGAATTTTGTTAAAATCTTTTCCTGTGTCTATTGAAATGATCAGATGCTTTTTGTTTTTTAGTTTGTTAATTTGATGAATTAGATTGGTTGATTTTCGAACTTAAAGCAAGTCTATCACTCACTGGTTTTTTGTTGTTGTTTTTCCTATTTTTCTTTATATGCTTTTTCCTTTTTTTTTTTGGTCTTCTTTTGAATTTAGTTTTTAAAATTATTGTATTCCATTTTATTTCCATTCTTGACTTATTAGTTACAGCTCTTTGTTTTTTTATGTTGATGGTTGCTTTAGAGCTTATGGGGTTTTTAAGCTGGTTGCAGTCTACCTTCAAATGATGTTAATCCACTTCACATGCAGTATAATCATACTTCCATTTCTCCCTCCTGGCCTTATATACATATGTTATAAACCTCACAACACAATGTTATTTTTATTTGTTTGCTTAGATAGATAGTTGTATTTTAAAGAGATTTAAATAATAAGAAAAAAAACTCCTATGTTATCCATATAGCTCCCATTTCTGATGGTCTCTATTCCTTTTTGTGGATCCATATTTCCATCTGGTGTCATTTCCTTTCTATCCAAAGGACTCCCTTCAGTATTTCTTATAGTGCCAATCTACTGGTGATAAATTCTTGCAGTTTTTGTATGTCTGAAAAAGTCATTATTTCAACTTTGTTTTGGAAGACATTTTTGCAGGATGCAGAGGTCTGGGTTGACAGGTGCTTTTTCTTTCAGTGCTACAAAGGTTCAGGGCTTTTCTGGCTCCCATGGTTTCCAAGCCTGCTGTCATTCCCTTCTTTGTTCCTCTGTACAAAATGTGTCCTGTTTTCTGGTTCCTTCTAATATTTTCTTCTGCAATGTTTAATCTGCCATTAATTTCATCCAATATATATATTTTTTTACCTCAGACGTTGTAGTTTATATTTCTACAAGTTCAATTTGCACATTTTTTTATATCTTACATGTCTCTACTTAAGTTCTGGAACACGTGGAGTATAGTTATAATTGTGTTAATGTCCTTGTCTGCTAATTCTAACATGTGGGTCAGTTCTGGGTCAATTTCAAAGGATTGATTTTTCTCCTCATTTCTTGCATGCCTAGTAATGTTTGATTGGATGCTGGACATTGTAAATTCTACCTCGTCGGGTGCTGGTTACTTTTATTCCTATAAACATTCTTGAATTTTGTTCTGGGACACAGTTCAATTACTTGGATACAGTTTGATCCCCTTCTCTCATATCTTACTTCTAAGATTTGCTAGATAGATGGGCCTGAGCCATGGTTAGTCTGGGTCAAATAATCCCACTACCAAGGCAAGGCCCTCTGAGCACTCTACCTGTTGCTCCATGAACCGTGAAGGGTTCCAGTCAGTCAGGTGGGGACACGCACTTTTCCTGGCCCCGTGTGCATGAGCACCATTTCCCATAATCCTTTCATGTGGTCCTTTCCTGAGCGTCAGGGCTTTTCCTCCAGTGCATGGTGATCAGGACTCAGCTGAACACTCCTGGGACCCTCGGTGGTTCTCCAGGGTCTCCCTCCGTCCAGCTCTCTAGCTCTCTCTTGTCCAGCTCTCTGTTGTACAAGCCTAGCCATCTTGGTGTCCCCGGACTCTCAGCCCTGACTCTTCAGCTCAGGGAGCTCACCGGACTCGACTTGGGGTCCCTGCATCTTGGCCTGAAAGCTCTGCACACCGTGAGCCATGGGGGCTCCCCTCCATGGTTTCCTACCTCTCAGGGATCCCTGTGCTTCCTTGTCTGCTGTCCCGTGTCTTGAAACCATTCCTGAGTTGTTTGCTGTTGTGTCAGGTGGGAGAGAAAGTCAGTCCCTATTTCTCCATCTTGACTGGAAATGGAAGCTTCTTGCTGTTTAAACACGGATCCTGTCATGTACAGTGACCAGGAGGCCTGTCTGGAGACGCGCACGCACGTGCGCACACGCACACACATTTAGCTCCGAGGATGCACAAGTGCGTTCCTGGCTCTTGTCCCCATTCCCCTTTGCAGCTCTGGTAGGCCTGGGAACACACAGTCTGAGTACAGAGACAAATGCCATTGTTTTGTTTGTCTTGAGATTGGCCTCCTTCTCCTCAATGAGGAGGAATCTGCAGGAGCAGGAGCTTAGCTCTTGAAAGATGGTTACAAAGTGCAGAACCTCTTCTCAGGAATGTTTTGATGAATATGGAGCAGAATAGTACCTCAGTGGGGGGGAGGTCAGAAAACTGGAGCCCCCAGCAGCACCCCCGCCACCCCGCCTCGCTGTATAAACGCATCACAGCATACTGCAGACAGTGTCCTCCTTGCCCCAAGAGGCTTGGGGCCTTGGAGAAACCAAGCAGGGAGGAGGGCCCATCGAGGCCAAGGCCATTTGCTCTTCCCAATCCCCGTTCCTACACCCTCCTCTGCCAATCTAGGCATGGACAGAGACACACTCTTAACCTTTATCTGTCCCAGAACCTCAGACAGCCACCAGCACATCCAACACGTTGACCCTCACAGAAGGGCCCATTTTATAGATGGGAAAACTGAGGCTTAGGATGGGCAAATGATCTGCCCAGCCTCCCAATGCAAGTGGCTGTGGCAAGACCATAGCCCTGGCTATCCAGCGTTTCTTTTCATGCCGAGAATTTCCCTTGAGCAAAGTTGATGCTCCTGGTAAGAAAGCATGGTGTTCTTGAGCTTCGGTGTCTGAGCCTTTCTCATAGATGCCTCCACCTGCCACACCAAAGAAGCCAACTGACCAGCATGGGACACAGAGGACTCTACCCCTCCTGGCCCATGAGGGTTCTCCTCTCCTTCGAGAAAGCATTTCCATTGTCAGGGTCATTGCTGTCTAGTTTCATGGGACTACAAAGCTCCTAACTAATTGCAGAGCCTTTTTAGGAATATCTGATGTTTGGAGCTCTCGGATCTGTATGCTCACATGTGTTTAGACTAGTGCATTAGTTAGGCTGCCATGGTGGAAAGAAAAGGGTAGGGGGAGTTGACCACAAAGAGTTCACCCAAGCCCATGGCCCTTTCTGACTCTGCTAAGACCAAAGCTACCGCATCAGCCACACGAGCACCACAACCCAGAAAGTCAGCTTCCAAATTCCCACGTTCTGTGTCACAGGAACTGGAAAGGGTCCCCGATGCCTCCCTTGGATTTCAGGATATATCCAGCTGGGTGGTTTTGTGCTACCCACAAAAGAAGCAGGACATTAAATATTTGAGAGGGGATTGGAGGGTAACAGAAAGCAGAGTCTGTGTACTCACGCGTGTTTGTGCGAAAGTATAAAAACCCCGAGTCTGTGTTTTCCCCAGGGTATTAATTACAGTTGGAAAGGAGGCTTGTCCGGGCGTGTTCTGCTTGGGCAGAGTAATTTATCATCCGGTTTCGGGAAGCGGGAGGCAGGTCACGGTGCAGAGAGCAAGACACACATCTCTCTCTCTCAGACTTCACAGCCGCCCCACCTCCTCCAGGGTGGACAGGTCTGCCCAAGGCACGTGCCCGGGGGAGCACAGGGAGAGCTCTCCAGGGGAGGGAAGGGAGATGGTGAGGCCCTGACATGATTCTCATAGGACAGAGCCATGATGGGAGAGGCCTGTGCAGGTCCAGGCACTTGGATACCTGTCCTCGATGGGGGGAAGGCCAGCCTGGCTGCCCACACCTGATGCCTTATGATCCGGTTGGCCCTCGCGGAGGCTGACGGAAGGGCAGGTGGTCTCTGGGGGGGAGGTCCCAAAAGAGGGCGGATTCTGTTCCTGTTGATGGCTAAGATCAGTGCCTGTGTCTGCTCACCACGCAGCAAAGTAGAGTCCCTGGCAACGTGGTGGTTATACTTCAGGGCGCTGCTGGCCTTGGCGAGATGGCCAGAGAGGAGAGATCAGCACAGAGGACCCGGCCACTCGTCCCTCTGCCTCTGGGTCCCTCCACCCTCCCGCGAGCAGCAGGGCCACCCCTGGGCCCCTCCAGCCGGTCAGGGTCTTGCCGGCACCTGGCTTCTCTCCTGAGCCGTCACACCCCAGCTCCTCCCTCCCACTGCTGCAGGCTAACACCGACACTAGAGCCTGGAGCGACCGGACATTCGCTTTAAGCAACTGAAAAATTGTTCTTCTGGGAAGTTTTACATTATATAATAAATATTTATCATTAAGCCAACTCCTTAAGTGGACTTCTCCACGCCACCCTCCGCCTCCACCCCAGTGGGCAGACTACGGGCAGGGCCCCGCCCCCGCCCCCGCCCCACATCCTCCTGTGAAGGGACAGGCCTGGTGCAGCACAGGGACCCGTCAGCGCACGTGCCGTGAGCACCTACTGTGCGCCAGGCGCTGTGCTCAGTGCTTGGGATACGCTGAACCAACCAGACCGAGGCTCCAGCAAGTAATCATTCCCCGCAGGGCGGCGGGGCGGCGGGGGGGTCCTTGGTTTCTGCCATCACTGAAGCCACCTCCAGCAAGTCTGTGGGAACAAAGGGAAAACCACTCAAAAGTGGAGGCCTGCCTCACCTCTGCAGAGTCCCTTGCCTTGCAGCTCCGTCTCGCAGGACTTACTCTGCTATTCCTCTGCTGGGACTAGGCCCGCAGCATGGGTGATCTCTGCCAAAACCAGCAGGAAATCTCCACGGCTCCCTTGCTGGGAGTCCAGCCTGCCAGCTCACTGACACTTGCCGATGAGCTGGCGGGGGAGGGAAGCAGGGGGACCCAGGAATGAGGGCAGGAGCGGAGTCTCTGCTGCAAAATTCTGCAGCTGCCCCGCCCAGGCCAGGCAAGAGGCCACTGCAGAATGCTGAGAGGGGGTCCCTGAGGCCGGCTGGGCCCCAGCGCCTCCCCGACAACTTGGCAGAGTCTGAGTTTTTCCTTCTCCTGCTTCACAGTGCATATGCTCCCTTGCCTCCCCTTCCTCGATTTCCCCTGATTGGGTCTGTAATGCTGATCATTTCTCAAACACCCCTGTGCACCAGGCCCGTCACCTCGGCAACTCTGAAGCCCTATCACCATCCTGAAAGGTAAATGTTGTTATCCTCACTTTGCCAAAAAGGAAACTGAGGCTCAGAGAGGTTGAGTAACTTGCTCAAAGCCACACAGTGAGTCAGCAGAGCTGGAATTGGAGCCCAGGTCTGAGTGATGCCAGATCCAGGGTCCCCCCGCCGCAGCATCAGTGAAGCCACACCACGTGTTATCCTGATCAAGGTCGGAAGGGTAGGAGAGGACTGCTAATCAGGCCAAGAAGTCATCCCCACTTCTCCGTGGGCACTGGCTCTGAAGAAATCTCCAGGGTGAGTGGAGGGGATCTTGAGGTGTTCCTCCTTAGACACCTGGCCCTCCCCGTCTTTTTAAGGAATGTGCTGCTGGAGGTGATGATGATGCTTTTAAAATCTAAATTGGACTGTGCCCCTCCTCTGCTCAAATCTTCCTATGGCTCCCTGTTCTCTTGGAGAAAGGCAAAGTCCTCACAATACCCTCCCATGTAAGACCTCATGTGATCTGGCGCCATCACTCCTCTGACCGCCTCTCCTACTGCTCCCCCTCATTCTCATGACTCCATCTCATGGGCCACCTTGCCCATTCTCTGAATAGCCAGGCACATCCCATGAAAGGGCCTCTGCCTTGGGCTCCCTCTCCCAGGAGAGACTTTTACTCCTCCAGATGGGCCTACAGATCACCTCTTTAATTAGGTCCAGCCTGACCATCCTCTCTTCTAATCAAGGACTGGATAACGTTATGGTTAGGTGCTTTCAGAGTTGTCTGAATGACTATCTCCAAAGAATGCTGGCTCCCAAGATGTCCTTAGTGGTATGCCACAAGGCTCTGCTCTCAACCCTATCCTAGTGATGATATTTATCGGTGATTTACGTGAGCATATCATAGGCATGATGGTCAGATTCTAGTCAATCTGGAGCTGAGAGGATTAAGCAATAGATTACTTGGTCTACTGGCTAGAAGAATAGTTGAAATTTAACTACACTTAATGAGAATTAATGTAAAATCTTGCTCTTGGGTCCAAAAATACTAAATGGATGGGTGTAAGAGAAGGAAGACTTAGAGGTTTTAATTGATGGTGAGTTTGGTATGATTGGGAGGACTGTCTTAGTCCACGGACTGGGGAGCCTGAAACAACAGACACGTGGTCCTTGCAGCTCCAGAGGCTGGAGTCCAAGACCAGGGGACTGGCACAGTCGGGTTCCGGTGAGGGCTCTCTCCTGGACCGTGGACAGTAGTTTTCACATCGTGCCCTCACGTGGCGGGAAGCTGAGGCAGGAAGCAAGCTCTCTTGTGACTCTGATTAGGGCGCTTATCCCATCACAGGGGCCCCACCCCCCATGGCCTCATCCAACTGTAATCATCTCCCAAAGCCCCCCTCCAAATACCAGTGCACAGAGGGAGGGGCTTCAACGTATGACTTTGCTGGGGGGACACGCTGAGTGCATCATGGTGACCAAGTAACTTATCATCGGAGCTGGGGGCCCTTCTCTTAATCATGGCGTAAACCAGGGGTGTCCCAGGCATGCTGGAGGGTGTGGTCACCCTAGGTATCGTGGGAGCCCTGAAAAGCCGATTTTATGCGGATTGCATGAGTAAAGGCACATTCCCAGATGATGGGAGGTAGAAGTTGGTCGGATGGAGCCTCCCTGGAACATTGGGTTCACCTTGGAGGTGGCTGCCATGAGCCAGGGGGACATTTCAGGGGTCATCCTCAGGGAGATGGCGTTAGGGATGAGGGCTGTTCACCCAGAGGAGGAAGCTTCGGGCAGCCTGATGGTGTGTCTCTGGTGTTTGAGGGCTAGCCTGCAGAGGACAAGGGAGGCCCTCAGGCCCTGGGGGGCAGATCTCGGGGGCTGCCCGAAGAAGAGCTTTCTAGGGAAGACAGCTGGCCCGCGATGGGTGGGCTGCCTGAATTCCTCCCCATGCTCAGAGTCTGCAGAGGCAGTTCCTGTGTCGGGAGGGGAGGGCCAGAGGACTCCTCAGGCTCTTCGTGGCAGGCAGGGCTCGGCGGCCACCCTATGTCACTGCTCAGGAAGAAGAATCTGTAAGCACCGCTTTCAGTCAGGACACAGAGAGGTGTGAGGGAGGCTGAAGGCCAGCCTGCCTCCCCCGGCCCTCTCTGGCCCTCCCTGCTTCCTTCCGCTCTCCCCGCCCCCTTGCTCTGGCTCCTCTGGCCCCCTCTCCCGGGATGCCAGGTGGGTTTTTCCTTCCTAAATCCTCTCTCCTGCTGCTGAGTTATTGGAAGTGTTGTTTGCTTTATTGCCGTGCTGGAGGGGCGCTGCCGCAGAGCAGCTGAGCTCGGAATGGGTCCACGGTCCGGAGAGTCACGGTGGTCCTCAGAATCCCCTCCCCGGTCCCCTCGGTGGAGGGAGCTGCTCCCAGCCCCTTTCCTCTTGCTCCCCTCATCATTTATTTATAACCAGTGGCGTTCTGACCGGAGGATGCTGCGTCCATGCCGCCAGCCTGGAGGGCCGTGGATGGAATTTGTGGCAGATGTCAGGCCTGGCCCAGGGGTGGGGCCCCATCTCCACGTGCTGCGCTGGCACGTCCCCCGGCAGCTGACCAACCGAACAGCTCCAGGGCATGTGTGGGAGTGGCCCACCAACGGTGGGGGGGTCACGCCCATGTGTGTGCCACACTGGTACGTTTATGGGGGCAGGGTTGGCGTGTAGGTGTGTGTGCACATGGGTGCGCATGCGTGTGTGCGAGAGGGCCCCGTGCATCGGTGTGTGCGTGTGCAAGCAGCTCTGGGTGTATGTGGTGCCTGCGGGCCCACGTGTGCACACAGGTGTGGGTTTTTACAGCAGGCATCCTAGAGCTTAACTCAGCATGGGCCCTGTTCTCGAGATGTTGCCATCTGAGCCCATCTTTCCAGAAAGGGAGATGGTGTGGCCACCCCAGAGTTTAGAGGATGCCAGGAGACATGTGGCTTATTTGGGGAAGCTTCTGGCAGCATCGTCAGGTTTCTGGGGACAGAGCAGCATGCAAGAAAGGGTGAGCAGTCAAAAGGGGGACAGGGGGGAAGAGGCTTCCCCACTCACTCCGCAGAGGTATGGTGCAAGGTCCCCCAAGCCCCCAGCCTGGAGCCCAGTGGATGCTGGGCTGGGAGACCCAGACCGCAGAGGTGACTGCTTTGTTCTCCCCACGAGGAGGCGCCCCCACCCCCACTAAAGGCAGCCTAGCCAGGCTGAGTAGCCTTTAGGTTCTCTACTCTGCCCCCTTTTACCGGCACCTGCTGCGTGCCCAGCCCCAGGCTGGCTGCCCTGGCTAGACAGGGGCGTGGCAGAGGCCTTGATCTCCAGGAGCTGCCCATCTGCCCAGGACAGAGCAGCATGTCCGAGCACAGTGGCGAGGCCACGTGAGCAGGCTGGGTGCCATGGAAAGTAAGGACGGGTGCTCAAGACCATCTGTGGTGGTCCCTGTGGTCCCTGTGAGCTTTCTGAGCCCATAGCCCAGCTCCAGAGGGCTCTCTGGACAAACCCAGAGGAAATGTGAGCAGGTGCCAGGCCTGAGCTGCGTCCACAGGGTGGGGCTGCTCATCCACCTCGGCCAGGACCCAGAGAAGGACGCCCAGGGACGGGGGGTGGGCGTGGGGCACTGCTCCCTCGCCATCCCCGGAGTTCTGGCCTTTTGAAAAGCGCAGGTCACCAGACTCTTCCTCAAACCACAGGGAGGCAGGAGGCCCATCCAGCCCCAATGTCTTATTCCTGGGTCACTCACTCCCCCAGGGTGCAAGGGTGCTTTTCTGCCTGTCATTTGGTCAATCTCATCTGATATTTGAAGCAGGCTAGGAGCAGTTAGAAACAAGGAACCTGAGGCTCAGAGCAGGGCTGTGAGTGGCAGAGCCGGGTTCGGTGGCCCTCGGACCTCCAGACCCTCTGGCTGGGTTCACTCTTGGCACAGGTCGGCTCCTAAGTGCTTGCGTCCCCAGGGGGCTGAGGAGATCGTTAGACCTGCTGTAAGTCAGGCAGTGGGTCCCCGGGGAGGGAAGCCTTCTCGGAGCTTCTCCTTTCCCATCCTCCAGTGTTTATAGCTTGGGAAGGGTTTTGGGAAACAGTTCTAGAGAGTGCAGTGTGAGCCCCTTCCCCATGCCCACCAGCATCCTGCCAACCCCAGAAGCTCAAATTTCCCTCCATCCTGGCGCCCCCCCTTAAGCTCACCCAGCCGGGGAGCCACAAGCTGGGTCTTGGAGGGGAGCCAGGGTGCTAAGCCAGAGGCTCCCCACCACCAAACTCCTCCTCTCCCTTCCCCGTTGGGCCTTCCTCCGGCCCAGCCAGGTCCCCTTCGGGTGGGGGTGATGGGGCATGGATGGGGTGGTCCCCACGGAGGCCACTCACGAACCTCCCTGTGCCCCCCACCTTTCCATGTCTGGCCTCAGCAGGGTGGGAGGCGCTTCTCGCTCAGGCCACAAGCCACTGTGCGGTCCAGAGAAGTGCTGAGCTGCCACTCCCAGCCTGAAGACACCAGCCCATGCCCGAGTGACAGGAGGCCTGCCGCCTATCACTCGCCAGTGTGGAGGACCCCCACCCCCACATGCAGCCTCTGGGCCTCGGTTTCCCTCACTGGAAGAGACCGTAAGAAGGGCTTCCTTTTTTCTCCTCCTTTTCATCCCTTTTAAGAGGGGGTGACAGCCTGGGTGGAGCAGCCTGGGTCCCGAGGTGGCCTGTGGCCCGCAGACAGCGCTGGCTGGAAGTGACAGGCAGCTGAGCAGGAATCCTGGAAGGCTGGATTCTCAGGCCGCACCCCCATCAGCACAGGGGTTGGAGGGGCAGCATGGAACCTGAGGCAGGGTAGATGCGGGCAGCCCCACCCCCCAGCACCCCTACCCTATGGCCCCCCTGCACCCCAACACACCTCTGCACTTCTGGGCTGGCCTCCTCTCTGCTCAGCCCTGCCAGGCACTCCCACTCTGCTCCTCCTCCCTCCCTGCTGCCTAGCAATCTTGGGCTGGGGGCTGGGGCTGGTCACACCCTCTGCCTCTGCCAGCTCCCACCTTCCCACCCTCTGAAGCCAGGAGGGACCTTCTGAGTTCCCAGACAGCGGCGCTTTCCCCTCTCCCAACCGTGAGACTTTTCTCCAACCTCAGGGCCGGTCGCCCTTCGGCACCCAGTGCCCTGCAGACCTATCAGGCTTGGGGAGTCAGTGCCCCACCCCCGAGGGAGCCTCCCCCCTGCATGGGGCGCTCGACTCTGACCCTAGGGCAGGCACAGAGCTGAACACCCTGAGAAATAAACCCAGAGAGGAGGGAGGGGAGAGGACTGGTGAGCAGAGCGACAGGGCAGCAGAGAGGAGAGCCGCACTTCTTAACCCAGCGGCAAGGGCCCGGGGAACAGAGCGCCAGAGTGCAGGCCAGGCCGCTGCCGCCGCCCCCAGGTGGGCCTCCACCCCGCCGCCTCCTCGAGCCTGCCTGTCCTGGAGCCAAGGGTCCGAGATGATGTATTTTTGGGTATGTACCAAGCGGGGACCGCTGAGTTGTGTTCTTGGCTCCGGCAGACCTGGGGCTGAGATGCTGAGAAAGCACAGAATGCCCCCCCACTCCCACGCCGGCAAGTGCCCCCTCCGCGCCTCTCCCCAGGACCCAGCCAGCAGGGTGTGGGGCTCAGGGGTGTCCCCACAGGCCAAGTGCTGCCTGTGGTGGGCAGGGGGTCCGAGTAGGGGGCGCTGGGTGGAGACCCCGAATGCCCTGCGTGGGGTGCACTATCTGTCCCCCTCTCCCTGCTACCCAGCCTGGCCCTTCCTAGAGTCCCCAGGGCAAACTTGGGGTGGCTCCCAAGACCCAGCACACCCAGCCCCACATCTTATCTGCTCCCTTCCTCCCTCCCTTCCTCCCTGAGCTACAAAATCAGGGAGGAAAACTGGATCTTGGAAAGAATAATGGGGAACGTAAATGTGAGCCCCCAGCCAACAGCCCCAGTGCTCTGAGCAAGGGGGTGGGGGGACCCAGGACGCTAAGGGGCCCCCCTGGTGAGAGGAAGCCTCTGAGCCAGCACACCTTCTCCTTCCCCCACCCTTGGCAAAGGAAATGACAGTACACAGGCCAGGGCGGGGGGTCTCAGCCAGCCCTGGGCAAGGAGCAGTGGGGAGGCAAGGCAGGAAGGGCCCCCACTGCAGGGTGAGGAGAAACACATCCTTCTAGTTAAGCTGGGCTGAACTGGAAGGAGAGGACTGGTGTGTGAGTGTGCGTGTGCGTGTGTGTGCACGCACAGCACATTTTTCCCACGATCTTTGGCCTCCAGGCTCCCATGGACGTGGTTTGGAAATCTGTGTGAATTTTGTGCTTTCCTTTGAGGGAGCACTTTTCCCCTGGGCCCAGCCCAGTGGCCCCAGCCTGAGCACTTCCCAGGCTATGGGCTTCCCCACATCTCAGTGCTTCTCCCTGGCCCTCAGCCTGTCCTGCGGCTTCCTCATCCAGGACCACAGCCTGTCCCGGGCTCCAGGGGAAGCGCTCAAGGGCCCAGGGGACCCCACTGGGAGGGACTGACCCGGGAACAGGTGTTGTGGGGTCCACCCTGGGCGGCTGGACCAGGGTTGGGCCGGGAGTCAGCAGGAGAGACCAGGCAGCCACAGAGAAGGGATCAGTGGCCCCTGGTAGCCAGGACGACTGTGATCAGGTTCCTGGCGGTAGTCACAGGCCAAGCTCTGCTGAGTCCTGCAGACCACTCCTAGTCCAGGCAGAATTGGGGCCAGGATGTGCCCAGAGGCTCCAGGTCTCCATCCTTTGCCAAGGCCGTTGGCTCTGCTGTAAATGCCCTGGCTGTCCCCGCCCCCCCCCCCCCCCCCAGTAGCCCAGCTGTGTCTGTTCTGCAAATTCCTCCTTCTTCAAGGCCAGCCTCAGGGGGCACTGCCCAGGGGACACATCCCAGCACATGCAGGCAGAACAGCGTCCTCTCTGCATCTCGACTCTAGGCGGTGGCACCAGCCTGGCATTTGTGAGCTGGCTCCTGGTCCCCCCTGTGGCCTGAGAGTCCCTTCGGAGCCTGGCAAGGGCAGGAGATGCTCCTGTGGGGCTGAGTGGGGGCAGAGTGGGCACTCTGCTTCTCACGGGGCTGCCGGCTCCTCTGGGGTCTTGCCTCCCAGAACCCCCTCCCTCTGCCAGTGCTGTCTGTCCTTGCCCACACTCCCTGGCAGGCCCTGGGGACGCATGGTCCCTCGCTGAATCTTTGAGGCTGTTTTAGGACAGGGGTGAAGCCTGCCCAGGAGAGCCTCCCCATCTCATCTTCCAGAGCCAGGCTCCACGTCCAGGCGGGGGGCTGATGCCCTAGAAAGAACGGTGGGTACAGGTGGCACGCACAGAATCTCCTCTCCTGGATCCACCTCCCCGAGCCATGCCCCCCACCCCAATTTGGGACACGGCACCCAAACTGCCAGCCCCCGAGTCAGCACCCCCCAGCCCCAGCCCCACACATTTCCTCGTGTCTGCGAGCTCCTCAGACTCAGCCGACTGAAGCTGCTCAGTTCTCTTCTGACCACTTTTTCCTTCTTTGTCCTACGGATCGCGGGAGGGCCCCCTGCACCAGCCAGCCCCATGGGCTATGCCATTTCCCTCTGCCCCCTTCCTCCCTGCCCTAGGCCCGGCCCCCAGCACCGGCAGCCAGGGTCATGCCCTCATGCCCTCCTGTCCCAGCGGGTCAAGTCTAACTTTCTTAGCCTGGAGCACAAAGTTATTTCTGATGGGGCCTGTTTAGTCCCAGCCTCAGCCCCTGCAGCTCCTTCACCTTCCCATGACCCCTGTGGTACAGCCGGGCTGAGCTGGCCCCCTCCTCAGGCATGTTCCTCCTAAAACACCCTACCATCAGTCCCCCCCCAATCTCTCCCCTCCATTAGCTGGCTCCTCCCTTCCCTTCAGGATAAGCCTGCTGGGAGGGAGACAGGAGGGGCTGTGGCATGGCAAGGGCCAGGCAGCTTAGATGTCACCGCCTCCAGGAAGCCTTCCTTGACTACCCCACAGCGAGGTGTTGTTCCTTCCTCTTTTCCTACCCCTATGCACTGGTGGGAGGGTGCTATCATTACCCATATACTCTGCCATCTCTCCTCCTCCAGCAGCCCCCTCCAGGGCCCTGACTGGGTCTTGCTCAGCCTTTTCTGATGCCCACATTGTGACTGCCACTTGCCAGGGGCTCCAGAAACCTTGTGCGCTAGAATGAATGAATGAGTACATTCCAAGGGGCAAGGTGGGGCCTCTGAAGGCCTTTCTAGCCTTCCCTCCCATGCATCCCCAGCTGGCCTTGAGCTGAGGGTCACTCAGCTGACCACACATCTTCCCATGCTCTGCACACCATGTTTCAAGGGGACATTGGAGGTATTGTTGCTCCCACTTTAAAGCTGAGAAAGTTGCAGCCCACAGTTCGTGGTGAAGGGAGACAGTGATGAGCTGGGACCAGGGCCTGGCCGTGGTAAAGCAGGGGTTGGGTGCAGAAGGGACCAGCCGTCCCTGGCCTATCCAGCCCAGCCATGGAGGGTGCTCCATGGTGAGTTTGCCACTGGTCCGTGAGAGAGGCCTGCCACCTGCTTTGGGGGCATCTCTGTCTTTGGACCGTCTGACCTGGGGACTCAGCTGGAGGAGGCCTGCCACTGAGGAAGGCATACAGAGGGGCCTGGGGTGGAAAGGGCCTGGCCTGGGTTCCAGCTCTGCTGCTCAGAGCTGTGTGACTTCAGGGAGTCACCAAACCTCTCTGAGCTCCAGGTACCTCGTCCGCAGAATAGATCCCGATGCCACTGTGCAGACGGATGAGAATCAGACACAGGTCACAATTCTGTGCCCGTCACAGCAGGAGAAGGGACAGGGTGCCCCGGGCTGGCGTGACCTTCTGTTGTTCTCACCCACTTGGGCTCTGCTCAAGGACTCATCTCCTCACCCAAAAGCTTCCTCTGGCTTCGCTGCTAAGGGACAGAGTCTACACCTGTTGTTGGGCCTGTGCTGTTGGTGGCCTGGGTCCACCTTCCTCCCCAACACCCTACAGGATGTGCAAGGAGGAAACGCAGGCTGACGGGGTGTCCAGCGTCCCTTAGCTGCCCCAGGCAGAGCCAGGACTGGAACCAGTTCTCCCCACAAAGGCTTTCCTGCCCTCACTGGCCTCGGAGCATGCACTCCTGCGGGGTCTCCCCTCCCACCCCTTCCCAGTCCACAGCTGACGTCCAACCCTCTGCACCCGGTGGGGCCCCCGTGAGGTCTTCCCTAAACCCTGACCATCGATCCTCTCTTACGGTTGGCACCCCCAGACAGGGCACCGTGTGTGGGCAGGCGACGTGTCTGCACGGTTGTTCTAGCCGTGCCCGGCCCAGGGAGGAGCTTGGCAAACACTTGTGGGAGGGAGGGATGGAGGGATGGATGGAGAGAGGGAGGGAGGGATGGAGGAGGAAGGAAGGAGGGATGGAAGGGCTGGTGGTGGCACGTCTGTGAGTAGCAGCATACCCGCCATAGCTGAGCATGAGCAGGGATGCTTTCCAGAGCCGCCTCCTGCGTAAACCCCAGGCGTGGGGCCAGAGTGTGGTGTGACTTGGTGGTTGATGGGGCTGTGGCCCAGAGCAGACAGGGGACCCACGGCCAGACTGTCCTCCCACCATGGCTGGGCTCAGCTCAGAGGTGCACAAGGTTAGGGTGCGGGAACCGAAAGACCTCAGACAGATGGATGGTCAGACAGATGGCCTGGGGAGAAAGGCACAGGCCCAGGGTGTGTGAGCACCTGGGGGGGTGGCTGGCATTTGCCCCTGTGCAGGAAGAGGAGGAGTAGGGAACTGGTAGCGGGGCTCTGTCCTGCAGCCTTGGGTTGCTGGCGGGAGAGGCTGGGGGTGGGGGCGCCGGTGGGTGGCTTCGTAATTGGCTGGCAACAGGCAGAGATGCCAAAGCAAAACTCTCCAAATTAGCAGTAATTGCAGGAGAAATAAAGAGCAAACAGGGCGAGCTGAATGAGGTTTTCTATAAATATTATGTTTTTTAAAGTTTGCCCTGGAGTAATAGAAGCTGTTTAAACGCTAATATCCTGTCTGTGCATTTAAAAAGCCTTATAATGAGGATTTAGTGTCTTCTTTTCCTGAGGCCTGGGATCTGGGGGCCCCTGGGTCTCCAGCCTCCTCTCTCCTGGGCAGCTCAGGATGGGCACCCCCAGGAGTGTGCAAACCCCCCCTGAGCCGGACTGGATGCAGCCTCAACACCCCCAGGCAGTTGCAGGTGCCCCACGGTGCCCGGGGCCTCCAGGAGCCCTGCACCCCCTGCCCTGCCTGGCTTGCTTTCCTTGCTCCTTTCCCCTCCTTTCCTCCTCCTTCCAGCCAGCGAGGCCAGGCCGCAGCAGGATTCTCTGGGTCTGAATCCCTTTGCTCAAGACTTGGCCGCCCCTGGCTCATTTTGTCAAGGCCGAGAGCCGCAGGGTCGCCTAGACCTGCCGGCCGCCTTTCCCCTCGGCCAGCAGGGGGGTAGCTTGTCTAACTAATGAGGAGATGGGCGCTCCTGGATGAGGCACCTACAGGATGATGTCCGGTTTGATTAGAACCATGAAGCCAAGTGTTCGTTCATGCCAGCAACAAGTGCACAGGCATTTTCAAGTGGTGAGGGAGAATAGGGTAGGAGACAGCCCCCTGCATCGCCGGAGAGGCCGCTCGGGCAGGGCCCAGACCCAGTTCGGAAAACTCTGGCTAGGAGCCCCCAAGGGAGCTCCGCCTTAGGCCATCGGAGAAGAAATGCAGCCCCCCGGATTCCATTTCTTCGTATGCCTCTGGTCTGCTGGGGCTGCATGGGACACAGGCTGACCCTGGCCTTGTTCACGGAGGGGCTTCACGACACTGGTCCACCCAACAGCCCCTGGTGCCACTGTCAAGCGCAGAAACGGGTCTGGATGCCGTGGCATTTCCTGGGCTGGTGCGGGCGGCCCCCATGTGGAAGCTTCCCCCTCGTCCACAATTCCCAATCCAGGCAGGTGCAGACGGGCAGGAGGAGATGCCCAGGCTGGGGTGCTGGGCTGGCCACACAGTCCGATTGTGACCCCAGCAGCCCATCTGCCCCCCGGGGCACGAAGGTGCCCGGTGCTGCGTCTGCGGGGGGTGGGAGGCAGGAGGAGAGATCTCACTCACAGCCCATCAACACCTGTTGGCAGCGCCGGGTCCGCCGTGGATACAGTGTCCTGGGTGTGAGGCGCCTCCAGTGGGGTCAGCAGTCCTGGGGAAGGCTCAGTGCCCCTGCGCCCGGGGAAGGACTCAGCAAGCTTGCAAAACAGCAGCTCAGGAATAAATCAGGCAGGGCAGGAAGCTGTGCTCTGAGCCGTGCTGACCCCAGTCACAGGCATGCCCACTGGCTGCAGGCTCCTGGGGAGGGACTGCGAGGCGAGGGCTGCTCGCCTTCTGCCATCATTTTGTCTGGCCCAGTTTGACGATCTCTATACACAGGGCCCTGGAAGGAGGCACAGGTAAATAATGTGGGACGGCCCGAACTGATGGGCGAAGACGAAGATGCTTGGGGTGGTTGAGTCCCAAGGCCTCTAGACCAGGAACTTGCTCCCTTCCCCACATCCTTCACCATCCCTGGAAGATACAGGCAGGGAGATGCATCCCACCTACCTGCCCCCCCGCCCAGGCAGCCCTAATCTGGTCACAGGAGAAACGGGGGACTCTAACCCGTTTCCATTATTAAAGTGTTCCCGTCTGGAATGAGGCTGAGGTGACATCCACATCCAGGTCCCAAGGAAGTGGTGGGGAGCCGGGGACGGGGGGACCCACTCCTGTTTCTAACCCAGTCCCATCCTCACCCTTCCCAGCCCCCTAAGCTACTGAGAATTGGGGACTGCTAGAGACCTTTGTGGTTCCCACAGAGCCGAGAAGTAAAGACCACGATGGCGACCACGATGGCAGCCACGCTCCGCAGGGCTGGGTGGGCGGTGTCTGGATTTTCTGCTGAAAGAAGCAGGTTGCTCTGAAATCTAATCTCTGCAGCTAATGAAGAACGAGGCACGAGTGGGCAAGTGTGGGGCAGGGAGTGGGGTCCCTGGGGGCAGGAGGCAAGGCAGGGGTCCTCCAGGAAGGAGAAATTGGGAACAGAAGCCAGGCTGTAGGGGAGAAGGGAGGAGCATCTGGGGGGGCAGGGCACATCGGGGAAGAGTGGGGAGTGGGCTTCCTTGGACGTGGACCCCTCCGCTGGGCCGAATGGCTACGAGGAGAGAGGGTGGGGACAAACCTCGGTCAGGCGCGAGAGGACTCCCACTCTAGCCTTGAGGAGGCGGGGGTGGCCAGGGAGTCTAGAGACTTGGATGTCTTCTCTGAGGATAGAGGACAGAGACCCTGCCCCCGCTCCCCACCCTGGCCCTGGTGTGGTTGAGGATCTTTGGTGTTTGTCAATTCCTAAAATGCAGCAGAACCCAAGCAGGGAGGGCTGCTGGCTGGTTGTCTTTGAAGGCACAGGGGACCGGAGCCTTGGGGGGTTTGGCGTGTCCAGGGCCTCCTGAGCCAGGCCAGGGAGCTCCCTGTCCTGCATCCCCATCCCCAGCTGTGAGCCTGGTACACCATGGGCGTCCTACACAGGTGCCGAGCGAGGGAACAAGCGGATGTCGGGGTTTCACAGAGCACTGGGCAAGCGCCATGGAGCATTTTCAAGGCGAGCCTGGCCATTGGAAGCTGCCCCTAGTTCTGGTGAAGGCGTTTGAGATGCCGGAGAGTGGGAAGTAAATCCTGGCAAGAGGGGGTCAGAAGTGGGGAGCAATCAGGGGATGGCCCTGCCGGAGGCTGAGAACTCACTTCAGGATGTCTGTGTCGGAAGGCCCCCAGGGACCGGACCCCAGGAACAGGGCACCTCCTGGCTGGGCAGGGCACAGGGGTCCTCCGGAGCTGCTGGTAGGGCCGGCAGGCCCCCTCACCCCCGTCCCCGGGGCCCCACGCCAGCGTTCACCCGGAACTGATCCATCTGCTCAGCCAAAACCACAGTTCTGTTCATTGTGGTTTCAAAACTTAATTATGGAAAGATGTTGGGATTAAGGACCCCTCCATTTATCTTCCTCCAGCCGTTGCTTGTCGGCAGCTGGGATGTGGAGCGTCCCGCGCACCGTGCTGGAGGGGAGTGGGGAGATGCGGCCCGGGCTGGCTTTGGCAGGGTCAGAGTCTTTGTTCGGCCCTGTCCCTCCCACATGCCCAAAGCCACAGCCCCCACAGGACACAGACAGTACGGCCCCATTGCACATTTCACTCCACATGTGGGGAAACCTCCTTCCTGGGACGCCTCCCATCCAGCCCTGCCGGCCCCGCCCCTGCTCCACCACACGAGGCATGTGGGCTGGTTTAAGACCACGGGGCCCGGGTAACCTCCGAAAGTCGGTGTCCAGAAGCCGAGGCTGCAGGCTGCTGCCTTTCTCCACCCCTGCACACCCGGCGGGGCACGAGATGCTCGGTGACAGGGCGGGTGGACGTTCACACATCACCTACCTCGGCCCCATCTTCCTGAAAGGCAACCTGGCAGATTGAAACAAGAGCAACCCAACCCTTTGACTCCATAATCCCACTCCGGGGACTGGATCCTCGGGAAATAACTCAAAGGAAGAAAAAAGCTCGAAGCACCAAGCTATTTATAGCCGCAGAAGCAGCCCCACCGGCTAGATCCTACCTGTCCGGCAGCCAGGTGTTAGTTACGTGAACTATACAGTAGCCGCTCGACAGGGATATTATGCAGCCTTTAAACCTGAAGCTCAGGAAAACTGGACACGGGGAAGGTGTCTTTGAAATATCATTAAGTGAAAAAGTAGGACACCTGATTACAACTAGGTAAAAATTATAATTACATAGAGATAAAGCTCAGATGAGGCCACAGAGAAATAGAGATGGTGGGCTAAGATGAAGAGGTTGGGGGGTCTAACTCTGAAAAAAAAATAGAGGAAATAAGTAAAAGTTAACAAAACAGTCTCCCTCCAAGTCCCCGGCCCCATGTGCTGTGGGGGTTATCTAAGCCGGGGAGGAGCTGCGTCCGTCTGTCCCGTCTGCCGCCAGGTTCTCTAAAGCACCCTCCTTGCATCCTGGAAATGCTGTCCTTATATGGGCAGCGTGAGCCCCGCACACACCACCTCTGGCTGAGTGTCCCCAGGCCGTGCCTTTATGGAGCAGAGGCAGCGCTGACCCTTGTGTGGGTCACTGGGAACACGAATGGGGCCAGTCCCCATGCTCACAGGTGCAAGGAGCCAACGCAAAGGGAGGAGGCCCACAGCTGGGTGGCCTGGGCAGAAGAAGGGAAAGACTGTGCAGACCGAGAGCAGCCCGAGCCGGGATGCAGGGTGATAGCTCACCTGGTGGCAGGGTGGGAGCAGGGCCAGAGAGAGCACGAGCAACCCCAAGCATGGGGACGTGGCCGGGGACAGTTCTCACTCAGGCTCCAGCAAGGGGCATCCCTCATCCGGGGCTACTCAATTCTGTTCGCCTGGGACCGACATTCCGTGAGAAGGCCAACAGCTGACTGTTTTTTCAGGCAAAGACGACACAGGGGAACCAGCCAGAAGCTGGAAATTGTCCAGAGAGAGGAGAAGTCAGCCGGTGGTTGGAGACCCCAACAGAAGGGAAGCCAGTGCCTCGATGCCCCCTGCCCCAGCCCAGTCCCTGAGTGCCGCTGAGCCCGAGGCTCCCCTCTGTTGGCAAGTGTCAGGACCTCTGGCTGTTGGCTGGGCTGCCCTTGACGGGTGAGGATGTGGTGGAGACGTTCGGGCGGGCAGATGGGGAACCGTGCTTTTCTGCGGTGGCCGTAACAAGGCTCTCCCTGGAGCTGCAGGACAGAGACCAGAGCGAGGCAGTGGGATGAGGACAGAGCGGGGACACGGAGCCCAGCCGGAGCGGCCGCGCCACCTCCCTCGGGCGGTTGTAGCCCATACTGTTTACAGAGAGAGGCAAGACGTTGATTAATCGCACAACTAAATAAATCATCATTTCCTTAATGCAGGGGCAAGACTGGCCAGATTGGAAGGAGCTGAAGTTGGAAAAGGAGAAGGAACAGGGAGAGAGAGAGAGCACGCACATGGGGGTGCCTGGGGCCCCGGCGTGTGCTGAGAGGAGTTCCATGAAGGCAGATGCTCCCCTGAGGGCAGGACTGACACTGGACAGATGTCCCCCTACAAAGGGGGTGCCTGGCTCAGGACCTGGGCTGCAAGGGAGAGGCACCCAGGCAGGCCCGTGTGAAGAGCCCTTCTTCTAGATCATCCTGCTCCTGGGGGACGTCTCGAGAAAAGCCAGGTCCCTTTGCCCCAGGGGCTGACCTCACAGTCCACTGGCCCAGGGTCCCAGCAATGGCCCGGTCACTGGGAATGGCCTGGGAAGCCTCCCAGCTGAGTTTGCAAGGCACACCGACCAGCTCCACTTGCTAGGGGTGAGTGTCTGGGAGGCACAGCACCCAGAGCCTCTGGCCTCAGCCCACAAGCGGGGGATGAACCGAGGGCCCTCTCAGGTCCAGCACTCATCTTAAATATACGTGGAGAAAGGTTTTCACTCTGCGTCTGTCACTGTGGGGTGGGAAGGAGCCGTGTAATTACCAGCCCCAAAGTGCAAGAAGATCACTAGTCACCGGTAATAATCATATTCATATTTTTTTTCTTAATTTAAAAAAACCTACTAATTATAATAGTAGGAAGTACTTTTAACCCTACAAATGTTTTTAAATAATTAATACCATTAGGGAGACTGAAGAACAAAAAGTTGTTATGGCTCTTTTTTCTTGAAGTGAAAAACTCTGGATTTCAAATCTTGGCTGCCTTAGTCTAGATCTTTCCCCCCAGAAGCAGAGCTTGAGATAAGGTGTTCTGTGCAGGAGACTTATTTTGGGAAGTGATCCGAAGGAAAGCGGGCTGGGAAAAGTGAAACGGTGGGGGTGGGGGGGGAGGCTGATCCAGGGTAGATGATTGAGTTGAGTGCAGGGGCAACAGGGCAGGGGGCTCAACCCCCATAGGATTTGGGGATGCACCTCCAAAGTGTCCACAGGAGGGGTGGAGGAAGGGAGTTGTAACCGCCGGCCCCCATAGCCCATTGGGAGGATCGTACCACAGGGTGCGAACTCGCAAGTACCTCCAGGTCTGCTCCTGCATCCCTTCCTGCAGACATCGCACGTGGTCGGGGCCCGGGGGGAGGGGGGACAGAGATGCATCAGGCAAGGGGCCATCAGGGTACACCCGGGGAGCCCTGATTGCTGGAGCAAAAGCTGGGGCAGAAAGGGAAGCTGGGGGGAAGTGGGCTGGGGTGCAAGAAGCACATGAGTCCATCCACCTCTTGCACCCCCATGTCATATCCAGTCCATCACAGACCCTTCAAGGTGGCAGCCAGCCTCATTCACCCTTGGGAGTCAGCGCTCATCTCTCCTTTTGAGATGAGCCAGAGAAGCCTCACCACTTCTTATTCGCCGCAGTAGATACACCTCTAGCACCACTGGAATGTGTGAGCTGTGTCTTGGACCCGCTGCAGAGCCTCTCTGGCTCTGGGACCTCCTCAAAACTGGTAGCCTTTGGAGACCCTAATATATGCTGCCCCCAGGTCCAAAGAGGCCACTAAGTGCCTCCTTCTTGGTGGAAGGAGAATAGGACACAGCAACTTGCCTTTGCATAAACATCAAGGCGATGTTCCAGAATGTCCCGGACTCTAGGTACTTCATCGATGTGGCAGGCTATGGATCTTCCTAGAGTTCATTTCTCACCCCCAGACACACGTATGTCCTCCTGGGGCATTCGGGGTACTTACCTCTTCCTGCTCATCCGATCCAAACAGCATGGTGGGTGAGCATGGTGTTCTCTACAATGTCGAAATGACCGGACAGCATGATAACAAGCCACAGAATCATAACAGCCCTGTGGCAATACAGTACATGTGTGTTGCTGTGCTTTTTGTATAAAAGCAAAGAGGTTTTACCCCTCAGTGACCATGTCCCAAGTGATGCAGGCGGTGTTGGTCAGCTCCGGGGAGGAAGCATGCAGTCTGTTTGGAGGCGTGGGTACCTCCATGCTAGCCCACCATCCTCCACCATGATTCGTCTGCTCCCTATGGGGGAACTTGACAGGGATATGCTAGGGACCTCCACCCTTGCTTCCTTCAAGTCTAATCTTGATTGCGGGTCTAGTCTCCACAGTTTTCCCATGCTGGGTGGGGTGTCCCCAGCGGTTGTCACAAGCCTGTTTGGCATCAGCAATGGGCTCCTCAGCAGTGTCTGATTTTGACCACCCAGCTCTAGAATCCCTTCCTGAAGGACTTCGTTAGCTCGGTTCCCCCAGAAACCAGGCCCTGGGAGAAGTGCTGACTGGCAGGGAGTGTACTGTGGGAAGCACACAGGAGTGAGGGGCACTGGGGATAATAAATAGGGAAAGAGGGAGTACCAATGCAAGGGCATTTCATTGAGCTGATCACCCCTGTGGGCAACCAGAGCAGTCCCAAGAGGGAGCTTAGGAAGAGCCAGGAGTGAATCGACCTGAGGGGTGGAAGAGGGAGCACTATCCTCTGGTCAAGGATTGCGCCACACAGCTTTCACCCCTCTCCACACTCCCAGGTTTGCCCATGCATCAGAATGGCTCCTGGTGGTGTCCCAAACGGCAGCAACGGAAGAGCCTGTGAGCAGAGAGTGGGCGATGGGCAATGTGCTGGGGGGTGGCGCTGTCAGAAAAGATGGGTGGGAGGTAGTGCGTGGGAGCTGTCTGATGCGTGGGCTCAAGTTGGGAGACCTTGGGCAGGTCCCCCGCCTGGGCCTCACTCTTCCTGTGTGTAGCACTGGATTATTAACCATTCTCCAGGGGGTGTGAGAATCACTGGAGATGGTGCTGGCGAAAGCTTTGTGAACTGTACAGCTCTGCCCTGGCGAAAGGGATTTGCTGTCATTGTGCAGGAAGCTGGCACCCTGGATGAAGCCCCCATGGTTTCCTGGGGCTGCCTCTCCTTCCAGTAGTGCTCTGATTCCCAGGCTTCCCCGCTTTCGATGGGACAAGAGGTCCCTGTAGATTAGACAGCAGGAGGCAGCACATCACACCTCAGATGCACCCTGGGGTTTGTGCTTCTCCCTCTGCAGTCCTCCCCCATCTGGCCCCTGCCCCACTCCACCCCCGGTGCCAGGAGGGAAGCCTTGTCAGTACCTCCGAGAGCACCCAGGGGACCGAGGGCATTCTCCCAGTAATGACTGCTGATGTTTCAGAGACGTGTGTCATCACCCCAGGCTTGTGACAGCTCAGTGAAGCAGGCAGGGGAGGAGGACGAGACAGCCGCTGTTGAGAGGTGGTGGCGTTGGTTTGAAGCAGAGCATTTGCGTTGTCTGCTGCAGGGGAGGAGGCGCAGAGGAGGTCTGAAAGTTGAAGAAAAGTTTTCAGCAAGTTTGCCCGAGTCTGCCCCGGGCTCTCCATCAGTCTCCCCCAGCCTCCAGTGGAGTCAGAAAGGGGGGGGGGGAGTGGGGGGGAAGGAAGCATGTTGCAAGGGGTGAGGGGGCAGGGATGCGAGCACAGCACTGGGGGAGCGTGGAGGGACAGGGGTTCCACCTCCGACATCTCCGGGGAGCGAGAGGAGTTTATGATTGCAAAAGTGTGATCGTCTTGCAGAAGCGTTGGAAGTGCTCTAAAATGATGGCAATCTCTGGAGAGGGTGGATGGAACTCACCAGTGCCCCAGAGCCGGAAGAGCCCCCACGCCCACAGGCAGGTTCAGGACCAGGGACAGCGGCCTGGGCGTCTTGAGGAGCCTGTGTTTGTTTGGCTCACTATCCCCTGAAAACCTCACCTGTGCTCAGGGCGGGAAGCTCTGTTTCCTGTAGCCATCCCCAGTGCTGCAGGGAGCAAGATATCCCCCGGTTCCCCCACCTCTCCCACTCCATACACCTCCCCACATCCCCCTTGAAAGTATCCAGAATTCCCTCTCTCGGCCCCTTGACTTTGGAGCCAAAAAGGGCAGATCTATTCCAACTTGGCAAACAGGAGACAGTACCCCTTGGTGGAAGGAAGGGCTCCTTGTTCGGGCAACACTGTTTAGGGGCACCTCTGTTGCCCCACTTACAGCTGAATTGGGTCAAGATGGTTTTACGTGGCCCTTTTTTGTTTTTCTTTTGTGGGAAGCGAGGTGATGTTTACAAGAAACTAGGAGAGGATGGGAGAGAGAAGTGGGGTCTTAGGAAGAACAGAGGTGTGGGAATGGATGGAGAAGGAGCTGAAGGCGGTGGAGAGCTGGAGGCTGGGATGGGCTCATCCTGAGGGACCCGGGACATGGCTGGCCCAGCTGCCCACTTCCAGAGATGCCCAAGGCTACGTGGGTTTCTTTTGCTTTGGCATCCCCCACATGGCCTCTGCACCTTGTCTCTGCATAAGGCAGCGGCTCGGGGGCTCAGACCCACTCTCGAGGTCAGTTTCTTGGGTTTTGTCTCCTTTCCCTCACAAAAATGTGCTCTCTGTGCAAAGTTCCCTTTTGTTTTTTTTATTGTTGAGTTGATGTATGGGTTTTTGCCAACCCAGCAAATCTTTCTTGGCTTCAGCGACTCCCTGTGGACACGCCCCGTGAAACCTCCTGGTCCAGCTCACTGCCCCTTCTCCGGTACAGCAAGAGCTAGATGGTGTAGAGTCATAGGGCTCTGCTCACTCACTGCCAGCCTCCTGGGGCCCCTCTGCCCCTCTTGGCTTTCTGCTGAGGCTGCCCCTAATGCTTATGCCCCACATCCTGTTGTGTCTCCATCTGTGGAGCTTGCGGCTTCTTCTTCTTATATTCACTCCCGGATTAGGGGGCAGCATTAGTGATGTGGCCGACCACCATACCTGCTGATTGATAAGGGAACTTTGGGTTTCCCCCTGGAACCTGATCTTTTGACCCACTGGGGTTGGCCAGGGCCAAGAGCACGTGTCCTGTGGGCTTGGCACTCTCCAGGGGCCCGCCGGTGCTCCTGTCCATTTCGAACACACTGACAGGTTGAGCCCAAACCGTGAGGCTGCTCTGTTTAGGACACATATGCTTTAGCCATTTGCCACCTCACCGAGCCTTGGGCAATAGTTAGGGTACTTTTCTCCCCATTTTACAGATAAGGAAACAGACTTGGAAAGCTTTAGAACAGGATTATCTGGTAGACCTTTCTAGAACCGTGGAAATGTTTGATATCTGCATTCGGTCCAGTAGCCACTAGCCACATGTGACTGCTGACCCCTTGAAATGTGCTGGTGCAATGGAAGAACTAGAGCTTCTCTTTGACTTCATTTTAATTGAGGCTTTGGAGACTTGCTTAGGAGCGTCTACTTACTTTCATAGCTGGGACTCAACCAGGCTGTTCTGAGTCACTTGTTCCCACCCAGAGATCACTGGCGCCTCAAAGTCCGCTGTTGGGTTCAGACACTCCAGATGCCTGGCCTTCACCTCTCCCTTGACTCTCACCTGGGCTAGTTTCCCTCTCCGGAGAGGAAAGGTCTGTAGCTCAGCATGGTGGGGCCACCAGGCGCACTCCTGCCCTGATTCTGATGCCCACCCTTGCTGGGGGGAGGGCAGAATAAAGGAGAGCTATAGGAGGGACCCGTCCCAGTGAGACAGCAGGTGTGAATCCCTCTGAGGGGCCTGGCCTGCTTCATACCAGCTTGCGGGAGAGGGGGTGCCCCCCCCCGAGTGGCTGGTGCTCGACTGCAGCAGTGATCAATAGCTTCCTTCTCTGACAGCCACTGGCCACCCTGCCTCTCCCTTCGGAGAAGACAGACTGAGCCGCTCAGACCTTATAGCACATCTTCCCGCCCTGTTACCGCAGTCGCACCCTCTCTGTGGGGTCTCACTCCACGGGGCCCAGGGTCTTCCAGATCCGCTCCTCCTCTCCCTGGGCACTAGCTCTCCTTCACGGTCTCCCAGCTGGGCTCCAGATGATTCTCAGCTTCGTGTGCTCAGCATCTTTGTGCGAGTGGATTTGTATCTCAGCCCTGGACAGTGTAGAGAATGAGGCTTCAGATAGCTCAGAGGCATGGATGGGGCTGCTGGCTTCCCTGAAAATCACACCAGAGTGGCCAGAAGGCCGGACAATAGGCTGCAAATGGGAGGGGGGTGCCTTAGCTTCTCTGAGCCTCAGTTTCCCCTGCTGTAACTGTCCATCTCACAGGGTTGCTTGGGGCGCGTTGAGGGGACATATGTGAATGAGCTTCATGGGCTGGAGTGCAGGACACAGATGTCACTGTGGCCTTGGTGCTGGAGCCCCTGAGAGCCGGGAGGACATCCGAGTCAACCTCCCCTCAGTACGGCTGTGTGGGTGGAGAGGAGGCAGGGCGTGGATGGGGCAGAAGCTCCCAGGAGGCAGCAGCCACTTAGGGAACTTCCCTTCTGGTCTGGTCCAGCGCAGAGAAGGACCAAGTGTGCCATTGCCGGACAGCTCACCCCACACTCTCCTGACACAGAGCAAGGCCCCCAGGTGGAGAAGTCAGCATGCTGGGAAAATCGAAAGCACATACCAGAGTCACGGGTACATGCTGTCTTGGTTGCCTTGTGTAGGGTCAAGACACGTCACCCCTCCCCATACCTGGAGATCTCTGTGTTGGGGGGCAAGGATGGGGAAGAGAGGGGACAGAAAGATAGATTCATTGTGTCTTCTCCTTCCCTCCCTGCTTTGCAAAGGGACATGGAGTGGCCATAAAGAGGGGTATCCAGTTAGATACAACCACCTTGGCCACCAAAACTCACAGTTCTAGAGGGAAGACAGGTCTCTCTGCCCCGGCGCATGGAAGATATGTCTATTGAAAGAGATATCTGTTCCTGGGTTGCCCTGGGGAGAAGAGAGCTTGAAATAGCACCGGTGGAGGAAGGCGTGGGGAATGAAGGAGAGACACACACAAAGACAGAAAGACAGAGGGAGAGACACAGAGAGATAAGCCCAGGGAGAGACAGAGAACAAAATGTGGACACCCCTCCAGGGAGGGCTGCACGCAGGTGCCCACCTCATCTCTGCTTCTGCCTCTGCGGGAGAGAAAACACAGCTCATGGGATCCAGTGTGGCCCCCATTGCCCGCCTGTGCCCACCACCCGCGTAGGCAGAAGCCTGGAAGCAGAAATTAAGGTGTCTTCCATCCTCCTCCTGGGCTGAGCAGACATCAGGAGGGAGCCTTGGCATCCACCGCTTCGTTCTCAGCACATGTCGGTCCTCCCCAGGGGGTGGTCTGCGGCCCCGCCCACTTCTTCCTAGGGCACGCCCCTCACCACCAACCAGGGTGAGTTCTGAGAATGCAAACAAGTTTGAGCATAAGCCAGAACAAACAGTAATTAGGAAGGTAAATCCGATGCAAAAATAAGCATAATGCATTTCAAATTCAAATAAGAATATCTGTGGACTCTCTGCTCTTTCTGAATTATCAGTGGAACGTTCCACTCCATTTGCATAGATAATTTAGAGTTAACTGTACTTTCCATACCAAGGCCTGGGAGATGATCAGAGCAAATTCGGTCCATCTAGGTAGAGAGAAAGGAAACTCCTCTGGCCACTGCAGAGAGAAGGGGCCTAGAACAAAGCCCGGCTTTTGGAGGCACTCAGTAAATATTTGTTGCATTAATTAGCATGATTTATTGAGCATCTACTGTGTGCCAGCTCCTCTGTATACAGGATGTCTTTGAAGCCCCACAACCTTTGAGGGAGATATCGCTGTCCCATTTTTATAGATGCAGAAGGTAAAGCTCAAGATGTTGAGCTGCTTGCTCTGAGTCACATGGCTGGTCAGAACAGAAGTGGGCTTGCCTCCAGGTCGGGGTGGGTCCCAAGCCTGAGGGTGCACCACCTCCTGCTGGTGGAGGGTTCCAGAAGGGCTGAAGCTGCGTGTGTGATGGAAGGCAGGAGATAGGGGATTGCAGTTTTCCTACAAGCTCAGCTCTGCTTCTGTGCCTCCAGGAGAAGAGGGCAATGACCCAGACCCCACGGCTCTAGGGTCCCACTTTCCACCCTGGGACATTGTCTACTCTCTGTCTCAAGAGAAGGGCTCTGTTTCTTCTCCATCTGATGAAATGGAGAGAATGAGATGCACCCTCCTACCTCCTCCTCCCTGCCCTCTGGGGGCCTGGGGTGTAGAATGAGGCTGAGGGTATTCTGGGTGCCTGGGAACCGATCTGTCCAAAACACTGGGATGATGACGATAATTATTGCCATGCCCTGTATCACTGGAATGGAATTTCCAAGTCCTCTCATTCTACGCTGGAGAGGAAAATCAATGTGCTCTCCCAGGAGCCGAATGCAAACAAGGTGAGCCGCATGGGAGCTCGCTGCTGGGATGCTTTCTCCCATTGCAGGTCGGGAGGCAGAAGTGCCAGCCATGAGCTAAGCCCCAAAGCTGAGCAGTGCATAGCCTGTTCATTTCCTTGTCCCATCCTGGGCAGGAAGGAGACCAAGAAGGAAAGCTACCGTTGGCTTCTGGGCTGGTGGGGCCACCGTGGTGGGACATAACAATGACCCTGGTCCCAGACATCAGGACAGAGCAAACAGAGGGTCTAAATGGAGCAGACCCCATGGCTGGACATCTGCGTTTGGGGCGGGGGAATCAGTGTGTGCTTCCTGCCAACACAGACTTGGGTCTTCTGGGCCCCACCCCAGGAGGAAGCCCAGCTCACTGTTCCTTCTGCATCCTGCCATGGGCAGCCATTGTCACAGGCAGCATGACAATAAGGAGAGGATGGAGCCAGGCTGAGTGTGAAGACCCCGTGCCCCCGAGCTCCAGACCAGTGCTGCGAGCTGCAAATACAGCGCAAACCACAGGTATCCCTGTGCCCCCTGCCAGTAGCCACGTTCAGAAAGTGAAAAGAAACCAGTGAGATTCATTTTAACAGTATATTTAACCTGCCATAGCCAAAATACTGCTGTTTCAATGAGTAGTCAGATACACAAATTATTTTTCATTCTTTTTCGTTGTTCCAAGTCTTTGAAATCCCACTTGTGTTTTGCGCTCGCGGGAGCTCAAGGTGACTGTGTTCGACAACGCCAGGTCCAGAGAAAACTCTTGAAGAACCCGGAGGTGATCTGCACCCAAATCCTGGCAGAAGTCCCTTACTCAGGACTAGAGTTTCCTTATTAGAAGCCCCCTTGGGCCATCTGGTGCCTGGGATCCTAAAGAGAAGCGAAGAGGAGAAAGTAGCTCACATCCCTTTCTGCCACAGGAGGTGTAGGAATGAAGGCTGAGCCATGTGGAATATGGACAAAGTTGGTGTCTTGAGAAAGTGATCTATCTGATTTTTCTCTTACCATTTTTTTTTTTGCAAGGAGAATTGATCCACCAGATGGAAAGAACACCAGATTTTTTCCAGTGCTACCTTCTGTCTCCATCTCAATGATCACTTTTGCTCTGCTGATGATGACAGTTTCTCCTTCATAGTCTCTCCCACCTTCTCCAGACCAGGCTGGGAGGCATCAGGGATGCCCACCCCAGCCCCGATCACCCACTTACCCCATTGGTGTCTGGCCACCTTCACGTGTGCCAGTTTAAGTGGTTCTCCTAAATTGCCTCCAGAGAGGCGGTGAACCAGCTACTCCGTCCTCCAGAGAAGAACCTGGCCAGCTCAAGCCTCCACTGACCCTCTCCACGGCATTTACTCTCAAAAATACAATTCCAGTACAGTAAAGATTCTAGTCTCCCGGCGTGGATTTCCAATTACCCACACTCGGCCAAGTGGCAGCCACTTCATTATAATTCTGTAATTGCCATATAGAATTCCTATAAATTTGCTGTTAATTTTTAACCACCACATCCTTCTCTTAGAAAGTGTGACAATAATTTGAAAACCTATAGACGATATTTTTAAGTGGATAGAGGCAGAGTGGGGGGAATAAATCCAGCAGGGGCTAGGTCTAGAGGAAACCCTAATGGAACAGCAGTGGTGGTGAGCGTGAGAAGGTGAGTCTGGGGCTTCTTTCAACTTCCACGCAAACGTTTCTTCCTAATGTACGGCATGTTGGTGGCAGCAAGGATTGATCAGAGTCTGATCTGGGAAGATCCTGCTCTTAAATGAGAATGGCTTTGCACACGGGGTTCTCCGCTCACAGGCGCATTCCCTGCCCCCACTGGGAGGTAATTTACAAGCCCGGCTTCCGAGTGTAATCTTCCCGCATTGTACTGCTCCACGGTGCCTCCCCGAATTGCAACACGGACCAGGTCTATAAAAGATGCTTTGGAGGAACAGAGGAAATGGCAGTCACACAGGCATCCCCCCCACCTCCTCCACCGCCCCCCCCCCCACACCAAGCAAGTGAAGACCCAGGTGCTTAAGCAGAGAAATTAGCCTGCCTTTCAGGAGATGCTAATGAGGCAAGTTGTAAAGGGGATGAGGTTGAGCCAGAAAGGAAATTGTGGGGGCCCTGCAGAAGCCATGGGCACCAGGGACTAGCAGGGAGACTGGCCAGGTAGTCCTACCTAAGAGCAACCGGCTTCTCTTTGGGGTGGGGGTGGGGGTGGGGGTCTCAGGTGGTCAAAGAATGAGAAAGCCTAAAGACAGACTGCACCTGTGAGAATGTGCAGGGTCTCAAAGGGGTTTCATCTGCCAGGGAGGATGTTTCCATGAAAGGTGCCGTCATCAGGGCTAGCCATCGGCCACGTCCAGCAAAACAGTGAGGTCATTTACACCCATTGGTGCCTTGGATCAGGAAGGCAAGTAGGCAGTGCTGGACACCCTGGTCTGGCTGGAGCTGTCCCTGGTGCTGCAGATCCAAGTGCCAAGTCCTTCCAGCTCTCCTTCCCGCCTGCCAAGTCTGGTCCCTGTCCCCGCTCCTAGAAAAGGGGGATATTGGCTCCAGGCTGGGAGGGTTATCAGGCAGCAGCAGCGGTGAGAAATTGGGCCACAGAGCGATTTGAAGGTCCCAGCGTTTGATCTATTGCAGGGCTGGCTCCTTGCAGCTTTGCTGCCCCCGAGTTTGGTGACCTGAGAGAATTAAAGCTGCCTTAAATACAGTCTCTGTTGGCTGTATATTAATCAAGCAGGAATCAAAAGTCACAGCATCCTAGGGAAGTAAGAAAAGGCACAGACGGCCCCCCCTGTCCTAATGCAGCAACTCTCAGTGGGAGGAAAGCCTGGAGCTGCTAAGACAGCACACAGGCCCTCAACCGGCTGCCAGCCTTCCCCAAACCTCCTTGCCAGTGAATTCTCAGAAACCTTGTGTCTTGGCACTGGAGGGTTGTGTTGATGCCAAACAGTGCTGGACCCCACTGCCAGAGTAGATCAGGAACGAGGAGGGCTTCCCCCCCCCCGCCAGGTGTGGCAGGGAGCAGAAGGATGGAGGGCCACTAGGGGTGGGCGCCCCAGAATAAGCTCCCGCCCAAGGCCCCCACACCTCCCCCAGAGATGTTCCGCTTCCCCTGCTCTTGGCACCCTTTAGAGAGTCTGATGAGACAAGCAGCATCCACTGCCCCTTTCTCTGCTGCATTGTACTCACAGTGGGCAACAATTCTTACAACTTCTCGGAGCTGCCAGGCGCCACTGGCACTAGCCAGGGTCCTGCCTACCCTTCCCTCCTCCCTGCCCTGGCTCCCTCCTCTCAAAGCCTGAGAAAGGACCCCATATTGGGCCCCCCTCATGCTGGAGCTGTGGGGAAGAGGGTCTGCATGTAAATATCCGTTCCTTCACTTCCTGACAGACAGGCCTGTCCTCACCCCTGTGAGTCCTGGGACAAGCTCAGCTCCCATGAGGCTTCCGTGTGAGAAACCTCCCAGCTGCCACCCCCGCCCCACCTCCTACCACCTCATCACTCAGGTCCTGTCTGCAGCTTGGCACTGGCTGCCTGACACAGTGCACCCGCCTCCCCTGGGCCGTGCGCTTTGCCAGGACAGCGCTGCCTCTCTGGGCCTTTGCTGCCTTGGGCTCCTAATGAGCTTTTAATGAGCTGATGCTTTCGCTCTAAGGGGCACAAAGGGGCAGAGGAAGAGTGGAATGCCAGCCCCCTCACATTCTGCTTCCTGAGGCTTGAGGCTGTTTTTTTCTTAACTAGCTGAGTGCTAGGGCTGGGGCTAGAGGCAGATGCTCGATTCAGTCTTTCAGACTCGCTCAGAGTTTGGAAGGCCTGACTTTCACTGTCCTTGGGCCCAGGTGACTCCCTCTCTACAGGGCTGCCCTGCATCTGTCCTTTTGTGGCCTTTCCTCACCCAATGCTGAGGGAAGGAGCAATGGTTTCTCTGCTAAGTAAGATTTATTTTAACTGATGGCAAAGTGAAGAGGCCAACTATTTCAATTGCTGGCTTTAGAAAGAGGCAGGAAATCCAAGAATGGGTTCTCGCTGCCTCCCCCCTGGGCAGCTCAGCCCCCTCCATGGTGGATGTAAGAACAAACCTTGACCCCCTTCCCATGGCTGTCTGCTTAGGAGCCCTGCATGCCACGTTTCCTCAGTTCAATCCTAACTGAACTTGACACAAATTCATGCCGGTCACAGCCATGGGAGATCCCCAAACGGCCACCCACGTCATGGGCATAGTCCTCCCTTTCCCACACCTGAAGCACGCAGTGCTGCCATTGGGCCCCCAAAGCACACAGCCTTGTTCTACAGGCTCTGCTGGGTGACCTGCCGCCCCTCCCGGGAGTTAAGAGGACGGGACAGTGGCTTCGGCTGCTGGTCCGAGCTCCCCCTTGGCCCTCCTTCAAGGCTTTTCCCCTTTGAAAAAAATTAAAGTGGAAAGGTTTGTTTGAGACACAAGGCAGAATCTCTTGACAGTCAGGGTGATAAAAATCTGAATGGGCTCCCCAGAGAGATGTCAGGGGTCTCCCTCGGTTCAGTGCTTCAAGAAAAAGAATTAAAATAAAAAGACAGCGCCTGTCCCTGAAAGCTAGAAGGCAGGGGACTGGACAGTATGATCCCGAATTCCCTTCCAGCTCCACTGCCCGCGCCTGGAAGCCCTCTCTTTTCCCTTCCAGGAAAGGACGGAGACCTGAGAGCAAGGAGCTGGCGCTGTCCCTGGTGCTGAAGGGCAGCAAAGGGGTGGGAGAGGCCGAGGGCAATTTTAGTGCAGAGCCTGGGTGGGCTGCAGGGAGCGGTGAGTTATGTAGGCTTTCCTCAGCCCCGCAACCTCTCCCAGTGATAAACGTAACATGAGCCCTGCCCTGGCTCGCTTCAGTCATTTCTGCCCTGGGGACCCAGCCATCCAAGGGTATTCCATGGTGGGCAATCAGAGCTAGAATCTTCATCTTCACACAAATATACAGCCTTCTTGCGCCTCTCGGGACTCTTTCTTTTCTGTGGCCACTCGAGGTGTTGGCACAGGGTACCAAGTGGACACGTACAGATTTAGGTCGGACGGGAAGGCTCCCGGTGGTGGGCCAGGCTCAGAGTGTGGGATGAGGATATGTAGGAAATCAAGCGTCTCGTGGCAGAGCAGCTAGGAACCCCGTGGAAGGCCTTCCTCTGTCCAACAGCAACTTCTCTCCTTGGCTTGATCATAGGGTTCAGCAACCCTACTGAGTTCTCACGACCTCCTGCCTAATGAGAAAGAGGAAATTTGAGATAATTGCTGTGCAGACCGAGCAGCAGTGTGATTAGTAAATGCCCAAGCTATTGCAAATGGCGATTACATTAACAGATTGGTTTGGGGTTGATCCTGTTAGGAGAGAGAGCCAAGGGCTAATGATGGGGATGCTCACAGAATGGCACGAGCCAAGCACAGTTGTAGGAAGGAGGCAAGAGGCTCATGAGAATCCTCAAGCCCAAGGCTTGATTTCCAGCCTAAACCTTGCCTCTGACTAGTTGTGTGACCTTGGGCCACCTCTGTGATCCTAGAAGTGCCATCACGTACCATGTGGGCCTCATCCTACCTTCCCTCGCCACCTTGTGAGGATCCAGGAAAATGAGACACGTTAAGGTGTGTTGGGAAAGTCGGGAAAGCACTGAGCAAATAAAAGGTATGGTTACGGTTGGCAATCAATAACGATAATAAATCACCATCTTTTTTTCCCCGTGGACACTCTCATTCCTGTGATGTTTAAGCAAACATTTCAGGTTCTTGAGGCTTCACATCAGAGATAGAAATACGAAGTCTAACTCCCCTTCCTCCTGTGGCTTCTGTGGCATTCTGGGGCCAGTACCCTGAATGGTGGCTTGGCCGTAGCTGACACCATAGAGCACAGATCTGTTTCTCCAGAGCTCTCTCGCCCGTTCCGTCTCCTTGCCAGGAGCTCATGGTCCAGATGCAGCAGGAGCCTGCAAAGAGCTTTCCAGGGCTGCAGCTGCCGAGGCCTCTTACCCACCAAGCCCCAAGCTAGAGCAGCACAGCACTGGCTGGTTTCAGATGTTCTTGTTACTCTGTGATGAGCTCTCTCCCCCTCTCCAGAAGAGGAGAAGGGAGAAGTCCTGGGGGCTCATTTAAAATAAATAAAGCTTGGCATCAGTGCTGAGTGGAAAGAGCAGAGTCGCACCGCACCCACAGCCCCTTCTCTTAGAGCCTTCCTCTGGCTCCCAGGCCCCGAGGGGAGGGGAACTTGCCAAAGAAAGATGTGCTTATAACTGCAACCCTGTGCAACTTCTGGCTTTGCCCATATATCTCGAGTGTGCCCTTTGCTTTCAGTCTCCCTGTATTTATTATGTTTAATTTTGCCGGGACATGGTTGTAAGTGAGGTGATGGACCCGAATGTGGCTGGCAAGCGCCTCTTAATTAAACAGATAAATAAACTTCCTTTGCACGTGGATTTCTACTTTTGCTGCAGTCTGCTGGAACCAGGGGGAACAGCACTGGTGGGTGTGGAGGGGGTGCCGCAGGGCTGAAAGGTGGGTGCTGGCCCCGGCAGCTGGACCGGGCCTGGCTTCCCCTCTGCACCGCCGAGTGCCCTGTGGCTCAGGGGTGGGAGGAGCCCACGGGTGGGGAGCACCCCCAGCGCCCCCTCCTCATAGGCCTGGCCGCAGAGGGGAGGCTGTGGCCGGTGTGAGTGGGCCCTCTGCTGGACGTGTCCAGTGTGGCCTCAACAGCCAGGGCAGCTCACTCCCATCCTGGCCTCTAGCAATCCTCTTCCTCAGAGGGGCTCCCTCTCCCCCACCAACTCTTCTGCCTTCTGGGTGAATTGGACACACGAGGATGAAGCAGAAATGGCCTCCCACTCCTAAAATAGGGAAGCTGTCACCTTTGGGAATCTAAGGGGCTCCCATATTTTATAGGGAGACAAGGACCTCCCTGTCCTCAACCTGACATTTCCCCAAGGGGGTCTGTTGGAGGCGCCCCCAGCACCTCGGGGCTTACCCCTGACTCCACTCCTGTTCCTGTAGCTGTGGAATTGGGGTGTGAATCCTCCTGGAAGAGAATTCAGTTGGTTGCGTGGTTGGGTGTCTGGTTAGTTCACCTGAAGGAGGTTTCTCGGGTCACCCCAGCCTCCCTCGTACCCACCCTGAGCCATGCCCATCCTAGCCTCCCGTGCCATGGAGATGCCATGCACACTTCTGCCACTCCTGCCTCCTTGGTGCCCCCAGTGCTCATGCCCAAGCCTGTGCCCAACCCCCCGAAGTTGGGGCAGGGAGTTCTGGCTCTGCCAGAAGCGTGGGGCATGCTGTCTCCATAGATCATGGCCCAGCTGCAACTGGAGACTGTGAGCTCACCCCTTGTCCCAGCACGCCTTTGCCAAGCTCCAGGCTGTCCTCCGCGCATAGGTGAAGGCTAGGACGCCAGCCTGGGCACTCAGAATGAGGAGAGGGGCAGGCCCGTGAGTAACTCAGCCCCCCACCCAACCTCCTCTGAAGGGACTGGGAGCTTTTTGTTTCCTGGGGGAATATACCCACGTGTGGCCTTGGGAATTTCCAAAGGATGGGGAGAGTGTCATAGGCAACAGCACATCAGATCATTTGACCACAGAACTGCCACCTTTTGTTAAAAACACAGGCCATCTTGAATACTTTTTGGCATACACTTTCCCAAAGAGACTCCATGTCCCCATTTCACAGAGGGACACACCAAAGAGACTGAGGATGTTTGCAAGGCTACTCAGGCCTGGGTCTCCCAGAGAGGGTGGGAAAGCCAGGCCCTGCCCTGCAGGGGGAGAGGGGGCAGCCCCTGCACCCAGGACGGCTTCCTCGGAAAGGTGACACGTGGTGTGGGGAGGGGGGCAAGAAGGAGCCAGGAGATCTCCAAAGCCTTGGAACCGTCCAGACCTTTTGAGGTGCCTCCTTGCCTGATATTTATAGTGGTGCCCAGGAGCGCAGAAATAATTACAGCTCAGTTCCTGCCTCCCTAACAAGGCCTTTCTCAGATTCAGGGCGAATGGGATATTTTTTTCCTTGGCTTTTTTTAAGTAGTGAATATTAACACTGGATTGACAGCCCTTCCCAGTACGCAGCCTCCCTTCACCCCAGAAGCGGGGGCAGCAGAGCCCCGGGCCCCCGGGCTTCCCCCACCCACCACTTGGGAGGCACCAGGGGCTCTGGAGGGCTGCAAGGGGCCCCAGGGGAACTGAAGAATGTTGTACCCCACTGTGTAGGCACTGGAGGTCCGCGGTGAGGAGGGCAAGGATGGCACAGACTCAGAAACAATCACAGCAGACGTGTTCTGTGCCACTGTGGTGCTCCCGGGAGCACCACTGGAGGAGTACAAGCCCCTCCTCTCCTTCTTCCTCCAGTCCGTGGAGTAGAGATGTCCTGACGCCCCAAGCAGTCAGGACCCCAGCCCCAGGGGCTTTTTGCAGCAGCTCTGCCCAGCCTTCTCAGGGCCCAGGCTGCTAAGCCCCACTGGCCGCTGTGGTCACCTCAGCACTGGGATCGGCCTTGGGGTGGGGGTGGGCGTGGGGGCAGGGACACCCGCACTCATCCCTGCCAGGTGCCCTTCCAGGCATTGGGGTGATGCTGTGCAACCCAGCCAGCAGGTTTCCCGCCCTCCTGACACTCAGCTCTTGAGAGGAAGACCCAATGGGTTACAGTGTTTGGCTATTCAGTGGCCTAACCCCCCAAAGACACCCCCTCCCCGTGGACAGAGGCCTCTCTCAATTTGTCAGTTAGTAATTGGCTCGAAGTGGAAGTCACGAGCCCATGGCACAGCATAAGAGGTGGGGGGCACACCGCCCCTGTCCTGAGAAATAAGCCAGACACACACGTTGTTCAAACCCTTCTTCTGGAGGTTTTTTTTTTTTTTTTAATTCTGTTTTGCTGTTCTCAGTCTCTCTGGAGCCCAGGTGTGATTAGCTGACTGATGGAGGCAGGTGTCTAGACATGCTCCCAGGGCCTGACACTCTCTGGAGGTGAGGCTTAAAGCCAGGTGGCTGGGCTGAAAGGCCCCACAGATGACCAGGGGCAAGGATGCTGGAAGCCATACCAACACTGAGCCTGGCATTGTTGGGGCCAATGACTGAGCTCAGGGGTCCCTCTAGGAAAGCTTCCCCAACCCCACCCTCCTGTCTAAGCTCACCCCAGATCTGAGCTCCCACTATCCTGGGCCATCATAGGTCTCAGCACAGTAGGCTGCAGTCTTGGTGTGTTGGCTTGCTTTCCCCACCAGACGGTGCACTCACTCCAGAGCAGAGCACTTGGTTTCTATAGCTCCAGCACCTGGTGTGGTATCTGTCTGCACGTAGTGGGTTCTCAGTAAGGAAAAGCAGGAGAGTCAACTCAAAGGGTGTCTTCTGTGGGCTGGACGATGTTTAGGACACTCTCAAATCCTCTTATAAGAGGGATAAAGCCTCCATCTCAGCAGATGCTTGGTAACAACGGCAAATTAATGAGTGAATGATTCACACGGAGCGTGGACTTAGAGCCCAGGGCTGGGGGTGAATGCTACACAGCTGCCCCAGATTCCCGAATGTCCTCTGGGGATGAAGCAGCCAGGGCGGCGACAGCAGAAGGGAGGGAAGGCTTCTGAAACAGGAGGGCAGAGCAGCAGGACTTGGGGGGCAGGCGGCCCACAGGGCCGCCCCTGTTCTTGGAGCCAGGACCACTCTGTGGCACCACCCTCCACAGGACAGCCCTCTCCCCTCTCAAATGCTACCCCTAGCCACGTGTTCCTCCCCCAGATGTGCCAGGCCTCAGCACAGGGCCACCCCACCACTGTCGCAGGCCGTCAGGGTTCCTCTTCTGGGAGATGAGTTAATAACTGTTCACAGCCCAAAGGCAGGGGACTGCCTCTGCAAGTCCATAGCCGAGCGTGCCACCCCTGAGGGGATCACAGAGAGGGGCTTCCGAAAAGGGTCAGCAAGTGCAGCTACCTGCTGCAGGACCAGCTCTCCCCACTGTGGTCTCTCCCTCAACCCTTGTCCCTTCTGCCATCTGCCTCCCTTCCAGACATTGCACCCCCTTTCCTTCTAAGGAAGATGAACTGCAGGCTGCTTTGAGAGACATGAGGTGCCTGACAGAGGGGCGTCCAAGGGACACACACCTGCCTGCCTTGTTCAAACTGAGCTTGTCCCTGAATAGTGCTTGGCAGAAGCCCATCCTCTATCCATCCCTCTGATTCTCCTTGCTGCTTCCTCCTAAATGGCCCTCACGGACATGCACGGCAGGGAGCACAATAAGACATCTCGGGCATCATCCGCCCAACCTCTCAGGGCAGGTGTGGAAACGGAAGCCCAGAGAGGACAAGCCACTTTCCTAAAATCACACAGCAAGTGAAGAGGCCTCCATGTGATGCTCAGCCTGGTGGTCTTCCCATTCCAAGGTGGTCCCAGCCCTCCCTCACTCCAGAGTGGGGCTGACTCTCAGAAGTGAAAGAAAGAGAATCACAGGTGCCTTAGGGAGGATAGGTGAGTCCAGAATTGGTACTGGATATTTGTGAGATTCTCCCCTTTCCTGGAGAAGCGTGCCTAAGTGGGGCAAGAAGTTAGGTATGTCCCCCAGCTGTCTCTACCTCTAAGGGTGGCAGGTAGCAGACTGTCCCTCAGAGCCTCACAGGCTCACCTGTGGCTTGTCCTGGTTAACTGAGCCTGGTCAGGGGCATGTGTCGAGTGTGAATGCGCTGCAGGCCGGTGGGGGTGTGTGTGGCTGGTGAAGCTGCAGGTACACACACATGCACACACACACCTGTGTCAGGACCCGTGCCAAGCCGTGACCGGGCCCAGGGGTCGGTACGTGCGCACTCCTGCTGCATTGTGGGCACACACCAAGTCCAGCGTGTTTGGGTATGGCAACAGGAGGACGCATCGTGGCCAGGGCCCCTTGTCCCCGCCCCCTCCCCCTATTAAATATCCACAAGACCATGTGCCTGTGGCAGGCCTAAGGTGTAAATGGGGTCTGGGGGCCAAGGGGTGGGCAGGAGAAGCCCCCGGGGGCTCCAGCTGGGTTCCCAAGCTCTGGGCAGCGGAGAAGCGTTCCCCGGCTAGGAAGCCTCTGCGTAGATGCCCTCATTACATCACCGACATCCCCGCCACTGAGCCGGCCTCCCTTCTGAGAGGCGCCTCTCTGAACGCCAAGCAGGACGAAGCGCCTTCCGGTCGGGCCGCAGAGCCGGCAGAGCCTCTCCTCTCCGCAGCGGCCGGCGGACCGAGCGGGGCCGGAGGGAGATTCCAGACCCCATGCCCGGGGCAGCCGCTGGATGCGGGGAGGACGAGGGCCGCCGAGGGGCCCAGGGAATGGCGCCGGCGGGCGAGGGGTTAAGCGTGTGATCAGCTGTCGCGCCGTCGTTCGGATTCTCTTCCCTCGGTGCGGGGCTCTGTTTGATGTTGGAGTACGCCAGGGACTCCCCCTCCCAGCGCTACACACGCGCGCACACGCGCGCACTCACGCACACGCACCACTCTTCGCAGACAGGGCTCCGGTGGCTCCCAAGTGACGGGCGCCCACTCCCCCGCTGCCCTCACCCCTTCTCTGCGCACACAGCCTGCCGGGCCGTGCTCTCGCGCGCGATCTCCCCAGCATCCCCGCCCGGGCAGGGGAGCACCCGGCCGAGGCGCGCCGCTCGCCGTCCATGCCTCCCTCCTGAGGAGCGCCGCGAGGGGGAGGGGAGGGCCGAGGAGGAGGAGGAGGAGGAGACCGAGAGGGCGCCCGGGAGGCAGGGCGCGCGCACACACCGAGGGACGCGCGGAGGGTGCGAGCCGCGCAGCGAGCGCAGAGCTGCCTCCGGCCGCCGGGCGCCCCCCTGCCGCCCCATGCTGTGCTCCATGGCGAACTCGGGCTGCCTCCTGCTGTCCAACTCCGGCAGCATGCTCCCGCACTCCGTGCCCTGCCCGCCCGCCTTCCTCTACCTCCAACAGGTAAGCTGCCCCCGGCCCGGCGCGGCCCCCCGCCCGGCGCACGTGCGCCCCGCGCCGCCGCCCACCCCGCGCTCGGCCGCCTCCGCGCCGCCGCCGGGGCCCCGCTGCGCGCCCCGCGTCATGGCGCCGGGGCCCGGCGCGGGGAGCGGCGGCCGAGCGCGGGGTCGCCCGGGGCGCGCGCGGCGCGGGGCGGGGGGCCGGAGTTTGGGGCGTCGCTCGCAACTTTTCCGAAGGCGCGGGAGGGGGCGGCGGGCGGAGTCTCGGGGGAAGCCGGAGGGGAGGGGGCGGGGGTTCTCGGTGCCGCGGTCACTTTGGGGAACTTCGCGCCGGGCCGCGGGGGGCGCGGGGGCGGGGAACGGGGCCCCTCCCCGGCCGCGTCGGGAAAGCCGGGGGGCCGCGAGGAGGCAGCGGCGGCAGCGGCGGGGGAGCCGAGCTCTGCTGCAGCGGGGACCGCGCGCGGGCCTCGGGGGAGACGGGCCACCTGCCTGGTGGGGCTGGCGAGGGAGGCCCCGGAGCTTCGGCCCGGGGGAGGGGGCTGGGGCCAGACTTTGCAATCTGCTGGGCTGCGCAGGAAGCTTGGGCTGGCGGGGGGGGGGGGAGCAGAAAGCCAAGCGACTCTGAGCCCCCAAATCCCCAGGACGCTCCACGGGAGGTGCGCGCAGAGCATCAGCTGCTGCCTGCCCGCCTGCCGTGGTGTGCGGGGCGGGGGTCCTGTGATCCCACCCAATGCGGAATCAGGCGGTTCCAGGCCTGCATTGGGGATGGAGGGGGGGACTTCCTCGCCTCCCCCAGGCCCCTTGGTTTCTCTGGGCTGCGGTTCCCAGTGCCAGCCCAGCCAGAGCCGGCTGGGGGCTGCAGTACCCTGCCTCACCCGCCCTGGCCGCCCACACCTCAGGGCTCGTCCTCCCTCCTGGCACTCTGGGGCTGCCTTCTTTATCTTTAGCACCCGGAACCTCTGCCTGGGCCTGCAGGGGTGGGGGCGGCTGCTTGCTTGGAGAGGCCTGGGGCTTGAAGGGGGAAGACCTGGAGGCCTGGAGATCTTCAGGCTGACTGTCCTGGGCCCTGCACACCCCAGCAGGAGGACTCCCTTAGGACTGGGTCTGCACCTGGGGCTGGGTGTGGAGGTGGGAGGCAGAAGGTAGAGGGGATCAGGCCAAAGCTGATGGTCCGGGTCAGGTCAGGCCTGATAATCTAAGTGGACATGTACTTCTACCACCTCTCCCATGTATGCATTTGAAGGTGTGTTTCTTGGAGACAGTGACAGGCTCCAGGTGGGGCTGGGCCTTTGGATGGTGGGTTCTTGTCTTTTTGTTCCCCTTGGGCTCTCCGGGGAGCTAAGAAAGAAGGGGCCATTGCAGGTGGCTCAGGAGGAGCTGTGGACAGCACAGGGAAAGATGAGGCCCTCAGAGCTGAGCCAGGTCAGCCGGTCCCTGGGCTGCTGGGCACTCAGGTCAGCCCCTTACAAGGATCCATGCAGCGGGCATTGCTGAACGTGTCAGCAGCTGCAAAGGAAGGGATGGGGGACTGCCGGGTGGTGAGGAGCAAAGGGCCACCGAAGTGGCCTGTGGTCCACAGACCCTGGCCCTTGCTCCCACCCTCCCTAGGACCACCTGTGACATCTGGGCAGTCCTGGGCACAGCTCAGTGGCAACAAGAGCTGCCGAGGGGGCCCCCACGCCCCTAGGCAGGCAGGTATCCAAGCCCAAGCCGTGGCTGACTCCCCAAATTCCCCATCGTCATTTGAGTTGCAAATGGTCAGGGTGGACCTGGGAGGTCAGCCTTCCAGGGCACCCCAAATTTCCATGAGTGCAACAATCACTTGGGGACCTCTGGGGGGGGCCAAGAATCTGCATTTCTAACAAGCTCACAGGTGAAGTCACTGAGCAGACCACTCAAGTAGGGAGCATCTGCCCTAGCCCCCACAGCCACACACAGGAATGCCCCGGGGCTGCCAGACCCCAGGAGACCCCAGCTCCTGAGGCAGACAGTGGGATTAGAGATTAATCCACCGTTTACTGGCTGCATTAGGCAAGTCAGTTCACCTCTTTGAACCTCAGGATCTTCCTCTGAGAAGGAGGACAAAAGCATCCCGTCCTCTTGGGCTGAACAGGAGGGTTGAGTTAAGATGAAGTAGCATCATCAAGCCTCTGAAAAATGCCGAATGTTGGCATTGTCTTGATGGTGTCAGACCTGTGCTGGTAGTTGGGGTGAATGTACCCACATGACCTGTAAGGAAGGCACGCCAGTCCCTCCAGGGCTGGGTGAATGCATCCCCAACTGGTGGTACTTGGAGCTTTCTGTAGGGGCAGCGGTAAGGCAAGAAGATGCCAGTGAGCCGTAGCCATCCCAACTGGGTGTCAGCCGTGAGCAGAATTGTCTCTGGGAAAACCAGAGCGTGCCCACTGGATCAGGCTCTGAAGTACCCTGTTTCCTCCGAAGCGGTCCGCAGCGGGTGGCCATGGGTCTCCAAGGGCCGGGAAAGATCTTGAATGCAGCCATTTCCTGGCTGTCTATAGGGACACATGCTTCTAGGAGGACACACAGCTCTGGTGGTCCAGGGTCAATATGAAACAAATAATGATGGGTCGTTGGAGACTCTGCTTGTCCCCAACCACCTCTGGAGTGAGACAGAGCCTCCCATGTCCCCTGGAAGTGGAGGCCACATGAGGAGGGGGCCCAGGGCGGCCCCCGGGCAGGTATCCAGGCTCAGAGCTCGCTTTCCCTGCAGCTCCACTGAGGAGTCGCAGGTCTGCATGAGTGAGCCCTGGTGCTGTATGTAGGCTGTGTGTTCAGTCTCAGCAGCACGCCTGAGAGCAGGAGCAAATACGGGAAATCAAGCAAGACAAGAGATGTGGTTTGCGGCACATTGAGATGCAGCCTTTAAACAGGCAAGTGTTGGAAACATACAGTCTTTCAAACTTGAAATTAGAAGGTAAAACCTCAACCAACAGAATTCCGTTCTCTGTTAACGTGACAACAGAGAATGGAGCCTTTTCCTGCTGCATGGGCTGGACCCCACATGTGCGGAGACCGGGTCATGTACCCGCCGAGACACAGCGACTCTGTAATTCATTAGACACTCATCATCAGGCGTCCCTCCTCCCAGCCTCTCAGTGGTGCTGATATTTGTGAGAGTCCTACCTGTCCGCTGGACAACTTCAGGTCACCCGACACCAGGAGACATCCAGCTGCAGTTTGGGCCCTGGTATTTGTTAAGAGCTTACCCAAGGGGCCCCGGGCAAGCTCGGTTTCCCCACCTGCCCAGCCAGCCACTGGAGCCCACTTAGGGCTCCCTGTGAGCCCTTTGGTTCCCCCCAGGGCAGCCCAGAGCCCTGGTCCCCCCATATCTGGCCCCTCCTAGGGATCCTGGGGTGGGACACAGGAAGATTGTCGTCCGTAGTGCATTATGGCCAGCCCAGCAAGGGGTGAGATACAAGGGCCTTAAGTTTCGTAAGAAGGAGCGTCGGTGATGGAAGGGAGGAGCCGGACTGGTCGGAGGGAGAGTGGGCCCTGGAGACTGTGAGCACCCGGACCTTCCTGAGGGCTGTGTTCTGAGCACTGTTGATCTCATCTTCCTTCTGCTCTTAATCGAGATGAAATTACAGATAGCCTTGCTTGCCCTCGAAAACACTGGCAGCCACCGGAACTTTCCATGGAGGATGTGGTGTTTCCACCCAGCTGCCAGCATAAGGCGGGTTGCTTCTTGGAGTTGCTAACAGCAAGGAGCGCTCGCTCGGGCTCTGGAACCCAAAGGCTTCTGGGGGCGGTCAGGGAATTCTAGGGTCTACTTGAGATTCATTAGGAAGCTCTTCTCTTATTAATAATCGTTTTTTGGGGATAGCAACGCTGCTAATCGCAGGAACTTTTAGTAGGATTGATTACCGTAGCAAAGTCACCTCGGCTTCTCATGCCATCTGAGAGCACCTGGGCCGTTGTCTGTTCCCTGGGCAGTTGGCCTGTCACCTTGGTGTGACTCCAACCCCATCTGAGACATGCTTGCTCCTGGTGACATCACGTGCCTGTGAGTACACCCTGGCCAGTGGGAGGGCCAGGCACACAACAGAAGTGCGTTCGAGTCTTCAGAAAGACGTGCTATCAAGGTCTGGGCCGTTGGTGTCGTCTGGTTGCTGAAGTACCTCAGTTATTTCTGTGGGTTCCTACCCGGTTTGTGCTCTGACAGCTCACGTTTGTGGCAGAATCTGCCGAGCATGCATGCACATCTCACGGTTAAGGAAACCGAGGCACAGAGAGGTTAGGAGTCATGCCGACTCATAAAGCCATTGACAAGCAGAGCCTGGCTTCCACCCCAGAATCAAGGCTCAGGTGTGTCTGGGACTGACAGTTATCGAGGACCCAGGAGGTTCTGCCCTCTGACCGACTCCCAGCCACATGCAAAGCAGAAGTGTCTCAACTGGAGCCTTCATGCGGCATGAGCTCTCATCTTGCCTGCAGATTTTCAGGCAACGGCATTTCGGAGATTCCTTTTGGGTTGGAGAGAGTGGAAGTGGCCTGCTTTGTTGAATCTTGTCCTGCAGGGTGAGTGGGCTTCCCTGGAGAGTGTGAGCAGGGACCTTGGTGTGCCGGCCGGGTGAGCACGGGAGATGGGCAGGGCAAGGAGCAATGGCCCGGAGGGAGACCTGGCCGGGAGCACAGGTCGAGGGCCGCTCTGTGGAGGGTGGCAGGATGTTCCATGTTCAGACCCAGCCGAGCATGAAGTCTGTGCAGAGCAGAGTGGCCTGGGACCCCCGGCTACCCCCTGGGGCATCTCTGCCCAGAGGTGGGGGGTGTGGGGCATCTTCTGAACCCAAGCCAGCACGTCACAATGTGGACAGATGTGTGTGCCTTGGGGCCTGGAGGGGCTGGGGTGGCCAGGTCAGTCACTGGTCCTCGAAGCAGGTAGGGCGTGACTAACTCCTCTCGGGACAGCGTTTCTAGGGTTTTCCAGTTCCATTCAGGATGCCTGCGTCTGTTTCCCATAGTTACGGTTTGTGACTGAGGTTTGAATGACACACCCCGTTTCCCGGAATCACAAGTGAAGGGTTGGCTTGGCCATCATCTTTCCCATCTCCTGACCCCCAGTGAGTCTGAGAAGGGGGTTCACTTGTACCGAGGCTCCAGGTGCTTACTAAGTACCGAGAAGCCGCCTTCCGACGGCCCCACATGAGGACCTGTCTGCGGCCGGCAGGACCGGAAGAGCAGGCACGGTGGTCCGTGGGGCTCGGCCAACAGCAGTTGGTGCGCTGGGAGGTCAGCAGAGGGCAGGGAAGGACACTGCAGCAGGGCAGACTCTGCCCGTGGCCTGGCCCTTCCCCCGGCACAGCCCAGAGCCTGTGCCCACCGCACCGGGCTGACCAGTGCTGAGCCACTGAGCTCAGTGGTCAATCACACGTGGCTGCCATCCTTGGAGGAGGCGAGGCTGAGGTCCCAGCACAAGTGTTCTCTGCCTCCTGACTTTGGTCCTGGGGACAGCTGCCTGACGGTGGCTCGGAGCAGAATGTGGGGCTCCAGGGAGAGCAGGGGCCAGCAGCGCCTCAGGCCAGCTCTGGGATGGTGCCCACGACCCCTGGCGCCTAACTCGGGCCCAGAGCCAAAGGTAGTGGTCCTGCGGGCCAGGCCCAAAGCTCCTGGTGGCATGGGACCAAGGGACCCTCGGGGGTCTCTGTGGCCAGGGGTGGATTCTAACCCAGACCCCAAGATGCAGCAGCTGCAGAAGGGGCTCCCTTACTCCCCAAGGGCAGGGCTTGGCCAGCCACCCAGACCTCTGGGGTCCTGGTGACACTGTCCGTGGCTGTCCCCACCTGCCCTTGGCCTCTTTCCTCCTAGCGTCTCTCTCTGTGCTTCCTGACTGGCCTCCAGCCTTTGTCTTCTGCCTTCGTGTCTGTTCTCGAATCCAGAATTTTCCATGCTTCTAAGCCTCTCCCCCCTCTTCCCTCCCGGCCTACTTTCTCTCCTTTCCTGTATTCGTTTTCCCTCTGCTTCTCCCCTTCACCCCCACTTCCTCCCAGGGGATTCCAGCCCCTCTTCCTCCCCTGAACTCTGGCCCACCCGTGTAACCCCCTGCAGCCCCCTCCACAGCCTGCCAACCCACGGGCAGATGGTTACGTGGTCCCATCAGGGGCTGCGCAGCCTGGAGCAGGACTGCATGTCTAGACTTGGGTGCCGCCCACACAGCGGCGGTGTCTGGGCCCCCGGAGAGAGGGAGCCCAGTTCTGGAAGGAGACCCGCTGGGGCTGGGGCTGGGGTGGGGGCTGGAGGCCCCGGACTGGTCAGCTCGGTGGGCCAGAGGCCCCGCTCACAGGAGCCCTGGGGAGGGGCCCGGCCCACCTGCGGCAGCCCCGAGAGGCCATGGAAGCAAATCCTAGCTCCCCCAGGCCAGGAGCTCCAAGGGGCTGCCAAGGTCTTTGTAAGGGCTTGTAAGCAGCAAGGGCTGCTCGGGTCCCTGAGCAGCTGAGAGAGTCAACAGAGGAGGGGGAGGTCAGCGTCCCCTGAGCGTCCACGAATTATTCATGGAGTGGCTGTTTGTACCGGGCTCTGCAGTAGGTCCCGGGTGGCCCAGGTCCTGTGCCTTCTGGGGCCACAGGCTCAACTCAGTCACGACCAGTTAGTTCCAGGAGTGGTGAGCATGTATCTTCCCGCCGTGGCCGTGGGGGTGTGCGCAGAGCCCACTGCGTGATCGGAGTGTCTTCCCTTCCAGGCCTGGGCTTCTGTGCCTCTAAGATGGGATTTTACGTCTTCTTTCCTTCCCCTCCAGAGGGCTTTGGGGGCTGCAGAGGCTCCTGTGTGCTCCCCCCAGCCCATGCCTGTCCCGTCAACACCAACTCAGATGTGGCGTCCAGGTCTTGGGCATCCCGAGTAGGCAGCTTCGGTGTGTCGGGCAGGGGAGTGTTAGCGGGGCTGCAGGTGCCTCGTGTGTGTGTGTGAGTGTGTGTGAGTGTGAGAGTGAGTGTGTGAATGTGTGTGAGTGAGTGTGCGAATGTGTGTGTGAGTGTGTGGCTGTACGTAGTTGTACATCTGTGTGTTTGTGCATGACTGTGTGTATGCGTACGTGTGTGTGTGTGCACGCACCTGTGTTGAGAAGGCAGAAGGAAGCCACCATGAAAACATGGCCCCAGCCCCGGGGGAACCTAGCACCCAGCATTTGGGGATGTTCTGGAGGGAGGGTCCCCTTGTGCCTCCTCCGCTCGGGGCCTCCTGGCCCGGAGAGGGGCCCTGTTCGCCCGTTCCAGACGGTGATGCTGGGGTTGGGGGTCACTGAGACATCACTGATGCACCATCCTCCCTCTGGGTCAGCTGCTCCTGGTGATGTGTGCAGAGCTCAGTATGAGTATGGGGAGGGGAGGCCCCATGATGACGCACGCAGAAACCGCCCAGGAGCAGGGGAGCGAAGCGGGAGCTCACTGCTATCTCCAGCTGCGTGGGGAGGCGCAGGGGTGAAGCCTGGGTTAAAAATCAGGAAGGGTCGTGTTCCGATTGCAGCTGTGCCCAAAATGCCATCCTCCTCCTGGGCCTCAGTTCCTCACAGTAAATCAGTGCAGGGACCAGTCGGGGCTGCCCAGACCTGGGAAGTGGGGCTGGAAATGGAGAGCCTGTGCTCGGGGATTTGTTCCGTTATCAGCAGGGAAGGCATGTTTATGGGCGGCTGATCAGAAGGATCAGCTGAAGGCATCCCAGGCTCAGCCAGGATCTGGAGAGTCTGACCATCTTCGAAGGCTAGCAGGTGGGCACATCAGGGAGAACAGGTCCTCTGCGCCTGGACAGGACCAGAGAGTGGGAAGGGGCAGTGGCTTTAAAGGAAAATCTCGAAGGACAACTATAATCTCCTATAATCTAACTATAATCTCCCAATTTTAGCATCGGTTGTTATGGGAGGTGGTAAGTTCCCCATCACCAGAGGAATTCAACAGAGGCTGGCTGGCTCACTGTCTCAGAGGCTCCAGAGGGATGCTGTCCAGTACAGATGTGGTATCAGCCAGTAGGAAAGTTTACCTTCTCTAGTAGCCACTTAAAAGAAGTGAAAAGAAGCAGAAAAGATGAATTTCGGTATTACATTTTAGTTAACCCAGTATATCCCAAATATACCCCCAACATGTGATCTGTATAAGTTCTTAGCGAGGTGGTTTACTTTTTGTTTTTGTACTGTCTTTGAAGTCCGGTACGCGTACGGCACATACCTGTTCGGACCAGTCACATGTCTAAGGCTCTGTGCCCATGCGGGATCGTGGCTACCCTGCTCAGCAGAGCTAGAACATTTCCATCATTGCAGAAAGTTCCGTTGGATAATGCAGAAGTCAGTAGGTCTCGTGACTTCCAGTCTGGTCTTTGGACCAGCAGCCCAGGGAGCCAGCTAGAAATCAGACCCTCCTCCATCAGAATTGGCATGGATTGGCAGGTCTAGGGGAGTCACACTGCTCTGGAACTCGGTGTCCTTCGGGGGGTGTGGACGGGGTGGCCCTGTGATGCCTCCTGTGACCGCAGGTCTGAGAGCCCCGTCACGTCCCCCAGATTGTGCCCGCGCCAACCTGCACATGGTCTGCGTCCCTGACAGAGCCTCCACCTGCCCATGGTGGAGGAATGCTGAGACTCTGAATGGAGGAATGTTTTCTGTAAGCATAAATCTGTTTTTGTGCATAAAATGCCCATTTGAGTTAAGTTACGATGATACCTATTCTTTTTTTTTTTTTTTTTTTTTGGATGTTCTTATTTGGCAAAATAAAAGGTTGGCAATTGGAATTGATCTCCCCCATCCCCCATTTCTAAAAAATACATTTTACTAAGTAGTCCTCTTCAAAAGTCTGGAAACCGGCGATCTACAGCAGAGACCACTGGGCCTGATCCATCCCACCGTCTGTTTTTATAATAAAGTTTTGTTGGAACGCGGCCATGCGCCTTTGTTCACGCGCTGTCTGCGGCCGCTTCCACGAGCAGCGGTGTTCACCAGTGGTGGTGCAGACCATGTGGCCCGCAAAGCTCAAAATATTTGCTGGAAAAGGTTGCAACTTTGCAGGAAAATTTTGCCAACCTCTGACCTGGAACAGCGACGTCCATGGAGGTATAATGGCGGCCACATGGGGTGGGGGGCCGAGTTTTCTAGAAGCTCCCTTTGCCAAAGTGCCAAGAGACAGATGAAATTCATTTTAATGATATCGTTTATTTCACCCAGCCCAGAATATGTTCATTGCAATATCTCATCAATCTAAACGTGACCGAGATATCCGGCATTCTTTTTTCACGCTGAATCTTTGAAATCCACTCCGTATTTTTCACTTGTGGCCCGTTGCACATGAGACCAGCCACCTTTCAGATGCTCAGTAGCCACATGTGGCCAGGTCTGGAAGGTTCCAGCAGGGCATCTGCAGAGGCGGCTCAGAGCAGCTGGGCTCTGCCTTGGGGGTCCGTGGTGAACCTGGACCATCCCAAAGGGAGACAGCAGTTTATATGGAGAGACACAGAGGCAGGTGGGTTCAGGGCAGCTTCCTGGACGGCCTGGCGCCTGGACAGTAAGGGAGAGGGTGACGGTAGGAGTGTTTTGAGGTTGTGGCCTAGAAGTTTGGACTCTTCTCCATATCGGTAGGGAAGTACGGAAAGCCTTGAGCAGGGCAGTGACGCGATCAGGTCTATGAGTAAGGAAGATTAGTCTGGAATGGGAAAGGAGACTGACCCAGGGCCGGGCGGCAGGGAGAGGGATACAGTGGGCTGAATAAGGAAGATTGTGCACATCCCCTGTGTACATGGGCCATGCAGAAGAGAGTCCCTGTGGAATCGGTGGTTTCTGGCTTGAGGTTGGTGCTGATGCATGGTGGGTGGGCCATCCTGGTGGCCGTGGCCCTGACCCTGGCCTTGTGCACTCAGCCTTCATAAGCCCTGGGCCCTGGCTCCGTGGTGGAGAAAGGCCTTCGTCTGCTGGCCCAGGAGCCCTCCTGCTGGCGCCAGGCTGGGCCACACGTCCCAGCGGAGGACCCCCGGGTCCTGCGCCCTCTCCTGGCCTCCTTTCCGGCATGTTCAGCTGGACCAGAGAGAGTGCCCCCGACAGACATGAACGTCTGCTATACCGTTTTGGAAGCTTAACACTTCCCTCAACATCTGGTCTGAGCCCGGCTGTGGCCCGGGCGGCCCTCCTGAATCCTGGCCTCAGATGCGCTCAGAGCTTCTCTGCCAGGTAGTTGGGGCCGCCAACGGCCTCGTTCCAGAGAAGCGGCAGCCCCACGCCTGCGCCCCAGTGTCCCCTGCCACGGCCAGACACCTGGCCAGGGAAGCGCACAGCAGGGCCTCAGGGCCAGGTGACAGCCTGTGAGACCCTCCAGGGTGGAAGGTGACGGGAGCCCGCACAGCTGAGGGAGGGGCGAGCAGGTCACAGGTTGAGCTCACCTGCGCACCACCTGGGAAGGCCTCACAGACGAGGGGGTGGGGGTGATGCCCGGCATGGGGCCTTGCGGGGGGAAACAGGCTGACATACAAGGGCCCCTGGAGCCGGGCTGAGGGTGTGGCTACCTACCTGGTCTTCACCAGGCAGCTCCAGCCTCCTGGCCTTTGTCCTTGCCATGCCTTCCCCCGGGAGTGCCAGTTCCCAGACACCGGCCCAACCTGCTTTCTCATTTCCTCCAAAACTTTGCTCTCTCTCATGAGACCTTTCTTGACTGTTACTGAGCCGCCCCCCACGTCTCCGCCTCACTCCCTCTCTCTGTCTCTTCGCCTTCCCCTGCTGTATTTTTGTTCATAGCATTTATGAATATCTGACACGTTATGTGTTTTACTGGTTTATTTGCTTGCCTCTACAAGGGGAAGGACTTCTTGTCTCTTGTTCACTGCTGGTTCCCCAGCACCTAGAACAGTGCCTGGCACGGGGCAGGTGCTCAGGAAACCTGCTGATGGAGACCCCGCCCCCCTCCACTGGCCGCCTCAGGGACCGAGTGGTCTGCCCTGTCCAACCAGCCAGGCACCGGCTCTGTGCCCGGCCACGTGCACAGCCAGCAGGGAAGTGACAGAGATGGGAAGGGGTCTTCCCTCACAGCCCTGGGGGTTCTGAGCCTCGAAGAGCAGGAATGTCCTAGACATGAGCAAACTCGGTTCATCTCCTCCGCCATCCACTGTTTCTTCTGTCTGTATGGTTCCTATCTCTGGTCCCTTTTTAGTACACTCACAAAGTTTTGCACCTGTCACTAGTGTCCAGTTCCGGAACGTTCTCGTCCCATGGGCATTAAGTAGCCGCTCCTCCACCCTTGCCCTCAGCCCCTGGCCAACCACCGATCGCTCTCTGTCTCTGTGGATTTACCTATTCTGGAAATGCACGTTAACAGAATCTCAATACGGGGCCCTTCGTGTCTGGGCTCTGCAGTGTGGGGCGGCTGCCGCAGGAAGCGGCGGGCTCTGCCCTCGAGGGCTCACAGACCGGGGAGGCAGCGGGTTTCCGGGTGCCGGGCTGGTGTGACCTTCGGAGCCAGCCTCAGCTGGCCTCTAGAGGGGCCTCGCAGGAGAGGTTCACCCTGCATAGGGTAAGTGGGTGTGTGGGCTTGGGATGAAGAGAAGGAGCCCCTGCACAGCCGGGGGGTGGGGGGGCCCTAACCTTTCCCAGTTTGGTCTCCTTATTGCTACTCTAGCATCTCAGTCTGAGCCTTGGCCCTGCCTAGGGTGCGTGGGAAGAAATCGGTTTCTTCTGATGAAGCCCAGACGACGGATGCCCGTTGAGTGGGTTCCTGGGCCCGAGCACAAGTGCGTGCGCCGCCCCTGAGCTAAAAGGGCCTGCCGGCCACCGCTCCTCCAGCCCTCGTGCAGGGCCCGGCTGCCCCGGCCCACGCCCCCGGTGGACTCGGAGCTCCAGCACTGTGCGGCGGGCCCTTTGTTGCAGTGGGGCAGGGGCCCAGGTGGCCGTTTTGGAGACAGCCTGCCGAGAGCATGTACATGTTTGATGCGGTGTTTTCAGGGGTGGCCCGTGCATACATACGGCTGCAGGTCTGAATCGGCCGCAGCATGGCTAAGGATTGGGGACTGAGGAGAGTGCAGAGTGAGTGGCTCAAGACCCTGGCACGTCGGCCCCGATATGTGCGCCACGGCCCAGGTGGGCGCCAGGACAGGGCCAGGGAGGATGAGCCAGCTAGTGGCCCTCATTCCTACACAGGCGGCAGAGGAGGCCATGAATTGTCCCTTGCCCGGCCACCCTCTCTGTCCCAGTCCCCAGAGCCTCCTGCAGAGCCCTCAGTTGTCCTGAAGCCAGGCCTTCCAGAGCATGCCTGGTTTCCACCCTCCCAGCCAGTCCAGTGCAGGCTCGTGGTGGGCAAGTGAAGCAGGGTGCAGAGGGGCAAGCAGGCTGGGCCTGCCGGTCACTGGCTCCGTGACCCTGGCGCTTCACCATCCTGGTCTGTCTCCTCCTGGGTACATGGGATATCTGTGCCTCCTTCCCTTGCATCTGGTGGGGGGATCATGGCATGGCACAGCCAAAGTGGCCAGTCCCAGGCTGGGGATGGGGTCAGCCCTGATGGACGCTGGCCTCTTTAGAGCTGCAGATATGTTAAATCTAGAAATAGGAATTGCTAAAATAAGGTCACAAAATGTGTAGTTTATCTTAAATATTTCCATTTAGCAAATTAACAATTTAGACCCATGCTTGAGCAAATGCAGTGTAATTGTGCTATTCACAGTTGACGATGGGATTTATTTTAATTCAGAATTGAAAGTGTACATGGGAGGCAAATGTTCCTCACCCTGTGCAGCTTCCCAGGGGGCCCAGTGGATGCTAGGGTACCCCAAGAGTTGGGGGGCAGAGTGGTGAGGGCCCCTTGGGGAGGATGTCACAGTGAGCTTGTGAGTCCAGAGCCCCCGGGGCACCTGAGTCTTTCATGCAGCTCTGCTGTTTTCCAGCTCCCATAAATACAATGCTGACCACCACCCCTAGCTCTCTATCCCCCACCCAGCCCTATGGCTTGCATCCAACCTGGGACCCCCACCCTCTTCAGTTGGAGAGCTGATATCCGTGCATCTTCTCCCTCCCTCCTCCTTGGAAATTGCTAGAATTTTGCAGGCTCCATGCTGCCCCTGGGCAGGGGACTAGAAGAGACCCTAAGAGGATCCAAAGCTTCCTGAGGCCCCTCTGGCACCTCCGGCTACCCTCTGGCTACAGATTGGCCAGGACCCTGGGCTGGGCTAACTGAGAATCTAGAGCCAGAAATCCAGGAAGGAGATAGCACAAAGGCACGAGGGAGACCGAGGCACCCACCAAGGGACTCTCCCTCTGGGGTTGCAGGCAGACCTGCCCCAGGCCATTTGCAGGCTTGGGGTGAGGAGTGAGGATGCTGGCACAGGATGGGGTGGGAGGTCAGAAGACTCCGGCTTAGGGGCCTGGTGCCCTTGTCTGTGAAGTGGGGCTCAGCGGCCGTGGCATCCCTGCCAGACCCGTGTGTGCAGGGCAGTGCTAGGACACACACACCCCTCCAGATCAGCACCACCTTGGAGAGGGCCTGATGGAGACTCCAGAGAGCGGTGGCAGGAGGATTTACCCAGCCTCGTGCCTGGCTCGGCACTGCCCAGGGTAGAGGTCACCAGCCCATTTTACAGAAAAGAAAAACTGAGGCACAGAGAGACTAAGAAGATGGGGGCAGCTCTGGCCCTGGGACACCACCGGCACAGCACCCAGGCTCCGCGCCCTGCTCCCCCAGGCTTGGGTCGAGGCCTGCCAGGGTGGGTGGGCCTCCCTCCACTCCACTGCCCCCAATCAGGCGCACACTCTCAGGGCTGCGTGTCCGGTGTCCCTGTCCCTGTAGCTGTGTCCTCGCTTAGGATCCTCCTGAAGCCCCCCCCACCCCCCGCACAGATCAGTTCCCCCGGGTGGCTCAAGGACCCCCTTCATCTGTGGCTCAGAGCTAAGCCGACTTAATTCTTTTGATCTTGGTTCAGAAATCATCCCCTCCAGCCATTCCGCTGCTGCTTGGCTGGGTCTGCAGCCCTTCATAGCGGGCTCCCCTGACACCTGCCCTAGCCTCTGTCCTGAGCACTGCCCCCTCCGTGGGCCTGCCAGGCACCCTCCTCCCCGGGGCTGTGCTAGGGTGGGAGCCCTCGGGAGTGCAGGAAGGCCGGCCCGTCCCTGGGGGCTGTGTGGAGCTGGGTCTCCTGTGTCTTTTCTGGGGTCAGGGCTTGGTTGGCCCTGGCCCTGCGAGAAGTGAGATTAGGGGAGGGGGACGGGGGCCGGAGACACAAAGCCAGATTTGTAACCCCTCCCGCTTGGGTCCCCATCACAGCTCTGGGAGGGCTGGGGACAGAGCCCTGCAATGTTCATCCACCTCCCTGGGACTCTGTACACCCAGGGCCTGAGGGTCATTGTTCCTTCCCAGCCAGGGAGGCAGATGCCAGGCCCCCAAACCAGGACCCAACCCCTAATGACTGTCTGACCTCACCTGAGGTGTGGGAGCCTGCAGAACTGGGGAGAGGGGGCATACCCTGGTGCAAAGCGTTAAGTCAGACCAGAGGGCAGGAACAGTGTCCCTGTCCCGGCCAATGCCCCAAGGAGCCGGCAGATAGGACAGGAATGGGAACAGGGTGTAAGTCCCTCCCATCACACCCGGGCCAGGCCCTCTGTGGGGGAATCTGTGCCCACGGGCTCTGCCTCGGTGCAACCCCCAGCATCTGCCCCTCCCCGAGAGGGGGGGGACCTCACCGTGGCCTCCCCCTTCCAGGCTTCCCCGACTCAGTCTGAAATGAGAACCAAAGGAAATGAGGAGCCAGCAGTTCATTTGCGAGCTGCATTGTGTTGGGGGCTCTTAATTAGACTTAATTAGACTAATTAACTTTCAAATGAGAAACTTGGATTTTTTTCTACTCTCTCCATCGCTTTCTCTTTGTTCCCCTTTTGGAAAATGAAACAAGGATAAATATTTGAATGGCTCGCTGCAGCCTGGGAGGGGGGAGCCGGCCCGGAGGGCTGGGGTGGAGGGCGGGGGGTGCCGCCCCTGCCGCCTCCTCCCGCGTGCTCGGGCTGTCTGCTCCAGAGCCTGTGTGAGCCGCACTTCGCTCTTCCCCGGGAAGACCAGGGTGTGGCCGGGTCTCTCCTCAGCAGATGCTGCTCATGTTGTTCCTGGCGCCAGGAGTGGGGGATGAATAAGACGCTGGGTCCTGTGGGGGACGCTGGTGCGGCAGAGGAGGGACAGGATAACTCAGGGCAGACCCGGCCCCCGCCCCCAGCCCAGATGCTCCAGACCCCCATCCAGGTGAGGCTCGGAGAAGGGCCGCCCAGGCCCCCCCTTGTCCGCAGCCTGGAGAGCCCGCTGTGTTTGCCGTGTCCCCTGCCCTGCAGGCCACCAGTGGGGCCACTTTCATCGGCAAAGGTGGCATTCCCAGAGGCACACAGCCTCGTCCTCCTTCCCCTGAGAGCGGCCCCACGGCCTCCTGCTTCTCTCTATAGACAGGCAGCTGCGTCTGGGGGAGTTGGAGTATTAGATGGAATAACCCTGGAATGTGTTCAGCCTGGGGCTGCACTCGGGGAGTCCTGATGATGTCCTGAGCTGTCCTGTCTCCCCACAGCCCCCTACATGTGGCTTCGGCATCCTACCCCAGGGTCTCCCCACCTGCAGGCCCTGCCCAGGGGGGACCTGCCAAGCCCACGGGTGGTAACCTGAGCATTGCAGCGAAGCCCACCCCTCCAGAGGGCCTGGGATCTGCCGTCTTTCTGACCTTTCCCTCCCCAGAACCAGACAGGGAAGAATTCGGACACTGGCACCTCTAGGCTTCCTTATTGATTCCTCTCTGTCTCAGCCCCAGCCGCCGGGGTGGGTTGTGGCCCCAAGGTGGGTGCTGCCAGCAGAGGAAGGAGGAAGCTGCTTCTGCTGACACTCTGGAACCTGCTCAGGGCAGGGGGCAGCTCCCACCCACCCTCCGAGCCCACCCCCTCCCTGCGGCCCAGCCTGTGTGCAGGGCTCAGCATCAGGGGCAGACTTGGGTGAAGGCTCTAAGTAGGCTGGGCAGAGTGGGCTGCAGCAGGCTTGTCTGGACGCCATCTGGCCAGGAGCTGCGCAGAGCACCTGGGCACAGAGAAGCTGAATGTGGGGAGACTGGTGCCGCATCTGCCGGCCCCTGGTGGGGGCCCAGACAAAGGGGGGCACCCCATCTGCACGGCCTTCGCGTCAGCCGGGCGGGAAGCAGGCTGGCACAGGCTGCCCATCGGGGGCCTTCCTCTGGGGCTTCCTGCCCCGGCAGCTTGGAACCCACAGTATGTGGGTGCGGGCGGAACTTGGGCCCCGCGGCAGGGCTGGGCAGGCCACCTTCATCTCTCTCAAGTCCTGCCCTCTGGCTCTCAAGCTCTGGGGACTTGTTATCTTGGCTGGGTCTTCCCAGCAGGATGTTCTCCTGGATGACAGCTCCCTGAAAACAGAGGGTCTGGCTCAGAGTCAGAAAGAGGGTGTGCGGGATGCCTCCGGGCGTCCCCTCGCCCCTCCCAGAGGCATGCTCCAGCCCACGGGGCGGACTTGAACCCTTGTTTCTGATCCACGGCCTCCCCAGCATTGGTGCCGACGGACACTGAGGGTCCCAGAGCGCTGAGCCCGGCGGCCCCTTTCCCCTAGAGAGACCCCAGGCCTGCTGCGTCGGGCAGGAGTTCGGTGCCAGGCTGTGCGTGTCCGAGTTTTGCAAAGCCAGCTCCCGGACGCCCTGTCCCTGCGGTGCACCGGCTCTGAGCGGGGGGCTGGCCAGGTCACCGGCAGGGGCACTGCGGGGTGGGGCAGAGGCTGCGCCGAAGGGAAGGTTGCTTTTCTCTCCCCCAGCTGGAGCGTCTCCATTTGGGGGTGGGAGGTGGCATGGGGACGCCGAAATTTCAGTCCTCAGCTGTCACTCTCTCTCCCCCGGACAGCCCCCGCCCTGCTGCTCTTGTTCCAAATGTCCTTGCAAGCTCTCTCGCACAAACCTGGGTCCCCTTGGCAACTTCCTCCGGCTCTAGGTGGCCCCGGGGGGTGCTGGAAACACTGGAGTCTGAGAACCGCCAGATGCAGGAAGCGTGCTGTGGGGTTTTTCCATTGCTGCCACTTGCATTCTCCCTGTTCTCTGCTCCCTGCCTTCCCCCAGCGCTGCTCACAGGCCTTCTCCCTGACCAGAGGCTCTCCGCCTGTCTGTCTGTCTGTCCCCACCACCCGCTGCAGACCCCGGGCCTCTGCCCGCAACACCCCAGGGCTTTGTTAGCACAACTGAGTTCAAATGTCTGATTAGTCCTTAGGAGATCGAGGGGTCAATTTTCCACAGCTTCTTCCTCTCCATTTAACTAATTTAACTGCATGATTGTTACAAATTTCATTTTATTATAGCCCTGCTTCTCAGTCCAATTGAATTACTAAAATCTCATTTTCTCAGAAGTGCTGAATATGTAATCAGAGGAAAAATTATGCTCCGGTCTGCCTATTAGGACGGTTCATGCATGTATGAGCCGTGTGACATGTGACGGCCACACGGACAGACGGCCCACGTGCGGCGGGGCTGGCCTCCCGGGGTGGGCGCCCCCGAGGGGCGGAGCCTGCCCCCCAGCGTGCGTGTGGCTGGGACCATGTGTGTGCAGGCAGCCCGTGCTCGCAAGAGGGGTAACCACATCAACTCCCCGATTACAGATTAAGCAGTGTCTGTGGGCCATTGTAATTAAAGGGAAATTCAATTCCCTTCTAATGCCCCATCATGCCGGGCTCCGTGAGGTGCGGCTGGGATTGCGCCACTTGTCTGATGGGACCCGAGGTTCCAGGGAGCGTGAGTGGCGGCCAAGGCCTGTCCTCCTTCTCGCTGCAGCTTCTCAGCAGGGGCAGCCGGGGAGGAGGACTGGGAGCTATTTTCTGATCTGCCTGGTCCCCGAACGTCTTCCCACCTCAGCCCCCAAAGGGCCCGTTGTGGCAGCGGTGGCCTGGGCGGCCTTGGGAGTTGTGGGTTTTGGTGCCATGGCTGCTGCCCGCCCTGTAGGAGTGTGCAGGGGGGTGGGGGGGAGCACACGGGAAGAGCAAGGGGGTGGATTCTGACGGAAGCCGAAGCCGTGGGAGCAAAGCCCAGCTTTGGGGAGAAAGCCCTTGGACCCCCACGTGCCCCAGAGGCGTGTTGTGGTGCAGAAGGACTCACGTCCCGCAGGGCTGAGGTCACGCCGGGCGCGCTGGAGCAGGCTGGTCTGCAAAGATGAGACGGAATTGGGGTCCGTGCCAGAGCCACACCGTGTTCCCCGGCCTCTTTCCAGGTCTGTGGGGTTTGTTGGCAGCAAAGGAGCTTCTTGGGGCTCCTCAGTGTCCCTCCCCCAACCTGACCCCACATCCTGGGCTCAGGAGTACCAACATCTGTTTCTATCTTGTCTCTGTGACTTGACTTCCACTTGTGCCCCCACCCCCCGTCTTGACCCTTCCTCTGCTGGCTCCTACACATCCTTCAAGGCCCCGGCGGAGCCCCCTCCTCCAGGGAGCCCCCCCGAGTGCCCCAGGCCAGGTGACCCTCTGAGAGCTGGTGTATCCTCTGTCCTGCTGCAGCCTCAGATTGTCTTCAGAAGGGCCTGTCTGACTAAGCTCTAAATTGCTGGACAGCAAGGCCAGCTGGATGTTCAGGGCCTGGCGCAAGAGATGTTCTTTAGAAAAAGATGAATGGGAGGGAGGGAGCCCCAACTCCTGCTCTCCTGACTGCTCTGTGGGTCTCCCATTGTTCTCTGAGAGTCCTCTGGCTTAGAGGACTGGCAGGTGGGACGTGGGGCCTGGCTCCCGGGCGAGGGCACAAGCCTGAAGGAGAGCCGTCTCTGGCTGTTGCCCTTCACCCCAGGGACTGCCCAGACGTCACAGCTGGGGCCTTGGCCTTCCAGGACAGCGGGGACCCCACCCAGAACACCCTGAGGGCCTGTCCTGCTCAGATCCCTGCAGCCTGAGGCCTGGGCGCCTACTCTGCGCTCATGTGTTCAGGCCTCTGCGCGGATTCGGGTGTCCATGTGGCCCCAGGTCTTCCCCTCTGGTATGTTGGGGAAGCTGGGGTCCATGGGACCACCTGCCCTGCCTGGTGGCTGGGAGAACATCCTGCGTGGCTCTTTCCTCCCAGCCTGGAGCTGTGCCGCATTCCCTACTCCTCAGCTTTATCTGCTCACCTCGGATCAGGGCAGAATTCCCCAGGGCCAGAGCCAGACACTCACTTATCACTCACTCGCAGCACCTGGAAAGTCAGCCTGTGGGCCACCCACCTGCCCTCCCCAGGCCAAGGGAGCCCCAGGACCGGGCAGGTTCTCCTGCTCCTCAGCAGCTCTGGGAGGTCCTGGGGGCCATGCCGCAGTGGGGACCCTCACGTGGTCATGGAATGGTTCCGGTCAGTTCTTCTCCTTAGGGGAGGTGGCAGTGGTGACCCCTCATGCACCCTCTTCACCAGCATGGTCGGGGGGTGGACATGCACACATGCGTGCTGTGGTGTGCCTGGGTGGGTGTGGGGGCCTGTCACCCATCGCTGTCCGGTGTAAGGGAGCTGCCCCCGGACCATGCACCGAGCCTCTAGGTGCTGGAGGGCAGGACGTGTCTCGTCCTGTCAGCTGGCTGGTCCCCTGTTTTCTGGTTCCGCAGAGGACTCCAGGCAAGAAGCCCGCCATGGGGCAGTGCTGGGGGCCACGTGGGAATCAGAGCCGACTGTCCAGTCCCCACACCAGCAGCTCAGGCTGCTCTCTAGGGGGCTGTGCGTGAGCTCCGGGCCCCCTCCTCAGAGGGCCTTGTCCTATCCTGGGGAGGGGAAGGGAGGAGATCCAGGGCCAGGGTCCAGAGATACTACCTCCCCTCCCGGCCGGTCCTGGCAGTCTTCCTAATGGGGGTGGGGGTCAGGAGGAAGGAAAGGGAGGGAGGCAGGCCAACCAGTGGAGGGGGGGCTCTCCCCTGGAGCTCAGCCCCAGGCACTTGTCTTTGCCTCTGTTAGCACAGCTCAGCTCTTTACCGCCAGCACGTCCCATCCCCAGTATCCAAGCTCCTAGGACAGAGCTTGGGAGGGGTGCAGGGGTGCAGGGAGGGATCTCACATGGAGGCCCAGGGGAGCGCTCCAGTGCCCCCAACCCTGCTGTCAGTCAACTAGGGCCACGATCTGGCAGTTCTGGGCTGCTGGCCCCTGCACGTGGTGGGCGCCCCATGCTGCTGCCCGAGCCCCATGGAGGCCAGTCCCCAGGATCCCTGTCCTTCCCGTCCCCCACCCCAGCCCCTGCCACCATGTTTTCAGACTCAAACGAACATCAAACACGGTGAGGGACAGAGGGGCAGCCACAGGCCTGGGGTGCCCTGCCCTCTGCCTTGCTGTCAGGGGCTGGGTGGTCAGGGCTGGTCGCCCGAGGGCCACCCCGAGGGCCCACTTGTCTCGGCCACAGCTGGCTGAAGCTCTGTCCCAGGGCACTGCCCCGGGCCCTGCAGTGAATGGAAGGGGCAGGACCCTCTGTGCCAAGTCGACTCTGGGGCAGCTGGTCACCCCGCCTCACTGTCCTTGCTGGCCCTCCCCCTCTCCTCCCACAGCTCACCGCCCACTCTCCCTATCCTCCCCGCCCCTCCCTGAAGCCAGCTAGCACCCGGCACTGCCCCCAGCCCCGTCCTCCCTCCTGTCACGCCCAAACCACATCCCATGCACACATTCCCGGAGTCTTGGGCTCCCTGCTGGCCCCATTGTGAGCATGTGCTGAGGGTCACAGGATGTCCAGGATGGCAGAGTGTGGACACTGGCGGATATGTCCATGGCCATGTTAGAAGACGTGTTGCTCTTGGCCTGGCAGGGCCCAAGGGCCTGGGGCTGGCAGGGAGGGTCCCAGGGACCATGTCCTGCCGCTTTCCTCCTGGGACCCTCTCTGACTGGGACACCTCCTGCCACCACACTGGGGTCCGGCACACACTGACTGCCCAGCTTCTCTGACCTAGACGTGGCCAGTTCCCTGGGTTCAGCTGAAACAAGGTTGATATTGTCCTGAAGGAATTTTGCTTCAAGACTAAAGGGAAAGCCAGGGAAAGGGCTCTGGGAACTGCGGCTGGCCGGTTTCCAGGGCCCAGCTTTTCGCTGGGAGGCAGATCGTCCAGGGATGATGTGGGCTGGCCTGGGAGGGGTGTCAGGTCGGGGGAGCTGGGGCTGGGGCGGGTCATCGCCATCACACCTGCAGAGCCAGTGAGGAAGGAATGCTCTGGCATGCCCAGGTCAGCTGGCCCGGTCCCTGCGGCGCTGGGCTTTGATCCACGTGCAGCTCCAGCCGCCCAGCATAGCTGTCCAAGTCCTACACCCAGGACTCCCACTGCCCACCTGCTGCGCAGACGCCCCCTCTTGCTCCTGCATGGCCTGGGCAGAGGGGCCCCTTGTCATTCCCTGGCACCCAGCTGTGAGAGCATTTAGCACCCAGCTGGTGCTCAAGCAGTGTCTCTGGGACTTACCCCTGCACTCCCCTTGCTGTCCCTTCCTCTGCCCCCGGAGCTCCCTTCTGCCCGTGGACTCAGAACGCGTTCAGTTCAGCGTGTCGTTTGCCGCAGCAGCTGGGGGCCAGGCTGATCCCCCAGCGCTGACGAGGGGAGACCCCCACCTGTCCCGCAGGCCTGTCCAGAGGGACACACAGGGCTGGGTGCCGTGTGGGTCCTTCTCCCTGGGGCCGCCCTCTGCTCCCTGGGCGTCATCTTGCCTTTGACAGTGGGTGCTGAGCTTGAGCAGCGGGATAGCTGTCAGCCAGACTCGGGACCAAGGGGGGAACCAGGGCCTGATGCGCGTCTCTATTCACAGTCTGCCCTCTGGGCAAGGTTGGCTCCTTCCCCGTCATCGGGCCGGGACAACGTTTGGAAAGAGGCTCTGCCAGCCCCTCGCCGGGATCCCAGCCTTGTGCACACTCTCAGCAGCCCCAGCCGCTGCCCCCTCCGCATACCTGCCCACGTGTCCCCTCTTCCTGGGTGTCCCCCTGGGGACAGGCAGTCTCACCAGGCCCACAGCCACTGTCCACGGGTGGAGAGCCTTCCACCGTCTCGGTGGCCTGTTGGCCGACAGACACGTGGGTGCCCGTCCCCGGGAGCCGGCGTAGGACCCAGGGGCCCTGGGTCAAGAATGCTCCAGGAGAAGGCTCCTGCACGGCAGGGCCGGCCCCGGCCACCAAAACTAAGTAACCCCGTGGTGCAGTGCAGTGCCTGTGGCCCGGCCTCTACTGGAAGCACCATACCATCCCCCCACAAACGTAGCTCCCAGGAGCTTTTATTCATTTACATTTTAATCGCTCCAGCGAGAAAACAGTGAGCCCCAAGGTTCGGCCCACTGCACGAGAGCAGGTGCTCTGCTCCCCTACTCCTTTTGGCAGTAGAGTGTGGGGCGGTTTGGGCCAGCCAGCGTGAGAGCTCCGGGCACGGTGCTGGGGTCTTCGGGCCCAGAAAGGGGACACAGGGCAGTGATTGTCATGGCAAACATGGACACAGAGCCCGAAGCTCTGCATCCTGTAACTCACTCCCCCTACCATAGCCCTGCTGTGACGGGCACGTTGTTACCCGTCCTACCTACTGGAGAGACCTAGTGCCGAGGGCAGGGCACGCCGCGGGGGCTGGTCTGGTGGTGGCCGCAGACCACTGCGTAAACAGCCCACGTTTAATGTCTCGCAGCCCTGGAGGCTGGAAGGCCGAGATCCACGCATGGGAAGTGCTGGTTCTTCCAAGGCCTCTCTCCTGGGCTCGGAGATGGCTGTCTTCTCCCGGGTCCTCACCTGCTCACCCTCTGTGCCTGTCTCCTCTTCTTATAAGGACATCAGCCATGTGGGATCAGGCCCCTCAAACCTCTTCATTTTACCTGATTACGTCTTTAAAGACCCTCTCTCCAAATACAGCCCCTAGCTGAGGCGGTAGGGGCTGGGACTTGGATGCAAGCATTTATGGGAGTGGGGACATGATTCAGCCCAACCCCCTCTGAGCTCAGTCACCCCCTTGTGCCACCACTCCATCGTGGGATTATCGTCAGCATCAATAATCGTGATAGCCGGCTGGGGCTGGGTGGCCGGGGAGTGGGGTGCCCTTGGACATCAAGGCCACAGTGGGCCAAGCTGGATGGAACATGGCTGCCCTCAGCCTCCAGGGGTGGTGGGGTGGACAGTCTGGGCTGGTGACGACCACCTGGGAGGGACTGCCCGGCCCCCACCTCTACCCCCCCACCCAGAGACAGCTTTCCCAGGGCCGGGAGTGGGCGTACTGGGGGCCCCGTGCATTGAGCTCTTTGGGACTCAGGGAGACCTGGCCCTCGCACGGCCGGGTCCTCAAACATCACCCCCCCAGCCCCTCGGGAATGTCATTAAATGGCACCAGCTTTTCCGTTGGCTCTGTCGGCCCATGTGGGGCCAGGCATCTGCATTTTTAGTGGGTCCTGAGGCAGGAGCGAGCGCCTCTGGCTTCACAGGAGAAATACTGTGGTCCATGTTTGTGGAACCAGTGAGTGGACAGCAAGAGGCATTTGGTGGTCTCTCAGAGCCAAGAAAGGAGAAGGGGAAGGCTTGGTGGCCGAGGGGAGGGATGGCTATCGGTCAAGGGCCAGCAGAGAGGCTCTTGGCCAGGAGTAGGCAACTTTCAAGCCCCAAGGGCCAGCTGCGGACTGGTCAGTGCCCGGTGTCCGGGCCAGAACCAGAGAGAGCGTGAGGTCAGACAGACTGGGGGTGCGGGGTGGGGGCCGAGAGCGTGAGAGCACATCGAGGGAAGATAAGCTAGAGAGAAGGGAAGATGTCCACGAGCAGAGTGGGGTGACCCTCCAGCCCTGCCCCCGCCTCCCTCGCTGGGGAGGCTGCAGACCAGACTCTGTGGCTCTGTGGTTTGCCAGGGATGAAATTCATTCTCACCCAGTGACCAGAGGGGAGGCAGACGCTGCCAGCCAAGGGCACAGAGTCCCCGCTCCTGCCGCGTGCCCTGTGCTCTCAGACTCCTGCTGAAGGGGCAGTCCCCGTCCACAGAAGCCAGAGGACTCCGGCAGGCCCAGAGCTCTCCCCCATCCTCCTGTCTAGCTCGGGGGCCACAAAACCCAGGCCCTGCCTAGGTTAGGCTTTGCAAGCCACACGGCCCCTGTGGCAGCTCCACGGCCCTGCCACGAACCATGCAGCTGCCACGGACAGTGTGCAAGTGAGTGGGAGGGGCGGGTTCCAGTAAAGGTTTGTTTGCACAAACAAGCAGTGGGCCAGACTTGCCCCACAGGCCATAGTGTGTGTACCCCGGTCCAGCTGACTGTGGTACCCTAGGCCTACCTGGCTATAGCAGCAGGGAAGTGTCCGGAGACAGGGCCATGGAGACACAGTCACCAAGCCAGTCAGCTCCGAGGAGGGCCTCCCTCCCCTGCGGAGGCAGGACAGGGGGCTGCCAGATCTCTGGGGTCCCTATCCTTTGGAGTGGGGAGCATCCCAGGCAGGGGCTCTTCCTCGGTGTGGGGCCCAGGGAGACCAGGGTCGGTGGGCTGCGTGGAACCCGGGGCAGCCACGGTGGGTCCCCAAACCTGCGCCCTGGCTCAAGAGACAGACACCTGGGCATCAGAGGCCAGAGACACGTTCTCCTTTAACCAGGTGATCTCTGCAGCCCAGAGCTCATCTCAGATCTCAGAGCCAGAAGGCCAGCCAGGCACCCCCTCCCTCCTGGGCCATCACCCACAGCCTCAAGCGGGCCGTCCTCAGAGCAGTGGCCAGATCAGCCCCATGGCCAGAGGAGAATAGGGCCTGGCTCTGGCCTCCCACCCCACTGTGAGGCAAACCCAGAGGGGCTGGGAGGGGCTTCACGGGGGGCCTCTTTGGCAGATGCAGCTCAGAATCCCCCAGAGGCGCCGGCTGCTGCGTGCCCGGGGGGTATCCAGTGCTGAATCGACACCAGGGCCTTGGCCTGAAACCTGAACTCTGAGCAGGGAGGGGCAGGGGCGGGGAGCCACCAGGACAGGAGGGTGCCTGGGAAGCCTCTGCCCAAGGGGCAGAGGGTGGGCCGTCTCCTTTCAGGTTCCGGAGTCCTCAGGGGCTCCCCCAGCGCGCCGACCGTCCCTCACCACCACCCGTCTGGGAGACAGTTTCCTCCTCCCCATGCTCCGGAGTGCCAGGGGTCTGGGGGTGCCCTGCCCCCCCACCCCCCGCACTCCGTCCTTGCCCCGACCTCCCTGCCCCCACGCTCTGGCCCTCGTGGTCTCGCTGCCTCTGTTGTACAACATTATCATTTCATAATACTCTGAAATATACATGAAGTTGGCTGAATGCAGACAAAATTGCACCATTTACTGCATGAATATTTCATGCTGGCTTCGCTCCGAGGTGTCCGTCTGATGGAGCTGGGAGCCTGCTGCCCGGACCTCCCTGCCCATTCGCCTCCTGCCCGAGAGCGGGCAGTGCCGGCCCCTCTGCCAAGTTGGGGTTGCCGGAGACAGAGAGAGGAGACAATGCTGAGGGGTCCCGTGGTTGCTGGGGGAACCGTTGGGGATTGGGGGCATGCGGCGGGTCCTGAGCTCCTTTGTAGCAGCCACACCCCCACATTGTGGGTTGGGTATTCAGAATAAAGTCCTAGCAAGGCAGAGAGCCCTGGGGCGAGGGCAGGAGCCACAGGGCACCCATGTGCTGCTCTTCCGTGATGCCCCAGCCCCCAATGGTGTCCCCACGGTGCCCTGGCTCCGTTCACATCACGGCATGGCCACGGCAGCCTCCCCTTCTGCTAACTCCCGAGTCCAGGCTGCTGTGCCAGAGGCCACAGCGGGCTGAGGAATCCTGTGGTCCCGGGAGGCGGGAGATGGGCCCTGTGCGTGAGTATGTGTGTGTACCTGTGCGAGGTGATGGGTTTACCGGCCATTCAGGTGCTCGCTCCCAGGGGGGTGCCGGGGAGGCCCTGCCTCTTGCCAGCTGAGCAGTGTGAAGCCCCCTACTCCTCTCTGCCCACAGTCTCCCCTCATCAGAGCAAGGACAGGCTGATGGGACAGGTGCCAACAACTTCCTCTGCCCTGCCCCCCTCACCCTCATCTCCTGGCCACGTGGCAACTCTGAGGAGGCAGCAGGCCCCTGCTCTTTCCACTGCGGTGCCCTTTCCCATCACCTCTGCCCTGGACCGCCCCCTCACTCAGGTTCCAGATCTTTCATACAGGCACCGGATTTCCTCTGCCCACCGTCCCCTCCTCCCTTCTGATCACTGATTCATTATTGAGCACCTGCTGTGTGCCCAGCAACGTGACAGCACTGGGGATGCGGCAGAGAACAAGATTCGCATGGGCCCTGCCCTCACAGGCCTGCAGTCCCCTGGCGCACAGGGACACCAGGCAGAGAAACCAAGAAACTGTTTGCAGAGTGGCGTCCGCGCTATGAAAACAGGGTCCTAAGGTGGAGGCCTACAGTGGCACCACCGACTTTAGGCAGGGTGGACGTGGAGGACAGCTCAGGGGTGGTGTTTAAGCTGAAGGACTGGCAGAAGCTGGGCATGGAGAGACTGAGGGGAACAGCATTATAGGCACAGGGAATGCCACGTATGGAGGCCCTGAGGCAGAGGGAGTCTGGTGTGTCCGAACAATGGCTGCAGCCAGGATTGCAGGGCAGGGTTGGAGAGGGAGGCAGGGGTGCGACCAGCAGGGCCTTGTGGGCCTGTGTGTGCATTGTTTTCAGAGAGTGAAAGGAGAAGTGAAATCATTAAGAGGCTTTAGGTAATAGAAAGACGCTGTCCAACATATGTTTTGTTTTAACTCCGTCTCCCTGGCGGCCATGGGAGCCGGAGACGGGGGGACTCCCCCCAGCGCTGGGATAGTCGGCCTCTCGGCAGTTGTCGTTGGAGGGTGAAGCTGCTCATTCCAGGGTGGGCAGCCCAAGATTAGGCCCAGCCTGCGGGTCCTCGCCAAGGGGCAGGGGTGCGGTGTGAGAGGGCAGGGCTGCACCAGCAGGTGCAGAGTGGCAGCCTCCGCGGTCCCAAGTGGGCAGAAGCATACAGGCCCTCGGCCCATGGCGGGAAGAGGCGGGAAACCAGGTGCTTGGGGGTCAGGTTCTGGGACTGCAGTCACTCTGTCCTGCTTTCTCCTCCGTGTTTGTGCAGCAAGATCATGAGGGAGCAGGAGACCCAGGTGGGCAATGTGCTGTGTGTCATTGGGCAAGCCCCTCTGCCTCTCTGGGCTCCGTTAAATGTGAAGCGTGGGCCCACGGTGATGTCTGCTTTCACCACTTCTGTCATCTTGAAGCTCCAGCCCCGCCCAGCAAGCATTCCCACCACCACCCCCAGCCGCGCCAAAGTGGGCTTCTCGTGGAGAAACGACTTCCCAGCCGGGGGAATTCGGAAATCGGAAATTCTTTCAATCAGGCATGAGGGTCCTTCAACACCTTCTAGAACTCCGCATGTCCTTAGCCTCCCTGACCATGCCGTCGGCCCATCTGGGCTGGAATTAAGTGCCAGGAAACAGGGTGACGGTTGGTGGATCCTGCTTCTGGTCCTTGTCTAGCCTGCCGTGCCCGACGCGGCACCCCCAGGCTGCTCCAGGATCTGGGGGGTCCACGTTCTGCACATAGGAGGGGCTGCAGGGCAGAGGGCGGTGCACAGCTGGGACCAGGGCGAGGCGGGGGCAGGACCCGGGGCAGGGAGGAGAAGAGACCCTCTCGGCAGGCAGATGCCCATCCCTGCACCGTTGGGAGTGAGTAGGGGTGTAGTGTGCCACACGGCAGCCCCCCAGCCAACCCTGGACACCCACATCTCCACCCCCCAGCCTCGCCAGAGAAGGGCCAGGAACGTCCCTAAGCACGCCCCGGGCTGCAGAGTGATGGGCAGTGAATACGCCGAATAAGAAATGGGCAAAGGCGGCCAAGTCCGGGAAACCAGGATCTGTTCTCCTGCACAGAATTGGCGGGGATGAGCCCCCAGGGTCGCCTGGCACCCTGCTCTGCCTACCAGCTCTGTCCCTCTCCCTTCATCCCTCACACGCTGCTCTCACTTCTTCTGCAGCCCTCCCTGCCTCACCTCTGCCTGGCACTCTCACTGGGCCTTCTCCTGCCTTCCTCACTCCATGTCCTTCTGGGGCAGCCCCCTGCCTCGACCTCCCCGGGGCTAGTCTGGGCATAGCCCCCCCTCATGGCATTTCCCACCCGCGTGCCTCGTGTGCAGCCTGCAGATGTGACACTCAGAAGGAGCGCCCTTGTCCCCAGGTGGGGTGGTCCCGGGCCCAGCTGGAAGGCGCCCTCCCTGCCCAGGCCTCTCCACCACCGTGGGGGCTGGCCCCCTGGCCCTGCAGCTGTCGCCCCGGCTTCTTCACACGGGCCAGCAGCTGGGGCCGTGCTTTGCTTTATCTGGAGGCAGGGTCTGTGTTTGCTGAACCATATCCACCGCCTCCGGGCTCCAGTGTGGTTGAGCTGGGGGTGCCTGGGAGGCGTCTCTGCAGCCCACTGGGGCCGCGACACGGCTGGGACCCTGCAGGGACAGGGCCCTCTGGGTCTGGGCTCCCCATGGTCCCTGCCACCCCTAACCCTGTGGGCACCCCCAGATTCCTAGCCCAGACCAGCTGTAGCCCACCAGCTGTTTGGGGGACGCTGCCTGGATTTGGGGACTGGTGGGTAGAAACAGAGTCCTCTGGCTTCCCTGCCCCTCCCGCTTCCCCGGTTCTGTGTGTTGGCCCCTCTGGAGGTGGGAGCAGCCAGTGGGTGGGCTCTGTGAAAGCTCCTCTCTTCCTTCTTCCCCTCCCCCTCCCAGGGCCTGTGCTCTCTGCCAGGAAGACCCTTCCCCAGCTCCCAGGACTCCAAGTCCCACCCCTGCCCTCCAGCCTTTCTTGACGGCCTGCCCCACGGGAGTGCAGGTCTTGTCCATCTCTGTGTCCGCCGAGCCCTCCCGGGGCAGGTGTCGTCTCTGCTGCTCATAGTCCACATGCCTGTACCCCAGATTCCTTGCCTGTGTTAGGGGGAGTAACACTGGTTACGTGCACCGTGATTCATGCCCAGCCCCCATCAAGGCTTTATTGTTCTGAGTGTCCAGGTGCCCAGCCGAGCAGAGGGACAAGCGTGGCCTTGAGGTGGCCCTGCGTGGGAGAGCAGGGGAGCAGCGGGGTGGCCAGGGTTCCCAGCTGGTGCTCTGTGTGGCAAGCAGAGACCAGGCACTTTGCAGGGACAGGTCTCCCCAGGCAGGGGATGGCATGAGGAGTGAGCCAGCCTTCATTCTCCCCATTGCGCAGATGGGGACACTGAGGCTCAGAGAGGGCAGATATATGCCCGAGGTCGCACGGCTGTGTCCAGACAGGAGCATCTGCCCGGCTGGCTGGGAGTCCATTCATCCCTGATGCCCCCAGTGCCCCTCTCCACCTTCACCTGTGCTCTGGAACGTGGGGGCTGGCTGAGGATGCCGCCAGGTGGGGGACTGACGGGGACATGAGGACAGAGGAGGTCAGCCTCTGCTATCTCAGGCCTGGCCCTGCCCCACAAGGTGGCTGTCTGTCCCAAATTCAGTGGTGGCTCTGGGCCTCAGAGAAGGGGGGAGCCATCACGGCCATGGGGTAGGGGTGAGGCTTGTCAGGAGGATCCCCTGCCTCCCATTCTGAGCAGCAGGGACATGGCACAGGAGTGTCACTGAGTCACCCCGGGGGCTGCCATTTGGGCTGGGGAAACTTGGGAGTATGGGAATGAAGATAGAACAAGTTGGGGGTGGGCGCCATGTGGCCCCACCGCTCCTGCCTGCCCCCGCCTGCCTCCTCTCTCTGGAGCCCTCCTCCTGGGCTTCTCCCTCCCTGCACATCCCCCCACCTCTGCCCCTACCTGCCTGTGTCCTTGATGCCCGGATGCGCAGGCCCGCAGCAGCCCCGCTCTGTCCCTTGATCAGAGTGAGTGCCCTACCCTCGCACGGCCACCCTGGACACTCCAGCAGGAACCTGCGCAGACCCCAGCCTCGGTCTCCCCGGGGTGTGCCCGTTGCCCCAGCTGTGGCCGGCCGGCCCGCCGCCACCCACTGCTTCCCACCATGCCTCAGACTTTCTTATGCTGACCTGAACGGCCGGTCCTGGCCATCCCCCTCCCAGGGGACGTCAGGTTCCTGGGCTCCCCTCTTTGTCTGCTCCCGAGTCAATGCTCCCTGTACCCCTCCTGACCCCTGGCACTTAACACGAGTCCCTCATACGGGCAGGAACAGTCTGCTCGTAATACCTGCCCTTCCAGAGAGGAAGGAGCCGGCTGCCCGTCTCTGTCCGCTTGGCCCTGGCCTGCAGAGATGCCCGGGGCCGGATGGCGGCGCCACCCCTTTCACCCTGCACGACTGGCCTCTCTCAGGGAGTCGCAGGTCCCTTTGTCAGCCCCACCCCGTTGGGGAGGAGGGCTGTGTGTGGTCCTGCAGGAGGACTTTTCCAAGGATGCCCCGAGTCACACTTCCCAGGGCCTCACACGCCTCACTGCCTCCTTGCTGCCAGCCTAAGTCCCTGCTCCCGCAGTCCAAGCCCTGTCCCGCCAGGCCCCGTCCTCCCCCAGGAGAGCACCACTGTCTGCACACAGAGCAAGGGAGGGGAGGTGCAGGGAGAGTGTGGTTGTCGCTGCCCAGAGGGTGGGGGGAGCTGGGGAGCCCAGCCCCACCCCCACTCCCTCCTCCCCCCAGCAGGCCGGCTTCCTGCAGCTAGACCATGCCAGGGAGGGGCCGTGGAGCTGCCTCCCATGCTCTACTAACCCCCAGATGGATGTTTCCACCTCCTTCCCTGCGTTTGCTAATTTGGAAACACCACCCCCATCGTAACCCTGGCAATAATAACGAAGCTGTCGCTTTCCCTGGCAACCAGCTGGGGTCTCTCTCGAGGGCCATGGGTCCCTCAGGCCCTGGAAAATCTTAAAGGTGCCCTGGCACTGGTTGGTGGCCGTCAGCTGTTTGGGCCTCACACCCCCTCAAAGCCCAGGGCAGCACAGGGGTTTTATTGTTAGTGTTTTTTCCACTAACTGAACGGTTTTCCAGGCCCTTAAACTCCTGGAGAAAGCCCCAGACTGTCCCCTCTCCACCCACCATGGTCTTACGCACAGACGGGAGCCAGTTCAATGCCTAGGGGGTGGTCTCAGCCTTTCCTGCCCTCCGGAGAGAGTTCAGCGGGGGCCGTACCGTGGCCCGGCCCGTGTGGGCCCACAGAGGGGGCTGGACCGTGGGGACGGTCCGAGATCCTGAGCCTGAGCTCCCGGGACAGAGGCTTCCAGCTGGCTGACTCCGGCTCACGTCGGTGCTGTGATTAGACTTTACTCTCAGCCACCTGTCCGGTAGCGGGCCTAGGCTCCAGTTGTTAGCCTTGTCTGGGGCCTGGGCAGCAATGGCCCAGGGAGGCTGCATAGCCTGCGGTAGGTGTCCGGCCGAGGGGCAGAGGCGGGATTGGGACCACAGCCCGACTGTGGGGCACATGCTTCCTCCCCCTCCCGGGGCCCCACCCTTGTCTCAGCGTCAGGGTGAGCAGGTTCGGCTGTGGGGCCTGCCCATCTGCGGCCTACCCATCCCCCGAGCCACAGCAACAGAGCGCAGGGCGACATCAGCTTCTAGAAACATCTAGACCCAGACCAGTCCGAGACCTGGAAAGAACTTCTGAGTGAGGCACTTGCGGGGCCCCGGAGAGACCCTGGCAGGAAACTGGACTCCAGATCTGGGGCTGAAAAGTTCAGGAAATGCGAGCCGGAAACTCCGGGCACACGGGGCGAGGAGCGTGGGCGGCCACCGTTCGCCAGGCTGAGAACAAGGACGTTGCCCTGGCGTCTGCCCTGGTCCCCCATCCCTTCCCGTGCCTCCGACATGCCCTGGTGTCCCGGGTGAGGGTCCCGGGCAAGGAAGAGGATGTGAGTCACAGCCTGGAGGCGCGAGCGCCGGGACACTCCCTGCCACCTCCAGGCGGCAGGCTCACGCCCACCGGCACCCAGCGGCCGTGTCCACCCAGGCCCCGGCCGAGCTCCTGGGCCCTGCCGCAGTGGCGGCTGCTTTGTATGAACGGCGCGGCATTTTGGGTAATGAAATATTCACAGGTCAGTGATTCCTTGAGAAATGATGGGGATCAGTCGATTCCTTTTTCAGGAAGTAATTTTCTTCTCCTTCGCAGCCTCTGCTTTGTGTTGACGATCATTAGCATGAGAAGAGGGGCTGGATCGAAGGCACTTGTCAGAGCTCAGGACCAGCCACTGCCTTGTCGCCTGGGCCTGGCCGAGGGGCCCCGGCCTGAACGCACACCCGTGGGGTGGCGGGTGGGGGACCCCGCCAGCTCACAGCCAGGGCTGGAGGGGGCTGGCTACTGGCCCTTCAGGGGTCTTGCCAGCCGCCCGCCCCCGGGACACCGCAGTTTGGAGGCCAGCCTCGCATAGCCGCTTCCCACGCTGAGTTCAGATCGCAGCTAAGGTTCACAAGTTAGTGTCTGTGCCTCGGTCTCCCCTTCTGTAAAATGGGCTACACGGGCCAGTGTCGGTTTGGACGGGGTCTCAAATTCACGAAAGGCATCTGCAGCAGTCGGTACTGAACCAATTTCCTTCTTTCTGTGGCAGGCCACGCACGGCCCAGCCCCTTGTGGCCCTAGATCCCAATGGCACCACATTGTTTCCACCAAACTCACAGCCACCCCCTGTCTGTGACCACAGCTCGTGCTGACGTGGGCCTTGCCGTCTCTGACAGTGGACGTGTGCAGGTTCTTTGTTCGGGTTGGATGGGCGCCGGCACCAATGTCCACAGTCAGACGGTGGGTGGGAGCCCACTGCTGGGAGGTGGGCCTGGGGCGACCCGGGTCGGGGAGAGGCCTCCTGCTCATGCACTGCTTTTCGGTTTTGTCTTGTTTTCTCTATAAGATCAGAAGCCGAGGATCTGGCCACAGGGTGCATCTAGGAGCCAGGCAGGGGCCCATGTTGATAGTACTTTACTAAAAACTGGAGTACGGAAAGGGGTGGGGGGTCGCCTGGGTGGCGCAGTTGGTCAAACATCCGACTCTTGATTTCGGCTCAGGTCATGATCTCCGGGTCATGAGATTGAGCCCCGTGTCCGGCTCCATGCTCAGTGCAGAGTCTGCTTGGGATTCTCTCTCTCTGCCCCTGCCCCTCCCCCACCCCCCCACTGGTGCACACTCACGCTCCCCCCCCAATTAAATAAATAAACAAATCTTTAAAAAAGAAAGACTAGAGGGGACAGCAGTGTTGCTGCCGGACAGCCTGCCCAATGGCGGGCAGCAGGGGGCTACCCACTCTGCTGGGGGCACTTGCCTACCTGCCCCTTTCCACGTGGTGAGATTGACTAGAAGAGCAGGAGCCCACCCTACTCCCCAACACAGCCGCCACGGGGGTGCTTTCAACAGGCTGTCCCATGGGACCAGCCAGCGGCAAGACCCTTCGAACGAGCTCTCCCAGGCTCAGGTGGGGACCAGGACTGGCCTTGGGAACCAAGCGGGCTGCAGACCTTCACCGGGACGGACTAGGACTTGGGGACCTAGTCCGTCCAGGTGCTGCACTCGGCCTACCCACAAGCTGAGGGGCCCCTCGTGTCTCACACGAGCCAGCCCTGGCCGGGGTGAGAAGAGTCACCCTGTGTGCAGCCCAGCCCGCGCTGTGGCCGTGGCTGGAATTGCTTCCCCTCACAGCCAGGGAGTGGGCCTGAGGATGGCAGTTACATGCCGGTGGGCTAGGGGCCAGGAGACTCCTCTGCTGTCCCCCAGGTCGGCACGAGGCATGCCAGTCTGCCCTGCAAATACCTGGGAACCGAAGGGCCCTGCCTAGAGGCAGGTAGCTGCTTACGGTGACTTCCAGGGCCCAAGTTTGAGCCAGAACAATTCAGGGAACGGAAGAGTGGAGGCTAAGCCTGAACCTCAAGCTGATTGGGGACCAGGCCCTGGATCCTGAGTTCAAGTCCAGACAGTGTATTGACAGACTAGGTTTAATGCTCTGCATCAGCATGGGGTCCCCATGGCAGTGGGAAACTAAGGGAAAACCAACAGTTCGCAGGCCTGCCAACTGGGCCCCCAGGGGACCTGTGTCAATGCCTTGAGAGCTGAGATTGCACAATTCAGGGGTGCTAGTGGCATCTAGGGGGTGCTGTGAACCTGCTGCCATGCACAGGACACCCCCCACGTGGAGAAGGACCCAGCCCCAGAGGTCAGGAGTGGCCTGGGCTAATAATGTGGTAGGAGGTGGGCAGGCCTCAGCTACGGGGGCCTAGATAGGCTTCCCCAGACCAGACCTGGCCCAACAGAAATGGGAATATGCGGGCAGAGCATCCCCAGCGCCCCCCCCCCCCCACAACGAAGGGCCGGTGCCGACGGGCCTCTGCAGGCCCCAAGGGGGCATGGCTCTGCCCAGCGGGGGTGGCTGGGCCTCATTGGTAGGCGGCAGGGCAGCTGGGGGCTGGCTCGGAGAGCCCTGAGCAGTCCGCGCCCATGAGGCCACCTCCAGCCATGGCTCGAGCCAGTGCTTAGACCCTCCAGGGATGGATGCTGGCAGTGGTAGTTTTTAAAATTTCCAGGGTGATTTCAGTGTGCAGCCACGTTTGAGAACCCCCAGTCCACAGGTGGACAGCTGGGAGCCGGGTGAAACGCAGAAGTTCAGGCCAGCCCCCGCTGCCGAGTCAGAGTCGGGCAGGACCCCGGGGAGGCAGATGAAGCTTCAGGGGTGAGACATACAGCATCTGTGCTGAGGCCCCAGCCCACACTCAGAAACTGGCAGACAGGATCCATGCCCCCGACTTGTGCTCTGGGTTTCTGAGCTGTTTTCCTCAGCTCTCTGTGTGTTCCCCTCCATTTTACTGGGACAGGCAGCACCTAAGTGCTCTGGGCTGTGTTCAGCGATGTTCTGCTGAGAACCCCAAGGGCTTATTCCAGATTCACCTGATCCCATGCAGGAGCCAGCTGAGCACGCAGGTGGGCCCATCGGCTTCTGCCTTGGAGCCTGGTAACAGTGCGGAGGTTGGGGGGACAGCAGTGCCTCTGCCCATTTGATGGACCAGGTGCGGGGGGTGGGCCTGGCGGAGACACAGAGGAAGGGCGGGCCTGCAGCCTCCTGCGTACTCAGCACATGTCTTCCCCCACAGGGCCATTCCTGTCCAGGGAGCAGGGCCCAGCTCCTCCCGTCCAATGCCAGGCCTGGTCACTCAGTCATCCTTCTCTGCAGGGGGTGTCCTGGCAGAATGAGCCACAGGGAGCCTGCTGTACTTCCCCAGGTGTGGGGCAGCCAGGCCTCCAGTCTCAGGGGGTGCCTCGGGGTCCAGCCTCCCCTCGTGGGCTGTCCTTGAGTGGAAGGATGGGGGCAGCGAGCAGGCAGGAACGGACGGGCTCTGAGGAGCACCCCCTGCTGGCCTGCCCCTCGGTGGGCACAGAGGCCCTGGGTCAGAGTCCTTGTAGACTAAGAATGGGGGGAGGGGTCTCCACAACTCCGCGCTTCCTGCCGGAAGGGCTCAGAGGGACACTGCCTTTCAAAGTCGGCCATGGCTTCCAGGCTAGAGGGTGACTGCGCCCCCATTCCCATCCCTGAGGAGCCCCTGGGCCAGTTTCGAGTTGGCTGACAGGCTAAGCGGTGCCCTGGGGGCTGGAACGGAGGTGTCCCTGGCACGAGGGAACCCTGGCTCTGGCAGCTGAGACCCCCCCCATCTGTGGCTGGGAACCACTCTGTGAGGTCGAGAAGGTAACGTGCCTGGGGGAGACCCCCCATGCGGTGGCTGGGGCCCACCCAGGAGTGGAGGAAAATGGAGGAAAAGAGGCAAAGAGAGTCGGAGGGAGGGCAAAAGTGACAGCGGAGACCTGATTTGTAGGAGCCCCCAGGATAGCACGGTTCAAGGCCAGAGTCCTGGGTGACCCTGATGCTGCGCCCGCGGGCTGGGGTGACCCCTGGGCTGTCTGTGCAGGATGGAGGCCGGTGTGTGCAGAGAACAGGGTGAGCTCCAGGTGGGCGGAGCCAGTGCAGGTTGACCACGGTCCCTCCTCCTCACAGATGTGGGGCTGTCCACGATGCAGGCAGCGACCCATGCCCCAGGGGCCTGTGTCCACCGCAGACCCGGCCAGCTCCCCTGAAAGAGCAAGATGGAAGAATGCCGTCCTCTTCCAGTGGCCAGTGCTAGGAGTTGCCCTGACAGAAGGGCGGGCAGAAGTACTGGGACATAGACCCCTTTGCTCCAGGTCTCACCCCATACCCCCTCCACCCCACCACCCTGCCCTACCCGGTGTTTGTCACCTTCATCTACTTGTCCCCCAGACTGGACTCTGTGGGACGCCAGAAGGGGCCTGGTGCAGGGCTGCAGGGAAGGGGGCAGCACTCTTGTCCCCCATTCTCAGACCAGCCCCTTGGTAAGGCTCTGGGAGGCCCCATGGGAGTCCTGCCCCTCCCCCCAGCGAGTCCAGACCCCCTCCCCCACTTAGTGAGTGCCCCAGGCGTCACACACCCCACCACGGGCCATTCTGCATGGAGCAGGCAGCCTCTCCGCCAGCCCCCTCCCTCCCCACCCACATGTGGCCACGTCGCCCTCAGAAGCCCACTGTAGTTAGGCTGCTGCCCCAGTGGGGTGGGGGGGCGCTCCCCTGGCCTGGTCAGTCCTGCTGTGGTCAGCAGGGTGGGGAGGGGGCATCCACAGAGAAGGGGCATCTTGGAATGGAAATTCCATTAGTGTTCAGCCATGGGCAACAGGGCCTGTTCAGAGAATACATTCAATTAAAAATTGATTTTTCAGTGTAACCTCCGTCATAATGAACCACATTCAGGCCCCTTCCCACCATCCCGGCCAGTGTGGCCCTTACCCGCCCAGCCCAGCCCTGCCACCCCCTGGCCTCCGCCCCTTCGTGGGGAGGATGATTGACTGAGGGGACTGGGGGCCAGGGAGGGGCCCACTGTCACCGAATTGGGGAATAATTACAAGTGAGGTGCACGGGGGCTTTTGTAAATGAAAGTGTCACAGTGGTAAATCTGTCTTTTTATTTACCGCGAGGTTGTGTTTTCTGTGTGGCTTCGGTTAAAAGCTGCAATATTTAATTTCCCTGGATCCAGACGGCATCGGAAAAGCATCATACAATGAGAAGAGCTCAACATTTTGCCTCCCTCTCTTCCCACAAACTCAAAGCCACCAGGCAAGCGCCTGGCCCCGCGAACTCTGCTCCCAGGCACCCCTATTTCTTGGGTGTTCCTTCTCTTCTGGCTGTTTCCCCACGTTTCTCTGCCTTCCTCTGAGGTCAGGTAGGGGAGGCTGAGCTGGTTCTCCAAAGCTCCCTGGGGCGTCTGGGCCCTGGAATTATGATAAACACGATCATTTCCGGCAGCATGGCTCGAAGTGTGGGGCCCAGAGGCAACACGACACTGTGCTATCCACTTACCTGCGTTAACACCTGCCCAGGCAGGCTCTGTTCGGATACCTGTCTTCCAACAAGGAAACAGAAGCCCAGAGCAGTGAGGGACTCTCAACTACTCAAGACTGGGGCTCAGGCCTGCCAGACCTCGGTGCATGGCTATGTTTCTGCTATATTTGGAATTCAGAATGCCCAGTCCCATTCTACCTCCCTCCTGACCCTCACCTGCTGATTTGCTGTGTGACCTCAGGCCCTAGGCTCACCCTTTCTGAGTCTCTGTAAAAAAAAGAAACCTAACCGTGGCTACTTGTGATGTAATTGCAAATTGAGGATCAGTTGCCCGGGAGACACCCTTCCAACCCCCCAGACAGGTCCTCTGCCTTCTGCCCTGGCCTGTGGCCTCCTTGGCTGTGCTCCCCAGGTGACTCCTGGAAGCAGACGGGGCTCCCAGCTGGCCACAGCCTTCCGCACTCAAGCATTCACTAGCCCTGACTCCAGCTTCCTGTTTGTTCAGGTTTTTTGGGTTTTGGTTTTTGGTTTGTTGTTGTTGTTTTTGTTGTTGTTGTTGTTTGTTGTTGTTATGACTGATTCCAGCTACATTAGGAGAAGATCCATCCATTCTTCTTGCTCGTTAACTAAAGGACAGGGTCTTTGTCCCCTCCCAAGCCCACCCAGCCTGCCGTGGTCACTATTCTGGAGTCTGATCCTTTCTTGCCAGGCTCCCTGTTTTCGTCTGTATTCACGGCTGATTTGAGCCACCCTGCTGAGCCCTGGGGTCCCCCACACCCCAAGTACAGAACTGCATCCCCAGGCAGTGTCCAGGACCTGACCCACTCCAAAGCCCTTCCTTCACTGCCTTGGTCCCTCCCCCTGTCCTCCTGGCCCTCAGCAAGGTGCAGCTCCCAACCCCACTACTGGGGGGACCTGGGGTCCTTTTGCCCCCCCCAGTCCCATCCCCATGGTATCAGTCTGTGGTTCCTGAAGACCCCTGCTTCTGGTAGGCCTTGGGCAGACAAAGAGTTCTGGGTCGGAGGAGTGTGGGAGACGGCAGGTTCTAGGCAGTTAAACACATCTCTTTCCTACAGAATGTCTTGGGGCCTTCCCTAGAACATTTCAGGAGCCTGGAGTTCCAGAGCACGTGACTTGGGCAGTGCTGGTCCAGGGAAAATGGCCTGGGCTGTGGGTGGGCTGGTGTCTCTCACACCGTGCCTCTGTGAGCTGTGGGATCTTAGCCCTGCCTCTGAGAGCCTCAGTTTCCCCATCTGCAAAAATGAGGCTGGTGACGTGGCCTCCTGGGGCCACTGTGAGCTTTCCAGCTGATGTAGGTGCACCGCTGCTGCTGGTCCACGTGGGCATCTGGAAGCGCACATGCGCGACCAGCAGCCGGCTGGTCCGGGGCTTCCTGGAGATGCCCCGGGAGGGGCTTGGCACGGCACTGCTGCCAGAGCCTGGGGCTCAGAGTGGTGGGACGGAAGTGGCCCTGGGTACAGACACTGGAAACTGCCCTATGTGAGCTGCATGACGCCAAGCCTCTTTCCTCCTCTGGGAGATGAGACGTGCCTCTCAGGTGTGGTGAGGAGGCTGCTAAGAGAACGGGCAGGAAAGTTCTGGTAAAGGGACGATGTGTGTGGCCATCAGAGCGGGGTGGGCAGAGCCTCCCTCGGGGCTGCCAGGACCCTCTGGGGAGGCCCCCAGCTGGAGAAGCCCAGCAGGGACATGGGACTTGGCGCACGTGCTAGGGATCCTGGTGGGGCTGTGCTCAGAGCTGGCCCTGTCACTTGCTAGCCAGGGGACCATGGGACCCTTACTCAGCTTCCTTATCAGGATCGTGGGGATAGTGACACCCACCTTGTCCAAGTGGGATGATGAGTCAGTGGGACATCCTGGCCAGTCACAGGCAGTGTGACTGTTCCTGTGTGTCATTCCTGCCGAGTGCCCTGTCCTGCCCTGGCCACAGCCTCTCTGGGCTGGCACCTAGTCCCAGGGGGTGCCATTTCTGCCTGTGGGAAGGTCTGCTTCTTTCCAAGACCTGGCCCTAAAGGATCGTCCTGTGCTGTCCCACCCAGAGAGGAATCAGAAGGATGGCTTGTCCCCCCTCCCTGGCTGTGGAGCAGTGGCCTCTGACTGCCCAGCCTTGTGGGTGTGGAGTCCAGCGTCCTCATCAGCAGGAGAAGATAAATGTTTTTAATTCAGGGAGCTTTTCATGAGCAAATGAAAGGAAGTAAATCATCCTTCTAGGCCCTGGAGCCCAGAGCTGGTGCCTGGTCGCAGTGGGGCAGGCAGCCAAGCAGGGTCACTTGGACCACAGGTGGGCCTGGGGACATGGTCGTCCGGGGTGCCGGGCACCCGCAGCCAGCCCTTCTTCCATGGGAGGGCAGGAGGCATCGGCCTGACATCTGCTTCCTGTGGTGTGGGTTCTGGCGCGCGTGCGCTGTGTGCGGGAGACAGGAGTGTGGGCGTGGGTGTGAGCGCGCACCGGAGCGGGACCGTGAGAGCTGGGCTGTGTGTGCGCATGTCGGTGAGGTGTGCGTGAGGCGCACAGAACCTGGACACGGTGCGACGTGGTGTGTGGGTGTGCGTGAGCCCGGGAGTGCGTGTGCCCGCTGTGAGAGCGCGTGCTATGTGCGTGCGCCACGTGGGTGTGTGACGTGTGCACACGGGTATGCTCACGCGCATGCGTGTGCACGCATGTGCCGCACCTTGGAGCGTGCCCTGCACGCCCTGGGCGACGTGAAGCTCTGGGTGCCCGTGTGAGTGTGCCCCCCGCTGTGTGTGCGAGCTCGCATGTGCCCATGGCTTCTGGAGAAGAAATGTTTAAAGATGGAGTTGTCAGCCCCGCGTTGACAGGCGCAATCAGCAAAGTGCAGCGTCGGCAGGAACGGCCCGGCTCCCTCAATTACCCGGGAGGAAATGGCCCCGCTTTGTGCTGAGGAGGCAGAGTGTGGCTGGAATAAAGCAAGTGGAGCAGACCCAAAAACTTCATTAATTAAAGAAACTCATTAATGAGGACATTTAATCAGCTGCAGATTAGATCCATGCTCGCCTCTTCCATGAGCCGGGCGCCAAACGGAAAGGAGCCGGCCTGCCTCCTCCGCCCGCCCGCGCCCTCCCCCGCGCGCCCCGGGCCATGCGCCCTCCGCAGGAAGCAGGGGTGCCCAGGCCGCGGGGCGGGGGCCGGGCGGCCAGGCGTGTGGGTGGGTGGGTGCTGCGCGCAGTCACGCGGAGGCGTGTTCCCGCGAGGGGGCGGTGGAGCGGGCGTCGGGGCCAGAGAGGCTGGCGCGGCCTCCACCTGGGGACCTGCGGTAATGTCAGGAGACACTGGGTGGCGGCTTGTGGGCAGAGCGCAGGGCGGCCCCGCCACGGAGGATGAGGCCGAGCGGCCCCGCCCCGCGCTGGTGGGAAACGCACCTGGGGAGGCGGGGCGAGCGCGGAGCAGGTGTGCGTGCGCGCGGTGCGTGCACGAGGGAGCACGTGGCCCAACGGCTGACATTCGGAACAGAACGCATGGCACCTTGGGGGCCGCAGGGGACCGAGAGAAGGCTGGAGGGGTGGACTTCAGAGGCCCGTGGCTGGTGTGCGGGACCCAGGCCACCCAAGGCCATCCTGGGTCCCCAGGGAAAGTCCCCGCGGAAAGTCCCCGCTTTGAAGTGTTGAGAGACTTGTGGGCTGGGGGGTCAGGGCTGTGAGGAGAACGACCCCTGACCTGGGGCAGCTGTCTCTTGGGAAGTGCCTGGTGCACACGGGCTGCCTCGCCTCCCCCCCAGGCCCAGGCCACAGCTGGCGCGGCTTGGACCCCAGCTCCCAAGGACCTCTGCCCGCCCCCGACAAGCTGCTGGAGGACACACCTGTCAGGCCACACACCCGCACCTGCCCCGTGCCTTAGACCTGACTGCACCTGCAGGGGCCCGGCTGCGAGCACCATCCGCAGGGGATGGTGCTGTGGGTGCCGCCTTCCATGGGCGCCCCGGCCGGGCCTGTGTCCCCCTGCCTGGGTGGAGCGAGGCCCGGCTGCCTCGGTGGACAGAGCCTGACTAGGAGAGGCAGAGGCCGGACACCTGGGAAGGGCTGTAGCCGGCAGCACAGGATGGACCCGGCTCCCCCCCGCCAAGAAGTCTGGCAGCCTGGGAGCTTCTTCTCAGCATGGAGGCCGCTCCCCTCCTGGGCCAGGCCCTGTCCTCTTTCCTCCCTGCGCCCCAGACAGAGTGGGGGTTGCGTCCAGTTCCTGAATGCTCCTCCTTCCTCCTGGCTCCAGCTACCTCCCAGCTCAAGGGTGTGCCCCAGTGACGCCCCTTCCCCCCACTGCACCTCTCCGACTGGGAGAGGTGGAGGGGAGGGGAGGCCGGCCTTCCCCAGCGCGTGAACGGAGCAGGTGGGCGATGGCAGGACTATGGGCCGCAGGGCAGGGACTGTCAGGTGTGAGCGGAGGTCACCCCCTGCCTCCTTCCTCAGGGTCCTTACCACCACCCAGCTGGCCTTCCGGGGAGCCCCAGCCACTCACCTGTCCCTCCTTGTGGGTCCCTCGCTGTTTGGACTACAAGTGAGCTGCACTGGGCAGTCCTGTCCTGGGGCCGTGGGCGGAACAGGTGCTCAGAGGTGCAAACAGGTGAAGGAATGAGGTGCTGCCCCCTGTGGGCACATCCACGTAATTCTCAGCAGAGGTCCCTCAGAGCCCCTCCTGAGTCACGCAGAATCCCTGCTGCTTCCTAAGCTCTAACCCCCGGTGCTGGGGTGGGGGTGCTGTCTGGGACTCAGGAGCAAGCCCCCCACCCTGTGTTCTTCCCCTGGGGACTATTCCAGACTCACTCTGTCCTGGCACCACGGGTGCTCACCCACGGCCGGGGTCCGCCCACAGTCGCTCTCCCAATGCTGCTAAGCAGTTGTCTGCCCAGGCCCAGGGCCCAGGCCTCACATCTCTAGAGAAAACAGTGCCTTCAGCAGGGCAGAGGACTCATCCAGGGTCCAGGCGAGGCCACCCCTCCACGTCACTTGACCCTGGCACGGAAGCTCCCCTCCACTCTGCAAGCCTCAGCTCAGGCCAGCAGACCCCACCTGGGGTCCCAGGCCCAGCAGGTTGGGCTCAAGCTCAGTCGGCACAGACAGAGGCTGAGGGTCCCTTCGTGAGACGTCTGGGGTTTGTGACCTGTAGTGGCAATTCTCCTGAGTCACAGATCCCGAGTCGGGAGGTCAGGAGGCCTGAGAATCTGCATTTCTAACTGCTCCCAGGCCATGCCGTGCTGCTGGCCTGCTGGCCCCACCTCCAGGACCTTACTGTGTCCAGCTGTAAAGAGCCACATAATCTGCCGTGCACGGCCACGAGCACCCAAGGGTTCTGTCCCCACCAAGTCCCCCCTCCCAGGGACACTGCACCAACCCCCAGCTCCCAAACGTCCCCAGGGAAGAAAGGCCGCCAGGGGAGTTATCCCAACCGACGGATAAACCCACAGTTCTCAAACCAGATCTCCGGCGGGTGTTTGACTGTGGAGCATATTATGTAATCTTCGTTGCCAGGAAATTTACCTTCCTAATTACATTTTGTGAATTTTCATTTGAGTGTGCCTTCGCAGAGCTCTCAGTAACTAGGAGAAGGGCACGTAGGAGGGAGAGGGGGACGTCTAGGAACCGAGGCCACCGGGCTTAGACCCCAGGCTACACCCAAGGATGGGTCCTGCCCACCACCCCCTCCCACCCCACGTCCGCCCACCATCCTCACCCCCACCTGCCCACCTGATGTCCGGGGCGGTGTGCTTAATATCCCGTTTGACTTGCTACTTAAGGACCACGGGCCATTAATAATGCTAATATTCCTTAATGAATATGCAGGAAACAGACCCAGGGATGCCGCCGTGGATGCAGAGGGCTCTTCCTAGAGATGCAGAGCCAGCTGCCCCAGACGGTTGAGGGGAGTGGCCAGGGGGCTGCTTGCTGACACTTGGGGTCAGCATGGGTGGGTTCCCAGTGGTACTCCTCCTGGGGGTCACCTTGACAGCTGTCCTGGAGCTCTGTCCTCACGAGGCCCTGGGAGGGAGCTTTGGCCCAGACAGTGTTCTCTCCACCCCACTGAGGAGGAGCCTGGTGTCCACACGTGCTCACCCGGTTATAAACTCACGGCAGCATCTCAGAGGGCCTCGGGGCAGGATGGAAGAGGAGCCGAGCAGTGGAAATCACAGGGGTTAGGGATTGCTTGGAAGGCTTCCTGGAGGAGGTGTTTGAATGCTTCCAGGACAGGGTAGGGTCCTCCTCCACTAGGCTCCCCTGTGAAATGGGGAGAAGCCAGAGAATGGATCATCCCTGGAACACAGCACTTCCTTGGGGCCTGCACCCCACCTTCCAGCAATTGAAGAGAGTCCCTGTGTCCAGAAAGGTTTGCTTTCCCAGTGTCTGTCAGAGCTGGGGGTGCTCTTCTCCCAATCTCAGAGTTGCTCATCTCCTGCACCCCTTCCTTCTGTTCTCAGAGGGGGGCCCATGAGCAGCAGCTGAGAGCCACATGGGGGCCCTTCCTGCTGCCTGGGGGGACCTGGGCAGCACCTGCTCACCTAGGTGCTCCTGCAGGGGCAGAAGGGGGAAGCTCTGCAAAGGGGCCCACCCAGGTGACCGATGGTACCCCTCAGTTCTGCCTCCTGCCGCTCTGGCATTCCTGGTGGTCTGGCTTCATGAAGCTCTGTCTCTTGTAGACCGTGGCCCCATCTGTCCCCACAGGGGAGTGCCCGGTGCCTGCTGCTGGTTCTTCATGGCACGTGCACACACATCCCCAGAGCTGTAGGTTCAGAGTATGGCAGAGCCCCGGGGCATTTGTAAATAGGGCAAGGACCACTGCTCATTGGGGGCAGTCTCTCTGCTCCCTTGCTACCCCCCAGGGCAGTGCTTGTCCCCCCACTGCCCGATCTCCTGCAGAGACCCCACCTGGGCTTGGTGCCTGAGGCGTACCCCAGCTGGTGATGGAGGGGAGGGGAGGGGGTGGTCCCAGGCCAGCCCAGCAGCCTGGAGCTCTACATGGACCCAGGAGCTGAGACTGGTTGGTGGTGTTTCGTTCTGGCTTGATTGACAGTCCAGGGTGAACCTGCTTCCCAACACCCCCAACACCCCCCACCAGCTTTCCAAGCCCCATCAGCTAGACGGCTCCTCGCTGATTTCCCCAGGCAGGAGGGGAGCCTGGTGGAGGTGCAGCTGATGGGAGAAGGGGATTTATGGAGTCACATTATTTATGATTTGTATGCAGTGGGTTTGGAGGGAATTACGGCTTAATCGTGTGAAAATCCATCCTCTCGCCTGGGGCTTTTCAGTGGAGCACATTGGGGCTGAGTCTGGACGAAGGGGCAGTGGGCTTGGGCCGTGTGGCTGGCTCCATTCTAGGGGGTGGGTGGGTGACATCTCTTGGCCCCTGGGGTCCATCAGGGCCAGAGGTTCTTACTGTTTCTTGTTCCTTGAGCCCCCTTAGCATCCGGTGAGGCACTAGGACCCCCTTCTCAGAAAATGGTCTTAAGTGCCTACAATACATAGCCTTACAAGGGAAACGATTTTTATTAAGATACACTTATCAAAAGCGAGAAAACTATAAAATCCTCTCTGTGGCGTCTTTCCTACTGTGGGAAGTAACCAGGCCCAGGGCCTCTGTGCTCACCACCCTAGTTTGGAGTTGGGGTGAGCACAGGGCTCACACGCTGGTGTGTCTGCCGCACACTTGAAGGACCCACGGTTTCCGTTGGCGGTGGCCAAGTTCTCGGGGAATGCTCAGGCCCTGGGCTTGCAGCTGCACTGGTGGACGGGGCAGTGCCACAGTTCAGCTGCAAGAAGGTCAGATGGTAGGGTATCGTTCCGTCCCGAGTTCGCGCCCCCAGACAGCACGCTCCCAGACCACGTGGCGCTTGCACGGAGCACACACAGCAGGTGCAGGGCACGCACGGAGCTCATGACAACCACGCACAGAAGAGGGAGCATGGAGCGCGCACGGAGCGTGGAGCACGCTGCTTTGCAGGCACTAGGCTGGCACCGCACACCTTGCTCTGGCACCAGGGCAGCTCTGGGCCGGCACCGCCAGCTTTCATGGTGCAGACGCAGAAGCCTGACCTCGGCGGGGAGACCGGAACAAGTGTCTCCAGGCTCCCCGGCCCCGTGCCATGTCCACAGAGAGGCAGGGTGCCCAGGACGTCCCAGGGGGATGGGCCCTCGTGCTGGGGGCTCAGGGGGAACCCAGGCTGGGCCCCCACAGAAGCCTCATGTGTTCTGGGGAGGGGCTGGGGGGGGCCGCGTGCACAGAGCTCCAGGCTCAGACCTTGCAGGTTGCTAGGGTGACCTGGCCCCATTGCCCACCCGCAGTCTCCAAAGTGGCAACGAGGAAGAGGCTTGAGGCCCTACTGGGAAATGAGCAGCTGGGGACAGTGGAAAAGGAGACACAAAGTGGGGACGGGGCGTCGGGCGGCCTGGGCCCCAGACCCCTCCCAGAGAAGGAAGGAGGAAATGAGGAGGGACCTCTGAGAGCCAGTGGCTACAGAACCCTCCGCCAAATGGTCCCTGAATGCAGTAGTATGGAGTGTGACGTGCCGTCTGACAGGGCTAATTAATAAAGGATATTAAAGTGGCTGCCAGGGGACAGAATGGATTGGATGGGGCAGGGACGGGGGTTGTGGGGGCGGTCTCTCAGGTGGATTCAGCCTCCCTCCCTCCCAGCAAGCAGCGCTGCCCTGCTCCCTCCTTCCTTCCAGCCCCCCCCACCCCGACCCTAACCTCTGCTCTCCCACTCACCCCCTCTGCAGCCCCTGCCCCAGCCCTGCACAGAGCCCCCATCACGCCTATTGCCATCCCCCACCCCAACTTCTCTCCCCACCCACCCACTGCAGCCCCTGCCCCAGCCCTTCGCAGAGCCCCCGTCATGCCTAGTGCCATGTCACTGGCCTTCCCCAGACCTCCTCTTGTGTGGATGAGGAAGGTCAATCAGGCCCCCTGCCCCTCCCCAGGGTCTCTGGAGGCGTTCATACAAGGCCTGCGTTCAGAGACTTCATGCTGGTAGCTTCACACCACGGGAACAGTAGACGCCACAAAGCAGGGCTCCCCGCATCGCCACACACACACCCCCAGAGCCAGTTGTTAACCACTCACCAGCACACCACTGTCTCCCCACAAGGTGGGGAGACGCGAGCCCCCGGGAGGGAAGTGTCAAGCTCAGAAGCTGGGGAAACCCTGGCTGGTGGCTTGGTTAGACTGACTTCTGTGAAGCAGGGACAGAGCTCCAGGGTCCTGGGGCAGGGAGTGAGCACGAGGGGCTTGGGGACCCTCTTCCAGGCCATGGGTGGAGGGCACACCCCTTCTGCTCCTGTTCAGACAGCAGTCCATACGGGGCGGGCAGTGTCCCATGGTTCCGGAGTCGGCCGGGCCGGGGCTCAGATCCCGGCTCTGCCGCAGGCTGGTTGTGTGCGCGGGGGTAACTTCCCACCGGGTTTCTTCCCTTGGTGGAGAATGCCCGTTCCCAGATCACTTGACCATTCCATGAGATAACGCATTTTTACTGTTTAACACACTGCCGGGCTCTCGAAAACCCTCAACCAATGGCTGTCACTCCCCAAATCGTCAGCATTACTCAGCATTTACTGAGCACCTGCTGTATGCCTGAACTATGTCAGGGGGCCGGGGACTCATGAAGAGCCCTTGCCCTCAAGGGTCTCATGGTCTGGAGCTCCACCCCCCCACACCACGCCACCCCTACCACTGAGGTTCTGGAATGTTCCAGTGGGCTCAGGTGCTAAGGCATCACCCTGCCCACCTCAGTTGCCTATACAAAGGGGATAGCAGCCCAGCTCTGCCCTGAAGCATACCAGCACCTCTCGTACCATCCCAAAGTCTCTGGCCTTAAGGTGCTGGACGGCAGGGACACCCCCCACACCACCCCCGTCCCCATCGAACACCTCTGGGATAACGTCTTGAAGAACCTGGGGGGGAAGACATGAGAGTGTCCAGGAGAGAAGCCTCTGCTGTGCATCTATCTGCAGGACGGGGTGCAAGGGGGCCGGGAGGGGTCTCGGATGGAGATGGGGGCTGGGCCTGCCCCCCAGGGCTCCCAGGATCACCTTCCCACTGCTAGGACCTGGCTTTCCCCTAGCGTTCCTGGCCTAGTGGGGGCACCTCTCTTCCTGTCTGGAAGGGACGCTCTCCTGCTGCTGCCTGAGCCCCAAAACTTGGGGTCAGGAGCCCATGAGTCATGAGAGCAGCCTGTTTCTGGGCTGAGAAAGCAACTGAGTCAGAAGGCAAGAACCTGGTTGAGGGAGAAAACCGTGTGCCGTGGCTGTCTGCCCCCTGCCTCCCACGTCAGTGACCCCAGCTGAATCCCAGAGCAGCCCTTTCTTCCTCTGTGGGATGATGGCAGGACCTCGAAAACTCTTGGGACTGTTTATTTCTGTATCGGTGCCCCCCCTCTCCCACGCGTGGGGAGCCCCCTCTGTGAGTCATGAGCCACCTCCAGGCCCAGCCCCTGCTCTCAGTTGGCCGCCAGAAAATTCGAATGTTAACGTGAACCGAATGCCATGGAGAGGCTAATTGTCTGCCCCGGAAAATCACATCATGCATTTCAAATTGAGTTAATGCCCAGGGGGCCTCCACGGGGGTGTCTGCTCCCAGAGGTGGGGCTCCACCCTCCCTGGTGTGCCCCAGGCTCCTAGAACCTGGCACCAAGTGGGCTGTCTGTGCGTATTCGACAATCAAGTTCACGCAAGCTGTTGCTCGCACCCCCACTGGCAGAGATGCATGAACACCAGCCCTGCCCACACCCCCTACCATCGTCCCTTTTTGGAATCCCAGTTGTCACAGGTCCCCCTGAGAGCAGGGCCAGGCTCCACCATCCTTGGAGACATCCAGAAAACCCATGATACCCTCCTGCCCAGTGCGCCTGGAATCACGGCGGGACGTCTTCCCCAGAACCAAGGCTATGTAGCAGGAACTCGAGCAGAGCCCTCGCGCGTGGGCTCACCGGGGACGGGCGTCGGTGGGCATCCAGCATGTTCCCTTGACATCATCATGGGCCCGGATTCATCTCTGTGCCTCTCCGTAATTTCATCTTTTTTTTCCCCAAAAACTTCACTTTCCAATGGTTGGCACGTTAAAAAATGAAAATAAGACCATTCCCTCCAATAAAATTCTCCTGTCTCTCCCACTCTTCCCCCCTTTCCTGCCGGTCACACTGAGCATCCGGATGCTCTCCCACGGCTCTGTGCCTGCATTCTCTCGAGTGGTCCCCTCGCTCCGGGAGACTCCCTCCCGTGGCCCCCGAGCCAGCCGTCCTGGGCAGGCCCGGCCAGAGAGGGCCTCCTTCTCAACAGGTGGGTGTCCGCCAGGTCCCCCGCACCTGAGAAAGGGAAGGCACTATAGCCAGGGTGACCGTTCAGAACGCCGGCCTGGATTCACACCCACACAGAGCCGTTCACCTGCGTTTCCTCACCTGTAAGAAGGGAACGACCATAGTGCATTCCTGGACCCGCGCTGGGGAAGAGCCGTGACGGGTGCGGCATGTTGGATTCTTCGCCCCTAGAGGCGAAGGGAGAGCAAGTCTGTGGACTGCAGTTGTGCAGGCCCCAAGGCTAAGCCGGGTGCTGGGTGGAAGTTTCCAGAAGGCAGATTTCAGCTCGGCGCGTGTAAGAACTTTCTGGCAGACCTCTTCCAAGACCGAAGGAGGCTGTGCGTTGGTCGAGAGCAGAACCCAGTGGGGGCGCCTGTCGGGGAGCCAGAGAAATGAGAGTCCCAGTTTGCCTGGCAGGCCGGGTTGGGTGTCGCCTACGATCAGAGATGTGGGCCACTGGCTCACATGTGTGTGCCTGGGATGGGGGGCAGTGGGGACCTCCCTCCAGACGGGGGGTCAGAGCCATGAGGTCCCTGGCTCAGCTGCCACTGGAGGCCCCAGGGACTTGAACCATACCTCCTGCCTGCCAGAGGTCAGCCCCAGCTCCACCCGCCTCCCCTTCCAACACTGATTCTGCACGGAACCGGGGGAGAGCTGGGGGCCGGGCCAGGAATGCTCACAAAGGGCTCTCTGGACTGGTGTCTTCTGGAAACCAGCCCTCCCATTCTCGTGGCCCCGTGAATTGTCACATGCCGTGTGCCTGTGGACAAGCAGGCTGTGGCCCAGGCTTGGGACCTTGACATCTGTCCGTCCCATCATGGTTCCGGCCACAGGGAGCATGAGCAGCAGCACCTGTCCTGGGCCCCTCTCCCCACTGCCCTCTCTCCGCGCCCATGTAACAACCCCTCCATGCTGCAAGTGTCTCAGACCTCCTGCTCCCTCGCCACGTGGCCTGTGGCCTCAGGGTCCCCTCTGTGAGATGCAGCTTGTGACCCCCAACTCTTAGGTCACCAGGAGGTCGCCAAGTTTGCAGGGCACCAAGGGCAGGCCCTGCTCACCACTGGTATTGGGCGGACCCCAGCCTGCGCACCTCGGTGTGTCCTGGTGCCTGGTGCTCAGCAGGTGCTGGGGACGGAGATGTGCGGGCCGTGGCTGTGACGGGGAGGGTCCGACACCTCGGGGCAGAGTGGGGCGGGCAGACCACACCCTCACAGTTTAGTCCATGCACGGGTCATTCTGCTTGCCCACCTCCTCTGCGCTGTCTGGAAGCCAGCTTTGCCCAGAGGTAGAGAAATGGCTCATTGCCCAGCCTCTGCCGCCAGCCTCCCACTGCAGCCTGGCCTGCAGGCCTGGGGCATGCGGCGCCCTCCTTCCTGGGGGTGAGGAGTCCAAGAAGCAATTAGCCTGATTGTCCTGGAGGGACTGTGGGCAGCAGGAGCCAGAGGGACTGTGTGGACAGAAGGGTCCAGGCGGGGCTCCATCAGCTGCCACTCTCTCCTCCCCCTCCCCCCTGCTCCTCTGGCATCCCGCCTGCCCATCACTGCACCTTCACCCTGGGACCCTCATCCCGGCAGGATGGGAACACACTGGCCGGGGGACCTGGGAATTCAGGCTGGGGCAGACAATGCTTTGGGCCGGGAGTGTGGGCAGACATTGTGGGGGAGGGGGGTTCTTAGCCTGAGATCTTGAAGATGAAGGGTCTTCCCACCCAGACCCTCCCCTCCTGTCCCCCTTCCACAGACTAAGAGATAAGGCTGAGCTCAGTGCTGCTCAGAAGTTGAGGGTCCTGGTATCAAGGGCAGGGCTGCAGAGTTCGGGGGCCAAGACAAGGCAGGGGCCAAGCGGGAGGACGGGGGGCATCCCTGAGAGGCCGGCCGGGCCCTCCCTGCAGAGATGCCTGCCTGGTCTGTTCTTTCATCCTGCACCACATCATCAGGATCCGAAAGGGTATCAGTGGCTCTCTCACTCCTGGGGTAATTCCAGGTGACTTTATTTAGAGGGAGACTATTTTCAGAAGTGTCTGGACGGTGGGTGGAGGGGGCCTGCCAGGGACCATGCAGGACCCCACAGCTGGTGGTGACAGAGCCGCCACCACCTCCCAAAGGGGTGAGGAGGAAGCAGCGAGTGGAACTAAGGAGGGAGGGTCTCGGAGCAGGCCCCCTGCAGAGGAGGTCCAGTTCCCCTTAGTCCAGGGCAGAGCCAGCCCGAGACAGCCTCCCGGGGACTCGCTCTCCTCCCTCTGGACACTGGAGGCCAAGGGGTGCAGTCCATGCCAGTCACCTCTCAGATGAGGGGAGAGCTGGGCTGGCTGGACAGATGGCAGACACTAGGTGAAGCCACTCAGAGAGCCCCTGCGCCCCACCCCCAAGGCTAGCCACACGTGACACCTGCCCTTCTCGGTTACCCTTTGCCAGATGCATGAACATGGATCTTTCTGGAACTTAGCACCTTCCAGCATCCATTACTGCCTCCTGGGAGCGGCTGGCTCCTGCCGGGCCAGGAACTCCTGCGGACACAGACTGCACCTGACTCATCTTCAAATATGGGCTGGGAGGAGGGGCTGCACACACATTGCCTGGGCTGCAGCTCATTCTCGCTTTACGGAGTGTCATGTTTGGCATCGCTTCTGTGCCCCGCCGTCGGCCCCCAGGGCAGCCCCGACGTCACCCCGCGAAGTGATGAGGGGGTCAGGTGGCGGTGTGCTGGCGTCCAACAGCTGCCTGTCCTGGGACAGACCCAGCCCTGACCGGTAGCACGTGCCAGTTCTCGGGGTGTAAATACTCCCACTCTGGCCGATTTCAGGCTGCCAAGGTGAGGTCACCACACTTGGAGCTGGAAAGAGATGCTCCCAGTCTACTCGTGAGCCCAGAGGAGCTGGAAGGGGCCAGTTCCCGCACAGCACGGGCCGGCCTCCGCCCTCCGCTTCCAGACTCGCCTCGTGACGTCCTGCCCCTGCTTCTGCAGCTGGCACATGTGCAGTGGAGGGTGTGGGATGGGACGGGTCTGTGTGCTCCCCTGCCCCAGGGCCCCGGGCAGGCGTATCGGTGTCTGCCTCTGTTTCCCCTCTGCAAAAATCCCCATCGAAATACCTGCCCCGCAGAACGGTGTACGAACGGGAGATAAAGGGGCACGAATCAGGGCATGGAGCAGGCTGTCTGCAGTTTCCCGTGGAGTCCTGCCTCTGGGCTTGTGGGGACTCCCTGCACTCCCAGGAGTGGCACTCCGGGCGCACACAGCACAGTTGGTGACCGCCGTCACGATACGCTCACTCATCTGCCAGGTGCATGTCTGTCATGGTCCTACTGCGTGTCATCACGCTCTGGGGGCTGGAGATTCAGCACCAGGCAGACTGCCTAGAGATGATGTTCTGGGGTAGGAAACAGACTAGGCGTGGTGGCCACGTTGGGACTCTGAGATGGAGGAGGGCAGAGCAAGGCCAGGGGGTGGGGAGTGCAGAGTGGGGGCACCCCAATTTTAAAGGGGCCTCCCTGAGAAGGTGACACTGAAGGAAGTGAGACTGCCATGGCATATGCAGGGAACAGTGTCCCTGCAGAAGGAACAGCCAGTGCAAAGTCCTTGAGGCCAGAACTGGACATTCAAGGGGCAGCAGGGACACTTATGCCTGGCATAGAACAGTCAAGGGGAATGAAGCAGGACATGAGAGCCCAGGAGGAGGGGGTCCAGGTCATGCAGGGCCAGGGGGCCATATTGGCACTCTGTATTTTACTCGGAGAGGACTGGTTGTAGGGGCAGGGGCAGAAGCAGAATCTGGGGGAAGTCATGGGAGCCAGACCTAGGTGGGAGCAGCAAACTGGCCAAGATGGTTGGGTTCTGGGTACATGTTGAAGGTGGAGCTGATGGGACTTCCTGCCTGATTGTTTGGAATGGACAAAAAGAGAGGGATCACCCCAGGTGAGGGGCTGAGCACTGGCCTGTGGGCAGGGGGGCACCTCAAGAGAGGCAAATTTGATGGGGACAATGAGGAAGGAAGCAGGAGTCCCCTCAGGGGTAGGTCAAGCTCGAATTATGTATTAGGTGTGCAGATGGCTGGCTGTAGTTGGAATTCTGGGGAGAAGCCCAGGATGGAGACACAACTTGGGGATGGTCAACATGCAGATGGTATTTTTAAATTGAAACTAAGAACCTTAGTTCTAGCCACATCAGAGAGGGTCCAAAGACTGGGTTTTGGGGGCCTTCAACATCTACAGGTTGGGGAGATATGAGGAAATGGTAACACAGATGTAGAAGAACTTCCAGTAAAGCAGAAGAACCAATGGAGTGTGGTGTGACCAAGCCAAGAGAGCAAAGTGTTTCTAGAGAGAAGAGTCAGTGCTGCTGAGGGACCAGGTCCGGTGAGGTTTTCAACATGGCAGACATGGGAACTTTGACGAAGGTAGTTTCAGGGAATGGTGCCAGGGAAAGCCAGTTTGGAGTGGGGCTAAGAAAGAGTGGGAGTAAAGGAATTGGGGGTTGCAGATCAAGGCAGCTCATTCCAGAGACTTTGTTCTGTAGGGAAGCAGTGAATTGGGTGTGTAGGCTGAAGGGGCCGTTGGTTCCAGGGGGTTCTCCTGGACCTGTCATGGGAGAGATTGCAGCGAATCAGCAGAGCTGTGAACATGCATTGGTGAGAAGGACGGGGCTCTAGGATATAAGGCAGGCAGGCCATCAGGTGAGTGTGGACATTCTTCTCTGTTTTCTGTAGAAAACAGGAAACAAGGAAACTGCTTCAGTCAGTGGTCAGTGATCTCAAGTGAATCTTCAGGGTGATTTTATGTTTTTCTCCAGCAGTGTGGTCCATGCAGTGCAGTGGGAAGAGCTGAATCTTATCAGTCCTATCAGGAAAATGTGATGATAGGAGAGAGGAATAAATTTATAGAGGAAGTGGAATAATGACTATCCAACTACTCATCTCTTCACCTGTCTACTCATCCATTCACCCACCCATTCACCCATCCACCCATCCATCCATCCATCCACTCATACATACATACATCCCTCCATCCATCCATCCCTCCATCCATCCACCCACCCATTCACCCATCCATCCACCCATTCACCCATCCGTGCATACATACATACATACATTCATACATACATATATCCACCATCCATCCACCCATCCACCCATCCACCCACCTATCCATCCATCCATCCATCCATCCATCCATCCATCCATTCACCCATCCATCAACCCATTCACCCATCCATTCATACAGCCATCCACCCATCCATTCATCCATCCATCCATCCGTCCGTCCATTCACCCATCCATCCACCCATCCATCTACCCATCCATCCATCCACCCATCCATCTACCCATCCATCCATTCACCCATCCATTTATACATCCATCCATTCACCCATCCATTCATCCATCCGTCCGTCCGTCCGTCCATTCATACATCCATCCATCCATCCACCCATCCATCTACCCATCCACCCATCCATCCATCCATCCATCCATCCATCCATCCACCCACCCATCCATCCACCCATCCATCTACCCATCCATCCATCTGCCTATTTGTCCGTTGGTCTGTCTATTCATCCCTCCATCCACCATTCTTCCATCCACCATCCATCCATGCACACATCCATTCATCTAATGTGCATTGAGACTCTTCTCTGAGTGCAGCAAAGTGCTGTGCTGAGTGCAGGGATGTGGGAGCAGAGAGTGAGCGAGTGGCCCTCGTGTTCTGGGAATTTCCAGTCCCCTGGGGAGCCAGACATGTTCACAAGCTGCTCTGAAACAAGGCCAGCTGAGACGAGGCCCCAGCCTAGCAGGAGGAGTCTGCTCGGCTCATGCCGCAGAGCCCAAGCCTCTCTTCCACTCTGGCCCCAGCAGACCAAGGAAGAAAGATGAAAAGGAATGTGACAGCACTAGCCATGCTGCCCTCTCTGTGCCAGGCGCTTTACGCCCTCGGGTGCACCTGATACCCTCCGCTCTTCCATCCAAGGCCGGTCCAGGGGCCCTCAGCCCGAGCTGCACAGCGGAACCTCATGGGAAAGTTTGATCGTAAATCCACTCAATTGCCCTGGGGAGGGGTCTAGGCGTGGGATGTGCAGCCAGGGTGCGGGCCACTCACCTGAGCACAGCCACCTCCAGCGTGGATGTGGAGGAGACAGGCAGGGGTGATGAGAATCTCCCCCACAACGCACCAGATCACACTAGCTAGGTTTTATTCTGCGTTTCTCTGTCTGGGCACCGTGATGACCTCTTGCAGATGAGGGAATTTGTTCAAAGACAATGAATGGTCACCCAGGGCCACCCGGTGGCTAAGGGAAGCCCTCCCTGTGTATTCCAGGCTCTAACTCTGTCCCTGGGCTGTGAAACTTCACACCCCCAGTTCCCCCATGAAGGGAGTGCGTGCAGGAGCAGGGGTGAAGATCTGAGAGCCAGGCAATCTGTGCTGCTATCCCCGCTCCTCCCATATCAGCCTGACAAGTCACTCAGTCCCTGTGCCTCAGTTTGACCAGCTGTGAAATGGGTGCTATTGATCGCCTGGTGGGTTGGAGGGGGATTCAGTGAGTTAGTGTGCAAAGCAGAGAGCTCTCTGTGCTCAGATGTGCTGATTTATTATCATGTCCCAAAGGGCCCTGGATGCCCCATCTCCCAGCTGCCTCCTGCCCACCCAGACCCCTTCAGACGCGGGCACTTGAGCCCCAAACCCACCACCCTGCCATCCCACCGTTGTGTTGTAGGTTCCCTGGCGGTCTGGGCTCTGCGCTCCAGCCCAGGGAGACACTGCGGTGGGAGTAGTGGCTGTCACTAGTCCCGAGGGGACCCAGGGAAGAGGGTGCTGGGGAGGGGTGGGGGTGAGGTTGGAACGAGCAGATAGAAGAGCCCCTCCTTCCTGGGCCCTGGAGGAGGGGGGAAGTGGGGGCCCTGGGAAGATGTGAGTTGGTGAAGGTTCTAATCAAATATTTATCAGTTAATTGATCTCTCGAGGCTGCTGACAGCGCCCTCTCCCTTACCCTCCTCCTCCTCCCTCCCGCTTCCCTCACCCCTTGCCCTGGCCTCTGTCCCTCCCCCACTGGGTGCTCCTCCGCCTCCACCACCCCAACCACCCCCTTCCTCACCCTGCACCCTCCCCTTCTCCCTCCCAGTAGGTAATGGGACTTTGTGGGCTACTTCGAAGCGGGTGGGGGTGGGAGTCCAGCAAAGGGCGTGCACTCATGAGCGTGTGTGATGCACACACGTGTTTCCCTCCCACTGCCTGGAGCTCAGATGCTGCCCCAGCTTCGGGCTCTGCAGACAGAGGGTAGCACAGAATTTTCTGCTCTTGAGTCCACCGCTCAGCAGGGAGGTCACCCCAGGAGTTAGGGGCAGTGAGAGCAGGGGCTAGCTCTGGGGGTTTAAAGCGGCTGGGACCCCTGGCAGAGAGTTGGCCTCAGGCCTCCTGCCAGCAGGGAGCTGGGCAGGCGGACAGGTCGGTCGGTGGGGGACAGGGCCCTGGGCTGCAGGCAGAACACCCAGCCCAGGTCTTGTGCACATTCACCAGCACTCTCGGGAGGCCAGGCCCCTCAGGTCACCTTGTGCTCTGGGTAGTTGTCTGCATTCACTCCTGCCCTGGATGGCAGAGCCCACAGAGGCTGGGGGCTGCCCATCCTGCACCACTCCCCGCCAGAGCCATGGGCCTGGCACCCCGCCCCCCAGACACACGATAAACAGTTGTGGGGTGAATAAGTAGTAAGCGATGAAGAACAGAGCAAGACCAGGCATGTTCTCTGGAAGGAGCCCCCATCTCACTGGGGCATGGGCAAGGAAACAGACCTCAAAACATGCCAAGGCCAGGGTGACGGGGGCAGCGCAGGAGTGCGTGGGGTTCCTTCTTGGTGAGACTATCCACGTCTGTGCAAGAGTCCTTCCACACTGGGGAGATAGCCAAGTGAGGGATGGCACCTGTCCTTCCAGATGGTGGGGACACTCTCTCCCGAGGACACCCTCGGAAGGTCAGAGAGTACCTCACCTGCTCAGAGGGGCTGCTGCAAACCTGCCCTCCCTCCCGGCATGTATCTTCAATGGGGAACAACAAGTGGGAGAAGCCAGGACCCCATCCCTACCCCACCTCACCCTGACAGCATGAGGACCCTCGTCCCTTCTCTGGGGCTGAGGGGCTTTCTCCCAGGGCTACAGCAGGGGTTCCCACAGGTGCCCAGATTGCTGCAGGAGGTCTGGGGTGCGCATTGCCGACAAGGTCCCAGGTGAGGCTTCTGGGTCCAAGCGCCCCATGAGAAGAGCCTCTGCCCTGCCACGTCGCTGGGACCCTGCCCCAGGGCCCTGGCTTCTAAAAGCCCCTGGGGCAGCAGGCCTTCAGGGACGGGCTGGGGTCTTCTGGAGATCTGCTCGGGGGTCTCAAGACAGAGCTGGAACCTTCCATGCCCCACAGACAGCACCTCAGCTCTGGGACCATGATGGGGGCCCTGTGGTGCCAGGCTCCCAGTTCTGTGGGATCAACTTTGATCATCTTCCCTGTAGGTGTGATGATCTCCCACTTTACCGATGGGAAGAAGCAGGGCCTGAAGCCTTCATAAGGCAGGAGGGAGGAGGGCGTGGCTCTAGGGGAGACAGGAGGGACCCCCATGCTGCTGGCACGTTCTCTATCGTGATAGGATCAACTGGGTAGAGGGTACACGGGATCACGCGGTGTTACTTCTTTTTTTTTTTTTTAAAGATTTTTTTTTTAATTTATTTATTTGAGAGAGAGAGAATGAGAGACAGAGAGCATGAGAGGGAGGAGGGTCAGAGGGAGAAGCAGACTCCCCGCCGAGCAGGGAGCCCGATGCGGGACTCGATCCCGGGACTCCAGGATCATGACCTGAGCCGAAGGCAGACGCTTAACAACTGAGCCACCCAGGCGCCCCACATGGTCTTACTTCTTAAAATTGCACGAGCTTAATGTGGGTCTGAAAGTATGCGTCGGTGGTCTCAAGCCCTGGGCTCCCCAGGCACCTCCAACGGCTAGATCTGGTGCCTCATGTCAGGGAGCCCCCCACCCCCACCCAGAGGGTCTGGGCCATGCTTCTGGAGACCCCCGCTCCGGCCTGCGAGCTCTCGAAAGGGGGCACGGTCCGGGCCTGCCAGCCGTCTAACCAGCCTGCTCTCTTTCCCTCCGCAGGGCAATCAGGACGCCACGGCTCCGCCTGAAGCGATGGCCCAGCCCTACCCCCCTGCCCAGTACCCCCCTCCGCCACAGAACGGCATCCCCGCCGAGTACGCACCACCCCCTCCGCATCCCACGCAGGACTACTCGGGCCAGACCCCGGTCCCCCCAGAGCACGGCCTGACCCTGTACACACCAGCACAGACCCACCCCGAGCAGCCGGGCACCGAGGCCAGCACACAGCCCATCGCCGGTGCCCAGACAGTGCCGGTAAGGGGCCCCGCGAGCCCAGAGTTCAGGGAGCAGTGCCCGCCCAGAGAGGAGGCTTGGCGGGGCAGTGAGGGCCCGCAGGGGGAGGGGCCGGGGGGGCCTCTGAGATGGACCGGCAGGTCCTTGCCGCCTTGGAGCTCTTCGTGTGACACCAGGCACGGGGTGGCTGGTGACCCCGATGGCTGCCCGACCCCCTGAGCGGAGCCTCCCAGCGGGGCCGCCAGCAGCCCGTCCCTGGGAGGTGAGGGAAACGGTGTGGCCTGGGCCCGGGTGTCTGCACAGGCGGGGGCAGGGCGACGGGAGGGGAGGCTCAGGGGCCCTCGCGTGTCTCGGGTGGCGGGCACGGCGATCATTTCTAATCACGCGTAATCCACCTGCTTGGCTGCTCTCCAGTCAGAGAGCCTCACTTAGGTGGTTGTAATGCACCTTCAAGGAGAAAGTGCTGAGCCGCACGCTTCCCAGAGGCTCCCAGCAGCAGAGGAGCGTGGCCAGGGGCGGCGGCCCGGGGTGGGCGCCCCACGACGCAGCCCCTCCTGGGGACCCGCCAGCCGGCCCCACCCCTTCCCCGGCCCTCCTCCCCATCGTGGTCTCCGCGTGCCCGCCCCTGCCTCGGCTCCCGGGCTTCAGCTGTCCCCGCTGGCTCCCTCCCAGTGCGGCTGGCCGGGGCCGGGCAGGAGGCCAGCAGCTTCCCGATGGGCGCCCCCCTCCGTGCTCCCTCAGCCGCCCTTCCGGCCTGGCTCCCGGGGTGCCCTGCGGACCCAGATACCACCCACCCTCCCGGTGTGGACAGCATCCCCCAAGCTCTCTGGGGAGAGAGCCCACCCAAGCTGCCCACTGGGCTGGACCGGCCCCTCGTGTGGGGCCCAGCCAGTGCGCTTCTGCCCCATGTGGATCACCGCCAGCGAAGTCAGACCTTTCCATTCCCCACGTCCCAGTGTGGGGAGTCTCCCCTAGACCCGTAGACCCCCCACCCGGGGTTCCTGCAGCTGCAAGAGGCAAGGCCTGCGGGCCCTCGAACTGGGAGCCGAACTGTGCTTCTGGGGCCGCTCTGCCTCCGCTTCGGCTTCCTCAAACCCACGGCATGGGTGTGCGCAGAGCAGAGCCGGAAGCGCTCGGCGTGACCGCATCACGGCCGGTGGACGGTGTCCTTCGGAAGGGCTCCGGCAGACAGGGTGTATCTGGCCAGACCTCCCCTGACAAGGCCTCCTCACAAACAAAGGGTGAGGCCGGGAATTCGCCCTGGATCAAGCGCAGGAGACAAGGCGGTCACACTGGCAGGTGCCCCGGGCGACAGCGACAGAGGCGACAGCGAATGCCTGTGCCACAGAACGAGCCGGGAGACCTCCTGGACACCGGAGTGCCGGGTGCGGCTGGACCGCGAAGAGCATGAAGCCTTCCTCCCCTTGGCCGACAGTCGTGGGGACCCTACTGTGTGCCACACACTGACCCAGCACGGGGGGGTCCAGGGAAGAGATGACCAGCCCTGCCCTGTGGTGGCCACCAGTTCCCGCCTGGCAGGGACCTAAAAGTCAACAGGGGCCAGTCACGGCCTCCATGCCTGTGACAGAATATGGGCCCCGGAGGGGACTCAGGAGTCCCAGAAAGGATTTGTCCCAACTGGGAGGTGGGAGTCTCACTTCTCTGGCCAAGCGCCTCCCGAGGAAAGCGCCTGGGCCCGACTGCGCCCCAAGCCTGGTCAACGGGGCCGCCTTGACCTTCCTTCGACCAGCCCGGGTCTCTTCAAGTCCTGCAGGCACGTCAGGGTCTGTGGGTCTTCCATCCGGGGAGACAGAGGAGAGACCGTTCCTGGCCACGCCCGGGGCCAGATGAGCCTCTGCAGGCTTATGTGGAGATGCAGAGGACGCGAAGACACCCAGGCAAAGACGTTGGCCACCGCTGGACAGCATGGGCGCTCAGAGCCTGGGTACCAACACGAGCACACGTGTGCCACCTCGGGAGGAGCCGGAGAGGGCGAGGGCACCCCATCCTGCTCTAAGATTCCAGTAGCCACCTTCTTCCCAGAAGAGCTGCCCGGTGCTCCCAGCTAAAGCTGAACACCTCCACACCGGGTCAGCTGTCCCATGTCCCATCCTTGTGTGAAGGCTTCTCAGCTCACCAAAGCTTCCTCTCGGCCCTCCCCACCCCGGCAGCCTGGGGTCCGGGTGGGGAGGTACAGGGCAGCAGGGGGTGAGGGCCACGGCTTCTGTCCAGACCTGCTCTCTCCTGCGTGTGGATTCGCTCGTCATCTCTGGCAGAAGCGGCAGGGGGTGCCGTGTGGGACAGCGGCTGCTGATGGATCGGGGCCCTCCTCACTACTCTGCAGGGACCCACAGACACAGGCTGGGGACCACCTCCCCAGAGTGCTCATTCACTCAAGGTCATGCAGGTCCCCTGCAGGTGCTCTCCCACCCACCTGTCCTCCCCGAATCCCGGGACAGCCAGAGGGGCTTCTACACTCAGAAGCTACTCCCACTCTCCCCCTCTTCCTCTGTGCCCTGCACCTCCCAGGGCCTGTCCCCTGGGCCTCTCCCCTCCCCAGCTAGCAGGTGCCAGCGCAAAGGGGACCAAAGGCCACAGTGCGAGATGGAAAGCACCCCCCAGCCCCCCCACCCACTCCCCCGCCACCGGGGGTGAGACCCAGCCGTGCGCCGCCACCATGCTGGCCGGCCAGATGCAGGCAGGAGACACCCTCGGTCAGCATCAGCGCAACAGGTGCGTGGCCGGCAGAGAGCTCTTAGAATATTCTGTCGCTCAGAGTCCGAAGTGGGAGCACACAGCTCCGCCCAAGGAGGGGCTGCCCGTTATGGCAAAGACATGGTCATAAACAGACGGCTCGAGGCTGCACCTGGAGATGGCCTCTCCCAGGCACACTGGCCACCCAGCAGGGCTGAGCCACGTCTGGCGAGCAGCGGATGGTCATTACACACATGCCCAGGAGCTTCTGGGGGAGCAGGCCTGAGGGGCTGCAGAGAAACATTTCCAGGATCTCTTCCTCTTGTCATATCAGCAAGCCTTGGCTCCATCCAGCCATGAGGCCATCCTGCTGCCCGAGCCCCTGCCAGACCCTCCGTCCATGAGCCCCTGCCCAGGGCTCTCTGGGCCTCTGCCTGTGCCGAGTGAGCTTGGGGAGGCCCAGGCACGGGGGCTGTAGGCTCCTCTGACGGTGGGGGATGTGCTGGGCACATCTGGGCCCTGCCCCTGGTCCACCAGGGGTCGGGTCCTGGCCTTGAATGGGGAGTGGGGGGAGGGGGCATGATGGCTAAGGTGACAGGGACAAGGAGAAGGATGCAGAAGCAAAGCTCCTGTGGCCAGCTGGGGGAGGGGAGGGGTGACTGAGACTGGTGGGGGGTAGGGTAGGTCACTGTTGTTTTCTTCTTCCCTGCGTTTGAGCACTGGGGGCAGAGGTTGCTTTAAAAGAGAGAGAGAAAAGACAAGGGGAGTCCCAGGGAAAGGCCTCTCAGGCCGGCCCCCTCCCCACCCCTGCCTCTCCCCGCCAGGCTGTTAACACTGGGGGTTTCTCCACACATCTTATGATTTTACAGTCACCGAACCCGTTCATCTGCCTCTGTCCGTAGCTGTGCTGGGGGGCGAGGGGGCTCCTTCCGATTGCTTGTGCTCTGGCCCCACTTACAATTCATTCCACAGGACCCCCCCAACACCCCATTCCCCCTCCTTGCCCTCAGCTGGCTCCCCTCCAAGGCTTCTACCGAGGGGTCTGGAGCACGGCGGGGGGGTGGGCTTGGATGTGGAGACTCACAGTGGGCCCAAGGCAGAAGGGAAGCTCGGGAGGCCCCGGATGCTTGCCTGGGCAGCGGCCCCCCCACGGCCCCCAACGCCCAGGGCTCCCCGGGTGCTCCAGGTGCGCTGGCCGAGCTGACCGCTGCCCTCTGCTGGTCCACAGTCAGCATTACATGCCCCTCTCGAGCTGAACTCCCAAATTCAGGGTGACTCCTTTAGTCATCTGTACCCAGGAGCCGCGGAGGGATCGGGTGTGTGAAATGCCCTGGGTGGGGGCATGGTGACAGAGGGCACCCTGACCACTGCACGGGAAGAGCCACACTTGGTCGTAACCAGAGGGTGGGAGAGTCAGCAGGCGCGCGGCAGGTTCTGCTTGGATTCAGGGGCGCGGACGAGCTTCTGCAGGTCTAGCGCGAGCTTGCTGTCTGCACGGAAGAGCGGGACCAAGGGAGAAGGAGAATGGGGGCGCAGGCGGGGCTGTTGGGCACTCGCAGGTCCCGGCTTCGCAGGAGGAGCTCCCCGGTGTCCCTGAGGCACCCAAAGGCGGCTGCCGGGTGTTGCCTCCGCGGACCTGCCACCCACCCCCACCACCAGCGGTTCCTCCACGGTTGCTCCAGTAACCTGGCTCCTGGGGCCGGTTGGTGACCCCCGGGCCCAGGTGCTACATCACCTCCAGCCCCAGCCTGGGACGGGCATCACTTGGCAGCCCGAGAGGAGGACTCCGAGAACACACGCTCATCAGAACCGGGCCCACCCCTCAAAGGATGGCTACCCCACCGGAACAGGTCACGCACGCCCCCGTTGAACAAGAGGACGGTGGCTTCCAGCCACACTGGGGATCGCGCACCGTTGCTGCTTCCTAACGTAGGAGCGCAGACTTGAGTGTAAGGGACCTTTGAGCAGGTGCTCAGCCTCTCTCACCAGCCCAGGAGCTGATGACGTGCACTCCCCTCACCTCTGGCATCTGCTGCCTGGGAGCCTGGTCAGAGGCCTCCCGGCTGAGCGCCGGAGTAGGGGAACAGCCCCCTCCTTCCAGAAAGGATGAACAGGTTGGCCATCAAGGGCAGCCACTCAGGAGTCCGCAGACAGACCTCCTGCCACTAGCCGCCCCTTGGGCTCCATTTCCTCGGCCTGGAGGAGGCCTCGGGCACAGTGGCCTGGCCCTGCTCACCTGTCCTAGCTCTGGGAGGCCTGTTGTACCCGTCAATACTCCTTTGCTGGACCGCAAGGAAACCCACCAGAAAGTGGCTTAAGCAACGCGACGGTTCTCCGAGACCCGAGGGAAGCAGACTCTGGGCGTCTCTCCTCTGCCGGCCTGTCACTGCCGGTCAGGCCACGTGGGGGGCCACGGCCACCAGCGCTGGCCCTCGTACAAACTCCAGCGTGGGCCTCGGGGGACCCTCCCACCCCTGCTCTCCAGGCGTGTCGGAGACGCTCGGGGCCCCTCACGCCTCTGGCCAAGGTCCCGCAGTCCCAGAAGCAGACCCTGGACAAGGCTCCGAGTCCAAGCAGAGGGCCAGGGACGTGATCCCAAGAAAACGCTGACAGAAGAGTGGGGAACTGGGGCAGGCGAGCAAGGAGCAGGGAAAGGCACGTTCTCAGCCTGTTGGCCCCCCAGGGACACGGGGACACGGAGGAGCCCCAGGCACGGTGCCGGGCCGCCTGCGTGCCCGCCGTGTCTGTCACCGGCTGAGGGCCGCTCCCGGACACTCGCACTCCGACGTGCCCCGCCAGCGAGCTGAGCCAGCACGAGCCTCGGGGCTGGCGGTGGGCGGTGCTGGTGTGTCCCCGTGAGCGCCCGGCGTCCGGGTCACAGTGAGCTGAGCGGCCACCTCGGCCCATCGTTGACGGAGCGCCCGCTGCATGCCTGTGGCACGGTGGCTCAGCGGGGACAGAACCAGGCTGACGGCCAGCCGGGTGGTGATGGTGGCCCGTCCCTGCAGAAGTCCACCCAGAGGAGCCTCACAGGCTTGTGGCCTTGGCGCCCGTCCCGGCCTCGTCCTCGCGGGGGCTGTGCGCTCAGAGGTCCTTGCCTCGTGGGTCCCCGTGCTCCCAGCACTTAGACCGTGTCCGGCAAAGGGCAAACCTGGGACTTTGACGATCATAATAGTCGGTGGTGGAGCTGAGGGGCCGTTCAGGTCAGACCTCTGGGGACAGGGCCGAGCCGGGGGAGTGGAGACACCCCCAGCCCCGGAGGCCGTGCCCCGCGGTGGCAGCCGGCACAGCCCGTGCAGAGGCCTGCCGGGGGGAGGCTTGCGAGGTTGCGAGGCTGTACTTAGTGAGAATCGCCCGCCCAGACCCCCCACCCCAATCAGCCCCAGGATGGGGAGGCCCAGGGCGTTGGGGGGAGCTGGCCTCTAGAGCCTCCCCTCCTGCGGGTGGGAGCTGAGGGGCACCTCACAGCCCGGTGCTCTGCCCACAGCAGACAGACGAAGCGGCACAGACGGACAGCCAGCCACTGCACCCCTCCGACCCCACAGAGAAGCAGCAGCCCAAGCGGCTACACGTCTCCAACATCCCCTTCCGGTTCAGGGACCCCGACCTGCGGCAAATGTTCGGGGTGAGTGTGTGCGGCCCCTCCATCCCGGCCCCCACCCCACCCGCCCCTGCTCCATGTCCCCGGGATCCCACTGCCTCCTGCGGCCAGCGCTGCTCTGACCTGAGCCCGTGGGATGGGCAGCCAGAAATCCGCCCCCCACACCGCCCCACCTGTGCTCAGGGCTTCTTAGGGTCCCCGTGGGGCTGAGGCCTGTGCCGGACCCCTTGGGCCCTCAGAGGCCAGCTGGAGGGGCAGCTCAGCCCCCTGCTGCTCCTGCGTGCTGAGGGCTGAGCACTCCGCCTCTCTGTGCCTGTGTCCATGGGGCTCTGGGCAAGTGCTCCAACCGTGGGAAGCCGGCCTGGGCTGATTGGCTCCCTGGATTCTCCGGGTCGGTTCCTAGATTTTGTGCTTTAGGATTTCGGCCAGCTGCCGTGAGGCCATGAGAACCTGCAGGGCAGGCCTTCCATCCTGTGGCTACTTTCCTGCCGCTTGACCTGAGCAGCATGCAGGGGCTGAGGCCCCCTAGGTGCTGGGGGCCGAACCCCATGGGGGGGAGGGGGTAGGGGGCGGCGGTCAGGTTGTTCATCCGAGAACAGAGCAGCCACGGAAGCCTCGTGCGCCTGGTCCGCATTTTTTCCCGCACCCCGAACCCTCTTCCCCGCGGCCAACACAGTGCCCACCCTCTCACCCCTGCCACAAGCTAGGCAGTCTCTGGCCCCTGAACCCAGCCCTGCCTTCACGCCACCCACCGCCCAGATGGGATCCATCAAAGGGGAGGTGCCCTGAGGGTGGCCTCAGATGGCCTCAGCACCCACACCTCGCCCCAAATAGCCACCCCCCTTCTTGGAGGGCAGGGCCCATTGCACATGGAGCTTAGACACAGTGAGGGGCTGATGGGCTTTGGAATCATCAGGATCAGCTCCTCTTGGCCTGGGCCAGGCTGCTGCCGACCTCTTCGAGCCTGGGACCCCGCTGAAAGCCACCTTACAGAGCTCACCTAAACCAGGACCCTCAGTCCGTATCCCATCACTTGTCCGCATGCAACAGGCATCAACTGGCGTCAGCTCACCCGTCCCCACACCAGGCATTGGCTCACCCTGTCCCCACACCAGGGCGTCGGCTCACCTGTCTGCATACTGGGATGTCAGGTCATCCATCCCCACACCCAGGCGTCGGCTCACCCGTCCCCACACCAGGCATCAACTCACCCCGTCCCCATACCAGGGCGTCAGCTCACCCTGTCCCCACACCAGGCATCAGCTCACCCCGTCCCCACAATCAGGGCATCAACTCACCCGTCCCCACACCCGGGCGTCGGCTCACCCGTCCCCACACCCGGGCACCGTCCTCCCTGTTTCAGCCTTCCTCAGAGTTGGGATTGCATTGCTGTCTTGCTCCGTGTCCTGTCACTGCCCCTTTTGACAGCTCCCAGGGTTGTGGGATGCGGGGGACACCCATCAGTTACACAAACTGGAGGCCTCAGGACAGGCTGCTGGGGACCCGGTTGCGGGGATTTGGTTTCACAGGTCCTTGGTCTCCTGTGACAGTGAGAGAGCCGGGGCTGCCCTGGGGGTCCTGGGCCAGTGATGGGGCAGGAAGGGGCGAGGCACAGCATCTGGGCCTGCTGGCCAGCACGTCCCAGATAGGTAGAGGGGTTTGGGGCCAGTGGTGTTCCGCACCCCACACAGCCCAGGCTGCCGGCAGTATGGGGTCCCTCCACAGCACTTCGTCTCTCCCAGGGGCTCCTGCCCCCCTCCCAACCTTACCGTTCGGGAAGAACCTTTCTGTAGGCCTTTACCCTTTAGGGTGAATTAGAGGTGACCCTCAGTAACTTGGGGCAGAGTCCAGGCAGGGAGAGGAGAGGGACTCTGGGGGAGGCTGCCCCCTTCCCCGGTTCTCAGGCAGGGAAAGCTCTCTCCGCGGGGACGTGGGGCGGGGTCTCCTGTGCCAGACCCGGCTACACCAAGAGCCCCCCCTCTTCCCTGCGGGGGGCTGGGTGGGACCGGCAGCAGCTGAGGGTCTCCTGGGAGGCAGGCGTGCCGGGAGGGGCGGCCGGCTCTCCTAACCCACCCTCCCCTGTCCCCCACCCCCTCTCTGTCTTTGCAGCAATTCGGAAAAGTTTTAGACGTGGAGATCATTTTTAACGAGCGGGGCTCCAAGGTGGGTGCCGCCCAGAGGCTGCCACCATTACAGCGCCGGCCGTAGGTCCCGCCAGGCTAACGTGTGACATGTGCGTTTCCTTCCTGGAGAGCTCCGCGCCCGAGGACCCCTGAGCTACACGGGTGCTTGTACTCCCCGCCCCTCCGCCCTCCCGCCCCGCCCCGCCGTCTGCGTTGGTGCTGCGGCCGCTCGCTCCGCTCCGTTCTCTCCGAGCTGCCGGGACCTCTGTCTGCGCCCGCCCTGGGCCCCACCCGCCGACCGCTCCTCCGGGGGCGCCCCCCCCCCCGCTGGCCTGCCCGAGAGCCGGCCCGAGGCCCGGGGGCGCGGCTGCAGGGGGGGCACGGGAGGGGGCCCGGCAGACCCCAGCCCTGCTCCCTGCTCAGGCAAGGGAAGACCCCCATGCAGGCTCCTGGGGGGAAGGGGGGTGGGGCTGTCCCCAGGAGGTCCGGGCCCCCCCCCCGGCCCCCCTTGCCCCCCAGGGGGCATCAGGGTGACTGTCCTGGCCCCTGGCCGGCTTAGCATCTCTCTTGGAGCTTTGGCCTGTCCTCTGGGAGGTGCCAGGCGGTCAGCTCAGGCCGGGCTTGGGCCAGGCCAGCAGCTGCCCCCGCCTGGGGCCCTACCCTTCCTGGGCATCCTGCTGGTGGCACCAGGGCAGGCCTCTGGGCTGCCGACCTCTCCTTCAACTCACCTGACTCAGTCCCTCTCTCTCTCTCTCTCTCTCCCCCCCAACCCTTCTCTCCCCCCCCCCACCCCGCTCCTCCTATGTTTTCCTTCCTCTCATCCTCTCTCTCCGTGTCTGTCCTTCTCCGCTCACAGGGTTTTGGGTTTGTAACTTTTGAAACTAGCTCAGATGCTGACCGAGCCCGGGAGAAGCTGAATGGGACGATCGTAGAGGGACGGAAAATTGAGGTGCTCAGATAAGTGTGCTACGCAGGGCGTGCCCTTGAGACCCGCCACTGTCGCCCAGGTCCCCCTCCCCCACCCCTCAGCCACCCTGCGGAGAGCCGGGCCAGGGTCCCCGGAGCAGGGCGGCAGGGCGGGGAGGGCAGGGCCCCGCCAAGGCCGGAGCCCAGCCCATCTCCTGCCACCCCTCCTGGGCCCACCCCAGGGCCCCCTCCCTCTGCTTTCTGGAGGAGGCCCCCCGACTGTGGGGATCAGCCAGACCCTGGGGGAGCCCCGAAAATCGTGTGTTTGAGGCTTAGCAGCTCCAAGGACCACAGCCAGCTCAGTCTGTCCCCCAGCTGGGAGGTGCTGTTAAGCCCCCGGACCCCTCCCACCGGGGAGCGGCAGCCGCCCCCTGTCCCCTCCCCAGCTGCCAGGAAGGGACCTAGCCCTGAGGAGCAGCAGAGAGAGGAGGTCAGGGCCCCCCTCAACCCCCCTTGCCCCTTTTCTGGTGGGCTGCCCATCCCCCCCACCCCAGCGCCGGGGCTCTAGGTGTCTGGGAGCTGGGCTCCTGGACAAGCAGGGCAGTGAGGGGTGGCCAGAGAGGGGACGGGGTCAGCAGCAGTACTGAGTCCACGGGAAGAGAAGCGGAAAGGCCTGGGGGGAGGGCTTCCAGAAGCAGAAGGGGTCCTGGAGGCCCTGACCTCGGCCAGTGGTTCATGCCCAGTGGGCACCTGAGGATGCAGCCCGAGGTCCAGGGGTTCACACTGCATGTGGTAGAAGCAGAATGGCCCCGACTCCTTTCTTGGGTTCCACCACCTGCCCTGTTCTCTACCTCCTACCACACAGGCCTTCCCCCCTGCCTTTCTACACCCCAGCCTGGCCCTCCAGGGGGAGGGTCTTAGATGTCTGAGATAGGACCCACCCCCTTGGCGCCCACCCACCCGCCCCCTCTCCCATCGGCCTTGCTCCCGAGGGGTCCCATCAGGAACTCTCTGCTGGCCTCGGGAATGGCGTGCTACCCCCATGAGAGGGGTGCCCGTGACTGGGAAGGCCTCAGCAGCCAACAAGGGCACAGAATGTCTTGGGGCCGGTCTGTCAGTTGGGCTGAGAGCACTTTGTGGAGAGTCCACCAGCTAGCTTCTCCAGTGGCCTGGGGTTGCCAGAGAGAGACTGGGGCTTGGTTTGTGGGAGCAGCACGTGAAGGGCAAGAACCAGCGGGCCGGACAGGGTGCCTGAGCCGAGGGCTAGGAGCCGTGGTGGCCAAGGCCCCCTGGAGTTGCAGGGGCAGCACAGTGGAGAGGGGCGGCCTGGGAGGAGGGCAGGCCAGGGTGGGGGGCCAGGCGGGCAGCAGAGGCTGTCCTGGGCCTTCCTCCCAGCCCCCAGCCCCCTCCGCGTGGCCATGCAGGAACAGTGCAGAGCAGGACCGGGGTGGCCAGACGCCTGCAAGGAGGCTAACACTCCCCTCACCCTCACCTTCTCCCTCCTTCTCTCCGGGTAGGTCAATAATGCCACGGCCCGTGTCATGACCAACAAGAAGACTGCGAACCCCTACACTAACGGTAAGGCGCCACGGGGAGGCCACGGGGTGGTCGGCCTGGACACGGGCCCTGGAGGAGCCTCAGCCGCTGGAGGCCCACCGCCCTGGATGCCAAGTGCCCCCTCATGTCCCAGCTCTGCCGGGTCAGCAGGAGGGCAGGGGCCGCCCACCCCACCCACACAGTTGGCAAGACGCCTGGGCCTTCCCAAGCACACAGGGCACCCAGAAACCACGTGGACAGGCTTCGGGCACAGTGGGTGTGGCCACTTCCTGGATTACTACTTAGTTTCTAAGCAGTGAGGGAGCGCCTGGGCTAGAGGTACTCAATATTCAGTGAAAGTGAAGATGATCAGGATAGTTGCCTACCCACCTTGGAGACACTGGAAGGTTGAGGCCCCCACGGGAGCCTTGCCATCCATAATGCACTTCAACTGAGTGGTCTCACATGCACGTGCCGGACCCAAGCAGAAGCCAGTCCTCCTTGAAGACAGAACCCCAGAGGCTGAGTGGAGGGGTGGCCCTCAGCTGCGTGTCTTGACTCCACCCGGCAACGCGGAGGGGTTTGCGTGTAGCCAGCAACTCCCGGGGGCCTGTTTGAGTTCATCCCCGTGCCAGGGAATGGCAGCCCTGCTCACAGTCAGGATAAGTCTCCCTGCGGGGCGGGGGCTTGGCTTCTCACCCCCCAGCCTTCCTGTCCCTGTGTGATTGGCCACACAGGGACTCAGGTGACAGGCCAGCAAGGGGCAGGACACTGGGGGGGATCTGCCACGGAACCCACCAGCAGGGCCTCCCCCTGTGCCCTCCTGGAGCAGGACAGGCGTCTGGCTGAGCCACATTTAGGCTGAATTATTATGCCTCCCATCCTGCTTTCCTGAGGACTATGAAAGCTCAAAGTTTTCCTAAAAATCTGAGGGTGCCTGACTTTGCCAGTGTCCTGAACTCCCGTTGAGTGCTTGGCACTGGAAGGCCAAGTGGTAGACAGACGTGTTTAGAGAGTCAGGACGATCATCAGGAGCCAGATGCCCACTTCACCCAAGAGCCACACCCCCTACTGTCTGGCCAGGCCTGAGAACGCCAGGAAGCATGGAATTCAGAACGGAGTCCACGCCTGAACCACTGCATTCCTGGCCCAGGATGGGCACGGAATCAGCACTGCTTGCACAAGGATCAGCCGGGGGCTCACAGGAACAGTCTCACCGAAGCGTCCTCACTGGCCTGAGCAAGAAGGACAAGGGCCGCAGTGGGCTGGCCCCAGGTTCTCTATGGGCTGACAGTGAAGTGCAGCATGTGGGCTGTGGTGGCCTGGGAGTGTGGCTTGAAGACTCTAGAACACTCCAGAGCACTCAGAAGTTCATTGGTTGCGGGGGGAAGAGGAGCAGAAGTGTCCACCGTCAAGCTCACCAGGTTTGACCAGGTGTTAAGACTATTTACAGAAGAAACAAAGGAGACTCCCAGGAGGGTCTCCAGCTGCCTCTGTCATCTGGGGTCCCACACAGTGAAATGGGACTGGCAGCAACGGGTAGAGGCCAGGAAGCCAGAGTGACAGATAAAGACGCCCAGGATTCCAGGATCGGCAGGTGGATGTGCCAGGACCATCTCAAGAGAAGTCCCACCTCGAAGAATGGACTCAGAAAAGCCACTGGGTTGGGGCCCAGGGGAGGGGGGGCTCGGGTCACTGCTCTAGGACACTGCTCCGTCATGGGTTTTTACTAAGAAAACTACGTTCTTGGGACTGGAGTTCTTTTTAGGAGATGAAACATTTCTTCCCTCCTGATCTGGGATTCAGAGAAGGTTCCAGTCTCAGCATTAACGTTCAGACAGAGCCACGCTGGTCAGGTGATGGTGGAAGGGGAGGGAAGGTGACCACAGTCTCATGGAAAGTGGAGAATGGGCCCCTAGGAAGAACACGGTTGCCGACGGTCTGTCCTGAATGCCTTCCGGCCACGCACCCAGCAGTGGGGATGTTAGAATCTGGGAATGAGGCTCACAGAGCTGACGCTAATGACCTGCTCTGGCCCTTTGCCATGCTCTCCAGAGGTGTCTCGCTAGCTGGCCAGTGGGCTCAGTCCCTTTTGTCCCTCCTCACAAAGTCAAAAGGGGTATGGAGCTGGGCCTTCAGGGCATCCTGCAAACATAAGACCAGGTACACTGAGGGGCCAGGGGGCTGGGCTCGGTCAAATATACCATTCCCAGCCCATTCTATCTGAGCTAGCGCCTGGGGTCAGAGCCCCCTCAAAGCCAGCTGGTGTCCATCCCCAGGGGCCTCAGATGGAAGCAGGCTTCACTCCTGCACCTGGGTCCCTGGTGGGAGAAGAAGACTGGCCCAGAAGCCGAGGGCCCTGAGCCAGCGGCCTGAGCCGGCCCGCCTGCAAAGAGGGAGAGGCGGCAGGTGCCGACAGCTGGGGGCCAGGGAATGGCCAGCAATGTGGGTTTGGTTTGGATCTGGCTCTGCCACTTGCCCGCTCTGGGCTGTGAGGCTGCTGCACCTCCCTGACCTCCACTTGCTCATCTGGAAAACGGGAGGATGTGAACCCACCTCACTGGCTGGCTTTAGAACACCGTGGCACATGGTGAGATGCTCAGGAAATGTTGTCATTATTACCTCGAATCCCAAGGCCCTTTCCTCCCCAGGAAGCCGTTCCACTGGCTGCTCTGAGGATGGCCAGGGCAGGACTGGGCAGTGGGGAAAGAGCTCCACGCCAGGACCGAAGCTGTCGGGCAGGAGGTGGGAGGAGTCTGCGGCAGAAGCCCCGCCCCTCACGGCAGCCTCCCACCCTGCTGGAAGGCAGCCAGGCCCCCACCGGGGACAGCTTTCCGATGCCTGGGCTCTGTCATGTGCTGAAGCAGGGGCGCCCCCAGACTCCTCATCCCGGCTGTGGGCCTGCAGATGTCCCTTCCTAATTCTGGCGGAGACTGCAGACTCCAAGCTGCTGGGCTGGGGCCCCGGCTAGGCTGGGGAGGGCCGACTTTTGAAATGAATCACAAGGACAGCCAGGCAGATGGGTCAGGAGTGACTTGGTCCCTGGCATTTAGGGAGCAGAAGGTCAGACCCGGTGAGGCTGCAGCATCCGAGGGGCCCGGGTCTCTGCTCACCCTGCCTGCAAAGGGAGGCGGTCCGGCCAGCCATCTACAGAGGCCCCGCCTTACATGGGAGGCCCCAGGATAGTGTGAGGTGGGGAGAGAATGGGGAAGACGGTGATTGGGGTTTTTTGCTTCTCTTCTAGGCTGGAAGCTAAATCCCGTGGTAGGCGCAGTCTACGGGCCTGAATTCTATGCAGGTACAGGCTGGAGCCCTCATTCTGGGTGTGAAGGGCCGGGGGCGTGGCCAGAGGGCGTGGCCAGGATGGAGGCGTGGTCGTGCAGGTGTGGTTGGGCGGGGCCAGGTGTGGTTGCGCCCCGGCTGGGCCCTTGGGCCTGCCCTCACCCTCTCTGGGCCTTCCCTCTCACCGCCTCTTCTCTGGCCCCCTTTCCTGCAGTGACGGGGTTCCCCTACCCCACCACGGGCACAGCCGTTGCCTACAGGGGCGCGCACCTACGGGGTCGGGGCCGGGCCGTGTATAATACGTTTCGGGCTGCGCCGCCCCCGCCCCCCATCCCAACTTACGGAGCGTGAGTACCTGGGGAGGCACGGGGAGGGAGGCATGGAGAAAGGCCCAGGGGGTGTGGGGAGGGAGGCCTCGGGCAGCCAGAAGGGCTAGGCAGCCTTTCCAGAACTGTGGGGGGCTGTGGGAACCCCCAGACCTTCCCACTGCAGTTGCCCCCATATCGTACCCCAGCCCCACCCTGCCATGGGCACCAAGGGTCACTGGCATTTGGGGGACATTTAGAGCCCCAGCACCTTGCTGGATGATTTAATGGGATTGTGGTTGGCCCTTAAGCTGGGTGAGGGCCTGCTCTAAGCCCTCCCTGGTCCATTACCCTGGGCCCAGTGCCCTCCGCCCCTATGGGGGGGACAGCTGCCTGGGCTGGGGTGGGGGGAGGGTAAGCACCATGGGCCGAGGGGCCCCTGGCTTTGTGGGAGAAAGGAGCTGACCAGCAAGGGTGTTACTCTATTGTTATACCAAAACAGGGCGCTGGAGCAAACGCTTGTTAAAATGCCAGTCCCATGGGCAGGGCTGGCACCCTGCCCCCTCCCTCCTCAGCAGACACCGGAGCCGGCCTACCCCACCTCTCCAGCGTTCCCACCACTCTCTTGTCCGTTTGCTTCCAGGGTCGTGTATCAGGATGGCTTTTATGGTGCTGAGATTTATGTAAGTGCAGCCCCCTGGCGGGGGGGTGGGTGTGGTCCAGGCCTCAGCTGATTTCCAGGGTCTTCCCCTCCCGGCCCCCCTCCCTCACCCATCCCTCCCTATCCTTGGGACCTGGGAGGGTGAACGTGCGCAGGACACTGGGTCCTTGGGGACCTTGGCATAGCTGAGCCTGGGCTGTCTGTGCCCACGTCTTCTCCAGTCCACAGGACGCTGGGTGATGGGGGCAGGAGGGGCGACTCTCCTGTATCCCTAACACATTGGGGTCACTGAGTGAGCCCCCATGGGCACCCATGTCTAGTACAGAGACCTGGAGAGAGACCAGGAGGCAGGGGCTCCAGGGTGGACCCCATGGTGAGGTCCTCTGGCGTCTCTCTCCCTTCACGGGGCTGCCCCTACTGCTTCCTCTCGCCCGGAGCCCCAGCTGACGACCCCACCTCACACACAAACCCAGCCCAACATGAGACCTTGCTTCTGTCCTGGGCAGTTGCCCATAGTTCAACAGTCCCTTTGTGCCGGGGCCAAGACATGACCTGAGTTTGCCCTTGACCCTTCCCAGTATCCGGGATGGCCCCCAGAGTCACCCATGGGTTCTTGGCACCCACTGGCATCAAAGTCAGGGGCTCACTGGGCTGGTGCCAGGTCTGTGGGCACTGATCATGTGCCAAAGCCATGAGCACAGTCAGACGTATCATCGGTGCCCACGGATGGGTGTTGAAGGTGTGCTCCCTGCCCCCGCCTCGAGCCATGCCCCTGACCGTCTGCGGCCCTTAGACCTCAAGCTAGGTGCCCCCAGGCCTGCACCAGCCAGTGCTCACCCGGCCACGGTGAAGGCTGAAAGGCTGTGTTGGCCCTACTAAGTCCCTGTGCTGTCTCTCCCTCCCCCTTCCCCTGCAGGGGGGCTACGCAGCCTACAGATACGCTCAGCCTGCGGCAGCCGCGGCAGCCTACAGCGACAGGTATGGGGCAGGGTCGGGGTGAAGAGGGCCAGTGGGACAACAGGGCCCCTGGAGGGGTGGGCTCAGATAGAGGGGGAGACTTACCCGCGGCTCAGGCCTGGGGGAGCCTCCTCCTGGTGGCGCAGGCCTGGACAGGACAGAGAGCGCTGAGCCAGCGAGCCCCCGATTTCTTTAGTCACTTGCTGCTGGCCTGGCTGGGGGGCCGTGCCACCCCCCACCGTTCAGTTCTCCTCTGATTCCCAGCCCTGGAGGCCTGAGCCCTCCCTGAGCGCTGGAGGCCCCGGGTGAGCAGGGGAGTTCGGAGGCTCTGCTTCTGCCCCTGGGCGCCCCTGGGACCCCGCTCAGGGCTGCGGGTCTGAGACCCCTTCACGCTGAGGAGAGGCTGTGAGTGCACCCTCCTGGTGGGGGGGTGTGAGGACACCAGGCGGCAGTGTGGCCGTTGGAGAGCAGCCAGCCTCCTGCCCAGCTTTGAGCCCACGCAGAGGATGGCGGGAGGCTCTGGGCAGTGAGGGCAGGTCCCCGCGGCTCCCCCCAGGAGTGGCCTGGCCTGGCACATGGGCACAGAGCCCCTGCTTAGGGACGTGTGGGAGTCCCCGCGCCTGGCACTGATGGGCTCTGGCTCCCTCCCGCCCAGCGGCACCCTCAGACCCCTGCCGTCGCATGTGTTGGGGGGGAGTGGGGGTTTGTGGGGTGCACAGCAGGCCCAGCCCTGTGCTACAAGAAGCAGGCATTCCACACACACAATAAGTGGAGAGGACACAGTGCCACTTCCTTCGTGGTGGCCTCCCCGCCTGCCCCCACGGCCTCCCGTCCTGCTCTGAGCCTTTCCGCAGCACTCCGCCCTTGTTCTTCCGGGGGGTCGAGGTTTTCTTCCCTCCAGAGCAGCTCTGTGGGCACTCCTTTTTCCTTCCGTGTGGCCCCTTGTCAGGGTGAGCGGACACTGGGAGAATTGAGAGGGTGGCCAGCTGTGTTCCGGACACTTCCTTCGGGCAGGAAAGACGGGGAGGAGGGTGGGCGGGGGTGGGGGGAGTGGCTGGCAGGCGGGACCACCCTGGAGGACGCTCACCAACTAACTGTCTGGGAGGAGGCAGGAGACCTGTTGCGGCCCCTCACCTGCCCCCATTGCCCCCCCCGACGCCTCCCTCCCTCCCTGTGCTGTCTCCCCAGTTACGGCAGAGTCTATGCAGCCGCTGACCCCTACCACCACACCATCGGCCCCGCGGCGACCTACAGCATCGGAACCATGGTAAGGAGGCAGGGCGGCCTGGCCCTGGGCACCAGCTGTGACGAGGAGGGCCTGGTGCCACAGCCAGGATGGGGTGGGAGGGAGGAGAGTGACCCGGACCCCTGACCAGTGCCCGGAGGGACCAAGGCCTAGATGGAAGCTTGGGGGAGGACTTGCCCCTCGGTGCCCCCGGGGACTTTGAGGGAGGCAGGTCCGCCCGGACGGGCAGCTGCCCAGTAAGGACGTCTGGCCCTCTGGGGAGCAGCCTGGGACGCCCGCTTTGCCCAGTTTTCTGAGGCTCCAGAGGCCAGCAGGGCCTCCGCGCCACTCGTGGGGCTGTGTCCGCCGCGTCCCTTCTGTGTCCTGTCGCCCCTTTCCTCACGTCAGGGAGCGGGACAAGGGCTGCCCGCAGCTTCCCTCCCCCCAGGCCCCTCCGCAGCACCATGGCCCGCTCTCGCCAGCCCCCGCGTACTCCTGGGGGGCCCGCGGCAGCCGGAGGTGTGCGGGCCGGTGTGTCTGTGTGTGTGTGTGTGTGGATGGTCAGCTGTGGACACAGGCAGCCCAGCTTACTCTCTACCCTGAGACCTGCTTCCAGGGGACACCTGTCTCCTGTGCCCACCCACCCCCAGCCCCAGGGGCTGTTCATGTCAGTTTTTAGCTAGCTTGGCGTCCAGCATCAAAGATGAACACATTTTCCCTGGGGGGTGAGGGGCAAGGAGGGAGGAGGCCCAGAGCCAACAGGGACTCATTCATTGTTCCTTCTCACTTGGTTTTGATTACTTCCTCCCGATTTTTGTTTTGACTTTTTTGATTTTTAACAAGTTTCCGGCATCCCCAGCAGGCTGCAGTCACCCAGATGGGGGCCCCAAGAGTGCAGTTTGTGGGCCCCTTGGCTCCAGGGTCAGCTCGGCCCTCTGAGCAGCTGCTGGCTAGAAGCTTTCATTCATTCACAGAGGGGCCCCTCTTATGTTCTCATTTTTATTTGTAAGATTTTCTTTTTTTTTTTTTCCAAGTTTTTTCTGCGGCACTTGCCATCTTTTCTTTTTCTGTTGAAATTGATTGGTGGGGAGGAGGTTCCTCTGGAGACCTCCCTGATCCAGGGCAGCCCAGGGACATGGGAGCAAGGGTGCCAGAGACCTTTCCTCCTCAGCAGGACGGAGGGCCCAGGCAAGGACCTGGGTAAAGAGCAGGGACCCCAGGGGCCCCCTAAAGCTCCGAGGGGCTGGGGTAACCCTGGCAGGAGGTCCCCCCACCCTCCTGGGTCCTGCCCCCCCTCCCTCCCCTGGCAGGCAGCCCCGCTGGGGCCCTGAGACCTCCCCTGCCCCCATTAAGGAGAAAGGGGCCGGGGAAGGGTCAGGCCTGAGCCAAGAGAGTTGCCAAGAGACATCTCCAACCTTATTGTCCAGGAGCGCTGTGGCCCATGACCCCAGCAGCCCCCTGGCCCCCATCGTCCCCCACCACGGAAGGACTAGGCCCAGGGCCCCCTGCTGCCATGAGAACCGGCATCCACTCTCCCCAAGGCAAACCTTAATAAGGGGGGCAAAAAACGGGATTTAGCGACTTCTTTTTGTTTTTCCTTATTTTTTTTTTCTTTTTGCTTTTTCCCCCCTACCGAAAGGCGGTACTGATTGGCTGTTTGTCATCTTTGATGTTGCAGGCTAGCCTCTGCCGAGGAGGGTACAGCCGCTTCACCCCCTACTAGCAAGAGGGCCCAGCCCCTAGCAGCATTCACACTGACTGCCCAGCACACACCAAACCCAGCAGGCCAAAGCCAGGCACAGCCACCAGGAGGACAGTGCGCCCCCCCCAGTCAGCGGCACGCGACGCCAAAGCCCATAGGGTTCACCTCCAGCCAGCTGGTCTCCCTGCCCCTCCCGATGGCGTGTGTGTCTTTGACCCTGGTTACCCCTGTATGTCTGAAACCTTGCTTCCTATTTTGACTTTGTTGACGTTGTGCCCCCAAGCCATTTCAGGTACGGTATGCACACAGCGGGAGGGGCTAGCCTGGGCACAAGACCCCTCCCCGAGAACTAGCAATAGAGCCCGCCAGGGCGACCCCCTCTTCCCACCCCCTGGGGCTCAGGGAGTGAGGAGGAGCCCACAGCCACTGTCCGTCCCCTGGGGCTCAGGGAGTGAGGAGGAGCCCACAGCCACTGTCCGTCCCCTGGGGCTCAGGGAGTGAGGAGGAGCCCCGGTCCACTGGACGCGGGGTTTCCGGCCGAGACGATGCCCCCTCCCCGCCTTCCCCCAGCTGATGGCCGGTGTAGCCGCATCTGCCCTCCTCCCCCCCAAACAGCTGAAACTAACATTCCTGGTTCACGTTTCTTGAGGCTGCTTCCCGCCGAAGCAGTAACAAGCACGGTGCGGGCGGAAACGGCCACGGCCATACGGGCCTCGGGGCTCCCTCCGTAGCCTCTGTTGTAAGCAATGAAAGCGTAGGAAGAAATGCCCCCGCGCACCCCCACCGAAGCCGAGGGCCCCCGGCCTGCCGTGCTCCTTCCAGCAGCGGGCTCTCCCCTCCAGCCAGGCTCCGAGGATGGCACCTCGGCACCGCCTGAGATGGGGTCCCGGCCAACCTGGGCACCCTGCCCCTTCCCCAGGCTTGGAAACGTCCTTTTATCAGGGTACATTTCAGAAGGGGCGAGCAGGGGAGGCACAGGGGGAGGCCCATCGCCGGCCTTCTTGGCGAGACAGCACTCGATGCCAGCCTCCCGTCCGGAGAGGCGTGGTGCTTAGGTCTGCGGCCGAGTGGCCGCACGGTGCCCAGGGCTGCGCTGGGCCCTTGGGGGGGGACATGCTGGCCGGGGTCCCGTAGGGAATGCTGAGACAGCCCAGGTAGCCTCATGGGGTAGGCTGCCCGGTCAGGATGGTGCCCTGCCCCCTCCGTTGCAGGAGGAGGTGTCTCGGGCCAGGGAAGCCCAGGTCCCCTAGGGTGCCAGAGCTGGGCTGTGGGTGCCCGCTAGAGGGTGTGAGTCCCCCACCAGCCAGGACACACCGGCTCTCAGCTGCTGGACCGGGCGGATCATGGCCTGGGTGCCGGCCCCTCACTTCCCACCTCCGGGAGCACCGCCTCCTTGCTGCCTGGCTCAAGGCCCCTCGTGGCCTGTGCCGTGCCGTCCATCCACCATGCCCCCCGTCTTCCGTCCGCCCAGAGCCAGCCAGGCCCCTGCCCTGCTCAGCTCTAGCAGAGCCCACAGGCTGCGCCCCCCAGCCCACTTCCTGTGGTTTCTGCTCCTGCCCCCCCTTCTTCGCCCCTCCCCCGCCACCGGCCCCCACGCTCTGCCCCGGAGGAGGAGGCCGGCTTTCGGTTCAGCTCATGCAGGACCACCAGTTCCCAGAAGCTGGGCCTGGGGGACAGGCCGGGTGGGGGGCTAGGACTTCAGGGCGGCCTGGGGCCCCGGCACCTCCCTCCCCACCCGGCGCCCCGTCCGTCCTCACAACACGCCTGCAGTTGCTTCGGTGAAACTGCAAGTCCTGCCTTTCTGTTTCTGTTGTAGTGAAAGCTTCCACCGTTTCCTTCTTGGACCATGAAGGGCAAAAACAAAAAACAAAAAAACAAAAAAAAAAATCACAAAACAAAAAAAACAAAAAAAGATGTTAAGATCCAAGCAACAACAAAAAACAAAACAACCAAACCAAGAAGCATCCAGCACGTCCAGGTCGCGCGCGGTGCCGCACTCCACTGCGAGGGAGCACGTCCACGGGGCGCCGAGCCCAGGAGAGCCCCGGGCCCTCGCCCCTCCCCGGCCACCGTGCTGGCCGAAGTGCCCCTCCCGAGGCCGGCGGGGAGCGCAGGAGGGGAAGGGGCCTCTTCTCTACCAAGTCTTCCTTTCCAGCCCCCCACTCCCGGGGCGCGCGGGGCCCAGCGGAGGAACAGGCCGCAGGCCTGAGTGGGGAGAACAGCCAGCAGGACTTGACCTTTGCTGCCAACTGTGCCAGTGGAGGGGACAGCTGGGCTGGGGTGGGTGTGGGGGGGGCAGCTCTTCATTCCCGGGGTCTCTGGCTTCGGCCCGTGCCCGTCACCCTCGTGTCCGGCTGTCTGGGCCCCAGCTCCCCCTCGTGCCATGCCGCCAACACCATGTTCTGCAAGCCTGGGGAGGGAGTTTGCAGGCCTCCAGAGTCCGTCCGACCCGCAGCCCTGGGGTCTGACCCCAACATCAAGGGCTGATGCACTTCCAGAACTGTGGGGCGCCCAGGCCCCCCTTGCTCCACGTGAGGGGGCTCCTGGGCAGCCTGGCCAGGATCACACCGTGAACCTAAGAGCTAGCATCAGCAGGGTGGAGGCCTTGGGGCTGAGGATGCGCTCTGGCCCCGGCCAGCCTGTTTCCTGTTCCCTGGCTGGAGGCAGGCCTGGGCCTGGTCAGTGGGAGGGAAGGCCGACCTCCTGCCACCTGCGGGGCCGGGCCCTCCCCATCCCTGTCCTGCAGAGGGCTGGGCAGGCCAGCGCCTGGCTGCACGGCGAGGTCAGAAGTCACGGTGCCACGGGGCTGGACGGCCAGGCCCGAGCAGGGAGAGCGAGCGGGGGGAAAGGCCTGGAGCGGCGCCCAGGACCCGAGTCAGGTCCCGCCGGGGTGGTGGGAGAGCAGAGGTAGGCAGCAGGGAGGAGCCCCCCGCCAGGCAGGGATCGCTGGAGTAGGGCAAGCAGCAAAAAATAAGACATAGGCTCCCAACACGGCTCCACTGTCTCATGAAATTTAAAAAGTAAAAAAAAAAAAAAAAAAAAAAAAATACACCTCACTTTATATATTCAGCATCAGCTCCTGAAGCTCCTGAAATGAGCCCCTTTTCTATTCCTGTTGTACAGCGCCCCGCCCGCCGGCCCCTCCTGTCCAGAGCCCCCTGCTGCTCCAGACCCTTTTCTTGCGGCAGCTCCGCCCCCGGCCCCGCCCTCCCAGCCCCCCCCAGGACTGCAGCCAAGCCCCAGGCTTCCTTTCTTACCATTCTGTATGCTTCCAAGGTGTGCCCATTCAAATCAACAGTATTATTATTAAGATTATTAATAAAGATTTCTTTCTTCAAGCCAGGACAACTCTTTTTGCTTTGGCAGCCCCCGGGGCCCTGAGGGCGGAGGGCGGAGGGCGGGCCCGGGCCCCGCAGCCTGTCCCAGGACCCAGCCGGCCTTCCGCGGGGTGCCCCGTGGGGAGTCCGAAGACCCTTCTGGGCAAGAGAAGCCAGAGCCCCAGCCCTGCAGACTCCTTTCCCCAGCCTGACCCAGAACAAGCCGCCTCGCCCTGCCCGCGGGGCGCCAAGGCTTGTGGAGTTCACCAGCGGCTTCCAGGGTGCACGGCCGCCCTGGCCCCCTCCCAGCTGAGCGGCCGCCCAGCAGCTGTGGCCTGCCGCGTGCAGGCAGAGAGGGGACAGGGCTGGGGGTGTCCCAGAGGGGGCCCCCAGACCCCAGCCACACCCGGGCACTGCCCCGTGATGTGGGTCGGGCGGAGCCCTGGCCCCTTGCGGGGGTGGGGGCACTGCTTCAAAGTAAGCCCACGGGCGCGGGTCCCCATCCCTGCACGGCTGCGGTGGGGGGCGGCCGGCCCCTCGGGAGGGAGCGGAACCGGGAAGGAAAGCCGAAGTCAAGCCGAGAGCTTCAAAGCCCTGGGCTTCGGGGGCCTGGGCCGGGCCCACGGTCACAGCGCGTCCACGCCGCCGCCCATCGACTCAAGCTCTTCATGTTTCACGCCGGATCACTTATTTCAGGGCGATTACACCCACCAGAGGCGCGCAGGCTTAAATGCCAACATACTCATCCTCCTGCCCATGAGCCTCTACTCGCCGTGGGACGGGGACGGTGCTCTCGGGGAGCTGGGGGTGGGCGGCCCCGCCGCACACCACGCTCTGCTAAGCCCCTCACCTCTCATCGCCTGCTCACCAGACTGTAAGAAAATAATTGCCACTTATAAATTTTTCCCTCCTCTGCATAAACTGGGGGCACAGACACTTAAAGCCAACAGGCTTCGAGGTGGAGAGCAGCCCACGTCCGGGCACCCTGCCCCGCCCGCCTCCCGCCTCTGGGGACACAGGGAGCAAGGCCAGATCCCCTAGTACAAAACAGGAGGCTCAAAGCAAACCAACGGTCCAAACCGAGAACACGGTGATGGAGCAGCTCCAAGCGGCAGCGACTCAGGTGCCCCCAGCCCCAGTCTACCGAGCCGTCCAGGTTCACGGGGACAGTCAGGGGTGCCGGGTGACCTGCGCTTCCCAGCTAGGCAGCAGAGGCATCCTCCTGTCCTGCTTGAGCGATCTCCCCCTCTGCTGGGCAAACGCATTCCCCACTGGGGCGCGAGCTGGCTAGGCCACGTGCGGGACACGGAGTAAAATGTCCCTCTGTCCCCCTGTGAAAGAGCCACTCGGGCCAGGGGGATGGAGATGGAGGCAGCCCTGGAGGGACACGCCCCTGGCTGTCCTGCGGGCCAGGTTTTCCCAGGCCACCTGACCGCACTCTGATTCCCGAATTCTGGCCAGCCAGCCAGAGGCAGGTTGGCTGCACTGCCCCCTGGTGGCCTCTCCCCTCCCCACAGCGTACAACCAAGTCCGCGGCCGGGGCTTGCACCCGAGGCCGTAGGTGGGACCCCCAGCTGGGAGGGTCTTGGCCCTTGGCCCCACTCCACACCACATAGCACAGGTGGAGGGCAGAGAAATGGGCAAGTGGCCCCATCGATGGCCCTACGAGACCCCCCAGAACGAGGGACACGGCTCAGGCCCAGGAGGGGAGCTGGGCAACGCGGCAGATACCCAAGGCTGCGGAGTGCAGAGAGCCCAGCCCCAGGAGGCCAGCACGGTGGCCCAGGGGTCAACAGGGGAGCTGTGTGGCGGGAGGAGCCGTCTCCGGCTCCCTCACCCCCTCCCCTCCTCCCTGCGCAGAGCCTCTGGCCAGCCTCAGCACAGGCAGAGGGAAGGAAGGTGCTAGACGACAGAGAGGGAGGCAAGAGAGGAAGGGGGCCCAATGGAGAGGGTCCTCAAAGCACCTCTGCTAGCACTCGGGCCTTAGCCCCCCGCCCTGGAGAGGCTGAGGCGGGAGGACGTGAAGGAACGACAGCCAGAGCTCCCACGGCAAGGCTGGGCCTGGCTGCAGCCGGGGGCCTCCCAGGGCCCTGGCCGGCCTCCCGCTCGCGGAGCCTGGGCAGCCTCGCTCAGCAGGCAGCGGCTCAGTCTGGCTCCACACAACTTCGCCAGTACCGACAGCCCGGAAGAGACCCAGCAGGGCACGGGCCGATGGGAAGGCTCCACAAACGGCCGCACTCACAGGACAGGAGACCGGGACAGCCAGCCACGACACGGGAAGGGCTGGGCTAGGGCGGCCCACCTGGCCCGGGGCGAGGCGCACCCTGGCGCCGGCCTGGCCCTAGGCTCCCAGCCCCCAGGGCACCCTGTCCCAGCACCCTGCAGCCCCCGCCACCCTCAGCCGGGAATCGCCCCCAGGGCCTGCTCGGAGGCTTCCTGTCCCCTTTAAGCCTGTTGAGCATCAGCGTCTCTCGGCCTATTAGGGAACACCCTTCGTGCAGTTTATGGGACTAGCTTTCCCAAATGCTGTCACTCGTACCTGGGAATCTGTAGTCTGGACAGGGATTAGGCAGAACAGAGTTCATCAACCTCAGGAAATTATCAGCCCAGCAAAGGGACTTCTTGGTTTTCCCGTTACCAGCCTCCACCACACAACAGCCCCAGCCCGTGGGCTCCTGGCGCCCGTGGGCTTCCGCACACCGTGAGCCGCCCCGGCGCAGAAGCAGCTGAGCCTCGAGGGGGGAGATGCCGTGCTTTAATGCTGGCTCACGTGCGGGGCGTGGAGTAGAGCAGGGCCGCCCTGCCCCACTGGGCCTGCGGCACCAGAAACCCCTCCTTGGGGACGGGCTCCACCAGGAACTCCACACGCCCGTCCCCGCTGGGCCCCGCGGCCGCCACCAGCAGGTCCGCTATCCGATACTGGTTGACAAAGGCCAGGCCCAGGAGCGCGGGCTTCTCTGGCCCCGGCGGCCCCCCGCCAGGAGGGCCACCGCCAGTCCCTGTGCGGCAGCGGATCCGGAAGCATCGGACGGGAGAGAGGACGTAGGACCAGTGCAGAGTGCAGCTGAGTCGCAGCGGGGCAGGGGGGCCCTCCTCCTCGGACGTGGCCCGCTGCCAGCGCACGCGGGACACAGTGACGGCCCGCACCCGGGGCAGCGGGGCGAGCAGGCTCTTGGCGTCCACCACCTGGCAGAAGAGAGAAGGCTCGCCATGGTCCCAGAGCCCACGGGAGGCCCAGGGTGCCTGCCCCCGCACGGTCCCGCTCCCCAGCACCCCCACCCCACTGGCCCTCTGAGCGGAGGGAACATTCTGCCTCCCGTGCCCGGACGCTCACCTGGAGCTCCCCGAGACGGCAGACAAAGCTCGCCTCCTCCAGGCTGCCAGGGGGCCGGGCGAAGCTAACGAAGAGGTCTTGCAGGAGGCAGCCCCACAGGCTCACCTCGTAGCATCTGGGGGAGGCAACGGGGGCCGGTCACAGGAGCCCACCTCCGCTCGGCACCTTCGAGGCTGGCTGCTCAGAGGCCCCGAGCCGTGGTGGGAAAGGAGGTCCACCCCAAAGTGGACCCTGTGGCCGGTGGGAAACCCCAGACCTAAGGCACGGCCATGACCGCTCCCAGCGGCCTCCTGGGTTTGTGTCCCCGGGGCTGCCTGAATCCTGGGGGGTCGGCCAGGGCCCCTCCAATCCCTCCAGTTCTGGGGCTTCTCACCCAAGACCCCCTCACTCAAGCCCCCCGCCCCCCCCACGTGGCCATCCCCTGGAGACCCCACAGGAAGTAAAGGCACTCACCGCTGGACCCAGCCCCCCTGGAGCTGCTGGCCGCAGTGGCCCACCCATCTGGCCAGCTTGGTGGGGGGCACCCGGAGGGGTCGGGGACTGTGCCTGGCGCTTGTTCCTGCTGGGGGAGGAGACCCGGGACTTGAGAATGCAGAGAGCCCAAAGGAAACCACACAGGGAGGTGTCCACTGAACAGGGGGGGAAGGAACCCCAAAGACCATTAGACTCCCTGTGGAGCCAGGCACTCATGGCCGGGCCAAACAGGCTGAGGCCTTGCCAGGAGCCCCCCAGGCCCCCACAGATGTCCCCCCCTCAATGCTGCGGCTGGCAGGCGGCATTTCCCCAAGTCTCTGGCACGGGGACCCGGTCCCGCACAGCACACCGTGCTGCCCGGTGGGGGCTGCGGGCCCGAGGCTTCAGCTGGCGGGTGGGTCTCCCTGTGCGGGCCTGGCCCACAGCAGCACGGACGACAGCACCTGTCCTCTGCCCCCCCAGCTCCCCCACAGCCAGTGCACTTTCTAGACTCCTCTTCCCTGGGGCGTCCCCTGAAGCAGAGGGCGCCTGCAGGAGGCTGGAGCCCTACGCCCTCACCATTCAGTGTCCGGATGCCACCAACGTGGCAGCTGCCCGCGTCCCCTGTGGTGAGCTCCAATGCCACCTCGACGCCCGAAGGCCCTTCTAGCTTATACACCAAGGACAGGAAAATTTTGGGAGGCACGGGGACCTGCAGAGAGAATAACCTGCCGGAGGAGGACCTGGGATGAGCGGCCACACAGGAGCTGCTGAGACGCCCCCGCGGGCTCTGGGTCACACCTTCCAAGCTCGCCCGCCAGGAACAGGGTGTCCGGCAGCACGGGGCGGGGGGGGGCGGGGGGGGGGCGCACTCTGGTCCCGCCTGCGACCCTCCCATGACTGAAAAATCTCGGTCGGGAAATTCTACAGGTCTCCACTTACAAGAGGTATCAGAAGCCGTCGGACCACAGAGACAGCAGTGTGGTGGCTGGGGGGGGGGAGGGATGGGAGCTGTTCTGTGGGGACAGGTGAGAACGTTCTAGAAACCGGTGGCACAATGACGGGCAGATAGTTAATGCTACTGAACCGCACGCTCAAAAATGCTTGAGACGGTAAATTGCAGGTTATGTGCTTTTTACCACAAAAGAACCCCCTCGGTTCTGTCCTCCGTCCTCCTCCCGGCCGCTGCTGCCCGCCTGTGAGGGATGGACAGGGGCGAGGGGAAGCGGACGATCCCACAGATGTCTCCCCCACTCATTCCCCTACCTCACGGCCACATGTCCGACGTCGGGCGGAATCAGCCCGCGGACAAGCAGGGAGCTGCCCCCGTTCCAGGCGTCCGCCAGGCAGCAGCGTGTCTTCACCCAGCCCCGCCCGGCCCCTTCCAAACTGTGCTCTGCAAACAGGGGCTGGATTTCCTGGGCACTTGGGTGGTACCAGGGCCCTACCGCCTCCTCCTGGAGGACAAGGCCACACGAGGGAGGGCTGGGGAGCGCCAGGGGCCGGGGGAGCAGCGCGGCCGCCATCCCTCCCACGCCCCGACCCCCCACCTCTCCCAGGTGAGACCAAAGGCTGAGGGGGGGGCAGCCCCTGTGCCGTGACGCAGCCCCACCGGGAAGCCCACGCACCTGGCCGTAGCACACTCTCCGCGTCCCCATGCCCAGGCAGAAAGAAGTGACAAAGGGCAAAGAACAGATGCTGTGTGTGGGCAGGAAGTGTTCCAGCAAAGCCCAGAACCTGCGGGGAAATGGGCAGGGGGATCCTGAACTCACTCTTTGCAACTCGAGGCCCCTGCATCCCTCCCAGAGTGAGCGCGGCTACCCCACTGAATGTGTGGGAGATGCGGGTCTGCGGGGGTGGTCCCCTGGGGTCCCCAACCTCCGTCCTTCCTGTTTAACAGGTCGCCGGGGCCCTCCCGCCTGGAAGCAGCCAAGATGGCTGGCTTCTCTCGAGCTGAGCCCCTCATCCCCGCCCTACGTGCCCTGGAAAGGTCCGTGGACAGCAAGGCCTGAACTACCTTGGGAAACCAGAGAAATTGCCAGAGCCCCCATCCGGCCAACACGAAGCCCCTGCCTGGGACGGGCAGAACTCACTTGTCCTGGTTCTGGAAGAAATCCTTCTTCTCCAAACACTCATACACCCAGCCAGGGGCGAAGAGGGCCGCCGAGAATCCGTGCTTCCGGATCAGCTCCAGCGACTGGGGAGACAGCAGTCGGGGGGAAGCGGAGCCTGGCTGGCAAGGCCTCCCTCCCTCCCAGCTCCGAGGGCGGCTGCAACCCCAGTAGCCCCTCAGCACGGAGCCATGGGAAGAAAGGCTGTGAGCGGGCCGGGGCCTCGCGGGGGGGCTCACAGCCTGCATGTGCCTCTCCCTCGCTGTACCCCTCACGTTATCAGACTCACAGCGGGTGGAGAGAATCTTCAGTTATGGGATTAATTTATTCACTTAGAGCTTAATTAATGAGCAAGAGCATCCCCGTGGCACCGGGGAAGGGGCAGGGCCGACGGCCCAGGAGACAAGCGGACTCCCTACTTATCCTGCACCAGGTGCATCGGCCCCGGCAAGCCCCTGTCTCTCCTCACAGCTGACATGACTTGCCTTGCCAGAAAAAATCTCCCTCATTATTAAACCAGCAATTCCCCAAACTGGCTGTTTTACCAGGTCCTCAGCCCTGAGCGGCCTGGGAACAGACGCATTGCCAGAGCTCCCCAAGCCCACCCAATGCTTTAAACCGCCCGCTCGGTGCCCGTCAGCGCCTGACTGCAGCAACGGGATGGAAGTTAGGGTTTCGGGGCACAGCCCGGCCTTGGGGCGTCACCCATGTGTCTCGGGCCTCAGCTTCCCCACTCTGAGAACAATGTTGCCTCTCTTTCCCTTGAGTGCAGATGGGAATGGAAGGTCCACGAGAAAACCAGGCCACGGAAGGCACGCAGGCCACCGCCCCCAGCTCCCGGGCCGCCGCGCACCTTGTACGTGTCGAACTGGCCTCCCACGACGTTGCCCCGGGCGAACACGTCCACTCCCACGTACACGTCGGCTCGGCGCTCCCCGGCCTGCCCCAGCATCCGCTCCAGGTGCTCCTCCCGCCAGTTATAGTTGGTGAAGAAGCCATCACAGGAGTCGAAGAAGATCCTGCGAGGCGGCGAGGACGGGCCATGAGGCCTAGACGCAGAGGCCCGGGGGCTGCCCACCCTGGACGTCCTCCTCCTTCCCCTTGAGCCACTCGCCTCCATCCTAAGCCCCGGACGGGCTGCCTCCAGGACCAGACCACAGCCTGCTCCGGACAGCAGGGGCCCAGCCGGGAGCACTCGGCCTGCAGCCCTCGGCATAGCGCGCCGGTCCTCCCCGCCGGTGGCCGGTGTCTCCGACCCTGCCCCGCCCGCTCCGCCCAGAGGGCCACCCTCACCGGTTGTGCTGGTTGAGCTCGTCCTGCCACGTGAGCTGCCCACTCCTCACCACGCTGTCGTACCACAGCACCAAGCCCCCCGGCACCTGCTGATGCAGCTGTGTGGTCAGGTGGCGGAGGAAGTGGGGCATGTTCCCCACTGCGGCCAGCTGGAGAGGGAGACAGCAGACCCTCGGTGAGGCCCAGCGAGGTCTGCCGTCAGAAGAGCCCAGGGCAGGACAGACAGGAGGAAGCTTAACCTCCGAAGCAAACACAGACTCCAAAAAAGCCACGATCCCTGGAGCCCCCCGAACCCCACAGCCACCGAGGGGAGGGTCCAGCCGGATGTCTCCCACTGTCCTTCCTTTCTTTTTTTTTTCTTTAAAGATTTTATTTACTTTTGAGAGAGAATCCAAGCAGTTTCCCTGCTGAGCACAGAGCCCGACACGGGGCTCGATCCTATGACCCTGAGATCATGACCTGAGCCAAAATCAAGAGTCGGACGTTCAACCCACTGAGCCCCCCAGAGGCCCCAACTGTCCTTCCTTTCTGAAGCAGGAAGGACACGGGCGCAGCAATGAAGAAACGATAAAACACCATGAAAGGGGAGGATGGTGCCAAGGGAAGCCACACGAGCAGCCCAAGCAAAGCGGACGGAGGAGGAGGAAAGGGGCGCCTTGAAGGAGCAGCAAGGCAAAGCTCAGGCAACCAAGGTTCCTGGACACGGCGCCGGAGAAGATTCTGTCTCTCGGCGAAGTGACGCAGGTGTCTGGGCTGGCTCGAACCGGCCACGGTGAGCCGAGAAAAGTGACAGAGGGACAGCGCGCGGTGACTGGGCTGGGCAAGCACCAGGAGAAGGCTGTGCTCACACTCAGAGAGTTCTCGATGTTGATCAGCCAGCCATCAAAACGGAAAAACTGGGCGATGAGGACCAGCTGATCAGCCACGGCCCGGTATGAGCGCTCGTCCCCGGCCAGAAAGGCTTCACAGAGCTGCCCACCTTCTTTCCACTCGGTGATGAAAGTCCCTGCCAGGACGGAGAGAAACGAGGTCAGGCGAACCCAGCAGTTAGCAAAGTGTGGTTCCTGCGACAGCACCGTAGCCGGGCCTGCAAGCTGCTTACACGTTCACATGCTCGGCCGCCCCGGGTCTCTGCGGAGTCAAACGCCCCGCAGGCCGAGCCCAGCAATCAGTGCTAAACAGGCCAATAAATGATTCAGGTGCGGGGGAAGAAAGCTTGAGAAGCAACCACTGCACCCACGGACCGGCCACCTGTGGCCCATGGGCCACGTCCACCCACCACCTATTTCATAAACACAGCCCATCTGTTGGCCTCTTGTTTATGGCTGCATTGTCTTCTTTATGACAGTGACCAGGTGGCCTGGTCCCTTCCAGAAGTTTGCCTTCACCTGTCCTAACCTATCAAGGCAGCCCCAGGTGAGGAGCCCTACTCCCTCAGAAGCAGACAAAGGCCTTTTTGTCACCGGGTCACCTGGCAGGTGTGCCCACGAGTGGGTGGGAAGCGAGCCCCGGGGTCTCACCCAGCACGCAGACCCCATGCCGATGTGCAGCATTGGTCCAGCCCACGGGGGGGATAGTCACGGTGCGGTGGCTGAAGTACACAAAGATGTCGATGGACTGCCAGTGGTAGAAACAGTAGGGGGTGTGCGCCGTGGAGCCCTGAATAAACCTGCGCGAGACACAGAGCAGTCGGGACCCAGGACACGGGGACCCCGGTGAAGCTTCTCTTCAGTCCTGGCTGGCGACACAAACGGAAGCTCACTACGCACTCGGCGCGGCATAGACACCGGGTGGAGCTAGAAGCAGGACTGCACCTTGGCCCTGAGATCAAGAAGTCTTAAGGGAAACATCTTCCCCAAGCGGGGCAGGCGGTCACCACTGGACCCGACGGCTGAGCGGCTGAGCATTGGCAGCCTCAACAGACAAAGACAAGGGCGCCTGGGTGGCTCAGTTGGTTAAGCGACTGCCTTCGGCTCAGGTCATGATCCTGGAGTCCCGGGATTGAGTCCCTCAGCGGGGGGCCTGCTTCTCCCTCTGACCCTCCTCCCTCTCATGCTCTCTGTCTCTCATTCTCTCTCTCTCAAATAAATAAATAAAATCTTTAAAAAAAAAAAAAAAAAAAACAGACAAAGACAGGAGAAAAGCGAAGGGGCAGGGCTCATGCAAAAACTCCAGGTGCCTGGTGTCCCCGCACTGTCCCCTGAGCAGTTTCTCCAGGACCGTCTCGTGCACGTAAGGCTCGGCTGATAACCACGAGCTGCACCCGAGATGTCGCCACCTGCCTCTGCCTGCCCTTTGGGAGACCGGTTCCAACTAAACCGTCCCTTCTATCATCCCATCCAAGACTGTTCTTTGGGCGTTTAATACGTCTGAGCGGACCCCGCAGCCACTCTGGAGGAAGTGTCCCCTGGCTGGGAGGGACACGGGAGTGTCACAGCTGGGCATCTGGAGCCGATGGGCCGAGGATGGAGTCAGAGCTGAAGGGGTCGGGTGAGGACCACAGCTCTGGGCCCAGGATTGTGAAGGGGGTGCCTGCTGCCGCACCCGCCCCGCCTAGCAGATTTCAAGGGCATGCAGTCCCCGGAAGCAAATGGTGTCAGGGCTGCCCGAGGCCCCAGCTTTCACCTGACCCATGTCCTCTTACAGGGCAGTCTGGTCCAGAGGCTCGTCTCCACCTCAGGGCTCTCTGCCACACGGCTCTCACTCTCCCTGCCTTCTTCCCCTCCATCCCCATCCCAGGCAAGGAAAACAGGCAGCAGAATTAACATCGGGCCATGTCCTCGCGAAGCCTCACTTGTCATCCAGATAGCCGCCCATCATGTCATGGCACAGCAAGGTCCGGGGCCTCTGGCTGCTCAGCGGGGGCTGCCGACACTCGGAGGACTCCAAGGCCACATTGAAGCTGTCCTCCATGCCGGGCGTCCATGCCAAGAGTTCCTCCAGCGAAGAGAAGTAAAAACTGATGGGTTTGGTGGTGTCCTTGTCATAATATCTAGCTGGTCAGAGGAGGAAACAATGAGGAACCGATGGAAAGTATGGGATCCCCAGAGATGCTCTGACCATAACTGAGAGAGAAAAACTAGACCAGGAAGCGGCGGGCCTTCCCCAAAGCCCCAGGAGTGAACACGGAGACAGCGTTCAGAGCCTCAGTCCGTCTCACCTGGCAAAGGATCCGGGGTAAAACTGACCACTTCATGAAAGACAGCTTCTTCTTGCTCCTCCTCAATTCTAAGCAGTGAGGGAGTTAAAAAAAAAAAATTTTTTTTTTCAAGTAAAAGCATGAAGAAAAAGAACACTGACAAGCAAAAGGACTAGGCCCCATCTAGACACGTGGAGGAGGGGGTGCTATTCTTGGACTTACATTTTGAAAGCAAACTATGGAAATACACATCAAACCAGAGGGACTAGTGGGCGCTGATCTGCCTATAGCAGCCAGTGTTAGGATCATGGCTGGCCCTCCGCCTGGACACACAATGGCTCCTCCTCTCCTCTAAATACAACTGGGCCCCGTACCAGCCCTCCAGATGTCACCCTGCAGAGACCAAAGTCAGACTTCACATGGTCCACAGGTTCTGCTGTGGCAAAGGGGCCAGAAAACTCACAGAACTAGAGAGTTTCGGGGCCTAAGAGAGCAGGGCCAGGCTTTCTCCCTGGTCCACGTTTCCGTGGATGTGTTCCGTGGAACCCACGCTAACTCCCCAGCTGTCGTGGAGGATTCTAACCTTTGGCACACAGAGTTGGAAAATCCTGGATAAATCCAAATTAGCTTTCTTTTAAAAACAATTATTATCATTAGAACGTGAGAAGACACTGCAGCTGCCGTTTATTGGCCACGGGCTTAAAAGTGGAAATTCTCTAAATCTCCCCACATCCACGGCCACTTCCTCATAACTTTCCTAGGGGACCTTGAAACTACCTGGGTGGGTGGAGGGGATGAGCCATTCAAGTCTCATGAAAGCGCAAGTACTACGGAAAATGCTTCCTTTAGAATTTCGTTCTGCACCCTGCGCTTCCCCCTTCCTTCATGATTTCTCTATCCTTCAGCTCCCCGTGCCCCAGCACCTATGAGAACACCGTCAGTAGGTACCAGACAACCTTTGCCACCTGTTATTCCTCCCTCAGGAGGGAGCGAGCCATCTCAACATTCTCATCCAAAAGCAAACATCTTCCCCACCAGCCGGCAGCCACTCCTTTGCCATCCCTGTCCAGTCTGAAACACCCCTGGTCTCACTCTTCGGGGTTTAAAACAAAGCTAGGGATGCTGTTTCCAAGAAGGCCATAGCGGTGCTGCTAACTTCCCCGCAGGTGCGCAAATGCCCCTACAAGGAACCAAGCATGGGCTCAGAAGGACGCGTCCACCCCTTTCGTGCCTCTGAGCCTTTGCCCACTCCGTTCCTTCGACTAGAACACCCTTCCTCCCGTTCGCCACATGCTCCCTAAAGACCCAGTTCAGATGTCCCCCTCCAGGCACGACCCCCTTCCGGTCCTGCAAGGGCACCAATGCCACCAGCCGGCCCCCTCCGCGTGGACCCGCGGCCGGCGGCGGAGGGCATCACCACCCCGTCTCACGGGCGAGGACGCTGAGGCTCCCGGCCCACCTCCTCCGCGGTCGCCGCCGCCCCGGCCGCCGCTCCCGCTGCTCCTCCGGGATTTGGGGCGCCCTCTTACGCGCCGCCGCCCTGGTCACCGGCCCAGCCGCCTCCATCACGGTGCCGCTCCCTCCGCCGCCGCCGGCCAATCGCAGGCCTGAACCCGTCCCCGCCTCCGGCCGCCGGCCAATCACAGGCTCGGGCCCGCCCCCACCCAATGGAGGGACTGCGCGGCACGGCTGCCCCGCCCTGTCCGGTCGCGCGGACTCCCAGCCCGCACTCCGGGCTCCGCGGCGGTGGCGGGGACTTTGTAGTCGGAGGAAGGCCTGGGGGCGGGGCCGCGGCGGGGGCGGGGCCGCGGCGGGGGCGGGGCCGCGGCTGCGCGGGCGCCCTGGGTTCAGAAGCTCTGTGTGTCCGTCTCCAGCAGCCCGCTTTTGGAGAAGAGCAATGTCCCGAAGGTTACAAAGTCGGTAAGCTGTAGCAGTTAGATCTGAGCTCGGTTCCTATTCCAAGATAATTCCAAGATATTTTCCAAGATAATTTTCCTATTCCAAGATAATTTTCAGGAAAAGATGTAATCCTAATTCTCATTCGGATGTAAATACGGACAAGAGATAAAGACTTATTCTACTCCTTAATCAGCGAAGCTATCAGACGGATGTTAGAACCGGTTCAAAGATAATAGAAAAGGAGACCTATTTATAGATGAGGAGCATTGAAATGAATATCTAAGTTGAGGCAAAACTAGCTTTTCTGCAGGGTGGGGGTGGGGAGATCACTGAACCCCTAGAGAGACCATCTGCACGCGGTAGAAGAGACAGAGTCTGGAGTCACCTAACAGCAGAAAGGACGTATGGTAGACGATGCATCGTGTTCCACTGAGGCACGGATTTTTTTTTTCTACACCCCAAGTCTGTGCTGTGCAGTAACTGCAGAGTCCCCAGGCTCACAGGGCCTGAAGGCATCTCACAGATGGCCCGGTTCCCAGCACCTGGGTACAGTTCACAGTAAATGTGGAGGAAGGGGGCCTGAGCAGGGAAGAGAAGTGTAGCTGGGGCCCAATGGTGCATGAGCACCTGGCTCCCGGGGTCCCAAACAGACCAGGCTTGGCCTCTCGCCGTTGGCAAAATCCAAAGGCAGAGCCAGGAGTGGTGGGGAAACGAGAAAGGAATTTATTTCGGTGAGGCGGCAGTGGGAAGACAGCGTCTCAAAGACTGTCTCCAAAGTGCTGAAAACACTTCTAGGTTTATATAAAGACAGTGTGGGACAAAGGTGGGTGGGTACGTGCCGGTGGGCAGTGAAGGTCAGGTTGATCATTGTCTTAGGGTCAATCATGCGGGGTCTTGTGGGCTCAGGGCAGTGTTTGTGGCTTAAGGGGGTAGTTTAGGTTCCCACCTTGGGAAAGGGATACTTTGCCAGAGTTAAGGGTCTTTTGCCAGAGTTAAGAGATAAGCTGCAAGGAAGAATTTAATCAGAAAGTACAGACTGAGGTCAGAATAGAGGTGGTTGACATCCCCTTTCAGAAGCAGGAAGTCCAAGGAGGCCAGATGCAGGGCTGGGGCCCACAGGGCCAAGCTTGGGCCAGCCCGAGGCTCTCCTCCCACAGCCACCGAAACCCCTTTGTGTAGCTGGGAGTGTCCAGCTCTGGGCTGCAGCTGCTGCCCAAGCCAAGTTGAGAGGCCTCTTTACAATGGTTGCAGACTTTGAACTTTGTGAGGCCCCAAGCTTCCATAAACCTCAAGCGTGGGGTGATGACTAAGGCTGCAGAATATGAGCTGGAGCAGGAGACAGCGGTCCATGGGGAGGACAGAGAGTGCAAAGCCCTGGGAGGTTGGCCAGGAGAAGGGGGAGCAGGGCCACGAAGCTCACTCCAGCTGTGATCAGGTGAGGCCACAAGATGTAAAGTCTTGATTTGTTCTGTACTTAACCAGCTCTTCGCAAGTGCTTACCTGCAGCTTCCTGATTACATAAATAAACTTTTCATCCCAACAATCAAAATGTAGTTCTTAGAGATATACTAAACAGCCCTTAGGTAATGCTCAGTCTCTGAGGGAAAAAATATGCCTGGGTCTCTCTCTTCTGTTCGTCTGCACAGCATTGGCCTCTGGTCTAGGGGGACCGGGAAGAGCGGGTCCTGTGGCCTGTGTGTTGGCTCCTGCTTGCTGCCTTCCTGGCAGCCCCCTGTGGCTCCTGGTCTCCGTGGGGATCAGGACGAGCCTGGAGGCCCGCACATCTGCCCTTGAGGTCACATTGGTCCCTGCTGGGGCTCCAGTCCCCTCTGACATCTGGCTGGGCCCTCTAAAACCTTAACCTTGTAAGATTTCCAGATAAAATCCAGGACGTGCTCCCCTGCACATGGCCTGCCTGTGTGGCTCCGTCCGTGGCTCCGTCCGTAGCCTCGCGCCCACTGCGTGACAATACGTGGACTGCCTGCCCTCGCCCGGTCCCTACACGCACATTACCTGCATTTTCTCCCTCTGGGAATGTAGAGTGCTGCAGATAAAGCTAATGTCCCTTTTAACCCACCGCCCTGCTGGTTTCCCTGCCTTCTGTCCCTCAGAAATGCCCCTGTGTTTCACCAGTTTCATCAGTCGGGCCTGTGTCCTTACAGATGTTGTAAATCCTTTCACACACATGTATGCACCTGGAACATGGTGTGTGGCTTATAAAAATAGTATCATGCTGTACAGATTACTCCATATCTTGCTTCCCCCCACCCCGCCATATTTTTTAAATCAAGCCATGCTGATTTATGTGGCTCTAACACGTTCATTTTTGCTGTTGTTAAATACGTTGCCTCTTCAACACACCAGTGTCTGCTTACCCCTCCACCCATCAGCAGACATTTCCACAGCAAGCTTGTGTTTGCTTTCGTTTTTTAAATGTTAAAAGGAATGTCTTCATATAAACCTTCTTGGGCACGCAGAGGGTTTTTTTTTTCTTTTTCAGATACAAACACAGGAGTTGCTAACTAATCCCGTGCGCATTTCCAGACTCAACAGTCAGCCCCTAAGGAGCTGGTCCAAAGGGGCTCTCACACTGCCAGTGTTCCCTGCGCTGGGGAAGTCTGCCTCGCCGCACGCCTCCCTCGGCCCTGGTATTGGCTAGCTTCCGGATTTTTGGCTCACCTGATGGGCGCACATAGTTGGATGTTTTAATGTGAGGCTGCTCAGCTTTTCTACTGCTGGCCAGCCATTTGGAAATGAATCCTTCCTCCTGAGACAATCTTGTTGGAGTCGCTGCCCATTTCTGCCGGGGTTTTTTCCTTACTGATGCAGGGGAGGGTATCACATGTCCCAGATACTTACACTTTGCTTTGTATACATGGAAGCGGAGCAAATACGTGTGCTGCGTACCTTTAAAAAAAAAGAGATTTTATTAATTTATTTGAGAGTGAGAGCACAAGCAGGGGGGGAGGAGCAGAGGAAGAGGGAGAAGCAGGCTCCCCCCTGAGCAGGGAGCCTGATGTGGGGCTCCATCCCAGGACCCTGGGATCATGACCTGAGCCCAAGGCAGATGCTTAACCAACTGAGCGACCCGGGTGCCCTATGTGCTGTGTTTCTTTTGAACTCTTTCAAGGTATCTCATAGGATTGGTATTTCAGATCCGAGATGGTCAAATTATTAACATTGTTTTATGACTTTGCTGATTTCTCCTATTGAGGAGGGCTGTCCCAGCTTTAAGGTCAGGAAGATGTTCTCCTACATTTTTAGCTAATAATTGTCACATTGAGTGGTGGGGTGTGTGTATTTTGCAGATATATAACTTCCAGATGCCTTTGGAGGTAGGTCTTTAACATGTCATCTCCCTTTTCTGTTTTTTGGCCTGTTCAGATTTTTCTTTCTTCCTGGGCCAGTTTTGCTAATAAATGTTTTCCTAGAAAAGTGTCTATTTCATTAAGGTTTTCAGATGTGGGGTATTAAGTCCTTCCTGATCATAGTTTTTAATCTCTTGGTTGTGCCCTCTCTTTAATTTCAATGTTGTTTATTTGTGTCTTTTTTTTTTCCTTGCCGCTTTTTGCTGAAGGACTATTTTATTAGTCTTTTCAAAACACCAGCACTTGGGTTTGTCCTATTTTTGGTTTGTTTTCTGTTTCCCTAACCTCTTGCTTTTATTTTCTTTCCTCTTATTTTCTTTGGCTTTATTCTGTTGTTCTTTTTCTGTTTCAAAAGTGGACAGTTTGGTTCACTTATTTGTAAATCCTTGTTTTCGTATAAATGCAGCAGGGGAATGCATGTCTCCCCGAGAATGCCTCACACCGTGTCCCATAGGTTTCCATAGGCAGCACTGACATTTCCATCAAGTTCTAAATACTTCACAAATTCTGTTAGCTCCTCTCTGCACCATCCAGAACGGCCCTTGATTTTGCTGCAGCAGAACTCATCAGTCTTGTCTGTTATGATGAGTACTTTCGTGTCTTTTTCAAAATGTATTTCCCTACCCCAAAGGCATGACCATATGGAATGCTCCGTCCGGCTGTTTTCTAGAAGTGCTACTGTTTGCCTTTCACCTTCAGATCTGCAGCTGGATTCATTTTTGTTTATGACATGAGGGAGGAGGGCTCATTTTATTTTTTATCATATAGATCTCCAGTCAGTCTGTGGTTTTTGGAAAGACTGCCCTTCATCCAGTGCTCTGCAGGGCTCCTTTTTGGAAAATCAGTGTCCATACATGCTTGAATCTGTTTGGGGCTCTGTGATGTTGTGATTTCATAATAAGAAATGTGTATTTGGGGGACACCTGGGGGGCTCAGTCGGTGACGTGTCTGCCTTCAGCTCAGGTCATGATCTTGGGGTCCTGGGATCAAGCCCGTGTTGGGCTCCCTGCTCAGTGGGGAACCTGCTTCTCCCTCTGCCCCTCCCCCTCCCCTTCTCGCTCGCCCTCTCTCTTCTCTTAAATAAATAAATAAAATCTTTAAAAAGAAAAGAAATGTATATTTGGCCTTCATTTCTGGCACAGCGCTCCTAAACCCTTGGAATTTCCTAAGTGATAAGAGCCAAAAAGGTGTCTTTTATTAATTATAATAAGCCCCTTTCAGCCACACCAGGGTTCATGTCAGGGAGAGGGACTTCCCAGACTTTTGGAAAGACCCTAAGCATGGGGGCTGGTTTGACCTGGAACCAACCTTGTTGAGAGGGTTGGAACTTTTGGGACCAGGCCCCCCACCTCCTGGGAGGGGAAAGGGACTGACACTGAGTTCATCACCACGGGCCAATGATTTAATCAACCATGCCTATTCACTGAAGCCTCTGTGCAAATTCTGACCTCCAGGGTTGGGAGAGCTTCGGGGTGAGCCCATGGAGGTGCTGAGAGGGGGCACACCTCCCGCCACCCCCCCACCCCACCCCCTCTCCAGAGAGCTCATGGAACCTCCACCCCCCCTTCCCACATCCTCTGCCCTATGCATCTCTTCCATCTGGCTGTTCCTGACTATAGACTTTTTTTTTTTTTTTTTTTTTTTTTTTTTTTTTTTTTTAAAGATTTTATTTATTTGACAGAGAGAGAGAGAGCACAAGTAGGCAGAACAGCAGGGAGAGGGAGAGGAAGAAGCAAGCTCTCCACCGAGCAGGGAGCCCGACGCGGGGCTCGATCCCAGGACCCTGGGATCATGACCCGAGCCGAAGGCAGCCGCCCAACCGACTGAGCCACCCAGGTGCCCCTATAGACTTTTATAATTATAAATCTCGTGCCCATCCAGTCCTGCCTTGGTGTTTGCTTCTTGGAAGGCAAGAACCAACACACTGTGCACAGATTTAGATTTTATATCATCTGAATGATATTCTGTAGTTCTCCATACAGACATCCTGCACACCTGCTGTTAGATTTACCCCAGTAGGTGAAGGACACGTGTAAGTGGCATCTCCGATGGGCTCGATATGGCTGCACGTTCTCTTCCCCTCCTCCCAACAAAGGATGGAGTGTAGTACCCACCTCTCTGGGCTGACTGGTGGAATATGGCCAAAGTCGCTGTGCTGGGACTTGTGAGTCTAGGTCTCAGGAGGTCGCGCAGCTTCTGCCCCTGCCCTTGTGGCCCCCTCTGCTGAGAGCACCGTGCTGTAAAGAAGGATAGAGGGCAATGTGGAGAGAGAGCCCCACGGGCACCAGCCGTGCACGTGAGCCCGACGTCGGCCACCTGCCCCAGCCCCACGGCAGACCCAGCGAGGGAGCCCAGCGAGGCCAGCAGAAAGAAGCACCCAGCCACCCTCCAGAGTCATGAGAAACAATGAGTTGTGGGTCTGTTTAAGATACTGAGTGTTTTAGGGGCGCCTGGGTGGCTCAGTCGTTAAGCGTCTGCCTTTGGCTCAGGTCATGATCCCAGGGTCCTGGGATCAAGTCCCACATCGGGCTCCCTGCTCCGCGGGAAGCCTGCTTCTCCCTCTCCCACTCCCCCTGCTTGTGTTCCCTCTCTCGCTGTGTCTCTCTCTCTGTCAAATAAATAAATAAAATCTTTAAAAAAAAAAAAAAAAAAGATACTGAGTGTTTTAAGTGGTTTATTATGGGGCAAATGATAATGACTCCGGCGTTTGTTTTCAAATTTCACTTTCTGTTTGTTGCTGGTACCGTGGTTTTGTATATCGACCCTACATCTATCAACTACTAATTAACCTGCACATTCTTTGGGATTTTCTGTGTAACTCATCAGCTGCGAATAATGGCAATTTTATTTCCTCCTTTTCTAAATCCTCACATCCTGCATTGACTTTCCCTTCCTTACCTCACTGGCCGAGACTTCCAAAGCAATGCCGAGTAAGTGTCCTCGCAGAGTCCCGGCCTTGCCCCGGGTCTCCAGAGAGAGCTTTCCACACTTCACCTGGAGTTAACGTGCTTGTTGTCAGTTTTTCCGCAGGTGGACTTTATTAAGCAAGGGAACGCCTTGCCAATAGGAGGTTTACCAAGACTCTTCCATCCTGAATGGACATTGGGTCTCATCAAACACGTTCACTGTAAGTCCCTGTTAATGTGATAAAACACATTGACCTTACGATGTTATCCAGGCCTGTCTTCCCACAATAAACCCACTTTGCTCGTGACACGTCCTCTTCCCTCCTACTGTGGGCTTCACAGGCTGATGCGGATTTTCCCTCCTCTGTTTGAGCGAGGGACCGGCCCGCACTCCCCCCTCCCACAGTGCTCTCCCGGGTGCTGCCATTAACATTATGATCATCTGAAACAAGGTGGGGAATATGCCCTTTTCTCTTTTCTGGGAGAGTCTGTGCAAGATTAAGCTTGCTTGTCCACAAACATTTGGTAAAAGTTTACTCATAAAACAATCTGAGCCCACAAGTTGATTCTGTTAAAAGCTTTTTAATTACAGAGTCTTCGATTCTTTTCAGATCTTCCCTTTCTTCCTGCATCACTATCGGGAGTTGGGTTTTTTGGAAACGGGAAAGTACTCATTTCATCTCATCTTCCAGATGCGTTACCATGAAGTTGTCCCTCAAATTCACGTCCTGTTTTCCGTATCTACAGCATCTGGAGTGATGTTTCTTTTCTCTTCCTATTTCATTGTTTTTTCCTTTTATCTTTGTTGTTTCCTTCCTCTTACTTTCTTTGGGTTAATTTGATGGTCTTTCCCTAAGTTCTTGAAGTGAACGCCCGTTTCATTGATTTTCAGCCTTTCTTCGTCTCTGATACTTGAGCGAAGGTAACACATTAAACATGGCTTTAGGGGCGCCTGGGTGGCTCAGGTGGTTAAGCGTCTGCCTTCGGCTCAGGTCATGATCCCGGGGTCCTGGGACCGAGTCCCGCATCAGGCTCCCTGCTAGGCGGGGAGCCTGCTTCTCCCTCTGCCTCTGCGTCTCTCTCTCTCTCTCTCTGACTTTCATGAATAAATAAATAAAACATTTTAAAAATAAAATAAACAAATAAATAAACATGGCTTTAGTATAGCCCACAAGTTTTAGGTACATCGTGGGGTTTTTTGTTTTTTTTTTCATTTTAATTAATTTCAAAATATATTCTAACTTTCTTGTGATTTGTTTTTTAATCTATGGGTTATTTCAAAGTATATTTCCTAACTCCCAAACATAGGGGGGTGCCCTAATGTGCTTTTTTGTCATGGATTTTTAGCATCACTGAATTATATATTTGAGTATATAACTGAATATATGCAGAGAAACTACTCTGTATGATTCAGTCCTTCGAAAGTAGAACTTGCTGTATGGCTAAAACCAGGTGAATTTTTAAAAATAGGCCATGTGCACCTGAAAACGTGTATTTTGCAGTTGGTATTCTAAAAATGACCATTAAGGGGCGCCTGGGTGGCTCAGATGGTTAAGCGTCTGCCTTCGGCTCAGGTCATGATCCCAGAGTCCTGGGATCGAGTCCCACATCAGGCTCCCTGCTCCTTGGGAGCCTGCTTCTCCCTCTGCCTCTCTCTCTCTCTCTCTGTCTCTCATGAATAAATAAATAAAATCTTTAAAAAAAATAAAAATAAAAAATAAAAATGACCATTAAGTTAGATTTTCTTATCATATTTCTCAAATCCTCTATTTATTGATTTTTTTTAAGAATATGATTCTAAGGGCACCTGGGTGGCTCAGTCATTTGAGCGTCCAACTCCTGATTTGGGCTCAGGTCATGATCTCAGGGTCATGGGATCGAGCCCCAGTCCGGCTCTGCGCTAAGCACAGAGTCTGCTTGAGATCCTCTCACTCTCCCTCTCCCTCTGCCCATTCCCATGCTTGCACACTCACTCTCTCTCTCTCTCTAGAATAAATAACTAAATCTTAAAAAAAAAAAAAAAGAATGTGATTATTCTATCAGTTACTGAGAGAGGTGTGTTAACATTTCCCACTATGATTCTGCATTTGTTTTTTCCTATTCATTTGCCTTTACGTATTTAGAGGCTGTGTTATTAGGTACGTGTAGACTTTAAATTTACCTTCTCTCTTCCTGGTGAATTGACTGAGCAATCATCGTGAAATGACCACCTTTGTTTCTAGTAATGCTTTATGCATTAATGTCTACTTTGTCTGATGTGATAGTTTTGTGGGTTTGTTTGGTTTTGTTTTGTTTTTAGAGAGAGAGCAAGACAGAAGGCACTCACACATGCATGAGCAGGGTGGGGAAGGCCAGAGGGAGAGGGAAAATCTTTTTTTTTTTTTTAAAGATTTTATTTATTTATTTGAGAGAGAGAGAGAGAATGAGAGAGAGAGAGCATGAGGGGGGGAGGGTCAGAGGGAGAAGCAGACTCCCCGCCGAGCAGGGAGCCCGATGTGGGACCCGATCCCGGGACTCCAGGATCATGACCTGAGCCGAAGTCAGTCGCTTAACCAACTGAGCCACCCAGGCGCCCGGGAGAGGGAAAATCTTAAGCAGGCTTCACGCTCAGCGATCAAGCAGGGGCTCGATCCCAGGACCCTGAGATCATGACCTGAGCCAAAGGCAGACACTTAACTGACTGAGCCACCAGGCGCCCCCAAGACATCTTTTTTAATATATATACAGGCACTGTTTGTTTAGAATTACCACCCAATTTACCATTTTGTCATTCATGTCTGTGTTTCTGACCTTCCCTCTGGAATCACACTCATTTTGTGCAGGTTTGCCATTGTCAATGGCTCCCAAGTTTTTTTGCTTGAAACTGTCTTGATTTTTTATACTGTCATTGGGAACGGAACTTTAGATCAACAACTGTGACTTTTCAGTCCTTCAACTGTGCCCTTCCCCTCTCACTTGGCTTCCACTCCTTCTGTCCAGAGGTCAGCTGTCGGGCTCATTAGTGCTCCTGGGAAAGAAAACATTCCCCTGTGGTTCAGCTTTCCTCTTTGTCTTTGGTTTGTAATGGTTTCCCCACCGTGTCCATGCTGGGCGTGCCCTTGCTTTCATTCATGCTGCTGGGGATTCACTGAGTTTCTCGAGTCTGTGCCTTCGTGACTTTCATCCATCAGGTGAAAGTCTCAGCCGCTTTCTTCTCAAATACTGTTTCTGTAGCATTCTTCTGTGTCCCCTTCTGGCACTCCAGCCACCCACACGTTGGGCTTTCTCACTGTCCACCCTGTGCGGATATGTTCTCCATTGTGTATTTCCCCTCCCTTCATCTCTCCATGCTCCTTTCTGAATATCTTCTTCTGACTCATCTTCCAAGTCACTGATTTTTCCCTTCAACTCTGTACAACATGCTGGCATGCTCCTCCACAGAGCCCTTCGTGTCTCTTCTTCTGTTTCTCACTTCTGGACGTTCCTTTTGATTGATTATTATTAATTAGTATTAGTTTCAAGTTCTCTGCCACAATTCTGTCTTACCTTTATCTCCTCAAATGTAGCAAGCACAGCTGTTCCAATGCTTGATTGTGATAATGCCACTGTGAGTTTCCCACCCAACCCCCCCACCCCCCGCATGGCAAGCATGCAATACACACTTGTTGGATATTTTTAGTAAGGAGGATCTCAGCCCAAATGGACGGCTCATTTGGTGGCTATCTCAATTAAACCTTTGGAACGTTTTCTTATCTTTCAGCAAGGAGGTTTCCGAGTTATCTAGAGTATACAGACTTCTACTCTTATTTGTGAAAATCTCTAAATTGGAAATTTCTTGTCCTTGCCTGACCATCTGCATAAAGAGAAATGGGCTCTGCTCCATTCTGCCCTAGGAGGAGCTAGTTACCAGGGCCAGCTGATGTAGGACATCTGAGGTCACTACGCCTTTCCAAGCCCTACTCCAGCTGTGTGGGGACATCAGAGAGAAAGGCATGGTCCTCAATTAGCTGTTCCTTGTGGACTGCTTCCCTTGGCACCTGAGTCAGCCTCCTGCGTTTGTGTGATCTCATCCAACAATTGGTTCCAAAATGCTTGTTAAGTAATGCTCTTGGAAGAACTAAGCCTGACAATCCCATCCCACCTCACTGAACCCTGGGCCCTGACCCCCTCCTGAGCCATGCCCAGAATAATGAGCCTGGCTCTGAAGGTCGCCTGTCTGGAGCTCCAGGACTCCCCAGGCCTCAGCGGAGAAGGGCAAGGCATTCTAATGTGTGTGTGTGTGTGTGTGTGTGCGCGCGCATGCACCCGCATGTGTGTTTATAACTACTGAGATATAATTTACAAAACATACAATTTGCCCGTTTCAAGTGTGCAGTCCATGGTTTTAGTATATTTTCCCAGTCACATGACCACCCCTACCATCAATTTTAGAATTTTCATCACTCCAAAAAGAAGGGCGCCTGGGTGGCTCAGTCGGTTGAGCGACTGCCTTCGGCTCAGGTCATGATCCCAGGGTCCTGGGATTGAGTCCCACATCGGGCTCCCTGCTCTGCGGGGAGCCTGCTTCTCCCTCTCCCACTCCCCCTGCTTGTGTTCCCTCTCTCGCTGTGTCTCTCTCTGTCAAATAAATAAATAAAATCTTTAAAAAAAAAAAAAAAAGAAAAGAAAACCTCGTCCCTGTTAGCACTCACTCCCTTCCCCCAAACCTCAGCCCCTGGAAACCTTTAATCTACTCTCTGTCTTTATGGATTTGCTGGTCAGGACATTTCACATAAGTGGAATCATATAATAAGTGGTCTTTTGTGACTGGCTGCTTTCACTTGGCTTCGTGTGTTTGAGGTCCATCCAGGCTGTAGCAGGTTGTCACTACTTTCTTTATAGTTGAGTACTTCTCTGTCGTACAGACAGACCACATTTTGTTCATTTATTCATCACCTGATGGACTTTTGGATTGTTTCCACTTTTTTTATTATGAATAGCGCTGCCAAGGACATTCATCCACAATGTTTTCTTTTCTTTTGGGTATACACCTAGAATTGGAATCACTGGGTCACCTGTAGCTCTATGTTTAATATTCTGCGGACACGTAAGACGGTTTTCCAAAGTGGCTGCACCATTTTACCTTCCTGCCAGCCGGGTCGGAGGGTGCCAGCCTCTCTCCATCCTTGCCAACATTTGTCGTTTTGATGACAGCCATCCTGTTGGTTGTGAAGTTGCATCTCACTGTGGTTTTGACTTGCATTTCCCTGGTGGCTAATGATACTGAGCATCTTTTCAGGGATCTATGGGTCATTTGTCAGTCTTCTTTGAGAAACGTTTATTGAGACCCTTTGTCTATTTTTTAATTTGTTTTTTTTTTTAATCATTGAGTTGCAAGAGTTCTTAATGTACTCTGGATATAAGTGCCTTATCAGATCTATGATTTACAAATATTTTCTCCCATTCTGTGCTGTCCCTTCACTTTCTCAGTCATGTCCTTTGAAGTCCAGAATTTTAAATTTTGGCGGTGTCCGATTTATCTATATTCCCTTGTGTTACTTGGGGTTTGGTGTCACATCTAGGAAACCACCGCCTGATACAAGGTCATGATGATTTACAGCCATACTTTTTTCTAAGAATTTTGTACTGTTAGCCCTTATATTAAGAACTTTGGTCCGCTTTGAGATAATTTTTGTATATGGTGTAGGGTAGGGATCCAGCTCCACTCTTTTGCATCCGGAGGCATCTTGTTTTATTTATTATTTTTTTGTTACCTTTTTGTTGTTGTTGTTGTTTTCATGATCTGGGAGAAGGTCTCATTTTATTCCCATTACTAGGGCCCCAAAAACCCAGTTTGCCATCATGCCATCACGTTCTCGCACATGGGCGCGCACACACACGATAACCCCATAGGATGGGGAGTGCACGCCTCACCGCTCCCACCCCTGACTACGGAGCCTCCTGAAAGTCGTAGCATAAACAGTTTTCTCCTTTGGCTGAGTCATCAGCTGTCTCTACGCCTTTTTGCTAAAACACTAGTATTTGTTTTGCCGCTGAGTTTATCAGGTCTTTTCCAGGAATGGCTAGTCAATGCCTTACTAGCCAAGGTCAGGGCACAGGAGAAGGGGCCTATGCAAAATAAACAGTTTTGTGGGGGGGAGTCAGATGGAGCCGATAACTAGGTGCCATGTATGCAACTCTTCTGAGAAGGCTACATCCATGTCGGACTGTAGTTAACATCCCCGAAAAGTCCTCTGGAAGGCAAGTACCCCATCTTATGTGTCATGATGCCCCCAGCACCTAGCACCACAAAGCAGGTGCAGGGTAAATATTTGGAGAGTGAGAAATGCAATCAGGAAGGGAGTGGAAAGACAGTGGCAGGAAAGGCTGGGTGTGGGGGGAGCTCAAAGCGCGAGAGAAGGCATTGTGTGGGCTTGGGAGCAGGTACTGCCTCGTCTCCCATGTTGGCTTGGCGGGGGATAGAACAGGTGTTAACAAAGTCCGTGTGACTGTACCCCAAGGCAGTGGGCACCTGGAGGAGGCTGACCCATTCCTTCCATTCTTCTTTGGGGAATACCCTCAGCCCCTCCTCCTAGCTGCATAGAAGGCACTTCCTTCTATGAATGGCCGCGGCTCTGTGGAGGCGGTGTCTGCTCTTTGTCTTATAGGGAGCAGAATTGGAGTGTCTGCCAGTTCCCACCTGGCCCCAGCCCAGAGCTGAGCACAGGCTGATCCTAGAACCAGGCAAAAGAAGGACACTGCACTCCCTGCTGGCCATCAGGCAAGGGCCCTGGCTGCTAACCCAGTTGACAAGCCGTAGAGAGAAGAGAAAGGAACATCTGCTCTTCATGGCTTGATCACGAAGGAAGCTGTTGGTGGGGGTATTCAAGCCTGCAGATCACTGTAGTGGGTTGAGTTGTATTCCCCCAAAAAGTATGTCTGAGTCCTCACTCCTGAGACCCATGACTGTGACCCTACTTGGAAATAAGGTCTTTGCTGATGTAATAAGCATCTTGAGAGGAAATCATCCTGGATTCAGGATGGGCCCTAAATCCAATGTCAGGTGTCTTAATAAGGGAAAGGTCTGACAGGCACAAGAAAGAAGGCCACATGAAGATGGAGATAGGCAGAGATCAGAGTGACTCAGCCACCAACCACAGAATACCGGGACCACCGGAAGCTAAAAGAAGCAAGGAAGAATCCTTCCCTAAAGACTTGGGAGGAAACAGGGCCCTGTCAACACCTCAGTGTAGGAGTCCGGGACTCTAAAGCTGCGAGAGAATAAATGTGTGTTGTTTCAAGCCATCGGGCTTGTGGCGGTTTGTTACGGCAGCCCCGGGACCCAGATCACACTTGCCCAAGCCCTGCCTCCTGCCCGGCCGCTCGCAGGCTCCGCTAAGCACAGGATGCCCAATGCGACCATGTCCAGCTGAGCCTATAAAGTGTGTCCCCCGAGGAACAAGGCCATTCCGGGCCCAGGCTGTGCCCACTGGCTACCTATGTTCCCAGGTGCCAAGCTGGGGACCCCCAGGCTTCCAACGGGCAGTAGGTGGGGTGCAGGGATGGGGAGAGGAAAGAGGAGGATTTGGTTCAAGGAGCAAACTGAGGAGGCCGTGATGCTGAGACACGTGGTCCAAGTTTAATGTTTTCTGAAAGAGCATTGGGGACAGCACAAAGCAGGAGGAGGGCACTCTGCTCACCAGCACACCCAGAGAAACTCCATTTTTCAAGTCTGACCAGTAGAAGTCCTTCAGAGGGAAGGATGTGCAGACCCCAGACCAGGTGGCAAGGCCCAGGGAAAACAGAGGAATGGGTCAAGACCAAGGGTCACCAGGCGGTGGGAAGGAAGGTTCCTGGAGGGGCTCGGGGCCCAAGCAGGTAGGAGCAGGACCCTGGCCCTGGGCATTAATGGAGAGAGGCAGGGAAGGGCCACCCAGCCAAAGCCACCCACAGGCCAGAGCACCAATTCCAGGCAGCAGCCCCTTCGGTCACGTCTACACCCCACCTCAGAGAGAGGGTTTTGCCTCCAGTGGTTGAGACATGCCTTATCTCCTGGGCAGAGGGATGGTGCCCCACGGGGGCTCAGAGACAGGTAGAGTGGGGGGCTTCCAGCCCCTTCTGGCTCTTCCCTGCTCTGGGGCCCAGAGGAAGCCCCTCCCATGTTGTCTTGGGCTGCTGACCAAAGAGGCCTGGGGGAGAGCCCTGGGGCTGCCGAGTGTTGAACCCTCTGGGCAACAGGACTCAGAGATGGTGTGCAAGGAGGTTTTGTAGAAAATATTATCTAACCATGACCCTGCTACAAAACGAAGGCCGCAGTGCCTTCCGTAGCTGACCTGTCTAGAAGGAGGAACGCTGGGGTGACAGGCATGAAGGCCCTGAGCAGGGCTCCTGGGCAGTAGGGGGGTGTGGAGCAGAGCCGTGCCGGGAAGGATGGCTGTGCCGTGGATGTATTGAACTTTGCTCCTCATGGAAACATCTGCAGACCCAGGGGCTCCTGACGTCCCCAGCTGCACTCAGGAGTCTGTGGGTTCCGGCAAGCAGGCTGCTTCTCTCAGCCCAGAGACCAGGGCCAAGGGCTGAAAGCTGACATTCGCTACCTGAACCCGAACCCCCTCACTATTGTGGCTCAGAAATACCAGCTGAACCCGCGGGCAAGGCCAGGATGTCCCCCAGACATGGATGTCAGCCCAGCTGTTGTCCAAGAAGGCTCATACGTGGCCTAAGAGGGTCCCCATGCCCTCCACCCCTTCCCCCATGGCCCACCGCGACTACTTCAGGTCTTCTGGAACATGCAAGTCAGGCGAGAGCAGCCTCCCCGGGGAGTCAGTGCTGCTGGAGCAGAGGCAAAATTACACCTCCCTTTTCCCACATGGCTTGCCTTTGCTCCTTTCACACACTTTAGCATTTCCCTCATTATTTCCAGCCCTGGGAGCAAGGAGGACTCTGGGACACCCTGCCGTGTGGCAGCCTGCCCGCGGGGTCGCCTAAGGATATGCGCACGGAGGGGAGCTGGAAGCCCCCCCACCACTCCTCGCAGGTGCCTGCCCGCTAAGCCCACCCAGGAGCCTGCGTGGCCGGCAAGCACAGCTGCTCTTGCTTCCCCTTCCTTGAGGGGCGTCTTGTAGAAGGCCGCAAAGCCGGGGCGGTGGGGTGGGGAAGCCAGGCCTGGGGAGGGGCCGCAGCGAGCACAGCGTGGGGCCGCGGGGCCTCCGGGCTAGGGCTCCGCGGCGTGCTTGACCAGGTAGCCACTGAAGGTGATGTAGGTGTCAAACTCGTCACTGAAGATGGCGTTCTCCCGCTCGCCCTTGAAGAGGCGCACCCAGACCTCGTCCTGGTCCCGCAGCTCGAGCATCAGGCTCTGGCTCTGCATGATGCTGCGGTCGCTCACCTGGGCGTACAGGATCACCACCTCCTCCCCGTTCTTCATGATGTGCAGGTACGTCTCCTTCTGGTTCCAGGTGTGCACGTTGAGGCTGAAGAAGTAGATGCCCGGCACGTAGCAGTAGAACTTGCCCGTGAACATGTTGAAGTGGCCGTAGAGATTCACGAACTCCGTGTCAAAGATCACGGTCTGGTAGTAGTCGTTGCTGTGCAGAGGCTTCTTGCGGCCCACTGAGAAGGCGGCATAGTGGTTCTTGCAGCGGTCCCCGGGGGCCCCCATGGACCCCTTCTGCCCTTTGGGGCCCACGTGGCCCCTGGCGCCCACGGAGCCCGTCTTGCCGTATTTCCCTTGCAAGCCTCGGTCTCCCCGGTCACCCTTCTCACCTAAAGGGCCAGGAAAACATGCGGTGTCAGGCAAGCTGACCCAACTGTAAGGAGTGTTCTATTTTCATCCAGAAGCAATCATTCCCCCCCCCCCCGGGTAGTCCTGGAAAGAAAAGGGAACATGGGGGTTTGTCCAAATGCAACAGGCACTGCAGCCAGGTGCATGGAGGACTCGGAACAAATGAACTGCAGATGTCAGGCTCGCCCCAGAGCTCCTCAGTCAGATCTCGCAGGGCTGTGTGAGGTTATCTGGACCACGGGGGCCCAGGGCATTTCAGAAAGCAGGCTGGGGTGGAGGGGGCGGGGCCCACTGAGCCTCTAAACAGAGGTTACAGAGGCTCGGGTGCAGCCTGGGATGAGACCCTCCTCCTGTCCTGGTCCTGCGGGCCTCTTTCCAATCTCTCCTCCTGGCGAGGGGGCAGAGCCTCAGATGGGAGTTTCTCCTCCTTCACCTCTAGAGGATAGCCTGCCCCTGCGCCGGGCCCTGCGGGAGCCATTCTGCACCCGCCTCATCCACCCTAACCGCTGCGTCTTCTCCCCGCTCAGCACAGAGCACCCCCCACTCCCGCCCAGGGGTAGCTCCCCTTGGTGGCTTTGCAGCCGTCCGACCTTTCAAGATGGTGATGTTGATCTGCGGCATGGGGATGGCCTGGTACACGGGGCTGCCAGGGTCACAGCAGCGAAAGCACCGGGAAGCAGGGGCCTCCTCACCCTGCCTGGGGCTGTACTTTTCATGGTTTTCTTCATCCCTAAGGGAATAAAGGCGTTACAGGGAAGGCCACGAGCTCTGGGAGCTGGGACCTCCTCTCTCTTCTGCTGCCGGAGGGTCTGGTCTACCTGCACGCCTTCCCTCTGGCCTGGACGTGCCAGACTGTGTGCTCTTTCCCTGACACAGACCGCGGTGGCTCTGGGCGAACTCTGGGACCCTACATGAAGTTTCCGGAAGAGCTCCTCTGCCTTCTGCTCATGGCAATACTCGTGATGGAAACAGTGACTACCAAAACGGTGCTAATTTTAGGGCCCCGCGAGACAGAGGCTGCTCGGCGAGATCTGCCCCTCCGGGAGGGGTTTCAGATGATGTGTGACCAAGCCGTGGGTCCCCTTCGTGCCACTGTGATCCCAGAAGATGCGACATTAAGCTGACTCATTTGGAAATGATCTCCGGGATTCCTTGGAACGGCAGCCCCTGGAGAGCCACCCTACTGTTTACGAGGGACACCGGGCAGGGTGGCCGCTGACGGCTCCACGCTGCCACCTTGTGGCACCCGCTGCTCGTTCTGGCCTCTGCTCTTTGCTCCAGGCTCTGGAGCTGTGACATCTCCGAGAAGGTCCCTCCATCTCAATGGCCGCTTCCTTCTCTAGCTCTGCTCCTGCTTTTAAAACCCAGACAATCCAGGAAATGGGTCTGTACCCCCTAAATTCACGCCCCACAAGCACTGGGCTCCCAGGTGGACCCCCACCTCTCGCCGGAAGTCCCCATCTAGGGTCAGCAAGCCCCACAAAGGTGATGTGTCCAAAAGTGTCGGCCCGTCGCTCTGCCCCTGGAAACTTCTCTTTCCAAACCCTCTTCACAGCACCATCACTGGTTGCCCAGGATGGAATCTGAGGCTCATTCAAGAGGCCTCTCCAGCCTCGCCACCCAATTCTGAGGATCACAAGGTCCTGAGCAGTCAGCACGTGCCCCCCCACCAAGGTACCTGCAGAAGCTGGGCCTTCAGGCCTCCCCATCTCTGGGGGACCGTTACCATTCTGACTGCTCTCCTGGAATCCGCCTCTCTCCACACCTCCCATTTATCCTGCCTCCTACAGCCTTCTTTCTGGAATGTCATGACATTGAAACCTCTCCATGACGTCCCCACCCCCTTCATGATAATCCCTCATGACTCCCTGTAGGATTAAGTTCAGGAGAGACCCCTCCCCACCAGGCTCATCTCCCCTCCCCTTCCCACCCCCCAACATCAACCCCACTACCCCAAACCCACCTAGCACGGCCACACCCTCCTCCTGCACTTGGGTTGCTCCCTAGGCGCAGGTATCCTTCAAGATGCAGTCACTCCTTTGCTCATTCTCTCCCCCCACCCCCACCACCCCCAGCATTGTGTGCACACTTGCACTACAGAGCCTACCTCACTGCGCTGGGTCATGTGTGTCTGCTTCCCCACGGCCAGAACTGTCATTCGTGCATGTCCCCCAGTGCCTAGCAGATGGCCAGATCAATAGTAGGCACTCAGTGTTGATTGAATGAAAAGTGAGGAGAGGAGGAAGAGAAGGAGGAGGAAGGGGAGGAGGAGGAAGGAGAGGAGAAGGGGGAAGAGGACGAGAAGGAGGAAGAAGAGGAGCAGGAGGAAGAAGCGGAGAAGGAGGAAGAAGAGGAGGAGGGGGAAGAGGAGGAGAAGGAGGAAGAAGAGGAGCAGGAGGAAGAAGAGGAGGAGGGGGAAAAGGAAGAGGAAGGGGAGAAGTGAGGGGGGAGGGGAAGGGGCTGAGGGGGAGGAGATGATGGATGTCAATGTGTCCCACACCATACTCTGAAGATAGCCTGAAGCCTTGGGTATCGAGTCAACCCAAAACTCAAAATAATGAAGAAATTCAAAGCATCAGCCTGTCTCCCAGGTGTCTAGGACCTCACATTTGATGAATGACAGTTTCATGAGCAATCCTAAGCATTTTGTGCATCCCTACTAAATATTCCAAATAGCCCAAAGTCTCTATATTATCGAAGGTCACATCCACGAAGAGGATGCCATTCAGGAGAAATTCATGACTTTCCGAGAAAAGCACAACTTCCCTGCCGGCCCTGAGCAATCCTCTCGCACTGGCAGCCTGATCAGATGGTCAGGGTCCCCGGACCGGCTCACGGCAACGTCCCTGCCTCCTACTTGTAGGTAGCACTCAGAGCCCTGGAAGATATTCTCGAAGGACAAAGCTAGAATAGAAGGACAGACAGAGGGCTGGGGTCGGGGTTTGGGGGAAGGCTTTACCTAAGGCTGTGGCTGCAACACTGTACAGAAACCCAGTCCCTTTGGGGTTAGAGCAAGGTGGGTCACTGTCCTCACTTTCAGATAAGGCCCCGGGGTCACTGAAAGGAGAAAAGGCTGGGCTGTCCTCCGGGACCAGCGTCGGCAAGGACACTTCCTCAGCTCTGGCTATGGCTCCTTCGCATCCAGCCCCGAACCAGCCCCCCTGGGGTGCCCTGGACCCCAGGCTCAACCCACCCAACCCAAGCCCCTGCATCCACACCTCCCCGTCTCTCACCTCTCAGCGTGGTCCAGCGGCGGCTCCCTGGGCCCCTCCCGCTCCTGCAGCTCCTGCGGGCCCCGTGGCACACGGCCCAGCGCCGGGCCACAGGCGAAGGCCAGCAGCAGGCAGCATGCCAGCACGAGTCTCAGTCCCCGGGAGCCCATCTTCCTGCCGGTCCCTGCCGGGAAACACACGCGGGGAAGGACACGGGCTGGGGCGGGCCCCGCGGAGAAGCCAGCGCGAGCTGTGGCCAGACTCACGAAACCCGGAACGCTTCAGCCACGGCACCTTCGGGGAGGGCGACCACACACACGTACGCTCACACTCACACACTCCCGCACGTTCTCCACGCGCTCATCCGCGTACGCTCACGAACTTACAGCACGTGGGCCCGTGGACTCAGTACTCACGCGCACGCACCTCACACATGACAACGCCAGCACATACATGCACCTCCTCTTGCACTTACACGCTTGCACCATCCTAGCACATTCACTCATACACACTCATACACCTCAGTGCACACACACCCGTGTGCATGTTCTCACCCGCTCGACACACTCCCACACTCCCACACTCCCACACGCATTCGGCACGCTCAGTACCTGTCTGCACACTCTCACACACGTGTGCCCACGTGCACACTCGCACACCCACGTGCTCTCACACGGCCGCACGTGCGCGCACACATTTGGCCCGTGGAGCCTCAGCCAGCTGGGCTGGTGCTGGAGCTCTCAGGCGAAAGCTCTGGACAGCTCCGCAGCCAGTATGGAGGACCGTCCCTCTAGAAAGACGTGTCCACTGTGGGTCCCCAGTGAGCCCATTAGGGGGCAGTGCTTGGGCTTCAAATAGGCAAAACATCCCATCCCTTTCCACCGTTGGAGGCATCTACCCCAGCTAACTCGGGGAGCATTTTCCACAGTCTGGAGTCAGAAGTCCCGCGGGCCTGGCTGTTCGCGGCGGGCGGGGAAACCTCCCCACGGCAGGAGCGCATAACTGGTCAATCCAAACCCATCTTGGTTCACCAAAACATGCAGTGCAGCACCTCACAGGCCCAGTGAGGCCAGAGAGTTCAACCCTTTCAGCTGCCCCGTGAGAAACGGAGGTCTGGGGGAGTAAGAACCACCCACCCCTCGAAGGCCAAGTTACAAGTGGGATCCAGGTCGCTACTGAGAGGCAGATCTCGAAAGGTCCCATGTCTGATCTTTCTTTAATTCCTCTTTTATGTTTAAGGACAATTAAATCCCAAGACAGATTCCTTTTTTTGTCAGGAATCATCTACGCAGATGAATGCTCCTTTTGTTGGCTGGGGGAGGCCGTGGGCTTCCCTCAAACACCCCATTGCTCGGAGAACTTCTAGCTGGTGGGGCATGACCTTGTAGCTAGTAGGTCGACTTTTGGGCTTTGTTCTTTACTCTGCATGTCGGTGGGCTCGCTGTTACAGTGCTGAAGAGAGGCTGCTCTGGGAGGCCTCCTTGCTGGAGCCCCCAGGCCAAATCAAGAGAACATGGGGGAGACAGAGAGCTGGGAACCAGAGCCCTGGGACAGAAACAGCAGGAGCCAGAGGCTCTCTGGATGGATCCTCAGAGATGTGATGAGCCTCTGAGCTAGGGAGGCTGCCTCCCCAGAAATCCCTTCCTCCCTTATCACCCACACCTCTGCTGGGTCTTCAATTCTCTGCATGACTCCCCACCTCATCCACTGCAGTGGATCAGTGGGGCCTCCTCACCTTTGAGTTCTCTACCAACCAACCATCCCTCCCAAGCGTCAGGGCCCAGAGACCTGCCCAGTGGTCAAGAGACTATTTGGACCAGCCCCCCACTCAGAATCTCTACTGTACATGTTTATGTGGATTTATAAAATACATATTAAAATTATCTACCTATCCATCCATCCATCCATTTGTCCATTGTCCATCCATCCACCCATCCATCATTTCTCCTTGGCAGAGCATGCATGACACCCCAGTCTGTCCCCACTTTTCGGCCACGTTGTACAGCACCCCTCATCTTGTGCTCAAGCTCCCTGCTTTGCAGACTTTCATGTACACACATACCACCTGGGAAATCTGGTTAAAATGCAGATTCTGATTCAGCAGGTCTGGGACAGGGCTTGAGGGTCTGCATTTACCAAAAGCCCCAGGTGCTGTCAGTGCTCCTCGGCCTCGGACCATGCTTTTGAATCCCAGCTTCCAGCCACTCCCCTAAACTCCTGGCATCTGTCCACCCACACACAACCTGCTCCCCTGGCCAGGAGTTCCCATTCTCCTCCTCTCTTCTATTAAAAACCAGCCTCATAGGACCTACAGCTGCCCCAGGCGCTATGCTGAGTGTCCAGGCATCATCTCAACTGACTCTTCTGACCTTATAAGTCAGGGTTAGGTCTGAGAACACTTCCTAATTAGTCATTCTTACCCCACCAGCGGCCTCAGAGGGGCCTGCGGTGAATCCTTCAAGGAGACAATATTCATCCATTATTATACCAAACTTACAAACGAGGAAACAGAGATGTAGAGAAGTTGATTAGCCTCAGACTGCCCAACCTCTAAGTGGGGGCTGGAGGGGGCAGTGGATTTGACTTCAACAGGCTGCCCTCAGATCATATCAGTACCCTACCTGGTCCTCAGGACCCAACTCAAGCACCTCCTCTTCCTCCCGAGGCCTTCCCAGACCCTCAGTTGGCAAAGCCTCTCTGTCCCCTTTTCAAATTTTGTTTTTCCTGTTGTCTCATTCTGCAGAGTTTTGCTTGGCCTATAAGATTCTGCACAGCAGACCCTGACCTCCTGGTCTTGTTCATCTTGGACCAGCCGAGCATCCTGCAGCACCCTGAACTTGATCGCTGCCCAACAAATGTTTGTGAAATGGACTTTTCTAAAGTTGTTTATTTCCCTTTTTCTGTATTTCCTCTGCTTTTCCTTGGCACCTCAATAATTACTCTTTTTTTTTCCCCTCCTTTAAATGCCAAGCTTGCATCACTTGAAAGGAAAAGAGGTTTTCCTTTCTTCATTTTTTTTTCCTGAATCCAAAGTAATATATATTCATCTGACTTTTCATCCTGAAAAGTCAGGAGATAACAACAAACACACATAAAAAGCTACCTCGGATTCTTTAGTCCCCAGGGTTTCTGAGCCTCGGCACTATTGACATTTGGGGCTGACTCACTCTTTGTTGTGGGAGGTTGTCCTGTGCGCTGCAAGATATTTATCAGCATCCCTGGACTCCATGCACTGGATTCTACTGACAACCCCCGACTCCCAGTTGTGACAGCCAAAAACGTCTCCAGACTTTGCTGGAAGTCTGTACCCTGGGAAGGCAGAAATCCCCCTAGCTGAAGGTCAATGCTCTAGCCCCAGTGGGAGCACCATTTGGCACATTGGTATGTCTCTTCCTAGTCAGGACCTGGATGCAGCCGCCTTTGGGGTGATGATATCAGTGGGGAGGGAGCCGGCAAGGAGTCAGAAGCACCAGGCTGACAAAGTGAAGGGCAGCAGAGGCTGGTGGTTCTCCTCAAGAACCTCCTCTTTGGGGCCAAAGCAAACCCTGAGTGAAATCTTTCCTTCTTCAAAAATATCTGAAGAGCCATTTTACCAAGTCCCAAAGAAAAGTCAGCATCATGACATTATGATCATTTTAGTCACTTTTGGGCAAAAACAATATTGCCCAACATCCAACCAAACTTGACTCCAAATCACTTTTAGTAATTTCCAGTGAAATGAAGTCACCAACAGAGGGCGAGGCTTTGCCCCCAGGAAGATTCGCTCAGAAGACCACGATGCACCCAGTGAAGGCAGGGCCGGGCCCCCGGGACTTCTTGGCCAGTGGTGTGTAACCCTCACCATCTAGCCCACACGGTCCAGTCTCCAGGCTGTCTTGCGGTCAAGGCATCTGAGGCCAACTGCAACGTGACTCAAGTTCCTGACTTGCCGTTCTCAAACCTTGTGAAGAAATTCGTTTGCCAAATCCCATGGCAACTCCACGAACACCTTTTTCCTCCTACTCCCTGCCCCAGAAGGCCCGTGGCTCCTCGGCTCCTCTCCCATCTAGCTCCAGCTTAGCCTCCCCCCAAGAGGAAGAACCCCCTTTGCAGGACTGGGGGTGCAAAAGGGGGAGCTGGGCCACTTACGGGGTCTGAGAACACTTCCTCATTAATAATTTTCATCCCTTTTCATGGGATGGACGCGGGGTGAATCCTTCAAGGAGACAGTCTTCAGATCCACACTGCAGTTTCCCGGTGTCTGTTTAAGATCCGTCCCACCGCCCTCCGTGTTGCCCTGCCTGGGATCTGCCAGGAAACTCCCAGAGCCCGGGCGCCACATGTTTGGGTTTGGCCACGATGCCACACCCAGCCCAGTGCCATCTGACAAAAGCATTTATAAACATGGTTTTCCCTCTTCCTTAATCCTCAGCGGGTGACCAGCTTTTCCGGGAGGCAAGAAGCCTAGGATCTCCCTGGATAAGAAGTTTAGAAGACAAGGGGCGCCTGGGTGGCTCAATCGGTTAAGCGGCTGCCTTCGGCTCAGGTCATGATCCCAGGGTCCTGGGATCGAGCCCCACATCGGGTTCCCTGCTCAGGGGGCAGCCTGCTTTTCCCTCTCCCTCTGCCTGCCTCTCTGCCTACTTGTGCTCTCTGCTAAATCTCTCTGCTAAATAAATAAAATCTTAAAAAAAAAAAAAAAGAAGTTTAGAAGACAAGACATTTCCTCCCTCTAGGCAGAACATCTTGCATGGGCCTAGACTCACCAAAGGCCCATGATGTGCCCAGCCTTGTGTCGGAGCTCGGGAGAGAGCGATCCTACCATATGTGAAATTCCCTCCCTGACCTCGAAAAGATTACAGTCCAGTGAAGAGACAGATGTGCACTCAATCGCAGCTCAAGACAGAATGGCGAACGTGGGATCAAAGTGGTAAGTGCGTAACGAAGGTTCAAGGGTCCAGGGCGACGGCCGCTGGGCCACGTGTGGCTATTTCATTTTAAACTAATTAAATACAATTAAATAAAATTCGAAGTTCAGTTCCTCGGCCACACTAGCCACAGCCCGAGACGTTGGTAGCTGCATGCGGTTGGTAGTTCCCACGCTGGACGGCACAGAACAGAGTGTTCCGATCATGGCAGGAAGTTCTATCGGACCAGACGGTGTCAGGGGGGGAGGAAGCAGGGCTCAGAACAAGCCGCCAGCCAGAAATCTGGGAGTCGTTTGGGCTTCTTCCTCTCATGCATCCGCCACATCAAATCAGTCACCCACCCCCTTTAATATCTCCTGAAGGTCCCTCATCCTTTCTGCCATTTGCCTCCAGGTGATGGTTTCCAGGAGCTCTGGCTGGGGCCCAGACCTCAATACACGCAAGACAAATATCTTTGTCTGGCTTTTCCAGTGCCTGGACATTACCCCAAAATCTTACACAGGGCTCCAGAGGAAGTTGGCATAAAAGGAGGCTTTCTCCCACACCTCATGGCTTCTAGGCCAAGAATGCAAGTTAGCGCGGCACGCGGTCACTCCTTGTTTCAGCGTGGTGTCAACCATGCTTGCGCCGCCGCGGCCCCCTCCGCGCATCTGCTCCTGCCACCTCCCGCTCCCCGGCATCCTCCCAACCAGAAAGGAAGCTCCCAGGCTGCCCCCCTCTGCTTTGACATCTGCTGGAACTCTCCCACTGAAGAGCTCAGAGCTCTCCAGCAGCTGCAGGAAGCCTGGTCGGTTTAGATCCTGGGGTGCCCAGGAAGGAGAGAGCGCCATGTTGGGGTGTCCCTCTGGCCCTGATGACCATCACGTGACCCCTGCTTTCCTTCCCCAGAAGCCGTTCGTCATGCTAACTTTCCTCTCACCTAACTCCTCTGGTGACGGGAAGGAAGGAGGCAGAGTGACTTCCAGTTGATAAACGACGTTTGCTCACCAGTTTCAGAAGCCCATTTAATATCTAATTTCCCCTTCTGTAGCCGGGCAGCCTAGCTGGCCCCAGACCCTTCCTGCCCCGCGCCGCCCCCCCCCCACCTGCCCCTGCCCCGTAAAGGAGGCAGCGGTGGGGGCATGACGACCCCTCATTAAGGGAACGTCGGTCAGTTCCTGCCTGGAACAGAGTGTTCCGATCATGGCAGGAAGTGCCTCCCTGAATCTTTCTTTTCCCTTCTCCAAGGAGCTGGCTTAGAGAAGTAGGATTTACTTTTTAAGGTTTTGGGGTTTATTTGGTGACCTCCAAAGCACACAGCCAGGGGTGGAGATGGGGTCTTTTAGAGCTACTTACTGGTTAATAAGCAAGGGCTAACTCTTCCCCGCCTTGCAGAGAGGCTGGCTCGGGACCAAACAGTAAAGAAAAGAGAAGGCAAGCGGTCCCCCCATCCTAAAACTTCTCCATCTCTTCTGGGCCAACAGTGCCTCGGCAGGGAAAGGCTCACCTGGCGCCGAGAGCGGGCGCGGGCTTCCGCCCAGGCCCCGCAAACAGCAAGACCACGTGGGCTGCAGGCGTCGGGCCTCCGGGGGCACCTGGCCAGCCCAGCCTCCCCAGCTCCGAGTCCATCCCAGTGCAAACAAAGACCTCCTTGACTAGAGCACTGTCCTTAGATCACCTCCCAGCTGTCAGGCCTTGGGCTGCAGGCTCGCCCTTGCTCTGAGAACTGCATGAGAGAGAAGAGCCCCCCACAGCTCGTGCCCTGCCGCGAGCCTGCTCTGCAGGTGGCCTGGCCCAGGGCCCGCTTACCCACAGCGGGGACGCCCTCGGGGTCTGTACAAGCAGTACTAATGTCTTCGGTTCTTCTGGGACCTAGACATCACCCCAACATCCCACAGACACCTCCCGAGGAAGCGTGGCAGAAGATAGAAATTTGTCCCACACCCAGTGGCTTCTAGGTCACGAATATAATTTAGCTCAGCCTGCAAACAGTGCTGGGCCGGCCACCTCCTCTTCCGTCCCTGCTCCAGCTCAGCCTGTCTCCCAGCATCTGTCCTTCACTGTCTGTCCACTGTCTCTCCCTCAGGGACAGGTGTCTCCCAGACTATGGCCTCGGCCATCAGCTCCTCCCCCTCAAAACACACTTTTCTGTCACTTTTTACAGTGACACCTCCCCAGTCCTTGTCCCCACCTCGGCCTGGCCAAGGAGCTCTCGGCCCGCGCCCCCCAGAACAGTGGCCACTAGCCCCTGCTAAATATAAATTCATTAAAATTAAGCAAAATGAAGAATTCTCAGCCGCACCAGGACGTTTTAGGTGGCCGCCCTCTCGGACAGCACAGCTGGGAGAATGTTTCCATGGTGGCAGAAAGTTCTACAGGACAGCTCAGGTTATCTGTCTTCTGACCACCTGCTCTCCGCTCTGCCCCCTGCTCTCCACCTCGAACCCCTAGTTAACTCTGCTCCTGTCCCCACCATACCTGCTTCTGAAGCTACAGCCGCCGCTCACACGGGGCCCCCAGGCCAGAAATCTGGGGGCCATGCGACCCTGCCTCTCACGCACTTATCACCTCTCATCCGTCAGCCAGCCTCCCGAAGGCCTCCGGTCCTCTCCTCCCCAGCCCATCACCTCTTCTTTCTCAGCCGCCCGCTGCTCTGTCTCTCCTCCGTCTCCCCACCTGCTCACCGGACGCACCTTGCAGAACTGCCAATGCGAATTCCACCCTGGGTTTAAAAGGCTTCCCGTGAAAATAAGGAAAATGTTTAAACCTGGAGCTTCACCACCTGGCTCCTGGCTCACCTCTGGCCGCGTCGCCGCCCGGCTCCAGCCATCTGGAGCTGTTCACGGCTCTGCTCGCAGACCCAACACCAGCCGCAGGCTCTCCTCTGTTTGTCCCTTCCCCCACCACCTTCTTCATCCACCACGTGTTCTTCAGAGCACAGTCTGAGGGCATTCCTCCAGGAAGGCACTCCCCCAGCATCCGGTAGGGTCTACCCCCGGATCCAGGAGCCCCCCCCAGGGAGCTGTGTCTCCTCTCATTTACGTCCCCAGTGCCTGATGTCTGATGGTCCACCCTGATGGAACTCCACACTCACCTTTCAGCAGAGCCAATGTGCAAACAGGACCCCAGGATCCCACACTTTCTGCTAGGGCCTCAGGGCGTTCAAACCTCTCTCTAGCTCCAGGGAGGGGGCAATTTGGGGAGAGAGGAGGGAAGGGAGGAGAGTGACCCAGGGTGGGCTCTGGAGGGCCGTCGCAAGGCTGAATCCTGGCCTGGCCATCCAGCCACCTTTTCCTCAGATGCTCCTCTTATCTGCGCTCCGAAAATCTCTTGCTTCATAAGGGCTACGAGCCCTTGCCTCCATTACCAAGGTTACAAGCCACCTAACCTAGAGATGTGTGCTTCGCAGAAAGGCAAATAAACAAACAAACAAACAAGTGGGGGAGGAGCAGCTTCAGCCAGCTAACCAATTAACGACCTCTGTAAACAGAAGACTGCCGACGTGGAGCGATGTTCCTGATGAGTGAAGGCTGGGTTGGAAACACACGCACCATCAGTGCATGTCCATGCACTCAGCCGCTGGGATCTGAAGGCCACCCACCTGGCTGCCAGCAGCAATTATCTCTGGGCAATGAAAACAGGGATGTTTGCCATTCTCTTATTTTGGCTTCTCTGATTTTTTTCTTCTCTAACAGGCACATATTTTTTTTGCATTAAGCACACGTTATTTTCCACTTAGAACAATGACAAATAAACCCCACCCTGGGGATTCAGAGAGCATTTAGCGTATTCCAGGGGATTTGACTCTAAGCAAAGAGAAGGACGACGAAGGAGGGGCTTGGGGACAAGCAGGGCCGCGTGGGGTATAAACTGACCTAGCGCGCTCAAGTCTGGAGTTCCGGCACCAGCTGGATGCCAGGGACAAAGGGCAATAAGAAGGAAATACAGCCTCCCCCCCCCCCCCGCTCGCCCCCGCTCCCACCCCCGGGAGCAGAACCCCTGGAGTTACCATGGATACAGGTTAGGCCAGGGAGGGCCACCTAACTTGGACCAGAGTCAAGCCCGGTAGAGAGATCACGTTTTCTAAGAGGGGGGATTTCTTCTGTCCTCGACACGCCCCTCCCTGGTGGTATTTGCTACGAAGTCCATGGAACCGAAGGAAGCCAAATCCTTGAGCCCATCCTTAGGAATCCTGTGAAATGGCCAAGCGAGTTAATGGGCCCAGGAGCAGCTCCGTCATTTGTCAGAGGTTCCCTCTAACAGAGCCCTACTACTGTTGACTAAGTAAGCACCTACTGTGTGCCAGGCTCCGGGCACAGTGCTTTCCGGATGCCATTGAGCTTGACCCCTACAACGCACCTCGATGTCTCAGATGAGCAAATGGGCTCAGAGTGAAGGAGCCGCTCACCCCAGGCCCCACAGTGGGGAGGTGTGTCTGACAGCAAAGTGCCTTCCATCCCACCTCAAGGGGCCTCCAGAAAGATGCCAGGTAGGCAGGCTCATCCTGCCAAACCACAGTCCAGCGGGCGCTCCTGCCTTTCTGGGTACCCACCTGCGTAGCTCACTCGGCTAAGGCTGGAACGGGAGCAGTGGCGTTTGGCCCTGAGGAATTTGTATGCCAGCCGAGCCCTTCCATTCATTCATTCATTCACTCATTCATTCACTTAGCAGATTATTGAGCACCTGTGTCAGGCATGGTGGGGGCACAGGGGTCCATGACAACGATTGTCACTGAAGCCATGTGCTAAGATCTCCCTGTTGCCACCTTAAAACCCACCACTGAGTTGAATTCCTTTGGATTCAGGCACAGAATCACCAAGAACCACCCCCGCCACCACCCCACACCTCAAAATGTCAGAGGTGTGGGAAGTGTGACCCGTTGAATGTGCATTTTTAGAGCCTTGCTTTTGCAAGGTAGAGAGAAACAGACCATTGGTGAGCTCTGAGAAGGAGAAGGAGGGGGAAGCCCACGTCGTGCAGGGATGGCGAATGGTCTCACCTGGCCCCCAGTGCTCTCCGATGGCGAGAAGTCAACTAGAGCACTGGGTTGCAAAGGCCAAGTGCAGCTAGCAGGAACCGAAGGTGTAAAGAATTGATGTTGCGGTGGGGAGCAACGTGGGTGCCCTGTGTCTGCGCATCCCTGGGGGTGCTGCCTGGGCATTGGGCTTGGGTGGAGCCCCTAGCGGAGGCTCCTGCAGAGAGGGCGCCGACGCAGGAGAATGTAGGAGCAGAGGAGGGAACAAAAAGGGGCAGCTGGGCATCGGGTTCCAGTTCACCTCCCCAGCTGCCCAGGTCTAGCTCTGCTTGCTCTGTAGGTATTATTCTCAAGGGATCCTCAAGCCGAGCTCTATGACCACTTTACAGAACGATGGGTCTTGCTCTCATAGCCATACCTTCATGGGGAAGGAGGGTGTCCTGAATGCCAAAAGACCTGAGAGCCCCAAGGCCACCCCCAAACCACCCATACCCACCCATCTCTCACTAGAACCCACTTTTAGACTCCTCACAAGAAGAAAGGGTGCAAGTGTTTCCGAGCACACCCCATGCTCCAACTCTGCAGACCAGCCACACAAACCTGCAGGGCCCAGCCCAACTTCTGGCCTGCACACGCCTGCAAATCCACCAGGGCTGGCAGCTCCCTCAGGCAAGGTCCTTTTCCTTCCCTGGTCCCCAGGGGAGAGGGCGGCTGGTAACCAGATGGCCCCACTTGGGATGGGGGTGCAACCCCAAGCAAAGGGTTTGGGGAATTTCCCAAGCATGGTTTTACCTGTGGCCAGCAGCAGCCCTTGACCAGGCCCTGGGCACCAAGAGCTTGACTTCCCCACTCCCCCAACTCCCCCCACTGCCTGCCCCGCCTGTCTGCCTCTTTTTCCGGCCTCCCTTCCCATCCAGCCTCCCTGCCCGCAGTCTCCAGCCCTGCTCCGTCTTGTTTCAAGGAAAATTCCTACAGGAGCCAGGGAGATGGTCAGACACTGAGGCCCAGCCTGGCCCACAGCCATCTTGACAGCCATCCTGGACAGGGCGGGACGCCCCAGGAGGACTGTGCCAGTCCGGTCCACAGCTGGAGAAGTGGCTGACTCCAGGGGCCTGCAGGGGTGGGCAGTAGGGGGCCTCCGTGCCTCTGCCCACACCCATCCCACTTTGAGCCCGGTCCCGGAAAGAAGCGTGGGCAAGAATGAGTGGCTGAAAAGGATGCCGGGAGCTCTTGTCTCTTGCTCACGGGACCTCTCCGTTGCAACTTTGACGAAAAGCCAGAGATAAAGATGCCCCCACCAGGGCTCAAGGGCTCCTGCTCCTGCCCACACCCCTGAGTCCCTCCCCAGGAGGCAGGAGGATGAGGGTCAGAGGACACCGGATGCCACAGCAGAAGCCCAGCACAGGGCTTGCAGAGCAGGAAGAGAACCGGCTAGCCCGCTTCCGCACGTCCATGCTGGAGAGCAGGACTGACCCTGCCCGGCTGAGGACCCAGGCACAGATGCCCTGGCAGGGCCCTGAGAATCCCGAATCCTAGGCTCGCTGGGCTGCCCTGAGAGAGAGGGCGGAAGTGCCTTGTGCAGGCTTTGATGATTCTTTTCCAAACTGATCTCCGAGTGGGCAGACCGAGTGCAGAGTCAGGGAGATACCCATAGTCCTGTCCAGGGGACTGCCTTTTCTCACTTGACTTTAAGAAAGAGAAGGCAGATTTCAGCAGGTAAAAACAGGAAAAAAAATTAATAACCCTAGGCCCACGCAGTAGTTACACCACCAAGATGAAGCGCCTGGGCGGGGGGGTGGGGAGCATCACCTCAACCTAAGTATCCATGGGCTCTCAGGGCAGGGAGGCGAGGCTGCTTCTGAAACACCCATTTTCCTCTCCAGTGGCTCAGCAGAGTTGCCTTAGGCGCGAGGACCTTTCTATTCTTCCTTTCCTTTGTGAACTGTCACCCCCACCCTAGGGCCTTTGGAGTCCCAGCCCCACCCCAGTTCCAGAACAGAGTCCCCCACACAGGGCCAATCCCTGCAGACAAAGTCCCAATGACAAGCGTATGTCCGGTGAGGACGCCCAGCAGCACGACTGTATCTACAAAATTCTTTTCATCTTTGTTTTGATGGGTGAAGTTAAGTGCCAGAATATTTGGTTTATGACTCATGCTAATTACAGCTTGGGGGTAGGAGGGCCAGAGGCACCAGGAAGAACAACAGAAAGAAGCATGTTCTGAAAAAATTATGCTGTGCTGGGTTTGCCCTATGAAGAGGGAGCTGGCTGTGCACCTTTCTGGGACCACATCAGCTTCTCAGCACCCACCTGTGAGGGTGCCCCTTGCTGGCTGGCTGCACCTGTCCTGGACAGGCAGTAACATCCTCAGACCAGGGGAAGCCCCACCCAAGACCTCCTGCACCCGCATCTCTGTCTCCCTGACCTCTTGCTCACTGGGAGCACTTCTCTTGACATTACAAGAGGCTCAAGGGAGGAGGGAGAGACTAAGAGGGGAGGGTGGGGTCCCTGGGAAACAGAACCTGGCTATACTTCCTGCCCCTGGGCACTTTCTCCATGGACAGCTGGGAGGCGGGTATTTGCAAACTTAAGCAGCTCAGGTCCCAGCCTCGGCTTGGAGAGCTGTGCACCTTTGAGCAAGTTACACCCCTTCTCTGGGCACAGAGATGCAGGTCCTCCAAGGGGTCCTCCATCTACTGCGTGTGGGCAAGTCATGAGCCTCTCTGAGCTCTTCAGCAGTGAGAGTGCCATTGATAGAATCGACGAGAATTGAATCCACATCTGCTCAGCGCCTGCCATGTGGAACACACACGGCTGCCATTTACCCTAAGCTCCTCTCGGCTCTCAGGTCAAAAGGGAGAGTGGGGAAGGGAGATGGGACAGGATAACTCAAGCCTCGGCCTCATCTCCCCTTCCTGTGTGTTTCTTCCCTCCTCTAGTTAGTGGGACATTGGGCAGGCCTCTCCCAGCAGCAAACGCAACAGTCAAGTGCATGTGTTTGCAACCTTGCATGTGGGGCTGACTGCGTGCTTTCCTGCACTATAAAAAGCAAAGGCCTAGCAGCCTTGGAGGACCTCACATCCTCCCCCGGGGACCCAGGATGTAGTTGTGGTTGAGAAAACTCAGTTTCTCAGGACACGCCTCATTTTCAAAGCTTGGAAAGAAGCAGCTCTAGAGTGCCGAACTGCCTCCATATTCCTGGAAACTCAGTGAGATGGAAGAGACAGACGAGTCGCGGAGGGAGGCTGCTTCCTCCCTCCCTTCCAAGTGGACCGGGAGGGCCCGTGGACGCCCACAGAGGACACGGGGCTGCCCAGGAGTCAGCGCGCTAGCAACCAGGCTAACACGATGTGGGTGCCCAGGGCAGATGGGGATCACACCTGTCCCCGTGGAAAGCCGAGAAAAACACGGTGGTACGTGGGGTCTCGACATAGAGAGGCTTTGGAGGTCCAGAGGCTTAACGGCAGCTGGGTGACTCGGCCCTAGGCCAGGGATGGTTCTGAGTGGTGCAGGCAGCTCAGGAGGGTCCCCCGGGAGAAAGGGAAATGACTTTCCCCTGTCCATGCTGAATCCCCTCCAGGAGCACCAAGGCCATTAGGTGCGGGGGCCAAAGTCAGCATTTCCTGTTCTGTGTGGGGTCCAAACTGGCCACCAGCAGGGCTGGGCAAACCTGTCTCTCAGGTGATCCAGGCAGTATCGGGATGGGGGGCCCCCGCTTGGTACAGAGGGGACTTGGGTACCATTCCTTTTTCTCTCACGCCTAGAGAAGTGTGAAGCAAGATAAACAGCCCACAAAGAAGAGGCAGGCACAATCATTCCTGACAGCATCCGGCTGCCACAGAGCCCCTGCTCCCTCGTCCCAGCGGGAGACGGAGCCCCCGCTCTCCACTGCACCTCCGGGCGCCGGACCAGCCCCGCAACTCCCGGTCCTTCTGCCCTTTGTCACGGCTGGCACCCTGGTCCCTCCCACTCCGCTCTGGCAACCCCCGCGCTGAAGCCGAAGCCGTGAGCAAGGGTGGAGCAGCCTGCGTCCTGTCCCGCCCGCCAGGGCCCCCACCTACCTCCAGCTGGCGTCCTGCAGCGGCCTCTCGGGGCTTAGAGCATCTCCCAGCGGCGGGGCCTCCTCCCAGCCAGGTCGGGGGTGGGAGGGGGAGACCAGACTTGTCAGAGGAGAGAGCCAGGAGGACAGAAAAAGTCCTCTGGGAAGAAGGTGCAGAAAGGGGGGTGGGTGCAGGCGACAGCGGGTCCCTGCCTTCCCGGCACCTTGACCTCCTCCGTTCCGAGGTCTGTCTGGCCAGAAGCGGAAGCGCGGTTTCTCGAAAGTCAAGGAAGAGACGAAGAAAGCAGGGCAGACTCATAAAGAGCAAACCCCAGCCAGATGTGAGCGGGGCCGCGGAGCCTCCAACGCTCCCAGCGCATATTATCCAAACAGCGGCCGCCGAGGATTAACTGTGTGTGTGCCCGCGGGCAGGGGAGAGCCAGCACCGCCCTCCTCCTGGCCAGTCCGGGGAGCCGGCCCAGGCTGGGGGCCACGGGTGACCACTCCCAGCCTCTGGAGGTCCCTCCAGGTGTGAGGGCGGCTGGGGGCCCAGGACAGAGAGGGTGGGGGACCCCGAGTTGCTGGGTGGTGGGAGATAGGTTCCAAGGAGTCCAGGGGGTACTTATTGGCAACCCTGTGGGATCAAGTCCCCAGACGGTGGCAGGCCTGAGACACACTTTCAGCTGGAGGCTCCCCGCTGGGGTCCAGGGACCACAGATAGGTTTTGGAGAACCTGTGACCACCCCCCCCCCAAAAAAACAAAGCAAAGCTGTGTGTGCCTGCACGTGTTCATTGTGGGACAGGGAGGGTCTATTGCTTGATCAGATTCTTAGAGAACTCTGTGATCCAAAGGTTAGGAACCCCTGGCTGGGGGTGCAGATTTTCCAGAGGACAGTGTGGCCCGGGTAGGGCCAGGAGGGATGTCAGCTTTGCTCGGTCTCTATCAGCCTCTGGTTCCTTGATGGGAAACACAGGCCTTTCCCTCATCTCAGATGCAAGCTCTAACTGGGCTCCTCTGGCCCCGCCTCACACCCTGATAGCGCTCTAGGCTTCTGGGGAGCTGCCCTGGTCAGGCTGGTCTCCATCTGCAGACTGAGTCAAGTGGATAGTTCTGGCATCTTTTTTCCTTTTTTTTTTTTTTTTTAAGATTTTATTTATTTGACAGAGAGAGAAAGAGACAGCGAGAGAGGGAACACAAGCAGGGGGAGTGGGAGAGGGAGAAGCAGGCTTCCCGCCGAGCAGGGAGCCCGATGCGGGGCTCCATCCCAGGACCCCGGGATCATGACCCGAACCGAAGGCAGACGCTTAACGACTGAGCCACCCAGGCGCCCCAGCGATTTTTATTTTATTATCATTTTTTTTAATTTTTATTTATTTTTTTTTTTAAAGATTTTTATTTATTTATTTGACAGAGAGAGAGACAGCGAGAGAGGGAACCCAAGCAGGGGGAGTGGGAGAGGGAGAAGCAGGCTTTCTGCTGAGCAGGGAGCCCTATGTGGCTGGATCCCAGGACCCTGGGATCGTGACCCGAGCCGAAGGCAGACGCTCAACGACTGAGCCACCCAGGCGCCCCTATAGTTCTGGCTTCTTATATGGCAAGAAGAGGAAGGACCTAGCCAGAATAATGACATTCTGCTGTGGTGACAACAGTTTTCTTGTTGCTTCTTTCTGGACCGTGTTCCCACGTTCTCCCGGATCGGCTTGGATGTCACACCTGCAGCTTGTTGTTTGTCATCATCGCTCCGCCCAGGGGCCTCTCTCTCTGGCTACGTGCGGACGGGAGATGCAGAAACAGGGGTGCTGGTTTGGGAGGTTGCGGGCAAAGCGCGGAGACGGCACCCTACTCTCTCTTGCCTTGGGAATTCCTTCCTGCTGCTGCTAACCACGTGTCTGCCTGAAGGGCTGAGAAATCAAGAGGAAAGGGGGGCGTGCAAGTCTCACGCCCAGCAGGCACACCTCCGTGGAGATGGAAGAAGAGCACCTGTTCCAGGCGGCGAAGCCAGGAGGGCCAGCGGCCGCACCACAGAGACCCGGGCAGCCCACTGGCTCCTGTGGGAACAGAGGGAGAGATGCCCTGATCCTCAAGTGGCCCTGGAGAACTTCAAGGACTTCAATAACTACGGCAGGATCACATAAACGTGTCTCGTGGGAGATGGGGTTTCGGCTGGCGTTACAACAGTCAGGAATCATTCACGATCTTTGGCATGTGCCTGAGGCTTGGCAAAACTCACATCCCTGCCGGCTTATCGACACAGGAAACCCAGAGATAAGCTCGTCTTCGTTCCTGCACGCTTTCCTGGCCAACGAGACCCAGGCCTAGCACACTGGCTGACCTTCCCCTAGTGGCTCTGTCCTCAGCTGGCCTTCGCTGCAGGGATGGACGGGGGAGACACACAAGAAAAGCAGGAGAGACAAGTAGGCCACGTCTCCATGCAGCCCCTGCCGGACCTTCATCTGGGACCTTAGACAAGCTGGGTCTCTCAGAACTCCTATGAACCAGGAGACATCCTGAATGCAATGGGAAAGCTCCCCGTTGCCCTACCCCGGAGGCCCAGACTTCGGGAGTCCTGGTTCCACCCCAGGACTCCACGCACACAAAGCTGGGCATGTGGCTTGGAAGAGAAACAGATGCAGGGATTTGTCCCCTTTCTTTATGCCATCCGAGATGGCTTTAGTGTTGAAGAACTGAAAGACAGTTATCTTTTTTTTTTGAAGATTTTTTATTTATTTATTTGACAGAGACAGCACAAGCAGGAGGAGAGGCAGAGGGAGAGGGAGAAGTAGGCTCCCTGCTGAGCAGGGAGCCCGATGCCGGACTTGATTCCAGGACCCTGGGATCGTGACCTGAGGCCAAGGCAGATGCTTAGCCAACTGAGCCACCCAGGTGTCCCTGAAAGACAGTTACCTTAAAGATAATTCCGAGATGGGAATCCAGAGGCCCATTAGAGAGCAGAACTCTAGAAATACAGCCAGATAATGACCCTGTCTTCCAGCGGCAGCTGCTCGTTCTAGCCGGAGGCCTTAAGTCCTGAGCCTAGGATGCTCCCCAACCTCCGAGGGCCTTAGTTTCCTTGTCTATAAAGCAGAGATAGGTCCAGGGTCTCTAATCCATAACCCATGCAGTCAGATGTGTTCAGAGTAAGATACAGATGTCTTTCAGCGCATCTTACCCTGCCGGGCTCTGGGGCAGGGCCCCCTGCACCCGACGCTTGCATACCCTCACAACACTGCAGATCACACTCTTCTGCTAAAGTCCTTCATGCCAAACTCAGGGGGGGAAACCACGTTTTCAGAGCTTTTTGTATTTTGGGGACTTGGGGTAAAGGACTGTGACTCTGTAATTGTCACACGACTGATGAAAGGCCTGACGGAGCAGATACAAAGCACGAGAATGTTCGTGATAACCGTCATTATGGTAAGTATAATCTTCTTCCTTCCTTCCTCTTGGGTCGAGCCCCCACATTTCCCAGGAGGTTCGGAAAGGGATTACTCATATCTCTTGAGGCAGGAACCAGGAGGGTGAGGGGCACTGATATGAAATGTGGCAACAAGGACCTGGAGTTTCCCAAGATATTCGCATCAGACAGAAGGCTCAGGGGCGTGGAAACTTCCAGAAAAAAAGAAACTACAGTCTGAGCACATCTCGGGCATCACAGCCCACAGCTCAAGCCAACAGGCAAATGGGCAAAGATTCACCAGGCCAGTTCAACCCTCAATGAAAGAAACAAAATCTGTCACCCAAACACAGAGCTGGCCAGGTCCCTAATGCTCTGTCACCCACTTCATCACCGCCTTAAAACTGTAAGTAGGAAAGCGACACCGGGCAAGCCAGGGATGGTCTTGCAGACTACTTGATTGTTGGTCCTCCATTAGGGCCATAGTGGCCTCAGGCAACCAGGGTGGAATGCTCCCAATTCAGCAAATATCTTCCCGTTGGAAAGTCCTGGCCAGAATTAAGGACAAGAGTCATGGCAAAAAAAAAAAAAAAAAAAAAAAAATTAACAAATCAGAACCCAAAGCCAGCAGCAGTGCCTGAGGGAGATTTCGTCAGCCCCGTGATGGGTCAGAGGCCAGGGCCAACCAGAATGATGAGCCCCCTCCCCCTCCCTGAGGTCTCTCTCTTCAGTTCCCAAGTGAGTTATAGGTCACACCCATCTTGGAATTCCCTAGAAGCCCACACCTCCCACACAAGGATGTCTGGGCCAAACATTTAATGGCTTCCTGAACCTTCCCAAGTGGCCCTTCATCCTCAGACAAGGGCAGCTCATGGGACGTAAAGCTCAGAGACTCACAGGGGGAGAGAACATTCCCAGGAGGCGGCATATTCCATGTCCTTCCCTGTTTGGCAATCCCTTCTCTCTCCCTGGGCATATCACTGCTGCTCACTGCATCTGTTTTCTCATCCCTGGAAAAAAACTATGTGACCTCGGTTAACGTCTGTAAGACGCTGGGTTCCAGATAAGCACAGCCTGTCATTAGCAACACTGTGATTTTTTTCCCACTGTGGCCCCAGCATTCTGCCCGTCCCAGCTATTTTCGGCCGGGCTGCCCAGCCATCCCACAAGGGCAGAGAGCACACCAAAAACTTCTGCATTCTGTTCGGAAAGGGGGCCACAGGCAGGCTCAGATGGTGGCGTCCCACTGCCAAAGGGTGGGGGTGAGGGAGTCTCCGTGGAGATTGGGAAGAGATGGAAACTTGGCGTCCAGACCCAGCCTCCCTGGCCTCTGGCCCACACTCCGTGCTCCTGGATGGCAGAGCCTGCCTTCTGGAAGAATGGGGGCAGGTGGGGATCAGGACTGACAGCTGCAAGGACAGAACAGGCTCATCTGCTGCTTCACCAGCCCTCGTGCTTGTAGAAGACTTCTGTCTAAGGAGGACAAGCCTTTCTCTGGAAGCCCCCAACCCCCCATGGACTGGACGCAAAGACGAACCGTCAGGGAAAAGAAAGCACAATTGCAATCTGCCTTTTGCCATCTATGTACTTTCTGACTCCAAACAGGCATTCACTGTCCCATGCCTCAGTTTCTCCATCTCTCGGTGTTTACGTCCCTATAGTGGGAGTTCCTGCTTTGGCACTTTCAGAGATAACACGTAGCTATCACCATCAGGCAGCATTTTACTTGATAAATAAAATGGGAGGGCCCCCTGGTGGACTGCTCCATTCCAAGCCTTAACTATGAAATGAGTGAGCGAGGATGTAGGTAAACGCACGATGGATGATTAAAATGAAGATTTTTTAGTCTTTTGCGTAGAGCCACAGAAACAAAAGGGGGAGAAAAGTTCTCGACAAAGGCCAAGGTGACCTCTCCAAGGATGCAAAGGAAGTAAGGAGAATTTAAATCACAGCAACACCTAGGTGCACAGGAAGAGCACTTTCTGGGCAGGGCCTCTCCGGGAAGGCAGGAAGGCGAGTGTCTATTCACTAGGAGATGCGAACACCATTTGACCTAGTAATCTTCCTTCCAGCAATTTATCCTACAAATATACTCACAGTTGTGCTCCAACATGTGAGTTCAAGGATTTGCCCTGAAGCATTGTTGTAATGTAAGAAGATCACACATATCCTTAGGGGCCTGGTAAAAGAAGTAACAGGACATCCACACAGTGGAGTACTATGCAGCTCTGTAGAGAAGGAAACACATCTCTACATAACCACACAGAACCAGCTGTGCCGTGAAGTGAAAAATTACAAACCTTTTTGAAAAACATTAACGGAGACCTAAGTAAATGGAAAGGCAAACCATGCTCTTGGGTAGAAGGCTCAACATCATAAAACTCTCAATTCTCAGGGCGCCTGGGTGGGTCAGTCGTTAAGCGTCTGCCTCCGGCTCAGGTCATGATCCCAGGGTCCTGGATCAAGCCCCGCATCGGGCTCTCTACTCAGCGGGGAGCCTGCTTCTCCCTCTCCCTCTCCCCCTGCTTGTGTTCCCTCTCTCGCATTGTCTCTCTCTGTCAAATAAATAAATAAAATCTTTTAAAAAAAAACCCTCTCAATTCTCCCCAAATTAATCTGTAGATTTAAAGCAATTCCATTCAAAACCCCCAACGTTAGGGGTGGATGGGATGTAGGAGGGGGGTGAGGGGGAATTGTCCTACAACACATGAAGGTTTATTACAAAGAGGTAAGAGTGAAGACAGTGGTATTGGAGCCGACAAGAGCAACTATACCAATACGACATAATAGAAAGCCCCTAAACAGACCCATGTATATATGGAAACTTGATCTATGACAAAAAATGGCATTACATACATGCCCAGTGGGGAAAGGATGGATTATTTCCTAAACATGACACTGAGATATTGGGGCATCTGCAGAAGAAGAAATATACATGGCCAAAAAACATAGGAAAGATACACAACTTCTCAGCAATCAGGCAATGAGAAGGCATTTAATGCCATCAGATTGGCAAATTGAACACACCTGATAGTATCTGTGGAACAACGGGCTCTCCCATCCATTGCATACAGTTTTATTTCATTTTTGTACAAGTTATAATAGGCATCTATATTGTTGAGGGATACACACCTATTTGCTAAAACTCTAACATAAAGCATGAGAGTGATTCAAGATCGCACTCACCTCCTGGGGTGGGAGGGGGTTTGGAAGGGGGAGGAGTATGGAGACCTTTCAAGATAGCAGGACTAGCCTTTTCTTTCTCAAGCTGGGAGGCATATATAGCTATAGATATCTTAGTAAATAAAAGGTTTGACTAATTTAAAATAATAGTAATATATGGTATATAGTTAGAACTCAGTTTCGCCTAACGTGAAACAAATCAATTCAAGAAGGGTTTGTCCCCTTTACACCCGCCAAAAATGCAGACCCGAGTGTTTAGCAAATTTCCATTTGGTTTTTTAAAAAGGTAATTTAATATACGCGTTTATGCTTTGTTTGTGTGTCACAAAATCTCTCTAACAATAACCACAAGAAACTAGTAGTAATAATGACTGCCTCTGGGCAGGGAATGTGGAACAGGGACGGGAGGGGTATTTCTCACTGGCCATCATTTACATAATTTGAATTTTTCTCTTGTGCATCTGTTACCTAACGGAAGGCTCTTGGGAGGCCCTGGGGTGGTTGCACTCAAGCCAAGGCTGAAGCTGCAGACCCGCAGAGCACCAATCCTCGCCTAGCTGTTACCAGGCTTTTCTCATGATTTCTAAAATGGGCATTTTTGCAGGACTTGGTGGTGGAGAGCAGGGATGCCTTTTAATACAGTCCATTAAAATAGCTCAGGGGCCGGGGAGGGGACTGGAGAACCAGGGCGAACTGGATACCCTTATTTGGGAGGAGGTTCCTTGAGTGTGAATCAAGGGCAGGGAACCCACCCCCATCCCCAGCACCCCTCCCCGGCAGGACGCTCCAAGCCTGTAGACCTGCGCCCTGATCTTTGCTCTGGAAACAGATCAGCTTTCCTAAGTAGCCGATCACAAGAGTAGAGGGGCTCTCTGATAATGAGGGTGGCAGAAAAGGGTCCGCGCTTCCCCGCCTCCCGGGACACGACAGGGGTCGACAGGGCCAGGCAAGAGGTCCTAAAATCTCAGCTCGCGAAATCACCCCCGCCTCCCGCTTTTGCTGGGCCAGGGTTCCAGAACAAAGCGGTGGAAGGGGTCTGCGGGGTGGTCCCGGCGCACGTCTGCTCCCCTCCCTCTAGTCCGGCCCCCGGAGAGGCTCGCCGAGCAGTAAAAACTACAACTCCCAGCAGTCCCGCCCGCGCCGGCGCGCAGCCGCGGAGCAGAGGCTGCCGGGAGCGCGTCCCGGAGACCCGGCGAGCGCGCCGGGCGGAAGTCGGCCGCCCGCAGGGTCCCGGCCTTGCCGCAGGGAGGCCCCGCCGCCCGCGGGCCCCGGAGCCAGTCCGCAGCGGGTGAGTGACGGCTGCACCCGCGGCCGCCGCGCCCTGCCTCGCGGCGGGCCCACGCCGCCGCCTCCCACCCTGCCACGTCCCGCCCCCGGCCCTCGGACTCCCGAGAAACGGTCTCCTTCGTCCGACGGGCGGCGGACACCTCCCCCTCCGACTTGAGAGACGCCCCCTTGACTGACTCACAGGACTCTCACTGGCTCTGACTCGTGCGGGACGCCCGCCCTCCCGCCCCCCCCCCCCCGACGAGTGCGGGACGCCCGCCCTCCCGCCCCCCCCCCCCCCCGACGAGTGCGGGACGCCCGCCCTCCCGCTCCCCCCCCCCCCCCGACGAGTGCGGGACGCCCGCCCTCCCGCTCCCCCCCCCCCCCCCGACGAGTGCGGGACGCCCGCCCTCCCGCTCCCCCCCCCCCCCCGACGAGTGCGGGACGCCCGCCCTCCCGCTCCCCCCCCCCCCCGACGAGTGCGGGACGCCCGCCCTCCCGCTCCCCCCCCCCCCCCGACGAGTGCGGGACGCCCGCCCTCCCGCTCCCCCCCCCCCCCCCGACGAGTGCGGGACGCCCGCCCTCCCGCTCCCCCCCCCCCCCCCGACGAGTGCGGGACGCCCGCCCTCCCGCTCCCCCCCCCCCCCGACGAGTGCGGGACGCCCGCCCTCCCGCTCCCCCCCCCCCCCCGACGAGTGCGGGACGCCCGCCCTCCCGCTCCCCCCCCCCCCCCCGACGAGTGCGGGACGCCCGCCCTCCCGCTCCCCCCCCCCCCCCCGACGAGTGCGGGACGCCCGCCCTCCCGCTCCCCCCCCCCCCCCCGACGAGTGCGGGACGCCCGCCCTCCCGCTCCCCCCCCCCCCCCGACGAGTGCGGGACGCCCGCCCTCCCGCTCCCCCCCCCCCCCCCCGACGAGTGCGGGACGCCCGCCCTCCCGCTCCCCCCCCCCCCCCCGACGAGTGCGGGACGCCCGCCCTCCCGCTCCCCCCCCCCCCCCGACGAGTGCGGGACGCCCGCCCTCCCGCTCCCCCCCCCCCCCCGACGAGTGCGGGACGCCCGCCCTCCCGCTCCCCCCCCCCCCCCGACGAGTGCGGGACGCCCGCCCTCCCGCTCCCCCCCCCCCCCCCGACGAGTGCGGGACGCCCGCCCTCCCGCTCCCCCCCCCCCCCCCGACGAGTGCGGGACGCCCGCCCTCCCGCTCCCCCCCCCCCCCCCGACGAGTGCGGGACGCCCGCCCTCCCGCTCCCCCCCCCCCCCCGACGAGTGCGGGACGCCCGCCCTCCCGCTCCCCCCCCCCCCCCCGACGAGTGCGGGACGCCCGCCCTCCCGCTCCCCCCCCCCCCCCCGACGAGTGCGGGACGCCCGCCCTCCCGCTCCCCCCCCCCCCCCCCGACGAGTGCGGGACACCCGCCCTCCTGCCCCCTCTGACTAGCGTGGGACATCCCCCCTCCGACTCAGGGGACTCCTTCCCGGCTCTGACCCTCTCCTCCTCCGACTTGAGGGATTCTTCCCCCTCTGACTATCGTGGGACAACTTTGGACCCTGGAGGACTCCTCCTTTTCCTGGCTCACCGGGAGTCCAATCCCTTCCTGCCCCCCAGCCCCGCCCCATGATCGCCCCTTCTGTGATCGCCGCGTCTCTCCTCTCCCACTGGGGAGCCCTCCCCTCTCAGGGGGGTACTTTGTCACACCTGCAGCAGGCCAGCCTCCCCAAACCCAGGCCCCACCTGCCTTCCTGTGGCAGCCAGACTGTGCACCCTCCTCCCGCCCCTGCATCTGGCCTGATCCTCGCATCCCTGGGCTGTGGCGCCTCCGGCTCCATCCTGTTGCATGGTGCCTTCCCTCTGCCCTGTGTGTCTCCAGGCTTGGCGGGCCCCGGGACTCGCAGTCACTCTCCTGTCTGCCAGGTCCAGCCTTCTCCCAGGCCCCTTAGTGTCCCCGGGAGACCACCGTCTCTTGAGCGCACCAGCCTCACTGGTCACTGTTGTCCTAGAGTGATGCTTGACTGCTAGCACGTTTTCCACAAAGCGTAGGTTTGGGACCATGCGTCGGCTGATGTCAGCTGACTCTTGCTGGCTCCTCAGTGTAAGGACCAAAACTTGGCAAAAGCATAGGGTCACAGGAGAGTCCGTGAAGAGGAAGCGGGTGCTGCAGCCTCTCCTTCCTCTCCCTTTTCAGAGCTGTACCGGACAGATCTCCCCCCCCTCCCCTCCCGCCCGAGCTCCCAGCCCCACCCAGAGGCCGCTGAGCAGGACAGTCCAACCTGGACCTGAGGGCTCAGCGGCCAGCGGCCTCCCGGGGCCCCTCCCTGACAGCCTCAATCAGCCTTCTATTCTGGCCTCCGGGGCCCCACTGAAAGATACACTGATGAGCCGGTCTTCTCCCCTCTGGACTGGGGCGATGTCTCACCCTGGGCGGGGTGGGCTGGGGGGAGGGGGGAGGACTCCCGTGAAGCGTGCGTCTGTTCAGGCAGCGGCCTGGAGACTGAGCAGTCTCGGTGTTCTCGCTGGACCTGATCATAGAAGGCGTGTTACGCCCCAGGGCGGTGAAGAAAGTCCTAGACTTGCAAGTGTACAGGAGCCACTTTGTGTCCCCTATGATCCCTCAGTCGAGGTGTCCATCTGAGCATTTGATGCCTTCTGTAGCTAAAGCCTTCTTGCCCCTAAAACTGTCCCCCGACTGTGGTTCCGGCCACACTTCCACGGCCACAGCCGGGTAGTGGATGTGTTGGTTTCAGCTGTTGGTGCAACTGTGCACCTCATCCGCCCTGCTTCCTGAGCCACAGAGGTGATGCGGACAGATCCAGAGTGTGACGGGAGCAGGCCTCGCTCTGGCGGTGTGCCCCCCCCATTCCCTGTGTGTGGCCTCTGAGGTGGGCTTGGGCAGGCTCACAAGTACCCAGCCCCTTTCATCTGAGTCTTAAGACCCTCTGGGCAGCTGTGTGGCATCCTCACGGCAGCCACCTGGAGTCGCTATGCAGATACCTGAGTGTTTCCTCTTTCAAAAACGGCATCTCAGATCTGAGACAGCGGTCCAGCATCCTGAAATGGATCAGCACCGTGACAGGGACGTCATTTCTGTGTCGTGTAGACATTTGTGGAATGGTACCTGGGACACTGGAGGGAAAATTTAACAAGTGCTCTTTTCCTTTCACTGATACTGTGGACTGTGGCTTTAGGACTTTAATGTGGATTTTCCTTCTCATGAGACCAAGACAATTATTTAGACAAAAACATCCTGATAATAGGGAAATCTGGGAAGATGTTCAGTTTTTCTTTTTGTCTATGTTTCTTTTGACTCCTGCTTGTTTATCTGTAACAAGTGCAGTCATTACCTGGAACTCACAACTTGGGGTTTCCAGGCAGAGTGCCGCTGCGTCCATGTTCACCTGGGGACATGCCGTGGAGAACGAGGCATCACGCAGACCCTGAGTGACAGTGTGGAAGTGTTAGAGCCCAGTGCATCCAGAATGGCTGCAGGGGGTCCTGCCGGGCTGTGTGCGTCCTGCCCTGCTGACCACTGTGTCCGAGGGCCCGGCCCTGGGGAGAACAGGACAGAAGATGGGTTCGGGCAGGTGCAACCCCACTGATTTGGGTGGATGGTGGAATTTTTATTGCGTCCCCTTATTTTCAGGCTCTCTGGAAAACAACCCTGATAATGGGGAGTGTTGCTTGGGACGTGGCTTTCGACTGGAAGGGTAACTTTTGCTGAAAGTCCTCGTGACGTATAATCTTGACACCACGTCACACCCAGCCCTCCTGTGATGTAGTAAATGCAGACGGTGCCGGGCCCTGGAGCTGTGCCACCCACGCCGTGGACAAAGCTGTGCGTGGGTGGTCCAGCCCCTGGGAAAGCTGGACATCCTTTCCCTGTCTCCTTTCTGTGGTTGGCAGAATAACAGCCCCCCAAGATGTCCACGTCCTAACCCCCAGAACCTGCAAGTATGTGACGTGACAAGGGGGGTCGAAGGTAGCAGATGGAAGGAAGGGTGCTCATCAGCTGACCTTGAACTAGGAAGCGCATCCTGGATTATCTAGGTGGGCCCAGTGTAATCATGGCTGGAGGAAGTAGAAAACAGAGGCAGAAGAGCAGGGGTGGGGGTAGCAGAGAGACGCAGAGACGGATGTTGCTGCTTGGAAGGTGAGGAGGGGCTGCAAGTCAAGCACCGCCCGCACCTCTAGAAGCAGGAGCCGTCCAGGAGGAGGGTTCTCTGTGGGAGCCCCTGATTTTAGCCCAGTGGGGCCCGTCAGACTTCCGTCCTGCAGGGCTGTGAATAAGTGTGTGGTGTCAGGCCGCCACATCTGCACGGAGTGCTCACAGCAGCGGTAGAAACCCCACTTCTCTCAGGTGCTTGGCTTATAAACAAAACACAGCTGAAAAAGAAGTTATCCTGAGCTGTGTTTAACTTGCTTCAGGAAGCAGTCATGAGTACCTGCTGTATGCAGAGTAAGGGGGTGGGAGGTGCAGCGTCTCAGCCGTTAAGGAAACTGCTATCAGGGAGGAGGACCTCAGTTAGTCCCTGAAGGACAGACTTGGCTAGTGTGACTTGTTCCTTCCTGGTTTCCTTCTGCTTCTCACCCCCGTCCAAATTCGAAATGAAATTTTCAAGTACAATACAGTCTTGGTGAGTCCAAAGCAGGAGAATGCCTTGAATTGGGTAACATTTTCACGGAGCCTGGCCCGCAGTGGGTGTTTGATGTTCACTCCACTGAGACACACCCACACTCTTGGAGACTCTGAAGCCCCGGGCCTCTGTGTCACTCTGACGAGCGCAGGGTCAATAGCTGATCTCTTTCCTCTCCAGCCAGGAAGTGCACGTAGGCAGAAAGCAGAGTGGGAACTCTGACCTGCCTGCCGTCTGGACATGAGCTCTGGAGGACCGTTCAGTTCACAGACCGCGGTGGGGAAGGGGAGGCAGCCGCTGTGCAGGACGGAGGGCCTGAGGAGCCCAGGCACAGTCTGAGGGGGGAGGCAGAAGAGGCCTCCTTATCTCAGTGCTGTGCTCTTGCTTCCTGCCCCTCCTAGATCCTGAAAGGGAGGAGTTTTACTCTAGCAGCTGCAGTTAAACCTGCTTGTTCTGCCACCTGCCACACACCTGAAGGAAGAGGAGAAGGAGACCCTCTAGGCTGTGGGCTGTGTCGGGAATGGCTGCCACCTTTCATTCGAGCCTTCTGTAGAGTCCTGTGGTGGGCCTAAGGATGGCCTGAGAAGGTAGGGGTGGCCGCTCCCCCCAAGGGCCAGGACAGGAGCGTCTCCCTGGCAGTGCCACTCCCCTTGCAGTCCAGGGACCCACTTGGGAGTGGAAAGACACAGGGTTACACCTTGCTGTTTCAGGCCTGTGTTATAAGGAAGTACTGGTGAAAGAAACCAGAAATGTAGGGGTGTCAGTGAGCCATTCTTGACACCTGTCTGAAAAAGAGGGGGTGGGGAAGGCAGTTGGGCCTGGAGCAGCCTGGGTGGTGGTGATTCCTCTGGGTGGCTCTTTCCAGGGACCTTGCCCTGCCGCGTGGCTTGCGCAGGAGAAAGGAAGCCAGCAGGGGTGCAGTCCCCGGGGGATTCTGAACGGGAGAGAACTGGTTGCAGGCCCACCTGGACAGGCGAGTGTGGCCAGCCTGTCCGTGTCCGGACGTGACGTTTTACCGTAGCAGCTTGGTTCTAATTTTCCTGGAGATATAAAGTCAGCCCATTAGGCTGCAGGTGGTGGGGCTGACAACCTTCTTGTCACAATACAGCAAATATTTAAACTGCTTAGAGCTTTCAGGGGTGTGGGCAAGGAGAGAGCTTCACACGGGCCCCTCTTCTGGGAGCAGCTTTGTCCATTTTATACTCACCTTCACTGGCACATTTCAGTTGGTGTTCATGGCTGGAAGTTTGGGGGTGGGGGGGTTGGTTTTGTTTTTGTTTTTAAATAAAAACACAAGCTCTTGTTCTGCACAAGACAGGCAGCTCACCGTCATCTGGGTGTGAGCCAGCCTGGGGTTGTGGAGAACAAATGGGGAAGCTGAGGAGTTTGTCCTTTAGTGGGACAGCTTTGGGATCTGGCAAAGAACTTTGATCCAGATTCACTTTTTAGAAAAATCATTCTATCAGTTGTGTAGAGGATGGATTTGAGAGGGTCTAGACCAGGGACCTGCACACTTTTTCTGTGGAGGGACAGGTAGTCCATATGTTCAACTTCGCGGGCTGTAGAGTCCTTCACATTGCTGCCATGCTCAGTACGTACAGGATGGGCCAGCCCCTTCTCCTCAGGTTTACTTACAAAGCTGGGCCCTCTGGGCAGGTGGGCAGAGGTGCTAGCGAAGTGATGAGGGAAGCAGGCAGACAGGAGCAGGCCATCTGTGCCGCGTCCTGCAGCATCTGACTCAGCTGGCTGCGCGGCTCTGGGCACTGTTATATCACAGTTTACATGCAAAGGAGCTGAGGCCCAGAGATGCCAGCTGGAGCAGCTGGTGAATGGCCTAGTGCTGGTTGGACCTGGATGGTCTAGATCACCAGGAGGCCATGGTGGGGTGGGACCCAAATCCAGAGCCGGGGTACAGACCAGACCAGTAAGGGCGCCTGGCACCTGCTGGGATATGGGGAGGCAAGAAAGTGATCCAGCTGTTCCCTAGGATCTTTCTGAGGTCTGGGAGTGTCCTTGGCTGGCCAGTAAATTCCTGAGGGAGCCCGTTCTGGTGCCTGCAGGCAGACGAGGAGGCTCAGCAGCTGGGCCTGCTGGGCCTGGAATTCAGGGGACAGGTGCAGGCTAGGAAGGCGTGGGGAGCCCTCACTGTGTGGTTGTGCCCCTGGAGATGGAGATCATCTCAGGGAAGATTCAGAAGAGGTGGGTGGCAGGGAAGGACCTACAGCCTCGGGGGCTGAGGAGAGACAGGAGGAAGAGGATCTGGGAGAGTGTCACTGTGCAGTCTCACAGTCCCTGCTGGCAGGAGGTTTAGCCGTGGGACATGGAACATCCTGGAGGGACCAAGGGGTGGTTGCTCTTCCAGGGTGGTGAGGGACAGGGAGGGACCAAGGTGTCACAGAGTTGGGAGGGGTTCTCTCTCCATTTATTCAGAATCGGAGCTTCACCATTGCTCTTCAGGATGGTGAGGGACAGGGAGGGACCAAGGTGTCAGGGGTTAGGGGTGGTTCTCTGTTCACTCATGGATAATCACTCATCTACAATATTTATTGGGTGCTTTCAGCATACCTGAGAGTATAATCTGGGATCAAATGGCCACTCGGGTGGCAGATTTGGACACGTATGTAGAAGGTGAAGGAACCAGAAGAGCAGGCATAGCTGAACTGTCCCCAAGCGGCAGGATGGGGGCTCTTTTTTCCTGGAGCGCCTGGACCAGGGCCAGGCAGCCTGATGCATGGGAGGTGTGGCCCTAGGGGCTCCACCCTCGGGCCCCACATCATCTGCGGGAAGCCAGCGGGCAGAAGATGTGACGAGATGACCAGTGGCAGGATGGCGACTCAGGAACAGAGAGGGGGCAGACCAGGGTCAGTAGGACGACACATCAGTGATGACACCAGGCTACCACTCCGTGTGACAGCCAGGGGCCAGATGCAGGGCTGTGGATTTGTGGTCTGACCGAGGTGGGGCCCAGGACTGGAGCTGATGGGCTGTTGAAGGTGTGGGCGTATTTGTCGTTCCTTCGGCAAATGTGTGCGGAGTTTCCACTGTTGGCCCCACCGTGGGCCAGGGGAGTAAGCTCGCAGTGGGCCAGTCCCTGCCCGGTGGCACTAAGGCAGAGCTGAAGTAATTACGTAAGTTGCAGAGGGCGGTGAAGAGAAGGAGCTGGCTGCCATGCTGGGGAGTGGGCAGGCACGCGGGGGGCCGGCCCCGGGGGGAGCGAGCAGTCAAGTCTTCCTGAAGGACATCCAGAAAAGAAAGTGAGGCAGCCGGGCAGGGGTGCATGAGGCCCGCAGGGGCGGTCGGCTGCAGAGGAGCCGGCTCAGAGGGGTGAGGTCCCCCGGCAGGGGCCCCATGGTGGCGAGGGTTTACTCCTACAGCACGCGGTGACGTGGTCTGATCTGCTCGCGTGGATAGCAGGGGTCGCTGGCTGGGGGGGGACGAGTAGGTCAGCAGGGAGGGGCGTGGCGGCAGGTGAGGGGGGGAGGGCTGGGAGGGGTGACCGAATCAACAGGCCTGCTGTCAGAGCAGCTGCTGTGGAAGGAGGGGGTTGCCATTCCTAGGGTGCTCAAGGTGCTCGTGGTTCAGAACTTTTGGTCGCAGTATAATCTCGCACAGAAAAGGGCATCTCCCAGGGTTTCAGTGAAAGTTTTGCCCCTGGGCACCTGCGAATGTGGAGGCTCCCCCATCACCAGCACTATTCCTGAGGGGAGTTGGGGGCGAGGAGGTGTGGGGAGAGGGAGTAAGACTTACTTGGCAGTCGTAAGTTCTGAATGCGTTAGGAATCCAGGCAGAATTTGGAACAGGAGGTGAGATGTAGGAGTTGAGAGCTCAGCGGCCACGTCATGCGGGAGGATGGACGCTGAGTGGCTTGGGCCCAGCCGTGGTTTGTGAAGGCCTGGGGTTGGGCGCAGCAGAGGAGGGGCAGCGGCCGGGACCCCTGTTTCCCAGCCAAGAAGGCTCAGCCACCAGCTCTGTGGCCACAACCGAGCCGATTCCTGGGAAGGAGGGAGCCCTCGCCCAGGAGGGAAGCCTGGGACCAGCACCTGAGGTGAGAAGCCGGAGAGCTTCCCGAGCCTGCCCCACCCCCCCACCCCCTGCATGGCACCCTCCTGGTGCCTTGCTCGCTCCTTAGAGGTCCCTTTTCAGCACCTGATCCTATGGTCAAAACCTAAACATCTGTCCAAAAGCAAGAGAAGAGAAGGGCTGGCTTCCACGTGGAACCGTTGCCATGTTTTTCCACCCTCGGCGCCAGCGGCCTGTGGTGCGGACAGGAGCTCCTCAGTGGGCCCCGCAGGCGGGCTGCATGGACTGGGGCGCAGGGGAGGTGCCCGGGTGGTGTGGAGCTGCCCAGTCCCCGCCCTTCCCCGCTGCCGCCTGGCAGTGAGAGGACCATCTGCCCCTGAAGTCCCGCTGTTGGTTGGTTGGGGGCAGGAGGCAGAAATGCCCCTGTGGTCCAGCCAGGGGACTGTCTTAGGCCGGGACAGACTGAGTGACAGCTCAAGCCAGAGCCTGAGAGGCGCAGCCCAGGGCTGATCCTCCGCTGATTCTGCTCCCCCAGCTTGGCAGCTGCCCTGAGACAGACGCTGGCCTGGCGCCGCTGTGGCCACGCCGGCCAGGCTGCGTGGCCTACGCTGGGGACGTGAGTGGGGGGCAGGTGGTGCAAAACCGCACTCCCGGCACCTCGGGAGCAGGGCCAGGGGCCCAGGCCAAGCCAGGCCCCAGGTGAGGCCAGCTGTCCTTGGGGGCCGGTGTGCTGACGCTGGGCTCCAGGCTGTGAGGGCCGGCCAGACGCTGCATTAATAGAAGGGCGCCAGAGGACAGACTTTGCCAAAAACGGACGTATTTCTGTTTAGCTTAATCTGTTTTATACTTATATTAATATTACAGAAACCTAGCCCGGGAGGAAGTCAAGCCTCACCGGGTGAGCGTGCATCTGCTCTGTGCGCTGTCCTAGGAGCGCAGGACGCAGCGGGGCGCACTGATAGCTACGCAGCGTGATGTTGCCGGGGTGGCAGATGCTGAGGAAGGCGATACGGGGGTGCTGTTGGGAGCAGAGCCCTCAGGGAGAGCTTCTCGAATGAGGTGACATTTGATGAGCACACACATCTGGGCCCTCTCTGCCGCCCTGTCCTGTCCAGACCCCTCAGCTCCCCCACTCCCTCCCTCACCTGCTGCTGCTCCCTCTCCTGAGCTGGTAAAGCACCAGCCTACGCAGAACTTGCCCTCACTGGGCTTTCTGTCTTGTCATTTGAGACAGCAGAGGAGATGGAATAATTTTGCTTTGGAGAGACTTCTCCCTCTACTGAATAAGAGTAAATAAAGATATTGCTAGAATCAGGGTTTAATTAAGCCAAAGAAGTAATAATAGCCACCAAGTAGTGGCCGTGCAGTTCTGGGAAAGGCAGCCTTCAGGTAATTAGAAAGCCACTGTGCTTTGCAGGTCGCTGACCCCTGTCCTCTCTGTCTGGGTGCCCAGGTCCCGCCTGCCCTTCAGTCTGATGCCCATCCAGCCCTCCAACCACCTGGAATGGAATGAGCCTATGCACTCCCTCCGGATAAGTGTGGGGGGCCTTCCGGTGCTGGCGTCCATGACCAAGGCAGCAGATCCCCGCTTCCGCCCCCGCTGGAAAGTGATCCTGCCATCCTTTGTGGGCGCTGCTGTCCTCTGGCTGCTGTACTCCCACCGCCCGCCCCCAGGCAGGCCCCCCGCACCCAACGCCCACAACTGGAGGCTCAGCCAGGCACCTGCTGACCGGTATAATGACACCTACCCCCTGTCTGCCCCCCAGAGGACGCCGGGTGGGACTCGGTACCGAATCGCGGTTATTGCTGACTTGGACACAGAGTCTAGAGCCCAAGAGGAAAATACCTGGTTCAGTTACCTGAAGAAGGGCTACTTGACCCTGTCAGACAGCGGGGACAAGGTGGCTGTGGAGTGGGACAAAGGCCACGGGGTCCTCGAGTCCCACCTAGCTGAAAAGGGGCGGGGCATGGAGCTGTCTGAGCTGATTGTCTTCAACGGGAGACTCTACTCTGTGGACGACCGGACAGGGGTCATCTACCAGATCGAGGGCACCAAAGCCGTGCCGTGGGTGATTCTGTCCGATGGCGATGGAACCGTGGGGAAAGGTAAGTCGGGCCCTCTCTGTCTCCGGCTTTGGCTGGGGTGTTGGGGGACAGGTTTGGGTTGACTGTCTGCCAGTTTGGTTTGCACACGTGTGGTAAAGCATTCACACGACCAGGAGGAGGGACCACCGGGTAGAGCCATCTCCCTCCTGCTTCTGACCCACGGCCGCCCCACCCCAGGGCCAGCCTCACACCAGTCGTCTCTACAGTAGGAGCTTGTTCCTAGAAGCCTGGCCAGGAAGCGGGTCCCTTCCAGGACAAGTTTGTGGGCCCTGTCCTCTGCCGCTCTCGGCGCTCCTGGGAACGAGTCCCTTCTTATATCTTCAAAGGTATCTTCAGAGCACGTGGGAATGACAGCCCCCAAGCGTCTTACCTTTAAAGCCATGGTGTCAGATTGCTCCCATTTTGAACTGAGACTTTATTGGTAAACGTAGGCAGTCTAGCACTCCTTTCTGAAAACACAGCAGCAGGAGGGTCTGTGCGTGAGTGGCAGTGACTGCGCCCGAGTGGGATCCGAGCTTGGAAATCCTCTGTGACCCACTGCTCTGCCGTGTGCTGGAAAGGAATTACCGCTTTCAGGCAGCGGGGAGCACAGAGCTCTAAGAGAGAGCCAGAGTGGCTCCCCAGATGGGGAAGGGGCAGGGAGGCGCTGGGTGCGGGCGGGGGGAGCTGACAAAAGCCTCTGTGCTTGCCCCCGTTCCCTTGGGGGGTGGGGTGTCTGCACCCTCCAGGAAGCTAAATGCTGCAGGCCTCTCTCAGGTCAGAAAAGCAACTAGCTGGGCCCATGAGGCACACGCTGTCTGCCAGCCCTCCCCGCGGCGAGAAAACCCCTTCAGTGCTTGCCCACGCCTGGGGCAATGGGCAGGGCACTATCTGGACCAAGTTTCAGAGAAGATACTGGTTGCCCACTTCCTGCCTTAGTCTGTCAGCATTTATGGGCAGCCATTGTAGTTCTGTTCTTCCCCATTGGATCAGGAAGAAAGCAGAGGCTTGGGTTGTCCTGTGGTCAGTTCATCAGAAAGGATGGAAGGCCTGATAATGGAGAGGGTCTTTTCTCCAAAGTGACCCGGGAATGCTGGCGAGGCCCCTGGGACCACACGAACTCAGCAGGTCCCTCCAGAGCCACCTGCAGAGAAGCATTCTGCAGGCTGCTGCCATTTCTCGGGGCGGGCTGCAGCTCTGGGTCTTCAGGACCAGCAAGAAGCTTGCAAAACATCTGGGAAAGCAAGCACAATTTAGAACACAGGGTGCAGGGGGATAGCATCCCACACAGCCTGAGTGCACTGCAGCCTTCAGATTGGGCTCACAGCAAATAAACCTGTCTAAGAGGATAAATGCACTGATCGGAGCGAACTCTGTGAGCTCCCACCAGCCCCTCTTAGCTCCGGCTACTGGCACTTCCCCTGCTCTTAGTGGGCACCGGGCACGGTTGTGAGGAAACACTCTCTGCCGTAATAATAACCCCAAGCGCTTCCTCTTGCCCTGGGTTGGAGGTGATCCTGAGGTTGGGGCATACAGCTTGAGAAACAGAGCTTGGGGATCAGAGGAGATTGACAAGTGGCTGGCTGGGCCTTTGGGAGTGGAGGGGTAGGTGAGGTGCCAGCAGCAGGAGCCTTTGAGTCAGTTTGGGAAAGGCTGTTCCAGCAGAGGGTTCCTGGATCGAGTGGCCAAAGAGAATGTGACCGGTCCTAGAGGGTGGGGAGGGGGGAGACTAGAAGGCGGAGGGAGGTGCCCGGCTGCTGACCCTCTGGGAATGGAGCCCTGAGCCAGGCTGTCCTGCCCCCCACCCTCTCATCATTGCCTCGCGGGAGGTCCATCATGGGTGACCTCTGATGCCTAAGGCTGCTGGACCCCACAGGAACCTGGGGAGCCGAGGGGTAGCTGTCACCTCAGGCATGCCCCCTTGTCTCCCTGTCCCCAGGCTTCAAAGCGGAGTGGCTGGCTGTGAAGGACGAGCATCTGTATGTGGGCGGCCTGGGCAAGGAGTGGACCACCAGCACGGGGGAAGTGATGAACGAAAACCCCGAGTGGGTGAAGGTGGTGGGCAGCAGAGGCAGCGTGAACCACGAGAACTGGGTGTCCAGCTACAGCGCTCTGCGGGCCGCTGCAGGGATCCAGCCTCCAGGTAAGGGACTGGCCCCGCCTGGGGGGCATCTGACAGATGCTGGTGTGCTGTGCGTGCGCTTCCTGCGAGCGTTTGCTTCAAACCACAGCAGTGTCGTTTCGGGCTCAGTTTTGATGATTTCTGTCTGTGATGACTGCTCCCAGCAGGCCAGTGGCTTCTGGGGACAAATGAGCCGTTTGCTCTTCCTTCACTCACCCCGACAGATTGCCTCCCGCTGTCTCAGACTGCAGCCCCCTCCTGCCGAGCTCTCTGGCTGTTCCCTGAGGGCGGGGCCTGGGCCTCGCCCCTGACCCAGTAGAAGCAAGGTGGACAGGGCTTGGGCTCTTCGCCTCGCCTCCAAGAGTGGTCGTGGTTTGTGGTGGGGAGTCGTGATGCTCGGAGCGGCCAGGCAGCTCTAGGCTCGGGGAGCATGAAGCTGAGGACATTGCTTCACCCCCAGATAGAGGGTATGCTACTTCCTTTTCAACTGAAGGCAGCCTCTCCCCCAACCCCGATCTCTGCCTCACCAGCCAAACTCGCTCGTTTATCTCGCTCCCTTCCCCCGGCCCCGCCCTCCGTGTTCCTTAGCACCAGGGAGGCGGAAGTGCAGACAGAACTCATGGCCACAGGTGACCAGAGATGGGGCGCCAGGGACAGAACGGCCTGTGTGGTCTTTGTTACTCTGGGTAATCGAGAACGAGGACAGGTGGAGAGGCCTGTAGGACAGAGGGAGGTCTGAAGAGGATCGAACAGGGACGCTGCCCCAGTGGACGGGACAGGCCACCTCACAGCGTCGGCAGCGGGAAGCCTGTGCGGGGACGGAGGAGCTGCAGGCGTGCTCCTGCGTGGCGGACGGTCCTGCCCACACCCAGTCGGCGGCGGGGCGGGGCCAGGCCCACCGGGTGGGCTGGTGACCTGTGGGTCTGTCGTGTGTCCCCAGGCTACCTCATTCACGAGTCTGCCTGCTGGAGTGACACACTGCAGCGATGGTTCTTCCTGCCGCGCCGGGCCAGCCACGAGCGGTACAGCGAGACGGATGACGAGTACAAGGGCACCAACCTGCTCCTGAGTGCTGCCCAGGACTTTGGCGACATCTCCGTCAGCCGCGTCGGGGAGGTGGTCCCCACGCACGGCTTCTCCTCCTTCAAGTTCATCCCCAACACTGACGACCAGATCATTGTGGCCCTCAAGTCTGAGGAGGACAGGGGCAAGATCGCCACCTACATCATGGCCTTCACACTGGACGGGCGCTTCCTACTGCCAGAGACCAAGATCGGCAACGTGAAATATGAAGGAATAGAGTTCATTTAAATTTACAAAACTCAAACCGGCAAGGCCCAAAGGTGGACAGTCTTCAGCTCCATCAGGACTCGAATTTTATAAAAACCAGAGGACGGCACTTTTCTTTGGTGTTTTGTTTTGCTTTTTTTTTCCTTTTTGAAACTCCGAGGTGTGCGCCTGATTCAGGGAGTTCAGCCCCAGGGTGCCTGGAGCGACGAAGCCCAGAGTCCTCGGAGCTGGGAAAGGGGCCTGGTCCCCGCAGTGCACTGACCCGTGTGTGCGCTGCCATCTGGTGGTGGGAGCTGGTCCCTGCAGGATCCTAAGCTGGGACCCCTCCTTTGTAACCCGGCCTCGCCCTTCTTCCATCCGACCTTCCTTTCTCCTCTTTCTGTTTGTTCTTCATTCAATAAATGTTTCTTGAGCTCCTACTATGTGTCAAGCACTGTGCTCCCTCTGGGAACGAAATAGCGAGTCCGAAGTGGACCTGCCCGTCAGGAACTCCCAGGCCACCTCCTTTTCTTCCTTCTTCGTGAACTTCGTGCATTAAATCCACTTCTCCAAGTTCCTGGAAAAGAATCTGTCTACACTGCAGAGAATTATAGGGCTGTGTGGGTGAGGGCAGGCCTCCAGGGACGCATCTGCCCAGATTCTGCAGGAAAGGACACAAGCTTGCTCGTTTGTCCTCAGCCTCACATCAGACAGTCTCCACTTCATGTGATCCACTCCAGTTTTTCCCTTCAGGAAAATTCTGTGGCCATGCAGCACTTTGAAGTTGTAATTATTAACTTAATTGAACCAATTTCCTTTCTCGGAATCACCAAACCTGATCACACAGAGCAAAGTCCCATAGTTAACAACTTCATTTCCAGCGGTGGAGGAGATTGGAATTAGGTTCTGACAGTTGGTAAGACAAGTTTTTAAGCGTTTCCAAGTCCTTGGTCAAAGGACACAAAGGTAAAACATTGCTTTTTATGAGCAACTATCGGAAGTTGTCATGCCTTTAAAGACTTCCACAAATGATTATCTTACTTCCTGACCCAAGTGGCACCCTACGTTCTGCCACGCCCGCCCTGGGTCCTGGGCGCTGAGCTCTGTCCTCCGGGGGTTAGCAATGATGCCCTCCTGGCCCGATGGCTTCTGTCCCCTGACCCTTTATTCCCCCTTCTCTGGGGAGCTTTGAAGTCTTTTCTCTGGAAACTTCGCACAAACCCTGCTTGTCTGCGTCCCTTGGCCTCTTCTCCATGCTCCAGGGCAAAGGCAGAGGGTTTAGGACAGGTCAGCCAGGACTGGAGCCAAGAAGGGCCCCACCATCAGCCCGCAGCGCCCCTTTCCTGAAGTTCCCTGTCCCCTCAGGAGGATGTGGGGTGCCGTGATGGCCCAGGAAGGGCCATCAGACTTTTCTCACAGACTCTAATACAGCTGCTAGGAAGGAACCCAGCGAGGATCCCTTTTGCGCTGCTGTGTTTCTTCCAGTATAAAACATCTAGCAAAAGAATGTGACACGTTTCTCTGGAACTCGGCTCCTGCTGGACATAGCCTGGAAGGCCCGAGTCTTTTCTGACTTTGCCTGGCCGGGCACCCCAACCCACTTCCTTGATAAATGTCACTGATGATGGGGCTGTGAGTTTTTAAGACACAGGCGAAGTGAGGAAGGTTGGAGGACTTGGGACAGTCACTCAGTTGAGACCTGTCAGCCATGGCCTAGGTGCCCCGAAGAGCATTCTCACCATCAGTGATTTTCGACTCTTTTAAAGCTAGACATTTTTTTGTTTCTCTATCTGCTGCTGTCAGCATAATGATTGTGTTCCTTCCAACTGGAGCCATTGTTTTGTAAACAATAAAGTGCCAGAGGGGACTGTGTGTTCTCTTTGTCGCCTGGTCTGTGTTGGCTGGGGGCCAAGGGCCTGCGCGGCTCACAGAAAGGTGCGCTCTGTCCTTCTGTTTGGGGCCTGGGGTCTGACATGCCATGGGAGTTCATGGGACAGGCACCATCGCAGACGGGGAAAGACTTCTGGAAAATGAATCATCCAGTCCCGACTTTTCCTGAATCTGAAGAAGCGCTTTTGGTTGTGGTGGTTAAGAATATGACTGTGAAGTCACTCACAGGCTCCAGTCCTGGCCCTGACACTGGTGCTGTGTGACCTGGGACAGCTTATCTAACTTCTCTGTCCTTTGCATTCCTCATCTGTAAAGGGAAGATGCTGTCATGAGTAGCCCCTGATGCTTAGTTAGTGTGCACTCGCCCGCTCTGTGGAGCACTCCGGATGATTGGGTGATGAGGAGGATCCCAAGAAAGAGGTCTAGACCCGTTAGGGCTTCGTTAGTGTGACTGTGAAGCTGCAGGGATGAGACCATTCCCAAGGGCGTGCAGGATCCTAGGAAGCTCTACATCGAAGCCTCAGGAGCACTGGAAAGGGAGGGGCTGATGAAGAAGAGAGGCCTAAACTGGAATAGGAGGAACCACGAGAGTGTGATGTCTTAGAGCCAAGTGTGCCCGCAGTTCCTTTTGTCTCTTCAGACCCTCCCTTCCCCTTCTCCTCCCCTCCCTGCTCTGGTCCCCAGAGACTGACCTGAGTGAGCCTCACCTGTCCCCTCAGCGAAGACCCTGACTGGCAGGAGGGAGGAGGATGAGCTGGGGGTCCCCGATTCCCTCCCGCAGGGTTGCCTCCGGCACGATCTCACAAGGCAAGTCCCTCTACTCTCAGCCTACGCTCCAGTGACTGCTTCTGCCCTCATTCCTCTGGCCTGAGAGTGGTCTGAGCTCCAGATACCACTCTACCCCTTGTGGTGTCCCTACCCCTGCTCACTCACACCTTGGAAATAGCCCCCTTTTTAAAGCCTCCTTAGTGACCCCAATTTGGAGCTGTCTGTTTCCTGCTGGGAGCCTGACCCATCAAATACTGGGGGGAGGTCAAGTAAGAAGATCTGGAAGTATCTGTGGACTGAGCAATGAGGAGGACCTGGTGTTCTTGGCAGTCCTCGCAAGAACAGTTCCAGGAGAGCCATGAGGGAGATGCCAGAGTGTGTCAGCCTGGGGTGGGACCAGGCAGGGAGTTGCCAGTGGAGGAGCAAGGAACTGAAAACCAGCCCTCGGCCCTCTGAGAAGCCATGAGCCTCTGGACTCACACAGGTGGTGACTTTGGCCCACATGGTACTCTCATCTGCTCAGCACATAACTGATCAGCAAAAAGAAAACTCCCAAAAGCCACATTGGAACTAAGTGAAAAAAAGTGACATTAATTTCTTCCCAAATGTTAATCCTGTCATGTGCACTTTAAGTTGGTAAGTTTCAAAGTAAATTGTACCTTAATAAAATTGTTAAAAAGATCTAAATAAAACAAAAATAAAATGCCTTCACACAAAGAAAATTCTGAGCACAGATGGTTTTATTGGTGAATTGTACCAAAGATTTAAAGAAGAAATTATACTAAGCCCACACAAAATCTTCCACGATTTTGGACACTTCCCAACTCATTTTATGAGGGCATCACTATCCTGATACCAAAACCAGACAAATATATTACAAAAAAAGAAAAATCTAGACCAGTATCCCTCATGGACATAGATGCAAAAATCTTTGGCAAAAGTTTAGCTGGTTGAATCCAGCTGTATATAAAAGTGAAAATAATTCATGAGAAAGTGTGATTTACTCCGGAAATGCAAGGTTGGTTTAATATTCTAAAACCATTGTAATCCACCACATTGACAGACTAAGAAGGAAAAGCCACATGATCATCTCCAAAGATACAGAAAAAGCATTTGACAAAATTCACTACCCATTCATGATTTAAAAACAAGCAAACAAAACTCTTAAGCAAACTAGGCAAAAAAGGAAGATCTCTAACCTGATAAAGGGCATCTGCAAAAAACCTACAGCTAATGTCATACTTGATGCTGAAAGACTGAATGTTTTCCTCATATGTCTGCGAACAAAGCAAGAATGGCCACTTTCACCACTTCCCCCCAGCATTTAACTTCTTATAGTGAAATCGTTTTAAACCACACAGATGTTGTAAAACTCAGTATAGCTCTGTTCCCTTCATGCAGCCTTCTCTGGTGCCAACACCTCACAGTTATCACAACTGTGAGCACAGTGATCAGACCCAGGAAACTGACGTTGGTCTCATCGCTTTTATTCACAATCGTCTGATGGGATGTCCCAGACCATGCAATTAGCCGAGGAAAAGAAAGTCATTCAGACTGGAAGAGAAAGCGTGAAACTGTCTTTATTTGCCAATGACAAGACTGACTAGATAGAAAAGCCTAAGAAATCTTTAGAAAATAGCTACCAGAACTAACAGTTGAGTTTAGCAAAGCTAAAGGATGCACAGTGCCCATACAGAACTAATTTAATTCTGTGTAGCTACAGTGAACAATTGGAAACTGTGAAATAGATATAAATAGTTATATATAAACATGTGCAAGATCTATAGACTGAAATTGCAAAACACGGATGAGATCAAAGCCCAAATAAATGGAACAATATACGGTCTTGATGGATGAGAATACTCAATTTTGAGATAGAAAAAGTCAAAGGACTTCTACTATCTGGCTTCTGGACTTAATATATATTAAGCTATAAGCAGTTGAAGCTGTTGTATTGGCAGGACAATAGACCTGTAAATCAAAGGAACACAAAAGAGTCCATAAATTGACCCATATGTGTGTGGTCTGTGGATTTTGGCCAAGGTGCCAGAGTAGTATAGTGGGGGAAAAGATTGTCTTTGCGTAAGTGGTGTTTGGACAAGTCTTATCTCTATGGAAACAAATGATTGAAACCCTTAACTCCCACCATTCACAAAATTACCTCAGAACAGATCCTAGAACTAAATGCAAGAGCTAACACTACAAAACTCCAGAAGACAGCAGACCTTTGGGCCAGGCAGAGACTTCTTCAACATGACACCAAAAGAATGAGACTTTGAGCTTCATCTAGATTTGAAACCTTCATCCTTCAGAAGATGCTGTTAAGATGAAAAGGCATGAAAAGATAAAAACAAAATTTGTAGATCCTATCTGCTAAAGGACTTGCATCCAGAGTATGTAAAGAATGTGTACAACTCAGTAATAAGACAAACAGCCTGATTTAAAATGTGCCTGAGATCTAAATAGGCACTTCACCAAAGAGGATGTACGAGGGACAAGCAAGCATATGAGGGGATGCTCAACAGCGCTAGCCGTTAACACCACAATGAGACCCCACTGCATACCCACCAGAATGGATACGGTTAAAAAGACTGGCAACATCAAGTATTGGTGAGGATTTAGAGTGGCTGGGACACTCAGACAATTGCCAGTAGAGATGCAGAATGGCCAGGCCACTGTGGGAAACAGTTTGATAGTTTCTTAAAAAGTTAAACATCTAGGGGCACCTGGGTGGCTCAGTCGGTTAAGCTTCCGACTCTTGATTTCAGCTCAGGTCTTGATCTCAGAGTTGTGAGTTCAAGCCCCACACTGGGCATGGAACCTACTTAAAAAAAAAAAAAGTTAAACATCTGTCATATAACCAGGTAATCCTATCCCTAGGTATTTTACACAAAAGAAAGCAAAGCTTGTGTTCACACCAAGTCTGCTCCCCAAACGGTCCTAAGAGCTTTATTCATAACAGTCACAACCTGGGAATGTCCCAAATGCCCGTCAATGCAGAAATGCATAAGCAAACTATAGTCCATCCATATGGCGGGTGGGGGGCGCGGCTAGAACGGAGAACAAAAATGAACCAGTTACTGGTATTTGCAGTGACATGAGTGAATCTCAAAAGCAAAAGCATCGTGCTAAGTAAAAGGAGCCAGATACAAAACATTACATATTATATGTTTCTATTTATATGAAAACTCACAAAGCAGATAGGTGGTTGCCAGGGATGGGGGCCGCTGGAGGGGACTGACTGCAAAGGGGCATAAGGGCACTTTTGGGGTGATGAAAATGTTCTGTACATCATGGTTGTGGTCATGGTTGCAGCCTATATACCTTTGTCAAAACTCATTCAATCCATGCATTTTATCGTATGTAGATTGTATCTCAAGCCAAGTTTTTAAAAAGGGAAGTGTAGGTTTGAATCCCAGCTCCTTCCCTTCCAGCTGGATAACTGGGCCCATGTTGCCTCTCTGCACCTCTATCTTCTCACCTACAAGGGGGTTAAGAAGAGTAGCTGCTTCCCATCGGGGTTTGAGTGTCATGCATGTGGACGGGCCGTGGCAGTGCGTGGCTGCATGGATGTTGGGCGAGGGGGTGGGGTAGCCTACAAGCTAGCTGAGCATTCTCTCCTGCCTTGGTGGCAGTGGCTTCCTGGTGACAGCAACATCGTGCACACCATCAGAGCCGGGCCCAGGCATCCATGGTGTCCGGGGCTTTCAGTCTCCTTCTCAGAACTGAGCCACTGCTCGCCAGAGCGGGGCATCTCAAGTGCCGGTTCCATGGTCCCCTTTGCGGAAAGCCCTGGGGGAGCAGATACCCGTACTCTGATTCCACGAAGAGGCCTCAATCTTATATTTTACTCCCTTCAACTCGAAGGACTTTCCAGGACTGTGGGGCTAAAGAGTTTTAAACTTGCCACTGTGAACATCAATAAAAGGGAAGCTGGTTAGAATGGAGTGGGGCGGCCAGCAGGGGGAGCTCTCCCAGCCAGTGCCTGTTGCCCACTGCAGACCCAGCAGGAAGAGAGCACCTTGCACCTGGACCCCACTTGACTACCCCACCTGGTGGAAGGAAGGTTTCTTCCTCCCCCGGCAACAGCCCAGCCAGTGAGACACCCCCATGCTTCTAACTCCCAGTTTACTCCAGGGGGCTTTCTGTCTCTAACAATGCTCCCTTCCCTCTATAGAAGAGCCTCCTCTTTGTTTGGTGGACCTGCCTGTGGTTCTGCCATTGGTTGCTTATTCCAGGTTGCAATTCTCTGCTCTTCCTGAATAAACTGATTTTTGCTGGTAGGATAACTGGCAGTTTTATTTGTAAAGCTAACGGCACCAATACCTCCCAAAGGACTTCCTTTGTCTCCTTTCCCTGACGGGCAATTTGTTTGGGCAGAACTCCGTGGAAACTATGTGAAGGAAGGTTCTGGAGGTTCTGTGCCAACAAACCTGAACCTCCTTGATCTGGATGGGATTTTAAAACTCACCACGGTCTCTTTTGCCAGCACTGTTTCCAGTTGCTTCTCCCCCTGGATACCTACAGTTTCTTTGGAGGGAGCTAGATGAACCATGCCACTCCCTAAAACCTCACATCTAGGGCAGATAGCCATTAAATGCTTGACCTTGGGGCTCAGTCCCTGGGACCGCAGGCTGCCAGGGAGACCGTGTGTCTCTGCCGATGGCTCTCAGCCCTGGCTGCACACGGCAGCCACCTGGCAGGCTTTAAAATGCCCATGAATGTCCCCACCCCAGAGATGGTGACTGAGTGGACCTAGGCATTGGGAGTTGGTAAAATTCCCACGTGATTCTCATGTGCAGACCAGGTTGAGAGCCACAAGGCTAAAGAGACCTGGGGACATTCCAAGGGACAGCTCTCATCCAGAACCTTGGGATGCAGGTGACCAAAACAATAGAGGGCGTTGATTGCCTCATTTAACTGCAAATCCCAGAACTTGACCTTGACTTCAGGCCAGCTGGAGACAGGGGCTCAGACCACAGCGTCAGGACCTCCTGCCTCCATGTCCTGACTCTGCCCACATGCCCCCTAGAGCAGAAGCTGACTCTCGCCACACTGGCTGCCATCACGGCTCCTCCCTGACATTATCCCTGTGGCAAGGGGCCTGCAGGGCTCTGAGCCGTCAGTTCTGGGTCCGACTCCGGCAGAGCCTGGGGTCCTCAGAGCACAGCGTGGGAATGAGAGCGGGTGCTTCCCCAAGGGAGAACCGCCGTGCCGCCTTCTCTTGGAGCCAGGGATGGCTGGAAGGTGGCCTGGACATTGTACAGCCGCTCCAGAGGCTTTGTCCCCTGCCCCGCCGGTGGTGAGACGCTGGGAGAACAGCCTGCGTCGGGGTTGGGTGGCGTCCTCTGCTGGTGACCAGCGCAGGCTCTGGGGGTCACTACTGCACGTGGGGCCCAGCTCTTCCCGTTGCTGGCTGCATACCTGGACATGTTGTCTCATGTCTCAGGGCCTCCCTCCCGCTGTCAGGGGGACGACTCTGTGTGGCCTCGCAGAGGGGGGCCTCTCTGGGAGGTCAGGCATGCCAAGCACTCAGAGCCAGGCAGACTCATAATGAGCAGCCATCCTGGCGGCATCCCCCCTGCTGGCGATGTGCCAGACCCAAGACACGGCTCAGAGCGTTCAGTGGGAGCCCACAGTCACACCGGCAGGTGCAGACCCTGCCTGTCTGTGCCGACGCTCACTCTGCCTCCTGCTGTCCCCCCGCTTCCCCTCCCTGGCCTCCCCCAACGCCAGCCCTGGGGGCCCGTCCAGCTTAGAAGATTGTTTACGTTCACGTGTAGCTGTTGGCCGTCTTGCTGGGGTTATGGTCAGCTACGCTGCCTGCCTCGGGCCACTGCCACCCCGACATCCACAGTCAGAGCTGAGGGGAGGGAGGGGCCCAGGGAGCCTTGTTGGCAGCCAATCGCAGAAGAAACCCAAGTCAGGTGGTTTCTAGAAATCGAAACTAGACTGTTTTCTCTGGTATTTCCTGGGACCAGCCTGACCACATTTCATACTGGGAGCGTTTTCTGGGTTGAGGGACGGCCTGCAGAGGGATCCTGCAGTTGGAAGCTGAGAGGCTCCAGGGCAGCCATCAGTAGTTACCTCAGGCAGGTAAGCTCATGCCTTTTGCTCTCAGGTGGTTGTCCCTCTCTCTACCCAATGTCACCTAGTGGGTATAATCTCCCTGTTTGTACCCAACTGGGGATCTAGTGCTCTTCCTCAGCCAAGGGACCATCATGGCTGCTCCCAGATCCATAGGGTCTCTATATGTACAGTTGCCCAGGTTGCTCACTGCACAAGGACAAAGGGGGAAGCAGGCTTGGAATTCAGCCCAGTATGCTCTCTCCAGTTTGTGCATTTCGGCCCAGGCCTATGCCTGTTCAAAGGAAGAGTATCTTTTTCTAATTTGCAAAAGGCACCAAATGAGCCAGAGCCAGGCAGCCCTATCCCAACTTCGGATACAAGGGAGTCAGTCTACAACAGGTGGCCATGACCACCCCAAGGGCAGCCACATTTGGGTACAATATACCAGGTGCACGATTGGCCATTGTTAATGCAGACCTGGGATGCTGCCTCGGGGCCACCAGGCCCTGACCTGTAGGGGTGCCCACAACAGCTGCCTCATGCTCTACTAAGAGCTGGGCCTAGGAGTGGTGCAGGGACCAAGGGACTCTCATGAGCTGGAGAGACAATGACTGACTTCTCCACTTTCGGGACATGGGGGCAGACAGCAGGTGGGGAGCAGGTTGGGGATGAAGATGAAAAGCAAGCCCGAATAATTCTAGAGAAGCAAGAACTCCAGGCAAAAGTTGGAAGAGCTGGGGCCCCCCCATACTCCCTGTGCCCCACCCAGGCTGACTGTGTGGCCTTGGTGGCCCCAGCTTATCAGAGCTTCTGTTTCTTGGGGACACTGATCTCAGGCAGGTCCCCACCCAGCCACCCGCTCAGCATTTCCTCCCCACCCTGCTCCCCCAGCCCCTACCCAGCTGCAGAGTCAGTCCCAGACCTCAGCCCTGACCCCCCTCCTCCCTGCTCCCAGCCACCCTCCTCTGGCCCTCCCTGTCACTTCTGCCTGGCTTTCTGTGGCCTCCTGATATGTCCCCTTCCTTCAGGGTCTCACAGATGGCTCTCCAGGCCCTCCCACAGGGGTCCAACTGCCTGAAGATAAAGCCCCCCTCCCCAGGCCTCTCTTGATCTGGGCCTCGCTCGCATGCCCCCGACTCCTCCCTCCACCCTTCCCACCCAACCCCACTGATGGCCACGCCCAGGGCCTGGTTTTCTTTCTTTCTTTTTTTTTTTTTTAAAGATTTTATTTATTTATTTATTTGAGAGAGCGAGAATGAGAGAGAGAGAGCACAGGAGAGGGGGGAGGGTCAGAGGGAGAAGCAGACTCCCTGCCGAGCAGGGAGCCCGATGCGGGACTCGATCCCGGGACTCCAGGATCATGACCTCCTGAGCCCAAGGCAGTCACTTAACCAACTGAGCCACCCAGGCGCCCCTAGGGCCTGGTTTTCTGAGATGGACTTTTGTTCCCATGTCCTGCTGCTTAGAGACCTCCCCCAGGTCCCCTCCCCATTGTCTGGGCAAGTCTTAGTCCTCCTTGGAGGACCATGCCCCAGAAGGGTGGGGGACCCCATCACACTCACAGCTCAGAGGAGCAGGGACTGTACCTGTCTGCTGTCCTCCACACATAGGGTCTAAAGGGTCCTGGACACACAGGGGCCTGGTCCCCAGGGCTGTCCAGCTCTGCTGTCTGATTCTGCTGCTTCCTTCCATCGCAGGACGAGGGTCTCCCCTCCCAGGAGAGGCCATGGCCGTCCCACTGCTCCTCTGGATGTGGCTGCTGGCTGCAGGGACTCAAGGTGAGCTGCGCCCCAGGAATGCTGAAAGCGGCAGTCTGAGAAGCTGCCACTCCCCGTTCTGTGGCCTTGAGCCCTCGCAGAAAATCGAGGCAATGTTCAGCCCGGGTCTTCTCTCCTGCTTGAAGCCCTGGTTATCCTAAGTGATGGTAGCTTGTAGGTCCTGGGGGGACACCAAAGGATTCTTCATTTCATCCCATGGGAACCAGAGGAACTGAGCAGTAGGAGCCCATCAGACAGGCCAAATGTGGGGGACAGGGGTGTCATGAGTCAGGGCCTTTCCATACAGTCAGACTTCCAGAGTTCTAGACGTCAGTCCTCATGCTCTCTGCGCCTCGGGATCTGCATTTCCTTGTCCTGGTGACCCCATGGAGGCTGGCTACTCCCCCAGCTGAGAACCGCCCTCCAGCATGGCACCCAGCTCCTTCCTGACCCTGTCCCAGAACAATCCCACTTTCTCTGTACACCCGGCTCTTTCTGCCGGTGTTTCTGGGGGTTCCTGGGCCTGCTGCTCCAGGACTTCCCCCACAGCCCTCCCAGCGGTCCTTGCTGTGATGCACACGGTGCACCCCAAGCCCCAGACACCCTCAGGTGGGGTCAGCGTGGGCCCCTCCTTCTGCCCCATTCTTCCCCAGGGTCCCATCTCCCCCACCCTCAGGTGCTGGGGCTCCAGTTGCCCCTTCTGCTCCTTCTCCTATCCATGGAGGAAGGACTCAGACCTCAAAGACAAGAAAAGGCGCTTTACTCTCTGTGGGGGTGGGGGGGGTGCACATCTTCCACTCCTCCCCGGTGGGTGAGCCCTCAAGGATGGATGGGGGGCTTTAAAGCTAATGGTGCAGTGGGCACCCTCTTGGGGGGAACTTGACAAGGGACCTTCCCAGTTGGGAGAAGTGAGGGGCGGGCTGGTGCTTCTCCGCTGGGATGGAGGCCCGGCTGCCGGCCTTCATCCCTGCTGATCTCTGTTCCCTCGGGAGCCCTGTAGGCGAGAAAGATGGGGACATGCGGCTGGCCGATGGGAACACCGCCAACGAGGGTCGCGTGGAGATCTTCTACAGAGGCCAGTGGGGGACCGTGTGTGACAACCTGTGGGACCTGACAGATGCCAGCGTCGTGTGCCGGGCCCTGGGGTTTGTGAATGCCACCGAGGCTCTGGGCGGAGCCGCCTTTGGGCCAGGTAGGCCTGCCTGTCCCCAGGTCCTCCAGAGCGGAGCCTCGCTGCCAAGCAGCCTGTCCCAGGAAAGGACTGTCACCTGAGACATGCACATGGCCTTCCTGACTCACGGAGCACCCGCGAACATTTGAAATAGTTCTGCGGAGGCTCTGACAGGCCGTCCCGTTCCCTCAGGGCGCATCCCTTCCTGAAACAGTCCCCTCCCCCCCCCCCCCCCCCCCCAGCCCATCCCGAGGAGTCTGGTGCAGGGACATCTCCCCTGACACAGCGAACGGAGGCTGCTTTGTGGTACAGTGTTCCCAGCATAAACCCAAAGCCCCACTCGGCTCGGATGGATGGGGGGCCCCAGGTTCTATCCGGTCCAGACGGCGCAGGGGAGCATGAGGGCCAGGGGGCCCTGGTCACAGATCAGGAGGCCCGCAGAGCGCTTCTCCCATGGCTCCTGGGGGAGCAGCCCCGTGCACGGCCCCTCCCCCCCGCCCACCCCCGTCCTCCTTGCTGTGCCACCAGGCGCCGGCCCGGTCATGCTGGACGAGGTGGAGTGCACGGGCACGGAGCCCTCGCTGGCCAGCTGCAGGTCCCTGGGCTGGCTGAGGAGCCACTGCAGGCACACCCAGGACGCCAGCGTGGTCTGCACCAACGGTGAGCCCCGGGGCACGCACGCCGTCCATGCAGAGGGCACGCCTGTGCCCGGTTCCCCTGTGACGCCCCCCTGGCTGGGAGGGGACAGGAGAGCCTCCAGGGCCCGCCCCTGCCAACAGTGATCCCGAACTCCCCACCGCCCTTTCCCGGTGTGGCTCAGAAACGCCACGTTCACCCAGGCCATCCGGCAAGAGCCGTGGGCCGCCTGCACGGGCCACCTGCCTGTCGCTTCTTTAAACCCCAGCCTCTCACGGTCCTCAGTCCTCGTGCGCCCACGTGCCTCGACAGCAAGCTGAATGTGCCTTCGACCTGCCCCGATGGCGGGAGCCCGTCCTCGCGCCTCTCCCCTCCCCCCTCCACTATGTGTGCTGACCTCACCAGGTGCTCTGTGTTCTTCAGTCCCCGAATCCGGTGTTATTGTTTTCCACTTGTCCTTCTTCCTGGGCTTCACACGGGGCTTGGGGGCGCATTGGAGCATTGACACAAGGAGGGGTCGTGGGGGGCAGGGCGGGCAGGAGATGCACCTGGACCTGGGGTGCAGGGCAGGGAGCAGTCCTGGTGGGGAGCCCATGTGGGAGTGGGGGCCGGAGGAATGGGGGGCTGAACCCACCTGGCTGACGTGTCAGGACTGATGCAAACCTATTCGTGGCAAAGAAAGAGCAGGTGGGATTTAGTTCCCAGCTAGGCTTTGGGATTGTCGGTGGGAGGAGTCGCTTCTCTAGGCCTCAGTTCCTGAGGGAGCCTGCTAGGGACCCCAAAGCTCGAAATTGAGTTTCCATAAGACCCTCACTCTTCAGACCATCAAACCAGGGAGAAGGTTTGGGTTTTTAGAAGGTGCCACCTGGGTCATTGCTTGATGGGTCAGGATTTAAACGGGTGGAGCCTCGGACTCTGGAAGTCAGTGGAGGGGCTGCCTGAATGTGGGGGAGCAGGGGAGCTGACCAGGGGTGTTCGACAGGGGCGGGGAGGCTCTGGGCCACAGAGGGGAATGACACCCTCATCTTCCCCAAGCCTTCCTGAGTAGATGGGGCCGGGAGGAGCCTGAGTCCAGGGAGGAGAAGTGTTCTCGGTGACAGCGCCTGACCTAACCGTGTGCTCCCCTCTGCCCCTTCTAGAAACTCGAGGTGCCCACACCCTTGACCTGTCGGATGAGCTCCCTGCAGCCCTTGAGCAGATCTTTGACAGCCAGAGGGGCTGTGACCTGTCCGTCAGGGTGAGGGTGAGGGACCAGGAGGAGGAGGGTCTGGACTTGTGTGCCCACAGGCTGATCCTGTCTACCAATCCCGAGGCCCAGGCCCTGTGGAAGGAGCCGGGCCCCACGGTCACCATGGAGGTGGACGCAGAGTGCCTGCCTGTCGTTAAAGACTTCATCAGGTGACCGCCCTTGGGCTGGGGGTACCAGGGCCTGGGCACCTCCCCTCCGACAGCAAACCATGGGGCTACGGCAGCGAGCACCTCGGTGCTTTCGCGGACACAAGTGTGCGTACGACACACACGTACATGCACACTCACCCCCCCACACACACCTGCGCACATGCTTGGGCTCGCGGTCGTGTGCATGCCACACTCACGTGTGCATATACACTCTCACCGCCACGCTTACATACGCACACACATTCGCACACCCCACACGTACTTGCATACCCCGCAGTGACCCCACACCGTCACACGCAGACACACCGACTTCCACCAAACACGCATAAAACATCTCCCGAGGTAACTGCCACTATTGTAAGAGGTTTCAAACGCTCCGTGGGTTACGAATTCACCAGGAACAAGATGCCTGGGTTGGTGAGAGGTTGCCACAGGGGCCTGGGGCAGAGCTGGGAAGGGGCCCGGGTGTCGCCCAGGGCAGGAGGCTCCTCGCACACTCGAGGCCGCGGGTCCGGGCCACCTGCCCTGCGACACCACATCACACAGGCCCAGACAGCTATGTGGTGGGGGAGAAATCAGGTGGCCCAGAGACCTCTTAGGTAACGTAAGGACATGGCGTAATATTTCCAAGAACCTACAACCTAGGTATGAATTCATCCTCCTGCTCCTCACGTACTGACCTTGCTTGTCAAGTGAAAGGTAGAATCTCTGCGACTCCAAACCCATCAGAAAGTCTTACCCGGGCCTTTGCACATGCTCAGCAGCACGCATGAGCCAGTGCCCCGGATGAGGAAACTGAGACATGAGGGGCCAGCGTGTCCTGGGCCTGGGCCATCACCCCTCCTGCCAGGCCACCCTGCTGGGGCCTTGCAGGAGCCGGTGTTCAGAAAGCATCCGTTTACCACCACCACCACCACCACCCCCCCGCCTTATGGGGGCCAAAGGTGTCGGCCCAAACTAGCAGACAAGCTTTCCAAAAAATAAAGAGAGACAACTGGTTCCCAAAAAAAAAAAGAAAGGAAGGAAGGGAGGGAGGGAGGGAGGAAGGAAAGCATCCGTTTAAAAAGAACTGTTCCTTTTTGTTCTTAAGACCTAAAGCTTTATATAGCGGGAAGTGACATTTAAGAGAAAACAACAAATGGCAATTTTTAATGAGATGAAAATGGTTTCTTTCCAGCCAAGTATGGGAAGTTGGTGGCTAGCCTGCGCCCCTCCCAGTGAGGTCAATTTCTGTGATATGTTTGAGGACGAGGGCAGGTGCCCGTCCCCGCCTTGCCAGGCCCAGCTGGAGTCGTGCCCTGGGTCACCAGGAGCAAGGGCTCCCAGTCGGCAGGGGAAGCAGACGGGGGACAAGCAGGGCTGATGCCCGTGTCATGGGGGCATGAGACAGGTGCTGGGGACCGAAGGGGTCCAGCGGGGGGGTGTGCCAGCAGGAAGGAAGGGGCGGTGCCAGCCGAGGGGACAGCAGTGACAGGGAAGGCGGGGAACAGGAGGTGGTGGGGCTGCCTCCGTTGGGTGAGGGATGGAGCGTCACGCTCCAGGACCCTGGGATCTGCCTGCTTGTCTGTGCACGTGGCTCTGAGCCAACCTGAGACTGGAATGTAGGTTGACCCAAAGGATAAATGCATGGGGCACGGAATGCCCCTTGCGATGGCTGGCACCCCTGGGGGTGCCCGTGGGTCAGTGGCAAACACGTGGTCGACAGTGGTGTTGGAGAGGCAGGCCCGGCACACGCCCAGACAACCCCATTGTCCTGCAGGGGCAGAGTGCACCGGGTGCTCAGCTTTTGCTCCCCTCCCAGGTACTTCTACTCCCGAAGGCTGGATATTTCCCTGACATCCGTGAAGTGCTTCCACAAGCTCGCCTCTGACTACAGGGCCCAGCAGCTGCAGAGCTTCTGCGCCAGCCTCTTTGCCATCCTCCTCCCTGAGGACCCCTCTTTCCAGACGTCCCTGGACCTCTACACCTATGCGCTGGCCACGCAGGACCCCATGCTGGAGGAGCTGTGCGTGCAGTTCCTGGCCTGGAACTTCAAGGCCCTGATGCAGGCCAAGGCCTGGCCAGGCGTGCCCACGGACCTGCTGCAGGTCCTGCTCTCCAGGAGTGAGCTGGCCGTGCCCAGCGAGCTGGCCCTGCTGACTGCCTTGGACGTGTGGAGCCGGGAGAATCAGCCTTCCCACAGGGAGGTGGAAAGCCTGGTGGAGAAGGTCCGGTTTCCCATGATACTGCCCGAGGACCTGTTCGAGCTGCAGTTTAACCTGTCCCTGTACTGGAGCCATGAGGCGCTGTTCCAGAAGAAGATCCTGCAGGCGCTCGAATTCCACACCGTGCCCTTGCGGCTGCTGGCCCAGTACAGAGGCCTGAACCTCACCGAGGATGCCTACCAGCCCCGGCTGTACACCTCGTCCACCTGGAGTGCCTCTGTCTCCGGCAATTCCTGGGGCTCATCTGGCTACTGGAACAACCCCTACCGGTCCTTCCAGACCCCACAGCACCCCAGCTTCCTGTTCCAGAACAGGCACATCTCCTGGTCTCTGGTCTACCTTCCCACCGTCCAGAGCTGCTGGAACTATGGGTTCTCATGCTCCTCGGACGAGGTCCCCCTCCTGCACCTCTCCAAGTCTGACTACTCGGAGCCCACCATCGGCTATGAAAACAAAGCCCTGATCCTCTGTGAGGGGCGCTTCGTGGCCCACGTCACCGACTTTGAGGGCCAGAAGGCCATGATCCCCAGCACCCCGGGCACCAACAGTTCCAGGAGCGCCTCCCTCTTCCCCTGCCCGGCAGGCTACTTCAGCAGCTTCCAAGCGGTCATCCGCCCCTTCTACCTGACCAACTCCTCAGGCGTGGACTAGACCGGAGCTTGGAGAAGCCAGGGGCCTCCCAGCGCCACTCCCCAGCCCCCCACCGCTGCTTCCCAGCTCCCAGCTGCTTCCTGTCTGCAGCCACCCCCAACGGCGACCACCAGAGGGCCCTCCTGTTTCCACTGATCTCTCTGAACTTAGAGAAAGTACTGGAAGGTTTCAGCTAATGCCCACCACTGTGCCTAGAAGTCCCGGTAACCCCCCCACCGTCCGGCTGGTTTCCAGATGGAGAAGCAGGGGAACCTGGGTGGGGCAGCTGTTGGATTTTCCACGCCGACTTTCACTTCCCTGTCCTCTGCTGTCCCCCATCTGAGATCACTAAAGTTGCATTGTGGCTCCCAAGTTCCCGCGTTGGTGCAGAGAGTCGTGAGTTCATTCTGCACTCAGATGTTGGGTGTGCTGGGCCCTGGGGCACAGAATGAGCAGGCACAGTCCCTGTCCTCATGAAGCTACGATCTGGGGGTCAGGACAAACACATGGGGTCATTAAAATTGGAATAACAGGTGATGAAAACCAAAGGAGGTGCGGGGGAAGGTGCGGGCTGGACCCACTTGGGGTTAGATCTCTGGGGGGAAATGAAGAATGAGAGCAGCGGGCGTGTGGAAATGGGGGGGAGGATGCGCTCCAGGGAGAAGGAGCGGCCCCAGCTCAGCACCGCGCCTCTGTCTGTCCTCGCACGCGTGCCCAGGAACGGGGACCCAGTGCCTGTTGAGAACAACCTTCATGCCCCTCAGCAAGGTGCCTGACCACAAATAAACAAGGCCTGTGCCAGGGCGGGCCATCCAGAGGGACCTGCAGAATCTAGGTGGGGGCGGAGGCTGAGCCGGGGCCCCGTGAGAATGCCCCCGCTGCGAGGGGAATGGGAACTCTGGACTGTCCCTGCTTCTCTGTGATACACGCTCCAGGCCCAGGGTCCCCGGTGGAAGCATCTGGTTGGCCGAACCCAGGCCATGTGCCCGCCGCTCTCCGCCGGCGTCTGAGCGCGAGCCTCTGGACCATCTTGGCCTCGGGAAGGGGAGGCGGTGCCAGGCTCAGCCAATGGGAGGGGGGTTCAGACGCTGGGCAGCAGGTCCCGCCACATGCTTCTTCCCCACTGTCACTGCAGATGCAAAAGCAGGGGCACAAAGCCTCCCGCCTGCCCCCCTCAACTCCCCCCCCTCCAATGGCGCACCCAGCTCCCGCTCCACCATCTTGGCCACTCCTGTGGCGGTCCCTTGATGTTGTCCAAGTCGATCATTTTACCTGCATCGCACGTTGACGACAGAGAGCAAACGTTGGCATAACCTGGACACAGCAGGGGACGCCGCCGGTGGAATTAGCCCCGTGGGGGCACCGACTGTGGCTCTCCTCTCCTACGCTGCCCTGGTCCCCGGGGCCCCTGCCTGTGAGGAAGCCCGCAGCCCGGGGACACTCGGCCCCTGCCCCCCGAGGATCCGCCCGAGTTCCTTCCACCCTCCGCATGCTTTTGCGCGGCAGCCCTGCTCCCTCGGCTCCCCTCGAGCCGCCTCTCTGCCCATTGGACTGGCCCGAGGGCATGGTGAGACTGGCACCTTCCAACTCAGTAGGACATGGAGGTGTCTCCTAGTGGAGACATTGGTCTCTCGGGTGTAAACTCCCTGACGCGGCAGGGCCCAGAGTTTCCGAGTGCGCCGCTGGTGACTAGCTGGACGGCTCGGGCACCGCCGGCTTCCATACCCGTGTTACTCCCTGGCTCCGTGAGAACAACGTACTGGCCACGGGCTCAGCGTGTGCCGTGGGCTGGAGAGCATTTGTTGACACTTTTGGCAGGAGATGATGGGGTTTATAAGGACTCTGGAAGGAGGGTGGTTCCGGGCCCAGCTGACACGCGTCTGGATCCAGGGTCTTCCACCTTTCGTCACCGTCATCCCGAGGCTGCTCATGCTGAATCCCCGGGCCTTGGCTCCTGCATGAGTGGGGGGCGGCCTCTGTGCTGTTCGGCTAGTCCAGGGTCAGTAGCACTAAGACCAGTATGACAGTTGAGGAGGGCCAATCCCAATCTGGAATAAATGTCAGTTCCTCGGCTAGAAGGTGTCTACCATGACCAAGTGCCATGGGGAGCCTCATAAGCCGCCGGATGAGGGCTCAGAAGCAAAGGTCAGATTACATCAGCCGGGGTGACCAGGCTAGGGCCAGCCCAGGCAAAGCCTCCCTCCCTGCCACCAAGGCCACCCGGAGAGCCAAAAGAGCAGGCCCTTGTGGCTGGGGAGGGGCCGAGATAGCCCCAAAGCAGACTGCCAGACTCCTGTGGGGGAGAGTCTATGCTGCAGGGGGGCCTTTCCATGAACAGTCACCAGACATAAACGTCCTCGTCCTCTGTGACCATTCCAAGACATCTGTCTTCGTCTAGTTCCCAAAGCCTGCTGTCCCTCCTCCCCCATCCTACTCCTTCCATCCCAGGCTCTCTGACCAAACCCCTCGCCTCCTCCACAGGCAAGGTAGCTCCAGACCCTCTTCCCTGTACCCAGATGGAGAGTAAGATGTCTGCTCAACCTTCAGTCCCTAAGGGAGGGCCACAATGCCTGTGGTGCACCTGAAACCAGGCTTGCATTTTCCCCATGAGCCTGTAGGGGGCCGAGGGAGCGGGGGCTGAGATGCAGGATAGCAGCAGTTTGGAGGTGCGAGTCACCCATGCCTCCGGGGCTTGGCTGGGCCACTGCCTGCTGCTGGTGGCTCAGATCCCGTCTAGTTCATGGAGGGCGGCTCAGGACCCATGTTCAGGTGTTGGGGCCCAAAGCTGGTCGTGGCTTGGAAGAAGAGAGGTTCCCTGCTGACAAGGGCATGGCATGACTTGACTCCAAACCCCCAGACACCTCCTGGGTGGTCATCCCGCCAGGCCCCCTGCGCTCCCCAGTGCGCCTTTGTGAATCTCAAGCACCCCTGGGTTAGCAGCTCATGAAGGCACCTGTTCTGGTCCTGAGCACCTCACGGGCAGCTAGCCACATCCTCCCCCTTGCAGTCGGGAAGCCCCTGCCACCTGGCGCCTCCCCCCATCCCTGTCCCCGGACGTTCAGGGAAGACAGCTGTCCAGGTCTGTCCAGATGAGAGGCTACGGATTAACTGCAGAGGTGCACACTTCAGGGTCCTGGGTCCTGGGTTCCTTTCTCTGCATCGTAGCGAGGAGTTCATGGATCTCCGGGAGTCCCGTTGTCCATCAACCAGTTGAGACAGTTAGCACGACTCTCAGACACTCGAGCAATGAAGCCAGATCTCTGATGGATGCACCTGTATTGGGTATTTTTAGCTTTGGCTTCATCTAATGAAAACCCAACATAGCGGTGACTTATATGAGATACTTTCTTTTTCTCTCACATAGGAGAGATGAGGCAGTCTTTCTGGAGGTAGGCACCTCCTCTTTCCACACCACTGTCTCAGCATGTGACTGCCATCCTCAAGGTTACTTCATGGTCCATAATGGCTCCTGGGGTTCCAGCCATTATGTCTGCCTTTCGGGAAGCGGGAAGGAGGTAGCAGAAAGGGACAAAAGGTGTGTATCCCCTGACGCTGAGTGCATCTTTACGTTTTGCATGTAAGGTGGCTCACTTGCTTCACCCTTGCTTCAGTCCCATTGGGAACAACTGCCCTGAGCCTACAATCCTTAAATACACTTTGTTCTTCATGCTATTTTATGGGCAGCAATAGGGTGCCCAACATTTTGCCTCCAGTGGGTACTTCAGTCCAGGTGACCACAGGCAGTAACTGAATCAGCTGGTTTGCACTGCACTCAATACCAGATTTCTGTCCTGTGTGCCCGTGGAATTTTGAGAGACAGTTTTACTGGTTTATAACATATACGTATATTTGTACGTATCTTTATAGATAGATGCATATAATTATATACACATATATGTATAAAGTCTTCCTCACTTCCCTCAGCCCCAGAGGTTCCCTCATGCCTCCTCCCGGGGTACTACCGCACCCCCACCCCCATAACCACTGTTCTGACTTCTGTCAACACTGAACCTCACGTAAATCGAATCATAGAGTACGTACCCTTCGGCGTCAGCCTTCTTGGGCTCAGTATTTTGTCTATGAGGTTCGTGCGTGTCGTTCCACGCAGCAAAGCAGAATTCCATTATATGAATTTGCCACAATTTTCCAACCTAGTCCACAGCTGATGAGCATCAGGGTTGTGTCCAGCATTGTTGTATTCTGAATAAAGCCTCTGTGAGCATTCTTGCGCGTGCCTTTTGGAGGACAGGTGGACTCACTTGTCTCGGGGGTACCCCTAGGAGTGGAGTTGACGGGGTGTTCGTTTCGCTTTCGTGGACGCTGCCAAACCCTCTTCCTTGGTGACAGTGCCAGTGCCCCCACCCCCACGGCGTGGGAGAGCCCCGCTGCCCCGCGTTGTCACCAGCACCGCATGCAGTGGGTCTTTGGGTGTTTCTCTGCTTTCAGCCCAATGTTCTCTGAGGGCCGCTCACCTGGGATCCATTCCCAGCACCAGTGTCTACACCAGCCACTGCTCCTAGTTGCAAACAACAGAACAACTCTGGTGAATCTAAGCAGAAGAGGGTTTATGGAAGGAATTAGAAAGCTCGCGGAATGGATGGAAAGGCTGAAGAACCAGGCTTGGGGACTGAGCAACAATTAAGGAAGTTCGTATTTCAGGTAACTGGCCCACTAACAAACCAGTCCACCATTCGTGTGCACATGGCCCTAGGGAATTGTAGTCTGGGCTGGCTTCTGCTGGGATGCTCCTCTTTGCTCCCACAAGGTTGGCTGGGCTCCTCATGTCGGGGGCCTCACCTGGGTGGGACAGCTGGGAGCATGGGTCCCCTCTCTCCATGGGGTCTCTCATCCTGGTGAATGCTAACGCAGGCTTGGTCACGTGGGGGCAGAGCTCCACGATACGAGGCCACCATAGATCCAAGGGTGGATCCTGTCGGGGGGGCTGCCATTTGATTCATTATCTTTTAGATTTTATTTATTTATTTGAGAGAGTGAGCACAAGCCGGGGCGGGGGAGGGGCAGAGAGAGAAGCAGGCTCCCCGCTGAGCAGGGAGCCCGATGCGGGGCTCAATCCCAGGACCCCGGGATCGTGACCTGAGCGGAAGGCAGATGCTTCACCGATGGAGCCCCCTGGGTGCCCCGGGAGCTGCCATCCGAAATCAGCCATAGCCGAGAGGCTGAGGATGGCTGGACCCCGGTAGCAAGGCTGGAACTGAAACCACCGGCGCCCCACCACGGACATGCTCACTGTCCCGGGGAGCCTGGGTTCCGGATGTCCAGTGTCCAGTCCAGCACTGTCGCCGTGCTCCCTCAGCAAGCGCCCAGCCACGTGCTGCCCGCCCGAGAGGCCCCCTGGGAGCAGCGGCCCGGTCTCAGCCCACACAGCGGCAGGTGTGCCAGACGCAGGAGGGAGATGGGGGGCACGTTTGAATACATGTGAAACATTACAGCCTCTGTGGAGGGGACGAGGCGAGTATCACGCAGCTGTTCAGAGCGACTGTGTGGCCCCACATGTGTGCACGAGAGCTTCCCAGACACAACATCGAGTTAGACCGACAGACAAGAAAGCTGCAGAACATTCCCAGCTGTCTCCCAGGTCTCCATCCCCCCAACCCCCCAACCCTTCCCAAAATGACCCAGGTGTTCCTTCCGGGGCCACCCCTCCCCCACTGGGCCGCGTGGGGTGATCCCAGGGAAGGGCCGAGGGGAGCCCCCCACCCTCTCCGCCACAGTTACTGGTTTGGGGTGAGGAGCATGGGACCCGTGTTTGTGTTTCTGCTGGGGGAGGGGATGCGCGGCCCACCCCTTGACCCCGAGAATACTTGTGTATCCCTTGTGCAATGAAAGGTTTTTATTGTCTGGTTTTAACTTTTTTTTTTTTTTTTTTTTTTTATTGAGGAAATCTGACACAAGGGAAAGTTTTTTAAAAAGCAGTCCCCTTGCTGCTCAGGCCCTCACGCCTCGGGCTTCGGCCACGACTTGCTCAGGGCGCCCTGAAATGCGCGCTGGCTTCCTTGTGGCCCCGGGCGAAGGTGGCGGGCCCTGGGCCCCAGTGAGAGCTGGACAGAAAAGGTTTGATGTGGCAGCAGCTGATCCTCTGAAAGAATGTTGCTGGGGGACCGCCAGAGCTCGGCGCCAAGCATGTGGTCGTTGCAAAACGGCAGGGAAAGAACGCAGAGCCCTGTTCCCGGCCCCGCCTCCCGCACGGCCGCCGCCGCCCCCCGGGGGCTCGGTGCACGCAGAGCCCGCACCCCCTGCGCGCTTCCGCGGCCTGCCGTCGTGCAGCGGGCCAGGGGTCAGCTGCCGGGGTCTCTGCCGACCAGAGACAAACACCCCCGGCGAGTCCCCGAGGGAGAAGAGACGCAGGGGCTTGGGGGCACCGCAGGCTGTGACCTCCTGGGAGAGAGGGAGGGGGTCCTGGAGGCGGTGGGCGCAGAGTCAATATGAGGAAGCATGGGACGGAGGGTCTGGGGGGCCAGGTCAGCAGCCAGAGGGGCTGCGGGGCCCCAGGCTGAGGCAGGAACAGCATCCCCACCTGAGTCACCGGGCTTGGGTGCTCCTGAGTGGAACCTGCCCAGCAGGGACAGCCAGCACTGGCACCTGCGACCCCCATGCGCCCCCTAGAGCCGGCCTCCAGCCCTGCTGAGGTAGGGGGCCCACCGCGGCCTGTCTGCCCGCGTCAGATCCAGGGGGCTGCGCGCCTTCCAGGCCAGACTCCGGAGGGGCGGGAATCCAGGCCTGCGTTAGTTTCCCCGGGGCTCCCGGTGCAAGTCGCCCCCCCACGCGCGGCTGAAAATGACACCTCTCCCAGTTCTAGAGGGCACAGGGCAGAATCAAGATGTGGGCAGGGCTGGTTCTTTCTGGAGGCTCCCAGGGCGGGTGGGACCTGTGTCCTAGCTTCTGCGGGCTGCAGGCGATCCCTGGGGTGTGGAGGCATGGCTCCCATCTCTGCGGCCGTCAGCACGACCCCCTGTGTCTCCCGCCTCCCTGCCCTTTCTCTCATAAGGGTGCCGTTGACTGGATTCAGGGCCCCCTACATCCAGGGGGAGTTCATCTCCAGGTCCTTGATTTAGTTTCATCTCCGAAGACCTTTTCCAAACATGGTCACATCCATGGGTCCTGGGGGTCAGAACGTAGACATATCTTTTGGGAGAACACCATCACCCCACCATGGGGCTATTCAGAGTCCGGGCGCAAGGTTGGATCTGCTCTTGCATGCCTTCCCTAATCCGATCCCTGCTGGTGCTGAGGAGAGGCGTCCTGGTCCCAAGGGGGAGCTCCTGCCTTCCTACCACAGCACCCTTGGGTGCCCAGAGCCGGATGGGGGCCTCTGGCACTTCTTCTCTCACTTGAAAATGCCAGGCTCTCTCCCCTCCTGGTAGCTGGGGACGGACATTCAGACCTGAAACATCTCGCCCTTCTTGGCATCAGCTTTCTTTGAGTCAGGGACTCTCCCATCCAACTTCATGAGACCCCCGTGCCTGGCGAGTTTCCTGGCCACCTCGGCACACAGGAGCTGGTGCCCACTCCCGCCCATGCCAGGCCCTGGGAAGTGACCGAGAAGCTGACCCTTGGACACTGCAGGAGAGTCTGATCCATCAGCGAGCTCCCGGAGACTGGCGAGGGGGTTGGGTGGATCATGGACCATGGACCATGACATCTTTCAAAGATCCGAGGGCCGAGGCAGGGAAGCCACTGAGAGGTTTTGGTTTAATGTGACCAGGCACATTCTAACCATCAGAATGGGCTGGGAATGGATGGCTGGCGCTTGGGGACATCCTCGGGGCCTGAGACTGGGCCGGCGGGCCAGAGACCTGGGCCCCAGTCCTCAGCTGCGGAGCTGAGCAGACGGGGGCCCCTCTCCCCCGCCCTCCAGGCTCCTCTTGTGCAGAGGGGACCCTGCCGGCTTCTGAAGACCTCTGCCTTCTTTCCATCTCTGAAGTCCCCACCCTGAACCCAGGGCAACCTCCCCTTCCTTTCCAGAGCCTCCCGGTGACCCAGTTTGGCCAGCACACATTTCCAGTGCTGCCTGAGCACCAGGGGGAAGCTGGGTGGACTTCTTGGAATTGTAACAAAACAACACCGTGTGTGCACCAGGGAGAGGGGTCCCCCGTCCTCCTGGAGCAGTTAAGGGTAGGATGACTCACTGCAAGTGCACAGCCTGATGGACCAGAGGTCTGGTGGCCCCAGTCGGGTGGAGGGCAGCCAGGTGCATCCCTAACAGAGATCCCTTCCCGAGGAAAGAAGCTTCTCCAACCACCAACACCCACCCCCAAATCCTGCTCTGGTCAACAGAACTCCTTTCCCTTCTTAGAGCGCCCACAGATGATTTCTTCTTCTGGAACATTCTTTCCCTTCCTCTCTACCAGGTAATTCCCATGCTTCCTTCAGGTCTGGGGGCCTCTCAGATCTCAGGGCTCTGGCGGAAAGGGGCCTGAGTTTCTGCATCTCCAACCAGCTCCCTCAGACACATGACCTCTGGGAACACACTTCTGTGTGTCCAGCACCGAGTCAGCCGCCCTGCCCTGTGCCCGCGACGTGATACAGCCCCCTGCAGTGATCCCTCCAAGGGGCACGGCCGTCCCCGCGGCCACCGGCCAGAATTCATCCTCCCGTGGTCAGATCACAGGAACACTCAGCACAGAGCAGGAACACGGTCAACCCCTAACTCTTGGTTGAATGAAGGAGCCAACCCGTGTGTTCAAACACATGGTCAGTCAGACCTGCCCCCGTCTCTGCTCCCGCATCTGCACCCAAGGGGAAAAACCCCAACTCTTACAACACGAATCTCATGTACAGTCGTAAGGAGAAGAAGCAAAGCGGGCTGTGGAACGTTGGGCCAGCTTAGGTCAGCTTCACACGGGATCATCTAAACCAGCGGTTTTCAAAGTGGGGTCCCTGATCAGCAGCGTCAGCGTGGCCTGGGAAACTTGTCAGCAGTGCAAATTCTCGGGACGGCCCCAGTCCTACCGGGGAGGGGGCCCTGGGCAGGGCGCGACCCTGCGCTCCCGGAGCCCCCCCGAGACTCCAGCGCACTCGAGTGAGTGCAGAGCCATGGGTCTACGCTGGTGACAGCTTCCGTGGCTGCCGTGGGGACCCCCGGGGGCTCTGAGAGCTGCTGATACCCCACCCTCTGCGCTGTCCTCACAACACCTCTGACACTGAACCAGAGGTTTAGCCGACCCTCCCTCCTCACCCCTCCTGCGTGGCTTCATTGTCACTAACACTGCTCCAGCCCTCAGACACCGGCTGCCTGGAGTCAGCACAGACCCCGCAGGTGAAGGGCTCCGTCCCACGAGACCGCCCCCCACTTCAGTTGCCAATCGCAAGTCCCAGGGGCGTCCCCACGACCCCCTCCTCGGGTTTGATCCTTTGCTAAAAGGGCCCACGGAGCTCAGGGAAACACTTTACTTACTGTTACCAGTTTATGATAAAGGATACAAGGCTGGAACAGCCACAGGGGAGAGAGGCGCACCAAGGTATGGGGGGAGGAGCGTGGGCGTGCAACCTTCCCGGCACCCAGAAGCTCCCGAACCCCGTCATGTAGGGGTTTTCATGGAGGTTTCATTACATAGGCATCTTTGGTTGGATCATGGCCGCTGGTGACCAGCTGGCCCTCCGGCCCCTCTCCCCTAGCCAGAGGTCTTGGGGAGGTGCTGAAAGCTCCAACTCTAATCACATGCTTGGTTCCTCTGGCAACCAGCCCCCATCCTCCGACCTAATAGACATGTCTTATATCAGGATATCACAGCCCCACCACCCCGTTCTGGCTGGGTCGCTAGGTCCTGGTTCCCTGGTTCATCTTCTTTGCCCTGCAGTGAGAGGGAAGGTGGGAGGGAGGGGGCTGGGCGGGAGAGGCAGGGGCCGGCCAGGCGTCTGGGCAGCATTGCTCAGTGGAGGCGGGGAGCGCTCCCAGGTGGCGAGAGTAGGGGGGACCGGCCTCTCTGGGCCAGAACCTCGCCTGCGAGCAGGGAGGCTGGGAGGGGACAGTGGCCAAGGCAGCTCCTTACGATTCCGTGTGTGGTGTGCTGAGCAGCTGTTCCCCATTAGCCCAGCCCTTTCTGGGGAGCCGCGTGCGAGAGGCTTCTGCTTCAGTCGCAGCAGACCCCGTGCGGGGATGGGTAGCACAGGAGGAGCGTTGCCTTGGCAACACAAAGACTTGGGGGTGGCGCCGGTAACCAGGGCTGCTTTTGACCTTCGCCATTTCATGGGGCTGGTGGCTCTCTCGTCTCCCTGCTCCGCCACTGGGGCCCGTCCCAAGTCTGCGGTGAGATGCCGTCCCCAAGGGAGGCCTTTGGCGCCCCCTCCCCACCCTCCTGTCTGCGAGGGCAGTGAAGGCAGGTTCACCAGGAGGCACAGAGGAATCCCGTGCCCACCGGAAAGCACCTGACCCGAAGCCGAGTCCCCGCTCGTACCAGCCTCACCGCGTGGCCCCTGGGCCACACCCTCTGCGCCCTCCGCACCTGCAACCCGACGGGCGAGGTGACCTCTGAGTTCCAGGCGGGCCGACACAGAAGGAGGTGAGACAGCCTCCAGGCTTGACTCCAGTCTCAGCTGTGTGGCCTGAGGCAGGAGGCTTCACCTCTCTGAGCCTCGGCTGGGAGTCTTTAACGGGGGCGCGGATGTACCATCTCTCTCCAGGGACTGTCGTCAGTACCACGTGGGAGGCTGAAGGCTCCCATTGTCACGGTCCCCTTATCATGATGGTGAGGGCGTGTCCTGGCGTGCTCCAGCAGGTGGCCACAGACGGGTGGCTTCTGAACAACCAGGCTGGACGTGTCGGGTGGGAGCCCTCTCCCTGGTTCGCAGATAGCCATCTTTTTCACTGCGTCCTCGCAGGGAGGAAGGGGCGAGAGAGGCCCTGGGGTCCCTTTTATAAGGTCACTAATCCCATCTATGAGGCCCTGCCCTCATGACCTGATCACCTCCCAGAGTGATACTGTCACAGTGGGGGTTAGTTTCCAACGTGTGAATTTGGGGGAGTTACTCAGTTTATGTGTTATGTGTCTCCTCTCGTCATTACCAGATGCTTCTGGAGGTCCAGCTCTGTGCTAGGCCATCCGGGAATCTTTACTCTCTTTTTTTTTTTTTTAAGATTTTTATTTATTTATTTGACAGAGAGAGAGACAGTGAGAGAGGGAACACAAGCAGGGGGAGTGGGAGAGGGAGAAGCAGGCTTCCCGCTGAGCAAGGAGCCCGATGCGGGGCTCGATCCCAGGACCCCGGGATCATGACCTGAGCCGAAGGCAGACGCCCAACGACTGAGCCACCCAGGCACCCCCGGGAATCTTTACTCTTTTAGAGACCCAGGTTAGAGACCCCAGTGCCCTCCCACCCCAGGCCTAGCCATAAACTTCCCCCTACCACCCACTTTGGATTACAGGCACTGTTGAACATTTGGGGTCCAGGCTTCACAAAAATTCAAAGGCTCTGCATTGACTGGGGTTCAGGGAGGAGAGGCGAGCCGGCCCTTGTTGGCACCTAGACCACCCTGTAGCCAGGCAGGCTCCGGCAGCCTGGGTGGGTCTGGTCTGCCCTCCTCGGCGGCCCTGGCCTGGAGAAGTGAGGAGGACTCGCCCCTGACCACACGCGGACCAGGCCAGCTTCCCCCACCCTGCTTGGCTGAGCAGCTCCCTTGGACCTTGGTGGGGTCCGTTGGAGGCATGCTTGGGCAGCCTGCCTGATCTCATGCAAGGTCCGAGGGCTTCTGAAAACGCTTAAAAGTGTCCGCTCCTTTAAGAATGATTTTCTTCGTTTTGGCCCAGTGGGGTGTTTCTGGGCTGTGGGCTGCCCAAGCCCTGGGCGCCTGTGTTCATTCACCCAGGTAGGGAGGAGGCCAGGCCGGGAGGACCTGGCCATGGTGTCCTCGGAGAAGTGGGTCTCAGGGGCTTGTCCTGAGTTTCCTGGGGGGTGGGGGTGCGCACCCTCCAGCCCAGGAGGAAAGGGGGCCAGTTAGGTGGGTCCCCTCCCACAGCCAGGGTGGCCGGGCCGTCACAGCCCTTGACGCTGACCACCACGGCACCTGCTCCCCACCCGAGGTCAAGAGGGCACCCCCAGGAAGGATCCAGAGAGAGAGGGGTCCCCGAGGGCCAAGAGGAGGAAAACTAGCTGGGCCCCTTTAAGAATCCGCCTTGCCAGAGGAGAGAAAATGCAGAGCAAGGCCTTTGGTAAACATCCGAGGGCTTGCAGTAACAGCTACCAGCTGTGCGAGGGGGCGCTGGGGGGCGGGGAGGCGGCCCCAGCTCGGCTGGAGGGTGGGATGGGCTGAGGTCAGTCTGGGTGGGGACCAACCAAGAACAAATGTAGGGAGGACAACGGGCTGAAACAGAGAGAGTCGCTTGTTCGAGGGCCGTGAGCGGTGGCGAGCTGCGAAGCTGCTGAGCCACCTGGGCCTAGAAGTTTCCACTGCCCTCAGGGTCTTTTCCCAGATCCTGCTGGGAGATCTCGAACCCCTCTGGCAACCAGACGGTGAGGACAGTGGGAAGGATGGTTTCAGTGCCATGGGGGCAGAGGGGACAGGGGGAGGGAAGGTTGGTGCCACTTTCTTCAAGCCACTCCCATAGTTAAGTTGTCCGGGTCTTCATCCGACAGGGGCGGTGTTTGGGATCTCGTTCTATCGCGAGTAGTACCAAGCACGGCCCCTGTGAACTGTCCCTCGGCAATGCCCTGCTCCAGACCCATCACCTTGACCCTCACCTTCTCTTGCCTGGAAGCTTGGCTGCCGTGCCCTGAGTGGCCTGCCTGCCTTCCAGCTGTCACCAGCCCAGCGTCATGGAGCCATCATGGTTATTGTTCTCAAGTACCCGATGGAGACACTGCTCTCTGCTTAGATGCAGATGATGGCTCCCTGTTAGTGAGAGGAGCTCCATCAGTCAGGATGCTTTGGGTTATGAGAACGAACCCAATTCAGAAAGGTTTAACCTCTGGAGAGGGTGTTTTGTTGGCATTAACTGGGAAGTGCAGAAGCCGGGTGGCTTCGTGGCTAGCCGAGCCATCAGTTCAGCCATGTCCAGGGGACCTGGTGCAAGGCTACCCCTCCTTTCTGCCTCCTGTAGCAGCAACTTTATCCTCACACTGCTTTCCTCGTGGTGCCAAAGTGGCTGCCGTGGCTCTGGCTGTATACCACATTTAAAAGGCAGAATGAACCCCTTTTTCAGAACTCCTGTTCTGATTAGCTATTTCTGTATAACAAATCACCCCAAAACCTAGTGACCTAATCTTATATTTTGGTCACAAATCTGTGATCTGGGCTCAGCAAGAACAAGTTCATCCTTGTTCCATGTGGCATCAGCTGGAGCAGATGGGCTGGTGTCTGGAGGATCTGTTTCAAGATGGCTCCCTCACATGGTTGACATGTGGCTGTGGCAGCTGGCCGGGAACTCAGCCGGGGCTATGGCCTGGGGGCCTCGGCTCCTCCTCGCGGAGAGCTGCTTGGGTTCCCAAGAAGACGAGGCAGAAGTGCATGGCATTTTTATGCCCCGGCCTTGGAAGTCAGGCAACATCACTCCCATTGGTCTCTGTGGGCTGAGGTGTCACAAAGCACCCCCCAGAGTCGAGGGGGGGGCGCTGCAGATGCCACCACTTACTGGCAGAGTGTCGGGGTTGCACTGATGAGGAGCAGTGTGATGGGAGCTGTTGTTGTGGCCATCTTCGAAAATATGATCTGCTGCGACCCCCCACAAACATCTCCTCCGTTCTCACTGGGCCAGTTTGAAGCATGGGCCCAGCACGAAACTGGTAACTGAGGTCAGGGGACAGGTTGTGGAGCCAAGGAAGACTCGGCTCTCCCCACGGTGTCTGGACTGTGTGGGGAGGTGTGGATCCCGAACAAAACCAGCAGAGTCCCCCAGAGAAAGGAACAAGGAGCTCAGGATGCGATCACAGTGCCCCTACAGCCACGTTCATTGAGCGCTTCGTCCACACCAGGGACCCTGCTGAGGGCTTGATACTCATTCAGTTGATTACTTCTCACCACAATTCAGTGGACTGGGGCTGTTGTCCTCCAGCCCCAGTTCACTTTATAAAAACCAAGGTTTGTAACTTGCTCAAGTTCACAAGGCCAGAAGACAGCAGAGACAGAGTCAAAGGTCAGGTCCATATGGTGCTGAGTCTACACCACTACCCAGTCCCTAGCAGAGTTCAAGACTTCGGGTTTGTGGCTGAAGAGAGCGACTTGAACATGGAACATAGTCTTGAACCAACACAGTCTGGTGCACTGGCAGCTATTTTGTGACCATGAGGCAATCCAGTTTGAGAAAGAAGCAGATGCATGGAGGAGGGGAGGACCTTGATCAAACATGGCAATGCTTGCCGTCCCTGGGGACTCTCCAGGTAAGCGAGCCAGTAAACCTACTTTACCATTTAAGACTCTATATGTTTGGTGCATAGTTATTTATAATTGATAGTATCTTAACCAATACAGGAGGCTATTGTAATATTTTTCCTGTTTCATTGTGGGATTGTCTCTACAAGTGGCTTAGGAACAGGGACCAGGCCTCAAGCATTTCTCCATCCCCAGTGCCCAGCACAGCACATGACTGTCTATTTTTTGAACCATACTTGAAGACAATTGAGAGCAGGTGGAGCTATTTTTCCAGAATTTTGGGGTGTTTCTATGATAACTGCCCTCTCCTCTCTGCTTCTGTACCTGGCGAGGTTCATTCACTGCCTCTCATTTTCAAAGCCCAAACACAGAACCTATGTTGTGACTGAGTCCCTCAAGATGTGACTTTGGTCCAAGAAGGGCAGGGGAGCCATGGAGCGAGTGTGCGGGGAGCAGGGGTGCGGCAGGAGGAGGCCAGCCTTGGTGCTTCTCTGTTCTCAACACAGTGCACGGTGGCAGACGTGGCCTCGCTCCCGGAACAGCCTTCACCCCAGGATGCGAAGCCATGCTTCAAGGCTAACTCCACAAGGCAATTTCCTCCCGCTCGCCGGGCCTATCAGGGAGCTTTGGCACACAAAGCTTCGCCGAGCATGATAAAAGAAAAACAGACTGTGTGTTGTGAGAATATTTCTGAGAAAAGCATGCTGGCCAGCTCCTTCTGCAGCCTGCCCTTCTCCAGGGTGCGGGCACCCAGCCGGTCAGGGTCCATCTGCAGGCCAGTCTCGGAGTGGTGGCCACCTGTCTTCCCCACCTGCGAGAAACTGGCGTCTGTTGTGACACTGGGTCTCTATGTGGTCTGCCCGTAAAAGAAAACTCCCAACTCAGCAGGTGTAGACAAGAATAGTTTGAAAATCTCACCTGACAGGGAGCCCAGAGCCAGAGTCCCCGGGCGTGTTCAGTCCTGCCCGTCACTGACGGACCTCGGTGTCCTTACCCAGTGACATCACGATGTTGGACCTTTTCTTGCTGTCCTGAAGGCAGTGGGACCTTCCTTTAGAGGTCCCCTGCGCTTCTGTTGTGGGCGCTTCCCCAGGAAGGCGCGGGGACTGTCGGGCCAACTCTGGATCCTCCTCCAGAGGCTGAGCAGTTTAGGCAGAGGGGATCCCTCTGAGATGGTCACCCGATAGAGATAAGTACAAACAGTGGGTGAGGAATTAAAAGGTAATCTGAACTAGGCAGTGACCGCGTATTTTCTAAGTAAATAAAATCATCTTTGCAAAAATGACTGGACAGGTTTTTGGCAAGTTGTGTGTTTGAGCCGGCCTGACCTAAAATAGAAGCCTGGCGGAATGAATCCCAGGGCTAGCGTCGGGACTGAGGTCTGAGGGGGGAGTGTCCGGAGGGGCCACGCAGGAGATGGTGCTCCTGGGCTGGTGCTGTTCCGTTTGTTGTTCTGGATGGCGGTCACGTGGCAAGCTCACTTTGCAGGGATGTACCAAGCTCCACCCTTAAGATCTGTGCACTTCTCTGTGCATATGTTGTATTTCAATAAAAAGTGGCTTTGGAGCTCTCTATCCAGGGGACACATGACATTCCCTTTAAAGGGTGGGTCAGAGGCAGCTGAAGCTTGTGGGGTGACCCGTCCGAGGGCAGGATCACAGAGCATCGCACCTGTCACGTCACCCCCGCAAGAGGAAATCAGCAGGGGCTTTAGATCTGAGCCCCAAGTGCAAACGGACACGCCGCTCCCCTTGCATGTGGCGACAAGGGCCACAGCGGGCCTGGATGTGGCCGGCGATGCTCCTGAGCGGTGCTGGGGAGGCCCGTCGTGTGGTCACAGGTCTGAGATGGCTGTGCTGGGTGCCCTCCTCGGGAGCTTGGGCTGGCCCTGGGACTCTGCCTTTCCGAGATTGTCACACCCTGCTTGGGACTGGCTGCCCGCACGCCAGCCTTCGGTAGATGCCTGCCTGTGGCTTGTCACCCAGGATGTCAGGGCTGCCCGGCCCTCGAGCCACAGGTCTCCCCATCAAACCCACACAGTCCCAAAGAACACAGCAACCACATTATTTCATAACATGCATGCAGATCAGACCCTGTGGGAGACTTCCAGGCCACAGGGCTCGCAAGCCCACCGATGCCAGGGCTTCCTACAGATGGACGCCCTCCGTGGTTCCTGGCTGGTTCTGTCTCCTGCCAAGGGTTGGATGGATGGAGGATCTCAGCAGCACCGGTAGAATGGCCCAGACCTAGCCTCGTTCCTCATAGGCTGCCTGTTTTCCTCCATAATCCCCCAAACAAAGATGCTCTTATTCGTCTCATGTATGGGAGGGCAGCAGCTAGCCTGTCCAGACCCCAGAAGAGAAGCGTGGTTCCATCCCACTAGGGGGGGCACCTGGGGCCCGAAGGCACCAGGCCGGGCCAAGACCCGGGTGCCCCACGGGGACAAGATGACATCCGGTGGGTGATCCTCAAGCCGGGCTACGTGTCCTCTCTCAGCGAATGTCACTTTCAGGGAAACACTAAACTTGTCAGGGTGGGATGAACAGGTGGCACACGGGGGATTTGAGGGTATTGAAACTATCCTGTATGGGGCGCCTGGGTGGCTCAGTCGGTTAAGCGACTGCCTTCGGCTCAGGTCATGATCCCGGAGTCCCGGGATCGAGTCCCACATCGGGCTCCCTGCTCGGCAGGGAGTCTGCTTCTCCCTCTGACCCTCCTCCCTCTCATGCTCTCTGTCTCTCATTCTCTCTCTCAAATAAATAATTAAAATCTTAAAAAAAAAAAAAAAGAAACTATCCTGTATGATAACGTCCTGGTGAATGTACATTGTCATACACTGTCCAAACCTGTACAGTGTACAACACCAAGATGACCTCTAATATCAACTATGGACTCTAGTTAATACGTTACCAGTATTGGTCTAATCGAGCAATGGACCACCTGTGTGTGCGTCCCAGAACTCATGTTGAAATCCTGCCCCCCCACGTGATGGTGTTAGGAGGGGGATCCTTTGGGAGGTGATCAGGCCATGAGGGGGGGAGCACCGCGATGGGGTTAGTGCCCTCGCCCAGGAGACCCCTTGGCCCCTCCCGCCACATGAGGACACAGCGGGAAGGCACTTATGAAGCAGGAGGCGGGCTCTCACCCTGATCTCAGGCCTCCAGCCTCCAGACCTGTGAGAAACAGGTGCTTGCTGCCCTTCCGCATCTATGGCAGCGCCCTAACAGACCAAGAAATCGTGACCGACGCGTCACACTGCGTAAGGCGACAGCAACAGGGAACACCGTGGGGTTGGGGCACGGGAAATCTGTACTATGTGCTCCATTTTCTGTAAAATTAACCCACCCTAAAAATTAAGCTCTATTCGATAAAAACAATGAATAATAAAGATTTATTGAAAGCATCGCTCTTGAGTCCTCGGCAGGACCCCCCAACCCGTGTCCCAGCCCGCCTTGCTCGGCGCCCGTGGCAGCCGCCCCCTCCCCATGGCGTGCCCATGTTGTCACTCCAACCCAGCCCGTGTGTTTGACTCTCCCACCTTTTCCCGCCCCCCTCGTCTTCCCGATGGCTTTAATTTTGTGCGCTCTTCTGCCAGCAAGACTCTGCCTTTTGCCAGCCCGAGAACAAGAAGCCAACCTCACCTCCTGTTCTCTCCCCCTGCCCCCCCATGACTCCCCACCTGGGGCCACACCAGCAGATCCTCCGGTTCCGGGGGCGGAGTGGGGCTGGGGCAGCATCAGTACTCGACCGCTGGGGGTTGTCCTGCCCAAAGGGAGATGATGGGCACAAAGGAGCTGGTGGGGACGCCGTGGGGAGCCACTGGCTTCTACTCTGAGCCTTGCTGCTCAGATCACCGTGCGTGAGTGTGGTTCTCCGAGTGAGCGGGAGTAGCCAGGTGCCACCAAAGCTCTTTTCCTGGGAGTGAGTGTCCCGAACCTTCGCCTCCTCTTCCCATCTTGTCCCCGATGTCCCCCTGACAAGCCTGAGCAGCTGTCCCTGTCAGTCCAGGGAAAACCTGTGCCCTTAGCTGTCACCCCCATCTCCCCTCTCCCTGCCGCTCAGAGCCTGGCAACCCTACTGTACCTTCGGTCTCTACAGACCTACCTGTTCCGGACATTTCAGACGAAAGGACTCATTTGACAGGTGGCCTTTTGTGACCAGCTTCTTCCACCCGGCGCACTTCTGAGGCTCATCCCTGTCGCAGCAGATGGCAGTGATCCGTTCTTCTTACGGCCACATAATATTCCATCTTATAGATGCACCATATTTTTACCCAGTCATCATTTGATGGGCATTTGGGTGGTTTCCAGTTCTTGTTGGAACGAATCTACCATGCACACTTAAGCCTCTTCCGAGCGCTGTCTGGCGCTTCCTGTGTCTCCTGCTCCCCCCTGGCCCCACTGGGATATCACCACCATTACTGCTGCTGCTGACTCCCACCCACCAAGCACTCGCCACGTCCGGGTTCCCAACCGCGCTCTTGCTCATGCCAACAAATGGGAGTCCCGCCATACCCTGAGAAGCGGGGCCCGTACTGAAGTTTCTATGTTGTGGATGAGGAAGCTCGAGTCCAGAGAAGTAAGGAGATGGGCCAAGGTCATGGTGGACAGAGGGTGCTAATACAGGTCTGTTCTGCAACCAAGTCCTCCTGGTACTTGGCATTGGGGCATTTAACCCGTCTTCCATCGGGTTTTGTGTATTTATGGGCCTCCCCAAACTATTAGCCTCTTCAGGATAAAGACCATGTCTCGTGGCCCTTTGGTCGTAGACCCGCTACAGGGCTGGACATTCCTTGCACGTGTGTTCCTAGGGCTCTTGTTGGTTTGCAGTCTGGGGGGGGGCTCTACGCTTCTCGTCTGCTCAGCATCCCTTCGCTCACTCTCCTCCTGGCTACAGGATGGGCACGTGCTTCAAGCCTGGCCAATCAAAGCCCTCAGTTCCACTGGCCGTCGTGATTGGCTCAAGGACGGGCACAGGATCCGAGCCTGGCCAATCAGAGCCTTCCTTGGGTATTTGCCATAGCAACGGCTGAGGCCACCTGCTCACTCTTTGGGACTGGGAGCTGTAAGGACCATCCAGCCTAGAGCTGCCATTGGCAACTTCCTCCTGCCTCCTGGGGAGAGCCCACATCAGGATGCCATGCAGATGTTAGGAACGGTACTGCAGGAAACTATTTTAATGACACGGAAAGATGTTCATGATAACTTCCTGGGTTTAAAATAAGCAAGCTACAAGATAGAACATACAATATTACTTGCTATACAAGTGTTCATGTATGTATGGAAATATTCATGTATGTATATACACAGACGCGATTTTTAGAAATGGATGTCAGATGTCAAAACCTTAGCAGTGGTTCTTTCTGATTACATGAGTATTATGTATATATATTTTTCTTTCTATTCATCTGAACTTTGAAAACTCAGCCTGAATTCTGTACTTTTTAGAAATTGTCATTGTTGTTCTGTTTATTTTATAGACAGAGCTCCTGCAGACCCCCCTCAAGAAGTCTTTTCTAGCGCATCCCTCCCAAGAGGCAGTCGGTTCAGCCTGAGCCATGTCATTGGCCTTTTTAGAGCATACAACATTGCCAACAATCCCATTTCCTGCCCCGTCTCTGGGCCCTCCCCACCCTCGGCCACCCCACTCACCTGGCGCCCGCCTGGCCCTCTAGGACTGGCAGTCCAGCTGTGTCTGAGTAACGCCATACCCCAGTGTCCGCCGGACCCTTGGAGAAAGCCAGGGCTTTCACCCCCCCGCTCGTCCTGCTGGGTGTTGTGTTTTCATTCTCGGCTCACAAGGAACCTGCAAAAAATATTTTCTTTGGCAGCCGATGAGGGAGTAGCAGCCCCAGACATGCCTTTCAGGCGACGTCCGAGCCTGGGGAAGCTGCTGCCCTCCACATCTGCCAGGAGCTGTGGCCGTGGGCAAGGCCGGGGTTTGGGCCTCATCCATCTTGAGTAACGTTCTTTCCCCCATCCGGTTTTGAGAGATCCCAAGGCCTGGGAGACAGGCCCCACAGTACCCTTCTTGTGGACAAAAGCTTCCCCGGGCCAATGGCCAGTATGCCAGGGGGGTGGGATCTGGCCTTCCAGAGGCCCAGACCCTGACTGCCTTCTCCCACTGCCAAAGGGAGAGGGTATAGGGGTCTCACAGGCAGGCAGTCAAGGGCCCAGAATCTCCCCCATCCACCCTCGTGTCTTCTTCTGGGGGCACGGCCCTCCCTCCAAGAGGGGAGGGAGGGCACCTGCTCAGAAGGGGTTGTTCTCACTCTCCTTCTGAACAGGCCTGTCCTTCAGATCCAGGCCCTGTCCAGCCAGTTGGTGCTGGTGGCCACAGCCACTGATCTTTGTGTGGGCAGTCACCTGACCCTGGCTGGCCCATCAGATCCACACTCACAAGAACAGGACCCTAGAGGAGATGAATTAGATGACGGTGTTTGAACCAAAGGGCCAGCAGGTTGTGGTGGACCAGCCAGGCTCGGATGCAGACACACAGAGAAGCCAGAGAGAGAAAGGAGCCAGGGAGAGGCAGGTGGCTGAGCCCAGCCATCCAGGGGAACGAGAGGAGGAAGAACAGGGAGGGGACAGGGTCCCTGATGTACAGCTGTCCCCTTCAGTCTCCCAACGTTTTCCACATCCTTCTAATAAAGCCCACTTTAGTTCAACTATCTCACTTGGGGGTTTATTCCTTAGAGCCCAAAAATCCAGACAGGTTACACTCAGGGCACCTGTCCCCACGTGGAAAGAGCTTTCCTCACCAACCTCCAAGTGGAGGGAGCCCTCTTCTTGTCCCTCCCATTGGCTGGGAGGCCCTTTTTGCTACTCATTCCCAGGGGCCTTGATTTCTTGAAGAAAGTGCTTGCCTGGGTTCAGGACATCTCCCCCATCCCTGGAGTCCAGGGGATGGGTTCAGGGCAGAGGGGCCTTCCAGATTCTGAGTAAAAGTCACTGGGCAGCCTAGTTCAGTGGACCCTAAAAAGTATGCTGATTGGGCATGTGGCTGGTGGAAAAAGGTAACAGGTTTCGGAGTGTGGCAGATTTGGGTTTGAATCCTGGCTCCAGCAGCTTCCAGTTTACGCAACCTGCTCTTTGCTTCTTGGCCCCTTCGTACCAATAGGATCCAGGACTTGCCACGTGCTGGACACCGTCCTACAAGCCCCTCTAGAAAGTACTGCTGGTGGGATCCCGTTTTGCAAACAGGAAGCAGAGACGGGTGAGGATGAGAAATCACGCACAAGTCTTGCAGTTGGTGATGGGAGACAAACCCTGGTTTATCTGATTCTGGGGAGCTGGTTTTGCCCCAAGGGAAGAAAAAAAGAGTCTTGTGGTATGACAAGCCCTGGTAAAATAAAGAAGTTAACATGCTTCTCTACACAGCAGAAGGACAGGTAACCCTTCAAAAAAACAAAAACAACTGCTCTTCCCCAATTGACACAGGAACGACAACATCCGGGATTTGCTTCAGGATAACCCGCTGGGGCCAGCGCTGATGGGTTGATGGTTTTCAAAGCTGGGCATCGGTGGCTGGGTGAGCCCGATCCTGTTCTCTCTCTGTGTCAATATGCTTGCAAGTTTTCGTAACAAAATGTTTTTTAAAAAGTAGCAAGAAGGAATAGGGCCAGGGTGGAGGAGCAATCCTGTGAGGGGCTGTCATGGTGCAGACAGTGAGCCCCACAGGGAAGGGAGCCCGGGAGCCCCTCCCCACGGCCGCCGCCCGCCGCGCCCCCTCCCCACGCCTCTCCCTGTTGACTCCCTTGTGGTCCAAGAACCCTCACTCTGAGTAATAAATGCGCGCTCTATTGGCGGGACATGTGTTTCCAATCATTCTGCTCGGCGGTGAGTCACCCCGACAGCTGCTGCCTGTCTGTCTCCCACCTCTTACCTTCAGATCTGCCATGACGACAGCCCAGGCCCTGCTTCCCCCACCCCCCAGGTCTGCGCTCAGCCCGCTGGCCAGCCGGCGCACAGCCCCTGCCTCCTCCCACCTGCGCGCCTTCGCGCAGGTCTGTCCTTCCATATGGAACAGTGTCCTCCCCACCACCCCCCACCCCTGATGGGGTAACTCATTGTCCAGGTCTCATTTATCCCAGGCAGAGCCCCCCCCACCGCCCCCCAGACACTCTGACCCCACAGATGCCCATCCAGCACCCGTGCCTGCTTGTAGTTCTTTCTGCTAATGGGTGGTTCCTGCTGCAGGAGGAAAGGAGCCATGTCTGCCCCTTCCAGGCCCCCGGCACCTGCAGAGGCCTGGCAGATGGCAGGTGCCCAACACATACTCGTTGAATAGGTGCATGAATGAACAAATGAGCTATAACCTTAAGAAGCAGGGAGTCGTGGGAAAGCCAGACACAAAGACAAGTAACCCTTTAGAGAAAACGCAAGGAGCCTAAGGAGTCCAGGCAATGGGCTCTGAAGGAGACGTGTTCATCATTGTCCCTGCTTAGGGCATCCTGCTGTCCACACGACTCCAGTTGGGCACCTCCCTAGGACAGAAATCACTCACAGGCCACCTTCGGCTGGCTGGACCGGCTGCCTGGGGCACCGTGAGGAGGGATCTCAGGCCACTTCCAGGCTCGGTGGGGAAGGAGTGCTCGGGGTCTGATGGGGGCTGGGGGCGGGGAACACAGGCATCCCCCCACTTCCCCAAGGAGTCAGACCACAGTCCGACGTGATGGGGAGCACTGACGGGGACCCACGGCACCCTCGCTGCTGGAGCATCACCCACCCAGACCCCAGTGCCTCCCCCATGGGCATCCAGGTCACACCTGTGAGGGGGTGGCTGAGTCGTAGCGGGGGGAAGCAGGGGACACCGAGAGGTGGCTGGCTATTGGCCTTGTTCCCGGGGCCAGGAGCACCGGGACAGAGCTGGGGCTCCCCAGGAAGAGCAGAGAAGCAGCAGGATGTGGGGCAATACTGCATACGTGGTCCCACCTGCACCCAGGGCCTGGACAGGCCAGGGAGACGCAGGAGCCAGAGTGACCAACTGCCTTCAGGCCCTCTTGTGTGTGGAGCTGAGCAGGCTCTCCTAAACAAGGAGGGGGCGAAGTTGCCAATGCGCCAGACCAAACTCCAGAAACCGGCTGGAAATGGTGGTAGGACCCAACGACTCACTTTCCAAGGAGCCCCGTCCCTCCTTGCCCTTCTCATGAATCTGCTGTCTTCTGATCTTCTGGCTGGTGACCTGAGCCACCCCCAAACCTGCTCTTTCTGTTGCCTCACATTCCAGCTCAAGGTTGAAGGAGCGCCTTTAGGAATTCTGCCCCCTCACCCTCACCCCGTCCTCCCCTGGATGCCGTCCAGCGGCTGGGCCCTTTTCCATATATGCCAAGGCTGGTCACGGAGGGAGGGAGGGAGGCGGGCTGGAATCTGAAGGTGACAAGAGCCTGGGCCAGAAGCGCGGCGTCGCTGGCCACACTGAGAACCTGGAGCATCCCCGAGAAGAGAGAGCCAGGGGAGAGGAGCGGGAAGAAGGCAAGGCAAGAACATAGGAAGAAAAATAGGATGGGGAGAGGGAAGAAGAGAGAGAGAGAGGAAATTCCTGGGCACAGTCCTAATCATAGCCTTGAAATGAAATTTACTGCTGCACTCAGCATGGGACGCCAGCCAGCGCTGCCAAACCAGCCCCCCTGCTGTTTGGATTAGGCGATGACATCATGGCCATGGGCCCGGCACGGCCGGCACCAAAGAAGAGGAGGATGGCGGCGGGAAACCTGAGCCCCCAGCCCCTGGGCTTCCAGGGAGGGGAACCTGAAACCAGCCGAAGTCAGCCTCAACACACCCCTGCTGAGCTGGCCCGCCAGTCCCCGTCTGCCCTGCTCCTGGCCGGCACCTGGCCTCTAGGTCGCCAGCAGAGGCGGCCTCCCGGAGCAGGCCCGGGACGGACGGAGGAGCGCTGGGTTCCCGGCTCTGCTCGCTGGCCCTGCTCCCTGGCCCGCCCGTGAAAGGAAGCATATGACACATGCCCGCGGCCAAAGGCGATGGCTTGGGCACGGGAGAACACAGGGCAGCGGGTGTGGGAGCCAGCGCGGGCTGGGCTCGCAGGAACGGAGTCAAGGGTGGGCCAGAGGAGAGCCTGCGCTGGGGGCCTGCAGGACGGGACACCCTCTGCGTCGCGGGGGGCGGAACGAACGAGGCCTCGGTGGGGAGAGGCAGTGCCCACCCAGAGTCCAGGTGGAACGGGGTCCACAAAGGCTTGGGCCCAGGGGATGCGGTGGTGGCGCCAGCCCGCCTCCCCGGAGGAAGCGTGTCCGCTCCCAGACAGCTCAGATGTGGCGGCCACTTCAAGCCAGTGACTTCACGGGCCTGCCGCTCACCCAGGGACAGCCTCCCTCCTGCCCTCCCTCCCTCTCTGTGGAGTTACTCTAGACTGGATCAGAGCAACACGGGCACGCAGGCGGTGTTGGGACGCTGCCCGGCCTGTGTAGGCTGCGCGCAGGGCAGCGGGCGGGCGGGGCCCACAGGCGGGCGGCGCACAAGGTGGGTGCCCAGGGTGGGTGCCCAGGCTCCGCTGCCTTTCCCCGTCGGGCGCTGCCTGGGAGGAGAGGACGGGGGTGCCTGGAGGGGAGGCAGACAGTGAAGGAGAGAGAGGCCGTGGCCCCAAGGAGAGATGGCATAAAACAGAGCCACGGAAGCAGAAGCTAAGGGCAGTGTGGGTGACGGGTGGGGTCACCGAAGTAAATGCCGTGAGGGGCTGTGGCCAGGCTAGGCCATGCAGGGAGCCCCGGAAACACCCATACTTCCACCCCAGGAGCTATCCATTGCAGGGCTGAAGCTTCACCTGAAAATTGCTTTCCCTGCCGCAGGGGCAGCATAGGACGCTCATCCCGGGTCCCCCAGGTCCCCGCCACCTGGAGACACTCCACCACGAACTTTGTGGTGAACAGCCTCTTCCTTAGCTGTCCCTACCCATGAATCTGTGTAATTTCATGTCAGTGAAATATTACGTGTACTGTTTGCTCAGGGACACTTGCACAAAACAACCCTTTAACTATCCCTTGCCCTCCCTGTCTCCCCAGAGAGCCGGCATGGACAGACCAGCCCGCCAGCCCGCGTGTCCTTGTCCAGGCCACACGCGGGCACAGCGACCTCCCACGTGTGCTGGTGCTTTGCTCTCAAAAACGGAACCTTGTTTATCTGTCTCTGCATTTTGCTTTCTCAAGTCCAAAGATTTTATCAAATTCCCTTCGCTGGTGGTAATCAACCAGGTGGTTTTGCTCCCCCGCGGGGACATTAGGCAATGTCTGAAGATGTGTTTGGTTGTCACAACTTGGAGGGGGTGGCATTTAGAGGGTGGAAGCCAACGATGTTGCTCAACACCCACAGTGCACAGGGTGCCCCTGCCCCCCCTCAAGAGAACAGTCTGACCCAGAGGTCAGCGCTGCCGAGGCAGAGAGGTCAGGCCTCGCCGAAGAGGGTTAATGAGGGCATTAATGAAATGAATGAATGTGGAAATTCCTTCGAGTGTCCACCTCTGGTCATGAACGTGCGAACTGTGCAGAGACCTGCAGTCCACCTACAGGCCACAGGCAGCCCTGCCTCTCTTGACTCACCTTCTTGTCATCGGGAATGTTCCTCGCCAAGGAACACGGGAACAGATATCTGGGCCGGGGGTGGGGCACCACCTGCCTATGGGGCCATGAGTCAGATGCCCAGGCTAGATAGGGGCCCACTGTGATCCCGATCGCTCTCCTAGAGCCACGCATCCCACAACCCCAGAAACCTCCCAGATGGCCGGGCGCACTGATGTCCCCCAGCCCCCCCTCACGGCCACCGGCTCCCCACCACCCCAAGAGCTGCCCGAGGTACTCCCGCTCTTTCAAATCTAGCTTCCTGGGCCGGTGGGGCCAATTTTAATGCCCGTACGCCGCGGAGCGTCTGGCAGTCTGGAACCTGCTGGAAGGAGTGTGGAGGCTTCAGCTCCACGCCGGCTGTCTCTAGAGAAAAAACACACTCCACACATGCAGGAGGCAGTTGATTTTCTCCAAATGGAGAGAGTGAGTCTATGGAGAAGACACACTTCCAGTGCTCGCCCTGTGCTGGGGGGACAGGGCCTGGTGCCCGAGGCCTGAGAGGTCACTCTGACTCTGTTTACCCGACTGGAGCAGGAGGGAGGAGGTACTGGCATTTCCTCCAGGGCCTGGTCAGTGTTTACTCGGCCAAGCCAAGCCCGGGACCTGTTTACGGGGCGTGCCCTGACCTGAGTGGGACGGCTGACAGTTCTGCGGGGCTCTGCGTTGGAAACCTCTCTTGGTGGGGGAGGCAGGGGCAAGGTGAATGTTTCTGGTGGGCAGTGGTGGGCCCGGGGGGTGAAGTCCCCCTCCCCGGCTGGCCTGGCAGGGGCTGCCCCCTCCTGTCTGTCCTAAGAGTCAGCCCGGAGTCAGGCTCTGGGGCAGATAGAAGCCAAGGTCCAGCGGGCTGTAATCAGAAAGGACCCTGGGGAGTGGGCTGGGATCTCCTGCATGGCTCCCCTACTGGCCCACTCCCCAGCATCGAGATAGCGGAGGCCGAGGCCGGTTAGCATGGAAGGCAACAGAGGGAGCTACCAGCCCAGGGGCCTCTCCACCCACCCCACCATGGGTGTGGGCAGGGTGTGGGCCATCCTGACCCCGTCCTCCTTCTTGGGGGTGGGGATTCAGAGTGCAGCCGCTGCCCTGAGGTCGTCCTGCATCAGGCAAGCCCTCTCGGCATGGAGTGGAGAGCGCGTGAAAGAGCATCTTGTTGGGGCGCCTGGGTGGCTCAGTCGGTTAAGCGACTGCCTTCGGCTCAGGTCATGATCCTGGAGTCCCGGGATCGAGTCCCGCATCGGGCTCCCTGCTCGGCAGGGAGTCTGCTTCTCCCTCTGACCCTCCTCCCTCTCATGCTCTCTGTATCTCATTCTCTCTGTCTCAAATAAATAAATAAAATCTTAAAAAAAAAAAAAAGAGCATCTTGTTGATGTCAGTAGCCAGATTCTGATCTCCTCCCATCTTCAGTATATCAGAGGCCTCGGTTTCCTTGGTTTTGAGATGGAAGATACTACCTGGAAGAGCAGGTCAAGGATGGGAAGACGAACAGAGAGGTCCATGGGAGCGGAGGCTGCTACAAGCCTCACGTGGCAGTCAGATGGCCGGGGTGGGGGACACGGAGCTGGAGGAGGGGGCCTGGGTTCCAGGACTCGTGAGAGTCGTTAGACATGTGGTGCCTCGTGGTAACAGCCGACATGCACCAGATTCCAGAGACCGTGTCAGCCGTTCGGAGCAATCCATTGGGAAGGGGTTTAATCACCATTTTGTGGATGGGGCCCCAGAAGCAGGGCTAGCGAGGTGGCTGGGCTGCCGTGTCTGAGTCGTGCTGCCCTCTGCCCCCACTCTGTCCTTACAGAGGGACCTGCGCTGCCCCTCTGCTCAAAACCCTCCATGAGCTCCCAAATCACTCAAAATAAAAGGTGGGTCCCCTCCCCTCCCAGCCCTTCTGACAACAAGTGGGTGCTAGCTGGCCCCTTTCCCTCACTTTCCTCCTCCTTCGCTGGCTCAGGGGTCTCTCCGCGCGCTGCCCCTGGGACTTCTGTCTGTTTGGTGGATTTCTAAATGCCCTGCTCTTAAGATGGTGACTACTGTAGATTCTCCGATAAGCCCTGTTGATGGGAGGGAGGCAGGCCAGGTCCCTTGTCTCCACCCCCATGCAATGACCTGCCTCTCCCCCACCCCCCGCCCCGCGACACCATCAAACTTACTGCTAGGATAGTTATCACCCTCACCTGTACTCGATGGCTAACGTGTGTATCTTGCCTAAAAGGACAGGGTGTCCCTAGGTTATCTGTTTCTCTCATAAACGGACAATCGACTTTGGATTCTGCAAAGTTCAACAGCATTTTGCTCCACTTGCAATAACGAAAGAGGGGCCAGGCAGGAGGGGTAAAGGCAAGGGACAGCCATCATGGTATAATTTTTAATTAACCGCTAAAAAGTTAGCACCCTACATCATTTCAAGATGACACAATTCTATCTTACGGGAACAAAAGCTGGAAGAGTGACTTTGGATTTGTCAGGGTGCTAAAAATAACCACGCTGCCTCTTTAACTTTGCTCCCGGTCGTGTGCTACAAAGACATAAACAGAAAGAAGCCGTTTTTTCCAGCCTTCCAGTATTTTCCAGTCTTCTATGGCAAGTCAGCACCACGCAGTTTAGTAGGCAATTACTCCTCCATTTAGAGCCCTCCAGCTAGATTACAGACGTCCTGCGGGCAAGAGTGGGGGCCTGTGGATAACAGCACCGACCGACCGACCGCAGGGGGCTCCGGGCAGACTCGGTGACAGGCACACAGGGACCCTGGTGGCCACGCGTCCCACGCTTCTCTGCACCTCCAAGATCCCGGCCTTTCCTGGAACATGGCACTGTTTTGGGGAAAGTCCTTCAGTCCCACATTTGTGGGCGAAGGGAGGGAACTGTGAGCAGAGCCCAGCAAATGCTTTCCTCCAATCCTACTGCCTCTCGGACTCTTAGGCCCACCCCTCTGGCTCTTGTTGGCTGGTCAAAAATATGGCCAGTTTATATAAAATCCTGTTTTGTTCATAGTAACCACTCCCCCTCCCCCTCCATCTGAACTGGCCAAGCGCACTTAAAATTCTAAGACCTCCATTTGTAAAAGGACTCTTCGGTCAGCTTCCCCAGGCCACCTACCACGGGGGGCATGAGCTGGGGGCCGGAATGACCCCTGCTCTGAAGCGCACATCCCCTTTGCTCAACCCCTAGCTAAGGGACCCCCGGGGTGGAAGGGAATCAGGCGGTGTACACCTCCCGTGCCAAGCCGGAGGGGAAGGGGGGGGTGGGCGGGCGCCTGGTGCCCTTGAGGGGTGGGCTGCGAGTCCCAAGTGCTGAGTCAGGGCCTCCCTGGGCGCCGCCCCCGCCCCGCAGTTGCCACCCCGACCTCCGGCGACCTGGGGGGTGGGGGAGCGGTGCTGGGGAGCTGCGGGGGCTGCGGGGCGCGGCCCGGGGCCAGGTGCGCAGCTGCGGGCCCCCAGACGTGTCTCCGGGTCCGCGCACAACAAAGCCCGGTTTGGGGGAGGGCGGGGAGGCGCGGGAGGCGCGCGGGGAGGGGGCGGCCGGGAGCTCCCGGAGCCGCATTGGCCGCCCGCCACCGGGGGGCGGAGCCGGCACGCCTCCGAGCGCAATAAAAGGCCGGCTCGGCCCGCGCCCGCAGCGCACGCATCCATAGAAGGCAGCGGAGGCCGCCGGCGCCCGGTCGCGCGCGCTGCCTCGCTCGCCCGCCTCGCCTCGCCGCCCCCACCCGCCTCCTCGCCGCCGCGCCCCGCGCCCCCTCTCCGGCCCGCGACAAGGACCCGGCAAAGTTTGCGCGGGCGAGCGCGGGCCAGGTGCGGAGGGCGCGCCCGCCGAGCGGAGCGCAGCGAGCCCCGCGCGGCCCCGGCGCGCCCAGAGGCCAGCGCCCGCAGAGCCGCGGCGGCGGCCGAGCCCCGCGCCCCGCGCCCCGCGCCCCCGCCCCGCGCCCCCGCCCGCCATGGGCGCCGCGGCCCGCAGCCTGCGGCTGGCGCTCGGCCTCCTGCTGCTGGGGACGCTGCTGCGCCCGGCCGACGCCTGCAGCTGCTCCCCGGTGCACCCGCAACAGGCGTTTTGCAACGCAGACGTAGGTAAGGACGGCGACCCCGCCCCGGCCCGGTGCCCGCCTCCCCGAGGGTCCGCGGGCGCCCCGCCGGCCCGCATCTTGCCGAGGGGCCCGCGCCCGGACGCCGGCCCCGCGGGCCTTCTAGAATCCTGCAAGTTGACGCCAGAATCGCACTTTCTTTTCCTCCTTACGTCTCCCTTTCTTCGCCTCTCTGCCGAGATGCTTCTCAACCTCAAAATTCCACCGAAATTCCTCCGCAGCTCCAGCCCCAGAAAAGGGAGCCAGGGAGCGGATTGGTTTTGGCAGGCGGAGGGCCCTGGGATGCCAGCGTGGGGGGCGGGGAGAGTGGGGGACACAGCGTGGGATGGGGAGAGTTGCGGCCCCGGGGGCCTGGAGGCCTGGGGACCCCGGGAGAAACTTTCACAGACGAGGCGGAGCTGGGCTTCTGTGGCCCGAGGCTGGGTGGGGAAGGGCTTCCGTGCCTGGCCCTCTCCCACCAGCCCTGTTTGGGGGCTCACCGGATGAAGCTGAGGCAGAATGGAAGCTTCCCTCCCCTGGCCAGGCTCCCTGGGCACAGAGGGGCACCCGGGAAGGGCAGGTAGAGCCCCAAAGGCAGCTCCTTGCTCTGTGTCCAGGAGGCACCGCACACAGGGCCGGACGGGGAGGAGGGTCCCTGAGTGGTTTGCTGCGGGTGACTGCTTTTTCAGGACATCCACAAAGACTGGAGACTTTGGGGCAAGTGGGGCTGTGTGGCTGCTTAGAATCCTCAGAAAATATCTTTTCCCCTCGGCACTTCTCCCTCCTCAAAGGTGGGAGCGAGCGAGGGAGGGAGGAGCAGCCCAGTATTTGTTCTGATCCATGCAGGGGCCGCAGGGGCGGGAGACAAGTAGGGAGAACGCAGCAAAAATGGGAGGAACCAGCTGGACCCCAGAGGTTTCCTTCCGGGCCTCCAACCACCCTGGTGAGGGTCAGCCAGGATTTCCTGGGCCGAGTTCAGTTTAGCCAGAAGGACAGATGTGCAGCCGGTGGGCCCCTGTGCCCACCCCCCAATGGCTTCTCAACAGGTTTAGGCTCTGCTTCTAAGTCTCAGCCGGCTGAACATCTGGTTGCCAGGCCAGATGGGGTGAGGCTGGCTGCCCTCACCTGTGCAGACCCAGAGCCAGGGGCTCTGGGTTTCTCTTGTTGTCAGCCTTGCTCTCCTCATCTCCCCACACCTGCACGGCTCCTGGCCACACCCGTGTCGGCCCTGTGACCTGCCACCTAGCCCAGTGAGTCTGCAGGTGTTCTCACTTGCAGGGATCACGTGGCTTGGCCACCTTGGTGTGGAACGTGGTTCGTGCGTGCTTGCAGAGTAGTTTTATGTAAAGTCTGGGTGGGGAGCATAAGACTGACTCCCCGATTTGGCTTTGGTGCTCAGCAGGATTTGAGGGCAATGCACACTGCCCTTCCTCTGCGGTGTCCGCTGGGCATCCAGGCCCCTTTGCTAAGAGCGAGGCCATGCCTCTGACCATCAAGCTGTAGGGCAGGATGGTCCCAAGGCTCAGAAGGAACCGAGTCTTGTAAGGCGCTTGGGCTTGGTTCGCAAGAGCCGAGCAGGAAAGGGCTGGGCCTTGGGACCACCTCACACCCTTCAGCTGCGTGGGAAGAATTTCCAGCCACTTCCTGGCCTGCCCAGTAAGCTGAGGCAGCAAAGGGTCAGGGATGAGGAGCTTCAGCAAGCCTTGAGGTTCTTTCTTGCTTTGTGCATTCCTCTCTCCTCCACCTGGATCTCCTGGCGTGTGTGTCCCGTTTCTTCGCATCAGAATCATGCAAGAGCCTAAATTTTACCCTTTCCCCGCTTGGCGGCCCCGTCGGGCAGCTGACGCCAGACTTGGACTGCAAAGCCCAGTCCATGAGATTCCTGGGGCCGCCAGAGCGAACCCACAAACTGGGGGGCTCAAAACAGCAGGAGTTGCTTTTGTCACAGTTTAGGAGGCCCAGAGTCCAAAATCAAGGTGTCAGCAGGGTCGGCTCCTCCTGGAGGCTCCGAGGGAGCATCTGCTCCAGGTGGCTCTCTCCCAGCCTCTGCTGGCTACCAGCGATCCTTGGCATCCCTTGGCTTGTGGACACGTCACTCCAGTGGCTGCTCTGTTTTTGAGGGGGTTTCTCTGTGCCTGTCTGTCCAAATCCCTCTATTAGAAGGATCCCGGTCCCTGGGTTTAGGGCCCACCCTCATGTAGCATGACCTCATCTTAACTTGATCACATCTACAAAGACCCTGTTTCCAAATACGGTCCCAGACACAGGTTCTGGGTGGACACGAATTTTCAGGGGAAGTTCTTCGAGCCAAGCTGCCCCAGTCGACCCTTCCGTGCTCAGTCAACGTGGGGTACGGAGCCAAGACACGCTCTGGGAGGCCCTGGGCGGCTGTGGCATCCACCTCTCAGGGAAGGCTGTGGCCTTTCTGTGTCTGCTTTCTCCTGTAAGTGCGCTTGTCCATGGCATTCTTGCAACGATCTGGACTCCGGCTGAGAACAGAATTGCCTGGGCCCCTTGCAAAGATCACTCAAGTCTGGGTCCCTTTGTAAATACAGTCTGGCTGGGACCTCCGTCCGCTCGTGTAGCTTTAAAAGCCCCACGGTGACTTTGGGCCCCCAGGGGCTGTGGCCCAGGGACCCATGGAGGGTGATGGCTTGCGTGCATGTGGGGGACACTAAAAGCTGCCCTTCAGTGTGCTGTGTTGCTGCCTTTAATTGTTGGCTGTCTACGAGGGGCCTTTGGCTTAAGAAACCGTTGGATTTCTGTCTGCCTGCGTCAGGGTTTCTGGAAGCTGGTAGGACCGGAACTGTGGCCGGCAAAAGGAGTTCATGATGAGGTCACGAAATTTGGGATGAAGGGAGCGGTAGGTAAGAGGTGATTGGGGTCCCTCCGGGAAGGCCCTGTGTTCCCTGTCCTTTCCAGGAAAGCAGGGACAAGCGGGATGCGTTCCCTGTCTCTGAGCACTGCTCCCATGTGCTGCTGGCCCGACTCCGACCACCTAATGGAGCTGTGGCCGTGGATGGCAAGCCGGCCCAGCCCCCTGAACCTGGCCAGAGACCAGCTTTGGGCTTGCTCTTCAGGCGGTACCACCACGGAGGGTGCCTGGAGTCACTCAGCCTGCTGAGCGGCTTGGCAGATCTGGGCCGTCTGGGCCAGTTTCTGGAGTCCTGGGTAAATCCAGGAGCTCTGTGGATGGGGGCAGCGGGAGTAAAATCTCACTTCTGGCCTGGGTGGTGGTGCCCAAGGCTAGTCTGGAGGAGTGCCCACCATGGCATCTTTCTCTAGGGGTTGCTCCAGACACGGCTCTCTGCAAACCCTCTGGTGATCTCTGGCACCAGGTGGAGAAGGGCCCACAGCCAAGGCCATGTGCTGGTTGCCGGGGTGGCGGGCCAGCCCCAGGCATGCACTGATGGGGGTCCGACGGCAGCCACCTGCAGAAAGCACGCACCAAGCATTCAGAAACGGCCGTGTCTTCCGCGGACACGCGTGCTCGGGAGGAGCAAGGCGGATGAGGTTCCTGTGAGTTGAATCAGGCCTTGGGTGCATGGGGGCCCGGCGGGGATGGCAGTATTTCTGCAGAGTGCCTGAGTGATCTGTGTTCCGAACATCCTCGCTTTGATAGCGGGCTGGGTTTCAGCAAACGGTTTCGGAGTGGCCGGCTCCGCCCCATGGATGTGAGGAAGAAGCAAGGCCTGATCCTGTCCTCACGAGACGCCCGTGCCAGGCAGTTTGCAAGTGGGTTTGGAACTGTGTCTGCGGCAGGTGCGCAGAGCCCTGCGGACCCCTTCCCCGATGGCTGGGGTGTGGTGTAAAGTCAGACAGACTCACGGGGTTTTGGGCAAATGATAAACGAAGTCACCGTGTGAAAGAGGGGAATGCATTTTCGGGGTCAGGAGATCGAGGGTTTTGAAGGGAGGGCGCCGTGGGGGGCGCCCCTGGGCCCGGTTTTGGACGGCGTCCCTGGAAGGATGCGTTCTCCCGGGGGGAGGGGGGTGACTAGAACCGGAGCTCCCGGCAGTTCCTGGGGTTGGGCTTGGGCGTGGAAACCATGCTGGGGCGGGCTGGTGGCTGCAGGGAGTGCTCCCCACATCGTGGTACCTGCCTGCGATCTGAGGGTGCGCTGCCAGCCTCCAGCCAGGACCCGCTCCGTCCTCGGGAATTGACGGTCGTGGCTTGGAGTCCGTGAGCTACAGACGAGCATGGATACCTGCCTGTCCTCCCTGCGGCCTCAGCTGGGTTGCCAGGCAGACACTCATGCAGGCTGCGTAGTCCACATCCATTGGCAGCATTTGATCGCGTTGAGAACAAGGATGTAGAAGGCCCCAAGGCTTACGGGGTCGGCAGGGGCATGTGGCCGCCCTAGTCCAGGTGCAGAGCCCTTGCTCTGTCGCCCGAGGGGCTGCAGGTGTGCGTGAACCCCTTAGATTCCATAATGGCTAAGAGATGTGCTTGGAGGAGCCTGGCAGCCGAGAGGATGGAAAACACAGCAGGAGAAAGAAAAAGCCTGGAGGAGAAGGGGGAACAGCGTGGCGGGCAGGGTCAGCGCTTCTCCCCTGCCTGGGATGCTCCCTCTCTTCCCAACACACACGCGCGCAAGGGACCCAGGGCAGGTGGACCTGTAGCTAGGATGGTCTTCCTGGGAGGAGAAAAGCAGAGCGGGGAAGTCAAGGTTGGAGAGAGAGAACCCTCACTCTGAGGCGAGAGCTTGGGGAACACCCACGCAGGCAGAGTTAAGCGCATCATGGGTGGTGGCAGCGTGGGGATGTGCTGAGCAAAGGGGCCACCTGCCGGGGCAAAGGTGAGAGAGCGTTCTGGGTGCAGATCAGGCCAGAGAGGAGGGCGAGGGGCCAAAGAACACCACTCTGGCTTATCACATGCAGTCTGTGTCCCCTCCCAAGGGCCCCAGGTGAGGCAGCCATGCGTGCACCTGTGGATGACAGCAGGCGTGGCCCTGGGAGTTGGCTAAAAGGCCGATGTCTGAACTGGTGTCCCGAGTTAGAGCCTCAGGGTCCAGGTTGTGGGCACTGGTATTTCTAAGACTGCCCAGGTGATTCTGATGCCCGCCTCCAAGTTTGCACAGGGCAGTCGTCTCCAATGCAGGCTACCCCAGACTCTTTAGGTTCGAGAAAAGAATGTTCCAGATTTTTAGATAGACATCGATTGCTGCACTTGTACATAATTTTAAATGGACAAATAGGTGTTGAGACTGCTGGGCCAGGCTTCTGTCTTGGTGCTGGAGGGTCTGAGCAAGTATGGAGAGTGAGGACCAGTGGTAAGAGGGTCAGTGAGATGCCCCAGAATTTGGGAGGCGAGGTGGCTGAGGGAAGCGGCTGAGGAAGTCTTCCAGACCGAGGGATGGTCATGGGCAGTGTCTTAGGGGGCAGGTGGGATGAAGCTGGCTCCCCCATCCGGAGCTGGGAGCTCCCAGGACCCACTCCCCTGGACCCCTGGGGCCTGAACTGGCTGGACTACTGGGATCCTTCCTGTGTCTCCATCGTTGTGTGGATGTGCAGCTCCAGGAGGAAAATGTGCAGAAACCCAGAGGAATCCCATTTTGTAGCAGACAAAACTGTACGGCTCCCTGGGTCAGCTGAGTCTGAATAGTATCCCGGGTTAGGCTTCTGGAGACCCCAGCAAGGCAGAGTAGACGAATATTTAGTCTAAAAAGCAAATTGAGGTATAGTCTTTGTAAGGAAAGATCCTGTCCTGGGGTATATGGACATCCGTCCAAAGATAGACTGGGGGGTGGTGGCAGGGGGTGACTCGGGTCTTGAGTTCTGAAACCGGGAGCAAAGCTGTGTGTATATGTGCGTGCAGCGCTGAGCCTGGGTGCAGCGGCGGAGCCTGCAGTCCCAGCAGCGGGACCCACCAGAGGGCTGTTAGGTGTGGGTGGGGGGAGTGGTCATGAAGCTACAGGCAGGAGAGTGATTTTAAGGGACTGTGGTCCCTTGTGGTGCGTGCACTGGGGGGAGGACTTGAGACAGAAGGCGGATCTTGCAGCTGGGGGGTGGGGTGTGAAGGGCTCGTGGTGGGGTCACCTCTGGGGTTTGACCTCTGTGCCCGAGGCTCCATTCCCTGTTTGTTTCTGCTGGGGTACAGCGACACTGGGGTCTGCATGAGAAAGGCCCGGGCTGTGGCTCAGCAGACAGTGGGAAATGTGTGAGGGGACCTGGAGGGAAGGGAAGAAGAGTCAGCAGGAAGCGAGGAGACTTACTTTTTCTAACAAGCCTGTGAGGGAGGCCCCTGTGCAGCCCCCAACGGTGTCCAGGGGAGATGTCTGGGCAAGTGCTCTCTGCCTCCGTTTCTCCAGCTCTAAATAGAGATGGTAATTTGCCTGCCTCCTAGGGTTGCAATGAAGATCACAAGAAAGAGTGGTCACATGCTTAGGACCTCCCGGTATCCCCGGGAGGTTCTGGGGTGTGTGGGTATGGAGGGTGGGGGTGTGAGCCGTCTCGGTGCGAGACCCTGCTCCATGCACACCATCCCCACCCGACCTGGAGGGCGGGCCATGCTGATCAGCTGCGCAGGTAGGGGAGCTCGGGGAGACCCAGGCCAGGTTCTGGTGCTGCCAAGAGGCAACCAGGGAGCTGGGAGGAAAAGTATCATTTGGTGAAGGGAGGATGGTGGGGACCTGTTAATACTGTCCTTATTAAGTGCTGAGTGCTTGCAAGTGGATTCTGCATGTTCCTGGTGTCCGCTCATTTGGTTCCGTCATTATGCCCATTTTATAGAAGATCAAACTGAGGTACGGCCGATGAAGTCCCTTGCTCGGGGTCATGCAGCTAGCAAGCAGCCAAGGCAAGGACGGGGTGGGGGGGATGTTAACAGAGGAGGCTGACCTTGGTGATCCTGAGCCACGTGGGCTTGGCGGGGTGGCCATGGCCGCTCCAGGTGGTGGGAGAGGAACCCCTTGCTCAAAGGTTAGCCCATCGACTTCGGATGAGCCAAATAAATGGAGCTCTATCCTGATGGCGGGATATTCAGCATTTTGAGCAGCGTTACGGATTCGTGTTTCTGACCTTGAAGGACGTTCAGAGGGTATTACTTTTAAAAGCCCAGTTGAGGCCTGAATGCTTTCACGTTTTGAATATTATCTCTCTCTCTGACTGAGACGGAGTCTGGGGCCAACACACATTTTGTTAAAATGTACAACCAAGCGCTCTATGTTTCTTGAGTTTCCGAGTGAGCATCCAGGTCAAGAAACAGAACATTGCTGCCTCCCCCAACCCTCTGTTGATCCCTCCTGGCCCTAACTTCCCCTTTTCCCTAGGGTCACCACTGGCCTGCTTTTTTGGTGGTAATTCACTGGCTTTCCTTTATGTGGTTTTCTGTGTATCTTTATCTCATAAAGAAGTGTGTACACATTTAAATGTGCATAGAGAGAGAAGTCTGGAAGGGTGTCCCGTCAAAATTCTAGGCAGCAGGTGAGATCAAGGGCAATTTCTATTTCCTTTTGTTTATCTGCATTTTCTAAATTTTGTTAGATTAGCGTGTCTTAGGCGGATAATTGTTTCCAAGTTGAAAGGCGCTGGGGATAGATGTGGAGGGACAGGGAGGTGAGGGTTTCCTCAGGAGTGGGGGGCGGCGGAGGGGCCCCCATGAGAATAGGGTGAGGGTGCTGAGCCTGGGGGGGCCGCCTGACGCTGCCTTGGGTCCCCTGAGAAAGCGTCGCCCGGAGGGTTGGTTGCTCCTTGAGAAGCCTGTCGTCCTTCATGTGCCTCGGAGACAGGCTGCTTTCTGTCGGCTTCGCTGAGCTGCCGTGCGCGTCCCGCTCACCTGTTCAAGGTGTCCAAGCTGGTCTTGCACACTGTCACGGGGTTGTGCGGCTTTGAGCTGGGCCGCGGAGCTGAGCGGTTGCAGGAGGCAGGACGGTGCGCAGAGCCCGGCAGGGACCCTTCGTCCCTTTCCCGACGCAGGCCGAGCCCGGGGCCGAGAGGTGAGGGCCGGCTGCCCGTGAGCGCTGCCTGCTGCTGGCCGCTCTCTCCCCTTTGCCTGCTTGAGAAGCAGCCATGCCCCTGGGGTGTCATTCCCCGACCTGACCCCAAAGATGCAGAGAATCCACCCCCCCACACCCCCCCCGCTTCTGGGGTCTTGAGCCGGAGAGCAAAGTGGCCTGGATGAGGCAGAAGTGAGCTTCGAGACAAAACCTGGCTTTCTGCGGGGGGATGTGCCGCGGGTGGGAGCCCCTGAGATCTCCTCAGCGTGTCCTGGGGGCAGGACCTGGCCTGGGTTGAGGCTTTATGGGTCCCTTTCTGATCTATAGTCTGAAGGCCTTGGCTGGGCCTTCCTGGCTGTCCCATCAGGGCTGGGGGCACTGTCACAGACCCGGCAAAGCACGGGGTCCTGCCGCAGGTTCTGCCTACACCCCCTGCATGTACTCCAAGGCCCTGGTTACAAATCAACAGCCGATTCTTTACCAAGGGCCGAATGAGGAAATGGACTGACATTTTAGAGAAAAAAGACAAAGTGGAAGGAATTGGGAGCAAAAAGCCAGCCGGAACTGGTTCTGAAGCCCGACTCTGTGCCCGAGGCTCCTTTCCCTCTTCCGTACAAGCAGGATGAAATTCCTCGAGATGCTGGCCTGGCAGAGGCTAGTAAATCTCTGCCGGGTGAGCCTAGTGCAGACGCCAGGGAGCCCCCCACCTCCGCCGTCAGCCCCCCCAGCGCACCTGGGATGCGGAGCCCCAGCTTGGTGCTCCAGCTGGAGCTCGGTAAGAAGAAGGCCACAGGTGGGACAGGAAAATTAACCTCTCCTCTCCATTCCCGGCCGACTCTCAGCACTGAAGCCCAGCCTGCCTGTTGTGTCTAGCTCGCTCTGGCTACCTACCTCCTCGCTCCCGTCTGGATGGGGGATTCAGGGCACACGGATGGAGGAGGGCTGTGCACTTCCTCATGATCACACAAGCTCACAGCACCAAAGAGAAATCGTACCCTCGGGGGTCTGCGGCCCCGCCTTTGCCAAGCCATTCTGCCTGGTCACTCCAGGGGTTGAGAATCCACTATGCTGAGTCGGCTGACCCTCCGCAGGCCACCGTGTCCTCCCCTGGGTCCCGTGACATGCAGGAGAGTGGAAGGCAAGGACAGGAGGCCGAAGAGAGCCAGGACCGTGTTGCAGGCAGAGACGTAGGGCAACAATCCTGTTGTGTTGCATGTCTTGCATGCTTGCACGTACCCAGCGGAGTCTGCACTCACGGTGACCTCACCACCAGGGGCTCCGACACCGAGGAAGATTACCCGAGCCTTTGCCCGTGGTCACAAGGCTACTGAGTGTCCCTGCTGCAAACCTAGCTGGTCACTAGAGTCCAGGTGCTTTCAAGAGATGGCATTCCTTCGGTCACCAGCCGGGGAGAGGACTTTGGCCGCCTGTGGGCTTCAGGTCCGAGGTGGATTGTTCTGTTCAGAGGACAGAATCCATTTCACGATGATGATGTTGACTCTGCGACAGGGTGGCTTGGGGGCCCCACACAAGGCGCCCTGCTTTTTGGGCAAAGGGTCGTTAGTTGGACATGTGCGCACAGTTCTCCCCTGGGAGCATTTGTCTAGCATTTAACCTTCCATCCTTCAATGTCTGTGGAAGAAAAGGACCAGCCTGGCATTTCAGGAGGGAGAGGCTCTAGCGCAGAGCCGGGATGCATACTGCCCGTCCCGGGTTCTCTGTCGCGACATCTGGTTTCCTTGGCCCAGATGGCTCCAGGACAGAGAATGAAGGAACAAATCTATGGTGGTCTTTTGCTCTGTGTGCACTGTTCTGGAAGGCAGGGATCAAAAACACGAGACACATCCTCCCCAGTCCTACGTCTCTTAGATAAAAACATCCCCTGTCTCCGCCGTTCCAGTGCAGAAGGACTTCCCATCTCTCTCCTGACTTGCAGGGACTCAGTGAGGCAGGTGAGGCCCGTGTCCCCTCCTGTGTGGGTGGGGAGGGGTTGGATGACTCACCAAGGTCATGCCACCGAGGGCTCCTGCCAGGAATGGAAGGAGCCCGGTCCTGGCACGAGTCTCTGGAAGCGGGATTGGATGTCACAGCGCTGGACTTCCCATTGCTCGGCTCATCTGGCTACGAGGCTTGTTGTCCTTGGAAGGGCTTGACTATAGGTATATGCTGTCTTAACCTGAGCACTTTGGAGGCTTGGAAGCGTGTTTTGGCAGTGCAGCTCGAGGGCTTTAAACATAAGTCTCCCCTCTGATCAGGCAACTCGTGTATCTAGGCAATAATTGAGGACACATGCTAACATTTAGGCAGGAGGATATTCATCTCCGTCTTGTCTTAGGGAAACGTTAGAAACACCTACACGCACAGCAGCAGGGGGAGTGGTTAAATAAATCACAGCTTCGGACGCTCCCCAGGACCAAATGGCATACAATTTTTTTTTACTAGAACACGTTCAGATAGAGGGGGTGAAATTAGACTTTCTTTCACAAGCGTGTGTTTTCTAATTTTCCTATGATGAGCGTGAGTGATATGTGTAATTTTGAAAGTTACAGCTCGCTAAAGTGAGGGTCTAATTGTGGAGCGCAGTAGCAGGGGGCCCAGATGTTCAGAGCTGGTGGGGTCCGGCGCCCAGCGTTAGAGCCAGTGAGGAGGGATGGGAGCTGCCTTCCAGGATTTGCTGAGGGAGTGTTAGGAGGACTGGGTGTGGGAGAAATGTCCTCAATCCAGAAGCAGCAGGGAGAGGATGTTGGTGGTGGCCATGCTGGAACATTCCGGAAGGCCATCAGAGGCCCTCTGAGCTGTAACATTTGGATGCCATGTTTATCTACCCCCCCATTCTTGTCCCTTGCTTGAGGGGGGTACACAAGACCACACTGCAGAGGCCAAGGGGTTGGAGGGTATTTGCTGCAGAAGGAGAAGACTAGATCTAAAGGACCAAGAAGAGAGACCCCAACAAAAGTGGGTGGAGGGGGTGGGCTGTGGTTGAGAACTTCCCGTGGGAAGAATTCCTCCGAGGGCCCTTCCAGCCCCAGACAAAGGCTTTTGTCCCCGAGATTCCCACGCTTCAGCCAAGTTCCTGTTATTAACTTTCTCCTCTCAAGAAGCCAAACCCCGAGATCTGTTGCTTTGACTTCTTAGGGCCAAAGTCCTGTTCCCCAAACTAAATTTCTTAGTTGTGAGATTCGTGGAGAGTGCCCCTAGCCCTAGAAACGAGGTCAGGCACGTCCAACTTCTTTTTTTTTTTTTTTTTAAGATTTTATTTATTTATTTGAGAGAGAGAGATTGAGAGAGAGCACATGAGAGGGGTTAGGGTCAGAGGGAGAAGCAGACTCCCCGCCGAGCAGGGAGCCCGATGTGGGACTCGATCCAGGGACTCCAGGATCATGACCTGAGCCGAAGACAGTCGCCCAACCAACTGAGCCACCCAGGCGCCCAGGCATGTCCGACTTCTTACTTTGGGTGGGTGGGTGGCCCACAGGGTCCTGGGCCAGGAGCCCTTCTTCCCCACCCCCAGGGAGTCCTGCTCAACAGTGACACCCTCTAGCAGCAGATGTCCCCACCTGAGTGGGAACAGATGCTCTCCCCGCGGGGTGAGGGGCGGCAGGCATCGCGGGGACCCTGACTTTGATGTGGGACAGCTCGGAAGAGCAAGCCCCTGGCAGGGAGCGCCAGCATGTGCTGCCAGGCTGGGGAGTAAAGGATTTTCTCACCCAGAGCCCCTTTTTAAACAACAAAAGGGCACACGTGCCAGGACCTTCCTGATGCCCCACGCAGGCCGTCACCCTGCTTGTCACCCCAGCTGTTTTGAGCCAAATCTTTGTGATTGCTGGACCCACAACAGGGGTCCTGCCAGGCGCTTGCCCTCTGGCTGGCTCGTCGCTGTCCCTGACTTCACCCCTGCTCTGATGTCACGGGCCAGCAGCTCTGTCGTTCCCACGGCAGCAGCCTGCCATAGTTCACCAGCTGGGGCAGACGCCGGGCTGCTGGTGGAGGTGGGGAGCTGCGATTCCAGCCTGCTTTGGTCAGTGGGCCCCAGGGACCCCAATGCAGGCCCTCCGAAGTTCCCGCGGTGCCCGCCCTGTGTCTGTGGTGGGGTGGGCTCTTTGTGTGCCCAGCCGTTTGGTGAGGCTCCTCCAGGGGCCTTGGGAAGTGGGCCGGTCAGGGTGGCCAGGCCACATGCCCCGAAGGCTAATTTGAAAGTCCTGTACTGTGAGGCTCTCCATATACAGTTGGGTGGAAGGATGGGGGGTGGGACGGGGTTGGGGAGGAACGTGGTTGTTTGGAAGAGTGGGGAGAGGTCATCGTGTAGTAGGAACAGCTGTTAGTCATGGGGACCCCAGACCTACACTGTGTCCCTGGAGTCTGAGGTTGCAGGGAAACCCGATGATTGACATTGTCAAGGGACATTTAGTAAGCCACCAGTTGGGTTAGCCGTAAGTGGCCCACTTGGCTAGCCTGGTATCTCCCAAGAGTTTGGAAGAGTCTGGGCCTCGTTCTGAGTCTGAAGCTGGTCGAGGGGATAACAGAGACACGGGCCTGGCTGCCTGTCCATCTTGGCCTTCCAGAACTGTCCCAAACAGGCTGTATGTCAGGGTGATTGATGGTGAAACATACAGATTTATAAGCCCCCACCCCAGGATTTTGGTGCAAAGATCTGCCGTGGGGCCTGGCCAGGACTCCTGTCTACCACTGCCCCAGTGATTCTGATGCAGCTGGTCCAAAACCCAGCTGGCTTTAGGAACTACCACTCTGGAACTTGGCTGGGAGTCAGGAAGTGGGCAAACCTCGAGGCTCTGGGTGTCACAGAGTGTATTTTTAGAGGCTAGAGCTCAGAGAAATGGAGTTAAAAATGTTTCTGATGTTTGTTTTATCCGGGCTTGGCTTGGATGCCTCCAGTGATGGGTGTCTCACTACCTACCAAGTCAGCCCAGTGATTTCAAGACAATCCTGTAGGAAGTGCTTCTTTCCACCTGGCCAGTTTCTGCCTCCCTGTAATGTGTTCTTGGTCTAGCTCAGTCATCTGGAGACGTGCACAGTAAGTACCATCCTCTTCCCCAGACAGTGTACTGAGCCTTTGGGTGTTTCTAAGGGTGATGAGTGCTGTTATTTCCATTATTTCACAGAGGAGCAAACTGAGGCGTCCGGAGTTAGGAAACTGGTACCAGGTCACACATCTAATACTCTTAACCACCACACTGTGCTGTTCTAGACTTTTCTATCACCTGCGAGCTCCACTCCAAACATTCTCAGTTCCTCAGGACTTCTCTTCCTCGGACAGGTTTTTCATTCTCCTCCTGAACTCAGGCGACATCCTCTTCCCCCTTCGTTGAACACTCACTAGAGAGGTTTTCTGAATTCTTTCTGGGAAGTCCAGTCTCTCCATTATTTAAGTTTTCTCCTTATTTAGTGAAGTTGCACGGTTGTCATTTATCGTCTATTTCTTAATTAGGTGAATTCATAAGCGTTTCAGTAGTTACACTATGATTATGAGACTCCCACCGACATTGTTGAAGTAGACGTTGTGAGCTATCGGCGCCTCTTTGAGGTTATTTAGACTCAAGTCTGTCAGCTGCGTGCACATGGGCTCCATCCTCTGTCTTTACAGCTCTGTGGTGCTCAGACATTCACCGGGCCTTCCTGTGAGCCACGGGCTGTTTGCAGAGCCTCACAGACCACCTCGCTTGATCCGGACAGCCCGTGGGGTGGGAGCTCCTCGGGCGTGGGCCTGCCTCTTCCACGTGCCCTCCAGCTCAGCACGCCAAGGGCCTGGAACGCCCAGCTGGGGTCTGACCCAGGTATCGCCGGGCTGGACTATTGCCCTGCTTATTCTAGGCCCCTCTGTCCCCACGGGTAAAGATCACACCGCCTCTGTGGGAGGCCACACATCTCTGCCGACCTGCTCCCACTCTGCATTTGTGCAGTTGGTTTTAGGGGGCCCACATGCGAGTTGTAAATGTCTTCCCAGTACGTGGTGCCTTGTTAGATTTGGCCAGGTATCCAGGCCCGTTAAAAATCTTCTGAGCTGGAAGGGCACCTGGGTGGCTCAGTCCGTGAAGCATCTGACTCTTGATTTCGGCTCAGGCCATGATCTCAGGGTCATGAGATCGAGCCCTGCGTCGGGCTCCACGCTCAGCAGGGAGTCTGCTTGGGATTCTCTCTCCCTCCTCCTCTGCCCTCCCCCTGCTGTCTCGCTTGCTCTAAATAAGTAAATAAAATCTTAAAAAAATCTTCTGAGCTGGAGGTGTACCTTCCAGCAACACAGCTGGTTCTGTGTGTCCCCGTGGGTACTTGGGTGCTGGTTGTCCGCAGCTAGGTTGGTATGTTCAGAGTCACACACTCCTGTCCTCGACTCACAGAAGAGCTGTCCGTGCCCTGTGCCGCAAACTCTGTTGATCTCCAGACACAGTTTTAGCAGCTCCCCATGTGGGTGCCAGGCCACTGGAAAAAAGGAGGCTAGGGTGCTGTCCCCGTGTCTGTGTCTCAGCCGGGGAGGAGAACAGAGGAGGCTATAAAGAGTCAACCTATAGAACCCAGATTATATTCTGGGGTCACTTCCTGTAGAGGCACTCTGTCCTACATATATTTTTTTGGTCCTATGCATTTTAAAAGCCCTAAAAGGATTCCTTACGTTTTAGTCCAAAAGATTATCTGGAGTGTTCGAGAAAAGGTCAAACTTGATCTGTTCTGTGGACTCTCAGAAGACAGAAATGATTAACTTCACACATGAAAGAGTAAGCTTTAGCTATAGGGAAACGTTCTCCGGCCATGCCAGCTAATGGGGGCTTTTTTGTGTCTATTTTTATACGTTTCAAAGAAGAAGTGCTAAACCGTGTCACCCAGGTGCCCAGTCTGTAGGCCTTTAGAGAAAGGCAGGAGCATTTCTCTCGTCGCTACAGAGGTTGGGGGACGTCCTTGGAGGAAGGAGGGACCGGACCTGGCTTGGGGAAATGCGGGTAGGGTTGAGGAAGAAGAACCCACGTGAGCACAACTCTGGCCCCGGACCTGGGTGGGGCGGGGGGGGGGGGGTCAAGGAGCCCAGCTGGGTAGGGGAGCTGGATCAGGAGCTGCCGCATGTTCTCGGGCCCACAGACCAGGGATTGTTGACCTTGTTGGGAATTCCCTAGGAGCTGGTGAACTGACCAGGGTCTGGGCCCCTCCCTGCAGACGCAGGGCCCAGGAATCTGCTGGTTTTTTTTTTTTTTTAAAGATTTTATTTATTTATTTGACAGAGAGACAGAGACAGCGAGAGAGGGAACACAGCAGGGGAGTGGGAGAGGGAGAAGCAGGCTTCCCGTGGAGCAAGGAGCCCCATGTGGAACTCTATCCCAGGACCCTGGGATCATGACCTGAGCCGAAGGCAGACAGGTCTGCCTGTCTGAGGTCTGCCTGACTGAGCCACCCAGGCGTCCCAGGAATCTGCATTTTAACTGGCAGCTCAGCGGACCGTGCTGCAGGTGGCCTGTGGATGGTGCTGGGACACCTGCTGGCATGGGCAGCAGGGCACCAGTGAAGATACCACTGGCTGAGTGAATGGTGGCTGTAGCCGGGTGTGGAGGTGTTGGGGTCAGGCTCAGGGCCGGGGGAGGCAGAGAGCCTGATTAGGAGTCTTGTAGGAGGGGCTCAGGTGGGGTAAGAGGCTGGGAGGAGGCAGATCTCGAGACACGGATACTGGGTAGAGCCGTTTGCTAGGACCGCCTTACTCAAAGTGTGATCCCCGGGCCCGAGTATCGCATCCCCTGGGAGCTCCTTACAAGTCAGAAGGTCGGCCTCACCCCAGACCTGCTGGATCAAAATACGACTCTTAACAAGATTCAGGAGGCACTATGCTGGCTCTTGCCTTTCAGTGTTTAAGGAAAATACTTGAGTGGGAAAGGGGAGGGTGGTTCATTTGATGAACTCCAGTAAAAACGCAAGGAAAACACTGAGGCCCATCCCGTCGCACAGAGGCTAAGCGCCTCTCGCGATAGTGGGAGGTCAGGTGATAAGTTCACCCCAGGACAGAGTCCTAGCTCCCAGCTCTGACGTCCCTCAGCTGCAGGGTGGGTGACTCAGGTCAGGGGTCTGCCTGCTCGGATTTGAACCCTTCCTGTACTGCTTATGAGCCATGTGGTCTTAGGCAAGTTACTTCACCTCTCTGAGTCTCCGTTTCCGCATCAGAATGCGGGGATAGGGCTAGAGCTCACCTGCCGCGGTGAGACCAGGCGAGAGGGATGGCCTGCGCCACGCGGGTCTACCGTCAGTGAGGTCTACGTGGTGATCAGTGTCCTGTCCACACAGCAAGCTCCGTTTTACCGTTTTCTTCATGCACGTTACCTCGTTTGGTTAAATGTCTGTGAAATCGCATGTAGTCCCATGGGCACAGATGAGCCCTCAGATCACGTTGTGGGTTCCAGCCGAGAGTAGGGTACGTGCAAGGTGGACGGACTCCCCAGGCTCCCTGGGGGTGTGTGATGTCCACCACGTGTCATCCTGACTCTGCCACCACAGACATCGTTCTGGGGGATCTGGGGCCCCCCTAGCACCTGCAGCATCCTCACAACACATGCCAACACTTGGAGGGCGGGGGGTCTGTCCCGACCAACTGCCACAGATCAGCCACGTGACCGCCCACCGAGCGCGGGCCGGCCCACCCGCCGGCTCTGAGCCTGCCCGTGAGGATGGGCCACAGGCGGGTCCTCGATGGCACGTGTGCGGCTTCCCCTGTGTCACCCCTCCGTGGCCCTGCACGGGCAGCCTCATGCCGCTTGTATGCGGGAGGGAGCCACGGGACTGCGACCCTACGGTGGAGCCATGGGACCTGCCTGACGTCAGAGCCTGGGTACCTCCCAGCCTCTGATCGTGGCACAGTTGCCGTTCTCCGTCACGGGTGTGAGGGACCCTGCAGTCTGCTGTGGGCCTGGCGCCGGCCGGCGCCCACGAGCAGGTCTCCCCAGCGGCCTGGCAGGGGCCCATCTCTCCTGGAAGGCGATCGGAGCGACTGCCTGGGGGTGGCCACCGCACCGGGGCCACAGAGGGTGGGAGAGAATGGGCCCAGTGTCCGCCTGGCGCAGGAGGCCAGACGGCGTCCACCTCGCCTTCCGTCTACTGCTCTGAGTGGGGCTTGTGTCGGGACGGGGGCTGTGGTTTCCCTGAGGGGTTGAAGGCAGCCGGCGTGGCGCAGGCAGCCGTCCAGCTCTGGGGGAGCAGGATTACAAGACCAGAGGGAGAACCCCAGGATGCTCAGAACACTCTGGGCTCAAGTTAGCAAGTGGGGCCAGGCTTGGAGGTGGCAGCTTGGAGGAGCTGGGGATGTGGGCGGAGGGCAAGGAGGCGTCTGCTGGGCGTCATGGGGTTTTCAGTTCCTGAACTGGGAGCTGACTCCAGTTTGCACTCCAGTTCTGCACTTTGTCCCCAAGAAGTCTGTCAGGAGGTTTTATGTTTTCATCCATTTGTGTGTCTCCTAGAAAAGCCAACTCGGTGGCATTGGGGTGCTGGCCTCCGTGGGCCTGGCTCAGGGTGACCGAGTGGGTTAGGGCGCTCGGGAGCAGGAGAGGCGCATCCAGGTGTTACTAACCGTCACCAGTTAACAGAAGATGAGCCGGTGGACCGCTGCATCGAAGGGCGCAGTCTCCCTTCCCTCCAGGTGTCTTCCAGAGCAGACGAGGGGACATTCACAGCTCTCCCCACCTGCTTGGACACCACCGTGGCCGTTCCCAAGGTGGAAAAAGCTCAATCGCTGGCATTTGAGACTCGGACCCAAACTCCCATCTGGCCCGTGAGCCGGGGAGGCCGTCCAGTCCCTCTGTGTTTCCACGGCTTTGGTTTGGACACGCGCTCTTCCTTTCTCTTGGGCGTGCGCTGAGACATGCGGTTGCTGGGACATATGGTAAATCTGCGTCTACCTTTTCAGAATCGGCCAAACTGTTTTCCAAAACGGCTGCACCGTGTCGCATTCCGCCAGCAGCGTGGGAGGATTCTGGCTGCTCCGCGTGCTCACCAACACGTGTTACGGTCCGTCTGTTTCGTTACTGCCATCCCGGTGGGCGCGAACGGTCCCTCGTAGCTTCCACGTGCACCCCCCCCATGACGGCCGATGCTAAAATCTCACGCTTTATGAGCCACGTGCCTCCTCTTTAGTCAAGTGTCTATTTTGCTTTTTTTTTTTTTCCCATTTAAAACTTGGATTATTTGTCTTATTACATCTTGAGTGGCTTATATAATCTGGATTCAAGCCTTCTGTTGCATATGTGATTCGCAGGTACTTCTTGCCACTCTGTGCTTTTTGTTCTCACCTATGAATGAGGTCTCTTGGCATGCCAAGGTGTTTAGGATCGATAACACCTTCTTAACCAGTTTCTTTGGTTGATTGTGCTTTGGGGATCGTATCCAAGAAATCTTTGCCTAACTCAAGGTCACGAAGATACGCTTATGTCTCCCGCTGAAGCTGTAGCTTTAGACCTAATGTTAAGGTCTGTGCTCCATTTTGAGTTCGTTTTTATGTGTGGTGTATGATTTTGCATGTGGCTATCCAACTGTCCCAGCACAATCTGTTGAGAAAACACCCAGACTGTTCCTTCCCCCGTCGAATTCCCGGGGCACCTCTGCGAATCCCCGCCACTCACGTTCAGCACCCCAGCTCTCTCTCTCCCCGCCTCTTGCTCATCGTGGTGGTCGGCAGAGTGGCTGGATGGCATGCTAACCGCTATTCTAAGTGTCTCACTGGGTGATCACGTTTACCAAAAGCAGGCGGCAGTGTGAGCAGCCTTGGCCGGTCGAATGTGGACCATATGCCAGCTGTGTGATCTCGGTTAAGTTTCTTCATCGGTCCCTGCCTCAGTTTCCCCAGCTGTGAACCAGGGGTGCTGGTAGCCCCTTACCTCACAGGGTTATTGTAAGAAAGATGGGCAGGTACACGTAACTGATGTTCCGTGGATGCGGTGTTGTTTTCCAACTCCCGCCGTGCCTCTGGGCTGGCCTTGCTCAGCCCGGCTGCGCACAGACTAAAAGGAAAGCAGGGGGCGCCTGGGCGGCTCAGTCGGTTGAGCGACTGCCTTCGGCTCAGGTCATGATCCTGGAGTCCCGGGATCGAGTCCCGCATCGGGCTCCCTGCTCGGCAGGGAGTCTGCTTCTCCCTCTGACCCTCCTCCCTCTCATGCTCTCGGTCTCCCATTCTCTCTCTCAGATAAATAAATAAAAAAACGTTAAAAAAAAAAAAAAACGAAAGCAGGGAGGGGTGGCGGAGGGGCACTCGGCACAGCCTGCAGCTGTCTAGGAAGGGGCTCCTTTAGCCCACCGGTCTGGCTGATTTTGACATCAGCTGCCGGTGGACACAGTGTGAGTCCACACTTTTTTGGTGTAAATGCCCCTCCTTTTCTAGGAGGGCCTGCAGGGCACGGGTCCCTTCCGGATGCCAACGCGTCCCCCTCTGATAACCCCACAAGAGAAGAACTGCGAATCCCGAAAGCAGAAGCTTAAGCCCCCTCTGAGTGGTTTGCAGTGGATTCTAGTACCATGCATTCTCTCCCCCCCACACACACACACCTGCACACGTGCACACACACCTGGCCTCACAGGCTCCTTCGCCACCTTTTCTTCCTCCCATTTGTAAGCAGCTCCCCCTGCAGAGCCCGGACCCTTGCACCCTTCCATCCCTGCCTAGGGTGGGGGTCTCAGCCTCGGCACTGTTGACATGGGGGGCTGAGCCCCTGTTCATTGTGGGGACCTCTTGGCCAACGCGGGATGTCGAGCAGTGTCCCTGGCCTGCATGCACTAGATGCTCCCCCTCCCTGCAGTTATGACAACAAAAAATGTCCCCAGACGTTGCCACGTGTCCCCTGGAGAGCAAAAACCACACCCCGGGGAAAACAGCCGCCCCACAGGGTCTCGTTAAAGGTGTGCAAGACAGACTGGGAACCGAGCCTGGGCCCTCACGGGCGGGTCTTGGCAAAAGTGACCCGGAGGGACGCGCTTTAGAGCTTGTCCTGCATCCAGAGCTGCGTGTGCCTTGTCTCCAGGGCTCGCTCTTCTCAGAACGCTCCGGGCAGCAGAGTGTGTCCTGGTCTTGTGGGCTCGGCACGGGACAGCTGTGGCAGGTATGGCCCCTCCGCCCCCGGCGCCGTGACTCCCGCTCTTGGTTCCCACCACTTTTGCTCTGAAGCCGTGCCTGCCCAGGTCGCCGACATGAAAAGAAACGCAGACCGAGCCGCTCGGCGGAGTCCCAGCCCCGACCACGAGGTCGCGTGCTTGAGGCAGACGCACAGGTTGCTGCAAGTCCGCGAGAAAGGAGCCCTCGCCCTGCAGAGGCGACAAGACCCCCGCAGCAGAAGAGCCCGCAGCGCCTGGCCGAGGAGCTGGAGGCTGGGTGGCAGGAGGCCCCCAGCCTGCAAGGCCGGGGCCTGGAGTGGCCATATTTAGCACATCTGTCAGGCACAGGGGGAGGACAGGCCAGGGAGCCCCTGCCTGGCTCGCAGGGGCCGGCCCAGCGAGGAGCAGCCCGGCCGCAGAGGGCCACGGAGAAGCACAGAGCAGCCGTCAGGGAAGAGGAGAGACGCAGAGAAGAGCTAGTCGGACGGCAGCCTTGGCGCACCAAGTCCCAGAGGAAAGCGGTGGGCGCGGAGAAGCAGGGGCCTCCCAGAGCCGCGGGCCGGACCCGTCACCCCCTCTGCCCCCCTGAGAAGAGTAAGGGCAAGCGAGCACCTTCGATGAAGACCCGTGGTGGCAGCCGTCCCGCTGAGCCCCGGGGGGGCAGAGGGGTGCACATAGAAGAGTTCTTGGCTGCTGCCGGGGAGCTCGAGCGTCGGGAGAAAGGGGAGAGAAGGAGCCCGGGACGGGCGGAGGCAGCCGGGAAAGGGGGCGGCTCCTCCTGGTCAAGGCCCGGACAACAACCGTCAGCATCAGAGTCCCGAGGGAAAAGCAGAAGACCTAGAAGAGCTGTGGCCCGTTGGCTGGACCCACAGAGGGGGCGCCGCACCCCAGGCGTCTCCGTGCCGGTGCGGGGACAAGAGCAGGTGGCAGAGGGAGCTTGAGTTTGCCTTCCAGGAGCTGTTTAACACAAACAGAGAGCTGAAGAAGCACCTGAACTTGCACCTTGCAGCGGGGCCCGGGGTGGATCAGAGCTCCAGGGAAGAGCTTGGCCTCTCCGAGGTGCAGGAGTGTAGAGGTGAGCCCCAGAGAGACAAGACAGCGGTGGGTGCAGAGGCGGACGTGCAGCCTGGCGGGGAGCCCACATGCCCAGTGCAGGCGGATACCCACCAGACCAAGTCCCAAACCAGCTTGAAGGAGTTCCTGAACAAGCTCAAGAACCAGAAATATCTCCGGTTGGCCAAGTTCCCACGTAAGACTGAGAGTGAACCGCTGTCTCCCAAGGCAAGAGTATTTATTGGTGAAGAGAACCGGCTCCTTGGTGGCATGGGCTCTGGACAAGCAGCGGCCAGACCGGACCCGCTGGTGGAGGACGCCTAGCGCCGGTCCCCGCGGGATCAGGCAGACGGAGTTGGCCTGGCAGCGTTGTGGCAGGGACCGGGTGGGCAGTTGGAGCTGTGGCACCGCATGGGCCCCCCGGGGCTGAGCTGGGAAGCCCACTCCCAGGCCGGGCTGGAAGAGCAGAGAGAACAGAGAAGGGCGTGCCTGGCCCGCCTGAAGTCTTTCTCCTCCCTAGACCAGGGGAAGGAAGGGGCATGTGAGCACACTTCCCTCTGGGCCCCCAGCTTCATGGACGATGACAGGCACAGTCAGATGATCCATGACCTTCAGCAGCAAATTGAAGAGCAAAACAAGTTGCACAAGCAATTTCTTGAAGAAGCCAGGAAATGCTTGCAAGAGTTTCAGAGGATAGGATAAGAGCGAGCGTCCCACCCATGATAAATACATCACTGATAGCGAGCGTGATGCCGGAAATGGTACCCAAGCCTCTGAGAGTCTGTGTGCGCGTCCCCCGCTCAGACCCCGGCGGGCCACCTGTCCCCCCCGATGGCCTCCGGGGGCGCATCCTCCTTCCCTGGGCCTGCCTTCTGACGAAGTCCCGTCCGGGAAGGCTCCCTGGCACGACCACGGGAAGCTGGCCGGCAGGGCGCCCAGGTGGGTCCTGGGGCTGAGGCTGTGCCCGCATGGGCCGTGAGCACAGCCGGAGATTCAGGTGAAGGAGGGAGTTCGGATGTTTTGGCCACATAAACACTGGACTTTCAGGGGGCGTCCAAGGTCAAGCCGGCACAGTTTCAAAAGATACATCATTTGTTGCTTAGCGATTGGCTGGGATATGAATGGGGACATTGCACTCAAACCTCTTTCGTCTTCCAAGCCAACAAAACCAACCTCATTTCATGGCACCTGGCTTAGGGTATTCTTGTCACTTTAACGTTGGGAAGTGAGACAGAGGGAGAGACAGGCAGAGGAGAAGCAGGGGGGAGAGGGGAAAGGGAAGACAGAGCCCCAGAGAAGAAAGGGGAGTGGTCCCCAGCAACACGGCCTGCCGGGTGCCTCCGCCTGGGGCTGGAGTGGCGGGGTGCCTGGCCGGCTGGTCAGTGTCCCACCCCCGGCTGCACCCCTGACCCGGCAGCTGGGCGGGAGGAGGTTCATCTGCCAGTTGCAGATACTTAGAGTCTGAACAGGGGTGGAGGGATGCACTTTTTCTGCAGAGGGCCAGATAGTGAACATTCTAGGCTTTGGCAGCCCACCAGTCCCTGCGGCCACGACCCGCCCCTGCCGCTGCACCTCGAACACAGCCATAGACAATAGGAGTGAATGGGCAGGGCCAGGTTCCGGTAAGACTTTATTTACAAAAATAGGGGGGTGTGTGCGTGCAGACCTCAAGCCACAGTTGGGCAACCTCTGGACTGGTGTGTGAAGGATGTGGCTGCCTCCCTCCCTCCCTCCCTCCCTCTCTCCCTCTCTCCCTCTCTCCCTCCCCAGGACCTCAGACGCACTCAGTTGGATCATCCGTCTTTGGTCATGATGCATTTGTATCATTGGTCCGTGAATGGCCTTCTGTCCCTTAGTGTCTATTTCCTGGATAACATAATGAACAATCGTGAGCCCACTATCCAAACCCAAGATCTAGAATATTTGCTCAAAACCAGCTTCTACCTGTGTGCTCCTTCCCTGTTCTGTTCCTCCTTAGCTACGTGCCTGCTGAACTTGGGGTTTGTCCCTCCATTTCTCCCTGCGGGGTGCACAGGGAGATGTGGGGTGACCCAGTCCTGTGAGAAACCTGAGCTGGGCTTCCCTGGGGCGCATCAGGCTCACGGAACCCCCACACGTGCCACTCAGACAGGGCAATAACAGCACCCTCTAAGTTTTTTGGGTGCTTTTCCAATCCCCGGTAGCTGGGGTGAGGAAGCTTTTGCGGTCTCACGTAGTTATCTCATTGAAAGCATCTCCCTGAGCCCCGTTGTCTGTCCGGCTTTTCCACGTTAGGTAGAGAAAATGTTTGCTCCCAGCCCGTTTCCATTCTGTCCTCTGCTGCTGGAATGTCACGGGACAGGGCTGCAAAGCCAGCTCAACAGTCTGATCTAAGCCCAGCGTGAGTGAGAACGAGGCCCTGGGGCCGGGAGGGCTCTGCGACTCCCAAACCGAATGAGGATTACCTGAGGGGAGGCTGGCCTGGGGTCGCTCAGCGTTGCAGGGTGCAGGATCACCCGGGGCTCCTGCATGCTGCTGAAGCATCACCTTGGTCCCAGAAGGTGCCATGGGATTACCGGGTTAAAGCCGTGACCATGATGGGACCCGAGCACTGACCGCCTAGAAGCCGCGGTCTGATGAATGGATGAGCCTGCCTTTGAGGGGGTTATTTTTGTTTCTCCTTTCCAAGGTAGTATTTGTGGCCTGAGTGTCCTAGGTGAGGAAGCGCCCCTTCTCGGCCACACTTGAGCTAAAAGTAGTTGTAGGAGATGGACAGCGAGATGAGGTGGAGGGTGAGTCATCGGTGCCTGACGGTCACACCTACACGGTCCCCCGGCAGCAGGATGAGACACCGCGCCCTTTCCCACCTGGGCTGCAGAAGGCTGGGGGCCGCGGTGCTGAAAATGAAGCTGCCCTCCAGCCTGCTCCCCGTTCCCTCTGGAGAGGCCATGGGTATCTTCCATCTCCCTGGTACCCAGAGAGCAGGCTGGGGTCCTGGTGGACCCTGTCTTTGCTCCCTGCAGATCGCTCTGACATACCTAGACAGTGGTGCCAGGGGCCCTGGGACAGTGCCACCTGGAAGACTGGGGGGCTCCTGGCAGGTTCCCACGGAGCACGGCCAGGTGGCAATGAGGATTCCTGACATGATGGCTGTGTGCACCTTCGTCCTCCTGGAGCACTTCTCGGGTCCTCCCCTATGGGTCCTCCCTCTCCACTGTATCTTCTAGAACTTTCCATGGGTTTCATGCTTCTGCTCACACATTTGGGGACAGCTTCCCTGTTTCTGTCTCATTCTGAATTTACTAGAACCTTTACGGTCTGGTCCGAGGGTCCTCACACCTGTCCCCTCCGCCACCCAGCCAGGTGCGTGGTCATAGGGGGCGTGATAATATCCAGACCCTCAGAAATGTAAAATAACGGGAAAACGAAGATTTTTAAAGTTGGGGCACAGGGCCTCTTCCTCGGGCCTGCAGTGGTTCTTCCAGTCTCCTGCCCCCACCCCCTCCCTCTGTAACACGATGGAGGGTTGATGTGGACACGTGGGCTGCCCTTGACAGTTTCGGGAACAGTCCAGGCCAGGTCGCAGGCTGGAGAGGGGTGCCAGGTTGACAGCACATCTCTCTACACCTCTGACTCCAGGAGGCAGCCTTGTTTGCTCTGCTGAGCTCTAGGGCGTAGGAGGAGAGGGCACATGTGCCTCCTGGGTTCTCCCCATGTCAGAAGCTGGAGTGTAGGCCCTGGGATCCCAGCCTTTACGTCCCTGGGTCTGCCTGAGAGAGGTCAGCCCACAGGCTGCATGCCTCAGTCCTACACGAGGGCCAGGGCTGCTGCCCTGTCCGTGCTCACGGGCCCGAGCCATGGGCCCGGCCCTCCTGCTTTCACCCCTGCAAGTGGGGCAGCCCAGAGAGGACAGGGCCACCCGGTCCCTCCGTGCCCCCTCCCCAGCCAGTGGACGGGCAGGGATTGCAGGGGGGCAGGGGCGGGGTGGCTGACGTTCCCTCCGCGCCTCTCCGGGCTCCCTCTGCCTCCTGCCCTGCCCCATCCAGCTGCTGCCCCCGCTGTGGGCTCCAGGCTTGGGGTTTGCAGGGCCGAGCTTGGCTGCTCCTCGGGGTCTTGGCGGAGAAAGTGCAGAGCAGCAGTTCCTTCCACAAAGCCGCACTGTTCTCAGCAAATCCTCCCAGGATCGGGATGCATTTTTTTCAAGTGATTCAGCAGCACGTGAATGGGAAGGGCCTGAGCCCAAGGCTTCGGGAACCGTGACCAAGGCCTCTGGCATGAGCTCCCGCTGGGCTCACAGTGGGAAGGAAGGGTGGTGGGGCGTGAGTCGGGGGCCTGCCAGGGTCCTGGGGGGCTGGGGCAGGCGGCCGAGCAGCGAGTGCCCCAGCTTTTCTCTGCACAGCTGATGAGCTCTTAGAGATGTTTCCCTCGTGCTCCCAAGGGGGCCTGAGCCAAAGGACAGGAAGTGGAGGTGGGAACGCTGGTCTCCATGGAGACCGGGCATCCAGTGGACAGCAGCTCATGGGAAGGTGCTAGAATCTCCAAAGGCCCAGGGCTGGGGCCACACTGCTGTGTGTTGTCCTCTCTCGTGCACCCGATCACCCTCCCTGCCCCACCCTCAGCCCCCACAGACACATCTGCTCCGAGTGGTGGTGAGTGCAGGCCTTTCCAGCCCTGGCCTGAGTCACGCCGGCCAACCTCGCCCTCACCCTGGACAGGCGCAGCCCTGCCCCAGAGCTGGCGACGTCGGTCGGCTCCCCAGAATGAGGAGGCTTGCAGGGACCCGAAAGTGGCTTCTGGTCTGTCGGGGCAGCTGCTCAGACGGAGGGAGCCCCTGGTTGCCTTCTACCACCACAGAAAAGTTTTAATTATAAAATGAGCCCCCCCCCCACCCTTTTTCTCAGTTCCCTAAAAGAAGTGAATTGGAAGAAGTCGGCTCCCTTGCTGACTGAAAGCAGCCAGGCCCTGACACCAGGGAAGGTTGGCAGGGCCAGGTGTCCGGGGAAAGCCCCCCCACCCCCGGTGTCCACCGTGGGGCACCTGCAAATGCGCAGAGTGGCCAGACAGTGAGGCCGGAGGGGCAGGTGGGGCTGGATGCTCCCAGGGACGTCTGGGCGCTGAGCCAGCGCTGACGCCACCCATTCCTTGTGACCTCTCCCAGGCTGTTGGACCGCACCCCGTTTCTACGTGCGGTTCTGTGGGGAGGGGCGGCCTGGAGACCCAGGGGGTCCGAGCGGGCTTGCAGTCCACGTGAGGCCGCTTCTCTTTCTCAATCCCTGTCTGCCCCGTTCCCTGCCCTCCAGCTGGGGGGGTCGCCTACCCTGCTCGTGGAGCAAATGCAGGCCCATTGGAGAGGTTCAAAACCATCCTTACTATGCCCCCCAAAGCCCACTGAGGTGCCGTTAGGGATCCCACGGTAATGGGGGGCAGGGCTCTGAAAACGTGCTCCTTTGGTTACAGCTTTCATAGGCCAAAGCTGCAGCTGTTACTGTGGGGTGTGTCTGGGTGTAGATGGGGGCTGTGGGGCACCCCCTGGCTTTCCCAAGTCTGGCCCCGAGGGCTAGTGTGTGGGTGGGATGGGGGCGCCACCGGGCTGCCCTCAGCCAGACTTTGGACCAACTCATCAAAACTCAGAGGGGCCTCAGCCAGGTCGACCAGCCATACAGTGTCACCTGTCCACCCAAAAGGGATAAGAAACGGCAGACGGCAGCTGCAGGATGTTGTTACAGGTATTAGGGGGGACGTTGGTCGCTCTGTGATCGGAGGGTGTAAATGTCCAGACTCAGGGTGCCCCCTTCTCTGGAGAGCGTAGACGAAAGCGGGGAACCCTGCAGCTGTCCCCAAGCCCCCCAGCGGAGTGGAGCCCATCTGGAGTAAGAGGCAGCTGGGTTTCCTCTGAAGATGTTGGCATGTAATTCTGCGTGGAGATGAGGAAGTGGACCGAGTGACCCATGGAGGGCGTTTGCAGCCCGGGCAATGCAGTGGCCCCGTTTCCACCTAAGAAATGCCCTTCCCCACGCTCACCCCCATGATGGCACACTGCTGCGCGTGGTGGCCTTGGCTCAGCTGCATTCCGGTTACCGTGCAGGGTGACCCCCTCTCGACTGGGGACAGGACAGGAGGGTCTTTGGCAAGCTGAGGGCCCCATCTCTCCATCCTCCTACATGAGTGGCACTGGGAACATGCCCCTAGCGGAGGGACCCCAGGGCTGAGAGCAGGACGGACGAGCAGAGCAGTGCCATCCCTGTGGGCAGCAGTCTCCCTGGCGACCCTCCCGGGTTCTCGCTGGCGGCTGCAGCCCGTGGGCTGGGCTGAGACGGGACGTGGCCTCTGCTGACATTGAGCCAGCCCTGCCACTCTGAGTCCGTGCACTGGTAAGGCTCAGATGATCCAGGGCTGGATTTTGACCTTGTACTTAGACGAGTATTTTTTCCGAACCCCAGAGATTCCCACGACTCTTCTGGGCAAACGCGTGATTTTTCCCTAAGCCAGAAGCTCAGCCTCTGGGGACTGACCACAAAGCTTGTACGGGGGCCTAGGGACTTAGCATGAGTTGAGTGCATTGAAACAAGGGTCTCAAAGTCATGTTTTAATATCCACCTGGCTCTGGAATTGGGAGCCAGTGCCCATTTGGGAAGCGGTGCCCCATTGGGAAGTGTCCTATTAAGATATATTCGTATATGTAGCAGATGGGATTCCTCCGGAGAGCGGCCAGGCTCGCGGCAAGATAGTAAAGACAACTCAGTGGGTGTGAAATAAATGAACTCCTTAGAGGCCGTTCTCTTTCTGGGTCTGGCTCCCCACAGATTGTGGGGATGGCTTGCTATTCTCCGTTGCTTCCCCAGGAATGTCCATGGACGCAGGAGGACTCACAAGATGTCGGTGGGGTGCAGGCAGGATGATCTGAATCTCTGCCTGGGCTGGTCAAGCGTGCCCCCCCCCACCCCGGTCCCAGGCCAGCCCAGGCCATGTTGCGTGCTGAAGACACCCTAGGTTTCCTGAAAGCCCCCTGCTCTTCTCACCCCACCCCACCCCCGCCGCCCGCCCCGGGCAGCAGTGGGACAATCTGGCCTCCCTGGGTCTTCCCTGGGCGGGCGTCCTCTCTCATAGTCTGAACAAAGCTTGTGTTCCTTGGATCATCGTCCCTGACCTTGACTCTCCACCCACCCAGCTCTTTTCCATCCCAAATCTGGCTGGGTGTACCGGGGATTGTTTTTGCAGGCTGCTCGCAGGGGGAAGTGACATCATGTGGTGTCCGCGGCCCAAGGGGTGGGGGCAGGGGCTCTGCGGTTGCGTGTGCTTTGAATTAAGTTGACGGTTGTGTGTCCCAGTAGCCAACATCTGGCGGCGAATCCATCAGCCAGTGTATCAGCCTTGATCTCAAACCCAGATGTTGTGTTAACGGCAGAAGGGAAAGAAGAAAAAACAAAATCTGCGCAGCTCAGGGAGAGGCCATCATTTTTGAGCACAAAGCAGTTAAAACAAGGATCTTTATAAAGCCTCTTGCTCCCACCGCTGCCTCTGGTTCCTACAGCCAAGGGTAGGCCTGTGGAGCAGAGGCGCTCACTGCTGGGGGATGGACAGGATGTGGGCTGGTCCCCCACCCCAGGGCCAGACAGCTGGCCCAGCACATAGTAGGTGTTCAGCAAACCTATGTCCATGCCTGGATTTTAATTTCTTCTCAGACTCTTTGGGTCTCTTTGCTTTTCCCCAGTCCTGGCCTTTAAAAGGCCTGGGATTGAGCAGGGCCCATCCTTTACTTAGAGTGGCCTCCATCCCAGAGCTTTGGTGATGCCTGTCTCCTGGGGTGTTGGAAATGCCTTTCTGGAGAGCTCTCGGCCTCCTCCCTGTCCGCCGCTTGGGTTGGAAACGGTGTTGCTTTTCTGTTCCCCTGTCCATTATCTGATTTCTTGCCTGGGTTGGATGCTCCTTAAAGGCCATCTCTGTTTTTCGAAGACCCTCCCTCTCCTTACCCCTTTCTCTCGTGGGCAGCAGAAGGAGGCGCACGCTTTTAGGATCACTTGAAAGGCTCTGAGCCTCAACCCCTAGCTCCGAGTCTGGCTGCTAAGAGATCCCCACCCCGGCCTCATGCTGGGGGCAGAAGGCTGAGGGTCAGAATGTCTGCAGCCAGAGCTGGCTGGGGTCCACCGTGAGGCCGCCCCAGCCCTCCTCCCTGTGGGGCCCCTCCGCCTGTGTCCCCCAGGTCTCCTGCCCTCAGCTTGCCTATGGGATCCTCCGGCTTTGATGAATTTATTTGCTAAAGCTTTGCTTGTGCCCTTCCCCGCCTAGAGTGCTGAGCCCACACGGCCCCTGCTGCCCTGAGCGGGTCCACAGCATCTCCACGGACGGATGAATGCCCAGCATCTCTCCTTCGTGTCCGGACGGTGTTGATGCTTTCGGAAGATTTCCATAAAGCTGCTCTTTCTTTGCTTCTCTTGATTCTCTTTCTTTCCTTCACATTATCTCTCATTTTTCAAAGTGGGGAGGAGGTTCCCACCCCAAATTCAGAGACCCCGGAGAATCATGAGTTCTTGTTTTGCATGGACAAGCCCAGCTGGGGTCCCTCCTGGCCCCTGCCCCCCACTTCCCTGCAAGCCGCGGGCAGCCTAGGAGCCAGTTCACATTCTAGTCTCAACCCGCAAGTCTACCCTGGACCCTGGATGCAACCAGTCCCTTTCCGATAATTTAAAAAAGGAAAGTATGCCGTTCTGTCGTCTTGAGCTAGACGTGCATTGTGTGCCAGGCCCCGTGTCCCCGACTCCTCACGGCAGCCCAGAGGAGTGCAGGGGCTGGGGGGTAGCTCAGCAAGGTCAGGGAATGTCCTTGGCACTGCACGGCGGGAGGGGGCCAGGGCAGGGGCTAGCCCGGTGCTGCCCCTCCTGAATACAGATTCGGACTGCCTAGGAGGCTTAGGGGCTTTTCTAGGACAAAAATGCATGGAACAGAATGGAACCTGTTCACTGAGAGGAGTGTTGACTGGTTTTCTCCTTGCTACTGGCTGTTTATTGAGGACCTGTTTGGGGTTAAGCATTGTGTGAGGTAGTGGACCTCTGAAAAGCCGTTCGGAAAAGCATGCAGGAGTGGGTGTATCCTAGGGAAATCCAGCAGCAGCGCTCCTCCCACAACTGTTGTCTCCCTTGGGCGTTCCTGGTTCCTCTGATACCACCAGCCAGCGACCGTGCTGATGCCCAGTGACGCCTGGGGTGTTAATCTGGGACGTTCCGGGATTTGCATCCACACTTCCCCGTGTGGGGGCGCAATAGGGTATAGATGTGGCAGGTAGTGAGAGAGACCACAGACGGACTCAGCTGGGCTGCCCGGATGTCTCAAGGACAGCCCAGTTCCATCTGGCAAGGACCTAGCGGGCACTGACTGTGGTCAGAACGTAGCCTCTGCCGGGTAGAAGCCCCCTGAGCACACAGGCGTACAGGTGTTTACAACGGGATGGACGACAAATGTGGAATGTGCCAAGTGCCACAGGAAGACAGGATCTCCCAGAGCAAGGAAAGGGTGATTTTACCTGGGTCTTGAAGGATGCGTAGAGGTTTTCCTGGCAGGGAGGGGTAGATGGCATTCGGGGCAGAAGAGGCTTGTCTGTCCAGAGGTGGGGACACCCCTGGGCAGGTTTGGGTTCAAGGGACTATTGTGGACTGGCGGAACAGCAGGACGGGAGCAGCTGGGGTAACGAGACAGCCGCTGGCTGGCACCAGGTCGCAGAGGGGTGTCCTATTATAGACGAGGGCAGTGGGCGGCTGAGGAAGACTTTTGAGCCCGGAGGGATGCGGCTATAAAAAGTCTGCTGGTGCTGGGGGTGGAGAAGGGTGGGATCAGGAGGAGCCACTGGAAACAGACCCGCTCCCAAGGGCAGAGCCCTCTGTTGTACGTGGCCCACTGGGTGGCATTTCCTAGATGTGGCTTTGCAGGTTGGGGCCTGGCTTAGCCTGGGAAATAGGAACCTGCGGCCTCTGCCCATCGTGACTCAGCTCCAACAGAAGAAGGCATAAGAATGGGGTTTGGGCCTGGGCAGAGCAGGGCGGGGGGTGGGGGTAGGGGGTGGGGGTAGGGGCCAGGGGGTGGGCAGGTTGCCTCTGGTGCCGCCTGGGGTCCGGGGGATGGGCACAGATGGGATGCACGTGTCCAGGCCTCCCTGATCTGTTGGGAAGACAGCCCCGGCCAGGGGCTTCCAAGATGCGAGTCGCCCGCCTGGGGGTGGAGGACAGAGGCGCCTCTGTGCCTGGCTCCGTCTGTTCCCTATTGCCCTGTTTTGCTCACATCCACATTAGCATAATACTCGTCCGAGTGACCCTGCGCAGCTGGGCCGTGGAGGGCAAAGCTTTTAAAGCCATTAAAACAGGTCGTGCCACCAGCTGATAAGCCTCCGAATGAAACAAGGGAGGGCTCTGCCCCAGTGACCTGTGATCGGCTGACCCTCACCGCGTCAGGGTGCGGGCCGAGGCTGGGTCCTGGCTTAATTGCTGGTAGGATGCCCTGTGGTGCATGGCCCACGAGCAGCCTCAGGCTCTGGCAAACATTCCAGAACCTTCCCAGCCCACCCTCTTCTCCTCTCCTTTATCTTGTGTCATGGTCTGGAATCATTTTCTTTCCATTTGGCCTCCTTCCTAGGCACCTGTCCCGTGGGTCTGCCGGTGAGGCCCTTGAATGTTTCCTTTGGGGGGCAAAGCACTCTGACCCTTCCCCTGTCGTGCTCTTGATAGAATATGTATTGTTATTATAAAGAATCACCCACAGGACATTTTTCAGGGTCACTTTTAGGACAGATTAGGCGTAGCAGGATAGACCCTTCAGTTGTAAGACCCCCTAAACCTAAACATGATGGGACCTCTTGGGGAGGCAGTTACCCCTCAGCCTGAAAAAACCCGTTTGCCAATCGGCCATGGATGGAGGCTGGGTGGTAGGAATCTCACTATCCTTCATTATATGATGATGATCACGGCCCAGTTAATTTACTTGTCTGCTTCCCCAGCCACCAACGAATACACACTGGAGAGAATTTTCAAAAGCCCCCAAGCACTTAAGCATGGCATCAACAAAGAGCTTTCTCGGTGACTACCTCAGGAACCCCGCTGGTCCTGAGAGACCAGGCTTCTGCTTTTGGCCCCCGTCAGCATCCGTGAAAAATCCTGGGACAAGAAGGGGTCTCCGAGCTTCACCTCTTGCCCCTCCTGCTCGGCGTGTGTGGGGTGTGACTTGCTAGCTCATCTTGTCCCTCCTCGGAGCCAGGACGGCACTGTTGGGGCTCTGCTCACCTCTGTGTCTTTGTTTCGCAGTGATAAGGGCGAAAGCCGTCAGTGTGAAGGAGGTAGACTCCGGGAATGACATCTACGGCAACCCCATCAAGCGGATTCAGTATGAGATCAAGCAGATAAAGGTAATGGGGACCATCGCCAGGTTGCTCCACCGGGCAGAGCTGTGGGAGGGTCAGGAGCAAGGTTGGGTCCTCCAGAGGCTGGAGACCCTGGGGAGGTGTCCTGCCTTCTCGAGGAACGCCATGCCCCATCCCCGGAGCAGACACGAGTCGATCCCGTTTTCTTTAATCTGTAAATGCCTGGAAGGTTGTTCCCATTGACTAAGTTATTTCAGAAATGTGTTCTCCTCATTCTGGTGGATAGTAAATGTGTGGCAGAGCCTCAGCATCGTTACGAAGCTGGCCAGAGCTTCTGTGGAACGTTCGTGGGTGCCCGTCCTTAGCTGAGCTAGTGTGAGGCTCGAAGGCAAGAGAGCTCGGTCGTTGCGTCTGGGAGCCCTCGCTCCCCCAGACTGTGCTGTGGGCTCTAGTCTTGCCTGGTCAGCTTTAAATTCTACAAGGAAGGAGGCCTGTGGGCAGGTGTGGTGGGGGCCAGCTTCCCAAGAGAGGACATGGGGGAAGACGTGGAGACCACCGCCTGTGGGAGAGGGACAGGCAGGCGTGGAGGCTGTGGACCGAGGGGCAGGTGGTGGGGTCAGTTTTCTCAGAATGTTGCTCTTGTTCAAGGGCATATGGCGAGGAGCCCTTGTTTGAGAGCAGACGGCGCGGGGGAGGTAGGAAGAACACAGGACCAGCCCTGGAGGAAAGTGATCATTGTCAGTAGTCACTACCTTGGTGTTCAGGAGGGAGTCGAGTCTTAGTCTCCAGCTGGAGAGACAGCTTTGTAAAGGCAGGAGCTGTCGCTGGCCGTGTTTAATTTTGTTACAAATATAAGAAGCAGCAGGAAATAAAGGTTCTCAGAAGGTCAATGAAATGCTTGTTCGTTGCATCCGTGTCATTTGAGGGGGTGACCTGCTCTCTCAGGACCTAGGTCTCTGTGGGAGAGAGAGCGTCTCTGTTCTTGTGGCCTCATTGTGGCGGCGTGGGAAGGCAGGACTTAACACCAAAGCAGCATTTTTGCCCTCAGCGGGAGAGGTCATTTAGGAGAGCACGTTGTCACCATCGGCCTCACCTTTCCTGGGGCGGGTTGGACCGAGCTCTTGCAAAGCTACTTTATGATGACATTGAGATGACCCTGTTGCGTTGGGGTTTGCTTGTTGAAACAACCCCCCCGCTCCCCACCGCAAACCACCCACTAGCAACCCTGGTTTAGGCATGGCAAAAATCCTCATGAGGTTCCAGCGGACTCGCAAGCCCTAGGGCGCCTGCGCTCTGCATTCTCTGTTGTGTGGTCCTGGAGCGTGTGTGTGCTTTCCCCTCTCCACCGCCTCCCTCCCCCGGCGCCCCCAGCCTCCGCTGGGCTGCACCCCCTGGCCCGGGTGGAGGGCCATCCTCCGCGCACACTCACGTCCCCGCCTGTCACTGTCCCCACCCAGTGAGGCAGCCGGAACCCTTGGCTGCGGCGGTCTCACTTCCTGCCAAGGTGTTGGAATGATGCACCCCCCACCTGGGCAGCAGGTGTGTAGATCAGTTGAGACGTGAAACCCCACTGGCCCGTGGAGTCCTATCCATGGCCACAGAGTTAAGGGTGCCTCTCGCATCAAGGAGCCAATGCTTGACCAAAGTTCCTGGCAATCCTCAAAGGCGGTGGTCCTCCACGATGGGTCAGAGTCACCTGGAGATACACAGGCCTCTCCCTGGAGATTCTGATACGACCTTGTCAGTGGTAGGGAGAGCCCACGTGTTATGGGAAATGGGTGCCGGGGACCCCGTTGTGCCCAACCTGCTGACAGCTGATCGGATGTGTCCAGAGAATCTCTCTGCAGGTGACCTTCTAATCTAGCTCCTCCGCTATTCCATGCTGGGGGTCCCACAGGAGCAGGTTGGGTTGCCCCCCCAGGATGTTTTTGGGCGGGGGGGTCCCAGACTTCCTTAGCTGTGCAGGCCAGCTCTGCTCACATCTCACCTTCGTCTTTCCAGATGTTCAAAGGCCCTGACAAGGATATAGAGTTTATCTACACGGCTCCTTCCTCCGCCGTATGTGGGGTCTCACTGGACGTCGGAGGAAAGAAGGAATATCTCATTGCAGGTGCGTATGTGGAGAGGCATGGGCATGCTCTTAGGGACTGTCCAGGGCGGAGTCTCCTGGCCTCCAGGGCTACAGCTCACGCGGAGCCTGAGACACTGCGAGGCCAAGCAGAGCCCTGACCCCGTGAGGCTGTCGGAAGTCTCCAGGCTTCCCTGCCTCTTCCCGTCCAAGAATTCCTGGTGTGTTCTCGCCTGCCCCCCACAACAGTGGAACTGGTGTGACTTGATGGGGAAACACAGTAAGCCAGTATTCACGGGAGACATGAGATCGGATGGACGCCAAGAGGTGAGAATTTTTGCCTTTTGTTCCTGAAAGGGAGGCTCGTGCCGGACGCTAGAAATGCTCCCTAGGGAACCAGGAGTCAGCTCACAACTTGGGAGGAGACGGGGGGAGTGGAGGGGACAGCTCCCCTAGTCTGACGTTATATTTTGTTATACAGTCCGAATTTAATCATAAAAATACATTCTGAATCCAAATCTCTGTGACTTGGGGGATTTTCTTCTGTTTGGATTATTTGTACTTTTTCCCGCATTCACTGAGAATATTTAAAAAATCACATACTTAGCAGGTGCCCACTAGGTGGCTTGCGCTGTGCCCGGCGTGACAGGAGTTCAGGAGGAGATACCCTGGAGGGAAGTGCATACACACTCCCCCTGGGGGGGGCGGGCAGGAGAAGAAACTAGAGAAAATAAGACAGGGTTTTTTTTGTCGGGGGGGAGCTACTGTGAGCAGCGAGCGAAAGCTCAGGAGGAAGAGACCGTCTCGGGTGGCAGGTGCACGGATCCAAGGATCCAGAGGATTTGGCACTGACCCCGGCTGGGCCGCACACATGGGGTCCCTGCCGGGGGGAGATGCAATGTGAAGTGAGTGGGACAGAGGACACGGCTGTCACCTCTCCTTGGGTAACATCCCCCTCCCTCCCCTAAAACACTCTTGCCTGGCATCTGCGTCCCTGGCTCGTCACTCCATCAAGACTTCTGTCCCTCTCCTTGGGGATGATGAGAGATTTTTTTTTCTTCTTTGATGGGCACTTCTGACCTTTCTAAATGTTTTCTTATGAGCATGCACGATTTTTTAAGTTTTATTGACTATAACTCACACAGCCTACCATTCAGCCATTTAAGGGGCGCCATTCAGTGGCTTGGGTAATCCATCGGGTTGCAACCACGGCCACAGTCGGAGAACCCTGGACCCTTCCGCTCTTCTGCCTCCCCAGCCCCCACTCCCCTGCCCCCAGCTCCAGCAACCGCCAGTCTATTTCTTTTTTGATCCCGTGGGTTTCCCTACTTCAGAGTCCTGTGAATGGAATCGTAGACTCTGTGGTCCTGTGTGTCTTGGCATCCCTCGCTCAGCACCATGTTCAGCACAGCATTTTTTGAGTTCAGCCACATAGCGTGAATCAGAACGCCTCTCCTTTTTATGGCGAAATACTGTTTCTTTGACAGGATAGACCACAGTGTGTTCCCCCATTTGTCATCTGATGGACACTGGGGTTGTTTCCACCTTTGGGCTCGTATGCAGGATGCTGCTGTTAGTGCCTGCCACCAAGTGTTTGCGTGGCTGTGTTTTCATCCCTCTCGGGCTGATGCGTAGGAGTAGAATTTCAGGGCATATGGTGACTATGTTTAATCATTTGAGGAGCTGCCAGACTACTTTCCAAAGCAGCTGCACCATTTTACATTTGCAGTATCTACTATTTTTACAGTAAGAAAAACAAAGTCAACCAGAGAGACAGGTATGGGGACAGAATCATGAAGCAGGGACTTTCCTGACGGTGTTTGTCACCGTGACCTGGGGGAGGGCAAGGCAGGGCAGGTGCACAGAACCCGGGGCGCGGGGTACAGGCGCCTGGGGAGGGCTGGAGACGACCTGGTCCGCATGTGCCCAGGATGGACAGCATCAGTGTTATCTCCTTTTACTGCTTCCCTGTATTCATAAAATTTTCCAAATGACATTTATTGTTTTATGGTCAGAAAAATAAGCTGTGGAGAGAAGGGAAGGGAGACGAGACCTCCCATGGTTCAGGGAACTTATTGCCCTAAGGAACCAACGGCTTCCGGTTTTCAGCACCAGGTTGTGTGCTGGTCTCTGGGGAATAAACCCTTAAAAAGGAGCACCTCGCCCTTGGTCTCTGGCTCCTCACACCGCCCTCTAGAGGCAGCCGGCCAGACTGCAGAGCTGCCGGAGCAGGCATGGATGGGAGGCGAGCCAGGGTCCTCTCCCGGTGGGCTCCTGGGAGGGAAGGTGACCTAGGTCTGGGTTCATGCAAACAGGCTTCGCCGTCTCCCTGTTGATAGAAATAGGATCGCCCTCTTCCTGGCCCTGACGGCCTCGGAAAGCTTCTCATGTGGATTCCGTTCAATCCTTAGAACCCCTTACAATGAAGGCACTGTTATATGGTCCCCATTTTACAGATGAGGAAAATGGAGGAGTGGAGAGATGAACAGTGTGCCCCAGGTCCGGTGGTGTGTGCCTGAACTTTCACACGTGCACTTTCCCAGGCCGATTGTTAAATTCTGGTTGATATCTCATTGGTACCTTGAAATCAGGGCACGAGCATCTGCAGCAGATTTTGGCAGGTGCCGAGCACTGCAGCTCTTTCTCCCGGGGGAGCCGGTTGTTAGGCATTTCTCAGCACACCCGTGCCTGGGCTGCACTGCTGGGCGTGTCTTCCTGACTCCCAGGCCCGTGGCACTCTGCTTCTTCGTTTGTGTGGTCCCGGTTTTAGTCTTGCTGCCCCAGCTGCTTCGAAAGTGTGGGTCCAGAGTAAGAGCTGAGGATGGAGGCTGCACACGGCAGCTTGGTGGTGATTATCTTGCGAGTGGTTGCTTTGTGTTATTTCGGGGGACATGGTAGGAGAATCTCTTTATCTATTTTGCTCAGCCTCTTTTCTGGAAGGAAAAGGCTTCTGTGTCCAAATGAAGCATCGTGAGTCAAAGGCAGAGAGCCTGATCATCTCCGTTACTCTGCTAATGTTGATATTCTCATGCAGAAGCTCACTCGTTCATATTTGCCATCAGAGGTCATTTATCACGTCACATGTATGTGTCCTGCTCTGTTCCTACACACGGGTCCATTAAACTGTCCCCAGTCTGAACTAGAAGACAATTCTCCAAGTAACTGTAGCACACATCTGCTAGGCTTGCTACAACCTAAACCGTCCAAATTGTAGCTCCACTTGTAATAAAAATGAAGAAGATACATTTTGTTTGAAGATACATCTGCTTGTAACTGTGTGCCTATCATCTTCCACTGTTTCACGTTTAATCCTGGAAGCAAGCAAGTGACATGGGGCACATCTGAGTTTCCTAACTGGCCCTGGGGTCTAAGATCCACAGAAGGCACGTCCGGCAGGGGCAAGCGCACCCGTTATAGGGGGACCTTGCTGAGCTGACTCCTTTCCCCAGCTCCGTGAGATGGCTCTGGGTCAAATCTGGTGTTTACTTTCTGAGCACAGACTCTCCATCTTGTCCTGGAGTCAGGATGGGCCACCCAGAAATCACGGGGCACAGTAAACCACTCAGCCAGGGCTGGCAGCAGCCCCAGGAGTGACCGCATGGCCCGAGGCAGCCCACCGCCTCTTGGGCTGATGACTCAAGTTCACATGTTGAGCTGGGCACCAGGAGACGCTCATGTTCAGGAACTGTAATAGAATTGGCCCTATAGTTTTCTTCTGCAGTGTTCTCCTCCAAGAGGAAGAAGAAATCTACAGCCCTCAGTTACAAATTTTAATTAATTCCTGTTTTTCTCTCCAAGAAAGACTGTGCATTTTTCCAAGGCAGACGTAGGAAGATGTTGTAACAGATGTTCACATGGTGCGTGCCCAACCAAGTCTTAGTAACTGGACCTGTACAGAAAGGGTGTCCTTTGGAACATTCTGAGATGCTATGTCATTTATACGTGACATCCGAGGTAAACGGCAGCCCCGTAGCCAGGGCCATGGAAGACAGACAGTTTGCATTGCATCTCCGTGTCCGGCATGACGAGGCGGGGCCGGAGGAGAGCACTGTCCATATATACCTACTCTGGCCATACATTCCGGAAGGAAGGAGACCAGAATGAGTTACTTGTCATCTGTCCATTTCCGCCCCCCCCCTCCCCCCAGCTACTCTGAACTCATAGAAAAGGGCTGTACAGTTCTTAAAAAGAAAAAAAGAAAAAGCCAAATACTTATTTTGCAAGTATTCAGAGCCACCCGAACACTTCTCTTTCATTAGTTAGGATTCAGAATAAATGCCGCAGTAACAGTCCTGCTCCTTGATCCTTTCATTCACCTGGAATGTCATTTAAGTCCGAACAGACACAAGGGAAAATAGAGCTCCCAAAGGTAAGGGGAGTCGTTAAAACAGAAGAGAGAGCATCAGAATTCACATCCAGGGGGTGCCTCCTGCGACCTGCCCGACACACAGGATGTCCCCGTGCCCACTCGTAGCCTCAGGCCAGCTGACCCACGTTTCCCCTGGCCAGAGATTGCGGTGCGATGGATTCGCCGCAGGGGCGCATTATTAGCCCACAGGCAGCATCATTCACCGAACTCTGTTTCTATTAGTGGATTCTCCACGGCCGCGCTGTGCCTGAGATCATTAAGTTGGATGTCCTGGAGCTTTGTCAAGTGGAGAGCCTGGGGTGCAGCCCGAGGCTCCCATCTGCCCCTCGGGGAGCCTCCCTCTGCAGCTCATCACCCTGCCCTTGTGGCTCTTCACAAGGTGCCATCGCAGCTGGAGGGCTGAGATTTGACATGACCTCTCCAGCCCTCGTTACGTTCTGCCATTCACCAGAATGCACTTGCCTGTCTTTGTGTCCTGCCTGGCTAATGCCAAGGCTGTCACCAGCACGAACTCTGCGGTGCAGGAGAGGGAAGGAGCAGAATCAGGAGCCTGAGGTCAAAAAGACAAATGGTGCCGCCTCCTCCCCCTGCCCTGAAGGGAATTCGGAGCCGATTTCCAATTTTATAAAATTCCGTGTTTTTGCTATTCATGGTGGAAAAACCCAGATAAGTTCAACATCAAATGGCAGAAAATGTGTGTGAAAAATAAAAGGGGAAACAACCTGATCTACATACAACGTGATCTCTTTCGTGCGAATACATGTGTGTGAAGGAGTATTGGAAGGAAATGCGTCTTAAGTGTTCGCTGTAATGAAAATGGGAGGTTTTTTCCAACTGTGTTCTTTCCTGTGTCTGCCAAGTGCTCTGGAGTGTTCGTTCTACTCCGCACAAACGATCTGTGATGTATCCGTCAGCTCACGGTGCTGTAACAAAGCACCACAGACCAGGGATTGATTCCCTGGCAGTCCTGGGGGCTGGGGATCCAGCATCCAGGCATGGGCAAGGCTGGCTCTCCTGAAGCCTCTCTCCTGGGACTCGCAGGCGGCCGTCTCCTCCCCGTGGCCTTGATGCTTGTCCCTCTGTGCCTGTCTGGGTCCTGATCTCATCTCATAAGGACCCCATTCTTATTGGATGTGGGCCTCCCCCATGTGATCTCACTTAATCACCTCACGAAAGACCCATCTCCAAACACAGGCACATTCTGAGATGCTGGGGGTCAGGGCTCCCACACGGGGATTTTGGAGAGGCTGCAGCTCTGCCCACAACCCACGGCATTGTGAGCAGTGAGCCCCCACACACCCGGGCCGCACTCGGGCGCGGGGGTCGGCAGGAGGAGGGGGACCAGCAGCCTGCCCTGAGCTTGGTGATCTCTGTCTCCTCAGGAAAGGCCGAGGGGAATGGCAAGATGCACATCACCCTGTGTGACTTCATTGTGCCCTGGGACACCCTGAGCACCACCCAGAAGAAGAGCCTGAACCACAGGTACCAGATGGGCTGTGAGTGCAAGGTAAGCTGGTGCCGCCTCCTTCTGGGCTTTCCCTCATCACGTCTGTCTCCAGGGAGACTGCCGGGCTTTGATCCCTGGCTTTCCAGGACCTCTCCATCCACGGGGTCCTTAGGATAGGGCTCTGGGGAGGTACGGCCTCTCCACCAGTGAGGCCATCAGGCCAGGGACAGAGCCCCCAGGCATGCCCCTGCAGAGGGATATTTGGGAGGTCCGGGCAATCTAGCCGTGTGGCCTGTAGCTTCTAGGAAGGAGAGCCTCCCAGGGGGAGGAATTTTGTGGGGAGAACAAGATGCTGTGAGTACTTTCTATGGATGCACAAGTGCAAAGACTTGAGTGCCTTGGGAAAGAACGTCCCAGCCATTTCCATGCCCTGGGGCCACAGAGAATCCTGACACCCGCCCCCTTCTTAAAAGCAGCCCAGAGGGGCCCCTGGGTATCTCAGTCTGTTAAGTATCTACCTTCAGCTCAGGTCACGATGGAGCCCTGCATGGGCTCCTCAGCGGGGAGTCTGTTTTGTCCCTCTCCCTCTGCCCCTCCCCCTGCCCACCCAGCTGGAGCCGTGCTAACATTAGGCGCCGCTGTAGACAGGCCTCTGCGGCCCCAGGCTTGGGTCCTCTCTCTTCTGCCGCCCTTCGTCCCCACCGCCTGTGCCTCCCGTCCCGGCACAGGAAGCACCGCCAGGTGCCAGGGCCACTCTGCCCCCAGAAGTGGGTCTGGGGCCGGAAGTCTGCAGGGACCGGCTTTTGCTGATTAGCGCTCTTGCTTGTGCGGATACATCATCGCCAGCCGGTCCCTCAGCTCATTCGAAATGTGAATTCTGACCCACGGCAACGTGTTTGTGGAGCAAACGGCTCTGTGCCCAACGTGAAATTAAAACCGAGTTCTTCAGCATCAAAACAAATGAAATCTTGCCACTTGCAGCGATCTGGATGGAACTAGAGGGTATTACGCTAAGCAAAATAAGTCAGTCAGAGAAAGAATTATTATATGATTTCACGCATATGTGGAATTTAAGAAACAAAACAGGAGCATAAGGGAAGGGAGGGAAGAACAGAACAAGACGAAACCAGAGAGGGAGACAAACCATAAGAGACTCAAGCACAGGAAAGAAACTGAGGGCTGCTGGAGGGGAAGGGGTTGGGGGGAGGGGGTAACTGGGTGACAGGCACTACGGAGGGCACTTGATGGAATGAGCACTGGGTGTTACATACAACTGATGAATCCCTGACCTCTACCTCTGAAACGAATACTACACTCTGTGTTAATTAGTTGAATCTAAATTTAAAAATTGAAAACAAAATAAAACTGAGCTCTTCCCTTTCCCTCTGTGGCCTGAGTTTCCTCCACCACAGTGCTGCTTGCCGATCCCCCCAAAGCCCATGCGTGCTTCAGAGCAAGAGAGCATCCTTTTTATTTGACTAGAACCCAGCTCCAGGAAATTTAAGACCCTCTGTGGTTGTCGTTCTCCTCCCAGGAGGGTGCGGCTACGCTGAGGCCTTTGTGTCATGCTCAGAGGGGCCGCTGTGCTGGGGGCGCAGGGGCAGTGCACAGGGGTCCCGCCAGACCCCATCCCCGCCCCCCCAGGCAGCCTGCCTTCCTGCTGCTTAGAGAGTAGGGGGAGCTCAGGAAAGGCTGCTGATGGAATAGGTTCGACTCGAGCCCCCGTTTCCCGCCCCGCCGCTGTGCTCACGTGGTCCTTCATTTGACAAACCGCCCTTGAACGTCTTTGCTGGGTGCGTGGCTAGGCTCTGGAGATGCCTCCTTGAGTGGCCTCGGTCCCTGACCGGATCCGTCTCCGTGTCCCTCTTCCCAGATCACGCGCTGCCCCATGATCCCGTGCTACATCTCGTCTCCGGACGAGTGCCTCTGGATGGACTGGGTCACAGAGAAGAACATCAACGGGCATCAGGCCAAGTTTTTCGCCTGCATCAAGAGAAGCGACGGCTCCTGTGCGTGGTACCGCGGAGCGGCACCCCCCAAGCAGGAGTTTCTCGATATTGAGGACCCGTAAGCAGGCCAACAGCACCCCTTTGGCCAACGGAAAAGCCTCCAAGAGTTTAGACTGGTCCAGCTCTGACATCCCTTCCCGGAAACAGCATGAATAAAACAGTCATCCAAGTGGGTCTAAATTAGTGTGAGTCTCCTCCCACCCCCATTTCCCTTTTAAACGTGGTTGTGGTCCCACACCCCATCCGCCAGCCTGGGCATCCTTGGGTGCGGGCAGGGGTGGGATGCATGGGCCCGGCCCCAGCCCTGGCACCGTCACAAACACTGAGCAGGCGGCCCGTACGTAGGAGTCCCCCAGGCCTGGTCAGGGCAGAGCCTGGAAATGTGCATTTTGCAGAAACTTTTGAGGGTCGTTGCAAGACTGTGTAGCAGGCCTACCAGGTCCCTTTCACCTCGAGAGGGGCATGTCCCTCATTTCCTGCAGCTTCCACGCCTCTGGCCCTACGGTGGCAGTCCCCGCCCCTTGCAGGTGCCCCTGTCTCCTCGGTGCCCATCATGGACTCCCAGTACCTGTGACTCCCATAAATTCAGAAGCAGCCCTGGACCAGTGGCTCGCTCTCGAAGGAGCCCCAGTTAATCCTGCTAATCCGCAGACTCGCAGTGGGAGCCACGCTCCAGGGCCTTGTACGATGCGGGTGACAAGCTTCAGCTTCGGCCAAGTCCTTTTCAGTCCCCCTACCACACACCCCGACTCTGGGGGAGTCCGTGGCATTCAGCCCCAAGGGCAGACGTTTGGGGGGACACTTGGCTCCCCTTGCCGTTTATTCCCAGGCTTCTGAAATCAGTCTGGCTTCCTCCTCCTCCTCCTCCTCCTGGCATCAGGCATCCAGCTGAGTTGCACACGTTGGCTTTGCACGGGGTCGCGTGTGGCCGGTGGCACAGGCTGGTTGTGCTCTGTTTGCACATCCTGAGGACATCGAAAACCGGGTCCTGCTGTGCCCCCCAGCACACCTCAGAGCCCCTCCTGAGCAGGTGCCGTAGCTTTACCGTGACACCCCCCTCCCCCCCGCAAAGACGGACAGTCGCTGCGCTGGGCATGGATTTCTGGCAATGAAGTTAGCTGGGCGTGTTGTGAAGTCTTACCCGGGAAGAGAGAAACTGGGGAGGTAGGTGGGTTCGGTGAATTTCTTCCTGGGCCTCTGGGATGCTGTGGCCAACATCTCATTTTTCTAAAGATCAGTTCTCAGATAATCTGTGAACCCAAATCCCAGCTGTACCAGCCTCCACTTAGATTTGTCATATTCGATCTCTTGGTCAAAAAACATCCTAGGGGACTAGAGAACCTGTTCCCTGAGCACGGCTTTCTGCGGCCAGTAAAAAGGGGATTAACGCAAGCAGAAATCTCTCAGTAACAAAAAGTCATCTTTTTCTTCCTACTTGTATATGGTATAAACCGTTCTGAATTTTTCACGCCAATTAGGCAAACGTACATGGACACGAGCACATGCACGAACACACGCACACATGGAGACCCAAGTGTGTCAGCCTGTGAGTGGTCCTCCTGCAGAATGCTTCCAGAGTCACCACGTTCTAAGCATTGCTGTACTCTGCGGTGACCCCAAACCACCCGTAAGACTCCTGACCCCCACGTGGCGGGTAGCCCCCCATGCCTGCCAGGACCTGGTCAGCATAGATTTTGATGACTTCCCTTTCTAGGGCAGACTAGGGGACTAGCCAGGAATCAGCCCCCGCGTTAAGGGTGCTTTCATGCTGTACAGTGATAGAAAGTTTGTAAGATGTCATAATGGACCAGTCCATGTGATTTCAGTATATACAAGAACACCAGACCCCTCCAATCAATATAACACCCCACCCCTGTTTGCCTCCTGTATGGTGTTATCATATGTAACATTTACTCCTGTTTCTGCTGATTTTTTAAGTGTTTTGGTTTGTTTCTGACATCAGCTGTAATCATTCCTGTGCTGTGTTTTTTATTACCCTTGGTAGGTGTTAGACTTGCACTATTTTTTTTAAGGTTTCTGCATCGTGGAAGCTTTTGACCCTGAATGGAAAGCATGGCATGGTAGCTAGCCTATGATGGTGGATTCCTTCAGATCGTTTCTTTCCTTCTTAGAGTATGGTTGCTTTTTCCATCTGCTACCTTTTGTTCTCTGGCTCAAATCATTACAAAGTAAAGGATCTTTGAGTTGGTTGGTTCTAAAAGATGGCCTTTATACTCAATCCACACACATTGGTCTTCTAGCCATGCTGAGCAGAAAACAAAAACAGAAACAAAAAATTCAAGATGAAGTGCCCGGTGGCAGGCAAGAGACAGAGCCACCCAGATACCGTCAGAGTCAACAATTGCAACGTGCACGTAGTTGAAGAAGGCTCTCCATTCAGCATTGTTTAATTTATATGTTATGTTCTATGCACTGCTCATTCCTCCTTCCATTCTTGTCTTCATGCAAGCAACTCAAAATATTTAAAATGAAGTTTACATTGTAGTTATTTTCAGACCTTTGCTTGATAAGTATTAAGAAATATTGGACTTGCTGCCATAATTTAAAGCTTTGTTTGATTGTGTTTGTTTTTGCTTGTTTTTGGGGGTTTTTTTTTTTTTTTAAACTTTTGGGCAATGTGTTTTTGCTGGAATATGAAGTCTGAGACCTTCCTGTGCTGGGAACACGTGAGAGCTGTTGAACGTTGACAAGCAGACTGCGCATGTTTCCGATGCTTTGTATCATTCTTGAGTGATCGCTCGGTCAATGGACAATAAACAGTATTATCAAGAACCCTGGCTCTGTGTGGCTGTATCCGATGCTCAGAGGAGCCTGTCCCGTGGAGGTGGACATGTGTCCCCAAGAGAAAGAGAGGCCCGGGTGCCTTGAGGGATCCACTGGCATCTAATCAGTGTTCAGATGTCTCCCGTGGTCTCTTCAGTGCTTTCTTATGGTCCTCTGGCTTGCATCGGGAGCCTAATGAGGGCCATACCTGGCAATTGCTCTTGAGGCTCTTTTTCCTGCAGGTTCTCCTCCCCTTCCCATCCCCGCTTTCCTTCTCTTAAGGTGGGAAAGATGCCCTCATCATAATTTAAACTTGACTATGTCGTGCAAATGAACTTCCTCAACATTTGTGCCCCTCTGGACCTGCAGGCCCCATGGGGTCTTAGCAAACAACCCACCAGAAGATAACTGCTACCCATTTCCTTTCTTTTTTTTTTTTTTTTGAGATTTTACTTATTTATTTGACAGAGAGACACAGTGAGAGAGGGAACACAAGCAGGGGGAGTGGGAGAGGGAGAAGCAGGCTTCCCGCTGAGCAGGGGGCCCGATGGGGGGCTCGATTCCAGAACCCCGGGATCATGACCTTAGCCGAAGGCAGACACTTAAGTGCCCCCATTTCCTTTCTTTAATGTAATTTAGGTCAAATGTGACTTCTGAAAAACACTTCTCGTTAGGGAAATTTTCAAACATATTTAAAAAATGCAGAGAATGATGTGACAAACTCCATGCACCCATGACCCGGTTATTATCCAAGCTATCTCCATCTTCGCAATTTTGAATCGGTTTGAAGACCCACATACGAGGAAAGCAGACTGTTAGGGAGTCTCCAGACACCATTCATCCCCCCTCAGCCTCGCTCATTCTGTGAAAGGAACGTGCATGAGGGTTTGGGTCTGAACCCCCAACAGACACATGCAACTTCAAAATGGAAACACGGCAACGGATACAGCAGGATCCAATGTGAAGGGTTCCGGGGCCAGCCACCAGGCCTGGTTAAAACCTCTAGAAGTTTGGGTAGCCCTGGTTTTTCCCTGATCTAACTTAACGACAAAACAGTGGAGCTACAGATCTTTTACTGGGGTCAGTTTTATTATGGACAACTTGCCATTACTGCAGATTCTACATGAAGACTTTGAAACTCCTGTATGAACAGGTTCTATCTTTAGCCTTGGGTTCGAGCTCAGAGCTGACCCACACAGCTCTCCTTGCCCTGCTCGGTTGCTGTGAGTCCTTTGCAGTGAAAGCACTTTGATTTGGGGAAACCATCAGCTCCGATAGCAAATTTTCTCCTTTGGGAAACAATCTGGGAAAGAAGCCGTTCAGAAACACAGTTCTGTTTTCATTCCATAACGACTGAGAGGAATATTCCTTTCCAATTAAGTGAAACAAAAATGTGAGGCAAATCCAAATCTGAGTCTGCAAAATGGTGGGGTATCAGGTGGGGGCCAATAACAGAGGTCGAGTGCTAAAGAGGGTTTGGGGATGGGATCCAAGATGGGGCACAGAGGCAATGCTGCATACAGGACCTGGAAATAAAGCTGAAAGTTTCATGTTTATTTTTAGCCTCCTCAAGATGTTTTGCTTTACCCCTTCAAGCAAAGTTGGTAGGCAAGTGGGGGGCTCCAGGTGCAAGATTCCAACCAGGGTGGCTCAACAGAGACCTGGCACCGGGGGTTTTGACTGGGTGCTCGTCATGCAGGCACCCTCTGCCCAGCATGTAGCAGGATTCCAGCCTCCCGGAAGGAAAGCAGATGTTCAGCATAAACAAACATTTGAGGCACAGGATCCATTCTTTTTTTGTTTGTTTTTGTTTTTTTAAGAAGGCTCCACACCCAACATGGGGTTCGAACTCAAAACCCCGAGATCAAGAGTTGCACGCTCCACCGATTGAGCCAGGCAGGTGCCCCAGGATCCATTCTTAGAGAATGGGGGAACCCTCCCGAAATCCAAGTTCCCAGACACCAAGACCGGACGCGGGCCTTCTGGAGGAGAGCAGTCCCAGGCCTGCTGTGGGACTCTTGCATATACACCCTGCCCCTTTCCTGTTCACGACCTCTCCCCAGGCTCAGGAGACTCCGATGCTAAACCCCCATGGGCAACTGCTTAGCAAATCATTCTAATAATAATAACCCCAGTCAAAGCTCACGTTGAGTCCATGCCAGGACTGACACCAAGGGTTTCACATCTGTTACCCTAGGTGACACTTGCCAACTCCAAGAAGTCTGTGCTCTCATCTCTCTTGGTTGGTTGATAAGGAGTCTGAGGCCTAGAGAGGTCAGTTTCCCGGGCACCTGGCCAGTAAGCACTGGGGCTGGGATCGAACCCAGGCAGAGGCAGGGTCTGGCCTCCTTCTGCAACATCCCACGAGGATGGACCACGAGGACCACGAGCCTCCTCGAACAAAGATATGCCTTGGGTGCAAGCAGGTTACCCTCCGCAGGTCGCCTCCCACCTGGTGATGTTTGCCTTCCATCTGCACAAAGAGCTGTATAGTGCTTTCCTTTTGTTTTATATTGTTTTCAGAACAAATGCAAATTTATCCCCTTTTTATGAGATTTGAAGCAAGGATAACTATAAAATCCCAGTCTCAGTTAAGACACACCAAAACACCTGTTATAAGTGGTAATGTGTGAACTTAAAGAGGGTAAAATTCAGTTGTCTGGAAGATTCATTTCTTTTTTTAAAGATTTTATTTATTTGGCAGACAGCACAAGCAGAGGGAGAGAGAGGGAGAAGTAGGCTCCCTGCTGAGCAAGGAGCCCAATGCGGGGCTCGATCCCAGGACCCTGGGATCATGACCCGGGCCAAAGACAACCACTTAACCGACTGAGCCACCCAGGCGTCCCTGGAAGATTCATTTCTATATAATTTATCTTCCAAACTGGGACACTTTTGAGAGAGAAGGAGGGTGCTTTCAACGAGTGGGGTCAATAGGTATAAACCAGGACTGCCCCGAGCAAACCGGGGTATGGCGGCCCCCGTCATTGTAGGACAGCTTCCCCAGCACACTGGGTGTGTTGAACCCCCCTCCGCTGTGGTCCTCGATGCTAGGGCTTGGCGCTGGACGCAGCACCCCACAACACCCAGGCCCAAAAGACTTATCCTGACTTCCTGTGATCTGGGAGCAAAAGTACGCCAGCCACGGAGGTGCTGGGCGCTGCAGCTCTAGCAAATAAACCCAGGATCTCAGGGGCAAACAAAAGGTGGGCATTCCTTGCCAAGACCAGTGAGGACGTTTGCTGGGTGACCCTCTACGGGCAATTGGGCTCTTTCCCTCTGTGTCCCCACCATCTCCTGAAGCCTCAGAGTCCTTTGTTTTCAGCCAGAAAGAGGAGGGAGGGAGGCCTGGCAGATTCTCAGCCTCTGGCTTGGGAGTGACACCTGTTACTGCCTCTCCCAGGCTCTGGAAAGAATTAGTCACTACTGAACTCACTACAGGCGGCTTCTGGCCTGGGCCCCCTGGGCCTGTACCACCTCCTTCCCAGGCAAGGCCCAGACACGGTGAGGAACAGTCTAACAGAGCCTGCTCTCTCTACCACCCTGGGCAGCGGTGGAGCTCGGAGCGTCCAATGCAAGGTGGTGCTCACGGGATTTAAGAGAAGGTCTTGAACACTCTTGAAGAATGTATATTAACCAGCCCTGAGGCCAAACACGGTTACATGTCTTGCTTCAAAAAGAACAGTAACAGCTCTGTGCAAAGTAACATTATGTTTCAGAGAACAACCAGGGGGTCTTGAGGAAGGGAATGAAACCGGAAAGAATGAAGTGAGAGGCGGCGGGGGGGGGGGGGGGTGAATTTGGGGGGAGGGAGGTGGGTTTGTGGCAAGGAGGGGTAGGTCTTGCGAGGACAGTGGGATAGGAATGGCCTCAGTAAAGGTTCAAGCAGGATTTCGGTGTCAGCAGCTGGGGACAGCTACTCACGTGCACACAGAGAAAATACACACCTCTGCATTTATGCTGGCTTCGTTTGTTTTTCAGAGAGAAAACTGCCCTGGGAGGGAAGGAGGAGGCAGCCCAGTGGCCAGCACAGGAATTTAAGGCCTGTTGGCTACTTTTTGGCCAAACCACCAAACACATTCATGAAAAAATAAGATCTGTATGGGCCAAATTCCATTGCAGGCCATCTGTAGTCCAAGGAGAGATGGTCTAGAACGGCTCTGGGAATCTGTCACGTGGCTTTTCCTTGGTGAGCACAGCCAGAGGAGGGTAAGGACCTTCATTTGGCAGTATCTAGAAAAGGGGAAATTGTTAGGGTTGTGTAAGCCCAGCTGGAACAACTCACAGGAACCAAACTCAGAACAACTGATATAAAAGTCAGAATTATTAATTTACACTTAGAGATGTGAGTTAGGTCTCTCCAGAAATTAGCACGTATCTTTGGCCAGCCACAGGTGACTTCTGGGCAACAATACTGTTAATCTGTTAATGTACATTATTTCTTAAGGTAAATTCTCATTTAATTCATTTTGGTTACAGATTTTTTTTTTTTTTTGAGACTATTCTTTTATCTTCAGTGTTTCTCTACTTTTCTCCTTCAGGATTCAAAGATTATTCAGTTGTCTCATCTTGAGCATTTCATTTTCTGTTTGGTTGTGTTTCATAGACATTTATGCACAGTGTACCTGCCAAAGCCCTCAGATGAGTGAGACATTGTGAGAGCTTTACCAGTCGTCACAGGGGAGGGAGAAGTCCAGAGAACATTCCAATTGAATGTGTAAGTGGAATGTGCAGCTGGCCCAAGGCAACACCAACCTAATGGCAGGGGTGGAGGAAATCCAGGAAGACTTCCTGGAGGAGGTAGTGCCTGAGGAGGTTGTAGAAGAGCAAGTGGGAAAGGGAATTTAGGTCAAAGACCAGCATGAGCCTGGAACAGGGAAAACCTGATTAGGGCCTAGGGGGCATTTGGATTTAGCTAAGGGACCCAGGGCAGGGAATGGCTGGGGAATGAAGAAGAAAAAGCCGTCAAGGAGCCAGCCTCCAGGGGCCATTAGAGACCATTCTAAGGAGAGCTTGACTTTCCCATCAGCTTCGGGGGACTGGGAAGGGTTCAGACAGGTGCACAGTATTTTCAGGTAGACCTTCTAAACATATTATTCTATTTGGCAGTTCAAGTGTTAGATTTGGCCATTCCAGTAATGCAGGTTAAGATGGAGAGGCGCTCTATTTGGGCAATTAGATGGAGGGAAGAGAGTGGTTTGAAGAATATTTGAGAAGTAAAATTAGCAAAATTTGTTGATGGATGATTTACATGGGGTGAGGGAAATAGAGGAGACCAGGATGCTGACCAGTAAGGTGGATGTTGGGGTTGTATCAACCTGGGTCCAATCAGGAACACCAAAGCCACTCTGTACAGTCTTTGAAACAGAGGGGATTAACGCAGGCACTGGTTACATGGTGATGGAAGCCAACTAGAGAACAACGGGCAGCTGTTAGCACTTCTAGGACGGAGGGGCAGAGACAGGAGGCTGCCCTACAAGAGCCCAGGGAGGGAATGGTTTGGGGAGGTGGGAGGCTGGAACCACAGTGCACCTCTCTGGATGGAGCCAGAAACTCCGTTCCAAGCAGAGAGGGAGGGAGAGAAAGTTCCTGGCTTCCCCTTTCCTTCGCCCTCCAGTCTCGCCAGTGACCCCCAGTGGCTAGATACTCCTGGACACCAGGGTGCCTGGAAAGCAGGAAAGGGCCAGGATTTGGTCTGAGCTCCAGCACAGCAGCCCAAGTGGGCAACAAGGTAGAAAAAGAGAGGCAGCTGAGGGGAGGTGGGGGGTGGGGGGTGCACCCGTTTCTGGGCATGGTGAGTTTGAAGTGCTTATGGATCCTGCAGGGAGATGACCAGCAGGCACTTCCTGGACCTACCAATCCAAAGATCAGGGGGAGAGAGGTCGGCATCTGCACACATGCAATTTATTGGACTACAGGCATAGTTAGAGTGGTGATAGCCACAGCCATGGATGCGGTCATGGGGTAGGTGTCTGTTACTTCAAAGAAACATTGAAATTTTCTTTCCAAAATGCTTGCATCATTTATACTCCCAGCCTCAGAGTCTACTTGATTCACGTTCTCTCCAACATGTAGTCTTTTTAATTTTAGCTGTTCTAGTGGGTGTGAAATGTCCCTCGGTGTGGCTTTAATTTGCATTTCTCTGGTAACCGCTGAGATTGAGCACTTTAGGAAAGGCCCATGTGAACATACCTCAAGGAGATTCCACTGAGGCTTCTTTGAGAGACTCGGAAGGGGGAGTTAGGGTGGGAGTATGGGGGGCCAAAGGCTCCTCCCAAATTTTAGGTCTCAGATTACATTCTCAAGCAGGATGGAGGCCTTTCAGGCAATTCATCTGTCATCTCATCAGAATTTTGGGGTTCCTCTGAGGGCCTGAGCTATGGGTGTGAACTTGGAGCCTGACAAACCTGGTTGAAACCCTCACATCACTGCTTGCTTGCAGGGATGGTGCACACTCAGTTTTTTCATCTGTAAAATGGGAAGAGCATCTTTTTGTAGGCTTGTCATGAGGATTAAAGCATATAATGTTGACAAAGCAGCCACCTAGGTATGTGACACATAATATCAGCTCAGCAAATGTCTTCAGTTTTGTTAAGACCAGCTGGGGATCACCTTTGTTCCACAGATGAGTAAAGGGAGGTCTAGGTTAGTTAACTGTCCAAAGCAACCTGTTAATGAGGGCAGCTTTGGGATAAAACCCAAGTCTCCTCATTCCCCAGCCAGCTGCCCCCACACTTTTAATCATTCTCTGATACACAGTATCAGGCATGAGGCCTTCCTTTTGTTTGAATCATTGTTTTAGGGCATAGAAGGCTCACACCAGGAAAAAATCTCCATCTGAAGCTCTTGAGGATTCTCACAGGCTCGGTCTCAGCCTCCTACAGTATTGTTCCTGTTTGCTTTTTCAAGACATCAGCACCCACCCACCTAGTAACTCCAGGGTGAATGTTGTCCCAGTTACACCTCTTGTCACTCTCCATCTCCATTCCCTGCTGCAAGGACCGTGTGGGGTGGGCACCAGAGACTTGCTCTAGGTGGTTCACCCAGGAGCTCACCCAGCCCACTCCAGACCTCCCTGCCAGGAAAGGCCTGGCTGATAGTGTTGTGTGCACAGGTTGTGGGTTGGGGGAAAAGTCATTTATTCCCACCCTCTGCCTCCGTGAGAGGGCCGCGGGCGTCAGGCTAGGAGCCGCTCCCTCTCCCCCTGCCCAGGAGAATGCGAAGGAATGATTTCAGGTGAAAAGGATTAAAAAAAAAAAAATACTGCAGAAGCAGTGCGTATTTGCAAGCATTCCACCAAAAGCTCAACTTCGTCGTCATGGGGTAATGCTTTTGGAGGTCAGGAAGGGGGCCAGGGAATGGCAAGCGCCCCCGCACCCCGGACATCTCGAAGGTCAAACGCCACCACTCCCCCCACTCTCCCACCCTTCATCCCAACAGCTCTTTGCTTGGCCTCCCCTGCTGCCCTCAGCGCTCCCCATCCATGTCTTGGTCACTAAAGGGCCCCGGAGAGTGAGGCCGAGGCCCCGCTCCACCGGTTGGACGCGGGGCGTGCAAGGGGCCCGGGGTACCGGGCTGCGCCAGGTGCACACCCGCGCTAGGGACCCGGAAGCGGACGCCTCACGTGCTCTCCCGGAACACGCAGACTCCGGCCAAGGGGGCGGGGCGTCTCCGGCTCTGCGTGCTTGCGTCATCGCGTAGGCTGGCGGGGCCGCGGGGCGGAGGAGTGACGTATAGGCTGCGTAGAACGGCTGTGGGCGGGCCTAGGGAGCGAGGGCGCAGCTAGCCCCGTCTCTTAAAGCCGCCACGACCTTTCGAGTCCGACAGCGCGGGCCGCGAGTTGCGGCGCCTTTAAGCGTCGCCGTGACACGTGTGTGAGTCGCCCGAGGCCCGGATGGTGCGTGTGCAGGGCCCGGGCCGAGTAGACGCCAGCGCCGCGGGCCTGCAGCTGGGCCCGCCGAGGGCCGGGTAGGCTGGGGCCGGGTCTCGGCGGCGCGCAGGCCGAGGGAAGGCTGCGCGTCCGGCCGGGTTGGAGGGCTTCCGCTGGGCCTGGGGCGCGGGAAGGTGCGGCCTGCAGGGGGGCGCACCGGGGGAGACGTGGGCGCGCGGCCGCGAGGGGCTCAGGGACCGGGGGGGAGGGCCCAGGGCTACTTCGTTAACGAGGAGTTCGGGGCTACGCTGTCTGTGAGGGGCCGGGGGTCCACGGGGAGGGCCAGGGGCGCACGGTCCCCGAGGGGCTCGGGAGTCCACGGGGAAGGCCAGGGGCGCACGGTCCCCGAGGGGCTCGGGAGTCCACGGGGAAGGCCAGGGGCGCACGGTCCGCGAGGGGCTCGGGAGTCCACGGGGAAGGCCAGGGGCGCACGGTCCGCGAGGGGCTCGGGAGTCCACGGGGAAGGCCAGGGGCGCACGGTCCCCGAGGGGCTCGGGAGTCCACGGGGAAGGCCAGGGGCGCACGGTCCGCGAGGGGCTCGGGGGTCCACGGGGAGGGCCAGGGGCGCACGGTCCGCGAAGGGCCCGGGGGTCCACGGGGAGGGCCAGGGGCGCACGGTCCGCGAAGGGCTCGGGGGTCCACGGGGAGGGCCAGGGCCGCGCGGTCCGCAGGGGCTCCAGGATCCGCAGGGAAGGTCTGGGGCTGCGCAGTCCGCGGGGGGCTTAGGGGGTCCACAGAGAGGGTCCGGGAGGTATGCTCTTTGCTGTTCCCGGGGAACCCGGACTGGTGGTGGATGAGAGAGCTGCCCCAGCCAGGAGCCCCAGGGAGTCGAGGGAGGCAACGGTCTGTGTCGGTCTTGGGCACAGTTGTTACCAGAGAAGCATCACTAATGCAGGACCCAGACTTTCTCTGGAATAGCTTAAGTCAAAATCTGTTCTGTTTGGCAGCAGTGCTGAAAATTTTTTTTTTCTTTTTTCCCCCCTTTTAGTAATAAGTGTGGGAAAGACTTAACCCTGGAGAAGGTAACCTTCTCCAGGGTCATGGTCACGGTGAATGTGAGTGGGTGGGGACAAGATGTGGGGTTTGAAAATACCCTTATTTTAGTCGGTAGTGTTGTCTCCCCTGGGGTACTAGGAGCTGGACGGAGTAGCATTCTAAAACCCAGAGAGGTGAGAGAGGAAAGCATCGTGGCCATCCTGCTTTCTGTAAGAGATGCCTAGAATCAGGCCTCCAAGGAGAGGGAGGCTCTGCTTACTCTTTACTGGCTGGAGCCTGGTGTTCTGCAGGCTCTGCAGAAGAGCCTGGAGGCCCCCTGTGAAAGTGCCCCAGGGAGGCCTGGGCTCTGTCCATCTGGGGCTCCTCCCCCACCAGCACGTGGTTGACCCTGTGAGTCTTGAGTGCATTTCATCCTGGAAAAGTGCATTTAGAGGGAGGAGGGAGAGAGAATATGCTTGAAGGGTGTTCTGCAGATGCTATATTTGCCTACTCTTGTTGGGAGAGATATGCCTGGAGAAGCCTGAGCTGTTCCTGGACCGTGGAGTGGAGGGAGCATCCTTCCCGAGTTCTGAAGAGCATGTTGTCAGTTATGTACAGACGTGGGCTTGCTGATGATTACAAAGACATTTTTCTCCGGGTTCCTACACCTCAGAGAGAGATGATTTTTTGGTCATTGTTGAATATGTTTTGGGTGGAATTAGTGACAGAGGTTGATCTTTGTTAGAACTTGAAAAATTGTTCAAAGTCTCTGACTTTCACATTGAGGAGTGGGCTGTGGGATAGATGTTCTTTAAATTACTTCTCTCAAAATAAATTGGGTTCTTATCTCCCAAGTTCTGTTTATCCTCTTGTTTGGTTCCCGAACATTTGCCCTTGGACCCATGTCCATCTATGTCCTCACCTGTCCACAGTAAGGTATGAGTTTCGATTAAGACAGGGATATTGGAATCTTCACTTTACAGATTGGATTTTATTCTGAGAGCATATTCATTATGCTCACCCTTTATTTTGGCATTGGTATGGTTTTATTTATGGATATGAGGAATGATGCATCTGAAATTTGCTGTCAATAATGTGGGGACAGGAGAGGAATCAGGAGTGGGCCTACATAGTAATTATTGATGCTGAATAAAGGGAATATGTGGTCCCTGTATTGTTGCCACCACATTGTATATATTTGAACGTTTTCACAGCAAAAAATTTTTAAGTATTTTTTTTTTTTTAAGATTTTATTTACTTATTTGACAGAGAGAGACACAGTGAGAGAGGGAACACAAGCAGGGGGAGAGGGAGAGGGAGAAGCAGGCTTCCTGCGGAGCAGGGAGCCCGACGCAGGGCTCGATCCCAGGACCTGGAATCATGACCTGAGCCGAAGGCGGACGCTTAACGACTGAGCCACCCAGGCGCCCCAAGTATTTTAATTTTATGTAATCATAGTGATGGTGGATGGTAAAGAAAATCTGCACTTAGGAAAGTGAAAATGTGGCAATTCTTACTGCTTCTTCGATTTTCTTTTTTCTTTTTTCGAAATTTAGGGGCACCTGGGTGGCTCAGATGGTTAAGCGTCTGCCTTTGGCTCAGGTCATGATCCCAGGGTCCTGGGATCGAGCCCCACGTTGGGCTCCTGGCTCAGTGGGGAGCCTGCTTCTCCCTCTGCCTCTCCCCCTGCTCATGCTCTCTCTCTCTCTGTATCTCTGTGTCTCAAATGAATAAAATCTTTAAAAAAATTTTTTATCTTAAAAAAAAAATTCTACTGGTTTATGAAATCTGGAAGTTGGAGGTGAGGGGGTTATTACCTCTCACTCGAGAAAGTGATTTAGACTGGAGATCACTGAAGATTTTTGTTCATTGGGCTTGTCATGGGCCTGAAGGTTAAGATACCGAGCCAAGGGCAATGTCTTCATATCACGCACATTGTAATAACTTGTAGCTAGTCCGTTCAGTTCTTCTCCAGACTCCCTAAATCCAGTACCACCTGTACTCCTTCAACCTGAATGCTGACTCTTCCAGACAGATAGCCTTCCTGCTCTGGTTCCGCGCAGTGGTGCTGAGGAAATAGTGGAAGAGAGCAACCTCACGTGGTGCTCCGTTCACCCCACAGATTCTGAACGACAGACTTGCAGCTTTGGTGATTTCACGGGGCAGAGCCGAGGAGCTCATGCATCGGAGGGTCCTGCCCTGCATCTGCCCAGTCCGGCCAAGAACCTGACCTCATGCTGCAGCAGCACCACGCCCAAGTTCAGACATCCCAGGTGAGCCAGCAGAGGCTTTAGAGTAGTTTTCCATTTCTCCAAGCTATCAGCTTGTAGCCCAGCAACAGTTCTTCAGTTGGTGGGAACACTTCGATAATTCCCTTTAGGAAAGTTTCTTATATTTCTTCAAATCAAAGAACTTGTGCTTGCTTTTTAAAAAATAAGTTTCTTACATTTCAGTTCGTTGCAAGAATTTTTTTTTTTAAGCTTTTATTTTTAACTGATGTCTCCACCCAACATGGGGCTTGAATTTACAGCCCCAAGATCAAGAGGCACACGCTTTACAGATTAAGCCAGCCAGGTGCCCCGCAGAAATTTTTTTTTTTTTAAGATTTTATCTATTTTTTTTGGCAGAGAAAGAGAGCGCTCACACAAGCAGAGGCAGGGGGAGAAGCAGGCTCCATCCCAGGGCCCTGGGATTGTGACCTGAGCCGAAGGCAGATGTTTAACCGACTGAGCCACCCAGGCGCTCCCCTTGCAGAAATTTTTATAGATAAAGAAATCTGACCCGTGTAGGGAATGAGATGCTCCATAAGGATAAATCTGAACGGTTTAATAAGAGATCCTTTTGCTGAGTTTCGGGATACACCTGCCTAATTGCTGCCCCTGTGGCAGGCTGGATGCCGGATACTTGAGGGAGTCCTCATTTTTCTGGTAAGAGTGAGCGGTTTAAGGAACATATTTTTCTAACTGTGACTCAGATTGCCCTTGAGCTCTGGCTGGGGTGGCTGAGTTGAGAAGTAGTGAGTTGCAATCAGAGGTGATGGAGGGGATTCCTGTTCAGTCCTATTTCCAGCAGCTGCAGCTCTCACCTAGGTAACCTCAGAACTTCCTTTGGTGCTGCTTTTAGTCCCTGTTATACACAGAATAGGGAGCTGCGAAGTCACAGCGGTTTGCCCTGGAATTTTTAGCTGATAGGTGAAGGAATAAGCCAGGCCTGCCGCACTCCAGCCCTGAACTGTCACTTCCCTCTTAAAGTTTGGGCAGCTTGTGTGTACCATTCTAGTCCCGCCACCGTCCTGTCTCTCCTCCCTCACTTTCAGAAACATCATCTGTACAGGCACAGTCCAACAACACAGGCCGTACATAAAATTTAAAATTTTACAGTAGCTGCATTAAAAAATAAAAAGCAAGTGAAACTAATTTTCACAACACGTGTTACTTAACCCAATATATGTAAAATATTATCATTTCAACACGTAACCAGTCTAAAAATTACTGAGATGGGGCGCCTGAGTGGCTCAGTCGTTAAGCGTCTGCCTTCGGCTCAGGTCATGATCCCACGGTCCTGGGATCGAGTCCCACGTCGGGCTCCCTGCTCGGCGGGAAGCCTGCTCTCCCTCTCCCACTCCCACTGCTTGTGTTCCTGCTCTCGCTCTCTGTCTCTGTCAAATAAATAAATAAAATCTTTAAAAAAAAAAATAAAAAATAAAAAATAAAAAAATAAAAATTACTGAGATGTTTAACATTCTTATACTAAGTCTTGGAAATCCTTTGCGTATTTTATACTTACACTGCATCTCGGTGTGGACTCGCATCATTTCAGCGCTCACGTGTGACCTCTGGCCTTCATTTTGAAGAGCATGAGCCCGAGCAGAAAGGCGTGCTTATGTAACTCACCACGCTAATTCTTTTATTATATGGATTTGTGTGTGCAGCCAGAGTGTCTTATGAGCATCAGTGTTTCCCTGTTTCTGAGCAGACATTGGGACCACCTGGTCAGCTCTTGAAGGAGATGGCATCAAGCCGATGCCCGTAGTCCCACAGTCCCTCATCGAAGACGCGCACGCTGCCGGCCTCCCTGGTAGCACCTTTGTCTCTCTAGTGCTGTTTGTGAAAGCACCTTCTCTTCTTGGCAGGTGTGGTGGACTCTGGCCAGTGGTTGGTAATATGTCTCCGTGTTTCACACTTCCTTTGCAGGGTTGGCAACCAATCCAGAGAAGCTTTTATGGTGGCTAGCATCAGTAAAGACCAGAGGGGATTTTCACAGAAGTGACGCTCTGTTCCTGGGACTAGTTACTCGTCGCTCTGTGTTCCTTCTTGTCCCCACGGTGATGCACCATGCCAATAGTCGATAAATTGAAGGAAGCCCTGAAACCTGGCCGCAAGGACTCGGCTGACGATGGAGAGCTGGGAAAGCTGCTTGCCGCCTCTGCCAAGAAGGTCCTTTTACAGAAGATCGAGTTCGAACCAGCCAGCAAGAGTTTCTCCTATCAGCTGGAGTCATTAAAGAGCAAATATGTCTTGCTGAACCCGAAAACGGAGGGAGCCGGTCGCCACAGGAGTGGAGACGAGCCACAGGCCAGGAGACAGGGTACAGACATGCTGTTGGCTGGCAGAAGGGGTCTCACTGTGTGTTGACCAAGTGGATGGATGAAGTGTTGACTGATCAGGAGGAACAAAAACAGAGTGTGGTCCGAGAGTAATGAAGCTTCTCTGGGGTCAGCGGCTCTGTAGTTACAGAAGTAATGATACAGGGTTGGTCACAAAGAGATCTGTGTCCTTAGAGAGGCCGTGGAAGTTGTGTGTGTTTAGTAGGATCAGCAGCGGGGCTGAGAAGGAGGCAAGAGAAATGGGCCGGGCTCCAGCTGTTCATGCTCTGAGGGTCGTCCTCCGTGGAGGGCTCCGTGAATTCCAGACCTAAGCAGTCTGCAGGAGCCACGGGATGACTGGGTTTTCTCCTGGGCTTTCTAGTAACTTCCAGTCAGCGGGGACACCAGTTACCCTCTGACACTGCGTCTTGGCAGGTACCTGCCGAGTGTGCCTCAGCGATTTCTGTTTCGTGCCCCACCTGTGCGTAGACTTAAGCCCTCCTTTCTTCCCTGTCCCTTTCTCTTGCAGGCAGTGAGCATGCCCACGAGAGCGGCGGTGATGGGGTCCCCGCCCCACAGAAAGTGCTCTTCCCCACGGAGCGGCTGTCTCTGAAGTGGGAGCGGGTTTACCGCGTGGGAGCAGGGCTCCACAACCTGGGCAACACCTGCTTCCTGAACTCGACCATACAGTGCTTGACCTACACCCCGCCTCTGGCCAACTACCTGCTCTCCAAGGAGCATACTCGTAACTGTGAGTGGGAGCTGGTAGCTGGGGGGGGGGGTTGCGGGAGTTGTGGGAACCAGACAGTCTCCTGATTAGACAAACCCATGTGCCCGTGGTCCTAGCAGTCTTTGGCCTGGGTCAGATGTAGGAGTGAAGTCCGTGATGTAGTAACTGATAAAACCTAAGTCTGACACGTGCCCGCTGTAGGCCGGGCCACAGAAGCCAGTCACTCGGGTAGAGCGTTGGTCCCAAACTGTTCTGAAAATGAGTACCTAGAGGGAGAAAAGTGTTTTCAAAAAATATGTTCATAACATGTACATTCAATGACTACACATAAAACATGCCCCGGAGGAGAAATGAAACACGGGTAAAGATGAAATAAAATGTCACTTACCAAAACTGAAGAAAGTAGAAAGCCTTTTAACTACTAATAAAAGAAATTAAATTGGTGGTTAAAAATCTTCCCATGAAGAAAACACCAGGCTGAAATGATTTATGGGTGAGCTTTATGAAAATTTTGAGAAATAGATTGTTGCAGTGCTTCACAGGTTCTTCCCAAGAATAGAAAAAGAGAACCCCTGAGGTTCTTATAACTTGGGTAACAAAATTAAGTACAGTAGGAGAAAGAACAATTACAATTCATGAGTGTAGTTACAAACTTCTGGACAGAATACTACCACGTTCAAGAGTCTCTTAAACACTGTGAGCAACTCGTGTTCATCCTAGTGATGCAGGGATGTTCTAGTATCAGGAACTCTCTAAGTGTGACCGTGGAGAGCTCACAGCACAACTAGTGAAACTGCTTCTTCGGAGGTGGGCTTGCTGGGTCCCGTCCTGGCTCTCCCCCGAAGTGCTGTGATCCCTGAGGATGTTACCTAACCTTTTAGAAACTTCCTGTTATTCATCTGCAAAGTAATAATACCATCTCCCCGATAGAGCTGTTGGGAAGCTTGAAGGAGTTATGTAAAGTGCTCAGAATAGTACTTGGCACACAGGGAGTGCTACATAAGAGACTGCTAATTTTGCTTCCTTAATTACTGTATCAACAGATTAAAAGAGAAAGGTCACCTAAAAATAATGCCCCCAAAAAGAAACGTATGATAAACTTTTAGCAAAGGGGCAATAGGAAGGATTTACCTTGTCTTGATAAAGGGTATCTACCAAACACTACAAAAAAAAGCATTCTAGATAGGAAAATATCGGAAGCATACCCTTCAGAATACAGAGTGAAACAAGGGTCTCTCTCACCACTTATGTTGAAGATGTGTCGGTCCTAGCCAGAGCAGTGACCAAGGAGACAAAAGGAAGGAGCGCACTATTGTTCCTTGAAAATGACATTCCTGCATTGAAAAAGCAAGAGAATCTATAAGAAATTTGGCAATGTGACTAGATGCAACATCAACATACAAAAAGTTAGTTGAATTTCTCTACACCACACGACAAGGAGTTTTTTAAAAATTTTGCTACTATAAAAAAATTTTATGAGAAGAGGGGTGCCCTACTGACTATGAAGTCTTGTCAAGTTAGAAAAATTAAAGTGTCATAGTATTGGGTCAGGGAGGGGACCCACTGACCAGTGGAACGGAATAGAGCCCAGAAACAGACCTGCGTACATCTGGAGGTGTGTTACGTGTTGGTTCTTCATGTGTCTCCCATTTGAAATTAATGGAACTTTAAAAGAACTCGTGCTTACATATGGAAAAAGCAAAATAGGGTCCCCATTTCACAGCATACCTGTGCACAAAAGATGCGTTACAAATTTAATATCAAAAGCAAATTTTAAGCTCTTAAACATTGGCCAATCTTTTTCTGACCTTGGGATGGGAAGTTTCTTAAGCAGAGCTCAGAAAACACCAACTATAAAGGAAAAATGACAGATTGAGCTGCATTGAAGTTTACATTTGTTCCCAAAAAAACACTTAAAAGGCAGACAGGGAGCTATGAGCTGGAGGCAAAACCCGGGACACATAACCAGCAAAGGATCGCTACCAAGAATGTGGAAAGAATACAGACCAATGAGGGAAAGACAAAACCCATAAAAAGGTAAAATTATGAACCAGCATTTTACAGAAGAGGAAACTCCTGGTCAGAGTATAGGGAGAGGTGTTCAGCCTTGCTGAAATCAGGGAAGTGTCATCAAAACCACGACAACAGCGATGCGACACACCTTTGTGATGGATGCACATTCAGAAGCCTGGCGGGACCGAGTGTCCGCATGAAGATGAGCGAGAACCTTTTATGCTCGCCTGAGCTGGCCTTATCTTCCAAATAACGTGCCAGCCAGCAGTACTCCGCCTGCAGAAGAGCTCTATACGTGCCTGTCAGGACACCTGTGTAAAAATATCTGCAAGCAGCAAATCGTAAGCCGCTCCGGTGCCCGTCCGCAGACGGATGCGCGCATCACGGCGCAGGCCCATGAGGAACAGCGTGCAGCGGGGCAGGGGAATGAAGGACCACTCGTGCATGGGGCTGAATAATGCAGTGAAGGAAAAGTCCCAGAAGGTTGCGTACAGCGTGAATTGCTATTTATAAAATGGAAAAACAAGGGGCGCCTGGGTGGCTCAGTCGTTAGGCGTCTGCCTTCGGCTCAGGTCATGATCCCAGGGTCCTGGGATCGAGCCCCGCATCGGGCCCCCTGCTCCTCGGGAAGCCTGCTTCTCCCTCTCCCACTCCCCCTGCTTGTGTTCCTGCTCTCGCTCTCTCTCTGTCAAATAAATAAATAAAATCTTTAAAAAAAAAAAAAAAAAGAAAAACAAGACGCTGTAGTGTTTAGGTATACACATATGGGGTAAGACTTAAAAAAAATATATATTTTTTTTAATTGGTAAACAATGAAAATAAGTCAGGGAATCAGGATAGAACCAGAGGCAGGACCAGATAGGAGCAAGTGAGGAGCAGTGTTAGGATAAAAGTGGATTGTGTGATGTGTTCAGGGAGATTCGTTCTGTTTTTTTAAATTCGTGAAAGGTGACATGTGATGGAAATAGCATTTTTAATAAAACATCTTGCGATTGTGATGGTTCTTTGGTGGCCAGAGTTAACACACTGAGGTACCATACCCACTGCAGGTGAAATTGGTTATAAATCTCTATTTCTGGTAGTGACCTTGGTGATGTCGAGGGGGTTCTGGGTGGACTTTTAGAAAGACTCAACTGGGCTGTCTTTGTGGTTTTTTGTCTTTTTAAGCCCTTTTTTTTTTTGAGAGAGAATCTCAAGTGGACTCAGATGCTGAGCGCAGAGCCCAAGGCGGGGCTCAATCCCACGACCCTGAGATCATGACCTGAGCTGAAATCAAGAGTCAGACACTCAACTGAGCCCCCCCAGCACCCCGGTGCTCTTGTTTTTTTCTCATGACTTTGGTGAGGAGACCCTACTCTCCAGACCTAGGTAGCGCTGCCATTTTCTTGTTTACCCTGCTTCCCTGTGCACTGCCCTCCGGTTTTGCTTCCTCGGCAGGCCCCTTCGTCAGCTTGATTAGGATTAGTGTAGGAAAACTAGGTGACACCCAGGAATCCCATAACCCGCCACACATACTCTGCAGCCCGTGGGAGTGAGGGCGTGAGGCGGGAGCAGCCAGGATCGGCCCCTCTTGGCAGCGGGACGTCTCGCCCTGGCTCAGGACGCCTCTCCTGTGAGTGCCCCAGTGTCCGTCTGCATCACTCTGAAATGCTAACCTTAGTGTCTTCCTTTTTTTCAGAGTAAAAGTGTTAAGTCTTAGCATTTGTTGGCCTATACCCCCTGGCTCTCTGAGAGACCCCAGCTGGGCTCGGGCTGTCCTCTCTTGCTCCTCAAATGCCTGCTATTTGAAGGCTCTTGAGGACTCAGAAGTATCACCGGGGCTGCCGTACGTGTGGCCCGGAGCGCCGAGTCCTGCTGCGTACTAGACCACTTCCGCACCAGCATCGAGCTGGAAAAGAAACACTTGATTTTTAAGTGCTCTCCACACCCAACATGGGGCTCGAACTCAACCCTGAGATCGAGTCACACACTCCAGCGACTGAGCCGGCTGGGAGCCCTGAAAAGAAACACTTTATGTAAAATTTGCAGGAGGATTAAATTCTATCCTTTTGCACATTCTTCTCCAAATTGAAGTAGCAAGGTCCCAAAAGTCAGAAGTCATGGATTTGACTTTTATGTTCTTTTTTTTTTTTTTTTTAAGATTTTATTTATTTATTTGACAGAGGGGGGAGCGGTGGAGGGAGAGGGAGAAGCGGACTCCCCACTGAGCAGGGAGCCCGATGCGGGGCTCGATCCCAGGACCCTGGGACCATGACCTGAGCCGAAGGCAGATGCTTAACGACTGAGCCACCCAGGCACCCTTTGACTTTCATGTTCTGTTTTTCTTAATTACCTGAAGAAAGTGTTTGTCCACATGCCACTTAAATCAGTCTTGCATATTGCCAACAATTTGGGAATCCCTGTTTCAGGAATTTCTAGCTAAAATTGTTCCTGGCCCTATTTAGGAGTGATGATTTATCAGGCTAACGGTCTTGATTCCCACACAGCTGACAGAGTCATGTCCTCACCTGAGTTAGATTGGGAAGGTGGGAGCTCTCTGTTCAGCATTGGTGAGTGCGTATGTTTAAGTTATTTTAAATAACATGTTTTATTTTTTTGCCTAAATTTGAGCCCCCTCAGCCATTATTGTCATTTTAAAAATAAAAGTAATAAATGGTTATGGTTAGAAGAGTCCAAAAAGCTCTAAAATGAGAAGTAAAAGCCTTCCCTTTATGTAAAGGTGCTCACATAAACCGTTCTTCCAAGATCCCTCCAAAGGGGTAGTGTATATAGTAGCATTTTTTTTTAGATAAAACCCTTTTGTACTGTGGTATGTAATGTAAAATTTACCATTTTTAAAGATTTGTTTAAAGTAATCTCTACGCCCAATGTAGGGCTTAAACTCATGACCCCAAGATCGAGTTGCATGCTCCACTGACTGAGCCAGCCAGATGCCCCAAAATTGACCCATTTTTGAGTGTACAGCTCAGTGGCATTAAATACATTCATATTATCGTGCAACCATCCACCTCCAGACCTCCTTCCTCTTCCCGAACAGAAACTCCGCCCCTTAAACACTAACTTCCTGTCCCCCTCCCCCAGCCCCTGGCACCCATCATCCTACTTTCTGTCTCTGTGAACCTGACGACTCCAGCTACCTCGTTTAAGTGGAATCATACAGTATTGATCTCTTTTTTTTTTTTAGAAGATTTTGTTTATTTATTTGACAGAGAGCGAGAGCAGGAACACAAGCAGGGGGAGTGGGAGAGGGAGAAGCAGGCTTCCCGCTGAGCAGGGAGCCCGATGTGGGGCTCAATCCCAGGACCCTGGGACCATGATCTGAGCCGAAGGCAGACGCTACCCAACTGAGCCACCCAGGCGCCCCCAGTATTGATCTTTTTGTGACTGGCTGACTTCATGCAGCATCACGTCCTCAAGGTTCATCCATGTTGTGGCAGGTGTCAGATTTGCTTTTCTTTCTAAGGCTGAGTAACATTCCACTGTGTGTACATCCTACATTTCTTACCCATTCATTTGTTGATGGACACTTGGCTTCGGGTTTTAGTTCTTGTGAATAATGCTGTGAAAATGGGTGCACATAGCTGTTCAAGACCCTGCTTTCATTTCTTTCGGGTGTAAACCCAGAGGTGGGATTGCTGGATATATGGGAATTCTGTTTTTGATTTTTTGAGGGAGCGCCCTGCTGTTTCCCACAGCCACTGCCGCAGTGTGCATCCTCAGCAACAGTGCGCGGGGAGGGGTTCGCGCCCGTCCACGTCTTTGCCAACACGAGCTGTGTTCTGTTTGTAAATACAGTGAGCGGGCTACATGCTGCTTCGTTGTTGGCTTTGAGGTGGGTCAGAGTAACTGTGTAAGGAGAGCTGTTGCACAGCGGAGAGCAGTTGGCTTGTGGTGCATTTTGTGTTATGACTGGTCTGCTTGGGCAGTTCTGGGGCATATCTGAGACAGCAGTAGCTTGCAGAATTGAAGATGTGCTTGCTCTTGGACCCAAAGGCCTATTGTGGGGGTACGCCTTCAAGAAGGTTCGACGCAAGGAGACCGGTGCAGGGTTGTTTGCAATAGAAACATGCAAGGGCCCATGTGTGTTAGTGGGGAACCCATGAGTGAACTGTGGTCTCTCTGTTGGGTGAGGTCCTCTCGCCTACCAGAAGGACCCAGAGCTTCGTCGAAACCGATCGCTGAGCAGTGCGTACTGCATGGCGTAATTTGTGTAAAGTAAGCTTAAACACACCGTGTGCGACACGTGGGTCAGCGCAAGAACCACGTTAGTGGGAGCAGTCGGGACCTGGCTGGGGACGGCAGTACCTCCGGTGGGGGAGTGTGGGCAGCGCGGGCAGCAATGACAGCAGTGTTTTACTTGCAGAACACCTCAGCTGGGTTGGAGCTGAGTGGTTTGGGCTTTGTACTTCTTTGCTAGTTAAAAGGTCTCCTAATTTGCAGTAAGGGTTAAATGGACTGCTCTCCAGCCTGCTGCCCAAGGAGCAGCGGAGAGTTTCAGACGTGGCAGGGGCTGGCGGACCGAGGCCCGCTGGACCCCGTTTCCGTATTGTCTGCGGCTGCGTGGCGAGGCTGCCCATGCTCTCCGGACGCAGAGCCGTGTCGCCGGGGACTGTGTGCGACGGGGCAGTTGCTGGAGCCGGACGCCCTTAGCTCGTGGGTCTGTGTGCAGGAAGCTTGCCAAGCTTCGAGGTGCAGCAGTGCGGTGTTGCCTAGAAGCAAGAGTGGAGGTTCCCCCGTTGGAGGAGCAAACTCAGGGTTGTCAGGAATCCCTAAAACTTTCTCACTGACCACGTGACACAGGTTAGCGGTTAGAGAAGATTGAAAAGCAGACTTACTACTCTTCTTATGGGTAACTAGCACCAAGGGCATGCGGAGGGAGCTCACACAGGTCAGCGCGAACCTGGGGCGGTGGGGTGAGTGTTGGGATCGCAGTTTGGATGGGAGCTGTGTGGGGGCAGGGGCATCAGGAGTGTGTCGGGAGCTCTGACGAACCAGGACCCCCTCGTCCCGCGTGCAGGTCACCAGGGCAGCTTCTGCATGCTGTGCGTCATGCAGAACCACATGGTCCAGGCCTTCGCCAACAGCGGCAACGCCATCAAGCCCGTCTCCTTCATCCGAGATCTGAAAAGTAAGAGTCGACTCCTGACGGATGGCAGCTAAGCCCTAGTCTGCGGTGGGTGCGGGGGCGTTGGGGGTGCGGGGAGGAGTCCGTGATGAGGCGCAGGAGTCCTAACTCACGTCACAGTACTTTGGCGCACATGGTAGTGCAGACTGAGGCTGGTGTGGGGCGGGGTCGGGGGGAGGGGAGTGCTGACCTCCCTTTGAAGGGTGGGGAAGCTCGGGCTAGCTGGGGGGCAGGAGCTGTGTCTCAGGGAGGAGGGTGAGGCCGGGGCTCTTCTGAACGTCCTAGGACTGGTTAGCGCAGATTTCCTGTTCACTCGGTAGAAGACATGGGTCAGTTGGTTTCTGAAACCTTGTGCAGCGTCCTTGTGACCCGCCTGTGCTCTGTGCCGGCTTCTGGAAGACTGGCTCATCGGTGGGTTTCCCATTCTCAGTGGCTGGTGCTGTGTGGCATCCATGCTTTGCTGTTAAGTATGGAGAGTGTAGGCCCTCGGGTCTCACTGAGAAAACACCTGCCGTGTGGACGCGGGGCTGGGACACACACACAGTTCACGCCGAGCTCTTGATCCCCTCACTTGCCGCTTACCCCCGGCACAGCGGGGGGTCAGTGATGAGCACACAGCAGTGGGTGACTGGGGGGGGAGGCGTGAGCTCTTCCCCGCCAGGCTGATGCTTCTTTCTTTCTTCAGAGATCGCTCGGCATTTCCGCTTTGGAAACCAGGAGGACGCACACGAGTTTCTCCGGTACACAATCGACGCCATGCAGAAGGCCTGTTTGAACGGCCGTGCCAAGTACGTGCCTTCCGTTCACCCACTCCCCTAAGGGGTTTCAGACCCCGCCGCTGCGGAGGCGGCCACCCCTCCATTACCCCGGGCGTTCTCTGTAGATACCTGTGTCCGGGTCCTGCACCTGCTGAAGCTCGGATGCAGGGCCGCTCCTGCTTCCCGGGGCACGGCCCCCCCCGCACACCCTCCTCACCAGGGGCGGTTTGGCGGGGCCGGGCGCTGGGGGAGCCCTGTCCCAGCAGCCCCCTGCAGGAAGGATGCTGGCAGATCTTTCTGAGGGCCTTCGGCTGTTGTCCTAGACTCTTCCCGTCTTTTAAAAATCATCTGACTTTGATACAGAGGATGGGGTGGTAGGAATTTCAACATCTTCATGAAAGCACTTGAAAGCACGCAGGGACGTTTGAGGGCGGGAGGTTTACAGTTTTTGAGGCTGCGTTCTGTGTGGTTACGTCTTCATTTTCGATTTGAAAGCAGAGACAAACGCATATGACAGGTTGCTGACTTCGTGCCGTGCCTCCCCTTTTGTGAAACAGTTACGGTCAGGGATGGTTTTGTACCACTCCTGGCTCCTGGGTTCAGACAAAGGGAAATAGGCCGAAAATGCTCCCTGTTCCAAGGCTGTTCCCTGGGCTTAGGGTAGAGCTGAGTCCTGGGCTCTGGAAATACCCATTAAACAGCTTAGGAAACATCCGGAACGTCCTTCAGCAAAGTCGAGTTGTAGCAGTGATCGTGGGCAACCTCTGGTCTCAGTGATGCAATTCTTTTTAAACCCTGAGAAAACTTTCCATGGGTTCCTCTGGCGTCTGTCCCTTGCCGTGCTGAGATGTGCAGCGAGGTCCCTGCAGGCAGATAGACGCTGGTTCTGCCCTTCCCGTGCCTCTCCCCGCCCCGGGCTGCGGCTAACGATCTGAACTCTCTGCTGAAGCCCCCTGTGTGCCAGGCACTATGTTCACACTGGGTACTTCAGGGAAAGACTGGGTTCTCGAGTTGGAGGAGCTCAGAGAGTGAGGGGGGAGGCAGATACTGGCCCGTGTCTACAAGGTCACGTAGTAAGTACTATAGTGGACAGACTCTGTGGGAGCCATTCCCAGAAGAATTGTGCTGCGCTCCTACCCGCAGGAGGCCTCCTTCCTAGGAGGAGTCCCTGCAGGGCTCAGATAGGGGGAGGGAGGAGGCAAGGAATGTGGCCGGTCCTAGGCAAGGCCTCCCTGCCATGCAGGTGGGTACAGCACGTCCCTGGCAGGGGTTCCCAGCCTTGGTCCCGCGGTGGAAACCCCTGGGAGGTTTAGGACGGCAGCTGACCCTGCCGCCATGCCAGCCGCGTTACCCAGACTCTCAGGGATGGGCCGGTAGGTGGGGTGGATGTTTGGGGTTTGCGTCCAGGTTTGTGGTCTGGGCAGCAGGGTGGGTGGCGCTGTGCCCTTCGTGGTCCAGGACACAGAAGTGGCCATGCGTTGGGAGGAAGGGTGAGCGCGTCTGACGTCAGGTAAGCCAGTGCAGGGTGTTGTGGGATGCTTTCCACACACCCCTCCATGAGAAAGGTGTCGCTGCTCTTAGTGAAATGAGAAAAAACGGGGGCGCTCGGGTGGCTCAGTCGTTAGGCGTCTGCCTTCGGCTCAGGTCATGATCCCAGGGTTCTGGGATCGAGCCCCGCATCAGGCTCCCTGCTCTGTGGGAAGCCTGCTTTTCCCTCTCCTGCTTCCCTGCTTGTGTTCCCTCTCTCGCTGTGTCTCTGTCAAATAAATAAAATCTTAAAAAGAAAAAAGAAGGGTCACATCAGCTGAATGATTCAATTTGACTTGCAGGTGGAAATGGCTTTTTTTTCCTTTTGGTTTTGTTAGAGATTTTTAGTTGAACTTGCGAGCGGAGAGTATTTCTGGTATTTCTACTTTGTGGACCTTGCTGGTACTGGCTTTGTGACCCGGTACACACCGGTGTTCGCACATGTTCCCGGCGCCCGTGACGCGGCGTGCTGCCCTGCTGGCCGGGTGGCTGGGTGCGCGTTTGCCGTGAGACCTGCCGGCTGCCTTCCCTGCCCGTGCTCGCTTCCTGCTGCCTCGGTCTCTCGCCGGGACGGTGCTCGCTGTCCTGTCACTGGCGGGCACCCGCCTCCTTGTGCCTCCTGGAGCTTTTGCTTTGTGAACGTGGCTGTGGTCATTTACCCACAACCATCATATCTTTGTTGAAAGCCTGTTTATTTCATAAGTAAGTTCAGCCCTTTCGCATTTATTGTGACGACTGAGGTTTGGTCTTGACCTGGCCGTGATGCTGAGGTTTTTAATTATCACACACGGCGCATTGGCTGTGTTTCTCCCTCTCTCTGGTTTCCCTTTACACGTTAATTTTTAAGCTTTCGTGTGGTACTCAGGAAGACCTGTATCTCCGTTCGGGTGACGACTCTCCACGCACCCTTGTGCATGGCCTTGCTCCTCTTTTCTGGTTCTGTTTGTCAGTGTTTGGGGGGGGCCCAGCACCTCTGTCCTTTCCTCTCCTTTCTCCCCGCCTCTTAGTTACATTATCTCTTACCTTACTGTTCTTCCCTCCCACGTTTGTCTCCACCTTTGCTTCAGTCTTTCCCCCATTAAATAGGCCTGGGGGGCCTGTCCTCCTGCCTGGGCGTCCCAGGCGTCCTGGACTGGGCGATGCGGGGTTTCAGAACCCAGAGGCCAGTCCCTCTCTTGACCTTGCAGGGACCTTACTGAGAGGATTCAGGATCTTTTTTTTACTCTTTGAAGTCTGATGGTTTCACTAGGAACGTCTTTCGAGCTGATCGTTTTCAGTCAGTTTGGTAGACACCTGAGCAGTGATGAGAGCTTGAATCTGCGGCACATGTCGACTCCAGCATCGTGTGCACAGAAACGGTTTCTGCCGGCAAGAGCACTAGCATCCGAACGCCGTCACCTCCCGATCAGCTCGGCTTGAGTATCGTGGCTTGAGAATGCACACGATGAATTAGGCATGTCGTGCTTGCCGCACGGTTTCCCACCTGTCATCAGCGGTGACACTCATCACAGAGTCCTGTCACCCCCAGAGCACATGATGGTATTGGTTCTGTGTTAACGGCCTGTGTCAGGATCTCCAGTCACTGGCGGTCTCCTGCGGGACCCCCTTCTCTCTGGCAGCTCGTTTCCTCGACTTCCCCTCCGGCTGCTTTCCCACCATGTCGCTCCCCTCCCCCGTGTTCACTTGAATCTCTTCTCCCTTGGGCCCCTTGGAATTCCCACTTCATTCCTGACGTGATTTCATCTTTTCTCTCCATGTTAGTTAACTTTCTCCATTTGCCCTTTTTTATTTTTAGTTTGAAACTTCTTAGGGTGGTCTTTCCTTCCCCAAACGCTTGTCTGAGGGTCTTTAGGTCAGCTTAGTATCTCGTATGGCTCTTTTCATCTGCCTTGGGCTTGCTTTCTAGGGGCTAATCTTCACCAGCTGAGGTGCTGTGATTCTCGTTCACTGTTTCCCTCCAGCAGTGCCCGTGTGGGACTGAGGCCACTTCGGCACCGCCCCGGGCCTGGGGGCTCGCGTGGTTCTCAGTCCAGGGCGCCTTCTATCCCGGAACCCGAGCGCTGGACGGCCCCTGGTATGACATGTGTCTCAGGACCTGGCGGGCTCCTCCTGCTGGGGATACTGGGTGACTCCGGGGTCACCTCTAGTCCCTGGTCTCTGCCTCGGTGCTCCCCAGACCGGCCTTAATCTCCAGCAGGGCTCCGGCAGGGGTACGGAAGACGTCTTGCTGGAATCTGGCTTTATTTCCTCCCTACGGCTGGTTTGAGCTTGGAGCTTGCTCTGCCTCGGGGTCCCGAGAGCGGGTTCTGTGCGGTGGTTTGCTGCTCCTGTTCTGACAGCCGGGCCGGCTCAGGGCCACCTGGACCTCAGCAGCCGCCGTCACCTGTGGCTGGCCACAAGCTTCCAGTTTGCGCTGAGATTATGTCCCTCCTCTTGACGAACGGTGATGAAAATACACGGTGGCAGTTGGTTTTTCATTTCCTAATTTTGCAAAACAGAAACTTGCCCTTGTGTTGGTCCCCTGCTGTGTGGAGTTCGCTCCTCAGTGAGCTCCTGGAGCGTGGGCAGCACTGTGGTGGCTGGTCCCGTGGCCATTGCCTTACACTGCAGGGGGGCCTCGCACAGGGCGCCGCGTGGTGTGTGCAGGGGGTGGGGAGGAGAGCGCTGGGAGGCGGCACCGCCGAGCGCCTGGCTGGGCCCGGGAGTCAGGGCGTCAGGAGAAGCCCCTGCAGAGCCGGGGCGCAGGGGACCGGCCTGGTGGAGGGGAGGGTGTGCCCGCGACGGAGCGCCTGCTCTGTCCGGGGCTGGGTTTGTGTCCCCGAGGAGGACGCTGAGGCGAGAGTCAGAGCCAGACTCGGTGGGTCGCAGGCAGACACCAGGAGCAGAGGCTCGAGACAGGGTGGTGTTCCCAGTATCTCCATCACATGAATAGCTGTGGGGTGTGGGCGCTCAGCTTAGCAGCTCTGTGGGGCAGGTGAGCAGGAGCAGCTAAGGCCTAGGGCGGCCTCAGCTCCTGGTTGGTGAATGGGGCTGGGGGATTCGAGTACAGGCCGGCCTGACCCTGGAGCCCACGCCGTGACAGCTCTTGTCCTGCCAAAAGATGCAGAGGCGGGGCTCTGTCCTGCTCGCTGCCACTCTTCAGATAAGAGGCTCGGGCGTGTGACAGCCAGCAAGGAGCGGAGCTGACCATGCAGGACTGAGGCGGGGTGAGCTGGGGGGCGGGCGGTGGGGGCCAGGTGGGGGGGCCGCTTCTGTCCTTGGGACTGGGTGGGCACTAGGGGCGTTTCTCCAGCCTCTCGTTTCCTGTGAAGTGCAGGGCGAGGTGCCTGTGGAGAGCACGGGGGTCTTGAAGGCCTGAGGGGGCAGTGGTGGGGCGCGGCCCGGGCCCATCAGAGCAGCGGGGCACAGCTGGGGGTCCGCCGAGCACCGGGGGGAGCGCGTCAGACCCACACTTGTGTGGTGGGATTTCCCCAGGGTGCTCTGGGCTGGGGATGAAAGGGGCAGGGGCTGCCTCCTGGCCTCTTCTCGAAGGCTGTGGTCTCCATTCCAGGTTGGATCGTCAAACGCAGGCTACTACTTTGGTCCATCAGATTTTTGGAGGCTATCTCAGATCACGTGGTGAGTGAAGACGTTTTCTCTACCCTGTTGTCAAGGATGAGAACCTTAACCAGGAAAGACTAGGAGTTCATGCCCAGCTGGAGCCCCTTCCTGACGGGCAGAGCTGGGGCAGCCATGGAGGCCCCAGCCTCCTCTGAAACACGCCCTTGCCCATGGGCTCGCTGTTCCCGGGAGGAAGTTTGGAGCAGGATTTCCAGCACGGGTAGAGGAGGGTGGCATTATTTTTCTCTGAGTTCCTTAGTTCTTCACACGTGGCCTCTGCCCTTCAGCTGGGAACTGGGGCCTGTCACTGGGCTGAGCAGCAAGGTGCTGGGTTGGATAGACGTCCCCTTGTGCACTCTGGTTGCCAGCGAGCTCTCTCCCCAGACACCGGCGTTCACCAGGGCTGGCTAGATCTTAGAGACCTGGGGGTGGCGTGCTGGGGGCACCTGCCCCCGCCCCACCACCTCCGTATTTCGTTGCAGTGAAGTGCTCGGTGTGCAAGAGCGTCTCGGACACATACGACCCCTACCTGGACATAGCGCTGGAGATCCGGGTATGGCCCACAGCTCCGCTGTGTCGTGTTTGCCTTCGGCCGGGGAGGCTGGGGGTGGGGAGCAGGGGACCCAGTGAGGGCATATTACGCAGGTAGGTAAGGAAAGAAATACTGGGAATGCTGCTGCCTTATAGTAGGGGCCGCTGCTTTTGCGCGTTGATTTCTAGCCTTTTCCCTGTGCGCATTCCTCTCGTTTAACACAGGAAGATACAACGCAGCTTTGTGTCCCGAGGCATGAGGGGTGAGCACACCGTAGATGGAGGGTGCAGGGCCGCTCACACACGTGCCCTGGGGAGGCCAGCCCCCGTCCTGTTCCAGCTCTCTGTGGCTGCAGCCGCGGCGGGGTCCTCGGTGCCCAGGGCGCAGGGGAGCCCTGCCAGGCCGGGCCCCATGTCCGTAGAACCGGCTCGGCCGCCTGCTCCCTGCTCCTTTGCGGGACGGCCTGTGAGGGCCCGAAGGCAGCAGCCGGCAGGCCGGTGTGGATGCGGGCCGATGGCTGGGATTTGCTGCCTCAGCCTGACAGAGACCTTACAGTTGGCATTTCTTGAGTCAGCCTTTTTCTTCCGTTGACGCGATTCCGTTTTTGTCCTCCTCAGCAAGCTGCTAATATTGTGCGTGCTCTGGAACTTTTTGTGAAACCAGATGTCCTGAGCGGAGAGAACGCCTATATGTGTGCAAAGTAAGTTTCGTTTTGCTCCCGGCAGAGCGAGCCTGCCGTCGGGGAAGACCTCGAGTAAGCCGCCTGGCCCACGCTGCGGCCGGGCCGTCCCTGCTCAGGGCCGCCGTTAGTCCCTTGTGGAGCTCAGATGCTCTCAAAGGCGCAGATGAAGGGCAGCCGCGGTTTTGCCAGCTGATGTCTATTTACGTCGCCCTTGGATGTGCCAGGCACCATTCTGAGCGCTCCTCACCGGGGACATAGGTCCCAGCGGCGGCACATAGCCGGGAGGGGACCGCACGTGGCCATCGGCTCCAGCCTCTGTCGGCCCGCGTCCCAGATGAGCCGCCTTTGGTGGCCCGGGTCTCCTGAGGGCCGCACAGACTTAGCGTGTGGGGGCTGTAGTTCATGCGTAGCCCCTCCAGAAGCTGCGGCCACTAAAGAATAGTTTTCTTTATTACGCTTTTCAAATTGATTATCCCGTGCCAAAACACTGCTTTTCCCCCTCTCTGAGTTCGTCTCTCCGTGCCCTAGAGGCTGTTTGCTTTCCTTCGTCTCTCTCCCCCTCACTTCCGTGTCTTCCGGCTTCACTCAGTGATTTCACTCCGCCAGCCCCGCTCCAGGCGTTCCTTCCCGTGTCCCAGAGCTGCTGCCCGTGCATCCGACCTAGTGCCCTCCGTGGGAAAGAGCTTCCTTGTTGCTCTGCGATGTCCAGCTTTCCCCTGGTCCTTGGTTCCCTACGCTGGCTTCCCTTCACTCAAGTCGCAGGGGTTCACGTCTCGGGATGCAGACGGCACATGCCTCAGCCAAGGAGACCCTGTCCCGACAGAGCCAGTTGTCACTGCTGTGGGCCCGCATGAGGACAGCGTTCCTCAGAGCACCAGCTGATCCCTTTCCTCTCACCCTCCTCACAGATGCAAGAAGAAGGTCCCAGCCAGCAAGCGCTTCACCATCCACAGAACATCCAACGTCTTAACCCTTTCCCTCAAGCGCTTTGCCAACTTCAGTGGGGGGAAGATCACGAAGGTGAGCCTTCGCTGTGGTGTCCGATCTGCGTGGTCAGCAGCCTTTAAGGAATACAGGTTCCCAGCACCACCCCAGAGCCAGTGACTGGAAATTTCTGGAAGACAGGGCTCAGGAGTCTGCATGTTTGCAGAATCCCTAAGTGGTTGTCGCGCACGGTCAACTTCAAGACCCACTGACTTACTGGGTTCTTTTGCCAACCTCTGCCTGTGTGTGGCATGTTCCCCATGCAGAAGCTCAAGGTTTCCTTCAGAATGAGCGAGACCACTGCACTGTGGGACTCTGATCCACCACGTGCTGTTGCGTGGCTTTTTGTGGGAGGTAGAATAAAAACTTACTCTTGTACAATGGCATTTTATTTCATTTTACTTCATTTCTTTAAGTTGTCTCTCTACCCCCAACATGGGGCTTGAACTCATGACCCCGAGATCAAGAGTCGGATGCTCGCCCGACTGAGGCCGCCAGGTGTCGTGCACAGTGGCATTTTAATAGAAGATGCCGTATCATAAAAGTGGTTAGAGCCGACTTAGATGGTTTGGGGCAAGGCACTTGTCAGAGCCTCAGCTTTCTCACTGGCAGTGATGGGGGCTTCCTTGTATCAGCATTTCCCGAACTGGTGTTCCGCAGAATGTTTGTGCTGTATGTTTACAAGATAGTGTATTTTGTACGTACAGCTGTATTGTATTTTGAAAGTGGTCTGTGCTCAGCCGAGTTTGGGAACTGCCAAGCTGAAGTTCAGCAGTCCTTTTTAATTGCAGGCCCTCTCAGAGCCTTTATTAATAAGCTGTGTTGCTTTTTCTCCAGGATGTGGGCTATCCGGAATTCCTGAACATCCGTCCGTATATGTCGCAGAGCAGCGGGGAGCCTGTCATGTACGGGCTGTACGCGGTCCTGGTCCACTCGGGCCATGGCTGCCACGCGGGCCACTATTACTGCTATGTGAAGGTCAGTGCCCCCGCGTGCGGGCGCGCTTGCGTTGCGTGGCGGGGCCCGTTGGTACAGGTCCAGGCGTGGCCTCCGTGGAAAGTAGCCTTGCTTGTCGTGTTCAGGGCCTGTTGTTGCTTTGGGGAGTGGAGGGCAAAGATGCCTTTGAAGCCCATCCCACTAGGAGCTCTAGGGTCCTTGCCCTTGAATGGGACCCCAGAGGGGCTGCCTGCAGGGCCCAGTGCTGGAGCCCCGGTGGAGGCTCGGGAAGGCTGTGTATTGGTGGGAGATGCTGTGCTGCTCAGACCCGAAATACCCTTCAGAGGGGAAAGCTCACATCTGCTGGGGCAGCAGGAGGGAACAGGGATTCAAAGCACACTTCGTAGTCACACTCAGAGCCAGACGAGCATTAGACATTTTAACGTGAGGTCCTTGCTAGTTCGTTAGCACGTGGATAGATGCAGCAGTTAACTGCAGATTTTTTATTTCTTTTTTTTTTTTTTTTTTTTTTTTTTTTTTAAAGATTTTATTTATTTATTTGAGAGAGAGAGAATGAGAGAGAGAGCAGGAGAGGGAGGAGGGTCAGAGGGAGAAGCAGACTCCCCGCCGAGCAGGGAGCCCGATGTGGGACTCGATCCTGGGACTCCAGGATCAAGACCTGAGCTGAAGGCAGTCGCTTAACCAACTGAGCCACCCAGGCGCCCAGATTTTTTATTTCATTCTTTAAAAACTAGGGATTGTGGGATGCATGTTGACTGACCCGTTTTGTTTTCTACTACACCCTGTGCTCCTTCAGGCAAGCAACGGACAGTGGTACCAAATGAATGATTCCTTGGTCCATTCCAGCAACATCAAGGTGGTTCTGAACCAGCAGGCCTACGTGCTCTTCTATCTGCGGTGAGTAACTCCTGCCCCTGCCCCCGTGAGCTCGTTCCCTCTGTTCTCCCTGGCCTGTTCCTGTGTGCACATAATGGAGAGCTCACCGGGGTTGGGGCGGGGGGTGTCCACAGGGAAGTGCTCCTCTAGACCAGGCTAGCCCACTGCTGAGGAACAGCCAGCGCCTCTGGGAAGATCCGAGCACGATTCCATCTGCGTGCTCCACACCGAGCTGACTTTGAGTAGAAACGGGAAAGTTACCTCTTCTTCTTGCCTGTTGCCCCAGATGAGATGTGTGTGGGCGTTGGCTTGCTGATACACCTTCCTCTGGGCAGCGAAGGAACCTGTCAGAGGGTAGAGGCCGCAGCCGGGCACCTTCTCTTGGGGCCGGTTGTCACCGACCTGGAGGTTGGAGGATGTGGAGACTGGAGGCATTTTTGCTGCTTTGTGGCTGTTCGGCTGAATTTGGGCGCAGTGACTGAGGGGTCTCTGGCTTCCTGGTAAAAGCGAGAGTCTAGTCTTGGAAGGTTCCGCCTCTGCTGGGCTCTCTGTTCATGCTGAGCAGATCCCCGGGGCTCTGTGACAAGCCCACATTGTTGTGGGGGCAGCGTGGGAATTCAGAGAAGCACGCTCGGGCATCGGGGTTCTCTCTGGGGCGCCTCTGGGGCTTCAGTAAGACATCCCCGACTGGTTCCCTTCCTTCCACAGAATTCCAGGCTCGAAGAAGAGTCCTGACGGCTCCCTCTCCAGGACTGTCTCCTCCGTTCCTGGCCGTCCAGGCGTGGTTCCAGACCACTTGAAGAAGAACATTGGCAATGGGGCCGTTGGCTCCCCGCTGACTGGGAAGGTACGTGTTTCAAAGGATCCTTCCTGCCTGTGCCTCTTAGGACCATGGAGCCCCCCCAGACCTCTTCATGCTCGGGAACTTAGCCCGAAGGAAGGAGAGCTGCGTGTGTCCTGTTTTATTCCATGTTCTCTCTCAAATTGGTCGCGAGCTGACATTGGGGGAGGAGGAGGGACAGTGATGAGAAAGCCTGACCCAGCGAGCAGATCAGACAGTAACTCGGCGTGCCCGTGTCCTAGGCCAGCTGCCGTGCACCCTCGACCTGAAGCATCTGGGGAGAAGTGCTTTCTATCCTCACAATTCAGTATTGAAAACGTGGACAGTTTCTAGCAGTGTTAATCTCCTGCTTTTGATAATTATGCTGTGGTTATGTTAAAACATCTTTGTTCTTAGGAATATACACAGACATACTTAGAAGTAAAGGGACATTGTGTCTAAAATATATTCAGATGCTTAGGAAAAGAAACGTCACACATACATGCGTAGACACACATACGTGGAGTGAGTGAGTGAGAAAGCTAATGTGGGAAAATGTTAGCGATTGGGAAATACCCTCGTTTTCAAGTTATTTTTGTGTATATTTGAATTTTTCTACTACAGATCAATTTTATTAGCAGAGTAGTGAGCAATTTCCTTACTACAACACAGTTTATAACTCAAAAACAGGTCGGTCCTTTCTGCTGACTGCGTTTGTCATCCTTCCCCTTCAGTCTGAAGGTCTGAACATCTGAACGCAGGCTGTGGGGCCTTCACGGTCCACAGCGCGTTGGTCCTTACGCAAATCTGCCTTTCCCTTCCAGCATGTGAGAAATAGAGGCATTGGGGTTGACGTGGCAAGGAAAAGCCATGGCCTGATGGCCAGGGGGGTTGTCACCGTGGCCCAGGCCAGGGGTTGGTACCACGGGGCCACACTGCTGGCCAGCCACATTCGCACCACAGAGGTTACGTACCACACATACTGCAGTCGCTTCCACAGACTTAAACGTCCAACGAGAAGGTCTGAGTGCAGCAGGAAGATGCGTTCTCTTTAGAGAGAATGTAAGTAAAGGGTAAGTTATTTTTAAACATAGGGAAAAGAGAAGAAGAAACTTGGAGGAAAGTAGAAGTGAATTCTCAGCAAGCCCCCAGAAGAGAGAAGACTGTAAGACAGAAAGTATAGAAAAACAAACAATAAATTGGATAAATTAAAATTTGAGTTTCTGTGTGTGGAATATTAGAAATAAAAAAACTTCTAAAAATATTTGCAGCAAGTACAACAAAAGGTTCATGTTTCTAGTACATGAAGGGCTCGTCCGGATGAGCTCAGATCACAGGGTGTTAGGGTTAATGTAGTAAGAGCCAGCAATGGTGTTGAATTAGCAAAGATTTTGAAAAAGAGCTGCTTGTTGCCGGTGAGAGTACCGCTAGCGAGTGCCCTGCACAGGGTGCATCAGCATCCGTGGAAGCATCCATAGCCTGGTAACCATTCCCGAACACGAGCGGGGAATTTCCCAAGTAGGGAAAAAGGTTTAGTCTGTTGGTTGTTCGTTCATGGAAATGTTCAGCAACCAATCAGGTGGTGGTTAAGCTCTGACTCTAGAAGACCCCGCACTAGTCAGGAGGCAGGAATGGGGAGCAGCACAGACCCAGGCCGTGTAGAGCGTTTAAACAGAGCCAACGATTCAGACCCGGCAGTGAGGAGTCTGGAGGAGAAGGATGGGGTACTTGGTCGGGCGCTGCTCATTTCCGCGGCAGCTGGAGACGGTGCAGGTTGTAGAAACTTCACGCAGCGAGGCGGGTGCTGGTCACACGCTAAAGACCTTCGCCAGGTGCGCAGGACGATGCTTCAGGCAGTGCGTAGGTGGAACTGGGCGCACCTCTGCAGGCCAGAGCCGTCCCGGAGATCGGGGCCAAACAGAAGGTGCACTTAGTTTGGGCAGTGGGTGGAACTCTGGTACTTTTTTTTTTCCTTTATGCTTTTTTGTATTTCTTCACTCGTGATGAAAACATCCTGCTTTCAGTAAAGGTGACCGTAAAGATACACACCCCCATGTACCCAACTCAGAGAATACTGAAAGTGTTCAAAGAAGAAGCAGTGTCTTTACCGTGTGTCCATGTAGATAATCTGTCTTGAGTTGCTTGGCAGAGACCCTGCCTGCTGCAGAAGGTGCTCTGACCTTGTGTGGGAACCGCCAGCCTGCACTCCCTCCAGGGTGTGATCGTGTCCTCTGCTCTCCTCCAGCGACTGGACTCTGTGCCGATGAAGAAGCTGCCGGCCCCTGAGGAGCTCGGCGTGCCCATTTCCAGGAACGGCTCCGTGTCGGGTCTGAAGTCTCAGAATGGATACGTTCCTCCAAAGCCACCCGTGGGGGCCCCTTCCCCCCGACTCTCCAAAACACCCCCCCACGCACCAACCGTTCTGGATGAGCCTGGAAAGAAAGTTAAGAAGTCGACGCCCCTGCAGCACCTCTCCCCGTCACGCAAAGCTTCTCAGGGGTTCCATGGGACCAGCAACGGGAGTGGCAGCAGGAGTGAGAGCCTCAGGCAGGGCTCCTGGGACGGCAGGGGTGCTGCCCTCTCTACCTCACCCAGGCTCCCGGCCAGAGTGACTGCCAACGGGCATGGGCCCAAGGCAGGTGGCGAGAGCCCCGAGCTCGATGGGAGGGATTCCAGCAGCTCCAGCCCAGAGCACTCCGCCAGCAATGACCCCACCAAGGCCCCCCAGACACCCAGGAGCAGAGCGGCCCACTTGGGGGATTCTCAGGGAACACACTCCAGAGCGCTGCCGGATGGAGACGACCCCAAGGTGGTGAAGCCCAAGTCCCCTGTCCTGAGCAGCACCACCACCGAGCCCGCAAACATCATGTCTCCTCCACCAGCCAAAAAACTGGCCCTTTCTGCCAAGAAGGTGGGTGTGTGGGAGTCTGCCCGCCGGAAGTGTGTCTCTAGGGCTCACAGAGCAGGTTTGGTTTTAGTCTGGGGAGAGTGGGGGAATTGTGTTGAGGCCTTTGGCCTCCCCTGATCAGGGCAACGAAGTTGTAGGCATTTGCAGACTACACAGGGCTGTCCTGGGGCCGAGGCGGAGTTTGGGGGACCCTGATGTGATACACACTCCATACAGCTGCTGGGGGTTGGGGAGAGGCGGCAGGTCCCCATATTTGTCCATAGACAGAATCCTCAAGGGGAAGACGGGGCAGGTGCGGTGGGCTTGGCAGGGAATCCAAGCGCGGGGGGCGCGCAAGACACGGGCTGGCTGGCACCTCTGTGTGCGGCACGAAGCTCGATGATGTAACTATGCTGAGATTTTTGTTTAAATTTCCTTCCTTTTTTCCTTTTTGTTTCTAACCAAAAACACTTCTGATTCTTCTTCTACCATTCCCCTCCCCCACCTCCCCCCTTTTTTTTCTCCTTCTGTCCCCTCATCCTCCTTTCTGGGCTCTTTTATTTTTATTTTATTTTTTTTTTATTTTTATTTTCCCTCTTCACTCACGGCAACCTCTTTTAGACCACCAAGTTTTTATTTATGTCAATAACTGCAGGCCAGCACCCTGCGGAGGGCAGCCGACAATGACCTCCGTCCACCCCTCTCACCACTGTCCGACCTCACCTACCCCAGGAAAACCACTCACCCTGTCGCCGCCTCCTCCTGGCCTGTCTGTGCAATCAGGTGAGCCGCGGGCGCAGGCCCCCCGGGCCGGCCGCTCCTCCCCTGTGCTTAGCGTGTGCTTGGCTGGCGAAGATGCACATGGTCTCCAGCCTTGCGGGATGGACAGTGGTGTGCGGCTGGACAGGTACAGGGTGGATCCTGCACCGACTTCTTCCTGTTTTCTCTCTCTCCATCCAGTAGAGGAGCTCCGGCTAGTCAGAGGCAGCCTGGTCTCTGCAGTCCTGATCTTTTCACTTTTGTCTTCATTTTCCATCCACCTGCTATGTCCATGCGGGGACGGGGATGTGCCCTGGGTCCCTCTCCAGTCTCGTGACAGGACTCCAGAGTAGAAGAGAAGGGCAGGAGTCCCAGAAGGACCCTGCGTGAACCCAGAGTCCTGTGACCCCGCTGAGGGGTGTCTTGCTGCCAGGATCATTCTGTATCTCCCACCAGTGCTCCCCGGGCTCTTCTCGGACTCCTTAGCCCTGCACAGAGCCTCCGTGCATGGGCTTCCCCTGGCTGTCCCCTCGCACTGGCTTCTGGAGCTTCGGGCAGCCGTCCAGAGCGGGGAGGTGTGGTTCTCGGGGAGCCCTGTTCAGGCTCCCCAACAGGCGCACCTCCCGTCCCGTGACACACGGGGTGCTTATATCCTTTGGGGTGTTGAGTAGCAGACAGCTGAGTTACTGACACTTGCCTGGTGGCTGACGGAGCCCCTGGCAGCTGGGGAGGGAGGGAGGAAGGAAGCTGGGCGAAGCCAGGAGGTGGTTTGGGTGGTTTGGGCGCTGATGTGTCCTCCCCACCCTCGGCCGCTCCGGGCTGGGTGCTGGGTTCACGCTCCCATCACCCGGCCTCTCCCACCCTCACAGTCGGCCTGGACCCAGCACAATATTTTTGCATGTGGAAGGTCTTTAAGCGTGCGAGGTACTTACTGTGGGGTTTTTTTTTTTTTTTTTTCCTTTTTTGACGTAGAGACTTTTTTTTTAAAACTTCCCAGAAGATGGTAAACGGAGTGGTAGAGCGGTTTGTGTAGGCGTCTGTCCTGGTTTCGTAACGGTAGTCCTGTTTGATTCCATAACCTTTTGAGGTCGGCATTATGGTCACTCGGTCATGAAGGAGGAGAGTGAGGCTTAGAGCAGAAGGTTAACTCTTGCAAGGTCACATCGCTGGCGGGAGGCGGGTCAGAGAGCCTAACCTGACAGAGCTCCCAGTCCCGACCCTTCCTTGTCCCGCTGTGTGATCAGCTGATTGTCCGGAGCCCCCAGATCAGAGGGGGATCCTAGTGCACGATGTACAGGCCTGCGCTGGCCCTCCTCGCAAGGCTGGTGTCACGGGTGTGAACACCTTGGGGCTTGTGGGCAAATTCAGAGAAGTTTCTCGTAACAGACTCGTGTTGGAAATTAATAACGTTAGTTAGGGGCGCCTGGGTGGCACAGTGGGGCGGCTGACGCTTGATTTCCGCTCAGGTCATGATCTCAGGGTTGTGAGATCGAGCCCCGCGTCGGGCTCCATTCTCAGTGGGGAGTCCGCTTGAGATTCCTCTCCTCTTCTCTCTCCCTGTGTCCTTCCCCCACTCACATGCATGCTCTCTCGCTCTCTTTCTCTAAAATAAATAAATCTTTTCAGAAAGATAGTAACACAAGTTTGGAAAAATACCTTGAACTGCTTGGTGACAGGAAACTAAAAGGTTCTGATTTTTGGTTACTTTGATTTTCAGTAAATTTGGATTTTGTTGTTTTCCGCTTTTTTAAGTCAGTGGAATTTACGCGTACCTGAGATTCACACGGGGGGCGGGGGAGGACCGTGGGAAATCCTCACCTGGGCGGGCAGGGGGCTGTGGGCGGGCAGGAGGGGCCTGCCTGTGCATCAGAGCAGCGTGTCCCCACAGGGCGCTTTCACCTGCTCCCCCACCATCCAGCCACCTGAAGCTCCCCGTCGGTGCCCGCTCCGCGTCACTGTCCAGTAGCCCCCGACCTCCCGGGACGTCAGACCCACAGAGCTGCTCCCCCGCCTCTGCTCTCCTGCCTCAGGTCAATGGGGGCTCCCAGGCCCCTTCACACCAGCTGCCAGAGGCCAGCAGGTCCCCCCAGAGCCTCGGTAAGAAGAGGAAAAGGAACCGCAGGGGGGAGAGCCAGGGGCAGGGCTCAGAGACGAGCACAGCAGCGGCAGCCTCTCCGGGGAAGAGGAGAAGGAAGAAGAGGAAGCGCGCGGGGGCCGTGGACGCCTCCCCCCCGCAGGAGGGGCAGATGCAGAGGCAGCACTGGCGCCTCGAGCGCAGGACGGAGCCCCGGGCAGAGGTGCCCGCCGACAGACTGGAGGACCAGGGCGGAGGGCAGCAAGAGAATGGCCGGCGGGGGGGGAGCGGGACCGACGGCCGCCCCGGGAGCAACAGGAAGAGGAGACGGAAGGGAGCGGAGGGCCTCGGTGCGGAAGACTGCCTCCCGCGGGACCCACCGTGGCACAGGTGAGAGCGGGAGCCAGGCCGCCCGGCACCTCCCCCAGCGATGCGCGGCCCGTCCCCGGTGGGGGGTCTGGAACCCCAGTGCGCTGGCCAGCCTTCCAGGACAGGACCGTGTCCTTACGTGTCTCGACGGGCTTGTGAGTGGATGGCAGTGAGTGTGCAGGTGGCCACGTGCCCCCGGGTCGGCAGGCGCTGCAGCCGCGTCATCTGGCCTGGACGACTCGCCTGGGTTAGGTGCAGTTGTGGGCTTTTCTCTCAGGCTTGACTGTCGCCCCGGAAGCTGGCGTGCTTTGTCCTGCTCCCGTCTGCAGGGTGTTCTTGGGGTGGCTCTTCTGTGGGCTTGTGGCACGTGCCAGCTTGAGTTCCGGGGTATCGACCTGAACCCCACTCTCACCCTCAGTTTGCCCGGAGCTGACTGTTGACTCTGACTTCCCAGGAGCTGCTCTCCCTTGGATGTCGTCGAGCTAGAGGCCACTGTGGCATCTCCGAGGAAAAAGAAAAGGAAAAAAAGACAGCAGGAGTCATGGCAGGAAGTAGAAGAGAACGAGCACCCTGAAGCCTGCAGGGGCGAGAGGCAGAGGGGCTCTGCTCTCCCTGGGAGCCCGCCTTCCCCGCCTGTGAACGGCAGGCGTCCCGGGGACGGAGCAGGTATGCGCCCGCGAGGAGCAGGGGGCTGGGCCCGGGGACCGCGTAGGTGTATGCGCCGGAGGGGGGCACCCACGAGCACACCTGTGCCCAGCTCTGCCCTCAGTCTGTCCCCTTGGGCAGGCTGTCTGCCCTGTGGGTCGCAGCTTCCCCATCTGGCAAAGCCGTTAGCCCAAACTACTCTTACGTATTCTCGGAATACAGTGTTTCTTCTGATTCAAGGCTCCTCCTGCCTAAACTTTTCCCTAAAAACTTACGTCCATTCAGCCTGGAGATTTTTTGTGATTCTTGAACTTGAAAGGTCGGGTTCAGAAGTTAACCTTTCTCTGCCTGTTTTTATAGTTAGGCTGTTTTTGTGTTGTTTAAGATTTTATTTATTTGAGAGGGCAGCAGCAGAGGGAGAGGGAGAAGCAGACTCGCCGCTGAGCAGGGAGCCCAATGCGGGGCTCGATCCCAGGACCCCGGGATCATGACCTGAGCCGAAGGCAGATGCTTAACCTGCTGAGCCACCCAGGCACCACAAGTTGGGCCTTTCTGAAGACAATGTGGCCGCTTGCCTTTGGGGTTCCCAGCGCTTCGGCTGTTCCCCAGGGCTTGGGTTGCCCATGGCTAAGCGACTTCTCCTGGTTCTGTTTCCTTCAGGGCTGGCCAGGCTCGGCTGGGCTGTCCTGATACAGCATGTCCATTAGCGAAGGGGAGAGAAGGTCACACCTGCTTGGGAAGGGATCCAGCATGGCTGCAGATTCTGTGAGGTCTGCTCTGCAGCCTGGGGATCCAGTTATGTTTGTGCTTTTGGGGGTGAACAGGCTGCTGGGGATGGTTTATGTTTGTCAGACTTCTGATAAATGAGTCTGTGACTCAACATTAATCCCATGACAAGGGGAGCCTGGGTGGTGCAGTCGGTTAAGCATCCAACTCTTAGTTTCGGCTCAGGTCATGATCTCAGGGGCCTGGAATCGAGCCCCACGTTGGGCTCCAGGCTCAGCACGCAGTCTGCTTGGGATTCTCTCTCTCCCTCTCCCTCTGCCCCTCCCGCTTGTGCTGTCTCTCTCTCTCTCAAGTCTTAAAAAAAAAAAACAACCCATGAGAAAACACTACCGCTGGGGAATGAGGAGGGCGGCCAGTACGTTGGAAGAAAGGCTCCTCAAAGGTGGTGACAGAGCAGGCTGGCGGTGGTCATCAGACCACGGGGCTGGCTTTGTTGGCACACTGACCAGATGGCCTCCCGACCCACTGCCCGGTGCAGATGCTAGGGCTGCGGTGGCCCAGCCCCTGCTCTGTTTGCTCTCCATCCTGATGATCGGAAGAGCTGGCTCTGTGGGGAAGGGCATTCACAGCCAAGAGATGGAGAGAGCGATGTGGGTGGCCCTGCCTGACCACTGGGCCGGGCTATGCTGTGGAGCGAAGGGCAAGAGGCTGGAGAGGGCGGCAGGGACCGGGCTTGAAGGTCACAGCGTCATTGATAAATTGGAGGCCTGGAGAGCAAGGGCAGGCTTGTGCTGAGGGAGGGGAGCGCGTTCCAGCAGTTGTAGATGGTTAGAGGGGGCCAGGCAGAAGTTTCTAGAAGCCTGAGGAGGGTGGTCTCTGCTGTCACCATGCAGCTGTCCTCGGTGGCCAGGCTCTTCCAGGATGCGGCTGGGAGGCAGCCTCCCCAGAAGCTGTGGTGGCAGCGGCAGTTGGCCGTTCCCGCCAGTTCCCGCCAGATCTCGTTTCTGGCCATCTCCCTGGGGGAGGGGCGGGTTCCCCGGGAGCCCCGTCTCACCCGTCCTGCATCGGACCGAGGGCTCACGCTGCTGCTTGCAGTTTTCAGTCTTGTTTGGGGGGTGGGTTTTTAGTCTTTTCCAGCAGTTGATTTGGACGGTAGCCCCTCTCGAGAAGTAATCAAGTACCCCGTCCGAGGTGAACGTATGTAAGCGGTTCTCTGATTGCAGGGCAGGCCCCGGCTCCTCTTGTGTCCTGGAGCAGAGAGAGGGAGTCCGACGTGCTCCAGGAACTGCTCAAGTATTCGTCAGATAAAGCTTACGGGAGGAAAGGTACTGGTTTCGAGCATGGACTTCTGTCCTACAGTTCACTCATCGGGCCGCAGAGGTCTGAAGTGGACCCGCTGTGTCATGATCCTGGGGCGGGGGAGTCACTGGGCTTTACGGACGGGTAGAGGAATGTCAGCCGTGATCCTCCCTGAGCTGCAGCCGTTGCACAAAGTCCAGAACCAGTCCCTGTGGGAGGATCCAGAATGCTGCCTCCCGGGGGGTGTGAGCAGAGGCGGGGAGAACAGATCTTGGGCCTCTGGGTGGCGTGGGCCGGCTTGGGAAGGGCGTGGATGGGAATCACCCAGCACCGGGGCTGTACATTCTTAGTCTCAGAGAAAGAACGTGAGACCTTTGTCTCTCAGGTGAGGGCACAGGTTTGAAAGGAACTAAACTGGGGGGCTGGTGGTACAGAGCTAACAACGTTTGCGCTTAAGGGACGGACCACTGTCCTGCACGCTGGAGACCACTCTGCCCTCCCTCATCCCTCTCTGCATGGTCCATTTCACCGGAAGGTGGCCCTCGAACATGCTGAATGTATCGGGAGTAGGCCAGTCTGGGTCGTAAACACCATTCTGGAAGCAGGTGCACAAAGGTGCCGACGCTCAGTGTCTGCTTTGTAGTGTTGACATGGGGCGGCGAGGTGTCGGCTGTCAGTCAGGATGCCATTCGGGACAGCAGATGGGCCCGCGCCGCCACGGTGATCGACGACTGGGATGAAGAGTTCGATCGAGGGAAGGTATGGGGTGCACTTGAGGCTGGAGTGACAGGGCACTCACGGTGGCCCCGCCAAGGGCCAGGCAGGGAGGACTTGACCCTTTGGGGCAGTTTGAAGTGGCAGCGACATTGTAAAGTGGTCAAGTACAACGACGGGAGGCAGGCTGCTGGGCTCGGATGCCCACCGTAAATGTGTGGTTGCTTTGTTCCTTCTTCAGCAAGGTGGGGACAGTGGGGACACCTCCCTCAGGCCACGTGAAGAGTAAGCTGGTTGGTTCTGTAGCAAATTCAGACTTGTGTCCCCCACCCAACAAGCCTTCACGAGGAGCCACAGGGACCAGGGGAGAGCCCTTTTCGGGAATTGTGATGCCTGGGGTTTCTTTATGTAGGAAAAGAAAGTGAAAAAGTTCAAAAGAGAGAAGAAAAGGACATACAACGCCTTCCAGAAACTTCAGAGTAGACGGAACTTTTGGTCTGTGACTCATCCAGCTAAGGCTACCAGCCTCAGCTACCGCCGCTGACTCTGCTGCTGTCAGATGGGTTAGTGTGGGGGAGGTGTAGGGGTGCGTTAGTGTGCGGTTTGTATTTCAATGTGGGGGGGTGGGGGCGTCTAGTGCATGTGGGGGGGGGTGTGCGTGTGTGGTGTGGAACGTGTGGGGCAGGACCGGGTGTTTTCAGAGCGCCATCTAATGGTGCGTGTCGTCCGTGCGGACGCGCACTCCAGGGATGGCGGGACTCCCAGGGTCTCCCTCTCTTCAGGAGCAACGTCCTGTGCCCCACAGCCTCGGGAGACGAGGTGTCCCTTCCTGGGCCCTGTCCGTCTGAACTGAAGAGCGGCCTTGCTGAGGACCCCGCTGCCCCGTCACTGCCAGGCCCACGCTGTGAGCCAGCTGCAGGAGGACGGGACCTCGGGCGTCACCGCACGCACCGTGACAAGCCCCACGGTGATGCGGAGAGCAGGTGGCAGCGCGCTGGCCGGGAACCTGGACAGCGGTGCGTGTGGTCTGTGGCCGAGAGCAGGGGAAACGGCGGCCGCAGCCCTCCCGGCACATCCTCGAGTGAGCGAGCGCCCCCAGGGTGACCGAGTGTGCTGGGCTCGTCTCGGGAGCCGTCTGTCCCCTGCTGCTGGCGGCCAGCACCGCCGTCCGGTCCTGCCATCCCCATTTCTGCGGGGCAGGGACTCTGTATGCCTTACGTGTCCCCCTCAGAAAGGAAGCCGAGGCCGCCCCGCACCGCACCTCTCCCTTTTCTGGAATTGGGGGGCGGCCCTGCCAGTGTGTCCCTCCCTTGCAAGAGGCCCTAGCCCATCTCTGGAGAGAGACGGCTCTTGGGGTGGGGCCGTGAGACGGCGTGCTGACTCCCCTGCCTTTCCAGCGGCTGTCGATCCCCAGGTGGCCTTGCCATTCCTTCCCTGCAGCTACAGCGGCCCGCGGGTCTGTATCGAGGTGGTGGTCTTGGGGTAGAATCCTTTTATTTTACTACTTATTAGAGACACGCATTTTGACCAGGTCTGTGGCTTCCGTTAGCAATACATTTCCTTTCCCTGATACCCAATACTGGCTTTATTTGCTCTATTTTGTGAGTGCTTTTGAATTTAAATGATTGTATGACTCAAGAAGATCACTTTTTTATCTTGCTCAAGCTGTGCCTGCGAACTTGTAATTTAATAAATACGGAAACCCTCAGTTAAGGTGACATTTTCCGGAGAACAGACACACGACCCAGTAGCAGAAGGTACAGAGGTCAATCCGAAAGTGACTCCGTGGATGTACGTCTCCACTTCCTCTTCTCCAGAACGCCACACGCAGAGAGGGACTGACGTCTGATGTGGACGTCCGTCCTCCACGGTGGCTCTTCGTGGCCTGAGGCCCACCGATGGCCCCGTCTGGCACCCCTTGCCACCCGAGCCTTGCCGCTTGCTCTGGGGCCTGGGGGGGGGGGAATCAGAAAAAAGTGTTCCATTTTCAGGGTGGGGGTGGGGAGATATGTTAATTTTTTCACGTAGGTAGTTCTTTTTGATTTTTCTTCCTGTTCTTACATTTCTCTTTGAAAAAGGTAGGGAGAATAATGATGCCCATGGCCCAAACTGGGGCTGCCTCTGGTCCCAGCAGGAGGTGAGCAGGGCACTGGCTGCATCCGCCGGTCTGGGAGCCTTTTGCTCTTTTCTCAGAGGACAGATTTCTCTGTTAACCACACCTTGTTCAAAGATGAGGGTCGTGTCCCCCCTCTCCCCCTCCCCCCCCAGCAACCCCTAGTGCCCTGTGGCTTTGTCATCTGCCACTTCGGGAGGGAAGGCAGGTGCCTTTATGGACAGGGCATTTTTTTTTTCCTCTTTTGGTGTTGACCTTCATTCCTGTATGGCCCTATTTTTCTGTAACGTTCTGCAGTTGAAAAGGGAAGTTGTTGTCTGCAGCACAGAGTTCATCTCTTTTCTTGCTCCCTCCTCTTCAAACCAGGCTCTTCCGTTTTCACTATGTAATTATGAAACCTTTTCCTGAGGAAAACATGCCCGCCGTGTCTTGGGCGGTGCTGAGCCCTGGCCTGACTGTTGGCAGCATTGTCACTGTTCCGTAGGGGCGAGCCCCTTCCCTCCCACACCCGGCCATCGGCCAAACTGGGAAGGGAAAGGATGGGCCCAGAAAATCAGTCCAAACTCTAGGGGACATGTAAATATATAAATATATATAAATATATATAAATAACGAAAGATTTTATAATAGCAGTCACTTGGTTGACTTAGAACGTGGGTTTAATTTAACTTTGTGTTGGGGGGGTCGCCTCTCCCTGTGGTCCCGTGTGGCCTCACTCACCTGCCTTTTCCCGGTGGGCTTAGCCCACCACGTCCCCGTGCACTGTGCCTCCGCTCCAGGGGCTGAGGTGCCCCCGATGTTGCCAAGATCCTGGTGCAATAAAACAGGTTTTTGTGAGCCCTGCCTATGTCTTTGTGTTTTTCCCTTTGATTTTTAGGAGTTCGCATCCCAGCGCCCAGTTCAGCTGAAGGGTTCCCCATGGTGCACTTTCGGGTAACCCGTCAGTACGTGGGAAAGTTTGGAGCAGGTCTTCCTTAAGGATAAAGAGGAATAAAGAGATTTATTTAAATGTATTAATAAATACATTCATTTGAATTTAAGAAGACAGAGGGACCCTTTGAAGTGGCCCGCGGAGCTTGGTGGGTGATTCGCAATGAGTACTGTGTTGAGGAAACTTGGAAACCCTGTTCCACTGAGGTTTGCTGTTTGAGTTTTTTTACTGAATAACACTGGGATTTCCACAGGGAAAGTGAGAGGGAAATGGTAGGTGTTACTAAACTATGAGTTTTCCTCACAGTCAGCAAGAACAACCCAGGCTCCGGTGTGAGACCCTCCCAGCTTGGAGGTGCACCACCGGGAGCAGGTGTGGCCACGCGCTTCGCACCCGCCTTCAGCCCCTGCTGACCCGAGCAGACGGCTCGCTGCGTCTCCCGCCGCACGTTGGAGGGCGTGGTGAGCAAGACTACAACTCAGGGCCCACACAGGAACTCAATTTGGGCTCCTGGGGAATGTTCCGGTCTTGTCAGGCCGGGCCATCTGCTGAGTGGGCGGGTCAGGGGATGGCTGATAACGTGTCCTCCAAGTTGGGTGAGGGCAACAGGGGCAGTAGGTCCCTGCAGGGATGCCCGTGACAGGGAGGTTCCTTTTGGCCAGAGCAGCACCCTTGAGTGGGAGACGGAAGCGAAAGCAGCCCTGGGCAGCGGCAGGTTTCCAGTGGGTGGGTTCTGTTCCGAATACTCCACGGGCACCACTGGGCAGGCCTGCCCCCCAAGTCCCACTGCTCCTTCCCTCTGCCCTTCAGTGTCTCTGAGCTCCCACCCAGTCGTGCCCCTCAAACCTGGGGACTCTGCCCCGTCACCGTGGGTGCTTGGCCAGACAGCAAAGTAGGAACAGGTGAGGTGAGGCCATACCTGGACCCAAACAAATGGAGTGCCCGGTGGGGTGGGAGGGTTTGGGGTGGCAAGCCAAGCTCGTGTCCACAGCATCTGAACCAGGCTGGGCAGTGGTAGGTTGGGGACCCCCTTCAGGCCCGGGGCACAGTGGTCATGCAGGCAGGACCACGGCCTTCTGGTGGTTACTTTTCCAAACTTTTTCACTCAGTCGTGGTGCTGGGTGCACGTAAAGAAGAACAAGGCTACGTCTCCAGGCCGGGACTGGGTGCTCTGGGTGGGAACCACGACGAGGGTGTGGCAGGGCTCTCCAGTGGCACCAGCCAGGCCGGGCTCACTTGAGGGTCCCTGACAAAGCACAGGGTATGTTTGGGTTGATAATTGAAGCGTGAACCACAATTTGCCGGCCTCTGTACGTTGAGAGTTCCTGCGAGCTCCTGCATTATTTCTAGCAATAGTTGACAAGGTCTGATTTGGGCTTTAAACTCTGGAGGCTGACAGCAGTGCGTGAAGGCCCAGGAGGCCGAGGAGGAGGGAGAAGACGGGTGAGGATGACCAGTCCACAAACCAGCCAACCATTGCTCCGGCCCGGAGCTGACGTCGGCAGAGCAGTTGGGAGGTGGGGTCACCTGGGTATTTGGAGGCGGAATCAAGAGGAGAGGTAGCAAGTGGAAGGTCCGGGGTGGGGTAAGACAGCTCCTGGCTTGGGTGGGCAGGTGAGTGGCAGGGCCAATCAGTACCAGAGACGCAGGTGGGTGACAGATGCACCCCCACCCCCCACCCCCAGCCGTGCAGCCAGGCCTGAGGAATGTGCATGTTACTGGAACGGGAACGGAGGGAGAATCACAGGTGTGAGATGTAGGAGAGCCATAAGCTTGGAGTCTTGGGATTCAGAAACGTCCCAGTGTTTGCCCCCCCGCCCCCCGGAACCAGCTGGGATCATTGTGGCAGCCAGCGTGCCCTCCAGCCCAGAGAAGGGCCAGAGCACTAATCCCTGCCTTGAGTCTTGGTAGTGCGCACAACCTTGGTGGAGACGACATGGCTAGAACGAGCTCTGGGGTGCACTTGGTAGCTGCTCGGCAGTGTGGTTTTACCCCGGCCCCCCCCTTCAACCACCCGTGTGCTCAAAGGGGCCCCTGCTGCACTCTCCTCGAAGCCCCTGCTGCACTTTCCTCGAAGCCCCTGCTGCACTTTCCTCGAAGCCCCTGCAGTCGCTGCATCCTGCTCCTCCCTGACCTGTGTCTGGACCAGCTCGCTGCCTGTCTTCTTTAGCTCTGCTTGCCCTTGAGATCGGTGCCTCTCCCAGCCGCTTCACTGGTTATTCCAAACACGTTGACTCTCCTCCCTGTGTGCCACTTACTCTTGGCAAATGGTTTCTAATCCCACTACAGGAATCCCCTCCCACTCCAAAATAAAACAAAGCACGAGGAACCACCTTCTCTCCGTCTCCATCTGCTCCTTTCTCCCCCTAACCTGATGCTTCCAGCACTCCGTGGAGCGGCAGAATCAGCTGGACGAGTTATTTAGGACTAATATGAATGAAATTGGAATCTGGGGAAGAGGCTTGGGCATCGGCATTTAAAACCTTTCCATGTGATTCTCCTGGGCAGCCAGTGCGGAGAAGTGCTATTCTGGTCCCGTGCCTCAAATGAGAGCGAGCATCAGAATCTCCAGGGGGTCGTTCCAACACCCACGTCTGGGCCCCATCCCCCGCCCAGTCTGATTCAGCAGGTGGGCTGGGGCCTGAGAGTGTGCATCTCTCATGTTCCTGGGGGGCTGGTTCTGATCTAATGGTTTTCGTATGGAGGGGTCAGCAGGGGTGGGAAGCCTAGGAAGGCAGTCAGAGGTATAGACGGAACACTTACCCTCAACCTTGTGGGGACTGCTGCAGACCATAGACACCAGAAGATGTCCCCCCTCGGCAGGGCTGGTACCCCACCTGCGCTCGAGGCCAGCCTCTTCTACCCCTCTGCGGATGTGTCTGCGCCTTCTCTCTGACATGTTCATGTGTCTGCCATCCTAAAAAAGCCCCTTGTCTCTGTGCCCCCCACCCCCAGCCACCGTCCCCCTCAGCCAAGCCTGAGCTTGCTCTCTGCTCCTTTCTCGTGGTCAACTCCATCAATATCCGTCAACTCCGACCAGTACATCTCACTGCCTTGAGCACTGTAATCTGCTGAACTGCTTTTCCTGGGTATCCTACTGGCAAGTTCTTGGCTCAACATTTATTTGCGTCCTCTTAGTGTGTCCCACCATGGCTGGGGGCCTGCTGCCTACCCCGTTGCCAAAGCCAGAAACGTGGCCACCACCCTGCACACCTCCCTCCCATCACCCCCCACCCCCACGCCAGCAACAAGAGTCTCCTCTCCCCAACCTCCTGTCCCCACCGCCGCCTGGCTCTCCGTTTGAGTCCTCACCACTTTGTCCTGGCCCCCCATAATCAAAGACCAGCTCGACCTCCGGTGGACCTGCTTCCTGCTCTGCTCTCCTGGACCCAGGACAATCTTTCAGGACCGGAAACCCTAGGCAATCACCCCCCACAAAGGTTTCCCACCTCTATCGGCTAACAGGCTCCTGTATGTAGTCCTGTAGACCGCACCTGCCCAAAGGGCCTCTGGGCAGCGGAAAGCACTCAGGAGCCCAGGAAATGGGCTTCTGCTTGGGGCCCCAGGTTGGGCATGCTTCCTCTGAACGCAGTCTCCTCCTGGCTTTCCTCGAGGATCAGCTGCTGTGTGTTGTTCCTGCTTTAAAGACTCAAAGAGGAGTCAGTCTGGATCAGACTCCCTCGTGGCTCACTGTCACAGAAGTGCTGTCCCTTAGGCAGGTCCCAGGTAGGTAGGTGGCCCCTGACTGTTGCTGGGCCAGAATTTAACTGACAGGTGTATAGGGAATTCAGGTGTATAGGGAATAATTTAAATGAGTGACTTTTTCCCAGCTGTGTTGTTAAATGAATGCATCCACCTTCATCTGCCCGTGCTAACAGCTGGCACGACTAAAATGTGCTCTTTTGCTCTTATGGTCTTTGAAGCGATCTGGGTTGAATCCACTTTTTCCTCCCCTTTCACGTGTGTGCCTTTGCATCCTGTCTCACGTGGCTGCTGTTAGGTGCTTCCGGTTGGCGGGAAGTGGCAGTCACTGTCTCCAGCAGGGCCCAGGAAATCCTTGTCAGGTGAGTGCCTTGGAAAAGTCACTTGAGGAAGTGTCCTTGATGACTGTGGCCTCCTCTGGGCAAGCGGGCAGCCCACCCTCCATGGACGTCACTGGCTTGACATTTGACATGCATGCACCACTTCTTGGCCACATGGCCCTTCCCTGAGCCCAAGTCCCTGTCCAAGCCCCCTTTGTGTCACAAGTGAAATCATTCGGGCAGAGTCTGGTGGGAACAGGAGCATCAGCCCCCCATTTGAAGTGGGAGCCTGAATTGCGTGGCCCATGGCCAGCTCTCTTTTGGGCTGCGCGGGAGGCGTGAGTGACAGCTGGATACAATCCAGTTCCATCACACACAGATTTTAAGTGCCATTCACCCAGAAGAAATTGCAAGCTTTAGCAAAATAAAATGTGGGGGGTTTCAAAGCAAGACAATGCCCCAATCTCGGCCTGCGTGAGCGATCTGGTTCGTGGTCTCTCCCGTGTATGAGGCACCCTTTCTCCCCCCGTGCGCTGCCTCCCCTGAGCAGACCTGGGGAGCCGGGCAAGGCTCCGGGGCCAGCCGCTTGGCTCTCTGCCTTGTGTCTGTCGAGGACGCTGGATCGAATGCCGGTCTCAACACTGTTCTGCACGCTCACCTGGGTTGGCTGCTTTTTTTTTTTTTTTTAAGATTTTATTCATCCGTTTGAGAGAGAGCAAGAGAGAGAGAGCAAGAGCACGAGCAGGAGGAGCTGCAGAGGGAGAGGGAGAACACAGATTGTTTCTGAAGAAGTTTGATAAACCACAGTATAAATACAAGAAAAAAATTTTTTGCTTAAAAATCTTCCTTCATAATTCTAATTTTTAAAAAAGGTTTTATTTATTTATTTGATAGAGACACAGCGAGACAGGGAACACAAGCAGGGGGAGTGGGAGAGGGAGACGCAGGCCTCCCGCTGAGCAGGGAGCCCGATGTGGGGCTGGATCCCAGGACCCTATGACCACGACCTGAGCCAAAAGCAGACGCTTAACGACTGAGCCACCCAGGCGCCCCCATAATTCTAATTTTTGAGATTATTGTGTTAAGGCAGGGATGGTGGGAGAGAAGCACCAATTTTAAAAAGTTGTTAGTGGACCAATGGCTGAGGATGACAGACCACAGGGAAACGGCATATATCCAAGGTTTTCGGGAGAAACAGCGACGTGGGGAGAGGGCTGGGTTAGAACCGGCAGACTGGAGGGAGTCCTGGATCGTCCATGGGGGCCCGTTGCTCCCGGCTCTCCCTGCCTCCAGCTCTCTCCTCTCCAGGGGCTGAAGACACAGGTAGCCATCGAAGCTGGACCCGGTGGCTCCCACCCTGCACTGCAACCTCTGTGAGCCTGTTTCCAAATCTGTGGTATAGGGATGACATCTAAGCGATCCCTCTGAGTCACGAATGTCATCTAATGGAGTGTCTCTGACCATGACTCCCAAGTCAGAAGTACCTGTTACATCCTTGCCTACGTTCACCCACAACCAAAAATAACACTATCCTTGTTACATGTGACAGACGCTGATTTTTCAAAAATTGTATTCTATCTTCATCTAACAAGGACTGGTTTCTCAGCCACTGGGAGTCAGGACCTGTAATTGAACCAGGTAAGGTAAAGGAACTTGTCAACAGTCAAGTACTATGCTAATCGCAGTGATTAGCATTCACAGCAGTACCCCTCACTACCCTAAGATGTTAGGTTTGGGAGTTCAGATAACAGTTTTGGTGTTGATAGTGAGAATCAACTTGTCATCCGAATGGCTTTTCTTCCTGAGCTTTGGTCACTGAGCAAGAGTTCAGGTGGCAAGGGACACCTGTTAGGGGAAGAAAGCCAGCTGGAAAATGCCTTGAATCTCCTGGTGACTCTGGCCTAGATCGTGGTAGGGGGACAACCGGGAGGGGGCAGATGGCAGGGAGAGTCTCAGCGCTCCACTAGGGTGAAGGGAGATCACCCGGTCAAAGCCAATTGACTGAAAGCATTGAAGTCCAGGCCAACACAAAGTGCAGCTGGATCACTGAACACACACACACACACACACACACACACACAGGATATGAACACGCTGGGGCCAAAATATGACCCCCTGCTGTAATGTCCCCTGTGAAACTAGACCATCTGGTGAAATCAGTGGAGATTAAGCTCATAAATCCACCAGAATCATCCTTTGAGGAGAAAGATAGCAATCTATACAAGAGAAGCGTCTCATTTCTGGAATTATTTGAAAGAAGCACATGGGGGATGTGCCTAAGGAAATAGAGACCATCTTCTTAGATTTTAGGGAGACACGGAAGGCTGGGTTGGTCAGTTTGTGAAATTAAGAGGGATGTTTGTGAATGAGCAATTTTCTTAGAAGAGTGGGCCAGAGCCGTACCCCCAACAGGATGTAAAGATTAGGGTTCTTGAGGCTGATATGTTGAAATCCATCTTGTCCAACAGAAATTCCCGTTAGCTGTGTAGAAGTTGAGCGGAAGACCAGGACAGATCTAGCACTTCAGAGATCAGTTCTGGGCGGAAGCCTGGATTTTACGGGCAGAGCCTGCCTTTTGTGGGCAGGAAAAGGTCCGGAGGGTTGAGCTCTTCGCCCAGGTCACAAGGCTAATCAGAAGCAAATCTGAAATAAAAGCACAGAGTTTCCTCATTGATTCATTTTTCAAGAGGAAATTACTTTTCTTTGTTGCCTAGAACAATTGAGAAGTCCTGAGAGGCATACTTTAGGGTCGGCCAGTAATGAAACAGGCTGCAGAGAGGGGTCACACCTCCGCCTGGTGGAGATACTCCAAGAGGTCCTGTTAGCTTTTAGGGACTTTGCCAAGGCCTGGGCTGAGCTCTCCTCTAGCAGCCCCGGGTCCAGCCCGTTGTGGTCGGTGTCTCTGGGTCTGCTCACCGGGAGGGACTTGGACCAGGCTGTGAGATGAATGATCCTGAAGTCCCTTTCAACTGAGGCTCTTGTAAGTTTTTTTTAAAGATTTTGCTTATTTATTTGACAGAGAGAGAGAGAGAGAGCACAAGCAGGGGGAGCAGCAGGCAGAGGGAGAGGGAGAAGCAGGCTCTCCGCCGAGCAGGGAGCTCGATGCGGGGCTCAATCCCAGGACCCCGGGATCATGACCCGAGCCAAAGGCAGCCACTTAACTAACTGAGCCACCCAGGCACCCCAGGCTCTTGTAATTTTTTTTATAAATATTTTAAAAAAGATTTTATTTATAAAAAAATAAAAATAAAATAAAGATTTTCTTTATTTATTTGAGAGAGAGAGCATGAGCCAGGTGAGGGGCAGAGGGAGAAGCAGACTCCCTGCTGAGCAAGGGAGCCTGACGTTGGACTGGATCCCAGGACCCCGGGATCATGCCCTGAGCGGAAGGCAGACGCTTCACCGACTGAGCCCCCAGGAGCCCGAAGGCTCTTGTAATTTTTATGGCGAGCACCAAAGCAGGAAAGAGCTTGTGCATCTGGAGTGGCTAGAACAGTGGCATTTTTCTTTCTTTTTCTAAATCAACAACAACAAAAATACATTCACATGTTTTAAAACAACCAGACAGCACAGAAAGACCATGACAAAGTAAATACAGAATGAAAAGTAGGTCTCAACCTCCCTTTCTCCCAGTTTATCCCCATTAAGATTTTTTGTGTATCCTTCCAGAAAAATTGTTTTACACAAAGCAACACATCTACACAGCATTTGTATCTATCAGTGAGTGTTTTAAAGTGGACAAGTATAAGGTAGTGCACTGGGGATTAAAAGACGCTAAAACTGTCCATAAAAGTTGTGAGCTATCATTGTGGACAAACTGGCACACTCAGGAAGGAACGCTTCCAGCAGGGAAGTCAGCCAAGACAGCGCTGGACTGGGGACAGAAAGGCCCACAGGAAGAGTCCTTCACCTTCACCTCCCTTTTGTGACTGATCTCAAGCTGCAGAGTCTGTGGATCTCCACGGAGTTCCTGAGGTGGTGCTCTGTGTATGGGTGGGGAGTCATGAGTCATTGGAAGGGAGCTTGTGGGTTCTGGGGCTCTTATCCTGCATCACTGGGATTTTCCTTTTTGTCACAGAGAAAACAGCCTCCAGATTTCTTAGTGCCTCACTTGATCCCTTGTTTTTGTTTTTTTTTTTTTGCTGTCTTTTGAGCAATTACTTTAAAAGGCCACGTAGGAACGTGGTTCGGTGGGTGGAGTTTAGCATGGTAACATTGGGAGAAGTCCCGGAGAGAGCGCGCACTGCCGGGTCCTGGCTCAGCTCTATGTGTGCCCCGGCCCCTGGACCTCCTTAGGCTTCAGCTTCTTTGTCTGAGAGCTCTCAGGACAGGCTGTCCTGCAAGGGTCTTTCCAGTTCGTCGTCCTTGTGTCCCCTCACTGGCTGATGCAAGCAGATACCTGTTAAGGAGTACAGCACCTGGATAGCCGAAGTCTCCAACCTCCAGGTGCAGAGCTGCTGCCCTAGCTCGGGAAAGGGCAGCTCACCTTACCAGCGGCAGGGGGACTGGTAAGCCTAGCGCAGGCAAATAAAACATGCAGAGAACAGTCCAGAAACGTGTGGATTCAGGGATGATGAATCAGGGTCACGAAAATCCTGAAATGCTGGGAGATGAGGTGCCTCCCTTTGAAACTTGATCCAAGAAAATTCAGGGGACTCATAAAGGGATGTATAAAAGCAGTGAAGTCAGGACACTCATGGGGCTGAGGTTTAGATCACAGAAGTCAATGAATTCAAATGCTCTGCGGCCTCTGGCCAAGGACAGGGCCCTCCCTGGCGAGCTGGGGCCGACATGACCTTCGAGGCTGACGTCAGCGAGGACCACCCTGCCCTTCAGCGGCCAGACGCGACCGTGCGCCTGTGGGCGGCCTCCCGCCAGTTGGCCCGCCGCGCCGCCCTTGCGAAACCCGAAACGGGCGGAGCCCCCGGAGGCGGGCGGGGCGGGGCCTCGGGGCCGGGGGCGGGGCCCGGGGGGCGCACGTGCGCAGGCGCGGTCCTGGAGTTGGCGGCGTGCCCGGAGGTGCGCGCGCGTGGGCGGCGGGCGGGGCCTCCGGTCCAGGGGGCGGATCCCAGCGGGCGCGCGGGCGCAGGCGCGGGCCTGGGGTTGGCGGCGTGCCGGGAGGGGCGCGCGCGCGGGCGGCGGGCGGGGCCTCCGGTCCAGGGGGCGGGGCCCAGGCGGGCGCGCGGGCGCAGGCGCGGGCCTGGGGTTGGCGGCGTGCCGGGAGGGGCGCGCGCGGGGGCGGCGGGCGGGGCCTCCGGCCCAGGGGGCGGGGCCCGGGCGGGCGCGCGTGCGCAGGCGCGTGCGGGCGGCGGCCGCGTGCCGGGGCGCGCGCGGGCGGCGGGCGGCGGGCGGGGCGCCCCGCGGGTGGCGAGGGGCCGGCGGCGGCAGCGGCGGCGCGGGCCGGGGGCGGGGCTCCGAGCCGGGCGGAGGCGCGCGGGGCCGGAGGCGGCGGGACGCGAGGGGCGAGCGGCGGGACCCGGCGCACAGCCCGGCGCCGGCACCATGGAGGAGGACGACAGCTACGGTCAGTACGGCCCGCGGCGGTGCGGTGCGGGCGCCCCCTCCCGCGCTTCCTGCCGTGTCCGCCCGGGCGCCCGAGGCGGCTCGGGCGGCTGGCGCTTCGCGGGGCCGGCGGAACCGGGGCGGCGGGGATCGGGCACGCGGACCGGGGGCCTGACGGGGCGGGGGCCGGGGGTCGCGCGGTGGCCCCCTAGTTTCGGGCCTCGGTGGGGTCTGCAAGTTGTGTGCCGGGTCCGCGTCTTTGTTTGTGAGCGGGGGGCACGCTCGGCGGGCCACCCCGAAGCGCACGGGCCTCCCCGGCGGCGGGGCGGCGGCTGAGCTGTGGGGACCCGGGCGCCGTCGGGCGGGCGCCGGCCCCGCTGCCGGCCGCCGTCTCCCCGGCGAGCGGTTCCGGCCCCCCCCGCCCCCCGCCCCGCCACCGCCCGGCCGCGCGTCGGGGACACCCAAGTTTGCGTTGCCGCGGGTGAGCTCATCACCTTGCACAGCGTCCCACCTGACAGTTCCCGAACCCCGCTTCCTGCTGACCTCATCCCCCAAACTGGTGCCGGTCGGCCAGGACATTCCTCCCTCCGAGCGCTCAAAACTGCAGGGCTCGCCAAAGGCTATTTTGAAATGCTTTTAGGTAATTGATTGACATTGTATTCATGAGGAATCGAGAATGGCAGCTCGAACAAGGGGTGAACTTCTGTGGGTTGGTAGCAGAGTTTAACGTGCTCGTGTGGCTTCGGGCGCCCGTTCCTGGCGTATTCGCTGAGGCAGGTCTTATTTCTTCTTTTCATGCACGAGTAAGTCGTGGTGGAGCTGTGGACGGGGAAGAGGTGGCTTTGTGACCTGCAGCTTGACCCTGAGCGGCGCACCGGGGAGTGTGCAGCTGCCCTGAAGACCCGCTGGCAGCCTGACGTGCAGAGCGCCTTGGGGATGGCCACCCTCAGCTGTCCCTAGTTACCTGCCAAGTAAAAGCCTCTGTGCTTTCCTTTTGGGATGGGGAAAAAACCAACAAGATGAAACACCTCCGGGCTGGTCCCAGAGGGTTTTCATCCCCTCCCTCCCTCTCTTTCTGCCCAGGAGGAGCCTCTTCCAGGTTGCCTGCTATTTTGTCTATCTCCTCTTGCCATTTAATCTGTCGACCCCAGGGTCCTGCCACACTTTCTTCTTGCTCTCTGCTAGTGTTTGTACCCACCAGGCGAGGCGGGAAGCTCTTGGTCTGGTTGCTTTTAATACAGTGGCTGCTTTGCCAACAGGCATGACATGAATTTGTGCTTGGAAGGGGTAAATAGAAGCGGGTGCATTCGTGTCCTAAGGCAGCTGTAACAGATTAGCACAAACTCGGTGGCTCAAAACAGCATATAAATTTATGATTGTATAGTTTTGGAGGTCAGGAGTCCAAATGTGGTCTAACTGGGCTTAAGGTGTTTGCAGGGCTGTGTTACTTTTGGGGGTTTTAGGGGAGTATCCATTTCCTTGCCTTTTTCACCTTCTAGAGGCCATGTTAATTCTGTGGCTGGGCCACCTTCCATCTTCAAAGCCAGCAGGTACCCCCTTCTCTTTCTCTCTGACCTCTGCTGCTTCTTATTAGGACCCTTGTGATTACATTGGACCCACCAGGATGATCCAGCGAAACAACCTTAACTCTGCAGGGGTAATCCCGCTTTGGCCACATAGGGTAACATAGAGTTCTGGAGATTAGGTCATGGACATCTTTGGGGGCGGATATTCTGCTGACCACACGTCAACATGAGAAAGAAGTTTATCCTTCCCCCTTATACAGCTAAAAAGGTCATCTTCTTTGTATTTTGGAGGAACTAAGAAGGTTGAGTTAAAAAGGTTCCCTACTCGTAGCATTCACCACACAAAAAGTACCTAATAGCTTAAGATGGTCATATGAAGAATAAGTTTCTCAGTTCTTTAGGGTTTCCTTAGTCTCTAGAGTTGTCCATTAGGTTTTTTTTTTTTTTTTTTTAAAGATCTTATTTATTTATTTGAGAGAGAGAATGAGAGACAGAGAGCACGAGCGGGAAGAGGATCAGAGGGAGAAGCAGACCCCCAGCTGAGCAGGAAGCCTATGCGGGACTCGATCCCGGGACTCCAGGATCATGACCTGAGCCGAAGGCAGTCGCTTAACCAACTGAGCCACCCAGGCGCCCTGTCCATTAGGTTTTACAGTGAATCTACCTCGAGGGATAAGACAGCTATTCATATAACACGTTTCAGAAGCAGCTGTGTGCTACGGACTCAAGCACATGGAATGCCTGCCCGGACGCTCCCTCAGAAGCTAGAACCTCTGTTTTGCCGTGGGTAGCCCAGGACACTACCACTGTTCTGAACCCTGTGTCTTTGGGGAGATGATTATGATTTCCTAGCTGCCATTTGGCCTAAAAAACTTTTGGAACAGAGCTCATTTATAATATGCTAAAGAAAGAGGATGAGTTTTAGAGTTTCCCTATTCCATTACAGAGAATTTCAAAAACCAACACAACAGCCTTTCTCGACCGCAGACTCTTCGGTGTTCTGTTGATCCGGTGACTGCACCATTGAATTCGAAGCCCTTCCTCCTGTAGACACTCCCTGTAATACCAGATTGTTAAATCAGAGGTTCTTAATCCCCTAGAAAGGTACAGTGTGCTTCGCACCGCCTGTGTGGTGTGACATACTGGACTGTGACACAAGTCCTTTTCAAGCTTAATTATCTTTGAAAAATGTGGAACTAGTGATTTTCTAGAAGCTAAATTGACATTTGAAGAAAGATGTTCCTATTGCTTGTGGCTGGTGGATCTTTGTCCCCCCCAGTGTCTTTCTAAACGCTGTGAAATAATTGGGACTTTTTTTTTTTTTTTTTTAAAGACTCATATAATCTTCTTAGGTCACCATTCTTCCTGGACTTCCCAGTTCTTTTTGCAGAAGGAAGAGGTATTTTTGCCTTCATAGGGTACCTTGCCCAAGAAAAGACTCCGTGACCACTCCCCTTGGTGACTTCTGAACTTGAGCAGATACTTTTAACCTGTAGACTGCCTCGTCATGGGTCTCTGGAGCCCTTCTGAAGTTTTATGGGGAAGCTTTTGTGAATCTGCGTATTGGGAGGTTCCTTAGCTCGCTTCTCAAAAGGTTCTGACCCCAGGAATTGCTGCTCCAGAGGGTGCGCATGTGTCGTCCCCCTCTCTCAGGACAGGCAGGCTGTGGGGTAGAGATGGGCAGGGCCATCGGTAGTGACATTGGAAGTGTTAGTGGTGATGATTCTGCATCACAACTCTGACAAGATCATCAAATTTCTGAGCGTAGGTTCTTAAGGTCTCTGAACCTACAGTGCCATTTATGGCCTTTACTTCTCAAACACAACTTCCACTCCTCTTGCTCTTTATGAGCTTCAGACTTATCCCTAGTCTGGACATGAGGGAGAATTGGCCCTGTAAGAAGTATGCTTCTCGGTGAAGGCGTGGAGATGTTATCTTAGCCAGGGCACGACTTCCACCATCTGAAGATGAAATGAGGCTTGAGGCTTCATTAGATGAAATGAGGGTGGCGGGCACGGTTGCTGCTGTGGGATGGTGAGTGGGAGCCCACTGCGTGTGGGGGAGATGGGCCGTTTCATCTTTGTGCTTCCAGAACAAACATGGGGCCTGGTACCCAATAGAAGCAGCTCAGCAGCTGTTGAGGGAATAATAGACTGAACCAGGTTCCATGTGGCAAAAGTTAATATTCAGTGAGTGAGTTTTTGTCTTCAGCTTTCCATCCCAAACAGAAACAAGAACACTCTTCTGTACATGTTTGACCGGATGCCAAACCAATTTTCCTTGTTCTTCAATGATATTGGTGTCTTTCATTGTTCTTGAATTTAGTTATACACTTAGTGATTTGTTTTTATGGAAAAGAATACAATTACGAAGTCAGGGTTTTCTTAGAAAATCTGGAACATAAGGTTACCATAATTAAACATTTTGTGGTCTTTAAGGTAGAGTTCCAGGGGTGATATTAACATGTCAGAGGGGATAAACATTTTTAGAATTCTTGATGCATGGTGCCAGTTTGCTTTCCAAAAGGGCTGTACCAATTTACCCTGTTCCTAGCCATGTATGGGGTGACACACTTGAGTATCACTGTGGCTTTGCCACTGGTGAGGATTTGCATTTGAAAGCTTTTTTTTTTTTTAAACCAACGTAATGGTTACAAAATGGCACCTCATTAAATCTATTGATCACCAGCTAGGTTGAAAAAAATTTCTTTTTTGTATTTGTGTATTATGAACCTGCCTGTTCATGTGGGATGTTGGTTTCTTTATTTACTTGACTGAGATTAACTCTTTTTTTTATGGCCTCGAACAAATCAAGTGACTGTTTTTCTCACTCTGATATTTTCAGCATGGGGAAAATACATACTCAGTCTGATTGGGGTTGGAGTGAGATTTTGACCAATTGTAGTAGTCACCTGTTTATGTCTCTTTAATTTTTCGATTAAAGATTGATGATCTCTCAACCCATATATTGACTTCTGGCCAAATACAAATGTTTCCTTTAGAGGAGAAATTGTGAGTTAGGTAGCTCTTGCTGGTCTGGGTTATACTGATAAATGGGTCAGTCTATGGGATCTTAAGGCTCATGCCTGCTCCTTTCTAAATGTCCCACATACCAATCAAAGAATCTTGCCAAATAGATGATTTCTTATGTGTTTCATGCATTCAAGATCAGGTAGTTCTATAGAAAGAACTGGAAGGAGAGTGCCTTCTGGTTTCAAGGTTGAGAGAACACATGTAGGTCACTCGGCCAGGGAGGAGGCGCGCGCGCGCGCGCGCGCGTGTGTGTGTGTGTGTCTGGACAGTGAGGCGTAGGTTGGAGCTTCATCTTGGAGTCCCCCCCCCCCGCCCCGCCCAAAGGCCTGTCCGCCCCTTTCCTGCTCACCCTCCCACATGAAAGGCTTGGACAGTGGGCTCCTGAAGAAGAGTACTTTGCCTGAACCTGTCCGTTGGCTTTGTTGCCACACTGCTTCTTGATTGTCTCTCTAATTATTGTTGCTTAGTTTCAGTTGCAATAATAGAGGCATGGAGGAGGTGGAAAATTATTTAGAAACGTTCAAGAAGTGAATCCCACATCCTCTGAAACTGCTGGTAATGTTGTTTTGCCTCTCTCTTTGCATTGACCGAAAAAACGTAAGATGGGTTGAAGGCTGTGTAGGGGATTTTTGTTACTCTTCGTTATCCAGGACGGTGTGACAATGTGTCTCTGTTTTTGTGACGGTGAGGTGGTTATGCGGTGCTTTCTGTGCCGCCTGGCTCCCGTAACAAGGGTCAGGACATGACCTTCCTTATCTGAGTCTTTTCCTGTTTTTCACTTTTTTTTTTTCTTTTTTGAGTCTTCAAGGTTTCTCTTTCAGAAGAGTGCCTTTCTCTGGCATTGTTACAGTCCACATTGTAATTATTACCGTTGGGTATGGATGATGGAATTGGTGTGATGTTATTAAAAACCCGTTCATCTTCAGTAGCGCTGCTGTGGGCTTGGTGTTGGCAGGCGGTGTGTCTGTGGGGTCAACAGGCGTCCGCCGCCACTCTGCACCATGCGGCCCCTGTTGTCAGGGATGCTTTGAGCCTAGAGGACAGGGTGGTGGCAGGCTGTGAGGGAGAGGGTCAGAGTGGATGTGGCAGGTGTGTATGTGAAAACCCTAGGTAAGCAGGGGGAATAGTCCTGCCTGGCGTTGGGGCGGAGCCGGATTGAACAGAGGACAGTTGCTAGAACTGGAGTTTGGAAGCTGAGTTGGTGCTAACTAGGTGAATATGGTGGAGCAGTATATTTCAAGCAGAGGGAGTGAGCCAGGGCCAGCAGGGAAGGGGACCTGGCCCCCTGGGGAGCTGAGTGGTTCTCTGTGCCTGGAGACTAGGAGGCCAGAGACAGGCTCTAGGGAGGAGGACAGAGTCATGGAGGGCTTCTGTGTGTCACCAAGGACTGGTCTCTGCCACGAGGAGCCTAGGGGGTTGAACTGGGGTATTTCATGATGGTTATTTTGCATTTTAGAAAGATCCCACTGTCTGGTGTGGTTCCCATGGGCAGTGGGGAGACCCTTAGGGAGCCGTTGCAACCATCCTGGTGCGCTGGGGGAGGAGGGCCTGATGGAGGCAGTAGGAGTGGGCCAAAGGGGGCAGTAACTACAAGACACGTCAAGGACCTAAAAGCATGGGATTGGTTACCAGGGTTTGGGAGAGACATAGCATTGTGGGAGATCAGCAGGGTTCCAGATGATGCCAGGTTGCTGTCTCAGGTGACTGCTTGGGGAGGGTCTCCAGTTAAATGCAGGTGCTTAGTTTTGGACACAGTGAGTGGAGCTCGGGGTGGGGGGGGGGGGGAGGTTAGAGACCATCCCTTGAGAGAGGTCCATTTAGATAGTTGGATTTGTCGCTAGAACCCAAGAACTTACTAGCAGCACATGAGTGGGAGTGGAGCCCAGGGAAGTGAGGAGATCTTATGCTGACCAAGAAGAGGGCCAAGGGTGCTGTCCTGGGCATGGCGTCTTGCCCCCCATTAAAGGGCTGGGCAGAGCCATGTCTGAAAAGGAGGCCTTGCAGGCAGGCGTACATATTACTCTTTCAGATGAATGGACTGTTGGTGGGCAGAGAGGGCAGCAGCTAGAAGGTAATGTGGAATGGAGAGACTTGCTTTAATTCGGGGATACTGTACGTCTTTATAGACTCTTGTTATAATTTTTTTTAAGTGAGTGCTATGCCCAGCGTGGGGCTCAGACTCACAACCCCAAGATCAAGAGTCACATGCTCCACCGACGGAGCCACCCAGGCACCCCTACAGACTCTTTTTAATAAACATTTTGAAAACTCTTTCGAGCCAGTATTGAATTACAGTACTCATGCACGGCGCACTGTGAAGCTCAAGCAGGACCAGGCTCATGGTCGTTCTGTCTGGGGCTGTTACAGCCGGCAGCTGCCCGACCACGTGAGTGTGGGCACCTATTAGCTTAAGGTCCTTGAAGCTCTGCGCTGCTCCACACACGGCTTCCGGCAGTCCTGCTGACGGAAGTGAAGAGGATGTTTGGCGTTCTAGCTGTAGTTTTGCATTTTCAACTGCCTGGATGTTCCCCTTGACCTTCCGTCGCCATCTCAAATTCTGCCCATCTGAAGGTGTTCTCCTGCCTCTCCGTTCCAGTCCTCCCCCAAGACTTCCCTTTTCTTTCTTTTTTTTTTTTTAATTTTTTTTAAAAGATTTTATTTATTTATTTGACAGAGAGAGATACAGCAAGAGAGGGAATACAAGCAGGGGGAGTGGGAGAGGGAGAAGCAGACTCCCCGCTGAGCAGGGAGCCTGATGTGGGGCTCGATCCCAGGACCCCGGGATCATGACCTGAGCCGAAGGCAGACGCTTAATGACTGAGCCACCCAGGCGCCCCTCAAGTCAGTGTTTTACTTGGTAAACATGTCTGAGACCATGCATCCCTGGCTGCTAAGCACCATGGCGGACAGGGCTAGAAAGGTAACAGCTTTATTTTGACCAGGGGGCAAAGACAAGGCAGCACTTTACAGCTACATTGTAACTAGATCCTGCATCATCTTTCTTTTTTTTTTTAAACTTTTATTTCCATTACCTATCACCCTGGTTATCCAGGCTTGAAGGAACAGCTGATTCCATTCTCTTCTTTGCCATCTGAACTGTTTTCCAGCGACCCATCCATCCATCTGCCTGCTCAACCTCGTTTTCCTTACCTTCTTGGTGTCAGGGTGTTTGCTTGAATTTTAAGATACAGGCCTGCTTTCAGGAAGCTCATAGTGTAGGGGAGTTGACATGTTGAAAAATTGCAAGAGTATGCGACAGGTGCTCTGACGAGATGTGAGCAAATGCCGTGGGCACCTGGGGTGATCCAGTTTTCACTTTGTTTTTGGGTGAGAGCTGCTTTGGGGGAACACACCTGACCCTGGGGTCAGATGTGATGAGAGCGTTCCAGAGCACAGCAGTGGTCGGCAGCTTGCTCTGCCCTCACGGCAGCCCCGTCCGTCCACAGGTGAGGAACGGTGTCGGGGGGCGCTGGGTGTGCGAGGCGCCCTCGCTCAGGGCTGGTCCACCACTGGAAACCATATTCGCAGACGCCAAGTCGCTTCTGCTGTACCACCTGCTCCTTATTGCCCATTGTTTCAGATCCCTTTTCTCCTTTTCTGTACCTTATATGCTTTTCAGAAGCTTTCTAAACTTTCTGTCTTTTCTCCTGGAATTGGGGGGTGCAGAGTTCTGTGTCTTGGTAGATTTTGGGTAGTGTTGTGGTTAAAACCCGTGTTAGGGGTTATGAAGCAGATTTGGATGGAAAGAGCCCCTTGTTAGTTTTCGGGTGGAAATCTGAGGAGTTTGTAGGATTGCACAGGAGAGGCCGTTCTTCCTCCTTCATCTGTTGGGTAGTGTTGGCTTGGAGGCCAGTGTTCCCTCCCAGGGCTTCTGGTGGACCGGGCTTGGTGTGGTGCCAACGGGAGTGTCCCAGCCTGACCTCCGAGGATCCCCTGGAGCAGAGCTCACATGGCGGTTGGGCAACCGGAGTCTCTTGAGAAATCCGGGTAAGCAGGTAAAGGTTAAGGTTGGTAATCCTGCCCCTTGAAGACCTCAGCCACTCGCAGGGGCCTTGTCCTGCCACTGCCTCGCCTTTTCACCCTTTATGGTGACACGTAACAACAGGCTATTGGAAAACGGAATTCAGCAGTGACATGGGAGAACACTGCGGACGAGTAGTGTTTCTTCCGGGGAATGACAGAGTATCTTCCAGCGTCTTCCTGCCCAGCACTGACCTTGCAGCCTTGTCTGCGGTCAGAGGAGAGGCTCGTTTTTGCACCAGGCCTCATCAGGATGACAGTCCCTGGTGGGGTCACCAAGGATTCTGATTCAGGACTTCAGCTCTGCAGCTTCAGAAACAGACTTGGAGGCCTAGATTCCTAAGCTTCATGCAGTGAGGACGCCGATTTATTGCTGTGTTTGGAGGAGTTCTGAAACCAGGTTTCATGCAGTGGCTCTTACCGGCTGTGGAAGCTCCTGCAGGGGGACTGTGGTTCAGGATACCAGGGGGCCTGGGGCGCACCTCCTAGCTTCCACCTGGGGCCCCTCACTCTTGTGGCAGGGCCCTACGCGACAGTGATGGGTTGGCGCACAGCTCCACGGTGTCCTGGGTGGTCTCCTGGGAGTCCGGCCTCCAGGGGTCGTGGTGGCCTTGTCGGGCATGCTTCCTCCCCAGGCCATTCTCCCTTCTCTCCGTGACTTGTCCTGATGTGAAAGGGGGGCCTCCTTCACTCTGTTCAGTAACTTGATAAAGACCTTAGTGATTTCCCTCTGTGTCCAGACAAAGCATGGAGGAAATGAAATTCTGAAAAGATTCTGAGGATTATAATTGGAAGATTATTTCCTGGATTTATAATAACCCAACAAAAATAGGGATTCCACCCTAGGCTTTGTGGTTTAACTCTAGAAAACACACCCTCCGGCTGTGTCCGTGGTGTGCACAGGGGGGCTCCTCTGCGTCTGCTGACCTCAGAGAGCCCCCCCGCCCCCCCCCCCACCCCGAGGTCCGACTCCTCACAGATCTCCAGGCTTCCTGCTCAGCCACTCGCTGGGAGGCACCCGACTCTGTCCCCCACTGGGGCCTTTCTCTGGCTGTTCCCTGGGATCGGGACACCTTCTGCCCTGACGTCCTCATGGTTAATGCCCTTGCCCACGGGCCTTGGCCCCAGTTCCCATTCCCCCGGGGGAGACCTGCCCAGGTTGCCCAGCTCATTAGACCTCCTGCACGCCCCTCCCCAGGCTCACCCCCCGTGGCTCGTCACCTGCTACCAGTCATGTTTACTGCGCGGGCCTGGTCTCCTCCAGCTTTGGAGGGGCACCGGGCCCGGTACTTTGTAGGCTCTTCGTAGGAGTTTGTGGAAGGAACTGCTCTGGCCGTCCTCCCGCTCCCCGTCTGTGTTTGACAGGAACATGGTGGCCATTGACGTTGCTCGTGTCTGCCTGTGAGTTGCACTTGCAACTCGAATGTAGCCCTTTTACCGCACACGTAAGGTGTCCCATTTCGTTCTTGGGTTGTTCTGGGCTTCATCTGGGGGCTCGGTTCCTGCTGCCACTGGTCCTGGCGATAACCAGTGTGGGAGGCTCCTCACTACTAAGTTGCTGCTTTCTGTGCATTCAGAGAGTCAGTACAAATCTTAAAAAAGGAACATTTAGACGAAAGATAGGATTATTTTCTTCTTGAAAGATGCGTGTGGCAGAGAAATTTTTTAAGAGGGGCTGATATAGGGGCGCCTGGGTGGCTCAGTTGTTAGGCAGCTGCCTTCGGCTCAGGTCATGACCTCAGGGTCCTGGGATCGAGCCCCGCATCGGGCTCCCTGCTCAGCGGGAAGCCTGCTTCTCCCTCTCCCACTCCCCCTGCTTGTGTTCCCTTATCGCTGTGTCTCTCTGTGTCAAATAAATAGGTGGAATCTTTAAAAAAAAAAAAAAGAGGGGCTGATGTATTCCACAGTGAGGTGATTTGTGGTGTGAACTCACTTTCTTCTGGGAAGTGTTAAGGTGTTTGACAAATGTCTGATAAGGATGAGACATAGGTTGTTGATTTTTTTTTTTTATGATTAACAAATCAGGAAAGGAAATGGTAGGAAGCGGCTCTGACTTAACATACGCCCTCAGTACCAAAGAGAGACGGAAGGAGCAGCTGCACTGTATTCTCTTCCTGTGGCTACTGTTCAAATGATCACAAATTTATTGGCTTTAAAGAATACAAATTTATTATGTTGTTGTTCCAGGGGTCACAAGTCTGGAATGGGTCTCACTAGGCTAAAACCAAAGTGTCAGCAGGGCTTGATCCCTCTGGAGGCTCCTGGAGAGATTCTTTCCTTGCCCTTTTCACCTTCTGGAGGCTGCCTGCATCCCGTGGCTCCTGACCCCTTCCTCCCATCTTCAAAGCCGGCAGTTACCGCTAAACCCTGTCTCATGTCTCATCACTCTGACACTGAGTCTCCTGCCTCCTCCTCCTCCATATGAGACACTGGTGATTCCATGGGACCCGCCAGATGACCCAGGAAATCTCCCCACCTCCGGGGCAGCTGATTAGCCACTTTCGTTCCATCTGCATCAGTTCCTCTTTGCCACGTAATTGAGCAGATCCACTCGTTCCAGGGATTAGGAAGTGGACATCTTTGGGGCCGTTGTTCTGCCACCCACACGCACCCTGGTGCTCTTGTCCCTGGGCAGTTTCGTCCTCCCGTGCGGACAGTAAGGATTACGGGACTGGTACAGACTTTGTCTCGTCGTGGTAAGCATTTCTGGTTCTAGAGAGCATTCCTAATTCAAAGGTAGAGGAGAGTGTGCGCAAAGCAGCAGCAAACTTTGACCCGTCCATCCTGTTTCTGCTCTTCAGCAGCCCTGTTTGTCATCAGATTACCAGGACAAAGAACGTCTTCAGTCGGGAGGCTGTGTTATTGCTCCCAATTCTTAGGAATGTTTCTGTACTTTCTTTGAGAGTGAGGAGAATTTTTCCTGGTTTCAGGTAACGGAAGCATCCCTGAACAATGGTGCTCGATAGGAAAAAGGAGTTCACTGTTCTAGATGGAGATGTTGGCATGACATGATTTGGGAATTATTTTCCCAGACCTCTGCCTTTTCCTCGAGTCACACGATGGACATCTCCTTGTGTGGAGGAAGCAGGCTAGGTGCTATTTCTCTTCCACAGACTCATGGTAAGGGCTCATTCGGTTTAATTTCCACCCCCAATAGATTTCAGGGATACAAAACCGAATTTTTGGCTAAATATTACTGTTCTTTCTTAAGCTCCCATTTTCTTAAACACATAAATGTATTTATAGCACTCTGCTAAGAGGAATTTAAACTTCTACTTTAAAAAATTATAAAAATAACATATCTTTATATTAAAAACTCAATTGCTGGAGAAAAGTACATAATTAGAAGTCAGTTTTGATTTTTAAAGGGGTTTTTATAGGCCCTAGGACGTTTGCACGATTTTCCTTCTCTGTATTATCCCCAAGGTCACCTCACCCGGGAGCAGCGGGACTGAGGGAAACAGTCCCTGTGAGACTTGGTGGCACTTGGAGTAAATGGGGCTCTCAGGACAGTTTGACATGTGAGCATGGACGTGAGCCACAGTGTGGCTCTGGGAGTCAGAACCTGGGAAGCGCTAACTGTCCCATCAGGAAGGAGATGCTTCAGCACGCTGTCATATGTTTGTGTTACAGAATATCAGGCTCCTCTTTAAAAAATGGCCATGTGGGACGCCTGGGTGGCTCAGTCGTTAAGCGTCTGCCTTCGGCTTGGGTCATGGTCCCGGGGTCCTGGGATCGAGCCCCGCATCAGGCTCCCTGCTCCGCGGGAAGCCTGCTTCTCCCTCTCCCACTCCCCCTGCTTGTGTTCCCTCTCTCGCTGTGTCTCTCTCGCTGTGTCAAAATAAATAAATAAAATATTTAAAAAAAAATGGCCACGTGATGCTGAGTGAAAAAACAGGTTGCTTGTTACGTATCCGGTTTATTAAATGTGTATTTTATCAGTTCACATTTGTATGTGCAGAGATAACCTCGGTCACCTTTATAAGGATTCAAGGCAAATCCCAACCCCAGAACAGAACTGTGGACCGTGGACAGGGTGGCGGGGGAGGGAGAATGGGTGAGTGCGGCTACCTGAGTTTCACAGGTGAGCATGGAAGGTGCCGAGAAAAGTAGGATAGCCTCTGGTCTCCTTGACAGTCAGGAAAATGATGATGGCCTAATAATGCTTGTATTGGGATGGGTTTGACTTTAAGAAGTGATGTCATCAGACTTATTTGGTATCTGTATAACTTTTAAAAGGTAGGCACGTAGTGCTTTGTGTGTAGAATTACTTTTTAGTTCTGTTTAAAAGTCTTACAGTCGTGGGATAGTGGGATTTTTGTCTGTCTTAGGAGAAAGCATTTAAACTAGTACAATGTCACTGCATTCTTTGTTAAACTGTAAAATCCTAACTATTTGGATAAGAGACCAGGGTTGAAACATCAGTGGTCTAAAAAAATGGATTAAATATTTCCTGAATTTTTGGCTTTTAGACATCCAAACTTGTAAAAATAACCATGTTCCAGATGGACACCTTTTTTTTTTTTAAGTTTTATTTATTTTTTTAAGTAATCTCTATACCCAACCCAATGTGGGGCTCGAACTCATGACCCTGAGATCAAGAGTTGCACGCTCCTCCGACTGAGCCAGCCAGGCACCCCCAGCTGGAGACCTTTTATAGTTGGGAGTAGTCAAGTGTCCCAGGAAGATAAACATACAGAAGTGGTTTGTTTAAGCTATCTGAAGTTTGTAATCTAGTAAATTGGGATTAGCATGGTGGTTCCCATACCTGGCTAATCTGCAGAATCACCTGGGTGAGTTTTTTTCTTTAAGAAATCAGTTTTTTGGGGCACCTGGGTGTCAGATGGTTGAACGTCTGCCTTCAGCTCAGGTCATGATCTCAGGGTCCTGGGATCGCGCCCCGCATCGGGCTCCCTGCTGGGCAGGGAGCCTGCTTCTCCCTCTCCCTCTGCCTGCCACTGCCCCTGCTTGTGCTCTCTCTCTCTCTCTCTGTCAAAAATAAATAAAATCTTAAAAAAAAAATCAGTTTTTCCTGGGGCCCTACTCTAGCTACACCTACTGAATTGGGATCCTGCAGGGTAGGATCCCGGAACAAATGAATGAATACACACACACACACACACACACACACACACACACTTTCAAAGTTCCCAAATTTGAGGCGCTCAGGTGTAGAAGAGCCCCTTCCTCAGGAACTTCACACTGCCCCCCCCCCCCCCCGCCGGGGCCATGTGGCCGGGCCCTGGCTTGGGCTGGTGTGCCAGAGGTGGAGCTTGTCATTTCCCACATTGGTTGTGTGAAATGACAATGTGAGGAGTTGTGTGTCCAGGATTGTAAGGAGTGCTGGCTGAGTATTCACTGCATCTCCAACTGTAACCCTCTAATTGATGTGGTTTTGCTTTAGGCCATTTAGAATTACCTTAGAGGGTTTTGAGCTTTCAAGCAGAGGTTTTTAAGAGGCTCAGCAGATCAAAGAAGAAGAAAATCCAAAGAAACACAGACCAAGCTTGGGTTTGTTTACTCCTTTGTTACAGTTACCAAGTTTAGCTGCCTCCCCACCTCAGGTTCCCCGAGTGTCTGTGTGGTTTTAGTTCTGTTCCTTTCAGAGACACCTTCCCTTTGTGTCGCTTTGTTGCTAGGCAGCCCCTGGACTGATGCCATCGAAGAGCTCCAGTCTGTCCGGCAGGGGATGTGGCCTAAAAGAGTCCTTCCCCTGTCCCCCTCAGGACTGGCTTGCCAGGCCCAGGAGGCTGCAGGAGAACTGAGGCCCAGTCACCTTGCTAGAAGGGTCTTCCCGCAGCTTTCTCTCTCCTCGGGGCTCTTGGGGGTTAGTCTGAAACTCAGCAGCTTTAGGCGGCCTGCTACGTTAGCTGTAATTGTATGTGTCCTTCTTCCTTCTCCACTTGGGCAGACTTTGAAAAATTATTATTAATGGAGAAATTCAACAATATACAAAAAGTAGAGGGAAGAGTGTAATGAACTCCCACAGACCTGTTACTGTGTACATTTTGGTGTAATTTGCTTGCAGTTTTTTTATTCTGTGCATATTCCTGCATTCGACCCACCTAAGTCCTTTTGGGGAAATATAGGATTAAAAAATAAACCTAAAAATGAGTTCCAGTTGTTACATAGAATGTTTTGTAGCTTCCTAAAAAAAAAAAAAAAGAAAAGAAAAAAGAAAACATGTTTTTCTCTGCCATTAAAATATGTGTATGGACAATTTTTTAGTGGCATCTGTCAGGGCAGGGCCCACGCTCACAGCGGACAGCAAGACTCCAGAGGGGAGGACAGGCAGGCTGGCCGGCTCGCTGCAGCTTCACAGGGGCCGGAAGCAAGGTAGCGAGACAGTTGATGGCATGGAACACAGCACACAGCAGGACAGCCCCGGGAGTGCCGCCTTCCCGACCCAGGTCCCACGGGGGGACGTGAGGGCCCTGATGATGGCCACGCTGGAATTGGGGCAGTCTGCACTTGAGGAGCCAAGGACCAAGCACCTTTTGTAGCAAGCAGCAGACAAGCCGGACCCCCGCCCCTGGGAGCCAGCGAGTTGTGCTGTGTGGTCTCCTTGACCAACCAAATGTGACAGCGAGACGTGCAGGGCTGCGCAGGCCCCATGGTGGCCGGCCTCTGCCAAACACAGCATGTGTGGATGCACCACCCTTTAATTAATTAACCTCTCTCGTTGGTTATTTAGAAGTTTCCACTTTGTTCTTACAACAGATAACTCTGTGACATCATTGTGGGTAAAACGTTGTCCCCATTTCTGATTATTTTCTGAGGCTAGATTCCAGCGAGTCCTATCACTGGGTCAGTGAGTTTAGCTTTTTATTTTTAGTCTCCTCATAGGTACTGTCAGATGGCTTTCCAAAAACTGTCATATACACATTGACATCTCAGTAGTGTATGATTATATTAGTTTATCTTCCCAACATTGAATTGGTTTTTTGTTTTTGTTTTTTTGAAAGTAGGCTCTACCTCCGATGTGGGGCTCAAACTCATGACCCCGAGATCAAGAGTCGCATGCTTCACCAACAGGGCCAGCCAGGCGCCCCTCATTGTTTTTTAATCATTGGCTTTTTTATAGAACATTTAAATATTTTTCTGTCTCTCTCCGTGTTGGTGGGGTGAGCTTCGACTGTTCTAAGATCTTGTCTAGTGCCTGTGTAAGTCAGAATGGGGAGATTGTAGCATCTTCTTCCTCAGGTCACTTTTAACTAATTTATTCAACAGGTATTTATTGAACACCTGCTAGGAGCTGGGTGTTCTACAGGGCTTGGGATTCAGGCATGAGCAGAGTTCTCAGGCCCCTCACATGGTAGGTAGAAGCGGCTGGTTTCTGTGGATAGCGTATGTCTCATCCAGATTCATTTCTCTGCTAAGTTCAGATGCAGGCTTCTTAAGAATAGAGTTAAGGTGGGAACCCGTCTGCTTTCCATGTTGTGGATCGGCATAATCTTCATTTCTTCCATGTTTATTGGACACGGGGCAGTGGTTGAACTTTGTGTCCCCTTGCAGCTGATGAGCATCAGACATCTGTGTTCCCGAAATGTGTTAAAGACTTTTGAAAGTGAGTTCACACAGGGGCGCCTGGGTGGCTCAGTCGTTAAGCGTCTGCCTTCGGCTCAGGTCGTGATCCCAGCGTGCTGGGATCGAGCCCCGAGTCGGGCTCTCTGCTCAGCGGGGAGCCTGCTTCTCCCTCTCTCACTCCCCTTGCTTGTGTTCCTGCTCTCGCCATCTCTCTCTCTGTCAAATAAATAAATAAAATCTTTAAAAATAAATAAAATTCTTTTATGTTAGGAGAGAGAAGACAGTCCCTGTTCAGGGACACCCTGGTTGAGAGGGAGCTTGAACTTTGCTTGATTACTTTGTCTTTTAATACTCTTTCCAAAATGCATTCTTACAGATTCTTCATCAGTCAGCCTTAATTTTTAAAACTTTGGCCGTCTTGTGCCTTGAGCAAATTATCTGTCTTCTCCAAGGGCCACCGAGTTGGGGTAGTGACACAGTCATACCTGCCTCTCCGGTAGGGTCTAATGAAGGGTTTGGTGAGGTGTTCAGTGACATCAGCCAGGGGGCTGGCACGCAGCAGGTGCCTGGGGAGTGTCAGCGCCGATGGCTGTCACCAGCAGACACCCTCCAGGCCTTTGTGGGGCCTCCACAGCGATCTAACACACCAGTGGTGACATTGAAATATCTTTAGTCATAATGAATGCGTTCATTTCCACTTACCTGTTTCAACAAACTTTTCAGGTTTTCTTTTCTTGTAGTTTTTTAAACAAAATTCACTTTATTTTTTTAAAAGATTTTATTTATTTTAGACAGTGTGCACATGTGTGTGAGTGAGTGCATGAGCGGGGGAGGGGGTAGGGGCAGAGGGAGAGGGAGAGAATCCCAAACAGACTCCGCGCCAAGCTCAGAGCCCAACATGGGGCTCCATCCCAGGACCCTGAGATCATGACCTGAGCCGAAACCAAGAGTCGGATGCCACCTGGGCGCCCCTAAAAAAACTAATTTGACTGAGGTATACTTGCATGTGGCATACAACTTAAAGTATACAGTTTGATGAGATGTGTATGACAGTTTTTTTTTTTACCCCTGTGAAGCCACTGTTATAGTCAAGATCCAGAGCACTTCATTGCCCTGAGAAGACTCTTCATGTCTATTTGCAGCCCAGCCCTCCCTCCCTCCCACGGATCTGCCTTTTGTCACTACAGATGAGTCTGCATTTCCCAGAATTTTATATTAATGGAATCATACAGTGTATTCTCTTGTGCCTGGCTCTCACTCAGCATGAAGTGTTTGAGATCACTGTTGGGAGCGTCAGTCTTTCCTTTTTATTGCTGAGTTATTTTATTTCCACTGTCTACATAGACCACATTTTATTTATCCATTTACCTGTCACGAGCATGTGGATTATTTCCAGTTTGGGACCACTGTGAATTAAACTGCTGTGAGCATTCATGTACAAGTCTTTGTGTAGACATGTTTTTATTTCTCTTGGGTTAATACCCGTGAATGGAATGGCTGGGTTATATGGCAGCGTTTTTCTTTTTCCTTAAAGACGTTTTATCTTACATAAAATGTAACAGAGATAATAAGGAATGGTATATACAAATGGTATGTGACTAGTTTTGAAATAAGCGTGAGAAAAGCTTTTTTTAATGTAAGCATAATATGCAAATCTGTTAAAGAAGGTTTTAATACGTTATTTTGTATCAAATAAATCTGGATTTATAAAAAAAAGTGACATGAAACTTTGAACAGTCACATAGTAAAGGAAAACTTTTTTTTCTGTTCTTGCAGTAAAAAAATCACAATTTTGTACTTAAAATTGGGGAGAGAGCCTCACAAAAATGTACAAGTATAAATTGTTGGGGCTGGGCAGATCCTCCTGAGAGCACTGTGCAAGTCAGGGGAGATGGTGGAGAGGCCCTCTGGAAGGTCCCGTCATCATTGTCTGCTTCTCCTCTGTGGTTCATGGCTTTTGTCCACGACAGTTAAGAGACATGATGCGGGAGCTCTGCTATCCACCGAGTGTAGGTAGGGGAGAGGCCCCCCGGCATCATGAGCCAGGTGTTTGTCACCCCCTGCATTACACCACCACTCAGAGTGGTCAGTCCTCTTTAAAAATGGGGGAGGGGTGTTAGTATTAAAAGGGATTTTTTTTTTTAAGATTTTATTTATTTGTCAGAGAGAGCAAGCGAGCACAAGCAGGGGGAGCGGCAGACAGAGGGAGAAGCAGACTCCCTGCTGAGCAAGGAGCCCGACACAGGGCTCAATCCCAGGACTCTGGGATCGTGACCCGAGCCGAAGGCAGACGCTTAACTGACTGAGCCACCCAGGCGTCCCTAAAAGGGATTTTTTATATAGAATCTTTTTAGAATAGTTCTGTTGTTTAGGGCTTTGGGGTGTTTGAAGGACCAGGTAGGTAGATAATCTAATTTGGAATTAAGGTGTCAATTGAAGGTGATTTTAAAGAATCCGTGATTTATGTCCCTACACAAATTAGGTGGCAGGAGTCAATGTAATTTAAAGTTGGGGAGATGGATCTTTTCATAATTGCAGTATGGTAAATTACCTATTTAGTCTACTTAATACCTTATTACGTGTTGTTTTCCATCCTAACATTTAAGTACTACTTAAATGTTTGTGATCTCCTGCAAGACTCCCTAAGGACAGTGTATAAGACCTGTGTGGTTAACAAGGGGGTGCCAACAGTCCTCCGATCCTTTATTTACTGTCTGTCGGCCTTTGGGGTGGGGTGAGAAGCTTGGCCTCAGTGTCCTCATGCTCCTGGGTGCTCACTCTGTCATCACCTAGTTCACTCGAGCACACGCCTGAAGACTTGGGGAAAGGAAGGATAAATCTTTGCGAGAGGTTGGGTACCCCTGAGAGCAGTCATTTTTTTCTTGATGTGTTCTTGGATGCCTTATTTCCCAATCAGTACTATAGATGACTTTTTGGTAGGACCGTGTTGGACTAAACAGACAAGTTTCATGTCCCACAGCACTACTTATAGCTTTGTATTTAATTAGGCATTTTACATTTTCAGTATAAACTTTAATCTGTACAGTCACTTTGTCATCGATGTGAGGTTTGTGGCATTAATTACGTTGACTTGGTCAAAGTTACAAACTAATGTATGTGCTTGCAAAGTTCCCAGTTGTCTTAACCATCGGCAGCGGCATTTATCCCAGTGACTCTGAAACCAGAAAATGGATGATAGAGACTTTACTTCAATTCGATACTTTTAAAAGGTAATTTCTATGAAAGTCACCATGCAGTGCATATGATAAAGCTCTTCCCTTTACAGAGGGGGAAAGCAGTGGGTCAGATTTCTTTCTTTTCCTTCCAAATTCTGAGCTCCTGGGAATAGGGAAAGTAGAGACCACGCCACCGGCTTTGTCCCTGGTGAGAGGGTTTGGAGGAGTTGCCTAACTGGAAGCATCTGGGAAAGGGTTGCAGATTTGTGAAGTAGGTCGTGTTTCTCCCTGCTTCTTCCCTGGTGATCAGCTCTCTCGAACGTTTGGAGTGACCATTGGACACGACCAGTAGTTTCAAGTACTGCCTTCCTTCTGATGCTGTCTACATTACTACAGCCCCATCCTCTTTATTTGTGGGGTTCGTGTTTGTGAATCTGACCGCTCACTAAAATTTATTTGTCACCCCAAATCAGGACGAAAACGGTGCTCTCGCAGTGGTTTGTGAGCATGTGCAGGCCCGTGGAAAATGCCCTTCGCCCACGGCAGGTTACTGCGTGCACGGAACAGGGTGACGTTCTGCCTTCCTGGCCCGGCTCTCATGCCGTAAACAAGGGCGCTTTGCAGCCTGTTCAGCGCCACGTCTTCGCCCTTTCTGGTGGCGATTTCACTGTTAATAGCAGCCCTGGCACAGCGCTGATGTGCTGGCTAGTGTCCGCGGGTGCAGGCACACTGCTGAGCCCCACCGGCAAGATGTTAGATGAGCTTCCTTTGAGCCTGAGTTCAACGTCAGCGAATCAACAGCATAGAGTAAATCAGGTGTCCCTGAGGGGGACACAGCTAAGGGGGGCTCACGTATCCATGGGTGAGACAGTGTGATCAGGGGCTCCCAGGAACCTAGCCCTGGACTTTCCCTGGGAACGCGACTGTAGTGCTTGGCTGGTCCGGTTTAGCAGCAGCTTTCCAGGACACAGCTACCGAAATCGCCACAGCCGGTGGTATCTCTGGCCCTCCTCCTCCCTCTGAGCTTCAGCTCTGGTGGCTCACTTGTCATCCCCCCGGGATGTCCGAGGGGGTCTCACTCAGGGTGACACAGCTCTCCCCATCCCAGGAAGTAGCGCGCCTGTCCACATAGGTGTGTGGGTCAGATGTCGGGAAATCAGCTCCAACTCCTTCCTTTCTCTCATTTTCCAGTTCGTTCTGCCTCCAAAATCTCTTCTAAAGCAATCTGCTTGTCTGTGTCTCTACTGCAGCCAAGTTCGAGGAGGCCACTGGCTCTGCTGTCTGGGGTGTGACCCCAGCTTCCTGTGACAGACATCACCGTGTGCTCAGGTCACGCTCTCCCCCTCCTGCTGGAACTTGCTTGGCGGTCCCTTCTTGGACCCAGAACACACGGGCTGAGAGAGATTTCATGCAGGCATACTGGGTGTTTCTTTGGGTGGTGGCAGCTTCTGCCTCTAAACCTGGTAGGAATGTTTTTGAGCCTGGAAGGGGGAGAGAGAGAGAGAGAGAGTGTGTGTTTAGGGAAATAAACATCTAAACAATAGTTTAAGGAAGAGCTTGAAGAAAATCTTGCAGAAACACCAGTTCAAAAATAGATTGTTAGAGTTTTCTTGTTTTGCATCTTCCTGAAACCACCTGCCTTCTGAAACGAGACCAGATTTTAGACGAAACAGTGGTTTCTGCTCAGTTTGTTTTAAAATCAGTCACAGATACCAGGAGAAAGTTTGGACTGACTGGCTGACTTTTGTGGTGCCACCTCGTGCCTTCATTGCTCTGCCCCACGACACAGTGTGGGCATGGTCTGTCTTCCTCACCAGCTCCTCTGTCATGTGATGGCTTCGTCTCCACGGGTTCATTTTGTTCTCTGTCAGCTGAGTAAAAGGATGGGTGGAGTGCACGGATTTTCTAACATTGGTCTTGTGGTTTTACAGAGAAAGGGGTGATGTATAATTAGCAAGGCAGAAAGGGAGCAAAGGAAACAGGAAGGAGATGCGCAGTGCTCATGTGGCGGAGTGGATGTCCAAAGCAGAAAAAAGCAAACAGAAAAAAGCAAACTCCTGCATTCCCCCCCCCCCCCAATCTGTACTCACTCTGACTTGTCAGAGAACTGCTGGAATTTCACACGGTGGTGTTAATTGTTTGCATACTTTGTGAAGCCTGGGCATATTTTTCTAAGTCTACTAATTGAATTTGGTTTAGAAGTGTATAGAAAACCCAGTGAGTAGATTTGATCATCCCTGCTCAAGTAGTAAAAGTACCAGAAAGATCACTTCTCGAAATATCAGTTGAATTTATCATAAGCGGTTGGTGCTTGTAATGCGTTAGTTTAATGGAGTTAAAGAATGAACTTTCTAGGGGCGCCTGGGTGGCTCAGTCGGTTAAGCGTCTGCCTTCGGCTCAGGTCATGATCCCGGGGTCCTGGGATCGAGCCCCACATCGGGCTCCCAGCTCCACGGGAGGCCTGCTTCTCCCTCTCGCACTCCCCCTGCTCGTGTTCCCTCTCTCACTGTCTCTCTCTCTCTCTGTGTCAAATAAATAAGTAGAATCTTAAAAAAAAAAAAAAAAAAAAAAAGAATGAACTTTCTAGATAGTTTGGTCACCATTGCCTTCCTACAAAACTGTTAGGTTTGTTTGATCTTTAAACATTTTCCTTTTGACCCAGGACAGTGTTAACCTTCCATTCCTTCTGCGGTGGGCTGATGAGTATTTCTACTGAGCTGATGGGATACCGAACGTGATTACTCTGTAATCACTTAAAATCCTGTAAAGCTGGTTCAGCAGAACCTTTTCATCTTTGAGAATGGGAACCTTAGTTCATAGAATCATAAAATGTCCAGAGGTGGAATTTATAAATACGGGTCAACACCTTCCTGTGTAGGGGGCATGGTGGGTGATGGGAGAGAGCCATGGGAGGGGGCTGTGGGGCTGTACTTCGAAGAACAGGTAGGATCCAGATGGAAAACTAGATAATATTACAAAATTTATTTTTATCACATTTTATTTATTTTATCACATGCTTTATGCATGCTTTAAAAGATCACACACCACAGAGAAGTTTACATGAATGCTTGTCACAGCATTATTCCTCAGCTACAGAATGGATAAAGCAAACAAGGTACAGCCCTACAGTGGAATAGTATTCAGCCATAAGAAGGAAGGAAGTGCTGATCCATGCTACAGCATGGCTGAATGCTGAAAACATGCCGAGGGGAAGACACCTGACACAAAAGGCCACCTGTTGTACGGAGGCGAGTCCACAGACACGGCAAGGTTACTGGCTGCCAGGGACTGGGGACTGAGTGACTGCTGATGGGAATGGAATTTTCTTCTTGGGGTGCTAAAAACGCCCTAGAATTAGATAGTGGTAGTCACATGGCTTTGTGAATGCATGAAAACCACTGAATGGTACACTTTGAAAAAGTAGATTTTGTGGTTTGTGAATTATATCTTAATTTTTAAAAATTCTACCTTAAGGAAATTCAGTGTGTTGATACCATTTTCAGGTTTAAGTAATTTTTCAAGTACTGTTAAGTCTTCACATAAATAGTGGAACCAGCAATGTAACCAACACTGATTCCGTTTAACCTTTTAAATTTGGAAGGTCTGCACTGATTTCAGCCCCCGTGTTTAACAAATACAAACATTTGTGATCTCGGAGAAAAGAAGAAGACTGTAGAACGAACTAACTGATGAAAACCAGCAGTTCCCTGTCTCACCTGGAGACCTTCCCTGGGGCAACCATTCTGAAATTTGCTGAGCTGATTGTCACACCGTGTAGTTCCAGTTCAAAGCCATGTTCTCTGGCTGCTGTTGGACCGCCCGGTTCGGGGGCCCGTTGACTTTCAGTTGCGCACAGCTCTCCGCCGAGCCGCCACGCTGCTTTTCTTTTTCCTCCAGCTCTTCTTCGCCTCCGTTTGTCCTTCGCCTGGTTTTCTTGGAAATTATCGGTAGCTTTCTAAAATCCTTCTCCTCTGCCCCGAGCTTCTCTCTGGTGCTTTCTGTCTGCTTGAACACATGGGTCTGTTGTCTGTGCCTGGACAGAGCCTGTCACTCTGCTCAAATCCAGTCGTTCCTCTTACTCTACGCTGTGGTCTCTGTTGGGACTTCGCCACGAGTCGTTCTGGGGTTCCCACTCTGTTGGAACAGCTTTTCTTAGGTCCCTGTCTCTTCTGTTTTGGGTTTATCGTAAGTTTGCAGAAGCATATTTTCTAGAAGTGGGAGGTTTATGTCCCAAGTTTGCATATTAGAAAATGTCTTGATGTGTCCTTAACACTTTTTTGTTCTTGGATTTGATGTAAAATTCTTTCAGTAAAGTTTTCTTGTAATTTTGATGGCTTGTTTTGTTTACTGTTATATGTTCATGAGAATTACCCACTTTGTTTCACAGAGCCAGTTTGTTCATTTTTACCAATGTATCATATTTCATTATTTGAATATAACACAATTTTTAAAAATCCGTTCCAATTTGATGGATATTTAGGTGGTTTCCAGTTTTGCGTATTGCTACAGACGCTGCTCTGACCGTTCCTGCTCACATTTCCTGGTATTTGTGGGACGGGTATATCCCCCAGCAGCGTTTGTAGGAAAGTCTGGCTGCGGGTTTTTCGCCCTACCGAGCTGTGCAGCCAGCCCTGTCACGTGGCGAGCATTTATATCTGCACGGGGCTCTGCGTTCCGTTCTTTCCGTCCTTCCCATGACGGTACCACATCTTACAATCCCTGAATCAAACAGCTAACACCTGCTGGGTTCCGATTTGCCCTGGCATCGAATCTGTAGATCATCTGGAGAAAAACTGACATTGTTAGTGTACGAGTCCTCAGTACGGTTTCCCTCTGCATTTATTTAGGTCCTCTTCAGAGTCTTTCAGTAACATTTTAGGATTTCTTTCCACAAAATCTTGCACGTTGTTGATAGATCTGTTACTAGGTATCTGCTTTCTGGTGGTTGCTGCCAATAGGCTGAAATGCAGGTGTGCTTTATGTATCGATTTTGTTGTGACCAGCAGTCTTGTTAAACCCTGGTAATGATTCCAGCAATTTATCTTTAGGTTCTTTTACCTGTTCTCTGAGGACAGTCAAACCAACTGTGAAAGTAATGGTTTCATTTCTTTTTCTTTTTCTTTTTTTTAAAGATTTTATTTATTTATTTGACAGACAGAGACATAGCGAGAGAGGGAACACAAGCAGGGGGAGTGGGAGAGGGAGAAGCAGGCTTCCTGCCGAGCAGGGAGCCCGATGCGGGGCTCGATCCCAGGTCCCCGGGATCATGACCTGAGCCGAAGGCAGACGCTTAACGACTGAGCCACCCAGGCGCCCCTCATTTCTTTTTCTTCCCTCTTTCCAAACCTTATGTCTTTTTTCTTGCCCTGTTTGACTGGCTAGGGCATTAGGGCCTGATTCTCCTGCACTCCTTGGTTGAGAAAGATCCGGCTAGAAAATCCTCTAGCTCGGCACCAAGGGAGTTGCTGAGACTGACACCCTTCATTTCTTCTCAGGCTTCATGGGGAAGCTTTCAACTTTTCCCTATGAAGTAGAACATACTATAAATTGCTTGTAGACACCTTCATCATGTTTAAAAAAAGATTCCTTTTTTTGCCAAGAGATTCTCTTTCTGTCATGAATGGATGTTCAGTCCGTACAGTACTTTTCTTGCGCGTGTGCGTGCCCGCGCACGCAAACACACACATGCCCGTGTGACATTGCTGCAGGAATATGCGACCACGTCAGAGGACCAGCCCAGCCCCGGCCCGGCCCCTTTGCTGACCAGCTGTAGTTGAAAACGTGAAGTGTTGTCCTGTGTAAAACAGGCACTGCATTCTGAAACCTTAGTACGAAGAAAATAATGCAAAGTGTCTTATTAATAATTTAATATTTTGATTGTATGCTGAAATGATGTTACAGATATACTGGGTTAAATAAAATTTACTATTTAAAGTTAATTTTACCTGTTCTGTTAGTTTTTTGATGTGGCTATTAGAAAATTTATAATTATATATTTGGTTCACATTATATATTTCTTTGGATACCACTGGCTAGATAGACCAGTGCTTATGTGCAAACTTGGTTTGTAACAATAGCAGCTATCAGGTATTGAGTGTTTCCGGGATGTCTGTACTGCTCTAAGCACTTTTCTTTTTTTTTTATTTTTAAAAGATTTTATTTATTTATTTGAGAGAGAGAGAATGAGAGAGAGCGCATGAGAGGGGGGAGGGTCAGAGGGAGAAGCAGACTCCCCGCCGAGCAGGGAGCCCGATGCGGGACTCGATCCCGGGACTCCAGGATCATGACCTGAGCCGAAGGCAGTCGCTCAACCAACTGAGCCACCCAGGCGCCCTCTAAGCACTTTTCTAATAACCCTGTGAAGTGGGTAGATTTGCTCCATTTCCTCGATCAGCAACCTCACAGACATGGAAAGAGGAAGCAACTCACAGACGCATGGCTCACATGGCTTGCAGGTAGGACACCCAGGAGGGCCCCCCAGGCAGCTGGGACCTGGGCCTGTGCTTTTAGTCACCACCCGTCCAGACCACTGTGACACCTCACATCAGTGGGGAAAGGATGTGCTTCTCAGTAAACGGTGATGACACTTGACTATCCATTCAGGAGAAATTTAAATTCCCTGTCATTCTGTACTTAAAAGAAAAAACAAAAAAACTCCAGATGGATTACAGATCAAAGTATATAGACATTAATATATAGTTTATGTATGTACATGTTTGTATGTGCACATATTTATTATATATACTTTGAAGATTTTTATTTATTTTTCTTTATTTGAGAGAGAGCGAGCGAACGAGCATGGGGAGGAGCAGAGGGAGAACAAGCAGACTCCCCACTGAGCGCAGAGCCCGATGCGGGACTTGATCCCAGCACGCTGAGATCATGACCCGAGCTGAAATCACGTCGGACGCTTAACTGACTCAGCCACCCAGGTGCGCTCCCCTGTATTGTACATACTTTGACCTGTAATCGATTTGAAGGATTTTGTTTGTTTTTCAAAGTGTAGAAGGACAAAAATATGTAAATATATGCAGAGTATACATTATATACATATGTATATAACGTAAATTTTAAAGTGAATATTTTTTACAATTTCATTCGGAAGGAACACCACTTCCTAAACAGGTCACAAAAACCCAGATCATAAGAGAAAAAATAATTGACAGACTTGACTTCATATGAATAAACTTAACATATAAATATATTATTTATATTTTATTTTGTGTGACAGAAGCTCTCATAAAAAAAGTTAAGACAGCCAGTATAGGGCGTCTGGGTGGCTCAGTTGGTTAAGCGACTGCCTTCGGCTCAGGTCATGATCCTGGAGTCCCTGGATCGAGTCCCACATCGGGCTCCCTGCTCGGCGGGGAGCCTGCTTCTCCCTCTGACCCTCCCCCCTCTCATGTGCTCTCTGTCTCTCTCATTCTCTGTCTCAAATAAATAAATAAAATCTTTAAAAAAAAAAAAAAAGACAGCCAGTATAGTTGGAGAAAATGTTTGCAACACTTACAAGCGAAGGATTACTATCCATAACTTATGGAGGGTGCCTACAAATTAATAAGAAGACAGGCAGTAGAAAGTAGGAGAACAGATATGAACGGTTCACAGGAGAAGCGTAGAGAGCCAATGAACCTAAGTGATCAGTATTGCTAGTGAACAGGGACATAGTAATTACAACGGCCGGGAAAAGAGCGCTGGCAGGGTTGTGGGCACGCGGGCATTCTTGAGGGTGGTGTGGAGTTTCACGAGGCAGTTCGGTAGTTTGGCCGGTGGTTGTACCGCCCGGTACGCGACCTTGGTTTCTCAGTGCACCCTCCGTTGCAAGGAGCCGGGGATTGTGGGGGAAGTGCTTGATTCCGGGGCTGAGCCTGCCTGGAAAACCTGGTGACGGCAGAGTGCATCCTCCCCCATAGCGCTCCCCAGTTACTGAGGGACATCACTGACAGAAACCTGCCGCTCATCTTCGCCACACGCGGTCAAGGTTAGCATCACGGGCCTCTGACGTGATGCCTTGAGAAGAACACAACCTCGCTTTTTGTGCCATTCTTGCCAAAAGTGCACAACCTCCATGAAACCAGCAGGAAATCCCCAAGAAATCCAAACCAGGGAACGTTCTACAAAATAGTGACCAGTTCTCTGCCGGGGGTCAAGCCTGTGATACACAGTGACCAGGGAACTGTCACAGATTGGGGACCGAAGAAGACACACACAACAGGCAGTGGGACTCCTGGATTGGAGGCAGCAAGAGGCCTGGCGGCAACCCTGGAAGCACTGGCCGGCTGTCAGCACGGTGTCCTTGTCAACTTCTGGTCACAGTAACTGTCCTGTGGTTATGTAGGACGGGGACGGGGACGCTGGGGGAAGTGGGTGAAGGAGGTCCGAGGACTCCATGCTGTTACCATTTCTCTGCAGATCTGTGATTCAAAATACAGTTAAGTGTCCCTACCAGCTCACTGTGTAATTCATCTTTCCCCAGTATCTTCCTCAGACATCCGTGCCCAAGAGCAGAAAGCCCGGTGTGGAAGATTGGGGATTGTAGCTCAGCTAGTGATGGGAAAGTCTCAGAAGCAACTTCAGGGTCATCTGTCGGGAGTCAAAATCTGGCAAAAACTTTACTGTGCAATGTGCCAGTTTTTAAAAATTGAGGTAGATCTGTATGTTCCAGCATAGGAAAATTTCTAAGACCTGTTAATGGAAAAAGTAAGTTGTAGAAAAATAACATATTTAACCTTTGTTATGCAGGCCATAAACAAGGACTTGTATGTTTTGTATTTCATATCCTGTCCCCTGGGCCTCTACCAGGAGCATAGTAATCATGTGTTTCTTCTCTAAAAACAAGAAGAAGGGCGCCCAGCTGGCTCACTCGGTGGAGTGTAGGACTCCTGATCTCAAGAGTTGTGAGTTCGAGCCCTATGTTGGATGTAGAGACTCCTTAAAACTAAAATCTTAAAAAGATAATAATAATAAAATAAAAACAAGAAGAAAGTAAATTTGGTATATTCTCCCTTCAGTGAGATAATCCTTTGTTTGTGTTAAAAATACTCAGGGTGATCGTTTAATGTTTATGCTTTATTTCACAAGCAGTTTGTTTCGATAAAAATAAGGAGCCTGGAATTTAGCCTTTAGGGAGCTGTGCTGACTTGTTTACCTTTGTGGTTCTTACTCTTGTTTCAGGAAAGGTGCTGTCATTTGGGCAACATGAAAGCTCAGGGAAATGCTTGACTTCCAGGCTGCACGTTTCTGTCTGGTTACTGTGGACAGCGTGCGTCCCACAGGATGGGGGAGCACACAGAGAGCACATTGGCCCCGGAAGACCCCCACTGGGTGTGGTGTTGTCAGGCCGGGTTGGCGTGGCTCCTGTGTCCTAAGTGGGCCTCGTCATGAGATGCGGGTGATGGGGATGATGATGGTAGGAGTGGTCTACTGCTCTGCTCCGGGTTATTTTCATGCTGAAAAGAGATTTGTATTTCTGTGAAAGTATCTGTGTTTCTTTGCAAACTGATACATGCTTTTTAGAATTACCTGATTGATTATTGTGCATTAGCCTGTATCCCTTTAGTTAACATGACAGACCCTCACCAGGCTCTGCCAGCTCTGAGCTTCTTTCCTGTTTGGACCTTCCCATCTTTTTACCTTCGAACCTGCATTTACTGGGTCTATTTTCATGCAAACTTCTTTTCCAGGTAGGTTTCTTGGCTGGGAAGAGAAAGGGTGCAACCCAGCCAACACAGTTCTTTGTGACATTGGGTATAAAATCAGTTTCAAAAAAGAGTGGACTAGCTGGAGGGAGGATCTGTTCAGTGGAGGAAAGTTTGTTTGGGGGCCAGACCCTTGGAAGGATAAGACAGCATTGTGTGAGCGCAGAAATGCGGGTAGGCCTCTGTGGCCGTGGGCTTCTCGTGGTGGGGGGAGCCCGGCAGCACCAGGCCTCCAAGGGCCTCTGTCTGAAAGTGCCCTTCCTCTCCCAAAGAGCGCCTCCTCACCCCGATGGCGGGTCTGTGTCCTTCAAGATTTGTGGCCCAGGGTGGTGTTGGACCCTCCCCAGGCCCCCTCAACACCAGAGAATGCTGCTGGGATTTTCTGAAAGGTCACTGCACTTACTTGGGCTGCCCACTCCCCCACTCTCCCCACCTCTCCCACAGACTGATTTTTGCCATTCTTCCACTAAGAGCTTGGAGTGCGTGGCCTTCATGGTTGAGTCCTTAGCGTGCCACGTGGCAGTTTATGTGCCTGCTGCCGCCCCCTGGGTCCTCCCGGGCCCTTTCGTGTGTCCAGGGAGGCACAGTGTCATCTTTGAGCCCCAGCACGCAGCTAGAGGGCACGCAGTGCAGTCCAGCCAGTGTTGAGTTGAACACATGGTAAGGACTCAAGCCTTTTTTGGATGAATGCAGAGTACTTGGCAAATACCTGTTTTGAGAAATAACGAGCAATGTGTGTGAGTAGCTAGCACATGGGGGAGCAGGTTGTCCCAGCGTGTCAGGCTCTCTCAGGTAACCAGGGAGTGGAGGGCCTGGCCTGGGCCCCTGAGCGCGGTCTCTTCACGGAGAAGTGGCCGTGCTAATCAGCCCGCCGCGGTGGTGTCCTCATGGTGAGGAGCGGGGAGTAGGACGTCCAGAGAGGAATGGGAATGCGCTTCGTACATCACAGAGCTGTTGAAGAGAGAGGCCTGTCTACGGTCTTTTTGTTTCGAGCGTGTTGTCACTGAGACTCAGATCTCATCTTCTCAGCGATGCCTGTGGCGACCACCGTATTTAATGCTTTAACACGCCCCTCCCCACTCGCGCTCCTGGTTCCCTCCTGTCACCCCGTCAGTCACCCCGTCACACCACTTCCCAGCGTGCTAGTTCCTTTATGGTCCATCATGTGTGTCGTGTCTGGTCTGCCTCCGTCTGTATAAGTTCCGACTGGCCATTACCTGTTCCCACAAAGGCGCCGGTGTATGGACAAGGGGCAGACCCGTTTTAATATTAAGAACACCATTTCAGAAAATAAGTACTGGGGAATATCAGCAGAGCATGGCCCATCCTCTGTAGAACATGAATTTCCTCTTTCTCCCCATATACGTTCAAAGGGTAATTGAATTTACGGGAAAAATGGCTAATTGTAAGCCTCACATAGCCAGGGGCACCTGGGTGGCTCAGTCGGTTAATGCCCTCGGCTCAGGTCGTGATCCCAGGGTGCTGGGATCGAGTCCCGCCTCAGGCTCCCTGCTCGGCAGGGCGTCTGCTTCTCCCTCTCCCTCTGCCCCTCCCCCTGCTTGTGTGCGTGCTCTCTCTCTCAAATTAATAAAATCTTTAAAAAAATAAAAATTAAATTTTAAAAAACCCTCACGTAGCCAGCAGAGGGCAGCACACAGGGCATTGAGCACATCCAGTAGTTGTTACTTTATTTTAAAAGGCATCTGAAACTACTGTGCCAACTACGTCCCGTGCAGTTCGAGTCGTCTTCTTTCTTGCCTGCGAATCGCACTGTTGCCCCTCTGTCTTTGTGGAGTATGATGATTCTGTGTAGCGTCACGAATACTGTCACATTTGTCTTGTCCCAAGTATCCGTGACTCATTTCCGAATGTCTCCTGGGGCTGGCGCAGTTGGTGATGGTGGCTGCCGCGGGCAGTGCTGTGGGGACATCATTCCATCGCCGCCAGGAAGTGGAGTGTCCTGAACCAGGGTTCCAGGGCCAGCACCCACACCCACCCGAGAGCACCGTGACCCAGACGTGGGGTCTCCAGCACAAGGGCTCTGCCTGATCATCTGATGACCGTGTCCACCCGCCTTCTCAGGAAAAGATGCACGTAAACTCAAAACCATGTGGTTTTTTCAGTTTTATGGCATTTTATGGCATTGATGATGGATTTTCTTTACACAGAAAGTAAGATCAGACTTTGTGAAGAATTGTACTTTTCTTACTTTTTCTTACAAAAGTTAATGGCTTTTCTTGGAGAAAATTGAAATTTAAATTGTGTACGTAATGCAAAGGGCAGAAGGACATGGTTTGGATTGGGCTTTTTTAATATATACCTAATTGATTTAGACTTTTTCTTTTGATAATAAAAGCGCTAAAAAAAAAAAAGTGCTGAAGATTCTGCCTCACAGAGGTCTGTACGGGCAAACACGATTAGGGACTCGTCTGCATCCTTCGTCAGGTGCGGGACTTGTCAGGGAATGGCGATGCTCTTTGAATTCTTCATTTGAAGTCCTTGCAACACATACAGATTATCTCCGTCCTCAGCCTTTTTTTTCCCCCCTTTGGCAAGGTCTATTTGTGTCCGTGTTTTTCAGGTAACCTAAGCAGAAGTAACTTCCCAAGGAGTTTACAGTATTTCCAGGTGCCTAAGGGTTTTCTTTTGCAGAGGACTGTTGTCTTTGTCACCCTCCACCCCAGCGTACTAGTGCGCTTCTGGGAGTTTCAGGACGCGCCTGATTGTATGCCCCACACCGCTCGCCCACTGGCAGCTTGTCCGGAAAGATCTCCGCTGCAGAGGAGGAGCCCATCGGAAGCACAACCATTTACCCTCACATCCCAGAAAGGCTGCAGGGCTCTGTGGGCCTCTGCGAGTGGAGACGAGGGGTGAGGCTGGAAACCGGAGGGCGGGGGGGAAGGTGTTCATGGCGGGCACATAGGCTCTCCGGTCCCCTGTCCGTGTCTCACAGCAAGGGGATGTCTCTTCCTCTCTTGGTAGAACATGAAGGTTTGATTTCTGAAGAGGGCTTGGTAGCTCAGAGAGAGAGTGAAGGTGTGTGTACTTCAGTGTAGCTGTCCCATGCTTTCTCCCTCCCCCTGGAGGCCCGGTTGCTGCTGGCCAGGGTTATAGCCCGCACAGCCCAGCTAGGAGATCGGAGAGTGATTCTCCAGGCTAATAGGAGAAAGAACCCACAGAGCCCCTTGCGGGGTCGGCGTGCCACCACTTTATTATTTTACAGTGAGACCCAGCACTGCGCAGGCCGCCCCCACCACACGCCGCTTCTAATCAGGTCATCGGTGCCCGGCCCTTAGATGTGGAGGAACAGCCTTGTTTACCAGACATTTAAGGAAAACCCTCAACATTAAACAGGAGAACAAACAAGTGGAAGAAAAGATGTTTGAGGAGACAGATCATAGCAGAACATTTTAAAAGCCACATACTTAAGAGTCTTTGATGTGATATTAATGAAGCAAGAATAGGATGCTATCCAAAAGGAATATTCAGAGATTAAGAGTGAGTTTGTGCAGATTAAAAACAGCCGAAAGACAACAGTACAAAGACTAGAAGATGAAGGAGAGAGCTGTCCCAGTGCTGGTGGCCGTGACAGCGCCCCACACCGGGCGGCGTCTGCAGCACGCGTTTCTCCCAGTGCCAGGCGGGGAGTCTGAGCTGGGCCTGCATCGGCGCTTCTTGCTCAGAGCTCCCTTCTGAGCCCGAGGAGGGCCCTCATCCTGCTCTCGAGGTACGAGGACAGTCAGCTGGCCCTCTGGCCTCTTTCCGCACGGCCACCAGTCCCACGTTTGCGGACTCCTCCCTCATGACCTGATCGCCTCCCATAGGCCTCACCTCCGAATGCCATCATGTTAGGGTTTTAGCACACAGATCTGGGGTAGACACAAACATTCAGTTCATTGCAAGAATACTTCCTAGAAGGTGGCTCCACAAGGAGATGAAAAGTAGGAGTAAAAAGATAAAAATTAAAAGATCCACAGTGGAGGTCCAGCGTCCAACAGAAACTCTAAACAGTGAGAGCTGAGGAAGAGAGTAGGACACCAAAGATTATGAGACTTCAGGCTTGGGGTCTGCCTAGGGGCTAGCACGGTGCATGCCAACGGACTCACACCTGGGCACCTTGTTACAAAACCGCGCAGCGCCGAGGGCAAAGACCTGAGAGCTTTCTGAGCAGGGAAAAGATCCCATAGAAAATTCTGGGAGTCAGAATGGCACAGTCACTAACAGCGTTACGGGGATGAAAGGCAGTGAGGGGTTGCCTTCACCATCATGAGGCGATGTTAACGTATCCAGCCAGAGTACCAGTGGAGTGTGGGAGAACAGCGGTGTTTGTGGACAGACCAATCCCTCTGTGTCCTTTCCGTGGTAGCAAAAGGAGAAGGAACCCAGGCAAGAAACATGGACTCAGAGACACGGGGCCGGCATTTGGAAGCAGCGGAGGGGATTGCCGGGGTGCTGATGTGGAAGTGGCAAGGCCAGGCTGGGGCACGGGCGTGGAGATTTTTGGGCGGCCGTCCCAGAAGCTGGCTTGCTCCTGGGGACAGTTTCATACGTCGAGCTTGGCTTTCAGTCTGTAGAACTAAGCAAACAGAAACAAAAGAGACACTTAATGCCATTCTGTGGTAATTGTAATCACAGCAGGTTGTATAGCTAAGCTGTGAGCAGTGTTTATGGAAGTAGTAAATACTGATTTAACCCAAAATTTACGTGTAACCATACTGAGCATGCGTCAGTGGGTGCGGGGGTGGGGGGGCTAGGGGTCAAAGCTGAGTCTTCAGCTTGCACGGCGGGCAGTTTGATATCCAGAATTGGAGACTGGGAAACAGGAAGTGTTCGTGTGTTGTTCGGAGGCAGGGAGGTGATTAGCAGAACAGAGAGCTAACAGGGCTACCTCTGTGGAGCAGGATGTGACGGTGGGGGGATGCCATTGGGCAGGAAACTGTGGGTTTCTGTTTTAAGCCATAGGTCCTGTGTGTTTTTTATGTGATGTGTGCATGTTATTTTGGTTAAAGAAGAAAAACCAGGCATGAGGGTAAGAGAAGAACCTGGAGGGGCAGCAGGGTCACATTAGGGAGGGTCTTGAAAGTGTGACAAGGGGCTGAGACTTTGAGGCAGCTGTTGGGGCCATTGCAGACGCAAGGAGTGACTCCTGGCAGCTTGTGGTTTGGTGTGGTGCCTCTCCCACCTCTGCCCTTCTGCGTCCTGCTGTGCTGGAGGTTGCCCTGGGCAGACTGTGTCTGCAGGCTACCTTGCCCTCTGGCCCCCGCTGGATTTGTCCAGGGGCTTGGAGGGTCAGAGGAGAAAGAGGTCAGGGTGTTTTCTCCCTGCCAGGTAGCTGAGGGTTAGCCGAGCCCTGTCCCCAGGCCTGTCAGACTCTTCTGCAGCCAGCCCCCTCCTCCTGCATACCTAACAAGTAGGGAGCTCCTTGCTAACCTGGGGGAGCTTCGCCACTGCTTGAGAGTGTCCCCAGACTCCTCCCTGGCATTTGTAGACAGACTCTCAGTTAACTCTCCAGGCTCCCACTTTGAGTGTGCTCTGTCTCCTTGGGATTATGACTGATGATGTAGGCATCATGCTGAGAAAAAAAACTTGCCCCGGAATGTTACATGAATACTCACGTACGTTTTCGCCTAGCATCGTTTGTAACCATTACGTGTTTGCACGTTCTTACCTGTCACCAGAGAAGATGAGGCTGCGGTAAAGGATTAAGGCTATTTAAGGTATTTTATTAATTGAAAATATAAAATGTCTTGAGTCCAAACACCTGCAATCCAAGCGCCCTTATATGTGATTTTAATAGGAGTAGCTCTGAAGTGTTGTCTTTCACTTTGTTGGTTTAATGCTGATCCTGGGGCCTGGGCCAGTTCCTCTACCTCCATCTCATCACTCCGATGGCTCTGAGGCCTGGGTGACTGTCCTACTTTTGTAGTATGCCGTTGTTCTTCCAGGGACTTCACAGTGTCCTTTGAACTCGGGCACAGCTTCCATTGAAGGAGCTGGGTTGCAATCCTACGCACTCTCTTTGGGATGATGCCACAGCTGTGCCTGCTGAGAGGGTGGTGATTTGTTTCCGTTTGCCCAGGAAGGCCCGGTTTATGCCTGTTGGCTGATGTGACGATAAGTAGCACCCACTTGCCATCTGAGAAATGTCCCAAGATCTGGATGATAAGTTATGAAGTCACTTTCCTTATGAGTGAGTCAAACATGTAATTTGGTGCTTTAGTAGTTAAACTTCTATTTTAAGGAACTGGAGACATGGCTCTTCATTCACTACTTCCTTTTTTAACAGTGTGACTTGTTGCACTCGCTTTGGAAGAGCGATGATCACACAGAAGGCAGCGTGGCGCCCCACCCGCCGTGCCCTCCGTGCCCTCCATGCCCTCCGTGCCCCCAGCAGCTCTCAGAACTGGGACAGGCACCTGGCCGGGGGGGGCCTGCTATCCCCACACAGGGATGAGGGATACTGGGTGAGCTGTTTAGAATCCCTCTTTTGGTACGTGAACTGGGCAGCATGGAAGGGAGTGCGGCGGTGCGGAGTGGGGCTTGGCAGGCTGAGAGTCTCGAGGTCCAGAGCTGCAGAGCAGGATGGGTGGGGAGGCTGAGGCGCACCCTGTGCCGGGGGGTGGGAGGGGGGTGGGGTGGGGACCCTGTTGGTGGCCTGCCACCTGGAGGATGGCATCTGCATTCTTTTTTTTTTTTTTTTAGATTTTTTATTTATTTATTTGACAGAGAGAGACACAGCGAGAGAGGGAACACAAGCAGGGGGAGTGGGAGAGGGAGAAACAGGCTCCCCTCTGAGCAGGGAGCCCGATGTGGGGCTCGATCCCAGGACCCCGGGATCATGACCCGAGCCGAAGGCAGACGCTTAACGACTGAGCCACCCAGGCGCCCCGCATCTGCATTCTTCTACTTGCCCAGGGCAGAGGGCTCGGGCCGTCCTTGACTTCTTTCACACCCGCATGGAATCCGTCGGCAAGTCCTTGGCTCTGCCTTAGAAGTAAATAGAACAGGAATCGGATCACTTTCTGTGTAAGCCGCCATCATCTCTCGCCTGGAAGATGGTGGCACCCTCCCAGCTTCTGGCCTTGCTGCCCTGCAGTCTGTTCTTAGCCAGCAGCCGGAGTCAGGTCCTTCACTTTGTTCCAACCCCTGGTGGTGGCTCCCCATCTCAGCCATGGTGGAGACCAGTCCTTAAAATAGCCAACAAGGCCCTCAACAGCCCCTCCCCGACCCTCCCCAGCCCCCGGCCTTGCCTTCCCCTCCGGCTGCCCTTGGCTCTGCCCCAGCTGCCCCGGCCAGGAGCAGCCAGCCAGCCCTGACCACGTGCCCCATCCCAACCCCACGGAGCATCTCTCTTCCAACATACATGTATTTTGCTCCTCTCTGCCCTGTTCTCCCCAGCTCCCAGTAGAGTGTAAGCGTCCTGAGGGCGGGTGCTGTGGTCCTCTGGTGCACCTCCGGTCCCCTACACTCCATGGGGTGCCCAACACTGTGTGCTCCGTGAATGCTGAGAGAAGCCAATGGAGGAAGAGATTACAGACCTGCTTTAACACATAGAAACTTCCATAAGGCAAAGATACCACACCTGCCGATAAAAACAAGTGACAGATTGTGAGAAAAGGTTGCAACATTTAATACAAAGAATTCGTAATCTACAAACCAATAAGGAAAGATTAACCAATAGAAAAATGGGTAAAGGATATGAATAAGCAGTTCATAAAAGAGGAAGTACGACAAACTCTTGAAAAAATCATCCACACCACCAGTCATCAGGTCAGTGTAGACTATAACCACTGAGAAGCCATTTTTCGCCGCTCAGACTCACAGAAATGAAGTTGGTCCTGTCAGGGAGGTGACAGACCTGGGCAGTGTCCATGCCCAGTGGCCAGGAGGGCCTGCCTTTGGGCATCTGTCCCAGAGAGGCGCTCTACTGCTCAACAGACAGTACGTGTAAAGTAGAAGGGACCTGACCTCTTAAAAGCTGGGATTGGCATCAGAGACTGGCCCTGGCACCAGGCCCAGGCCTCCTGCACACCCGCTGTGGGAGGGGCCCTCACAACCAGGATCGGTGGGGGAGGGGGAAGGGGGTCCAGCGGGGGAGCCAGCCAGAGCACGGGCCATGCAGCCAGACTCCTTGGTTCAACAGGTTTCGGACTTCGGGCGAGCCGTGTGACGCCTCTGGGCCTCAGGGTCCCCTTCCACGAATCAGGGCTGAAGAGAACCCCTCACAGGGGGCTCTCGGGATTAGGTGAGTCAGCCATGGGCACAAAGCGAGCACCCAGGAAACGTGCCCTACAGCGGTGATGCCCTAGGCACGCATGGTTTTGTCACTTGTAAGGAGAAGTGACTGAGGCGGGGACCCTGGAGTCCCTCCCATGAACACATGGAGGCTGTAGCTCTGAGAACGTTTGCTCAGGGGACGATCCAAGACTTGCCAGAGTGTGCGCACATGGGTGTTGAGATTGGCAGGAGAACTTGAAACTACGTGAAAGTCTTACAGTAGGGGATTGGTTAAGTAGTCTGTATCGTGGGTAGTAAAAAAGGTGGTAAGTCTCCGCTTACAGCCATGGACAAATGTCATAAGTGAAAAATGGCAGGTTATAAAACAGCATGTAAAATACCCAGTTTTTGTTTCTCTATGTATTTCTCTCTATACTTAATCTCTTGAGATAATATAAATACATCTTGAGAGAGATGAGTGTGTCTATTATATATTATGTAACATGATTATTATATGATCACATATAAGACATAAGAGGTACATTGAGATATAAGGTATATTTGTAAATGTTGTGTGTCCACAGAGAAAGTGAGGCGGAGACAGAATGAGAGTATAATACTACATAGAACAAATATCTGGAAGAATAGAAATAATATATACCAAAATTTCGTCAGTGGTTATCCCTACGTGATGGGATTAAGGCTCTTTCCCTCATTACTTGTTAATCTGGTTTCAACAACGAACATGTATCGTGAATATAGTAAGAGTATGCGGAAACAAACAGTTTGGTACGACACAGTAGAAAATAGAATGGAGATAAAATTGAACTTATATTGGAAATGTTGCCCTTGGCTTTTTTTTCCTCCCTCTAAAACCTTCCTTCTCCTTTTAGCCTGTGACCTCATAGCATACCATAATGATTGCGATCTCTTAGTCATTGTCTTGGGAAATGTGCTGTCACCTTGTTGTGAGCACTGGGACTTTACGTGATTCTATTCTAAGGAGGTGCTCGCACAGTGAGGAGAGAAACGGCACCTAGCTCTGTCCATTGCTCTGTCGAATCTGAGGAAAGAGCGCGGGTGCTGCCTGCAGAGTCCTGGGACTCGAGCCCAAGATGCTTCCAGGGAGGAGGCGGTTAACTGCTCCTTGGGCTTGACTTCAGGAACTGGGTGGTGGCCGTGACGCCTCTGCGGCTGGAGGCTCATTGGCTCCGGAGTTCAGGAAGGAGCGCTGAGCTGTCCTGGTGGCCGATGACGGCCCACAGGTAGTCCTGGCCCCACCCGCCCCCCGCCCCCGCCCAGGGACACTTTGTCCAGTGCTCCTTTGAAGAACAACATCCAGCAACCTCCAGGGTCCTGCTGTGACGGGAAAGATGGTCCTTACAACCGCCGCGGAGGACGGTGAGTCCCTGTCCCCCCGCCTGGGCGCCCGGAGTGGGGGTTGCGGCTCTTGATCGCTGTGTGACCTCCTGTGATGACAGTTTTACTGCCTGTCGGGAAGGAGCAGCCACCCAGACTCTGGCTCTTCCTCAGTGTTTTCAGGAGAACGACTGGAGAGTGCGCCAGGGGCTCGGGAGCTGAGGTTTGCGTGTGCCTGTGTGTAACTCAGTGTGTTTTTAAACCAAAGAAGTGCCCCCCTCCCCGCCCCCCGCCCCCGGCCCCAGCCTCAGCTTTTCAGTAGCGATCACCCTGGGTGCCTCTCCGCAGAGCCCGAGTCTGCGGGGATAGCGTGAGTGTTTCCTGGCTTGAAGTCCAGTCCGCCCGGAGCTCTGCGGTCGCACGCACCCAGACCGAGCGTGACGGTGAAAAGCGCAGGCGTCCCAGAGCCCAGGTTGACAGCACCGCTGGGCGCCCGTCTTTATGAAGTCACGTGAATCGGAGGGAGTGTGCAGGGTTCGTCTGACCTTCCTCTTTCAGTGTCGGTAAAGACTGGGGGGGCCCTGTGGTGTCTGTAAACTTCCTTCATCCTTTCCACACCCACATGGCAGACAGCTCTGAGGGCAGGGATGACAAACTGGGGGGCTTATAAATCCCCAAGGACCCTGCAGAAGAGCTGTGGGAGCCCCTTGAGTCAGGGCTTCCAGACCCTCGGAAGTCACAGGAGTTTTGTGCGTGCATGTGTGTCTGCTTTGTGATGCCTGCACTAGATGGCAATGTTTTGATGCCGTAAGACAGAACAGCCAAATGTATACTGCTTTGTAGTTAGTAACGAATGACAGGAGTACGTTTGAAATAAATACTACGCAATATTTCGAGGTAGATTTGGGGAAAGTTATAACAAGTTTTGGGGAGCCGTTTTATGCTTTTCCTTATCGGGTTCACTATAAAATACATGTTCAAGTTTCACCTCTAAGTGCGGCTTATCCTGGACCATATCCATGGGGTGACTTGGAAAGCTGTAGCACGTGTGAAAGACTTGGGGAGAGAGGGGCACAGATAATAATACTTGTGCACTGGAGAGGGGGCAGTGAAGAGAGGCGGTTCTGCGTTAGCCCTGAACCACCCACACGGGAGGTGCTGTATCTGCCCCGTGAGTCCACAGTAGGCAAGGCCTCTTGTGGGAAAGGGGATACTTTTGAGAGAGGAAGAGGATGCTTTACTGATGATTCAGGACAGGAGGTGTGAGCCTGGCCTGGGCAGACTGTGACTGCTGGTCACCGTGCCGGCATTCCACGTGCCGCGTGCTGCTGGTCTTTCCCAGGGAGCCTGGCCTCAGACCCACCAGGAGGCCCCACGGAAGAGTCACTTGAGAGGCTGACTCGGGGTCCTGTGTCACCGGCCTCCAGCTGTCCTGGAGACCCTGACATCCAACATGCACTGTTCACTGGCTGCGACGAGAGTGGGGCACCATTTTGGGGCTGGGGACTTAGAGCTCAGAGACAGGATTCCTGGGCAGCTTTGCTTGGAATGAGTCACCTTCAGGAACTGCCGGCCGCTCTCATTTCCCTCACGCCTCCCAGGAGCGCTTTGTCCTGGCATCTGTTGGGACTCGGGAGGCCAGCGTTGTTGCCCTTTTAACTGCCGTGAAAACAGGTCCCGTAGGGATCACAACGAGATGCAGAAATGGCACTCGGGCAGGCGTAAAAGTCAAGGGAGCAAATGGACTTGGCTCTGGCAGGTCCCCAAGATCCCAGGGCGGAGAGGTGAGCGTCAGCTTTACATTCCTCACAGAGCCGCCCTTCCTAGGTCCGTAGGACCCGAAGAGCACACCTAGGAAAGGGTAAGTGGGGGTTTTGAAAATGTCTCTAAAGAAGTGAGATGTTTTCCTGCTGCACTAATCTGATTTCTTCAATGCTTAGTCCCCCTTGATTCACCCTTGAGCCTTTCCTTTGGGCTGGAACCCAAGCTCCCTGGCGGGTGGAACACGAGGCCCTCGCAGGCTGATGCTGGGCTCTCTTCCGGTGCCGGCCCAGTCCTGACGTGTCCTGGGCCCTGGCCCCAGGTGTGCTCCCTGTCCCCAGGCACCCACCCGCTTCTCGGCCTCCTTGCCTTGCCTGGTATGTGTGTCCACATTGGTCTGTGCCTCTCCATTTGGAGAATCCATGTGTCCTTCCGAGTCCTGGCTCAGAGGCTTGACCTATCTGAGCCCCCTTGGTGTCCCCGGGCGTCCTCCGAGTCCCGCGTGTGCATGGCCCCAGTGGCCGCAGGTCCTGTAGCCCCAGGCCCGTGCGCCTCCCCCTCTGGCCTTGGTGTTCTGTGCAGGACAGGGGCTGGACCTATTTAAACCTGAGCTCCGAGCACAGTCCTCAGTAAATGGTGAGCTGAAGTGAATTTGATTATTCCAGTAAGAGAAAATAAAGAGCTGAGGACTCAGCCCAGTGAGTTTGAATTGGGCTCTGTTAGTAGAGTGTTGTCTACTCAGTAAGTCCTACCTCGTCTATAAAACTGGAGGTAACAGTGCCTTGTTCATTGTCAGGAAATATGCAAAGTTTATAGCTGGACTTTGTTGTTGAGTCCAAATTAAAACAGAAACAAAAAAGAAACATTTTAAGCTGTGAGATTCTATGTGAGTGTAAAATCCTATTATTTATTTATTATTATTATTATTATTATTAAAGATTGTATTTATTTATTTGACAGAGAGACACAGTGAGAGAGGGAACACAAGTGGGGGCGGGGAGAGGGAGAAGCAGGCTTCCCGCCGAGCAGGAGCCGGATGCGGGGATGGATCCCAGGACCCTGGGATCATGACCTGAGCCGAAGGCAGACGCTTAACGGCTGAGCCATAGGCGCCCCAAAATCCTATTATTTATAGGAAGATGTGTGGGATAGAATTAAGTAGAGTGCCTCTCCATCAGGATACCGTATTCTCAGGTGACCACTAAAATACTACCCCTGCCGTTGACTTACCGCCTGACCCCATCCTCGTAGCGCATTCCCGTGATTGTACCAGCCTTGCGTTGGACAGACCGCTTAGCGGGAGGCGCGCAGGAAGGGGGAAAGCTAAAGTGCCATAACTAGAAATTAATATTCCCACAGATAGTTCTGGCTCCCTTCCTTGTGGGTTGAGTTTGTATTTTGCAGAGTCAGAATGGTTGCATCTTTATCTTGAAGCAGGAGCGCTTCCCCGCAGACCTGCCTCACCATCTGCTGTGACAGGTGTTGAAGGGGACTCGCTCTGGTCTGAATTTCATCGGCCCTCCTGTGAGCGCACCACACATGAACGCTCACAGTGTCATTGTAAGGGGATCAGAACTGCCCTTCCCTTTTTTACAGAGGCTGGGGTTCTGCTCCTCTGAGAAAGCGGAACCGTACTGCTGCCTGGGCCTTTCCACAGCCTCCGAGTCCCCCCGAGTACGAAAGCACAGGGCCCCGAGGCCAGCAGACGGGTGGGCTTGTGACAGAGGCAGCGGATGGGCTAGTCTCAGGAGCCAGCACTGGTAGAAAGAAAAGGCAGGTACTGGGGGTCTTGGCAGGCCCAGCGCTGGGCCTTAAGGGCCCTCATCAGCGTACAGAGTGCTCAGTGGAGGCGAGGACATTCCAGGTGTTGTCAACAACCTTCTCTGTGGTTCTGGAAGGTTCACTGAAGTATGTGGTGGGGGCTGTGGAACCTGCATGCAGTTTGCTTCTGGTTGAAGAATGGAGGGCTAGACCTTCAGGTTCTCACTCTTCCCTCGCCCCAAAGGCAGTGTGACAAGATTTGCATCGTTCTCCCCTCTGCTCCTCTACTGCTTGTCGTCCACTTGGCTGAGATTTCCTGGTCAGAAACAGACTCTTGCAGCTGCGCTGGTGCCCCTGGTTGCCCTCTGAGGAGCTGCAGCTGGGGCGGTCCCTGAACGCAGTGTGGTCTCGCACTCGGACAGCCTCAGCAGTGACCGGGTCTAGCCCAGTCAGCTCTGCCACCATGCGTTGTCACCGCGGCTCCCGGAGGGATGTCAGACCCAGCCGGGAGCTCACGTTCAAGAGCACTGCTAGGGCATGGCGGTGTCGTGACCTCCCACGTGCGTCTCCCGAGGGTGTGCCGTGCCTGGCCCCGTGGTGCGGGTGACACGCCGGGGGGAGCGGAGACAGGCGGGTCAGCTCTGCCGGGGCTCACCACTCACCCCAGTACGCCCCCCACTTCCTTAAGAAAAGAACCTCTTCCTTACTGCACAGCGCAGTCACGAAAGCTCAGCGTCTGACTCGAGAAGGAGCCAGTAAATTTCTTTTCCTAGTCAGTGGCTTTTCTGCATCTCTTCTTTCTGGTGTCTGAAGTCTTTTCTTTTTGTATTTTCTGTTAAGGGTTCAGGACACCGACGCATAGATTTCAGATGGAGTCCCACATATGAGACCGCGACAGAACGGCATAGGTACAGCGGGTGCTAAGAAGGCATTCGAGCAGAATCCAAGTGTGCTTTTTCCACAAAAGAAATATTTAGGCATCAATCTTAGCAAATATTTGGGGGTAAATGACTGGTGGCATGTCCGTCTTTTCTATGAATAGAAACGTCAGTGTAAAGCAGTGCCTTAGGGGCCCCTGGGCGGCTCAGTCGTTAAGTGTCTGCCTTGGGCCCAGGTCATGATGTTGGGGTCCTGGGATCGAGCCCCGCATCTCGTCAGGCTGTTTGCTCAGCGGGGAGCCTGCTTTTCCCTCTCCCTGCCGCTCCTCCCCCTGCTCGTGCTCGCTCTCTTTCTCATTCTGACAAATAAATAAGTAAAACCTTAAAAACAAACAAACAAAAAAGCGTCGCCTTAGTTGTGGATCCTGATATTCAGAGAGGTAGACCGTGAGGCGTCCGCACCCCTCGTCTCTGAGGAGGGCCTGCGCCCAGCCTCAGGTGCGTCCCTCCCAGTGATGGTGTGTGCGCGCCCCTGCTGTTCCGTGGTTGCCTGTCGCGCTGAGTATGTCTTAGAGAATTTTTTAGACAATCACTCAGAGATCAGCTCCCTCTTTCTCGTGACCACATAGTGTTTAAGTAGTTTTTAACTTTTGCAGTTTCCGGAGGATATCGGTTGGGTCAGTTCTTAAACGGAAGTGCTGAATGGAAAGGTACGTGGCTTTTGAGCTTTGGTATGGCAGAAAGGTGGTGCCAGGTTACACGCCCCTGGCCGCCCATGTGCCCCCACGCCCTCGTCAGGGTCCCCTGTGTCATCAGACATTTAATTTCTGCCCGACTGAGGGAGAGCAGTATGGTCTTCATGTTCTAATTGGCACATTGTACATTTTTTGTTTTTAGAGAGTTCAAACATCTTTCCATGTGTGGCCCCGTGTGTTTTTCTCTCATATCTGCTTTTGTGTCCTTTGCCGGTGGTGCTGGTCTTTGTCTTACTGGGCCTCACGCTGCTCTCCCTGTGAATTGAAGAAGCTAACCCTTGGCACATGCTTTGCATATTTGCTGTCCTGGCTGTTTACCTTGAGTCAGCCGGGCTTCATTTTCTACTCAGAAGCTTTTCATTTTAATGCAGGAAACACACTCTCCAAGACCATGACCATAGTCATCGTGCTTTATTCTAGAATTTTGATCGTTTGTTTTTTTTTTAAGATTTTATTTATTTATTTGAGAGACAGGGACAGAGAGACAGAGATAACAGAGAACATAAGCGGGGAGAAGCAGAGGGAGAAGCAGATTCCCCACTGAGCAGGGAGCCCAATGCGGGGCTCAATCCCAGGACCCTGGGATCATGACCTGAGCTGAAGGCATACCCTTAACTGACTGAGCCACCCAAGAGCCCCTAGAATTTTGATGGTTTCTTTCCCTACATTAAAATCTGTGATTCACCTAGAATTTGTGTTATAAATAAGATAGGCATTCAGCTTAGTCTTACCCCAAGTGGCTTGCTGGCTTATTGCCCCGCCACCATGGGCTGAAAATCCCACTTTTCTTTATATTTGTGTGTCTTTTCTTCCTGAGACCGTGTGACTGAAGCGCCGCCAGGTGGGTCAGCATCTCTCGAGCGTCCCTCGTGCTGTCTCCTGTCACCGAGCCTCGCGCATCAGTCTCCAGGAGTGACTCCCTCACATCAGCTTTTTTCTCCTTCATACTTTTCTGTACTATCCATATATAAACTTTTTCATAAGAACTTTATTATTACTTCATTTGTATCATTTCTGTAAAAATCTTGTTGGTGATGTAAGTATTATTTTTAGGACCTGTGACGTACACACCGAGGGGAGACCTCTCCTGCTGGGGTCTTCCCCCCTCTGCTTAGGTCTCCCTTTGTTTTCCTGGTGACTCTGTCCTGCCCGTGTGAGAGGCTGGCAGGGCTCATGCTGGCTCTGGGGGTTTGGGGGTAGAAGGGAATTTGTCCAGAGAAACCAATCACAACATACCCTCCAGGATGACAGCCAAGAGGTGAGGATCTGTTTGTATTGGAGGAAGGCCACCAGAGACCTTCCTGGTGTCAGGAATTCACAGCCAAACCCACCACTCCCTTATGGATCACATTGCCTCCCGAGCTCATTTTGGAGGGAGAGAAGTGCCACCCGGAGTCTTGAAAGGCAGAGAACGTGGCACTGAGCTTTGTCCACCCCCCTGCTGCCGCCTCATTGCTGTCCTCCCTGCAGCCCTGCTCCCCGCTCGGCCATGCCCTCTGCAAGGGCAGGAGGTGGAGGACCCCGAGAGCAGCCTCTCTGAACAGAATGCGTACAGCCCTGGGCCTGCGCTGGCACTGGGAGGGTGCCCCCGTCCCCACAGCTGGGCCCTCTGTGCCTGCCCCAGCTTCGCCCTGCCCGTGAGCGGCCGCCACGACCGGACGGGATGCAGAAGGTGGGCGCCCAGGCCGGTGCCTCCAGGCCCTCCTCAGCTTCTCTCAGACTGCAGAAAACCTTCTCTGGACCCTGGGAAGCGCCGGTAAGGGTCAGTGTCTGGTTCTGGGAGCCAGGTTTTTCTACTTTGGGGTTAGAGGCGAAACTCCTGCTTTCTCAAGAGGTCTCCAGGCCCTTCTCCATGGGAACAGATGTCAGTCTTTGCCTCTTGCAAGAAGTATTTATGCTTCTAGCTTTTACTAAAGAAAAATTAAGCACGTTTAAGTGTCAGGAATAGAGTACAACTGTTAGAGGTCTGTGCCTCAGTTGCCAGTGTGACAAGAAGGGGAGATTGAGAACCAGGCTCTCTGCCCGTTGTGGGTGCTGGTGCATGGGGCCTTTGCCCAGGTCCGCTGGGGCTGGCAGTGCCTCATGCCGAGGATTAGCACCCTTGCGCCCTTGATGAATTCAAAGATCTGAATTTATCTCCACCTCAGAAGTTATGGATCAAATAGAGGAAGTGCTGCAGACTCCCCCTGCACGCTTGGTGGAGGGTCCCCGGGGCTGGCTCCGTGTGCCCGAGGCCTCACGGGAGGGAGCAGGGCAGGACGTGAGCTCTGTGCAGGGGCGCTGTCACGCCAGCATGCTGGTTGGAGCTGGGAGCCACTGGGAGCGGCAGAATCCAGAGGTCTTCGTGTCGGAGTCAGAGGACACAGTGTGGCTCCAGCTTCTCCCCACCTTTCCAGAGTGTTCTTCCCCTTCCCCCGTGTGACTGTCACTCTCCCCAGCCTGGAGTGCCCTCTCCTTGCTGGCTCCAACCTTCAGAGCAGGCTCCAGCCTCAGCTCCTGTGTGGAGCCCTCTGGTACGTGGCCAGCGCCTGATGCCAGTGTCCTCTCATGGACCTGCCTGGTGCTTTTTCCTTCGAAGGGAATAGTAGCATGTAAGCTCTCTGGGGGCTGAAACTGTCTTACCATCTCTGTATCTTCTACAGTAACTAATAGGGTGCCTCGTGTATGGGTGGTACACCTTTTTTTTTTTTTTAAGATTGTTGAATTTACAACAGTCTGAGAAAACCATTTTTAAAAACTTTTATTCTCTCTCTTGGTGGATTTCCTGACATGACTGCTAGCCTGCGAACGGTCTTTGTGTTTGATCACCGTGATTTCATGAGCTTGATTATGGGGCTATTTATTTTAGCATCTGTTTTCTTTTTTTTTTTTTTTTTAAGATTTTATTTATTTATTTGACAGAGAGAGACACAGCGAGAGAGGGAACACAAGCAGGGGGAGTGGGAGAGGGAGAAGCAGGCTTCCCGCCGAGCAGGGAGCCCGATGTGGGGCTCGATCCCAGGACCCTGGGATCATGACCTGAGCCGAAGGCAGATGCTTAACGTCTAGCCACCCAGGCGCCCCGCATCTGTCTTCTTTATACACGAGGAGGGCCACAGTGCAGACTTCCTGCTGGTAGCTTTTTCCTCTCACTTCTTGTCTGCTCACGTCTTGGGTCGTATTGTCTGTGCTGAGAATTGACTCTTGTGGGCTTTGCTCCCGGCCGCCTGCGGCCCGGATTCAAGCTGAACCTTTGCCCCGGTTCCCACACGGAGGTAAAGCCCAGCGGTAGATCCTCTGATCGCTCAGTAGGTGCGGGTGCGGTCACGTGAGGCTCAGTGAGCCTGGTGCATTGTGACCGAGTCTGGCGCAGGAGGTGAGAGGTCTGCAGTCACCTGCTGGGATCTGTACAGCCCTGCTGTGTATTTGCCTCAGAACAGCCCTGGTTATACACTTAGAGTAGGAGATATTGCGGGACAGATGAGACCGCTGGTAGGACAGTGCATCGCCAGATGGTAAACCGCACGAGCAGACACAGAGAGGCAGCGCGGATTGAGGTGTTCAGGTGATGGTCAGCTCCTGTAAGCTGGGAGGGGAGCCTGGCCACCGTGGCCCCGGAGTCTTCCTGTGAGCGGTGGCTCTTGAGGGATGGTGAGGATGAGCCCCTAAACACAAGAAGGAAGTGAAGAGAGGCTGGGAGTGAGAACTCTGGTGGCGCCAGGGGGACCCTCCCCCGGCGGGCGGGCGGGAGTGGGGTGGCTTACCAGATGGCGGGAGTGTGTCAGGTGGGGACTCGCAGTCTACACCTCTGTTGAAAGCTGGTTTCCTTTTGCAGCCTAAAACAAAAAGTTCATAAATAATTTTAAGGGTTACTTTCTCATAGACTTGGTATGATTCTTACAGATGAGAACTGCCCCTTTGACACAAAAATAAAATTGTTCACATTAGGGCTGTTTCTTCAAAGATGTTGGCTGGGGCCACAGGGTTGGGATATTTGGGTCAGGTCTGGTGACCCCGTCCTGTGACGAGGAACCCCCAGGGCATGGAGCCCACGTTAGTGTAGCGAGGGGTGGGCTGGGGCCAGGCCTTGCAGGGGTGCCACCTCTCAGCAGCTTCCTCGGGACTGAAGACTGGAAGTCAGGGGAGGGTGTGGGGATGTTTGTTTTTTCCTTTGTTGTTTATCTGGAGCAGTGGTTTTTAAGCAAGGCAGTTTTGCCTTCCAGGGGACATTTGGCAGTGTCTGGAGACACTTTTGGTTGTCACATCTGGAGGTGAGGTGGTGGGGGCGCTCAGCTCAACATCCTGTTTTGCCCAGGACGCCCCTGTGACAGAGAGTGACCCACCAGAAGGTCAGCCGTGCTGGGGTCAGAGAGCCCTGATCTGGTGTCACGGTTTCTCTTCTTTTTCCTCCGTGCCTGTTCGGCACTTGCTTTTAGAACCTTATGTCTCCTCCCTTACTCGTCAGAGGCAGCCGCATGTTCCGATCTAACATGGAACCCACGTCCTGGGGTCTGGGGGGCCAAGTCTGTGTGTCTAACGGCGCCCTTGACTTGTCCCCCGGCCCTCTGAGCTGGGAGTCTCTGCTCTGGGGCTGCAGTGAGGTTTCTTGTCACCGGCCACCTTATGGTATTGTCCCGAGATCAGCCCGCCGAGCTCCTCCCTAACCGGACCGTACTGGAATGTGATGTTGCCGCCTCCGGGGACCGAGTGGGAGGCCAGCCCTCTGCTAGAAAGGCCAGAGCACACCTGTGTGGAGACGCGGGGCCCCAGAGCACGGGGGCGGGGGGGGCAGCCTGGTCAGCGTCACCGCCTGCTCCTGGGGTGCGGAGCAAGAGGAGGGGGTGGCCAAGTGCCCGGCGTGGTGGAACAGCCTCCCCCCGTGGGCCGGCCCCGGGGCTTATCCACTCAGTACTGAGAGGGCACCTAAAGGAAGGGTTACCACCCTCCCCGTACAGCCGCCCTCCGCCGTCTGCTTCCCCGGGTGGAAAAAAGCAAGTGCGGTCTGCGAGCGCCGGTGCACCCCTCCCCCGGGAGGCCGCGTGGGGGGTAGTAGGAGGGGCCGGCTGTGATTGCATTCATGGAAATACGCCTGCGAGGAGCTGAGCTGAGCGGCACAGCCAAGTGTCAGCCGGGCGGCAGCTCCGCGGCCATCTCTGTCCCCGCCAGCCTCGGCGCCCTCTCCGCCCTCGGTTTCCACTTGGCTTTCGTTTCCTCGCTGCCTCCTCTGCCCTGGCTGTGCGGGCACACATGCTGTGCTTGCTCCGTCCCTCCGTCCGCCTGGGGCAGTGGGGGCACGCGGGAGCCTGGGACGGTGTGGTCGCAGTGCCAGCCCACCATGGCCTCTGAAGCGGAGAGCTGCCAGCTTCCCAGGCTTTGACGGGGGCTGCCGGGACGCTGGGGCTGCAGGAGAGGGGACTCGCCTTGGGTAAGAGGCCGGGTGGATGGCGCGTGGAGAGCATCCTGCGGAGTACGCGGACCCCGCTCTGTTATGCTTTGCTGCCAGCCTGTCCCGCCGTGCGCGCCGCCGAGCGGGTGCACGCAGCCGCTGGCTGTCTGCATGACTGCCTTGTGGTTTTGCGTTCTGCTCTCTCCTCCTAGGGCTTTTCCACTGGCTCCTTGGAGGTAGATGTTCAAATATGCAGTGTGGTTTCTTCTAGGCCTGAGGTTCAGGAACAAGCTGATCACCAATTTTGGTGGCCCTGCTTCAGTGAGGTGAGAAATAGGACAGCAGGAAGCAGAGAGACAGACTCAGGGCGATCCTCTCCCCTCTGGATCCACCCCGTGAGTCTCTGTTTGACTCTGAGTACTTTGGAACCATCCCTGGGTTTGGGTAGCCCTCCTTCCAGCAATACACCCAGAAAAGGAGTTGGAATTGCACATTTCATTTGATCGTAGGGGCCCATTCCCGTGATTAGACGGACCGAGAATGGTTTAGTGTGCCAAAAAATGAAGGGTTTTACGAAGAGCTGGCAAACAAATAGGTTTTAGGAACAGGTGAAGTGAGAGAGAACTGACTGATGTCCCCACCGAGCCCCTGTCCTGGACTGAAAGGGGTGTGGCCGCACAGCCGCCCAGCGGGAGGGTGACTGCAGCCGGGGCGGGGCTGGGGGGTCTGGAGTCCCTTCCCTCAGGAGAAAGGGGGGCAAGCACAGATGACTTGGTCTGTCTGGTGGGGTAGGGAATTCCCAGGCTTTCCCCGAGAGCTGAGCACTCTGCCTCCGTCTCAAGGAGGCCAGGCGAGAAAATGGTTCTCCCCTGTGGAGCTGCTTCCAGCTCTGCTTTCCGTTCCTGTGATCCTTTCAGCTTGCAGACAGAGATTGGAAGTCTGAATGCCAGGAAGAATCCTGCTGCAAAACTCCAGCTGGATCAGATCTTACCACTGCCAGGCTTTAGAAAAGGTGGAGAGGGTTTTTAAACCATTGTTTTCTAGTTTTTACCTTTAATTGAAGGCAGATGTTAATTTTGTTTTTCTAAACCAAACTTTTAGGATAGAGTATTATGACTTCGTTCCTTTTACTACCTTTAAATATGACCTCATTTCCCTTTGGTTGGCTGGTTACTGCTGGAGTTTTAGGATTTATTAAATAAAATGTGTCATTTCCCTTCTGTGTGTAAGGTAAGATGATAGAATACCTTGTTTTTTCTAAAACAGTTTATGGGGCTGTTTGGGGTTTTGTTTTGTTTTAAGATTTTATTTATTTATTTGACAGAGAGAGACACAGTGAGAGAGGGAACACAAGCAGGGGGAGTGGGAGAGGGAGAAGCAGGCTTCCCGCCGAGCAGGGAGCCCGATGCGGGGCTCGATCCCAGGACCCCGGGATCATGACCCGAGCCGAAGGCAGACGCTTAACGACTTAGCCAACCTGGGCGCCCCATGGCGGTTTTTTTTTTAATAAAGCTTTTATTTTTAAGTAATCTCTATACCCAGCGTAGGGCTCAAACTCACAATCCTGAGATCACGAGTCGCGTGGCCCCACCGACTGAGCCGGCTGGGCATCTGTGGGGCTGTTTCATAGGTGTTCTCTCATTTGAGAAGGGCCGTGATGTTGACAGGCCCATTCCATTTGGGGCAGGGTGAGGTGGTAGTTGGCCCGAGACCCCAGAACTACCTAGGCGAGGACAACCCCCAGCAGGTGTCCCCCCCTCCCACCCCCAACCCCAGGTAGCTTCTCCTCTGGACTAAGGAGGCTTGAGTCATTCAGGCAGTGGTTAGATGAGCCGACTCCAAGACTGAGGTGAGAACAGAGTTTTTCTTAAAGATGCCGAAAATGGTAATAAAATCATTAATGTACCTGTCCTTCCTCCTAAGTAGGAGACTGGGTGGCTTTTGTGTGGAAAGAATTTAAACTGGAAGAGTAAATTTTCGCATTGGCAGTTTGCTAGAAGGAGCCTCTGGCCTCTCTGTGTTGAATATCAGTTATGGGAGCCACATGCTAATTTCACTAGCATTTCACTCTTTCTAGTCCACGGTTTGTACGCAAATTCCTTTAAAATCTAGGCGGGGCCGCCTGGGTGGCTCAGTCGGTTGAGCGTCTGACTCTTGGTTTCGGCTCAGGTCGTGATCTCAGGGTCATGAGATCGAGCCCTGCACTCAGCTCAGAGTCTGGTTGAGACTGTCCCTCCCTCTGCTGCTCCTTCCACTCTCTCCCCACCTCTCTCTAAAAAATAAATAAATAAATAAATAAATCTTTTAAAAAATAAAATCTCCTAGGCCATAAATTGGTGGTGAGATACTTTATAAGTGTCAGGGGAGACGAGTACAGTAAGCAGAAATCAGGAAGTCAAGATAGTGCTATTAACTTTTTGTAGATTTAGTTTATTTTTAGTTATGGTAAAGTACACACAAAATAAAATTTATCATTTTAAGCATACGGTTCAGTAGCATTGTGGATATTCAGTGTTGTGCAACCAGTCTTCAGAAGTTTCCATCTTGTAAAACGGAAACTCCGTCCCCAGTCAGCACCACCTCCCCAGCTCCCTGCCCCCAGCCCCTGGCAGCCTCCATCCTACTCTGTGTCTCTGGATTTGGCTGCTCTGGGGACCTCACAGAAGTGGAATCCTACAGCATGTGGCCTTTTATGACTGGCTGATTTCACTGAGCATGCTGTCCTCAAGCTTCATCCGTGTTGCAGCAGGAGTCAGGCTTTCTTTCCTTCTCGAGGTGGAATAATACTGTATTCAGTTTTAGAAAGGATTGCCATGGTCTTGACTTTAGGAGGAAGGAAAAGTCGTTGGTTTTCTAAAGTTGGCAGACTTTCTGTAAAGGTCTGACGTGATCACAGGCACTGTTGGTTCATGGGTGCCACCAAGTTTCGGGCTTTGGTCCTATCTATGTGCTCTTGGTTTCCCTCCCTTGCCCTCTGGTCATGTTGGCTGTCCTGAGGCCTGTCTCTGAATTTGAGGCTTTCATTGCAATTCCTTAGTCATTACAGCTGTTTGTTTTCCATATCCCATTGTTGCCCCTTACCTGAGAGATGCTGTGGATGTTGGTTGCGTTCTTATCCCCCAGGTATACCAACGTCAGCTAGGAATGGAGAGTTTTGTGGAAGTTTGCTAAATGTTGGTCTCCAACACCTGAGTTCTTTCTAGTCTCTTGAATCTTTCACATTGTAAGTCACTGGGATTTCCTGGGAGACCAGATGACTCACCCCCATAGGGTGGGGCAGCATGAGGCATCTAACTGGTAGGATCTGCACAAGTACGAGGTTGGTAAATGCAGGCCCTTTGACCTTTAAGTCTCTGGACTTCACCCCCATGAACAGTTTCCCAGATTGGCGCTCTTGAGCCCGAAAGCTGTTTGTAAATAGCTGTGTTCTCTCTAGAGCTGGGAGCAGTTTCTAGAGAGGGTGTAAGAAAGCACGGTACTTTACTTTGCCACTGCTGCTCCTGTTTTAGCTGGGGCTTACAGTTCGGTGTCTGAGGCTGTGTGTTTTCAGTTCCATAAAACATACACGTCTGTAAAGGGTTTGGACTTGCTTATTCAAGGGGGTACCTCTTGTACCCGTGCTCCGGAGAGCTGGGAGAGTGTCTGGACACTGATGCCCTCCCTGGCCCGGGTGGGAACTTGGACTAGGGTGTTCTCTCCTGTTTACCTTCTCCAGGCGTGGGGGAAAGGAAGGGCCTTTCTAGATTCTTGGCCTCACTTCTTAAAACATTTCCCTGCTGTGCTGGTTTAAATTTGGACCCCTCTTATCCACTCAAAGGCAGGGGCTATATATAAGAAGGGCGACGGTTGATGATTATGGTTGGAAAAACAAGGCAAGTGGTGTGTTTTAGAGCTAGGCAGAGGGACCTGGTATTGCTGGATGACCTCTGAGAGTGGTGTCTCGGTCCTAAAGCACATCTTTAACACTCCTGGGGATGTAGGACTGAGTGGTCCATTTTGGCAGGCGGCTGCCTGTGTTCCTGCTGAGCAGAAACTGCTCTCAGAAGAACTGCTTTTTTGATTGAACTTCATGGCCCATCGCTGGGCACCTGCTCCTGGCTGCTGAGTGGGGGGGGGGGGGGGGGCGGCCGAAGGGGGAGCAGCTGAGCGGAGCGCGATTGCCGCCATGTGCTTGTTTATGGGAGCTGTCCCTTTAAGACAGTCCTCCTTTGTATGTGCTGGATGGAGCACATTTCAGCTCTGGGCTTCTGCCGACTGGTAAAATCTGCAGAGCAACATTTAAAGAAAGAAAGAAATGGAAGCTTCCCTTGTGTGGCTTTTCTATTCACAGCTGAGCACAATGGTCCCTTGTCCGCACTCTAATCCCCTCCCTTGAACTGGAACCCCTGCAAGGGACTGGGGAGGGACTGGACTGGCTCCCTTGCTGGAAGGGGGACACCTTGTAAATTAACCTTTGCAGGAGAGAATTCCCAAGGCCTCTAGACCCCCAGGCGCTCTGCTCCCCATCTTTTGTGCTTGGGCTGCTGCCTCCCTGGTTGCCATTCTTTTCGGGAGAAGGGGGCCTAGGCGGCTTCCTGGCACAGAAGCGTGGCTGCAGCACGTGGCAGCCGGGGGAGGGGGGAGTTGTTTGTTTCTCTGCCATCTGGCCCATCAGCCGAGCTTCTCCAGTTTAGCCCTCTTGGCTTCGAGCGAAAGCCACGGCACTGGTACGTGCCCTACCTGGGGCCCAGGCTGCTTTCCAGGCACGTGGGGAGTGGGGGGTGCGCGCAGCTGTGCCTTCCCTTCCTGCCCCGGCCGCGGCCTGCCCGATCCTGGGATCCTGGGGGTCGCTCACCCCTCTCCCTCTCCAGCCACGGTTTTGATTCTTTCTGCTGTTAGGTGAAATGAAGCATTTTCTCCATGGCATTTACTTTCCTCCTGGGCAGTGCGAGTGACGGCTTGAAGTGACGAGGTGACCTTACCTCCATGAGTTTAAGCGCGGGAGGTATGTGTGTTAGGGTGCTGGATTTTTCCTGGTCTCAGGGAAGAACTCTAGAAAGATGAGAGGGAAACCTGCCCTTCTTTAAAAGAAGTTCTCAGATGGTTTGCTGAACCCTAAGGCAAGCAGCGCCGTGATTTAAGGTGGCTAAGGGTGGAATGCAGCGGGGGTTTAGAGATGCTGTGGTTAATGTCAGGAGGCCGCATCGAAGCCTTTGTGAATACATGTCTTGTTTATTCTCACTGCAAATTAGCCAGCCGCTGCCTCCTCCTGACCACCAGGACGTAGAAGGCCTGTCTTTTCTAGGAACCATAGATGAACATTTTTATTTTTCACTTTAGAAGTGCGATACTGGCACCTGGATGGCTCAGGTCCTGATCCTGGCGTCCTGGGCTCCCTGCTTCTCCCTCTCCCTCTGCCCGGCCCCACCTCAGGCTCTCTTGTGCACACTCTTTGTCTTTCAGATAAATAAATAAAACCTTTTTTAAAAATTGCAGTGGTACCTTCGTGTATTTTTTTTAAAGCAAGTATTCAAAGGACCCATCTCTCTATTCCCAGACCCATTCCCCAGAAGCAACCGCTGGTAATTAACTTTTTCTGGCTTTTATCTTCTGGTAGATGCTGCCAAGTGCATATTAATATTCTCATCCCACTGATGATTTTATCAAGTCGGAGATGGTCTCTTGACCTCTTCCACGTCACATCATTCTCCTCTTCACACTCTCGCTGTCGATTTTTGATGGCTTACCAGTTTTTGGTTCCTTTGTTTTCACTTTTGGAACTTCCATACACATATTTACAACTTCGTTTTCCTGTTCGTTGATCTTTTACCTCTGTCCCTGCTTTTGTAAGCAGGTGCCGTGGGGACATCCCCCACCCCCTGCCTTTCTGTTTGTTCCCTGGTTCTGGCCTTCACCATCGGTAAGGCATGATTTAGAGTAGCCTTCATGCTGCGTCTGCAGGTTGACTCTAGAAGTTGACAAGCGTGCGCAGCACCCACAGGATGCACTTGCTGCTCAGCCTGGAGCTCTCTCGGGAGCCGTTCCCAGCACTGACCAGTGCACTCTGCTCTCTCGCCTCCCCCGAACGCTGCCGGCTGTGGCTCGCTCATGATGCCCTTTAGTTGTTGCTCTGCTTCCAGTGATCCTCTTTATTCTGTTGAGAGAAGGCCCCGGGGTGCCTCCACATATTATAAATACTTCTCCGTTGTCTTCCCATTCCTTCTCTGGGATGAGCTGCTTGCGGGTGGCCGGGCGGCTTCCTGTCCACGCGCAAGAGCATGTGTGTTCTCCTCCAGCTCCCGAGGCTGCTCCTTCCCCGTCCTTGTGCGCGCATCTTCCTCCTCCTGAACGAGCTAAACTTTGAGTCCTCCTGTGCCTGCAATGATTCTGTTTTGTCCTCCACAGTGACTGCGAATTAATTCTAGGGCCAAAGTCATTTTTATTTAGACCCTCGAAAGCCCCTCCTCTGTCTCCCAGTCCACTGTTACACCGCCGCCTCCTTTCTCTTCCTGCTCATGGAGGCTTTAGGATCATCTTGAATCCTCCAACTTCTGAGTTTTTACAATGGCTGTTTTCCTGAGTGAGTCCATTTCTGCTTCTGTCTTCAGGTCTTTTTTGCTCTTTATTCTGCAGGTGCCTCACCTTTATCTTTTAACCCCTTTTTGATAGGGGGAGGCTGAGGGACAAAAATAGGCTTAATTTCCAGGTGTGTATTGTTTAACTCTCCCTTTTCCAGAGTGTTCTGTTCTTCCGAAGTTTTCTTTTGTTCTGCTCCAGGGTGGGTTTTCTGTTCCCTGCCTTGCTGGTTCTCATTTGGCCTGTAGGTTCTGCCATCTCTGTGGGTGTAAGAAAGACGCAGTGGACAGTAGGTTAAATGGGAGCTCCGTGTGTGGGGCGGGCCTCGTGTGTAGCGAGGCTCTGCTTTCGTCTGGCTGGGTGTGAACCGACTTTGCTGTAAGGACAGTACCAGGTCTCCCGGCTTGGCTGCCCGCTCAGTTGTTTTGTTAGGCCGAGGGCACTGACATTCACAGTCTGTGCTGTGTCAGGCACTGTGCCGGGCTCTGCAGACATGGCCATGATGGGCACCCCAGGGCCCTGCGCCCACAGAGTTTGCCTTCCAGAAGGAGGAGTTGGCACTCTGCTCTCTCTGTCCCAGAAGTTAGTTGAAATCTCTTCTGCCAGTGGGTCCTCTCCCTGGACGTTTCGATGTTGTAGGTTTATAGCTTTTAAAAAGTTCCTTTACTGGGCGCCTGGGTGGCTCAGTTGGTTAAGCGACTGCCTTCGGCTCAGGTCATGATCCTGGAGTCCCGGGATCGAGTCCCGCATGGGGCTCCCTGCTCGGCGGGGAGTCTGCTTCTCCCTCTGACCCTCCCCCCTCTCATGTGCTTTCTCTCTCATTCTCTCTCTCTCAAATAAATAAATAAATAAATCTTTAAAAAAAAAAAAAGTTCCTTTACTGTTTCCAGAATAGTATCTTGGCAGGTAGAGGATCGGCTGCAGTTCTGAATTTGTAACACAGAAACTAGATTGTGACCTTCTCGAAGAATGGTTGTGTGTGAATGCTAACCTGGACCGGGTGGGTGCTGAGGTTCTCGAAAGAAAGCAACCACAGAGATTTCCCGATCTGGAATGAGAAACATTGGTTTCTCGGGGCACACAGCAAGTCTTGAGATGTAAATTTTCTACACGCTGGGTCTGTTTTTCATCACCCTCATTCCGAGGGCCTTAGTCTAGCCTCCGCTTGGGTAGGGATGCGTTGATCTGGTTAAGCTTCACAAGCACAGCCTGGTTACTCTCCCCCTTGGAACAGCTATTAAAAATGAACTTTTGGGCGCCTGTGCGGCTCAGTCATTAAGCGTCTGCCTTCGGCTCAGGTCATGATCCCAGGGTCCTGGGATCGAGCCCCGCATCGGGCTCCCTCTCCCACTCCCGCTGCTTGTGTTCCTGCTCTCGCTATCTCTCTGTCAAATAAATAAATAGAATCTTAAAAAAAAAAAAAAAAAAAAGAACTTTTGCCTCAAATTTTCAAGACCATGTTATGTTAGAATGAATATTTGTCTCCTAGAACCTGAGGAAATTATTTTTTTTTTTTAAAGATTTTATTTATTTATTTGACAGAGAGAGACATAGCGAGAGCAGGAACACAAGCAGGGGGAATGGGAGAGGGAGAAGCAGGCTTCCTGCGAAGCAGGGAGCCCGATGTGGGGCTCAATCCCAGGACCCTGGGACCATGACCTGAGCCGAAGGCAGATGCTTAACGACTGAGCCACCCAGGCGCCCCGAGGAAATTATTTCTTAAAGGGATCTTCCAGTCTTCATGGACTAGAAAATCTGCTCTGTGAAATCCAGAAAAACTGGAATAAACTCCTTTAAGTGTGTGTGCTTTTCTCAAGAATGGAGTCTGTGTTGTTTCTCAGAGTGGTGTTCGCTCTAACTGGAGCTGACTTGTCACTGGCCCAGCGGTTCAGGCAGCCCTGGTGAGCATTCCCTCGGAGTTCCCAGGGATGCGGCGAGGTCACTCTGAGAAGGTGACCTGGGCTGGCTTTCCGTCGTCTGCCGGAACCCTCCAGCCTCTGATGATGGTGCTTCCTACTGTAGGACTCAGAGTCTTAGTTAGGCTGGGACATTTCACAGCCACTGGGAAGAAAACGAAGGGTAAAATGATAGAAAATGTCAGGGGCTGTCACATGAAGAAGGTACATTTCTGGTACTGTTGTATATGGAGAAGATCGGGTCGTGATAGCAAATGCATTTTTTAGTGCATCTTGGGGAAGTTTAAAAGGTAGTTTTCTAGAGAAGGGTTAGGGGAACGCTGGGTAAAAAAAAGAAAAGTTAGGGGCACCTGGGTGGCTTAGTCGGTTGAGTGTCCAACTCTTGGTCTCGGCTCAGGTCTGGATCTCAGGGTTGTGGCTTCCAGCCCTGCGTTGGACTCCATGCTGGGGGTGCAGCCTACTTAAAAAAAAAAGCCAGCTTATCTAATGGAGGTGATTTACCTGTGGCTGTAGACATCATTGTCTGTTGTTTCTACCCTGTTGTTGTCTTCCATGATTTTTATGAAATATTTGGGGAAAGTAACTGGTCTCTGAATGCAGTAAAGTCTCAGTGTCACAGAAAGAGAGTTGTGGGTCCTGCGCTTTCAAGCAGAGCTGTTGTTCCAGGTCCATGCTGTCCAGTAGAAATGTAGTCTGAGCCACAAAATGCAGCGTTACTTTCTCGTAGCCCACGTGAGATCAATTAAAATAGTATATTTTATTTATCAAGTAACGAGTTCAATGTGTAATCAATATAAAGTATTGTTAAGGAGATATTCTACCTTTTCGTATAAAGTCTGGCGTGTATTTTATACATATAGTCCACCTCAGTCTGGCTTAGTCACGTTTCAGGTGCTTAGTGGTCACCGTATCACGGTGCGGTTCTAACTCACGCGGGCCCCTGCCGAGTCTAGAAGCATCCTGTGCTGCCCCTTCCGTCCGGCCACACCGGTGCCTTTTGCTTTTGCTTTTGCCCAGAAGGAAACAGGAGCCAACAGTTTGCAGCTCCCGTGAAGCCCCAGGCGGGCTCTGAGGCACCTTCTCTGGTGGACCCCGACCGTTCGGCAGCCCGCGGTGGCGTGTGCCTGCTTTACCGCCGATGACATGGGGCCCGGACGGGCTGACCTGTGTAAGGCACCCCTACGTGGGGTGTGGCGGGTTGGAGCCAGGATTTAACCCCGGGCTTTCCGGACGCGAGTGCTTGTGTTCCCCTCTGACCGCATGGCTTTGCCCAGCATGTTCAGAAGGGTCCTCTGAGGGAGCTGTTGTCCCAAGCCCCTGTTCCTGTAGGTGAGGAGGTGCAGCCTCAGAGGGGGACGTGTCTCGTGGTGAGAACTGTGACCGGGAGCTCAGTGACTCTGTTGTCAGGATGAGAGCTCATGAAAACATAGTCAGAAGCGTGTAAAGCAGAGAGCAGAGTCTCCATAACCCAGTCCCTAGAGCCGAGCGCTCAGTTGGGGTATATCCTTCTAGATTTTTTTCTCTGTACGTGTCTAGTCTGTCCCCTCCCCCTCCAGAAATGGCACAAAAGTGCTCACGTTGTTTTGCAAGTACCACCCCCTCCCCACTTCAGGGAGTCGTGGAAGTGGTTCCGGTCAGGGGCGGGGGTCCAGTGAGGGGGCTGAGGCCACGAGACTCGGGCTCACCGGGGGCCTGAAGTGTCCCCACTATCAGGGCTGAAGATGGCCGGGGCTCGGCTGACAGTGCCCTCGTATCCCTGGCCAGCCTCATCTGACCTCAGGCTGCCTTTTCTCGCGTTTCCATGGCAAGTGCTCCTTCAGCGAGCTTTTCTCTGTGAGCAGGATGCTCTCTTCCTTTGCTGAAGCTGAGGGAGAATGGGGGCCAGAGCTGTCCCCATTTCCAAAATGGGCTTCTGGTTTCTTCCATGGCATCCTTGTCCTTTTGTGGTCTCTGGAGTCTGTTTATTTTTGGTGAGATAAAGCTTTCTTAGTAACTTTTCCCTCCTTTCTTGTAGTTCCCAGTGACCTGACTGTAGAGGAGCGTCAGGAACTGGAGAACATCCGGCGGAGAAAGCAGGAACTACTGGCCGACATTCAGGTAGGAGGTCACAGCGGTGACGCGTGCGGTGTGACAGGTGTCCTGTTCTACAAAGAGTCTCCTCGTGACATCTTCTGAGTTGACCCCAGCCCAGCTCTGAGCAGGGTGTAGTTCCTGACAGTCACCTTGGTTTCACCAGTGGGAAGAGGGAAGCTGAGGTTAGCTGGTTTGTGAAGCCCACACCCAGCTGGTCACTTGTCAGAACGAGGTGACCCTAGGCCCGCTGACTCCCAAGCGGGCTTCTCACTGCCGAGTGGGGCATGGGTGAGGGCTCAGGTGCTTGGAACGCGGACTTCGGGTTAAGCTAGACCCACGTCCGGTCCTGGCTCTGCCTCTTCCCAGAGGAGCGATCTCAGATAAAAGGATTCTTTGAACTTCAGCTTCTTTAGCTGTGAGATAAGAATGAAAGCACCTGTTGATAGGTTGCTGTCAGGGTTAAATGAGGCCCTGTTCCTACGAGATGCTTCACCAGCGAACGCTGTTTCATCAGTGTTTCTAAAGATCCTTTGCGGTACTGCGAAGCCTTGTAGGACATAAGTCATAGAAGCCATTGGTTAGATTATTTTACCCTTGGGGCAGCAGATGTTATTCTTGTAGAATTCTTTGTAAAACATTTGGGAGCTTGGGGGTGGGGAGGGGAGGGAGGGGACATACCCTGGAATCCCAAAGCTGCAGAGTGTGGAAAGACTTGCTCCAGTGTTGGCTTCAGTATGATTTGATCATTTGCACTAATTCTTAGATTCCTATTTCACTGGTAAATGCTAGGAAATCTTAGCAGTTCTTCACTCAAACCCCCTTCACCGGGACTGTCCATTCGGAGGGTCTGCCACACCTGTGCGGTGGGGGGAGGCAGGAGCTTGGGTTGGATGTTCCCGATGCCCGCCGCTGGGGGGCAGCGTTGGCCCAGCCCAAGCGCCTCTGGCCTGGCGGGCTGGGTGTGTGGGTCATTCATCCCAACTCCTCAAGCACACTCGCTTCGCAGGCTGCCGAGATGCTCTGACCGACCGATCGAGGCAGCCACCTTTCAGTGGGAAAATACGTATTTTACATAGTGTCTGTGATTATAAGCTTCCCTAGACAGTAAACTCCTTGACGTCAGGAGCTGTCTTTTTCACCTGTGGATTCCCTGGAATGTGTACTATCTGGTAGGAGCCCAATAAATATTTGTCGAATAAATGAATTTTCCAAACGTTAAAGATTTTTTTTTTCTGACTTATTTTATTTGATTTTGGTTTACTTTATCTTGTTTTTTGATGGAGGGAGTTATGGGAGCTGTTAGAGGGGCTCCTCTCCCTTGCTTCGGCCCCTCCTGGTAATTCTGGACTGTCTGTTTTGTAGAGGCTCAAGGATGAGATAGCAGAGGTAGCTAATGAAATTGAAAACCTCGGGTCCACAGAGGAAAGGTGAGTCCGTCCAGCCGGCTGCTGGGTGGTGCGGCTGCGACCTCGCCGAGCACCGGCCTGTGCTTGTGGCCTGTGAACAGAGGGAGCACTTTCTGTCCTCGGTCCCTAGCAAGCACACACGTCACCATGTTTTCTGTCCTCCCCCCTTCAGTGCAGGGGCTCCAGCAGGTGAGGGCCTCTCACGTTATTGCAGATGTTGAACCAGAGAACTCCGAAGGCCCCCCAAACCTGAAACAGCCCTGAAATGACTGTGCGAACTGGTGTTTCTTCCCTCTGCCATCCACTGTGTTTGCGTTGTAGTTTGTGCTTTTCCTTTGTGTCAAGGAAAAGCTTAATGCTGCTCGCACCAGTTTTGAAGGCTGGAGCGCCCAGCTGTGTCTGGGTGCAGCTGGGGGCTCACTCGTGCCTCCCGTACGCTTGGGAGCAGAGCGCGGACATGGGCATTATAGGGCAACGTGACGGGGACTGTTCGCAGGGTACCGGCAAGAGGCATCAGCGACCTCCAGAGTTTAGTTTTGAATGGGGTTCCCAGACCGTTTTCTAAGTACTTAATGCACTAACTGGGCTGTTTCTAGCTCACTACATGTCTGTATTTTTCTAAGCCTAAGTCCCCAGTCTGGCTTCCTAAGACCATTTGAGTTTGTTATTTTAAGTGGGTGTGGGCGGTGCCGTTAGAGATTAGTGAAGCCGCGCGGTCTACGGAAAATGGCCAGCTCATCACTTCCAGGCTTTCTATTGTCAGTTTGGGATTATAGCTTTCTTAACTTTACACTTAAAAAAATTGTAGCTTTAAAGCAGTGGTTACATTGGAGTTTATCAGAATTTAAAACTTCTGCTCTTAAAGATACTATGAAAAGAAACAGGTGAGCCACAGACAAGGAGAAGCATTTGCAGTAGTGTGTCTGAAAAAGGGCTGGTATCCAGAATATCTAGGTGAAGAGCACTTGCAACTCGGTGACAAGAAGACAGCCCAGAACTAAGAGTGGGCCTGGGGCCCGTGGTGTCGGTGAGCCGGCGTCCTTCTCGTCATGTGCCGGCAGCACTTACGACCTTCTCGAGTTGCGTGGCCCCACCTGCAGGCCACTGGCACGCTGGCTGGCGGGCACAGGGAGGGCAGCCTGTCGCTCACGCAGCACACCCTCGCTGGGTGGTAAAAGTGTTCTAAACCCGGTCATGGTGATGGCTGCACAACTTCGTAAGCTTACTAAAAATCGTTCACATGTACCATTAAAATGGGTCTGTTGTGTGATACGTACCTGATACCTGGATAAAGTTTTTTTAAAAAGTCACGTTAAAAGAAAAGCCCTGGGGTAGAAGGAACAAATGGATGTGGGGCTGGGGTTAGGATTTCAGCTGACCTTCCACGCGTAGGCTAAGTATTCCCACGCTCTCCTGATAGTGCTTTCGAGACCCCCTACAAGTCCGTGGGTGCAGGTGGGAATGACATTCGTCTCTGCCAGCCTCCCGACTGCCTGGAGGACTGACATGGCTGTGTTGGTTGCTTTTCAGGAAAAACATGCAGAGGAACAAACAGGTAGCCATGGGCAGGAAAAAGTTTAACATGGACCCTAAAAAGGTGAGCGAGAGGGTGCTGCCGGAGCCCTCGGCTCTAAGATGGGGTGGCTGCGGGCTCAGCTAGAGCCCGGTGCTGTCCGTCACAGCTCCGGCCCTTCCGTAGAGCACACGTCCCATTGTCACGTCCTCAGCCCCGGCTCCCCAGCTGGGACTCCCCTGACCCTGCATGTCCATTGCCAAGTATTTATTAGATACTCCTGTGTGTCTAGATTCCCACATCCGTCCTTCCTCTGCCCTTTCCCCTCCTTCCTAGAGGTTTCCAGGGTGAGTGTCATTGGCATCCTTGTTGTGTCTTCTAGGGGATACAGTTCTTAATAGAGAATGACCTGCTGAAGAATACTTGTGAGGACATTGCCCAGTTCTTGTACAAAGGGGAAGGCCTCAACAAAACCGCCATTGGTGACTACCTGGGGGAGAGGTGAGGCCTAGGGGGACGCCAGTGGCAGAGCGGCTTGGTCAGGAGTGCCAGCATGCTCCCTGTCCCCGAAGAGAGCTCTGTCCTGAAGCGGCTGAGTGCAGGGGAACAGTGGCTGGTGTTACGGAGGCATGGGGACAGAGGGACGTGGGCTTCTTCCTCACTGGGTGTGGAGGCGGCGGGACCGCGGGACTCAGCAGGGAAAGATCCTGGCTGGGGCTGGACGGCTTGGATTCTCAGGCTCGGTGTCTGACTTCCGCTCCCCTCCCCCATCTTTTGTTTTTCCTGCTAGAGACGAGTTTAATATCCAGGTTCTTCATGCATTTGTGGAGTTACATGAGTTCACTGACCTTAACCTTGTCCAGGCGCTACGGTGAGTGCGTTTGGGGAGGGCACCCTGGAAGGTGGGAGAGGCCGGTCTCTGAGGCTGCGTCTGTCCTGTGTGGCGTTTTGGTGAAAGGATATTTTGGGGGCTCTACTGGACATCCTGAAGAGCCTGTGACCGAGAGGGTTGGATGGTTAAAGAGAACAGAATGACACCGCGTCCTGAAGGCAAATTTTGCAAAACTCTTCTTCATGCATTTCATTTGGGAAATTTCACTGGGAAATTGGTGAATGTTTACATTTTGAAATTTTTTCTCATTTTCAGTTTAGAAGGCCCTTTAATCCCCTGCCCTAGAATAAGAAGTCAGTAGCTGTTCACTTCATCTCAGAAGGAGAGTAAATTTTCTTTTTTTACTAAATCTTTTTTTTTTTTTTTAATTTATTTATTTGAGAGAGAGAGAATGAGAGAGAGCGAGTACATGGGAGGGGGGAGGGTCCGAGGGAGAAGCAGACTCCCCGCCGAGCAGGGAGCCCGACGCGGGACTCGATCCAGGGACTCCAGGATCGTGACCTGAGCCGAAGGCAGTCGCTTAACCAACTGAGCCACCCAGGCGCCCCTAAATCTTTTTTTTTTAAGATTTATTTATTTGAGAGAGAGAGTGCACACTCATGCACACACACGTGCAAAGGCAGGGGAGGGGCGGTGGGAGCGGCAATGAGAATCCCAAGCAGACTCCACTGAGTATGGTGCCCCAGGTGGGACTCCATCTTGTGACCCATGAGCCAAAACCAAGGTGCCCAGCCGACTGAACCAGCCGGGTGCCCCCATTTTTACTAAATCTTTTGAGACACTGCTCCTCGGTGACCTCGCTGCTGGGGTGTCAACAGCATCAACTTTTGTGTTGCTGTTCGGGTAGGTGAAAGTAAAGCACAGTGAGACCTACTGGCCATGGGTCTCTCTTTGACTTGAAGGGATCAATTGTGAATATTCTGATAGAAAAATTTTCTCCTTTTCTGCCACCTGATCTTGTTTTCCGGAGATGGGAGCTCATTAACCTGAGCACTATTTCTATTTCAGTCTTGTGTATTCATCTGAGGAGGAGAACCATTCTCTTACACAAGAAAATCTTAATTTTTCACGTTTTCTTAAATACCTTACCTTTGACTAAGAGAACCGTGATGTAGAACTGTAAGCTTGCACCTGCTCTCAGAGCTGTGGGAGAAGAAGCCCCATGCCAGTGGGTCCCCTTTTGCCCTTTTGTATTAAAACCCATGGAAGCGTAGCACCCGTTCCCGGAGAAGTGAGCGGTGCCTCCGAGCCCCAGCCCCGTGACACACCTGTCCTCCCCACTTAGGCAGTTCCTGTGGAGCTTCCGGCTGCCGGGGGAGGCCCAGAAGATTGACCGGATGATGGAGGCGTTTGCCCAGCGCTATTGCCAGTGTAATATTGGGGTGTTCCAGTCCACAGGTAGGGCAGCCGCATGCCCCGCTGACAGCCGGCCTTTCACACGAGTCTTTCTGGGCACTAGGTAGTTTCCAAAACAACAGGGCCTTGGTTCATGCCAAGAACATTGAGTTAAATGGTAGCTATGATAGTAAAAAGCTGGGAATGTTCCAGAAGTCCAGGGAGTAGGAATAAGGGGGTGGGAATGTAAGTTGGAGTAGCTGAGACATAGGCAATGTGCACCTATTAAAAGTCATGTTCTTCGTCTCTGTGGCTCACTTACCTTGTAAGTGGAAGTTTGGTAAGTACAGCTTAGGAAGTGCAGTCGGTAATACTGTAATCATGCTGCGTGGTGACGGGTGGTGAGCACGTTTACGGTGGGGAGCGCGGAGTGACCCACGATGTTCTTGAGTCTACGTGCACGCGCACACACTTGTGTGTCTGCCATACTCCAATTTTATGAAAGAATTTAAAAAATAAAAATTATGTGTTTAAAAAGAGGCTTTATTGACATGGGAAAAATGCTAATAAGGTCAGCAGAAAAGCAGGATTCAAAACTGTGTATCTGTTTTGATTCCAATTTTGTTAATATGCATCTGTGAGCTACATTTGTGATGTGCCGCACATTTGTGTAACAAAGCAAAGTAAGTTGTTACCAGGTAGTGGGATTATAGGTATTTTGTATTTTCTTTTTTATACATTGTGTTGTTTTTCAGATTGAGGTGTGGGTGTATGTGGTCTCCTTTTGCAATCTGAAATATAATCAGCCTTAAGTCTTGAACACTTGATGCACTTCTTTGTGCCTTGCTCTTTTTAGTTTGCAGTATATAGCTTTCATTTGGAGGGCATCGAGACCTGTGGATTTGTCTCCTTCTTTTGAGAGCATGGCCTTTCGTCTTGATTTCATCAGACGTTTCTTGGTCCTTCCGGGGGGATGTTTCTGATCCTCTCTCTGCTTTTCTCTTTAGACACTTGTTACGTCCTCTCGTTTGCCATCATCATGTTGAACACCAGCCTGCACAACCCCAATGTCAAAGATAAGCCCACTGTGGAGAGGTTCATCGCCATGAATCGCGGCATCAACGATGGGGGAGACCTGCCCGAGGAGCTGCTTCGGGTGAGCTCGCTCTAAGCCAGGAGGTGGTAGACTCGGGACAGGAGAGAGACATGCTCCACCGAGTGTCTGCTCATAAAACGCATTTAACTATGTGACTTCCACTAAGAAATTGGTAGTGAGGCCCAGCGGGGGAATCAGGAGGGGAAAGTGGCTTCTAAGTCTGAAACTAAAAGCGTGAGTGCAAGTCAGGCTGCTTTCTTTTCTTTCTTAATTATCCATTAGGTGCCTTATTTATTTTGTCTCTGAGAGCTGCCTGAAGGCAGAACTGGTCATGTTCTTCTGTTCCCAGTGCCTGACAAATGCATGGCACATAACCGATGCTTATTGAATGAATGAAGAGAAAGGGGGAGGGAGAAGAGATATTTCTAGAACCAGAGACATGCAGTGTCATCTTTTATCCCAGAATCTGTATGAGAGCATAAAAAACGAACCCTTTAAAATCCCAGAAGATGATGGGAATGACCTCACTCACACTTTCTTCAACCCAGACCGGGAAGGCTGGCTATTGAAACTTGGTAAGTAATGCACTCTGGGTTAGGGCTCCTGGCACAGAAACTGAGAAAGAAAGGATGTGTGCGTGCACTCGCACGTACATGCACTGTGGGAGGGTGGGGGTTGGTTATAGGAGGCACTATGGAGAGACTTTGGTGTGAACTGCTAGTGTTCTGACGAGATCCATCTCCGGAAAGGAAGTGAATGCACAGTCAGTGCCCCCTTGGGATATAGAGATAGTGTTGGGTACAGATTCGCTCTGCATAAATACTGCTCCCATGGGTTTGCGCTCCACATTTTTACTCTGGAATTGATTGGCCAGGTTTTGTTTCAAGGCAGTTCCCGGAGAACCTGGTCCCTTTCCTTTCTCTGCCCTCTTTGTCCCGGGGAGGGTGGCCAGCCGTGTCCATCTCTCTACTTCCCATCACACAGATTTGTATCTGGTGCTCCCGCCTCCCCCACCCCAGTGCATCATCACTTCCTGCTGCATCTGGCTCCCCACAGGCAGAATGCATGGCAAACCTGAGCCTTTGGCTGCAATGCGACCCACAGCGCTCTTACTCATTCTCGGGCAGTGGTCCCCCCCCCCGCCCCCCCCAACCTCCTTTCCAATCCAGATCAGCCACTGTAATGATTTTGTTTATTCAGAAAAAATTTTTAAAAATATTCCTCTTCCCTCGGCCAAAAGTGAGGTTATGTTGCTGAGATTTGTGGTCATGCCTGGAGGTGATAGAGTAACCAAGAGGAAAAGTAGGGTTTTCGTGACATTTGTGCCCGGATGTGATTATTTCATTAATTGTTCCAGAACGCTGAGAGAGCCCCTGGACATAATGAGCACCCTTTTGGCCCTGAGGGGATACATTCCTCTGTTTTCTTCGGCCTTGGCCTTTTGATGCATGGGGTTCCCTCATCTCCAGGAGGTGCTCGTTAGAATGATCCCCCTCTACCATTTCGGTTACTAGGCCTGGTGAAATTAGAAGTCATTCCTCTCTTGGCGATGACTGAAACCTCTGGGAAGTGCTGAAATGGAGTCTGTTTTAATTTCTGATGAGTTCAGGTAGCAGTAGGATTTATATGTCCTTTAAAAAGCATATCCCAAGTCCTCGTGTTTCTATATAATGACTTAATTCATGAATTCTCCTTAAAGCCCCACTTCCCCAATGGGAGTTTTGACTTAGCTCTTGAGTTGGTCAACATTTCTCAGGCCTTTAAGCCAGTAGAATCCTTGAAGTGAAGGGTTCTAAAATTGCTAACCCCAGAGCCAGCCAGCCTGCCCTGTACCTTTCCTGCCAGGTGGATCGAGCTGAAAGCAAAACCACTGGAAATTTAAAAAGTACATCCAAGTTTAGATTTACTTCCCCTCCAGTGAAATTTGTTTAAATGCTAATGCTGAGTGTTAGCTTTGACAGCCCAGATGCTAAAATTAGAACAGTGCAGAGATTATCTTGGCTCTCGTACCAGGATGACATGTAAATTCATGAGGCATCCCATATTTTTAAAAGGAAAAAAAAATTAACAAAGTGTGGGACTTGTTTTTAGGTCATTGCATTACCTTTTCTAAAGCTCCTCCAAACCCCTAACTCTTCATACTGTGTTTTCATCGTAGCCACGTAGGATCACCCCTGTGTACTTACGTGCTGCAGAAGGCAGGCTTCCGGCCATCTGCATTTGTGTGTGTATGTCCGTGTATGCATATAGCCGTAAGAATGTGTATTCTTGTGTGCACACATGTACGTATGTATTCATGGGAATATGTGTGTGCATTCTTACACACACCTTAAAAACTGACAGCCATCTGCAGAAAGACATTAAATTTTCCCCCCAATTTTCCTCTCTTAGCTCTGGATTCTGGATAGGCCAATAAACATTAGCTTTGTGAGCATGGATCTGCAGCGTATTTGGGGCCAGGTTTTCGGGAGTGCCGCAGAGCCCGCCTTCACCGGCTGGTGTATGGCAGGTGAAACGGGCTCCCCCATTCACATGCCATACAGTGGCGTTCGCCCCGCTTAGTGATTTTATGTTTGGCTTCCCCAGGGCAGATGTGAATGACTAATACATTGCACTTTAAGATTAAGGAGTTTGGTTTAATTTCTTTGTTTTAATTTTCTTTTCTCCCTCATTTGTATGTTTCCATGATTTTGGCTCTCCTTTTCCTTGCCCCAAACTCCAGGAGGTATGTAATCCCCCCAACCTGCTCGCTCGCTCTGCCAAGGCCACTGTACTTGCTGCAGCATTTTCTTATTTTGTTATTTTGGGTTATTTTGTTTTTTAATTGCTGGTGGTAGTGTTACTGCTGCTTCTAACTTACTGTACAGTCCCTAGGGAACTGGTCAGGCTCAGGGGTCCATGTTTTCCCTTTAGGACCAGTGCGTAGTGCATCAGACAGCCAGGCACCAGGTCGTGGGGTAATTTAAACTTCACTGAATGCGGTAACGCAAGAAAACATACTAAGAGTGGGTTTATAAAAACAGAGGAAGATTGGCCAGGCATGCTCTGTATGTGTGGCATTCAAATTGACCACACCTGTGAATTACAGTAATTTCCGAAGAGGAGGAAGAGAAGGAGGGTCTGACTTCCCAGCGCCACGTGCTTCTAATATGTCCTGATCAGAAAGCACGCCAGGACAAGAAGTAAATGGGACAGCTTGGGACCTTTGCCTTTGCATGAAGCGGGGAAGTGGCATCTTCTAAACTCAAAGGATGCCAAGTCTGGGAGGAAAAAAAAAGACAAAGACCAAAAGCCCGCCCCGGAAGTCCTAGGTATTAGGGGAGGGCGTTACGACCTCAGCTCCGTATGCCATGTTCTGTTTTGTTTTTCTCCCTCCTCTTTTTCAGTGAATATTGCTAAAAACCCAAAATTGGCCTCTTAGTTATGTTGTTGGTATCTCCTGTCCATTTGCTGATTTGGGGGTTGTGTGTTCCTGGAGGAGGAGCTCCTCAGGTGCGTGCTGCTGCGTTCCCTGAGCAGGGAGCTGCACGCCGAGAAGAGCCCCAGTGCCCCCAGTCGTTAGCACGTTCTGGGGACTGGGCGGTGCCAGGGAAGTCGGCGCCTGGCCTTCGCATCGGGGGTGGGAGGCGTCCTGTGAGTTCCACAGGGACTGTCCTAGGTGCGCGCATTGGTCTGTCTGCTTGTTTCATGTCTGTTTCTTTCAACATGGAAATGCTCCCCCCGGACCACCGTTCTCACGGCAGAGGTCCCTGTAACACAGCCAGTTGTCAGCGGGAGTCATCAAGCTTTCGTAATCAGGGAGGGGATCTTTCCAGCTTTGCTTTCGAGATTTCCTTCCACCTTCTCCTTTTTCGCATCTGACCCCTCCTCCATGACCTCCTAAGCCCTGAGGGCCCCCGGGTGGTCCTGCGGGGGCGGGGGGGGGAGCGCATGGGAGTCAGCATGGGTTGAGGTGTCCTGTGTCCCAAGCCCTGCGTGGGGATGAAGGCCCAAGAGGTAGAAGAGCTGATTTCTCAAGGCTCTGAAGTGGGGGCGGGGGGGGGGGTTCCTTTTTATAACATATTGGCTCCAGTTCTAAATATATTCCTTGTCTCTTTTTCTTCCTCATTTGTTTTGATCCTGCCCAGCCTTTCCCATTTTCTACATGCATGTCATATTTCCATCTGTGGTTTTTTTCTTAATTCATGCCCTAGGGCCTTAGGGACCAGAGGCACATGCTCACATAAACCGGCAAATTGCTGCTGGTGGGGGCTGGTTCTAGCACAGGGCCCCTGCGGGTGGGCAGTGTGTGCGCGCTGGCAGCAAAGTCCTCTGTACCCTGGGTCTGTGCAATTCATGATCGATCACTTAGCCTCCCCGAGACTTCAGGCCTCCACACAGAGCCATAAAAGGGAGTGGAAAGCCCAACCGGCCTCCTGCTCGATGCCGGGACCAGCGCTGGGTGCGCCCTCTCCGTAATGTTACGTGCAGCGCTCCAGCCATGGCGTCCCGTCAGGAGACCCGGGGTGAGCACATGGCAGCACGCCCGTGCTCTCGGCTCAGCTGCCTGTGCTGAGGGACGAGGGAGAAAGCATGACTAACTAAGGTCATACCAGCTCTGCACCCCATGGTGGAGATTGGACAAGTGATAATCCCTGGAGGTTAAGTCTTAGCAAGAAGAACATATACTGTCGAGGCAGTAAGAAGTGCGTACAGAATGGCATGCATATCATAACACGGGAAGGCCTTTGCATGACTTCTGTGTGGCTCATGTTCGGAAGGCTGCCCCTTGCCCCGATGTAAACAGACGAAGACAGGGTTCGGCTCACGGCCGTGCAGGGGGCAGGAGGAGGCTTCACTGAAACAGCCCACAGCCAAGCCTCCCTCCCCGGTGTCCTTCTGAGCATAGCCTCACGGTCCCAGCGTTGCTGCTTCACCAGGGAGGTGGTGGGGGCCTTTGGGGCTCACAGCCACCACCATCCGTGCTCCTTTGGCCCACGACCCCTCCCCTAGCTCATCGTGTTCAGAGCTCAGGTGAGAAGTCCAGGCTTGGAAAGCCTCCTGAGCGCTTCTTCTGCTCACTGATGGGTTCCTCTCCGATGCAGGAACTCCGTCTTGTCTCATCCAGGACTCTGGGGAAACTTCATTTGTAAGGACACTGGCCCAGGGTCTGAAAGCCAGTATAGAAATTCACTATAATCAGGAAGGTGGGGTAGAGGGGGAAACCACAGGGATTTGGGTTCCACGTTCCGGGAAAACTCTAGATTTGATTGTGAAGGGGTTAACATGTCTGATGAACCCCTGCATATGTATGTGCCCTGGGCTGGGCGCCCTCACAGTGCCCTGGGACCGGGGCTGCCCGTCTCCCCTCTTTTTCTTCCATTGGCCCATTTCCACCACACCAACAGCTGCTGGCACCGCTCCAGCCCAGTCAGATGTGCATTGCGTGTCCTCATTGCCCGGGGTGCCCTCCCCTGCGCCATGCTCTCATCCCACTGTCCTGAGTTCATCTCCAGGTGCCACCTGACTTGCTTGCTCTGCTTGTACCACAGACTTTCACTCTGTGAAAGGTGCTTCTGTTTTGGCTCTGTGTCTTGTTACCGATGTAAACTTTGCCATGGTCTCAATGTTCTCTGGGTGCCCTGCCCCTCGCTTCCTCCTCCCTCGTGCTCTCTGAGGGGGGGGTTCTGCACGGACCAGTTGGCTCCTGTCTGACATGCATGTCTGTTTGCTCTGCAGGTGGCAGGGTCAAGACTTGGAAGAGACGCTGGTTTATTCTGACTGACAACTGCCTTTACTACTTTGAATATACGACGGTGAGCATCTGCTGGTCCACCGTGGGACTGAGGGTGGGCCAGGCCTCCGTGTGTGCACGACTCCAGTCAGATGTGCTTAGAGGAGGCCCTGCGGAGGGCTGGGAGGAGACTTGAGGTGAACAGGAGGAGCTAGGACAGACCCCAGAGTCGGGGGCCTGGAGATGATGTGGGCGTCCTGCCAAAGGCGTGGTGGCTGGCGGCCGCTCTGGACTGGGGCAAGAGAGGCCTGGCCAGGAGAAGGCAGCAGCCCGGCATTACACACGGCATTAGAGATGGGGTTTAGAGCCGAGCTGGAAAGAGTGGACATGGGTCAGGTGCCAAGAAAGAGTCTGTGACCCCTTGAAAGGGGGATGAAAATCACCATGTGGAGCATTCAGGTTTTCTGGATTCGGGAGAAGCAGCCCAGGGGTGAAAGACGTAATAGAGGAGAAGGAAGTTAAGTGAAGTGGAGGAAGTTGGGAATTACCTGGAGTTTGAAGTTTTCTTCAACCATGGAAGTTCTGTTGGTTTTCAGCGGGAATGGAGTCACGACACAGATAGGTGTTACATGTAAGTCTCTTTCGTAATAAGCGCCTGTGAGAATAAAACTGATAAGTAAGACCTTTATCGAAGCTCCCTCTGGTGCAGTGCCCAGCAAGCCTGGCCGGCCAGGCTCACACTAGCTGCCCACCTGTCACTTGATCCTTTCTCGCGTCTCCGTTCTGCTCCGTTCTGCTCAGCAGCGTGGGGCTCAGGTCTTCACTGAGTAAAGGTCATGGATCCTACTGAGACCGTGGAGATTCGGAAGGATCGTGTCCGACGCGTGTAGACGCGTGTAGAGCATGGTGGGACTTGGATGATAAGTGAGAGTCCGGGATGTAAGCCTCGGTAGGAACCAGGACACTGGCATGTGCCTGGGTAAGGTGGCCGTCGTCTGTGGCGCTCCATCATCTTGGACGCTGGGCAGATGTAGCTTCTCACGCAGGGAGTGGGGATTACTCGCTGCCGCAGGCTGCTCATTGTGACACTAATTTTCCTGCTGTTCGCCCCCAGAGTGCCACTGTCAACAGCTGAGTACGTTCCTTTCTGTCCCCTCCCACCCCCGCCCGGCCCATAGTTTGCCTTTTTCTCAAAGATACCTAGACTGGTGGCATCTTTAAAGTCTCCTTGGGATTTTTTCACTATGCTTTGGATTAAAATGAAACATACACAGACGTCTAAGCAATATGCCCTGAGTTCGGGAGTGGGCTCAGTGGTGATGTGTGCGATTCCAGAACACCGTGGTTCTTCCCGATTCTGACTGTGGGGGCATCGCCTGAATCCACGCTCCCTTCAGCGGCGTTGTCTTGGGCCACAGGCATCAGAGAATGTGTCTCTGCAGACGCGGGGGCCCCAGAGTTAGGACGGTAGGCAGAGCTTCCACACACAGGCACCTAACACAGTGCGGGCAATCCAGGGGCAGGAGGGGGCGCTGGCAGCCGGGGAAGGAAGGGCGACCCCTACCTCCGTGCAGCGCAGCCACCGAAAGCAGGGACAGAGGCCACGGCCTGGGGGCGCCGAGCGGAGGGGAGCCCTGCCCCGTGGAGCCCCACCGCCTCCTCACTGCCCTGCGTCCAGGAGACACTAACAGGGCAGGGCTTTTGCCCTCTTCCTGTCGGCAAGCAGTACCCTGTCTGCAGCTGGGTAGGAACTGGCGAAGCGGGAAGGTGAGAAAGTGGGCCTCATTTCCTGCAGCGGCAGTGAGGGCTCTGGGCTGTGAACTCAGTGGGAGAGCTGTCCACGGGGTGCGCCCGCCAGCAGCCCACCCACCCCCACACAGGTCCCAGCGGGGAGCCCGAGCGCGGCAAGTGTTTGAGCCGGCTCTGCCCTCCGCTCACCACTCTCTCCTGAGACCATGGAAGGGGCCAGAACACAAGCGTGATGTATGTAGACTGTAACTGATGTATGACTTACATAAGTAAAAACCGTAAGGAGTGGAACAGACTACCCAAGAATAAAATCACCGTCATAGAGGAAAGGTTTGGAACAGTCACAGAGATCGCATCTGAAAAAGACAAATATGAGAACGATTAGGGGAGAGGTAACCAGTTGTGGAGGACTGAGAAAGATGATCCCAGTACTGGAGAACCCGCACCTGCGTGTTCAAAGATGCCATTGATTACGGGACTCTTCCCTGAAAAGGAGAGGAACCTGCATCTGCAAATGGAGAGAGCACAGTGCTCCAGGAACATTTGTTGTAGGGAGCGTGGTGCCGGGGCTTAGCCCAGCTACCCTGGTGGCCTTGGAACGAAGTCTTGGGCTGTTGTGGGGCTGGATGGCCCGGAGACGGAGGTGTCAAGTGTGTGTGTGTGTGTGTGGTGGCCTTTGCTGGGATGGGAAGCACTGGAGGAGGGCCGTGGGAGCGAGGGCATGGCAGATCTGCTCTGCTCTGTTCTGGACAGGGGGACGATGGGGCAGGAGGTAATGAGGACACACACACACACCACAGTCCCAGGCGTTGAGGGCACAGAGCACGGCACCCGGCCCGAGGCCAGGGCTTTCTGGGGTTGCCGACCCTGGAGCAGAGGCTGAAGAGATGTGTCCGGGAGCCAGGCAGAGAAGCGAGGTGGTTTTCTGTGTGAGAGAGGCTGCCGTGCTCCCTGCTGGAGGGCCTCCCGTGGGCTCCTCTGGGACACATCCCCTCCTTCAGGACACGTGCCGAGACTCCCCTGGGCATCCTCCTTGCAGAGGCCCCCGGTTACAGGGGTTCGTGTACCCATACACTTCCTGGCCCTCTTCTGATTTTAGAACCTAGGGTGTGGGCCCTAGAGCTGATTTGTGAGCTCGAGGTCAGGGGAGAAGAGCAGAAGGGCCCAGGTGACGTGTGGGTGAGGAACGCGGTGGGCTGCGTGCTCCTGACCCCGCGGTGAGGTCTTTCTCTCTGCAACTGTTCTGCAGGACAAGGAGCCCCGTGGGATTATCCCTTTAGAGAATCTGAGTATCCGGGAGGTAGAGGACTCCAAAAAGCCAGTAAGTATGTGGGGTACGGGAGAGGACAGAAGGGAGGGGGGGTAGCAGTTCTTTGAAAACGACTGAAATTGCCAAGATTTACTTAAAACCGAAAAGTAGTGTCATGCCTGATTTTAAAATGATCGCTCGTGTTGAAGCCAGAGATGAGGCTGTAATGACAGGTGCTTCCATGTCACGTGCGGACAGTCCCACGAGGGATGGAATTGTCCCTCCTCAAGAGGCCGTAGCAGGCGCTGTGACTGGGCTGCTCGTGTCAGGACCTTCGGCACCTTACAGATACCTCCCCTTTGTTCGGAATGTGCCAGTGCTGTGGGGTGGGCTCTGGAAGGCGTCCGTGTGACCTACGGCGCTCCGTGTTTCCGTAGTGTTGTTGGGAGTGGAGCGGGCACGCACCTGCTGCTGTCTCTGCTAATCAGGCTTATTGACATACAGCCTCATTCTCCACGATTCCACCACGAGGCTCCTCTTCACAGGAAAACACGTACTGCCTGTGCTTCATGGAGGTCGGAAGGAAGAGTCTTTTGAGGAAGAAACTGACATTTTTTGTTCTTGGTCGGCAGCTTTCTCAGATCTTTGACACCCTCTCTCTCTCTCGTGATTCTCAGAACTGCTTTGAGCTTTATATCCCCGACAATAAAGACCAAGTCATCAAGGCCTGTAAGACGGAGGCAGACGGGCGGGTCGTGGAAGGGAACCACACCGTGTACCGGATCTCAGCCCCGACGCCTGAGGAGAAGGAGGAGTGGATTAAATGCATCAAGTAGGTGGCGGAGGAGACGTGGCTGTGCTTTCACTCGACCAGGGCTCTCACCTCTCAGATAGGGACCGTTTCAGCCGTTGGGTGCGCCGCCCGCCCCTCTCCTTGGCTCCCGCCTGAGATCCTCAGGGCAGTCTGACTGGAATTCCCAGACTACTTTTCCGTGGATCCTTAGATGCATGACCGTGACCGCACGTTTATGAGAGCGCCTCGGGTCTAGGCTTCCCAGAGTGCTCCTGGCGGCCCAGGGAGGGCGGGTGCCTTCCAGCCCCAGGTGCGGTCGGTTCACCTGGTCGGCCCACGTCTTAGGAAGCAGGCCTCATGGTCAGGACGGCAGCTTGGCGGAGATAGTAATCCTAATGTTTTATCATTTCCGGGGAGACTTGTACCATTTACAGATGAGGAAACTGCCCAGAGTCACATGGCCGCGCTCCAGGGTCACAGGATAGACCCCCACCATTGACCGCTGTGCTTTGGGGAGGCTGAGGGTCTGAGAGGGGGGAAAAGTATTCTCAGGCTTCCACGGGCGTAGACGGAGCCACAGGCCCAGGGCTTGGCACCTCCTGCTCAGCTGAGCAGCACAGCGTGAGGGTGATGACAGGCTAGAGCTTCCCCCCCCCCACCCCCCTGGGACTTTCCAGAGCCTGTCCAGATGGCCATCACCCCTGCGGGCATGGCCTGGCTGCTTGTCTCGGTGGCAGTTTGTTCTGAGAGCGTGTGACTTCCCCTGAGGCCAGGGAGGCCGCCCTGACCCGGTGATCTGAGGCCCTGCGGCCCTGCACTCCCCCCGTGACCAGCGCACTCCCGCCCTGGCCACAGCCTGCTCCTGAGGGGGAGCGCTCGAGTTTCGGGTGTGTTTTGGTATCGCTGCTGAAGCCGGTGCAGGGTCTGGCCAGGGTTAAACAGCAAACAGATGACTGAACAAAGACACGTGATGGGCTCCACGGGCGTCTGCTTGGAAGTCCTACAGTGAAGAGTCAGGCCGGGCAGGAGCATGTGGGTTTGGGGTGAGGCCACCCGGTGCTGAGTTCCCTCCTGCCAGACCCTTGGCCTCCTTGGAGACTGGCACTCCCCCTGCCCCTTCGGTGTGATGGGGATAGCTCCCAGGACGTTTTGGGGTGAGACATGGTCATGTGGTGACTCTGGCAGCTCCTCTCCTCGATGTGAGCCCTCTGACCCTCATCCCGTGGACGAGGCTGCACTGTGTCCCTGTCAATACCAGTAATGAGACTCCAGAGCCCGCCACGCATGACATGTGGGAAGCGCTGACTCACTCTGTTGTATACCGTGTGGTAACTAAGGAATTGAAAGGAAAACTTTAAAGCCCTCCACTGAGGTCTGGGCATCCCGGCCAGCAAGTGACCCTCATCCACGTACCCTGCACTCTTTTTTTACCGTATGTTTTTTAAAAAAACACTTAACTCTTTCGTCCTTATGAAATGTACTTTTAGCGTATGGTTTGAAGGAAAGGATGTAACTTTCTTCTCTCGGGTGAATAGCTGGTTAGCCAGTCTCAGGCACGCTCTCCAGTTTCCGCACACTCGTGTGCGCGCAGGGTCCCGTCTGGGCTCCGCTGTGTCTCCCTGGAGTGGTGCGTGGCCGTGCGCAGCCTTCCCCACGCGCTGTTCTGTGGTTTTGTCCGAGGCTGTGCGTTTTGTCTTCCACGTGGTCTGTACTCCTACAGCCAGAACCACCGGGCTCTCTTGAAGGTCGCATTTGGAGGAGTCCGTCCTTGAGCGAGGGTGCGCGCTGGCCTCCCCCGGGCTGGCTCGGGTCCTGGCTGGGCCCCGGTGCTGCCTCATTACCGGGCAGAATTTGCACACCGTGTTTATGCGCTTCGGGTACCACGTCCTCACCCTTCACCGCAGCCTGGGAAACACGGTCATCCCCATTTTACAGATGAGGACCCTGAAGCACAGCAAGGCGAATTAAATTGTTCAGAGCCACAGAGGTGCTGCTGGTCTTCAGAGCTGAGCCTTGTGACTCCACAAGACGCACTCCTGATGACCATGCAGCGCTCTGCTTCAGCATCCTTGGCTCTCGAGACTGAAACCTTGGGACAGGTGCCAGGGACTGTCGGTTCTAGCTGCCCCAGGGAGCTGTGGAGACGCTTCCCGGGGACCTGTCACCTCTGGTGAATAGGCCCCAGTGTGCTTGCAGGGCCTGTCATTCCCCTGGTCAGGCGCAGAGCCAGTGGTCAGCTGGGATCGCGGGCACTTCGAGTGTGGCCGCTCTGGAAGAGCTTCAGTGCGCTCGCCGCACCATGTGCTGGGCGGTTGGGAAGGACAGGTGCACGGGAGTGGCCCTGCTGTCACTGTCCCATGCTGGGGTCTCTGGGGGAGTGCCAGGGCACATGCAGGCTCCTTCCCTGCCAGGCCGTGGACACAGAACGGGCCTGGCCGGCCACACCCCAGGGCCCCGCGACAGAGTGGACGGCCCGCGTGTGGTCTCGGTCATTGAGTCAGCGCGTGCGCGGGACGCAGAGGCTGCGTGGTTACAGACCGTGGCGGCCGTCAGAGCGCTGGGTGCCACGGCTTGTGTGGCGCTCGCTGTCATTGTGGATCGAAGTAGCACATTTGTCTTTTGGGCTAGAATACGATAAGAGTGTGTAATACTCTGTTCCTAAACCTAAATCCACTATTAGGTAGAAACAGAATTATCTCGTCAGACGTACCTCTTCTGAGGCTCGTCCCTTAAGTCATGTGTGGACACGGTGAATATTGACGCACTGACTCGGCTTCTGCCGTGCCGGGGGCGGGGGTGGGGAGCATGGTGCTGCCGGCGAGCGCCTGCACGGGCTATCTCCTGGGCCCATTCCTCAGTCTGTTCTGTTTTCTCCCCTCCGTGCGTCCAGAGCAGCCATCAGCAGGGACCCTTTCTACGAGATGCTGGCCGCGAGGAAGAAGAAGGTCTCCTCCACGAAGAGACACTGAGTCTGCCCAGCGAGTGGCGGCGGCGTGCGAGGCCCCGGGTCCTTCCTCCCGTCCCCCCCCGCGGACGGGTGGCGGGCTGCCAAGCAGGGCTGTCCCCTGCTGCGCATCACCCCGAATTCCTAGAGACTGGCTTCCGCTTTGCTATCTGTTTTTAAGTGGGAGAAGGGTAGGAGTTCGCACGGGGGAGAGGGAACAGAGCCCCCGCCAGCACATCAGCCTCCGTGCAAGTCTCCCGCTCAGCAGGTCTGGTAGCAGAGCTCGAAGCCAGCTGTTTACCTCTTGGTTATTTCCCTGTGAAGAAGCCTTCAACCCTGCACCGTAAATACACCCATCGATATATTATTCTATGTTAAGAAAAAAGTGGAATGGAAGAGAAGCCACATACTATAAAGATATATTTTTGTTTTTTAAAGAGAGAAAAAGATAAAGTAGAGCCCTTCTGAGGCATTCTGCCCGGTCTGGGGTGGAGGCGCCCCGGGCAGCCGCCGAAGGTGTCCTCCCCACCCGCCGCCCCGGCCCACTGGCAGGAGCTGGCTTCTCAGCAGCCCGAGGGCGCGGGCGGTGGGACGGGCGGGCGGGCAGCAGCCACCCCTTCTCAGTTCCAAGTGTCGGGGGCGCGGAGGGGAGAAGGGAATCGCTGGACAGTCACTGTTTTTCAGAGTTCCTCCTTGTTGGGCTTTAAACTGCAAAGTCAGCATTTTCCTTTGAGCTAAGTACCCCGGAACCAAAACTGAGGACGGCAGTCCCCGCCGAGGTTCGGGACGGCCTGTTTCTTACGTGGTTCTTCCTCCTCCCCCAGAGCTGCAGTCCTCGTTTTAGAGGAAGGAGCAGGTCTTACTGATCACCTTAGGTCTTCAGCTTTTTCCGCCTCGACTCGGGACCCGACCTGGACTACTGTCGCCCATTTCGGGGGGGGGGGCCTTCATCTGCCCGGCAGGGGCAGGCGGAGCACCAGGGGGACAGGGCCGGCCTCGTGTCCTTCCCTTCCCTGCAGGCCTGCGTGCGCTGGCCTCGCCCTCCCAACTTACTGTGTGAAGGGAGCCGCGGAACGCAGCGTCCTCCTGCTCTTCTCTCAGGGACTCTCGGGCCGCTCCTGCCGCTCGCCCCAGCCGGCCCGGGCCACCCCGGCACTCCCACATGGCCTCACGGAAGAAGGCGAAGAGCCGCCGGTCTTCTGGGGCAGCGGGAGCCCCGTTCCTCCGACTCCGTTAGGGCAGGCGGGCATCTCTGCAGATGGCCTTTGTGCAAGGGCGTGATTGGGGGTGCAGGCGGGGGGACTTTCGCGGGTCCCCTTCACACCGGTCCTCCCTCGAGTGGCTTCGGGCCTATTCGCGCCGGAGCTCATAAGGGGATGGGGGAGGTCTGGGCCCGCTGGGGCCCCACCGCCAGCCGCGTCCCCTGCACTGGTTCTCACAAATACTACACGGAGAGGCACCTGCATCAGTATTCGTCTATTTATCAGAGGTGTAAATAATCCATGTATAGTTTTTCTCCTTTTAGATTATTTTGTATTTGTTTAAAAAAAGTTTTGTCAAAATATAAACTATAAAGAAATGACTGAAAGTTGTTGACAGGGTTTTAAAAAAAATTATAATTATTATTCCAACTGTTTTTTGTTCGTTTGGTTTTTTTGCCTTGTAAACTAGCACCAAGGGACTGCAGCAAATAAACTCCAGATCTGCCCAAAGCACCCCTGCTGTCTGTGGCCTCCTTTCCTCCCCGGGGCGACCTTGGAGCAGGGAGGTCCTGCTCAGCGGGCCTGCGCGGGCCGGGCCGTGGCTCGCACCTCTCTCTGCGGCCCAGCAAGGATATAAACTGGGAGCGGGGAGGAGGTTCTGCCTTCTGTGAAGGAGAACACAGCAAAAAGCAGCTTCCTCGTCGCCCCTTGTGCGTGAAGAAGAAACGAACAGCAAACCTCCAGCTCTGAGCTAAGATTGAGAAACGTGTCTTCTGCTGGTGGAATTTCAGTACCTCCATCTCCAGGTGAGCCCGCGGAGCACCGGGGAGCAGTCTCAGTGAACTAGCCCTCGAAGGCAGGGAAGACGCCCCAGAACACAGGCAGACGGACGAGCCCGGGCCTGCCCCTAAAACAACAGCGAGTTCCCATCCTTGCTGCTTGCCGGTTTGGGTCACGTGGACGACGGTGATTCTTCCTGCAGGCGTCCAGAGCGTGTAGCATTTCGGAAATCTGTGTGCCACGGCCCCCTGCAAGCGGCATCTCGGAGAAACCAGCGTTCCTGGTTCTCTGGGAGCCAGTTTCTGCTTCGCTCTTCATCGTGACTGCCAGGAAGCTCAGAGTGAGGGGCACAACTTCCTGTGGCTCAATCCTGCTTTATACTTGCCCTGCTTTGTACTGATATATTTTTAATAGATTTCATGTTTTAGAGCGGTTTGGGGACTGCAGTAATACAGAGGGGAAGGTACAGAGATTTCCTCTTTGCCTCCTGCCCCCTGATCTGCACAGCCTCCCCTGCCGTCGGCGTCCCTGCCAGAGGGTCCATGTGTCACAACGGACGCGTCCAGGCTGACACAGCAGCACCCAGAGTCAGTGGCATGCGTTCGGCTCACCTGGCGTTGTACACTCGGTGGGTGGGCAGACATGATCACATGTGTGCATCATGACGGTGTCCTACAGAAGAGGCTCACTGCCCCGAACATCCTTCGTGCTGCACCTGTTCCTCCCTCCCTGCTGAGCCCCGCAGCTGCTGACTTCCTGTCATCCCCATAGCTCTGCCTCTCCCAGAACATCGTGCAGTTGGAATCCTACAGTCTGTAGCCTGTACTTGCCCTTTTTTTTTCTTTTTTTTAAGATTTTATTTATTTGACAGAGACAGCGAGAGAGGGAACACAAGCAAGGGGAGTGGGAGAGGGAGAAGAGGCTTCCCGCGGAGCAGGGAGCTCAACGTGGGGCTCGATCCCAGGACCCTGGGATCACGACCCGAGCCGAAGGCAGATGCTCAACGACTGAGCCACCCAGGCACCCCATGTACTTCCCCTTTTAATCGCATTTTTGACCCTTTATCCTTTTTTTTGTTTGTTTTTGAGAGCGAGAACACGAGCACCGGGGAGTTGGGTGGGGAAGGCAGAGGGAGAGGGAGACAGAATCTTAAGCAGGCTCCACGCCCAGCATGGAGCCCTATGTGCAACTCGATCTCACGACCCTGAGACCATGACCTGAGCCGAAATCAAGAGTCGGACTCAACCTACTGAGCCACCCAGGCGCCCCCCACATCCTGTTATATTATTACCATAATATAAATCTGAATTATCAACTTGTTCACCTTTTTTTTTTTAAGAGGAAATTTATGAATAAGGTAAGGACAAAAACTGCCAAGATCATTGGTCCAGTACTGAGCCTACTACACACTAGCTTTCGTGTTTTTAGGAGTTGGATAATCTTTGTGATTCTTCTTTTTTTTTTTTTTTAAGTTTTCACATCCAGTCCCTTAGTGGGATCCATTTTTTAAATTTTTTTTTTGAAGATTTTATTTATTTATTTATTTATTTGACAGACACAGAGAGGGAACACAAGCAGGGGGAGTGGGAGAGGGAGAAGCAGGCTTCCTGCAGAGCAGGGAGCCCAGTGCGGGGCTCGATCCCAGGACCCTGGGATCATGACCTGAGCCAAAGGCAGACGCTTAACGACTGAGCCACCCAGGCGCCCCAACCTTTTGTTTTCTGAATGGGGTAGAGATATGGCTCCCTGCTGAGAATGCTGATCCTGATGCATGGGCCCTCCCGATGTCATAACTGTCATGTTTTCACAGGGGGCAGAGGGAAGTCCGTGTCGGACAAGAGCTGGTGTGTCTGCACCAGGAAAGCGGTTCTAACCATTTGTGAGCCACAGGCCTCTCTGCAAAGCTAACCCAAGCTACAGATCATCCTGGAAAATTACACAGAAAGCCCTAAGTGCAAAGTCGCGGAGTCCCACGGTCCTGAGCCCCTCTGCAGGCTCCGGGCTGAGTAGCTCTTGTCTCGGCCTGCCCACAGGTAACTCCTGGGGGCCCTTCTGGGATGGGAACCCAGGAAGCTCTGCATTTCAGGCCACATAAAGTTTGCCTGCTCTGTCTGGGTCTGGTCCCCGTGGGATCTTCGTCTGCTCGGACCAATGTAACAAAATCACCACACACGGGGCAGCTTAAACCACAGAAACATATTCCTCCCAGTCCTGGGGGCCGGGAAGTCCAGCTCCTGGGGAGGCCCTCCAGCCTCCTCGCTGTGTCCTCACGGGGTGGTAGGCAGAGGGTGTGGGAGGAAGCAAGCTCTCCGGGCCTACTGCTTGTTTCTCGGGAGAACCCTGGCCAGGACAGCAGGCACAAAGACATCAGAATCAGAAGCGACCCTGAGAGGAGGCATCGCCGAAATGAGTCTTGACAAGTGTGTCAAGAGAGGAGCTGGGCCCGTGGCTTCTTTCATCTGCTGGATGAACTTGGAGCGCTCTTCGGAGCTCCCAAGACGGCACTCCCTCTCCTGTCAGCCAAGCCCACTCACACCTGGAAGGCATTTGCCCATTTACGGCTGGTGACATCATAGGGCAGTGCCACACCCCCAGGACTTGGATGTGAAGTTTCTGAGCTTTGCACGCCTCCTTCTGAGTGGTGGTGGTGCAGGGAAAGGATGGGCTCTGTCGATCAGCCCTTATTAACACACGCCGAGCGTCCTCGGTGATGGCGCCCCGGCCTGCCCTGAGGTGCACGCCAAACTGGGCACCCCATGGGGTTGTCGGTGGAGACTCGAGGAGGCACCCCTCTGAGATTCAGGTGCACCGTGGACCCAGAGTCTGTAGAGCCTCTCGAAACGGAAGTCAGGGTGGTGTGCCGAGGAGACTGGGTGATTTTTGTTGACCCTGGGTTGAAATATAAGTAAGTGAGCAATTAGTGCAAGTCACTCTATTTCTCGGAGGCAAAAGGTCAGTTCCCAGGGAGCAGAGCCCAAACCGCAGATAAACAGCCTTTGTATGTTCATAGGCAAGTACGGATTCTGGGCAAACAAGGATGTGCCTACGTGCAAATGGGATTTGTTGGTACATGTGTTAAACTTGTTAAACTTCCCGATGCTTATGACTTCACCTTTAGCTTGTGACTCAAGGGTTGGGACTGGAAATGTCCACAGACAGAAGAATATTCTATAGATAGTGTGTTAGAAAAAGTCAGTTTTCCACCTCCCGTATGTCTCTCCTTTACCTTCACATAGAACACTTCACTTCTGTCCCTTCCGGGTTCCCCCCCACACACACACACACGGAGCAATGCTCTGTGACGCCAGCTGGGTGTCCTACAGTTTAACTCCATCCTGACACCATCTACCTGGAGACAGCATCCGATCCCACAGGTCAAGGGCTCCGTCCCACGAGACCACCCCGCAGCTTCAGCTGCAAGTAGGGCGTCCCCAGGTAACCCACAGCTTCTGTCGGACTTGGCTCCATGCTGGAGTCCCCATGATCTCCCTCCTCGGGTTCAATTAATCTGCTAGAGGGGCTCACAGAACTCAGGGAAACATCTATGCTTGCCAGTTCATTAGAGGATATGATAAAGGCCACAAATGAACAGCCAGAGGAAGAGATATGTAGGGCGAGGTCCAGGGGGCTGTCGAGTGCAGGAACTTCTGTCCCTGTGGAGTTGGGGTGTGTTACCCTCCCAGTACACGTGGATGTGTTCACTAACTTGGAAGCTCCCTGAATCCCGTGCTTTGGGGATTTTATGGAGGCTTTCTCACGTAGGCATGATCGATCATTGATCCATTTCCAGCCCCTTGCCTCTCCCTGAGGTCCCAAGCATCTGGTCGTGGCTTGGTGTCTCTGGTGACCAGCCCCCATCCCAGAGAAGGTTTAAGTCTTACAGTTAGGTCTGATCCCTTTCGAGTTAATTTTTATATGTGGGATGAGGTAAGAGCTACAGTGAGCACCTTTGTCCCATTCCTGATCCTAGGGGAAAAGCATTCTGTTTTTCATCCTTAGGTGGGATGATAGCTGTGGAGTTTTCAGAGATGCTCTTCATCAGACGGAAGGTGTTTACATATTTTCCTAGTTTTCACCTAGCTTTAATCACAAACGAGTGTTGTGTTTTGTCAAATGGCTTTTTTTGCACAGATACATTTGCTCATGTGATTTTTCTCTTTTAGAATAACAATATGGTGATCCACTGAATAACATTTCTAGTGGTAAATCAACTTTGCGTCCCTGGGGTAAAACCCACTTGGTCATGGGTTTTTAAGAATATATTACTGTATTCAATATGTTATTTTAAGATTTTATTTATTTATTTATTTATTTATTTATTTATTTATTTATTTTTTAAAGATTTTATTTATTTGAGAGAGAGAGAATGAGAGACAGAGAGCACGAGAAGAAAGGGGGCAGAGGGAGAAGCAGACCCCCCGCTGAGCAGGGAGCCCGATGCGGGACTCAATCCCGGGACTCCAGGATCATGACCTGAGCCGAAGGCAGTCGCTTAACCAACTGAGCCACCCAGGCGCCCAAGATTTTATTTATTTTTTATTAGAAAGAGTGAGCAAGCATGGGTGGGGGATGGGGAGGGGCAGAGGGAGAGGGAGAAGCAGGCTTCCTGCTGAGCAGGGAGCCCGACATGGGGCTCGATCCCAGGACCCTGGGATCATGACCTGAGCTGAAGGCAGATGCCTAATGACTGAGCCACCCAGGCGCCCCCTCAATCTGTTAATATTTTGTCAAGGATTGTTTGCATCTGCATTCATGAGGGATATGGTGATATGGTCATTTGAGCCATCACACCAGATTGTCAGCTCTGAGACAATGGGGATTCTGTCTCTCGAGGTCATCTCCGGGTTCCCAGCTCCCAGACAGTGCCTGGCACAGGAAGGGCCCTCGGGACATGTCTGTTTAATAAATGGATGCATGACAACAAACCACAGGTTGCTTTATGCCAGACAGGATCATGTGAATAGTTTATCAGCACCTGTTTTCTGTAAGCCAGGAGAATGTGATTCAGATGTGTTAACACATCAGGGTAGTTGTTCTGACTCTTAAGGTGGTTCAAGCTTGTCAGGGTGGAGGTGCTCTGAAGTTGTAGGAGGGAGAAGAAGCATAGGAAGGAGAAAAAGCCTGTTTCTGGGGGTGCCACCTCTCTCTTCTTGTCCTTGACCCATTTCCTTCCACCTGACAGCAGGCTACCTGCCCACTGAACTCCCTTCCCTACGCTTGGCTCTAGGCAGCTGCAAATTCTCCCTTAAAAACCTGGTGGATCCAGGTGCGATTGCGTCATCTTTGCCCACTGTCTGAACAAACTGAAGGCTGGGCAGCTTCCTCTCTCGTTGCAGAGGGACTGTAAAAGTCAGCTTCCATGCTAATACCGTCATGGTCATAATCCCGAGTCTTTTATTGGGTAAATACCACGTGGCTGTCACTCTGCTACGTGTAGAGCCTTTTGTTTGTCATTTCCTGTAAGAAACCATGATTATCTACTGAATTCCTACTATTACAATAAATATATTATTTCTTGAGGTTAAGTAAGCCCGTGACGCTCCTTGGCGGCAGACATTTGCATAGTCAAGACACTGGGGTGAGCTAAGTGGCAAAGGGGCTCCAGCCAGCACACGGTGTAGACAGACTCTGCATTCATTTCTCTGGCTGATGTGGTCTTGGCCAAACCCTGAGGCCATAGACTATGATTCTAGCATCAGCCTTCTCTAACTCCCCAGAGTGAAATCCATGTTCAAGGCTCCAGTTTCCATTGTCACCCTGTGTTGGGCCCTCCAATGACTTGTGTCCCGTGGTCCCCCCTGACTGCCCTCTCTCAGCAGCTCCATCACTGCTCAGCCCACTGAGACAGCCATGAAAATATCCCCAGTGCTCTTGAAACTTTTTATTTCCAGATATTTTCAAACTTGCAGAAAAGTTGCAAGAACGGTACAGAGAATTCCCATACACCTTTCCCCATCTCCCAATTTTAACATATTTTTCTACATTTCATTTGTTTGTTTTGTTCTTAGGTTTTAGATTTCTGATTATACCTGTTTCTTTTTCATATATCTCCAAGTGCTTGGGGATATTTATTTAGTCTGGAGGGTTAAATTATAGCTTTCTTATACCTCATAGTTGATTTGGGGGAGAGAATTTCCATCAACAGAAATGCTTTGTTTCAGATTTTCCATTTACCTCTTAGAGTAACTTTGTATAGAGTTTCTCTTGAGTTTTTTATCCCCAGGTCTCTTGGTGGATGGGGTTCCTAATTCAAGAGTACCCTGATCTTTTAATGTTCCCTGGATCCAATTCCAATGAGGGGATGTTCCCACACAAAACACTAAGCAATTCTTGCACACCAGCAATTCAGTTTAATTCAACCCAATTCTGACACTATCTACACAAAGATAGCATCAGATTCCACAGGTTAAGGGCCCGGTCTTACAAGACTGTCACCACCACCCCCACTTCAGATACCAGTTGCAAGCACAGCTGAGAGCCTGCAGATTGGCTACAGATCGGAGGTTCCAATGACCACCTCCTTAGGTTTGATGAATTTGCTAGAGCAGCTTACATAACTCAGGGAAAACACGTTTACTGGTTTATTAAAGGCTATGATAAGGGATGCAGGTCAAGGGCCAGATGGAAAGAAACTTAAGGTGAGGTGTGGGGAAAGGGTGCAGAGCATCCATGCTCCCTCCAGATATTCCACTCTCCCTGTCCCTGCACCTGCCACCAGCCTGGAAGCTCTCTGAACCTTGTCCTTTGGGGTTTTATGGAGGCTTCATTACATAGGCATGCTTGATTAAACCTCTAGCCCCTCACACCTCCTGGAGGTCAGGGGTGGGGCTGAAAGTTCAACCCTGTATTCCTGGTTGGTTCCCCTGGCAACCAGCCCCCATCCTTAGGTGTTCTCCCTAAGTCACCTCATTAACATAAGCCTATTTGTGGTAAGAAAGGGGCTGGTTATGAATAACAAAACACCCATTTCACTGTCATGGCTCCGAATGAAGCATTTCAGTAACTGAGGACAAGTAGCCAAATATGACAAAAGATGTGCCTCTTGCTCTTCTCACTCAGGAAGTCCCAAGGGCTCCAGGAGCTGTGAGCCAGGAACTTCAGACAAAGACCAAATATCTCTGTGTCTTATAATTCACGGTATTGCAGCGGTGCTCTGAACGACCAGGTGCTGGATCAGCCTCAGGTGTCTTTGGATGTCATGGCGGACTTTCCTTTTCCTGGGGATGATTCCGTCTGTGCTTTGTCTTCACCGGGACCTGCAGCACACCCCAGCCACACGCTTGGCCATCCTAGGGGCGTGGCAGCCAGAGCGCCGTTGGAGTGTGACACTCTTTGCAGAGGTAATTTGAAGTTTGGTTTTCCCTGCATCTCCCAGTAACCCAGAAGGCACACGTCCCGTTTGTGCTGCGGGTCCATCTTACGCTTTTAGGAGGCAGGATGTTTGGAGAGGTTCGGATTGTCCCCCAGACATTCTGAACTTGTGTTTCCCCTGTGATCTTTCCCATTCTTCCCCAGCTGCGGTCCGGGAAACAGGCGTGCGGGCAGGATGTTAGTAGGTTGACGTGACGGGGCGGTCCTGCAGTCGCGTGCGGCCGGGCAGGGCTTGGTGGAACAAAGCTAGCTCTCTGTTTGGGGCCTTGGGTCTCCAAGCCAGGGCTGCGCTTTGTGGCATGTCCCAAAGGTATTGGGACAAAGAACACTTTTTTTTTTTTTTTAAAGATTTTATTTATTTATTTGACAGAGAGATAGAGCCAGAGAGCACAAGTGGAGAGAATGGCAGAGGGAGAGGGAGAAGCAGGCTCCCCGCTTGAGCAGGGAGCCCGATGCGGGGCTTGATCCCAGGACCCTGGGATCATGACCTGAGCCGAAGGCAGACGCTTAACCATCTGAGCCACCCAGGCGCCCCTAAAGAACACTTTTTTAAAGCCTCACGTATCCAGAGCTCATGACAGGCGTCCTTGGAATGCCGTGTGGGGAGCACAGCCCGGCTCAGGTTGGAGTCAGATACCTCGTGGGTAAATCCTTCTTTCTCCTTTTTATTCTTTTTTTTTTTTTAATCAGCTTTTTTCGCTTCTTTTTATTTATTTATTTTTTTAAAAGATTTTATTTATTTATTTGACAGAGAGATAGACAGAAGAGCACAAGCAGAGGGAGTGGCAGAGGGAGAGGGAGAAGCAGGCTCTGCACTGAGCAGGGAACCCGATGCGGGACTCGATCCCAGGACCCTGAGATCATGACCTGAGCCGAAGGCAGACGCTTAACCATCTGAGCCACCCAGGCGCCCCTCTCCTTTTTATTCTATAAGCTCCCCTCCCCCAGAACCCATGCGTGCATGAGCACACGCACACACCCCCCCACCCCCCCCCCCAAAGCTCAGCTCCTGTTTTTAATGGTCTTTTTTCTAATTAAGAATCTAATTTTAAGAATCCAGGAGAGGAGAGTCTTTTCTGAGCTATGCATTATAAAATCATCTGTTGGCCAATGTGGATCAGAAAGTTCTATTGTACTAGAACGTAGGAGCTGAAGTGGGACATCAGGTGAGTGAGCTGAGGGGTGAGTCGGAGCCAACAAGACACATTCACACTCAGGGGAAATGAGGACTCGGAGCCTCCAGACTCTGCTTTCTTGTGACCAGAACAAGCAGGTGGGCGGGAAGGCAGAGGGTGGGGACACGCGTATACAGGTGACGCTGGGGGTCAGGCTGGTGTCAGGTGTGGTGGTGAGAACAGCCTCACATAAGGGCAGTGAGTGGGGTGTCGGGTGGATGACCGAGTGAGGAATTACAGAGAAGGACCAGGATGGAAACTCACGAGGCACGTGGGAGTGCGGTGCCCCTGCCGCCCGCCACCGTGGAAGCTCCAGGCGTGGGACACGTGTTTGTGGACACCATGGGCCTCCTGCCTGCCCTGTGCTTTCCTTTGCCACAGGAACACTGTGTGGTCAGGAGGTCATGTTTTGAGAAGCATTGTTCTAGAATTTCAGATTCTTGGCATGAAATGGTACCTGTAGATCTATAACGTTTAATCTTCCTATCTGTGGTTCTAACTACGTTCCCCTGCCCCGTATGGATCCATCTTGCTGGACGTTGCTTGTCTTGCTGACCCTTTCAAACAGCCGGCTCTCGGCCTGATTGTCCGGTCTGGAGTGGGTTTTCCCTGGGGGCGGGAAGAACGGATGCATTCGTGCCTGCACCTTTATTAATTCCTTGCTCTTTCTTTATCCCTGTAGTTTGGGCTCAGTGCTTAGCTCATGTAGTGTGCATCTTTTTGTCTTGGAGTAGGTGTGAACTGACTGTTACCAGCCTGCCGTGTGCAAACGTGCACTTCTATTTCCAGCCCCACTCAGACGCGCCTCTGACAAGCCCATTCCCGCTTGGCAACAAGAAGACTAAATTTAACTCAGCTTAACCGGATAAACAGTTCCGTCGGGCATTTTTCTCTAACATGGCCCAGTTTAAAGCTTCGTCTCTCTCCGGTAAACACCTGCCCCCTTCAGGTGTGAGCACTGCAGCCTGCATCTGGCCCAGGCTCCTCTCCAAACCCCGGCGGCCAGCTGCAGCGGGGAGGCTGTGGCAGCTCTCTGTCCCGGCCGCACCCCTGCAGCCTGCCTGGGGAGCCGGCCAGTGGGGTAGTGCCCAGAGACGTGTGTCGGTGGCTGCCTGCAGGTTGGGGGCGGTGAAGGCTGCTCATCCGATTCTGGAGTTACATGGTGACATCTGGCCTCATCTGATGGTCTTCGGGTCCCATCCCCCACCAGCCTCCCAGTTTACACACACCCCCGACACACACACACACACACACACACACAGTTTCCCTTGCTGCCCCCTGTCACCCTTGGCCATCCCTGGAGGGCGCTGGCATGAGAGAGAAAGCAAGTGGACAATGTCTCGAGTCACTGCCTGGAGCACGTTCCGTGTGGAATGTGGGTGTGCTTTTCTTTCCCACCATTTCTGTCCAACCCAGGGGCACAGGCGTCTGCATCCCCTCGAGGGCGCACGTTCTAAAAGCCAAGGGAAAGGCAGGATGTCGTGGGGCAGCTTCTCGCCTCAAAGCCTTTTTCGCTCCTCCGTTCCTGTTCTGTGCTCGGTGAGGGGTCACCCTACGATCCACTTGCCCGGAACCAGCTCTGGGTGGGAGACACAGAAGTAGTGACTGTCCGGGATGAGGGGGAAACAGGCGAGACTTCTGTTCTCCCAAAAAAAGCCTGGGCATCGAGACCACTGGCTCAACACAGAAATCCCATTTTGATCGGCAAAGAACCACAAACTGGACAGCTCAAAACGAAACAAAATTCTTGCACCGTCTGGGGGCCAGAAGTCCGAAATCAGGGTGTCGCAGGGCCGGGGGAAGGATCCTTCCGGTCTCCCCCAGCTCCTGGTGGTGCCCGCCCTCCTCGGCGTCCCAGGCTTGCAGCTGCACCTGTCCATCTCTGTCCCCATGTTGTGTGGCCTTCTCCCTCGTGTCTGTTTTCTTCCAAGCACACTGGGTGAGGGCCCACCCTGATCCAGGAGGCTCTCATCTGCACTAAGCACATCTGCAGAGACCCGACTTCAAAATAAGGTCTCCCTCACAGGTTTGGGGGACACTGTCCAGCCCAGGACAGGGCGGGGATCGGCATGCGTGCTGACGCTGTCCCCCTCTCGGGGCCCTCTGCTGACGAGCCGGCGGGCCCAGATGCAGCTGTCACGTCTGTGGCTCGCGTTCCTCACCTGTCCTCTGACCTGAGGCAGGAGGTCCAGCACAGCCACAGGTGTTTCTCAGGCCAGAGTGTGATGTTACAGGCCTTGCTAATCCTGCTAATCCTCCCTCAGGAGAGACTTCTGGAACTTTCTCCCCCGATCGCAGTCTACGGTGGAAAACCAGTCAGGGACCCGTCACCCACTTTCCAGATCCTTTTTCTGGGGGAACGTTCTCATTCTCTCCCCGGAAGGGGCCCATCTTGCTCTGGTGCGGGGCCCACAGGGCCCCCGTGAGGCTGGGTGCTCCGTGCCAGTGACAGGAAGCTCGCCCCAGCTCCCACAAGGACTTATCCCTCTGGATTTCAGCCGCGTCCCATGGACGTGTAGACAGTGTCTCAGTTTCAAACACAGCACTTCCCTGATGACACCTGCAAACGCCGACGGGATGAGAGGAGACTTACAGATCTTTTTCTTTTTAAATGTTCGTATTGAGGCAAAATTCACATAACATGAAACTAACCATTTTAAACAGTTCAGTAGCAATCAGGGCAATCACACTGTTGTGCAACCAGCACCTCTCTGCAGTCCCAGAACGTGTCCATTGCCCGGAAGGAAAGCCTGGACCCTGTGGGCAGTGGCTTCCTGTTCTGCCCTTCCCCCAACCCCCCACCCCCTTGTCAACCACCTGCCTTCTGTCTCTAGGATTCGCCTCTTCTGAGTATTTTATGCCAGAAATGGAATCTTATAATATGTGGTCTTTTGTGCCTGGCTCCTCTCCCTCAGCATAATGTTTACGGGGTCCGTCCGTGTTCTAGCAGGTGTCCCCGTGGCCGAACACCATTCCGTGGTCTGGAGAGACCACAGCGTGGGTATCCATTCACTCACGGACAGGCGCTCGGCTGTTCTCACCTTCGGCCGTGGTGAATGATGCTGCCGTGAACGTGCCGGTACATCTGTCTGTTTCAGCATCTGTTTTCAGTTCTTTGGGGCACGTATCTAGGAGTGGAATTCCTGGGTCATGGGGTAATTTTATGTTTAGCTTTTTGAGGAGCCACCAAACTGTTTTCCACGGTGACGGCACCATTTTATGTCCCCACAGGCAGTGCGCGAGAGCTCCAATTTCTCGTTAACACCTGCTGTTACCCGTCTTGACTCTGGCTCCTGGTGCGAAGTGGTGTCTCATTGTGGTTTGGCTGGTCTGGTTCCCGTGATGCCTGCACGCTGGGGTCTGACCCGTTGTGAGAACTGTTGGTGCCACAGGCCCCTTCTGCCCTGGTCGTGGAAGAACAGAGGTAGGTGTATCCTACTTCACCCCTTCGTCCCCAAAACCGCTTCCCCCCACGGTGAAGTGAGGGGTTGGGGAGGCTCAGAGGAGCTAGTCTCAAAGCACAGAGTCCTTACGAAAGACCAGCCCAGGCAAAGCCCGACGGCAGAAATCACGTGTCCATGGACTCAGGTTCCCCTGATTCCTTAGCTTAAAGCGTGGCCACATTCTGGGCAGAAAAGAACCCACTTTAATCCTGAAGGCCCAGCCTGTCTGGTGTTTGCACTGTTCTCTCCCCTGTGTCTTCACCAACACCCGTGTTCTCCAGTCCGTGAAAACGACTTGCACACACAAACTCAAATCTGAAAAAGTCTCCATCCCACGACGAATTGCAGCACTGTCTGAAAACTGAAATCCCACTCTCCCGTTCCGGTTTATCCTTGTTTTGATTTCTAAGAGGCCCCGGGGCCCTTGGCTTTTTATCACTGACCACCCCTTCCAGGTGGAAGAGGCCCGGCCAGCTCCCTGCGGCGAGCGCACGTGGCCGGGCAGGAGTCCCTTCCCTAGAGTCTCCTTCCTTAGGTTTGGAAAGTTGGAGATTTCCTCTGCGTTTTGTGGTTTATGTCAAATATCTGAGCACATTCAAAGCAAATGGACAGCTTCGTCTACTGTGATATTCCTTGACATAACTTGAATTATCAAGCTCTTGAGGATTGTGGTTGTTTCCGTAACCTGCTCGCGAGAGGAGAAGCTGGTTCTCAAGCTCCCTGGAAAACAGTGGGGTGAAGACAAGAGCATCAGGCACCCTCCACCGCAAGTAGGCAGGCCAAGTACAAGGCGGTGGTGACTTGGGTCCTGGGAGCACACGGTGTGGGCTTTTCCAAAGGTGTCTCCCACGCCGGGCAGGCATCCGATTTCCGTGTGGAAGAGCCCTTCTGGCAATCGGCAGCTTTAAAAGCCTTCCGATGGGGCAGACATTTCCCAGTGTGTCCTTGACAAAAAAAACCACATCCTTTGCCACAGGTAGTTTGGGAAGCACCAGGCTGAAAAAGGACCCCGGATACCGGCCCTAGCAAGACTGGGTGGCTACCAGCCCCCGTAAATGCAGAGAAACACCGTGGCGCAGCGTGCCCCGGCTAAAGGGAGCTGTGCTCTCGGGTGAGGCTTGAAGCTTCGTCAAGTCATTCTGAAAATCAAGGTTCTTAAATGTCGTTCAGTGATTCCAGGGCAGGAATCGGGCCCAGAAATGCAAGGGAGTTGCCCCGGCTAGACAGCGGTGGTTTGACAAGCTCGGTGTCTCACGGATTGCCGCCCCGTCTGCTTGTGCAGGTTAACAGACCTGCAAATGAGAGAAGCATGGGCTCCTTGTTCAGAGCTGGCCGGGCGGGGAGCCGGCCACCGCCGCTGCGTCCGGCACAGGGATGGGAGAGCAGACACTGGAGTAGGGGGCCGTGGGCGTGGGCAGCTGGTGGTGGGCTAATCAGAAGCAGGACATCCTTTGTGGTTGCTTAGGGGGGCATATTTGTGTCTCCCTGGTTGGTCCTGGGTTGAAAGCAAAGGCAAGATGGGGGAAGCTGGTGGTCGAGGACCCCATCCTGGCCGTTTGGCCTGGTCACTGCAAGGGCTGTGTCAGGGTTCTGCTGCCATGGATGGTCTGGCTGTTGGCCATGTTGTATGCTCCACCTCTCGCGCTCAGTGGGAAAGCGGGCTCCCATGAAATCTGCAGCGCCCTGGCGGGCAGCATGCCTAGGGCCTGAGGGTCTGCTGTGCCGCTGGAGATGGACCCGCAGGCCCGGCTGCTGGGCGACTTTACACCCTGGTGTGGGGACAGAGGGCTGTGTCGTGGTCATTTCCCAAGTGGCTACGGACGAGGCCTGTCCCAGGCCTCTCCGGGGCGGGGACAAAGCTGAACCCCCACACTTCTCTGTCCATTTCGCTCAAGAAAGGCTGGGAGCTTGGAGTTGGGGGTTCAGGGGAAGGGAACCCACTTCGTTTGCTTCGTTCTGGTAATCAGGTCAGTCTCTCCTGTGCTGCGTTGTAATTAAAAGTAAGAAATGTCCCGCGGGGTAGGCGGCTTGCGCCTCCAGGACCACAAATGGATCTCATTTGATGGGCAAGCCTCCATACCTTCCATGACCTTAATTTCAAAAGTTTACAAATACGCCCAAGTGTCCTGTGGAGGGTGATCTTATGCATCCGCTTGACTGGGCTAAGGGATGCCCGGGCAGCTGGTAAGCTATTTCTGGGCAGGACTGTGAGGGTGTTTCCTGAAGAGATTAGCATTTGAATCCAGGAAAGCAGGTGTCCCCCGCTGCCACCAGCAGGTGGTGCCGAGAACAAAATGACGGAGGGAGGCTAAGTCTCTCTCTCTCTCTGCTTGAGCCGGGACCGCCAACTTCTGCCCTCGGATGCGGGCGCTCCTGGTTCTCGGGCCTTTGGCTTGGACCGCACCACACCCCCAGCTGCCCTGGGTGTCCAGCTGGCCGACGGCAGGCCGTGGGGCTTCTCAGCCTCCACCAGCGCGGGAGCCAGCCCCTCGTCGGACGTCTCTTTCCGGTGATCTCTGCGCATATCCTACCGGTTCTGTTTCTCTGGACGAATGCGCATCCCTAATTTCTGTCCTAAACCTATTCTTGGCTTTATCAAAACCCTTCGTGAACCCTATTTTCAGCCAGTACTGCCTTTTGGAGTTAATAGGTCCCTTAGTTCTACCGTCTGCTGAGTTAAGGGAGGTTCAGGGTTTTCTTTTCTGTCTCCCAGGTCTCTTCTGCGCAGGGCCGGGCAAGGCTGGGGCCAGCGGAGCACGATGCTTGGGCGCAAAATGTAGGGGCTGGGGCCAAGGTCAGTATTATAGGTTCTTCCTCTCGCCCTTGATTCCATAGCACCGTTACTAATCCTGTCTTCACTTAAAGATTGTCATGAATTGTTTGCGTGCACTTTGATTTTCTTTAAAAATTGCATTAGTGATGTTTATCTTGATCACGGAGTTTTGGGGCCTTCCTTAAATTTTGCACCCGAGGTGCATGCCTCCCGTCCCTGCATTCCAGCCTGGTGCCCTGTGCTTGGCGGGAAAGCCCGACACGCTTGAATGGACTTTTACATCCCTGTCATGGCTTCCGCTTCTTTTTTGATAATTAATCATTCATTCATTCATTTCACAAGTGTTTCCTGAGGCAACTCTGTTCCAAGGATGTGCCAGGTGCTGGGGATTCAAGAGCGAGCAGAACACACGTGGGCTCTGTCCTTGTGAGCGCACAGTGCCCGTGACAGAGCCCGTTCCTTCGCCGGGCCCCCCACGCTGCAGCCCTCCATCCGGATCCCGGGCTGGCTGGCTTTCCTCTCCGGGTGGAGGGGTGGAGGAGAAGGGCTAAGGGAGAGGGTCCCTGGGCGGGGGCTGCCCACGTGTCGTGGGGAGTGAGCCAGCCGCTGCCTTCTGGCTCCCCCGGGACAGGTGTAGGCTTGGCCGGGGTGGGGCCAGGTCCTCCGTCCAGGTGCCGGGAACCAGCCTGCAGGACGCCGGCGTGAGGGGGTGCTCTTCGGTAAGCACGCTCCCACGGCCCCCAGGGTAGGACCTCACAAGAGGCGGGCCCCCCGTGCTCGTGCTGGGCCAACACCCGCGAAGGAGAGCAGCGAGGAAACCGCCCCGTTCTGAACCTGGAGGAGTCGTGGCTCTGCGAGGGCAGGAGTATGAACTGCCTTGGCTCCGCTCTGCTCCTTACTGGGAATGACTTCCGTCTGCCTCGGAGGGAGTCTGAGCTCCCAGCTTCTTTTCCTCACGGGGAGTCAGAAATGGGGGGGTGTCCTTCCGCACAAGCTCCTAACAGTGTTGAAGTCTCCGCCTGAGCCGCACCTCTGTGCCTGCTCCCCCGGGCACCCCCCTCGCTCCCCGGGGGGCTGCACGCGGCCCACGGCGCAGGTGCCTGGGCTGTGCGAGCTGCTTTCCAGGGTTATAAATGCCTCATTTGGGGGGATTAAAAGGCCCAAAGGTCGGGCGCCTGGATGGCTCAGTTGGTTAAGCGACTGCCTTCGGCTCAGGTCATGATCCTGGAGCCCCGGGATCGAGTCCCACGTCGGGCAGGGAGTCTGCTTCTCCCTCTGACCCTCCCCCCTCTCATGCTCTCTGTCTCTCATTCTCTCTCTCTCAAATAAATAAATAAAATCTTTAAAAAAAAAAAAAAGGCCCAAAGGTCTAAACTGCAACTTTGATTTCCCTCCCCAGAAGCCCCCCCGGCCTGTCGCCCTTGCCCGTCTCTCTGCACCCGCTCGTGGCGCTGGCTCAGGGGCTGCCCACCGGCTTCAGGCCTGCCAGCTCGCGGTTTGTTTTCCGCGTGTCCCGTCCATTCCCATGTTCCCTCTACGCTTCTCCTGCCTGCTCTTGGAGTAAGTGTCTCTCAGGATCCCTTTCTGTCTCCACGGCGGCAGCGCCGGCCGCCACGGACCGTTCCCTCAGATTTCGTAGCTCCACGGTGGCCGCACTTGGAGGTGGGCCTGGGGGCGGCGGGTAGGGGTAGAGCTGGTCCCCAGGGTGGGGTCTTGGAAGAGGAGACCCCAGAGCGTTCCCTGTCTGCCAAGGGAGCGAGCACAGAGTGAGGACTGCATCACTGTGGGCGCCCGGCCTCTGGAACCGCGAGGAATAGGAAGTGTCTGCTAGGGAACCGCGCGGCCTGAGCACCTTGTCCGGCAGCCTGAGCGGAGTACGACAGGCGCCGTTCCTCGCCGTGCTTTCTAGCGGTCGCTCTCAAGTTCCCCGTAAGAGGCTTAGAAGGCCCGGGACCTGCGCAGACGCACGCAGGGCCGGCACAGCGTCTCTAATCGACTTGAAGAGGCTCCAGCCCACTTGGGGCAGCAACACTCGCGTGTCAGGGTCAAAGCTTTAACCCCAGAAGTCAGTGCTGATTTGCTCTCCAGCGTGGCAGGTTCAGAGAGAGCCACCTTCTACACGGGGCTGCCACATGTCCTGCTGTCTGCCTCGCCGTCCACAGCCGGCACTGGGCCAGTCCCTGTCTGCAAGGGTGTCGAGGACAGTTGTTTTTTTATTTTTTATTTATTTATTTTTTTTTTTAAAAGATTTTATTTATTTATTTGACAGAGAAAGACACAGCGAGAGACGGAACACAAGCAGGGGGAGTGGGAGAGGGAGAAGCAGGCTCCCCGCCGAGCAGGGAGCCCGACGCAGGACTCGATCCCGGGACTCCAGGATCATGACCCGAGCCGAAGGCAGTCGCCCAACCGACTGAGCCACCAGGCGCCCGACAGTTGTTTTTTTAAATTGTCATAGTTGGGAACCTAAGCAGCATGAAGATACGTGGGCTGCTGTGGTTTAGAGATGCCCCACCCTCGCGTGGATCGTGTGGAAGAATCTACCTGCCCCTCCTCTTGCAAGGAGGTTGGGAGCCGCCCGGTTCACGGGGCCCAGCTGGTGGGGGGGGTCGCGGAGGCTTCTGAGTCAGTGGCAACTCCGCCCCTGGGGCCAGGGGATGCCTTGAAGGAAACAGAGGAAGCTGGTTACTACCTTCCCTTTCCCCTCTCTCTAGGCCGGGGGTCAGCAACACGGCCTCCAAATCCGCCTGTTTTCGTAAGTGAAGTTCAAGGGCACGCGGCCGTGCCCGTGCCCACGTGGTCTGTGGCTGCTTCAGAGCTCCGGTGGCGGAGGTGAGCAGGCGTCACCGACCCCAGCCAGCCCTCAGACTGTTGACCGTCTGGTCCTGCAGACAAGGTTGCCAACCGCTCGGGCCCCATGCCCTCTGAATCCTGATGAGATGGGAGAGGCCGGTGCACACGGGTTCACATCTCAGAGAACTCGGTCTTCACGGACTCCCGACTGGACCGCAGGGAGCTCCCGGCACGGCCCGGTGATCGTGTTTTCCCCTCTCAGGAAACCATTTCACCAGGAGGCCCGAGAATCACGGGCCGCACCCTCGAAAACAGGAAAGTCATCTTCTTCCCTGTCTGGGCAGAAGGACGAGGACAGAGACCCACTGGAGGGCCTGGGCCCCGGGCAGAAGCTGCAGGAGGGACGAGGGGCTGCAGGAGGGATGCGGGGAGGAGAGAGAAGCTCTGTCGGCACTCAGCATCTCAGGGAGCTGGACTAAGCACAGAAGCTCGGGTTCATCACCCTGGGACCCCAACGTCAGCCGAGGGCTGGGACGTACCGAGGCCTTCACTACTCAGTGGTGACAAGGGGCCACACGTGCCCAGGGGCCATCTGTACCCGGGCCCGCAGACACCTGCTTCACAGGGTGGTGGGATGCGGTGGAGGCCAGGCAGAGCATCGCCGGTCAGCCCGCCCAGCGGTGGGGGTCCGGGCCGTTCCCCTGCAGATACTCTTTCCCAGAGAAGACAGAGCCGGCTGCGCTGGGGGATCCACGTATTGCCCTCAGAGCCTCGGCCTTCCCCACGCGAGCCAGACCGTCCACTTGGGGAGGAGGCAGGGAATCCACTCACTCCCAGAGGCTCCGAGCCCCCGGGAGCTGAGCGAGCCACCGTGGACCCTAGCTGGGGAAACGGTGCTGCGATGAGGAGCCAGGTGGAAGCTGGGGTTTGTGTCTTGAATTTTGCTGGATGGAAGTGTCCTTACAGTGCAGATCTTTCATTTTACAGTGAGCTCTCTGAATACAGAGTTGTTTTTAATCACAGCAGAGGAATAAACAGAAGCTGTAACTCCCTTTTTCATCCCCAAGTGACTGAGGACCCTGAATGGAGCCAGGCATGGGGGAGAGGGCTGGGAGGGAGCTGGCCTTCAGCATCCCAAAGTGAGGAGTCAGCGAGAGCCTGGAGGTGAGCAGGTAGCAGGTAGCAGGTGAGCGGGTGAGTGAGTGAGTGGGTGAGTGGGTGAGTGGGTGACTGGGTGAGCAGATGGGCGGGTGGGCAGGTGGGCGGTGAGTGGGTGAGCGGGTGAGTGGGTGGGTAGGTGACCAGGTGAGCTGGTGACTGGGTGAGCAGGTGGGCGGGTGAGCGGGTGAGCAAGTTAACAGGGCAGTGCAGGGGGGAGGCCGGGATTAGGGAGCAATAATTGTTTTACCCTCTGAGGACAGGGTGCTTTGGCTGGGAGCCTTGTTGGTGACTTGGTGGTGTCAGAATCCCATCTGTACAGACTGGTACAAAGGGAGTGATCCACCCCAGCGACTGTCACCTGAGGCGGGGAGGGGGCAGCCTGGGACCCTCCCGAGCAGACGGAGCAAGCAGAGCAGGGGGAGGTGGAGGGAGGTTTCCGTGATCCCTGCTCCGTGCTGAGAGCAGGGGTCCTCGGGGGAGACGCCTCGTCCGGGTCACTGTTGACCCCACCGTGGGCAGGTCCCTGTTTGATGCGGTGTTCTTCACACCCTTGCCACAGAGCTGGGGTTTTTCTCTTTTTTTTTTATTGTGATATACATGGAACAAAATTTACCCTCTTAACCGTTTTAAAGAGAACCATTCAGTAGCGTTTGGGTCGTTCACAGTGCTATGAGGCCACCCCATCGAGTTCCAGAGCTTTTCATCAGCCCGCAAGGACACCCCGCCAGCCGTCCCTTCCCATCCCTCCTCCTCCTCCCCCTGCCCCTGGCAACCGCCAGTCAGCCCTCGGTCTCTATGGTTTTGCCTATTCCGGACACTTCATATAAATGGATTCCTACAGTACGTGGCTGTGGCTTTTTAAAAATATCTCATTTTAAGATTTCTCTTCCCAATTAAAAACTGGGCGAAGGATCTAAACAGACACCTCATCCAAGAAGATACACAGATGATTAAAAAGCCTATGAAAAGGGACTCCATGTCCTACAAGTCCCTAACGAGAGAATTACCACCACAAGGAGACACGACTGCACGCCTATCACAGGGGCTAAGATCCCGAACACCGACCACACCCACCGCCGGCGCGGACGTGGAGAAGCTCACCTGCCGCCGTGGGGACACACAACGGCGCAGCGACCTCGCAAGACAGTGGGGAGGTTTCTTACAAAACCAAACGCGCTCCCACAATACGATCCAGCAGTCACACTCCTTGATGTCCACTCAAAGGGGCTTAAGAGTTACTTCCACACAAAAATCTGCACACGGATGTTTATAGTAGCCTTATTCATAATCACTAAAGCTTGGAAGCCACCAAGATGCCTTTCAGTAGGTGATGGATAAATCAACTGGTCCATCCAGACAGTGGGATATTGTTCAGTGGTTAAGAGACTGAGAGCACTAGCCAGTCACTAGAAGACATGGAAGAATCTTAAATGTATGTCGCTCGGTGAAAAGAGCCCATCTGAAAAGGCTGCGGTGTGATTCCAACTGCATGGCATTCTGGGAAAGGCAGAGCTATGGGGACAGCTGGGGTTGGGGAGGGGGGAGCGGGGAGCACAGAGGATATTCAGGGCAGTGAGACCCTCTGTGTGAGGCTGCAGTGGTGGATACCTGTCATCACCACACGTTCATCCAAACCCAGGGAGGGTGCAACACCAAGAGGTAACTGTGGACTTTAGTTACAGAATAAATAATGTGTCAGTGTTGGCTCATCAGTTGCAACATGCATCCCACAGGAATGCAAGGTGTGACCAAGAGGGAACTGGGGGGTGCAGAGGAGTGGGAGGGAGGGGATGAGAGGCATAGGGGCTGGAGGGACTTCCTTTCCACCAGATCCCCAGGTGGTCTGGTCAGAGGACCACCCAAGAATATAAAATAAAGCTTTGCAATTAAAATGGTCCCTTGAGGGGTAAACCAGCAGCATTTGACGAATTGGAAAATCAGATTCTAAACCTGGCTCCACTCATTACAAAATGGGTGGTCCTGAGAAAGTCCCCCACCTCTCCGAGAACCACAGTGAATTCTCCTCGATTCCTGGAAGGTTCCGGAGAAACAGCCAGCCCCGTCCCTTCTGCAGTCGGTGGGGCACTGGCAACAGCATGAGGGTCACTAACAAGCCGCAGTGTCCCCGACTCTGCAGGGTCTAGTTCCAGAAGTCCCAGGTCCCGGGAAATCCTTGGCCCCAGGCGCACCGGGACAGTCAGTGCTTGTGGGCTCGTGATGTAGGAAAGCGGTGAGGGTTCGAAGCCGATGGCCAAGAAAGAATTATTGAGACTTCTTCAGTGCAAAAAGGTGGTTTTATTAAAGCTCGGGGACAGGACCTGTGGGCAGAAAGAGCGGCACCGGGGTCGTGAGTGGTGGCCCATTACATACTTTCAAGTTGGGAGGGGGTTAGAGAGAGCGAAAGTCCTTAAGGAATTTTGGAAGCAAGGTTTGCAGGACCTTGAGGGGCTAGCTATTGTTGGGAAAAGGTCATTTACTACCGTCTAATAAAACCTGAGTCATGAGACCCATCAGATGTCTATCAGTGGGCCACATGCCTGGGGGATGATTGCCAACATGTATCTTGGGGGGTAGAGATGAAGGAAGTTTCCAAAGGAATTTTTATGTTAAAGAAGACTTACAGGGTCCTGGAGGGTCGGGCTAAGATTGCCTTTGCCCTTAGCAAAGTGTCCACATCCAAGCAGTTGTGTCCCTAAAGGAAGGTCATGCTGCCTTTTCCAAGGACTTGTCAATGGGCTGTAAGTGGTAAGGACATTTAATAATTTTTCTTCTGCCTTTGTTCCCACATCACTAGGGATGGAGTTTTTTTGGAATAGCATTGTTGGGGATCCGGAGCCCACAAAGGAATTCTTGAGACGTCTTCGGTGCAAAAAGGTGACTTCATTAAAGCAGGGGGACAGGACCCCTGGGCAGAAATAGCTGCCCATCCTGGGATTGTGAGGAGCAAGGATTACATACTTTGGGGTTGGGGGGAAATCAAGACAAAGGGAAGTTCCAAAAGGACTTTGATCTGCTAAAGAAGACTCACAGGATCCTGGGGGCCTGGCTGTGGTCAAACTGAGGATGTTTTTCCCTCTCGTGAGGCATTAACATTAAGACAGTTGGGATTTTCCTGGAGGAACATTATACTCTGCCCGCCTCAAGTATTTGTTGATGGGCTGCAGGTTATAAGGACATTTAATTTTATCTACATTTCCTTCTGCCTTTGTTTCCCACACCACTAGCAAAGAAGACAGAAAAGACAAGGGACTGCTGAGATTCATAGTTCCCTATTTCTTGAGCAGCCTTCAGAGGCCAGGCTGAGGGAGCCTGCCGTGGGGGATAAATCCCCCCAGCTGCCCGGGGATGATTGATGAGGGGAGTCTGGAAAGGTGTCCTGCGGGCGCGCAGGCTCCTCCGCAAAGCTTCCCCATCAGCCCGGACCATCTTCTCCCTCCCTGGAGGAGTCTAGGGGAGGTAGAGTCCAGCCCTGTCACACTGGAACAAATGTCCTTGGGGTAGATTAGAGACAGACAGGCGTGAGTCAAACCACAGGCAGGAAATTTCATTTCCAGACCTTCAGACTCCGCTTTCCTGACTTATTACACTCAAAACACATTTAATTTTGCAAACAAAGCCGAGAAGCCTTTCCAGCAGGGGCTCAGCCCCCAGGGCTGTGTTTGTCTCCCTCCCTTGAAATTCAGAGTTGAACTTGAGCCCTCCAGCAAAGCAGGATGGATCAGGAGGCTGATGGAGTTTGCAGGGGGAAAAGCCCAGAGTCTTACAGCCTCGTGCCATTGCTCTGACCCTCGGGGGTGACTCAGAGCACTTGATTTTCACCTTGGAGATCTTCATTTTCCAGGTTGAGATATTATAAACCAAGTCATCGAAGAGGAGATTATTCACTAACGCAGTTCAACTTTTAAAAAAACTAGTCCAGAGAAAAGAGGTCTTTGTCCTTTTAAGAAAGCAGTATTTGGTATTTCCAAGTTTCTGGTGGATGCTGAGCTGGGCGACCATGGGTCTCTGGAAGGCCAGCCTGTCCTCGAATTCCCCCGGCCTCCCGAGTCCAGAGCGTGCCGACGCGACGTAACGGATGAGCAGCCAGCACAGAAGGAACGGTCAGAAGCTGGGCAGAGACCTCGGGCCTGGCACCAGCCCCTCCTGGAAGAACTGCAGGGGACCTCCAAGGTCTGTCCTGTTAGGAGACAGACAGGCAGCGATGAACCAGCTGCAAGGGCTTTGGGGTGAACGTGGCTGCAGATGGGGGAGGGCAGCGAGACTCACCTCTCAGGGGCACTGAAGCCTCCGGGGGCAGGGATTCCCCACTCAGACCCATGGGGCAGCTTTTAAAACCTGGACATTTGGCCTTGACCCTGGGGCGGCAGGGCCAGGCACCATTAGTTCCAGAAACTTCCCACGTGATTCCACGGTGCGGTCACTGGACAACCACCACGTGAGGTGACACCTGGTCCTCAAGGAACCCACCAGTGGGGCTCGTCGAAGGGAAGGCAGGCTCTGGGGAGGGCTTCTCCTCAAGCGTGAGTGACCAGAAAGAAAGGAAGCCCAGGAGGGCTACTTCAAATGACGGGACTCAAAGCAGAGGCAAAATTCTACTCTAAACCAGTGGTTCTCATGCTCTGCTGTGCATGAGCATCTCCTGGGGGCTCGTTACAATAAGGGCTGCTGGGCCTGGCCCCAGATCCCCGCTCCCACCACTCTGGGGCGGGGTTGAGAGCCTGCGTCCCTAACTTGCTCCCAGGAGCCCCTGCAGCTCCAGGGACCTGACTCGGAGACCCGAGAACCACTGCCCTAAACGAAGATCAAGCTCACAGGCTCTCAGCTGGGCTGAGCCCAGGGCCAGCACGTGAAAGAGCTGGGTTGGCATCATCCAGAGCCAGTTCCGATGAACACAGGGATGCTGGCAGGGGGACAGGGCATGGGTCCCAGTGTGGACTCGAAGGCATGCCTCACACTGAGATGGGATGCAGAGGCTCCGGCTGTAAGACTTCCACCTTGAATAAGCACCAGCAAAACCACCAGATGGGGTACTAGGCCCCCCGTCCGCGGAGTTCCCCTTTCAGACGACACAAGGCTACCTCACTAACGAGCTGCCTGAGTGACCCGGGCTCCGCTCTCCTGAACCCTGATTCTATGCGCAGCCTTCGAGTTAGCCAATAGTGAACAACCCCGCAAAACCCCAGACGCCCCACCTTTGGACCCTAATAAAGGGAGAGCCCATCTCCTATGACCTTGCCGTGTGGCCCTGGGCATGCTGCGTTCCCTCCAGGACTCGTGAGTGATAAACCTTGTCCCTCAAAGTGCCCTGATGGTGTCCAGCCAGAGCCACGGGGCGGGGGGGAGCCCTCTGTCTGCAGCCCCGAGGATCGACTCCTTCTGTCCCCCCAAGCTCAGAACCCCTCACTAGGCTGAAGCCAAAAGATTCTTTTCTTGACCAAACTGAGGACAGGTCCCGCTGAGCCTTCTCCTCGACAGGCTGCCTCTAGGTGTTGGGCCAGGTTCTAGGTCTGCCTAAGCCCCTCTGAGCAAAGCATCCTGCTCGGTCCCCGCCCCCCTCCATATCTGAGGAAGGTCCTCGTCCCCCGCCCGCCCGTGCGTCTCAGTCCTTGGCTGCCGCTAGCTAGAACCCGGTCCCCTAGCGTGGCCTGTGGCTGCTCGGGGCTGGAAGAGCCGCTGTCTTGGCTGCGTTTGGAGTGGGGTCCGGCTCTCTCCTACATCATAGTAGCGTCGAAGAGTCTGTCTCTGGGCTTGGACTCGAGTCGGCTCTGTTTCTCTTGGGCCCACCCCCGTGAGGCTTGTCTGGCAGCCGCCTGCTTCCTCAGGGAACACCCCACACCGCCCACGGCCCCCTGGGCGGGCAGAGGCAGACTTGGCTGTGCAGTGCTCACACTGACCCGCCCCGTTCCCAGCCTGGACAGCTTGCAACCCACACATTTCCGTGGCCCGTTGGGGCCTCCTCCCTGGGGTTAGCTATGCAGAGAGCCCCAAAGCTAGAAAAGGCCCCCTGGCTCCACGGTGCAGGGCCTTGCTGCGACGTTTGGAAACCTCGCAGGCCCGAGACATCTCTCTGGCCACACTGTCATCCCCACGAAGGAAGAAGAGTGCCCGGCAGGGTCAGCCGGGCGGGCAGGGCTCGGCCCTCCCTTTCTGCCCAGCGCCAGGGCAAGGTCGTGCCTGGGCAGCAAGACAAAGGCTGACTGTCCTCCCCGCCCCCTCTGCCGGGACCTCGGCATGAGGACGTGTCAGGGCGTGTGGGGTGGCGAGGGCTGACCCAGATGGCCGGCCTCCTGCTGTGGGCAAGCGTCCCCAGCGGGGGGGGTGTCGTCCTGCAACTGTGCGTAGTGATGGGTCATTTCTGTGGGGCACCTGCATTCCGAGTTAGCTGGGCGGGGAGCACGTGCTCCCTGGGGACCGTAAGCAGAGGCTGAACTCTCAGGGCAGTGGTCTTTGACTGTCAGGGCAAACGAAGTGTGGGAATGGTGTGCCCAGCTGGTGGCCCTGGCGGGGAGGGTTGCAGTCGGCCTCTCATTGCTCTGCTCCGAGGGCACTAGCCAGTCCGGAAGCTTCACACGGCGCCCTGGCCATTTCCCAAGGGCCCGCTGTTCCTGCTGCAACGTGGGCAGTGTGTCCATATCGAAAGCTGGTTGAGCCACCCAGAAAATGGGTCATCCTGTGTCTTCTCTGCTCGGGTAGGACCTCAGGTGTGACCCGCCAGGAAGCTCCGGATCACCCATGAGTCCCTCCTTCAAAGCAGGCACAGCACCCACCCTGGAGCCCTAGGGTGGTGGTTCGAGGGCGCGGGGGCAGCTCCCTGAGCCCCCTGTACCTGCATGATTTCAGCAGGAGACATTCAATCCTTTGTGTCTCGGGGACCCACAGACCCCAGGGAAGCACAATCGTAGAGGAAGCTGGACCATCTAGACCCGGATCTAGCATTTCAAACAAGGGATGGGGCCTCAAGGAAAGAAAAGCGCCGCCAACCCAACACTGGGTTGGATGAGGTTAAACGGACCTCCTTTCTGCAGGACTTCTCAGAGCCTTTGTTCCCTCAGTAATATTTGCAGAAGGCCTGCGACGGCCCAGAGACTGTGCCACGTGCTGCAGGGGAGTGCCCATCCAGAGGGCTGGGCGATGGGAACTTTCCGTCTCCATGACTTCGAAGGTTCTGGGCGCCACACACGAGTTCCTTCCCTGACGACTAATGATGTAAACACCTGTTCATGTGCTTATTGGCCATTTGTGTGTCTTTCTTGGAGAAAAGTCAATCTATGTCCTTCACCCATTTCTAATTATATTGTTTGTATTTTTATTCTCGTATTGTGAGTTACATATGTATTCTGAGTGCAAGTCCCTTATCAGATAGAAGATGTGAAAATATTGGCTCCCATTCTGTGCGTGGTCTTCTCACTTTCGAGTGCCCTTTGGAACCCCCCAATTTTTTAAAGATTTTATTTATTTATTTGAGAGAGAGAGAATGAGAGACAGAGAGCATGAGGGGGAGGAGGGTCAGAGGGAGAAGCAGGCTCCCCACTGAGCAGGGAGCCCGACGCGGGACTCGATCCAGGGACTCCAGGATCATGACCTGAGCCGAAGGCAGTCGCTTAACCATCTGAGCCACCCAGGCACCCCGAAGCCCCCCAATTTTTAATTTCCATGTTGCCTCATTTATCCACTATTTTCTTTGATCTCATGCTTTTGGTGTCCTCTCTAAGAAACCACTGCTTCCTTCAAGGTTATGGAGATCTACTCCTATGTCTTACCCGAAGGGTTTTATAGTTGTAGCTCTTACAGTTTTAGTTAATTTTTGTAGATGGTGTGAGGTGGGGGTGCGTGTGGCAGTCCACTTGTCCCAGCATCATCTCTTGGAAAGGCTGCTGCTTCCCCCACTGGACCGTCCTGGCACCCCTGTCTGACACCAACTGCCCATGTGGTGTGCAGTGATTCCTGGGCCCTCTGTTCTAGTCCCTGAATCTGGACGTCCATCCCTGGGCCAGAAGCTCTCCTTCTGGATTACTGTGGTTTTGTAGGAAGTGTTATGCTTGGGAAGCGCGAGTCCTCCAACCTTGTTCTTCTTCAAGATTGCTTTGGCTCTTCTTGGTCCCTCACATTTCCCTGTGATAGGGAGGACCAGCGTTCCCATTTCTGCAAGAAAGGTGGCTGGGATTTTGACAGGGATTTTCCTGAATCTAGATTGATTACAGATCAGTTTGAGGAGAATTGTCATCTTAACAAGATTAAGTCTTCGAGCTGTGAACAAGGGATGCCTTTTCACCCACCCAAGTATTTCATTTCTTTCAGTGACGTTTTGTGGTCTTCAGCTTATAAGTCTTGCACTTCCTTTTAAAATTTAATCCTAAGTATTTTATTCTTTCTGACGCTCTTGTAAATGGAATTGTAAGCAGAATTGTTTTGATGTTATTGTAAATGGAAATTGTTTTCTGAATTTCATGATTGGGTTGCAGTGAATATTATAGTGGGGTAAGTCAGGATGCACGTTATGATGTCTCCAAGCCTCTAAAGGGAAAATAAAAGATGGATAATAACCAAGGTAATGAGAGGAGATGAAATAATAAAAACTATATAATCCAGAAGAAGGGTGAGAAAGGAGAATACCAAGCACTCAATATGACAATGGACATAAATCCCAATGTAGTAGGGGGTTACAGGAACTGAACGTGGACTGAATGCTCCAGTTCAAAGGCAAAGATTGTTCAACTGAGTTTAAAAAATATTACGGCCCGGGACGCCTGGGGTGAAGCGTCTGCCTTCAGCTCAGGTCATGATCCCAGAGCCCTGGGATCAAGCCCCGAATCGGGCTCCCTGCTCAGCGGAGAGTCTATCCTCCCTCTCCCTCTGCCTCTCCCCTTGTTCATGCTCACCTGCTCTCGCTCTCTCTCTCAAACAAATAAATAAAATGTTTAAGAAAATAATAATAAAATAAAATAAAAAATATTACAGTCCAAGAGCCTCCCCCCTGTGGCGGGCCATGGAGGCTTGCTCGTTTGCTGCCCCACCACTGGTCACTCAGGTCCCTAGGAGAAGGTTCTAGAAGTCCCCGGTGCCGAGGAGACCTGCAGAAGTTCCATGGCAGTTGGAGCGCCTCCAGGAAAAGGAGCCATTTCCTTTCTGGTCTGGAAAAGAGCTGCCCATCCGTTGGCCCTGCCTACGACTGGAGCAGCATCTGCTCAGCTGGTGAGCCTTTCTCTGTGTGAAGGGAGCTCCTTCGGAGCTCTGCCCATACCCCAGGGGTGTGCGATGTCTTCCCCGGGACCCTTCAACCTGACCCTGCTCTCATCTCATCTGGCCTCCCCCCACCCCACCACCTGCAGGCCACCTGGCTGCGACCATCTCCTGCCTCCCCTTCTCCCCCGGGCCCATCTCTGCCTCGCCCAGCCGTTAGCCTCCTGGTCACAACTCACACAAGCCCACACCACCGCCGCTGTGTGGCCCTTGCCCCACGACGACAGAGGTCCAGCCAGGGCAGACAGCCAGGACCCCCTTGTCCCTCCCTGCCCCCAGCCCACACCCAGTGGAAGAGCGAACACTCGCGAGGAACCTCGTCGCCTTGCTTGGTCAGGACAGAGGTTGCGAGCGGCTCCAGAGACAGGTGGGGAGTGAGCCCCCCGCACACGGTGCTGCGTCAGGGTCTCCGTGCGCCGGCCGGAGGACCGTGCTGTAAGGAAGCGCCACGATGACCATCACACCGGACGTCAGGTTGGAGTATTTAGAGGGAGTAGCTTCCCTCATTCTGAAGTTCAAGCCAGACAAGTGGAGCAAGTTGGTCGGGGCCGAGGAGAACATGGCCTTATTCACCGAATTCTTCGAGAAGCCAGACGTCCTGGTTCTGGTGTTGACGCTCAGCCCCGCCGGCATGATCATACCCTGCCTGGGCTTCCCCGCCTCCCTCAAGTCCAAAGGGGTTTACTTCATCAAGAAGGGACGGGAGAACATCAGCAAGGATACCTACAAGGACCGCCTCATCTACGGGGACATAAGTCCTGCGCCCGTGGAACAGCTGATCGCCGTCGTGGAGGAGGTGGGTGCCCGGGGTGGGGGAGGCTGCGCCGGGGGGACAATCTCTGTTTCTCGTGCTTTTGGTGAGTGGCCTAGAGGCCGGCTGCCCAGAGAGTGGCCCACAGGGAGCCGATCAGAAATGCAGGAGCCCAGGCCCTGCCCACCCTGGTGCGGGGACACATCTGCATTCTGCCCAGACCTCCAGGCGGTGCTGTGCACCCGAGGGCTGAGAGGCCCCAGCCAGCACCTCATCCTCTCTTGGTGTCGTGGGACCTCGGGATGCACCGGGCATGGCCCCTGCCCACGGCGTCAGAGGGTGTGGGCCACTTGAGTCCCAGTAGATGGGTTTCCCAGTTCTGAGACTTTGTGTGAAGAAAGAGAAAGAACAGGGTGCAGTTTGGTGCATCTCCCCACTGTCCTACCTTGTTGCCAGTGTCACCCCAGGCAGGGGCGGCAGGGGCGGCAGGTGCGGCCCGCTCTGGGCAGCCACACCAGCCAGAGTCCGAGTGACCTAGCTTTCTGGCCGTTGCTGTCCTCATGCGTGAGATGGGGACTTAATTCCCTGCCTTGTGCGAACCTGGAGCACAGGAGCCCCTCCTCCAGGACTCAGGCCAGCCTCCCCTCCCATCGGGAAGAGGAGCCTGGCAGGCCTGCAGCGGGAATGCTGGGGCATCTGCGTGAGTCTGCTCGGGCTGCCGTGACAAGGGATCACAGTCCTGGGGGCTGGAGTTCCCAGATCCAGGCGTGGGCAGGACCCGTTCCTTCTGTAGCCTCTCCCCTGGGCTTGTAGACGCTGTCACCTCCCCGTGGCCTCACTTGGTTGTCCCTCTGTGTCTGTCTGTGTCCTCATCTCTTCTTATAAGGACACCAGTCACATGCGATTTGGGCCCACCCACGGGACTTCATTTTAACTTAGTCACCTCTTGAAAAGCTCGTCTCCAAAGACAGCCGCACCCAGAGGTGCTGGGGTTGGGGCTTTAACATGTGACACTGGGGGACCCGGCTCAGCCCCTGACAGCTCTCCAAGGCCGCACGGGCCATCTGCTTTCAGCAAACATTGTGAGTCCCCTTCTCAGAGATAGCTTTGCTGCTAGGCCATCATCCTGCGTCTGTGCCCCTCCACTGGCCACGCCTCATTCCGGCATGGACTTGGTTCCCCTGGGTGGGTTCCAGGCACCCAGGGCTCCCCATTCCTCCTGGGAGCCACCGGGTCGGAGGAGGTCTGGGCACATGAACAGAGCCATTCCCTTCCAGGTGCTCTACTCCCTGTTAAACCAAAGTGAAAACTTGAGTGGATGGCCCCGGGTGGTCTCGGAAGACATCATGAAGCAAGTCCACAAGCTGAAGAATGAGATGTTCGTGATGGGGGGCAAGATCAAAGGGAAGACCCTGCTGCCCATCCCGGAGCACCTGGGGAGTCTGGATGGCACGCTGGAGTCCATGGAGAGGTAGGTGGCCCAGCCTGGGCACCTGGCCGGCTGGAGGAGTCGCTGACCTGTGACCCCCAGCACACTGAGCCCCACTGGGAGTCATCCACAAAACCCCAAGCACATGCCTGTGTGACCCCAATAAGGACGGCCGAGAGGAGCCACCTTGAACATGGCTCTTATTCCACACTTGGCCTCTCTTAGCTGGGAGATTTGGGCACTTCTCCTGCCTCCCCACAGTGGTTGCGAGGAGCTTGGGACATGGGGTGAGATGGGGCGCTGCTGGTGGTTGCTTGGGAGGTTGTCCCGAGGGCGACGGGGGAGGGATGATTCCTGCCCAGAAGGGGCGGAGCTGGTAGAACCCCATCCCTGCGGCTGGGAGAGCATCTTGCCTGACCTTCTGCTCTGCAGGATCCCCCCTTCTCTGGACAACTCACTGCTGCATGCCATCGAAACCATCATCATCGACTGGTCCCACCAGATCCGGGACGTGCTGAGCAAAGACTCGGCCCAGCCCCTGCTGGATGGGCTACACCCCCTGCCCCGAGTTGAGTTTGAGTTCTGGGATGCCCGGCTGATGAATCTCAAGTGCATCCATGAGCAGGTGACAGCTCCTCTCCACAGTGGTGAGTGGGCCTCCGTGGCTCTGCAGCCAGAGGGCCCACGTGCTGGCCAGGCCGATTCGTGACCCGTCCACCCCTCTGTGCGGACCCCCAGGGCCCCCGAGGGGACCGGATAACCTGCACAAAGTCCTGGGCTCCAGCGGCCGCGGGGTCAGGTGCCTTTTGTGTAGGGTCTCCGAGCCTCTCTGGAGCTTCCCCGAGCTTCCTGTTCTCTGTTTCTCAGCTGAATAGGCCCAAAGTGAACAAAATAGTTGAGATCCTGGAAAAAGCCAAGAGCTGTTACTGCCCAGCCCTGCAAAACGTGTACACGGACGTCATGGAGGGTGAGCTGAGGAAGGGGCACTGTCCTTGGCGGGGGCCGCGGCGCCTGCCCACACGCACCTTCCTCTGGGGAAGGTCCTGGGTCTTGAGGGAGCAGGTGTCCACGAGCATGGAGCCGCCGGTCCCCGTCTCTGACCGTCGGGGCCGCGCGAGCGCTTGCTCTCCTTCCGTGCAGGGCTGAAGGAGGCCAGCGACATCGTTCTGTATCTGAAGCCTCTGCGGATCCTGCTGGAGGAGATGGAGCAGGCCGACTTCACGATGGTGTGTCAGCCCGAGAAAGGCCACTCTTAGGGGCTGGTCTGCTGCGTTAGGGGCGTGGGGGCTGTGGGCTTCTTGGCCGGGAGGGGCTGCGTGGTCCTGGGGAGCGCCTCTTCCTTCCCCTCTGGGGTGCCCTCCCGGGGCCCTGCGAAGCGGAGGGCGGAGGGGCTGCATACCCGCCCATCTCCCCACAGCTCCCGACCTTCATTGCGAAGGTGCTCTATACCGTCTGCTTCATCTGGGCCACGTCCGAGCACTACAACACGCCCTCCAGGCTCATCGTCATCCTGCAGGAGTTTTGCAACCAAATCATCGAGATGGTAACCTGGCCCCACCGTGCCGCCCTCTGCCTCCCGACTGGGGCCTCTCCCTGCCTGCTCGGCTTCCCCCCTGCCCGTGTATCTGGGCAGTTTTTTGTTTTTTGTTTTTTAAGATTTATTTTATTTATTTGGGGGAGAGAGGAGAGAGTGGGAGAGAGAGAGCGCGCACATGTGCTCATGAGCTGGGGGGAGAAGCGGAGGGAGAGAAATCCCAAGCAGACTCCCTGCGGAGCACGGAGCCCGATAGGGGACTCGATCCCAGGACTCCGAGATCTTCAAGAGTCGGACGCTTACCTGGTGACGCCACCCTGGCAGTTTAAAAACAGGCAAAGATGTCGGCACTGGGGTTTCCAGGCCCGAGGCTGAGCTTGGTGGCCACCCACAGTTCTCCCGAGACTGGGCAGTGTCAGCCCAAGCGGCCCCACGGCGGGAGGGAGGAGGAAAAAAATGGGGCTACCCGCCGAGTCCCAGGACCCCAGGCCTCGGCCAGGGTCGTGGGGTTTATCTGCTCCTACACTGACCTGCCTCCTGTCTTCCTCAACGCAGACTCCCTGTCTTCCTTCCTTTTCCCAAGCACTCCTTAGCCGGCCGCGAGCGTTTTGTTTGGGCATCCCGCATGGGTTAAAATCGTGCTTGCTGCCCGGAAGGGCCCTGCGGTCCAGGCTCCCGCCGCCCGGGGCAGGACTGGATTTCTCGGGCCCTGAAGGGCCCCCAGTCATCTGGGACCAGATCTGTTTCGGCTGCAGCCGTAGGGGGTGTGGGGCCGCACAGGGAAGCAGCTCAGTCTCCCGAATGAAAATGGGCCGGCAGTGGGCAGACGGGTCGGGACCTGGACCTCAGGGACGGCTAACGTGTCTGAAGGAGCCGACTGTGGGCCCCGAGGCGGGCTGTTTGTAGCCCGCCGAGCAGACCCTGGACCTCACCCCAGAGCGCTCTCAGGACTGGAATGTCTTCTCTTCTGCCCAGACGCGCACTTTCCTGAGCCCAGAAGAGGTGCTGAAAGGCTTGCAGGGAGAAACAGAGGAGGTTCTGAGCAACATCTCTCTGTCCGTGAACGTTCTGAAGGAGCTTTACCGCGCCTATGATTTCTGCTGCGCAAACATGAAGCTTTTCTTTAAGGTCCGGCCTGATTTCAGAGCAAGATCAAGGACGTGTGGGCGCGGGCTCCCAGGCGTCCGCAGGAGTGTTTGAGGCGCGCACAACCTCCTCTCTGTGTCTCCCGTAGGACAAGGAGCCGGTGCCCTGGGAATTCCCTTCTTCTCTGGCATTTTCCAGGATGAATTCCTTCTTCCATCGCATCCAGACCATTGAGGTAAAGGTGAAATGTGGCTCAAACTGCCCTTAGCAGAGCTGCGTCTCCCATCCTTGTCCCACGCCCACATCTCCCGGTAGGGAGGATGAAAGCCACACCCAAGCATCCGTGTCGCGGGGAAACCGAGTCAGGGGCCGGCCTCCTCCATGCCTGGAGCCATTGGCCAAGAACAAAAGTGCCCCGTTATGGGGGGCTTCTCCCCCATCCATGCCTTGTGTCCCGAGCAGGCTGATGACAAATTACACGGGCATCAGCAGGAAGCTGGGCGGCCGTGGGCGAGGGTTAGCCGGCTCGGTTAGGACAAGTGTGGGCAGGGGCAGGGCCCTGCACGGTCAGATACACAGAGTGACACAGAGCAAATGAGCATTTTTAATTGGTTTTTAATTGGTTCAAGACGGCTGCCTCTGAGGAGAAGAGCCAGGGCATAAACACGGGGTCAAGGCAAGAAAGTTTTGCTTTTTGTTTGTGATCTTCTGTATGGTCCTTTACCTTTGCCCACCAACTATTCACACCATTCAAAAGGGGAAAATCACCCCGGAACCCTGGAGCATTGGTTTTCCCGATGGCCACCACCGTCAGCAGTGGCCTTGGGCAGGCCTGTCTGGTCTCCACAGTTTCGTCCACAGGTGGACGAGGCCCACTAAGGACTGCAAATTTGCATCACGGTTTTCCTCAAGCCCAGAGGCTCCCAGGTCCTGAATCGGGATGAGCTTTCTGGGAAAGGATGTCTCCCCGCTGTCCCCTCCCTCCTTCTGGCGGCACGAGCCCCGAGCTCAGGACATTTGACCCCGCTGCTGCTTTTCGTTGGGTCTGCTTTGGTGATGGCATTTTGGGAAGACGGCCCCAACCCCGGCCCCAGCTTAGGGGCGTGGCGTGAGCACCACGTGCGCATCTTGCTTCGCCAGGCCCTGGGTGCCAGGCCCTGGGTCAGGCTCCCGAGGCTGCCTGGGGTCCACAAGGAGCCTTCAGGATCCACTGGGAAACGAGGGCCTCACACAGACACGGGAGGTAACGCGTGAGGGGACCGGGTGTGAGGAAATGTCAAAAGGAAGAGCGCGGGAGAGTTCTGGAAAGGAAAGCCCCCCTGGGGGGCCCGAATAGTTGGAGAAGCCTCCAGGAGAAGCCTCCAGGAGAGCCCCACCTCAGAGGAAGTAGTGCCTTGGGCGGGCATCCCCTGCAGGAGGGCATCCTCACAGGTCACGGTGGGTCAGGGACGGGCTCTAAGTGCTGATGGCCTTCCAGGAAGCAGAGGATTTGAAGCTTAGTCACAACACCAGAAACCTCCATGTGAGGTTCCAACTGCTTCCGCCCACAGCTGAGGACATGGGGGCCCCAGGAAAGCGTGATCTATTTAGATCACTCCAGAGCAGGGTCCGGATAAGAGCCCCACCTCATCTCCGCATTCCCCTGTTCAACGCTTGGAGAGGACTCATGGGGCCCTTCCTTCCGTCCCCTCTCTCTGTGTTCCAGAGAGGACTTTAGAGGACAGAAATAAACAGAGGGTCCCCCCCCCAACTTTGCTGCCAGGTGGCCCCAGGTCAGAGGGCCATCCTCACTCCCTGGCTCCTCCCTGCTGGGGTCAGAGCTAGATCAGTGACTGATCCGTTGTGTTTAGTTATGAAGATTACTGTTTTTTTTCCTCCACCAGGATCTTTATAAAACAGCTATTGAGTTTCTGAAGCTGGAGAAGATCGAGCTCGGGGGCGTGAGGGCCAACATCCTCGGAAGCATGGTCACTCAGATTTACGATGAGGTCTTTGAGCTGGTGAAGGTTTTTGCTGAATGCAAATATGACCCCTTGGACCCTGGAGACTCAGTGAGTCGGGGGGGGGGGGCCCTCGGCTGGACCTATGTCAGATGCCCCAGGAGTGGGGAGACATGTGGAGGGAGTGTTGGTCACGTTCTGAAGACGTCCCAGAAACTAACTGCCCCTGGGGCCATCCCCATGACAATGAGCATCCTCAGATGGAGCCCCGAAACCTGCCGGCAGGGGTGGGGGCGGGGGCAGGGGTGGGGGCAGAGCGAGCACCACCCCCGCTTTGCATGCTGATTCGCAGGTGGACGTTTTAATTCACTTTCAGAGTTTCGATGACGATTACGCTGATTTTGAGACCAAAATTCAAGATCTGGATAGGCGGCTGGCCACGATCTTTTGCCAAGGGTTTGACGGCTATAGCTCCATCGAGTCCTGTGCCAAGGTGGGTGCGGGCAGGGGCCTTCGGGTAGCGAGCTGTTACAGCAGCGCCCAGGGCCTGCCGGGGCCCCCTTAGGGCTGACCTCATTTGCAGACGAGGAGCCGGCCCGGGGGGCGGGGGGGACAGGGGCCTCTCTCAGGCCGCGAGCACCTCAGGCAGCTCCCGTTGGGTTTGGTGGCTGCCTTGTAGAGTAAGAAAAGGGACTAAGCCTAAGAGGACAGTTACTCTACTGATTCTCACTACAGAAGGGTGTCCATTCATTCTTATTTGATTCATCGTTCCCCCTGCTTAAAAGGACCGAAAGTTAGAGGCAAAGTGGCCGTGACAATAAAGCACATACACTTTTAGACCCACTGCACTGAAGTCACACCCTCTTTGACACGTGAGACTCCAAGAGCAGCCTGGCCTCGTTACTGAGGAGCCACCTCTGGGTGGCAGGGAGCTGGCTGGTACTCGTCTGCCTCTTGTGTACTTTACTACACTTGGCCAAGTTGCAAGTGTTAAGCGTGCAGCACTTTTACACTGAAAAAAAAAGAAATGATGCTATGAAAAAAGAATCTTAAAAGAATGGACAGTCGGGAAGTGCTAAAACCCTTAGAGATCATCAATTCAAGAGAGAAACACAAACGGCCAATGCATGAGTACATCTAAGTTTGACCTCGAGAGCACCCAGAAAAGCCCCTGGCAAAACAGGAAGGTGGCAACTGCCACCAACCCAGCCGGTTAGATTGTGAGGAGCTGGGCAGTCCAGTGTGCCCCAGTCCCCACCACTCCATATTGTCCCAGCCCAGCCCTTCTTCCTGCATTTCTGTGGCCTGCCTTGCCCTGGACAAACCACTGAGGGGGGATTTTTGAAGATCGATCTATAGCTCCTCTGGAGAACAGGGACTGAGCATTTAAATGAGTGAATATATGTATATACTTGAGTAGCTTTCTTCTATCTGCCTAGTGTTATGCATGTTTGCCGACTAGGACACCCTGCAGGTCCGAGCTACCTCTTCCCTTTGCTTGGCAAGCCTCTAGGTTGCTGCAGGCAGTTTGGTGCCCACAGGAGACACCCAATAATTATTATAGGATCTTGGGTCCCATGGTGTTTGCTAAACTCATTACCTACATTATCCATCCCATTTTTACCAACTCCGACAAGTCAAGAAGCCTGCCCAGAGTCACACAATTAGCCAGTTAGAGAAGCCAGGACCCCAAACCATCCCAGAGTGTGGCCAGACGGGAAGGCAGTCGGGATGGCCTGGGCAGCTCAGGGTGCGGGCCGTCTTCCTGGATCTCCCCAACACAGATGCCAGGACATTCCTTTGCCTTTTAGACATTGTTTTTTTAAAATGCAAATGCAAGGAAATTTGAAACTCTGCAATGTGATGAGCAATCAAGTCTTAGTTAGATTGCGTTGGTGCTCTAAGCAGAATTATCAGTGAATGCGAATTAACACAGCACCTCAATGCTCTTCCCTCCACTGGGACATCCTTCCCCCTAAGTAGCTGTCTCAGGCCACCTTGCAGGCGAGGCCTCCCCGTCCCTGCCTCTCTGCTGGCCCTCCCTGCTATTCTGTTGTGTGTTGATCTCTCTGTGTTCATTGTCTTCCCAACTAGAATATAAACTCCCTGAGGACAGGTACTTGATTTGGGCACATAGTAGGTGCTTTTAAGCTTTCCCGTGGAGGGAACTGCCTCCAGCTAAGGGAGGGGAGTTGTATTGGGGTCACAGAGCTCCAAGGGCTACCCAAGTGCGGAAGGGTCCCCGAACACACGTTTCCAGCCGGGCCTTTAACCTGGAAACAACAGTCTCCCCCCTCCCCCACCCCCGCGATGGGGTCTCCAAAACTAAGACAGCACTAGAGCTCACGGAGGGTGGGGGAGTGGGCGGATAGCACGTCTCACCTCCTGTAGGGGGGGAAAGGGGGCGTGGAGGGAGGCAGCCCCTCCGCACTCCCTACCGTGGGCTCTGACTCTGTGTTGTTGTCTAGTCCAGGGGAAGCAGCTGGACTATTGGGGCCAAACCAACAAGCCCGTCCCCTTCGTGATCAGGAGTCAGGGGTCAGCACTCCGAGGGGTGGGGTGGCCGGCAGGAAGCCCCCCCGCGCCCCGACCCCCAGGCACCTACAGGACTGAGCCCTGCGCCCGGCCCACCAGGAGCTAAGCCTGAATCTCGGCCTTCTCAGGGAGCTCATCCTCTCTCCTATTATAGCCCCAATCTGGCTTCTGCACACATAGAGGAAAGGTTCTTTCCTAAATTGTAACTTTGTGCTTGTGCTAGATTAAAAAGAAAAAAACAAAAAGGAAGCCAAGGGAGCAAAGAAAAGAGTGCCTGTCAACCATTTCCACCTCTAAATACGCGACTCTTCCTCCGCATCTGGGAGTGTTTTCTCTCCCGCTTGACACAAACCCGTCCCCTAATGAGGACGGGCCCTGGGGCTCCCTCCCTCCCAGTGCCCCCATTCCCTGCAAGCTCCCCAGCTGCCCCCCAGCTGCTTCTCAGTGTCAGGAATTCACACGCAGCCAGGAAAGTTCTAGAGAAATTTTCTGCATGATCTCCTGATAGAAAATAAAATTAGCTTTCTTCCCAGGATCCAGGAGCCAAAAACTATGTAAACGTGAAAAAGAGAGGGGCATGGGAGGGAGCCGGCAGACAAAATGTCAGGAGGGTCACGAATCCACAAGATGCACCTTTTTCTCCCAAGCGGACAGGTCCCTTTGGTAGGAAGTGGCCCCAGTGACCCGGTGCATCAGCCACGCCCCTGCGGGGAGCTGAGCTTGGAGCGTCCCAATTCGGTTTCTCCCAGTGGTCCAGCGGCCCCGTCTGGCTTTCGGGGACCTGCAGATCTCTTCCTACAGCTGTGTCTCGCTCTTGCCTGAAAAGGCCATTTTGGGGACATTGTCCTATTCCTTACACCAAAATCTGGGGCAAAGCAGAGACTCGGGTCCAGTGCCCCCAGACACCCAGGGCTGTGAGACTGTGTGGTCTGAGCACCTTTGATCCCCGTTTGCCTCCGGAGCAGCTCTCCTTGGCCTGGGTCTGGCAGACCTCAGGCTGGCTGTGGAGCTTCCGGAACTCTCTCCAGATTCTAGGAAGACCCCACCCCAGCAGCCCAGCCCAGGGCCTGCACTGCCCCTAGGTTCCTCCGCGCCCTGACCTTGAACAGTGACCTTTTAGGAAATTCTCCATCTGATTGCAGCCAGGACCCTAACCGAAACACCCAGATAAAGTAGCTTCCTCTCTCCTACTAAGCTTTTCATTTTGCAATTGCCCATGTTTAGCAGACGTAGAGTGTGAGGGTGATGAGCCAGCTACTTGCAGAGAGGTACTCGCGCTCGGTTACTGCTTTCAGAAATGTGGTGTGACGCCTCCTGGATTAGTTCAGGTCCGCAGGCCCAGCCTTTCCTCACCCGGAAAGGACGTGACCGGGGACACGGGCTGTCCCTGCTCCTCGGGGACTCAGGGAACCTGGGCTCGAACCCCCAGGGTCATGGCCTCTACACATCCGCAGGCTCCCTCTGTGATTCCCTCCGGGTCTCGGGGGCAGCGTCTCCGGCTTCCCACCCTCAGCCTCCGTGCTCATTACCGGGGCCCCCCGCCCCCACACCCACCTCCACCCTGGTCAGCCTGACTTCTCCTGGGCCCGGAATGCTTCCAGGCCTCAGACCTACTTTGTGGTGGTGATTGGCAGCCAAGCACCTGGGGACTCAGCAGCCGCCAACATGAAAATCACAGAGGCATAGAAGTTCCTTGTCCTGATGGGGCAGGAGTTGTTGCCCCTGAAGTTTGGCCTCAAGCATTGTGCCAGTTGCCTCGAGGCTGGAGCAATGCTGGGGACGGGGCAGGAGGCGGGGACCTCAGGGACGGGGCAGGAGGCGGGGACCTCAGCGACGGCGTGTCTCTTGTTCCTCCCCAGCTCCTGCATGTGTGCGGGGGCCTCCTGGAGCGGCCCCTGATCCTTGCGGAGGTGGTGCCCAGGTACTCGGCCATGCTGGAGCTCTTTGACGCCGAGCTGGACAACACCAAGACCTTGTATGACGCGCAGCTCGCGGCCTCTGCAGATGGGAATATCCCCCCGATCCACAAGAACATGCCCCCCGTGGCTGGGCAGCTCAAGTGGAGCCTGGAGCTACAGGAGAGGCTGGAGGCGCCCAGGCGGGACCTGAAGCTCATAGAGCACCCGTGAGTCGTGGCACCAGCCGGCCCCCCCAACGTGGGCGGCGCGCCCCCGGCGGCTGCGGGCCAGGGGCGGGCCTCTCCTAGCACCCCGAGAGCTGACTGCCACACATAGGGTGCCCCTCACCGCCCCCTCTAACTGATTCCAGGGTCATGTCCAGCTCGGAGGCCAAGCTGATCTACCAGAAGTACGACGAGATGCTGGAGCTGCTGAGGGGCTACCGAGAGAAGATCTACCAGCAGTGGGTGGCCGGCGTGGACCAGGACTGCCACTTCAACCTGGGGCAGCCCCTGATACGGCGAGACCCGGTCACCAAGCTCGTCCAAGTCAACTTCAGCAAAGCGGTGGGTGCCGTCCCACCACTGGGCCCGGAAGGCGTCCCGTGTCAAGGGGCTCTGCGGGGACCAGGGCCCCACGGCAGGTGGGGCGGTGGGAGAAGCCCCAAGTCCGCCGGTGCCGCCGAGGCTGGTCCCCTTCTCCCAAAGCAGACTTGTGGGGGTTGATGTCTGTGACATATTTAGCTAAAGCTTTATTCCTTAAGGATTAAAGCGTGTCCAGAATGTATGTATGTATGTATGTATGTATGTATGTATGTATTTATTTATTTTTAAAGGTTTTATTTATTTGACAGAGATAGATACAGCGAGAGAGGGAACACAAGCAGGGGGAGTGGGAGAGGGAGAAGCAGGCTTCCCGCGGAGCAGGGAGCCCGATGTGGGGCTCGATCCCAGGACTCTGGGATCATGACCTGAGCTGAAGGCAGACGCTTAACGACTGAGCCACCCAGGCACCCCCAGGATGTATCTAAGATACGAGACAAAATAGCATGGCCAAAAGCAGCTTCAGGGACTACACTCCCTCAAAGCTTGGTTGCCTTTCATGGGAGCCCAAGGGGAAACATCAATTTGAGGATTGACAAAAACACACAAGGAAAGGTCTTTGCAGAATCTGAACTAATGGGCCCTCCGGTTAAGTCAGGCGAGGTGGCGAGAACTCACGCGGGAGCCGCGGGGCCTGCGTCCCCGGGCTAAAACCTGGGTAGCTGAGCCTTGCTCCGAAGACAGAGGCGGGGTGGCGGGGATTCCTGCAAGGAGGCCCCTGCTCCTGCCCCGCTCCAAACCCCGGCAGTGACATCAGGGAGGCAGATGTGAGGTTTCCTCTGAAACCTTCTCTTCCACTAAAATTCATTCTTTTAAAAAATTCAACAAATATTTACTGAGCGCCTACTCTGGGTATGTGCTTGGAATAAATTAGTGAACCAGACAGACAAAAATCTCTGTCCTCCTGGAGCTTACCTCTTACTGGGGGAGGAGGATGGGGAGAAGGGAAGAAAGAGAGAGAGAGGAAGGGAGGGAGGGAGGGAGGAAGGGAGGACAGGTGGGAGGGGAGAGGGGCGGGAGGGAGTATAAATGAGCGCTAACAGCAGTGCTGGGGAGGTGATGATGAGTAGGGGCAGGTTTAAGGGGCTTCCACAGAGCTGGGGGGTGGGGCACAGGCTGAAGTTTCAGATGTTGGGGGGAGGAGGTGACGGAGGGGGTGGAGGAGGGCGGAGGACACGGCGCTGAGAGGTCTAGGGCCATGGAAGGGACTCGGGTTTTCGTTCTTAGTGACGTGACTGCCATGGCAGGTTTGGGAGCAGAGGCACGCCCTGAGGTGGTCTTTGTGTGTCAAGGATCCCTCCAGGTGCTGTGTGTGAATAGCCTGGGGGCCGTGGGGGGGCAGGCGTAGGCGCAGGAAGACCCGTTAGGAGTCTTTTGCCTTAATCCAGGAGAAAGACCACAGAAGGTGGTGGCCCTGGACCAGCGTGGCTGCGACCAGGGTGTGAGGGGAGATTGGATTTTGGTCATAGAGCCCGTGAGACTGTGAGATTCTGGGTGGGTTGGAAATAGCGTCTTCGAGGAAGACAGGACCAGCCCCAGCATATCTGGGCTGGACAACTGGAAGGACAGAGCTGCCATCAGCTGGAGGGGGCAGGCAGAGCTGGCTGTGGGGCGAGGCGGCTCTGCTCTGGCCACGTCGGGCTTGAGACGTCATGTGGACATCCGAATGGAGACACTGAGTGGGCAGGTGGATGCAGGAGTCTGAGGGTCGGGTTGGGGGAGGTCACTGGGGTGAGAGCAGATCCAGAGGAATGACACCCTGGGACTCGCCGGCATGCACATCTCCAAAGTGTCCAGCGAGCCCGATGGCAGCGACCGGGAGAGTCTGGTGTCCTGGTTGCCAAGAGGCGAGCGTGTGCCCAGGACAGGGAGGGACCAGGGAGGGACCTTCCCTTGTGTCGCTGAGTGCCATACGGCTGGGGTCATGCCCTGACGTCTTCTGTGACCTTCATTGGCCTTACAGCTGGTGGCAGTTCTGAGAGAAGTCAAGTACTTGGGCTTCCAGCAACAGAAAGAGATTCCAAGCAGCGCTGAGAATCTGTTCTCACAACATGAAACCTTCCGGAAGTTTGTGGGCAACTTGGAACTCATCGTTGGCTGGTACAATGAGGTGAGCTGATATAGTTTTGTTTCGTTTTACTTGCCAAGTTTGGGGTTTTGTTGAGAGCAAACGCAGGTGTAGGATCTCCCAAGGGCAACAGAGAGAGTGAGTACCTTTTCATGTCGAGATGTGGTTCGAGCCACTTGGCTATTGATGCACATGGGGGCAGCAAAAATGATGAGAACTCAGAACAGCTGAAGATGGAAACTTCCATTGGACTTTGGCTTACGTTCTAGCTCCATGACTGCTTAGAGGGGCTTTACTCTCCTAAATGTATTTTGCTCCAGGTCATATCAAAGTCATTCCATTACACCCATTAACATGTAGCGGGGTGGGCATCTGCCAGAATCTGGGCGGGATGACAAATTTCCCAGCACCATGCGGTGGGGAGGGGGAGGGGGAGAGCTGCCCATTGAGGTAGGCTAGATCGGGGCCTGGGGAGGGGACAGGTGCATGTCACCTCTGCGGATCAAGAATTCCTTTCAGGGCTGCCCGGGTGGTTCAGTCGGTTGGACATCAGACTCTTGATCTCGGCTCAGGTATTGATCTCAAGGTTGTGAGTTCAAGCCCCCATTGGGCTCCACCCTTTTCAGTCAGAGCTGGGGACCTGACACAAGGAATCGTGAAGAAGCTGGTTCTGAATAAGAGTAACTGACTGGCCTTAGGGGACACGCCCTTCTGGGTTGGTGATTGGAAGGGGGCCCAGAGAGGCGTGGACGCGGGGCACCGCGGACCGTGGCAGGCACCCCCTTCCATACAGACCCCACCTGCAGATCCCTCCTCACTCCCGCCCAAGCCACAGCGGATTAGGATGGATGTGGGCTCTGCATGAGTTTCCTGGGACCACTGCCATAATCGTCCACGGACTGCATGACTTCAAACGGCCCACATTTACTCTCTTCCCGTTCTGGAGGTCAGAAGTCCAAGATCTGTTTCCTTCTGCTCAAATCAAAGTGTCAGCAGGGCTGCTTCCTCCCGGAGGCTCCAGTGGGCTAATCTACTTCCTTGCCTTTCCCACCTCCTCAAGGCCACGGCTTTCCCTGCTCCACCTTCAGATGACAACCCCCCCCCACCAGCCTCTGCCTCCTCCTTCCCCCTGACCTTATCACCTCCCTCTTCTAAGGACCTTGTGATTGCATTGCCCCTCCCCCCATAACCCAGGATGTCCTCCCGGCGCCAAGGTCTTTAACTGAATCACCCCCCAAAATTTTCTTTTGCATGGCCACAGATCCCAGGGATTAGGATGCGGATGTCTCTGGGAGCCATTTGACCCCCCCCACACCCACCTAATCCAGCAAGGGGCCCACAAGATTCCCTCTCCTTGGAGCCCTGGGAATTTGGAGGAGATGCCAGCCTCCTTCAGGTGGGAGTCCTGGGGAAGTGGAGGAACAGAGAAGGGCAGAAGCACAGACTGCAGAAAGAAGGGATCCGGGGAGCGTAGCCGGCGGCCAGAAAGGCCCCCAGTGACGGAGGAGGAGCCTGGATGTGGACTTTGCGGGTCCCATCCCGGGGGCTCCTCCAGATGCGTCCAAGTCTGTGGGTTTCCTGTTTGTGACCTTAACTCGTTCTGCACACCCTCACGAGGTTTGAGCTAGCTCCAGAAGGTTGATGGTTCTCGCAGCCAGCTTGCCGCCAACTGGACAACTGTCTGGGGCCAGGAATGTTATTTTTGTTCTTGTGCTTTGTGTCTCAACTCTGTCCTAAAGATGCTTCTGCTCACGGATTCCTGACACGAGGGCCCCTTTCCTAGAGCCGCAGGGCCGTGTGTCTGCTGCCTTCCCTGGCCTGTCCTGTAGGGCCCCGTACCACATGCCCAGGTCCATCCCGCACGTGGACGGGGAGCTCTTCCCCCTGCTGTCCTGCCCCTCCCCAGCTCCCTTGCCCAGTTGCATCTGAGCTGGCGCTCCCGGGAGCACAGCATGGCTGCACCTTCCCTTACGGCAGCAAGAAACAACAGCAGGAAGGCCGTGAGTCCGAGGGGCGCTTCTGGGATCCAGGGCTTGCTTACCAAACATCTCGTGCAGGGGATGGTGGCCACTTAGTACCGTGCACTTGCCCGAGCCCGGGAATCTGGTGCCCACCTCAGGTGCCGACCAAGGGAGGAGTGGGAATATCATCAAAGGTTTACGAGCGAGGCCTTGGGGAGACCGAGGAAGCCCCCTGCCCTTGGTAGAAGTGACCTCCTTCAAGAACACGCTGGGATAAGCGAAGGCTAAGTGGAGCAGGCCAGGTCGCGCCATCACATAGATTTGTCAAAGGTCATCACCGCCCTGCCACCAACACGTGTCACCCAGCAAAGAATCAACGACCGATCCGTCCCTTACTCCATTCCACGAATTAGGGCATGGTGGTGACGTCACAAAAATGGGTTCAACAGAAACTAAAAGAAGCTCGTTTTCATTAATTTCATTTTTCGGGATAAAATTTTAACGATCTCACTTATTTGCGCAGCCAACTACAAAATACCAGTGTCTGCCATAAGCGCATTTCCTTGACTTTGCTTTTCCTGGAAGTAACTATCTTCAGACTCAGAGACCTTTGCGTTCGCCCGCCCGGGAGCCCCTCCCAGCCGCAGCGGCACCAGAAACGTCCGTGGGCTCTTTTCAGAGCAGAAGACTTCCGATGGTGGTGAACCAGAAGAAAAAAGTCCAACCAAGTTTATTTCGAGTTAAAAAAATTTGATCTTGGGGCGCCTGGCTGGCTCCGTCAGAGGAGCGAGCAACTGTTGATCTCGGGGCCGTGAGTTCGAGCCCCACGTGGGTTGTAGAGATGACTTAAATACATTTTTTTTTTTCAAAATAAAAAAATTTAAAAAGTTTGATCTTCTACTTCTGTATTTCCGAACAAAACCCAGCCACACGCATCGCTGTCCACCCCGAGAAGCGCGTTTCTCAGCCGTGAGCCCTGCCGCTCGGTGAATACAAATGTTGGACTAGGTGGGGAGGCGGGAAGTCAGGCCCTTCTCCCCAGGCCCTTCGCATCCCTAGCGTGGTTTCTGTTGCCAAGAGACACCACCGGCCTGCAGACTGCTCGCATCTGTTCGTGTCCGAGCTAGAGAGGGGGCCGTGGTGCCTTGAGGAATCCGCTGGGGTGTCCGAGGGACCACACGAGTGTGCGGTTTGTCCACATCACACTTCTGGGGCCAGAGCCCTAGAGGTGTGAATTTATAACATAGGCTGTTAAAAAAATACACAGGACGTACATATTAGTACGTGTATCTTCTCACCGGGAGCTTTGTTTACTCCGGCAATCCCAGCAGCACGGTGACATTCGGCTGCTCCTCTGGGCTGTCACCGGGGGAAATAGGCAATGCATGAGTGGCTGTCCCGAGTCGCCGAGTATCCACGTGAGTTGTGGGCGGGACGCAGCGGCCCAGCTGGGCTGGCCCCGGGTGCTGAGCCCGGGCACACCTGCCGTCCCTGCCGTCCCATGATCACCTTTCCTTCTGTTTCTACCCCATACTATGGGTAACTAAGAGTGAAGTATATGCCTCAACCCTTGGTGATAAGAATAGTTTGGCAAGTTGAAATCTCCTGGAATTTGATTTATACATAATTCCCAATTAAATGACACTGATTGCAATCAGTTTGGTTGGTACCACGTAATAAGACCCTTCCTGTGAGACCATTTTAAATCCGGTTGGATTTGGAACGAAGGCCCTGAAACCCCAGCCTTTGTATTTCAGGTAAAGACCACGGTGATGGAAGTAGAATCTCCACTAATAAAGTCGGAACTGGAAGACATCGATGTCAAACTACTGAGTGCTGAAACCACGCTCTTCTGGAACAGCGAAGGTACCAAGGCCACGTTCGACTCACCGTGGGTTCAACCTGGGGGGGGAGGGGGTGTCCAACCTGTCCAGCGTCTTCCTATGACACTGGCGAGGGGCTGCTTCTGCCTTCTGGCTGGGTGGTCCACTTTGACTCCAACAGGGTTATGTTTAAGGCCAAAGGATGGTTCCCCCCTGCTTGCCCAAAGAGACCATTCGTCTCACTTACAAAGGAATCAGGCAAAGACCCCCTGGGGAACTCCAAGGGTCCCAAAGTTGCCACGGTGGGGTTGTGGGGCCTGGGGCTTCATGGTGGGTTCCCACACAGGGGCAGTGGACAGGCCCAGGGTGGCTATCAGAGAAGCAGAAAGAAGTGTGCCCATGAGGCAGAAGACCTCCTCCCTGACCTCCCTCACCCCCGGACCCACCTCTGGGTGGGCATCAGCTCCGAGGCTCTCTAAGCACCTGCGACTTGCCTTGTGCCATCTTTTCGGCCCTCTTTGGCCATATCCTGCCTTCACTGTCTCAATAAGAAAGTGGGACAGTCCACCTCCTTAAAACCAGGGTCAGCCTGGACTTTCTGTGCAAAGAAGTCTATGCTTTTTCTTGTCACTGCTGTCCAAGGACGCACCTCTTTCCAGCTGCCGCAGCCCAGGGCGCTGAGACCAGTCATGTGTCCCCAGCGCTCTGCTGGTGGCTGGAGGGGCAGGGCCGCAGGGGATGCGGGGTCCCCCGGGGGAACTAATGACCCACCTACTCAGGGATAAGGAAGTCCTGCTCCCAGAGAGGGAGTCCTGCTCAGCATTGCATTTGGGGAACTCCAGATGAGCAGTAGATGTATTTTCCAAGAGCTGTCTCATTATGATGAGCCTTCAGCTGGCCCAAGAGAAGTTCTCCTTTTACTGATTCATTCATTTTGTAAGATTCCTTTATGTTTATATTTTAGGTGTGTTAGAATATATTCAAGAGATGCGAGAAATTCTCCAAAACTTGCAGAATAGGATACAGAAAGCAAAGCAGAATATAGATGGGATTTCTCAGGCCATGAAGGTGAGTGAGCGGCAAAGCATGGAGCAGGGCTTCATTGGAGACCCAGGAGAGGGTCCCAGGGAAAAGGGGCCACACGGAGATGCTCACAGAAAGTGCCAAAGGCAGCAGGAACTTGCTGTTTGAGGCTCTGGACCACACAACAATGTCAAGGTGGCCCCAAGGCAGGGAAGTCCCAGGCCAGTCTGCAGAATTCAGGTCTGTTCTGTTCTGTTGAGCTCAGCCAAGAGTGTTTGCAGTGTCCCCTCTGTGCCAGGCCAGAGCCAGGGACAAGGGGCGGGAAGGTACACGGAGTCTCAGCCCCGCTCAGTGAAGCACCGAGGTGACTTTCACTCAAGCCCAATCCAGAAAATGGGGGAAAATCCCCCACAGCAGTTCAGTTGCCCCCACAAAAGGGACTTGTCCCTACTGGGCCTGCTATTTGGAGCTAAGGACCCTCCGCCCAGCTCTGACCATCCACCCCTCAGCTCAGGAGCCTTCCCAGGGTGACTCCTCTGGGCCTGATTGGGTAAAGCCTTCCGGTGGTCTCCTGGCCACCCCGAGCCCCTGACTGGTTTTAAGGCAAACAAGATTCTCTGCTCAATTGTCCCTCTGGGGCCCCCAGGCCTCTCCGAGGGACAAGGACATTCGCATCGACAAGCATGCCGTGAAGCCATGAGAACAGGCATTTTCCCCAAATGTTCTCTTCACTCCCACCTTTTCCCTGCAGGACTGGTCAGCCAACCCAATGTTTGAGAGGAAGGACAATAAGAAGGAGGCCCTGCTGGATTTGGACGGAAGGGTGGTCAACCTCAACAGGCGCTACACTGCGGTCAAGGAGGCCGGCCTGAAGATCCAGGCCATGGTCATGGTAAGGACTCGCCCACAACGGGCCTCGAGGGGGCACTCACTGTTAGTAGAAGAGGAAGAACGAGAGATGCCATAAAAATGGCTTTAGGGTCACGGAAACTCTACTATCTTTAATCCAGGAGTCTTATTTTCAAGAAGCAGACTATCCTAAACGGACACTCTTGCGATGAGTCTGCCCTCCTCCGTGCTAAGGGGTCAGCAGCCCCTACCCTGCACAAAATCGATATAGGCAAGTGACATCTCTGTACAAGGTCAACGCATTTTGTTTCCCTGAGATACACGGTGTGAGGGCGGGCGCTGAGTGTGTATCTGGTGTCCTTCATGGTTTCCCGTCCAGAGTGTGAGGGGGAAACAAAGCATGCAAATGCAAGTGAGGAACGTGGAATGTGCGTGCATGGTTTAAATCAGGATGGTGTGGTAGCCAGCCCCAGCCAGCCTGAGTCAGCCCTGGCATGCCCCGAGAGCGTGGGTCAGCAGCGGTGGGCCTCTGTCCCTGCCAGCACGTGCCGAGGGAGGAGGCCAGACGCTCGCCGGGCACCCCTGGGAGTGCAGCCTGGGTTCCTGCCAGTGGGGGGGTTCTCACGCCTTCCTCACTTGGCAGCCGTTTCTATCCAGCTCGCATGTTAGCTCATTTCCGAGGCAAATGTGAAAGGTGGAGTTGTGCCCTGGCCTACAAAGAGAAAATACTCCCTTGAGGTCAAGATATTTTCAGGGCAGTTTTTGGGGAGGTTCCCCAGTGCTTGGTACAAATCGTGGATGTGGACTTCAATGATGGGTCATCACCCCAGACAGCCTGTGGGCCCCACTGGTGGAAGGTGTGTTGCTGGCTGTTCTCACAGTCCAGCCATTGCTTGGAAAGTCATTGCCCCAGTGGAGTGACTTGACTGGACCAAAAAATATTTTGTCTCATTTTCAGATCCTCTTCCTTCCCCCTTTGCCATGGTACCAGAAGGTCCTACTAAATGAAAATGTTACAATGCAAACATATTACTTGGAAGAATTAGCAGATTAATCTGTTGACGCTCTTGGGTGTGTTGGAAACAGGGCACAGGAGAGATAAATTGGGCTAGGCTAAGGGAAAGGTTCACAGCACAGCAGTGCAACCCCAGGACAGGCGAGGAGGCAGGGCAGCAGGGAACAGGAGCCTAGGAGAAGTAGAGGCCAGTAAGCCGACAAGACAAGGCTTTGTCATCATATTTGCCAGAGTCCTCTATGCACATGATAGTTATTTAAACCAATTCTTTCTACCTTGCACTGAAGTTATTTAAGCCTGTGTCTTCTTTCTTCTATTAGAAGATAACTGCGTGAGGGTGCAGACTGGGTCATATTCATCTTTGTGTTCCCTGTGGCACTCGGTGTCTTACGGATTCATCCATCCCCTCATCCACACATCCATTCACTCTTCCATCCATCCATCCATCCATCCATCCATCCATCCATCCATCCATCCATCCATCCATCTATCCATCCATCCATCCACCCATCTATACATCCACCCACTTATCCATCCATCCACCCATCCATCTACCCATCCATCTACTATCTATCCTCCCAACCACACGTCCATCCACACGTCCATCCACCCATCCATTGATCCATTCATCTATTCTTTCATCCACACATCCATCCATTCATCCACCCATCCACCCACCGATCCATCCATTTATCCTCCTATCCACAAATCCATCCACCCATCCATTCATCTCTCCTTTCATCCACACATCTACCCACCCACCCATCCATCTGTCCACCATCATTCCACCCACCCACCCATCCATTCACTAGTTCCTGCTTTGTCCCAGGCCTCCTGCTGCATGCTGAAGACACAATGGTGGAAAGGACAGTCAACACCTGTCCTCATATAGCTTGACATCAAAGGGAGGTACAGACTAGACACAAATAAATAAAATCATTCACAGTTGTCATCTGTGCCATGGTAGGTACAGATGAGAGGCAGGGACAGAAGCCAAGCCTGAGATGAATGGGGGGTGGTGAAAGAAGGCTTTCCTTTGTGAGGAGGTGACATTTGGGCTGAAATCTAGAAGAAGCCAGACTTGGCAATAATGGGAGGGAGCAGCCTATGCAAAGACTCTGACATAGGAAAGGAAAGCTCCCGGCACATTAGAGAAGCAAAAAGCAGCCCTTTGTGTCTGGAGTATGTAAGCAGGGACAAGAGTAGCCCAGAGAGTCGCCGAGTGAGTTGGTCAAGCAGTGAGCAGGGGACCCTGTGAAACAGCAGCTGACTGTGTGGTCCTGTTTGCAGGAAAATGCTGAACTGTTCAGAGCAGATACAATGAGCCAGTCCTGGAAAGACTACGTCAACTATGTTGACAACATGGTCCTGGATGAATTTGACCATTTCATCCGCAAATCTCTGAATTACTTCATAGACAACATGGTCTTGGATGTGAGTTATAAATATAAGATATGCATATATTTGTGAGTCTTGGATGTGAGTTATAAATATAAGATATGCATATATTTGTGCTATAAATATGGTGTTATAGAGATAAGATAAGGTCTACCTTGGAATCTATAGTTTGCAGGTTCCTGACGAAAGACCAGGCTATCATGTTACAAATAACCAAACATTAGAACCTGCAGAGGGTGAACTATGCGTGCTGGCTTTAAAACTGAAAGTCCTGTATCCCAGAACTCTCTTTAGTCCCCGGCACTCAGGACGTCTGGTCACCTTCAATCTATCGCACCATAAATCGGCTATAGAATACATAAATGGTCCTACCTCGTTGCCAGGTGAGGGAAAGCAAGCACCACTGTCCCCTACTCAAGTGGATTGGGCAGGGGGTACCCTCCTGTCAGCAACATCAGCTACTAACCTACTCAACCCTCGGGTCCGAGGGGTCCGTGGGCTCCATGGAAGTGTAAAGCAGGTCAGCAAAGGATGTGCTGGTTAATTTCATTCTGGCATTCTCCAGCATTTTCCATGGGGGTGAGCCCTCTCCCACCCATGTCTTTTTCATTACAATAATTCCCAAATGATTTTGAATACTGCCAGTAGGAGAAATCAAAGATCCCGCAGCCCACCTAGCACACCCGCAGGAAAGATGTGGGAGAGGACAGCAAGACGCCCTTGTACAAGCCACAGAGGATGGATGATTCATGCTTGAGCCCAGTGCATGTGTCTCAAAGGCCAGGTGTCACCAGACAATCACAGACCTGAAATTCTGTTGATGAAAGTCATCCTTACTACCAACCACAAGACTCATCAAGCAACCCACAATGATGCAAAGTGTCAGCAAGTTCAGGAATTTATAGTTAATTAGTCACAATCAAAACGATGATGATGCCCTGATGACAAAATGTCCTTCTCCAAAAATCCCAGGGAGTCCCCATATTTGCAAGGGGCCTGGCAGCAGGAGCAGACCCCTGAGGGAGAGGCTTTAGAAAATCCTGGTCATCTGACTTTGTGACGATTGACCTTGTGTACTTAACAATTCACTTGGATGCTAGCAAACACCATCCCTTGGTCATAGAGAAAAACCAGTGGGTTCTTGAGTCAACTGCCCATGGGGCCGTCATGGGACTGTGTTTGGAAGATTAGTAGCCGTGGAGTGGATCTCATGGCCACCTGTGGGCCTTGGCCCGTACTTTGAGAATCACTGGAGTATCGGACTGACCTCCATGAGGTCACCTGACAAATGAGGCCGTCACCCTCAGCCTCGCAGCCTCGCGAGGGGGCTCCAGGAACAGACAGTGTTACTGTGCGTACCCACTTTACGACTGGGATACTCCCGTGGCTGTGAGGGTTGTCCTTTATGGAGCACTTGGAAGCCGGCCTGCCTCCTGTCCAGCTCCAGCATCTCACAGCAAGTCATTTTAGGGGCTCGATGAATTGGTCGCGAGGCAATTTTGCCATGAAAATAAAAAATAAAAGAGAGACATTAAAAAGATCACAATGAAACGTGAAAAAAATGAATAGTACTAATACTTAATGTCTTCCTTTGTGATGAGAGATATCCGTCTTCCAAATACTTGGGTGCAGACTGGTAACCGAGCACGGTACCTATGCTCCTCCCTGGCATATTGTCTCATGGACGTGGATGAGCTCCCAACGCTCCATGGGAAACAACGGGAGAAAGCCAACTGAGCTTTGTCGCATGGTGACTGATGCGTCCTCAGGGTCCAGGATAGTCTAGCGTGCAATCTGGCTGTACCGGGTCTTGTTTCACTCTCCCAGAAAGTTCCCCACCGTGTTTTCGATCAGGCTGATACACGTAGTTGTTATCCGCTGTCATCCACTATGAGGGCTAGCTGAGATTTCGACCGTACGATAAAAACGTGAGTGCCTCCCAGGACCTTGTCAATGGAGACCCGAAACCAAACCGTCAACCAGTTATTTTATCTTTTATGGCGGAATTGTTTCACTCTCAATTAGTTGTGCAGCGAGGATGCTCACAGTGGAACTCCCTAGAACTAAGGACATGAGCGTTGTGCTTTCTGGAGCACGGCGACACCCATCCTGCCCAGCCGTGACCCCACCAGCGCCTGGGAGTGAGCCAGCCGCCGCTCCCACGCATCCTATGTTACTGGCTTAGTCCTCACAGTAACCCCAAGAGATGGGGACAGTTGGTGTCTCTGTTCTGTAAAATGATTATCCTCATTTTATGTATCTGGGGAAACTGGGAGGGTAAGTGTCTCGCCCATGGCCACGTGGCTGGTAAGTAGCGAGCGGACACAGCTCAGCACCAAGGCCGTGGGCTCTCTCCTGCGCTTCCGTTTGTGCGCTGGCCCCCTCCAGCCTCTCTGGGCCCTGCTCAGGGGCCCCTGGCTAAGTGTGCTCTCCCAGGTGGCCCCAGCCAGCCCCAGCCAGCCTGAGTCAGCCCTGGCAAGCCCCGAGAGAACATCAGGGCCTTGGGAGTGGTTCCACCGAGCTCGAGGCATTGACCCCGGGCCGGCCTGTTTCAGGAGAGCGTGGCGCCACTCTTTGAGGTCCGCATGGAGCTGGACGAGGACGGGCTGGTCTTCCATCCATCCCTGGAGATGGGCGCGGACCATGGCTTCCTGACGCTGATTGAGGGCCTGATCAATGACATCTACAACGCAGCCAAGTTCATCCCCCGGCTGGCCAAGGGCCAAATGAGCTACAAGGTCAGTCCAGGCTCCCTTGCTCCAGCTGCCTTCCTAACTCAGCAGTGCCCCGTCAGTTACCTTTTAAATGCCGATGGCTCTGAGTGTGAGGAGCCACCCAGGGGTGTCTATCAGGTCCTCAGGACGCCAAACCGCGTTTCCCTCCCCACTCCGGAAATCCCGCCGTTCTTCCCAGACTGGCTTCTCCTAGTCGGCCTGGTTTTCATTCCCACTGCTGGCCAGAGCGCGCTCGTACCCATTTCCTGGTGTTTCACTTGTTTCTGTGAGTTAACTGCTGTGGTCCCCTCAGCACGCAGGCATTTTGACAAACGTGCCCTCGCCGGCTTGTGCATCCGGGTACCGTCGATACATGAAGTACCTATAAGCAAAACAGATCGGATTCTCTGGACACAAAAGGCGTAGGAAGTTTTGCTTCTCCGAAGGGAGGTCTTTGGAGGTGTGTGTGTCGGAGCATTGTTTGTAAGAGTGAAACAAAACCTGGAAAAGACCTAAGTGCCATCAAACAGGGGAGCTGGTTCAACAGACGCTGGCCTGACCGGACAAAGCGTCTGCAAGAGTCACCAACACCAGCCTGGGGTGGGGAGACGCTGGCGGCAGGTTATGGTTTATCAAGTTGTGGAACAATGTTTAGAATATGATTTCATTCACTGAAACAAACAAAAATCTGTCTTCCAATGATACGCTCCAAATTGCTAGGAGTGCTCACTTCTCCAACAGGAAGGGGGTAAGGAGGGAGGGGGCTTGGACAAAGGGATGCAAAGGGGTTTTGATTTCAAATACTTCTGCGTTGCTTGAGATTTTTGATAATAACAGGCATGAATTATTTGCAACATTTACAACGAAAGGCTCTCTACTATCAGGGAGGAAGGTATGTGTGTGCGTGTGAGCATGTGTGCGTGTGCGCGGTGAGGTGAGTGCACAGAGGAAATCCCTCGCAATGTCAAGGACAGCTTCCCAGATCAGCTGAGTGTACGCTGGCTGAGTCTTAAAGGGTGGGAGGGAGTTTCCAGGCAGACGGTGTCAGGCCAAGGGGATGTGCCTGGATGAAGCGTTCCAGGGTCCAGAATAGAGTTTGTCACCAGAGATCAGCTCAGGATTGGACGCGGGACCCAGTGTGCTCTGGGGTCTGGCAGGATGCACATCTGGAGCTCCTGCAGCCCCCCGTGGGCTCTGAGGGGATCCACCTGCTGATGAAGACACACGTAGAGGAGGACAGAGCAGAGCAAGACAAGGGTCCTGCTGATCATGCCTTAGCCCAGCCTGTGCACGCCCCACACCAGCCTCACTTGAGCCCATGGGATCTTAATTTGCAGAGGTGGCTAAGTGGCCGTGTGGAGAGGTCAGTGCCGTGGAGAGAAAAGTTAATGCTGCTCACAGTTCCCATAGAAACGAGAGGCCTGGCAGGTGGTGCAGGGCCACACGGGGTCACAGCAGGTGCAAAGGTGGGAGTGAGGGGCAAGCCCAGGCCAGAGCCTTTCCAGAGGTTTCTGCAGGAAAAGGCAAGGCAGGTGGGGAAACTGCTAAGGACTAGCCAGTTTGCATTAATTGGCGGCTCTGGGCTCCAGGGGTCACCTGCAGTTATCGGGTACCTGACCCTGGGCCACTTAGGATAGGAGAAGTGTTGGGTAAAGCGGCAGGGCAGGGGGGGAGGGGGGCAGGTGTAGCCTCAGGGCTGATCGGTTTGCGTATGAAGGGTATGCTCCCTTCTGAGCTCTTCCTCTCTCTCAGAATTGGCTAGTCCCCAGAAGGGCGGTATCTCCCAGCCAGCAAGAGTTTTTAAGATGTCAAGGCATCTTAAGATACAGAAAATAAAAACCATAATGAATACACACACCCCACCTTGAGATTCTCCAGTTCCATGACTCAGTGAGTTGTCTTGTTGCTTCAACCAACTTGGGTTGGGTTTTCTGTAGCTCAAAACTCAAAAAATTCTGTCCGGATCAGGCCTCCCCAGTTCCCTGCTCTAGCCATCCATGGTAGACTTCCTTTAGTTCCTCAAACATCTGCTTCCTCCCAGCGCAGGGCCTTTGCATGTGCTTTGCTGTTTCTCTTGCTCTTTGCCTAGCCATCCATCAGTTCTCAGAACAACGGCCACTTCCTCAGGGAACATTCCCCGACCTCCTCCCTGCTACGCATGAAAGCAAGGCTCAGAGTCTGTGATTTTTTGAGGAATGCCTAACCCCATGCCTGGACCACACCCTCCATGTGACCAGCACCCACCCCCTCATGTGGCACACACAGCAGGTGCCAAGTTACTCTTGCATGAAAGAATCAGTGTGCAAGCCATCCTTGAGTCTGCCGGACAAAAGTCACATTCAACATAATCTTCTCTCGGGAGAACATGGCCAATTGGCAAATTGCTCTGTTTTCCATCTTGAGAGGTTAGCAACACTTCCACTGGCAGAGAGACACCCCCCAGGGTGGAGACATCCAATCAAAGCCATGACCACAGGCCAACGCTCGCCGGTCTGCTTCTCTCCTGCCCCCTCGCAGGCAGACCTGGAAGACATGACGGACCTCATAGAGATGAGGGAGGAGATGTCCAACCTGGTCATCAGCGCCATGAAGGAGGCTGAGGAGTACCAGGACTCCTTCGAGAGGTACTCCTACCTCTGGATGGACGACCCCCAGGAGTTCATGAAGAACTTCCTGATCTACGGGCGTGCGGTCACCCCGGAGGACTTGGACACCCGGGCTGAAGAGACCCTCTCCAAGACACCACCCAGCCTCACCCAGTTCCAGCAGCAGGTGTGTGTGCAGGCTTCCTCACCCCTGCAATTCCTGCCCCCTCCCCGGGGGGTGGGGGCTGCTCACTGGGCTTGATTCAAACCTTGGTGAATGGTTTTTATTTTTTATTTTTTAAGACTAAAGATTTTATTTATTAATTTGAGAGAGAGAAAGGAAAAGAGAGAGCATGAGTGGGGTGGGGGGGATAGGGAGAAGCAGGATCCCTACTGAGCAGGGAGCCCCATGTGGGACTTGATCCCAGGACCCTGTGATCATGACCTGAGCCGAAGACAGACGCTTCACCGACAGAGTCACCCAGGCGCCCTGGGTGAATGGTTTTTAAATGTGGGTTTTATTATTATACTGGTCTGGTGCCTCCCAAAAGAGCAGATGACTGCCATGGAAGAGAGTTTGTGACTCACGGGTTCCAGGAGGTGGGGGCATGCCTGGCCCCACAGGGCCACGGGGGAAGCACCAGAGTCAGTCCCAAGAGAGAGGGACAGAGGGGAAGGTGGGATCCACAGCCCATGTTGTGGTTTTCACAGGAAAGATAGGGCCTGGGATTGGCGAGTTGGAGTCATGTTGGTGGACTCCGGGGTGTAGGGGCGGCCCCTTGTTGTCTGGTCCCTGGCCCTGGGGTGAGTAGGATGGGGAAATACTGGCCCCGAGTGCAAAGAGGGTGGTTGGGATGCAGGCTCTGGGTTGGTTTGTATACGAAAGACGGGCTCCCTGGGGAGTGGTCTGCTCTCTCTGGGAGTCCGCCAGCCCTGGGAGGGGCAGGCCCAGCAGGGTCAGTGAGGCCCCGGGTGCCAGAGCATCAGAAAGATAGAACATAAGACAACAACAACTACACACACCTCCCCCTTCCCCATGCACGGTGGGAGAGAGACGCCCGTGAGCAGAACCCACGGGGGAGACGGGCGGGTGGGGGGCAGCTGGCAGAGCCGAGAGCCCGGAGAATGCAGAGCAGCGTGGAGAGAGCTGAGTTTAGGGCGCCCGGTGGTTGCCATGACCACAATCACCTCTTGAGCTCCTGGCCTATTCTTCAGAAGCCCAGCCGGCCTTGCCCGAGGCCGTCCCCTTCCGACAGGGGCTGGGCTGCGGGGCTGCAGGGGTCCCAGGGGAGCTGGGAGAAGAAGAAGAAGTAACCTGTGGGCAGGGCTGCCCTCCTCCCACCGCGGCCCCACAGTGAGCAGCGGCTGTGTTTTCCAGATCGATTCCTACGAGAAGCTGTACGAGGAAGTGTCCAAGTGTGAGAACACCAAGGTGTTCAACGGCTGGCTTCAGTGTGACTGCCGCCCCTTCAAGCAGGCCCTCCTCAACATCATCAAGCGCTGGAGCTTGATGTTCAAGCGACACCTGAGCGACCACGTCATCAACAGGTGGGTGCCCGGCCCCACAGCCCATCCTGCCGTCCCGACCGTGACTTCGCCCGAGGGGAAACACGCTTTCGTGGTGTCGGTGGGGCGCTCCTGCCGGGCAGGCGTGGGGGTGAAGGTCAGCGTCGCGGTCAGCAGCCCCCCCCGCCCCCGTCCAGGGTGGGTCCCAGTGGACAGGAGTCACCTGGCTGTGAGTGGATGCCCCGGGCTTCGTGGGCCCTACCCATTGAGCACCTCCGTGTCTGGAGCCGTGAGGGCACGTGTCGCCAGGGGACAGGTGACCGCGCAGTCAGGGGCGGCGGTCAGGGCCGCGAGGGGCCAGGAGGGAGTGCAGGCTGAGCTCCCATCGGGAGGCCAGTTGGAGTGGAGCTGGTGGGGCGCAGGGTGGGGGTCAAGAGCAGGTGTCCTGAAGAGGACAGGAGCTCTCGCTTGCTCAACAGGGCCCCACAGTATAACTGGGGAGTGCCCCCCACCCCCCACCCCCCAGACAGTCCTCACCCCCACCACGGAGGCTGGCACCCCTCACGGGGTCTCGTTCAACAGCCTGGCTGACCTGGAAGCCTTCATGAAAGTCGCCAGGACGGGCTTAACCAAGACCCTCAAGGAGGGAGATTACGACGGTCTCGTGGAGGTGATGGGTCATCTGATGAAGGTCAAGGAGAGGCAGGTGTCCACCGACAGCATGTTTGAGCCCCTGAAGCAAACCATTGAGCTGCTCAAGACCTACGGGGAGGAGATACCGGAAGAGACACACCTGAAGCTGCAGGTGGACAGCGGCCGGGCGCCGCGCCATCCGGGGGGGCGGGGGAGGGGGCGAGCAGCCCAGGGCTGGGGAGTGGGGGACTGTCTGGGGAGGGTGGTGGGGAGCCAGCCCAGTGCCGGGGGCCTTGCAACTGGAGTCCAGGCTGTTGTGCCTGGGGACAAGGCCTCTCACGTGGGACCTGCAGGATAGACCTCCTCCTGTGGATCCAGGGATCCATGTGGAATGTCGAGGTGGGAGAAGCCTCCCTGCAGAGGAAGGGACAGTGAGGTGGCCTCTAGGGTGAAGCCGGTGGTTCCTCCATTGAATTGTTGAATTGAAAATGTCTTCATATCCCACACCTGCCCCCAAGGACGGGTCAACCCTGGGTGCAGGGGGCGGTGGACCGAAAGTGGGGTCGGCGGAGCCCCTGCAGAGGTTAGGGACACGGCAGTGAGGCCGAGGGAGGGGCCAGCTGCTGCGGGAGCTCCCTGACCTGGAAGGTCCATGTGGCAGGGCTGGCCCAGGCAAGGTGGCAAGGAGGAGGGGAAGGGTCCTGAAGCCATAGCCCGCCACCCCCTGGAGGGTCACCCTCATCCCTTTCTCAGCTCTCTGCCCTGCTCTGGATCCAGGCCGAGACCCTGCAGCAGGGGGGACGACAGGGGTGCGGGGCAGGGGGGCAGGAGCCAGGAGGCGCTGCCCGGGGTCCTGCTACCAGGCCGGTGGCCGCCCCTGCTGCCCTGCCCAGGACCAGCAGAGGACGCGGATGTGAGGGGTGTGCGGCCGGGACCAGGGGCGACGGGCGTGAACCGGGCTTTGAATGTCCCTTCGCCCACAGAATGTTAACTCATCATAGAGGAAAGGGAAACCCCTGTCTTTGTTTTGTGGGCGAAGAATTCGTGGGCCGGGCTTCTTTCTCTTCAAAATATGTTGTGATCAGAAGTCCAATATTTGCTCAAGTGCGGACAACTTTGAAAGCACAAAAACCCATCTGATTGTTAAGGCCGTTCTGGCAAAATTACAGAAATGGGGGACAGGCTAGTGGTTGCACCTGTCAAAGGTCCGCCTCCCGGGGCGCCGGGCGCACAGGACTCTCTGTGCTACATTTGCAACTGCCTGTGAGTCCACACTATTTCACGATGGAAAGCGTTTAAAAGAACAGGAAAAGGAAGGGATGGAGGCCTTTGTCTGCTGCAGGAGCTGCCAGAGCAGTGGGCAAACACCAAGAAGCTGGCGATCCAGGTGAAGCAGAACGTGGCGCCCCTGCAGGCCAACGAGGTCAACATCCTGCGGCGGAAGTGCCAGCAGTTCGAGGTAGCGCCGCCCTGGCAGGCCGAGCCGTGTTGCCCCCCGGGAGGCCGGGGTGTCGCCGGGGAGGGTGATATGGGCACCTCTCCCACAGCTCAAGCAGCAGGAGTTCAGAGAGAAGTTCCGGCGAGAAGCCCCGTTCAGCTTCACCGACCCCGACCCCTACAAGTCCCTGAATAAGGTAGGTCGGTCAAGGACCCCGGTGCCCTCCCAGCCTCTCCTCGAGCTCTCATCCTTGGCCTCGAGGGGCCTGGCCTCGGGGCCGCACATGCATACAGGTGTCCACGCACACCCGTGTGGCCTCCGTGCTGTGGGGTGCGGCTTGGCCGAGGGTCCCAGGCGTGGGGACACCCCCAAGCCCGGCGATCCAGCCCAGCTGCTCAGCCCCGCTGTGCCTCCTTCGTCCCTGGCTCCTTCTCACCCAGTGGCTCCCTGTCACCGGCCTGGCACTCCCCTCTGTGCCGCTGTCTTCCCCTCCCTGGCCACCGTGTGCAGCGCGTGGCCGAGCCCTACCATGTCCCCTTCTGTTCCCGATGTTAAGTCCACAACCAGCGTCCAGCGTACGAGTACCACCGGGCTGGGCCTGACAACCCTCTCGCAGGGGAGCGTGTGAGGCACGCGGGCATGAGCACAAAGGCCCCAAGATGCCCTTCAGGGTCCCCCACACGTGCCCTCCCCCAGCCTCTGCTCTTCTCACACGGCTTCGAAGCCACCATTCCCAAAGATCCTCCCCGTTCGTCAGGGTCATTTTCTCACGTCCCACTCCCCCAGCCCCGCAGGGAGGCGCACGGTCTCTCCTGGAGCCCGCAGTGCCCGGGCTGGGTTCTGCAGAGATCCGGTGTGAGCTTGTTTAGGAACCGGGTCCGTGCGTGCCAAAGCCCTCTTGGAGGCGCCCGCACACCCAGGGAGCCCATCTTCACATCCCGCACATGCGCGTGCACACACACACACACAGACGCTCCCACACTCGACCCCGAAGCCCCCACTCTCACTCCCCTGGTTTGGAGTGACTCTTGCTTTCCTCCTCTTATCTAGACTGTTCTCATTTTCAAAGCAATCAAGCATTACCTCCTTAATGTTCAACAAGGTAAAAAACAGGGGGTGAGAATTGAGCCATCCTGAACCCCTCCGGAGGAAATCGGGCATTCATGCCAGGCCCGTTAAAGTCACTTCTCACGCCTGAACTCCCAAAGCCGGCGCACTGGCCGTGCGACAGAAGCAGGGGGCTTGGGAAGACGGGAGGGGGCGGGCGCACAGTTCCCGCCGGTCGGTGCGCGGGGTCAGAACACAGCACCTGGCCGGTGAGGACGCAGAGGAGGGCAAGAGGGAGGCCAGCACTGAGCGTGAGCCACGCTGCTGACCGCCCCCCTCGCCCGCCCCCAGCAACAAAAGAGCATCGCGTCCATGGAGAGCACCATGGAGGCCCTGTGCAAGTCCGGGAGCCTGTTCGAAGTCACGGTCCCAGACTACAAGCAGCTCAAAGCTTGTCACAAGGAGGTCCGCCTGCTGAAGGAGCTCTGGGACATGATCGTCATGGTGAGGGCGATGGCAGTCTCCCGGCGTGGGTGGGGCGGGCCAGCACTGCGGGGACCCAGGGTGGGGGGTGAGGGGAGGCGCTGGGTCACACTCTTCTTGGAAAGGAGGGTAGCACTCGGGCACGTGTTGGCTTCAGCCGGCCTCTCCTCCCAGCTCCCCCGTTTCCAGAGAGATGTTAGCTCTTCCCTCTTATTCTCTCCAACAAACTGCAGAATCTCTGTCAAATCCTCCTCCCCTCCAAGAGAAACCATTATGACTTTATACAGAACTGGATTTTCTCCGTGAGCTACTCTGGGGAGCATTGCCCTCCTGGTGTTGATCGGGGTTCTCCCTGCACACGAGCATGCTCCGCCTCTCCGTTTGTCCTATTTTTTTCAGTACATCATAGTAAAATGTTGGACATGTCTTCCTTCTGACCACACTGAGCCTCTTACAGAGGGGAAAGAGAGCGTCTCCGAGTCACAAGCTCTGTCCTCTCTCTCGAGGACAGACCGGAGCCTCTTGATAGTTACTTTCTCACAAGGAGCTGAACACGAGTCTCTTGTGTGTGAGGGACATTCCGGAACAGAGTTGGTAAAGCCAGAGAGGACGGGGGGCTGCCCGTGCCCTGGATAAACAACAGTCCGCACAGACCTAGAGAATAAAGCCTGGAGTTAGCATTTACAGCCAGAATATTTCAAGGAAAATCCTCCAAAACACACTGCCCAGGACACTTTTATGAAAACAGGATAGAGAATAAGCTAAAGCCTAAAAGAGCCACTGACTTGGCGCCCACGGGGCATTAAGGTTTCGTGTCTTAGCATCTTCAAGGCCGATCTCCTGTAAATAGCCGCCCCTCTTTGCCTTTATGCAACAAGCAGGCTTGTCCAGCCCGGACCTCCGGGCCTCGAACACTGGTACCAGAAATCTCTCTGCATCCATCCCAGCTTCACGTCCATTTCCAGCCCACACCAAACTGAAGACCGCAGGCTTTGTGGCCTTCCATGTCCACTGTTGGCAGGGTTCTTCCCGGGGAGATTCTGTTGTGTCCTCGAGCTTCTTCTAATACATGGTCATCCGTCAGTAGAAGCTAGGTTACTCTGCACTAACAAACAGCCCTAAGAAGACCTCTGTGTAGTTCACAACAAAAATATATCTCTCTTTCATGCAAAGTCCACATGCTGGTTCCAGGCAGCCCTTGGGCAGCCCCTTGTTCCAGGCTGTGTAGCCCCGTGCGTTTCCGTGACCGCCAAGGCCGACAGGGCTCCGAGTCAAGCACCGACAATTAAGTGCTCTCTGCCCCAGAGTTCCCGGCGTCACTCACGTTTCCCTGGTCGAAGCAGGTCACATGGCCCCACGACGGGGTAGAGGGGCCTGGGTCCCGGTGAGCGGTAGCAGCACCCTCCACGGGATTCTGCCAAAATAGAGTTGAACGGCTGACTTTTGAGTTGTATCTTTGCAACTGGGCTTTCCCCCCTTGTGTCCGTCCACCGTACCACCCTCTGTCCGCATGCATGCTCCCCAGGAGCCACGGCAGTAAGGGGACACAGATGTCTTCCCCAACCCTCAGTGAGTGTTTCCCCGCAGGTGAACACCAGCATTGACAACTGGAAGACCACCAAGTGGAAAGATATCAACGTTGAGCAGATGGACATAGATTGTAAGAAGTTTGCCAAAGACGTGAGGTCTCTGGACAAGGAGATGAAGAGCTGGGACGCCTTCGTGGGGCTGGACAACACCGTGAAGAACATGATCACATCCCTGCGCGCCGTGAGCGAGCTGCAGAACCCCGCCATCCGGGACCGCCACTGGCAGCAGCTCATGCAGGCCACGCAGGTACCGCCCCTGGCGGCCGGCCGGCCTCGCCGTCGGATGGGCTGGCCCTTGGCTGACGAAGCTGGGTGTGGGCAGGCCTGGCCTCGGGCGCTTGTGACCTGGGCCGGGCCACACGGGGCGCTGCGCTCAGAGGGCGCCCATCCTGGCTGGAGTGCTCTGCTGCTGCCATCTGGGCATTCTTGATAATTTTTTTTAAGATTTTATGTATTTATTTGAGAGAGAGAGCGTGAGCAGGCGGGAGAGGGAGAAGCAGGCTCCCCACTGAGCAGGGAGCCCGACGTGGGGCTCGATCCCGGGACTCCAGGATAAGGACCTGAGCCAAAGGCAGACGCTTAACTGACGGAGCCACGCAGGCACCCCAATTCTTAATAATGTTTTTAACAAAGGGCCCCATCGTTTTCATTTTGCACTGGAAATTATGTAGCCAGTTTTGGTTGTAGGTTGACTGTCCATAGGGTTCAGGAATTCTGGCTTGGATGAACATCTCCCCTGGCTTTCCCCATGCCCCCCAGGAGCACAAAGCCCTAGTGCCCAAATTTTCCCAGGGATATCCCCTAGTTGGGGGAGGGGGTGTTACCGGCATCGACATCCCCAGGAGGCAAATGGGAACACTCCCCACTGTCAGCAAACATTGAACAAAACTTTATTGAACAGCTACTCTGCAGAGAGGCCCCCCAGAGGTGCCACGGATACAAAGAGAGGGCGAATAGAGCCTCTGCCCTCAGGGAAGCAGAGAGAAGAACAGCACGTGCGATGCTCATGTTCCAGATGCTGAGCGGGATATTCAGTGGAGATTCTAAGAGTTTGGAGGAGGCGTGGCCTCCAAGGGGAAGGAAGAACAGAAGAGGCTTCGGGGGCATGCGGAGTGTGGCTTGAGGCTTGGGGGAGAGAAACACAAGACAGGCAGAAGGGCTGGGCTGTCTGGAGTGCTCGAGCACTGAGCCGGACAGCAGGCTCGTGTGCCCCATCCAGGCGCCCCGGGAGAGACCCCCAACCGGTGATGAAAAAGCAACTAAAATGTCCCAGCCGAGGCCGTAGTGAAACCCAGACAGACGTTCTCCCAAATGTGATGGAGAGACACTTGATTCTCTCAGTTAGCTAAACCAGGCTCCGTGGGGGCTCAGGACCGGTACTCGGAAATGTCGACGTGATGGTGAGACTGTAGGAGAGGGGTTGTCGAAGGGGTGTGAGGCCTGGGTAGCCCTGGGCACCTGCTACTGTTACCAGAGCAACAGTGCCCGAGACTCAGCCGTGCCTGCTAGTAACACAGCGTCAGTAGCCTTAATCCCTGAGCCTAACGCGTCAGCGTCCTGGGGCTGCCACAACAAAGAACCACAAACGAGGGGCTTAAAGCCACAGACACGTATTCTTCTGTGGCTCTGTGGCTGCGAGTCTGCAATCAAGGTGTGGGCAGGGGTCCCTCCCTCTGAAGGCTCCTGGGGACAGTCCTCCCCTGCCTCCTCCTGCTCGTGGAGGCCCCAGGCATCCCTTGGCTTGTGGCTGCATCCCTCCAATCTCTGTCTCTGCGACCGCATGGCTTCCTTGTGCATTTCAAATCCTCCTCTCCTCTCCTCTCCTCTTATAAGGACGGCTGTCATTTAGGTCCCACGTGGATAATGCAGGATGATCTCATCGCAAGATCCTTAACATCGACCAAGACCCTATTTCCAAATAAGGTCATATTCTGAGGTCTGGGTGGGCCGGAACTTGGGAGAAACACTTCAAAGCACTACACGTGGGCTCTGCTATTACACAGCGTTACTGGGAGGAAAGGCAAGTCCTGGAGAAGTAGCTCACCCAAGTCACGGAGCCAGGAAATGGCGACACAGAGCTTCTTCCAACCTGCTGGCTCTCCACAAAGGACAAAGATGTCCATCCAGTACAAATGACCTGAGCTGGAACATGCCTATTTCTCCCCCAGGTGAAATTTAGAATGTCAGATGAGACTACCCTGGCAGATTTACTGCAGCTGAACCTCCACAAATACGAGGATGAGGTCCGAAATATCGTTGACAAGGCTGTGAAAGAGTCTGGGATGGAAAAGGTATTTTGTTTGTTTGTTTGTTTGTTTTTGTCGACAGCAAAGTATGTTCTGTATGGGATGATGCTGAAGCAGGCCCACCAGCCCAGCGCCTATGAGCATCTCATTTCATGTGGGGTCCAGCGGTTGCTGAACACAAAAACAAAGTTTGGTAGGCTTTCCCTTAACCAACCCACGACGGAAATCTTGTAAAAAATTTCCAGAATGTATTACTGGAGAAAGGATCCCCCTGGCTCTAGCTCTGTGTCCTGCATGTGATACTGTGCACATTGAAACTGAACTCTCCTCTCGTGGAGCGCCCTTCTCTGTGACTTTGGAGAAGAGGCTGAAGGAGGGAAGGCGGGAGGACTGGCCATCAGGGTGGATGATGAGCCACTGGTTGGGACAGTTACAGGACACAGGGAAATTCAGGAGGGCTTCTTCTGCAATTCAGATCTCTCGCCTCGCCTGTTCGGTGAGTGTGAGTCTTCACATTTTGGCTTTCTTCCCCCCCCTTTTTTTTTTTTAAGATTTTATTTATTTATTTGAGAGAGAGAGAATGAGAGAAAGCACATGAGAGGGGGGAAGGTCAGAGGGAGAAGCAGACTCCCTGCCGAGCAGGGAGCCCGATGCGGGACTCGATCCCGGGACTCCAGGATCATGACCTGAGCCGAAGGCAGTCGCTTAACCAACTGAGCCACCCAGGCGCCCTTCCCTTTTTTTTAAAAAAGATTTTATTTAATTATTTGTCAGAGAGAGAGATAGTGAGAAAGAGCATGAGCAGGAGGAAGGGGCAGAGGCAGAGGGAGAAACAGACTCCCTGCTCAGGGAGCCTGATGTGGAACTCGATCTCAGAACCCTGGGATCATGACCTGAGCTAAAGGCAGACGCTTCTCCGACTGAGCCACCCAGGCACCCTATCTTCCCTTTTTTTTTTTTGAACAGCTTTATTGAGCTATAATTCACATACCATACCATTCACCCATTTAAGGTGTACAATTCAGTGACTTTTAGTGCATTCGTGGATGTGTGCAACCATCACGTGGGAGAATTATTCAATGTTAGCATGTTCTCACCAACTCAAAAAGAAAGCCATTCCCTCTAGAAACCCCCCCATCTTCCCATACATCCCCGTCCCACCTCGAAGCAACCACTAACCCACTTTCTGTCCCTATGCGTTTGCCTGTTTTGGACAGTTCATGTCAATGGAATCTCACAGGATGTGGCCTTGTCTGTCCAGCCTCTTTGACTTCACGTGATGTCATCAAGGTCCATCCATGTGGGAGCCTAAGTCAGAACTTCATTCCTCTTTATGGCTGAACGGCATTCTGATGACCTGTCCATTGTATCTGTTCGTCTGCTGACGGACGTTTGGGTCATTTTTACCTTTTGGCAACTGTCCATGATGTTCTGGATTTCTCAAAGCAGGGCTTTGTCCCGGGTCCTTCTCGGCCCCTCCCGCCAGCCACCGAGTGACGTCGTTTCTGTGTCCCCCGAAAGGTGCTGAAAGCCCTGGACGCCACGTGGTCCACCATGGAGTTTGAGCACGAGCCACACCCACGCATGGGCACCATGATGCTCAAGTCGGACGAGGTGCTGGTGGAGACCCTGGAAGACAACCAGGTGCAGCTGCAGAACCTGATGATGTCCAAGTACCTGTCCCACTTCCTGAAGGAGGTGACGAGCTGGCAGCAGAAGCTGTCCACGGCGGACTCCGTCATCTCAATCTGGTTTGAGGTCCAGAGGACCTGGAGCCACCTGGAGAGCATCTTCATCGGCTCCGAGGACATCCGCGCCCAGCTGCCGGAGGACTCCAAGCGCTTTGACGACATTGACATGGAGTTCAAGGTGAGCACAGCCCTCCGCCTCCCCCTGGGCATTTTCAGAAATGGCAACGCTGGAGAGTACGTGGCCACTCACGCCCCGGGGGCCCATCTCCTCCCAGGCCCTGATGGAAGAGGCGGTGAAAACCCCCAACGTGGTAGAAGCCACCAACAAGCCTGGTCTCTACGACAAACTGGAGAATCTGAAGAAGAGGTGGGTCCCCGCGCCTGGCCCCACGCCTGGCCCCGTCCCTGCCACCAGGAGGTGTCCTGGTGGCAGGGACCCGAGCCAGCAGCCCTCCCCCCCGCCCCCGCCACCCAGGACAGGGCAAACTCTCCTCCCTGGGCACTGGTGCTCCAGGCCACGTGCTGCCACGCTGGCCACACAGCGTGTCCTCAGCCTCAGAGGGACCCCCACACGGCGGGTCAGGTTCCAAGGTCTGAATCCAACTGGGGCTGCGAACAGCAGACCGGGTGTCTCTGGGGCTGTCGTCCGTCTGGCGAGGACAGGATGGGCTGCAGAAAGCCTCGACCTCCCCGTTTCCTCCCTCCTAGCTTGGCTGTGTGCGAGAAGGCCTTGGCGGAATATTTAGAGACAAAAAGACTGGCTTTCCCGAGGTTCTACTTTGTCTCCTCGGCTGACCTCCTGGACATCCTCTCTAACGGAAATGACCCCGTGGAGGTAGGCGGGCCCTTGGCATCCCGAAGGTGGCCCCGTGCTCGCCCCCATGTCTCGGTGGCCCTGGCCGGTTGGAGCCCTGCGCATGGAGGTCCCCAGGCCGCCTCCACAAGGTCATCGGCCCCAGAAACCGCCAGGGGACCCGGCCATGACAGAGAGACCCCTTGCCTCATTTTCCTCATCTGGAAAATGGGTTAGATGCCAGAAGCTTGGCGAGACGCTGTTTCTGGGAGACACGCCCGCTCGCCCGGTGGCTGCGGGGTCATCCTGACAGATCCGGGACCCCAAGAGCCAGGGGGAGGTGTTTCCTCGAGGCTCTTCTGAAAAGAGAGAGGGCTTAACTCACTAGGTGAAAGGAAAACACTATATTTTATTCGAATCCTAAAATTGCAACACACACCAGAAGGGACGCACAGGGTGGCCCAGGGAAACGGGCCCAGGGCCTGGGACCGAGCTTGTCAAGGAAAAGTGTCCTGTCACCTTCAGGAACAGACCTGGGATCCCGGGGCTGGTCTCTGAGATGCCCCTTGGTTGGTTAAGCACGTTAGTTAACACCAGTCAGACGGGGTGGTGGGGGGGATAATTCCAAAAATCAGAAAGACGCTTAAAACCACCCAAGGAAAACCCGGCTGCGCCGCACCCCCTCCAAGGCCCTGGGTTCCGTGACCCCGTGTCTGCCCCACCCCCACCCCAGGTGAGCCGCCACCTGGCCAAGCTCTTCGACAGCCTGTGTAAACTCAAGTTTCGCCTTGATGCCGACGAGAAGCCTCTCAAATTCGGCCTGGGCATGTTCAGCAAGGAGGACGAGTACGTGGACTTCGACCAAGAGTGTGACCTCTCAGGGCAGGTGAGTGCCGGGGGCACATCCAGGGCGGACGGGCCGCCCCCCGGCCACCCAGCCCGGGACTGTCCCTCGGTCCAGCAAGCGCTCCAACAGCTTCCGTAGAGAATTTCCAGCACAGCCTGACCCGTGTAGTCCGGGTGCATCTTGAGAAAAAAACAGACAGAGAAGAAGGGGAGCGGAGAGGGTTATGGATGCCGGTGGGCTGTCTTGGGCTTGCCAGGGGACTGCCTCGAGGGGCCCCCACACGCCTGAACCGCTGCCTTCTAATCCCTGTTCAGAACAATCGGCTCCTCACCTCGGGTGGCCCCGTTCCCGTCCCCAGCCACCCATGAGGCGGCCTCCTCCTGCCGACACCAAGCGGCCCCGCAGCCCCTCTCCCCCATCTCACCGCCCAACTCAGCAACCAAATTGACTTTGACATTTTCCTAAGTGAAATGTAATTTGGAGAGAAATCAGCTGGGGAAAAAAGAGGAAAATCTCACGCAAGAAAACTGGAGCTTCAGAAACGTGGGCCCGGAGCTCCTGGCGGGTTTGCTCGGCGCGGCCGGGGTTGGTGGGGGCCCTGGCGAAACCCAGTCATCACGGTGTGTTCACACCCGCGGGCACTGTGTTTATAGTTTAAAAGAAAAACCAAGCCGATTGTCCTGTTTGGGTCTTCCCCCGCCCAACCCGTAGTGGCTAGTGAAGGGTTTGTATTTCAAAATACAAAGAAGGCTTGTCTGCAAATAAAATACAAAGAAGGTTTGTCCTGTGTGACTGTCTGGGACCCTGAGACCAGGCACCCGAGGAGCAGCCAGAACCTGCCAGGGACTTGAGAGACGGCGCCTCAGGGGCTCCGATGTAGCCTGTCTTCTCTTCTAGAATTTTCTCTGGATCCCCTCCCTTGTCCTCCTAGAAATAGCATAAGCACGTGAACGCCCAAGGCAAAAGTCTTGCAGGGACACCCCCCGGCTTCCCAACCACATTTGTTAAGTGGGTCATTCTTACTGCTCTACAAAACCTTGACTTTTCCACCCCTGGGATGACAATGATGGCAAATGGTCCATTTATTTTTTTAATGACAAAGCAAGTCTTTGGAACTCGCCGCAAGGGCCTGTCTGGTCAATGTGGCTCCCGTCCCCAGGTGGAAGTGTGGCTGAACCGAGTGCTGGACCGCATGTGTGCTACTCTGAGGCATGAAATCCCAGAGGCCGTGGTGACGTACGAGGAAAAGCCGAGGGAGCAGTGGATCTTGGATTACCCAGCCCAGGTCCTGGGCGGCGGTGGGCGGGGGGTGGGGGGCGGGGTCTGCCCCAAGGTCGGTCCCGCGGAGACCAGCCTCCGCGCCGGCAGGGACCGCTGTATCGGGGGGTGACGCTCACGGTGCAGGGGGGCCTGGTGGGCGCCCGTCTGCTTGCAGATTGCACTCACGTGCACGCAGATCTGGTGGACCACCGAGGTGGGCCTGGCATTCTCGAGGCTGGAGGAAGGCTATGAAAACTCCATCAAGGATTACAACAAAAAGCAGGTGCGTGTCCGTCAGAAACCCTGCCCTTTCTGTCGGTTGGTCAAAAGCGGCCAAATCTCAGCAACCCCCTGTGGTTCCGCCCAAAGGTAACCGCTTTGGAAATATACAACTTTCACTTTTTTGTCTGGAAATCAGCAAATCATCAATTTGTGTGCATATCATGGACTTACATGCCAATACTGTAGAAACTATCTGCATGGCTTTAAAAATCCCCTGTTTGTACTTAATGTCCACCGTCTTCCCGGGGCGTTAGACTTTCTCACACGATGTCATTTTCAGAGGCTCCATGGTATCCCGTCGGGGGCTGCTCTGCTGCTCACCCCACCCCCAGCCGGGGGATATTGAGAATTTTTCTGTGCTCCGTTTTTGTAAATAAGAGCATGGTGGTCTTCCCTCCGCCACTGTGGGCTCCCAGGGGACCCACGCAGCCGGGGGAGGGCGGGGTGCACGCAGTGTCCCAGCCAAGGTGCCTCTGCTCCTGCAGATCAGCCAGCTGAACGCGCTCATCACCCTGCTCATTGGAAACCTCAGTGCCGGCGACAGGATGAAGATCATGACCATCTGCACCATCGACGTGCATGCCCGGGACGTGGTCGCCAAAATGATCACAGCCAAGGCATGGGCGCCGGGGAAGGGCCGGGAACCGGGCTGGCCCCTGTTAGTGCCTCTTCCCGGGGCGGGGGGGCGTGACTCTGTTCCTGGTAGCAGCCCCCACCCCTCACGAAGACTCGGCCCTGGGGAGCAGTCAGAGGAAGGCCCGCTCCTCCATGGGATTTGGCTGGGGGCAGCACTGGGGTGGACATGGGTCCTGGAAGAGGAGCCGAGGGTCTGGCACCTCCTGCAGGTGGAGAGCTCCCAGGCCTTCACCTGGCAGTCCCAGCTCCGGCATCGCTGGGACGAAGAGAAGAAGCACTGCTTTGCCAACATCTGTGACGCCCAAATCCAGTACTCCTACGAATACCTGGGCAACACGCCACGGCTGGTCATCACCCCGCTCACGGACAGGTGAGGGCACGCACCAGCCGCCTTGGGCAGGCGGTCAGGGAGGCCTGTGTCCAGACTCACCCCTGCCGCCTGCCGGGCACCCAGCCTCGGATCACTCCGACGCTAGCTGTGTGGTCTTGGAGGAGTTGCTCAACCCATCTGAGGGCCTGCCAAGTGGGGGTGCCATTTCTGGCTCCATCTCACGTCCCTCTTGTGTCTCCCTGGTGCCGAGTGCGTGTCACCTGGGCACGGTGAGCTGACACTACCGTGAAAGGGAAGGGGGTGGCCATGGGGTCACCGCACGCAGGATAATCAGAGGTCCCTTGCAGATGCTACATAACCTTGACCCAGTCCCTGCACCTGATCATGGGCGGGGCCCCCGCTGGCCCTGCCGGGACCGGCAAGACGGAGACAACCAAGGATCTGGGCAGGGCCCTGGGCACCATGGTGTATGTCTTCAACTGCTCGGAGCAAATGGACTACAAGGTGCGCTCCAGGCCTGGAGGGGGCCAGAGGCCCCTGTGGGGACCACACACCGCATCCCCGGGCCCCATGCGTGTTCTAGATGTCTGGACACTGCAGTTCGAACTGGGGGAGGAGGCACTGGGTTCCCAGTCTGCTGACGGTCTCTGCCCTGCATCCCTGCCAGTGGTCTTGGCCCTCCCAGGAAGCTGGGGCCCCGTGGAAGTGACAAACATGTCCAGAAGAGGCTCCTAGGGTCAACAAACCCAGGCCCAAATGTCCTGTCCTGCCCTGGGAGGTCACCTCCTCCCAGCCTCTGTTCCAAGCTCTCTCCAGGTGGCTGGGGGCTCCCGACAGAATGAGCGCCTCTGTCGTGGTTCAGCATGGGGCTTTGGGGTCAAAGCGAGTCCAGGCAGGCTGAGCAGGGGAGCCAGGGGACAGGCCAGGCCCCAGCGATCCCTGGAGACTGTGCAGCATGCTGTGGGTTCTCCACGGGCCCCATGGGAGAGCAGAGCCTCCTGGAGGCCCAGCAGGGCAGCCTCTGTGGGGGGCTGGGGTGGGCCTGGCATCAGAGCCTGGGCCTGCAGGAGGCCTCCGGTCCCCTCCCCACCTGTATTTGAGCCCCAAAGCCCAACCCTCCTGAGGTTGAGGTGGGGCCAGCTGCCCCTCTCCCAGTCAAGGCCACAGACCACACCAGCCTCTGGATTTCAGAAAAGTATCTCAGGAGCACTTTAACACTCACCTGGAATCCCATACGGAGACCCTGAAGAATCCTCATCACCCAGCTAAGGACTGGAGAGACACAAACATCTAGAAGAAAATCTGACACGCATGCCCACCCCCCATCTTAGAGAGAAGCCCCTCCCTTGAGTGCAAGAAAAAAATAGCAGGGGCTGCATTTTACACGAATGCACGTGTCTGAGCCATCCAGCTCGGAGGCCAGGGAAGCCCCCACACCAGGGAGGTCATGGGCCAAGGCTGGGCTCTTCCTGGCAGCCAGCCCTCCACGGCATGCACCGGCCCGCCGGCCTCCCCCAGGCCCCAGAGCTCCCCAGCCTGACCCTCGGTCAGTGGACTGTGAACAGGACTGTGACCCAGCAGAAGGGGCAGGTGGGGGGCGCCTGGCAGGACTCTGGTCGGCCCTCTGAGTCTCTTCCTCTCCCCTATCTCACCCTTCCTAGTCTTGTGGGAACATCTACAAGGGCCTGGCTCAGACTGGAGCATGGGGCTGCTTTGATGAATTTAACCGAATCTCGGTGGAGGTCTTGTCCGTGATCGCTGTGCAGGTAGGGTCCTGTCCATGGTCTGTGGGTCACGTAGGGGCTGGGGCTTGTCAGCTCTCCTGTCAGCCCTTACACCAGGCAGTCCGTTCAGCCCCGTGAGCCTCCTTGCCTGTCCCCAGTGTGCCGTGCAATGCAGGGTGGTGTGGCACGGAGGTGAGGGACCCCAGGCCTGTCCTGCAGGGGCCCGGAGTCCGGGTGGGCACACAGAAGAATCGGACGCAGCAGGCCTAGGTGTAACCAGCTACACATGAGGGGATAATGAATTCTGCCTGGAGGACAAGGACAGAGGTTACGGTGTCAGCGAAGGATGCATTAGACATCAGTGCTGGAAGAAGGACAGGGAGGAGGCGGGGAGAGAAGACGGGAGGGAGGAAATAGGCCCGTGTGCTTTGGGCATGAACGATGGGGAGGCCGGGACGCGGTGGGAGTAAGGTCCTCAGAGGGGGGACAGCCCCATGCCGGCACAGCCCCAGGCCGCTTGCAAACTGCCTGTGCACCCGCCCCCACGTCTGGAGGTGCATTCCTACACTGCACACGAACCCTCCGGATCCGGAGGTGAGAACCACGGGGCTCTCTCAGGGGAGCCGAGGCCAAGCTCGAGGTCCAGAATCAACTTGAATATTCCAAAAGGACCCAGAGGTCAGGCCGGTGCAGGTGCTGGGACCCTCCTTCCCACGGGCGCAACAGATAGATAAGCAGAGACCAGCTCCCTGCAGCCGGAGCCTCCAGCCCACACGGGAGGCTGGGGGGCAGAGCCAGGGGAGCCAAGCTGAAACCAGCCCCTGCCACTCACGACCCACAGCCTGGGTGTAGCGCCTGCTCCAGACTTACTCACTGGACTCCCAGCTCTGTGCTTGGCCGTGATTTCAACTCTCCCTAATCCCTAAAATGGCTTCGACGACTCAGGTTTGCTGACACCATTAGAGGTGAAGGCAGGTGGCCGGCACCCTCCACCTGTTAGCCTCCCGACACGGAGCTGTCCCTGAGCTCTGGGCTGGAGGCCAGTAAGGCAAAGAGAGAACGAAGGCTGCTGCCTTGGGGTCCCCCAGCCCCACCAGGGCAGCAGCAGAGTGACTCCCCACCCCAAAGTCGGTAAATGGACCCCAACGTGGTTTTTGACTCGAATGGACCATCAAGAACTGGGCCAGGATGCTAGGAGAGGCTTCGCATAGCGGGGAGGCAGCAAAGAAATTAAGAAATTAAGGTGCGCCGCCCCAGCCGCCAGGCCTGCCCCGGGGAGCCCGGCCCTGCGGACCAGCCAGGGAGGAAAGGCCAGGCCCCGCTCAGAAAGGCGGGGAGACCTTGAATTCAAGGCAGGCGTTTGGGAGGTTCAACCATGATCGTGGGGCGCCCTCCCGTGGTCGCGCACAGGTTGGCAGCCAGTCGGCAGGAGCGGAAGATCCCACGGGCTCCTGAGCCCCCAGGTTTAGAATTCACCCAGTGCCGTTCTCACAGACCGCAGACACAGAGCCCGCTGCTGCGACGTGCCCCCACGCGGCACCCAGAGCGGGAGCGGGACCCACGGAGCGGCCGGGAAGCAGAGCGCCGCTCAGCGATAGTGCGGGGCAAGCAGGGGTGTCCCGGCGCCGGGTGGGGGGACCCTCGATCCCGGTGCTCTACTGGGTGACGCGCCCAGGACATGCTGCACCAGCCCGCACAGCAGCGCTCATGAAGGGGCAGAGGTACGGGAGTCTGGAGCAGACCAGTGGTTGCCGGGGTCACAGGGAGGGTGGGGGCAGGGGGAGGTGGGTATGACTATAGCAGGGGACGAGAGGGGTCCTCGCGTCGTGCAAGATGCTCCTGCTAGGGGACGCTGGGGAGGGGCGCGCGGGGGGCCCAGGGGCATGTCCGCTGCCTTATTTCTTAAAACTGCGTGTGAGTCTATGTTGTCTCAAAATTAAGTTTAATTAAAAAGAAAGCGAGACCAGGAGTGTCCTCTGCAAACGCGTAGCCACAGGCTTTGACACCAGTGAAGATCCGGCCCGTGGAAGCTGGGCATTCCCACGCTGACACGTCTGTGTGCCAACTGTTTAGGTTAAATGTGTCCAAGATGCGATTCGGGCCAAGAAAAAAACGTTCAGTTTCCTGGGAGAGATGATAGGTCTCATCCCCACCGTGGGCATTTTCATCACCATGAACCCTGGGTATGCAGGACGCACCGAGCTGCCCGAGAATTTAAAGGCCTTATTCAGGTGTGTGGGCAGAGGAGGGCAGAGGGGACCCTAAGCCAGGGCGAGCTGGGAGTGAGGGAGGGAGGCTGGGGAGCGAGGCTCCTGAGTTAGGGGGTCTAGCAGGCAAGGCCTCCTTAAAAAGCAGACAGTAATCTTCCCGCTCTGCCTTCCTGGGGGAGGAGGCCCCTGACCACGGAAGGCTGGGTTCAGAGAAGAGTCAGTACAGCGGGTGTGGGGCTTGGTGCCAGGCCCTGCAGACGGCAGAGGGCATAGGAGGATGCTGGGAACCCGACCCCATGCCCCTGCAATCCTGACGCTGTGGGCTTCCTGGCACGGGAGGTGTGCACCTAGCTGATGAGAGGCGGGATTGTGGGAGGAAGGGGGAGAAGCCTGAGCAGACCCCGCTGATCTCCCCCAGGCCCTGCGCCATGGTGGTTCCCGACTTTGAACTGATATGTGAGATCATGCTGGTGGCCGAGGGCTTTCTGGAAGCCCGCCTGCTGGCCAGGAAGTTCATCACGCTCTATACCTTGTGCAAAGAGCTCCTGTCGAAGCAGGTGCATGCCAACGGTGTCTGGGGCTGCAGGGCGGCACGGGAGGGTGCCGTCCATGTGCCCCTGGTGGCATGCCGGCTTTGGCCCCAACCCTCCCTAGCCCCAGCCCGGGTGGGAAGGCGTGCTCACACCTGCTCGCCCATGCCTCCCCTCCCCAGGATCATTACGACTGGGGCTTGCGAGCCATCAAGTCTGTGCTGGTGGTGGCCGGCTCCCTGAAGAGGGGCGACCCCAGCCGGGCAGAGGACCAGGTGCTCATGAGGGCGCTGAGAGACTTCAACATCCCCAAGATCGTGACCGACGACCTGCCCGTGTTCATGGGGCTGATCGGGGACCTTTTCCCTGCCCTGGACGTGCCTCGGAAGCGGGACCTGAATTTTGAAAAGGTAGGAACTACTGGGCCCTCGGGTCAGATCCACACCTCGGTGGCAGGTGCAGCATCGGGCAGATGGTAGCCACACGTTTCTCCCTCCGCTGCTGGGAGAAACACCCGGAAGCCCCAAACCACCTTCCAGCCCCATCCAGCACCTCTTTCAATGCTGGGGATGGGGCGGATCTCAGGAGGAATGGGGGGGCGGCAGAGGGGCTTCGGGCAGACCTGTCGCCTGCACAGATGCTCCGCGGCATCACCGGCAGAACGTGGGGACACATCCACGCCAGAAGCCACTGTTCCCTTGCAACATCTCCCACAAAGCCCCCTCCTGGAACGACTGCCTGTCCTTGCGCCCTGTGCCCAACACCCCCTCCTGTGTGCCCCTCCCCAGATCATCAAGCAGAGCATCGTGGAGCTCAAGCTGCAGGCAGAAGACAGCTTTGTGCTGAAGGTCGTGCAGCTCGAGGAGCTACTCCAAGTGCGCCACTCGGTGTTTGTCATCGGGAACGCGGGCAGTGGCAAATCTCAGGCATGCCCCACTCTTGTCCACCCCTCGGTCCTCCCTGAAGGCCTGTAGGCTGCCAGAGGCTTGGCCTCTGTCACCTCCCCACACCCCCGGGGGCAGGGGCAGCGAGGAGCAGGCCCTGGTCCCACTGATGAGGGCCTTCTCCTAGGTTCTCCTCTCTTCTTGCTCCTTCCCCCTGGACACCAGCCACCTGGCCCTCTACGGCCAGCCCCCCACCCCCGCCCTCTGTCCCCACCTGCCCCCTGTGTCAGCCCCCAAACTCCTGTCCCCTGCCATTACCTGGGCATGGTGAGAAGCAGAGGGTGGTGGCCAATACAACTGACACCTATGACATCGGAAGATTCTAAGCCAGCCAGTGTTGAGCTGGAAGCCCGCAGGATGGACCACTGTGTTATTAATCAAGATCATTTCCAAAGACTAATAACATGGGGGTGCTCACAGCAAGTAATTTTTAAAAAGACAGAAACTTGGCAACAGCTTTCTCTGCCCACGGGTCCTGTCCCCAGGCTTTAATAAAACCACCTTTTTCCACCCCCCCCCAAAAAAAGCAACTGCATGAACCCGATCTTCTAAAAAGAATATGTACATATGTATGTATTTTTACGCCTGTACACACATATACATATATGAAAACATCCTCAAATGTCCCTCAAAATCCTTTTCTCTGGGTGGAGGAATTACCAGTGAGCGTAGATTGCCTTTGTCATCAAGAAACTACTGTGAACTTTTCCTGATCTTAGCCTGGTCCCAGGGCACGTGGCGCTCCATTGTCCACACACAGGGGTGGTTGCCGTGCGTTCCCCATCCCCCGGGCACCTGCCTCGGTCAGTTTGGGGGCGCAAACTCAAACCTGCATGTCACCAGTGCAGGACCGGCCCAGAGCAGGAATTCTGGGTGGGGTTCGTAAAAGGCCTTCGGAGTTGTGCATGGTGCGTCCCCGGGTGTGGGTGCAGGAGTGGCGGCCCCCGAGCCCCATGTGAACAACGCACCCCCACACCAGGTCCTCAAGTCTCTCAACAAGACCTATCAGAACATGAAGAGGAAGCCGGTTGCCGTGGACCTGGACCCCAAGGCTGTCACCTGTGATGAGCTGTTTGGCATCATCAACCCGGCCACCAGGGAGTGGAAAGACGGTAACAGGAGCTGTGGCAGGGTGGACTGAGTGAGGGCGGGTCACCAGCAGGCGTTCCGGGCTCACACCAGCCCTGCTCACTCACACCAGCCTTGCTCACTCACACCAGCCCCGCTCACATCAGCCCTGCTCACTCACCCCAGCCCCGCTCACACCAGCCCTGCTCACTCACCCCAGCCCCGCTCACCCCAGCCCTGCTCACTCACACCAGCCCCGCTCACACCAGCCCTGCTCACTCACGCCAGCCCTGCTCACTCATACCACCCCTGCTCACTCACACCAGCCCTGCTCACTCACACCAGCCCCGCTCACACCAGCCCTGCTCACTCACCCCAGCCCCGCTCACACCAGCCCTGCTCACTCACACCAGCCCCGCTCACACCAGCCCTGCTCACTCACACCAGCCCTGCTCACTCATACCACCCCTGCTCACTCACACCAGCCCTGCTCACTCACACCAGCCCCGCTCACACCAGCCCTGCTCACTCACACCAGCCCTGCTCACTCACACCAGCCCTGCTCACACCAGCCTTGCTCACTCACACCAGCCCTGCTCACACCAGCCCTGCTCACTCACACCAGCCCCACTTACACCAGCCCTGCTCACTCACACCAGCCCTGCTCACTCACACCAGCCCCGCTCACACCAGCCCTGCTCACTCACACCAGCCCTGCTCACTCACACCAGCCCCGCTCACACCAGCCCTGCTCACTCACACCAGCCCTGCTTGCTCACACCAGCCTTGCTCATTCACAGGCCTTTTCTCCACCATAATGCGGGATCTGGCCAACATCACTCATGATGGCCCCAAGTGGATTGTCTTGGATGGAGACATAGACCCAATGTGGATTGAATCTCTCAACACTGTGATGGATGACAACAAGGTTCGAGGGGCTCCTGGATTCCAGAACTAACCCCCAAAGCCATAGTGATGGCCCCAGGGCCTGGGTCAGGGCAGGGCAGGGGGCTCATGGGAAGGGCCACACATCACCACCCACCACAGACAACAGAGAGAACCTGCCCTAGACTGGAACCAGAAGAGTGAGGGTCTGTCTGGAACTCTGCACAGAAAATTATGAACAAGGGAAAGTTCCCTGTCACAAGATGTGTGTGTCGTAGGACACAGCTCCACATGCCCCCATCTGAGATATGTTTGGGCAGCAGCGAGGGTGAAGGGTGCAGATACAGAGAATATTCTTGCTTAATTGGCATGTGACATAACATGGCAGAACATCTCATATCTTGGAAGGCAGAAACAGTCTTCAGAATGATCTAGAAGCAGCTTAAGAAATTGATTCTCAGTTGGGTGGAAGAGGGAACTCAAGAATCCCCGGGGAAGGGGGCGGGGATCATGGTTTCAGAAAGCAAACTGAACATCCCAGTGACATCCTACATGGTGCGCACATCCGGGAGCCTCGTGTGTTGTCCTGGGGTGGGCGGGGGCAGACGTGGGACTGCGGTCAAGGATGTCTGGGAAAGGCTGGGCTGGGAGAAGCTGGTTGGTGGCGGGCACAGGTGCGCAGGTCCCAGACTTCCTCCTCGTCGTTCGGAGACACGTCCGTGTGACGACCCATCAGGACGATGGCACGTGGCCCCTGTAAACCCACAGGCCTGCCTCCCTTCCCAGGTCCTCACCCTGGCCAGCAATGAGCGAATCCCCCTAAACCGCACCATGAGGCTGGTGTTCGAGATCAGCCACCTGAGGACGGCCACCCCTGCCACCGTCTCCAGAGCCGGCATTCTTTACATCAACCCCGCAGATCTGGGGTGGAACCCGTGAGTTGGGTTTTCGTTTTCCTGGTCCAAACTGGCGGAGGAAGATGGGGCTGGGGGCGTTTCAGAGTCGCCTGTGTGGGTGTGCATCCAGGCCTTCGGGAAATAAGATGGGGTGCTCCCCACGCACCGGGTCACAGCAGTGACAGGATGCGAGACAGCCCCGTGACTGTGGGGGTGAGGCACGGCGATGAGAGCGGGCACCCTGAGGGGGACGGAGGAGGGTCCGGGCCTGTCGCCGAGATGGGCAGTCTTCCCGAGAGGAGGCAGACTTAGGGCTGACACCTGGCGGGAGAGGGAGTTTTCCAGGAGGACGAAAACTGCAGGGAGCACGCCAGGCGAGAACCAGCCTGGATGGGGCACGGGCGGCGGCGGGGGAGGCGAGAGTGGGAGGTTGCGGGGTCCGGGCGGTGGTTAGGTGTTTGTGGGTGGAGCATGAAGCCCCAAGATGCTCTTGGCAGGAAGGGGCCGGCGAGGACCAGCCTGCCCATACGGAACCATGGGTGGCCCCTGGGGACAGAGATGAAGGGAAGATGTGAGAAATGTTTGAAATCTTAAGAAATAGAAGATGTGGCATTGATTCTGGGGACCCAACGTCCACAATCTAAGTGTGGGCATGGCTGGTTCCTCCCAGAGGCCCCAAGGGAGAACGTGTCCCAGGCCTCTCTTCTGGCCCTCTCTCCCGGCTTCTGGTGGCTCCGGGGCATCCCTGGCGTCCCTTGACTTCTGGATGCATCCCCCGATCCCTGCATCTGCCTCTACACGGCCACCATTCTGTGTCTCTCGAGGTCTTCCCTCAGTCCCTTCTTCTTGTAGGGACAGTCCTCGGACTAGGGCCCACCCTAATGCAGGACGATCTCATTTGAGATCCTTACCTTGACTATGTCTGTCTGCAAAGACCCTTTTCCAAATAAGGTCACATTTCCCAGTCTCAGTGGACCTATCTTTTGGGAGTCATCATTCTGCCCACTATCACCACATGTGAGAGTTTTCGGGGTGGGCAGGCAAGGCAGGAGCTGTGGACACAGGGCACCAGGAGGGGGCGGGGATCGTGTGGCACTTGGGGGCACAGGGCCCCCCGGGAAGGAGGCAGCCCTCCCCCAGGGGCAGCAGTGACTCGAGGCCAGGAGACCACAGGGCACATCCCAGAGCGGGAAGTGAAAGGAGGCTGCCTCTGGGGGCCGGGCAGGAGCCAGGCCGGCTCGTCCTCCCAAGTGTGTGTGTCCCCCTGGGCTTGCATTTCCCATCAAAGCCAGCATGCCCTAGATGACTCTAACCAAGGCAACATTTTTAATTTGACATAAACACCTTCCGGAGAGAGGGCAAATACAGCAGTCTGTGCACAGATTCGCAAACCAGGCTCCACTCTGAAGACCTGCTCTACTCGGAGGGCAGGTCCTAACCGTTGCAGGCACAGGGCTTACCACGCTTTGCCCACAGACGCAGACTGTGGGAAGGATGACTCTGTTACTGTGGACAGTCCAGGGCGTGATGGGGCAGAGGTCTGAGCTCTCGGTTCTCTGTCCCGATAGAGCACAGTAAGGATTAGAGCCTCCAGCGTGGGGGCTCGCTCACGGAGAGGCATGTCCTCCGGCTGTGGGTGGCAACGCGAGCTTCCTGCTTCGGCTCGGGGCGTCCTGGGAATGACACACTCACTGACCCCGGAGGGAGCCGGACACCATTTATGCTTTTAGCAGGCACTCATGCAGCACTCATGGTGGGCCAGGCTCCCTTCTGTGGGCTTTAAAAATATCAGCCCAGGTGGTCCTTCAAAATGGGAGTCATTGTTGTCACTCACACTTATAGATGACGTGTTGAGTAACTCGCCCAAGCCGCTGTTGGCCACAGTGGAGTCGATTCAAGCCCAGACAGCAGGCCCCAGAGTCTGTGCCCTCACGCTTATGGGGGGGCCGCTTCTGGGCAGCCCACTCCAGAGGCAGCTGGGCGCCCGACAGTCCAACATGGCTCCTCGAGGATTACCTGTTGCATTAGTTTGGACTCTTCCATGGAATGTGACAAATTCAACTCAAACTAGCTAAAGCAAAAAAAAAAAAAAAAAGAATTGGCTCAATTCACCAAAACTGCTTCAGGCATGGCTGGATCCAGGAATTCAGATGATGTAATGAGAGGTCCCTGTTCCTCTCCCGTTCTCGCCCTTCTCTTCCCCTCTTATCCCTTCTCTCCCCCTCCCACCCTGATGATGTGTCATGGGATTTTTCTCTTCCCCTATGTCCAGCTCTGCTGCCCTCAGCATTGGCTTCATTTGGGGTAGCAAAGGTGGTTCCCAGTTGTTCTAAGCTTATGGCATAGCTAGAATGCCAGAGAAAGAGCACACCCCCACAGCCCCAGCACCCTCATCAGACTCTCGGAAGCTCTGCATCTGGCCCTATCACCAGAATCACTTAGAGACACCAGGGGTGTTCAGCAAGGGGAGGGTTGCCAGGCAGACCCAACATGGTGGTCCCAGCACCCAGTGCCTCCCCGTCTTCCCCAGGGTGGTGAGCAGCTGGATTGAGAGGCGCAAGGTGCAGTCTGAGAAGGCCAACCTGATGATCCTCTTCGACAAGTACCTGCCCACGTGCCTGGATAAGTTGCGCTTTGGGTTTAAGAAGATCACGCCCATACCGGAGATCACGGTCACCCAGATGATCCTGTACCTGCTCGAGTGCCTCCTCACAGAGAAGAACGCGCCACCCGACTCCCCCAAAGAGCTGTACGAGCTCTACTTTGTGTTTGCCTGCTTCTGGGCTTTCGGGGGAGCCATGTTCCAGGACCAGGTGAGCAGCCGGCCACGGGGGAGCCCGCCGCCCACGTGAGGTCTCTGGCCGCCCCCAACTGGGCCCTGCTTGTTGTTCTTGTTCTTCAACAGCTTGTAGATTATCGAGTCGAGTTCAGCAAATGGTGGATCAATGAATTTAAAACGATCAAGTTCCCCTCGCAGGGAACGATCTTCGACTACTACATAGATCCTGACACTAAAAAGTTCCTGCCGTGGACGGAAAAAGTGCCTGCCTTTGAGCTGGACCTGGACGTCCCACTGCAGGTAACTGCCCCAGACAGGTGACAGTTTACTGATGACTTAGGAGCAGGACTCCCCGTCCCGTCTCAGGCTTCATGACGGACGACCAGATGCAAACAATTTTCAACAGCAGGACCTTCTAAGTAAACCTGGAGATTGAACAAACTGTTCAGGTCTGCAAGTCAGTTGGAAGGGGGAAAGCGGAGGCTCAGTGTGTCTGAGGCTCAGGGCTCCTCCCTCCCCTCCTGTCCTTCTGCTCCCCACCCCCAGGCCTCTCTGGTGCACACCACAGAAACCATCCGAATCCGCTACTTCATGGACCTGCTCATGGAGAAGTCGTGGCCATTGATGCTGGTGGGGAACGCGGGCACGGGCAAGTCCGTGCTGATGGGGGACAAGCTGCAGAGCCTCAACACCGACGACTACCTAGTTCAGGCTGTGCCCTTCAACTTCTACACGACCTCAGCCATGCTACAGGGTGGGGGCCGCAGCTGAGAGCAGGGGTGCAGGGTGGGGGGCAGGCTGGGATGGAGGGTGGGGCCAGAGCCAAGAGCAGAACTACAGTGGGGGCCAGGGGCAGGAGCAGGGGTGCAAGGTGGGGGGTAGGCCAGGATACAGGGTGGAACTGGGGCCAGGAGCAGGGGTGCAGGATGTACCAGGCATGGTGGTAGCCAACCAGCTCCCTTCTCTAGGGGTTCTTGAGAAGCCACTGGAGAAGAAATCCGGTAGGAACTACGGCCCCCCAGGCACCAAGAAGCTGATCTACTTCATTGACGACATGAACATGCCCGAGGTGGACAAGTATGGGACAGTGGCCCCCCACACGCTCATCCGGCAGCACATGGACCACGGGCACTGGTGAGTGGGCAGGGAGGGGGGCCCGGGGAGGGGCAGGACCGTGACACACACCACCAGGGTGGAGCCTCAGGGCTGGAGGGGTGTATCAGATCTCCCCCTACATCCATCTGCTAGGCCCTGGGCAGGCAGCCGTGGCCAAGAGCACCCACGGAGGGAGGACAGACAGGTCCCTCTCCCATCGAGGGTCCCTCTGGCAGGGGAGACAAAGAGGTGCAGTTGGACAGGCAGGGGGAGCTCTGAGCGAGCCCCCCAGTGCGGCCCCAGAGCAGTCCCCCAGCTGGGACAGAGACAGATCTGGGGAGGCTGCCCTGCAGCTGAAAGCTCGAGGCAGAGTCAGGATCAGTCATGGGACGGACTTGGGAGGGAGAGCATCCTGGGCAGAGCAAATGCCACATGCAAAGGCCCTGTGGAGGGGGGGGGGGGAAGCATGGCACAAGGAGGACCCAACGTGGCTGGAGCGTGAGAGCCAGAGGGAGAGGGCGCGCAGGGCAGCTACAGCCAGACCTCAAGACCTGTGCTGGCCCGAGAAGCCTCCCACGGGCAGCAGAAAGCTTCGGGTGGCATGTTTACAGGTGCAGTTCGGAAAGACCAAAAGAATATTCAGGGCAGTTAACCTAAGTGTGTCTGACACAAGGGTCCTGTAACGACCTGGCCAGTGGCCCAGGCCAAACCTGGGGGTTTTGAGACCGAAGGAACCCAAGAGCTCCCATCGGAAATCAGACCGTGGAGGCATGAAGCCCACCCCTTGCTGCCGAGAACTAGAGGCAGAGAGGGCTTCACAAGGGTCAAGCCCACCCACGTCCATCACTTGCCCTGTCCCTGCTCCACCACGCTGGGCTCACAGGTAGTAGGAAGCCAGGAAGGTCAGAATGGAGCAGGGGCAGGTAATGTGTGGACAGGGTGTCAGGGACCGCTCCCCAGGGGATGTGACAGCCAGGCCACGGGGTAAGCGGGCACTGAAAGCGGTGCAGGGCGGCCCCCCTCGAGGAGCTGGAATCTGAGCTCACGCCTGCACCCTGAGCCACTCCGATGCCTCCTGTTTCAAAATTTTTCTTGAAAACATGAAGCAAAATTGGCCGCTTCACCTGTAAGCGATATTTATTGAGGTGTTTTTTTTTTTATCTGCACATGCAAGAAATGATTGGGGGTGGGCTGGGGGGCCCGGGGATGGCTCCTCCAGGCCGGCGGCACGACGTAGTGCCCGTCTCCCGCGTGCAGGTATGACAGACAGAAGCTGACGCTGAAGGACATCCATAACTGCCAGTACGTGGCTTGCATGAACCCCACCTCCGGATCCTTCACCATCGATCCCAGACTCCAGGTAGGCAGAGATCAAACTCTGGTTAGCCAGCCGCCGTGGGTTTGAGGCTCACTTTGGCACAAGAAAATAAAAGCATTGATTTGGGGTGTTGTCAGGGCTGCGGGCCGACGTTCTCCGGAGAATTCCCTCACCTTGCAGCCTGCGTGCGTCAGGGAATTCCCTGGGGCAACGCGACGCGAGCCAGCCTCCCTCAGACCCCACAGGGCCGCCCCAGTTAGCAAATGCAAACACGGGCGGCCAGTCAAATGTGAATTTCAGATCAACGACAAATACTTGCCTCGTGTAAGCATGTCCTGTACAGTATCTGGGACACACTTGTACCGAAAACAATGACTTGTTGTGTATCTGAAACTCAGATGTCACAGGATATCCTGGATTATATCTACGACCCACCCAGGCAGGACCTCCCCTCTGAGGTATCTAAGCAGATGGGGACCTAGAATAGAAAACCAGGCCTGTGCCCTGAGACACTCTTTTGCCTCCACCAAAATTTTGCTTGAGAGCATGACGCGTGGATTTGGCAGTTTCGGATATGCTCAATATTTGATGGGGTTTTAGCACATGTAAGGCACAAGGAGGACAGCTGTCCATTCTGACCATGCCCACAAGACACTAGGGGCGGTGGACAGAGTCTGCTCCCCCAGAAGGCAGCCCCGGCCACAAGCTGGTCCCTGCGGGCTGCCTGATGGGGGTTTGTGTCGTTCCGGACAGCGCCATTTCTGTGTGTTTGCTGTGAGCTTCCCGGGCCAGGAGGCCCTCACCACCATCTACAACACAATCTTGGCCCAGCACCTGGCCTTCCGCTCGGCCCCCATGGTGGTTCAGAGGATGAGCAGCCAGCTCGTGGCCTCGGCCCTGGGTAAGCTGACCAGCCTCATCCCCCCCTCCTGTGGGCACAGCCTACTGCTTTATGGGGCTGATGGCTTCTTCATAGTTTCCCCTGGTAAATATTTTATTTATACTTTCAAATCAATATTTTTAAATGATGCTATGTTTCAGCAGGAGATATTCTGAAATACGATTGCTTGAGGGGAAGGCAGGGGGTAGGAAACTCAGTGTACAGAAATGATTTACATGTGAGTAGAGCAGCAAACCTCCCCCCTTGACAGCTGCGCAGATTTCTTACTTAAATTGTCACTATCTCATAGTCCATTTGCCTTAGAAACTATACCTTAAGCTCTGCACTTTCTGAGGCCATTAAGAGCACCTAAGAATCGATGTATCTCTTTCCTGTAACAGCCCTGCATCAGAAAGTCACTGCAACATTTCTTCCCACGGCCATTAAATTTCACTATGTCTTCAATCTCCGGGATCTCTCCAATATTTTCCAGGTACTGCTCTTCTAGCCTGTTATGGGCCATGTCCCTGATCATAGGTGCTCTCCTCCTCTGCTGCTCTCAGGAGGGAAAGCGCAGTGATGTATGGACTGACAATAGTGATGGTGATAATGACTGCAATAATGATGGTGGTGATGATGGCGATGGTGGTGATGGTGGCGATGATGATGGTGATGGTGGTGGTGATGATGATGATGATGATAGGGATGATGATGATGCTGGTGATGCTGGTGATGATGTCAGAAAGATGGTGATGATGATGCTGGTGATGGTGGTGATGGTGGTAATGATGATAATGGTGATGATGATGGTGATGGTGATGGTGGTGATAATGATGCTGGTGATGATGTCAGTGGTGATGATGCTGGTGATGCTGGTGATGATGATGGTGATGATGGTGGTGATGATGATGATGATGATGATGATAGTGATGATGATGCTGGTGATGATGTCAGTGGTGATGATGCTGGTGATGATGTTGGTGATGGTGATGATGATGGTAATGATATCAGTGGTGGTGATGATGATGGTAGTGATGGCGATGGTAATGATGATGATGATGGTGATGCTGGTGATGACGATGATGGTGATGATGATGGTGATGACAGTGATGGTGGTGATGATGACAGTGATGATATTTTCTCTTATTTATTGACTGTTTAGTTGGAGCCAGGCACCAGGTTTGGCCACTTACACTCCCATCTTCTCCTCCAAAACACACGTAACGTGCTCCTATATCCGCCTGTTAGAGAAGGGGAATCTAAGACTCCGGGAGGTTAAGGCATGCTCAGCTAATGCCATGCCCTCTAGAGGCCCCTCCTCATCTCTATGCTATCTCGCTGCCCCCAATTATGTCACTCATAGCCCACATCACAATGCGTAATTACCTTTGCCTGGTTGCATCTCCCACTAGAATGTGGACTCCATGAAGGCAGGGCCTACCTTGTTGCTGTGATCCCAGAGTCCCAGGGAAGGCCTGGAAAACAGCAGACCCTCAATAAGAACCTATTGAAGGTGTCCAGGGCACTTGGTCAGCAAATGGCTGAGCAGGACTAGACATGGGCAGGCTTGCTGCAAAGCCCAGCTCAGAACCCGCTGCTCTGTGGCCTGATTCAATAGTCTGGCTCCCCGCCAGGGTCATACTCCCTTGTCCCTTCTCCACTACCTACGCCCTTAGAGAATGAAACCCCTGGCTCTGTCTTGTGAGAACTCCCCCCTACATCTCTCTCCTTGACACACCCTCCAGCCTCCAGGATTTGCATGGCCTTGGCCATCAGTGGCTTCCCTGGCTTGGCAGATCACTGTCCGGGCAAGTGACTACTCTCTTGCTTCATCTGTGAACAGCACTTGGCTGGCCTTCGTAGCGCAGCTAAAGACGCTGACCACTTGTGTCTGGGGCAGGGACTCTTATTCTCCACAGTGGAGATCCTGAGAATACCGCTTGACCTAGTCCGCCTCTGGCTGCACGAAGCTGAGAGGGTGTATGGGGACAAAATGGTTGACGAGAAAGACCAAGAAACATTGCGCAGGGTCACCATTGCTTCCACCAAGAAATTCTTTGATGTAAGTCAAGCCACCAAGTCCCTCTGATGAGCCCAGAGAGCCTCCAAGAGGGCAGAGTCTCTGGGGTCAATGATAAGGCCAGCCCTCTTGGAAGGGCCCTCACGTGAGGATGGGAAGGACCACACTGGGTCCCAAGAATTGACTCTGTCAAGTGAGTGTGCATCTGAGGGAGAAGGGATTGACTCCTCAGTAGGTCAGGATGGGATGACCTCCATCCATCCATCTGGGGCAGAAAAAGGCCTGGTTGGGTCAGTGTGCTCTGCTGGTACGTCCTGGGCTTTCTTGGCAGATTCATTTCTTTCTCTTGATGTGATGGGCATTGGACCATCCTCCCAGGGATTTCTGGCAGCAGAGCAAGCCCTGGCAGCAGTGGTTTGGTACCTGGGGCCAATGTGGCAAGGTGCCAGGGCTACCACTAATGACCTTTGTGCCCATGGTGGCCAACAACAGAAGTGCCTTACCTCTTATTTCTAGGATCTTGGGGATGAGCTCCTATTTGCCAAACCAAATCTCTTCTGCCACTTTTCTCACGGGATCGGCGAGCCCAAATACCTCTCGGTAACCAACCTGGCTCATCTGAACAAGCTCCTAGTGGACGTCCTAGACAGTTACAATGAAGTCAACGCAGTCATGAACTTGGTGAGTCGTGTTCAAGCTGACAGCATGGGCAAGGGGCTGGGACCCAGGTTTCCTGTCCTTTCTCATTCTGAACCCCTTAATGGCGCTCTGGGGCGGCGTGATTCACAGCAAACACCGCCGGGTCTGAGAGGAGAGTCTGTGCCGTGGAAGGAGCTGAGGCCAGGTACGCTGGGATGCTGAGGTGTCTCTCTGGCCTCCGCAGGTGCTGTTTGAAGATGCGGTGGCTCACATCTGCAGGATCAACCGCATCCTGGAGTTGCCCCGGGGGAATGCCCTGCTGGTGGGCGTGGGCGGCAGCGGTAAGCAGAGCCTCTCACGCCTGGCCGCCTACATCAGTGCCCTGGACGTGTTCCAGATCACCCTCAAGAAGGGCTACGGGATCCCGGACCTCAAGGTGAGACGTGGCTTGCCGACAAGCCGCGCTTGGCTGGGGGCGGGGGGGGCGGCGGTTGTAGAGAAAACTCTGACCACTCGCATGTCCGGCACACAGAAAGTGAATGTCACCGCAGGGTCCTCGTCGTACAAAGTAAGGGCCAGGACACGTTTCAGGCAGTGCCCAGGTCCACGTGGCAAAGGCAAGAGGATGTGTGGGTCTCCGTTCCCGCTGGGCTGGGGTCTGCAGTGACAGCACAGACAAGAGCAAAGGCCCTGGTTCTTGCCCCCGGTCACAGGGCTGCTCTGAGTCGCTCCCCGTTCGCCGGATTAAATAATTCAGGGCTGTTACTGGGTCTCTAATGACTAACTTGGATTCGGGAAGGCTGCTTTTTGAGTTAATTAAATAAACATTAGCGTAAACAGGTCTCCCATCCCCAAGATATGCCGCCGAGGCTTTTTATTGATTTCTTTTTCCCGAAAATTTGCTCTGTCAGGGAACTGTATGCTCGTCAAACATGATTAGCCCAGAACAAATCATCGTAGCGCTTCAGATTGGAGCGGAGATTGATTCGACCACATTCCACGAGCACGTCTCTCTTTGCGTCGGTGCCCGGGGCTGCTTCTTCAGGCCAGGACGGTGCCCGACCCGGCGAGACCCTCCCCACCACACAGGGCCCCCCGGCAGCCACGGGCGGGCAGCTTTAGTGGGGCGATCTGGAGCCCCACCAGGGCACAGCATTCTGGATCCTCTGTGGGAGGAGGTGGTCTGCTGGCCAAGAACCCAGGAAGGACAGTGGGGACAGTGCCCTGCCAGCAACACCAGGTGGGCTGAGCCAGGGACTGCAACCTCTGGATCCGCATCTGGCTCCTGGTTGTCATTGTCCCCGATGGATTCTGCTCTATCAGAGGACTAGCCAATGTGTTTTTTTAAGTCCCTGCCTTAAGGGAAGGGTCTTCCTCGTGGGTTCTCCCAGACGCTGCCTCCTGCCCCGATCGGCTCTCAGCTTAGCCAGTCACGTTAGTTCACACTGATTTCCCGAGTGCGCTCTGCGCTCAAGCACAACTAGGACCCTCGCATCTAAGCTATATTGTCTCAGTGGGTTTTCTCTGCTGAGAAGTTTTTAGTCTATTGTCCAAATCATAATGGGTTAATGTTACCACTGCATCCTGTCCCTTGCTCTGTCCCTGTGCGGATTTTGTCCCCGGTTCCTCACTTTAGGGTCAGTTGTGGGTGTTGAGTCTGAGCAGTGTTATTCTACTCGTAGGCATCGGCTGCAGCCACACCGAGGCCTGTCCTCTCACTACCCACACGGAGCTGTTTTGTGCTAACCGTTCCCTGTCCCTGATGAAGCAGCTGCTGTGGGTTCAGAAGGAAGGAAGGAGACAAAGCGGGCTAGTGGGCCTTGCACCGTGCTGTTAGTGACGTGACCTTGTTCTATGGTCTGTGGCATAAGCTATGGACGCCCCTGGGGGGTCAGGGATGCGACAGGAAAGGGGTCAGGAACTGCCCCCCGAGGGACGGCTTGAGCCTTGTGGAAAATCCTGGCCTTGGTCCCCAGAAAATGAGATGCCGTCAAGTGTTTGAGCAGAGAGGACCAAGTGAAGGGTGGTTGGAGGACCAGAGAGAGTGGTGCGTGGTGACCAGTAGGAAGGTGTGGGAGAACTCAGTGACCCCGTGAAGGCTGGGACTGGACAGTGTAGTGAGGTGGGAGAGAGAGGCCCAAGTCTAGGGGTGGCCCCGAGGGCTCTGCCTGTGCAGGGGGACTGTGTGGAGACAGGGCTTGGCTGGCGCCCCACACCCTGCACTCCCCGGGCCAGCCCATGGTCTAATAAGCAGCTCCAGGGACCTCCCAGCCAGAGATGGGAGCTTGTGCCCCCCTCCATCACCACCGATCCCTAGATCCACCTGGATGCAGGTGATCATTGACCTCCTCAACAGGATCTGAGCTTTCGGAGCTGACGGTGATGTCCGCACCTGCAGCAGGGACCAGCAGGGTGGTGCCCCCCGCCAGGCAGGAAATGAGGACGGGACAGGACTGGGCTGGGGGCCTAGGGCAGCCAAGTCACAAGGGCCAGGAGGAACCCGCGTCACAAACGCCACTCCGCGTATGGGGGTGTCCGAGGAATCTGGGGGAGAGGAAGGACGTGTTGGGGGGTTGGGAAGTGCTGGGAGGTGGCAGGTGGAGACCCCAGGGCAGGCCCGGTAACCTAGGAAGGTGGGAATATGGGGGTGGGCAAGGGAAAACAAACAGGGCCCACAGAACTTACGGGAAACTCAGACATTACAGAGATCGAGTCGTCAAGCCCCGCACATGCACATTACTCCTCGGCTGCGCCAGACGGTCTGCGCACAAACCTACACTTGGTGCGTGTGCGCTGGCATATTCTTGGAGAAGAGCAACTCTCCATACTGCTGTGTGATGTGCTTATCTTTTTTCCTTTTTACTGTTCTCCTTCATGTATTCTTCCAGCACGACCATGCAGCTATTCTGTGAGCTGTTCGTTTAAATCCTATCAGGGACGGGTCGGGCCTCGCGCTGAGTGTAGGGATTGCTCAGAGCAGGGTCCTCAGTCCCGGACCAGCTCCAGACCCGAGCCCGTGGTGCATTTATTCGAGACCTCTTTTAGGGTCTCTGAGGTTTTGTGTTTTTTTCCTTTTTCTTTTCTTGGTAGTAAAACGGACCTCACCCAAAATTTACTGTTGTAACTATGCAGGTCAGTGACGTTACGTATGTTCACAGTGTTTTATAACCACCACCACCACCCCCGGTCTCCAGAGCTCCTTCATCTGCCCACATTAGCCCCACCTCCGCCCCCAGCCCCTGGCGCCCACCCCCCACTGGTCCGGCTGCTCCAGGGGCCTCACCCATGTGGACTCCTACTGCATCTGTCGTTTGGGGACTGGCTGACGTCACTCGGCATCACGTCCTCCAGGCCCAGCCCTGTTGTATAGCATGGGTCAGGATGTCCTTCCGGTGTAAGCCTGAATAGTAATCCATCCTATGGAGAGACCGCATCTTGTCTGTCCGTTGGTCGGCTGACGGACACGTGGGCTTCGGTGAGCCCGAGGTCCCGGGCCCCATTCTACAGACCCTGCATATTCCTTGCAAAGCTGACCCCCAGCTGTCCCTTCCTGGGTGGCTGTCAGACTCTGAGCATGTCCTCCTTGGGTCCAGGTTGACCTGAGCACACAGTACATAAAGTCGGCGGTGAAGAGCGTCCCCTCGGTGTTCCTGATGACAGACTCCCAGGTGGCCGAGGAGCAGTTTCTGGTGCTGATCAATGACCTGCTGGCCTCGGGGGAGATCCCTGGGCTGTTCACGGACGACGAGGTGGAGAACATCATCTCCTCCATGCGACCACAAGTGAAGTCCCTCGGCATGACTGACACTCGGGAAGCATGCTGGAAATTCTTCATTGAGAAAGTGCGCAAGCAGCTTAAGGTAGGAGCCCCGTCTTTACGGCATCCTGGGGAGTCCCAGCTGTCTGGGGATGAGTCCCATGTCCCTGGGAACCGGCCCTGCTGAAGGGATTGTACCCCTCCCTGTCCTTGGGCCTCATCTGCCCACTCTATCCTTCACCCGGCCTTTCTCTTCCCCCTCTTGCGGGGCCCACATCAGAAGGCTTGGGGTGCCCTCTGCACTCCCCCATCTCTCACGAAAGGCGTGAAGTCAGTGGAACATTCATTGGTTGCGAGGGAAACCCAGAAGCAGGGGTACGCAGACATGTGGAAACAGACAACAGGGAGCTTTCCTCCCGATCGAGCTCTCTGCTCAAGTGAGCCTGGCCCTCAGCACCACCATCCCCATGAGCAGCTCCTCTGTGTCCCGCCTCCAGGTGATCTTGTGTTTCTCTCCCGTGGGCTCCATCCTGCGCGTGCGGGCAAGGAAATTCCCTGCCATCGTCAACTGCACGGCCATCAACTGGTTCCACGAGTGGCCGGAAGATGCCCTTGTGTCCGTGAGCGCGCGCTTCCTCGAGGAAACCGAGGGCATTCACGTGAGTCACTGGGCACAGCCCCGTCCGCCATCCCCCCTGCTGGTGTTCACAGAGCCAGGGGGCGGAGGGCATCTGCGGCCTGCAACAGAAGGACCCCGCACCCTCTGCCTCCAGAGCCCGGGCAAGCGTGAGCCGGGTGAGGACTCACCCTGGTGCAAAATTTAAGAGGGGGGAGGAGGGGCGCCTGGGTGACTCAGTCATTAAGCGTCTGCCTTCGGCTCAAGTCATGATCCCAGGGTCTTGGAATCGAGCCCCGCATCGCGCTCCCTGCTCGGCGGGAAGCCCGCTTCTCGCTCTCCCACTCCCCCTGCTTGTGTTCCTGCTCTCACTATCTCTCTCTCTGTCAAATAAATAAATAAATAATAATTTTAAAAAAGAGGGGGGAGGAGGAGGTGTGACATCAGTAATCAAGACCAGTGATGTCTTAATGTGATACTTCTAAAAATCACAATTAATGCTAGATGATTCACAGTGAACAAAACTGTAAACAAAGATAAGCTGCTGGTTGTTGGTTTCATGGCCAGGGGACACCCATTTCAACCAGCTGGGGGTGCCGCACCCCTGTGGCCACCGCCCACCAGGGCCGGGTCAAGAGGGTTGACGCCGATGTGCCAACAGATTGAGCAAGGCTGGCTTTAAACACAGTCCCTGATCAGGGCTGACGGGAGCACTGCACTTACTCCTGCCCCGGGCTTCGACACAGCTCCGCCCGGGCCCGCTTCCTCACCTCTGACCTGCCCCTGTTACAGGCCACGACAAGTATGATGGGTACCGGGGCTTTCTTTCATAGGAAGATGATGATGAGCTAATTGCCAGCCTCGAAACAGTCATTAAACTCTGACCCAGCCAACGGGAGGGATGAGCAGCCCTACAATAAATCACACTTGGTTATCACGTTTTATTTATTGTGAACACATATTCGGTTATGAAGTAGGGTAAAATAAACCTGAAATTAACGTTTCCCCTTAGTTTTAGAGATGGGTAAAATCCCCTGCTTGTCATCGCTAGAGCGCCCACGTTTGGGATGGGCCGTTCTCAGAACACTGCAGTTCCCACGTTTCACTGGGGAGCACAGACGTGGGTGTCCAGCCCCCAAGAGAGCAGCCTCCTGATTGGGGAATGGCCCCACTGCTGGTACCAGGGAGGGCCACAGAGTAGATGCCCAAGAAGAAGCATGCGTTGGATGAACACACTCCCAAATCAACTCTAATTAGGCGGTATCACTTGGACAGCTCCTGGGGCAGAGCCCTCGGGCAGGTGGGGCGGCCCAGATGGCGGTGGCCGTGACCCTGGTGTGGGAAGGGAGTTGCTAAACCCCAGGACCCAGCGCAGTAAATGCTTGCTGGATCACCCGGGTTGCTCAAACCTGCTGTCAGGCCCTGCCCTTTCCCAGGGATGCAAGCATGTGAGTCAGGGAGAGAGAATCACAGGAAGAACGCTGTGCCCTGTCCCCGGTGCTTAGCCACGTCCGGGTGGAGCAATGTCAAGTGCCCAGGACAGCCTCTGCAGGCACTGCTGGTTGAATGGCCAAGGTTGAGAGAGGGCACGCATCTCATGGGGGTCCTGGTGAGGACGGGAAACCCGCCCTGCTGAATCGCGGTGGCCAGCAGCCTCCTCCTCCCCGCGGGAGTGGGGTCGCTCCCTCCCGCCAGGGAACCAGGAACGAGGGGCCCCCTGTCGCCTTTGCAGCCAGAAGTCAAGGCCTCCATCAGCCTCTTCATGTCCTACGTGCACACAACGGTCAACGAGATGTCCAAGTTGTACTTGGCCACGGAGAGGCGCTCCAATTACACCACACCCAAAACCTTCCTGGAGCAGATCAAACTCTACCAGAACCTGCTGGCCAAGAAGAGAATGGAGCTGGTGGCCAAGATTGAGAGGCTGGAGAATGGTCTGACGAAGCTGCAGAGCACGGCGTCCCAGGTAGGGAAGGCAGAGGCTCTGCCGGCAGGTCCCAGAACCGTCCCCTAAGCAAGAGAAACAGGACTCCTGCCTTGGAGGAGACACTTCCGTTCTCAAACCACAGAGAACGTGTGGGTTCAACATGCTTTGGCAATGCTGTCATTGTGTCGGGCGCTTTACGTGGGGGCCCAAGCCCAGCGGGATTTGTGCATCGGGTCTAGTGCGTCCGTGGCCACGCGTCCATTCCCAGATGCCTTGCACGCTGTGGTGCCCAGATGGAAAGGCTTTTGCCATCCAGTTTTCTGCCTGGCTTTAGGTGCCCTCCCTCATGTAGCCCCGGCCCCATCACCTTCACTGCCCACTGTTGGTGTTCCCGAGGGAGCCCGGAAAACAGCCCCGTCCCCGCTTCCCTGCCCAGGTGTGACCCCGCACAGCTGGGGCCGCCCCGCCTCTGCCCCCAGGGAGACCGAGCCCATGAGCCAGAGTCAGGCCAGCTTGCCCCCACCACAGGCGGTGTGGCAAGGGTCAAGGCCACCCCTGTGGGGCGTGGAGGGGGGAGGATGGCAGGGGGTGTCCCAGGAAGACAGAGCTTAGAGGGGCCAAGCAGGAGTGCTCCCACCCAGAGAGATCGTGCAGAAAAGAATAGGGAGGTGCCCAGCCAAGCAGGCTGCTGCTTCTCTCCCAGATGAACCTTCCAGACATGGTCCTGTTACAGCGACTGAGGGGCCTCCTCGTGGGAGAAACCATCAAGAATGGGGCGGCATAGCCTACCCTATCACTCACTCCTTCCCCGCACTCCCTCCCGCCTGGCACGACCACGGGCAGACTGGCCCCGGCCCCAAGCTTTTGGTGCTGCCCCACCAGCCTGTGCGTGGCGGCCAGGGCCCACGCCTGCCCATCCTGGGTATCTCCTCCCCCAGGTGGATGATTTAAAAGCCACGCTGGCGATTCAGGAGGCCGAACTCAAGCAGAAAAATGAGAATGCGGACAAGCTGATCCACGTGGTGGGCGTGGAAACCGAGAAGGTCAGCAAAGAGAAAGCCATCGCCGACGAGGAAGAGGCCAAGGTGGAGGTCATCAACAAGGTGCGGATAAGCACGGCTCCCAAGCCACTCGTGGGTTTGCCGGGCCGGGCCTCCCTCCCCGGCGCACTCGGTACCTCCTCCAGGCCCAGGCAAAGGCTGGGAGGTTCTCCCAAACTTGCAGGAGCCCCTGCTCCCACTCACGAGGCCCCCGGCTCAGAGGAGGGCTGTCCTTTAGAGAAACGTCCGTCCCGGAGCCGGGCTCCTCCAAGTGCAGGGCCCAGGGCGCGGTGGCAGCATTGCCAGGAGCTGGTGAGAAATGCAGGTTCTCGGGTCTGCATTTTAACAAGATGCCCGTGACCCACCAGCACATTAAGGGTTGAGAAGCCCGCCTCGGACTGGAGCCCTGGTCCTCAGACCCGCTGCGTCGGGAGCCCCCGGAGGTGCTGATGTCTCTGGCCCCGGGGCTGGGGGGGCACCTCGCCGAACGGCTTTCTCTCCACCCCTCCCTGCATGCCTTTGATGCCCCAGACGTGCACCTGCATGAGTGTTTAAATGAAGAGCGTTCCAGGACTTGCCTGCTATCTCTTGAGATGCAGCACGGCATGGTAGCAAGTGGTTTCTAGGAGGGGCCTGATGCTGGCACCAGGTGCTGGAGGAGGAGGATGCGGGCCAGGCGGGGTGGCAGGAGCCCCCTCCATTCCTCCTTGTACCCGCACACCCAACCCTCAGAGGCCCAGGGTAGTCAGCAGCTAGCCAGCGGCGGAGTCAGGATCTGAGCCGGGACCCACATCCACACCCCAAACTGTGACCTGCCATCTGATGCCACACACAGCTGTTAACGTCTGGGTGCCCATCCCTCTCCAACCCCTGTATGTGGAAACGGCCCCCTGAAGGGGGGGCTCCAGGGAAGAAGCCAGCCACGTCCGCACCTTCTGTGCCCATTCCTGCAGTCGGGCCCCACGCTGTCCTTAAAGTCGGCGGCTGGATGGACCCTCCACACGGTGCTTTGCAGAGACCCTGTCCCTTCCGTCCTCCCTCCTCTGAGCCCAGCAAAACCCCCCAGCCCCTCCTGGCTTCATCCCTGAGGCTCTTCCTCATTGATAGATACCAAGTTGTTACTGGTCTCTGTGGTTGGCATCCAGAGGCTCAGAGGGGTTCTTCGGGACCCCAGGAGGGAATGCGTGCATGCATGAAGATGCTCTCACTTTCTTAAGGGGAGGGTGAGCTCTACCTCCGATTGTGCTCCATTTTGGACAGATTACACAATGGCACCAAGAGACCATAAGGCCTCAGAGCCAGCGGTGTGGGGTCCACGTGGCCCCAGGTTTTCCTTCCAGTCCTGGGAGCTGGGCCCATAGAAGGACCGGTTCCCATTCCAGAATCCCAAGTCTGCGGCCCCGGCACGGCTTCTTCCAACCTGAGTGTTGGGTGGCAGGGAGGAGAAAGGCAGGATCCAGGCAGTGGGTGGAGACCTCGGGGCATGAAGGGGAGCACGGGACACAGCCCTGCTGCTGCCATGGGGGATGCACCATGGGGGACGCACCATGGGGGACATGCCTCTGTGCCTGGGCTTCGGGCGGAAGGCCACCCTCCTCACTCCTGTCCGTGCTCCCTCGCTGCTGCCCAGGGCTCCATGTACACACGCACACACTCACACGCACGTGCACACACACTTGCGCGCAGCCCCCCTCCCCCCACCTCCCACCCCGCATTGATCTTTCCTGCGTGGCTTCCTTCCAGAATGTCACAGAGAAACAAAAAGCTTGTGAAACGGACCTGGCCAAGGCCGAGCCAGCCCTCCTGGCCGCGCAGGAAGCTCTCGACACTCTGAATAAGGTGAGGGCAGGAAAGAAAGAAACAGGACCGGCCCCGGCGGGAGGAGAAAACCATGGCATTGGCGCAGGGGGCCGCAGGCTCTCGGCAGCTTCCCGCGGTTGCCATGGGGCCTCTGGGTCCGGTGTGCAGGGCTACGTCCCCTCCCAGCTGCTTCCTGTCATTTGCAGAACAACCTGACAGAGCTGAAGTCCTTCGGGTCCCCCCCGGATGCCGTGGTCAACGTCACGGCTGCCGTCATGATCCTGACCGCGCCCGGGGGCAAGATCCCCAAGGATAAGAGCTGGAAAGCTGCGAAAATCATGATGGGCAAAGTGGACACCTTCCTGGACTCCTTGAAAAAGTTTGACAAGGAGCACATCCCCGAGGCCTGCCTGAAAGCATTTAAGTGAGTCCGCGCTGGGCCGCGCCGCGGGCTTCCGTTGGCTTCTTGCTCTGTCGGGAGCGCGGTCCCCCCCGGCGCTGCGCGGTCCCCCGGTCCTCTCCAGCCCGCCCCAGCCGGCGGCCCGTTCCCAAGGGCAGCCTGTGCTCGCCAGGGCGGGCAGGGGAGCAAGGTGGGACCCCAGAGACGGGGGCGGCAGCAGCCTGGGGAGATCTGGCTGCACCGGAGTCCAGATGTCCAGGTGAAGCGTGGCCCCGGCTGCATCGCCCTCTGCCTGCCCCACCTGAAGGATCAGGGCAGGCGGGCAGCCCCATGGCTCAAAGTCTAGGCACCCCTTCCCCACACAGCACACGGGAGGGTCTAGCAACGCTGCACGCGGCCATCAGGACGCTGGGAGCTGCAGGCCCACGAGAGAGGCCACCAGTGCCCCTCCGAGGCAAGAGCAGGTGTGCGCATGAGCATGGGTGATGCACGCACACACACACACGCCGTACATGTACACGCGTGCACACGTGTGCCGTGAGCACCCGCCGGTGCGGGCTCCATCAGGCGTGGCTTCTTCTTTCCGTTGCTGTCACCTTAAGCGCGCCACGTCTGGAGGGACACGCACAGCGGGTGGGCAGTGTTGCTGCGGGGTGCGCGTGGGACCAGACGCCGAGGGGCCTCCTTGCCGCGTTGGTCTCTGCGCAGCTGAAACGGTACTGTACGTACACAGGACTGTCGGGGCGCCGTCTAGACAACCTGGGGGGAGAGAACAACGTTCCCCTCTACGTCAGCAGCCTGACCTGTAGCTGTCGGACAATCCCGTGGCAGACGGACCGGCGCGTCCGTGGCTCCGCGCGCACGGTGGAGGGTTCCGCCAGCTCCCGGACGGCCGCCCCCACGTGCCTGACGTGGGCCGAGAGAGGCAAACCCGTCCTAACATCGACCTAAACAAAGCGTGAAGTAAACCAGAGGGAGGAGATGATGGGCCGTGCTCCCAGCCTGAATTCAGACCACTTTTCGGTCATTCTCTTGAATCACGCGCTGGAAATTCTTTCTGCAGATAGTGCAGTGTGTTATGCTTCACGACATTGTTGTCATTTTTAAAATACTGGTTTCTAAAGTGCATCTCCGGGCAATTTTCCTTAGCACGCCCAGGACGTGGTGTCCCAGGGAGCGGAGATGACGCCGTGGAGGGGGAGGTGGGGGTCTCTGGGGGTGTGGGTCTTGGGTGCATGTCAGCACTGCCCCCCGCCCCCCAGCTGGGTCATGTTGGGAGAGATGCTCAGCCTCTCTGGGCCTCTCGCCCCAGAGCGACATGGGGTGACGATATGTGCCACGGCGGAAGCTCTCGGGACAGCGCCTGACCCCCGGCCCCAGGCAGAACTACTGCTTCCTGTCCGTAGTACTTGGGGCAAGTTGCTGAGCCCCTCCGAACCCCAGTTTTCTTGCTTATGGGTGGGGTCTTTGGAGAATGAAAACTGGACCAGCTATAGAAACTCCGGGAACAGAGAGGACAAGGAATGCTGGTTTCCCGCCATTGTCTAGAGCACAGGGCCATTCGCCTCACACCCCAAATTCCGCTTCTGGGGCCAGAATTCTGTTTCATTCTTTTCTTCATCTTGAAGATATTCCCCCTCCCAAAAAGCCCCAATTCACTGCGCTCCCCTCATAACTGCTTGTGGCGAGCGGCCCAGAGCTGCGGACCGGGGCGCGCTGAAGGCCGGAGGGGGAGACGCGGGGGAGGCCTGCGGAGCCCGCCCCAGCGCCCGCTGTCCCCTCTGCAGGCCCTACCAAGGCAACCCGACCTTCGACCCCGAGTTCATCCGCTCCAAGTCCACGGCGGCCGCGGGCCTATGCTCCTGGTGCATCAACATCGTCCGCTTCTACGAGGTGTACTGCGACGTGGCCCCCAAGAGGCAGGCCCTGGAGGAGGCTAACGCCGAGCTGGCTGAGGCGCAGGAGAAGCTCTCGCGGATCAAAAACAAGATTGCGGTAAGTGCCCGCCCGCCCGCACCGAGGAGAGCACCAGAGCCGCGGGTCGGGGTCCCATAGAGCGGGGGCTGCCCTGGATCACTCAGCAGAGCGAGGAGCCCAGGCAGCCGCAGGGACCGATCGCCCAGCCCCAGAGGCCCCGCCCCACTGTTGGGCCTCTCCGTGTTTGCCCAGGAACTCAATGCCAACCTGAGCAACCTCACGTCGGCCTTTGAAAAGGCAACAGCAGAGAAGATCAAGTGCCAACAAGAGGCCGACGCCACCAACAGGGTGATCTCGCTGGCCAACAGGTAGCTCGCTCCGCCCTGCGGGCACCCCTCCTGCCTTCTCAGCCCCCCAGAAGGGCCGGGCCCGCAGAGCAGCCCCTGGAGGAGGAGGAACGGCCCGGGGTGGAGGCAGCAGTACCCTGCTTGCACAAAGTCATGAGAATGACCCAGTGACTTGCTGTCAGCCAGTGTCTCCACCTCTGGGAGCTGGAAGCCCTCCGTGGTGGGCGCCCGCACATCCCGGGACCTTTGGCTGCGAGGAAGCCCCCCAACCCAGACCTGCCCACACCTGTCTGGGAGGTGGTGTCCACAGGGGCCCGCTCGGGCAGATCCCCCTCTACCCGCTCCCACCGCGCTGTGCTGTTGGTACGGCCTTCCGGGGCCTCCACCAGCGTGGGGCTTCATGTCTGTTGATGCCCGTGGACTCCAGGGCAGCGCTGTCCCAGCGGGAATGTGGCTCGAGCCACACCCATCATTCTACAATGTCCTGTTGCCCCCGCAGCACCATACAAACATGAAACCAATCTTGATAATGTATCTTACTGAACCCCAAATGTGATCCTTTCAATATGTGATCGCTGTGAGAAGGATCGCTGAGGGGGTTCGTGCACGTTTTCACTCTGAGTCCTGGAAATCCCCATGCACATCCCAATTCAGACCGTCCACGCCTCGGGTGCTCACTACACGCATGGACAGCGAGGCTTCAGAGCTGTCTTTTCGAGGTTCCAAAAGTGAGCACCGGGAGCCTGGCACAGAGCTGCAGGTGGAGTGGGTCCTAGGGCATGGCTTCTGGTCAAACATCCTCCTACCCAGCGGGCTGGCAACTGCTGACGGTTTGTCAGTGAGACACAGGGATCCTGGGAGGTCCCCAGGCCGTGTGACAACGGCCTCCAGCAGGGTGCGGACGTCGTTCCGGGTTTGAGGGACTAGATTGTCCCCGCCCAGAATAGCAAAGTCGTCTTTTGGTCTTCGGGAAGCAAGGGCTCCTCCGGTGATGCTCACAGACCTCAGTGAACCTAATCAAGCAAACTGTGCTTTCTACAAACATCGCAGACCGATGATGTCACATCTGGGGCCAGGGGCCAGTTCTCAGGCTCGTGGCCTGAACTGCATGATGCCCACGCTGCAGTCCCTGCTCCACGTGGGGCCGGGTGCCCTCTGGATGCCATGTTGTCCTGTGGCCACTGTGGCCACCACCCGGACTCCACCTTTACCGAGACCTCCCACTAGCCAAAGCCTGAGCTCAGTGGTGTCCCGGCAGCAGCCTTGGCGTGGGCGAAATGTTCAGATAAGGTCAGCACAGAGGTGATATCAGAGCAGGCGGCTGGGGCAGGGGAGCTCAGGCCCCAGGTGCCTCCAGAAAGCGTTAGTTTTGCTTCCCTAATGCAGTGATTCCCAAGAATTTCCCCCAAAGCATTTCCATGTTGAAGCAGAGAGCGAAGGCAGGATTTGCAAACGCCAGACTCCTGGCACTGAGAGGTGGAGGCTGCTTGCTGGTCTTTGGGTGCGACCCTCCATCATTCCTTTGACCCCCGCTGACCTCGTGTTCACATTTAGGCTGGTAGGGGGATTAGCGTCGGAGAACGTGCGCTGGGCTGAATCGGTGAAGAACTTCAAAAGCCAGGGGGTCACTCTGTGTGGGGACGTCCTGCTGATTTCCGCCTTCGTATCCTACGTGGGCTACTTCACCAAGAAATACCGAAACGAGCTGATGGAGAAATTTTGGGTCCCTTATATAAATCAGTTAAAGGTAAGAGGTTTGGTTGCATTCATCAGTCAGGAAATCTGGGGAGGTCCCTGGGGTGGGGCAGACCCAGCCAAACGTCACACACACGGACGCTCTGGCCACTGCGGGTTTAAACTGTGGCGCAGCTTGGCCAACGCGGATGCCCTTCCGGGGAGGTTCCAAGGTGTTCCGTCAGGGCGCTGGGAGTGGTGGTCTTCCAGACCACACGGCTCCCCCGTGGTCTAACCACGGCCCCGCCGTGTCACTTGGGAGAGCGGTTTCCCTTGGAGCAGTATGGCCACATCACCCGCCCCTCCTAAGACGGAGCACTTCCTCTTGGCAGGTCCCCATCCCGATCACGGAAGGTCTGGACCCCTTGAGCCTGCTGACGGATGACGCAGACGTGGCCACTTGGAACAACCAGGGCCTCCCCAGCGACCGCATGTCCACTGAGAATGCCACCATCCTGTGCAACACGGAGCGCTGGCCCCTCATCGTGGATGCCCAGCTGCAAGGAATCAAGTGGATCAAAAACAAATATGGCAGTGAACTGAAAGCCATCCGCCTGGGACAGAAGAGGTGGGTGACGGCGGCAGGCGGGGCCGGGGTGTGGGGAGGGGCTCGGAAGGCAGCCTCTGGCTGGCTGGGCCCCTGGGCTTACAAACACACCTGAGGTGTTAGACGGGCGGGCAGGTCTTTATGGACAGTTCCTGGCTCACAGGTGGATTTGTTTTCCGCTATTTGGTTTTGGGGGACAGCACCAGCAGTAAAGCATTAGCCTCGGGGCTCTTCTCTCCCCCACCCCCCACTACCTGCTGCTCACCCAGGCTCGAGTCCCACCTGGCCACTTGCCGGCCACAAGGCTTCAGGCCAGTCATTTTCGCATTTCTCGTCTCTAGTGGGACGCATTTCCTCAACACAGGTGGTCACTAAGGCCACCCCACGTGCCTTCCTGGTGCCCCGGGCACCTGGGACCAGACACAGGTGTGAAAACATCTAGGGCTGCCGCCATAAGGGGGCTGCACTCCCGTGGGCTCCTAGGGGAGACGACCACAGGTGCCCCAGAGCCCCCCACAGGGAAGGAGCTCCTGGCCCCTCGGCCACTTGTCTTCTGGTGCCTTCTCGCTCCAAGGGCTGCCTCTGGGGCACCCGGCGGTGCCCTCTCTGGGCCCACGTCCTTACCTGGCCCCATGTCGTGCCCACAGCTACCTGGACATCATTGAGCAGGCCATTTCCGAAGGGGACATCTTGCTCATCGAGAACATTGGCGAAACCGTGGACCCTGTGCTGGACCCGCTGCTCGGCAGAAACACCATTAAGAAGGGAAAGTGAGTTTCCGGTTCCACTTTCACGGTTTGGCCCCCGTGAACCATGTGAACATGCTCCGTGGGGCCTGTGGCCTCTGCGCAGGGCGGCGGTGTGGGGAAATGCCCCGCCGTTCGGGTAGGCAGCAGGGTCTGCGACAAAATGCCGGTCCGCAAGGAGAGGTGGGAAGTTGTGGGACCGCATCCCAGTCAAGAACAGCAACGCCAACACCTTATTAGTGACCGCCTGCGGACGGCTGTCCTTGATGGTCATGCTTTTCTCTCTTTTTTTTAAGATTTTGTTTATTTATTTGACACAGAGAGAGAGCACAAGCAGGGGGAGGGGCAGAGGGAGAGGGAGAAGCAGACTCCCACGGAGCACGGAGCCTGATGCAGGACTTGATCCAAGGGCCCTGAGACCACGACCTGAGCTGAAGGCAGACGCTTCACCGACTGAGCCACCCAGGCGCCCCACTGGTCATGCTTTTCTTCTGTTTTTATGCATTTTACAAATCCTAAGCCTGTAGTACTATTTCTTTTTTTATTCAGGTGAAATCTACCTTACCCAGAATTAGCCGTTTGAAGGTGAACAATGCACTGGCACTTGGTATACTCACAGTGTTGTGCAAATATCGCCCCACGTGGAGGCCCCGTACTCACCAAGCACTCGCTCCCCGCACCCCCAGCTGCCGGACCCTGGCACCCACCCATGTGCTCTCATCTCCACAGATTTCCCTGCTCTGGACACACGTCCTTTAAAGGGTATCACGTGGCGTGTGCCCTCTTCTGTCTGGCCACTTTCCCTGGGCGCCGTGTGCTCAAGGCCCATCTGTGCGGCAGCGTGGCAGGACCGCGTTGTTCTTACGGCTGAGTCCACCGGATGGGTGTGCCTCGTTCTGTTTATCCATTCACTGGTTGATGCATTGAGCCTGTATTACTTTTCTAATATAAAAAAAAATTAAATCAACTTTTAAAATGGAAACATCAGAGCTGGTCTGAGCCACTGACAAAAATAGGGGGTTGGGGCGCCTGGGTGACTCAGTTGGTTAAGCGACTGCCTTCGGCTCAGGTCATGATCCTGGAGTCCCGGGATCGAGTCCCGCATCGGGCTCCCTGCTCGGCAGGGAGCCTGCTTCTCCCTCTGACCCTCTTCCCTCTCGTGCTCTCTGTCTCTCATTCTCTCTCTCTCAAATAAATAAATAAAATCTTTAAAAAAAAAAAAATAGGGCGCCTGGGTGGCTCAGTTGGTTAAGCGACTGCCTTCGGCTCAGGTCATGATCCTGGAGTCCCGGGATCGAGTCCCGCATCGGGCTCCCTGCTCAGCGGGGAGTCTGCTTCTCCCTCTGACCCTCCCCCCTCTCATGTGCTCTCTCTCTGTCTCATTCTCTCTCTCAAATAAATAAATAAAAATCTTAAAAAAAAAAAAATAGGGGGTGCGTGCCGAAGCCCAGAACAGAGGTGGCCAATAAACGTGCTGACGTCCTAGCCTCTGAGAAGAGCTTGACATGAGTGGTGATACCCAAGGGGTAAAGAGGCTCCCGAAAGTGAGCTTAACCAGCAAGAGTGGGAGCCGAGAGAAGAGGTTCCCCCACAGTGGACCCGCAGACCCAGCTTCTAGCCCTGGCTGCTCTCAGATTCCCCCGGGGAGCTTCCAGAATTTAGCGGTGTTCTGAATCGGGGTGTCCGTGTCTTTCTGACGTTCGTGGCTCTGGGGTGGGGCCCAGGTGGTGTGTTTCTGCACCGGCTCCCAGGGGAGTATGATGTGCAGTGGGAGCTGAGTGAGCACGCCTATAAAGACCAGAACAAACCAGCCAGAGAGAGAGCAGGTGCACCTTCTAGAAGGTCCCGGCCATAGGCCAGAGAGGAAGACTAGAGCAAGAAGCGACACAGTCCTTTCCCGGTGACCAGAAGGGTTCGTGGTGGTGCGAGGCCCGGGGGTGGGGGGTGGGGCACCAGGCTGCTGGTGCTGCTGCCCGAGCCCCTCTGACCTCTCCCTCCCCTCACGGCCAGGTTCATTAAGATCGGCGACAAGGAGGTGGAGTACCACCCCAAGTTCCGTCTCATCCTGCACACCAAGCACTTCAACCCACACTACAAGCCCGAGATGCAAGCCCAGTGCACCCTGATCAACTTCCTGGTCACCAGGGACGGGCTCGAGGACCAGCTCTTGGCTGCTGTGGTGGCCAAAGAGCGCCCGGATCTAGAGCAGCTGAAGGTACGGGGCCGCCGTCACGCAGCACAGGGCGGGCCGCTGGGGTCGCCGCGAGGTTTCTGACGCTGCAGCTGCGCCCCCGATGTGGCTCCAGGGGCCCCAGCCCGTCCCACAGGTCGGATTTTGTGCGACGGAAGGAGCCACTCTTCCTCCCCAGAGGCCTCCCAAACCGAACTCCAAATCCAACAGCCGCTTCTCTGACGGAAGAGGAGTCTCAGCGGAGCCCGGACGGCCACGCACCAAACTGCGGCCCCGTGGGCATGGTCTTTGCTGTGGGCCCCTGCGTGCGGTGGCCTGCACACATGGGCTCAGAGTGTCCCCATGCCCTGGCCTCTCAGGCTTGTGGTGCTCCTCCCGTCCCAGCTGGGGCCTCGGCTGAGCTCCCCTCCTGGCGCTCTGTCCCTCCCGCAGGCGAACCTCACCAAGTCCCAAAATGAATTCAAGATTGTTTTGAAGGAGCTGGAAGACTCCCTGCTGGCCCGGCTGTCGGCTGCGTCAGGGAACTTCCTGGGGGACACGGCCTTAGTAGAGAATCTGGAGACCACCAAGCACACGGCCAGCGAGATCGAGGAGAAGGTAAGAGACCACCTCCAGGGCCTGCCCTGCGCTCCCCGCCATAGGGCACCGAGGGCCTGCCACAGTGCTGGGAAGAGAAGCCACCGGGCCACGCGTGCCCCTGGGGCCCAGGGCAGGGAGCAGGGGCTCGCGCCCCACCCAGCACACTGCGGCCCAGTGGAGGGTCCCTCGCATGGGGCGGTGGGGGAGGGGTTGGGGGGCCCACTGCTCACCGGCGCTGTCCACCCACTGGTCCCAATTGTTTTAAGGTGAAAGAGGCAAAAATCACAGAGGTTAAAATCAATGAGGCCAGAGAGAACTACCGGCCAGCCGCAGAGAGGGCGTCCCTGCTGTACTTCATACTGAACGACCTCAACAAGATTAACCCCATCTATCAGTTCTCACTCAAGGTGTGGTCACGGCCGGGCTCTGGGGCTGGGGCCCTGGCGTCCACAGAGCCCCAGCCGTTGGGAGCACAGACGGGGTCCAGGCCGCAGACGACGGTGGGAAGGGGGAGCCAGGGTGCGGGATCTGCCCTAGGCCAGCACCCCGGGGAAGGGGCTTCCTCACCTGGTGCCCCAGACCCCCACCCACCACGGAAACAAAGCAGAGCCCTAGCAGGCAGCATGGGGTGGCCTCGGAGTCCAGCCCCACAAGCCTCCATGTGCCCCCTCCCCAGGCCTTCAACGTGGTATTCGAGAAGGCCATCCAGAAGACCACCCCCGCAGAGGAGGTCAGGCAGCGAGTAATCAACCTGACGGACGAGATCACCTACTCCGTCTACATGTACACGGCCCGCGGGCTCTTCGAGCGGGACAAGCTCATCTTCCTGGCCCAGGTGGCCTTCCAGGTACGTCTGCCCTCCCTGCTCCAAGCGTGGTCCGCAACCGGCAGCAGCAGCGCCCGAGGGCTGGTCCCCAGTGCAGACTGCCCGGTGATGGATGCCCTTCCTGTCACTGCCATGGGATGTGCTTGGGACTCTCTTTCGTTGATATCAGGCACAGTTTTAAGGAGGAGGCACTGAAGGGGAGGTCCGTTAAGGAGAATGTTACAAAGAAAGGTCATTCTAATTACATTTACGGACTGCCTGCTAAGCAGTCCCGCGTCAGTGGTCAACCACCGTGGATGCCGAATACATTTCTTAAGGTAATACAGGTACAAAGAAATAAATATGCCTCCTGTTCATACGGACCTGCTGGAATATTTCAGATTTTTGTTCCATTAAATTGATGAAACAGCCCATCCACCATTTGGTTTGCTCCATCTTGTAAGTATGGTGGGAAACACTAATTTCCAGAGAGCTTCTAGAAGGTTGCTTTCCATCCAAACTCAAACTGTCCACCAGGGTCCAGATCAAGGAGGTTTTTCTTTATCTGTGAATCCCTGAATGGCAGCCCCTCTGTGAGGTTTCTCCTGCTGAAAGGGCATCAGGAGATTTCCTTGGTGGTCCCCCTAAATTTCCAAAGAATTTTTCTTTTGACCAAAAAAAAAAAAAAAAAAAAGCAGGAGTCTGACTCAGGCGAAAGTCTTTGCTCTGCAGTGTCCAAGGGAAGCTGCGTGGGGCCCTATGTGCGTGGTGGCCCTGGCTCACCTGCCGTCCATCTGGGACCCGAGACACGACTGGCTGGACGCCCTGAGAGCTGGTGTGCACGGGTGATGAAGAGACCCAGAACATGACCCAGAAGATCCCCCAGAAAATGTATATGCCCCCAAAGAATTGACTTGTGTAGAAACATTCTCAGCAGCTCTGCTCACACCTGCCACAAGGTGGATGCAGCCCAAATGTCCATCAAAGAATGAGCGGATAAACAAGACGTGGTTTCTCCGCACAACGGAGCCTTATTGTTCTGACACCCGCTACGTCGTACATGAACCTCGAAAGGAGCCAGAGGGGAAAGGCCACATCTGTAGGATTCCCTGGACACGGAATGTGCAGAATAGGCAGATCTGGACAGATGGGGCACAGACCCAGGGCGCCTTCGGCTGGTGGCGGATCCGGGGGCGCTGCTCAGGGGGTTCCCTTTGGGAAGATGAAAAAGCTCTGGTTCTAAATAGTGGTGATGGTTGGACATGACATGAATTTACTAAAATTTCGTACTTTAATCAGGTTAAAATGGTAAATGTCATGTGTATTTTATCATAATTTAAAAACACGACAATAAACCAAGGTGAATCCAAAGTCTGGCCTGGACCCAGGGGGCAGGACAGCGCTTCCTCTGCAGGGCCGGCGGGGGGGGAGCACCTCGGCCTGTCCCGCGCCCGTGACCAAGGCGTCCGGCGCTCCCATGGGGGCCGTCGGCCACCCCTCCCTCCCCCACTGTTGTGGGACAACGCTGAGCGGCCCCATGTTCCCTCAGGTCTTGTCCATGAAGAAAGAGCTGAACCCAGTCGAGCTGGATTTCCTCCTGCGGTTCCCTTTCAAGGCAGGGGTCCAGTCGCCGGTGGACTTCCTGCAGCACCAGGGATGGGGCGGCATCAAGGTTGGTGTTGGGACTCTCTCCCTGCTGTGGGGGGTCTGGGGCTCACGCCGGGGATGTTTGCGAGGCGCTACCACCAGCCGGATATCCAGTGACCCGGGGAGACCCCAGAGGTGGGGCCGGGGTGCAGAGGGCTCCTGCCGGCTCGCAGAAATCTCTACTTTCCTGTTCGAACACAACGGTCACTCCGACCCGCACACGGCCCCACGAGCTGAGCCACGACAGGCCCCAGGGCGGGTCCAGGGCCGCCCGATACCGCTGCCCACCCTCCCAATCCCGGGCAAGTGTCCAGGTGGTTCCTCCAATCTGGGCCCACACACTCAGGGGCCCCCAGCATCTTGGGTCAGAAGGCCTGAAGAAGGCAGCCCCCCCATGATGGGAGCAGCCCCGGTCCCTCAGCCCTCTGGAGGGGCAGCTGGGGTCCTATGCCTACGCTAGACCCTCCATCCACGTTCCTGGCCCTCAGGGGCACCAGCAGCTCATTTTAGCGCCAAGCCAGGTGGCCCACCCTCTCCCAGCATCGGGACAGGGGGGCGCGGGGGGAGCTGAAAGGCCACCTGCCCCCAGGCCCTGTCGGAAATGGATGAGTTCAAGAACCTGGACAACGACATCGAAGGGTCTGCCAAGCGGTGGAAGAAGCTGGTGGAGTCGGAAGCCCCTGAGAAGGAAATCTTCCCCAAGGAGTGGAAGAACAAAACGTCCTTGCAGAAGCTGTGCATGGTGAGGTGCATGCGGCCAGACCGCATGACCTACGCCGTCAAGTGAGTGTGTGGCACCCTCCCAGGTGGGTGGGGAGGCGGAGGGAGGCCCCACGGGGCCCACGGGCACGGGACCCCACCTGCAAGCGCTCCCCGCCCCTTCTCCTCCCGCCAGCCTGAGGGACCAGTGAGGGGAAACAGGACCCCCCCCCCCCGATGCCCCCCCGCCAACCCTGAGCCAAGATTCTCTACAAAATGTGGGCATTAATGACTCTGAGGCCACAAGGAGTCCTTTAGGACAGTGGAGAGAAAACTGTGGCAAAGCCATCATCATCCGGATTTTATGCCCCCAGTGGCTACATTTAAAGTAAACTGTTGGGCCAGCTTCAGCTCATTTGCAGAGAATTACTCTAACTTTGTGAATAATTTCTCTGCCTCTGAAGCTCCTGCATGATTGGAAAATTAATCACCGTGGCCTTCCAGCCCCCCCCTCCCCCCGTTCACTCCCCATTTGGGTCTGCCATTTCACAAAAGGACTCCAGGAACAGTGACATCACACAACACTGCACTGGTCCCCACAGGTGACATCTAAGATGTCCCATCCACCCTCTCCTGGAGTGGACAGGGTTTCCCTCCTGACCCGGGGCCGACCTGGGAGCACGGAGATGCCACAGGAAGGGGGGACAGAGATGCCACAGGAAGGGGGACAGAGATGCCACAAAATGGAGCACGGAGATGCCACAGGAAGAAGGGAGGACAGAGATGCCACTGGATGGAGGATGAGGATGGAGATGCCACAGGAAGGAAAGGGGACAGAGACGCCACAGGATGGGGGATGGAGGTGCCACAGAAAGGGGGACGGAGATGCCACAGGAAGGAAGGGGGACAGAGACACCACAGGATGGAGGATGAGGATGCCACAGGAAGGAGGGAAGACAGAGATGCCACAGGAAGAAGGGAGAACAGAGATGCCACAGGATGGAGGATGAGGATGGAGATGCCACAGGAAGGGGGACAAGGCAGACAAGGAATCAAGCCCAGCGCCCATTCTGGGACATAATACGGCATCTTTGCCTTTTCTTGGTCCTAAAAGCCCCAAAGCAGCCAGATGCCCCGAAAGACACCTGTGTCCCTAACAGAACTCCCCTCTGACAAAGCAGAGGCCCGACTCCCATGCACTGGTTGTTCACAAACGTGTCTGTTTTGCTCCGTTTGGTTGGGGGTCACGGGCAGGGCAGCAGGAAGTGCAGGGAAACGAGAAATCCCCACCATGGAGGACAGTCGTGCCGGAAGAAGTTTGGACAAAGTCTGGGAAAGATGGAGGGGAAGGACACCTGGCCATCACAGCGGGGACATCAGCCGGGGAGCGGAGCGCGGTCAGGTGTCCAGGCCCACAGCCCCCAGCGCATGGTGGCACGTCACTCAGGGTCACGCGTGTGAAGGCACAAGGATGCCCTGAATGAAGTACCTCAGACCGCGTGAGCCTTTGTGTGCTTCGCTGGGGCCTGGGCGACCCCAAACCCCGCTCCGTGACATGTCTGTAGCGTCCAGGAAAGCAGAGTTACCTCCCTAATTCTACCGGAGCCATGCAGCTTAAAAGCAAGGAGATCCAAATCCACAGTGAATAATGTAACAGGGTGGATTGTGTGCCAGGCGCCAACCAAAGCCTCAGCTCACTTGCCCCCCCGAGTGGCCCCTGAGGCTCAAGGGCCCACAGACGGCAGTGACTGGCCTGGGGCAGAGCAGTGGGGTGCCCGCAAACTACCTCCCCCCACAAAAAAGCCCAGCTTCTGTGGTACAGACACCCCGGGGCTCCCGGGGAGCGGCTGGGAGCGGACCCCAGCTCTCCTCTGCCAAGGATGCGGTGCCCAGAGTGGTGGGGCCCGCCGGGAACCAATGTGCGCTGTTCATCATTAATTCACCCGTGGAGAATGACCGTGTGGCCTGCCAACGTCGTTAGCAACGGTGATTTAGTGACATTCCCGTCTAGGGCAGGACTTGGGACATTCCAGAAGTCCTTCCTGGACACAGATGCTAGCCTCCACATTGCGAGTCAGTTCCCAAGGCCGGAATCGAGTACAACTGGGGAGGGTTTCAGGAGGAGCGCCCCCGACACCCCGCCTGGAGCCCTCGTTGGCTCGGGAACTGCACAGAAGCCAGCAAAGGCCACAGCGAGAGACAAGTCCTGATAAAAGGGTCCCCGGAAAGTCCTGCTGGCCCAAGGTCCCCACGGAGCCAGAGGGTGTGGGGCGGCCTCTGAGGGAGCCCTTCCCTCCACTGTTCTTTCAAAGACTGACATGCTTTTAAAGACACTAAATCTTAGTATTTCAGTGCCTGTGAATCACTCAGAACATGGTAAGCTCAGCCCCCTGTGATGGAGAGGCGAAGAGAGCTCTAAAGGTCACCCCCAAACAACACCAGATTTCCCCTAAGAGGGGCCCAATTGACCCCAGACTTCTTGCGGGTCAAGAAAGTAAGTCAGGGGCTCGGAAAACAGAGCTGCTTCTGTAAAGACAGGTATCTATGTAAATTCCTTTTTTTTTCCCTGTGATTTTTCTGATGAACCATGTTTTGTGGTCTTTGAGTTCACCAAGACGGCTGCAAACGTGAACTTCCTTCCTCCCCAAACCCCCAGTCCGGGGAGATTACCAGGACTGGTGAGAACGGTCTGTGTTCAGCTTCTTCCTGCGGCCCTTGCTGGACAGCAGACGGAGAGCATGTGGGAGACGAAATCGCCATAACCCGTCCCCTTGCCTGGAAGCGCAGACGGCTCGAAGGACCCAGGGGCCACCTGGTGCTGGGGCGTGCTCACCCAGAATGCCCTGGGTTGTGGTGCCACTGAGGCTTATGTTCCCTCCCAGGTGACCTGGGAGCCTCTGAAAACGGGGCCGCAGGAGACCACCTCTCACCTGCGGGCACGTTGTAGGGCCTGGCAGGGACGGAGGCGAGAAGCACCTGCTCCCCCGGCCACACCCTCCCCCGGCAAAGAGGAAAGCCCCCGAAAAGACTGCCTTCGGGCCTGAGACCTTGCTCTGCTTAAGAAAGTCCACCAAAGCGGCACCTGGCTGGCTCGGTCAGAGGAGCATGTGACTCTTGATCTCGGGGTCGTGAGTTCAAGCCCCACGTTGGGTGTAGAGACTACTTAAAAATAAAATCTTTAAGGGGGTGGTGCAGCTGGTTAAGGGTCCGACTCTTGATTTCAGCTCAGGTCATCATCTCAGGGTCGTGAGAGCAAGCCCTGCATCAGACGCCACACTCAGCGGGGAGTCTTCTTGAGATTCTCTCTCCCTCTCCCACTGGGCCTCTGCCCACTCGTGTGTGCACTCTCTCTCTAAAATAAATAAACCTTTTAAAAAATAACTAAAAATAGGGGTGCCTGGGTGGCTCAGTTGGTTGAGCCTCTGCCTTTGGCTCAGGTCATGGTCCTGGGGTCCTGGGATCAAGTCCCACGTCAGGCTCCCTGCTTGGTGGGGAGACTGCTTCTCCCTCTCCTGTTCCCTCTGCTTGTTTTCTCTGTCAAATAAACAAATAAAAACTCTCAAAAAAAATAATTAAAAATAAAATAAAATCTTTAAAGAAATAATAAATAAAAGAAAGCCCCCCAAGAAGAGGGGCCCTTCCACCAGGGGTCCCAGCCCACCCCGTCCCCCTCGCCATCGGGTCTGACCAAGCGCGTCTCCCTCAGGAACTTTGTGGAGGAGAAGATGGGCAGCAAGTTCGTGGAGGGCCGGAGCGTCGAGTTTTCCAAGTCCTACGAGGAGAGCAGCCCTTCTACTCCGATTTTCTTCATCCTTTCCCCAGGCGTTGACCCCCTCAAAGACGTGGAAGCCCTGGGTAAGTGGAGCCGGCCAGGGAGGCCTCAGAGAGGGACGGCCACCAGGAAATGTGCATGAGCCACAGCGAGGTGCCCCTGCACCCCGGTGAGGAAACAGAAACCGATGAGCCTGGGAGAGAGATGAGCCTCCCGCAGGCCCGGGAGGAGGTACAGCGGTGCGGAAAGCAGGCCGGTGCTTCCTTGGCGGGGGACACAGGCAGGTGCCGTGGGACCCCGCGATCCCATGGCTGGTGCACACCCCGAGAATGAAAGCAGGTGTTTAAGCACATGCTCCATAGGGCTGATCACTCACAATAGCCAAAAGGCAGATGAAGCCAACGTCCATCAACTGTGAGTGGGTAATCCCCACGTGGTGAAGCCACACGATGGGACAGTCCTCAGCCACCAAAATGAGGTGCCGAGAGGCACTGCCCCATGGACACACCTTGAAAACACTGTACCGAGAGGAGTCCCCGCCAGACACAAAGGCCCCCTGTTCTAGGGTTCAGCGTATCGGAAGCATCCAGAATGGGTAGATCCACAGAGACACGGAGCAGCTGAGCGGCTGCCGGGGGCGGGGGTGGGGCTTCCTGATGGGAGGGATGGAGAGTGCTGGAACCAGAAGCATGGCTGCACAACACCGTGAATGTATTAAATGTCACCGAACTGTACACTTGAAGATGGGTTTGAAATTGGCAAATCTGATGTGTTTTTTACAATAGCACACAAAGCGGGGAGGGGTGAGATTCCCGGCAGGATGGCAGAGCCGCCCCCACGCACTTCCTGTTCTCTTTCCTTCAGGGAAAAAGCTGGGATTTACCATAGACAACGGGAAACTGCATAACGTGTCCCTGGGGCAGGGACAGGAGGTGGTGGCCGAGGACGCTCTGGACATGGCTGCAGAGATGGGACACTGGGTCATTCTGCAGGTACGGGGGCGCCTGCACTTGCACCCATGGGAGGGGCAGGCGGCTCCTACACCACGTCCCCTCTGCCTGGTCCGTGAGGTGGTGCGGCCGTCACCACCACCTTACTCGGTGAGAGGACGCTGGGCTTTAGGCCAGAGTTTCCCTACAGAGATGCTGCTTATAAAGCCCAAACTCCAGAGCGGACAAAAGCGCCGTTCCTCCTCCTCCTCCTCTTCCTCGCTTGGGGGAAGCACCAGGGGCCCCTGCAGCCTCTCCGAGCCCTCTCCTGAACCCCAAGGAGCACCTGCAGTCCTGCCCGGCCTGCACAGGGTGAGCCGACCTCGGTCGGCATGTCCTAGCCTGGTCCTGAGCGGAGACCCCAGCTTCATGCCATTCCTTCTACCCAAACCTCAAAGCAGGGATGGGGACCATATCATGTCAGCCTTATGCCCGGGGAGGCCGGGGAGGACTCGCCAGGAGGCTGGAGGTCTTGAATTCACCGAGCACGAATACTGACTCCCAGGCCTCAGCAGAAATTGGCTGGCGTGCCCGGCGCCCGGGGAAGGGCGGACAGTGGGCACTGCTTGGAGGGACGTGTGGGAGGGACGCGTGGGTGCTAAGCCCCGGTCTTGGCCACAGAACATCCACCTTGTGGCGCGGTGGCTGAGCACCCTGGACAAGAAGGTGGAGCACCACAGCATGGGCAGCCACGAGGACTACCGCGTGTTCATCAGCGCCGAGCCCGCCCCCAGCCCCGAGTCCCACATCATCCCCCAGGGCATCCTGGAAAACGCCATCAAAATCACCAATGAGCCACCCACGGGCATGCACGCCAACCTGCACAAGGCTCTGGACCTCTTCACCCAGGTGAGGCGGCTTCCCCTCCGGCGCGCGTATCCCACAGACAGAAAGGCAGCTCTGGCCTGCGCTGCTGGGGAGCAGGCTTGAACTCCGAGGACGGCTGCACCCTGGTTCTCGCCGCTCCACGCCACCCCCAGCACACACGTGCACGCACGCACACGCACACACACACACACGCCTCACACCACGAAGTCAATATATTCCTGGAAGACTAAGTAAAACGTACATAGCGTGAAATGCAGTCAAGTTACAGCTTTAAAGACAGTTTCATGACCTGCGAGCCAGCACAGGTCAATGCATCGCAGGTCCTGGGCTTGTTGGAGCCCCTCAGGAAGGGGCCCAGCTCTGGAGGGCGGTGTGCTGGGCTCCAGTGCATCTCGGCCCCCTCTCTGGCTCCTCAGGAGACAGAAGATGCTCTTGGTTGGCTCAGGCTGCCGCCAGGCCTCCCTCAATCCCCAGCAGGCCCCCCCCTTGCTTCAGTGGGACAGCTCCTGTGGCCCGCCCCCCCCCCCCCCCGTCCAAACCTCCTGCCCCACTCCCAGCCCTGCCCCCTTCTGCAAGACCCTAGCATCTACGTTCATCTCTTGGCACCTGATCTTCTGTTCTGCACCAGAACCTTCTGGGTGCACACACTTATCTCCCAAGTGGAGTCTAAAACCTTTTTAAGGAAGACACTCCTACTGCCTGGTAACACCTACAAAGACTACTCATGGAGCACATTGTGCTGAGAATGAACAGCTCGCCCTGGTTTCTAAACAGTCTGGGCTACTGTTTGTGCGCGCACCGTGAGGGGTGCTGACCGCTGCCAAGGGACAGTACTTCTCCTTAAGTCCTGAAATGTCCTGTGTTTGTGGATATTTTATTAGAAAGCAGCATAATTTGACTTGTAATCAATACTTAAGTGATAGAAGGGCCATTTCTGAAAGAAGTAAAGACAAGAAAGCATTCTCTCCTCCAGTCCGTGGACCAGGGGCTCCGGCAGCTGCCCCCCTCCACCCCGCGCTGCCCCTCCTGCCCCCAGCAAGACAGCTGGCAGAGGCAGGACTCGGGTCCCCTCCCGCAGGACACCCTGGAGATGTGCACCAAGGAGATCGAGTTCAAGTGCATCCTCTTCGCCCTGTGCTACTTTCACGCCGTGGTGGCCGAGAGGCGAAAGTTTGGGGCCCAGGGCTGGAATAGGTCGTACCCCTTCAACAACGGGGACCTCACCATCTCCATCAACGTGCTCTACAACTACCTGGAGGCCAACACCAAGGTAAGGGTGCGCCTGGTGCCCAGCAGGGCGCTCTGCGCCCCCAACCGCGCCCCGTCAACTGTGCAGTGGCCCATGCTCAGGACACATCCCAGTGTCGTAACCCAAACAAAACCTGGAAAGAAGCAGCCCTGAGACCCCACCCAGCAGGTGGACACGGTAAGTGTCGCCCTGTCCCTCACCAGCCCTGCGGCACTTGTCGGCCATCTGGCAGTTCTTCCCATTGGTAGCACATGCAGGGGGGCAGGCATCTCTGGGGGGCCTGCCCAGAACTCCCGGGGGGCGGGGACGAGGAGGGGCCTCCCTGGTGCATGGGCAGCGTCCGCAGACAGAACCCAGGTCCAGAGGGAAAGCCAAACCATCTCCCTGGAACACACGACCGCTGCTCTGATTCTCCTGATGGTGGAGATACATGTGTGAGGTGCTCTGCAGATGGCCTCAGAGGCCGGAGAAGCCCGCAGACTGAGAGGGGCCGCGCCCGGTCCCCCTCGGAGGGAGCCTGACTCCTGGAGAGCCCGGCACGGACACAGCATGGCTGCTGTGACCCCCAGGGGAGGCAGGTGCCCACGCACCCCAGAAGCCTCGGCTCCTCCTCACTGGCCCCGAATCAGCAGTGACAGGACCGCGGCACAGCGCCGGTGACACCAAGCGGGCTGGGCAGTGGCGGGAGGGCCAGACAGTGGCACCAGGCAGTGCCCCTCCTCACACGCCGGCGGCATGGTGGCAGATGGTGCTGGGATCCAGGGCCCCGGGCTTGAAGTCCAGCTCTGCCTCTCACCAGCTGAGACCTCCCGGACACTGGGGCTCAAGCTCCAGGGGTTGGGCAAGGAAAGTGCCCCGCCGGGCCTAGGGGTGCTGGTCTCGGGACGCCCGCCTGTTTCCCACTCTGCTGTAAAAAGCTCAAGATGTGGGCGGAGGCGAAGGAGGCCAGGGCCAGGGCGGGACGGCGAGCACAGCCTTGCATACCCTTCCCCACAGGAGGCCGGAGAAGGTCTGACGACCTCTGAGGACAAACACCATCACTCCCCCAGCTGTGACCCCGCAGGGCGGCCTCTCCACACTGCCATCACCCAAATCTGAGCCCACCACACGGCTCACAGGCTTGGTTCCTAGCGAAACCCATGCCCAGAGACAGGAGGGCCGAAGGGGCCAGCAGGCAGCTATCCCCAGGAAGGGAGCTGGTCTCCACCTGCAGGTGGCGGGGATGGAGGGCTGGCGGTCCGCTTCACCTAGAGCCGAGCTGAACCCTCGCAGCTACCTTCCAGCTCTCGCCAAGAAGGAGATGCTGGGGAGCGGCCGTGAAGGAGCAGTTTGGTTAAGAGACGTTTTCTGGGGAGATTGGTATGGGAGGAACAGTGCTCGAGTTTTTTGAAGACGTTTATTCAGACACTTGCCCCATTATTCACACACACATAGAAGCCAAGGTGGGGAGGAAATGGCTCGAGAACGCATGCCATGAGCTTCAGCGACCCCCTGACAGGAGTGAATGACACAGGAACGCACGTCCTGCCGAGCAGTGACCGGTCAGGCTGGGCGCACCAGGCTCCTGGTGGCATGACCCCTCCTCTGTCCGAGCTCACAGTCTCGACAACGTTAAGTGACCAGAGGACGTGGTCCAGAGCATTGGTTAAGAACACAGACCAACTCACGCAGACTCTTGGGGGAAGGCCAGGTGCCCTGTCTCTGACGAGTGCTCCAGGACTCTGTCGGCACGAGTGGGAACACGGGTGGGTGGTGTCCGTCCCTGCTTGTTAGTGCCATGGCCCCCACCCCGCAGGGAAGGGCGTCCCTGGGAGGAAGCCCGCGGGGCCCAGGGGGTCAGAGGGGCCTGAGGAAGCGAGCTGTCCCCGAAGCAAACAAGTAAAACACAGAAAAAGCAGCTCAGCACGTACCCAAGATAACCAGGCAGAGAACAACCTTTAAATCACAAAATGACAATTAAGAGAATATTAACATTTTGAGTGAAATTCACGAGACCGAATCAGGCAACCGATGAGTGCACGAGTTCTTTACTCGATAAACTGTGTCAGGAGGCCACCCGCCTGCGCCGCCCGGGGCAGTGGCGGGACGAACCGCACGCACGTGGCATCCGAACTGCATGAGATCCACACTGGACGGCAAAAGCGTGGTGCAGGTGAGAGTGTTAAATAGCTTATTAATTCATCGTTTTCATGCTGGCCGTCTGCTGGAACAATCTTCTCACTTACGTGGCTGCTCACAAATTTGGGATTGCATACGTGACTGCTGTCTGCGGCCCCCGAGCCGCTTCGGTTGGACGGCACCGTGCTGACACCTGCCAGCCGAGCCCAACTCCTGGCTTCGCAGAGGAGGCTTCAGAAGGTGGTGGCGGGGAGCAGTGGCCCGCGCAGAGTGCAAGGTCAGGCAGCCGCGCTCTCGGCGCTGCGCTACCCGTCTACGCAGCCCCGCAGGACGCGCAGGTACAGGGAGCCGCTGGGAACACGGAGCCAGGTAAACTCAGCAGGACCGCAAGGCAGGCCACCGGATGGAGACATCGTAAAGGTGTGACCAACAGGACTCTGTGGCCAAAAGAAATGGCACCCAAGAGTAGACACCCAGTCACCGCGGAAACCGCTCCGGTCAGGTGGCCAGCGTACGGAGTCACGGGTGGCTGCGCGTCTCCGAGCAGGGGTGACATGGGAGGCCCGCGAGAGGGAGCGAATGGCGGCTGCAGGGGGGGCCTGTGGAGCACACTGCCAGCGGTCACAGTCAGGGCAGAGGCCAGGCCACAGGTGGAGGGAACGGCCAGGCAGCCCTCGCCAAAGGAGCCAAAGGCAGGAGACGGCAGGGGGGGCTGACGGCCGAGTCAGACCCCGAAGGGGCGGCGGCGCTTCTAACCACTTGCGTCCTTTCTCAGGTGCCCTGGGACGACCTCCGCTACCTGTTTGGAGAAATCATGTACGGCGGCCACATCACGGACGACTGGGACCGGCGGCTGTGCAGGACGTACCTGGCAGAGTACGTGCGGGCGGAGATGCTGGAGGGCGAGATCCTGCTGGCGCCGGGCTTTCAGATCCCCCCCAACCTGGATTACAAGGTGAGCGGGGGGCGCTCTCTCAGGGACACGAGCTCGCCCGGTGCGACAGCAGCCAAGGGCGATGCCGGCCCGGCCAGCTCTGGGGCCAGCCTGGCGTCGCAAACGGAGTATCTGTGATTGAGCAAGAAGCCAGGCAACGGAAATGAGAGTTGGCGTGAAACAGCCCCTGGGGGGGAGGGGGCGTGGAGATGGTTCATGTGGCTGGGGGGTGGGGGGTGGAGCAGCCAGAAAGGGGGTTAGAGAACTGTGGGGGTTTGTGCAGACGGCAAGACGTGGGCAGAACATTCCGGTCCGAAACACTTGATCAGTGGACACGGGTTCCAGCTTGCACGGCTTTACCTTGGCAGCCTGCTCACCCACCACCCCTTCTCAGGGTTACCACGAGTACATCGATGAGAACCTGCCCCCCGAGAGTCCCTACCTGTACGGCCTGCACCCCAATGCAGAGATTGGCTTCTTGACAGTCACGTCAGAGAAGCTGTTCCGCACCGTCCTGGAAATGCAGCCCAAAGAGACCGACTCAGGAGCAGGCACCGGAGTATCTCGCGAGGAGAAGGCAGGAGCCTTAACACCCGGCCCAGGGCCAGACAAAGGGCGGGGCCTGGAACCTGGAGTCGAAAAGTGCACCCCCAGAAACCGGGGTGGAGCTGTGAGCTGGCTAACAGGCCCAGGGGTGCTGCCCAGGGGCCATTCCCCCACCCCCAGGCCTCCCTCCCTGCAGCCTCTAACTTGGCCCAGCTGGTGGGGGGGGGGGGGGCCTCCTACCCGACAGCCCAGAGGCATCAGAACAGCCCCTCCCCGAGAGCTTAGAAGACCCCCGGGGGGCTCATCCCATTAATACTCGAAGAACCAAAAAAACTTCAGCGTTAAGAACTTTTAACCCGTTCTCACTTGCCTGGGTTACCTCTTGCCGTCTAGTGAGCAATTAACACCCTTACACTGTCCAGTAAATTCTGGACAAGTTCTGTTAACAGCCAGCTGAGTACTGGGCTTACTGGTGATAGACCAGATTCTGGACCAGAAGACCCTCAGTGCTGTGAGGGCTCACAGCCCTTCCTTGGTCTAATGACTAGAATCAGACTTCTGACGGCAGTGGTGTAGACGACCCCGTGTGGGCCACTCCTGGAGAGGGTGTGACCAGAAGGGTCCCCAAAGAAGCCCCCATGGGAAACTCGAAGGTCACAGTCCTATGGGTGCCAGCTGATCTGACGGGGGAAGGAAGCCATGCATTTGGGAATGTCTGCAGCTCCCATGGCTACAGTCCAATGGCTTTGATGACCAGACTATTCAAAGCCTGTTGGCCAAGATCTCCTCCTCTTGTCAGACGTGTGGCTGCACCTCCAGGACCGATTCTCAGGCAACTCCACTGCCCTTTGCTCCAGGAGCCCTCGCTGTGAACGTCCGGCGCAGGCTCCCCAACCCTGACGCTGGGGGTGGGCTCGCAGGCGCATGCGGTGACGGGGCTTGTCGGGGACTGACTTCCAGGTGAAGGCCGTGCTGGAGGAGATCCTGGAGAAGGTCCCGGAGATGTTCAACATGGCCGAGATCATGGCGAAGGCGGCTGAGAAGACCCCCTATGTGGTGGTCGCCTTCCAGGAATGTGAAAGAATGAACATCCTCACCAATGAGATGCGCCGCTCGCTGAAGGAGCTGAGCCTAGGGCTGAAGGTAACACCGCACAGGTCAGCTGGGACCCAGGGCAAGACTTAGGAGGCAGGCGGGCCGCCGCAAGCGGACCCCCTCACCCCAGCTGCAGAGCACAGAGCCCGGGCCCTGGGCGTTGTCGCCGTACCGCCTCCTCTGGGTTCCCCAGTCCGGGGCTGCGGGCCCACCAGGCCGGGGGGCACACACCCAGGGTCTGTGCCAAGCTACTTTTGAGGACTCACAGCACGGATGGGGTGAGAGAAACAAGGCATGGGCCTGGCCAGGTCCGCGTGCCTGTGAGTGGCCTGGGCTGCCAGCGCCCCATCCGTATGTCCTTAGGGGGAACTGACCATCACGACCGACATGGAAGACCTGTCCACGGCGCTGTTCTACGACACCGTGCCCGACCCATGGGTGGCCCGGGCCTACCCCTCCATGATGGGCCTGGCGGCCTGGTACGCCGACCTGTTGCTCCGCATCAGGGTGAGGACAGTGTCCCCGGGTGTCACAGCACACCCCCACCCCCCAGGGCCAGCAGGACCGCGGCTGTGAAGGGGCAGCGTGTCCCCACCAGAGGCCTAGAGGCCCCCACTGGCCTGGCCTTCATCAGAGCAGGGCCGGAAAGGCCTGGCCCAGGCCACAGAGACGCCTGACAATGTAGGCACTTCCTGCAGAAGGGAGGGACAGCGGCCCGACAGCCCTCTGCGCCAGAGCCCAAAGCCCCAGGGGCACCGTCCGGGGAACCGCCTTGTCAAAGCCTCCTTTGGGACCCTAAATTGTCCTTGGATGTGAAGCCCTCTCCAGACCCTCCTCCTCCCGTTCCCTCATTTAAACTGGAGCCAGCGGGCACTGGGCCCTGCTGAAGCACGTTTCCACCAGGAGCTCGAGGCCTGGACGACAGACTTCACCCTGCCCACCACCGTGTGGCTGGCCGGCTTCTTCAACCCCCAGTCCTTCCTCACGGCCATCATGCAGTCCATGGCCAGGAAGAACGAGTGGCCGCTGGACAAGATGTGTCTGTCTGTGGAAGTAACCAAGAAGAACCGGGAGGACATGACGGCACCGCCCCGAGAGGGCTCCTATGTGTATGGGCTCTTCATGGAAGGTAATGAGGGTGCCGGTCAGAGGAAGCTTCCAGAGCCAGTCCCGCTGGGCTGGAGGGCAGAGACCAGCTGGGAGGGGGCAGGTGGGAGAGGTGCGCGGAAGGGGCATGTCGGCTGGAAGCTGGACGGTGGCGCGAGTCTGAGAACGCTCTCAGACAGCAGTCCGGAGGCCAAACCTGCCGCACAGGACAGCCAGCCTGGCTCTGCCTGGCCGGAAACGGCAGGCGCGTCCTTAGGTGTGAGCACCTGTTTCAGGGCGGTGAGGAACACGGCCCTCCCAGAGGGCCTGGGGGCAGGGAGCCGGGGCAGGCGGACAGCTGGGGGCGCCAGCGTTCCCGCCCCAGGCCCACCCCCACGTGGTCGGGCGAGCAGCAGCAGGGAGGGCACCAGCTGCCCCTACCTCCCCTGTCCTGAGCCGGCGGAGGCCGCAGGGCCACCAGGCAGCCTGGTCCCTTAGACCTGTTGAGCTGAGAGGCAGCTTTTTCCACCACAAACCGTCCCACTCAGCAACTGACGCCACCCCCTTACCTGTGGGGGTGTCAGGGTTTAGCCGGCAAAGGCTCAGGGCTCCCCAGTCCCCACGTCAGAGACAAGCACGACAGAGGCCGCTCTCCATGTTTATTTTGGAATGACAGACAAGAAACACAAACACCATTAACAGGGTGAGTAGGAACGACAGCGGTCTGGTTAAAGGCAAATCAAAGTTCCGTGTGTGTGCGCACATATGATCGCGTGCCCTGCACATGCACACACAGGCTGGACGATGCACATGTGACCTCCTGGGACTTCCAGCTGCAGCCACCACTTCCTGCCACTGAGGCTGAGAAGGCTGACGGACAGGTTCTGAAAATACCACCCATGTAAACGGGTGGCCCCGAGAACTTGAGGCAGAGCTATCCCTCTGAGGCGCCTGGCGGGGTCCCAGGGGTCCCGGCATGCCCAGCACTCCTGCCCAGTCCTCTGCTCACAGCCCCACCTTCAGCCGAGCCTGCGCCAGTCCACCCCCGGCGCCCTGCCAGCCCCAGCTCGCGGCCGGCACACCACGCAACACCCAGGCACGGCCCCACAGGCCACCCTGACCTCGCCGTGCTGTCCTGCAGGCGCTCGCTGGGACACCCAGACTGGAGTCATCGCTGAAGCCAGGCTGAAGGAGCTGACGCCAGCCATGCCCGTCATCTTCATCAAGGCCATTCCTGTGGACCGCATGGACACCAAGAACATCTATGAGTGTCCTGTGTACAAAACACGCATCCGCGGCCCCACCTACGTCTGGACCTTTAACCTCAAGACCAAAGAGAAGGCAGCGAAGTGGATCCTGGCGGCCGTGGCCCTGCTCTTACAGGTCTAGCATAGCTGGGGCAGGGTTGACAATTAGAAATTCAGCCCTGCCACTGTTCCTTATTTTTATAGGAACCGATAGTTGCCTTTTGTCTAAGTAACCCAGACACTTTAGAAGCATGTCAAGATGGACGGGCCAGAGAGTGGGGGCGGCGGCGCAAGAGGGGGAGCAGGCCGGATTAAAACAGAAGTCACTAAGTTGCGCTTGTCTGACTCACTGGAGCTGAAGGACTCCCCTGTTCCTGCTGCTGAGGCGAGCCCCCCAGGAGCCCAGCCCCCAAACCCTGCCGGCCCACAAGCAGCTCGGAGGTGTGGGCCTCTGGCCTGATGCGCCACGCAAGCAACCCACCAGTGAGGGGCCAGGGCGTCCGTACCAGCAGGAACTGCCACCTCCACAGTCCCCTGAGGCGTTGTCCCTTCTCCCAAGGACAGAGAACCTTTCTTGATTCAGACAAAGCCTCCTCCCTCCCAGGTCCCGGGTGCTGAGACACGCCAGTCCAGAGGCAACTTTGTACCTTCAACGGCCCACTTTCTGAGCATGCGCACAGAACATCACGAACTTGGTTCCCGGGACAACCGTTAATTAACGTGTGTCCTTGGAGGTCACAGGCTTGTCATGTCCACAATAACTCCCGGAGCCCTTGGGTCCCTTTTCAGGAGGCACAGCACCTTCCTTTCCTCCCGCCCCTGCAGTCCCCACATCCCGGGGGGGGGTCCCCCGCCGCACCCCAACTGTGGCCGGGCAAGCTGGGGCATGAGCAGTGCCACACCAGAGGGCCAGTGCCTGGCAGCCGGGGGTCCTGACTTCCCCCGGGGACACGCGCTGCAGCGAGCATGGGAAGGCCGACACCCCCGCCCTCTGCCTATCTGTGTTCCGGGCCCCGGAACCTGTCCAGGGAGACAGGACTAAGGAAAACCACCGGTCCGATGAGGAAAAGCGCCCCAAGCACACACAGCCCGCTGCACCCGGGGGCCGGCACGTGCTGGTCCCAGGGCTACCCTGGGATGACCTGGCTGACGCCTCAGGCCCTGACTTTCCGCAGCCATTCCAGCCAAGTGAGCGGGCTGCCGTTCGGGGCTGGCCGGGCCGGCGGCACACACACAAGGGGAGGGAGGGAGGAGCCAGAACGCTGGGGAGCACGGTGAAGGCCGCTAGCAGAGCCCGCAAACTCCAGCAGAAGCCTGACACCCCTGATGTTCTTGGGCTCACATGCAGAGCACAGGAGGCCCTCCAGGAGCATGTGGCCTCCGGCTAAGTTCAATGTGATCCTGAAGTTCTGTGAGAACTTTTTTCCAAGTAGTCTCACTGGAACCACAGAGAGGAGACTCCACTTAACTCTGAGGGTAACACTCGCAACAGTCCTGGGGCCTGGTGGGGCTCAAAAAAGAGAAGGAAAGAGGCCCCTCCAATACTCGGTGGGGGGAGCTGAGAGTCCAAGCCCCTTGGGGCTGCCCTGTGGAGCTCCCACAGCGCTTGCTGGGCAGCCCCTCTGCCGGCCAGGAGGGGTCGCTGCTGCCCTTCGTGTTCCAGCCGGAGAGCCCGCGGCCTCCACTCCTGGGACTAGACAGACAACTACCGACCAGCAGCCACCAGGCAACTCAGTTTTAATCCCTGGTAATAACCACAAAATGGGAAGGTTTTGCAATTCTGCCTGTAGAGCCTGAAATAAAACAGCAATTTCTTCCACACGTACTGTGGTTAGCTGACAAAACGACCTCCCAACTTTCCAAGAGATGATTCACCTTTGGGTTGAAATCCAGTGACAGGGACCCAGGGACGGTGCCTCCGCAAGTGCCGTGGGACCTGGAGGCCCTGCCTCCTGGGGGGCCGGAGGGCTGGGCGGGGGGGGGGGGGGGGAACACCCAGCGGGAGGGCCGGGCCAGCCTGAGGTGGTTAGCAGAGACAAAGGGAGCACCTCCTGGGGGGCCAGAGGGCTGGGGTGGGGGGGAGCACCCGGTGGGAGAGCCGGGCCGGCCTGAGATGGTTAGCAGAGACAAAGGGAGCATCTCCTGGGGGGCCGGACGGCTGTGGGGGGGGTGGGACACCTGGCGGGAGGGCCGGGCCGGCCTGAGGTGGTTAGCAGAGACAAAGGGAGCACCTCCTGGGGGGCCGGAGGGCTGGGGGGCACCCGGCGGGAGGGCCGGGCCAGCCTGAGGTGGTTAGCAGAGACAAAGGGAGCACCTCCTGGGGGGCCGGAGGGGGGGAACACCCAATGGGAGGGCTGGGCCGGCCTGAGGTGGTTAGCAGAGACAAAGGGAGCACCTCCTGGGGGGCCGGAGGGCTGGGGGGCACCCGGCGGGAGGGCCGGGCCAGCCTGAGGTGGTTAGCAGAGACAAAGGGAGCACCTCCTGGGGGGCCGGCCTGAGGTGGTTAGCAGAGACAAAGGGAGCACCTCCTGGGGGGCCGGAGGGGGGGAACACCCAATGGGAGGGCTGGGCCGGCCTGAGGTGGTTAGCAGAGACAAAGGGAGCACCTCCTGGGGGGCCGGAGGGCTGGGGGGCACCCGGCGGGAGGGCCGGGCCAGCCTGAGGTGGTTAGCAGAGACAAAGGGAGCACCTCCTGGGGGGCCGGCCTGAGGTGGTTAGCAGAGACAAAGGGAGCACCTCCTGGGGGGCCGGCCTGAGGTGGTTAGCAGAGACAAAGGGAGCAGCTGAGCATGGAGGACACAGGCCCCGATTGCTCAAGCCGGGCCGTGGCACAATGTTGACTCTGGTCCCACAGAATCTGCAGGAATGTGAACGCTGTTTACCAAAAGCCTCTCTCCAAACAGAAACCCAGTGCCCTGGCACATTCTTTTGGCTTCTCTAGTCTAATTGTCCCACAGGACAATTTAATAACTAGTTTGAAGGCAAACAGTGTTAACGGACGTGCTGCTGCCCCAGAGCAGTGTAGCCACGGCCACCACTCCACCCGCTTCCTACCCACTAAAGCCTGCAGATCTGCCGGCCCTGGCGGGGAGGGGCCGCACTCGCTCTCAGCCTTCGCCGAGGCTCCCAGCACTGGAGCGCCCCATGCACACAGCCAGGCTGTGCGGACGAGGCCAATCACGCCTTCCAGAGCCCACGAAGGGGACCATCGGCAGCCGCCAGTCCTCGGGAGGGAGCCACGTGAAGCGGCTTCCGGGGCAAGGTGCAGGGTGGGAAGCAACCCGCCCTGACAAAGGAGGAGCTGCCATACCCTGGGGCCCGAAGGCCTTCTCTCAGGAAGGTCTTTCTCTGTGAAGGTTCAAGCACCTGGAGATGTAGAGATTGGGCAGCAAGGTTTTGAAATCTGCTCCTGGAGACACAGGGCAGTGGCGGGGGGAGGGGGGCACCCTGGCCTGCGACAAATCTACATGCTACGTGTTTTGAAGATGCCCTGCTGTGAGATGACACAAACCATGTTTTAGGCAGATGCAACAAAAATGAGGTTCATTCTTAAAAAATTTGCAAAGAAAAAAAAATGAGGGAAACCCACAGATGAAAAGAGACTTAGGTGACACATCCCCATATCATACAAGGTCTGGACCTTACCCGGAACCTCAAGTCAAACACACAGAAAAATTTTAACAAAATAAAAAATATAAGGCGAACTGAAACTGTGAGCACGTTCGGGGTATTTGATGACACTAAGGTATTCTTGCTCATGTTTCAGTCAGGGGTAATACTGGTACAAGGTTTGGGGTGGGGTTTTTTAGGAGACTTTATATTTGGGGGGGTGGCAATATACGCATATTATCTAGAAATACAGACCAGTATGCAAATGTCAGAAGAAACAGGAGAGTCAAAAGTGGCTGCTCGGGAGGCAAGAGAGGCAGGAACTAGCTGCTCGGTGTCGGATCTCTACCATTTCTTTCTAAATTTGTACATTATTGGAATAAAATAATAAAATAAGTAATGAAAATATGGAGGAAAAACTAAATGATGAAATTAAATATGTTTTTGTTTTAATGAAAGAAGCCCGGCACCAGCACCCAAGGGAGCCCCCGCTGTGCAACCGTGTGCACCCCTTCCCCGCACCTGGGCTGGCTGCCCAACATCCCCACCCAGAGCTGGGAGACGGGTCCCCTCTGGGGCCATCCGGGGGGCGGGCAGGGTCACTCGGAGAGGCCCCTCCTCTACCGGCAGCCGCACAGCCAAGCAGCAGCCTGGGTCAGCCTTGCTCGCATCCCACTGTGGGCCACAGCCGGTGGCTCCGGGCGCTAAGCGGAAGCCTCCATCCCTAGTGGCAGGCTCCTCCCACATGGGCAGAGCATATCCTGTCACCGAGCGTCCCTCCTGCTCCCACCGCCCTGGCCGCCCGCTCAGTGATGCCAGCCCGGGCCGCAGTGCTGGCGTGAGGTGACAGGGCCACCCAATCTAGCTCCAGGCCTGGAAAACTTTGGTGACAACCATGGTGACCCGCGGGACAGAGGTCGTGGGAACCCCCTCCCCTGAGACAGAAGCCCCGGCCCCACACGTGGCCTCGCAAGACAGCACCTGTCGTCCTCAGAAGAAGTTCTTAATCAGCGGAGTCACCATCTTCACCCACAGCTTCACCTGCCGACTCGGCTGCTCAAAGGTAGCGGACGACACCACACCTGAGCGCAGGTAGAGCTGCTCCTGCTCCTGAGGGAGAAGAACAAACAGGCATTAGGGTCCCCCACAGCACTGAGTGACACGGCCCGTCGGCCCCGACGTCCCATGTGGAGCCGGCTCGGGCGCTGGGGCGCAGGGGTGCTGGGGCGCCAGGCAGGGGAGGCGGCCTGCGAGCCACCCTGTCAAACCTGCCCTAGCGAGGAAGCTAAGAAGCCCGCGTCTCTACCCTTTTAAGACCAACATGTGTGTGGAGTAGATGACGTGGAGTGAAGTAGAGCTGGCAGAAAAAAAGCACACAATCACCCTCACTAAATAAGGCTGTGCAACTTAAAGAGACGTTCTTGAAATGGGAGGTTTCTCTTTTCTCAAGTTGGCAAAAAGCTCTTCTGTCTTGCAGTGATCCTGAGCCGACAGAGGCCATGTGCTCTGCTGCCGGAGACGGGGTCATGGCATCTTCCCAGAGAGCAACTTGGCAACAGGTATCAAAGCCTTAAGAAGCGCCCCTTGCAGGAATTTATCCCAAGAAAAAAGCCATGCACTCCAGATCTCTGTGTGCGGCCATCTGTCACAGCGACATTTATGATAGGGAAAAATGGAAACCACCTAAATGTCCACAACTAATTAAAGATAATAAACCCGTGTGACGAACCAGCACGCACCACACGCTGATAGTGTTCTAGAAGACGACACAGAGAATATAATCCTAATTTCATTAAAAAGACCGGTCACGCCTTTCCACACACCGAGAACGAGAGGGAATCCTTGGAGTGACTTCAGGGACATCGCTGAAAGCAGAGGCAGGTGTCTTCCAATTTTTCTGAATTTTTACAATGCACGTTTATTTTATACTTAAAAATGGGTTTGAAAACACTTGTATAAGCCTTCTCTTAAACTGTACTCAGAATCTTTGAGAGAAAACACTTTCTTAAACAATACACCCTCCAAGTCCCGTGTTTCCTAATTAGTAAGGTATTTGACGAAGTGGTCAGGAAGTGATCCTATTGGTTCCCACCACTCGGGGCTGAGAGGGCGATCACTCTCGATCTTGCATCCCTTGGTCTGGAAAATACCGACTAGCCCGCACCATCATGAGGACCCGACAGAATGGCCTTGAAAACAGGGCCCGCTGTGAGCCCAGGAGCGCCAGAGGGAGCACTGGGATGATGCTGCTGGACCCACCCGGGGAGTGAATGGGCTCTTCCCTGGGGGCAGGGATGACCCAGCAAGAACGGGGGACAGAGGACTCAGCGGGAAGTGTCCACAGCTTTCCCGTCCAGGCAGACCCAGGACCCCGACTTTCTCTGCATGGTTTTCAGGCTCATGCCCTCTCCACTCTCTCGGAGCCAGGGTCCATGCAGCACTTCCAAGCCGAGCGGGCTCTTGGCTGCCAGAGGCGAGGGCCCCGGGCCCTGGCTGGACGTGCCTGACGGAGGAGGCGCCTGGGGCCCGGGGGGCGAGCCTGCAGAATTCTCCACAGACCCAGCTCCAGCTTTATGCTTTCAAACAAATACTCAGCCAAGATTTCAATTAAATTACCAGAAACACTTAAGGTTCCTCACAGACCCCACAACAGGGCTGGAGAAGGAAGTCAGCTGATCAAAGTTACAATGCTGTTCGAGGGAGTCTTTCTCGGGTCACAAGTGGTAAACCGTGTTCTCTGAACAAAACCAGGAAGCTTTCAGTTTTTATAGTGCGTACTAAGTGAAGGGAGGGGCTTCGGATTCTGATAAAAATATCTCTCCATTCCCAGTGCGATACAAATAGGGCCCTTCCCTGTATCTTCCCGAGAAGACAGGGAGCAGGGACACGGGTGGCCGGGGTTCTAGGGACTTTCTGGGCTGTGGGGAGGTTGTGTGGCCGGGCAGTCCCAGGACCAGGCACTGTAGGGCCACCTGGCAGGAGTGGGGGGCTGCAGTCCCAGCATCTAAGTATATAGGTGGAATTATCTAGAAACGTGTTTCTGCATTTCAAAAGCACAGAAATCAGTGTGCCTCGGAAGAAAGGAAGAGCTGCAGGGGCGTGAACTGCCACCCTCCCACAACCTAAAGCCCCTGGGATTCAGGTTTGGGAAGAAAAGGAAAATATCCCAAATATGTCATTTGGGAAAACAGTTCCTGACCACAACCGGCCCAGCTTCTCACCAGATCCAGGATGTGGGTTCAATCCCCTCACTCAGGAGGTCGGGGAGAGGGGCCAGTACCAGGACCCTGGGCACAGGCCTGGGGGACTTGCCCCCACAAATCAACCCAGATCTCTGGGGAACTGGTCCCGGCCTGAGGCCTGGTTCACACCCACAACTCTACTGCCCCAGGGCAGGGGCTCACAGACCGAGGCGTCTCTGCAACTGGTCCAGAAGTCCAGCAGACCCCACTGGGGTGCGGCCCTGCCCCTCTCGCACCAGTGACTCCGACTGGAGCCTCAGCTGGGAGGCTTCCTCATTTTCTGGAAGCCTCACGGTAGCAAGAAACCTGCTGAGCGGCTCAGATTCCGCACTGGCCACCCAGAGCACAACCACTGCCACTTCCTCTGGCCCCTCGTCGTGAAGGCCTTCCCGGCACCACAGCCCCACTGGGCCGCCGACAGGATTCCCAGACGGCAGAAGGCAGGTCCCAGGGACAAGGCAGTTACCGTGTCCTTGTCCAGCAACAAAGGCTCCCACAGTTTCGCAACAGTCATTCCCAAACACTGGAGAATACAAGCTCCACAAAGTCAACAGCCGAGGCTTCTGAGGTCTGGCCCACAGCAGCAGGTTATCTGTGTTCCTGTGACTCAGGAGGGAAGCTGGCCCCCTCCATGGAAAGGCTCTGCCGTAAAGGTCACAGACAGGAGCGCACAGCACCGCCCCACTCTCACGTGCACGGCACGGGGCTCGCACTCTCCCACAGGCCACCACACACGCAGTCCCACAAAAGCACTAACGAATTCTCAGCAACTCTGTTTTTCTCTAGACAGAAAACAAAATATTCCACCACAGAAGGACGGCCGACATAGCTGCTGACCCTTGGGGAACCACCCTGCATCCCTGCCCCAGTGAGGAAATGGGGTTCTCCCCCTGCTTCTCTGGGCCGTTAGCCAGCCGGCAGTACGGGGCTCAGGCTCTCCAAGCCCAGCTCGAGAAAGGGCTGCTCTCCTCACTTCCAAGTGGCTGGGAACACGGGCCCAACCTGTATCTTCCAAGGGGAGCAGGTGGGTCCTGGACTGGCCACCTGCGCCCGATGTCCAGTGCACCCCACAGGCTGAGCCAGCCAGAGTGGGTTAGGTTTCCTGAGCCCCCAGCTCCCATGCTCAGGAGAACACTTGCTTCTCCCCCTCATGGACAGGACAGAAGGACAGAAGCCCTATTACAACTGTGAGCATGAGGACAAGAAACTCCAAGACACTGGAACTCCCCAAGGAAAAAGGGACCTGCCTTGCCGATCACCGTCCCCTGGCCAGGGGTAAGGGGCCAAGGCAGCCAAGAGTTTCTGCCCGCCCGCACATCGCCCACCTCCAGACTCCGCACACCCGCAGGCCCTCCGCGCCATTCCCAGTGTGCCCATTCCCCAGCCAGAGCGCCCCGCAGGGAGACAATGTGGAGTGAGACAGAATCCAGGTGACAGGTGCACACGGACTCTACGGCTCAGAGACGGAGGACGGGGCTGCCCATGCCCTTGAAATTACTCCCCTCTCCACGAAGCCCCTGTGCACGGGCGCTTGGGCTGCTTCCTGAGGCCTGCCTCTTCTGTCTCTACTCAGAGAGGCGGCTGGCGCCCTGAGTGCCCGTTCTGCCTTCCTGGCCGGCCCGTGGAGGTCCTGCTGGTGGTCCCGGAGCCTGAGTGAGCCTGGCTCCTCCCCCACACACCCGCTACGGCTGACCTGCATTCTTGCTAGAGGCTGGGGTGTCCGGGTGAGTGAACAGTGCTCTTGCCCACACCGGAGGGAGCTCTTGGGGCCATGGGGCAGGAGCGGCTCAGCGGAAGGGGGGCAGGAGGGCACGTAGCTTCTAAGGGCGGACCTGTGGCAGGCTTCTCTTGGGACCGGCCTTCCGGCCACCAGCAGACTTGTGAGGACTCGGGTTCTTTCTCACACTCAAGATGACAGCAGGGACCGTTCTCAGGGGACGCAGCGACTCAGGCAGGGCTGAGCACCCAGCTACCCCCCACTCTGCCCGGGAAATCCCATCGTCCCGACCAACCTGGTGAAGCTGCTGCTGCAGGGCCCGGCTCTCCGTCACTATGGCGATCTGGGCCTCCAGGTCCCGGTGAACCGACCTGTACCCAAAATTAGGAGAGCCAATCAACGTGAGACAGGGCAGGCTGCTCCCTGCCAGGTACAGCCAGAGGCCTGCAGGGAAAAGGAAACGTGCAGACAGGAAATGAGCACAGCATCAGCCAAGAGCCTCTCCACGCTTCGTTCAACCTAAGAGAAAAGCAGCCCTGCTGGGAACAAGTGGTCAGGCGCTGCATGGAGGGCAGGGACCTGGGGCGGCCCGCGTTCCTGGGAGGACGCTGCCTCCTCTCTTGCCCAAGCACAGCGAGAGGTAGGTCCTTCAGGAAGCCCCGGGAGGCCTGTGCTCAGGTTCTGCTCTCACCACCCCATGCTAACCACAGCCCCTCCCAGAGATCTCAGGGCCTCTGATACCCGCTCTCTGAACTGCCTTGGCTACATCCCGGCCATTGGAACGGGGAGCCCACCCTGGCCAGAGGCTCCATGGTCCTGCCACAAGCACCGAGGGGACAAAGTCCATACCTGCGTCTCGGGAAAGACACCCCCACTGTGCTAAGAAGACAGCCTAGGGAAGAGCAATCCTCCTACCCAAGTCCGTGGGCATGGGGCTGTTCCACGGGGGCAGGGGATACAAAGGCTCTTGGTAAGTACAGGTTACTCCATTCTGCATCTCTTCCCACCCAGGGACACACAATTCTCCGTTTCGGGCTGCTGACACACCACACCCAAAAGGACACCGTCCCTGAGTCCCTAGTCCCTGCTAGGGATTCAGGGCCATCCAAGCCAGACACCTGAAGTCCACTAGAGGCCAGTGGAGAAGAGAACCTAAGAGGTTCTGTAAGTTTCTATCCCACTGGGATAGAGAACACCACTTCCCCTTTTCTGCTAGGAAATGAGCTGGCTGACAGCACAGCCAGACAAAAAGCAGGACATGGGGTAGGGGGACGGGGTCCTGCCTCATCCCCCAGCATGCTGACATGTGTGTCGTGAAGGCTGCGGATTGTCTCAGAATCCTAACCTGTCCCTCGAAACAGACAACAGGCAGCTGGGTCTGCTGTGCACCTGGTCCCCCCCACTGTCCCCTCCCCCAAGTCCCAAGGCCTGCTTGCTTGGGAGGCCGTCACAACTACTTCTCCTAAAGAGACTACTCCCAAAACCTGACCTTCCCAGGACATCTGCTGCCCCAGACTTCCTTTCTCCCAGGGGAGCCCAGACTTGGGTCTGACCTCGGTCCTTTCCTCCACGCTACACCCTCACTAGCACCAAAAACGCTCAGCCCAGAAAACTCAGCCTGTTGTCCGGTGCTGAAGTTGGGCCCGGCTCCATGCAAGGCTCCCCTGATCAGAGCCAGCCTCCTCATGCCCTCCCACCACCGCTGCTCTCCCCTTTGCCAACATGACCCTTTCAAAGGGCCCACAGGCACACATGACCATCATGAGCAAATCAACAACATGTAATACACACCAAGGAGCCTAAAATAGAAGGCCATTTCCTAATTCTCACTCAGAGCAAGAGCATTTCCAAGAATACCTTGGGTAAGAGATGACGATGCTCTGCTGTCTCTTCCTGTAATGTGCTCGACCCTCACCCCCACACGGGGCCACATCAAAGCCGCCTGCCTGCCTGCCTGCCTGTGTGTGTCGTTCAGACAACTGTACCACCCCACGGGGCCACTGCCGTGTAGGCAATCGTGGGGCTCACCTTATCTCCTGTCAAGAGACCACGGGGGTGTGCCGGCTGGCCCCTGGCACTGTTCCACATGCCCGGGGAGGTCTGGGCAGAATGGCTGAGCCTTGACTGCTGCAGTGCTGGCTCTCCTCCTTTGCTAGGCTCAGCCTCTCCCACCCCGCCTCTGCACAGAGCCTGAGGCTTGGGGCCGGGGCCAGGGCCAGGGGCAGACCTCCTCCAGCCTCAGAGCTTTCCACCGGCCACTGCTGTTCCAACTCTTGTGATGTCACAATCTGAAAGACTCAAAAGCACCGGGGACGCTCAGTGCTCCTCGTCCAGCCGGCTCTCCAGAGTCCGCTCAGACAGGGACAGAGCGCACACACAGCAGGGGGGCCCGATACCCACGTGGCTGATGTAGGCTAAAGCTGATGTGAATCATGCCACCCTCGGTGTGTCCATCCAAGGCTCCTGGACCACAGGGCCTGCTGGGCAAGACTGAAAAGACGGGGTCTTAGGCGTATTTTTTATTTCTGAAATCTGCCTAAATGTAGATCTCTTCCTCACAAGGCAACCTAGGGGCCAGCCATGAGAGGCAGTTGGCCCAGGCCCGGCCCACGCAAGCAGGTCTTCGCACCACTGCACCCCAGCCCCGAAGGAAAGCTTTCTCTCACTGATACACGTCCAAGTGCTGCACAGAGGTTACCTGGGCTCTACATTTCGTGAGACAAGAGCTTCTCAGCCCTCACCCGCCACAATCACCCCACTGGGAAGGCACAACAGACACCTGTCTTCTTTCGGCTTTTGTCTCTGGCCCAGGCTGGCCTCGGGAGAGCATGTGCGAGTGATGGGCAGCACGCATTTTGAACCTACTGGCCGCCTTGGTGAGGCCCGCAACCGCCCCACTGCTTCCCCTGTAGACCCATGTGGACTGTGATCTTTCTCCATCCAAAAGGACATAAAGATCACTGATGTTGAGGCCACGTGGTGCTGTGCCCCAGGAGCTCGACACACCGCCCCATGAACAGCCAGCCCTTCAGGGTGCAAGCTCTCCAAAGGTGGGACGTTTCTGCTGCTGGGCTAGGCTGGGAGGACAGCCAGGAAACTTTCATTCAGGGAGGGACTCAAGAGGGTGCATCCCTCACTGGGAGCCTGAGCACAGTGGGAGGGTGAGGGGCAGGGCGGGGGCTCTCGCACTTCCCAGCAGGGCCATAAGCCTGTTATCAAGCCCAGGGCCTGACCTTTGTGCCCAACACCTCTACCAATCTAGGACCCACCAGACTGGGAGAGACTCCGCAGCAGGAGCGACAGCACGGGAGGGGACTGGCCATGGGCAGTCCTCAGCCCCAGAGGGAGCGTGCTGGGGATACACAGATGACTGAACTGAGTCCCAAGACTTCTGCGGGCTCCCAGCTCCACAACGAGAACCCTCACTGCCTGCCCCGTCTGCTGCTTGTGCTCTGCCCGCGCCTACGGTCCCTCCTCCACACGGTCCCAGCACCTCGATGCAGGGTAAACCAGATGGCCCAAGGGCTCCCACAGAGCTCCCTCACCAGTCCTCTGAGCTTTTCCCATGGCCCGGCCGCCTTCAGGCCTCACTCCCTCCAGACCTGCCCCCTCACTCCTCCTCATGCCTAGCATGGTCTCGGGGCCTCACACTCCTGGGCCCTCCACCTGGACCCTCCAGCCAGGGTCTGTGCTCAGCAAGTGTCCCCTCCGCAGAGAGGCCTTCCCAACCACCCTCCCCCGCCCCCCAATCTAACAGACTCCCATCGGCCCGGATTCCTCCTTCTGCTCTGGTCTTCTACATAACCCATTTCCCTACCTGACCTTATATTTGAACAGATGAATCTGTTTGTATCTGCTTCCTGTTAAACGAAACAGACGCCTGGGGAGGGCAGGGGCTTTGTCTGGTCCCCAGTGACAGGTTCCCAACACCCTGAATGCTGCCTGGCACACGGCAGACCCTACACAAATACTTGTTTGAACAAAATAAATGAGGCTAACGGTGATCTTCCAACACACGATGATGAAATTAAGTACAAAAAACTGACTTCTAAATCAGGAGCTCACGACTATTTCTGGTGGGAGAACTTCCCTGAGGCTCTCTCCAAGAAAAATGTCAACTTATGCCCCCTCCTTCACCTTTGCCACAATATTCCGCGACAAATTTCAGAGGATTCTCAGACCCCTACAAAAATACAAGGGGAGAGGAGACACCACAGTCCCGACCTCAGAGGGCTAAGCACTTGCCTGTTACACTCCGGGCCACTTCCCGAGGCCGGGAGGCCGGGCCTGCCCCTCCCCAGCAGAGCGGTCGGTGCGGGTGTGGCCCCGCCCCAGCGCACACCTGTCGGCGCCCGGGGGAGGCACGTGTGCCCCGGACACACAGGATGGAGCTGCCCCAGCTCGCACTGCAAGCTCACCTTTGGGCACTATGCCAAGCCGCCTGTCGGGAAAGCAGTAAAAATAGTGACAATTCTCACAATCATTAACAGATTCCTCTGTCAGCAGGAGCCAGAAATCTCTTAATCCAATGGCCTGCCCCGCCCTGGCCACACACATTGGGCTGTTAGTGCTAGGGTACTGCACCAGATGAGATCCAAGGCAACACCTCAAAGCTCATTTTCTGATCCTCCCCTGAGACGTCCCCCAGCGTGGACGTGGCCCCTGCCCCAGGGGCTGTGTGCCTCCCCAGCCAGAAGTCCCGCGACAGCACCGGGCACAGCTCAGGCCCACTCCTCTCCAGGGAGCAGGAGACGTGAGAACCAGGCCCAAAAGACACATCCGTCATCCCCACTCAGGCTCCTCTGGGGCTGCTGCCTCCCCAAGACCTAGAGAGATTAGTTCATTGGCACGTGACAGATACAGTGCTTACAACCACTGACAGCCATTGTGCACCTGGCCCCAGACCCCGCTGTCCACCAGGACCAGGTTTAAAAGGCAAATCCCTGTAAGCCACCGAGATGTCCTTCAGTAGGTGGATGGATGAATAAACAAACTGTAGTCCATCCAGACAAGGGAATGCTATACGCACTAAAAGGAAAGAGCTATCCAGCCATGAAAAGCCGTAAGGTTTAAGGACCTTAAACGCGGGCGCCTGGGTGGCTCAGCTAACCCGCCGACTCTTGCTTTCGGATCAGGTAATGATCTTGGGGTCATGGGATCGAGCCTGCATCGGGGAATCTGCCTGAATCTGCTTGTCCCTCCCTCTCCCCCTCTGCTCCTCCCCTCACTCTCTCTCTCTAATAAATAAAATCTTTAAAAAAAAAAAAAAAAAGAACCTTAAACACCCATTACTAGTAAAACAGCCAGTGTGAAACGGCAACAGACGGTGTGAGTCCAACTGTATGACATTCTGGGAAAGGTGACAATATGGGACTGTCAGAGTCAGGGACAGACACGAAGCACAGAGGATGTTCAGGGCAGTGAAAGCCTGTGTGACACTGTGATGACAGATATATGTCCTCACCCGCGTGAGCCCATGAATGCACACCACCAGGATGACCCCAGATAGAAAGTGTGGACTCTGGGGGATGACAGTGTGTCAATGCCGGTTCATCAGTTACGAGCGTACTCTCCGCTGCTGGATGCTGACAGTGGGGAGCCCGGGCGTGAGAGGGCGCGGTGTGTGAGAAATCTCTATACCTTCCCCTCAATTTTGTTCTGACCCCAAACCGCTCTAAAGAAATTAAGTCTTGGGCGCCTGGGTGGCTCAGTTGGTTAAGCGACTGCCTTCGGCTCAGGTCATGATCCTGGAGTCCCTGGATCGAGTCCCGCATCGGGCTCCCTGCTCCGCGGGAAGCCTGCTTCTCCCCCTCCCACTCCCCCTGCTTGTGTTCCCTCTCTGGCTGTGTCTATCAAATAAATAAATAAAATCTTAAAAAAAAAAAAAAAACTAAGTCTTTAAAAAATAAATACATAAAATAAGTATACATCTTCACTTAAAAGGCTAACTGTAACTACACGAGCTGTGAACTGCTGTGCTCGGCACCAAATGCAAAACAAATGAAAGCACAGATGGAAAAAAAAAAAATACAGACACCCAGCGCCAACTCAGGTGACCGTCCCGCAGCATTCCAGGTGCTTCCAGCTCACAGAGCCTCAGTGCACCCCGCCTATGGGGAAAGGAGTGAGGGCCAGGCCACAGGAAATGGCCCAGGCACGAACCTGAGGGGCTGCTGGCAGCCTCGTGTCTAACACGGACCTCCAGCCAGCCCGCTCCCCAGCCGCCCCTCCAGAGGTCAAGAAGATGCAGCTAAGACCTCCAGCTTCAGCAGTGTCCTTCAGGGACCCACGGGACGGGGGCAGCAACAAAATCACAGGTGACAAGGACACCTCTCCTCCCCAAGAGATGCAGGACCCACCCCCCCCGCCCCAGGCCCATCCACCAGCAGCCCACTTACGGCCCATGAGCCTCTGGGCCCTGTGTGTTCCAGCGCCCACCCCACGACCCCCAGGGCCACCTCCCTCTTGGCCACTAGAAACCCCGACAGAATGCATGTCAGGTCACCGTACTCTCCTGAGGGCGAACCAATGCCATCACCCCGTGTCACACAGAGGTTGGACCAGGTCCCTCCACGTTTGCCAAAGGTAAATTTGGGCTGAAAACTAGGCTTCAAGAATCCTAGTCTGATGGCCTCTCCAGCCCACCGCAAGTACAAGGGGCTCCCCTCCCTCAGCTTTCTGAATAGGTGGCCTTTGCAAAAACCCAGAGAAAACTTAACAGACCACGTTGCAAAAGTCTCTCGAGTACAGTAAATGCCTTTAAATAGTGGAAGGTTTCTCTGGTACTTCAAAGCAACATTAAAATGACAAATACTCAAGTCGGCTAAGGCATCAGCAAAGCACACCAGTGAGACGTGCCTCTACTCAGGAGCCCACCAAACAGAAGAATCACTGCCTCCACAGAAGTCACCTCCCACAAGGTCCTTCCAACGAGGCATCTGAACCACCGCTTCATATGCCCCCATCCTTGATGAGCCGGGAAGGACTGAAGGATACACCCTAGTCCTTGGAACCTCCTGCCATCAGGCTGAGCTGCTATCCACTGGCACTTGCTGCCCGGTGTGGTCACTTCCATGAGGAGGATGCCTCCTGCCAAGAGTGCTGGCTGCCCGCGGGCAGGGCCCACGCAAAGTGTTCCTGCATCACTTCACCCCATGGGGCCACCATCAGGTTCAACACCGAGTCCCTCCCTGACTGACTGGGGCGGGGGGGGGGGGGAGCTGTTAGAGCCACAAGGATGTGGACGCTGCGAACATGGGACCCCGGCTCACTCTCCTCACCAAGGGCTTATGGGAGCACTGGGAGCCGAGATGAGCCAGGCCTGTCCTGCAGGAGTGTGGGTAAGGCTCAGGGTAGTGGGTGCTCAGCCCTCAGCAGGAATAAACCGACCCACCACCTGTACCCAGCACAGGCCTTGCAGAGAGTAGACAGCCAGTAAACCCAACCACCCACCCCAGCCACTACCTGGGCTGCCTGCTCCTCTCCTAGGCTGCTTTGGGGAAAATGAGCATCCAGGAATGAACCAGAAAAGGGGGCCGACTTAAGGACCCCCCAACTATCGATCTCAATCACAGGAAAGGACCCTGGCCTCTGACTTCAGCACTGACCGACCTCTGACCTCTGACTCCTGGCCTCCCTGCTCATGTACCACATCCCCCATTCCCTCTCTCTCACACACACTCTCATTCATACACACACACGCACGCACACGTGCCCTGGGATTCCTGGCCTTCCCCACTAATCCAGTGCTCCCAAAGTGCAAGGCCCCACCTGGGGCGGGGCAGAAGCATGCCTGTCCGGGAACAGGTGAGCCACACTGGAAGAGCCGGTTGGGTGTTTCTGTTTCAACAGTAAATGGGGGGGGGGGGGGGGGGGGGGAGTCACTGCTCACTTATCAGTACTGCCCACTTCAGGGAAATAACCCACGGCCCAGTCAGAACCATCAGGCCAGGCTGAGCTGGGGGGCCCCAAGTGCCCCAGGACAGACGAGGAGGGAGCGCTATCTAGGCGTCCCCTGCACTGCTCCCTAGACACATGTCCCCTCCAAAGAACAAAGCTTCCCCCACCTTTCAGCTCAGTCTTCAATACCACGTGCCCAGGCACCTTCGCTGTTCTCATAAGGAACAAAACCAACCCTAAAATACTTTCCACACCTCGTCCCTGGTTAGCCCTGCCAGCCCTGAGGCATCTGACCACCTGCCTGGCTCAGCCCGACAGCACAATGAGGTAGTCCACTTCCCACACCCAACGAGGCCACCTGCCCAGGCAGTGGGCCTCCCAGCAGGAAGTGGGAACCACCCAGGAGGCCAGAAGCTCTATCAGTGATTCTTAAGGCCTCAGAAACTCCTGGGGAGTTGTTTTGTTTTGTTTGAAAAAAAATACCGCATTGGATTTGTCCCCAGAGAGCTGGATTCAAGAGACCGAGGAGGGCAGTCTGGGCATTAATATCTCTTTTAACGTATCCCCAGGTGAAAACCACTGATGTAAGAAAAAAAAGACTTCCACCCAGGCAATGATCCCAAAATGACCTCAGCCTGTGGCCATCTGCAGGCTGGACTCCCAGGCAGAGACCAGAGACTGAGAGAACACCACCCCCTCCTCCATCAGCCCTTCTGCAAGACTCCAGGACCAGCCCAGGAGCAAAACAGCCTCTGACCACCAAAGAGAAGCCAGAAAAACCACACATGTCACCCGTGGCCAGAGGCTCTCTGCGTCGGTCACTTTTCTTCAGCCACAGGACTAAGCAGCTCGGTTGTGTGGCCCCTGGAGCATCAGGAGTGACTCCGCCCCACAGGCAGGTGCCCTCAAAATAGCAAGCAGCAGCGGGGATAACCCTCTGCTCAGCACAAGGTTTTAAACCCGTTTATCGCCGTCTCAGACCGCGACCCTGGGATTATGGCACGCGTGGGCTGCCCCAGGAAGGCCCTGATGCCTGTGGGGATCGTAATCCACATGCAGTTCAGACCATGACCCACGTATGGGCAGCGCCGCACGGCTCAGAATGGAAAGGATGTGGCCTCGACTTCCTCAGCAATGGAAAAAAAGCTGAGGATTCACAAAGAGGAAAAAGAAGCACAGTGGGGAGGGAAAGACTGAAAAACCAGACTGTTCAATACCAAATAATTCATCCCCAACACATCCTCTGTCCCTGAGAAGGGCCCAGCCGATGCAGGGGAGACCGCCGACCAGGGAAGGCGACGGCATGGGCCTCTCCACCGCCACCCCCCGAGAAGTTCCGTGCGCACTTCCTGAAACGGCCACCCATGTCATCCGTGTTAAGTTCTGGGAGCATGAGGGGGAGAAATGTGCACAACTGAAACTCTCAGATAGGAGGTGGCACGTGCACATGGCTGCCGGGAGGACGAGAGGGGAGGAGGGCCCGGCGCTGACGGCATACCTTTGGCGTGGAACGTCCAGCCCCGCCGCCAGTACTCCTGCAGCTGGACCCGCTCCTGCTGCCCCAGGCTGCACACCTCACTGAAGAACTGTCGCTCGATGTGCACGTACGCGGCCGGGATGGCCCCCGCCACCCCCTTGGCTCCAAAGAAGCCGTTCACCTCCGGGGAGGCCAGCAAGATCTGGTACTCGGCCCGAGTGCCCAAGACCAGGTCCATGTAGGCCTGGGTCAGGTTGAAGTAGCCGGTGGTGAGATAGACCTTGGCTCCTCGCTCAGCCTCTGTCAACAGGGTCTCCGTGACGATCTCGTCAATCTGGATCTCAAAAGGCTTCATCTGGATCAATGGGTAAATCCAGGTATCGGGGGCTGGCCTCCGGTCCCCGGCAGCTGCTGCGTCCTCCTGAGTCAAGAGGGAGTCGCCATGAAAGGTCTGGGCATGCAGCACTTGCTGGCGGGCCCTGGCCGAGTTGATCACATCCATCACCCTCTTGTTGGCCGCCCTGCAGTATGCAGCCCGGTCACCTGTAGGGACACACGGGAGGGAAGGGTGAAGGAGGAAAAGTGGAGGCTCTGGCTCTTGCCTGCACGGGGACATGGCAACAGACAGGCAAGTGCAGATGCCCTGACTGACCATCTATGGACATGCTTCAATGGAGCACTGGCCAGGCTCCAAGCAAGGCTCCTCCGTGGATATCAACATCCAAGGAAAGGCCACAAAAATCCTGTGCCAGGGAACGGGAAAAGGCCTCTACCAGTTCCACTTATAAAAAGTTCATTTTTTTAAAGATTTTTTTTTAAGTCATCTCCACACCCAATGTGGGTCACGACCCCAAGATCAAGAGTCACTTGCTCTACCATGAATCCAACTGAACCAGCTAGGCGCCCCCCATAAAGTTCAAAAACAGGCTAGACTACTTGAGGGCGACAGAAATCAAGGGAGTGGAACCTTGGGATTCAGGGCCTGAGAGGGGACCGGAGGGCGCTTCCAGGAGCCAGCCCACGAGGCACACACATGTGAACTGCATGCCTATGGGTGGTGTTCAGCGTGTACTTCAGCGAGAAGGTTTAACAATAAAGGTACATGTGAGCATGAGCCACAAAGCATGGGCACAACTGTGGGCTGAGCAAGCGCCCCATGGTGGGACAGTGGGAGCGGGGCCCCCAAGGTGCAGCACGTGGACAGGCAGGCTGGGACCCTGCATGTCTACACAAGACACTGGGGACAGGTAGCTGTCCAGACACACTGACAGACGAGAAATGACCATAAATGCTATCAACAGACGACAACCCTGAACACTAACGAGCCAGCATCCAACCTGAGAAGTGAGGATAAAACCAAAAGCACAGTGTGAGCGGGGAGCAGGCAAAGAGCAAAGTTCACAGAGTGACAATGATGGGAGAACAGAGAATGTCCACGCTGCCCAGAGCTGGCCCTCTGGGAAGCTGAGCAAAGCAAGCCTCGGGGAAGGCTGAGCCAGAATCAAAGAGGAACAGGACAGGACGCACTCACGCACTCACAGCTGGGGACAGGGCCACACGTGAGGGCCTCTGGGGGTGGGCTCCGGAATAAGGAGAAGGGATGGCCTGTGCGAACCCTCCCTCCCTGACAGCAGCACCCACAGGGGGAAGAGGCAGCCACTGGCCCCACCATGTCTCAGGCTGTCCTTCTGAGTGTCACGAGTGTCCCCTGCATCTGTTCGCTCCTTCTGAGTTGCCCTGATCCCCTGAGTACACCTGCGCCTGCCCAGGCACCCCTACCTGCCCCCCGAGCATGTTGACCCACCCTTCCCAGAACGTGGGGCCTACTTCTCCGGACATTCATGCCTGGCCTGTAAAGTTAGACCAGCGGTTGGCCAGTGTTTCCTGCATGGGCCAGATATTAAGTATTTCAGGCTTTGCGAGCCAAAGGACAAAACTGAGGAAAATACATAGGCACTCATATAATGAGAGAAAACAAATTTCCACAAATTTTTTATTGATAAAAATTCAAAATATCATAATAATAACCAAGGGTCCAGGCTGGCAGCAGGCAGGGCAGGCACCCCGATCACATACTGGCTCCAGGGCTAGGGCTCCCCTGGCGCCCAGGACAGGGGCTCTTCTCCTTATAAGGTCAAGGTCTACCCCTCCCCACATTGCTGACACCATTGCAAATTCAGCAGCAGGCCTTCCCAAAGGCCACCAGGAAACCACAGGAATCACAGGAATGCAAATGCCCCCAGGAACACTAGCTGCCAGGGTTTGCCTGTTTCCAGGGAGCAGAGCTGAGGGCTCTCCCATTTCACTTTCCAGGCAGGAGGCCACAGACCTCAGTGGAGCTGAGAGCCACAGAGCCTCGGTGCTCCCCACTGGGGAAGTGGCCCTGGGGAGGGCAGTCAGTCAACCGGCTACTTCCTGTAAGTGTAGGGCAGGCCCCTGGCTCCCTCCCCCAGGCCCAGGCCGAAGCCCACACTCCCACCTTCCCTGGACCCACAGAGCATGACTGGTGGCCAGTGAGTCACCTCTGTCTGGCCTCAGAGACAAAAGCAGAATGAGGCTCTGCCACCCAAGTCTCGCCAGCCCGCAGCAAGGCTCCCAGAGGTGCGCGCCCCTCAGCCCTCACCCCTACCCACAAGCTCGGGAGGGCAGCAGAGCCCGGGACCGTACCTTTGTAAGGGTGCACCATCCCCTCCACCACCTGCACTGTGTCATCCCCCTGCAACTGCAGGGACACGTCCCCCACTGCGTCCACCAGCTCCGTGAAGAAGTCCGCAATCTCGGGGCAGTCCTGCAAGAACACGTAGCGGTCCTGGCGGTTGGTGAAGTAGGAGTCGCTCAGGTTTGCGCTGCAGGGAGGAAAGAGGTGGGTGAGGACTCAGGCTGGAGAGGATGCGACAGCTAATGCCCAGGAACAAGCGGGAGCAGGGCAGCAACAGACACGGGTCAGGACCCCACGGCGGCAGCAGACCCTGAGCGTGGCCACTCACACAAGACGAGGCACAAGTGGCATGAGGTGACACAAAGGAGGGAGCCACAGAGTCCCGCCCCTGAGGCAACAATCAGCTGGGAGAAGAATGACATTCATAAAGCCAACTACCCCCCCGGGGCTCATCACCAGGGCCCAAGTTTCAGAATCAAAAGGACCCGAACTGTCATGGTGGCTCTGTGGTTTGTTTCTTCCATGTTCCTGGCTCTGCCTAAGGAAGTCATTCGTCCTCTCTAGTCTCTTGTGCACTAAGTGAGGAAAACACTACATGGGTCCCCACGAGGATGACCTGTGACAGCACACCTAGGCACAGAGGAGTGGCTAGCATCCAAGAAGTGCTCAAGAAGCCAGGGCTCCCTTCTGAGCACCCTGGGTGGGCTTCCATTGGCCACAGCCAGAGCCAGCAGAAGACAGTGAGGCAGTATGACAACTAGACTAGAAACGTATGACCACGTTCCTCCTCTGTGTTCCACTAACCTCCACCCTGGACGATATTAAGGGGAAGCCCTTGAGGGAAGGCAGCTAACTCACCCGCTCAAGATGACATTGTTGTCAAAGAGGTACACTTTAATGTGCTGCAGGCCGATCGTCTCATTAAAGCGCTCAGGGATCAGGAGCCGGAGAAGCCCACGGAGGTTAGGCGTGTGGAAGAGAGAGACGCGGACCTGTTCTGGAAACCTCTGTAACAGCGGGAGCAGCATTGTGCGGGAGTTCTTCCTACCTAAATACAGGGGTGAGCAAAAGAAAAAGGACCGGTGATTCACACCAGAAAAGATACTGTGCCTGCCGGGGAGGAAATGCCTACCATGGGCCCACATTTGCCTGCGTTGCCCATCCAAATCACCCAGAACACCTGGCACCATGGCGAGCCGGAGGACCTCAGACCAAATTCTGCTCTAGACACCAACATGTCTCAGAACAAGACTGGGGCGGTCGGGGCAGCAGACATCTGCCATTTTAGCACCCAGCACCTATTCGCCCTCCTCTCCTGGGAACCATACCCCACCTCCTCCTAGGGGTACCACCCTACTCCACTCTTGGCGTTCCTACTCTGGGTAATGATGGCTCTACCCTCCCTAAACTCACACCCCAGCTCCACAGGAGGGCACCCAGGCCTGGACTGGGCCAGTTAGCACACGCAGAGCCCCGGTGCACAGCCCATGGCAGGCCACTCAAGAAGCTTCGGTCTGACCCTCAGGAAGCAGACTCTCTTCCGATGGACAGAATGTCATGGCCAGATGGGCCTGGGGCTTCCAGAGGCCACCACACGGAGTCTGAGAATAAAGTCAGCCCAAAGGAAGGAGGGCCACGGGTGCCTGGGTGGCTCAGTCATTAGGCGTCTGCCTTTAGTTCAGGTCATGATCCAGGTCCTGGGATCGAGCCCCACATCGGGCTCCCTGCTCGGCGGGGAGGCTGCTTCTCCCTCTCCCACTCCCCCTGCTTGTGTTCCCTCTGTCGCTATATCTCTCTGTCAAATAAATAAATAAAATCTTTAAAAAATAAATAAAACCACAGAAATTTAAAAAAAAAAGGGAGGGTCAGCAGATGGGTCCTGGTGACCAGCCAAACCCCCAGATCATGACCCACCCAAAGCAGGTCAGTCATGGGAGTTGAAAACTGCCTCTTTTTTGCCCAAGTTGTTTTTTCTTGAGCTTCCAGTCACTTGCTACAGAAGGAATGCTGATGGACAACCCAGGCAGTTTGGGGGCTATCTTCAAACATCCTTGCCTTTGCTGGGGGCGGGGCGGGGGGGGAGCGTACTCCTGAACAAGGGCTCTGAAAAAGGAAACGTCAGAGGCAGGGAGTGCACCAGACCCACCTCTTGAGCCCCGTGTGAAGTCCAAGAGGATGGACACCTTGAGGTCTGAAGGGAACTTGGCTTGGAGTGACTTTTCCAGAGTGCTTTCCAGGCAATCTACCTATCAAGGAAAGAACCCCAAAAGAACAGAAGTATAAGACTGAAAAAGATGATTATATATTAAAAAAACGGATTAAGGGGCACCTGGGTGGCTTAGTCAGTTGTCGGCTTGGTTGTCAGCTCAGGTCTTGATCTCAGGGTTGTGAGTTCAAGCCCCACACTGAGCTCCATGCTGGGTGTGGAGCCTACTTAAAAAAAAAAAAAAAGGATCAACTTGCCAGGTAACGACCCCCACCCCCCCCCCACATCCTCTTGGAACACACACATGGACCATGAGCGCTCAAGAGTCAACACCATGAGACTTCTTCTGAGATCAGTCACAGTAACCAGAAGATGCCATGTGGCACCCTCGTCCAGCCGGGCCTCTCAGGAAGAGAGGGTCTGTGGGTCAGAGACATGATACCCAAGCAGTCTGGACCTTGCCACTCTTGGAAAGGCTCTCTAAGACGCGAGCTCTCTCATGTTTCAACAGACAATCCCCACAGCCACACAGCAAACAGTGCCTACACATGGAGAGCACACGGTAAATATTTGCTGAACCAATGAATCCAAGACACAACCTGCCCACTGGCCACTCTCCATGAGCTGGACAGGACATTCTTCTCCCGGAAGAACAAACAGGCTTCCCAAGCTTGCAGCGAAAAGCGTGTCCTGAAGACAGAGGGAGACCTCCCTGCCAGGGAGGGAGAGGAGAGGACAGATGTGCTTCTGCTGACCCCCCTTCCCACCATTCTCTGCACCCGATCCCTGGCATTTCTTAGCTCCTACCTGTGGATGTCCAGACAAGGAGGAACCCAAGAAACACTCAGGCCCACTTCACAGCCTCAGAGTGGAAAGCCATCCCAAGAGTCTCGCCCACACTCACGTTAAGTCAGCCTAGAGACGGCGCCCGCGCACCAGAGCATGCGCTGGACTCACGCCACACGAAGCTCGCCCTGAGCAAACTGGCGGTGTCTGCTCCTTCCCACCCTGCCCATCTCACGACAGGCGACAAGTGTGGTGTGACACCAAGCCCAGGGGGAACAGACAGGCCACCGACCTGGCACCTGACCCCAGCCCGACCTGCGCTTCGGTTCATTTGTCTAATACAGGGTCAGAAAATCTTTTCTGCAAGGGGCCAGGCAGCAAATGCCCGGGGCCTTGGGGGCCAGAGGGTCCCTGTCACAACTACTCAGTTCTGCTGCTGCAGCAAGAGCACAGATGCAGACAACATTCGTGAGCAAGCACGGCTGTGTTCCAATAGAGCTTTATTTACGGACACAGGAATTTGAATTTCACAGGCTTTTCCTGTATCACAATATGCTCCTCCTTTTGTTTTCCAGTCATTTGAAAACGAAAAAACCATTCTTAACCCACAGACCATACAAAAACAGGCAGCGGGCCGTAGTTTGCTGAGCCCTAGACCGGCAGACACAGCAGCCTCGGAACCCCGGTGCAGGGTGGGGAGGACGTGAGAGCGAGGATGAGCGCCGCCCGCCCCCACACACCCCTCACTGGCCCTCCTGACGGGGCCGACCCCCAGCAGCGGCTGTGAGGCGAGGGCCAAGACAAGGCGGCTCAACCCCAACTCTATGGCGCCGTGCGGCCGGGGGTGCAGGGCAATTCACTGCTGCCATGGGGACCACCCCACCTCAAACCTTACCAGTTCCTGTTCCAAAGGACCCGTCCCCAGGTAGAGCGACGCCATCACCACGCGTCTCTTGGCCACCTTGATCTGGCCCTGAAAGAGAAAAAACGAGTCACAGTCATGGCTTCCACAGCTCACTGAGGAAACCTAACAAGTAACACTCCGGGCCCAACTTCTGGTATCTGAAGCTGATGGTAACCATCCAAATAAGGACCCACGATCCTAATTTAAAATACTCCCCCTGGGGCGCCTGGGTGACTCAGTTAAACGTCTGCCTTCGGCTCAGGTCATGATCCCGGGGTCCTGCGATCGGGCCCCGCATCGGGCTCCCTGCCCGGTGGGAAGCCTGCTTCTCCCTCTCCCACTCCCCCTGCTTGTGTTCCCTCTCTTGCTGTGTTTCTGTCAAATTAAAAAAAAATCCTCCCCAAGAAAGACACGACCTAACTGTTCGAGACACAACACAGCCATTGAAAGAATGAAGGATGTGTGACAGTGACCTGACACAATGTCCACAGCGTACTGCTGGGATGGAAGCAGTCGCTGCCCCGGGTGCAAACCACCTGGGGGTGTCACGTGGGGTACGTGCAGGGCACAAGAGCGCGGTCCCTGAGGTCAGAGCAGAGGAGGGGAGTGTGAGAGCCAACGTGCGTGACACTCTGCCCCCGTCCGCACCTACGTGGCTGGGTTTCCCAATGAGCGGGCACGTATTTCCTCCGAAACGCAGAAGGGTCCCCAGGCACAAGGACAGAACAGACCAGCACTCAAAGATGACTGTGTCACCTCAGTCCCAACAGGCAGAGTGCTCTCTCTAGACTTGCTCCAGCGTGGGGAACGATAGACCCCTCCAGGGCTCGAAGCATCCTGCCCCAGGGGGGTGACAGGCATAGAAAGATGGGCAGCATGCCAAAGGTCATGCTCTGGAAGGAGAGGCAGGAGGGCCAGGCCTCGCGGGAGGAGGGAGGCAGAAAGCAGGGCACACACCTGCTTTCTGACCCAGGAGGGATGCGGCACCCACAGCCCACACAGCCTGCACAGGAGGGGTGCCCCAACCACAGAAACACACCAACACGCTGGCACAAGGCCTGCAGACCAGGAAAGCACGAGAGAATGTCCCAAGTCCACCGTCTCCTCTGTTTGGTTATTTGGGAAGCGGATGCCTGCAGGGAACGCCATTACACAGAGGCAACAGTGACTCTGGGAAAAGGCACCTCGGCTCAGGCACTGCAGCGAGGGCTCGCAGGCCAGGCAGATGGCAGGCTGCACTCCCCTCTCAGGGAACAAGGCTGCTCTGTGGGCCCGGGGAAGACACACATCCCACTCAGCGCAATCCCTGCGTCAGAATCTGCCTGGGGCTCAGTTCAAAGGGCAAGAGAGAAGGGCTTCCTCCCAGCCTGCTGGGCCAAACCCTGGGGCCCTTCCTGCCTCCACGGCCCCACCCACGCAGGTGCGCAGCTGGGGATGGCCACGCAGAGACTCAGCCAGTCCTTCACCCGGAGTTGACTAGAACACAAAGAACTGCCTCTGCAAAACCTGTTTCTACAAGCCAAACAGAGAACCAAGTAGGAGCAAAGAGCAAACCACCTTAACATCAGTTCTCCACAAAAAAAGATGCACAGGACAGATGAGCAGTGCAGGGAAGTGGGAGAACACATAAACAGACAGACACAAACACGCACATGCAGAATGCATTCTGGAAAGAGCCAGTCAGAAATTAAGCTAACTGTGGATCTACAGAACAACAGGGCAAAAGGAGAATGTACATGTATTCGAATCAAGTACAGTTCATTCTGCAGAAAAATTAATCTCTACGTGTATTTCCTATTATCTACTACCATTCTGCCTGTCTGAACTCATCATACCTTAATTCAAACATCATTGCTAATTTGAACCCAGAGAGTTCATGTTAACAAAAATTAATCAGCTTCAGGGTGCCTGGGTGGCTCAGTCAGTTAAGCGTCTGCCTTCTGCTCAGGTCATGATCCCAGGGTCCTGGGATCGAGCCCCATATTGGGCTCCCTGCTCCGCGGGAAGCCTGCTTCTCCCTCTCCCACTCCCCCTGCTTGTGTTCCCTCTCTCGCTGTGTCTCTGTCAAATAAATAAATTAAAATATTTTTTAAAAAATTAATCAGCTGGGGCGCCTGGGTGGCTCAGTTGGTTGAGCGGCTGCCTTCAGCTCAGGTCATGATCTCGGGGTCCTGGGATTGAGCCCTGCATCGGGCTCCTGGCTCCATGGGAGGCCTGCTTCTCCCTCTCCCACTCCCCCTGTTTGTGTTCCCTCTCTCGCTGTGTCTCTCTCTGTCAAATAAATGAATAAAATCTTTAAAAAAAAATTAATCAGTTTCAAATTACTTATTCCGATTAGCAGTTTCACCTCAAGTAACTAGATGGGCCACAAACACCTGAGTACTGAAAGCTCAACCCCCCAAATGCAAAGGTGAGCATCTCAGAGAAGGCACAAACTTTAGACAAAGTCACAGGAAAGAACAGGGATCATAAGGCCTAAAACCAGGTGTCCAACTTTTCCAGTGATCCGTAAAGCCTCTTCACCAAACAAGAGAATTCCAACCACTTCCTACACATCAAATCTCATCCAAGGGTCACAGCTGGGTCTTCATTCCCCGTATGCCCCGCCTCCCAAGATGAAACCGCTATGTTGGAGATGTTTGCAGGGGCAGGGGTGTGTCGTGCCGTGACTAGAATAAGGTTCCTTTCTCCCCAGACATCGTTAGCAGGGATGCCCACCCGCCCTCACTAACCTCCCTTCCAATGGAACCGACGGAATCATCTGTCCATAAGAATCAAAATCTAGGAGCTGCCCCTCACTGCCCACCCACTCTGAGCTACTCTACCTGAGACGTTAGCCATGCAGAGGAGCCTCTGATGACGGCACAACTCAAGCATTTGTGAGGCTGGAAACCTAACAGGGAGAAGAACCCACAAGCAAGAAGCCGAGCAGCCATCAGAAACTTCCAGAACAGAAGGCACTTCTGCTCAGGACTCACCCAGCCTCAGGCCCCCAAGCCTCTAACTCCAGCGTCCATCCCTCTCTCCCGCGGACATAACTTACCTTCATGAGCTCAAAAAACTCCGCCGGGGAAGAAAGCACCCTGACGTGGGAGCTGGAGACCCCGAACTCTGGGACCAGGTTTCGGATCCACTGGAACCTGTGCACACCCTCTGGACACAGGCAACAAGGAGGGGAGGTGACTTGGGGGACAGTCGGGGACAGCAAAGGAGCCAACAGCAGCCATGGTGACCTGGTTAAAGAGACACGCAAAGGGTCATACTTCTCCAACACTTCCTCAGAAGTCTCTCTCAGCTCCGGTGGGGGGACAGAGGGGAACGGAAATTTTTTTTTTAACCAATTTCCGATTCTCTAGACCATTTTAAGTGAGCCCAAGTCAAACTCTGCCAAAGGGCTTTTCCTTCAGCCCCTACTAATTGAGCAACTTGAGAAGTGCCAACGCCTACAGCTAAACCCCAACTTGCAGTCGGCTCCAGAGAGTTCCAAATCTAGAGCAGCCACAAGTAAACTCACGGAAGCCACCACACGGGTAACGCCGGGCTGCCGCACCAAACCCCTGCAGAAAGCCACTGGCGGCCACCTGGAGCCAGGGCGAGTCTGGGATGAGGGTGACCACTGCGACCCAGGCCCCCAGCTACAGGGCTGTGGCAATAAACGAGGCTTTTATTTAGGGAAGGGCCCAGAATAACTAAGTTTTCTCTTGAATACTCGGCTGTGGAGAGAAGAACTGGAGGAAGAAGAGCCTGGGGGAAGGGGGCACCATCTCGGCAGCGGCGAGAATTGCCCCCTCAGCCCTGGACACGTCGTCCTCGGGGCTCACGCCACATAAAGCTGCACCCCTTGGCCCCCGCAGCCGGCTCCACTCCACTTAGGCAGAGACAGCAGCAACCAAGGTCCTGCCCATGGAACCACACATCCGCTGCCCACCAGCTGCCACCCCCCCATTCCGTGGGGACCAGGGAGGGGCAACACACCCAGAGCCCCACACAAGCCCGGCCCTATTCTCAATTCCAGCAAACCGCGGCAGGAAAATCCTCTGCAGTGCGTGCCCTTCCACTGCAGCTCTGAGAGGAACTCGGGAAAGGGCGCTTGCGCACCCCAAGGCCTGAAGGGTCACAGATTCCAGGAAGATGACTTCATTCACTTGCCTCATGATAAAGCGCAGAATCTTCCCAGGGCCCTGCAAACGTCCCTACACAGACGCCAGATGGCCCACAGCTGTGCTTCCCAGAAAGCCCACTGGTCTGTCCCAGCCGACTCACTGCCAAGAAAACTTTAGTCAACGGTTGGAGGTAGCAGCTCTCTAGATCCTGGGAAGCCGGGGGCTGGCCTGGGGCCCCACGGTGCAGAGTGGGCAGAGCAGCTATGCTTTCTCGCTGTTTCAGAGAGGGGGTGACGGCACTCAGGGGGACCAGCTTGCTAAGGTTCTCTGGCTTCCAGGCGATGAGCAGCAGCTTGCAAATGAAAGGCTTAGATGCGTAAACTAGGGATTGCTGCCTCGATTTCCCACACTGTAGGCCTCATTCCTGCTGTGCTCAAAGCTACCTTCCAGGAGGAGAGGGAAAGATCCTTCAGTCCAATGGAAAACCACGAGACAATGGGAAAGTCTGCACAACACTCTATCAATGTGAAGCCCCAGAGGGGGCTTAAAGTCTAATATCCATTAATTAAACATGGTCTATTTGAGGTGGAAAACCCCACAGCAGCGCCACACCAACGGATCTCCCAGCCTCACGGCACTTACCCCTCTCAGCCCGTATGGAAAAGAACCAGAGCGACCGCTAAACCCCCCCCCACCACAACCACGCCGTCAGTCCCGCATCCTTCCCCTGGGCCAGGAGACTCCGACGGGCTCCCCAAAAGGAAGCTGCGGAGACATATCCTCGGCACACAGTGACCCAGAGAGGGCAAGTGGAGGCTCGGGCTGCGACCCCAGGCCTCGTGCGAGCGCTGTTCCGCCCTGTGGGGGCCACAAGGGAAGAGCAGCCCGGCCCCCCACGAACCTGGCGACCTCACACGCTTACACACCTGAAACCATCTAAGAAGGACGAAGGGGAGAATGCCACCACGAACTCGAGGTCGAAATGTGCAGCATGTGTGCTTCCAGTAACAGGACCGGGGGCTGGTGGCACCGAGCAGCGGGGGAGGCCTGAGGACACCCTCCCCGGGGCGGTGAGGCAGGGCGAGCGGAGGGGCTGCTCCAGGCAAGGAGGGGGCGGAGCAATTTAAGCCGTGGGCGCAGGCGAGCACCGCCATCCACGGGAAAGCCCAGGAGGGTCCCCACAGCCAGTCCAGAGGACGCACGGACCCAGGGCCCACCGTCAGCCCCACCTGCCCTGGAGAGGCACCGGGCAGGCTGCGGCGGGCCGGGCCCAGGGCCCCGGGCGGCCGTGGGCAGGCCTCGTCCCTGCGCAGGCCTCGTCCCTGCCAGGCAGCTCTCCCTGGGAATGCTCCGCCAGGGCCTCCGTCCAAGATTTGTTGAGGGCTTTTTTATGTTGGCTTCCTGTTTCATCTGTGTACTGACAGGTTTATTTTTGCTAGCGAGGAGGAGGAGCTGAAAGCCAATTAGGTGCAGGGAGTCGCGGAGGGGGAGACCCAAACCTAAGCCGCAGTTTTAGACGCCCGAAGAGGAAGGCGCTCCGAGAAGGAGCCGAGCGTTTTCTGAAGGTCCCCCCAGTGACAGCACGGGCGTGGGGGAGACCACACCTGGGCGGGTGGTACTCAAAATCTAACTGGAGCGCCTCAGCCGGGCCAGAAGCAGAAAGGCCCAAGTCCGCTCAGGGGCTCATTTTTTTCCCTTCGCCTCAGCCAGAAGCCCCTGGGGGGTTAGTTCCTGCTTTCCACAACCTAACTCCTGGGAATCTTCCCAGAGAAGGTTGCTCCCGGGGCTGGCAGCAACCCCCACCCCCGCACAGTCACCCCAGTCTCCAGGGGCGACCACCTGCACAGGCAAGTCCCCTCACCCCAGGGAGGCTTACTAAGAACCCACACGTCCCAGGTCAGGAACCAAAGCCCCGAGAGATCTGAGGAGCTGTGGTTACTTCACCAAAAAAGCAGAGCCGTGTCACACATGCCATTCAGAGAACTAAACCGGCACACACACACAATTTCCACATCTAGACCTGGACTCCCCTGAATCATCTTTCTAGGACCATCCAGCTCCCGTTTCTGGTTACAAAGAAGAGGAAGTGGTGGGGGGCAGGGGACCAGATAATAGCTTCTGCCGACTCAGGAATATCATGGAAGTTTGGAGAACAGGGCCAGGGCAAGCGCCTAGGGACGCTCAGGCAAGCCGGTGGCAGAGGCGGCAACGGCAAACACTGCAAACCGGTCCCCAGCCGACAGTTCTAACGGTGAAAGGAACCAGCGGGCTCTGTGAGGGCAGGCTCCAGCCACCCATGGGACACCTGACTCTGAGGTTCAGCCACAGGATTTAAGGCTTCCCGTGGAATCTGCAAAATCTACACTGGGGAGCAGGCTGGGTCTGAGTGCTGAACACCCCTGGCCTGGGGCCCTTCCTCTACCCAGGGAGAGACCTGTGCGGATGGGGTGATGGCAAGGCTTCAGGGTGACTCTAGCACAAGCAGCATGAAGGGAGGGAGGCACGGAGGGGAGGGAAGTTTCTCCCCACCATCTCTAAGAGAAATCCACATCTGGATTGCCTTGACTAAGGATGCTCTTGTCCCTGAGCCCCTGGATGGGGTCCACCACTAAGTGAAGACAGTGAAAGCCTACCTGACCCCCAGGGCAGTCCTGGTGGGACAGGGCAGCCCACCCCTCCTGCCAGGCATGGGAAGGCAGTGGGACTTGAGTTCAGAATAATAAGCCACTTGGAAACAGAGCAAAAGAGCCACTGAGACACGACCAAACACAGCTATTGACACAGGGAGCCTCAGGGGAAAGAGAAGGTATTTCTCCTTTTTGTGGGGAGATAGGAGTTTTCCATTTCACCAAACATCTTGAAGCTGCGTGTGCCCCATGGAAAAATACTGGCACACCTTGCATTTTTCCTTTGTCTGGATGTGCAACAATGTGCCTGGAGGTCCAACCAAGCTCTGTGGCCAGTGGTGAGATGCCAATAAAGAAAGGCAGGGGCACCTGGGCGGCTCAGTTAAGCATCTGACACCTGATTTCAGCTCAGGTCATGATCTCAGGTTGGTGAGATCAAGCCCCATGTCAGGCTCCATGCTGGGTGTGGAGCCTGCTTAAGATCCTCTCTCTCTCTTCGTCTTCCCACCCCCCACCTCCCTCTCTTAAAAAAAAAAAAAAAAAAAAAGATGATGAAGAAGAAGAAATGGAAAGGCAAATACTAGATAATTACACCCAGGTCTACACTTTACCTTTACACATCCCCTCCAAGGCCTCTCCCCCTCAGAGGACACAGGTGTGATACTCAGGGGCCGCAGAGTGTCACGCACCACCCAGTGGGGGAAAAAAAAGTAAGCTGGCCAACCTCTTAGGGTCTTTTCAAAAGGGGGCACCTTGGGCTCTGAACAAAGAACACAGTGATGTGGGAGGACCATCTTCCTACACGAAGCAAAAATCCTCAACAGACAGTATGGAAGTTCTACCCTCTGTCCAGTACCATACTCGGGGCATTAACTAAGTGGCCCCTGCTATGGGCTCTGTCATGCTCTGAATCCATGGGCTCTTCTGGAACTATAGGATAAGATTCGTGGTACAAGCTTTGTGGCTTGGGTCCCATCCAACTCTGTACAAAACGATGAAAAAAGGAGTTCTTAAAAGAAACTAAGTTCGGGGCGCCTGGATGGCTCAGTTGGTTAAGCGACTGCCTTCGGCTCAGGTCATGATCCCGGAGTCCCGGGATCGAGTCCCGCATCGGGCTCCCTGCTCAGCGAGGAGCCTGCTTCTCCCTCTGACCCTCCCCCGTCTCATGTGCTCTCTCTCTCTCTCATTCTCGCTCTCTCAAATAAATAAATAAATCTCTAAAAAAAAAAAAAAGAAACTAAGTTCTGTGGACTGCAATATTTTCAGAAATTACTTTTTAAGAAAAACCCACCCTCCCCCCTCAGTCATGAACTTTAAACTTAAACGTCAGAAAGTGAGCTAAGGAGAAAAGAGTAACAGTCACAGCACTTCCTGAGAAGAGCTCAACAAACTACGTGAAGGAACCATACTTCCTGCGTCCCTGGCAGCAGGCGGCCCTTCCTGACTAACGCAACACCAAGTCCAAGAAAGGGAAGTGAGTGTGAATTCCCGTAGGTTACAAAAGACCAACGGCCCACTGAACTCCCACAAGAAGTCCAGCATGGGAGGCCAGGCTACCAGCATCTGACTACATGCTGACCAGATGACTGTCCTCTTGACTTGCCCAAAAGGAAGTCGATCACATCCAGGGGCCAGAAAGTTAACATAACCCACAATACACCTTGGGTGGCAAAGCAAAGTGCCTGACGGGAACCAATCACATGTTCTACTAATCCAAAGGCTTTGACCAACCGTACTTCCCAGCAGCCTTGAAAAGAACTCGTTTACATGAATCAGATCACATGTTTACAAGTGGATTATCTATCAGAACACTTTAATCCCAGGCTAGCTGCTATCTCTCTAGGAGCACACAACTGACTGACCCAGCCTAATTCATCACCAGATGCAATGTGTTCAGGGGATACTCATATTAATATGAACTCAATAAAGCTACAGTTTGGGGCGCCGGGTGGCTCAGTCGGTGAAGCATCTGCCTTTGGCTCAGGTCATGATCCCAGGACCCTGCGATCCAGTCCCGCCTCGGGCTCCCTGCTCAGCGGGGAGCCTGCTTCTCCCTCTGCCTGCCACTCCCCTGCCTGTGCCCGCACTCTCTCTATCAAATAAATAACATCTTTAAAAAAATAAAATAAAGCTACAACTTAAAAATCTGTCTGTTGTAAATCTTATTCCAATCCCTGCAAGATCAAATTTGAATTACTGGGAGAAATTATGCTTTGATTCTAAATATCCCCCTCCCACCCGTTCTACTACTATAAATAAGCCAAGAACTGGCTCTACTAAACTCTAACAAGCAAGAAGCATCCCAAAGTTCAAAGAAGAAGTAATTTCTGGAAACGTGGTGGTCCCTCAGAGCGGAAACTACTAACAAGCTGAACTGGAGTGTGCCGCCCTGTCACTATGACATCAGACATCTAACTGAAAGAACAGTCTTCTGGTTGTCGTCTCCCTCGAATAACTCAGGGAAGTTAGAAGCCCCTCACCCCCTCACCCTGACTCACTCACACACACACCTCGAAGAGAAAACAGGACTTGAGTTTCAATAATAAAGCCCTTTCCGCACATAGAGCTCAACCTGAAAAGCGTTCGTTTGGGTTTTTTAGAGAAGGAGGCCACAAAGAAAATACGTCCGTCTAGGGCAGGCAAGCTCAAGATCAGGAACTCCTGCCCTCCTGACACATTTCCCACTCAGTCCCATCTACTCCAAATGAGTCAATTCCGTGGAGTCTGAGGACTCCTAAACACCACCTCAAGGTGCCGTCTCCCCGTCCCCGAGCTCCAGATCTGTCAGTCAGCTGCACATGACACCTCCACTCAGACGCACCTGGATCCTAGTTAACACGCCCAAACTCACCTTATCGTCACCCCCCCAAGCCCAGTCCTTTCTTAACCCTGTTGTAATGATGTGTGACTCCATCCATGCAGTCACCCAAGTCCCCCTACACCTCCCCCACCAGAGCTGACTCTAATCCCTTCCACTCTGCAACACCTCAGGCCTAGACCACCATCAAAGGAAACTGAACAAGCAATCTCAGAGCTTGCCTCCCTGGGTCTCAGTCCAGAGGACAAGCTTGCTCCCGGCTCCTCCCTCTGCTTCCTCCCATCCCTACTCAGTACCCCCAGTCGGCTCCTGGAAATGACTTGAGTACCTGCGGCACCTCAGAACTGCCTTCCACCTTTGCTGCTACAATCATCAGCCCACACCACTCACCACCCTTCCCTGAACACCAGCTCCCCCTTCTTTACCCGGCGTACTCCTACACTCCAAAACACAGCTCTGAGATCACCCCCACCAGGAAGCCTTCTGTGACCTCCTGCTGTGCCTCTCAGGTGCTGCCATGACCTTCCACCTCACCTTACTATTACTGCCAGCTTATGGGTCTGAGCATCTTGAAGATGGGGCGAGGTCTTTATCTTTGCTTCCTTGGTACCTAGCACAGCAGTGCTCTACACACGCATGCTGAATAAAGGAATGAGCCCAGAGGTCCATAGTGATGATGAGTCAGATGCCTGCTCCAGAGAAAAACAACAGCATTTCTAGATCACTAATTGGAAGTAATTTTAAGTAGCATTTTCTGTCACTGTGGCTGTCTCTGTAACAAAGAAACCACTGCAATGAAAGAACCCTCTCTCCACCCCTCTCGTTAGCCACGAGGGTTCATCAGGTACTCCAACAGGTGACTCAGATTGACAAGCTAAAATCTGACAAAGTCTAAGCTCATGACTACACAGAACTATTATCAACGATCAGAGTTACAAGAAACCACACCATTCAGGGAATGAGGAGTTGTGAGGTACAACTAATGGAGGAGAAACGAAAGTCAGCAGCCAATATAGGATGAATGGCCATACAGACCAGAGAAACCCCAAACACCAAGCCACAGAGTCGGGTAAATGTGCAGACCGAATAACCGAATAAGGCAAGAGGAAGGGGGTAAAAAAAAAAAAAAAGGTCAGAAAGCTACAGCGTTGTAACAGCATTGGTCAAAGCACTTATCTTCAGTCCTAGCAAACCATTCTAAGGATTATAAAACACAAATTTCTTTTTTTTTTTTTAAGATTTTATTTATTTTTGAGAGAGCGAGAAAACATGAGCAGGGGAGGGAGGGGTAGAGGGAAAAGCACACTCCAAGGGCTCAATCCCAGGACCCTGGAATCATGACCCGAGCCAAAGGCAGAAGTTTAACTGACTGAGCCACCCAGGCGCCCACAGATTTCTTTAAAACACAAAACTTGGTGGCTGGGGGGATGGGGTAAATGGATGATGGGCATTAAGGAGGACACGTGATGTGATGAGCAGTGGGTGTTATACGCAACTAATGAATCAATGAACACTACATCAAAAACTAATGATGTACTATATGTTGGGCTAATTAAATTTAAATTAAAAATAAATAAATAAATAAATAAATAAAACAAAACACAAAACTTGTGTTTAAGTGAGTTTCTGGTTTAATTGTTGACCCAGAGATACAACTCTCTCTCTCTCTCAGCTTCATCAAAAAGAAATATGGGGTCACACCTACCGCATCCATTTACAAAAAAGGACTTCGGGGAATCAGTTTAGACTACTCCCACTGCCACACTGCTCTTCTCCCCCCACCATTGGAAAGAGACACTCAAGAGAAACGTCTTTTTCAAAAGAATTTGTGGCGACTGCCCCAACATCCCTTAGTAGTTAATTCCAATGGTAAACAATTAACAACGAAGTGGTTTTTGTCGTTTAAACACATACAGGGAAATGACAAAATTGCCTGAACACATCATCTTTGAGGAGAGAACATTTCTTGAAACCTTAAACCAAGTTTCCCAGTGGTTTGATGCCAAGACGTAGAAGTCATCTGATTTCACCACCCACTGCAACGGCCAGGTCTTGGCTAAGCACCAACGACAGAAAACGCAGAGGCCGCCTCTTCCCCGGCCCGGCCCCGCCCCCACCTGGCTTCGCTGGTGGGAAACTTAAAGCCATTCTGATCAGCAAGCTTCTCAAGGGCTCCATACTGATGCTATCACCTAAAAGTTACCCTGAACCAAAGTCGAATTTCTGCTGAAAATCATGCACCGTAACCCACTGTAACAGTATGAAGCAAGTTCCTTCCCACAAGTAGAAACAGCACGCACGACCGGACCACAGATCTGTGCACGAAAGCCAGGAGGTCCGACTTCGCCCAAGTAGCGCAGATAAAATCTAAGATAATGCAAACTCTTCTAAAGGATGCACGTCTAAGATCTGATTTTTTTTTTCTTTAAAGGGTCAAGTGTAAGGCTTGAGTCTCTCTGATAAGAAAACCATCTGCACCCAAGAAATCTTTTTTTTTTTTTTTCCCTGTAACATCAGCAATAACAACAGGCCTCTTGGGTCAGCATGTTCTTGGCAAATGTGGACTCTGAAAGACCGCTGCCTGAACAAACTGCTTCAAAGCCGCCTCCACCACTTACATAACTCACTTCAGCACCTTTCCAGAACACAGGCCCTTGAAAAGTGTGAAGGGGGTTCCGAGTGGTCCCCCCTCCCTGGCCTGAGAGTCCCTGGCTCAGGATTGCTTCACAGCCCTGTCCCGCAGGATGTGCGAAGCGCCACACGCACACGATCCCCGCCGGGCTGATTCACCCCGGCCGAGCCACCCGGCAGCCAGGACCGGCAAGGAGAAGATCTCCCCTCGGGACGCAAGCGGCGTCTCGCGCCACAGACCCTCCAACGCCCGCCGCCGGGGCCCCGGAGCCCGCGCTCGGTTCCCGCCCGCCCCGCCCCCCGCGTGAGCGCAGTCCCGGCGCGGAAGGGAGGCAGGGCCGCGGCCGCGCCCCCGCCCCGGCGGGCCCCGCCGCCTCTCACCTCCCGCACCGGCGGTCCCGGTTCCTGCCCAGACGGTCGGACAGGCGCCCGAGGAGCGCGGCCAGCCCCGGGCGGCCAGGCAGCAGGCCCAGCAGCCGCCTCCAGAGCACCGGCCCCGCCGCCGCCGCCGCCGCCGCCGCCGCCGCCGCCATGGAGACTCGGCGCTTCCGCTTCCGGCGCGCAAGAACTTTATTGACAGCGGCGCTCGCGGACACGGGAGGGGGCGGGGCGGGCGCAGGTGTGCGGCGGCGCGCAGGGCGCAGGCGCAGCGGGCTGAGCTTCTGGCGTCCCACCCTCGCACCTCCGCGCTCCTGAGCCTGCTGGCCTCGCGCCCAGCGGGTCACGACCAGCGCCGAAGCTCGCGGGCGGGTGCGCGGGGCCGGCCACGGAGCGTACGGTGAAAGGAGCACCTCCTGTAGCGGATCTTCGGAAGGAAGACGTTGCAGGGTCCTGAGGGCGGGGGGGCGGGGCGGTGGAATGACTCTGATACGAAACATGGGGTTCCTCGGCTGACCCACACGGACTGAGACTTGGGAGCCGCTAGAGCGGTGGGAGATCGGCACATCCTACTTGTCCTGTCCCAGCGGGGTGTTGTGAGGGTTCAAGGAATGCAAAACATTCCGCATTCCACGTTCACCCAGGTGTCCCAAGGCAGTCAGTTACACGCGCCCTGCAAGAACGTTCATCTTGGCATCGTTCATGATACCAAAAATGTGGAAGCAGGGGCGCCTGAGGGGCTCAGCTGGTGAAGCGTCTGCCTTCCACTCGGGTCACGATCGCATGGTCCTGGGACTGAGCCCCGCATCGGGCTCCCTGCTCCGCGAAGGGCCTGCTTCTCCCTCTCCTTCTGCCGCTCCCCCTGCTTGTGCCTCTCTCTCTCTCTCTCTCTCTGTCAAATAAAATATTTAACAATAACCAAAAAAAAAAAAAAAGTGGAAACAATCAACAGTGGGGAAGTTGGTGAAATAGTGAAATAAATAACGGTGCATCACTATGTTGGAAGACTGTGCATCCGTAAAGAATTACGTCCCAGAAGAATGTTTAATGACATGAAGTGTAAAATCCAAATGTCCAAAGAGTAGTATAGAGCTTATCTCATTGGGAAAATTAAAAATTGGAGGGAGTATTGTGTACGGACAGACTGAAAGTAAATACATCAAAATGCTAACATTGTCTATTTGGTGCTATTCAAAAATTTCCAAGTAGTTTACAAGCAACAAGCATTTCAGATTGTTTTAATTTTTCCTTTACGTTTAGATAGCGTTACAAACACAAGGTGGAATTTGATTCAACTCTTCCGAGTTAGAAGTGGTGAATCATCAAATTTCCTAATTTCCAGTAACTAGAATGAGACCATCCATTGCATGATTCCATTTTTGCACAGCTCCTGGGACACGGGGTGGTTGCAGAGTCAAGTTGCTGAATGCCTGCACCATGATGCTCAGTGGTGACCACAGGAGCATCCTACCCATCCTGAAAAAAACTGGCAGTTTCTTTTTCTATGTGGTGATTGCTGGGTAAGGTATTAAGTGAGACAAACAACCGCAGTACTGTCCCATTGGGAATTTCTGATCTAAAATAAATTGTACTGGGGCACCAGGGTGGCTCAGTCGGTTAAGCGTCTGCCTTCAGCTGGGGTCATAATCCTGGAGTCCCTGGATCGAGCCCCAAGTGGTCTGTCCGTCTGTCCATCGGGCTTCCTGCTCAGCAAGGGGTCTGCTCCCTCTCCCTCTGCTCCTACCCCTGCTCATGCTCCCACTCACACTCTCTCTAATAAATAAATAAAATCTTTAAAATAAAACAAAATAAATCAGACTAACACACGGTGTTATTACAGCATGGTAAGTTAAACTAGTAAGTATCTTCATTACGTATAAACAGCAAGCAATGACCCAGTCGCTTCTGAAGCCACATAGCTAGAGCCTCTGGCCTTCATGTCTGTTTTGAAACTGTCAGAGGTACAACCAAAACAAGGCAACCGTGACTTTGCCCTAAGACGTGCACATTGAGAAGTTGCAAAAATTTTAAATAATGGTTTTCAGAAATTGAGCAATCTTTTTTTTTTTTTTTACACGATGACAACATAAACACTTTCCACCAGGAGATCGCATCTGGGCGGGTTCGTGGGAGCAAGCAGAAGAGGTAAGACACTCTCAGGTGCCACAGGCGGCCCAGAGAGGAGGCGTGGGAGTGCCCCAAGGGGCTTGGAGGGCCGGCAGTTAGGGCAGATACCACTACTAATGCTGGGCTTTCCGCTCACACCTTGATGACCCCGGACCAGAAGGCACTTGCCCCCTGAAACTCCCCGGTGGCTTGAAAGCCCATCTGCAGAGCCCCCCACCCCACCCCACCCTCCTGCCCTCACCCACCGCCTTCTGGTTAATCTCACTGGCTCCTTCCCGAACAGGAGGTGCCAGGGTTAGAATGGCAGAGTTGATGGGACTGATGACAGATACCAGGTCTTCCCAAACGGAAAAGGAAATGCATTCATTGGAAGGAGGGTTGACGTCAGGGAGTGGTGGGCTTGCTGCCCCTGATAGCAAGGCTGTTCTCCCGGGCAGGAAACATCAGGAAATCCTGAGCCGAGGGCCCGGGCCTCACTGTCTGTGATTCACACCCGAACCGAAAATCTTGTCAATGCGAGCGGAAAGCCCCTCCTCCCGGAGCCTACTTTGTGCGCAAGGGTCTCAGCCACAGGGCTGTTGGGAAATGCAAGGAGGGGGAGGTGTGCCCGTCCATCATCTCCCTCCAGCGATGAGCAACTCTGCCGCTGATCAGTTCCTTCGGAGAAGCCCACTCTTGTTTCATAGGGAACGTAGCTTAGGGACGAGGACGGGATGAAGCCAGCCTTGGGGTCTCTGCCTCCATTCCTCCACTTGGTCACTGCCCAGCCTCACCAGCCTGCCTTTTCTCAATCCCTCAAGCCCACCCCCCCCAAGCACACGCACACACACACACACATACACACACACAACACACGTTGCCGCCTGAGGATCTTTGCTTAGTTGTTCTATCTGCTCACAGCTCCTCTCATCCTTCTGAGCTCTGTGCTTCCCCTACAAACACCTCCTGGCCCCATTCATTCTGCCTATTACATACTGTGATCTAATCTCATTTATTGGTTTATTGTTCTGTGTGTGTGTGTTTATCAAAGTACAGTGGACACACAATGTTACATTAGTTGCTGGGGTACAACACAGTGATTCAATCTCTCCATTATACTTTGTGCCCTGCTCCCCACAAGTGTGGTTACCACCTGGCACCATACAACACTATTGCGACACCATCCCCTGCACTCCCTATGCTCTGCCTTTCAGCCCCACGACTTACCCGTTCTATAACTGGCAGCCTGTATCTCCCACTCCCCTTCACCCATTTTGCCCATCTTCCCACTCCCTGCTATGCATTTTGTCTCCCTGCTCCTCACCCCCCAGAATGGGTGCCCCTAGCGCCTTGTGTGCTCTGAGCACCCCAAACAGGAGGACCTGCCAACAGAAGCGGGCTCGGCCCACCCCTGTTGAATGATCGCACATGAGCAGGTGGTGAGCTCTGGAGCTTCCCGGCTGTGGGTCTGTGTTTCTCCACCACGGGGGGAGAAACGGTGATTTAGCCTCCTGGTAATTTATTGACCTGCTGCCACAGGTCAGTTTGCAAACCTGGCTGCTCAGGTCTACCTTTGGGGGCTGGTTTACCTGAGCCCTCAGTCTCCCTTCAGGCCAACAGTGCTTTCTCTGCCTTCATTTTCCCTGAGATATACTCTGAGCTTTCCCAGTCCTTGATGCCCTTCCAAACTAGGACCTGACACCAACCCTCCCTGGCATAAGGCAGGCTTCGGTTCCTCCCGAGCAGGGGCTGGCTAATGCTTCCTTCAAGGGTCCGAGAGTAGACACTTTACACTTTGTGAGCCCAGTGGCCTCAGTGGCAACAGCCCAATCTGGTAGAAAAGCCGCCGTGACCAAGGCTAACGAGCGTGGCTGTACTTCCAATAAAACTTTATTGTGCCTCGGAAGACATCTTTTCTCGTGGCCGGGTAGCAGGTGGGAGCCCTGCCAGGGTCTTCCTGCACCAGGGACCTGAGGTGGCTGGGGCTGGGGGGAAGCCCAGAGAAGCTGAAGGTTGTGGAAAACAAATTTGCCAGGCACTGAAGCTCAAAACAGCCATTTCCAGGGTAGGGGTGGGGAGCTGGTCAAGGTTCTTGTATATATCATTTAAACTTCTCAGTGTTGAAAATCTTGTCATCTGCAAAACAAAACACCTATTGCTCAATGTGCTCCCTGCCTCCCTGCCTCAAAGAGAGGTCCGGGATAATCTGGCATTTCATCAGCAAGAAGCCAGGGCCCCAATTTCTGGAAATGCCTCCTGGGCGGAGCATGCTGGTTTGTTTCTGTGTCGCTAGCTCTCAGTTTCAGGGGAATCTCAGCCTCCTGTGGCCTGGAAGGCAGCCAGCGCCACCCCAGCGAGGAGCTGCTCGCCTCCTCCTGATGGAGCAGTCCCGCGCGGCGGGAATCACGGAGGTCCATGGCCAGTTCTGTCCCAGGGAACCCCGGGCTCGCTGGGTCCTGCCTGGGTAGCCAAGGCGAGCTGCTGGGGGCTCCCTGGCAGAACCCCACCCTGCGCTGCTTCTCTCTGCCTGGCCCCAGGGGCAAATTGAAACAGGAGGCTGAAAGGCTACATGTGCCCCGGGCCTGGCATGCGAAGCCCGCTGGGGATAGGTCTGGCTTGATGAGATGAGGCCAAATCAGACCAGGCCCAAGCAGGTGGGACTCTCAGGACCAGGCCTGATTTATTTCCAGTGACTCGGAATTTAGGAAAGAGACTCAAAGTAAATCCCCCAACGTCAATCACCTTTCTTGCCCTTTAACCTAGAGAGGGGAGGCGGGAAGACAGAGGCCAGGTGGGGTTGCTGCGTCAGTGCCTGGGGTTCCTGGTAGGGAGGGGAGGCCAGTCCTGGGGGTGGCCCTGTGCTGAGCTGGAGAGCCCATGTCCCATCTAAAGGGCCAGTGGAGACCTGCCAGAATGTAGACCCAATGATGCCAATCATCCAATTTTTCCAAAGAAAGCCCCAGATTCAGATGTGAATGTGAAATTTCCAGATTTTAATATGTTGTCTCAAAAAAATTTTGGGGGGGCGCCTGGATGGCTCAGTTGGCTAAGTGTCTGCCTTCAGCTCAGGTCATGATCTCAGGGTCCTGGGATCGAACCCCACATCAGGCTCCCTGCTCAGGGGGGAGCCTGCTTCTCCCTCTGCCTCTGCCCCTGCTTGTGCTCTCTCTCTCTCTCTCAAATAAATGAATAAACAAATAGTCTTTAAAAAAATTATTTTTAGTTCTGTGCAATCCAACCAATGCATCTATGGGTCGTGTTCAGCCAATAGTTCACCACTTCACACGTCTTTGGTCTATAAAAACATATCCTAGGCACCATGGGAGGACAGGGTAATAGTAGAAGATCACAGTTCATCTGTTTGTACCTTTCGATTGTATTACCTCTTCATAAAACACATTTTAAATTTCGAAGTTCCAAAATTCAGAGAATGTACCTGACCCATCTCTCAGGGGTTTAAGGGAGTATGATACTCTCATTTTGTCTGCTTGTAGCTGCCTCAGGTGGAGCTTGGAAGCAGGGAGCTAAAGCTTTTCATAGGTGGGAGGGAGAGAGAGGCAGAGGGAGCAACATAGAAGATGCTCAGCGGCAGAGCCCAGGCCCCCAGACACTGGCGGTGCCCCGGGCCTAGGCTCTGCTTGCTCCTGGCACCCACAAGCTGGGAAACTTGGGGAGGTCAGGTGACCCCTCCAGACCTCAGCTTCCCATCATACTGCGTGTGTCACTTCCTCAGGGAATCCCCTCGGCTGCCCCCCCATAGATGCGGTCTCCCCATAATATGCTCACACAGACCCTCCCCCCAGGACTTTTCCTTTATAGTACTTAGTGCAGTCAAAATTAATTAATCATGACATCAATTGTGGGGGAATCTTGTCCTTCTGGAAAGAATCTAAACTTCATGAGGACCCAGACTGATAAATTCCAGGCACCCTGCTCAATCTTTGACACATAGTAGGTGCTCAATAATTATCTCTTAAAGGAACAAATGAATGAGTGAGTGAGTGGTTTTGTAAAAATAAGTCTTGCAAGAGCAAGAAGTGACTCTGGGTAGGCTTATCGACCCCAGAAATCTGGACTGCCCCTAGCATTTTGTTTACAAATAGAGGGGGCTTATGAAATCCTGGGGAGGGGGCAGTACGAGTACCTGCGTTAAGAACTCTGAACCATGCAATGTGAGGCCAGATGAGTGCAGCATGAGCAAAGCAAGAAGTGGGAAGGAACGACGTCATGCTTTAGAATCTCACCTCTGTTCCTGATAGATACTCTACCTCCCACTCCTTCCAACGCACTTCTCTGCCCCTGTGGCTGGTTCCAGACCTTGGGAGCCAGAGAGAGGGTGTATCATTTCCCGTTTGACCTGGCCCAAGATTCAATGCCTGACAAAGTGCCTGTCAGTGTGTGCTTCACAATGTGGGGGAATCAAGGACCTTCTTAGTGCTGTCACACCCCTGGATGGGGCATTTAGGAGGTCCCCGTGGAGATCTCGCCACTGGAGGGAGCTCTGTGCAGGCCGTGGGCTATCAGCTCACGCAGGTGAGTTGGTGAGCAACGCCTGACCCCAGAACTCCATGGGTCGGGGGCTCCGAGCCGCCTTGCTCCGGGGGCCCAGCCATCTGGTTTACTGTAGGCCTTGCACCCAGGGGTCCTCCACCAGCCCTCGGGCGTCTGGGGCCCAGGGCAACAGCTCCCGGGAGCCAGCCTCACTCGTCACCCCCCTAGCCAGGCTCTCCTTCTCCTGGGCACTGCCACTTTAGCTCTGGGCGCCGGGCCAGGCCTCACTTGCATCGCAGCCCAGATGGTTCACCACGGCCTCTTCCCAGAACTGCCCGCTGCCTGGGTGTCTGTTCCTGAGTGCGGGCGCGGGCACAGTGGCTGCTTCAGGGCCAATGGAGACTATTCCCATCCTAGCCCCGGACAGAGTGGGGTTTGTTGGTTTGGGGTCAAAAGAGACAGTCGGCTGGAAGCTAACTGCCCCACTCTCTACCCGCAACTCAGAACTTGGAACAGATGTGGATTCCTCATAGAGCAGTGGAAAGAAACTTCCCTCCCCCCAAGATGCACCCCTCATACCCTCTGCACCCTCCTAAAGTCTCCTCCACTGACCCACCACCCTCCCACAACCCGTCTGTGGGGGGGAAATGCCCCCCCCCCATGGCAGGGTTTGGAGCTCTGATCCAGCCCAAGCCCTGGAGGAAACAAGAAATCTGACAAGGCAGGGTGGGTGAGTGGGTGGGTGGGTTGGTGAAGTTTCCCCTCTCTCGGCACTTTTTTCCGGGAAATGCCAGAGGCCAGCTGGGCCTGGAATGTCAGGCTTGAAAGAACCCCTCCACTGCTCCAGACCTTAGAGCCACAAACCTTTTCATTAGCTCTGTCGCCCCTCCCAGCAGGAACAAAGGCCACAAGCCACTGTCCCGGTTTCCCTGGCCTGCCTCTGGGGATTGTCACAAGCAGCAAAGAGAGATCAGGGTCCACCTGTGGTGAGATCCCTCGACCTTTCCCCCTGCCCTGGAAGGTCACCTCCCTGCTAGCCCTGCCTCCAGCAAGGACAGACAGGGGCTTCCTTGGGGAGAGAACAAGATGCATCAGCCCTGGGCGGCCCGACCAGGCCCTGGAAGAGCCACCCTGGGGCAGGAGGGGCAACACGGCTTCCAAGAGGTCTGATAAGACACAGCGCCGCCCCCCCCACCGACTCCCTGCATCCTCTTCAAATGAGCTGAAAAAATCGGGGGTGGGGGGGCAAGAAGAGGAGAAGCCTCACTAGACTAGAAGCTGCAGAGGGAAAGAACCAGATTCTTTCCCCCACCACTGCATCCCCAGGCCTAGTCAACCAACCCGCACGTAGTAGGAGCATAACCAATGCGGAATAAGCAATATAAAGCCATGGGGCAGGCCAACCCAGGCTGCCTTGTGCCATAGGAAGCCCACAGTCTTAAAGACAGAGGCCGAGGGCCTGGTGTTGAGCAACGCTGCGGTCTGAGGCCAGTCTCCTAACCCATCTGGTACAAACAAGGCCTCTGAACAATGGCAACCTTACAGCCCGCCCCCAGGCTGGCCAGAAGACAAGAAGACCGTCTATGAGAGTATGGGACCTTGTGTTCACCAGGCCAGGCCGTCACTTCCCACGACAACCCCACAGGCGCCAGAGTTCCCATCTCTGAGGTTTGGGGAAGAGCTCATCATCTGTCACTCCCCATGAGTAAGTGAAGCCCCACAAGCAGCTGAAACTGCTGTGTACTTCCCCTCCCTCATGAATGAATCTGTATTATCTTTATGACCAAGCACCTTTGCCTGGAAATGGGATTCTGACTTCATAGAAATTCTGCAAAGGAAGAGATTAGAAGGCAGGAGTCTCCTAAATCCCATAGCCAGGAAGACAGCAGGTGGGGTGGAGGGGCCAGACCTGGATGGGCTCTTCCCCTCCCCAACCCCACCCCCACAGTCCCCAGCAGGCAGGGAGGGTGGGAGGGACACACCGCCCTGGGACTGCTCGGCTCTGGGCATTTCTCTTGCCTGGAAGAGGGTCTCCTGGGTTGTGCCCTGTACTGGCCCAGTGCCTCCTTTCCCACTTTTCCAGCAAAATTTGAGTCCTCACTCTGTCTTCAGATTAGCAGGTTTATTAATCCACACCAAAGGCACATGGGGCTTCCACCCCCTCTATCCCATCTACAGATGCTCCCGAGTCCTACAGGAAGAAATCAAAAGCCACTCTAGAAATAAGCAGTCAGTGGCATCTGAAAAGGATAGAAAACAGGAGTTAAAACAATCTCTTAAAGATTCATTCAGGGGCGCCTGGGGGGCTCAGTCGATGAAGCATCCGACTCTAGGTTTTGGCTCAGGTCACGATCTCATGGGTCATATGATGGAGCCCTGCATCCGCTCTGTCCTCAGTGGGGAGCCTGCTTGAGATTCTCTCTCCCTCTGCCCCTCCCCCCCAAAATAATAAGTAAATAAATCTTAAAAAAAAAAGATTCATCGAGCACTTTCTTTCTTTCTTTTTTTCCCATCGAGCACTTTCTATGTACCAGGTTTGAAAAAAACAAACACCGTCTGTTTCCTCTAGGTTCTCACTAGACAAGTAATCAGGGCATGTTGGTCAGCGTGGAGGGAACTCTCCTGGAAGTTTAGACTGAGTCTCTGCCAAGTCTTAAAGGAAAAGTAAAAACCAGCCAAAGTGTGGAAGGCAGTTCCACCTGGAAGGAAATGAGCATGCAAAGACCCAGGCCTGGGGAACTTCTGGAGACAGCCTGGGGCTCCATGAGAGGTGGGTGGGGGTAGTGGCCACTGATGGTGGCCTTAGAGAAGTTTGAATCATCCCAAAAGCATTGGAAACCTGGAGTTATTAGAAAGCCAAAGGGAAAGTTGGTAGTTGGCTGATCTGTTTGAAGACAAGAAGCTTCATGGAATGTATCTTACATAGGAGATAACAGGGCTCTCCAAAACAGAAAGCCATTCCTGGCCACACCCATCCCCTAGCAGCCTGGGCTGCAGCCACACCTCCTCTCTCCAGACACCCCAGTGCTTTAAAAAAAAAATGTAGCCGACACGTGCACTGAGCGTTTAATATGTTCAAGGTACCATCCTAAGCATTTGCATGCATTAGCTCATTTAGTCCTTACAACAACCAGATGAGGTAGGTACTATTATCAGCCCATTTTACAAATCAGGAAACTGAGGCATGGCTGGGGAAGTAAGTTGCCAGAAGTCATACAGCTACTGGCTGGTGGAGCCCAGACAGCAGTTCAGTCTCCAGAGTCAGTATGCAAGCAGGGCAGCACCCCCCCCACCCCCCTACAAGCCCCAGGCCGACAGCCCTTTTCAGCAACCCCCTCCCCCAGCCCAGCTGATACTGCCCCTCCTCTCTGCCCTTCCAGTCAGTCCTGAACTCTAGGGCACGCTCCCAGCTTGCTGGCAGACATGCAGACATGCAGACATGCAGCTTTTGCTGCGGGTCCTCTGCAGAGCCCAAGCTCATTTGGGGACCATGCTCTTGCTTCAGAAGCATGAGTTCCTCCAACTAGTCGGGAATTCCCAGAGTTCCAGGGCTGTTTCCTCCTCCTTATCTTCCCCCCCTTCAACACCACCCCCATAAATGAACTCTCAAAGTATCCTAGGGTCATCATCACAATCACCCCTTCCTCCTGGCATCCTCACTTGGGGGGCCCATGTCTCTCGCCTCGCCTGTCTCCCTGCGGGATTCACCCAGCACTTTGCTCCGTGCCTGGCAAAAGCAGGCACTCAATGAAGGTTTCTGGACTGGATGAATGAACCTGACTTGTGTCAGAGCATTATAATTTACAAAGCACTTTCTCATCCATTAACTCGAGGGCTATTCCTTGTGAGTCTTCTTGTCCTCCACGGATTCAGCACAGAAGTGTACGGTCATGGTGCACTCTTGTCCTTTTCCTGGACGAGAGAAAGAATGAACTCCTGATTCGAGAGAGGAGGATCCATTTCATTAGCCCACAAGCATCTTGAGGGCAAAGACCTGGTCTTATTCATCATTATATTTCAACAGCTAGCATAATGCCTGGTACACAGAGCCCAATATTTGAGAAATGTGTTGAATAAATCCATTTCCACCTCTGCGGAAGTAACTAGAAATAACAAGAAGACTTCCTCCTTGCTACTGTCTCCTAATAGAAGCTGAGGAAGAACGAGACAGAATCCCTCCCATTTCTAGCACACTCTGATGTGCAGAATCTCTTCTTGTTTTGTGATCTCAGCTCTCTGATGGAAAGAGGTTACTGTTATTATTTTACACATGGCAAACTGAATCCCAGAGAGGCTGGGTATCCTGCCCAAATCTCACGTAGTCCCGACATGCGTGAGAGAAAGAGGTGATGGCACAGATTGAAAATACAGTGGCAAAGGCAGTCAGGTGCCTGTCCCCTCCCAGATAAGGGAAGGAGCCAGGCCTCTGTGTGCTAGACTCCCAAGATGCCTGTTGTCAGCCTCTCTCCCTTCCTTCCCGACTCATTATCTTCAGCAGGGTGGCATTTGGGAAGAGGGCACAGCCCAAAGCCCACAGCCCCTGTGTCCCGAGAGGTGACGATTCAAGTGGAATTTAAACTGGTCCTCAGGCGTCCGCAGCACCCCACTGCCTGTTTGGGGACAGACTGCAAAAGTTGCCAACCTTCAGAAAGCAGGCGCTGGTTAGCCCAAGCCCCCCACATCCATGCTGGCGTGACCAAGAGCAAATCCATCATCACCACACACACCTCCTCACACCCGGGGCAGGGGGAGATCAGACCCCCACCCTCAGAGGTAAGGGAGGCGGGGCACATTCTCGGCGGTCCTGGGCCATCTGGAAGTGGGCTGAACTTCTGAAAACTGTCTTCTGGAAATCCTCCGCTGCTGGACTTTTAGCCCCAGGTCTAATTCCAACTGCGATGAGAATTCTCCTGTGGCCCCCGGGAAGGTCCCCCGCCCCAGCTCCTGAGCCAGCCTCCCCACTGCCCCCTCCAGTTTCCAGTCCCCCGCTTGGGAGGTGCAGCTCCGAACTCCACTCCCGCTATGAGACCCCAGGGCGCCCTCTAGCGGACGCGAGGCGCGGGGTGGGGCCATTGCTTGCCCTCGGGCCAGTCCCGCCCAGTGAGAGCACCTGGCTGGACCCACAGCGCACCCCGAAAGTTTGGAGACTCAGATGTGTGAAAGCGGTTCTTGTTTGTCTGTCTCTGGCTTTCTGGTGGCGGGAGGCGACACTCACGTCCGCGTCGGCAAAGAACCTGGCAGTGGGCCGAGGGGCTGAGGCCGGACAGCTGCCACGCAGGCTGCGTCCCCTCCATCCCTGGGACTCCCGGCTTCGCCTCGGGGACGTGACCCCAGGTCCCCACCACCCCCCACTTCAACTCCCAGGTCCGGCCCCAGTGTCGCCGCCGGGGGCTTTGGGGTGTCCCCACTTCCCTCGCGGCAGGCCCGGGCCTCCTGGGGCCGCGATCGGGACCTCGGACGGGCCCGGCTGGGGGCGAGGGGGTGTCCCCGCGAGGTCTGAGAAAAAGGGAAGGGGAGCCGGGAGGCTCTCCCGCTCGGCCTCCTGGAACTGCCCGCGCGCTCCCGGAGCGGGGCCCCCGCCTCTGCCAGAAACCGGCCTTCTTAGAAGGGAGGGGGAAAGTGTGAATGAGAAGTTGGGGGCGGAGCGCGCGGGGGAGGGGCCGCTGCCAGGAACGCGCCGCCGAGGCTGGCGCCGCGCCCGCCGGCCACCGGGGCCGCCTCGCGCCGCGCTTTGTCTGTGCGCGCGTCTCGGCCGGTCCTGGCCCGGCTCGCGGCCCGCCCTCGGCCGCCCGCGGCCCCTCCTTCGCCCTCCGCGCAGCCTTTCATTGCTGCGAGTAGTGACTAAACATTACAAGAAGGCCGGCCGCGCAGTTCCAGGAATCGGGGGGGCGGGGCGCGGCGGCCGCGTATATACCCGCGAGCGCGGCCTCGGCGGCGGCTCCGACTCACACTCCCGCGCCGCCGCCGCCTGCGCCGCCGCTCCAGCCCAGCTCCCGCCGCGGCCCCTCGCCTCGTCCCCGCCGGCCGGCCCGGGGACGCGCAGGGGGCAGGGCGGGCGCCCCAGCGAAGCCCGAGGGACGCGCGCGCGAGGCCCTTTGTGGACTTCACGGCCGCCAACATCTGGGCGCAGCGCGGGCCACCGCTGGCCGCCGCGCCTCCGCCTCGCCTTGGGGACCGTAGGAGGCGCAGCCCCAAGGCCGGAGACTTCGTTTTGGGACCAGGTAGGAAGGAGGGGCGCGGCGTGGAGCGGGGCGGGAGCGGGGGCTGGGGGGGGGCTAGCTAGTCCCGGGAGCTTTTCCCGGTTTCCCCTCCCCTTCCCGGGTCATTCCCGGCAGGGAGGGGACGAGGTAGGGGCCAGAGCGGATGGAAGCCGGAGATCCCAGGTTCCCGGAAGACCCAGGCTGGGCCCTCGGGCTTCTCATGTCCCCTCCCCACCCCACCCCACCCCCATGCCTCAGATTTCTCTCTCCGTCCCCGCCGCCCGGGGCCACCGGACTGAGCGGCGCCCAGAGCGTCCCGGGGGCCCTTCTCCCGCTCCCCACCACGGCCATGCTCCCGGAGACCCAACTTCCGCGCCCGAGTTTCCCACTCGGCGTTCTCCCATTGCGCGCTGAGGAGGGGGCTGCCTGGGGCCACCCCGCCGCCGGGGGCGGGGGCTGGGCGGGCTCCGCGGGGTGCCTGGGTGGGAAGAAGGGCTCAGGCAGGGGGCCTCCGGGCAGGGGGGGTGCTCAGGCCGCTCGGCGGAGGCTGGGGAGCCGGGGCGGGCCGGGCGCGCTGGAGGGTTCCGGGCACTCACGCGGCTCGCCCCTTCCTCCCCACAGCCCCCGGGGATGCGGTAGCGGCCGCTGTGCGGAGGCCGCCGAGCAGCTGCAGCCGCCGCCGCGCAGATCCACGCTGGCTCCGTGCGCCATGGTCACCCACAGCAAGTTTCCCGCCGCCGGGATGAGCCGCCCCCTGGACACCAGCCTGCGCCTCAAGACCTTCAGCTCCAAGAGCGAGTACCAGCTGGTGGTGAACGCAGTGCGCAAGCTGCAGGAGAGCGGCTTCTACTGGAGCGCCGTGACGGGCGGCGAGGCGAACCTGCTGCTCAGCGCCGAGCCCGCCGGCACCTTCCTCATCCGCGACAGCTCGGACCAGCGCCACTTCTTCACGCTCAGCGTCAAGACCCAGTCGGGGACCAAGAATCTGCGCATCCAGTGCGAGGGGGGCAGCTTCTCGCTGCAGAGCGACCCCCGGAGCACGCAGCCGGTGCCCCGCTTCGACTGCGTGCTCAAGCTGGTGCATCACTACATGCCGCCCCCCGGCGCCCCCTCCTTCCCCTCTCCGCCCACCGAACCCTCCTCCGAGGTGCCCGAGCAGCCGCCATCCCAGCCGCTCCCAGGGAATCCTCCCAGGAGAGCCTATTACATCTACTCGGGGGGCGAGAAGATCCCTCTGGTGTTGAGCCGGCCCCTCTCCTCCAACGTGGCCACTCTCCAACATCTCTGTCGGAAGACCGTCAATGGCCACCTGGACTCCTATGAGAAAGTCACCCAGCTGCCTGGGCCCATTCGGGAATTCCTGGACCAGTACGATGCCCCGCTTTAAAGAGCAAAGGACAGGGGTCGGGGCGAGGAGCCTGGGTCCCCTCTCCTCCGTGGCACAAGCACAAGAATCCAACCGGGAGAGTCCGGCCGCCCCGGGTGAGCCAGGGGGGTGGACTGGCCCCTCCCTTCGGCCTTCCCCCCCCCCCCCCCGCAGAATGGGGCAGGCGGGACCTGGAATGTGTTTGAGGGAAGGGGGAGTGCCACCTGAGCGCCCCGCCCCCACTCGGGCTTCTCCGGAGGAGCCAGCTGGCCGGGTGGGGACAGCGACGACAGCAGTGGATTCTCTTCTCAACTCTTCCTCGCTTCCTCGACTCCCCCTGCATTTCCAAACAGGGGACACTGCGGGAGTGTTGAACTAGTGAGAACTGCCGGGGAGTCTTCAAACTTTCCAACGGAACTTGTTTGCTCTTTGATTTGGCTTAAAAGGTAGCTTTAAACGCGAGCAGGTCTCTGGCCTGGAAGAGGGTGCGGGAGAGGGCGCCCCAGGGGCCTCCGGGCCACAGGCTGGCCCCGGCGATGGCCACTCCCACTGTCCACCCCAGGTGAGGAGGCGGCTGCGTGCTCCTCCTCTGGCTCTGGGGGATGAGCGCAAGGGGTGACCGGAAGGGGGCTATTCTGTTATCCTCTCTAGGACAGCCACCAGAAACACAGGTCCCAGAGTCCATCTAGTGCCGGGGAGCCCAGGGCCCTTCCCCCGTTTTAAGGGGGAAGTGGCATTTGGAGGGGAAGGGGTGGGCTGGTCAACTATTCTTTTCCCCACCCCTGCTCTCCCTTCTGGCACCTGGGGGGTGGGAGGAGGGTGGAGGAGATGAGCCATCTTTGACCCCAGGTCCCCGGACAGAGAAGATGAAGGATTCTACTTTGTGCGTCCTGTCTGGCTAGGAGATTTGCCTTAAATGCTTCCTGTCCCATGGATAGGGACTGGCACACAAGAAGCCAAACGCTCAGCCAATCCAGGCAGAGGCCAAGGGATCCTCGGAGGGCTGCTGCCGGCCCCTCGGCGTGGGGGGAGGGGCGGGCGGAGGTGGAGGTGGGTGGAGGTCCAGGCCTTCCAGCCAAGCCCTGGAAGAAGGCGAGCCCATTCGGTATTGGCCAGTCACAGGTGCCTCCCGGTGCCTGGGCTCTGGCAGAGCAGAGCCACCAGGTCCCACAGCCCTCCTCACCTGGGGGGTGGGGGGTGGGGGAAGGGCACAGGCAGGAAGTCATTGAGAGACTGGGGCCCCTGCCAGCCCAGCTGCTCCCTTCTGCAATAGCACTGATCAGTGAAAAGTTAACAGGAATGTAGCAGTGATGGAATTACCTGGAACTGTTCTTTTTGGGGAAAACGAAAAAACACAAAGTTTTCTGTGTCAGGTTATTGGGCTGGATGGGGCAGCTGTGTGTTGGGGTGTTTGGGTTTTTTTTTTTTCCCTGTTATTTTGTTTTGTTTTTGTTTTGTTTTGTTTTAATAATGTTTACAATCTGCCTCAATCACTCTGTCTTTTATAAAGATTCCACCTCCAGTCCTCTTCCCTCCCCCACCCAGGCCTTCGAGGCTGTTAGGAGATGCTTGAAGAACTCAACAAAATACCAATCCATCAAACTTTGCACATATTTATATTTATATTCAAAAAAGAAACAATTCAGTAATTTATAATAAAGAGCACTATTTTTTAATGAAAACTGACTGGAGCCTTTTCCTCCCCGCCCCTTCCCTGCCTTGCTTTCTCTTTCACCCGCACCCGCGCCGCGTCCGAGGGAGAGAGGGAGCCGCGGAGGTTCAGGCTCTGCCCCCTGTATGTCAGGGGCGCTCCTCACCATGGAACCGAGCTCGTCTTCACCACGTCATTGACAAGCTAAGGCAGCCACCTAGACTTTACCGAGAGGGGTAATTCCTGCTAGTCTGATTCAGATCTGACCAGAATATGCAAAGCAAGTTCGAAGGAAGCGCTTCAAAGGGTTTGCAGGGAGTAAGCTGAGCTGTGGTCAAAGCTTTTAGAAAGACTCCAGGCTATTAGAGGCGCTCTGCTCTTTGGCAAGGAGGTGTTCCGAGAAAGCCCAGGATCTGGGGTCCTGGTGGTGACCCATGACCTCAGCACAGGCAGGTTCATGGGAGGTGGGGGGAGGGGTGGTCCCCACAGTCACTGACTCCCCCCACCTCCAGCTTCCCTCCATTCCTGGGAGACCCAGCCTGAGCAGTGGCCGGCCACATGCCTCCCAATGACAGCACCATCTATTTGCCTATTTTTAGTCACTCCCACCCCCTGGGCACTTAGAGGCTATCCCGTTAACCTACCCAGCCCCACAAGGCAGGTGTTAACCACCGCCACATTTTTAGACATAACTGAGCTCCGTGGGAGCTGTGGGCTTACACTGGTCACTTCTGATGCCTAGAACAGTGCTCAGTAAATACTTGTCGACTGAAGGGGGGCAGCCACTCAGGTTCATGGAGGTTAAGCAACCTGCCCAAGGACACACCACTTGGGAATGTGGGAAAAGACACAGAATTGGAACCTGGGAGCATCTGGTTTCCAAAGCCCACGAACTCTCTCTGCCTCCCTAAGCACTAAGTATGTGGCCAGGGCTGCCCCTCTGCCCCTCTGTATATCCCCCTGCAAAGTGAGTACCCCCACTCTGGGGTTTCAGCATTAGGGTTGTGCTAAAAAACAAAAAATCCTTTCTCTGTGACATTTTCCTTCCATGCTTCCTCCCCCCCAAACCCCAGACCTGACCACTGAAGAGATGAGTGTTATCCCCAAGTCAGGGGTCCCCATGCCTTCCCCCAAACCTCAGATGCCTGAAACAAATACAAGAGGCCTCTTCCTGCCCCGCCCCCCTCCCAGGGAGGGGGGGAATAAGCTGCTCCAGGAATGAGCATCCAAAAGGCAACTGAGAGGGGTGCCTGGGTGGCTCAGATGGTTGGGCGCCTGCCTTCGGCTCGGGTCATGATCTCCGGGCCCGGTGGGCCCTGGGATCGAGCCCCGTGTCGGGCTCCCTGCTCGGCGGGGAGTCTGCTTCTCCCTCTTCCTCTGCCTCTCCCCCTGCTCCTGCTCGCGCTCTCTCTCTCTCTGTATCTCTCTGTCTCAAATGAATAAATTAAAAAATTCTTTAAAAAAAAAGGCAACCGAGAGTAAATAAAGTCATTTCTCTTTCTCATTTCCTAGACTTTTGGGGGAAATAATGTAAAGAGACAAGAAAGGGCCAGGCTAGGCATGAGACTACTGAGTGGACAGAGCACGTAGGAACCACTCCAAAAAGACCACCGCTTCTGGAACCAGGACTGCAGACCCAGGTAAGCTCACCTTCCCAGAGCACGAGGTCAGGTGAGGAGACCCAGTGGGGCCTGGGAAGCTCCTGGCAGGCTCTTCCCTGCTGAGGGGGGTGCGGGGGGCTGCCAGCCGGCCACCATCTGCCTTCAGCAGAGAGCTGCACAGCTGCTGGAAGGACAGCCTCCGTGGAACCTTGGAACCTAGAGCACACCAAGTCCCCGTCCTTGGCCCAGAAGGCAGCTGTTCAGCCAGGGTGTCCAGTGTTCACAGGGCGCTAAGTGAAAGGGCTTGATCTTCTCTGGCCCAGGAGAGAGCTGCTGTCCCGGTCCCCCTGGAGGTTAAACTCAGAGGCAGGAAGACCCCTGACTCCTTTCCCTTGATGCCCTCCCGTCCTTCTTCCCACACTTTTGTCTCTCCATTTTCAGACCACAAGACCAACCTTCTACTTTTGCAGACAAGGAAGCTGAGTCCCAGAGAAGGAAAGCAATTTGCTTAAATTCACACAGCGAGCTAGTGGCAACACCAAGATCCATCTGCTCCCGGGTGCTCCTTCCTGTGTTCCCTCCTCATCCTACCCTCCTGTTGCAGAAATCTTTCTGTACTTCTCAGTCCTCTTGGGGACAGAATCCATCCCCTCCCAAGGACTTAAGGGGGGCTGCCAGAGACGGAGTGTGCCTGGTTCCCAGATTTGCTAAGAAGCTTGAGTAGGCACCCACGCCTCAGTGGGGGTAAGAAGAGCATAGCTGGGGGTCCCTGGTCGACCCCCAGAAAGGGGAGAGTTTGCTGCTTCCCGGCCCTGTGCCCCATTATGCTGCTTCTGGCTGTAAGAATCCACCCCCAAGAGGCCCTATCCTCTCTCCGGTGGTGCTGTTTTTGGGCAGGCCTCCGGATGAGCTAGAGCCAGGAATGGGAAATCTAAGGCCTGCTCTGGGGGGAGGGAGGGAAGGAGGCCACAGACAGGGGAGCTGGAGATGGAAAGTAAGCCTTCATGTTGGGTCCTAGTGTAAGGAAGGAGGTGCCGGAGCGGGCACCGCCAGTGTACCAGGCAGAGAGACGGGGAGAGTCACAGAGGGAGTCTGAGCAGGGACAGAAGTCCGCGGGGGTGGGGGACAACGTGCGCAGGGGCGCATCGGCGAGACCCAAGCCGAGGGCGGGAAGAGCCGGGCCCGGGACGCACCTTCCCGCGCCGCGTCCCGCCGCCTCCCGCGCGGGCTGCCGTCGGGCGGGCGCGTCGCTCCCAGGCCGGCCTCCGCCAGGAAGAGTCACTTCCCGGACGCCGCGGGAGCCCCGGCGGAACTATGCGAAGAATGTCCGCGCGGAGCCCGGCGGGTGGCACCTCCCGGGCCCGCGCCGCCGCCGCCGCCGCCGCCGCCGCGCCGAGCGCCGCGTGCGCGCGGAGGGCAGGCCACGCCCCCGCCACGCCCCCGCCCCGCGGAGCGCGGTCGCCGTGGCAACGGGATTACAGGCGCGGAGCGCTGTTTATTCTCAGCCGAGTGCCAGGAAATTCGACGGGGTGGCTGCCAGGCGCACCTCCCTGGGGTGGGGGCCGGGAGGGGGAGGAGAGGGGGTGGACCAGCGCGCCCGGGGCTCCTGGGGGAGGGAGGCGGTCCTCCGTCACCGTCACCAGGGGTCACTGACCCCTCCGAGGGGAGCTGCTCAGAAAGCGCTGACTCTTTCCCGGCCAGGAGTGAATCGAGTTTTCTCCTCCCAGGGTAGCCAAATCTCCCTCCAGGCTGGCGAGTGCCCCAGCCCCCGCCCCCCAACGCACGCTCTCTCTGTCCGGGGATCCCCGTCCTTGGAGTCCCAGAGCCCCCCGCCCCACAATCCCTCATTCGCTCACTCAGCAAATAGCTATTGAACACATTCTGTGTGTCAGGGAATTGAATGTGGGACAAGACAAGGCCCTGATTGTCCTGCTCTCCTGAGATTTAGCGGGAGCGACAATGAATTAGTAAATATATAAATACAATAATTACAGATTGCTATTAGTACCCCGAAGATGCATCTTCAAGTCACATCTCCAGTATGGCCCACATCCACGATCCTGTCCCACACCCTCAGGTAGGGTGACCAGCTTGTCCTGGTTTGCCCAGCACTGTCCCAGTTCGGCCCTGAAAGCCCAGCAAACCAGGCTAGTTGATCACCCTACCCTCAGGTCAGAATGCACCCATTTCAGAGATGGAGAAACCGAGGCCCAAAATACCAGGGCAGTTCTTCCAAGGTCATGGGGCCAGTTAGAAAGAGAGCGGGAGCTGGAGGCCCTCCAGCGGAGAAACCAGGGCTCCTTCAGCTAAACACCCTTCACACACACCCTCCTCAGGCCCCCCAAAGCACTGAAGCACCTGTGGCCAGCCCCCCAGGGACCGGATGAAATTGCTGTCTCCCAGATTCCAAGCCCAGCTCCTTCTGAATCAGAAGCCCTGAGGATAGTCCAGGAATCTGCATACTCAACAGCACTCCAGGTGACTCTCAGATCACTCCATGCTGCCTTTGGGGAAGACAAGCCTGGATCCTCCTCTCTTCCTGGGACTAGGAATTTCCTTCTTGAACCTTGACTAAGCCCATCTGGGAAGTCAGCAGGGAGGGAAAGCCTGGGTTCACTGCCCGCGCCCCAGCAAGCGCAGGCAAGTGCAGCCCTTCCCTCTCCTGGGCTCCAGCCCTTGGGCCCTGGGCCTGAGACCAGGGGGCCCCAGGGGGGAGGAGTTCAGTGCTCCTTCCCCCCCCCTTGCGCTCCCCCCCTAGTGCTGAGCCCTCCCAGCTGTGCTATGCTGGGAACAGGCCAGGCATTTGTGAAATCCTTGGGTGAGCCTGACCCACTGTCATGAGGACTGCCTGTGGAAGCTGGTGCAGGGAGGGGGATGGGGGGCTGTTCCCAGAAGCGGGGAGAACTCTGGACTTCCCACTCCTGAGTGCTCTGCATTGCAGCACGGCCTTAAGCAACAGCAGTGGTCTGGAAGGCTGCATTGCAGAGAACCAGAGGCCCGAGGCTCTCTTCTGAAAAGAAGCTAAGGCTCTGAATGCTAAAACCGCGCTCGAGCTCCGGGTTACACGTCACTGAGGCCATTCATAGCAATGACCAGGCCCAGCCTTAGAGAAAGGCTGAATCAAGGCTAGACTTACAAAGAAAAAAAGAAAAAGAAAAAAAAAAAAACAGAATGCTAGTTCATTATGTACATTATACAAGAAAATGTATTTGCCTTTTTTTTTTTTAAGATTTTATTTATTTATTTGAGAAAGCACAAGCAGGGGGAGCAGCAGGCAGAGGGAGAAGTAGGCTCCCCGCTGATCAAGGAGCCCCGACTGGGCTCAATCCCAGGATCATGACCTGAGCCAAAGGCAGATGCTTAACCCACTGAGCCACCCAGGCACCCAAGAATATGTTTTTCCTTTCACCTCCTTCCCGCCAAATCTCCAGTCTTCCTTTCGTACAGAAAACTCTATGTGGTATCTATAAGATACAGGATATTAAAGACACGAGATAGAAAACCTGGTCCTTCAGGAGGCTGTTGTGCTTCACAACCTCAGGGGGCGCTGTTCACAATATGATCTTGGCAGATGGGGTCCCAGGAAGTTGTGGAGGGGGGAGGCTGCAGTGTTTGTGATTCTAGGGTACAGGAGCAGTGCCTGACCCTTGCCTTAACGACGCTCCTGGGCGATCCCAATGCTGGTAGGAACCCTGTTCTGGGCACTGTGACCAATTCTGGAGATCCATGCCAACCAAGAAGCATTTCAGACTTCAAGAGGCTTACAGTCTGAAAGGGGAACCAGACGTGAAAACCAAGAAGTATCCTAAAAAGGAATGGGTGTAAAAATAAAATGTTATACAGCATAAAGCTGGGGGCCCCCAGGAGGAAATGACCTACCGTGATTTCCCAGAAGAGGAGCCACTCGTGAACTAAGGCAAAACAGCAGGTGTCCCCTCCCGCAGGCAGGCGGCGTGGGACACAGGGGCATTCTAATGATCCGAAACAGGGAAATGGCCCGGAAAATGGAAAAAACTTTAGGGAACTTCAAGAAGTTTGGTATGTCCCCATCGGGCATATCCAGGCCAGACTCATCTAAAAATACTGCCTTTGTTACGTCACAGGCCAGGCCCACCCCCATAGGAGCCACACTGGTTCCTTGGGCATTTTCTTCTCAGCTGGGTTCCAGCACTCTTCAGGCTCTCACCTGAGTGGAGATCCAGCCTCGTCAGCTCCCACCCCCTGCACCCCATGCGGCAGATGCTCTTCCTTCCACGAGGGTGCTCTCCTCATCTGCCCACCGCACGCGTCACCCCTGTGCTCCCCTGTGAGCCCATGTCCTGGCCTGTGGGGTCATCCCACCCAACGGCCCAGCCTGCCCCCTGTCCCCCTCCTTGAGTTCTGTCTCTCTTTTGAGGCTGCTTCCTTTCCCACCTCCTCCCTGAAGCTCTCCTAGACTCCCGCAGTCCTGGAGACCTCTCTTTCCTCGGAAAGCATCCGATACATGGAACCATCTCCACTCCTGTATCACCTGGTCACATGGTGTTATGGTTTCTTGATTTCTTCCCAACTGGACTGTGAACTCTTTGAAGGAAGAAACTCACTCTTGGGGCGCCTGGGTGGCTCAGTCGGTTGGGCATCTGCCTTCAGCTCAGGTCATGATCCCGGGGTCCTGGCATCGAGCCCCGCATCGGGCTCCCTGCTCCGCGGGAAGCCTGCTTCTCCGTCTCCCACTCCCCCTGCTTGTGTTCCCTCTCTCTCTGTGTCTCTCTGTCAAATAAATAAAATCTTAAAAAAAAAATCTATTAGAACACTCATCACCTGACTTCAAGTCTAATACCCTCTCCACTACTGCTAACATTTGCATGTGAGAGCCCCCGCCATCTAGCAGCGGCTGTGAAGGCTCCCCAGGCAGCTGGGGCCACACTGGCCACTCATTAGAGGCCAGCTCAGTCCTGCAAGACAGTCCTAGGGCTCTCATCCCATCTGTCATCTGTGGAGAGCTTGGGCGGTTGCAGGGGGAACACCAGGATCATCCCACCTCCCAGCAGGAGGGAGCCTCAGATGTTCAGGGCCGGTGCTCCCAATGGGCATAGAATTGCCAAGGAAACTCCAGCAAGACCTCTGGCCAACCCAATGTGCAGGATTTTGCTTGAAGCCTCAGAGAACCCCAATGTCGCCCTAAGCTATTCTTTCTGGAAGCTGGGGGATGAATGAGATGACCTCTACATAACTTTTCTGTTACCGAATCACTATGAAAAGGAGGCTGGAGGAAGAGGAGCCAGCGCCGGGAGGGAGGCAGGCTGGCTTCCAGGAGCAGTCCTCAAGCCCTTCACTGGCCTTTTCAGGGTCCCTTGGCTCCTGGTGAAAGTAGGCAAGGGGGTCTGGCAGGAAGGCTACCCAGAAGATACTCAGAGACCAACCGGCATTGCCCAGTGGGGGCAGGGCAGTCAGTGGCTGTGGAATACTGCTCTCTACACTGGGGCTTCCCCACTGGCCTCCTCCAGGCCATCACTCCGGGGTTTGGCTGAGAAGTCGGCAAGGACCCCGACCAGACTATGGCCAGAGCCCTGGCGTGGAGGGGAGGAGCCCAGGAGAGCAGCCCGGCCTGCCTGCAGGCACACTGCCAGACCTCTCCAGTCTAAGAGAAGGAGCTGGGAAGGTCAGCCAAGGGGCCCAGCTGCGGCAAGAGACCTTGTGCCCACACCAGGCTAAGGACTGAGCTGGTCGGTCTTGAGTGCAGGAGGGGAGGGGCCCCCACCCAGGCAGCCTACGGGCTCCAGGGTCACTGGGGGCTCTGTGGCTGGTAAGAGAGACATCTGGAGAGGGGCCAATGAAAAGGGTCAGATCCCCAGTAGAGGCTGCAGACCCCCAGGAGACAGGTGGGGAAGTGGTCACAGAGGACAGGAGGGCCTCCTGGACGTGCACAGGGTGGACACGTTGCTGCACACCCGTGCTGCTCAGCACATTCTGAGCTCCGTCTGTAAAGGCAACACGGGGCACCATCCGCTGGATGTGCGCTGCTGTGCGTTATCTTCCCATGGGTTCATGTGTGACGGTGAGTCACCCCAGTCTAGGTCCCCCACTGTGACCAATACAGCTAACCAGGAGGCTACCGACCAGGACTCAGGGTGGAGGGGATGGCAGGGGTCCAAGCTCTCCTCTGGGAGGAGAAAGCTGGCCTGGCCCAGGATCAAAAGGTGTTCTCAGCCTTGGAGTCAGGATTCAAACAACTGAATCAGCCTGCCCAGGGTGTAGGCAGAACTCGGCTCCCTAGTCTCAGGGTCCTTGCTTGCAGGTCTCCAGAGGGTTCTGTGGGAAACAGACAAGGACTGCATGAGAATGGCATCGGCCTTGGTCTCCCCGTGGCCTGTGCAGGAAGAATAAGACAGTTTCACCATGCAACGGTGCTCTCCTTGGCCCCGACCCCAGAGGAAGGGTGCCCCCACCAGAGTGTTTTATTCATTTCACACTTTCATGGCTGTGCTTCTAATGTGCCAAAGCTCTATTCTAAGCACTCGAAACATATGAGCTGCGGCGCGTGGGTGGCTCAGTCGGTGAAGCGTCTGCCTTCGGCTCAGGTCATGGTCTCGGGGTCCTGGGATCGAGCACCACGTCAGGCTCTGCTCAGCGAGGAGTCTGCTTCTCCCTCTCCCTCCCCCTCTGTGCTCTCCCTCTCCCTCCCTCCCTCAAATAAATAAATAAAAATAAATGAAACATATGAACTTACTTAATTCTCCAGCAACCCTATGACTTAGGTCTTATTATTGTCCCCAGTTTTTCAGTGGAGAGAGATGCCGAACAGGATGTACTGTGACTTGCCCCAAATCACACAGCTAACCAGGAACAGAGCTGGGGTCCAAACCCAGGCGGTTGGGCTGCAGGGACCCTGCCCACGGCCAGCCCCTGCTAACCCCCATGAGGCACTGGGTACTGGCTCGGGAGCCGGAGAGGGCAGAATGCTGGCTGTGGGGCAGGAGAGCTGGCCGTGTGCCCCAGATCGCTGCTTCCGGGCAAACGACCTTGAGCGGGCACCTAACAGCCTTGCTTCCTCATCTCTACAGGGGGGAATCTCAACAAAGCCAGCTTCGTGCATTATGAGGTTGATACAAGACCACGCCACAGGGTTGTTATTCTTATCAGCAAGGGCTCCCTAGGACCAGCAAGATCTGAACACTTCCATTCACCCAACATTCAGCCCCATGCACTCCAGCTCAGAGGAGAGCGGCAAGGCTGGGCCACTGGCTCCCGGGGTTTCCTGTCCCCCCGGGGGAGAAGAAGACGCTGAGGGAGCACTTCTTCCCGTCTCCTCCTTGGTCCCTTCCAGTTCTTGCTTTGTGTGCCTGTTACGTTTCCTTCTTGTTTTCCTCAACTGCCCTCAGCGTGACATTCTGTGGTTGTACAAGTGTCCTGGGGCTGCCATAACAGAGGACCACAAACGGGGGGGCGGGGGGTTAAAACAACAGAAATGGACCTTCTCGAAGTTCTGGAGGCCGGAAGTCCAAAATCAAGGTGTCAGAGGGGCTGCACGCCCTCTGAAGCCTCTGGGGTGGGGTGGGGGGAATCCTTCCTTGCTCTTCTCAGCTTTGGTGGCTGCCTGCAGTCCTTGGCAATCCTTGGCGGGTAGATGCGTCATTCCCATCTCTGCTTCTGTCTTCACACAGCCTTCTCCTCTGCGTGTCTGTGTCCAAATCTCCTCTTCTTATAAGGACACCAGTTATTGGATCAGGGCCCAAACTAATCCGGTATGACCTCATCTTAACTAATTATATCTGCAAAGACCCTATTTCCAAATTAGGTCACATGCACACGTGCTGCGTGGACATGAATTTTGGGGACACTATTCTACCCAGTACTGCCGGCTGGTTCTGCAGGCTCTCAGATTAAGAACTTTTTTTTTTTTCTTTCCTTGCGTCTTTCAGGAAGAGCGTGAGAAATGTGTCCTTCTTTGCTCTTGGGCAGAGAGACAAGTGGAATGTCCCTTTATGCTCTGTTAAGGACACCTTGAGCAAAGGACAGGCTGAAAAGGCACCCAGGGATGGAGTGCAGCCGTTGGCCTAGCCAAGGGCTGCGTGGCCAAGGTCAGTGTCTCTTGGGGAGGGAGCATACATACGGCCGTAGCCTGCCTGGCATGGCCTAGTCCTCCACAGACATTGCCTCATCTAGCTGCAGGGATGTTTCCTGCATGTCTCTGGTGAAGAGCTCAGGCTTAGCAACCTCAGATGACCCCTCACACAAGAAAGAGCATCCTCCAGAAAGCTTATGCCGGGCTTCCATGGGGGCGGGGGGGGGTGGAGGTAGAGCCACAGGGCCAGGCGTGGGACGTCTGGCCGGTGCCACAGTTCCTTGGCAATGTTAGCTAGGGAAAAGTCCAGGGGATGCCCAACAGCCAGCTCTTTGCAAAGCCCTGGGTGTCTGGCAGTGAGGTGGACACGGGCTCACAGCAGCCTCCATCCCTCAGATGTTCCTGTTGAATCCAAACAACCAGGCTGTGGAGAGCTGGGGACATGAAGCTAAAGGGCCTTCATCTGCCTCTTCACCATCATCAGAGACACGGCCGGATGGAGAAAGCCTCCAGGTGACCCTTGAGAGCCGAAGGCCAAGTGCTCAGGTTCTCCGAAGCTCTCCTCAACCGGAGGCCTGCAGCCCCTTCTCTGTGCCCGCTCTGCCCCTCACCTGCAGCTGGGCACTCGGGGCAGAGCCCAGGCTCTGAGAGGCTCTCTGGAGTACCCAGGTCTGACTTCTAGGGCCAGGGAAAGGAGAGAGGGAGGATGCCAAGAAGGCATGAGGTTGTGTTCTACCTGAACCACAGGAAGGGGACCGCCCTGCCCCAGCAGACCCACAGCTGCTCTTCCAGGGACAGGAAGTCAGCTGAGTATCGAGCAAGCGGGTGCCGGGGGAGGGGCTCAGGCACCTGGGCTGTCGGCGGGGCCATCTGCTCTTCCGGGCTGCACTGGTTCCCACACTTGGGAGGTAGATGGGGTGGGGATTAGGAGCCTAAAGTTTCACCCGGTTCAGTTTGCCTCCTCACAGCTAGGAGACCTGGGGGGTCTCTAAACCTGTTTCCCATCTTCCTGGGGTTGTGCTGGTGGCTCAGCGAACACCCACGTTGCCTAGTACCCAGCGAGTGCTCTGTCAACATTGGGTGCTCCCCACACTCCTGAGAAGGGGCTGAACCCCTCAACGGGCTTGATTCCTTACAAATAATCTGGCGTCTAAGTGGTGGCCTGACCCGCTGAGGGGAGAAAGGGTGACCTTCTAGGCAGCCCTTCCTGGTCGACTAATCTCCCTGGGAGAACAGTGACACCCTGCCTCCACATCTCACACTGGGAGCTCTCCCCACACCAGGGCCCCCCTCGGGCTGGCCGGCCCAACCCCAGGACCATCAGGCTTTGGGCCAGGCAGTTACAGTAAGTCGGGCCCGCCCTTCCTTACATGGGGTACCACTGTGCCCTGGTCCAGAGCCTGGCTTCCCATAGAGGAGGGGAAGGGGAATAGGGAGGCCCTTCCTTGCCAGGTGCGCTGGGCCAGCTCTTAAGCACACCCCCAGAACATGCTGGTCTTCCCAGTGATTTCCAGGGGCCGCCTTGTCCTGGCAACCACCAGGCCCAAGCAGCAAAGGGCAGCTGAAGCAGCAAATGATGTTCAGAAGGAGAGGCTGACTCACTCCATCCAGGCTGCGCCCTCCGTGAGTATTTCTGGACCTCAGCCTGGGATTCCTGCAGGTTCCGATGACAAGTTGGACTATCCTCTTGTATAAGGTGGGTTCCAAGGTAACCCTAAGGGGAAGGGAGGAGAGGGAAGGGCTCTGGCTGGCGAGGGTGTTGATGCTCAGCAGGTCCAGGCCAGGGGGTCGGAGGGGACATAGGACAGTGACATGGGAAGGCCTAAAGGATCCCCAGGCCTGACTGAGGAGGAAGGGGGCAGGGAGGAAGAGAGGACCCCATTTATAGAGCACACGGCACACATTACATAATTATTCTATTTTAATCATCACAACCCTGTATGATAGATGTGACTTATCACTGGTTAATAGACGAGGAAACTGAGCCTGGGAGCCGGTGAGTGGAGGCTGGGTGAGGGGTGGAGGCTGCTCGAGCGGAGAGGGAGGTCAGGCCCAGAGAGCCTCCGCAGGACCGCCTGGCCCGGGGACTGGAGCTGACCTCGAGGCCCGCATTTCACCGGCCTCGCGGGAGCAGGATGCAGACCCCGGGGTAGGGGGCCGGAGTTCCTGGAGGTCCTCCCTGCCGCCCCCCACCCCCCGCGCGTGTCTCCACCCCCCGCCCAAGCTGCCAGGTCCCCTCCCATGGCAACGGCTCCTCGGGGCAACGTGTACGGGGGGAGGGACCGCACCAGTCCTCGTCAGACCTCGCAGCCGCCCGCCGTGCATTCCTCAGCCCTTCCATCAGCGCCGCCCACGGGCTTCCCCACAGGCTGTGGTCAGCTCCCCCCGCCCCCGCCGCCTCCGGGCCGGCCTCCTCCCCGACCCCGGTCCCCGCGCCCGGATCCCGGCCCCGCGCCCCCCGCACCTGCCCCACCTCCCCGGGGCCCGCAGCTGGGATCCTGGCCCTTGAGCCACCTCCCCGGCCCCCGCGTCCGGGATCCCGGCCTGCGCCCCTCCCCGGGTCCCCGCTGTCCCGGAGCTGGGCGGCCCCTCGCGCCCTCCAGCCGCTGCCCGCGGGCCTCCGGGCCGAGCCCTATTTCGGGCTCTGGCGCTGTGGGCCTGGGCAGCCCTGCCCAGAAGGGAGGCTATTCTGGGCCGGGCCAGCGGAGCAGCTGTGGCCCCTGGGCTTCCCGGCAGGGTGAGCGCCCAGGACAGAGGGCACGCTAGGGCAGGGCTCCCCTCCCTCCCCACCTTCCTCCCAGGCCGCGCCCAGCTCCCTCCCCTTTTTGGCCAGACCCAGGTCCTTCCCTAGGCCAGGAATATTCTCTGGTGCCAGGTCGCCGGCAGAGTGCCCAGAGCCTGTGGCCACAGCGCACCCTCTTCCAGTGCTCCCAGGCAGGTGCTCCTCCCCGAGCCTCTCCACCTCTCTGTTGGGATGGTCTTCCTAGCACCCTGTGCTTGTCTGGGCTTGGCCTTTGTCCCTCTGTGTCCCATTTGCCTGCCCTTCTTGACTGTAACCCCTCACCCGTGTGTCCATATGGTTCCATGTCAAATAAATCCCCAGTGTCCAGTACCAGATGGATGCCCCAAAATGGTCATTAAAGGAAAGTTGTTAAACTGTCACATTTAGGACACCAAACTCCAGTTCCTTGGGGTCTTTTTACATTCTGTTCCGCAAACCTTTCTGATGATCATCGGTTCCAGCTGCCCCTGGGCCCCTTCCCCCACCAGAGGGAGTGACCACTTCCATGCAGGACCTTGGCTTGGTGGACAAAGCCTCAGGCATCTGCACATGTGGCCCGGGTCCCTTTGGGCTTACGCTGACCTTAGGACCAATTGCTGGACTCGTCGGGGCCACATTCTTCCATCTGTGGGCCAGGATAAGAATCTCTGTGGTCTGTCCCACGTCATGGTCATAAGGAGACAGAGTACGGACAACGTCATCAGAATGGAAGCCACTCCATTATCTAACCCAAATCCCTCTCTCCAGAGCAAAACGTTTCCCAGAGTGTGGGAGGACGTGCAGGGAAGGGAAGAGCGGGGAGCTAACATCTGTCCATGTTCCCACTGCACGAGGTGTTTTAACTACTCCGTGTCATTCAGCCCAGTGCTTCTCAAACTTGAATGTCAGCACGAACCCCTTGGATCTTGTTAAAATGCAGACTCTGGTTCCTCAAGCCTCTGGCGGGGACTGAGATGCTGCATTTCTAACCAGCTCCAGGTGGTCTCCCTCCTGCCAGCCGCCCACCTCCCACCCCTGGCAGCAGGAGGAGGAGGAGGAGGGGGAGGAGGAGGAGGAGGGAGAGTGCTTGATGGCCCATCCAGTGTTCGGAGGACAAAGCTGAGGTATAGGGAGATTATGTGGCTTGCTTGACATGGTGAGGCCAGCGCTTAGGCCCCGTTGGCCATGGAATGTCACCCCCCCTTCTAGCCTCAGCTGCTGGGGTCCTCCAGATGCTCCAGCCTTGACCCCAGACCCCCACCCCCAGCCCCCCTTTCTTTTTTTTTTTTTAAAGATTTTATTTATTTATTTGAGAGAGAGAATGAGATAGAGAGAGCATGAGAGTGGGGAGGGTCAGAGGGAGAAGCAGACTCCCTGCCTAGCAGGGAGCCCCATGCGGGACTCGATCCAGGGACTCCAGGATCATGACCTGAGCCGAAGGCAGTCGCTTAACCAACTGAGCCACCCAGGCGCCCCAACCCCCCTTTCTTTTTAGTTCACATGATTGCACGAATACCTGTGAGTTGTAAAACAAGTACTCAATGTATACTTATCCTCAATGAAAACAAATACAAAGTAAGTTATATATGAGTAAAGAATGAAACGTGTCCCTACACCCAACTGTGCTCAGCTCACCCCACCAGAAAACGAAATACTATCTATAATTTACTGCTGATTCTGTAACTGATGCCATCCAGTTTCGTTTACACCTTGGGTTCGCCATGGTTAACCCTGGAGGATATGGGTAAAAGGTCAGGCAGAAAGCCACCAAACCAGGGACAGCAATCTGGTGAAAGAGAGAGAGAGTGAGCGAGAAAGAGAGAGACAGAGAGAAGAAAGTGTGGTTCAAACGTGGGCCCAAGAAGAGGCAGGAAACCACGTTCTCCCCAGAGCCCTTCACTTCCATCTTTCGGGGCAAGCTGGAACAGGTGAGGGGGAGCCCAGGTCTGCCAACACCCTGGCTCACGAGTAACTCACAGCCACCCAGTGCTCTGACTCACTTGTCAATAGCTAGTTTACTTCCTGACAGAGAGACCAGAACCTTCACACTCACGTATAAGTGGAAGGGTAATCAATTGGCGATTAATTAAAAGTAGAAGTTACTGGTGATGCAGAATTGCTCCATCAGAACTGAGTGGGGAAGGTGGTGTTTTTCAGAGTTGCATCTGTGTGGAGGTCAGAGCTCTGAGAAGTGGGGTTCTGGTTTCCTGAATAGCGTCTGCCCGGTCTTGGGGGGGGGTTGCAGGCCAGGGGGGCCAGGGCGCTGGGGCCAGAAGGCCCAGAAACCTGGCGGACTAGGTCAGGTCCTGGCCCCACCACTCACTGATGGAGCTATGAAGTGAGGGGGGCTCTGGCTTGGGTTCTCCACCTGACTTGAGCTGCTTGCAGGCGGGCTGTTCCTTTCCTCCTTCTGTCTCCTGCTCACCAGCCCCACCAGGTGCCCCAAGTCTAATCCTCAATTCTGGGGCTGAAATGAGACTGACAAGTTCGTTTCCTTTAAACATGGACATTTTCTCAGATTTGGGTAATTGGGGAAAAACCACAGGGCTCCTTTCTGAGAGGGAAGGACCAGGGCCCACATGGGGCATGGGGGAGGGACCCGCGGAGGGGACTGGGAAATCTCACCACTCTCACTTCTGCTTTGCGGGACCCCTCTCACCTCATAACTTCCCCTGAAGTGCCCACTGGCCATTTGCATGTGTCTCATTGAAATTCCGGATAGGAGCACCACCCTCTCCCCTCTCCCCGGCCCCCAGAGGGTAGCTGGAGCATCACGGGGGGAAACAAAGGGTGGGGACACGTCGCCGTGGGAGGGCAGAGACTGCCCCAAACCTTCCCCTGGCTGATTCACCCTTATTCAATAGATGGGCCATTTTCCTAGAATGTTGCAACAGGGTTATTAGGGTTTTTCCAGAGATTTCTACTCTCTCAATGACCCAACCCTGAGCCCCTCAAGTGGAACACAAGATGACGCCCACTACAGGGGCTGGGCATTTGCCCTCTGACCTTGGTGTCCTCTCTGTTTCATGCTTTCTCAAAGCACAGAGCCCGGTCTCCTGAGAAGGATTCATTGTACACCCAGCTATGCACACAGCAGGCTCTTGGGCGTGTTTTTCTTTCTTAATACATATTTGTTTAATGGATGGGATGACTGGAAATTACTTACCCCTGATGAAGAAACAGGAAGGCAACAGAGTTTTAAAATCCTTAAAAAAAAAAAAATCCATCCTGAGCTTTACCTCCTTCATCTTTACATCCCTTCACTTTCTGTCACAAATGTTCCCGTTCCAAACCCTAAACTCTTCCTCCTGAGAGTCGAAGCACTTTGTAGGGGGAGACTGAGTCTCACTCCCCTTTCTCTCCCCAGTCCCTGGGTTTGTGTCATGGGGTCGAAGCTCCCTTGATTTTGTGATTTTGGATTCTGTGGCCTCTCTCCACCCTTCAAAGAGGCAGACGCAGCACCATTAATTAGTCTTGGGCTGGGTTCAGGGACCACATTGGTGGTGGTCGGTGATGGTCTTTAATCCAGTGAGGAGGCTGATGTTTGAGCCCCAGGAAAGGAATGTCACCGTGGGCTCACGGTTCACACAGGGTGATTCCCTGTGGGCTTATAATAGCAAAGGAAAGAGATACGGGGAATTGTCAGGTGGGTACCCTATTTAGGGGATATTTTTCCAGAAAGTTCAGAGAATTCTAGCCAACAAAATCTGTCGGCTCTAAGAGTGAAAATGGGCCAAGGAAAAATGAGAAACCGGGGGAAAAAAATCAGAGTTTGGACAATCCAGTCACAGAAGGTCTCTGAGAGAAAGTTTAGTGGGTGGGCGCAGGGAATACAACACTGGGAGCCTTATAGGGAGCTGAGGTCATATTTCAAAAGGAGTGGGAAGGAGGAGGGTTCTCAACCGAGCACCTAGGTGAGAAGACTCAATTGTGTCAAAGAGGAAAGAGAACAGACTGCCTTTACTGAGCACCCACTGTGTACGGGTCCACCCCCAAAGTCTGTCAATTCTGCCAAAACCCTACAGAGCAAGGGCTGTCGTGGTCTTCCTACAGGAGAGCAACTCAAGGTGACCACACCCTTGCCCCTTCTCCAAAAGGCTCCCCAGGCCTCGAAGACCACTTTCAGCTTTCCTTGCTTCTCCATCACACTCAGAAAGAGAGCAGGACAGGGTGAGGTTGTGGGGGAACTGAAATCCCACAGGGGAGGAGACAGTAAGAATGGGCTGGAGGCTCTGAATCAACTCAAGTGTCCACCCAGGGATGCCGTCCCGGGACAGGAGGGAGCTTGTACCCCAGGCTGGGGAGCAGTGCCTTTCCTGTCATTCCCGAGGTTGGGAGAGGGGCAGGAAGACGGGCAAACCAGGCCCCTGTGGAGCAGACACCAGACTCGAGAAGCTGGAAACCAGGGAATAGGACGGTAATCACCAACCGAACTCTGGAATGAACCGTTAAACAAATTCATTTATTCATGCCCTTAGTCAACAAGTATTTATGGAGTGTCCCTAAGTGCAGGCTACTATGTTAGGCACTGGGGGTGAACTCTTAAATTGGGGTAGACTGTTCCTTAAAGACCCTAGCAGCTACAAGCAGGAGATGATAGTGTGTAATTATTGTAATGGGAAATACTTTTACCAGAGACATACAGATAAAACAATATTGGAACTCCAAGGGCACTTAGAAGAGGCAGACTGGAGTATCTGAACTGATTTCAAGGAAGGAGCCAGATGTGGTCACAATAGGTATATATATGCCAGTGTTTATAAAGGTTAAAAAAAATTGGAATCCCCTCACATGGGATCTGTTGAATAGGCAATGTCCTTATAACAGAATACTACACAGCCAATAAAAATTGTTTATGTGGCTGTACGTCTGTTCATATGTGAAGATATTCACAAAATATTGTGAAAACAGATCACAGAAGACTATTTAGGTCTGATTGCATTTTTATGAGTTTTTTTTGACATACGCATTTCTAGATGTTTTTAGAAACTTGTCAAAGTACATTCTAAAGTGTTTGAAGTGCTTACTCATCTCTGCAGATGGGGGTTTAGAATGCCCTAAAATTCTTTCTCATGTATCTCTATTTTGGAATTTTGACAAAAAGAGTACTATCCTTTTTCAAGGATAAAATTAACAGTTTACTTTTAGCAACTCAGGCCAACGTGAGTCCTTTCTTCTTTGGCAGGATCCTCAGATCATAGAGATGTTATGTTAGATAGAATATCTTGATCCCATCAGAACATCTGACTGTGATAACGTTATGGAACACATGGGGAGAGTAGCCTAGAAAACAGTGCAGTCGTAGCAGGTGGCCTTCCTCAAAACAAACCAAAAAGCAATCGGTTAATGAACAATGCCCATCTGGAGGTAAGTCTCTAGAGAGGTGTAAAGGCACTAACCCAGACCAAGTCCCGTTCAACATTTTCATCAATGACTTGAGTAATGAGCATGAAGGCATGTGATCAGATTTTTAGATAAAACTGGTGGGTAACCCAACTCGTCTGGATGCAAACCTACGAGAGACTAGACCAGTAGGTGGAAAGACACAGGATTAGCACACAGAGTCCTGAATGAGAAGCCCTGGGGTCCCAGGCCCCGAGAGCCCAGGAGGAAAGACACAGAGGCCGACATGCTCTGGTGCCATGGGACACCGTCCTCATCAGGATGGCGTGGTCTCCAGTCCTTTGTGGGCCTCTGTGGGCACCGTTCTGGGCAAACATGTTGAGAGAGCAATGTCACGAGCGCGTCAGGGGAAGGACAGAAAGGTCTGAACACTCACATTCCAGAGGGGCAGGAAATCTCCCCGACAGAAGCCAGGATATGTCCAGTGAGAAGAAAGCAGGACAAGTTTCACCAGCTAGTGGATGATCACAGGGACATGAATCCCCCAGATCAAAGAACAAGGGAAGTGTCCAGGAGGCTGATTTTAACTCAGCACAATGAAAGGGGAAAATGCCAGATCCTCAGAGCACCATCTCGTCCGGGTCTCCCAAGAGCCCATGCTGCTGTCCACGCAGGACAGGGAGGGAGGCGGGGAGCCTGCCACCAACGGAGGGGCTCCGGCACAGGTGGGCTGACCCCCCGGGAGGCCGCACCAGATGACCCCAGCGTCCCCTTCCAACTCACTGGCAGCACCTGCCCCGGGGCTGTGTGTGCACCCAGGAAGTGGAAAGTGCCCCAGCCAGACCGGGCCCTTGAGTGGGGGTGGCCCTGGGGGGAAGCCAGCACTGGTGGACTGGCCGTCGGAGGGATGACAGCAGCCTGGTGACAACACGGGGGGGGGTCAAGGGAAGGAGTGAAAGAGGGAACAGAAAGCAAACTCAAGAGAGAGAGAGAGAAGGGAACAAACAGAAGCACTGAGAGGGAAAGTGGGGACCAGATGGGAAGTGAGAGGCTAGCCAGCCCAGCCCTGGTGGTGGCAGCCTGCACCAGGCAGCCTGGGAAGGGAGGGAGGGGGTGGGCGGAGACTCGCTGGGGGTGGGATGGGAGGGGGCAGGATTTGCTGCAGAGGGCTGGTGCTCTGCCCAGAGTCACCCCCGACCATCTGACACTCAGTCCACCTGTGAGTCATGCTTGAGTGTCTCAGTGTGTCGGGGACTGCAGGTGCTAGGAGGCTTCAGAAAATGAGGAGCCATGACCCCGGCCAGCCCTCCCAGATTCACCTTCGAGCTGGGGAGACCAAGCATGGATCCATAACCAATGAAGGAGAATGCACAGCCCGTCACAAGGTGGGAGAGGGCAGGGTGGACTTTGGAGTCAGGAAAACCTGAGCTCAAATCCAGACTTGGTGTGCTGTGCAGCCTCAGGCAATTTCCTTAACCTCTCTGAGCCTCCATTTCTTTCTCTGTTATGAGGATAAATGAGACAAAGGATGCATAAGCACAGGGTCCCCTCCCCTCAAGCAGGCCTTAACTTTGAAGTGAGGAACCTCGGCCCTAAGCGAGAAGAAAAGCTGGAGAGGTCAGGGAGTCCGGGAGGGACGGCTCTGCAGGGCCCTGGTCACCGTTCGTTCACTAACTAGGTGCTGGGCTTGAGACTACCAGTGAGAGAGCCATACATTCTCAGCACCGATCGTGAAGGCAAGAGGGAAATGCTGTGGAGCTTGAGCTAACCAGGCTGGAAGCGGCCTGGGCCCCAGGGCACGGGGCACCCAGACGTCTGCACGGCTGCTGAGTGCTAACAAGGCCCCCTGCAAATGCACGCAGCTGGGGGCAGCCAGCAGGGTCAGGGGCCTTGGCAGACGCTGCTGCCTTTGCAGACGGTGGGGAATTCTTTTTTTTTTTTTTAAAGATTTTATTTATTTATTTGACAGAGAGAGACAGCGCGAGAGAGAACACAAGCAGGGGGAGTGGGAGAGGGAGAAGCAGGCTTCCCGCTGAGCAGGGAGCCCGATGCGGGGCTCGATCCCGGGACCCTGGGATCATGACCTGAGCTGACGGCAGACGCCTAACGACTGAGCCACCCAGGCGCCCCGACGGTGGGCAATTCTTAAGGAGTGTCCGGCATCGTGTGTATGCCCACAAATGGCCGGAACCGGCCACAGGCTGTGGGCAGAACTAGCAGAGGGCACATTCAGCCAGCCTCCAGAGGGCGAGGAAGGGCCCACCCCAGCCCAGTGCTCCAGGCCCGCATCCTCTAGCGCAGCCCTCCCTGGAATTATGTTCGTGGGGCGCAGATCCCCCTCTTTGGGGACCATCTCTGGCCTGGGACCTCGGCTATCCCGACCTCCAGGAGGGAGGGTGCAGAGCCACCCCGTGAGTCACCGTGCCCACTTCCTGCCACATAGAGTCCTCGGCTGAGTCACCGGCCCCCCAAAGGGAAAGAGTGGCCACAAGGCCGGAAAGCTGGAGCCCCACGGTGGCAGGAGTGGGGGCTGCTGGCGCTGCGGGGCCACGGGGCTGCTCTCTCCCGCGGCCAAGGTGCGTCCGCAGAACCGGGGGTCCTCCCAGCAGCACCAACCCGCCACCAGCAGGACTGGCTCTTGCTGGTATTTTCCCCCCATACCGGTCAAAACAAAGCAAAACAAGAAACCCCCACTTTTTATTTTGAAATAATTTCAGGCTGACAGAAAAGTTGCAAAAGTAGTGTAAACAATTTCCAGATACCTTCACTCAGACACTCTCAAAGGCAACTTGTTGCCGGTTTGTGTTACTGTTTCTCTTTCTGCCTGGCTCCTCGCTCCTTCCTGGGCCATTCCAGGGTAAGTTGCAGACATGATGCCTCTTTCTCCCTGAAACGCTTCAGGGTTGTGTGTCCCCCCAAACAAGGGCTTTCCTTAGAGAATCACAGCTCGCCCAGCAACCTCAGGAAAGGCCTTCATGTCCGATGATGCCCCATCTCAGATGCTCCTGGCCCATGTGGAGGGCCGGCCTGGGCAGGGAGGGGAGGTTCATCCCGCCAAACCTGGCCAGGGGCCAACACCCCTAGTTCTTTCTTCCCGCCAGGACTGGGGTGCTGAAGGACCACTCAGCATCCGTGCAAGCCAGGACAGTCATTCACTGGGGGATGAACCTTTGACCAAATGGGGCATGGAAACCCGTGGGTAACTTCTCCCTTCCTCCCGGTACCTGTGCTCAGGTACATTGGAGTCAGTCCCTGGTAGACATCCCGGGAGACAGCAGACACATCACATCCTCAGGGACATGTGGTCACACAGGAGCCCTCTGCTTGGGGTCTAGTGCTCTGCGGTCACCTGGAAACTCTTAATCATTCTGTCTTTCAGTTTGGGTCTTCTAAGTGGGTTACTCCAGAGCCACTCCCCATGCTAAGCCCTGAGCCCTTTGTCAGCATCCCTTCCAGTGGGTACAGTTCTGCTCCCCATTCTACAGATGAGATAACTGAGTCTCAGAGAGATTAACTCACCTGAGGTCAGCCAGTAAGTAATTGAGTTGGACTCAAACCCAGTTCTGCCTGCTCTGAAGCCCAAGCTGTCGCTCTTGGCCACTGACATGGTCGTTTCTGGGGTCTGTCCTTTGATTATCTAGAAACAGGGTCATTGATCTCATCCTGGGCACCACACTAGAATTGTGACACAGGAAAAAGTCAGACCTGGGGCTGGGATTTAGGTTGGTGACCCTATGGGAGTGATGCCGGCGCTTGGGCCACGTGGGCCCAGGACACGCTCTCCAAGGTGGCCGAGCCAGGGGCTGGGCCTGGGCCGGGGCCAGTCCTGCCTTCTTGCCTGTGGTCCAGTTCTCGTTTCCACCAGCCAGGGAAAGCAGGGCTGAGTCACTGGAGTCCCTGTCCCTGACTCCTCGCCCATACATCATGCATTCCAATCCCTGGTTCTTGGCAAAACCCCACTAACTTCTTAGCTCACCCCACCCTCTTCCCTGAAATAAATCAAAGTCTCAAGCTGGGGAGAAGGTCACTTGACCCAAGCCCTTCAGTCTGCAAACGGAGGCCGTGGGGTTTGGGTAGAGGTCCTGATGGGGTGAGTTTGCATCCTGGAGTAGAACCCTGTCCCTGCTGCTGAGTTCCCATAGAGCCCTGACCAGTTCATCTTTCTGCGTCTCAGCTTCTCCTGAATGGGGCTGGTGGGATGGTAGTAACTCAGTGGAAGGGTCACTGGGAGCAGGAAATATGAGAGTCTTCTGGAGGGAGCTCCCCTGAATGCACCCCACAGCTTGTGAAGATGACCTCATGACCCCCCAACAAGTCTGTTAAGGAGGCATTACTAGCATCCCCCGCTTTACAGAGGAGGAAACAGGCTCAGAGAGGTTAAGTCACCTGTCCACGGCAGCCCAGCCAGCAAAGCAGAGCCCCGGTCTACCAGACGACTGTGCAGGGCAGCGGCCCTTCCCACCAGCCCGGGGCTCCCAGAGTCCAGGGCTGCAGCCATTCCCCAGCTGAGCAAGGAAGCCGACCCCCTCCAGATAAACAAAGCACTTCCTCCCCGAAGCCGGGCCCAGAAGGAGGAGGTGCTGCGCGCACAACTGTTTATAGAGACAGATGTTTGGGACGGAAAAAGAGAGACATGCCTCCTCCATCCCCATGGAGACAGAGGAAGTTTGCAGCTTGGGCAGAGGCAACTGGAATTGAAAAAGGAGAAGGGGAAAGAAGGGAGGCAACCAGATCTGACCCGCTGAAAACGGTTTGACATTTTCAGATGCTGGTGCCTCACAAAGGATGTTGCCCAGGCAACCGGAGCCTGCAGGGCCGGAGGCTGCCCATCCCGACTGGACCAGGGGCCAGAGCCCATAGGAGGCGGGAGGGCCACAAAGGCCACTGCCGAGCAAATCAGTAAGCACGCATACACCTGGGGGCCTCTCAGCCCAAGGCCCTCCCAGGGATCCCTGCAAAGTGCGGAGGTGATTCATGGCCCCACCTCCTCCCTTCCTTCCCTCCCCCCTCCCCTCCCTTTCCCTCCCCTCCCCTCCTCCCTCCCTTGTTTGCCAGGTGTTCAATCTTACCCTTGTCCCAGCCCAGGAACCATGTCCCCACCTTCTTGGTGGCAGGTGGCAGGTGGCGCTTGGCATGACTGAGACCAGAGAGTTACTTTTGCATGGAGTGAGCCCCCCTGGGGCCCAGCACGGCCATATCCTCACACTCTCTGGCTGGAGACCCTGCGCAGTCGTTCCAGGGCAGGAGGGAGGAGAGGGGAGAGCTTTGGGGCCTCTTCTAACGGACCACATCTGCTTCCTTGGAATTTCTCGGCCTGGCTCGCCAGCCCTTTTGTCTGCACGCCGTCCTGGGCAGGGCCACCCAGTGTCCTGGGGCTGGGCATTGCTTCCCCGAGCCTCGGGGCTCTGGTGGTGTGTTGTCTTAGCATCGGCCCAGTGACCATGATGTCGTGTGGGGTCGACATGGCGACCACCTGCACAGACCTGCCCCAAGCCGCTCGCCGGCCAGTGCAGCCCAGCTTTCGTCTCATCCAGCGCAGCTGCATGACCCTCTCTCTCCTTGCTTCCCTCCAGGGGATGGGAGAGGGGGTGGATGGGGAAACTTCCGATGAACTCTGGCTCGGACGATGAGAATTCCTGAAGCCAGGATGTTCTGTGGGAAAGAGCTAGAAGGGAGAGGCAAGCTGCAGTGCCCACGCCGGCTCTGGGGTCACGACTGCAGGACCGAAGCAGGGGGCTGGCACCTTCGGAAAGCCCCTGAGATGCCCCACAGTGGGAAGGCAGACCACAGCCAGACCACATATTTATCCGGCCTGGCCCGGCCCGGCCCTCAGGGCACCCCCGATCCCAGGCTGATACTGGGAGTGCGAAGGTGTCAGGGTAAACGTCCTCCTCTGACATACGGGGAGATCTACACTTGGCAAGAAGGACTGGGTTGGAGGCCGAGGGTAGGCCATGGCCGTGGCCGGGGGTACGCGGGGTGTGTGTGTGTGTGTGTGTGTGTGTGTGTGTGTGTGTGTGTCCACAGCCAGGGGTCAGGAACACAGCTCTCACCAGCCCGTGTTGTGTGAAGTGGCAGCTCAGATGGAATGCTGGGGAGGGGCAGGCAGTGACCACAGAATCGGGGATCCAGCATCACTGGGTCTAGCCCTGAGAAGGCAGAATTCAAGCCCAATATTGAGGCACAAAGAATGTCACCCCCCGGAAAAGCAGGAAACTTTGGGAGGACAGAGGGTGATGAGAGCTTTATCAGCACCCACGATACCCGGAATGGAGGCCGGGGTGGGGGGGGCTCCCTGACCCCCAGAGCAGCCTAGCCACATCCCCTGGAGGCCTAGCCTGTGGACAGAGGCTTGAAACTGGGCCCTTGCAGCCCAGCTGCCCAGGAAATGGTGTGCAGGCTCAACTCCCACCTCTGCCCCAGCTAGCTGGGTGACCCTGGGCAAGTTACTTAAATTTTCTGGGCCTCAAAACCTCATCTATAAAATGGGCATAATAGCTATGCTTCACTCAGAGGTCATGAGGATTAAAGGAGACAATATGGGGGAACCACGTTTAATCGACACTTGTTGACACGTCAGGCTCTGTGCTAAGCTGTCTATTATGGAAGAGGTAGTCGGGGTATTGTGGGTGTCCAACAAGATGCTCTCACCTGGGCAGGGAAGGGGTGTGTCAGCTGCACTGGGAGTAGAAGTGACCCAGGGGGGCAGCCTAGAGCAGAGGGTGGTCTATAGCAGGGGCAACTTGGGACAGAAACTATAGACCAGAGGCTAATCCAGCCTGCTGCCTATTTTTGTTCAGCCTGTGAACAAAGAATGGTTTTTACATTTTCAAATGGTTGCAAAACAAAATAAAAAGAATACTACTTCCTGACACATGCAAATGACATGAAATTCAAGTTCTTTTTTTTTTTTCAAGATTTTATATTTATTTATTTGACAGAGAGAGACAGGCGAGAGAGGGAACACAAGCAGGGGGAGTGGGAGAGAGAGAAGCAGGCTTCCCGCGAGCAGGGAGCCCAATGTGGGGCTCGATCCCAGGACCCTGGAACCATGACCTGAGCCGAAGGCAGACTCTTAACAACTGAGCCACCCAGGCGCCCCCCCCTTTTTAAAAAATATATTAGGGCTTTTTTTTTTTTAAGATTTTATTTATTTATTTGACAGAGAGAGAGACAGTGAGAGAGGGGAACACAAGCAGGGGGAGTGGGAGAGGGAGAAGCAGGCTTCCCACCAAGCAGGGAGCCTGACGTGGGGCTCAATCCCAGGACCCTGGGATCATGACCTGAGCCGAAGGCATATGCTTAACGACTGAGCCACCCAGGCGCTCCGAAATTCAAGTTCTAATACCCATAAAGTTTTATCAGGACAGAGCCGAACTCATCAGTTTGCAAATTGTGAGTCGTCTGGGGCTGCTTTCATGCTGTGGATGACGCTCAAAGGCTTACTATCTGGCCCTTTGCAGAAAAAAAATTTGCTGATGCCTGGCCTAGGAGAAGCATGTTCAAAGGCCAAGGGGTAAGGGAGAGAATGGAAGTTTCTGGACAGTGGGAGAAGCCCACTGTGGCTGGAGAGGAGAGCTAACAGGTGGGCAGGGGTGGGAGGGAAGCCACAGAGGTGACCCATTCACCACAGCCCAACAACCCTTGTGGTCCCCACCCAGGAGAGGACAGAAGTTGAGGGTGAGTGGGCTCTGCTCAGCTGCCACCAGCCAGATGGCACCTTGCACGAGCCTCCCGGGGAGCGGGAGAGATGAGGAAGGAGGGAGACAGCGAACTTCCTCTTCCTTATCACCAAGAAACAAGGAGCAGCCCATGGGGCCCCAAAAGGGCTTGGAAATCAGAACATTTCTTTTTTTTTTTTTTTAGATTTTATTTATTTATTTGAGAGAGAATGAGATAGAGAGAGAGCATGAGAGGGGGGAGGGTCAGAGGGAGAAGCAGGCTCCCTGCTGAGCAGGGAGCCCGATGCGGGACTCGATCCTGGGACTCCAGGATCATGACCTGAGCCGAAGGCAGTCGCTTAACCAACTGAGCCACCCAGGCGCCCAGAAATCAGAACATTTCTGATCCTTTCCAAGGAAACCTCCCTTCTGTGGGGCTCAATGACGCCTCGTTTTCCCCAAGGAACCAAGCCGGGGAGGTTACCAAGGCCTCCTGTCGTGATTCCAGAGGGGCCCTGTAAGGCCTACCGGGTGCTCCCTCCTCTCTCCAGGTCCTGCTTAGCCAAAGCCTGAGCAGCGCTGATGCAGCAGATTGAGACCATCCCAGGGCGCCTGGAGCAGGCACACTTCTGGCCAGGGGTGCCGGGGTCACAGCTGGGCCCCAAGGCCTTCTGGGAAAGAGAGGAGGGGGAGGAGGAGTCAGCCGAGGGCAGGAGAGCCTCTTCGAGGCTGCCTCGGGGCTGGGACCACCTTTTGGGGGGACCCCCGGACAATTCATGGGGCAAACCATGCCATCTTGTTGGAGGAAGGCGGTGCCCACTGCCCTCCCAATGTGCTCGAGGGCTGCCCCACCAGGCAGGAAAGCGATAGAGCCTGTCCCACGGGGGGCTGGGACAGTTCTCCACCGGAGGGCGCTGGGGCCAGGGCCCGCGCTGGTGCGCTGAGGACGGATGGATCCCCGCGGGACCCTCCCCGACCTGCAGACCCCGGATGGGGCGGTCCTGCCTTTCCCAGAAGCTGCCTTTGCGCATTTGTCTCTGCGCTGCTCCCTTCCTCGGACGAGCCCCCGAGGGTCATGGCCTGGCATGTGTGGGACCAGTAGGAGTGACCCTCTAGAGAAACCCTCATCTTGGGCCTCTCTGGAGCCCCCAAAGTTGGGGGGTATGGTGACAGCGTGGGGAAAGAGGAAGTGGGGAGGGGTCTCCACCCCACCCCCCCTCGCGTGAGCAGTGCGCTCCTGTGTCGGGCGTCCCAGGACCGACAGGCACGGAAACGTCTCCCCCCGCCCCCCCCCCACCCCCGGCGGAGGCGGCGGCTTGTCCAGGTCCGAAGTGAATCAGGTGTAGGCTGCAGGGCGGTGAGTGTGGGGGGTGCCCACGGGAGATGCAGTCTGTCCCTGCAACAGGGCTGAGGAGAACAGACTCCTCCAGCTGGCGAGGCGGAGGTTCCGGCCACGGGCTGAGCCGGCCGCCAGGCGTGACTTCACAGGCTCCCGTCCTCCCCCTTCCTCCTCCTCAGCACAGCTGCAGGGCCTGGGGGGGGGGGAGGGGGGAGCACCCGCGACCTCAGCCCCCCGCCCTCCCCCACTCCCGGCACCGCAGCCCCCGCCAGGCACCGGAGGCCTCCAACAGCAGAGGCATCAGGCCTGGTCTCTGCAGCCCTGCTCTTCGGGGCCCACAGCCTCGGGGTCCATCACCCCGGAGCCCCACCTCCCGCCATCCTTGGCTCTGGAACCCGGATGCTCCAGCCTCTGGATATTGCCTCACTCTTCATTGGATCTTCCAGCCAAGGTCCCCACCCTTGCCCTTTCCTAGTCCCCCCCCCCCCGCCCCCAACCACTTCCTAAAGCCCCTCCCCTGCCTGCCTGCAAGTCACCTGACTGGGCTCCGGAGCCCAGCCCTACCCAGATTCCTCACCCAGCTCTCCCAGCTCTGAAATCGCTGGAGGACGTAGGGCTCCTCGACAGCTCAGGAGCAGTCTCAGGGCTGCAAACCCCCACCCGGTCCCGGCCACACGCTCCAGCCACCACTCCGGCACCCGGCTCATAGAAACCCGCGCGCGCCTGTGCACACACGCACACGATGCACACTCACGTGTGTGGCCCGCGCGCACGTGTTTATGCATATGCGCGTGCACCTGTGTGCACCATCACGCGTGTGTCTGCACACACATGCATGTGCACTCTCACACCATTCGGTTGGCGTCGTGCCCCGCGCACCTTCCTCCCAGGCTCCTGCAGTGCCTCTTCCTGCCTCTGCCGTACCCACAGGGGCTCATCCTCCGGACCTGGGACTTGTTAGTTCCCCAAGGCTCTTTCCAGAGTAGCACCCCAGCCCCCCTGTCAGGACGGTGGTACCTGCCTGCTCCCAAGAAGTGGCACCTGATGCTCCGGTCCATTTTTTACAGTCAAGATTAAAGTGAAACAAAACCAATCCCCTGTTACTGTCTGAAATTGGTGAATGATTGGCGGGGAGGGGGAGATCCCCACCCAGGAGGCTCAGCTTCACTGGGAAAGGGACTTTCCTTAGAAGGAACCAAGGCGTCTTGTATCAGCTCTTAACGATTTGGGAAGGGAAGCTGAAGAGCTCTTTACTGTAACTCGAACAGCTAAATTATTCATCAGGAACAGCAGGCAGAGATTGGACGGTGACCTGAGAGACAGGAGGCCCGGCCCAGTCCGTGACCCAGGCATGGGACCGTCTCCCCCTGCTCCTGAGGGGCCAGGCTGAGTTAGAGGAGTCTGGGGAGAGAGTAGCACTGGGGGTCCCACAGAGTGGGAAGAGCGTCATCCCAGCTGGGAGATGGGGGTGGGGGGACACTGTAGCCATATAGGGAGCTGCAGTGAGAGGTGTCCCTGGTCCCTCAGGGACTTGTCCTGATGCAGGGGTCTCCCTTGCTCTGGCTAGGTGGACCCCAGACCACAGCAGGCTGGCACTGTCCTGAGACACCAGGTTTCAAGGTGCCTGGCTCCCCTATGCAGACTCCCTTCTGCAGCCTACAACTGTCCGTGCTGACCACAGGTGCTTGGGATGGGAAGGAGCATGGCCAGAGTCCTATCCAAAGTTCAGGCCTGGCCTCCTGCTCCCCCGGAGGCTCAGGATGGGGAGGAAGGGAACAGGTGGACATCAGAGCTCGTCCCTCAAATGCAAAACACAGCCCGGCTCTGTGCCCCTTCACCTCTGCTCTCTCTGCTCTGGGCACGGGGAGGGCCGGCTCTCCTGCTCTGCCTGGTCAGCCCCCAGGCCCTGCGCTCTGACCCAGGGGGAGGCTGGGACAGAGGGCTCAGAAGTCTCAAGCATTGTCCTTCCTTCTAGCTCTGCCTGTCCCCGAGGAGGGAGTGACCAGAGGAGCAGTGGGAGGTGGGGATGGGCCCAGGGCCCAGTTGCGGTTGTTGGGCAACGTCTCCCACGCAGGAGTCTCCTTTCCCCACAAGGAAGCCTTCTGGGGGAGAGGTGAGGCTTTCTCTGCTTGTGTTCCTCCCGCCCGCAGCGCCTGGCCCTGGTGGGTGCTCCGTCGGTATGAATGAACGCAGACGATGGATGGATGGACGGGTAGACGGATGGATGGGTGGACCCGGGGGGAAGGGAATGGGAGGTCCATGAGTGTGCCTGAGGACTGAACCCTTCCAAGTGAGGGGTCTGGGGGGGACAAGTCCGGAGGGGACAAGGGGAAAAGTGAGAGAAGAAGTAAAACCGAAAGGGGGTGTATAGTGGTGGAGAACCCACTGAGATGGGGGGTGAGAAATCTGTGCTCCTGCTTGGTGCTTTGGAGGGAGGCCCAGGATGGGGGGAGGAGGGAGGCCCAGGAGGAGGAGGGAGGCCCAGGAGGGGGAAGAGGGGGGAGGAGGAGGATCTAGCCTTTTGGAAAGTGGAGCCCTGGGGGCAGCACGTGCTGACTCACCCTCCTGCCTTCAATTTTCCCTGTTTCCTGGGGATTCTCATTTTATTTTCGGGAAAGCTGCCTGCTCCGTGACTAATTTGTTCTTAAACAAACCAAACCCAGGCAGTGGGGAGGCCAGGCGGGGCCTGAGTCACTCTCCGCCCAGGGGGACCACACCTCAGCTGTGGGCCTGGCGGCCCTCCAGCTCTCCGGAGCCCCTCCGCCCTGGGCTGATGGTGGCTCTGTGGCTCCTCAGGGAAGCAGCGCTCCCAGAGGGGGGCCCCCTGGGCTGTGAGGGATCCCCAGCTGCTGAGTGAGCTCCTTGACGGTCCACTGCCTAAAACAGTTCCTGGCCTGGGGCCAGGGCTCAGTTAACATTTGTTGACTGACTGACTGATGACTCTGCTCCCTCCCTTTTCTCTCCCACCCACCCTCCTGGAAGCCTTCCCTTCCCAGGTCCTTCAGTTTGGTGACACACACTTTACTAGCAGTTACCTTCCCCAGACCACATCCTAAGCCAGACACAGTGATAAATGCGATCTCTCTGAATCTATATGATGGTCACCCTGTCTGCCCCTGGGAGGGGGGAGTGCTATTAACCACTTTGCCATTAGGGTCGCTCAGGGGTGTCCATCTGGTAGCACAGCCAGGCCAGGAAGCAGCCTGCAAACAAGGCACTCCGCCAGGCAGGGGGGAGATTGCTAGCCCCTCAGTTTTACAGAAGAGGAACCCGAGGCTCAGAGAGGCCCAATGTCCATAAGTAGCAGATGCCTCATTTGAACCCAGACCTCGGAGCACCCTCCAGTACCCTAGCTTGCCATCTGTTACCCTGCACCACAGGCTATGAAGTGGGAACCGGCCGGAGGGGCAAGAAGACAGGGACGAGAATGGGAGGCGGGGGTGGGGGTTGGGGGGGGTGGGAAGGGCGCCGGTGTTTTCTCTAGCTCCGGGCCCAGTCCACATGCCCCCATTAAACCCAGGTCTCCCAAGTGGGACTTGGGCAAGACAAGCCATGCGCAAATGGAAGAAACGTATTTCTGTAGTTCATCTCATCCTTTTAAAATTTCAACCTTTGTGGGTACGTAATATCCACACCTAATAATAAAATGATCTTTATAAATAAATAGATCGACATGCTCTGGAACATGGGAGAACAGTGCCCCCCGCCCCAATCGGCTGCACCCAGGGATTTTCGCAGAGCAGTTCCCAGTAAACCCTTCTGTGTCCGAAGTGAAGGCGCGCCAAGCCCGGTGTCGCGGTGGGAGGCGGCGGGGAGCGGCTTCCTCGCGGGTCAGGACGCAGACCCCCCTATACCCCGCCCGCCCCGGGCCCCTGCACCCCCACCTCCGCCCACCCCACCCCCGGGCAGGACCGGACGTGGCTGCGGCCGGGCTCCCGCCCCCGCCCGGCGCGGCGCGTCACCTTCCCCTGGGTGGCCACCCGGCGAGGGCCCGGGAAGGGGGGCGGCTCCGCGTGGCCGCCGCCGGCCTCCCGCGCCACGGCTTCCCCGCGGGTCCCCCCGGAGGCCCCGAGCTCCCCGCGCCGCGCCCAGGGGCGGGTGGCCAACCCCGCGCCGCCCTCGTCCGCCAGGCGGCCCGCGGCGTCCCCGGCCTCTCCCGGCCCGAGCGCGTTTCCTGGAAGCCGGAGCCGAGCCGGCCCGAGTTCCCGACAGCCGGCCGGGCGCGGAGAACTGCGGCCGGGCCGCCGCCGCGGCTGCGTCCGCACCAGCGATCAATGCGCCCCGGCTCCCCTCCGGCTCCCCCCACCCCCGCCCCCGGCTCCCCCCCCGCCCCCGGCTCCCCTCCGGCTCCACCCCCGCCCCCGGCTCCCCCCCCCGCCCCCGACTCCCCTCCGGCTCCCCCCACCCCCGCCCCCGGCTCCCCTCCGGCTCCCCCCCCCCCGCCCCCGGCTCCCCTCCGGCCAGCGCAGCGTCAGCGCTTGCAGGGCACCGCGCCTGCCCCGCCGTGCACAGGGTCCTGGGCTCCTGTCGGGATGGCTCCCTGCCTCCCTCGCGGGGGGGTGGGGGGTGGGGGGCGGGGGGCGGGTAACGGCTCTCTTGACCCGCTTGCCGGTCTGCAAATGAGAGCGACAGTCACCCCACCCCCACCCCAGGGCCGTGGGGAGCAGGGACCAGGGCCCAACCTGCACACCCCCGGACGCCGGCGCTTAACTGCCACGCGGAGGACCCTCGGTCTCCTGCCGGGCCCACTGACCCGAGGTTGGACCAGCCAGCAACTCCCCACTAAACTAGCACCTTCTCTGCCTGCCCCGCCTCTGCTTTTTAAAAAGGGGTTCAGTGGCTAGTTCCTCGGAAAGAACTAAAAGTAGCCGCAGCAGGGACTTTCTCAAGCCCAGGGTGGCCCCACCATGTGCGTCTCCAGTGCGGGGGCTGCGAGTGAGGGGGCGAGGGGAGGGGAGGCTCCTGGGCCTCTCAGCTCACCAGCCACCCCCTCCTGATTTGGGAGGCTAGTGGGGAGAGAGAGGGAAGGAGGGAGAGGACAAAGACCAGGTGGGAGACAGGGAGACTGAGCCTTTGGGAAGGTGCAGGGATAGCACCCCCCATGTGGGGGAGGTCTGATGGGGGAACAGGTAGGGAGGGCTGGGGATCCAGCCCCTTCCTGGGAGCCTAAAGCAAGAAGAGACCAGGGGGGCCTCTTGGTCTCACTAGGTGGCCTGTGTCAGCCCTCAGCTTCTGCCTTTTCCAGGGATGCTCGGAAGAGGAGTTCTAATGGGGGGGCCTGGTGCCAGAGTCAGAACAGGAATCTTAAGGGGGTTGCAAGCCCTCTGCAGTGTTTCCTCCCCTCTCGTCCCCCTCGGGGGCCCTCTGTTCACCTGGGATAGGGAAAAGAGGCCCAGCTCTGGAAGAAACCGGGGTCTGAGCATCCCCCCACCAACTCCCTCCCCCACAGCTGCCTCAGACTCACTGGTACAGGGTCCGGCTTCCGGGGGGGGGGGGGGGATGGCAAAATGGAGGGGTAACTCCAGGGGGCCACCCAGGCAGAATCAGAGGTGGGGACTGGGGAGTTTGTGGGAGTTTGGGATGGGATGGTAAGTGTTGCTTGTGGACCTTGAATTCACTGCAAGGTGTCTGGAAAGGGCAGGTAGAGGATTTGAGTCCCTTGGTGTTGCTGGTGACTGGGCAGTGTTCATTTGAAGGGGACCCAGGTCTCAGGCCAGGCATGAGGTCTTAGCTTTCTGAGGGGCCGTCCTGCTCCAAGGTCCAAGGAGGATGACCTTCCTGCCCAAGTCTTCATGGCCCTCTGGCCCCACCTGGAGAGCGTCCATTTGTGCATTCGGGCATTCATTCCGGCTTTTGCCCAGCCTTGCTGAATGCCCCAGCAGGGTGGGTCTCCTGCTAACCCTGGAGATACCGGTAAGGGGCTCGGGCTGATAGAGGGGAACCCCTGTTATAAGCGTGGACAGCCATGACCGCGGCGGAGAGGCTCCCAAGTTGGACTTTGGCACCAGAAATCAATTCTTTTAGTTGAAGTGTGTATTAATTTTAGATTCACATGTAGTTGTAAGAAATAATATGAAAAGATTTCATATACACTTTGCTCAGCTTCCCCCAATGGTAACATTTTTCAGGACTGTAGGACAATATCACAGCCCGCATTTTGGCTTTCACGTAGTCTGCACGTCTTATTCAGAGGCTTACTTGTATCCATTTGGTTTATAGAATTCTCTCACCTGTGTTGCTCCCCAGCATTGCCCTTTGTAATCCGTCATATCCCTGCCAGCATCCTGTGGCCCCCAGGCCCCAGCAGAAGCCAGTTTTGAGCAACAGGTAGGAGGTGCTTGCTTCCATATCCCCTCCTCCCAGCCCTGGTGGCCTGTTTTTTTTTTTTTTTAAGATTTTATTTATTTATTTGAGAGAGAGAGAGAGAGAGCACATGAGAGGGGGGAGGGTCAGAGGGAGAAGCAGACTCCCTGCTGAGCAGGGAGCCTGATGCGGGACTTGACCCCCGGACTCCAAGATCATGATCTGAGCCGAAGGCAGTAGCTTAACCAACTGAGCCACCCAGGCATCCTGGCGGCCTGTTTGTTAGTGCCTCAACCTCCCCTCAAGAGCAGGGGCTGTGTCTCCCGCATCTCCCAGCCCAGGCTTGGCATACTTCCTGTTCTGACAGCATGTGTTTGCCAGAGGTGGGGGCCATATGTAAATCAGTCACTGGGAGGACAGACTCCCCCAGAATAGTGTGTATAGTGTGCTTTGTTTATGGGGTTTGTTGGGGGGGGAAGGAAGGAAGAAAGTGTGTGTTTGCGGTGTGTGGGCACATGCTTGGGTATACACAAAATATACATGGAAGGATACATTTGAAAACAAACTTTAGCCTTGGTTGCTTCTGTGATGGGGCAGCAGGTGGCTGGGGATGGGGTGCATTCCTTCCCCGTGTCTGCTCTAATGAATTAGTGGCTTCCAACAATACAAACTTAATATCTTATAGCGCCGGAGACCAGAAGTCTCAAATGGATCCACAGAACTGTGTTCCTTCTAAGAGTTCTACAAGAAAATCTGTTTCCTTGCCTTTTTTCCAGCTTCTAGAGGCTGCCCATATTCCTTGGCTTGTGGCCCCTTTGTTGTGCACTGACTGTTTGGATCCCCCCACCCCATTCATATGTTGAAGCCTTAACCCCCAATGCCAAGGTGTCTAGAGGTGGGGCCTTTGGGAAGTGGTTAGGGTTAGATGAGGTCTTAGGGGGCCTAAGAGGGGATTAGTGCCCTTATAAGAAAAGGTGCATTATTATTATTATTATTAGTGCCCTTATAAGAAGAATGGCCCGAGAGCTTGCTCTCTCTCCCCCCGGTGAAGACACAGTGAGAAGGTGGCCGTCTGCAAGGAAGGCAGAGGGCTCTCACCCAAAATCTCATTGACTGGACCTGACCTTGGACTTCCCACCTCCAGAACGGTGAGAAATAAATGTCTGCTGTGGAAGGCCCCCATCCGTGGTATTTATGATGGCAGCCGAGCTGCCTGAGACCCCCTCCCTCCATCTGCAGAGCCCCGAGACAGCACCTTCTCACGCCTCTCTGGCCTCAGGCATCCCTCTTATAAGCACCCTCCTGGTCACATTCAGGGCCCACCTGGATGATCCAGGATACTCTCCCATCTCGGGGTCCTTCATTACATCTGCAGAGTCCCTTTTGTCCAAAGAAAATGACATAGTCATAGGTCTGGGGATTGGGGTATGGACATCTTTGGGGGCCCCAAGCCAACACTTTCTCAGTCAACACTTGTCACATCTGAATTTTGAAACCTATGACTATTACCTATTCAAAAACACAATGCCGGTCAAACAAAGGGGAGCTGAGAGGGGTCCAGAGGTGCCCAGGACAGTGTGTGTGTGTGTGTGTGTGTGTGTAAGCTGGGATTGATCCCTCCCTGGGCCTCTGTCTCTCCTCTGAGGGAATGAGACAGCATGGACGGATCCAGGCCTGCGGGACTACGAGCAGCCCATTGGAACCCTCGGAGCCTCAGCCTTCGCCCTGTTCGAGGGGATGGCGGTATTTCCTTTCCTCCTGGCGCTGCCTCAACATTAAAGCACTGAACACACCCACAATGCACGCCAAGCAGTAACTCGTGGTGGTGGAAAAATCGTGATAAAGCCACCTGTTGGCTTTGTGTCCCTAAGTTGTCCCCTCTGCTGTCCCCAGCACAGAGACGGAGCAGTCCCTCCCCGCCATGTCCCACTTGTCTGCAAAGCCTCTGTGCCCTCGGTGCCCTTGGGGTGCTTGCTCCCTGTGGGCAGCTGCGGGGCAGGAGGCCTGGGAGTCAGCACCCCCCCCCCCCGACGGCATCCCAGACACACCTGGATCTCACTTCGGCTCCATGTCATGCAGGTGGCACAGGAGGCCCCAGGACTGACAGCACGACCCTGGAGTCCGGTGACAGTGGCTTGGAACCCAGACTGGCCGCCCCTTGCCTTGCCTACCAGCAGCACCCCTTTCCCTTCCTTCAGTAAGAGCAACCGGTTTCCATTCCTTGGCCATTCTTGGTCTTTGTGGCTCATTGATGGGACTGATGTCCCCCAGCGCCCTGGAGGCGGGGCACGACCCAGAACAGTCCAATCAGGACAGGGTCCCGGCACTGCACGGGGACAAGACGGGCGCAGGCTGAGGCTGACCTAGATCTACTGCCACCACCTCTGTCACCACTAGGGAGAGCGTGCCGGGCGGGGGAACCCAGCAGGGGAAGCAGAAGGCAGGGATGGACAGAGACCTATTCCAGGTGACGCTGCTGGTGAATCTGGAGCCACCTGTGCCCGAGGCCTCATCCTCCTCCTGTGTGTTTTCATCATGTGAGCCAACTCCCTTCCGAAGGCCTCGGCCGGTCCGCATGGGCCTTGCAGAGTCCTGACCAGCAGCTACTAGCTGAGCCACTGGCCACTGGCCACACGTGCTCTGTGCCCGAGAAGAGACGGTCAATTCTACCTGCTCGTGCGATTGCGGTGACACTAAGTAAGATAAAGAACCAAAGGACCTAATTAGATACATGGTAAGCTACAAAGTAACAACTCCGTAGCAGGTGGGTTAGAGTCCTGTTAATCTCAAGAATATGATGAGTCAAATGAGACTGCTCCATCTTACCAGGAAAAAAACCCTAAGAAACCAGCCTTAGCTGGACTGAGATCAGAACACCCATGTCACGGGGAAGAGACCCTCTCCCTCTCCAGAGCCAGGACTGCAGGGGACACATGCTAAAGGGACCCCAATGTGTCATACCCCCTATAATTGCCTCCTCACGAGTGTGGGCAGAAGCTGGGACTAGGGTCTAAGGAACAGAACCCGGCAAAGGGGACAGGATGTCCCTCCATAGTTATATCTAAGACTGCCTCTCAGCAGAATGGAACGAGAAGGTCCCCCTGCTGAAGGGAGGGGGCAGCCGTGTTGAGGGAGCCCATGGGGTCAGGAGCTGTGGCCTCTAGAACTTGAAGATGGCCTCTGGCCTCCAGCCAGCAAAACCCCCAGGCCCTCAGTCACACAGCTACAAGGCAAGGAGTTCTGCCCATAACTGGAAAGAGCTTGGAAACGGATCTTCTTCAGGGGAGGCTTCAGATGAGGACCCAGCCCAGCCACCACTTTGATGGCAACCCTGTGAGATCTTTTTTTTTTTTTTTTAAGATTTTATTTATTTATTCATTAGAGACAGAGAGAGAGAGGCAGAGGGAGAAGCAGGCTCCCAAGGAGCAGGGAGCCCGATGCGGGACTCGATCCCAGGACCCTGAGATCATGACCTGAGCCAAAGGCAGACGCCTAACCATCTGAGCCACCCAGGCGCCCAACCCTGTGAGATCTTAAGCAGAGGACCCTGCTGAACAGCCCTCAGACCTCTGACCTAAGGCAACCGCCCGATATTAGATATATGTGTTGTGTAAGCCTCTAGATGTGTGATCATTTGTTCACAGCGTAGAAAACAAGCATAGCATCCCACTGATGTCTGAGGTGTCAGAGAGAAGAGGCACCAGAAGGGACAAAAGGCCAGGACCCCCTTCTCACTGGGTTGGGGTACAATTTCCCAGGGCCTGCTGGTTATTTTGGCTGGATTACAACTCACCTCTCCCTTGGTTCAGAGCAACCATCGCTCAGTATTGCTCAGTTTCTGTGGGTCGGAACTTGGGAGTGGTTCGGCTGGGCCTTCTGGCCTGAGGCTTCTCATGGGGCTGCAGTCCTCTGAAGGCTGGATGGGGCTGAGGACCCACTTCCAAGGTGGTCCATACACATGGCTGTTGGTTGGAGGCCTCTGTTCTTCTCCCCATGAGCTTCCCCATGGGGTAGTTGGAGTATCCTCATGGAATGGGGGACTGGCTTCCCCCAGAGCAAGTGGGCCAAAAGACCAAGATGGAAGAAGCCACACAGATCAGCTTGGTTCAGTGTGGGAGCAACTGAATACCAGGAGACAGGTTCCCTGGGGCCATCTTGGAGACGGGCCACCACACAAGGATGGCAGAGGGGACAGAGGCTGGTGGGGGCTTGGAGAGGGCTATGGAGGGAAGAGTGGGACACTTGTAAAGCTAGGGAATTCTCTGAACATACCCCAAGGCTCTCAGGTGTGAGGCTACCCCCGGCTCCTGCCTCATGTGGCTCAGGGAATGAGCTGGGAGAAGAAAATCACAGGTCCCAGTCTTGCTTCTCCAAACTGGGCCCTGGACCCCAGGGGAAGTGGGGCCCTGCAGAAAGGGGCCAGGGAAAGGAGGGGTATCCCATCTGGGCCGTTTGTCCCTGCTGCAGGCCCCAGCTGCTTGCTCTCCTCTCTGAGCTTCTGTCTTGGTGCAGGTGAGGCTTACTTGCTCCCTCAGGTGAGAGCTGGGGGACCGAGGACGGGGGTGAAACGGGGTTAATACAGTACTGTGTGTGGCTGTCAGCCAGGCCCCATGCAGCATTCCCCCACTGAAACCTTGAAGGACTCTCACGTGGGGTGCTGTCCACCCACATTATCCAGATAAGGAAACTGAAGCTTGGAGGTCCCGGAGCAAGTGGAATAGAAACGGGGGAAGAAACCTCCCTGATACTTCAGGGGGTCTGATCAAGGCTCCTGCACCCAGGGCCTCCCTCCCTGGGCTGAGCAGGGAGCTAGAGGAGGGAAGAAGGAAGGAGGGGGAACTTTGGGGAGGTCAGTGCCTGGCAGGGGGTGCGGGGCTGGGGCCTGGGGGGCTGAGCCTGGAAGAGGGCTGGAAACCCTGCTCCAAGCCATCTGAGACCCTGGCTCTGACCGCCAATGGCCGGCTCGCTGGCTGCCAACCCTCCCCACAGTGACCTGGGGAGTTCAGGCTCACATCCCTGGCGGCACAGGCTTCCCGGAACCATGCTGCTGTCTCTTTGGGGGCTAGCCCAACCTGGCTGCAGTGGGGAGGCCCCCACGTTGGGCGGAGATGAGTGGCAGGCACCCCTGCAGCGGGCTGGGCGCTCAGATCTCCTCTGCCCCATGCCCTGGGCTCCGGGTCCCGGAAGAGGTCCCTGTGTTTCAAGGGGAGGGTCTGGTGGGAGTGCCGAGGCCAGATTGGAGCGGTCAAGAGAGCTTGTGGACCTGGAATTCCAGGCAGGAAGAACAAGATCCCCTCTGGGTCGGGGAGATCAGGTAGACTGTGCGGGAAGCGCAGGTGGGGAGGAGTTGCAGAAGTGAGAAAAACCTGAGGCACTCCCTGCGAAGCCAGGAAGGGCTGGTCCTGCCCCTCCTACAAGCTCACTGCCCCGCTGGGTCCCACCTGCGTGTCCTCACCACGGCCCCCCCCACGAGGGGGCCTATCCCTACTTGCCGCTTACCAGCAGGGAGAGGTAGAGCCGCTTGTCCATGTCACTCCCCACACTCAGTGACTGCAGATCCCAAATCCAATATGTGGGCTGCCATCTGGGAGGACAGTACACCCCTCTGGGCACCCCCATGCCCTGCACACCTGCCTACATATCCTGGAATACTTGGGCAAACTCAGGTCTATGATCCCTGGTCTCGGTGCTACTCTCGCACGCACGCACATGCACACAGGGATCCCCTCACCCGGGTCACCTGAGCTCCCAGAACTGCACAGGGAAAGGTGACCTTTGCTCCCAAGGAGCACGGCTACCTTCCTAGCGTCCTGCCCACCCCACCCCCTGCTGCCCATCTCAACCGCTGTCCCAGACAACAGCTCAAGGGATCCAAAACATAGGCACAACAGCACCCAGGCTCAAGGCAGGCTGGGGCTGGGACCTCCGCAGAGCTCGCCTGCAAATAGGAGGCCAAAGAATGCAGTGGGCAGCTTGGCAGAGAGACAGACAGAGCCACCGGGCTTCCAGTAACACGCTGGCCCTGCCCTGACCTCGCCCACCGGCTCAGACACTCAGCCAATAGATGTCCAGTCCCGGGCCCCAGCCCCCGGCAGCACCCAGCCCAACCCAGCTGCTGCAAGGCCCTCCTGGTCACCACCCCTTGCCCCCGGCGACAACAGGCCTGGAACTGGATCCCTGTCCTCTCAGGGTTCCAGCCTTGCCGGGAAGGGGGTATCTTTATCTTCCCTTCCTGGAAGCCCACTGGCTCCAGTCCCACCGTGGCCCAGCAGCATCGCTTCCACACCCGGCCACCTCCCCCCTCAGCACTGATTCCCTAGAAGAGGGGCAGCCACTCCAGGGAGGCTGGCTTGGCCATTCGGTGCCCTGCCGGGGTTAGGGTCCCATGTCCAGCTTGGACCTAACACTGCCCACACAGTCCTCCTTGCTCCCCTCCTGAACCCTGCTTGCCTCGGGGTATTGGCCAAAAGACACCCCACCCCCCGTTGAATTAGAGGACCTGAAATAGAGTCGATGCGTCCCCTTGTCAGAGGAGGAGACCGAGGTCCAGGGGGAAGGTGGAAGTGGCCTAGGGGTCCCGGAGCGAGTTGCAAACAGGGCAGTACAGGACCCGGGGCTGTTCCTGACACTCTAGAGTATTTTCCTGGCACCAGGGGTGAATCAGGAAATGACCCGTGTGGGGACTCCTTAATCGCTTGACCTCCTGGGTGCAGGGATGGGCAAAGTAGGTGTGTGGCTCTGAGAAAGTGAGTCCAGAGAACTGAGGGGAGCAGGACTGCTGAAAGCAGCCAGACAGGAAGGGCTTGAGTCCTCCCTCAGAGGGGGAGAACCCACCTGCAGGGCCTCTCCCAGGAAGAAGGCTGGGGGCAGGACATGTGATAAGGAGCTGAGTCAGCAACAGGGAAGGAGAGGACTGACTGGATCTCATGCTGCAGGGTGGCCCTGGGGCCTCAGGAACTGGGTGAGGGCTCAGTGAGCCCCTCACCCAGGAATGAAAACAGTCAGGTCAGGCCTGACATCATTTCCTGGCCAAGAAGACACTTGGCACGGACTGTTCAACCAAGACTGGGATGGCGGGCAGTGGGCGGGGGAGAGACGGAGGAAGTCTGCTGTCTGCCCCCCAGGGGCTCGTAGCTTGGGCGTGGGGGGGGAGGGTGGAGTGGGCAGGCAAGAAGAGGAACAGTGAGCACCCAGTTAGCTGAGATGCAGTCAGAGTGCAAGAAATGTCAGAAAGAAGGAGTAAAGGAAACCGAGTGTGCAGAGGTGAGCATGTTTGCAGCCTGTTGAGGAAAAGCCCAGGAAACTTTCCCACCCTGGGGAAGGGGTGGTAGGGACGCAGCCTGACAGGGTGAGTGCAGCGTCAGCAGTCATGGGGGTCCCGGGGTCAGGGGGTACAGTGCTTGGAACCACACAAAGGCAAGAGGTGAAAAACGATGGGAGGTGTGAACTTCTCAGGCCTGTGATTTTAGCTGCAAGTAACAAAACAGAGTCTTAAACCATAAAGATACCCGTTGTTTATATAACAAAAAGTCCAAAGGTTAGGGGTTCCAGAGCCAGTTGGAAGCTCAAGGATATCGGCAAGAGCCCAAGTTCTCTCTGTCCTTCCATGACACCAGTTTAGGTTTACTAATCATCCTGCTGCCCAGAACTTTTCCAATTTTAGTGCTGAATGTCCTGCATCACGGGAAATCAAATCCAGACTTGTGGTCACCCTGGTATTGGAGATGGTGCTCCTCATGGGCACAAAAGAGCTGCCGTAGCTCCAAGCATCACACCCTCACAGGACAGGGCACTGAGTAAGAGGAAATAGGGTGGAAGCAAAACAGATTTCTCTTTGAACGTCTCAGAAGCCCTCAGAGACCCTCCCCTCACACTTCATGGGCAAGCTTGGGTTGCATGGTCGCCCTAGATCAGTCGCCGGCAAAAGAGTAGGGGGTTGGTATGACTTGTTTAGACCCATCACTATCCATCCCCTGGGGAACCCAGGGGCACAGGAAAGCACAGGATTTCTCTGGATTAGAGCTGAGAGCACAGGGCTTCAGGGAGGCCTGGATGGTAGGAAGTGGGGTCATGAGGGGCCTGGAAGAGGAGGAGGGTGGTAGCAGAAGAAACAGGGGGCATCTGAGCTGGAGGCCAGTGAGGCTGGAGCCCAGGGAGGGGGGTGGGAAGAGGGGCAGAGGCTCAATCCCTCTAGGGCCTGGGAGGCCCTGGAGAGGAGCTTGGTTTATTTCCCCCAAGGAACCTGCAGACGCTGGAGCCCCATAACGGGAGAGTAACTAAGCACATGGTCAAGTTTGTGTTTCAGGAAGCCTGTTCCTGCTGCCGTTGGGCCAAGACCCCAGGGAGTGGAGGACAGAGCCCCAGGTGGAAGGTCTTTGTCCTGCAGGGGAGAGGCAGAGGGGTGAGGAGGGCCTGGCTTCTGGATCTGCTCTGAAGGGAAAGCAGGCTTTGCTGCTGGACCGGTCGATTGTGGGGTGCAAGAAGAAGAGAGGGCAGGGCAGAGGCACTGCTTGGGGCTTGGGTAACTAGCGGCCTTGTTTACCAGTTGCTGAGCCGGGAAGAGTATGAGAGGAGGGTGAGGGGGTGTGAGTAGATCCAGGCATCAGCCTGGCTGGATGCAGACAGATGGACGGACACAAGGATGGTGTGTGACTAGTTTCACCATCACATCTGGGCCAGCCACCTGGGCTCACACCCAGTAGAGTGAAGCAGGTTGTTGGGGGGGGCGGGTAAAAAATCTTTTAAATTGAAGGGCACCTGGGTGGCTCAGTCGGTTAAGCATCTGACTCTTGGTTTCTGCTCGGGTCATAATCTCGGGTCGTGGGATTGAGCCCTGCTTTGGGCTCTATGCTCAGAGGGAAGTCGGCTTGGGAGTGTCTCTCTCCTTCTGCTCCTCCCCCCGTTCATGCTCTCTCTCTCAGATAAATAAGTAAATCTTTTAAAAAATTCTTTTAGGGGTGCTGGGTGGCTCAGTTGTTTGGCATCTGCCTTCGGCTCAGGTCATGATCCCGGGGTCCTGGGATCGAGCCCCGCATCGGGGTCCCTGCTCGGCAGGAAGCCTGCTTCTCCCTCTCCCACTCCCCCTGCTTGTGTTCCCTCTCTTGCTGTGTCTCTCTCTGTCAAATAAATAAATAAAATCTTAAAAAAAAAAAAAAAAAGCTGAGGTGACCGGCTGCCCATCCCCAGGACACTTTGCTCTTGTGATGAGATGTGGGGGTGACTCCGGGGATGGCCTATGGTTCCCACTCCTGGACTGATAACCAGCCACACAGTCTGATCCATCAGCCCCACCGGCCATAGCAAAGCTCAGGGCCGGGGGCCAGAGGGCACCACCTGCTCCGGGACCGAGGGGAGCCACCAGCTCTGCTGGGCTTCCCGGATAGACCCGGCTCCTCCCCGGCTCCCCCACACCTGAGCAGCTCAATCTGGCTACACAAAATACCGAACTTGTTGGCTGGGCTTTCCTGCCATAGATCTGGGGGTCTGCAGAACAACATTCTCCCCTCACCCCCCCAAGTCCTGCTCCCTTCCTGGGTCAGCTCACAGCCCCCCCCCCCTTCACCAGCAGCCACCTTTCTGCTCTCCTCACACCTCCCTGCTCTCTTCATTCACAGCGTGGAACAAAACCCAAAACCCAAATCCATCTCCCGCTGAGCCACCCCGGGGCAAGGAGCACCACAGGCCCCTCCTCAGCCTGCCCTGCATTAGTCCCTTCTCCCCCACCTCCCCCACAGACATGCCAGCCATCTCCCCCCTCAGACACCCTCCTCCGATCGCCCTCAGCTCACGCAGGCAAAGGGCCACCGCCCCATCTGCGCTCCTGTCTGTGTCTTCGTCTCGTGGGGGGCGGTTCTCAGCTGCTCACCCTTCCCCACAGACTCAGCCACACTCTCCCCCACACGGAGCAATTCTCGGGGACACCAGCTGGGTGTCTCACAATTTAAGTCAGTTCTGATACCATCTACCTGGACACCGATCCCACAGGTCAAGGGCTCCGTCCCACGAGACCACCTCACAACTTCAGCTGCAGGTAGGGCGTCCCCAGGTAACCCACAGCTTCTGTCTGACTTGACACAAATCAGAGGTTCCCATGATGCCCTCCTCCTTGGATTTGAGCGTTTGCTAGAGCAGTTCATAGAACCCACGGAAACATCTACATTTACCAGTTTATTATATAATGAAGGATATGCCAAAGACTAGAGATGAACAACCAGCTGTGGGGACGCGGAGGGCGAGGTCCGGGAGGGTCCTGAGCACAAGAACTTCTGTCCCCATGAGGTTGGGGAGCTTCACCTTCCTGGCACGCGGATGTGTTCACCCACCCAGAGGCTCTCCAAACCCTACACTTTTGGGATTTTATGGAGGCTTCCTCACGTAGGCACGATCGATCATTAATCCAATTCCAGCCCCTCTCCTCTCCTAGGAGGATGGGGGCTGGGGCTGAATATTCCAAGCCTCCACCATGACTAGGTCTTTCTGGTGGCCAGTCCCCATCTCGGAGCCCAGCCAGAGTCGCCTCTTTAGGACAAAAGACACTCCTATCACCTAGGAAATTCCAAGGGATTTAGTACCCCCCGCCCCCCCACCCCCATCAGGAACTCCGGGGGTCAAAGACCAAATACTAAAATACTAGAACAAAAGAAGTTCCTAGTGCTCTTATCACTTAGGAAATTGCAAGGGTTTTTGGAGCTTGGTGCCTGGAGCTGAGGGCAGAGACCAACATGCATCTTTTTCTGCCTCTTCACCTGGGCTCTCCTCACCATTTCAAACTCCAGGACAGCAAAGATAGACGCGAGAAGCCGCATGCTCTTTGTGAACAGTCGCAAAGTATGGTGGACGGGCAAGCGGGTCCATGCTGCGGGACTCTCCTGGGTTTCTTACAAGCTGTTTCTCAGCCCAGGGGTGAGTATCACTGTCCAGGGCAGCTAACACCAAAGATTTTGTGTTGGCCACGTTGGCCTGGGAGCCTGGCCAGGACCCACAAGTGGCCTTATTTCTGGGATAGTCTCCCCATTTAACGAATGGACCCCCTCCTGTGGTCTGCCGGGTGGCTCGTCAGCAGGCGCCAAGGTTGGCGGCTGAGATTAGCATGCATTTCGCAACCCGGAGACTGTGTGCCCCAGGGGACCCTGACGTGCGCCTTGGAGGGTCCAGCATCTCACATTCCCTGCTGTGGCCCAACAGAGAATGACAGACGCTTATCCCGTCTCCCTTCAGACGGCTCCTCTCCCAGCGTCCTGGGGGACTCTGCTCCCCTCTTTCTGCTTCATGCCCCTGCCTGCCTCCTGGACCACCGCTGATGGTCACTCACTGATCCCCAGAAGGCCTCCATCCCTGGGGGCACCCTGAGGACCGCCAACGCCCTCCCTGGAATCATCATTACCTGTGTTTGCCTCGCCCCTGCGAGGTGGCCCTGAGGGCCGGGTGAGGGTCAAGCAGGACAAGCTAGAGTGGATCTGAAGGCCCTCTGGAAGAGGGGTTCTGGAGAGATGCAAAAGGCGGTGGCCCCCAGCCAGGATTCTGAGCTGGTGTCCTTGAGCTGGGACAGCAGAGCATTCCGAGGGTCGGGACTCAGTGCATGCTGGGTTTGGGAAAAACCGACCCAAGACCAAGGGCAGAAAGGTCAGAGAAGTAAAATGGTAGACGTCGGGCCAGTATTAGTACTCTCCCAAGGCAGAATGTTCCAGAAATCAAGTAGGCTGCCTCACCCAGCAGTGGGCCCCATGGCTGGGCACTCTTCTCAGGAATGTGGAGAGGGGTCCACCGGGGTGCTAAGGATTAGACTTCAAGTAAACAAGAACTGAGCTCAAGCCTGCTTAAACATCCGGGAGCATTTGTTGATTTGCTCAGGGTTCCAGAAAGTCTCATCCCTCCAGAGGAGCAGCCAAAGACAGGCGCCCTGCTTCTGGGGACTGGCTGCATCCTCAGCAGGCTCTCCGCACGGTTGCAAGATGCCCTGGAGAGTCGTACAGCCATGTCTCTCGGGATCCCAATCCAACAGAAGAGTGAGTCTCCTTCTAGCAACAGCAGAAGCCCAGGATTTGCATCTGTGGGGCCCACCCGGCCTGAGCTATGTGTCCCAAATTACTGTGACCCCGGGGTGGGGGGGGTGTCAAGATCCAGGCTAGCCCTGCAACCACGGCTAGAGTTGGGTCAGTGGGGAAAGCGAATGATGTGGAGGAAAGCAGCAGGTGTCCGAGCTGAGGGGGTGAACCGGGTGAGCCCTAACGTTCTACGACTATAGGACATCCCCAGCAGCACTATGTGTCCACATCATCATAGGTGTCTGGTAACTGATTTTGTGGGAGTAAATGAAAGAAAGAGAAGAAGGGAAGCAGGAGGGAAGGAAGGAAGGAAGGAAGTGAGGGGAGGGGAGGAGAGGGAGGGAAGGGAGGGGAAGGAGGGAGAGAAGGAGAGGGAGGGAGGGGAGGGGAAGGAGGGAGGGAAGGAGAGGAGAGGAGAAGGAGGGAGGGAAGGAGAGGGGATGGGAGGGGAGGGGGAAGGGAAGTGAGGGGAAGGGAGGGGAGGGGAGGGAGGGGAGGAGAGGAGGAGGGAGGGAGGGATGACTGTAGTCCCCACATTTCTTTGATGTCCGCCTTGAGAACTGTGGCAGACCCTGGGTGGGGCAAATTCTCAAGTCAGAGAGGGCAAGCCAGTGTGAGGGACACAGCCAGACCAGGCTTCGGGGGTGGGGGAGACCAGGTGGAAAAGACCAGTCCCCATTCCCTCCCACCCGGTGACCTCAGGTGACCCTTGGCTGGTCTGTACCTGGAGAGTGTCCACGGCACCTGGGGAAATCCCGCGGGCCCAGGTGGATCTTGGGGAGGCCTCTACCTAGGCTCCAGCTCCGGCTTCCCCACTGGCCAGAGCACTACCTGTTCCCAGAACACCGCCTGCCCCAAAGGCCATTCACCGTGGACGGGCAGGTCCCCAGCCCGGGGCCCAGGGCCCAAGGATGAGAGATGGCGGCTGAAAGCCCCTGCCTGTGTGCCTCCACTCGGGCTGTCCGAGGCACAGATGCTGTGGGTGCTCTGTGAAGGGGTCCAAAGGTAGGTGAACGGATGGGGCTGGGACAGAGGCTTCACTTTGAAGCGTGAGGCTTTCTCTTTCCAGATGGTGCAAAGCTTAGGCTGAGTCTCCGATTTGTTGGCCTTGGAGGTCCCACCTACCCAGGGGAACTGGAGGTGCAGGGGGCCTCAGGGATCCCTGTAAACAATCCTGGGTAGATGCAGGGATGGAGCAAAGAACCAGGAGAGCTGACCCGGCCACAATGAGCGCAGGGCCCAGTGCAGAATGAAAATGCCCGGCCCCTGCTTCAAAAAGTATGGAGGATTTTCAATGCTCTGATATTGCTCATTGCTCAATGCTCAATGTTCTGACAGCAGAGCATTAAGCCCAGCACAGGATCCTTTTGAGTGTGGGGCGCCTCCCTGGGTCTGAAGCCAGCCCTGCAGCAGAGGAAGGAGGACGCAAAGTCCATGGTGAGGGGAGCAAGAGCATTAAAATGGGCATCTTAGATGCACACACGATACGTACAAAGGCCCTGTGGCCACATGCCAAGGGCTCTAACAAGAGCCCTGGAGTCTGCCTCCCTTTACATCCTGTGTCTCAGTTAAACCTCTAAATAACCCCACGAGAGCGGTGTCATGAGTCCCGGCTTACAGAGGAGGAAGTAGGGCTCAGAGAAGTGCGGGGTCTTGCCCAAGGCAAGCAGGCAGCTGGAATTCAAAGCCAGGCACATGGGACCCCCGAGGGCTATCTTGGACCTGGCTGTGCCCTGAGACGGCTCCCCTCCTTAGTGCTGTGGGGCCCAATTCCCGGCTCCCTCTCCATGGTTCACATCCCAGCTCTGGCCTTACTTAAAGCTCCGGGCTTCCATCTCACCAGTAAGAAGGATATTGTGTTAATAGACCTCACCCTCTATGGGATGATTCTCACAATACATCCAGAATGCTGCGAACAGCACTGGGCATAGAAAAGCCCCAAATACGTGTCCTCCAGCAATGCCATCATCACTCTTATTTGCCCCCCTTATTGCCCTCCCTGCCCCAGTGGCACCACCCACCCTACCCCCCAGCTTCTCAGCCTTGCCCACCATCCAGTAAGCAGACCCCCACCCACAGGCAGCCAGGCCACCAGGCAGTGCTCGAGGGCCCCCCCCAACACACACACACTTTCTCTGCTTACTCTCACCAAGGCTGAGCTGAGCAGCTGCACCCCGCCCCGCAGCCTTGGCCTAGTGGGAGGCCCGGCTTGGGCTGCCAAGGTCTCCCTCTAGCGGCCCCAGAGACAGTGTCTGACTTTTTAAAAAAATAGTATTGTCTTTTATTTTTTATTTAAATTCAGTTAATTAACATATAGTGTATTATTAGTTTCAGAGGTAGGATTTAGTGATTCATCAGTTGCATGTAACACTCAGTGCTCATTACATCCTGTGCCCTCCTTAATGTCCAGCACCCAGTTACCCCATCCCTCCACCCCCCTGCCCTCCAGCAACCCGCAGTTTGTTTCTCTTATGGGACGCCTGGGTGGCTGTTGGTTAAGCGTCTGCCTTCGGCTCAGGTCATGATCTCAGAGTCCTGGGATCGAGCCCCGTGTCGGGCTCCCTGCTCTTCGGGGAGTCTGCTTCTCCCTCTCCCTCTGCTGCTCCCCCTGCTTGTGCTCTCTCTCTGTGTCAAATAAATAAAATCTTAAAAAAAAAAAAAAAAAGAATCTTTTGTGGTTTGTCTCCCTCTCTGATTTTGTCTTGTTTTATTTTTTCCTCTCTTCCCCTATACTCCTCTGTTTTGTTTCTTAAATTCTGCCTATGAGGGAAATCATATAATTGTCTTTCTCTGAGTGACTTATTTTGCTTAGCATAATACCCTCTAGTTCTATCCACGTCGTTGCAGATGGCAAGATCTCATTTGTTTTGATGGCTGAGTAATATTCCATTGTATATATGAACCACCTCTTCTTTACCCAATCATCTGTTGATGGACATCTGGGCTCTTTCCACAGTTTGGCTATTGTGGACATTGCTGCTATAAATATCGGGGTGCAGGTTCCCCTTCGGATCACTGCATCTGTATCTTTGGGATAAATGAGGGACTGACTTCTAACTCAGGGGGACCTTGCTACAGCAGAACCCTAAGAGGCCCCAGCTCCCGGGCAGCTCCCGGCCAGGCCCGGACACCTGCCTTCTGTCCATTCACTCATCTGAGCTGCAGGAACCGAGCTCTTGCCAGCAGCAGCCCAAGCCGGAGGCTCGAATCTCAGAGCAGAATGACAAGGTCCGGGGCCCCGAGGGGGACCCAGGCTGGGGGGGGGTAGAACAAGCCACCGTCAGGTGCTGAGAGCCACCCCAGGGCTCAGACCACTCCCAGAGCTGGCAGGGGTGAGCATGGCAAGGAAGGGGGGGGTCCTGTAGCCAGCAATGTCCAAGCAGAAGGAGAGAAGAAGGGTAGCCAAGGAGGAAGAGAAGGTGTGTGCAAGGCCTGGAAGCAGGAGGCTGCATGCAGGGTTGGGACCCCAGGCCGCCGGGCCCTCCTGACCCATAGAGGTGCGGGCACAGGGTAGGAAGAGAGCAGTCGGAGGGCTGAGTTACCACCGTGCGGAGCAGGTGCGCCATGAATGAAGGAATGGCTTCACCTCTGTCCTAGCACCAGAGTGCCCGGGACACTTTCCCAGGCACCTTCCCCATCCTGCGGATCTGGGCTCCGCAGGAAAGAAGCCAGAGAGCCCAGATGTTAACAAGCAGTCCAGCTAATTCTGAGATCGCGTCTGGAGACTTCCTGGGCTCCCCGTAGCATCGTCTAATTCCCAGGCCTGGGGGGGTTTGGGGTGAGCCCCGGCAGCTGCCCGCGCAACAGGTGCCCCGGATCCCGGGGCAGGAGGGGCTGGCGCATGCTGAGACACGGCAGCGGGGTGAGGGACTCAGGGGGCGACCCGAGGCTGGTGGTGTTAGGAGGGCGCCATCCAGGCTCTGGTGACCTCCGCGAGTCCCACGCAGTCCGGACTCCTGGGCCCACCCAGGAGAGGGGACAGCCTGTCCCCAGCCTGCTTGGAAGGTGCTGAGGTGAGGCTCCCGGGGTTGGGAACCTGCCACATGTCCTTTACGGGCCACTCCGCCTCTCTGACACCAGGTTTTTGCACGAAGGAGACTGAAAAAGTACATGGATTCTCTTCTTCTTCTTCTTTTTAAATTGTGATAAAATAGCACATAACATAAAATTTGCCATTTTAACCATTTTTAAGTGTTTCAGTTCAGTGAAACTAAGTACATTCACAGTGTTGTGTGACTGTCACCATCACTCACCTCCAGATCTTCTGCATCTGCCCAACTAAACCTCTGTCCCCGATGAACACGGACCCCCCGTCGCCCCTCCCCCAGCCCCGGGCGCCCTGTCTCTCTGAACTTGAACTCCAGACACCTCATGTCAGGGAATCCTTTTGTGACTGGTTCCTTTCACTGAACCTCTGTCCTCCAGATTCCTCCCACTGTAGCAGGTGCCAGGAGTCCCATTCTCTTTAAGGCTGAGTGATATTCCCTTGTGCGGATGGACCACATGGTCTCCCAGGGTCACCTCCTGCTTGATTCCTCTCAACTTTTCCATCGTACCTCCCAACCGGCAATAAGAATAAATGGTGATAATAGGGATGATGCTAGAATAGTGGGTGGAATTGGCCCTCCCCCAAATATGTCCACCCAGAACCTAAGAACGTGACCTTGTTTGAGAAAAGAGTCTTCGGGGATGCAATTAAGTTAAGGATCTTGAATGAGATTATCCTGGATTAGGATGGGCCCTAAATCCAATGACGGGTGTTCCTATAAGGGACAGAGAAAGCGACAGCCACAGAGACACAGAGAGAGACCCGAGACCACAGAGGCAGCGGTTGGAGGAGCCTGGAAGCCACGAGCCAAGTAATGCGGGGCCACCAGATGCTGGAAGAGGCAGGGAAGATTCTCTGCTAGAGCCTTCGGAGGGAGCACAGCCCTGCCCACACCATGATTTTGGACGTCTGGTCTCCAAAACCATGAGAAGATCGACTTCTGTTGTTTTAAGCGCCGCCCCCTCCCCGTGCAGTTTGTGGTAGTTTGTCCCTGAGGCCCCAGGAAATCACTACAGGGACCATCCAGAGGGAAGCCACCACATGCCCTCATGGCCAACCCTTCTGAGCCCGTCTTTCTGTCCCCATTTCCCAGGCTAGGAGGCTCTGACATGTGAACCAACTTCTCCCCAGCCGGCAGAGTCCTTCTGACGGTGGCCCAGCGACCTTGACGGCTGGGCTGGGCTCCTCACCCACTACCCCCACTGCCAGTCCCAGCAGGGGAGACACAGAGAGCCCACTTCTGCCGAGAAGGCTGTTTTATGTGTTTTTTATGTGTTTGTAATTACAGACATTCTGTTATTATGTTTATTATTTACGATCAGTTTTAGGGACATCAACTTGCAGCTGTATTGTTGGGAGTAAATTTTATTTCCATGGTTCTAAAACACAAACAAACAAAAATAGTAAGCCCATTAGTAGCTGAATATTATCATAATTCTGTGGAATATAAATTTTACTGCCACCATAATCGTAAAGTACCGAGAACCCGCTGCAACACGATTATTGGGAATAAATGTCACTGCGGGGCCCCAAACACAGACAACACTTCCACTCGGGCTGCAAAGGGGTGTCGTATTTGTGGGCGTCACATGTCAGCGGGGCAACTCTGAAGAGTGACTGACACTCAGGTAACATTCGCAAGCTGTGGCAGTGTTCCTGGGGATCCATTCTCACGGGGCACAAATAAAACAAATGACTCCCTTTGTAGTTGAATTTTCAATCACCCGGCCGACACGAATTTTTCCCTGCTGCTGCCCGTAAAGCTATAAAATGCAAAAAGAAGCAGCCATTTCAGCTCTGGGAAAGACGGGATGATAAAAATACAGTTTGGATTGCAAGATCATCTCTGGGGCGGGTGGGGCTAGGCTTGTCAGATACAGTACAAGAAGGTGTGCAGGTAAATGTGATTTCTGATCAATACGGAAGAACTATTAGTATAAGTATACCCCACCTGTAGCATGGATAGACTTATACTAAAACAACACTCACGGTTTGAGAAATTGGAATTTCACTAGGTCTTTTGGTTGTTTATTTTACTGAATTTGGCAACCTCACCAGCGACTCAAGAGCAAGGACGAACCCCCACCCCCCCACCGCCATAAGTGACTTCCTCAAGTCAACTGCCAAGACTCTGGGGGGACATTCGTGGGTGGGGGGTATGGGAAGCTGCTCAAAGTTGGCCAAGAAAAGTGTTCTTGGTCTCAGTAGTTCCACCAAGTCCCCAAGCTCGGAGTGAGGACAGGTGAGGGGCGTTGACTGTTTAGGTACAAAGGTAAAGGATAAGAGAATAGGTAGGACTTTTGTTTTGTTTTGTTTTGTTTTGTTTTGTTTTCGGCTTCTGTTTTTTGGGGGGTGATAGGATTTACATGCACATTTCAGTGAGGCCTCAGGACTGTGAAGGGATGTGGGGGGCTATGCAGATCACCTGCTTTACAAAAGGGGAGCTGAAGTCACTGATGCATAGTCACAAAGCTAAATAGGGTTCTGTGCGCTGGGCAAAGCCCGATCCTTCCCCCTCCTCTGCAGGGAGAGCTCACAGAGAGTTTGCAGCAGGCGCTTCTCTTAGCTCAGCAGAGAGGCAGAGCGTGTTAACTCAGGAGGCTATATCTCTAGTCCTTAAAAGCTTTGCAGAAGGCCTGGCCGAGAGCTGGCCTCTGGCCTTCCCACTCCCCCCCACCCCGGGAAAATCAGCGTCAGGACTTAGAGCAAGGGCTTGCTTTGGATCAAAAGTTGCACCATCCAGGGGCGCCTGGGTGGCTGGGTCAGTGGAGCATGCAACTCTTGATCTAGGGGTTGTAAATTCGAGCCCCGTATTGGGTGTCGAGATTGCTTAAACATAAAATCTTAAAAAACAAAAACAGACACAAAAGTTGCACCATTCGGTTTGGATCAGCCTCACTTGCAGAGCCTGGTAGCAAATGACTTCAGCTGCTGCAGAAAATCCACCTTCTGAGGGGGCTGTTTTGCTCCTTTCCCTTTAGGAGAGGTGAGCCCCGGGACCTCTGGAAGAGGCATCCCCCCCGGGGGCTCCCTGCATGAGCTCCTAGGCAACAGTTTACATTAATAGCCCTCTTCCCTGTTACTGCCCCTCGCTGGGCTTTTGCTTAGCTCAGGTGGGGGCCGTGAGCGTGCACCAACCAGTAACACGCGGACGCTGCACTGAAGGAGACACCGAGGTTTACGGAACACCTCGGAGGTGCCCTGTGTCCCCTGGGGCCTCCTGCCCCTCCCACTTCCCGTTTCAGGTGTGCCCACGGGCCCCTGCCCCTCTACCGGCACAGGACACACGGGCCTTTGTTTCTTGCTTTTTGTTTTTTCTTAATGCAAATAAGGTGGAAATATAATAGTATTTCCAAAATTCACCCAGAGGCAGCCACTTCCCAGCACCTCTGGTTCTCTTCCCAGGGCCCCTACATCTCCCACCCGGGGGGGCCCCTGGCGCCTCCCCAGGGGCTCCCCGCCCACGGCTCCTGGGTGACCACCAGGTACCCTCGAGGTCCTCCCCGCCTGCCTCCCACCTTGCTGCTCAGACTCTCGGGCCCCCTCGCAGTGCCCAGAGCACACGCCCAGGGCCGTGGTTCCCCCACGTTTGTTTTCCGTGGCTCACCCCTCACTGCCTGGCCCAGTCACCTGCAGGAGGAGCCTGCCCTGACCATCTTTGGGATTCCGTAATCCACCTGCCCCCGCCTCGTCCCCCTAGCCCGGCTCTGCTTATTCCTTCCAACACACTGTCAGCCGTACTTCCCTGGCACGCGGGCGTCTCCCCGCTGCACCGCAAGCCCCCAGAACAGCGCCGCTCACCTCAGGCACCAAGCACAGCTGCCAGATAAATGAAGGAAGGAAGGAACCAGTTTGCTTTACAACAGTGGCCTCTGGACGTGGCGCGTGACCCCACTGTGCCTGGCACCCCTGCACCCTGGCCACCGGCTGCGGTCAACAGGCTTCTCACCCGGGGTGGGGGTGACCGGTGGGGGGCTCATCCACACATGTTCGCTTCATGCTCTGCACAGCCCTCCCCGTGGGAGTTGAAAGGTGGCGGCTTGCAGCCCAGGCTCGGCTCCCCAGATGCTGGGCCTTCCTTCCTCTTTCTGGGAAAAGATGGGGCCGCCCCATAGGCCCTGGGAGCCTGCCCAAAGGCCTCCATGCTTGGGGGCAAGCCCAGCTCTGTCCCCCTCTGCCAGCTGCAGAGTGGAGGTGAGCAGGGTCCCAGGGAGCCCTGAAGAAGATCCCTGTCTACCTGCCTGGGAGATCCTGTCTCCCCTCATGCCTGGCAGGCCCTTGGAGGGAAGCCTCCTCCAGGGGACCCCTGCCCCACCCCAAGGCAGGTGGGGGACAGCTTTCCCCAGCACCAGCTAGCAGGTGCCCTGGGCCACCAGGCCTTGTGGGGCTGTCGGCAGGCAGGTCTTCATTCCAGACCTGGCCGGGAAGGTGTCTGGGCTGGGGGCCAGGTGGGGGAAGGGGGAAATGGGATGTCCCCTGATGTGAAAATGTTGGGGTTTGGAGGCGCCTGGCTGGCGCAGTCCATTAAGTGTCCAACTCTTGGTTTCGGCTCAGGTCAGGATCTCAGGGTCGTGAGATTGAGGTCTGTGTCGGGCTCTGTGTTGAGTTCGAAGTCTGCTAAAGTTTCTCTCTCCCTCTCCTTCTACCCCTCCCTTACCCTCCCCCACCCTGCACATGGGAGCATGCTTACTCTCCGTCTCTTAAATAAATAAATAAATCTTAAAAAAAAAAAAAAGAAAAGAAAGAAAGAAGAGATTGGGGTTTGGAGCGAATGGTCAAGAAAGAATTCTTGAGATCTCTTCAGGGCAAAAGGTGGTTTTATTAAAGCCTGGGGACAGGACCCGTGGGCAGAAAGAGCGGCACCGGGGTTGTGAGTGGTGGCCCATTACATACTTTCAAGTTGGGAGGGGGTTAGAGAGAGCGAAAGTCCTTAAGGAATTTTGGAAGCAAGGTTTGCAGGACCTTGAGGGGCTAGCTATTGTTGGGAAAAGGTCATTTACTACCGTCTAATAAAACCTGAGTCATGAGACCCATCAGATGTCTATCAGTGGGCCACATGCCTGGGGGATGATTGCCAACATGTATCTTGGGGGGTAGAGATGAAGGAAGTTTCCAAAGGAATTTTTATATGTTAAAGTAGACTTACAGGGTCCTGGAGGTTGGGTTAATATTAACATAAGTTTGCCTTTTGCTCTTAGCGAAGTATTAACATCAAGGTAGTTGAGTTCCTAGATGAAGGTCACTCTGCCGCTCTCACGGTCTTGTCAATGAGCTGTAAGTTGTAAGGAAATTTAATTTTTTTCTTTTGCCTTTGTTCTTGGCATCATCCCTGAACCCCTCAGCAGGGTGCACCAACCCGGGCAGGAGCCCCCACTGGCCCAAGTCATCACTCAGCCCTGTGGTTCCTATCTGGGTGTGTTAAGCCCCAGCTCTACACTTTCCAGGGAGGGGAGGGGAGAGGCAGGAGGGGAGTGTTGGGGGGAGCAGTTGGGAGACAGCCGAGGGGAGGGCCTGGGCACCCCACCCCATGTTCTGTCATTACCTCTGTCATTCCCGGAATGGAGGAGGGCCTCCTGGGGTCTCAGCAGAGCTCCCTGCTGGTAAGTCCCTTCCCCAGTGGCCCCCCACCCCTCCCACAGGCCCACCTGGCCCCAGCCCCACTCCCAGCCCCTGCTGCAGATGACCTCCTGTGGCACAGAGAGGCCCCGGGGGTGGGCGGAGGTGGGCATCCACACCCCATGGGCTCTGCCCTCCTTCTACGGGCCTCTTCCCTCATCCTAAGGGCCACACGGGAAGAAACAAAGTCCCCTGTTGAAGGGGGCCTGGGGCCTCGGGCACTGAGCCGGCGGGAGATCCTGCCTGGTCTGCCTCCCTCTGAACACAGATCTGAAGTCTTTGAGCACCCAGCCTCTCGGGCAGGCTGGAAAAAGGTTCAGGACTGTGCCCAAGGCCTTTTGGGTCAGGCTGAGAAGCAGAGTTTTAGCAGAAATCAGCTTAGTGGAGAGCAGGGGTGGTGGGGAGGCTGCTTTCTCAATCCTCCTCCTTCCCAGAAGGAAGGAAGCCTGTATTTTAGATACCACAGCAGCCCTCTTGGGCAACGAGCTCCCCTTTCCAAGACGCCATCAGCCTCCAAACACATCCTGGGAGAGAAGTGGGTCTCCACACCTCTCCTCCCCCAGCCTCCCGGGCATCTTGGATGGAGCTGGCCTGGTCTTGCAGTCTCCACCCCCAACCAGCTCTCCAAGTCTTGGGCCAAGGGAGAGGGCAGGCCTTCCTTGGCAGTAACCCAGCCATGCCCACCCTACCCTGGCAGGAACCCCTGGACTACAGCGGTCCCGCTTCAGGTGTCAACCTGCCCTTGAACTCTAGCCATGTGCCTTTGGACGCACCACCTGTCCATCCCACCTCGCGTCCTCACCCCACACTGAGCATCATGAGCAGTGCCCACCTCGCTGGGTTGTTGGGAGGTTGAATGGGGACGGTGCGTGGGGAACAGGGACCTGACACGCAGTAGGCTTTCCAGGCTTTCCGCTAGAGCTGGCGTCCAGATCGAGGGTTCTTTTTTTTTTTTAAGATTTTATTTATTTCTTTGACAGAGAAAGACACAGCGAGAGAGGGAACACAAGCAGGGGGAGAGGGAGAGGGAGAGGGAGAGGGAGAAGCAGGCTTCCCACTGAGCAGGGAGCCTGACGTGGGGCTCGATCCCAGGACCCCGGGATCATGACCTGAGCCGAAGGCAGCCGCTTAACAACTGAGCTAGCCGGGCGCCCCCAGATCGAGGGTTCTGCAGCCAAGAAGGCCCCAGCTTGGGGTGGGACTCCCAGGAAGCTGCATTCATCCCAGCTGGAGCAGTGGCACGGAGGGGAGGGTTGGGGCCCCTCTGAGAGCTGAGCCCCAGGTGCCCCAGGGCCCTGGCAGAAAGAGGGAGAACTTGGGCAGGCGCGGTTGGCCTGGGCCTAACGTAACGGGCTCCTGATGCTGACCCACTGGAGACCCGCTGTCACTCCTCAGGCGGGAGCGCGGGTCATCAGGGCAGACAGGCTGGGGGGCTGCTCAGCAGCCGCTGCTCTGGGCTCAGCTGTCCGGCTCCTGAAGCGAGTCCAGGCGGCCCCGTGGAGGATCGTCCTGTGGCATTAGAACAAACCGCAAACTCGGGGCTTCAAACATTAGAAAGTTACTCTTTCACGGCTCTGGAGGCCAGGGATCTGAAAGGAAGGCATGGGTGGAGCCGCACCCCCTTCCGAAGGCCCTTCCCGGCCTTTCCAGCCCCTGGTGCACCAGACGTCAGCGTGGCGTGTGGCCGTGTCCCTGCAGTCTCTGTCCTCACCTGGCTTCTCCTCTGGCTCTGTGCTTCCAACCTCCTCCCCTTCCTCTTACAGGGACACCACCAGATCACCCAGGTGTCTCATGTGAGAGCCGTAACTTCATTACACCTGCAGAGACCCTGTCTCCAAACTTGGCCTCATTCACAGGTTCCGGGGTTTAAGACGCGGCCACATCTTTTGAGGGCACCATTCCCTTGGGGTCCCATGGTGGCCTCCTCAGGGTTTCCCTCCACGCACGTGCCTGCAGGCTCCTTCTACCCAGCGTCCACTGCCCGGCACCCTGGCAGCCCCGGCCTCAGCGTGGGGTCCGGTTTGTACAGCAGGACATGGGGGTGGGGTGCGGTGCGTTCCCGCTGGAACTGTCCACAGCCCGTGCTCTCCTCCTCTGTGCCCGACGCTCCCAGCCCCTCCTGCAGCACGTGTGCACCCGAGCTGGGCTCCTTCCTCCTCCCCGAGGGCCTTGCCACCCTAGGAGCTCCTCCTTGAGCTGACAGAGCCGCCACCGGCCTGGGTCCTGGGAGGGAGGAGCGCTTCCCCTGACTGGGAGCACCTACTTGGGAGCACCCACCTGGGCTGGCACATGAAAGAGAAGTGAACTTCTCCACAAGCCACTGTGGCTGGATCCCCTGTCACAGCCACCAACCCCGCACCCCCTAACTAGTACTAGTTACAAGAGCCAGAAACCCATCTCAAACCAGCTGAAGTCAAAAGGAGATCGAAATGCAAATCAAAACCACTGTGAGACACAGTTCACACTCATTATGATGGCTATTCTTTAAAAAATTAAATCACCCCCCCCCCCAGGAAAGTAACAGGTGTCAGTGAGGACGTGGAGAAATCGGAATCCTGCGCGTGGTGGGTGGGAATGGCAGCTCGCGAAGTCACTGTAGACGACAGCTTGGAAGTTCCTCAAAAAGCAAAACCTAGACGTACCGTACAATCCAGCAATCCCACTCCTGGGGATGCACCCAGAAGAACTGAAAGCCGGGTCTCGAACAGATATTTGCACACCCATGTTCCTTTCCTTCCTTCCTTCCTTCCATAAGCCTTTGTCTGTGCTGGATTCTGCATCGAAGCCCTGTGGGCCCATCGGGGACCAAGCCCATGCTCTGCCTTCCCAGGTCTAATAGGCGGCAAGGAAGGACCAAGTGAGTTAGTCTCTCTAATGCACCAGGGCCTGGCATAGAGTGAAAGGTGCAGAAGTGTTTGCTGTTAAACTAGCACCCACCTAGCAAGCTGACCCTGTCCATGCCGGCCGAGCCCCACGCTCCCCGGTCCCACCAGTGTGTGGACATTGACATTTGCATGTCGGACCTGAGCCCAGCCTGGAGGATGCGAGCGCTGCCTTATTTTCCTCACAGGGGCTGGGGCACAGTAGGATCATTGCACGGCATGGACAGAGACCCATGGAGCCCAGAGCCAGCCCCAGGACAGGTCTCCCGTCGGGGGTGCCTTTCCCCTTCAGGGTCCTGGGACCCTGCCTGGAGCCTGGCCCCAGGACAGGAGTCTAGCATGCTGGAAGAGTAAGGGAGCAGAGCTAGGGCAGAGGAGCAGGACCTTGAAGCAGGAGGCCAGGGAAGCCAGGAAGTTGGGGCTCAGCCACCAGCTCCTTTCTCAGGGAGAAGCTGAGCCCTGGTCAGGCTGAGGGGACCCTGGGTGCACATGAAGTGCTAGCTGTGGGCCCTAGCCGCAGGCAGCCCGCGCAGGCGGTGAGCCTTCCCTTTATCATCTGCAGCAAAGAAAGCATTTACAGTCAATAAACGGGCTAATTAATTCTCTTCAAAGACCTCTCAATTATTCATCCTGGGCTACAGAGAGAACAATTAGAGCATCTCCGCTCATGGCCCTGGAAGTGGAGGCAAGGCTGAGCCACAGAGCTGGACCCCTGGGCTGCACAGCCTGGCGGTCCCCAGGGACTCTGCCGCCAACAGAGGCTGGCAGGACTTGTCTCTGGGGAGCAGCAGGATGGATCCCCTCTTCTCCCTCAAGATCCTTAGCCTCACTCCTGGCGGGGTGGGGGAAAGCAGAGACCCTGAGCCAACGGTGACTTCAGTCCAACAGCCCATCAGAGCAGACTTGTGGACACAAAGCGAGGCTTCGGGCATCCAGCCTCCCTGGAGGGGCTGAAGGTACCCCCCACTGGACCTGAGTGGAGCCCCCTTGGCCTCTAGGAAAGCACTGTGCTGGGAGGAGGGGCAGAGGTCAAGGAGAGGAGAGCAGATCCGGCCAGAAGCTGCAGGCCAGGCCGGCTGGAGGCAATACCCGCCCTCCAACTGCTGCCCAGAGAAGTCACCCTTGGAGAGCTGGAGCCCAGGGAGGGCCCTTGGGTCCTATGCAGAGCCGCCCTGGTGCCCCAACGAGGCTCCTCCAAGGCGGGGCCTTTAGTTCCCAGCTAGCTTCCCTTCTCCCCTCCAGCTTCCCGGAGTTGCTCAAGTCCCTCTCGGAGGCCTTGAGGGAGAGGGCGACCCGCCTATCCCCCATCCACCTTCTCCTCCCCGGCCCAGGCCCCTCGTTGTGGGCTCTCACTGCCCGGACTCCCCCAAACAGCATCGCCCGGCAAGCTGAGGGTTAACTCCCGGGAGCTCCCAGACCGCGCCGAGTGGGGGGTGGGGGGCCGGGGGGCGTGCCTGTCGGGAAGTATGGATTTCTGCAGTGGTTTTACTGGAAAAGCTGTAGCTGAAGGTGGGAGGGGGTCACCATGGCAACTTCTGGCTATGGGAACAGGTTGGCGGGTGGGAACCAATTCTTCCAGGGGCGCAGGGGGCCCAGCTGGCGCTTGGCACCCGGGGGGCCCCAGGGCTGCCCCCTGCGGGGGTCCTCGCGGTCCTGGGGAGACACAGAGACCCTTCCCAGCCTGGAATTACCGACTTCCCGGCCTCCCTCCCGCAACCTCTCCCCAGGGCCGGCCCCTCACTCAGCCGCCCCGCCCCCCACTGAAGTGCCCCCCACACCGAGCTGTTAATCGATGGACCAATTACCATGCGGCCGCCGGGGAGCTCGCGGGAACCTCCCTCTTGAAAAAGCTTTGCCTTGGGAGAGGCCGACTCTGTGGCCGGAGCTGAAATTCAGGGAATGCCATGAATGAGGCTCCCCGTCCCCGGCCCTGCCCCACCGAGGGAGTCTGGGATTGCAGGGGGTCCAAGAAGAGCTCACCCCCTCCGGCCCCAACTGGGAAGTTCAAGAAAATCCTCTCCACCCCCAGCACAAACTCGCGCTGCACCACTCGGGGCGAGGGACATGGGGCCTCCGCAAGCCCCAGACGGGTGTGGGGGGTTGGGGGCGGCAGCCCGCAGGCACAGAAGGCTCCGCGAATCCCGACGCCCCCTGCCCACTGCCGCCTCTGTGGGTTTCCGGGAGCCCCAGGCCTGCCCTCCCGTCCGACCTGACGCTTCGCCCTGCCCTGCCCTGCCCTGCAGCCCATTGAGCCCCCGGACCCCGGAGGGCCTCCTGGGTGCCGGCAGGACCTCAGGCCAGGGAGCGCTGGGCACTGCCGGTGGGAGGGTCTGGAGCTCCCAGGCCCTCCAGGCTCAGGTTCCTAGGGGCCCAGAGAGGTGGTGGAGTTTGGCCTCTGGGCCCCCCCCCCCCCACCGCAAATCCTGCAGGCACTGGGTGGGCGGGTGCGACAGGGAGGGGGTGTGCCCAGGAGGCGCTTCCAGGAATCTCCAGTGGCGCTGCCCAAACGGCCAGGAAGAGGGCGTACAGAGGGCATCTGCAGCTGGGGGGCCGGTCGGGGAGTGAGTGAGGGGGGAGGTCTACCCTCCACCCTCCCGCAGCTAAAGGAAGGACCACCCGCCCAAGTCCACGTGGGCACCAATCCCAGTTATGCTGGAGGCCCTTAGACGTGTGGTTCCTCTGAACCTGTTTCCCCAGCTGTAAAATGGGCAGGATAAGACCACTCATGTCTCCAGGGGGTGAGCACTGAGACCATTAATGCCCCGGAACGTTAACAGGCGCGGGGTTCCTAGGTCACGCCCGTTCTCTCCCCTTCCCACCCCAACGGAAAAGGAGCTGGGACCTTTCCTAAGGCCTCCTGGGTTTTGCTCCCCTCGTTGGTGACCGGGGCCGCACGCGGGCGAACTGGCCTCTGCGAGCGCCCCCTGCTGGCGGGGCCCGCGCAGGCCGGAGCCCAGGTCAACCTGCCCCAGGCGCCGCCTCCCGCAGGCCCGCCGCGCGCTACGGTTGCCCCCAGCGCCCGTCGGTGCCTGAAAGAGTTAAACCGACCGTGGATGAGGTCCTTCTCTCCCTCACCCCAGCCTCGGCCGCCGGCCCGGGCTGACTTCGGGGACACCCAGATCAGCGCCCCCGCCCCCACGCCCGCTTCCGCCGCTCCCCCTACAGCCCCTTCCCCGCCCCCCGCGCCGCCCGGGGCTTCCATCTCGCGCTCTCGGATCTGCCGAATCCCGATAAAACATTTGGGGGAGATAAGTGCTGCGTATAAATAATTAAGACCACATGCATATTCGCCAACAAAAAAAAAGTTTAAACCCCCCATTCCGGGAACAGCTGCGTGTGTGGGGCCCGGGCGGGGCTGCTGAGGCCCACCTCCGCCGCACTTGAGGCCTTCCCCACCCCACGGGCTCCTCCGGGGAGGGTCAGCCTGGGGCTCCTCCTCCAGCGAGCCCTGCCCCCAGCCCCAGGGGGAGCTGTCTCCCCGCGGGGCCAGAGTCGGTGGGGAGCCGGTGACAGAGGAACTCCGAGCCCAGGGGATGGGGCGGGGGAGCCGAGCATCACCTGGGGGGTGGCCCTCATGCATTGCCAGAGGCCAAGGCCCTAGGTGGGTCCCCCAACCCGTATGCCGGCGGGGTCTAGGCACCCAGGTGGTGCGCAATAAACATTTACGGAAGAAATGAATGAGTGAGCCAGTGAGCCAACTGCTCCCAGGCCCCAGCCGTGTCTGTCCCGAGCTCTGGCAGAGGGCACACAGCACTCACCCCCACCAGCTGCTGGCGGGCACCTTCTCCTGGTGCAGCTAGAGGGCCTCAGCTAAGACGCTGGAAGGAAGAACTTCCAGAGGGAGCCAGGCCGCAGGCCAGGCGGAGTACAGCAGCCCCCTCTCCCCTCGTCCCGGGCCAGCGGGTCAGCCCAGGATTGTCCTGCGCTAAAGAAGGCGTGTCCCGAGGTGCCTCTGCTCAAGGACCCTCCAGCCTTCCCGCCTGCCAGCACAGTCCGATCCCATCCCTCGGGCTGCTCTCCAGGTCTCCGGTCCCCTAGACCACCCACCTGCTCAGGCAGGACTCCCCGCATACAGCTTGCTGCAGGCCTTTGCTGGAGCTGCCCCTGGAGGCCTGCCCCTCTGCCCTGACTCACGGAACTCCTGTTCTCACGGTCTTCATCTCCTCTCTCCCCCTTCTACTCTGTTTTCTCATCCACGTCATTTCACGTATTCCCTTCATGCCCAGGATGTCCCAGGCCCCGGGCGGGGGATCCCAAGAATGAAAGACTCGGGTCTTGCCCTCCAGTAGCCCACAGCTCAGGGACACTGGCAAGTGACCAATGACAAAGGCTGCTCTAAGGTAAGCCAGGTGCAGAGGAAACAGCGAGAAAAGGGTGTGTATCTTGGCAGAGGGGCTATCCTGGAAGACTTCCTGGAGGAGACAAGCTGAGTGGAGTCCGGGAGACATGGGATTCCTCCAAGCGCAGAAGGCAAGGAAGGGTTGACAGTGCCCTCAGGTTCTCCCAGCACTGCCCCCTGCTGGCTCTACACACACCTGTCGTACTCACAGCCATGGGCTCCAGTCCTAACTGCACTACTTACTAGTTACTCTACCTCCTGGACCTCAGTTTCCTCACCTGTAAAATGGAGGTCATGGTCCTGGCTATGCAGGGCTCCTGACCATTCATCCTTGGTCCTCTGTTCTCAGGAGGCGAAGCACCCTACCCCATCACCCAGCACAGGTCAGCAAACCTAATAGGTGCCCCGTAGATAGAGACTGGTGGATGGATTGAGGACCCTGGCGCTTGCCCCTGTTCTTCCTGCCTCAGCGGCAGGGAGCACAAGCCTCTGTTTACCCAGGACTCTGGGAAGGCACCTTACACTCAGGATGGCTGGCATGCTGCAATCAACAGCCCACCTGACCAGGAACACTTGCGGCCATAGTCTGTGTCCTGCCCTTCCCCGGGGTCATGCAGGCGCGTGACAAATATTTGTTTGTGGAATGAAACTCTCCAGGGAGGAAGCTCCACCCAGGGACCCAGGGCTGAAGAGACAGGGTACCTGCCTCTGTGTGTTGTCCTAAGGGATTCTGGGGTTCCTGCTCAAAGGGCTGCTCCTCTCTCACACCCAGGGGCCAGGGTGAGCTCAGGCTTGTCTCTGCACCCAGCGGGAACCAGAGAGAGGCCTGAGCCCCATCTGTGCCCCTGACATCTCCTAGTCTTAGCATGTTTTTGTTTTTTTGTCTTTTAAGTAAAATCTCTCCACCCAACGTAGAGCTTAAACTCACGACCCTGGGATCAAGGGTCACACGGTCTACCTATGGAGCCAGCCGGGTGCCCTGACAACTCCTGGTCTTCAGACCCCACCCTGTGACTTCCATTCACTGTGGCCAGCACTCCAGGTCCCCGAACATAGGCTCTTTCTTCATCCTGGACTTTGGACGCAGTAGGCAGGTGCACAGGATAAGAAATTCTAAGATCTAAGAGACAATGACTTTCAAACCTTTCTACTGTTTGGATCACGCACCCTCTAATACAAAATGTTTGAGCTCGTAACAGTATATGTGTAGTTATTTATAGATTACAAGTTTCCATGACTATACGAATGTATTATTTGCATTATAAAATATTCACAAAAGGTTGCTATTTAAAAGGATCAAATTTAAATCTAAGCAAAAAATTCTCCCTACCCCAGGGGGGTCATCCTGTATATCCCACTCTGGAGACCAAAGCCAGGGGGAGGCTCTTCGGACTCCCCATGCTGTGATGGGGTCCCTGGTGCCTCCCCTACTTTGATCCAATCCCCAGCTTCAGGGTCCAATCTTCCTTCTTTCCAAAGACCCCTCCCCGCCAAAAAACCCTCTGCCACTATGAAGATCATGCTTTCCCTGACCCCAACCATTCTGTCAGCAGCTGACGAGCCAAGCTTGGGGTGCTCAGGGTGTCCTCAACAAGGACCATCTAGTCCCTCCTCGGCAGGGCTGCCAGCAGAGAAAGAAATGAGACTTGTTTGTGGCACAGGGGACAGAAACAGGCCCACCAGGAACAAGATAACAGAAAGATTGGGGATCCTAAGCAGACAGACTTCCTGCAGTTAGGGCATAGGAGGGTGCTCTTCAGTGATTGATAACCCGGGTTCAAACCCAAGAGGCTATCTCTAGAGTACATGGCAGGTGCCCAACACAGGAATATTGTCCATAAACAAGGTAGGATCTGCCCCCAGGGCACTGGATGTCTGTCTGTCCCTGGATTCAGACCCCGCCAGGGGCAAGGCCACCATTCTCACCCGTGTCCCTTGTGACCTGTGACTCCTTTGGGGACATCTACACAGGGTGGACAAGGTAGGCTGGAAATCTACAACAGAAACCCTTTCCCATCCTCGCCTCCTAGGACCAAGGGCCAAGGGAGTCTCTAGGACAGCAGAGCCCAAAGCCCTGACACCTTTTGTCCTTATGAGTTCTGTCCATGTCCACTCTCTAGAACCCTCTTTGCTCTTCCTTCCCACACAGGTTCTACGCCCCTGGCGGCTGCAGGAGGAGATGGGAGACAGAGGAGGGTCTGGGGGAAGGGCACCCTGCCAAGCTCGAGGGGCAACAGTGGGAGCCCTGACCTCCCACCATGCAGGACCCCGAGCCTGAGCCCCAGGTGCTCAGCCCATGGGCCCCTCACCCTTGAGTCCTCTGCATCTAGTATGGGGTCAGCGTCTGTGGAACTGGACCCACCCTCCAGACGGGCCGCCGTGCCCATGCCCAGCATTTGAGCCCTCTGTCCTCCCTGTACGCTGGGCCCAGGGGCCAGGGCAGAGGGCCCTGAGTACAGGCGAGGGCCCAGCCTGCACGAAGCTGACCTCGAGCCTCAGCCCAGGGCCGCGTAACAGGAAGCCAGAGGCCGATGCCGGTAAGCAAGGCAGATTCAGAGATCAGAGGTCTGCTGCCTGATCAGAAGCGGCCTGGAGTCGGAGGACAGATTACTGGAAGAAGGAGGAAGCTGGGCAGTAAATAACCAGACCCCGAACACTGGCCTCTAGCTGTCGGGAGCCCAGCCGGGCAGTGCAGCCCAGGGGCCCTGGGGAGGGGCAGGGGTGGGGTGGAGGGAGAGGCCCAGGAGGTTCAAGGTGTGCTCTGCTTGCAGCCAGAGCTGGGAGGAGGGGTGGGTCTAGAAGGCAGGGCTGGGGGATGTCCAGAGGGTCCCAGGGCAGGGCCTGAAATGTAAGGAATCTCCAAAGCTCTGCAGAGGGTCGCTTGGGCCCCATCCCCAGGCCACCTGCTCCACAGCCATGCATCCCCAGCCCCCACCCCCCAGGGGGGCCCTTGTAGTGGGGACCCAGCGCTGGGCTAGCTTGGCTCCCCACCAAGGCCTCCCTACACCCCCCACCCCCCCCCACCCCCGCCCCGAGCTGATTCCTGGAAGGCTGGCTGCTTCCCAGCAGAGCCGAGAGACCCTGGGGCTACTGTCCCAGAGGATTTCCCAGGATTCCAGCTGCCCCACCCACCCAGCTGCCAGGCCTTCACACTGGGCGCTTCGGTCTCCTCTAGGCACCCTGAGAAGCTCTTAGGACCAGGAGCTCCCCATGGGCCTGCCCCACTGGAACCCAAGATGTAGGTGCCTCTGTGGAAGGGGTTGGATCCTGACTCGGTACCTCCAATCTCAAGAGGCTGAGCCCCCAGCCTTGCACAGTCGGCGGGGGTTGGGGGGAGGCATCAGAGGCCTCCCACCCCCATTCTGGGCCTTAGGGATGGAGGGCTTGTGCTGGGTGGAGGAAGGCCCTCCAGCTTGCCAGAGAGAAGTGGCAGGGGATGGGGTTCATCTCTCTGAGGTTCATGGGGCCAAAAGGCCTGCCCAAGTCCACTTTTTATTCTAGAAACCGTGGTGGCGGCTTGCTTCCCAGCATCCCTGGCACTTCTGACCAAGACCTTCCCAGCCCCGCCTCCATGGCTCCCTACTCTGATTCGCACCCCGACCCTCCGGCCCGGCCCAGAGCTTAATGGGCACCGGGTACATGGCCAACCTACCCGCCCAGCAAAGAGAGGACCGTGCGGTGCAGGAAGGTGACCTCCATGTCACGGGGTGACTTGCCTTGGAGCTGCGGTTCCCACCCTCTGAAGCCTTGGGGGGAAATAATCGGTCAATGAGTGTAAGCCTAAGGGGGAGGCAGAAGTTCCAAATTTTAGAAGACAATTCGGAGAATATCATGGTGACCTTGAGGAGAGAGAGTTCTTAAGCAAGACACTAATTATAAAGTGGGGCGGGGGGGGGGGGCGATAAATTTAACTACAGAAGAGGAGGAACTTGTAATCTATCAAGTATTCCATAGAAGTGCAAAGACAGGCCATAGAAAAGAGAAACCTTTTTTCGGCAACACAAGCTACAGACAGGATTGGTACCCAGCGCATATAAATAACTGGCAGATCGCTGAGAAAAGGCTTCGGCTCCGCACGGAAGAGGACTGCAATTGGCTAAAACATAAGAAAAAGCGTCCAACTCCGCTACTCATCAGAAAGAGCAGCTAAAAATCAAAATATACCAGCGGGCCGGCACCGAATGGCTGAAGTCATGAAGTGTGATCCTGCCCAGGGATGGCAGGAACGGCACGCGGTGGGAAAGCAGGAACAGAAATCATGGCAGCCACTCGGGGAGAGGGGTTTGGTGCTGACTCGCAGAGCCGCAGAGCCGCGGGGGTCTTGTCCACAGAAAGGGGAGCACACGTGCCCCAGCAGCACTGTTGGTAAAGCAAACCTGAAAATAACCTGGATCCTGAAACAGGAAGAACGGAGGAATAAACTGTGGTCTAGGCGCCCGGCGGAAAACGCCCGCCGTGCCAAAGCCCGAAGCATAGCTCCTCACAGGTGCCATGCACCCCACTGGGCTGCTACTGAGGGACCCGTCCGTGGTGGCAAAACCAAGAAGAGGAGCAGGTAATGATCCTAAAAGTCAGACCGCTGCAGTAACTGCTGACGGGGGGGGGGGCTTGTGAATGACAAGGAAACTTCTGGAATCCTGGCCATGTCTGATTTCTTGATCTGACTAGCAATGACCCGGGAGTTCCTTCTCCATGTGTATTTATTTGTAAAACTGGGCAGATACGCTTCACGCACTTTTCTCTTTCCCGTTGTATGATTTAACGTTTTTGAAGGCACAAGTGTATCCGAGCACTGTGCGGGGCGCTGGGCATCGGCCGGGCAGACCCCCACCCAGCCCTGCCCCTGGTGGGGTGCCGGTGAAGGCTGTGTGGGTTTCCCTGGCCTGGACAGCGCAGGGTCTCCCAGCTGCCGTAACATCAAGCCCACCACGCGTTGCTGCAGAGCCTGCCTGCTGGGCAGTGGGGTGCAGGCCCCTCCCCCTCACGGCCCCCATCCTCTCCGGGTCTCCCACCGTTTCGATTTCCCAAGATGGCCCTGAAGGTGACCCATCTGTCGTGCTACGGACATCTCCCTCTGCAGCGGGCTTGGAGCGGTCCTCCTCCTGGCCCCTTCCCTCTCCAGCAGCACTTGTGGCCTTGACGCGGGGCCCAGCGCTCTCTCCTTTGCCACCCCCTCCCCTCCCCCCAGTCTGGGGAGGTTATGCTGCAAACAGTTCTCCCTTGACTCCCAGGCTGCTGGGCCTGGATGCAGGCCAGCGCCCTATGGATCCTGCGGGCTCAGGGCCAAGAGGCTGGGATGGGAAGGACATTTCCCCCAACCTGTTTACCAGGACCCAGGGCCGCTATCTCCAGTTCCAATCTGCTGCCTCCCTTTATCTCAGTGGGGCCAGCCCCTGGTTCCCAGCAGCAGCCTCCCCGCCACTCACTTCCTGCCAGGGGCCCAGCGTTACAGGAATACGCACGCTGAACTCGGCTCGTGCGTGTGTGTGTGCGCGTGTGTGCGCCCACACCCCAGAGCTTGCACCTGGAGGGGTGCCAGCAAGCCTGGGGGTGCCGTGAAAGCAGCCACCCCAGAGCTCATGTCTTGCTCCCCCCCGCAAGCCTGACCAGTGTCCTTCCACTGCACAGGGGAGCAGCAACTAGATATCTTAAGAAGGCCAGGGAAGGGGCTATCTTGGGGACCCCCATGGAGTGTCCTCCATGGAGAGACCAAGGCAGGACCAGTGTCTGCTCCTCATCCATTCCTGGCCTCCTCTTGCACAGGGCCCCAGGGCCCTCCATGGTCAGAGCTGCTGACGCAGCTCCTGGCCCCCCACGACCGTGTCCACGTTCCCCGGGGTTGGGGGAAGCTGATCCACGTGTCTCCCTTTGTCAGTTGTTAAGCTGGAATTAGCTGGGCCAGCTCCAGATGGGGCATACAGGACACTCCAAAGGCCAAGAGCATCCTGGCCCTGGCCCATAACCCTGGGGAGCAAGGAGAGGAGATGACACACCCCAGAAGGTGGGCCATCTCCCTCTCCTGCTGGAGCAGGGGTCAGGGGGGTTCCTGGAAGAAGGAACGGCTCAGCTGAGACCCAAAGACTGAGAAGGTGATAACCAAGGACGCGTGCCGATGGTTGGAGGAGGGGGGATTTCCGGGCAGAAGGAACACAGGTGCAAAGACCTAGGGTGAGACAGAGGCCGGAGCATTCAGGGAACACAAGTGTTGCCATCCGGCTGCCATGCGGTGAGAGGGAGGGGACTGTGACAAAGAGCCCGGCTGGGGGAGGGGCGGGGCAGACCCGGAGGTGGCCTAGCCCAGGGCTGTGGCCTTGGGGGAGGAGGCAGCTGATGTGGGGGGTGGGGCAGGTCTGCGTGCAGGCAGGAGACAATCCCACGACCTTCGACCTCCAGGGGTGGCAGCTGCTTAGGGGCTGGACTCTGCTCTGAGCAGATGGATGGGGTCTGCTCTGTAACCTGGGGGAGTGGGGAGGGGGCTGCACCAGGGCCTCTGGCTTCTCCTCCCCAGCCCAGGAGCTGCGAACTGTTCCCAGCTCACCAGCAGGATGACGGATTATCAGATGCAGCCAGGGACACACTCAGACGCAAGCACACAGACACACACACACGCACAGACGTGCGTGCGCACACGCATGGGCAGCCCGCATCCACCCGCTGCACTTGCCACACGTACACACACCTACACAGACGTAGGCACACGTGTGTGTATATACACACATGTGCACATGCAAACAATGCTTGCACATATGTGCACATGGACACACACATATACATGTGTGCACACAGATACTCACACACGAGAGCCTAAACAACCCCCCTGAGACCAAGCCTTGGGCAGAGGGCCCCCCCAACCCAACAAGGCCTCAGAAACATGCCTCGGGGTGCCTGGGTGGCTCTGTGGGTGAAGTGTCTGCCTTCAGGTCATGATCCCAGGGTTCTGGAATTGAGTCCTCAGTCAGGCTTCCTGCTCAGCGGGGGTCTGCTTCTCCTCCTCCCTCTGCCCTCCCCACCCCCCACTTGTGTTCTCTCTTGCTTGCTCACTCTCGGTCTCTTGCTCTCAAATAAATAAATAAAAATCTGAAAGAAGAAAGAAAGGAAGGAAGGAAGGAAGGAAGGAAGAAAGAAAGGAAAGAAAGAAAGAAAGGAAAGAAAGGAAGGAAGAAAGAAAGGAAGAAAGGAAGGAAGAAAGGAAGAAAGGAAGAAAGGAAGAAAGAAAGAGAAAGAAAGAAAGAAAGAAAGAAAGAAAGAAAGAAAGGAAAGAAAGAAAGAAAGAAAGAAAGAAAGAAAGAAAGAAAGAAAGAAAGAAAGAAAGAAAGAAAGAAAGAAAGAAAGAAAGAAAGAAAGAAAGAAAGAAAGAAAGAAAGAAAGAAAGAAAGAAAGAAAGAAAGAAAGAAAGAAAGAAAGAAAGAAAGAAAGAAAGAAAGAAAGAAAGAAAGAAAGAAAGAAAGAAAGAAAGAAAGAAAGAAAGAAAGAAAGAAAGAAAGAAAGAAAGAAAGAAAGAAAGAAAGAAAGAAAGAAAGAAAGAAAGAAAGAAAGAAAAAGAAGGAAGTCTCGTTGCTCGGGGGAGGGCCCTCACCCTTGTTGCTCCCTCCACTACCAGGGTGAGGGGGACTGGCCCAGGTGCCCTCTGACTAGGTAGGAGGTGACAAGGAGCACCTGGTAGGGAGAAGGAACCTCTGTGAGGCCCCAGCTTCCCCCAGGAAGAGGCCAGCTCTCTGGGGAGACAGCTCTGTCACGGGAGGAGAAAGGCTGGTTTGGTGACCAGCTGTGTCACTTTGGTGGCCGCCTGGGATGGTGGGATGGCCCTAAGCCCCCTGCCCAGGCCTCCTCCTCCAAGGGTGCTATGACGATTTTTTTTTTTTTAAGATTTTATTTATTTGACAGAGAGAGACACAGCGAGAGAGGGAACACAAGCAGGGGGAGTGGGAGAGGGAGAAGCAGGCTTTCCGCTGAGCAGAGAGCCCAACGCGGGGCTCGATCCCAGGACCCTGGGATCACGACCTGAGCCGAAGGCAGACGCTTAACGACTGAGCCACCCACTCGCCCCTAGGGTGCTATGATGACTAACAGGGAGGCTGTGGGTGGATAAGCTTGGCAAACTGTGGAGTGCCTGCAAACAGGAGGCCATGACTGGGATGTGCCTGGGGATCCCGCCGTTTGCACCCTTACTCCTTGTTCTCCTGAAAGCCATCGCTGCTGCCCCAAGCCCTCCCTTCCTGTCCACAGAGGCCTCTGCTCCCCACCCCCACTTCCCAGCAGAAGGGCTGGAGCCAGACTCAGAGATAAGGGGCTTGTTTTCCAAGGGCCCGGAATTCAGTGCAGACTGTGGGTCAGGGCCAGAGGGGCACTGGGGTGGGGAAAGGCACAACGAGCCTTTCCTTTAGATGGGAGTCCTTGGGGCCACCGATCCTACAGAGATCTTGTGATTTTTCCTCTTTCAAGGTGCCCGCACTAGGCATGGGGGGAGAGGTGGAGAGCTCCAGGGAAGGCGCCCTAACCCCGGATACAGCTCCATCTCCAGCCCTGCTCACTTCTCTGCCAGGCTGGCCTTCTTTCAAGATTTCCAATGCTCCAGCTCCCTCCTACCTGGAGCTTTTGCCTTATGTTCCTCCTCTGTCTGATTAGCGACCTGCTCTGTCTTCAAAGCTCAGCCCAATCCCTGCTTCCTCCAGGAAGCCTACCCTGGTGCCTCAGCCAGGCCCATGGCAGCATCTCCCGGTTCTGACATCCACCCTCTTCCCAGTGCTCCTCTCTTGGGCAGCATCCTGTCCCCACCCTGAGGACCCGAGCTCCGAGAGCAGCCTGCTCTTCCTCTCCTTTATCCGCAGACCCAGTTGGGAGCAGGCACATGGCAGACCTCTGATGAAGGTGTGAGTGCCCTCTTTGATGAGGGGTGCCCTGATGAGAGCTGTGGGCACCTCTTCTGGGGAACTTGGGCCCCTCTGGGACCAATTTCCTCCCATGGGGGACAGACATCTGTGGCCATATTCCAGGGAGGGGAGCAGCCGAGTGGGGCTGCGCACTCAGAGGGAGCCCTGTCCTCCCTGGGTGAGGGAAGGCCACCCTGCAGAAGGGAAGGTCCAGTCTGGGCTGAGTCACGGTGCTCCCCGCGGCAGCGGCACCAAACCCCAGGGCCCTGGGCTGTGACCAGTAGGATGGTCATAGCAGCAGTAAGAAAGGGAACACTCATATGTGGCACTTACCCCAGCCAGGCACCAGGGTCAGCACTAAGCATAATTAGTCATGGAATCCTCAAAACTGCCCATTCTGCAGTTAGGGAGACTGAGGCACAGAGAGGTTAAAAGGCTCGTCCAAAGCCGCACGCCTGGTAAGTGAGGACTTGAGTCAGTCGGTGCCCTTCCCTCCGCAACCCTGCACTGCACCTCAGCTGAAGGCAGCCCGCCTCTCAAGGGCAGGGGTATGGAGGAGGGGGCTCTCTGTGCACCCCTCTAATTCTGCCTCCCGTATACCCCATGGAGCCGGAAGCCCAGACCGGTTGCGCCATCTCTGTATCCCTCTTGCCTGGCACCTCGGCAATGCCCGGCACACAGTAGGTACTCAACAGATCCGTATTGAAAAAAAAGTCAGTGACGGGACGCTACTTTTTTAGCGGCGACATAACACAGTGCTTCAGACCTGGACCCTGGAGACAGACGGCCTGGCCACTTCCTCGCCAAGTGACCGCAGGCATTAGCTTGTGCGCGGCTCGGTTTCCCCATCTGTGAAACGGGGATGCTGCTGGTACTTGTGTCCTAGAGCTGCCGGGAGGCTTAACTGCACTAATATTTGTAGGGTGCCCGAGACAGAGCCTGGCACACGGCAGGAGTCACACGAGCGTCCGCTCTATAACGCTCGTCCGGCCTCGGTTTCTTCCTCGGAGAGCAATACCCTCGCTCTCCCACATGTCCCCATCGCACCGTGCCCGCCGCCGTGCAGCCCGAACTACAACCCCCAGCATGCCTCGGGGCCCTCCTGCCCGAGCTCGCGCGGTGCCCGCCGGGACGAAGTGCGAACTACAGCTCCCAGCATACCGCGGGAACTCCCGCAGGCCCAGGTCCGCCGCGGCGGTCGAAGTCCGTGAAGGCCCGCTGCACCCACCCCGTCGCTCGCGGTCGCCCTCGCTGGGAAGAGTCGGGGTGGGGGTCGGGAACTGCCCCCGCCATGCTCCGTGGACTGGCCCGGGCCGCGGCCCGGCGGCCCGGGACCCTCTGGACTCGGGGGTCGGGGAGCGGGACGGGGGTCCTGGCGCACGTGGTGGACCTGCGCAGCGACACGGTGACCAAGCCCGGGCCTGCCATGAGGCGCGCCATGGCCGAGGCGGTCGTGGGGGACGACGACTACGGCGAGGACCCCACCGTCCGCGGTGAGCCCGGTGTGCAGGCCGCGGCCTGGGGTCGTCGCGGGGACCCCAGAGCGCTGTCCGTGGTGCTGGCGGGAGAAGTGGCCCGGGGCGCAGGGGTGGCGGCTCAGCTGCAGGCTAGGCGTCATGCCCTGCGGCCTTGCTGCTCAGTCTGGCCCATCACCCGACAGTCTGTTGGAAATGCAGATTCCCGGGTCCCGCACTTAACCCTGCTGAGCCAGAATTGCACGCTAACAGGACGCCCAGGGGATTGGTGTGCGCACTCAGGTGTCGAGCTGCCTGATGAGATGGGTGTGGTCTCCTCTTGCAGCCGAGGGCTCTGGGATGCTGAGTGTGGCACCCAAGGTCTCCTACCCAGCAAATGGCCAGGCAGTATTGGAACCCAGGTCTTCTCTCCAAAACCTATAGCTATCGTCCTGCACGCACTGCCTTTCCACATGAAGACACACAGAAAACCAGTCTAGGAAAGAGGATCTTCCACAGGCTGCACCTCTCAAGGAGTGGACGCTAATAACCTAGGGAGCGTTATTTTCAAGACACAGTGTTGAGAGTTGCCACTCTAGCAGATCACTGCCATTGTGAGAGTGTATACCTCGGCGGTGCCAGGGACAAGCCACAGGTTGCCACTTGAGCTCCTAGGGCCTGTGTGTGGGGTCAGGTCGTGATTGGTGATCATGCATTCTGCAGACACTTGCTGCCCGGAACTTCAAAAATGCTGAGCCCACTGCTTAGTAGGCAGCCAGACACACAGACACCATGGGGTGGAGGAAGTGCTGGGGCTGGCATGTGTCCCCAGAGAGTGCCTTGGGAACTGGGGGGGAGGGGAGGCATGGAACTCACAGGGAAGGGGGACTTTGCAGAGTAGCCTCTTACAGGGCGAGTGGAGCCTCCAGGCAGGGAATGGAGCTGGCTCACTGGGTGTTGAGAAAAGTGTTTAGGATACAGATAGGGAATGTGGCTGGAGTGTGGGGTACCAGGAGCCCCCTGTCCGTGGAGGTGAAGGCAGAGGGCAAATCCCACTGGCCTTGAATGTCATGCTAAAGACTTTGGACTGGATACCACAGGCAGAGGGGAGCCACAGCAGGCTTTAAAGCAGGAGCCTGAAGCCCCGCCCCCCAACTCCCCAGAGTCTCCTCTTCTGAGAGCTCCTGTCCTTCTGTTCTGGGAGAGGAAGTCAGCAGAGAAACCGCAGGGCCCCACCTGCAAGGGGCTGATGGGAAAGGAAGTGAGACAGGTGTGAGGTCTGGATGGGACAGGGGGGTTCAAACCACAGAGTTTCAATGTTGGGGGGGGACCATGGCCCAGGAGGAGGCTGGCAGAGGGTTGACTGAGGGGCCTCTATACCTGGATATGCAGTCACCAAGACCACAGTCTGCAGCCAGCGGACCAGGGCGTCTGTCTGGCTTGGCCACTCACCTCGGCAGGACACGAGCTCATGGTTATGAGTAATGCAAGGAGAGTGTCATTGTTGATGGAGTCTCCCTGCACCCCCCTCCCTTTCCTCCTCAGAGCTGCAGGAAAAGGCCGCCAAGCTGCTGGGGGTGGACCGGACCTTGTTTGTGCCCACCAACACCATGGCCAACCTCATCTCTGGTGAGCGCGGCGTGGGGTGACTCCCATTTGCCCTCCAGGTCCTCCCTCAGCATTTCTCTCCTCGGTGCTGGGGGCAAGGCTGGGACAACATCAGTGGGGTCCTGAGCCATCTGGACTTCTGCTGGGCTCAGCCAGGAGGGCCCCTAGCAGGAGATGAGGGAGGGGAGGAGAGTGAGGTCAGTGTATCCGTGCTCCTCCCCCAGCTCCCTCCCCAGATGGTCTCCCTGGGCCAGGCGGGCAATCCTCTCCACACTGCCCTATCTCCAGGTTCTGGTAACCACACCTCCCTCTTGCCCCTTATGGCCTGGGGGTCTTGCTCTGTCCCTTGTGACTTCCTTCCATGCTGCCACACCTTTGTGAATTGTCCCTTTATTAAACTCTGGCTTCCAAGTGTGCATGTGCCCTCTGTTTCCTGCTGGGCCTGACTGATGCCCATGCCCTGAGCTGCTTGGCCCCCGGGGGCAGCATGGTGGCCAGCTTTCCGAGCAGGAGATGCTCTGCAGGTGGGCTGCAGGGCACAGGGCGCAACACCTCACAGGATGGTTATCCTAGACTTTGTAGTTCACGGGACTGTTTTCTGGCACACACAGTAAGGTGTCTTGAAGGGGTGCCGTTTCCTCATTGGCATAGGCACTTGAGAGCTAGCCTCCGGGCTCAGCCGGGAGCTGGGCAGGAGCAGATGGGCCCCATGGGACTCAGAGCCAACACTGCCCTCCCCCATCTATCTCAGTGATGTGTCACTGCCAGCGCAGAGGCTCCCAGATCCTCCTCGGGCAGGAGTGCCACCTCCACGTCTACGAGCAGGGCGGGGTGGCTCAGGTAAGGACCCGGCACCCCTCACCTGGGGCCAGCACAGGCTGCTCAGCATTTCTGGTGGGAACCTGCTTCCCCGGCACCGTGTTGGGACCTGCAGAGGGAAGAAATGGCCGGGGTGGTGGCGTCTCTAAGGAGGCGGGAAAGGGAGCCATTCCCAGACTGACCACGTGGGGGCAGCCGCGGCCCAGCACCCCTCCATCAGACACCGGCTGTGCTTGGTGCTCTGCTGCCCCCTAGTGGGCATCCGGAGCACGCGGCGCTCGGTGGGGAAGGACCCACCTCGGGAGAACACGGCCCTTGGTTCCTCCCCTTCTTGCTGCGGTGTCCGTGCCCACGTCCGCAGCACAAGGGGAAGGCTCGATGGCCCCGAGCTGGAGAGGAGCCGATGGGACAGAGACAGGAGGTGACGCTGCGCCCCTGGACCTGATCTCCATCCCTCCACCCCCAATACCTGCAGATCGCTGGGGTGCACTCCCACCCCCTCCCAGACCTGCCCCATGGCACCTTGGACCTGGCTGAGCTGGAGAGGGTGGTCACACGGGGCCTCGGGAGCCCCTACCACCCGGTCTGTGAGCTCATTTGCCTGGAGAACACCCACAGCAGCTCAGGGGGCCGGGTGCTCCCCATTGACTACCTACGCCAGGTAGGCCCTACCCCACCACTCTGCCCACCCCCAGCCAGCTCCTGGCTTCCTGTCCTGTGGAGCCCCTCTCCCGGGACTGTGTCTCCTCTTATACACCGTGGGTGCCCATGGCAGCTGGAACTGCGGCGGGAGGGACGTGTGTGGCTGGTCCTAGGCTGCAGATATGGAGGGCACTACTGCCCCAGTTAAGGCCCCAAGGACAGAGACAACCCCCCTTCTCCCCAGGGAGGGAGTCCCAGAGCAGCACCAGCTTGTGCAGGGTGTGAGGGCTGAACCGTGCGGCTCCCTGGTGTGAGAACTTGCTGCTAACTGACCCTGCAGACCTATTCCTTGCCCATGGGAAGGGCTGAGAGCATCTCCCTCACGGAGCCATGGGGTGGCTTAAATAGGATGCGGCATCTCTGGCTCGCACCACGTCAGCATTTGGCCACAGCGAGCCCGCCGTACACATGAGATAAAGGATGGCACCCAGCCTCAGGCAGCAGAGTGCCTGCTCCAGTCCCTGGGGGCCAAGCTGGACACCAGCCCAGCTCTGCTCACTCTGGACCCCTCGAGGCCCCTGGAGACCCGTCCTCCCTCCGCTCTGGCCCCACCCCAGCCCCTCTGACCGCTGCCTGCTCTTTGCCCCCAGGTGCACCTCCTGGCACGGAGCTACGGGGCCCGGGTCCACCTGGATGGGGCCCGGCTGATGAACGCTGCGGTAGCTCTGCACGTGCCCCCCGCCCGCATCGTGGAGCACTGTGACTCTGTGTCTCTCTGTTTCTCCAAGGTGGGGAAGCCACTGGCTGCCTCCCAGACACAGGACAGTGGGGTGCTCACAATAGGAGTCAGCTGGTGTTCCCGAGCTCCGATGCTGGCAGCAGCTGGCCCTGGGCCCCTTTAGCCCCTCCCCAGACGGGGCCCTGTCCCCCTCACATCCCCCTCCCCTGGCCACAAGGGCAAAGATGCACACCTGGGGGGCTGGCAGGCAGGACTCTCTCCTCTCTTCCTCCCAGGGCCTCGGTGCACCAGTGGGGGCCTTGGTTGGGGGGCCCAAGGACTTCATCGAAGAAGCCTGGCGCCTCCGGAAAGCCCTGGGTGGGGGGATGCGCCAGGCCGGGGTGCTGGCTGCCACTGCCCTAGTAGGACTGGCGGACTTCGAGGAGGTGCTGCTGACGGACCACCAGAACGCTCAGAGATTCGCCAGAGGTACCTGGACCATGGCCCCCCACCCTCACTTCCTTTTGCTCCCAGAAGAGTGCCTGGGGGCCCCCCCGTAGCGGGACCCAAATCCCCTGCAGGCGTACGTCCTTCTGACTCTAGAACATGTAGGTTAGCCCTGAGCCACAAGGCGTGGGAGCCAGGGAATTAGAATGCTTTACCAGGCCTCACTGGTGGAGGGTCTGGACCAAGAAGCATGCAATGGATGTCAGGAATTCCTATTTCTTGCAGGATCTGGCCAAGTGGAGCCTCTAACCTAGGTCTTTACATCTGTCAGTTGAGTCCTCAAAACAATCCCATGATGTCCCCACTTTACAGATGAGGATACCAAGGCCCAGAGGTTAACTGATTTGTCCCAGGTCACACAGCTGAAAAGTAGCAGAGCCAAGTGTGTGGGACTCCAAGGGTCCCTCTTTTCCCCACTACAGTCGGGCTGCCCTCTGCCTGTCCCGGGACGACAGGGCCGGACGCTGGAGACTGGGGTGGGGTCCTGGGGTCGGGCTCCACTCACCACAGGCCCCCGGCCCAGGGTTCCAGGAGCTGGAGTCCCCCATCTGCTCCGTGGACCTCGCCGCCGTGGAGACGAACATGGTGATGGTGAGGGTGGACGGGCCGCCGCCCGAGGAGCTCTGCCGGCGACTGCAGGCCGTGAGCGCGGATGAGGTGGCCCAGACCGGCCACGCGGTGCGCGTGCTGGTGTTCCCCTGGACCGAGAGGTCGGTGCGCGCCGTGTGGCACTGCGACGTCTCCGCGCACGACACCGAGCTGGTGCTGAAGAAGTGGGGGTTCGTGCTGAGGCAGCTGGGGCCCTGAGGACGGGGTGACCAGACCCTGTGCCCTGGCTGGGATCCAGGTGGGGAGTGGAGGTGTCCTGAGGGAGCAGGTGGAGGAGAGGCAACGAAACAACACCCCGTTACCCCCTTGTCTCCTCGGACCCCCGACTTCCCACCCTCAGGGTGAAGCCTTCCACCTGCGTTCATTCAGCAAGCCCTCGGTGCCTCCCATGTCCCAGACAGGGCGCCACGAGGGCAGACAGGGGGTACCCCATCCCAGCCCCTCACCAAAGCCCAGGAAGCAGCCAGGGCAGGGCTTCTGCTCCCAGCGCACAGAAAAGGAAACTGCCCTGAGCCATTTGCTCGGAGTCGCGCAGCTGATGAGTGTGTCCCATGCTCGGGCTGGGGGACACCGGAGCAAGGGTGACAGGAGATTAGAAAGGGACAGCGGGGCTGGATGGCAGGGAGACCCAGCTGCTGTGTCGGGGGCTGGGCTTTATCCTGTGGTCATCTATATATTTTTTCCTTTTTCAAAAATAAATTTTCCTGCTTACAAAAGAGTATGTCTTTATTGTAGATGATTTGGGATTGGATCGCGTTTTTAGCAGTTCCTGGGGTCATGTAGGCTCAGCGGCAGAGAGGGAGGCCCCCACCAAACCCCTGTGCTCCCCGCTCCCCAGCGAACCGCAGGAGAAGTCCAGTTAGAGCCTCACAAGCTGAGAGGACCTGCCCCTTCCGACGCAGAGGCGGGGGGTGGGATCCTCTGCCGCCCGTGCCGACCCACAGAGAAGGGGCTTGTGTCTGCAGAGGACGTCTCTGGCTGGACGGACACACACACACACACACACACACACACACACACAGCTGCTAACAGTGTTACTGCCCGCACACTGTTTATAATTCTGTTTTATCCATTCTGAAAAGATTTTAAGAGAGAAAAACAAGGCTTATCCGCTCGGAGCATAAACTGATTTATTTAAGGACCAATTGGCACAACGTTGCGACATGGAATGGTAAACACTAAAACATAAGTACAGAGGGAAGCCCTCAGTGGGACCCCCAAATGGTGCCAGCCCCCAGGGCCCCAAGGAGCTTCCTGTAACCTTTGGAGCGATACAGGGGGGCTGGGGAGGGTAGACCAGGGCCAGAGGGGCCGCCATCCACTCCCCGCACACATCCCAGACTCCTGAACCCCAGATGGGGCTGTCTGGGGCTTTGGGTGCTGCACAGCCCCCTGGGGACCCTTCTCTGCCACCTCGACTTCTCTACCTACAGGAATGAGCGAGCCTCACGATGGATGACCCAGGTGCCTAGCCACAGTGCGCCTGCGCCCTGGTCTGCGAGCTGAGCCCCACCCACGCCGTTTAGTAAGCCTGCGGCCCAAGCTCCAGGCCGGCCTCTGCCTCCCTGGGCAGCCCCGGCCCCTCCTGGCTAAGAAGCCCCTTCGCCTTGCCACTGTGGCATGGCTCCCTCCACCCCACCCCTACTAGGACTTCCGCACCTGCTAGTTCTGGGCACTCACCAGGCCCCTGGAATCACAGACATTCCCCAGGGGGCTGCAGATGGGAGGATCGGGGTCCTGGAGCGCCAGCCCAGTAGAGGCGGCAGATGCACCAGGACGATGACAGAGGCCTGAGAACAGGGAGGGGGCCGAGGTGCATCCAGCCCACTCGGCTGCCCTTGCAAACCCCAGGGGACTCCCGGGCCCCCTCCTCAGTATCCTCCCCTGCAACATCTGCCCTTGAGCCAGTGGACCAAAGAGAGGCCTGGGAGTCCCACCCGATGTCAAGGCATCTGGCTCTGCCATGTGCTCTGGGATGGTCTGGGCCTCAGACTCCCCTTCTGTAAAATGGGTGAATGGTAACTAATGTGAAGGGCGACTGGAGGACTGGACAAGCAGATGAGCAGGTGATACTCTGCTCGGAGCCTAACTCAGTGGGTGTTTAACAGATACCTGCTTCTCTCTCAAATTCTCTCCTCCCCAGGACAGAGGGTAGCTCCTCCACCTGATCCAGGGCCCTAGGAACGAGGACAGCATGGCACACCAGGGCTGATGGGAGAGGGCGAGGGCAGGCTATGCCCTCGAGAGGCAAGGGGACCCGCTGAGCACCAGGAACCTGCAGCACCCCCACACCGACCCCATTAACATTCCCTTGGGCCACTTGCTAACTCTTTTTGGGACTCCCTTTTCTCATCCCCAAGAGGAAGCCAAACCAATTGGTCCCTAAAGGGCATAGACCAGGCAGAGGAGCCCCCAAACATCCAGCTTTGCCAAGCAAGAGAAGCCTCGATCCTTGGCTCTGCCCCCAACCCCTGCCCCTGCAGGGGCCCCCTCCCAGCCAGAACTCCAGCCAGGCCTGCGGGTGCAAAGGGGAAACTGGGCCCTTCTGGGACTCAGATGACCACAGAGCAGGGGCCCCCCGGCTGCCGGCTCAGGCTGCGGGCTCGGGCTGCTGTGAGCAGGAGGAGGCCACAGAGCGCCTCCAAGGCCAGGGCTAGAGCCCAGCCGAAGCTGACCCGGATGTCCCTCAGGTGCTGGGGCCGTACTGGCGGGCGGTCTCAGCGAAGGGCAGGTGTGAGCAGTGGATGTAGATGCTGACCCCCACCAGGGTCAGGGCACCTGGGGGAGGGGGGCAGGGGGACCACTCGCTGTGTCTACCCTCTGGGGGCAACTGCCTAACCAGGTCCTGGCCGAGGCGGTCCTGCAGACCAGGAGCCCCTACCCACTGGCCTTTGGGGGAAATGGAGGCTCTGATTCAGTTCCCAAACCCCAAGACCTCACCCCACAAAACCCTCCTTATAAAGAGAACCACCTACACCCTCAGCAACAGTCCCCACTCACATAACTGCCCCTGCATACACAGCACCCTCCCGTATCCCCCAGTGTCCCCCCCCCCCCCACACACACACAGAGCCAGTGACCTCTACTGGCAGTCGGGGAGCTCTGGAGCTCTGGCCAGGCCCCCTTCCTCACAGTGCCCCCCACTTCATTGGGTTACCCCCGCCGCTCCTCTGGCCCTAGCCTAAGCCTCCAGCTTCTGCAGGCCCCCTGCCTGCCCCCAGGTCTGCGATCCGCACCCCCAGGCCTGCTCCCATCAGTGTCCCCGACGCTGACACTCTCCTCCTTCTGGCGCTGCAGAGTGCTGACAGTGATGTCAGCTGACCCACTGCCAAGAAGCAGCCCCCGCGGGGACAGCAGTGGTGCAGCCAGGCTGGACCCTGGGCGCACGGAGCAGGTCAGGTGTTCCTTGAACCAGGTCCCTCGGAAGAGGAGCACCCCTGAGTAGCTGCCTCCAGGCCCTCCCTCCACCCACTGGCCCGGGCCATGCTTCTGAGAGCATAACGCCAAGGCTTCCTGGATACAATCCCACCCCTTTGCTCCTCTCCCTGGCTTCCCAAGCTCCTTAATTGGATTTGGACCCACACAGCCGGTGTCTGGGGCCAGGCCACAGCTGACATGCTTTCTTCTCCTGCTCTCATTCTCTACAGCTCATGCCCAGGCTGCGGGTCCCCCAGGCTCCCGGCACCCGGCAAGCCCGCCCGTTCCCACTTGACCAAGGCCTCCCACAGGGCCAGCACCCCCTGGCGAGGAGGCAGGCCTGCCCCAGAGGGAGCCCTAGGCCGACATGGCCTGGGCCTCAAGTGCCATGGCCTTGACAGTAGAGCTGGCCCGGACGCCAGACCCAGCTTAGGCCTTGCCCCTGACAGCACAGGCCTCTGATGACTGACCCCAAGGAGCCCCAGCCCACCATCAGTGACAGCCGGCCTTGGGCAGCAGGGGGCACCAAAGCGGGGGGCATGGGATCCCCAGGACAAGCTTCCTGCTGACCTTGGTGAATCCTTGGACACCTCAGCTGGAAGCTGGGACCACAGGGAGGCCACAGCTGCAGCCCCAAGGGAGTGCCTGGCCCCCGCCCAGCAGAGTCTAGACGAATGTCAGCTGAGGGACTGTCACCAGTCACATTCTGGGCCTGGACCGGGGTCACTGCCAAGGGCTGCGAGGCCCCTTTCCACCTGTCTTACTGCCTGGGACTGCCCACTCTTGTTCCTCCCACGAGGCCACTCCAGGAAGCGGAGGAGAACAGGTGGGGGCCGGTCTCATGCCCCTTGTGCAGGTGTGGGAGGGCAGGTGCGGGATCGCCTTGGGGAGCCTCATGCCTCCTGTGCCTAGAAGCTCAGCCTCCCTGGCTCGAGGCCCACAGCCAGCACTCCTGCCCCGTCCTAGAAAGGCCCAGTACTACCCAAGGGGCTTTCGCCTGCTACGGCTCAATCCCCTGGGTGGGCCCAGGCTCAGCACAGGCCAGATGGGAGCAGGGGACAGGGTGGCGGGAGAGGAGGCACCCCCACTCCCAGGATCCGCGCCCCCCAGGGTGCCCACACTCACCCCCCAGCAAGAAGTAGCAGCCGGTGAAAACCAGCAGCAGGACGCTCTGTGCCAGGGAACTGAAGAGGCCACAGATCCAGCCACACACGACAAGGACGAGGCTCAGGGGCAGGACCACCATGACAGCTCGGTGCAGGGCTGCCAGGAGAGGGGGCTCGGCATCCGGCAGGGACCTGGACCTGCCCCACCCCCCAGGCAGCTCCAAGTGAGCACTTCAGAGCCCTGTCTGCCTGGAGGTCCACCTTCACAGGACAGTTTTGCCTGGAGATTAAGGACAGACGGGAGATGACTCGGCTGCAGGACTCACAGATGAGGTGCTGCACAGGGGTGGGGACATCCAGGTTCTCACTGGCAAAGGGGTCGATCAGGGGGATGCAGCTGTTTTGCCCTAAGAAGCAGAAAGGACACAAAGCCTGGTGGGCTGGACACCTGTGGGGTCACCACCCACCCTGAGTTTCTCTGAGATGGGTGGTCTTGCAGGCATGCTGGACAGCACGCTCTCACCCCTGCCGAACCCAGTGGGCTGACCAGTGGCCATGGAGCCCCGTCAGATTCTCTCCTGGACCCCAGAGTTGTGGTTCCAAAAGGGTTTGGAGGGTTTAAGACCTTCTGTTTTGTTTCTGTAACATACAAATAATACCTACATGGATGTCGGTCTAAAAAGCACAAACATCCAAGAGACACTGCCCTCAGCACTCCCGTAGGCTTGGGGTCCTGAGCATGCTCACGTGTGGCTTTGCCTGGACAGGAAAAGGTGCGCGTAATGTGGACTCTCTGACTCTTGCACACACACATGCACACCCACTCGCATTTGCAGACACACACGTGCACACGCCAGGAGGGCTTTGGAGCATTAGGCCCAGTCCTTTCAGTGGCTGAACCAACAGCTCATCTTTCCTCCCCAGCTGCCACGGAGGAAGGCATGGTCACGCACGCACATGCACGCGTGTGCACACACACACTCATAGTCACCTACACATACACTCACATGCACACACGCATACTCTCTCAGACACATGCTCACACTCACACTGACCTAGGCTTCCATGTATGCACGCACACGTTCACACGCTCTCCCAGGCGCTGCTTCCGCCCAGTGCCGTCCCTGTGCAGGGGAGGCCCCCAGCCTGCTGGCCGCCCCCTCATGCAGGCCTTGCAGAGGGAATGCCTTCCCCTCTCTCTGCGGGTCCGAAATGCATGCAGCACTCCTATTTGGCGACCGAGCGCGTGTCAAGCCGTCAAGTGGTGGTGGGGGGGGGAAGGTGGAAAGAAACAGGGGTCTTTCCCCGGAGCCCTGGTTGTGCCAGGCTGAACCTCTGGGGACGGCAATTGAGAAACAACTCGTGGTCACTTGGATGTGGACCTGGGGCCTTCCTGGAGGCCCCCAGTGCCCCACACCCGCTCCCACCTCAGCACCCACACCCCTGCTTGAGGAAGAACAGCAGCCCAGTGCCCTGGGCGGCGGGCCTGCCCCTGCTTTCCCCCCTCATTCCTCCAACCATCCCCCACCCGTTTGCACCCTGAGAAGTATCGCTTTCTCCCCATCTGACGAAGACTTGGGAGGCGGAGGAGGGACGAGCTCCTAGGTCAGGCAGCAGCCCACGGCAGAGCTCACTGAGAGCCTGGCGTTGACTTGTCATCTACCAAGTAATGTGCCCACAACTTCTAACACAAGACACCCCCGCCCCGCCAGCGAGGGCAAGGGACTGCCCGGGGCTCCTGCTCCCCGGGCTCTTGGGTCCTTATGGAGCCATGCAATGCCCCCCCCAACCCTTTCATTTCTGAGCCCGGATTGGTAGCCCTACTGTCACTGCCCGGTTTTGGGAGAGGACAGAGTCCGGGATGGGGAGTGGGGGCACGAGGGGGCGCCGCCCTGCCCGTGCCCTCTGCGCCCCGGCCCTCCGCAGCCGTACCTTCGCAGACCGCCAGAGCCCCAAGTGCAAGGACAGCCGCGCGGCGCGCCTCGTGTCCGCCACCTCCAGGTGGCCAGTAGCCGCTGGCCACGGCGGCCGCCAGCAGTGCGAAGCTGAGCCGGGTGCCCAGGGCAGCGGCCAGGAGCAGCGCGCCCAGCCGGGCCATGCTGGGCTGGGGGATTTGGGGAGCGGAGAGGGCCGAGGGAGTGAGAGAGTGTGGGGAGAGAGGAAGCGGGGAGTGGGGGAGCCTGGCCGGGGAAGGGGCGCCTGGGATTTGGTGAGCTGGGCCGGGGATGGGGCGCGGTGGAGTAGGGGGCACGGTTAAGGGGATGCGGGGAACCGGGGCGGGCACGCTGGCGTGTCCGCTCCAAGGCTCTTCTGGATGCGGTGCCCCCTTTTCTGCCTGTGCGCGGGCCTCGCGATACGCACCCCCAGGCTCGCAGGAAGATCGGTCCCACCTCTTGTGGACGGCGATTGCAGAGCTCGGCCCCAGGGGACAGAAGTAAATCTCAGAGCCACAGGTACACCCGCCACAGACCTGGGTTCAAATCCCAGCGTCCCCGAGGAGCTGGCTGCTGGAGTGGGTCCCTGGGCAAATGTCTTAATCTCTCCAAATCTCTGGTTTCTTAGCTGCCAAATGGCCGGGCTAAGGAGGAGGAAGGGTGGGGCCTGCGTTGCCCCAGGAGGGAGCTCAGCAGGCAGCTGACCGACCTCGCTGGCCAGGAAGCCGCAGCCTGAATGGTGGGAGGCAGCCGCCCCTGGCTGGGGCAATTGGCCGCTGGCTGGCCCTGTGGTCCTGGTCTTAATCCGTCTCCAGGACTAACCAAAGGGATCCAGCGAAGTGGGGTGGATGGGCAAAGAGCCTAGGCAGGCTGGCATGGGGGCTGTTGTTTCCAGTGAGCTTCGACTTACAAATGCCACAGGGGGCGAGGCTGGGCTGGCTCTGCATCACTCACTCAGCCAACACGCGTGAACCACCTTCTAGGACATGGGCCAGGCGCTAGTGGGGTGGGTTGCAGAGGGACCTCAAAGGGCCTGAACCCAGGAGGAGGCAGTGACAGGCATGGTAGTGGCGGCTGTCACAGTGGGGCTGTCTGGGGTGCAACTGTGGGCAATGGGAGGGCCTCCTCTCGGGCCCCTGGACAGTCGGTCGCTGCCCCCCCCAGGGTCTGGGCAAGAGCCTGCAGAGACAGGGTTTGGGGCTTTACGTCCACATCGTCACTGAAGGTAACCCTTTGCAGATGAAGTAGCTTCATGACCCGGGGTCATCCCAGGGCTCTCATTTCTGTTCGTTCCAGCCCCTTTTTCTGTACCAGGCATTTCTCGGTTTGAGGAATATGGTCAGGAAAAACCATCGCAGCAAGGTTACTGAAACAATACTTCAAGGGGCACTCAGAGCCCATGGCACTGTTTTGGGTTCCTGCAGGCCGTGCATCTTCCCATGCACCGCGCCCAAGGTTGGACTGGGGCACAGAGCGGGCCTGGGGGCTTCCCTGCTGTGGCAGTGGGGACGCCCCAGCCCCTGCTCGGCCAGCTGGGTGGCAGCCAGGGGTCCTTCTCTCTCGGGCAGGTGAAAGAATCCAGCAAGCATACAGGGCAAAGGAGGTGAGGGAGGTGATGAGGGTGAGGCAGCCATCTACAAAAGCAAGAGGGGAGGGGGGCTAGGGAAGGAGGGGAGCGTGGTGGCAGTGCAGGGCCCCTGCTGGAGAACAGCGGGGGAAGGCGAATAGTGACCCCAGCCTTTACCCACAATGTGACAAGGACCAGTACTGCTTTAGGTGGGTCAAAGCCGCCTTTTGTGTGTTTCAGGTATGCGAGACTGGGAGAGCCGGCGGACCCCCCAGGCTGCACGCTCCATATGCTTCTTCCCAGTGACCCCTGCCTCTCAGCCCAAGCTTGTCTGAAAGGGTCTTCTTTGCAGCCTCATAAAGAAGATTCTGCTGGGGCGCTCGGGTGGCTCAGTCGCTGGGCCTCTGCCTTCGGCTCAGGTCATGATCCCAGGGTCCTGGGATCGAGCCCCGCATCGGGCTCCCTGCTCGGCGGGAAGCCTGCTTCTCCCTCTCCCACTCCCCCTGCTTGTGTTCCCTCTCTCGCTGTCTCTCTCTGTCAAATAAATAAATAAAATCTTAAAAAAAAGGGGGTGGGGGATTGTGCAGTCCGGGCCAGGGACGGCACTGCTTGAGGCCACTGCCTGCAGAGCCACGCAGCTCCACACGGGAATAGACACGTACCCCCCTCACGACACAGTTGTCGATGGCCAGGTTAGCAGTCTGCACCCTGTCTGCTTTAAAGTTCAGTGTTTGAACCCCAGTGTGTAGCTGGGAGCCACTGGATTGTCCCCTAGGCAGTAGGTACCGGTCCTCGAGGGGCTACTTGGATGAATTCCACCAGTCTACTTCCCTAAGACGGACCCAGATTATACCCTAGCCTGGGTCTGAAACAGTGCCACTTTGGAATGACCGCTTTTTTCATTGGTCATCCTCCTACCATAGACTCATAACCCATAGTTAGAGCTGTCGCTCAGCCACTTGGTGACCCAGGACATCAGGGCCTCTTCAAAGTTAGCATCAGACCACTACCACCAAAATCAGGGCCAGGAGGAACCTTTGGATGGAAGAAATTCCAATTATAAGTGACAAAGAAACAGGGCTGCACCCAAACCTTTTTATAAAACTTACATTCAACTATCTCTTCAGGGCCAACAAGAACAGGATGCCTGACCCCAGCCACAGCCATGGGGCAGGTGAGCCTCCTGGTCCAGGCTGATGCCACAGTGCATTGCCTCCAGCACAGGGCTGAGGAAGCAGCCAAAACTGTCGGAGAAATCACCGAGCCGCTTAGCATCAGTTCCTTCACAACTCAACTCACTGCACTGGGCAAACTCCTCCAACAGAAACTGAACCTTGCTAATTTACCCACATGTCAGTGCATGTAATCAGGGTGCATTATGAAGCTAATCCACCCGGGAGATTCATCGAGACACTGTTCTAGTCAAAACCAACCATGCTAAAGGGTTCTCAAATGGTGGAGGTCGTAGGTTAGAAACAGAGGTCTTTCACATTGTGTGGACAGCGGACATCCTGTGTGGGACATGGCGCAGACGGGGAGGCAGCCACGCACCTGGTTAGACTCATCCCCAGGAACCAACAGGATCTATGAAGGACTCCTCATGGCCACACTGGACTCGCCAGCATCTGTCCACCACTGACGCCCCCACATCAGAACGCACTACAGCCCTGCGCTCCCTCCCCGGACACAGCATTCCCTTCTTCCGTCATCCGGCAGCCTCCTCCTGGTCGCTGGACAGACAGCTCAGATCTTCCGTGCTGCCCCCAAGGCAGAGCTGTCTTCTCAGTCTGCACATCACACGGCTGTTTGTTGGCCGTGGTCTGGAGCCTGAGCTCACGGTGGGAGACTGAGTCCTCTCCGGCCTTCACGCAATTCCTGGGCATAGCACTGGCTCACAGTAGGCGCTCAAGCATCTGAGTGAACAGGCAGACAGACGTCCCCACCCTGGGGATCAAGGGGAAAATAACCACAGAGAAGCTAAGGCCCCAGTTTGGTTGGTCAGCTGAAAACAGGCTCCAATGCTGTAGGCTGAGCCCAGTGGAGGAGAATCTACAGCGCAGTTGGTTTTTTTGCTTTAAGAGCTAGATTCCCTGCCCTCCCCCCCACCACTGCCCCAGACAAGAAACCCTTTGTGATGGCAACTCTGGTTCAGAGCAAGGCGGGCTGCACAGTGGAACTCTCTTTTCAGCTCAGACCCTAGATGGCAAAAGCACAGACATTTTACTGTAGCTACAACAGAGCAAACTGGGTGAAGGGTACATGGGGCCCCTTCATACTATCTTTACAAGTTCCCATGAATCTTAGTTCAAAATTTAAAAAAACGTCAGGGTGACTGGGTGGCTCAGTTAAGTGTCTGCCTTCGGCTCAGGTCATGATCCCGGGGTCCTGGGATGGAGCCCCGCGTCGGGCTCCCTGCCCAGCAGGGAGCCTGCTTCTCCCTCTCCCTCTGCTGCTGCTCTGCCTACTTGCTCGGTCAAATAAATAAAATCTTTTTAAAAAATTTTTTTAAATGTTGTACTAGGAGGGTCAACGGAACCCTTGGGGAGACATGTTTCCGTTCAACAGAATGAAGGCCTTTCTGACAAGGCCGTCTGAGAAATGCAATGGGGAGGGTTTCAAGATGGCCCTGTCTCTGGAGTCGGGCAGTCGACCCCGGCCACACCCGCAAGGCCGGGCCGCGTCATTCATCAGGGGGGGCCCATTTCTGGGGCCAGGATGCCTGGGTTCAATCCTCAACCCTAATAGTTCCTAGTTGTACGATCTTGGACAAGCTACTTTGCCTCTTTGCCAAGTCTCTGTTTCTGCATGAAAAAAATGCAGATAAGATCACATAAGACTTTATTGGCAATTGTGAGTTATTTCTCTTTAAGGGCAGCCTGCAAAGAATGGTCAGCACCCCAAGGGGGTGCCAACCTGCAGGCAGTGGCCGATGGCTCCACTCTTGGCAGGTCACTTTTGGCCGCAGGACTTGGTCAGGCTGGCACTTGTCACTGTGCTGGGGACAGGGGGAGGATTCGGATTCCCGAGGCTGGCCTCTAGCCCTCTAACCTGTACACCACCATCTGCACCCGACAGCCCATAACCACCTATCACAGCCCTTTCCAGACTCCCACCAGACTTGGAGAACCCAAAAGGGGACACATATTTGAAAAAAAACCTGAGGCTCTGGCCCTCGGTAAAGGCTTGTGGCTTGATTAATGGAGGTTTCTCTTTAGTGTTCCGAGTGGACAGACATTAAGGCCCAGTGATAAATATGGTCTCTGGAAAATACCTCTGCAGAAGGGGAGCGTAAGATGGACTGAGGGTCAGCTCCAGCTGGGTCTCACCCCACAGCACAGCCTGACGAAGCCAAGAACCGCATCACTGCCCACTGTGAAAAGGCCCAGCTTCTCTACAAAGCCAGCTTGTAAGGACCCGTTATTACAGTGAAGGATCCATTTACAGACTGGCACAAATATCAAAATTAAGCAGCTTAGATGAGTACAGAGGCTGGAGAGCTTTTTTCCCCCCCAACAGAAATCACTGCAGTAAATAATTTATTCTCCAAGCTTGCAGGGAAAAATACACTTCCCTCTCTGACTGGGATGTGGCAGAAAAATAGAAGTCTGAGATGCACGTTGCATAGCCAGTTTATAGCTGCAATGGGTCCAGATGACACACACAAGTGGGCCTTGTAGCCCAGAGCTGGCTTTGCGTCTGCCAGAGCTCATCCCTGCCCCACAGCCGTGTGGGTGGGAAGCAGCAGGTGGCTAAGGAACCACCACAAAGACCTGACAAGATTTTAAAAACCCAGTAGGGTCTGCAGCTTTGTTTGAAATGAAATGGTTTTTATTTTTCAGAAATGACAAGATGACCTCCAATAGGACTGTTAACAATCCACCCTGCAGCTTCTCTTCATGGAGGGAGAAATAAGATCTATCACTGTAACACCAGGCTTCAGCCCTGTGTGAGCTGGCCTCGGGGAGGGGACGGGGAGAATGTCAATGAGCGCGGGGGGGGGGGGGGGGGGGTCGGGGGCGTAGCAGCAATGGAGAGACAGCCAATCGAGGCTGACAGATCACCCGCTGCAGCCCACCAAGTCCCCAGAGCTCGGAGTTAAGTATTTAAAAAGGATTCAGGCCGCTGCTTTGCTGTCAGGGAGGGTGCCACCGGCGAGTGCCGACGGCTCCCGAGGGCTAACGCTGCAGCAAGCTCATAAGTGACGGTTTCTGCTATTTCCTGCTCCCCTGTCTCCAAACCCACCTAAGGCTCACGCGGATTTCCCCAATGACTTAGAACAGCTTTGTGCTCACTGTAATTGTAGTTTGTGCCGTGCTGTGAAGTAATAATTCAAACAAAATAAGAAAGCGACATTGCAGAGCCTGAGGAGAAGCTGAGGACTCTGTCTTAAGTCCCCCCGTGCACCTACACAGAAACCAGCTGAGGTGGTACAGTTGTATGACCCGTGTTACAGACGAGGAAACCACAGGTCAGAGGCAACAAGCGTGGGGCCCCAGCCGCCAGGTTTATTACCACTGCTCTAACTGACATCACGGAAATCTATGATCCCGTAAGACTGCAAACAATATAAACAAGTTATCTATAAAAAAGTTTCCTCCAAAAGGCATTTCCAATCCACTTTTTACATTAACTGATCCCTCTGTCCTCCTTAGGGGGCTTCACATTAGAAAGACAGGTGCCTTATCAGCCACCTAACCCGCGTCACGAAAGGGAAGTAGCGGTCTGCAGAGTACTGGGAATGGGAAGACCAGGAATTCCTTCCATGGGTCTCTCATCCCAGCCCTGCCTGCCCCATCTGTGTCACAGCTCATTCAGAGAAGGGAGCCAGGCCTCTGGAAAACGCACTGTCTGGCATCAAGGACCTTCTCGTTGTCTGTTTTAGAGAAATGTCACAACCTTGCCATGTGCCTGTGGCGCATGCCGGAGGTGACAGATCTTCAACTGACCTCCAAGCAAGAGGCTGGCTTTACTGTCAAGACATCAGGCCTCCTCCACCCCCCTGCCATTCGGGCTTCAGTCCCGGAAGGGCTCTGGCACACCTGGGGGCCCGAGGCAGCCTGGGGTTGGCTTCTGCTAGCTCCCCCTGTGAAGATTCCAAAATGACGAGACAGGCAAGGAAGGCCCTTCCCACACACAGCAGCTCAGGACTCTGGCAGGGATGGCATCTTGTGTGATCTGCTCTGGAGGGAAGGAGGGATGCAGCACCACAGACCTGACGGGGGAGAAGGACGGCCGCAGGACTTGTAGATGGACCGGCGAGATAATACAGAGTAGCGGGAACACAAGAAATGCACACCCTAAATTCAGATTATTAGACAGATAAAATCTAAAATGGTATCCTTAATTCTCTATTGGTCCAGTCACAACAGACCTATGATTACATTCGGGCATCAAATCTCAGGCTCCACAGTGGGCCGTCGACCTGAAGCCCCGGTGCTTCACTGTGGAAGGGCTCTGCCCATGAGAACACACTTCTCACCTTCTCACCCTGGCAAGTCCAGGAACCAATGGCGCAAAAACTACCAAGGAAAAATGAGAGAATCGGTTACTGGACTTAGCAGCACCAGCTGCACAAACAGAAGCAGCCTCTGGCACCACGTTCAAGAAAAAACCAAAAGTATAGCTTAAATATTCTAATTTCAAATCGTGGACGTTCTCCTTCCCTGAGGCGCTGGGAAAGGGTCAGGCCGGGAGCAGTGCACTCGGCAGAGGCCTTACTCCACCGCAGTCAGCTGCTCGATGGCACAGCGCACTCTCTTTGCCGCCTCTTCGAATTCTTTCTGCTTACTGTTGGTTTCCTTTGCCTGGAAATAAAGAAGAGGTGCGTGAAACTGAACGAGAGTTTCCCAATCACACCCTGTAGATAAGATCAACGTGGAAAAAACAAGGCAACATCTATTGAGCACCTAAATAAATCGGGTGCTGTGCTCGGGTGGAGACCCCCAGCTATTTGGGGTGAATATCCTGGCTCAACTCAGGGGCCTCCCACTTCAGCTACATCCTAATAATTATAAAAGAAGACACTTCTGCAATGTTTGTGTGTCCCAGACACCGTTTCACCTGCTTTACACACACGAACGGCTTTATTGCTCGGTGTCCCTGTGGGGCAGATGCCACTGCAGTCTCTATTCCACAGTGAGGAAACCAAGGCCCAGAGTGGCATCCAGGTGGCCCAGCTAGCTAGTCTGTGGCACAGTCCTGCTCTCAACTGCCACCCACACTGCTTCTGAAGCTCCCCCAGTTCAAGTCCAGAGCCCCCCTCTTGTCCACGTAGAGACACTGCCGAGCCTCAGCTTTCTCCTGAAATAGAAGATTCTTTGGCTTCCCGGGGCTCCCTGAACCTACCTTCTGACCTGTTCATTCTGCCCAACGCTCTCTCCAGAAGGACAAATGCCGGATCCGCGTCAGCAGATCCAAGAACCTCTCTCCCTACCCTCACGTGTGTTCTCCTTGATTTCTCTGACACACTAAAAAACTAACAGGCCTTTATCAGGCTAAATTTGTTTTCTAATTAGAAGCTAACTTTCAAAAATTACTTTTCATTATGTATGTTTGTGTATCTTAATTTTGCCGCCATGTATAAGGCTTAAGTAAAATTATTAATTAAAAGAAAAATTAATTTAAAAAATAAGAAATTGACACGAAAAAGAGAACACAGCACCTGACAGTTAAGGGTGTGCCCTGTAATGGACAACTCTGCAGCTCGAGAGCCTCGTCTTTACAGATATGGAAAGATGACTGTGCTTTTTTTTTTCTTTTTCTTTTTAAGTAATCTGTATACCCGCCATGGGGCTTGAACTCACAACCATGAGATCAAGAGTTGCATGCTCCACCGACTGAGCCAGCCAGGGGCCCTGACTATGGCCTTTTAAAATATATTTTTTATTTACTTTTTTCTTCTCTTTCAACAAAGTCTAAAATTAAATAAGCCCCAAGGTACACAGGCTGTAATTTAACCACCACAACATGGAGGTCAACAACTCCAATTTATACATTTTTTTAAAGATTTATTTATTTTAGAAAGAGAGCATGCACACACGCGTGCAGGAGGAGGGGCAGAGGGAGAGGGAGAAAGAAAATCCCAAGCAGACTCTCAGCTGAGCACAGAGCCCAACTCGGGGCTCGATCCCACAACCGTGAGATCATGACCTGAGCCAAAAACAAGAGCCAGACGCTCAACCGACTGAGCCACCCAGGCGCCCCTGTTTTCTTAATAAAGGTGGATTGAAGCAAAACTCAGAAACTCATGGGGCACCACCTGGGTGGCTCAGTCAGTTAAGCATCTGACTCTTAATTTCAGCTCAGGACGTGATCTCAGGGTCACGAGATTGAGCCCCTCGTCCAGTTCCATGCTCAGCGAGGATTCTGCTTGGGATTCTCCCTCTTCCTCTGCCCCTCCCATTCTCTCTCTAAAACAAATAAATAAATCTTTAAAAAAAACCCAGAAACTATTAAAAACATAAAATGCCTGCGTACCTCAGTCATTAAGCGTCTACCTTCGGCTTCGGTCATGATCCAAGGGTCCTGGGATGGAGCCCTGCATTGGGCTCCCTGATCAGCGGGAAGCCTGCTTCTCCCTCTCCTGCTCCCCCTGCTTGTGTTCCTGCTCTCGCTATCTCTCTGTTGAATAAACAAAATCTTAAAATAATAATAATAATGATGATAATACAAAGGGGCGCCCGGGTGGCTCAGTTGGTTAAGCGACTGCCTTTTGGCTGAGGTCATGATCCTGGAGTCCCGGGATCGAGTCCCACATCAGGCTCCCTGCTCACCTTCTCCCTCTGACCCTCCCCGCTCTCATGTGCTCTCTCTCTCATTCTCTCTCTCAAATAAATAAATAAAATCTTTAAAAAACAAACAAACCATAAAACGCACTAAGCAAAAGTTTGCCATCTGGAGCTTAGGATTCTTCTTCCTTCCTCTCGAGCTTCATTTTAGCCTCATTGCTAGTGTCTACAAACTCAAGTCTGACAGAGGTTTCTCTGCTTGCTCCCGTATCAAGTTCAGCCCCTGAACTGATTTGTTTTCTAGCTGGTTCTAATTTACTTTGTTTTCTCAAAAGGCAGAGGTAGCGCTGCAGCCCCAAGAAGAGCCACAGAGCGGGCAGCGTGCTCTCAGGTTAGACCCCTAAAAGGCCGGCTGTCCAGCAGGGACACCCCAGGGCCCCAGGAGGGCTGCTCCATCAACGATCCTGTCACACGGACTAGCAGCAGCACCTCCCACGTAAGTCTGGGGCCTCAGAAACCCACAGCATCACAGCAAACACCTGTTCCTTGTCTCCAGTATCTGCATACCCAACACAATTATTTCATCTCGTTCTTTTTAACGAACGTCCAATAAACGACTACCTTAAACTACACACTGCAATCACATAGCTGACTTAATAGTTTAAAATACCAGGCCCCGACCTTATTTACCCCTACCGAACAGACAAGGTTTGTGTGCCAGCCCACCCCCAGGAGTGAGGTGCCCTAGACTGCCCATGGGGCTCCAGGGCAAGCAGACAGACCTCTGGTTATGCCGGTTCCCAGACATGACCATCCACTCACATGGCCAAGTGCATGGGCACACGAGGGGACCTGACTTACATACTAGTGATAAATTATTTGCAGCAAATCTCACAATCAGCTGGTACTCTAGAACAGCATGTCCAACAGAACCTTTTGCAATGACAGAACTATTCCATTATCTGCGGGGCGCAGCACGGCAGCAACCGGACATGCGCAGCCACTGGGCACGTAAGACGCTCTCTGTGTGACTGGAGCACGCAAATCTGCACTCTACAGAATCTTCGTCATAAAAGCCACTCGTGGCTGATGGCCACAGAGGGGGAGAGCACAGCTCTATGACATCGTAACAGTATAGTTGAGAGCCACGGGCTTACAAAAACTTCCCTGTTGTTTAAGTTGTATAAACCAATTAAGGAAAGTATGAACAGCTTACACTTTTTATTCTTCTTTAAAATACAGAAATTTAAAAATTATCTGGAAGGAGACACAATAAACAGTCCATGGTGGTCACCCTTAGCATAGAGGTGGAGCTTTTGATTCTTCCTTCTGGAAGCTTATATTGTTTGTTTTGTAATTAAACAAAGTAATAGAAACAAAGGCATCGTTTTAAAGTATCCTGTATTCTGGGGTGCCTGGGTGGCTCAGTCGGTTAAATGTCTACCTTCAGCTCAGGTCATGATCCCGGGGTCCTGGGATCGAGCCCCACATTCGGCTCCCTGCTCAGTGGGGAGTCTGCTTCTCCCTCTGCCCCTCTCCCTGCTGGTGCTGGATTGCACGCTCTCTCTCTCTCTCAAATAAATAAGAATTTTTTTTTTTTTAAAGATTTTATTTATTTATTTGAAAGAGAGAGAGAGCACAAGCAGGGGGAGCAGCAGGCAGAGGGAGAGGGAGAAGCAGGCTCACTGAGCAGGAAGCCTGATGCGGGGCTCAATCCCAGGACCCTGGGATCACGACCTGAGCCGAAGGCAGACGCTTAACGACTAAGCCACCCAGGCGCCCTTAAATAAGAATCTTTAAAAAAAAATAACGTATCCTGTATTCTGACTTGGGGAGAACAGAAACAGCTGTACAATGAAAGCAAAACATTTTTTTCCTATCCCCCACTTTTCTCCCTTCTTGCCTGTTCACCCTGGTCTGGTGTGGCCCCACTGCTGTTCCCGAAGATGATGGTGACCTGGTGAGCGAGCGTCTCCTGGTGGGCTTCCTGCTTCAGTGAATCCCTTCTCCCCATAGGCCACCTGACTCTGCCTATCAGACCAAGGGGCCTTGGAGCACTGGGTCACTCACTGCCTTGGAGCTGTGCCGTCACAACCACGTTTCCTCTTTGTTACAACCACCTAACATCCTTTGTCTTTTTCAGCACTCTACAGTTTGGTTTCAGCCTCTCCCTGGGCTACACATTAATCTTCCTCCTGCTCGCTGGGGCACAGCTTTCTCATGACTGTCCCCTAAGTAAACAGGCTGCTCTCTCACCTAGAATGGGCTTAGTAAACTGTGGCCTGTGGGACATATGGCCTATTTTCATACATTGGGCTACGAATGGTTTTCACATTTTTAAACAGTTGTGAAAACAAAAAAAACCCCCAAAGAATAATATCTAACAGAGGGCACCTGGGTGGCTCAGTCGGTTGAGTGTCTGCCTTCGGCTTGGGTCATGATCCCAGGGTCCTGGGATCGAGTCCCGCATTGGACTCCCTGCTCAGCAGGGAGTCTGCTTCTCCTTCTCCCTCTGCCCCTTCCCTCTGCTCACGCTCTCTCACTCTCTCAAATAAATAAATAAAATCTTAAAAAAAAAAAACAAAACCTAACAGAAACCATGAGGCCCATGAAGGCTAAAATATTTACTATCTGTGGCACTTCATGGAGGGTGTGCTGATGCCTGACCTAGGAGGCTCTCCCTGGCCCACTTCGTGCTTCCAACACTGCAGTCCCCCAGACCCCCACTGCGTAAATGCTCTTCCACAACTCGCTATACTGACCACCAATTTCTTCCCTTTTCCTAACAAAAAATTTGGTCTTCAGTGTTTATACTATATCAGACAGAACTATTTCATAATCATCTCAAAAAGAACATAAATTTTCAACCAGAAAAGGATCTCAGAAACCATGGGGATCTGCCCTCCACGTGCAACCAAGACTGGCCTAAACTCAGAGCCCACGAATGGCGGGGGCAGAACTAGGATGTCAACTCCCAGCCCAGTGCTTTGCTACAACGATATTAAACACCCAAACATTTATTCTCTGTAACACCGCCATACTTAACAAATAAAAATAGAGGATGTCCAGCTAAATTTGAACTTCATAAAAACGAGTAACTTTTTTAGTATACATCCATACAAAACGTGAGCTATACTAATAAGTTATTCCCCATGTACCTGAAATTCAGATTTACCTGGGAGCCCTGATTTTCTCTACAGCCCAGGCTGCTTGGTACCCACCTCGTTGTGGACCCACAGCCTCACCCCTCCTCTCTCCCGATAACCCAGGATGCCTGTCCACAAGTCAAAGTTCACCTGCAGAAATCCCAAGGTCCAGTTGGACTGTGCCTCTTTTTCCCAATACCCATAATGCCCTTTCCCCGATATGTTACTATGTGCCCCCAAGCCCTCTGTCCCCACCAGGCTCACACATGAACACACACTATGTAAATGGCCTCCCACACAGATTGTCACTGAAGTCTGGGCACCAGCCTAACCATCACTGCTCCAACACCAGAGGTACCTCACACTAAACACGTCCTCCAGGAGGGAACACGTTTTTCTCTGACTGCACAACCCCAAGACCACATTCCAGGACAGACGCTTTTCTGTCCTTTATATCCTCACATATCCATCTGAGGGGCTTAAAAATGCGTACTGAGGAAAACTAAGCCCCTCCAATACAAGGAGCGGGGAACTCAGTGCTACAGAAGCTCAACAGGGTTTGCCCTTGGTTCTTACTCCCGATAATACATACGATTTTGTTCTTGGCTCTTTCTTTGTCCAGTTTCAAAAATTCACTGAGGGTTAATTCTTCAAACTGCTTCTTTACAGAAAGGAAAGCACAACCAGATGAATGCTTTTTATGCTCCTCTCTAGAAAAATCAATACAGGAGCATGTCAACAGAGAAAAGTCAGGTAAAGGGAGAAAAACAACAGTTTGTCAGCAACACCCAGCACCCTGGCTCACAAACATGCCTTCCTCTGCTTCGTGAAGTACACAGAACCAGTGCTAGGTCCCAGGGCACACTCCCACACAGCCCATCTCTGCCCCCTGCCCTCTCTCTGGACATCTCCCCACCATGCTTGGGGCTGATGTATTTCATCTGGAGTCCTTCAGCAATTAGCAGGAAACATGTCACGTGGTATCTAAGTGCAGAGGTAGCACACTTCAAATCCCTCTAAAATCCTCAAGGAAGGAACTGTCTGAAGTAATCTCATTTCACTGGAACTGTTACAGAATCTGTTTGCTGGGTCCCAGTAAGGGCATCGCTGGCCAGGCTTCTCCAGTGAACTCCCCAGCCTCATTCTCTGCATTGGGAATTATCCCTGCAAATGGCGGACAGCAGTGTGAGCAAAACAGTACTGGAATGAACACACAGCCATACAGAGTCCAAAAGGACAGCCCTTAGGAACTACCATCTGAAAATATTCTAGCACCTAGAAATTCACTCCCAAGAATACAACGGGTACTTTCCCAGTGATCCCCGGTATGAGCACCATGCCATCCTAGTCAAGAATGGGTCATAAGGGGGGCGCCCGGGTGGCTCAGTCGTTAGGCATCTGCCTTAGGCTCCGGTCATGATTCCAGCGTCCTGGGATCGAGCCCCGCATCGGGCTCCCTGCTCCGCGGGGAGCCTGCTTCTCCCTCTCCCTGCCGCTCCCCCTGCTTGTGCTCTCTCCCTCTCTGTCAAGTAAATAAATAAAATCTTTAAAAAAAAAAAGGGTCATAAGAGCAAACACGTTAGAGAAAACAACAACTCTCTTCTGGCCAAGAACAGACAACTTGGGTAATTCTCTATAGGAAAATACTAACATACGGCAGCAATCGGGTCTGACAGGGGAAAAAAGATGAGAAAAGAAAGTGGTGTCACATACAAAAAGACAGCCATCAGGGTCTGGACATACACACGGAATTAAAAAAACAAAAACAAAAAACACAACCAAACACAAATCTAGATGCCTTAAAGAACAAAACCTGAAACAACACAAGCGGCCCATTTAAGAGAGTATTTTCTCTGGTGTGTGAGCGACAGCTCAATAAAGCTTTAGATGTGAAGACTCTAAAACAAGGAAAGCACCTGGACACCCCCAGGTCACCACAGGATCTGCGCCTGAATTCGGCCAGACCTGAAGGGCGTCAAGGACAGTCCTGCAAGAATGAGCCTTTCTTCAGCATCCACTGGAGGACGTCTGGCCAAATCGGGCTTAAAAAGGTTGAAAGCACCACCAGGGCACCACCACAAAGAGATTCGTCCACTTGCAATAACTGTTTGGGGCACAAAACGAACTCGGAAAGCCGCGGCTGCATCACTAGGTGTCGGAAACTCAGATAGTTTTCGCAGGCCCAGCTCAAAACAGGAGCCGGGGATGCAGCCGGGGCCACCTGGAAGCCCAGCGAGGCTGGCCTGGGGGACTTACATAGGGTCATCATCCGGCTCCCAGCCTTCCAGCTCCTTGAAGCAGAAGAAACACTGGGCCAAGTCGGGCTCGTTCTCAGTGGGACAGTGGATAAAGCCGGCCTCGGCCATCTGCAAGGGAGAGAGCTGAGGCTCAGGCCCCGGCGGAGGCGCTCCAGGGTCCCAGGAGCCCGTAGCGGGAGGGGTAGCCCCGGCCGGGATCCCACAGACGGAGGGGTCGCCCGGGGCCCGGGAGCGCAGAGGGAGGGGTCTCCCGAGCCGAAAGCCCAAGAGGGAGGGGTCGCCCCGGGGTCTGGGAGCCCACAGAGGGAGGGGTCGCCCAGGATTCGGGAACCCACAGAGGGAGGGGTTTCACGGCGCCGAAAGCCCACAGCCGGAGGGGGTCACCCCGGGGCCGAAAGCCCACAGAGGGAGGGGTCGCCCCGGGGTCGGGAGCCCACAGAGGGAGGGGTCGCCCGGGGCCCGGGGCCCGGGAGCGCAGAGGGAGGGGTCTCCCGGGGCCGAAAGCCCAAGAGGGAGGGGTCACCCCGGGGTCGGGAGCCCACAGAGGGAGGGGTCGCCCCGGGGTCTGGGAGCCCACAGAGGGAGGGGTCGCCCCGGGGTCGGGAGCCCACAGAGGGAGGGGTCGCCCCGGGGTCGGGAACCCACAGAGGGAGGGGTCTCCCGGGGCCGAAAGCCCACAGAGGGAGGGGTCGCCCCGGGGTCGGGAGCCCACAGAGGGAGGGGTCGCCCGGGGCCCGGGGCCCGGGAGCGCAGAGGGAGGGGTCTCCCGGGGCCGAAAGCCCAAGAGGGAGGGGTCACCCCGGGGTCGGGAGCCCACAGAGGGAGGGGTCGCCCCGGGGTCTGGGAGCCCACAGAGGGAGGGGTCGCCCCGGGGTCGGGAGCCCACAGAGGGAGGGGTCGCCCCGGGGTCGGGAACCCACAGAGGGAGGGGTCTCCCGGGGCCGAAAGCCCACAGAGGGAGGGGTCGCCCCGGGGTCGGGAGCCCACAGAGGGAGGGGTCGCCCAGGATTCGGGAACCCACAGCCGGAGGGGGTCACCCGGGGCCGCGCCAGGGCCCTGGGGAAGGGCGGGCCTGGGGCCCAGGGAGGCCGCGCGGTCTCACCCGCTCCGGGGTGCAGGCGCAGCCCTCCAAGAACGGCCAGTTCTTGAACGTGGAGATGCGGTGGTCCTTGAGGTAGAGCTGCCAGGCAGGGGGCAACGACGAAGCGCCCATCCCGCCGCCACAGCCACAGAGCGCCGACCTGATTCAAATCCGGCGGTTGGCTGCCGCCGCGGAGCATGTCGGGAACGCGCTGCCGCAGAGCGCGCCGCCCGCGGCTCTCTGGGAAGGCTGGGCGGCGCGGGGCGTGCTGGGAGTTGTAGTCCTCCCGCCGTGGGGCTCAGGACTCGCGATGCGCAGAGCGGCCCATGCCGCGCGCTGGCCCTTTCCCACACTTAGCGTTTCTCCCATTGCTTGCAAAGACCGGTGGGAAGAGGGATTGAGGATGCTCTGACGTCCCCGTGATGGGTTCAAGGAGTGGCCACTGTCGAACACATATGTGTTAAGTCTGTGCTCATTAAACACTCCCCTTTCTCCGTAAGATTTTGTAACAGATATTTAATTCATAGATCAGCTTTTGGCTCTATCAAATCTTACCAATAACAGCTTCTGCCCTTTTGATCCTTCTGCATTATTTGTACCAAGTTCCTACTGTCTGGAGTCAAATGCTTAACATCTAAATGTAGTAGCTAAAAAAAACCCTGAGGCTTATATCAGTGTTAGCCGTTGTTAAATTAATTTTGTTCATTTCTACCAGTTACAGTCTTTATGAATTGGGTAAGCTGTTAGCTCGCAATTATTGTAATTGACAAGCAAATTGGGAGCAATTTTGTGAAACAGTGGGGAGGGAAAATGAGAGAGAAAAACACATAGACAAAGAAAGAGCCACCCCAGAGATGGGAGGGAGGCAGGCTGTGTTGCTCTCTGGGTTGCTAAATTCTCTGGGTCAAAGGTCTCCCTGGTTAACCTGAACAGGTGACTGCCTTGAGAGTTCTTGTCTCCTCACAACACTGAGCGACCACAGATGTTTTGATCTTTGCCTCTGTGAGAAGGCAGAACAGCACGTGCTTGTTTTAACTTGCATCTCTCAGATTAAAATACTGATCATCTCAACTCTGTTGCTTTTATCTTGCTTGTGAATTGCCCATTGGTGTCTACCCACTTGGCTCTTAGGATACCGACATTTTTCCTATTGCCTGGTGAGTCTTTATTCAGAAGGCACTTAACCTCATTTGTCATGTCCTCCCGGCCCTTGACTCCAGTTTGTTGTCTTTTGACTTTGTGGCGTATTTTTTTCTTGCAGAAGTTTTTAATTTTTTTTTAAAGATTTATTTATTTGACAGAGACAGACACAGTGAGAGAGGGAACACAAGGAGGGGGAGTGGGAGAGGGAGAAGCAGGCTTCCCGCAGAGCAGGGAGCCCGATGTGGGGCTTGATCCCAGGACCCCGGGATCATGACCTGAGCCAAAGGCAGACGCTTAACGAACTGAGCCCCCAGGTGCCACAGAATTTTTTAATTTTTATGCAGTTATATTTATCAGTCTTTTTCTTCCCCTGACTTTTGGTGTTTTAAGTGTGTTTTTTTGTTTTGTTTTGTTTTTCTTAGTAATCACTACACCCAACGTGGGGCTCGAACTCACTACCCCCATATCAAGAACCACATGCTTTTTGGATTGAGTCAGCCAGGCGCCCCTGACTTTTGTTTTCTATTTCTGGTTGGCTTCTTTTGTTTTGTTCCACTCTGAGATGACTTATAGAAGATATTCATTGAAGATTCCTTTTGGTTTTGGTGTTCATTGTTAAAATCTTGATCCTTTCAGAAGTATATCGATAGAAAGGTGCATGTGGAAAGGGCTCGGGTTTCTTTGCCAAGATCTGGCCAGTTGACCCCACACTGTTTGGTAAGCAGCTTTGAACAAAGGCAGGTTTGAAACACCACTTTTATCACTTAGCAAACTCCCCTTATCACTTAGCAAACTCCCCTGTGTGCTGGGACCCATCTCTGGGATCCAACCCAGCCTCAGGTCTGCCTGTGGGTCTGTCTGCCTATTCCTGCTCCAGCTGGATTCTTTTACAGGTGAATAAAAGGAGACCCAGGGTCGCTGGTAGAAGTCCAGAAAGGACAGGGAGTGAAACCAACTCCAGGAACAGAGCCCTGAGCAGCTCCCAGGTGCTAGGCAAGCAAAGAGGGCCGAGATAGGTCCCCACCTGCTCCACCAAGTCAGAAAGGATAATTCTAGAGGGCTTCGATGCCACACAAAAGCCTCAGGAAAGCTTGAAAGACTACTAAAGGACAGAGAAGGACATTAACTCTAAGTCCCTGAGGGCATCGCTGACCACCCAGACCTGGGTGTCCAGGAGTGCGGGGGTGAGGTGGGGGCAATGACAAACATAGGGGAGAACAGGGAAGGACAGGGAGGATGGGTGGGGCTGACCCCGGGGCAAACGCCCCCCTTCCCTCCTCGAAGTGGTGTCCCAGCAACAGGCAAATCCTGCAGCCTACGGGGAAATCTGTGTCTCTTCCATCTGCGTCAGGAACAGGGTGTTCTGAGGTCACTTCCCGAGATGCAGGGGTGGCTGAGTGGCGCCTCTCACATCCGCAGGCCAGAAATAAGAGGACTTCTCGGTGCTCCAGCCCCACGTGGGCTGCTGGCTTCTATTCTTTTAATGTCACAACATTTTGGAAACAATTTTTTTAATTAAGTAGGCTCCACGCCCAACATGGAGCTTAAACTCATGACCTTGAGATTAAGAATCCCATGCTCTACCACGCTCTACTGACTTGAGCAAGCCAGGTGCCTCTGGAAACTTTTTATTGTATCATTTTATTATTTTTTTAAAGGATTTTATTTTTAAGTAATCTTTACACCTGACCAGAGGCTTGAATTTACAACCCTGAGATAAAGAGTTGCATGGTCTACTGACTAAGCCAGCCAAGTGCCCCTTTATTGTATTATTTTAAATTATAGAAAGTTTGCAAGAATAGTACAAGGAATACTCATGTATACTCTATCCAGATTTTCTGTTTACATGATGCCCATACACACACATATATGTATATGTATATGTATATATATAGAGAGAGAATATATATATAGTATGTGTATATATGTATATTTTTTACCTGAGCAATTTAAGAGTAAGGTGAAAGCATTATCCCTCTTTGCCCCTAAATACTTCATCTTTCATATAACCACAGCACAATTGTTAAAATCAGGAAATTTAACATTAATAGTTATCTATATAATGAGCTTATACAACTCAACACCAAAGAAAAACAACTGTTTGACTAAAAACTGGGCAGTGGACCTGAATAGACGTTTTTCCAAAGAAGACACACAGATGGTCAACAGACACATGAAAAGATGCTGAGCATCACTCATCATCAGAGAAATACGAATTAGAGCCACAATGAGATATCACCTCACACCTGTCAGAATGTCTAAAATAAAAAAGCACAAAATATAGCCAGTGTTGGAGAGGATGCGGAGAAACAGGATCGCTTGTGCACTGTTGGTGGGAATGCAGACTGGTGCAGCCACTGTGGAAAACAGTATGGAGTGTCCTCAAAAAATTAAAATAGAAATACGTATGATCTAGCAATTCCACTATTGGGTATTTATCCAAAGAAAATGAAAACAATCATTTCGAAAAGATGCATGCACCCCGATGTTTATTGCAGCATGATTTACAATAGCCAAGATATGGAAGCAGCTCAAGTGTCCACTGACTGATGAAGGGATAAAGAAGATGTGATATATACACACAGTGAAATATTACTCAGCCATAGAAAGGATGAGATCTTGCTATTTGTGACAACATGGATGGACGGAGAGGGTATTATGCTAAGTAAAATAAGTCCAACAGAGAACGACAAAAGCGTAAGATTCCACTCATATGTGGAGTTTAAGAAACAAAACACATGAGGGGAAAAAAGTGACAGATGAAAAAGCCAGGCTCTTAAATACAGAACACAAACTGGTGGTTGCTAGAGGGCAGGTGGGTGGGGGGATGAGCAAAATAGATAAGGGGGATTAAGAGCACTCTCATCGAGATGAACACTGGGAGCAATGTAAACACTTGCTGAACCCTAACATTGTACACCTGAAACAGAACACTGTTATGTTAATTATATTTGAATAAAAAAAGAAATCATGACGCCATTTTTTTTAAAGATTTATTTATTTATTTGAGAGCGAGAATGAGAGAGAGAGTACATGAGAGGGGGGAGGGTTAGAGGGAGAAGCAGACTCCCTGCCGAGCAGGGAGCCTGATGCAGGACTGGATCCAGAGACTCCAGGATCATGACCTGAGCCGAAGGCAGTCGCTTAACCAACTGAGCCACCCAGGCGCCCCTATGACGCCATTTTTAAAAAGCCATAAAAATAGTTATTCAGTCCACAGTGTATTTATTATAAGTTGCATATTAAATTAAAATGTTTATTTATTTTTAAAGATTACATTTATTTATTTGACAGAGAGAGCACAATCAGGGTGAGTGGTGGGCAGAAGGAGAAGCTGACTCCCCACAGAGCAGAGAGCCCAAGGTGGGGCTCGATCCTATGACCCTGAGATCATGACCTGAGCAGAAGACAAATACTTACTGAGCCACCCAAGTGCCACCCTGTATCTTTTTTTTTTTTTTTAAGATTTGAGAAAGAGAGAGACAGAGTGCATGAGTCAGGGGAGGGACAGAGGGAGAGAGAGAAGGCTGAGCGCAGAGCCCTACTCAGGGCTGGATTTCACGACCCTGAAATCATGACCCTCACGACCTGAGCCAAAACTGAGAGTCAGATGCTTAACCTACTGAGCCACCCAAGTGCCCCGTTTATGTATTCTTTTTTTTTTAATGAAAATAGGATCACAAGGGGGCGAACACATTTTTGTTCTGTCTTTTGCTTACTTTAAGGCATTTGGCCTTAACAGGGCATAACCTAAGGGGGCAATTCTCCACCTAGGTGTGGTGAAGGCTTGGGTTTCCCCCACCAGCAGCTGCGAGATGTCTCATTCGGAATTTGTTGCAAATGTTAGATCAAGTCCTACAGTTTGTGAGTCATTTCCTTTGAAGATCTAGAATAAATTCAAGTTACATCTATAATATCACTCTCATTTGCCTGCATCCTGAAAGCTTTTTGAATATTTTAGCACTTCAGATCACATACTACATTTGAATATTCATTATCTTCTTAGCCTGAGAGTCAAAGAACACAGATAAAGCAAACTCCCCAGACATGAGCAGAGGCCTTAGGTGTGGATCCTCCCGGGCCTTTCCCCTGCATGCACAAACGTGGGCACACAGAGAAAAACATCTTTTTGTGGGTGTATATTGTGTAAAGTCATTGAGATGGTACTAAGTTGTATCACTGAGCATCTTGCTTTTGCCATATAACAGTATGTTCGGGGGATTTCCCACCCGGTAAACAGATCTCTTTCTCATGGCTACATAGTGGTTGGCTGCTGGCTGCTTGGATGTACTCATCCCCAACTGATGACTGTCTAGGCTATTCTTCATTTTTGGGATACTCCATCACACTTGGAGTGCCAGTTATTCAGAGTGGGGGAGGGGTGCTGGGTGGGGAGGGTGGTAGATGCACACGGCTGGCTGCTTGGGAATTGCACACACCCCTGGGTTGGGGGCAGAGGAATCTTGTCCTGGCTCTGGATGTCATCGTCCCATCACAGAAGGGGCCAGCCCCGAGGCTATGTCCCAGGACACTCTGGGAAATCCTCAGGACAGGACAGAGTGGTCAAAAGAATGCCATGAAAGACAGAACAGGCTGGTTTGAGAAAATCTTTCGAAAAGGTCAGCAAACTTTGAGCTGGAGCTAAGTCTACTTATCGCCAGGAGCTGTCATTTTCGTTATGCCCTCTCGGCAGGCAGGGGGCCAGGCAGCTTGGGCATCACACAGCGTTGACTGGTCTGGACCTTCCCTGGAATCCTTCCATCGAGGCCAGCGAAAGAGATTTTTTTAGTGGTGTTCGGAGCAAACAGAGGCGCTCCTGGGCATGGGGAGAGCGGGAGGCTGGCAGGACGGGGAAGCGTGTGGGGTCTGTGGAGGAGCTTCACCATCGGGGGGTGGGGGGGGCACACTCCAGCGCCGTCAGTGCTCATGGAGGATTGTTCTCAAAATCATCTGCAGCCGGAAGGAAAGACACAAGAGCCCCAGATTTGGAGAGGCTCTTGTGAGACTCTCTCTTGAGGAATCTGATGAAAGAGACAGGCTGCATTCCTGGGCATCGAAGGGTCACTTAAAATGACAGCCCAGTCCCACCTGTCCTTTGAAGTGTCCTAAATAAGGCCCCAGCCATACGTAGACTTACCTTGGGCTCGATATGTGCTTTTGTTGACCCACGAGCTAAGAGTGGGTTTACGTTTTTATGTAATTAAATTAAACCTGATTAAATTAGTTTTTTAATTAATTAATTAAAAATTTACTAATTAAAAGCCTCCAGGGCCGGGGCGCCTGGGTGGCTCAGTCGTTAAGCGTCTGCCTTCGGCTCAGGTCATGATCCCAGGGTCCTGGGATCGAGCCCCGCATCGGGCTCTCTGCTCGGCGGGAAGCCTGCTTCACCCTCTTCCATTCCCCCCTGCTTGTGTTCCCTCTCTCGCTGTCTCTCTCTCTGTCAAAATAAATAAATAAAATCTTAAAAAAAAAAAAAAAGTCTCCAGGGCTAAAGTCTAAGTAATCGCTACACCCAACATGGGGCTTGAACTCACGACCCCGATTCTTAGGTTTTTCAAGAGAAGATGCCACTTATGGGTGTTTGTTTTTCCCCCAGTTAAAAAAAGAAGAGTAATATGTGTTCGTGTTTTAAAATGCACCTGTGTGTCACCACTAGTAATTGTTTTTTTCACACACATGCATATGCCTCCAAGCGTCTAGCTGTCGATGTATTATTAAACTGGGAATATGCTGGGTCACTTCTTTTTGTGCTTTAGCTCTCACATCCGAAACAATTTGATGTATCCTAACTCATCTTTACAAACTTCATTCTGTTACTGAATTATGTCATCATTTAACCTCACTGGGACATGTCAGCTGTGTCTAAGTTTTGAGTATTAATAAAGCTGCGAAGACTACCTTTGTGCATTTCTTGATTATCCTGAAGAGAAATTTCAAGCAGCAGAATTACTGGGCCAGTGGGTTTGGATCCCTATCACCAGACAGTGGTCCCACCGGCAGAACTCAAGAGGAGCCCTTCCCAACCTCTCCAGCAGGGCTGGCTGTAATTATCATTAGAACATTTTCCATGACAGGTGGGAAAGGACTGGCCTTCTAAGTGACATTTCTATGATCACTAGTATAATTTAATCTTCCCCCATGTTTACGGGCCATGTATATTTTTTCTCAAATTATCCCTTATTCCTTGTCCATTTTTTTTCTATTTGTAATCTATTCCTAAATAGAAATAAAAATGGTTCTTATTGATTTGAAAGTGCTCTTTAATATAGTAAGAATATTAACTATGTGAGTTAAAACTGAATGCTCTAAAAGCCTCACTGAGGCGGCAGATGATTAAAAAGTGAAGCTAATGACGTACCCACTTTCCCAGAAAAAAAAAAAAACCAACTGTATTGGTAATTCTTTATCTGTCAAATCTGTGGCAAATATTTCCCCCAGTTTATTCTTTGGCTTTTAAAAGAATTCTCTGCATTAAAATTGTAATATTTGATTTTTAAAAAGATTTTATTTTATTTTTATTTTTTTTTAAAGATTTTATTTATTTATTTGAGAGAGAGAGAATGAGAGAGAGCACATGAGAGGGGGGAGGGTCAGAGGGAGAAGCAGACTCCCCGCCGAGCAGGGAGCCCGATGCGGGACTCGATCCCGGGACTCCAGAATCATGACCTGAGCCGAAGGCAGTTGCTCAACCAACTGAGCCACCCAGGCGCCCAAAAGATTTTATTTTTAAGTCATCTCTACACCCAACGTGGGGCTTCAACTCAATGACTCTGAGATCGATAGTCATGTGCTCCACCAACTGAGCCAGGCAGGCGCCCCTGTAATGTTTGATTTTTAAAAGGATTCTCCATGTAACAATTGTAATGAACCAAATCCATCCATCCTCTCCTATCCGGAGTTGGCTTTGCTTTATGCTTACACACAGGCTGACCCTTTCCTTGCACCAGATTGATGCCTGTCCCCATCCACACCAAGCCCCATGCAGCTCCCACCTGTGTGCCCCGCAGCAGACTCTGCAGCTCACCTCATTTCAGAAGGGGGTGAAGTAGAGGAAGCTAATGGGGTACTCAATTCTTACCATCAGGATCCCAGCCTCCTGGAGGCCAAAGATCCAGTAAAGTGGCTCCTCCGTGCTCCCCACCTCCCCACCTCTCCTGTGCAGGGGCAACCTCGCTCTCCACAGTGAAAGCATGTGCCCCACCTGGGTGAGCACGAAGTCCTTCTGGGTTAGGTTCCAAATGATTTCAAAGTGATCCACATCATGGATTTCTTCAAACGAGGCATTCCACCCTCCTCGGCGCAGTGTCTGGGTGGAGAAATGAGCAAAGCAGGAGACAGCAGGGTCGGGGAGCTCCACACCACACCGGGCATGTACTAGGCCCTCGCTAAGTATTTGTTGAATAAATGGCTCGTGGTCTTGGGGTCCCTTTTGGTGAAATAAAGAGGAAGGTAATGAGAGCACAGGACCCTCAACCTCTGGCCAGAGGCAGGGTGCTGGGGGTACCTGATAAAATTCCCTGGACTGTCGGTGGAATTCAGGGGAGTCGTGTTGGCCCACAGTCACCAGCACGTGGCAGGCTGGATCCGAGGGCCGCGTCACGGCCGCCTCCAGGAGCAGCTGGGGACTGTTCCTCTGAGCATCCTCCCTGACACAGAGGGTAGGCGTGGGTCAGGACAGAGAAAAGCCTGCACTTCACCCCTTGCCCCCCTGATAGGCTCACGCTCAGCTCTGGGAGGAGGGGACAAATGACTCACAAGGTCATGTGGAGAGGGGCGTTGATAGTGGTATACACAATGGGCTCCAGGTCATAGATCCCACTTACCAGGAAAAAGCCTGTGAAGGTGAAGAATAGTCAGAGGGCCAGGCTGCAGGTGGGGCCAAGACTCCATCCACACTGGGCCTCAAGCCAGCCCTGGGGAGGGGGGCAATATGGGGCCAGCCCAGCCTCCAGGGCCAAAGGGGCAAGACCAGGGCAGGGGTAGAGACACAAAGCAGGCCTGTTTCACAGGGCTCAAAGCCCCACGTCAAGCCCTCCGTGGCTGTTGGGATTTTGTGCCCCGGGTGCAGACCATCTGGGGAGGGTGATGGCTGTCCAGCCAAACCTGCAATCCCATGAAAACCTTTGAGGTTGGGTGTGACTCCATGCTTGGTCCAGTTGGTCAGGAACATCATGGAAGCCAGGTGGGCCCCTGCTGAGTGCCCGCACAGGTAAAGTCCCCTGGGTTGGGTCAGAGCAGAGAGCCCAATTCGCCTTCAGTTTCCCTAATGCATCGGGCCAGTACCAAAGACTCCCAATTTGCCTTCTGCTCCACAGGCCAGAGGGGACAGCTGGGCTGCGTCCAAGGGGCTGAATCACCGTCCTCCCTCAGTGTCCGATAAAAGGACAATCTGCAGTGATACCCACTCATTGCACGGATACTGCTTCTGGACAAATGCAATGCTTCGAGTCACCTGGTCTACCATCTGGTCCAGGGTACCTGCACGAAGAGCAGGAGCTGGGTCAGGATTCGTGGGGGGCTCTCTCCCCTCCAGAGCCCAGCAGCCTTCAAACCTGCAGGACCATCCTCATTACCTTTGGGGGCAAGGTCATAAGCCATGACCACCACGGCCACTCCCTGTGCTGTCAGTGGGTTGACCATGAAGGCTGATGTGTCTTTACTGTGGAAAGAGACAAAGATGTGACAACTGGAGGCACCTGGGCCACCAGGCTGCTTCCATGTCCTTTCCGCCCAGGGCTCCACCCCTCTCTGGTTCCATGTAGTGTAAGGAAGAAGGTAGGCGCTGTCCTTACCTTATCACATGCTAGCTGTGAAACCCCGGGGCTTTACTTAACCTCTAAGTCCGCTTTCCTCACCTGTAAAATGGGGACATCTAAATTCTCTTAGGCGCTGTCTTTGAGAAATGAAGATCAGACGGGTAGAGAGCTTTGCATGACAAAGGGTAAAGGTGCTATAAATCTAGCTATGAAGATGACTGTGCTTGAGGGGTGGTAGATCCTATAGCAGGCTCCTTAGTAAGATCCTAGGGAACAACAGTGTCCTTGAAGATCTCAAATACCCCTCTGATTATCTTAAGGTGACAAGCTGACCTGGTTTCCCCGGGGACTCTCCCACTGAAAGCCTCATGTCCTGGGAAACCCCTCAGTCCTGAGCAGGCTGGGAAGGTTAGTCACTGTGGTTTCCTTCTGACTGAGAGTAGCTTGAACATGCTTCTCACCGGGTATAGTGGGTCGAATAGTGTCCCCCCCCAAAAGATAGGTCCAAATCCTAACCTCAGTACCTGGGAATGTGGCCATAGAGTCTATGCAGCTGTCATTAGGGATCCTGAGTTGAGGTCATCCAAGAGAGAAGGGGGAGGGGAGATCTGAGACACAGACACACAGACACCAAGGGGGCCCCACGAGGATGGAGGCAGAGATGGAAATGATGCAACCAAAGCCAATGAAAACCTAGAGCCCCCAGAAGCTGGAAGAGGCAGGAGCGGGTTCTCCCTTGGAGCCTTGGGACGACGTGCGGCCCTGAGCACACCCTGATCTCGGCCTTCTGGCCTCCAGAACCGGGAGAGAACGCGTTTCTGTGATAATCCACCAAGTTTGCAGTCATCTGTTGCAGCAACCCCAGGGGACTCGTACACCAGGGCAAGACGAATCTCCCTTTCTCCCTGCTCATCCAGACTCCAGACTCACCTTCCACTCTGCCAGTACCCTCCGTGAAAGAACAGACAGAAACGTGAGGCTGTAAACACAAAGGCATGGGGGCTGAGCCCAGGTGGCCTGGCCAGCTGAGCTCTGCTGCGGGACCGCCTGCCCGGCCACCTACCTGCAGACACTTCCCTGGGAAAGTAGATGTCCAGTTTCTCCCCTTCACCATCCCCGTAGGGGACATGCAGCAGGCTCCTCCTGGTGGCCTGGGCCTTCTTGGTGGCTGTCTCGAGAAACAGACAAGTCACCATCAGCACAACCTGCAGTGATTTCTATCTCATTTAAGGCAGAAACCTTTCTGTGGAAAGCCCCGTCGGGTGGACTGGTCAGCTCCGGCTGCAGCGTGTGCATGAACGATGCTCCCCCAAGTCCTTGTGGTCATCTGTGCTGGGTTCTGAAGCATCGCACAGGTGTGCAGTTACAACAACACCAGACTGGCCCATCCAAGTGGGACCAATACTATCTGCCCAAGTCTGTCTGGAAGTGAGTATGCTGCGGTTCTGAAGGGCACCACTCTGGCCACTGCTTTAGTACATGCTTCGTGTGCGCTTTACACTTGGCTCCATGCCCCAGGAAGTATAAACGTGTCCAAGTCTTCGGAAAAACAATCTTCTAGGGAAGCACCATATAAACTCACTTCAAGTAGGGGCGAGCGGGTGGCTCAGTTGGTTAAGCGTCTGACTCTTGGTTTCGGCTCAGGTCATGATCTCACGGTGGCGGGATCGAGCCCCATGTGGGGCTCTGCACTCAGTGCGGAGTCTGGTTCAGATTCTTTCTCCCTCTCCCTGTCCCTCTGCCCCTCCCCGTTCAAGTGCACTCTCTCTCTCTCTCCCTCTCTCTCTGAGAAATAAATAAAATATTTAAACTCACTTCACATAAATAGATAATGAGACAATATGAATATATAATTGAGTGCCAGGAGGGGAGAGGTCAGAATTATGTGAAAATTGGCTAGGACTTGGGTGGGAAGAAAGGAGGAAGGGCATTGCTAGGGAAATTAAATACCACGGGTGAAGGGGTGGGGTGGGAGGGGAGTCTGCATGTTCACACTGTCCCCCGAGGGCTCACCCCAAAATCAGTGAAACGTAGGCAGCTTAGCTCCCTCCAACACTGGGCTCTGGAGAGTGTAAATTGGTAAGCTCTTCTGAAGGGCAGCTTGGAAATATGTATCAAATACCAAGAATCTCATACTCTCTGATGCCTAAGTCCTTATCCACATAGTTTTAATAAGGAAATAATCAGAAATATTCCCAAAGACTTGTTTTAAAGATGCCCACAGTAATGCCATTTATAATAGCAAAACACTGGACACAGCCTGAGTGACCTGTAATAATAGAAGGCTGCTCAAATACATTATGGCCTATCCTCCTTCTCTGCTTTATCATGTAGCCTGGCATTCACCACCCTTGATATATTTTTCCCCTTGTTTCCTGTCTGTTGCCTTCACCATGAAGACAAGGGCTTTGCTTTACCCACCTCTGTACACCCAGGACTTGATAGGTAGTAAACTTGTGTGATGGGGTGCCTGGGTGGCTCAGATGGTTAAGCATCTGCCTTCAGCTCAGGTCATGATCCCAGAGTCCTGGGATTGAGCCCCCGAATTGGGCTTCTGGCTCAGTGGGGAGCCTGCTTCTCCCTCTCCCTCTGCCTCCTTCTCCCTTGCTCATGCTCTCTCTGTCTCTCTCTGTCTCAAATGAATAAATTTTTAAAAAATCTAAAAAAAAAAAAAAGAAGATTGTGTGATAAATAAGCAGTGCTGGGTCAACTGAATATCCAAATGAAAGAAGTTTCTTGATCCCTACCTCACACCACACCAGATCAGTTCCCGATGGACTATCTAAACATGAAGGAGAGGACAACAGAGCTCTTGGAAAAGAGAATAGGCGATCTTCATGATCTTGGGATAGACAAAGATTGCATAAATAGGACCCCAAACACATTAATTGAAAAGGAAATGGATGAGTATTTCATGATGTAAAGAGCAAAACAGTTTGCGTAAATAGCATTTGGCATGATCAGTGTGGTCCTTCTGATACTGAAGTTGGTGGGGAGAGACGTGAATTTGGGATCCACGTCCCCAGAAGTGCCCAGGTCCCCAACCTTGGTGGCCGCAGTGGTGGACCCAAAAGGAAAACAGTGCTCCTCTGGGCTGGATGATCCTGCAACTCCAGAAGGGGCAAACTCAGTATGTAGAGATAGTTTGCATAAAGTGTGTTTAGGCAAGTGTGCATAAACTGTTAAAATGGGCTGTCTGCATTTCGGCTGGGCTGCTCAAGGCCAAGAGCAACAAAAATGATGGTAGAAGCCCGGTTTCCCTCATGCCAAAACCAGGGACCATGCTGCCTTTGCCAGTTTTGCCATCACCGATCACGTCTACTGCACGCCACCCCCCCCCCCATCCTTGGAGTGAGGGGACAAGAGAAGGAAAGTTTTCTTAGGAGAGAGATGTGCCATGCTATGTACTGTGGGTCCCTGCTCCCTCTCCTGCAGAGGGGTAGGCGGAGACTTCCCATCTCCTAATGCTTCAAGCGACCAACTGCTCAGAAGGCCTGATGTGGGACTCCTGCAAGGGTCTAACGACCAGAACAAAACAGGCTCCCCGTGTGTCCATGCACCACACTGGGCACAGACCACTCTGTGGGACACTTAACAGAATGCATCTATTAGAGACTTTCAGTGAATCAGACCTATTGCATTTGTGATTATAATCTGAAGTGTTTAGGGGTGTCTGGGTGGCTCAGTCTGTTAAGCATCTGCCTTCGGCTTAGGTCATGATTCCAGGGTCCTGGGATCGAGCCCCATGTTGGGCTCCCTGCTCAGCAGGGAACCTGCTTCTCCCTCTCCCTCTACCCTTCACCCCTTCTCTCTCTTTCTCAAATTAAAAAAAAAAAAAAAGAAGAATGTAATTACAGATGGGGCACCTGGGTGGCTCTGTTGGTTGAGCAGCCGACTCTTGATTTTGGCTCAGGTTGTGATCTCATGGGTCATGGGATCAAACCCTGCATGGGGCTCTACACTCAGCAGGGAGTCTGCTTGAGGATTTTCTCTTCCTCTCCCTCTGCTCCCCCCCCAACTTGTGTGCACACTCTCTCTCTAAATAAGTAAATAAACAAATCTTAAAAAAAGAAGAATGTAGGGGCGCCTGGGTGGCTCAGTCGTTAAGCGTCTGCCTTCGGCTCAGGTCATGATCCCAGGGTCCTGGGATCGAGCCCCGCATCGGGCTCCCTGCTCAGTGGGAAGCCTGCTTCTCCCTCTCCCACTCCCCCTGTTTGTGTTCCCTCTCTCTCTGTGTCTCTCTTGTCAAATAAATAAATAACATCTTAAAAAAAAAAAAGAATGTAATCACATTGTATAAATTGTGTTTAAATGTTTAGAGGGGATTTAATCTGTGAAAATTATGGGCTAACTCAGTTATGAACATTAATTTAAGAAATACAAGAATGCTATTAAATTTTCTTACAGAGAAATAGTATGTTTGTATGGTTAAACAACACACAAAAGGCTTTTCAGTGAAATATTGCCTCTCCGACTCTCACCCGCCTGCTTCCCCTACCCCCTGCCATGGTGACCACCATTATTAATATGGATGTAGACCCTCCCAATCTTTCATCCAAATGGCAGCATATTAAATACATTTCACTTAATATTTCTTGGAGAGTTTTCCCAATTAGTACATAGCTTCCTGTTCTTTCCTTTTTAAAAGACCATTCTTTTTTTTTTGGATTTATTTTAGAGAGAGACAGCGTGGGGGGGGGGGCGGAGGGCAGAGGGAGAGAGAGAATCTCCAGCAGACTTCCTGCTGAGTGTGGAGTCCGACACGGGGCTCAATCCCATGACCCTGAGATCACGACCTGAGCCAAAATCAAGAGTCGGACACCCAAACCACTGAGCCATCCAGGTGACCCTAAAGACCATTCTTAATATTTCATCCTATGGCTGCATGTTAATTCAGGTAACCAGTCACGTAACCAGTTACACAGCCAAACAAACCACATCCCATCATCAGGAAATTCTCCTGCTTCCACCAAATGCCCTCAAGTACAGGTGTGCACCAGCGACCCATGCAAGATGCCCTTTCACTCTAAGGCTCAAATCCATCCAGGGCTCCTGTCTTAGTTGGCTCCAGCTGCTTGCCAAAATACTGGAGCGTGCGGGGTTTAAGCTCTGGATGTTTACTTCCCACAGTTCTGGAGCCTGGAAGGCCTCGATCAGGGTGCCAGCAGGGCTGGTGTCTGGGGAAGACCCTCCCTTGGACCCACACTCCTCATTGTGTGCATATACTCCACTTCCCTGTGAGCCTGTGGAGCTCTCTCCCTCTCTGGGGAGGCAAGCCCTCAGTTGTTTCTTCTAAGAATCCAGCTAGGTCAGGACCCCACCCTTCCGACCTCATTTAACCTTATTTACCCCCTTAGAGCCCCATCTGCAAATAGAGCCACACTAGGGGGTAAAGGCTTCAACATGGGAATTTGGGGAGGACACAAAGATTCAGTCCACAACAGCTCACACACCACCCCAAAAGTCCCAGGACTCTACAATACCAACTCCCCCCCTGCTCCCCTTCCTCTAGGAACTGACCCTGACCACCCTACCACCCACCGTCCACCATCCCCATCACCAGCTCTGTATCCTCCAGAGCACTTGCCCCTTCTAACAGACAATGGCATCTACTTCTGTCTTAAGTTCATGGTCTATCATGTCCCCCTTGCCCCATTAAGAAGCACAACAAAGGATAGCATGGAGCAAACAGTCAATGGCATTGTGGTAACACTGGATGGTGACAGATGGTGACTATTCTTCTCATGATGAGCCCTGAGTCATGTATAGAGCTGTGGAATCATTATGTTGCACACCTGAAACTAATATATCATTGTATGTCAACTGTCCTTCAATAATAAAATAAGAAGAGAAAAAAGAAAAAGATTCCCAATGATACACGGGCGGGGTTTTTTCTGTTTTGCTCAATGATCTATCCCATGCACAAAATGAGTGACCAGCGCACGTCAGGCACCCAGTAAATATTCCCCGAAGGGATCAGCACACGATGAAGCAGTCCTCTGCTGAGAGGCATCCCAAACAACCCTGTCGCGAATAGCCCTGTCGCGAAAAACCCTGTGCACACGTCCCACTGTGTGCAGGGGTCTGAAGGAAGCACTCTCAGCAGTGGGATTTCTGGACCGGAAAATTGGTCATTTTGAGCCCACTGCCTACTGCCCTCTTGCCAGCACAGTGTGAAGAGGCTCGTGCCCGACAAGCGCATCAACAGAGTGGGTTCATCAAAAGATAGCGATCTGTTTTTCCCAAGCGCTTGTAAAGGAATACATGGACCAAATGGATTCATTTTGTGCCAGAACTAAGAAAAAGACCATGAAATTTGTGTTCTAAATTGAAGAGCAATCAGAGCAAGCAGCTGTAGATATTCCCTATCATGCACACGTCTCCCTCAGATATTAAAAACCTCAGGTGACCCTGTGAAAGAGGGACTGTATGTCTGCAGGAGTCGGCCCAGTGGTTGATGGTGGGTAGCTGGGGGCAGGGGCTGCAGCCTCCCCCCAAGTGTGCATGCCACCAGCCCCCCAGTCCCTGAACCCCCGAGACAGGAACCACAGGAGGGCTTCAATGAATCAACTGTACTAAAACTTCCTTTTTTGATAATGCAAAAATTGAGTTTCTATTATTTGCAACTGAAAGTGTCCAAACTGTTACAGACAGAAACACCAAGTCCGTGGACCCATCCCGAGCATGTGTCAGGGGAATTAGGGGAAGTGGTGACCAGAGCCCCTAGAGACTTATGCAAGCACGGGGCAGGGAGACCAGACAGTCCCAGAAGGCCGAAGACCAAGGGTTTATTACATGCCGTGGCCGCAGTTCAAGAGAAGGCAGGGTCCCATCAGCCACCCTCTAGTTAACAATAGGTGGTGGAATCATGGATGGTTTTATTTTTAAAATCCCTTTTAGTAGGAATATGCTCCTTTTGTAATAAGATAACAATTGTTACCTAAAAACAGCCACGATGGTTCAGAGCAGAGCTACTTAAAGTGGGCTGTGTGGGTACTGGGAGCCCCAGCCTGTTTGCTACTGGTCCTTGATGAGCTAAGTATGCAAAGCAAAAGTAAGCATTTAGAATATATGCAGTTTCGTAGAACGGCTTTGTCTATTGGACTAAATAAGAAATCGGGGCTTTCAAACAAAAACTTGTACTCCAATGTCCATAGCAGCCCTATTTACAATTGCCAAACGGTGGAAACAGCCCAAATGTCTGTCAGTGAATGAATGGATAAACAAAAGGTGGCATGTCCACACGATGAAGACATGAAGTAGCCAGAGGAATTATACAACAGGGATGGACCTTCAAACATTAAGCCAAGGAGAAGAAGCCAGATGCAAAAGGCCACACATGTATGATTCCATTCATACGAAATGTCCAGAATAGGTAAATCCATAGAGACAGAAAACAGCTGGAGGGGAGAAATAGAGAATGACTGCTTAATGGTAGGAGGTCTCCTTCTGGGATAAGGAAAATGATTTGGAACTAGGCAGAGGTAGGTGGTTGCCCGAATCGTGAACATTCTAGATGCTACCGAATTGTGCACTTTAAGATGGTTAAAGTGGTACATTTTATGTCACGCGTCCTGTAGCACAGTCAAACAAAATCGGGGCTTGTATCTTTTGTGCCTTTGTATTCTTCCTTTCACTTTTCTGGTGGAGAGAAAAAAGCCCAAGATCGGAGCCTGCGAAGAAAGGAGGGGCCCTCGGAGATCTGGTCCTTACCAGAGGCTGTCAGTCACGAGGCTCCACCCACCTCACTGGTGGACGTGGTTTGGGGGACGATGCTCCACCCACCTCACTGGTGGACGTGGTTTGGGGGACACTGCTGCAGGAAGCTCACAGAGGCAGGGAGCTCAGACAGCGGTTCAGCACATCTCTACCTACCTACCTACCTACCTATTCATCCATCCATGCATCCACCCAGCCTTCATTTAGTGTACGATGTATCAGTCCTAAGAGTCTTGGTAAAACAAGTTTAAAACTGATAGAGGAAATAGTTCTGAAAATCTGACCCTCCCAGCCCCTCTCTGCTCTCTGCCCATGCTTACTCAGCAGTCTCTGTGCGCCCAACCTTAGCAAGGCCAGGTCTTCATGGCAGATAAAGGTCATCTACTCCTTAGAGCAGAACATCCCTCACTGCAGGTTAATAGGTCAATGGCTGTAAGGGTGAATATAAATCAAAAGTAAGAAAAACATTTTTTTTTTTTTTGAAGTCTCCCTGGCTCAGAAAAGGAAAAGAGAGCTTCCTCCCTCCCTTTTCTTAGAGCATTTATTTTGGGAAACTCATTGTAAATCCTTTCTCTACCCCTTTGAGGTGTATGTAAATATTTTTAAAAGCTAAAGGAGTCTCTTGCCAGTTATACAACCTAGGAATGTTTCCCTCCAGGACTGGGGGAGCCATCTCTTTGAAATGTAGTCATCAAGGAAGCCAGGACCCCTACCCCCAGATTCCATGGGAGGGCAGGAGCCTAACTTCTGCAGGTGCCTGGCTCCCAAGTTACAAAACGACCTCTTGTCGTGAAGAGATGAGAAGTTTTCTTTTTCCTCTGGAGAAAGGCAACTCGCAAGCACAGGTGGCCACCCTAATTGCCAGGTGGACTGTGGAAGAACCAGTGTGGCGCTGTCGGGCTCTCTTGCTTGAGCATAGGTACCATTTATCTTGAGAACAGGTTTATCTGTTCTGTGATGCGGTGTATCTGCCTGCCTGTCTAAAAGGGTGACGTTTCTTTCTGGTGTCTTTAGTGGCTTGCCTGTGGTGTATGTCACAGTTTGGCTTAACCCTTATTCCATAATAGCACATCTTCTTTCTCTCTCTGTCCTTTGGGGAGAGGCTTTCTGGCTTGGCAGGAGACTATTTGGGAGGTAATTAGGTTTGGATGGGGTCATGAGGATGGAGCCCCTGTCGTGGGATTAGCGGCCTTATATGAAGAGGAACAAAGACCAGGGCTCTCCCTCTCTCTCTCCCTCTCTCTCTGCCACGTGAGGACACATGGACAAGGCAGCAGTCTGCAAGCCAGGAAGAGGACTCTCACCAGGGAACCAAACGGGCCAGCACCTTGGTCTTGGACTTCCCAGCCTCCAGAACTGTGAGAAATAGATTCTTATTGTTGAAGCCTTTTGTTATGGCAGACCAAGCTGACCAATACAAAGATAAATAATATTTTATTTAAAAAAAAAAAGGTTTTTTAAGGTAGGCTATACGTCCAGGATGGAGCCCAATGTGGAGCCTGAACCCAGGACCCTGAGATCAAGACCTGATCTTGGTTGGACACTCAACTGACTGAGACACCCAGGTGCCCCAAAGAGAAATAATATTTAAATGCAATATATATACACACATATTTTATTTTATTTTTTAAAAGATTTTATTTATTTATTTGACAGAGAGAGAGAGACAGCAAGAGAGAAAACGCAAGCAGGGGGAGTGGGAGAGTGAGAAGCAGGCTTCCCGTTGAGCAGGGAGCCCAATGCGGGGCTAGATCCCATGGGCCCTGAGATCATGACCTGAGCCAAAGGCAGACGCTTAATGACTGAGCCACCCAAGTGCCCCAATATGAACATATTTTAAATCAAAAGTAATGCTAAATGTCCATGGCCACCAAAATGTCAACATTTTAGGGGCACCTGAGCAGCTCAGTCGTTAAGCATCTGCCTTTGGCTCAGGTCATGAACCCAGGGTCCTGAGATTGAGCCCCACATCTGGCTCCCTGCTCAGCGGGAAGCCTGTTCTCCCTCTCCCACTCCCCCTGCTTGTGTTCCCTCTCTCGCTGTCTCTCTCTGTCAAATAAATAAATAAAATCTTAAAAAAAAAAAAAACAAAAAAATGTCAACATTTTAAATAGAGACAGACTCCAGCCCTGCATGGACATGGCTCTTGTGCATTCACCTGGCCCTAATGGCCCCCTGCTATTGGGCTCATGTTCTGCATCCATGAAATGGGTCAGTGGCACCTCATGTTCTGCATCCATGAAATGGGTCAATGGCACTTGCAGCTCCTCTGGGCCAACTGCAGCACTGAAAACAGGAAGGCTAGTGGAATGTGAGCTTAAAGCTGTCCACGATATGAGAGCAATCACTAATGGGGGGCTCTGAGGGCAATGGGCAGCACGCTCTTCTTAGCTCTTGCCCCTTATGAGTGACTCACTTTCTCAATGGGGACAGCTCTTCTCTCCCTCAAGACAATTAAGATAGACAAATAGGTTTTTGGGGCACCTGGGCGGCTCAGTCAGTTGGGTGTCTGCCTTCAGCTCGGGTGGTGATCACAGGGTCCTGGGATTGAGCCCCGCATCGGGCTCCCTGCTTCGCGGAGAGCCTGCTTCTCCCTCTGCCTCTGCCCCTCCCCCTGCTCATGCTGTCTCTCGCTCTCTCTCTCAAATAAATGGATAAAATCTTTTTAAAAAATAGGTTTTCTACAAGCTCATGCAGGTTTCACTGCACACTCAAATTTATTGACCAGAAAGCCATGTATTTGGCACAGGGCTGGGCCCAGCAGAGGACTCTGAAGAGCCCAGGACACAACTCCACTCCACCTCTCTTGGGACAGGGAGGATGCCGGTATGTGCTGGAATGAACTCCCATGAGCCTGTTCCTCCAGCTGGGTTATCTCAGTTTATTGTTTTTTTTTTTTTTTTAAAGATTTTATTTATTTATTTGAGGGAGAGAGAATGAGAGAGAGCACATGAGAGGGGGGAGGGTCAGAGGGAGAAGCAGACTCCCTGCCGAGCAGGGAGCCCGATGTGGGACTCGATCCAGGGACTCCAGGATCATGACCTGAGCCGAAGGCAGTCGCTTCACCAACTGAGCCACCCAGGCGCCCCTGGGTTATCTCAGTTTAGAGAACCAACTCTGAGAGCTCTGTTCAGTCTGCTGAAATGAAGATTTGCCAACATCCAATTTTCCCTGCTGAGGGGAGTGGGCTGGCTGCTTTCTCACACTTCCTCCAAGGAGCCTCCTTCCCCAATCCAGCACAAATACCTCACTGAGTGTTAAGATCGTGGTATGACACTCTGGCGATACGGGATAGAAATGGGAATTCACCTTGAGACTTCTCCACTAGCTTACAGGTTCCCAAGCCCTGATTTCTTGAAAGAAACAAAGTCTTCTTTGCTTCTTACAAATAGCGTCCACATTGAATGTTCAGCGGCCAAGGGGGAGGCCTTCCTGTTTTTCATTCCACCTCACTGTGACACTGTGGTACATTGCCTAATGGGCCTGGGCATAGTTGGCTGAGCAGGAGAGGAGGTGGATCACGGTCTGTGGGGCGTTTCCTGCCTCCAGCCATCCTGCGGCGAGGGCTCCTGGGTGCCTGGCCCTGAGCCAACGAGGCTTGCACAGTGCCTGGACTTTGGGAATCGCCCTGAGAGCCTCCTCCTGCCCCCAGCATTCTGAACCACTGCCACCTGCTAAAGTCCACCCATGGCAGCCATGGAGAGGGCCCCCAGTACCCTCGTCTCCTATGTGTGAGTAGGTCCTCAGGGTCTCCTCGGCTCCCTGTCGGATGACCCATCTGCTGGGGCTGTACTGATTCTCCAACTCCTACGGAACACAGGCAGAAGGCTGCGTAAGACCTTTGTTCTCCATACTGTGCCCCCACCCCTCCAAATGTCTGGATGCTCCTCTCTGCCTTGAGAAGCTCCCTCCCCAATATCTCAGGCTCCACAGATGCCCTCAGCTTCCTTTAAGCCCCTCCAGTCTCCAGCCTGGTCACCCGCACCCCATTCTCCCCCCACACCAATTAATTAGGTACTTCAAATACAACACAGCGGGTGCTCTCAGACTCGTGGTCTAGAGCAATGGTCATGCTTTAACTAGTGGACAGCCTTAAAGGGGAGATGAGGTGCCATAAATGTGTCCTGGTTAATGCCACTTGTGGGCACCCCTCCTACTACTGGAGGCCAGGGAGTTGGGGGGGGGGCACTGCAGAGAAAGTGACATGGAGCTGATCTTCTCCGAGTGGGTATGATTCCTTTTTTTTTTAAGAATTTATTCATTTATTTTGAGAGAGAGAGAGAGCAAGAGAGTATACAAGCAGGGGGCGGGGCAGCGGGAGTGGGAGAGAATCCTGAGCAGATCCCCCAGTCAGTGTACAGCTGGACACGAGGCTCGAGCCCACAACCTTGAGATCATGACCTGAGCTGAAAACAAGAGTTGGACGCTCAACTGAATGAGCCACCCAGGCGCCCCTGAGGGGGCAGGATTCCGATTGCAGGAGTCACAGCAAAGAAACAGAGGTCAGGAGGGAGGAAGATCAAAGATCAGTTTGGAAATGCTGATGGGCCAGACTGCTGAGACACAGAGGTGAGGCCGGGAAGCTGGGGCTGGGGGACAGGGCCTCAGATGTCAGGCTAAGACGCTCAGACTTAATGCAGAGAACAACAAGGAACCAGATTTTGGAGAAAGAGCTCAAAGGCAAGGAGAAAGAGTGAAGTCTAAAATGGGAAATTTGAAGACGGGGTGGCTTCATGGAAGGGTTTTGGACTCTGGAGTCAGATGGGTTGAGTGCCATCCAAGCTCCAACACTTATAGGCTGTTTTACTCTGGGCAACTCACTTACACTCTCTGGGTCTCAGACCTCTCTACAATGAGCGTAATAGTAGCCTCACAAGGTTGAAGGACATAAGGCATGTAAATGAAGTAAAACTAACCATTCAAGTGTGGGTTACTGCCTCCTCCAGTTGAACGAGATTCTTGGCCAGTATTCTTTAGATCTGTACAATCGGGCCCTGTAGGGCCTTTACAACCGTCCCTGACACACACTGTGAGTTTGATCATCATCTTCACTGTTGTTACGTATGATTACAATAATGCAATGGGTTTCTGAGAGTCCTCTGGTATTGCTGGCATGTGTGTGTGTGTGACAGAGACAGAGAATGGGATTTCTTGGGGGCAGTATGCGTAACTTATCAGATTCTCAGATGTATCTCAGATGTATCTGAGAATCTCAGAAAAAACAAACAAACAAACAAACAAACTGAAATGCAGGGAAACTAGTTAGGAAATTATAGTTGAGTGATAATCATATTAAGGGCTTTGCCTGTGTGGTTTCTAGCCCTCACGACCACGGTGCAGTAAAGAGCAGCCTTTCTGCATCCTCACCATCTGGCACATCCTCCATCCGAATTGTGGAACCTCAGGTCAAGGTCGGGAACTGTGGCCCCCCTTTATGGATATTAGCACAGCTTCGGTTTTCTCTACCCTTAAAACCAGGCTCACCGAAGCCTGCCTGTGGCAGGAAGCAAATTAGATCAGGGTGCTAAAGCTTTCGGAGCAGGCACACAGGTGCTCAACGGCGCCCTGGAGAGTGGTCGGTCCGTGGGCTCCTAAGCGCCCCTCTTGGAACTGCATCTAATCTCCGCGCTGCACTGCTCGGCCCCAGCCGCCCCCTGCAACCCGCCTACCTCCTTAGATAGCTTCTTCCAGGGAGCCTCGCCTGGGGGACCTCGGCCGGGGACCTCCATCGTCCCACAGTGTAGGGCCCGAAGGCGCGCCCCGGCTTTTTATACGCAGCGGCCGGGGCGGGGCCAGTCGTCCTGGTGACGCGAGCCGGCCGGGTCCCTGGGGCCGCCCACTAGGGGCGGGCTGCGGTCAAGTCTCCCGCCAGTCCGCGGCCGCGCGCTGATTGGCTCCGGGGCGCCAGCGCCGGCTCCCGATTGGCCAGTGCGCTGGGTATAAATGCGGACCGCGCGGGAACCGGCGCCTGGTGGCTGGGCGGTGGCACCGGAGAGTCCCTGAGCTGCAAGCTTCCTGGAGGCGCCATGAGCTGCATCAACCTGCCCACCGTGCTGCCCGGCTCCCCCAGCAAGACCCGGGGGCAGATTCAGGTGCCGGCGCGGGGACTGGCTCCCAGCACTCGGGAGTGGGAGCGGGGTCGGGGTTGTGGTTGTGGCCATGGCCGGGCGTCCGTGCGCAGCGGGCCCCGAAGTGACCTCGCCTTCTCTCCTAGGTGATTCTAGGACCCATGTTTTCAGGAAAAAGGTAAGTAAGTCATGGCCTCGCGGGGACCACCTTCTCCCCCATCCCTACCCTCCGGGGGGCCCGTCCTCCTCCCCTGACGCCCCTCCGGGGCCTGCCTGCCGCCCCTCTCAGACAGCACCCCCAGGACAGCCCCCACTGCCGGACGGCGCGTTCCCGCCCGGGATGCTGCTCCTCCCTGGGATCTGGTCCTGGAGCAGGCGCTCCTTCACTGCCCGCCCAGCTCAGACCCGTCCATTAGGGTCGTTCGCCACCGCTCCTTCCTGCGGCTGGATACAGCTGCTGAGGGTTTAGCCTCTCACGAAAGCCTGTTCACCCTACAGTGTGGGCACCCCTCCTTCTGGTGTGACTGTTTCCTCCGGTACTTTACACACTAAAGAGTCAGACCAGGGCACCTTTGCTCCCCTGATGTGACAGGACCATCATCTGACCTAGGCAGGGCTAGTGAGCCCCCTAAGTAACGCCCTCCGCCCGGGGGGATCACTCCAGTGCAAACCTGTTGCCCTCCGTGGTGAGGCTAAGGTGGGCTCTGAGACCCAGAGGCAAAGTGCTTTTTCTCTTGCACAAAAAGATTTAGTGAAGTCAATTCAGACTATGTGAAGGCCTCTGGGATGAGACTACTTTGGAATGCAATCTGGGGCCTTTGCCTCTGCCCACCCCACCAGATCCCTGAGATACTTATTCCTTCATCCCATCCCTGGACCAGCTGGGGGTCATTCCTTGCCGCCCTCCCCAAGGAGAACACTTCCGGTCCAGCACACCTTTATCATTCTGTTATTCCCAGGCTCTCTAGTGACTTAAAGCTCTCGATGGCATCCCTCTCAGGCCTAGATTGTGAACTCCCAGAGCATGGGCCCTCTGTCCTCACTGGTCTTTCTGTCCATTGGTGGGTCTCAGGCTGTAGACCCCTAGAAGGTGGTGGGGTGCCCTGCTTGTGCCGAGGGGGTCTTCCTTGCCCACTCTTTATACCGTGGGCCTCACAGAGTGCTCTGCTCTTGCAGTACTGAGCTGATGAGACGGGTCCGTCGCTTCCAGATTGCCCAGTACAAGTGCTTGGTGATCAAGTATGCCAAAGATACCAGGTACAGCAGCAGCTTCTCCACGCATGACCGGTGAGTCCCTGCTGTCTTCTGTCCTGTCACAGGACCTCCCCTGGAAACCTGGTGAAAATTCCCAGGGCCTGGAACATACTGTCAGAGCTGTCTTTAGTGGGAATGGTTAGTGATGCTGATGCCCGGGGCACCTGGGTGGCTCAGTCGTTAAGCGTCTACCTTTGGCTCAGGTCATGATCCCAGGGTCCTGGGATCGAGCCCCGCATCGGGCTCCCTGCTCTGCGGGAAGCCTGCTTCTCCCTCTCCCACTCCCCCTGCTTGTGTTCACTCTCTCACTGTGTCTCTCTCTGTCAAATAAATAACATCTTAAAAAAAAAAAAATGCCGATGCCTGGCACTGAAATATTGCAACTCAGCAAATTTGCAAAGTCGCTTGGCAAGGGATCTTAGGACTTGGCCTTTCACAGAATTCTAGCTCAGTGTTCTTAAGCAGGGACAATTTCACGCCCCCTCCCCCAGAGTGCATTTGGCAACGTCTGGGGACATTTTTAGTCCTCACAACTGGAGTGGGGGAGGGGCATTGGGATGTTGCTGAACATCCCACAATGCACAGGACAGCCCCACGACAAATACTGATCCCGCCCCAATTGTCAGTAGTGCCATGCTTACCTCTGTGCGGTTTGCAAAACTGGTTTTGTTGAGCCTGATGTTTCTTTTCATTTAACTTTGTAGTTGTCTTAGCCCCAGCTCACTCTTGGTCATCATGCGTCCTTCAGGCATTCCGGGTTTATGTTAATCTGCCTGCACCCTGCAGACATTTGCCTTTGCCACCTGAGGTGGGGAGGGAGGCTTAAATTTAGTTTGCCTCTTCCCTGTTCCTTGGCTGCAGATTGGGGCCTGAGATTTCTGAGCCCGGGACATGATCTCTGTCCTTGGGACTTGTCCACCTGAGCCCCCAGCGGCAAAGCCATGCTGTGCATGCAGCCTTGGAACCTCGGGATGGCCCAGTGTGTGGCCATGGGCTGGGAGCATGGGGTTTCTGAAGCCAGGCGGGTGGTGGGGTGGACAGTGCCTGGGACTCGGGGCTAAGCGTCAGGATTTGAGTGACAGGTGCTTCCGGCCGTGCTGTCTGATGCTGGTCATTTATGCGGTCCGGTTCGCTTCTCCCCAGAAACACGGTGTCTGCCTCCGCTGCTGCTGAGTGGGGGTGAATCCAGGGAGGACAGTGAGAGCAGAGGAGGCAGCCCTGTCCCGGGACGAGAAGTCAGGAGGGCAGGGGCCCGTCTGAGCTCTGCCCGGAGTGGCAGAGATGCCCTCCAACTCGGGCTGCGGAGGCTGGGACAGACCACGGCTGGGACCGAGCCCTTGGTGGGAGCGACAGGGCTCCGGAGACGCTGCCCTTGCCCACCCTGTGGTTTTCTCTATTTGGGGAGGGAAGGGGGAATTTAAAATTCAGGCAATACCATCTCATGCTCTTCCCAGATCTTGGAGTAGAATTATAGCAAGATAATAACTGTGCAGGGGTTGTAAAGTATTTTATTTTTCTAAATACAGCTACAGGGGGCGCCTGGGTGGCTCAGTCGTTAAGCGTCTGCCTTTGGCTCAGGTCATGGTCCCGGGGTCCTGGGGAGCAGGGAGTCCATGTGTCCCTCTGCCCCTCCCCCCCACTTGTGTGCTCCCTCTTTCAAATAAATAAATAAAATCTTAAAAAAAAAAAAAAAATGAAGTACCAGCCCCTCAGAAGGCTAGTTGAGGAGCAGGAAAAATGAACACGGAAAAAAAAACTCATTGTAGAAAAACAGACTCTGTTTAAAAAGACAGAGGACAGAGAATAGGATCCCTCTTCAGAAATGGCCCTGGGTGTGGAGGCAGGTTGGGGTGGAAGCTTCCCACATTCGGCCTTTGGCTTTCAAACTCTTCTGGATAATATTCTCCCCGTTGGCCACACAGGGCAACAACAGTATGACCTTAGATTTGAGTCTTGGCTCTGCCAGTTAATAGCTCTGTGATCATGGTGAAATCCTTCGATCTGCCAGAAGAGCCAAGTGGATTGAGTTCTTCTCTGGCCATGTTGGCTGGAGTCCTAGGCTTATCTCTGCTGGGACACACAGGGCTGAGTCTGGTGCTCATGCTCTGCCCAGGACCACGGTGGACTTTCCGGGGCACTTTTGCCTTGCGTGGGCCCCTTCCTCCATAAAAAGAAAGAAGTAAAAAATTATATTTTATGACGGCATTGATAGAAAGACAGCTAGAAGGCAGCCTGAGTTGTAGTTATGTGTGTCCTTTTTCTCATTTAAAAAAGAAATTAAAGCATTTCTCCTGCCCTGACCCACACTGAACAGAAGTGGAGCCTTTGAGTCTCCGTTAAGCTTTGTATCGCGCATTGCCAATTTCTAGTCCAGAGCATCAAGGGAAATAACTTGTGTTGAATGACTGCTTTTCTGAACATGGGCCTTTATTCTCCCCAAATGCCTCCCACAGGCACTAACTGCAAGCTCCAGCCCAACAGTGCAGTGTGCTTTGGGGGTAGGGTGGTCACGGGAGCTGGCCCCTGGCCCCTGTGTCCAGGTTTCCGCTCCCTTGCCTTGTTCATGTGCTGGCTTTCTCTCCCCAGGAACACCATGGAGGCGCTACCAGCCTGCCTGCTCCGGGACGTGGCCCAGGAAGCCCTGGGTGTGGCTGTCATAGGCATCGACGAAGGGCAGTTTGTAAGTTGGCTTGTCCTGGCATTCTGCCTACGAACTCCCAGTCTGTCCTCCTTTCTCCTGTGCTGGTTTGGAAGGTATTTTGTTCTATCTCTGATCTTTTAGTAGGCAACGCTAACTTGCTCCAACTGGTGTCTGAATACCCTTTGGATTCCCTGTACTGCTTTCCATGTTTTTTTTTTTAAAGATTTTATTTTATTTTATTTTTTAAAAAGATTTTATTTATTTGACAGAGAGAGACACAGTGAAGGAGGGAACATAAGCAGGAGGAGTGGGAGAGGGAGAAGCAGGCTTCCCACTGAGCAGGGAGCCCAAGGCGGGGCTCGATCCCAGCAGCCTGGGACCATGACCTGAGCCGAAGGCAAACACTTAACGACTGAGCCACCCAGGCGCCCCTGCTTTTCATGTTTTAAGGGATTTATTTTACCTTCTTAAAAAATATATATAATAAAAAAAAAGGTGGGGGGGTCGGGGTGCCTGGGTGGCTTAATCATTTGAGCCTCTGACTCTTGATTTTGGCTCAGGTCATGATCTCAGGGTCATGAGATCGAGCCCTGTGTTGGGCTGCACTGAGTGTGGAGACTGCTTAAGATTCTCTCTCTCCCTCTCTTCCCCCGCAAGGGAAAAAAAAAAAAAAAATATATATATATATATATATATATATTTACAGTGAACAACAACAACAACAAAATTAAGTTTCTTGGGGTGCCTGGCCGGCTCAGTCTGTAGAGCATATGATTCCTGATCTCGGGGTCATGAATTCAAGTCAATTTCTCAACGCTGGTACCTAAGCAATGTTCTGTTTGCCTCGCTGTTGCTTCTGGCTTGTTCGTTATGGATTTGTTTCTCCTCTTGCAAAGTACATCCTTTAGTAGTTCTTACAGCTCAGGATGTTTTGGTGGGAAGCTTTCTGAGTCTTGGTAGGAAAATGTCTTTATTTTGTTCTGTATGTTAAGCAGGGTGGCAGAAGGGGTAGCTTGACGATGGTTTTTCCCTGTGGCTTTGGAAAAGCAGCATCCCTTCCTGCCGCTAAGGAGAAGGCTGCCCTCAGTCTTTGGCGGCCTTCCCGAGCAGGTGACTGGGTGACGGGTTTGCTCTCGGAAGAGTGTGTCCTGGGAGGTTCTCTGCTGAGTTTGGGGTCTGGTGTACTTTTCACATTTGAGTGCTGGTGGCCTTTGTGCCTGGAGGGGAGATGCTATTGTCACTCCGAAACTGCCCCCCCCCCCCATCCAGCCGGTGTCCTGGGAACGTCTCCCAAAGTGTGTGTGGTTTCAGAGACTGTTTTTCATTTGGGATTTCGGTTAGTTCTTTTCACGTAACTCCCGCTCTAATTCACGTGTCCTTGTTTCTGTTTATGGATGTACCGTTTGTTTTAACTGTTGCTGTTCCTTCCCTTGTCTTTCTGGAAATCTTGTGTTAAAGGCCTTTCCGGCTCAGTCTTTCCTTTCTTCAGGAGTGCACTCTGGCTGAGTCTGCAGGTTGTCCTTTGTGGCCTTGGTGTCCCTCCTGGGCTTCGGGGTGTTTTGTTGCTGCGAGTGCATCTAATGAATGAAGTATAACTCCCTCCCCGTGGGGCTTACTTCAGGTCTCAGGAGTGGTATGGGTGTCCTCACCTCTACCCGGGACCGTCGTGAGGGTGACATGAGCTGCTGTAACAAACAAGCCCAAGGTTTCAGTAGCTGAAAACGCTAGAACTTTATTCTGAGTCAGTGGCGGGGAGGCCTGGCGACGCAGCTTCTCAGATGGCCCTGGGTGGGTGCATCCGGAGAATGGAATTGGGAAAACGTGGAGGTCCCTGGTGCGGGGTGGCATATCTCTAGAAGTTGCAGGCGTCCCTTCTGCTGCCCTTCTGACCATTGGAATTTGGGCACATGGCCCCCTTTACTGTATTTTACTCACCTCTATGCCCTGAAATTCTTTTGTGTGTGTGTTTGGTGAGTGGTTATTCATTGCTGCAGGGACAGCCCACACTGTGGGACCCGGGGGCGTCTCACCGAGGGCCTGGAGAGGGCTTGCTTATTAGGATTGGGGCCTGTGGGGCTCATTCTAGGGAGGGTTTTAGGAGGTTGGCTTAGCTCTTGATCCAGTGCCCTCAGGAAGGGAGGTGACCGTGACCGGCATCTTAAAGCTGCTCTCTAGGGAGGGGGGACCAGGAGGCTGAAGCCGAGTTGGTAAAGCAGGAATGGTCACTCATGTTGACCAGGACAGGGGAGTGTGTGGTCCCTTATAGTCTGTGCCCAGACAGGACTACCCATTGCGCTCGTGGAGTGGCCTTGCCTGCTGCTCATGCTCCGTGAAATTAATTACGTGCCACGTGATAACACCAGAGCCCAGCGGTGAGTGCCAGGCTAGCCCCTGCAGCTGGGGCGGCTCTTGTGTTTTCACAACCCAGAAAAACAAATAAAAAACCCATTACACATTGGTTCTACATCTGTCTAGTCTTTATAGGCGTACATTTTTATTTTTTTATGATAGTTATTTTTTAAAGGTTTTGTTTATTTATTTGACAGAGACAGCGAGAGAGGGAACACAAGCAGGGGGAGTGGGAGAGGGAGAAGCAGGCTTCCCGCTGAGCAGGGAGCCTGACGTGGGACTCAATCCTAGGAGCCTGGGATCATGACCTGAGCCGAAGGCAGACGCTTAATGACTGAGCCACCCAGCCGCCCCTAGGCATACATTTTTAAAGAGAGGGGGCTCCTATCACGCTGTATGGCTGTTTACCCATGTCAGCAAATGTTCCCGTCTGCGAGGATGTACCCATCCTTACAAATGCTTACAAATGTACCCTATCGTACTTATGCTGGCCCCCTGGCACGTGCCATTTAAAGGCTGTGATGGGGTGCCTGGGTGGCTCAGTCATTAGCGGCTACCTTTGACTCAGGTCCTGATCCCAGGGTCCTGGGATCGAGCCCCGCGTCAGGCTCCCTGCTCAGCGGGAAGCCTGCTTCTCCCTCTCCCACTCCCCCTGCTTGTGTTCCTGCTCTCGCTGTCTCTGTCTTTGTCAAATAAATAAATAAAATCTTTAAAAAAAAAAAAGAATTCCTATTAAAAAGAAATAATAAAGGCTGTGATGGACATCTTGGGTTGCTGTCTGATGTATTGGGATTTATCTGCTAAGTGGAATTGCTGGTCAAGGGGTCAATCCCATTCATCCATTCATTTTCATTCATTCATTTATCAGTACTTTCTGGGCTTGTGCCCCATGCCAGCTGTGTCCTCGGTGGGGATTCAGCCAGAGGCTCCACCCCATGAGCTCACATTCTAGTCCAGGGAGAGAATGACGTCATAGGTCAGGTGGAGACACCTGGACGGGAAGGCACTGTCAGGGGGATGGAGCTAAGGTGGGGTAGTCCGAAAGGGGCCTGTGGGAGAGGCAGGGAGTGAGCTGCTGGCCGGCTGGGTGTGTCTCGGGTGGGAGGGAAGTGCGTGGCTGCAGGCAGGCTCGGCCCCATGGATGGAGAGTGGACAGCAGGTGCAGAGGGCAGCGTGACCGCTGGGCCTTTGCAGAAATCCCCAAGAGAGAGGAGTGAAGGGCAGGTGGCGGAGCGTGCCCACGTGCGCACACACACGCCCGCACGCCCAGTTCCACTGCATTTCTCTTTCGTTGCTGCTGCCTGTTTCTATGTTTATCGGCTTCTTGTATTTCTTGCTCCTTTTGTAAACTGCCTTGGAAGGGCTTCCACTCCTTTTTCTCTTGGTCTGTCTGTCCTCCAGTGCACGTGAAGTGGCCGGCACCACTCTGTCACGTGCTGTGACGACGTTTTCCCTGTTTGCCTTTGAGTTCCGTCTGTGGCGTTTCATTTCGTGTTTTACCATCCACGGTTGAACGTTTTAGTTTGTCCCGTCCTTTGTGGGCTTTGCCCTTGCGAGGCTGGCGTGTCTGCCAGGAAGCGAGGCCCCAGCCGGGGCAGAGCCGGGGGTCACTGGGCCGGGATCACGAGCCAGGCGGCTCTTGGCAGGAAGATGACGGAGGTGCAGATCCTCCACTCGGAGGCTTCCTAATCTCTGCTCTGAGTTCTTTCCCCTCCATCAAAACTCCTTTAGGAAGCGGCTCGCTGCTAGTCGCCCAGAGGTGTGGAACAGGCAGCTGGACGCCAGTGAGGACCCTCTGCTGGTACTTTCCTACCCAGATCCCATGTTGGAACTATTTCTTCCACCAAGAAAACCCGAAATTTGCTAAGCGCTTGGAAGTTCTATTTTATTTTATTTTTTAAAGTTTTTATTTATTTAAGTAATCTCTATACCCAACGTGGGGCTCAAACTCATGACCCTGAGATCAAGAGTTGCACGCTCTGGGGCGCCTGGGTGGCTCAGTCATTGGGCGTCTGCCTTCGGCTCGGGTCGTGGTCCCGGGGTCCTGGGATCGAGCCCCGCATTGGGCTCCCTGCTCGGCGGGAAGCCTGCCTCTCCCTCTGCTGCTCCCCCTGCTTGTGCTCTCTGTCTGTCCCTCTCTCTGTCAAATAAATAAAGAAAATATTAAAAAAAAAAAAAAAAGAGTTGCACGCTCTTCTGACTGAGCCAGCTGGGTGCCCTGAAGTCCTAGTTTATTTTATTTCTTTTCTTTTTTTTAAGATTTTATTTATTTATTTGAGAGAGAGAGTGCACAAGAGAGAGCACAGGCAGGGGGAGCCGCAGAGGGAGAAACAGGCTCCCTGTTGAGCAGGGAGCCCCACGCGGGCCTTAGTGCCATGACCCCAGGATCAGGAAGGTAGCTGAAGGTAGATGCTTAACCAACTGAGCCACCCAGTCGCCCCTATTTATTTTATTTTCTTTTAAATTTTATTTATTTATTTATTTGAGAGAGAGAGAGGGAGAGTGTGTGTGGGAGTAGGGAGAGGGGTAGAGGGAGAGGGAAGCCGACTTCCTGCTGAGCATGGAGCCCAATGTGGGGCTCCCAGGGGTTCTCGATTTCCTGACCAGGAGATCATGACCTGAGCCGAAACCAAGAGTCGGAGGCTGAGGCTTAACCCACTGCGCCACCCGGTGTCCCCCTGAAGTTCTGTTCTAAGTGTGACCTGCATTCTCTGCCTAGGGCTGCTGTAACGAGTAGCACAGACCAGGCAGCTTACACAGCAGGAATTGATTCTCTCCCAATTCTTGAGGCTGGAAGCCCGAAATCAGGGTGTGGGCAGGCTCATTTCCTTGTGAGGGCCAGGATGGGGAACATTCCAGGCCTCTCCCCTTGGCTTGTAGATGGCCATCCTCCCTCTGTGTCTCCATCCAAATGCCCCCTTCTTGTAAGGACACCAGTCATATGATATTGGGGCTCACCCTGCTGACCTCACTTGAATGGGGTGGCATCTGGGAAGACCCTACCTCCAAATGAGGTCATGTTCTGAGGTATTGGGGGTTAGGGTTTCAGCGTGAATGTGGGGGGTGGGAAGGGACACAGGTCAACCCATAACATAAAAACAGCAATAAAAATAAATGTCCAAAAAAAAAAAAGGTCAATTATGAGCTTCCCAGTGGGCACTCTGCAGTGTGCTGGCCATGTGCACAGCGCTGTCTTATCTTGGAGGCCTCAGGAACCCCTGCTGGGGACCCCTTCCCAGGGAGGTGGCATGTGACCAGGGGATGAAGTGAGCTCTTTGAATGTTGGCATCAGCGCAGTGGGCGGGAGGGGGCCAAAGACCCTCCTTGGGCCCCTAAACCTGGGTGTGGAAGGACCAGTGTCCTGACATTATGCCTCCATGTGGTGGGTGAGGCACAGGGATGCTCATCTCTGTGCGGTTTTGCCCCTGCCCCCCACTCAGGGATTATTTGGTAACGTCTGGAAACCATTTTCTTTGTGACAACTTAGGGAGGGGGGTGTTTACTGGCCGAGAGCCCCTTGCAGGATGGGAGCTGCATTTCTGTGACCCGCAATGGGAGCTGCATTTCTGTGACCCGCAATGAGTGTGCGAACATGCCAGAGTCGGGGTGGGTGGGGTGGGGGGTGCTTCTGTGCTCGGGCCTGGCCAGCCCTGCAGAGGGTAGTCAGATTTGGCTGCAGCTGAATCCTACTCGAATTGCTCTTGGTTTTCCTAGCCACCTTCACGGACCTTGTCTTGCTAACTGTCCAGGTCTCCGTTACCTCACACCTCAATAAATGGGCCAAGCCAGGCTTGAACGGCTTGGGGAGAGACCCGCTGCCCCAAGACAAGAACGTGCCTGTTCACACAACTCAAAGACCAATTCACATAGACAAACGCAGTCCACTGGAAGCAGTTTGATTGAGCAGTGAAAACTCACAAAGGCTCTGCAGAAGTAGCATCCTCACCCTCGGCCACTTAGAATGACAGCTGATTTACCAAGTAAACGCAGGGCCTGCTGTGTCATCCTACTCTGTAACTGGCTGGCAGAACCCAGGCCCCTCTTGAGGAATCAGAGGGCATATCATCTGTTCACTATTTGAGTGCCTTGGATCCATGAGCAACACCGGGGGCGTTCCTTGCCATTCTTAGGCTCAGAAACATTAAGTCCTTGCCAAGGTCACACAGTCATGGGTTCAACCAGAGCATGGTTCAAGGCATGAACCCTTGAACAGCCCTCTGGCCTGAGCTTTTGGCCACCGCGGTATTAGATCACCTCCAGCTGGGTTGCATGATCTAGTGATGGGTCCGATGTGCTCGGGCCTGGAGTGCACCTGTTCTGTGTGGAGAGCCAGCGATGGTTAGGGGACGAGGGTGGTTGTGGATGTGCGTGGCTGTGCGAAGTGGGGGTGAGCACGGAGACACTGGTCTCCTGGTCTTGGGCACTGGCAAGAGGGCTGGGGTCACCCTGTTCTCATGCTCCACACTGATGGGTGGCAGTGTCTCTGTGGCTCCCGGAAGCTGCTGCTCTGGGTGGAAGCTCACTGATGTTCCCCCCTACCCCTGCCCCCTTCCAGTTCCCAGACATCGTGGAGTTCAGCGAGACTATGGCCAACGCTGGGAAGACCGTGATTGTGGCCGCACTGGATGGGACCTTCCAGAGGAAGGTGAGGCATCTGATACAGGCTTTGGAGGGGATCTGGAGGGAGGGAAGGGCCTGAGAAGAACAGGGGCAGCCCTGCGAGCCTCTTCTCTCAATGCAGTGCTACCTGGATGACCCGGGCTTGACACCTGGGGGCACTTTGAGCCGGGCCGTGTCCTAGCCCGGGCACTCAGATGAGCCAGACCCAGCTCCCTGGCTTGCCTGGGAGTCCATCCAAGGATTCCAGGGAAAAACCCACCTGGCCAGGTAGATGTGCTCACCTGCTGTCTTTCCCTGGGAGTGTAGGCATTCGGGAGCATCCTGAACCTGGTGCCCCTGGCGGAGAGCGTGGTGAAGCTGACAGCCGTGTGCATGGAGTGCTTCCGGGAGGCCGCCTACACCAAGCGGCTAGGCTCGGAGAAAGAGGTAGCCCCCACCTGCCTGCTCCGGGGCGGGGGGGTGGGGGGAGGCCCGGAGGCGCTGTGCCCCCTCTCAGCCCAGGCCCTTTGCGTCCGTCCCGTGGCCAGGTCGAGGTGATTGGAGGAGCAGACAAATACCACTCCGTGTGCCGCCTCTGCTACTTCAAGAAGGCCTCGGGTCTGCCCGCCGCGCCGGACGGCAAGGAGAACAAGGAGAACTGCCCGGTGCCGGTGCCGGGAAAGCCAGGAGAGGCGGCGGGAGCGCGGAAGCTCTTTGCTCCGCATCAGATCCTGCAGTGCAGCCCGGCCATCTGAGGCTCCCCGTCCCGCGGCCGCCCCCTGCCGGCCGGCCGCCGCGCAGCCTTCCCCCAGGAGGACGTGGGGGGTGGGGCGAAGATGGGACTTTCTGCCTCCCGCGGTGCAGGTCCTGGGCTGGTGGTCTGCACATCCCGTTTCCCCCTTTCCTGGTTCCCTTCCCGGCTGCTGGTCCACTCGTGAGCTCAGGGTCTGGCTGCCGCAGCCACCCCCCCTCCTGTGGGGTGAGGGGCAGAACCACACACTGGCGACATCGGCGCCCATGGCTTCTTCCCCCTTGTGGCTTTCGCTGTTGAGTTTCTGTTCTCACTGGGAAGTCCGAGCGCCGGTACCTCCGGCTCAGACCGAGCCTCGGCCCACGCAGAGGTTTCTGTCTCTGCTTGGGACTGACTCCTGGCCCCCAAGGGTGGCTGGACTGATGGCCTCCTGCTTCCTACACTCCGGGTGATCATTTTCTCCAGAATTACAGCTTCTCTCACATGGGAGACACTTACCCTGCTGGGGCTCAGGTCCCAGGGACTTAATCTTTTAAAGTGTGTGTGTGGGGGGGGTGGTTAGGGGCACAGGTGGCTAGGGTTAGGGTCTATGATTCTGTTGTAGCGTGTGGATTAGTAACTAATATTAAAATTTACTGGTTGGTGAAAGCACATTTGTCTTTTTTTTCTGTAAGATTTTATTTTTGAGAGAGCACAAGCGGGAGGAGGGGCAGAGGGAGAGGGACAAGCAGATTCCCCGCTGAGCGGGGAGCCTGATCCCAGGGACACTGAGATATGACCTGAGCAGAAGTCAGACACTTAACTGAGCCACCCAGGTGCCCCGAAACCACATTTGTCTTTAACAGCCTGGGATGCCCTGGGTCTCACTGTAGACAGCTCTGATGTGACACACGTGGGGATTTCTTTCCAGATCTTCTTCTAGCACTACTAGTCTCTTAGCCACACCACTTTCACTGAGAAGCGACCATGAAGCGCGTCCTAGGAGGACCATTTGCTTACTCTTCTGTCTGGACGGGTTTCAGGACAAAATGGGTGGACGGAGGAGCCTGGGTCCCAGGATGGAAAGACAAGGCTATGGTCAGGTCTGCCAGCTGGGGCTGTGGGGTCAGGTTTTGTTTGTGAAATAGACACTTGATAGCTCAGGAGCCCAGAAGACTAGCTCAGCTGTACCTTGTAAAATGGGCTGTCAGCGGCTTGCATGGAAGCAAGAATCCGCTGGGGTGGGCGAGCCCCCGACCCCCACGCCGGTGCAGATGGGATCAGGGTTCTGGGGTGGCCTCCCTGCCCTGGCTTGCCTCTCCCCTTTGTTCTACTCCAGCTTGCTGGTGACTGGTCCTGAGTCACAGGTGGTCATAGAACCGTATTAATTGCTACTCAGGATTTTCAAACTAACAGGCCCACTTTTGACAGTCCCTGCTCCAAAAGGGAAATGAGGTGCTTCGGGCGCCCTGGCCCCTCCTGCCAGAGATGGGCTCGCCCCCGGTGCTAACAACCCCTGTCTGCAGGCAGGACGTGGAGGACTGGGCCTCGCCAGGGGACTCCTCACTCTGCTAGGAGGGGTTGGGAAGGAAAGGGTTACCAGGGAAGGGGCATTCAGTGGGGCAGCTCCCTGGTGCCCCCACCCCAACTCTAGCAAGGGCACAGCAAGGCCCTGGCAAGGCAGTCCAGAGAAACTGTCTTGTTTACAAGCTGAGCACAGTTGCTATTTTAAGATGCTGATGGACGGCAGCGTGAGGCATGAGACCCCAGACGAGGCAGTGTGTGCGCATGCGTGCGTGAGGCGTACCAGAGGGGCAGGCCGCCGGGACTATTCAAAACCAACCCCCTCCCAGGGTGCACCCCAGAGTGGAATTTCTCTTCGACCTCTAGGCTAAGGCCCAACGAATGACAATGGAGATTATGAACGAGGAAAACATTTATTCTGTCTTGGAATCCGTCTACTAGAACCAGGGATCTGTGCGTCTTATCCCCAAGGCTTCTTAATACATTCAGAACAGCCCGGGGGCTATGGGAGCACCCCACACCTAACAGTGGCAGAATATTTACATAAAGCTGGGCGTTTCCGGTCAGGCAAAGCCCCTCCCTGTTGCCAAGGGGTGGGGACAAGGAGAAGGGAGTGCTACCCCATGCCCCTGTGGCAAGCATCCTTCCAGGCCCCCCCTCCTGCCGCCGCCCCCGCTGTCAGGGGACCAGCCCAGAGGCACAAGCACAGGGTAGGGACCCCAGACCCAAGAGCGAGCAGACAGGACAGCAGTGAGCACTGGGCTGCCAACTCCCAGAGCAGGCAGGGGGCTGTGGGCACGACGGCGCCAGGAGGTGGGAAACAAACCTGAGTGAGCAGGAAAGGGGGCCCCTGGCCAGCACCAGCAGCAAAGCAGGTGGAAGGCTCGCAGCCTCATCTTTGGCACAGAACCCCAAGTAACCGCGGCCACCACAGCCTGGACCTGAGCCTGGCTCCTTTGGGCTGGGAAGAAGCTAAGGCACTTGTCAAAACAGCATGTCGGGCAGGTCTAGCTATTTCAGGTGGGGATGGGATCATTAAAAGCAATAACAAAACGCATCTGGCCAAAAATCCTTTTCTAAAAAATGCCCTTGAGGAGTGGTGGGTGAAGCCCTTGGGGCAGAGGCACTTTGGGCTGGGGCCCAGCAGCAGCAGCTGGGGTGGGGGGAGCAGTGGCCCTCCAGGCTGCGCCGAGGCTCCGAAGGGCACAGGACAGGAGGAGGGGCCACAGCTCCAGGAGGCGAGGCTCATGGGAGGAGTCCAGGATAGGGGGGAGGCCCCCCCCAGCACCCTCTCCGCCTCCCTTACCATCCCCCTCTGAGGCTCAGTACACGGGGGGCGGCTGGTAGCCCTCAGTGGTCTCAGCGTTCTGGGTGAAGGGCGGTTGTTGGTAGTTGTCCACAGATGCACCAGGGTAGGAAGCGTAGGCTGTGCTGGGGTCTGGAGTGGGGTCTACATAGTTCTGGATGAAGTCGTCCACTCCGGCCTTGTAGTGCTGGTAGGCCAAGGAGGCCAGCACACCCTGCAGGGAACCCCGAGTTTTGGGTTCGTCAGCCTCCCAGCACCCTTCTCCAAAGATACTGCAACCCTTGTCCGCCCCGGCCCACCTACCCAGGAGAAGATGGAGAAGAAGCTGAAGGTGATGGCTGCCCGGGCCGAGTCGGCCCCCACGAACACATCTTCCTCCTTGGTGGCTGCCCACTGGTTGGTAAGGAAGCAGAAACCAACGAACCACAGGAAGGTCCAGAGAGCTGGGAAGAAGGCCGGGAGGGCAAGGTCAGCTCCATGGAGGAGGCAGCGGCTGTTCGGGGACCCAGGAAGGGCTCCTTGTGGTGGTGGGGGTGCGGGGGAGGCCCTGGGCAAGGATCTCCCGGAAGCCTCCAGGAGTATAAAGGGCACTGATGCAGAAGCCAGGGTGGGGACCGGGGTGCCTGGCTCCAGAGCCCCGTGACCATCACTCAACGCTGGTGGGCTTCGGCAGAGCGACGGAAATCCCTGTGCTGTGCAAACCTGTGTACTCGAGTGGGGCTGCGGACCCCGGGCTGCTCCTGGCCCCTCCCAAGGTTGCCGAGGCCCTGCAATCCCAGAGCCCCAGGGCTTTGGGGAACACTGCCTGCTCCTATTCATCTCCCCAAATAGAATGGGGGCGCTGCTAGCAGGTACCTGAGAAGAGCAGGTCGCTGATAACCAGGTATTTGCGGTCAGTGACGTTGCTGATCTGGGGGAAATAGACGTCAACCACGAGGAAAAAGGCTGAGGCCAGGAAGGCCAGCACCCCGATGGCGATGCCATAGCCACACGCATCCTCGTTGTGGTTGAAAATGCAGTATTTCTGTCTGGAATGGTGGGTATTGCTGTAGCCCTCGCCGAAAATGCACGAGAACACGATCAAGGCAAAGACCTGAGGGGACAGGTGGGGAAGGGCTGAGTGGTCGACAGACAACCCCCGGGGGGGCACACATGATGGGGACCCTGGGCTCTCCCACTGCTGCTGTTCCCCTTTGGGGGGTCAGGCGCCATGGCCCTTTCTGAACTTGGGGCATGAGCTGATAAGCAAGTTCCTCCTGGTGCAGGTTCCCCGCTTCTCTCTACTTCCCTCTCCCAGGCCACCAGCAGATACCAGCAAGGGCATGGCTGGGGATTCCTGGACTGGGGGCCGGTGGGGAATGGACGGGGATCTCCTGAGAGGGGACTGCCCCGCCCCAGCTGCCTGCCAGGAGGAGTTACCGTGGTTCAGAAGGAGATGGGCCACGAAGTCACAGAAACCCAGGCCTGGAGCCTCACCCGCAGATCATCTCCTGCCTGAGTCACCTCTGCCTGAACATGTGGGTGATGGAGAACTCCCCCCGCCCCCCTGCCCTCAGGAAAGGCATGCCAGTGTGCTCTGAGCGGAAGCCCATGCCCCCAGACTCCCACTTCTTGGTGCCCCCTCCAACTCTTTCCTGCTCCAGCCTGGCCTCCCCAGTTGGGCCAGCTGTCTTCCAACAAGGACTACTGGCCTCTTTGGTATCGGGATTGTCCCCTCTGAGGGAACCCCAGTCTGCTTCCTGCCCATAAGTGAGTCCTGTCTGCAGTGCCTGCTGGAGCACCCCAGGCTAGTCTGACTGGCAGGTCCTGTGGACACCATTCTGCACTCAGAACACTGCAGGTCCTAGTTGGGGGTGCAAGGGGGTGTGCCAGCCAGAACTCTGGGAGGGGCTCCAGGCCCTTGGGAACAGCCTCATGTCACCTCATCTCCTCCCTACACTTCAAGGCCACCACCCCATGTCAGCAGATGCAGGGATGCAAGACAGTCTGGACACCTGGCTCTCACTGGGAGGGGCCCAGGCCTCTCCCCTGCCCTGCCCGAACAAGGCCCGTTCAATAGGCTCTGGAGCTAGCAGTCACAAGCCCCACCCCCAGCTGGAGATGAAGCCGGAACTCCGGGATGCTGGGAGCAGTGTGCCAGGCCCCACTCCTGGCACAGCCATCCCAACACACGGGGCATCTGCCCCTTGGAACAGACCCCATGAAGGCATAGCGTGGGCACTTCAGTCCCAGCCCTCTGCCTGCCCATCTCTAACACCTTGTCCAACTTTGGGAGCTGGCTGTCCAAGAGCCTGTGACCCCCCCCCCCAACCTGGTGCTGGAGGGCTCCCCTACCTCACAGGATACATCCTGGGGTCACCTGATCTTGGGTGGGGAAGCAGACCCGCGGCCTGCTCCAGAGTGGAAGGGAGATGCTGTTTCAGGAGGCCATATTGCCCCGGTACCCCACGCGGCTTGGGAAAGCCCCTTCCCGGCTAATTCCCCCAGCACGGAGTCTCAGGACGCCGGCCACCTGTCCTGGAGCTGCCCCAAGCTCCTCCCACCGCCAGCAGGGCGACAGGCCTGCTCCCCGCGGCGCCTCCGGGCCACCCCAACCCGAGCCCGGCCGGTGGGGGGCAGCGAGGACCGGGGGAAGCTGGGGGAAGCTGGGGGAAGCTGGGGCCCGTGGGAGGGAGCCGACCGGGCCCTGGCCATGGAGGGCGGCGGGGCCCGGGCCCTCTCGCCGGCCCCACGCGCGCCACCCGCACCCTCCCGGCCTCGGCCGCCGCCACCTGTCGCGCTCGCAGACTCGCGGGAACCCCTCCCCCGCCCGGGCCTGGCGGCCCAGTCCGGTCCCCGGGCCCGGAGTCCCCGCCGGCTCACCAGACACACGACCCGCGTCACCACCTGCGGCTGCGTCAGGAAGCGCCGCAGGTCGAAGGAGCCGCCCGCCTTGGCCGCGCCGTAGGCCCCGCTCTCCATGTCGCCTTCGCCACTGCCGCCGCCGCGGACCGCCGAGGACTCAGCCACCGCCCCGCCCCGGCACTGCCCGGCCCCCGGGGCGTGGCCAACATGGCCCCAGGGACCGAGGGCAAAGTGCGGCCCGGCGCCAGGGGCGAGTGGAGTGGGCGGGGCCTGCGTTCCGGCAGGGAACAGCCGTCCGGCCCAGCTCGTGACCGGGCCGCGTCCCCCCGCTCCCAGGAAGGCGCCAGAGAGCGCTCAGAAAGAGAGGGAGGCGCGGAGGGCCCGCCCCTCTGCCCCACCCACACTCGCCCCTGCCGTCCCGCCTTCTTCTCCGGGAAGCTCGTCCAATACCGAAGGGGCCAGCCAGTAGTCCTTGCAGGAAGACAGCCTCACCTGCCCAGGACCCAGGCTCACAAGCACCCCCTCTTCTCTCCCCGTTCCATCCCAAACCCCAGGCCACAGCCTGGACGCACTCCCTGACTGGCCCGTCACTCTTTGCGTCTCTCTGGAGCTCAGCCTGGGGTGGCGTCGAGCCCCCCCCCCGCCCCGCCCCCGCCAAATCTTCCCCGGCTGGACCAGGTCCCGAGTATGTATGACTTTAGACTTCCATGCCCGAGATGGTGTGCGGACAGAAACAAAGTTTCCAGGGTGACAGGCAGAGGACAGGGTTTAATCCAATTCTCCTCCCCCAACACACCCCCAAATGGTTTAGAGCTTCTGAACAGAGAAGGCTGAGTGGGAATGGGGTGGGGGGTGCATTCTCTAGGGGCCACCAGCGGACAGGCAGGGAAAAACTCCAGACGCTTTTTGCTAGTTACAGGTGAGGATTAATGAGAGGGTGCTGGCCGGGGGAGGGCTGAGTCCTCTCAGGTGAGCTGGACAGTGACAGGTGAGTAGGTTGGGCCAGAGGACTAGGCCACCAGGAGATGGGAGTGCCACTCCTGGGAAGAGGGGAACAGCTGTGGGGGCGGTGGGTTGGTGCAGCTGGGACTTTTCACAATGTACCCCACTTTCTCCAGACCTGCATGGATGGTGACAAGCAGCTGAGGGGTGAGGACAGGGGCCACACAGAGCCCCCCCTTCCTATGGACTTCCCCTTCCATCACAGCCCACCCCATCCTAAAATCCTCAGCCTAACACCATGTGCGTTCATGGAAGAGCACCAGGCTCCAAGAATCCGGGCTGGCAGGTTTTTCTTCATGCAAATGGTGGGTCCTTTCTGTAGTGGACAAAGACCAGGGCCCTCCTGAGAGGACTCTGCCAAGCCTGCCTCTTCTGGTCACAGCCTTGATGACAAAGGAGTTAAGATTCCGGGTTAGGCAAATACACATCTCAGCCACCCCCTCCCAAGGCCTCTGGGAGTTTTAGGGTGCCAAGTGCATCAGTGCCCTGGGCAGCAGAAGGGCTGTAAGGCTTAGTCACCCCACTAAATGAAGGGGGAGGGAACTGAATCACCAAGAGGACAAGCGCTGGCCCCTGGTCACATGGCAAGTGAGAGCCTGGCCTCTATATCCCATTTTATAGAAGGGAACACGGAGGCTCAGAGAGGTGACACGGCTCTCCCATGAGTCTGCCTCTGGAAGGGACAGAGACGGGAGGGGGGACCCAGAGGTGAGACAAGAGGAGTACCAAGGACAGACAATGGCCACTGAGAAGCCTGGCCAGGGAGGGAGGAAGGCAACCAGGAGATGGCAGTATCCTAGAGGCCCAGGGAGGTGAGAAGTTCACGGGGCACAGGTGACGGCTGCCAAAGGCTAGGCAGGTGGAGCACACAGAGGCCTGCGGGGCCAGGGGATGGACGACACAAAGGCCCTGGTCACTTTACAAGTCAGTGGAGTGAGAGCCTTGGAGAGGGGACCCTAGGAGGTCTGGCCCTGCCTCTTGTCACCAGCCAGGAAGCACCGGCCTATGTGGTTGCCATGGAGAGCAGAAGCCCCTGATCCACGCTGGTCCCCGGGGGGCATCATCCCTACTCCTGGCGTCCCTCTCCCTCCTCTGACCCCTCAGGAAGACGGGCGAATATGCCCCATCCAGAGGCCAGGGGACTCCATCACAGGGCTGCTGGGAGTGTTGGTCAGGGTCAGATAAAGCCAGGCTGTGCAAGCCCTCAGCAGGCACTTGGCACCCAGTAGGCCCTTCATAAACTTTTGCAAGTCATGCATGATCCATGTGGCCCTTTGTTTGCCCTGGAGGCAGCCCTGTCCTACAAACCCACCACCCGCTGCCTCCAGCCGGGCTCCTGGTGGCCCATATAGGCCACCCACCATCCTCACTGTCCCCTACATCCCGCACCCATCTCCTACCTGGTCCACAAGGCCCGGCCCAGTAACCAAGAGGTGACAGCGGCAATGGAGGTGAGGCTGCCAGCCAGCGTCACGATGGCCCCCTGGGGCGGCTGTCCTGCGAGGGAGGGCGGTGGTTGAGCTGGCCCCCCTTCTCAGCACCCTTCCCTGCTCTTGGCCAAGGCGAGGCGGAGCTCTTCCACCTCCCACTGCTGCCCGTCTGGGAACCAAGGGGCCCTCTCACCGGGGGGCACCAGCTTGAAGGGGCTGGACTGGACACTGAGGTCATTTTCAGCCTGGCACTGGAGCCAGGTGGACGTGTTGGGAAGGGCGAAGGAGAAGTCGGCAGGCTGCCCATAGCTCGGTCTCTGCTGCATGTGGACGGACCCGTCCTTCCCCACCAGGCGGTAGGTGATGGGTGGGCTGCCTGAGGACACCCGGCAGGAAATCTCTACCCTGGGGCCGGATCCTCTGTCCAGCACGGTGAAGGTAGCCTGCAGCTGGGACACGGGCTCTGGTAGGGTGGAAGAGGTTAGCACAGGCGTGGCTCGGTGACTTTCACACCCTCTCCCAAGCAAATTCCCTTGTTATAAAATGCCTACTGAGCCTGGAGGCCTAACTGTTATTGCTCCCGCCTCCAAGCAGCCTTCCGGATTACCCCCTCCGTCTTGTGTCTGAGCTTCTATTCTACTTGCAGTGTGTACTACACAATTTCACATTTGGTATATTCTGGGTTGTCAGACTTACCAACTAAAAATACATACAGGATGCCCAGTTAAATTTTAATTTCAGGTAAATAATGACTATGTCCTGTGCAAAATTTATCTGGCAACCCTGTTTATATATTCTTTCAGTCTTGGCTCTTTTACTGGAATAGTTCCTTCAGAATAAGAACTGTCACTTATAAGATTCTAGATTCTAGAATCCCCCGGGGCCTTCAGCCTAATGCTGTAAATAGCCTTACGGATGAGTAACAACCACCGCCCCTTGTGCCAAACTGACCACCTACTAGAAGCTTCCGCTGAATCCTTCCCGCCCTCCAGGGGTAGGAACTATTATTATTTTTGTTTTGCAGATGAAGCAACCAGGCCCACAGAGGTTGAGTGACTTGCCCAAGACCCACAGCCTCTAAGTGTCGAGACTTGAACCCTGACCATAGGGCTCCGGACCCCAGGCCCTCCTTCACTAGGCTGGCTCCTCTCAGGGGCGGAGTCAGGGGGCCAGGGGCCCACCACTGGCCTGGGCAACATCCTCCAGCTCCCCTCCCCCCAACCACACCCCGTGCCTCCCACCAGGAAGGACACCTGAGTTAAGATCAGAGAAGAAGTGGGAAGAAGACAGGTTTTGGGGCTGGGGCGACATTCTTAATCACCAAGGCTTTATATAGGCCAGGAACCACAAACCCCACCCTCCAGTTGTAGTGAAGATTCAACTAGATAAAGCACAAAAAATGCCTACTTTATCAGAATGAGGCCAGAGCTCAACTGATGGGACCCAGGCCCGGGTCACTTCTGTCCACCCCAAAGGCCCCTGCCAGGAGATGGTGCCCTGGATCCCAGCCAGGAGCTACACTGTTCTGGGTGCAGGCCTAAGGGACCCAGAGTGGCCTTGGAGGTGAGCAACCTGTCCTGTCCCCAGCCTCCTGCCTTCTAGCCCAGACCCTGCCCCACCTCCAGCCCCCAGGGTGCACTCACTGGTCCACAGCTCCCAGTACATCTGCAGCTTGGTGCTGGCTGAATGCTCGCCCCAGGGGGAGACCGCCTTGCAGGAGTAAGTGAGCAGGTCTGGCCTGGACTTGAGCGTGATGTTGATGCTGAAGGAGGCCAGGTCTCTGGTCTTCACCACCTTCTTGGCGACCTCGGTGCCCTGACTCCCCCAGAGGGAGTAGGTGATGGGCGGGGGTGCCTGGGGTGAGTGGCACGTTATGGCCACCCTGCGGCCTCTGGGGAAAACCTCCAGGACTTTGTAGGCAATGAAGGTCTCAGGGGTGACTTCTGGCAGGTGAAAGGGTCCAAGGGGGAAGAAGGAAACCAATATTGATCAAGCACCTTAAGAAAATGCCGGTTTTGCAGTTCCTCAAAAAGTTAAAAAATTATCATATGACCTAGCAAATCCCACTTCTAGATCTCTACCAAAAGAGTGGAAAACAGGGACTGTAATGGCTACGTGTGCGCCCAGGCTCACAGCAGCACTATTCACGCTAGCCGGCAGGTGGAAGGAAGTAGCCCACGCGTCCGTCGTGGATGAATGGGTAAGTCAACCCTGGCCTGGCCACATGATGGAATAGTCCTCACCCATAAAAAGCAATGAAGTTCTGATCCATGCTTAGCACGGACGAGCCTTAGAAACATCACGTCGAGGGAGGTAAGTCAGACACAGAAGGTGAACTATCTTTGATTCCATTCACATGAAACGTCCCGAATAGGAAAATCCCGAAACAGAAAGCAGATTGCAAGTTGACAGGAGCTGGGGGAGGGGCAGATGGGGAGTGACTGCTTGTGGGTCGGGGCTTTCCTTTTGGGGTGATGAAAGGTTTTGGAACTAGATAGGGTGATGGTTGCACAACACTGTGAATGCACTAAACGCTACTGAATCGTCACTTTAAAATGGTTAATTTTGTGTTACGTGAATTTCACCCCAATTTTGAAAAGGAAGGAAGGAAGGCAAGAAGGAAGGCAGGAAGGGAGGCAGGACTCCTGGATAAAAGTCTATCTCTGGGGTTTAGATTCTTTTTGCCCAGAATATTTTCCTACAAAAATAAAATGAAATTAGGATATGAGTAGGAAGCACGGAGAAGTTTGGGACACAGGTCAGGAGAGCCGACACTGAATTCAACTTCTAGATTCAATGAGCTGGTCGACTGTAAGTGGCAGGGGAGAGGTGCTGGAGTCCTTCTTGCACATCACCATAGGCAGGAAGGTGGCCCAAGGCAGGAGACCAGAAATCTACTGTTTGTTGGCTGAACGACTCCCTCCCACAAGAAGGCAGTTACCTGGTTGCATGCTGAACTGGTATCAGAGGCCTCCTCTCAGTGCCAGACCCAGCAGGGGACCTGGGATGCAGGGGAGCTGGCCAGGCCCCGGAGAGGTCAACATCTGGTTTAAAGGGACAGTCGGAAGGAGAGGGTAGAGGGTAGGACCCAGATCAACAGGGTTGAGCTGAGCCAGAGAGAAAGAGGCCACTTGGGAAAGCAGGATTTCCAGAGAGCAGGGAGGCCCTCAAAGGAGACTGGATGCTTCCAGCACCTGGGGGATGCAGGACCAGATGCTGGAGCACCTGGGGGACGCAGGGCCGGACCCACTCTCCAGCAGCACCCTGCATTCTTCCATCAACACTGCCTCTCTGCTTGGAAGTAACTAACTGCTCTGTTTTGCAGGTGGATCCTGGAGTTGATTTGATGCAGAAGACGTTTCTAAGAGCTTCTCTTGCAGCCCATACTGAATTCTTCCAGACAGAGGTTGGGTGGGAACAAAGCTGCCCCTCAACGGGGGTTTGGAAGGGAGGCTGCATTGTGGGCAACATTCTGTGCCTGTTCAAGGAGAGTGTGTGGGGGCAGCGCTTGGGGGGCGTAGAGGAAAGGGTTGATGAAATCGAAATACCATGTGCCTCATGCATCACCCTTGCCCTGCTGGGTGGGCACACTGGCTCTGGAAACCACACTGCCATCAGAAAACTGCTCACGGAGCAGAGAACTGGAAACAACTAGAAAGTGCTTCCTTCAGAGACATTTCCTAGGAATCCTAAAGGTTCTGACCACTAAGCATATTTCTTTCTAGACCAGTGGTTCTTGGCCAGGGGTGGTTTTGGTTTTGCTTCCAAGGGACCTTTGTGTCTGGAAGCATTTTTGGTTGCCATGAATGGGGGGTGCTCCTGGTATCTAGTAGGTAGAGGCCAGGGATGTCACTAAAATATCCAATAACGCACAGGACAGCCCCATAACGGAATCGTCCAGTTCCGATGTCAAAAGTGTCGAGGTTGAGAAACCATGGTCTTGACAACCACCAGCAGCCTTCCAGAATCAGATTTCTAGCCCTGCCCAGGGCTGCACACACACCAACAAATGTTTTCTCATCTGTTCCTCTTTCTCAACGGCATGAGAACCCCCATAGTTTAGTACTTTTTTTTTTTTTTTCCCAAACAGGCTTTCACACCAAGTCTTGGATTTGAAGTAAATAAAGCCCTACGGAGCGTCCAGTGTGGTCTCTGGGGCGCTATTTTGCACACTGCCAACAGTAATTTTGTGGGTGCAACCTGGGGCCAAAGGGCCAGCTCCTCACTGCCCAGATGCTCTTGGGGCCCGAATCTCCCTCCACAGGGGAAATGGGGGCTCAGGGTGTTCAGTGTGATGACATTTTTCTTCACTCCCTTCATGGAGGGAAATGACTAATAAAAGTTAAAAGAAAAAGCTGGGTTGCTTTGGTTTCCATTTTGAGGGCCAATAATAGAAGCTTGATTTACATAAACTCACAGACCAGAGTCACTTCTGACTGCACTAGGCCGCAGGGCATTCACTTTATATTCTAACAAGACTGGTGTGGTCTTTGTTGATCGTTTAGTTTATGCATTTAACCCAGCAATAATGAGAGGGCTGGCATTCAATTAAAAATTCATCATGTGCATTAGAGCATTGGAGGATGGGACGGCACACTCAGTGTGATGAAGAGACAGGCCCACGCTCAGACCGGAAGCTGAGCCAAGCTGGGCTGGGCTGAGTGGGTGGCCACGCAGAGCCTCCTTCTGTTGCTAAGGAGAGAAGGAAGCCCCTTGGGGTGAATGCGGGGACCTCGGAGCTGCCGCCCCAAGGCTCAGAGGCCCTTCAGGATCGCCCCCGCCTGTCTCCAGGCTTGTGTCTGTGATAACTAGAGGCTTAGAGATCTGAGTCCCAACCCTAGAGATCCAATGTATTAGACCTAAGGGGGGGTGGGCGTTGTTCCGGGATCTGATTTTGAACAAGCAGCCCACGTGTTGAGGGTTGAATTATGTCTTCCAAAAAAGATATGGTCAAGCCCTATCGCCCGGGTCCTGTGAATGGGGCCTTATTTGGAAATAGGGTCTTTACAGATGCACTCTGGGGATCCGTGGTGGATTAGCGTGGCCCTACTAAGAGGAGAGACAGAGACGCACACGCACGCAGGGAGAGGCCACATGAAGAGGCAGGCAGAGGTTGGAGGGATGCTGTCACCAGCCATGAACTCCAAGGACTGCCAGGAGCCACCGGAAGCCAGGAGAGAGGAGACCTGGGTCAGCTTCTCCCTGCCGACACCCCCATCTCGGACCTCTAGCCTCCAAAACTAGGAGAGAATGACTTGTTGTTATTGTAAACCCCCCAGTGTGTGGTAATTCCTTACGGCAGTCCCAGGAAGTTACGACAGCACCCCCTCCAAGGGGTTCTTCTGAACATCGCTGAGAAACCACACAGGTTTTAGGAATACATGGAGGACAATCCGTCAAGGTTCCTTTGCTCGCTCTCAGGGGGACGATCTAGTTTGAAACCGTGCTTCATCCAGATATCCCCCCTCTGAGTGAGAACACTCTTGTGCGTTCATGGCAGCCCCACAGGATGCCCCAGGCCCCCAGGTCATCCTCCCTGCCCTGCCCCACCTCTTAGGAGGCTCTGCACATCCACCATCACCCCACCACCTCCCCAACCTTTCCGACCCTGGCATCCTCCCGTGGAGCCCTCAGGAACGTAGGCTCAGTTGGCACTCCGACACCTCACCGACGCCTATGGGAACCAGCCTCCCCCGCACCCAGGGCAGGCCCTACCCTGCGGTTGTCTCAGATGATAGGGTCCCCACAGCCTCCCCAGCACTGACCTGGGAGGACAGGGGTGGATATCCTCTTGGCATTTCTGGACTATTCTCCCTCCTCCCTCCCTAAACACCAGGCTTGAACCTCATGTCTTCAGATGTATTCTACCCTGCTCCCCCGGGGTTAGTTACCTAGAAACACGCATCATTCCTTGAAGATTCCTGCCCCCCGTTCCTACCACTCTCAATACCACACCGGCCACAATGCCTGGGGATTTCGAAATACATAGAGATCGTCTTTCCAACACCCTGGCCCTTCAGTTCCTCAACTTCCCATCTCTTGTGCCCCACTTCTTGCCCCCACGGGAGTGTTTAGCTGCATAATATTCCATGGTAAGGCTGCACTTTATTTGGTCACTCCTTTGAGTTGCTCAGGCCAAAAACTTTGGGATCATCTTCTCTGGCTCTGTCTTTCCCGTCCCATCCTCCCAGCACACGCTGCTGGCCTGACCTTCAGGATATATCTTGATCACTTCTCCCGGGGGCTCTGGCTATCACCCAATCTCTCCTCTGGATCCCAGGAACAGCCCGATGGCTCCCTGGGATTCTACCCATGGTCCCCATCCTCCGTCTCTTCTCAACACAGCAGCCTTGAAGGGCAAACCAGACCTTGGCTTCCATGAAAACCCCACCCCCTGTAGCGACGTCCACCAAGCACTCCCTACTCAACCCTCCTCCCCATCGAGCTCTCCCCTCCCCACTGCTTCCTGCAGTCAGCATTCAGGCCTCCCAGGCTTTACTGGCTCCTTTGTGTCCCTGCTTGGGTGTCCCCTTCTCAGTGACAATCTCCCAACACATGCTGACCCTCCCCATCCCCCTGTGTTCCCTTCCATTCCTCCCTGCTTGCTTCTCTCTAGGACTTACTGGGTTCCAACACACTGTGGAAGGCGCTTATTGTCCCTATCATCTGTCATCTGTCTCCCCACCCCCGTAGCCCCGCCGGAATGTAAGCTATGGGAAGGTGGGGATCTTTGTTTTTTTCTGCACCCTGTGGATCCATCTTGGGGCCTAGAACAGTGCCAGGCACCAAACAGGTGCTCCTACAGTCTCTGTTGAACGAATGAATGATTTCCCAGCTGGCCTCTCCGGAGTTTAGTTAGCAAGGCTTGTTGGGCAAGAGTCTGAGCAGAAGTCAGGGGCGGAGGGGGGCCCACCAGCCCTGGCCAGGTGCTTCTCGAAACGGGAACGCAAATGTCTGCCGCCTCCAGCCGCTCTCTTTTTAGCAGAAACACCAGGACTGACGTGTTTGTTTTTAAAGCAAATGAGGAAATGATAATTTTGCTTGTGCCGCATTCAAGCGAGACCCACCCTTCAGTGGAATAGAGACAGATGCCAGCTCTGTGACCCGGTGGCCCCGGCGAGGTGATGGTGGAGACAAGTCAGGGGGGAACACCACCCCGCAGCCTGGTGGAGAGGAGGAGGTAACCCACCACCCTGACCTTAAGGGTCACAGGGCTAGAAATGGGGGTGGGGCTGTGGTAGGGGGAGAGCTGGAGAAGGCGGGGAGGAGGCAGGCATGGAGGAGGGACCAGGAGCGTCCCCTCCCCCTGGCTCTGTACCACCCCCTGGTGGAGAAGGGGCCCCGCGCCCTCCAGCTGCCTCTGAGAGTAAGCCAGACTCCGTTTGCAGGACCTCTGGGGAAGCCTGGACTTCCTCGGCCCCAGTGCCCCGCCGGGTGCCCCCAGCCCTCACTGGAATCACACCCACCCGGCAGATCTGCTCCAGATTGGGCACCCGGGGTAGATTGACTGGGATGTACCTGCCCAGGGACACGCTCTCGGCTCCCCTTCCTCCCCCCTCCGGAGCCCAGCTGGAAGCCAGCTCTCTCCTTGCCCCAAGTCCCCTGGAGGTCCCCCACTGGCCTGCCCTCCTGCTCCTCTCCATGCCCTCAAGGGCCCTGCAGGGGTTGAGGCCAAGTTCCAGAATTGTCCATCTGTCCACCACCAGACACCCGCACACCATCAGCAACCTCCGCCAGCCACGGCACCCACCACGGCACTCACCACGGCACCCGCCGTCTCCCTCAAGCGTGCTGGGCTACTCACCTACCTCCTGCTGCGCGGAGAAGCCGCTGGTGCCTGGAAGCAGGGGAGGGTGTGAAGGGAGTAAGCAGGGAGCCCAGGGTGGAGGGGAGGCTGGAGACCACCCAGAGAGCCTCCTGCCAAGGACAGAAGGGAGACCTAGGACTCAACAAGTGTCTCCGCTCGCAGAAGCTCTTTTGAGACCACAACATTCAGCATCATCAGCCGTTTTGTGGCTGAGTAAATAGTGGGCCCAGCACAGTGAAGCAATCACTGGGCCACATTGTGCAGTAAGGGGCTGGTCTCAAGCCCACATCTCTCCCTCTCTGTCCTCGTGCTTCTGGAAGTGTCTGTGCCTCCAAGTCCCTCTCCTATGCTCCCTGGCATCCCTGCACCCTCAGCCTGCTTCCCCAAGGCCCTGGCGGTGGTCCCTCCTGCCCCCAGCGATGTCACCATTAGCTCACCCAGCATGGCCAAGCAGAACAGCAGAAGGAGACTCATGCCTCTGCTGGGGTAAGGGCCCTCTGCTCAGGCTTGCAAGAGCTCCCTCAGCAGGGCCACCTCCACTCTGGGGCCCCTGGGATGCTCCTAGGGTGGGTGCCTGCAGCAGGGAGATAACCCGGAGGCCACGGCGCCCCATGGCCTCGGCAACCAGGGCTGGGCTCAGAACAGCTAGGCCCCCACACCCTCTGGGGGGATTAGGAGGCCCCTGGGCCTTGGGGCCAACCAGGGCTTACACTCAGCCACCACTGCTGAGCTGTAGTGGGTTTGTTTGGGAGGAAGATGCCCGCGTCCTAAGCCCTGGAATATGTATGTTACCTGGCAAGGGAGTGTTAAGGTTGCTGATCTTCTGATTTTGAGATAGGATCCTTATTCTGGACTATTGGGATGGGCCTGTTATCACAAGGGTCCTTCCCAACCCCCCAGGGGAGTCTGACATACACGCAGGAGACCTGCGGGGCTGGACCTGTTAGAGAAGCAGGCAGGAGAGGCCACCTCTGCCCATCTCACACTGGTTCATTAGTGACCACCTATTGGGCACCTGCTGGGTGGCTGGCAGTGGGCTCGGCCCCCAAATTAAAGCTCAGACCAGATGAGGTCCCCGGTCACCCCAGGAGCGTGATACAGGGGGGAAGCTCAGAGAGGGGAGGGGTTTTTCCTCATGCCCATGGATAGGGGTCATTCCCCAGGATCTGAACCCAATTCCAGCTAGAGCAGAAGGAGCCCAGCCCACATCACGTATGGTGGCATGGCCTTTTCAGCAGTCTCCAGCAGAGCTCACTGGATCTGGGGAGAAGGAAGGGTGGAGGGAGCCAGGAAGCTCTGAGAACACTAAAGCCAGACCTGGGCGGGACCCCTCAGGGCTGGGGGCTCAGGGCAGCCTGGAGCCCAGAGAGAATGGAAGGAGCCGGTGAGGTGTGGGCCAGGACCCAGCCAGCCCCACAGCTGACCCCTGGCACCTGCCTGCCCCAGGCAGCTGGGCTCCTCCCAAGCCAAGCCCAAGGCTGCTGGACAGGGTCACTTAGCTTGTGCAGAAAACGCCCATTTGGGCTGCCTTCCTCAGGGAAGATGGCCCACCCCCAGGGATCCATTTGCTTCCATTGGGGGCTGTTCTCTCCTGCAGAGCTCCACGGGTGGACTACACACCCACCCCCTGCACAGCCCAGGAATGAGCACCTGACCCAAGGAAGGCACAAACAGCCTTGCCCTCGGGTACCCTTGGACCTCCTCAGGGAAAGCCGCGGAGGCCCGAGAGGTCTGGGCATGGTGGGAAGCTGGTCTAGCAGATGACCTGCCCACCTGGGAGCAGTAGCAGGGATGATAGGGAGTGGGGAATGGGGCAGCCGGAGCCTGGGGGCTGATGTCCCAGAGCTCACCTGGGGACTAGATTCGTCAGTTGCCTTGGTGGTCCTCCGTCTGCCCTGCAGGCAAGAATCAGCATCTGTCACTTGCCACCCTGAGTCCTGACTCACGCCCTGGGGGTGTGCCCTATGGACCCACCTGCCTCTGTGCATGTGGGGAGCGAGCATTCTCTCTTAGTTTCGTAGACAAATTCTCTTCCAAACAGTCTGTCCTCGCTCTGCTGAAGTGGTTGGGGGAAGGAACTGAAGGAACTGAGGATGGAAGAGGGACAGAGAAATCGTCTAGCCTGCTCCAATCCGTCTCCAAACACTTGTGGTTTTTTTCCTCCATGTTGTGCTCAGGGGATGAAGTTTGAGCTCAGGCGGCTCCTGAGAAGCCTCCTCCTTCCATCAGTGTATTTGCGGAGCAGGTCAGAGGAGAGCGTGGTGGGCCGACTCGAGAGACATTTCCCCTAGGCTTTCATGGGGGATGCCCGCCCCAGCGACCACCTGTGTGCCATCAGACTGGAGTGTTTGCAGAGGAGGCTGGTTCTCCTCTGCATGTAGGACAGGACTCATGAGGACCCAGGTCACCTAGATTGTATGAGGTTGGGGCCATAAGAAAGCCTCAGTGCCTCAAGGCACGGGTCAGGACACTTGATAAGTAATTGCTCATTTAATCCTCACAGCCACTCAGAGGAGGGTGGTGTCAGCCCCACGTTTCAGCCAAGCAAACAGGCCCAGAGTTTGATTTCCCCAAGCCTCCCCAAGCTTGTCTTCTCCCGGTGTTGCACTCGGCTGGTTCTCAGTGAATGTCTGCCGAAGGCATGAGAAGGCGACCGGAAAAGGGCCTTGGTGTCCAGTGCAGCCTTCTACTGCTTGGGCACCATCGGCAGGCCCCTGGGGGCTCATTACAAGACAGCGCTGGGCCTCACCCTAACAGTTTCTGTGTCAGGAGCCCCCGGGGGGTGGGGGCCGCTGAGAATCCGCATTCCTGCCAAGCTGCCTGCTGATGCTACGGCTGCAGGTCGGGGCCACACGTTGGCCCTAAGCCGCTTGCTAACAGTATGTGTCACTTTCACCAGGGACGGGCGGTGGCCCTCGGCTGATTGAGCTCATGCACTTGTTGACAGACTGACAGGTCATGTGACACTGGGTGAGTGAGAGAGGACAGCCACGGGGGGGGGGGGGGGGGGCGGGACCAGCCAAGCCTTCAAGGCCCCCGTGAAGGCCTGAGGGCTTGAGGCCCAGCTGCTCCCAGGCTGGGAATCCTGCCAGGCGCCAGGCCCCTGGTGGAAGGAGGGGCTTTGCGAGCATGTCGTGGGGTTTCTCCTGGCCCTCCCTCCCGACAGTTCTTTAGGCCAGCGTTCTCAGCCCTGGCTGCCGGGGAGAGTCACCTGGCAGCTTTAGAGAGTCCCAATGCCTGGCTGCTGGCTGCACCTGGGCCAAGCATGTCAGCAGCCTTGGCACAGGGCCAGTCCTCTAAGGCTGAGAGCCACTGCAGAGGCAGGGGCCCCGAGGCCCTGGGCTGCATCCCCGCCCGCTGGCTCCACCCCCTTCCCAGGCCGACACTTGGTGTGTGTCTCAGTGCGGGTCTGTACATGCCCAGCAGCCTCCCGGGGCGCCTTCTTACCCACCACTCTTAAAGGCTGGCTGAACATGGCGGCGGGGGTGAGGGTGCACAGGGAGGGCTGGCGACAGGCCTGCAGAAGGTGTGGCCAAGGGGCCTCTGACCCGGGTTCCTGAGGGGGCCCACTTTGTTGATGTGGGGTCCTGGGCTGGAACGGACCATGAGGCATCCTGCCAGGGAGAGGCTGGCCCTGGACCCTCTGTTCCTCGGACTCAAGGAAGCCCTGGAAGGTCCTGGGTCAGGGTCAGGAATGCTCCGTGCTGGAGCCGAGTTCAAGTGTCAGCTCTGTTGCTAGCCGACTCAGGCTTGTGGGGCTCACTGGTCTCACAGTGGAGAAGGGGAAGCAGGAGGCTGTGGGGCCCCCCGTGCCCTCAGAGCACAGCAAGCCCCCAGCGCAGGTTTGCTCAACTGTGGCCAGGCCTTGCCCTTCCCGCAGATGTTGCAGTGGTGCTCCCCACAGTGGGAGCACTTCTGAACACCGCCCCCCCCACCCCCCCGTGGATGTGTATTTATGAATTGCATTCAGGGGTTACTCTACTCATATATTATGTATATTATAAAACATTCAACAAAAACAGAAACTTTACAGGACTGAGGTAAAAATATAAATACAACTTCCCATATTTTCTTCCTGCTGCCCCTGGGCTCTCCCCCGTCCTGCTGGAGGGCCCACTGAGAGCGACGGTCACCAGGGGCAGGAGCTTGGGGCCCGGGGCACTCTGGTGCGGGGGAGGTAGATCGGGCCCTGGGGAGGCTCCGGGAGGAAGCCGGGGTGGGTGCTACAGCTCTGAGCCGCTGGGGAAGCGGAATCTAGGGGCGGGGACCGGGGCACCGCCTGGCCTGGCGGGATCCTCGAGACAAGGTCCCGGCCTGGGGACCCTGGGGCCCGGGGAGCCGGGGCACGGGAATCCAGGGCAGAAGGACCGCGGGCGCGAAGCTCTGGAGTGAGGGGACTCGGGCCCCACAGAACCGCCGGAGCCCGGCTCCGGTAGCAGCCGCGACAGGTCCTCCACCAGGTGCCACTTCTCCTGGACTTGCTGTGGGGACGGGGTGGGGAGCGAGCGACCGGTTACGAGCGGCGCCTCCTCCCAAGAGCCGGCCGCAGCTCCGCGGTCCGCCGTTCCGGGTCCCCTGCCAGGCCCCCGCCCGAGGCCCCGCCCAGCACAAGCCGCGCCCCCAACCAGAGGCCACGCCCCACAACGAGGCCCCGCCCCGCCACGGTTCCGCCTCCAGCCGGCCCTCAGGTCCCGCCCCAGCCAAGCCAAAGACCACGCCCCTCCCTCAAGAGTCCCGCCCCCAGAATAGGCCACGCCCCGTCAGGGTTCCAGCCCCGCCCGGTCCGAGACCACGCCCCCACCAGGGGCCTGCCCACGCCCGCCACCTAGAGCCGGAGTTCGAATGTCAGGTCTGCTGCTAGTTGATGCGGGTGATGCTCCCGCTGTAGCATCCTATCAACTACACACCGTGTCCCAAGCCTAAGGCCATACTCCCGTCACGTGGCTCCCAGCCTGAGGCCACACTCCAGGGCGAGGTCTGGCCCCTCCCCAGCCCAGCGGACACTCACCCACACCAGCTGCTTCCGGAGCCCCTGGATGGCCCTCGCATTGGCCTGGGACTGGGAGACGCAAACCGTCAGGACAAGGCTGTGGACAGACAGGGATCCAAGGTCAGTCATCCCTGGATGGCAGGCGCCTCCCCCTCCTTTCTCTCTCCCCACCTCAGTTTCTTCGAAATGCCTCCTGGGGTTCTTCTCTCTGCAGACCCCTTTATCTCTCCTCTCCTTGCTCCGCGGGCAGCCCCTCTCCTCCCCAGGACAGGTTTTCAGTGTGTCTGCAGGAGGCACTGTGTTTCCCCCTTGATCATATATAGTACCTACTTTACAGGTGACATGCTGAGGGCGCTACCCAGGGCTACCTGTCTTTGGGCCCATGCCCCGTCCTCTGGGACCCTGCCTCCTGCCTGTCCTTGTCTGGCCCCCATGAGATCCCATGAGACTGCCTGGGGGTGCCCATCGAAGGAAGGACCCCCTCCCAGGTGTGCCCTCCCTTGGCCCATGCTGCCCTGAGAGGCACCTGAGCAGGATGAGGAAGGGGAAGCTGAAGGCATGGGAGGCGAGGTAGTGGAGGACGCGCTGGCCAGGGGGCGAGAGCCGGAGGGCCACCAGCTCTGGGACCACCTGCCAGGGGGCCGAGTAGTTGGTGAAGAGGCCACAGTCCCAGGAGGAGTGGATGCTGGGTAGAGACAGCCAGAGTGGGGCTGGTGTCAGGGCCCCAGGTGAGGAGCTCCCTGCCCACCAGCTGCAGGCGCCTCTGCGGCCCTCACCTGCTGACCACATAGCCCAGGGGCATGACGGCCAGGAGCAGGCCCAGGATGAGCACCAGCTGGAAGAAGAAGGTGGAGCTGGAGGCGCGGAATCGCCGAGGAGAGGCCTTGGAGTTCCTCGTGAGGGTGTACTGGGGGCAAACGGCACATGGGGGTCGTTAGCCAGTTCTCAGATGCCAAGGAGCCCGAGGTCCAGGGAAGTGACGCTGAGGGGGCGGGCAGAAGCAGGACGTGAGACCTGCCTGGCTGATGGGGACGCCACGTGCCCACGCAGGTGCACTGGGCCCCTCCCAGCCCGCGAGCGCTCACCTTCTTGATGTAGAAGGTGAGGAAGATGAAGACGCTGTTGAGCAGGGGCAGCAGGGGGCAGTAGAAGAGGCCCATCCAGGTGATGGTCTGCCCCGCCACAATGTCCAGGACATTCTTGGGCACCAGGAATTCTTCCCGGTCCAGCCAGGCCCAGAACGGGCCCGAGAACCGCTCCACCAGCAGCCTGGGGGCGGGGAGTGTGCCGGCACCCACATCAGTCACGACCACTGACCACCCCACACTCACTCACACAGAGACACGTGGGAAGAACTGCTCACCCTTGGCCGTGGCCAGCGGCCACCCCCAGACAAGCCCCGTTTTCCCCACCGTGGGGGGGCCCCATGTCTCACCTCCTAGGCAGGCTGACAAAGAAGGCAAAGGCCACCGTGAGAAGGAAGTTGAAGATGCTCAGCTTGTACAGCTCTTCCCCGACCGCGTTCTCCCAGCACTGGAGCGGGGGGGGGGGGGGGGGGGGGGGGGGGGGGGGGGACCTGTCACCCCAGTCCCCAGCTGCCCCTTACCCACCCACTGGGGGCCTCTGTGGTGTAGGAGCCTGGCCTGGACCTGATATGATTGCTAAGTTAGAACCCGGGCCTCCGGGGTGAGATCTGAGCAGGGAAACCCCACAGCCAGCGCATCGTGTGCTGTGAACGGCGCCCCCTGGAGGTTTGCTGCTCTCGCGCAAAGGTGAGACTGGAGAGGGACAGGAGGGACAGGCTTTGATGGAGCCACCAGCCACCTGGTAATCACAGGCGTTGTAGCCGTAGGACACACAGCTGGTCTTGTTCGTGCCAAGGCACAGCACGGTCTGGCCCAGAGAGAAGGAGAACATTCCCAGGCTGGCCAGCTTCAGCACGACGCACCTGGGGGGCGGGACGGTGTCAGGGGGAGGGGCTCAGGTGCACGGGCGCATTCCAGCCACGGTACATGTGTGGCCGAGCTCTCTCTGAGATCATGTCTCTTCTGGGTCCAGCCCCCTCTAAATCCAGAGCCCAGCCTCCTTCCAACCTGCTCTGTCCGTGGCAATCTTTCCCAAAGTGTGTTCCCCAGAATCTTGGTCTCCAGATGATTCACGAGAGAAGGGTTCTGTTTTTTAAATCAGTTTGGCGAACACTGTGGAGTCCAGCTACCCTCCCCCACCCACTCAGTTTGGAGTTTCGCAGGCACATATGGGCCTTTCATATTCTCATAGCAGGGGAGATCTTTCCTCTCCCGCCTATTAACGCCCTAGCCCACTCACACCTTCTCATGTGTCACACACATGAGCATCACCACTAAATAATGCAGCACTGGACCACACAGGTAGGATGGCTTACCCCCAAACTGTCACATGCCCATTATATCTAAGTGTGGACTTTCAGTGATGACAGGCAACAGAAGTCTGCCTGGGAACGGTGGGTCTTCTGTTGAGGGAGCCTGGGAGGCAAAGTGGTGGGAGGGCCTTGATTTTTTAAATCTTTCATCCTTTGGAGCATTTTGAACTTTTTACCATGTGCATGTGTTACTACCTGCTCCCAAAATAAAGCTTCAAACCACAGTCAACCTTGCAGGAAAGCTGAATGGACTCCAACAGCTTCTGCACTAGGGAAGCAGAAGGGAAGGCAGACAACCAAGTGGGGGGGGCGTGGCAGACAGAAAAGCAGAGCTGGGGTTCACGGGGGCGGGGGAGCTCAGAGAGGGGCTTCGGGTCCAAGGCAGGATCCTGGTCCTGAGAGGGGCAGAGCAGAGCATGGGGCTGGAGGAGGGCTTGCACGTGAACACACATCCAGCAGGCATAGTGAGCTTGCCTTTGGCTGAGGCATTGACCCCTAAGAGCCTCAGTTTCCTCATCTGTCAAATGGGGCTGAGGATGGTCCCCACTTCACAGGTCATGTGAAGGTTGTCAAGGGCTGTAAACCCTTGGGGCGTATGGGAGCTGGGTGCCTGCCATACTCCTGGTTTCCCTGTGTGCGGAGCTGGCTCCCAACCCCCTCTGGCTGTTTTGTCACTGGCCCCTCTGAATGGCTGGTGCGTGGCGCGGGCTGCTGGCTGGCTTTGGATGGAAGGTACCGGAAAACCTGAGATGGTGTTTTCTGGAAGTTCCTGCATGCCCTCCCTTGCTCAGGCGCCCTGGTACCTGGTAATGGCCCAGATGGACAGCAGGACACAGCACCCTCCTTACCTGACCCTCCACATGCTGTCCCACCCGTCACCCCCTATGGTGGCACTCACCAGATGAGGGCGAGGTTGACCTCCGTGTTGGGAGGGTAGTTCTCCAGCTGGATGAGGAAAACAAAGAGCAGGGGCCCCAGAAAGTTGACCAGGGCGATGACCCCAGGGGGCAGGTACTGGAGCAGCACAAACAGGGACTCCTGTAGGGGAAAAGCAGGTAAGGGGGTCCCCAGGGGCTGGAGGGCCCCCAGCAGTACCCTCATGCCCTATAGCCCCCTCAAGTGTCCCCCTGGTGCAGGCCTGCCATCAGGAAGCCCACGGACTATTCCAGAGGCAGCATGGTGGTTGGGGGATATCACAGGTAGAGGCGGTCTGGCCGGTCATGACCTTAGGCAAATTGCGTCAACCTCTCTGAGCCTCAGCTTGCTCATCTGCCAAGTGGGACCATCCTGTCTCCTGCCAGAGTTCTGGCCAGGATTAAATGAATACATGTCCATGGCCTGGCACCTCTTTGTTGTCCTGCGAGTACTTGGTGGCCCAGAAGATGGCACTGATGGCTCCAGCCACCAGGAGCCCGATGAGGACATTGACCCGCAGGTAGGTGAGCAGGTGGCAGGCCCTCTGGGTCCGGGTCTCCTGCTGCATCAGCAGCAGCCGACGCCTTTCCTCCAGCTCCACCTGTCACGGGGGTGGGGACACAGACGCTCAGGGCCGGCCCTGGCCGGCAGGGTGCTGCGTGGAGGGGGGGTAGGGGGTGGTCAGGTCCAGGTCAGTGTTCATGGGGAGACAGGCTGCCAGGATCCAGGCAAGGCTGGTGTGACCCTGGGGCAGGTGCGCGCACACTCCCAAACCACACCCACTCACACGCATAGTCACACATGCTCGTCCACGCATCCACGTGCACACACCGGACCCTCGCACACACCTTGAACTCGTTGCTGATCTCATGCTTCTTGATGGTGGCTGCTTCCTGTCCCCGGATACAGAAGTCCCAGGAGGAGAACACTTTGACACTGACGGGCGACTTGTAGTCTTGGCCCAGAAACAGCCTCTGTGGCAGCCCCTTCACCATCCTGGAGGGAGCAGGAGGTCGGGGCCCATGGGGGAGGGGCCTCCGCCTTGGCTCCGGTCTGGGGTGGGAAGCCCCTGATGGCCCCGGGTGCAGGCTTGGGTCAGGAGTGGGGGTACAGGGGCGGTGTCCCTGAGCCCTGCAGCTGGGGACACACCGCCCAGGCCCTGAAACCACCGATGAGCCTGCCTGAACAGAGGCCAGGGCCCTCCTGCTACTTTGGGGGTGCCATGCCAAGGGAGGGGTGACCAGGCGCCCCGCTCTCACCGCTGCAGAATCCCAGAGAAGCAGAGCAGCAGGCAGGCCAGGGGGCTCAGGAGGTAGGCCAGGCGGATGCTGTACGCCGAGCTGCTCTCGGGCCCCGCCCGGTAGGCGCCATAGAAGAGGTAGGTGTTGGTGAAGGCCTGGGGATGTGGACGATGATAACCGGGTCATGCGGGCTGTGTGCTAAGTGCTTCCCATGTCTTCACTCTCTAACTCTCACAGAATCCTCATCAGGGAGGGAGGGAGAGCATCCCCCTGTCACAGTCCCAGAGCAGTTAGCAACTTGCCCAAGGCCGCACAGCTTTGAGGAAGAGACAGGACTGGAATACAGGAGTTTGCATAGCAACCACTCAGTGGCTTCCAGAGATGAGGGTGGGGTGGTGCTTATCCCACAGGCCCTGACACTTTTCCCCTCTGACCTTTGCACCCCCACCCCAGCTGGGTCCTGAGGGCCATGCACAGATGACCATGGCCCTGGGCTGTGCATACTGGCCTCAACCTCTCTCTGACCCCATCACTGTCCCTGCCAGCCCATTTATGTAAAACTGTTCCCCTCAAAGCCAAAATGTCTTTGGAGGGATGGGGGTCCTCTGAGACTGCGGTCCCCTGGGGCCAGGTCTCCAGGTCCTCCAGCCCTCCTGGTGCAGAGCCAAGACGGAGCCCACTTACCCTGCCGGTTAAAACATTCCAAAGTTGATTGTGGAATCTGGGAACACCAGTCTGGGGCTGGAGGCTACCAGGGCACTGGAGGGCTGTCGGGAGGGAGAGGGGACCAGTAGGGAAGGGACCCCAAGGCATTGGTGAGGCTCTGTCCCTATCTACTCCATAGCACCCCCCCCATCCTGGGGCGGTCTGAGCAGGGCCCTGAAGAGGTGTCAGGCATGCACAAGGCACGGTCAGGGAGAGTACCCGGGGTGGACCCAAGCAGGACGATGCCCAGGATTGGGACACAGAGGGTCAGGGCTGTCCCAACATTCTGAGCCCTGGACCAGCCCCTCAGGGTCCTCAGGGTGCAGGTGCGCGCTCCGGGACTTTATTCCCTTGGTGGGCTGGGCACTCACTGAAGTTAAGGGAGGGGCCTGTGTCGGGGGGGCGGAGCCAGACCAGGGGCACCAGGACGAAGCCGGCAGTGAGAAGCAGGGTCAGAAGGTTGAGCAGCAGCAGGAAGCGAAGGAAGGTGAAGTAGGACTGGATTCCGGTGCCAAAGAGGCCTATGAGGAGAGCAGCAGGTCCTTCAGAGCCGCACCAGCCAGGAGCGCAGCTGAGAATCCGAGGGCGACCAACCTAGCAGGGTGGGGGTGACCAGGCCTGCCTGGACCTCGGATCAACGGCCGAGTCCGGGAGGCTCCCCAGCAGTACCTCTGAGAGCCACCAGGGGGTGCTGTCATCTGCCTAGTTTTGCGCCCCGGCTCTGGGCCAAACGGGGGCGTGAAAGGATGGGGGGCGTTGTTTGGTGGTGGGGGGGGTGTTTGGTGGGGGCGGAAGGGACAATGGCAAGCGGGATGGTGGCCTCGGGTCTCTAAACCGGACATTGAGACTCCAGAGAGGGGAGGGGGGAGGTGGGGGTGCGGGTCCTACCCCCTATCTCGTAGAGAGCCCCTTCCCAGAGCCCAAAGCCCCGGGCCAGCCGCTGCGCCGCCTCCCCTAGGCGCCGTCCCGCAATCTGCCGCCTGCTCCGCCATCGCTGCCAGCAAGAGGTCTTCACCCCCTCGGGCTCCCGCAGCTGCCTGGGATGGGGTGGTGACGGGGGCGGCCTTGAGTCACCCACTGTGCCCACCAGGCCAGGCAGAGCAATGCCAAGGGCCAGAGGAGCCTTCCCACTGCGGGTGACTTCCACCCCATCCAACAGGTGCATCCTGTCGGTGCTCCACCCACCCCCACCATCTGGCCCCCACCGTGCCCGCCCTGGGGAACCCACCGGATGAGGCGCTTGTCCACCATGGCATAGGGCAGCTCCCGCACCAGGGCCTGGGAGGACCACAGCCGCTCCAACTCCTGCTCCCATAGCTCCTCGGCCCCTGGCTCAGGTTCTGGCGCCACGAGGGCCTGGCCGGACGGCACTGACCCCTGCCTCAGCATCTCTGCCATGGGGTTGGGGTTGGGGGCGCTGGGCTACAATCCCCCACCTCCTAGAAGGGACGTGGGGGTGCCTGCTGGGTGAGCTTCAGGCTCTTGGCCCTGGCACAGCCAGAGATGAAGAGAGAGAATTCAGTTGGAGCAGATCTGGACTGGGTCCCCGTCCACATCTCAAAGCAACACACTGCCAGAGGCCTCAGTTTCCCTGTTTGTCAATGGGGAGAAAGGTCCAAAGGGCATGGAAAGATGGGACTGTCCCAGACAAAGACAAAGCCAGGTGTGGCCACAGATAAGTGCGATGGGGTCCAAAGCTGCTGCACCCCAGTCACACCTGCTGCCTGTGGCCAAAGGCCTTCGGGGTCACCCCTCGGCAAGACAATTCCAGCTCTTCTCCCCTTGCTACTTCTCCCAGTGGGAACAGGCCCCTGTCCCAAACCCTGACAGTTCCTAGAATCCATATCCTGCGGGATTTGGATGTGCTGGGACCCCCTTGCGCCCGCTACCTGGGGTCCAGCCCCCAGGACTGGGTCTGCCCCGCCCCCCGGGGAACCGCAGATGAGGAGGCGTGGCTACAGCCCCCAGACTTGGGGAGGGGACCCTAGCGCGGCGGCCATAACCCCCATCCCTCAGCAGCCCCACCCCCTCGGTTCTCTCTTTCACCCCCTCGTGCTCTGCCTCTTCCCCCCACTCTGCACCCAGCTCACCTGGGGACAAGGGACCAAGTCCCCGGAGGAGCCCCCTCGTTGGACCGGCTCCCGCCGCGTCGGGCGGGACTGTGAGGGAGCCGGGGGAGGGGTCACATGACAGGAACCCCAGCTCTCCCGCCATCTCCTCCCCCCTGCACTTCTCGCCCCCACCTCGACAGCTTCCTTCGCTTTCACTGGGGCCCCCACTTCCTGCGGCGCTCGGGGCAGGCGGGCAGGTGGGGCCCGCGGGGTCGGGGTCGTCCAGGGGGTAGGAGGTGGGGGTGGGGGGTGTCCCGCCCGTCCCTCCCCGCCGCTCCTGCGTGCTCGGTCCCTTTACGCCTGGGGAGCCCGAGCTGGGGCCTGGCCGCTTATCTGCCCGTGGCAGATTGTCCTCGGGGGAGAGCGAGATAGTGACAGAATGGGTGGGCCCCATCACTTCGGGCTGCTCAGTTTCCAGAAGCCTTTGGCGTTAATCCTCAGCTTCCCGCCTGGGTCACTGGCACTTCAGGGACTTAGAGTCTGGCCTACAGTAAGGGCTCAGGAATCCGTGCCATTCGTTCCTGCTAGGCAAGATGTTTCAGAGCCATCTTGGCCGTTTCTCTCTCCTGGGATCCCCTTTCCTCCTTGCTCCCTCTCCACCTCCTTCAGGGCCCAGTCCATCCAGCTGAGTTCTGGTAGCTTCTCTGCATCCCTGCCTGGATCCCCTCATTTTCCAAGCCCCTCCTTTATGCCAGGCTCCAAGCTGGGTGCTGGTGCCCAACACACAGTGGGCTCAGAGAGTGGGGGCAGGGTGAACAGACCAGCAAAAGAATATGTCAACAGGAAGTGGCAAGGGCTCCAACAGGGTTCAATCCAGGAAGGCTTCCCACAGGAGGTGACCTGCAAGTTGGGCCAGGGTCATGCGAGTACCACATGGCTGGAGCAGGGTGTGCAGGGAGGGGCATCAGTGTGGGGAGAGGCAAGGGCTGGGCAGGCCCCGTCTTCATGCGGAGGTGCCTTGTGCCAAGATCCAGCCCGAAGTAACCCATCTGAGGACCCCACAGACAGCTGCAAAAAAAGCCCCAACGCTGACCTCTCCAACTTGGTCCAACTTCAGGTCTGCAGACCCCTTTACCGCTTGCATTACATCTTTTCATTTGGGAATCCTGGCTTTGCCCACCTGTTCAACCCTCCAGGAGGGCTCTCTCCTTCCTTTCTGCCCTCCTCCCTGCCTGCCTCTCAAGGCTTCCCCCGATCTGGACGGTCCCCGCCCCCCCCCACTGTCCAAATTCCACCCATTCTCATTCCAATCTCTGGGAGCCTCCCCTCTGACCTGCCAGGCTTTCTCAAAGCCAGGTTTCTCGTGGAGCTCCGGGGTGGACCAGACTCAAGCCCTGGCAGAGGACACCCCAAGAAGCTGATGAACGTCACCACCTGTTTGCTCATCTGTGAAGCAGGGAGTAGGTGTCCACCTCCCTGGCTTATGGGAGTAACTAAGAAACCAGCAGAGGGGACAGTCACAGTGTCAGGCTTCCCTGGGGCTTGCCCCTCCTCCCCACCTAGCACACAGGAAGTGCGCCAGAACTGTGGTCTGACCAGTGACAGAAACCACGCCCGGACCAGAGGGGGGTGATAACCCGGGTCCTGAGCCTGCTTGGGAAGTCGTTCCTCAGCAGGAGGTTGTGTGGAGGAAAGGGTTACTCAATCCAGTGTCGAAAGGCGGTGCATCAGTGGGGCTTTGCAGCAGCGGGTTCTTTTGATAATTGCCCTGGGAAATGGGCGGGTGGGGAATTATTGTCCCCATTTGAAACTTGGGGAAACTGAGTCCCACTGACACACTGGACTCAGACTGAGACTGGAGTAGACCCAGACGCTCGGCCGTCCGCACCCAGCTCAGACGGCGGGGTGAGGTGGAGACGGGGTCGGCAGTCGGCAGGGAGAGGGCAAGGTCGCCCGAGGGCGCGGGGCGCGCCGGGTCACGTGACGCCGGAGGCCCGCCACCACGTGGGCGGGGGCTGGGCGGCGCAGCTCCCTCGGGCCCCCTCAGTCCCGCGGCGGTCCCAGGTCGCCCCCTGGGCCGTCCCCCCGTCACTCCCTCCCCCTGACCCCGCGCCCCTGCCCCCAGGTGGTGGAGCCCGGACCCCGGTTCCGGGGACAGGTGAGCGGCTGGCGGGCGCGCAGGGCCCCTCCTCCCCGCGCCTCCCAGGTAAGCGGCGGGGATCGGGGTGCCGGTCCGGGCGGAGCCGCGGCCCTGGGCTTGAGGGCGGTGCCCGGGTCCCCCCGGCCCAGCCACTTCCCCTGCGGCGGCCGCCTCACCCGCTCCCCATTCCCGGGGGCCCCCGGGGCCACGGGGCGGGGAGTTCCCGCGCCAAAGGCCTGACGCCTCCCGGCCGGCCGCCCCGGCGGAGAGGGCAGTGGTGACGCCCCGGGGCCCGGCCGGGTCGCGCGGGCCGGTACCACTGGCCCGGGGCGGGGGAGCGGGAGGCTGGCGCGGAGAGGGGTCGAGGGGCGCCCGGCCCTGCGGCCGCCCCTGGGCTCCGCGGCTGGGCTGCGGCCCTTCCCGGGCCGCTGCGGCTCCCAGAGGACTCGCTGCCGGCCGGGGTGGGGTTCCCGGAGACGCGCCCCACCCTGCCCCTCCCCACCTGGCTCAGGGCGCAGGAATGGTGTGCCCCGGAAACTCTGCCGGACCTGCCCCGGCCTGGGGTCGGCTGTCCGGGCGCTGGGTGTCAGCTGGGCAGAAGTCGTAGGCAGTGCCTGGGTGAGCCCAGGTGAGCCCCTACCCCTAGGCAGGCTGCCGGATTCCAAGCCTCTGAACAGCTCCCACCTCCCCACTACCTCCCCCCGCCCCCCAAAGGGGTGTGTGGGAGAGGCTTGAGGGTCTGCGGAGGAAGGGATTCTAGCTCTGGGGACTGGATTGGGGGGCACATCATCAGCTTCACCTCCAGCTGTTTTCCCGATTCAGCCGACCCATCATCTCTCTGTTGGTCCCCCCTTCCCCCCGCCCCTGATGGAGGGAGCGGAAGGGGCTTGGATGGTGTGGGGCCTGGGTTCAGAGACTGGACGTCCTGCATGCCCCTAAGTGAGGACACTGGGCATCCTGGCCTTGCCCCAGGAGGCCCCCTTGAGCAGAGCCAACTTTTCTGAATGCTGAGATCCCCCCAGGGGGACAACAGGGTGGAGGAAGACCGAAGACAGGGCAGACGCAGGGCTGGGCCCCGGGCCACTCCCACAGGGTGAAGAGCCCAGACAAGGCTGCCCTGGTTCCAGTTGTCCCAGGCGATGGCAGAGCCCTCTGCCTGGACAAAGGCTGCACAAAGGCGGCCTGTTTAACGCCCAGGCTCCCTTCCCCCAGCCAGCTGCCCTGGCCCGCCCCTGGGGTGATGGAATGTAGGGGAGTTGGTCTCCTGAGAACTGGTGACCTTGCAGCGCCCCAGCCCAGCCCAGTGTGGAGGGCAGTGATCCCTGTTTGGGGAGGTGAGGGCCAGCAGCATTGGGTGGCGGCCCGCTGGAGGAGCCCCGCCCCCGTGGGAGGGGCTAGCCGTGGGAGGGGCTTCCTGTGAGAGGAAGTGCTCTGGGGTTACAGGGCCGGCACAGGAAGGTCTGGGAGCTTGCCCTGAACTTCTTCACCAGGAGGGCGGTGGATACCTGGGGCTGTGCCCACGGACACCCACCCCCTTCCGCCTTCCCAGGGACTGGCGCCATAGAGGAAACCGATGGGGACTGCTCAGAACCCCCTTCTTCCTGCCGCTCTCCCTCAAGCAGTGGAAGGGACTCCCTCTTGGTCCATTCTGGCATGAGGCTTATTTGGGGCCACTAACCTGACCACGTGTTTGGCAGTGGATGGGGGCAGGCAGGGGCTCAGGCGGCCTAGGCTGTGGGCACCCCCCACGGCCCCAGGGAATGGGTAGTTTGGCGGGGCACCAGGCACCGAGGGCCAACCTTGGTACACCACTCCCTGTCTCATCAGATGGGCAGCGGGAGGCTTTGGAGGCTGCGCCGGGGCTCTGAGCTGCTCTAGGTTTGCACACCGGCTGGGCGTGGGTCACAGACATGGCCCAGCCGCTGAACTTTGTCCTCAATGTTCCCGAGACCCCAGAGGACCACAGGTAAGTGCGCTGGGGCTGGGGGGGCCGGAGGGCAGAGACGTTCCCCTCCCCCCCGCCCCCTTCCTGGGAGAGGCCACCTGGACCAGGGCCTATGGAAGGGGTCCCTGCTGGGGCAGGGCTGGGGCAGCCGAATCCTGAGCTCCCGCCCCCCTCTCATCCCAGCAGCCAGGAGCCCAGCCCGTATGATGAGAGTGAAGTCCATGACTCCTTCCACCAGCTCATCCAGGAGCAGAGCCAGTGGGTGGCTGAGGAGGGGCTGGAGCTGCAGCAGAGGGAGCCGGGGGCTGGAGGCCCGGAGACCTCAGGTGAGCCCTCCCTGATGCTGTGGGCGGGGCACTGAGCCTTCCCTGCCCACTGCAGGCCTGGGGTGGGGATTGGGTGGGGGAGATGGCTGGCCAGCCATGTCTCCAGGACGCCGGACGAGTCTTTCTGCTTCCTAGGCTGTGGCCAGCACGCCCTGCCGGGGCCCGAGGATGCGCTTGCGCACAGCGCAGCCACGCTCCGCATCTTGGCCAGCATGCCCAGTCGCACTATCGGTGAGTGGGCTCCTCTAGCCTCGCCTGGGCGGCGGGGCTTTCAGACGGGGGTCTGTGCAGCGCGGGGCCGGGCCCGTCGCCCCCCAGCCTGCCGCCCGCTGCCGGGAGGCCCGGCACAGCCCCATGCGCCTCGCTGGGTTCCAAAAACGACTCCAGAGTCACAGGGATAAAAATAGGCTCTTGGGAACCCAGTGGTGCCTGAGGTCTCTTGCAAAGGGACCCCGTGGGCCCTGGGAGGGGCGGGGGCAGGGAGGCACGGCCCGGGCTGCCCCTGACCCCCCCCCCCCCCCCAGGCCGGAGCCGCGGTGCCGTCATCTGCCAGTGCTACAACCGCTCGGTGCAGCTGCGGCGCAGGGTCAGCCGGCCGGAGCTCAAGGGCGTGGGGCGCTCGGCGCGGCCCAGCCTCCGCCTCTACGACCTGGAGCTGGACCCCGCGGCCCTGCAGGAGGAGGGTGAGCCAGTGGGCCCTGCGGCCTCCTCGGTGGGGAGGAGCTCAGGCCGGCCAGACTGCGGGGGGTGGGGGGCGCAGAGCAGCGGGGGCCGGCTGGGCCGTGAAGGGTTCGGCCCGTATCAGGCAGCGCCCCTGAAATGTCCCGCACTGAGCACTCCTGTTGCACACGCTGGTCCCAGCTTTGGGCTGGGATGGTGGTGAGCGGACCAGGTCCAGCTCTCCTGCAGCTTGTTTTCTGCCCAGTGAAACAGATGGGAACCAACCAAATGGAAGAGCACATTCAAGCTCAGACGAGGGAGACTGAGGAAAGGCACGCGGCAGGACAGGGATCCAGGGAAGCTTCCTGGAGGAAGTGACACTAGAACAGAGGGGCATGTGCAAAGGCCCTGAGGTGGGAGGTGGGTGTGGAGGTGCTAGAGGGCAAGGGACAGTGTTCATAGCAGAGCCAGTGTCACGGGTCGGTCTCCAACCAGGTAACCTGTGGCGTTCAGGTGCCTGGAGCTCAGGCACTGTGCGGGGGTCCTGTCTGTGTCCTCCCCAGTTTAGTGGAGGCCCTGTGATAGGGGATGGACAGGGCAGGGAGGAGTGGGCTCTGGGCAGCTTGCCAGCTTCGCTTTGCAGGCCTGGCCAGGTGTCCCCTTGTCTGTCACTTGGGGTTGAAGTGGTGCCCCCTCCCAGGCTGGTAGTGAAGGTGGGAAAGAGAGAGGGGTGGGTCTACAGGCCCCCCCATCACCCCACAAGAGCATAGTGGGAAGTGCTAGGGGATGGGGTTGGGACCTGATCACTGCTGAGCAGAGGGGCGGGTGAGGCTCAGGTGCATTGGGGGTCAGAACAAGATGCTTGTGGGGACCCAGGAGGAGAGTTAGGGTGCAGGAGGAGGGGCACCGGGCTCATAGGCTGAGGGGGGTAGTGAAGACAGCTAGTGGAGCAAGACCGGCGGGCACGGCGGGGTCTGGCTTGGATGGTACGGGCAGAGAGCAGCTGTCCAGACCTGGGAGGGTGGGCAGAGGTCTGCGTTGGGGTGGCCGGCAGGGGCAGACAGGTTTGTCCAGGGTCATGGGCACAGGTGCAGGAGTGAGGGAGGGAGGAAGGGAAGGGTGTGGCGGGGAACTGACAGAGCCCCATCCTCTGTAGAGAAGCGCTCCCTCCTGGTGAAGGAGCTGGAGGGCCTGCCGGTGGCCCAGCGGAACCACATGCTCCGGGGAATGCCCTTGGGCCTGGCCGAGAAACGCTGCCTGCGGTCAGTGCCCGTCGGCCTCGGGCCGTCTCGAGACCCACTTCCTTGGGGCTGGGCGGTCGGTGAGAAGGGCCCTGAGCGTGCCGCAGGTGGCTCCCAGGGGGGAGTCGGGTACATCCCTGGTCCCACCCTGATGCGGCCTATGCCCCCAGAGAGGAGACCCAGACCCCGACGGAGAAGCAGAGGGGCCGGCAGGGCCCGCATGGGCTCTTCCCCTGCTGCGGCCGGCTCCGAGATGCCTGCGTCCTGGTAGGACCCTCCTGTCTGGGATGCGCCCAGGGCGGCCGGGCGGGGGTGGGGTGGCCCCCCCTTTCTTCTGTGCCTGTCCTGTGTGTGGGGTCTCGCAGCCTTCAGACCCGCCCTCCCCTCCGCAGCGCCCTCCACTGCCCCGCACCTCCAAGCCTGGCCTCCCCCGCACCCCCCCCGCCCCCACGCGAGATCAGGGGAGATCAGGCGGGCCCCTTCCCTTCCTGCCTCTGTGCCCACAGGCCCTGCACAGCCTGGGGCTCGGGCTGCTCGGGCGTCTGCACGCCCTGAGGCCGTGGCGCTACGCCCTGAAGCAGATCGGAGGCCAGTTCGGCTCCAGCGTGCTCTCCTACTTCCTCTTCCTCAAGACCCTGCTGGCCTTCAACGCCCTCCTGCTGCCGCCGCTGCTGGCCTTCATCGTGGGCGTGCAGGCGGCCTTCCCGCCGCCAGCGCCCCCGGGCTCTGTCCCCAGCTTCACGGGCCTGGAGCTGCTCACCGGCGGGGTGAGGGCTCCCTCAGGGCGAGGGAGCCGTGGGGGGGCCGGGGGCGTCTGCAGGCGGGGGCCCTGCCTTCTGCCCACTTGGCATGGCTTCCCCCGGGGAGCCCCCGCCCCTGTCTGTGCCGGGACTCCCCGGGGGGCTATAGCCAGCCTCTTCTTGATACCCGTCCTGCCCTGAGTCCAGGGGGGCCGGGGAGCCCCGGGATGGCTGTGGCCCTCTGTCTACCTCTGTGCTCTCCTCTCTGCCCCTGCCCTGCCCTTCTCCTCGCCCTGCCCCCGTGGGTGCCCTCCCTCTGCCTCGTGAAGCCCAAGGCTGGGTCAGGGATGGGAAGGGGGAGAGTCCCTGACTGCACGGGGCCTCCTCCCTGCAGGGCCGCTTCACCCACACTGTCCTGTATTACGGCTACTACAGTAACAGCACAATGAGCCAGCCGTGTGTGCCCCCCCCGGGGGGTGGTCAGTGCAGCCGCGAGGCCGACAGCCTGCCCTACAGCATGCCCTTGGCCTACCTTTTCACTGTGGGCCTAGCCTTCTTTATCACCTGCATCACCCTGGTGTACAGGTAACGGCCCTCCACCTTATGACCTTGGCTCTGAGTACTACTGATCATCTCCTCATCTAGTCATTACAGATCTTCCTCCTGTCTATCCCCCCACCCTTCCATCCATCCACCCTTCCATCCTTCCATCCATCCATCCATCCATCCTTCCTTCCATCCACCCTTCCATCCTTCCATCCTTCCTTCCATCCTTCCATCCATCCATCCATCCATCCATCCATCCAACCATCCATCCTTCCATCCTTCCATCCATCCTTCCATCCACCCTTCCATCCATCCTTCCATCCATCCATCCTTCCATTCATCCATCCACCCTTCCATCCTTCCATCCATCCATCCATCCACCTTTCCATCCTCCCATCCATCCATCCATCCATCCATCCTTCCATCCACCCTTCCATCCATCCATCTATCCACTCTTCCTTCCTTAAATCCTTCCATCCATCCATCCATCCACCATCCATCCATGCATCCTTCCATCCATACATCTACCCTTCTTTCCTTCATCCATCCATCTACTCTTCCTTCCTTAAATCCTTCCATCCATGCATCTACCCTTCCTTCCTTTTATCCCCCATCCATCCATCCATCTGCTCTTCCTTTCTTCCTTCTTTTTTTATATTTATTTTTTTAAGATTTTATTTATTTATTTGAGAGAGAGAGAGAGAGAGCACAAGAGGGGGGAAGTGGGAGAGGGAGAAGCAGACTCCCTGCTGAGCAGGGAGCCCAATGCGGGACTCGATCCTGGGACTCCAGGATCATGACCTGAGCTGAAGGCAGTCGCTTAACCAACTGAGCCACGCAGGCGCCCCCTTCCTTCCTTCTTTCCTTCTTTCCTTCCTTCCACCCACTCAACCATTCATCCCCCTCCCCACTCCAGACATTGGCTGTGCTCAGCTCAGGGCAGGAGGGTAAATAAGCATGGGGCCTGTCCTCGAGGAACTTGCTGTCTAGGGGAGAAGACAGACCAGTGAGGAGGCTGGGAAGACCCAGAGCCCCAGCGGTGCTTGCCGGGGTGCGCTGGGGCACTAGAGGAGTCAGGCTGGCTTCTGTCTAGAGGAGGTACTCATGTCAGACAGGGGGGTTGAATACGCGTGGGCAGGGGAGAAGCAGAGGAAGGTGTTTCGGCTCTTGGGATAGGCCGTGCGAAAGGCCTGAGGTAAGTTGGCATATTCTGCGGCGATGTCTGTGTGGGAGGCGGCCAGCCACGTCCGTGGGTCACGGAGCCCCGCCGCTCCGCTAGCCGCATTCAGTGGGCACCGAATCAGGGTTGATGTAGGGTGGCCAGCAGCCTGCGGCAGGAGGCCCAGAGCGCAGGGCTGGAAGAGGGGCAGGGGGGTCGGCGGGAGGCCCATCTAGCGCCCAGAGGGCTCCTCAGAGTGAGTGGCAGGTTTTGGCTGTGGGGAGCGTCCTGACTGCCTTCTCCCTGGCCTCTGTGCCCCTCGTCACCTCTCTGCCTGGCTCTGCTTCTCCCAGCATGTCCCACTCTTTCGGGGAGAGCTACCGGGTGGGCAGCACCTCAGGGGTTCATGCCGTCACCGTTTTCTGCTCCTGGGACCATAAGGTGACCCAGAGACGGGCCTCCCGCCTCCAGCACGACAACATCCGAACCCATCTGAAGGTGAGCCGCTCGGGGGCCCTGACTTCATCTCGGCTCCCACAGACCCGGCCCATGTCCCCTTAGGCCCACGTGGCCAGAGCTGTGCGTGGGGCATGGGGTGGGGGGTCTTGGCCTGTCGCCCCGAATCCAGGGACAGGAGGTAGCCCTGGGAATCGTCCTGGAGTTTTCTTCTGTATGGGGCACCCGTTTGGGGCTGCCTCTCACCCATTGGCAGGGTTAGTGTCCAGGGCCCTCGAACACGCAGGAGCCCGTTAATAGAACCCTCTGCTCACAGCACGTTTCAGTGTGCGTGCGTGCTCAGGGTGGGTCCTTGCTGTTGGCCTGTCCTCCATCCTGGGGGGCTCAGTGTGTCAGTTCGCCCTTAGCCGCAGGCTGGAGAACCCGCGGGCCGACGCTCCGATGCAAGGGGCTTAGCTGCTCTCGGGGCCCTCGGCCAGGGGCACCGTGGGCAGAGACCCCAGGGCTCCCGCCGGCACGCACCCTGGCTCGCCACGGTAGCCCAGGGCAGGGACTGTTAGCTGCCCGTGCTGCCCGTGAGCACACCGACCTGAGGTTCAGTCCCTTACCCAAGGCCGGGGGCCAGGCCGGGCCTTGTGCGCTCTTCTCTGCCTTTCTGGGGTGCTCTCAGCTTTGACCTGGCTGATGGGCCCTCATTGCCCTCAGGGAGCTCCCATGGCCAGCCAGGTGTCCTTCGAGCCTTAGGGCTTCTGGGCAGCTGGGGGCCCGCCCACCTCCAAGGCAGGGAGCGGGGCTCAGGAGGCAGGGCTGGGGAGGGAGGGAGGCAGGCCTCAGGGTGCAGCGTGAGCCCGAGGTGGGAGCAGGGTGACCAACTGGGGGCTGGCGGGGATGGAGGGCAGGGCGCAGCCTTGAGACCCTGCCCCGTGTTCTCTTTTGTGCCTGGGGACAGGGGGAGTGGCAGGTGGTAGCACTGGGGGTGGGAGGGAGGCGACCCCTGGGTCCCTCCAGGCTCCCCCAGCTGTCCACCCGCCGGGTCCCGTGTGTGTCTCTGCGCGGTTGTGCGGGGTTCATGACGGGCTCGTTGCCCACAGGAGCTGTTAGCCGAGTGGCAGCGACGGCGGGGCTCCCGGAGCGCGTGCGGGCGGCTGCGGCGGGTGGCCGTGCGGGGGCTCGTGTGGCTGCTGTCCCTGGGGACCACGCTGGGCTGCACCGTGGCCGTCTACGCCTTCTCCGAGCTCATGATCAAGGTGCGGGCAGAGAGAGGCCCGTCCCTGGAGCCCTGGCCACAGGGTCAGACCCCTGCTGAATTCGGACGGGCCCCCGGTGCCTGCCCCCCGCCCTCGGCCCCCTCTCTCCCGGGCGGCTCTGTCTCCTCCTGCGCCCGTCTCTGGCTCCCCCTGCCTTTTGGGTTTCTCTTTCTGACACCCGTGTCCCCACCCCCTTCCTGTGTGGTTTGAAGCAGAGGCCGGGGTGGGCGTGTCTTGGGGAGGGAGGGAGGTGCTGCCAGGCAGTTTGGCCCCCTCCTTCCACGCCGGGGGCCCCTCCCGGCCGCCCCCCCACAACCGGGGCACCTGTCTTGACTGCCGCCGGCCCTCCTCCTGCAGAGCCCGGTGTCTGTCGAGCAGGAGGGGGCGCTGCTGGCCCTGCCCGTGGTGGTCTGCCTCCTCAACCTGGGGGCCCCCTACCTGTTCCGCTGCCTGGCGGCCCTGGAGCGGTACGACTCGCCGGTGCTGGAGGTGTACGTGGCCGTCTGCAGGTGTGTGGCCAGGCGGGGCAGGTGGAGGCTGCCGGGGCGGGGCCCCTGCCCCCCCCCCGGTCCCCCTCTCTCAGCACTCCCCACCTCCCTGTCCTCTACAGGAACCTCATCCTCAAGATGGTCATCCTGGGCATTCTTTGCTACCACTGGCTGGGCCGCAGGGTGGGCACCCTGAAGGACCAGGTGAGGGTGGCCCTGGGGCGGTGGGAGGGCCCCTGGGTGGGCCGCAGGGTGGGCACCCTGAAGGACCAGGTGAGGGTGGCCCTGGGGCGGTGGGAGGGCCCCTGGGTGGGCCGCAGGGTGGGCACCCTGAAGGACCAGGTGAGGGTGGCCCTGGGGCGGTGGGAGGGCCCCTGGGTGGGCCGCAGGGTGGGCACCCTGAAGGACCAGGTGAGGGTGGCCCTGGGGCGGTGGGAGGGCCCCTGGGTGGGCCGCAGGGTGGGCACCCTGAAGGACCAGGTGAGGGTGGCCCTGGGGCGGTGGGAGGGCCCCTGGGTGGGCCGCAGGGTGGGCACCCTGAAGGACCAGGTGAGGGTGGCCCTGGGGCGGTGGGAGGGCCCCTGGGTGGGCCGCAGGGTGGGCACCCTGAAGGACCAGGTGAGGGTGGCCCTGGGGCGGTGGGAGGGCCCCTGGGTGGGCTGCTGGGGTGGGCAGGGTGGCGGGGGCATCAGGGGCCCGGGGGCTGAGGCCCACTCTGTTTCAGTGCTGGGAGAACTTTGTGGGCCAGGAGCTGTATCGGCTCATGGTGCTGGACTTCATCTTCGTGCTGCTGGACACGCTGTTCGGGGAGCTGGTGTGGAGGTGAGGCCCCGGGCCCTGCGCGCGCCCCCTGGGCACCTGGGCTGCCCTCCCCGCCCGCCCGCCTCGCCCCTGCCCTCAGGAGGGCTCCCAGCATCCTCACCCGCGAGAGGCACGGCCGTCGCCCCGCCCCCGCCCGCCTTGTCTGTGGAAGATCGGCCGGGCGAGCAAAACCCAAGTCGGGATGTAACGCGTGTTTAGATGGAAGAGAGTTTCCCAAATGATGTCTAATCTCAGTGTTGTCCAGGGAAAACGGAAGGAGGGAGGGACGGAGGGACATTTGCGGGAGGCTGCTGGGCTCCGGTGTTGCTACTACTGCTTTTATTTTCTCGTTTGTGGTTTTTTTTCCGGGAACCAGGAGATTAATAGTGATTTAAAAACGGGACGTTCAACAGTCCGTAAAACGTCTGCGCCTGTTGTGCATGTTTACACCCGGGCGTAGAAAAGAGACCGAGACGGGGCGCCTGGCTCCGTGGGGGTGTGTGTAACTCTGGATCTCAGGGTCCTGAGTTCGAGCCCCACGTCGGCCGGAGAGATTACTTAAAAAACAAGAGAGAGAAAAGACGGAGAGGAAGTCAGCTGTAGCCCCGAGCCCCTCAGGTGGAGGACCTCACCTGCCTTGTCCCCTGACATCCGCCGGCGCCTGAGGGGAGGGTCACTGGCCGGCCTGCTGGGGATCGGTCTCCGGGATTGGCCCCCCCAAGTGACCCTCGGGGGCTCCTCTGCCCCAGGCTCATCTCTGAGAAGCAGCTTAAGAGGAGGGAGAAACCGGAGTTCGACATTGCCGGGAACGTTCTGCAGCTGATTTATGGGCAGACCCTGACCTGGTAAGCGTCTTCTGCCCGCCTGCCGTTGCCGGCCCCCCCGCCCCCGGAAGGCTGAGCCCCTTTCCCCCTTAGGCCTGCAGCAAGGCCCCGGCTTGGGGGTTCCGCAGTGACGTGGGCCCTGACCCCTCGCCTCTCAGGACGCGCAGCGTGCGGCCCCTCTTGCTGTGCCCTCCCCCAGCCTGGCCTTGGGGTGGGGCATCTCGTGACCCCGAGCCCGGCTGCTGTCACTGTGGGGTGCAGCACAGGGGTCGTGACCCCAGCCTCTGCCTCGCCAGGCTGGGGGTCCTCTTCTCTCCTCTCCTCCCTGCCATCCAGATCGTCAAGCTGCTGCTCATCTTCTATGTCAAGAAGGTAAGGGTGCCCGCTGGCGCCCGGGAGGGCGGCAGGGCCGCGGGAGCCTGAGCCAGGCTGGGCCCCGGGACCCTCCCGTCCTCCCCTGACTGCCGTCCCCCCAGCGTCACTGCCTTTCCTGGCTGGGCAGCATCGCGTCGGGGTCCGTGGTCATTGCTGGGTGCCCGGAGGTGCCGGGCCGGCGGCTGGGAGCTGCTCGGAGCCACAGGCCCCTCCTGGGCCGAGGGAAGGGCCCCCCGCTCCTCTGTCCTTGGGTTGGGTTGCGCTCGGCGCTGGAGAACCAGCCTCTCCCTCTGGCCCCGTTTCCTCGTCTGAGTGGCGGGACGGTGTCCGCGGGGGCCCGTTGGAGAGGACATTCCTGGAGCACCGGGCACGGCCATCGGAGGTGGCAGTGCCCATCAGGTCTCCGTATCCGAGGGACAGTGGACAGGCCGCCCCTCCTGTGCCTCGGTTGCCCCTCGTAAACCGGCGTGGCAACCCACAGGCTCACATTCTGAGTGTCCGCTCCCTGGGGGCGGGGAGCCCATCCCGGCCTGGGGTGTCGCCCAGGGCCCCCCCCCCCCGAAGCTGTGGCCGTGGCGGATCTCAGCCTTTGTCCCCAGACCAGCCTGAGGGCCAACTGCCAGGCGCCCCGCCGGCCCTGGCTGGCTTCACACATGAGCACCGTCTTCATCTCCTTGCTCTGCTTCCCCTCCTTCCTGGGAGCCGCTGTCTTCCTCTGCTTCGCTGTGTGGCGGTGAGTGGCGCCCGGCCTGTGGGGCGGCGTGCCCCCTGGGTTGGGGGCTGCAGTGTGGGGTGACGTGGGGGTCGCCTTCGCCCTCTTCCCCCAGGGTGAAGCCCTCGAGCACCTGCGGCCCGTTCCGGAGCCTGAACAGCATGTACGAGGCGGGCAAGGTGTGGGTGCGCCATCTGGAGGAGGCGGGCCCCAGGGTCTCCTGGCTACCCTGGGTCCACCGGTACCTGGTGGAGAACACCTTCCCCGTCTACCTGGTGTCGGCCCTGCTGCTGTGAGTGCGGGCAGGCGGGCCCCGCAGGAGGACCGGCCCGGGTGGAGGCCCCAGCCTGTCGGTGCCCTGGGCTCCAGCGCGGAGCCCCTCCCGACCGCGTGGCTCCCCATGCTGCAGGGCGGTGATCTACCTCCACATCCAGGTGGTGAAGGGCCAGCGGAGGGTCATCTGCCTCCTCAAGGAGCAGATCAGCAACGTGAGTGCCCTGCCGCCCCCGGCCCGGCCGCGAGAGGCTCTGTTTGCCCCACAAATGACACCCGGCCCTGCGGGGGGCTGTACGAAGCGGAGCGGGGAGTGAGGCAGCGGCCGCCCTGGAGCGCCCTCGGGGACAGGGCTCCCGCCCTGGGGGGGGGTGGATCGCGGCTCCGGCAGAGAAAGGCGGCATTTTCGGGCGGGCGGCCCCGCGGGGCTACGGTCTCTGTGAGGGTCTTGGAGGTACTGGAAATAGCCCTTGGACTTCTTGGGGGACCCGCGTCAGGACATGGACCCTGTTCATTGCCCTCATTTTCCAAACAAGTGGAGTAAGTTAAACGCGAGCCCGGGTTTTCGTCCTTTGTATTAAGCACGTTTGGTTTGTCGTAAGTGTGAGAGGCAGGGTGGGCTGAGACGCCCGGGGGCGGCTCCTTCCTGGGACCCCCACTGCACCGTCGGCCCCTGGGGATCCGCCGGCCCCGAGCTGCTCAAGCCCACCCCAGAGGCGGCCCAGCCCGGCCCCGTGGACCGTCCCTCCCTGCTCGGCTGCTAGGCCTCGCGTCCGGTTAAAAGCCAGCGACCACGGACTCTGGATCACTCGGGCTGGCATTTTCCCAGCCGGGGGGCGCGTCCTGCCGGGGTCTGCTCAGCCGGACCTGCCAGCGACGGCGGGTCCCCGCATAGACGCTGGGTGGGCTCGGACCTCGCCGTCACTCTCCCCGCGGCCGTTCCCCTTCTGCAGATTCTCACTGTCCCCTGGACGCTTGGGCCACTCTGAGGCCACTGTGCCGGTGGCCTGGCGTTCACACGGGGCCGGGGGTTGCGCCTCCTCCGGGTGTGTGCTGGGGGCCACCTGGGACGCTGCCTTAGGAGGACTCGGGGGTCAGGCGCGGGGTGTCAGCCATGGCAGGCCAGGGCTGGGGTGCAGTAGGCATGGGCCCCTCCTGCTGGCTTACTGATGCAGGGCCTGGGCCCCAAGCGGGAAGGTCCCTTAGGGACAGCGCCCACTTCTTAGGGGGTTCAAGTAACACAATGGGAGGCCCCCGTCCCCTTCCCTTATACACACGGGCGTCTTGGCGCGCCCACAGGGAGCACGGCGTAAGGCCAGGCATTCTGGCTGAGGCGGTCACCTGGCCACAGCTGGCGGAAGCAGGTCTTTGCCAGCTGGCTCCCGCCTGCCCTACTGTGTAGTGCACCAAGCCCTGCGGATACCTTCGGGGTCCCGGGGGTGGAGGTGGGGCTGGTAGATGCACAGCAGCGTCGGGAGGAGGATCCCAGCTCCACCTGCTAGTTCTCTGGGAGCGGAAAGGCCCTCCGGGCAGGCCCTTGCTGCAGACTGTGTCCGCCCCCCGCCAAGGCTGAGCCCTGCCCCGGTTGCAAGGCTTTGGGGCTGCAGGTCTGAGCTTGGCTAGGCCCCTGGAACTGCTTTTCCCGGGCCTGGGCAGGGGGGCTTACTCAAGGGCACGGCCCTCTGCACCCACCGGCACAGATGGAAGCAGCCTCGAGCCAAGGGCTGTGGGCAGATTCCAGAAGCTGGAGAAAGGAAGGAAGGATGCTCCCCAAGAGTCTCCAGAAGGAACCAGTTTGGCTGACACCTTGATCCTAGGCCCAGTGAGAGCCGTTTTGGACTTCTGACCTCCAGAACTGAAAGATGAATTTGTGTTGTCTTAAGCTGCCAAGTTGGTGGTAATTAGAACGACAGTGGAAGCTCACACAAGCTCCGTGCGGCAGACACCCTTATCTCCCGCTTACAGATGCTGACTCTGAGGTCGGAGAGGATGTAATTCGCCCAACACGGAGTCCGTGGGCGGCGGGGCCAGTTTTAAATTAAGTCAGGCTGGCTCTGTGGCCTTCACTGTGCCCCTGATCACATTTTCTTTTTCGTCTTGGCCACTAGGAAGCTTAGATTGATCGATCTACATATATGCCCGTTGCCTGGCTCTTGGTTTTTCCGTCCTCGTTTGGTGCCTCTTCTCCCTTTAAACTTTTTGTGCTTGTCTCATGGAATAGTCTGTTCTGGACAAACAGACGGATGGACAACTGTCCCCTCACCCTTTGTGTTCTGGCCTTTTTAGGAGGGGGAAGACAAAGTCTTTTTGATCAACAAGCTTCACTCCGTCTATGAGAGGAGAGAGAGGAGCAGGTGAGGGGCCTTGGAGGGGTTGGGCACTCGGTGTGTGAGCGTGGAGGGGAGGGGCCAGGGCCGGGCATCGTGCGGAGCTGGGGGGTGAGGAGGGAAGGGGTGCCGGCCTCCCCGGCTGCCCTCCTTCCCAGCTCTCTTGCTCAGGCGTGGTGAAGTCTGGCGAGAAAAGGAAACTAGAGAAGAAAGAAGTGCGCGCAGGGGCAGGTCGAGCTGGGCGCTGTGGCACTTTTCTTTCTAAGTCGGGGTGCCCGGGAGCTGGCCCCCGCGGTCCCCAGGGGGTACACGCACCGGGCCTGGTGTGCAGTCCGAGGCCCCGGGGCTCATCCCTGGGCAGCAGGGACCCACAGATTGAGCCGTCCGACACCCCCCGCCCCACCTACAGACACATCGGAGGTCTGCCCAGCCCCTTTGAGGCCGTCCAGAGGTTTCTCCACCCTCCGGAGGCCTGAAGGCAGCTCCTGAGCAGGGCTACTGGGCGTCTGGCTTTGGCCCGGCTGGAGGGACTACCCCTCAGCCCCCCACGTCCCCGGAGGTCCCAGGGGCCCCTCGCTGACTCCCCCTTCTGGCAGGGCTGGTAGAACCCAGGAGGCTGAGAGGCTCACGGATGATCCGGACGCCTGGTAGGACAGCGACAGGCCTTGCAGCTCTGCGTCTGCTCACAGGTGCGCCCTGTGCTGGGGTCGTTCTCTGTTTCCGCGGCCCCGTGGGCACTGACGCCCGCCCGGACTCTGCAGCCCATGAGGGCTGGAACTGGAGGGTGGGCGAGTGGGGGGGCACGCCCAGTGGACTGTATCCTGCTTGGGACTCTATTTATTCTGATAAAACATGTTTTGCAAAATGAGCTTCTCCTGGGACTCTGTGCTTATAGCCGGGCCTGCCGAGTGCACGCACGCACCGCTGGGCCGTGTACCCTCACCCTGCGGACAACCTGTAGGCGGAGGGCGCGGGGACCCCCCCCCCCCCGCCGAGTTCCTCTTTCTGGCTGAATGCTTCTCCTCCGCACTCCGCCCTCCAGCGCCCTCCAGCGCCCTCTGACGTGGGGTTGGGGGCAGGTGGGGGGGACGTCTGGCGCTAAAGCGCAGGGTACCCTCTGCTGGCTGAGCCCCAGATGGCAGGGTGGGCCACGGCACAGCTTGCCGGTCGCCCCTGACCAGCCTGTGCCCAGGGGGCTCGCGCCTGCGCAGGCGGGCCAGGCAGGCAGTGTCCAGGGCGATGAAGCCATCAGTGGTGATGCCCAGTGGGTACCAGGCCAGTGGAAGGCAAATTTGGGGAGAGGCTGGTGGGGAAGAGCTCTCAGTTTCCAATGAGCCATGGGGAGAGGGGCGGCCAGCACCCAGGCCTGGGGCAGGAGGGGGTCTGGCTGCCTGTGGCGGGTGATGGGGAGCCCCCAGATCCTGCCAGGCGGTTTGAGGGTCCTGTGGGATGCCGTGAACCTGAGAGGACGGGAAGGAGGGGCTCGGCTGTCACAGCCCCGCCCCCATGTCTGCAGGAGCTGGGGGAGTGGCCCCAGGTGCGGAAGCAGGATGAGAGTGCAGTGATGGGCCCCACTGCTCCTCATCCCACAGGGGGATCCAGAAGAGCAAAGTTCGGGCCTGGGCGAGGCAGTGCGGAGGGCCAGGTCAAACCCGCAGTGGAGATACCCTAAGCAGAGATAGCCCCGGATGGGTCCACGCTTTCCCAGACGGTCTCACGGGGGTATTCCTGTTTGGCAGACGTGCAGGGGCAGGTGCCATCTGCTGATATGGCCTTGGAGGGTCACCGGGCAGGCATCACCTAGACTTCTGTAGGTGGGGGACGGCGCCCTTGGTGCCCCCGACAGCTCAGGACCTAGGTTTTCGGAAGCAATTCTGCCCGGGGCTGCAGCCTCGCCCGCCCCGCCCCCGCGCGAGCCAGCTCTCCTCGCGTCGTCTGCCTCCCGTCCTGTTTCTGATGCACGGGTGGCCCAGACCCTCTGGTTAGCGCATCGTCGTGTTCCTTCTGCGATGGAGCCCACGGGGGAGCAGGCCTGGATTCTGAGCCTTGTTAGCCGATGGCCTTGGGCGTGTTCTGTGACCTTGCCCAGCCCAGCTCCTCACCTCAGGGGGCTGCTGGAGCACATGACGCAGCCCCTCTACTGTGCTTGGTTCGCACCATGCTTGGCCCAGAAGTTTTGCTTTAAAAAAAAAAAAAAAAAAAAAGAGGCGCCTGGGTGGCTCAGTCCGTTGAGCGTCCGACTCTTGATTTCGGCTCAGGTCATGATCTCAGGGTCATGGGATCCAGCCCCACACTGGGCTTCACGCTCGGCAGGCGTCTGCTTCTCTCTCTCTCTTCCCCTCCCCATTGCACACACTCTCTGAAATAAATCTTTAAAAAAAAGAAAAAGTGAGCTTTAAGTGCCAAACGAGGCTAACCGAACTCTTAGAAATTGCTATTCCAGGGCACAGGAGGTCGACAGAGCTATTTCAGGACAATGACAAGATTCCTCCATGCCACTGTTTCTCGGCCCTGGCTCCTCAATGGAACCAACTAGGGGCCCAGCCCCAGGGATTCTGCTTGCGTTGGTTTGGGAGGTGTCCTGGCACTGGGATTTTAAAAAGTTTCCAGGTAAGTCTAATACGCAGCCGGGCTGAGGACCACTGCTCTGTGCTTTATGTAGCATCTGATCCAGGTCTCTTAAGCCCAAGGCAGTACTGCCCACTTAGGGGGCATCTGGAAATGCACTTCTGTCTTTCCCAGCCGGGGCGCCAGACTGTGGGGCCCGGCCTGCTCCTCGGGCTACTGGTCCGGCCACAGTCTCACAAGTAGAGCTTGTCAACTATGTTCCACTGCAGCGCGATGCGCCGAGCTAGCAAATTAATGACGACTCCTTCGGGATTCCTATGTAGGTCTTCCCTGCTCCACCCCTGGGAAGAATCTTCTTGAAATGCCGGTTTCCATTTTCACTCCTGTCAGTGAGCATGTGCTCAGCCACTCAGCTCTTGTCTTTGTCACCAGAACTGGTGTTCGCCCCGACGCCTCTTCTGGCCTCCTCGCTGTTCGGACAGCCCGTTCTCTGCATCTCCTGCTACGACTCACTGAGCACCCTCTGTCTTTGCCACTCTCCCACGGTGCCGTCAGAACAGTTTTGTAAAAAGTGCAGCTCCGTACCTATTGTTTTCTTGATTCTAGACACCGAGCCTCCTTTGCTACCGTGGGTACCAGGATCCCTGCTCCCCAGCCCGGTCTCATGAGCAGTCACTCCAGATCTCGGTTTACCTTGTGTCACCCACCCGTCCCCTGCTTTCCCCAGGCTGGCAGAATCTGGTCGGCCTCCCAGGCCCAGGGCTGCACCACCTCCTGCAGGAAGTCCTCCCGGGGAGCAGGCGCTCTCTCGCAGTACACGCACCTGCTCGGCAGAAGGCTGGGTGCGCTTTGCCCACTTTGACTCCCATTCCTCGCTTTTCACTTCTCCCGACCGTGACCCCCTTCGGTGCTGTCCTTCGTGACTTTCCAAAGAGGTTGGGCAGAGCCAGGAGTTTGCCACCTCGCCCTAGGCACATGGAAGGGGAGTAGAGACAGAAAGCCACTCCTTCTGCTGGTCTCTGAGCAGGGGGTCACGGAGGACACGTTGGCCTGTCTCCCAGACACCATCATGACAATCCTGGCCGTCAGAAGCACTGGTGCTCGCTGGACTGATTTAAGGTCATGGTGTCTGCAGTGGGCCTGAGACCCCCCTGGTGTCGGCTCTGCTCTCTAGCTGCCACCAGAGAGGCCACGCTAAGCCACTGCCTGCGGCGCCCTGAGTTCTGCTCTGCGTGTGCGAAACGCTTCGTGAAAGTCACCTTTCACCCGTTATTTTAGGCTACTTTACAAGAATAAATGAATAAGACGTCCAGGAAACACAAAAGGCCTTCATTACTCTCCTTGGACCCAACATTTCTGAGGCCCAAACCAGGTCACGGGTGACGGAGCCACGGTCCTCAGCGGGGGCACTCGGCCCGCGGGCCCTGGCTCTGCTGCGCCTCTCCGTGACCGGTAGTAAGGTTTCAGAGGGAACTGCAAAGCCACAAACCACAAGATAAAATAATAAGCCAAACAACAGACATTCAGAGTTCGTCTAAACTCTAAGGATATCTTGAAGAGGCAGGGAATTCGTTACGAACAGTAGGACAGCTCTCTCCCCCCGTACATACAAAGTGAAAATCGATGATATGTCTGTGAAAAATAAAAAACACATTTATTTGAACAGCCAAGAAAAAAATTGCAATTTATTAAGATTCAACAAAGCGTTGTACTTCTGAAAGCAACTTTCGGTGCATGTTCTTCAACGATCACATTCTATGAGGAAAAAACATTAAAAGCCACAAACTTGTTTTTTAATCTCAGAGTTACAGACATCTTTAATTCAAAAGAAAAGGTCAAAAAAAAATCAACAAAAAACAAAAACAAACAGAGTCTTTACTTCCATCCCCAATTTTAAAATACCAGTTTTTCTACAACTCGATGCTAAGCGGCAGCATGGGAAGCTGTCTGGTGCGCGCGCACGCACGCACATATATTTGATATACATACGTGAGCATATATACATCAAATATATAGAACGCATGTAATGGCAATGAGATGCTATTACTCTGAGGAAGGTTTGTTTAGCTAAATACACGACTCAACTTGAGAAAACAAGTCTTGAACCCAGTTTGTGCATAGTTCATGATCCTCTATAAAACCAGCTTTTGTTGAACTGCAATTTTGCAGGACCTTCTTTTTTTGTGTTTTTTTTGTTTGTTTGTTTTTTGTTCTTTTTTTGTTTTGTTTTGATAAAACCATTAAAAAGCTAATTAAAAAAAATGTAATGCACAAGTTTCCTGATCAAGCAGGCAGGGAGCACAATGTTCATATATTTTTAAACATACTTGAGGGTATGTTACTCCATTGTCTGTCTTTCTTGCAAAACAATCAAAACATTGATCATTTTTAAAACATAAAGCAATTTTTAATATATAAAGCACTCTTCAAACATCTATTTCTTTTGAGTCCGTTATTTGGTAAATATGTAACTGCTACACATTAGAGATTAGGTATTTTTCTTCTTTGTGTTTTTTTTCCTTTTTTCTTTTTTTTCTTTATTTTTTTTGTTTGTTTTTTAATAACATCTTCAGTGCTAGGAGTTGGGTTACAAAATACATGAAATGGTGTGGAGCTGCCCCTCGGGAACCCTGGCTTTCCTGAGAGCGCATCCGCATGTGCAAGACAGTGACCACAACGTCTCGTCACCTCGACGAAGGGGGACAATCGACAGTCCACAACGATGGCTGGAGGGAAGCGACGACACTGTTCAATCCCAGAGCTCTGAAGTAGCGTATCTGCATTCTGAAAATAGGTTTCTTTACCACGGAAGTCTCTTTTTTTTTCTTTTTTTTTTAATTCCTTTTTAAAATTTTTTTTTATTTTAAAGTCTGAAGGAGAAAAAAAGGTCTGTAAACAGGTGGGAGCCCTGAGCACGGGCCCCTCCGAAAGCGGTCACCACCCACGTCCAAGTGCTTGTCTCTGTTCCTCCCGCGGAGCCGTCCGCTCTCCGCGAGGATCTATGGCCACAGTTCTGCAACAGTTGTCTTCTCTCTCACTTTCTATTCCACATGGAAACACGGTGCAATACTCTGGTAATATTTTCTTGCATTAGTCCACAATAAAAAGCTGCTAAAGGTAGGTATACATATTATTTCTCCAGAGATATACACTGTAATTTTTAAACGCAATAACAGAGTCCTTGAGTAAACATTTACACATGAATTGTCACCGGCCCTGTCCCATGAATTCTCTTTCATGTATAGGATTAGCAAAAGGAAGGGCAGGGACACTCAGTGCAAAGTTAGAAGCTAATAATAGTAACAAACATTTGACCAATGCGCCAAAAAAAAAAGCATATACTGAATAAAAGGGAAAACCCACAGTTAAATCCCTCACACACGGAACACACAAACACAGAAAGTGCGCGCACACACGCTTCTGTTTCCACACACACACACACACACACACACACACACACACACATAGGCTGTGAACTCAGAAATGTTTCCTAGAGCCTGTTTCTGCGCACTGATGTCAGCCTGGAAGTGTAGAATTCGACGCGGCAAGTGTTCACATTTCCTTATTGGCCTGCTGGATTCAAGTATTTGCATGTTTGATATGTCTTTTTTTTTTTTTTTAACTTTTAAAAAATATTTTTTGGGATAAAAAAATGGCATGAAAAAGTAATGAAACAAGGGTAATGTGCATAGGCGGACCCGTGGGAGCAGAGAGCAGGCCGCAGGTCGCTGCCTCTGCGCAGCTCGCCGGTCCTGGCCGCCAGGCCCGCCGCGTGGAGCCCGCACTCTGCGCCCAGTGATGGACACCAGCTCCCCCTGATTACGGGGTCCGCCTCTGGTAATGTGCATAATCATCACAGGCTCGTTTTAAATAGGCTTTCTCGTCTCCCTCCCTCCCGCCCCCCTTGATAAAATAACCCTTTCCAGCCCACAATCTGAAAAGTGCCCTTCATGATAGAACTATTCTAAGCAGCTTTTATACTTAAAAAATCAAAACGACAACACACCATACAAACATAAGACAACACAAAATAAAAAGCTATGAGGAACATCCTGTCATTAGCATGTGACACTGACCAAGCGCAGCCCGCACTGTCTCGTGAACAGTTCACAAGGACTGCGGCCAGGGTTCGTCTTCAGTACTGGACAGAGGTACTCAAAGGGCTGCCGGGCTGCTCAGGTCAAGCGGGGTCCTCAGCGCTGCCCGGACTGGAAAGGGTCAGCCTTTTCTTCCTAGTGCTGATGACTGTGGCGCCCACGGGGTCCTCTCGGTCCTAGATGGATTCCCCACTGAGAAGGTCGCCGGGAAGCAGAGTGTTCAGTGGGGTGGGGCTTCCGATCACCCTGCCATCATCACTGCTAGGTGGGCCCCACAGGCTGCTCGAGTACTGGGGGACCCCGCCCCACAGCAGGTCACTGCTCCCTTTGCCGGCCAGACACGGGGCGCTCCAGTGGCCAGTGTCGCTCCGCACCAGGCCGTGGGAGCTGCCCGAGGCGCCCAAACGTGTCTGGCCCGTCCCGGTGCCGGACTGCCAGCCAGAGGTGGGCGGCAGTGCTTGGCCTTGGGCTAAGAAACGGTTCACCTCTTCTTCGCCGGCAAACTCGGCCAAGATGGTAGTGTTTCCCAGAACACACCTAAAAGAGCAGGACGGCAACAAAATTAAGAGCTGGTTTTTTTGAAAGATAAAAAATTTGACAGAGCTTCAGCTAGACTAAGAAAAAAACAGAAGACTCAAATAAACAAGATCAGAACTGACAGAGGAGACATGACACCCTATACCACAGAAATACAGAGCGTCCTGAGAGACTTCTAGAATGACTCTGTACCTGCAAACTGGACAACCTAGGAGAACTGGACAAATCCCTAGACACAGATGACCTACCAAGACTGGATCATGAAGAAACAGAAAATCCAAACAGACCAATAACGAGTAAGGAGACGGAATCAGTGACCAAAAACCTCCCAGCACAGAAAAGCCCAGGACCACATGGTTTCACTGGTGAATTCTACCATACATTTAAAAGAGAATTAACACCAAACCTTCTCAAACTCTTCAAAACACTGAAGAGGAGGAAACACTCCTGAACTCATTTTATGAGGCCCGTGTTATCTTGATACCAAAGCCAGATCAGGACACAACTATAGACCAATATCCCTGATGAACACAGATGTAAACATTGTCGACAAAATATTAAGCAAACTGAATTCAACAGCACATGAAAAGGATTATACATTCACGATGAAGTGGGATTTATTCCTGAGATGCAAGGATGTTGAACAACATAAGCAAATCACAAAGTGTGACACATCACATTGATGGGAGTGAAAGATTCAAGTCCTCTTGTCTCAGTAGATGCAGAAAGAGCATTTGACAAAACACAACGACCTTTCATGATAAAGACCCTCCACAAACGGGACAGAAGGAACATGTCTCCATGTCAGAGAGGCCGTCTGTACATGACACACACACAGCTAACATCATACTCGACAGTGAGAGGTTGAAAGCGTTTTCTCTAAGGTCAGGAACAAGACAAGGATGCCTGCTCTTGCCATCTTTATTCCACACAGCACCGGAAGTCTTAGCCAGAGCGATCAGGCAAGACAAAGAAATAAAAGGCATCCAAATGGGAAAGAAGAAGTAAAATGATCACTATTTGCAAATGGCGTGATCTTATATGGAGAAAATCCTAAACACTTAACCAAAAACACTGCTGGAAGTGATCAATGAGTTCAGTAAAGTTGCAGGATATACAACGAACATAATGAAAAACAGCTGCATTTCTATGTATTAACAATGAAATATGTGAAGAAGAAAAAAAGAAAAACATCTCATTCACGACAGCATTAAAAAACAAGAAAATACTTAGGGATAAATCTGACCAAGCAAGTGAAAACTTTGTGCAATGAAAACTAAACGACTTTAATGAAAGAAACCAAAGAAGATACAAATGCAAGGCCATCCAGACAACTCCAAGCCATCTGTAGGTTCCATGTAATCTCTATAAAAATTCCAATGGCATTCTTCACAGAAATTTACATGGAACCACAAAAGACTCCAAAGAGCCCTAGCAATTCTGATAAAGAACAAAGCTGGAGGCATCACACTTGCTGATTCCAAACTATACTACAAAGCCGTAGTATTCAAAACAGTATAGTTCTGGCAAAAAAAACCCAGACACACAGAGCAGTGGAACAGAATAGAGAGCCCAGAAATAGATCCCCATCTAGACAACTGATTTATATTTGACAAGGGCACCAAGAGCACTCAATGCGGAAAGGACAGTCTCTTTAACAAACGTGCTGGAAAAGCTGGAGGAACAGGTGCAGAACAGTAACATGTGGATGCCTGTCTCCCACCACTCACAAAAGTTAACTTGAAATGGATTAAAGACTTAAACATAAGATCTGGAACCATAAAACTCCTGAAAGAAAACAGGGAAAAAGTTCCTTGACATTGGTCTTGGCAATGATTTTTTGATGGGACACCAAAAGCACATGGCCGCCTGTCTGGCTCAGTTAGAAGAGCGTGCAACTCTCGATCTCGGGGTTGTGAGTTGGAATCCTGCGTTGTGTGTAGAGATTACTTACATAAAGAAAACTTAAAATAAAAAGCACAAGCAATAAAAGAAAAAAAATCAATAAGTAGAACTACATCAAACTAAAAATCTTCTGCACAGCAAAGGAAACTGTCAATACAATGAAAGACAACCAAACTATGGAATGGAGAAAAATATTCACAAAGCATTTATTTCATAAGGGGTTAATATTCAGAATATATAGAGAATCACGTAACTCAATAACAACAACAAAAAAGGCCTAAACAACCTGATTAAAAGATGAGGAGAGGAACTAAACAGACATTTTTCCAAAGAAGACATACAGATAGCCAACAGGTATATGAAAGATGCTCAACATCACTCATCATCAGGGAAATACAAATCAAACCCAATGAGATCTCACCTCACCCGTTAGAATGGCTAGAATCAAAAGGACAAAATATAACAAGTGTTGGGAGGATGTAGAGAAGAGAACCCTTGTTCACTGCTGATGGGAATGGGAGTTAGTTCAGCCACTCTGGAGGGTCCTGAGAGAATTAAAAATAGAACCACCGTGGGATTCAGCAATCCCACTGGTCCAGGGCCGTTGCTGAGTATATCCACGGACACATCTTAGCAAGAGCGACCTGTAACCAGTGGGGGGAGGTGGCTGGAAGACGGGTCACGTGCCTGGTGCTACCTGGTGGAGAGAGCACCTTCCTTCCGGCTGTGCTTTACGTGCATGCTCTTAGGGGGTCTGTCCCTAGTGGGGGGCATGGCCACGGCAACTCCAGAGCAGAAGAAACAGACGTGTCACGAGACACCTGCTACGGCTTGAATCGTGCCCCTCCAAATCCCCACATGGAAGCTCCAGCACCCCCAGCACCCCGGCTGTGCCCGTTTTTGGAGACAGGTCTTTAAAGAGGTCATGAAAGTAAAATGAGGTCATTAATGAACCCTAATCCACTTTGACCTGTGTCCTTCTGAGAAGGGGAAGTTAGGACACACGCACACTCAGACTGAGAGGCGACCATGTGAGGACACAGGGAGAGGGCAGCGCCTGCAGGCTAAGGACAGGAGCCCTGGAAGGAACCGACCCCACCGACACCTTGGAGCTCCCACAGCACCCTGAGCCCAGCGCTGCCAGGGCTACAGCCCGGGGGGCAGCCAATCGGCAGCCAGGAGACGTACATGTGCAGGGACTTCTGGGCCTTGGCGGCTTCCTCCTTGGAGCTGTAGCGGACCACGGCGTTGCCTTGAGTCAGGTTCAGGTGGAATGTGACGAGAGGCCCATGCTGCAAACACAGCGTCCGCAGGGTAGAGCCGTCGATCTGATGGAGGAAGGAAAGGGGGCGGTAACGAGCTTCCTGGGACTTCTTCCACGACATTCTTCAAAGAAAATGTCTATGACCCGGGCGTACTAACCACTGGGAAAAGGTCTGTCTTTAAAAAGGGCTTAGCATGTATGACTTTGTGATTTTAATCTTTTATGCCTTGTCATTTACCATGTACTTTTTTTTTTTTTTTAAAGATTTTATTTATTTGACAGAGAGAGACACAGCGAGAGAAGGAACACAACAAGCAGGGGGAGTGGGAGAGGAAGAAGCAGGCTCCTGGCTGAGCAGGGAGCCCGATGCGGGGCTCGATCCCAGGACCCTGGGATCATGACCCGAGCCGAAGGCAGACGCTTAATGACTGAGCCACCCAGGTGCGCTGACCATGTACTTTTTAATCCTGGCTGTTTCAGTCATATTTCGTGAATTCCGTCAATCAGGAGAAAGAAAATACCCCATTTTGGTTGTGGCCTCCCGCCCACCCAGCAGGGGCCCATGGTTCCTGGCAGCCCTATAGCCCTGACCCCGGGAAAGGGGAGCACAGGACAATGACTCTTGAGTGGGTATAATTTAAAGGCAAGCAACTCTGTTTAAAAGCCTCAAAAAGAGTAAAAAATGAACAATTCCCCAGGAACATGGACGTGTCTGCCTGTGGCTGCCCCCGCCGTCTTTGGGCCCCTGAGCGAGGGCCCCCAGCAGAGGCCGGCATGCATTGGGGGTGGCAGGAACTGCTCTCGGTCAAGGACAGTGCCCCCCCGCCCACTCGGTGACCCCCACGGCGGGTGCCCGTACCTGGGGCGTGAGGTTGCGGAGAACGAGCCAGCTGCTTGTCCGTCCTGAGGTGTCGGTGCTCCACGCGGAACCTGCGCGAGCCGGGGGAGAGCCCCGTCAGCACGACCCCCGGAGGCTTCCTGCCCATGCACGTGGCAGCATGGAGCGCCACTGCATGCTCTAAGCTTTCTCAACCTTTGAAAACCCACGTTCTCTTTTTGGTTTGATGAACCCAGCCCCACAATTCCTGCAGATGCCCCTGGGCGGAGGACGGCAGAAGCTCCCTTCTCCTCTGCCCCCACGGCCCTGAGAATCGATGCTCTAAGATGCTACGTGCTAACACAGCAGACCCACGGGGCTGCCATGACGGGCCCAGAGCAGTTTTCAAACGATCAGTCGCTGGTTCCAGTCTCAGCTTCTTAAACTCCCGGCGCATGTCTTCCACGGCTGCAGCTCGGCGGGGGCCCCGGCGGCGGCCAGCAGAGGTGCGGTGCCAGGATGCGGGCCCCAATTCACACGGGGGGCTTGGTTTGGGTTCTGGCCCAGAAAGCCCTTTGCTCCAGTGAAATGTTGTGGAGAAGCAAATATCAATGGCTGAAAGCGCCTTCTTGAAGGGCCCAGCGTGGCCCCTCGAAGGGTGCCGTGAGGGCCGGGACCGCCTGCCTCAGGGCAGAGGCCGGAAACCATGGCAGCTGGAGCGCTGGGCCCACACACTGCCCAGAGTCCAGGGCCCCTTAACCCCTCCTAGGCTCTCCTGGGTTCTAGGGGTGGGGGGAGCAGTTCTTACAGAAGAGCTAGAGGACAAGATGACAGGCATTTTCATTCCCTAAAGGGCAAGCAGAGCAGGCCCCGAGCCCCCGCAATCCCCAACCTGCCCCACTTGCACACCAAGAGGGCGGATGCGTACCTGAGGAGTAAGAGCTGGTCCAGCCGAGGGGGCTGGCTCCCCAGGTGGAGGAAGGCTTGGGATTGGTTAACCCTGGAGGTGGTCTTGTGGGTGCAGTAGTGTTTCTGGGCACCTTCCACAGTTCGTGAGACAGAGAGGCTTGCGTGTGGGAGGCAGGGCCAGAGGACCACGTCGATTTAATGTCTGACAGTTTACCTAGAAGGCAGGGAGACAGAGCACAGGCATTCTTGAGACAGAGAAGAAAAGTCACTGCAGTGTTTGGCGAAGCGTACAAAGTGCTTCCGGCACCAGCAGACTGTGGGATAAGAAAGAAACACCAAGTAAAGCACCCCCACACGAAGGTAAGTGCTCTCTCGAATTCCTGCCCAGAGACCACCTGCCTGTGCCCAGTGCCCAGTGGAGGCCTCACCGGGACTTCTGATGCTGAATTCGCTGACTGTGCCAGACCCAAGTCTGCCACCGAGAAAACAGCATTTCCGTAGTTCGAGGTTAAAACTAACTATCCACATGTTCTATTGGGACAAGCTTATAATGGAACACATTAGCCGAGGTCAAAAGCCTAACGTGTAGATCCTTTCACTATTTCTTTAGCTATCAGTCCCTTTTCAAGGAAGCACCCCCCGACGACCCGCAGCTTTGAGATGAGCCCGCCAGGCCGCATGACAGAGACGGACGCGCGTGGCCCAGCTGCCGGGGGCTGAGCGTTCGGCATCTCAGTTCCTCCGTTGTGGGGAGTGTTTGAAGGCTCTCTGGGAGAAGAAAACCAAACTGCTAACAACTCCGAACCCCAGCTTCTCATATGCCCAGGGCTCGGTTGGGAGGTGCACACACCTGGACGTCTGCCAGGCCTGCCTCACCAGTCCAGCACGACCAGGACAGGAAGTGCTGGAGGCAAAGTGGTGGCTGTCGCGGTGTCCCTGGGTAGCACACAGCGACCAGATCCCGTGCGGGGCTCCTCTCCACCCCTAGCCACCAAGACTTCAAACAAACAAACAAACGCTAATCTTAGCAAAGGTGTCATTGATCGGAAAAGCAAAAATGCTATAAAAACTGCCGGAGATACAGGGAAAATGATTTGATTCTGCCCCTTCTCTTCAGCTAAATGACCATGAAGGTAGTAAAGGTCTACATACATCTCCTCTGTAAACATCAGGAAGAATAAACATTAGAAAGAGTGAAATAATCCAGATGCTCTGTTTTCAATAAGATGCTAAACTATATGTTGAGTCACTATATTTATACCTGAAACTGCATGTTAACAACACTGGGGTTAAAATAAAATAAAATAATAAATTGACTACAGAGTGGGGGAAAAAAAAGGATGCTAAAATATATCAAAACGACTTTCTTCCCTAGGTACTGGTATTAAAGGAATTCCTATGGCATCTTTACACCAGAAGGTCTGGATGACAAGGTTTGAAGGAATACAGAAATATACTTGAAGAAGTCTTTAAACAATAAACATTCCTTCTTTAAGATTTCTGTCTACTTACAAACCTGACACATGTCTTGTTAGTGTCTGGGCCTGCATCTCTTTATATCCTTAAAGTCTTAAAATTTTCACGTTCAGATTCCCCTGAAGTTTTTATGACACACAATTCTCAATTCTTCTCTAAGCCTAAACGAAATGTCTCACTTCAAAAACTTCTAACAGTCTAGGGTAACAGAGAAATAGCCCAGGCGGGAAGCAGCCACACTTTCTGGGACCTACTCCTGTCTCCCCCATCGACTTCCCAGCAGGGGCCGCCTGCACGGTCTGAAGGCCCGTGTCCCCCTCACGCCCCCTCATGCTGTAGCCACGGGGGAGGGGAGGGGAGCAGGTCCGTGTGGGCAGCAGGTGCGCCCCATCCTACAGCCACGCGCCCTTCGCGACAGCCCCGCAGAGGCCATGTTCCCATTCCCGCGGCACTCGGCAGGGGGGCGAGGTGCCCAGGCCCCCTCTCTGTCACACCACCGGCCCCCCACCCCCCCACCTGCGGGGTGAGCGGGTGGACGTCAGGAGAAGCCAGTGCGTACCTGCAATGCTGGGCGCGGGCGCGATGCTGCTGAAGGAGCGAGCGTAGCCAGAGGCACTGAGCGGCCAGGCACTCGAGGAAGGCAGCGCGGCACTCTGAGATGTCGGGGGGGAGGACCCTGCAGAGGCAGACACGGCGCTGGGTCAGTGCCACCCACCAAGAGGAAGGCTCCGCTGAAGGGGCCGGGGCTGGCTGGAGGCGGGGAGGGGCTGCCCATACAGGCGTGACATGGCCAAGGCCATGACCAGGGTGGGCAGCCGCCTGGATCCCAGGGCCCAGGAGGCGGAGGCTGGGAGGCAGCGGCAGCCTCTCAGAGGCAGGGCCTCCAGGCACGAGGGAAGAGGATCAGCGGCAGAATGCCGAGAACGCCAGCCAGAGTGTGAACCGACCGCACGGCCTCCCTCCCACGTAGGCTAAAACTCACAGTACAGGGCACTCTCCATCTTTCCACACCTCAAACAATATCCACAAAGTTAAAAACCAAGCTTTTTGTTGTACATTTTACCGTAGAAAGACCAGCACTTCGTTCTGACTCAAAACGTCTCAGGTGTCCACTAGCTCCTGTCCGAGCCTCTCCCTGTGAGACGGGCATGAGGCAGCGCCCCGTGTGGGGAGCTGGAGGGCTGTACCCTCAACTGCAGTCCCCTCCAGGGAAAACACCTGCTCATGCACCTGGGGGCGGTGGTCTCCCCTGTGCAGCTCCCTGCTGTCCGGCGGCTCTGTGCCGCCCTCCCCCAGGCTTCTCTGAGGAGAGCAGGAAGCCGGGGAACGAGGAGGGGGAAGCAGTGCTGGCAGTTCAGCTTAGAGCCAGACAGAATCAGAGCTCCTCCGATTCGGAAAGTTACTCCACTGGTGTGTGGAAGCTGGTGGGGTGGGAACATGAGATGTGACAGTCTGCTTGTCATATTTACTTCCACAAACAGAATCTCACAAGACATGGAAGCCAGATGCAGGGCCCCACCTGGGCTGGTGCACCGGACAACCTCAGGGGTACCCTTCACAGAGACTACCAGGCAATGGGGCACCTCTCAGACTTGTGCAGTGTGCAACCTGCACAGCTGTCTACAACTGGCCTACTGTGATTGACCTCCATAGAATGAGGGCACGAGAACTCATGAACATTACAAATGATTTGTAATCTGCAAGTCCACAATCTAAAAAAAAAAAACCAGTCCTACTGATATCCTAAGCTTATGTCCCAAACACTCCTCTTTCATTTACCAACAAAATGTCATCAACCCAAGATCCCAAGATTACAGACTATTTAACCCTCTTTGGTATTTCTTTTATAATTTAACAATAGAGTGCTTAGATTTTAACAGTGTTCTACTTTTGAAAATTTTTTTAAATTTTTTAAAATTTTTTAAACATTTTATTATTATTTTTTTAAAGATTTTATTTATTTATTTGAGAGAGAGAATGAGAGAGAGCATGAGAGGGAAGAGGGTCAGAGGGAGAAGCAGACCCCCCGCTGAGCAGGGAGCCCGATGCGGGACTCGATCCCGGGACTCCAGGATCATGACCTGAGCCGAAGGCAGTCGCTTAACCAACTGAGCCACCCAGGCACCCGAAATTTTTATTTTTAATAGTGGAATTTGTCCCATGAAATTATAGCTTATTTTTCTTTCTGGATGAAATGTAGTATCAATATGCTATGAAATGCCATGACTGTACTTCACCATGCCAGTTACTGTTCATTCTGTCCGGATTAAAGCTATACCAACTGAGGGTTGCTGGAGTGGTGGGGGGTGGGAGGGATGGGGTGGCTGGGTGATAGACACTGGGGAGGGTATATGCTATGGTGAGCGCTGTGAATTGTGTAAGACTGTTGAATCACAGATCTGTACCTCTGAAACAAATAATACGTTGTATGTTAAAAAAAAAAAAAAGAAAGAAAAAGATAGCAGGAGGGGAAGAATGAAGGGGGGGAAATCGGAGGGGGAGACGAACCATGAGAGACGATAGACTCTGAAAAACAAACTGAGGGTTCTAGAGGGGAGGGGGGTGGGAGGATGGGTTAGCCTGGTGATGGGTACTGAAGAGGGCACGTTCTGCATGGAGCACTGGGTGTTATACGCAAACAACGAATCATGGAACACTACATCAAAAACTAATGACGTAATGTATGGGGATTAACATAATTAAAAAAAAAGAATTTGAAAAACAAAGTGAATTAGTGAACCCTAATGTAAAAAAAAACCGCTATACCTACCATCCATATACTGTAAATATGTAAACTTTAATATCAAATCAGAATTTAATGTCAATGGCAGTAAATGAAAAACAAAAATGCAAATTAAAAAGCAACACCTAGTATAATTGATACTCGACAGAAAAAATAGAAAATCGCATTATGAAAATATGTAAAATAAGCCAATACCAAGAGGTTAACAGCTATTCTCCCTGTTTCTAGGGCATGTTTTCTTAATTTTCTTCTCTCTCTACTTTAAGTCAAGCTGTTTAGTCAAGACTAGGATAGCTGGGGGGCACCCGGCTGGCTCATTCGGTGAAGCGTATAACTCTTGATCTCGGGGTTGTGGATCCAAGCCCCACACTGGGTACAGAAATGACTTAAAAATTAAAAACAAACTGGGGCGCCTGGCTGGCTCAGCCCGGGGAGCATGTGACTCTCAATCTCCGGGTCATGAGTTCAAGCCCCATGTTGGGTGTGGAGCCCACTTCAAAACAACAACAACAACAACAACAACAACAACAGAAAGTATAAAAAAAAATATGATGGCTTTTGTGGCTCGGTCCCTGAGCAAGGTCAGCCAAAGGGGCTGCCTGGAAGCTCCTGGTGTGTGGGGAGCAGCACGTCACGCTCTGGAGAGAGGCAGTGGGCAAGGTCCCGCCTCTGCAGCTCAGCTGTGCTGGGGCGGGGACATTATCACGTCCCCGGTTCTACAGAAAGAGAAGTTCTCTATGTTCCCCTTCTCCCAAATAACAAACCACGAGGCCACAGGAGCAGAGGAGGAAGGGTTCTCCAGGGCGTGCAGGAGGGCCCAGGGGAGACTGCCCCTAGAAGTCACACGACATCACCCAGGCTGGACGGCTGCTTGCCTCTTTACTCTGGAGCCGGAGACCCCACTTTCTCATCTGGTGCTGACACCAGTGCCTCTGTCACTTCCAGATGCTCTTCTGCCTGTCTCTGCCTCAGCCACTCTGGACGGGAGGACAGCTGCTGGGCCCTGCCCGCAGAATTCACCTCCTTCTCCGGGCCGCCTTCGTCACGTCACGGCACACCCGTGCAAATGTGGAGGTCACCCGCAAGGCTCCAGGGGCCACTTGGAGGCCAGGGGACCACTGGAGGACCCACGGGGCACTGGCGGGAAGCTCTGTGCGACACTGAGCAACCGTGACGCTTTCCGAGGTCTCTCAATACCCAGGTCATTGCTGCCCTTTCACACCTGCCCACAAGCCTCAAAATCCACTGACGGACGGTCCTGCCGGGACACAACCCTCCGGCCACACTCAGGGCGACGAGCACTGAGGGCGGAGTCTGACTTCTGGCTGGTGCCTCACACTGTCCCCCCTCTTACACAGGCCCCACTTCCTGTCCTCGGTACCACTGTTCTGTCCCTGACGGCATGGCCGCTCCAGGAAGCGGCTGCATCGAAACACGAGGAATGCACAGCATTGAACAGGATGAGCCGGACTTCTGCTGGTTTTCCACCAAACCACAGGAACACCTAGAACCCCATCACTTTAAAGAACCACTAAAGAACTGCATCTCTCCCCCAGTCTTGCTTTAAGCAGGAAACCCGAATGCACATTCTGGGACTACCTGAGTGGCCATGGCCACCCTACCACTCCCTCCCTCTACTGGGACATCGGCGCAGCCACCATATGGGCGCCGGCCCGTCCAGAGCTGCTCCATCCGCCCCTCCTGGCATCACGCCTGAGAGCTGCATGGATGCTTCCAACGGCTCAGCCAGCTCCTCACTGCCTCCTCCTGGATCCTCAAGTCTGACGTAGGGTGTGCCCAAATCTAGCACCCTGAGCTGTGCCAGGAACGGATTTCAGTCTTTTTACCAGACTTTGTGGAAGGAAACAGACCGAGATGGAGGAGGAAGGGGTTGATTCACCTGCAGTTTAAATAGATTTTAAGTGGGAACTTTTTCACTGGGAAGCTTAATGGTTAATATTGGGATCTTATAACACAGTGATCAGAAATAATGTGTTAATAAATCCAGGACATCCATTTCCATGTTCACCATCACCACTACCTCCAGATGGTAAGAAGTGTCCACAGATGTGTCTCACAGTGTCCCTGCCCCGCGGCCCGCACACCACCCCGGAGCCCCCGAATGCACGCAGGGAGACCTTCCATGTCGAGCAGGTAGCACCCCGTTCTCACCTCCACTCTTGAGGAGGTAGCGGTTGACGTCCTGTATGGTGGTATTGATGGTGGGCCCGGTGGGGACACTTCCAGGAGTGACGTCAGGGTCGTTCTCAGGGTCTATATTCTGAAGTCCTTTCCATGGAACTCCAGGATGGAATTCTGGAAAATGCCAAACAAAATGGAAAACAAAACATGAATATTATAGTATCTTCACATTCCTTCGTGACAATTTATGGAAATTCTTATAATCTGCTAGTTAAAACAGGAGACACATCCTAGACTTTCAGTAAATCATCAATCCTCTGGAACAAGCTAGAAGCAGGGATTAGAACTGCCACATTAAGAGAGTGTTCAGACGGTGTGGAGTCTAGAAACAGTCTGGCCAGATGCAATACAGCGTCCCTTCTCCTTCCGCTCCTCTCACTGAACTAGGGGACTACAGGAAAGCGCTGGGTGCTAAGCACTTCCCAAATTCGTATGACAAACGGATTTCCAGTGGAAAAGCCAAAGCTATGGCGTTCATGCTTCCAGGACTCTCAGCCCAGACCCTGGCTTCTCTGGAGCGGAACCTCTGTCCTCAGACTTGGGGCGGCTCTGATCTGCCGCTGCACGGAAGTGCCGCATGCTCTCACCTGGGGGCCAGTTGATGCTGGAGCCATTGGAGATTTTATCACTGTCAGACTTGGCACGTGACCAGCTATGGGGAACCGCTACAGGAGGACTGGCTGGTGACTCACTGTTCTGGATTAAATCGTACCGGCCGTAGGAGTCGTCGATGGAGGACTTAGCTGGAGGCCCAACGCTTAGACCTCCAGGGATAGCACCTGCGGGGACAGCAGGAGACAAAGAGCTGAGTGAACAGGGGAGCCCCTGAGCCCTCACTGCTAGGCACCGGGCTCTGCCCCTTTCAGAGGTACATGAACCATCAGACTTGGTTTGTCCTGCACTCTCTAAGGATAAGTGACTATTTTGGTTAGCCTAAAATTTGTCTGTGGAAGACCAAAATTCTTTTTATTCTTTAAAGCTTTTATTTTTAAGTGATCTCTACCCCAACATGGGGCTCAAACACACAACCGTGAGACCCGGAGTTGCACGCTCAACCGACTGAGCCAGCAAGGCGCCCCAAAACCAAAATTCCTTAAGAACCATTTTAGTTTGTTGAGTTGGAAATCTTGATAAAACACAAACCCATATCATTGAAAGCGGGCCTGTGCCTTTCTGGGACCAGCTTATGAGTCTCTGTGCTTAGCGATGGACTCTGTGGTTGCGTGCGTCCTGCCCTCCCTCTGGAAGGACATACTGGGCATGTGAACACAGGGCCCTTATCTTCTGGACTGGACCACCCGGCCAGGGGTGGCCGTCCTCTCCTGCCAAGGAAAGTGCCCAGGCAGCCTGTGATGATTCTCTTGTAGAGTTAACCGTTAGGAAAAACTGTGTTTTTCCTTTTAGAATATTTACATCAAGAGAGAATCATACACCTATTACATTTTCTCTGCCATTTATGCTATTAGGAAACTGGGAGCTAAAGTTAATGCTTACTAGTGAGGTCGCTGCCTCTGGTTATTAGCACTTTTGCTTCTTCCTTTTTTTCAAGGCATCTGATTTTCTACTGTGTTTTATCATTTTATTGAAAAAAATTTCTTCTCAGTAAACAAATTTTTTTGTTGAAGAGTACAGATATAAATAAAAAATATGCAGCTATGACCAATATTCTTTGCTACTCTGGGGCGTTTTCAACTCCTTCTGCGTTTGTAGCAAAGATCTGGAGGCTGAGGTTTCAGGAAGTTTGACCGTGCACTAGCTGGGATCTTACACACTCTGTGATGGAACGGAAGATTCCATTCTAGTGGAATTCTCAGACAAGAGATGCAGCTCTACATGCTCTACATGGACAGTCAGGAGCATGCTCTACAACCGGAGAGTCAGCGAGTGGAACAGCAGCGACTGGACCACAGGCACCCCGGCCTGGACATACCATGCTTGCTGGGGTTCTGATCGAGGGGAGCAGCAGCACCGGGTAAGTTGTCCATCGGGTTGGGGTGTGTCCACTGAGGGAGGCGTGACTGGGACTGAGACGGGTCCTTCACCGACAAACCACCAGTCATGTCCATGCTGTTGACATTCATGTTTGGGTTCAGTCCGGCTAAAAATAAAAATGCTATTAGGATATGCCTGCTCTTCTTCTAAATTTTATTACATCCTAAAGCTCTCCTGGAGAATCAATCCAAGTCTTAACTCATGGCCACACACTTAACTCTTAACTTTTAATGCTGGTAGAAAGAAAAGCTTTTTGTCTTTTTAACAACACATATTTCCAGGAATATTATTCCCGAATTAAGGTGAAATGGTAATGAATATTCTCTGGTTAAGTAAGACCAATGACTCTCTTCATTTCACTTGTTTCAGAGCTAAACACGGTCCCGGTGCTCCTCAGAACCCACAGAAAGACAGGGCAAGTCCAGACAATGAGGAAAATCTTTTCTGATCTTAGGATATCTTAGGGAAACTCAGCAGATCAGGACAACTCCTTCAGAGTTCTAGACAGTGTTCTAAAGTACCAGAACAGGCTGGTAGGGATAATTCCATTCCACCTTTAGTGAATTTACTTTATGAAAGTCTGCTCTTCAGGAGTTTATAAATATCAGACTCCTTTTAAGGACTTGACCTATTGGAGGGCGTGGCAGGGCTGCCATCTGCCCCCGGCTGGAACGGTGTGCCAATCCTGGGTTTTCTTTCTTACGGCTAAAAGCACGTGCTGCCGTTATCTGGCAACACCATGTCAGGTTACTAAAGAGGGGCGAGGAGGACGATATAGAGTCCCCGACAGGGACTGAATGCTCGGTGATGGAGAATAACCCCAGGATTCACAGATCATACATCCTGGTACGTCAGTCAAAGTGCATCTCTACTTGTAAGCAAGGTATTGAACAGGTTTGTTCTTGGCTTTAAATCCATGTCTGCAAACTCAAATGCCTACATGGGCCAGGCGGCTGTGAAGTGGGGATGGTGGTGAACCTGACGGTGCTTGTCCCACCCAGAGTGCCAGCTGCTGGTGCCAGCCTGTGACAGCCACAGGGAAGGCAGACCCCACGGAGCCATTTTAAGAGAAGCAAGAAGTTACTTTTATTTAAAAATTTCCAATTTGTAAACATTGGTAATTAACACACACACACACACACACACACACACACTTTGCAGATGAAACACACCACCTGGGCAGGTCAGATGCCGCCAGTGGCTGTCTGTGTGAGGTTGGCACGGAAGGCAACCTTCGCTTCCATTTGCAGACATGTAGTTGGGTGAGGGGACAGTGAGGCCGGGCTGCAGCCCGGCCTCCCCAGCTTGCCCGCTCATCTGTGGCCCCCCGCCACAAGTTAGCATGACTGCCCAGGGCATGCCCTGTCCTGCCAGGCTCTGGTCACTGAAGTCCTGCTCATCTGAGATCCACGCTTGGCCCCTGTGCTGGGTTTTTCTTTCACCATTCATGGTGAACACCAGCTCTCCCTTCTCTGTAGCACTGCCTATGAAGCTGTTTTTCATTATTCTGTGCCTGATCTTCCCGTGTGGACGACAAATTCCAGCAGTTAAGAAACAGCAGAGTAAGGAGACGCTGCGTGGGAAGGAAGGTGGACGGAGCTACAACCATTGAAGAAAAATGCCAAGAACCAAGCAGAGAGGAAATTTTATAGGCTAAGTTTCTTATACTGGATCAGCTATTTTTTCTTTTTAAAGATTTTTATTTGTCAGAGAGAGAGAGAGAGAGAGCACAAGCAGGGGGAGCAGCAGAGGGAGAAGCAGACTCCCCGCTGAGCAAGGTGCCTGACGTGGGGCCGATCCCAGGACCCGTGATCATGACCTGAGCTGAAGGCAGATACTTAACTGAGCCACCCAGGCGCCCCTGATTAGCTATTTCTTTTCTTTCTTTTTTTTTTTTTTTAAGATTTTATTTATTTATTTGAGACAGAGAGCATGAGAGGGAGGAGGGTCAGAGGGAGAAGCAGACTCCCTGCCGAGCAGGGAGCCGAGCAGGGAGCCCGATGCGGGACTCGATCCCGGGACTCCAGGATCATGACCTGAGCCGAAGGCAGTCGCTTAACCAACTGAGCCACCCAGGCGCCCTCTTTCTTTTTTTCTTAAGATTTTATTTTTAAGTAATCTTTACACTCAATGTGGGGCTTGAACTCACAACCCCGAGATCAAGAGCCAGCCACGCATCCCGCTCTTTATTTTCAATAAGTTTGTAAGTTTAATGTGAATATTATCAAAATTATTTTTCATCTAATTTTGAAGAGCCACTGTACTAATTTTTTCATTTGTATTAAGAAAAAAATCTTTAAGAATAAAGATTAGTGTACTTTACTCTCCAAAAATAGGTTGAGAGGCCAGATGGACACTAGCAAGCTGAAGCAGAAGCTTTTCCGGGTAACAGACAACGGAACCGGTTTCTGAAAGGGCTCCTCAACAAGATGGGCTTGTGTCTGGCTCACGTCTCACAAAGGGCTTGTTGCATGCAGCACTGTCCTGAGAACTTCACGTATTATCTCACTTAATCTTTAAAGGACCCCTTTAAATGGGGAATTGAGGCAGAGACAGTCGGGCAAGTCATGCAAGGAAGTGCTGAGCCAGCCCTGGTGGAGCTGGGACTCGGCGTGGTGGGTCACCTCTCCAGCCAGGCCTCGGCCACCAGACTGTCCTCCGTGCACACAAAGGGCTGTGAGCGTGGGGCAATGAGAAAGGGATGGGATGATTACAGTTAGCATTCATCAGGTTCATATTAAGGACATACCATAAGGACTGCATGTCAAGGAGAACATGCTCGTACGATTAGGATTTACAGCTCTTTTCAGGGCAGTATGAAGGAAAGGGACACCATCAGCCAGTAGCAAACTCACTATCACGCATCTGACCTTTGCTCCTGATATGTATTTCCTGGGTTACTGGTTCCCTTTGTCCTGGAGCTTCATACTAACAGCCACCTAGCAGACAAGCCTGAGAGCGGTCACCAGGTTCTGGATTCTTACATCAAACTGGTTCACGTATAATCCATTTACTGATATACCTCCCTGGGACATTTCCTCGATCCTGCCTGCAGTTATGTAACCCGTGCCCCTCCTGGCTGGCTTGTAGGACCTGGAGGGTGGCACCGTGTCTTCTGCCGACCCGCGGATTTCATGTGCTGAGCATGCTTCCTACAGGTTAGGGGTCAACACATGCATGTTGATTTGGCAGATTATACAAACCATCGTCTACACTACAAGGCTTGTATGGACAACCACTGCTTTCCAAGAAGTACCTGATTTTTAAAAATCTAAACACATTTACTAGTAAAACCATTATAAACTCATCCCTGCAGTTAGGTGGGGGATGGTGGCTGCTGAAGAGCAGGAAACCAGGAACAGAACAAACTGATTTGACAACAGAAATGAGGGAATTCTGGGGCTCTCGCTGGTGCTCCTTTAAAAGACTTTATACTAGAAGGTATTTACGGCCATAGCAGAATTTCGCTCTGCAGAAGACGGCCAGTGGTGCTCGCCTTGGGAGAGAGCGCCGGCCCGCAGTGCGGGGACTCACCTAGAGGGTAAGGAGCAAAGGTGCTGGGTGAAGACTGTGGCTCTTTGGTCTGCAGGTCGGGCAGGCCGGGGGCCTGGGGGTGGGGGGGGAAGCTGTCCATGGCCGATTTGCCTGCAGAGGGGTGCAGAGACAGGTGCGGCGGGGGTGGCGGCGGCTTCACGAGCAGGGCCTGGGCCAGCTGGCGCTGGTGCTGCTGGATCTGCTGCTGCAGGTTAGTGATTGTGCGCGCAACCTGGCGGCAGAGATGCGAGTTGGAAAAGGTTTGAGAGTGGTGCACGTCACTTGTCTCCAGACCCAGGGCATTCAGTCTCCGCTGGTTGGACCCACCTGCTCCCAAACCAAGGTGACCCTGAGACTGCTAAAAGGGGGGGGTTAGCGAGAGAAAAGTCAATGACAACATAACAGTTTGCCCTCTAGCAACTTCAGATCAGGCAAGATGGGCGCTAGCAAGTCCAGCTACACCCCCCAGGCGATACCTACTTGCTGCTCCTGTTGTCTCATGGGTCCGGAAACATTACGCTGAGCCTGTAGCATCTGCTGCTGGATTTGTAAACGTTGGTATGCCTGTTGACAGAAAACAGTTAAGATACTGTAAGAAAGCCATCAACAAATGGCTCAACTTTTGTATATTAAAAAAAAAGAGAGAGAGAAAACAGCCAAGATTCTTGGTCCCCTTACCACACTATGGTTTAAGCATACTGTGAGGTAGAAGCATTTTTAAAAGGAGAAATGTCGGGATGCCTGGGTGGCTCAGTCGGTTAAGCGTCTGCCTTCAGCTCAGGTCATGATCCCAGGGTCCTGGGATCGAGTCCCGCATCGGGCTCCCTGCTCCGCGGGGAGCCTGTTTCTCCCTCTGCCTCTGCCTCTCTCTCTCCCTTTCTATCTCTCATGAATAAATAAATAAAATCTTTAAAAAAATAAAATAAAAAAAAAATAAAAGGAGAAATGTCTTTCCCAAACCCTTCTAGCACACAGATTTTTTTTTTTTTAAGATTTTATTTATTTATTTGACAGAGAGGGACAGCGAGAGAGGGAACACAAGCAGGGGAAGAGGGAGAGGGAGAAGCAGGCTTCCCGCGGAGCAGGGAGCCCGATGTGGGGCTCGATCCCAGGACCCCGGGATCATGACCCGAGCCGAAGGCAGACGCTTAACGACTGAGCCACCCAGGCGCCCCTAGCACGTAGATTTTTAAAAAGTAATTCAGTCAGTACCCTTTAGTGTAGGTAATGAGATTTGTCAGCAAATATTTTTCAGTTAACGAAGAGATCAAAATTCTTCTCCTCAAATCTTACAAACTAAAAGTAAAAGAAATGATGGGAAAACGAAAAACTACTGATTCTTACAGTGATATAGATGAAAGTTATCCAGAGTGGCTCAGACCCTAGCAGAACAGAGTGAGTGGCCACCCCGGATAATCAGAACAACACAGACTCAAGGCTTGGGAGTGCCAGGGGCCGCATGATGATGTCCCCCCCACAGGCTGCCTGAAACCGGCCTGTGGCACTGCTGGTACAGGCCCACCTGCCAAGCTGGCAAACCGTGAGCACCTTCCACACAGCCATGCGGAGGTTCCGTCATTTGATCGCTTCAAAATGCTGGCTGCCGATCATACATTTTTTTCTTATAATACGGATTTTTGAGGACATGTTTAGCAAGAGGATTTATTAAAACAAGATCCATATGGAGACTATACTATTAGAAATGCCTCATTAATCTGTAAATTATAGAGGAATAAAATACTCCACTTAAGTGAATCCTTAAAGGTCCTAAAACAACCTCAGGATGCACCAAAACTTTATTTTACGAATTTTTGGAAAAAAAAATTTTTTTTAAACAGTATGAATTGTTTGTAAAACAGAACACATTAAACATAATTCAAGATTTTCTTGCTTTTTCCACCATCTTTTTCCGTGCTGCCATCATGGTTCACATGAATGTCCTGGTAGAGGCTCTCAAGAGCACTAACAATGCTGAAGAGAGAGGCGAAGGCCAGACTCTTACTAGGCCATGCTCCAATATCATTGTCGGGTTTCTAGTAGTAAGTAGGGCCTGGGGCTCTACTTACTACTGGAAAACTGGCCCCTTGGACTGGTTAGACTGAGTCTAATGGGCAGTAAGGGTTATAGGACTGACAGGGCCTGGGGCTCTCTTGTAAGAAAAGCTTTGGCATCAATGCTTTTGTCTATCAGCTGGGAAAATCATTGTCAACCTCACGGGCAGGTTAAACAAGTGTGGAGAGATCAGCCCCAGTTCTGATGTATAACTCAAAGATCTAGAAAAATGGCGGATATAATCTGCTCCTGTCCTGCCAGTTTGGTTTCATTGTACTGACAAGCTCAGCTAGCATTATGGACCACGAAGAATCAAGATGAAAATGCACAGGAGGGAAAATCCTGGGCTTCTTTTTCTACAGATGTAATATGTATGTGTAAATAAAATGCCTCAATGGAAAAAAAAGAGATTTTCTTGATGTCTTTCACATTATAGGGGTCAATAAAAATTACCATATAAATAAGAGATTTTAGAACATCAGTATGGTAACTAGCTATGTCTTATGTCAGAATACAGCCATGTCTTCACTGTTACCAAGAAGCAGAAAGCTACTTTCCTCTATAATAATACCTCTACATAATATGCTTTTTAAATGTGTGCCTGACTTTTATGGTTGTTTCCTTCTCTATCTTTGAGGTCAGGGGTCTCTCCCTGTTGCTGCTGGTAGTAAAAGCAATAGTCCTGTGCATTCGAACCACCCACCCACCGCGCTTTCAGGTCCTGGGAAGCCTTCCTACCACGCCGCAAGGTGCCCCCCATCTCCAATTTTATGGACAAAGAAACAGCCTCTGAGAGCCTAACATAGTCGTGACCCCACTTCCTGAGCTCTGTGTTCTCCCTGAAACTACGATTTTCTCTGGGCACTTTCTTCCTCCCATCCCACACTGCTACTTACTGGAAAACTGGACCCCTTAGACTGGTTAGATCTCGTGAGGACTGACAGGGCCCAGGGCTCTCCTATAAGGAAAGCTTTGGCATCAATGCTTTTGTCTACCAGAGGCCTTTTTTCCTTCCTTAAGGATTCCTGGTCATTTTCAAGGAGATGAAGTTACTGGACAAGACTTCGAAATAAAGCAGGTGTCAACATATTAAAGAAAGGTCTTTTAGTGTATATAAATCCAGTATGCATCTAGAGATACAGTGACACGGCATTTTATGGTAAAAGCAGTAAGACTGTTGAAAATTAAAAATTTAAGGTATGTTAAATTGTAAAACTTTCAAGAATTATTAGGCTACATCAGCCTTTCTTAAAAGGGATTGTGAGAGGGCATTAAACCCTAATCTCTATGGCATCTACTGCATGTAATGAAGTAACTTCTCTTTCACGCTTCCAGAACAGTCTTTGTGTGTCCCACCCTTGAAGAACTTAGAGAATCGTCACTCAAACGAGTTTCTGTGTTCTGTGGTTCTGACGGGAAACTCTGGATGAGAAAGGCTAGCTGAGACCCTGAGCTGAAGGACACGCCTCCTGGTAAGGTCTGGGACACTCTGTGATGGGGCCAGAGAATTGACACTCTTAAGTGAAAAACTTCCTAATTTTTTCAACAGTCTGACATGAAGAAAGTGAGGCATTAACTAACTACTTTTATTAGTGGCTAGGTTGCTGGCATAGCTTCACGAATGTCAGTGTGCACTCTTCCTTAGTTCTAGAAGCTGAATGATCTGTCCACTTACCAGCTGCAGCTGATAGAGCTGGTTCAACATCGTCATATGCTGAGGATTGATTGGCGAGGTCAATAGTGCAGGGTTGAGACCAATGTTTTTTGCTGCAAACTGCAAAAGCTGTGCTTGAACCTGTTGAACACAACACAGAGTGTCAGGCACTGTGTCCCTGTCGAAATGGCCACCTGTCCAGGCAGTGTTTCAAGATGCAGAACTGATGAATTAATGACAGTTATGCTTGTCTCAAGAATGAACTTCAAAAGCCATTAAAAAACTCATGGGCTTTTTGCCATTAGTAGTTAACATGCTTCTGTAGAATATAAGGAAGGAAGGAGAGAAAGAGCCTTCCACTGCCAAATATTTTAGACACGAATTAAGATGCTAGGGCTCTGGGTAACTCCTTTCGAAAACTGATCTCACATTCTGTCACAGTGAAAATAAATGGGCATAATTTAAGGACGGGAGATAGTGAATGTGGGGTCTCAGGGAAGAAGTCGCTCCTGCTGGCAGGCACCACGCCACCCCCAGGAGGGTCTCTGCCCAGGATGGGCTCAGGAAGTGGTCTGCGCCCTCTGCCGGCCCTGCCCTGGACCGTCAATCCACATTCCCGTTCAGGGGGATCTCTTCAACTGGAATTCACTGCGCTGAAACAATCTGGGGCCTGGCGCTGGAGATTTCAATGTTTTCCACCATGGGTTATGTATGTTTATCACAACATTTATGCAAGATTGATTTTAGGTAGAACATGGACGGGCTTCTTTCACTTTAATAGTTGTCTAATGTGTATCAGAAAAATGTGATTTTTTTTCCTACTTATGACAGGTAGGTAAAGTTTGCTTTAAGAACACACTTATTTAAGCAGGCAAGTCATTTAAAGAAAACACGCTGTGTGACAGTACAGGTCATGTGGGGCACAAGGGTAACACGTGCTCTGCTGAGTGTGGGAAGCCTGCTGCCGGTCACCCAGGCCCAGCTCTCCCTCCGCCCCTCAGGCGGGGTGGCTGTGTCCCCAGGCGCAGGCAGTGGGACACAAGTGGATGTGTTCTGTGCAGCTTCCAGCAATCGGGAAGGGCTGTGGCAGAGGCGCCCCACAGCCCTGAGCCGCTACCTCCTGCATGGCCACCCAGAGAAGCGAATGCCTGTCTTGTCTAAGCCTCTGCACTCTGGGGTGTCTGGTATCGCGGCCCACCCTGTATCCTGATGAATGAATTTAACTCTTGTTTCACCTACATTTCAGCCATCTCAACTCAGTGCACAAATCTGGGTTCAACCAATTGTGGAGGGTTAACTACTTCCAACTAATTCTATAGCTTATCATTAGTAATCTATCACTGAATATTTTTAAAAGGGATGAGGACTGAAACACTGTAAGGAAAAACTCAGTCCAAAGTGTAAAATTATGGAATGTTCTAAAAGTAAACATAATTAACGTGAAAAAAATCTATATGCTTTAGAGCTATGCAAAACAAGATATCCTTTTCCTTTTCTGTTTGACACTTTTTTTTTTTTTAAAGAATCTCTGGGCAAAAATGGTCTAATACTAAGTAATAAACTTAACTAAGGAGCCAGCAATATATTAATATATAATATGATCTATGATCACATGCAGGTGGCCACCAAAGCATTCTTCAGGCCCTGAGTGCTCTTACGTGCCCCCTTACGGGTTAAGCAATGTTTCAGCTTGTCATTTTCCTCTCCCACCTAGGACAATTCATCGGGTTCATCTGAATAATTCTGTTAAGACCCGGACAAGAACCGCATTACAGTGCGTGTGAGGTGGATCTTTTCACCCAGCGGCATGGCTCCCGACCGGTGGACGCCTAGCCGGGCCGCGGCTGGCGGGGGCGCCCCCAGGGGCCGTTCTGAAAACGCCTCCTGCGGCCGGGGGGCCGGGGGGCCGGGAGACCGGTGGACGGGCGGAGAGGAAGGCCGCGCTCGGGGTGGGTGAATGAACTGGCTCTCACTTTCAAACAGTGACGTCGAGCGGCACAGACACACACAACGCCCATCCGAGTCGCCGCGGGTCCCACCTGAGGGGATAGAAACGGAGGCACTTGAGCACGGAGGCTGGGCTGGGAGGAGCTCAGAGGCTGCACGGGGGGCTGCGGCGGCGGCTGCATTGTCCTGGCTTGCGCTGCTCCGCTGCTGCCGAACATACCCAGGCTGCCACTCGGCATCTGCGGGGAGATGGCACGGGCCGGGTCGCTACGGAGCCGGGCGCCCCCGGAGCTCTGGAGGCGGCTCTGCCTTCCTAAATGCGACAGCAAAATCCTCCCTACTTCCTACTGCTGTCGGCTTCTATGACTTCTACTGAAGTGAACTCACAGTAGATGCTGCCGGGCAGGCTGGCTGTGGACGACGGGCCGCCAGCCATGAAGGCTGCCCATGTCTTCACGCGACAGTGCCAGTCGGAAAGGGGCCCCAAACGAGGCTACCGCGTCCACAGAAACTATCATAATACAGTGTTCCAAACAACAGCAACGCACGCCATGGGGTTCGGAAGCTTTTCTCACAGGCTATCTGCGGTGGGGTGCGGACCGCTAACCTGGGGCCAGCAACATTTTCAAGTAGGAAACAGGAGTATAATTTCAACCAAAGCGGAAGGTGAATAAATGGATAAATCCAGGCAGTTACCGTTGTGTTAAATAGCAGCACTGCATTTTAGGCGTACTTTCTGCTCTGCGGCAGCGGGTGGGCTCGCTCCCAGCACCCCGCCCGCCGGCCTGTTCGCCGTCCGATGGCAGAACCCCCGGAAAGCAGGCATTGCACTGAACCACCAGCAGCATCAGCCACGTGAGACCGCGGGCTGAGGCCCCACCAACTGCTACCCTGGGACTACAGGCGCGCACGTGGCCCTGCTGGGCCGCCCCAAACATCACAGCGTCTACTTAAAGAGCTGCTTCAGAGGTGGGTGCGTGTCAGCCTCCCGTGCGAGCGAATCCATGAAAAGGACGTCCTACGGACGGGTCATGTCTTCCAGGGGGACTGGGAGACACAAGGGCCATGGAGCCGTGGTCAACACAAACTCGAAGTCCTCCCTTCTGTGATGCCTGACAGGGGCTCTCACCTCCCCTGAGTGTCAGAGAAGGGAAAACACCAACATGGCTCTCTGGAAACCACAGGGATGTCACCTCTATTTCAGGGAGCAGGGGGAGCACGTGGTGTTTTCTCAAAGACCATGGTATGGAAGGTTTGGACCGCTGGTGCACAGGATGGCATCACCCAGATCCATGAAGGGACCTGGCAGCTGGAGACCACCCTGCAGGACGCACCATTTAAACCAGCAATACTGAGCACTGAGGGCACTGAACTCACGTGTGTGCTCGTTATGTGTAAAAATAAATAAAGTTTGGAAGCATTTCCTACAACATGGTTCAATTTCAAGAACTGGACTCAACTCCCAAACCTGTACATCACCTGAAGGGAAATCCTTCTCCTATTTCAGCTACCTTAACATACTCGACTGTATTGTATTGTATTGTATTTATTTATTTGCAAGATTTTATTTATTTGCAAGAGAGAGAATGAGAGACAGCATGAGAGGGAGGAGGGTCAGAGGGAGAAGCAGACCCCCCGCTGAGCAGGGAGCCCGATGTGGGACTCGATCCCGGGACTCCAGGATCATGACCTGAGCCGAAGGCAGTCGCTTAACCAACTGAGCCACCCAGGCGCCCTCGACTGTATTTTAAAGTACAGGTATTAGTTAAAAATCAAAGTGTATGTCCCAAACACATTTGTTAGAGGCAGGTGAAACCGAGACCACAATGACTCTCTCCCCACAGCCTTACCTGTCTAGAAGAATTCAAGTTTTGCATGCCCAGCCCTGAGGCAATCCCACCCAGGGCCTGATTAGGGAGTGCACTGTTTGAAAGGGGGAGCTTCAGGCTTGGTGAAGGCAAAAACGGTGAAGTCGTGGGCTCTTCCACTAGGCCGCCGTCCTGATTGGAGAAAGAAAGGGTGAGCTGCATGCAGTGTCCATCCGCAGACAATGCACAAAGCAGTTTCCCAAGGACATATAAAGGGGTATGGATGGATAAAGAATTGAAAGATCAAAAAAGTGTGGGTAACAAGAGAATGGAGAACATGGGCCAAAGGAAGAGGGGAAAAGAAAAAGAGAAAGAGGATTAAGATGCTGTTCTCATAACCATTACTTCACACATACATTAGCTTACAATGTGCTCAGACCCTGCTGACTCTGCCCGGTGCAGGGCTCAGGAGAAGCACAGAAACATTAGCAAGTCTTATTTGGAAAACACTTTACAACCATTTTCAAATAAACAGGCTGCCTTCCTTCAGTACCAGGGCTCTAGGGGTACATTTGGTTGCATTCTGCCGACATTCAGCTGTTTCATATGGTTTAATCCAATAACAGGGTAAGTTATAAAGCAGATGGATCTTACTCTTTTACATTATTAAGGTCACATTATGTGTCAGGCCCTTTGCAAATTTATCTCCTCTAACTCCACAACCAGCATGTAGTATTATTCTTCATTTCTTTTCTTTCTTTCTTTCTTTTTTTGGTATTATTCTACATTTTAAAGATAAGGAAATAAGTCAGGGTCCCGCACTTAGCAAGTTAAATACAAGATACCAAATTAAACTGGAATCTCACATAAACAACAAATAATATTTTAGACTAAGTGTGCTCCACCTATGACTGGCTGTTTATGTGTACTCCAAGTTCACTAAGGAGCTTGGATGTGAGCGGAGGCACAGCAGGGGGCAGGGCAGACCTGACCCTCCCCCCAGGCCCTACCCAGCCACAGCTTTCTGGAGGGGAGTGTGTGGCCGAGGATCCTGTTCGTTTGTGGGCAGAGATGAAGTGTTATCTCTCTCTCCTGTGAGCCTTTCTGCTTTATTGTGTTTTGTTTCTAAACCTGTCCTTTCTGGCTGCAATTTTATTTTCAAGGTTCAACATTTTGACTGATTTTCATGGGATGCTGTTCTCCCCCTCCTTTTGAAGGCATACCCATCTGGAGAGGGGACATCAGTACATGACTATCCTGAAGGGGCTGAACCGGTGTCTGGACACGTGGAATCACCCCAGGGGCTTCCAGCAGACACCCGCACGCTCTCGGAAGCAGCCGAGCTGGGCCGACTAGACACGGGTGCCTGCGCCCAACCACTTCTAGTTTCTTTTTCTCAGATTAAACACGTAACACATCATTTCCAATGTCTTATAAAATAAGACAGTAAAACAAATTTGATGACCCTTGTTATTGGACAAATTGAAGCAGATAAGCCAGCCAAGTTCACCCACTAAAATGAAAATCAGTTTTCAATTTTGGTACTTTTTAACCCTACCTACATCGTGTAACAGTAACACTATTTCTTCTGAGTTAAACGTTCACATATATTTTTAAAAAGTGGGTAAAAGTCACTTAAATATTACATGCAGTCCGGCAAGTATTGAATCCAGCTTGCATTAAGGACAGAGTTAAAATGAAAAATACCTCTTGTTAAAAATGAACAAACAAAACACCCCCTAAATTCATACCTTGTCGAGAAAGGTGGGGCGGTCCCCGGAAGAGTCTTTGGAGACTGGTGGGCGGCAGCCAAGGGCTTTGGTGACCACTCCATTGTAGTCGGTCACTCCCAGTCCACGCTTGTCCACGTCCACCTTCTTTTCCAGCAGGGCGCCTGGAGCAAACAGAAGCAACACTTACACCTAACCGCCCAACGAGTGTCAGGAGTGATGAGCACCAGCTGGAGCCTCTCAACCCCATGGAAAACAGGGAGGCCATGGTTTTGCTCCTGCGAGCCCCACAGTCTATGACCGGGCCCTGCTCTTGTCCCTGTTCCTGCTCCGCCCACTCCAATCCACCTGCCACTCTGCCCCTCAGGGGCCTATCTTTCCTCCCCACTGGGATGTACCCCCTCCTTCACACAGCCTTCCCCGGTTGTGTTCCTGCCCTGATCTTCCTGTTTAAAATGGCACCGCTGACCCCTCACAGCCCTTGATTTCCATTTCCTGCATCCCCGTGAGCTGCAAGGGCTCTTCCAGATACTGGGGACACAGTATCATGTGAAAACAGGCAAGGTTTTTGTCCTCATGGGCTTGGGCTAGTGACTGGTTTGGCGTGGCTACCTTTGATTTTATGCTATTTTACACTTATAACAAGTTACAACTAACTTCTAGCTCACACGGATTGTCATTTCTGTCCCGGCAGCTCATACCACACATTTCGGCACCTGCACATTAATTACAAAGTTGGTCCTCATCGTTCACAGATTCTGTGCTTGTGAATTCACCGGCTGGGTAAATTTATCGGTAGCCCCAGATCAGTAATCGTGGCACTTTTGAGGTCATCTGTGGACAAGCGCAGGGTGGTGGATCTCTGTGGCTTACTTACTGCTTGTTACAAATCTGTACCCTGAAACACCACCACTCATCTCCCCACCCGCGCTGCCAGGTAACCACCATTTGCTGTCTGTGCTTTATAGGTTGAACTTGGATAAATGCCACATATAAGTGGGATCATTAAGTACTTGTTTTTGTCTGACTTCACTCACTCAGCATCATGTGCTTAAGGTCTGTCCATGTTGGTGCAGAAGGCAGGAGATCCTCCTTTCTCACAGCTAAATAATATTCCACTGTGTACATGAACCACATCCTTTTTATCCATTCATCTGTGGATGGGCGTCTGAGTTGTTTCCATACCTTGGCTATTGTGAATAATGCTGCAATAAACACAGAAGTACAGAGATCCTGTCTAGATCCTGTTTTCATCCTTTGCGTATATACCCAGAACTGGAATTGCTGGATCGTACAGTGAGTCTACTTTACATTTTTTGAGGAACCTCCATATGGTTTCCCATACCAGTCGGACAAATCTACATTCCCCCCGACAGTGCACAAGGGTTCCCTTTTCACCATGTCCTCGCCAGCACCTGTGTCCCTTGTCTTCTCGATGAAGAAAGCCATTCTGACAGGGATGAGGTGAGATTTCATTGTGATTTTGATCTGCGTTTCCCTGATGAGAGACGCTTAGCACCTTTTCGTGTGTCTGTTGGCCATCTGATCTCTTCGCAGAAATGTCTGTTTAGTTATTCTACCCATTTTTAATTAGCAATAATCGTGCCTCGGATAAACCTCATTGGCTACGATACTGCCACTGCGCAAAGCTTCTACCCATTTTTAAAAACCATACTTCTTTTGTTGTTTCAGTTGACTGAGTTCTTTATATATTTTGGATATTAACCCTTTATCCAACATATGGCTTGCAAAATTTTTCTCCCATTCTTTAGGGTTTTTTTATTTTGTTGTTTCTTTTGCTGTGCAGAAACTTTTGAGTTTGACGTAGCCCCATTTGTTAATTTTTCTTTTGTTGTTTGTGCTTTTGATGTCATGCTCCCCAAATTATCGCTAAGACCAATATATATATTTTTAAAAGATTTTATTTATTCATTTGACAGAGAGAGACACAGCAAAAGAGGGAACACAAGCAGGGGGAGTGGGAGAAGGAGAAGCAGGCTTCCTGCCGAGCAGGGAGCCCGATGCGGGGCTCGATCCCAGGACCCTGGGATCATGACCCAAGTCGAAGGCAGACGCTTAATGACTGAGCCACCCAGGCGCCTCTGTTAAGACCAATATTGACAGGCCTCTTCTTTAAGTTTTTTTCTAGGAGTTTTATGGTATCAGATCTTTTGTTTAAATCTTTGATCCATTATGAGCTAATTTTTTTTTTTTTTTTTTTAAGATTTTATTTATTTATTTGAGACAGAAAGCATGAGAGGGAGGAGGGTCAGAGGGAGAAGCAGACTCCCCGCCAAGCAGGGAGCCCGATGCGGGACTCGATCCCGGGACTCCAGGATCATGACCTGAGCCGAAGGCAGTCGCTTAACCAACTGAGCCACCCAGGTGCCCAGAGCTAATTTTTATGAGTGGTGTGAAACAGGGGTCCAATTTCGTCGTTCTGCAAGTTTCTCCATTTTTCCCCAACCATGTGTCAAAACACTATCCTTTCCCCATTGAGTATTCTTGGCTCCTTTGTTGAATATTATGTTGACTGTATCTGATGGGGTTTAATTCTGAGCTCTGTTCTATTCCACTGGTTGATGTGTCTAACTTTTTTTTTAAAGTAAGCTCTAGGCCCAACATGGGGCTTGAACTCAAGACCCTGAGATCAAGTCACATGTCCATTGACTGAGCCGGCCGGGGGCCCCAGATGTGTCTATTTTTGTTCCAGTACCACACTGTTTTGATTATTGTGGCTCTGTCGTACAGTTTGAAATCCAGAAGTGTGATACTTCCAACTTTGTTCTTTCTCAGGACTGTTTTGGCTATTTGGAGTATTTTATGGTTCCACACACATTTTAGGAATTGTTTCTTCTGTGAATGCCTTCAGTTTTTTGATGGGGACTGCAATTTAACTGATCTTTACAATATTAGATTTTTCAACCCATGAACATGAGATGCCCTTCCATTTGTTTGTATCCTCTTCAATTTCTTTCAGCAAAGTCCTGCAGTTTTCACTGTGCAGATCTCTTACTTCCTTGGTTAAATTTATTCCTAAGTATTTTGTTTTTAATGCTATTGTGATTGGGATGGTTTTCTTTCTTTTTCAATGCTTCATCATTACTGTAAAGGAATGCAATTGATTTCTGGATGTTGATTTTGTATTCTGCCACTTCACTGAAATTGTTAATTCTAAGTTTTTTGACTGATTCTTTGGAATTCTCTCTATATAGGATCATATCATCAGCAAAAAACGAGAATTTGACTTTTTCCTTTCCAACATGGATGCCTTTCTTCTTTTTCTTTGTCCTGCCTAATTGCCCTGGCTAGGACTTCTGGTACTATATTGAATAGGAGTGGAGAGAATGGGCATCCTTGCCTTGTTCCTGATTTTAAGGGAAACACTTTTAATTCCTCTCCACTGAGAATAACGTTAGCTGTGGGTTTGTTGTGTATGGCCTTTATTATGTTGAGGGACATTCCTTCTATAACCAGTCTGCTAAGTGTGTTTTTTTGTTTTGTTTTAAATCATGAAAGGATGCTGTATCTCGCCACGTTTCTTCCATATCTATTGAGATGATCACATGATTTTTATCTTTCATTTTATTGACGTTGATGTGTTACATTTATTGATTTGTGTGCTGAAGTAGCCTCGCATCCTAGATATAAATCCCACTTGGTCATAGAATATAATCTTACTCATTGAGTGTTGCTGAACTCAATTTGCTAGTATTTTTGTGGAGAATTTTTGCATCTACATTCATCAGGGATATTGGTCAGTAGTTTTCCTGTGGTATCCTCATCTGGTCTTGGTATCAAAGTAATGCTGCCTGGTAAGAATGAGTCTGGAAGTGTCCTCTTCTTGATATTTTGGAAGAGTTTGAGAAGAACTGATGTTAATTCTTCTTCAGTATTTGGTAGAATTTCTGCCAGTGAGTCATTTGGTCCTGGAGTTTTCTGTGTTTAGATTTATTGACTGAATCTCTCTTTTTTAAAAGACTTTATTTACTTAAGAGAGAGAGAGAGAGCGCACAAGCAGGGGGAGTAGCAGAGGGAGAAGGAGAAGCAGACTCCACACTGAGGAGGGAGCTCAACGCAGGGCTCAATCCCAGGACTCTGGGATCGTGACCTGAGCCAAAGGCAGACGTTTAACTGACTAAGCCAGCCAGGTGCCCCAAAAGTAAGGTTAGTTTTATGGCCTATCAGGATCTACCTTGGAGAGGCACTGAGTTCGAGTCCCATATTTGGTGTAGACATTACTTAAAAATAAAACCTTTAGAAAAAGGGGGAGGGATCTATTCTGAAGAATGTTCCATGTGTGATTGAAAAACGTGTATTCTGCAGCTGTTGGATGGAATATCTGTGTATGTCTTTGTTTTTTTAAGATTCTATTTTACCTTTTTTTAAAAATTTTATTTATTTGTAAGCGACAGCAAGAGACCACGAGAAGGAAGAGCAGCAGGCAGAGGCAGAGGGAGAGTGGAGAGGCAGGCTCCCCGCCCAGCAAGGAGCCCGATGTGAGACTCGATACCCGGACTCTGGGATCATGACCTGAGCCGAAGGCAGATGCCTAACTGACTGAGCCACCCAGGCATCCTCTGTGTATGTCTTTTTTTTTTTTTTTTTTTAAGATTTTATTTATTTATTTGACAGAGAAAGACACAGCGAGAGAGGGAACACAAATGGGGAGTGGGAGAGGGAGAAGCAGACTCCCTGCCGAGCAGGGAGCCCGATGCGGGACTCGATCCCGGGACTCCAGGATCATGACCTGAGCCGAAGGCAGTCGCTTAACCAACTGAGCCACCCAGGCGCCCTGTGTATGTCTTTTAAGTCCATTTGCTTTAAAGTGTGGTTCAGTATAATTTTTCCTTATTGGTTTTCAGTCTGTATGATCTATCCATTGTTGACAGCGGGGTATCTGACGTCCCCTCTAATTACTGTAATATCTATTTCTCCCTTATGATTTGTTATTAATTACTTAATGTACTTTGGTGATCAGGTATTGAGAATGGATGTATTTTTACAACCATTACATCTTCTTGATGTATTGACCCATTTCATCATATAAATACCTTCTTTGACTCTTGTTACCCATTCTGGCTTTAAGTTTATTTTGTCTGGTATCGAGTATGGCTATGCTTGTCTTCTTTTTGTTTCTGTTTGCTTGGAATATCATTTTCCATCCTTTCAACATGAGCCTGTGTGTGTCTTAGAGCTGTAATGAGTCTCCAGTAGGCAGCAGAGAGTTGGGACTTGTGGCTTTAATCCATCCAGTCACTCCGTGCCTTCTGATCGGTGAGTTCAGTGCACTGACATTAAGAGAGATTACTGACAGGGCGCCTGGGTGGTACAGTGGGTTAAGTGTATGACTCTTGATTTCGGCTCAGGTTGTGATCTCGGGCTGTGGGATCGAGCCCCACTTTGGGCTCCACGCTCAGTGTGGAGTCTGCTTGAGATTCCCTCTCTCCATCTCTCTCTGCCCCTCCCGCTAGTGCTCGTTCTCTAAAATAAATAAATCTTAAAAAAAGAGAGAGAGAGATTACTGACATGTAAGGACTTACTGCTGTCCTTTTATCTTTTGCCTTCTGGTTATTCTGTCTCCCCTTTTTGTGTTTTGTGTCTCTGTTCTGGATGTTTGCTTCGTGGTTACCATGAGGTCTACATTAAATATCTCAGAGACAGAAAGTCCTTTTCCTGCTAACAGCAATTTCTCTTTGTTGGCTTACAAAAGTTCCATCCTTTTGCTCTTCCCCTTTTATATTTTGATGTCACAAATTATCTCTTTTTTGTGCTGAGATTTTGTTACCAAGTTGTAGTAGCCATTGTTATGTTTAATCTTCTTTTCCTTTAACCTTTATGCTGTAGTTGAGTTTAATATACCATTCTAAAACACAGTGATAGTTTTCCAATTCTGACTATTTATCGCCTTTAGTTGTTACTACTTTTAAAGCAGCTCCAGAATGAGGGCGGCTTGTTCTTGAGGTAAATATCTCTCACACAGAGTAAGTGCTCCACCAGCACAGAGACATCTCTGCTGGCCCCTGAGCAAGCCCATTCTGGGGCCGGGCGTGAAGAATGGGCTCAATCAGTGTCAAATGAAGTCTGGCCTGTGGTCCTAGTGTCTTTCTCAAAGAACGTCACTATGACCTCTCCTCAGAATGGATGGAAAACCTCATCTATTTGTCGAAGTACTAGAAAAAAATGAAAGAATCAAACATGCCTCCATGTGGGGTTTGGCCGTTTGTCCTGAGATCACCAGTCTCCAGAGACTTGCTGTGTGGTTACTGCACGTCATGTGGTTACTCCTTTGCCGAAGCCTGGTCCTGTTTACCCAGTACATATTCCACCATTAACCCAAGACTACAATGAAATGTTTCTGGAAATCCAAACTCCACACACTGGTACCTTTTAAACAAGTGTGCATCATATTACTTACTCATGGCCTGGTCAAGATTCATATTGTTACTCTTCAAGGCCTCTTCAGCTGGCTCTCTCTGTGTAGGAAAATAGTTTTAGTTAGGATTATGCTTTTATAATAACAAAAAAGCTAGTAAAGAGTTCTATCCCTATTAGCTTAGAGAAATTATTATTGTTGACCTAACAATGACCTAATATTACCCTATATTACTAGGTTTTGGAACTGGGAATACTTCTCTTTGTTGTTGAGGCTAGAGACAAAGGTCTTCTAAGTAAAAGGCACTCAGAATAAGAACATGTATTGAATTGACTTTTAATGAATTTACATTTAACACTTTAAAAACAAAATGTACAGTGCCCGTGGAATCTTGTCATTGATTCTGTACAAGTAGCAACCATTCAGCAAAGATGAAATCTCCACCAGCACAGTTTCGGGAAAGTTACTGTAGGAGTTAGAGCACAGAGCTTCATTCTCTACTTTATGGACTCTGGGCTTTGCTGTCAACTGTTTTTCACTAAGAAACGTAAAAACAAATCAAATCCAAACAAGTAGATTCATTTTCGTAATTATCCCTATGATGGGAACAGATGCATGTCAGCGTGTGCAGGCACCACAGTAGAAATGGGGACACCTGGGCAGACCTCCAGTGTCCCGCCTGTCCTCTCATACGGGAAGAGGCTGGGCCACCCCTGGGTCTGTGCCCTGCCCAGTGTCAGAGGGCCTGGGCCTGCTATGAAGTATACAGTTTCTAGACTGGGCCATGCTGCACTCATTCTTTAGGGACATTCACAGTAATCAAAAGATAAATATTCGCTTGAGTAATGATCTGGAAAGAAGACCTTTGAAGGGAAGATGTAACAGACGCAGGTGATATCCACACTATCTGAACCCCTGCATTCGATCTCAGGAACTGAACACATCATGACACATTTTCAGAGGGTCATCCTGCAATGTGAGCTCTCCCCACCCAGGACCTGAGAGTCAGGTCCTACTCAATAGGCTTGGTGAGGATTCTTTTTCTGGACACAGAGCTTTAGTACTTTATACCAAATTTTCTCTTGTCATCTGTCAATCTACTGCATGAACTAATGAAAACTCACTTTTAATTATAAATTAAAGGAAAGTATGAAACTGTATAAGCCAAGGAAAAGAACAATCACACAGCATGTGTTATTCCAGGAAAAGGCTCTCACACCTTACTTGATAGAAACAGTGTGGATCCTTGCTGTAGTTGAAAGCAATGCTCCCTTAACAGAAGTGCTTGTGTGAAAGGGGAATTTACAAATTAGGTTGTATGAACACTCTCCTCCCTCAAAAGTCTTCCTTCCTTGTTACGCATGACAAACGTGGGCAGGACACAATTGGGGCCATGCAAGGCAGCACACACGGAGGGGAGCAGTAAAATAAGACACCAGTCACCGGGAAGCCCATGTCTGTGAGTTGTTTCATCAGCCGGCTCATGATCCAGGCCTCGTCCTGCTTGCCAGATGTTTTCATGCCCTAGAATGAAGTATGGGTTACATTTTAAGCATTTCTTCTAGAAATGGGAGATGCCTAAAATTCCCAGTGACTTAAGTTAGAGAACCTTCCTGTACTCACGTTGAATAATGCTGTGCACCAGAAAGTCATGGCTAGTTACTATGGAATGCTTTAGGGTGCATTGCAAGTTGGCATGTGTGTGTAATTTATGGACTTTATTTTTTTTTAAGATTTTATTTATTTATTTATTTGTCAGAGAGAGGAGAGAGAGAGTGCATGCACAAGGAGGGGGAGCAACAAGCAGAGGGAGAAGCAGACTCCCCACTGAGCAGGGAGCCTATGTGGGACTTGATCCTAGGATCCTGGGATCATGACCCAAGCCGAAGGCAGACGCTTAACCCACTAAGCCACCTAGGTGCCCCAATTCTCTTGCTTTTTAAAAGTCCATAAATTAGGGATGCCTGGGTGGCTCAGTCAGTTAAGCATCTGCCTTCGGCTCAGGGCATGATCCCAGGGTCCTAGGATCAAGTGCCACATAGGCTCCCTGCTCAGCGGGGAGTCAGCTTCTCACTCTGCCCCTCTCCCCACTCATGCTTACATGCTCTCTCTCTCTCTCTGAAATAAATAAGATCTTAAAAAAAAAAAAAAAGGCAAGAGAATTATTTTTCTTCCCCAGAGAATTTAGTTCATCACAAATTAGTGCCACTTCCATTATCAAATAATCGTAAGTGCTCCTCTGAACATGGCCCTATGCTAATACTATGGGAAGTTTACAAAAACTTTTATGTTTTCTGCCCATTTATTAGCTTTACTGTAAAAGATGACAAAATGCAGAGGTTTTGTTCCAACAGAATGAAAAGGAACAACAAGCCTGTTAATTTTACTGACTTCTCACGGCTTGCAGCCTTTAGGGTGGAGAAGAAAGTAAATGGGCAAACATCAGTGAGGGACAAGATGAAGAGGAAAGGAGAGAGCAAGCGCAGGGCAGAGGAGGGGAGCACAGGGCAGTGCAGAAGGGCTGAGCGGGGATGTGAACCATTTTCCCAGTAATTTCCCTTCTATTCTCACAGCCACAAAGATTCCAACTATGCGTTAATGTAGTAGGAAAAACATCCTCCTCTAAAATTATCCTTCACGGTGCTTTTCGGAGTTGAGCCTGCCCTCAACTACAGAATGGAGCAGATGGGGCAATATTAAACTAGCAGGCGCTCTCTCCTCGAGGAAGCAGCTTATTCGGAGGCTGCGGGAACCACTGCTGCCCTGCCAGGGCCGGAGTTGCTGGGATTACACAATATTTTAATTTTCCAATTTGGTATTTCAGGTCCCATCATTAACTGGATTATTTGCCAGCCCGATTGTAAAAAGATTCCTTTTTGAAGTCCGTAATCACTTCTACTCCTAATGATTTTAGTTTCTGGGTTCTGCTTACAGCTAATTGAATGCTTTGTTCAACTAATTTTTTTTTTTGAACAGATAATACCTTCATAATACCTTCAGAGCATTTGAAAGTAGAAAAAGGGTATACACCAAAGCATCTTCTTCCCACCCCCTCCTCCATCCGCTTAGCTCTTGCTCTCCCCAAGAGGAACTCCCCCCCTTCACACCCGTGCCCTGCCCCCAGAGGAGGTGTGTACCGCACACAGTTTTCTGTACCTTGCCTTTTCATTTAACAATATACTTTGGTGATCTTTTCATATGAATATACACAGAATTTCTGTTTAAAAATCTGTTTGGCTCTCCCCAGTGTGGATGTGGTACAATCTAACTAGTCACCCCACTGATGTGCATTTAAATCATCATTTTGACTACAGACACGCTGCAACAAAGAGCTGTGTACAAATGCCATCTGCTGCACCCGTGACAAGTGGAAGCGCCACACCCACGTGCCAACATATCTGCAATCAGGACAGAGGACGCCAAGCTGCCCTCCGTGCGGCTTACACTGCTTCACATTCAGCAACAGACCAGGTGCTGGTTTTCTCACAGCTTTGTCAACACAGCCTGTTTGTGAGACGTGTGGATTTCCGCTGGTCTGAGAGATGAAAACTGGCATCTTCAGTGTTGTTTTATTTGTTTTTTAAGAAGATTTTATTGGGACTGCCTTCGGCTCAGGTCATGATCTCAGAGTCCTGGGATCGAGTCCCGCATCAGGCTCCCTGCTCAGTAGGGAGTCTGCTTCTCCCACTCCCTCCACCTCTCCCCCAGCCTCACCCCCTGCTTGTGCTGTCTCCCAAATAAGTAAATAAAATCTTAAAAAAAGAAAAAAAGATTTATTTATTTGAGAGAGAGCGTGGGGGGAGGGGAGAAGAGCAGAGGGAGAGGGACAAGCAGACTCCGCTCTGAGTGCAGAGCCCGACATGGGGCTGGATCCTATGATCCTGAGATGGTGACCTGAACTGAAATCAACAGTCAGACACTGAACCGACTGAGCCACCCAGGCGCCCCTCGCAGTGTAGTTTCTTTCCATAAGAAAACAGGCTGAACACCCTTTCATATGTGTAAGAGCTGTCTGCATTCCTTTTCCAGGGACCATCTATTTATATTCTTTGCACCTTTTTCTAGTGGGTTACTAATTGATTTTTTAAAAAATCAGTTTCTAGGACCTTTCTTTATATATTCGGGAGATCACCTCTCTCCATGCTAGCATACAAATTTTTTTTCCAGCTTGTTATTTGTCTTTTGACTTTTTGGTATTTTCTGTCGTGCACAGTTTTCACGTGTATCTACTGTTTTGTAAGTCTTTCATTTGATGGCTGTTAGATTTTGGTCCCACTCCAAGACTGTTTCTCAAATTCTTTCCCATTTTATATCTTTATTTATCATACTTAAATTTGTGACCTACTTGGATTTTATCTTGGTGCATATATGAGTTGTGCATCTCACTTAATTTTTCCAGATGGCTGCCTGTTTGCTACAAGATGACTTAATGGTCTACCTCAGGAGTTTCAGACTTAACGGTCTGAGGACCAACCCCATTACCCTCTCTTAAAGATTGAGGATTCTAAAGAAATTCTGGTTATATGGGTTGTATTTATCAATATTTACTGTATTAGAAATTAAAACTGATAAATTTAAAAATAATTTGTTTAAAAATTACAATAACAAACCCATTCTGTGTTAACACCAATAACATTTTTTTTTAATGGAAAATTATGTTTTCTAAAACAAGAACTTTTAGTGAGAAGAGTGGCACTGTTGTACATACTTGCCAATCTCCTGACTGTCTGGCTTCTTAGAAGCGGCTGGATTCTCATGTCTGTCTCTGCCTTTGCTTTGCTGTCACAGCAATGCCAGGTAGTCTCTGCAAAACTCCAGCCTTCACTCAGGCGAGACCCCTGACAAATCTCAGGGTCTTCCAGAAGTACCCACAGCACGCAAAAAACTCCTGGCCTACCAGTCCTCGTTAACTGGAGATACAACCTCTACCCTGAGTGTGTTTTTAAGTACCACTGATTTTTAGAGTTTCCTTTCTTTACTGTTGCACACACCTTTGGGAGTCCTTTTTTGGGGGCGTTCCCCCAGGAACTGCAGGAGGAGGTGCTTTCTTGGGAAGCAGCATTATTCCACATGCCCCCTTCTTCATCTTCCCACTGACTGGTGCCAAGGTTCATGTCGTCCCCACCACTGCCCCAGCCTTCTTGCATAGATTTTGAAGCTAGAAAGAGAGCAAACATGAACTTACCAAACTCACCTCTCCTAAAGCAGATGCTATACTATAACATCATTTAGGGGAAGGGGGGACAAAAGGAGTGTATTGTAATCTACCTTTTTACTACTTTGTTTCCCCAAGACCTAAGAATTGAATTTCTTGAGCTAGTTACAGAATACATATGCAAATGTGTATATGTTTTTTTCTTCAAACTCCAGCTATTTGTCGTCTGGGCTGTTACAAACTCCCTTAACCGGCTAGAGGTGATTTTGAAGCGTGGACTTCCTAACAATAAATCCTGGGGACTACAGGAGAAGGTGGCAATGTCCGCATGGTATGAAACAGCCGGTAAAATGCAGAGTCCTAAAAAATACCACTGTCCTCCATGTGTTTTTTTTTTTTAAAGATTTATTTATTTATTTGGCAGAGAGAGAGAGAGAGTGAGAGAGGGAACACAAGCAGGGGGAGTGGGAGAGGGAGAAGCAGGCTCCCCAAAGAGCAGGGAGCCTGATGTGGGGCTCAATCCCAGGACCCTGGGATCATGACCTGAGCCAGAAGGCAGATGCTTAACAAATGAGCCACCCAGGCGCCCCGTCCATGTGGTTTTTGATTACCACTTGATCCAAACCTGCAGCAGTATTCAGACTAGTGCTCCTTCAATGTGACCAGCCAGGAGTCACCTGGGGATCACGAGAAACGCACAGATCTGTGGTTGGGCCCTATAGTCTGTTTCTGACAAGCTCCCAGGAGATACTCTCAGAACAGCAGGATGGAGACAGCTGAGGCCATGGGCAGATGGAGCCCAAGCTGACTACTGACTTTTGGTTTCAGGATATTATTTTTTCTACTTTTTGAAGATATAAAGTGATTTTGGATATAAAAGTTAACCCAAATTTTCACTTCCTGGGAGAAGGCGAAGAAGGCCAAAGATTAAGTGATAGTACAGTTAGCCGGAGTCTGTAAGACTATGAAGATATGATGCTTTTTCAAGGCAGACACGTGTATAATAATGCCTCCAAGTTCAAATTATAAAAACAAATATATCCCCTCAAGATAGCATGTGAATCTAAGTACCTTCTTATTCTTTAGATTTGCAACAAGAAAGTGAATGAATGGAATAATAATCCAGCAGAATGGTAGATCTACAGAACACACTATCCGGTGTTAGCAAAGTAACAAACACAAAACTAATGCAAAATGCAATAGCAAAAACATCAAACGCATAAAGTTGCATTTTAGATCTAAGACACTTAATGTTGTCCAAAGAAAATACGAAGCTTTTGCAGCCATGTGAACAACTGATCTTATTATTAGACTTAAATCACAATCTTAGGTTCATGCTAATGTCCTACGTATAGCACTGTCAAATTCCCATGTCACAGAGTTCCACTCGGTGAACGCAATGTGGACATTTGTGAGAACGGATGTTTCACAGGTATACTTATTACACTTCCAGAGAATGGGAGGACAATGCAACCAAATGGTTGTTTCCTTTTCTTCTAAAAAGAAAGGAAAGGAAAGGAAAAGGAAAAGGAAAGGAAGAAAGAAAAGAAAAAGCGTCAGCCTGGAGCACCCGAAGCAGAACGGTGCTCACAAGATGCAAGCGAGGCAGGAAGGGCCGAGCGCTGTGGAGCACTGTTGGGTCTCAGGAAGGACCACCGGCACGCTTTCTTCCACCCCGCCGCTCAGGGAGGCAGGAACGGAGGGCAGGCCCAAGAACGCCACTGCGGCGCACGTACCACTCCCGGTGTCTGGCACACACACGGTGTGTGGTTTGGATTCTGGTAACTAATTTTTTTTTTTTTTTTTTTTTTAAGGAGAGCATGGGCTTCTGTTAAGAGCTCCTCTGTGTCCCTGTACCAGACGTGGCAAATGTGTTAGTCTTAAAGTACAAATAAAAGGAGTAAAGTGTCCTAAACCTTGAATTCTTAAAATTCAACAGAAAGTATCCCTCTCAAGAAGAGCCTGACCCACTTCTCAAGCACCGAGTCAGGCTTACCTGGTTTGCACAGGGCTGGGGTGGGGGCGGGGGCGCTGGCTCTCCCGAACGTCACCGGTGGCTCCGCGGGCTGGTCCCCCCATCCGCTGCCGCTGCTGGGTGGCTTGCCCCATGCTGCGGTGCCGTTGTCAACCAGGGCGGAGGGGGAGGACGGCTCTCCCCAAGAGCTCTCAGCCTTTGAGTGGACATTAGGCATCTCTCCCCAGCCCGCTGAGACTGCAAAGGGCACCGACCGAGAGAGAACATAGTAAGAGTGAAACAGAGGAGAAGTAGAAATGGGCGTTTCAAGTTCAAAATAATTTCGAGATGATCTGTCTTTAGGATGGCTTTGGGGGAAAGCAGAAAGGAGGCAGTATCATATCTAATTAGATTTGTTTAGCTTATTAAATTCCCAGTGTTTTCACTCCTGACCGCCACCCACTTAAAATCGAGAGCCCTTTAAACATTGAAGACTACTGAACTCACAGTATCTGCAACATAACAGGGCTTAAAAGAATATTTTAAGACTCATATTTAAGAAGCAGCTTTTACACTTCTAGTATTACATGTAACCTAGAAGAAATTTTGTTACATTATTCTCTTATAAGAAAAATTTGTAAGTTGCAAATATATACTGAAAATCATCCTAGCTTATCTTTGACCGTCAAAGACAGAGATCTGGGCAAGGCCACGAGAAGAGGGCAGATGAAACATGTATAGGAATGCAGTGACAGGAAATCCAGACGGTTCTCAGGCAGCACCCTGTAGTTGCGAAGGAGCGGAGGGAGTCTTCAGGATGGGAAAGACGAGAGGATCGGGCAGGAGGACTGCCCAGGTCCTGGAACACTTCCTTCCCTCGTCTGCCAAGTGCTGTGGCCAGAGCATCCTGGCCCCCGGGGCTGGCACCTGATGAGGGTGCACAATGGGGTCCGGAAGGTCATGGCATTGCTCTCGACACGCACAGGAGAGGTCATGGGGCCAGGCAACAAGAAGCATCTCGCCAGTATCTTTACACTTCAACGTATGTAATTTTACGTTACATACGTACACTTCATCTTCCCCAATCAATCCATACTTCACTTTGCTTCTGCCTATAAGCTTACTCGACACTACTGATAACTGTGTTGATAGCTCACATCAGTTGTAATTTTCATATGGATACAGTTTCTCAGAGATGGAAATGTGAACATTTTAAATACTAACTAAAGAATAGAGAGCATACAATACAGTTAACTGTAAATTTTAAATAATTTGGTTGCAAAATGGTTATTACCATCAATTATGAAATTTATTACTTTTCTGACTAAAAATAGTATGGAATCAGCTCCCCTGATGCTCTTTATTCTAATAAAATGCAGTAATATTGATTAATGGCAAAAGACCATGCAACCTATGAATCATTTTAAATTACAAGCTCCGTGCTGAGCAATAAATCATTGCCAATAACAGGAAAGTTAGCCCTAATCAGTTATTGTCAGCAATAGCTAACTATAATATTCCCTATAATTACACAGAAAACAATAATGTATATTGGGGAAAGTAGTTTTATAAATTTAAGGGACAAAATTAAATCAGGAAAATTAACATGGCTGACAAAAATTACGGATGTTTTAAGAAGATAAAATAACAGATGTTGCTAATGGTCAATCAGCTGTAAAAATACTGATTTATTGCAGGTAATTAAATAACATACTCACTTAAAATCTGTCATCCTTATACTTCCACCTTTTTGAAAGGCAATATTACAAATGATTTAAGTAAGTCAAAATTAAGAATAAATATTAAGACTACGGTAATTATAGTTAATCGATTTTTATAAAGCATTTTCAATTCCTGTTAAAGCAATGGAAATGTCTACAGAGTATGTCTATCTACAAGGCAAATGATCTGCAAGCAGCATGTTTCAAAATTTTACAAATGGAAGAATAACTTTTACCCCCAAATCAAAAGAACAGTATTTCTTTTTGTGTGTGTGTGTGTGTGTGGTGAAACAAGAAAGGAATTTATTTCAGTGACGCCAACACCAGGAAGCCAGTGGACTAGTGTCTCAAAGACTATTTCCCCGACAACATTTCCATTTTAAGTTGATCTCTGGCAAGTATATAATTTACCGATAATGCCGAACATGCACACATCAGAACGTGTGCACCGCAGGGTATTCGGAAGGCCCTAGAAGAGGAGATGCTACAACCTCGAGGCACAACAGCTAATTCTGATTCCAAGCAAGTACTTCCAGTAGGTAGAAAATAACTGTAAAATACGTACTATTAAAATAATCTACAACGTTTAATGTTTATTGCTGGCGTGGATTTTAGTAAGCTTTTTGTTAAAGATGGGCTTAATGAGGCAGAAAAAAAATTCTACCTTACATTTAAAACAGTGATATCAACACTTTTTAAATGGCCCTTCAAATGCTACTGCTTTTGACAAAATGTTTCTGTGGCCTGGGGGTTGGTCCAGGAATTCTTGTCTCCCTTCTCCAACTGAACAAATACCGTACTAGGACTAAAATAACGGTAACAATGAAATGCCACTAGAATATGTAGTTTTCATTCAATTTTAAATACACTTTATTTATCAGAACGGAGAAAACAAAGTACCTAGGTGGTAGACACCATGAAGATCAGTATAAAAATGAACACAAAGCAGTTCTAAGGCCAGGAAATAGGACTGACGTCAAGAGGCTCCACCTCACCCGTGATCCCCATCTTAAACACTCCAGACGGTCAAGCTCATGGATGGAGTTCTTTCTTTTGTGAAATAAGAAATCAATTCTAGCTTGTTCCATGGATGCTACCTGTATAGTTTTATAAGTGTGACAGGCAGTCCTTGCTGGGAAGAAAAGTTTGGTCAGACAATGGCCAATCATAACTGAGTGCAGGAAAGAGAAAAGTCTGACATGGCATCGACAAGGCATCTGAGTACCGCCTGTGTGCTTGGCATCTTCCATACTGACTGAAATAGTAATGGGATGGGATTTTGTTCCTACCAATGGCCTTTATGCCTAATGTACACTTATTATCATGCTTTCATGCGTGGTTGGCTACTGGCTTATGGAGGGACAGAGCAGAACTGGGAGCTGTAGCAATAATTACTTTCTCATATTCGAAAGCAAGAGCAGTATTTATCTAGTGAAGCTTTATACAGAGTAGTTTTTCTCAGATGATCAAGTCCCCTACTTTTCAGAATGTCTCGTTTTGTGAGCATTTATTTGAAGCTTCTCTTCCAAACTCAGGGGACTCTACAGGAGGGTTACAGATAAGGTCCTTTTTCAAAAGCAGGCCCTGTGGCCTCAAGCTACACAGCAACTGCTCAGAAGAGCTGCTTTTGCCTGTCTTATGGGCCCATCACAGACGGTCAGTATTAGAAAGAACACATTTTTTTAGTTTTTATTTGAGCGCACTAATAGAGTTTTTAAATGTGCCCTTTCTTATTGATATATGGGGGAGCCAAACTGTTTTTTTTTTTTTTTTTAAGATTTTATTTATTTGAGAGAGAGAGAGAGAATGAGAGAGAGAGAGCATGAGGGGGGGAGGGTCAGAGGGAGAAGCAGACCCCCCGCTGAGCAGGGAGCCCGATGTGGGACTCGATCCCGGGACTCCAGGATCATGACCTGAGCCGAAGGCAGTCGCTTAACCAACTGAGCCACCCAGGCGCCCCCAAACTGTATTTTTAATGGTCTTATTTATTCATTTTGAACTGAAGGTTTTGCCTACAGCAAAAACTTCCACGTGCATCCTCAGGAAATGCACTGATAACGGGGCAACGTTAAGGAGCAGGTACTGTGTGGCGCCATCGTATACGACCCGACACCCTATGTTAAGAACAGCCTCATTGAGTCCCTCTCAGGCAGCTTACCCTGACCAAAAGACAGGCACAGGGACATCTCTCCAGCAGGACACTTAGGATGCTCTGGTTCTCTTTCCACTCCAGCCCCTCTTACCAAGTCCCCCAAAACATAGGAAAGTAAAAACACTCTAACCAACCCCCGCCCCCCACCCGCATTCCCATATCCACAAAAAGCAGGCTGCTCAGATGACTCCTCTTAGTAACTACTGTGTGGTGCTTAAAATAGAATTACTCTGGCTGGAGAGGTCTGGGAGATCTATTTCTGAAGTTGCAGTGTGAGAACAGTTGAGCTCTTGGCAGCATCTTGCTGATTCACTCTGTCTGCAGGTGACTCCATTTTTTGGTATCGTTTTTGTACCAAAGAACGATAAAGGAGCAGGGGAGCTGCTAAGACATGAAGTCCTGCAGGTAGGACAATGTTCTCCAGCTCCTGCTCTTAAGGAGACTTGGAGAAACAACATACGTGTTTTATCAACCTAGGCAGAGGATTCAGTTAATCAGATGGGTGATATGCCTCTTCCATGATTAACTCACATAATCTCTGCCTTTGGTTATATGATTTGTGCCAGAAAACTAAGTGAAGAGCAAACACAGTATCCGTGGATTAGGCACCCAATGTACAGTGAAGTCTGCCTCTGGCTGGAGCGTTCTCTAAGCCGCACAGGGCGACCACAGCGGTTACCCTGGCACTGCTGCAAAGCCCAGCGGAGGCGAGACACGCCTGAGAAGCTGGGGAGAAGAGGCAGTAAAATGGATAAAACGATATTCCGGAGTCAGGTCAACATTAGCAGTACAGTCCCAGTGTACCGACTGGCCTACGAAAGTGATGCTCTCACTTCGGTCATCATTGGAAGACACAACCTCAGGCAGGATTTTATTTTTATGACCACACTATGCTGCTGGTTTAGCTCGGATCTCGTCTGTAATGGCCTTCCTATGTGGCTCTAAATTAACTGTATGTGTAGTGCTCTCTACTCTCCGACCCCTCCGTCGCTTTCAAAGTTCTCTATCTCAACGTCTCAGTGAAACCTGACAGCGTTCACCGTGAGGTTCTGCCTCAATCTCACTGTTCGATTCAGAGCCTGCAGGGAGGATCTGGTTTTCATCAAAAGTTGTATTATTTAATATTTAGTGTTCTCCTGTATCTGCAAACTGATTGTTAAGTGTCAGGATATTTATTTCTAAGTGTACTAATCAGGCTGGTTAGTATTTTTAGGATCCACTTTCATTCCCTCAGGAACAGAAGTAAATGCTATGCTTGCACTTCCTCACTTTTGGCCATACCTCCAGTAACTGTCAAAACAACAGACTGGTTCTCCAAGACTTGATAGCTCCTTGCCACATTAGGCCACAAGTCAGTGGGCCCTGCACGTCTGGCCCACGTTCACACGAAGTCACCGGGGCAACGTTAAGGAGCAGGTACTGTGTGGCGCCGTCGTATACGACCCGACACCCCATGTTAAGAACAGCCTTGTTGAGTCCCTCTCAGGCAGCTTACCCTCTCTGACCAAAAGACAGGCACAGGGACATTTCTCTAGATTACTGTGCTCCATCTCCTGAATGGGTTCGACGCAGGTCCAAATAATCCAGTTTATGAAGCTATACTGCATTTCCTAAATTACTATCAGTTTTCCTCAGGCTTATCAGAAAATGAATTGATATCAATGTAACAGGAATGGGACAAAAATAACTGTCCTGTAGCATTTACTTCTATAAAACCAGACACACATAAAAAAAAGTAATTGAGGAAACATATTTTGTAAGACAGAGAGCCATACTCTTAGAGAGGAGTTCTGTTTTTTGTTTGTTTGAAGTAGGTTCTATGCCCATGGAGCCCAATGCGGGGCCTGAACTCATGACCCTGAGGTCAAGACCCTTGCTGAGACCAAGAGTCGGATGCTTAACCGACTGAGCCATCCAGGTGCCCCCACAGATCAACACTCTGAAGTGGTGACGACCAACAACTTAGCACCTGAACTCTGACAAAAGTGCAAATTTGTGTGAAGCCAGCAGGCCAATAGCAAAACCGCAGAACACCTGTAAAAGAACAACTTCACCAAGATCAGAAACTTCATCAGTTAGTCGGGTGCATGGCTTTGCTGGGAGTGCAGAAACCCAGCAGATTTATGAAAACCAATCCGGGCAAGTCTTCAAGCCACGATGAGCTAAGTCACAACCTAGCGGGCGCTGTGACTGCTGCTGCCCAGATGTCCCCAACCCCACGAGGAGGGCCATGAGCTGACGTTTGCACTGCTGAATGGAGAGGACTGAAAGGAACCAGCGTGCCGCCATCGCTAGGAGGGAGCTGGTGTGACAGTGTGACTGCTCCTTCTATCAGCTCAAAGAACGGCTCAGTCCGCCAGGCTGGGAAAGTGCCAGGCTTCTAACACCTGTAACCCCCGAGAACGAGGAGCTCTGTTCTCACTGCACAGGGTGCCTGCTTCAGGCCTGGGACGTGAACATCACAGGTGACATGGGGCAGGAAGCACATCTCGGCGCGGCTGCTCGGTGTCCGGGAGGGAAAGGGACTACCGCTCTAAGTGGAGCCATGGGGCAGCGACCCCATCATTATGGCGCCATACACTCAACTCGGCAGTCTTTGCATGTGGGCTGACTCCATGGAAAACATCTGTCTCACTTTTTTGCCTCTGTTAAGTGTTTTGTAAAACCAAGTTCCCAGCTGCTTCCACACCACTGCTCCAATCACATAGATCACACGCATGCGTAAGGCCCGAGGGCTGGAGGGGAGGCAAGGAAAACAGTTGCCATGGTTGGATGGAGCACATTTCCCTTCTTTTCCACTCAGTGATAAGATGTGTAATTTGTTAAAAAATCATCTATAAATATTTTTCATATAAAAGAGAATGATTTTGGCCCTTCTAACTAAACAAGAATGCCTTTATCCAGGGTAAAGCTCACATTCTTTGTCCACTAAAAACCAGTAAGAGAGTGGGGTGCCTGGGTGGCTCAGTTGGTTGGGCGGCTGCCTTCGGCTCAGGTTGTGATCCTGGAGTCCTGGGATCGAGTCCCGCATCGGGCTCCCTGCTCAGTGGGGAGTCTGCTTCTCCCTCTGACCCTCCTCCCTCTCATGCTCTATCTCATTCTCTCTCTCTCAAATAAATAAAATCTTAAAAAACAACAACAGCAATGGGCGCCTGGGTGGCTCAGTCGGTTAAGCGACTGCCTTCGGCTCAGGTCATGATCCTGGAGTCCCGGGATCGAGTCCCGCATCGGGCTCCCTGCTCGGCTCCCTGCTCGGCAGGGAGTCTGCTTCTCCCTCTGACCCTCCCCCCTCTCATGTGCTCTCTCTCTCTCAAATAAATAAATAAAATCTTAAAAAAAAAAAAAAAAACCCAGTAAGAGTGGATTCTAAGAGTAACATATCAAAGAGGGAAAAAAATCACTAACATGACACGGTTCCAATCTCTGTGGGGTGTCACGGCTGTAAGATGGCAGAGACGGCAGCGGGCAAGGTGTATATCACACATCTGAGACCTCGCCATGTGTGCACCCTCTGTGAGCCACCTGGCCTCTGTAAGCGGAGGCCCAGGGGCGTAAGGATTACACGAGAGGATGTGTGACGATACACCACGTGTGGTCACCAAGCACTGTCAGGCCACATTCATCACCCGGACCCCAGTGCACAAGGGCACATTTCGGCTGGAACTTTTCCAGAAGACTACGAGCAGCACGAGGGGCTCAAACTATGACCTATGAGGAACAGCACTGGGCATGAGGATTTCCAGAAGACAGTCTTGGGTAGGTGGGACATAATGGCTATTTTTAACCATCCGTTCTCCTCAGAGGGCCTTGTGCATACCTTTACTGCAATGTTAATCAAACCACTAAGTTCTATGTTACCATCCCTCCCACTGGATGGTGCCATGTCTCAGTGTCCATATCCCTTCGTTTTTGGCATCAATTACCTTTCTTCATTCTCGCTTCCCCTCATTCCCTCAAGCACTTTATAAAATTTTAAAGTGCTTAGAAATGTTAGTCATGTATTAGTAAAAAAACAGGAGTCACAAATTCAAATACTCCAGGGAGCCAGCCAAGTAATGCACACAGGCCCACGTGAAAAGAACAAGAACACAAGCCTGGTACGACCCGCAGCTGCTGATCTGACCTCAGTGGCAGGAGTGTGGCAGACTAGAAAGCACAGGCCACTCCAGTTGACTGCTGCCATCCAAATCCAATGCGTCAGACCTTCCCGGTTTCCAAAAGAAGCCAGGAATCTGGAATTTTACATAAAACATTTTCATTAAAAATGTTGATTGACATGAAAAATGTGGGCCAATGAGGCACATTTGTGGGATATGGTGCAGTCCATAGACCACCAGGTTTCTGACCTCTGGTTTAGGGACAGAGAAGTGTATGTAGAGGCTGCAAGAGTCTTGAGCTCCATAACGGATTCCGGACAGGGTGGCTCAGAGAGGTAAAAGTGAATTAATTGCCAAGGAATCTAAGGAGGCTGGAAGGGTCATGTCCAGCGGGGTAGACCAGGGGAGGCTTTGGAGGGCAGTGGTATTTGCACTGAACTCAAAAGGGAGGACAGCCCTCCTTTTGCTCTAGCTGCTCAATGCTCACAGTGAAGACCAAACAGCTACTCACATGCTCGGGCTGTCCTACACAAGATGACCATCTCTGCCCCCGACGCCCCTGCCCAGCTTCCTTCTCCGCAGCACCCTCACCACCAGACACGCTGCATACATGCTTGCTGACCCACGAAGCCTTGGCCCCCCCTTGCTGGAATGCACCCCCACCAGGACAGGGGTTCTGCCTCCTCTGTTCCCTGCTGTCCCCTAAACCAGAATGCTGCCCGGCACATAGTGGGTCCTAATAAACACATGCTGGATAAATGAATGTTCATTTCCTATGCAACTGTGACATCTGGATCCTGAACACTGTCCAGCAGCCCTTCGGGGGTCCCTGGTAAGCCCTCTGCTCCATTTTGTATGTGGCTATTGCAAACTTCACCTCTGCTCCTACCCGCCCCCTCTGTACTGGAGACTGGTGTCCTTAACACTCGGAGAAAAAGAACCCCAGCAGGTGCCTGTCACCCTCTGGCCACAGACACCCTGGCCTCCTCTACAAATTGGGGAGAACACTCCTCTCGGCTAGATGCAGGGATCCCTTTCCTTTGCGTCCATTCTCCGTCTCAGTTGGCTCCTTTCTAGCAGTCTCTCTTTTTTTTGAGAGAGCGAGCAAGCATGCACAGAGGGCAGTGGGGGAAGGGCTGACTTCACACTGAGCAGGGAGCCTGATATGGGGCTTGAGTTCACGACCCTGAGATCATGGCCCAAGCTGAAACCAAGAGTTAGACTCTAAATCGACTGAGCCACCTAGGTGCCCCTCCAGCAGTCTTTAAACAGGCTCCAAACTCTACTGTCTTAAACAAAGTCTCTACTCCTGACCTAGCCCTCTAATCCCCGCTGTTCTCCCAGAGCTGCACACCTCCAGTCTGAGCTCTGGCTGGGGCTGGCTTCTACATCCACCTTTGCTCCACCTCCACGGGACAGGTGCCCCCTGCTGTGCTCCTGGGGGAGTCAGTGAGTGACCTGCTCACGGGCCCACTCTCCCCAGCTCTGAACCCTCTCTGCTCACCTTTTTTCTTTGCTTCCGCAACCAGTTTCCCAGCCTTGCTGCCACCTCTGTCTCCACGGCCCAGCACTGTCCCAATCCAGGGCCACCATCACCATCAAGACATTGGCCGAACCTGGATCCTCCTCTACAGCTTTGCTTCCCACCGACCCATTCTTAATTTTATGGTTGGAATGATTCTACAAGTCAGTCTGATTGTTCAATCTCTGTTTAAAACTCCTGCCCCAGGGGCGCCTGGGTGACTCAGTCGGTTAAGCATGTGACTCTTGGTTTTAGCTCGGGTCGTGATCTCAGGGTCTTAAGATCAAGCTCTGTGGGGCACCTGGGTGGCTCGGTCGGTTAAGCGTCTGCCTTCGGCTCGGGTCATGATCCTGGGGTCCTGGGATTGAGTCCCGCATCGGGCTCCCTGCTCTGTGGGAAGCCTGCCTCTCTCTCTCTCTGTCTCTCTGTGTCTCATGAATAAATAAATAAAATCTCTCTAAAAAAAAAAGATCGAGCTCTGTGTCAGGCTCTGTGCTCTGTGCAGAGTATGTTTAAGACTCTCTTTCCCTCTCCCCCTGCCTCTCTCCCCACTGCTCACGCACATGCTTTCTCTCTCAAATAAATCAATCTAAAAAACAAAAAACCAAAACCACAAAAACTTCTCACCAGCCTCTCAGTCCTCTGGATATAATCCAGCTCTTTTAAAGGCCTTTCCCGATCTCTAGCTTCTCTCTGCAAGGCCTTCCTATCACCCTAACACTTATCCCAACCACTGATCCTCCTCTGAACTTCTTTTTGTCCAGGTACTTGTCTTTCTGTCCACATGGAGGTTTAAAGAGGGCAGAGCTCCTGTCCTCCACGCTATTATATCCTGAGCCTCTGTGGGCTATGCCTGGCACATAATAGTGTTCAATGATTCATTTTGAACGAGTGTATACCAAATAAAAGGATGAAGGTACCAGTTCCAGAAGCATTAACGTAGATGGGTACAAGAGCCCTGTAGTTACTTACTAAACCTTACTAACTATGGGGCTCTGCTGGGTGATCAGAATTCTTGGATTGAGGAGGTTGGGAGGTAGGAGCCAGGGGAATGGAAGTAACCAGCCTCAACTGGGTTTCCGACAGAGCTCTGGAACCGGGCAGTGGGGGTGCACCAATGGTTCTTTATTCATGCCTGTTTGAATGATGTTTGATGGTGAGAAACGATCTTTTTTTAACCCACACCTCAGTGCATGACAGAGGCAACAAGCACTCAGCATCCATTCTACTGCCTTCTATGAGCCTTCCCATATTAGACGCCCACAGCTAAAACACGTCACTCGCCAGACTCCCTTGTAGGTCGGATTTTGGATTCAAATTTGGTGCCATATGTAAGGTGATTGAGTGACCATGGAGAAAGAACTCTATCCTTAGTCTTGTCTTTAGGGCATGTTTATGAAAATTTAGGGATGGTAGAAAACTGGAAGGAATAACTAATATGCTGATTACAGAATCAGGGTACAGAAAGATCTCAACAGGCTGGGGGACTGGAATCCAAAGCTTTACCAGGGCCCAAGTTCTACATTTGGGACGAAGCGACCAAATGCACACAAATAATCCTGAGTGAGGAAGGGCTTTATAGTTTTCTTAACTATAAAAGAAAAACTTCAGATTCTAAACTGAATTTAGGACAAATAGTGTGACGTGGCTCAAAAGGGCTAAGTGAAACTTAGACTTCATCACCAGAAGTTGGATTTTTAGGAGTGCGGGAACTTACAGTCTCAACAAATTCTGCACTTGTTAAAACCATACTTGTAAACCAGTGACATTTAGTTCTGGGCACAAAGACTCTCAACAAGCTACAGCTTTTCTAGATGACAACAGAAAGGATTTAAAACCAGGACTATGAGGAACAGTGGTAAGGACCCAGGAGTATTTCCTGAAGAATGGGTAGATGGGACAAGAAGCTCAGCCTTGCTTTGTAGGGTCCCAGAGGACAATGGTACACGAGCAATTACAGAAACTGGAGGGAGGCTGACAGAGGCTCAGTCTAAAAAGACAGGACAGCCAGAACTGGAAGGGCACTGGGTGGGAGGTGGCCTCCCTGGCACTTGCTACACAGGCCTCTAGCTGCGTGGGGACAATGCAGAAGGGGGAGGAAGGCCCTAAGTGTGATGCCCTGACTTGGACTGGATTCTCCTTCTGGTCCCTCTGCACGCAGGGGCTCTGCGATTTGGGGAGCCCAGTTCTCACCGCTCAGGCCGACTCCGCGCCTGGAGCACAGCGAGACCGTGCGCCAAGAGCCGAAACCCTAGTTAGAAAGTGGGGCCACTGTCAGCTCCCGCTACACAGGCCAGCTGGGGCGCGCCACGTGTGTATTTCGTCACAATTCATGACCCCTGTGGGAAGATTCTGGTCCGGTCCGGCAAGACTCTTTGCCGCCACAGTGTCCAGCAGAGTGCCTTGCACAAAGCAGGAACTCAAAACCCAAGTTTTAGTCTAATTTTACAATTTTTCTTCCAGCTGGAATCACAACACGACTCGTATTGCAGAATGCCACTACAGGGACGATTCCGTTTCGGCGCCAACCACACATCAGGAATGCTGTGGAGCTCGGAAGCCCCCCGTGCACGGACTGCCCCACAGGCCGGTGACACCAGAGATCTTGGCGATTGGTCCCCCAGCCCCCAAGCTCCCAAGCACTTCTAACCGAGGCTGGGCTTGAGGACCACTGGCTCATCCCATAAGGAAATGGAAACTTTTCTAAGGAAACACCAGCTAACACAACGGTCCCCCATCTTTCCTGAGGAGGATCTATTTCTTCTCTACTCTCCTTAAACTGAAAGTGTCAAAAATCTTTGCTTCCTGGGTAGAAAGCTATCAGAGAATCCTACTTTCTTTATTCTCTGGGGACAGCATTTAAGTACAACGCTACACGGTGAAAGACACTTACATCAGTGTCCTTTGCTATGTGAAAACACCATCAGAGTGTGTACACGTAGGTAACGAGAATAAATGACTTTTTTAACTTCTAAAGTGACCTCAGTGCCCTCCATACCTGGACCGAGCAGCGGCGACCGACTCAGCTGGGCGCCGGCCTGGTGCGGCGGTGGCGTCTCGACCACGTCCGAGCTGCTGCTCGTGGTGGTGGGGGTGGCGGCGGCGGCCGTGGTACTGCTCTGCATGCCCGGGTTGTTTCTATCCCACATGTTTACAGTTTTATTGTTGTAGTTGCTCGGGTCACCCCAAGCTGAGGTACCATCATCAATTTCCATTTTGCGTCGAATGGATGGTGGAGAAGGTTCCTCCCAGCCCGTGGCCTCACTGCTGTCCTTTTGTTTGACAGGGACTGGCCCCCCGATCCACCCAGTTCCTGTCTGTTTAACGGAAGCGGCTCCTCCCCAGTTACTCACATTGCTGTCTTGGGGTTTGCCCGCCCAGTTCTGTTGGGGGCCAGGTTTTAAAGACTCTCCCCAGTTTGTCCCTGGATTCACCTTTGAATTTGTGCCATTACCCCAGCCACTGGTCCCAGACCTGGTAGGATCATTCCAACCAGACCCTGACCGATTACTGTCAGCATCCCATCCAGAGCCATTTTTTTTCCCATCCCCCAAGTGTCCGAGGACAGAAGACGAATCTGCCCAATCTCCCCCTCCTGCATTCCAGGCTGGATTAGATTTTTGTCCGTCTCCCCAGTTTTGAGATTTGGGTTTCGGAGGCTCCCCCCAGGTGGGCGACTTGTCCTCCTGATTTACGGTCCCACTCCAAGCATGGCCACTCTTGGCGGTGGCAGCAGCATTATTAACAGCAGTAGAGCTTATCGAGTCCCCCCAAACCCCTGGGCCATTTGGCGCTTTGTTGCTGCTGTCTCCCCAGCCTGTGTTTGCTGGCCCAGCAGCCGGCGGTGCACTGGCCCACCCGGACACTGAAGAGGTATTTGTACTGTTCACGATGGACCCATCACTCTTCCCCCCTGAGTTTGAAGGCTGAGTAGCGGCAGAGCCCCAGGCCTCTGTCCCATTGTCATTTTTTCTCTCAGACCTAGGGGACTCTTCAAATTCCCAGGCAGTGTTTTGCTTTACTGGAGTCTGTCCCCAGCCAGTATTAGACAGAACTCTTGGGTCAAGATCGTTCCTTGGCAATTGGATGTGCCCTTGGTCTATCATCCCTTTATCTCGCCTTCGGCCTTCTGCTCCTTCCCTCCCGGAGCTTCCTTCATTGTGACTGCCAGAACCGTCGCTACTTCCTTCACTTGCTGTCGTTCCAGAAGACGCAGCTTTGGCCCAAGAGTTCATGTGTTCACTGCCAGGCTGCATGGCAGGATTCTGGCTGCTAACACTCGGACTGTCCCACCCTGTTGATCCTTTCCCACTGATGTCACTGTTGGAATGCTGGTTTGGGGGCTTGCCCCATTCCCCATTCACACCGTTAGAGGTGCTCCTGCTGGGGTGGCCCCAAGCTCCCGAATGGATATGACTGACGCTGCTGTTGTTGCCACTGCCCCGTCCCCAGGCGAGGAGTCCAGGACCAGCAGGGGGGCCGGAGTCCCAGGCGCTTCCTCCACTTCCTTCCTTCTGCACAGCACTGCTGGATCCATTCTGCTTAGCACTCAACGCTGAGTTCACAGTGTCTCCATTCCCCTGACTGAACCCAGAATTGCTACTTCCTGTGGCAGGGTTACCTGGGGACAGTCCCCACACAGAACTGCTGATTCCTTCACCGCCGCTCCCACTGACTTGAGAAACTGCTGATCCGTTAGCACCAGGAAGGCCCTGCAGGTGGGGCGGGATGATGGCCCCCATACCGACAGCCATGCCCCAGTTTGGCAGTCCGTTTGTCTGCATTGCATTGACAGGGTTTGGTGAAGAGTTCATGGGGTTAGTGTTATTTGGTCCATCAGTGTTAAGGTTCTGAGGTTGTACGCTGAAAGACACATTCTGAGAAGTGGACGTTTGTGGTTCTGTGCTCTCTTGCGGCAGCAAGTTTCCCCAAGCACCTAAAGTGCCTGTTGGGTTCCCGTTCTGGTTGCCCGTATTTTGACCTATGGCACTGACCGGACTGCAAATACTGGAAGGGTTGCCTGTCGCCACAGTTCCTTCATGTCCAAGTACAGGCCAGGCAGCTGGGTTGGCATTAGGATTAAGGTTAAGATTAATGCCAGCGTTGGAGTTGGAAGCCCCCCAGCAATTCTGACTTCTCCCATCTCCGATCATGTTGTCCATTTTTCCATCCCCACCGCTGAGAGAGCAGTGAGCTGGGCCGGAGCTGGAGCCTGTGGCTACGGCCCACACTCTGGCTCCATTTCCATTACCGCTGGCGCCCCCTGCTCCAAGGGCACTCTGATTAGAAGGGCTTTGGACGAGCGCACCATTGGTGCCATTATTGCCATTTGTCTTCTTGGTATGTCCAGTGAAGGTGCCCTGGGCACTCCCCGTAGCCATGCTACTGTTCTCTGAGCCACAGTTGGAGGCAGAGTCAGTGTCTGTGGTACATTCTGAGGCAGATTCAGTCTCTGCTCCTGTGATGGAAGGCCACGCCTCCTTGTCAGTCCTGTCTATTATCACTTTATCCCAGCTGCTGCTGGCTTCACCTCTGTACGTGGGCTGCTGGCCCCAGTGGGAACTTTCATAGTGATCTGCCAATCCACCGTGACTGAGATCTGAAAAACAAGAAACACATTCAGAATTAGAGCTTCCTCTCATCCGTCAATGAATCCACTGTGAACTAGTCTTTGGGGGAAGCTCCTTATTTCCAGTTTCAACGTTGAAAGACAAGTGCTAAAAAATGACTTTAGAAAAAAGCTACCTGTCTTCATAGTAAGTTCCATGTTTCTAAAATGAGCCAATGTTTCTAAAATGATATTAATCCTCACCACTACCCGACACCATTCTCTCTCTTGAGGGGACTCACAGCGCACATGAGCACATGAGCGTCTCTGACAGTAACCAGGAGAGGAATGAGGCAGGTGGGGCACGGATGTGACCACGCCACACCTGAACACACTCGGACTGTGGTGACAACATATTCATGTGGGTTCTTGAATACAGTCCGCAGTTCTCTTCAAGACCTCCAGCTGGAGCTACGGTACGATACAGAGGCTACACGGCTCACTCAGTAGAAAACAACTGTAAATACAGTGCAGAAGCATGAAACAGAACCAATATTTTGGGGGTGAGGGACAGAGGGAGAGAGAGAAGAGGCGTTAGAAAATGCTATCTTATGTTATCGGGGGTATGGAGGGTTAGAAATAGTTCATTACATTTATATTACTTATCTGTTATCACCAGCAATTACGGTTTGCCATTATTAAACACAAGTAAGAACTCTCTGAGGACTTTCTCCCCTTGCCCTCCATCTCCTTGAATCACAGTCTTTGCACTGGAGACCCCAGGATAACGTGATGTGCTATCTTCCATTCTAGCATTCATCTCGTTTCACCCCTTAGATCCTTTTAAAGAATCCAGTATTTGCCATTGGCATTTTATTTCCTAGGATTTCTAGTTATTTGACTATTTCTAACATTGCAATCCAACTTATGCTCCAATGAATTTTTCCAGCAGACTCTATCTGAAGTATGGGTCATTTAAAACTAAATAAAAGTAATATAAAAAATTTATTTAACCTATGCATACAACAAACTCACACAACTTAGAGATCCTTGATGGTTTCTTCAAACAGTATGATGTACAGATAACTGCAATAAAATATTTCTTCTCTTTTAGAACTTTTTCTTCATTATGTTTTCTTCAAAATTTTAACAAGAAAAATTTTACTCCTGGGAAGTAAAACTGGGTTTCCCACAGAAAACCTCTTTTAAAGTTTAATGGAGCTAAAAGAAAAACAGGGGAAGTGTGTAAAGAATGATCACTATTGCTACAAAGAACATCCTAGAGACAACTTCAACCTATTAAAAAAGAAAAAAAAAAGGTTTCGTTGTCTGATTTAAAAGGGATGTAATGAATTCAGAATTTTGCTCTTGGTGCTCAGCAAAGGAAACCACCAATAAGACGAAAAGGCAAGCTACAGAATGAGAGAAAATATTTGCAAATGACGTATATGACAAGGGATTAATATTTAAAATATATGTAGAACTAGTACAACTCAACACCAAGAAATCCAAATAATCTGATTAAAAATGTGCAGAAGAGGGGTGCCTGGGTGGCTCAGTCAATTAAGCATTGACTCTTGGTTTCAGCTCAGGTCATGATCTCAGGGCTGTGAGATCAAGCCCTGCGTCAGGCTTGTGCTCAGCGCGGAGTATGCTTGAGATTCTCGCTCTTCCTCTCCCTCTGCCCCTCCCCCCCATGCTCTCTCTCTCAAATAAAATAGTTAAGTAAAATCTTTGGAAAAAAACACGGGCAGAGGACCTGAACAGACATTTTTCCAAAGAAGACACACAGGTGGCCAACAGATACATGGGAAGATACTCAACATCGCTTATCATCAGGGAAATGCAAGTCAAAACCACAATGCGACATCACCTTATACCAATCAAAAAGACAAGAAACAACAAATGTTGATGAGGATGTGGAGAAAAGGGAATCCACATACACTGTTGGGTCAGAATGCAAACTGGTGCAGCCACTCCAGAAAACAGTACGGAGGCTCCCCAAAAAACTAACAATAGAAGTACCACAGAATCCAATAATTCTACTTCTGGGTATTTACCCTAAGAAAACAAAAACACTAATTCAAAGGCAGATGAACCCCTAAGTTTACTACAGCATTATTCATGATAGCTAAAATATATAAGCAATCCAAGTGTCCATCAATAGATGAATGGATAAAGATGTGGTATATATACACACACATACACACATAATGGAATATTACTCAGCCGTAAGAAAGGATTGAGATCTTGGGGCACCTGCGTGGCTCAGTCGGTTAAGCATCTGCCTTCGGCTCAGGTAATGATCCCAGGATGCTGGGATCGAGTCCCACACTGGGATCCCTGCTTAGCAGGGAGTCTGCTTCTCCCTCTGCCCCTCCCCCTGCTCATGATCTCTCTCTCCCTCTCTCAAATAAATAAATAAAATCTTAAAAAAGAAAAAAAAAGAAAGAAAGGATGGGATCTTGCCATTCCTAGAAACATGGATGGACCTAGAGGGTCTTACACTAAATGAACTAAGTCAGCTAAATGAATCAGAGACAGATTTCAAAGACAGTTAACATATGAATCCACTTACATATGGAACCTAAAATGCAAATGAACAAATAAACAAAGACAGTAACAGACTCATAAATACAGAGAATAAACTGGTGGTTGCCAGAGGGGAGGGGGACTGGGAGATGGATGAAATCGGGGAAGGGGAATAAGAGGTCCGAATGAAAATAAGTCACAGGGATGAAAAGTACAGCATTAAAACACATTAATTATGCCCTAGGTGAATCTGAAGTAGGTAATTCCAGGTGAAACTACAAAGGAAAAACAATGCTAGGCAACAGAAAACTTTAGGACCTAAATTACTATGAAAATAAATTTTTTATTGCCAAATACTAGGGGCTGACTCTGCAACCTTGGTTTATGGCAATTTCCCCCACCGGTATTGCATATGCTACAAAAACTGGCTTTCGTAATAACTAATTTAAAGAGATAAATGAGCCAATCATCATTTAAGGCAGAAAATAAGACCAGGTTAAAAAAAAAACAGAGATTACTGCTTATTATCAGCAAATCTCCCACAGTTCACTCTCCCATCAGTCTTGCTTCCCTCAGGGACAGGATATACCAGGACCAGGACAGTACTCACTGCAACCCACACCCAGCAGGCAGCAGGAGGTCACCCAACCTGGCTTACCAATGCACTCTTTCCGATACCTGGAGTACCTTTTGAATACATAATATTATTTTTTTCTATTCCATAACAGGTCACAATGCAAAAGAATCAGCTCTCTCTTAATGGTCTAGAGGGTTTGTATGGAATGCCTTTTGTCTACTGCTCAGCCCCCAATCTGCTGGACTCATACTGTTATACGTCAGATTTGAAAAATGTGTTTGCATCCTTGGATAAGAAGGATAGCATCATAAGCCAGTGGAGAAAGGAAGCACCAGCTAATAAATGCTGTTGGGACATGTGGCTAGCCATACGGACAAAATAAGATCCCTGCCTTTTCTATCATATAGAAAAATCAGCTCTAGGTGGATTAAAGACCTAGTTACAAAAAGCAAAACTTTTTAAAGCTCAATAAGGAAATACAGGAGGCCATCTCTGTGAGCTGGGACACTCATCTTCCTAACGAGTTGGTAACTTTGACTCTGTTAATATTAGAAACAACTGTATGACAGCAGATATCATGTAAAGGAAGCTAAAAAAATAAGCCACAGATAGGAAGAAGAGAGAACAGAATAAAGAATGAAGAATCCCTAAAACTCAATAAGAAAAAGACCAGCAACCCAACAAAGGTGGGAAAACGACAGGAAGAGGCAATCCAGAGAAGAGGAGGCCCTCGACAGCCGCTACCTCGTGAAATAATAACCGATCTCATCAGTAATCAAGAAACGCACGTGAACACCGAGAGATGTCATTTCACACGGAAACAAGAGGACTGTGATTCCTTTCGGGGGAGACGAAAATGCGATTGAGCAACATCTGTATCATTTCTAAAATAGAGAACTGAAGCAAATACAGCAAAAGATTATGTTACATCTGTACTATGGATACAGTTATATTATTTTTTGTATACTTTCTTCTATTTTAAAAACAGATCAGAAAAATTGAAAAAAAAATTGAACGCTTGATTGTGGTATCAAACGAAGTGATATAAATGGAAATCCAAAAGGGACCCAGGCTAAGCAGCCAGTGCTACTAGCCACGGGGATGTGACGAAGAGAAGCGGTCAAACCTGCAGGGTTAGAAATCTGTGTGAACTTTATGCGCGCAAGGAGACTCGGTGTGATTACCCCACCAGTCTGGCACTGAATGAAGTCTGATTCTGAAGGTGAACCCTGGAGCGCAGTTTTACAGCCATCGCGCCTGCTTCATGATAACCAACCATACAGGTTTCCCGGACCAACCAAGGAATGTACGTATAGAACCCAAGCTGAGTGCCAGCTAAAGGCGCTCACCATCTGAACAAGCCATGTCCCTTCTCCACTCCACAAAGTCGAGGACGGGCTACATAATCCCTCAGGTTCTCAGCCGAAAACCGGATGATTTCTAGAGCTGCCGTACTTTCCACGGTAACAGGAGAATCACACACGAAAGTACCGAGCCACATAGCTCGCATGTTCAGTCTCAACCCCAGTATCAAAGCAAAGATTTCTTTTTATTGTGGTAAAATAACACATTTCCCATCTTAGCCCTTTTTGAGTACACAATTCAGTGGCTTAAGTACATTCATGCTGTACAAGCATGAGCACTATCCACCACCCCAACCTGAAAGTGTAACCTATCACACAAGAAGTCCTCTCGCCCCTCTCCCCAGGCTCTGGTAACCACTGTGACCCTGACTATTCCATGTACTTCCTATAAATAGAATCGTACGGTATTTGTCCTTTTCTGTCTGGCTTATTTCTCTCAGCATCATGTTCTCGAGGTCCATCCACATTGTAGCAGGTGTCAGAACCTCCTTCCTCCTTTTTAAGGCTAAATGATATTCCACTGTATGCATACACCACACCGTGTTTACCCACTCGTCCATCCATGGACAATGTGGGCTGCTTCACCTTTTGGCTGTTGTGAATAATGCTGCTATAAACAGGAGTATACAGGTATCTGTTCCAGTCCCTGCTTTCAATTCTTTTGGGTGCGTCCCCAGAGGTGGTACAGCTGGATCATACAGCCAGATCATCAATCTAGGTTTAATTTTTTTTTTTAAAGATTTTATTCATTTATTTGACAGAGAGAGAGAGAGAACAAGTAGGCAGAGAGGCAGGCAGAGGGAGAGGGAGAAGCAGGCTTCCCGCTGAGCAGGGGGCCCGATGCGGGGCTCGATCCCAGGACCCCGGGATCATGACCTGAGCCGAAGGCAGCGGCTTAACCGACTGAGCCACCCAGGCGCTCCTAAGTTTAATTTTTTGAGGAACTGCCATACTGTCTTCCACAGTGGCTGCACCACGGTAAACATTCCTACCAGCAGGACACAAGGGCTCCATTTGCTCCACACCCTTGACCACACCTGTTAACTTCTGTTTGAATAGCAGCCACCCTAATGGCTGTCAAGTGGTATCTCACTGGGATTTGGATTTGCATCTCCTTAATAATTAGTAATGTTGAGCTTCTTTTCACATGTAAAGCAAAGATATTTTAATAATCAAACTGTTTAATTTATTCTGTTTGAAATGAACAGAGTAAAAGACAAAGAACTACATTGTCTGGAAATAAAAAACCATAAAACCCAATGAGTTTTCAATAAATATTGTAGGACAATTCCAACATATGCCACCCTGCTACTCAGATGATTATGTTTTGGCATTTTCTATAAATATTTATAATCAAAATCTGAAACTGTAAATAAGAAACATGAATACAAAAACAAGCCAAAACATTTAATTTTCAAAACATTTATTTTTTTTAGATTTATTGATTGATTGGGGGGAGGGGCAGATGGAGAGAGAGAGAGAATTTCAAGCAGACTCCCCATTGAGCGCAGAGCCTGACGCACGGGGCTCAGTCCCAGGACCCCGAGATCATAACCTGAGCCAAAACCAAGAGTCAGACACTTAACAGACGGAACCACTCAGGTGCCCCCAAAACACTTAATTTTAGACACTATGAGATGATAAAATATAGGGCAATGCTGTTGCTTATGAGAAAAATAAATAAACCTAGATCTTTACATTCGGAGCTACATAACATTCTGTAAGAAAAAGCAATTTATGAACCTCTCTGGGGTAGTGAGAGGCTAATGCTGATAAGTACTTAAATTCTGTACTTTCACAGGTAGTTCTCTCCCTTTAGATCTTTACAAGAGCGGCGAAGGGCCAAGGGTCAAAGGCTAACACTGGAATTAAGGAGATAATCACGTGAGAAAGATAATTTTTTTCATTTACATAAATTTAAAAATATCAAATTTCAAAAACACGCCAATCATTAGGATAAAAAACAGTAACACCAAGATGTATCTAGGGCATCAGAGGTGCCAGCACAGCGTGGACTGTTTCTAACAAGTATGTCCATCTTCTCAAGAAATGATCAGCACAATGAGAAAGCTCCCGCTGATGTTCATTCCTTCCCGGGGTTTGAGATAAAGAGCTCCAGAATAGCAGAGCAGGATCAACACCAATGTGGCAGTATGGGCAGGAAGAAAAGTCACTTCTACAAACATGCCCAATATCTGAAACAACAGAAGGGCAGGATCAAGTCATCCTGTTAGTTTACATATTGAATATCTCTAGAATCTTCCATTTAAAAATGAGAAACAGAAGGGCACCTGGCTGGCTCAGTCCGAAGAGTACGCAACTCTTGATCTCAGGGCTGTGAGTTTGAGCCCCATGTTGGGTGTAGAGATTATGTAAATGAATAAATAAAACTTAAAGAGAGAGAAACAAAAACCTCCCCGTGAATAGCCCCCATTCAAGCTTCCTCATTCCTTGACTGGAATATTATAACAGCTCTCCAGCAGCCTCCCCCATACCCACCCCTGCTCCTCTCCAGGGTGCTCTACACCAAGCATTCTTTCCAAAAGGACATCCAGCAGAGATCACAATGCTTACTTGAACACTTCAAAGGCTTCTTAACATAAAGATCCGAAGTCTTTAAGCAGCCTACTAGGCTTGATTCTCTCTTGGGACCTCATTTCCCACTATTCTTTCCCTTGCTCAGTGCTCAAGCTAGTTCCTCAAGGCGCTATCTGCACTCTGCTACCCCAACAACCCCAACAACAGGGCCTCAGAAGAAGCTGTCCCTGACCTGGACTCAGCGTCTGCTCTTTTATCTCAACTTGGCGGACACTTCATCTGAGAAACTCCCCCCCACCCCCCTGTCTGGGGCCCTTGGACACATTCATCCTAACAGTCTGCCTCTCCTTTTAATTCATTTAGACCAGGGGTTGGCAAACATTTTCTGTAAAGGGCCAGATAGTAAATATTTTAGGCTCTGTGGGCCAGATGGTCTCTGAAACAACTACTCAATCCTGTCACTGTGGGGCAAAAGCCGCCATAGAGAATACGTAAATGAATGAGTATGGCTGTGTCCCAACAAAACTTTATTCAAAAAAGCAGGTGGCAGGCTAGATTTGGCTCGCGGGCCATGGCTTGCCAAGCCCTGATTTAGATGATAACGATTATGGAGTGCCTCCTACGCGCGGGCTGGGGACACAGTGCCGAACAAGACAGACGAGTTCCTTCTCTCCTAGAGCACACATCTTGGTGTGCAGTATCCGTCCATGTGGCAGTCTGTCTCTCCCTCTAGGCTGTAAACTCTGACGAGGCAAGGACCGCCCATTTTTTCTTCTCCAGCGTTCAGCAGGGCACCTGACACACAATCGTCAGTGAAAAAGTTTAGATAAAGTTCACATTCAGTCAAAGTTATAACTGGCACTACAAATCTACAAGTGAAACACAGTTTCCTTCAAAGATAAATTCCAGAACCAGAGAAGTCGGTCTGTAGCAAGATATTTTACTTAAAACAAAGCAAACTGCTGAGCAGTCGTGTGCTTCACCGGCTCCACCTGCGCAATCTCTTCCAGGTTCCTGAAGATGCTGCAGGTCCCGGGCAACCTCGCAGCCAGCCACATCTGTCCCCACGCTGGTTTCACCTGCTGCTGACATTTAATGTCTGTCCTGCCATTACTGGGCATATCGCTACGCCTTCCTCCTTCTTTCCCTATCTCAACTGTTCTTCTGTTTCTTACTTCTTTGGTTCTTCAGCAACATCAAAATAAACTAGGTCTCCAAAAATTAATTCAGGGGCAGTACATGGAAACAGAAAGTACATAAAAAGTAAATAAAAAGTAAACAGAAGGTATTCTTGTGTTTATTCTACCATTTAAAAGCTCTCTTTCTGGGCGCCTGGGTGGCCCAGTCGTTAAGCATCTGCCTTCAGCTCAGGTCATGATCCCAGGGTCTTGGGATCGAGCCCCGCATCGGGCTCCCTGCTCAGGGGGGAGTCTGCTTCTCCCTCTCCCACTCCCCCTGCGCGTGTTCCCTCTCTCGCTGTCTCTCTGTCAAATAAATAAATAAAATATTTAAAAAATAAATAAATAAATAAATAAAAGCTCTCTTTCCAAGGGCAGGTTCTAGGTATTTCTCTGAAAATTATGAGTGAAAAAAAAAATTAAAGAGCCAGGGACTATACATCACACTGAGCTATTAGTTTATCGTCAGAAACAATTCCAAAGTAGTGCACCCTATCATTATTTGTGGAGGTGGGCATCAACAAACATAGCGGCGCCTGGCTGGTTCAGTTGGAAGAGCATTCGACTCTTTATCTTGGGGTTGTGACTTTGAGCCTCACCTTGGGTGCAGAGATTACTAAAAAAATAAAACTTAAAAAAGTATATATAGATACATCTCTTTCTCTCTCTATATATACACATATATGTAGACAATTGAACTGCTTCAATGGCATTATTTGGGACAACTGGTAAAATTTAAATGTATTAAATTTAGATATATTAGATAATAGGATTATACCAAAGTTAAATTTCCTAAATTTGGGCACCTGGGTGGCTCAGTTGGTTAAGCGACTGCCTTCGGCTCAGGTCATGATCCTGGAGTCCCGGGATTGAGTCCCTCAGCGGGGGGCCTGCTTCTCCCTCTGACCCTCCTCCCTCTCATGCTCTCTGTCTCTCATTCTCTCTCTCAAATAAATAAATAAAACCTTTAAAAAAAAAAAAGTTAAAAAAAATTTCCTAAATTTGTTCTCTTATATAACCGTACTACAACGGTTGTATATAGGGGGTATTTAAGGGTTACGATATCTGCAATTTACTTTCAAATGGTGCTCCAACAAAACAAACAAATGAGCACGCGTGTGGGATGAGACCCACGCAGGACGACCAACAGAAAGCCCAGATTATATATAGCAAAGATCAGTAAAGCATCCCTCCTGTATTTTTTATGTTAAAAATAAAAAAGTTTTCATTTTCTACACATTATTATGTTTGGAACACGTAGCCCCTTGTCAAAGATACCTGAGCTATCTTTTTTTTTTTTAAGATTTTATTTATTTATTTGTGAGAGAGAGAGAGTGTGTGAGCGCACAAGTAGGGGGAGCGGCAGGCAGAGGGAGAAGCAGGCTCCCCGACGAGCAAGGAGCCCGATGTGGGACTCGATCCCAGGACCTTGGGATCATAACCTGAGCCGAAGGCAGACGCTTCACTGACTGAGCCACCCAGGCGTCCCAATAACTGAGTTATCTTTTTTTTTTTAAGATTTTTTTTTTTAAATTTATTCATTTAAGACACAGAGATACAGACAGAGAGAGCATGAGCAGGGAGAGAGGCAGAGGGAAGGAGAAGCAGGCTCCCTGCTGAGCCAGGAGCCCGATGTGGGGCGCGATCGCAGGACCCTGGAATCATGACCTGAGCCGAAGGCAGATGCTTAACCATCTGAGCCACCCAGGCACCCCAATAACTGAGTTATCTTTGACAGAATGCCAATTAATTTGCCAGGAGATAGCCAGAAATCTGTATGGTACCAAAGATGTTTGCCTTTAGTCCCCATTTCCCCAGATGACAGCAATGCTAAGACTGCCAAGTTTAGGGCAGTCAGGTCTACGAAAACATAACTGAGAGCCCACATGAGCTGCCCCTGGCACAGAACACAGAGGGCAAGAAGGAATGACTTTGGCCATGAGACAGTCCTTCCCGCCGTGAGACCACTCCTACTCCCACTCCAGGAGACTGCACCGTGCATATATATGACACCTGGGACCCAGGACTGGATGACAAGATACGTGCATCAGGCTGTAGAATTAATATTAGAATTAGAACATCAGAATTCCTTCCTTACTTTTTATATTAAAAAATAAAAACAAATGCTAATTCTTCTCTATTCCCCACTTTGGTGGCGGTAATTGAGGCTAAGATGGTAATAATCTAATCTGAAGGCCTTGTTATGGGAGATGGAGAGATGGAGTTATATTTAAGGTGGCAGAATTCACAGGACCTGGTGAAAGACTGGACATGTGGGGAGCAGGAGAGGAGGATTCAAGAGTGATGTCCAGATGTGGGGTTTGGGTCCTGAGTGGATGATATTGCCAACCACTGAGCTTGGGAGTACTAGAATAAGAGTAGTTCTGGGAAGGGAAGGCTGGGGAAGGGAGGCGATGGGTGCACACTTGGCCAGGTGAGTCTGGGGTGGTTGCAGGACATCCAAGCAGATATGCCCCAACGTCCTGGGAGAAATAAGCCAGAAGTTCAGATGTGAGTGTTTCAGCTCATTAGCGTAGGGTGTGCCCGTGTCCCCTCCGGTCTCCATGTGGACTAGCCCAACACTACAGGTGCTTTATCTAGCTCCTTAAAAGGCCCTCACTGCCACTCCTGTCTCCTCTCCAGGCCTGTCACCCTCCTCAACAGCCCGGTCAAGTGGGAGCTGTAGCCAACAGCTGTAGCTGAGAAATCTAGGTGCTGTCACTGAGCAGTACCCTCTTCCTCAAAAGCAAGAACATGTCTGCAAGTGGATCGCACCAGGAGACAAGTGCTCGGAATTCAGAGGTGAGCTGAACGTTCTGAAACTAGGGATGAACGGTGGGAAGGGGCAAAAAGGAGTGAGAAGACTAGGGGAGAAGAGCAAAAGGACGGAAGAGATGAAAGCAGATGAAGAAAGGTCTCAGTAAAGCGACTTGGAAGAGTGTTCTGCTGAACGGCATGTGGCCCTGTGCTCTGGCATGGAGGCAACAAAGGGGAGGTGACACCGCTACCACGGGGGTCCCAAGAGGCTCGGTCCTCACCGCTGCACGGAAATGCCTGCATCCACTTTGAAACAAGGACTTTTGTCCAAGACCGCAAAGACTGGAGATCCTTATACATGGAACTCTTTGGAGGGGCTGAGAGGAGGCTAACAAGGTAATTTGCTACTCATTTATCAATGGTTTATTACTTACTATGTAAGTCACTAAAACTAGTTTTCTACTTAAATGTTTTCAGTTGTAACAAAAACAGTAGGTAAGGAAAAATGTGAAAGAGACAATTACTATGATGGTTTTCATTGTGATTAAACTCTCAGACATCCAAAATCATATAAGCATTTACCTAAGAAAAGTACTTTTGCGGGCACTATTTAAATACATAGAAACCAAAAAGCTAAGGATGAATAGTAAAACTACTTCTACACTGTGGTGCTATACTTCTGATTTTTGGCCCTACTCCTTGGTGTTCCCAGTTCTGACACATTCTCAGTGCCTCAGGAACGCTCTTTGCAAAGAGAACCCCAGGCCACGATCGACACAGGCATGACAGGCTTCGCTCCGTGCCTTAGTTTTTCCTTAGTCCCCTTCTTTCACTTGTATCTTGTTTTGTCATTTATTTTTTCCTGCTCAAGAAGTTTGACAATGACAAACAATTGTGTCCTATTATTCTAATATTTAAAAAAATAATAGTTTGAGGGGCACCTGGGTGGCTCAGTCGGTTAAGCGTCTGCCTTCGGCTCGGGTCGTGATCCCAGGGTCCTGGGATGGAGCCCCACATCAGGCTCCCTGTTCAGTGGGGAGCCTGCTTCTCCCCCTCCTATGCTCCGCCCCCTGCTTGTGCTCTCTCTCTCAAATAAATAAATAAAATCTTAAAAAGAAATAACAGCTTAAACATAAAAATCTTTTTAAACGCTTGAAAGGTCTCATATGCTAAAGCAAAAAGTTATGATTTTAACACAACAGTTATGGTTTTTGACTATAGACTCAAGTGGATTTGAAATTTACCACTCACCACAGTCTTCTCAGCACACAGGTAAAAACAACACAAGCAACAAAACACAAACAGTGGAGCTGATATTGCCAACACATGGAGGTGTTAACCCTAGAGCCTGGAAAATTAGGCTGCATCCACTCCCCGCTGTCTCCTCCCCACTCAGACTCCTTTCAAGTCTTCTGCGGGTCTCTGAGGAGCACGGTTTGAGCGACTCTGTTCCAGGGAACCCCTAAATGTCTCTCCCCCTCCTCCTCCTCACCACCACTGCCACCACGTTCATCACCAGCACCACCGTCACCTCCAGCACCACTGCCGCTGCCACAGCCTACCATCATCACAACATATTCTGATACGAGAATTTATTCCAAAAATGACAATTTAAAAGACCATTCATTATTCTCTTTATGTTCAAGGCACACCATTATTCCTAAGAGAACTTTATGGCTTCGACAATATTTGAATAACACACTTTGCATAAACCAAAGTCTCTTGACTGTGTTATCAATTCACAAATCTGTTTTAGTTCTAGTCTAAAAGAGAGAACTATGGGGGGGCGCCTGGGTGGCTCAGTTGGTTAAGAGACTGCCTTCGGCTCGGGTCATGATCCTGGAGTCCCGGGATCGAGTCCCGCATCGGGCTCCCTGCTCAGCGGGGGGTCTGCTTCTCCCTCTGACCCTCCTCCCTCTCATGCTCTCTGTCTCTCATTCTCTCTGTCTCAAATAAATAAATAAAATCTTAAAAAAAAAAAAAGAGAGAGAACTATGGGGAAGAAATTTTGTGAAATGACTGACTTGCAGGAGCAAGCGTTTTGAAATGAATGAAAGCTCTGAAATAAAAGACTGAATTCTCTTATAGGTATTCTAGACTCTCTTGTATAGCCCAGGAGCTCTGAAAGGCTAAAATCCATACCTGTAATATACAACAAGTCTGAGAGAGTTTATAACTAGGGGTTGTCATATCCATCACATAAGACTTTGAAATTCTGAAGTACCTCCACCCACACTGAATTAACTGAACCTTAACAAATTATGTCCATTTGACAGATGGGGAAACAGAGGCTCAGAGAAGTCAAACTTGGAGACGGTGTTATAAACTAAATAAGCAGTAAAGATGGAACTGAAAGCTGCATCTAGTGCTCCTTCCACTCCACCATTCTACTATCAAAATAATCCCCCCTAGGGGCGCCTGGGTGGCTCAGTTGGTTGAGCGACTGCCTTCGGCTCAGGTCATGATCCTGGAGTCCCTGGATCGAGTCCTGCATCAGGCTCCCTGCTCGGCGGGGAGTCTGCTTCTCCCTCTGACCCTCCCCCTCTCATGCTCTCTCTCTATCTCATTCTCTCTCTCTCAAATAAATAAATAAAATCTTTAAAAAAAAAAATCCCCCCTAAAAAAAGCCTTAAAAAGAAAAAAGTAATGAAGTTTGTGTATTATGTTAAATTCTCTTTTCTTCTGCTGTTTAAATGGTCTACACATTCTAAAACTAGATTATCTCTATAAAAATCTAAGTAACATAACTGTCTTAAGTGATTAATTTAAAAAGGATTACACAATAGCATGATTTAAAGAGAAAAACTTTTTTTTTAAGCTCCAAAATGTTACCATATAAAGATAAAATTTTCAAAGAAAAGTATTTAACGAAGAGCTTCCAGGAGCTAGAATAAGCAAAATTTTAATGAGGTATCAAATTCACCAGATAGGGAAGTGTGGACAAGATTTACTCAGAAGTGTGCATAATGCTTAATCAGTACTAACACCGACAAGAGCACAGGGTTCATGCTTCATGACCACAGTCCCTGGAACTAAAATGACAAAAGAGTAAACCATACATTAAACGAAGTAATTCCAAATGCTTTCCCCTAGTGGAAAATGTTTCCTAATGCTTACTGGTAACACAAGTTCCCTGCCACTTGTCTTTCAAGACGCAGGATAAATGTTAACACTGTTTTCAGCTTTTGAGAGGCAAAGATGCCTCCCCATCCACTGCATTTACTGTGTGCGAGAATCTCACGGAGAAAGCACTTTGAATTCAGAATTCCATCGCTGGACAGACTCCAAACATTTCATCTGTCAACTTCCACAAATGCAAGGAATTACGAAATGCAGACCGGAGTAAAAGATTTACTGGGAACAACACTCCAAGTGCGCACAGGACTCCGCTTTCGGGCCTGTGTTTTCTGCGAAGCAGCAGAGGGACAAGCTTGCTTCCTCCAGGTTAAGAGCCTATTAGCACGGCGACAAAACGCGGGGCAGAAGGCGCTGCTTGGCGCGTGGGGAGGGCGCGCCGGGAGCTCGCGAAGCGGGGGAGAGCGGCGGGAAGAGCAGGGGTCACGGTCACGGTCGCGGTCAGGGTAGTGGGCGCCCAGGCGGCGGAGGTGCCGCACCGCGCTGGCCGGCGGCTCCCTTCCAAGACGCCATTTTATCCAGTCGGAGCCGCAGCCAAGGGCCCAGGGCGCAGAGCGGCCGCCCCGCCGCCGCGCTCCCTCCTGCTCCGCGCCGCCGGGGGTGGGGTACCTGCGGGCAGGGACCGCCCCAGCCCCGGGAGACGCTACCTGGCGAGCCGGCCGGGGCGCGCAGCTCCACCATGTCGGCCGCGCGCCGCAGGAGCCTCCCGCTGTGGCGCCGCCAGCAGACTCCCGCGCCGGCCTGCGCCCCGGCAACCTGCGGGCGCCCGCGGAGCAGGGGCCGGCCGTGCCCCTTCCGCTCCGGGAGGTATCCGATTCATCCCCTTCGGCGAGGGGGAGGCGTCCACGGGGGGGATCTGAAAGCTCTGATTAATTGCAGCTGACACTAAACCGATCTTCCTTCCTCTTTAAATTCTTCCGATTGTCACCAACGTTTGCACTTCAGGACCAGCTACAGGGAGCGCCAGGGCCCCTCTTCTGCTGTCCTGAAAGTCAGCCAAAAGAATAAGGGCATAATGCCTGCTGGCTGCATGCAAATAAATGCTGCTCTTTCATACCGCCTTTGTTGTGCGTTCCTTCTTCCTTCTCGCTTTTCCTAAACAACCCTGAAACATTTGGCATACCAACACTGGCGATAATATTCTAAACGAGCCCCATATGTAAACTGGCAAGTGTCCAACTTCTTAATTACTTTCCTGCCTCTATCTAAAAAAGATCTAAGAAGCAAACACTACCCTACTGCATATTAATCAAAGCCTCTGTTTATAAATGTACAAAGCAGTCACTAAAACAATACATTGTTCTGCCTTTAGCACAATGAAAAAGAGGTGTTTTTTCTTTCTTTTTTTTTAAAAGATTTTATTTATTTGACAGAGAGAGAGAGAGCACAAGTAGGCAGAGTGGCAGGCAGAGGGAGAGGGAGAAGCAGGCTCTCCGCTGTGCAGGGAGCCAGACGTGGGGCTTGATCCCAGGACCCCAGGATCATGACCTGAGCCGAAGGCAGCCGCTTAACTGACTGAGCCACCCAGGCGCCCCTTTTTTCCTTTTTTTTTAAAGACAAAAAGCTCTCAAGTGTTTGGAGCTAGAGCTATGCAGCAGACTTGCAAATCTTGCCTAGAAAATCACAAGACAAAATGACATTTTTCTGGAACCTGAATCGTGTGATTCACTACATTTATATACTACCACTTATCTTACCAGTTACAAGTGTTTGCCAATTGGCTACATGAGCTGCCCTCCACAAATTCATACATGAATTAAAAAATCCATTTTCCCCTGCATTATTTTTTTAGAAAGTCAATGTTTTATTTCAAGACAAATGTTGCTTAAATAGGGAACCTGGACCGGGGCTGGGAGGAACCCTGGCCTCTCCATCTCATTTTGCAGGAGCCCCTCTCCACCCCGACAACTCTTGAGTACGTCTCTTTGGATACTGCAGTGACAGAAGACCTGAAACCCAGCAGAAGTTCCACTGGTTCCCAAACACAGGTCATGCTTTCTCTCCGTGTGGGGCAAAGCACGATGTCAGTCACTGGAAGGTTCATAACGTTCCTACATTTGTAACTGTTTCAGAGAGACAACAGTTGACAGTTTGTCCCTCCTGCCTTTTTTTTTTTTTTTAAAGATTTTATTTATTTGAGACAGAGAGAATGAGAGAGAGAGAGCACATGAGACGGAGGAGGGTCAGAGGGAGAAGCAGACTCTCTGCCAAGGAGGGAGCCCGATGCGGGACTCGATCCCGGGACTCCAGGATCATGACCTGAGCCGAAGGCAGTTGCCCAACCAACTGAGCCACCCAGGCGCCCCCCCTCCTGCCTTTTGACATTCTCAACTCACCTACCACTAGCTCATGCCACAGGGCAAGCGATAACCACTGAGCAATAGGGACTGGGAGGGCAAAAGAGATGTATTCCCAGTTAGAATAGCTGGGTCAGGAGGGCGCCCAGGTGGCTCAGTTGGTTAACCCCTGACTCTTGATCTCAGTTCAGGTCTGGATCTCAGGGTTGTATGTTCAAGCCCTGCGTTGGGCTCCATGCGGGGTATGGAGCCTACTTAAAAATAAATAAACAAAATAAAAAGAATAGTTGGGTCAGGAGATAGGACCACCTAAAATTTTTATAAATTCTACCAAACTGCCCTCCCTAGTGGCCACACTAGTTACATCCCTACCTGCAGCAAATCAGAGTTGCCCCTTCCCACGCCCTCACTAGTCCAGTGGAGTTGTTCTGGAGTCTTGCTGTGAAGACTAAAAAATTAATGTGTGAAGCACTTGGAACTAGCACATAGTAAGCACTCAATCAACAGTACTGCTGGTATTACAATAGATTTTCAAGTTTTGGCAGTTTGGTAAGTGAAAAATGGTGTATCACTGTTGTTTTCATTTTCACTTATTTTCCTCCTGGTCACAAATAATACTCTCTCTCAAAATGTTTAGGACTCATTTGTAGTAGCTTTACAATCTGCCTGTTTACATTCTTTGCCCATTCTCCTACTGGACTGTTTTTTTTTCCTTGTTGATTTATAGGAAGGCTTGGTATTTCCTCTCAGGTTTTATTTATGGGATTGTACAAAAAAGTCTATAACTTTCATATACTCAACATTGTCAGGCTTTCTTTTCACGTCTTCTTGCCTAAGAGAAAATTTCAGGCCACAATCTGGAAATGTTCTCCTGTGTCACCTGCAACAGTTTTCATGTTTGTTTCGTGTATGGTTTTCTAGCACTGTGTTGATGGGAGCTGCCACTTTCCCAGTAATTCGGGAGGCCATACTAACCTAAACCTCCGTTTGTGTGTGTATGTGTGTGTGTGTGTTTTCCCTGGTCCCTCCAGTGTATCTCATCAATTTGTTTGTTTACTCTTGCCCCAGTAACACGCAGTTGTAATTAATTACTGGAGGATCATAGCTCTATTTGATAGCTCATTACTCTTTTAAAAAATTTTCTTGAGGGCGCCTGGGTGGCTCAGTCGTTAAGCGTCTGCCTTCGGCTCAGGTCATGATCCCAGAGTCCTGGGATCGAGTCCCACATCGGGCTCCCTGCTCTGCGGGAAGCCTGCTTCTCCCTCTCCCACTCCCCCTGCTTGTGTTCCTGCTCTCGCTATGTCTCTCTCTGTCAAAAAAATAAATAAAATCTTTAAAAAAAAAATTTTTTTTTCTTGACTATTCTATTTATGTACCTTTACTCTTCTAGATGAACTTTAGAATTAGCCTACCAAGTTCCAAAAGCAATGCGCTGGGATAGCTTTGAATATGAATTTGATGTGACTGGGTAATCACAGTAAGTTTTTGTGCTAGTTTATTGCTTTACTTAGTAATACTAACAGCTACCTTTCCAGCCCCATCTCCCCTTACTGCCCCCTGCACTTCAGCCACGCTGAACCACCTTCATCACCCACGGAGGCTGCTCTATCACCTGCCTTTCACAGCTAATCCAAAACTCAGCTCAGGTTGTCTCCATGGGAAAGCCTTCCTTGGCAGTCCCCCATCCTCGGTCTGGGTTAATGGGCACGTGCCCCCCCCGTTATCTCTTAGTGGCACCCCAACCTACTTAGGCATGACTATGTATCCCTATACTTAGTAGGCATTCAAGAAATGTTTTGCTTGGTGACTTAATGCATACATGCTTGAAGAGACCACAGTTCTGGCGGGTTAGCCTCTCCTCCTCTCAAAGGTATGCAAGCTGTGTGTGGGACTGCTGCCTAGGCATTCTGATGGAGTAACCAGAGGAAAAAGACGGTGCATAAGTATTAAGCTAGCGTATCAGCTTGTCAAAAAATGGCAAAAACTGGCAATGCAATTTTTCCATATGAACAAGTTTGACAGATTACTGTAAATTACAAGGTGAATCATAACAAAACTTTTTAACAGCCAGACTGATCTACTGACTATCCTTTTCCAAAGCATGTGGGACATAAAGGAAATGAACGAATACAGAAATGACTGTCAGTCTGGGTCTCTTTGCATATGCTACCACTGCCTTATGTAACAGTATAGAAAATGTAGCTACGCTTGCTGTGCTAAAACGAGTATGACTTCAGTTTTCAATTCTTTACACGTGTTCCCGTTTCTACACCGACACTGTTCACTGGTATCTATAAGTGCTTTCTGTATACACTGAGGTGGACAAGATCGCTTTCCCTTACTCCAGCAAACACTGTGACAATCCCTCCACAGGGAGGAGGAAGGAAGGCAAACGGCCCTGCACTCAGATGGGAGGGAACAAGGATGCTCATTAATTTTAGCAGGTTTTCACTATAACTTCTTAAAGCTATGATAAAGGTGATTCAAAGTCCACTGATTCTTTCCAGGGATATTTAACCTTCTTTAATCTTTGCCAATCACACTATGCCTTTGGTGGGTGAAAAAAGAGTCCACATGCTGATACACTTGGGAAAAATAGAAATTAATGTGCTGGTCTGAAATAATCCCTTTCCACTTTTCTTTTCACGAGAAATAGTCTGCTGCTAAAATCTTAAGGATGAGTCATTTGCCTACTCCCGGCTTGGGTAATTCAATCTTAGTTCAGTGACCGAACATTCCTACTTTTTAACTTAACCTCACTGTCAGAGGAATGGAATCATGAGCAAAACTGCATTTTTCAGGTGTGGCTACAGGGGTGGAAACCTGCTGACCCAGAATCAAGCTCAATGACAATCTATGTATTATTAAAAAAAAAAAAAATGCAAGCTTTTACTTGAAGCAGTATCTACAAAAGTTTCAATGTAACGAGAAAATGTGGCTACTCTTCCGGATTTCACCTGGATATGAATTTAGTAAGTAACATGCACCACGAAAAAGTTCACAGAATGCTTCAACTCTAGGAAGGATAGCTGAAATTTCAAAATGTACACAGGTCAGAGAAAGATGAGAAAGCTTTTTTTTTTTTTGAAGATTTATTTATTTGAGAGAGCGAGCGAGCGAGCGAGCACACAAGCAGGGGGAACGGCAGGCAGAGAGGGAGAAGCAGGCTCCCCACTGAGCAGGAGCCACTGAGCAGGGAGCCCGATGCGGGGCCTGATCCCAGAACCCTGGAATCGTGACCTGAGCTGAAGGCAGACGCTTAACCGACTGAGCCACCCAGCACCCCTAGGATGAGAAAGCTTTATTGCACTGTGAGAAATTTATTCATTTAAAAATTTTGCAAGTTTAAGAAACAACTGCTGCTCCATAATAGCATGTCAAAGACGGGCACATATTTGATGCACTTATGGAGCACTTACTGTATGCAAGGCCCTCTGCTGAGTACCAAACAAATAATCTCACCCTCAGAGTCCTGTAGAGTAGGAATTCCCCCATGTCACAGGTGAGAACCCCAGAGGGCAGGCCGTGGCTCCACCAGCCTGTCTCCTGACCCCTCAGCCATGCTGCCTCCATGCACGTTGCTGCCCCCTGCAATCCCCATGCTGACTCCCGAACAACACCAGACGGAGTTCCCGCAACGTCTCCATGGACAAAAATCAAACAAGCTCTTTGGAACAGTATTTGACTCAGAAATTAAAGGGAAGAGACCTTAGAGATTAGAGGTCCTGAGAGGCTCAGACCTCTGATTTTGGATGAGAATGAAGTCCTAGGTGAAGGGTATGACCAGTGAGTCCTATAGCTGCCAGGACATCATCCCCCCCACCCCCACCCCCAGTGTACAGCTCATTCCGCCCCTCTAGGCTGGTCGTACCATAGGAAAGTGAGACTCTTTATAGGATACTTTCAATTTAATCAAGAGCTGAGACTCTTAAAATTAATCAGCAAACAACGTAGCCTGCACAGTGTGCCATGAAGGTGAAGATGTATTTGCAGACTGAGCACCTTCCTGCAGCAAGAGGAGCAGAGAGTGGAAGCACGGAAGGGGCTTCGTGGGGCGGGGCCGTGATGACCTGGACAGAAAGGAAGGGGGAGGCCATCAGGTGCATGCACATACTGAGACAGATGACACCGAGCCTGGCGTATTTGTGACACAGTGAGGAAACAGTGCTGGCAGAATGGAAAGTAAGCCAAATAGAATAGAAGGGAAAATGCTGATTAGACAAGGCTGTCTTGACAGCCAGGCAGAGAAAGTGAGACTTTGTGCAACAGGAACTAGTAAGGCAGGACAGGTTTCGAGGGGACCTGAATCAGAAAGGTTCATCTGGCTATGATACCAGCAACTGTTGGGAAAGAGACGAAACTGGTATAAAATGAAGACTTTTGTTTGGGAGCCAAAAATCAGTCATTTCTTATTTTATTAATATAATATAGATTGATTCCATTTCCTGAGATGTTTATACAGAAAATGCTGATTAGTCTCCCCCTGTATCTATATCTATCTATCTATTTTTAACTATAATAAACTAGAAATAGTTTTCCAGAGGCTATTTACAGAGACCAATATTTTAATAAAGGATATTATTTCCAACCCCCAAATTGAAGCAACTCCTTATTTTCTACTTATCTAAGAAAGTCCTGGTAACGTCCTGCACCAACAGCATCTGATGGGAACCCTGATGTGGTCCTGCCAACTAATCATGTAACAATGGCATAAGGCCTGAAAAAAGCAGGGTTGTTACAGTTCTTTTCCAGTTTTTCAAAACAAGCATCTGAAGTTAAAACACCAAGCTATTTAGGGATGACTACACACTCCTTGTCTGTGTTAAGATTTTCCTGAGGACCATGTTTCAGTGTAGAAAGTAACTGTGTTTGATAATAACTGCTTGCGGTGAAGTAGATGGACTATATTCTTGGTCAATGACTATATTTGACAATTTCTTTTTCTTCCCTTGCTTTTTGCTGACAACCATTGACCTACATACCCTCTACCAGGAATTCAGCAGATGAGAGTCAAGACTATTTAAAGACATACGGCCAAGCTAAAAATATTTGTTTCAAATATACCACAAAGTTGGGAGTTTTGAGAAATACTGCTATTAATACTCTTAAGCCACGGGTGCCTGGGTGGCTCAGTTGTTAAGCGTCTGCCTTCGGCTCAGGTTGTGATCCCAGGATCCTGGGATCGAGCCCCACATCGGGCTCCCTGCTCAGCAGAGAGTCTGCTTCTCCCTCTCCCACTCCCCCTGCTTGTGCTCTCTCTCTTGCGGTCTCTCTCTCTGTCAAATAAATACATAAAATCTTTAAAAAAAAACAACAACAACTCTTAAGCCATGTTGGAATTATTCTCTATGTTAGAAAGCAGCACATGAAAGAAATATTAATATAACTTGTGGCAGGTTTCTTTTAGATCCCGATCTAATGTAAGAAGCCTCCTTGCTTCTGAGGCCTGAGTCTCACTACCATGACCAAAGACGGTGTCCATGCCAGCACCAATGCTGATTGTGAAATCATTCGAAATGGAACGATTTAAGAAAATAACAGGGAAACACAGCAGTTGAACACATGTACTTTGCTCTCTTCCAAAAATTTCTCTAACACTTTGGTAAAGCAATTGTTTCAAGTAGGAGTCCATCAGTAAGGTCAAGAAGATAGGAAGAGGGGAGAGAGGAGAGGACAGGAGAGCTGTCAGCAAGCAGTCTAGGAGCTGGAAAGTAAACAAACGAGTGGGGGTGATTTCTCTCAGGAGTCAAGAGAAAGCTGGTGTCCATCTGCAGGCAAGGATGCCAGCAAGAAGCAGGGGGATCAGAACCCCAGACACACAGGGGCTGAGCACGAGACCTGGCAGGTTTGGCTCAACGTGTCTGAACAAGTGACAGTTAGAAGCACCCACTCCCGATCAAACGCTGTGACCTCCCCGCAGAGAGTGCAGGCACAGTCACGGGCCAGCCTCGGAAACGGGCAGGAAGGTTTTATTAAGAATTCTCACTGCACGATTCTATGGCATCTGCCTTGACAGATGCACATGCACTCTTGTGCAGACCTCTAGTTTCTGGTGAGAAACAAACTTAGCTGAAGGAGCTAATGCCATCAGAAAACCAATGAGAACTAATATATAGAAGGAGGAGGAAACAGAACTGAATTTTAAAATTCAATTGAGGGGTGCCTGCATGGTTCAGTCAGTTAAGCATCTGCTTTCGGCTCAGGTCATGATCTTGGAGTCCTGGGAGGGAGCCCCACATCAGGCTCCCTGCTTCGCGGGAAGCCTACTTCTCCCTCTCCCTCTGTCCCCCACACCACTCGTGCGCTCTCTCTCTCTCCCTTAAATAAAATCTTTAAAAAAATAAAATAAAATTCAATTGAAATGAATCTATCCACCATCTAGCTAGCGAGCTCCCTCCATTATATGCATATAGTGAACGCGGACCAAGTATGTCTATTTATATCACCGTATGGCAAAGTTGAAAATGGCACACCGGTTCTGATAAAAGGAATGCCTCACTCTATGTGTTTTTACCTGGTTGGAGCTTACTGGGATGCTGCTGTGCGCCGGCTCCAGGGAGGGGAGGAGGGCTTACCCCTGCGGGCCCAGCACCCTGGGTCGGGCTCACACTGGCCAGAGCCCCTGCAGGCAATGGCTGGCCTCTCTTTAACAGCTGCTTCTGTTCTTGCTGGCGGAAGCGTGGAGGCACCTCGCGAGGCAGGTAACGGGACGCAGCTGGCTGCTGGCTGCTGGCAGATGCACGCTTGCCATTGCTGCCGCTGGACAGAGTGCTGGTGCAAGTGCTGGTACTGTTACCGGCAGGCTGGGGCTGGCTTGAACAGGTCTTAGTAGGTTCTGGCACTATAAGGAACAAAAGACAAGAACCCAAAACTTTAGGAACACTCCTTAAAACCCAGCCCCAACCAAGGAAAACAAAGTAAAAACTGAGAAAGAAATGACAAGGTAGTGCTTTGGAAACAGAAATGGACTGAAGTCCAGAGGTTCAGGTTTGAGACCCCATTTTCACGGACACTAACTGCAATTCTGAGCAGCAGGTTTTGGGCCACAGTTTCCTCATCTGTAAAATGAGTGATTCAGTTAGCTTAGAGCAGCAGTTCACAGCAGTTCACACTTTGGCTGACAGCAGACGCACTCAGCAAGTTCCCAGGTGACTGCTCTGATGATGCTGGCAGTCCCTGGACCACACTTTGAGAACCACTGCTCTTGGCCAGTGTTTTCTCAAATTAAGGGATCTTAGATGCCCATCAATTTATATCTATTTTTGTTTTAATTCTGATGACAATACACACACGTGCATTCTGTGTTATCCGATTAAAGCACCCATGGTGGTACGTTGCTAGCACTACTCTGTTACAGATTTGCTGGAAAAGCATACAGGTGGGCTAACTTGCAAATGATGCACTTGAATTAAGTGAAAGCCAAAATGCCATCTGAGTGTTGCATAAACAAAAGTTCCACAGCAATTTCAACAGAAAGGAGGAGCAGGGGAGCTGAGTGGTAGCCTTGATAGGGCTGTACTATTACTAATAAGCATGCCAAATGCGAAGGTGATTTGATAGTAACCCTGCATTCCTAAGGGAGCACAGACACATGAAATGCAAAGATTTGAGCCTCAAGTTGTTCCCATCTTGAACTTGAAACATGAACATCCAGGGCATAACATTTACCTTTTTTTAAAAAAAGATTTTATTTATTTATTTGAGAGAGAGCACATGAGCAGGAGGTGGTGGTGTCAGAGGGAGAGAAAGAAGCAGGGAGAGAAAGCAGCTCAGCAGGGAGCCCGATGTGGGGCTCGATCCCAAGACCCTGAGATATTGACCTGAGCCAAAGGCAGATGCTTAACTGACTGAACCACCCAGGTGCCCCCAAAGGATTTATTTATTTATTTGAGGTGCGGGGGCGGGGTTGAGGGAGAGGGAGAGAGAATCTCAAGCAGACTCCGCACTGAGTGTGGAACCCAATGCAGGGCTTGATCCCACGACCCTGAGATCACGACCTGAGCCAAAACCAAGAGTTGACTGCTCAATCAAATGTGCCACCCAGGTGCCCCTACCTTATTGTTTGAAAAAATGGGGTTTTTTTTCTACTTAATTTGTAAATGTCTTTATGTAAAATGAGTTTATACCTAGTTCGGTGTGTATCTAAAAAGTGTAAGTAACATTATAAAAATATTTCCAGTCAATCCTGGGGGGAACACAAAATGTTACTGTCGGCCTGCATTTCTCGTCTTCCAGCATGGGCTCTGCACTATCTCACAGTCTGCGTCTGCAAGGCCTCTGCCCACTGTTCTTCTGTCGCCCTGCCCAGCAAACCCTTAATCCTAGATGAAGCCACTGTCCACTCTCTCCACTCCTGACTCAGATCACAGCCATGTAGTCTGGTGTCACTATGAGTTTGTGTCCCTAACCCAGGGCACCCTCAGTGCTTCCCAGCCATTCTACCATTTCCTGGTCTGCTGGGTTCCACTGTTGTCAATGACTCACTCAAAGACCTTCCACTCTGGAGCCGCTAAGGCCTTCCTTTAGCTCCTCCTCCTCAGAAGATGAACTCTGACTACCTTCCAGAAGGAATAAAAGCCATTAGGCAAAACCTTCAAGTTTCTGCCACTCCAAATACGTGAGCATCATACTGTTCTTTGTCCCATGCCTGTTACTCCATCTGTGGTGAATACTGTATTTTACCAGTTCTAAGACTTACATTTCTTCATATGTTAATAGCATTTACATCACGATGTGTCCTACCATTGAGGACACGTCAGTCAATTGGCAGTGTTTTTTCTTTCTTGGTATATGAATATGATGGTATATGGTGTATGATATGGTATATGGTATATGATCTCACAATCAACAGCTGACTCCCTGGGGTTCCTTCCAACTCTGAATACCTAGGATTTTCTAAGGGAAGAACAAAGGATGTGGCACGCGGCTTTAGTTCTGTGATGGCTATCCCTTCCGAGTGCAGAGTTTCTCTTACCCATGTTCTGCCTCTCTGCTCCTATTTCCCTGGCCTTGCTACAGACGTGGAACATTTTTTATAATTTACTTAGATTTGATGGTTATTCACCTTCAACTCAAAGGCACAGGAAATGAACACCCATTCTATCTTTCCTTAAAAAAAAACAAACAAAAACCTATAAAACCTATTATAGGTTGATTTTTAAACACAGGGGCTTTCAAATGTATTTTTTTCTGACACTGGTCTTTAGCTAATTAAAATAGCAGAAGTTCCTAAGTATTTACCCCAGTGAGTTGAAAACTTCTATCTACACAAACCTTCACAGGAGTGTTTAGAACAGTTTTATTCCTAGTTGCCCCAAATGGGAAGCAACTGAGATGTCCTTCTATAGGTGATGGATAAAGGAACTGGAACACCTGTACAATGGAAAATTCACATTTAAAAAAAATGAGCTATCAAGTCCCGACAAGAAATGAAGGAATCTTACATGCCTACTGCTAAGTAAAAGAAGCCAGTCTGAAAAGGCTTCATAGTCTACACTTCCTACTATGTAACATTGTGGAAAAGGCAAAACTATGGAGACAGTGAAACCATCAGTGGTTGACAAGGGCTTGGGGAGGGCAGAAGAGGTACAGCACAGGGGACATTCAGGGCAGTAAATCAGTTTGATACTTTAATTGTGAATATATGACATTAGCACTTGTCAAAACCCATTAGAACTGCATAATACAAAGTTAACGCAAATGTAAACTGTGGACTTTAGTTAATAATAATGTATCAATATTGGTTCATTGAATCCAACAAATCCAAGTTCAAGGCCGAAGTTCATAATGGGAGAAACTGAGGATGTGTTAGGGGTGGGGAGAGGAAGTATTGTGGGAACTCTATACTTTCTGCGCAATCTTTCCGTCAACCAAAAACTGCTCTAAAAAAAAAAGTCTATTAGGAACTCTCGTGCACTGTTGGCGGGAATGCAAACCGGTGCAGCCACTGTGGAAAAGAGTATGGATGTTCCTCAAAAAATTAAAAATAGGGGCACTTGGGTGGCTCAGTCAGTTAAGCGTCTGACTCTTGATTTCAGGTCATGATCTCAGGGTGGTGAGATGGAGCCCCATGTCGGACTCTGCACGGGCATAGAGTCTGCTTAAGATTCTCTCTCTCCCTCCCCTTTCTCCCTCTCTCTAAAAAAATAAATAAAAATAGAATGACCATATGATCCAGTAATTCCACTACTGGGAATTACCCAAAGAAAATGGAAACACTCACTTGGAAAGATATATGAACCCCTATGTTTACTGCAGCATTATTTACAATAGCCAAGATATGGAAGCAGCCCAAGTGTTCACTGATAAACAGATAAAGAAGATGTGGTACACACACACATACACACACACACAAACACATATGACACTGGAATATTACTCAGCCACAGTAAAGAATTAGATCTTGCCATTTGTGACAACATGGATGGACCTAGAGGGTATAATGCTAAGTGAAAGAAGTCAGTCAGAGAAAGACAAATACCGTATGATTTCACTCATATGTGGAATTTAAGAAACAAAACAAATGAGCAAATAAAGAAAATAAAGAGACAAAAAAACAGACTCTAAAATACAGAACACAAACTGGAGGTTCCCGGAGGGGAGAGGGGTGGGGGATGAGTGAATCACGTGAAAGGGATTAGGAGTACACTTAGCATGATGAGCATGGAGTAATCACTAGACTGTACACCTGAAAACTAATAGAACACTAATTATACTTTGATTAAAAAAACCCAAATCTATTAATTAAAGCAAACTTGCTGTATCTCTCTCAACAGCAACTTTCCATTACAACTCCGCAAATGAAATTGAGAGCAGAGCAGAAGTACATCTGTCTGGGAAACACCACCACTAAATTTATTTAAAAATATGTGATTAGCATGGAGGCACCTGGGTGGCTCAGTCAGTTAAGGCTCCGACTCTTGATTTCAGGTCTGGTCATGATCTTGGGGTCATGGAATCGAGCCCCAAGTTGGTCTCTGCGCTCAGCGCGGAGTCTGTGATTCTCTCTCTCTCTCTCCCTCTTCTTCTGCCCCTCCCCCAGCTCACACTCTCTCTAAATAAAGTCTTTTTTAAAAAAATAAAAATATGTGATCAGCATGCTACCATTTTGCTTTATTACACATTTTAATGTATCTGGCCCAAAGGTTTTACTCTAGACCCAGCTACTGCCTCTTAGGAAGCTCAGGGTATGAACACAATTGGTTCTTTTACTACAAAATTCAAAAGCAGCAGCCGCAGAAGAAAAGGAGGAAGAGAAGGAGAAGCAAGAGGGACAGAATGAGGAAAGAGAACTATTAGTAAGCTACAGAGCTCTACCTACCCTTGCTGTGGAAAACCCTCCTTCTCTTTTGTAGTAACTGACCCTGGAGGCCAGAGCCCACAAGAGTCAAGTACTTCCGTCGACTGTCACCCAGCCTTTTCAAAGAACGGAAATGCAGAAAATCTGCCTGAACTCAGAATCCGATGGAAACAACTGGCAAGGACCTAAGAAATCACCCTGCCCCGCCTTCCTCCACACAGACTCCAGGGCCCAAGTGAGCTGACCAAGATGCACTGGCGCCTCGTCTCTGAGCGCCAGCCACGCTCTTCCACTACACCGCTGTCATCTTCTCAAAAACATCAGAAGACAAACGCAGGGCTGTCTCTCTTCAAAATATTTAGGGGAAAAGGAGTTCGTGCTACAGAAATGAAGAAGGCTAATATGAATGATATATGAATAAATGAATGCTATCAGTCGCTGGCTTTAAAGAAGTATAATAAATAAATGTTATCAATAGGTAACTAGTTTTGAATATAAAGCACCAATCCTAAGATATCTGAATATGGAATACTCCATTTTCCTCATGTCGTCTGCACTACATGATGTGTGGTCACTTTTATAGTCTCATTTTAAGAGTCAAAGAATCCCAAACCAGTCGCCCCTCTGAAGGGGAGAGGGCTGCACAGGGCAGGAGCCAGCCGGTGAACTAAATGTTTCTCACATTTTTGAAAGGTGGGGAAAGAACAATGGGGAATATGTGACAGAGACCAGACAAGGCCAGCAAAGTCTAAAACAGTTGCTTTCTGGTCCTTTGTAGGAAAAGTCTGAAGGAAAGGGAAGAGAAGCCTCACATAGCAGAGTGATGAGGTAGAAGGAACCAAGAATTCTGACCCTGTTGAGCCTCTTTTATATGAGAGAGTGATAAAGCTTCTCTGGTGTAAACCAGTATGTTTCAGATCTTTGAAAACTAACAGCTAACTCACATAATCTCAATTTTAAGTGGAGGATCTCAAAATCTGGTATGTTCGTATAATAATATAGATAAACCAAATGGGCAGTTTCTGACCAGCCATCTACTCTCTTCAGATACAAATTACTCCATCTCTCACCGCCCAAAGAAAGAGTAGGTATCCGAGTCATCGTGACACTGCTCTTCTCAAACTCACCTGCGTCTAAGCCTATCCCTCAACAGAGGCTCACAGACGAGTCTATCCTACACATCACTGTTTTAATAGAGCAGCAGAACACAGGCTGAGAATTTCAGCTTGATTTTATTTAGGGACCGTCAACAAGTCACTGACTCAGAGAACATGAAGACAGCAGCCAGCTTACTGGTGTGTGGGCCAACTCTCCCAGATCTCGCCTCTCCCCAGTAAACTACCAAATGACAGCGACACCTGCTGGGGAAAAGGCAGACATGAAACCATCCTCTGAGAAACCAAGGCTTCTTTAAAACAATTTTCTGCTTTCAGTTAAAATTTTCAGAGGGCACTGTCATAACAGGGCCCACAGAGCTTCTAAATTCCTACTACTGCTCTCCTCAAACAGCAGGCTACGGTGTGGGCAGGAAGTTCAAACTGGCCTTTCGGGGCTCTGGAGGGCAGATTTAGAAGGAGCTCCTCTTCAAACTTTGACAAGGAGACCAAGAGCAGGAACTTCCCTTGTTGCCGCAGCCTCCTTAAGTTTTATCCCACTGGTCAACACGTCTCAGTGTGTGAGCTTCAGTTCCACCACCCGGCACCCCCTGGGACAGTGGCCTTTCCCTCTGCCACCCACACCTTTGCACCATCCCAACCTCCGGTGTGGTCTGCAGACCGCCTGACGCTGCAGGCTCAAGGAACGAGACCTACCACCCACCAATGCTGCTCTAAGCCCCCACTGCTGCCCAGCAGCCCTCTGATAATCTAACATGCTATGCCAAAATTCCCTTATTTGAACTGCTGGAAACTTTTCCTACACGCTTTGAAACCCTGACACCAGCCAGCTCCCTCCTACAGAGGCAGAGGCGGTCCCTCGCCTGCGCACACTAAGCCCTCCTAGAGCCAGCCGCTCTTCTGGGCGCTGGGGCAATGCCCGAGAACAGAAAAGGCAGACTCCCGCCCATGGAGCTCACGTCTCAGCAGGGCAAGAAGGAAAGAAAGGCCGCATGGTGAGATACGAAACTGCAGAGGTTAGGTGCTCTGGAAAACCAGGGGCGCAGGGCACAGGAGTCAGGGGTCAAATCACTGTCTGCTGGCTTTCTCTGTCTAGCATTCTTTTTACCGCCTGTACCCTCATGTACCCTCTCCGTATTTATGTATTTAGGTCATGTTTAATGGATGCCAGTTTTGTGCCAGACACTGGGTATACTGTAGAAAACATATGGTTCCTGTCCTTGTAGTTTATAATCTAGTAAGAGATTATGATTCCACAAATACACAAGTACTCGCTGTGGTAAGCATGACAAGAGTAACAGTGGGCCAAAGAAGCTAATTCTGGTGAGGAAGTGACAATGAGGCTGGGCCTGGAGAACCGCCGGCCAGGTGAAGCGTGTGTGCGTGCACACCCAAGCTTGTGTGCATGTGCGGGCTACTCGAGCTCACATCCGCCAGCTGGCACAGTGTGGGGAAGGTCCTGACCTGAGAAGGAGCTTTCGTGCTGTCACGGGCTGAAACCATGCCATTGTGGCTGGAGTTTGGTGCCTCAAGGGAGAGCGGCTGGGCCTGAGGCTGGAGAGGCAGGTGTAGGCTCTGTAAGGAGTATGGAATCTACCTGGTGGCCAGTAGCTGGGAGAGCCCCCAGGATGTTCCTGTTCTGGCTGTAGCACACAGAGGAGTCTGGAGCCTTCGGTTTCGGGGAGAAATTCTCCAGGAACAGGCTCTTCTGATTATAAGTTCATGGAGAGTTGACATACTCTTTCACTGCTATTTAAACTCAACAAGCAGCTGACCTTGATCAACAGCCTGTCTGTGCAGGCTCTAGAGCCAGGGGGTCCTATCTGCGTGCCCCTTGTCACCTTCACAGGTAAAGGAAACAACATGGTAGCCACGGCCCCCAGCAGCAGGCCCCCTCCTTGCTCCACTCCACAAATCCTGCGGGGGCACCCTTGGGATGTTAGGTTTCCATCAAGGCCCACCTTCCCTTCCTCACCAGGGACTTAACAGAGCAGGGAGCAGAGGTGCCCGGTGCACCAAGACATTTCCATCTTATTACCCAAGTCATACTACCATGACATTCTCTTCTCTAAAAATTTATTTGGAAGGGCGCCTAGGTGGCTCAGTCTGTTAAGTGTCTGCTTCGGCTCAGGTCGTGATCCCAGGGTCCTGGGATGGAGCCCCGCATCAGGCTCCCTGCTCAGTGGGGATTCTGCTTCTCCCTCCCCCACTGCCTGTCCCCCCCCCCCCCCCGCCGCTTGTGTGCGTGCGCATGCTCTCTCTCAAATAAATAAAATCTTAAAAAAAAATTTATTTGGAAATACTTAAGATGTACAAAAGGCATAAATTCCAAATAATCAACAAACCTTCACGTACCCAATCTCTAGCTTAGACATAAAATGTCACCGATTCCACCAAAGCCCCATCTTCCCATCCCTCCCTGACTGTATACTAAAGAAATTCTCCCCATGAACAACTTGAGCTTTATCATTTCCAAGCACCTCTCTAGAGATACAGTGTAGTGGCTGTGGGTACGGACTTGGGGTTTAAATTTCAGCTCTGCCCCTTACTGGCTGGTGACCCTGGGTAAGTTACTTAACCTGTCACTCAGTTGTACCATCTGTAAAATGTGGATTAAGTGGGGGATAAAACGGGGGTCAGAGTACCTTACTGAGAAGGTTCTTTGAGGAGTGAATGTTAATATATGTAAAGAACTGTTCAGAACAATATCTAGCACATAAGTGCACTATAAACGTTTATTACGGTAAAGGAAAAACATGCAAGGACACTTGTTAAGGATGGTGACGCAGCTCCATCCAGGACCCTCACGATGGGCTGATGGGCGTAGGGACCGTGTGCTGGGATTTACAGTGGGGGAGAGAGATTGGGCTCGACTCTGAGTGCAGCGGGGACAGGCAGGAATTTATAGCCAGGGAGCACGGGAGTGGAGCAGCGAATGGAAAACCACTAAGAGGAAACGTAGAGGGTAAGGGGGCTCCTGGCTAAACTTATCTAGCAGGATTCTCGCTGAAGGCCAGCCAGGGTGTCAGGCATCACCCGGGGGCCAGTGGAGGATGAGGAACCTGGTCAGACATCCGGGAAGCAGAGGGGGCTTCTGGTGAAGCTGACGTAGCAGGGTTCTTTTTTTTTTTTTAAGATTTTATTTATTTATTTGACACAGAGAGAGACAGCGAGAGCAGGAACACAAGCAGGGGGAGTGGGAGAGGGAGAAGCAGGCTTCCCGCCGAGCAGGGAGCCCGATGCGGGGCTCGATCCCAGGACCCTGGGATCATGACCTGAGCCGAAGGCAGACGCTTAACGACTGAGCCACCCAGGCGCCCATGACGTAGCAGGGTTCTTGCTAAAACTGGATTTTATAAGGAAGTGCATGGACGGGCCTAGGAGATGGTCTAGGAGCCTGACTGAAGTTTGGTCAAGTCTTGGCCAGTCTTAATAATCCTCCTCACTCCTTTTCCCCTCTCGGAAGCAATGGGAAGGATTTTAGGCTGATGAACAAAACTCTAAGTCACATGAGACATGAACTGCAATTAGTGAACTAACTAAAGAAGGGAGGCAGGTAGGCAGAGATTCTTGACAGAAGCAATGTGGTAACTTAGCACAGATACTCACAGCTGTACTCAGGACTGGAGAATTACATCTCTCGTCTGGCCCTAAACCTCCCCATTTAATTTGGGTCTCACATTTCTACCGTCTGGAAAGTGTCAAACACTATACAAAAGTTAATGAGCAGTCATCCATTCCATCATTTTTAAAAACGTTCCAGGGCAGTAGTCAAAGCTGTCTCTCCCTGCCCCCCACCCCCCAACATGCACACCAGGGGCAGGACTGACACGTCTGGCTCCTAGCTGCAAGGAGGCCCCAGTTGTGGATCAGACCTCATGCGATCTGGCAGGCAGTGACCTCGCTGCTCTCTGTCTGCTACCCCAGCACTGACTGTACGCATAGCCCTAGAAATGGTGGACGTTTCTAGGCAGGGTCCTAGTTCCCATTCACTGCCTTAGTGGCGGTGGGAGACAGTGCTGACGGCAGCTTCCCGGTCACTGGGCTGCGGCGGTGACAACTGTGCACTGGAGTCAACAGTGCCAGTGAGGCCTCCTGATCCTTTCCCAAGGAGCAGCTCTTTGGGATGACTCTGTGGGGAATCATTTCTAGAGGCCCAGCTCAGGGGGTGCCCCCTCCCTCTGGCCTCGCAATGGTTTTATAAGCACTCAATTCCCTGTACTTAAAAAAAGCTAGAGTGGTTTCTATACACTTCAACTAAACTCTGATTAAGAGCACAGATCCTTTTTTAGCAAGTAGAATATTCAGCTCTTTCACTCACCTAGACAACATCATGGTGTGTGGTCATGACCTAGATATTCAACAACGGTTTCCTTGTAATGGCGTTTACCATAATGGGACTTCCTTACACATGCCCTCCATCAGAATCTCCTGGGCTACCACGATAAAGCCTAAAGCACACTGACAGCTATAAGCATGCAATGGTGTATTTTAAAAGTAATTCTTTATAGATAAATGCCAACCTAGAGGGACATGTTAACATGTCTTATTTCTGAAATTTGCATGCATCTTACAATTAGTGTATAAATTTAACACAGTTTCCTCATTGGCCCTCCAACTGCATCTGTAGGTCAGACATTAGAACAATGATGTTCTTTAACTGGTGGCATCTTAGAAGTTAAGAAATAGAAGTTTTTGTATGATAAAACATAGAATTTCTCTCCTGTACAGATACCACACAATGACAGAAGAAAAATATTCAAAAATCATGCATTAATTCTAGCTATTTCAGAATATATGCTCAACGATTCAGAGTTTCTTAAAATTTAAAATTTACACTTACTTAAACAACTATAAAAGAGAACTATTTTCCTGGGCTAAAATAATCTGTGATTCCAAGGAAGATTTTCATTATTACAATCTCTTCTGTAACCTACAAAGCAGCCAACGCTGTAGTGAGAAGCTCCTTAGAACAACTAGAGGCGAGGGGAAGACAGCGATGTGCAGGAGGGTCCATCTGCTGTGTTTATTGGCAGTTCCGGAGGGGTACCAAGCAGTGGCCTTCTGTGTGTTCTGTTGATGGCTACTGGCTGATCTGTCACCATGGCAACTTCGGGAGCTCAACTCAAAATGAGCACAAACTCATTAACTACTAAACTACATTATCTTAGTGCCTGTTGCTAATGAGAGAATGCTGTTCAGAAATATTTTCTATTCTAATGTACTACAGTTACCTCTCTAAAAAGCATGAAATTACATTAAATGCTACTCTTAGTATATCAGACTGTATAATATGAATGTTAAAGTAAATTTACTTTAATAATGACTACTAACAGTAAGAATCGTTTTATTAGAAGATTACTTCGTTTTGGGCCTTGGATTCTTCTACTTTAAAAAAATGTACTATTTATCATACAGGCAAATATTTCTAAGTTCTTTTAAGCAACAGCCGGCAGATTTAGAAGATCAAAATAGAAACTTTTGATAACAGCGTATGTTAAAGCCAAGTAACAAATACAGCACTAGTACATATTGGCTTTTCTTTTTTTTTTTTTTTATATTGGCTTTTCTATCATCTTTTCAATATGTAACATTAACTAGAAATACTCCCCAAACGAGGCACACTGGACAGACAGTGAACAGAGTCCACTGAGTGCACAGCTTCTCAGCTTTCTCCCTTCCAGCCTAACCTCGTCTCTTTCCACGCTCAATCATCCGTAACTGAACAAGCTCTTGAAAAACATCAAATCCTAAATCTCATGAAACACAGAGGGTTTAAGTGGAATCATGTCTGAAATGTGTTCTCTCAGGGCATGCATACTGCCCTGTGTGGTAGGATTGTGTGTGTGTTTTCTTTAATAAATGTAAAAATCGTGGACCAGCAATAATCCTGGGATGTTTGTCCTCCAAAAGTGCAGAATCCAAGAGCCTGCCAGAAGAGGGAGCCCGAGTCAGACTATGCCAACATTTAGTCCAAGAGGGATGGGGAATCGGCCATGTTGCAATCTGATTTTGAAAAGGAATATTCCAGGGGCACCTGGGTGGCTCAGTTGTTAAGCATCTGCCTTTGGCTCAGGTCATGATCCCAGGGTCCTGGGATCGAGCCCCGCATCAGGCTGCCTGCTCAGCGGGAAGCCTGCTTCTCCCTCTCCCACTCCCCCACTTGTGTTCCCTCTCTCGCTGTGTCTCTGTCAAATAAATAAATAAAATCTAAAAAAAAAAAAAAAGAAAAGAAAAGAGAAGGAATATTCCAGGGGCGCCTGGGTGGCTCAGATGGTTAAGTGTCTGCCTTCTGCTCAGGTCATGATCCCAGGATCCTGGGATCAAGCCCTGTGTCGGGCTCCCTGCTCAGCAGGGAGCCCGTTTCTCTCTCTCCCTCCGCTGCCCACCCTGCTTGTGCGCTCTTGCTCTGTCAGATAAATACAATCTTAAAAAAAAAAAAAGGAATATTCCACCTCTACATGCCCTGTGCACACTAGGTCCCCACCTACCTTAGCCTCACTGACACCACTCTCCCCCTTGCTGACAACTCACCTTCTATGCCAACTTTTTGTTTTAGTTCCTGGAGAATGCCACACGGGCCAGCTAGCCTTTGCAAATGCTGTTCCCTCCGAATGTGGAAGCCCGTGAGTCCTCTCTCTACTTTCCCTGGCCTAACCCCAACTGGCCTAGCTGCCTTCTCTCCATCCTTCGGACCTTGATTCAGCATCACTTGGGATGCCTTCGTTCACTGCAGCCTGGTTCCAGTTTTTATGTTCTATGCATTCATGTGACAATGTTCCTTTCCTTCACAGTAGCCATCCCAGTCAGTTCTGACACACACAGCATCGTGACTGATGTTTCTGCCCATTCTCCATAAGATTCGAAGCTACAAGGGGGTGCAAAGCATATCTGTTGTTTTTTTTTTTTTAAATCTTTTTCTCCCCATACCAAACAGTGCCAGGCAAACCGGTGTTTGATAAGTATCTGCTGGATCACATGAGTAACCCAGTTGGTCTCCCAAGTTCTGCTGGCTCTACCACACGACCCTTCCTGTGCACCCTCACCACGGAGCTGTCATCTTGAGTGTGAAGTGTGGAGCAGTCTAACTGTACCAGCTGCATCCAGCTCCCTCTCCAACTGTCTGATTCATCTTCAATCTGGCATGTTCCATGATCTTTCTAAAATATAAATCTCATGAAGTCACTCCCACTTAAAATCTCCAGTGGCTCCCTCTGGTCTGAAAGGTCAAATCTGAAGTCCTAAGATGGACTCTATGAGCTGGTCTCCCTGCCCTCCACCTCTCCAGTTTCAACTCCTTTTTTTTGGTCGGATAGGCTGTTAAGAGTGCTCAATTCTACTGGCCTCATGGGTGGGTTCAGAACGGCTGGGATAAGGTACCCCCCCAATCTCATTTTCATGGCTAACTTGGGGACAACCGGGAAAGTGGCCAACTCTAGCGTGCATTCATCTCATTCTAAAGCAGTTTTTGCCTTTCTCCCAGTTTTCTCATTTATTTTTTAAAACAGGCCATCTTTTCTTACAGGGACATAAACAATGAATAGAAACATGACCAAGTGAATGTACTTAAATCCTTTCAGGTAGAAGATGTGGGATAAATGTATCACAACCCTCAGAACACTTTAGTGCATTCATTTTCTTATATATCTAACTCTTCCTCCTAATACATCTCTTTGAGAACAGGGAACTTACCTCTGCTGTCTGACAGGTATTTGTTAATTGTTTGTTTAATTAATGAACTAACTTGACAACTCTAGATAGCAAAATGTGACTAACAGCTCATTTATTAATGCAATCTTTAGGTGTGTTAAAAGCAAGACAAAATGTGATCGCAGTTAAAAGTGCGCATTTTCTGAAATTACTGTATTACAAATAGCTGTGCACATGGAGAGAAAGGGAAATGATGGATTACGAAGGAAGCTAAGCTGCAGTGATGAGTCTTTCTGCCTGACTCTAGAGGTCAATGTAGTATTAGAAACCAATCTGGAATAAGAAAGCAAGTAACTCAACTTTTTAAAAAGTAGCAAAATATTTGAATATTCACCAATGATACACAGCAAAAAAGCACATGAGAATAACATTCCACACCACCAGTCATTACAGAAACTCAAATCAAAAGCACAATAAGAGATCACCACACACCTCTACAAGGATCAAGACTGATTTTCCAAGTATTGGTAAGGATGTAGCACTGGGAAGTGGTATAACCACTTTGAAAAGGTTTTGCAGATTCTTGAAGGTTAAACATACATCTACCCTAAGATCCAGCCATTCTATTCCTACATATTTACCACAGAAAAAGCAAAGCACATATCCTTATGGAGACTTGTATACCAAAGTTCATAGAAGCTTTATTCACGAGAGCTAAAAATGAGAAACAACTCAAATGTCCATGACCAGGTAAAAGGACAAACAAATTGTGATATATCCAAACCATAGAACCCCGCTCAGCAATAAAAAGAAGTGAACTGCTGATATACACAACAGGGACAAACCTCAAAAGCATTACTCCGAGTGAAAGAAGCCAAGAGTGCATCCTGCGTGGTTCCATTGCTCTAACTGGAGTCTAGAAAAGAAAACCTGTAGTGATGGGAAGCAGATCAGTGTTTGCCTATGGACCGATGAAGGTGGGGAGGGCCTGAGAACTGGGTTGGCAGGGGTGCAGGGAGACTTCCAGGAGTGATGGATTATTGTCTTGACTGTGGGGATGGTTTCACAGGTACGCACATACCAAGACTTACTAAACTGTTCTCTTTAAATACATGTAGTTTACTGTGTGCCAATTTAACTCAATAAAGTGGTTAAAAAAAGCAAAGCAAAGAAAGTAATCTGTTAAGTGATTTCTCAGAGAGCAGACTATCAGCTTCCTTTGGAGCTATAAATTGTAACTTTCTCTAAACTTCGAACTGCCTTTATATTTAACATTACAGTTTAGTTAACCTAATCAGAGACATGGACTTCTGCTTTATCTGAGACTAAGCAGAAGGGCCCTCAAGAAGATGCTGTTACAATTGCACTACTGGGTATTTACCCCAAAGGTACAAATGTAGTAATCTGAAGGAGCACCTGCACCCCAATATTTATAGCAGCCATGTCCACAATAGCCAAACTATGGAAAGAGCCCAGATGGCCATCGACAGATGACTGGATAAAGAAGATGGGGTATATATATACAATGGAATATTACGCCATAAAAAAAAAAAAGAAATCTTACTATTTGCAAGGACGTGGATGGAACTAGAAGGTATTATGCTAATCGAAATAAGTCAATCAGAGAAAGACAATTATCATATTATCTCACTGATATGTGGAATCTGAGAAACAAGGCAGAGGATCATAGGGGAAGAGAGGAAAAACTGAAACAAGAAGAAACCAGAGAGGGAGACAAACCATAAGAGACTCTTAATCTCAGGAAACAAACTGAGGGCTGCTGGAGTGGAGGGGGGTGGGAGAGATGGGGTGGCTGGGTGACGGACACTGGGGAGGTTTTGTGTTGTGGTGAGCACTGTGAATTGTGTAAGACTGATGAATCACAGACCTGTATCCCTGAAACAAATAATACATTATATGTTAATAACAAAAAAATAAAATAAGAAGAGAATCCCTTAAGCTTGACACCCACCTTGAGCTATTGGATTATTTGAAGTTGGACACAAAACAATGTACTCTACTCCACTTATTTATGCCATTTTTTAATATTTATACCTGAATTGTGCAGATAATAACCTGTACGTTTCTGACTATAAATTACTCCTCAATAAAAAAAAGAAAAATGAATTTTAAAAATCCAACTTCAGGGGCACCTGGTTGGCTCAGTCGTTGGGAGTATGTGGATCTTGATCTTGGGGTAAGTTCAAGCTCCACATTGGATGTAGAGAGTATTTAAAAAAAAAAAAAAAATCTTTTCTCCCCCCAATAAAATCCTTAAAAAAAAAAAAAATAAAAGAAGATGCTGTTGGGGGCGCCTGGGTGGCTCAGGTCATGATCCCAGGGTGCTGGGATCGAGCCCCACATCGGGCTCCCTGCTCTGCGGGAAGCCTGCTTCTCCCTCTCCCACTCCCCCTGCTTGTGTTCCCTCTCTTGCTGTGTCTCTGTCCAATAAATAAATAAAATCTTAAAAAAAAAAAAAAAAGATGCTGTTAAAGGGCTTGTAACAGGAGCACTATGTTGCCTCCCTGCCACCAGTAGATTTATACTTCCTTCCTTCTAAAATTCAATGAAGAATTTATATGTATGTACCTGCTTAGCTGTTTTCTTTTTCCAGTAATTTTTATCCTTTTAAGTTGCCTACGTGTTAGGGGAAAAATACCACATCTTAATTTACTTTCTTTTGTTCCCATAGAAAAAATATTAATGTATTATATCTTTTTTCTGTCAGGGATTTAACAGTAAAATTAAATAATTACTTTAAACATAGAGCAACATGGCTAAAGAAAGACATCTAATATTTAAAATCCTGTAAGATACCATCCCATAAAGAATTCACATAATGAATCTCTTAGGAATTTCTTTCAGCCTTATTTGAAAAGATCCTAAGTTACTTCCTAAGATGAATGATTATACTGATAATGGATATACAATATTGATGTCTCCTTCATATGACAGCAGAAAAAATATTTAACTGACAGCCACCAGATGAGGATTCTAGTTCTGCCACTAAGTCTAGCTGTCAAAACGTGTGCAGACTAACCTCTCTGAATCTCACTTCCAAACCAATGAAGGAACTGGAGAATCTCTAAGAATGCTTCAAACGCTAAGATTTTATTAATTTTTCAGACAGGCAAACAAAATGCCATATATTATAAAATACACTGTGCGAAGCACACTAACTAGACTTTTAGCTATTGCTTTTGAGGGTAACTCATATAGTCAAAATAATATATGTTTTGGTTATGTGGATGTGAACATGGATACATGTAAACTCAAGGAATCTGGCCAACTTTATTACACAGTGTAATTCAGGAGATGTGATGCCTTATAAAAATTAACTGCTGAATATTGTGTTGAGCAAATAGCTCACAACTGAGCAAATAGCACTCAGCCAACTCTGCTAAAAAGAAAAAAAAGTGCCACCTACCTGGCGAAGTACAGAGAAGTGGGTTCTCACTTGTATTCATTCGCATCTAGATCTGACTATGAAATTGGGAAGGCACCCTTTAAACTTCAATGCTCACCTTCATTCATACTGAGAAAACCATGTATAGAATGAGCCTTAACAGGAATACAGCACAGTGCAAATAATCTGTGACCCCAAAACCTTTATCACTCAATGTAAGGCTACTGAAAGAATATGGTTTCAACTGATTTACATTAACAAAAGCACATAAAGATTTTCTTAAAATTAGCATTACAAATTGAATGCATGGCAAAGTTGAATACCCAAATGCAAAACTTATAGTCCTTTCAAGCAAGATTAGGAGTCTAATCATAATGTATGAATTTATAAAAGTATATGACTCAAAATCATAAAGCATTAATCATATGGAGTTTGAGACATAGTGGGTCATCAAGATACTTGCTTTCATACATGATATAATTAACTTTGAGCTTTTTGCTTGAAAACTTATCTTTCTATTTTGTGAACTTTAGAAAATCTGGCCAAAACCAATGAATTAAATTACTTCACGTTTATGGGTATTATAATTAATCCTTAAAAAAAATTAAATCCATAAAAAACCCAGAAAACAATATGGAAAATTTAGGCTCAGTCATCACATCACATATAAAGCTACTATTATCTGTGCCCAAATTAAGGGCAGTGCCCAAAATAAAGGAGATTACTGATGACCGAAGCAAAACCCATTATACAGTGTCCAACACTCAGATACCAGGTCCTCCACAGCAGAAATACAATATATAGGTGAGATTACATCTGATTGCCCTCCCACAACTGTGAGAGCATCTCGAGTCTCACTAAAGGCATAACAAGTAGTGGTGCTCAGCTACCTCTTTCTTGAGTCCCTGATAATGCAAAGACAATGTTTAGCAGAAATTACAAGAAACTATTTTTTTTGTGGAAAGGCTCATACAAAGGCTTTCAAATTGCTCAGTGCAGCTCTTTGAGGGGCAAGGGATGGGGGAGTGTTAATTAAGGGAAGCAGCAGGCCCAGCCTGTGTTGTCCAACACACATGTCCAGTCAGAAATTCAGAACCACCTTCCTGCAGGCAGTTAATTTTGATTCGACCCAGTAATAATGGAGCATCTGAGAAAAATTTAAACCTTGATACTGCTAATATTCATTAATGAATTATCTAGCAGCACTGTTAGATTATTTATAATTTAAAAAGCTTTTTTTTTTCTGTTTAGGAGACATTAATAATCATTATTATTATTATGTGTGCTAAGGCCAGCTGATGACAAATTGGACCCAAAGGAGCAGTAATTTAGAGAAGATAAAAGGAGAAGAGAAAACACCAGTAGACTTTGGAGTAAGCAAGGAAATGCTCATCAGAACAGTAATGGGAAATAATAATTCTGTGTAGTGTGGCAGGATCATTATATGACCATAAGCAAAGAGAAAACATTGACAATGACAAGAGAATACGGCTGGTATTGAATCAGGTTATAAAAACTTCTCAGAATGTTAAAAAAAAAAAAGGAAATAAATGACTCAGAACAACAATCCCGTAGTTTTAAATGCAAGTGGAAGAAACCATTCTTCCTTATTCAAGATCATAACTGCTAACACAACTATGTACCAAAACCCTCTGGACCTTCTGAAAAAGTGTGCTATACATTCACACTGCTTCTGAGAGTGAGAGACAAATGTCCTTTCTGGGAACTGGGCTGCCTTTTAATATTTACTTTACACGAAATCCCACCTTACTGTGACCCTGGTGCCGGCACCGGGAGGCCCACTGCATGGGGGTCAGAAGGCCCGGTTCAAGCCACCTCACACCTGGCCTGCTCAGTTATGAAGTTCGAATGATGTCACATACATAAACTTTACTTTGGAGACCCCAAGATGCCAAACCAAAGCAGAGTACTCGTGGTGGCACCACCCAAACAGCACGCTGCTAAGTCTCTCTGGCACTCGTGCCTGCACGCACACCGTGTACATGCGTCCCGCAGAATCTTGAAAATCCTAACAACTAATTCTAGCTCACTTTTACCAAGCACTAACTATGTGCTGGGCACCAAGCCCTTTTCATACATGATCTCATTGAATCTTCACAGGAGCTTTATTGAGGTGGGAGCCGCCCACTCACCAGCTTTCCCATTTTGCAGCTTGCAGCTTGGAAAAATCAAGTAACTGGCCCCAGATTTAACAGAGCTGGCGGACGTGGCTCCTGAGCACACGCCCCGTCTCCTCGCACAGCCCCTGACCAGGGCAAGCACAGGGTGAAGAAGCTCCCAATGCTGCTGCCATTGTGCCCCTTCTCCAGCAAACCCCAGGGACGCCTCTGTTCCTGGGGGAACTACTTGTGTTTCCAACACCCGCTAAGACACTAACAAGTAAATTTTCGACTTAGGAAAAAAAAAAAAATCTTCTATATATCAATAAGCAAAGAGGGAATACAGAAAGAATATACCTCTTTTTGTTATACAGTCGGCAAAGAGAAATTGGAAGCTTCAAAAAAATTCAGTATCTTTTGGCTGTTCTTATTCAAATTGGATCACCTTTATCAGTTTAGTCCTTGTTTGGTGGAAAGCAAAGCAAAGGAAAAGTAAAAAGCATTGTTCAGAAAGCAAACATAACATTCTTTAGGCATTTTAGATGAAACCAATGCCAATGAAGTGCAGATGTGAAACCAGTGATAAATGAAGAAATGCACAGTGAATGATAAAAAGAAGATTCAAAAGGTTCAAAGCCAGGGTTAGGTTCTTTGTTTTTAACTATCAATTAAAATAAAAGTCATCTTCATCACAAAAAGTGTGGTACTGCCATACAATGTACCACCCCCAAATAAAATAAACTTACCTTTGGTTTTTTGATCAGCAGCCTGAAAAAAAAAAAATCAGAAACTCTTTAGGAATAATAATGTGTAGAATGTGCATATCTATGAAAGTTTATAAGCAGATTTTAATACTGGAAATTTTAAAAACAAGTTTTTGCCCAATTTATTAAAATTTATTACAGGGAAAATGTATAATTGTCTACATGCTATTACATGCCGATATTGATCTAAAGGCCAAAAAAAAAAAAATCTATCCGGAAGCTCATCAGAGCTCTGTATTTTAATATAAACTAAAAGGTACACAGTTTAAATTACAAGGTATGTTAAACTAGGCAAGACCAACAAAAAATTGCCTAACTTGGTATATTAAATGAGGTAAGATTTAAGTGAGATGGTAAGATTTACAGAAGGACTTTTAATTTTTAATAACAATAGGATTTATAAAAGAACATTTGCCCAAACCTGCAAAAATTATTTCTAGCTTTCCTAATAAAATCAGTTACATGGCCCTTTTCCTCATTTCTCAGACATGGTTGTTCTGGACAGTTCGCAGTAAGTGGAATAGCACAGACATTCTTAATCACCAAAAACAAAAATCAGACTTCTTTAAAACACAGCTCTACTATTTGTAGTTCCTTAAGAAAGACATTCTGTGGCTGTCACTCTGTATTTATTTCGCTAGCACAACATCTATTTTTTGCTAATTATAGCTTTAGCACATTGATATTTTGAGGTCATAAAATGGAACTCTAACCTAATGGCTGTGACAATGCAAATGAGACACACAATGATCACAGGCAGTGAAGCAGGAATGCCATCCAAACCTTTTTCTGAGCACCTTCCTTCTTTTTCTTTTCTTCCTGCTTTTTCTTTTTCTTTTCTTCCATCAAACGTTCCTCTTTTTGTGTTTCTTGTTCTTTCTCCCTATGAAACAAAGAAAGGTGGCATTGGTATAAGGTCCATTTAAAATCAAACAACGAAAAAGCATTAGCTGCAGGGAGTTTTAGGTCAGGTTGGGTTTCATGCGAAGTACTCTAAAGGGCACTCTGAGAAGGGGCAAGAAACATGGGGCACTTCTCTAGGGCCACCACTTCTCGGGGTGGCCCTGACCGAGTCAGTGCTTCCGGGGTCACTCATTCCGCCCACGTGTCGAACACCATGCTTCTAGCAGGGAGCAAGTTAGGCAATAAGGGGACAAAATGGAGTAAGACACTGTTCCTACAGTCCAGCCCCAGACCCACATCTCTCCTTGTGGTCTCAGGGGCCACACGGTCAGCATCCTCCCGACTACCTATTAAAAACAGATTCCTGGGGAACCTGGGTGGCTCAGGTTATGATCCAAGGGTCCTGGGATCAAGCCCCACATCCAGTTCCCTGCTCGGCGGGAAGCCTACTTCTCCCTCTCCCACTCCCCCTGCTTGTGTTCCCTCTCTCACTAGGTCTCTCTCTGTCAAATAAATAAATAAAATCTTTAAAAAAACCACAAAGATTCCTGGGTTCTGCCCTAACCCAACCAAATCAGAATCTTTGGAGGTGATTCTCAAGCATTCTGTAATTATATGTTTGCTTGAAAAACCAATTATTATTTTTTTTTAGATTTTTTCCCCCAAGTTTTAAATTCCAGTTAGTTAACACCCAGTATAATACTAATTTTAGGTGTAGGATTTAGTGGTTCAGCACTTACATACAAAACCTGGTGCTCATCATAGCATGTGCCCTCCTTAATCCCCAATACCCATTTGACCCATCCCCTGCCACCTCCCTCCAGCAACCCTCAGTTTGTTTTCTTTTCTTTTTTTTTTTTTAAAGATTTTATTTATTTATCTGACAGAGAGAGACACAGCGAGAGAGGGAACACAAGCAGGGGGAGTGCGAGAGGGAGAAGCAGGCTTCCCGCGGAGCAGGGAGCCCGATGCGGGGCTCGATCCCAGGACCCTGGGATCATGACCTGAGCCGAAGGCAGACGCTTAATGACTGAGCCACCCAGGCGCCCCCCTCAGTTTGTTTTCTATAGTTAAGAGTCTGTTTCTTGGGGCACCTGGGTGGCTCAGTTGGTTAAGCAACTGCCTTCGGCTCAGGTCATGATCCTGGAGTCCCGCATCGGGCTCCCTGCTCAGCGGGGAGTCTGCTTCTCCCTCTCCCGCTCCCCCCTCTTGTGCTCTGTCTCTAAAATAAATAAATAAAATCTTTAAAAAAAAAAAAAAGAGTCTGTTTCTTGGTTTGCCTCTTACCCCCACCCACCCCATGTTCATCTGTTTCTTGAAATCATAAGGGATTTGTCTTTCTCTGACTTATTTCGCTTAGCATAATATTCTAGCTCCATCCACGTTGTTGCAAATGACAAGATTTCATTCTTTCTGATGGCTGAGTAATATTCCATAGTGTGTGTGTGTGTGTTCACACACACACACTGCAACTTCTTTACTCAACGGACATTTGGGCTCTTTCCATGGTTTGGCTACTACTAAAAATGCTGCTATAAACATCAGGGTGCATGTAGCCCTTCAAACTAGTATTTGAGTAAATACCTAGTAGTGCAATTGCTGGATGGCAGAGTAGTTCTATTTTTAACTTTTTGGGGAACCCCCACACTGTCTTCCAGAGTGGCCGCACCAGTTTGCATTCCCACTAACAGTGGGAATGGGCATCCTTGCCAAGAGAAAGCAATTATTTTTTAAATAAAGATTCCTACATGATATGTTTGTTTGAAAGAGCAATTTTTTTTAAGTAGGCTCCACGACCAGCGTGGAGTCCAACACAGAGCTTGAACTCACGCCTGATATCAAGACTTGAGCTGTGATCAAGAGTCAGATGCATTAAACGACTGAGCCATCCAGGTGTCTCAAAGAGCAACTAATTTTTTTTTTTTTTTTTTTTTTGCGAGAGAGAGCAAGCGAGCATTGGGGTGGGGGGAGAGGCAGGAGAGGGAGAGAGAGAATCTTAAGCAGGTTTCACGCTCAGTGTGGAGCCCAGTGCGGGGCTTGATCTCAAGACTCTGAGATCATGACCTGGGCTGAAATCAAGAGTCGGACGCTTCACCAACTGACCCATCCAGGCACCCCAAGAGCAATTAGTTTTTAAACAAAGATTCCTACACAGCACGGTGAGCTACTCTAAGGATGCGGGGAGCACAGCACAGAGTAACACCACTTAGAAGGGTCAGGCAGCCTGTAAGCTAGGGCTCAAACACTACATGAGCATTTCGCTGGCATGGGGTGGTGTGGGTCAGATACCAATTTACTGCTGGGCAACTCCAAATTCAACCTTCAACACACGCTCTGCGGTCAACAGGCAGTTCCTTTAAGTCTTTCTCCTTTCCAGGGAGCACAACTGAGCATGTAGCTGTGAGGACACCAGTGATGACTCCAGCCATGGGCCAGAAAGGGCAGTCCCTCAGCAACCTTGCACCACATGGTCTAGTGTCACCTGCCCGCGACCCTTTCAACAGACACTGTGTGCTCTGGGCCTCCTGCTGCTTGCCCTACCCCTACACTCATCTCTTGTGGTCCTGCTGATGACACAGCCCTTCCGACTGGGACCCTGCGTGCCCCACACCTCCTGCTGCGCTGATACTCCTACTTCCGCAGCACATCCACGTGGCTGACCATCAGCTGCAGCTTGCCACCAGGAGGGCTGCCCCCAGAGCCCCGCTGCCTGCCGCCTGTGTGGCCCTGTGACCGGCCCCTGGCCGTGGCTTTCCTGAGCCAGTCCTGTGCTCTGGAGGGCTGCTTCCTGCTGCCCGGCAACTGCAGGCTCACTGACATGGGCAAATCACGGAGGTGCTCTGCAACTCCACCTTCTTCAGCAAGTCTGAACCCCAGCCTTCCTTGGGGACTCTCCCTCAGCCCTAGATCCCACAGTTTCTGCAGTGACTCTTCTATCACAGCTTAACTATTTATTCTTTGTAAGAAACTTTCCCTGTTTACATTACCGTGTGCTTTTATCACCTGCCTGGGCCTAGACTGATACAGGTGGGAAAGACTAAACAGAAGGAACAGCATGCACAAAAGCCTCAGGAAAATATCATCCATATACATATTAATGTTGTCTTGAATTTACTGATTTTGAGGTTTTTCATTTATAAATGTGTTTTATATACAACTACACACACATAAGGAATTTCAACCTGCTGTCAGTTTGTACATATTTAAACACTATCATAATAAACATAATTTAAATCAATATGGTGTGTGGCGGGGGATACATAGGGAATATTGTTCCTTTAAAACAGTGGTTCTCAGGGGCACCTGGGTGGCTCAGCTGTTAAGCGTCTGCCTTCAGCTCAGGTCATGATCCCAGCGTCCTGGGATCGAGCCCCGCATTGGGCTCCCTGCTCTGCGGGAAGCCTGCTTCTCCCTCTCCCACTCCCCCTGCTTGTGTTCCCTCTCTCGCTGTGTCTCTCTCTGTCAAATAAATAAATAAAATCTTTAAAAAAATAAAACAAAAAACAGTGGTTCTCAGTCTTGGCTGTTTCATCAGAATTACCTGCGAAGAAATTTTAAAAACTTCCAAAGCTAGGGCTGCCACTCTATCCCGCACAATCTCTCAGAGTAAAATGCAGATGTCAGCAGTTTTTAAAGCTTCCGGATGGCTCTGATGTTTCGCCGAGGTTGAGAACACTGCTTTTAAAGAAATTCAGTATGTTTATCAAGTTTGGAAAATGGTGATCACTCATTATCTCAGAAGACACTTTCCAGGAATATGTTCACCCAGGAAATCTGCGTTTAAACATTCTTAAAATGCATAGGCAAGCCTGTGAGTGATGGGTGGTGTACACACAGTGGAGCTACAACCATCATGCTGCTGCCACAAATCTTGGAAAAAAGCAAATAAATAAAAACCAAGTAGTGACTGCCCTCCTCTACCGTTATACTTTCTTAACCTACAGTACAATGAAAGCCTTAAATTATCCTCAGATAGTAAACTTAACAAAATAGGCAAGTATAGGTGCATCTTTAAAAGGCATTCCATTGCAAAAACTAATGATGTACTACATGTTGGCTAACTGAATTTAAATTAAAAAAAAAAAATGAAAAAAAAATTACCCCCCCAAAATAAATAAAAGGTATTCAATTGAAGATAAAATAAAAATAATCACTTAATTCTATTGCTCTGACAATTAAAGTAATTAGAGCTGCTACTCCCCCAGCAGTATAGTCAAGGTTTTACTATACAGTAAAATAAAATTTTGTAAATAAAGAAGACTATGTAGCCATGAGCTATCTTAAGCCTTGCTTGTCTGAGCTCATGTTTATATGACAAAGCACAATTCAGATGTATGCTCTTTAATAAAATTTTATCTAATTTCCCCCAACTGACAGTAACTTTCCAGTACAGTTTCTGCCATTTCTCACTAATAATTTTTTAAAAATAAACATCGAATCACATTTTTACTTTAAAAAGAAAAACATCTTCCGTAAGCATCCTTTCTTTCGAAGGGACACCTTATTCCCTGAAATGATCAAGTAATACTTAATAAAATTCTGTCTACCTTTCAGGGCTAGTGAGAAGATTAGAAACTTAGATTTGGAGGGGCACCTGGCTGGCTCAGTTGGAAGACCATGTGACTCGATCTTGGGGTGGTGGGTTTGAGGCCCACACTGGGTGTGGAGATTACTTAAAAAAAAAAAAAAACACACTTAGACTCGGAAGTTTCTTGACCCATTGGAAGAGAAAAAAACTAGTGTATCAACTCTACAGCTGACACTTGAACATCCTGGAGGTTAGGGACACTGACTCCCCAAGCAGTCGGAAATCTACATACAACTTTTAACTCCCCCCAAACTGATACTAATAATCTGCTACTGGCCAGAAGCCTTACTTATCACATCAACAGACAACACATATTTGTATGTTATTATGTATTATATACTGTATTATTGTAATAAAGTAAGCTAGAGAAAATAAAATGTTAAGAAAATCATAAGGAAGACAAGAATCTATTTACAGTACTATCTTGTGTTTATGGACAAGAACCCATGTGTAAGTGGGGCCCTGAAGTCGAGACGCCTGTTGTTCAAGGGCTAACTATAGAGGTAGTTGGGTCAGTATTTTTTTTTTGGTGGAGACGCTATGAGGCAGACTCACAAGGTGAGCTGCAAGGAGAATAAAGAAAAGGGAGGGCCAGGTTGGGAGAATTTTATTTTTAATTTCAACTTTTTCTTTTTAAAATTACATTTAAATATATGATTGCATATACATGTGTAAAGGTAACCCTATATATTTTTTCCAGTATACTCTGCATTTTTGTTTCTCATTTCCTTTGAGTCCCCTCAGGGGTTCTTCCTCCCTCCACACCCATAGCAAAGCCCCTGCTCCCTCATCACCGCCCTTCCAGATAACCCATGTTAACCACCTTGTTCATACCTTTCCAGGTCTTTGTGCTCAGGGAACTGTATGGAATCATATAGACCTATACATTTTTACAAAGCATTTTATTTGGTCAGTTTTGTAAAAGTGGGATTGTCTTATACAAACTTTCTTGCATCTTGCTTTTCTCATTCAATACATATGTGTGATTCTCTCTCCTCAGTCCTGCTCCCAACTAATCGATCCAATTTATTATTTCTAGTGGCTACGTAATATACCACAGTGTGAATGTTATCCTAGTCCATTCAATCACTCTTCTATTCGTACACATGCACTTCCTCTCCAGTTTATTACCACTACAAATAACTCGAGCTTTCCTATCCAGCTTCTGCTAAAGAAAACAGCATTGCTTTGATTCATGGTACAGCTTCTGTTTCAGTAGTAGTGAAAACTAGGTAAGGAGAAAATCCGATATGGGGCTCAATTTCTGGACCCCACACTAGACACAGGGCCAAACTGGACATAAATCCTCTATACTCTGTATGGCAAGGCATATTATAATGGGTCCCTACTATACTGAGTTTTGTTAGAAATATTTTTAATAATCTGGGTTTTAATAATCTAATGTTTCTTTTATTCTCAAATAGTTCAGCCATCACTGGCTTAGGAGACTTTGGGTGGAGGAAGAAGCAACACTCTTATTCTGGAAGCAGCCAGAAGAAGGAAGAGTTGGGAAGTAGGGGAATCCCCATAACTGAGGCCTCGACGTGTTGTCAATCACCTCAGAATTCCTGGTTAAACTACACATTGTCCCAGAGAAATGAGGATTCAAAAAATAGAATTATATAGGTATACTGGGCATGCAGCCACCCCATGCAAAACTATTCTGTTTGGGAAATCTTCCAAATTTCCAGTGTTTTTGTTAGTTGATTACGCCCTTTTTGCAAAAGAAAGGATTCAATAAAAGAGGGCAGGCCTGTTTCTACCTTGGAGGTTTAGTTACCAGAAATTATAATTGGTTTTCATCCTAACTTCGTTTTCACCTACAAGACAAAACCACAGCCTATACTCTGAAGTTATCCCAGTTAGGCTCCAATGCCATGTCATTAAAATATTCACTAATTCATTGCATGTCTGTGTTATGTGCATTATTTATTTTTTTAAAAAAGATTTTATTTATTTGAGAAAGTCAGAGATAGCAACAGAGCATGAGTGGTGAGGAGAGGGAGAAGCAGGCTCCTGAGCCTGCTGAGCAGGGAGCCTGATGTGGGGCTTGATCCCAGGACCCTGGGATCATGACTGGAGCTGAAGGCAGTCACCCAACCAACTGAGCCACCCAGGCGGCCGGTTACGTGCATTATTTAGAAAGTTTGGGTAATTCAATTAGAATTTCCTAACAGTGTTTAGGTTAGCAAGGGTAAAGTGTTAAGAGACAAACTTTAAAAAGGAAGAAGAAAGAAGTGGTATCCTGTCTAGCTGTCACTGTTCTTAATTTTGCACCATGTGCTTGAATACCTGCTCTGTGCAGGAAGTACTCAGGAGGCCCTGTAGGCAATACAAAGGGAGGAGACATAAAAACAGTCTTGGACCTGAAGGGACAGAGAATCTAATAGGAAAGTGAAGGTAAGACTTGAATTACCTTTAATACCTGAAAGACTATGGAAATAAATGGAGGTATGTAGCAAAGAGCATATGCTTGGGATTCAGAATCACAGGACAGAGTTCTAAAGTAAAGGTCACTAGCATACAGGAGGTCAAGAACTCACAGGTCCGAGTATTGGATGGACTGTCTATAAGAACCATGAAGTCACTCAGTGTTTCACCAGGACTGGGGGGTGGAAAAGAGAACCATGGCTCTAATGAATAAGAGCTGAGGGTAGAAGGAAGAGTTTTTATTTGAGGATCAAAGGATAATATAGTTGATAGAGACTCTCAGGTCTCCTGATGTTCACACCTTTGTATAAATGCCCTCCTGCGAGTGTGGGAGGGACCTGTGACTTGCTTCTCACCATTAGAATATGGCAGAGGTGACGGAATGCTGCTCCCCTGACTACATTACGTAAGACTCCATCTTTTTAGCAGATGACTTTAGTCTCCCTCTTGGGTGCTGGCTTTGAAGAAACATCTACCATGAATCCTACCCCTGCAAGGAAATGAATTCTGTCAATAGCGTGAGTGAGCTTGGAAGCCCACCCTTCCCCAGTCAAGCCCCGCAATGGAAACCCAGCCCTGGCCTGGACTACAGCCTGCAACAGGCCCAGCTAAGCCATGCCCAGTGTCTTGACCTACAGAAATTGTGAAATAATGAATGTATATTGCGTTAAAGCCACTAAGTTTGTGGTAATCTGTTATGCAGCATACAAAAATAACGCAGGCAGCAATGTAAAACTTCTGGGGCTGACCAAGACAGAGAAAGACCATGACAGTCTCTCTCAGCCGCTGATTACAACAGAAAACTAGATGTCAAGTACAATGTAAATACAAAAATACAATACTGAAAAGCAAACACACGCTGGTAGAGTAGGGAGCAGACTCAAAACTTGGGGAGGTGACCTGCATGGGGGTGAGTTTCTCATTTTCCCCTTTGCTCCTGCAGTCACAGAGCTGTGCTGTGGCCGTGGTGGCAGAGGCAGCCACAACTGAGAGAACCCCATCCTTCTGAACCTGCGATTAGGAAAAGAAGCTCTTGTGAGTAGAGAGTGTGGGGGAATCCCAGATAGGAATTGCCTGGAGAAGACTTTTTTTTTTTTTTTTTTAATTTTATTTATTTATTTGACAGAGAGAGACACAGCGAGAGAGGGAACACAAGCAGGGGGAGTGGGAGAGGGACAAACAGGCCTCCCGCCGAGCAGGGAGCCCGATGCGGGGCTCGATCCCAGGACCCTGGGATCATGACCTGAGCCGAAGGCAGACGCTTAACGACTGAGCCACCCAGGTGCCCCTGGAGAAGACTTCTAAATGCTATGTATAAATGTTCCCACGTCTGGGCTCACCTTCATTCAGGTCATGCATGTGTGGGACAGATCCAGAACAGCAGAGCAAAGGCTTTGAGAAACAAAAGCAACAAAAGTCAACATGCTCTAAAGGAGTTTAATTGGACTCAAAATCTGTACAACATATTCAAAACGTCCAGAATAAAATCCAAAATTACTCCTTATACAAAGAACCAGGAAAATGTACCCAGCTGCCAAGACAAAAGACAAAGGATGCTACCTCTCAGATGACCTAGGTGTTGGAATTATCAAAGACTTTAAAGCAGCTATTATAACTCTGCTCCAGAAGGCAATGAAGGTAAATACATCTGAAACAAATGGCAATTTAGGAGTTCACAGCAGATAAACAGAAACTATAAAAACAGAACCAACTGGAAATTTTAGAACTGAAAAATAAAAACTTGAAGTAAGCCACCTCACTGGATGGTCCCAATGGAAGAATGGATTTGACAGAGGAAAGAATCTGTAAACTTAATAAAGCAACAGAAATTATCCAATCTGAAGAACAGAGAGGAAAAAACGTTGGAAAAAAAAAAAATGAAGAGCCTCATGGACCCTAAGGATTATATCAAAAGGTCCAACATCCATGTTATGGGACTTCCAGAAACAGAAGAGAAAGAGACATGTGAAGAAATAGTGGTGGAAAACTCCCCAAATTTGGAGATACATATAAATTTACAGATTCCAAAAGCTCTGTGAACTCTAGGATAAACTAAAAGAAAAGCATACCCAGACACAGCATAGACTAAGTACGAGCAGCCTGAGTTTCAAAAGGGTATGTGCCGTATGGCTCCATTCACAGGGCACTCTGAAAAAGAAAAATTATAGGAACAGAAACAGACCAGTGATGACCCGCGGCCAGGGGTGGAGTTAAGATACTGACTACAAAGGGGCAGAGCAAGGGAATGTTTTTGGAGGGTGATGGAATTGTCCTAAGTCTCGATTGTGACAGCCGTTACATGCCTATATGGATTGCATGTCTGTGCTGCATGCAGTCGATGAAACTTACATAACTGTGCAGCAGAGAGTGAATTCTACTGTATGTAAACTTTTAAAAAGTGAATAAAAAGAACAACAAAAAAATCATGATTTATAAATGGTCATGGGGGGGCGGTTCTGGAGAATGTTGAATCCTTCTCTCATGTGTCCTCCTCCTCCTCCATTCCTGGTCTGATGAGAGGAAGGGTTTCAATTAAAAGGATGGGTTGGGGGGACCAGGGGGTACTTGAGGGGTGGGAGATAAGGCTAAAGATAAAGGTTTTCACTTCCCACAGAGGGAAGATTTAGAGAAGACGACAAAGAAACTTGGGAACAGATGAGCGCAGGGACCTTTACTTTGGAAGGATGGAGAAGAACCATGGCAAAATCAGTTGGCCTAAAGGTATTTTAAAGGAACTCCAACATAATTTTCATTTTAGAACTAATACAGAGTTCAGCCCTGGAGACTGTTGCGTCCACTCCACCAAACCAGAACAAAACCCGGAAGTGCCTCAGTAGCAGCTCCTGCAGTCTGACTGACCAGACTTCTTAAGAAATAGTACCTCTTGGGCACCTGGGTGGCTCAGTCAGGCAAATCGACTGCCTTTGGCTCAGGTCATGATTGATCGAAGGGTCCTCCGAATGAGTCCCGCATCCGGTTGGGCTCCCTGCTCAGCAGGGAGTTGGCTTCTCCGTCTCCCTCTGCTCAAGCGCCCAGTGCGGGCGCTCTCTCTCTTGCATAAAAATATAAAAATCGTATAGAAAACAAAAAAGAAAGAAATACTACCTCTTGCTTCTCACCTTTCCAGTGCCGGTTACCCACTGACGTAGGTATATCCACTTCCCTGTTTCACCCATGTTTTCCCCACTCTGTTATCTTCTTCCATTGGCTTTTCTCTGAACAATCAAGGTGATTACCTCCATCTGCCATTTTTGCCAGTTAGTTCCCTCTACTCCACTGGTAACTGTACTCCAATTTCCCTCACTTGAACTCCATGGACTTTTGGGGCAGTGACTCCATTCAAAGGGTACTGCATCCCTGGGCCATCCACTAGTTTCAGAGATGACTCTAAGGGTCAGGGATGAACCTAACAGGATCAGAGGAATGGAAGCTGCTAGAGCTATCTCAACCACAGAAGGCCTGAAAATGAAGCCAATGCCAAGGAAGAGAAGCTAAGAAACAGTGTGATAACTGAGTCTCCAGGACAGGGATCTGTGTCCTTTGAGCCCAGAAACAGGTTGTTTCTGCCGCCTGGCACCTTAGTGCCTTGCCCTTGCCTGGCCCTCCTAGACACTCCCCGGAATGTGAGTCCTGAACTGCATGGGAGACAGCTGGAGCAGATGCATCTCACCGACTGTTCCCTACAAAGCCTGACCGTTCATGCTTGCTACCCGCATTCTGCAGGCTGCGGAGCCTAGCTTTTCAGTGTTCCCTTCAATGATGTCAGCTGCCTCCTATCATCCCCAAAGTCCCTCTTTCCCTCCCCTGTAAACTGTACAGTCATTTTCTGTTGCTTGTAACCAAAGAATACTGATAAACAGTTTCTCAATAATCTATTTAATTTAGGCTTATTCAGGAAGAGGAAGTGCTGACTGGATTCAGCACTATTTAATTATGCTTTGTCTCAAACCTAATCAGGTTCAGTAAACAATTTAACCACTATAAAAACTGCTTTAGTATTACTATATTAACATGTCAATTACAGGTATAGGAGTTCTAAGTGTCATTTCGTAAAAACCTTTTCTTTATTTCATTTCTGAGTTTAAAGCAGCCTCAAATTGAAAATGACACTATAATTTTTAACGTTGCTCCACTTTCACAATCAATTTATATAATGATACTTGAATATGTGTACTTTAAATATGCTTAAAATAACAGAAGCAAATTTCCAACCAGTCTCTCAGATACAGCAGTGCTTGCTGCCATGTCCTGGTGGGTTTAAATTAAATTTTAAATAACCACAGAGTGGTTATTTATAATGACCAGGATTTCATTGTTTGCTAAAAAATTTTAAAATATGTACTGTGTAACCAGTGATAAGCATTCTTTCCCCAAGTGTCTACTTGCAACTACAAGGAATCTGAAGGTAGTGAACCATCCTGGCTATTGATTTACTGCCTCTGAGCTCCACACTCAGCTTTTTGGCCACTCTGAAAACCAATCTGGGACCTTTCAACATTTTTTCTTCGCCAGCAGGCACGATGCTACACTTGTTCAGTAGAGGGCGCTGGAGAGATACAGCAGAAGAAGAGTGTTTTCCCCGGCAGGCTCCTTGCAACGCCCCCAGCCCCCCAGCAACTTCCCAGCGGCTTCCCCAGTTACCCCCTGCTCAGTGAGTTCTCCACCATCCCGCAAGCCATGGCTGCGCCCTCTCCAGTGAGGTGTGGACCTCAGCCTGGGAGGCTCTCACAGGGTTCCCCACCTCAGCCCCGGGGGCATTGGCTCCTCCTTGTATCCGCTTGTCCTACATTCTTTAAGCTTTCTTTACTTCTGCCAAGCCAATCCCTTTTATTTCAATCCCTGCTATAGTTAGCAATTCTTTACATTAAACTTTCCCTGTTCACACTGCTGTATGGTTTCTCTCTCCCTACTGATAAAAGAATCCTTAAATTAGAGCCTATTTCAATTCTGTCAATAAACTGGAGACTTTTTAATACTGTCACACCAACAAGTAAATAAAATTCCCAGATGTGCCTCAATGACAAATAGATGACATCGCAGCATAAAACTACAAGTTAGGGGCGCCTGGGTGGCTCAATCGTTAAGCGTCTGCCTTCAGCTCAGGTCATGATCCCAGGGCCCTGGGATTGAGCCCCGCATCGGGCTCCCTGCTCCGCGGGAGGCCTGCTTTTCCCTCTCCCACTCCCCCTGCTTGTGTTCCCTTCTCTTGCTGTGTCTCTGTCAAATAAATAAATAAAATCTTAAAAAAAAAACAAAACTACAAGTTAAACTTAATTAATAACATACAAACCTCAAATATGAAACCTGATAGGTGGGGGGAAAAGACTCTATTTGCCTGAATTTGGCTAATATGACCGGCCTGGTATTTTTTTTTAACTCCATTACACTTCTGTGCTCTAAAACTTGTGGTACATCTGGGCAGATTTAGAATAGGCTCTCCATGATTTTGAAAAAGAAGGGACAAAGTCCCAGCCATAGGACCGCAGGCCAGCCACTAAAGCAATGAAGCGGGTGCCCGGGGCATTTATCAATGAGAGCTCTGGGCTGCACATGATCTCCAGGGTAGCTTCCTATTAGGATATTCTGCAATTCCGTGAACTAAAAAGACTGTTAACTGTAGATTCAGCTTCGGAAGCCATTAAACTAACTTGTGCTCAAAGTTGGATTCTAATTTGGGAGAGCAGGCAAGTGCACAAGACCTGAGCAGAAATAGCTTTATGACAATCTGCACAAGGGAAAAGTCAAATATAAAAAGAGATGATACCACCATCTACCCAGTCCTCTGATCTGGGAACATCTGTGAAGTTCAGGGTTTGTATGTAAGGATAGCAGTAAAGAAGGTTTCAGGGATATGCACTGGAGTCATAAGCTGATAAAAGGAGTCAAATACCTGCCTAAGCAGTTTCTATAATGAAACATAAGTAGAAAAAATGACTGACCAATTGTATTTGTACAAAAAACCCCACAGGTATTAAAAGGATTGTTAATGTTTCACATTAAAAATGTGAAATATAAAAACTCATATTTCAGAAATGATGAGCAAGAAAACCTACCTGAAAAATATCAGTTATAGAAAAAATTTTAATTTTCTATATTATTTTTAAACACATGCCGAGGGGCGCCTGGATGGCTCAGTCATTAAGCGTCTGCCTTCGGCTCAGGTCATGATCCCAGGGTCCTGGGATCGAGCCCCACATTGGGCTCCCTGCTCAGCAGGAAGCCTGCTTCTCCCTCTCCCACTCCGCCTGCTTGTGTTCCCTCTCTCGCTATGTCTCTCTGTCAAATAAATAATTAAAATCTCTGGGGCGCCTGGTGGCTCAATCGCTGGGCGTCTGCCTTCGGCTTGGGTCATGATCCTGGGGTCCTGGGATTGAGCCCCGCGTCAGGCTCCCTGCTCAGCAGGAAGCCTGCTTCTCCCTCTCTCACTCCCCTTGCTTGTGTTCCTTCTCTTGCTGTGTCTCTCTCTGTCAAATAAATAAAATCTTTAAAAATAAATAAACACATGCCAAATTCATATGGGAAAAAAAAAGTCCAGACAGATGTGAAGGGAACCACCTGGGTAAAAAAAAGACGTGTTCTATAATTTGCTGTACTATTCTTATATATAATCAGGTTTATTAGTTTTTAGTCATTCAACAAACACAGAGCAGTGAACTGCTTCCTGAACCAGTCTGAGACCCTGACCTGCTCAGTCCCATGCTTAGCACATTAACAAGTATTTACCAGTCATGACTGTTGTCCCTGCACTTTACACCGCTGCCTTGGAATTACTGCCTTAAACCCGCAATTCTAATACTCAAAGTCTGGAATCTGGCAGGAACTGTGTACCCAATATTATGTTCACACACCAATTTCTAAAAGCACATGTTTCCGGGATGCCTGGCTGGCTCAGTCTGCAGAGTATGCAGTCTTGGGGTTATAAGTTTGAGCCTCACGTTGGATGTAGAGATTACTTAAAAAATTTTTTTTAAAAAAGAAAATGTTGGGGCGCCTGGGTGGCTCAGTTGGTTAAGTGACTGCCTTTGGCTCAGGTCATGATCCTGGAGTCCCAGGATCGAGTCCCGCATCGGGCTCCCTGCTTGGCAGGGAGTCTGCTTCTCCCTCTGACCCTCCTCCCTCTCATGCTCTCTGTCTCTCATTCTCTCTGTCTCAAATAAAAAATAAAAAATAAAAAAAAAAAAAGAAAGAAAATGTTTCCTATTATTCTCATAAAGTCCCCTTACTGCTAGTTGCCAACATTCTGACTTTCTCAAAAAAAAATGGGGCGCCTGGGTGGCTCAGTTGTTATGCGTCTGCCTTCAGCTCAGGTCATGATCCGGGGTCCTGGGATCGAGTCCCACATTGGGCTCCCTGCTCGGCAGGACACCTGCTTCTCCTTCTCCCACTCCCTCTGCTTGTGTTTCCTCTCTCGCTGTTTCTCTCTGTCAAATAAATAAATTAAAAAAAAAAAGTCTAGAATTTACCTCCTTAAAAGATTTTAATGGAACCACATCTAGTAAGGATTAATACAAGTATTCAAAGCTAACCTACAATTTGCCCTATAGTGAAAGCAATTACCAATTTACCAAATTATGTTACTATTTATGATTCAATTCCTCTCTCTGTCTTCTATGGCTTCTCATTAACCATGAGAACACATACCAGTTCTACAAGGAAAGAAAAAGTTTCCCTGGCACTCAGGTCTAAAAATGAGGTTTTCAGGGTATATCTCACATAGGTGACAGAATCAAGCAGTGGATAGCCTCTTTCATGCCCTGGAGCATGCATAGGGCAGGCTTTATTAAACCATCTCTTGCAACCTCTCGGGCGCCGGGGTGGCTCAGTTGGTTAAGCGACTGCCTTAGGCTCAGGTCATGATCCTGGAGTCCCAGGATCAAGTCCCGCATCGGGCTCCCTGCTCGGCAGGGAGTCTGCTTCTTCCTCTGCCCCTCCCCCCTCTCATGTGCTCTCTCTCATTCTCTCTGAAATAAATAAATAAAATCTTAAAAAAAAAAAACAAAAACCATCTCTTGCAACCTCTCATAGGTTGCAAGAGATGGTTTACTCTCATAGTAATGAGAGTACTCATTACTACTACAATGTCTCATAGCCAAAAGCATGATGGGAAAACTCAGGGGACTCTGAAACACTCAGCAATCCTCTGGGGAACCAAGGCAACAGGGTCCAAATATATGAAGGTTTCTGATGTTTTTGCTTAATCCAAACATATAACCTAGAAAATCAAACAATCCTCCCTAAATATCAAGTCCAACTGAAAAAATGCTAGGGCAGCAGATAGTTTGAGGTTGTAGTCTTTAGAAGAACTAATGATGACAATAGGGGTCATTTACTAAGTACTGGGCTAGGATCAGGCCTTTTGAATAGACGATCTCATTCATTCCTCAAAAGTATCTTGTTGAGGGGTGCCTAGATGGCTCAGTCGGTAGAACATGAGACTCTTGATCTTGGGGTCGTGAGTCTGAGCCCCATATTAAGCATAGAGATTACTTAAAAAAAAAAAAAAAAGAATCTTGTTGAAATGGGTATCACCTGCATCTGAAAGGATAGGAATCTAAAGCTCAGGGGATCTCAGTGAATAGCCCAGTGTGATACAGACAGTAAGCGACAGAGCTGTCATTCAAGCAGAGGTCTGACTGAATCTCAAGCGTATGCTTCATCACACCACATGCATCCCCAAAGAGCACATATTCTTTATTGTAGTCCAAGAGTGAGAGCCATCTGCTTCAGACAAGATAAACTAATGGTAAGGTTGACCTCATTTCTTCAAAATAGAAAAGCCCAACCAAAACAGTCTCTCAGATGATCATTACTTACAGTACAGGCAAAACTACTAAAAAAGACCCCAAAATACGATGTCCTCAAGATGTTTCTCCCCCCGCATTCCAGAGGCTGGCCAGGCACCACTGTTGCATGAGGTCATCTAGGGACCCAAAGTTCTTCTCACTCACTAGAAAATTCCGGGAAAGAGGAACTGGAGAGCAAGCCGTTTCTTTTTGGATTTGTGACCTGGAAGTTCACATATTATTTCTGCTCACATCCAGTTAGTCAGAACTTATTCACATGCCCGTATCTATATCCAAGGAAGACTAGGGAAAATGTCTCTATGTGCACATCTAAAATTTCTTCCAAAAGGAGGAAGGAGAGAAAGCATTCCAGGAGGATAATCAACAGCCTCTGGAACCAATGGATGGCCTGCCCACCTCTACATGGAGATAAAAAAGTTTTTCCAAAACCAAACAGGTACACATACACATACACAAATTTGAGTTTATGTGTTACTTGAATGAATGATACATAAATCAAGTCCCCAACATTCAACTCTATAGAATATGACCAAAATGACTTCAGGCAGAAACTTCTTCAAAGGATCAAGATGTGACCAGTCACCTGTTAATGGCTACAGAAAATCTCAGTAATGCTTCTATGGAATGACTGGGTATCACAAGTTCTCAGTAAATCTTCCACAATGAATATGTTATAAAATACCAAATATTATCTAATCTAAGATGCCTTCAAATATAAGATGCACCATTATTTTATGCACCCCTAAAAAAACTGATGCCAATTACACCATGATATGCCATTATCTATAAGATGCATGCCAATTTCAGAGATGTTGAAAGTGAGAAAAATGTTTCTTAGAACAAATGACATATAGGGCGCCTGGGTGGCTCAGTTGGTTAAGCGACTGCCTTCGGCTCAGGTCATCATCCTGGAGTCCCAGGATCGAGTCCCGCATCGGGCTCCCTGCTCGGCAGGGAGCCTGCTTCTCCCTCTGACCCTCCCCCGTCTCATGCTCTCTCTCTCTATCTCATTCTCTCTCTCAAATAAATAAAATCTTAAAAAAAAAAAAAGAACAAATGACATATAGAATGCCCCTGAAAAAATAAATCAAATTGATCTACCCTATAAAATTACTAGCTAAAAACCAATTAAATCTTAGAAGACAAATTATTATATTTGCTATTAGGCCATTCTTTATGATGAGAATATAAACAGATATATTGAGGCCATACCTATACATCATGAATTTAAAAAAAAAAATTCTATGGGAAAGACAGATAGCTACCTTATAACACATTCATTACAATTTGCTAAGTATGGGGTGCTGTGATAGCACATGATGGGGGAGTGTCCTGGCCGAGTCAGGAGAACATGGAAGGTCTCCAATGGAAGTGAGCTAAGTTCTGAAGGATAACCCAGCCACAGCAAGGGAAACAACAAGGACAGAAGTTCTACAGTGGGAAGGAACATGGCATATTTAAGAAACAGCAAGATGATTAGTGGGCTTAAAGTATGGGAGCAATGAAGAAATGGCTAGCACAATTCTGGCTACTATGGAGAATGGATTTTTAAGAGACTAAGAGTGGACAAGTGGAAACCAACAAGTAGGCTCCTGCTGCCAGTCTAAGAGAGTTTAGACTTGGTACTTTAGACTTGAGGAGCAGTAGAGGATTTGGGGATGGAAAGCAGGGTTTGAAAATTATTCAAGAGGGGTACCTGGGGGGCTCAGTCGTTAAGCGTCTGCCTTCGGCTCAGGTCATGATCCCAGGGTCCTAGGATCGAGCCCCACTTCAGGCTCTCTGCTCAGTGGGAAGCCTGCTTCTCCCTCTCCCACTCCCCCTGCTTGTGTTCCCTCTCTAGCTGTCTCTCTCTGTCAAATAAATAAATAAAATATTTAAAAAATAATAATAAATGCTAGCTCCCTCTTTAAAAAAAAAAAAAAGAAAGAAAAGAAAATTATTCAGGAGATAGAATGAACAGGACTTGCTGATTAAGTGCAAATGGGCATAAGGGAGAGGGAGGCATCGAGAACAACCCTTAGGTTTCCCACCAGTGTGACTAAGTAGATGATGGCGTCATTCACTGAGATAAACACTGGAGAAGGGCATGTTGACTTTGAGATGCTTGAGCATTAAACTGGGAAGGAAGATAGCAGCTAGATATGTAATTCTGGATTCAGAGGAAAGATTCAGCTGGAGAAAAATCTAGAGAGATGTCAGTGTAGAGATATAAATCAAAGCCATGCCCATAGCTGAGATCAGTAGGGAAGGGGTTAGAATAAACAGAAAAGAGGGTCTGGGACAGAGGCTTAAGGAACATCAGCATTTAAAGGTCAGGTTCAGACGGATGAGACAGTCATTCAAACATCCGTTCATTATGTGTGCATCAGTTACTGATTAATAACTGGCCACAATGTGCCACTCTGTTTTAGGTATAAGGATATCCAGCGAACAAAATATGTAAGACTCCTATTTATTAAGGAGCTTAGAGTTTAGTAGATAAACAAATAAAAAACACAAGTAAATAAAGAAGGCAATTTCAGTTTGTGTTAAGTGTTATGAAGAAAATAAAATTGGCATTGCGACTCAAATACCATGAGTGGCCCTAACATCAGTGATGAGATTTCCAAAATGAATAACTACTGAGAAGGATCCAGACAAAGTACAGTCTTTCCTCAACTTAAATGAGAGTTGCTTTCCTGGGAAATTCAGTGCATATTATTACAACAGCACAAAGAACTATATATACATGTAAAATAGGTTCTGCACTAAAATAGTTTTTCACCTACCTATATATCCAAGTCATAAAGGATGCATGCAATATCAGTCTTTACTGTATGTACTGTATGGGACTGGTCCAGGCACTATAGAACATCCAGGATCCCTGGCTCCTGCCCACTAAATGCCACTGTGGCTGACCCCAATCATGTGATACCCTTACCATATCTCCCTATTTCCAAATGCCCCTCAAAGGGGTTAGTACCACCCCTGTTGAGAACAACTGCTTTAAGGCAAAAAAGTATACACTGTGCTAAATGACACAAATTCTAAGAAATGGAGATATGCTGAGGTCTCTATACTAACATTTTACAGTTGTAGACATTTCCACCACGTGGCAATTTCTTCTTTCATTCAGTATATGCTTACTGAGAGTGTACTATGTGCCAATGTTGTGTCCTGCCTTCATAGAGCTTACATTGTAGAAAACTGTAATAAATACACAATAACTTGAAATGAAGATGATCCAGAATGTGGCTCTTATATTTTAAATCTCTACACCTGTGTCTCTCAGGTAAAAGTAGATAAAATTTCCCTGAAAATTAATGTTATCTTCCCCATTAACTGTTATTTATTTATAGGCACATGTACCATAAAATCAATTTAAACATTTAGCACCCAACACTGGAAAAGCAATTGTATAGTTTCATATCCCACTGAAGAAGTTTCTACAGTCTAAGAATACAGACAGTACAGTAGCACCTACTCGTGGAAAAGATGCTAAATTATAACTGAACCCTTTTGGACTCTAAATAAATATGCTCAAAAGAGAAAAGCAAAGGGAGGGAGCTGTGAATTTTTAACCAAGGAACCATTAACGCTCGGGAGCAATCTGTGAGAATAAATTCACAGACGGGCAAGTGCAGAGAAGAAATTCTGATGTTGCAAAGATGCGATGAAGAGTACACAGGTGGTAATATCGCTAATTAGCATAGTGCCTCGGTATACAGCTGACCACTGTATTAATTTACACTCTCCGTAATCCTGAGTTCACTTTAGGTAATTTTCCAAACTTAAAAGAAAGGTATGGTTGAAATGATCCTTTATATAAAATTTTGTATTCTGCTATTTTCATTTTTAACAAGGTATTCTCACACTAAACAAGCTTCATAAATATAATTTTTAATGACAACATAATACCTTCATTGTGTAGGTAGACCATAATTTTCTTAACAATTCCCCTGTTGTTTATTTAGGAGTTTCCATTTTATACTATTTTCATCACTAATCCCCTTTCGTGTAGCTTATTCTGTATTTGTGATTATTCTAGTTTATTCTGTATTTTTGATTATTGTCTTAGAGAGATTTCCAGAAGCAGACTTACTAAAACAAAAGGGTATAATTAATGATTTCAATATCCAAAGTATTTTAATAACCTGTACTTTCATTAGCTGAGTATAGTGTTTATTTCAAAACACTCTCACAAGCAGAGTATTATAATTTTTAATCTTTGCTAATCAAATAAAGTATCTCATTGGCCTTAATTTATAATTCCTTGATTATTATTGAATATTTTCCCCTATATTTGTTAATCTGCATGAACTTTATTTTCTGTGAATTGACTGGTTTTTTTTCCTTTCTTTTCTTTGGTTGTTTTTTTAAGTAGGCTCCACACCCAGCGTGGAGCCCAATCCAAGGCTTGAACTCACGACCCTGAGATCAAGATCTGAGGTGAGATCAAGAGTTGGATGCTGAACCACCTGAGCCACCAGGTGCTCTGTGAATTGACTGTTTATATCTTCTGGTCTATTCCTTGGTTTCTTAGTAGGCTTTTTCCTTATCAATTTATAAGAGTTTTTATATGCTGAGTGATTAACCATTTATTGTGTTACTATAAATATTTCTACCATTTTTGGTTTGCCTTTTAATTATTTTTGACATTCAGAAATTTCAAATTCCCATAAAATCCCACAAAAAGCTGTCATGAGATTTTACTTTTAATCCAGACACATTCCCTAAATTTGCTGTTTTCTTTTCTAGATTTCTCAGTTTTTTTATACAGATGATGCTTTATTTAAATTTTATTTGGGTGGAAAAAAATTTTATTTAGGTGTATGGCAGACATTAGGATTTACCTTGCTTTCTTTTTGAATCAAGTAGCTAACAGAGTGCCTGGGCATCATTTAGTGCCCCAGGACTAAATGACCCCTCCTTATTCAACTCATCTGTAACATTGAATCTTCATATATCAAAGTCACATATAACAGATGGACCTGAAGACCATTTTGCTCCATTAATAACCGGGTGTTTCTGCCAGGACCACACTATTTTAGTTATTCCAGTTTCATAAAATTTTGCTCATCTGCTACCACTAGTCTTCCTCATTACTTTTTTTTTTTTTGACAGAGACAGAGAGAGAGAGAGAGATCACAAGTAGGCATAGCGGCAGGCAGAGGGAAAAGTAGGCTCCCCACCAAGCAGAGAGCCCAATGCGGGGCTCAATCCCAGGACCCTAGGATCATGACCTGAACTGAAGGCAGATGCCTAATTGACTGAGCCACCCAGGCGCCCCTCCTCATTACTCTTTTAAAAGTTACTCAGGGCACCTGTCTGGCTTAGTAGGTGGAATATGTCACTCTTGATCTCGGGGTTGTAAGTTTGAGCCCCACGCTGGGAGTAGAGATTACTTAAAAAATACTAAAAGAAATTACCAATTATGCTTTTGTCCTTCCAGATGAAATTTACCATCATTTTATCATGTTCCAAAAGGAAAATATGTAATTTTTAAAAGTTAGAATTTCTGGGGCGCCTGGGTGGCTGAGTTAGTTAAGCGACTGCCTTCGGCTCAGGTCATGATCCCAGAGTCCTGGGATCGAGTCCCTCATCAGGCTTTCTACTCAGGAGAGAGCCTGCTTCTTGGTCTCCCTCTACCTCTCTCCTCCTGCGTGTGCTCTCCTGCTCTCTCTGTCAAAAAAATAAAATCTTTAAAAATAAATCAATAAATAAAATCTTAGGAATTGCTTTAAACCTACCAATCAATTGATCTGAAAGCTCTGTAGGATTTAATTTTCTTATTTGAAAAAATCTTTCCTCTTTCAGTGAAATTGTTACTTTCTTCCTACTTCCTATAATATATTAAGGTCATTTCTAGGTATTTTATGATATCTTATTGTTGTATAGCATGTATAGGCTCAAACACTCTATGGATGTCCTACATGGTTACTGATGGTAGGTGTCTAGTCAGGTTACTGATCTATCTCTATTGCATCAAATAACTTTTCAGTTGATCATCTTGGGTTTCCTGGGTATACAATCTGTAAACAACCATCTTTTCACCTTTTTATTTCTTATTTCTATTTCATACTGTGCTAGGCACAATTCTTTTTTTTTTTTTTAAAGATTTTATTTATTTATTTATTAGACAGCGAGCAAGAGAGAAACAGCATGAGAGGGGAGAGGGTCAGAGGGAGAAGCAGGCTCCCCGCTGAGCCGGGAGCCCGATGCGGGGCTCGATCCCAGGACTCCGGGATCATGACCTGAGCCGAAGGCAGTCGCTTAACCAACTGAGTCACCCAGGCGACCCTGTGCTAGGCAGAATTCTAAGACCCACCTACCCCTGCCAAGATTTTGGCTCCTGGGGGCGCCTGGGTGGCTCAGTCGTTAAGCGTCTGCCTTCAGCTCAGGTCATGATCCCAGGCTCCTAGGATTGAGTCCCGCATCATCGGGCTCCATGGTCAGCGGGAAGCCTGCTTCTCCCTCTCCCACTCCCCCTGCTTGTGTTCCCTCTCTCACTGTGTCTCTCTTTAAAAAAAAAAAAAAAAAAAAAAAGATTTTGGCTCCTGCTGTACACATAGCTTCTCCCAGTTATTCAATCAAGCACGAATGTAAGCACTGCTGTGAAGGGGGTTTGCAGATGTAATTAAAGTCCCAAATCAGTTTACCTTAATATCCAGGTGGGCCTGAGCTAATCATAGGAACCCTTTAGGTTTAAAGGTCAGAGACAGAGGAAGTCAGAAGTTCGAAGTATGAGAAGGACTGAACACACAGCTGCTGGTTTGAAGTGAAGGGCACATGGAGGGGAACACAGCGACCTCTCAGAGCTGAGAGCTACCCCCCTGACAGCCAGCAAGGAGGCTAGGACCTCAGTCCTACAACTATAAGCGACCGAATTCTGCCACAAGAAGAATGAGCCTGGAAGCAGGTTTTTTTCTCCAGAGCCTCCACAGAAGAGCTTGCCTTGGCTGACACCTTGCAGTTAGCCTGTGAGACCCTGATTGGAGACCCCAGCCAAGTCATGCCAGAGCTTCCGGCCTGCAGAGCTGTGAACTCACGCTGGCGGGTCTTTGCAGCCCCTGGATTTGTGGTAATTTGTTATGGAGCAATAAGAAGCTAACACTCCTATCTTATTTAACTGGCAGAAACTTAGATGGCAATGTTAGATCAGACTAGATAATAATGTTAGTGAGTCTTAGCAGTCAGGGATAGGTGGAGTGAGGAACCATACCAGTAATCTGAACAGGGTGGGCTTAATGGAAAGATCTCTTAACTAGTACAAGTTGGCTTACTTTTAGGAGGTCTTTACGGAATCCCGAAGAAGCAAATCTACTATCTCTAGTCTGAGGGTATGTGAATAATGGGCTAAGAATTTAGAACAGACCTATCTCCACATGGACTAGAAAGGGTGTGGCTACCAGAGAACACACAGGCGATCAGTAGCAAACCTAACAGAGGGCTCAGGTCAGAGATGGTCCACAGGAGGGCCCTACTGAATGGCGGATCATCTTCCCAAAGGTACAAGTGGACCAAACTGCTCCCTAAGTACCACTGAGATAAGAACTCCCAGATACCAGTCTGCTGACTGCTAGCGCACAAAAAAAAAAAAAAAAAAAAAAGGCAGCACACCTGAACCAGAAGTCCCTTTGTCCCTCTCTTCCACCTTACATTCTCTCTCCAGTGCCCTCTGTTGATAAAGACTAACATGAAGCCAGGATGCCTGGGTGGCTCAGTCGGTTAAGCGTCTGCCTTCGGCTCAGGTCATGATCCCAGGGTCCTGGGATCGAGTCCCACATCAGGCTCCTTGCTCAGCAGGGAGCCTGCTTCACCCTCTGCTGCTCTTCCTGCTTGTGCTCTCTCTTGCTATGTCAAATAAATAAATAAAATCTTAAAAAAAAAAAAAAAAAAAAAGACTAACATGAAGCCAACTAGCCAAAGGGAAATGTTTACAAGTGGCCAGCTCCACTATCACAAGGCCAGGCAAAGATGGGTTTGGATTTACATAGACTGGACAATGGGGGACTAATCAGTAATTGGCAGTCTACCCTTTTGGCTACTTAGCTTCCATATATGTCCTCTACACACATCTGAACTCATATAAAGCACCAAAGAACTCTGTTTCCACCTAACAGCATGCAGCTATCTTCTTATAAATAATGATGCTCTCACCTTCTCCCCAAAATAAGAAGCCATAGTCCTAACAGCCACTGTATACGTCGCTGACTATATTAATCACCTTTTTTTTTTTTAAGTAGGCTCCATGCAAGGCTTGAATTCACAACCCTGGGATCAAGACCTGAGCTGAGATCAAGAGTCAGACGCTTAACTGACTGAGCCACCCTGGTGCCCCTATATTAATTTCTTCTTAAGTTCTGTACAGCCCCGCTAAATATTCTCCTCTCTAAAGACTAAACTGTCAAATTAACTCACAACAATTTCTATATAAAATAAGAGGAAGGAGAAAAATAAAAGTTAAACATATAGAGGTAACAAAGAAAAAATATGATAAATCACTACAATTCTCATTTCTGTACCTGGTCATGAGGTCATAGATAGTATCCATAACTTTCTTTCTCCATTTCCCATCCCATATTTCCTTTGTCTTCAATCAGAACCTCAGGTAATCAGGGTTCTCAACATGACAGGATAACTGTAATTCTCATTCTTGAAGGATCTGACTTATCAGATCTGCCTTTTGGGGGTACGGCAGTTTTTCATTATTCCTTAATATAGTGCATACTTACTGAGAGACGCTCTAGAGAATCCTGATTTAACATAGTCTTCCTTGCCCCCATTGTGTAGCATAACCCCTTTTGCCCCTTAGTAATCAGGATCAAGCACTCCAGGCAGTGAAGTGAGTCCCCCGGTTCAGTGGCAAAGAATCCCAAAAGGGTAGCGGCCTCATATACCAAGTAAATGGAACTATCCTGTATCCTCTGGTGAAAGCATTCCCCACTTGGAAAATAAGAACTCCAAACCCCAGCAGGCTCAAAGTTGCTAGGATGGAAAGCAGAAATTCTGCAAGTGGGTTATTAGATATAACAATAGTGAGAGACTGCTTTTAGGGTTTTACCATTAAGTATGATACGGAAAGTTGGTCTGAGAATTTATACCATGCTAAACAAATATCCCACTCTTCCTAGTCTGTGTCTAATGGAAGAAATAGCAATAACAAACTTATCTTTTCTCCTTTTGATTCTGTTGATTTTTGCTTTTTGCATTTTGAAGCTATGTTATTATGTGCATACAAATTTCCTTATAGATTGACTCATTTTTCATTACAAAATTTCCTTCTTCACTTCTATGAATGTGTTTGGCCTTGAACTCTACTTTGCCTAATATCACTTAAATTGATCATCTTACTACGTATTTTGTACTTGTTTCACTTATCTATGCTCCTTTTCTCCCCCCTCACTTCTTGTCTTCTTTTGGACCAATAATTATTTTTTATTATTCCATTTCCCCTCCCCTTTTCTATTAACACGGTAGCTATAAATTCTCTTTCTATCCTTTTGTGGTTAATCTAGAGCAGTTTTTCTCACCTTAAGTTTCATGAGAGAACTGTCTTACAGAAAATAATCTGAGTGGCTCTTCTGTCAATTTTTCCAAGGATGATACACAGCTGGTACCATTCTAAATGCAAAGAAGTTAATTCATTAGTTACAAACGATTCTTTAGCACAGAAGTTAGCAAACTTTTTCTATCAAGGGCTAGATAGTAAATATTTTGAGCCTGAGCTTTGTGGGCTACACGGTCTCCACTGTAGCTACTCAACTCAGGTGCTATAGCATGAAAGGAGCTACAGACAATACATAAACTAATGGGAATGGCTGTGTTCCAATAAAACATTATTTATTAAAACAGGCAGGAGGCTGGATCTGGCCACAGGCAGATGTTTGTCAATTCCTGTTGTTGGGCATTAGGACATGATTCTCTCACTAAACACAGTAGAGAAGGGCTGCTTTAGGCATTATATCTTATATCTTGGACTCATTAGTCTTTTTTTTTTTTTTTAAGATTTATTTATTTGAAAGAGGGAAAGAGCATGAACGAGCAGGAGGGGCAGAAAGAGGGAGAGAGAATCTCAAGCAGACTCTGCGCTGAGCACAGAGCCCAATGTGGGGCTCAATCTCATGACCCTGAGATCACAACCTGAGCCAAAACCATGAGTCAGATGCTTAATCAACTGTGCCACCCAGGTGCCCCCACTAGTCCTTTTTAAATATAAATTTACAAGGACCCTAGGATATTTAAACTATAATTAGCCTCTTCCTGCTTTTTGTGCTACTGTTGTCATTTATTATTTTTACTGTTTTATAGTTAATATAACTTCAGATTTATTACCATTTACTCTTTCCACTGTTCTTCATTCTTTCCTGCATCTCCATGCTTCTATCTGGGATAATTTTCCAACTACCTTGAGAACTCTCTTTATAGTTTCTTTAGTGTGAATCTGTTGGTGATGAATTCTCACAAGTTTTTGCCTGTCCGAAAATGTCTATTTTCTACCTTCATTTTTGCTTGATATAAATTTCTAGGTTGGCAATTATTTTCTTGCAACATTTTGAAGATTTGGTTCCACTGTCTTCAGATTTCTATTTCCTCTGCAACGTCAAGTTAGTTGCTCCTTTGAAGGTGATGTCTGTTTCTTCCTTTGGTTAATTTAAGACTTTCCTTGGGTTTTAGCAATTTTCCCTTTTTCTTTCCTTTTTTCCTTCTTTTCTTTCTTCCTCCCTCACCCCCTTCTTTTGGTTTTATTTTTATTTTTTTTAAGATTTTGCTTATTTATTTGAGAGAGGGAGAGAGAGAGAAAAAGTGCAGGGAGGGGCAACCAGACTCCTCGCTGAGTGCAGAGCCCCAATGTGAGGCTCAGTCCCATGACCCTGAGATCATGACCTGAGCCAAAATAAAGAGCCAATGCTTAACTGACTGAGCCACCCACGTGTCCCTTTTATTTTTATTCTGCTTAGGTCCACAGTGACTCTTTTTTTTTTTTTCTTAAAGATTTTTTTAATAAAGATTTTATTTATTTGTCAGAGAGAGAGCACAAGTAGGGGGAGCGGCAGGCAGAGGGAGAGTGAGAAGGCTCCCTGCTAAGCAAGGAGTCTGATGCGGGACTCGATCCGAGGACCCTGGGATCATGACCTGAGCCAAAGGCAGACGCCTAACCAACTGAGCCACCCAGGCATCCCAAAGATTTTACTTTTATTGGGGGTTGAGAGCAAGAGAGAGAGCACAAGCAGGGGGAGGGGCAGAAGAGAAGCAGACTCCCCACAGACCCTGAGATCATGACCTGAGATGAAGGCAGACACTTAACCGACTGAGCCACCCAGGCATTCAGGTCCACAGTGACTCTTAAATCTGTGGCTTGACAGCTTTCATCAGTTTTGGAAGATTCCCAGCCATTACCTCTTTAAATATTGCCTCTACTCTTTCTCCTCTCCTTCTGAGACTCCAATTAAAAGCATTTTTATTTTTTTTAAAGATTTCATTTATTTATTTGACAGAGAGAGACACAGCGAAAGAGGGAACACAAGCAGGGGGAGTGGGAGAGGGAGAAGCAGGCTCACCGCTGAGCAGGGAGCCCAATGTGGGGCCCGATCCCAGGACCCTGGGATCATGACCTGAGCCGAAGGCAGACGCTTAACGACTGAGCCACCCAGGTGCCCCTAAAAGTATTTTTAGACTTTTAATAGTGTCCCATTTGTCTGTAATGTGTTTTTCTTTTTCTTTTCATTTCCTTTTCCAACCTTTTGTCTCTGAGCTTCAGCATGGATATTTTCTTTCTTTCTTTTTTTTTTTAAGCTTTTTATTTATTTGAGAGAGAGAGAGAGAGCACAAGCAGGGGGAGGGCAGAGGGAGAAGCAGACTCCCCACTGAGCAGGGAGCCCAATGCGGGACTCGATCCCATGACCCTGGGATCATGACCTGAGCTGAAGGCAGACGCTTAACCGACTGAGCCACCCAGGCGCCCAGCATGGATATTTTCTTCTGATCTTTCTTGCAGTTCACTAATGTTCTTTTCAACTGTGATTAATCTGCTATGAAACCCTTCTGTTACTGTATTTTTCAATTCTAGAATTTCTATTCATATTTTTCAGTTTCCAGTTTTCTATTGAAACTCTCCATTTGTCATTTAATTTTTTTTTTTTTTAAGATTTTATTTATTTATTTGACAGAGAGAGACACAGCAAGAGAGGGAATACAAGCAGTGGGAGTGGCAGAGGGAGAAGCAGGCTTCCTGCTGAGCAGGGAGCCCGATGCGGGGCTCGATCCCAGGACCCTGGGGCCATGACCTGAGCCGAAGGCAGACGCTTAATGACTGAGCCACCCAGGCGCCCCTGTCATTTAATTTTTTAAGAATATTGATCAATGCTATCTTCAAGTCCAAGGCTGATAACTCTAAAATCTGGATATTTTGTGGGTGTTCTTGTTGCCTATCTTTCCCCTTGATTTTCAGTCTTTTTATATGCTTGGTTTTTGACTGAATGTTATTGTGTGTGAAAATATGTAGCGATAACCTGAGGTTCTAGATGATATTATCTTCCTCTAGAGAGGATTTACTTTTGCTTATACAGGCACTTAAAAGAAGAGGTGAATCGGGGCGCCTGGGTGGCTCAGTCATTAAATGTCTGCCTTCAGCTCAGGTCATGGTCCCAGGGTCCTGGGATCGAGCCCTGCATCGGGCTCCCTGATTGGCGGGAAGCCTGCTTCTCCCCCTCTCACCCCCCTGCTTGTGTTCTCTCTCTCGCTGTGTGTCTGTCTAATAAATAAATAAAATCTTTTTTAAAAAAAAGTATAGGTGAATCATTTTAATCTATTTCAGGCAATTAAAAACTAACTTTTAGTTTTTGTGAGAGCTGGATTTCAGGATCATTCTACGTTCATCATTACTCCTAGGGTAAAACTTTTGGGGGAGAGTGTCCCAACCAAAAGCCTGAGATGTTCACCAGGGCCCTTCCTCCTGTCATTCCTAAACTCCAGTTTTTATGCCTCTTAGTCTCGTAAGTCTGCTGAACACTCTATTTAGCTTCTCGACCTGTTATCTGTTCAGCTTTTCAGTCACAGCTTTTGAGTTGGCAAATGTCTCTGAGGGGTCATGTGGCATCAAATGTTTATCCTGCTTCCTTAGACCTCCCTTCTTTGGGGGATCTTGGCCCCTCCAAGTCCTCAATGCCCTGGTAACTTCTAATGCCTTCAAATGCCTTTTTATGGTCTATCTAGTGTTTTTTAGTTCTTGGCAGCAACGATGGTCTGGCACAAATGGTCTCTCTCAGGCAAAAGCAGAAGTCTCAAAAGATACTGCATTTTACTCAATAACTTTCTAGGTAACAATTAGGATAATCTTATACTTGATCTACTAATGTAGTGGAATGTTAGAGTTCTTGCATCCCCAAGGTAATCCTTTCTTGGTCTTATTAGATCTACCACTGTTAGCGGGATCTTAAGAGTTCTTGCATTGCCAAGGTAACCCTTACTTGGTCTTACCACTCTACTGATTTAATATGCTGCTCCATTTGTCTCCAATTTTCTTTAGAAAGAGATTTTAAAGAAATAATACTAATATTGGTAAATTATACTTGCTGGTAAATTATTTAAGATTCTCAGATTTAGGGGCACCTGGGTGGCTCAGTTGGTTAAGCAACTGCCTTCAGCTCGGGTCATGATCTCGGGGTCCTGGGACTGAGCCCCACGTTGGGCTCCTTGCTCAGCAGGGAGTCTGCTTCTCCCTCTCCCTGTGCCCCTCCCCCTGCTCATCCTTGCTCGTGTGCACCTGCTTACATGCGCTCTTTCTCTCTCTAATAAAAAAAATCTTAAAAAAAAAAAAAGGATTCTCAGATTTATTTATGTGACAGAAATTTAAAGTTAGCTTTGTTGCTATCATTTTCATGAAATTTTTTGGTATCATAATTACGCTAGCTTCATAAGAGGATAGCTTTCCCTCTTCTTAAAGTTCTTAGATAATTCACATAGTAAATATTAAAATATGAAGGGCGCCTGGGTGGCTCAGTTAGTTAAGCGACTGCTTTCGGCTCAGGTCATGATCCTGGAGTCCCTGGATCGAGTCCCGCATCGGGCTCCCTGCTCGGCAGGGAGCCTGCTTCTCCCTCTGACCCTCCCCCCTCTCATGTGCTCTCTCTCTCTCATTCTCTGTCTCAAATAAATAAATAAAATCTTTAATAAAAAAAAAATAAAATAAAATAAAATATGAAAAAATTTTTATTAACATTATCTGAAAAGGAGAAACTTTTTGGAGATAAATTCTTTTATAATTAAAATTTCTTTCTTGTTCTATTTAGGTTTTCTGGATTCTCAAAGGGCCTGTGACCATCTAAAAAGTTAAGATCCAATCCTAGCACAAAGCTAAGGCTCGGGCGCCTGGGTGGCTCAGTTGGTTGAGCGACTGCCTTCGGCTCAGGTCATGATCCTGGAGTCCCGGGATCGAGTCCCACATCGGGCTCCCTGCTCAGCGGGGAGTCTGCTTCTCCCTCTGACCCTCTCCCCTCTCGTGCTCTCTGTCTCTCATTCTCTCTCTCAAATAAATAAATAAAATCTTTAAATAAAAAAAAAAAGCTAAGGCTCAATAACTGCTATTTCTTTTTGACCCAAAAAGTTGTCTTTTTGTTATATGCCAGGTTATGAATATCTACTATTTTGAGTCACAGTGTTGCTTTTCATTACATAAAGCTTTAAAATTACTGGAGATTATGGACCCAGGAAGATAAAGGGGATATTATTGCTCACTTTCCTTTCCTTATCACCAGGAATCTCATCAAACTTTGTGGAGAGAGAGTTGACACCATTACAAGTCAGTAATCTGGGGCACCTGGGTGGCTCAGTCATTAAGCGTCTGCCTTCGGCTCAGGTCATGATTCCAGGGCCCTGGGATCAAGCCCTGCATCGGGCTCCCTGCTCCGTGGGAAGCCTGCTTCTCCCTCTATCAGTCCCCCTGCTTGTGTTCCCTCTCTCACTGTGTCTCTGTCAAATAAATAAAATCTTTAAAAAAAAAAGTCAGTAATCTAACACATATGAAGATTTATTCAACCAAGCAATACTTACTTAGTGCATAGTCTATAAAAGTCAATGAGCTAAGTTTTATAAAAGATGAAAAAAATTAAACATGAATCTTGCCTTCAAGGAGTTTATAATCTAATAGAAGAAAACTTGTATACATATACAATTATTACAAAAAGTAGAAAGTCTAAGCACCATAAGATAGATACCAACCAGAATCACCTGTCATATAATAATTCATAAATCTCTATGCCAAGTAGTAGCAACATGTTAAACATTCTATTTTTTTTCTCTTTAACATACCTTTAACACGAAGAGGAAAACTAAGCTTTATATGAAAGTGATAAAGTGACTGTATATTTAAGTATCTGATCTTACTGAATAAAGCTTACACGTTATGGTAATTAAATGCCACAGGAGACCTATTTATAAGCATTTCTGGAACCCTGACTGGGGCTTCTTTGTGTGAAATACAGTAAATTAATATGATCATCACAAGAACAAATCCTAATAATCTATACAGAACACAAGTTCAATCTCTATTCCAGGTCTTTACTCACACAATTTTATATGCCAGCACATATGGAGTTTTCAGAGTAAAACAATCTCCCCACCCCACACACCTTTACAAATCATACCAAAGTGATTGCTATGGTCATGTCTATGGTAGGATTAAAACAATACCACTCTCTACCCTTGAATCACTCCTCTGAAATTACAGCAATACACACACAAATAGATAATGATAGTACAAATGTGTGGCAGTGAGTAACAGACTTTGCAAGCTGAACATAGAGAAGATGATGTGTACCTACAAGGTGTCAAATTTATGCACTATCTCATTTAATCCATATAATAACCCTGTAGTAGGCATTATTATTCACATCTTCCAGATGAGAAAACAAAGGCTCGGAGAAATTAAAAAATAAACCCAAAGTTACCCAGCTTATAAAAGTGGCATTCCTAATTATGCAGCCATCAAAAGGAATGAGATCTTGCCATTTGCAACGACGTGGATGGAACTGGAGGGTATTATGCTGAGCAAAATAAGTCAAACAGAGAAAGACATGTATCATATGACCTCACTGATATGATGAATTCTTAATCTCAGGAAACAAACTGAGGGTTGCTGGAGTGGGGGGAGGGGTGGGAGGGATGGGGTGACTGGGTGATAGACACTGGGGAGGGTATGTGCTCTGGTAAGCGCTGTGAATTGTGCAAGACTGTTGAATCTCAGATCTGTACCTCTGAAACAAATAATGCAATATACGTTAAGAAAAAAAAAAAAAGATAGCAGGAGGGGAAGAATGAAGGGGGGGGAAGCCGGAGGGGGAGACGAACCATGAGAGACGATGGACTCTGAAAAACAAACAGGGTTCTAGAGGGGAGGGGAGTGGGAGGATGGGTTAGCCTGGTGGTGGGTATTGAGGAGGGCACGTGTTGCATGGAGCACTGGGTGTTGTGCACAAACAATGAATCACGGAACACTTCATCTAAAACTAATGATGTAATGTATGGGGATTAACATAACAATAAAAATTTTTAAAAAGAGACAAATGTCAATTAGTAAAATCTATATTTGCTGATGAAAGTTATCAAAAGAATAATAAATATTAATGTATTTCACATAAAAAAAAAAAGTGGCATTCCTAGAAACCTAGCCCAGAATTGGCTAGACAATGCCCAAGCCCACAATTATACCAGCGGTGCCAAATGCTGGTTATCAGTTAATGAGAATAATAAACTGCACATCTTTAAAGTATACCATTCAATAAATTTTGATATATGTATACCTGTCACATGTGCACGCGCGCGCGCACACACACACACTCTCTCTCAAGATGACTCCACAGAATGAGAAAAAAAGGGGATGATGTCAGGTAAACTTTTCATAAAGTTATATTCACTCAAGCTATAGGACTCTCCTCTAAGATGGTGTCCTTTGTATTTCTTTGCATGGGAATGTCTTTTCTTTTATAATGATAAGAGTGGATGGTGGTGGTGATTTGACTGTCTTCTGTGGCAAGACTAAAAGATGGCAACCATATGCTGGCTCCCACTTCCGTGTTGAAACTTTATTCGTGTATTAAGTCTTAACCACAATGCTTTTCTGTATTTTCAAAAGAACAGATTTTACCCTCAAAAGGAAAGGTTTGATTAAATAGTATTTAGGAGATAATTACCTTTCTACAAGAATGACAAATATTTTTTAAAACTGCATGTGTGGGGCACCTGGATGGCTCAGTTGGTTGGGCATCTCCCTTTGGCTCCCTGGAGTCCTGGGATCGAGCCCTGAGTCAGGCTCCCTGCTCAGCAGAGTCTGCTTCTCCCTCTGCCCCTCACCCAACTCGTGCTCACGCTCTCTCTGAAACAATAAAATCTTAAAAAAAAAAAAAAGAAAAAAGTGCGGGATGCCTGCGTGGCTCAGTTGGTTAGGCATCTGCTGGCTGGGATCGTGACCCCAGGATCCTGGGATCCAGTCCCGCATCGGGCTCCCTGCTCAGTGGGGAACCTGCTTTTCCCTCTGCCTGCTGCTCCCTCTGCCTGCCGCTCCCCCTGCTTGTCCTCGATTGATGTCTCTCTCTCTGACAAATAAATAAAATCTTAACAAAAAAGTGCGTGTGTAGCCTCCTTTATAGGCAAAATTGTAAGGGAGGCATCCCCATTCCCTCTACCGTTGTCTTTCTGGTGGTCATTCAGTTTCTCATTTTGCTCCTCATCCCACTCCCACCAACATACTTCAAAACTGAATGTCAACAGATACACTCATGGGCAACAATGTAATTCAGTCTTTTGAGAATATTACCATTTTCACTGCCACATTCTTACTAGCAGCAGGAGTGGGAGAATTTCTTTTCTCATTCTCCTTAGGATTATATTTAAATACTGCCAACTTAATATGTTCCCCCCTGAATCTGGTTTCTTTAATTTCTGGCAAGATTAATTTTTAAAACATGTTTGCTCACTGACCTGTTTTATAATCATCTTTCCCTTTACTCTTTTATCTATGCCAAAGGGCATAAAACTAGTTTTCTCCAAGACTTGAGTTTGAACCCAGGACTGTCTGATCTCAGGCAAGTCACACCCCCTCTTTGGATCTCCGTTTTCTCCTCTATAAACCCCAAATATCTGTGAATTTTAAATAATTTAAATTAATTAAGACTTATTCTTTTTTTTTTTTAATGTTTTATTTATTTATTCATGAAAGTCAGAGACAGAGAGAGGCAGAGGCAGAGGGAGAAGCAGGCTCCCTGCCTAGCAGGGAGACCGATGCGGGACTCGATCCCAGGAACCTAGGATCATGACTTGAGCCGAAGGCAGACGCTTAACCATCTGAGCCACCCAGGCGCCCCAAGACTTATTCTTGAAAACACAGCAGGCACACAAAATATAATGCTGATCAATAATATTGTTGCTGCTAACCCATTACCACCTTGACTACAGAGAACATTAAATAGCAATGGTAACATAAACCCCAAATAAAACTAAGAAAAACAAAACCACAAGGACCAATCCTCATATTTTTAATAAACATACAAGAGTGTCTGCACATTTGACGCACACCAAAGCCTCCAGATTAAAGGGCAGCTTCTTCTCCTCTAAGAAGTCAGTACATTTATGGAGCTGTAGAGCCACAAGAACCTGATCCAGGGTTTGAACGTCTGCATTACCCACCAAGATCCAAATCGTAGCCAATCCTCATTCTCACCCTTAGCTCTAGACAACTACTAACATACTTTTGGACCCTGTAGTTTTGCCCTTTGTGCAAGTATCATATAAATGAAATATGGCTATTTTCACGGTATGTTATTGAGATTCATCCACACTACAGCATGTATGAGAACTTCATTCTTTTTACTGCCGAATAATATTCCATCATATGGCTATCCACATTTCCAATATCCATGTACCAGGTGATGGTCTCGGATTGTTTCCACTTAACTGGCCCTTCTGAGTAACATTCACGGTCGTGTTTGTGTGAAGAGATGGTTTTTTTTTTTTTTTTTAAAGATTTTATTTATTTGACAGACGGAGACAGGGAGAGAGGGAACACAAGCAGGGGGAGTGGGAGAGGGAGAAGCAGGCTTCCCGCGGAGCAGGGAGCCCGATGTGGGGCTCGATCCTGGGACTCCAGGATCATGACCTGAGCCGAAGGCAGTTGCTTAACCAACTGAGCCACCCAGGCGCCCTATGCTTAACTTTTTAAGAAACTGCCAAACTGATTTCCAAAGCACCTAATCCCAAGCAATTCCCACCAGCAATGCATGAAGTTTCCCATTTCTCCACAACTTTGTTCTCACCCGCCCTTTCAACTGTAGCCATTCTAGTGCATGTATAATGGTTATCTCCTGGTTTTACTGTTCATTTCCTGAATGACTAACCATGTTGAGCATCTTATACGCTTATTAGTAATTTGTGTATCTTCTTTGGTGAAATGTTTATTGAAATCCTTTGTCCATTTTTGAATTGGGTACTTTTATTATTGACTTATGAGTTGTTCTTTATATGTATTCTGAATACAAGTCCTTTATCAGCTATATGGTTTGCATATAGTTTCTTCCAGTCTGTGGATTGTCTTTTCATGTTCCTAATGGTGTCTTTTGAAGTAAAATATTTTTAATTTTGATGAAGTCCCATTTATCAAGTCTTTTATGGATCATGCTTTTGGTGTATCTATGAACTCTGTCTAACCAAAGGCCACGAGGATCTTCTCTTACTTTTTCTAACAGTTACATAGTTTTAGTTCGTATTTTTTTTTTTTAAAGATTTTATTTAGGGACGCCTGGGTGGCTCAGTCGGTTAAGCGTCTGCCTTTGGCTCAGGTCATGATCCCAGGGTCCTGGGATCGAGTCCCGCATCGGGCTCCCTGCTCCGCGGGGAGCCTGCTTCTCCCTCTGCCTCTGTCTGTCTCTCATGAATAAATAAATTAAATCTTTAAAAAAAAAAAGATTTTATTTATTTATTTGAGAGAGAGAGAATGAGAGAGAGCACATGAGAGGGGGGAGGGTCAGAGGGAGAAGCAGACTCCCTGCCGAGCAGGGAGCCCAATGCGGGACTCGATCCAGGGACTCCAGGATCATGACCTGAGCCGAAGGCAGTCGCTTAACCAACTGAGCCACCCAGGCGCCCTAGTTCTTACATTTAAGTCTATGATCCATTTTGAGTTTATTTTTGTGTATGTTAGATAAAGATCTAATCACTTTTTTTTTTCTTTTTGCCATATGAATTTCCAACTTTCCCAGAACATTTATTGGAAAGACTATCTTGGGGGGGGGGGCCACCGGGGTGGCTCAGTTGTTAAGCTTCTGCCTTCGGCTCAGGTCGTGATCCCAGGGTCCTGGGATCAAGCCCCGTATCGGGCTCCTCGCTCCGTGGGAGGCCTGCTTCTCCTTCTCCCACTCCCCCTGCTTGTGTTCCCTCTCTCACTGTGTGTCTCTCTCTGTCAAATGAATAAATAAAATCTTTAAAAAAAAAATTAGGGATGCCTGGGTGGCTCAGTCGGTTAAGCGTCTGCCTTCAGCTCAGGTCATGATCCTGGGGTCCTGGGATCGAGTCCCGCATCGGGCTCCCTGCTCCGCGGGGAGCCTGCTTCTCCCTCTGCTTCTGCCTCTCTATCTCTCATGAATAAATAAATAAAATCTTTTAAAAATAAATAAATAAATAAATAAAAAATAGAAGTGTCCCCTTTAAAAAAAAAGAAAAGAAAAGACTATCTTGGGGGGTGCCTGGGTGGCTCAGTTGGTTAAGCATCTGCCTTCAGCTCAGGTCATGATCCCAGGGTCCTGGGATTGAGCCCTGCATCAGCCTTCCTGCTCAGTGGGCAACCTGCTTCTCCCTCTCCCTCTGACCTCCCACGCCCTACTCATGCGCGCTCTCTCTCTTAGATAGACAGACAGAAAGAGAGAGAAGGCGAGAAAGAGAAAAGAAAGAAAGAAAGAAAGAAAGAAAGAAAGAAAGAAAGAAAGAAAGAAAGAAAGAAAGAAAGAAAGAAAGAAAAAAGGAAAGGAAGAAAGGAAGAAAGAAAGAAAGAAAGAAGTGACTATCTTGGGGTACCTGGTTGGCTCAGGTGATGGAGTGTGCGACTCTTAATCTTGGGGTTGTGAGTTCGGGCTCCAGACGGGTGTAGAGATACTTTAACATCTTAAAGAAAAGACTATCATTTCTCCCACCGAAATGCCTTGCACAGTGTCAGAAACCAGTTCACCACAGGGGCGCCTGGGTGGCTCAGATGGTTAAGCGTCTGACTTCAGCTCAGGTCATGATCCCAGGGTCCTGGTATCGAGCCCCACATCAGGCTCCTGGCTCAGCGGGGAGCCTGCTTCTCCCTCTCCCTCTGCCTCTCTCCCTGTTCATGCGCTCTCTCTCTACCTCTGTGTCTCAAATGAATAAAATCTTAAAAAAAAAAAAAATCAGTTCACCATAAATGTAAAGGTTTATTTCTGAACGCTCAATTATGTTCCATTTTTCAATATGTCTGTCCATGTGCCGATACCAAACTGTCCTAATTGCTTTAGCTTTATAGTATTTTTTTTTTTCTAGTAGGCTCCATGTTCAGCATGAAGCCCAGCGTGGGATGTGAACTCATGACCCGGAGATCAAGACCTGAGCTGAGATCAAGAGTCAGATGGTCAGCTGACTGAGCCACCCAGATGCCCATGGTCATAATCGTTTTTATATGTTGCTAGATTTGGCTTCCTAATATTTGGCTGAAGATTTTTGTGTTTACATTCATGAAAGGTATCTGGCTGTAGTTTTATTTTTTTGTGATATCTTTGGCTTTGGTACCATGGCAATACTGGCCTCAAAGAATCAGTTAGGAAGCATTTCCTCCCCCTTTATTTTCTGGAAATGTTTGTGAAGGTTTGGTATTAGTTCTTTATGTTTGACAGAATTTACCAGTGAAGCCAAGATGATCTCGGCTTTTCTTCATGGCAAGATTTGTAATTACTAGGGCGCCTGGCTGGCTCAGTTGGTGGAACATGTGACTCTTGATCTCAGGATCAGGAGTTCCAGCCCCACGTTGGGTGCAGAGCTTACTTTAAAAAAGATTTGTAATTACTAATGTCTTTACTTGTTATATGCCCATTCAGATTTTTCATTCTTTTTAAATCAGTTTTGGTGGACTCTGTCCGTTTCTAGGACTGTGTCATTTCACCTAAGCTGTCTAATTTATTGGCATAAAGTTATTCATCATACCGGGGCACCTGGGTGGCTCAGTCGTTAAGCGTCTGCCTTCGGCTCAGGTCATGATCCCAGGGTCCTGGGATCGAGCCCCGCATCGGGCTCTCTGCTCGGCCGGGAGCGTGCTTCTCCCTCTCTCACTCCCCCTGCTTGTGTTCCCTCTCTGTCTCTCTCTCTCTGTCAAATACATAAAATAAAATCTTAAAAAAAAAAGTTATTCATCATACCTATTTCATTTCTGTAAGATCAATACTCATGTCCCCTCTTTCATGCTTGATTTTTGTAATTTGTATCTTCTCTGTTTTTCTCAGTCTAGCCACAGGTTTGTCAATTTTGTTGATCTTTCCAATTAATCAGCTTTTGGTTTTATTGATATTCTCTACTATTTTTCTGTTTTTACTCCATTGACTTCCACTCTGATCTTTATTTCCTTCCATTTGTTTGCTTTTTTAGTTTGTTTTTCACTCTCTGGATTCTTAAGGTGAAAGCTTAATTTTTGATTTGAAATCTTTCTCCTTTTCTAATTTAGACATTTAAAGCTATAAATTTCCCTCTTAGTACAGTTTGGCTGCATCATATGAATTTTAATATGTTGTGTTTTCTATTTTTAATTCAGTTCAAAATATGTTCTGACTTTTCCTTGTGATCTCTTCTTTGACCCACATTTAGAAAACTAGTTTAATTTCTTATGTATTGTACATGGAGACAAAGAGGGGAGTCAAGAGGGCGCCTGGGTGGCTCAGTTGGTTGGGCGACTGCCTTCGGCTCGGGTCATGATCCTGGAGTCCCGGGATGGAGTCCCACGTCAGGCTCCCTGCTCAGCAGGGAGTCTGCCTCTCTCTCTGACCCTCCCCCCTCTCATTCTCTCTCTCAAATAAATAAATAAAATCTTAAAAAAAAAAAAGAGGGGAGTCAAGGGGGATTCCAAAATTTTTGACTGGAGCAACTAAAAGGAGGAAAGTGCTGTTGGAGACAGGGAGGAGCGCAAGGGCAGTGGATGTAGGGTGAGAGCAGGAGTTCAGTCCTGGACATCTGAGGTGGAGATTCTCCTGCAACAGTCATGTGGAGATGCAGCAAGGCAACTGGGTACACAAATACTGAGTCTGGGGAGCAGTCCAGGCTGGTGATACAAAATTTAGAAATCTTCAGGGCATGTGTGGTATTTGAAGTCAAAGGACTGAATTACCAAAGGTGTGAATGTCGATAAAGAAGAGGAAGTCTCCGTGAGTAAAGTCAGAGGCAGTTTCATGAAGGAGCTTCTTGTTAAGTTAGGTATGTTAGGATATTTGTAATTTGATCTAGCAAGGACAGAGCCAATTTAAGCATTCTATAAGCCATGGATGTGAAATAAATGTTATCACATGATAACATGTCATATCTGTGACTAATGGAGGCGTTAAAGAGAAGAAAATGATATTAAGAGACCAGATCTCCACATAAACAGACATTTTACAATATGTATATATCAATGTCAGGCTTACTGTATATATGTCTACTAAAATTATAACATCCTTAAATTGTCCATGTTACTGAAACAAGATCCTTACCCCCACACACCTATTTTTTTCTTCTACCCATATGCCTTTCTACCAATATCAGTCATTGAACATATATCTCTTCTGAAAATTGTGAAATCAAAGAAGCAAAATTGTTGCTCTTTGCCACATCTACTGTGAGAATGAAGACCATGCTCAGTAATCAGACTGTCGACATTCCAGAAAATGTCAACATCAGTCTGAAAGGATGCATGCACTGTTAGAGTGAAGGGCCCCAGAGGAACCCTGCAGAGGGACTTCAATCACATCAATGTAGAACTCAGTCTCCTTGGAAAGAAGAGGAGGCTCTGAGTTGACAAATGGCAGGAAACAGAAAAGAACTGGCTACTGTCCGCACTATCTACAGTCATGTACAGAACATGATCAAGGCGTTAGACTGGGTTTCCACTACCAGATGAGGTCCATGTATGTTCACTTTCCCATCAACACTGTTATTCAGGAGAATGGTTCTCTTCTTGAAATCCAAAATTTCTTGGGTGAAAAATACATCCGTAGGATTCAGCAGAGTTCTAGTGTTGCGTGTTCAGTATCTCAATCCCAAAAAGAGGAGTTAATTTTTTTTTTTAAGATTTATTTATTTTTAGAGCGAGAGAGAGAGCATTGGGTGGGGGGACAAAGGAAGACGGAAAGGGAGAATCTTGAGCAGACTCCCTCCTAAGCACAGAGTCTGGCGTTGGGCTCGACCCCATGACCCTGAGATCATGACCTGAGCTGAAATCAAGAGTTGGACACTTAACCAACTGAGCCACCCAGGTGCCCTGAAAGATGAGTCAATTCTTGAAGGAAATGACATTCAACTTGTATCAAACTCAGCTGCTTCAATTCAGCAAGCCACAACAGTTAAAAACAAGGATATCACAAAATTTTTGGATGTTTTTCTGATAAAGGAACAGATCAGCAGGCTGATGAATAAGACCTAAGTTGTCCAGCTACAGAAACAGCAAAATGCCAGATGATTTTTCAGACTTATTTGTGATATTTTATTTTATTTTATTTATTTTTTTTATTTGTGATATTTTAAAGATGCAATAAAAGCTGTATTGATTTGGGGCTTTCTCTCAAACCAATAATCCTTTCCAACTATTTGGCAACTATATCATTTAGAAGTTTAAAAAAAAAAGGCAGCAAAATTGTTATCCCTCCAACCAGACAGCCACATGACAAAACAAAAGATAGTATGTGTATTCCAAAGCAAGTGTCTGACTCTGCTTACCATGTAAGTCTGTGAGGGTTTACAACACTCCATTCCTTCAAACTTTTTTTGTTGAAGAAGCAAAAGAAAGATATAATGCTAAAGAAAAATGGGTCAAGTGAGGGAAATTGTTTTCCAACTGAGATTTGAGATTGAATAGGAAATGGGTGAATTAGACTGAAGAAAGACAGTTATCGGCCATCTGTACGCAGCTCTTCTATATCAAAGGCAGCTTACTTCCAGCTTAACCCATTAACTAAAGCATTCTAGTTTCAAGGTGACATAGAATTTTACAGAAATGTCTTCCCACTTTTAATAATTTGGATCGAAACTAGAATCCCTTTAAATAGGCTTAAAATTGGGCACCTGGGGGCGCCTGGGTGGCTCAGTTGGTTAAGCGACTGCCTTCGGCTCAGGTCATGATCCTGGAGTCCCAGGATCGAGTCCCGCATTGGGCTCCCTGCTTGGCAGGGAGTCTGCTTCTCCCTCTGACCCTCCTCCCTCTCATGCTCTCTGTCTCTCATTCTCTCTGTCTCAAATAAATAAATAAAATCTTAAAAAAAAAAAAAAAAAAAATTGGGCACCTGGGTGGCTCAGTCGTTAAGCATCTGCCTTCGGCTCGGGTCATGATCCCAGAGTCCTGGGATCGAGTCCCACATCGGGCTCCCTGCTCGGCGGGAAGCCTGCTTCTCCCTCTCCCACTCCCCCTGCTTGTGTTCCTGTTCTCGCTATCTCTCTCTCTGTCAAATAAATAAAATCTTAAAAAAAAAATAGGCTTAAAATTTTCAGTAATGTTAATTTTCAAATAATCCTTCAAGAAAAACCTGCTGCTGTGGCAGAAAAAAAAAAAAATCCATGAGATCTCTGTTTGTCTTAAAGACACACTCCTTGCCTAGCTGCATTCTAGATGCCAAAGTGAGAAATCAGAGAGAAAAGAAATTCACCATCATGGGCGCCTGGGTGGCTCAGTTGGTTAAGTGACTGCCTTCGGCTCAGGTCATGATCCTGGAGTCCCTGGATCGAGTCCCGCATCGGGCTCCTTGCTACTCGGGGAGCCTGCTTCTCCTTCTGCCTGCCACTCCCCCTGCTTGTGCTTGCTCTGTCTCTCTCTCCCTCTCTCTCTGACAAATAAATAAAATCTTTTTAAAAAATGAAATTATATGGGCGCCTGGGTGGCTCAGTTGGTTAAGCGACTGCCTTTGGCTCAGGTCATGATCCTGGAGTCCCAGGATCGAGTCCCGCATCGGGCTCCCTGCTCCGCAGGGAGTCTGCTTCTCCCTCTGCCCCTCCCCCCTCTCATGTGCTCTCTCTCATTCTCTCTCTCAAATAAATAAATAAAATCTTTTAAAAAAATGAAATTATATATATTAAAAAAACTATAGCTATTATGAAATTTGGAATCCTTTCTCCAGCTGTGAATTTATATATCTTCAGAGCAAACAGGCTTAGCAATACAACAGTGCACTGAAATGAAAGAAAGCAGACTGTTCACCCTATTGCCCCAAACCAGGCCTTACTATCATTTCTGAAGTGCAGTCTGAGGACAGAAAATGTAAAATAAAATGAAAAAATTAAAAGAGCAAATGAAAAAATGGGGGAAAGGTTATGGGAAAAACAAATGAAAGATAAAAAAAACTTCTGAGTGATCCTAAAGGCTGAATTCTGAAATTAATGTCCACTAATTTGAGATTTAGTTAGAAAAAAATCACAACTTAAAGAGAAAAACCCATTAAAAAAAAAAAAAGATTTTATTTATTTATTTGAGCAAGAGAACATGAGTGGGGTGAGGCACAGAGGGAGAAGCAGACTCCCTGCTGACTCCAGGGACTCTGGGATCATGACCTGAGCTGCAGGCAGATGCTTAACTGACTGAGCCACCCAAGTGCCCCCAAAAAACCATTTTCTTGGGCCATCAGAACTACACAATCAAAATTCTGCTATTGAAAGACAGAGGAGCACCTGTATGGCTCAGTTGGTTAAATGTCTGCCTTCAGCTCAGGTCATGATCCCAGGGTCCTGGGATCAAGCCCGACGTCAGGCTCCATCAGGGACATCAGGCTCCGTCAGGCTCCGTCAGGCTCCGTCAGGCTCCCTGCTCAGCAGGGAGTCTGCTTCTCCTTCTCCCTGCCCACCCCCATGCTCACTCTCTCACTCTCAAATAAATGAATAAATAAAATCTTAAAAAAAAAAAGATAAATAGGCAAGTATGTAACCTAATTAAATAACCACATCTAATAATTTTGCTAGAGTATTTAAATTAGGAATCAACATAAACTGATTTCAAGAAAAAGAATTTTGACAACATCCTTTTAAAATCTGATTTCCAGAGTCTGTCTGATAGAGAATAAAATGATATGTTTACTATATACTAACCAAACATTCTGGATTGGCCAGAATGATTCCATTAGTTATAATACTCATTCTTCCAGTGGGCTAGTATCTGAAGATAGTTACCAGATCTGTAAAAGGCAAACCAAGAATTATTTTGTAATTTGTTTATCATACCAAAATTTCAAATGTCCATATGAAATGTTACATTATTTCTTCGTAATTCGGTTGGTGGCACTTCCTGGCAGAGCCCAGGGGCCCCAGGGAGAAGGAAGAGACCACTGCTCTGGGTGCCCACAGAAAACACAGTGCAAGGGTACCACTGAGGACTGTGGAGATGGCCTCACACCTGCAGATGTGTCCCCACATGCCGGGCTGACTAGCTGAAAATATGGTCAGGCGGTTACTGTCCTAAAAAGACTAAAAACAGAAGGAAAGTATTCATTTCTCAGCCTCTTCTCTCCCCCTACTCTCATTTGTGAAAACAACATCTCTGAAGAAAGATATGATTCAAAACAAAACTGAAAATGTTATCTTAGTATCCATAAAATACTGTAGATATTATAAAGATGGACATATTATTATCCCTGCTACCAAGTAACTCAAAATCTAAGAGAGAAATGATGATGATAATGAAGGTTTCTTTGCAAAGCAGGAATCTGTAAAGAGCTTTGCTGGGGTTTTGAGTCTGAAATGAACAGGGTGAATGACTCATGCTCACCAGTTAAACACAAAACCATAATATATACGAAAGTGCAACTGTGGCTAAGATTCTTACTCATCACCTGACTATAGTAAATAAATAATATTCTTGTCTGTTTTAAAGCCCCCCCCCAAAAAAGCTTCCCCATCGTACTCTGTAAGAGTAAAAAAAAAAAAAGTCCATTTTATTGTTTTGTTTTCTTTGTTAAAAAAAAGAATCCACGATTGGGATGCCTGAGTGGCTCAGTCGGTTAAGCGTCTGCCTTCTGCTCAGGTCATGATCCCAGGGTCCTGGGATCGGGTCCCATGTCGGGCTCCTTGCTCAGTGGGGAGTGTGCTTCTCCCTCTGCCTGCCGCTCCCTCTGCTTGTGAGCTCTCTCTCTCTCTCTCTAACAAATAAGTAAATAAAATCTTTAAAAAAAAAAAAAGAATCCATGATCATTTAGGTTTAAGGATGCTATTACATTTATCTAGCCTTTAAAAAGTTCTAGTAACTTCAACACAGCCTAACTAACACTGCTGTTTATGTTATAATTTGATCTGTTATGTTATAATCTGTTACATCATAATCTGATCTTACATTTCCTGGGAATATTGAAGATTTGTTTTCTCTCTTTTCTGTCAATATTCCATATCCATAAAGTTTACAATATATCTAGTACTGTTATATAAAGTCTGAGTTAAGATATTTTTATGGGTATGGTACTAAGAAAATTCGATTTCGTTGACAGTATTCACCATAATTAACAGCAGAACCCTATTATTACATGGCTCATTACATACTGGGACTTATGCTGTGAGTCAAATCTCTATCCCAGAACCTCAAACAATAAACTCTCCTAAAACTGCTATCTTATGTGTCATCTTTCCCCAATCAGCATTCTAAAAGGATGCACTCTACATATTTTACCAACTATTTTAACATTAGCTTCTTTATTTACTTGAAGCCTCTCTAGAACTTCCAGGACGTGCAGCAAGCACTACAAGTCTTACCCTTAAGAACTCATTGCTTCCAACAGCCCACACCAGTCATTCTGTATGGTTTTGTCCTGCTGATTCTTTGTAACACCTTTTCAGTTGGATCCTACCATTAAGCTTGTCCAAGCCTGCATCACCTTACACAGACAACTACAATAGCCATGGTCTTCACACTTCCAATTTCCCCTCTAACCACCTGCTATATTTCAGCTCAAAAGAAGTTTCTAATCTATCACTTGGTTCATGTCATACCCATCAACAACCACTGATGCAGCCAAAGAATGGAGGTTCTACCCACATAGCTCCTTCTAAGACTCACTGCCAACACAAAACTTCCATTTACAGCTAGGCCTTAGTGTTCACTTATTCGATAAAAATATTGAGTCCCAGGAGTGCCTGGGTGGCTCAGTTGGTTAAGTGACTGACCCACTCTTGATTTTAGCTCAGGTCTTGATCTCAGGGTTGTGGGTTCAAGCCCCACACTGGCCTCCATGCTGGGCGTGGAGTCTACTTAAAAAAACAAAAACCAAACAAACAAACAAAAAACCAATGAGTCCCGGCTGCTATATTAGTCACTTTCCAAAATGTTCCCCTATGTAGCCAAATTCTTTTTCTTTTTTTTTTTTTTAAAGATTTTATTTATTTATTTGAGACAGAGAGAATGAGAGAGACAGAGAGCACACGAGAGGGGGGAGGGTCAGAGGGAGAAGCAGGCTCCCTGCCGAGCAGGGAGCCCGACGCGGGACTCGATCCCGGGACTCCAGGATCATGACCTGAGCCGAAGGCAGTCGCCTAACCAACTGAGCCACCCAGGCGCCCCAATGTAGCCAAATTCTATCAACTTTCCAGGACCTGTTTCCAGTGAAGTCTTGCCTGACCACGGTGACCCCTGGGTCTTCTCCCTCTTCTGAATGATCAGGCACTCTATTTCTGCATTCTCAAAGTTGATTCCACTGAGGGGCGCCTGGGTGGCTCAGTTGGTTAAGCGACTGCCTTCGGCTCAGGTCATGATCCTGGAGTCCCAGGATTGAGTCCCGCATCGGGCTCCCTGCTCAGCGGGGAGTCTGCTTCTCCCTCTGATCCTCCCCCCCTCTCATGTGCTCTCTCTCTCAAATAAATAAATAAAATCTTTAAAAAAAAAAAAAGTTGATTCCACTGAATCAAAAGGTAGTATAAAGTGAAAACAATGTTTGGTCGTCACACACATTTGGGGAAAATTGGGCTGATAAAGGTAAACATATTTTTTTTCTGCTGGACTTCTCTGAGCATCCAGTATGTTAACATGCATCTTCAAGAGGGCAGACATGGTATATAACTATATAATTATATACTACCATAAGTTTTTGTTAACTTAAGGAAGTTTCACAACATTTAATTGCTATTTCAGTTTTTGTTTTGTTTTTTTGTTTGGTGCCAGCCTCTCTCATTAGTCAGACAACTCTAGGAGGGCAGGGAGCCACTGATCCTCAATGTGGCCACTGCGCAGAGAAGGCATTAACTTTTGGTGGAGTAGAGCAGAAATGATGTGACCAGGCTTGGGGTTTAGAAGGCAGTGCAGGGGGATGATAAAGAACTCCGATTCCGGCATCATAGGACCTAAAAATAGTATTAAGTCTCTGACTGTGGGTAAATTATTCAACCTCTGTGGGGTTTAGCTTCCCCATCTAGAGAATGTACACAGCGACAGGAGCTACCTTACAAGTGGATGCTGAGGAATGGTTTACACACACAAAGTGCCCAGGAAGCATTCAGTTAATATTAGCAGATGGACTGGTAGGATACAGACCAGAAGAGAGACTAATTAAAAAGCTATTCAAATAATCCAAGCTATTTATCCATGAGTGAGGGCTTTGAAGTGGACTGAGTCTAAATTCTGGCTTTACTTCCTATAGGCTGTAGGATCGTGCAGAAATTACTTCCTTCTCTGCCCTCCTAAATTCCGGGTCTGTACATCGGGAACAATAAAAGCAACCATTTTTCAGGTGTGCTGTGTTGTGTTGTGAAGATATAATAAGATAATACTCATGTCCTTTGTACACTATCACACAGTAAGTGCTCAATTATTAGTTGTACCTGTTTGAAGATTATTTTTAAGTAGAGGTCTGATGACCCGAGAGCATGCTTTCTAACTGCCCCACCATCCCCATCCCCAATTCTCAATTGTCCCCAGAGACTCAAACATCCTTCCTTCCACAGAGCCACCACCTTCCTCCCCCACCTCATCTCCTGGCCCAAAACCCTTCTTTAAAACATCAGCCTACTGAAGAACAAAGCCGATTAAATTCCTTTCCTACACACTCTTTCCCCTCCCCTTGTGCATTGCCCACTTCATATACAGTGTGAGAAAACAAAATGTAATCAAAGGAGTAATTCCCCACCCCACCCCTTGTAATTTCTGAACAACTCTGTTAACATCTTTCCACAGCACAGGTGGATGGAAAGGTGGTACACTGTACCAACACTACCATTTCCCAATTGCAGATCTTAACTTTAACTCCCAGTTGCTATTTTAACTCAGATTTCCCCCACTTATTAAAAGAGTAATTAAAAAGAAATTATCTTTGGGAATAAAAAGTAAACAATACCTTTGCCAGGCTCAACTCAAGCAGGTGATTTTAGTTGTGAGAGATACTATTCTTAATGAGCTGGGACTGTACACATAAAATGAATCCAACAAAGCGCATATTCCCCTGAACCACCTTGGCTCTAGCCAGTCTGCACCTTAGTAAGAGACTCAACTACCGACAGGTGTGATCCCCCTGCTGAGAATAATTTGACTTGATATTGTGATACTGCTGGTTTGCAGTTCAGGCCTTCACAGGAAGGGCATTATGAAGACATAATAGAGTATTAATTTCTAAAATGTTCCAAAGAAGGAAAACAGAGAGCGTCTTTAAAGAAAAAAAGGAAAATTAAAAAAAAGAGCTGTTCAGGTGTTTGTATTCTAGAGGATCACGGGGGACCTTGTGGATTTATACAAACAGACGTTGGTCACAGAAAATGCTGTAACCTTATAATGACGACGAATTGATCTATTTGCACACTCTTTCATTCTCATAGTTTTGCACAAAGAATTTTTTTAATGAGGAAGGAAAGTGGGAACTGAGCCACAACAGACCAATCCCTCCTACCAGCTCTCTGGAAGACAGATTCCAGATGATTCTTTGGGCCCTGGGTGCTGTGACCCAGTGGCCCAGTGATCTTATGTGTCTTCAGGCAGGCTGTTCTCCAACAGGAAAGGAGTGTTGTGACAAAGAGGCAAAGAAGGAAAGGGAGACCGCAGGACAAACAACTCCTACTTCCTTGAGCAAATATTTAAATACACTGGCCTGGAAGACACGTATCTTAGAAGGTATATTCTTGCCCATCCTTATTCATTACTGTATCTTAGAAAACCAAAGTCCCATTGCATAGCTGGAACTCAAAGAGCCACATGGAATATTAAGAGTTCAAAACAGCAGTGAACACTGCTTTCCCAAGGCCATTCCTTCTGCTGTGGTTGCAGCCAGGAGGGCTCAGGAGGGCGCGAACAACTATCTGTGCTTCAGCAGTGATGTTTTATGGCTGGGTGCCCAGATTGTCTAGCTCCGCACACAGCTCTATAGCCTTTGGAGGGCTACAGGGGAAGAATGCATTCTTAACAAACAGCTCTTCATCCCTGCAACAGCTTCTTCATTCTCTGAAAGCATCTACGGCCAAGAAAAGAATTCATTTTTAGTAAAACTCTAAAAATGGCACAAAGGGTATGAATTTTCACCATGTTTTTAATATACAAAACCTCATCAGATCCCAGTTGGAGAATTAAAGAACATGTATTTTACTTTTCATTAAATAAGTGATAGTTCAAACGCATGCTCTGCACAATAGGAAACTTACAGGATTATTTTAAGCAAGTTATTCAAACAAGTTCACTGGGAAAGGATTACACATTTCTTGGTTTCAACATCACACATACAATCTCTACACAAGGTTATAGCTATTTCTGACAAGTAATCTTTATATTTGTAGGTAATTATATTCTTGAAAAGTCATGTATAAGCTGAATGTTTATAATTGAGGACATCTTTACTGCACTGAAATCTATTTAAAGAAAGCTTACTGTATGTTATTTTGCAAATTAAGAATGCTCTCCTCATGAGTGCACAATTATTTAAAAGCTAATTTGTAAAAATTTAGATATTCATGATTAGACTGGCTTAATGCAAGAAAATCTGTAAAAATCTACCTAAAAAAAAAGGTCAGTTTTCATTTGCTATTCTGTTCTCTCTACTTAAATCTATGACATCTTCAAACAAAATTAAGATGCTGTCTTAACTAAGCAAATAAAATCCACTCATCATACGAAACAGACCGCAGCACCAATACTCCTTCAAAAGATTTCCTTACAGCTCATCTAAAACATCAGAAGACCCTCTGAAATAAAGCTAGCGTGAAAGGTAAAAAGCCATTTGTCTCAAAATCACCAGTAAGAAGCCATAACAATTTCAAAGAAACCAAAAACAAAACATACACGCACACGCGCGAACACACACACACACACACACACACACACACCAAAGTTGCCTGGCTCTTCTCCACTTACTTCGACTTTCTAGGCACTCTCTGCTAAAGGCTCCACCTCCTGCTCCCCCAACCCATCCTTCTCCCGGTTCTAAGACCTTCTATAAATCTGTTCCTCCTTACTTCTCCATTTCTCATGTTCCCCCACCCCTACGCCTGGGACTTCAGTTGCTCTGGCTAGATAATCTCTGTTTGCTGCATCCCCAAATCTTAATGATCTCATATGTTGTTCTGATATGGGAAACAGCCTCAGTGTTGACGATCTATTTTCTTCCTTATAAAATCTTCTCAAATAGCAACCTTTGCACAATAAACCCTGACTGAGTGCTAAAGAGTCGTCTACAACATACGCATGCCATCTCATGGATCTAATTCTTACTGGGGAAGGCCAAAAAGACCCATGAATAGTCCTTAAAATGGCTCTTAAGCCTTAAAATGTTAAGTTGTTAGAAAAATTCTATGATGCCGAAGATATTCTATATACTCAAATAATGGATAAATAAACTAACTTCCACTAGTACCCCCCCCCTTTTTTTTAAATTTAAGATTAGCATCACTTTGAGTGTAGCAAGAGTAAGTTTATACTCAGGCCCTTCTCGCCCCCACTTGGAGTTGGGGCAGTCATGCAGACACTCCGTCTGCAGCCAGTACTGTAGGAATTCTATCTTCCATTTCTTTCCAACTGAAAGCTCTCTTCACTAAGGAAAAAGGCATGCCCCACTCCAGCCCTGACCTCCTCCTCCCCAGCTTGGTTTTGGAAGTGAGCCAGATGACAGCATTTGGAAAAGCACAAATTTATCTCAGTAAAGCCGGCTGTTTAACAAAAAGGTAGCGGTGAGAAATACTGTAATTTTAGAGTATATCCCCCCCCATTACTTACTTCTGTTTTAATCCCTGAGGGTCCAATGAAACAACGCACCCTACTTTCCCTCATAATCAGCCCTCTAATGCAACTATGTGTTCCAAAACTCCTGAGCCAACTAAGCATAAATATAAACCTGCTACAAAATAATCTTTGTCAAAGTGTTAAAACATATGCCACTTGAAAAAGAACAACAACAATAAACATTGTAAGAAGGAAAACCAAAGTCAACATTTACATGTACCCCAGGTTACTACGAAAATATTTAAATGCCAGAATCCAAAATGAAATAGTGAGGATTAAGCCTTATGACAGCCTCGGTGTCAACCTGATTTAATTTAATAGCTTAAGAGTAAAACAGAGGTACCTGTCAGTAAGGTCTTTGGTTTGGACAAGAAACATGGAAGACTTAGGATCAGTCTTTTAAAACTAGATCCTCATAATAAAATCAAGTCTCTCTCTCTGTATTTAATATATATATAAAACATCTGGGATCCCCAGATCCATTCTCCTGCTTAAAGAAGTGCTAGCTTGAAGAAATCACTGTGTCACCATAAGTCAAATTTAACTTAACCAATACTTTTACTGTTACCATTTTCTGAGCTATCAATTTCTCATGACCCAAGGTGTGAAAGACAAACGGATTCTGAGAAACTATTCTTAGGAAAATATAAATATTAAAAACTTTCTGTAGAAAAAGCAAACTTTCAGGATAGGTAAGTAAACTATCAGCTATTCAGACCATTACTATCTTCTGTAAAGAGTGATAATAAAATTAGCTTGGATAATGTAACTGGGCTAGTCATTTCTTAAAATCTCATTTACCAGCATTTCCCCCAACCAAGCATCCTAGGAGTGCCACACTGAAAGGTGTTCAAAGACCTTCACCATCTCTGTGGTTCGGGAATAATGTGAATTCCTCCAAGGTGCCCTCAGCCAACCAGGTTCATCTGGCCCGGGGCTAAGTTTTATCTTCTACTCTCTCTCACTGCACAGAAGGAAGTCTGGAATCTATGCACATGACTGTCGACACCCGTAACACATTTCAAGCTGGCCCCCACTGTCCGCTGAGATCACTCAAGCCCCACTTCCAGGGTCTCCACTCATCCTCATAGTTACTCAATTCTAAACGTAGGAAGTAAGCTGCATAAAATAAGCCTTCGGCGGGTCAAATTCCGTTCAGGCTCGTAGCAATCTCTACACAGTGATCATCATAATCTGACCTCCTATACCGACCGCAGCGCAGCGACGAGCACACCCGGTACAGGAGGAAACCCGACCGTCGGCAACACAATGGCTTAAACCAGCCAGATGCTTCCAACTTGCAACTCCTTCAAGACGCTCGAGTTGGACATCCACAGAGCACCATTTTGAGCTCAGAATCTGCAGTTCATGCCTAGACATAACCGAGCAGACAACTCAAATGGAGGTTTAATCTGACGGAGGCCAAGAGACAATTCCACGCATTCTGTACAGGATCCCTGACACCGTCGAGGGCCTTGAAATGCAAAAGGTGCAGCCGGGATCTGCGGCTCCTCCTGCCCCGCCCCCCGCGGCGCCGATCCTGCGTCCTCGGTGAGATTCCCAAAGCTCCGCGTAACCGGCAGACGAACGGTCTCTCCGCCCGGTTAACACGCAGGGAACCCCCGTATTCGCGCCGGCAGGTCTTCACAGCCACGGGTCAACTGATTAAACGTCCTGCACAAGGTGCAGGGGCAAAGGAGGCGCCGCTCAAGCAGAGTGGCACGGAGGCGCTCGGGTGACGTGCCGGGCTGGCAGGGCAGCGGTGGCGCGGCTCCTTTTCCTCGTGCGCATGGCTCCGCAGCCTGCAACCCCGCCAGCAGCCCACCCGACTCCCGACCCGCAGAGGGCCGAGGGGCGCCCTCCCCCTCCCCCAAATCACGCCCAGGGCTCGCTCCTCCCCCAGACAACGGCACGGGAGGCCCCACACCGACAACGCTTCGGGTCCGTGCGGGCCGTCGGAAATGCAGAGCCCGCGGGTGACTGTCCGGGAGGAGCCCGGCTCCAACTACCCCACGAGCCTAAAGCACACACGTCTGGCGTGTGGCCGCCCCGCCCGCCGCGACCCCGCGGGCTCCCCCCACTCGGCGCTCTGCAGACCTCTCTCCCCGCGCGCACGCACCGCCGGCCCCGCGCCGCCGGCGGCTCCTCCCGCCGCCCCGCGCCGCGCATCCCTTCCCGCCCGGACCCGCCAAGCCCTCGCGCCGCGGGCCCGGCCGAACAAAGGCGGCGCCGCCAGCTCGGCCAGCTGCGGCGGCTCGGAGGCCCGGCCCGCGCTCACCTGGGCTCCGTCCCCGGCGGCGGCGGCGGCTCCTCGGCGGGGCTCCGGCGGCGCGGGCCTGGCGGCGACAGCGGCGGCGACGACGACGGCCCGGGCGGCCGCCCCGGGGCCTGCGGAGCGCTCGGGCGGCGGGGGCCCGCTCAGCGCCGGCGCCGCGGGCTCAGGTCCCGGCGCGGGCGGCGGCGCGGGCGGGTGGGCGGCGGCGCGTCCCGGCAGGTCCAGGTCCGGCCCCGGCGACGCCGCGACGCGCCCTCCTCCTCGCACCCGCGAGCGGGACGGCGGCTCCGGCGCGGCCCGGGATCCGAGGTGGCGGCAGCAGCGACGCTCGGCGCTCGGCCGGCTCCGCTCCCTCCGCCTCCGGCTCGGGCGGGCCCGCAGCGGCGGCGGCAGGAGCGCGGCGGGCGCGGGGACGGCCCTGTCAGGGGCGGCGGGGGCGGCCGGAGCGGCGCTCAGGACTGCAGGGCGGCGGGGCCGGCGGCGGCGGCTGCGGCTCCCGGGGCCGTCGCGCTGAGGTGCGGAGCTGCCACCGCGGCCATCTTGTTGCTCTAACTGACAAGAATCCCCCTCCCCCCGCTCCAGCCAGACGGGGCGCTCGCGCCCCCTTCCCCGCCCCGCGTTGGCCTCCAACAGGAAGTCGTCCCGGCCCCTGCCACGTGACTCCACCGTATCTGCATACCGGAGGGCGAGCTGGCCAATCGGCGCTCTGCGCCCGAGCTCCGCCCCCGCGCGCCCCTCCCCGGCCCATTGGTTCGTCCTGGCTAGGCCACACCCCGTCCTTCCCCCTTAATACCCGCTCGCGTTGTCGTTCCGCAGACTGCGCGGGGAGCGCGCCAGGGTGCGAGTGGTTGCGCGCTCCCTCCGCCCGGGTGCGTGCAGGTCTCGGGGGCTCGCGCTCCGCCTGCGGTGCTTGAAGACCCGCGCGACGTTCTTTCCGATCTGTGGGCGCCGTGGCTCGGTGTTAGCGCGCTGGACGGCGGGGGCGCGGACCCGGACCCGGCCCTGCACATCCGCCCGGTTCCCCCCCCGCCCTTCGCCAACACTCTGCGGTGCCCGGGCCCCGGTTTTGCGCGATATTTTCACCCGGCGGCGTCGGCCCTCTGTGCACCAGCGACCGGAGCTCACTCCGGCGCGCGTCCTGCCGGTGCCGTGCACACGCCCTGCACCTCCCCACCGTGCACATACTCGTACACGCGCCGACCCGGGCCCGGGAGCATCCTGCTTGCCGCGCCCGGGCCCGGCCTCCCCTTGCACGCAGCCGATCCCCGGGGAGCGCCTTGCTGCGAGCCAAACAAGCCTCCCTACGAAACAGCCCCCCACCCCCAAAAGCGAACCACCCGCCCCCACCTCGTGGACTCCGTGCGGGGGTTGGAGGGGTGGAGGGGAACCCGGACGCTCCCGCGCTCGGTACCCGGTGGTGGTCCTCCATTCCGCCGCTTCTCTTCGGTATACAGTAGTCATTAACCGTAGGTAGGGGTCAGGAGGGATGTGCAATTTAAAAGTCCCTTTTTAACTTTCAGTACAAGTCATGAGGAAATTTTAAAACCAAAATTTTCTCCATTTTCTTGAAGGGTCGTGGTAGCAGGCCAGCTTTCCCCTTCGTGCGGTGGAAGGAAGCTCAGTGGTGCTCTTTGAAAGTTGTTCGTGTTGGAGGAGGCCATTCCCTGTCTACGTGTCCCCATCTTTTTTTTTTTTTTTTTTAAAGATTTTATTTATTTATTCATGACAGAGAGAGAGAGGCAGAGGGAGAAGCAGGCATCCCACAGAGCAGGGAGCTCGATGCGGGACTCGATCCCAGGACCCTGGTATCATGACCTGAGCCGAAGGCAGACGCTTAACCATCTGAGCCACCCAGGCGCCCCTACGTGTCCCCATCTTGAAGAGCAGATAATGACACACTACTTTCGAAATGCAGTTTTGTTACCGCAAGTGTCATGCTTTGAAAGTCTGTGGATGAAAGAGACACAACAAATTCCCCGCTCTCGTTTCCCTACAGGGTCTCATGAGCTCGGTGCTCTCCTTTCTTCTCACTGCCATGGTTTAAGCCCTCTGGTAGCCAGATTCACAAACCACTCTCTAAAGTCGTCTTCAAATGTCTGTGTTGTGTATTTCCCCTCCCCAAAACCCGTATCACTTAGAAAGATCTGAAGTCAGATTTTATTTACATTAATTCTTGACTGCAGAGAAACCTGCATTTTTTAATTATTATTTCTCAAAGATAGAGGTATTATCACATGTTCCAGGAGGGAGTGCAAAATAGTAACATCTTCAAAATAAGCAGCATCCACTAAGTAGATTGCTAAATCAAGGGAGAAGGAATCCAGGTACTTGGGTAGACCAATCATTGTAATAAACAGAAATTTGGGGGAAATGGAATCAAAGTTACATTATTTAATATTCTTGATGTTAAAATTGTGACTAACCTCTCAACTTTACCTACCTTGTTCTCTTTACTACTCCCCTCCCTACAGCTTAAACTGGGCAAAATAATTGTCTTCTCCTGTTATCTTAGAGCATAAACACTTGGAAGAAAAGTAGCACTATATTGACCATATATTTTTTAAAGATTTTATTTATTTATTTGAACGAAAGAGAGAGTGAGAGGGGGGAGGGTCAGAGGGAGAAGCAGACTCCCTTCTCAGCAGGGAGCCCAATGCAGGACTCCATCCGGGACTCCAGGATCATGACCTGAGCTGAAGGCAGTCACTTAACAAACTAAGCCACCCAGGCACCCTGATCATATTTTCTGAACCAAAAATTAGACTCATGGTTTGGCATGAAGACGTGTGGCAGTAGAAAAAAATATTTAAAATTAAGGTTGACCGAGAAATATTGAGGCATATGATGGCTCTGAGTATGGGGATTGCAGAACACAGTGTCACTCATTCACGGCTGTTTGAACCGATTAAAGAATGAGCAAAGACCCCAAGCAAAGTTGTAAAATGGGGAAGTGCATATTTGGGGTCTTCATCCCCTTATGGGCCCTGTCATTACCATCTCATAGCTAAGATATGAGTTAATAATCTATAATAATGGTCAAAACTGACAGAATCACATTTAAGAGGATTAAATGTTGAATGTAGCTCTTGAGTTAAAAAGTCAGCTAGTTGAGGGCGCCTGGGTGGCTCAGTCATTAAGCGTCTGCCTTCGGCTCAGGGCATGATCCCAGGGTCCTGGGATGGAGTCCCACATTGGGCTCCCTGCTCGGCAGGAAGCCTGCTTCTCCCTCTCCCACTACCCCTGCTTGTGTTCCTGCTCTTGCTCTCTCTCTCTGTCAAATAAATAAATAAAATCTTAAAAAAAAAAAAAAGCTAGTTGAAGACATATGGAGAAGATCTGGCTGGACACAAAAAAATTGTGGTTTCAGGTGGTCACATGCTCACATGGCTAACCATGAAAAATGGCTTGTTAAAAGACATGCAATCTACTTTTTTTTATTCTTAGAGGGTGGGGCGGAAGGGGCAGAGGAAGAGGGAAAGAGAATTTTAAGCAGGCTCCACGCCCAGGGCAGAGCTGACTCGGGACTCCATCTCACGAACTGAGATCATGACCTGAGCCGAAATCAAGAGACACTCAACAGACTGAGCTACCCAGGCGCCCCAGGTGTCCCCCCTTTTAAAGTAAGCGCTACACCCAACATGGGTCTCGAACTCAGAGATCAAGAGTCCCATGCTCTCCCTCTTGAGCCAGCCAGGTGCCCCCAAAAACATACAATCTGTATTAAAATAGTGTCCAGGGGCGCCTGGGTGGCTCAGTTGGTTAAGCGACTGCCTTCGGCTCAGGTCATGATCCTGGAGTCCCTGGATTGAGTCCCGCATGGGGCTCCCTGCTGAGAAGGGAGTCTGCTTCTCCCTCTGACCCTCCCCCCCTCATGTGCTCTCTCTCTCATTCTCTCTCTGTCAAATAGATAAATAAAATCTTAAAAAAAAATAAAAATAAAAATAAAAATAAATAAAATAGTGTCCAGTTCAAGAGACTGTATTCTGAGCTGGCCAGACCCCACATAGGGTATTGCGGCCAGTTCTGAGTCCTAAGGCACATGAAAGAAATGGACAAGCTTAAAGACTGCATCAGGGAAGAGTCAGGGAGACAGCAGGCTGTTGATGGAAGGAACAGGAGAGGCTGATATAGGGAAAAAGAAACAGGCAGGACAGGATGGCTGTCCTCAAATTTTTAAAGAATACAAATAGGCACAGGTAAATTTTGTGAGATCCTAGAAGGCAGACCTGTGGTCAGTGGGTGGAAGGTTTGGAGGCAACTTATGGTTTCATTCAAGGAAGAATCGTGAAGGTTATCCATAGAAACTCCAGCTTGAAATGTAACAAGATCTACATCTGGTATATGCAGAAAGACAGGGGATCATGTTCCTGTCTCCATGGATATTGCAGAATAGATTACTGCATTGGGCACAAAGGTTGAACTAGCTCAGCGGTTCTCAAAGTGTGCTCCCTGGACCAGCAGGTTCAGCATCACCTGGGAACTTACTAGAAATGCAACTTCTTGGATCCCATTGCCAGATCTGCTGAATCAGAAACTCTAGGGGGTGGACCCCAGGTATCTGCAGCTTAACAAGCCCTCCAGGTGATTCTGATGCACACTAAAATTTTAGAATAAAACAAAATAAAAAATAAAGGGCATCTTTTCTTAGGGTTGTATGTGTGTGTGATACCTGCCTCCTTCACACTGCCAACCCCTTCCAACCACACAGGACCGGGACCACTTTGCTTCCTCCTGAAATCCTGTCCGTCCTCCCAGCTCTGTTGAGTCTGCAGGTCGAATTTGCATCCTAATGGTAAACTCTTAAAGGGAAAAGCTTCAAGACTCAAATGATTGCTTTCCAAAGAAAAGGTAATGGAGCTGGGCTTGGTTCTCCCTGCTTGTGACCGGAAGATCGCAACTAACTTAGCTTTAAAAAATGTGATAAGCAGGGCCCCTGGGGGGCTCAGTCCCTTGCGTTTGCCTTCTGCTCAGGTCCTGATCCCAGAGTCCTGGGATTGAGCCCTGCTCTGCGGGGAGTCTGCTTCTCCTTCCCTCCCTCCCTCTCAAATAAATAAATAAAATCTTTTAAAAAATGTATAAGCAAAACAAAACAAAATAAAAAACAAAAAACAAAATTAAAAATTAAAAAAATTAAAGAATGTATAAGCTTGGGGTGCCTGGCTGGCTTATGTGGAGCATGTGACTCTTGATCTCCAGGTTGTGAGTTCAAGCATAAGCATAAAAGACCTTTCAGAGCTTTGCTTCTCAAACCCTGTTCACATAAATTAAGGAGGTAGCTTGTTTAAAATACAGATTCATCAGGTTCAAGGTACTGTCCATGAAGCTGCATATTTAATCAGCTCCCCACGTGATTCTGATGCTATTGTCCTCCCACTACACTGAGGAAAATACTAGAATAGAGCCAAGCACCTTAAATATGAACAAGGGCTTCAGATTTCTTTGTGAGTTAGAGATAACTCGTCAAACATTTATTGAAACTGTATTGTGTGTCAGGCGTGGACTAGGGCTTTTGAGCTGAAAGCCATGATTATAATACGTAACAAAGTGCTGAAGAAGGCAGGAGGAAAGACCTAGGCCATTCTGGAGGGCTCAGAAAGACTTCTGAGTGGGACCTCTGATTTGATTCTTGAAAGAAGCAAGGGAGCAATGGTCAGAGGCTGAGGAAGAGCAGTGAAGACAGAGGGAACAGTCGGTATAAAGGGAATGTGAAAGAACAGTGTAACACTTTTGGGGGACGGCAAAGTGTCAACAGGGTTGAAACAATCTTCATAGGGATGCCTGGGTGGCTCTGTCGGTTGGGCAGTTGGGTGGTTGGGCGTCTGCCTTCGGCTCAGGGCATGATCCCAGGGTCCTGGGATTGACCCACATCCCTGCTCAGTGGGGGATCTGCTTCTCCCTCTCCCTCTGCCCCTCCTCCCTGCTTGTGTTCTCTCTTTCAAATAAATTTTAAAAGGAAGAAAGAGAGAGAGAGAAAGAAAGAAAAGAAAGGAAGGAAGGAAGGAAGAAAAAGAAAGAAAAAGAAAGAAAGAAAGAAAGAAAGAAAGAAAGAAAGAAAGAAAGAAAGAAAGAAAAAGGAAGAAAGAAAGAAGCGGCCCTCATATAAAGGCAGGAAAAGAAGTGGGAGAAATGAGCAGGGGCCAGATTTTAAGAAGCCTCACATGTCACATTTAGGAGTTTGGGCTTTATCCTGAAGGCAATGTAGAGCCCTTGAATGATTCTAAACATTATACTTGGCTGTCTGAGAGATCACTGTGGAAACATTGTGGCAGATGGCACAGAGGAGGAGGGGGAGGAAGGTGGGACAGGAGGTGATGGCTCAGGGCAGGAGCAGAGTCCTGCAGCAGGAAATGAGGACCGATGCGAGTGACCACAGTGGCAACAGAGGTCAAACAGGAAGGATCCATTTGAAAGATAATTTTCACTCTTGGGGACTCCGAGGGAGTCCCAGATGATATATATGATGCCTATGCAAGGTGGTAAAGGATGATATCCGGTTTCCTTGCTCAGTGAGAGGTGGAGGGACGGTGAGGCAGGGGCCTTAGGTGAGACTCGGGGGTGAATCAGGTTGGGTACATTTGGAGTGGGAGGCACCTGAGGAGTTGCAAGTAGAGATGGTCAGATCTGCAAGTTGGGAAAAGTGTCTGGGCAGGGATGGTCTGCAGAGGGGTGCAAGCTGAAGGCAGGAACACAGAGGATTTGCCTGTGCCATGAGTTAGGAGAGAAGCTGGGGAGGCTGGGTGCTGAGCCCGAGGAACCCTGAGGAGGAGGGGGAGGGAAGGAAGAGGAGGAGGAGGAAGAGAAGTGTCAGAGGAGCCTGAGAAGGTTCCAGCAGGACACATGGAATCTGGAGAGGCCAAAAGAGGAAGGAGAAGGAGGTCAGTAACAGTGTGACTGTAAGCTCCACATGTTAGGGTCAGGAAAGTTCTACCAGATTGGGCAACCATGAGGTCATTTAGTCCTCAGCAAGGGCAGTGCCAGAGCCAGAGGGTAGCAGGCTGTGGGGTCAGCTGGAGGAGGGCAGGCGGAGGGGAGGAGTAAGGAGGGATCCCGATTTGAAGTTCGGCTGTTCTTTTTTTTTAATAAAGATTTTATTTATTTATTTGAGACAGAGAGAATGAGAGAGAGAGAGAGCACATGAGAGGGGGGAGGGTCAGAGGGAGAAGCAGGCTCCCTGCTGAGCAGGGAGCCCGATGAGGGACTCGATCCAGGGACTCCGGGATCATGACCTGAGCCGAAGGCAGTCGCTTAACCAACTGAGCCACCCAGGCGCCCCGAAGTTCGGCTGTTCTTATGGGTTAAATTGTATCCCTCGCAAAAGATTTACCGGAGTCCTAACCCCACCTATGTCAGAATGCAACCTTATTTGGAGATAGGGTCTTCCAGATACAGTCAAGTGGAGTTCATTCAGTGGGGGCGGGGGCTAACCCAAGAAGACTTGTGTCCTTACAGAAAGGGGAGATGTGGACGCGGACATGCACACAGGGGGATGGTCAAGTGCAGATGAAGGCAGAGATCCAGGCAATGCATCTATGAGCTGAGGAACAGCAAAGACGCTGAGCGAAGCCCAGCAGCTGGGAGAGAGGCCCAGAGCAGATCAGCCCTGCCGCCATCAGGATGCTGCACCTCTGGCCTCCAGAGCTGCGAGACAATACACTTCTGTTGCTGACGCCCCCCAAGTGTGCGGTTCTGTGTCCCTAAAGCCGCAGAACACCAGTAGGGCCGTGGAAGGAGGGACAGGGGCCAGAGAGGAACATGAGGTCAAGAAAGTGGCTTTTCATAGTTTTGTTTTGCTTTTTTAAAGGGACAGACTTGTATTAATATGCTAAGAAGAAAGAGCCAGTAAAGAGGACAAAGCGAAGAGGAAGAGGTTACCTTGTTTGTTTGGAAGGGGTTGAGCATGGAGGAAGGAGTAAGAAGGGCCTTGGGCAGATGTGTGGGAGGGGGCTCTTCCGTTACTGAGACTAGAGGCAAACACGTGCGTGAGTGCATGAGTGTGTCCTTGTGTCCGTGTGTGTGCGTGTGCGTGTGCGTGTGTGTGCTGGGGGGGCATGTTTTGCAAAAAATGGAGGGCATTGCCATCTTTTAAAAAAAAAATTTTAGGGGCGCCTGGGTGGCTCAGTTGTTAAGCGTCTGCCTTCGGCTCAGGTCATGGTCCCAGGGTCCTGGGATCCAGCCCCGCATCGGGCTTCCTGCTCTGCGGGAGGCCTGCTTCTCTCTCTCCCACTCCCCCTGCTTGTGTTCCCTATCTCGCTGTGTTTCTCTCTGTCAAATAAATAAATAAAATCTTATAAAAAAAATTTTATTGGGACACCTGGGTGGCTCAGTCGTTAAGCATCTGCCTTCGGCTCAGGTCATGATCCCAGGGTCCTGGGATCGAGCCCCGCGTCGGGCTCCCTGCTCCGCAGGAAGCCTGCTTCTCCCTCTCCCACTCTCCCTGCTTGTGTTCCCTCTCTCACTGTGTCCCTCTCTGTCAAATAAATAAATAAAAATCTTAAAAAAATAAAAAATAAAAATAATAAAAATAAATTTTATTTAGGGGCGCCTGAGGGGCTCCGTTGGTGAAGCATCTGCCTTTGGCTCATGTCATGATCCTGGGTTCCTGGGATTGAGCCCCATGTTGGGCTCCCTGCTCAGTGGGGAGCCTGCCTCTCCCTCTGTCCCTCCCCTGCCCCCCCTCTCTCAAATAAACAAATGAAATCTTTAAAAAAATTTTTTTGATTTAAATTCTAGTTAGCTATTAATTATTTTTTTTTATGAAGTAGCCTAAATTCCTTCTGGATCTAAAATTCTGTTTCTAGATCTTTCAGAACTCATAGCTATTTAAATACAAATTAGTGCTTTATTCTATACCAATATGTTGCATTGCAGCTTTTTGTCTCTGGTGTATTAAACCTAATAGGAAAACATACTCCTTGTATCCTTGCCTGTTGTTAAAACAAATTCCAAATCTCAAACTATAGGGGACCCCATACTAAACCATGGGAGGCATATTCTGTCGGCCTTTGTTTCTTTGGGTCTGAATTTCAACATGACATTTTGGATGTCTGGGAGGCAAGCCTTGGTCTTGCATGTGCCCAGCACCTGGACACTTCATGGCGCTCTCTTTATACTTGGGTCTATTCCTTCCAGACTCAGGGGTGAAAATCTGTGAGGTCATCTAGGTACAGAACATAAGATGCTTGATGAAGTCACAGTATGGATGTCACCTGTACGAGGCGTTTGGTTATATAAAGCAGCTTTGTTTGTCTGGGTCCCATGATACAGAGCAGAATTCTTTTTTCGATCCAATTCTGCCAAATTGGCAATCTGGTGTACCAGAGAGAGATAAGGTGGTTCATGTTGAAATGAATGAAATGAAATTCTTTACATTGGGGGTTGAAGGAAGGATTCCCTCATAGGTTGTCCCCCAACTGGGCTTCCCTGTGGCCAGAATCTGCTCATATGTCTGATGATCACCTAGAAGTAGGGGTTTTGTCTCAGCAGCCAGTAACTCTTGGATTTGCCATCTGCTGGAACTCCCCATTCCTGGGCTAGCTCCTTTATCCTTGCATGAATTAAGCAAATATTTGCAAGCACCTGGCATATGCAAAGCATGGCAGACATTCCAAGTTCACTGGCAATCCCTCCTGAGCCTCTAACAGAGGAGACATGATAAAGATATAAGCAATTTGAACTTCCTGTTCTGTGTTTTACTTTTTTCTATAGTGTTTATCACCTTCTGTGTTGTATAGTTTGCTTTTTATTGTGTTTATTGTTTCTTTCTCTCCCGTTAGGACTCCACTAGCGCAAAATCCTTGTGCGTTGTTCACGGATGAATCTTAAGCACCCAGAGCAGAGATGGATCTAGGTGCTCAATAAATATTTCTTCATTGAATTAATGAATGAATTAAGATAGACTATGATAAATGTCATAAGAAAGTTAATATCATGGGGCACCTGGGTGGCTCAGTCCTTAGGCATCTGCCTTCGGCTCAGGTCATGATCCCGGGGTCCTGGGATCGAGCATCGGGCTCCTTGCTCCGCTGGAGGCCTGCTTCTCCTTCTCCCACTCGCCCTGCTTGTGTTCCCTCTCTCACTGTGTCTCTGTCAAATAAATAAATGAAATCTTAAAAAAAAAAGTTAGTATCAAACTGCTATAGGGAAGTGACATCTAGATATTACAAGTAAGGAGTGAATCAGGGAAAGCCCCATAGGGATGTGGCATTCAGACAGCTTTGAAGAGATGGACAGGAGTCCTGCTCCCTCCCTCCTTACCTCCCTCCCTCCCATCTTCCCTTCATTCCTTTTTTCTTTCCTTCCTTCCTTCTTTTTTTCCTTCCTTCCTCTTTTTTTTCTTTTTCTTAGTAGTTTATTTGGTTACTTAGGACAATACACAGAAGAAATACCAGAATGTTTGATATTTACAGTAGACATTTTATGTGCCCTTTGTAGAATCCAAATTAAAAAAAAAACTTTGATATATTTTATAATTTTCAATTTTATCCCCCCCAAGTAAACAAAAATGCATTCTTTTTTTTTTTTTAAAGATTTTATTTATTTATTTATTTATTTATTTGAGAGAGAGAGAGAAACAGCATGAGAGGGGATAGGGTCAGAGGGAGAAGTAGGCTCCCCGCCGAGCCAGGAGCCCGATGCGGAACGCGATCCCAGGACTCCGGGATCATGACCTGAGCCGAAGGCAGTCGCTTAACCAACTGAGCCACCCAGGCGCCCCAAAAATGCATTCTTGATATTGAGCAGAAAACAATGGCTGTGTTAGTTATCTGTTGCCGAGTGACAAATTATCCCCAAATTTAGCAGTTTAAAACTGCAGCCATGTTGTATCACAGTTTCTGAGAAATCAGGAATCCAGGAGCAGCCTAGCTGGTGGCTGAGAGTCTTTCATGATGTTGTGGGTGAGTGCTGGCTGAGTCTGTGATCAGGGCCGGCCGGAGGACCTGCCCCAAGCTCACTCCCCTGGCTGCAGGAGGCTTCTGATTTTCACATAGACCTCTCGATAGGGCTGCTCAGGACATGGCTTCCCCCAGAGTGAGTGATCCAAGAAGGAGGGAGCACCATTTTGAAGCCTAACTCCTCTATAATCAAATATTACAAGCAACACCCTGTCACTTCGGCCAGATGCTACTGGTCACACAAACCAACCCTGGCTCAGTGTGGGAAGTGACTACACAGGGCATGAATATCAAAAGGCAGAGCATATGGGGCCATCTTGGAGGTTGGCTCCTGTAACAACAAATCTACAAGGAGATGCAATGCTTGGAGTCAGCAAGGCTTACTCCCTGTACATACAATCAAATTCCTGGCTAGCAAAATTCAGATCATGACCTGTCCTTGCCTTTGAAGTTCCTGCTGAATGGTTCACATGCAGGGCAAACGGGTCTGCTTTGAATGCCACACTTTGGGGATTCCCTTAGCCTTCCTGGGTCTCATTTCCCATCTCCTCTATCAGTGGGGTGGACCATATTGCCAACTGTCCAACACTCCAACTCTATGACTCAGAAATTCAGTTTAGGTGAGTCAGTACATGGTTATAGAAATGAAAAAGTCTTCAAAGAAGAGAGGGAGTTTGTATTTCAAAAAACCGTCCTGTATTTAGAAGGATGGAATGTGCCCCATAGAATGAACATACAGAACTAAGTGGGAGAGATGTTAGCGAGACTGGCAGCGGGGACTACAGAAGAAGGTTCCTGTTGGGGGGCAGGACCCACACAGTTTGGATAAGTAAGTGAACCATTGGGCTAAGCCAAGATTCTGGAGGTCATTCTGTAGGTGGTGAAAATGGCAGAGATACCTCCATCAAAATGCATAGTGCCCTCCCAGGGTGAGTCTCCACTGAGCAGGGGCTGTACGGCCAGTGACTACATTTCCCAGCATCCCCTCCTCATCTAGGTAGGGCCATGTGATGACTTCTAGCCAATGGGGTGTGACCAGAAGTGATGCCTCACTCCTAAGCCAAGGCCACAGAGAAGCAGTGCTCCTTCCTCCTTATTCCCGGATGGAAAGGACTTCAGGGCTCCAGGGGGTGGAGGAGCCTCAAAATCAAAAGGGCCTATGTTCCTGAGATGTCAAGAATAAGATCTCCTTGGAATGCCAGAGGAGTGAAAAATGTGCCTGTATCAGTTGGGGGTTTGTTTTTTCCAGCAGCTACCGCAGCCCTAACACGCCCTGGAAAACCTTTGTCAAGTCTCTTCATAGGGATTTCATGAGAAGCGTAGTCCTAGGGAGGTGAGGGTGCCATTGGTCGGTGGGATGGGGTATAAGGAGGGAGAACAAACACCAAAGGCAGAGAGATCGGTTGGGAAGCTGTTGCGGGATTGCCACATGAGGTGACGTGAGGAGGCACGGCAACCCTGTTCCTGCCTCTGCTTGGTGGCAGGATGCATGGAAAAGACACAAGTAAAGATGACTGTTTCTTCTTTGCTTATGACATGCCAGACATTATGCTATGCACTTTATAGACATCACCTCATTTAATATCTTTAGTTCTTATTTAAATTGTATTTTTATTATTTTTATTTTTTTAGGGGGGGAGGGAGGGGCAGACAGAGAGAGAATCTTAAGCAGGCTCCATGCCCAGCATCGAGCCTGTAGAGGGGCTTGATCCCTTGACCCTGAGATCATGACCTGGGCTGAAATCAAGAGTTGGATGCTTAACCAACTGAGCCACCTAGGCAACCCCTAATTCTTATTTAAATTTTTATCTTGCTTCATTGGCCATTAAAAACAACTTTTTACAAAAAGATTTTATTTATTTGAGAGAGCGAGAGAGCGAGAGCACAAGTGGGATGGAGGGGGAGAGGGAGAAACAGGCTCCCCACTGAGCAGGGAGCCCTACATGGGCCTTGATCCCAGGACCCCCAGATCATGACCTGAGCCAAAGGCAGACATTTTTTTTTTTTAAAGATTTTATTTATTCATCAGAGACAGAGAGAGAGGCAGAGGGAGAAGCAGGCTCCCCACTGAGCAGGGAGCCCGATGCGGGACTCGATCCCAGGACCCTGGGATCATGACCTGAGCCGAAGGCAGACGCTTAACCATCTTAGCCACCCAGGCGCCCCAAAGGCAGACATTTAACCGACTGAACCATCCAGGCGCCCCTAAAAACTTTTTAAAGCAACTTTTTTTTTTAAACCTTGGACTTTTGGGGACGCCTGGGTAGCTCAGTTGGTTGAGTGGCTGCCTTCGCCTCAGATCATGATCCCAGGGTCCTGGGATGGAGCCCCACGTCCGGATCCTTGCTCAGCGGCGAGCCTGCTTCTCCCCTGCTTGCCATTCCCCCTGCTTGTGCTTGCTCTCTGTATCGCTCGCTCTCTCTCTGGTTCTCTCTGTGTCAAATAAATAAATAAAATGTTAAAAAAAGAATGAATCCATGCCTTTTAGAAGGCAATTATGTAATATCAGTCTTAGAACAAACAAAACCTCCCAGTCTTAAACCCTGTCCCTCCTAACTCTCAATCTCTACCCCTGGAAGCAACCAATATCAAGTCCTTCAGCTGTTTCTTCTGCCATTTACCTTCGTATTTCTAAAAAAAATGTGTATTCTCTTCTTTCTTGATTTTTCTATTTTAACATCAGGACTTCCCACTTTAGAAGATGAGGCTTTGGCTCTTCTCCACCAAATCCTGCTATCCTACACATTTCCCCTCCCTCAGACGAGTAAGATTTCACCAGCAGACGAGATCGGGCGTGTTCAGGGTGGTATGGCCGTAGACTGATTTCACCAGCAGGACTAGAGGTGAGCTTTCTGGACAGGCAAAATAAACATAGCAATAGTTATAATAGGACATAGGTTCTCCTAGTGGATTAGAAGGAAATGAAGCTGGAGAGGTAGCTTGGTACCAGAGCATGAAGAGCCACCAGGCTGGGGAATTAGAACTTAATCTAGTGGTCAGTAGGGAGCCATTGAAAGTTTTATGCAGCGGAGGGTAAGTACAAGGGGATGCTTATTCAGGCAGCCCACTGTAGGATGGATCAGAGCAAGGATCATACGGCAGTCCAGGTAATTGGCCATGTATGCATTCATTCATCCATTCATTTATCCTGTCAATGTCCTCATTTACATTTACATAGGGGCCATGGGTAGTGCTCCTCTCCCTTACTAGCCTGTACTTTCCACAAGAGCAGAGACTGCTTGTTCCTTTGCTTGCTGCTCTACCCCAGGGCTTTCCAAGTGTCTGGCACCCTGTAGGTGTTGAGTAAATGTTTGTGGAAGGAAGGAAAGACAGATGTTGAGAATGTGGAGATTAAGTCGGGTGGTGGCCATGATGACAGACTTGGAGGCATTTTCAAGAGAGACATGAGTCTGCCCACTAATGGGAGGGCAGCCAAAGTGACTCTGAGGACAAGGCAGACATGGAGAGGCTGGTGGTGCCAGGAGCGGGGACAGGGGCATTTGAGGGGGTGGGTTAACACTCAGATGATAGTTCATCTTTAATAATGTTTGAGTAAACAAATCACCAACCACCTTCAGTCTGCTATTAAAGTCCACCCAAGGGAGCCCCAACCTGGTTTCAACCAAGATATCTCCTCGCTTTGCTAGCCCAGGGCTGTGGCATTAAGCTCCCATGCCCGCTGTGCTCCCACAGGGGCTGAACTTCCACTGCTGTCCTTTTGGCCGTTTTATTAAGTGTCTGGCTGTTTCCACGCGAGCAGAATCCTGTCTCACTGGCTCACTACTGTATCCCCAGTCTGGGGCACCTAACAGGTACTCAATAAATATTTGTTGGATGAATGAAACCAGTCATTACTGGGTTACCTCTGCCTGTGGGCGTCAAGGAAGGCGTCATCAAGAGATGACATCAGAACGAAGGAGTAGGTGAGTATGGGGGGGGAGGGATAAGCATTCCAGTTCAGGGTTCCATGTATGTGAAGGTGAGGCAGCGAGTTTGGGGAATGGAAGTAGATTCCTCCTGGCAGTTTAAAGAATGGAAATAATTCTGACCTTAGATACTCAGCTGCAATTATTGCTGAAATCAACAGGATGAATAATGAGGGGAGGAAGGCGGGAGAAAAATCCACAAGCTTAGACCAGCTGCCCAAACCACAGATTTCAATCAGTTGATGCAGTGGAAACAAGAGCAGGTTTACCTGGAGCCTGTCACAGTGTGTGTGCCAATCTCCCGGGACGTGAGTGTGCTTCCCTTCTTGTGGGGACAGGTCTTGCTCTTAGATCCAGAGGAGGATGCTCTGGGAGGCTCCCTATGTTGACTCTCTCGAAGTCACCTCTGGAATGCAGACTTTGTGTTGGAAAGCATGGCTCTGGGAATGATCACTGAAATCTATCTCACTCACAGCTACGCATCAGGGGGCAGTGTCCCCTGGAGAGGAATGGAAGCGGGATTCCAACATCAATGAAAGGAGGTCATCTTCCCGTAAGGAGACTGGTCACGTACCCTGTGAGTCTATTTCTTGCAGAGGTGCCACCCATGTGAGCTCCTTCAGCCAAAATGTGGAGATTCTGGGACGTGTGTGCGTGTGTGTGCAGCCAGAGTGAGAAAAAAGGAAAAACCCAAACCTGATAAAATTCAGAGGTTGCCAAACTTCTAAGTTTGGCATGTGGTGTGATCAGGAGCCGGCCAAGAGGCCTTGGGTGTTCATCTTGCAGAGCCTGGGCAGGGTGCCCGGCCGCCAGTTGTCAGACCACGGGTAAATGTGATTCCGGAACAAGGGAGAAGCTGAATAATGGGGTTCCCAGCCTATTCTCTCATAGCAACCACTTGTTTGTTTATTTTTGTTTATTTTATTCTTTCCAACTAGAAAGGAATACAGGCTCTTTATGAAAAATGATAGAAAATGGAGAAAGATAAAAGAAGAAAAAGATCACATTGTCCCACTCCTCAAAGATTATGTTAACATTTAAAAGTGCTTCCTTCCAGACTCATATTTTAGCATAATTTTAAAAAACCATAGACATGTTCATGCTCTATGAATTGTTTTTGAATTACTCTCTGGGGAAAAGAGAAACATGTTTAGTCTAGGAGTAAGAAACTTTTTCACATTATAATTTTTCATGTTATTACAATAAACTCTATAAAAACCATTTAATAGCAGACACACTGTTTTATCAAATGAATTTGCCATAATTTACGTAATGACTCTCCTACTAGAGGCAAAAGGGTCTTAGATCTAAGTTCTTGCCTCCGCTGGGACCTGGGAGCTCTTGGTCCCCTTTAGTGCTGTGTCAGTAAGGATGCATTCGGAGGGGTCAGCCCTGTTTATAGAAAAAGCATCTCCCCTCGCTTTCTTCCACCTATTTAGTGATTGAAGTTTACCCCTGAAGAGCAGATTTTAGTAACTGCTGCATTTATTTGGGAAAGTCTTATTTCTGTTAGTCTTCTTCTTCTTCTTTTTTTTTTAAAAGTAAGCTCTACACCCAATGTGAGGCTTGAACTCCTGACCCTGAGGACCAAGAGTCGCTCGCTCTACCAACTGGGCCAGCCAGGCACTGCCCCCATTAGTCTTCATTTTTATTTTTATTTATTTTTTAAAAGATTTTATTTATTTATTTGAGAGAGAGATAGTGAGAGAGAGCACAAGCAAGGGGGAGTGGGAGAGGGAGAAGCCGGCTCCCTGCTGAGCACAGAGCCCCATGCCGGGCTCGATCCCAGGACCCTGGGATCATGACCTGAGCTGAAGGTAGACACTTGACCAACTGAGCCACCCAGGTGCCACTAGTCTTCATTTTTAAGGCAGGTGAAATAGTGGGTTGGTTTTCTTTTTCTTTTTTTTTTTTTTAAAGATTTATTTGAGAGAGAGCGCACGAGTGAGCACAAGTAGGGGGGAGGGTCAGAGGGAGAGAGAATCCCCAAGCAGACTCCCTGCTGAGTGGGGAGCCCAACGTGGGGCTCAATCCCAGGACCTTGAGATCATGACCAGAGCCGAAATCAAGAATCAGACGCTCAACTGACTGAGTCACTCAGGCACCCACGGGATGGTTTTCATGAGAGAAGTCAAACTCAAGCAGTTTGCTGTTGTCTTTGGGAGTCCCTTCTTATTGGGGCTCATGGACACCAAGTTCCTTGCTCATGCTGGCCCTGGGTTGCCTGTGTGGCTGGCCTTGTGGTGACAAAAGCTACCCATCGGGGGGAACATGCACAGGTCCCCCTTCTGAGCCAGGAAGCCTCAGTTTACTGGCTGCTCCTTTGAAACCCAGCTTTCTTCTCCAGCTCTTCAGGGAGGAGATGCTGCTTGAACTGGGACCGCACTTGCCCCGGGGTGAGATATGACCTTGGAAAGCCCAACTGGGCACCCTGCGGCTGTCAATGGGGCAATGGCCCGGGAGACCGGGAGACCGCATCACCTGCCCTCCCCAGCTCCTGGCTGCGCGGCCCGCTCGCGGGGCAGGACAGAGTGGCTCCCCAGAACCCCATGCACGACAAACTCAGCCTCCTTCGTCCAAAGACCTGTGTCAAAAGGTCCAAGACACTTTCCTCAGCTGGTCGGGCACAACCGGGCCTTTGTGTGTTGGGGTCAATCATGGCTCCTAATTGGCAGGGTAAACAATGGGCCTCTGTGTTTGTTCCCAGAAGACAACAGTGTTCTGGAGCAAGGACACACGTTCTCAACGTTAAAAAAAAAAAAAAGGAGCAGAGCCTGACATTCCAGGGAAAATCTCTGGAGAATCCTGTGCTTCTCACTAGAAGACCTTGTTGTACATCGTCCAGATGGCTGCAGCAACAACCTCCTGCCACTCGGCGGGCCACAGAGGCCACTGTCCCTCTGTGGGGATTGTGTGTGTGCAGGAGATGAGTGGGTGTGCGGTGCCAAAGGGCGGGGAGCAGCTTACAAGATCTTATTGGGCTTGATTTAAGGACCTTACCTGCCACAAAGTACCTCCATCCTGGGGCCACCTCAAGCCGAATACAATAGCCATCAGGAAGAAAGCAAGCCTCTTTTCCATACAAATGGTCCCCAGAGGACTCTGGCTAGGGGCAGGGTGCAGGGCCTCCCGCCCCCAGACCCCTGAAAGAGGGAAATGGGAAGACACCTGTGACCTGACCTTGGCACAGGTAGGGGCAGCTCCCACGCTGTTTGGGCTAGAAACTTCGAGGAGGGGAGTCCTGAGATGCATCCCTGAGCTTGGACGCTGCCCACTCCCCCACACCCCTCCCCCTCCCTCCCTCTGCATCCTGACTCTAGCAGCTAGTGAGGCTGGGAGCAGCCCCAAGCCAGCAGCCATGCCTTGTGCATTGCTCCATGGGTCAGGGTTCTGCAGAGAAACAGAACCAATGGGAGAGAGACATAGGTAAAAAGATAGATATATAGAAAGAGTGAGAGTAAGAGTGGGGGAGAGAGGGCGCCTGGGTGGCTTAGTTGGTTAAGCGACTGCCTTCGGCTCAGGTCATGATCCTGGAGTCCCTGGATCGAGTCCCGCATCGGGCTCCCTGCTCGGCAGGGAGTCTGCTTCTCCCTCTGACCCTCCCCTGTCTCATGCTCTCTCTCTCTATCTCATTCTCTCTCTCAAATAAATAAATAAAATTAAAAAAAAAAAAAGAGTCGGGGAGAGAGAGGAGAGGGGAGGGGGAAGGGGAGAGGGACAGGGATTTCAAGGAATTGGCTCAGGCCATTGCGGGGATGGGGGGGGTGCGGAGGGCTTGCAAGTTTGAAATGTGCAGGGAGGCCGGCAGGCTGGAGACCGAAGGAAGAGTTGATGTTGCAGTCTTAGGTCCAAAGACAGTCAGGAAGCAGAATTCCTTCTTCCTCAAGGGGACCTCAGGGTTTTTTTCTCTTAAGGCCTTCAACTGATTGGATGAGGCTTATCTACATTATGGGGGGGGCGGTAAACTGCTCTACTCCAAGCCTATTGATTTAAATGTTAATTGCATCTAAAAAATCTGATAAGGAACTTCACAGCAACGTCTAGGCAGGCATTTGACCAAACAATTGGATATCATAGTGTAGCCAAGGCAAGCTGACATGTAAAATTAACCATCACAACTGCCTAGGTGCCCAAGATGGTAGCACATGGTCGTTGGTCACTCTGTAGACTGCACAAATGAGCATCCTAGGATTGCCCTTACCTTGTCCCCGGTCTTGCTCTCCTCTCCAGCACCTACTCCAATCTGACACTGTATTCGTTTTATGTAATTATTTGCTGTTGCCTGTCCTGGATTTGTGTCTGTTTTGTCCTCAGGGCCCAGAGGAGTGTCTGGCGCATAGTAGGCACACAGGAAGTCTTTGCAGAATGGATGAATTAAAAAAAAAAACAGGATCCATCCTTAACGTGGGCCTTGAACTCATGACCCTGAGATCAAGAGTCACAAGCTCTATCCCGGCTGAGCCAGCCTGGCATTCATTCAAATGAATGAACTTAAAGGGTAATAATACCCACCAGCAGAGCATTAATCCAAGTGTGAGGTCCTTCTGCTTGGGGGGCCTGTGGACCTGCACAGGTCCTATGCCTGGGGAGCCCACCCTGCTAGCCTCAGTCACTTCTAAAGCACCTTGCTCAACATGGTCATCATCGGATTGTAGGTTTTTTCCTCCAACAGGGAGGCTGTGAGGCACTGGAGGGCTGGGCCATCCCAGTTATCTTAATTTCCCAGCTCCTGGCACAGAGCCTGGCATCGACCAGTGAGCTCAGTAAAATCGAAATGATTGAATGAATCCATCGACAGCTTCATCATTAATTCCTCACCAACTTTTGGATTCCTGACAGTCTGCAAATGGCCATTTCAACCTTTGCTTCTCATCTCTTCCCACAAGGAGTGAATATAATTTGACTGTCAGTGCCATTCTGAAGACGCTGATGTTGTCTGGCCACTTTATAGTCTCTCCACATTGTCTTCACCCTCCTGCAGCCAAGGGTTGCGCAGGCTTTTAACTGAGCCTGTCCATCGCCTCTGTAATCTGATGGTGGGACCTCTCGTGGTTTGGAGGGATTTATGGACACATACCCACCTCTCATGGAGTGTTAGGGCAATACAGATCCATTAGACAGTCATTCAGAGAGAGATTAAAATAATGAAGGTGAGAATACAGTGAAACCCGTGTCCTGTTGGAACTCCATTAATCATAATTTGTGGCTTAAAGAAAGAGTTATCATCCTAGCCCATTAAAGAAAGTTGTCAATTAGGCACGATGTGAGATCTCAGAAAATTGTTCCCTGAAGAGAATTTCAGGAGGGCAGCCACATCCCTGTGATGAATTTATCACCAGAGAGCCCAGTGTGGTTCCCTGGGTGAAGCCGGGAGGATCTGGAATGCCAAACGGAATGCCCTGCTCACCACGGTTCCAAGGATGACTGGAGAGGGCAGACTGAGGCAGTCTCAGGAAATCGCTCACCAGGGTGGGTTCCTGAGGTCCCATCCCCCACTTTTTAAAGAATTACCTCCTCTACCCAACGCGAAATGTAAAAATGCTTCCGGTTGTATTTTTATCGCTATATTTTATAATAGCATCTATTTGAAAAGCAGCCCATTACAAAATAATTAAATAGATCGGTATACATCATTCCAACAACTTATTCTGCAGCTGTTGAGTGTTTATGAAAGCTGTAGTTTTAAGTGAAAAAAAGACATCAAACAAATAGGTAATATGATGACAGCTACAAGAAAATGTCTGCATATAGAAAAAAGACTGGAAGGAAAAGCACTCCCAAATGCTAGCAGTTGTTGTCTTTGAGGGGTGAGACTTTGGTAAGTGTTTTGGGGTTTTATCATTTCCTGTATTCTCAGAAGGCTCTACGCTGGGCAAGTGTGCATCAGCTCAGGCCCTACCAGTGCAGCAGGAATCGGTGGTTTTGTGGCTCAGCTCTCCTCCTCCTTTTGTGATAATAGCCACCCCAACTTTTATTGAAGGACCTACCCATTTCTGTCAGATGACTAACAGTGGGATGATGACGATGATGGTGATGATGGTGATGAACTCCCGGTCCGATCAAGGGAAGGCAAGCAAGCTCAACCAGTCACGATTCCACTATTTTTATTTGAATTACCAGGAAACCAGACTCCTCCCCATTGGATATGAAGCTGAGAGCATCTCAGGGAGAGTGGGGCTGGGAACAGAGCCCATGGAGGGAAGCCAAGAGGACAGCAACAAGTTCTGATAACATCGTCCGGGTTCCTGCATCAAGCCGCATCTGAAGCCAGCCCGGCCTTCAGCCATTTTTTTGTGTGTGTGTGCTTGATCTCATTGGGTTAGTTTTCTGGCATTTGCAGCTGGAGGCGTGCTTTCCAGTACACTTGAAGAGCCTTCTGTCGGGCGTTTGGCACAGGGACATAAGGATAGGGGGCCAGGCCTCTGTTCATGGGGCTTAGAGGCATGAGCGCCTGAGCTGAGTTTTGCACGATTGGACTGAGTGAAGCGTGAGGGTGGCTGTCGGCATCTTGGTGTGCTTTGAGTTCATGGTGTGAAGCAGTAGGCGGGGGGCGGGGGTGGGGGGCTGAATCCCAGTGTCTCCAGAGACCCTGTGAGAAGCTCAGGTGCAGGGGCTGCAAATAACTGAAGTCTTCGTGGAGGCTTTCCAGAAAGCGCCCGCATTTCCTGGGTACTAGGGTGGAAACATTTATGCTCCATCGGGAAGGGAATTCTCCGTGAAGGAAAGCTGTGCTTTACTGTTGTCTGGTTCCAGACTGCCAGAGCAAGCTTTGAGGAGGAGAGAAACTGAGGGACAAAATGCAAACCTAGCACTAAAGCCCCCAGGGAAGAAATTTCACAGCGGATTCAGGCGGTTTGGGATTCGGAAGAATATACACTTCAGAGGAGAGCTGGGAGAAGCAGGAGTATATTTTTCCTTCTGCTTTTGGTAAAAATGTATTTGAGATAGAAATATCATTCAAGGGGCGCCTGGGTGGCTCAGTTGGTTAAGCGTCTGCCTTCTGCTCGGGTCATGATCCTGGAGTCCTGGGATGGAGCCCCACATCGGGGGGGAGCTTGCTTCTCCCTCTCCCTCTGTTCATGCTCTCTCTCTCTCTCTCTCTCAAATACATAAAATCTTAAAAAAAAAAAAAAAAGAAATATCATTCAATAAATAAGTAAGTAAATAATGAATAAACCATCCAATACTGCTTTGGGTTTCTACTGACAGTCGGGAAGAAGCAAGTTCAAGCAGATCATCAAAGATAATAGTAAGGAGGAGCCTCCAGCTGAAGGAAGAAGATACCACTGCCTTTGACTGATATTGCCCTGGGCATGGATGCCCGTGGTGGAAACACCACTGGTAAATACCCAGCAGAGAAGAGGGGCTGGCTGGATGCAAACAGGTCAGAAGGGAGGCCTTTGCACAAAATAACCCCCCAGGAAGATCTGGCCTGCGGTGATTTCCTAAGGGACAGTGCTCAAGTGCCTCAGTTTATTGAAAAGTAGACTGTGTGAAACAGGGTCAAATTAAGGGACCTTTCTCAGCAGTTATCTGAGGGACCCCTTCTCTCTAATTCCCAGATTGCACAGTTAAAACAACCCCCATTGTTCGTCCTGGCTTCTGAAGGTGCACGAATCAAAGCACCACGTTTATCTGATATTCTCTGAAGTGGTTAATCTACCAGAGCAATGAAAGGGTGGTTTATTAGGTTAACTGCTGATGCAAAACAAAACAAAACAACATGCAAAAAAAACCCCCAAAAACCCAAAAACCCAAACTGCTGCTGGGGACATATATTTGAAAACAGACACAATGGACCGTGCAAGTAAAAATATAATTGTGCCCCCCTCCCCCTGTCCAGTTTCCTTCCTCATAAATCTGTGTGGTTAAAAGTATGGTGACCAGATTATGTTAAGCCCTTCCGATAACAAACCAGAAAAGTCCATACCAGTCTGCCGGCTGCACTAAGAACTTTAGACTGCCCCAGGTGATGTTCACCTTGTGAGGCTCAGGGACGACCTTGAACACAATTATTCCCCCCCTCTGTTCCAATTCACCATGATTGTAAGATGTACCGTTAGCTGGCAGGTTTCTCCTGATGCTGATTATAAGATGAACTTCAATTTGGAGAACATTAGAAAGTGAAGCAAATGTGTATTTTCAAGTGGAGAGAATATGGTATTAAAAGGTATGATTATTTTCCTTTGTCCTGTTTCTTTTTTTCTCTTTCTCGCCCTTTCTTTTCTCTCCTCCTTCCATGCCTTATCCCTTCCCTACTTTCCATTTTTGGTTGTACAATACACTAGGGGCTGGGAGGGTGTGTGGGAGCCCTTAGGAATGTCTGCCCCACCGCCCCCCTCCCCCCCACGTTTGCCTGGAGACCTGTTCCGCCATGGCTGCTGAGCCCTGGGGAAGCAACCCCACCCCCAGCAGAAAGAACAGAGCTTTGCTATCTTAGGGCCAGCCAGGTGCTTCTTGCCAACCCCATCTGCCCCCCACCAAAGTTCACACCACCACCTCCCCCCTGCGCCCCCACCCCGCCCGCCTTAGGTCACTGACTTTGCTTCTCTGAGTCTCTTGATGGAACAGTGGTAGTGGATCCTATTTCATAAAGCTCTTGAGAGCAGTGAATGACATGATACGCTTATATTTTTTAAAAGATTTTTATTTATTTATTTGAGAGAGAGAGAGCATGAGCAGTGGGGAGGGGCAGAGGGAGAGGGAGAGGGAGAAGCAGGCTCTCCACTGAGCAGGAAGCCCCGTGCAGGGCTCGATCCCAGGACCCTCGGATCATGAGCAGAGCTAAAGGCAGAGGCTTTAACCGACTGAGCCAGCCAGGAGCCCCGATACCTTTAGAACTCCACGGAGAGCTCTGGACACATGGCTGCTCAGTACACATCCAACTCGTCTCCTACCTGTAAAACCCTGAACATAAACTAAGAGCATCTCCTTGCTGGCCCGGACTAGACCAGTCTAATATTGGACTGGTCGTCGTCAGACATGCGAATGGATTCTTTGAACTTAAATGACCTGGATCTCTCAGCCATCCTCTCTCAAGGTTGTGGAACATCTCTCAAGTCTTGTTCTCCGAATAATGAAGAAGATTTTCAAGGTTTGGAAAACTGGAAGGATACCGTGGGGATGAGGATGGGGTGGGGGGAGCATAGTGAAGCCAGAAAAGAAGGCGCCCAGGAGAGGAGACCCAAAGAAAGGGTCCGCTTTCTCAGACAGAAAGGTGTTGCCCAAGAGGAGTTCTGCAAGTGGGGGAGGGAGCAGAGAGGGGCGCCGGGGGAGGGGGCTCAGGCGAGGGGGGCTGGGAGTTGACCTGGCCGCTGGAAGTCTGGGTGTCTCAGCTGACCACATTAAGAGGAAAAGCCTGTCCTGGAAGGTGATGCTCCCTGTGGGCATTAGGCCTGGAAGAGCCTCTGGGCCTTGTGCTCCATGGGGTTGGGTCCTGTCTGGACTCAGGGTGTAGCTAAACTGCAATGTAATATGTGACACTGGACACCTAGTCCCGGAAGCCGGATTTTTTGGGAAGTGGGGGAAGTGGGTTTCTGGCTCCCATAGAACATTCCAGAAACATCTTGATCCTCCCCCACAATTTGGGGAGGCTTACCCCATCCCCCTCCCTTGCTCCCCGTGGTGATGAGGCTGAAGAGGAAGGACAGGCATGTGGTGTAGAAGTGAAAACTCACCGTGCTCCCTATTGGCTATGTGGACTGTAGGGTTTAGGTTCTGGAAAGGGACAGGGTTGACATCGGTTCAACCCCGTAGGGGCAATTCCAGGCAGGGGGTTGGTTGGGTCAGGGTTGGCCCAGAGATACTCTTAATCTTGCCTGCTTGTACCATTCACTCCCTCCCCCATGAGCCCTGGCCCAGCCGCAGGCCCGGTGGCCTGGGTGCAGACTCTGGGGGGGTGGGGGGAGGTGAAGAGGTGTTTGGCCAGGGGGACCTTTGGAGGCTTTTCAAAGTGCCTCTCCTAGGCTGGTCACAGCCTGACCCTGCCTCCTTCCTGCTGCCCTGAGACTGGGAAAGAATGTGCCCAAAGAGAAAAGAAGCCCAACATCCCTGGGAAGAAAGGTGGAGTCTGACCCCAAAGAAGGAGCCTCTGTCCCCTTACACTTTTTTTTTTTTTTTAAGATTTTATTTATTTATTTGACAGACAGAGAGACACAGGGAGAGAGGGAACACAAGCAGGGGGAGTGGGAGAGGGAGAAGCAGGCTTCCTGCCGAGCAGGGAGCCCGATGCGGGGCTTGATCCCAGGACCCTGGGATCATAACCTGAGCCGAAGGCAGACACTTAACGACTGAGCCACCCAGGCGCCCTGTCCCCTTACACTTTTCATGGGACAAGGAAGGGGTTGGGGCTGCAAGTCTCCATGGATACACCACGGATCACTGTGGTGATCCCAGGCAGACAGCTCAGTGCAAGCCTCCGTGTGTGTCCACTGAGTAGCCACCTGCCCCATGGCCTTTGGTACAGGAAGTCCCACTGTCTCTAGGAGGCTTCCACAGCTGTCTCAGTGGAACCCCATTCCCCCTCCAGCCAAGCCACATTCAGGCCTAGCCCCATTGTGTGTGTGTGTAGGTGGGTGCGTGTGCATGCCCACGCCCGCGCTTGCCCGCACACACAGGCCCAGAGAAAGCCTTTGCTGGGCAAAAGCAAACAGGAAGAGTGCAAGGACATCTCTGTGTTACATTCTCCAATGACCCTTTTAAATATATGACAAACAGTTAAAACAAAAGCCCATTTAGCTTTTATGCCCGTGATTCTCGGTATCCATTCCAGTTAATTACAGTGATTTAAAAACATCTGCATTTAATAAAGCACCTTCTTTTCCTCCTGTTCTCAGTCCACCCCCCCCCCACCTGATCTTTCTTCAGGCCACTGGGCTAACGCAGTAATTATCATCTCCACCAGCGCAGGCCAGAGCCATCCGTGGTGTCAGAAGACCAGACTTCAGGAGGCCCAGAGAGCAGAGTGAGACTTGGGGTGAAGGGGGGAGGGGGAGGGGAGGAGAGAATAGGGGAGAAGGGAGGGAGGATGGAAGGAAGGGGGAGGGGAGGAGGGATTGGGGAGCAGGGAGTGGGAGAGGAGGGAGGGAAGATGGAAGGAGGGGGAGGAGGGTAGAGTAGGGGAGGAGGATGGAGTAGGGGAGGAGGATGGAGTAGGGGAGGAGAGGGAGAATGGAAGGAGGATGGAAGGAGAGGGAGGGGAGGATGGAGAGGGGGAGGAGGGAGCCTAGCCAGCCTTTTCTCTAGCAGAGGATCCTGGGCTGGGAGGGTTCAAATCCAGGGACTAAGAAATGGCAATATTTCAAGTTTTTCATTAATTCTGGGCCTTAGGACTGTTTATTTGACAAAAGGAGAGACTGAGGCAAGGCAGGGGACTTCACTCTTGACCCAGGATCTCCCTTTGCTCCAGGAAGGGGGCTGGGGGTGGAGAAGCCTCCAAACTGGGTCTTCCGCCCTGGGTCTAGAGCCTTCCTTTTATAAAATGCCATGTGTGGTCTCTGGCTCCCTTGGGCTGCTCTGGGGACTCGTTGGTGACTCCTGCTCAGGATAATGCCTGTCATCAGCCCCAGCGACTCCTCGGTGGATGTGTGGAGGCTCAGTGGCCCCCAGATACCTTGGCCTTGGGTGGATTTTGCTAGGCTTAGGCCGGCAAAACACAAGCAGAAAGGCTCTCAGCTGGGGCTGCTCCTGGGGAGGGCGATGCCAGGGGCCCAGCCCCCTGCCAAGGAATCTGCTCCTCCAGCTTCTGGCCCCTGCACGTCTCCACCTTCAATGTGGAAGAAGGCCAGGCCCTGTCACCATGAGGACAGTTCTGGGCAGGTGCCAACAGCCTGATTTCAGTGGAGGTGAAAACAGAACATCTAGCTCCATCCGGCAATTCGGGGCTCAGGAGATCCCTGGGAGATCTTGGGACCCTGGGAGGGGGAGGCAGGAGCAGAAATCAGCTTTGGGGCCTGGAGACGGAAGGCCAGTGGGGGCATGGGGAAGTGACAGATTCCCAAGTTCCCAGTGGGAGACCTCAGGCTTTCAGGAAGTAGGGTGGGTAGGGGCAGAGGGGCCAAACAAGAGGGAGGGAGGGGCTCAGACTTCACAAGAGTGTATGTCCTCCCTACTGGTCTCAACGCTTCCAGCCAGAAAGCTCCTTGACTCCTTCCCCGCAACCCATCCATAGCCCCCCACTTCCTAATCCCAGAGGCAGAGATTCCTGGCACTGGGGGACAGACCATCAACCCCTAAAGCTTCAGGCCTTGGGAGGCCCACAGGAGAGGACTGTTGGGTGGATTCAGGGAAGGTGCCTGAGTGGGGAGGACCTTGCCTGATAGTAGAAAGCTCTGCGAAGTTAAACACTAAACACCCACGACTTTGAAAGCCATTAGCCCCAGGGTATGCGGGTATGCGCTCAGGAGCCGTGTGACCTTGGACAGGCTACTTAACCTCTCCCGAGCACTGCACTACCCCAGCTGGGAAGATGGTGGCGGAGCATGTTGCTGGAGAGGCCCCTGTATTCAGCACTGCCTGGCTGGCCCCCTGCCCCAGCATCTAGCCCCCTCTAAGTCAGGATCCTTGAGAGAACTGTCCTGTCTCTGTACCTCTTTAAACTTGGAAATGAGAAGGAACTTTGCTTCCCGAGGTTGCTTTTTTTCCAAAGTCGCAGCGAGGGGGAGGCAGGATCAGAGACTGAGTTCTCAGTGGGGTTCAGGTAACCCTGCTGGGCCCTGCTGCTACCTGCTGCGGGTAGGCTCAGATAAAACCCAGGGGGTCAGACTCTGCGGCTGGGCTGGGCTGGGGAGGAGGTAGGAGGAGACCGCCCCCCCCCACCCCTCCTGACTTCCTGAGTGGCGGCCGGGACAAATATCCTCAGCAAGCAAGAGCAACACTCAAAACCGGCTGTGTCCTTTTACCCCCTTTTACCCCCTTCACCCTGCCGAGAGCTCCCTGGGATGGGGCTGCCCCGGGGGAGGGGCTGCACCTGCCTCCAGGAGAGGTGGAAGGAGACTCAGGAAAGCTAACCTCTCAGAAGAGTGACCCTCGGGAGAAAGGAGACTTTCTGCAGTTCCTGGAATGCAATTTCTACACCCCCCCCCCTTTGCGCGCACCACCCTCCCGTACCCCACCGATTTTTCTTCATCGTTGCTGATTTGCTCCAAGAGAGCGCTGACTGGCTGTCCTTTTCCCTGTTGGGCCCCCTGGCGACTAGTACGGTGCCAGGCAGGGTGTGAGGCCTGTGGGGCGTGCAGGTTCTGGGGCCCGCGCTGAAGGGTGGGTTCCGCACAGCGCACACAGTGCCTGATGTCTGGGAGCAGATACGGTGGTCTCGTTCTGATCCTGAGCTTGCTTCCACCTGGTCCTCCCGCCAGACCCTTCCTGGCTCCTTTCATTCTGAGCTGGCCAGTTCCTGCCACCTCCTTCGTTTTCCTGGGAAGTCCCATCGGTCCTCTCCCTTGAATTCACGGAAACTTGGATCTCCCTGACGACAAGGTGTACCATGCCTCTTCCAGGAGGCCTCCTAGGACTTTCCCTGCTCCTCTGTTCCTCACCCACCCACCGCTGGGAAGAGACCCCCAGACAGCGCCCTCCCACAGAAAGTTCCAGACTGACAATCTTCCCTGTGGGCTCCCCAGGTCCCAGCTCTTCCTCTGAGGAAGCCCCTGACCCTGCTTACCTTCTCTTTCCATCATGCTCAGCCAGGAGCTTTGTGCTCTGCCCCCTCACCTCCCTTGTCTGGCGACTGTGGCGAGCCCTGACCTCCTCCTTCCCAGGCTCTCCTTCTGCTCTCCCTGTTCCCCACTCTGCCCACAGCACAGCAAGGACTCACTGTCCCCAAGAACCGCTCCCCTCCTCCTTTCTCCTTCCTCCCTGATTCCTCAACTGTCCCCTAGACCGTTGGCCACTTCTGGGGCTCCCCAGGTGTCCCGGAGATCAGGGACCTCTCTCGTGAGGCTTTAGTCACCCTCTTTATCCACAGACACCTTTTCCTGCCCCGTCGGACAACGGCTCGCCTGCCCTGCCAGGTCCCAACCCGGGTCAGGGGAACCATCTGGTTTGGCAGGCAGCTAAGTTCAGTTCAAGTGGACGGGGCTCTCTACCTGCATGACCCGGGGCAAGTGGCTTGGCCTCGTGAGTCTCAACTTGCTCATCTGTGAAATGGAGGCAAGCGCTGCTTCCTGGGGCTCTGAAGATGATGAAGGCCTGCCGCGAAATGGTTCGTGCGGGCTCCAGTGCTGAGCACGCACTCAGTGGACGTGACCTGCTATCAGTGTCCTTTGCCGGCTCCTCCCCACAGTCTTGTCGTGTGTTATAGACATGGCGCATCTGTCTTCTCCAGATTGTCTGTCCCTGAAGAAAAGGGCCCAGGTCTTTTCATCCTTGGATCTTCAGTACTAGGTGTCATTGAACCGTACTGAATCGCATCTGCAGGGCGCCTGGGTGGCTCGGTTCGTTGAGCGACTGCCTTCGGCTCAGGTCGTAATCCTGGAGTCCCGGGATCGAGTCCCGCATCGGGCTCCCTGCTTGGCAGGGAGTCTGCTTCTCCCTCTGACCCTCCTCCCTCTCATGCTCTCTGTCTCTCATTCTCTCTCTCTTTCAAATATAAATAAATAAAATCTTAAAAATAAATAAATAAATAAATAAATTGAATCGCATCTGCATTTCTGGAATGTTCCCAAATTTTGGTGGTAAGGGGATTGTGGGTACAGGTGACCTCAGAGTGTTCTGATAGGGCCTTCACATGAGAGGTGACAAGCCCCTCCAGCCTTTTCCCACCAGGAGAAGGAGGGCCTCTACTGCAGGCGTGGCCAGGCATTAAGGGGGCTTATTAGCCAAGGCTAGACCAGCAACGTGAAACCGCAAACCTCTCTCTTGGCGTGTGAATTCACAGCAAATTGACGAGTGCATGTCCTGTGTGTGAGCTGCTGAGGTTTTCCATGACGTCAGCAGAACCCAACAATATCCTGGGTTCACCAAGAGCTTCGGGCCTTTTGCTCGTGAGAACCCCTAGCAATGACCAGCCGCTGACAGCAGAGAGCCCACCGCTCGGCGTTAGGAAGTCCACCCTCGGCAACCCCAACCTAGTACGGATCAGCCTCATCCAGCGCTGAGCACACCGTGGGTGCTTAATAAATATGCTCTGAATGGGTGAATGAGTGAACAAGTGAATAAAAGGCCAAAGTAGGGCCATCTGTTTTAACCACAAAGGTTGTGGGTTCTGTCCCTGGTTGTGCCAAAGAGCTTTATTCCTTTCCAGAATTAAATCTGTGCTCTGTGGCCCCATGAGGGGCTCTCTCTGTTGCTCATTCATTCATTCAGCAAATATTTATCGACCCCCGCCCCCGACCATGGACCAGGCTCTGAGCTCTTAGAGGGGGCAGGACACACCCGCCCAGCCCATCACACTATGGGAGACGGTTCCAGCACAGGAAGGCTGTCGGGGGCGAAGCAGTGTCCATGGTAGTGACAGCTGTCTTCTTGCTCTGAAAATTATTATGGCCTGGTGTTTGCTCCCAGATGGCATTTTGAGTCTTGCCCAGTGTGATGTTCTCAATCTTGGATTGGATTTCTGGCAATTTCAAAATCTCCGGGATTGACTGACCTGTCTATTCCTTCATCAACCGTTTGTGAACGGGGCTGTGGCCCCAAGCATTACTCAGATTCTTGCTGGGGAACACAACCCGGCCCCACACTTTCTCCACGCAGTGCCAGGCCTGCCGGGTGAACCCCAGATATTGTTGGGCTCTGCTGACGTCATGGAAAATCTTAGCAGCTCATGCATAGGACGCGCACTTGTCAATTAGCTGGAGAGCTGACTGCCGAAAGAAAAAGGTTTGCGGTTTCACGGTTTCACATTGTCCTTCCAAGAGACAAAGGGTCCTCTCCTCTGGCCTCGGAGGAGCATTTTCCCAAGCGGGGCACTGGACAACCCGAGGCCAGGGCTGTGCCTGGCAAGCCCCTGCCCCTCCCTGTTCAGCTGTGGGAGGTGGAGGTCAGGGAGATGCGTGTATTCGTTCTGGGCACCTGGGCCCGGGCTGAGCTACCTGGGTGGGAGGGAGGGCCGGGGAAGCTCTCGCGGGCTTGGCTTGCTCACTCGTAGGGAGTAGAAATGACAAACGGCTCCCGCTGGGAACCCTGCCGGCCTTCCTGCCGGATCGTTTATCTCGGCGGCAAGTGATTTGCATACTGACGGGGTGGGAACTGCCTCTCTCGGCACCCCTCCCCTGCTCACCCCTCCCCTCTCCTCCCCTGCTCCCACTCCAGCACAACTCAGGGCGAGCCGCCTGCCCCACGGCCACCTTGAGTGGCGCCCTAAAGCCCTCGATCGCCTCCTCCACCGGCACTGCCGTAGACCATCATTGTGTCTCCAAAAGGCTCCTGTTAAAACAGTCAAAGCTGCCCCTGAGGGGCAAGCAAGACCTTTCCCTGTTGTAGCGGCAGGGAACAGGGGCTCGTGATGAATGACACTGAGCCTTACCATTCGGGTGTCCTGATAAAAATTCGTCCAGGAGGAGGAAAGGGGAAGCCGAGGCCAGGTACCCCCTCTGAACCCTTCCAGTCGCACGCTCTCAGCGGCTCTAAACACTCCAGTCCCAGTTACGGGGGAGGCCTTGCCTGGGCAGACAGCCTGAGAGAGGCAGCATTTGAATCCAGGTCCGCTGACTCCAAAGCCCACAGGTAACAAGAGCTACCTGTACCCCAAAGGGCATCAGGGGGGACGGGGGTGGGGGGGCATGGTGATCAGGGACTCGCCACCACATCAGCTCCGGAGGCGGTGACCAGGTGGGGGGCTGGCTGCAGGAGCTGGGCAGGGTAGCTGAGATCCAGGCCCCTTCCTCCCTCCCTCTGCTTCTCCTCTGCTTCCCAATGACCCCATCCCTCCACCAGCGGGGCACACCAAATGCCCAGAGACTTCCAGATCCTCCCAATTTGCAGGGCCAGTCACGCTGGGGGTGGTAACAGTCACGGGCCGGCCGGGTGGGGGAGTTCCTGATTGACAGTGTCCCTCTGGGGTAAGGCCAGTGTGGGGAGCTTCGAGGGGCTGGGGAGGGCTGTGCAGGGCTCTCTGGGAGGCCAGGCTTGGTGGGGCTGGGGTGGTCCAGGAGAGAAGTTTCCCAAATCAGAGATGAGGCTGTAAAGGGGACCCACTTGGTACATAGGCCAATTCTCTCAAGGTTGGTCTTTTCTGCAGATCCCTTGTAAGCCTTATCACAGTGGGAAGCCTCCTTCTGCCCCGTCGTTAGTAAGGGTTTCGGGGTGTTTTGTGGACCTTCTCCCCGGGTCCTCTGCCCTCAGGCTCTTTTTCTGAGACCACACACTGCCCTGGGTGTATGGCTCAGCCCCCTGGAATGGGGTGGGTTGGGGGGAACTGGGGTGTCCAAGGAAGGCTTGGCTTTCCCTTTTCCTGGACGGTGAGTAATAGTGTGGGACCCAGGGCAGGCGGTGGGAACGGTCTGTTCCACGTGTGGCCAGTGAGGACATGCAGCATCTGTAGGAATTTAAAAACAACAATAAAACCAGCAAAAGTTGGTCTGCTTTCTAGTCTGCTTTTTTTTTTTTTTTTGGCCTGCTTTTTGTCAACATCATGCACCCGCAATTCCCAACGATGTCCCTGAAAAATGTTTTTGTTGGTCTCAGTTCTAAACAAAAAATGCTGTTTGCTGTTGGGTTTTAATAACATGTATGTAAGCTTCAGATTAGCACGTTTTTATTACTTAACCTTTGATAAACCTCGCATTCTTTGTGGGAGTCAGTTTGGAAAACCCCCGTTGTGCTGCTGGCTCCCAGCACAGGGACGGCCACTTGGGTTCATTTGGGGAGGTAGCTGTGGTTCCTAAGGGTCCCGCATCATTCACGATAGTTCTAGGAGCAGTTTGTGTGTCCAACCCCCCCAGAATGGCTTCGTCCAGCATTTGAACAACAAGTTTGGAATAAACCATGGCGGCCCTGGGTTTGCAGGGACTCTTCAAGAGACAGAACTTGACTCAGAACTGACTTGACTCAGTCCTTCTGTGTGACTCTGTATGGTTTTTGTTTGTGTTTAAAATTTAAAACAGTGACACAGTGGCACCTGGGGGGCTCAGTCGTTAAGCGTCTGTCTTCGGCTCAGGTCATGATCCCAGGATCCTGGGATCGAGCCCAGTGAAGGGCTCTCTGCTCAGCGAGGAGCCTGCTTCTCTCTCTCCCTCTGCCTCTGCCGTTCCCCCTGCTTATGCTCTCTCTCTCTCTCTGTCAAATAAATAAATAAAATCTTAAAAAAATAAAACAGTAACACAGTATGAACTGTGACGAGAAGTTATTTACGTTTGGCAAGTACCCGTTTCAGTTCACACATGAAATACTGTACTGAATGTGAATGATCTTTTTAAGGTGAAAATTTATTCTTTTTTAAAAATAATTGTTTTAGGGCGCCTGGGTGGCTCAGTTGGTTAAGCGACTGCCTTCGGCTCAGGTCATGATCCTGGAGTCCCGGGATCGAGTCCCGCATTGGGCTCCCTGCTTGGCAGGGAGTCTGCTTCTCCCTCTGACCCTCCTCCCTCTCATGCTCTCTGTCTCTCATTCTCTCTCTCTCTCAAATAAATAAATAAAATCTTAAAAAAAAATTGTTTTAAATCACAAATCAGGAAAAGAGTGACTAGTACGTATTTTATTCCTGTATTGAGTTTCCTGCAGCTGCTTTAACAAATTGCCCAAAATTTCGTGGCTTACTACAATACACACCTGTTATCTTAGGGCTCTGGAAGCTGGAAGTCTGAAGTGGGCGTTCTCACCTGGTCAAAACCAGGTGTTAGCTGGGCTGAGCTCCCTGCAGAGGCTTCAGAGGAGGGCCCCTTGCCTTAACCTTTTTCCCAGTTTCTAGGGGCTGCTGCATGCCTTGGCCCCTTCCTGCATCTTCAAAGCACTTTACTTTACTTTGTTCTTATATTCCCCTCTCTCAAATCTGCGTCTGCCTCCCTCTTAGAAGGACCCATGCAATTACTTTTAGGGCTCACCTGGATGATCCAGGATAATCTCCCCATTGTCACAAGATCCTTAACTTAATCACATTTGCAAACCCCCTCTCGCCATTTAAGGTAACATTTACAGATTCTAGGGATTAGGATATATTTGGGGGCTGTTTTTCAGCCTACCACAATTACCAAAAATTATTTTGTTGTAAGGCGTAGGGGTTAAAACATCACCCACTCTGCGTGTAAATCGAAGCCGGAGGCCTGACGTTGCAGAAGATGCTTGTGGAGAACAGGTTTTGTCATAGGTGTTGAGGGGGACGGAGATTGTATTTTGACACAAGTCAGGGATGCGTGTGTGTGTGTGTGGGGGGGCACCTGTTTATGTGTGTATGATCCACCGGCTTGATTGATTGAATGGTATGTGAAGGGCAAGTGTAGGGCTGTTTTCAGGGCTATGTCCATCCCACTCCAGGATCAAGGATATTTGAGCTCAGCCCCTGTAGGACCTTTATGATTTATTCTTAGGAAGTGTTCTCCATGGTGTGCAATATTTGCCGCCTGAATATGTAACATACCCAGCACTCCGATCCATGATTCAGCAACGAACACACAGACAATCCCTGTGCTTCTGGACTTTCTATCACACCTGTACGTGTTGGTTTAGTATCTGTCTCACCCACAGAAGGCAGGCTCCTTGAGGGCAGGCACTTTTGCTGGTAATTAGACACTGCCCAGGAAGACGGCCCGGCACCTGGCAGGCCTCGGTGAACAGTGATGAAACCAGCTCAGGTCCTGTTGGGTGCATCTCTGAGAGGCAAGAATTTGGAGTTATGGCTCTCGGAGTAAAAATGTCCCAGCAGATGACAGAAATGGATTTCCTCCTTTCCATGTTTTTTATCGTGGTGATGGCATTGTTTTGCCTTCACTGTTTGCTTGAAGTCTTGGAATTCAGTGTCTGTTGTGGATCTGAGTTGAATTTCTGAACAACTACATACGGAGGTGTAAAGATGATCCTTCGATGGTCATTCACCATTTGGCCGAGACACTTACTAGTTACCATGAAATCTAACAGGACAGAAACCTGCCCTGAGAAGGACTTTCCCCCAAATCATTGGATAAGAAAACCTTCCATTTGACCCTCAATGTTTACCCTGCCTTCCGATGCTTCCCTTTCCCTAAGCCCTCCACAGGGCATGCTGCTCCAGCCCCCTTGGATCCCACCCAGCCCTGCTCTCCGTAGGGACAGGGAGGCAAAGGAACCAGAGAGGCAGACACTCAGCCTTACAGAGAACAGCATCTCCATCTTCAGGCAGACCCTGGTCCCCGGCAGAGTCAGCCTGCTGCTTGAGATTAGCTTGGAGGTCTTCCTGGTTCTCCTTCGACCCTGCCGAAAGGCATGGGGGCCTCATACTTTATTCCAGCTTTCTTGATTCAGTTCAGAATCTCAGAGCCAGCGCATCATGCCCCTTTAGGGAGGCGGACAATCTAGGTGCTCAGCATACGGTTCCAGCCGCCCTCGGGTGGAACGCAAAGGAAGAGAGGCCCAGACGGAACGCCCGGGGTTCCCGAAACACAAGCCCGAGACAAGAGACAGATGAGAGAAAATGATGTGAAGTAACCAACCCCCCCAACCCCACCCCGAAATGGACATAAATTCAGGCTGAGATCCCATCCTGGTGTTCCGATGACGTGAACCACAAGAACAAAGCTGAGGGAGATCTTTAAATGTCATCACCAGGCTCCTCTGTGGAATTGCAGCTTTGTTATTATTACGTACCCCGCGAACATATCACTCCTTCTGTTCCGTGGTGCTGGAGCACTTGCAGCCCGGCCACCCCGCTGGGCTCCTCCCCACGCCACCCTGCGAGTCCTGCCTCGGAGAGGTGCCAGCCGAGCGAGGAGAATTTTTTTGTTTTTAATCGATGTCATGGAGGAGCACGCCAGATCAGGAAGACAGAGGCAGGAAGGCTGAGGTGCGGGGCAGCGTGTGTGGTGCCAGCCCCCGTCTGCTGAGATCAGGATTTGGGGAGCCACGGCCTGTCCACGAGTGGCAGGGTGGGAATCTGCTTGTGTATTTGCGAACTAAAAAAAACTCCGCAAACCCAAAAAACCAGAGTCCCAGTGTGTGCGGCCAGTTGGCGGAGGCTCCAGGCTCTCGCGGCCTCCCTGAGCCCAGCGTCCCCGAGCCCCCAGCTGCTCCTCCAAGTCCTTGGGGGAGAGAGGCGAGCGCGCGTTGCTGGCCCATCTGGGCAGCCACCGCCCGGCCATATTTCACCTTTACGCCTGCTGAGCTGCCTTCTGCTTTCAGAAAAGGGAAATCCAGACAACAGTCTGAGCTCTCCAAGAAGTTTCAGCTCCACGTTTTCAGCCCGCGAGGCGGCACGCTGACAGATTTCGCCCAGATGACGGGTGAGACCCCCAAAGCCACCGCTTTCTAGCAAGGCTGTCGTGCCCGGCCACGGTTTTGGGATTCAGCTGGGGGCTCCTGCTTTTCCCAGAGAATCCTTTCTTCTTTCAAATTTGACCTTTTATTTTTTATTTAAAAAATTTTATTTATTTATTTATTTATTTATTTATTAAAGATTTTATTTATTTATTTGAGTGAGAGAGAACGAGAGATAGCACGAGAGGGATGAGGGTCAGAGGGAGAAGCAGACTCCCTGCCGAGCAGGGAGCCCGATGTGGGACTGGATCCCAGGACTCCAGGATCATGACCTGAGCCGAAGGCAGTCGCTTAACCAACTGAGCCACCCAGGCGCCCCACCCCCCAATTTTTTTTTTTTTAATTCGACCTTTTAAACAAAGCTTTGGCCCTTGGTCATGCGAAGGCAGCCCTTATGGAGAAGCCTCACCGCCATGTTACGTTGCACACCAAAGATGATGGAGCAGCCATGCAAACTCAATTCTGTAAAAAATATTCTGTTTAATTGATTTTCTAAAAAAATCTATTATGTTTCTGTGGGCCTGTCTATTGATCTGCAGCCCCGCAGAAGTAATGAAGAAGCTTTGTGATCAATAAGGCCAAAGTGTATCTTACCCTGAATCTGCTCTGCCCGCCCGCTGGGGATGCGACCGCCGGATTCCCCAGACCTGCATCCCGAGTGTGAGCAGCCTTCTCTGTGACTGCTGAGATTTATTTCTATTGGCATCATCATAACAAATGAAACCCTGATGACTTTCCTTGCTCTGAGAGCCAAGAATATATCACACCAGAAGTCGTGAAACACACAAGAACACAATTTGCAAAAAGAAAAAAAGAAAAACCCGGTATCTTTAACCTTAGCGCCTTAGCTCCTCCCCCACACTTAATTAGGATAATATTTTACTTCTCAGCTCTTAAGCTGGTTTTCTCTCGTATTCGCTGCCCGCCGCACGCCCCCCCCAACCCTTTCAGATTGGTTTTATGAGTCTTAGAAGGTTTTTCTGTGCCCGTCGTGAATGCCAAGTGCAGGTAGGTGCAATTGCAGACTGATCATTCCGGGTAGAGCTGACATTGCTATCTTACCCTCTAAAAAGTAATGTTGAAAGAGACAAGTCACCTGCAGTAACACACGAGCGGCGGCCGGTCGGAAATGCTGCAGACACCATCAGGCAGTATTTTGCTACAGAAAGAAGAGCTTCCTGAACTTGATAAGCAATCTTGGTTGCTGTTAATTTCAGAGTTTATCATTTGCATTTTGCCTTTAAAGCAGAGGACACTCCCTGAGGCAGATTCTGATCAGATGCTGTGCAAACTCAACCTACTGCTTTGAGTGGGTTTAGGAATGGGCTCTCTTCAGGGCTAGCGCTGTGCTTCCTGACCACCGCCTCCTCCAGGGAAGCCGGCAGGTGCAGCCGGATGGGGCGTTACGTGGTGCAAAGCGATGCTATCAAGGTCAGCAGGGACCACATCATGAAGGGCTTTGCCCAGGGGCACTGGGGAGCCATGGAGAGATTATTATAAGGGGAGAGAAGTGACCAGATGTGTAACTTTGCAGCCATTACCCGCTACAGGGCAGAATGGCCGTTCTCAGCCCCCTTCTGTGTGCACATACTGAATGAGGATGGTAATGATAATAGCTAGCACTTACAACGGACCAAGCTCTGCTCCAAGTTTTATATGTAGCCACTCATTTCACACAGCAACCCTCTCAGGGAGATACTGTTATTCTCTCACTTTACAGATAAAGACACACGCACACACGGAGTGTCCCACACGACAGGTGAGCATCTCATGAGCCACACCGCCCTGGTCAGGTGTGGCGTTGTATCCCTCCTCTCTCAGCTCCCCAGGAATGCATGCTGGATAGGAAGCACCTGGGGGAGGATGCCTTTCATGGAGGGATCATAACCCTGACTTGGTTCAAATTTGGATTCAAAAAGCAAATCATTTGGGGGAATGCAATTATCAGTAAATGATTGCACAAGCACGTCTTCCAGCAGGTTAAGATGAACCAGTGTGTTCTGGCTCCAAAGCCCAGCTAGGAGCGTGGCCCAGTGGGGGAGGAGGGTGTAGCCATCACGGGAGGGACAGCGCCTGCCTTGCCGTGGTGAGGGAGATGGAGCAGTGGGGCGCTGTGCCCAGGGGTCCGGCCAGAGTGACCCGGGGGATGGCAGTGGCTCGCAGAGGCGGATGCCAGGCCGTGTGCAGGTATGTGTGTGTGCCGTCCCCCCATGTGTTCACCGGGACCTCCTCTACATTGCACTCCTCTGTGCGAGGCACCGGGACATTGCAGTGACATGCTGGGGACATGGCTTTCAGAGCCGACATGCCAGTGGGGAGCTCACGTGTCCGCAGTGGGGCACAGACAAAGAGGAGCTGAGATGAGCAGAGCGGAAGGGATGCTGAGTTCAAAGAGAAATCCTCAGAAGGCCTTCTGCACCAAACACTGAGTAACCCTTACAACCGGCACAAGGGGAGGCACCCCTGGAGGCTGGCCAGTCCCCAGTGGCCATTCAGACAGCTCCCAGGTTGGGACAGTTAGCTTTGAACGCCTGAGGGAGGGAGGGAAGAGCCCCGAATGGACGTGCAGGTGGAAGGAAGGGCAGGTGTCTTCTCCCTTGCACACCTGCCTGGGTGTTGAGGTGACCTCTCAGGCGGAGGCCTCTGCCCTCCAGCATCCCCCAGCTCTGCTCCAAGCCATGGAAAGGCCCGCAGTTCATCCCTGTTTCTATCCAGATGACAAGGCTTGGGAGGTAGTTTGTTATCACAGTAGCCCTAAGTGGCCCTAAGTGGCCTTCGGGGCCAGAGGTTATCACTGGCCGGTGTGGTACAATGCCCCAGGATGCTTTTTAAAAAAAATTTTTTTTTTTAAGATTTTATTTATTTGCGAGAGAGACAATGAGAGACAGAGCATGAGAGGGAGGAGGGTCAGAGGGAGAAGCAGATTCCCCGCCGAGCAGGGAGCCCGATGCGGGACTCGATCCCGGGACTCCAGGATCATGACCTGAGCCGAAGGCAGTCGCTTAACCAACTGAGCCACCCAGGCGCCCGCCCCAGGATGCTTTAAAACCACGGAAGGGAAGCTGGGCCAACCCAGACATGCAAGGTCAGGGTCTGTAGGTGAGGCGTGGGTCTCAGTTTGCAACCCCCCACCCCCCCACCCGGCAGCCCTCCTGTGCGGCCGGAGCTGAGGCCCTGGGGTGAACCCTTCCCTATGCTTCAATGCCATGGTCCTCAGGTTTGGTTGGCAGCTCTCCGAGAACCAAAATGGAAGAGGCAGGTGGGAAGGTCAGGGAGAGAGAGGCAAGAGGGTTGGCGGGGGGACACCTCAGGGACAAATTCTCTTCTCTTCCACTTTGGTGACAGAGGGCCACAGGCTGGGGACCTTTGGTGGATGAGAACCTTGTGCGTGCCTGGGCACAGGGAAGGTGCTGAGTGACTGTGTCGAGTGAGGACGGGTGGACAGGGGATGGGAGGTGGGGGTGGGGGGGATGGGGTGGAGGTGGGGGATGGGAAGACGGATGGACAGGGGATGGGAGTGGGGGTGGTGAATGGGCCTAGGGGTGGAGGATGGGAGTGGGTGGGGGATGGGGTGGACGTGGGGGTGGGAAGACAGATGGACAGGGGATGGGAGGTGGGGATGGGAGTGGTGGTTGGGAGGTGGAGTGGGGGAGGGGTGGGGGGAGGGGTAGGGGAGGCCGGTTGGCTTCTTAGGCTCCTTCTGGGTGATGCTTTCACGTGGTGTGTTTGTGGGGCGGAGGTGGGGCTGAGGAAGTGGGGTCTTCTGTTCGCCTTGGCCCTGGTTTCACAGGAAACGTTCAAGAAAAATGAAGACCATGTTGGTATAAAATTAGAGTTTTGATGGAGAGCCAGCCTTGAACACAATTTGTCTCCGGTTCTTTAACTGAGAAGCTGAAAGGATCTCAGTGTCCAGAGGGAATCTTTAAGAGTTTCCTGTTCAGCTTTCCAGGTGAAATCCTATCCAAGCTTGGCTGGGTCCCAGCTCTTGAGTTCAGCTTTTTCCCCTGTGGGCTTCCTGGTCAAGACCCCCCTCATCTCCTAGTCTTGGTCTTGGCCTCTGCGTGGGAACCTGGGGTGTCCTGCTCTGACCATGAGCCCCTGCCCCCCACTTCCTTCCTTCTTTCCTGGCTGGGCCCCTTCCTCCTGAAAGCCCTCCTAGTCCACTGTCTGAATGCTGGGTCTCGAAGGCGGGAAAAGGAAGAGAATACCGACAGAGTTCTGAGTTTTTCAAAATGCTGCAAGCGGTCCCTTTAAAGAGCCACCCTCTATTCTGCGATGATATCTTTCCCACCTTTTGGGTTAAGAAGTCCCTTATTTTATAAAATGACTGTGACGTGGACTGGCACGTGCTTTAAATGTTGCGCTTACTCAGAGCCTAAGTTGGCCATCCATAGTCATTCCCTACTTTCCTGTTCTGAAATTTTGCCACCTTGATGGAGCCATCAAGGTCCAGGTGAGGATGCCACAGAATGGGGCTTCCAGGCCAAGGGACAGAATTAGGGGCGAGGGCCAGAGAACCCCAGGAACCCTTCTTACCCATCTGGGGCATTGGGAGGGCATTTGTTCGACAAATGTTGCTTGAGCACCTGCCGTATGAGAGACAGCGGGTGAGGTTCTGGGGAGACCAAGTTAAATGACATGGTCCCTGCCCTCAGGTGTGTGGGGGGGCTGAGACTAAAAGTCACCAAGTGCCTTCAGAGGGTGGACACTGCTCACATCACATGTCCCCCCAGCCAAGTCACGGTGTTGTTGGGTTAGTAACTGGAGCTCCTTTCTGCTAAATGGGACAACCCCTGGCTAGTTTCATTGGCCGGGATGGATATATGACTGTATGGACGTGCGTACATTTTACAGGTAAACCCAGATCACTAACATTGTAACTGTTTTGTCTGTGTGTGTGTTGGTGGTGAAGAACAGGCAAGTAATGCTGCTCAGATGTGGGAATAGGTGTGTCATTTTGCATCTTTAGGATTGGCTGCCATCCTGGTTTTTTTCTTATGGCTGGTCCTTGTGTGTGCATATCTATGTGTGTGTGTGGGTGGGGGGCGGGTTGCGGAGAGTGAGGGGAGAATGGATAGCCCGCCTGGGATAGAAAACACTTCCTAGCTGGGTCATATGATCCGTCCCCTTTTGGCCTGAGTTTCTAGTGAGAGCAGCCAAAAGAAAAATCAGAATGAAAAAGGGTTTCCTGGTAGAAAAGGAAACCATTTTTGGGACATGTCATGAAGTTTAAGATTTGGTGCCCTGGGGTGCCTGGGTGGCTCAGTCAAACCCTTGATCTCAGCTCAGGTCTTCTTCTTCTTTTTTTTTTTAAAGATTTTATTTATTTATTTGACACACAGAGAGAAGCACAAGCAGGCAGAGGGAGAAACAGGCTCCTGGCTGAGCAAGAAGCCCGATGCGGGGCTCGATCCCAGGACCCCAGGATCACGACCTGAGCCGAAGGCAGACGCTAAACGACTGAGCCACCCAGGAGCCCCCTCAGCACAGGTCTTGATCTCAGGGTTGTGGGTTCAAGCCCCGAGTTGGGCTCCAGGCTGGGTGTGGAGCCTACTTAAAAAAAAAAAAAAAGGAAGATTTGGTGCCCTGGTCCTGAGGTGGGGTGAGGTTTGGGGTCTGGGCCCGCACGCGTGGCGGTTGCTAGGCCACACGCTGGCGCGGGGGACACGGCTCTCCCGGGAGCCCTCTGGGTGGGTGGGGGAGCGGGTGTTGCCAGCATTTCTGCTGCAGGGGTGCGTACCACACCGTACTGAGGGAGCCCCACATCTGCCCCCCTCTTGTGCCTGGTGGGATCTGGCTCACCCTCTAGCTCTTGGCCTTCCCTGCCCCCCAAAGCGGGAAGCCTGTCCTCCCTCCCCTCCCTCACGGCATCCTCTGTCCCCTTTGTGGCGCTTGTCACGATTCATTCTTCGGTACTTGTCAGTTTACTTGTTCGCCGACCCTCTCCTCGGCTCGACTGTGCGCCCTCAGGCTGGCATGTCATAGGTGCTCAATAAATACTTCCCGAGTCGGTCCTTTCAGGGTCCTAGAAGTGGTGACGAGTTTAGCTGCATCTTGCAGGTGAGGCAACAGATGTGGGGGGGCTGAGCCACCCCCCCGCGGCCACCCACGTGGGATGTGGTGGAGCTGGTACTTGACCCTGCGTCTGCCTTGCTCCAAAACCTAAGCTGTTCATGCAATGTCCCGACCCCACACATGCGCCTCTCTCCTTCTCTAAGACCTGGGGACACAGAAGGGTCCTGCAGAACAACCTGGACAACCCTCTACCTAGTCCCGAATACCGCCGGCCCAGCAGAGAAGATGCCCAGAGAGAGACTGCCAGAGCACTGAGCCCACTGCAGACAGCACCCCTTCAGTGACCCACCCAGCCGGAGGAGGACATGACTCTTCACTGTCTGTCCCGGCCACCAGCAGGATGGAACCAGCCAGGTCTTGCCCTGGAGACTCCCCTGGTTGCCTGCTGTCCCCTTCCTCCTTTGGCACAGTGGCCTGACCAGGTGGTCCTTGCCTTGCAGCCTGGTGTCCACTTGAAGGGTCTCCTTATTTTGTGCTTAACGAGGACCCAGATGGCCCTTCAGCAGCATGGGTCTGGAGGCCTGAACTCCCAGCTGGGAGGGGACTGCTCATCTCCAGAGGTTGTCCTTGTCTTCACACAGAGCCTCTAGGGGCACCTGGGTGGCTCCATCGGTTAAGCGATTGCCTTCGGCTCAGGATGATCCGGGGTCCTGGGACAGAGCCCCACCTTGGGCTCCCTGCCTGCTTCTCCCTCTCCTCCCTGCTCATGCTCTCTCTCACTATCTCTCTCACTATCTCTGTCTCTCTCGCTCTGAAATAAATAAATAAAATCTTAAAACAAAAACAAACGCAGAGCCCCTATTAGCAGGTGGGGCACAGCCCGGTCAGGGTGATTAAAGCGCGCTCCTGGGTGGGGGGCTGACCGGGTGGCACAGCTGGTTGAGTGTCAAGACTCTTGTTTTCAGCTCAGGTCAGGATCTCAGGGTCCTGAGATCAAGCCCCACATCCTCTGGCTCTGTGCTCAGCAGGGAGTCTGCTTGAGAGGCTTTCTCTTCCTCTCCTCCTGCCCCTCTCCCCACTCGTGCGCACATGCGCTCTCTCTCTCTCTCTCTGTCTGTCTCTCAAATAAATAAATAAATCTTTAAAAACAAAAAGCCCTCTCCCGGTTGCTGCCAGTGCCCCCCAGGTGGCAACCGGGGGACAAGAGCTCCCAGCCTCTCAACCACCTTTTTCTGGCGCCCCCAAGCCCAGCATGATTATTTCTGCGCCTGCAGGGAGACCCAGGGTTGTGGGGTTAGGACTTGGGGGGGCGGGGGCGGGGGAAGGCATATGAGGAGCTCTGGGTGGCTGCTGGGTCCCAGGCACTCATGTTCAAAAGAAAACAGTCTATGGGAAACCAGCGACAGAGCGCAGAGGGGAAAGCCTTTCGCTGCCCAGGGGGGAACTGCCCCAGGACAACTTTGGGGATGAGGTTCTGGGCGAGGAGAGATGAGGGAGGTCTTTTCAAGCCAACGGCCAGGAGCTGTCTCCATCCCGAGTCTCTGAGTGGTGCTGGGGGTGAGACCCTGGTGTGCGTGTTGGTTGTGTGGTCCCTGCCTCTGCTCATGGTGTCCAGTTGCCCATTCAGGCCCGTGATGGTGTGAGAGGCTAGCGGCCAGGCTCTACGTACTTGATCTCATTTCAGCTTATCTCTGCACTTCATTTACACTCGGGTACCAGATGCTCAGAGGGGTCAAGATGCTTGCTTGGGGATGCACAGCTGGGGTTTGGACCCAGTTCTGTTCGCCTCCTGGGCTCCTGACTCCGTGAGGGATATTCCACGGCTGACCACATCAGCCTCCCAGTCTGCCAGCCTTGCTTCAAATTTTCATTCCTCCACTTATGAGAGCTGTGACTTACGATCTCCCAGAATCCATCTTCAGCTCCAAAAAACAAGGGAAATACCAGCCAATTCTTCTTGAGGTTGTAGTGAGGATCAAAGACTCAAATATACGTGAAAACCATGGTGGAGGGCACGCTTTTATCTGTCCAGCTGTTTAGGTTTGGGAATGAGTTCCCCATCAAAATTTTCTTTAAATAGAGGGGAGATATCCAGACAAACATGAGCATCATCACTCACTACTCATGCGCACACATTCCCGTCTATTCACACACATATACATATATTTATATACACACATATTTATAGCCATCTACATATGTATGCATTCACATACACACATATCTATTCACATCTATTTATATACATATATGCATATCTATGTATGCACCCATAGACATATATTTATATATGCATATATATTTATATCTATCCCTACGTATATTCCTATCTAACTGTGTATGCATACACATATACACACATTCCTTTTGCTTTGCTTTTCTTGGCTGGAAAGTTGGAGGTTCCTTCCTCCTCCCTAGAAATGATGGCATCATAATCATTCCTGAAGCTACATTTTCCGTGAAGAGAAGGCAGCATGGTCCCTTCTGGTGCGAGAGGTGGCCTCTCTCCTCTGTTGTCACAAGCCAGCGGCTGATAGGAGCCTGGTCAGTCCACAGCCCCGGGCTCATCTTCCTTTCCTCCAGGAAGCAAAATGAATGCCTGATCTCTGACACCTCAAACCAGCAAATGTGTGGGGGGTGGCTGGGAGACCCCTGATCCTGACCCTTACCTATAAGGCTTAAAAATATGGAAATGCAATTAGCAGCCTCGGCAGCCTAATGAGACCTCTTTAAAATGCTGATAAAATACTACTCAAGGAAAATGCTTGAGAGCCTCTTCAAACTTTCCAAAATGTGAAGTGCGTCCTTATGGAGAAAACGCCAATCTAGTCTCCTTTCTTCAAGGTTCAAGATTAATTAGGAGCTTATTTAGTGCATGAATGACGAAACAAATGAACTCTTGGATCACAAAGCATTGAAACCAATTTTTTAATCATTTTTTTTTTTTACAATTACATTCCTATCATAAAAGTCTTCATTAGACGTTGTCACCGGCATGTATTGTGCTAGGGGGAAGTGTTATCACCATGGGCTTTTGACAAGACTGCATTTCCTTTCCATTAAAGAGGGCTCTTAGAACAAAAGCCTTTTCTTTCTTCCTAACAGCTAAGGGCTGTGACTTGGAAGGCTAGTCTAAGCTCCAGGCGAAATTCAACTCCCTGTGTGTTCTCCTCAACCTGAGTGCAACTGCTTTTTCCGTAGACAAGGCTTCTTCCCAAATAGGACGGACCAACAAGGTGCAGGGGACGCGTCCCTGGCTCCCCGGACTGTGTGTCCATTTACACAGCCCTTTGCGTAGACGAGACAGGCATGGAGAGCAAAGTGAATCCTGCACCCCTCTCTCTCCTTCTCCCTACAAACCTTTGAGTGGAAGCCAATCTGGACAGCCACCTGTTACCACCAAACCATCAGTTCCCTTCATTTGGTAAATGGTTATGGTGCGCCTACCAGCGCTGTGCCGTTAGGGGCTGGGGATACAGCAGTGAGTCCTGGATACCGCTTTGCCTGCCTCTCTCCGGTGGGGCCCCCAGCTCGATCTGTAGGGGCCAGCTAGCCCACTGGGTGCAGAGCCCTGGATGTGTGTCCTTGGTCTGCCACGTGGGGCTTTCCAGCCCTGGCCAGCTCTGAGCTGTATGACGCAGACACAAAACCAACAAAAGAAGTCTGAACCACACTCCCCACTGCCTTGAGTGCATGCCCCACCTAGCGCAGCTGCTGGAGATCCGGCCAACTCGACATGTTGGCTCAGAGAAGGCCACGACTGCCACCATTATAAACAGGTGGGGTGTGGGAGCCTGCTCAAGGGAGCACATAATTGTCAGCAGTTGGGACATGGTCCTTTGCCTAGCTGTGTGACCTTGAACTTGTTCCTTAACCTCTCTGGACTTCTGTATCCTCATTTGTAAGATAGGAAAAATACTTTGCAGCTTTGTTATGTAGATGACATTTTTATTTATGCAACTAAAGCTGTGCTTTATTGTGCACTTTCCATGGACAAAGCATTTGGTTAGATACTCTCATATCCAGGGCTTCATTTATTCATCCCAGGAGGAAAGGGAAGGGGGACTACCTTTACCTCTATTTTATATATGAGGAGGCTCTTGTTGAAGGTGGAGCATTTGTCGAGTATCACGCAGCTAAGTGGTCCCGCTGGATTCAGACCCAGGCGTTTTGACTCCCGACCCCGTACTCATAATGACTGCCACCCTTGCTGTTCAACACCTGGAACAGCGGCGGGTACGTAGAAGGCGCTCAACAAGGTGTGGCTGCTGTCGATCCCAAGTGCTGATGCCGTAGATAAAGGTGATGTCGGCTGTGAAGCCCGCCACAGGCCGACCATGACCAGAAACGATCCAGGTAACTTGCAGATATCACGGCCATCAACCTTGGTCTAGAGCTCTGTGAGCCGGACGATGTGAGATCTTCCTCAGCAGGTCCCTGGTGACAGATGGGGGCTGAATGCTCGGCCTCAGCTGGACGGACGTGTGGCTTTGAGACGCATTCCCGGAGGAGCAGAGGTGCTCCCCCATTCCATTCTCTTCCTAGGGGCAGGGAGCAGTCCTAAGGCTCCTCCAAACTCGGAGAATTCACCTTCGATACTGTACCCACCTTCAACCACTACCCCTTGCAGCTGAAGGTGGGGGGCATTTGCATTCAGGCCTCACTGCACACTCAGGATGGGGCACTCCCTGGGCTTTGGGGGGGCGCATCTTTGGGCACCACCCTGGAACTGGAAAGGCTGGCTATGGAGAAGGAAGTAGCCGTGGCCTGAGCCCCAGGACACATGGCAGCCCGAGGGTTGGTAAGGCCTGTTGTGGGTGGGCCGCCCCCTGCCTTCTGCGGAGCCCTACTCGCTGCCCCATCGCCAGAGCACCCTGTCCCTGATGGACACGAAGGAGACATGGCCTTCAGAGCACCCGGAGGGCTGCAGCGGCTCAGCTACCAGATGACCACAGGAGATGCAGAGAGAGCTCGGATTTGCATCCGCTTTACATCTCATTTGCATAGGACCGCATCCTGCCAAGCCCGTACCTCTTGCTCATCCTCTTGTGGGGGTGACGGTGGAGGGGGTGGGGATGAGGAGGGCAGGGCCCCTGCCCAGGGCTGCAGTGGCAGGATCGGCTGTCCTGAGGCCCAGTGTTCCCTGGAAGACCTGCCAGTGGGCAGGAAGTTCTTCCTTTTCTGGGGAGGGGGTCAATTCTCTCTTCGCCAAGAGCTCACTGGGCTAAGGAAGTGGCCCTTGTGGCCTTTTTTTTTTTTTTTTTTTAAGATTTTGTTTATTTATTTGACAGAGACACAGTGAGAGAGGGAACACAAGCAGGGGGAGTGGGAGGGGGAGAAGCAGGCTTCCCACCGAGCAGGGAGCCCGATGCGGGGCTCGATCCCAGGACCCCGGGATCACGACCCGAGCTGAAGGCACATGCTTAACGACTAAGCCACCCAGGCGCCCCGCCCTTGTGGCTTAATGTCTATTTGGGTCACTTGGTTTCTGCTGCTGTCGGTGGCACAGTGGTCTGAGTGCTCTAGAAAAGGGGCAAGTGTCCTAGGTTCGAATGAAATTCTTTCTTCTACAGAAAATTCTGCCCACACCCTCCCCTTGGCATGCCAGGCCAAACACTGGGTCTGGGGGCTTCAGGGAGCCCCCTGGAACCTACCCCAGAGGGTCTGAGGCCTTTACCCTTTCCAGGTTTGGAAGGCGGAGGGACTGGGACAGAATCACAGGTCTGGTTTGACTATGCCCACCCTGGGCCCCCACCTAGTGACACCGAATTCCAGAAGGTGGGAAATGACCATGGAAGCAGTAACCGTGCACGTCACCTCTCTTTCCTTCTTTGGAAACAGAGAGTAACTAACTGGGATTATGACACAGGGCTTTTCTACCCAGCGGACCGCAATCCCTGCTGGGAGCTCCGTGGTCCTGGATCCCGTGCCGGACAAGATCAAATCCCAGCTCTGCCTCTTGTCCTTGTGTGATTCTGAGCTAGTGCTGAACCCCTCTGAGTCTTAGCTTCCTGCTGCCTCCTAATCACGACACCATCCTGAAACTGATACATATGAGCAAATCTGAGGTCCAGGGATCAGTGGCATCTGCCCTCCATGACCGGGATTCTCAGGGCATACACCTCCCCTTCCCCACCCCTCCTTGGTTTCATGGGTTCAGCATTTAGGGTGAAGATCAGCCCTCACCCAGAGGCTCCAGCGGAGTTGGGTCCTAGGATCTGACCTTAGCTGGTGCCTATCACTCATTCTCCCCCTGCTCTGCCCAAGGGGGAGGCCAGCCTGGGGCCTCAGCCATGCCTGGCACATCACTACCAGGTACTGACAGCTCCGAAGGAGCCCATCGCACCGTTTCTTTCCCCACTCCCGGGGAGGGAAGGGGGGCTTGGTTGGGGGCAGGGGGACCGGGACCTGGGAAACACCAAGCAATAAAGGACTTTAAAATAGATTTACTTTAATTATATACTTCGGTAATTTGCTGTAGCTTCCCATCCCTATTATTAAATTACACCAGTAACTCATCTAATGGATTTTCACTGAGAAAACATTCATTTTATTTTATTATGTTTTTGTGCTATGGTCTATAATGAAGGCAACAGGGTCTGGCCTTGTACCTGGCATGGGCCGGCCGGGGGTGCCGGGCGGGGAGGGGGCTCCGAGGGGCAGGGGGGTAGTTAGGATGCTGCCTGCTGGCTTGGGGCAGGTGAGCGGGGTGCTGTCAGCCCGGAGAAGTTGATGGTGGAAGGCTGGGGGCGGTGGGGTCTCTGTGGGTGGAGACCTGGGGTTGGGGTATCCAGGAATCGGGGTGGAAGTGGGAGAAACGGGCTGCTGGGGATGGGTGAGGATGGGTGAGTGGACAGGACGGACAGAACAGGGTCCCAGCTTCCCTCTGGGTCTGAATAGGCGCGGGCAGCCAGGAGGACTGGACCGATTCTCTCCATCCTCTGCTTGCTGCTCCTTGGGGATGCGACGGGAGGAGAGGGTGTGGGAAAGAGCCCAGGAGCAGCCACAGGAATCCTGAGCGCCTGGTTTTCTTTGGCACGGAAGGAGAGTCTCTGAAGAAATTCAGGGCACCTGCTCTGGCTCCGTCACCCTTAAGTCCAGTCCCGTGCTCAAGAGTATGGCCTCCAGGGCCAAAGCGGGTGTGAAGGCCTCTCCCACAGGTGTGCTGAGAGTCTAGAACATTCCAGGCTTGGTGGGGCCATCCTTGCTTCTTCGCCTCTCTCTTCCCCGGATCCTCTGATCTGGAGCCTCAGCTGTCCCTCTGCCTGAATATCAAAGAGAGAGCGAGAGAGTACGTATGTGTTGTCCCCACGCTCCTGAGAGGCACGGATTGGAGGTAAGCCACTGGTAATCATCATCATCATCATCATCATCATCATCATCAAAACACATTTTGAGCATTTGCTATTTGCTTGGCCTGTGTTCAGCACTTTCTAAGTACTTTGTTAAAATTATGGCTCTTGTGAGGTATCTGTCGATCGTTATTAGTTCTCATTGACATACAAGGAAACTGAGGCGGAGGTCAGCTTATTAGACATATTAGTGCTGAGTGCCTGGCAGAGAACTTGACCTAGACGTGACCCCGAAGCTCAGGCTGGTCACAGCTGGCTCTCAGAGGCTAGAGCACCAGGGCCACCCTGACAGACCCCGTGTCTGGACGTTGGGAGGGCTGGGCTGGTGGCGGCGGGAACGGACTCTTTACAACGAGTGTTTCCAGTGGTCCCGTGCCCTCCCTGTTACTCCTCGAGGCCTCTCGCTGTCCCACCCTGCTCTTGCCTCTTCCTCTCCTGGTCGGCCCCCTCTCTCCAGGCCTAGGCTTCTGGTGACTCTGCCAGGCCCTGCCCCCTCTGGGATGGGGACCTGGCCCAGACTCAGGTCGGGGGGGTGGGCCCAGATGCCCAGCCTGCCAGGCCCTACCCTCACTCTACCCACCTGCCAGTCCCACCTGTGTCTTTCCTGCAGCAGCCCCCTGGGGTACCACAGCTCTAGGCGCAGCTCACTCCACCTGTCACACGAAGGGCCTTGTCCTATCCCACTCTGTGCCCCTTGGCCCTCGTGGTCCTCTGAGGCCCCTCTGTCTTGTGCCCAGTTATTCTCTAGGCTTACACCTCGGAGCCTTCCAGGCTGCCCAGGTTCTACTCAGCTCGTAAAAACCCTCTGATTCGGGGCTGCCCCGGGGGGACACACCTGCCTCACCCCAGGTAGGAAGGCAGCTGCCCAGGTCACTGCCCCCACCCTCTCCGACCTGGTTCCAGCCCAGGCATCCTCCCCTCCCCCCGCCGAGCCGCCCCAAGCCCCTAGCCTTCAGGTCCCCTGAGATCTGCCAGGGAGGAGGTGAGAGGCGAAGACGCACGCTCACCTGCACATTGTCATGGGAACAAACCATCCCGCAGGGACCACCGTCACCTGTGCTTGGCACGTAGGTGAAGCAGAGGACAGAATGCCTCCCTCTCGAAGCTGCAAATAAAGACAGCCAGGCAGGTCAAAATAAGCGAGTGACATACCTCGGTGTCTTACTTAACGAATCCCTGGCAACTAAGCGTCCTCATAATAAACAAATGAACAAGTGCAATTCACCAGCCACTCAACGCTGGGTATGAGGCTGGTACTCCACCAGAGGCATGAGGATGTTTATGGGAAGCAGGTGGAAAATTGCTTGGGAGGACGCGTGTAATTAATGGATAAAACTCAAGCACCTTAAAGCAAATTAATTTGTCTCCAACCTTGAGTTTCTCAGCCAGGGATCTGGGGAGGAGAAGAGGAGGAGGGGAGTTCTGCTTGTTACCTCTCGATTTCCCATCCTGAGAGCACAGGTGTCTTCATCTGTTGCCCAGGTAACTCCAGGTCGCCTTCTCTGGGAGCGCGGAGTTCACGGCGGCCAGGTAAGCTATGGGTAGGAACTGTATCTGTTTGCAGGTTGGAGGTTTTCAGCAGCTCTGTTGTTCTACCAGGAGCAGCTTTGAGCCATACTCTTGGTGCCCTTACTGGACATCCTCTGCATCGTCTGCATCGTTGTTGGGTACACGTTATCTTCACCCCTTTGCCCACTTCTGACCCCACAGTACTTCTTCCGGACGTGCTCTCTCCACCACACACTCACGCCCTTCGTGGGCCGAGTCCTGGTTCAGGAAGCTGGGGATGACGTGGAAGACCAGCACCCCAGCCGCTCCGAGCGGATGCAGAACACTTGCCTTTCTCCTTGGAGAACGTTTCAGAAGCAGAGTGAGTCTTGATTAGGAAATTAAAATGAGTTTGTGCTTCCTCTTGCTGGGGAGCTTTTATTTGGATCTGGTTTATTGACCACTTATTTCTAAATTACAGCCTTTACCTTCACCCGATGGATGCGTTGCAGGTTTGGTTTCCCGGGAGGCAGACTGAGCCTGCAGGACAGGACGTTAATTAGAGAATGAACGCAGGGAAGGAAGAGGGAGGGGGCAGAGGGAGAGGCTGGCCCTCAGAGCTGTCCTGAGCTGGCTGAGCCCACCGGCCCTTCATACGCTCCATCGATGGGACCTGGGCTGCGGCCCCCCGAGGGAGGACGAGGCCTTGGGGGGGCCTCTGCTGCTGAAACCATCCCTGCGTGCGTGTGGCCAGCATTGACGGGGGATCTGGGCGGCACAGCCCAGTGTCCACCACGCTGTGGCACTGCTCTGGGCTGGCCTCACTGACGCTCCTGGGTGGCCTAGGACCCCAGCCTTGGCCTCCTTCTCATCACTATCCATGGCCTAGCCACTCCAGCCAAGTTCCCTTTGTCTGCCTAGAGAACTCCTACTCACACAGTGAGACCCAGACCAAATGTCCCCTCTGCAGAGATGGGGTCTCTGTCTTCTCTCTGGCCACTTGTGCTTCTTTCCCTTCTTAGGGCTCCACGGTGCCTCCTCCCTACCCCCTCCTAGGGTTTACCCTCATGCCTATAGAAATGATTTCCTGCAAGCCTGCCTCCCCTCCCCTGCAGACCCTGGGGTCAGAGAAATCTTTGATTTCTCTGTGCACCCTTGGCATGTAAGGCCGTGCCTTGGAACATGCCAGATGCTCAGGGGCTTCACTGAGCAAATGGTGGAGTGAGCGCAGCGGCCCTGCGGTGTCAGGCCCCAGGCAGAGCCCCCGCCTCCAGGACCCCCAGGACCCCCAGGACCCTCAGGGCCACTTGCCCCCTTGGTGGGAAAGGCCCTGTCATCAGGGACACAGATGTCCCTGGGGAAAGCAGAGAGTCTCAGTCGCTCACTCCGACCTCATCCCTTGGCCCTTGTCCTGCTTGGAAAACCTCCCTGGATTCTTGGTGGCCTGAGCTCAGTCAGTTTGATGGATGGGCTGGGTCTGCGAGGAGCTCTTCCTCCTTGTTCCAAACCCTCTTCCTTCCGGGACAGGGGAGTTGGGGGGGCGGAGGAGGGGGCAGCAGGTGAGGATTTTTAGCTCTCCCTCCCTGGGGCTGCCACCGGGCCTTTAAAGGTTAAGTGTATATATGTGGCACCTACAGGAGGTGGCAGGCCTGATGGAACGGGAGAAGAGTGATTAATGCTGGTGTCCTCGCGCCTTGGGCTGGGTTGCTGCCCTCGCTGGAGGGAAGCTTCACTGGCTCCCCAGTGCCATCGTGCAGCGCCTGCTTCATGGCCAAGCTCTCTTGGACCAAGAGGAGGGCGGATGTTTGGGGTGAACCTAGAGGGGAGCGGAGGATGCCCTCTTGGGTAGATGGGAGTGCCTCATGCGGGGCCAGGATGCTCCCCATGCTGTGGCTGGCTGCTCAGCGGGGGCAGGTGGTGTAGCAGCAACGTGAGGGAGGTGGGGGGTGGTGGGAGCGGACCCCCGACCCTCTGGATTGCGGGGGACCAGGACAGGGGTGTGTGAACCACTGAGTCTTGTCTCAGAAATGCATGTGCATCCTGCCCCCTGGTACAGCCCTGTGGGTTTTCATAGACCCATTAGATTTTAGATTGTTTGCCAATTGAATTCTTGAACTTCCCTTACCTCCCACCCCCCAGATTTTTGAGTAAAAAGATTACCTCAGCAAGATGTGCCAATGAATGTGTCCTGGGCCTTCTGGTGGTCCCTCACCCCCTGCCTGTCGAGAGACCTGGACTTACAGGCGATCCCTGGGAGGTGACACAGGAGGGCAGGGGCGCGGGCACAGGGAGTCAGGATGGCCTGTGGCTTCTCCCATCCCCCGAGGCCTGTGTGTCTTTCGGAGGTGGGCCAGGCATGCTTCCTTGGGTCAGGGACCGTGTCTGCCCTTTTGGGGCTCCATGGTGTAGCGTGGTGTCTGGCACAGCTCAAGTGCATGTGGGAGATTGTGAACAGTGATGGGAAGGTCGGCAGGAAGACACAGTGAAGGGGAAGCCAGGTGTCAGAGGAACGAGAACCCTGGGCCGGGAGTGATGAGGTCTTGTCTCACCTCTGGGCAGGGGCAGGCCTGCTGGGGAGAGGCGCTGGGACAAGGGCCAGGTAGCCACGAGACCCGACACTCCAGCCTTTGACATCCACCACCCTGTTGATTTTCTTAGTTATAAGCATCCCCAAAAGAATGCCTTGTGGTTCCCTGCCTCCTCATGAGGAAAGACGGGAACCACACTGAGTACTCTTGTGTGCCATGACTGTTCTAGAAGCTTCCCTATGACCCGCTCGTCTGATCTGCAATGACCACCCTTGTCTCGGAGGGTGAGAAGTAGTATCTGAGGTCCTAGCAGGTCCCTGGGAAAGGGTTGGCCCTCGTACTATTATTCTGAGTAGTGCTGGGAGGTGGGTGTTGAGAACCCCTGACTGAGGGCATGAAGTGCTGGCCCCCAGTAAGGGCTGCGCTGGGCCGGGCTCCCTCGGCCCTCAAGTCCTGCCTTCTCTGCTGGGTGGTAGTTGACCTAGTATTGGTATAAAAGTGTTTTGGGACCCAATTCCAATGTGCATGTGGCTTTCTCCCTCACACCACCAAGTAATTCCCTGACACCAGCTTAGGGTCCTACAATGAGACTCAATTTTGACACCATCTGCCTGGAGATGATGTCAGATCCCCAGGGAATCAGTCCCACCAGACTGCCCCCGCCCCTTTAGAGGCCAATCGAATGACCAGCTATAGTTTGGAGGTTCCAACGACTCCCTCCTTGGGTTTGATTAATTTGCTCGAGTGGCTCCCAGTCTCGGGAAACCCTTTTCCTCAGTATCTCATGGTGTAACTCAGACCAGCCAGATGGCAGAGACGCACAAGGCAATGTGTGGGGAAGGGGGAAGGCCTCTCCAGGCTTGTCACCCCTCCCAAATCTCCACGTATCCATCAACCTGGAAGCTCTCCGAACCTGGTCCCTTGGGTTTCTATGGAGGCTTCCTTATGAAGGCATGACGGGTTATATCATGGACCTGATTATATCATGGTGATTGCCTGACCCTCCGGCCCCTCTCCGCTCCTGGAGGTCAGAGGGTGGGACTGAGAGTTCCAACCCTCTATCACTATCACGAGGCAGACAGCCCCCAACCTCAGTCACAGAGTCAACATAACAAAAGACATCTTTATTGTTTTCACCACTTAGGAAATTCCCAGGGTTTTAGGAGCTCTGTGCCAGGAACAGGGATGAAAACCCAATCTATTTTTTATTATAAATCACAATATTGCCTGGTGTTCCTGCGAGGACTCACTGACAACGACCCCAACCCCGTGTCTTTCGGAGGGTTGCTGGGGCTGCTCGCACAAATCCCCGAAGACTGGGGAGCTTAAAACAGCAGATGTTGACTCCCTCACGGTTGTGGAGGCCAGAAGTCCCGAAATCGAGGTGTTGGCAAAGTTGGCTCCCTCTGAGGCTCTAGGGGAGAGACTGCCCCACACCTCTCTCCTGGCTTCTGCCGGTGGCTGGCAGGCCTGGCTGTTCCTTGGCTGCAGACACATCAACCCAATCTCTGCCTCTGTTGTCCTTGAACTTCTCCTGCGAGTGTGTCTGCATCTGAATTTCCCTCTTACGACACCGGGTCGTTGGATTTAGGGCCCAATCCCTATGACCTCATCTTAACTAATTCCATCTGCAAAGACCCTATTGGGAGAGGAAGAGCGGGCGACTGCAGAAGGTAGGGAAGTGAGAAGTGGCACTGGGGGAGGTGGTCCCAGCACGAGGCCCAGGCCCAAGGCCGGCCCAAGCAGGGCACCCACCCAGGAAGCATGACGGCAGCACATGCACCCGAACCCCAGGCCAGTTGGGTGCCTCAGATGTCCAGCCTCCGTATTCGGTCTCCAGGGTGACCCATAGCATGTCCTTATGTCACCCACGTGGTGGGTGTGGACCAGGCTGCACCACATAGGCCCCTTCCAGCCCCCTCTGCCTGGGGTACCCTGCTAAAGCGCCCACCTGCCTCTGCTTTTGGGGGAGCCTGGGAGGGGGCGGGGGGGCATCTGTGTGTTTGCAGGAGGGCGATCTGTACGGGGGGCAGGCTGTCTGGGGAAGAGACATGAACACATCTATGCACAGAGGCAGGACAGGACCACGCAGGGGAAAGGCCGCAGGAGGGAAGAGTTAATTGGTGGCATGAGACCCCCGGAGGTGGCCCAGGTGGGGCCAGGGCAGGATCTGGGGAGTGAGGCAGGGATCTGGAGTCTCAGGTGGCAAGGAGAGGTGAAGGTGGTTCGAGGAGCTGAGGATGAAGAGAAGGCCCCTGGGGTTCTGATCCCTCCCGGCGGCATCGCCCGGTTGGCAAGTGGTCTGACCCTTCTTGACTCCTGTCTTCCGATCACCCTAATTTGGAGAGTAACTCCTCCCGTTTGAGACAACAGAGGAGAAAGTGCTCGGAGAATAATAGTGCTGCTGGACGTTTAAGATTTTACAACATATAGAGCGCTGCGTGATTGTAGTCAAACATTCATAACTCAGCTATTTTCAAATTCATAATAATGATCAATGCCCCTGGGACTATTAAAATGCCATCCTAAGTGTTTACATTATTCTCTTGGGTGAGCGGAGCTTTGGAGAGGGAAAAAAAAAAAGGAAACTAGAAAACGCACAAACTTCTGAAAACAAGTAGGAACTTCCTTCTCTCCCTGGGAGCCTCACTGGGACCCGAGGGAGCCTGTCTCCCTGAGCCTGTCCTGGTCTCCAGCCACCTCCCCAAAGCAGCTCTGAGGTCAGCGACTCAGTGTACCCACATCTTTTTTTTTTTTTTTAAAGATTTTTTATTTATTTTTTGACAGAGAGAGACACAGTGAGAGAGGGAACACAAGCAGGGGGAGTGGCAGAGGGAGAAGGAGAAGCAGACTCCCTGCAGAGCAGGGAGCCCGATGCGGGGCTCGATCCCAGGACCCTGGGATCATGACCTGAGCAGAAGGCAGATGCCCAATGACTGAGCCACCCAGGCGCCCCAGTGTACCCACATCTTTGAAATGAGCCTCTTTGGGGGGCGAGCAGGGGGGCAGTGTCTGTGTGTGCTTGCGCATGTGTGCACTTGGAAGGGGGAGGCAGGAACCTTCTGAATCTGGGCCGGTCACAAATCCGGGGATATGCTGACACGAGGCTGGGAGGGTTGACAATACCCCCATATGTTCTTTATTTTAAAAGCTTTTGCAATGCCAGCCCGGCACCCCGGCCCTGCCCACAGTCGCCCTCTGAGGACTGCTGGCTCAGGGGGCTTGTTAGAGCTGTGTTAACAAGCCACATGCAGCTCCAGTCTCGCTGTGAGGTGGGTCCCTCTGCCCAGCACCCCATTCCTCTCTCCAAGAATGAGGTCTCTTTATGGTGACTGTGTTGTCCAGTGGAGGTGACATTGCATCATGACATTGCTGTGTTATAGCATTTAACTAGAGCTTTGTACTTCTCGGAGAGATTTCCACACATCCTGTCTGAACGAGCCTGCAAAGGACGCAATGCTCTGCCATTGGTTCCATCCTCTGCTTTGTGGCAGATCGGACGCTTGGTTCCAAAATTCTTCCTTCCCTCTCTATGTAGAATTTCACATCTGCGTCTTTGGCTAGATGACTTTGCGGTGCCCCCCACTGGAGTGGGTGCACAGCTTGCCCCAGCCCACTGAAGCTGGCTGTGGTCACACGTGGAGTGTTGGTGGGCATGACCCGGGCGGTTGCTTCAGATGTGCGTGTGTGACTGGGCCTTGTGTTTCTGTTATTCACCATGAGCAGAACGGGCTCCCTGTAGCTGCTGGTCCCCAAAGGAGACGCTTGGTCCTGGAAGTGCCCCTGCTGGCTTGTACCCATGGAGAAGAAAAAAGTTCAGTGCTTTCGGTTGTGAGTCACTGAGATTTGGGGGCTTGTCTGTTACACAGTATTATCATAGCAATAGCTGACTTATTCATGGGTCATTCATTCACTCAACAAACACCAAGTGGCTGCCATTGGTTAGGAAGGCTGCTAGGTGCTGGAGATGAAAAGACGGTGTCCCTAGATAGTCCCAAGCCTCGAGGGGTCTACAGGATAATAGAGTCATGCCTTTCAAGTTGTGGGGAGACCAGAGAAATCCTGGGGGTGGTCTTTGGAGTTTGGGGTGGAAAGGATGGAAAGGGGAACCTGAGCAAGCAGGATGCCCCATTGCTCACCCAGAGCTACACTCCTCCTATCATCTGTGTTACCTATCGGGGTCCTGAGCAGCTATTTCTGCAACTGTGCAGCCCCCGACCCTCAGGCCCCATGGGGGATCTAAGGGTGACCAGCAAAGTCTTTCTCTTTCCTCCCTTTCTGCAAATACCAGATCTGAACGACATGTGAGACCCCACCTCGCTCTTCTCTGCTCACATCTGAAGAGAGAGAGGTCAGGAGAGCAGCCCAGGGTCCCTCCTCTTTGTCCTGGGAGACACCAGCTGGGAGACACCTGTTTTGCGGCTGTGAAAACCTTCCGCGTATCAGCTAAGTCTCACCTGGTCTGTGGGTTCTTCCCGAGCTGCACATGCTGGTGTAATGAGGAATGGCCACTTTCATTCCTGCAACTTTTCTTTTCCAGTGAGTGTCTGCAAGTGCCTTGAAGAGAATTAAAACATGAGCCTCCAAGATTGTCTACTTTGGGGGAGCTGTAAGCAAACAGCAAATGCAACCTGTCGGTCCTGCCGAGTGCCCCCGATTTTTTTTTTTTTTAAGATTTTATTTATTTATTTGAGAGAGAAAGAATGAGACAGAGAGAGAGCATGAGAGGGGGGAGAGTTAGAGGGAGAAGCAGACTCCCTGCCGAGCAGGGAGCCTGATGCGGGACTCGATCCCGGGACTCCAGGATCATGACCTGAGCTGAAGGCAGTCGCTTAACCAACTGAGCCACCCAGGCACCCCCCCCCGATGTTGTTTTTTACGGTGTAACAGACCCAGCAGCCTCACGTAAAATGGCGAAGACACTGAGCTCTGTAAGAATTTCTCAGTCAGGCTCACAGTTCTCCAATGGACACGCTAGCGTTACTTTTCACGCGCCCAAATGTACAGGCAAGTCACAACTGCTCGAGCCTCGGAGTCCTGCTCTGTGAAGTGGGGTAACGGGATGCCCCTCACAGCTCACAGTGGGGCTAAGAGCTTAGGGTATTATTCATTTTTATTATCCTCACCAAAAACTATGTTTAGTCACTTTTTCTCTAAATTTCCTCCAACTTTCTGTTTGGTGTTTTCCAGATCGATGAAGCGCACAAAAGGCCCTCTGACCCTCTATTTTTGTGTTAAGGTATTATCGAAATTGTTCACAGGGAGACCCATCTGGGGCAATCCGTTTGCAACCTTCCTTCCTTCATTCCATCTCGGTTGGCTGGGCAGCGAGGTCAGGACACCATTCTGGGTCTGTTCTGTCCATGGGTAGGGCAGGTGGGCACGGGGCTGGGGGCACAGTGACAGGTCGGTCTGGGGTGGGGATTCCTGCCTGGGGGTGAGGGACATAGTCCTGCCTTTCAGGGTGTGGAGAGTTCCAGGGGAAAGAGACTAAGGAGCAGAGCTGTGGGTCCCCTCCTTCTCTACCCCCACCCCCGGAGAAGCGTTCAGAGACCCAGGCCCTGGAATCCTGGCTCCCAGAGCCTGCCCAGTCCCCACCAGCTCTCATGGTTTCTGTGGGCCTTCGCTCTGAGAAGGACTCCTTAGTGGCTACTTTCTTCCAGTTCTTATAGACATCCATTTATCCATCCATCTGTCCATCCATCATTTAACAGAAGGGACCACTTCCTGTCCCCAACTTTGGGGACCGTTCCCAGCAGTGACAAAAGCCCAGCAGCGGGGCTGGATTGACATTCTGGAAAGGGAGGTGGGGGGTCACATTTGGATCAGGGCTCACGCAGGCCTGCCTGAGATGCAGGTGCTCAGCTCCACTCGGGATGTGAGCTGGCCTGGGCTGCCGGGGAGAGCCAGCTCGGTGTGATGGGCCACTTACGGCATCTCCACACGTTCCTGTCCCCAGGTCCCCTGCGGGCTCAGGGATCTTCAGCTGTCCCCAGAAGTAGGCACCATGTAAAGCAATAAGGAGACCAGGAGACACCTCCTGCCCCAACCCTACTCTAGGGAGATATGGAGGCCGTCAGGCAAATTTGAGGCCAACTGACGTCGTTGGAGGGTAGGGCTCACTGCCCCGAGTGGGTTTGCTCATTATATGGCCAGAGGCCAGTGTGGCACCCACATTTGTGGCCCCGGGGCCAGGCCACATTAGTGGCCCTGGAGGCTTCCTCTTAGTCTTCACATGTCACACACAGTCTTTTACTTCCAGCAGGGACTGGAGTCTCTCCTTCTTCTTCCTGTCCCACCTGAGTTGGGGGGAATTGGGCACAAAGGCCAAAGGGACAGAAACTCTGGAAAAAGAAAGCTAATGTCGAGGCCGGCACCCCAAAATGACACGTTGATGACTCTTGCCTGGCGTGGTTCATCTCATCCCTCAAATCCTGCGTGTCTCAGGGAGGTGAAGTGACTTGCCCAAGGTCACCCTGCTGTGGGAAGGGCACTGCGGGTGGGCGGGTGCTGGCCCCAAACCCTGGCTTGTCTGCGTCCGGAGCCGGGCGCCCACCTCGCTGGGCAGGTGTTCTCGGTGCACAGCTGGCTGCCGCCGTTGCTCTGCCCGCCCCGTGCAGCGGGAGGGCACGAGCCCATTGCGGGCTGGTCTCCATGGCAACAGCTGATGAGTCTGCGTCAGGAGGTGGCAGGGATGGCGGGGGACAGGAGCTGGAGGGTGGGGTAGGGCTGGGAGATGGGCCGCTCTCCCGGCAGCCCTTTGGAAGAGGCTCCCAGTCCCACATCCGTCCCATCTGTTGGGGTCACTGGCTCCAGGGTGGGGTTCAGCTCTGCGCGGGGGAGACCTGCTCATTCCATGTGTGCGTCATGGACATGTACTGTGTGCTGAGCAATGGGCACGCAATCCAGGCTGTCTTCCTCTCTGAGATTATACACCCTCCGCTCCAGGCTGTCTTCCTCTCCGAGATTATACACCCTGCGAGGCAGGTGATGGGGTAATCCCAGGCCACTGTGATCAATGCTATGGTCGTGGACATTTGTGGCATGATCTAAGCTCCCACGGGAGGCACCCAAGCCAGACTTGGGAACATGAGAGGTATCCAGGAGAGGGGACTGTCTCCAAGGCTTCCTGAAGGCTAGGGCAAGAGATCCCTGCAGAGGGAAGAGACAGGGGGAGAGACAGAGATAGAGAGACCAGGGTCTGCAGGCCCCGAGTGCCCAGAGTCTGGAGCTAGGTGAAGGAAGAGGTGTGGGGTGGAGAACCGGGCCTGTCTTGGGGTCTAGATTAGGAAGGAAGGGGGTCTGCTCCAGGCCAGGGCCTGGGTGAGGGATGCATTTGGTCTTCACAAGACCCTGAATTGGGCATGCCATGATTCCCAGACCACATCTGGGGGCCCTAGATAGGCCAGGTGGGTCTGCTAGGGCATAGCCAGGCTTCTGACTCAGGAAGCTCACCCAAGGAGTATTTCCTGACCTCGAGGGTGACAGTGCCCAGAGCGGCTGCCAGGACCTTTGGAGAGCCCAGAGGAGAAGGGCCTGCTGCGGGCCTCCCGTGGTGATCTCAGCTGTCTACTCATCTCTAGACGCGTTCAGGCCATTGCACACTCAGGGTGCAGATCCCAGAGCAGGGCCGGGGCTGGGCGCCCTGGGGTCTCTCACACTCTCAGGTGCGACTGGGCTCAGTTCTAACCTCAGCTGACGCAGCTGGAAACACTGGCCACGTCCACGGGCGCATCTGGTCTGAGGAAGACTCTGGTCCCTCGCTCCTTTTGCAGGGCCCTGTTTCTTGCATCCAGCGGTCTAGAGGCAGCACCAGCCTGGACAGCTACAAGATGCTGGCGGAAGCAAGCCAGCTAAGCTCGTCCCCAAAGGCCTCCGCATTTAGACAAATGAAGGCCTGGAAGGTTCTTCGGCTGAACACTAGAGAAACAGCTTACGTCACCCAGCCTGAAGAAACAGGCAGGAAATCCCCCTGTTCCTGGGTGAGGAGAAGCCAGCCCGTATTGAGAGAAGGCTCCCTCGGGGGCCTGGGGGTGGGGCGTGCTGGCCTGGAGGGGCTGGCTGCTGAAGGTGAGGGGGAAGTGGACTTAGGGGAAAGTGGGGGACATTCTGGACCCGGAGGCACCTATGACCTGCACGATCTGTTGGGCGGGCACCAGCAAGTCGCCGTGCACCTGCCGCGTGCTGGGTTCCGAGGAGCCAGCAGCGAGCGCGCAGCTCCTACTTCCTGGGGCTTCCCGTCGGCTGCCCTGCAGGGCAACAGGGCTTTCTCACTGTGGCTGTCTTTCTGCTCCGCTCTGCTCTCCTCCGCCCTCCCTCTGCCCCCTCGCACACACACACGCGTGTGCCCGGACACAAATGCACGCTCATTTGCACACATCCGCACTCCCACTCACTTGAGCACCCTGCATTTACACATCCCCGTGCACGCACGTGCGCCCGCACACACCCTATATCCGTGTCTCCAGTCACTGTTCTCTCCCTGTGATTTCCCCACCTGTTGCCCCCTGCCATGGGAAGGGGCATGGCCTTGTCGCCCATCTGTCCCCTTGTCTGTCTTCTCTCAGTGCAGGGAGGCTTCGTGAGGACTGGCTGCCATCTCCCCAGTGCTGCTGCTGAACGGAAGTCACCAAGGGACAGAGACAGGGAGGAAACCACATCGTCACTCAGGGTGCCCGCAGCTCCTGCCCTGGCCGTGGGGGCTTGGGGCGCAGGGAGCCCGTGGCCCTGAGAGTCACCAGTCTTAGAGGCGGGGTGTGAGATGGTGTGGACCGGGAGCATGGCAAGCTGTTTCTCCCAGTCCCTTTTCAGTCTCAAGGACAGAGCCAGGCCACCCTGCTCCAGGAGGAGGGAAAACCCACGTCCCCCGAGGCTGGGCCCTGCTGGTGAAGTGGGCTCCCCTGTCTGCCTCTCTCCCTTCTTGGGCTCCCCTCCGGGCCTCTACATGGCTTCCAGTGGACAAATGGCCTTAGCCTGTCTCCTATAGGGCTTGCCCTCTGTGTGGAAGAGGCCACTGTGTCCCACGGATGTACATGGCACCCCCCGGAATTGTGCAGAGTGGGGTGACCCTGAGGCAGCAGCTCAGCGTTCCCACAGCCCACTCTGGTTCTTCAGTCCCAGTCGGGGGGGCCCGGGGCTCTGGGGACAGGGGCCCCCCGGGAGGTTCTGTATCCCTGGGTCTGACTGTGGGAGAAAATACCCATCTTCCAACCTTATGTTCTGCCAGTGGGGGTGGGGATTACCCTGCCTGCCATGGGTCGGGGGGAGGCTCATTCAGGGCCTGGCTGAACACAGAGCTCTGCTCTGTGCCTCTGTCCCCAGGTCTCTGCTCTGTACCTCCCGTCACCAGGCACTGTTCTAAACTCCTTACCTATGGGACCTCTGCATGATTCAGGGAGACGGTGCTGCTGTCCGCCCCCCCCACCCCCGCCGTGGATGTGTAGGAAAATGGCGACAGGCCAGTTCCCTTGGTTAATAAGTGGGAAGCTGACTCGATGTGATTTGAGCCCAGGCACGGGGCCATCCAGCCTCTCTCTCACGCCTCAAGGCTTGCCTGTACCACCCCCTCCATTGTTTCCGGGGAAACAAACTCTATTAGCCCCCTCACCTTGTGGGCACTCTGGCCCGGACCTCTGCCTTGCATGGTGGGCAGCCAGCCCCCTCTCTGGGAAGGCGGGACCTGGGGTGGCTCTTCTGTAGCTGGCTCCTTTGTAGACCAGGGTCCTGGTGTTTTCGTGTGGGTAAGTGAGAGTGCCAGGAGGGTCAGTCCAGAGGGCAGCCCAGTTGGGGTCCCTGGGGAGTCCATGGCAGGTGCCCAGCTGGCTCTTCCAGAGGGCGGTGGGGCACGTGACCAGGTGCCAGGCGGAAAGGAGGGGACAGTGGCGGCTTGAGTCCCCGGGGAGAGAAGGAGCACACCTCATGGAGATTTTGACTCTCCGGGGCCCTAAGGTGATACATCAGATGCCCACAGGAACCCAGCAGCAGACGCTGGTCTCCCATGGTCCTGAGCTCAGCTGGTGCCATGAGGCCAGATGCCCACCCTGACCCATCGCTCCCCTCTGCTGGCAGGAGGGGAGAGGGGAGGCCCATCTCCCAGCTGCTGGGCTTGGAGAGGAAGAGCCTCTGGCAGGTTAATACATCGCTGCACATCAGGCATCCTTCCTGAGCCTCATTTTCTGTCTTTTTCATGCTAACTTTCCCACCAGTAAAGAGCATTTTTATAAAGAAGACAAAAAAGGGCGCCTGGGTGTCTCAGTTGGTTAAGCGACTGCCTTCGGCTCAGGTCGTGATCCTGGAGTCCCGGGATCGAGTCCCGCATCGGGCTCCCTGCTCAGCAAGGAGCCTGCTTCTCCCTCTGACCCTCCCCCCTCTCGTGTGCTCTCTCTCTCTCATTCTCTCTGTCTCAAATAAGTAAAATCTTAAAAAAAAAAAAAAGAAGACAAAAAAGGGAGAGAGAACCGATGAAAGGGAGAATGGAGCACCTGGAATCCTTTTCAGCAGCTTGCTGCTGCCGGGGGTCTGATCTGAATGGCAGGCAAGTGGAGGATGCCACAGGGGGCGAGAATTTGTGGCAAACCTGCCTGTCTGCTGAGCCTGGGGCAGCGAGGGAGAGGTGGTGCATGGCTGGTTGGCCGGACGCTCTGCCTGCAGCCCAGTCTGTGCCTGGCCCACGAAGGCGCTCAGTCGTTGTTGAACGAATGAAAGAGAAAACATCACCAGATGGAGGGTAGTTAGACTCTTGGGGGGTGGAGAGTTTGCACACCTCCTCCTCCTAGGGGTTCTGAACCTGAGAAAGGCTCTGGGTTCCGCACTCATGAGCACCTGCTGTGGGGGACCTGACCACCCACGGCAAGGGGGCCCCGGCATCTTCCCCGCCAAACCGGCTGGGATCTGAGTCCATGGATTTCTCCAAATCAGAGTTTAGTGGGTCTGGCTCCCAGAAATGCCTTCGGAGCCCCCAGGCAATGACCAAGGTCACCTATTCTGAAGGAAAACCCTGGCTCTGCCCGAGCTCCTTGCACACACACACGAACGCACACGCACACGCACACGCATGCTCAACTTTCTCGCTCTCAGCATATTTGTCACACTTACTCCATTTCTCCTCTGGCTCGGTGACACAAGGTGAGCTGAAGGAGAGCTGTTTGGGTAAGGATTATGAAGGCACGGTGCCATGGAAACCACTGGAAAGCCCGAAAGCTGCCTCCATCCGGAGAACCTGCTCTGCCGCTGTTGGTCGGCCGTGTGGACCCTCTCCTAGCACCATGTGCGATTTTATTTAGGTTCCCCCTTTATGGGTCTCACGCCCCCTTTCCCCTGCTCTCCCAGGTTGTACACACCTCAGCTCAGGACCCTGCCTGTAGGTCAGTGGGATAAAGGTGCTCATGATTTTTTTTTTTTACACTTTATGATGTTTTCAGCCTCATTTTCTGGTGCTCGCTCCCCCCACCCCAGGAGGCAGCACTGATTTTCAGCTACAGATGTTGGAGGCGGAAAATGAGATTGTGATAAATAGGGAGGGTGCCAGGTCCTCTGGCAGATGCTCTGGAAATGGCCGTCATCTTTGGTCACAGAAGCAGCCCTCAATGTACCTGCAAATCTGAGGAGCCCTCACGGGGGCCGAAGGCCGGGCAGGCTCTCAGGAGACTGTCTGCACCACACTGGGGGGTCTCTTCAAGTTGGTGCTGAGATCCAGAGCCCTGCAGGCAAACTTGATCTTCCTGAGCTGCTTTCATGTAACTGTGTTGTGTCCACTGAGGGAGGCTGTGAGCTCCTGGCTCCCCACCTCCTCCTCCCTTTGGATCGTCATAATAATAGTCCCTTGCACTGGCCTTTCCGCTGACAGTTTCCAGATCCTTCATTTTGTTTATTTCCAGCCATAGCCCTGAAACACTGGCAGGTCAAGTATCATTAGCCCCACTTGAGAGAGGTGAAGACTGAGGCCCAGGAGTTTAAGTGGCAGGGCTGGGGCTGGGACCCCGGCCAAGGCTCCGGCTGCAAGGGCTGCTTCCGTCACCCTCGGCGTCTCTGGTAGATCCCCGCGGAGGCTGTGAACCAGCTTTCGGGGGTGGGCTCATGGCCCGGGACCAGGAGGAAGGAAACTGTTAAGTAGTGAGGGGCAACGAACAGGTCCCCTCCCCCTCCTCCTTTCATGGTCGGTCAGCTTCCTCGAGGAGGAGCTTCTAAACACTGTCTCTGTTCCCTGCACACGCAGGTGCTCACACACACACACACACCTGTTCATGCTTTACTCCTTTTGGGGAGGGGTCTATCCCCGCCAAATCATTAACTTTGTTCTCGTGAAGGCTCTGAGGACATTCGTTTATCTGCTGATCCTGTGAGTTGACTGGGCTCTGGGGAGGTCCTCTGGCCAGGCTGCCGTCCCCGGTAAGCCGGGGCACACCAGAGCCCACAGGACACGTGCTCACGGAGCCGGCATTCGATGCTGACCGGGGAGGCTGCATGTGTCCCAGGCTGGGCTCCTCTTGGCATGGGGGCTTGGTTCTGCCAGGGAGTGTCCTCAGAGAGGTCATTTCAAGAAGGAGGAAGTAGCAGACGCCCGTCTTCTTAAAGACTAGACTCAGAACCGGCTCAGTGCATCCTGGTGGTCAGTGACATCATGGGTAGCAGGTCCGGTAGACCTTGGTAGACCTCATCTAAATGGCCCTCTCTGGCCATGGGACGTGGCTGGCCCATGGCGTGCCTCTCTCCTCCTTCTCCTCCTCCTGTCCATTCCCTTCCAGGCCTCTGACCATTTCTCTTCATCGGCCCCCTCTTCCTTGCTTTGTCCTTGGCTCTTTCTTCTCTCAGCCCTCCACGTGACCTAGAGGTCACGTCCATCCCCTGATGCCGATACCTCATTTGGGCTGAGGACCTGAGAGCTAGCCCAGGGTCTTTAACCTTCTCCCCACATTCCTGACCGGAGGCAGAATTAAGAATTCCCAAGTGCAATCTTGCTTGTCCCGCCCAGAGGAGGACTTGTCTTCCTTCCCCAGGCTCGGTTCTCCTTGTGCAGTCCCCAACTTGGTGAGCAGATCCACCCCATCCATGGCCTGGACTTCCGACCCCCCAGGTGCCCTCCCACCAGTGCTCCTGGATTATACAACACACACCACCTGGGTAAGCAGGAAAAAACACCCAGAGGTCGTTTAAAACAAAATAAAAGGGAGGGGTTGTGCACGTCTCAAGGGTTTTGTTTCTTTAGAGGGAAAGCGGAGAGGTGGTTGTTTAAAGCAGAGATCTGGGAGCAGTCCCAGCTTAATTGGAAAACCGCATTCAGACTGACTGGAGAAGCCTCAGGAATGGCAAACAGCTCCTCCCTGCTCGGAGGAATTTTCTGGAAACCATAATGGCCGTTCTTCCCAACCACAGGCTGGTCTTTCTGGCAGAATTAGCGTGAGTATGTGGTCTGGGTGGCCAGGCTGGAGTCAGCCTGGATGCTTCCACAGTCTGGGCTTCTCCAGCACTGATGAATGGAAGCTGGGGTTCGGGGGTGTGTGTGTGGTGCCCAGGAGCTGAGGGTCACGGAAATTGCCCCACGGCGGGGAGCCCCGTGGGCTGCAGCTTGGCCGGGCCTCTCAGCAGCTCCCCGCTGCCCCAGGAGCCCAGGCTGATGAAAGGGGCCGGTGACTGCTGAGTACTGTCCCGGGGTGGGCGCTTTGCAGTCTGTCCCAGTTAGTCCTAAGGGACATTCGGTTATGTTTTCCATTTGTCATAAGGGGAAACAGGCCAGGGTGGTGAGGAATGTGCCCAAGATGTCACAGAGGAAGTGCTGGGTCCAGCCAGGTCTGATTCCACACCCAGCCCTGGGCGCTGCCTGGCTGGCCACAGCCCTGTGATGGGGGAGGCAGGGCCCGAAGCCGGGCCTCAGAGGGCGGGCCGACGCCCTGGGGTCCAGGATGGGGCTGGACGCCGGGGGGATGGGGATGTCCTCTGCCGGCGTGGCTGCAATGGGTCTCCCCCCAGCGTGGTGCGGCCCCTCTTTCCTACCTGCTCTCAGGTAGTGGGCTGGTCCAGATCAGGGCTTGGCTGCTGAGGCCAGGAGTGGGGCAGGAAAGGAGGGTGTGGACCCATCCTCCATGAGGGTGATGACACTGGTGGGAGGCGGGTGCCTGGCGGGGGCCTGGGAGGTTTGAGTCTGACTGGGTCTTTCTGGGAGCTCCAACAGCGCTCTGCGGGTGCCTGGCGGGGGGGAGTCACCCCTTCTGGATATATCATAGAGATGCAGCCGTGGGAGGGAGGGTGCGGCTTTGTGAACCAGCAGTCAGGTGCTTATTGAAATATCAGAGATATTGGGTGTACCCGAGGCACTTACATTTTTTACTTATTTGTGTAATAGTTTTACTTAAGCAATGACTACTTACTTACAAGGTGCAAAAATCATGTACAAGCAAGAGCAAGGTTTGCAAGAAATATGAGCTGGGTAATTAAAAAAAACCCTTTTTTGTGTGTCTCTATAAGATAAAGACCATTTATTTATTTATTTGGGAGGAAGATGGGGGTGAGGGGCAGAGGGAGAGAGACTGTTTTTTTTTTTAAAGTATGTATTTATTTGACAGAGAGACACAGAGAGAGAGGGAACACAAGCAGGGGGAGCAGGAGAGGGAGAAGCAGGCTTCCCGCGGAGCAGGGAGCCCGATGCGGGGCTCGATCCCAGGACCCTGGGACCATGACCTGAGCCGAAGGCAGACGCTTAACGACTGAGCCACCCAGGCACCCCGTGAGAGAGACTCTTAAGCCGGCTCCACGCCCAGCATGGAGTGCCACTCCAAACTCCATCTCATGACCCTGAGATCACGAACTGAGCCAAAACCAAGAGTCGGACACTTAACCGGCCGAGCCACCCCGGTGCCCCTGTGGTTAGGATTTTTGAAGGGGTCTTTACCTGGGGCATCTGAGTGGCTCCGTTGGTTAAGCATCTGATGGGGAGTCCGCTTCCTTCCTCTCTCTCTGCCCCTCCCCCGGCTTGTGCACTTTCTCTCTCTCTCAAATAAATAAATATATCTTTAAAAATAATAAAAAAACATAAAATTCATAACCACAATCCATGATCACAGCAGACAGAGCTTCTGTGCTGCCATCCCACTGTTAAGTTACAGAGAGCCGTGACCTTCCGTTTGATCCAGGAGGGATGCAGAGCCTTGAAAGGCAGCTTCCAGCAACACCTTCTAGTATCCTCACCAAGTGCCCCGACCTGGACTAAACCCTTTCCTTGTGTTAACTCCTTTACATGTCCCCACAAACCCATGACACAGGCACCAAGGTTGTACCCATTTCATAGGTGCAGAAACTGAGGCATGGAGAAGTGACTTACCCATGGTGGCACTGTGTGGGATTCCTAGCAGAGTGTGAGGTGAGGGAGGCTCGAGGCACCCAGAGAGCATGGTCCAGGTTGGATTTCCCGGGCCATCACGGAGCTCTGGGAAGTGTCCAGCAAGGAGTTCCCCGGTCCTAGGGTTTTATAAAATGTGTATGAGGAAGATATTTTTATGTTCTTTCTTGAAAGAGTCCCCACATATGCATATGCGTCAAGCTCCATAAATCCTGGATCCTCCCTTTCCAAGTCGGGAGACCAAGCTCAGCAGCTTGCCCACTCCTTAGGCAAGAATCTAAGAAGCAGGGGCGCCTGGGTGGCTCAGGCGTTAAGCGTCTGCCTTCATCTCGGGTCATGGTCCCAGGGTCCTGGGGTCGAGCCCCACATCGGGCTCCCTGCTCGGTGGGAACCTGCTTCTCCCTCTCCCAGTCCCCCTGCTTGTGTTCCCTCTCTCGCTGTCTCTCTCTATCAGATAAATAAATAAAATCCTTCCTGAGCCCTTGACCTCGGGCGCCTGCCTCCGCCTTGCCCTGGCGGGGCCAACCAGATCTGATCCTGAGTTGCAGAGGGAGTCAGGTGTGCAGGCAGATGGCGATGGGGGGTGAGTCTGGCTCTCAGCGGTGTTTATTCTGTATCTCATGGTGGCCGCAGGCTCATGATATGCTACCGGGCTTTGTTTTCCCCATGCTTCTTCTCAATGTCAATAAGCCATTCATTCATTTATTCCACAAGCATGTACCAGTGCCCACCAGCTGCCTGGCACCCAGCTGAGCGTGAGGGACAAGGTGGCGAGCAAGGGACATGTACTCCTGCCTTCAGGAGTTCATGCTCTGCAGGGGCAGGAGAACAGTGTGGCAAGTCCGGGAAGGGCAAGGAAGTACAGGAGCCTATGTGTTGGGGGGCTCTGACCCGCCTGGGGGGTGCGGTGGGCCTGGGTGATGCTCCTGACCCTCTGCAGCGTTTGTTGACCTGTTCTGCCCACCTTGGATTTGTAGGCTGGGCACGGAACGTCTGCCGCTGGATCTGGAGGTGATGTTTCTTTTAATTCCTGGTGATCAGATTGGCGGCCCAGACTTTGCCTCTGCCCTCTTAGGTCTCAGCCCCTGTGCTGGGGAAGAGATGAGGGCCTCAGTCCTCTGGCCCTGGTGCTGTCCCTTGCCCAGCTGGCCCCAGCCTGCCCCAGTCGCTGCTGCCCCTGTCATCCGGCACCGGGCGGCGGTGGCTCAGCAATGGCTTGTGAGAGCAGCTTGCATTCTGGTTGCCTCAAAAAATCTGCCCTAAATTGCTTCTTAAAGTGTCTGTGACATTTCCCCTCCCACTAATCACTTAAAGATATGTTTTTCCCCACTTAGTCTATTTCCCCCAGCCCCCCATCACCTCCCACCTCCCCTCTGGCAACCGCCAGTTTGTGCTCTGTAGTTAGGAGTCTGTTTTTTGGTTTATCTCTCTTTTCCTATGTTCATTTTTTTTAAGTTCCACATAAAAGTGAAATAATATGGTGTTTGTCTTTCCCTGCCTGACTTATTTCACTTAACATTATACCCTTTAGGTCCACTCATGTTGTTGCAAATGGCAAGATTTCCTTTTTTATGGCTGAATCATATTCCATGGTGTATCTATACACCACATCTTCTTTATCCATTCACCAGTTGATGGACACTTGAGCTGCTTCCATATCTTGGCTATTGTAGATAATACTGCACTAAACGCAGGGGTGAGCCTATCTTTTCAAATTAGTATTTTTGTTTTCTTTGAGTAAATACCCAGTAGTGGAATTACTAGATCATACAGATTTCTGTTTTAATTTTTTGAGGAACCTCCATACTGCTTTCTACAGTGGCTGTGCCCGTCTGCATTCCCACCAACAGTGCACGAGGGCTCGTTTCTCTGCATCCTCGCCAACACTTGTTTCTTGTGTTTTTTATTCTAGCCATCCTGACAGGTGTAAAGTGATATGTCATCGTGGCTTTAATTTGCATTTCCCTGACGATGAGTGATGTTGAGCATCTTTTCATGTGTCTGCTGGGCATCTGTACGTCTTCTTTGGAAAAATGTCTACTCTGGTCCTCTGCCATTTTTAAACTGGTTTATTTGTTTTTTGGTGGTGTTGAGTTGTATGCATTCTTTATATATTCTGATATTAACCCCTTATCAAATATGTCATTTGCAAATATCTTCTCCCATTCAGCAGGTTGCCTTTTTGTTTTGTTGATGGTTTCCTTCTCTGTGCACGTAAAGATATGTTTGAACAGAGAAGAGCTTGACCCATTTCCTGAAAGGCCCTTTATCCTTTGGGGATTGCCAGCAAACAGGAGGCTAGGGAGAACCTCTGAGCAGTAATTTACATCAAGGGACAGAGTGGGTGGCAGCCCAGGTGGGAACTCTGTCTCTTCTGTCACCATGGCCTGTAGCCCTTTTCCAGACCCACCAGATCACATGACAAGGTGGCAGCCATTTATCCAGAACGATGCCCTGCAGGGTGGTGGGGACTGGTTTTTGAGGCCAAGAGCCAAGAAGCCTTCTCTGATGATGTGTTGTAAACTCCCACTACCCTTGGACTGGCTCATTGTTAAGCAGCCAAGACTTCTCATTCATTCATTCATTCATTCATTCATTCATTCACTCACCCATCCATCCATCCATCAAGCATTTACTCAACTGTACTGGGTGCCAAGGGCACCTCGAGCCCATAGGAAGATGGGAGGCTCCCTGGAGGCACAGATGGGCCAGCGGGGTTCTGCAGGAGGAGAGGAGCTGCCTGGGAGAGAAGCTCAGTGGTGGTGGCCAGTGTGTTCAAGACCCAAGGCCTAAGAGCTGCCCTCGTGGCGGCTGGGTGAGGGCCGGGCAGGTGTATGCTTTGGCAGAGCCATGTGGTTGGAGGGTGATGGGTGTGAGTGGGAGCCCCATGTTGTGACATGAATGAAGGGTTTCTGAGTCTGGGCTCTGCAGGCTTGGTGGCTGGCTGCAGGGGTGAGGGGAGCAGAGACCTTGAAGGGGACCCCCATATCTGGTTTGAGCAGAGCACAGGGGCCATTCTGGAGGAAGGGGAGCCAACCGACTGATCCAGAGAAAACGTGCTTGTCCAGGTGAGCATCTTTTCAAGGGATGTCCTCTACAACAGCCTGGAATGATGTGGGCTATTTGGTGAGGAGACAGGGCTCCTCCTGCAAGGTGGTGGGTGTGGGGAAGAGCAGGATAGGGAGCAGGTGTCCTTCACGCTGTGCGATTCCTTTTGTTTCTGGCTCCGACACCCTCGGCGCTGGCCTTCCCGCTGGGTTTGTGGACACATAAATCATTAGATTTAATTAGTTGATCACACAGTCCCCTCGCAGATGCTAGAACCCTGGTGAAGTCCAGCCCGGTTGTTGGACGAAGAGGGAAACGTGGTGGGATCTGTGGCAGCAGGGAGCTGGGATCACGTCGACCCGCTTGCTGAAGCAACATCCCGTGGGTGCGGATGACTTTGCTCCCACCAGCAGTTTGGAGGACAGCAGTCAGGGCCCCCGTGGTCGTCCACGCCACGAGATGCGGTGAGCACGGAGGAGAGGACTTGCACGGGATCAGGATACCTGGGTTCTTGGTCTGCTCTGCCTCCCACCGGTTCTGTGACTTGAGTTGACTTTTCCACACCATCTTCTCATCAGTCAACTGGGACACAGTGATGGGCTGGATTGTCCCCCAGAATCCACATGTGGAAGCCCTAATTCCCTGTGCCTCAGGATATTTGGGGATAAGCACCTTGATCTTGGACTTCCAGCCTCCAGAACAGGGAGAAAAGAAGGATCTGCTGTTGAAGCGCTTGCGTCTGTGGTGCTTCCCAGTGGCAGCCTGAGCCGACCAACATGGACCCTACTGGGCAGTTCGGGGTGGTGGGAGGGCCCCGCCAGGGATGGCGAGCAAAAGTGCCGGGGAGAGCAGAAGGCCATGGGCACGCCTCTTTCTTTCCCTTGTATTCCATTAAGGAGAGAATCTCCTTTGGAAAAGATATGTCTTTACTACCTCTGCCTGCTAACACTTGGAAATCTCCCTTTTTAAAAGGGAGGCGAAATTCTCATGCCATAAAATCAACCGTTAATTGTTTGAAAGCGGATACTTCTGTGGCGTTCAGTGTGTCCACAGTGGTGTGCAGCCAGCGTCTCTGTCCAGCTCCCGGACACCGTCATCAGCCCGGAGGGAGCACCCATGCCCATTGCCCATCACTCCATTCAGGCCTGGCCCCGTCCCTTCCCCCCGACCCCCCCGTTCCCCTACCATCCCTCCTGCTCCCTACTGTCACCCTATCCCCCACCCCCAGTCCCCCCACCGCCCCCATCACCTCCACTGCCCCCCCGCCATCCCCCCACTGTCCCCCCACCCCCAGTCCCCCCACTGCCCCCATCACCTCCACTGCCCCCCCGCCATTCCCCCACTGTCCCCCCACCCCCCAGTCCCCCCACTGCCCCCATCACCTCCACTGCCTCCCCGCCATCCCCCCACTGTCCCTCCACCCCCCAGTCCCCCCACCGCCCCCATCACCTCCACTGCCCCCCCGCCATCCCCCCACTGTCCCCCCACCCCCAGGCCCCCCACCGCCCCCATCACCTCCACTGCCTCCCCACCATCCCCCCACTGTCCCCCCACCCCCCAGTCCCCCCACCACCCCCATCACCTCCACTGCCCCCCCCGCCCCCCCCCACTGTCCCTAGTTTGCTTTGTCTCTACGGAGTTACTTATTCACGATATTTCATAGAAATGCAATTACATTATCTTTGAGCTTTTACCTAGAATAATGTTTTCAAGGTCCATCCACGCTGTGGTGTATGTCAGCGCTTCATTCCTTTTTAGGGCTGAAAATATCCCATTGTGCAGACGGACCACATTTTGCTTATTCTTTCTTCTGTTGATGGACGATTGGGCTGTTTCCACCTTTTGGCTACGTGAACAGAGCTGCTGTGAACACAGGGCACAGTAATTGTTTGGAAATCAATTTTTAATTCTCTTGGGCACATACCTAAGAGTGGAATTCCTGGGTTATATAGTAATTCTATGGTTAAATTTTTGAAGACTGGACATCTCTCTTTTTAATCAAATGGGAGCATGCTTCAGGATGCAAACCTTCAGCCGGTAGGAGAGCTCAGCTAGGCTTCGATGACCTTGATTTTTTTTTTTAAGATTTTATTTATTTATTTGACAGAGAGAGACACAGTGAGAGAGGGAACACAAGCAGGGGGAGCGGGAGAGGGAGAAGCAGGCTTCCCGCGGAGCAGGGAGCCCGATGCGGGGCTCGATCCCGGGACTCCGGGATCATGACCTGAGCCGAAGGCAGACGCTTAACCGACTGAGCCACGCAGGCGCCCCGATGACCTTGATTTTTAATGGTACTGATGTTTACAGGATCAGAACATCATACTGAATTTTCATATTGTAGTAGTGACATAAACTTTTCTTTTAAATTAAGTGTTGCTTTAAACAGTGATTGGCAAGCCCCGGCAGGTGAGCCCCACACAGGTGGGTCATGCTGTCTGCTTTGTCCACGCTCTGACTCCAGCCCTGGCACATATTAGGTCCTCCATGGGCGTGTGTCTGATGGATGCACACACACATGCATTTGCCTGTGTGTCCAACCGTGGACATATGTGCGCAGGTTCACTGTTCTACCACAGGCGTGGGGGGGCATAAATCCGGCAGAAACGATGAAGGTGCGGAGCAATGTCTGTGAAGCCTGGCACAGACATCAGCCCGGAGAAAATGCCAAGGTTGGGACCCAGCCTCCCAAACTCATCTGCTCAGATTCTGGACACCTTCTGAGCCTTTCTGAGCCTTCGTTTCTTCATCTGAACCATGGGTTGCTGAGAGAATGGATTGCACTGAGGCACGCGACATACCCGAGCAAGTTTAGCTGCCATCACTGATCATGCACGGCACCTGCAGGGCGGACCCCAGGATGGACTGCGGCAAGAAGGGTTGGGGAGGCCCTGCCATGCAGCCTGGACAGGGGAGGCTGGGAGCCGGGTCTGCAGAGGGCAGGGCTGGCCCAAGGCCGCCGTGGGTGTGGTCGCGTGCTCCCCACGGCACAGGGGAAGTGACATCATAGCAACAGCATCTTGTATTTGGCTGGGGCTTACATGCTTTCCAAAAGTGTTTTCACCTCCCTGTTTTCCACCCAAGCTGCCCCCAGCCTGACAGGCCGGCAAAGACAAAAATTGATTCCCCTTTCTAGACGAGAAAGCCTGAGCCAGAGCTAAGCGAAGGGGCTCCCCGAAGTTCACATAGCCGGTCAGTTCAAGAGCAGGGATGAGTGAGCTGGGAATTGTCTTGGCTTCGCACACCCACATCCAACATCCCCTGTCTCTCCTGTGGCTTTCAAACCTGCTGGCTCAGCAGTCTGGCCCAGGCCCGGCCTGGGGATCTGTATTTTAGGTGCCACCGTGACATCTCACGCTGCCTCATTTTGCAGAGCTCTTGCTTGGATCCTGAAGCACCTGCGAAGTAGACACATTTGTCTGGATCTTGAGAAGACAGAACCATCCACCCCCAGTGGAGAACAACTCGGGAGGAGGGTGGTGGTGGGATTCGAGCCAGGGGTAGAATGCTGTATGATCCTTGCATGAAGACGGAGGTCCCTCCTCATATGCCGTGGCCCTAAGCCACCTCCTTCCCTTCTGCCTAGGACGCTGGATTCCAGACAGTGCGCATTCCTCCGCGTGTCCCCACGCCATCGAGCTGGGCCCCTGCTCCCCGTCCCACAGACGCCGACCTCTCTGGCTGCCCCCACTGTGGGCTGAGTTAAAGGGGCACAGATAATGGGGCTCAGCTGGGGATCTGGGCTTGTGTCCACAGGGAGTGGGGGAAAGCCGGCCCCTCCCAAGCCCAGCACCAGCGACTTTGACATGAGGTGCTGAATGTCCTGTGTGGGCCTAGAGCGCCCCAGGGAGCAGCAGTCTTTGGAATGACAGGGAATTCATTACCCCTTCCATCACTGGGCGCCTCCCCCAGTTCCTTTCTCTCGAAAAGATCCTGCCAGCCTTGCTGTTTATTTACGTGGTAATTTATTTTTCCTGCTGCTGGTCTGGGTGTTCCTTGGAAATTTCCCCAGGAGCAACTTAACCAACTACCCTTCAGGAGGGCCCTCCCACCTCTCAACCCTCACACACCCCATCGGGGCCCCAGACCCCCTCTCTGCAGGCCACCACCTGACACCCCATACTACTTGATGTGACAGCCCTCTGGCCAGCCTCGTTTAGGTTTTGGAGGTGTCCCTATATCCATTGTTGGGCCGCTCACGACCACCAGTTTCCCCTAACAGGCAGCCACTTTCCAAGGCCCCTCTGCTAACTTCAGCGGGGTGAGGAAGAGGAAGCTGCCTGTGTGCATAGAAGGTTCTCCTACGTGTCTGTGCTAGGACGCTAGCTGCATGCCCCTGGGTGCGGGGACAGAACGCGGAGAGCAGGAAGGAGAATGGGATCCCTGGACCTCCAGGAGCTTGAACGGAACGGGCAGCTGTGTTGGCACCCAGCTGGATGGTGGGGCCCGGGGACGCGCAACCACGCTCTGCGTCTGTGGCTTCCCACACAAGCCAAGTGCAAGGTGGACCACCAGCTAGCCCAGAGACCTGGGCTGAACCCTTCCTTCTCTGGGCCTCAGTTTACTCACCTGGGAAAGAAGGGGCTGGTTTCCATCCCTGCTCCCAATCTCAGGAGCCCCAGAGACCGTGGATCTCATACCACTCGGCAGGTAGATGTTCCCTTCTGTTTAGAGTTTATTGGTGCTGCCTTGGAAATGAAGCCAAGGTCACCTTCCCAACTGGAGTCCTGGGTGGGTACATTGTTCAGGGCCGCAGGCTGTGCTGGCTCCCAGGTCACCACTGTTTTCAAATGTAGGTTTTATTGTTATTCAAGTATGGTGGGCCAACAGACCAGGGGTCAACTGCCATTGGAAAGACTGTGACTCACAGATCCCAAGAGGAGGGGGCATGCCCTGCCCTGCAGGGCCACCGGGGAAGCACCAGGGTCGGTCACGGTCACGGGGCAGAGGGACAGAGGGGAAGGCAGGATCCACAAGTTGTGCTGTGGTTTTCACGGGAAAGAATGGGCTTGGGATTGGCGAGTTGGAGTCATGTCAGTGGCCTCCGGCGTGTGACCCGGAGCAGGTTGTTGTCTGGTCCCTGGCCCTGGGGTGATTAGGACGGGGGAATATTGGCCCCGAGTGCAAAGAGGATGGTTGGGGTGCAGGCTCTGGGTCGGTCTGTATACAAAAGATGGGCTCCCTGGGAGCAGAGTGGTCTGCTCTCTCTGGGAGGCCGCCAGCCCTGGAGGGACCCCGGACGCCAGCGCACCGGGAATACAGAACAGCGCAGAGTTAATACGGGCACCTAACAAAATGTGTGCTGCTTGTAATTTGTCATTTTTTAAAAATTAATAGACTTTATTTTTTAGAGCAGTTTTAGAAAGATTGAGCAGAAAATACAGAGTTCCCGCATACCCTCCATTTCCCCCGCACGCACACACAGGGTTTCTCCTATTATCAACCTCTTACATGAGGGTGGCACATTTGTTATAATTGAACCAGTGTTGATACATTATTATTAGTCAAGAGTCCACAGTTTACATTAGGGTTATCTTGGTGCTGTGCATTCATGGGCTCGGACAAATGTATGACATGCGTTTGCCACCATGGTGTCATAGAGAGTAGTTTCACTGCCCTAAAAACCCTCTGTGCCTCCCATGCCTCCCTTCCCCCCAGCCCCCAGCAGCCGCTGATCTCGTCGCTGTCTCCGCAGCTCTGCCTTTTCCAGAACATTGTACAACTGGAATCATACAGCTTTTTCAGACTGACTTCTTCCCTTAGTTATGTGCGTTTAAGGTTCCTCCGTGGCTTTTCTTGGCTTGGTAGCTCATTTCTTTTTTTTTTCCCCGATAGCTCGTTTCTTTATAGCACTGAATAATATTCCATTGTCTGGATGGACCACAATTTAAATATGATGTTTATCCATTACTATGATCTTGAAGGAAGGCAGTGGGCTCCGTTGTAAGGGCCGGGCTCACAGACGTGCGTAGGCAGGCCCGGGGCGGGGGGTACAAGGCGGTGAGGATCTCCGTGCTCCCACGGAGGCCGGAGCAACTCTGGGCTCAGGGTCCGGGCCATTGTTGGCGTTCTCCTCCTCACGGGGCTCGCGTAGACAGCCGGCTGTGCCCCGCTCTTTCTCAGGGAAGCCTTCCAGGGCCGGCCGGCACCTCCTCCCGCCACAGACCTGCAGGCAGGAGAATCAAGGAGGGGCAAGGGGATTCCCAGGTTGGCCAGTCGGCTTTAAGTGTGAACACGGTCCACACGCTTACCTAATGATCTGTCGACAGCTTCGAGAAGTTAACCGCCCGAGAGAGAGGTGCTGCTGGGCCAGAGGGTCCGGGTCTCCCCGAGGCCCTGCCCACGGAACGCGGCCTCCCCTGGCAGCCGGGCCGGGCCTGCGGAGCTCCCTGGCTGGGACAGCAGGCTGTGGGCTGTGGCGAGCTGGGTGGGCTCCGTGGGCTCTGGCCCTCCTCAGAGTCCCTTCCTTTACTTTCCAGACTGGAATGAGGTCCACCCAGCGCCTGGGACGTGTTTTGCTGCCCTGAGGCAGGCTCCTGGCTGAGACAATCCCAGACAGGGCGTCTGCCCTCTCCTTTCCCCTCGGCCAAGGCCCTGTGCTGGCGGCCTGGCGAGCCCAGGACGTGTGCGTGTGCGCGCGTGTGCGTGTGTGCGCCTGAGTGTGTGTGATGTATGTGTGCGAAGAGGCTGCAGGTGCTGTGGACAGCCCCCGGGACCCAGAGATCTATGGGGGAACCCACAGGTCCGGCAAGGGCCGACGGGGAGGGGGTGCCCAGGCCTGGCCGCCCCTCCCCAATTTTCTGTCCGTCCCACTTGCAGTTTCTGAGGTGGCCCCAGCGCCTGGAGTCTCAAACTGCTCAAGGCCGTGAGAAGGCCACCGTGGAACAGTGACAATGAGTCAGAGGAAAAGAGCGCCCCTCTCATCTCGCCCGTGACACTCAGATCCAGTGTAGAAATCACCCCTCGGCCAGCCTGGTTTGCACCGGACGCCTCGGTGTCCTGGTTCCTCACACCCTCTCCTGGAGGCCCCCCGGCGGCTGGCTGCCCTGCTGGGCGAGCGCGCAGAAAGAAGCAGGTGCAGATGCTCTAAGGCCAGGAGTGAGGTTAGTCCTGGTACCTCTCCTTCCAAACCTGACTCACAGTCCTCCTCTTCCAGGCAGCCCTGACTCCGCGCAAACCTGAGCCTTCCTTTCCCTGACCCCCTCGGCTGGCAAGAAGGGGCTCCACCCACCTGTCTGTCATGCTCTCTAGTGTTCTCCTGGACGTCCCTGCCCAGGTGCCGTAGGCCGACCTTGTCCTTGAGGAAGGAGGGCGGGGAGCCCGTGAAGGTGGCTGACACCTGCCTCCAAGGCCCCGTTCCCTGAGGGCAGAGTGCTACGGCAGGACGCACACTCAGCAGACAGCCCGCCGACGCTGTGGGCTCAGGTGAGATCAAGTCCCTGAAGGTGTGTCTGGCTAATGCACCTTCTGTTTCCCCACTGGTCCAAACAGAAGAAAGGAGGGGCCTGGACCAGGTACCCAAGGTGCTTCCCATGTGCCTGTCCCTGCGACCTTGTGCTCCTGTGACCTCCAGCCCCATGCCCTGCATCCTCTGAGCTCTCCCTGCTGGGCCTGGAACCAGAGAGGGGGCCAAGGACAGGCATGTGGGAGGGAGCTATTTGCCCAGACCCTTGAGAGGCCTCTGGGAGTGAGGGCAGGTCCAGGCCGCCCAGCGCTGGCGGGGAGAAGCCGCTTGCCCCAGGGACCCAGCTCTGGGCTGGTGCTGCCTGACCTCCACGCTGAGGGCCACAGCGGCTCAGCGAGGTCGGCGTCTGTCCCGGCACCCTGTCTGACGTCTGCCCCCCTCCCTGACTTGGGCTCATGTCTCCTCTGGCAGAGTCGCGAGGTGGAGAGGAGATGGGCCAGCGACCACAGTGTGAAGACAACAGGAAGCGCGTGAGCATCTCTCAGGAGGCCTCGGGAGGGAGGGAGGGGCCTTTCAGATTGATTGATGGCCCATTTTACCCTCTGGTCAAACTAGCGTGGTGGAGAAGACCCAAGGCTGGCACTCAGAACCCCGAGAATCTTCTGCCACTGCCTTGCTGTGTGCCTTAGGGCAAGTTGCTTACCCTCTCTGAGCTCATCAGTGAACGGAGACAGGGGACCTAGAGGGCTGGCAAGTGTAACCCTTCTTCCCAGGGAGGGGGAGTCCTTTCCAGGGGGATGTGGGCAGCCCCAGAAGGAAACTTGTCCCTTCGACTTTAGTGCGTGTCCTGAGGAATGCATGTCTGAAGGTGGGGACCCGTGGGTGGAGGTGGGGAGGGATCGCACCCAGCCCAGCATGGGTGCAACGGCACCTGAGGATTTGGAGGGAGAAGCTGGGGGGTGGACCGGCCAGAGCAGAGGCCTCGTGTCAGCCCTGCTTGGTGGCAGGCTGAATCGCTGCTTAGTGGGTGGGGCTGGCAGTCAGCATCGACTCAAGTCACCTACCAGTTACTGTTTGCTGTGGGTAGAGTCCTACTGTTCACTATTTAGCAAGCTGTAAATAAAAATGGTAATATCTTCATCATTGACCCCTTACTGTGTCGGGCAGCACGCCGATCGCTGAATGTGGGCTCTCCCACTCACCCTTTATGGTAACCCAAGGAGGCAGTATTGACATTAGGGTCAGTCCATAGACTGAAGACAACGGGGCACAGAGAGGTTAAGTAACTTGCCTGAAGTCACACAGCTAAGTGGCGGAGTGGAATTTGAACCCAGGCCTACCAGAGCTGTAGTTCTGGCTTTAGTAGGGCAACACTGGTTTTTAATGATAATAGTGAACAGCCTGGAGGACATGGGGCCTCTGCCCTTCCTGACCTGCTCCAAGGACTTCTCAGGGGACCGCTTGTCCTCTATGTGTCCTGCAGCTCAGACGGTCAGAACTACCCTCCATCGCCCTGAGACTTCTCCCGTGGCCTGGCCGGGGGATGCTGCCACCCTGCCCTCCACCGGCACCCCGCCGAATGAGAGGCCTGCCCGGGTCTTTGGTTACAAAAAGACTTTTTAACTTTACTCTAGAATCTGCTCAGGGTTTTTTTTTTTTTTTTTTTAAGATTTTATTTATTTATTTGAGAGAGAGAGAATGAGAGAGAGCACATGAGAGGGCGGAGGGTCAGAGGGAGAAGCAGACTCCCCGCCGAGCAGGGAGCCCGATGCGGAACTCGATCCAGGGACTCCAGGATCATGACCTGAGCTGAAGGCAGTCGCTTAACCAACTGAGCCACCCAGGCGCCCTGCTCAGGGTTTCTTTTGCAGAAGGAAAGGGATTTGATTTTCAAAATCGGATGTCAGCGCAGGCATTTTAGAGACAAGTTTCTGTGTAAAACAGGGGGTGCGGGTCAGTAGAGGGGGGTGGCGTGCCGGGGGGCTGGGAGTCAGGGGGGCCTGAAGCAGGGCGGGGAAGAACAGGGCCTTGACCCATGAGTGGTCACCTTGTGTCATGTGCACATGTGAGTGCATGTGTGAGTGTCTGCATAGTGTGCTTGTGCTTCAGTGTGTGTGTGGCTGTGTGTGCGTGCACGCGTGTGCATGCTTCGGCGTGTATGAGTGTGTGTGTGTGTGTGTGCATGGATGGCTTTCTGTTGTCTCCACTGAGGTGGGGTCCTCGGCAGTGGCAGCATCCAAGGCCAGGCAGCCGTGTTCCTTCCGGCAGACCAAAGCACACGGGATCTTGGGATGCAGGAGCCAAAAAAACCAAGTAAATAAAACCAGCGGCGCGGGCTATAAATAGATGCAGGCTGCAGGAGCTCCCGGCAGCCACCCGCCCCCTCCCCGAGACGGAGCAGCAGTGTGGGCCCTGCTCTGCAGCCCCACATGGCCGCCCTTGGCCCAGGGCTGGTGCGGGGAGAGGCCGGCCCCGACCCTCGGCCAGCGCCAGCGCCTGGCGCCCTTCTCAGAAAAAACCCTCCTCCGACCGGTGCCCGCGGCACCGATTCAGCCCGCACTGCAGCCTCTCCTTCCTCTCGCCACCCAGCGGGCCTGGTCCCTGGGTGTGTGTTTCTACGGCTCAGGGCAGAGGTGGCTTGCTCCATTGCGCTGAGGGGTCACAGTCTCTGTTCCCCGTTCAGACCCCAATCCTCCTCCTCAAGGCAGCGCTGGCCCGTGGGGGTGGCCAGAGATGCTGGAATCCTGGGCGGCTGCGTGGCGGTGTTAAACTCTCGGAAATGCCCTCTGGAGTCTGCATGAAGTATGGTGCCTGGCTTCTTCACCGTCTGGCTCAGTGCTTTCCTTGTTGCCATGTCAGAGAGTATCCCGAGCAAAGGGTCCATTCATCCGTCCATCCTTCCATCCACCCACTCGGTCCATCTGTCCTTCCAGCCTCTGGAAGCCACTGGACCACTGGTCAATTACTCTGGGAAGCAGTAATTCATTGTGCTAACCAGTGAACTGTTCACCTGGTTCGTTCGTTCGTTCTTTCTTTCTTTCTTTCTTTCTTTCTTTCTTTCTTTCTTTCTTTCTTTCTTTCTTTCTTTCTTTCTTCTTTCTTCTTCTTTCTTTCTTCTTTTTCTTCTTTTCTTTCTTTCTTTTTCTTTCTTTCTTTCTTTTTCTTCTTTTCTTTCTTTTTCTTCCTTCCTTCCTTCCTTCCTTCCTTCCTTTCTTTCTTTCTTTCTTTCTTTCTTTCTTTCTTTCTTTCTTTCTTTCTTTCATCTGTCTTTTCTCTTTTTTGTAGAGAGGATGGTGGGTAGAGGGGCAGAAGGAGAAAGAGAGAGAATCTTAAGCAGATTCCATGCCCAGCAGGGAGCCCGACGCGGGGCTCAATCTCAACGACCTTGAGATCATGACCTGAGGCGAAATCAAGAGTCAGATGCTTAAACGGCTGAGCCCCCCAGGTGCCCCTATTCACCTGATTCCTCAATCACACTGTGCTTGCTCTTTGATGGGGGCACAGACCCGCACCCAGGCAGAAGCCGTTGAGAAAGAGCCGACCCATGGCAGGAAAATACGGTTGCTATGGGAGCTCAGGGCAAGGGCTCCGTGCTGCAGGATGCTTGTTTCTCGCCTCCCACTTGCAGACGGACGGAGTAGCAGTGAAGGGGACTGTGCTATCGGATCACACTGCTCACGGCGTGTGTGCATGGCCAGGTGATTCACAGATCAGTGCAGTCGGGATGCTAAGGCACGCCCCCGGGGCCACAGGCTATAGAAGCAGCAACTAACGGGGTGGTGTCCTTCATCACTTTCCGAGCGCCTACTAGGTGTTGGGCACAGTGTCAACCCCTGCGCCCAGATCTTGTTACTAAATCCACTCCACGCTTCTACTCTATAGAGGACTGGAGACTCCAAGGAATTAAAGCACTTGCGCTGGTCTGGGGTCAGATCCTGGGTCGCTTCAGGCTCTGTCACCCGCGTGGGCTGGGTGATGGTGGCTAAGGCTCTTCACCTCCCCAAACTGTATTTTCTCCGGCAAAAAGGATGGCTCTGCCATGGAATCGAGGCTCCCCATCTTTCCAAGTCTGTGAACTGCATTTTAATGTCAAACGCTTTGAGGATCTTTTCACGTGCTGGTGTTTTTATTTTTAGGATTTGTTGGTTGAGAAAATTCACAATGACAAAAAGCTACTTTGAATTCGGTAGTGGTTTAAAAATCAATTTGTATCTGATTATTCACAACAGCATGTATATCCATCTGAAAAACAACCCTGATGCGGGCGTTATTTATGGAGTCTACACGGGCAGGTTGGGGGTGTGGATCTTGGTCTCTGGCTAAGACCCTGCAGCCCCCTGGGCGTCAGGCCACCTGCCCACCCTTCCAGATCATTCTAACTTGAGCAAAGCCATCAACTCTCACTTCCCCACCCCTCCTGGATAGCAGTAAGAAAAGGTAAAATGAGACAGGACAGTGAGCAGAGAGACCCCAGTGGAAGTTGTTGGTTGCAAACCAGACAGAAGGCCAAGGGTGAGAGGGTCACACCGCCCCCAGGATGCACTCAGTGTGGCCGGGGCCTTGTGGCCACAGCCCTGTGCTCACAGGAGCAGAAATGAGTGGTGGTCCTGCAGAGGCTTACACCGTGGAGCCACTTCCCAAATGTCTTGTAGACCCCAAGACAGAATGTGCAAAAGGCTGGGAAACAGGTCAGACCTTTCCTTTTTTTCATTGTTCCTTTCCGAGAGGAGATTTGGGTTGACTGCATACATCAGCATTCTGGCCTCCCTGGGGAATGAGGAACAGAGCTCTCCTCCCTCCCTCCCTCCATGGCCTCCTCCTCCTCCTCCTCCTGGCTCCCCCTCCCTGCTGGCACCGAGGGCTCAGCGCATGATGCAACGCAGGCAGAGAAGGCCCTGGAGGGGCTCCCCGAGTCTGGAGAGGCCGCCTGTGGCCAGCAGCCGGCCCTTGTCGGGGAGGGAGGCCAGGCTTGCCCAGTGGTTTCGGCCCTCGGAAAGCTGCTGGTGACCTGGAGCTTGTCTTGCAAACTGTTTATCAGATGATTTCGGGGTCACGTAAACATTTTGACAAAGGAGAATTGAAAATACAGGGTTGTGGGGCGCCTGGGTGGCTCAGTTGGTTAAGCGACTGCCTTCGGCTCAGGTCATGATCTCGGGGTCCTGGGATCGAGCCCCGCATCGGGCTCCCTGCTCGGCGGGAAGCCTGCTTCTCCCCCTCCCACTCCCCCTGCTTGTGTTCCCTCTCTCGCTGTCTCTCTCTCTGTCAAATAAATAAATAAAATCTTAAAAAAAAAAAAATACAGGGTTGCTTTTTGCTAGATGCCGTGTTAGCCCCCAGATGCTGTGACATAGCCGGCCGGCCCCCCACCCAGCCTAGTACTCCCCGTGGTGCTTCCCCCCTCTGCTTTTCCTTCATGCACATCTCTCAGTTGGTAGTTATTTGTCCCTGAGAGTGTTCGGTCTGATAGGGGACAGGGTAATCTCTCACCCTATCCGGGCGGCTCCCTAGAAGAGGTGATGCTTACGGTGAAAAGCGAAGGACGTGTAGGACAGAGGCAGAGGGACCGTGCCTAGTCCGGGCAGGGAGAGGATGTGGCGCCCAAGGATCCCAGGGCTCTGGGGACGCACACGGGGAGGCGTGTCAGCATGAAGCTGGAGACGTGAGCAGAGGGCTGGGCTCACAGCATCTGTGGGGACAGGGACGCAGGCTGGGGTGGCCATGGGAGGGCCCTTAGAAGCTGTGATGGCAGATTGTATGTGGACATTTGACCAGGTCACAGGGTGCCCACATGGCTGGTTAGATGTTATTCCTCAGTGTGTCTGTGAGGGTGTTTCTAGAAGGGGCTAGTGTAGAAATCCATGGGCTGAGTAAGGCAGGGAGTCCTCCCCGTGTGAGCGGGCATTAGCCAATCCATCAGGGCCTGAATAGAACAAAAAGGTGGAAGAAGGGAGAATTCTCTGTTGAGCTGAGATATCTTCTCCTGCCCTTGGAATGGAATTCACACCACTGGTTTTCCTGGGTCCCCAGCTTGCACTTGTGGAGACCTCTTAGTTTCCATAACTATGAGCCAACCCCTTCATAATAAATCCCTTAACATCTCTCTCTCCTTCCCCTCCCCCACCCCCACCTCCACCTCATCCCCATGTCCAGCCCCATCTTCACCCCTATCTCCCTCCCCATCTCCACCCCCACCTCCATCCCCACCCTCATCCTTATCCTCACCTCCACCCTCATCTCTATCCCCATCTCCACCCCCCACCTCAACCCCCATTTCCATCCCCCTCCCCATCTCCACCCCATCTCCCTCCCCATCTCCATCCCCATCTCCACCCCCATCTCCCTCCCCACCCCCACCTCCATCCCCATCCTCATCCTCACCTCCATCCCCATCGCTCCCTCCATCTCCATGTCCAGTCTCTCCTATTCTGTTTCTCTGGACAGCCCTAACTAATACAGACATTGTGCCCCACCCTGCTCTACACTGTCCCCTGAGTCCCCATGATTATTTGCAGCACCTCAGAACTCCCGGCTTGCCCAGGCCTTCCTTCCGTGACAGTCAGCCCACCCAGTGACTAGAAAGCTCCTGACATCATGATAACGCCCTTGGCTCCAGGACCACATTGCCCCGCCCCCCCGCTTCTCCCAAGAGATCTGGGGCTGCAGAACTCATCTCCTTAGTCTTCCTGGGCAGTCCTTCAAGTTTCTAAATGCTGTCCAGGGCCCCCTGTAAGTCTTCTGTGTGCTCCTTGGGCCAGCTTCTCCTTCTACCCCCGGTAGGATGCCATAGGGAGCAGACACCTTTGGGGGTGACAGACCACTCTTCAACTGCCCACTCACCTACCCCATGTTGATCCTGTGTGATTCCCTACCCTGGTGCCTGGGTGAGGGGTGAACTGGCCCCAGACGGTGCCCACCAGCTTTTCTCTCTTGGACATTGGAACTGATGCTATGAAATTACCACTGGGTTAAACTGGGCTTTGGGGCAGAGCTGCTGGTGGCCGGGAAGCAGGGAGCAGTATGCAGCCACCGGGCATAGGAGAGAGCGTCGCCTTCCCTCCCTCTCCCTCGCCACCGCCAACTGGGGCAAACTCTGGTTTGTTAGTATCTCTTTTGCAATTGGGCGCCCAGGTGTGGAGGGACAGCCCGTCTTGGGGATCCCACAGCACACAGGACTTCTATTAGTGAGAGCTCGGGACAAGGCAGGTCCCCGGCTCCTGAGCCCAGACGGGGAGCCCTCTTATTTATGGTGCCCGTCCTGGGCCTCGCTGCACACAGGTGCCAACCCAGGCCACAGATTACAGCCCAGGGTGCAAGGTTTGTTTCCTCCCCGTCCCTTCCCCAACAGTCTGGAGCCTGGGGAGTTCCTCTAGTTTCTAAGAATATTCCTCTCCTCAGTGTTAATGATTCCCTTACGGCAGCCACCATCCCACTCAGCCAGGCTATGATTAGGATGATTACTATTCTTCTCATTATTGCAATTAACAATAATCGTGAACACAACTGCTGCTGAAAGCCCGTGGAGCCCCTTCTCTGGGCCTGCAGGGGCCCTGGTGCCCACGGGTATGATCCCAGCCCACCCTGCGGCCTCGGGGGTCTCCAGCACTACGAGCCTGCATCACTTACCCCAGATCCCAGGGAGTCACGGACCAGGGGGCAGGAAGGGACAGTCCATAACACCTGCAGCGATTCTGTCCCTTCACAGAAGGGGCCACGGGTTCTAGGGAGGAGGGGAGCTGGTGAGTTATAGCAGCAGTGCCCGGGCCAGACCTCCGGCTGCCTCCAGCCCTGGGCGGGACTTGGGGCCGACTCCAGCTCCGCACTGGCTGAGTTCACTCCTGCTCTGGTGCGCTCAGGGCTGGTGGCTCAGATTAGCCGCGAGGGCCAGCCCAAGAAGGTAAACCCTGGCCCAGCAGGAGCAGCTTCCTCCTGCCAGATCGCTTGTCCTCATCAACCCCTTTGCTCGGGGTCTTGCTGAGGGTTCGGCTCATTGGCAGGGCCGGCTGGGAGCCGGGGTGAGACTCTGAGGGCAGAGCTTGCCTGACATGTTGGGCTGGGTGAGGAAGGGGGGGGGGGGCTGAGGACCATTCCGTCAGGATTGTCAGTTGTCATGCTCACTGAAGTCAGAATGGAAGGTTCTGGAACATGTACCCTTCTGTAGGCTCCCTGCTCCCAGAGCAGCCACCCAGCCACTTGCTTCGCTTCCCCCCTTGGCACATCCTAGAGAGAGCCGGGCTGCATTTTCATCTGACACACTCAGGGGTTCGGATGACGGCACACGTTGGCTTGTTAACCTTTCCGTGGCATTAAGGGCCTCCCTCCGACCCTCCCCCCCAAAGGCAGTAGGCTGCCTGGGCAACCCCTCAGGACAGGCAGCCAACACCTGGCCAGGGCCGGGCATGATTTAGAGCTTGTGTCTGAGCAAATAGAACACTTGCCTGAGACAGGACGCCCCTCCCCCTCCCCCCTCGGTGGGGATGTGCTGAGGGTGGGGGCACGGCGCCGAGGCACCCCTCCTGTTCAGGCAGGACTCTGCATTCTCCCCGTGCCCCAGGTGATTCTCAGGCAGGTGGGCTGTGTTCTCAATTGCAATCCCCTCTTTCCTCATCCCCGACCACTGATCTGTGTGCTCCTCAGCCCTGAAGCCCCGTGGGGCGTGGACAGGGTCAGCTTCCCTTGCCCTTATGTACTCACTGCTGCCCTGCACTCGGGCTGGAGGAGAGGAGAATGAACCAGGGGACCCTGGACCCCGTAGCCGAGCGGCAGGAACTGTGGCCTTGACCCCTGTCTACCGTTAGCCCACGCTGTAGCTCCACATGGGTCCTGCAGCCCCCGGGGAGCAGGCGGCCAGAGGGACCCCGTCCTCCACTTTCTCCAAGTCCTCATCCAGGGGGCTGCTTCGGGCAGGCTTGTGGAATCTCTCCGCACCCCTGCTTCTCGGGGTTACATATTTACAATCAGAAAGGACAAGAGCCTCCCCTGGCAGGACCAGCATCACCATCCTCCCCAGCTCTCCGGCTGCTGAGGACTTTGAGTGAGACGTGATTAGAGTCTCTTACCGCCGGCTTCTGGGGATGGCGACATCATTATCTGATGGCAGTTCACCTTGACACGCAGAGCATGGGCAGGGAACGGAATGATTCTCCAGCTCCGGAGAGGAGGGACCCGTGGACAGCCTCTGAGTGTGCTGAGCGAAGGTAGGAGTAGCAGAAGGAAGGAGGAAGAGGAGGGCTAGGCCGGGTCTCGGGGGTGACTTGGGGGCAAGGAGAGAGGGGCGGGGAAGGACAACCTGGTACCAACGAATGACCTTAGGAGGTGACCTGGTGTGGGTCCTGTCCTCCCAGGGGTGGCCAGCTGGGTTTTACTTAGTCAGAAAGCACATTAGTGGTTGCCAGGGGCTGGGGGAGTGGGGGGCGGGGGCAAGTGCAAGTGGACACAGGGTCTTATCTAGGGCGATGAAAATGTTTGGACCTGGGGGGAGGTGGTGGTTGCATGGCACTGTGAATCCACTAAATGCCACTGAATTGTTCACTTTAAAATGGTTAATTGTATATTGTGTGGATCTCACTTAAAAAACAGACCTGAGCCTCAGGTCCCACCGCCGATGAGCATCCGAGCTGGCACGTGAACATGGTCCAGCCAGCCCCGTGAGCCTGGCCCCATGGCCACCTTCCCCGACCGCAGGAGCCCTGCGTTGCCAACCAGCTGCCCCCATCCCCGCCTTCCCCCCACAGCCACATTTCTGCAGAGCCCCCTCCATGCATACATCTCCTTTGCTCATCACCACAGCCAGGCTTCCAAGCCCAGGACCACACAGGGCTCTCCCACGGCCTGCCATCAGGCCAGGCCAGTGAACACTATTTGGGGATATTTGCCATCCTTCCCCAAACTACTACAAACCTGTCCCTGGAGTTGTTCAGAAAGTGATGGAAGTCATAGAAGACGTGGTGGACAGACCTAAGCTGATTCCCATGATCCCAGCTGCTGGTGTTCACAGCCTTATGTGTAGGCAGGGCCTGTGGCTTGCTTCTTCTAATGGATAGAATATAGCAGAGGTGATGGGATGTCATTTCCATGGTTGTGTTACATGGGATTGTGACATCTGTCTTATGTCTAAGCAGGAGACTTTCTCTCTTTTTTTAAATTTTTTTAAATTTTTTTTAAAGATTTTATTTATTTATTTTGAGAGAGAGAGAATGAGAGAGAACACATGAGAGGGGATAGGGTCAGAGGGCAAAGCAGACTCCCTGCCGAGCAGGGAGCCCGATGTGGGACTTGATCCCGGGACTCCAGGATCATGACCTGAGCCGAAGGCAGTCGCTTAACCAACTGAGCCACCCAGGCGCCCAGGAGACTTTCTCTCTTGCTGGTGTTGGGCAAATGGCTGTGTTGGGGTAGCCCACATGGCAAGGAGCTGAAGGCAAGCCCTGGTCAGCTACGAGCTAGGGACTGAAGGTCATCTCTGGCCAACAGCCAGCAAGAAGCTTAGGCCCTCAGTCCAACAGGTCACAAACAACTCAATTCTGCCAACAACCCCGGGAGTTTTGAAGCAGACCCTTCCCCAGTTGAGCCTCAGATAAGCCTGCAGCCCTGACCTCACTGGCTGCTTTCAGGTGAGATGGAAGCCGAGGACCCAGCCAAGCCACGCTGGACTCTTGACCCACAGAGATGGGGCATAGTAAACGCATGCTGTCTTAAGCTGCGAGGTTGTGGTGATATTGTTATACAGCAGCAGTAGGTGAGCAACTCAGGCTGTTGTAAAGGAGAGGCCAGCCTGGCTCTCCTGGAGGGCCCCTTCTAACCCGGAGACTCTGTAGCCATGCCCTACTCATCTCCATCTCCTGCGTTATGCTCAGTTCAGTTTCTTGCACCGATTAGGGACCCAATGCACGTTTGTTAGGTGACACGTTGTCTTAGTACTAGCTTCTGCATCAGAGAAGCTGGAGGCCTGGCCCATGAGGAGGAAGTGCCCGAGCAACACTGGTGGAAGCCATGGGCCCGGATTCTGCGCCCACTCCAGCTGCCCCCCCTGCAGTGTGACCCTGGGCCCGGCTGGCCGGGCTTCGGGCACCTTATTGATGAAACATCATACCTACCCACTCACGGTTTATGCAGGTCAGATGAGCTTATGTGACAGCCTGTTAAGAGGCTCACTGAGGTAAGGAGTTAGTATTTGTTATGAAATATCACAAGCATTCCTGCTGGGTGACTCATGAGACTCAGGGACTTGGAGAGTTTCCCTTCCAAATAAGGCTCAGACGGAGCTTCTTGTTTGAGTCTGGAGCCTCCGGGAGCTGGTCTGAAGACCTCGCCCATCCTACCTGCGCCTCCTCCTCTCTCATTAGAGAACCCACCTGAAGAGATGGGTCTCTGTGGGAACTGGTGGATGGCCTCCTGCCGTCTATGAGGCCTCCCCTCAGCTCTGAGCAGGTGGAGGGCCATCTTGAGCTCGCCTTCATGAGCGCACGTGGCGACCACAGGCTGGTTCATGGGTAAAGAGACAGACAGGAAGATAGAGAGAACAGTAATCAGGAGGCACAAACCAATCTTTTTTTTATTTTAAAGATTTTATTTATTTATTAGAAAGAGAGAGAGAGTGCACAAGTGGTGGGGGGGTGCAGAGGGAGAGGGAGAAGCAGGCTTCCCGCGGAGCAGGGAGCCCGACCTGGGGTTCGATCCCAGGACCCCGATATCATGACCTGAGCCAAAGGCAGACTCTTAGCCGACTGAGCCACCCAGGTGCCCTGCAAACCAATCGTCTTGCCAGAACTTCTCACATTTATTCACCACCCTTTGTAACAAGTCACGTTAAAATAAAAACTTCAGTTTCATTTTCTGTGGCAAATCTGCCTTAAAATCCGCCAGTGCTCTTTTCTGTTCCTGAGTTGAAGTCCTCACGGCTTTTCAGAGGCTTCAGGCAAGAGCCAGAAGAGCCCAGGGAGCCGTCAGGTGCTTGCCCTGGTGGCCAGGGGCCAGTGAGGGAGACAGATCGCTCTGCTGGCCTTTTCTGGGTCAGCCGGGGAGAGAAGCATCCGGTACCTGCAGACCCGTTGCCAATGACAGCCTAGAGGGCCCGGCTGGAGGTCCAGGTGGTGCAGACTCCCCAGGAGATGGTGTTGTCAATCGGTAGGGTGTCTGCTGCCGGAGGGGGGAGTGATGTGCGGGGGCCACATGTGCAGACCCTGGCCCAATCCAACCCCTCATTTCACAGGAAAGAGACTGAGACACGGGCTCTGGAACTGGGTTCGTCCAGCTATGCCCCTCCCAGCCCTGTGAACTTGAGCATGTTACTTTGTGCCTCCTTGGCTCTGTTCCCTTATCAGCTTGGCAAATAAGCACCACATCCATGTGTGTGCTTGGATATACACATCATGTACACGGTACGTGCAATTATCTAGTTGTCTTGGGCTGCAGGGACAGCTTGAAGAAGATAAGAAGCAGCCTACTCTGGATAAATCTAGAAGGCACGAGTGCCAGGATTTGCCAATTCCCTGGAGAATTTGCTGAATGAATGGTTGAGCGAATGAATGAGGTGACTTTGCCAGGGGGGCTGGTAAGCCAGGTCCAGCCTCCTGGACCCCGTCCCCCACGCCTCCCCCGCCGAGGGACCAGGCGGGTGCTGACCGTGGGCACTCCGGGCGTCCTTGGTCCCCTGATGCCCAGCGGCCATGGCAAAGGGGCCACCTCTCTGGCCTCCCGTCCACCTGGCCCAGGCTCCCTCCTGAGCAGCGGTCACTGCGGGGTCCGCCGGGGGAGCCAGAAAGAGCTGCCTTGTCCTGCCAGCTCCACGCCCCAGCCTTGGCCCCGAGACCGGACTTGCAGGGAGAGGAGCTGGGGCTGCGTCCCAAAGGGCTCTCGGGAAGGCTTTCACCACCTCTCATGACCTGATGGCAGCCGCCGCTACCCGGGCCGCCCACAGTCCTGCACTCGCCCTCATCCCTTAATACCCACGGAGGGCTCTGAGGGTGCAGAGACCGACCCAGAGCCAGGGATATTGATGCATGATAAAAGAAAAGGGGGCCCAAACTCACGGCCGCCCCCTCCTCACATGTGGCATGGGGGCTGCAGGACCTGAGGAGCAGCCTGGTGGGCAGGCTTTCTCTGGAAGGGGAGCGAGCCCTCTGGGGGCCCCTGCTCTGCTCTGCATTTAGGTGGTTCCCGTGGAGCCCCCGGGAGGGCTGGGGGGAAGGGAAAGAAGACGGACCCCGCCCCACACACCCCAACTTCCAGGCTCAGGCTCGAGCAGAGCAGGGTACCAGGGGCCGGGTACCCCCCCCTTGCCCGGCGCTGCTTCTCCCACGCTTCCGTCAGCAAAGCTCAGCAAAGCTCTGCACGCGTCCATGGGCTTGAGTCAGTGGGCGTTTGGAGGGACACCTGTCGCCTTGCCGGGGGCCCGTGGCTCCTGGAGAAGCTTCAGCCCCGGGTCCACCTGCCCAGCTGGGTCGAAACCAGGTCTGTTAGTTTCCAAACTGTCATTTTTGCGTGTGGCCCGGTCTGCCCTCTGGGGAGTGGGGCAGTTAGTGAGTCATTGTTTGATTTGGCCTCGAGACAAATGGGGGGAAGTTAAAAACTCCTCTTGGGGAGGAGTCAGATCCCCTTCTTTGGTAAAGGCTGTGGGGATTTTTCACTTGTTTTTTTTTAAGAAACAGCTTTATGGAGATACACTTCACATATCATATATGATGGGCTGAATTCTATCTCCCCTGAGATTCATATGTGGAAGCCCCAGATGCTTAGGACCTCAGACTGTGACTGTATCTGATGACAGGGTCTCGAGGAGGTGACCGCGCTGAAACGAGGCCTGTGGGGGGTGCCCTCCTGCCGTCTGACTGGTGTCCTTACAGGAGGTGAATCTGGGAGACGTGAGGGGTGCTCATGCTCACAGGAAGGACCCCGAGAGGACGCGGTCAGAAGGCGGCACCTGAAAGCCAGGGTCAGAGGCCTTGGGAGAGAGCTGCCCTGCCCACGCCGAGGCCTTGGACCTGTAGACCCCAGGAGCACGAGAGAATAAACGTCTGGTTAGGCCCCCTGTCCGCGGTACTTTGTGCGGCAGCCCCAGCAAACGAACACCCTGTGCGATCCACCCCCCGGAATCGCACAAATCAGTGGATCGTGGTGTATTCGGCCATTCCTGCAATCATCAGCACGGTCAACTTTGGAGCATTTTCATCGCCCCAGAGAGAAGACTTGTACCCGTTGGCTGTCCCCACGCTCGCCCCCCAGCCCCTGGCTGCCAGCCATCAGCTTTCTGCTCTGTGGATGCGCCTGTTTTGGACGCTTCACATAAACGGAATCGCACGGCCGGTGTCCTCGTGTGTCTGGCCTCTTCCTTGGCGCCGTGTTCTCTGGGCTCATCTGTGTGGCCCTCTGTCACTTCTTCGTTCTCTTCCACGGCCAGCGCGGTGGTCCCGCAGGGAGAGACCTCAGCCTCCTCGGTTCCGTAGACGGACGTTCGCGTTGTCTGCCGCATTGCTGCTGTGAACGTTTGCGGACGGGATTTTGTTTGAACTCACTGTTTTCTCTTCTCTTGGACGTAGGCGGAGGGACGGAGCTGTGGAGTGATGCGCGAACTCCCTGTTCGGGCCTGCGAGGGGCTGCGTGAGGCGGGCGGCACCGTCCTACGGTCCCACAGCGCGCGCTGGGGTCCGGGCCTCACCCCCGCCAACGCCCGGCCTTTGCCTCTGGTTCTGTCGCCATCAGAACGTTTCTGTAGACGGAGGCTGTAGAGAAGGCTGAGCCTCCACCCCTGCCCTGACTCCGAGGCCAGAGAGCTCCCCATGACACCCACTTTTGGGGTATAACTGGGAGCAGAGGCCTTCCCGTCTCCTCCGTGGTCCTCTTGGGAGCATCCAGTTCTCTGTGACACCTGCTTGGACGTCTGCACACCACAGGCCTGGCCCCGGATGGGACGCGTCCCCCTATGCCACCTGGGCCCCAAATGTCACTCAGCAACTGCAGAAGCAGCGGGGTGGGGTGGGTGTGTCTGGAGCAGGAGCAGAGGTGGCTGGACGGAGAGAGGGGCGGGGGACATGGGGACAGACCCTCCTTTCCCTCCTTTCTAGGGCCAGCCGCTCCTAGACAAGACCCCCTCGCAGTCTCCACCCTCCAGATCTTGTCCACAGAGCTTGGCCTTCCAGCCTGGACTGACCCATGCTTGTTAACAGGGAGTTTTGTGAAAAGGTAAGCTCACGACTCTCATACAAATACAAAATAAGTACGTGCCTAAGATTTTCTTTAACTCATGAATTAATGGAGACACCACTGTGGTGTTACAGCAGGTCCCAAGCGCCCGACATCTGTAGGCAGTGAGGAACGCGGGAGCGCATTTACAGATACACACAGCCGGCCGCTCTCCACAGGGCAGTGGTCAACTGCATGCCACGGAACACGGCTCATCTGCCTTTCGTGGACAAGGTCGTTTGCGTTCTTACGAGTTTTATACCACTTACAGAGTGGCAACAGCTCCAAGACAGTCAAAGGTGAAGATACCTCCAGAAGGTGAGCTGGACAGGATACCCACTGATCTCGTTTGCCCCCTTTCAAAGTCCCACAGTGTTCCCTGGCCCATTAATGGGACAGGGCCCGTATGACCCACCAGCTGGCCTGCCTCTGGCCCTCCAGGTAAGTGGCATGCATGAAGAAATCGGGGCGGACAGAGAGGGCTCCTGGGAGGTGTGTGACCCCTGCGGGGAGCAAGGTGGGCACTTGGGGGGTGGAGTCGCTCTGGACAGCAGGAGGGCGGGAGGGGCCGGCAGGAGAGGATGGGGCGCGGGGCCACCCTTCTGCTCCCCCTTGGTCTGGCGTCTGCTCCCGCCTCCCTCTCCTCTCTTTGAAGAAGCCGAGAGCAGTGGTCAGGACATGCTTGGGAGAAGGTGAGCCACTCACTGTGGGCTCTGGTGCAGTGGGGTCTGTTCCCCAGCAGAGGCCCCTCACTCAGCGCACAGGAGAGCTGCCTAGACCCCAAGACCCCAGACCCCAGCAGCGCCCAGACTTCTGGGGCAGGAAGCACCGAGAGCTGGGCTTTCCTTTCCTGCTGTCCCAGGGGTCTGGGCAGGAATGCCCTGGGGGTCTCAGGGTGGGGAGGGGCCATGGGTCCTTGAGGACGCTTGACCGCCTGCATGATCCTCCAGATGGGCCTGGGCTTTGCTCAGAGAGTGCAACTGGGGAGGAGGCCTCCCGAGAACAGGAGGGCAGCTTGGAGGGACAAGGGGCAGAGCCCGCAGCTCCCTGGGTCAGCCGGGTGGAGTGGTGAACAGCAAGAGGTAGTCTGGTCTCGGAGGCACCCCACTGTGGGGGCATCCGACCCAACTCCAGAGTGCCACAAAAGGAGACATACTATTTCCCAGACTTTCCCGTGGGGACTGTTCAAATAGCTGGTTTTTTATAAGCTGCTAGGGGTGTAGGGCGGGTGGGGGGCTGAGATTCCCCAGAGAGCAACGTTAAGGAGTAATAGATGTGGGGGTAAGCGGCCTTCCATGGGGGACAGTCCAGTCATCTGCTGATAATAGAGGGGCTGCTGTTGGGCGCCTGGGTGGCTCAGTCGGTGACTGTCTTTTGCTCAGGTCACGATCCCAGAGTCCTGGGATCGAGCCCTGCATCAGGCTCCCTGGCCAGCAGGGAGTCTGCTTCTCCCTCTGGCCCTCCCCCTGCTTGTGCTCATTCTCTCTCTCTCTCAAATAAATAAAATTAAAAAACAAACCAAAACAACTAGAGGGGTTGCTATCCCAGCCCTCCTTCCTGCATGTTGTGTTCAGCCTCGTAGTCTGGTTAAATGTTCAGTGAATATTATCAAAGATCATTTCACAGAGGCAGTAATCCATTAGCTGATCCACAGTGCCAAATTGTAGACTTGCTGGCGGGACCCCCCAACCCTGGTGTTCCAGTATTTAAATGCTTCCAGGGATGGGGAGTTCAGTACTTTCCAACAGCAGCCGATGTCTTCTTGAGGCAGCCAGGAGTCCTACCATATCTTCTCGTATGTAAGACTGAAAACCTGTATTTCTGGAGCTTGCAGCCATTATCATCTTACTTTGGTCCCTTGGGGCCACATGGAATGAGTCTATTTTCTTTGCAGCATCACAGCGCTTCAGAATTCTTTCTTCCTCCCCGAGTGTGTCTTCTGCAGTCCTTAACCATTTTTCAAGGTGGGTTCAAGGTCCCTTCCCTTCCTGGTTAGTTCGCATGAACTTGGCTTGGTCTCTGCACAAACACCTCCCCCCATCCTCAAACTAAATAATAGGGCAGGAGTTCAGGCCAGTGTGGAGGACAGTGGGTTGTGATCACCTCCCTTCTTTAGGAGACAATACCTTTAATAATGGAGCCGGAGAGAGTATCAGCGTTCTTAGGCAGCCCCACCACACTGTTGACTTGGAGTGCACTGACCACTGACCAGTCCCCTTGTTTGCGCGGCATGTGTGAAGAGGGCAGAGACAGGGGTGCTTACGACGTTGCCTTTCCCCGTCTTATTTTGGAACCCTTTGAAACAGACCCTGACTGAAGCTTTTCAGTCTGAGTGTGTATCTGGAAAGTGATCCCCGGGAGCCTCGACAGGGCAGTGGGGGCATGAGGGGCTCTTGGGAGACACTGTGCTCCAGGGACAGCTCCCCATGGAGCGAGGGGGCTGGAGTGTGTCCCCACCAAGTCTTGCTGGGTCTTGACCGTGGGCTGCTTTGGTGGGGGGAAGGGGTTAGCTCTCCTGCGCTTCTGCTCTGCGGCTCTCATGGCCAAGGGAGAGATGAGGTGCTGGAGCTGGGAAGTCAGTTGGTGAGCCCAGGAATGGAAAGGCTGCAGGGGTGGGCGGGCCACCGTGGGCAACTCTGGTCCTGTGTCCTATCCATTGCCCTGATGTAAAGCCACACCAGCCTCTGTCACTCTTCCTTGGGGTTCTCTGGACGTGGCCGGGTGGTGTGAGGAGGCACCATCATTTCAACTTACGTTGGCCCAGGGGCCTGCCCAACCCCTTCTTCTGACCTCCCAAGTGGCCGAGAGCAAAGCTTGAAGACCCCACCTGCCCAGGACGGATGGGCAGAGCACCTGGCGGGGAAGGCCCGGCAGGGAGGGCCCAGCGGGGCTGGGCTCTGGAGGGGTGCCGCAACCCTGCCGCAAGCTGGAGCAGGAGGGCGGCCCCAGTTACCCCAGGATCTTCCAAGGAGGAGGCAGAAGAGGGCCCACCTCCAAGAGCTGCTTCCCCTTCACCCCACCCCAGCGTGTGAGTCAGAGGAAAACCGGAAAGGGAATACGAACCGCCCACGGCTCCGCGGGGTTTCATGGCAAGTAGTACAGTGGCAGGCTGGGAGCGGGGATCTGGGGGACGTCTCCAAGGAGAGGGAGGTGGTATAGACTTCGAGAAAGAGGGACACACTCCATGATTGAGGCCTGGGGGCTATGGAAACTCACTGACGGGTTTTTAAAACCAGAACCCTAACGTGTGTGTCCAGTGGGGGCTGGCCTCACGGTGGGGGGGCCTGGGGTCCGGGGTGGTCCCTGCCTGGCGCGCCCTTCTTCCTCTCCTGTCCTGCTCATGGATCCTCCTGACTCTGCCTCCTCCTGCCTCCTTGTCTCTGATCCAAACAGAGGGGCCCTGGCCCTTCCCAGAAGGGAGGGAGAGGGCTTGCTCAGCCAAGGAGGAGAAAGAGCTCGGCTGGCCCAGGACTGGTGGCCGGCCAGGCCAGACCAGAGGGTTTAATGAAGAGAAAACAATTCTCAGGGGGAAGAAAAGGCTGTTCCCGTTTTAATTTTTCCCTTTTGGCAGAAACTAATGGTTCTGTACAAACAATGAAATGTCAGGGTGGAGTCTCCTCCCCTGAGCCACTCAGCACCCCTGGGAGGAAAGGTCTGTGGCCAGGGACGGGGCGGGAGGGCCTGGCTCCAGGGACAGCTGCCCCACCGGGGCTGGGCCAGGCAGGCGGGCAGGAGGGCTGGGGAGGGTGGGCTGTCTGGACCCGTCCTGCCAGAGACAGGGTCTATCAGGCCCCGCTGCCTGCCTGAGTCCTCAGCCGACCTGAGCTCTGCTGGCCCTGCAGACGGCCACAGGGTGGCCTAGACCATGGTTTTCATTTCATGAAGTCACTGTTGCCTCCCAGGGACTGGCCATTGTGAGCAAAGGTCCTGTGGTGACCCTGGGGAGAGGCAGGCTGGGCCCATGCTCACAAGGCAGGGAGCTGGGCTAACAGGGACAGCCTTCCGTTGTGTTGGGAAGGAAACATTTCTTTTGAGTAGGCACCTCATACCCTACTCGCTCCTTATGGCACATCCAGGACCCTAAATCCAAGGGTGGTGGATACGTAATGTATATCCTATAGCTCACTGCTCTCTGACCACATCCCTGGGACCCAGCTTGGCGCTCCCTCTCCCACAGACCACTGGTTTCCTTCTGAGGTGCTTGAGCACTTACTGCATACCTCTCAACTCCCCTTGGAAAGAACCATTTAAATATCTCACGTGGGAAGTCCTGGGAGGCGGGAACACCTCTGCACTGGAGGCACCCGGGCAGGTCTGAATGGACCCCTCTTTGCATACCCCACAGTCGCATGTTTGCCAGAGGAACAGACCTGAGCGGGCCAGTTAGCAGCAGGGAAAGCTCAGGATAAAATCCATCAAATGAAGATGCTTCCAAGAATCAGGGGCCATGAGTAGCTTGGGGTTGGGGGCAGAAACCCAGGGATGGGGCCCCAAGGGAAGCAGATTCAGCCACATGGAGACAGTGGTTGGGAATGCAGGAGGCGAGAACTGCCAAGTCAGAGGTAAGTGGCCAAGGTGTGTAGAGCCTCCTGGAGAGGGGGCTCACCAGGGGACAGGCTCTTGTCCGAGCAGTCTGAGGACCCAGAGCTCCTGGATGCACAGGTCGTGGGGCGGGGGGTGTCCCTCTTCCTTCTGTCACCCACTGGGTGCCTCTCTGCTGCTCCCTCAAGTCCTGATGTTAAGTCCCCAGAGGGCAGGACCTGCCAGTATCCTCCTCTTTGTGTGCCATGTATGGTGGAAGCTTCTGGAAAGTGGCTTTTAGAGGCTGGGGACACAGGACGTGCTCCCCCTTGTGACGCATTGGATGCACATCACAGCCCTGACAGAGTCACTGAGAGCCTGGCAGGACATTCATTGCCCAACTGAGATGAGTCCTTGAGAGATACTCACATTGTACAGTGGGGAAACAGAGGCACAGAGAGGGGAAGGTGCCCGAAGTCGCCCCCCTGGTTAAGGGTAGAGAATCAGAATAAAAATCCAGAGCTCTTGGCTCATAGATCCCATTTTTCCTGTGCACCACCCTATTCTTCTGGATCGGGAGAATAAATGAACAGACACACACACACACACACACGTGTGTGCACACAGCCACCTGCCTGCTTCTGCTGCCAGACGGAGGGCAGAAGCTCCCGGAGGCTGAGGATCCCCGGGGACCTGGGCGCTGACTCGGGAAAGGGGGCACCACCGCACCCATGGCCTCACCAGAAGCTGATTCTCCCACAGACATTGTTCTTTGTTTTCATTAGGGAAAATCTCAATTAAATTAATTACAGTTACAACAAAAAAATCACAGAAGAGAGAAAAAAGGAGTTCAGTTAAATGCAAATACATTCAGAATGATGTTATGAACTCTGCTCACCCCCTCTAAAATTATCCACTAATGACTACACTCTAATTACCCACCTTTGTATTGTTTTAGAAAGGAAGAGATTCATTCTCGTTGGAACAGAATAGATACCCAGTAAAATGATGCCCGGCATGTATTTCCCAGGGGACCAAACAGCCCTCCTTTTTGGTAAAATCACGAGGAAGCTGGGACGGCTCTGCAGAGCTGAGAGCTTTACCCCGAAAAACAAACACGAGCATGAGTGATGGTTTTCCCTTGTAAAAATTTTTCCCTCCCTTTATTAAAACAGGGTGATCTGTAAGCAAACCCTGGGACTTGTGTGCCGTGAGCCTCTGTCCCGCTGTGTTGCTCCTGTCTGGTGAGGGTCTCATGCCCGTAGGATTTGCATCATTTTGTTTCTCGGGTCACGGGGGGCACTTAGTTCTCTTCGGGGGCTGCTGCTGGCCCTGGCTCCATGCTGGGCCGCTGATCTTCAGGCCACAGACGTCGCCGTGTCAAGGACAGGGCAAGGTCGTGGCCGAGGCAACAGGTGAAGCAGAAGGGTGTGCACCTGGGGTCAGGCGTGTCTGTCCACATGTCTGTCCAGAGGCATTGGTCTGGATTCCCACTCCAGTCTTGCTTCCGATGTCTGCCCCGCCTCCAGAATTTGAATTTCCCACTATTTTGACATTGAAACCCAACCGTTCCCTACTTCCTTGTGTATCTATGGGGTCTCTTCCTGGCAGTCCCAGGGGAGGGGGCAGTGTAGGTCGTTTTCTCTACAGAATAGACAGGAAATCTCTGTCCCAGGAGGTAGGCTTGTCCAAAATCACTTAGCTGCAAGGGGTGGTTTTCAAATACAGGTCCATCCCAAAGTTCAAGATTTTCCTCGCTGCCAGGATGCCTCTCCGGGGGCCCATTGCATGATCTGGGAAATTGGGGTAGGATGTGTGAGGTGCATCTGAGACTCTGGAAATCCTGCAGCTAGAAGACCAGGGGCTCATCCCCAGCAAATGCCAGTGATACAAGGTTCTAAGAGGTAAGCAGTAAGGTCCTTGTCCTGGGAGGAGGGAGATGCAGAGAGAATTGACCCCAGCTGGTCTGGGGGGTGAGGAATTCCCCAGGGGTGGCGTGTGGAAGTCCATTTCCTGGGCGGGGGGTCCCAGATGTGCTGGCTTTCCATCCTGCCTGCATCTGCCAAGTGCCAATGTGACTGAACTCTTCCCACTGCACATAGGCCGAAGACCACACTCCTTACAGGGCATTCGTGCCTTCTAGTCTCATAATCTCCCTCCTTTCCTCACCGGGTTTTTACACTGGACAGTGCTCAAGAACCTGTTGTTCCCAGATCCATGACCCCACCCCTTAAACATGGTCTCCTCTGCCCAGAGCACCCACCTTCATCCCTTGTGTATTTGGCAAGCTCCTATTCGTACATCAAAACCCAGCTTCTGAGTTACCTTCTCTCATTCTCTCTCCTCCCTTGGGTTACTTCTTACTACCCTGAATATATCCTATTGTTGTCCTTATCACTTACTGTTATTTTGATCTGCTCACTCCACCCCTCTGGCAGGAGCCCCCCCATCGAAGGTACAAAGAGGTGTAGGACACATCTCTGCATGACCAGTGTCTAGCAGAGCCTGGCTCAGTGTGGGCTGAGCGGAATGGAAGCTCCTCTGTCCTTCCCCGCCCTGCTCTGCCTTAGTCCCTTCAGGGGCTCCAACTGGCCTTTGGATCCACAGATGTGAGGGAGCCCCCTGTGGTTTGTTGACAGGCTTGCTTCTCTCCCCCACCCTCTGCCATCTCCACCCCAAAGACCCCCTCTCGCAGCCTGAGTCTCCCGGCCTGCTTCTCCATTTCTTCACTCAAAGCTCTGGTTATGACGGCGGTAAAAACCTAAGAGGTGGTTTTTGCTCTGCAGAAGGGATATGTTCCAACCAAGTTGGCTGATAAGTGATTTTCTGCGAGTAGAATAATTGGACATGTGTTCCCATGGCAACAGATCCCTTCCTGGAAACCGTTTGGAGGGGAGGCAGGAGGAGAGGGGCCGGCTCTGGCTCTGCTGGGCCCTGCAGAGCTCCTGGGGGGGGAAGGCAGGAAGGGGCACGCCTGCTGGCCATCCACTCCCCGAGATGCCACTGCCCTGCCTCCAGGGCCTGCCTCTCACTGTCCTGTCGTGTTCCTCAGGCCACAGAGATCACTTCATGCTGGAACACCTCCTGAGCTACACTCACGGTCCCAGGATCTGTCATCCGTCTCTCTCTCCATGAACAGCAACCATGTTTTTCAACAACGTCATATTTTACAACGCATACGGTGACAATTTGCAGACTGCTTTCCTGAGCGCTGTCATGGGATTCTCTGAAAGTGACCTTTGAAGGTTTATGATGTAAAAATCCCATTTTACAGATGTGGGAACTGAGGCTGGCACGGGATAAGTGACTGGTAGCACAGAGAGGCCAGAGGTGTGGCAGGATGCCAGGCAGGTGCGACCCCCAACTCCCCTGCGCACAGACGCGCTCCTTACCCCATCAGGAGGGGTGGGGGCAGGGGGTGGGGGGACAGAGAGAGACAGAGGGAGTGAGAGAGGTGACCTTCCCTTAACCTCCCTCCTCCAAACGGGGAATTCCAGGGACGCTCCCCTGCGGCAGAGGTGGGCAGGGGAGAGGCTGCTCCCAGGAGTGGGAGGTTCCTGGCTGCTTCTAATGAGCTTCCTGGTGAGATGTGATCAGTGCCTCGCTCTCTCTCCATCGCCCGCAGAGGCCTGGGCCCCAGTTAAAGTGATCACTGCATGAAGAAGAATCAAGCCCTTGCTTTGCATAGCTTGTCCTCTGATCTGGGAAAAGCTCCCAAGTCTATGGCGCAGGAGGCACCGTCATGTCTGTTTGAAAGAGAGAGAGAGAGAGAATGTGTGTGGGTGTTTGTGCATCAGGGAGGGCAGAGGGAGGCAGGCGTGGGGTCTCTCCAGAGGGCAATAGGGCCCGTACCTAAATTTGCTGTAATAATTATGTATTCCTTTTTGTCATTAGAAAAACATTTAGGTATATCACATGAAGATGTAAGAGTCGTTGTTTAGAGAAAAGCCAGAAAAGTCAGGAATCTGTAACCTTGCATCTGAGAGTTCCTGACGCTTTAAAAAATTATTCACAACCTACTGTGTATTTGGCACTAAAATTTGCTTTTACTCTAGGATTTGTCTTGTAAAAATTGCATTTTAGCTTTTGTTTTATATGTAAATCATTTCTTTTTCTTTTCTTTCTTTCTTTTTTTTTTAGAGAGGGAGGTGGGCGGGGAGGGATAGAGGGAGAGGGAGTGAATCTTAAGCAGACTCCTTGCTGAGCGCAGAGCCTGGGGGGGGGGGTGCTGGATCCCGCCACCCTGAGATCATGATTTGAGCACAACCCCTATTGATCATTTATGTTATGAAAGCCTAACATATATACACAATGAGCAGGCAGAAAATGATACACATTATAAATGCAGAGCTTGATACATTTTACATACAAGTCTTCCTATCTGTGTAACTTGAACCCAAGTCAAGAAACAGAACGTTACCAGTTCCCCAGAAGGCAACCCCCTTATTTCCCCCATTACTACCACCCTAAATGTAAGTGCTGCCCTGATTTCTAACACCACAGATTAGGCTTGCTTTTTTTTTTTTTTTTTTTTTAACTTTACATAAATGGTTGTGTACAGACTGTGCTATTTTGTTTCTGGCTTCTTCATTCAGTGTTGGAAAGATTCTTCCAGTTCCTACACATAGTTGTGATTCATTCTCCTTGCTGCGTTGTGCTCTATTTTGTAAACATGCCACGACGCGTTCATCTCTTGCATCGCTGGTGGACCTTCATCTGGGTCGTTTCTGGTTTCCAGTGTTAGTGGTGGTTCACATTACTGTGCACCTTCTTGCATGTGTCTCCTGGTGAACCATTGTGTGCCTTTCTGTTGAGTCTGTTGCTTTCGAAGGATACTTTTCTTTCTTAGTCAGTTCCTGCTTGTTCATTGTTTTCCTCCAGGGTGTTAGAGGTGTCACTCCTTTCCATGGAAATATGGAAAGTTCCATATTCCCACTGCTGCTCCTTTGAAGGGAATCTATCTCCCCCCACCCCCCGCCAGCCCACCCCTGCCAGGTTTTTTGGATATTTTGATATTTTTGTCTTTGGGTTGCAATAGGTTTGTTATGATATACCAGGGAGTATGCACATGTGCGGGGGTGCGTGTGTGTGTTTATATTTGTGGTGCTTGGGATTCTTAGTGCTTCTTGCTCCTGTGTCTTGATGTCTTCTGTCAGCTTTGAAAATTCTCTACCTCCTTAGGTTCTGCTTCTGCTCCACCCTCTCCCTGCTCCCCTTGGCCTATGCCACGGGGGGACCACTCCACACCTGGAGAGCGAAAGTGACCCAGAATGTCCACGGTACTTCTCTGTGCTGCTTCTTTTCTCTCCAGGATCTTGATCCCTCAAGCCCTGGCTTCCTAAATAGCCCTGAATTCCAGTTTTGTCACCCAGCCTCATGGGATGGCTGACGCTCTGCTTGCTTCTTTTGTCTCTTAGGGGTTATTTCTGCTGGCCTGGGTCTCTCTGTCCATGCTGCCAGGGAACTGACTAATGGATCAGGAGGGAAAGCAGTATAGGATGTCATGGTCACCTCTCTCTCTCGGGGTGTGGCTTGTCTATTCAAGCTCCACTGTCTTGATCACTCTCTGATGTCTTAACATTAAAAAAAAAGGTTAAGCCTCTCACTAGTTGTTCTCAGTGGGAGAACTGGTCATCTATAAGCTAGCCTGTCCCCTAAACCTTTGCAGTTCTTTTTTTTTTTTTTTTTAAGATTTTATTTATTTATTTGAGAGAAAGAGAGCACAAGCGGGGGGGAGCAGCAGAGGGAGAGGGAGAAGCAGGCTCCCTTCTGATCAAGGAGCTGGATGTGGGACTCGATCCCAGGACTCTGGGATCATGACCCGAGCCGAAGGCAGACAGACACCCAACCAACTGAGCCACCCAGGCGCCCCTCTACTCCTGATTTTAGAGCTGCACTGGATTTCCTGGAGGTTTAGGAAGTGGTCACCATCCACCCAGCTGACTTTTTTTATTTTGTTACAAATACTAAGCCTCATGGAGTCTATCACATAAACCTGAGTAGGTCCTTATGTTTGCATGATATGTTATTTTTATTTTTTGTCATTATTTTTATTTTTAATCTTTATTTTTTCTGATTATAAAAGGAATGCACACTTATTTATAAAAAAGTTTCAGACAACAGAAATGTATAAAGTAAAATGTGGAAGATTTGGTAATCCTATGTGCCTTGATAATAACTATGAATAACAGGACCTATTCTAGTTTATAGCATTTTGTGCAAATGCTAATATATATATGTATTCAAAAATAGGATCATACTGTATATACTGTTCTCCAATTTGCTCTTTTCATTCAGAAATATATTACCAATGTCTTTCTGTGTTCAAGAAGTATCTCATTACTCTTAAAGGTTATATAGTTTTCCATCATATGGACACATCGTAACTAATTAAGGGAGTCCCTTGAAAGACATTTATTATGTGTGATTTAATATAAGGGAAGATTTTTAAAAAAATAGGAATGATTTTATATTTCATCTATTAGACTCCATTCAATGCTGTTGTAAACAAGATTTTAAGTATCAATTTAAAATGCGATACAGTAAGTGGCTGCCTGGTGTAAAGTATGAATGTGCCCCTCCAGGATGAATGAATGTCCTGAAATGAGACACTGTCCTCGTAGGAAGTGCATGGGCTCCTGAAATGGTCTGTGACTATTCCCACAGGCAGCACTTTATTAAGCTCCGTGGTTTCTGAGCATTTCTCATGGAATTAGGTCGGGCCTTTGGGGCTGAGAGAGAAGGGGGGTGATTCTGGGTCACAGGTGCTCCCAGAGGCGGGAGGAGGCCAAGCCCAGGCCTGGAGACTGAGGGGCTGGAGGTCAGACACAGCCTGGGCGAAGCCTCTGTCCCAGCAGCCCTCTCTGTCCCACACAGCTCTGGATGTTGCTTTGGACGGAAAACCTGACATCGGACCCTCTGTGCTCTGCGATGCTCTTAAAAGTGTTTTATGCAGAGGCGTGGGAGTTAGGAGCCCCGTCAATACAGGGGGAGGGGAGGGAGAGCTGCTGTTTCTCAGGCTCAGACCACAACACGGATTGTAGAAGTGGACTGCAGTGAGAAACTCCAGGCACACCAAAGTAGGGCAAAACAGTTGGGGGGCAGTCCCTGCAGATGACCTGGGACCCCATAAATTCTGCTCCTGGGAGGGGTATCGAGGGGTGGCCTGGTCTCTGTTGCCCTGTGAGCCCTCCATCACCACCTCCAGGGACCCTCTTGCAAGTGTCATGGCCCAGCTAGTCAGGACAGTGGTGAGAGTTCTTCACCTCTGCTGCTAAAGCACCTGCTGGGGTGGGGGTGCGTCTTGGTCGGCATTTAGAGTGACGCCCTCTAAGGACAGAGGATGCAGGGTGCCCACACCCCTTACTGGGGCTGCCAGGTGCTGTAGGTACAGTGAACATTTTCCACAGGAAATCTCCAGAAGGGATGCTTGACATGCATATGTCTACAGTTCATTAAGAAGGTAGGTGATGTGGGAGAAGTGTGTGTCTGTGCATGTGTGTGCGCACGTGCATGCGTGTGAGCGTGTGTGAGCATGCGTGTGCATGTGCGTGTTCCATGCAAACCATTTTATCCAGGGTCTTCTCTACAGCGCGCTGTTGCAGGCATGGAAACACACATTTACATAACACGGAGTCTTTGTTCTTCGGCAGCGCGTGGTGGGCTAGAGGATGGAGAATGCACCCAGAATAAATGACCCCCAAGTCGGGTGACTTAAAACTGCATTTGTTATTTCTTGGTTTTCTGTGGATTCACGGGGCAGGTCTTTTCTGGGCAGGTTTGGCTGATCTGCAGGGTGGCTGGGCCAGGGCTGGGGGCTCCAGGATGGCCTCACTCCCATTCTGGCAGGTGGCGGACTGGCTGGTTTTAGGGTCCAGGCTAAGACGGCCCACGCGGCCTCCCAGCCTCCAGGAGGTGAGCCTGGGCTTCCTTCCCCGGGGTCTCAGGGTTCCCAAGAGCGCACGCGCTTCCTCAGCTTGTGCTTTTCTCATTGGCCCAGCCAGTCACATGGCTGTGCTCAGAATGGGCCACGGAGGGGGCCACGGAGGGGGCCACGGAGGGGTTACTGGAGAGTGCAGCTGCAGGCAGGCTCATGCAAGTCGGGGCCATTATTACAACGATCTGATCCAGAAGGGCAAGAAGAGGGAGCCTGTTTTGGCAGATGGTATAATAAAAATAAAATTCTAGGGGCGCCTGGGTGGCTCAGTCCTTAAGCATCTGCCTTCGGCTCAGGTCATGATCCCGGGGTCCCGGGATCGAGCTCCATGTCGGGCTCCCTGCTCGGCGGGAAGCCTGCTTCTCCCTCTCCCACGCCCCCTGCTTGTGTTCCCTCTCTTGCTGTATCTCTCTTGGTCAAATAAATAAATAAAATCTTTAAAAAAATAATAAAATTCTAACAGTCCACCATCTTAATAATAAAAAAAAAAGTCCCACTTAATGCCGAGTTAAACCAGGGGCAGCCAATTTGGGAATTAACCTTCTGGTAGGACCCACCTCTTTTTGGTTCAATCAGTCTCCAACATGGAAAGAACCTTTTGCACTCAAAGGTTTAATTACGGGCTTTTCTTGCCACTTTCCGCTCCCCTCCCCACCACAGGGCTTGGCTGCAATATAATTAGCTGCCTATGGATCAAGGTGGCTGTGCCCAGCGCTCACAAACGGGGTGCATGTGTGGCAGCGTTGGGGGGAACCGCGCATACTCGACCAGATTTCTAGTTGGATCGGTTCACTGTTTCATGTGGTTCGCTGCTAACAGCCACCTTCCAGCATTTTCCAGTGCACTGGAGGCATGGTGGAGCAGTGGGTCGTTAGCTCCCTGCCATGATTGAGAGTCCCGGGAACTGGGCATCCCGGCCGCCCTGCTCTCTGCAGTTACTGAACGCAGAGGAGAACAAAGAGGGGGCAGGCGTGGGTGTAGTCCTGGCAGCTGGCTCTGACCGGGTGACTGACACTCTCATTCTGGCCGTTCAGGGCTGGAGGGTCCCAGGGCGCTGGGCAGGGAGGCACTGGCCCAAGGTGGGCAAGTGGCCAGCCATCTTGGGTCACATTCTTGTTTTAGGGCCCCTCCCACCCCAAATCCCTTTCCCTGACCCTTGCTTCACAGTGACCACGGCGGGGTGGGTGATTTTCAGGGAGGCTGAGTGTTGGGGGCGGGGATGCGTCAGGGAGAAGGAGGTGGCAGTCTCTGCAGGGGGGGTTTCATGTACGGGAAGGAATGTCCAGTCTCTCGGTTCTGGCCACAGCAGGACAGGTCTCCTTGGGAGCTGGACAGGGACCTATCAGCACATTATTTCTGAGCACCCATCCCTCTCCTTTCTCCCGTGTCCTCCGAAGGCCCCCTCTGGCCAGGTCTGCACCTGGAGCGGAGCGAGAGATGACCCGGCAGGTCACCTGGAATAAGTCAGGAATTGGAAAGAATCCTGATTCATCGGAGGGCCTTGGCTGCCAAGAAAATTCTCTTGAAGGCTTTCTTTTCCTCGGCTGCTGCTTCCCAGGGGTGAGGACTTAACAGTGTTTGCTTCTCGGCCAACAGTCCGTGACTCAGAGACAGAGGGGCCCAGGAAGGAGAAGGGCCAAAGGCCCAGATGTGGGGTGGGGAAGGGGTGAGCGTGGTCCCACGTTTGGGAGAGCAGAGTGGGGGCATGGACACAGTAACTAACAGTGCATGTTAATCTGCGACGACACGTTCCGAGCCCCTCTCTGGGGCCAGGCTTTGGGCTGGCGGTCTTGTATGCTCATGCTTCTTCATCCCACATCAGCCTCGGGGGCATCTGCTACTGCCCCCGTTTGGCTGAGGAGGAAGCCGAGGTGGCCTAACCGGTCTCCGATTCCAGAGTCCCATTTCTACAAGAGATTGCTTCTTGGCCCCAGGGTCTGTCCTGGAAGCAAGCGAAGGCCAGCCTCACGGAGCGAGGAGGACTGCTTAAGGTCCTCCCTGGGCACTCCCAGGGCAAGCTGCTGGGCTAGAGGAACCCCGGGGTGTCTGAAGAGGAAGGGTCGGAATGGGTCTATCTTGCTCATCTGGGCTGAGGCTGGGGCCCTATGGATCTATCCAGCAGCCTGCTCCCCACTGGTGCAAGGTTGTGGAGGGTTCAGGGTCAGCGGGCACATCTGGGCTGACAGGGGACGCTCTCACTGCCTCCAAAAGGCTGGTGTGAGCTGGAGGTGGCAGAATACAAAAGACGGTCAACAAGAACCGAGATCTCTACCTCTCACAAGATAATACCCCAAGGAACAGAAGGGCTCGAAGACATGGTGCAGAAGGTTTCTTACCAACTGTGGTGTCACGCCCTGAAGATGTGGCTGCCAGCTCAGAACCGCGGGTCTCATCTGGAACTCCCTCTCTCTGCCCTTGTGCAGCTGGGTGCAAGCTCCGTGCTCGCTCTCAAGCTCTCAGCCTGTGCTCTTACCCTGGCCTGGCTCCAGAGAGCAGAAAGGCCATGCAGAGTTCTCTCTCCTTTCTGTCTTCAGAAGCTGTGAGTCATGTGTTTGTATTTTTAGCAACACATAAGAATCTGCTGTGTGAAAAAGAATTGGAGGGGACACTTGCACCATTAACGTAACAAAGGCAATTAATTTGGATCCAACACACAGGGCTGGAGCCAGCCAGCCCGTGTTCTTTGATCCAGGAAAGAAAAGAGAAAGAAGGTCTGGTGGTGCTCCAGGGATGGAGGCCGCCCAGGGATGGAGGCACACCGGGGATGGAGGCACCCCACAGATGACACCCCACAGATGGAGGCATCCCAGGGAGATGGCGACACTGGGAGGATGGAGGAGGCCTGGGGATGGAGGCCCCCTAGGACTTTCCCGGGACAGCAAAGCGGAGCTGCCTGTCCCGGTGGGCAGTTGTCACGGCCTGGAGCCCTGGGAATTGTGGACATAGGCCTGGCTCAGGGCATGCCTCTACCACCTGGAAAGGTCAGAGGGTGTGGATTCCTTCCTGTTGAGTCCTCCACCCCCTGAGCAAGCCTCATGATCTCCTGGGAGCCCCCCCACTCCAATGACAGGCTTCTTCTTCGTGACCACCCCGTGCTGGAGAGATGCTGGGTCCCTACCGCTCTTGGGAAGAGCTGAAACTTCTGACCTTGGCTACCAGGATTGTCGTCAGTTGGGTCCTGATCCCCCTCCAACCTTATCACACATTGTAAATGTATAAAGCGTGGATGGGCAACACGCCATCAGCATCCACGTTGTCGCCTTTGCCATGACCATCCTTAAAGACACGTCCAGAGGTGGTATTGTCCAAGAAGAGTCCCAGCTTAGAAGTCACAAAGCACCCTTCTTGGGTCTGCCCTGACTGTGGCCCCTTGGACAGTTGCTCTAACATCTTTGGGCCTCAGTTTCTCTGTAGTGTCATTTGACAATTCATGTCATGGATGGACAGAGCATGACCCACATAAAGGAAGGGTGAAGGCAGGCCTTTCCCGCTTAGCTTATAGGATTGCCGAGAGGATAAAGTCAACTAAAAGGCAGGAAGGCTCTCTAGTAAATTAAAGAAGGTGATGCAGGTGAGTGCCTGGTAAATTCTTTCCCCTGGGGATTTGACCGCCTAGACTCCTGGATGGGCCCGGTTTCCTGGGATGAACTTGTCATTCATAGCAGATCAGCTCCCTTTGCTCCTGGAAAGAAAGCAGGAGGTTTCTGGGGGCCAGAACCATGCAGAGAGGTGGGCCCTTGTATGTCCTGCGTCATCGGCTCGGGCTGATCCACCCCTCTCTGGATGCCCGTACTCTCGGGAAGCCCGCAGGACAACCCTGGGCCCCCAGCACACACACGGCCCTTGTGCTGAGATGCCCGTCACAGACAGCAGCAGCGTCCGGGCCCGGAGGATGCTCCAGATCTGAGTCGGACCCCACAGCCCTTGCCCAAGGAGCAGACCACCAGGAGAGGCTGACTGTGGCCGCAGAGACTCTCCCGGTTGCCCCAAAACCATGGATTCAGAATTCATTCACTCTACTATCCAACAGTATTGAGCATTGCAGGAGAAGTCCAGATTACCCATCACTCGGCCGGGCCTGACCTGGATCCCCATGAGATGACGAGGCCGGAGTTGATGGCTGGTCATCCTGATTGGCCTCCTCCAACCCAATCCACACCATGGCCAGGCGGGCGGGGAGTGTGGAGTCCAGGCAGTTCCAGAGCCGCCTTCCCTGGCACCCCGCCAGCCGCCTTGTCCTGGTGGTTGACAAAGCCGCTGGCCTCTGTCTGGCATCCGTATCCACGTCAGCGCACCTGTCCCGGACCTGGGTCAGGCATCTCCGCCTCCTGAACCCGATCTCACGACGGCTCTCTTGCCATTGCCCGAGTTTAAAATATATATATATATATATAAATAGCATAACAGCATTGAGTACATACTTGAGGAAGTCAAAGCACTCGTGAGCCCTCTGCCCAACACAAGTGTCTCCATCTTGGCCTCCTCCCTTCCCTGCCTCTCTGCACACAACCTCTCACGCTCGCCCGCTTGCCTCTTTTCAGCCGGCTTTGATTTGATCAAGTGAGAGTTTCTCAACTCTGGCCACGCAGTTAGCACCTCCCTGGCTCCCAGACGCAGACTCCTGAGTGCCCCGATCTTCCCGCCTGCTGTCTCCTTCCACCCCCCACACCAGCTTGGGTTCTGGGGACACTCCTCCCTCGGGCCAGGGCCTTGGGCGCCCCCTCTCGTGGTGCTTGCGCTTTCAGCCACTCGCCTGCCTCCGGGCCACATCCCAAGCACTCCCAGCCCATTTCCCTCACTTCGGGAGACCGACCATCCCTCAACAGGTGCTCTGCATTGGTTTTTTAAAGGGAATTATTCCTTTTGAAAAAAATATCAAAAGGGGGTATCTGGGCTGTGGGATTGTGGACCATGGGCTATTTTCCTCTTCATACTTGTTATTAAAGTTGAATCCATTTGGAACCCTCTAAGATGTTTCTGACATTCCGTCGTGATGATATTCGGCACAACTGTTTTGAGGAGGCTCACCTCTCAACCCGACATTCTTTCATCACGCAAGGATGCCGTCCTGCACATGGACGGGCACGCCATGTGCAGCTTCTGCTCAGCGCACTGCCACGGGGCCTCTCAAGGAGATGCGTCTTTGCCCTCCCGGGGCCCCCCATGAGGACAAAGAAACGACACGTATGAGCACCTGCTGTCCACAAGTGGGCTGTGCTGGGTGTAGGCCAATTCTCAGCCCTGCGACCAAACCTCAGGTGAGGTGCCCAACAGAAGAGGTGAGGGTAACCTGGAGTGGGGGGGACAAATTTGCCCAGGGAGGGCAGGTGAGGCTCCAGCTGGAGGTGTTGGCGTTTCACGGGTGGGCGTTGCTAAACTGAGCAGGGTTAAGGAAACTTCCAGGCTGAGGGATGGAGGTGTGATAGGGTGAGGGGACAGGGGGCAGGTGGGAGAAGGATCTGGAAAGCTGAGTCAAGGTCAGGAGGTGAAGTGTGATCAGCACCAGGCTGAGAATTTTGCATCGGGTGCTCTCAAGTGGAAATCCCTGGGGGCCCGGGGGTGGGGGGCAGGTGTGTGTAAGGAGAGATCCCATTGCTGGCAGCAGCCTGGTGGATGAGGAGAACGGAGGGATGGTGGTGGGGCAGGCACCAACGGGGACAGTCGTCATAACTCAGGGAAAATGGTAGAAGCAGGAGGGGTGGAGATGGGAGAGGGGGTGAGAAATGCTCACAATGCAGAACCCAAAGTCGACAGGTTGCTGATACACCGTTTGGACCAAGGGTCAAGGTGAGGGTGGAGGGAAAGAGGCATTGAAGGGAAACAAGCAAGTGCTGCTTTGAGGGCCCACAGATAAACGGTCTGCTCCCCAAGCTTGCCGAGGGCTGGGTCCGCTTAGACCCACTTGCAGGAACCAATGTGTTTAGGCTCATGCATGCTCAAGCATGCATGCATGTGTATACAAACAAGAGGGATGCGGAAGTCGCTGCTTAAAGAAGATTCATGGATGAATGGCAGCGATCTCTGTGTACCCAATCCCAGCTGGCTTCCTGAAAGAGGGAGCACCCTCCCCTCTGCCACCTTGCACTTCAGCCACTTCACCCCCAAATTCCTGCACCTCTGCCCCCCCTTTATCGAGGGAGCAAGTGTGCTCTGAGAAACAAGAACCCTTCGCCTTTCTCCAAAGATAAGTCTGCATGGCCTCCATCACTTAAGGAAGAGCATCTTTTCAAACAGGAGGGTTTCAATCTTAACAGGTTCTCCCCCACCGCCACCCCAGCTCAACGGAGCCACAGTCCCAAGTCGGTTCCTGGTCTTAGAGAAGCCGTCAGGGCTGGGGGCCAGGTGTCTGCTTCTCTGCACATCAAGGAGAGAATCAGACCTTTCAGGAAGGTGGCTGGTTTTGTCCAGAGGAGTGTAAGGCTGTCTGGGGTCTGTCTTCCATCCTTCACTCTCCCATTAACCCGGTGGGGGGCCCTTCCCCTGACTTTTTTTCCACTTTAGCCTCCTCTTCTGTATTGTTTTGTTTTTTTAAACCTCTGTGCCCGGCTCCCATTATGGAAAGTGCTGTTTATGTCCAGGGCCCCTTAAAAAGGCAGCTAACGGCTCCCTGGCTGCGGTCCTCTCTGCTTGTTTCCCTGGCAACTGGAGGCAGGGAAAACAGAACCTGTCAGATGGAAAATGTCAGTTACAGCAGATCTGGGGAGAGGAAAGAAGGGGTGGGGCGGAGGGAGGGGAGAGGGAAGGAGGGGGGAGGGGAGGGAGAGCTGGAGGGGACCTCCGGGGCTCAGGCTGCTGCCACCCCAGGCGGGTGCCCTGGCCCAGGCCAGCTAGTGGGCAGAGGGGCTGGCTTCTGAAGCGAGGGGGCTGCCCCCCCATGCCAGAGCAGGGGCCTGGAGGGGTGGGGAGGAGGGGGGTGCAGCCAAATAGGATTAGCAGGATGGTGCTGGAGGCTGCCATCCTGCCCTGCCCAGCTGATTATCACATTGTTTCAGAGGTAATTTGGTGGCTTTGGGCACAGAGCAACGTATCCTAGAATCCCCTCCAGCTGCCCGTTTGAAGCTCAGCCTGGGCAGGAGAACGGGGAGGTTCAGGGGAGAAAGAAGATATCAAGTCTTGGCCATCCAAAGACCCCGAAATCCGCTCCTTCTGCCCTCCATATTGATCCCCGTCCTTGCTTTATATCAATTGATCAGCGGCTCTGCTGAAAAGAGGAACTGCCCTTTAAAATGGCTGGGAAAGCGGTTCAGGCGGAGCGTTAATATTAATCAAAACGGGCCCCTCTCAGGACAGCGGGGAAGTGGAAACAAAAGAAGGAGGTTTGCTGAACAGCCTAGAATATTAGGGCGGGAGAAGCAATCAGTTAATGGGACTGGATGCCAATGAGGTGTGGGGGGGCTCCCGAGAGTAGGGAGAGCGCGTGAGGGTGCTGTGAGCGTGAGTGCGTGTGCGTGTGTGAGAGTGTGTGGGTGGGGGGCATGCGCTGTCTGCAACCTGCTGCCGTGGGCCTCAGAAATTCCCAGAGCCTCCCCAGTATTCTGATTTCCCAGGAGCAGCTCCGCCGCCTCCCTGGGGCCAGTGGACCCAGAGAGAGTGGGGACAAGACAGGCTGCTGCCCCAACTGCGTGCTTGCGTTGCTGTTCCGATGGTGTACATTTAAGATAAAGAACAACAGGGGGGGTGGGGGTGGCGGGCTCAACAGAAGGAGGAGCCAGGACTGGTTTCTGTTCATTCTGAGAAGCTTAAGCCCCGCAGGGGAGAATCTCCCCATCTTGCGCTGGGTTATCTGGGGGAGTCTCCGAGGACGATCGGTCTGTGAGGCTGGAGCACAGGGGATGTCCTGCTTCAAGGATGCTCGCACCTGAGGTGCCTCTGGCTGAAATGACATCGCCTTCTGGCCCAAGGAGTGCAGTGCATCCTCGAGCTCCGGCTGAGTACAGGTTCAAGGAAGGGCAAGCTTGACAACGCGCGACCCTTTAGTGCCCGGCCCCACGTAAGCATCCTCGCCAACACAACTTCCCAATAACGCACCAGTAACGCAACCGGGTGTCACTGACCCCCAGACTTGCAGACTGCCTCCTTTGCTCTAAAGATTCCAGCTTCAGGCAGCAGCAGGGGAGGGAAAGGGAGATCAATTATGTTCTGCGTTCTTTCACTGTAATCTCTCCTCCCAGGGTTTGCTGGGCGGGCACCCTGCTCCTTTCTTCCATGGATTTCTAGGGCTTGCGGGGATGCGTCCACGTGACCGTCCGGTCCACGTGGTCCCTGAAGGTCGAGGAGGAAGCAGGTCTGCGGTGACAGTGTAAATCAGGGCTCCACGAGCCTCCTTGCATGCGCCTCACTTAAAGACCATATGGATCTCCTCGCCAGGCTGGGACAGGCTTAAATTATGACATTTTTCGTCTCGATTGACAATTCCCTTCCCCTGGAAGTTGGGGAACAGCCGGCCATATTACGTCTTGTACAATAAAACAAAGGAAATAAAAAGGGGAGTCATTATTTTAGGAATATGGTCTCTGGCAGTTGGCTCCGGACGTAATCTTTATTCCCACTGCTCCTGTGTTTTATTATTTTATTAAGAGTTAACTCTTGATTATCCACATGTGAGCCAAAGAGAAGATTTTATTCCCACGGCTGTTAGGTCTTATTATTTCATTATTATTGGTTTGGGTTTGTCCCCGGGCTCCATTCTGGGCTGAAAAAGAGTCATGATTTCTCACGTGTTTTTTAAGTACCCCTTTTGAATTATGTGCAATAAATGCTTATAATTTCAGTATCATTTCTTCCTTCTTCTGGGGTGGGTGGTTATTTCTTTTTTTTTACTGTGGTAAAAAACATTACACAAAATCACCATTTTAGGGGCGCCTGGGTGGCTCAGTCGTTAAGCGTCTGCCTTCGGCTCAGGTCATGATCCCAGGGTCCTGGGATCGAGCCCCGCATCGGGCTTCCTGCTCAGCGGGAAGCCTGCTTCTCCCTCTCCCACTCCCCCTGCTTGTGTTCCCTCTCTCGCTGTGTCTCTCTCTGTCAAAGAAATAAATAAAATCTCTGGGGTGCCTGGGTGGCTCAATCACTGGGCGTCTGCCTTCGGCTTGGGTCATGATCCTGGGGTCCTGGGATCGAGCCCCGCATTGGGCTCCCTGCTCGGTGGGAAGCCTGCTTCTCCCTCTCCCACTCCCCCTGCTTGTGTTCCCTCTCTCGCTGTGTCTCTCTCTCTCTCTGTCAAATAAATAAATAAAATCTTAAAAAAAAATCACCATTTTAACTATTTTAAATACAATTCAGTGGTGTTTTAGTACACTCACAATGTGGTGCAGCCATTACCACTATCTGGCCACAAGCATTTTCATCCCCCCCAAAGGAAACCCCACAATAAGCAGATAAACCCCATTCTGTCTCGCTCTGGTCCCTGCAACCACCCATGTGCTTTTGTTTCCATAGATTTCCCAATCTGGACCCTTCATGTAAATGGGATCATACAACACATGGCCTTTGGTGTTTGGCTTCTTACTTCCCATAACGGAGCCAAGGTCCATCCATGTGGCAGCATGTACCAGAACTCCATTCTTTCCGTGGCTGGAATAACACTCTGGCATATGGATTCACCACGCTCTGTTCATCCATGCTTTTGTGGACGGACCTTTGGATCATTTCCATCTGGGGTTGTTGTAAATAGTGCTGCTGTGAACATCTGTATTCAAGGTTTTTTTGAACACCTATTTTCTACTCTTTGGGGTATATTTCTAGGAGTGGAATTGCTGGAACTGCCGGGTAGTTCTGTGGTTAGCTCACTGAGAGCCACCAGATTGGCTTTGCCAGTGGCTGCACCGCTTACGTGCCCAGCAGCAGGTAGGAGTTTCTAGTTCTCCACGTCCTCTCCCACGCTCGTCAACTGACGATTCTTTCAGTCGGCCCTCTTTGTGTCAATGGAAAAAACAGTATTTTCAAGATCAAGTTCTTGCCGTGTCCTTGGCCTTTGACCTTGGTGCTGTGGCATCATTCTGTGGTGCCACGCAATGGAGCAGGGGCATGGTTAGCAGGAGTGCCGCCATGTCTCTTGACCTGGGAGCTGGGTGTTTTGGGAAACCCACAGAGGCAGGCCCACTGGGGGCATTGCCAGGCAGGGGATCCTTCGGCAGGGTCAGCGTGGTGGGGCCGGGGGATGGTTGGGCTTTGGAGAAGAATTCTCCAAAAGTACGTGGCCTTGGCAAGTAATTTCCTCTTAAAATGGTGTAGCAGACCCTGTTGGTGCCCCACCCAGAGCCCCATGACATTGACTTCTGTTTGCTCTTGCACCCGGACTCACTGCCAGAGTTGGGGTCCCTCTAGGTAGAGGGGCAGGTCAGAAGTGTTCAACCAAGGGTATGGAGGGATGGATAACCTCGTAACCTTCCGGATGGGTCACTCTGTCTCCCGGAATCTGCTGCTAGGCTGGAGCTCCATTTGCCCTCAGTGATAACTATATGAACGAGGTACTTATGTTGGCTGCCTCAGGTCCCCACATCCCTTCCCCACTCCCCATTGGTGCTTCCTCTGCTCCCTTCTTGATTAAATGTCTTGTACTCTGATCCTGGCCTCAGAGTCCCCTCCCTGGGGACCCCTCCATGACCTGGGGTTCTGTCTTTCTGTCTTTATGGATTTCCATCTCCTGAACTGACTCAGTGCTGGGCACATGGCAAGCCCTCAGTGGACATCAGCAGTCCTTGTCACTGTTAACGTGGGTAGAAGCGGTTTCTAATTATCAGTCTGTTTTGGGGGACCATCTCCCCGCGGAGAGAAGTGAACTGGAAACAAATATGGAGGCAGCTTAATTTTAGCACAGTGTTCTTATCCTATTAAAAGGGATCAGCAAAGCGCGTGATACAGAATCCGGGTGTTTATCTCACGACGACAGCACTCAACTTTCCCAGAGGTTTGCGTTCCTCTCCGAAAAGCGTTTCTTCCAGGCTGAGTCGCAGATGAGCAGACTTCCCCTTTGAGTGTCCCCCCTTCAGATGGGGCGGGGGGGGGGAGCATTGGGTGCGATAATGCTGGTCTAGAAGCAAAAATTGGCTTTAGATAATCCCCAAAGTGGATCACCAGCCATGGAAAATCGAGAGGTGGCCATGCTTATTTATTCCCAACCTGATGGGTACAATCACGGGGGAGGGGGTGGACTGAAACCCAATGAGGGAGAGCACCAGCGTCTGGAAGAGTAGGGGGCGTTCAGCTCTGGAGTGGGCAGCTGCCAGCCAGAGCTGAGTGCGGGGAGGGCTGTGGGTTCTCAGCCCCCCTCACTCATACTCTATCCTTCCTTCAGAGTTACAAGTGGTTCTCTTTGGACCAAGTTTTCAATACTGGCTCTTTTGGGCGGTGGGGTTCTCCAAGAGGATGGGGCAGGTGGAAGGAGGGCCGAGGCCAGGGGCTACTGAGGAATGGATGGGCAGCCCAAGTTGGCCCGCAGTCCCCTTGTCACCCTCTCCTTGCCATTGGCTGGCACATGCTCAGGCATACTCAGCAATTATTTTGGGTAAACAGAAGGAGGATCAAGTTTCTACCTGTGCGGGCTTCCCACCTCCTAATCCTGAAGTGCAGAAAAACTTGGCCCCCCTGCCTCCTAGGCCTGTCTTCTCATCGCTATGCATTGGCACCTTCCACAGTAAGACCAAGAAACTGGGTCCCCTAAGGGCCCTCCTCCTGGTGCTCCAGCTGACCTCTGCCCCGGTGCGGGCCCCCTGCTCCGCCCATCTGCAGGTCATGTCTCGGCACTGCCTGCCCCCACTGCTCACCATCACCCCTACCCCAGCAGGCAAGGTGTGCAGTGTGTGTTGGGGGAGGAGGAGGACTAGCATGTAGGGCTGGGTCAGAAAGCAGGTGGTGGAGGGAACTCTAAAATGCCTAGACTCCTGCCCGTTCAGAGTGCTCTCAGTTCTCCCCAACTTCTGTGTGCAGGTTGCACTGGATGCCTTTTTTTTTTTTTTTTTGAGAGAGAGAGAGAAAGCAAGAGAGCATGAGCAGGGGGAGGGGCAAAGGGAGAAAGGGAGAAAGGGAGAAGCAGACTCCCTGCTGAGCAGGGAGTATGAGGTGGGGCTGGACCCCAGAATCCCGGGATCATGACCTGAGTCGAAGGCAGACGCTTAGCCAACTGAGCCACCCAGGCACCCCTGAATGCATCTTCAAACCCAGGAGTCCAGGCTCCTGCCCACTGATCCCAAGTGCCCGGGGCTGCGCCCACCCTGGCTGTTGGCAGCTAGCCACCAGTCCACTCTTACAGGCTGGGAATATGGTGTTCGGGATGGCAGGGCTGAATTTTTCTCCACACATTCCCTGAGTTCTTTGTATAAATACCTGCTCCACGGCCATCACCTACTCCATCACAGAGACCTATCAAATGAACCAGCCGAGCCCATAAATTATTGCACAACCATTCCAAACAATAAAGGCAATTTTACTTACTGAACCATTAAATTTACATACTTAAATTAGACCCAACCAGACGTCGCATGGGGTTGTCTTGGGGCCGGGCACACAATGAGTTTCGGGAAGTGCTGGCTGGTGGCCCCACCCCTCTCATGAAATTAATGAGATGCCTCAATTTAATCATCCCTACAATCATGTCTTTATCTAGGTACTTAGCTGGGTTTGACCTGCTGCTGTGGAGTCACCCCTGTGCCCTGGGCCATCCAGACAGCCAGCGAGAGGTCAGCAGGAGGCCGGTGGGCGGCTGCCAGGCTGCTCTGGCCCAGGACGCCTCGTTGGCGGATCTTATTTCTGCCTCCAGGATTTACTGGAGGCTTGCCTGTGCTTTTCTCTTATCTGGAGATCAGAGCCAACAGCTAGGAGACACACGGTGCCCCCAAGGTGGTCTCCCTTGACCCCCACGCTGAATCTGACATCGAGCTTGACCCATTACATCTTTTAAATATTTCTTGGATCTCTGTCTCTTTTCCATTCCTAACACCAGTGTCCGAGTTCAGGCACCAAACTTTGTCCCTTTGGTGTTAATTCAACTCCAAACCCTGGCTGTCAGAACAGTTCATGGAAAATCTGAGTCTGACCTCATCTACCCCAGCTCAGAGCCCTTCGGTGGGGCCCCGTTGTCTCCAGGGAAAAGGTGGATGCCTGGGTGTGGCATTCAAGGTCCCCCTGCCCAACTGTCCCACCCCCCATCAACCCGTCCAGCTTTGTCTCCTGTCACTCCCCGCCTTGACCTTTAAAGTCCACTGAAAGCAAACTGCCCGGGGGACCTCTGCCCCCCACCATATACCCCCCACAATTAACTTTGCCACATGCCTCAGAGACTTGCTTATATAATGCCCTGGCCCAGAATGTCCCTCTACTTTCTTGTGCACCTGTAATTCATCCTTTCAAACAGCCGAGGCTTCGGCTCCTCCATTTCCTCCATGTGCATTTCTAAATCCTCAGGTTGGGCTCAATGCCCCCAGGTAGCTCATGGGCCTCCTGCCACTCACCCATGTATTTGGAACAACCGGTTAATATGCCTACAGAGGGGTGGCATACCTATCTTGCACCCTCAGTGCCCAGCAGAGCCCAGCAAGCAGGGATTTGCCAGGCAAATCCCTCAGAAGGAGGGGATAGTAGCCCACAGGCTGCTTCTCCTGGCCCTCCATGCACCTGCACACTCTGCGGCTCTCGACCCTGGAATGCACTTACTCTTCATTCATGCACGAGTCAGACCCAGGATGATGCTGATGGAGAAAAGCTTCCATGGTCCCACGGTAGGTACCCAGGTGCTTTTACGGACAGTGGTGGAAACTGGGTTCTAGTTGTAGGGGGCCTGGAAAACACCCAGAAGGCATCAGGAAGTTCCTCGGCTCAGCCATACCTCTCCTGGATGTGCATCAACGGGTCATTTTAAGAAGTGGCTCAGGACAGATGTGTGTGTCAAAATGTGTAGGGCAGGGGAGATCTGAACATCACCCAGGGGGGCACTCCTGATTGTTTGGGGTGGGCACCCACCATCTGCTCCCTGCTGAGGTCATCCTCGTTCCCTTCCAAAGGGGGACTCAGGGAGGCCCTAGCTACCTCTGCCTGTCTATCCCCAAGGTTATCATTGAATATCTATCTGTAAAGTGGAGTGTGTCTCTACTCATCCTTGTCTGAGCATCAGGCTTGCAAAACACAGACAATTCCCCAAAGGGATGTTTGTGTGTGCACAATGCCCACCCACCACGAGGTTGGGTGCATCTGGTCCCCACGCAGGGGCCCTGCCTTCTCTTCTGCTCCCCATCTGTCTTCTCCACACCCAGGCCAGGTCTCTGCCTGGGGCGTATGTCTGGCCTATCACCGCATGCCTCGTGGAATTATAATGCAAGCCACATCCGGAATTTTAAATTTTCTAGTAGCCACGTTCAACGAGTAAAAAGAAAGAGGCGAAATTAAATTTAATAATGCATTCTTTTTAACCCAACACATCCCGAACATTGTCATTTCAACATGTCATCAGCATAAAACTTGCTGATCAGATACTTTGCTTTTGTTTTTGCACCGGGCTTTTGAAATCTGTTTGCATCTCCCATTATAGCCCTTCTCGTTTGGAGTGGTTTTCTTCTGAGCGTGCATGAGCCACGTGTGGTTGGTGGCTACCTAATTGGACGGTGCAGATGTTCCCGGCTGACATCAGAGAATGTCTTTGTGGAAGTGAATATCCTGAATTCTGTCGCTTGCCAGTCCTCCAATTAGGCAGGCAGGGGGAGGCAGGAGCCGGGCCGCGTCAGGTGGCCCCTACCGAACAATACCCCAGCTTCCAGCAGGAGCGGGAGGACCAGGCAAGCATCACAGACACCGTGGAGACCAAACACACGGCCTCTGCAGGGGCATTGAGCACCAGTTACTTATCGGCTCCACGGGGGATGGGGGGGTAACGAAGAGACCTCCGAATCAGGGCCGCGTGGACGCTGCTGCTGAGGAGGAGGAGGAGGCAGGCTCTGGGCCCGGGGCCCTCTGGGAGAGCAGGCCCAGGACGCCGTGGGGCCGTGCCCGGAATAACGAAGCGAAGGCCCGCATGCAGCCGCCGCCGGAATGCAATGCGGACCACGGATTTCCCAGGCAGCGCCCCGGGCACTCACAGGCACCATGATTAATGGCTGGATACCCCGGTGTGAAAACCATTTAAAAGATGGCATTTTTGTCACGGACAGTGTTCCACCTATAGTAAAGGTCATACATGATAAGACCATTATCCGTATTTCTTGGGCAAACACGCTTAACCTTGTAGAGCACGATTCCTCGGCGGATCAGCGATCCGTCTCTGGCACTTCGGAGGGGCCGAGGGCGCGGATTCCCTGCCGAAAGGGATGAAGGAGCGCGGCCTGGCACCACGCGGGGGCTGCACATAACAGCCCAATGGGCCGCCGGCCTCTCGCTGCCCCGGCGGGCACAGGCACGAGGCCCCACAGCCTGCGAAAAGCTGCCGAGCGGAGAAGGTTCTTGTGAACATCAGCAGCTGCTCTCCCCAGCTTTGAGTCCCCGGGATGGCCCTGGGGGGTGCGGGGCTCCCCCTGGCAGGCTGGGTCGGGAGGGAGGTGTGCGCATCTCCAGCCTCAGCCGCCCAGTCTGGTGCTGGGTCCCCTGACGGCGCGGCCTCTGCAGGAATCCAGAAGGGGCTCCATCCGCCTGTAAGGGGGTGTTGAGGGAGAGCGGCTGGGTCCATGGATGGATGACTGGACACCTGGTCCACTGCAAGGGGCGGAACCCCAGACCCGGGAGAGCCCTAAGTGGGGAGCTGTGGGAAACACCGCAAAAGAAGGCCAAGCCTCCGTCTCGGCAACTCATGATGTGAGTCTGATCAGCCATGATCCCCCGGGGATGGCTCACGCTCCCCGAGACTCGGGGAGCACAGGGTGGTGGCTGCTGCCCGTAACCTTGGCCGTGAGAGCGAGCGGCGGGCTCTGTTCTTCGGGTCTGGGCCATGTCCTTCATGCCCACTCGCGGTCACCACTGCCACATACATGCAGCATTGGGCATCTTTCACAGCCCCCTCCCTGCCATCCCTGCCCCCCTAGCGGGTGGCCTCCTGTCCGTTCTCCTCCTCGAACCAGGGTCCAAAAACCTAATGTGATTACAACTCCCTCGGTGCTCCCAGTCCCAGTGAAGGGGAATAGCCTCTTAGTCCAGCACGAGGCTGCCACCTGACGTGGCTCTCAGACTCTGGTGTGCTGATAAATGTGGGACCACCGGCTCTCCGAAAAACAAATGCGTTTACATCTGTGTGTGTTTATCATGTTTTACCGATATAAATGGTGTGTGGCGCCAATTGACAAATAATAATAAAATATACAATATTCCTTATTGCAAATTCCACGTAGCCGAGCGATAGCTCAGAATGCCTTTGCTGATTTTTGCTGAGCTCTTGTATCTGTGGTCGACCTATGTTGCAATTCAACCCTAATTTGACAATCTTTTTGTGACATTCACAACATAATGGCAATAAGCCCGTTTAAAGTTGAATCTGTATGATTAACATTCTCTCTACTGCTTTCTTGAGCCTAGACAATCAGCAACACCCCATAAATCAAGCCCTGATTTGTAGAGTTTGCCAATTTCCATGGTGTAAATCCTCCTATTGCAGCCAATTTCAGACTAACAGCATGACATCATTGAGCAGGGAGCTGGAAAGAAAGGTGTGGTAGTCACCATTATATAATGTTTCCAGCCTACAGATGCAAGAAATACAAATTATCTCGAGCGCAGCTAATAATCAAATGTAGCGAAATAATTAGTAAGTGGGGGAGTCTCGAGTTTTTATGATCATTCTTTTTAACAAAATTTCTTTAACTGTGAGTTTATGTAATTGAGTTTTTAAAAAATGGCTCGATTTAGCAACCAGTCCACAAAATTCCCCACGATGTAAAAATCGGATTTGGTGCGCAGGTAGAAGCTGGCTCCGGGGAGTGGCGGCCTTCGCCCCTGCAAGCTATCTCTGCCACCTCTTCACTTCCCTCAGGCTCCCTGTTCCTTACTCTGCTCATGCTGCATTTCTTTGAGCTTTCCCTGCCCTCTGAGCTTTACACACACCGCTACCTTTGCTGGACACTCTCCTCTCCTTGTCTCTTTGCCTAGACACCCCTGTCTCCCCTTCCCCCCCTCCCCTCCCCTTCCTTTCCCTTCTTATTACTTATAGATTCCAACTTGGAGCCTGGGGCTTAAATTATTCACATTATTATCTTACCTCCAGGTTGCAGCAAATAGCATCACTGCCTGGTATCTGTAATTGTCACGGAGACTTCTCTCCGTTTACCTCTGGATTCCTCTGGCCTCGATGAGTGGAAACAAAGAGACTGCCGAGCTGGCCAGCATTCTCTCTCTGGCCACCCAGGCCCAGCTGCGCTTCCGGGGCCGGACTGCAGGTGGGACAAGGGTGGCATTCGATTGGCTTTGTGGTCCCCTCAGCCTTTCCCACTCCACAAAGTCGTGATCAGAAGGTCACGTCAAGAACGTCGATCTCAAAGGAGAGACAAAAGCATGAAGAAGTCTAAGGAAACTAGGATTTTCCATGTTCTCGTTCTAGACTGGAAAAAGCATCACAATGCTCACACAGCACGAATGTGGTGATGGAGCTGGAAATGCTTATAAATGAGAGAGTGCTGGCCACCCCTTATAACCGGGAGGACAGGGGGAGGCAGGAGACTGCTTGGTTCGTTCATTCATTCATTCACTCATTCATTCATTCAACATACACCTGAGAGCCTTGCCTTAGGTGCTGAGAAGGGCACCACGAGGGGCCACATGCTTCCCCCCCCACCCCGAAGGACCATCGGTTTTCTCTTCCCCTTTCTCCAGGGAACGAAGATGGGAGAAGACAATGTAGGACACAAAGGCCACCCAGGAACACTTCAAGTTCAACCTTCACTTTGCAAGTCAATTATGTGATTTGCTCCCCACGACCTCCACATTCCAGACTGGAGCACAGATTGAGACTGTGCCCTCTGAAGTCCAGGGACAAAGCCTGCCCGCCCGCTGCCAGGACCGCGCGAGCAGGAACAGCTCTGAGCTGCCCAGCAGAGGGGTGGAAGAGTACGACGGGGGTCCGGGCGTGGCCTTCTGGGGCTCCTATGGGGGAAGAAGATGCTGGGTTGTCCCCGCTTCCACTGGGCACCTGATGAGATCAGGTTCTGCAGACGAAAACGGATTTAAGACAGTCGGGAGGGAGGTTTGAAAGTGCAGCATCGGAACGGGGGTGGGGCTGAGGCTGCGGTCAGGACTCCTTTTCGCCAGGGTGTCTGTTCCCCAGAAGCAGGGTGCATGAGCCGAGCATGCGTGGGAACAGTGTGTGTGTGTGTGTTTGTGTGTCTCGGGGAGCTGGCAGAGACGGTGGCATAGCTCTGAATAGACCCACGGGGTGCAGGAGGCCGCACCCCACATGAACGAGTTAAGTGAGGGGAGAGGGTGTTTCTTCCCAGGACCCCCCATCAAACCATCCCGTCACTCTGGTCCTCCCTCAGCCTACACCTCCTCACACCCCTACAGTCACTCTGGACTTCTCCTCCTTCCCCTCCTGTCCCTCGTTCCCTGTCTAGAAGCTGGTCCACTGTCTCTGCCCGGCCCCCCTCACCCGGAGAGGACAGTGGTGTCCTTCCTGGTTCCTTCTGGCCCTCTGCCTCTGACCTGCTCTAATCTTCCGCCACAGGCTTCTTCGGCCCCACCTCCTGCTGTGTCCTTCCTACACGGTGCCACCGCCCTGCCGAGGGTCCCCCTGATGTCTCTGGCCGGGACTTTATCTCCTGTGCCTGCTCCTGTTATTTCTGCTCTTCTTACCTCTGCTCACCTGCCCACACAGGAGAGAGAGGTACCCTTTGAACCATGCATGGGCTTTGTCCCGGGATGTATCCCGTGCACATTGGATGTGACGTTCTTGAAGACGAGCCTGTCTCGTCGTGCATCTTCACCAGCTAGCTCAGGCACACAGAAGGTCAGCGCTGTGAGTGTCTTGAAGAAACTGTGTAAGACATTTGCGGGGCGGGACACAAAGCAGAAAGCCTGGTCCACAGTGGGCACGGCTGACTCTTGTGGCAGGAATGGATGGTTCAGTCTGTGAGCTCCTGGGGGAGGCGATGAGAATAGGTGTGAGACTGTGGGCAGGTATAAGGGTGGGATATAGGGGCTGCTGGGGTATAGGGGCACCATGGGGAGGGCGTGTGTGCTCCTAGCTTGGAAGCACCTGTTTCAGGCGTGGGGTGAGCCTCCCTCACGATGGTCTTCTTTGGACTTCTTGAAACCGACTCATGTGCTCAAGTGGGGCCCTGGCATCTTCGGGCCTAAAGATTCCGGATGCTGTGGTAATTGTTCTTGTTAATTACCAGGAAGCATCAAACAAGAGATTTTTTTTTTTGCCCCCTTCCTAATGGATTTTGTTATGCAAATTAGAATTGTATGAACTGTTACTTTCAAACCTGGAGAGTTAGGGAAACATTTGCATTAATAGCTGCTGCAGAAACCAGTTATTATTTTTTTAAAAAGATTTTATTTATTTATTTGAGAGAGAGAATGAGAGACAGAGAGCACAAGAGGGAAGAGGGTCAGAGGGAGAAGCAGACTCCCCGCCGAGCAGGGAGCCCGACGCGGGACTCGATCCCGGGACTCCAGGATCATGACCTGAGCCGAAGGCAGTCGCTTAACCAACTGAGCCACCCAGACGCCCAACCAGTTATTATTTTAATGAAGTTCCGGTCATCGAAGAGATGCCCCTGTTTGTGGGCTGGTTTCAGGTGTGTGTGCGCTCCTGAGCCCGTGAATGCACGTGTGTGCATGTGCATGTGTGTGCGTGCCATTTGAAGGGTCTGCCTTCTATTTTGACCTCTGCCTGCTCGGTGGGATGGTGGGTTTTATTGTCTCTGCAGCAGAACTCCTGTCCCTCACCCCCTTTTGGGGGGCCGGGGGCCGAGACAGCGATGTAGAAGTCATCAGCACTTAGATTCTGGCCTTCACTTGCCATGTCTACTACCAATGTTAATTAAACACCACCCACCCTGCTTCCGGAGAGGAGAAGGAAATAGGGGGCCTCTCTCTCTATGGAGCCCCCGGTAAGGGGGTTGATGCAAAGGAGGGGCCTGGTCTCAGCCACCTGGCTCAAAACCGCAGGCCCTTCCCACAACCGCTCTGTGGCTGCCATGGCCTGGAGTCTGAGTCTCTCCATGTGAAGGAAGATGTGGGTGGAAACACACATCTCAAAAGGCACCTGGAAGAGGCGACTCTCTGCCAAGAACATGGGCAGTGAGCAGGGAGATGGATGCCACACCCCGGGGCCCTGTCAACCATTTGCGTGGACTCTTACGGGAACCACAGCCACCTGGCCCTGCCCGGCGCTCACTGCGGACTTCTGGTGACGAAGGGGGTGGCCATTGCCCACCGAGGAATCTTCCTCCCCTCCCTACGCCGCCTCCATCCCCTCGGTCCCTCGCAAGGACCGGCCCCCGGTACAGGTCGATGACTCTCACTTGCGGGCCCATGAGTGCCCATGCTCCCCTCCCCTTCTCTGCCACCCCTTCACCGCCCGCAGGGTCCTGGGGCACATGGCTGCCCGGCGTAGGGAAGCTCACGGAGGCTTCGCGGGTCTGAAAACCTCACCAAAGCCCTGGATGTCAACTTTGCCTGATTTTCTAATTTCATCTCTTACAAGCTTTCGGGATGCTAACATGATTAAGTTCTTCACACAATTTATTAGCATCATGTTGGAAATCCAGTAGTATATTATACTGTCTGAGTAATCCAATTAGCAAAATGTATTTATTTAACGGGAATATTAGCCACACGTGATCCCACACCAAGTTCATCCCTGCCTTCTCCGCTCACTCTCCTTGCGTTTCTGCAGAGGCAAGGGCTGGAGCTACCACAGATATTTGTGGGGGCAAGGGGGCAGCCCCCGTCACCGGGTAGCCAGGGACGCCCCTGTTTGGGCCTTGACGGGGTGAGTCACACAGAGCTACAGATTTTGGCTCTGAGACAGGATGGTCTGGGGGGAAGAAACTGTTTTCAGGTGCTTGCTTTAAGGCCCCTCACCTCGCTCCCCACACCCCCACGCTGCTCCTGGTGCTTCCATCCTCGACTTCACTCACCATGGCAGCCAGCTCTTCGAGGCAGGCATCCTCCGGGTCCCTCCGGGTCATCACGGTCAAGACCACAAGACCCGAGATAGTGGGGGCCCAATAACCCCCTCACCCCCATTTGCCTTCCTCCCTGTTGGGGAGCAGGGAGCCAGTGCAGCTCAGAGGGGAGGGAGCATAGTGAGTCCTGGGGGCAGTCTTGCTTGGTGTGTTGGCTTCCTGCCAGGGAGAACAACAGGAGAGAAACAAAGGACTCCCACTGGCAGCAGCTGGCCAGCCTGGCTTCAACCTGTGTCCATCCAGCTTTCCCTCTACCTGCAAGCATCACCCCGTGTGTGGCACTGACTTTGTCCCCTCGGAGGCCTCAAGACACCCAGAAACACCCCAGCTCCCAACTCGGGGCTCCCCTGTCTCCCCGCCCCTAGACTGCATTTTTAGGCTCCCGATGGCGCGCCCCCGTCCCCCTCGTGTGACTGAGACATCTCCACCATGTGCCCCCCCAGACTAACAGCTGCGATGTTCCGCCTTCCACATTAATGACAGGTGCGCGGGGGAAGGGGAAGAAGGCTGCCTGCCTGCCGGGGGGCTTCGCTGATATCAGGCCGCTCTGGGCTGAGCAGCATACCCTAAGGCAACGGAAATCCTAATAGGTTCCTCTAACTGCCTCCTGCATCAATTTTGACATCAGGCGCTTTCTTCTTCCTCCCCACGGCTCGCCTTATAACTCTGTCATTGTCATTGATTTTGACTAAAAGAGAGAGAAAAACCCCGCTTGTGCTCTTACCATTCTAAGTCAGGGAGGCAGAGGGCTCGGGGACAGCGGGGGAGGGGTCCTCACAGGATGTGCCCCACGGATCCTGGGGCAGAGAGGGGGTCAGTGAGGGGGACGGGGGACGAGGGGGCTGGGGGGCTGACGGCAGGTGAGTGAGGTCCCTGGGGGGCCCTCTGCTGCCTCCTCCTCTCCACCTGCACTTGGGGGAAACTGGCAGAGCGTCGCATTTCAAAATGCTTTCCATCTCAGGGTTGGAGCCAACCTGGGTGCTCCGCATAGAAGAGGGGGGATTGTGCGTGAACCCCCTTTGCACCCCCTCATTTACCTTATAGCTTGGGCCAGTTGTGGCCACACCCACCTGATCTGAGCATCCCTGGTTCAAGGATCAATCAGCAATGAACCTACCTGGCTGGATTTGAGAGGTCTGGGCGCAGAGGTCTGTGAGTGAGGGTGAGGGTGAGTGGTAGGGGTGTTCCCTGAGACCCTCACTGACCAAAGTCTCTCTCTCCAGGAGGAAGGGGAAGGGAGAGAGGGAGCCTGTTGGAGGAGCAGGGGTGGAGTGACTGCCCTCTATCTCATCCCTTGTCTTTGTCCCACCTGCTACCAGGCTAAATACCCCTCACTGTAACCATTTTCAAGATGTTCAACCCTCCGTGGACCACCCAGAGGTGCTGGGTGGCCCTGCACTGAATCGGTCCAGACAAAGGCACAGAGAAGCCCAAGGTAGAGCCTGTCCTCAGGGACCTCCTGCATAGCAGGGACCCCTGCTATGTCATGTCAAGAGGACAGGGAGGGTGCTGACCCATGGATGGGGGACTCAGCGGGTCTGGCTGCCAAGGCAGGCACAGGGAGGGGCTGCATGGAGTCCAGGAAGAGAAGCCTTGGTGGGGGCTCTGTAGCTGGTGGCCTGAACCATCCTGTCCCATCCAGGCATGCACGGGGCCCCTCCGTGGGCATCTCGGGCACCCAAGAAGCAGGGCCCAGAGCGTGCTGATTTCCTGCAGCTGTGCTCATTTCAACGGGAACTCACGGCCAGATCCAGCTTGGTTGCAATGCCTTTACAGTGCTTTTCACATCAGAGCAAACCCTTTGACAGATGTATCCCAGTTTCTAGTGGGGAAAACATGTTGACAGCAGGGTGCAGGCCTCTCCAGGTCCCCCATCCTGGGTTCCCCTATGGTCCTCTGGGCTGGATGCATCTCTGGAATGGGGATGTGCTGTCGGCCCAGGGTGAAGGAATGAACAGGCTTTTCTTGTTTCTAAACCCATTGCTTGTTGGAATCTAGCAGCTCTGCTTCAGCGATAAATCAGGTTCTGGATGGTAATGCATTTGGGGGTCTGCCCCTACCCCATGGCCCAGAGCAAGCCTGCCATGCCTACCTGCACCTCATGAAAGGGAAAATGCTTTTTATCGCTCTTCTGCCCCCAGACTCCTCCTTCATGGGGTGCTGGGTCCTTCCTCTGGGGCTCTCTATTCTCCATGCACCAAAAAATATTTGGGAGAAAAAGCGGGGACAGAGGAGAGCTTTATCTGTGTCCTTGGCCCTTCGGAAGAGACGAAGGCCTCCTTTGGTGGGAGTGGGGAGGGGGAGCTCTGGGACAACATGGCTCTGGTCCTTCCTGGGGGCCCTGGGCCCGGTGCCCTGCCCGAAGGGGAGGGGTCTTCCTGGGGAGGGTCTCCAGCAGAGCCCCGTGGATGGATGGGCTCCTGCAGGTAGTTAGCTGGCTGTGGCTGGGCACACACAGTGACCCTTCTGCAAGCCTTCCTGGGCACCCGGCGGCTGATTTCCTGCACTTGCAGGTCGTGGGCCCTCCGGGGGCAGGTCCTCTCCATGCCCCGCTGTGGGCCCTGGTGAGTGGGCATCTCCGGGCCGGACTCAGGGGGCCGCCGCCCAGGAGGACAGCCACGCCGCCGCTCGCTTGCACAACCCCACACAGTGAGCTGGCTCTTCTGGCAGATCTCCGGGGCCCAATCTGGCAGTTTCGGGCGTTTGCGAGAAGCCAGGGCACTGAGAGGAGGTGGGAGGGGCGACTGCCGACACCGAGTCTTGGCGGCTGTTGCCGGGCGGGCGAGAATGCAGTCCTGCCTCTGTCATGGGTCCTGCGGCCTCTTGGGGCGGGGTGGGGAGCGTTGCCCACACACAGAGGGCCGGTCCGTTCTGTCACCCTGGGGAGGCCGTGACCACCAGCTTCGCCCCCCCCCCCCCCCCCGGGGCCCAGGGCTATCCTGGCCAGCCCCGCATGGAGAGAGCTGCCACATCACCGAGCTACATTTATCCTTTATCCTGCCTGCTGCTGGCTCGGCTCAGCCTCCTCCTCTCCTACCCAGGGCTCACGCTTTCCCGTGCCCCGTTCTTGCTGGAAGAGCAGGGGGGCACCCCGGCTCCAGCCCTCCCACTATCCTGTCTCCCAGAGGGCTGTGTCTGGCACCCACGGACAGCCGGTGTCTGTCTTGGGCGGTGGGGACCTGAGCCCCCTTCTGGAACACCAGCTCCCCGAAGGCAGGCCCCCCACCAGCTTCTCCAGGGCCACACATCCAGGGGCTTAGGACGCACTGCTGAGCGGACAAGTGATCTGAGAGGCAACAATACCCCATCCCTCTCCCCGGCCTGAATTGACCCTTTTGCATCCTCCCCATGGAAACAGGACCTCGGGAGAGAAGGGGCAGACACCAGGGCGAAGTGGCAGTGTGGGGCCAGGGAAACGGAGCAGGGGTGGCAGGGTGGGTGGCAGAGAGGCTGAGGGGTGGGCAGAGGCAGGGGAGTGAGGGCAGATCCCGAAGAACTCCGGAAAGCCCTCATCAGCAGTGACCCACACTGATCAGGTGTCCCCCCTCCAGCTAGAGTGGCTGGATGCGCCGACCCATCCGAGAGGCCACAGCGGGAGCGAGGTAGGAGGCGGTGTGGCGAGGTGCTTAGAGCACATGCTTTGCAGGGACACAGACCTGGGTCCATATTGCTGTGTGACCTTGGAGAGGTCTCTCACCCTCTCTGGGCCTACTTCCTCCTCGGTTAAATAGGAAGACCAGCAAGAGCAGAGTCACAGTGACGATGGCCTGTGTCGGGCTACGGCGAGGATTCAGTGTGATGCCGTGTGAGGAGTGCCTAGAACAAGGCCCGGCGTACGGTACGTTCCGATTACGTTTCAGGGAGAAGTTGTCAGCGATGATACCGGCCCAAGTGTGGATGTTGATAGAAGCCTCCGAAGACAAGAGGCCTGGTTTTACAGCACATGACCACACTGGGCTGCGTGCTCGTGGGAGACGCACCCGGCACTCTGGATGACCTCCGGGTGTCGCTTAGCGAGGGAGGGGCCTGGGGCTGGGGGCCGCTGGGGTCCTGCCTTTGTCCTGGAGCCTTTCTGTGTGGAACGATGAGAGGTTTTCGGCTCGTGGTGCGCTGGTGCTGGAGTGACCACAGTCCGTCCTCCCGCCAGTGACGACGATCGCCCCGTTTCCGGTGAGGAAGCTGGAGGCCCACGTGGTTAATGACTTGGCCACGGAGGGCCAGAACCACAGCACCGACCTCTGCCCGGAGGTCCCGTGAGGCCTATTTGTTTGTTTTTGAATACTTGGACGTGCACAGTGTTGGCAGCCCAGACAGTCAATGCTAACGTGCAGGAGGCCGTGCACCAGGGAAGGGGCTGGAGTTTACATAGGAATGTTCTGGAACGTGCCATTACGATCACGTCACGGCCGTGTATCGTGTGTTTGGTGCCCGAGAGGTTGCAAAGTACTTGCTCATCTTATGTCACCTGTTCTTCCCAGGAACCCGGGAGGCCCTCATCCTGTTGTATAGATGCAGTCGAGGCAGAGAGGCGGGCATCCGCTCAGAGCCCCAGAACCAGCAAGGTTGGGTTATGAGCCCAAAGGTGCCCTCTCTGACTTCTAGCATTCTACGACCTGGCCAGAGCCCGGGGTCCCCGAAACTTCACTCCTCTGGGAAGAAAGCCCAGGCAGGGGTCACCTCCTGTTCTCCAGAGAAAGCGGTGCCCCGTCATCGACCCATCAGAGCCCAGAGGATGCTGGGAAACTCCCTCTCAGGTGCAGAGACTCCCCTCCCCCACCCCACAGTTTCTCTACAAAGGGAGCCATCTCTACGGGGAATATTCCCCAGGAATAACTGCTAAAAGGCCTAATTTTGGAGACAATCTCTGTTCTAGACACCTCGGCGCTTTCAGTAGCGTCTGCCTGTGACGTGCCGTACCCCCCTGCAGAGGGACAAGTGCAGCAGCAGCCCGTGTGTGCTTGACCGAGAGGCAGAGCGTGCTGGCGAGGCCCCCCGCCCAGCCTTGTCAGGCCCCCAAGCCTCTCGCAGATGCCTGCTTCCTCCTCCACCGCCCGGATGCCCCGGGGCCCCGCAAACACCCCACCGGCCCCCGGCAGCTGGAGGCTGGCCAAGCTGGTGCTGGATGAGCCAGACGGTGACTCCGTACAGGAGGAGGTGATGCCAGCCGCAGGGCTCTGGGGACACACACACTCCGGTGGGGGGTCCCGGGGTGATCTGCTCCACCTGGGCATTGTAATAACCTCACCAGCACGCCCTTTGTGGGGGCTCTTGGAGGATCCTCGGTCCTGTTGTTCATGCGTGGAAACCCAGCTCCGAGAGCTCGAAGGGGACGTGGGCAGGCTCTGAGGTCTGTGTGTCTGTGCGTCTGACTCCAGACCCTTCCATACAAGCCCAGAGCCCGGAGAAGTGCCATCGCTAGTTGGGGATGGGGGCTCGGCCCACTGGTCACAGGAGGGCAAGGTCGGGAAGGTTATGAGGAGGGCGGAGCTGCTCTTGTTGCAGCAGAGGGAGAGGGAGTGAGGATGGTTGGGGCCAGGCTGAGCCAGGCTCCAGCCTGGGGGGCAGAGGGGAGTCAGGACGTCCTGGTAGGAAGTTGAAGGGGAGGTAAAGATGAGCACAGGAGGCCTCGGGAGGGTCTCTAGTAGGAACCAGCCCGAGTCATGTGGAATCAGGTGTGGCCCCAGGTGGCAGGACCCAGCCAGAGGGTGGGTACCGGTCTGTGGCTCCTGAGAGGTCTTGCAAGCGCTAGGCAAGACTCCGTGACCCGGGCCATGGGGTAGGGCTGAGTCATGGGGCGACAGGTGGCTCTTCTGAGGTAGGGAAGGGGTCTGAGGTCTCAGCAGGCTTGGACACAAGGCTGTTGATCCCGAGCGCTGCAAGTACACGGCAAGGGGCCCGGGCTGTAGCCAGGTGGGCCGGGCGTGGGGGCAGATAGACTGATAGCTCCAGCTGGAAGGAAAGCCCCTGGGGTCTCCTGGTGGAGCAAAGCCCAGGGTACCTTGGACGGACTGGGATGGGCTCACCTGTCAGCAGGGATCAGCCTGGGCTCAGGATCCAGATAAAAGGGAGTCCACTCCCTCTCCCATCCTGGAAAGCACACCCTGGCAACACTACCTCGCTATCTCTCCTTCATAGCTGGCCTTTTCTAGAATTTCCTGTAAATGGAAACTTCCAGTACACAGCCCCTTGAGTCTGGCCACGTTCACTCAGCATAGCGGTTTGGTCGTCCATCCGTCATACTGCTGTGCATGCTGGCAGCTCATGGCTTTTTATTGCTGAATAGTATCCCACTGATGGAGGGACCTTAGTGTATTTTTTCCTCCACCTGTTGATGGACAGCTGGGCTGGTTCCAATTTTTGGCTATTATGAATAAAGCTGCCATGAGTATTTGCCTACAGGTCTCTGTATGAACGTATGTTTTCCTTTCTCTTGGGTAAATACCAAGGGATGGAATAGCCGGGTCATCCAGTAAGTGGGTATTAAACTTTATAAGAAACTACCAAACCGCTTTCCAAAGTGACAGGTCCTTTACGTTCCCCGTCCCCCCACCCAGGGTGGGAAAGTCCCATTTGCTCCCTCGCCGCTCCCTCATTTGCAAACCAGAATGAGGGCTTTCTAAAACTTCTTTTCTCATTACCTTGACGAAAATCATCCTGATACATGGGAAAGAATCTGTGTCACATATATGTAGGTGGGAAACATAGAATGGAAGGAAAGCTGCAAAGCCTCTGAAACTGTGGGGTTCTCACCAACACCACTGGTCTCCCCTGGTGCCTCCCCTGCCAGTCCTGCCTTCCCCCAGGGGCAGTGTCCAGAGGCAGCCCTGAATTCTGTGTTTATCATTCCTGGACTTTTCAAAGAGTTTTCTCCCTAGAAATGCACTCATCAACATTGTGATATTCTGTTGTTGTTGTTGTTGTGTTTGTTTTTTAGTTTTCTTAAAAAGATAGACTGCATGATGCATTCTCTGCTCAGGATCTTGGTTTTTGTTTTGGTTTGGTTAACTCAGCATTCAGGACTCCCTTGCAAGAGAATTGCTCAGGTCACGGCACGTGGCAGGAGTCCATGCATTGTTAAAGCTATGTAATACCCCACTGGTGAATATAGAGAAATTTATTTATCCATCCTCTCCTGATGGACACTTGGTCCCTCCTCCCGGTGTTTTGCCAGAAGTCGCTATAAATATTCTTGTATATGTCTCTGGATCTACCTACGTAAGGTATCCCTTCCTTGGACATACACGGGTGGGGCGGCTGGGTCACGGGCAAGGAGAATATCCAGAATGAGTTCTCTTCTTCCTCCTTCGTAACCAGCATCTTTCCCACCTCCTGAGCCCTGCTGAACGTCAGCCTCAGTGCTGGGCACTTCAGCTGGGTCTCATTCAACTCTCAAAATCACGTGGTGAGGAAGGCCGCCTTATTATCCCCATTTTACAGACCAGGATCCTAGGGCTCAGAGAGGTTAAGTCACTTGCCCGAGGCCACACAGCGAGTAAATAGCATGGACAGATCTGGGTCTGTCCAGATCCCACGGCGTGGGACAAAATCCTTGATCTCAAGGCCCTTCTGCCGCCTCAAACACGCAGAATTCTGAGCACGGCTCTGGGACGGTGGAGGCTGCCTACACTTAGGCTGGCCTGTGGACCAGGCCTGACGTGCAAGCCGTGCCTCCCTGGGAGTGCGGTGGAGGTTCACGTTTGCACGGCTTCGACAGGCGGGTGTCCCACTGTGACCTGTGTGCCTGACGCTGGAAGCGCCCCCCTCCACCCCCGCCCCGCGCAGGGGAAGAGCCTCAGCCCCTGCCTTGCTCACACTTCACTTTCTCTTAAGTGGCCACAGGAGATGCCATTTCCCGACACAGAATCTGGCTCCATCCAACCATCCCTGCAAATGGCCCGTCAGCTCAGCCTAGTTACACAAGCACGAGAGAGATGAGTCAGGGGAAGGGAGTGAGCGGGGATGTTTTTTTCCTTCCTGGGGTTAAACATCCCAGTTTGAGGTAAAACAAATTCCTTTCTGGAGCTTATCACCTCCAGTAGGGCCATCAGAAGCCCCATTGAACCAGATCATTTAGCACTGAATCACGTTAACAAGACGACTGGGCGGGCTAATTTTACACTTGCTGAAGGCCAGTCTCTGGCGGCTGAGGGAGCGGCATGCTGATGGCCGGTCTGGAGGCTGTGGGGCCCGGGATGGGCTGGTGGAGGCCCTCCGTCCTCAGATCATCTGAAGACATGAGGCGGGGGTGCTGTCCTCGGCATCCAGTGTAAGACGGAATTCTCCCCGGGCCTCTGCTTGGGGTCCACGGTGAGCCCACGGACAACCCTCAGAACCACTGCCCCGCCTCCAGGTAGGCAGAGGACACCCTCCCCCCCACCGACCTGGGGCCCCACCATTCTGTGTTCATGACGATTCTGGCCAGCCCAGTGCTGTCCAGCTTAAGGAGCCTGGTAGTCATCCTCGCTCCTCGGCCTCTGACTCCAACCCGTCTGCTGCAGAGTCTACCCACACGGCAAACAGGGTGCACTGTCATGGAACCCCTTCCCTAGGGACTCCTCAGTCCCAGAAAGGGGAAGAGAGAAAGGGAAGGAGGAGTACCAGCCTTCTGAGCGGACACCCTGACCACTGACATTGCCAGCTCCTCATTCTTTCTGGCAAGACCACTGAGAGACTCTGCTTAAAGCGTGTAAGAGTAATATCTGAGAAGGACAGTACATGAGTTCACTGGCACCCTTTAATACTCTAGCAAAAGCTAGCGAGTCCAGGGAGCCCTGTCCCTCAGCCAGGGGGCAGCAGGCCGGCTGGTGTCACCAGGGTGCCCTCTTTGGTTGACACCCATCACCATTTTCCAAGACCCTCTGTCCGGGAAAGTCTGGTTTAGGGAGTGGTCGGGACTGGCCTGGAGCTGCGCCGACAAGCAGCCCCCGTCTCCGTGTTCCCCGCCAAACACCTGTGCCCCTCTCCCTGCTCATGTTTTCGCTCTTTCATTTGGGTCTTCTAGATTTCCTTGTCCCTTCCTGTCCCCACTGTGTGCCTGCAAGTCTCAGATGTCCTGCCCGCCTCCATAAAGGTCCTTGATTCCCTCCCTGCCCTCCAAGCACTGAGTCGATCGATGCCCATGGCTTGAGACCCAGCTCCTCCTTCCCCTGGCTGGGTGGTCGGGTTACATACAGATGTGTCTCATCCACCACGCTTTCCAGTTACTCCACCACCGGCCCCTGCCCCGCATAGCCCATGCGCCCACATGGTCGGGTGACAGTTGAGCGAACACATCCTGTGTGCCGGGCACCGTGCCAAGCGTTCAACGCATCAGCTCATGCAGTTCCCGTGACAACCCTCTGCGGGGGCCGGGGTGGGGGGTGATGAACACTCCGTTTCACAGACGAGGGACCTGAGCGGCCACCATTCTTCTGGCTTGCTCCTTCAGGAACGGATCCCTCTGTCTTGGGCCCTCCCCTCCCCTGCACCCTGTGGACTCGAGCAGCTGATCTGGGCTTTGCAAGGTGCCCCCAGCCTTGCTGCCTTGGGCCGGGATGTCTGGGCCTCCCGGGTAGCTCTGTCTTTGCAATGGCCTTCGGCCGGCCCTCTTGCACTTCCACTATTGGACGGTGGTGTTGGCTGTTGGTTTCTCTGGTTAAAGACCCTGCTTTTCTTTCCATATGTTCTACGTCTTCTGTTTGCTGCTCAGCAGAAAAGAGAATGAAACTCAGGGTTTCATAACCCTGAGCTCAGGGTTACGAAGCCCAAGCTGCTTCGGTGCTGTCTTGTATGGATTAGTGACTTCAGATAAGCTGCTTGGCCTTGACCGAATGGGAGTGTTTACACCGGGGGAATTGACAAGTGCCACAGCTCAGGGATTTTTTTTTCCGCTGGAAAGCTGGGCAAACACTTACCAGCACACACTGGCGGGACCCCCTGGAGGTCCATTCTGTCGACAGGGTCTGCACTGTTTTCACTTGGCTTTGGACCCTCAGCTCCCAGCCAACACCAGAACTTACTTTAAAAAACAAATACTTATAAACTGAACAAGACAAGGTCCCCACCCAGAGCCATAGAGCAGCATGATTTCTTTCCCCAGTGAATGGGAGACAGAGCCTGGCCAGCATCACCCATTAGAAAATTTGGCCGTGTCGAGCTTTCATCTGTTCCTCTCCCTGAGCCAACCTTCCTGGAAGTTGGAGGTTCCAGGGGTTCCTGGAAGCATGAGTGTGTGGGGTGGGATCACAATGCTCTCCCATGTCCTTCAGAACCCCCGGAGCGTGTCAATTACTCCGCTCGGCGAGCCCAGCTGTATGGAGCGATGCGGCCAACTCTTCATTGACACAGTTGCATTAAAGATTCAGGATATAAATTTGAACAAGGATTAACCATTCCCAGAACAAACAGCCCTCACCGGCACTCCTCCTGGCACACAAACCCCACTACCTTATCCATGTGCAAACAGCCCCACTGCTCTCTCTCTCTCTCTACCTCCCTCTGCCTGGCAACTGGTCTTCCACCAATAGAGTCCAGAGTTGGTGGCCGTTGGCCTGCAGGGAAGGTAGCCCGAGTGTTGGAGGAGCAACGGGGACCTCAATCCACCTGCTGGAGTAGGTAGGGGCTGGGTGAGACCCTCGGCAGCTTCCCTTCTGTTCCTCAAAGGGGAGAGAGCCGCACCTTGGCCCCCTGCGTCCCTTGGCTCAATGTCAGCAGAAATGGAAAACTGAGAACAGGTCACGGATGAACCCCAGTTGCCCCCAGTGGCCTCCCAGTTTTAGACAGAGAAATCACAGAGATTGGGGAATTAGCATCCTGATCCTGGTCTGGGGTCTCCCAGAAAATTCAGATGCACGAGAAAGCCGGGAGGAAAAGCCATTGTGTTGGTTGCATCCTGCAAATGCCAGGCAGAGTCCTCCCAAACCTGGACATGGTGCAAGCTACAGAATTGCGGTCCCTGGGGGAAGCAGAGTCCTCCGTGAACAGAATTGCTGTGCGTCCACTCACCTTCGGGGGCCAGGCAGGTACTGGTGGGTGGGCCTGGGGTCACCTGGGGAGTGCCACAGTCCGCAGGCAGCCACTGCCCAGATCCAGATAATTGCTGCCATGGGGGAGCCTGGGGTCACCTGGGGGTATCTGGTTTCTTTGGAGGAGCCAGACCTACCAACTAGATTTTTATGTGGAAGCATACGATTTTAGATGTTGGCACCCAGATTTTAAAATTAGAAAGCATGGTATGGGCCAAACAAAGCCTTTGGTGGGCTGGCTTCTCCTTCCTCAGCCTAGCAGTTTACAATCCCTGCTCTAAACATCCAGCGGCTGGCGGGGCGGGGGCAGAGGAGGGGGGCAGGCTCCGGAGTTTCTGCTTTCAATTTCACAAGCCATGCTTCTTCCAGGGGCTGCTGCCTTCCGGGGTAATTTGATTTTGCCTTTCTCTTGCTGTCTTTGATCATCTGAGGTTGCCAGGCATGGCTACCATTTTATTCGCAGGCTCCGATGACAGGAGAAGATTTTGAAAGCTGTAGCCTGAAGAGGCATGCTTCCTCTGGGCTGTCGTCAAGTCATTTTTCATAGTCTCCAGGGGGAGTGGAGGCCACCGCACAGGACAGAGAGGCTTGGGGGGAGAGACCCTCAAATGTTCTCTGGGCCACCTTGGGTCGGGATGACCTACTCCCCTTTGCTAACACTGGGCTGCCAAAGCTAGGAACTAACGCTCTCTACTTGGCTGTCACCAACCCATCCATCTACCTACCTATCCACCATCACTCCATCCATCTACTCATCCATCCACCACCCCATATACCACTCCATCCATCACTCCACCACTCCATCTGTCCATTCATCCATCCATCCATCACTCCATCTATCACTCCATTCATCTGTCTACCCACCCACCCATCCATCTACCACCGCATCCATCACTCCATCCATCCATCCATCCATCCATCCACCACTACTCCATCCATCACCCCATCCATCACCCCGTCCATCCATTTATCACTCCATCTATCCATCCACCCACCCAACCATCCCACATTTACTGGGCATTGGTCATGTGTCAGGGCTGTGCTTGGTTATGGGGTGATCATGATGGTGGACGGCGGTCCCTCTCCTCACGGAGACGGCATCCTTGCCCCCACAGTTGTGATGCAGCAGCAGCGAAGTCTTCTTTGCTGGGTTTTGAGGTTTATACAGTTTGGGACCAGACAAAAGGAGGGGAAGATATTTCTGGAGGAAGGAAGAGCATGAGAGAGAAGCAGGGGCCCCTCCCAAACCCAGTGCAGACTCCATGGAAAAGCAGAGGGGCATCCTTCCCATTTCTCTGGGCACAGCACTTAGAGGACCAGGGGTGTTTCCCCTTTGGTGCAGAATATGTCCCTGCAGGCAGTGAGCTGAGTTGGTAACTCGGGATAGATGTCAGCAACGGATGGACATTGGGAAGATGAGCTCCCCCAGAATGGGCTATAAAAAGCTTCATATCATGATTACTGCTGGTAGAAGAACCCCTTTTAACTTGAACTGAAGTTTTCCACTCCTTCCAGCCAAATGCCCAAGGCAATTACTCATGCTCTCGACACTTTGGGGTAAATGGACACTACAGATGAGCAAACATGCTGAGAGAGGTTTAATAACTAGTTAAAAACCACACAGGTCTCTCTGGTCACAACCCTGTCCCCAAAGCGGTGCTGTTTGCTTGCGCACCGGGACAGAACCATCGGCACGCCCCGTCCCTTGTCACAGTCGGCCTGGTTGTCAGTGCACAAACACCTGCGGAAACCCACAGTCTTCCTTATAATCATACACCACAGAGCTTCTATCTGTTTTCCATTTTTGCTGACGGATTCCCTTTGCATGGAATTACTGTTCCAAGTCGGTATTAATAATGTGTCTGCCCCACTTACTCTGATCATCTGTATTGTTGGGCAAACGTGGGTTCCTTCTTACTGTTGTTTTACTCCTCAGAAGTTCTCTCCATCATCAGCAAATCCAAGCTCTGCTCATTATTTGTGCTGCCTGAGCCCCTGTTCACCTGCGCTTCCTGAGGGCCCCCCCTCAGATCCGATGGCCAAGCCCAGGAGGCAGCGGCTGTTTCCATGTGAACTAGAGGGAGGGGGGGGGAGGGAACGCAGGCTGATTGTTTACTAGTTGTCCAACCTCATCCCTTCCTCTCTTCTGTGCCCTCCTCAGACCCATGGAAGATAGTACCCTGTCTTACCTAGGCTCCCCAAGAGAAGAAACAATGAGCCAGAGTTGAAAACCTGTAGACTTTTTGAAAAGGTAGAAGACAGGTCTTCTGGTTAGCTATTCCCTGGATGTGAGCCCAGGGCGGAGGGGAGGTGGTGGAGAAGGTGGCTTCTGGAAATCTCTATGCCCGGCAATTCCCTGGACTGCAATTCTATTCCCAGATCTCCCATTATCTTAATTTGTGATCTTGAATCCTTCTCTGGGGCTCAGCTTGCTCATCTATATAACGGGAGGATTCGATTAGATCAGGGGTTGTACAAACTTTTTCTGTAAAGAGGCAGGTAATAAATATTTCAGGCTTTGGCAGCCAGAAAGTCTCTGTGGCAACTTCTCTCCTCCACTGTGGTGTAGTGAAAGCAGCCATAGGCAATCTGTGCATGAACAGGTGTAGCGTGTTCCAATAAAACTTTATTTACAAAAGCATATGGTGGGCAAGCCCACTGTGGCTGTTTATTTGCAGTGGAATCCTTTTATCAAATCAAATCTTGCTTGGAACTCCAATAGATAGACACCTAGCTTCTCCGATTGCATTGGGGAGACTGCACCCTCCCTCAACACGACCCCTCCGGCATGCCCAGCTCCCACCCCATCTGACACCCTTCCTAAGCTCCCAGAACACAGCTTGAGACCCTGGGCCTTGACGACCTCTCAAAACCCCCAACAGCATATGATTTATTCATTCATTCGCCCATTTCCCTATGTCGTGCCAGATATCCACACTGTCCTGGGACAGCAAGTGCCAACAGGCTGGTGGATTTTTGATATATTCTGATTTTGTTAAACCACACGTGTATTAGTCAACAAGTTCTGTTTTAAATAAATACATGATGTCTTAGTCTGTTTGGGCTGGTATAATGAGTTATCACAGATACAGGGTGGCTATAAACTATAGAAATCTGTTTCTCACGATTCTAGAGGCTGGAAGTCCAAGATTAAGGTGCTTCTGGGTCTGGTGTCTGGTGACGGTTCCCTTCCTGGTTCACAGACAGCCCATCATCTGTCTTCTGGCTGTGTCTTCACAGGGAGGAAGGGGCAGGGGACCTCTCTGGGGTCTCATTTATAAGAGCACGCACCTCATTTACGAAGGCTCCATCCTCATGATCTCTCACCTCCCAAAGATCCCTCTTCCTGACACCACCCACCAGGAGGCTAGGAGTCCCATATCCTAAATCAGGAGGACAGGACATTCAGCCCCTGGTGACAGGTAACTTAGTATGAACAGTGTATGACCTCGAGTTTGCTGTTAGCAACGTGTACCCGGGACAGGCTGCCTAACTTGCAGACCCAGTGCAAAGGTGTCTTGCTCAAAAATGAGGAGCATCTGTGCATAAAGATGCTCCCCAAAGTGCTAAAAGGAAAGCTGGGGGGGTGGGAATCTCAACTTTCTTCGTGCTTTTCTGTGAGCGCAAAACCTTCTATCACTGTGTGCGTCACCCTCATTGCAGCAGAAATGGACAACAGATGCTTTACATGGGACGGAGCCCTCAATGCCCCACTTTGCAGCCGGGTGGGGGCGGGTGTCGGGGGGCCCTGCAAGGGGAGGGGTGTTGCTGCTGAGGGGTGGGTGGAGCGAGGGCCACTTTACCTCCAGGTTTGCCCACGGAGACACGCCTCTAGTCCACGTGGGCCCCCTGACCTTCCCAGGGCGTCACCGAGCCCCTTTCCTGGGTCTGGAAGCATGGACCCCTCACCCACACATTTACTGCAGAGTTTTAAAGGGAAATTGGGGCTTGATGAGGGTGCATTCCTCACATCCGAAGGTCTGGGTCCCCAGGAAAAAATTACCACGAGCTCCCCAAGAAATATCCCTGGACGTATAATGCTGTATAAATGTAGATCCAACATACACGAATGGGTCATTAAGGGAAATTAGGGAAGCCTCGGGATAGAGTTCTAACCTTTTAAGGAAAATGTCATGCTTTTCCACAGAGCCCCCCAGGGTGTGATAGGAAGAACCAGAATATTTGGGCTGTTTCCGACTTCCCTCCCCAGGCTCTGGCCAGCCTGAATATCTGCTGTGGCCTCTACCTTTGTCCCTGCCCCCTGCCTGGGGCCCCTGTACCTCGGGGCTGAAGGCTCCCCTGCCCCTCTCCCCAGCTGCAGAGTGAGCACACCCCCTCCCACGCTGGCCCTGGCCCCCCTCCTCTCCTGGTGACCTACCTCTCAGCCAAGCCAGCAAGTCTCAGATTGTCATTCATAGGTCACTGTCACGTCACTGTCCGCCCTTCTCGGACGTTCTGGAGCATGTCTTCTTCCTGTATCACTGTTACCTTGAGTCGTGAGGTTTCTGACTTCATCAATTGAGGCGTTCCACTAGGGTGTCATTACGGTGTGTAGGGATGCTGGCGGAAGGAGGGGGCAGTGACGGGGCCTCACAGAGGAAAAAAACATGGTACCTGAGGGGGCAAGGGCCATCCCACACAAATCCCCTCCTTGTTTCTTTCTTTCTTTTTTTTTTTTAAAGATTTTATTTATTTATTTGAGAGAGAGAGAATGAGAGACAGAGAGCACGAGAGGGAAGAGGGTCAGAGGGAGAAGCAGACGCCCCGCTGAGCAGGGAGCCCGATGCGGGACTCGATCCCGGGACTCCAGGATCATGACCTGAGCCGAAGGCAGTCGCTTAACCAACTGAGCCACCCAGGCGCCCCCCCTCCTTGTTTCTTAATGGAAATAAAATTCACGGAACACAAAGTAAACCACTTTCAAGTGTACCATTCAGTGGCACTTAGCTCATTCACACCGTGGTACGACCACGACCTCGACGTAGTTCCCAAACATTTCCATCACCCCAAAGGGAGACCCCATCCCCATTAGCAGCGACTCTCCATTTCCCCTCCCCCAGACCCTGCAGACACTCATCAGCTTTCTGTCCCTATGGATTTGCCTGTTCTGGGCATTTCTGGAATCATACGGTATGTGGCCTTTTGTGTCCGGCTTCTCTCACTGAGCAGCGTGCAACCCCTCTGTCTTACCGATGGAAAACCTGCGCCCGAGCAAGGTGAAGTGAGCTGCCCGAGCTCGCACAGCATGCTGTCGGGAAGGAACAGACCTTCCCGTGAGCGAGAGAAAATGGAGCCAGGATTAGCAGCCGCAAGGTGGAAATGAGGTAGAGTAGATAATATATCACCTAGAAGGTGAAAGCAAGATCCATACTGACAAAGCCTATGCCCTGACTGACTGAACATCAAGCATCTCATTCAAGGAGCATTTCTGGGGCGTCTGCTGAATGCACAGCGAACCCACCGCCTGGGGGAGAATTCTTCCTTTCTCAGAATTTCTGGGTTTTGATACGAAGCTCAGGCGAGACTCCGAAGGCCCCTTTCCCACATGCCGGCCGTGCGGTTCCAGGCGGGCCCTCCGTCTGCACAGCTCCCTTCCTCAGTGCTCAGGGGCCGCACCCACACAGCCTGCTTTAGGGGCAACTGCGGGGTTGAGTGGGGCAGTGCACGGCAGGCGCTCGGCGCGGCAAGCGTGCGACAAACGTCACCATTAGCGCCACTGTGTCATCAAGGTGTCATCGTGTGAGAAGGAAGCTGCTTCCTTTGGGCGCCTCCATCCCCCTGGGGAGTGCGGCCCGAGCAGCAAGCCGCGCCCCCGCCCTGAGGTCACCCGTAAGGGTGGGGTGCCGGGCCTCAGCTTAGCACAGAGAAGTCTTGGGCTCTTCCTGTGTGTGGAGGGTGTGGGGGGCGGGGAGGTGGGTAACAGTGGCAGCCTCCTGCATCGGCCTTTGTCACCATGTCCGAGAAGGGGCAGAGGAAGCCCACGCTGGGCTCATTTGTGTCCCTGTCCCCTCGTCTATCCTGTAAACCGTCCCCAGGGTCCTGCTTCCCATCACCCCGGCTCCTGACAGAAAAGATGGGAACACCCGCCCTCCTCTGAAGAGACACGTCTCCGACACTCGAGGACCGCATACACGTGACAATTACTGGTCAAAAACGTCTCAGCCACGCGCCGGCAAGCGGGTGTAAATCAGAGACCTAAGCAGCTCACACCGACCCCCCCCACCCCGGAGCTCCCAGGGGCTGGGCTGCTTTATCTCGGCTGGCACAGAGGGAGGGGAGCCCCGCTGCTCCGTTTGGAGGATCTAGAACAGCCCGATATTATTTATTTTTCATCAACCATCCCAGCGTGCTCCCTGTAGTCAAAGGCAAAGCCGGAGCGCGGCGCGGGCACGTGATTGATGGCCAGCTTCCATTTGCCCAGGGAAGCCTGGGGAGCTGCAGTCCCTCGTTTGCAGGGGTGCCCCGGGGGCGACACGGCATTGCTCAGAGCGCGACCCGAGCTTTGCCCAGATAATGTGAGGGCAGGGCTGGGTGGCCCTCCGCAGCCAGGACCAGCTGCCTCCTGCCCGCGTACGGGCTGCCGGGACACCAGCCTGGACACTGGAAAAATACCAGCCCCCCAGGAGGAGCCGGGAGCCCTCTGCATGCCCGCCGGCCCCCCTCCCCCACCGCTCCTGCACGCCCAGCTCGGCTGTCTCCCGGCAGGGACACACAGCTAGTGTCCCCTGACGGCCTGGCGTCGCTCGGCTGCTCCTGGCGGCGAGGCTGTCCCACAAAGAGGCTGGCTGCCCCTTCTTGGGGTGCGCTGCAGGCTTCCAGCAGGGGCTGGGGGCACTCCCTGCTTCCCCCACTCACCGCTGTCCACCGGTTTGTGGTCAGCCTCCCACTTGGGACTCTGGAAGGCCACTGCTCCTTGGCTAACCTCTTCCTCCTTATTTTCTAGGGAGGCCTAAGCTGGTGGTTTCTGAGCCAGAGTCGTGAGGCTGGATCAGGGCCTGGTGGGTGGGGCCGGTTTGCGATTTGGACACTGCAGACTGCAAACAGACAGAAGGTCCTGTAGCCAGCGTCCCTGTCTGCCCCCCTGTCTGCGTGGGGATGCAGGAGCAGGGGCAGTGGGGAGGGAGGAGGCAGGAAAACTCGAATTTACTCTGGTCATGTGGGAATGGAGGGGAAAGTGGCTCATCTGAGCCCAAATAGGGATAGACCTGTCCTTTCCATCCCTCTGTGGATGGAAAGTGAGGCCCGAGCACGGGACAAGGGACAAGACCCAATATCCATTAGGGCCTCCTGAAAGCTGCAGACTCATGGGGGGGGGTTCACCTCCACCCCCCTCCTTGGAGTTATTTACATAATAACCTGACCCTCAGGTTACCTCTCATTAACAAACACATGTGAAACACAGAATCAGCAGGCTACATCTCATAAATATAGATTGTTAACCCCGGTGTAGACGGCTTACTCTCACTCACTCGAAAGAGAGGGGCCCCCTGCTTTGCATAACCATCAGGTGCTGATGGGAAGGGCCTGGCAGAAGATGGTGGCAGTTTCTAGACTGTACACTCACCCGAGAGATCATGCCTCTTCCTCTGAGTGCTGAGTTCAACCTTCAATTAATTCCTTTGCCCAGGTTCCGGGCTTTCCCCTCCTCACTCCCTCCTGGCGCCGGGAGGTCTGGGAGCCAGGGATGGGGCATTTCAGGCCAATTTGTTAAGTGCTCGCTGGCAGGATCATCTTCCCTCCCTGGTCCCGGGGATCCAAGAGAGAGCCAGGGCTATGCACACTCAGATCTGGAGCTTACACACTATGGCTCTTCAAGAAACATGTGTTAGAGGGCCGTGCTGGTCCCATCCTGTCTTCTTACTTTTGGAGGTGCCCCGTTGTTCTCTCTGGGATCCTCACTGAGTGGTGCAGGGGGTTTCTGGGACTTCTGCTGTTTCTGAGCCATTGAGGTCCCTGAGCGGTGTGGGGTGGGGCATGCAGTCTTCAATTGCCCATCTGCCTGGCAGGTGGTGTCCCAGGAAGCAGGGAGGCCACCTAGGTGATGAGGCTTGAGGCCCAGGCTGGGACAGGTGAGATTCTGGAAGGCAGGGCTGAGGAAGAGCTGGTACCAAAGAGGGGGATTCCTGGGCCTCCCTTTCCCATTCCAACCTCATAAGTGTCCTCCTTGCGAAGTTTTGAATTCACCCTCAGCCCCCTGGGCAGCCTGCCGCGCGTTCAGGGCTGAAGTGTGGACACAGGGTGACAGCGAGGTCCTGCTGGAAAGGCCCTCAGGGGCTGGAAGGGGCTTCCAGGGTGGGCTGGATCCAAGGGCTGGCCCTAAGCCCTGGACGCCCAGACCCTGGACTTGCCAGCACCCACTCATTTCCTGGCTGGTGTTTCGAGTCAGATGACCACACTGTGAGTGGCCGCACTGCCCATACTCGGGCTGACATCGAGGCCAGAAGACCGATTTCCTCATTTGCAGTAAGGATGACGACTGGGAAGACAGCGCCGCCCGTGTGGCAAATCTGGGTGCTTTCCCCGTGGACCAGCTCTGTGGACGCTGGCCAGAAAGGCTAACAGGAATTAAGCACTACCATCAGCCACGTCTATCAGCTACCTATTGCTGCATAACAAACGACCTCAAAACTTAGCGGCTTAAAATAACAAGCATTGATTATCTCAGAGTTTCTGAAGGTCAGAAATGTGAAAGCAGCTTTGCTGGGCAGTTGAGGCCCCGGGTTGTGGTCAAGCTGTTGGCCAAAGCTGCATGATCTCAAGATCTAACCGGGGCAGAAGCAGCTTCTAGATGCTCACTCACACAGTTGTTGGTGGGAAGCCTCAGTTTCTCACCATGTTGACCTCTCCATAAGGCTACTTGATGTCCTCACCACATGGCAGCCAACTTCCCCCAGGACGAGGGATCCAAGAGGAGGACAAGGAGGAAGCCACAATGCCCTTTAGGACCCGGGTTTGCAAGTGACACAGAATCATCTCTGCCACATTCTAGCCATTAGAAGTGAGTCCCAAGGGCGCCTGGGCGGCTCAGTCGGTTGGGCGACTGCCTTCGGCTCAGGTCATGATCCTGGAGTCCTGGGATCGAGTCCCGCGTCGGGCTCCCTGCTCGGCGGGGAGTCTGCTTCTCCCTCTGACCCTCCTCCCCTCATGCTCTCTCTCTCTCATTCTCTCTCTCTCAAATAAATAAATAAAATCTTTAAAAAAAAAAAAAAAAGAAGTGAGTCCCAAAGTTCAGGCACATTCAAGAGGAGAGGAGGAGAGAAGTTGCTCCTCTTTTTTTTTTTTTTTAAAGATTGATCGATTGATTGATTTTAAAGATTTTTTAAAAAATTTTTTATTTAGGGTGCCTGGGTGGCTCAGTTGGTTAAGCGACTGCCTTCGGCTCAGGTCATGATCCTGGAGTCCCAGGATCGAGTCCCACATCGGGCTCCCTGCTCGGCAGGGAGTCTGCTTCTCCCTCTGACCCTCCTCCCTCTCATGCTCTCTGTCTCTCATTCTCTCTCTCTCAAATAAATAAAATAAAATCTTAAAAAAAATTTTTTTTATTTATTTGAGAGAGAGAGAATGAGAGAGAGAGAGAGCATGGGGGGGAGGGTCAGAGGGAGAAGCAGACTCCCCGCTGAGCAGGGAGCCCCATGCAGGACTCGATCCTGGGACTCCAGGATCATGACCTGAGCCGAAGGCAGTTGCCCAACCAACTGAGCCACCCAGGCGCCCGATTGATTGATTTTAGAGAGAGAGTAAATGCAGGGGGGCAGAGGGAGAGGCAGAGAGAATCTCAAACAGACTCCCTGCTGAGTGCAGAGCCCCACTCGGGGCTCGGTCATGAGATCCCATGACTCATGGGATCACTCCCTGAGCTGAAACAGAGTCAGACGCTCAACCAACTGAGCCACCCGGTCACCCAGTGAAGTTGCTCCTCTTGAAGGGAGGAATATTGAAGCCTCTGTGGACATATTTTTAAACACCACACCAGGCACAGTGTTGGTGCTTAACATGTGTTATCTCGTTTAATCCTACGACCACGATTATTACTGCCATTTTACAGAGGAGGAAACCGAAGCTCGGAGGGGTTGCGTGATGCGCCCATGTTCACACAGCTGATTAGCTGCACAGCCAGAATTTGGAGTCAGATCGTGTAGAACAGGGCAGCCCAATAGAACTTTCTACAATGATGGAATTGTTCTATGTCTAGGCAGCCCAATATGGTAACCACTAACCACGTGTGACTACTGAACACTTGAAATGTAGCCAGGGCTGTGTCTTCCAGCAAAGACCGCCAGGAACACACCTGTAGTTGAACAAACTGGGCTTATTACTCGGTGCGGGGAAAGAGAGCACACACCCTAAGGGTTCATGGGGTGTCTTGGCAGGAGGCAGTTAGGAAGAATCTAGGGTACTGTAGGTCTTTGGTTGGGTGACTGGGGAACCAGGTCATCCTCATAATGACTTGCTGGAAACATTCTTCCCATTTTACAAATGGGTACACTGAGGCTCAGAATGGTTACATGATTTGCCTTGAGCCACATGGCTGATGAGCTAGACACAGCCCTGCGTCTGACCTGAAAACCTGTCCTTCCCCATCACTCCCAGATCCTGTTCAAGGCGGGAGGAGAGAAGAAACTTGCCCTCGGATAGCTTGCGGCCACTCTGTTCTGGGGAATGCTCTCTGGGCAGAGGAAATTGCAGCCTGGCACCGCTCAGAGGCAGGTGCAGGTGCGGCTGGCCCCGGCGCTGTGCCAGCCTGTCTGGAGAAAGGGAGAGAAGGTAGCAGGGAAGAGGTCTGCAGCATCCTTCAGCTCTGCAGGCTGGTTTGGGACTCTGGACGCAGTGTTCCCAAATCTGAATCCTAATGATGTTTCTGCACCGCGGGCTGAAATTAACAGCGCCTGCCACCACCAGTGCCCACACGACAGCTCCCCATGCCTTCAAGGGGACGTGTCATTTGACATTAATCCCCTTGAAGCCTTTTTAGCTATTCATTTGGTATTTCCAAACCAATTATAGGCTCAGAGTTTGCAAAAAGGGTTGACACTTTGGTTTTCCAGCGGGGACCCCCTCAGCACCAATCTGAGGATGTGGTAATTTCGCAAAGAGAGAAAGCATATAATTTTTTAGCTCAGGGGAGACTGGAGGCAATTGCAAATATCCCTTGAGCAGAGTCAGATTCTCTGGTTAAAAGAAGCGACGTGTTCCCTGCCATAATTGGACTTTAGAACCCCTTTAATTTGAAGGGGGGGGACAGACAGAGGAGGTTAGAGACGTCATCACTTCGCAGGGCTGTGCCCTCCTGGGAGCGGGGCCTGAACCTCCATTTAATTGGAACAAACCAGGGAAGGTCTCTCATCTGGGCTGGCACCCAGCTGTGTCCAGGAAATGACTAGCACTTCCCCACTTGAGGACAATTCACTGGTCAGTGTGACCAGAGGGGGCAGGGAGCCAGATGCCCTCTCCCTCGTGGGTCCTGCTTTCCTGATTGGCTGGCTGGCCTGGTCCAGTCTCTGGGCATGTCCAGTTCTCCTCTGCTGGGCCCTCCCGGGCTGCCCAGGATGGACAAGACCAAACTGGAGCTCGAGTCCCTAATCCTTCTCCGGGTCCCTAGGTAGGAGCTCCAGCAGCTGTCAGAGCTGCCCCTATACACCGATCCCAAACCCTAGGCCCAGACACCCCATCTTCGTGGGGAGCGGACCCTGGACCAAAGCCCAGCGTTGAGGGAAAACACAGGTGTCTCTCCCTGGCCTCACCTCTCTCTAGCTCACCCCCATGGGGGCCTCTGCAAATACAGCCTTGTGCAGGAGCCCTGGGTCCCATCAGCTTGGGTAAACAGAGACACCTGCTCCCTGGACAGGAGCGTTTATGTTCCAGCTCTGTTACCTAGAAAAGCAGACATCCCTCTGGCTCTTCCTGCTTCCCGCTCATCTCCTGGGTCTCTGCTTCTGTATGGAAGTGCCTGGCAGGGGAGCTAGGTCCTGGGTGGTGTGTGGGGGGGAGGCTGTGCTGGTAAACTCGAAACAGCTGCCTCTCTAGCAAAATAAAAGCCCAAAGGTGGTGTTTGCGTTTCCCTGGTGGAAATGCTCCCACCACCACCAATTTCAAGCTGTTGGTGTGATGTCACGAAACAGGGACTTGACTGGCTCCAGAGCACCGCTGTGGAGAGAGGGGACGTACCACACTGAACCCTGCTCCAGAAGACCCCACGCCTTCTCCAGGCACACCCTGCCTCAGGCACACCCTGCGCCTCTGGGGGAGGCCTAAGCAGGGGGCTGGGGGCGCAGGTGAGTCCAGGCCAGGAACCCCCCGGACAAAGGAAGGGCGAGATTCCTAGAAATGTCCCCAGAATGGAAGGGGGGGTGGGAGCTGCCCTACCTGAGGATCAGCAGAGCCTAATGAGAAGGCAGATTTCAAAGCAGGAGAGGATTTGAAGCTAATCCTCACCCAGGCAATTAGCCAGAAAGCCACTCTTATGGGGGATCTGGTTTCTTTGCTTATTCCGGAATCCCCTGGCTTTAGGGAACCTCAAAGCACAGGAGGCAAAGGAAAATGAAAATAAATCCTGTCTCTTTCAATAAAGCACAAAGGCCTTGCCTCTTTTGGCAGGAGCCGGGCTTGCAGTTTCCCAGACAGCAGATGCCCAATGAGGCCCGTGGAGGCGGAGGGGCTCGGGACTGGGTAGGCTCCGGGCGGCCAAGAGGGAGGGGAGCTGGGCTGCATTCTGCAGACATCACAGTGGGAACAAGGACCCTTGATAAACACCCTTGCCACGCTGAGCGATCCGACCTGGAAAATGCCATCATGTATTTTTAATCTGCCTTCCCCTCGCTGAATAATGAAAGACGAAAATCACAAGGTTTGACTGGCATTTATAAGGAGGCTCTGAAGGGGGCTCAATGAGGAGAAAATGAGCCCCAGGGCTCATCACGGTTCAACTCGTGCTCCTGACACCCACCGCCTCCCGGAGAGCCTCTTTCTGCCCAGGGCCCGCAGCCCCCGCCTTTCCCAGCCTGGCCCCCACGGGCCTGCGCCTCCGGTCTGCGAGGCTAGAGCTTGGGGAGCCTGACCAGCACTGGCCAGCGGAAGATAGGAGGGTAGAGGGAGCTGGACAGCCGGCTGGGGATGGACCCGTGGCCTTGGCCAAGCTCCATGGTGCAAAAACGCCCACCAGGGCCCATTTCCAACTACCACCAGGAAATGGTTGAACCCGGGGTTGGGAAAAGATGGGCAGAGTCAGCTCTCGAAAGGTCTCGTCTTGGGGGTAGGGGCTTGGGATGGCCAGCAAGTTCCTCCGAGCTGGGAGGTCAAGGGGAGAGGAAGAGGGGCGGAGGGCCGGCGGGGAGCTGAGGAGAAGAACAGGGTCTTCGGAGGGCTGGTGGTGATGGCTGTGTCGTGACCAGGATGCTCCGTGTGAGTAATTTAACCTCTGGGAGCTGCCAGGGCCCCGTGCTGCTGCTGGAGATGAGAGGTGTTACCCACTTGTTTCATGGGGCTGTTGGGAGGTTAGGATGAGGGCAGGTGTCTACAATTACTTTGCAAAACCGCCTGCTACCCTCCAAATGTATTATTACAGTCACAGCTAAAAGGTGAGAATACCCGGCTTCCCCGGCCACACTGGAACTGAAGGGGAGACGATGTATACACTCACTCTTTTTTTTTTTTTTAAAGATTTTATTTATTTATTTGAGACAGAGAGAACGAGAGACAGAGAGCATGAGAGGGAGGAGGGTCAGAGGGAGAAGCAGACTCCCTGCCGAGCAGGGAGCCCGACGCGGGACTCGATCCCGGGACTCCAGGATCATGACCTGAGCGGAAGGCAGTCGCTCAACCGACTGAGCCACCCAGGCGCCCTACACTCACTCTTAACTGAAAATAACCTAGAGCGTTTTGTGCAAAGCGGGCAGGCGAGCCCCAACGGTGGTGTCAGTGCCAGGCCCCCATGATTCCAAGTACGAACCGCTCATTGCCCGGGCTGGTTGGGCAAAGTGCAGGCCCGGGCCTTTAAAGATACTTTCCTCCCAAAGAACCCGCCTGCAGATCTCACCCCAAGTGAACACTGGCCGCGACTGCCCTCATCCGTTCACCGGACGGACGTTGAGCCTGGGCTGGGTGTTCCGACGTGGATCCGCCTGGGAGACGCCGAGTGTTTGGGGAAGTGGTCACGGGAGCATGGACTGTGTGCTCCAGATGAGGGGCACCGTGAGGGGTCCCTGGGGGGACCCGAGACTCCCTGAGGTCCCACGCGAGATGCTGTTGTGTGGCCTGGGGAATGGTGTCGCCAGATTCCCTCACTGGTCTGTGGTGCCCGCAAGGTTAGGACCGGATGGGAAGGTGATGGGAATTTGCCAGAGAGGGGTCTGCCAGGGACACACAGGTAGGACGAGCCCAGCCTGCGTGTCAGGGAGCCGAGTGGACGGAGCCGGTGGGGTGGGGGGGACTGGAGGCCGAAGGGAGGGGTGAGTGCTGGAAGAGGAGCAGCCGGGAGAAGGTGTGGCTAGAGGTGAGGAGCAGGGGGAAGCGAGATCAGGGATGAGCCTCAGACGGGAAGCCGGACTCACGTTCCCATCAGACTCGGTTTCTCTAGCCAGTCCTTGTTCTGGGCTCTGGCCTGGCTCCTCCCCGAGAGCCCGGGTCTGCTTCAGAGAATCAAAGCCCCAGAGCTTCAGAGTGAAGTGAGAACTTTCTGCTCGGTCCCTTGGGAGGCAAATTCACCCTTGAGTGTCTACCCAGGCCCCTTAGACTCTGCCGGCTCTAAGGCTGTGCCCCCAGAACCTCGAGGGCATTTCCAGACCCTCCCCATTTTGTGATTCTAAGAGTCTGCTTTCTTCAAGTCACCCCCCCTTGCCCCCCCACCCTCCACGAGCTTCCCTGAAGTCTGAAGGTCATGGGTAGTCCAGAAATGATCTTCACTGTTACTGCCCGGGTTGGCCCGCCCTGGGAAGGGAGGCCTCGCAGGCAGAAGTGGATTCTGTGCTTGGGAGTGAAATGTCTGTGGGCCTTGCGTCCAGTCTGTGAGGTGTACAGGTAGGAGGACGAGGGGCAGAAGTCTCTGAGCATAGATCACATTCACGGATGCTCTTAACCACATTGGTGAGATAGTTGGTACTTCAGGCCAGAGAATTTTCCACCAACCACAGCCATCTCTGGAAAATGCATGGCCCGCTTTTGTGCCTTCTCCAAGGATAAATCACACTGACCCCTTTCCTGATGTTTCAGGAATTACCGATGGCTATGAATCACCACCCTCGGGTACCTTTCGGTCACGCCCATGGCGGCTGTGGTGTAAAGGACTATCTGCCCTGGCCCCTAAGTGCGTTGTCCCAGACTCACAATCTTTGGTTTCTTGAGTATTTTTTGTATGTTTTCGACTCCCTCCTCCTTCTTGTCCGCCTCTGTCCTGGCTCTCTCCCTGTCCCCCTGCCCCCAACGGCTTCTTATAATGTGCTGTGGGTCATAAACCCAAACTCTCAGTGTTCAAACTCTTTGAGGAAGTAGATAAAGTGGGCAGACTGCGAGTGAGGCCCAGGTGCTGGAGATAGGGACGCGAGAGGATGATACGGGTTTTGGCTACTCCGGGACATTCTGCCTTGGCCCCGATTCCAATGTGCTGCTGGAGATACGATCGGTACAGTCCCTGAGGGAAGTGAAAAGAGTCGGGTTTGATTAGGCCGGAGAAAATACGAGCTGGCCAGTAATGCCTTCGGCTCACTGAGCATGTACTGCTAGGTGTCTGCCGTGTGCCTCGAGGCTCTGGAGTGGACGGAGAGGGTCTGCACGAGGACCACCACCAGCTGACGCAAACAGGCTCATCAAGCAACCCACCTCCAAATAGCCATTGGCCCTAACTGACCGGTTACAACCAGGCATACTTCCTAAGATGACCAAAAAAGGGAAAAGTCCATCCATCCCCATACTCCCTCACTCTGCCCTGTAACTATAGCCCCTCACCACCACCTCCTGGCAGACCGTCTCTCCTTTGCTGTCCTGCCCGATGTGCCCTTGCCGTGTATTCAGTGAACGTCTATCTCTTTGTTCTGCCTTTGGGGGATCTCTTTCACTGCTCGAGCTGCCACCGAACCCCACCCCATCTGTATGCACCGCATCTTCCCCGACGGTAAATAAAGGGGGATTTTCAGAAGACGCCCAGATCCTTGTAGCACAAAGAGGGCATGATTCTGACAGTATTTGCATTGTTTTGGGGGGAGCTAAGTCATGACCAGTAGAAACAACCGCTGTCCCCCTCTACTGTACCGTCAGGGATGAAGCAAGGTTCCAGAGTGAGCAGAGCGCCAGAGCCAGATCCTCGGGTCCATGTGACCCGGCTGGGGCTGGACCCTCAGTAAAGCGTGAACCTGGACTGGAAGCAAAAATGTGTTGAACTATCAGGCCCAAGAGCTAGAGGAGAGAAAGGTGGTGTGATGTGGGGGTTGGCAGCAAAGAAGGGACAACAGGGAAAGAGAGAGTGGGGAACGGGAGCTTGGAAGCATCTGGGGACACAGCACTTCACAGGTACACGCAGTCCTGATATCTGAGGGCACACGGTCACGGACTTAAAAGGATTGGCATGCAATGAAATACTTTTAACACACTCAGCAGGGCCCAATTCAGTCTAGGACAGTTTGCACGGCATTTTGAAATCAGGCTGGACGTGGAATGCAGGCTGCTGAAGGTCCCCGCTCAAATCCAGGCTCCTTGGGTCTGGGTATCTCCAGTCCGTGAGAACAGACGCGCTCTCTCTCAAGAATGGGACTAGCTCCGGAACATTAGATTTTCCAGGTGCTTTGCATGCAATTTGGGTGAGCTCTCACCTGGAGCACGGCCACACTGCAGTTTGAACCTCAGCACCGGTCCCAGAGGAGATGTGCACACTGCTAGTCAGGATTTTCCACGAAAATGAATCTCTTTCTTGCCATATAATTCTTTATTAAGCAGTAAGCCCTGAGAACCATAGACTATTTCATTTCTGAGATTTAAAAGCACACTTTTAGGTAACATTTGGCACACCCGATCGTGGATTTTAGAGCCGGAGCCCACAGTAGAAGTGACCTTGTTTGGCCTTCATTTTACAGTTGGGGGAACAGAGGACCAAGAGGTTGTTTGGCCTTCCCCAGACCTCGTAGTCATTTGGAAGCCAGGACTGGTCCTAGTGTTCAGGCTTTGGCAGAAGTTGAAGAAGACATTTGTGTTCAAACAAATATCAGAGCTACTGTCTGCTGAGTTTTTGGGGTCGGGCATGACACTCGCTGACTTCTTGCATTGATTAGTTCATTTAATCTTTACAATGACCTTATACGGGTCTTCTATTCCCACCCCAACTGTGTGAGCCGCAGTTCAATGCTGGCACTGGCCACCCCAAGTCAGTGTCAGACCCCACAAATCAAGGACTGAGTCCTTCACGAGACTGCCCCCACGTCAGATGCCAGCCAGGGGTCCCCACACCACCCTCACTTCTGACCAGCTGGCCACAAACCCAGGGGTTCTTCTGACTCGCTCAGGTTTGACAATTCACTGAAATGCTCACGGAATCAGGACGGTGCTATACTTTTGATTCCAGTGTTACTAGAAAGGGTAGACTCCGTCCCTCCTGGGCCTCTGGCTGGCCCCCGGTTCCAACCTTTCATCCTGTGGTTAGTCTTTGTGGGGGCCAGCCCTCCCGAGGCCACCTAAGCACCTGCCCCAGGCAGGATTTGCGAACACTCTCAAAATTCTGAAGGCTTTCTGTGCTGGGAACTGGGGACAAAGACCAGGTATCTTCATCATACGACAGAGGGGTTATCAGGGTCATGTTCCCCAAAGCTGGCTGAGGCCCAGAGGGTAATGTGCTCTAAGTCCAGCCGCCTGCGCTCAGGCCTGTCCAGATCTCAGGCCTGTCCGGATTTCAGACCTGTCCGGATCGACGTCTCTGGGTTTCCCGCTAACAGGGTCTGGAGCACCACGTGAAGGCCTCACGGAAGGAGGGCACTGAGCCCACTCTCCTAGAAGGCCAGTGCAGATCAAACGCCCAGAGGCAAAGTTACATGTAGTCAAAGAGGAGGCGTGTGGTCAAGCCACGGGAAGAGGGGCTCCAGGGGAATCAGACCCAGGGCCTGGGCTCCAGAGCAAGGACGCCGAGCCTCACTCAGGAAGCCCTCACAGAGGTCCACCAGTTGGACAAGCCCTTCCCAGCCCCAGCCCTGCGCTACCCGTGCATACCAGCAGTGGCTTGGGCAAGTTCAGAGTCCCTAGGAAGCCTCATACCAGTTAAAAGAATTGATTCTCGGGGCGCCTGGGTGGCTCAGTTGGTTAAGCGACTGCCTTCGGCTCAGGTCATGATCCTGGAGTCCCGGGATCGAGTCCCGCATCGGGCTCCCTGCTCGGCAGGGGGTCTGCTTCTCCCTCTGACCCTCTTCCCGCTCGTGCTCTCTGTCTCTCATTCTCTCTCTCTCAAATAAATAAATAAAAAAAATCTTAAAAAAAAAAAAAAAGAATTGATTCTCAGCCAAAGTAGAAAACCCCCGACTGCCCACCTCGCCATCAAATCAATTAATTAAGGCCAAAAGGATTTTATTTATTTATTTATTTTTAAAGATTTTATTTATTTATTTGACAGAGAGAGACACAGCGAGAGAGGGAACATAAGCAGGGGGAGTGGGAGAGGGAGAAGCAGGGAGCCCGATGTGGGGCTTGATCCCAGGACCCTGGGATCATGACCTGAGCTGAAGGCAGTCGCTTAACCAACTGAGCCACCCAGGCGCCCCAGGATTTTATTTTTATCCTTATTGTATACTGATTTTTTTTAAGTTATCTCTACACTGATCATGAGGCTTGAACTCAGAACCCTGAGATCAAGAGTCAGGAGCTCCTCTGACTGAGCCAGCCAGGTGCCCCTGATTTCTTTTTTTTTCTGAAGCTTTTTAGCAGGCTGGGTCAAGTCCAGATCTTTTTGGAAAAGATCTGGACTTCAAGGCTATGGGTTCTCACCAGACGGGTCTGTGTGTGTCTGGGGCCTGGGGCTGGAGTGGCTGGATTGACCCCTTCTCTAGGGTCCGTTTAGCTCTAGAAAGAGAGAGTGAAGGAGCATGGCCAGGTAGGACAGAGTTGTGTGCGCCTGGGCCCATTCTTTTGGGGAGGTCAAGAGCAGTGCCGTCCAATGGAAATGGATTATGAGCCACTGAGGTCATTTTCAGATTTCTAGTAGATATAGTAAAAAGAAATAAATAGCATATTATCACTTCAACACATAGTCAATATAAAAATTATTAATGAGGTATTTTCAATCTTTGATTCATACTAAGTCTGCCAAATTCAGCGTGTATTTTATACATAGATCGTAACTCATTTTGGACTAGCTGCATGCCAAGTACTTAAGAGTTACTTGTGGCCGGTGGCTGTCATAGTGGACGGCTCATGCCTACATCCTTCCTGTTCCTGAAAGGCACTTGCTAGGACCCATAAAAAGTTGCAATCATGGGGCATGTGGGGGGCTCAATCATCTGACTCTTGGTTTCAGCTCAGGTCATGACCTCTGGGTCGTGGGATCGAGCCCTGTGTCTGGCTCCACACTCATCACAGAGTCTGCTTGAGATTCTGTCTCTTCCTCTCCCTCTGTCCCTCCCCCGCCTCAAATAAATAAATAAATCTTTAAAAAAAAAGTTACAATCTCTGCTTAAGTGTCCGCCATGTTGGACAGGTTCTGATTTGCATATGTAAATGAAGGCTATCCACTTCAACCTTTAAACACCAGGTCTTTTATTGTGTGTATTCTTTTTTTTTTTTTAAAGATTTTTTATTTATTTGACAGAGAGAGCACAAGCAGAGAGAGAGAGAGAGAGAGAGAGAGAGAGAGAAGCAGGCTCCCTACTGAGCAAGGAGCCCTATGTGGGACTCAATCCCAGGACCCTGGGATCATGACCCGGGCCGAAGGCAGCTGCTTAACCGACTGAGCCACCCAGGCGTCCCTATTGTGTGTATTCTGTTGCTTTGACACCTGGGGCTTTGCTGACCCTGGAGAGACACCCCCCCCCTCCAACCAGCCAGGGTGAGCCCAATCCTCAAGATTGTAAACAACTCACCTGAATGTGCTTTTCAAATACAAACCAACCAATCCCAAGCCACTCCCCACCCTCTTGTTTATTGGGCTCTCACGCTTCGGAGCCCCAACCACCTGCCCTAGTCACCCCAGGATCAGGTAGGAGACAACTAGGAACAGCTCCTATGCTCCAGAGCCCCCCTGAAATTACGCAAACTCACCAATCCTACATCTGCTTTCCCTGACCCACAGCGTCCTTCCCATGGAAACCGCAATAAAGCCTCTTGCCTGTGCTTTCCCCTTGCTGCCTCTGGTGCTTCCCCAGGTGGCCCCAAGGCATGGTGTACCCCCTCTTCTTGGGTCCAGTGAGTCACACACTGTGTTTTCAACGGCAATTTCCTCTTGATCTGGGGGCCTCACCATGCGACTTTGCTATTAATGTACTATATGTTAGAGCGCTCTGGCTTTGGCTTTGGGGATGGGGGTGGCGGTCAGGGACCCCGGCAGGCGTGACTGCGTGTGCCAAGCACTGATGATAAATGTTGCTCATCGGCAGAATCTCTCCTGTAGCCACCTGTGCAGAACTTCCTCAGAGCTAATTTGGGTCAATTTGGAGAGGAATTGTTCCCTGGGCCCGGGTCATCCCTGGTCCCCAGAGTCTGGGAAGGCCGGATGACGTTGCTGGCCTCCCGGAAGGACAGCCTGTGATCGGGGCAGGGAGCCCCCTTGAGTCAGAGACCACTGGCATCATCACAGGCAAATGGATGGTCAGGGAGAGGTGCTGTGACAGCTGAGTTACAAGAGGCTTCCCAGAAGTTGTCTGGCCTCGTGGAGAAATCAATGCACCTCTTGTTTTTGTCTCCTGAAATATTTCATCCGTGATGATTCTTCCCCAGGTGACAACATATTTTATGACAAAGCTCAGCAGGCTGCTGGGCCCCTGGTGGCTTCAGACGCAGCCTGACATCCTTTCTTGTCTTTACTGATGAGCCTCACCTGCACTCCCTGCCCGGTTAGGGAGCCTGGAGGGATCTCAGGTGCCATCAACGCCATTTCCGGAGAAGACCTCCCCCCGCCACCACTCCCTGGGCTGCTGTGACAGGGGAGGGCTGGGAGCCTGGAAGGTCACAGCCAATTCCGGGCATCTGGGCCCACCCATGCCTTACAGACCAGGAAACCGGCCTGGAGAGAGGAGGTCCCCGAGAGGGTGGGGAGGAGAGAACCCCCAGGCCACGCTGCCAGTGAAGGAGGGGGCAGAAACCAGAACAGGAGGTTTCTCGATCCACGTCCGTCTGTCTTCTGCTCCCCCCCCAGCTTTTTAAAAAATGGTTCCTCCCTCCCCCCTCCCGCTCCTCCTCTCTCCCTCCCATCGTCCTCCCTTCTCCCTTTTGCCTCCCTCCCTCCCTCCTTTTCCACAAATATTGGCGAGGCTTCCCTGTGCCAGACTCCCTCGTGTTTCTTCACTCAGCCCCAGTTTGTAGACAGCCACCAAGGGCCATGTAAGGGGACAGCAGAGAAGCCATACTGGGAGGCACACTCTCCCACAGTCCTATGTCCACACTGGCCCTGTCCTCCCGGGTGGGTCCTGTGTCCATACTGGCCCTGTCCCCCCCGGTGGGCCCTGTGTCCACACTGGCCCTGTCTCCCCTGGTGGGTCCTGTGTCCACACTGGCCCTGCCCCCCCACCGTGGGTCCTGTGTCCACACTGGCCCTGTCCCCCCTTGTGGGTCTTGTGTCCACACTGGTCTGTCCACCGGGTGGGTCCTGTGTCCACACTGGCCCTGTCTCCCCTCGTGGGTCCTGTGTCCACACTGGCCCTGTCCCCCCTTGTGGGTCTTGTGTCCACACTGGTCTGTCCACCGGGTGGGTCCTGTGTCCACACTGGCCCTGTCTCCCCTCGTGGGTCCTGTGTCCACACTGGCCCTGTCCCCCCCGATGGGTCCTGTGTCTGCACTGGCCCTGTCCCCCCCACGCCCCCGTGGGTCCTGTGTCCACACTGGCCCCATCTCCTGGGTAGCACCTGCATGTTGGAGCAGGGCCCCTGGGACCCAGTCAGGGTCACCTGGGCAGGGAGGGTCACCTGTGGCGTTGGGACAGGCCAAGGCCAGGTGGCTTCTCCACATCACCTCTGGGGGGACACAAGAGCAGACAGTCTTAACCTGCAGCTGGGGAGTGGGGCAGGCAACCTGGGCATGGCCCCCGGGGGACTCTGACCTCATCCTTGGGCAGGCTCCTCACCTCCTGGACCCTTAGGGTCCGTGGAGGGTCCGCAGGGTGCCTTCTGCCTCAGGACTGTGTCCTGGCTGCGGGATGAAGAGGAGAGAGGCTGGAGCTCGTTCCTCTCGTTCCTCGTCTTCGCTGGGTGACCGGCTGCTGTGGGTTGCCCCTCTTGGGGCTCTGGGCTTCCGTCTACAACTGTACCACGGGGCCTGGATGAGCCGAGGCAGGGTCCCCTCCCGCCCAGCCACTCCCTGGTTAGGAGGTATAGGGCCGTGTTCTCTGAACATGGCCCATGGACCACAAGCCTCAGGGTTACCTTGGGGGATTGTTCAAAATGCAGACTCCCTGGGCCCATTCCGGATCTCGGGGTTGGAATAGCTGGGCTTGGGGCCTGGAAATCTGCTCATCCTCAGCACCCTCCAGTAAGCCCCACGGCACTGTAGACCAGACACCTTGCCGGCAGGCCTGGGACAGAAGGGCGGCAGAGGATGCACTGGCAGAGTCGGGAGCAGGGCCCGTTAACTGGAGAGGAGCCTCCGCCCCCTCCCTCTCCCGCCCCGCCCCTACCCCTGGGCTGCCTGCCAGGCCTTCCCAGGATGGAGACGTCTCTCGCCTGCCTGCCCAGCCGGATCGGGGAGGAGCCAGAACCCAGCCTGTGCCGACTCAGCTCACCGCTCAACTAACAACTAACGTGCAGGTCCCTGAGCGCAGGCACCGTCGCTGCGCCTGCCAGCAGCTCCCCCGGGACCGAGGTTCTGGGGAGGATGCAGGGAGGCGGCTCCGGCGAGGGGCGGGACCAGGCTTGTGCTGCCTTCACGTCCGCTGGGCTGGGGCGGGCACATGCCGGGATGCCAGCTCCTGATCTTGGCAAAGGGAAACAAAGCTGCTGCCGCTGACTTAATTAAGGAGGGAGGGAGGGAGGCAGGTGGGTGGGAGTTGGCAAGCGGAGTGGTCCTGAGTGCCAAATGTCCGAGGCAGTGCCCACGTTCCTGGGAAGGGGTGGGGGAAGGGGGTGGGAGACCGGGGTGGGGGGTGTGTGGGGGGTGTGGGGATGGGAATCCTCACAGAGCAAAGCCGGCTGTGCTGTTTGGAGGCAAACTCATGCCTCCCCCTGCCTGCACCTGTCAACTCAGCAGATGGGGGTGTCTGGCCTCCCCACGGCTTACCAGGCACTTCCGGGAGGAAGGAGACCCAGACCCCACTGGCAGAAGCCCGGGGAGCATTCGAACAACCTCCAGGATGGAAACTTCTGGCCACATGCAGCTGTTTAAACTTAAATTAGTGGAAATGAGATAAAATGTGAAATTCAGTCCCTGTCTGCTCTGGCCACATTCCAAGTGCTCGGTAGCCACAGGAGGCCGGGGGCTACCTACTGGACAGAGCAGATGCAGGACCTTTCCTTTATCACAGAATGTGTTGGTCGGTCTTCAGCAACGGGCCCAGCACTTCACACAAAACACAACACAACCAAAACCACCGTATGGCTGTGATGATCATCCTAACAACTGTGTTGACTGTAGCTCAAATACATGTATGTTATTCTTCGGGAGTCCTAGGAAAAGACATAAACACACGCCCTGCATTGAGATTGCCAGTCGATGGAGGCCTAGTTACTGAGCCCTGCTGTGCATCTCTCAGGCTCTGTCCAAAGCCGAGGGTTTGCTAACGTGAGTCACACCACTCTCAAAGAGCGTGAACCACAAGCGTGCACGTGGGCAATGCCACAATCTCTCCGTGTGGCAAATGCTGAGCCGGAGGGATGCGTAGCAAACTGTGCAACCAAATCTGGGGTTCCGAGCCAGGCTTTTGGAAAAATCTGAACCCCCAAATCTACCTTTCCTTTGAACAGTGGGTTTTTATGATGTGTCAAGACTGCTCTGCTCAGTCACTTTTCTGATAACGGTTACTAAGAAGATCGTCACAAATGCTGTGCAGGCCCGTGTTGGGGCCTCTGCTGCCGAAAGACCGGCTTTGACCTCCCCATTTTAAATGCCCCTGTCCCCACTGAGCCTCTGAAGCACCTTGTCACACAAGCCTGCAGACCTAGGGGCTCTCTTCCCGCTGACCACAGACCACGTCTTTCCCTGGTTGGTCATTTGGGAACCCAAGGTCAAGGTTTCTGTTCCTTGGCTCCCCTGGGATGGTGGTGGAAGAAGGGGCAATTATTGAGCCTGAAAAGCTTCTGAACACTGTCTCCCTAGGTCCAGGAGGTTCCCTTCCTCCACTGTGGCCTGGAAGCCCCCTCCAGGCTGTGAGCTGGGGCACCTGCAGGTCCCACCTCATTTGCTTTCCTCCCTCAGAGATCCCTGTTCTACGACGCTTGTTGTCTCGTGTTTGGAAATTGCTGTTTCCCATGTTTGATGTATGTTTAGTGGTGTAAGGCAGGAGAATAAGGGCTTATCCCACCATGGGCAAAGTCTAGCTGTTTACAGTCTACTGGAGAGGGAGAGCAGATACATACTTATTGAAATACAAAGTGCTGTCTTATCTTTAGAGCGGCAAGGGCAAATGCCATGATTGCTCACCTCTACCCGTGTGGTCCAAGCTTTTATCCCCGAGAAGGTAGCATTCTCTACCACACCAACCACAGAGTATTGACCCCCAAATCTAGCCCTCCAGCCCAGATCTCTCTCCTGGATCCCGCCCCATTGTGCACCCAGTGGTGTGGAGCTCATCTCCACTTGGATGTATCGCCAGCCCCTCAAACTCTACGCATCCCAACCTGAAGGCACCCTTCGTCTTCCCAAGCCCTGCGTCTTCAGACTCTCCTCCTCCACTGTTAGCTAGTGGTCTTGGGAGATTCGGCTCCTTGTCACTCCCATCAGGAAACTTTCCCTAACTTCTCCCAGCTTTCCCCACCATTAGTGCCTCAGCCCTGCCTGCACTGGATCATCCAGCCACCTTCTCTGCTGTACCCGGCTGTGTGCTCCTGGGCCACAGTCCCTCGGGATGCTACGAGCCCCCTGAGGGCAGGACAACGTGTGCCTTTGATGTATATTCATGGTTATTCTAGCTCTTAGTTCATAGCAGAGGTTCCGTAAATGTTCCTTAAGTAAGTGGTTCTCCCAAAGTGGTGATTGACAGATAGTGGTTGGAGATCAGATGACCCAGTTGTATGGAAATGCAGAAGATGAACCTGAAAACATTCATGCGATCCATCTTCTAAACCAGGGGCCAGGAAACTTTTTCTTGAAGTGACAAAGAGTAAATGTTTTAGGCTTTAGACTCTTTAGCTCTGCTTTTGTAGCCCAAAGGTAGGCACAGACCACACACGCATACACACGCACACACACACGCACACGCACACACACAGTCATGCTGTGTTCCAATAACTACAGGAATAAGGTGGGGGCTGGATTTGGCCCGCAGGCCACAGTTGGCCTTCCACTGCCCTAAACCAAGCCCTAGTGGGCTTGACCCAGCACCCCAGGCACCATGCCTGCTGCTTACGCCCACTCTGCCTGCCCCCTGAAAACCCGCTTCTTGCCCCCGGCTCCCACACGCTTACTTCTGTGAGCCTAACCACCAGCCGGAGGGTGAGGATTCTGAGCATTCCTCTTCCTGGGGGCGCAGGGTAAGAGTGAGGAGACAGAGGGGGAAGAGGGCCAAGCACCCTGGGGAAATAGTAGGAAGATTTTCATCAGGTGTGGCTCGTCCTTCTGTGACATCTGGTCCTAACAGAAACACTCACCGTGTGCCTGTGTGTTTGTGTGTGAGCACGTGTGTGTGTGCGTGTTTGTGTGTGCGCGCGCACATGCTCAAAAAAGTTGTTTAACCTCCCTGGGTCTCATTTGTGCACCTGCTAAGGGTTTATTCTTGCTCCCTAAGCAGTGTGTTTTCATGTTGTCTTTTGTTGTTCTATTTTATGGCACATTCTTCCCAACACTATACTCTTACCATGCTCCTGGGTGTCAGGGGCGGATGCCAAGCACTGCACAGAGGGGTGGTGGGGGGATGGCAAAGACCCCCTTGACTCGCAGAACTGTGGGGATAGGAAGTGAGACATTATTTGGAAATATGCTCTGAAAATAAATAAAATCAGGAGAGTCTAGTCCAACTCAGAAGTGCAAATGTCAGAAGAGGGCAGGGGCTTGCAGCTGACTGGGGGCGATGCGGGGGCTGGGGGACGCCAGGTCCCACCCCCTCTGTCCACAGCACCAGTGTTCATTCCCTCATTTTTAAAGGAGGACAATACCCCAGTCCTGGCCCTTCAGCCTTGCCAGGGCTCGAGGTTTGTGGCTCTGAATGCATTTTGTGAACAGCTCAGGGTTGGACACGTGTGAGGAATTAGAGAATTATTTCTCCAGATTCTGGACCCAGAAGCTAGGCCTGAGACATGAAATCATGCTTCATGTCTTGTGTGGAGGAGGGTGGAAAAAGGGGGCAAGGCTGGAGCAAAGGTGGACAATGAAGAAAAGACTTGGGCTGAGATCTTTGTCGTAAGACGGAGACCCTTCCAGAGGGTTCTGGTTGCCCTGGGTGGGTGGGTGGGTGCTCTCATCTCCTCCCTGGCCTCCTTGGCTTCCCTCTGCTCTCGCCATTGTTCTGGAGACACACGCGCGCGCGCACACACACACGCACACACACACGCGGCTCCTTTCAGGATGCTGCCTCCCCTCCCCCTTGGAAGGTAGGGACCAGGTCCTCAGCGAGGGGCACTAGGGGCTTGCGTGCTGGAGAGGCTGGGAGGGGCTGCCACCCTGTGCCAAGCATGTGGTGGAATTGAGTTCATTTTTAAAGTCAAAACCCCTCATGGGGCTCCCCCCAGCCCCTCTATTATCCTTAGGCCATTTGGTAGTTGTTGCTATGGAGACCACAAGCAAAATGGCATGCAAATCAACACAAGCAATCACAAGCAGAAAGGGCAGGGGGAAGACTGGAGGGCGGTGGTGGGGTGCGGGGGGAGGGGAGGAGGGCAGGGAAATGCTTCCACCTGCAGTGCTCGTTAGAGCCCTGGGTGCAGAAAAGGCTGGGAGAGTCTGGGCAGGGGTCAAGGGGGTTCCCGTCCGAACTCTAACAGGAGGAGTGGGACGCTGAGAATACAAAGCCCCTGCTGCAGGTGGCAATCAGCCCGGGGAAACGCACAGAGGGGCAAGTTACCCCCATCCAGCATTGACAGGGGCTGAGAGGGGTGCAGGGGGTATAGAGCATACAGCCGGCAGCTGGCTTTTGGGGAAGGCCCCCACACTGGGCAAAGGCTTGGCTGGGCTAGCTTGCAGGCACTTTGGGATGAGCCGTGAAGCTCAGCCATCCCAACCCAGGTCCTAGGGGCTTGGCCAGGCCCCTCCACTCCCTCCCCTTGGAAACCGTCTGCCTCTTCTGCGTAGGTCTGGCTATGCAAAGAGGCAACCGAAAAGCTTAAATTTTATGAGGAAAACCCACAGCCCCCAAGGATAGAAATACAAGAAACAGAGGCTTCTTGATGGAAATAAGGACTGACTCCATGGGACGGAGAATTTGGTTTTTTTTTTCCTTTAGTCCTAGAGGCTTTAGTCAAGGCTGATCAAACACAGCAACTGTGCCCCAGAGGCTCCAATGCAGTGCTCCAGGATGGCCAGCTCAGAGGTGGAGGAAAGAAAAGGTAAGCCCCAGCCCATTCCCTTTTGCATTCCCAATAGGGAATGGCCCTGGCGTTCTTGGAGACACTGTGTGACGCAGAGATTAGCACTTAGCGGGAGGGCTGCTATCTGAACTTGAACCTGAGTTGCCAAGTTTTCTAAATAGAACACATGGTCTGCAGGAGTTGTGGGAACCGGGGGCTGGAAAGGGCCTGCCCATCCCCCATCCCCTCCCCACCCGGAATCCTACGTCTCATCAGGTTCTGCACTCAGACACCTCTTTGCTTGCTCAAGCTTTTTATCTGAGCTTGCTAAAAGGACGTGGGGGGAGCCTGGCGCCGGCCTCCATGCTCACGCTGCCCAGGGGACCCAGCGTCCCTCTGGGGCCTTATCTCCCCACCCAGTAAGTGGAGTACTCAGGGCAGGGTGAGGCCGCCTCCCTCCACAGAGGACAAAGGGACCGGCTCTCCTTGGCCGCCGAGACGGGGGGGGGGGGGGGGGGGGGGCGTGTCCTCGCTCAGCCAATCAGACCATGTCCTGGGACTTTGGCTCCCGGCAGACAGGAATTGGGCGGAGCTGCCTGGTGTGAGGTCACAGCTGCAGGCCCTGCTGCCCACGCCCCCAATTGCGTGGGCACCCCTCCCCCACCACAGCCTCCCAATAAATCTCTCCTGTTTCCAGTGACCAGTGACCGGTGGAGCTTTCTCTATCTGCCCCCAAATCCTCACAGGCATGACCATCTCTTGCCTGCCTCCCGTTTCCTCCCGAAGAGCCAGAGCGTCCTGGGATGGGAGGCTCCCTGTGACACCAGCTGTGCTCCCCAGTGTGACATGTCGCCCTGGGCACCTGGATTGCCTCCCCTCTGGAGGTGCAGAGAGAGTGCCAGAAGGACAGGGGCAGGTGAGGGGAGTGAGGGGAAACCCCGGCTTCTCCAGGGGTCTGGGGCCACACGGGGCTGCCACCATCAGGCTCAGCAAGCTGTCTTCCTGATGCTGTGAGGCTCCAGAGAGGGAGCGCCTCACTCCTCGAAGTCTCTTGAGCAGAAAGGGTCTCCATGTATCACTGAGAGGCTTCCCCTTGCCCTGGGCCACCCAGGAGCTGCCCCACTCGGCTTACAATGGGCAGGTCCCACCTACACATACTCCTGCAAGTGTCTGGAGAAGGTGGGGGGCCAGCTGGAAAGGGTCGAGCTCATCGCAGGAAGGCAGGGGGATAGTCACTGTGATCTTTGTCCCCATGAGGACAAGGGAGGTGGGGAGAAGGAATTTCCTCCCTCTCAAGCCACAAAAGGTCTTAGAGAACACCTTTGCTCCTAATGGCTTTTAAAACCAGTGCTGGGCAAAGCCCCTTCATCCCCTTGCAAAGTTCAGCTTCCCCGTATGCTCCCCACACCCTGCCAGCCGTGTCTCATTGATCTTGGGAATGTCCCTTCCTGCTTCTCTTTCTACCATCTTTTCTCTACAAATACGCACATGTCTGCATCCTACCCTAAGAAATCCTGACCAGCCCTGTACCTGGCCCATGACTCCTTCTCTCTTTTCTTTCCTAGGTTCATGAAACAGAGCAGCTAATTGCATCAGGCCCCCCTAGACCACACAATCAGCTAAACGAAAGCCAATCACAGACTCTGGAACCTGGAGCTTTGACCGTCCTGGCTCGGGAGCGGCAAGTTCGCAGGGCAGGTCGGGTCAAGAGTGCGCAAGGCAGCTCCTGCCAGGCGAGAGGTGAAGGTGACCTTGCTCTTGGTGAAGGCTCCAGGAAGCCTTGGGAACCCTGGCTGCTCAGCCAGGCCCACAGGGAAGGCCTGTAACTGGGAAGACGGGGAGCCCGATGGAAGGGTAGGACTGTCCCTTCAACAACGTAGGTGACCTGTGACCCCGTGCTCCGGACTCAGGTGTATGAGACGCTGACCCTGCGGCAGGCAGCTTTGTCAGGGTTGCTCGGAACAGGCCCAGAGCTCGATGGGTCCCCTTCCTTTCGGGCCCTCCAGCACGGAGTCCCCCTGGCTAAGCTGGCTCCCGTGAGGGTCATCAAAGGAGGCGGCGGAGTAGGGAATGGCCACGAAGGCATTTGGCCCATCTGGAGGGGAGTTCTCACTGGGGCGGGGGAGGGGGGCTGTGCGGTGCAGTGGTTAGAACTCGCCCTGGGACCCAAAGCAGCGTCCTGGCCGTGCGACTCAGGACAAGCGATTCAAACTCCCCAAACCCCAGATTTGCCAGACTGACTGTTCACGAGCAGGGGTTGGGATTCACTCTGCTGCCAGCTTCTTGGGCATCTGGGTCCCCCCTCCAAGGGGGGCTGGGGCTCCCCAACACTGCCCCGTGGGCCAACTGACTCATGGATCCTGGCAGTGGCCCCAAGACTAATCGCTCCAGGGCAGACATCAGAGCCGGAGAGCTGAGCCAGCGACCCGGCCGCAACTGTAGAAGGCTCCTTGTTGATAAAGACGGGGCCCGGATTCTCGCGGGGCATGCTGTGTTCTTTTCCAAAGGAGGAGGGCTCACCTCGCTCGCCACTGGAGTTCTCAGGGGACAGGAGCACAAAGACGCCTTCTGCCCACGGTATTGCTTGCTTGGCAGGGGACCCGCAGCCGGGACCGCATGTGCCAAAGGCAGTAGAGGCAGTGGCGTTTGACAAGTCAGAACAGTGCTGTTTCCAAATTAAATCCCCCAGGCTGGACGCCGACGTGCCCTCGTGGGGGGATGGAGGGTGGCCAGCTCTGATACTTGCAAAATCTGAACAGCACGCAGAGCCCCAGGAAATGCGGTCAGACGGCCACAGTGGTTCCTGCGTCTCTCTTCCTCCCCTCCTTCTTCACAGTCGTCCTTCTATGCTCTAGTCTATGAGAAGAGGGACCTCTATGCGTGTATAACTGGTATTAGTGTTGTTTTTTGTAACTGAGGACACTGAGGTTTGGGGGCTTCATTGAACTCAACACACACTTACTGAGCACCGATCTATGGCGGACCCCGTGTGCTATTGGGAGCGCTGGGTGTGTGACCCACGTGAGCCTGCAGCAGTGCCCGGCGTGGATGAGGATGTACCTTGCCCAGGGCTACATGTTTGTTAAAGGAGGGTTTGTCTTCAAACGCGGAATGATCCAGAGTCTTTCCTGATGTTGCTTTTTCCCTAATGACTAACACATATTGAATTTACAGCTTGATGTAAAGTTTACCTCTTTGCATGGATTGTCTTCTGGAATCTTTACACCGCCTCCGATGAGGGAGTCAGGAGGGAACAGAATGGGCGGGAGGACCCACGGTTAGTGAATGGGGCTGCAGGATGGGCCTCAAACCTGGGGCTGGCCCTTCTCCTGCTCCTGGGCCAGTGTTCCCCATCATTATTGTCCTTAACTCCCTCAGCCTCCCCTGCGAGGACTCCATATTTTGAAATATGTTGCCAACAAAACTGAATGCATTAAGTAAGTGTGAATGTGTTTCCCCATTTTTATTAATCAAAGACATATGTACCTGCCAATCACAGCTCCTGCTCAGCATCCAGCCCCCGGGGAAGAGGCTTGAGAGCTTTGACTTAGTGGAAGGGGTTTTCCTCCGTTTACTACCCACTCCGGGATTTTGTGCACCCACTTCGTGCCCTGTTCAAGGTGCTTGAGATATGTCGGTGAACAAAACAAAGATTCCCAGAGTTTATGTTCCAGTAGTGGGCAGATGGAATGAACAACAAACACAACAAATGTGCACATTATGCATGGTGTGTGGGAAACATGAATGCTGTGGAGACCTAGTGCACAAGGTAAGGGGGGTCGGAAGAGGGAGGGGGCAAGTTCAGTATAAAATAGAGATTCAGGACAGAACTGCAAAGACTATGATTTTCAGTGGGGATTTTCTTTCTTTTTTTTTTTTTTTTAAGATTTTATTTATTTATTTGACAGAGACACAGCGAGAGAGGGAACACAAGCAGGGGGGGTGGGAGAGGGAGAAGCAGCAGGCTTCCCGCCGAGCAGGAAGCCCGATGTGGGGCTCAATCCCAGGACCCCGGGATCATGACCTGAGCCGAAGGCAGACGCTTCACCAACTGAGCCACCCAGGCGCCCCTACTCCTGTGAGTTTTCAATTTCTGTATCTACAAAGTGCAGATTGTAATGGTACCCATTCCATAGAGTCTCGAGGAGTAAAAGAGATAATGTGTGTGAGACCCTCCACAGTGCTTGGCACAAGAGAGCCCGTTAAATAAACTGCTCGTAGTAATCATTATGATGCTATCGACAGCAATGACAATAAATGACCACAGCCCCTTGTCGGGGGGACAGCGTGGGGGTCATTCATCAGGGGAGTCCTGGCCAGGTCCAATTAAATGAAGTCCCCGAGGTCCACGGATCCAGTCAGAGATTGAGTCTGTGGTCCCAGAATGGATATCAGAATGGACACAGTTGGTGGTTGGCGGGGGTGTTGTTTCTGGCCCCGGGGGGAGGGCCGTCATGGAAGAGCCCACCCAGCAGAGGCCCCTCCCCGTCCCTGCCCCACACAGTGGGTGCAAACCAGTAGCTCCTCCCACGAAGGACTAACTGCTACGAGCAAGTGAGTTTCCCAAACACTTTGCTGCAAATTAGAAATTAGTCCCAGGATCCTTCTGGAATTCTCTCTTCTATTTTTCAATACCGGGACAATGTTTTTTCCCAGAAATACATATATCTGCTTTGAACAGCTGGTGGCTCTCCAGCCTGGGTGGGGAGCTCTTTTTTCTTTAGTACTTTTTGGAAGCAGCTCACGAGAGAGGCAAACCCTCCATGGCCTCTCGTTCAAGCACATTCTTGAGGGAAGCGAGCTAACGATCCCAAACAGGGTGGTTTTCATCAGGCCCTTACCTGTTATAGCCCTGTGTGTTTTCGTCCGTTGCCCTCGGAGTTGCGGGGTTTCCGGGGGCGTTAACCGCCGCCCCACTGGGAGTCCTTGGCAGCAACAACCCAGACCCAGCTGCTCTCCAAGGAAGGGCTGGGGGCGGAGCCACTCTGGGACTCAGTGTCCAAGCGACACCTGGACCCAGAGATAGGGCAGAGATGGGGGAGAGCTTGCACAGGCCAGCAAGTAGCCAGACTTACGGCTTGTTCATGCAGTCTGTGCAGAGCATGGGTTAATAGTCACAAAGCCCTGCGTTCGAATCCCAGCCCAGCCCCTTGCTGGCCCTGCAGCTCGGGAAGGTCCCTCACCTTACGCTCTGTGATCCCATCCGTGAGATGGGATGGTAATCTCTCCAGCTCAGGACTGCCGTGAGGATCAGCAGGGAGAGGTGGAAAGGCAGAGCGAGCCCGGCAGCGCCCCTCCCTCTCTGCTCCGGACCCGCCCCCTCCATTCCTAGACTCCCCGTCCTAGAGCTAGAACGCATGGCATTGACCCAGACCCACTCACCGCTTGAGGAGACCAAAGTTCAGAGAAGGAGACAGACTCCTTCAGGACACACAGTGATGGGGCTGTACTGTCCAGTTGGGACCCCTTTCACTCAGACTCCATGCTTTGGAAAATAGCAAATTGGATGAATTATTTATTAGTTGTGAATTTTTATATCAGATCCCGGGGTGACCATGTCACTCCCGTGCCTGACATCCTTCCCCAGCTCCCCACTGTCCCCGATAAATTCCTCACTTTATGGGAAGTGCCATGGGCCCCACCTGCTGTTATTCACGGGTGTACCTGTGTCCCTTGCTGTCTCTGAGATCCTGGAAGGCAGGGACCATGGCCGGGACTCATCCACATGTCCTCCTTCCCAGGACAGGACCTGGAACACAGCAGGGGCTCAAGAACGTTCGGACGTCCATCAGAACGCGAGTCATAAGATGATAATGATGTCCAAGGCGTGAAAACTGACAGCTCATTTAACTCGTGAACACTGATCGAAGGTAATTTCTGGTTTAAAACATATATTGTGATTATATATGTTCTGTTATGGGCTGAATCATGTGCCACCTAAAATCCGTATGTTGAAGCCCCACCGCCCAGCACCTCGGGGTGTGACTGTATTTGCAGATGAGCCTCTGAAAAGGTGATGGAGTTGAACTGAGGTCAGCAGGGTGGGCCCTGCTCTGATCCGGCTGGTGTCCTTGTTAGAAGAAGAGATTAGGACACAGGCACTCACAGAGGGATGACCCGGTGAGGACTTGGGGAGAAGGCGCCAACCACAGCTGAGGAGAGAGACCCTGGAAGGAACCATCCCTGCGGACACCGGGATTCTGGCCTCTAGGACGGAGGCAGCCAATGTCTGCGTCGGAGCTGCTCAGTCTGTGGCACTTGGTTAAGGCAGCCCCGGGGCCCTGCTCCATATGCCCACGTAGAGAATCTATGCCCCTTGCCATCTTTGCAGAACCCAAGCATCCCCGGTGGGTGGCACCTGCTTCCTGGCACCCTGCCCTTACGTGGGGGTCCACAGACCCCCCAGGAAGCACGTGCGTAGGCTTCCCTGTGTCTGTCCTCATGGCATGGTCCTGCAGGGGAGGGGACATTAAGACCAGCGCAGAGGTAAATAAGAACCCAGGCCTGCAACCCAGGGAGAAGGCTATCAAAGGCATGCACTGTTGCCCCCCGCGAGGCTTCACTCATGTCCTTGGCACCCCATTTGATGGACCCAGGTCCCCAGCGAGAACAGATGAAAGTACCTCTTGTAGCTAATTACATTTATTTAAGGGCCCCAGAAAAGATGGGGAGACAGCGCTGGGGGCAGGTTGCATTAATAAGGCAGAGGAAGGGGCAGCCCGTGGATGTGGGTTCTTCCTTAGAGGCGCGGACTGTCAGCTCGGTCCTGCTTCTCCAGGCTGCACACAGGGATGAGGGGAGAGAGCCAGAGGGACTGGGGACCGAGGAGGCCGGAGATGGAGACGCAGGCCCCGAGAGGAAAGGGAAGGAAGGAGAGAGGGGAATGTCGTGCCCCAGAGACAGAGCTGTGGGGTCATTATGGGAGCAGGAGGAAAGAGGCTAGGAGAAGCTTGCTGGCCCCTTTCAGGAACCACTGGAAAATTCTGGAGGGAAAGTCACTGATCTAGATCAGTGGAGACCTCCATCCCAGGTGGGTTTCTGCATGAGGCCTGGTCAGATGGCTGAGGCCACAGCTGAGCCATCTCCCTCCCACCCCCCGTTTTTCCGGCTGAGCCATCTCCCCCCTACCCCCCGTTTTTCTGAGAGCCCTGTAGCACGTGAGAAGGGTCCCCTGAGCCCTGGTCTGGAGAAGCCCCAGGGAGGTCAGGCCTGGGCCTTCGAGGCCCCCCAGACCCGGCTTTGTTTCTTCCCTCTGGTGCTGCCAAGGATGGGGGGCAGGGGTGTGTGTGGAGGAAGTGGGGACCTCTTTTCTCTCTGCCAAGCACTCATTTTTGCTCTCAGACTTCTCTGCTACCCTTCTCCGTGAGGGGAGCTATGGCAGGGGAGTTAGGGAGAAGCCAACTGTGCCTTCTTTGGACAAAATCTCCCTGTCAACCTCAGCAGGCCACGACTCGAGGAACCCCCACCGCAGGGGATTTGGGGGGGCACTGACACGGCTCCATGAGGACAATGGTGATTCATTCTCCATTCTTCCATGAACCTCTAGCGGCCCCACCCCCCTGCCCTGGGCAGTGTCCCTTGATCTCCCACTGTGCCCTGCTCCTCTGCCCAGCTCTGGGCACCAGCAGCCTGAACCAGGTAGGGGTCACGGGACTTGTCCATCTCAGAAGGCAGGAACAAGGGAGTTGTCAAACACGGGGGACAAAGACCCTACCCACCCCCACCCCACCAACCCTCTGGCCCTTGGCATCTTGCCACACAGGTGCGCACGCAAACACGTGCACGTACGCACACACAGGTGCACACTCACGACCACACACATGCACACATACACGTGCCCCGTAAATAAAAAAAAGCAAAAAGCCAGTCGACCCTTTGTCATTCTGTCACACAGTGTTGCCAAAAGAGGTGCCTGTGGTTTGGACAAGCCCCACGCGCTGGGGATCGGAATTCTTCCTACTCAGCCAGACTGCAGCAAGAGGATCCCCAGGTCCACAGAGAGCACGTTTACTTATTTGTTCATTCAGTGCACACACCCCGGGAGCCGGCTGCTTGCCTGGTCCTGGGACGGGCCCAGGGGACACAGGGAGAAAGCCTCAGCCCTTACTCTCAGGACATCCCTGCAGACAGGCCCAGGGAAGGCCACACGCTAAGCTGGCCCTTAGCCCAGGGCTAAGGTCATTTTCCCCAACTTGCCTCATCATTAGAATACCTGGGGGATCTCACCCAAACTTCAGGCTCCCAGGCCCTGGCTCTGGGGTGGCTCAGCAGGTAGGGGTGGTAGTGGGGAGCCCAGAGTCCTGGAAGCAGGTCCCTACCCACTGGGACGAGGAACGAGATCTGGGAGCTGCCCTGCTAGCCTGCAGAGGTCCCAAGGGTGGAGGGGCCGAGAGCCGTCCTGGTGCCCCCCGCAGACTGGACCAAGGGGCCTCCAGGAGACACAGCCTCCCTCTGTGCCCGTGACCTGCAGGGAAGGTCAATTCACAAGCGCGCAGACTGCCCCCGGCAGCCCTCAGAAAAGTCAGTTGTGTGCCCGGTCCCGGCTCTGCGACGCCCAGCTCCTCGGTCCCCTGCTGATCTGCGGAAAGGCAGCTTTGATTCTGGCAAAGCAAAAGCAAACAACGAAAATAAAACACATCCCCCTGCCCCCGACGGACGGACGCGCCTCTCACAGATGGACCTATTGCTGTCTGCAGCCCCGGTGCCTCCCGTCCACCCCTCGCCCTTGGGCTGGAGGAAACTGCTCAAGGGTGGCCCTCCCTGTCACCCACAGATCCCCAGGAACCCCATTCCGAAGCAACAGAAGTCACAGGGACATCCTAGGTCTCTCGTGGGCCCTGCGTCAGTGGCTGGTGTGAGGTCCACCAAACACAGGTGCCGTGGTGCTGAGGGCGGCCGCCGGGAGGAGCCTTCTCCCCCTACACCGGCTACTCACAATAAATGCAGCTCCCTTTCTTTAGGGGGCAGTCAGGACGTGCCACGCATTGTCCCAAGGCTTTACGGAGACCATCTCATTGAAGACTAAGAAATGGATCAGTGTGTTAGGAACTCCGATTTTACCCCATTTACAGATGAGGACTCGAGGCACAGAGAAGTTAAGTAACTTGCCCAAAGTCACACAGCTTGTAAACAGTGGGACTTGGGCTCCAATCAGGTGGTTGGCTTGCAGACTCTGTGTTCTTCACCATGTGTCCTGTTCTCTGTCTAGCATCTGCCTCACAACTTCTCCTACAACTACCTGTGAGGATTTTACCTTGGATTTGGGTTTTCCAGTGCCACGAAACCATTCTTGGGAGAGTATATTAGCCTGGATCCCCACGGAGGAGAGGTGTTTAGGAACCAGGAGCTCAGGTCCAAAAGGGACCTTGAAACCAAGGACAGAGCAGGTGTGGCTTGGACCAGTGTCTGGGTGATGGGGGATGGGAAGATTGGGAGCTTTCTCCCCGCCAAAACTCGCCAATTCATGGTTTTGCCTGCTGCCTGAGTATTTTATTTTGCCTTTAAAATTACTTCTATTGCCTTTGGCTATAAGGGAAGTCAAACTATAAAGAAAGTTGCCAGGCGCCTGGGTGGCTCAGTCAGTGAAGCGTCTGCCTTCGGCTCAGGTCATGAGCCCAGGGTCCTGGGATCGAGCCCCGCATCGGGCTCCCTGCTCAGCGGGAAGCCTGCTTCTCCCTCTCCCTCTCTCCCTGCTTGTGCTCTCTCTCTCTCTCCTTCTCAAAAAAATAAATAAAATCTTAAAAAAAAAAGAAAGAAAGTTGCCTTCCGGTCAGCCCCACTCTCTCCCCTTTCCCTCAAATTCACCAGGGTCTATAGGTTTTGTGTGTTTTTTCCAGAAAGAAAGGCATCCATTTGCAGTTATGTATCTATTTCTATAAACCCCTCTTTCTGCACGAAGGGCTCCCTTCTAGGTGTTTTCTATTGCACACATTCTTCACACAGCTGAAATCACTCCACAAGGGCAATTGTATATCCTGCGTTTTTCACTTGACACTGGGATAAGCTTTCTCTTGAGAACACGCGCTTCGTACAGACTTCCCCGCCCTGTCCCAGAGCAGCAGAAAGAGGTGGATTTCAAACGCCAGCCGTCCAGCTGACGGAGGGATCATATGCATGGTTGTGTTTGCACAGGCTGATTTCCAGATCAATCCAGCCGATGTTTCTTGAGCGCCTACTGTGTACGGAGGTCTGCAAAGACGATTTCCTTGGCTTATTTCTGCAGCCTCTTTCTCGAAGGGAGGTGGTGGTGATACCGTGAATGACCTCACAGGCACTTGCGTTTCAGAGTGCACGTCTGGCTGGATACGGGATCGATCCAGGAGACAGCTCCTCTGAAATCCGGCAGCATCGATCCCAACACCTCCACCTCTGGTCATGGCTTCAGAGTCTAAAACCAATTTTCTCTTTGCTTCTGTGCAGGGTAGCCACTGAGAGCGGCAAAGAAGATGCCCGAACAGGCTTGGGGAGGTGGGAGAGCCTGGGAGTCAAGTGTCCCTCAGGCCATGTCAGGCAGTTGGGGTCAGGCCAGGTGGGGGAAAGGCTGGGAGGACAGACAGGAAGGACAAGGCTCCGTCCTTCTCTGAAGCTGCCCCAGCCTCGGGCCCAGGGTAGTGGGCACCAGGGCTGGGCTGCAGAGCTAGGCTCCTGGACCCAAAGTCAGAGAGCAGCACCCCACGCGGTGGGTGTCCCCAAGGCCACCTGGCTTCCAGGGCAAACTGGAGGGAACATCTGGTGATTCATCTGAGTCCACGCATGTGGGGAGCTGAGCATAAGAAGCTACCCCCAGACCTGGGCCGGTGATCCTCTTCCCAGAGGAGGGCTTTCAAGGTTGTGTAAACTTGCTAAGCCTCAGCTTCCTCATCCGTGAAATGGGACAGCAGTACCTCCTTCCTTGTTGGGTCAAAGTGCATTCATTCTCAACAAATGGTGACAAATATAATTATCATGCCATTCCTCCGGTCCTAAACTGATTGCATTGGTTTCCCAGGCTGCCATATGCATTACCACAAACTGGGGGGCTTAAAATGACAGCAGTTTATTCTTGTACAGTTCTGGAGGTCAGAATCTGAGATCAGGGTGTCAGCAAAGCCATGCTCCCTCTGAAGGCTCTAGGGGAGGATCTTTCCAGCCTCATCCCGTTCCTGCTGCCTTGGAATGTTCTTGGCTCATGGCTCCCTCCAGGCTAGGCCTCGCATGGTCTTCTTCCCTGTGTCTCTGAGCCTCAAAACACCCTCTGCCTTTCCCTTGTCAGGACACTCGTCACTGGATTAAGGATGAATCAAGAAGGAGGGGTAAGGATGACTCTAAGCCTTTCGCCTGGGAATGGAAGAACAGAGGTGGGAGCAGTTTAAAAGAGGAAGAGGCAAAGTTTACCTTGACTTTGAGGTCCCATCCATGTGGACACGTTGAGTGGGCAGGTGGATATGAGTCTGGAATTTGGGGGAGAAATAAAAACCTCACTAAGTGGAAGCATCCTGGACTCAACCTTAGAGAAAAGGGGGTTTCAGAAAAAACTTGACTCTGTCCCAGACCCGCAGGGAAAAGCAGGCAGATTGCCAGTCAGCCATGCCCCTAAACTTCTCAAGGCCTTTTCCCAAAGGCTGTGGCCAAGGACCCTCTGGGAGAAGGACGTTGGCCACCTGAGGCAGAGGAGAGGTGGGGTGACCTGCAGAGCTCCCACAGCGCATCCACCAGCTGGCCCACTGTGCATGCCCTTCCAAGCTCCTTCCCTTCCCCTGCCCTTCCCGGTACTCCTCCCAAAGTCTCCCGCTCATCCTGCTCGCCCACCAGCCGCACTGCTCCCGGGCTTGTTTCCAGGGCTGCTCCCAGCTGCCCACAGCGTGTCCTGTGCAGCAGACCCTTCTAATCCACCTCCGGCCCGACACTAGCCCGGTGCCTACACGCACTCAGTCTGCATTTGTGGAAACGAGCACGCACGCATTTCTGGAGGCCACTCACCAGGAGTGAGCAGAGACAGGCAAAGAATCACGGGGACCCCAAAGGCTCCGGCTGACAGTGGAAGGGCTGATATTCACCAGGAATGTGACAGATGCACGGGCTGAACCAGGAGCTGTCTGACCTCTCGGCCACAATTAGCGGCAGCTCCGCTCCCCCAGGGAGGCCGCTAAGCACCAGCTCGCCTTCTCGCCTTCTGCCACCTGCACCTTCACCAGGAGGAATAGCAGCCCAGTGCCCCTGGACTGCAGCAGGAATGATGATGCTTTGGAACGGGGTTGTTTGTTTATGTCACGGACCACTGATTATTGTCATGTCCGAAACCCAGGGAGCCTTCAGCTCCGGGGAAGGCAAGGCCTCTCAGACATCGGGAAGTCTCCTGATGGGCATGCTAAACTGGAGAGGTCATTCTGGGGTTCCATCCCAAACACACACACACACCTGGGGGGCTGTGCAGAGAGAGGCAGGCTGACCCTAGGGGGATCATGGCAGCCAGTGGCAGCCAGCGCCTCCCCTTGGTGACAGCATGCCCCACCCCATTCGGTAAGCTCTGGTGCAGCAGATGTGGCCACTTCAATTACATGGCGGGCGGGCTGCCTGGGCACTCCAGCTCATCAGCCCCGGGGGAGCCGAGGCCCCGAGGTTTGCAGTGAGGTGTGGAGAATGGAGAGGAGGAGGCTGTGTTAATGACAGCAACCCACGCTCCCCGAGCAGCGCCAGCCGACTCGATCGTTCTTTAATTATCTGGAATTAGAGTGCCGTCCTCACCCTCTTTATGTTCTGGTGGAGGAAATCGGGGCATCCATTAATTACCTGATCCATATGTAAAGTGTCACACATAATTTTTCCAGAGCCAAAGGGTTCATGCTCCAAGACCTGCATCATCTTTGATAATGACGTGAAGTGAAGGGGAAGAGGACCGCAAGCCTGGGTCCTGCCGGGACTGGGTGACGGCCGAGCAGAGGGCTTCACCCAGGATCCCTGAGCACCAGACCCCGTGGGCTCCTCGACGGCAGAGAAGGAGCGAGGAGTCCAGACACAGAATTCAGTGTTTGCTAAAGGACCGCTTTCCATCTATCAGAGTCTGTAAGTAGAGAAATGACTGAAAACAGACCATGAAACAAGTTTAAGCTGCAGCACGAGGGATGTAGCTTGGATGAGAAGAAGGATTTTCCAACAGGAGGGGGAATTCAGGTGCACTCGGTCTCCCCAGTGGGTGTTTCATGACCAGGCTGGGGAGAAATTCCCTTTTGGGAATCACCGCTACAGCAGCGAGAGGACCAGATAATACGAGGTCACAGCCTCAGCCCTAGCTTTCGACACACGTTCTGGGGGCACTAGGGGTGGGGGGAGTAGAGGAGGAGAGAGAGAAAGAGGGAGAGACAGAGACAGAGAGACGGAGAGACAGACAGAGAGAGGGAGACGCAGGGACCTGTTTGGGGCTGCACCTTCCCTTTTGTCAACTAGAAACATCTTAGCCTTGGACCAGGTCTCCAGGGGCCCAGCCACACTCCCCGGGTGGCCTCTCGGACTATTGATGGCTTCCCATCTGTAGGAAAAAGCACAGGTGTGTCTTCCCTCTGGTTAAGGCCCCTGCCCCAACCCCAGGCAGGTTTCCTTCTGGCCAAAGGGGGCCGAGGAGGTGGGTGATGAGGGCATGACAAGGGTGGGGTGGGGGACAAGGCCCCTGCAGCCTCCAGAGCCGCCCCCCTCACTTCACCCCACTCCTCCTCCTATCCTTAAGCCTCACTTTACCGAAGAGAAGGCTGAGGCCCAGGGCCACACCTTGAGTAGGGGGCCACGCTGACCCGCCTGCACCAACTCCAGCCTGGGCTGGCCAAGGCCACGTGACCACCCACCAAAAAGCACCGGGCGTCCCTCGTGCTCACGGGAGGGTTGCCGGTGTCCTGGTCTCTGGAGCTGGGCCCTCATGTGGAGACTGTCCTCCAGGGCCCTCCGCCCCCGCCCCGGCTGGAGTCTTAGCCCATTTACAGACAGAATCCCTGGGCTGGGCACGTCCGCAGCTGAGCGGAGGTCAAGGAGAAACTGCTGCCCCTTCCCACCCAAGGCCTCCCAGCTCCTCCTGCCACCGCGAGATGAGCCGGACCGCAAGGACCGCGGCCTGTGGAGGCGTCTGGGGCCTGGACTCAGGAGCCCACTGCACCGTGGAGCCGAGCACCCTGCCTCCTCCAGGACTGGTCCTTGGCCTGGTGCTGCGCTGGGGGCAGCATGTGTCCTGAGCACCTGCTAAGACACAGACGCTGGTCCCCCCTTCCAGGGTTTTTGGTAATTTCAGGGTGGGGGTCCGAGCCGCCCCGACGCACAGCCAGGTTTGGTAACCTCTGCCTCTGAGTTCCTGGAGGACAAGGATGATCCCTCTTCTGCGCTGTGCCTCCCCCACCCCCTGACGCTGGGATGCCCCCTCGAAACACCAGAACCCACTTTCCTGCGTGGCCTCCTTCCCCTCCAGCGTGACTCAGAAACTGTTGTCTTCTCTCTGCTTCCCTGGTCTCGGGAGGGTGAGCTGGCCTGTGGCTGGAGCAGCTCATGTGAAATGAGGGAAATCTTTCTAGTGGAAACATGCTGTGGACGGCCGGCCACCCTGGGGCAGGTGACGGGGGCCCCTGTTTGGCTCCAGGACGGAGCTGCTCTTGTTGCTTGCCACCCCCAATCCCCCCCACCCCACCCCGGGCTCTAAAGCCCTATAGAGTTGCCAGACAGCTGACCCAGGCTTCTGGCACATTCCAGGAAGAAGCGAAATCATTCTGCCTGGATGTGTTGTGAGCACCACCTGGTCGATCCCACCCCAACCCATTAGTTGGATCTGGAACTTGCACAGCTCAGGAGAGGGGGCATGTTAAGAAGAGTGCAATTACGAAGGACGAGAAGCCAGTGTGCCCTGAGAGAATGCAGGTGTCCTATTCGGCCCCGGGAAGCTGGGCTGGTTGGCATCAGTCCGGCCCGACCTGGGACCCACCACGGGCTCGCACCGCTCTCGGCTCCGGCTCTGTTCGGCAGCCAGGCGGCCCAGCCAGCCTCCTCCCCCTGCGCCCACAGTCACCCCTGTATGCCACCGCTCAGAGGACCCACACTTCCCGGGATCAGACGCTGGCGTGAGGCACACCGCCCTTTTCTTGGAGGCCTGACGGAAGGACCCCACAGCTCTCTGCTCTGTTCTGGACCCTGGTCCTTGGAGACGCCCCAGGCTGCACACCCCCCCCATGGGCCACACTTCCTTGAGGGGGTGCCCAGGCTTTCCGGCAGCCCCGGACACCCAGCCTGGGGGCGCTGGCAGCCCCCCACCTCCTTCCCCCTGCCCCTGGCCCCGTGGGCCCAGCGCTCCCTGATACACCTGCTCTGGGCTGAGGCTGGACCTCCCTCTGGAGGGAGGGAGCGGCTCCCGTTTGTCCCCGCCCCTCACTGGCGCACGCTCTCTCTCTCTCTCTCTCTCTCCTTCCCCAGCCTCTCCCTCCTCCTCCCCTGCGTTTTCCCCTCCATTACATCTCCCTTACATCTCCTGGAATAAAAAACAATTCTCTTGTGTCACCTAATTCCCCCCTCCCGACAGTTTAAGGCCATGATATTAAATAATGATAATCACAAGCAGCTCTTTGTTCCGTCTTCAACCACCGCCTGTTCGCTTTAAAGCTCTCAAGCCCAAGGTCACAGGCCCCTCCACTCGGCTTAGATAAATCTTTCCCATCGCTGAATTCTGACAAATCCCCGCGTCTGCCGGCCCTTTGTTGTATATTCTTTGTTTGAAATACGGCATGCCGTGCGGATGCGTGCCGCCTCTCCACCTTTGCATATTAAATCGGGGCCGCTTCCCGGGGTAGGGAAGGGAAGGGAAGGCTGGGCCTCCTCCCGGCCCCAGCCCTCCCCTCCCCTCCCCCGCCCCTCCCCACCATTGCTCAGCCAACCCTGAGGCTCCCACGGTGGCGGCACCTCAGTCCTTTGTTCTCTGCTGCCTGCTGGTCCTTATCACCTTCCCGAAGAGCGCTTGTCTCTGCTCCTGAATCATTTATTCTTAATAACTTGATTAAATCAGGAGGTGTCATCACGGTCCCCCCGCCGCCCAAGCAGGGGCGAGAGGGTAAATGGGGATGGTGGAAGGCTCCAGAAGGGGAGGCTGAGCAGGGAGGTGGGGTGGGGGGCTCTCCTCCCCTCTGCTCTATCGACCCGGCTGGGCCCATTCCTGCTCAGCACACACCGGGTGCCCCCATCCACCCTCGGGGTCTGTTTTCATTCCCCTCTCCTGCTGTGGTGGGTCGGATAGTGTCTCCCCCACAAAAATTCACGTCCACCCAGAACCTGAGAGTGTGACCTTCTGTAGAATAAAGGTCTTTGCAGATGGCATTAAGGTAAGTGGACCCCAAATCCCATGAGAGTACCTTGTGAGAGACAGGTGGGGAGGCCATGGGGAGGTGGAGGCAGAGGTCAGGTGACGGGGCCACAAGCCAAGGAGCATCGGGGACTGCAGGAGACCCACAGAAGCTGGGAGATATGGAACATTCTCCCTCAGGGCCTCCACAGGGAGCCAACCCGGCTTCTGCCCTCCGGAACTCTGAGAGAACACATTTGTGTTGTTTCAAACCTCCCATTGGGGGTACTTTGTCTTGGTGGCCCCAGGACACTAACTTAACCTCTTCCCTTCCCTTCAGGGAGGAGACCCTTCTGCAGACAAGACCAGGAGGGGCACCAACCCAGGTGTGAATGCTGGGACCTTGGGCATGAAGTGCTCAGGTCCAGGAACGGGGGTCCTCCGCCACCCCAGATTCCCAGGCAGAGAAAGGACAGAAGCTCACAGAGAGCTTCAGCCTCCTCTCCCCTCCTCCTTCGCAGGAGAGTGGCCAGGCGGTGGAGGGGCCACGTCTCCCGGGGTGACCACCTGGTGGGCTCTCTGGCCCTCCCCGCCTCTGCACTTAGGACCTGAAACATGCTCTGAGGTGGCAGAAAACGGCTCTTTCCTCCCGGTGTTTGGACCTTTGTCCCAATGCAGCCGGAGTAGGACTCATGGGTCACTCGTGTCATGGCCTTAAATGGGCACACCACCGACCAGCCGGCATTTGGCCTCCTCCCAGGGTTCCCTTCAGACCAGGGGGCTGCAGGAGCCCCACCCAGCACCCCAGCACCCCAGCATGGGGCAGGGCCTCTGAGCACCGAACAAGTGCTGAACCATGCTCAGGTAGGCTGAGGGCCCGGCGAGGACAAGTGTCTCGTCGAGGGGTGGAAGGGAGAGTGCGTGGGGATGAGCAGTAGCAGCTGCTATTTTGAGACCCCAGGAAAGGGTCGTTTTAAACCCCCCAGGGGGCCCGATGCCAGGATGGAACTTGATGTGGCAGGGCTGTGTTGGGGGAACTGCCTGCAGAGGGTAAGCAGAAGGATCAGGCGGGGACCCCGGGGAAAGAGAAGGCAGAAGGAAGGAGGGCTGTGGGAGGAGAGCCCCAGACTACCATGCAGTTGGAGGGGCCAGGGCTGGCTGCGGGGGTGCCCAGAGCAGGGACAGGCGTTAGGAGGGCAGGCTGGGGTGTCCCGCCATGCCTGTGCTCAGACGTCTGGGAGGGCGGGCGGGAACCAGGGAGAGAGGGGAGGCTGCGGGGCGCCCTCTCTGCTGGGCCGCGGGGCACCAGCATCCCGCCTGCCGCCGGCGGCCTGTGGCTCCAGGTTCTCGCATTCCCGCTCTTCTGTTTCTAAGCCTTTCCTCCTCCAGCCTCACTCAGTGTTTGAAGGTCTCCTCCTCACTCCCCTCAGTTTCATGTGTTTTCAGAGAAAGGCCAGCAAATGAGCAATGCTGTCGCCTGCATCTGAGCTCCACTGGGAAGGGAGCAGCTTGATCCTTTTGCTTTTTCCCTCAGAGGTGAGCCTAGTGGGGGTGCTTCCTCTGCTAACTGCCCTTCCAGGACTGGCCCCAGGCCATTGGCTCACAGCAGGGGTCGGTGGTGTCCCTGGGGTTGAGCCCCATATCCCCTTTCCTTCCTGTGCCCTCAAGGTCTCCCCAGGTCTGTTTCCCAAACCCTCGTCCTGCGCCTTGTCCACCTTGCTCCCCGTCTTCCCCAGAGAGCGGTGCACTCGGGTACCCCCCACCCCCGCCATCTCTAGTCCTAATCCCAGCAATTCTGCCTCCAGCTTTGCTCACCCTAATTGCATGCAGGTCCCAGTGCACCCACAGCACTCCACACCCCCAATCCAGGGGCCTCCTTGACCGCCATCACTCGGGCATTGCTGGCCTCCCCTCTCCTCTGCTCTGACTTCCCTCCACGGGCCCCTCGCCTGCTTCCCACCGCCCTGCCTCGCAGCGCTGAGCCCCAGCCCACTGTTCTCGGTGTGGACCAGGCCGAGGGACAGCAGTTTGGAAGAGGTGCTCCTTCACAGTTCCGGAATGATCCATGCACACTGTCGGTCCCCTGCAGCCCCAGCCCCCCTTCTCACCTCCTACTGGACACTTCCACCTGGATTATTCAACCAACACCTGCTAAGTGTCAGACCCACGCTGGCTGCTGTGACAGGTGCTAGGGACACCCAGCCGGAAACGGGCTGTAGGGTTCCTGCCTCTCAGGAACCTAGGAGCCTGGCAGAGAGGTCTCCACACTGCCTTCCCCTGCAGCCCAGCAGACTCAAAGTCAGCCTCACCTTCCCCAGCAAACCACAGCCCCCTCAGCTGGCTCCCCGGCAGCCACTGGGACCCCTGGACCCAAACCCTAAAGGCACTATTGACCCCTCCCTCAGCCTCGCCATGACCATGCACGGCTGCCCACCAGGCCCCAGCAGGCCTCTTCCATGACTTCCGTTGTCCCTCTGGTCGGCGCCTTCCTCCCTCAGACTGAGCCCTCCACCTGCCCTCAGACTGAGCCCTCCACCTGCCCTAGCCATGTCTCTGCTCCCTCCAGCCCACGCTGCACACCTGGGCAGACCCGATGGGGGACAAGAGGCCTCAATATAGGTACCGATGTGCATGTGTAATACATGGAAGGGTGATAAGTATGTGTGCTGTCTGCTGGAACAATGAGTGGCAAACACATAGCAGGTGCCAAGACGCGGGGATTCCGCCCTGAGCCATCCAGCCGTGTTCCCTTGGACGGGGGGACAACGAAGCGGGGAGATGGGGGCTTTGGTGGCCCCTTCCAGTCTGAATTCTTTACTTCTATGCCTGACTCACCTGCGTGTTCCTGGTGGCACCCAGGGGCGTCCTCTGCCGCTCTTGTTGGGGATTCAGGAACAGCAAGAAAAAGGAAGAGCTAAGGGGTTCCAGAGGCCACCTGCCCCCTCCTCACCCCTAGCAAGCTGCAGTCGGGTCCCAGGAAGGCCGTGTGAACCAGTGCACTTCTGGGGTCTCTGACTCCCTCCCAGTGAGGGGAAGCCCCTCGCCCACCCCTGTCCCTCCCATGGCTGCCCTTCAATCCTTGGCTAGGGAGCAGCTGGGTTTCCTCTGCTTTCTCACGCCCACTGCCCCTCGTGCTTTCCCACCTTTGAGGATGACTTCTGTCCCCACCTCTGAGCACTCAGATGAGATTTGTGCTGTAATCGGGGAGGGTGCACCTCTGCAGCTAGGCCTCCCAGTGCTTGGTCCTGCTTCCGAGATTCACGCACGGTGGGCGGCCACAGGGGCACCCCCCACCCCCATCAGGACGTGCAGCGAGCAGCAGAATGGATGCAGACCCCCGTCCCCTTGGCACACGCCTAGTTGTAACTTGGGTCTATAGACACAGAAATGGGCTAAACCCATCAACTCCGTTTTCTCCCGTGGTGGGTGGGAGGATGGATTTCTTAAACACAGAGATTTAAAATTCAGCTTTAAAACTGTAACCGAGCAAGATTTATCACTGACGATTCGCCTGGACAAACGGTTCATCGCGCCGGTGGGGAAATACACACAAGCTCTGTGCAGCCGGGAGGCGGGCAGCGTGTTGCCCTGTGCGTTAGTGCAATGAAAGGGGCAGCAGCCTGGGGAGGGGGCGGGGGTCACCTGAGGCTTCCCGTTCCAGTGCCCTGACAAGGCAGGAGCAGGGTGGGACTGTCCCATGTCACGGGCTCTTCCTGGCGGTCAACCCCCAGCCCCGGGCCGTGGCTGAAGGAGCTGGGGTGGCAGATGCAGCTGTCTCGGGTCTTGGAAAGGGAGCATATGTGCTAAATACGGCCCCGCGTGTCTGCAGGGTTTGAAGGCTGTTCTGCCCCTGGGGAGCTGCGTGGGCTTGGATACTGTTCACCCACTCTGCACCCCGGTGTCCTTGCCAGTGACATGGGGAGGCACTGGCCCAGGAGGGTCCTTGGGGGATGTGTCTATCGTGGTTCCTGGCCCAAGTAAATTCCCAAGGTATGCGCACTGCGCATCGCCCCATCTCTACTACGCGGAGAGCACCCCCAGGTGCCTGGCACTCCAGCGGTGCCCACAGACGGGCATTTATAACCTCCCATGTTTCTCCCAGAATAGACCTGTTCACCTACAGCAGTGGGGCACTGATTCTTTGAAATACCACATCAGCGGGGTGCCTGGGTGGTGCTGTCGGTTTTGGCTCACGTCCTGATCTCGGGGTCATGGGATCGAGCTCAGCGGGGAGTCTGCTGGAGATTCTCTCTCTCCCTCTCCCCCCGGCCCTCTCCCCCCACGCTCTCTCTAAAATAAATATGTAACTCTTTTTTTTAAAAAGATTTTATTTATTTATTTGAGAGAGAGAATGAGAGACAGAGAGCATGAGAGGGAGGAGGGTTAGAGGGAGAAGCAGACTCCCTGCCGAGCAGGGAGTCTGATGCGGGACTCGATCCCGGGACTCCAGGATCACGACCTGAGCCGAAGGCAGTCGCTTAACCAACTGAGCCACCCAGGCGCCCTAAATATGTAAGTCTTTAAAAAAATACCACATCAGCAAGACTTTTAAAGAAGGGCCAGGGTCTGAGCCACAACCATTTTTGCCTCGCGTCTCTCCAGGCTGCAAACCCCAATGACCACAGCAACTACTCTCTCCCTCCTGAGAACTCCAGGTGCATTTTTGTCCGTTTCACGCAGTTTCGGGGAGCTGCTCTCTGCACCTGCATGCGGCCACTTTCCTCAGGAGTCCAGTGCAATGATTTCTGCGTGGGTGGAGTGGATCTATGTCCCTCAGGGCTGAGGAGGGCAAGCGGGTGGACACCTGCCCTGTTCCTGTCTCCATTTGTGGGGTGCCAGGTGCCCAGGTAAGGAGCAGAAGGAAGGTAGGGAGGACCGCTCTGTCCTCAGTCAGGGGCTGCAGGAGGCTGGATGAACTGACCAGCAGGGTGGGTGCGGGCAGGGCTGGATGGCCTCTGCACTCAGCTGGGAGCCCCTGCCTTCACCCCCCTACTCCCGTGGGCTCTCTGGTACAACCTGGGAGCCGGAGGGATGCAACAGCATTAACACCAAACCCTCGCCTGCCCTCGAGAAGCCTTCAGGCCAGCAGAGAAATCAAACAAAAAAACAATCAGTCCCATTTCAAAAATGATGACCGCTATTCATAGCAGCGGAAAGGTAGAAACAAGGCAAGTGAGGACCAGAGAGACCAGATGTGGTGCATCCACACAATGGAATGTTCCTCGGCGAAACACTAACACCTGCTACATGTGGATGAACCTGGAGGACGTGATGCTCAGTGAAAGAAGCCAGCCACAAAAAGACAAATATTACATGAGTCCAATAATATGGCACGTCTGGGAGAGGCAGATCCATAGAGACGGAGAGTAGAGTCGTGGTTGCTGGGGGTTGGGGAAGAGGGGGGATTGGAGTGACTGCTGGTGGGATGGTGCTTCTTTTTGAGGCAATGACAGCTGTTTGGAACTCAAGATCCGTGGTGGTTGTGCAACTCTGTGAATATACTAAGTACCATTGAATTGTTCACTTTAAAATGGTTAATTTTTTATGTGAGTTATATCTCTATTTTTTTAAAAGATTTTATTTATTTATTTGACAGAGAGAGAGCGCACAAGCAGGGGGAGCGGCAAGCAGAGGGAGAGGGAGAAGCAGACTCCCCTACTGAGCAGGGAGCCTGATGCGGGGCTCGATCCCAGGACCCTGGAATCGTGACCCGAGCCGAAGGCAGATGCTTAACTGACTGAGCCTCCCAGGTGCCCAGTTATATCTCAATTTAAAAGAATGATTCCAAATTGTCAGAGGTCCATGAGGGAAACAAAGCAGGGGCTGAGCCGGTGAGGAGCCCTCCCGCCCCCACCGCAGGTCCTCTGAGCCACCAGAATTTGGGGCCGTGAGTGGAGGGACCCCTCCTGCCTCTAAGCCAAGAGCAGGGTAGGAGCCTGCAGGCGGGACAGACACACTGACCACGGGGACAGACCTCCCGCCCTGTGGGCCAGCTCTACGGGATTTCGAGAAGCCAGCTGTCAGGCACCCACCTGACCACCGGCTCTGCCCCACCTGGATTCTGTCCACGTGACTGCTCCCACTTCCCCACCAGAACCATCGCTGGGCTGGGGCATCCCCTGAGTGGCCTGCAGGCAGAGCATTCAAACAGGAATAGAAAGCATAGAAAGGGTCAGATTGCATGAAATGTCCATTTCGGGTCCACAGACACTTTTATGGACCTGGGTTTTGCAACATCTCCTTCTTGCTATCAGTCAAAGTTTAAGAAGTGTGAACAACTATGTTTTCGGTTAACAGCTCCCCCGTTGCAGCCTTTCATACTCTCTTCACCATCTCTGTGTTTTTTTTCTGTCTTTAAGTTGCAAAGGCCTGGGACAGCAGAGGGGGGACCTGTAAAAGGGTTATTTGGGTGGGCTGGTCTCCTTGTGTCCCGTGACGCACCGAAGGGTGCTTGGATTTGGTTGTGGGGGCAAGGGAGGACACACGGAGTGAGGTCAGGCTGGGACAGGCTCCCTGGGACGCTGGGCAACTCTGTGCTGCACGGAGAGTCACAGGGCTCGGTCCAGGACGCCTTCCCAGTTACCCCACGGGGAGCGGCCCCAGCATGCTGCACAGTCCTGAGACGTCACTGTCGCCCGGGCGCCTCTCCCTTTTTGGAAGGGGCTGGTCTCGCCCGTGCCATCCCCACCACCAACCCTGCGCCCGTCCCACACAGGTGACCAATAAATCTCTCCAGGTGGGCTGCCAGGTGCCAAGAGTGCAGCCCCCCAGCTCCCAGGGCCGAGGGGAGCTGAGACAGATCCGAGGGGACATTGTCGAGCCACAGGGGCATGACAGTGCTGACGGGAGATGGGCTTTCGGTTGTTTCCGTCTTCAAGCCCGGGAAGGAGCCATAGATCTCCGAGGAAAGGGTGGTGTGGGGGAGGGGCCAATTTGGGGGAAATTCGTGGCAGGCTCTTTGCAGACGATGTACAGAGAGAGGCCCAGACGTGCCAACAGCGACGGACTCGGCCCTCGGGCCAGCAGAGCCCCTCCCAGACCCCCAGGGCGCGCGCACACACGAACACATACATGCAGTTGGTTCTCCCACCTGGGCTTTCTGAGGACAGGGCCCCCGATGGCTTTGTTGTTAAATGGACTAACGCTATAATGGCAAATTTACTGACTGTGTGCATTCTGTGTACGCCACCGGGCTAAGCTTCTTGCATGCATCGACCTGCTCGATCCTCCCAACAACCACAGTCATCTCTCTTTCGCTGATGAGGGAAACGAAGCTGAGAGAGGTCAGGACACCTGCCCAAGGCCATCCGGGTAGCACATGGCAGAGCAAAGACTCTGTCCCAGTTGCTGTAGCCGCAGAGCCCACCTTCTTTTTCGTGACATGACCTGGACCCCCAGATCCAGAAGGGCAGATGGATGCCTGCCTCCTTCCATGCCATGCTCACGGTCACCTGGGCTCACTTATCCCCACACCCTATAAATCTGCACTAGTAAACAAGCTCTAGCTTCAAGCAGAGACAAAATTCCATGAAAGGCAGCTTGTTGGTTCAAAATAATTGCCTCCTATCATGATGTGTTAAAACTGAGGAGTAACCAGGGCTCCGGTTACCTTAAGATTTATGGTACATGGCATGCTGTTCTTTCCACCACAACACATTTGCATAAAGTGCTTATATTACCGCAGCTTCATTGGACCTGAAAATGCAATATGACTCCAATAACATTTCTCTGGAGGTAGACAATGGGCTGAAACAGAAACACCATGTGTTGCTGCAGCTCTGTGTCTTTATTAACAAACATGCCAGGACGCATTGCTGAAATTGCACAATTGAAATGGTGTGAACAGCCCCACCTCACACAGGGTGGCTCTTGCCTTCCTCCGATCCATCTTACTATTTCCTGAGTGTCAAAGCATTGCTTTCAACATGTAAGAAAGCCCCCAGTTCAGACGTGCGCGTTCCTGCAGTTCAACTCCTTTGCCCCTCTGGTATCACTTTGCATTTTCAGCGAAGATGTGGTCGGAGATACCAGGTTTTCTTGATTCAAAAATCTTTGCTCTTTGAGCCAAAAAGACGACTCAGGATTGGAAGATGCTCTTGTGAGGGCTGCCCGGGGCTCCAGGCTGGAGGCAGGAGATGGCCCATGGGACCTTCTGTGCCCTGCTAACCAGAGAGGGGAAGGCAGAGCCGGAGGCATGGACAGGACTCAAGGGGAGGGGCGCCTGGGTGGCTCGGTTGGTTAAGCGACTGCCTTCGGCTCAGGTCATGACCCTGGAGTCCCGGGATCGAGTCCCGCATCGGGCTCCCTGCTCGGCGGGGAGTCTGCTTCTCCCTCTGACCCTATCCCCTCTCATGCTCTCTCTATCTCATTGTCTCTCTCAAATAAATAAATAAAATCTTAAAAAAAAAAAAAAAAAAAAGGACTCAAGGGGAAAAGGCGCTGCTATCCGGTGATGTGAACGCTCCATTGCCCCGTGGATGTCCTTTTAACATCTGGTGCCGTGAAAATCAAGGCCCAATGTGTGGGAGGATGCTCAGGCTCATTCATAATTAAAGAAATACAAATTGAAACAATAAAATAAGACTTTCCCCCTGTCCAACGGGTAGAACAGCAGAGACTTCCATAGCAGCCAGCCTCGGCAGAGAAGTGGGGAGCGAGGCTTGTTCTCAGCACTCCTCGGTGCCATGGAAGTGGGAACAAAGCCTTTAGATCCTCGTGACACCGAGCGGGGTCCAAAGGCTGGCACCTAGAGCTCGTCAAAATGCAGGTTCTCGGGCGCCACCCTGGCCTTGCTGGTGGGAAGCTGGGAGCGGGGCCTGGCAGCCTGCGGTTTGGGCCCCCCAAGTGACTGATGCTGGTGGAGCCCACAGTCTGAGAAGCGCTGCTGGGCCTGGGAGGACAACTGCTTTTTTATGCTGAGTGTCCATCTGGTCACGGTGCCGAATTGTCCATTGGTTCTCACCATTTGTCGGCTGATTCTGCTGGATATTCTGGGTAGAGGATTCTGTTGTCGGAAAATAATGACAGATCTGTCTTGTCCTTTCTGATTTGTGTACGTCTTATTTCTGTTTCTTATTTTCTGTTCCATTTGCCGGGACCTTCAGAGCGGTAATGGATTCTGTTCTGCTTTTAGGAATTGTTCTACAGACAGGCATCTTTGGACGTGTATGTGAAGATGGTGGCAGAGGACCGTTCCCCACAGCGGCCTCTGCAAGAGCAAAATGCTGGAGAGGCCAGAACGCCCATCGGTGTGGGGCTGGTTAATACACCAGGGCTCAGCCAAGCACTGGAATGCTATGCAGCCATGAAAAGGTTGGGGTCCCTCCAAACAAGCAGATTTTAAGAGACTGCAGACACGTGTCATTTGAAAAGGAAAGACGCAGCTTGGCGTGCACAATACAGAGATACACAAACACACGTGCTCCCATGCACACACAGAGTTTGGAAGGTTACCAGGTCATCATTCTTCCTAGTTGCTTCTGAGGAGGAGGCCTGGGGGCCTGGGGCAAGAGGGACAGGGACTCGGGCACACACTTCTTTTCACTATTTTAATTTTTATATTCTGAAAGTGTTTACTTTTTCAGTAAAAAAGTTAGTACACATTTCTGAAGGAGTTTTTTAAAAATAGATACACGCGGGCTGGTCAGAAATGCATGCCTCTCCCTCTAGGTCAGGGCTTCTCAGCCTGGGCTGCATACTAGAATCCCATGCACCTGCTGTTCAAGGAGCAGAGCACGGAGCAGACGTCTTGTTGGCTGACGTCTCTGGCTGACGTCTCCCTCTGGCTGACGCCTCCCTCTGGCTGACGTCTTGTTGGCACCGAATCCTGTTTCCAGGGGCCGATGTCAACTCAGCAAGAAGCCAACGTCAGGGTTCATTCAGCAAATTCACCCTCACAATTTAACTTGAGCGGTTTCACCGAAAGCAGAGTTTCTGTTCCCCAGGACACCCTGGGCACCTTGCCCTCCACACTTGGAGATGTCAGGGGAGTTTTTCTTCAACAGCTGGCGGTTAAGGTCGTGGCCTTGGGCCCCGTGGATCCAGGTGCAAATTCCCCCACTACTCTGGAGCTATGGGACTTAGCTGGGTTTCCTGACCTCTCTGGGCAGAGCTGTGCCAACTTTCGGGGATGTTAAGAGGATGGACGAAGAAAAGGTGAGGTGAAAAGTCAACAGACGTGCTCTTGGAGGAGCGTCATACTAACCCAACCCCAGGTGCTGGGTGTCTTCACGTGGTAACATCTTCATGTTCATACAGGGAAAGTTGCAGGCAGGCATCCTTCCTCCCTGCGCCTTTCATGGCCACCCTCTGCTCTCTGGTGTTTATTCCAGGCTTAATGTCCAGGAAGGGTTTTGGACTTCCTTTTGCACACGGGGAACCTGGAGTCAGAGGTTACACGACTTGGCAAAGTCAGTGGCAGAAAACAAAGCACAAGGGTCCGGATGCTGCGTCCTGGACAATGACACTTTCTGTCCCTTGAATCCCACCTCTTCCTCCTGCCTCGCAGACGTTATCAGGAAAAGGCCAGATACAACCTGAACATACTCTATGCGTGTTCCACTCTTATAAGGAAGGGAAAAATAAGAAGGATATGGACCAACATGTTAAATGGTCGGATTATAAATTCTTTTTATTTTCTTCCTTATCTTGATTGCCTAGAATCTGTACAATCATATGCACTTCCTTTGCAAAGGTGGAAACACCTCATATATATTTACCGTACCAGTTTTGAAAAAAATACATATTATATATTGACACCCAGGAAACGGAAAAACAAACACAGCTACAAAATGACGAGTGTCATGTTAAATTTTAAAAGCACAATACAAATCTGTCCATTCAAACATGAAGACAAAAGCTAAGGTGTTGGGGTGGCGTGATTTCTGAGCGATGGTTATGGAGCAACATGGTCCTCTTCGGTACTTTCCGAAATGCTAACAAAGATATATACTACTTTTAAAATGATCAAGTGTCACCTTTTCCAAGAGGACTTTTCTAGATACTGTGTGGGGAACATTCACCTGCCCTTGGGGCAGGAAATCATTTCTGCCCCCTTCCTCTTCGCTGTTTTTATTCATCGCCTCCCCTACTACCGGGGTTATGCGATGCAGGCAGGTTTTGTCTCTCTGGACGCTGGGTGTCAGTTCTCGAGGTCCGGGACCTTTGCCCAGAAGAGTGTCCGGCAAGTGATGGGTGTTCACCCTGCTGGATGAGTAATAGATGGATGGGAGGCAGGCGAACGGACGAAGAAGGAGGGGCTCGCGTTGTGGGAAGCAGGTGGATAGATCAGAAATGTGAGTTTCATCATCCTGATGTATATCGAGTCCCTCCTATGTGCTGCTCGCTCTGCTGGGCGCTGGATACGGAAGACGTGCTCACGGTCCGCGAGGAGCATGACCCCTGCGGAATCTGGCCGAGGTGGGGGCAAGCAGGGAGGGAAGGGAATGAACATTTTTCAAGTAATATATTTCATGTCAAGCTCTATGTACGTTATCTCATGTAATATCCTCAGCGATGCGCCAAGACTGATAGTAGAAGATCCGTCTCTCCCCGCGGCAGGGGCTTATTTAGAAGATGGAGATGATGCACGAGCCGAGGTGTGTGGAGGCCTTCCAGTGTTCTCGGCACTTGGCAGGTGCCATTTAATGGCGCTCACAACATCCATGCAGTGGGCACGGTGCCCACAGAAGCAGAGACAAAGCTGAGGCCTGGGGGGCGGGGCAGGGGCTTGAGTAATTTGGCCACGGCCCCCTGACTCATGAGGATGGAGTAGGACCCCGCGGAAGCTGGCATCTGTAACGTCAGGTGTGTCTCCCGGGGTCGTGACGGGGAGCAGACAGGAGCAGACGGGGTCTGAAATCCATGGCACATGGTAAGTCCTCAGTAAAAACAGGCTCAGTGAGTATTTGTGGTTCACAGATGGGGAAACTGGGGCTCGGAACTGTTAGGGGACTTACCTGAGGTCCAGGAACATAAGCCGGGCCGCTAAGGATCCGAGCCCAGGGCTCTCTGGCACCGAGGACCCCGTGTCGCCACAGTATAAGAGCCTATAAACAGAAGATGAAAACGCAGTGGGTTAAGGATGAGAGGTGGCCAGAGTCTGCCACACTGACCTGCAGGACAGGGAACCCTACAGGATCGATGGGGTCTCACGGAGGAGATGCAGGCCAGCTGCAGGACTGGAGAAAATACCCAGAAGGGAAACAGAGGCTCTTTCCTGCGGAGGGATTACAAGTGCGAGGCCCAGAGGCATGACAGAGCTGTGGCTGGACGTGATTTAAATGCAGGGTAGGAGGGCTCGGATCTCGGGCAGATAGACCGGGGCCAGGTCTGACGAGTACCCAGTGACCTTGGGCTTCACCCTGGAGATGCTGGTTCTCAAGCCTGGCTGCACATTAGACCCCCTGGGGAACTTAAGCATATGGCAGAGTCCGGAGCCCCCCAGACCTGTGCAGGACAGGCAGCCAGCTGGCTGGAGCAGAGTGAGGGAGACGCTGGGGCCAGAAGGGGGCCTGGTCACTGATGACCCTGGAGGGCCATCGGGAGGCCTCTGGCTTTTCCTCTAAGATTTTAAGCCGAATCTGTCTGGTCCCAACGTCTGTGTCCTTGGATGGCAGAGGGAGACGCTTGGAGGGAGCAGAGCCTGGCTGAGGGGAGAAGCCTCATCAGGCTGCAGGAATTGTCCCAGTGAAAAGTCAAGTCTCCACCCAGACTCTGCACAATGGGAATCAAGAGAAAATCAGGTTCCAGAGATGCCTGAAGGGCAGGAGGACAGGTCGTCCTGGGGCTCCCAAGGCAGAGGACAGCGCTCCCCAGCCTGGTTGCTGTGCGCGCCTCGCCTGCAGCATTGCTGAGCCTGGAAGGGCCCCCCATACAACAAGCTAGCATGGGCCCCACAAAGCACCTCCCAGCAGGACTCGGTGTCTGAGCCATCACTGCGGAGGCGGGGGCAGTCAAGGGAGGAGAGACAGAATCAAGCACAGTAGTTAGGAGGATGGGGTGAAAAGAAGACTCTCCCCACCCAGGGGAGTGGGGGGCCCACCAGCCCAAAAGGGAGGCTGCCCGAGATGGAGGCCGGGCCTCGGCAGAGGGCGTGGTGGGTGTCTGGAATCTTTTGGCTGCTGTGGAAGTCGTCATAAGACGTGGGCCCCAGTCCTATCTCTCCAGGAAACAGGCCTCGACGCTGACACGCCCCCCCTCAGTGTTGGGGGTGGGGGTGGGGAGACGTCGATGCTGGACACATGCAAGGGGACAGGGCAGTTGGCAGGAGAGGAAAGCAGACCCAGACCATCTGCATCGACTAGATTTAAGCTGCTGGAAGTTCTCATTTTCCATTTCTATCTCATATTGCAGTTAAAAAATAATGACATAGGGTTACAGAGCAGCCTCCCCCTCCTCAGTAATTACCAAATTAACACATTCTAACAGGCCAGCCCCCGGTGGCGCGCTGTGATTAATGTCGAGGGCGATTAGCTGCAGAGCCTTCCCGGCTGCGCTGACCTCCTTAAATAGCCTGATCCCGTGCGCGGGGTCTCTGGGGCAAGTCCCTGCCGCGCACACTCCCTCCGCCTCAATTTAATGGGATCTGGGGCCAGGTGACCCCGCAGGTCAGGGAGGCAGCTCCCCCACTCAGCCAGGAAGCTGGAAAATGAGCCCCAAATTAATTTATTCAGCCAATTCCTCAGGCAGGTGGGGAATGAGTGTGCCGACTTGCCAGGCAGGGGCTGCAAGATGAAAGTAGGATGCGGATGCTGCCTTCTGGAGCTTGCCGTCCAGGGAGGGGTCAGAAAACGATGTGGGGCCAGCTTGGTGCTGACCCCAAGCTCCGGACGGACACAGGGAGGAGGACGGGGGCTGGTGCGGACAGCGGCTGTGGGAAGGCCAGGGCATGGGGTACGTCCCCCAAGCCAGGTCCGTGGGTCCGCGGCAGGAATTGAGCTGAAAGCCAAAGGGTGACGCAGCTCGAGCAGGGGAGCAGATGTTAACGAGGAAACCACAGGAAGGAGGAGGCGTCCGGCCTGGGTGTGGCACAGTCCCCGTGAGTGACACCTGGCTTTGGCCGGATGCACACTGGTGACAGGGAGGGGGAGAAAGGGGTGTGGGGGGTGGGGCCAGCCAAGTGAGGGACACGCCAGGCTGCTGATCCCAGGGCAGGTTAGAGACCAGGGAGGAAGCTGACGCTGAGTCCAGGCAAGAAAGCACCACTCTGGTCTCAGGGCCAGGGGGAAGGAAGGCAGGAATTCAGAGGAAATCACGAGGAATCCCAGGAGGAATCAGCGAGGCTCATACAGGGTTAGACCTGACGCCCAGGGGAAAGGCAGGGGATGACGTCTGAGGCCACCCTCCAGGAGGGGAGGAAGCTCGGGGCCAGGAACCTGCTGGCTGGGGAGGGCCCGGCGGGAGCAGGGCAGGGGGCTCAGTGGGGATGCTCTGCAGGGAGGACAGGGAGGGCAGCCCGTGCTGGACCCTGAGGTGTGGAGGGGCCGGTGTGGGCCCCAGGGAAGGCCTGCAGACTCAGGAGTCGCCCAACCCAGGCCTTGAAATCTAAGGAGAAATCTCCACTCTCGGACCCCCTTCAAAGCACATCCTGGGGGAGGAGGAGGAGTCCAGATTCCAGACACCAGACGTTCATTTTCCTAATCAGCCGAGCTCTAACCACAGGCCCACTCCAGCCTCGGCTCTAATAAAGCGGCATCCGGAAACCACTCCTCAGCCTCCAACTGCCTTTGGCTGCAGCACCTGGGACCAGGACGGGAGGGGGAAGGACCACCGGGTAGCTTTAAAGGTGGTGCTGGACCACAGCGGCCGCACCGTTTTGTACTCCCACCAACAGTGCGAGAGGGCTCCAGTTTCTCCACATCCCTGCCAACACCTGTTATCATTTGTTTTCTGTTTGAGAGTAGCTGTCCTAATGAGTGCAAATGGTATCTCCCTGCAGGTTTGATTGGCATTTCCCTGATGATTAGGGATTTCCGAATCCCCGCGATTTCCTCGCGATTTCCTCTGAATTCCTGCCTTCCTTTCCCCTGGCCCTGAGACCAGGGTGGTGCTCTCTTGCTTGGAGCATCTTTTCCTATGTCTGTTGGCCATTTGTGTGTTCTCTCTGGAGAAATGGGTAGATGAACGCACAAAGGAAATATGTCATATGCCTACAATGGAGTATTAGCCTTAAAAAAGAAAGAAGTCCTGCCCCTTCGACCAGATGGACGAATCTGGAGGACCTGATGCTCAGGGAAATAAGCCAGGGACAGAAAGAGCAATAGTGCATGACTCCGGGCATCCGAGGCATCTCGGAGAAGCAGGGAGGAGAAAGGTGATTGTCGGAGGCTGGGGGCAGGGAGAAGTTCCGCGGAAGTTCATGCAGGATACAAAATCCCACGGATCTGCTGTTCAACCTTGTGTCTCTTGTAACAGTCCTGTATTGTTCACTTAAACATTTGTTAAGAGGACAGATCTCATGTTAAATGTTCTCACAATAATAAGATAATAAAATTTAATTTGAAAGGTGGCTCTGGTAGCACCTGGCCTCTGAGAAGCTGAGCTGCCAAAGACAATTTTTTTTTTTAAAGATTCCATTTATTTATTTGACAGAGAGAGACACAGCGAGAGAGGGAACACAAGCAGGGGTAGTGGGAGAGGGAGAAGCAGGCTTCCCGCGGAGCAGGAGCCGGATGCGGGGATGGATCCCAGGACCTGAGATCATGACTTGAGCCGAAGGCAGACGCTCAACAACTGAGCCACCCAGGCGCCCCTGAAATGCAGTTTTTTTTTTTTTTAAGATTTTATTCATTTATTTGACAGAGACACAGAGAGGGAACACAAGCAGGGGGAGTGGGAGAGGGAGAAGCAGGCTTCCCGCGGAGCAGGGAGCCCCATGCGGGGCTCGATCCCAGGACCCTGGGATCATGACCTGAGCCGAAGGCAGACGCTTAACGACTGAGCCACCCAGGCGCCCCGAGAGTCATGTCTTCTTAAATCGGTTAGTTCTTTTGAAGACATCTTAACCAAAGCCTCATGCCTCCAGAGTCCTTACCATGACGAACGTCAATAACCATGATGACTCCCTGAGGCTGAATTTTAAAAGAGCATTAAAGATTAAAGGACACACAGGTCAATTACTGGTACAAGTAAATGACTTGAGGAGTAATTACATATAATTTTGTCTTGTTTATTTGGCATTAGTTGTAAGTGTCCATAATCCTGGGTCCCGGGGGTCCTTCACTTCGGGTTTGCATTCGGCAGATGAAGGGACTCAGCTCCAAAGGCAGGGGCTGGGGTATGGGGGAAGGGCCCTGGGGCACCGGGACTCTTGGCTTCTCCAGACTCAACCTGGTTGACCGGCTTCAGTCCAGATCCACAGACAGATTCATTCCTCATCCTCCTGCCCCAAACCATCCCCCAGAGGCACCAGTCCATCATGCACCATGCACAGTGGGAGGCACCAGGCTACCCACCAGCCTCTTCGCCCTGGAGGCTGCCGCTGGGATGCAGATGCTGGTGCTGGGAGACCGGGCCCATGTCCTCTGGGCTCTGCAGCCCAGAGAGGAGGTCATGTGACTGAGGGTGAAGGGCATATGAAGGGCGAGAGTAGATCACTGGTGGGGGAGAGGGTGTGCGTGGACTCCCGTGTCCGAAGGAGACAGAACTTCCAAACATATGTGAAGGAGAAAGGGGTGAGCTATGGCTAAGACCATTCCTGTGATTGAGAGGGGCAGAAGCTCACTTGAACCAGCTTAATAGAATGGTCTCTTACTGGAATATCTGTTAGGTACAAGCTGGGTGGCTTAGAGGAACGGAAATGTCATCTCTCACAGTGCTGGAGGCCAGAAGACTGAGATCAAGATGTGGGCAGGGTTGGCTCCTTCCAGTGGTTCCAAGGGAGAATCTGTTCCTTGCCTCTCGTAGCTTCGGGTGGCTGCCGGCATCCTCGGCTTAGAGACGTGTCCCTCCAATCTACACCTGTCTCACCCAGCCGCCTTTCTGGGTTTCATGTCACTTTCCTTCCGAGCCTCCCTCATCTTTTTTTTTTTTTTAAGATTTTATTTATTTATTTGTCAGAGAGAGAGAGAGCACAAGCAGGGGGAGTGTCAGGCAGAGGGAGAAACAGGCTCCTTGCTGAGTGGGGAGCCCGAGGCGGGACTCGATCCCAGGACCCTGGGATCATGACCCGAGCCGAAGGCAGCCACCTAACCAACTGAGCCACCCAGGAGTCCCATGAGCCTCCCTCATCTTACAAGGACCAGTCACTGGGTTAGGACCTCCCTCCTCTAGCATGACTCATCTTAACCTGATCACCTCTGCAAACACCCTTTCTCCAGATAAGATCCCATTTGTAGATTCTGGGCGGACATACATTTTTTTTTTTTTGGCGGTGTGGGGGGACACCATTCAACCCAGTACAGAAGGTTACAACAAAGAGACAAACCCCAGAGGACCAACACCCGAGCGGAGCCGGACTTCCCCGAGACTGGACCTGGGGACAGGGAGCTGGGGGGCCAGGGGCAGCGCTGCCAGACTGACAGAACCTGGTTCCGGGCAGGCATCGGACACGCGTGTGCTTAGGGAGGCGGGACCGCCCCAGCCCTAGAGGGAGCTCAGTTTCATCAAGTTAATCAAGGTGATTCCACTTGCCTTATCAATGACTGCTTTAGTCCTGGCCTTGTGAGGCCATCCTGTCCCATTAGATGGAAAGATAAAGTTCTGCTAAATCAAAGAGTGTGGAGCCCAAACAGAGAGCTCTGTTTTTATTGGGTGGGAAAAAGCAGAGACCAGAGTCCGGCGTTGCTGCGGAATCTGCAGTTTGCAGGGCAGGATACCAGAGTGGGGGGGGAGCTATGCAGAGAAGTGGGTCCCCAAACTGGCATGGAGTTCACTTGAGTTTGGGGCCAAAGGCTAATCAGGTTATGCACAGGGCAAGCCTCCATGAGGCCTGACACGGAACAGCTGTTGGAGGTCTGTGGGCTAAGTGGGGATTCCAAAAGCAGGGGACGCTGAAGTTCTGACCAGCCAAAGTGCAGACACGGGACTGGTAGTCAGGAATGTAGTTCAGACTCCAGAGAGACCACGCCCTCGGAACAGGGCTGCTCTTACCTACAGTAAGAGCTACTTCAGATCCACCCTAACAGATTCACCCAGCCAGGGCAGGATGGAGCTGGTGTCCATGAGTAAATTAGCCACCTGTCGGAACATAAGCTAACGCTCTTTAAATAAAGACAAAATATCCAGATGATCAATTATGGAGTATCACCAATATTACTAGCTATATGAAGCAGTGAAATGGGATGAAATAGCCAGGAGAAAAACTCAGCTGGTAGAAACACCGAGAGGTAACAAAGAGACTGAAGTTAGCAAACAAGATTTTATGGTTTTTTTTGTTTTTGTTTTTTTTAAGATTTTATTCATGAGAGACAGAGAGAGAGAGAGAGGCAGAGGGAGAAGCAGGCTTCCAAGGAGCAGGGAGCCTGATGCGGGACTCGATCCCAGGACACTGGGATCATGACCTGAGCCGAAGGCAGACGCTTAACCATCTGAGTCACCCAGGCGCCCAGCAAACAAGATTTTAAACACAGCTCTTATAAATGTGTCCAAAAAAATTCTCATGAAAGGTATCTATCTCTATTTATCTCTCTATATATCTTTACAGACAGATGCACACACACAAAGATGGGGAATCTCAACAGAGAAATAGAAACTACAGAGTCTTAAAAATCTAACGAAGTTTCTAGAACTTAGAAATTAAAAAAATTATGGACTTAATGGCAGAAGAGACACTGCAAAAGAAGAGATCACTGGGGCACCTGAGTGGCTCAGTTGGTTAAGCGTCTGCCTTCGGCTCAGGTCATGATCCCAGGGTCCTGGGATCAAGCCCTGCGTCAGGCCCCCTGCTCATCGGGGAGCCTGCTTCTCCCTCTCCCCACTCATGCTCTCTCTTGCTATCTCTGTCTCTCTCTCTTAAATAAATAAATAAAATCTTAAGAAAAAAAGATGACTAAACTTAAAGGCAGGTCAATAGAATTTCTCTAAACTGAACTAAAGATGGAAAAAAGTGGATAAAATTAATGGAAAAATATTTGAAGGAATAGTAGCAGTAAATTTCAAATTTGATGAAAAAAATATCAGTGCCAGCATCCAAGAATTCCAACAAACCACAAACAGCATAAACAAAAAGAAAACCTTCCCTAAAAAATATCAGAGTCAAATTGCTGAAAACCAAAGATAAAGAGAAAACCCTAAAAGCAGTCAGGAGAAAAAAAAAGAGAAATGTACTGCATGCAGGGAAAGAAATAGTAACTATCACCACTGACTTATTAAAAATACTTGTTGCCAACGAACAAAAGAATAACATCTTTAAAGTGCTAGAAGAATTAAACTAGAATTCTTTACCCAACAAAAATGGCTTTCAAATATAAAGTAAAATAATAATAACAAGTAACAAGATACATTAAAAAAATAAGATAAAATCATTTCTGATGAATCTACCTTTCAGCATTGCCTTAGGGTAATTTGGGAACAAATTAGCTCCAAAATAACTGTGGTTCTGGATCTGCCCTAATGAAGCTTTAAAAATTATTCTCGAAAAAGTAAAACTGGGGGTGTCTGGGTGGCTCAGCCAGTTAAACGTCTGACTCTTGATTTTGGTTCAGGTCATGATCTCAGGGCTGTGAGATTGAGCTCCGCATGGAGCGCCAAACTCAGTGTGGGGGAGGGGGTCCACCTGAGATTCTCTCCCTCCCTCCCCTTCTGCTCTGCCACTTGCCCTCTCTAAATCAATCAATGAATTAATTAAATCTTTAAAATATAAAATAAAACTGATTTTAAGTGACTTACTTGTGTTTCACAACACGGTTTAATAGTATTTAAATGAATATTTAAGCCTAGCACCAAGCAGTGTAAAATTAAAATGTCTAGTGTCCAATGAAGAGCCATGCAAATAAACGGGGAGGATATGTTCCCGGGTCAGGAGAAAAATCAATCAATGGAAAAAGACGCTGAAATGACACAGAGATTAGAATTAGCAGAAGAGAGTGTTAAGACAGCCACAAAGCAAATCATGAATGTGATGAGAGGAAGAATGAAAAATATGCAAAAGACCCGAATCAAACTTCAGAGATAAAAGTGCAGTATCTGAAATTAAAAAAAAAAACAAAAAACAAAAAACTGGCTACTGGAGAAAAAATATTCAGCAAATGTATGGACCTCAAAAAGTATTATCTGGTGTTTTTACTAAGTTCAGTATCTATCTATCTATCATCTATCTATCTATCATCTATCATCCATCTATCATCATCATCTGTCTATCATCTATCTGTCTCTCTATCATGTATCTATCCGTCTATGTATCTATCATCTATCTATCTCTGTCAAGTCCAGTGCTTCCAGAGTTTCTTTTTTTTTAAGGTTTATTTATTTATTCGAGAGAGAGAAGGCAGAGGATGAGAGCAGAGAGGGTCTTAAGCAGACTCCGTTCTGAGCGTGGAGTCTGAATCAGGGCTCCATCTCACAACCCCAAGATCACAACCCAAGTCGAAACCAAGAGTCAGATGTTTAATCAACTGTGCCACTCAGGTGCCCGGCTTTGGGTTCTGATGGTGTATTCCTATCAGAATAAAACTGGTGAGCACCACCCACAAGACAAGTATAACAGTAAGAGTTTGTGTTGGTTTCAAATGCTTTACACATGTTAACTCCCTTCCTAAGAACCTAGGAGATCGGTGCCTACCAATCTTATTCTCTTTTTTTTGGATGTGAACATTAAGGGACAGAGAGATTGAAATAGCTGGCTGGGGGGGTGTCTCAGTCTCAGCACTGCTGACGTGTGGGGCTGGGTCAGTCTCTGTTGTGGGGCCGTCCTATGTTGTTTAGCAGCACCCTTGGCCCCCACCCACCAGGTACCGGGAGCAATCCCCTCTCCCACCCCAATTGGGACTCCCGAAAATGTTTCCAGACACTGCCCAGTATCTCCGGGGAACAAAATCATCCCTAGCTGAGCACCACTGGACTAGAGTAACTGGCAGGATACACATTAGAAAATATATACACGAAAATGAAAAATTTACAAGCATGACACTGAAAAATAAATATAACTAGAATATCTAACATTCTCTTCCTGCACCCAGTTGGATGCCTTGTGTCCAGGCCTCTGGAGTATATGCACTGTCTATAAGATCATTGTCCTGGGGACGGGGACGGGGGTGTGTGATGCTCTGCCCCCAAGGAGTTTTAACACCCAGGGCAACAAGACTCGTTCGAAGGCAAGACTTCCGATGAAAGACAATGGATATGCCAAACACAGCTGCCAATGGATTGATTGGATTGGTTTTCGTTCATAAACAGTGTCAAGCAGCCTTCCTGCTGGCAGGGCCATCTAGGACTTCAGGACAAGGGTGTGTCAACCAGACCCTGGACACAGAGGGCCAGAAGGACAGACAAGACCCTAGAATGGTTTCACGAGCATCTTAGCTCTTCTTCTGTGTCTGTGTCTTCTGTTGCTGGAGTTTGTTCATTTATTTATTCACTCAGTAGATATTTATGGAGTCCTACTCTATGCGCGGTGCTTCCCAGAGTGGGGACACCAGTGAGGAGAAGGCATGGCTGCCTTTGGGGACTCACATTCCAGCACCCTTTGGGGTTCGGCCCTCCAGCCCACTCCTTGGTTCCACGCCGGGCGGCTGAGCCCCGCATCTACTCCTGGCGCCTCCAAGCTCGAATCCAAGACTAATACAGACAGCCAGAGCTGCTTGGACCGGGTTTCTGTTCCCCAGGCTGAAAGGCAGGACCACAGGCAGCCGCTCCCTGGTGCCCCCTTCCCCGAGGGGTACCAGGCAGAGTCTGGGGAAATCCCACTCAGGGCTCTATTTTGCAGTGTGTTACTGGCGTCAGGAGCCACGAGGATCAAGAAACAGCCAGCCCTTTCCTCTAACACTGTTTTACCGGGTTCTTCTGACACTGCTGTAGAAATAAAGGTTTTAAAGGGGCATTCATTCGCCATAAGTCTGGGCGGGCAGCAAGCCACCGTCCAGCCCTGGTGCTAAGCCCTGGCCGTGGTCTTCCCTTCCCGGGCCAGCGATCCTCCCTGGACCTCGCCACCTTCAACACGAGCCCCGCTTTTTCATGTGATTTTGGAGAAATTAGTTGATGTAAGTTCCCATGTCTCTCGAATGTGTGCGTTTGTAAGAGCCCGTCTGCCCACTGTCATGGGCTTCTATCTAATAAAGACCAATAATGTACTGACTGTGCTCACTTTCCTGGGCAATTTAGTCCTTTATAGAATTTAATCTGCCACTGAGATTCACTGCATTATTAATGGAAGCCAGTGCATAGTGCCTCAATAATTAAACCATTCACTCAACAAACACCCACGTGTAAACACGCATGAACCCTCTCAGCTGGGTCCGTGGCTAGACGTGCTCAGCCCACAGCCCCCGCCCCAGCCCTTGGAGCTGGGGTTGCACTCCTGACATAACGTCCTCAGGGACCTATCATCCCCTTTAAATAAAACCCGAACTCCTCGCCTGGTCTGGGGGGCCCTCCTTGATGGATGCTGCCTCCCACCCCGCAGACGTCACCCTGTGAATTCGGATCTGCCTTGACCACCAGTCTGAGGATCCCCCTGCCCTCCATTGTTTGATCCAGTTTTATTTTTCTCATGCTATTTAAAATCATCTTGTTTGTTTCTTGTCTGCATCTTTTCCTGATGGAATTCCAAAATAATAGAGCAGCGATCCCGTATGTCCTGCTCCCTCCCCAGTCTCCATGCTCAGAACAGCACTTGCAGTGTGTGGTCGGGGCTCAGGAAACATGTCTTTAATAAATGAATCCATGAATGAATGAATGACCTTCTAGCTGGGAAGCACTCAGGTCCAGGGAGTCACCCAAAAGTTGACTTGCTTCTGAATTATCAGATCACATCTCCACTTTCCACAGATTGGGGTTTGGGGAGGCCATGGGGGAGAAGGACATCAACCCAGATTCCCCAGAGCAGAGTGTGGAATCTAAAACCCTCTCCTGCGGCGCCTGGGTGGCTCGGTCGGTTGGACATCCGACTCTTGGTTTCAGCTCAGGTCATGATCTCATGGGTAGAGGGAGTCAGGCTCTGAGCTCAGCAACGGAGTCTGCTTGGGGATTCTTTCCCTCTGCCCCTCCCTCCAGTCTCTCTCTGTCTCTCTCTCTCTCTAAAATAAATAAAATCGTGGACGCCTGGGTGGCTCAGTTGGTTAAGCATCTGCCTTCAGCTCAGGTCATGATCTAGGATCCTGGGATCAAGTCCTGCATCGGGCTCCCTGCTCAGTAGGGAGCCTGCTTCTCCCTCTGCCCCTCCCCCAGCTTGTGTGCTCGCTCTCTCTCTCATTCTCTCTCTGGCAAATAAATAAAAGCTTTAAAACAAACAAACAAACTGTTCTCTTAAAAAATAAATTAATTAAATAAATAAAATCTTTAGAAAATAAAATAAAATAAAACCCTGTCCCCATGTTGGTGAGATGTGAAGCATGCTTGTGACTCATCGGAGCTCACAGCATGCGGCAGAAGTGACGCTGTATGGCTCTGAAGCTGGGCCAGGAAAGGCCATCCAGCTCCTGCCTCGTTCAACAGGACACCCCCCTTTGCTGCCCCGAGCAGCTACGAGAATGGGCTGACTGCCCCAAGGCCGCCATGCTGTGGGGAAGCACCAGCAACATGAGGCGGCCCCAGCAGGAGCCCTGATGTCCCAGCCAATGGCCAGCCTCAGCCGCCAGACTTGTGAGGGAACAAGACACCCCAGCCTGATTCCAGCCCCAGCTGCTGAGCCAGCCCCAGCCACCAAACCTTCCCAGCTGACTCCCAGACATTAGAGAGCCGCAAAGAACCAGCCCTGCAGTGTCCCATCAAATCCTGATGCAAAGAATTCAAGAGCGTAACACAGTTGTTGTTTTATGCCACTAAGTTTCTTACCTAGCAACAGTAGCTAGAAATTCCCCATCGCCCTCTCTTCTGGGTTGCATTCTGTCCCTGCAAATTCTTATGTTGAAGTCCTACCCCAAGTACCTCGGAATATGACCTTGTTTGGAAATAGGGTCTTTGAAGAGGTGAACAATTGAAAATGAGGTCATTCTGGGGGGCTCTAACCCAGCAGGTCTGGTGTCCTTACAGAAAGGGGAGATGTGGACGCGGACACGCACACAGGGCGGTGGTGCGGGGGAGGTCAGGTGCAGATGAAGGCAGAGATCCGGATGATGCATCTCTCAGCCAGGGAACAGCAAAGATGGCCAGCGAAGCCCAGTAGCTGGGAAGGAGGCCCGGAGCAGAGACTCAGAAGGAACCCACCCTGCTGACACCTTGGTCTTGGACTCTGGTCTCCAGAATGGTGAGACGGTCAATTTCTCTTGTTGAAGACACTGAGTCTGTGGGATGTTATCGTGGCTGATGCTCAGGGACACAGGCCTGATACAGACGGCAGTAAGCTGGTGATATCCAGGAGCCTGTCTGCACAAGAGGACTCACGAGATGCGGCATCCGGCACGCGGAGGGTGGGTTTTGCCTCTCCGAGCGTTATCCCCCTCATTCCTGAGTCATTTCCATGATAGGTTTGAGGCGCCTGGGTCTCTTTGGGGAGCGGGCTCCAGCGGGGTCTCTCACACCATATCACTGCCTTACATCTTTGCTGGATTGTCCTTTCAACATCTCTGGAAGTTTTCATTTTTATTCTATGTTATTGATCTTCCTGGGCAAACTTCCTTGGCTCTTTAAAAGAACAGCATTTAATTTTAAGAGCTAAGAGCTGGGCATCAGGAGAGCGCTAAGAGTGTAACTGATGGCCAGTGAAAGAGATGCCCCATCCGTTCACGCAGACCCAGCATGCAGCTGCAGAAGGTATCCTGGAAGTCTGGGGCGGGGGGGCTCGAGTTCCAGCCCTCAGAGCCCCTCCCCTGCCGCGTTGAGCAATGCCACAACCCAAGTCCGGTCTTGATGTCGCTTCCAGCACATTGCAGAGCTCAGGGCGCACAGTAGGCACTCAGTATTTGTGCAAGGAAGGAAGTATCTTGGAGCTGCTGTAACAAATGACCACAAACAACAGAAAATGATTCTCTCCCAGTTCTGGAGGCTAGAGGTGCACCATCAAGGTGTCTGCTGGTTTGGTTCCTTCTGGAGACCCCTAGGGAGAAACCAACCCACGCCCCTGTCCCGGCTTCTCCCATCCTTGGTGTTCTGTGGCTGGTGACGCCTCCCCTAATCTCTGCCCTGCTGTCACATGCCTTCTCCGCATCTCCCCTCTGCACCTGCGTCTCCTATCTTCCTCTCCTTTCTTGGAAGACACCAGTCATTGGATTTTGGGCCTCCCTAAATCCCGGATGATCTCACCTCAAATCCTTAACTCAGTTACATCTGCATGATCCTTTTTCTAAATGAGGTCCCATTCTGAGGTTCCAGGTGGACATTTCTGGGGGACGATGTTGACCAGTGCAGAAGGAGATAAGAGCTTATGGCAGGAGGATACTCCACACCCAGCAAATCTGGGGCCATGCTGAGAAACTGTGCATCCTGGACTAATGCCACATCTCGGGCAGGGATGAGCAGGTGCAGAATGTGGAGGTGCAGGGAGGAGAGGAAGTAGGACGGGGGTGCTGGAGCATCATGGAGGCTCTGCCCTGCCACTGGCTCAGAACTGCAGGAGCGGAGGGGAGAGGCTCCCAGCAGCCAGGGTCCTGTTTTGGAGGACCCTCTGTCTTCTGTGGTGTCTCCTGACCCCACACAGAGCCTCCTCCTGCTGTGTCCTGGGCCCTTAGGGCCCTAGTAGCTTTCAGCACTCCCCAGCCCCAGCCCCTGCAACTTCCCTCAAGCCTACATGGGTTCCAAGTGGTGACCCTCTTAGGGGGCATTTTACTGTGGGAAGAATTCAAGCCTACAGAACGGGAGAAAGCCAGGAGGGATCTACCTTTGGGCAGAGAGGATCCCTTAGTGATCAGGCCATCCTAGATAGGTATAATCATCCTCCAAACTGCACTGAAATGGAGTCTGGATTAGCTGTAACTTCAAATTCAGAATTCCAAAGGGACAGCAGTTAAAGCCATTAGTTTTGGGTGTCAGTATGGTGTCATCAAGACATCTGTTCAGTCAAAATGCTTGACCAGAGGAGGGGGAGCTGTATCCCAGGGGGGACAATCCAGCAGGCACTGTGACCCCAGAGGAAAAGCACTCTGGCTTCTGGAGGAATCTACAGCGAGCACTCACTGACTTGCCCCTTCCCGTTGGCAGACTTTTCCTGCCACTGGGAAGGTTCTATCCATGGTATTTGTGAAGGATGATTGACGACAAGGAGTCTTTGTTGTCCTATCAGCTGTAATTATCTTAATTCAAACATACTCCCTTATAGGGCTGACATCATACATGCTGTTTTCTAGGACAAATAGCTGTCAGAGCTGTCAAGCAGAGCTGCTTACTGTTTTATATCATTATAATATTTAATTTCAATTGGCTATTTTTTCCCGTGGAACACTTTCGAGACTGTTTCTTCCACTTCTATCTGGAAAAATTGGAGCCCAGGGAAGTGAGACAGAAGAAGCCATTCTCTCACATCAAAGTAAGTATTGACTTGGAAGCTAGGAGGAAGAAAGGAAAGGAAAGGAAAGAAAGGAAAGGAAAGGAAAGGAAAAAAAGGGAGGGGGGAGGGAGGGAGGGAGGGAGGGAGGAAGGAAGGAAGGAAGGAAGGAAGGAAGGAAGGAAGGAAGAGGAAGAGGAAGAGAGGGAGGGGTGCCGGGAGAAGTTCATGACTTTCTGGCTAGCCAGGTAATGCACCTAATAACTGAGTTCCTTTGGCTACTGAGTACTTATGGGAGAAAGGACAAATGAGCAAAGGGGTCTGGGTGGCCTGGTTAGACACAGCGCTCATTTGGAAATACATGTTTAATGGTTGCACTGAAAGATCATGAACAACAAAACAACTTCAATGATCCCAAGTCACATAGGTTTTGATTCAAGACCAACTTAATTTTCACGGCTTACTGAGCTGCATTTATGGGTGGGTTGTTTTTTTTTTTTTAAACCAGATTCGCTACTTACTTGCATTTTGTACTTTATCGCAGGCTTTTTCTCTGAGCATATTTTCCCCCCATACCCTTTGAGAGTAAATTGCAGACATCATGCCCCCTAATCTCTAAATACATCTAGATGCTTCAGTGGGCATTTTCCTGAGAATAAGGATACTGTCTTACATAACCATAAATGCACATAATACTAGAATTATCAAAATCAGGACATTTACCATTGATAAGCTATTATTATCTAATCCGTAGTTGATACTTGTTATGGACTGAATGCTTCTGTCCCCCCCACCCACCCCCAGATTCATATGTTGAAGTCCTAACCCCCAACGTGATGGAATTTGGAAGTGAGGTCTTTGGAGGTAATTGAGTTTAGATGAGGTTGTGAGGGTAGGACCCCCATGATGGGATTAGGGTCCTTAGGAGAAAAGATCCAGAGCACGCTCTCCCTCTCCCCCCTCTCCCTCTCTCTCTCCAGCACGTGAGGGCGCAGCAAGAAGTTGGCCATCTGTCACCAGAAGAGGACTCTCACCAGACCCCAGCCATGCCGGCACCCTGATGTCCAACATCCAGCCAGTGCCATTTCGTTAAGGCAGCTTGAACGGGCTAATACACTATTCCAATTCCATCGATTATCCAAATAATGCCCTTTATGCCACGTCCTACCTGGTCAGGACCTACCCCGGGCTCACGAGCAGTGCTTGGCTGCCGTGCCCCCTTAACTTCCTTTAATCTGAAACAGCACCCGAGTCTCTGTGTTTCTTTACCATAATGTTTCTGAAGAATACAGGCCAGTTATTTTGCAGGCTGTCCCTTGATTTGGGTTGTTCTGATGTTTGATGATCAGATTCGGGGTGTGCATTTTTAAAAAAAGATTTTATTTATTTGAGAGAGACACAGAGAATGAGAGCATGAGCAGAGAGAGGGAGAAGCAGACTCCCTGCTGAGCGGAGAGCCTGATGTGATACGGGGCTCAATCGATCCCAGGACCCTGAGATCGTGACCTGAGCCAAAGGCAGATACTTAACGGATTGAGCCACCCAGGCACCCCGGGGTGTGCATTTTTGATGGGAAAACCACAGAAGTGATGGATGCCCTTCTCAGCGCATCACACCCCGTGTGGTACACGCTGCAGATGTGTTCAGTATCTGCTGGGTTTTCCTGCTGTGATGACACGCTTTCTGCTTGGTGTTTGCTAAGTAGTGGGGTGGGGGTACATGGTGACTATAGGGTATCCCGACCCTCCTCATACTTCCGCCCACTAGTCCTAGATCATGGACCGTGTTTCCAGCTCCACGGAGCCACCACCCCTCCCGTACGCATTGGCATTCGACTATGAAAAGAAGCTCTCCCTTCACCCTATTTGTTCGTTTTTGTGTACTTTTGACAATTCTACCATCTCCAGACTCACGAAGATCAGCACAGACTCAGCCATAAAGGATGTTTCAGACCGGGTGCCTATGGCCTCCTTAGAGTTAGAAAAATCCAGAATCATGGAAGATCACTTACCTCAATGACATAACTTTACAGATAGTGCGGCCAGGTCCAGAGAGGAAAAGGACAGGGCCAGAGTCACACAGCCGAGAGGACCAGCTGAAGGGCAGAGTGGTGGCTCCAGTGGGGAGCTTGGCCATATCCTAGCGACGTGGTTCCAGAGCCCTACTTGATGGAAGCCCCTGGCCGCGGGCTTTGTTGTTCTCCTCTGCGGCCTCGGAGCCACATGGCTGACCCACAACTTCGGAGGCCCTCCACAGGGGTGTGTGGGGCCCAGGAACCAATAATCGCATGCCTAAATTCAAGAGGACCCGGACCAGCGTCTGTGCTGAGGACTCCCACGGCCGGGAGCCAGAAACAATAGAAAGCCTGCAGCTCACCAGCTTGGACCAACCGCGAAGGGTTGTAGGAACCACCTCCTGCTTCCCTGGGACGTGTGCAAGAGCTGACATCGAAATAATCCCCCCTAATAGCTCTAATAGCATGCAGGCGCATTAACAAAATTCCTTAGACCTTGCCTTCCCCAACTAAAAATGACAGCAATGGATTTTATTATCTTGGAGGTTCTGGCCCCAGAGCTAGGATTCTGGAATCTAGAACTCCAATCTACTTGGGAACTTACTGGATTGGATTAATGCAGAATCTCTTATGTAAAAGCAAGAAATAATTAGCCCTGATAGTAGAAGCAGAAGCAGAATTGTGATTCATGATTCTTCTAATTGTTCTGCTCTCCTGCACATTTTAACCTCCCCTCCCCAGCCTTGGAGTAACATATGTTCTACACGCACACGGACAAATAGAATCACACTGGCATAAATGAGCGTGATTGGGGGGGGGGTCTGATTCTCAGCCAGTAGCTCCTCTTTCCCTCTGTGGGTGTCTATCTGCGCTGGGTACAGAGGTACAGAATCCTGTCGCCTTGCTTGCCGGCACAAATGTGCTATAAAACACCCATAAATTCTCCTGACATTCCAGTGACCTTCGTGGGGTCTAGAAGAGCCACATTTCACACCAAAGATGGAGCTGTAAATATTCTGTCTGTGCAGTAAACACCGAGCTGACGTTGGCACCTCACTCATGTCCCCTCTGTGCCTGCCACCTCTCAGAGGAGATTTATTTACTGCCATGGAAAATTCCGGCCCCAAGGCAGGCAGCTTGCCACGACCCAGCGTCTCAGCATCTTGCTGCTGGCTGCTGCCTGCTCTCTTACACACACACACACACACACAGGCGCGTGCACACACATACGCACACGCACGCACACACACCCTCCCACGATTATAAAGCTGGGAACAGGAAGGCCCCCGAGCAAATTACACTAAAACATACACCACAGTCTTATCAGTCTTTCTTGGGAGGTGATTTTAGAATGATTTACATTTTATTTATTTTTCTTTTTTCTAGTCAATTTTATGTTGTCTGCAGCAGTCCAATAGTTTTCATATAATTTTTAATTTTTCTAACTAAAATATGTATTTAAAAGAGATAGGTCCCCGCCCCCCCCCCCCCCCCCCACCCTGGGAGAAAGGGAGTCTTGGAGAAGCAGGATGTTCCCCTGCTCCAGTGACTCTCTGGTGGGCCACTTGGCCAGCTGACCCATCCAGAACCATCCCCCTTCAGACGTGCAGACGGGCCAAGGGGCAACCTGCGGGGTCTTGGCCGAGGAGGTCGGTTGTTGTAGTCACTGTCTCCTACAGCCAAGAGGCACCTATGGTTTTCCAAATAATTCCATGGGGCAGTCTGCAAGGTGCTGGGTCTGCCAGCTGGGAAAACCATCCACGATCCCGGCTCTGTGTGGGTAGAAAGAGCCAGACAGATGGCTGGACCATCTCTTGTCTCCTGTGGCCTCCCAGAAATCAAATTCCAGCCTCTTAAACCGCAGCCCCCCTGAGGGGAGAACTTTACTTTGCCCTCATGCACCCCCTGCAAGAAATCAGGGGTCAATGTAAGCTCCCCACCTGCCTCCCAGCTATTGCTCCCTGCCCCCCAATTCATCTCTGCAATTGTAATTAAGGTGCTGACAGAGAGGGTTAGCCGCCAGAATTGTTTGTTCAATTTATTGATTAGCTATTTCTCAGAAGTTCATTGCCATCTCGAAGCAGGGGATGGGGAATTGGGTCTCTATGGTTTCTCAAGGCTTGGGCTGCTCCCAGTGATTAAATGCAGCCACAACACATCCATCCTGGGGAGCAGCTCTACCCAAGGTCAAACATTCATGCAAAACGGGAGCCAAGATCTGCATGTCTAAATGCCAGTAGCAGGAAGGACTGCGATTCTGAAAGCCAGGAGAAGGGGAAGAAGAGGGAGGCAGGGTAGAGGGAAGCATGGAGGGGAAGGAGGCTCAAAGGAAAAGCAGGAGGTGTGGTTATAGTGATTCTTACAAGGGGACACCAAGTGGGAAAATCTGGGGTGCCCCCCACCCCCTAAACAAAGGACACAAGGTGGGCTCTCCACACAGGAGCCTGAGCATCCGAATGGGTCAACTTGGTGTCTTAGCTCGGGTGACCCAGAAACAGAGTCTGAGTCAGGCTTGTGTGGGAGGACCTGGGGGAGAAGACCCCAGGGGGCAGGTGGGGGGACCCAGAAGTGAGTGGGCTGCTGACCTCGGAGCTCAATAAGGCGACCTGAGGCAAGTCTCAGGTGTGAAATGTGCCCCCCCACCCCCGGCTGCTGGCTTCTATTGCCCTCAGGGCAGAGACCCCCACACTTCCGAGGGGCACGGGGCCTCCCCCAGGTGAGGTGCCAGCAGGGTGCCCCACTAGCTGCATGTGAGCCCCAGGCAATGACAGGAAGAGGTGTCAGCTGCAACCCTAACAGCCCACCTGATCACCCAAGAAGAGCTAAGCCCCTGCTGTGCTTGCTCTCACCTGAGCCAGAGCCCAGTGCTTTGCAAAACAAGCCCCATCTTGCCCTCAGCATGTGTGGTCTAGCTGGGGGAGTGGAGATGGTCATTCACCCAATAACCCCTAGGTCCATGAAAACATGCAGCTGTGACATGGGTCAGGAAGGAGAGCCAGGGGACTGGGCACCCAGAGGAGCACAGGGGAGGCCCCCCCAGCAACAGAGGTCCAGGAAGCCTTCTCTGAGGAAGTGGTGGCTGGGGGCAAGCTCTCAAAGAAGGTGGAAGCTTTCCAGGTACAAGGGCGGGAGGCATCCCCAGCCTGTGCTGAGGGTAGTGATGGAAAGGAGTGGTGTCAGCAGGTGGGTGGGCTTTCTCTTCAGAGCTATGGGAGCCACCAAGGGCTTAAGCACGGGGTACTGACGTGCTCAGAGGTGCACTTTGAAAAATGTGCTCTGGCTGCTCCCTGGAGGATGGGTTAGAAGGAGGTCAGGATGCTGGGGCCCCCTGTCTGGGCAGCAGGTGGTGGCGGATTCAGTGGAGGTAGAGAAGGTGGAGAGAAGGGATGGGTGAGAGGTAGGGGTAAAACCAGTCTTGGTGATGGGCTGGGCTGGACTGGAGGGTGGAGGGAGAGGGAGACACGAATGCAAGTAGGGTCATAGCTCTTCCCTGGCATGGGAAGACGTGCAGGCTGACTGTGAACATTCAGGCTGAGGTCTAAAAGGCTGGACACCTGGAGGAGATCACATGGTCACTTCTGGGGGAGGACGGGGACGGGGAGAAGGAAGAGACTTCCACTGCTCATACTATAAACTTCCAAAATGTTCTCTTCAAGAGTCACTCAAATATAATAATTCAACTTTTTAAATAATTAAACAAGGTGAACAAATACATGTAAAAGTGCTCAACATCATTAATAACCAGAGAGAGGAAATGAAAACCATAATGAGATACTACTACACAGCAACTAGAATGGCTAAAATTCAAGACTGAAGATTCCAAGTGTTGACAAGGATGTGGAGCAACCAGAACTCTCATCCATCGCTGGTGGAACTGAGAAATGACACAGCTCTGTTGGAAGGGTACTTGGCAGTTCCTTGTGAAGCTAAACATACACTTACTCTATGCCCCACAAACCTCAGTCTTCCAAATTTGCCCAAGAGAAATGAAAACATGTCTTCACACAAGGATCTGGGCAAGAATGCTCATGGCGGGTTTATTCATAATGGGCCCAAACTGGAAGCATGTTTATTATCTAGTGACTAGGTCAACAAAGTGAGGTACATCCATTCACCAGAAGATTACCCTCTGATATAAAAGGAAAGCTGATACATGAGATGAGGATGAATCTCAAAAGCTTTATTTTTTTTTTAAATAAAACTACACCCAACATGGGGCTCAAACTCAAGATCAAGAGTCACATGCCCCACCAACAGAGCCAGCCAGGTGCCCCTCCAAAGCTTTAGACTAAATGAAAGAAGGCAGAGATGCTGTAACCCACAAAAGATAGCATAGTCTATGATTCAGTTTATATGAAAATTCTAGAGAAGACAGAACTATAGGGATAGCAAGCTTGTGGGGAACGGGGGTAGTGTCCCCAAAAGGACATAAGGAAACTCTTGTGGGTAATGTTAAGTGTTCTATATCTTGATTGTGGTGGTGGTTACATAGGTATATACATTTCTATTTTTATTTTTGTGAAGACTTTTTTTAGAGAAATTTTAGGTTTGCAGCAAAATTGAGAGAAAGATACAGAGGTTTCCTATAAACCCTTAACCTCTGACACACATACAACCTTTCCTACTATCAACATCTCCCACCAGAGAGGTGCATCTGTCACAAACAGTGAACCTACATTGAAACATAATATCACCATAAGTACGTAGCATACATTATGGTCCTCTCTCGGGATTGTACATTGTATGGGTTTGGACAAATGTACAATGATATGTATCTGCTATTTCATCATACAGAGTAGTTTCACTGCCCTAAAAATCTTTGCTCTGCCGACTCACCCCTCCTTCCCCCCAACCCCTTGGTTACCCCTGATCATTTTACTGTCTCCATAGTTCTGCTTTTCCCAGAATGTCAAGGAGTTGGAATCATATAGCATGGAGACTTTTCAGATTGGCTTCTTTCACTTAGGGACATGCATTTAAGATTCCTTCACGTCTTTTCACGGCTTATTAACTCATTTCTTTTCGTCACTGAATAATATTCCATTGTCCAAATGGGCCACACCTGTTCGTCCATTTACCTTCTGAAAGACATGTTGATTGCCTCCAAGTCTGGGCAGTTATGAATAACACTGCTCTAAACATCCGTGTGCAGGTTTCCCTATAGACATAAGTTTTCAACTCCTTTGGGTAAATACCAAGGAGCACGATTCCTAGATCCTATGGTAAGAGTATGTTTCGTTTTGTAAGAAGCCGCCAAACTGTCAAACAAAAGTGGCTTACCAGTTGGCTCCCAATGGCCAAAGCTGCCACAATTTGAGCAATGAAATAAATTATGTATTGAATTATAGCCCAAAGTATAAAATAAATATCCATGAGTCTATACTGACAGAAATAAATGACTGAATAAATAAATTTAAAAAAAGGTAGAGAAGAGACAAATCCCCCTTGCAGGAGAACTCCTAATATAATTTAGGTAGATGCTCCGCCCTCCATCAATTAAGTATGGGCTGTGCCTAGTGTTTTTCTCTTAAAGAGCACAGCATGGAAAGGGATGAAAACAGCACCTTTACCTTGGCGAGAAACACCACCTCAGCCAGCTAGCTGGTCAAGCTCCCCATCAACAGCCCCGAGTCATGGCTCCTCGATAGGATACAACATGGCACTCCACCTCTGTGCTCTTCCTGCCCCGAAACCCACGCTCAGTCTAATCCTGGGGAAAATATGGAGCAAATCCAAAGTGAGGAACATTGTATGACACACCTGGCCAGTTGTCCACAAAACTGAGAAGGTCATCAAGAGCAAGGGGAGATTGGAGATGAGCCCCACCATGAGGAGGCTGAGGAGACATAGCACCTGAGCGTGACTCGGTGTCCTGCATGGGATCCTGGAGCAGGAAAAGGCCATTTACTTATTTATTGTCTTCTAAGATTTTATTAAGTGATCTCTACATCTGACATGGGGCTCAAACTCACACCTCCGAGATCAAGGGTCGTGTGCTCTACCCACGGAGCCAGCCGGGCACCCCTAAAGCATGGACTCTAGTTAATGATGTTATCGACACTGGCTCACTGATTTCAACAACTGTACCGTGCGAATGTTAGATGCTAACAGTCGGGGAAAACAGGTGTTGGGTATATGGTGATTCTGTGTTATTGGCACATTTTTTTTTGATAAATCTAAAACTATTCTAAAATAAAAGGTTTATTTAAAAAAATAATAAATGAGGGAGGCTGGGTGGCTCAGCCGCTAAGCATCTGCCTTCGGCTCAGGTCATGATCCCAGGGTCCTGGGATCGAGCCCCGCGTCGGGCTCCTTGCTCAGCAGAGAGTTTGCTTCTCCCTCTCCCACTCCCACTCCCCTGCTTGTGCTCTCTCTGTCTCTTTTTCTCTTTCTCTCTCTCAAGTAAATAAGTAAAATCTTTAAAACAAATAAGTAAATGGCATGACAAGCCAATGGTGTGAGGTGCAGCCCCTCGCCAGCATCTCTCTCTGTCCCGGGCAGGAAGAGCCAGAGGCCATGGTGCAGTCCCGCCCTGCGTTTGTTGGCCGGGTGACTTTGGCCAAGCCACTTCCCTTCTCCCGGCTCACCATTCCTCATCAAACTTGTGGCTAGCGACACCTATGTTACTGGATGGCTGGGAGAACTGGACGCTCTTCTCAGTCTTGCCTGGGATTACCTGGGGCACTTCCAGGTCATGCCATGTGCTTCATTAAAGAGAATTTGGTTCCGTGGGTCCCCACAGGGCCCAGACCCCCACCTGTTTAGCCAGCGCCCCTTGCGGTTCCGAAGGCACCGAGGCCCGTCCTTGGAAAGGATGCCCTGCCTGCAGGTAAGGCCGTTAGGATTATTATTATTATTGGCTATTCTTTTGCCCCTGGTGATTTTAGGCTTGACCGTGGGTCCGGAGGCACTGCTTCTTGCGATGGGTCCTGCAGAAAGGTGGGCGCTAACCACTGCCAGGCCTCTCACTGGCCAAGGGCAGGCCGCGGGATGCCAGCACACTTTTGAGCATGTCGTCCTAGAGGTGCTGCCACAGAGCAGGGGGTGCATTTTAGGGGGTGGGGGCCCTGCCCTAGTCAGAGTTCCCACCGTGGAGCTGAAAACCAAGACCCAAGATGGAACAGAAGGCAGAAAGATGCTCATAAATAGACATTGAAATGTGACCATTTCATCTCCAGGATGGTGAAATACAGCTCTTTTGCAAAAACATATTTGTGTTCATTCTCTTCTGAATTTTCCAAATTCTCTGCGGTGAGGGTATGTTTCCTTTAAAACCAGGCCAAAAGGGGCACCTGGGTGGATCCGTCGGTTAAGCCTCTGACTCTTGGTTTCAGCTCAGGCGCTGTGGGCCGCTTGGAACGTACTAGTTGGTGATGCTTACATGGTTGATCAACAGTCACTCGGCCTCCTTTGAGCTGCAGCTTCTCCTGGATCTGGGGGAAGTAAGGGGGTGACCACCAACCACCTCTTGATTCTCCTTCCTCCACAAGCAGCCGGCCTGGGGCTGCAGGGACTCCCGCTCGCGCTATGTTTACTGGCGGAGACCGGGGCGGCGGGGGGGGGGGTGCCACCAGTTGGGCTGGTGCTGGGCATCGAGCCTGCTTAGGATTCTCTCTCTCCCTCTTCCCCTTCCTTCCCCCCCTCTTTCTAAAGTAAAGATATAAAACCAGGCCAAAAGAAATTTTCTGTGTTCCTTTTTTATATATAAAACTAGAGTAAAGAGAAAGCCTTTTCACTGGGATGGAACTCCAGCCGGGAAACAGGACGGCCTGTGAGGGGACACATCCAGCCTCCCTGGGATGCTGTAGTTACAGGTGTCTGTCTGTCTCTCTGTCTCACCCCCACCCCTCACCAACAATGACACTCAAACACGTGAACTTCGGGGTCCCTGCTCTGCTAAAACCCTTTCTCAAAGGAAAAGACTGCCCATTTTGCATGCCTGTCATGGGACACAAAGAACTTCCTCTGACCAGTTTCTCACAAAAAAAACCCAGGCGCATTCCCGCGCAGAACAGAAGGCTGTCGCCCAGAGTGCCACCACCCACTCCTTGCGCACCCTCACCCCGTGTCGCTGTGACTCCCTTTCTCCAGCGGACCTGCTGGTCCCGTCCAATCAGTTCTTCACCTGGGGGGGGGGTCACAGCTCCCACAGCAGGGGGCAGCCAGAGGGCACCCCAACAGCTCCAGGTACCCCTCAGAAGGAAAGTCTCCTCATTAATCAGAAAATGCATCTGCCCTGGACCTTCCCACCCCCTCCCTCCCAGCGTCAGACCTCGGCTGCCCTGAGCCCGTTCTTGGCGCCTCTAAAACTTTCCTGCTCTGATCATCATCTCCTGGTGTCGCTTTGAGACGTGCCCCCCACGCACCACGGAGGCGGGAACCCAGTCCTTGGAGGGCCTCTCATGCCTGGCTCCTGCCCTACCCCTCCCATGTCTACAAGGACCCTCCCCTCCCCTCCCCCGGGCTCCATGCTCTGCTGCACTAGGGCCCCCGAGAAGATGCTGTGTTTGAGGCCAGCTTCCTTCCCATGGCCTGCAAAAGCCCAGAGGACACAGGAAACCCAGAAGACACACCTGGGCAGGGGTGGAGGGTGGAGGGGAGACCGTGGAGAGCCCGCCCACGGAGAAACAGAGCCCATGGTTTGTGAGGAGGAAAAGGAGAGGAAGTGAAGGAAAAGGTGCTCCTGGGCCATTTCCCTCCTGTTTAGAGCTCGGGCTGGAAGAGCTTTTCCGGGGCTGAGCCTGGGGCCCCGGGAAGGGGCTGCCGTGCAGGGACTCCCATCCGGCGCCCGTCCTGCCCCCCCCCCGCACGGGGGAGCCTCAGAGCCAGGCCCTCACCACCGTCGCCAAAAAGAGCATGTGCAAGACGTGATCGTTTGTCACCAAGATGGAGTATATGATGTGAACCATGGCAAACACCGTAATGACTAATTTCAAACATTTATTACAATTCTTGAGAGACTTGAAAGCTGTTCCCGCTCTTGATTTTAATAATTGCGGTCTTGAAGGAGCTGCTTATCAAAGTGACACAAATTGTGTGGTAAATAGATTATGGCACAGCTGAAATACTGGAAAATGAGATCAGAAATGCTCCTTCTCCCCCATTTAAAACGCCCTGCAATCCTTCAGAGAGCCATAGCCGTGCGGCGGCCGCGGCGTGCAGTTGGGAGAACTGGTGCCTGGCGAGGCGGCTTTGATCAGCCTCCCCCCCCCCCCGACCCCCTGCAGCAGCCCTGGCTCCTGCTCCGGCTCCCTCGGCCCATCCGGACCCAGCAGGGGCAGGAGGGGGGTGCGGGAAGGAAGGAGGACCCGTGTGGTGTCAGGAGTGGAAGGGAATGTGGGTTGGGGGGCCGTGGGCACTGACCCCTGCCCCCCAGGAAGCTTTGATAGGGAATCCAGCCCCCCATCTTCTCTGTCCCCTTACTAGAGAATTCTCACTCCCTTGAGAGGTTGGAGCCTCCCTGTTCCGGCCTCTCGATTCCGAGTCTCTCCTCCCTTCCACAAACTGAGCACCTACTATGTGCCAGGCATGGTGCTAAGGGCTGGGCATGCACAGGTGGACCAGCAGGGCAGATGCTGCCAAGGGCTTCCATCCAGAGCAGGAGCCCCTGTGCAGGCCATGCAATGAGGTGACAGTGTGACCCACGCCTGGCTGTGCCTGCCTGACTACGGGAGGGCCCGGGGATGCTGACCCCGGCCTGGCCACCGCTGACCCAGCATCTCAGGACATTTCCTGGCCGGGGTGCTTGTGCGCTTGGGCCCGGACCCTGCCCTGCCCAGGATTCCAGGCTCCAGGGCCCAGCTTCCTGTCCCTTCCTCCAAGGACGGAATGACCTGGGAAAGCCCCATGCATCCTGAAAGGACAAGGAAACCCAGGGAGACCTAGGGAGACACTGTCCCGTTTGCCTTAAGCCCCTGAACCAAGTAACGGTTAAAGGACCCGCAGGGCTCACTCACCCCAAACGGTTCTCTTCTAAATGTGTGACATGATTACAACCAGTCCTGTGGGTTGTCACTTAGTGCGTGGCCCCTGTGAAAGGCAAATGATTTACCTTTGGGGTGACACAGAAGAGCCCGCGGCCCTGGGTGAGGATGGTGTAGCCTGAATGCTCCCGGGAGCACCCCGAGGTACTTTTCAGGAACCTCCGTACCAGAACCTCATCGGTAACTAAGCCCCAGTGTAACCAGACACAAGCCGTACATCACTGCCAATTAATATTCAAACAGAAAGCTTGGCGCGTCGATTGGTACATAGTTTGATCTCCCTGCAAGAAGCCTCCTCCCTTCCCTGGCCCTGGTGGGAGAGAGGTCGCCCCTCTGCAGCAGCCACACCTGCAGAGGCCCATCGGCTGTGGGCCGCTTGGAACGTACCAGTTGGTGATGGTTACGTGGTTGATCAACGGTCACTCGGCCTCCTTTGAGCCGCAGCTTCTCCTGGGTCTGGGGGAGGCAAGGGGGTGACCACCAACCACCTCTTGATTCTCCTTCCTCCACAAGCAGCCGGCCTGGGGCCGCAGGGACGCCCGCTCGGCTGTGTTTACTGGCGGAGACCAGGGCGGGCGGTGGGGGCGGGGGGGGGGGGTGCCAGTGGGCGGCGGGGGGGGGGGTACCACCAGAACGTGCTCAGGCTCTGACAGCTCTGAGAGCCGTTCTTATCTGTTCCGTTTTTAAAAAATAGGCATTGAATTAAGAAATTCAAGAGTTTAAGGGCGCCTGGGTGGCTCAGTTGGTTAAGCGACTGCCTTCAGCTCAGGTCATGATCCTGGAGTCCTGGGATCGAGTCCTGCATCGGGCTCCCTGCTCAGCGGGGAGTCTGCTTCTCCCTCTGACCCTCCCCCCTCTCATGCTCTCTCTCTATCTCATTCTCTCTCTCAAATAAATAAAATCTTAAAAAAAAAAGAAATTCAAGAGTTTATATATATAAACCCAAGTTAATAGATATTAAATTTTATTATTTATTAAATATTAATAATTCATTAGGATTTTCAAATTAAATATCAGACCTCTAACAAATTAAATTTAAATACTTAAGTCTATTATTAGTGGAAAGAGATTGCTGGGATGGGGTGGGAGGAAATACATTCCAGAAACTATTTTTTTAGCCAAAAGGGCAAGGGTCTTCTTATCGCCATTTTATGGCTGGGGAGAGGAAGAGCCGCGGAAGTTAAAGCACTTGACCTTAAACACACAGTGGATTCATCCGTGAGGCAGGATTCAAACCCACATCTGATTATGTCCTGGATCTGGTCCCTGCTTAGAATACACACCTGCTTTACTCTGATATGAGAGCAGGACTTGTCTGGTTAGAGGAGGGGAAGGATGGATGCGAAATAGGCTAATTTGATCTCAGGGTCCTGGGATCGAGTCCCGCATCAGGCTCCCTGCTCAGTGGGGAGTCTCCTTCTCCCTCTGCCCCTCCCCGCCTCGCAAAAATAAATAAATAAAATCTTTTAAAAATATGCTAATTTTGTTGGAAGGCAGAATGTGGGGATAGGATGTGTGCTTAGGAAGGGCAGTCCAGGTGGGGGTGTCTTGGGGGAGGGGGCTGACTGGGGGAGAGGGCTGACTGGGCAAGGAGGGCATGGGGGGACGGGGGGAGAGAGCACCCACTGCACTCCCTGGGAGGCTGGGTCCTGCCCCAAATCCCAGTCCTCCCAAGCCTGTGGTGGGTGCAGTGGTGTCCTTGAGGTGTCCTCATGCCAATCCCCAGAACCTGTGTGTGTGGCCTTATTTGGGAAAAAGGTCTTTGCAGATGTAGTCAAGTTACGGACCTCAGATGAGATCATGTTGGATTATGTGGGTGAGTCCTAAATCCAATGGCCAGCGTCCTAATAAGAAACAGAAGAGGGAAACAGCGAAGAAATGAAACCATGTGAGGACTTAGAGGGGGGCAGAGACTGGAGGGAGACAGCCACGAGGCCCTGGAAGGCCCGTGGCCACTGGAACTGGAAGAGGGAGGAAGAGCGGCTCCCCTGGAGCCCCGGGAGGGAGCACAGCTCCGGACACCCCCATCTCAGACTAGTGTCCCCCAGAGCTCTGAGAGAACCCATTTCTGTTGTTTTCAGGCCCCCAGGTTGTGGGGATTTGTTTCAACAGCCCCGGGAAGCTTCCCTAGTGCCAGAGGAGCTCGCCCATCCCCTCTCTGCTCCAGCCGTCTGCAACACGCGGGCACCCCGACTCGGTGGGGCAGGGGTGGTGGGAGTGCAGCGAGGGGCTCCACTTTCCATCCCTCGGGCTCAGGCTTGGGGGAATGAACGGTCCAGTGACAGCGGGGACCAATACAGATAACAGCCTCGGATATTTTATAAGTCTAAATACAAAATTAAAACTTAGGTTGTCATAGTCTAATTATGAGATGATTCCTTGCTTTGCAAGCAGCTTCTCCTAAATAGAAAACCCCTTTGTCCATTTCAAGTACCAGCTGATTCATATCTATTGTTCCTGATGCAGATTTCACCATTCTGGGAGGGACCCCCTAATTGTATGTCCCCTTGTCTGAACAGCTAGACCCCCGCCCCTAGTTCAAGGCCGCATCTCCCCTCTGCCCTGCTCCTCCTCCCAATGTCCTGGTCCCAGCTGCCTCCCAGGCTGCCCTCCCATTCTGGTCCTACCCTGGGGGTGCCACTTGCGTGCTCAAAACCCTCAACTTCCCCACTGCCTACCACGCCCAGCACAGACCCAGCTGCAGGAAGGGTAGGATCATCCACATTTGGCGCAAGCAACCTTCAGGTCTTTCTTCCGGCCACCCCCACGTAGATGCTGAGCTCCAGCACAGAGGGAGCAGGATGCCCCCCACTGTCCCCTTGTTGCTCCCCCTCCAGACTGTGCTCCTACTGTCCCCTCCCACAATGCTCTCCCCCCTTCACCTTCTAAAGGCCATGGCCCGACTGTCCTTCGAGGTCATCTCCAGTGTAATCTCTTCCTTAGAACCTTTTTGGTTTCCCTCCCCATCTCCTTGGACCCTCACGCCGCTTTTGTGGCCTTTCACTGCTCATACCCACCACCGCCATCCAGCTTGTTTGGGCACAGGCAGCCCCGTGGCAGAGCATGGACTTGAGGGTCGGAAGACCCCAGTGCCAACACAGTGCTGCATTACCCGCTGCGAGGGCCCCCTTAAGCCACGTGCCTCCCTTGGCCTCGGTCATCAGCCTAGACTGAGGGCAGCCCAAACCAGCAGTGTCCAGCCTCCATTTGGCTGCAGACTCTGATTTCCAAATAAAACCTTGTGTGACTTCCAAATAAAACCTTGTGGGACAGAGGACCGATGTCTTATGGCCCAGTGTGCCCCCCTTCCCCAGCTCCATCCCACTCTGCCCTGCCCAGACACAGAGAGAGCATTGTCTCAGCCTCCCTACCCCCAGGACATCTCAGCAGCCCCCCCAACCTGGTTCCTGGCCCCCCAGGGACAGAATCACAAGAGGAAGAGAGAGATCCAAGACCACAGACATAGGAGGGAAGGAAGTGGGTTCTTGTTTGTGGTGTCAGTTCCTGGGCTTTTATCTGTTCTTAAAGAATCCAAGCAGTTGGTGAGGTAATAGAAAAGTCCTAAAGAAGCTAGGATGGACAGACAGACAGACACACAGAGAGAAGGGAAGAGAGAGAGAGAGAGAGAGAAGGAGAAAGGGAGAGAAAGGGAAAGAGAGAGGGAGACAGAGAGGGGGAAGGAAGGAGAGAACTGACCACTGCCCAGACAGCTGACAGAGAGATGGGTGTATCAGCCAAGACTCTTCAGAGAGAGGTTTGTTTTAGGAAATTGGCTCAAGTAGTTGTGGGGCTGGCGAGCCTGACATCTGTAGGGCAGGCCTGGTGGGACTTGGGCAGGAGTTGCTGCCTCAGTCTGGAGAATTCCTTCTTTCCAGAAAAGTGCAGTTTGGGCTCTGGAGGCCTTCGACTTATTAGGCGAGGCTCACCACCAGTTTGGTGGGAGGTGTTGTTTTCTCAGTCATCTGGTTCTGCATGGCAACCGCATCTACCAAATACCTTCACAGCAGCACCTAGATTAGTGTTCGATTAAATAACTGGGTACTACTGTCTGGCCAAGTGGACACAAGATGAAACATCGCATCGGTGACCTGGGGAGTGCGGTGTACCAGGGAACCGGAGAGAGAGGAAGGAGGTTCTGGAAATCATTGCTGGAGGTTAGGAAAAAGATCCTGTTAATCCCTCATGACTGTCAGATGCACGTCCGTGGGTATCCAGCACGTGGCTCAGGGACCTGCTCTGCTGGTAACAGGGCTGGGTGGGCAGACCAGTTTTGCCGCAGCCTCAACCCCCTCATCTCAAGGGTGGTCTTCCAGCTGGACCAGCTCATGCCTGGACAAAGCAGGAGAGCCAGAGGGAAAAGCCCAAGTCCCTTGCACCCTGCTCTAGCAGGTGACAAACGTGAGTCTGCAGAGGACTAACCACGGGACTCAAGCTGGAGCTCAGTTCTGCACAGATTGCGGGTCAGGGTAGGAAGGAGCACTCCAGGCTCCCCACTCCCAGCCCTCTACTCCTCCAGGTGTGGGCAGAGGTGAAGCCAATCCTACTGGCCTTCCCTTAGCTCAGCGGGGAGCCCCTGCTCCATCATTTGGGCCCCAATAGGCATTCACAAGCTCAAAGGCAGAGCCCCAGCCTCTCCCCACCACCCTCCACCTGAAATAAAAGTCTAACGACACTGTAGTCCTTGCTTCATTCGTCTTCCTGGCACTTTCCCCTGGGAAGTAACTCTCAGGGCGGTGTCCAGATCAGCAATCATCCCTGACCCCTTCCCTCCCCTTGCTGGTCCCAGTTCCTCTCCTTGCTATTTGATCACCACCCAGGGCTGCGTTTGGGGCCAGGCAGGGCAGAGCCTAGAAAGACTCTGGCATTAAAGAGAGATGCTCACATTGGCTCATCACCATGGCAACCTGCTGGCTGAGTAGGAAGGCAGAGGGGCCAGGGCTGGGGGTCTGCGTTCTCCGCGCTGTGGGGGTGGGTGGCTGATGATGATACCTGGGAACTTCTCCTTGGGGGGCCCAGAGTAGGGGCTGCCTTGCCAGTCTGGCTCAGCATGGGTCTGGTCCCACTCCCAGGCACGATATGAATTGCATGACCTCTCAAGGTTGGGCTCAACCAACATGACCTGAGTCACCCCAAGAGTAGAAGGGGTTCCTGTGCCAGGCTTTGGGAGAGCCCCAACCCCCCAGGAGGCAAAAGGGGTGCCGAGAGGCCAGAGACAGGCTGCCTTATCCTTTAGGGCATTTCCCACCACTGTTTCTCCCTCCTGCAGCCCAGCCACACACCTGCACCTCCTCACCTGGGTGCTGCTGCCTGGCCTGTCGGATTGACCCCTGCTCTGGGTGGCAGGGCGGGCATCCCAGTCATTTCCAGACAATAGTTCCCTCTGCACTTCCACACCCCCGTTTCTGCTCTCTTGGCCCCAATTCCTGCCGGTGCTCTCAAGAGCATGGGTTACTGGGACTTGCAACTGGGGGCCTGGGCGCTGGGCAGAAACAATTAAGAGGGGACTGGAAGGAACAGGAGGAGGTGAGCAGTGGGCCTGGGCATCCTCCAGATGGAGCCAGGCAGCATGCTCATCCATGTTCCAGAACACCCCGGGCCCTTCCGTGGCTCAGGGTAAAGACCAGATTCCAGAACATGGCTCAGGAGTCCTCTTCCTGATCTGGCCCTGTCTGCCATGCAACCCCCACCCTGCCTTATTTCTGGAATGTTCTAACCACAGTGAAACAGCTTCATGTTGTCCAGGCTCTGGGCCTTTGGATAAGCTGCTTGCTCACTCTGCCCAGAACACTTTCCCCTCCCCTCCTCCAGGTCTGAGTTTAGAGCTCACTTCTGAGAACCCCCCAGGCTTTGTGAGAAAGCATCCAGGGGGGGCCCTCCCTGCCCCATTCTGCTCCCCCCTTTCTTTACACAGGCATCACCCCCAACTGTCACCACACCCCTCCACTTCCACTCATGGGCAGCATGTGGTTCCAGAAAGAGTAAGACTTTGACAACACATGGATTATGTGTGGAATCCCGGCCTTACCATTAACAGCTATGTGGGCTATAATACTGGCCTTGCCCCTGGGAGGAGTCTCAGTGTCCACATCTGTAAAAAGGGTGTGAGCCCCTAGCCTGGTCCCCAGCAGCCATCCACATGCAGCCTTTGTTACAATGCTTAGCTAGCTGCCTTTGGATGATGTTTTATTTATTTTTCTCCCCCAGGGTAGGGAGTTTTTGTAGACAGGGAGTGTATTTTATCGTGTCTATTGCAAAATAGAGACTCGATAACTATTTGGGGATGGTGGATGACAACCCAGCCTCCAGCCAGCTAACAGGAATGAGATAAACATGACCCACAGAGATGAGGGGATTTATAAGGTCACAAGCAATTACAGATGGTGAGGAGATAGAGTCCTTCTTGGTGTCCAGCTCAGGACTTAAGTCTTAGTTAAAAAATATCTCGATTTGGAAGAACTGCCCAGCTACCCAAATCCAGCCTGCTCCTTGCTCGGCTCACAGCCCTGCTGACAAGTCCCCGAATGTCTGCAGTTTCCCCTGGGTCTGCCCAAGCCCCAGCTTAGCATTCTTTCTACCCAAGGAGGGAGGCTCCGTCTTCTCCATCCCCCTGCCTCAGGTGGAGCTGCCTCTGATTCCAGGAGCAGCAAGGCTGCCCATCTCTCCTGCCTGCAAAACATTCCCACCTGACATAATTAGGTCTCACCTTCCACCTCGAATGCTGGTAGGAGGTGGTCTCTCTTCAGAGACCGGCCCACTTCGTAGTTTGCTCAGTTCCTAGGCCACAGTGCTCAGCCCCTGACTGGATGCTGGCAAGGCAAGGTGTGGGCAAGTATGCCCAGAGCAACTCACCACCTGCACTGAGGTGAGTGGAAATTCTCAAAAGACATGCCCTCCAGGAACCTATGAATGGGACTTTGTATGGGAAAAGGGTCTTTGCTGATTACATTATACTTATTAGTAAAAGACTGGATGCTTTCCTGCTCAGATTGGGAACAAGGGGAGGATGTCTACTCTTACCACTCTTTTTCAAGATAATTCTAGAAGTTCCAGCCAGTGCAATAAGGCAAGACAAACAAATAAAGGGCATAAAGATCTGAAAGGAAGAAATAAAACTATTTGCAAATGACATGATTGTCTACTTAGAAAATTCCAAGGAATACTTTTTTAAAAGATTTTATTTATTTGAGAGAGAGAAAAAGAGAGAGAGCGCACGCAAGAGAGCAGCAAAGAGAGAGAGAGAAAAAGAGAGAGAGCGCACGCAAGAGAGCAGCAAAGAGAGAGAGAGAAGCAGGCTCCTGGGATCGTGACCTGAGCTGAAGGCAGACGCTTAACTGACTGAGCCACCCAGGTGCCCACAAGGAATAATTTTTTTTTAAATCCTGGAACTTATAAGTGAGTTCAGCAAAGTGACAAGATATAAGATAAACATACAAAAAGTTATCATATTTTTATATACTAACAATAAACACAAGGACACCAAAATTTAAAAACAATCAACCACTCAAAAAAAAAAAAAAACAAGAGAAATACTTGGGTGTAAACCTAAGAAAATTTAGCATAGGATTTATATGTTGAAAACTACACAACGCTGATCAAAGAAATAAAAGAAAACCTAAATAAATGGAGAGACATACCATGTTAATGGATTGGTCATAGTAGAGATGTCCATTCTTTCCAAATTGACACAGTGTAAAGCAATTCCTATTAAGATTCCAGCAAGATTTTTCATAGCTGTAGACAAGATTATTCTAAAAATTTTTATGGAAAATTAAAGGAATAGCTAAGATAATTTTGAAAAAGAGTAAAACAAGAGGAATAAATCTACCCTACTCTGGGACTTTTTATCTATCTATAGTAATCAAGATTGTTTGTGGCGTTGGTAGAGAATTGGACAAATAGATCAATGGAACAGAACACAGTACCCAGAAATAGACCAAAACAAGTGTGCCCAAGTGAAATAAACCAGACAGAGAGAAAATACCTCATGATACCGCTTTTGTGAGGAATCTAAAATAGTCAAACTCATAGAAGCAGAAAGTAGAATGGTAGTTGCCAACAGCTGGGAGGAGGGGAAAATGGGGAGGTATTAGTCAAAGGGTACAAGGTTTCAGTCATGCAAGATGAATAGGTCCTCAGATCTACTGCATATCGTAGGATATCCCAGCCCCTATAGTAAACAGTACTGTATTTTATACTTAAACATTTGCTAAGAAGGTAGATCCCATGTTAAGTGTTATGATAATAATAGTAAAGAAGCTAGGAAGAAACTTTGGAGAAAATAGTTATGTTTGTGCCATAGATTATGGTGATGGTTTCAGGGGCATGTACTTATCTCCAAACTCAACAAGCTGCATACATTAAATATGTACAGCTTTTTGTATGTCAGTCATGCCTCATTTCAGTGTTTTTTTGTTTTTGTTTTTGTTTTTTTAATGAACCCAAAGAGCTGGAGGAAAGAGAAAAGGGCATGAACTTGATGACTAGCAGCACAGAGTCGGGAACAAACTGGAAATCTCAAGATACAAACACACAACACACACACACACACCCTTAAAAGCGACCTTCAGATCAAGGTGAACAGGGACACCCACGGTCTCCCCTCAAGAAAAGAGAGAAGGCAGACAAGTGCAATGCTCATCCTGTTTCTGCCTGTTCCAGGAAAGAGAATGGTCTTCAAATTGAAAAGGTTAAAACAAAGCACAGGGCATGCCGCAGGAGCTCAGAGGCTGTTTGTTAAATTAAATGCAAAGACGGGACTGCAACCAGATGTAAGCAAAGACAGAAAAATCGCTACCTGAGCTGCTGTAAATGAGTTCCTTCCTGAGACCCCGATGAATTGCCTCCCCGGGTGTTTAAGCTGCCAGCAGCAATTGTCTTAGAGCTACTGCTGGTAATTTCAAAAAATTATGGAGGGCCAGGGAGGTGTTGAAACACTGGCCATGAACCACACCTGACCTGCTTTTCCAAAAGAAAGGAATAAAAGAAAATTCTAGAAATAATAGGCCAGCAAATGTGTTGTAAATCTTTAGAAAAGGATAAGACTATTAGAGAGTCGGCCCATGAATGCATAAGGGAGGCAACACAAAACTGGAAACTCGCTAAGACTAACACACACTGTACGAATCTTTTTCCCCATTTTCAATGAGCTATTAGATTGATGGATCCAAAGAATGTCTCAGGCAAACACACGGATTTGCATAAACATTTGCAGATTAGGTGGTCAAAGACTACATGATAGAACCATAGGGAAATTCATAGCTCGTTGGACGCTGCGCACAGTGTGTCAGCCTGCGAGGAGAGCTGTCGTGGAGGGCCACAGGACTCTGCTCTGTCCTGGTACCAGTCAGCACTTCTACAGTAGAAGTGCATAGAAGTAGGGGATGTGCTTTTCAAATCTGCAAATGGCATAAACCTGGGAGAGATGCTTAAAATGAATGCTGATAGAGTCGAGACTCAAAAGTAATTAAACGATAAGCCACAGTGTGCACGAACCAGTGGGTCAAACATTGCCAGAGATCATTCCCATTTGTTATCCCATCATTAGAAGCCAGGGAGGCCTGACCCGACAGAAGGATGCCCCTGTGGGAAGTTGCTGCCAGTGGACAGAGGTGTACGAGGGAGCCAACGGGAACACCGCTGGGAAGAGACACCAGCCGGCGTGGACTGCACTGATAGCAGCGTGGAACCAGCTCATAGAAACTGCAGGCCACGGGGCTCGTCGAAGCCTGAGGCCAGCGTTCAGTTGAAGGACATGAGCAAACACGAGTGCGTTCACGGGAGAGGCCCGGAGGGTGAAGGGTCTGGAAACAGGAGGAATGATGAACAGAGTGTCAGCAGGGCCTAGAGGAGAGATGGCCAAGGGGGGACCTCATCACAGGCTGCAGAGAGAAAACAGATGGTTATTGGAAACCCAGAATGAGTGCGGCTGGCCCTGCCTCCCGGGGAAGGGTGCTATAAATCCCGTGGGCAGGAAAATACATCTCACCTGCTCCCTCATCTTGCTGAGGGATGCAGGGGAAAAAGAGGGTCCTTAACAGACTCTTCCAGTCCCTGAAGTGAGGATCCACAGCTGGGGGGGTGGAATGGGGCCCTGGTGAAGAGGGGGAGGTGCGAGACAGCAGGGGCGGGGTGCATCGGCTGGAGAAACACGGAGGGGGCTTGAGTTGGGGAGACTCACGCAGGGCACAAGCAGAGGGATGCGGGTACCCGAGCCACCTGCTGGGGGCTGTCAGGGGTGGGCGGGGATCCCAGTTGCCGGGGAAGCCAAAGGAGGACTAGGAACGGGCTCTGTGAGGTTGAACCTGGGTCGGCTGTTGGGTGTGCGGTGGTGGGAACCTCCCTTCCTCCCCAGCCCAAACATCGTAGTGGCTCACACACGAATGCTCCCCTGAATAACGTTTGGAGGGGATGACCCGTGTTCCTGGGCCAAGGGGATGGTAAGGGGACCACGTGGGGGACACTGAGGTGTCTGCACACAGGGCTTAGTCCCCAGGAAGCTGCGGAGGGAGGTGGGGGCCCACAGGCCAATGAACCCGAGTCTGAGGCAAGCATCTTTAAAGCTCAGGGGACAAAGAGGTCTTACCCGACAGGATGGTGCTGCTGGTTCCCTAGAGAGAAACAGGATGCAGAAGGAGGCCAGGGTGGGGAGAGCCTTCTGATACCAGGCAGAGGGACCTGATGGTGGGCCGGGCTGCAAATGAGCAGCCACTGATCTCTGCATGGTTTTTAATAGAAAAACAGTAGCCACAATGACGTGGTGCCGGAAGGACTCTTGATGACAAAGGATCAAAGACCAGTTTAATTGGCTGAAGTAAAAGAAGGAGGGGGCTGTTTTAGGGGGGTCCGGGGGGCTCAGTCGGTTAAGCATCTGGCTTCGGCTCAGGTCAAGATCTCAGGGTCCTGGGATCGAGTCCCACGTCGGGCTCCCTGCTCCTCGGAGAATCTGCTTCTCCCTCTGCCTCTGCCGCTCCCCCTGCTCGTGCTCTCTCTCCCTCTCTCTCAAATGAATAAATAAAAAAATATTTTTTTAAAAAAGGTGGGAGGTGTTTTGGCTCACGTAACTGAAAAGTCTGGAATGTTCCACATGGTTGGACCTCAACGTGTAAACCATATCTTCAGGAACTGCTGTGTCTCACGTCCGCTTTCCTCTGGGTCAGCTTCATTTCCAGGCAGACCCTCCTCAAGCAGCAGCAGAGACAGACTCTCTGGGCTTCCCTCCCACCAGCCTGCCTGCCTCGGAGGAAATCAGGAGGACGGAGCTCACTGATTGGCCAGGCCTGGGTCAGCTGACCATGCAGCAGGTGTGAGTGTGAGGGTGGATGTCAGCCCCCCCGGACCTGGGGCTTGACCAACCGACACGTGACAAGTTTCCATGTAAGAGTCCACAACTCTACCTCTTGAGTGTTTGTCCCTGATGCAAGGACCCAAAGGAGAGCCAAATACACAGGCAAACTGGGCAAAACTGCGGCTTAGTTGATGTTAGAAATACCTTACCAGATTGTCTATAGTTCTTCCTAATTACATTCTTATCAGACTTGATATTCTCATTAGAGTTGCTTATGCATCAGTAACTACTGCCTCTCCCCCTTTAAAAAATACTTTTATAAAGATGAGACCAGAACTTTCTTGCTTTGGACCAAATGCCATTTCAAAACTCCTGGTACACAGAGGGGCCCCTGGGTGGCTCAGTCGGTGAAGCGTCTGCCTTTGGCTCAGGTCATGATCTCAGGGTCCTGATCCAGCCCTGCGTAGGGCTCCCTGCTCAGCGGGGAGTCTGCTTCTCCCTCTGCCCCTGCTGCTCTCCCTGCTTGTGATCTCCCTCTCTCTCTAAAATAAATAAATAAAATCCTAAAACAAAAAACCAACAAACCAACTCCAGGCACACAGAATAAGCGCCAAGTACTCTTCAGAAAAGGCATCAGGTTTCAGACAGGGCAGAACTATGAAGGTTTCAGACCACACAACAGACGGTGTGTCAAAGAAGGATGGAGATCATTATACCACAGCGGCTTGACTGTGCACAGAAACGAGTGTAGCTCCGATTCTGGAAGCAAAGTTCGGGGAGACTCAGAGTTACCCGTGTGCAATCTCTGGCTCCACGTGGGACCCTGGGGACACAGGTGCGCCGGGGCCGAGGGGGACAGGTGGCCCGGTACAGGCTGGGTGTGAGCCCTGCGCTTCGCACCATAAAGGCTCGGCGGGGAGCAAAAGGTAAAGTCTATCAGGCAACGTGTTTCACTGGGATGTTTCGACTCACCTGCCATTTGGGGAAAAAATGTATTCCTGGTACCGAGGGAAGATTTTATTCCCACGCCATTCTTTCCCTGGAACCCACTCCTGCCCCCAAACCTCGTTTCTCATCTGGACTCTTGAGACAGCATTCTAATGCTCCCTACGGCTCCCTTGTCCCCTGCTTGTCACCTACACCGCCCCCTGCGCAAACTTTCTAAAAGTCAGCTGTGGCCGGAAAACCCCGTCATACCTCCACCCCCCTCTTCTCCCGAACCCGTCCTCATCCGCGCACAAAGGGGAGCCTTGCACTCATTGGCGGTGCTCCCCATTTCTCCCTCCCTCTGCCCCCGGGAGCAACCACCAATCAGCCTTCCGTCTCTAGGGCCGTGCTCCTTCTGGACATTGCATATAAAGGGAAACACGCTATCCTACCAACTGCAGGTGGGGCTGCGCTGGAACGAGGAGGTGGCGCTGGGACGGAGGGGGAGGGGCGCCTGTGATCTGGAGGCACCAGGAGTCCGAGTTCTGACACTGGCTCTCAGAACACCTTGAGGTCAGAGGTTACTTCCATTTAGCAGCTGGGGGACCTGGGGTCTGGGGATGGTAGAGAGAGGAAGGCGCCCAGGCTGGGCATTAACACCCCCCCCCACACTCACAACCTCAGTTCCTGCTGGATTTGGCCCCTCAAGAAGGTGGGTTTTTCTTCTTCCAGCCATGGTAGAGGGGCGTCCCATCAGTCTCGATGCCTGAGCGTTGGAACAGTTTCGAGAACAGAAGGCAGGACTCCGCAGCACCTCCTAGTTTGAGAAGTTCCTCCTTTCAAGGTTCCTGAAATTTCTTCTACGGCATTTTTCCCCCCGCCAGAGAGGCAGCCAAGTTCTGGAAATCAGACCCAGGGAAAGGAAGCCTCAGATTAAACACGAGACCACAGAAGGTGTCCCTGTTCTCTGAAGTCCAAACCCAGCAGGACAGAGAAGCTTCCTGGATTTCGGTGTGGGGCTCGTAAGCCCACCTCGTTTGGGGGTGAAGCGAACACCCCGTGGGGCTGTTAATTCCTCATTAGCCTGATCCAGCTGTGAGCACAGCACTGACCCAAGAGGGCTCGCTCAGATCCCCAGCCCAGGGCCGTGTGAAAAGGGTGGAAAGCAACTTAAAAGGTTCTTGGACCTCAAATTGCTCTTACAAAACATTTTTAGGAGTTAAGCAATTAATCCAAACACACATGGATTCAATTTCCTTCAAGCAGAAATGGCTTAAAAACCAAGGGAGAAAAATGCTCAGGGACATATCCCCTCTGAGTTCAGTGTTCCTCCAGCGTGTGGGAAGAACCCGAGGAACTATTGCCCTACCCCCCCCCGCACCCCCCAAAGGCACCGGAGCCTCCCTGCCCCCCTCTGTCTTGGTGGAGGGAGAGGAGCCACGTGCCAGCCCGCTGCACTGTGCCTGGGTTTGAGAAGGAAGGAGCTAATTCCCAGAGTGGGGGACAGGCAGGGACCAGGGCCCCCGCTTTCATGTGGACTGTCTTTGGGCAAGCAGGACACGAACGAGAAAATGGAACAAAGACCCCGGCTGGACTGCAGCACCATTTCTCCACAGAATGCTTCCTTCCCCTGGTTTTCCTTGGGGCGAAGGAAGGGTTTCAAGGCAAATGTTTGCTTCCCCCTTGCAAAGTTTTATGACTTGGCCTCAACTATTCACTCGGGAGACCAGCGATTTAGTAGAATTATGTTGAGACCTTTAATTGACCTCGCCAAACAAAGGAAATTAAACACAAGACGATGTTTACATAAAACTTCTAAGGTCAAATGGGAAACAAGCCATCCGCTCCAAACGCAGAAGGACACGAGGACTTAGAGCTCTGTCCTCTCCCGGGTCCCACGTTCTGGGGAGAGGAGGGAGCATTGGGGGGGGTGGGCACGCCAGGCTCAGCCACTGGCCTGTGTCCCTAGCAAGCGGCGTCCCTCGGTTCCCATCTGGAAGGTTGGGGGAGAGGTGAAATAATATGGAGTTTAGAAAGCTAAATGTATGTGAAAGAATTATAGCTTTGAAAAACTATTAAGCACCATGCCAGTGTTCATCACTGTCACCTGCCAAGGGACATGGTCGGCTCTAAGGGAAGCCATGGTCCTCAACAGGGCCCAGGGCCTCACCCAGACCTGCACATTCCCCAAGCCCTCACTTCCTCACCCCTTACTGTGTCCACGGCAGCTCCCTTCTGTCTCTTGAGGGCCAGGCAGATTCCTGCCTCTGGGCCTTTGCACCTGCTATTCCCACTGCCCTGACCGCTCTTCTCCAAGACATGCTGTGGGTCTTTGCTCAAAGCCCCTTGTTTAGCTCCCCTAGAGGCCCGTTTCAGCACTGCCCTCCTTCCCCCCACCGCCCCCCCGCAGGCCCTCTCTGCTTCCCCTCCGCTTTGTTTTTCTTCGTGCAAACTCTCACCTTCTTTCTCTTTCTTTTTCTTTTTCTTTTCATTTTTTTTAAAGATTTTATTTATTTATTTGACAGAGAGAGACACAGTGAGAGAGGGAACACAAGCAGGGGAAGTGAGAGAGGGAGAAGCAGGCTTCCCGCGGAGCAGGGAGCCCGATGCGGGGCTCGATCCCAGGACCCCAGGATCACGACCTGAGCCGAAGGCAGATGCTTAACGACTGAGCCACCCAGGCGCCCCTCTTTTTTTTTTTTGAAGATGTTATTTTTAAGTCATCTCTACACCCAATGTGAGGCTCAAACCCACAACCCCCAGATCAAGAGTTGCACGCTCCACCGACTAAGCCAGCCGGGCGCCCCCCAAACTCTCCTTCTGAGAAGCACTGCATTTCTGTCTCATTATTGCTGCCTGTCTCCTCCAGGATGTCAGCTCTGTGAGAACAGGGCTTTGTTCGTCCTTGCTCACCGTTGGACCTCGGTGTGCTGGCTGGCTGGCACAGACATTTGATAAAAGGTTGAGTGAATGAGCAAAAACACTAGCAAAGACGTCCAGCCCTGCTTGGGAGGCGAGATGCTGAGGGGAGGGCTCCGTTGGCCGGAGGAAGGGCACCTTCCTCCTGGGGGTGGGGCACAGTGCACCGAGCTCGCCCCAGGCCTTCAGGGACCCACGGCTCCCAGGGTACAAGTTGGCCTGGGACCCAAGGATCTCCTTCCCTGGGCAGGGGTCTGTGCCTGTTCACATTCTCACTGGGGGGCCGGCAGCCCAGCCTCCTGGGCGGTCGCCGCCTGCCTCTCCCCGTGTCACCTTGAGAGCCTTCCCCTTTTTGTGCACGCTCAACAAATGGCACCAGGGACCTGGCTGGGAAGGCTGTCCTCAGGCTGCTGGAGGCTGGTCGGCAAGAGGACTGAAAGTGCTCGGGAATCTATGTCTCCCCCTCTCATGACACATGGTCAGCTCCTGAGCCCCTGACTGGGACCATGCTCAGCTGTGACCTTAGTCTCCAAACCGCGGTGGCCTCAGCCTGATACCGTCCCCTTGTGTGGCCTTGTTCCTCAGTCTCACTCCCCACGCACCTGCTCTGCTCTCTGCGGACACCTCCTGACACACCCTTGGGGTGCAGATCCTCCTCTCAGGACCTGCTCGTGGGGCCCCAGCCTGCGACATACCTTGCGGGGTCCTGCGAGTCATAGTCCGATGGGGGCGCATACATGTCCGGCGCGTGCTGTGCGCCTTCACCCACTGAGCCCTCAGCAGGTCCCAAGGAAGGCACATCATTGCCCCTTTTTAAACGATGAGGGGGCGCCTGGGTGGTTTAGTCGGTTGAGCAACTGACTCTTGATCTCGGCTCAGGTCTTGATCTCAGGGTTGTGAGTTCAAACCACATGTTGGGCTCTGTGCTGGGCATGGAGCCTGCTGGAAAAAAAAAAAGAGAGAGAGAGAGAAACCTGATGCCCAAGGTCACATGGTAAAGGGCAGCAGCAACATTTGAATCCACAGGAGTCCCCCCTGATCTGCAGGGCAGGGGGGGGCGGGGTGTGTTCCAAGACCCCCCAGGGGACCCCTGAAATGTCAGATGGTACAGAACCCTACGTGTGTGTACTGTGCTCTTTCCCCTACACTCATACCTATGATAATGTGGAATTTACAAATCAGACACAGGAATAGATTAACAACATTAATAATCAAATAGAATAATTATAACAATATACTGTAATAAAAATTATGTCAATGAGGTCTCTCTATCTTGCTGTCCCGAATTCCCCTTCCTCTTGCTGTGGGATGATAAACTGCCCCGTGATGAGAGGAGGTGATGTGAGTGACGGCGGCTACTCTTGACCTTCTGATCATCTGTGTCCAGGCTGCGGAAGGCCAGCCCGCAGATAAGGGGACGCGGCCTGGAATGCGTGTCCCGCCACGGCATCCTGCTCCCTGCAGAAGGCAGCAGCTGTGAACCGCGTCTCTAACGTCTCAGCGTACAATGTTTCAGATGAGAGCGCAGGTGTGGTTTTTCTTTCCACCGGACACATTTTTAAAAACTTTGTGTACTTCTTCGCTTCAGAATGGAAGAGACTAAACATGGTGCTCCATCCCATCCCTGCAGAATTTGCTTCACGAGAAGAAAAAAAAAAATCATCCTGCCGTATTTTTAACTGATTGCTTGCTTGTGCCTGTTTGGTGAGATTTATTCTCTCATTAATCACTGCCCTCCCTTCATTCATGTTAAATATAAAATTGATTAGGAAAGATCCCCATCATGGTTAAAAAAATAATTAGCTGCTACATCATGTTGCCCACAGTGCGACAGAAAAGAGTGATTAAATTAGGAATATTAAAACCCCATTAATCTGCTCTCAACTTAAGCCTCGCTTGTTCATCTCACAGTGGTGCTTATTATTTCTGACGCTGAAAGATATTTGAATTACCAGCTGCAACAAGGTCACTTGCTGAAAGATGTCAGGTCAGCCATTAGTCAAACGGGGAGAGGCGACCCGAAGGGAGGGCTGCCCAGGTGTCAAGGAGGCCCTTCCTCACGCATGTCTTCCGATGCCGCGATGTCGGGTCGAAATGCGGGCACACCGCACGCCCAGGCTGGCCGGCGGCACAGGTGTACCCCTGCTCTCCATCACCCTCGGCGGGCCACCTGTGACCTTAGGGACCTCCACGGCGTCCTCTGTCCCTCCACCCCCGGGCCTCCTCCTCTTGTGTGTGGGAGCTCACAAGCCACACTCCCATGAGAGCCATCCCACCAAGAATGGCAGGGGTCTCCTGTTGGACGTGTGTACGTGCCCGGCTGGGGCTGAGCTGTGCCCATCTTCTGTCTCGTCCAGTGTCACAGCCCCGTGAGGAGGCCAGCGCTGGCCGAGGGCGCGCACTGGCAAAGGGCAGAGCCGGTGCTCGGGCTGGTCTGCTGGGCTGCATCCGTGGGGACAGTCTCAGCCCCTCGAGATGCTCCCGCAGCTCACAGGGACTGGGGTCCGCAGGCCTCCCTTCGAGAGCATGCAGCTGTGCCCAGGCAGACGGGTGTGGTCTGTTTTGCACGACTTAACCTTTAAATGAACAGCAATTACACATCGTCTGCCACTGCAAAGCTGGGTGAGAGAGCCTGGCTGAGCCCCTGCAGTGTCGCCTGCGGCATGAGGGACAAATCACCAGCAGGGGAAGGAGGCCTGCTCACCCCCTCATCTTCCTTTTGAGGAAAAATTTAGCTACTCTCTGCCTCTAACTGTCTATGTCTGAATTTATTTCTGAAAACACCTCTTGTTGCTAAAGAACCCGATCGCCCCAAATCCATCACTCCTCTGGCCCCAGAGGAAGGAGGAGGGAAGGTGCTTCTGTTGGCAGCCTCGCTCATGCTGACCACCCGAGGGTCCCATCTCCTGGGCCTGTGAGTCCCGGGGTCTGCGCTCCGGGTACTCCTGGGGGACGAGACACAACCAAGGTGTCTCCCCAGAGCAGCTGGAAGTGGTCGCATTGAGAGGGCACAGGTGAGTGGTGCTGGCGGTGGGAGGTGGGGTCTCCTCAGGGGGTCAGGGTCCAGAGCAGGGCTGAACAGGGGTTGGGATGAAGCCTCATGGGAGGAGCTCCATAGATACTTCCTAAATGAATGAATAAAGCCAGGGATGGGAGCTGGGATATCAGGACTAGTGCAGGGAAGAGAGAGATTTGGGGCCCGGGGTTCAGAGGAGGGGATGCTTGGGGGCGGGCATGCTGGCCTTCTCATTGGGTCCTGGTCCTGTCAATCTTTGTCTGACCTTCCCATGCCTCTCTGATGCAAAACTGCGCTGTCCTGGCCTCAGCCAGCTGGAGAGCACCTCCTCCTCCTTGTCCCCAGGAGCACTGAGTCACTTCCCTGGGAGCCTTCCCCTCCAGGGCCACCTGACTCGGCCCACAAGAGGTCAGATTTCCTGCTGCCTCCGTCCCATGTGCTGCCCCAAGCTGGCACAGCCCTGCCATGACCTCGGTGGCCCCTTTCCACCCCTGATCACCCACCTGCAGGCCCCTGGGACCCCACTCCGGGCACCCATGCCTCACAGCACACCCCTCTCTCGGCTCCTGAGTGCCTGGGGCCCCGTGCTCAGTCGAGGCTGTTGAGCTGAATCCAGTGGGGCTGGAGACCGCTTGGGCTACATCCTTCATTTCACTGATGAGGAAGCAAAATCCAGGTGGTCACCGATCTTGAGCTGCTCACACAGCTGGCTGGTAACGGGCTGCTCGGGAGAAGTGCACGCGGCTTACTTAAAAGCAGAGGAATTCAGACTTGATAGAAAGGGTTTTCTCCACAAGGAATGCCTGGAACAGTCCAGAGTTGGTTCCTGTTACACAGTGTTCTCTGTCTTGTTTTGATGCTTACCAGATGCGTCGGCCAGGGACTGGCCCAGGGGAAGATGCTTTTGAACTTGGGCACCACGGCTTGTCCCAGATAACCAGAGTCACGTGCCGGCCACAGGGCCAGAGACGGTGCGCGGATCCTGAGCCAAGCAGGCCGGCAGGCCCCTCCTAGACGGCGGGGAGAGGGCTCCCCCACCCCCTCCAAGTTGTCCCTACCCTTGCTGTGGCCCCAGCCCAGAAGCACTCAGCTGGATTACTGGAAAAAACGAAGTCGCAAACCTGTGAAAACAGTCCCTACTTCTAGCGAATTCCTGAGCCTGGCTATTTATAGAGGCGGTTTGGATCAGCCTGCGGCCCTCCCTCCAGGTCTCCTCGGAGCCTCCGTGGAATCTACACAGAGGGAGCATGTGACAGGTCGGACAAAGAGGCTCTTTGGCGCACGGGCTCTGGAGCCCCAGGCAAAGGCTGCCTACGCAGAGCCAAGAATCGGGTTTTATTTGCCACTGGCCTGCCATTTTTAAGGGCACAGAACACATTTGTGTCAGCCCAGCTCTCCTGGATGAGGTCCGGAGCAGGGCCAGACCTCAGACTTCTCGGAAGGCTGGCATCCTCCAGGCTGGGGACCAGGCTCGGCCACAGCTCAGAAGAGTGCGTTTAGGCCCTTTGTCTCCAGCACACACACCTGGGGGAGAATTGTAAATGATCTGGGGACCCTCAGTCAGATAGGTCCGTTCAATGGCATAAAATATCCTAGAGAACAAGTATTTCATTGGTGACTTCTGGGAAAAGGACATTGTAAGAATCAGAGAAACATCCTAAAGGCTCTTTATGATCGGCTGGATAGACCCACAGGGCCCAGTGAAGAGGAGAGCGGCCCCCCATCCCCACCTCCGCCCTCCCAGGAGCACAAGGCTGACCTTGTTTTTGGTCCGGACGGTGCATGCATGTCACATTGTAGGAATCAGGAGGCAGCCAGAAGGCAAGGTCAAAGAGGCAAGGCAGAGAGCCTCGGAAAAGTACCCCGCCCTCCGACGGCTGCCTGAAGTCCCTGTGTTTAGCCAGAACCAGAAGAAGCAAAAGGAAATAAATTTGTCGCCTGCTCTTGGCTAATGATCTTTGAAGAGGACAGGAGCATTTAATGCTTCTGTGTTCTTAGCAGGGAGGGTGACCCGGGTGGACAGGGGCAGCCCCAGAAGGTGACAGTTCAGATTTCAGAGGGATGGGTTAGTGCTGTCATTTAGAGTGTGACATGGGGACAGAGTTGTGGGAGGGCTGGGGGCTCTGAGAGGATCCTTCACACTCGGAGTCCGTGTGGGCAGTGAGGGGGCAGGGAGAGAAGCTGTGCGCCCATCTCCCGTGGAGCTGAGCACCGGGGGGGCCGCATGCCAGCAGGGCACCTCAAGACAGGGGAAGTCTGTGCCCACACAGGAAGGTGTCGCACCTGTGGACCTTGACTGGACCAGCCTGACGCTGGGAAGCACAAGGGAAAGGGGCCTGGGGAGGGTGGGAAGTGTTCAAGCGATGCACAGGAGTCCAGTCCAGACTGGAGGGCACCAACAAATGCTTCGACGGAGTCCAGTGTCATGAGTGGCCCCAGATGAGCCCAGCAGACCCAGTGCAAGAGTCTGCGCTTGAACTCAGAGGACATGGACCCCAGGTCTCGCCCTGCCATGCACTGGCTATGTGACCTCCTTACAGTCTTGGATTTCAGTCTCTGCGTCTGTAAATTGGGCAGATGAGTCATTGTGAGGGGTGAATGAGCCTGGCATAGAGTAGGCACTCAATAAAAGCCCGATGAGCCTGGATCACCCCAGCTTTGTATCATTTATATACCGGGAGGACCCATGCACTCTCCCTGGGCGGGGGGCGGAGGGGGGGGCTTTACATTCAGTTACATTTAAAATTACATTAGAAAGTTTCAGAAAGATTTAAAACAAGAGTCCCAAAGAAAATGGGAGACAAAGATTGATTTAGAAATTTGGCCTCAACTCAAAAGGGTGTGGTACGTTGCAAAATGCTGCCCCTAATCCTAATCCCCAGAACCCGAGATAGGACCTTATTTAGAAAAAGGGTCTTTGCAGATGTGATTAAGGGTCTTCGGATGAGGAGATTATCCTGGACTCTCTGGGTGGACCCTAAATGCCGTTGCCGGGGTCCTTACAAGAGGAAGGCAGAGGGAGGCTTGGAAGAGCCACCCCGGGGAGAAGGCCATGTGACCACGGAGGCAAAGCCTGCAGGGACAGGCCCATAGGCCAAGACCGGTGGGAGCCAGCGGGGGCTGAAAGAGCCAGGAAGGATTCTCCCCTGGAGGGAGCACGGCCCTGCCGACCTCCTGACTTCAGACTTCAGGCCTCCAGAGCTGCAAGAGTCCATTTGTGTTGTTTTAAGCCCCTAGGTTTATAGTAATTTGTTACAGCAGCGACAGAAAACCGATGCAAAAGGGAAAACAAGCTTGTCTCAAGGAGCCCTTCACGAAAAATGTGAAGGCAGAGGCAGAGGAGACATGACCTGCTCACCCCAAGACAGACAGGGGACCAAGAAGGGGACTAAGAGCTGAGCCCCAGGACTAAGGCCTGGCATCCTGCCCTCGCCTTCCACCGAATTTCCTCTCCGTGCACACGCTTCAGGTGGGGCTGACTCTCTGCCTCATTTTGTCCTTCTACAGGCACAGACTTTCATCCCCCTTTGGCAGAGGGTGGCTTCTGGGGGTGCTAACTGCCCCCAGGCACCTTGCCTTAGCTTTGGAAAAAGCCCTGAGGCAGAACTCGGGGTTGGGGGACCTCCTGTGGGACAGGAGGGTGCACAGCTGTACCATAGTGAGGTTCACTGGCGGGCCAGGAGGATTTGGGCAGGAAAGTGTCTGCTATTCCTTCACCGATCGCCTGACCCCACATGGATCCACATGGCAGGCACGCTCTGTGATTGGTGCAGGTCTGTGCAACGAGCAATTAGGAAAGAACAGACGGTCGTAAAGCTGGTAAATCAAAGGTCTGGAGTGGCCGGGACCCGCCACGAGAGGAGTCCACCTGGGAAGGAAGCTAACACAGAGGAGCTCAGAGGCGGAGACAAACAGACACCTGGTCCTGACCATAGTGTTTGAGTACCAGGATCCAGCCAGACCTGAAGCTATTGAAGCCAATGAATTTTCCTTTTCCTTATTTGAGTTTGGGATTTGGGTCACTTGCAACCAAAGACTCCTGATTAATACAGCCCCTGCCATGTTCTCACTTAATCCCCTCTGCAAGGACAGGAAGGAACCTGGGACAGAACTCAGGCTTGGTCTAAATCAAAAGCTCATGATCATTTTTTTCTCGCCCTCCAGGTCTGAGCTAAGCTGAGATACAGTTGGTAAGAGAGCAAGTCATCACCAGCTTGTGCCTAAAACCTTTGCTTTTCCCCCCTGCTCTCCATAAGTGACTTTTGGTGACTACTGTTTATTCAGTAACTATTTTAATGAAGCACAATTCTGAGCTCATGTTCATTGTCCAAGATTAAAAAGCCAAGATCAAGCACATTTTCCTTGCTGCTGGAGACCTGGACCTCTGGGACAAGGTCCTAGATTCCAACAGTCTGCCTCTGGGGACCAGGCTGGTGGCATCACCTTGCATCAGGGATAGTCCTTGCCAAGCTGTCCAAGACCCTCGCACTCTAACAAAGGAATCCTGCCCTTGCCTGGTGGGCAGTGTCTGTGCACCCTGCCGGGGAGAAAGGGAGGGCAGTTTGCCCCCAGCAGGTGCAATCCTGGACGGAAAGCAATGTCAAGGACGTGTCCCTTTAAAAACATCCTGAGGCGAATCCTCCCTTGACTTTCGGGACCAGCAAAGGTGGCTGCTATGAAAGCCACCGGAGGGACAATGAACACAAGCTCACCTACCACCCCAGTCCAGCTCCGGGCCCTACTCTAGTCCCTCTCTGGAAGGAAGAAGCACGTCTTCGGTAACATCTGCCCTCAATGGGGCTCAGGGTCTCTGTGGCTCTCTCCTGTTTCCAAAATCTGTCTCAGCCCAGCTTGTCACTGGATGGCAGTCTTTGCAGCCCCTTCTGGCTCTAAAGCCTCTGATGACAGGACTTGCCTGCCCGACCTGACAACGCTGGGCCGAACATCTGTGCCCAGGAGCTGGGGCTACAGCAGTGATGAGAGGCCTCCTGATGGTCATGGTGATGAGTCAGAGCAGGAATTTGGCTCCAGACAGCAAACTCCTTCTTACCCGAAGTCCCGGAGGCCAGCCACCGGGTCCTCTGTTCACTCCGTGCGGGGCGAGATCCCACGGGACCCTCATTAACACTTGCTGACTGGCTCAGCTCTGAGAGGCTCCTAATTGCAGTGCCCGCCCTGGGGGAATAGAAGAGCTTCCCTCGACCCAAGGATAGGGGATGAGATGGTCAGGGAGGCCCTGAATGGTGCATCCTGACCAAACTGTGGTCCTGCAGAGAGAGAATCAGTCCGTGCCGGGAATGAGAGCTGCAAGTTTTGCTGGGGACCGAGGCTCACCGGGCGCACGGTATCCCAGCAGACAGCCCGGCGGAGCCGAGGGGAGGGCAGGATGCACCGCTGGTGACTCGGGAAGCTGGTGAAGTCAGAGGGAGGCCAGCCCCACTCTGCTCCACAACCACATTTTCTCCAACACAAAACCCTGCCAAGAAGCTTCCATTGGGGGCTTCTCACAGACCGGCTCGTCCCGGGACTGTCTGGGCAGGCCCCCATCACCCCGGTTTCTTGCATAGAGACGATTGCTGCCCTGCTCTCCCGAGCAGACTAAATCCAGGTCACGTTCATAAAAACAACGCAGCATTTTATTTTGCGGTTTCCACCAACGACTCACCCACGCCTCTACCACCTGTTATCACAAGGTCGGGTCTGACAGCCGCAAACGCCCCTCAGGCAGGAGCAGGCCGGGCAGCCTCCAGGGAGAGAGGGCTGGTCTGACCCCCTTCCCTGCCTCCCCTGCCTCCTGGACCTGGGGACTGTGTGGGGAGAGGCAACCGCAGAGGCCCACGTGCAAAGAAATCTCGATCATCTGCCAAGCTCAGGCCTGAACCAGTCACGATGGACACTTCACTGTTTGTTCTCTTCGGATAAAGAGGAGGGGGGAAATGTTTTGAGTCCAATGCCATTTTTGTATTTTAGACACAAAACACACAAAACCAAATGAAAACAAATCCCCTATGCCCTGGCTCTCTTTTGTCCCAGCTAAGCTAGATCCAGCTGGCTTACCAGGCAGCAAGAGACTGGAGTCACGGGGCCAGCCCAGAGAGGGCGGGTGGGATGCTCACCACCTCCTGTCCCCTGCAGCCGTCCAGGTGCCCGCACACCCAGAGGGCTGCCCCTCCCTCATCCAGGTACCTTCTCCAGCGGCAGACAGAGGCTGCGAAGAGCAAGAACATTCCTGGAGGGAGTGAGTCTCACTACAGAAGAAAAGGTGACAGGGTAGCAGTGATCATCTGTAATCAGAGAGCGAGCCAGAGCCTGGGAGGGCCACCCAGGGGAGCCACTTCAGAAATAAGCGCTTGGGCAGCAAGAGGGAGGCGGATGCCGTGCACCCAGCTGTTCGTTTCCGGGAAGGAGCCATCTGCCCCACATGGAAAATGCCAGACGGGGTGACTCGGCCGTTAGCTCCTGTCCCGCCCCACCAGATACCTGGGGGGACCTCGGCTGTGAGGTCACAAGAAGGGTTTCTGGGTTCGTCCTGAAGCAGCTGGGGTGGCCCCAGTGACTGGTCCCCTTCTGGGGTCCGGGCTGTGCTGGGTTCACTGCGGCCTGAAATGAACTAACCAGGTCCTTGCTTTGGAGCTTAGAGGTTAGGGACCCTCGGACTCTTCACGTGTAACTGCTCAGAGCTGGACACTATCCAGCGTCCATATCGATGATAATTCTGCAGCTTCAGCTCTTGCTCTGCCTGATTTCCCACGGCACAGACCCGGGGGTGCTAGGGGCAAGCGGCTGGCCCTCCTCGAGGCACAACAAAGTTCCTCGTCCTCTTACCCACAGATACGGCTTCTGTCTCCTCTCTGCGTGCACTCTCCTTCTGGAACCAACCTGCCCTGAAGCTGCCCGGGGTTTGGGCAGAACCAGAACAATCCCCATGTGGAGTTGCATCAGGAAGGGTCCCCCACTCCACACCAGAGACGAGCATTCGATGGGATTCTGTGTCTAACCCCCCAGCCGTTCCTGTCCACCCCACCAGCACAGACTGCTCCCCAGACTCGAAGCTGCATCTCCATCCCCGCTTCCTGCTCAGCCCCCACTCCCTGCAGACCGACTGGCTCGCTCTTTCTGGCAGAAGAGGGCATCTTTGTTAGGCAGCTCTGGTCGGTGTTAGGTTGCTGCAAAGCACCTGCACTTTCCTTCCACTGTAGTCCTTGTGGTGGGAGTGGGGAGATGGTCTGCTCTCTGCAGAACCAGTCCAAACCAAACCCAAGCCAAGCCTGGTTTACTTTTGCACCTTACAAACAGGTGGGCATACATGCCAATGCAGAGACACGGCATGACCAGCTTATATTTCCTCCCCCTGGGTAGAGGAGCAGAACAAGAGAAATTTAGGGGCCATTGTATTAGCCATGCACTGCAGAAGAAAGTCCCAGGAATGACTGACCCAGCATCAGAATCAGCAGTGAGGCATCCACCGCTGAAGGTGTAAGGAGAAGCCTGTGCTGTGGATTCCGAGTGGGCGTGAAGCAGAACCACACGAAGGTAGGTGTGTGCAAACAGGTGCTGTTGGGAGCAAGCTACGGGGCCAGCCCACCAGAGCAGGACTCAGCCTGCCACGGCCGGGTTGTGTGGCTTGTGAAGCCACTTAACTTCTCTGGGCTTCATTTTCCTTTGTCCAAAGAGCTGGCCGGACATGACCTTCTGTTTTCTTTCCAGCTTTAATGATTTAGATTGATTTAATGACCAGGAATCATGGAAAGTAAGGATTATTAGAGAGAACACATGATGACCACCTGCTTATTTCTTTAAATCTTGCTCTCTCTCTCTGTTATCCCTTAATTCAAATAATCAGGAAAATCTGTTTAAGTTATTATGCTCGTCTTGGGATGCCTGGGTGGCTCAGTCAGTTAAGTGTCTGCCTTCGGCTCAGGTCATGATCCCAGGGTCTTGAGATCGAGGCCCGTGTCTGGCTCCCTGCTCAGCGGGGAGCCTGCTTCTCCCTCTGCGGGAGAGTGCTAGGGCGCCTGCTTATGCTCTCTCTCTCTCAAATAAATAAATAATCTTTAAAAACAAATTCCATACAACCATGGAAATATTTCCAATAATATTTTTTAAAAATTGGAAAGTATTCATAGTGTAAACACGCCCACAAACATGCCCACATCTGCAATGGGTATCGCTAATTGCATGTGGCATTCTTTCCTCTTGGAGATTGGATTCAGGCTCAGAATCCTACTGAACACTGCACTCAGAGGAGCCCCCCACCCATCAGTTATAATTGGATGACATCTACTAGCGACCTCAGTATGAGATCCTTCAGTGACAAGTCTAACGGTCAAGGTCAAGGAGGAAAAAGGAAGCTAAATGAAAGTTTGATAGCTCAAATCAAAGAAGGTCAAGTGAAGGTGAATGCAGGGTTATGATAGTAGAGTCGTTTCCTAGGGTGAGGCGATTGGAAATGTAATACATTTCCTGCTGCTTTGGTTGGAATTGTAGGAACAGAACATTGTTCTTTTGAGACAAATTTAAAAGGTTTTGGGTTTTCCTTGTTTCCCCATTCCTGTTGGGGGACGGTCCTGGAAGGCGTAGCTGCTTGAGAATGCCAGACTCTCTTAGTTGTTTGAGAATTGATAGGCTTTTAGGGGAAACTCCCCCAAAAGTAGGTTTGCCCCAAACCAAACATGACTGTGATGTCTCTGGGCTGGCAGACAGAGGACCAGGGTCCCCCTGGGCACCTTGCAAGGGAGGCTGGGAAGAGCCGTTTGCCTCGTCCCTCCTCATGGAGGACGGGTGCTCTGAGGACAGGGAGATTAAGAGGCTGAGCCATGGAAATCTACAGACCACACGGGAGCAGGCGGAGGTAATCCCGCTGCCGGGTGACACCTGGGCCCACCGCCTGCTGGGGATGATGGAGGGACTTCTCCTGGCGGCCATGCATCCCTTCCCCCAACAGACGCTCTCTACTACTCCCGTCAGCCCGTGTGATTGCGAGGACGGAGTTTTCTAGATTAAGTCCTTTATTAACCCTCGGGCGGGAGGGGGAAATGGGCGGAGACAAGAGCCTTCTTGGCATCTTCATTTCCTCTCCCCCACCCCATAAATCCAATCCGAGTCAATGACATTTGCAGAGTGTATTTTCACGGGTCTCCATAATCCCTTCAGAATATTAAGGCGGCATTACTTTATCTTTGGTTACATTAACTTCAATTTTCCTTATGAGTTCGTATTTGGCTAAAAATTAATATAGTGAAGTTGAAAAGAATCTTATGATAGGAAAAAGACTAATTTCATCTCTGGCTGCTCAGATCCTGGAGTACACTGGGGTTAATGTAATTAACTTACAATTTGAGCCTGGGTTGTGTACATACACTGAATCTCCCCGCTGGAAACGAGATTAGATTTTATTACTCTATATATCCTGGTTATCTTCACTGCCTGCTCGGTGCCGCAATGAAAATGCAGAACCATCTGGTACTGAGCCCATGCAGTTTATTTAAGGATTTAATTAAATGCTCTAAATGGAGAGCTTCTCCGAATTAACATTTTAAATGTGACTTATTGCAGGTTTAATATTGTCTTAATGCCAACCTGGGAAACTCCAGGGCCAAGTTGTTGACGTTCGAATTGAATTCATTTGGGTAGCTCCAGGGGGATCCATTAATTAAACAACTAATGGGGATTGGTTCTGACTTTTGATGAAGATTATTTACTGAGACAATTTGCAATGAATAAAGAGTCACAGTAGGCAAATGCTTAATTGAATTCAAAAAAGTCTCATTGTGTTTAATATCAGGGATGCATCGTGTGAATAAGCTTTGAAAGACCATGAAAGGGGCTATTGCTCCAATCTTCTTAGCTGTGCACTAATAACAGTGAATGGGTAATTACATTTTCCTGGGTAATTCGCTGCTTGCAAAAGGACAACAGGTCTGGCTGGCTAATCGCTTCCGTGGAAAGAAATTTCTAAGAGCACAAACTTTGCCCTTGGATGGCATGGGGGCTCCATAGGTTGCCCAAAGGCGAAGACATCTGCAGTGTCTCGGCTGCTCACCCTCGAGCTGTCAGGAGCCCGGCTGGCTGAAAAGCTGCCCCCCCATAAAGTCCCCAGATAGCCACTCTGCCAGACTTAAGGGTCTCTGATGAATCCGACTGAATCAAGTGAGGATGAGCTTGCCCATCCGTCCTTCCTTCCTTTGGTTTTCACCTTCTGGGTCAACGTAAGTAAGACCTCTGCTTCGAGGACAATGGAAGGTGGCCCCAGCGACGAGTACGACCCCCGTTCTGCCCATCCTTCGCGGCTCCGGACAGCGTCTCCAATCGCCGCAGCTCACTGTGCCCTCTCTCCCTGCGGGTCACGGCTTTCCCTGTGTCCCTGAGTATGGCTCAGGACCTGCAGCACCAGCATCACTGTGCATGTTGGAAATGCAGACTCTCAGCCCAACTCGACCCACTGAATCAGAGTCTGCCTTCAGCAAGTTGAGTTGAGACCACTGATCTAGAGCTACCGGCAATCTTACCTATGCAAATTTATCCCAAAGAACTGAAATCAGGACCCTGAAGAGATAGTTGCACTCCTGGGTTCATGGCACCATCATTCACAACAGCCAAGATGTAGAAGCAACCTGAACACCCATCGACAGATGAGTGGATACAGAAGATGTGGTCCATCCAGACAATGGAATAGTATTTATTTCATCTTAAAAAGGAAGGAAATCTTGACACCTGCTACAGTATGGATGAACGTTGAGGACATGATGCTCAGTGACATCAGCCAGTTCCAGAAGAACAAATACTGTATGATTCTGTTTATATGAGATCTCTAAGAACTTGAACTCGTAGAAGCCGAAGGAGAACAGTAGTTGCCAGGGGCTGAGGGGAGGGAGCAAGCAGAGATGCAGTGCAACGTGCATGAAGTTTCAGTTACACAAGATGAGAAAGGTCTAGAAACATCTGTACAACGTTGCACTTACGGTTAACAGTAATATTCTGGACACTTAAAAATTTATCAAAAGAGTAAAAAAAAAGCCAACCAATATCAGTATTGAATCAACGTTAATTTCTTAGTTTTAGTAAATGTACCATGGTTATGTTAAGATGTTAACATTTAGGAAGCTGGTGAGGGGCATGTGGCAAGCCTTCTCTGTCTCTGTTCTGCTGACATTTTGAACGAGATCCTTCTTCGTGGTGGGACCGTCCTGTGCATTGTAGGGTTTTCAGCAGCATCTCTGGCCTGTACGCACAACCCACAATGTCTCCCGATCCTGCCAAATGTCCCCTGGGTAGCTCCCAAGGAAGAACCACTGTCGAACAGCGCTCTTTGTACTATCTTTGCACTGTTCTAGAAATCTAAAATTATTTCAAAATAAAAAGTTTATGCCATAACACCTAAGGGGCCATCCATGAAAGAAATCCTTGATATGACAGGCTTCATCAAGATTAAAAACCGCTGCTCTGGGGTGCCTGGGTGGCTCAGTCGTTGGGCGTCTGCCTTCGGCTCAGGTCATGATCCTGGAGTCCCTGGATCGAGTCCCGCATTGGGCTCCCTGTTCGGCGGGGAGCCTGCTTCTCCCTCTGCCTCTGGCTGCCGCTCTGCCTGCTTGTGCGCTCTCTCTCTGTGTCAAATAAATAAATAAAACCTTTAAAAAAACAAAAAACGCTGCTCTACAAAAGGCAGTGTCAAAAGAACGAGAAGACAAGCCACAGACTGGGAGAAAATATTTGCAAAAATCCATCTGAGAAAGGACGGTGATCCAAAATATAAAGGATTCCCAAAATTCAACAAGAACACAAGCAACCCAATTAAAAATTGGGCCAAAGACTTTGACCCCTCACCAAAGAAGATACACAGATGGCAAATAATCACAAAAAGATGTTTCACATCGTATGTCATCTGGGAAATGCAAATTAAAGCAACGATGAGATACCACTACACACTCATTAAAATGGCCAACAATCCAGAACGCAGATGACACCACAGGCTGGTGAGGATGTAGAACAACAGGAATCTCATTCGTGGCTGGTGGGAACGCAAAATGGCGCAGCCACTTTGGAAGCCAGTTTGGCAGTTTCTTATGAAACTAAACATACTCTTAGCATATGATCCAGCATCGTGCTCCTTGGTGTTTACCCAAAGGAGCTGAAAACCACGTCCACACAAAAACCTGCATGTGGATGTTTATAGCAACTTTATTCATAATCACCAAAACTCGGGGGGTGACCACAATGCCCTTCAGTAGGTGATGGATAAATACACTGGGGTCCATCCAGATAACAGAATGTGATTCAGCACCAAATCGAAATGAGCTATCGAACCATGAAAAGGCACAGAAGAACCTTAAGTGCATATCACTGAGTGAAAGAAGCCAATCTGTAAAGGTTACAGACGGTGTGATTCTATCTGTACGACATTCTGGAAAAGGCAGTGAAAGGATCCGTGGCTGCTGGGGGTTGGCAGGGAGGGAGGGAGGAGTAGATGGAGTACAGGGGATTTGAGGGCAGTGAAACCACTCTGTCGGATACTGTCATGGGGGATACATGTCATTGTACATTTGTCCAAAACCATAAAATGTACGACACCAAGAGCGAAGCTGAGGGGCGCCTGGGTGGCTCAGTCATTAAGCCACCTGCCTTCGGCTCAGGTCAGATCCCTGGGTCCTGGGATTGAGCCCTGCATCGGGCTCCCTGCTTGGCAGGAAGCCTGCTTCTCCCTCCCCCAGTCCCCCTGCTTGTGTTCCTTCTCTCGCTGTCTCTCTCTTTGTCAAGTAAATAAATAAAATCTTAAAAAAAAAAAAAAAAGATTGAAGCTGAGTTTATAACCTATGGGCTTTGGGTGATAGGATGTGTGATGGAGGCTCATCCATTGTAACAAATGTACCCTCGGGGGGGGTGCTGGTAGTGGGGGAGGCTGTGCATGAGTGGGAGCAGAGGGGATGCAGGAAATCTGTTCCTTTCATTCAGTTTTGCTGTGAACCTGCTCTTAGAAAAACTATATTTAAAAAAAAGAAAAAGAAGAAGAAGAAAGAAACATAAATAGATCAAAGCCTCAAGGCTGGGCTGAATGGGGGTTTGGGGGATGATGCCGAAAGTCCGTTTGAAGGGAAGCAATGATACGCTATGATGACAGATGACATCTAGGATGTGGATGGGGGACCAAAAATGGCAAGTTTCATAACCTGAGTTGAGCTACTACTCGTAAGAATTGGATGCAAGAGATGGACGCTGCCAGTCACTTCCGGAAAAGCCAGCTCGCTCCCCTCCCCAGGCCTGCCCTGCCCCGGCCTGGCCTGGCTAGCTGGCCACTGTGTGACCCGATGCGGCAGCCAGTCCTTCCTCCCTGAGCCTGGAGAATGGAGCCACAGGTGGCAGGCCCATCTGTGTGAGGTCCGAGGCCCCGGGGTCCAAGGATCATTCGCCTCAACCACAGGCTGAGCCCAGGCACGCAGACTTCTTGGATGAAAGCACCTCTAATCTGAGACCTCAAGGGTGAGTAGGAAGTTGCCAGGTAAGGAGGGTGGAGCACATGCCACGCAGGGGGACAGCAAGGCCAGAGAGAGGTCTGGGGCCTTGGACACCTGGAGGGTGCACACCTGGATCACAGGTACGTGACGGGGTGCGAGGTTCCCTGTGATGTTGGAGAGGGGCTGCCTGCAGACGGCCTCAGGGCTCTTGTAGGGAGCTTGGACTCTGGCCTGAGGGCAGTGGGGAGCTATGGAGGGATTTAGGCAGAGGTTTAGGCAGACGGGGAAGAGCAGGGAGCAACAGGCTGTGCCCACCCCACGCTCCAGGCAGGTCACCAGCAGCCACTGAGCAGGGCATATAGTGTTCACAGTGTCACGGCAAAAATGTTGCCATTGAACGGATGAAAAGTGTGACCAAGCTCCTCCCCCAAATTAAAGGTGACGACGTCAACAGCACAAAAGAACAAATCAGAGATCCAAGAGCTCGGGAGAGACGAGAGAAGAGGCGGCAGAGCCCAGAGAAGGACGGGAAGGAAACACAACAGCAAGGACCCCCGTGTAGAAATGAAGCTGCCACAGGAAGAATGAAGGGGGGCGCGGCCCCCGAGAGCCCTGGGAAAGCACGCGAGGCAGGGACAAATGAGGCGGGAGCAGAGCCACCCCTGCTGAACGTTGTCCAACCCATAGTTTCTCACATTAGCTCATCACATCATCTATACCCCATTGTTTAGAAAGTACCTGTTAGGGTCCTGTGAGTCTCGGTTTCCCCAGAATACATCTTGGGAAATGCTGCCCTACACCCACCCGCAGTTCTCAACCAGGCGTGGGCGTGTGCCCCACGGGATAACTGACAATGTCTGAAGGCATCTGGGGTTGTCATGAGGAGGGGTGCGGCCGATGTGAAGTGGGGGGGACCAGGGATGCTGCTCACATCCTACAACGTTCAGGACACTTGGGCCCCACGTGTCCACAGGGTCGTGGCTGAGAAGCCCCGCCCTTGAGGGTCACGGGAGCATTTGCACTTACACAGCAATACATTCAGCAAGCATAACCCCTTGGAAAGGGGAGCCCCCGTGTTTGGTGCTGCGTATGCACCCTGACCGTCTTAGGGGCTCCCTGCTAGCGGAGGTGGCTGGGGTGGGAGGAAAGGGGCGGTTTGGTCGGCTTTGGAGACCAAGGGCAGGTCCAAACTCGAGGGAAAGCAGAGCTGCAAAGGGGCACGAACGCTGGGAGGCACCGTTGGAGGGCAGAGGGGGTGTGAGCCTCTCACACCCGGTCTTCCGTTTATGGAAGAGATTTCCACTTCCCTGGCTCCCATTCACAGGTGTATGGACCCCAAATGTGCTCACAGAGGGGATAAAATGGAGCAAAAACATCACCCCAGGAGACTGGCCTGACCCCTGCCTTTCTCCGGGCCCCGAGGGGTAGGCAGGCCCCCAGACCAGCCTGGCTCCCATTTTCTTCCTGCGATAGCCCCGTTCCAGGGAGTTCAAGGGAAGCTTTGTGTGAGCTTCTATTTTACTACATTTATCTCATTGCCAAGCTTCAAAATGCCAAACGCTGCCACTCGCCCTGGGGGAAGTAATTTTGTCTCTTACCCCAAATGTCAGCACAGAAACTCACTTCAAACCCCACTGACTGATCGGCTTCTCCTTGCCGGCATCCACTGGCGCGCTAGGCATCAAAGACAAAGGGACTCACCTCTGCCTCTCCGCGCCCTCGGCTTTCTTTGGTATTAAAATCACAAGGTGCCACTTCCACATCCTGAAAGAGAGGTGGAAAATAATGTATTCGCAGAAAGAGCTTCACGATGACACATCCACATTATAAAAGAGCATGCAGCCGCTAAAAAAAATAAAAGCGGGTATTGAAGACTATTTAAGGAGATGGGGGAAATGCTCGCCTGATGATGTTAGCTGGAAAAAAAGACAGAATACAATATGATCTTAAGTTTGTAAAAGTAAAATAAACAGAAAGAAAAGAGAAGAAGAACAACAAAACAAAGCAGAAAAATATGATCTCTTACCTCCAGACAGGAAAGTACAGATAATTTGTTTACCACGGTGCTATATTTCCCAGTTTTTCTGCACGAGTATGTATGACTTGGATGATGTGCAATTAAAAGTTCATTTTTAGGGCGCCTGGGTGGCTCAGTTGGTTGGGCGACTGCCTTCGGCTCAGGTCATGATCCTGGAGTCCCGGGATCGAGTCCCGCATCGGGCTCCCTGCTCAGCGGGGGGTCTGCTTCTCCCTCTGACCCTCCCCCCTCTCATGCTCTCTCACTCTCATTCTCTCTCTCAAATAAGTAAATAAAATCTTTAAAAAAAAAAGTTCATTTTTATAAGAAAGTTGAAATCCTAGTGCTCTCTTTGGGTTCGGGGCAATGATGCTCTCATGTGTGGCACCCCACGGGAAGGGCCCACATTTGAAACCCAGTCACCTTCTCCCCTAATTTATCATACAGAATCTCCCCACAATTCACCCACAAAAGACATTTTCGGGGGCTTTCTTTGTGGTGGAGGAAGTAGGCAGAAGGAAGCCACTGGGAAGAACATAGCATGGCCCATTGTCTCAAAGCCAGAGGTACACAAAAGTACTTTCAAGGCACAAACCCATCCCGACCACAGCACAAGAGCCCCACCCCCACCCCTCCCCTGCCATCCCCCCAATTTTGACACCTATGGAATCTTCCAGAACCAGCTGGTCCTGCGAGATGCTCCCTGGCCCCAGGAGCCTATCTTAGACCTGATACCAGAGCTCAGCAGTCAGGGGGAGCGTGTCTGGGTGTCTGGCCTGGGAAAACTACCTGCTGCTTGCGCACCGTCCTCCTCTCCTCGCACACCCCCCGGAACGCACTGGGGAGCAGGTGTGCCGATGGCCAAGAGGCCGGATTTGAGGACAGCCTCCCCAGCTCCATCCATCCGACACCTAGTTCTTGAGCATGTCCGTCGGTGAGGTGGGTAAGTGCTGGGTGCCGGAGCAGGGCGATAAACGCTGGGCACCGCCTTTCTCTAACACAGATGTTCTCACCCTGCATGGCTCTCAGCATCTCCCAGGGGGGCTCGTTAAAAGCCCAGGTTGCTGAGCCCACCTCTAATTTCTGATTAAGCAAGTCTGGAGCAGGGCTCTCCCCACACGTGCATGTGTAACAGGCCCCTGGCAAGGTGGTGGTGGTGCTGCTCAGGGGACCCCACTTTGAGAACCAGTGAAGCAACAATAGGGAGGCGGCAAGTTTGAAACCCAAGCTCCTCCTACCCGTGAAAACGTACCCAGCCTCCGAGGGATGGCCCGACGCGGGCACAGATCCGGAGGGCACAGAGTGAACCGGGCTTGCCGAAGGGGCTCAGCGCCCGAAGAGGGCGAGTCCCTCCTCTGGGAAGTCTGCAGCCTGGCTGGAGGGGCTGCAGCAGGATTCCTCCCCCTTTGTGCAGACGCCGGGGCCTAGAGCTGCGGGCTCTGCTCAGCTCCAGCCATCTCCTTGGCAGCCAAATTGCAAGAAACTCATTGGAATTCAGGCTGCTTATAAACACCTGCAGGTTTTTGAGATTTTGCTGAGGTCCAGAGCTCGGGGATTTTGCTTGGGGAGTTTATCAGAGTTAAGTCGGTGTAGGTAGAAGGAGGTGGGTGTGTGTGGTGGGGGGAGGTGGTGGGGATCAGTGAAGATTAGTAAATTATTCACACATCTCTGTCTACCAGAACGAAAACTCGCCTTCCACTCAAGAATGCTTATCAACACCCTTAGTTTTTTTTTTCCATCCATTTTTAAAGGAGGTAGAAGGAAAAATAAAATAATTTTTAATTAAGAAATCAAGCCATCCCCTTCCTAAATATTCTGCGTTCATTACTTCCAGGAGGGGGGAGGGGAGAGTCCAACCATCGCAAGGAAATGGTTTTTCATCATCCACAAAATCCGATGCCCAAAATAGCCCCTTTGTTGCCCTGGCAACTAGCATTTGCTCCCCCTTCTCCTCCCCCCCTCATCCCTTTGCATATTGCTGCATATTTCTATCATCTCTTTCCAGGCACAGTTCATAAACAGGACGGCATAATAAAGAATGTTATCACCAATGACTTACAGCCCAGCTGCGCCCAGCGAGATAGGAAGTGGCAAGCAAATACAATTTCATGCAGTGAGGGTAACAGATTGATTGGGTGTCCTTCAAACGTGATGCCACCTCTTTAAGTCAGTCCAAATTCAGAAATAAAGTTGGTCTCGCCCTTTTCCTGGCCACGATAGACAATACACGCAGGAATAATGCCCGGGGGTCTCATTAGGACTGGAACAATCTTGCCCCGAGACAGGGATTATTCCGACAGACTCAGCTCCTCTCCCTGCCTCCCCTCGTCTCACTCGTCAAAGGGCCGAGGCCCCAGGATGTGGGCCTTTTCGAATTAATTATCCTCTCTTGCTGAGGATTACTCAGGCCCCACTGCTGGGGGCAGTGGGGGTGGGATGGGGGCTGTAGTTGATGAAGATCAAGTGCAATTTTTCATATCTGTACCTGGATCCTCCTGTCAGGGGAGTGGCCACGTCCACTATGGGGTCTCTCTCTTTATGGGTTAATGCAAGAAGGGTGGGATCTTAGTATGACCCTTGGGAGCCACTTCTGTTCCAAGAGGTTTCCTTGAGGCCCGGGAGGTTGGGGACCTGCCTCTCTCTGCCCACCGGGCAGGGATGTAGCAGAGGAAGGAGGGGTTCCCCAGGGCACCAGGAGACACTTGGGAAGATTGTAGTTGGGGACAGGTGATGGAGATGGGGGTGGTGGCAGGAGAAGGGCATCAGGGTGAAGACTCAGGTAGAGTCTTCTCAGAATCCCAGTCCGTGGTGGGGTTCAACAAGGAAAGCTCCAAGGAATGGTCCCAGGGAGAATGAGCTGGCAGGAGACCACCCACCACCCTTGTGGAAAATCTTAGGGGCTGCCTGGGACCCAAACACCATCCAGAAGGAAGACTCTTTCATTCTTCCTTCTATAGATACCATTTATGAAGCCAGCCTGAAAGTCGTCCCCGGGCCAACTGCAAGGGAGAGAAGCAGAGAAATTGGGCCGCCCTCCTGAAGCCCGCAGGTGGAAGGGGGAGACAGGGGCACCATGTCTCCTAGGGGCCATGCGTGCATCCCACGTGCTCGGCTTCCTGGCTTTGTACCCCCAGCTGGCTGCCCACGCCCTTGCCTGTACCAGCTCTCGTGGACTGGCTTGGCCCAGGCAGAAGAGCCTGGTGTTTGGGCAGGTGGTTGTGTGTGAGTGAGGTGGGGGGCGGGGGGCTTGCAGCAGAGGAGGAGACAATCACCCTCTTGTGTCCCCTGGGTTCTTGGCTCTGTCCAGGCTGGTTCCCAAGGTTCTCCCAGGACGGAGTGTATGCGTTACCTGATGTTCCCACCAAGCCTTCATTCCTGGGATGGGAGAAGCAGGAAATTCTGGAGGAAAACACAGCCAACCTTTCTTCTAGTTGCGACAATTCAGCCTGAGGCAGCCTGTCTCCCAGAGCTTGCTTCTCAGGGCCCTGCTTGAAATTTTGGTTTAATACACTTTTCATTGAAATGAAACTTGCACAACATAAAATTAACCGTTTCAAAGCGAACAAATAATCCTGTGGTTTTCAGTACGTTGACAATGTTGTGCAACCAACCCCTCTATGTACTTCCAGAATATTCGTGTCACCCCTAAAGGAAACCTCATACCTATTAAGCCATTATTCCCCATTGCCTCCTCTTTCCAGACCCTGGACACCCAGTAATCCGCATTCCGTCCCTACTCTGTTCTGGATATTTCATGAGAACCGAGTCACACAGCCTGTGACTGGTTGCTTTCACTGAGCGCAGTGCTTCGGAGCTTCATCCACATCGTAGCAGGGGTCAGCGCTTCCTTCCTTTGGAGGGCTGAGTAACACTGCTCTGTATGGACGCGGCACATTTTGTTCGTGCTCGCATGCGTGACGGACAGCGGGTTTGGGCTACGGTGAAATGGGCTGCTATAAGCATGTTTGTACACATATTGGTTTAAACAGGTGTTTTCAATTCTTTGGGGTCAAACCCAGGAGTGGGGTTGCTGGACCACAGGTAATCCTATGTTTAACTTTTTAAGAAACCACCAGACTATTTTCCGAAGCAGCCACCCCATTTGACGTCCCACTGCACCCTCCGCCCCGCACCCCGTCCCAGCAGCGCACGAGGGTTCCAATGCTGGAACATCCTGGTCAGCACCTGTTACTAAGGCCCTTGGTTCCACCCATCCTCTCGACTGTGAGGTGTGATCTCACTGTCCGAAGGTCTTTCTCGATAACCAACGATGTTGGGTGTCTTGAGCATGCGCACTGGCCCCCACTTGAATGTGACCTGGGTTTCTTTGCTTTTCTTCCCTGCCAAGAAATGGCGTTCTACAATGAAGCTTCTCCCTCACAGAGTCAAGGACGAGGTCCCTCTGAGACAGAGAACTTTCCGTCTCTCTCCTCAGGCCTTCCGGATCGCAGAGCCGAGGAGACAGAACTGCAGGGGGAGGCTGAGAAGAATACGGTTTAGAGAAATCTCTAGCATCGGATGCTCTGCTGTTGCAGGAGCCTCTGCGATCCGGCCTGGAGAGAGTGGGAAGACGTGCTCCCCGGCTCCGCCGCGCCAGAAGGAAGGGCGGATTTGGGGGGGGGGTGGGGGGAGGAGTGCCTCTTCATTTTCTTTACATACGGAAGGAGGTTTGCAAATCCCATTTATCTTCCTCACCTTCAGTACATTTCCAAGAAAAGCAAAAGAAAATCAACTTGGTATTCTGCCGACAATGAGGGTCTTTGTAGGACAGTAAGTTCACAGTTAATTTTTCCCTCTCCTGGAACCTGACACCCTGGCACCATAAAACATCTCTATGGGCCATCAGATGATGGGGTCCCAGAATCTATGGGGACATTAAATGGAGGAAAATTGTGCTGAAAAATGACACTGCGTCTCTGCCCCCTGCCCCCCTGCTCTGGGTTTGTGTCAGCCCAGGTCAGACACTGGCTTCCTCTTTGTCATTCTCCACTGTGACAAATGCCCCTGCACCCCGTCCCGCAGTGTCTCATCAGCCTGCCAGCGATGCAGCCTCATAACTGGGCTTTGACCTGAGAAGAGCCCTGGTGGGGACAATCTGTCCCCCATCCTGTCTCCCATGGACCCCCATGAGTCAGATGAGATCTCGCTCTGGCCTGGTATCAGACCTGGGGCCGGGGCTGTGACCCCGAGAGAAGGCTGGGTGCCTGACCAAGGGGGCAGGGGTGGTGAAGGCAGGGAGAGGGTGGGCCGGAGCTGGGCATCACATGGGACGACAATCTGAGAGCCAGTCCTGTCTCCTCGTCTTGGCTGAGATGGAGCCCCTTGACCCCAAGGCCCAGAACATGTTTCTCCTGACGTCTTGCTGCCCTGCCTCCGTGGGTGACAGAGAACCTTCTGGAGCTCATCTGTGTGCCACCCTCACCCTGATGAGGGTGAAGGACAGAACACCGAGGAGGGGGCACAAGGAGGAAGAGAGGGCATAGGGCTAACCCCTCAGCTCTGGTACGGAGGACCCACGATGTGCCCGGCACTGGGCTAGGGGGTGCTGCCCCCAGACTCTTGGAAGGCACAGTGGTTTTGTAAAGCGCCCACTGTGTGCTGGGCACAGTGAGGGCCCTTCCCTTGTGAGCTCTGATTCAACTTCAGCAAAGTGCAGTAAGACCCACACACGAGAGAGCTGAAGAAAAAAGAGTCAGTGCAGAGACACTGGGTGAAACTCTGTGATCAGAGAGGCGGGGCTGCCTGCTACAGGGATTATTATAACAAGAAGCCTGCAGATAATCCGCAGGGCACCCCTGCCCTGTGCCAGGCACTGCTTGGAGTCCTGTCTGCATTATCCCATTTAAGTCCCACAGGAACAGACGAGACAGACACCATCGGTCACAAGGATTGGACACAGTGGAGCTGAGATTTGAACCCAGGACTCTCTGACCCGAGGCCTGAGTTTTTAGCCACCAAACGAATTTCTTTCCAATGGCATGACATGTGGAAGGAAGGAGGGAAGAAGGAGAGAAGAGGGTCACTGCCTGAGGACTAACTCAGATGCGCACGGCATCAGCAGGCATTGCCCATCGCAGGGGCCAATCCATGAGCCTAGGATGGGAGGGCCACGGCGGGTCTTCAAGGAGCAGCTCTGGCTGTGGCGGGGCCGTGACCCATCGCGACATGGCCGTCTGGCCATAGCAGGTCCCGAAACATTCCGACAGATCATCTCCCGGAGGCAGAGGGTGGCCGCCCACCCGCCTCACGCCGGCAGCTGGAGTCTCCACCTGCCCTGTAGCGCATCTCCAGGAAGGAGAGCAGGGAAGGAGGTGAACGAGAGGCCTCTGGAGAAAGGTGGACATGGGTCCGAGTCAGGACTCCAGGTCTGTGCGTCGTCACTGCGGGGCTCAGGCACAGGTGGGCAGGACAGACTTACCTAGAGGAGCTACACGTGGGGTGCCCTGGGGCCTCAGCCAGTCTTGCCCGGCCCACCCGCCCATCCCTGCTAAGGGTTTTGTAAAAGCAGACTTAGCAGGGTCCCAGGCTGCAGGCCCACATGTTATGGGGGCCACGGATCTGGGGGAGCTGCCTGACCTGGAGTCCTAAAGCCAAATGAACAGCCCCCGTGGAGGGAAACATCGTCGAGGTCCCTGGAAAGCGTACGTGACCACACAGGGAAGATGTCATCCCCACTGTTGGAAAGGCACCCAGTGTCTTGGTGTCAAGGGCGGGGGGGGTTCTTTCCATGGTGAAGGGGGACTGGAAAGGTCCTCACCAAGTGGTAACCTTTGCAGAGAGCCGTTAGAAAGCTTAGGGTTTCCACAGACCGTAACCAGGGTGGGGAGGACACTGCAGTGGAAGGCATAGCCTGAGCGAGCCCCAGGAGGCGGGCAGCTTCTGCAGTTGAGGGGGCTCCCCGGGTCCCATGCTCTCACCAGGGTGTGGGGTCTGGGTGGGAAGGGACAGGAGCAAGAGACGGACAAGGGGGTGGAGCCAGTCCGCAGAAGGAAGGTCTCAAAAGCAAGACTTAACACTTTGTCCTGACCTCTGCCCTGTGCTTGGCAGGAGGCGTCAGCTCTGATCAGCAAGGAAATCCCTGGCTTCTCCCTTCTTCTTCTCCAGATGCATAAGAAGCCCCTGTCTGTGACCCGGTGGCAAGCAGCCCTGTAGCTGAGGCCAGGCGGCAGGGCTTAGCGACCCTCCTGTGCCCTTGGGGGAGCATTACACCATGTGCCCCAGGGCCGTTTGGGCGTCCTTGATTCCCCGGACCCTGAGGCTAGCCGCCATCCTGCACATGCAGGTAGCCCCACCGCTGGCCTCCTGGACGTGACCCTTCGTCTGCCCAGCCCCAAAGTACCAGCCAGCCTCCTCCTTCTCAGGCCTGATCCGTTTCTGCCTCCACCCCACTCATCCCCTGGGACGCAGACGCCATGGGGGGGCTGGAGCCAGTTCAGACCAGCTTACCAGAGCCAAACCCGCACAGTTCTTCCCAAGCACCCCCCTCAGAGAAGTCCCGTCCGTTAGCCTGAAGTTGGCCATGGTGAGAATTGGCGAACGTCAGGGCTTCTCTCCCCAGAAAGCCAGGTGTGAGACACTTACTCGCCCACCGCCCCACCGAGGATGCTGGCAGGGCAGGGCGAGAGAGAGCTGACGAGGAGCAGAGTCCCTGGGCTGGGTCCCTGAGGGTCGTCTAGGGGAAATGACCTTTCCTAACGAGCCTCCCTGTAGCAGCTTCGAGAAGGACACACTCACCTGGAGCTCTTGATGGTGACCCTGGTTCTGGCACTCTCCTCCTCCTACTCCTCGAGGCCCCTAGGAGGCCGAGGTCCCTAAATGTGTCACTCACTGCTCTGAGCCTCCATCTCTTGTCCACAAAAGGGGGGACAAAGGGAAGTGCTCCGCAGGGTGCTCTCACACCTCAGGGTGCTCATGAAATACCTGTGTGGCCAGTGGGATGCATCTGCCCAGGCCCAAGCTCCACCAGGAAAACCCAGCTCCCTGGGGCTGAGCCTGAGAAACTGCATTGAGTCCAAGGCGGGTTGTCTGAGAACCACCTTGAGAAATGCTAAGCAGCCAGCGCCACCCTCCCCCCCCGTGTCCACCTGCTATCTCAGAGGGGTGACACGGTGACCTGCTAGCGGGCCATCCCTGTGAGCGTCTGTATCCTCCGTCAGCAGGGGCCCAAAATACATCCGCCGCATGGAGGGATCTGAGCATCTTCCGTGTTCAGATCAGCCGTGGTTTCTGAGACCCCCTCCGGCCTGTGGTTCAAATTCGCCGTGACTAATTGTCGCTACACCCTCGGGATTCCACCGGCCACTCACGAGGCCTTGTTGGCTCAAGAGCCATATGTAAAACACTTGGAAAGAACAAATAATTCCTACACAAACAGCAAAAGGAGAGGCAATTTTCATCAGCCGAGGAGCTATAAATCTTTATATATTTTATGAATCTCACTTACATTTCTTGTCCAACTTGTGCATAAAACTTCTCCAGATTTATACAAGCCAACTGCCTAAGTCATTCCCTTCCCAAACGGGCTCTATATCTTGATGACCTTTTAGAAACCAATGACTGCTTTTCTGTTGTTATCCATAATTGGAAAAGCACTGGAGATAAGAAAATTTATGGCAATGAATGATCTACCTGAGCAAAGCCATAAAGAACGCCGGGTATCTAAGAGAGGGGCGGAGGGAGAAGGCGCGCTCTCCCTGTTTATCAAATGTTATCTCCATCAGCTAGGGTCTTCTGTAGCCGTGGCCCCCTCGGCTGACTCCTGAAACCCAAGGATGTGGCTCATGCGGGCTGGTCTGGCCACTGGCCCTTGAGACGATGGTCCAGGAGCAACTTCGTTTCACTAGCCAAGTTCACTCTCATGGCCATGTTGATACAGACTGTGTTTCAGTGGAGCTAAAAGATGAGCAAGGACAGAGAGGTCAGTGTGGGGGAGGGTCCCAGGAGTATTTTCTTGTCCCTGCCAGTTCCCTGTTGGTTGACCGAGGGCCTACTAGGCGCCATGTGCTGTTGTAAAGGCTGGAGACACTCAGTACAAGAATCCCGCCTTTGCGGTATTTACACCTCTTGGACCCAAGATACACTCTGACGGTTCCCGTCACAGAAGGGGCAGGACATGACTCTGAATGGCTAGACAGGCACCAACCAGCTTTCCTTCCTCTGAATGGCCCCATGAAATTGAATGCTCCCCAGGCAAGGACTGTTAGCTAAAGGAATTCGTGATATTCCTCCTGGCCACCGGGAGAGCCGAGGAAAGCCAAGGAAAGCATGCATTGATGTAACCAGCCTTTATCGAGCCCCTTTGATATACAAAGGGCTCAGCCTGGAAGCTTTCATTCTCAAACACATCTGTCTAGGTCTCTAAGGAACACAGAGTCAGTGGTTCATGGCAACACCAGAGCAATTGAGCACGTCCCTCACGCGGGAGAGGGAAACGTGTGGCCTCTTCCCCGAGGCGGAGAGGGGCAGCTAAACCAGGACAGCCACTGCCCCGGGAAGTTCACTCACCGAGGATGGACGCAGGCTTAAATCACAGCCAGAGGAGCTACGTGATGGAACCAAGAACTCTGCCTCCACCCAGCTGTTCAACCGGAAACAACCAGTTACTCTCCCTGAGCCTCACATTTCTGGAAGAGGAGAGGGTGGAGGGTGAAGAGCTGCAGGAAGAGGCATTTGAGACCAAGACCCAGTGAGGGGCCGGAAGGAGGATGCGATGACCCATCCGTCAGGAGTCCCGGCTGCAGCCTCCATGGTGACCACCCAGGCTTGGTGCCTTCAGGAGGCATCTGGATGGGGGGTGGGGGGGACGCCATGGAAGAGCGGCCAAGGACAAAGTGAGTTCACTGGTGACGGACTGTACGATGGAGCTCACCAGTAGGCAAGTCCAGATGGCAGGGTTTTGCCCCCCAGGATGAGAAAGGCGTGGGAAGAGTGAGGGGCCACGGGGAGGAGTCTGTCCCCACTCCGGGGCCCACACTAGGACCAAGCTGGAACTTCCAACCATGACACTCTCTCATGCTCTGTGAGAACCAGCAACAGTGGGAGCCCTTTTCCTAACACCACCCGCCCGAGAAAGATCTGCTGAGCCCTCCAGGGACACGAGCTGGCCATATCCACTGCCCAGCGCCCATCCACGCAGCTGCGATTATGTGGCACCCATGGCTGGCAGGTGTCTACTGGGAGGGACCCATGGGAGGCCATGCGCTGTGAGAGTGAGAATCGGGGGCCCAGCCGGCTGGGTTCCAGCCTGGCTTTCACACCTTGATGCTGAGCAAATCACTGAACCCTCTCGGGGCCGCCATGTCTTTACCTGTTGTACCTGTTCACGAGACAATTGAGAGCCCCGTCTTAGAAAGGGAGGCACGAGAACTCAGCAGGAGGGCGTGGGTCCCGCGCTTGGCACCCGCTGGCTGTGGTCATCGCTCGTCACGGCTACAGCTCCTCCTCCCCCTACCTTCCGAGACGGAAGCTTTCAGTGAGGACGGAGAACCAGGTTACTGCTTACAAGCAAGACTGTGGTGCCAGCAGGAAGGGGGCACTGCCCGGGGTGCCCTTCTCGGACCAGTGCCCAGGATGGCAGGCCGTGCTGAGGACACGAGGAAACGACTGGCTAAACGTGCTCAGGGTCTCCCTGAGGGGCTGGACGTCACAGGAAAATGGGCAAAGATAGTACCTTGGGCCACCCCCAACAGCAGTGCCATTGAAGGTGTTGGGACCTCAGGAGCCAGACAGCCTGGACCCCAATCCGATGTGACTCTGGGCAAGAGACCTTCCCTGGGTCTCACTTTCCCCTTCTGAGACACATACCTACCCCACGGGGTTGTGGGCGGGCCGACTGAGATAATAGGGTCACGTGCTTAGTATGATGGCGAGCTCCAAGGAAGCCTCATGTTCTGGGGTCCCCTTGCAGCTGGCGGAGCTCACTTGGGGTGCACGGGAGACACTGTCCCTCCGAGCCTCTGGCCAAGTTGGCAGAGGGACTGCAGAGCTGCCGCTCCCTCTGGGCCTCCCAGCCTAACTTTGGGTGGCCCCTCCCTCCCCAAGTGCCCCTTCTTAGCCTAAGAGCCACGTTAATGGCTTAAGCTGGGGTGCCTGGAGGAGCACCAGGCCCATGGCCCCCCTACACTGTGTGTGTGAGTCAGGGTGCAGTGTGTGAGCGTGTGCGCTGTGTGTGAGCGTGTGTGATCGTGTAAGTGTGTGTGAGTGTGAGCTGTGTGTGAGCGTGTGTGCTCTGTGAGCGTGTGTGCGTGTAAGCATGTGTGTGCTGTGTGAGCGTGTGTGATCGTGTGTGTGTGTGAGAGTGTGAGCTGTGTGTGAGCGTGTGTGCGTGTAAGCATGTGTGTGCTGTGTGAGCGTGTGTGAGCGTGTTGCTGTGTGAGCGTGTGCACTGTGTGTGAGCATGTGTGCTCTGTGTGCTGTGCGAGTGTGTAAGTGCGTGTGCACTGTGTGAGTGTGCACGCGCGTGTGCGTGCTCTGTGTGCTGTGAGTGTGTAAGCGCGTGTGAGCGTGTGTGTCCTATGTGTGAGCGTGTGTGCTGTGTAAGCGTGTAAACGTGTGTGCCGTGCGAGTGTGTAAGCGTGTGTGCTGTGTGTAAGCACTGTGCGCGCTCTGTGTGCTGTGTGTGCAAGTGCACGTGTGTGGTGTGTGAGTGTGCAAGCACGTGTGTGCTGTGTGAGCATGTGCTGTGTGAGCATGTGTGCTCTGTGTGCTGTGCGAGTGTGTAAGTGCGTGTGTGCTGTGTGAGTGTGCAAGCGCGTGTGAGCGTGTGTGCTGTGTGAGCATGTTGCTGTGTAAGCATGTGTGAGCGTGTAAACGTGTGTTGCTGTGCGAGTGTGTAAGCGTGTGTGCTGAGTGTGTAAGCACTGTGCACGCTCTGTGTGCAAGCGCACGTGTGTGGTGTGTGAGTGTGCAAGCACGTGTGTGCTGTGCGAGTAAGTGCGTGTGCGCTGTGTGAGTGTGCACGCGCATGTGCGTGCTCCGTGTGCTGTGTGAATGTGTAAGCGCGTGTGAGCGTGTGTGTATGAGAGTGTGAGCTGTGTGTGAGCGTGTGTGCTCTGTGAGCGTGTGTGCGTGTAAGCATGTGTGTGCTGTGTGTGAGCATGTGTGCTCTGTGTGCTGTGCGAGTGTGTAAGTGCGTGTGAGCGTGTGTCTCCTTGTGTGAGCATGTTGCTGTGTAAGCATGTGTGAGCGTGTGCTGTGTGAGCGTGTAAACGTGTGTGCTGTGTGAGTGTGTAAGCACTGTGCACGCTCTGTGTGCTGTGTGTGTAAGCGCACATGTTGTGGCGTGTGAGTGTGTGTGCTGTGTGTGTTCGTCCTAGGCAAGGGGCCGAGGCTGTGCTCAGACCCTCCGAAGGACAGGAACTCCGCAGACGCCCGCCACTGCTCTCATTCTATCACTTTCTCAGGGCGATGCCAGGTGTCCTCGGGACTGGGGAAGAACCCCGGGGCAGACGCGCCCACTCGAGTTCTAGGCCAGCTGGCAGAACACAAAGAACCGACAGGCACTAAATCCTAGGCAAGAAGAAGGACCTGCTCTTGCTGTGAAATGGCGCTCTCGCCATGTGGCGGGACAGGCACGGCGGGCCCGAGGCTGCTCTCCTTAGAGAGGTGTGCGTGCAAGGCTGGGCACGCAGATCCCAGGACCACCCCGCCCCTGCACCGGGAAGGAAGGAGCAATGTGGTTTATGCTACATAAACGCCTGCTTTCTCTCCGGGGGTCTGGCATCCCCGCTCGCGCCAGGCAGAGAGAGCCCAGTGCAATCCCTGGGGGCTGTGTCCCCGGTGGGCTCTCCTGGGCAGGAACGTCACACACGTGTTGCTGCCTTTTCCGCACTGGGGGAGACTCCAAGCTTTCTAGTGCAAGACGCAAAGTGCTGACCATAAGGGAAAGTATTAAAATGAAGAACCTGGGCGCCCGGGTGGCTCCGTTCGTTAAGCGACTGCCTTCGGCTCAGGTCATGATCCTGGAGTCCCGGGATCGAGTCCCGCATCGGGCTCCCTGCTCAGCTGGGGGTCTGCTTCTCCCTCTGACCCTCCCCCTCTCATGCTCTCTGTCTCTCATTCTCTCTCTCGCAAATAAATAAAATCTTAAAAAAATAAAATAAAATGAAGAACTTCTGGGGCTCCTGGGTGGCTCAGTCAGTTAAGTGTCCGACTCTTGATCTCAGCTGAGGTCTTGATCTCAGGGTCTTGAGTTCAAGCCCCACGTTGTGCTCCACATTGGGCTTGGAGCCAACTAATAAATAAATAGATAAATAAATAAATAAATAAATAAATAAATAAATAAATAAAATTACTGTTCCTCAATACGATTTCTTTTTAAAGATTTATTTATTTGACAGAGAGACACAGTGAGAGAGGGAACATAAACAGGGGGAATGAGAGAGGGAGAAGCAGGCTTCCCGCGGAGCAGGGAGCCTGACGCGGGGCTTGATCCCAGGACCCTGGGATCATGACCCGAGCCGAAGGCAGATGCTTAACGACTGAGCCACCCAGGCGCCCCGATAGTCAATACGATTAGGAGGATGGAAAGGCAAGGCACAGACACAGACTAAAAAGACATCCTCTGTCTGTTTCTGTCTCTTTATATGCACATACAGGAACAGATTTAGTACAAGGCACTGGCTCACATGACCGTGGAGGCTGAGAAGTCCCATGGTCCGACCTCTGCAAACCAGAGACGCAGGAGAGTTGGTGGTGTAGTTGGAATGTCTGAGGGCCAGAGAGCTAATAACACAGCTTCCAGCCTGGGTCTGGGGCCTGAGAACCAGGAGCACTGTGGGCAGGAGATCAATGTCCAGCTCAACCGGCCAGGCAGTTAATGCAAGCTTCTTCCACCTTCTTGTTCTATTTGGGCCCTCGGTGGAGGGCATGATCCCCATTTACGTTGGGGCAGGACATCTACTTTACTCATCCACCAATTCCAAGGCTCATCTCTTCCAAAACCACCCTCCCAGACACACCCAGAAATAAGGTTTAACCAGCTTCTGGGCCTCCAGTAGCCCCACCAAGTTGACACATAAAATTAACCATCACAATATAGAAAGAACGCCTACACGTCATTAGGACAATTTGATATATAAATGAGCCAAAACCTTGAGCAGGTACTTCACAGAAGTGATGATGGTCAACAAACATATGAAAAGGTGGCCAACTTCACGAGTCACCAGGGATTCGCAAATGAAATCCATGAGGGACACCGTCACCAGAGCCGCCCGGGGGGCCGCAGCGGGGGGAGCCTGGCATGGTCGAGTGTGGGGGGCGCGTGGAGCAGCCGGACCCTGGCACGCTGGTGAGAATAGGAAGTGGTACAACTAGACGTTGCTAGAATCTGCTAGATCACTCCCAGGCTCGCACCCCACACAAATATGTCCCGTGTTTGCCAAAATACGTGACAACAATGTACGTTGCAGCGCTATTCAGAGTAGCCCCGACCTGGAAATGCCCCCAAATCCACTGATGGATGGATAAACACGGCACGGCTTCTTACGTACAGCTGGACGGTTTGCAGCAACGAGAATGAGAAATCTCCAGCCGCGTGTGAGATGATGTTGAGGAACAGAAGCTAGAAGTATGATCTTATTTACATGAGATTTTAAAAGAGGCAAAAATTCATCTATTCTGTTCGAAGTCAGGCTAGCGGGCACGATGGTGCATCACACGCACCCCAGGTTCAGGCCTATGGTCTTCACCAGTAGCCCCAGGGGGGTCATCCTCCCCTCCCTGCCCCCCCCCCCCCCACGATTCACTGGCCTCCTGACCCAATCCGTCCTCTCCCGAGAGATCTGGCTGAAACGTGGACACAGCCGTGCCGCTCACGGCCCCGCGGGACCCCGCCCTGGTGCAGCCACGTTCAAAGCTGCGCTCCTCACAGGAGCCAGAGCACCTGTCCGTGGATAAACACGATGTGGTCCAGACACCCAAGGGAATCTTATCCAGCCTTAAAAAGGAGGGAGACGCTAACACCTACAACGTGGATGAACACTGAGAATGTGCTGCCCAGCGAAATAAGCCAGACACGAAAGGACAAATCCTGCATGGTTCCACTTACATAAGGCACTTACTTTAGAGCAGCCCAGTTCTCAGAGACAGAAAGGAGAATACTTCTGGGGCGGGGGCGGGAAATGAGGAGCCAGTGTTTAATGGGGACAGAGATCTAATTGGGGAGGAGACGAAAGTTCTGGGGACAGACAGTGGTGATGGGCGCATGCAGGGTGAATGGACTTAATGCCCCCGAGCTGTCCACTCAAAAAGTGGCTAAGATGGTAAGCTTTACACTATGTGTATTTTATCTCAATGAAACAATGAAACAGCATGAATGAAATCACACTGGTCACTTCACCCCGTCCTGTGGTGTGTCCCCATTTGCTCCCCCCCAGCCGAGGCCTCTTTTTCCCCTCGAAAGCACCAGGCTTGTCCCTACCTCGGGACCTTTGCATTTGCTGCTCCCTGTGCCTGGAAAGGTTTGCGCGGGACTGGCCCCTCTCTCTGCTGAAGGGTCAGGGTAGATGTCACCTCCTCACAGAGGCCCTCCCGACCACCTGAGGAAGGTGGCCTCACCCTGCCAATTTCTAGAACATCATCCTTTTAACTGAGCAGAACACGTCTATCAGATATTTTTCCTACGGTTTCTTTCTTTTCTGCCTCCGCCAGCCTGCACAGATGCTCCATGAGAATAGAAGCTTGTTTGTCTGGTTGACAGTGCTCGGCACATAGTAGGTGTTCCAAGGACTTTGGAAGGATGGAAGGAAGGAAAGAAGGTGCTCAGAAATCACACATGGACACCAGGCATGGTTAGCCTGCAGGGCCACGGGCTGGAGACAGAGTTCGGGGGTGCAGGAGGTCGCCCATGCTCTTGGAGAGCTGATGCAGGCTCAGGGAAGACTCGTGGCCCCACTGGGAGCCCTGGAGCTGGAGCCAGAGGTTCCCCAGCTGAGGCAAGGTGCTTCCAACACCGCCCACCACCGCGCCCCCCGCCCCGGCCGGCACACAGGCCGCTCTGTTCAGCTGGAGGCAAGTCCCCCAGAAGGACTCCACTGAGACCTGGGGGCGAGTGATCCCCAAGCCTGGATGGGGCTCTGGGGGGTCTGCCACAGCACGCGCTACCCAGATTGCCTTCATGTGGCCACCACCCCAAACCTGAGGACAGCACTTCCCAAGGGTTTCCCATTGCAAGCGCTTTCTGCAGGCAGCAGGGGGGGCCTGGGAATAAGGGGGGGTAGTTGGGGGGAGACATGGAGGGGAGGGGAGAGGTGGGTGGGGGACGGGGGAGGGAGAGGGGGAAGGGAGAAGTGGGAGAAGGAAAGGTGGGTGAGGGAGGGAGGGGGGCAGGGAGGGAGAAGTGGGGTTGGGGGGAGAGGTGGGCGGGGGAGGCGGAGGTGGGCAGGGGAGGGGAGAGGTGGGCAGGGGCAGCAGAACGTGCGGGACCCTCTGCATAGGCCTCGCTGTGCAGGAGTTGCTGGGGTGCTTCCTGAGCCCACCCCACTTCCTGAGCTGCCCGCTCCCGCCCCCTCGGGAGCCATTTTCCCGTCCAAGTGCCCATAAACATCTTGCTCAATCTGCTTCCTCAGCAGCACTTCGAGGAGCCAGCTCCTCTCCCTTGCTCACAGGGCGGGCCTTTCCAACCAGCCTTTGCAGGGCCTGAGCCTGGTGGGGGGTGTGCCCACAGGGATGTGGGGAAGGGGTGGCCGGGGGCACGATGACACCTCCCGTGGCACTTGATTTTCCCGTGGTGTGGGTGGTGTGGTGCGTGCGTGTGTGTGCGCGTGGTGTGTGTGCCCATGGTGTGTGTGTGTGCGTGCGTGTCACTGCGGATTGCTGCCAGAGCAATTTGGTTTCCAAGGAAACGGTGGGAAGGTGCGGGCTTCTGCGCTCCCCAGTGAGAAATGCATGTCATCCGGAGCCCAGGCGCCCAGCTGGAGCCCAGCCAATTACTGCCCACTCGGCACACGGAGAGCCTTGCCTGCCACGGAGCTGGCCGGGGGGGGGGGGGGGGGGGGGGGGCAGGGGGCTGGGGCGCCCCAAGCCCTGCCCCAGGAGAGGCCCCTGCAGGGTGGGGGGGCGGTGCTGCAGGGGTGGGGGCCGGGTCGAGGGGTAAGGATTGATCCGAAGCCACTGAAGCGCCCCTGGTGAAAGCCGGTAACCCACCTTCCAAGCCCACCAGCTCCCCCCGCCCCGCGGCTGCAGGGTGGGGGCGCCAGGCAGGCAGGCAGGCAGTAGGCCATCCCGGGCCCCACTCCACCGCTAATTATTTTCCATGATGAACATGTTATTATGTCTTACACTCGAAATAATCAATTTGGAATCACCACTTTGATGAGTTAATGGGCACTTGGTGGGTGTCATTTGAGAATCTCTCTGCAAAGTACGGTTCTATTTTTAACAGCAGCTACATCGGGTACACAAGAGGGCATGCTAAGCACGCCGGAGCTCTCACCTCCCCTCTCTCCCTCTCTCCCACCCCGTATCTCCCTCTCCATGTCTCTCACCTCCAACACCACCACCTCCTGCCCCTCTGGGCTGGGGCCCCGTGGACCAGTGAAAGCCAGTGAAAGAGCTCCAATCCCTGTGCCCAAATCAGGGTCCCCCCCCACCCCCCGGCGAAGCCCTTGACGTCTGCTGTAGATGGGATGTTCGTGTCTTCGTGGGGTTCCTAGCTTGAATCCTAACCCCCAGCGAGATGGTATTTGGAGGCGGGACCTTTGGGAGGAGATGAGGTCATGAGGGTGGAGCCCTCATGAATGGGAAAGAGACCCCGAGAGCTTCCTCATCCCTTCCTCCACGTGCGGACACAGTGAGAAGCAGAAAGAGGACCCTCACCAGACTCTGAATCTGCAGGCACGTTGATCTTGGACTTCCAGCCACCAGAGGTGTAAGAAATACAGGTCTATGGTTTATGCCCCCAGTCTGTGGGGGGCGTTATGACCTCCCGGACACACCAGGAGGATGTGCCAGTAGCCTGCCGAATCCACCAGACATCTTCAGAAGGCAGTTTTGATCGATACTTCCATTTCTCTTGGGAGAACACTGAGGCTCTGGCGTTTGAAACCAGAGAGTCTGGCCTCATGCCCAAGGACGTCTGCACTATCTATCCCAGCATCCCGACCTAATGTTGATGAAACAAGCAGCAGAATTTCAACAGATGGAACTGTTTCTTTGCAAAGGCCAACAATGGAAGAATTAGATGAGAGTCGTCAGACCCTGCAGGGGAGTGTGGACAGAGTGGGCTGAGCAAGGGGGCTGAAGCTCATCCTCCAATGGCGCCAACAGCCGGTGGGCCAGGGCACCCCTGCCCCTACACACCACAGACTCACCAACATCCACGCTTCTGAGGTGACCCTAGCCTGGTTCCTGTGGGCACCTGCCTGGCAGGGCGTGGACATCTGTCTCCAGTCTTCCGAACCTTAGTAGGGTGGAGCCCGGTTGGCTGCCTCCCTAGCATTCCAGCCCTCTTCCCAACAGCCTCCAACTCTCACGGTGGGGATCTCTCCGGGTCCCAGGAACCTCACTCTGTTGCTGGGTCCAGAGATAAAGCACATGACACAGGCTGTCACCCTATATAGTTCCCATCCCTTTGTCACAGTGATTAGCCCAAAGGTGGGCATGTTAACCAATGCAGCTTCATTAGTGCAAGTTCAGAACCTTCGCTTGGAATGTTGGAACAAAGAGGCTCGCTCTCTCTTACTGGATATGACCATGAAACCATGGAGCCCTGAGATGCTGCCAGCAGCCACCTGGGACCTACCGGAGGCAGAAATTAGAGATGAAAACACAAGCCTGTGTGCACGCACGCTCACGCATTACAGCTGCCATGGTTCTTGTGTGTCAGAAGGTCGTGGTTCCAGCGCACACAGGCACCCTCGGGAGAAGTGACCAGCAGATGGCCCCGGTTCAGCTTGTTCTTCAAAAGCTGGGCAGCTCTAAGATCTGCTTTCTCCATTCGGGAAGAACAGGAGACATCCAGACAGGCCAAAGCAGAGAGGCCTGCTGTTTCAGCCAACTCCTTAGGAAGCCAGATGGTCCGTCCTCTGGCCCCCTCCAAAGCAAATCCTAGTTTCTCTGCAGTTCCACATGTGGAGGACCCAATTCTCTTTGTTCCCTGTTTCATTTCTGTGTCTTCTGGCCACAGCCCACCCAGGAGGGAAGAGGAGCATGGAAATTCTTGCATAGCATTTCTCTCCATGGTACCTGAGCTGTTAAGCCTGCAGAGCTGGCAGAAATCCTCACTCAAGTGCTTGCTGGGTACTGGGGGGTTCATAGGGCTTTGCAGAACTCATGAAAGCCAACATTACAGTGAGCTCTCCAGGGCACCTTTCCAAGAACCAAGGTGCTGTATGAGGGGGGAAAAAAGGGGCACCCAGAGAAAAGCAAGTTTGCACTTATTGGTGTTGTGAATTCTAGGGGCTCCCCCAAACTCATAAAATACAGGGCTGGAGATGCCTGCAAAAGTATGCAAACCCCAAATTCAGGATATGACCCACAGGAAACCTGAGGGGGTATGCAGACCTACCACTCCAACAGTGGTAGGTAGACTCATTGAGAAGCCTCCTCTCTGCATCCCAGACACGCAGGTTAAGCAGGTGTGGCTCTCAGTGAGGCTGTCCACAGGGACCAACAGGCTGGTGTCCCCAGAGCTGCCCCTACTCTCCAGTACCTGCCAGATGAGAGGACACTCTGTCTTTGGTACTGTCTGATGCGTTCAGCTCTATGGTCAAAGACAGCTTCACTCGTGCTGGATAAAAGTCTGGGTGGGGGGTGGGTAGGGGGACCTCCAAGGAGGAACAGAGTAGAATTCAAAGAAGCAAGATCCTCAGGAACATACAATCTCCGCAAGGAAGGAATGCCAGGAATGCGCCCACCATAGCAGGAAACAGCAGGGAAACTGGGAGCTACCATTTGAGAACATCACCTTCCCAGTCTCCAAAGGCAGAGCTTCATCAACATTTTTTAACAGGTTAGGGGGAAAAAGACTATGGATTGAATAGAAAAGTCAAACCCTACAGGTGTGGAATAAGTCACAATTGACAAAGAACACAAGTTTCACATATTCATTAAAGCTCGGGCATTAGCCCCTCACCTTATCCATGTAACACATTTCTGGTATGGTGCTCAGCGTCTAGAAAACCACCAGACCGGTGGAAAGTCCTCAGTAGAGTCAAGTTGGCATCATCATTGCCACCTGTTCAAAAAATATCTCATAAGTGTGTATATGACCCAGAAGCAATTTCCTAACAAGTTTCTAAAAATATTTTATATGAAGAGTATTGTGGGTTTTGAACTCATTTGTTAAAGATATGAAATGCGCAACACTTTCCAAGACTGTGGGAACAACTGACTGACATAAGGAAAGATGGAAATGAAACCAACAAATTTCAATTAAAAAAAAAAAACCCACACAATTGTCAGACGGGATTGAAAAACAAGTGTCTTGGTTTAGTACTGCAGGCCCCATCTTGCTTCCTCTGGATGGATCTACGTATCTTTGCGAGGCCTTGTTTCCATCTAAGATCACCACAAACAACTGTTGAAGTAAACAACTTAAAAGGAGACCTTCAAGTCACATTAATAAGCCAAATTTTTCAAAACTAATGAAGGATGGTCAATTTATTTTCTATAAAGCATGAAGACATGTCAGTGGGGAAAGGACAATCTTTTAAAGAAATGGTCTACCAACTGGACACCCATAAGCAAAAGAGATGAATCTCAACCTATTTCTTTCACCATATATAAAAACAAACTCACGAGGAGCACAGACCTAAACTTTTAGAAGAAAACATGGAAGAAAATCTTGGATTAGGGGAAGATTTCTCAGATACAAAATAAAAAGCCTACTCCATAAGAGAAAAAAAAAAAATGAGCTGGACTTCTGGACTAAAAACTTCCACTCTTTGAGAAACATTGTTAAGAACACAAAAACACCAGCCTCAGACTGGGAGCAACTGTTTGCAAAACATATTTCTGTTCAAGGACTCATGTCCAGGATATTTAAAGAACTCTCAGAACTTTAATAAGGCAAAATAAACAACCCAATTTTTAAAAGTAAGCAACAGATTTGAAAAGACACTTCAGTGAAGAAGGTATATGGAAGGTAAATAGGCACACGAAAAGATGCTCAATGTCATTAGCTGTCAGGTGAGGATGTGGGACTCTGGTCCTGCTGGTGGAAGAGCCACTCTGGGAGGACCGCTTGGAGGCATACACTCATACGACCCAGCAATCCATCCTGTGCTTCCACACAAACCTGAATGGCCGTGTTTACAACAGCTTTATTCATCATCATCAAAAATGGGAAACATCCCGAATGTCCTTCAACTGGTGACAGATAAAGAAGCAGCAATAAATCGTACAACAGGATACGACTCTGCAATAAAAGGGAACAAGCCTCCGTGCACTCAGCGCAGATGATGCACAAATGCATCATGTTACGTAAAGGAAGCCAGACCCAAAAGGCTAAACACTGTAGGAGCCTACTCACAGGACATTCTGGAAAAGGTAAAACTATAGGGAAAGATGACAGATTATTCATTTCCAAAGACCAAGGGGAGGGGAGCTTTGGACTGGGCTAAAGGAACTAAGTGTTACACAGCTTGATTGTGGTGCTCTTTACTTAATTGTATGCATTCATCAAAACTCACAGGGCTGGCCACTAACAAGGGTAAATTTTACTGCATGCAAATTATACCCCAGTAACCAGAATTTAAAAAAAAAAAAAAGAATATGAATCAGACTGACCTCATTAAAATATAAATTTGTAACAGGAAGGTAACATTTATTATCAACACATGTGGCATGTGTTCAAGTCAGGGTGCTAATGCCAAGTCAAATAATTAACATTAAGGCTCTCTGGCATCTCCTGCATGGGAGGTTCGTGCCATCCACTGAGAGGGTAGCTGGGCAGCACAGGGGCCAACATCCTTGTGGGTCATCCAGCGTGCTGAGAAAGACGGAGGGCCCACATGGGTGACAGCTTAGGAGAAGAGGTGGGGAAGGCAGGGCAGGGACTAAGCAGAGGAGAGGTGGGGACTTAAGGAAGAATGTGTGCAGAGAGGCGTGTTGGGAGGGAAGAGTTGGAGGCCACCTGGGTGGCGCTGGGTGCCACTTAGCAGCCCACCACCATCACGGCTGTCTGCGCCGTCAGGATCATGTGAGCAAAGCAGGCAAAGGGCTGAGGTCTAACCACCACAAGCCAGTTCTCCCCCCACTGGGGATCATCTGGGCCCATGAGCAAATAAACTAGTGACCCCATCACTCCAAACTAAAAGGGGTCACCTGCCCCTTGACCTCTGTGTAGTTTGACCGAAGACAAATAAATTCTCCTGTTTGTTTAAGGAAAGGTCTGCAAAGCCCAGAGCCCCGGGAAGAGACCTTCTTCCCTCCACTTAAAGTAATAGACTCCCCGCACATCCCTGGTGCCCGGCCCTAGGGGCAGGACAGAGGGGAGGCCCAGCTCTCTCCTGTCCGCGCTTAGGGCCACCACGCAGTCTACTCTTCAAACACAGGCATCTTGCTTTTATTAAGTGAATGTACCATCACCTGGGGAGGATGTGTTCCAGCTCCTAGGATGTTTCCAACATTTAGAAGAGTTGCCTCGCCCACAGCAATCCCGGGTACAGAGGTGATGCTCTGGGAGCAAAGAGACAGAATGCCAAATGGACAGACAGGGGCCCTACCCTGGGAATTTGGAATTGACAGGCACAGAGATTCAGTCTTGCTCTGAGTGGCTGGTCCATGCATTTACCCACAGAGAGACCAGAGGACAGGTCAGTGACCTGCTGAACTAGGGTGTCATGCGCAGCTCCAGAGGCCCTCCCATTCTTACAGTCAACACCCTTCTTGCTTCTTTGAGCTGGCTCCGGCAGTCTCTGCTCCTTGAGGAATTATTTCCATTTTACTAATAAGCTCTGAGGCACTGGCAAGTGAAGTCCCTAGTCCAAAGTGACATGGTCAGTTAGGGGACAGCCGAGAGAGAGCCAAGCTCAGATAGGTTTGAATCTGAAATCTATGTTCCCAAAATAGTGCTCTTGGCAGGGCAGCTTCCAGAGAAATCTCCCCATTTCTGAACTCTTCCCAGGACCTTCCCTGGGGTTCTCAGCCCTGGCTGCCTGTCAGAATCAACTATGGGGCCTTGAAAAGGGACCTGACCCCTCCAGAACCACACACACCTGGCCCTCTGCCAGAGGAGAGCACAGGTCAGTCCTGGGAGCCCCTGGACATACCCACGGGATCCAGCCTCAGAACTGGTCAACTGTCTCCATTTCTTTAGGGACTCCAGAACCCCAAGCCACGCTGAGGAAAGGGCAGGAAGGGGGCAGGGCAGCGTGGGAGGGGGAGCTGGGAAAGCAGGGGTCCATTCCAGGAGGCAGGCAGCTCAGGAAGGAGGATGCTCACAGAGACCAGAGGATGGAGATGGGGGGGTGGAGGGGGCCGCCTCCCAGGCCAGAACGGGTGGGCAGGGCCTGCTTGAGAAGGCCCACCTGCGTAGAGGGTGGAGCACGGGGACCAGGCTCACAGGTGTTGGTGACAGGCAGGAGGGAGGTATAGAAGCTGCAGGTGAATCCTGCAAGGTAAGACCGGGCCAGAAGGACCCGGATTACTCCCCGCTGAACTCACCGCCCCCACCCAGGACCTGGTGCGGGTTTTTATTTGGGAAGAACTGGCGGTTACTAACCACCCACCGGTTTGTTTTCCCCTGGAAACACCGGGCTCATCTCCTTATTCCCAAGTCCGGTGAGACTTCACCCGAGGCCGCAAACAGCTGAGCCGTGGAGCATGGCTTCTGGGGAAGCCAGGAACTACGGCTCAGAGGGGAGCCAGTCACAAGAATCTGTCCTTCTAACTGCCCCTCCAACTCTCTCAGGAAGCAGCAAAAAGGCTGTTGTCTTGCGTGTACGGCTCTGGCTGACCCAGATAAGATGGGCTCCCCGCGCCCCGCCAAGGCCCTGTGCCTCTGGGCCAGTGACTTTGACACAAGGACTGCGGGGCCCCGGGGATTAAGCTAAGCTTCGGTTAAGCCCCTGACCTTCCAGATAACATCATCCAAACCGAAGCCACGGGACATTGGTTCTCCTCTCAACACAAATGCATCTTAGACTCTGCCAAGAAGGCTGTCAGCCTACTCCCGCGTCCGTTTCCAGCCCTCTTCCTCCGGGGACCGCTGAGGGTCCCAGCATCGGGGACACGCACACACACACACACACCTGAGACACCGAAGCCAAGGCAGCCACCTCTCCCAAGCAGGCTGGCTGCTATCTGAACCGGCCGCTTCCGGCCCTGGGGAGGGGTGTGAAGACCGCGCGCCCACGTACAGGGTCAGGACCACCTGGGACGGTCTCTACTGCAACTGACGTCCTGCCCTCCTCCAGCTCCTGATTGGCTGACACAGCTGTCCATCACCAACGCAGGGAGCCAATAGGGCGACAGGCACGTGACCGCACACGTGGCGCCCACGTGCCCCGAACAGTCACGTGACTACACCTCCCAGCGGAGGATGTGTCCCCCGGCCCAGTACCCGGTCGCCGGTGGAGGGAGCCGCCTGGCTCCTGTAATGTCGGGACAGTTTCGAGGTGGTGGGATGCGCCGAGTGGCCCGTCCTCAGTGGAGGGTCAGGGTTCTTCCCAGAACGATGATGTCCCCTCCGCGCGGAGGGACACTTGGTTGCCCAGTATTCGTCTTCTCATCCAGCCTTGTTTCCCCGCGAGGGCGAGGCCGAGCGGGGGTCCCTGCACCACCCCGTCTGCTCCCGTCTTTGCACCTGCAGCTTTAGCGGCGGAGAGACGCGGCATTGCGGACCCCCCCCCCCCCGGCTCACGGCAGCCTCTTTCCATCCCTGGCACATCCACAGCCTCAGCATTTCGGAGCTCCGGGGAGGCAGCTCATGGAAACTCCGCTGACCGGGGCGCGGGGTCACGCTTCACCCCACGGTGCCCCGACCAGCCCGTGACCCCGGGCATGTCCTTGAACCTCCCTGGGCCTCCGTCTCCTCCTCCAGGAGGTGAGCAGGGTGAGGCCGCTCGGTTTCCGTGGCCTCTCTCAGCTCCGAGGTCTGTGCATTTGCTTCCAACACCTCTGTACCTTCTCCCTGAGTCCAAATCTGGAAGAGAGTAATCTGCCGCATATGAAAATGCTTGTGTTTTCCGGAGGGACCCTCTCATCCCCTGGCATCCTTTTGTGCGCTGCTGTCTACCTGTGTCTCTGGCTCCCAGGGAAAGGATTAGGTGATCTCATTGTACGGTGTCCTGATTATTAGCTCCATCTGGGCGACTGAAGAAGTTCCAGCCATAAGTAATAATGATGATTATAAAAATAATAACAGGCACAGTCTCCTCCCCATGTCAAGGCATTGGTTGCTTCCTCTTCTTTTTTTTTTTAAATGCCACTCTGTGCCAAAGGCCTTCAGAAAAGGAGTTAATTAATATCCCTTGCTGTGGACTAATTCTCGTTTCAACATGTGGCTGTCATTTCCCTGTCATCATAGCTGATTTACAACAAGGTTTAATTAAATTCTCCGTACATTATTCAGCATTCTCCAAAGACAACACCAGAGAGGCCCGGGGTATTTAAAATGTCACCTGCTGAGACATATCACCTCTTCTTAAATAAATATGACAGTGATCAAACTTTGGCTAATTACAGTGACTTAGTTATTTGTTTGTATGTTTTAATATTTAATTGCTTTCATGTTCATCCAATTACCGAGCAACAGCAAATAGAAATTAACTTTTTATCAGCGTGTTCCCAGCTTAGCGAATAAACGCCCCGAAGCCTCCGTACAAGGGGAGCCGCCCAAGCTGGGAGACTGCAGACACGTTCTCAGCTCAGTGCACGGGTCGATTAAATTAAGGGAGAATCCTTGCTGCTCCTGCCCCAACTCGCAGCCTGCTTGGGGCTGCACGCCCCGCTTCCAGGAGCATCGGACTCGAGACTAAGAGCCGTGAGCAGAACACGCTCAAGGATTTAATTCCATACTGCCACCCCATGGCCACTCGGCACAATTGCCCCGCTTCCTTCGGATGCTCAGGGTTCCCTGGAAGGAGATAAAAGAGAACGCGGGGAGCTTGTGTCTTTAAGTTCCCCCACACACCGCAACCTGCGTTCTCTGTTCTCCGCACCACGGAGGCTCTGTCTTCATGCTCATCCAGCTCCGTGGGGCGTCTGCTCCTTGTTAGAAGTTCTAGCGCCTTCTGCCAAGTTCCCTGGGACAAAGGCAGCACCTGAGAATGTGTCTACCGTTGTTGCCATTTATATCACAAATTCCAGCAACTTGATACCCGGCCAGCTAAGAAATGGGAGCCAGAATATGCACACAGCTTACCATGAATGGTGTTCTGATCACACGCCTTAGCCAGACCCTGAGATGTCCCACAGGGCCCCCAAAATCTAGTCCCTCAGGCATTATCTTGAAAGCTCCCACTCGCTCCAGCACATCATTTGACATTTCGACGTTTGCTTTTCTCCCAGTCCTAACTTCAGTATCTCAATCTCTGCAGAATTTCAAAAATAAAAAGGGATGAAGAATTAAGCCTTCCTGGAACTCTCTCAGTGATTCCAAATTGGATAAGCCTGTTCTGCCTCCAGCCGAACCCCACAGCCTCATGGGATGTTGGTTTAAAACGTTCAACTTTCCAAAAATAAAAATAATCTTTTCATGTCCTTACATCTTATCTTCCCAGCTCAGCTGTAAGCTCCTTAAGGGGCGGGTCCAGAAACAAGCAGAGACTTAACCATGATAAAAGCTAAAGAAAATAGCAACTGGCTAGCCTTCTGCCAAATGGCCCATGAGTGGCCTTATATAGGGTCTGGCTCACGAAGGGGCACACAGATGTCCTGGAAGGAAATACATCTGTTCATTGAGCAAGTAACACCTACTGTGCACTAAGCATGGGCTATCCAATGGCGATTAAACAATGCAAAGGCCCTGTCCTTGGTGCTGGAGTCTGGGAGAAAGCACAAATAATTGTGAGCTGAGGCATGTGGCTGAGAAGGCAGAGGACAAAGGAGTGTGGCCAAATGAGGGGACCTGGTCTGAGGAGCCAGCACGAGCTTGCCCAGGAAGCCATTGTGAGCTGACAGCTGAAGAAAGAAGAGGAACCTTTTTCATTTAGCAAAGAATAGGTCATTTGGAAGATTTTTCCTGGGGGCCCTGAGTTTATGCAAATGAACTCAGCCCAGAAAGAGAGATTGATTGGTCCCAGCAGGTGCTTCCCTGGTCAGGGGTCAGCACACAGTTCAGCACCTGTGTGAGCATCTCCATCGGGGTCCCTGAGGCTTGCATTGGCTGTCACACCCACTCTCTTCAGATCCTGGAGATTTCTTACCTTAAATTCACATCAAATTCTTATTCCCATTTCCTCTCAAACTAATTCTCCTTGACAGGCAAGTCCTTAGAGAAAGCAAGAAAGCTTCAAATCCCTTGGCTTGGTCAGGAACTACTGAGACACCAAGGCGACAAAGAATACAGCACAGTGGATCAAGGCGAGTCCAGACATCAGGGAAGGGTCTGGACCTTAGGAACCTGAGGGGGCCCTGCTAACATGGGGGTCCAGCTCGGATGGTCCCTCTGAAAAGCAAAAGCACCTCTACGGTATTGAAGCCATTCAGTTTATCCTTGTCAGAGCCCATCAGAATGAGGTGAGTGGTAGGGCTCAGGCGTAAGTGTCACAGGTTGTCACAGGATGAGGCAAGGTTCTGGCTGTCCCCATCTGAGCCATCTGGAGGAGCAGGAGAGGTTGCATAGAATGTAGGAGGATATATAGAACATTTAGGACATGAAAAAAGGACAGGAATGGGCCAGAGGGAAAGATCAGTCAGTTTTACAACTTCTCCCTGACTCCTCTCAAAACACACATCCTTGGCGCCAAGCCCCATAGAGAGGCAACAGTTAAGGGCCCGGATGACAGCCAGCATCAGCCACCAGACTTGTAAGTGAACATATCTTTGGATGATTCCAGCCCCAGCCTTTGAACCATCCCATATGATGCTGAGAAGAGCAGAGAAAAGCTGTCCCCACTGAGCCCATGAGCAAAATTAATGAAATCGTTGTTTAAATAACACCCGAGTTTGGGCTTATTACATAATACTAGGAAACCAGAACAATACCTGTGATCAGTCTCAACTTTGTCCCTCTGACGGCAAAGGATATTACCACTTTTACCTTCAAAATTTATTAATTTTTATCTGAATTTATTAACTCAGATACTTCTCATTCCAAATTCCCACCTGGGCTAAGATGAAGTGGGTCTTTTCTTTGCCTGAATTAAGGAGTTACCTAAGCAACTTAATCATGTACCCAGATGATAGGGCAAATCTACTTTCAATTGAAACCATCTTCAGGGGACGCCTGGGTGGCTCAGTCGGTTAAGCGTCTGCCTTCAGCTCAGGTCATGATCCCAGGGTCCTGGGGTCGAGTCCCACATCAGGCTCCTTGCTCATCGGGGAACCTGCTTCTCCCTCTCCCTCTGCTGCTCCCTCTGCTTGTGCTCTCTCTCTGTCAAATAAATAAATAAATAAATAAAATCTTTTTTAAAAAAAGAAACTATCTTCAGGTACATCTATTATAACATGTATTTGCATACAAAGAGGTAATATTCCAGTCACAAAGTAAACTTATCTGTTTGTTCTGGTCCTTACCAAGTAACTTTGAGACATTTGAGTACATTAAGTAGTCGCTACAGGTGCTTGAACATAATCCATCAGTGTTTCTTTAAAAACATTCAGTAACCAGCTTGCTTCCCCAGCATTGCTCCAAGGACTCTGAACCAAATTATAAGTAAATCCTTGAACTTTCTATATAGAATTACCCTGATGAGAAGCAGCTCTGTCACAAATCCACACCTGCAATTCATCTGTATTGTCCTGTGACTTTCCATTTAAGACTTATATCTGTAACGACTGTGCATTTTCTCTGTCCTCAACATCTTAATATACTCAGCAAATCTCTACCAACAGTCAGGCAAACCTGCTTGTTATCATACTTTTATCTTCACCCCCTTAGCTAAAGTAATTTCTTTCTCCTTGTGATGCACCCTCAAAGGCCCTAAGAAACGTTTACATCAACCTATAGAATATTTTAACTGAAAGCACCATTAAATTGAGACCCCGGAAAGCCCAGGTCTTAGCAGGAAATACCATGTCTTAGAGTAAGGGCCACACCCTAAATCCAAGTTGAAAACCAAAGCAGGTCCACCCAGACAAAGAATACAATCAAACCTTGCAGGAGGAAAAGCATTCACCAGAATTTACTGTATGCCAAACAAAATTCAACATTTTTTTTAAAGTAGGATAAGGCAATCCAGACTCCATATAACGTATCTTCTGAAATGTCCAGCATACAATCGAAAATTACTAGACATGTGAAGAAATAGAAAAATATGACCTGAATCAAGAAAAAAAAAAAAGAAAGAAATGAATAGAAAAAGATCTGAGCTACCCTATCTTAGCAGAAAGGCCTTTAAAGCAGCTATTAAGAATGTGCTCACAAACTTAAATGAACTTTGGTGATGAACAGAATGGGAATCTCAGGAAAGAAATAGAAACTATTAAAAAATAACCAGATTGATTCCAGAACTTAGAAGTAAACTATTTAAAATTCCCTGACTAGGAGATTGGAGACTATGGAAGCAAGGATTAGTAAGCTTAAAAACAGGTCAATAGAAATTATTCCATCTAAAGGATATAGAGAAAAAGATTTCATGAAAACCAACAGAGATTTGGCAATCTATTGGACAAAATTATGTGGTATACATATATGTAAGTAGAAGGGTTTTTTTTTTAATGTAAGTAGAGTTTTTAACAGAGAAGATAAAGAGAATGGGGCAGAAGAAATATTTGAAGAAATAATTGTTAAAAATTTCCTAATTTGATGAAAAACGTTCATTTACAGATCCAAGAATCTCAGAAAATCTCAAGCAAGGTCAATTCAAAGCAACCATACCAAGGTACACTAGAGTCAAACTGCAAAAAAAAAAAAAAAAAGAAAGAAAAGAAAAGAAAAAAAGAGGATCCTGAAAGCGGGCAGGGGAAGAAAAAAAAAAAAAGATGCATTACATAGAGAGAAACAACGATAAAAATTATAGCTATTTTCTCAACAGAAATAGTCACAGCCAGAAGACAAGGGAGCAAAAATCTTAAATAACTGGAGGCGGGGGGTGAGGTGGGGGGAGGGTTGTTGGCTCATGAGTCTACATCAAGTGAAAATAGCTCTCAAAAATGAGAATGAGACAAACACATTTGCAGATAATGAACTCAGAGAATCCCTCTGCAGCAACCTGGCATGACAAGAAATGCCTAAGGCAGTTCTTCAGGATGAAGGGAAATAATGCCACACAGAATTCAGATCTACAAGAAAAAATAAAGAGCACCAGCAATGGCAAATATTACGGGTAAAAATAAAAGCACATGTTGCACGAGGGATCAGGTGTCCAATGGCCTGGGCTTCTATCTAGTTCTACCACTTCCTAGCTATGTGACCTCGGGCACTTCCTTAAAATAAACCTCAGTGTCTCCATCTATAAAATGGGAATAATTCTGGGACTGAATTTATAGAGTTGCAGGGGGATTAAATGAGAAAACCGATGTAGAGAGTATGATACAGTACCTGCCTTAAAGCCTTCACCTACACGAGCTCTTTTAACCATTCAGCACCCTTGTTTGGTGGCTGTTGTCCCCATTTCAAAGGGAACCAGCAGAGCACAGATCAGGCAGCCACGAAGAGGGAAAGGGTGTCCACACTCAGACACAGCATGACCTCAGATGCATGCATCTACTCTAGGGCACACCAGCGGTGCCTAACCATGGCTCCACCATGGACCCTGTCTCAGAATACTATTTATAAACGCACAAAATTAAATACATAGAATTACAATGGTGACCAATGACAATGAATGCCCGTTCTTAAATATGTTGCAAAGATCGACATAGTGTAGGTGCTTCATCAATGCATTAAATAGAGCATAGTTGCTGATTTAATAACCAACACGATTTCTAAGTGATGATGAGCATAAAGAATATTTTGAGATATCTGCAACAACTTTAATGTAGTGAAGAAACAGTTGTGAAAACCACAGTGGTGTGTTGAGTCCATTTGTAATGGAAAGAAATGCTAAATTGCAGTAGAACTTTGCCGAAACTAAAAATGTAAATTTGCCCCATCCAAGCTCCTGGACCTCAACAGGTCCATAAATGCCAGGTTAGGGACCTCGGGTGGTCTGGTCTGTATTGCTCTCAATAAATGTTAACCACTATCCTCTGGGACGTGGATTCCCTTTGTCCATCTGCAGAAACCTCCCGACTCACTTCCTCAGAGGGAAGCTAAATGCCTATCCATGCATGTGGACACAACATTTTCCAGACAATTGCAAGGGGTTCTCAGACCTTCGGAAGCCCCCCTTGGATCCCAGATTAAGGAGCCCTCCTTCCTGAACAGCTGTCAGAGTCCTTATCTGCTCAGGAGGAAAATGATCTCCCCAAGAACACACAGTATTTGAAAGGAGAAAACATGGAGCAGAATTGGCCATTCAGGAATAGAAAGAAAACATCTTTCTTGACCATCAAAGCCAGCAGGTAGCTGTGACCCAGCGTAGCCCGTCTACAAGACTGATTACATAATGGGATCCAGTTGGCGATGAGACGCGGGGTAAGGCCAGTGGAGGGCTGGACAGAGAGGGGACATATTACGTGACACAGTTTGATGACACTAATTACTCATAATGGCCCAAGCCAGGAACCCAACCAGAAGCCAACTCATTGCAAAAGCTATATAATAATGTTTAGGATAAGGAATTAATTTTTATAGCCATTGGGGCGCTGAACCTCCCCTGTAATACAGATTTATTACAAATTAAATTCTCTCCTCAAGTGGTTAATGTAAAGACACCATACACAGCAGAAAGACTGCCCCCCTCCCTCGGGCTATGCTGGAGACCAAGGGCGGGTGTTTGATGGGCTGCCCCCACCCGCAGACCACTGTCCCCAAATGACACGCTGCTCCCACTGAGTTCATCGCCTCCCGTTTGGCGGGGGTGGTGGTGAGTGGTATCCCCGTGCAAGGACATCTCCTCCTTGCTTCCCACGGACAAGACCAAGGGCACCTTGTATGCCCCAGGCCTTAGGCACTGCTTTTCCTGGCTGCCCAGTTCAGACCCCAGAAGAGAAGCAGTGGGGTGGGCAGGGGGGCATGCCAGAGCCTGCAGCTCCCCATGCTCTGATGTTTGATCTTGTGTTCTCAGCCCAGGAGTTTTGCATTCAGGGAATAACTGTCGGTTGACTCTTTGCTGACAAAACTCCCCGCCTTTTCAGACAAGCCATTGCCAGATGAGACAGGTCCGGAAACCCTGGGGTTCTCGGGCTGGTCAGATTTCCCTTCCCTCCCTCCAAGACAGCCGAGCCAGAAAGGTGTTTCTTGGCTGGGTCCCAGGCAGGCGTGGTCTCGGCGCCCCCGGCCCCGACTCTCCCTGCGCCTCCCTGTTAACCTCAGTGGCACATGCATGGCCAGAGTCGCGTTTAGGAGCAGCGCCCAGGCCCCAGAGTGGCCACGCTCCTGTTCCGCCTGCTGGCATGGTGCCTGGGACTCCGTATGGTAAAGCACCTGGGTTGGTTCTGATGGTCGGCTGTCGGGGAGCATCTGCAAGAAACCCTTCTCTCTGAAAGGACCTCGTAGCAGCCAGCTGTATGACCCACACCGCAGGGCAAGGATCCGCTTCCTCCCCTGAGTGAACCAGCTTTCAGCCTGAGGAACAGTGGACTATGAGGCACGGGGCACCAGGGCACTGGTGGGGGTTGCTGAGAGGACAGCGGGGGTAGGGATGCCTGTGCTTCTGGAACTTCCGGGGCACCTCCTTCTGAAAGCACAGGTTCTTAGGGACAGAGCGGCCTGACTTCTGCTGCAAGAGCTCTTGTCCATACCCAGATAGGGTGCAGCGAGGGGGACCCACGTGCAGGGGGCCCGGAAGCTGGGGCCAGCGGGGAGACCACAGGCATTCAGCCAGGAATCAAATCCCCTTAAAGACAATGTGCAGGGTATTTAAAGATTTGATCCCCACCTTAGATTCTTGGGGATACAGCATTTCCTTGATGCCCCACACAGACCTCAGATCACCTCCTGGCATCTTGGGCCTATTGTCCTGGCCTCTTGCCATCAAAGGAGAATATGAATAGAAAAAGCACCCAGAATCCAGGAGGCAGAGACACAAGGGCAAGTCAAGCTCTGGTCGACTCACCCCTGGGGCTTGAACTCTCGCCATCCGGGCCCCCGTGTCCCACAACATCTCAAGAGTTAGCCCAGGAGCGCCTGGCTGGCTCAGTCAGTAGAACATGGGACTCTTGAACTCAGGGTCATGCGTTCAAGCCCCACATTGGGCATAGAGCCTGCTTAAAAACAAATGAATGGATGGATAGATACATACATACATACGTACATACATAGAGTTAGCCCAGATCTTTTCTGCCTTGGGACCGGAGCAGACCCTTCAATAAGCTTGGTCTAAGTACACCTTCCAGACTCTCTCTGGGCCACTCTCTTTCATCCAACCTACATGTATTAGGGCCTACCATGGGCCAGGCCTGGGGACACAATACCCAAAGCAAAGCACTAGCCCTCACTAAGTGGGGAAGAGAGACAGTTAGCAAATAAATGAAATAATTATACTCTATGTCAGCTGGGATAAAAGCTGTGGAAACAAGGCAGGGCATGCAGAGAGGGCATGAAAGCAGCTGCTCTTCAAGGTAGGCATGGCTGGAGAAGGCCTCTCTGATGAGTGGACACAGACGCAGGTGTGAGACATGTGCAACTTGGGAGGGAACAGCATCCCAGGGAGAGAGAAAGCCAGTGCAAAGGCCCTGAGGCAGCACAGTGCATACATGTTCAAGGAACACAAGCAGGTGGTGTGGCTCAGAAAGGAATAAACTGGGGCTGGTTAATGCAGGGCCTCAGAGGCCAAGATAAAGACTTTGTGTACTTTTTTTTGTCTGAGATAGAAGTCATGGGTGCTTTCGAACAGAGGACTGACCTGATCTCACGTAAGTTGTCAAAGGCTCACCTGGGCTTGTCTGTGGCAAGGAGGCTGTTGGAGGGAGGGTGGGGGCAGCAGGCAGACCTGTTAAGAGACAGAAGATAATTGCAGGGAGGAGGGATGGTGGCTTGGGCTTGGGTGGAGCCAGTGGGGCTGCTGAGAGCCCGGGCTGTGGGCTGTGAGGAAAGAGGGGAGGAAGCAGGGAGCATCCAAGCCAGCCCGTGAGTGGCTTTGCCGTTCCTGAAGCAGGACAGGCGGCAGAGGCACAGGTCTGGGAGCAGGAACCTCGGAGCACAGGGTTGGCCACGCTCTTTGCAGTCTCGATCGGGCACCACGTGGAGGTGTGCGGGGGGAGGACACAGGAGCCTGGAGTTCGGGACAGAAGACATGGGAGTTTGGGGGTCATCAGCGCAGATGGTACCTAAAGCCGTGGAGAAGATTCGGGCCCCAAAGAGGTGGGTACCGACTGAGATGTCCAACAGGGGACCCTCCAGTGTTTACAGTCAAAGAGACTGAGCCGGACAGCCAGAGACGCGGAAGACAACCCAGGGAACGTGTTGTCCCGAACATCAGTCCCAGAGGCTGTTTCGAGAAGGACAGAAGACCACCTTGAGCTTATTCCTCCATCCAGCAGGAGGGATCGACGTGGACCGAGAAGCATGGAGAGGAAGTGGATGACCTTGTCCTCCTCCGAAAGAAAGAGAAAGAGGAAAATTTAAGGCCCCTGGCAGAAGGACGGTGGGATGCCCTTCTCCCATCTTCCAACATGAGGTTTTCAAGGTCCATCCATGTTGTGCACGCACCAACTTTCATTCCTGTTTAAAGCTGAATAGTATTCCAGGGTCCGGACACGCCACATCCGGCTTGTTCTTCCCTTGATGGACACGCGGGTTGGTTCCCCATTTGACTACCAGGAATAATGTTGCTGTGAACGTGGCTATGAAGTATATGTTCAAGTCTCTGCGATCGGTTTTTGCAGGCATGTACCTAGGGCTGGAAGTGCTGGGTCGGGGCGATTCTATATTTAACCTACTGAGGAACCACCGGACTGTTGGCCAGTGGCTACAGCATGTTACATCCCCCCACCCCTACCCCCCCATCCCCGCCCCCAGCAGCGCTCCAACTTCCCCACGTCCTCACCAACACTGGTTATTTTCCGGTTTTTTCAGTAATAAGCCACCCCAGTAGGCATGATGTGATGTCGTGTTTTGGTTCCGATTTGCATTTTCTTAATGACTAATGGTGTTGCCTGACCTGGTTTCTATTGTGATTAGTTTTGCTTTGAGAATATTTGACACGTCCTCAGAGATGCTTGGAGACACCTGGCTGGTGGGATGGTCCGGGAGGGACTGGCACTCAGGCCTCTGAGGTGTGGCCAGGGGAGCCCATTCAGGGGAGCTGGGCAGGCCCCTCCCGGCACAGCCCACTGCCTGGCCTGCCTCTCTCCACCCGCCTTGGGACCGGAGCAGACCCTTCAATAGGCTTGGTCTAAGTACACCTTCCAGACTCTCTCTGGACGCCTTCAGGTAGACTCTCCCGGGCCCCAAACCCGCAGGGATTTAGATTCCAATTTGAGTGCTTCTCCTGCACCTGAAAAAGTCGAGTTAAGAAGTAAAACTTTGGAGTTTTTCCTTCTGCCTGATTTTGCTATTAGAGAAAAAAAAAATTTTTTTTCCCATTTCCTTTGACTTTAGCCTCTCCGGTTCCTTTCATAATCACTGCCTAAGAAAGCCCAGATAATGAGAACGGCGGGCACCTCCTCTGTGCCCCCCTCCACACACGCGCGCGCACACTCCACTAACAAGCCCCAGAGCGGGAGGGCCCGCCCTCTGGTGCGCGCTGTGTGACCTCCGCCACCCAAAGCACCTTAAGGGACTAGTGACTCCAACGTGTCCTGTAGATAAGCTTTCCCGGTGGAAGCAGCCATCCCCGACCTACTCGGGAAGTAGATTTGGACTGAACATCTTCTCAAAGCAGAATTCCTTAACACCTATAGCAGTAGTAACCCCATTGTTAAATGGCTTCACGTCCCCAAATTTCCACTGCGGAATATTTTGGGAGAGCACCAGATATATATATGAGGCCTAAAAATCGCAACTGCCAGGACTGGGCCACGTTACTGAGCTTCTCTGTCTCTCTCTCTCTTTCTCTCCCCATCTGTAAAATGGGCAAGATGTGACCTCTTTCATTTACTCCGCAGTCTAGGGTATAAGATAAGGGCTCTGTCACTAGCAGTCAGGGCATAAGATCCCAATTGCTTTGGAAATTTAAAGGAAGGCAAGTTCACCCCTCATTGTGGACATCATCACCAAAGGCTCTGTGAGCAAAGGAGGGAGCTTGTGAAGACCAACTGAGGCTGCGTGATTCCGCAGGACATCAAGACTCAGTGCCCACCGCCACCCAGGTCCCCAGGAGCAGTCACACCCCGTACCCTCTCCCGTGACGACGTGGATGGCAGGGCCACATGCTCTGGTCCCCACACAGGGAGGCCCTCTCAGCACGTGGGCTTCTGACAACTGCTCCCCGGGATTCGGGAAAACAGCAGGTGTACCCTGGGGGAGGGGTGGGCGGGCAACAGGGTCCCTCCTCCTTCAGAGTCATTCCTCTCTCTTTTACTGGAATACTTCACCCCCGCTCGTAGCTAAAACTGAGAGGATGGGGTATTATCATAAAGGTAAATACATAATTACAGTAGGTGGTAGGTTTAAAAAAAAAACATGCAAGCTGATTATTTATTTATCCAACCAAGTGGAAACACATGAGCGACACCATCTTACTCTGACAGGTGAACATAGTCATAATTGCTCTTTAAACATGTATTTAAATGTTGATCTGTTGTGTAAATACATTTTTAAAAGGACATGTTTTGAGAAAACATCTTTGAGGGGGGATGTGCTGGGCAGGGGGCTTGGAGCATGAAAACATCTTGGGCACATGCATTCCGGAAGTTTCTCCTCCTATCAGAGCAGATGGTTTTAAGGCCCTGGGATGTACCTTTTAGAAATACATTTTGTTTTTAATTAATTAATTAATTAATTAATAGAGGGAGAGAGTGGGGAGGGGAGGCACAGAGGGAGAGAATCTCAAGCTTCACGCCCAGCACGGAGCCCAACACAGGGCTCAATCCCAGGACCCTGAGATCACGACCTGAGCCAAAATCAAGAGTCGGATGCTCAACCGACTGAGCCGCCCAGGTGTCCCTGGAAATACCTTCTGGATTCACATTTTCTAAGAGATTCCATCCTCGTCCGCTCAGGCTGCCGCAACAAAGCACCCCAGGCTGGCTGAGCGGCTTTAGCAACAGAAATTTATTTGCCCACAGTCCTGGAGGCTGGAATCTGAGATCCAGGTGTGGGCAGGGCTGGTTCCTCCGGAGGCCTCTGTCCTTGGCCTGCAGACGACACCTCTTCCCTGTGTTCTCGCACAGTCTTCCCTGTGTGTGCGTGTGCTCATCTACACTTTTTATAAGGACACCAGTCATACTGGATTAGGGCGACTCTAGTGACCTCATTTCCGCACCCTCTCTCTGCACCCTGAGGTGCTGGGGTCTGAATGGGGGTGGGGTATCCAGTCCACACCAGACTCTGTCCAATGGCTGGCACTGCCCGGGTAGGAGGGGCTTCCTGAGGACCCGGGTCATGCATCCTTCCGAGGGCTCTCCTGTAAGAACACTTGGTTCCAGCCCCTGGCTTTATTTATCTTTAAGGATAAATACACCAGAGGGTGATAAATACATGCCTCAGTGGCAGAGAACACATTCCAGAAAGTTCCACACTTGAAGGACTGTCCTGATAAGAGAGGGGAGCAGGTGGTTTCCAGGGTCAACCTTAGACACCCCACCAGGTGGCCGGGAGCGTGGGAGGGGAGGGGCCTGGCCAGCAGGGGGACGGCACCCACCGCCCTTGCCCTCTCCCCCCGCCCGCCCCGGTGGGCACCCCCTCTGCCGGCTCATTAGCAGCCATCCTCAGCTTTTAGGGGTGGTTCTCCCGGCTCTGGGAGCAGCGGCGGTGGCTCTTCCCCGGGGGGAAGCAGGCAGGAGGCCAGTGCCTATCTGACACGTGTCAGGTCAAATCACCAGCTGTCCTGAGAACATCTTCCTCTCGGTCACTGTCGCCTCTAGCCATGTCGTGCCAGCAGTGGACAGAGAGACAGCCGGCTGCTTAATGATGCCAGGCAGGCAGCCCCCGACAGCACGTCCCTCCCGGCTCTCCAAGGGTCCCAGGGGCCCTCACCCCCGCTTCAGAGGGCTCCCCCCGAGTGGCAGTGGCCGGGTACCGCTGGGAGGGGTAAGGACCCTCCCCCTCCTGACTGGCGCGTCCCTTCCAGGCAGCAGAGAGAAAAGGAAGAACCCATTTCCCGGGAGACTGGGCAGCCGCAGCGTCTCCACAGCCGTGGTGCGCAGTGGTTCTCGTCCGCGCGGGCAGCCCGTGCCCATTTCCTGTACTACGATCATCACGTTTACTTCGTGTGTGGTTTAGCATCACAGCTGCTTGGGCATTTCAAGCTCTGCACCAAGACAGAGAACAGAGGGCACCTGGGTGGCTCAGTTGGTTAAGCGACTGCCTTCGGCTCAGGTCATGATCCTGGAGTCCCAGGATCGAGTCCCGCATCGGGCTCCCTGCTTGGCGGGGAGTCTGCTTCTCCCTCTGACCCTCCCCCCTCTCATGTGCTCTCTCTCTGTCTCTCTCTCTCAAATAAATAAATAAAATCTTTAAAAAAAAAAAAAAAAGAGAACAGAAATGCACATTCCAGCCTCCTGTATGCTCCTCTACCCATTCTGGAATGCTCTCTGCTATTATATGAGCTAGTGTTCCAGAAGCTTCCTCAGCTGGCCACACACAGCTGGCCCTGGCCCTGGCACCGGTGGTTCTGCCTGCTCTGCCCCCTGCACAGGTGGGCACAGGTGAGCCGTCCTTCTCAACAGTGGTCACTCTGCCCCTGTCCCCTCTGTCCCTCCACAACCCAACCCCACCTGGGAAGTTGTGGAAGGAGGGGGTCGTGAGGCGAGGGGGCAGAGGAAGGGAAGGAATAGCTGCTCATGGTGTGACAGCTCGCATGCAGGCAGAGGAAGGAAGGTGCCTGCCCCAGCATCCAGATGCTTTCAGATTCTTCCCACCCCGTGGACCTCCTGGAAGCTCGCGGAGAGGTGGCGGCCCTGAGCACCTTCCAAGGCAGGCAGCACTGCGGGACAGCCCCGTGGCTCAGGGAGCTGGTACCGAGAGCCTTGCAGAAAGGAAGGCATTAAAAAGCAGGGGGGGAGGAGGAGGGGCTGTGCTAGGGGAGGAGAGAGAAGGAAGGGGTCCGGAAGGCATTAAAAAGCAGGGGGGGAGGAGGAGGGGCTGTGCTAGGGGAGGAGAGAGAAGGAAGGGGTCCTCTCGGCCATGCAGGGCCCCAGGGCAGAGCAGAGGGGTAAACAAAGGCGGGGTCTGTGACCCATCCGGTCCCTGGTGACCATGGGGCACGCTGCCTGGCTGCCCCACTCCGGGTGCCCCCTCCCCCCAGGTTTTGTTCTTCCTTTCCCCAAATATCTGCGCTGTGCTCTAAAGTGGAGGCAAGGTCCCCGGGGACCACGGCCAGCGCGAGAGGGGCCTCTGCTTGGAGGACATGAAAGGAGAGGCTTGGTTGAAACAGAGCCCTCGACTGGCCCCTTGGGATCCCCCCCCAAGCCCATGCACACACCCCCTACGTGCGCTGTGCAGCCTCTGAGCAAAGCCTGGAGCCAGATGCTGCCCCCGGGGCACCCCGATGGGCTTCGCCCTCGACAGCCCAGCCCCCACCACGCTGGTCCTCTCCCTCTGGTCGGTTCCTCTCCCTCTGGTCAGTCGCAGAGCAAAATCCACACCCTGAAGGCGCCCCGCCTCCCTTCCCCGCTCTTGGGCAGGTGGTCGGCCCAGAGCCCCCGCGCTGCCTTGGGGCGCAGACGGTGGCAGAGGGGCCTCACACAGAGCGCTCGCGCTCCGGGTATCTCTGCAGGGAAGCCGGGCCCTCAGATCAGACCTGCCCCGGAGCCCCAGCACCCCGGCGTCCTGTCCCCGCATCCTGGCTTGCTCTGCCCGCCGAATGCATTCCCAGCCTGGCCCCCGCCCCTGGCTCACCCAGGGAGGCTGCGGAGTTCCTGGGCAGGGGTGGGAAGCGGGGGGCTCACTGCTTTGGGGCGGGGAGCAAGACAACCTTATCACGGGGCTCCTATCCTCTCTCCCAGCCCGGAAAGCCAGAGCCTATCACTGCTCTCTTCATAGGATTTTTTTTTTAATCCTGTATATTACAAGAACATGAATTAAGCTCTGATGAATGCAATATTAATTAATTACACGAAGATCCACGTGGGAGCCTGGAGAGGGGGTGCGGAGGGAAGGATGGTGCACGCAGATGGCAGGGAGGAGGGGCTGCCGTATAAACACATCTCCCTGCGTTTCTCCCCGCCCTGGCTCACCCAGGGAGGCTTACCTGCAGCAGCAGATGTGGCTCTGCAAGATTCAAGCCTCTGGCCCCATGACAGGCGCAGGAAGCTGGGGACGCGGTGTCCCCCCCCCCCCACGCAGGGGGGAGGGGGAGGAGGGCCCTGGCTCAGGCTTTCTCTCTCTGCAGGTACGGATTTGAAACCTTGGAAATCCATTTTGCACATTCCAAAACAGCTGCCCTCAGCTCTGAGCCCTGCCAAGTGCCGAGGGCCTGATGGGGCCTGTGAACCTCTTGGGTTTCTTCTGTCCATAACACGGAGCGTGAGCACCACCAGAAGAGTCCCCGTTGGCTAGAGGCAGATTGTCCTCCAAAATATATTGTAGGAGCCCCATAAACCCCCCACCTCCAGCTCTGAGTCCAGTGGTAGGGCCCACTGCCACAGAACCCTGGCAAGACGAAATGACCCTTCCAAGGACAAAAGTAAGACTGAACTTGAAAATCACCACAGATGGCTCTTGGGATATGGTCAGGGCCTCCCTGGTGCTTCCAGCTTGTCATGGGACAAGCACTTCCACCTTCAGGAGCTGACCTGAGGTGTCCTATCGGGTGGGATCTGGGTCGCCAGGCTGGGCAGGGAAGTAAGAGAGAGAAACAGGGCATACTGGTCCCCAGTATGATACTCTGTCCTCTGTAGGAAGCATCACGTCCTTTTTCTCCTTAACAGGAATGTTGTCAGAATTCTGGAGCCTAACATGATGGTTAGCTACAAGGTCTTCCATTTATTAGACTGCATGTTTGTGTCCCCCTAAAACTCATTTGTTAAATCCTAGCACCCAGTGTATTGGACGTAAGGACCCTGGGAGGTCCCTCATGAATGGGATTCGCACCTGAGTAAAGGAAGTCCCAGAGAGCTCGCTCACCCGTCCCACGGAGGCAGCCTGTCGCCGACCTGGAACAAGCTCCCACCACGCACCGGGGCTGCTCACGTCTTAATCTTGGACTTCCAGCCTCCAGAACTGTGAGGAATAAATGCCTGTTGTTTATAAGCCACGCAGTCTATGGCCATTTTGTAAAAGCATCCTGAACAGACTAAGACAGACTCTTTCTGCCACATCTAGCCAAGGTTTACAAGTTCTGAAGCCCCATCCATAAAATGCCAGACATCTCATGAATGTTCACAAGCTGTTCCCCTCGCTTCACCTGGGCTGTGTACCCAGAGAGATTCAGAACAGTTTTGGAGCTAAAGTATATCTTGTTATTCTGTCCAAAGACCAGGGGAGAATTTTTCTACATGCTTGCATGACACAATTCCTGTAGCACCCACAGTCCATTTCCAGCACTTCGGTTTTTCAGTGGTTTGTTTGTTTGTTTGTTTTTAAAATGTTATTTATTTATTTACTTGAAAGAGAGAGCTCAAGCAGTGGGGAGGACAAAGGGGGAGGGAGAGAGAGGGAGAGAATCTCCAGCAGACTTCACGCTAAGGGTGGAGCCCTACATGGGGCTCGATCATACGACCCTGAAACCATGACCTAAGCCGAAACCAAGAGTTGGACACTCAACCAACTGAGCCACCCAGTGCCCCCATTTCCACCACTTCGTATCATGAAAGCTGGAAGGCTCAAAGCCATGTTTCCCCAACAGCCTTGCTTTTTTATAGAATACCAAAAGTGATTTAGGGTCTGGAATAGAGGCACTTGTGCAATACGTGGAAGGTGCAGGGACACGGGGGTCCTAGCTCTCTCCTACAGTGCTGGTGGGGGGATGTGCATGCACCAGCTCCCCGTCTCCAGCCCCATGGGTGTGAGGTTAACGCCATGTGAGGACCTCTGTATCCTAGCTGTGGAACCACAACCTCGAAGCTGGGGGTGCATTCCAATGCCACTGTCCCAGCCTTCCACCAATCCTACAACATCTACTTTCCTATGTCAAATCCATTGGGGGGCACCTGCCTGGCTCAGTCAGTACAGCATGTGGTCTTGATCTTAGGCCTGTAAGTTTGAGCCCCACGTTGGGAATAGGGATTACTTAAAAATAAAAATCTTAAAAAAAAAAATCCATTTGGGTTTGGAGTACCCGGAGTGGCTTCTCACTTTGAAGAGACAGCTTCTAACATTTCACCAGGAAGGGCAACGCTTGCTGTCAGTTTTTGGTAAACAACCATTATTATAGATTAGGTTTATAATTATTACTCATGGCATCTTATCCTTTACTTTTCTGTATCTGTTGAGATTGTCTGGCCATATGGTCTTTAAACCTCAATCTGTCGGAGGTCCTTCTGGGCTGCGATGGTAGGAAGTGGTCAGTGAATTCACTCCACAAAAAATAAGCATTAAACTGGACACAGTTGTCAAAAATCCACCTTTTGGGGGCAGTGGGAATCGACTAAAGACAGACAGGAAACTGCGAAGTTCTTGTTCAGGGGAGACTAGGAGGGTCCGCGGTCTTCTCGCCTGGGGGCCCCCATCCTCCCGAAGCGAGGTCAGCAAGGACAGTGGTAGGGTGACCTGATCAGGGATAAGGGGAAAACCCCACAGTTTTGTAAGCTCAAGGCAGCACTGTGAGCTGAGGCAAGCAGGGGGCGAGCCATCCATACAGGGTGTAGGGGGAGCGAGGGAGAGACCAACGCTGGGAGCTGAGAGTGCCTCCAGGCCACGTTGCCTGAGCTGTTCGGTGCCTGTTATTAAAGGCACATTTGTTTAATAAGAATTTGCATATGTCGAAGACCTTGTTCTGAGTCCCGATGCATCAGCATCAGGCAGCATCGCTGTGGGGGACTCACTGGCCCTCCCCACCTCAGACTTCTTCCGTGGCCACCAGTGTCCATCAAAAGAGCCCAGGGTTGTGGTGACCAAAGTACCTGAGCTCAACTCACAAGGAAAGCACCTACCAAGGACCCAGTGCAGTGAATTTTAAATGAGCATGTCGAGGTACATCACAAGGATACTTGAATGGCAGCACTAGAGAAATGATCTGAACAGCTTCGGAGGGTAAAAGAGACCATGCACAAAGGACAGAGATGGCCCCAAGTTTACCACCGCAGTAGGGGACTGGAAGACAGAAGAGCAATGTACGCAGGGTTTCCAAAGCAGTGATTTTCAGCAAGCACTTCACACCCAAAGAGTGAAGGCAGAACAAAGACATTGTCAGGTGAAGTCTCAGGAAATGTACCTCTTGGGCGTTTTCGGGAAGCTCCTGGGACACACCTGATCTGGGAAACAGGCACCACAACCCAGTGGGAAGGAAAGAGAAGTTGCATATTGATGGATGGGAAGGGGGGGGTGGCAACTGCAGGGAACAGAAGAGCTCAGGGAGGACACGGGGGCTCCATCCGGTGCAGGGGGAGAGCTCATGAAGCATCTGATATAATAATCGTGGGGAACATAGAACTGAGTGTGGTGTTAGAGAATTTAGGGAGAAATTGTGACCGTGACCTAGTCAACCGTGTGACCAAATAGTATCTAATTAGATATTATTAACAAATATTAACTCTAAGAAGAACAAGGACATAAAGATTTTATTTATTTATTTGACAGAGAGAAAGACAGCGAGAGAGAGAACACAAGCAGGGGGAGTGGGAGAGGGAGAAGCAGGCTTCCCGCTGAGCAGGGAGCCTGATGCGGGGCTCGATCCCAGGACCCTGGGATCATGACCTGAGCCAAAGGCAGACGCTTAACGACTGAGCCACCCAGGCGCCCCTAAATAAATAAAATCTTAAAAAAAAAAACCAAACAAATAGATTTTAATGTTCTTAAATTTACAGTTGGGGCGCCTGGGTGGCTCAGTTGGTTAAGGGTCTGCCTTTGGCTCAGGTCATGATCTCAAGGTCCTGGGATGGAGTCTGACATCGGGCTCTTCTGCTTCTCCCTCTCCCTCTGCCCCTCCCCTCCATGTTCTCTCTCTCTCTCTCTCTCTCTCTCTCTCAAATAAAAATAAATAAAATCCTTAAAAAAAACAATTAAATACAGAATTAATAAGAGGTACATACCTTACAAATACCCAGAGAATATGCCAGGAAGGTAAAAATACAATCTGTAGAGAAAAATCCAAAAGACTTAGAACACTTACACACACACAAAATCAGAGAAGCAAAGGAGATAAAAGCATTAAAACCAAATGTGTTTGTTATAACAATAAAAGTAAATGAGTGTGTTCTTTTATTAAAAAAAAACTTACAAGTATATGCTGTTTACCAGAGGCACTTCCAAAACAAAAGAGAAATTAAATATTAAGGAGAGATTAAATTTAAAACAGCAGGCAAACACGATCAGGGAAAGGCAAACAAAGAGAAAACGGAGGCGGGAACGTTCTTATTAGTCAGCACAGCACCAAGAGCAAAAGATATCAAAATGCACAGTTATTTTATGATGATCAAAGGCAGGATCCACAATGAAAACACAATGTAATTCGTCATATGGCAGATTAATACGGAATCAAAACAAATCAACAAAAAGTGGCCAAATACAAAAAGAATCAGAATTGCAGTGGTTGACAATAACCATCTCTCTTGACTGATAGTCAAATGGATGAAAAAAAATAGACAAAGTACTTTAATAATACAATTCGTAAGGTTAAAGAAATTTCTACCCATGTCTATAAATGGATCAAGAGGTAGATTGGGATAGCCAGTCCCCACGATGACCCCTGTGTCCTCCCTTCCCGCTTGGCACTGAGGATGCTCTGTGTATCCAGTGGAGGACACAGGAATGATGGTGCATCACTTCCAAGACGGGGGTATTAAACACATCACAGCTTCTGTTTGCGTCGTGTTCTTTCTTTTTCCCTTGGGTCACTCATTCCGGGGAAGCCAGTTGTAATATGAAGAGAGGTCCACATGGCAAGGAACCCATGTGGCTTCTGCCAACAGCTACAGGAATGGAGCCATCCCTGGGCTGGACCTTCCCCCTTCACTGGTCCTCAATGCCTGAGCCACAGAGACGGGGAGAGAATAACTGCCTGTTGCTTGAAGCTATTGTTTGGGAGTCATTTGTTATGCAGCAATAGATGACTAATAGATGGGTAGGAAAATAGATTTTTCATAATATTCCCTCTTGTCAAACATCAAAGGAGAGGTTACAAAATTGATTATACCTTGGGGCGCCTGCGTGGCTCAGTCGTTAAGCGTCTGCCTTCGGTTCAGGTCATGATCCCAGAGTCCTGGGATCGAGCCCCACATCGGGCTCCCTGCTCGGCAGGAAGCCTGCTTCTCCCTCTCCCACTCCCCCTGCTTGTGTTCCTGCTCTCGTTATCTCTCTCTCTGTCAAATAAATAAATAAAATCTTTAAAAAAAATTGATTCTACCTTGGATCACAAAGTGGCTCTTTTCCAACTGCTTTCTTTTCTACCCACGTGCAGGTCACATGGGATAAGGAACCTCTCTACCCGGATTAAAAAAAAAAAAATGGAAAACTGTTGCCAGACCATGCGATGAGGCATTATGGTCACCTACAGGTCAAGACGATAACATCTGGCTCTAATATCTGGTAGCGGTTGTATGGATTTATCCTCTCATTGAAGATAGTTATTTTTTAGAAAGATTTGTTGCTTGACTTCACATTACTGCTGACGTAGCTTAAATATTTCGAATGCATAAAATTCTTTAACTCTTTCCATTCCTGCTACATTCAGGTTTTCTGCCCAAGGACACAATCGAGAGATGGTTATTTTTACCCTGCTCTCGCAGTATCAATGTGCTAAGAGATGCATTTGCTAGCTGAAGCGAGCAATATATTTTTAAGGGTGCCGGTGATCTAGACACCAAACTATTTCCCAACAAACAGGAAGTTCTGCTCTGTTCATGTGGGATAGATAAAGCTAAATCCAGGAATACAGCACATAGCCAAGCTTATAGTAAAATCCCGGAATTACTGTCTATATGAATTTTGGACCATTACGTTGCTGGCCTCCATAATAAGAATAAAAGGTTTACAATTTTGTTGGTTAATTAGTTAATGCAACCATTTTAATGGTTAATTTTTTAGTGTTCATTTTTGTTATTAATTCTCTGTCTTACTACACTGAAGTCAGATGTAGTTAGTAATGTTTCTTCTTTGGGGATTTTATTGAGCTTTTCTTTGTGGCATGCCTAGAATCAGCTTTTGTAAATGTCCATGGCCACTCGAAGAGAAAAGACACCACCTCCAGGATATTGTTAACATACACCAGGTGCCTGGGTGGCTCAGTCCATCAAGCTTCTGCCATCAGCTCAGGTCATGATCCCGGGGTCCTGGGATTGGGCCCCACATCGGGCTCCCTCTGCCTGCTTCTCCCCCTGCTTGTGCTTTCTCGCTCTCAAATGAATAATCAATAAATAAAAATCTTAAAAATCAAAAAAAACGTACACCTGTCAGCTCCATCTAGCCTCTCTGAAGCCTTATTTCTAGTCTGCTTTTCCTGTTATGTGCGGAGATAGGCAAGCCACAGTATGCCGACCTGCTTGCCCTCCTGAATCTGCCACCTGGCCCTCTAGATCTCATGCCACGTTGTTTGGGTGGTGGTGGGTTCCACTATGGTGGCCCCTTTGTTCCACTTAGCGCTTCTGCCCTTGAACTGAATGCTTGCCGGTATCAATATAATGACCCTGATGCTTCTGGTTCTGTTTGGTTGATCTGGTATGTTTTTTCCTTTTTCTGTGTTTAACTGGACTGAACTGCTTTATTTGATCTATGTTCCTTATAAATACTATATAACGGAGTTTGTTTTCTGACCCGATTTTAGAGTCATTTCCTTTTAACAGGTGATTTATGCCGTTTACATTACTTGATATAAATGAAATAGGAAGTCCTAACTGTATTATTAAATATCATTAGTCTACCATTTTCAATGTTTTTTTTTGTTTTCTCTCTCTTACTCTAGGTCTGTTATTGTGTGTGTGCATATATATCATATATTTATACAGTAAGTATATACTTTATGTACATATAAAATATACCTATGCATATTTTATATATACACAAAATATATTTTAATATATAATAAATCAATAGTATTATAACATATAAAATATATTTGTATAAATATATATGTGTATATATATATATGGTATGTGTCTGGTTTTCTCTGTGGTATAAGTACCACCATCCACCCAGGCATACAGTAACAAATTCATAAGTCATTTAAGCTCCCCCCTCCATCCATGCAATTGCCAATACCTGGCTCTTCGACGTCTCTCTCAAATCTGTCATCTCCTCTTCAGTCTCTGCCTTATGCCAGGTTCTTTTTAATTTTTTTAAGATTTTATTTATTTATTTGACAGAGTGAGTGAGAGAGCACAAGCAGGGGGAGTGGCAGCGGGAGAGAGCGAAGCAGGCTCCCCGCCGAGCCAGGAGCCCAACGCCGGGCTCTATCCCAGGCCCCGCCTTGTGCCAGATTCTTAATGCTTCTCACCTGGATCATCACATATCATCCTAACTGGCTCGTCACCTGCCCTCATCCCGCATCGACACGGTCTTTGTGCAGCTGATAGAGGACACTCTAAAGCCGCATCGTCCGATACGGTAGGCAAGTTTACTTTACATAAAATTAAAAACAATTCAATTCCTCAGATGCTCCAGCCACATTTCAGATTTTTAAGAGCCACGTGGGTCTCGTGGCTGCCGCCCTGGACAGCTCCACCACAGAACACGGACACGGCTGCGGAAAGTTCTTTGCATAGCACTGTTGTGGATGCAGATCTAACCATGTCATTTCCCTTCAGGAAAGTCTTTTGCAAAACACAGCTCAAACTCCTCAAGACTGTAGCCCTCAGGGCTCTTCGCAACATGGCCCCTGCCTGTAGTCCGACCCCTCTCCTGCCCGTTTCCAGATTTCCTCTCCAGCTCCACAGAATTACTTACTTGTCTTTGACCACCGTGCGCTGCTTCTCTTTCATGCCCTGACGCTCACCACCCGCTCAACCCAGTGCTGCCCCTTCCCGGGCTTTGTCTCTCCGGCGTCCTTCCGTCCTTCCCACCCCGGCTCCCACAGCCACTGTGCCAACTCCGCTCCGAACTCGAGATCTGAGAGGTCATCTGTCTTCCCCACCATGCCACAAACTCCTGAGAAGAGGTCCTGCTTTTGATGACTAAGATTCCCCATAGGAAGCAGATTACTGGCATGTGGATACTGGCACTCGGAGGTTCTCAAAACAAACCTTCCTTAAATGAACAAACAGGTAATCACATGAATGGAGGCCAAGGAGCACGAGTGTGCTCGGGCGATCAGGGAGCAGTAAAGGGACTGGTTAGTAACAGAGCCTGGGAGGTGGGCCGATTAGAACTTGCGGCGGGGTTCAGTCCACACCAATGATCAAACTAGATGGATTCTGGGCTTTGAAGGCATGTACAATTGCAGAGAGCAAGTTCAGTTTCCTTTGGGAGCTGCCGAACATTAAATTAACCTTTTTAATCCTTGAAAAGCAGCACAAACGCAGTCTGCTCACTCTGTGTGCTTTGCAGCTGCCTGGGGTGGGGGTGGGGGAAACGCCAGCCTTTGGAGGATTAAAGAGAAAGCTATTAAAGCTGCGTATTTTTTTAAAAGAGAGAGAGAGTACAAAGAAGAATTACGAGAAGCCCCCGAAATTACAAGTGTGGGTTACAGTAATTGCTAAATTACAGAGCTCCAGCTTTATTAGACACACACCCCCTCGGCTTCCAAAGATTTCTAGGGCTGTCTTGAGCTGACAAGAGCCAAAAAGCTCTGTGGGAAATCTGGCAGGGAGCTGAGTGGTGCTAATGGGAGCCCCTCTCGTGGGCGAGGCTGGGACTCAGAGATCTGGTCCAGGACCAGGGCAGTTTCTGTTTTCTTTTTTCTTTTTTTTTAAAAGATTTTATTTATTCATTTGACACAGAGAGAGAGACACACAGCGAGAGAAGAAACACAAGCAGGGGAAGCGGGAGAGGGAGAAGCAGGCTTCCCGCGGAGCAGAGAGCCCGATGCGGGGCTCGATCCCAGGACCCTGGGACCATGACCTGAGCCAAAGGCAGACGCCTAATGACTGAGCCACCCAGGCGCCCCTAGTTTCTGTTTTCTAGTGGTGATGGATGGGGGGATGATGCACCATGCACTGGGGTTTGGAGGTAGAACTGGGGTGTTCACATTTTCCTACTATGTGGAAGCAGCAGTGGCCTGTGGCCAGTTGATTTGGAAGTCCTGAGATGTCTCCCAGGGTCTGTGAAGGGACTGGATTCAGTAGAGAAGGCCCTTCATCAGGCTAATATTCATCATTTTCTCCATTCACAGCCATAACACCTAAGCTTCAAAGGTAAGTTCTGCCATCTTTGAGAATTACCACCCATCTCCATACACCAATGGCCTCCTATTCAACAGCATTCCCCCTCCATACACCTGCCTCCTGCCACGCCAGCCACATATGAGCACGTTCCACCTACCTTTTGCGTAGAGACACACATTAACTTTATCATGCTGTTGTCTTCTCTCCAAACACTAAAGGGAAAGACCCCGTCTTACCTTCAAAACACTGGAAGCAAGTGGCAAGATGAATCTAATGAATGCAGCATCCAAGCCCAGACCCGGCTCAGATGCATACTAGATGGGCTCAGCCCCTTACACTCACGGCCTGAAAGAAGAAGGGTCATGTTCTTTTTCCAGGAGAAATATATTTGTTTTGCACACTCCTGGGTTTTTTACACATAACATTTGGAGTAAATAAAAAATTACATGCAAAGAAGGAGGAAATTGTGACCCATAATCAGGAGAAAAATTGTCAGTAAAAGTAGACCCAGAGATGGCTGAGATGTTAGAATTACCGGACAAGGATTTTATGATAAAGATGTTAAAAGATCTAGTGGGGAAGGTGGGCAGCATGTATGAACAGCAGAAAGGGCACCAGAAGGAGCTGCAAACAGCTCACCTTCTCCTCTGCTCTCAGCTCTGCCCTCCACCTTCTGGCTGGTTTTCATTCCTTTTTTTTTTTAAGATTTTATTTTTAGGTAATCTCTACGCCCAACATGGCTCAAATTCACAATCCCAAGATCAAGAGTCACACGCTGCACTGACTGAGCCAGCCGGGTGCCCCTGGATTTCATTCCTTTAGACTCCAGGGCAGAGAAGCAAGTTGAGGCCATCCTGTCAGCCTCAGCAGGTTGGTGATAATGTTGGTGATGGTGATGGTGCTGGTGATGGTGGTGAGTGATGATGGTGATGATGTTGGTGATGGTGATGATTATGATAGTGATGATGATGATGGGGATGATGATGGTACTGGTTATGGTGGTGATGATGGTGACAGTGGTGAGAGTGATGATGATGATGGTGATAAAGATGGTGATAATGGTGATGATGATGGTGAGGATGATGGTGCTGATGGTGGTGATGATGGTGATGAAGACGATGGTGATGATGGTTGTCTTCATCTGCTTGGGCAGATATGACAAAATACCATGGGCTGGGTGGCTTAAACAACGCGAATTTATTCCTTACACTTCTGGAGACCAGGGAGTCTACAATCAAGGTGCTGACAGGCAGATTCTGCTCCTGGTGAGAGCTGGTTCTGTGGCTTGTAGACAGCTGCCTTCTCACTGCTCAAATGGCCTCTCCTCAGTGTGTGCACATGCAGAGAGAGCTATCTTGTCTCTTCTTATAAAGCATGAATCACATCCTGAAGAAACCTAATCCCCTGCCAAAGACCGCACCTCCAATTTCCATCACATTGGGGGTAGGCTCCAACATTTGAACTTGGGAGGGACACCGATTGCAGTCCCAGACCAGTGGGCTCTCTTGACCCCGTGTGTTTCCCTGTATCATGTGCTATGGGGGCATGCGTGTTTGCTGGCATGCTCACATGTGTGCACGCAGACCACACTCCCTGCTCTGAGACCACAGGCAGCCCGGCGCAATGAGACTGAATACGGCTGTGTTCCAGCCCCGCTCCTCCTGGGGGGTGGTGGCAGAGGAAGGGCTGTCCAAAGCAGCTCCCAGAGCACAAGGCACTCAGAGGAGGAACCCGGGGAGCCAGGCCTCCGCCACCACCCTGCTGCATGCCCTGTCTGCTCACCCGGGCAGTGGAGCCGGCAGCCCTGGATGTGCCTTCTCCAAAGGCATCACTTGAATGGGAATCTCTGTAAACCTTGAAGTGCGGGACAAACATCAGGGCCCTCTGTTCCCGGAAAGGACTTTTCTCTCCCCTACCTACCCGCAGCTGCCCTGGGGAGCTGGAGCTCCAAACAGGACCCTGAGGAGGGGAGGTGGGGTCAGGTGGGGGGCTGTGCCTCGGCTGCCAAATAGACAGTGAAGACCCAAAGATGCCACTGAGCCCCTGTGATGACTGGCCCCCTTGAGTTAATCTGGTTGCAAATCCCGAGACTCAGCAACCCCCTCCCCAGGCCACGTCCACACCCCCCACAGCTCACCAACTGGGAGGCACTGCTGGTCCTACCCCCCCCACCCACCCAGCGTTCAAAGCCCTACTTGCAGCTGGCTGAAGGGCACAATTTTCTCTTCCCTTGGCAGAGACCCCCTTGCAGCCCCAGGGCCCCTTTCTCCAGCAGGAGATGCAGGTATGCACCCTTTTCTCTTTGCCATGCTAGAACATGCTGGAACCACATCTTCCACCGTGAGACCAGCCTGCCCCAGACCCAGTGGGCCTGAGACACAGACAGCCTTTTTAAAAATATTTATTTTTAAAACTGTAGTAAAATAGACATCACATAAAATTTACCATTTTAGCCTTTTTTAAATGTACAGTTCGGGGGCTTTAAGCACATTCACACTGTTGTGCAGCCGCCGCCGCCGCCATCCACCTCCAGAACGTTCTCTTTTCCTAAACTGAAGCTCTGTCCCCAGAAACATTCACTCCCGTCCCCCCGCCCCAACTCCTGGCACGCAAGGACGTTCTGAGGGCGGGATGTCTGGGAGCCGCCGGGCCAGGGGCAGCCCCTGGGGCCGCGCATCCCCCAGCCCCCTCGCGGGGCTCCAGGCAGGGTGCAGAGGCTGGTTCTGAGTGGTGCCCACCCTGGCCTGGCTGGTAAAGCCGCCCCTGGGGGTCTCCTGAGTGCTCCAGCTCCAGTCTCAGCTCTGCCTGCGTGGGTCCTCGGGGCCTCCCCCACGTGATCCCTCCATGTGGCTGTTTCTTTCAGGGGACTTGTATTTCTTCGTGGGACAGGCTCCAGTGAAGTCATAATCAGGGAGATGGAGGGGCCATGGCAGCTCTCCACGTGCCAGGACTGGCAGATCAGCCTGATGCTGGTGTCCCTGGCACCCGAGGAGGGGGAGGAGGGAAGAGGGAGGAGGGAAGAGGGAGGAGGGAGAGGAGGGAGGAGGGGCAGGAGGGGCAAGAGGGGGAAGAGGGGAGGGGAAGGAGGAAGGAGGGGGAGGAGGGAGAGGGCATTGTGGGAAACGGGCAACCGTTCCCTGGCACAACACTCTCCAAGTAATTAGTTTTTAAACTCGGCAGACAGCTCAAGACCCACTCACTCTGGGCAGCTTTAATCATTCATAGTCCCTCTTTATTCTCATTATTTACAGCCGACAGGAAGGAAGATGCTCTCTCCCTGGGCTCTGGGCATCCACTCAGCTGCACTCTTCTATCGGGATCCGCGGCTTGCCCGGGAAACGGCGGCTGAGAGGCGGCCCAGGACTCTCCAGGGACCTGCGGAGGGCTGGCCAGGGGCCCCGCCTGGAGGACTTGGGGCATCAGTGTCCTGGGGGGGGGTGCACCAGGCAGGGGTGCAGCGGGAGAGTGGCTGGGGCTCACACAGGCGGGAGAAAGGAGTGTGGTGGGGCCAGCCTTGCAGGGGTGCGGGGAGGGGCTTGGCTTGGGGTAGACTCAGCCCGGCTGGCCTCCCCACCCCCTGGCCTCCTGGTCCCCTCCAACTCCATGCTCCCCCCGACTCAGGCCTTCACACAAAGGAAGCCCCGTCTGATGCCTACCCCATCATGGGCCGGGTCCCCCATTATACAACCTTCCAGGCCTGGACCTTCTCCCTCGGCACTTACCTCGATGGACAATGACCACAGGGCTGTTCGTACCTTCCTGTCTCTCCTGAAGCTGAGGGACTGGTCAGGGTCACCTCGGCCCATGAGTGACCCAGGGCAGGGCCAGGGACCATTGCATCCACCCCTCCATTCCCCACCCACCCCCTCTAGCCTCTGGGGCGTCTCAATCTGTGATCGACGAGGGGTGACCTGCTGGGTCTCCCTGGCGGACCCATTCAAGAGATGCCCAGCTGCCTACTTGAATCTACGTGGAAAAGCAGCTCAGAAATGAGCATTTTGGTAATAGGGTCACAGCAGTGTTCTGTGCAGTGAGCCCTGAGCTCCGTGACACCGTCACATGTGAGACTCTGATGGTTGGTGTGCACGACTTCACAAGGATGCTTCGCCCACCCACATGCCAAACCGCAGTAACGAGAGCCTCGATGGAACCGGGCAGGAGGAGGAAGGACGGGTCAACACAATCCTGGGGTCCCTCCTGGCTCTGGGTCTACACAGTCCCTTTCAGCGTGGGCTTCTGAACCATTTCCAGTAGCTTCTGCAACCAGGCACCTCTCTCATCTGTGAGGACAGGGAAGGCTTGCACCCCTCCGGCCCTCTGGGCGCAGCCCACAGACGGGGGTGAAAACGTAGCAATCCTCACTTAGTAAGACAGGTGTACGGGATGGACTATCGTACCGCCATTAAAATCCTGTTTTCCAAGAAAACACAATGAAGTGGGAAAACCCTCACTGAGAGGAAGTGAAAACGCGGGTTACAAAAGGATGTGCTCGATCTGCGCTCAGCTTTGGAAAGACAAACAACAAAGTTTGCCGATGCATTTAAAAGCGCTTCTTTATCTCCCATACAGTAGCCGGTTGACTGGCAATAGTGGGTTTCTGGGTTCGCTGTTAGGGTTGTTGTTTTCTGGCTTTTCTGTTTTTCACACTTTCTACAGGAAGCAGGTGTGACTAATACCATCAGAGAAAAGCCAGGGCATCTTACTTTCTGGAAAGGCCAGCGCCCTCAGAGTGGGGGCAGGGCTGGGGTCTACAGCCAGCCTGGATCAGCAGAGGGAACCACAGCCTCCCTGGGACTCTCCAAGGACAGGCTCCCAGGTTTGGGCTCCTCACGGTGACATTTTCATCAGTGACTGACCCATGTGCTGGCATTAGGCCAGCGTCCCTGACACAGCTGGGTCGGGTTCCCCGGGCCCCTCCTGCCTGGGCCTTGGGGCAGTGCACACATCTGGAAAGTGTTCTAGGCGCCAAGGCAGGAAACGCATCTGGTCTGCTGAGTCCCAATTTTCACTGTCCTAGACAGCCGAGCTGGGCCCAACCTACTTGGAGGGCTGTCCCCCTTCTCCTTCCTCAGGGGGAGGGGGAGAGCAGGGAGAAGGGAGAAGGGGAGGGTCAGGGACCTCTGCAAGGTGGTCCCTGAGACAGGATGCCTCCAAATCCCTCAGCTGTGCACACTGGGGTCTGGCCCAGAAGTCTGCATGGCTCTCACCCTCCCTCCTGCCCCCCAACTTCCTCTCCTCAGCACCCCTAAAACGGTATCAAGCAGGATACAAAGCAAAGCCCAGGAACCACGATGATAATGACGCCAGCCCCCACCAGAGTTGGCACTAGGGAGGAGGATGGTGGGCTTTTCATTTCCTGGTGGGGTATTTTTTTTTTTTCTGGCATTTTCCACATTCCACATTATCTACTATGTCTGTTACTGTGGTAGTCAGAAAGTAGCGTTTAACAATGGAGGGCACATCCATAAATATAGATCTGAAAGGAGACCCCCCCAGTCAGCTGATTTCCATCTGGCTTCTCCCCCAGGTGGAGGCCACCTGCCATGGATCCTCACCGGATGCAAGGACACACACAAGGCAGGGTCTGGAAAAGCACCCCACCCCAAATTGCCTGTTGTTGTAATCATTTTCCCGGCTTGTTCAAACCCTGCAGCCCAGAGCAGGGAAGGCATGAGCACAGGACACCTGGTCACCACAGCCCCTCGGGACATCCCACCCCCACACAGGTGTTCAGAGCCAGCATGACTCTATGGCTTGTCCTTGGGGCCTCCTGCTCACCCCCAGGATGTCTTGGCAACAGCCCAGCCCAGACCTCGCAGCTCCGTAGGAGCCCCTTGGGCCAAGGAGTCCACGACCAGGACCCTGAGCGGTGGGAGAAGGGTCAGGGTGGTGTGGGGTCTACATAGGGTGAGCAACTTGTCCGGCTCACCCAGGACCTTCCCAGTTTTAGGGCTGGAAGTCCCAGATCCCTGGAAACCCCACATGTGCAGGCAGACCGGAACAGTTGGTCACCCGGATCTACAGGGGATCTGCTTGCTTGGGTGGGGGACGAGCCCCCATCACCACAGGCATTCCCTGGTTGCCCTTGGATGGGCAGAGCTGGTGTCCTGGTCGCCGCGAGGCTGGTGCGTGAGGGACCAGCAGCGCCAGGGACAGGGAGACAGCCAGACACGGTAAGTAAGCCCCCGGGGGGAAGGAGCCAGATTCTAGAACGGAGATCAAGGCTCGGAGCCCGTGTGGGGCCCTGGAGAGGGTCAGGCCCAGAGAGAGCAGCTTCTGGACATGGGTGTCCAGCAGGGGCGAAAATGGGGACAGTTTCAGTCTGGAGGAGGGAGGGGGAGCTTCAGAGCTGGAGGAGTCCTGAGATGATGACCCCGCAGCCCCCACCCCTGGGCTGACCCTGTCCTCCTCCTGTACCCCCAGCAGACGTCGGCAGCGGGGGGGCACCTCAGAATCCAGGAAGCAGATGGTCCACGTGGCCACTGCCCATTGATTCATTTGGACACGAAACCCATTTACTTTCTGCAGAACGAGCCAACCTGCCCGATGGAAGGGCTGGGGCGGCCCGAGGGGCTGCAGTAATCCTCCCCCAGCTGGTCCGTGGCAGAGCAAACCTTGAACCCTCACCATCTGAGCCCCGCTGCAGGGCCCTCTGCGGCCGCCTTATCCCTGAGACCCAGCGATGGGGGGGGGGGGGCGGGTAGGGGATGCCCTGGGTTAAACAGCACCCACCCCCCAAATTCATGTCCTCTCAGAACCTCAGGACGTGGCCTTATTTGGAAACAGGGTCTTTGCAGATGTAATTAAGGATGAGATGAGGCCATCCTGAAGATGGGCCCCAAATCCAAAGGGAGTGCCTTACAAGAGACCTGTTTCTCATCTGCAAGGACAGAGGGGGGCACAGCGCAGAAGGCCAGGGAAAGGACAGCCCGCCGGCACCTCGATCTCAGACTTGGGGCCTCCGGAAGCGGGAGGGAATGGATTTCTGTTGTGCGGTGGTGTGTCATGCACAGCAAAGGGCTCGGCCCCAAGCGCCCGCGGGGATGTGCAGACACACGAGCCCCCGGGAGCCTCCACTCGGGGCCACCGTCTCAGCTCCTGACCAGCTCCTGGGGTTCGATCTGGTAGGGCGAGATTCAAGAAGAGAAACTTTATTTCTGACAATACAGGAACGAAAGCCGCTTGCGGTGCCTCCGGGGGGAAGCCTTGCCCCTGGCTTTCCACGTACACGTGGGCTTCCGAAGCCCCCGAACGCAGCGCCCCGGCACGAGGTTCAGCAGCCCCCAGAATCGCGGCGACAGCGGCTTCCTCCCCAAAGAGAATCGCGCCTCTGGGGTCCCGGAGGGGAGCACGTCCCCCCGCCACGTTCGCGTTCGGACATTTATTTCAGGAAATACAGTTTCAACACTTTGTTATTTATACAAAAAGACGAATTTCTCAGGAGGCACAGAGCAAAAGGCCACTGTGGGACAGAAGCCAGTGAAAAGTCACGATCTGTCACGATCTGGCTACAGAGAAGGAAAGCGGGTCCGTCCCGCCCAGGGGGCTGCCCCGCGCCCTCACCTCTCCGCTGAAGCTGGAGGTGTCCTTCGAAATCTTGGTTTTGGCAAAAACGTGGCAAGTCGGCAAGTCAATGGTTTCGCTAAGGGGTCCTTCCTGTCTCCGGTGGGGAGTGAGCACGCAATGCAAGGACATCGTACACACACACGCACACGCACGCGCCCTGCACAGGCCTGTCTGCATCCCCTTCCTCCCGCTGCTTGCAGATAGACGTGCACCTCCCCTGTGTCTAATCTCAGAACCTGTGCCAGCCCCCTGGCTCTCCAGAAGGCAAGGAGAAGCACCCGCCGCCTGCCGTGCGTGGCTCGGACGGCCCCAGCTGCTCTCCCCATGGAGACACAGGGTGAGGGAGCGGGAGCGACCGGCCGAGCCCTGCTCGTAAAACCCCGGGCTGCAGCCCGATGAGGGGCCATGCACACCTGCCTCCTGACCTCTCCCTCTTTGCGGGGGGTCTTTACGATGGGCTCTGGGGTGCAGGAGCCCAGGCACATTTAGGGCAACAAAAAGCTCCCGGGGTCAAGGTCAGCAAGGCCTGGGCCAAGAAGGCTGAATGTGTACCTGGGGTGGAGCATCTTAGGCCAAAGAGATTTCTAAACAGACAGACAGACGGACAGAAACACACTCTCCCAGTCACATGGGACGGTGCAGGGCAGGCCCTGGGGTCACATGGGCGGCTCTGAACAGGGCCGGCCCCATACAGCTCCCCCTTCCCCTGCACAGTCGCCTCTTCCTCCCTCAGCTCCTCCACCAGATTCACCTGTTTGGACCTTCCCCCAAAGCATGGGGGTGGGCTGGAGTGGGGTGCATTTTTTTCCTTCCTTTGCATGCTCAATCAAATCCTGGGGGGGGGGGGGGGGGAGGCGATGGAGAGATGAAGACACACCTCCCTCTCTCTGACTTGTCCCCAGTTCCCAGTGCCAGTGGCGGGGACAGCGGGGACAGCGGGGGAGAGAAGGCTGGCTCGTGGACGGATGATAAAGGCACTTTCTGCTCCAGGACGGGTTCACGGGCGGGCGGCAGGCGATGCACCTCCCGGTGTCTAAGCAATTGGCAACCTGCATCTCATGGAATTAACTATTCTCCCCGGGGGGGTGGCAAAGGTGGGGGCTCTCTGAGTTACGGGTCTAGGCCGTGTAGAGAGGGGGCAGGAAGGGGCTCCGGGGCGGCCAGGCCAGCTCCCCTGCACAAGCCTGCCTCACTCAGAGGCTGGGGCCAAGGGCGACCCAGAGCTGTGCCTGCAGTTGAGGGGGCGGTTGGGGGCTGGCACCGAAGCCGCGGGTCCCCTCCTGCCCCTCCTGGCCGTGGCCCAGCCTCTCGCAGACCTCGGGGACGGCCAGAGGGATGGCCTCCTGCCCGAGGCCCCGCCCGGTCCAGGCCCCACAGTCAGCGGCTAAGAATGCACATACTCAGGAGGGCACACGTGATCTTGTTACTTGGTGGCGTGTAAAGGGGCAGAGAACGATGACAAGTGAGAAAATTATATAAAATAAAATGGGGCATGTGGGTGGGCCTGGGGGTGGTGCTGGAAAGGACTGGGGGGCAGGGTCCCGGGGGCAGGGTGGGTCTACATCTCCTGGGCTTCGGGCCCCTTCTCCTCGACGCCGTTGGACATGGCATTGCTGCCTTCGTGCAGACGCTTCACCCGGTAGGCTTCGAAGTGGATGCTGCTGGTGATGTCCTTGATGTTCTGCATGTGCGTCCTGGGGGGACACAGGGAGGTCGCGGATGCTGATCCCGCTGGCTCGGACCCAGGACTCCCACTGCCTGCCCCCCTTGCACCCCATGCCCCCTGCTTGGCTTTCAGGGGGCCCCCGGGAGGGCTTGTAAGGCCCAGCGAGCCGGCCCAGGCCTGGGTATGGCAGGGGCGTGGGGCCGTCTCCATGGTGACCCAGACCTTCTCCGAACAGCTCTGTTCTAATGCACGTGTCCCCTCTGTCTGTGTCAAGCCTGTGGCCAGTGCAAGGGTAGGGGCTGGGTGCACAGAGGGGACAGCACCAGCATGTCCTTGCTGCCATCGAGAAGCACCAGGCCAGTGGCCAGTGGGGGACCAGCGGTCCTGGGGCTACGGCCTGAGCTGGAGTGCTAGGTGACCCTACCAGTCCTGTGCTCAAGTTCTCCCTCCCTCGTAGCCCAGCAGGGGAGACTGGAAAGGGGGGTGGGAAGGCCTTGTGGTGGGCATCTTTTGCAGCCAGGCTCTCCAACACGGTGGGGTCACTCCCACAGGCCACACTCCACTTCCTAACCTAGAGGCCCCAAGAGATGGCCTTGTCCCTCCACTGGACTTCACGCCTAGGATGCATCCGCCTGCTGACTGAGAAGCTGGGAGCCTCTGGTGCCATGAGGAGCCCCTACTGTCTCCAATTACCTGCCCAGGCCCAGGCACCTGGCACCCTCTCTAATGGCTTCAGGATGGCCACTCCTTGCCTGGGCTCAAGGAAAACCAAGGAGAAGCCTCAGCTAGGTCAGCGGTGGGGTCAGAAGACACTGGGATGGGAGTGGGGGACACCAGCCCCATGCCCAGCACAAAAGACCCCCTGGGGCCCTGATTCTAATGGACTCACGCTGCGGTGATCAGAACCCGACCCCTCCCCCAACCCCTTCCCATCCCCCTCCCATCGGGTTCTCTCCCACAGATTAAGAAGGCTCTTTGCTTCCTGCTGCATTTCCACGGAGGTGTTTTAGACAATGGGCTTCCGAGGTCTTCCTGGGGGAGGACGGGCCAGCTGCTGACCGGGACCGCTGCCTGCTCCCCCAGTGCCCACGCTTCTGATTTAGGGCCCTCTCGGGGCCAAGGCCGACACCCCACAGCCCTCTCTCACCTGATCAGGAGGTCCCGAAGGTAGGCAAACTCACAGTGGGTGGTGTTCTCAACTGAGGACAGGAGACAAAAGGAGCTTTAAGGTCACTTGAAGCCCCTCCCCCCAGGGGTTCTGGTGTCAAGAGGACCCCGGGCAGGGGGGCTGGTGGGGGCAGGAGTCACCGCCCCACAGGGGAGCCCTGGGCACCCACAGGCACGCAGGCCTGACCAGGCGCCCACCCTCCGGAGGGGTCCGGTCTAACGGGGCCATCGCTGGGGGCCAGGGGGGTCTCCTGGGAAGAGCAGCATGTCCCAGGGGACCCTGAAAGCGGGGGTGGGCGGGGGCAATGAAACAAGGCAGGGACCGAAGGTGGCATTTCGAGAACCTGTGCCCCGCTGGGCGTTCTCCCACACGTGTCACCATTTACATCGAGCTCAGGAACCCTACATTCCCGGCCACACACACACGTCCAAAGCACGGGCTGCAGGGCAGGGGTTAGCTCTGGGGACGTGGGAAGACGGGGCAGGCAGGGGCCCCCAGGTGCCCCCAGGTCCCCTTGAGCGGCACCCTGGTGGTGGCTTGGGGCCGGAGCTGGTGGCAGTCTCCCTGTTCACTATAAGGCTCTGCTGTGTGACTCGTGTGCATAATTGCCACGTACGTGCAGACCCTTTCACGGGCGGCAAGCGGCGCCGTCTGCACTGAGGCGGGCGGGCACAGAGGTCGAATGGAGAGGCGTCAGGTGCAGGACGCCTGCACATTTAACCCCCACACCCGAGACACCACTATGGCTCCTCTTCTGTGATCTCAGGGAGTCGGGGCTCAGAACGCAGGGAATGAGCCTGTCCCCCCCCACGCCCCCCCATAAGCTGGCAGGCAGGGCTGGCGAGAGAAAGCCCCAGTGCCTCCACCTTGCCGAGCCCTGGGGCGCTCCTGATTTTATTCCAGCTGCGGCTTGCCTGGGTTCCGCCCTCCACACCCCTGGTCCTCCTCCCACAACCCCACCCGCACGGGCGGGGCCCGCACTAGAACCTTCTGTGGACGGACTCTCACGTAGCATTGCTACCTGACGTGGAGAAGCGGTGAGAGCTGGCAGGAAGAACAGAGCCCTGCTGCTTTTCCTGGCCTGGGGTGACTTATCCCGGCCTCTCTGACCCTCAGTTTCCTCTTCTGTAAAGTGGGGCTCAAAAGTCACCCAACCTCTCAAGGACGCAAGAGGACTCGATGAGCTAGTTAACTGTGCTTTCTTACACCCCACCCTCCTCCTGAAGATGCCAGGTAGTTTCCGAGGAGGAGTAAACCATCTCAGGATGGCGCACACCAAGTGGGGGGAAAGATCAAAGAAGCAGGACCAGGGATGGAGGGGGGAGGCAAGAACGAGGCAAAAGCGTGTGTTAACCAGGCTCGCCGGGGCGAGCACAGAGCGGCCCGTCCTCTGGTCAGTTATGAGCGCAAAAGGCCCCGGAGATAAAGAGCCGCCAGTGTGAAGTTCAGCTATGCAGACGGGGGGCAGAGATTTCCTCCAGGTCCTCATGAAGGCTGCAGGAATGGGAGACCCGCCACCGTGCAACCGTCCCTACAGGAGCCGCGGGACTGTTTCTCACAACCACCACAAGGTGAGCCTGTGGGCCAGAGCCGGCCGCCAGGGGGCAGCAGAGGCGTGTCCATCCCTGGGCTGCCCCCAACCCTCTCCGGCAGCCCTGCGTCCCCACGGGCCTTTCTCATCCCACACTTCTCCACCCTCAGGAACATGCGCCCGTGGAACAGTTCCTAAACAGCAACGTTTCAGGACGAGGCGGAGCCAAGGCAGACGAGCCCAGGTAAAGCCTGGTTGAGGACACACAGAGACACCCCTAGAGGAGGGGAGAGCTGCGACAGGAGAGAGCCAGCAGACACTGGTTCAGAAAACACCATCCTGCACCCACCCACCAGCATCTACGTGGGTGCCCCGAGGCGGGTCTGTGTACCGCTCCATGCCTCCCCCAGGCTTTAGCAGTGCAGGGGTGGGACCTTTGGGTGCCACAGCCTGGGCCTCTCTGCAAGTGGGTGCAGGGACAGCCGGGGGTGGGGGGGTGGGGGGGTTAAGCATGCAGCGAGATAATGCATGTAAAGTGAGCCAGCATGGAGGGGGAGGGAGGGGGAGAGAGGGAGGGAGGGGAAGAGAGGGAGGGAGGGAGAGAGAGAGAGGGAGGGAGGGAGAGAGACAGGGAGGGAGGGAGGGAGGGAGGGAGGGAGGGAGCTCACTGACCGGATTTCACAGTGATCACTTTCTTAGAGCATTTGCTGCCCCCAAAGCTCTAAAAGTCTTTGAGACATTCTGTCATTTTTACTAAACTCTTGGCACATAGTACCCATTTTAAGGATGGTGAAAACTGAGGCCCTGGGGGATTAAGGGACTTGCCCAATTTCACGGCCGGGGCAGCCGGGGGTGGGGGGTGTGGGGGCGTGGGGGCTGCTGAGCGCCTTCCAGATCTTGTCTATACTGGCCCTCAGCCATGGGATCGAAGACAGTGGCCCATTTCAAACTATCCCTTCTCCCTCCTCTGTTCTAAAGAGGGAAGACGAAACAGAGCGGAGGGTGAAGAAACGCCCAGGTGCAGCCCACCTCGGGCGCCACCACCCGAGGGGGTTCAACTGTGTCCCCCAAACCATGTCCACCTGCCAACACCCTCGGGACTTGTGAATGGCAGCTTACTTGGAAAGAGTTTTTGAATTTATACTTAAGGTAAAGAGCATAAGAGGGGATGACCCTGGATTTCGGGTGGATGCTAAGCCAATGACAAATGTCCTTGTGAGGAAAAGACAGACACAGTCAGAAGGCTGAAGGTGGAGTGGGGATTGGGGACAAGCCAAGGGACGCCGAGGATGGCTGACAGCCACCAGGAGAGAGGCCTGGAACACATTCTCCCTCAGGGCCTCTGAAAGGAACGAACCCTGCTGACACCTTGACTTCTGGCCTCCAGAGTTATGAGAAGAAATTTGTTTCAAGCTGCCCAAGTCTGTGCTAATTTGTCACAGCAGCCCCAAGACACCAAGATGTGGGGGTCCCGGGAACTTGTGCAAGGGGCGGGCCGTCTGGTTCTCAGAGCTGGACAGAGCTATAGCCCAGCCCTGTCCTAGGCCCAGAGAGATAGAGCAATTTGTCCAGGGTCACACAGCATGGCCATGAAACAGCAGGACCAGAACCCAGGACTTGGCAGGACCCCTCATGGCTCCTTCCTTTCCTCTCTGGCTACTTCCCTGCCCCCTAGGAGATCGGGGTGAAGGCACAGCTCCATCAGCTAACAGCTGTGGGCCCTGGACAAGCCACCTGCCCCCTCCCAGTGGCTGCGTGGGGCAATGCAACAGATGAGGTCCCAGGATCACCCAGCTGAGGCCTTGGTGCCCAAGCTCCAGGCCAGCAGAAGCAGCTTGAGTTTTCTGATCTGTCTGGAGGCCCCAACAGCTTGACGATTACCTTCGATGGTGCCCCATTTGGTTTTCCGTCCAAGGATCCTCTTCCCATTCACTTGGTACTCGTGGTCACTGCCTACCACGGCAAACGGGATCATCTCCTGGGGGAGGGACAGGAAGCACTGGTCACATGTGTGCAAAGGCCAGTCCGCTCTCTGGGCCCCGGGGAAGAGCTGTCCTGAGCCCGGGGCCCCCCGGAACGAAAACCCTTGGCCTGAGAGAGCCACATGTGACCACTTGGGCTCTGACCCCCTCCAGCCCAGAGAATACGTTCTCATAGCTCAGGGCCATCCCACCCATCTCCCCAGGCCCACTGGAGCGGGCTGGAAGACCCCGCCGTGTCCTCTAGCAGGAACTGGGGACCTCTGGGAATGGCATCTGGCCAATCCACTTACTCGGAACTTCTCATTCACCAGCCGGTCCTCCGAGTCCTCATCAAACTCCTTCTGGGGGTACACGTCGATGCCGTTGGACAGCAGGTCCGCGGTGATCTGGGGATCCAAAGGGGAGAGATGTGGGCGCCGTCCACACAGAAAGCTGGACTGGCCAACCGGGGTCTGCCTGCACTGTGACCTCCGGAAAGTGAGGGGGCCCAGCCTGGGGTCAAGGGCAGGCTCTACAGGGCTGGTGACCCTGATACTCCAGCTCTCGTGCCTCCTGAGTGGAGGAGAGGCAGCTGCAGGCCTGCCTGCCAGGAGACACATGCAGCCACCCGAGTCCCGAGCGAGTCCCGAGCGTCTCCCTGTCCTCCCTCCCTAGCCCATCACACCCCGGAGACAGCAGCTCCGGGTTGTTGAGTTGTCCCTCAAGCTCCACCCGGAAACCCTCTGTCATGGCGGGCCCCGGATGCTGCCCGGGACCTCTGCAGCCCAGGTGCACCTGTCTGCGTCAGGCCGTCACCACCGTCTGCGCACCAGCTCCCCAACACGTGGGTACTCCCGTGCACAGCTGTCATTTCTGCCCTAAGCGCAGACCCACAGCCGCGCGCAGCCTGCTCCCTCCAGCAGATGCACGATGGGAAGGGCACAGTCCTCCCCTCGGCCTGCTGGGAAAATGCCCCGCACCCGGGCCCGGGGCCGAGGCCTGACGGGGGCGTGCGCAGCTTCGGGGATTAGACCAAAGGGCCTCCTGGCTCTCACCCACCACGGTGGAGGCTCTGTGGGGCCCGGGGGCCTCGTTGTCCTGGTCGCCCAGGTGGCTCTGACGTGTTAGGAAGCCGCAGCCCGGGGGGCGCCCTCCTGCATGGATGGCGGCGGGGAAGGAAGATGCGGCCACCTGTCCCCTCAGTGGGGACCACCCCCTCTGGGCTTTCCCTTCCACCTGAGGAAGACCTGGCATGTTGTATCTGACAGCCCGGACGGAGGTGGGGAGCCCTACCCGCTGTTTGAAGTAGACCCTCTCCTCCAGGGTCAGCGTGTCGGCCTTGGCGATGACAGGAACGATGTTCACTACTTTGCTGAGGCGCTTCATAAACTCGATGTCCAGGGGCCTGAGGCTGGAACAGAATGGCGTGGATGATAAGCGTTTGGCCAAGGGGGTCGGAGGGATGGGGACAGAACGAGAGTGGCAGGGCTGCCTGCCTCTGGCTGGATGGAGCTGAGAAAGGGCCCTCAGGGTGCCCGTGGGGGCTTCCAGGTGGGGACATGCAAGCAAGGCCAAGGCCGTGGGTTGCATGCCGGCCAAGCCCTGAGCAAGGGACAGGAAAGAGGAAGAGAGCATTCCCCAGACAGAAGCGCCACCGGGCTGGGCAGGAACAGGCTGGAGACCAGGCCGGCTCTGAGCACCGTCCCAGGTGAGGTGCCCTCTCAGAGAGGACATTGCTCACACAGCTGCGGGGCTTCCCTTGGGAGGAAGAGGAGGGAGAAGCGGGAGGAAGCACCAAGCAGCTCTTGGCCCACCCAGCCAAGCCTCCGGGACAGGCTGCTGTCCGGGGCGTCCCCAGAACCTGGCCCACGGCCCCGGCGTGCCACCCGCCCCCAACCGGAAACCCGTCCTGAGCGGGCGTGGGGGCAGAATCGCAGGGCCCCTGAACGGCAGCCACCACCCTCCGCCCCAGAGTAGAGCTGCGTCCGCTCTTCCCACACGGCAAGAGTGGCAGTCACAGACACGGCATGGGGTCTGAACTTGGACGGCAAAGAGCCACCCGATCACACAGGACTTGGGCCCAGGGGACGCGGCCCGCGTGGCACTTACGAGTGGCCGGTGGCGGGGATAAAGTACAGGCAGCAGTGGACGCGCGTGTCCGGGATGCGCTTCTTCCGGTTGATGTTGACCTCCTCCTGCAGGTACTTCTCGTACTGGTCGTTGATGAACTTCATGATCGGCTGCCAGCTACAGGGAGGGGCCCTGTCAGCCTGCACCGGGGGACGGCTCCCGCCCGGTCTTCCCCAGCAGGCCACAAACCCCCAAATCCCAGCCCGGTCCTCAGCTTTCCAGTAGAACGACCAGGGGTGTGGGGCTTTCTGAGCAGAGACCGCAGCCTTCCCTGAGAGCTCCCAAACCAGCCTCCCATGCTGACCCTTGACCCCGGGGGGGGGGGCGGGGGACACAAGATTCTCAGAGTAACTGTACGTTGGCCCAGGACTGGGGGACCTCTGAGGGTTTAGCAGCAGAGCAGGCCAGGAGACAGGCCCACGGGCTCTTACCAGTTCTCATTGTTGATGTGGTCCCCGAACCCTGGTGTGTCAATGACTGTCAGCTTCATGCGGACACCCTTCTCTTCAATATCTGCACAGAATCACAGCGCCCATGAGCTCAGGCGAAGACCCCAGAGCCTTACAGATACCTGGCATGGGCTAGGTCCTGCCCGGTAGGAACCTGACCAGCCCCACCCTGAGGCCCACTTGGGGTGCCCATGGGTGACCAGCGATGGCCCCCCCCCCCAGGTGATGCCAGGCAGGGAGAGGACCTGCCTCCAGCAGGGGCTGGTGACAGATGTCTTGGGCAGCCCCTGCCCGTGGGTTTTGGTGGAAAACTCAGGTGTCTCTAGAGGGCTCTGTCGGACCAGGGCCTGTAGGGGTCCTGAAGAGCATCCCTGACCCAAGTTTCAACTTGCCCAGCTCAGGACTCAGCACCCCTACGCCCCGCATCGACACCCCCAGGCCCACCCCGGCACTCACCATGCGTGATGGACTTGATCTCAATGGTCTTGGGGATGCGTTCCTCCGAGGTGGGTTGCACCGACTTCCGGCTAATTTTGGACTTGAAGAGGGTGTTGATCAAGGTGGACTTCCCCAAGCCGCTCTGCCCTGGGGACAGGATGGGAGCCAGTCAGCGGGCCCTGTGGTTCAGCAATACCTGGGCACTGCCCCCCAGCACCCCACAGTGGGGGCCCCAGGTTGGGGGAGGTCAGGAGGCAGGAAGGGCTGGGATGCTCGGGCAGTGGCCCAGCTCCCGTGCTGCCTTGGAGCAGGACAAGGACCCAGAGGGCCCAAGAGGAGCTGAGATGCAGAGCAGCCCCGGGGAGTCCGAGTGGGGGGCTGGGCCCCCCAGTGCAGCTCTCCCCTTCACAGTTGGACACACCGGGGTCATGAGGTTTGAAGGAAACTCTACAGAGCCCTAGGACCACAGGAGGGAGGCTCTGCAAACCCGCCAGGGTCTAACCACGGCTAGGCCACCCACGCTGCTGGGTTCTGGTCCGAAGACCCTGGGACCGGGCTCATCTAGGTTGGAAGTGCTGGTATGCTCAGCATACAAGGCCTGCAGCCAAGTGACCACACGGGGCTCGGTGAAAAGCCACTGGGGCAGTTCCTGCTGGGGCAGGACGGGGGCCCCCAGACGGTGGGCAGCTGTGTCTCGCTGCCAGGAACAGCCAGCGGCCGGTCCCCACGTCCACAGACCCTGCCGCTGAGACTGACTGGCCAGCGAGTCCCCGGGGCGTCAGGCCGCCCCCCTATGTGGCTCCTTGGCACCCGGGCCCCAGCAGTGTTCCTGGCCTTGCTGTGCCCAAACCTCACCTCACCGAGCCCCTCCCACAGCAGGAGGGAGAGGGCAGAAGGCACGGTGCGGGGAGGGGGGCTGGACTCAGCTGTGACCAGAAGGCCCCTCCTGCTCACAAAGGTCACGGATCTACGGCTGGCCTTGCTGCCGGTGCAGAACCCTAGACTCCGCGCACAGTGCTCACCACACTCGCGCTGGGCACTGTCCTAAGTGAGGCTGTTTAACCCCCTCGCATGCCCAGGAGCCGTCACCGTCCCCTCTGATGGATGAGAAAACCGGCACGGAGCCCGGCGTGGGGATGGGGACCGTGCACCTGGCTCCAGGGCCCCGCCACGACCCCGCACCCCGGGGTCCACACAGGGAGTGCCTCACAGGCACGACCCCACACGGGGAGCCCCAACGCCTCACCCCTTCCCAGAGCTGCCCTACGCCATGCTAGCCAACGTATTTTAAGAAATTAAATTACACGAATTTTCCGACTTTGATAACCTTGCGAGGAAAAGCGTGGGCTCCCAGGACGCTGTAGGTGGACGTCGGGAATCCCGGGGCCAAGCTGTCCACGGCCCCCCCGCAGCCCCCCTGCTCGTGTCCCTGCCAGGTCAGCCCAGAGCTACGCCAGACATCCTGGCCGCGGCGCCGGACAAGTGGGAGATGCCGACGGGGACTTCAACGCGCAAACGGCTAGTAGGATGATCGTCCTTACCATCCCTGCTGCTGCTTCTGCGACTTCCCCGCTTCCCCAGGGCCCGTGGCCACGTGGCAGCCACACACGGTGTCTGCTTTGTCCCTCCCCATGGTCCCACTTTATGGATGAGTAAACCAAGACTGAGAGAAGCCCCAGGGAAGAGAGGACAAGCACCACACTGCTGCGTGGGGGCAAAGCCGGGATTCCACCCTGGGTCTGCAGACCCCCAAACAGACGCCCTCCCAGCCCAGCTGCCTCCCTGCTGTGTGAGGGAGGAGGGAGAGAAGGGCTCGGGCTCTCCCCCAGTGAGCAGAGTCCTCGGGGTGCCCTCTCTGGGCCTCACTGCTGCCTACAAAGTGGGGCACCCTCTTGGCAGGGCTTCTGTGAGGACCAAAAGGGCTTCAGGAACAAGAGGCTGCCCAGTGCTCCCCCAGGTCGGCCCCCAACCCGATCAAGGCCGGGCTCATCAATGACCTCCTCTGGTGTCCCTCCAGCTCTGCTGGGGCCTCCAGGAAGCCTCCAGCCGGGCCTGCTGGCCGTGGGGGGCCGGCCCCGCCCCTGAAGTCCAGGGCTGAGCCACAGCGGGGTGAGGCCGCTGGTCAGCGAGCTGCCGCACGAAGCACCTGCCCGGCGTCCTGGGTTCCTGCGAGGAGGAGCCGAGGCCCCTCTGCGGCGCAGATGGAAGCCGGGGCCCTCCTGGCAGGCACACGGGCACACACATGGTGCCACGCACCATCTGCCCTGCGGGCCAGCTGTGCCCACCCCCGTTTCTCAGAGGAGCAGACTGAGCCCCAGAGCCCGCGGCGTGGGGTCCCGGCGCGGGGCGCGCACTCACCGACCACCATGATGTTGAACTCGAAGCCCTGCTTCATGGCCTTCCTGCGCATCTGCTCCAGGATGGAGTCGATCCCCACATAGCCGAAGTCCGCGGGGGCCTTCTCGTTCCGGGGCGCGGGCGCCTGCTTCAGCCCGGCGTCTCTGGGGGTTTCGGCCATGTCGCCAATGCAGCCAAGAGCTGCCTCAGGGGCTGTGGGGAGACCGGGGTGGGGGGGCGTCAGGGGGTCTGACATCTACAAAGCACCTGCATCCTCAGGTGACTCCAACCACCACCCCCATTTCTCAAACAGGGAAACTGAGGCTCGAGACCCCTACAGAACACCCCAGACCTAAAGGCCCCCCCCCACAGTGCCCACGGAGCCCCACGCTCTCCACCAGTGGCCTACGAGGTGGTGTCCTTCCCTTGGCTCCAAGGCAGAGCTGACCCCAGCCCTCCTCTTCCCAGCCTCCACCCTACCCCAGGGCATCCAGGTGGGCCCTCTCCACCTCCTTCACCTGGCTCAAAAGGCCCCCACACCTGCTGCAGGACCCTCAGGGCCAAACAGCTGAGTGTTTGGGCCAGCCTGTGAGCCAGGACAAAGGAGAGGACAGCCTTCTGAAGAGCGAAGGGAGGACCCGGGTATTTGTTGTCCGCCAGCTCCTGGGTGAGGTGTGTTAGGTCCCAGGTCCCGCCAACAGCCCCGCACGCAGAGCATGCTCCTCCCGGCCCAGCGGTTCCCAGGCAATGGCAGGCAGACAGGGCCCTGGGCCAGCTCCCCGCCCCCCACCCTGGCCTGGGCCCAGGGGGTTCTTCTCTCTGCCTGGCACCCGTGTGCCCCACACCCACAGGTTTTGCTTTCAGGTCTGCGGATGGGCAAACGGGACCGAGCTTCTAGAAACAACTCAAGCTTCTGCAGTTTGCAGATCAACCTTCCTCCCTTCCTCCCTTGGCTGCCCCGAGGAGTCCACACGCCCAGGTCAGAAGCCTAGCGAAGGGGCGGCCAGAGGCACCCAGGGGGGACATGAGGGGCACTCCCCCAGTGGAGCTGGTCTGGGTGCTCAGGAGAGCATGGGTCCCTACCAGGGCCTGGCAGGAGCACATCGGCCAGGACCCGGCGCACCCCTAGACACACCTCTCCTCGGCCAGTCCCTCAGTTCCCCTGGCGGCCTTCCCTGCCCTCGACCACTGAGAAGAACTGTCAGCTCCCTCCCACCTCCCAGGGATGCTCACGGGAAGAAAGCACATGGTGCATCTTGACATCTCCCTGGGCCCACTCGGGGAGGGGCTGGCTGGTTCCCCGGGCATCAGCCCCAGAACCCCCTCTCCCGGGTGTGCCCTGGGGGCGCAGGACAGGTAAACTGTTTCCACTTCCTGGGGAAGTGACTGGACTCTCCCCTGCAACCAAACCCCGGTGCCAAACCCCAGTGGGCCCAGCCAGCTCCCACCTCCGCGGCCACACCTCTGCTTTGCAGGAGTGTCAGAGGGAACCGACCGTGGGGGCCAGCACCTTCTCCTTCCGGAAGGAGGATGATCAGCTGATAAATTCCAGAAATCGGAGTGTGGGTGGTTTCTCCACACAACGTCGCAGCACAATGTCACTCAACTTCCCCGTTTGCTCAGCCTGACAAAGTGCCGACTTCACAGACTCGGGGGTCAAGCAAATAACAGAGCCCACGTAAAAGCACTAGGGACCGTCACGGGTCCCCGCTGCCCACCCCCGCTGCCAGGCCGGGGACAGGCAAGGGACCCAGGAGGCAGCGATGACAGCGACGGGGCCTCCTTCCAGCAGCGCCCGGAAGGCATCTGCCTCTGCTCCCTCCTGACTGTCCCCGAGCTCCAGCATCTTTAAATAAACAAAGACAAGCGCCGCATCTGGCCTTGAACATGTGGTTGTGGGGCTGCTTCCTGGAGACAGACATGGGGCCTTGTCTTGCAGGCCAGCAGCTCAGCCCGCCCCACGTGACCGAAAATTGCTTCCATCTGCCTGAGGGTCTGGGAGCCATTCAGTCCGGGCCTGGGCCACCCCCCGCCCACTCCCACATTCATCCCTCATCCCCTCCGAGCCAAACTGGGGGGAGGGGGAGGCGCACCAAGGCCCCTGGGACCCCCCTCCACTCCCTCCTCTGCTCCAGCTGCCCCCCACCCCCTAGGCACCAACATCCACTGCAGAAACTCAAACCACAAAGCAAACATCCTGCCCACCAGCACCCTGCTTGAGAAATAACAATAAATGCACAACAAGCCCCATCCTTCCCACCGACTGAGGGAAGGGCCTGGCCTTTGCACAGGTGGGGGTCCCTTCCTGCAAGGCCCTCCTCTCCCTGCCCGGAGGGTACCCGTGGTGATGCTAGAGCCCCACTCTGCGCTCTGCCCGGCCAGGAGGCAGGACCTCCACGCGGGAAAAGCAGAGGCCCCATCAGGCAAACTTGCCCGGAGACGCTTTCTCTGAAAACTCTCGCTTTCCACAGAGAGCCAACAGGGTGGCTGCTCACAGAGCCCTGGCTGCTCCGGCCGGCTGGCAGGGACCGCAGAGACCATCTCCTCCAACACCGTCCCAAAGGACGTCTATGATGGAAAGACCCCATGCCCACGCTGTCTAAAATATGGCGGCCACATGGGACTCTTTTGTTAACTGCGGTGACATACACATAACATGAAATTTACCATCAACCATTTTAAGAGCACAGTTCAGTGGTGTCAACATTCACACTGGGGCGCCTGGGTGGCTCAGCTGGTTAAGCGACTGCCTTCGGCTCAGGTCATGATCCTGGAGTCCCGGGATCGAGTCCCGCATCGGGCTCCCTGCTCAGCAAGGGGTCTGCTTCTCCCTCTGACCCTCTTCCCTCTCGTGCTCTCTGTCTCTCATTCTCTCTCTCTCAAATAAATAAATAAAATCCTTAAAAAAAAAAAAATTTCACACTGTTGTGCAACCAATCTCCAGAACGCTTTCTGTCTTGCAAAACTGAAACTCTCTCCCCATTAAACACGAACTCTACCCACCCCACCCCCCGCCCCTGCAGCCTCCATTCTACCCTGTGAATCTGGCTAGGGACCCCCATAAAAAGAGGAATCTTCCAGCATTTGTTCTTTGGGGGCTGGCTTATTTTGCTTAACAGCATGCCCTCAAGGTTCACGCTCGTTGTAGCAGGTATCAGAATGCCCTTCCTTTTTAAGGCTGAGAGTCCCTGGTGTGGCCAGAGCACATTCTGCACGTCCATTCGTCCCTCAATGGACGCCTGAGTTGCTTCTGTGTTTTAGCTCTTGTGAGTAACGCTATGAACACAGGTGTGCGAATACCTCAAGACCCTGCTTCCAGGTCTTCTGGGTACCTCCCCAGCAGTGGGATCGCTGGGTCATACGGCATTCGTATTTTTAATTTTTTGAGCAAAGGCCACCTGTTTTCACACGTGACTTCTGAGCTGGAAATGCAGCCGGTCCAACTGAGGAACTGAATTTTTCATTGTATTTAATTTTAATTAATTTACATTTAAAAAGGGACCCAGGCCAAATGGTAAAGATACTGGACAGCACAGAAATCTAGTTCAACCTACTTCTTTTGTAAATGGGGAAAATGAGGTCCCCAGATTTTTTTCCCCCCTGAAACGCCATCAGAAGCAGCCAGGCCAACATGCGATGACCTTCACGCATTTACTCAACCCCGAAGCCTCACATTCACTGCTGTGCCGTGTGATTACCGTCCATGTCCCCCCCAGACACACCGTGAACCCCAGGGAGCATGGCAGCTGGCCTGGTTGGATCCCCCCGTACGTCCAGAGCTGTACAGGGATGGGACACTCAATCAAGACTCATGGAATGACTGGGGTTTTGGGAGTGTCCCCTCGGTGCAGGCTGGGTGGAGGACTCTGCAGTCCCAGGCTGGCCCACAGCCCCTCCACGACAATGGTCAGACCTGCATCCAGTCCACCTCCCCCACTGACCTCTCCCTGGGGCTGGGGCCTCACACTCTTTCCCATGGCCCCACACCTGAATTTGGACAGCGACGGGGCCTCCTTCCAGCAGCGCCCGGAAGGCATCTGCCTCTGCTCCCTCCTGACTGTCCCCGAGCTCATGAGATGCTATTAATAGCAAAGGGATGTTCCTCACAGAAAAGAAAGTTTCACATTTATGTCCCAGATGACACTCTCTGCATCCTCATCAGCTAAAGAGAACAAGAGGGAGCCCCATTTTTTAAAGATTATTTATTTGAGAGAGAGCATGAGCAGGAGGGGCAGAGGGAGAGACAGAATCCCAAGTGGATTCCATTCTGAGCGCGGAGCCTGAGATCACGACCTGAGCCAAAACCAAAAGTCAGATACCCAACCAACTACGCCACCCAAGCGCCCCAAGCCCCATTTTTAAAAAAAAGTCACTTTTTAAGTAATCTCTACACTCAGCATGAGGCTTGAACTCACAACCCCGAGATCGAGAGTCACATACTCCACTAACTGAGCCAGCCAGGTGCCCCAAGGGAGCCCCATTTTTTAAAAGTGTAAAACTCAGGTTCAGAGAGGTTAAGTAATTTACTCATGGTCACACAGCACTGCCTGCCTTCTCTCACTGTTTCTGCCTGCCTCTTGGGCAAGGCAATGTGGAGAGAGGGCAAACTGCCAAGCCCGTCCTTCCCCTCCTCAGAGGAGAGGATGCCGGTTTGCTCTGGGGGTGTGGGCCCCCGTGCACTCCCTCCCCAGCAGCCCTGGGTCAACAATTTCTCCCCCCCCCCGCCCCAGGCCCAAGGCTCTCAGGCCCAGGGTGACGTCATTGCCTGCCAGGCCACCAACCTCCCCCAAGGAAGGAAGGCCCGAGACCACCCAGGCTGGGATGACCCTACACACTGGCTTATACCTTCCTCCAGCCTAATTATCCTCTTGGTTGTGGTAACATTTACATAACATAAAGTTTTGACCATTTTAAATCATGTTTCGGTGTCTGTTTCGTGGCTTGCAACCCATCCACGATGGCCACCACCATCTACCTCCAGAATGTTTCCATGACCCTCGACAGAAACCGCGCCCACCGACCTGTAACTTCCCCTGCCGCTCTCCCAGTGGCCTCTAGTCGACCTTCTGACTTTGTGGATTTGACTGGTCTACGGACCTCACGCAGCCCTGTCCTCTGTGTCCGGCTTCTCTCGCCCAGCCTGACGTCCTCACGGCGCATGCGTGTTGCAGGAGGTGCCGGAATGTCCTTCCTTTTCACGTCTGAACAACATTCCGCTGTTTATTGTGCATCCGCCAGTGGACGCTTGCGTTCTTTCCCCCTTTTGAAAATGATGCTGCTGTGAACACGGCTCTGCAAGGGTCTGAGTCCCTGCTCTGAATTCTTGTGGGGTGTCCAGCCTAATTATTAACAGAACCCAGGTGACCCTCAGAGAGGCACAGTAACTGCCACGGTCATCCTACCGTCAGAGCAAGGCTCGGTGCTTCTCTGCGGACTGCACAGTGGGTGCCAGGGGCCTCGGGTGCCGGCCGTGGCTCCACGTGCCCCTTAGCAGGGCCCACACCCTGCCACACCATCACTGCCCACCTGGGCAGAAAATGGGCCCCGTGGTTCCTGACCACTGCCCCCCACCGCTGCTGTCCTCGGCAAGCCCCTTGAACCTGACACTGTGGCCTGCTCGGTGGCGTCCCTAACTCCTAGCCCAGAGAGTGGCACTCAGGAAGTATCCACGATCTCCACCAACAGATGAACGGACGAACGAAAGGTGGTGCACCCACAGCAAGGGACGTTGACCATCCAAAGCAGCGACGTCCCACCACCTGCTACAGCACGGATGAACCTCGCCACCACGATGCTCAGTGTTTCACTCAGCCTGTCGCAGAAGGTCACCTATGTAGGATTCCACTGATGTGAAACGTCCAGAATCAGCAAATCCACGGAGACAGAAAGTAGATGAGCGGTGCCGGGGGCTGGGGAGGGAGAGCTTCCCGCGTAGGGGGTTTCCTTTTGGGGTGATGAAAATGCTCTGGAACCAGAGGGGGCGGTTGAACACCACCCGGAAAAAATGCCACTGAATTGCTCACCCTGAATGGGTGGATCGTCTGGTGTGGGGACTGTCATCTCAATAAAGCTGTCATATTAAGAAAGAAAAGTGGAGGCTGCCAGTGGAGCTGGACTGGAAAAAATCCGACTGTGCCCACGAGTGCCCACCAGCTGGCTCTGGCTCACAGGACGGCTGAGGCCCAGACGCCACGCTCAGGCCTGAGGTCGGGAGCCCCAGGGCTGCCAGGCCCCGGAGTCAGCAGCCCTGTGGCTCCCAGAAAGGGCAATTCCTCTCTGCAGGTCCCCATTTCGAGCCCTGTGGGAGAGCCCCCACCCCCCACAGGCAAGTGGCAGGTGGCCCGATGCAGCCTGCCCCCTCCTTCAGCACAGGCACCTGCTGGGCTGGCCTTTTCTCAGGAGCTGGGTGGCAGGGTCCTAAAGCAAGAAGGAAGTGCAGGGCTCTACCCAGCCCCACCTGGCAACCTGGCTCTTCTGTGTGCCCGCAGCAGGGGCCGTAATTCACAGCCCCGAGCCAGCCCCCTCTGTGGCCTTCTGCCCCAAGTGACCAATTCTCCCCTGACCCAGGGCCTGCCAAGGATGATGGGACCAGACTGCCGCTGTAGCTCGCTGGGCCTGGGGCTGTGGGGTGCTCCCCTGGCTGGGAGGCAGCCCCCAGAGAGGAGCCAGCTATTGGGTAGGATGCTCTGGAGCTGGGATGGAGTGTGAGTGGCCGGACTTGGAAACCAACACCCAGGGGTCCCCCATATTGGCGTGCCACCTCCCTGTCTGTGTTGCTGCCTTGCTCTGCATCCCAGCAATGTCCCCACGAGTTCCACCCTCCCCGAGCATCAGTCTCATCTGCCCTGGGCCCTTGCCTGACTCTGCTCCCAGCAGGACAGCAGCCATGTGGTACCAGCATCAGAACAGGCCCCAGGACAGCGCTCTGGGGTCAAGCCAATGCCGTTCCCCTCGCTCACTCCAATCCTCTCCATGCCTGGCTCTCAGAGCCTGGGGACTCGGACACTGTTGTCTGAACATGCTTTGCTCAATCACCACCCACCCACAGTGCCTGAGCAGAAAGCAAGGCCAACCAGTCCGCAGATGCCTAGAAGGCTACCTGACGGGCCCACGAAGGAAACCAGAGTCACCAAGCAGATCCAGGTAGACCCACTCGGGGGCCAGATGATGGGGTTCCTGGGGCACCAGGGTCCAGCAGGGCCTCTTCTCTTCCCGCCCCAAGGCCTCTCTGGGAGAAAACGGCCTTCCGTCTCCCAGCCCCCCCTAGCCCAGGTGGTGCCAGTGGTCAGTCTGAGCTCACAGCCTAAGGATGCCCACAGGAGAGGGCTCTGGGGCTGCTCCCCACCACCCCCCCCCAGCTGCCTGGAGTCCACCCTCTGGGACCACGGCACAGACTCTGCAGTGCAGGCCGAGGGGACATCTGCAGACCCCACCGGAGCACCCGAGCCCGTGGCCGTGACACAGGCAGCTGATGCTCCTTGTCCCCGACAAAGAGGCTTCTTCAAGGCGGGCGAGGCCCTGATGCAGGGAGTGCTGGGGGGACAGTGACCAGAGCTGCTCCTGCCCTCCCGCCGAACCTCCCCGGGTGCCTGCAGTCCTGCAGGCCCTGGCCTGGGCGCCACACTGGCTCGTCCCCGCGGCTCCCCTGCTGAGCCTGTACTCTGCGTTCGAGCAGTTTCCACAGTGGCTGCGTTATGACGTGCGCAGGGTTCGCTCCCTCCCACATCTCCCCCTCCACGGGACAGTCACGAAGCCAGAGCCCTCATCCGCCACGTTCAGAACGGCACCGCCACATGGCAGGTCCAAGACTTGATGTCTGTTGAACAAAGGAGAGAACAACACAGGCCTGACGCTGATCACAACAGCCAACGTCTAGCAGGGGCTCGCGGTGCACCAGGCGCTTCTAGACGTCATGCGTGCACTACCTCACGACCTGGGCAACAGCCTGCTCAGCCAGATACTGTTACTGTCCCCACGTCAAGGAGGAGGAAACAGGCCCACAGCGCTTTGGTCTTCTATAGGGATTCAGAGCTAGTGCATGGCTGAGCCAGGATTTGAACTCGGGCAGGGGGACTCCACGGGCCAGGTCCTCCAGCGAAGACCCAGACGGTGTATGCTGCGGGGGCAGGGATGGGAGGCCCGGAACTCTCGCCCCTCTCTCCCCAGGAGCTGCCAGGAGATGCCCATCCCATCTGATGGGAAAGGGATTCCCGTTTAGGGAAGCCCCAGGCCTATCAAGGGGCTTAGCACTTTAGCCCCCATAACCTGGGAGAAAAATCACCTAAAGGCCTGGCTGGCCAAGCTCCTCGACAGCAGCTGCAGGGCCCAGAATGGGGGTGCCAGATTCCAGGGGCCTTCTCCAGGCTGCAGAACTCCCAGGGCAGGGGGGCCGAGGTACACAAACCCTGGTGCAGCGGAGGTCTCACACCAGAGGCCCAGCACACCTGCTGCCCCACCAAAGCTCCCGGATGGATCCATCCGCGCAGAGAGCAAAATGCCCATTCTCATTCTAAAACTCCACCTCCTGGAGGTGGTCCCAGGCTAAGCCAACAAATTCACAGGGGCCTCAAAGATGACTCCCCACTTCTGGTTATAAGTGGCGGGGGGTGGGGGGTGGGGGGTGGAAAAGCTATTGTTAGCCAACTTGGGAAAGTCAGTGGGGCTGGGGACCAGACACACACATAAGGAGCTGCTCTGGAACAAGATGTTAAAGAAATAGCTATAAACAATAACTGCGGAAGAAGATCCCGGGTTCTGGGGCGCCTGGGTGGCTCAGTCAGTTAAGCGTCTGCCTTGGGCCTAGGTCATGATCCCAAGACTCGCACTGGGCTCCCTGCTCAGCGGGGAGCCTGCTTCTCCCTCTCTCTCTGCTGCTCCCCCTGCTTGTGCTGTCAAAAAATTAGACAAAATCTTTGGGGGAAAAAAAAGAAGATCACAGGGTCCTAGGGGACCAGGACCACAATACAGATTCATTCAGCAAATGATTCACGGCCAGGGGGTCTCCCTCCCTGAGCTGCAGCAGGGAGGACCTTGGAGAACCAGCAACGTGCACTACCGGGGGGGTGGGCGGGGAGGGTGCAGGGCCTCACTCCTTGAAGGGCTTTGAAAACAGGACCTCTTCTCATTTACTCCACTCCTTGCGCCTTTCTCCTTGTCCCCCATTCACCTACCCAAGCCGCTACAAGCTCTCCATGAATGTCGCCGGGGAACTTCCTGTTCCCTTCTAAAGACGTAAACACTGAATATAAATGACCAAATTTTGCAAATTTGTGCGGGCGGGAATCGAGGACTGAATTTCAAAAGCACACATGCCTCCTCTAATTCGATAAGTAATTGCAAATCAAATTACACTTCACACTTTGTACGAGGCAGGAAGCATCTCGTCAGAGTCTGGTCAGGAACCGGGATGCCAGAAATCTGAGACTTTGCCCTCTGGCCTGAAACTGGGCTTAGAAAAGGAGCACAAAGGCTCGTGCTTCTCTGGAGAAAGGAGGGATTTGCAAATGCAAAGCGCTGCATTTTTCTCCCGCTCCGGGCTCCTTCCCTTTTCCGAGGAGGCAGAAGAGAAGTTGCAGTTCTCCGGAGGAGACCCGGTGGGAGTGTGCATGAATCATGATCTCCCAGGACCCCGTGCCCTTTGCGGACCTGGCAGGGGACACAGTAGAGAGAATGCCATCCCCATCCGATTCATTCATTCATTCCTTCAGGGGCCGGAGGCGCCCCAAAGGCGGGGAGGGGGGGATCCCCGCTCCTACTGCCCGCCAAGGCTCCTCAGCCTTGCTCCTGCCAAACGCGTGAAAGCAAGCTTCTCCTCAATTGTGCAGGAAGGAATCTCAAGAAGCTCTTCGTTTCCATTGGCCTGAGACAGATTTGGACAGCGGCCACCTCTCACCAGGCCACCCCACCCCCTTCTGGAAGAGGCCCTCTTCTGTTCTTTATTTGCAGCCCGGCCTCCTCCTTCCAGGGACTCTCGGCCAGGCTCGGTGGCCCCACTGAGACTTCGCTCAGAGCAGGCTCTGACCTGCAAGCCGCCTGCCCATATTCGCTTCCTAAAAAGCAGGCTGCAGAAATGACAGGCAGCCAGGGCCAGGGATGAGCCCTCTGACTTCCTGCATCAAGGACTTATTTATTATTCCGTTTTCCACCACCCACTGGCCTCACAGGATCAGGGACTGTGGCCCACCCCCAGCCTTCTCCCACCCCAGAGAACCTTCCAGCATGATGGGCCCCCACCCCAAAGCAAATGCAGAACCCAGCCCCGGCCAGCCCGCCCACCAGGTCCGAAGAGGCCGGCTGACCACAGAGATTCCGTTAGTTCTTGGCAAATATTTGCCAAGTTAAAAAGAGAAAGAAAAGATCCTCCCCGTGGATGGGTGGAAACTGGCCATTTGTCACAGCGTGGAATTTCCTCTTATCAGGGATGTCCCCCTAGGGGGGGGTGAGGCCTCCCCTTCCCCCTCTTCTATCAGCAAGACTGTCAGCAGATGCTCCCCAGAGCTGGGGGTAAGACCGGACAGAGGCTGGGGGCGCTGGGGGTTTCTCCCCAGCTGATGAGGTCATCTGAGAAAACAAAAAGCAGACAGGGTTCCCTGGGTGCAACAGGGCAGCCCCCGCCCACCCAGAGGCTACTAGAAAAAGATATCAAAATTCACCCCCCCCCAAAAGTTATGAAACAGTTCACATCTGTGCAGTTCTGGTCAGGCCTGTGGTGGGGTGGGGTAATGGGGGTGTTACCTAAGGCAACCTCATGCCCAGAGCAGACTTCAGGAAGGCAAAGGCAGAGCCTGGGAGTGGGGCTGAGCAGGGAGGGGCACATTCCTGGGCCAGAAGAGAAGCCTGGCCAGATGACCCCCGAAGCAGGGAGATGGACAGCTCATACCACCAGCCGATGGGCTGAGGGTCCAGGAAGGATGGGGGACAGGTGGGGCGGGGTCAGCAGCTCCAGACCACCTTGAATCAAGTCACGCATCCGTTTGCAGTTCCAGCTCTGGGCTGAGGGGGGTCAAGAGAGCTGGAGTCACTTGCTCTCCCACCACTGGGTCCGTCCTGCTCAGGAGGGCAGGGGCCCTGGAAGCAGTGGGTTCAGGGCCTGGGGATCAGCAAGGACCCTTCTACAGCTCCCTCAGCCTACCCTAACCCTTCATGTCCTCAAGACCCCACTGCTCCCTGCCCCCCTGCCCCTTCCAGCCCCTGCTCGCCCACAGGAGCCACTCACCCAGTGAATAAACCAAAGAACGACCCTCTGCAATCTGAGGACCCACCCTAAGGTCACATGCTCTCTGAAGGGAACGTGGGATGGAGTGGCAACCTATCCAAGGAGTCTCAGAAACACACCCACCCCTCTACCCAGGCCCTTCCCAGGACAAAGCCATGTGCAAGGACAGCTCACTTCCACCACCTCTGAAACACTGCCTGGCGGGGGGTGGGATGCTGGCCGTGGGCGGGATACAGATACCCCAGTGCCCAGTGCTGTGTCACAGAGTAGAGAGAAAGACGCAGGTATGGTCCATCTTCCCGTCTGCACTGTGGCACGAAGTCTGGGTGCACTCTGGGCTTGGGGTTTTAAGAGACACACCCGCCAGGCCTCTGCAGAGCCAAGTGCTTAGGGGTCACCACTCACCCCAAGCTAAAGGGAATGCGCCCTGACCACCCCAGCCTTTCCTTTCCCGAAACACTCTCTTCTCTGGGCTTCTGTCCGGGCCTCTACTGCTTTGCCTCCTCCATCTGAGGCTAATGGGGCTAAGGCTCTTTGCTAGCCCCTCCTCCACCCGCAGAATCAGTCCTGGTCCCCGGCTGGACACTCTACTCTCCCCAGGCAACTGCCCATCCTCTGTGCATTAAATGCCAACCTCTACTTCGAATACTGCTGCTGACTGACTGGTACCCCCCACTGTACTCACTGTGTGACCCTGAGCAAGTATTAACCTCTCTGTGCCTCCATTTTCTTTTGTGTAATTGGAATAACAACACTTGCCTCCCAAGAGCGTTATGAGAATCAAGATTATTTATGAGGCGCACAGTCAATGCTCTAAGTTGTTGTTCATAAAATACGGGCCCATGCCCAGCTCTCCAGCTTGGGTGCATGGCCCCTCTCCCTGGCTCCTATCAGCTCTGCAAACAAGGCTCCTCAGAGAGGCTCTCCCCGCCCCCTGCTCCTGGAGAAACCTCCCTTGCTCCCCCAGGTTGTTGAATGAATAGGGAGCTCGCTGCCCTTCCTCCCGCCCTCCTCTCTTCCCAGAACATCGTGGGGGGCCGGCCGCTGCTCCCCCGCCAACCCAGGTGGCGCCTCTCCCGCCCTGGCCCCCAAAGTGCTGGCCTGCATCCTTTCCCACGGACTCCCCCGCGGTTTTCAGTGTGTGGCAGCATGTGAGTTGGATGTTAACCATTTCCAGCTTCCATAGTCCTCTGGAGTCAAGGAGCACCCAAGAGGAAGGATGGATGGATGCACTTCCGGGGACGGCTCCTACCCATTCAGGAAATTTTGCTCAGGAAACGGTGCGGGGAAGGGCGCCTGCTGAGGAGGAGAGGTGGGCGGACACTGGGCGGCCTGGTGGCCTGGGTCCTGCCCGATCCCTAGCCCCGTCCTCACCCACCAGGCGGCGGGGCTCTCCTAGGGGCACAGCAGAGGCAGAGCCTGGGGCAGGCAGGGCAGGCCAGTGCGTAGGGGCTCAGAGCAGAACACCTGGGGCCACCCTGGGCACTGCCCTGAGCTGCCCCCCCAGCTGTAGCCGGCCTGGCCAGTAACACGGTGCCAAGCGGGTCCCCTATGTGGGGAGACCAGGCCATGGGTCACCGGGCAACCCCAAAGATCAGCCCCTGGGAGCTGGGGTCTGCCAGTGAGTTGCACAGCCCCAGAGTGACTTTTCCTGCCGTCCCTGAATCTTTGGCCCAGCTGTTCGATGTGACATACCTCCAGCCCAAACTGAAGAGTGGTTGGGACAACTGGCAATGAGAATTTATTAACTGAGACACCACCAGGGGCTCGGCCAGGGGCTCAGACACAAGGGGCCGTGGACCACCAGAGCAGTGCTGACCCCCAGGGCTGGGCTGTGCACGGGCACTTTAGTTCCTCCGTGGATTGCACATTTCCTGCGGTAATTAGCTGCGACTCTTGACATGAGACCGAAAGAACCACCACCACGGTACCGTATCCTTACACAAGTTAGGACGGAAGAAAGTACAGCGAGGAAGTGTGCCCGTCGGCGGGGTCCCCGCCTTGCGGGACCCCACCCACCGGCAGACCCCAGCCTGCCTGCACCCTCCGCACCCCGGGGGGTACCTGCCTGCGGATTGGCAATGTCATTGGCCTCCTCTGCCTGATTGAGGACACCGCAGTCGCAGAACCTGGAGGCCCTGGGTGTGGGAGCCCGTCCCCTCCCAGGTCCCTCGGCCGAGGCTCCGGGAAGGAGCCACATTCATATGGTAATTTCTGCCTGCGAACTGGCGAGCATCAGCGGCCCCTCCAGCCACGGCTGGAGGAGAAGAAGGGGGGCGGGGAGCCTGGCCCCGGCCTGACTGCCCGCTCACCGCCTCCCAGCCCCGCCAACCCAGCCAACCCCGCCAACCGGGCCCTTCCCGGTGCCCTCACCTCGGGCTGAGGGGCAGGGGGAGGGGGGGCAGGCGGGACAAAGGGCCTTCGCCTTGTGTGCTCACGTGGTGATTTCAGATGACAATGGACACGGACACGTTCGTTTGAGCCTAACTTTTCCGTGTGTGACGCTGGGCAGATGCTCCCACCACCACCACCCACGCCCCCTCTCGGGATCCCAGAGGCAGCGCCCTGCACTTCCCACCCTCCCGGGAAGGAAGTGTCTCCCTGGGGCCACGGCGGGTGGGGGCAGGGGGAGCGCGTTCTCTCAGGAAAAAGAAAGGCCGCTCCCACACCCCAGTCCGTTCCCCCCGCTTCCTGGGCGGGGGGGTACACACAGCCCAGCCACTCCCCTCCACCCACTTCCTCCTCCCCCCCCCCCCCCCCAGGAGCGCGGCTGCAGCTTCCCTATGGCCCCGGGAGGGAGGACACGCAGACCTTCCATTTGCGCCTCCTGCCTAGTTCTGGGCCCCCTGCAGGCGAAGGGAGCCAGAAGCCAGCGCCAGTGCTCAGCTGCAGACCCGAATGGCTCCTCTGTGCCCCCTCACCGACCCCCAAGCCCACCCACAGGCCCAGTCACCATACCCCACTGAGCCGGCCCTGCACCCCTGGAGAACTGTCCAGACACGGATTCAAGACATGTCACAGGGGAAAACGCAAGAAAGACACGGGGGCTGGGGGCCAGGCAGGACGCACAGCACACCCCCACCCAGTGCTGGCGAACCAACTACATACCAGGCGACAGGCAGGTCCCCAAGAGAAATGAAAACACACGTCCACCCCAAGACCCGGGCACCCATGTGCACGGCGGCATGATTCACGATAGTGAAAACACAGGCGCGTCCCGCATAAACAGAACGCAATGTGGCCATCGCGTGGAGTACTATCCAGCCACGAAAAGGAACGAAACTTTGGCACCTGCCACAGCGCGAAACTTGAAGACATCGCACCGCGTGAGCCAGATGCATGGGACTCCACTTAAGGAGAATGTCCAGAACAGGCGAATGCACGGAGACCAAATGCAGATCGGTGTTGCCCGGGGCCACGGGCAGGGAGCTGAGGAGCCTGTGGCTGCTAATGGGTACAGAGTCTCTTCTGAGGTGACAAGAATGTTCTGGAATTAGTGCTGATAACTGCATGAGTTTGCAAATGCATTAAAAACCGCTGAATTGTACACTTTGCAAGAGTGAACTTCACGGTGTGTGAATGCTATCTCAACAAAGCTGTTAACAACAACGTAACGGGTGACCCGTGAGGGCTCCCCAGTAAACGACAGTGGGGACCGGGTCCGCGTCCACAGCCAGCTCCCAGCACTGCTCCAGCTCTGAGGCCCAGGGAGTGGGGGGCCGGCGGGCTCCTCGCCCCGTGACTTCCTACTCGCCCTCTCTGCTGCTTGCACCAGCTGTGCTCATGAGGACTCACCGTTAATCTCACAAAAAAGGGCCCTCAGTGGCCCAGGCTGGAGCCTGCAAGTCAGAGTGGACTAGGAGCGGGCCCCTTTAATACAGAAGGAGGCCCTAAGCCTCACCCTGAAGGGAGGGGACAGTGGGAAAAAGCATGCAGCAATCGGCAACCACAGAGGGTGCACTCGGCTCATCCCAGGTCTCTGTGCAGGAGGGACAAGGGAAAATCCACTCAGCATCCCCTCCCAGACGTGGGACCACCGGTACCAGAACCAGGACCCAGAAACCCCCCTCCCCCCCAGAGAGAGAGAGAGAGAGAGAGAGAGAGAGAGAGAGACACACACACACACACACACACACACACACGGCAGGTGCTCAGTCTTCTGCCTGCCGCGGGCCGGGTTGGGTGGAGGAAGTGACGGCAGGAGCCAGCAGCTGCTGGGGGCGGTCCCCGGATTTCCTCAGCCATCTCTGGCGGCACCCACCCCAAATCTGTTAGAAGCCCCAGGCTTCTCCGTCCCCCATCTCAAACCCTAAGGATGCTGCTGGAGGAGCCTCCGTGAAAACAAGTCAGAGAGAGGGAATTCACCGAAGCCCCACTTGTATAGGGCGGCACAGACCCCAGAGGAAGAGGGGCCTCCGGTGGCTCAAGGTTTAATTCTAACTTTAGTACTGAGTCTCCCAGTGCCCCGTGGTGTTAATTAGCTCTTTACTCCCCAGCTGTCCTTGGAGAGCCCCGCAGTGAGGAGGCAGCCCAGAGCAGCAGACATGGAGGGGCTTCCCTCACCCCCAACCCACCCAGCAAACCCTGGCACCCTCCGAGAACCACCCTCCCAGCCCTGACTCAGTCTCCCCCACAGCCCCGTGAACTAGCAGCAGACGGGAGTTTCTGCTCTTGCACCAGAGGCAGAAAGTGAGGTGCAGACAGAAGCCCCTGGCTCATCCTCCCCCGGCCCACGACGGGCCCGGCCCCAGCTGCACCCCAGGAGCCGGCAGCGTGAGGTCTAGCAGGCCAGGCCTGGGTCTCAGGCCCAGAAGTATTTCTGCACCTTACTGTTGAGTGGTGTCCAAGACGCGCTGCTGGGTGAGTGTATAAGGAAGTGACAAAAACAGAGGTAGCTATTGGCGCCCACGCAAGGTCCCAGGAGCCTCGGGGAGACAGACCAGGCGCTCCGGTTCCACTATGAGCCCTGGAGGAGGCTGGGGCGGCAGCCAAGACCTTTGGAAGGATGGCAAAGGTCAGCTGAGGAACCTGGGCCAGGCGAGCAGGAAGCAGGCATCTGCGGAGCGGTGCTGTGTGGAGGGCGCTCACGGCGGCGGGCGGCCTGAGGAGCAGAACAGGGGGCTGGCCCCACGCCACCGAGCCCCTCCTCTGCCCCCCTGTCCTGCTTCTCTGGCTGCCCCGATCCTCAGCTGCTCTCCTCTGTGTCTTGGGGGAAATTCCAGGGAGCCCAGGGGGAGCACCCCAACACTCCTGGGCCCTGAAGCCTTTGCTGAGTCCCCGCCATAAACGAGCTGCCTTCCTGGGGACACCCGTGGGTCCTAGGGCATCTCATCTTAGGGCTGGTGTGCACCTACCACCTAACTGGATTGGAAGCTCCTGGAAGGCCCGCCTCATGTGTTCCCTACCCTGCTCGGCCCAGGGCTGCCACGTGGTTAGAACTCATGACAGTAGCAGCTGCAGGCTAGCATGCATTTCCGTGTCCAGGCCCACACATTCTCTGTTTTGTGTCCATTCATCCTCATGCCGACCACATAAAACGGTAACTGCTATCACGCCTTCTGGACGCCGGACGGTGGCTCAGAGGGGGCGAATCACGTGTGTAAGGCCACAGGGTCATCCAGAGGTGCACAGGGCGCTGGGCAGGTCACTGCCCCCACGTGGGAAACTGCCTCCTTGGAACATCCATCCCCTCACTGAATTTGGGGAGCGGGCAGCCAGGCCATCTCCCAGCGAGTGAGCAGAATGACCGAGCACATGAGGGGGGCGGTCAGGAGCCTCAGGAAACACTGACCCGGTCCTTAGGGGGCCGGCCTACGCCTAGTTAGCAGAGGTGGACACCCAGTTAGCCCCCGTCTCCGCCAAAGACGAGGGTCTTCCGGCCACCTCACTCCATCCTACTCTCCCCTCGTCTGCTACAGCCAAACCGGGCTCCCCACTGTTCCCCAACTTCCCGCCTCCCACCTGGAGTCACCGCCTCCTTCGCTGGAACAGCAGGCCTCATCCGAGGGGCTGCGTTCTCTTGGATCTGGCCTCCAAGGGTCCTTAGCCCACTGGGGCCCTAAGCGGGGGGCTAGGAGGGACTCACACTAAACCTGAGTAGGGGACGCATGGGAAGGGGGTCCCGGCTCCACTGCCACAATTTGGCCTCAGCAGGCAAGTCGCTGAACCCATGGGGCCGAGCGACCTGCTTCCCAGGCCTGCGCCCTGACGTCTGCCTACGAGGTGGGGAGAATGGGTTTGTGACATGAGCTGTAACATCCCTGGTGTGCAGGAAGACTGACCGGGAGGCGCCCGCACAGTCCTCGCTGGTCACCGTTCGGCTGCACGGCCCCCTCCCGCAGAGGAGATGGCATGGTTTCTGCGAGGAGGGCCTGGGCCTTGGTTGGGGGGAACCGGGTGGGCTCTGGGGAGAAGAGGCTGCAGGAGGGCCGGGAGGAGGCGCCTGCATTCAGAGCAAACCAGCCTTGGGGCGGGGTGGTTCCAGGGGTCAGCTTAAAGCTCATTTCTTCTGTAATAAACTCATTCCTATTAAGTGACCTTACTTATTGTCTTGGAAGAAACTTTCTCACCCACCTAAAAACACTTTGGGGATGACTTCACTGTTTTGCCTCAGTTTCCAGGTAGGGAACCAGGCAGCCTCGTTACTTAAACTCCCCAAGATGAAGACTGAGGGCCCCGGGCACCAGGCCCAGAGCAGACTGTGGTCAGCAGGACGGCGCCGGCCACAAGGACCGGCCCCAGCAGACCGACAGCCATGCTCCGGAGCGGTGGGTACCAGCCCTGCATCAGCAGAGCGTGTGGTCTGCAAAACGACCACAGCCTCCCTCCACTCCGTGGTCGTTGTCCGCAGGGCTAGGCCAGCGCAGGTGAGTGAGGCCAAGAGGCAGAGAATTCCTGGCAGGACACGAGGCCCCGCCACGGATGTGCCACCTCCCTCCACTGCTCCGCCAAGCTGCCCACCTGTGGCCCTCCAGCCACAACCAGCAGCCATTCCCCTCCGACTCAGTGGGGCCGCTGTCGCTAGCTTTAGTCTTTGGGGCCCACAGTGGACAGCCAGCGATGGGGGGGCGGCATGGATCCTTTCCTTGGTCCCCTACTTCTCCAGAACCGGGGCACGGAGCAGGGCCAGGGTCATCTGGTCCAGTCCCCTGCCCCGGGGAGAATGCATTCAGATCCTGAAGAAAACACTCCAAGAAGAGCCTGCGTTAAAGACAGCAGGACCCACGGCTGCTCTCGTTAAGGCTCTCGAGCTAGTTGTACAGAAACCACAGTGTATTTGGACAGAAGATGAAAAGCTGGAGTCACACACCACGCTGACCAGAGTGCATTCATTCAAACATGAATTGAGCAAGCTCCTGTGAGGTCCGGGACCCGGAGACCGAGATCGATGAAACGCCATCTCTACCAAGTCCACAGTCTAGCGAAAGACAGGACACAAACTTCCCCACCCGATTTGGGGGGCGGGGGTCCTCCACGCAGGAGGGTGAATTCACCATCCTGCTCTGGGCTAGGAAAATCTTATCTGCTGTCGGAGGCCTGGTGACAGGCACCTAGAACTGGGCCTGGGAAGCAGGGGGAGGTCTGTGCACATTCCACCAGGGACAGAAGCAAGGGCACTCTTCCGATGACCATCCAGATGACCAGGCATTCGGTGCCTGGCACTCACAGGACAGGGCCGGGGCTGGCAGGCCTCTGGGGGCACAGCAAGGAGCTCCACAGCAGCACGAGAGAGCCTCCTTCCCCAAGGCCAAGTGGGGGTCAGTGTCGGTGACTCCCCCCAACCCAGAGCTGGGGTTCCAAGTACAGCCTTGGGTGCTCAGGAGCCAACATCTCAGAGGCTGTCCCCTCACCCCCAGCTTCAGGAGAGGGACAAGAAATTTGGAGGTGCTTCTGCCATGATCCAGCTACTGAACCCAAACCAAAACGTTGAAAACTCAATCGAGGTTGGAACAGCCAGGACGAGGGGAGCGAGCTGACAGGTTCGCCCTCACCTTGCAGACCCTCTGCGCGAGGCTGCTGCCCCCTAACCAAGGCCCAGGCCCTCCTCGCAGAAACCAGCTCCCAAGGGCTGAGCAGTAACTCTGCTCTGACTGTGGGAATGGCCCGCCCAGACGGCAAGTGGCAGCTCAGACCCCTGCACAAAGTCAGAATCAGAACTTGGAACCCCTGGGCCTCGCAGGCCTGTTCTTCTGCCCCTCAGGCCTGGAGGCCCGGTGCTTCCCAGAGGTGGTCACAGAGAAAGAGATGAGGGGAGCACCTGGACCCCACTCCCGTACCCACGGCCCAGGGCCGAGCCACAACGGGCGAGATATTGCCACCCACCCCTCCACCAACCGTGGAACAAGGCTCCCAATGAGCCCACTGGGAGGTGGGCGGGCTGGAGGGCCTATAATTAGTCGTGGGCCTCCCCTGCCTTCCCGCCTGCTCCTCCAAGATCAGGCTCGCCTACGCAGGTAACTGCACGGCCCACCACCCTCAGGAGCGGTCCTGGGCAGGCCTCGTAAGACTCTACCGAGCTCCTGAGAACAGGCCCCTACCTGTCCAAGGAACCAGGCTGACGCTCAATAAACAAATCAAAGCTTGTCAATGGAAGGCAGAAGTCTGGGAATGGAGTGTCGGCCAAGGGCTGTGATTTGTGCTGGAACCATCTTCCCCAAGAGCCCGGCTGTGGGGAGTAGGGAGCAGGGAGGGCTCCCCCGAGATCACGGGCCCTGAAATAAAGTCATTCTTCCTGTGCACTTGGCCAAGAAGAGTAGGAGGGCACCCAGAACCCTCGGGTGGTACGGAAAAGCCGGCCCAAGAGTTCGTGGCGCAGGGGGCATGGGATAATGGAAGCTCGGCCAGTCAACCAACAGCTTCCTAAGAAAGCACGGAGATCTCTGACAACACAGGAAGCTGGGCACGGCTGGAGGCTGCTGGGGGCGCTCTCTTAAGGATGGGGTCTTCCCCTCTGTGAATGCCCCTAGGGAATGCTTCTGTCCTATCTGAGAATGACAAGGGCAGCTCAGGCAGTGACATAACAGGAAGTGGGGAGGGTCTGTGGCCAGGGAGGTGGGGAAGGGGGGGGAGGGAAGTCAGCCCAAAGACTCTGGTCGCCCAAGCGGATACAGGGCTTCTGGGGTGAAAGCCCCTGTGAACCCCGTGCTCCAGGCTTGGGGCAGTGGGCCAGGCACTCAGGGAATGACCCCACGGGCCCCAACCAGGCCTGTCTTTGGCTTGGGTGGCTGGGGCCTTGTGACTGCCTCCTTCCCATCAAGAAGGGTGCCATCTCCTGGGTCCTGGAGCCCAAAGTGCCCCACACAGAGCAGGCCCCTCCCCACACACCGGCGACCTGGCCGTCATCCCTGACGCTGTGCCAGGCACATGGAACAGTCTGGTGGAAATACACACACACACACACCAGTGGACACAATAGTGTTGCAGGGGGCACAACACGGAAATGATCGGGGACCGTGGGGGGGATGCCTGGGAGGGGTCAGCCACGGAAGAGGTCTCCTTCCGCAGTCACACCTTAGCCCAAAGGTGACCCAAAGGAGAGAAGCAAGAACCCTACCCTATCAAAGAGGTCTCAAGGAGACACTGGCCCTCCGGCCCCAAATGGTTAAACAAACTCATTCTTCTTCCTATTTCCTGAAAAGGGGCCCCCTGGGTTGCCACGGGGAGCCAGCCAAAGAGAAATGACATTTATGTAAACACCCATGGAGGCAAATCAACATGAATGAAATGGGAAACCCACATGTAAATTGTAAGGGAATCGAAGGGATTATACGACAATGGGGGCTTTTTCTCCCTTGTCCCCGAACAGGATTTTCCATGACGGATCCAAACCAAATTCCTACTGGGGTGCTGTCCCTACAGCCAGAAACCCACGGACTGGACGGCACATTTTTCTCCAGGAAAGGAGTTTCAAACTGCTCTTGGGTGAGGAGAGATGCTCCCCCAAACCTCTGACAAAAGCCCGGCAGATTTCCTGGCAGAGAGGAAACGGAGGGGGACCAGGATGGAGGGATCCTGGGCGGGTGGGGGCATGTGGGATGAAGTTTCAGGAGCAAATGGCATTGGCTCTGAAGCCCCTCAGCCCTCCCAGCATTGGCGCACGCGCTGGGCCGGCCGTGGGATTTGAGTCTGGGGGGTTTCCCAGAGCCTCAGCTGGAAGGCCCTTTCGATGGCAGGTCCCCATGGAGCTGCTTCCTCGCCCCTGCTCCTTGACCCGGAGCAGTGGACCGTCCCACTCGTCCGGCACGGCGCACGCATTCCGGCCCCTGCCCGCTCCGGGAACAAGCCGCACCTCCCCACAGCTCCCCGGAACCCAGAGACGAGCTGCAGCCGACTCCCTGGCGCACAATAGCATGTCGGATCCCGCATTTCTAGCGTCTGCTGAACCCCATCTCCGGCCCGGCCTCTGGGCCGCCGGGCCCAACGGCTGACAATCGGTGCGGAACGGTTTTAAGACACACGGCGGCCAATCCGAGTCCCCCCCGCCCCCGCCCGGCCTCCTAGAAGTCAGGGAAGCCCCTTGCGAAAGGGAAACAGGCTCCAAGAAACTCCCCGCCCAGGAGGACCTAACCACTCAGCCTAGCTGGCCAAATATTTACAAAGAGATCGCTGTGGCCGCACAAAGCCCTTTTCTTCTGCTCCACGGCCGAAAATCTGGGCCCCGCGTGGAGACCGAGCTCCCGCCGCCCCTCTCCCGGGGACCCGGGGCTGTCCTGCCGGCAGGGGGGGCCGGGCCCAGGGGGTCGCCCCGGGGAGGCGCCGTTCCCGCCCCGCCGCCGCGCCCTCGGAGGGCCACCGGGCGGCCGCACCACCTGAGGGCCCCCGCCACCGGTGCGAGGCTGCAAGGAACAAAGGGAGCGGAGGACTCACCCCAGCAGCTGAGTCGGGCTGAGCCGGCCGCCGGCAGAGAGCGCGGCCCGCCCACCAGGTCACATGGCTCCGAGCCGAGCAGAGGATCAAAGGGGCTTTGTGGCCGCGGAACAAGGAGCCTCCCAGAGCGCGGGCAGAGGTAGGAGGGACCGCCTGAGAACGGAGGCTCGGGGGCAGGGCGAGGGGAGTGGAGGGGAGGCCGCGGAGGAGACCAGGGGCGCCCGGCTGAAGGCCTGAAACCAACCGGGGTGTGCAGGGTGCATCCCGGGCATGAGAAGCGCCAAGCTCCCCAGCCGGCTTCAGAGTCACCCCCAAAAGGAAAGCGCCCCGGGCCCCGGGAAAGAGCTCCGGGAAGCAGAGAGGGAAGGAGGCTCTCACCCGGACGCCCGGTCCAACTGCCCTGGCCAGAAGTCAGTGCGCCAGCAAAGCCTCCAGTCCCCTCCCCCCAGACTGTCCTCCTGCCTGGGTGAGGCGGGACGGGAGTGCAGGCTGGTGCCGGGAATCTGGCGCTGCCCGGGGGCGCCCTCTCCCCCTGCCGCCCCGCCCAGCACTCCCCCCTCTGCCAGGTGAGCCCCAAATGGGCCCTGACCCCGGCCAGCTCAGATGACACGCCCAGCCCAGCGGGCAGGCCGCCCCCCGGGTCGGCAGACCTCCCCAGGAAAGCCGTGAAGAACCAAAGCCGGGGTTGTCCCGGAGTCCGGGCGTCGGGGGCCGGAGCGCAGCCAGCCCTGTGTGCCGTCCACTGCCTAAGGCTACTGTGGCGGAAACACCCCCAAGGGAGAAGCAGCAGAAGGGGGACTGGGGTGAGGGCTAGGGAGGTGGGGGTGGTGCCAGCTCACCCTGAGCTCCTTCTTCTTCCAGGAGCCTAAGGACTCCGATTCGGGCGGCCGCTCCTACAGCCCTCAGGGCCCCGGGCGATGAGTCACCCTCCCTGCAGACCCCGGTGAAGCGCTGGGACCCTGAGGGGGATGGGCTAGGTGGTCCCCAGAGGGAGGAGCTTGGGAGCCACGCTGTTTGGGGCTGGGCCTGGGCGCTGGGATCTGCCAGACCCATCCTGTGCCACGACCTCTGACCCTGATGAGTCACTCCCAGGCACAGGCGTGGCCAAGGCAGCCCCAGGCCTACTCCCGACTAGGAGAGAGCTCCCGCTGGTTTTGGGAATTTGCAGAGGCCGGGAGCGAGGAAGTTCAAGTGCAAAGGAGCCCTGAGTGACACCTGAGCAGGCCGTCCTAGGGCCATCCGTCCTCCCACTCCCTGGAGGAGTGGCTCTGGCCCAGGCCCCGCTCCGAGGCATGCTCTCCTTCCCCATGCCCACACCCCCCCCACATGGCTGGTGGGTGAGGCCCCAAGCACCCACCCCACTGGCCACACTGGCAGACTGACCACGTCCAGTTGGTCCACCTTCCAGTTCCTCAGAAGCCAGCTCTCCCTAGTAGCAGCCACTGGCGGGGCCAACCTGGCCACTCCGCACTCCAGAGGCCAATTTCCTCCCCGCGGCCTCCCAAGTCTCCCAGTTTGCCATAATGGTCAGGGGGCTGCCCTCCTGCTCCCTTCCCCACCCTGCACAGAGTGTAGAGGCGCTGCCGTGGGTCTCTGGGCCCCCGGGCCAAACACAGGGAGCGTCAGGGGAGGGACTGGGCGTCCAGAGTCCTTGTTCCCATCCCAGTGGGAGGGAGGACAGTGAGGGCCTCAGAGACACACCCTAGAATCAAGGCCCCCCTCATTCAAATCAGCCTTGGCTCATTACCCAACCCTGTGGGACCTGACCTTCCCCACCTGTGAAATGGACATGATCACCTCTAGTCGCAAGAACTAAGACAAGACATGACGGACATGACGTCCGGAAGGAGGAAGACTGGCCACTCAAAATTGACGCTTCTCTTTCCTCCAAGAAGGTGGTTTCCTAGGACAGGGAATAGGGAGGGCCGCGCCCCTCCAGCCACCCCCTGCCCAACCTGCTGGGCCCTTGTCGCTGGGCCCTGAAGGACAGCTCCAGCAACCATCACCAAACGACACCAGGAGGGACTCCTGCCATGCCGGGTGTCAAGGCTGACACGGAACCTTGGAGATGCCATCTCCACTCTACACCTGTCCTGTGGACAGGGCCCTTCCTTCCCAGCGCTCCCCTTGGAACCTCCTTCCCTGCCTCTCACCTAGCCTTGTCCCCCAGGGCCCACCACCCCTTCCTGGGCACCACGTGGGCAACCGCCAGCTCCCCGAGGCCACTCCCTGCGCTACCTTCCTCCTCCCCCTACACCCCTGCAGGCCGCTGGCCCTGGAGGTGGCCTGGGTGCTTTCCACACGTTCCCTGCTCACCGCCCTCCGGATGGGGGTCTCCAAGGGCACAGGAGAGGGACTCCCTGCGCCTGACAAGACCCCCAGCCCGGGGGGGCGCTTTTCCAACGCAGAAGCCCTTCCCCCACTCTGGGGCCTGCTCAAAGTTCTCGACCGCTCAGCACACACAGCATCTAGAGGAAGAGCCTGAAGCCCTCACAGCCGCCCACCGAATCCCGCAGCAGAAACAGAAGGCCCAAGGCACCAGAAGCACACATTTTCAAGTTTCCAGTGGCCACATTTATAAGAAGAAACAGGTGACATTTAATATATTTTACTTAATACAGCCAAAATATTATCAACTCAACATGTCATCCGTATAAAAACTTGTTTTTTTTATTTTTAATTTTTTTTAAAAGAATCTATTTTAGGGAGAAAGAGAGAGAGACAGACAGAGCATAAGCAGGGGGAGCAGCAGAGGGAGAGGGAGAAGCGGACTTCCCGCCGAGCAGGGAGCCCAACACGGGGGCTCGATCCCAGGACCCCGGGATCACGACCTGAGCCGAAGGCAGACACTTCATCGACGGCGCCCTGAAACTCTTTAGATATTTTACGTTCTTTTTTCTTTCTGTACTAAGTCTTTGAAATTCAGTGTGCATCGTACATTCACGGCACCTCCCGATTTGGACTAGGCACGTTTCTTTTTTTCTCGTTTTTAAGGTTTTATTTATTTAAGTAATTTCTGCACCCCCTGTGGGGCTCGAACTCACGACCCCGAAATCAAGGGTCGCACGCTCTTCCAAGGGAGCCCGCCGGGCACCGCTGGTCGCAGCACGTTTTAAGCGATCGCTGGCTGCCGTGGCTGCCATGCTGGGCACAGCTGTCCAGGTGTTCCCGACTGCACCCTGGGGGTACACCAGGTCCTTGGCGAGCTGTTTATTCAGACCACAATGTTTCAGCGCTATGCTTCGTTCTCAGCGGTGGATGCACAGCCACAGTTGGGGTGCTACAGGATACAGCTCCATGGAACCCACAGGAGCATCTCCTATATGGCTGAGGCCACTGATCCCTACATCACAGCATCCCCCTTCTGGGATGTGCTGGGGACATTTCTCCCAGATTCTACTATCAGAAAGAGCAGAACTTCTCCAGAGAAGTTACTTTGCTAGATTTGTGCTAAGCATCAGTGAGACCACCACCCGTTTCTGGGGTTCTCTATCCTATCTGGTTCACAGGTGCTCAGGCCGGGGCGAACTCCTGACTCGAAGGCAGCCAACCACAGGCTGACCAGCGGCCCGACCTCACGCCTGGCTCAAACAGGTGATGAGCTGGGCCGCTGGAGTTCTGCCCCCCTCACCCCCAGCAGCCCAGACCAAGGAGCCTTTTCTGATCGAGGGTCCAGAAGCTTGAGGTCATGTAGAAGCTTGAGGGCTGGGAAGTTGTCTGGGGCCATTTGCAAAGGGAGAGAGGGCAGAGTAGGGGGGAAGCGCAGGCGGAGACCCCAAGAAAGGAGCAAGGGAGAAGAGAGCATGGGCTGGCTGAGCTCTTGCAAACCCTGCCCTTTCTGAGCCCAGGCATTCCACACGTCGACTTCCTTGCGCCTTACGTCCTTCCAATAACCAGCTCGTCCTGCCTCTGTTTACTGACTTCAAAGTCACACACAGCCACACTGATTAGAAAAGAGTCTATAAAGACAGAAAGCAGATTGGGGGTTGCCAAGACCGGGGTGGGAGGGGGGGTGAGAACTGACCGCTTAGTAGACATAGGGTTTCCTTTTGAGGGGATGGGAATGTTCTGGAACTAGATCATGGTAATGTTGCCCAACCCTGTGAATGTGCTAAGTGCTATTAACGGTAAATTTCATGTTCTGGGTACTTGATACCATAAAAAATATATTTATAAGAAAAAGAGTCTAATGCATCCTTTTTTCTCTTGAGCTGGTTTGTTGTGTTGTTTCCTACCTGGAGACCACAAGGGCCCCAAGACAAAGCGTGCTGGGGGAGATGGAGCAACACCCCCTGCCTGGAGCCTGGGAAGGTCCCCTGATACGGCAGGAGGAACTCGAGATGCAGAGACCATCCTGCGATGTCCGGGGTCCCTATCTCGTCACAGGTGTCCTGTGGGAAAGTTGAAGACTACAGAGAAGGTGACCACATGACGATGGGGGCAGGGACTGGGGTGCCGTGGCCACAAGCCAAGGACCACCGGCAGCCACCAGAAGCTGGAGGAGGCACAAGGACAGATTCTCCCTTGGGGCCTCCGGGAGGAACCAGCCCTGCCCACACCTTGCCATACCCCAGTGACCCTGACCCCAGACCCAGGGCTTCTAGAACTGTAGGAAAGTAGGCTTTTCTGTTGCGTGAGGCTACGGTAATTTGTGCTACTCTGCCACAGCGGCCCCAGGACCCTTACACAGCCCTGCAATCCTGACCTGACCCGGAGTAAGGTAGGAGCTTCCTCCTACAAATGTGGAAAGAAACACTCAGAGCTAGAAGGAAACTTGCTCCAGGCCAAGGCAGCCCAGAAGCAGGAACAGGATCCCTCCCAGCCCTTTGGAGGGGGGTCTAGGTCGGATTTTCCAAGGCTGTCACTTCTGGGAAACTCTGGCCCCTTCGCTGGACACGAAGCTGCCGTGTGGGGAAGGGGAGAGGGTGCTATGGTGTCCCTGCCTGACAAGGAGGCCTGCCGTGGGCCATTTCCACCTGCTTGTGAGCAGCACCCACTGCCCTTCCTGGGGGACCCCCACCAGAATGGTCATCAGGGAGGTGGCAGCCCTGGTCAGCTGTCCTCCAGCAGGGTCCTACTCTGAAAGCTGCAGGGGGGCAGCTGGGGCAGGCTCCCACCTCCAAATGGGCCAGTTGGGAGAAAAGCACAGTCTGGTGGTGTCACCCACCCCGCCATGCGGGGACGCCCACGTGATGCCCAGGACCCACCCTCTGGCCCACAGCAGCAGCAGAAGGGAAAGGAAGTGGTCACATGGCATCCTCCCTCCCCTCCCCCTCTCACACACATTCAGGCACGCACGCCCCAGTGCCCAGGCCCCCCACTTTCTCCTACCAAGCCCGAAGCCTGGTTGTAAACACGACACTCAGCCCTCCCACGACCTCTTTTCCAACCCACCCTGGGCAAACTCCCATGGGATGCAGCAGATACTTGCCATCAAAGGCCAAGAAAAAACACCCTTCCCTTTGCTCTGCAGGCGGGTCGCTGGGCTGGCCTGCACACAGGGCAGAGGAAGGCTGGCGGGTCAGCAGTGTGGGGCACCGCTAATGTGGGCAGCCAGCAGGTGCAGCCACGCACCCCCCGGGGGGGGAGCCCGCACACGGCCCTGCTGTCCCTAGGGGGACTCCCAACGGCCCCAGAGTGAGGGTTCAGGCAAGCCTGGGGGGCGGGGACCTGCAAAGTCTCTTGCCACAGAGCAATGCTTAGCGGGCTGGTGGTTCAGTCATATCTGGTTGACATCTTTCCTCGGGTTCCTTTGCAACTTGACCGAGGACAACAGTCAGGCTGCTCCTAATCTCAAAAACAAGCCCCCTCCTTGGGCCCAGCGACGTCCTCCAACCGTTGATGTTCTCTCCACCTCTTAACAGTTGGTCTGCACTGTGGTTCTATCTTCCCACCACGTGCTCGCGTCTTAACCTCTGCTGTCTGGCGTCTGCCCATCTCACTATTAAAACCGCTCTCTTGAGAAAACGCTCAGCGCCAACATCCAGCTCCACCAGGCTGGCCTGGGCCACCACGTGACACAGATGAACCGCCCCTCCTTCTGGAAAGGCGCTGCTCGGGGCACTATCCTCTCCTTGTCCCACAGCACACGGGGGTCTCCTCTCTGTCCCCAGAGTCACCCCAGAGACAGCCTGCCCAGCTCAGCCACCTCTCAAAGCACACTGTCTTCTCCAGGGCTTGCAGTCTCCCAAACCCCTAAAATCCCCACCCCTGTTAAAAGTCACCGCCTCCAGGGAGCCCTCCAGACGCCCTCCCTCAAACATGACCACCCTTCTGTGTTTCCGGAGTCACACCCTGATCTGGAGCACTTGCCAGAGGGACTTACTCACCCCCTCCTGGTCTCCTAGGCAGCAGATACGGGTTTGTGGAGCACCGAGGCAGGAAGGCCCCATTTCCTCCTTTCTAAGAAGTGTGGGCCTCCCACCTCCACTGTCAGGTTGCCTCTTCCCCTTCAGGGCACCTTAATACACATTTCTTTCTCCTGTTCAAGAGCTATCATGTCAACAGGGTGTCTTAGAAATTATGTGATGATATCTTAACTTTAGAAAATCGTGCTCCTCCTCGGCAGCCAGCTCTGTTCTCCCGCGGGCGTGATGGCCACTCAGGAGGATCAGAGAGGCCCCGGGCACACTTCCAACCACACCCACCCCACCCACCCCACCCTCCCTCGGGAACCCGCGAGCCCCGGGGCTGCGAGCTCCCCGCTGACACCCAGCCATAGAACAACCCCCGAACCCTGCACGGATTTCAAAGACTGTTTGATAAACACCGAGGTGTCTCCTGCGTGCTCTCTCCGGGGTGTCAGGAGGGAGGACCGCCAGGTGGGGGCGCTCCAGGTTGGCTTTAGGTGCGGTGCGGAGGCCTCGCCCTCGCTTCACCGAAACAAGGACCAAAACCAAAAGCCCAGCAGCTAAGATGGTGGGATTCTGAGTCAGACAACACAGGACTTGGTAGTTAGAGGGGGGCCCAAGGCTCTGACAGCCCAGTGTCTGGCTTCTGGAAACAGGTTCTCAATCCTAGCAGCACATTACTATTCTACTGGGGAACTCCCAAGAAATACAGAGGCCTGGGCCCCACCCTGGCCATTCCGATTTCACTAATCCAGGGGTTCGTATTTTTTAAAAACTTCTTAGGGAACTCTACCGTGTATTACATTCCGGGTTGAAAAGCACCTTGTGGGGGCGCCTGGGTGGCTCAGTCGATGAAGAGTCTGCCTTTGGCTCAGGGTCCTGGGATCTGACCCCACAGGGAGCCTGCTTCTCCTTCTCCCTCTCCCTCTGCCCCTCCCCTGGCTTGTGCTCTCTCTCTCTCTCTCAAATAAAATCTTAAAAAAAAAAACACCGTGTGGGACTGATAGATACATACACACGTCTGGGATCTGATGAGATCCCGGGATCTACGGCAAGAGCATTCTGAGCCAAATGTACCCAAGAGGAACGCATGGGATGAGTGGGGTGCTGGGGGGTCGGGGATCAAAAGCTCCTTCAAGGCGCGCCTGGGTGGCTCAGTCGTTAAGCGTCTGCCTTCAGCTCAGGTCGTGGTCCCAGGGTCCTGGGATCGGGCCCCGCATCGGGCTCTCTGCTCCGCGGGAGGCCTGCTTCTCCCTCTCTCGCTCCCCCCTGCTTGTGTTCCCTCTCTTGCTGTGTCTCTCTCTGTCAAATAAATAGAAATCTTTGGGGGAAAAAAAAAAAAAGCTCCTTCAACTGTCCAGAAAAGGCCATTCAATGGGCAAGGCTCAAGCTTTTCATTAAGTGTCTCCAGGCTGCCCGCTGCCCACTGCCTGGCTGGGACTTGGAAAAGAACAAGAAAAAAGGAGACCTAGGAAGGGGTCCAGAGTACATCACTGTGGCATAAAAGTGATTTTGAGAAGCCATTTGAGCTCCTGAAATCTCTTATCTGTCTAAAAGCAGAACTTCCCAGAAGGACTCCATTGTCATCAATCCCCTGCTCTGGGCAACCAGGCAAGACTGACTTTATCACAGATGAGAAGTCTTCACACCACACCTAAACAGACACTCACAAAACTATCTACCTCCCATCTATTCTCCTAAGGGCCACTTATCTTTCCAAAACGTCATTTGTTTTCCAGTAAGTGCTCTTCTCCCCCTCCCGTGATACCATATAAGCTTCAAGTTCTAACTGCCCCTTTGAGTCACATTTTTCTGTAAACTCCCATATGTATATGATTAAAGCTGTCTTTTCTCTCACTACTATGGCTCTTGACAGTTTAATTTGGAGGGGGGGCTCCTACCAGTTTAATTTACAGACCCCCAAGTCCTGAACCTAAGAGGATAGAGGAAAAGTTTTTTCCTTGCCAGCACCCACAAAACAAAAACAAAAACCGCCCCTCTCTTCACTGCAGATGCACCCTTTCCCCACCCACAGCCAACAATTTAGACCCGTTTCTGAAAGCAGGAAAATTTGTCCTGTAGGATGCTCCCATCCTGAAAGGTTTCCACAGATATATCCATCAACTGCTACCCTCCACAGTCCCTCTTTTGATGTTCACAAGTATTTATCAGCATATTAAATATTATATTCTACAGAGTTCTTTTTTTAAGCTTAAACTCTTTATTTCTTAAACTTGTTGGATGGGGGAACCACTTTGCCTCTTTAATACCTATTAATGGTCCCAGAGAGAACAGAGTTTGGGAAACACTGGTTTAGACTTCTCAGCCTGTTAGCACTCTGCTCTGGTTCCAGACCAGACATCAGATTGGTCCAGACCCTCTGGACACAAGCTGGGGTGGGAGCAGAGATCATGAGCCCCACAGGTAGGACGGCTTACCCGAGGCCGCCACAGATCTTGGAATAATCTTTTTAAATCCAAATTCCAAAGTGAACAGAGAACACAAGAACATATCCGGCAGCATTGTGTATAAAGGCAAAAACTGAAAACAACCCAGTGTCCATCAAGGAGAGAACAGAAAACCCTGGTATATCCACCCACCGATGACCCTTTGGCAGTGAAAACGCACAGACCAGAACTACAGACACAAGGGCAGATGACCTCAATTTCCAAACATAAAAAGATACAAAAGGATGCTTATCCATAATATGCCCCAGTTATGCAACGTGCAAAACAACACCATGCACGACTGAGAGAAACACAGCAACACAGCAAAAGTTCTAAGGCCCACGTGGGAAGGATGAGCGTGAGCACAGGATGCGGGCGCGTCTGGTGGGAGGAAGGAAACAGGGCTGGTTAATGAGGTTGCTCAGGCTGGACAGAGACACGCAGGTGTTCACTGTCCGGGACAGTGCAGCTTTATTAAAAACTAAATCGGAGGGCGCCTGGGTGGCTCAGTTGGTTGAGCGACTGCCTTCGGCTCGGGTCATGATCCTGGAGTCCCGGGATCGAGTCCCACATCGGGCTCCCTGCTCGGCGGGGAGTCTGCTTCTCCCTCTGACCCTCCCCCCTCTCATGTACACTCTCTCTCTCTCTCATTCTTGCTCTCTCAAATAAATGAATAAATCTTTAAAAAAAAAAAAACTAAATCGGAGGCCCCGGGGAATAACAGGGCGTGAGCTTTTCTGTCACTAACTGGCTAAAGGCATAATAACCTCCCTGAGCCTCAGTTTACTCACCTGCAAACCAAGGCAACAAACCCATCTGCTAATCAGCTGCTTGCAAGGAGCCTGCTCAAACTTTCTGCCCTCCCTGATGGGGTTCTGGGCAGGATGATAATAAACTTACAACCCCAAAGGCCTTCAAAAACCACACGAAGCTCCTAACGAAGCTCCTAACCAGGAGCGGGGAGCCAGCGACTCTGGGCCTGTTTTTGTGACCTGGCAGAAAACACCCCAGCCAAAGGAAACCTTGTTTTTTCCTCCGGGGCAGAGGCCTTGGTCTCAGGCCTGAGGTCTGCCGGCTGCTCAGGCTATCTGACATGAGGCTTCTCTCAGCCCCAGACCCATTTTTACTGGGGGGCCCCTGAAGCCCCTCATCCCTTTAGCACAGACACTGTGCAGATGAAACCACCATCCGCATCAATGGAGAAGCTCGTCTGAACTGGGCCCGAGCCGGCCCTGCTCTTCCCTCTCTCCTGGCAGAACCAGGAGCTCAGGAAACTCGAGGCTGTGAAGCTGCCGGAACATCATCTCCAGCTGTTTATTCAGAGAGGGGACGCTGACCCTCCCCGGCTCACTCCATAAGCCCCAGCAACCCTAGTGCCAGACCCTCCCTGCCCGGAGGAGCCTGTGGTCTCAGGCAACCACCCCACTTCGCATTCCATCCCCCACCACTTAGCAGCTGAGGGACTCTGGGCAAATTTCTAAACCTCTTGGAAGCATTTTCCCATATGCCAAAAGGGGGAAGGGGCTCTCCCCTCCCCGGGAGCGGAGAACGAGAAGGAAAGAAGAGGCAGACCGTGCACAGACCAGCGCCGTGCCTACACCCAAGCAAGTGCTCCAGAGCGACGCCTGCCCACCTCTTCCCGGCACCAGCGCTGGCGAGGGGCCGGGACCAGCCTGCAGCAAGCAGGCATCTGCCAGCCTTAAGATGCATGGCGCTCTGAGCGGGAAGTGAAAACAGGAATAAGCAGAAACTGTTGGTGAACAGACAGGCTGTGAGCATCTGTGCTTTAAAACCCTAATGGTGCACCCACAGGATCTCCTGGGGAATTTCTCTTTTAAAAGTACATTTAAAAGGGCGCCTGGGTGGCTCAGTTGGTTAAATGACTGCCTTCGGCTCAGGTCATGCTCCTGGAGTCCCGGGATCGAGTCCCGCATCGGGCTCCCTGCTCAGCTTCTCCCTCTGACCCTCCCCCCTCTCATGTGCTCTCTCTCATTCTCTCTCAAATAAATAAATAAAATCTTTAAAAAAAAAAAAAAGGACATTAAAAAAAGAAAAAGATATAAATACACAATAATCAATGAAAGAAGGCAAAATAAATTAAAAAAATAAAAGTATGCTGTCTAGTACATTAGGTAAGTTCAAAACCAGGCAAAATTCTTTGGGGGGATGGAACATTTCTGTCCCCCGACTACGGCGGGGAGTACATGAATCCATGTACGTGATAAAAGTTCGTGGAACCAAATGCCAAAACAACAAAGCGCCGTAAAGCTGGTGAAGCTTAGTGAGGTCTGCAGCTGAGTTCATACTGGACCACCGTCATTTCCTGGCTTTGATAACGAACCAAATCCTGTAACATGTCATGGGGGAGGATGCTGTGCTGGGTAAAGGGCACAGGAACTCTCTCCTGTGACTTTTGCAATGTCTTGTGAGTCTAAGACTATTTCAAAATAAAGTTTTTAAAAAGTACATCAAAAATGTAATATGCCGTGAACACTGACCACGATATACAAGTTAGAAACGGGGTACAGGACACTTCATTCCTTCCGTCTCTTCGTGTGGTGCGTCTGCATGGTGTCCGAAGCGCAGGCTCTGTTCCGGGTGAGAGGACCCTGGCAGCTCAGGTCTCGGCAGGGAGGAGACACAGAGCTAAAATGCGGTGGTAGACAGAAGCCAGGCGGAGGATCTGGCAACACTTAGCAAGGGCCCCTGGCACCTGAGAACAGTCCATCAAGGCTGTTCCCAATGAATGCTAAAAGAGGCCCAAGCCCTGAGAGAGAGCAGGATTCCCAGGCAGGGGCATCTGCACGCACATGTCAGGAGAGGCCGAGGGGTAAGTCAGGAGGCCGGAGGTCCCCACTGTCCTAAAGTGTCATTCCCAGCTGTTTTTCCCAGACCCCAGGATAGGATGATCACAGGGATTTGCTCACCGGGTCCCCACTCAGCTCAGAAAGTGATGGTTTCATGGCCATAAGGAAGAGCCTAACTCTTGCAAGCTGCTGGCCTTGGGGTGCCGATGGGTAAAGGCGGGGGTAGAAAACCCACTCACCAAGGTCTCTGGGAGCCCTGGGCAGCCTGGAGGCCCCTGCAGGAGGTAGGGGGCAGCAGCAGTCTGCAGAGAAGCCCCCCATGCCCATGCAGGGCATCTGGCCCGTCCCCACTTTCAGCCAGGCCCCAGCCCTCAAGCCAGGGGCATGCTCTGGTCCCTGGGGCTCCCAGGGCTACAGGGCCAAGACAAGCGGCCGATGCAGGCCTCGGGTCACCTGGGGGCTGCGGGGAAGGGAGCAGAGACTGCAGGGGTTGTTCTCCCAGCTCCCCCGGGCCCATCCAGTTTGCTCCCTGAAGTCCACTAACCGTCCACCATGGAAGAAAGTGCTTGAGGGGACGAGCTGAAAATCTGGCTTGAACTCCCTGCGTGCCCCTGACCCTGGCACTGAACTTCCCTGGGCCTCCCTTTCCTCACTTGCAAACCAGGCAGATGAACCCCAGAGTCTCTTTCAGCTACAGAATTCTCAGAAAAAAAAAAAAAAAAAGCCACAAGAATGAGGCAGGCGGGCCGGCTCACACCCTTGCCTTCACTTGTGAAAAGGGGAGTCAGCTTCTCGACTGGACTCTTTCCTGCCCTGCCTGGGGGAGCCTTCCTGCGGACTCCGGAGCAGGCAGAGGCTGGGGGAGCCCAGCGTCTTCCAGGGCTCGGGACACACAGAGAATTCCCCCAGAATTTTTCCAGAAGGAGATCACCACTTCCTGACTGTATCAGCTTTCCATCGCTGCTATAACAAACTGCCACAAACTTAGTGACCTACAACACAAATTTGTCATCTTACAACATTCTGCTTCTCTGGGCCCCTCTGACTTCCTCTTCTGTAGGGAGTGGGGCCACAGGATTCCACGAATCGCACCCGCGGAGGGCGATTCTGGAACCCAGTGGCAGCCCCTGCCTAAGAGACACTTGGGGACATTCTTTAGGCTCTGTCTCACATGGTGGCACCCTGGCCTTCTCCCTGGTGTCCTCCCGGGAGCCCGGCCGGTCAGCCCACCCTGTGGGGGCGTCAGCACATTTCAGCGGCTTCCAGGACCAGGGCGGCGGCCGGGAAGCGGCTTCTGCCCACGCCCGCCCCAGCCTCCATGAGAGAGGCCAGGGCAGCAAAACAGGAGGCCGTAGGTGGCAGGGGCCAACGAGGCCAGGCCACTCTCTCCAGCAGAGGCCAGCCGGGCACGTGACTCCAGCCCGAGGTTCTCAGGGGAAGGGCGAGCCCGGCACAGGGAAACGGGGGGCCCCCCCGGGGTGGGGGCTCAGCTGCGGGGGATGGGCAGGGGCTCTTGCCCGACAGCGCCCCCCCCCACCATGGCTCTGGCCCAGGGCCTCCCCGCCCCCGTCCCCTCTCAGGGGAGAAAGTGAGGCTCCTTGCATTGCCAAATTCCAGTAATGAATCCCACATTCATTCCATCCTCTGCTTATTGGAAGCTCTCCCTCCACCTTCTGGGCGCGCTCTGAACAGCCGGCCTGCAGAAGTCGGTGGAATTTAAATATGCAGGGTGGCTGGGGTGCCTGTTCTCACTGCATCCCCCACCCACCCCTTCCTCTGAAGAGGCCTCTTTCCCTGGGAAAAGCTGCAGCAGGAGCGATCATTAACTCTTTCCTGCCCACCAACTTCCTGCAGGCCCCCGCCCCCTCCCACCACGCTGGGAACCAGGGACGCACAGCAGAGGCCCCGCCGGCCGGTCCCCGCACCCTCGTGCACAAAAACACGCACAGTCGAGGCTGAGAGAACACCCCATCGGCTGGTACAGTGCTCGCTTTCCTGCGGCCAGGCCTCCAGGCTCTCGCCCCTGCCCGGGGTAAGCCGCGCGCGGGTTCTGCAGGGAGATGGGGAGCCCCGAAAAGGTTCCTGCCCCACCAATTACGCAAAGGCAGGGCTCCAATGCCAACGTATGCAGATACCTGCAGCGCTGCTCCCCCGCAAACTCCCACGGCTCATCACACGCACACACACCTGTGCTGAAGGCAAGCCGCTGACCGAAGGCGGGGAAGGGAGGCGAGACCCAACAACGGCGAGTAACTGTGGTCATCAGCCCAAAGGGTGTCTGTGTCCCTCCAACGCCCCATCTTGGACTGACCTCTTTCCGGAGTGACGTATGGGAGACTGGGCTGCACTGACTGGTGACCCCTGGCACCTCCAGCCCCACTCCAAGGACGGGCCATCCCACCTCTGGACAGGCCCTGTTCGGTGGCCTGGGAGACAGGATTCCAGGTCTGCCACGAGCCTGCTGTGTGACCCCGGCCGAGTCACTGCCCCTCTCTTGGCCTCAGGTTCTCCACCAAAACAAGAGAGAGCTAAGTCAGAGGTCCAAGGAGCTATGTCACTGGTTAGGGACAGGGGCTCTGGAGTCAGGCTTCTTGAATTCAAACCTTCTCTCTGTCACACTCACCAGCTGTGTGGCCTTGGGCACGTTACCTAACCTCTCTGTGCCTTGAGTTCCTCATCTGTGAAATGGGATGACTTCCCAGTGTGGTTGATCAGATTAAAGGAGATAGACCAGGTAAAGCGCCCTAAGGCCATGCAGAGTCCACAGGAAGCCCTGGTTACCATGAATGGACACCAACACCATATCACGATCTTTGGGGGCCTTGGCAGCTCGAGGCCCCAGTTGACAGACGGTGCTACCCTCCTTACTTCTCTCTCTTCTGGTGACAGCAGCTGAGATGCTGGAGCTCAGCCTTTGTTCCCAGCGACCATCCATCCCCTGAATTAGTAGCCCCAGAGGCCCCAGGCCACCACCCTCCGTCCGCATTTGAGAAAGGTGAACACTCATCTGTCTTCTTCAAAACCATGCTTCTTCCTCCCTCCTCCAAACAAGCCTTAGCTTCGTGTGCAAGAGAGAACACCAACCGTCCAGGCTGGGGTGGGGGAGTCCAGGAGTACCCCAGACTCAAGGCTTCAAGGAACCAGGGGCTTCGCGGGGCTTCGGGTGCTGCTTCCGGTGCTTCCAGTACCCCCGCACTGCCTGGGGCTGCCCGCACCCCCACCCGCACACCGCTCCCAGGCAGGGGAAGGGCAGGGCCCCAGCCACGCAGCCCGCACAGGCTGCAGCTGGTGCCGAAGCCTGAGCTGGTCTCGCAACCCCACTGTGTGGCCCTGTTCTAGGGAACCAAAGAGGAGCTGCCCGGAGAGGCGGAAGGAGCCCTGCCTGCCCCAGCAAGTGCTGGGGACTTGGCCTGGGAACCCCAAGCTGAGGGGCCTTCCCCAAGTGGAAAAGTGAGAAACTCAGACACAGAACAGCATCGATTCGGTGTTCTACTGCACCAAAACCTACACGCACAGGCAAAATGTCTGGTTTCTGAAGGCCAGAAGATGGGGAGGGAGCCCCCCAACCCGGGGTCGGGGGAGGCCCCACACAAGCTCTGCTCTCGTCCACTGAGCTGCGGGCGGAAGGACTTAATTAGTACCATACGCGCTGTGCCGAGAGTGAGTGGAGAGCCGGAGGGAGGGGGCAGGAAAGGAAACCTACCAACGCAGAACATGAAGGGTGGGAGGGGGACCAGGAAAGAGCAGGGTGCACTCCCAGCCAAACCTGCAGAGGAGCAGCCGGGCCCCCCCGACCCCCCTTGCAGATTTTCCCCCAGCGTTTGTATCTACAGCCGGTCCCCGGGACAGCTGGATCCGGCTTGGAGGTCAGGCTCCAGCTCAGCCAACCCTCTCCGGCCCCAAGAAAGCCAGCCCGGTCAGTGCCTCGGGCCACAGCTGCTGTTTGTCCAGCGTGGACCGGGGGGTGGGGCCCGCAGCAAGGTCCCCCTGGGCTGGCAGAACCGGGTCCTGCCTCACTGGCTCATACCAACTGCCCTGCTTGCCTGGTTGGGAAGGGGTGGCCCTGAGGTGCCCCGACTCTACGCGGACACCAACCAGAGTCAAGACTCTTCCCTGCTCCCTCTGCTAAAGGAGGGTCTCTCATTCAACTCCCCCTTTCCCAGCCAACCCTAATTTGGTTCAGGGGCTCGCCCTCCTCTCTGTTCAGCCCTTTGCTACAGGGCAGGAGCCACGGAATCTTAGCCGAAGGCCAGGGGCTGGGAGGCAAAGCTGCGGGATGAAGGGGACACGAGGGAGTGCACAGAGGGGCACAGCCGGTCCCCAGCTGCTAGCGGGTGGCAGGGCTCACAGGAGGGGGCTCTCCTTCCTCTGAAGGCTGCAGCATCTGTGACCGCCCAGACCAGCCGGACCAGCCGAGAGCAACACCACGCCCGAGGACAGCTGAACGGAGCATCCTCTGGAGCATCCCAGAGCTGCCCGGTTTCTGGACTTCCCACTTCATGCTAAAGTACATTCTCCGGCCATTCTGCGTTGGGGTTTCTGTTACACGGCCCCAAAAGCACTCTGCTGGCACAGCTGAGAACACAGTGGGCCCACGAGGTGAGGGAGGGAGGACCCTCCACATCAGAGCAGGGACCATGTAAACTTGGAGAATCAAGATCCCCAGCGTCAGACTACCCCCACCCACCCCACCCACCCCACAAGTGTCTGGGAGAGGGACTCCAGGGCAGCCCACCTCCCCCTGCAGAACAGTGACTGTGCTCTGGGCAGGGACTCCCAGTCACTGTTCCTGCAGCCGCTACAGTCCCTCCTTGATGGCTCCCAGAAAAAGCATTCCATCTACGGTCGTCAGTGTCCCGAGATCCAAGAATATTCTCAGGACAGCAACTATGAGAAGAGCAAAGACTGAGTAAGAGCTTATGCATTGCAGGCACCGTTCCCAGAGCTTCACACGCATCCCCCTCGGGTCCTCACAGCAACCCGACTGGAGCCTTCCTGTGGCTCTCCTCCTTTAACAGATTAGGAAACGGGGGACAGAGGGGCTCAGCAACTTGTCCCAGGTCACACAGCGAGAGGGGGTCGGAGCTGGCCCCGTTCCGCTGAGGAGGGGGTGGCGGGGCAGCCGGAGCCAGTCCCTGCAATCCTCATGTTCTCGGAAACCCCAGGATCGACCCCCAGTCCTCAGCTCCATGCCTGGCCCCTCAAAAGGTGAATGAATGGATGAATGAATGAGAGCCTGAGAGTGGACAATGGAGGTGGGCAACAGGGACGAGGACGGAACACAGCCAGACATCACGGACCACGATGGCAGAGCTACTCGAAGCCCTCTGCTTGGACGGACACATCTGTTTCTCACTGAGGTCTCCTAAGTGAGTGTTTCTATAAGCCCATTTTACAGATGGGAACCAAGTACCTTGGCCAAGGTCGTGCTGCCAGGAAGGCCGTGCAGACCAGCACTGTGGCCACACTCCCGCCCACACCACTCACAGATAATCCCACGGAATAAAAAGAGGAAGCATCCAAGGGGGCCCAGCACTGGTCTGCCACCCCCAGCCAGGGTCCCCCCTGTGCTGAAAGCTCCCCAGCCTGTTTCCAAGTTCCCCCGGCCTCAAGATGGTCCTTTGACTTGCCATGCCCTCCTACAGCAAGTGGGCCCAGTCTTTACAAGGCCAGACACGGGCAGAATGAGGAAAATCCCCCCAGGACGGGGCACTCTCGTATGTGGCGGAAAGCAGTGTCCAATCCCACTTCTGTTTTGTTTTTGTTTTTTTTTATTTTAAATGTCATCTGTGTTAAGTATACGTGTAGAAAAACAGCCTGGAAGAAAACGCCAACAGTGCTTATTTCTGCAGGACGCAATTATTAGCGATCGTATTCTCTACAGCTTTCTAATTTTTCTTTGCCGTGAGTTGGCATAATTTTTAAAACACAAAAAACAAGGGTTGTTTCCAATCAGGAAGACAGATGCTTCTCAGCTTCTCAGCAGCCCCTACGTCGGCATGCTGGCACCGCCCGGCCAAGCAGACGGAATGTTCCAAAGAGCTGTCAGCCAGGCCCCGGGCCGGGGCTTCCCTGGATGGCTCCGAGGGGCCTGGTCCCCTTGCCTCCACGTGCAGGGCTGGGTCTAGGACCCACCGATGGAACGCGTGGTGGGCACGCCACAGGCCCTGCCACGAGGTCACTTCCCGCTGGGCTGCAGGGAGGACGTGGGTTCAACTGGAGTTTGTATCAAAACAGCTCTGCTCCATCCCCAGCCTGGGGAGGACCCCCGCCCCCGACCCCGCCCGGCAGGACAACCCCAGGAAAAATGTTAGTAGGGAGGGAAGCCACGGCGGGCGGCGGGCGGGGCGGGCGGCGGGCGGGATGGGCGAGATGGAGATCCTGGCGAGATGGAGATCCGGGCGAGATCGAGATCGGAGAGACTTCCCAGGGACAGATTTATCAAAACTGCTCCATCCGCTCCTCTCCAGGGACCCGAGACCTCCACTGCCCCCTACTGACCAGCCGCGACTCAGGGAGGAAGATGGGCTGGCGTGCCCAGGGAGGCTGCAGGCTCCCATCTCCAAAAACCTCACTGCCCCCCATTCCTCTGTGACGAAATGAGGCCGCCCAGGACTGGACACCCACTTCCCAGGTGGGCGAGTGGTTCTGCCTGCACAGCACACCCCACAGACCCCAGGGCTGTCCCCATGCAGAGGAGACCATGGCCACCAGCAAAACCCGGAAGCACCCGCCCTCAAGCCCATTCTCGGGATCTGATGACTGTGCGGTGCGGGGCGGTGGGCGGTCGGGGCGGGGGGGGGGGGGTCCATCCCCTATTCTAGTGAGCCTCCTGCTCAAGGCCAGCACGGGACCACCTCTGATGGGCTAGCCCCGGCAAGGCACAGCCCAGTCTGAGGGGCAAGCCTGGGGAGGCAAGCTGCAAGGCATGTGGGAAGAAGGGCCGGCACATTGACACCTGCCACGTGCGTGGCACCAGGTCGACCCTGGGCAGGTGCCGGGACGTCTGAGGCTCACTTTCCTCCTGCAGAATGGGGGACTGGCATTTATGTGATGGGGCAAAGCCCAGCTCCGAGGTAGGTGGGTGGTTCCACCAGCCAGCGCCACCAGACCATCCACAGCTCGGCAGGCAAACCCCAACAGAACCGCTGCCTGAAGCCCGGCCCCAAGGCTGCCCCGTCTGCTGTGTGGCCCTGAGTTCCATCAGCTCTCAGGGGCCCTGGAATGACTTCCCTGCCCACTAGGCGCTGGCACAAAGGAGGTGCTGAAGCAAGTGAATCCTCCAGCTGGAAAGCACACCCTCCCTCGGCTGACCCCCACGGTCCTCCCTCCTGTGCTGAGGCTTCCAGCATTCTCCCCTCCAGCACTGCTATTTGCAGTCTGAGCTCTTGCTGTGTGACTTGGGTCAGTGCCCTAACCTCTCTGGGCTGCACCTTCAAAACGAAGACATGGCAACACTGGCCTACTCCAAAAAGTCACTGAGGGGTCGCCTGCACAGCTAATGTCAACCAAGCCCGTGACACAGGCCAGCATTCCTGGAAATCTTGTGGAGCTGTCCCCACCTGCCTTAGGGGTCGGGACTATTAGTTCTCCTTTGCCCGGGGAAGGAAGCCAGACAGTTCTGGAAAGCACCCGGGGTCACCTGGTTTGCAAGTGGGCGCACGTAGCTCAGAGCCCACACTTCTGCCTACTAGGTCCATCTCCCCCAGAGAGAGGCACAGGTGACAATTATGCTTTGTCACGGCCCAGCCCACTGGGTCACTGGGTCAGCCGGGCCGGCGGGGCCACCCTGCCCGAGCTCCGAGGCGAGGTCAGCCCTCATACCTTGTTTCATTGCCAGTGTCCCACCCTGGCCATGCAAAGGCCCTGGGGTCAGAGGTCCAGCAGAATCCCTGGTACTTGCTGTGTGACTAAAGACCAGTGACTCAGCCCCTCTGTGCCTCCTGGGTTGCTGCGAAGGCTACAGGAGATGCATGGAGAGCTCTGAGCCCAGTGGCCGCCGTGCCAGAAAGCCTGGGTATCTGGCGGCCAGCCGTGGGGTAGTAATGACAGCGGTGACAATGAACAGCTCAAACCACAATGGCGAACGAGCCCAGGGACGGGGTGCTGGTCAGACAAACCCATGCTGCTCCAGACGCTCTGGCATGATGAGCAGAGCTCCAGGAGCAACCGGGGCAGGGCCTGGGTGCTGTCCAGGCCCCCTGTCCAGCCTGCGCCCCTGGCCTCCCCGTGTTCTGGCGCTGACTGTCCCATGGGGTGTGATGGGCTCCAGTGGGTCTCCTGCCAGGACCGGGACAGGGGCAGGCAGGGCAGAGTGGGGTCGCCCCACCCGAGGCAGATGCCGCCAATCGAGAGCAGACGTTTTTCCTCGTGGCCTCAGAATCCTCAACACAGTGGTTCAAGCGGCCATGACCGTGGGGCTGAAGCCAGCCCTATGCCCGAGGCACACTCACCGTGCTAGGCCAAGAGCTAGAGCCGGCCCGGGCGGGGAGATGGGAGAGCCCCTGACTCAGTAGACCAGAGCCCCAGGCCCTTCTGTCCCTTGTCCTTCTGTCCACCCGCCCACCCATGCTGGACTGGTCCCCTAGAAACACCTCCACTTGTCCTAATGCTTGGTGGGCTTAGAGCTGCCCATCCTCTGATTTGGCTCCACTGGACACTGAGCTGCACCCACCGGTGTCATTCCCACCTCGGGCCTCTGCTCGGGCTCCAACACACGGGTATCTAACTCCCACTCGGCACCGGCCACTGGCAATCCACTTCACAGCACAGTCTTCGCTGCTCACGGCCATCTGCTGAGGTCTGACAATGCCCCTTTGCCTTCTACCCTAATCTCTGCACCAGACAAACCTTTCATTTTCCAAGGCCCACCACACACCACTTCCTCCAGGAAGTCTTCCACAATTGCTCCAGCTGGAGGGAACCTCTTCTCCTGTGCTCCCCTACTGCTCAGTGCTCAACAGGCTCAACTGAGCACGGATGACATGCCAGTTTTGGGGACACAAGCCAGTTTCTCCTGCCCTCGTGGAGTCTGTACTCCGTGTGGACAGTAAGTGATGAGACGCACGTGCGCACCCATTCCCACTCGCAGCAAGTGACCCACTGCCGTGAGAGAGCTGCCTTAGCTGAGGTGACAGGGGACGCACCTCTCAGGTGGTGGCATTTAGGCAGGGACCCAAATGAGGAAGGCAGGAGAAGAATCAGAAAAAGATGGCCCAGGAAGGAACAGGCAGGGTGAAGGCTCTCAGTGGAGACAAGGCTTTGTGTCCCAGGGGCAGCCAGGGCCAGGCCAGAGGGCAGGACACCAATGATTTGGAGGTTGCGGGGGGGGATGAGTGTCCCAAGGACAAGGGGTGCCCACGGGAGGTTTGAGACGCAAAGTGACCTGAACCGTTCAGAAAAATCACTGAGGACCGCCAGGATCGCAGTGTCGGGCCTCACGCACATTACACGTGGGAAGGCGTAGGAGCCTTGCGGGACGGGGATGGCAGGGGGCGGCGTGGGGTGGACAGTCACTTCCAGACGGGGCCACTACCTGGGATCTGCTTTGCAGACAGCTGTGTGTTGCAGATGACTCCCACTCTCTCAGGCCCAGGCAGCTCAGTGGGTGAACAGGGTGCTGTTTCCTGACTGGGAGGCCTGGGGCCTGGGCTCAGAAGGAAATGGCAGATTGTGCTGGAGAGTGCTGGGCTGCGAGGTACCCTCCCCACCCCGAACCCTCCGCTCAGCCTAATTCACTGTTCTGGGTCACCTGTGTGAACGCAGACCTTAACTTCTTGGAGGTGAACGCCCCAGCACGGCACATAACCATCACGTCCCACCTCCTCCTCCTGCAGATAAGGACCCACGTGCAGGGAGGCCTGGCTCTGTCCAGGATCACGTGGCCAGTGGCCAGCAGAGCTGGGCTCACCCCGCAACTTCTGTCTCCAAGCCAGACAGACAGCCTCGCTCCTCACACAGACCGCAAGTGCACGTATAAATGTCTACCGGGTGGATGGGGGGCGGTGGGTGGACAGATGGACAGGTGGGTAACTGACAGGGATATCCTGTGCAGAGCTGGGTGATGCTGAGTGACCCCCAGCTGGGAGTCGAGCCCGCTCCTGTGCAGAGTGGGCGCTGGGCCAAAGTGAGCTCTGACTCCATTCCCGGGGAGTGGGGCCCCCTCCCTGCAGGCTGTTCCTGGCACCCTGCCCTCCCCCAGAGCAGCGCCGACCGGCACCACGTGACCCAGCCTGGGAAGACGGTCCCAGATGTGGGAGGTCGTGCCGACTGGGGACTGGGGACCGAGTGTGCAGGAGAACGAGCTGCAGAGGAAGGCGGGCCAGCAGCCTCCGGAAGCGTCCAGGCTTCGCAGGCCGGATTCCCAGGGTCTGCCGCTGTGGGGGCCGCTCCTGCCGGGGGCGGACAGCCCAACCCGTACCTGTGGGCTCCAGAGGTCCAGGAGGGGAGATGTGGCCTCGTCCCCAGGTGGCTGCCCACCGTGAGGGAGGCTCTGGCTGCACCCCTTCCTCTCCTGGTCCCAGTTTAGCTGTGGGGGCACTGCGCTGGGGCTGGCCATCCCTGGAAGGGACCTCGGCACAGCTGGTTAACCAGAGGCTGGCGAAATGGCAGAGAAACCAGGCACGGAGTTACAGACCCGCTGGGGCTCTGGTGTCCAACAGCCCCACGTTCAAACTCAAAGCCGGCATCTGCCACTTCCAGCTGTGTGGCCTGGGGTAAGTTTTTCAACCTCTCTGCGCCCTGGTGCCTTCTCCACAACACTAACAGTCGGGAAGTGCTTGCGAAAGCTGCTGCACAGATACATCCCGTGAAGCAGCTGAAACTGGGAGTCCAGCACTTGGGAGTGGTCACCGTGATTAATGGAATCTTAATAAAGGCTAGGAGGAGAATGACAGCCTCCCCACCGTGTCCCTAAAATGGAAACAACTCTGCTCTCAGAACAGCAGAGAGCCAGCCAGGGGCAGGCTCCCAGGTCTGGCTTCCAGCCGCAATCCCCGTGCCGAACACCCCCCCCCGACCCCAGCCCCCGCTCGGTCGTGGGCAGGCCCCACCCTCCAGAGTAGCTCATGGCTGGCACCTGCTTCCAAAGCACATGTCGGGACTTTCCAGATCTTTCCTCCCCTCACTCTGACCTTCCCCTACTCAGTTAACCCCCCTCCCCCCCACTTTCTTACTCACTCTCTCCTTTCAGGCCTGTTCAAAAACAAACGATCCAGGCCAAGTGTGTCAGCTGGCTCCCTGGAAAAGTTTCTCTGCAGCAGGAACATGCGGCCACCGCAGGGGCAGCGGCACTGGGAAGGATTACTCACTGCAGAGCCACGATCTCTCAGGGCGCGGGGTCACTGGGCAATGACCCAGGCCAGCCTGGCCCCCCACTCCCTGATGAGGAACTAGCCAGGGGCCGCATCTCTCCAGTCTCCTGGGCAAGAGCCTTTGCCCCCACACGGTCACATGGTCCCAGACACTGCATCCAGGGGTCCCCCCCGGTAGGCCGCCGAGCACTGTGTGGACGACATGCTCAGAGGGGCTACAGCTCCTCACATTCACCCACCGCCTTGTCCAGAGGCAGGTGCGATCTCAGAGCCCACCGCTCTCACCTGGGGCCGACCCTGGAAGCCGAGTGCTGACCAAGAGCCCAGAGAACTGGAAGGTGTGGGAAGGCAGTTCATAGCAGCATTCAGTAAGCTCCCTCCCTCCCCAGGGGCCCTGGGTCCAAAGGGCTGGGTTTGGGCCTAGGAAGCTGCATTTCAGATTCAGAACTATCCAGAGACTGGAAGATACAACTCAGGCCCAGGAGACTCCTGGATACTCCTCACGAGCATCAGCCTCCCCATGGCCATGTGTGGCCAGAAGCCTGCTCCCTGGGGGGTGGGGACAGATGGTTTTCCAGGGTTCCCCAACACCCCCAGCCCCCTGCTCTCACCCCAGCTTCCCCGCCCCACCTCACATCCCCAGGCAGAACTCTGGGGGCCAGCTTCCAAAGCCCAGAGACCAGAAATGAGGGGACCCAAGGACGGAAGCTCCCCTCCCCATCCCTGGGGCCATGCTGACCGGCAGGCCTCCCAGAAAGCCATGTGGCCTCGCTACTGTCCTGGCCGCCCTGCCTGGTCCCAAGGCGGGGCGCTGACAGGAGTGCAGACCCGCGTTTCGCTGGCTTCCCCACCTGACACTCTCTCTGACATCCCGAGGGGCTGAGCCGCGGTGTGCAGGGAACAGGGCCCCTGTGCTATTGCAGGTAACACCCGTCCGGAGCTGAGCCCGGTGCCCGCACGCAGCTGGGCCTCTGAAAAAAGCATGGAAGCTGCCAAACCCGGAGAGTGAGACCCACCACCCCAACCTTCACCCTGGGGCGGTCAGGAAAGCTCTGTCCTCACCCACGTCGGCGCCTTGCTCAGCCCCATCAGGAGAATGGAAAACGTCTCCAAGCTCCAGGAAAACCGAAACCCCGGGCAAGCCTTTGGAAGCCATCACTGCCCAGGGTGGCATGCTCTGGGGCCTGTGGGGACCTGCTCCAAGGCCTGGGCGCAAAGTTGGCAGGTGGGATGCTCACATGCCAGCACACAGTCTCCTGCCGGTCTTGGGGCCAGCCGGGGTTTTAACTCAGCCCCTCCCCAACCAAGAAGGCAGAGCCCCACCTGCGCCCAGCCAAAACATCTCCCTCGGCTCTTCCAGCAGCCCTCGAGCCCTCGAGCCCGTGAGGAGGAGGGGGAGCAGACAGACAGAATGGGAGCAGGGGGGAGGGGCAAGGGCTGGGATGGGCGGGGCTGCAGGGGCAGGGCGGGGCTGCACTGAGCTGGGGGGGCCCGGCCAGAGTGGTGGCGAGCAGCCACGCGGGGCTCCCTGCAGCTGTGATCCAAGGGAGAGAAATGGGACTTCCAATCTGTTCCCACTCAAGCCCCCGACAAGTGGTATCTTATTTCAAAACCCAAGGCAGCTAAGGGGCTGGAGAAGAGGGGGAATACCAGAGTCTCTCCTTTCTAAATGGGGTTTTCTTTCATCATCTCGTGGCGCCTGGTGAAAGAAAGAAGCAAGCGGAGGGTGCCAGCCCGGGCTCCTCCTCGGCATCCCGGCCAAAGCTTCGGGGAAGGGACCCAGCTTCACGCACTGGCCGGGTCCCCAGGCAGCCCCACCCCCACCGCCGCTGCCAGCCGCCCAGACCAGCTGGGCAGCCAGGCTCCCCCAGGATTCAAATCCAGACCGTTAGCAGCTGCCGGGCCTCAGGCAAGAGGCTGGTGGCTCTCGGACTTGATTTTCTAATCTAGAAAATGGAGTAATGAGAGCAACTATGGCCGGAAGCTAGCCTTACGGTGCTGGAATTGTTAGGTTACTATCAGCGGCTCCCAGCTGAGATAAGGATTTCGCTAATTGCCGTGACCGGGATCTAGACCTGGAAGGACCAGGAGAGTCTTCCAATTCCGAGTCCCATCCAGTCCCATCCGGAAAGGGAGGTGTTTGTGCCAGATGAAGAGCCTCCGGGGAAGGGAAGAGGGAAGGAAAAGCGAGGGAGGAGGGGCAGGGATGTGCCAGAGGGAGAGGGAAAGGGGAGGACCCTTCCAGGACGACGCATGTGGCCATGTGACAGGAAGACTGCTCAGATTGCCCCCCGCCCCCCAAAGACTCCTCTGGATACGAGGCCGAACATTCCCAGCACTTCTGAGTCCAAAGAGAATCATCCATCACTGGAGCCAAGTGTCTCACGGGCTTGCAGGCACTGGAGTGGGGGGTGCAGCCCAGGCTTCTGTTTAACATGGGTGCAGGCACCAAGGCCAGGGGGGCTGGGGACCCACACCGCCCACAGAGAGCAGAGCGCCAATACCTGCCAAGAACAGGCACGCATAATAAGCAAGGATTTGAGCAGAGACAAACTTGCTGATAAATTAAATCTCAGGGAATTCGGCTTCTAACTTGCTGGGCTGGGCTGCCTCCCCAGAACGGAACGTCCACTTCCAGAGCAAGCCAGGTAAACCACAGGCAACGGGTCTGGATTGGAGGTATGCCCCCGCCACGCCCCCTCCCGTGCGTGCACCAGCCTGGTTCACAAGGTTGCCGGGCAGCCTGACTGACTGCTTAGTCCTCCCCAGAGACAAAGAAGCGGCCAAGGCCCCCTGGGCAGCCACAGAAGAGGGTGGGGCCCAGGTACCAGGCTTCTCTCCTACCCAGGGCACAGATGCAAGGATCCGCCCTCCTCCTCCACCCCAGCCTCCCCAGCCACGCCCCACCCCAGAAACCCACCGCACCTAGTCTGGCCACACCCAGCCTGAACTCACCTGATGCAGATGTCAGGATGGGGGCCTGAAATCCAGGCAGCAGTGGAGGGTCAGTGGCTTTGGGGCCTTGTTTTAGGAGGTGCCTCAACCCTCAGTAACCTGAGCCCCTGTGACAGGGGCCTGTTGCCTCACCATGCCGTCCTTCCTATCAGGGACCAGATATGCATTAGTCAGCAGGCAGGCGGGCAGGGAGCCCACAGACCTAAGGAAGGCCCGAGGTTCGACCAGAATTAAGGCGGGGGCGGGGATCACCCTGAGGATGAAAACAGAGCCCCCTCTTCTCCCTCTTGGGCTGGGATACTGGACCATGCAGAGAAGCAGACACTGTCCCCTGGACAGGGATCACACCATGACTCAGGCATGCTCTGGGGTCACCAGTGACAAGTGGTGACCGTGGTGTCACCTCCCCTCTAGCTCAGTTCCCGGTTGATAACAGGCTCCCCACCAGCTCCCATCCCCGTGTACAAGAGGAAGCCGACACCCCAAATTCTGCCGGACCCACCTTAGGGGAGGAACAGAGGGAAAAAACCACTGTAGCCCAAGCCCTTCTGTTCAAACGGCAGCCTCCTCCCGCCCTCCGGGGGCCCCACGGGGTCTCCTGTTCCTGCCTGACCAGAAGGGAGGCAAGGCCTGAAGTCCCAGTGCGGACAGAGGAAGTGGTTCCGGAGACAGTGCCTGAGAACGGCAGCTTCCGGGCTGGACCCTGGAGTCCAGGGAGTAGGAACTGAGGGGCTCAGAAGCAGGGAGGGGCTACCCCCGCCAGGGACCGCACAGTCCGCCCTCCCGCCTCCTAGCGGTGGTCTCAAGGGGTAACTGTGAGCCCCTGCAGAGGGGCCCTCGTCTCGGCCCACACACACCACCCCAGGGCAGTCCAGCACGGACGCAGGGCCCAGAGGTCTCAAATGATGGCAGGGCTGCCTGGAAAGCGAATGTGCTGTTTTGCCAGCTCAAGATGCGCCCCCCAGAAGGAGGTGCTTCTGGCAAAGCATCTGGAGACTTCGCTAGGGCAGTGAGGGAAGCGGGAGGCTCAGCTGCATCCGTGAGGCCTTCGATGGCAGAGCCAAGGCCAGCGGCCAAAGGAGGCCAGGTGGGGAGGCCCTTGTGGGCCAGCCCGCTGCCTCCCACCGTCAGCAGCAGAGGGGTGGGCCCAGGCCCGAGCTCTGCACCTGCAGAACTCCCAGAGGAGCGAGGCTACTCCATCACCACCGGTGTCTACCCCTGGGCAGGCCATCCTCTCTGGGAACTCAGTCCGGCCCGTGAGGCTGACCAAAAGGCTTCTGAGGCGTCGTGGGGGCCCCAAAACCTGTGGTCTCGCTGGTGCAGCACGTTATCTTCCTTAACCTTCACGGCCAACACCTGAACACCTGGGCAGCAGGTGCTCTCTCAAGGGCGGCCCACCCAAACCCCACCAGGAAGGCCGGGCTCCCTGGACCTGGGAATCGGAGTATTTGAGACTGAGAGGAGATATCTTGGAGTAGAGAATAAAGCCTGGGGACACACCTAAAAAAGTCCCCAAATGAAAATGAATATACACACACGTTTTAAAGGAGTACATTCATAATAGGCAAGAGGTGTTAACAGCCCAAATGGCCGGGAGCTGATGAGCGGATACACAAAACGTACTCGAGCCACACTCGGCTATGGAAAGCAATGATGGGTGCCGCCGCGTGGATGAACCTCGAAGACATCACTCAGAGTGAAAGAAGCCAGTCGACGAAGACCACGTACTGTATGGTCCTATCTCTTTTCTTTTCTTTTTTTTTTTTTTAAAGATTTTTTATTTATTTATTTGAGAGAGAAAGAATGAGAGACAGAGAGCATGAGAGGGAGGAGGGTCAGAGAGAGAAGCAGACTCCCCGCCGAGCAGGGAGCCCGATGTGGGACTCGATCCCGGGACTCCAGGATCACGACCCGAGCCGAAGGCAGTCGCTTAACCAACTGAGCCACCCAGGTGCCCCTCTTTCTTTTTTTTTTTTAAGGAGGCTCCACGCTGGGAGTGGAGCCCAATGCAGGGCTCAAACTCATGACCCTGAGATCAAGACCTGAGCTGAGATCAAGAGTCAGATGCTAAACTGACTGAGCCACCCAGGCACCCCTGGTCCTATTTCTAAGCAAGGTTCTGAATAGGCAGATCTAGAAAGACCCGTCACCACTTAGGGCTGGAGGAAATGGTGGGGGGAAGGGGGGGCGACGGCTAAAGCATACAGGGAGTCTGTCTGAAGTGATGGAAATAATCTAAAACTGGATGTGGTGAGCACCACTCTGCGAATGTGCCCTTCTGAGGAGCGCACTGCGTGGTTTGTAAGGTGTATCTCAATGAAGCTGCTTTGAAAGAAATAAGCAAAGCGCCTCCCGCCCAGAAAGAGGAAAGAACAGAGAACAGCAGAGTGCAGCAGGCCCAGGAAAGGTAAGGATTACTCCCGGGAAATGTTGCATTTGTACACACCCAGCCCCCCAACACACACGTGCCTCGATCTACACAATCGTGTGTCCTGGTTTGTGGTGTAAAATGTGTTTCTTACCAGGAGCTGCAGCCCAGCAAAGTCTGAAAGGCACTCTCTGGGCAACACCAAACTCACGATTCCTGGAACACAGGCCCTTCACCTGCCTGGACCACTCTGTCCCCTCTGAGACCCGGGTCCCCCAGCACCGCCACCAAGAGGGTTCTGCCGGCAGGGTGGGAGGCACTCTCCCCGGGGTGCTGTGGCCCTCCGGACTGGTCCCTCTCAGAACGCTTGTCACGCTGCACTGCTTGCGTGCCGCAGGGAGCATCCCCAGCGGCCACATCCAGTGTGTCTCTGCACGTGGCCCTGGGCGGAGGGCGCCTGGCCCAGGGCAGTGGCTGAGGTACCCGGGGTGATGGTGCCACATTACCACCTCTGAACCGTCCAGGGGGTTTTAAATGGCTTAATGGATGATCTTCTGGAAAAACCCTTGTTAAGGTTTTTAAAGTATGAGGACCCCTCCGAAAGTATCAGGCGCATATGATTTCACTAGTGAATTCTCTAAAAGTTGTAACACGAAGAAGACTATGTTGCTGTTTACAATGTTCCAGGACACAGAGGAAGAAAGAAACACATCCAAATTACTTTTGCAAAGCCAGTGGGACTCTGACACCAAAACTGATAAAAATAGCACACACGTGGGGCACGTGGGTGGCTCAGTCGTTAAGCGTCTGCCTTTGGCTCAGGTCATGATCCGGGGTCTTGGGATCGAGTCCTGCGTCGGGCTCCCTGCTCAGTGGAGAATCTGCTTCTCCCCCTCCCCCCGCTCATGCTCTCCCTCTCTCTTGCTCACTCTCTCTCTCAAATAAAATCTTAAAAAAAAAAATAGCACACACACGCCCACCCCACAGGCTGTGATAGCGGACCAGGCTCACATGTGTATATCCGTGCAAAACTGTATGTCCCCACCTTGCTGTTTAAACCTGAATAAATTCCAATAGATTAATGACGGCAGTACGTAAAAAGACGAAACCGTAAGTGCTAGAAGAAAACCTGGAGAGCATATTCCCTATAATCCTGGAATGCTGGAAGCCTCTAAGCAGGGCATGGATCCCAACAGAGGAAGAAAAAAAAGGAATGCACTTGACAACCTTTGGGTTAAAAACCTCTGTTCGGAAGAACACACTATAAATAGAATCGAAAGTCAACAACTGGGAAGAAGCACTTGTAGCAGCTACAACAAAGATGCACAAGGTGACAACTTCTTAAGAAGAAAATGTCAACGCTACAAGGATGAACAGCCCAACCCGGGTGAAGAAGGGCAGGAAGGAGCCACTCACAGAGAACCCAGGGCCCTTGGCCTGTAAACACAGGAGATACTCCCCTTCACACCCAGAAAGACGGAGGAAATAAAGCCCCAGTCCCATAGCTTTCCAGCCCCGCTGCCCCAGGCCAGGGCCCAGGACCGCTGTGCTGTGAGTACCAGAATTTGGTGTAACCGCTTAGAGGCCAGTTTGGCAACATGGATCAACATTTTAAATGCACCTGTCCCATGATGCAGAAATCCCACTGCTGAAGTTGGGCAGGCCCATGCACACGAATATAAATGCAAGCATGCTCATCGAAGCCTCGCGCATCACGATGAACAGCGGAGCAGGGACGGTAGGACCAGAGGGACCTGCTGGGCACAAAGACAGCACCAGGATAATGGAGAAATAAAAAGCCAGTTGCAGGAGTCTGATTTCACTTGATATCTATGCAAAGACTTCTCTCCACGGGCACTGAAGGACGGTCCACATGTGCAAACCCAGAAGGACACACAACGCACCCAGCCGTTAACAACAGGCTGCCCTGGGGAAGGAGGAGGGGGAGGGTGTCCAGAAAGACAGACTTCCTTTCCACAGTTCCTGGGATAGTTATTTCTTCTCTTCCAACACTGGCCACGCACCGCTCTTTGGGATGAGACGAGAAAAGCTAACTGGGAGTCCAGAGCGGACAAGCCTGCGGAGGGAGGGGCACCGTGTGAGGAGCAACCAAGCCCGTCCTCGAAGGGCAAGGCCTTCGGTTTTCGTTCCCGTGCTTGTTCCGCCAAAGCCTTCCGGTGCCGGGCCCGCGCTGGCCGGCTTTGCCCCACACCGCGTTCGTTCTGCCGATGCTGTGCTGGAGGAATCGTGCCCACCGCACGAGCCGCCGGCCACCGGGACAGCAGTGACCGGGCGTGCGCGGGGCGGACACGGGAGCCCGGGCGGCCCGACGATGAAGCCCGTGCCCGCCAGCTGCGCCCCCACACGCGAGTGGGCAAGGCCTCCCAGGTGACCCCTGCCTCTTCACATTCTATGCTTTGACATCGAAACCTCTGGGGGTCCTTCTAGAAGGAGGGAGATGGCAGCGGAGGGAACGGGGAGGGGAGACTGAGCATGGGCGCTCCATGCCCCCCTCTTCAAAAAGGCACGTCCCCTTTTATCCCTGTCCCACTGCTCAGGGAACTGGAAGCTCAGGCCCGGGCACAAGCTGCGTCTGCTCACGAGCGACATCCCGGAGCTCCAGGTGCCCCTGGGATTCCCGGGGGGCACCTGTGACGCCCACGGAAAGCCCCAGGTCAGGGAAAGCCAACCCGGAGAGAGGAAGTCACATCATGCCCAGAGAAGAGGCTCCGGGCCCGCTCCCCGCCCCCCCCCCCCCGGCTCTGGGGCAGGCCACCACAGGTCCACGTTTGGCCACGGTAGGCCACTGTGAACAAGTGGCGTCCTCCAGGCCAACCGTCAGAACCCGGAGTCTGGCCAGGGCTGCCCACCCTCAGGGCCCCGGGTGGGGGTCCGAGCGCGCTCCTCCAACACTGAACGTGTCCTCTGTCGGGCCGCACAGAGCGTGGCTGTCCGGCACGGCAGTCCCCCCGACGGCGGCCCCGCCGTGCGGACCCTGGCTCCCAGCGGCCGTCCCGGGCCCGGGAGGCTGCGCATGCAGACGCAGCTCCTCTTCGGACAGCTGCTCCAGCTTCCCGGAACGAGCATGCGGGAGGCCTCAGCCAGCGCCACGTGTCTGGGAGCCCGGGTTCCATCCTGGGGCCAGGCCGGCTGGTCAGGGCCACAGCCCCCAGGCAGGGAAGTGCGGGGACCCGCCTCCAGCGCCTGCCTCCCTGCCCTGCCCTCCCCGCAGCTGTGCCTGGCTCTGTGTAAGGCATTCCGCAGCTGCTGGGGCTGCGTTCCCTGCATGGGCTCTCATTCCTTCTCCCACCCTGGGCTGCGCTGGGCAGACAGCCGGCCTGGCCGGCCAGGGGAGGCGGGTCCTTTTTCCCGGGCCCCGGAGCCAAGTTCTGTCCTTGCTGCCCCCTACTCTGCCACACCTCGAAGGACACACCCCTGGTCCTGGCACTGTCCTCCTGCACCCCTGTGCACGGGGACTTCCTGCCTCAGACACAGAGGGGAAGTGTGCTTGTTCCTACCAGGGGGAAGGAGAAAGAGACCCAATCCCGAAAAGCAAGTGGGTGCCTGGATGCTCTCTAGGGCCGGGTTAGGAACACGGGAGGAGCTCAGAGCAGAGGAGTCTTCCAGGTAAGGCAGCTTGGTGGCAACGTCCCTGCTGAAGGCATGGCCTTGTCCTGCCACAAGAGAAACATTTAGAGGCGCCTGGGTGGCTCAGTCGGTTAAACGGCTGACTCTGGATTTCAGCTCAGGTCAGGATCCCAAGGTCCTGGGATCGAGCCCCACGTCGGGCTCCCTGGTCAGCGGGGAGTCTGCTTCTCCCTCTGCCTTCCCATCCCCTGCGTGCATGTGTGCACGCAACTCTCTCTCTCTCTCAAATAAATAAACCTTTAAAAAAAAAGAAAGAAAGAAACTAAAAGAAACATTTAGCCCCACACAGAAGGAAATTCTGCAGGCCAAGGGCCCAGGGCATGGTGAGGTGCGAGCCCACAGCTCTGCTTGCTTTATCACACACAAATGAGTCCCTCAACATTTATCAAGCTCCTGCTGTATGCCAGGTGCTGGATGAAACGCCACCAGGGAGTTCATGGCCCAGTGTCAGGCCCAGAGTGGACCCTAGTCATTGGGGTGTCCTGTTAACACGGTGTGGGGGGAGTCTAGGGAGGCTTTGCAGAGCCTGGGCCTTTCCTCCCTAATCCAGTGGTCACCCTCTCCCCCACCTCCCCGCTCTGGGCCTGGCACATTCCTACCCCCTGGCTGACCCCTCCTCCCCCTTCACACTCAGTACACACCTGTCTTTCCCTGAAGCCTCCTCTGCCCAGCCTCCTCCATCCCTGGGTCTCTGCTGGGGGTCCCATGAGCCCCGTGCCTCTAGCCCCCGCTGTCCCCCACAGAGCTGACACCGTCTCTGTTCTGTCCCAGCCCCTAACGCAGGCTTGGTGCAGCAGGAACCCAGGTCCACCCAGAAGGCAGCAGGCACCCCCCGTATGCACAACGCCATGCCTACTGCCAGAAGCCTGGGGACCTGATGGCCACCTGCCTCAATGCTCCACCCAGAGCCAAGAACATTTCTAGATGTTTTTAGTCAGAGGGAAACCCTACCGAGACACTTGGTGAGTCTGCCCCACCCCAATTTCACACCCACCATCACCAGCCACACCTGGCACCACCGTGAACAGGGTTCTGGCCCTAATGCCTCAGGACAGGAGCCCCAACCAGTCCCTTGTGGGACAGATCAAGAAACTGAGGCTGGGGGGCGGGCAAAGGGATGGCTCACAACCAGCTGGCCCATGGGGCAGAACCAGGCCCCGGGCAAGAACACAGCGGGAGCCGGTCCAGGGCCCTTCGATCCCCAGCCAGCCCAGTCAGCCCCAGCCTGCCCCAAGGCTCCCAGTTAGCATCCGGCGACGGCAAAGCAGCAGCCCGGAGACTGAGCAGCCTGTGCCCGCCTTATAAGGCAGTCTCGGGGGAAACTTGGCTGGTGTCAGCCATGGAACCAGAGGTGGGTGGTTCCCGAGGGGGAGCGGAGTCAGTGGCTCACCGCACAGACATGGTTCTGGGTCCTGTGGCCCAGCCCCACCCAGAGCCACTCATGCAGGGGCAGGGGAAAAGCAGGGACCTAGGCGAGGGGACAAGGCCGTACTCACCCAGAGCCTGAGAGAAGCAGGGATGACCGAAGGATGACAAGGAGGGTCAGGGGTCAGGGCCTGGGACCAGCAGCCTCAGAAACACAGACCCCAATGCACCAGAATGGAGCAGGTCAGACCTGCGGGGTTATTGGTTGACCAGGAAAGGATCTGCTTGGTCCCTGCAAGGTCCCATGGGGTCCCTGGGGTCCTGATGTCCGAAAGGGCCACAAAAAGCCATCTCACCCCTCCAACATTGTTTTATTGAGTACCTACTACATCTATGTCACTCAGCCAGTAAAACAAACAAACAAAAACAAAAAAACCTTGAAGGAAACAGACAACAGCCTTACCCTCAAATAACCCAGAACCTAGTAGGGCATGGAGGGAATTCTGAAAAATACAGAGCAAATGCTCAGAGTGGATATCGCTGGATTACAGGTGAACCTTAGATTCTAACTTCTAGATTTTCTAAACCTGGAAAGAAAAGGTACGCTGAGAAGCTATTTTTACATTAGAAGTCTAGCAGAGGAAAAATGTTTCATGCAACACAAGTAATTAACATTGCAAGCCACACACAAGATATCATAGACCAGAAAAAATGCGAAAAGGCACAGGAGTCAAAGGAAATGAGACTACCTCTGACTCTAGTAGGAGGGCTTCATGGAAGAGGTGCCATTTGAGCTGGGCTGTGAAGGATGCACAGAAGTTGAAAAAGCAGCAACGTGAAGAGGAAGAAGGTCAGGGGCTAGGGGTCAGGAGGTCAGGGCAGGAGGTGAGGAAAGGTGACCTGTGAAGGCCATAACAGGACCAGAGCAGGAGGAGCCTGGGGAACAGGGAGGTTTGAGCTGGACAAGAGAGGGAACCAACTGTGGAGGGCCCCATGGACAGCGGGCCAGGGAAGGCCCAAGGCTGGTGGGGATTTCGTCAGTGCTGTGCTGTAGGAAGCTCCATCTGGGAGCAGCTCGGCCATGGTCCCTGGAGACCCTGTCCTGCACCTGAAGCCACAGTCCAGAAGGCAGAGGGCACGGAGCTCCCTCCCTCCCTCCCTGATCCTTCACCCCTGTGGTGCCAGCTGGCCTCGGGTGCCAGGGACGGCGTGCCCACAGGGGGCAGTCGGAGCAAGGCCTGCAGGGTGGGGGGCTTCTGGGAGGGGGCAGAAGGGGATGGGAGTGCCAGCCCGGTGGGAAAGATGGATGGGAAGCCAGGTTGAGGGGCAATCGGATCTGTGTCTGGATGGACTGGACGGGATATGACCAGAAGAGAGGGAGGGGCAGGGGAGCAGACAGAGCCTCAGAGCAGGGGACCCCCCGAAGCCACTGCAACAGATTCCAGGACCACACCTCCACTGGAAAGGCCCTGCCTGCCACCGAGCTTGCCCAGGACTCCAAGAATGGACATCCAAGGCCGAGACGGTCAGGGCCAAGTTCTCCAGCCCACAGTGGGTCCTGCTTCCCCCTCTTCACCCAACCTCTCACACCCTGCATTACTCCCAGGCCCCAGGACCGGAGTCACCCGCAGTGCTGCCCGAAGGGAACAGAATCCTCCCCAACGGAGCCATCCGAGCCCCCACTTCCTCCAGCCCTCCCCCTCCCCCAGCATTCCTCCCCTTTGCAGCCGTCTATCTAACTGCATCTGTCCAGCCTGAAGGTTCTCAACCTGTGAGCACCAGTCTCAGAGAGCCCCTTCCCCACCCAGCTGATGAGACACGGGAGGTCCCGGCACACACCCCCCTCCCCAGCTGACACTCCGAGGCAGGACGACAGCCACTGGCCCTTGAGCTGGACCCCCATCTGCTGGACCCACTGGCTGCTCTCAGGGGCACCGGGGTCTGGGCTGCTAACCGCAGGGCTCTGGCACTGGGCTTGGACATTTAAACTCTCTTCCACAGAGAAAGTCTGCGGTTCCCTCTGAGCTCCAGGCTCCGGGGCACCTCGGGAATGCTGCCTCAGCTCCCCTTCTTCACCTGGGTAAATCCTACTTTCTCCAAGGCTGGCTCAAGCAGCTTGGGCTCCGGGAAGACCCCCACAGCCCCCTCGATGGCTCCTGGCTGCTCTTTAGTGGCTGTTCTCCTGAGGCAGAGCCAGCCTGACTGGCCCAGTGGCCCTGAGACTGTGCCCTGCCCACCCTGATGACCCAGGGCAGTACCACCCTGGGCAGACCCCCCCGCCCATCCCCCAGAGCCAGGACCGCCTCCTCACTCAACCACCACGAGCTGCCATCAAGATCTGGCCGTGGACGGGCCTGGTGATGACCATGTCCCCAACCGGGATATGACCAGAGGAGAGGGAGGGGTCGTATCTGGTGGCAAAGGCCCTGGACTAACAGAAGACCACTCCCCACACACTGGGCATGCCTTCGTGCCAACACCACAGTATCTGAGTGGGTGGGCGTGGCTCTGCAGGGTCAAGTTTGGGGAGATGGGAGGGTGGGCTGAGGCCCAGCACTGCAGCCAATGCAGAGTCTTGGCCCCCACTCCCATCCCAGCTGCTCGGTCAAACGAAGGGAGCTGCTCCCACCGAAGCGTGAGGAGCGCTGGCCCCCATCCAACACCCCACCCCGTCTGACGCCGAAAGCCGCCCTAGTCCCTAAGCCCACGGACCATGGGAAAACTTGTGTTCAAAAAGGAAAACCAAGAAAAACTGAAAGCAGGGTACGGACGGGCTATCCATGCACCCATGCTCACAGTGGCCAAGGAGCCGTAGCCTGGGGTCCGTCCACGGACTCTGGCGTAAGTGAGCATGAGCCAAGTCTGTGCTGAAGGAGGAAGTCGTGGGGTGGGGGGCAAGCAAAATGGGATCTGTCCGCACAACAGAATATTACTCAGCTGTAAAAAGTAAGGAAATGCCGACACAGACTACACCACAAATGGACCGTGAGGACACGGTGCTCGGTGAAGTCGGCCAGACACGGAAGGATGAACACTGGCGGATCTCACGTCTGGGAGGTTCACGGGGACAGAGGGTAGACAGGGGGGCCGGGATGCCAGGGGCTGGCAGAGGGGGACGGGGAGTTAGTGCTTGGTGGGGACACAGTTTCGGTTTGGGAAGGTTCTGGAGACAGAGGGTGGAGTTGGCTGCACGACAGCATGAATGTGCTCAATGCCACTGAGCCTCATACTTCACGACGGTTCAAGTGGTCAATTCACGGTATGCGTATTTTACCAAAATTAATAATAATAATAATTTAAAAGGTAAATCAAAAACCTAGAATGTTTTGTTTATCCAACCCAAAGAATACTTACTGAGCATTTACTGCGTCCAAATCCTGCACTTGGAAAAGGTTTACAGCCCCGCCAGCCCCTGATCACCGTGTCCCATGGCCAGATGTTCCCAAGCGGGCCCTGGTTAGCTCCCCACGGGAGCACAACTCCGAGTTTGGGCCCTCGGAGTACAGCACCCAAGCCCCTGGCTTCCCTCCCTCACCGGAAGAGCTTCCCAAACGGAGCTGTGTGCAGGTATCATGGGGTTCCCCGGCCCAAGGACCCCTCCCTAGCTGTCCCGAGAATTGGGGCACACGGAGATTAGGCATTCTTGTTTCCCTTGCCTCCAGCCACAACCCTCCCTCCCTGAGGAAGAGTTGGAGGAAGATCCTCCAGGACAAAACCTCAGGAGGGCACAAACCCCCTCCTCCCACCCGAGGCCTCTGCCTCCGGCAGGTACTTACAGAGCAGCCCACAATCCCTCCTGAGCAGGAGCCTGCCTCCCCGTGGCCCGGCAACCAGCGGCACATGGGAGCCGGTCCTTGGGTCCCAAACCACGTCCCAACATGAGCCTGTTGCCTCCTCATTCCCCAGACTTCCAGACCCCTGCCGTTCGGGGCTCTGATAGCAGAAGCTCTACACCCCGGTGCATTCTGACCAGTAAAGGGGGCCCCTCGAAACCCAAAGACTCTGTCCAAAGCCCAATGCAAGCCAAGCTTGCTGCTGCCTCCCAGTCCATCCCCAGTGGAAAGAAAGGGCTGCCAGTCCCCCTCACCAGCCTTGGGACCCCTGCCCTGGTGTATTCTTGGCCTCTCCGGAATCGCATCTCCACCCACCTGCTACCCACCCCCTCCCCCCCATATCCAGACTGAAGGGCAAAGCCAGCTCCCCATCCCCGAGCACCACAGCACGGAGGACTCGCTTTTGCTACTCACCCTCTTGGCTCTTGGGTGGGGCCTCGACCACGGGGTGCTGGGGCTTGGGCTCCAGCCTGTTCTGCAGCTGAGACATCAGGGCGTGCTCTGAATTCTCCAGGGTCTGGGGTGGGATGGGGGAGGCGGGCACCTCAGCTGGCTTGGGCACCTGGATCTCGACCCTCTTGGGGGCTGCGTCTGCAGTGGGAGCTGTGGGCACCTCGGGGATCTTGGAGGCAGGGGTCTCCATCCTCCGGTGGGTCGACTCCTGGGGCTTGACTATGGTGATCTCCGTCCTCCGAGGGGTGGGCTCTGGCGTCTTGTGGCCCAGCGCCTCGGCTCGCTTGAGCCCGAAGCGAGACGGCCCAGCGGTGCTGGCGTTCTCCACCTGCTTGGACGAGATGTCGATGGAGATCTCCGTGCGCCGGGACACGGGCTCGGCCTTGGGCCCCGAGAGCTCGACCCTCCGCAGGGCAGCCTTGGGGGATCGCTGGCTGAGGGAGTCTACATGGCGGGCTGCGGGCTCGGAGTTCTTCACGCCCAGGTCCTGGAACTTCTGGGTGGAGCTGGCCACAGTGGCCCGGAGCGCAGGGGTCTGGACCCTCCGGTGCGGGGTGGAGTTGGGCGTCTCGGCCTCCTCGACCTCAAAAGATCTTTTCAAGGCTGGAAAACAGAGCGGGGGGGATGTGAGGAGCGGACGGCTCGGGGACGCGCTGCTGAGGGAGCCAGCATGGGGGCTGCCTTGAGGGGCCCAGGAGACTCCTGCACCCTCCACCTCTGGGAAGAAAGGGGACAGCCCCACTCTCCTAGGGGACTCCAGCACCAGCGACCGCACACACACTGGGAGAGCGAGCGAGAAGGCTGGAGCTCGGAGGACACCAGCTCTCTGTCCCCCATGGCCACGGCGTGGATGTGGCAGCCACGTTTTCTATAAAGATGTTGTGGCTCAAGCGGAGCTCTGGTTTCTTCCTTGGCAGCCTTCCTTTAACCCTCCTCACCTCCGCCCAGCGCAGACACCACACACCGCGGGCAGCAGCAACTGGGCGGGGTGGGGCGGGAGGCATCCCCAGTCACACCAGCCTCAACCACAGTCTGTCAGAATCAGGACGGCAACGATGCCATCGTGACAACCGACACCAACCGCCAACACGGGCACTGGGCTTACCGCGTATGTTCACTCCTCACGCGACCCAAAGCCGCAAATACCGGTTAACCCCTGGTACGGACGGGGAAACTGAGGCCCTGGTGCTTAAGCAACGTGCCCAACAGCGTGGAGACAGAGTGGCGGGGCCAGAAGATGCGTCTGTCCAGCGGCAAGGCCCAAGATTCTGACCGCTTGGCTGTCCTGTTTCAGGCAGCAGAACAGAGCCCTGGCGCGGCAACTCTCTCGGTCCGCACCCTCAGCTGCAGCTGCCTCCGTGCTTTGCTACCTGCCCTAGCCGGACCTGATTCCCACCCCGCCGCCCAGTGCTTCCGCCCGGCTGCCCGCTACCTCCGCAAGGACCTGCTCCCTCCGAGGCCGGGGGACAGTGCCTGGGAAGCTGCCGGCCATCCCCACGGTCCTGCGGCCACGCTCCCAACAAGAACCAGCTGCTCCCGCCATAAAGACCAGAGCAGAAAAGGCCCACGTGGCAGGAACATTCACCAGCTCCTTCCTGGCCAGGCCCCCAGCAGGCCCTCGGCAGCCCAGAGTGCCTCTCCCACCCCTCGCCTCACCTCGCCAACCCAGCCCCCCTCCCCGAGCCCAGGATTTCCTAGGACCCTGCCAATTCCCCCCCTGGGCCCCCAGCTGGCCCCAGCCCCAACAACAGCAATCTGGGGCCATTCTCAGCACCACCCCCCAACCCTGAGCTTTCCCTCCCCCAAATTCCAGCACAGTCTTGTCTCTTCCCAGTGGACGGTGCTTCCTCCAGAGATCAGGGCCTGGCGGGCGGCTGAGTGGGTGGGTGGCCAGAGAAGCATGTGCTCGCAAGCCCTGGGAGAGTGAGGAAGCAAAGGAGGCCCTCACCCCCGACGTCTGGCGGCCTGATCTACCGGTTCCCCAAACGTGGCACCCCAGCAGCACCCCTCTGAGCCCTGGGCACGTCTCCTTCTCGGGGCACAAAGGGCACAAAATCCTGAGTTGCAAAGCTCAGCCATCCCAGAGGCCCTGCAGGGACAGAAATGTCCCTGGTCAGGGGGACCTAGCATGTCACTGAGCACCCTGTCTCGGGGATCCGCCAGCTGCTCAGCTCTGCTGCTGCCTGGCAGGCCCGTATGCCCAATGCGGCCAGAGCTTCAGACTTGGCAGAAGAATCTGGAAATCTGCACTTTATGTGCTATCTCCTGATCTGTATATGCTGGCGCAGAGGAAAATAACCCCTCTTAAAACACGGAGCAGTCAAACAGAATCCCATCCACAGGCTGCAATTGGCCTGGGGGCCCAGCGTGTGACCTCTGGTGGATAAGGTGGCCAAAGGCGGTGGGGTCCTGTGCCGAGTGGCAGGGATGTGTCCAAGCAGGGATGCCAGCACTTCTCCCCTGGAGCCTAGCCCCTAAGAGAACCACAGAGTGCAAACCGCTCATTCCAAAGAAGGCTGAGGTGACAAAGGACAGGGCCAGGGTGCATTTAACTGGCCAGAAAGTCCTGAGCTGAACACCTGGAACACCTGGAACCGTGACCTCACAGGGTTCCCCGGGACCTCGAGGCATCTGGTCTACCCCTGGCCTCGCGAGCACTGTCCAAACTGCCCCCCGAACGGTGGTTCCTGTCTGTCTGTGAGCTCCCTAGAGGTGGGGTCCACACCCCACCCACCTCGGCACAGGCATTTCCAGGTGTCCCTGGGGTTAATCCGTGGGGCCGAGTTGGAGAACAGAAATCAGGGGGGTAGGCCTTTGCCCGCGTTCGCCCCAGAATGAGACGACCTCCTCTCCGGGAGTACCGGCGAGGCCTGTGACCCCATTTGGAGAGCCCCCTCCCTGGGAAACCCATTTGGAGGTGCCCTTAACCACCAACCCACGAGTTAGAACCGTACACCAAAGCAAAACCTGGTCCCAGTCTGACTCAGGCACCGATGGTCACGGGGTGGCGATGAATTCGAACCCGACCCGCACATAGATCACTGTTGAGCCGGGTTGGCAACCCTTCTCCCTCAGCAATCTCCACAGACGCGTGCGTCCGTCCCCACCCGCCGCCCTCTCCTCTCGCTGCTTTGATCGACCAAGGTGTTCACCCTCGGGCTTCAGGCACCGCCCCATCCCGGGTTACTCCTAGGCTTCAAGAGAACAGGAGCAGTTCCCACCCTCAGGGTGTGACTGTCAGCAAGCCGGCTGCGTTGTTAGGGTTGTTCTGGAGAATTTACGCCATCCCCCCAAAAACTTGATTCCAAGTCCCCTCCCAGGCCAGGCTCGCTGTCGCCTCCTGCCCCAGCCCAACACATTCATACGTCTCCCTCCCATGGCATCCAGGCCATGTCATGACTATGGTGATTGGCTTTGGGGTGGGGGAGTGGGTTTGGGGTCCCTGGAAACATCCTCTCCTTTGTAACTCCACGAGCCACCTCTTTGTCCCTTCAAGGGCCTCAGGTGCTGCTTCTACACGAGCTGAAGGTGGGAGCAGGTCACAGGTTTGTACCTGTGGGCACGGAGCCCCGGGGAAGCCCCTAGACAAGGAGCCTCGGGAGCAGAGAGGCACCGGGTCTTCACTACCTTTTCAGCCTGAGAAGCTCCACCTTCCTCTACGGTTCTGTAATGAGTTGAATCGTGTCCCCCAAAAGGTATATCCCAGTCCCGACCCCCAGAACCTGTGAAGTTGACCATACTTGGGAAGATAAGGTAAGGATTCAAGATGACACCATCCTGAATTTAGGAGGGGCTCTAAATCCTGTAAGTGTTCTTATACAGGAGAGAAGAGGGGGATTTGACGCACAAACTCAGGCCCTGTGAGACCAGCAGAGACCACAGTGATGCAGCCCCAAGCCAGGGGACGCCTGGGGCCACCAAGAAGCTGGGAGAAGCAGGAAGGATTCTTTCCTCATGCTTTTGGAAAGAGTATGAGCCTACTACACCTTGACTTTGGACTTCAGGCCTCCGGAACTGTGAGAATAAACTTCCGCGGTTTGAGCCCCACAGTCTGTGGTAACTTCTTACGGCAGCCCCAAGAAGTTACCGCAGCTACCGCTGCAGGGGTGAGACCTCTGCGCTGCAGGCCTGTCTGGGCTCTCCGGCCAGTGCTGCCACCCTGCCCTGCACCCCAGCCCCTCTCCAGGGACCCAGGAGAAAAAGCCACCTCCTTTTCCTCTCCGGGAATCCACAAAACCCCAGATGGTAGGAGCAGTCGTCGGGAGTGACCCTGCTCTAGATTTACACCGGGAAATTTGGTGATGAAACAAGATCATTTTTTAAGGCAGGCTTCGCAAGGGACGCCCCGTACAAAGCTGCCTCCCCACGGAGGATGTCGTGACATGAGCAGCACCCAGCTGGGAAAAATTAGCGGACTGTCCTGAAGCTTCCCCCCTCAGAATCCTAAAAACACACCCTGGGTCCCAGGCACACACACACAGCCCCCGTCCTTGGAAGCCCCCTCCACCAGCTCCGGGGGGAGGGTGGGTGGGTGGGTGTGACCTCTCCCGGTGGCAGGCACCCCTCCCCTTCCCTGCAAGGGTAGAGCCCGCCAAAGGGTGTCCACAAGCGGCCACGGAAGCCAACAAGAGTGCTCATGAGCTGGTCATTTTGCAGATTTGAGACCCTATGTGACCATATGTCAGATCTGATGCCTGGGCAGAAAAGCAGCCTCTCACTGGACCCGTGGGGAGCCGTGGGGAGCAGCACGGAGCTGCCTCTTCTGTCTGCAAGATGTCACTGAGTCAGAGGGCACAAAAGACATCTACAGCTGGACAGGACAAACCAGACTGCCTCGGAGCCTCAGACAGGTACGGGGCCGTCACTGGGGAAGAAGAGATCCTGCCATCCATCCCCATGGGGCAGGAGGTGCCCCGGCTCTGCTTACACGGTTCCCAAAACAAGACTGCCCCCATTCCCCCTCCTTTGTATTCAAGTCCCCCCAAAGCCTCAAACCTCACCTGCTCCCAAAAGCCCTCCCTAACGGGCACCGGGAGTCTGGAGATGGTGGTCTGTGCACCTTGGCCTGCTGCTGGGAATTTACCCCCAGGCAATAATCCGAAGCAGAGGATTTATGTATGGGGACGTTTGCATCAGCGTTAAAATAGCAAACGCTGGAAACAATCCGGGTTTACATAGATTTTCTAAACCCATATGCCGAAGTCCTGCACCGTCATCAAAATCACGGTTTTGAAGATGAGCAATGTTGAGAATATTGAGTAAAAATAGCACGATACAAGATGCGTGCAAAGATCCGACTGCATCTCACATGCACATGTGTGGTGCGCGCGCACACTCACGGAGGACGTGGTCTCTGGATGGAGTTCAGGTGGGTGGTTTGCTCCATTAGGCTCTCCCGCCTCTTCCCAGCACGTCTGCACCAAGTGTGGGCCGCTTACCACTTTCAGGGAATAAAACCATCAACGCTCCTTTTTAAAAAACAGCCCTTGCTGCAAACAGGGGAGGCTGTGGATAATCACACACTGGCCCAGCCCCACTCCTCCTGCCCCAAAGCCTGGCCCTCCACAGCCCACTAACCACCTCCGGGCCCTCTCCAGATGCACGTCCATCCGTGCCGTGGGGGTCAAAGCAGGAGCAGCAGGATCTGGGCCTGTTTAAGGAGGAATGTGTGGCGCACAAGGGGCCATTGTGAAGGCCCCTGTTCAGACCACAGGCTGCGGTGAAGCTCTCCGGCTTCCGGGCGCACAGAGCGGCCAGTCTGGGGAGGGGGCACCGGGGCTAGCCACAGAGCCCTGCTCCAATGGGGAGCCGAATGTCATGCAAGGAATGTTAGAGACCAAGGTCAAAACAAACCCAAGCACAACTCCCGGGGACGGAGCGCCGGGGACGCTGCCGATCGTGGGGTCCTATTCTGGCCTCAGGCCCCAAGAGCACCTGCCCCGGCCAAGCAGAGCCTCTTCCAGGTAGTGGCAGAGCAGGTTCTGTCCGTGAAAGGGTGGCCACCCAGGAGCCAGGGTCGCGGCCCAGGGAACCAGGCAGGGAGTATTGTCTTCCTCCCCACCCTGAGCCCGCAGGGCAAGGCCACAGGGAAACGCCACCCCGGAGGTGACTGCTCGGCCGTCAGGATGCACAGGGCTAGCCATGAGGCCCTGGTTCTCCTCCCGTGGGGGCCAGGCCCTGGCACAGGCCCCTGGCTCTGGGTCAAGGACTCCGGCGGGGCCTTGGTGGGGACAGAGCGCCGTCTCATAGTGGCGGACAGGAGCTGGGGGCTGGGGCCACGAGAAGCTTCACCGAGTACAGCGGGGAAACGGGGCAGACAGAACACGGGTAAGTCATGGAAGCGACAAATCTTCCAAAGGAAAAGAACCCCAGGCCACAAAAGCAGGACTCATTCCAACTAAAGAATGAATTACCTACAGAAAGAGGGGCCCGGCAGGGGCAACTCCAGGCCGGGGTGGGGGGGGGTAGGGCAGAGGGCCAGGGTGCTCTGGAGGGGCCGACAGTCGCTGCACCGTGTGGGGCGGACGGCGCTCACCAGACTGCGCTCCTCAGTCAGGGCTGTGGGGAGAAGCTCGAACCGGGAGTGACTCGACCTCAGTCGTCATCACTGAGTCTCTGCTTCCTGGGCTGTCCTACTGTGGCATTGACAGGATGACACAATGGTGCCTGTGACCGAATTATCACTGTTGTTCACGTGTGCACCTGTGGGTGGGTGTGCACGCAGCGTGTGTGGTCACCCCAGGTGTGGCCAAGGTGGCATGGGCCTTACCGATGTCCCTGACACCCACGGGCAGCCTCTGCTGGTGCCCAAGCCTGGGAGGCAGCAGCCTTTAGGCTGTAAATGGAGGGTAAATACCCCAGCTGTCCCCCCTTGGGACAACTCTGGGGTGTGCGGTGCAGGGTCCCCCGGCACTCCCAGTGGGCCCCAGCTGCCCACCTGCCTAACATGCTCGGTGCTGCACCCTCCAGACCACGTCCTTCCCGGCCTCCTCCCCTGGGGGAGTACCTGGGATCACCCCCCCTTGGGTCCCTGTCTCAGGAGCTGCCTCCAGGGGCTCGGTGGAGGGGAGATGGCTAAGGGGGCAGGGGGGGAAGGGGAGAGAGGCGTGTCCTCAGGAAGCAAAAGAGTCCAAAAGGAAAAGCTTAAAAACAGACCCTGGATGAGTGGGGCCTGCCCTGGGGAGCCGAAGGCCGCAAACAGCTCGGGCACCACCAGGCAGCTGGGCCTTAGATTTCACACAGAGAACCACGTCTAACAACAAGCAAGAGGCCAAGTCCAAACAAAGGAAGAGCGGACGGATGGAGAGCAGGGCACCCATGGGTCTAAACCCTCCGCCCGGCCCCTCTCCCTCTGCCTCCCCAAGGCAAGGCCTGGCCGGGCTGCAGGGCCAGACACAGCCTGAGAGCCACATCCCATGCCAGCCCCACGCTGCTCCCACTCCGGCTCGGGTCTGGGGGCCAGCAGGGTGGCTGCCCTGGGCTGACGTGGACATGTGACCAGCCGAAGGCAGCCTGGGGAGCACAGGCAGCATGCACGTGGCCCCTCTCCCTGGCCCTGGGACCACCAGCAGCCTGCATTTCAACACCAGGCACGATCTTACCAAGGGTCCAGCCTGGGCCCCCTGGACAAAGAGGGACCGGCTGACCCCCATGAGCCCCGAGGGGACAGGGACAGCCAACAGCATCCCTGAGAACTCTGGATTCCCCAGCAGGTCTCTGCGCCCAGGGGAGGCCATGCAGCCCCAGGCAAAGCATGTCAGGTGCCCCCACCCCCGCCCTGATTTATTTGGATGACTGTCTTTCGCTTTGGGTGTGAGGAGGCACTGCACCCTCCCCCCACTGGTACCCTGGGCCTCGGGGACAGAAGCATTCCAGGGTCCTTCCTGCTCCTCACAGCCTCCACCAAGGCCTGGCCCCCTGCTCTGGAATGGCAATGTGAGAAAGTGCAGGCTGGGTCTCCCAGATGGGGCCAAGAGCAACAAACAAGCCCCCTCCCTCCCTTCCCAAGGCCGAGCGGGCTGCGCCTCATGGCGGGGGCCCTCCACACAGCCTCCATGGCACCCGGCCCTTCCCAGGCCGTGACATTTCCAGGCACAAAAAGAATACAAAAGCCAGGAGTGGAGCACCAGCGACCCCCAACCCATACACATGCACGTGTGTGCGTGCACACACACACACGAGACCCCTCGGCTATGAGCGGGGGAGCCCAGTGGCAGCTAGGGTCGAAAGCAGCCCCCAGACCCCAGACCTTCTCTTATTCCCCAAACTCCCTGGAACAGGCTCTCTGACAACCTGGCAGGCAAGCAGGGACACAGACGGAACCAGCCCTCCCCAGCCTCGCTACACAGTCCAGTCCCTGCAGGATGGGACGGGAGGTCCTACTTGATTCCTTTACAACGGCTTCCAGATTCTTCTATGTGACCTACAGAAGACACTGGTCGAAGGTAGCCCCCAACATAGGTCCAAGTCCTAATTCCCAAAACGTTTGAAAGGGACCTTGCTTGGGAAAAGGGTCTTTGCAGAAGTAATTGAGGATCTAGAGATGAGATCATCCTGGATAAGGGTGGGCCCTACATCCGATGGCAGGTGTCCTCCTAAGATACAGAAAACGAGAAGGCCACGTGACGGGGGGCAGGGACTGGAGGGATGGGTCTACAAGCCAAGGACTGTCACTGAAGCTGGGACAGATGCCTGGGACATACGCTCCCTCCGAGCACCCAGCAGGAACCAACCCCTGCCCACACCTTGACTTCGGACTGTGGGTTCCAGAAGAGGGACAGACTAAACGGCTAGTGTTTTAAGCCGTCCAGTGTGGCACTTTGTTACAGCCCCAGGAAATGAACACACCAACATAACACAGAAGAGAGAAGGAGGTCTTGCAAGCACCGTGGCCGCCTTCTGTGGATGCTGAAGCCACTTCCCGCCAGGACTCACCAGCTCTGAGAAGGGGAACATGGGTACCCCGGAATCAGTCTGGCCTGGCGAGAAGGAGCCTCCCCCGCTTGGCCTGCATCAGGCCACTGGTTCACCCCTTCCCCCTCCTGCTACTTGCTCTCCCTCCCCGGCCTCAGAGCCTCCCCCATGTCCACCGGGACAGAGCCCATGCATCCCGCCCACCCAGGATGTCCCAACTCACACCTACAATCCCAGTGTCACAAGACAGTGCACCCTGTTCGCTCCCAACACTGTCCCCCTTGGGCAAAAAGTTCTCTGGTCGACCTCCCTTCAGAGGGCTCATTACTGGTGTTTACCCCTCCCCAACCAGAGAAGGGTCTCAGGGTGACAGCTGTCCAGTCCGGGAGACCCAGCAGGCAGCCGGGGACAGCCGCCGAGCAACTCCTGCTGCGAGAAGTCTCTCTACACGGAGCAGAATGACGACACACAGGCACAGAGCCTCTTCTCCCGGATGAAGGCCCCTTTGTGTTTGCTCCTGCCATCTGCCCGGTCCCCTTGGGTCCGGTGACACCAGTGTCATTCCAGGCAGGTTTAAAAGTCCCCTAAGACCCTGGACCACATCTCTTCCTTGACTAAAGTTATGGGAACGTGTGACATGCGGAACAATCTTTGCAGACAGAGGATCTTGTCCTCTCCTCTCTCAAACCAAGGAGAGAGCAAGAGCAGCGCGAGGGAACCCAGCTGAGCTCCCAGCAGAGATGCGGATGAGATAGGGCAAGAATGTCCTGCCCTGGGTGGGGACGCCAGGCTACCCGTGGAGCTCTCTCTAGACGGAGGAGGGGCCCAGCCTGGAGGGAGAGGAGGGGATACATGACCTCTTGGCCTCCTGGGGTCGAAGGTTCTCAGATAAATGGCAGCCAGGGAGGGCAGGAGGGAGGCCCTGGGAGGGGACTGACTTCAAAACCCGAAACCACGGGCCACAGCTTCAACGGCCTCAGAGGTCACAAAGCCCAGAGCCCTTCAGCCTGTAACCTCCTTCCCAGGCACCCCGGACACCCTGTGGGGGTTTCCAGGGGGTCCTGCCCCAGAAAGAGAACAGAGCTGCCGGTTCCAGGTCGGAGCACAGCCCCTCCCCCAAGAGGGTCCCCACCACCGACACAGCCCTCTCCCTTTTTTCTACCCACACCCTCCAACCTCCCACCGCTCCCCCAAACACACCTTCCCCCAAACCTCGGGATGCCACCCCGGCCCCACCCCTGACCACGGAGCAAGGATAGTCCATGAAAATCCCTCTGCATGGGACGCCTGGGGGGGCTCAGTCGGGGAAACCTCTGCCTTCGGCTCGGGTCATGATCCCAGGGTCCTGGGATCCAGTCCTGCATCGGGCTCCCTGCTCCTCCCTCTGCCTGCAGCTCTCCCTGCTTGGGCACTCTCTCTCTATCTCCGACAAATAAATAAAATCTTGAGAGAGAGAGAAAAAGAGAGAGAGAAAGAAAAAGAAAACAAGGAAGGAGAGAGAAAGAAGGAAAGGAAGGAAGGAAGGAAGGAAGGAAGGAAGGAAGGAAGGAAGGAAGGAAGGAAGGAAGAAAAGAAAGAAAATCCCTCTGCAAACCAGCCCTGGTGCACCCGCCCGGCCACGCCCCCGGTGGCTTCTCTCCCACTGGCCACCGGGCCACCACGGCAGAGCAGGACCGTGGCACTGAGGACATCTGGGCTCCACGGTGCAGGCCGAGCTGCCAGGCCGCGGTCAGGGTGGGGGGCCAGCTGCCTAGGGGGGCTACTCCTCCATTCTCTGCGCTCAGCCCAGCAACCTCGCACCCGGGCGCTGGCTGTTCCCGATCTGCGGGGGCAAAGGAACCCCCCTCCCCTTCCTCACCTCATTGACTACTGGGGGAGATGGTCAATACACTTAAAAAAAAATGAAGCAAAAAAAACCAGTCTACTACCAGGGGCCACTGAGCCCAGGTGGAGCCCTCCATTAATCACGCGGCCTGCCGAGGGACGCCACGGCGACAGATGGAGCTGCCTGTGTTGTGGCCTCGGGGCGGGCAGCAAGCGGGTGCTGCCCAGGCCAACAGGAGCTTCGGCCTAATTACAGGGGAGGGTGACCCCAGGGAGCAGGGGTCAGGCGCCGGTCAGAGCAGCACCCAGGAGTCAGCTGCTCCCCAGGCCTCCCGAGGAATGGTGGGGGTGGGGGACGAAGGGACACAGTGGCCGCAAAGCCCCACCTGCACCACGTGGACTTGTGGGTTCAGGTTCCGCCAACCCAGGGGATGGAGTGGACTTGGTCTCTATCCTCAAGGACAGGCGTGGTCTGGCAGGGGAGGGGGCACAGAAAACTAAAAGGAGGTGGTGAGTTTGTTGTGTGGAAGAGACCACAGATAGACACTGAGAAGATTCTGGAAGGGGCTCCCAGGGAGCAGTAGCACCTCCACGGGGGGGGGGGGGGGCGCCTGGCTGTTCCAAAGAGCCTGGGGGGGCGGCGGGTGCTGAGTGAGGCGGCCTCCAGGGCCCCTCCTGCTCGGGGCCTCACTGGGCTCTCACCAGGGACGGCAAGCTCTTGGTCAACTCTACACATGCATCTAGAACGTGAGGAGACCCTTGGACAGGTCCAGCAGGGGGGCCACGGGCAGCTGCTTGGAGGACGGCAGACAGGACCCACCACACTCCTAACGCACAGACGTGGAGGCTGGGCCCGGACAGGCCAACGTCCCTGAGAGCCTGGCCTGCCGTTCCCCACTCACCCAACTCACCCCAAGCCTAGAACACTCTGCTGCCCCTCAGATGGGTCACTGCAGCAGGTTGAAGAGTGGTCCCCAAAAGGCATGTCCACGTCCTAGCCCCCAGAACCCATGAACAGGACCTGATTTGGAAATAAGGTCTTTGCAGATGCGATTAAAAATCTCAAGACGTGATCATCATGGATTTAGGGTGGGTCCGCAAGTGGATACTGAGCGTGCTCTTAAGAGACAGGAAAGACAAGGCCATGTAGAGGAGGGGGCCACGTGAAGACGAGGCAGGCAGGTGACACGTCCACAAGCCACGAATGCCAAGGACCGCAGCCAGCCCCGGGAGCCAGGACACAGGCCTGGGACACATCCTCCCTTGGGGCCTCCAGAAGGAACCAGCCCGGCTGATGCCTAGATTTGGGACTTGGGGCTTCCTGGCCCGGGCTTTACGCCCCTCAGCCCATGGGACTTTGCTAAGGCAAACTCACAGTTCCCGCTGCCACCCGGCCTCCTGAATCCTCTCCCACCTGTGCCCCGAGGTCCCCCGAGCTGGTCGCACACACTTGTCGGGTCCATGTCTCACTTTCTGGTGCCCACCCGGCCGCGGCTTCCAGGCAGCGGTGAATGTACTCTTTTCCCATTTTACGTTGGGTCAGAGAGGCTCCGAGCGTTCATCTGCCCTGCACGGCTTCAGGGAAGACACCTCCCGGGGGACAGGACAGACCCCCTCCTCCGAGCAGAGCAGGCAGCACGCCCGAGCAGCTGGCCTGTGGGGCGTCCTCCCTTTGCCGCACGAAGGGCCTCAGGGGCAGGCAGTGTGTGATCCTCAGCTCCCTGGCTGCTGGGCTGCAAGTGGGTCAATAAATGACCCCTCCAGGGCCACACCCCATAAAGAGACAACCCTCCATTCTGCTCCTGGCCTGCAGAAGAAACGGAAGCACAGTCTACAGTGAGCTCTAAATCCTGTGCCAGAGCTCCTGGCAGACCACCACCACTGCCACCCCCCACCTCCCAGGGCTGCCAACCCAACCCCAGAAGCCCTGACCCACCCAGGCAGGGCCCGGGCTGCCAATCGCCACTCCCGATTCCTGCCTCTGCAGCCTCGGGGCAGCCAGACCCTCCCTTCCACCTGCTGCAGGAGCCATCACCTGCCCAGGAACCGCCCAGGGTCCACCGCTCAAACAGGGACCCAACCCCCCCCAACCTCCCCGCAAACACCCCCATCAGGGGCAGGAAACGGAGCTGCCTGCAGGAATGATACTTTTCTTAACTAAAAACAGAGAATTTTAGCTCAGTAGTCAATATAACTGCTCAGTGTGGGAGGGTCAGGGGCAGCTCCGCTGAGCCCAGGGCTGGGGAGGCTGCCTGGGCTGGACGGATGACCCCTCTGGCCTCAGTGTCCTGGTGACAGACCAGAAAGAAGGGCAGGGCTGAAGAGCCCCTTCCGGCCCTGGCACCCTCTGACCCGAGGGCCATTTTGAAGTCCGCCGGCAGCCCCGGCTACTCTCGCTGCTCCTCAACCAACCGGCAATCCCCGCGCTCAGCAGAGCTGGAGGGGCCCGGCCAGGGATGCACAGGGAGGGCCAGCCCCCCTCCTCCCCGGGGTTCTGGCCACGTTCCTCTGGGGCCAAACACACAGCTGGCGGCCGTGCTCACCTCTGGACCATGCAGCCTTCCCTCAACCCAGCAGCCCAACCTGGAGCTGGAGAAGCCAGTGGGCACCCATCTCTCTAGCCAGCGTGGGAGCCTGGGTTGACTGAGTGATTTTTCTTTTTTGACAATAAACTTGCAAAGATAACATCTATTGCTCTTTTCCTGGCTCTAAAAGCAATTTATGTACAATGTAGAAAACTTGCTAGACGCAAAGGAAATAGAAGAAAAAATCATCAATAAACCCACGACCCAGAGAACCACTTCAATATCTTGCCAAGGTCCTTCCAATCCTTCTGCTGTGTATATATGTGCCCGTGTTTTGTAAGCAGGCTCGTGCAGGGACGCGCTCTGAGCTGCCCTCCGGGTAGCATCACACGGGTCAAACTGCTACTCGTTCTAGCACCAGCTCTCTGAATTCCTTGGTAGTTGTAAGGTCCTGGTTCCCGATCGTTCTCACCGCTGACCGCTGGTCAGATTCATTTCTGGAACTTGTTAAAAAATCAACTGCCAGTCTCGGCCTCCTGGAGGTTCTGGATCAGGAGGGCTGGGTGAGCCTGGCACCCCAAGGTGCGTCAGAGGGGAAGCTGGGGGAGGCCCTTACAAGCCTCCGCTCCTCCACCACCCCCTACCGAGAATCCTACAAAAAGAAAATCCTAAGCACCAACCATCAGGGGGGCTGCCTTGGCCAGAGACCTTGGAGACGCCAGCTCAGCAGCCCCGCCTGCCCCCACCTGCCCCAAAAGTCACCCAAGGTCGGTGTCCAGCCTCAGCCGCCACCATTCAGCTCCCGGATCAGTCATGACCTGCCCCAAGGACGCACTGGGCACTGCTAGGGGCAGAGACACATGTGACGAGGGGGGCGTGTTGGTCACGAGGCCTCAAAACCTGCCCACAGCCCACACCGTGTTGACCTTGGACAGAGAAGGTCCAGGCAGCCCGGCGCCCCCACGACAACACACGGTTTAACTCACCTGCTACGGGAAACACAGACAGGACAGAGGTACAGCCCGGCACGCAGGGCCCCTGCCCACCTCTCGCCTCTGCCAAATCTGCCCACTCCTCACCGCAGACCGTCGCCCTCCTGGGGACAGGAGCAAAGCTTGCTGGTGGGTGTCCCTGCTGTAGCCATCTGTGAGCCAGGACTTGGTAGCAAGGTGATCCTGGATCCCCAGCCTCCAGGACGGCGAGGGATGAACACACAGTTTAAGCCCCCACCCTCAGGTTTTCGTGACAGTGCCCCAAACAGACCAGCACAGTCCCCATCTCCACCAGGGCATCGGACACTGCCAGGCGTGTCCTACAAACCCAGAAAGTCCCGTCGCTTTGAACTTCTAACAGCCGACGTTGTGGAGTGCTTACTCCACGCCGGGCACAGCTCTGAGGCCCATTTAGTTCTCATGGCCACCGCAAGACACGGCGACTTTATGCCCTCCCCATTTCGCAGATGGGAAGCCAAGGCCCGGAGAGGTAAGCGACTGGCCCAGGATCACAGCCTGGGCGCCGGTGAAGCCAGATCCCAGCCAGCATGCTAACCAGCCTACCACTCTGACTCCAAACCCCACCAGCCCCCGCCCCGAGAGCCACATCCTCAACGGGAGAGCACCCGCTACCCCCCAGTGCTGCACTGAGCCCTGAACCCTCACCCCCTCTCCCAAGTTCCCTGCCACCCTGCAGTGTGGGCACCATGATGCCCACCTCACAAAAAGCTGTCATGGAGCTGGAGGGCAGCGAGGCCGGGACTGGAGGAAGGGCAGCCCCCGCCAGACTGCAGGCTCTGGATGCCCAGCTGCTCCCCACTCACCACTGACATTTCCATCACAGCCTGGCAGGGTCAGCCTGTGGAAGGTGGCAGCAGGGAGGGCCAGAGGGCAGGATCCAGCAGTAGAGCGGGATGGGCAGGTGCAGGTCCGGGTCAGGAGGACCTGGGTCTGCCTGCCAGTGTGGCCTGAGGCCAGGGGTGACCTGAGTGAGCCTCAGCAGCCCATCCACCTTGCTGGACTCTGGAAGACTGAAAGACTGAGCACATGAAGTGCCCGACCCAGTGCCTGGCACGTAGTAGGTGCTCAATAAAGGAGATGGTTATGGAAAGTAACAAGAGCCAGCACGGGCAGAGGACATGCCTGTGAGCAAACGGGTAACAGCTGGAAGGGCCGGGGACTTGGGTCAGAAACAAAGAATGCAGGAGGGAGGGAGGGGGAGGGGAGGAGGGAGGGGGAGGGGAGGAGGAAGGGAGGGAGGGAGGGAGGGAGGGGGAGGGGGGAGGGAGGCCAGAGCCGACAGCTGGCTCCAGGGCAGCTGTTTGCAGGAGCCTGGCTTCATCATTTAAATATTAGGAGAGATGTAAATATTTGAGTGCACAGGGCAGGGGGTAGATTTCCTCCCTCACCAGTGTCCCCATCCCCCCAGCTGCCCCGGAGACTCGGTGTCCCCCAGAGCCAGGGGCTGGGGCGGGGACAGCCACCCAGGAGGGAGAGGACACCACTCCACCGCCTCCTACAAAGGTGTGAACGAACGATGAATGACGGCCTTCCCCATCTCACCCCCGGCCTTCCCCATCTCACCCCAGACGGCCTTCCCCATCTCACCCCGGACGGGCCCCAGGCCTGCCAGGGGTTTCTTTCATAGCTCAGCAAAAGAGCAAAGCAACCCTTCCTGAGGGTTTGTGGAGAAGGCCCAGGACTTAGAGCTCGAAGCTCCACCCCTGCTAGGTAACAAATCCGGGGCCTCTCCCCCCCCTGGACCATTCACCACCCAAATCCCTCACGGCTCACCCAGCCTCCTGACCAGGAGCAAAGACGGAGCCCGGATCCTCCTTGCAAGCACAGCCCCAAGGGCACCCCCATCGGGTGCAGGCACCTCTACCAAGTGTGGGCACAACAGGATTCCCCCAAACAAACTACGAGTGGGGAGAAATCACAAAAGAAGCCAGCCGGCATCATGTGCCCGGAGACCCTGCCTGGTAAACTCCCACCCGGGACTCTGGTTAGGTGCTCCTTCCTCCAGGAAGCCCTCCTGAACCTACCCCTCTTCTCTTGGGCTCACACCTGGACCCCCAGAACCTAGAACAGAGCTGGCACCTAGCTGGCGCCCACAGACAGCTGCTGAATAAAAGGAATGAGCTGACTGCTTCTCCCACCCCACGGATCCTCCTCCTGGCCCACCAGAGAACAAATGGATGCCGGCACTTCTCAAGCTGAACGAAAAGCCAAAACCCAGCCACTTTCCAGAGCGCGCCTTCCCCTGACTTTTTATGGGGGACAGGACGCAGGGGACAGCAGAGAAGACCACCTCTCCAGGCCTGGTTGGGAGCCAGGAAAACTTGTATGCTTTTACTATAGATAATCTCGGTCTCCAGGGGACACGGGGAAGGGGCCTGGCCTACCACTCACAGGAAAATTGCCCACCCATATGGAACAGAGAGCCAAATATCCCAGCTCAGAGCCGCTGCCTGCATCCAGGGAGGGGGCCAGCCCGGATACAGAATGAGATCCTGCCTGGGACAGTATGGAAATCCACCAGGCTGCTGGCCACCAAGGTTAGAACCAGAAACATCTCCATCTTCCAGGTCAGTGCCTAAGGGAGGGGAGACGGCAAGGTGCCTCATACTGGGGACATCTCTCTCTTCCCACCAAAAAGAAAGATGATGCTGTCTGTCGCCTAACCTCCCACGGGCAGAGAGGGGGCTGTCTGTGGCCCGGGTGGCTCCCTTCCTCAATTCCAGGGGACCCTCAGCTGTAGCTTCCCACAGGGAGGTGCCCAGGACGCCCAAACCCTGCCCCAGGAGAGAGCCAGAAGCCCATCAGCAAAGAGAGCCAGCCACTGGCCAGCACTCCTCTAAGGGTCCGGGAAGACTGTGCCTTTGGTTAGGAGACCAGATACAGAATCATGGAAAAAGACCTGACAAGGCCTGCAAAAGAGCTTAGCGTTCCAGCCCCTCCTTGGAAAACTGGGGAAGTGGGGCACAGAGGGGAAGGAACCCTGGAATTCCCCCACTTATCCAAATAAGCCCCAGGCCGCAAGACCCCCTCCACCTCCCCATGGCCCCCCATTTGTACCCAGGGAACAACCATGGTACCCCCAGCCAGACAGGCCCTCGGGGACCAGAGGAGTGGAATGGCCAGGAGGTGGGGGGTGGGGTCACCTCTCTGTTTCCCCTTCCCCATCTCCCCTGGCTTTCCCAGGAGGCTATTCTGAATGTTTGAAGGCAAAGGTTCCCGGCCTTGGGCCCAGGGACACAGGAAGCTCTAAGCCTTGGGTGGGCAGGACACACTTATGCATTTAAGGCCAGGGCCCTGGATTCTCTGGATTTTGCAACTCCACCCAGTGGAGGGAGAAGGCCAGAGTCCGTAGAGGTTCACCCTCCCGGGAAGGGCTATTAAAAACTCAGGAACATGGGAAAGAGAGCAGGCAAGGAAAAACACCAAACGCAGGAAAGAGGTAGGCTGGAGCTTCATTCCAGGCTCCCCACCTTCTCTGCAGCCCCAGCTCCTGACAGAGCCCTGTGCTTGGCGTGGGGACTCCACGGACATCAGACATCGGCGCTGTCCTCTTATCCCTCTGCCTAAATTTCTGGGCACTGGCAGCACTTTTAAAAATGACAACAAGCTTGGGAGCTTCCAGAATGTCTCCCGGTCCAGGCTGAATGGAGCCTCCAGGCTCTGTCCCGACCAAATTAAACACCCGAGCACAGAACTGCCCCAGGCGCCGGGGGTGTCCAGGGTGTCAGCTGGGTCTGTTTGGCTGGAGATTACAAATCCTCAGGCTTCTGGGACCATGTTCCAGAGAGTTCCGGACCTTTCGGTCTCATAACCAACGGAGAGAGCCTCCAAATTTGGGAAAAACCAAGAGGCCTTTGGGAAGAAAGCCACTGTTGGACCATTTTTCCTCAGTGGCTTTGTCAAAAGAAAGCGCAAGAGCTTGTTTCCTGGCTAGGTTTCGGGGGTGAATCGAAAACATGAAATCTCCCGGGGCCTCAACCCTCTGATGAATCTCCCACCGGAGCCCCTGGCTGCCCCTGCCCCTCACCCCCTCACCGCGCCCCCACACATTCTACACACCCCACCAGGTTCTTTGAGGATATTCAGCACGTAGCCCACTGTTCCGGCCACAAAACAGTGGGCAAAGAGGGGCTCCGAGCCCAGAGGGAAGCCCCTGGTCTGGCCAGGCAGGCAGATGAGACTCCTTCCTGGGTTTGGGGGGTCACGATAGATGCCCCAGGTCCTTGCTGCCAAACCGGGGTACACTGCTAACTGTACCCCGAGGAGACTCTTCTGAGCAGGGTTGCCTGGCTGGTCAACTGAGCGGATGGCAGTGCCACCTGGGCTGAACCGTGGAGGGGGCCGGGTCTCTGAGTGGGACCCCCCCGACCTCTGGGCACACAAGGAGAAAGAAGGCGAGGGAGCCCTGCTCTGCTCGGCCAGCGCCAGGGTCTGTGGGCTATGGCACCAAGGGGCAGGCTGAGGCCTCGGGCACTGGCCGGAGAGGTCCCTGGCTCCCGCGGGGCAGGCGCACCATCTACACGTCTGTGTGGCTCTTGGTGCCATCTCGTCATGAGTGGGCCACCGTATCACTGCCCCCACCGGCAAGATGGCCGCCTCTGTAAACGTGGCCTGAGCGAGTGCCCCCCACGCACCGGGCACTGGGCTGGCTGTGCCCACCACTGGCCCTCGAGCTCTGGGTTTGTCTCTCCGGGCAGGGAAGCCCCCGGAGCCCCCACCCCATGTCCAGGCTCCCCGGGCCCCCGGCGGGCGGGGGTATAGGGCTCACGGGCTCCTGGGGCACAGGCAAGGCACCCGGCTTGCCCCTGCTCTCCCCCTCGGCCCCAGACGAGACTGTTCTCTTAGCTCAGAGCCCACACACAAGCAGTCTTGCCAAAGGGCTGCTGGCCAAGGAGGCTGCCCCACCTGCACGTCCCCTCCCTGACACGGCCACCCTGCCTCACTCCTCACTTTCAGGAAGGTGGGCCGCCCGAGCCCACCACCTGTCTTCGGTCAGGTTGTCCAGCACCAGCCCGTGGCCCCCCATCGGAGATGCTCTGGGGGGGGGGAATGGCAGAGGAGGTGGGGCGACCTCTCCAGGGAAGCAACCCGGCAGCCCACATGAGCCCAGCCTCCACTCTGACGGGGAGAGACCTGTGGCACCTCCAGGGAGCCCTGCCAGGCCAGAGGGGGGCTCCCTTGGCTTGGCCAGGAGCCTGAGCATCTGCTGCACTCAGAGGGAGCCCCGGGTGGGCTCCGCAGAAGCTACAAATCCGCAGTGCTGACCACACGGTGAGCCTCACCGCCAGGGGGACCAGACAGGCCCTTGCCTGTGGCCTTGGAACACTTGCCGTCACCCAGATCCCCACATTTCGGCGTCCACCCCCCCCCGCCCCTTGCAAATACCCACCCCACCCCCCAGGTCCAAGAGCGGCAACAGCACCCCCCACGCTCCCGGGAGCGGCCCTGTGCTCGGTGCTGCCGGCCACATCCACCTAAAGCCCAGGACAACCCTCGCGGAGAGGAGAAACTGAAGCTCAGGCTCAGCCACTTCCCGTGAGCCACCCAGCTTTCGACGGCAGTGGGCTCACCCTCGTGAGCACCGCACCACGCGGGCTCCCGGTTGCCCCATCTGTCACCTCTCTGGAAGGCCCTCCCCCTCTGGATGCAAACTCTGCCCACCTGCCTTGTTCCAAACCTTCCTGGAGACCCGTGTCCTCCGGAAAGCCTTTCTAGACAGATGCCCGGCAGCGTGAGATGTGCCCCCACCTTCCCAGCCCAGGTCTGACACTCGGCCCGGCCCGGAAGCCCATGACAGAGGGGCTTCTGCTACCCCGCACGCGCATGGCGGCTCTCCTCCCCACACCGAAGCCGTGGGTGTGCCCAGTCCCGTGTTCTGGACACAGAGTACCAGGCCACTGTCCCCTCATCGCTGCAGAACAGGCACCAGCCGAATCGCCCAGGCCCGGCTCCTCCAGTCCAGCCGAGTGAACTCAACGCCCACGGCTCCCGCCTCCTGCCCCAAAGGTGCCAACGACAGGGAGCTGGTACTCACGAGGGGCCTTGCGTCTGGCTGAAAAGCAGGAGGCATCACCCAAGAGGCCCACTGGCATTAATCAGGGACAGGTCTGTACCCATCACCAAGCAACAGGCCTTGTCCTTCTGGGAGGAAAGGGGCACCTGCCTCCAGCAGGCGAGGGAGCCCCTGTCCCAGAGGTGTCTGGGCTCCCAGATGAGCGGGCTTGTCCGCCTGGTCCCTTCCCCCCTCACCCCACCAGGAGACCCGCTCCCTGCCCCCACCCCCCAGCCCCATCGGCCTGCTCTCCAGGGCCCGGAGCTCCAGGACCGCTCTAGGAGGGTCCTCCAAAGAGACAGCAGAGGGTCTCGAAAGGCAGGCGCAATCTGTACGTGACAGATTCTGCAGGACCGGAGCGCCGAGGTTCCGGGCCAGACTGCGTTTGCACAGACATCCAGGACTTTCAGGATTCTTTCCCCCCATGCGACTACGGTTCCAGCAGACAGCGCTGAGGAAGGCGGGCAGCAGCTGGCCCCTGCAAGGGCTTTGTTACACAAAGACCAGAGTTGTAATAGCGTTCACGAGAACAGATCTGGCCTGCTCTCACCCAAGAACATGCCGCCCAACAGCTCCGTGCCTCCACCGACCCAGGGTGAGATCGGGGAAGGAGTCATCCCTCCGGGCCCATCTTCCCGGGGGGCTGGGGGGATCAAAACTCTCTAAAAAAAAAAAAAAAAAAATCACATGAGCAAAATACAAAACTCTCTTCTTGCTCCTACATGGGGGGTTCTCCACAGAGCCCCAAGGTCGTCCTGCAAGGGAAGGCCAAGGCCCGTGTGGGACGTTCACGCCCATGAAGACCACTGCCACCCTCTCAGTGCCCGGGGGAGAAGTGAACCTGACAGACATGTCCATGAGAGAGGGCAAGCTGAGTCCCCATGCCTCCTCGACAACGTGACAGAGTCAAAACAAGAAGGCTGCTCCCCAGGGCAGGGGACAGATGTGCCCGGGACGTGGGGCATCAGCAGATCCACACACCCCACACACATCCACCTGGGGCGGCTTCCTGTCAGCCCTGCAGGGGCACGCTGCTCCAGCCTGGACACCCGCCCTGCACCCCACCCCAGGTGCCTTCCCCTCTGCCCTACGGGGCATGCCACCCTGGCTCGGATACTCCCACTAGGCTCCAAACCTCCCAAAGACACCCGACGAGGGCCCTCTGGCTCCCCTGCAGGATTCCAGTCTGCAAGCATTGCAAACCACCCCCAGCAACACCGTGGCTCAGAACTTGCCAGGCTTTGCTGGTGGCCCCTGGGGCTTCTGTTCTTCAGCAATGAGCACGTGTGTTGTGACAGGCCGTGTCCGCGGGCCCCAGAACTCTGGGGGCACAGCAGTAGCTGAGGGGCTGCCAGTCTCCCCCCCAACCCCTTTCGTCCTACCTTGCACAAACCCCGAGACACCACGTGGGCGGCCCCACAGACCCAGACCAGAACTCCTCCAGCTCTGCTCTCACCACTCCGGCTGCCTCCCCAGGACAGTCCCAGCTCCCAGAGGGTACGCCTGGCCTGGCCCTCTGATCCGCTCCAACTGGCCCCTCCTTGTGCCCCATTCTCCAATGGACCAGCTCATTCCAGCCTCCCCCGCTTCTGCCTGCTGCCCGGGACCTGAGTGCTCTCCTCCTCCCTCCTGCAATTGAATTCTGACTTTCGCCCAAGGTCTGCCTCCTCCACTGCGACCTTTCCCTGCCTGGGCCCCGCTGCATTGTATCTGTCACTGCTCCTCTAGGTCGTGCACTGTCCTCCTTCTCTGACTTCGCTGACGGCTCCTTCCCCACCTCCCACCGTTCCAGGCCCAGCCCCCAACACCCAAGTGCATTTGGAGTGCCTGGGACACTTAGGGAGGCCATGCCGATCCCTGAGCTCACACATCCTTCCTCCCGAAGCCCCGAAGGACTCTAACGTCCGATCCCTCTGCCTTTAGAGCCCTTTCAGCTTGTCAGAGCACACAACAGGATGACCGATACACACAGGGAACCAGGGGTTCCCTAAGAGTGAGAAATCTCCCCCTGGACCCACAGGGCTGCCCACGGTCGCATCAGGACGGTCTCAATGAGGCCATTGTCTCCAACCAAATGAGAGGGTCAAGAAGCCGCCTGGGAGCCAGGGCAGAGGCCTCCAACATCTCCACAAGGGGCCCATCGGGGTCAGGATGGAGTCACACATGGGGACCCGGAGGCAGAGGTGCGAACTGGAACAGCTATAGGACCACACCACCCCCAAATCTCCCCCCGCCCCGCCTCGGGGCTACATGGAATCCTGTCCTGCCCCACACACCCCGCTGCCGGCCCAAGGCTTTCGGGACCGCAAGCCAACCTCACTCCCACAGGCCCCAGGGAGGGTGCACGCGCTGCGCGGGACCTGAAGGGGGCAGCCGTCTCCAGACGGGCTGGTTCTCACCCTTGGACACTTAGGAAAGGCTCCTGAGAGCAACAGTGGGAGTCTCAAAGGAGAGCCATGCTCTGGGCCCGGAAAAGGCGAAACAGAACGAAGGAGATGTAGGGAGACCCCAGTAGGAGCACATGATCCACGTCGGAACAGCAGGGCTTCTGGTCTACACAGCCCTGCAGACCAGAACTCCCCTTGTTCGGTGCTCAGTGCCAGAATCACAAAAGTGCTCCGGCCACTGAGCCAAGAGCAGGCGTGTCCTCTGCATGGGTGTGCCAGCCACTAGACCCCAAACACTCTAGTCTCTCCACACCCCTGCCCAAGCCGGCGCAGGCCCAGCCCAGAATCACAGCTGCTGCGGCGCGGCTTGGGATCCACCCAGAAGTGCCCCACAGAAGCGGCTGACCCCAGGTAGACCATGCATGCTGTAGAGCTCGGGGCACACAGATCCCAGCCCTGGCGCTGCACCCCCTCCCCCACCCCGGGGGTCAGAGGACCTCCTGGCTGGGCCTGGCACCTGGACGTCCGAGACTCCTTCCAGCATAGCCGCCCCAAGGCCGGGCCCACCAGAGGGCTCTGCCCAAGGCTGCCTGGGAGCCCCTCGGAGGGGCGGGGGCTCCAGGTCCCAGCAGAGGCAGGCCCGCCCCTCAGAGTTCCGGCCCCAGAAGTGCAGCGGACTATTGTGTGAGCTTCCCTCCCGGCCGCTTTATTTACTCCCAGGGACGCCAGGACGCAGAGCTACAGGCAGTCACGAGGACGCACGAAGGCGCACACACGCACACAGGCTCAGGGCTGGGAAGCCCGGCGCGCTCGGACGGAAGAGCCCCCCAAGTCCCTGCGCACTCTGTACACCCCGAAGGGGGGAGGGGGCCAAACCGCGCTCCCTACCGGCCCGCAGGCCCCTCCTTCCCCGCGCCGCCCGACTCCAGGAGGCGGAAGGGGGTGCCCCGGGCCTGGATGGGGGCCCAAGGGGCGCCCCCCTCTAGACCCCGCCGGCCGGAGCCGGGTCCGCCCGGCGGCCTCCCCGGCCGGAATTCGGCTCGGTCCGGCCCCGAAACGTGTGGGGGAGGGCGGCCGCGCTCTGGGCAGGACGCAGAGGCGGGTGACCGGCTCCCCGCCCCGCCGCAGGGCCGCGGGGGCCCGAGGGCCGACGGGGAGCGCCGCAGGGAGGGGAGCGAGCGACGGCCGCGAGGCAGCCGCGCGCCCCGGCCAGTTCCGCGGGCGCCCCGCGAGCCCTCGGGAGGACTGTCGCCGCTCGGCAAATACAATAAAAGGAAGGAAGCCGGGAGGCGGCGCGGGGGCCGCCAAGGCGCGCGGGCCCCCGAACCGGGTCCTCCACGTAGGCGACGCGGGCGCGGGGCAGGGGCGCGCGGCGGGACGGCGCCCCTTCGGGGGTTCCCGCCCGCCCCTCCGCGCGCCCGCGGCGCGCCCGGCACCCACCTTCGAAGTCCGAAATGATCCCGTCCAGCTGCGCGTTGACCGCGGGGTCGGACATGGTGGCTGGCGGGCGGCGCGGCGCGCGGAGGGCGGCGACGAGGAAGCGCCCCGGCGGCCCGGGCCCTGCGCCCGCGCTCCCGCCGAGCAGAGCTGGCCGCCCGAGCCCCTCGGCCCCCGGGCTCGGCTGAATGAATGGGGGAGGCGGGCGGGCGCCGGGCCTCGGCTCCCCGCGCCCCCGCCCCGCCCCGCCCCCGCCGCCCGGGCGGATCAGGTTCCCGCACCCGGCCCGGCCTCCCCGGCTCGCACTGGCTGCTCCGCCCGCCCGTCAAGGCTGGGGCCCGGCGGGGGGGCCGGGGGGGCGCTGGGGCCCGAGCGGCCGCCGCGGGGACAGGCCGAGTCCTGGGCGCCCGACTCGGCGCCCCGCTCCTCCCCGCCTGGCCCGCGTCCCCGGGACGGCGACCGACGCGGCTCGGCCCCTCCCCCCCGGACGCCCCGCCGCGGCCAGATGTGGGCGGATGTGGGGGCCGGGCGGCGGCGCGGGGGCGGCGCCAAGGGGGGAAGAGATTCCTCCCCTTCCCTGGGGCGCAGGGTTCCTCCTGCGGGAGGTTTTATTTACGCAGCCAAACAAAGTTCACCGCCGCCGCCGCCGCCGCCGCCGCCGCCTTCCCGCGCTCAGCGCCTGCAAGGGTTAAGCGCCCGAGCTGCCCGGCCGGGGGACCCCCGCCTGTGGGCCCGGAGCCGCGGAGCGAGGGGCGACCGCAGGACTCACATGGTCCCGGGGGGGGGCGCCCCCCCAGCGACTCCCCATCCCTACCCGTCCACCCCCGGGGTCGCTTGCTGCACCCTCCGAGCCAGGTGACAGAAAAGGTGCCAGCCGGGGGGCGGGGGGGGGCGTGGGGCAAGGAAGGAGCGCCCCTGCCAGAAGAGCCAGGGAAATGTGCCACCCCCAGCTTCCACAATAAGGGGGGCACCTTGGTGGCAGAGCGTAAACCTCGGTCTTTCCCCCTGGTAAGGCGACGATATTTCCTAGGATCTGAAGGAAGGAGTTCCGTAATGGGAGAAAGGGGGCTCCCCATCTCTGCTGTACCTCAGGCCTGGTCTTGCCCTCCAAGACAGCCGTTTCTACATGTGCGCCTCCAAACACTGAGTAAATTCTGTCACCTACAAGGAAGGCAGGCAGATCCTCCAGGCTGGGGACAACAGGACGGGTTGGAACTTGCGAAGCAAGAGGATGGAGCCCCCAGGCTGGGCCCTCCAAGGCTGGTCCCCACAGCGGAGGGGGCCTCCCTTCCGCTCCTCCTGCTAGTTAGGTGCTGGGCTCCAACCTACTGTCCCCCTCATTATCTTAGACCCAGAACCTCTGCCCGAAGTCAGGCCCAGTGAGAGTCCATGGAAGGGAATATACCCTCCCCGCTGGTGCCCGTCCTCTGCGTGAGGCCTGGGAGTGCCTGAGAGCTGGTCCTGGGTCTCAGGTTGATCACTGCCACTCCCCTCCTAGCCCCCACACCCCTAGTCTGGAAAGATCCCAAATGGGCAGGGGATGATGAGGCCCGACTGCCATCCCAGGTACTCCCCACCTCTTTCTGAGAATACACTGGGTTGGATGGCTTTATCAAGTAGATGAAATTGAGTCCTCTCTTTTTAAGAAAAGCAGTCACTCCCTCCCTCATGCTTTGGATATTTTGAACTATTTTCAACTAAGGGAGTTTGTGGACATGGAACTGCAAAACCACAGACATTTCAGATGTGCACCCACCCTCCTCTGCCTGGGAGCCCGGGTTTCAACAAGGGAGTCACGGCTGCCATGGAGGGCACCCCGATGGCCTTCCCAGCGGCCCTGGCATGTCACATTGGAAAGCCAGCACCTAGGCCTGCCTGACGGCCCTGCCCTCTAGGCCACCTGTCCACCCAGTATTGGGGAGTTTGGTGGTCCACTGCCCCTACGAGGCAGCCTAACTACCCAGGCCCCTGGGAAGATGCTGGTCCACAGCATTATTCTCCAGTGTTTTTATAAAAAGCACCTGGTGAGTGTAGACACACCCATGCGATTGTTCTCCCAGAGAGCGGGCATGGAGTTCCACCAGATTAGCATAGGGTCAGCTTATTGTGCATTCTTCATGTCCATTCACAGTGGAGCTGAACAGACGTGGGCTTATCTCCTCGGGGAGCCCAGCCAGGGTGCACGCCTTGCCAAAATGCTCCCCTGTGGGAACCTAAAGGACAATGGCAGGAGGGAACTGACCTCCACGGCCAGAAAGTGCCGCATGTTGGCATGACTGCACTCTAGAACCCATCCGGTCCATACCCCCACCTTCCGTTTAACCACCGGGGCCATGGCTGCCAGGCCTTGACACCTCCAGGTAAGGAGATTCCCCGTGCGCCCTCCAGAAACCCTACCCAGCGCTTGGCCACACTCCCAGCCAGGAAGTTCGCCCTTGTATCTAACCAACTGCTCTAATTGTACATCATTTATTTCCTCTTTTTTTTCTGTCTTCAGAGAGATGGGAAACAGCTGGGCACCACCCTTCACATAATAATCACCTTCTCCAAACTCGAAGACAATCCGGCCGCTCCTCGGCCTTCTCTTTCCCCGCTGAAATCGTGCACCCAGCCCTGTCTCAGCCCAGCCTTTGATCACCTCTGATGGCTTCGTCCAGTCTGCAGCATAGGCCTGATCCTGATGGGCAGGTGAGGGGTCCCTAGGCCCCTTCTCAGGGCAGAACAGTCAGGGCGGGGGGGCAGGGGGGGTTAGGACAGGGCAGTCCTGGCAGGGGCGCTGGGCAGGTAAAGTGAGTAGCAGCAGAGAGAGGAAAGCGAGCTTAAATTTGGCAAGAAAAAGAGAACCACAAGGCGTCCGCATTCTGCAGTGGTACCCTCTTCCAAGGCCATGGGGAAGGCAAGACTGTAGGCCTGGCCCAAGGGGAAAGTGTGATTAGAGGGGACACTGGAGGGGCCACCCACCTCCTAGGTTCCCCCATGAGACCTGTGGTGGGTTCTCCAAAAACACACATCCACCCGAACCTCAGAATGGGACCCAATTCGGTATAAGGATCTCTGCAGATGTAATTAAGGTGAGGATCCGGAGATAAGATAACTCTGGATCAGGGTGGCCCCTAAATCCAATGACAAGTGTCCCTGTAAGAGGCCAAAAAGGAGACACAGAGAAGCCATGTGAAGTCAGAGGCAGAGATTGGAGGGATGTGGCCACAAGCCAGAGACACTTGGGACCCCAGAGGCTGGAAGAGAAGAGGAAGGCTTCTTCCCTTGAGCCTTCAGAGGGAGTGAGGCCCTGCTGACACCTTGATTTCGGGCTTCTGGCCTCTAGAACCGCGAGAGAAGACCTTTCTGCTGTGTTAAGCCCCTCGAGTGTGGTCCTTTGTAAGGTGACCCCCAAACGCTCTATAGACCTCGACCCCATCCGCACCTCCCAAAGATGTGTGTGAGCTGCACAATCTCCTGTAGGTAAGGAACGCTGCCCGGCAGGTGGCCGTCCTGAGGGGACCTGGGGGGCTGGGGACACCCCGACGGCAAGCAGCAAGTTTTAATAACACCTGAGGACCAGGGATGGGCAAGAAAGGTCTAATATGAAGTCCAGTTCTAAGCCTTTCTGGGAATGGGAAGGAGCAGGCCTGGACAGAAACCCCACAGGTCAGGCCCTGGTGGGATGAGCCTTGGGAAAGAGAGGGAGGGAGGAAGTCAATGGGCGGAAACAGCCATCTGGCTCAACCTCGGTATCCATGACCGGGGCTCCATGTGGGGACTGGGGAGCAGAGGGAGGACAGTGGCTCTTTGCCCGGCTGCCCTAGGCCTTTGGACAGGACAGTCTGTTAAGTGGACCATCTGTTTCCTCAAAGACCAGGATAGGCACCCATGGTCTTGGCCCTGCCCAGGCCTGGCGCACAGTAGGGCCTCCCTGAGCTCCAGAGCCTTGGATCCATCAGCTGCCCGACCTTCCACAGCCCCCAAGCTCCCTCAGTCCGCCATCTTTGTAAATGGTCCCTCCATCCACCGATACTTGGTTCAGGCCAAGTATCTAGGCATCACCCTTGGGTCCCCTGTTTCCCTCACCCCCACATCCAGGCCATCAGTGAGTTTCCACCTCCAAAATATCTACGGGTCGGGCTGCTTCTGACCTCAAGTGCCCCCAACTCAGGTCCAAGGCCCCCCCTCCAGTGGTACATGCTGCCTAATGTTTAACAACCGGCATTCTGGGGGTTAAAAAAAAAAAAACCCACCTGATTATTCTGTAGCATTTGCCCATTTCTGTGGTGTAAATACCCTCACCCTGGCCAATTTTGAGCTAGCAGTGTGACACCATCGAAGGCCCAGCAGGGAAGCTCCGGGAAGGAACCGTCACCGTGTAGCATTTCTATCATGCAGGTAGGACAAGCGATGCTGAGCTCCAACACACAGAGAATATACTAAAATGTACTGAAAGACTTAGGAAGTGTGAGTTCTGTGTATTCATTACCTTTGTTTGTAATGTCATCACTTGTAATTTGTATTATGTAAATCTAACAGATAACTTCGTTTTATAATATGATTTGTTTCTAATAGGGCAATGCACTTTTTATTGTGCTAAAAACACGCATAACATAAAATTTATCACTTTAACCACTTCTAAGGGTACAGCAAAATGGCATCAAGCGCACTCACACCGTTGGGCACCCATCAGTCCCGACCGTTCCCAGGACTGTTGCCGTCCTCCCAAACTGAAGCTCCTATTTCCATCAAACAGGAGTCCCTGTGTCCCCCTCTGCTCCCACGGCCCACGGCAGTCACCACTCTACTTTCTGTCTCTGTGACTTTGGCTGCTCCAGGGAACCTCACGCAAGTGAAATCATAGTGTTTGTCCTTTTGTGCCTGGCTTAGTTCACTGCGCATAATGGCCTCAAGGTTCATCCATGTGGTCGCGGGTGTCAGGATTTCCTTCCTTTTTAAGGCCGCTCTTCTATTGTACATACACACCACATTTTGTTTATCCGTTCATCCGTCGATGGACACTTGGGTTGCTTCCATTTTTGGAAGCTGTTGTGCTGTTGTGAATGATGCTGCTAGGAACCTGGGTGTGCGCATGTCTCTTTGAGTCCCGCGTTCATGCCTTTGGGCATTTACCCAGAAGTGACCCTGCTGGATCATATGGTAATTCCATGGTACTTCATTTTAAGCAATAATTTATATATAATTTATTTTGTATTTTATATACATTCCACAAAATATTAATTATATTTTTTATGTACTAGGTGATTAAATTTCTAATAATGGTTGTGTTTAACAACCGGCTCACAAAGTACCTCCGAATTGAACAACTGGTCGCTCCACGCCCCCCTCTCCCTCCTGCATTCCTGCAAAGCTTCCTCACCGAGGTGCCTGCTTCTACTCTCACTCCTCTCCATCCAGATCTCAGTGAAGCTTAAAGATCAGATTATGTCACCTCTGGTGGCCCCGTTCACACTTAGAATCGAGTGCAAACTCCTTACCTTGGCTGCCAAGGTCCCACATGCCCAGGCCCCTGTCCACCTGGTCTACTCACTGGCCCACTTCTTCACACTGCCTTCTGCCTCAGGACATTTGCCTCAGCTGTTCCCTCTGCCTGGGCTGCATCCCCAAGGTGTCCCCCCTGCTGGCTCCCTGTCTGTCATTTCTGTCTTAAATATCAGAGCGACCATCCCAGGGGCCCCAGGAGACCCCTTGAGACAGTTGCTTCCTCGCCTCCAGGCACACAAGGAGGACTCCCCAAGAACCTGCCAGATCCCTGTTGCAATGACAAAGTTCAGTTTCCTTCGCAGGATGGCCGGGTCACGGTGGCTCCTGACGGGGAATCAGCCCATGGGGGCGGCGGGGGGACATTCAGAACTCACACGGACTCCCTGCATGCCCACCAGCCACCACGCAGACCTGCCCCAGCCCCAGCATTCAGGATGACAAGCAGGGCACCATCTGCACCCAGACCAAAGTGCCAGGACCCCGTCTCCCTTTATATGGCCCTGTGACACCGCTGGAGTCCGACCACCGAGTCTCCCAGGCTGCCGGATTGTGAATCTTCCCGTGAAGCCTGTCTTTGGGTACAGCTGACATTTAATCAGTGTGTAGGCCACAGAACACCCTTACACCATCTGCCTGGCTGCTTAAATGCAACCATAAGGTTTCACTTCAAAGGGGAATGCCGTTTTCTTAGCACATGATTAATCTGTTCCCCAGACTCCCCAGCTATCGCCCCAGCCTGCTTTGTTCAGAAAATTTACAGCAAACTCTGACCACAGCAGCCCGGGCCTTATCTCTGAGGCAGGGAGCTTTTTAAACAAAGTATTACTCTTCTAAACTCATGCTTTCGAGTCACAGAAGGAAGCTGCTGGCAGGCAGGACCCAGGCAAGCGCCCTGCTCCCTGGCTGCAGGCCTCCCGCCCCTGCCCCGCCCCGGACCCCCCAGCCCCGCTGACAGATGCTCAGGACCCCAGCAGCTTGCAGCTCCCGTGGCCTGGCTCCGAGGGGGCCTGCAGCCCTGCCTGGCCCTCCCATTTACCGTTTCACTTGTAAATTTTCCTGCAGGGGGCGCCTGGGTGGCTCAGTTGGTTAAGCAACTGCCTTCGGCTCAGGTCATGATCCTGGAGTCCCGGGATTGAGTCCCGCATCGGGCTCCCTGCTCGGCAGGGAGTCTGCTTCTCCCTCTGACCCCCCTCCCTCTCATGCTCTCTGTCTCAAATAAATAAATAAAATCTTTAAAAAATAAATAAATAAATAAATTGTCCTGCAGGGACATGAAAGCCAGTGGGACCACCTGAGCCAAGGCAGGGCAGGGGCGGTGGCTGCTAACACGGAGCAGGGGAGGGGCGGGCTGTAGAAGATTGTTCAGAAGCTGTGACCCTCCAAGGTGATTCCTCACCAGCTGAACTCGGGGCCTCTGGCACGTCCTGGCAGGTTCAGATGCCTGGGTCCCCACCATGGGCTTGGCGAGTGATCACCCAGCTAGGAAGGGGGAGGAGGAAGGCAACGGCTCATCCTATATCCCTGATGTGTTCCCTCTTCACACAGTTCGTTCCGACCCCAGCCCCCAGAACAGGGCTTTGGAAGGGACTTGAGTCCCCAGCCCGCTGGCCGCCAGCTGAGGCTAGAGGTATAGAGATGGTGTCAGGATTTCCTTCCTGCACCCCAGCTGATGGGGAAAAAACAAACAAAGAAATGCTCTTGCCCTCCTAGGAGCTCCAGAGTCCCACAGGGGCCTCGAAGGAGGGGCCGGCCCGGTACCCAGCCAGCCTCAAAGCAGCAAGTGGTGGTGCCTCACCCCCAGGGCTGCCAGGACACCTGGCCAGGCCACCTACCCGAGAGGACAGGCTGTCCCCTGGGTGTCCTGACCGCCTCGCCTCCTTTCCTGAGCAGGCACCCTGCTCCGAGGGCTCAGAGGCTGGAGGCAGCTCACTACTGCTGCAGTCTGGGGACAAGAGCTGAGTCACCAGCCTTCCCCCAGCTCCACGTCAGCAGGAACAGCAGCATCTGAGCGGGATCCGAGCAGAGAAGAAAGGGCAACAGGCCCTCTGTGGCCGAACTTATTTTTAAAGTCGCCGCAGTGACCGAGGTAATGTTGTCCCCAGGGAGCTGCCTGTCCGCCTGCCCCCTTGGACTCGGGCCACATGCCCTAACAGTGCTCCTGCCCACTGCCCAGGACACAGCCAGCAAGCAGGTGGGAGGAAAGCGGGCTGAGGCTTGGAGTGGCAGGAACGGCAGGGAAGGGGGAACCCCCTTCCCTCTTCACCCTCTCACAAGGGTCTTCGGGGCTTATGGGGCATGCACAGCCCTTGCTGGGATCCCCCTTCAATGCCCACCCCTAAATGCCCATCCACCCTTCCCTTGAACACCTCCAGTGACAGGGAGCTCAGTGCCTATTAATGCTGCTTACTCGGTCTTTGTCCAGTTTGGGCTGTTTAAAAAAGACAGAGCGGTACAGACAGAGCTAGAAAGAGACAGAGTGGGGGAGGGAGGGAGAGAGGGAGAGAATTAAAGTCTGCCTGACTATAGTTTTTGCCCGTGGAAGAAGGTATCAACTCTACTCTTTTCAAGAATAGAAAAGTGAGGGACACCTGGGTGGCTCAGTTGGTTAAGTGTCTGCCTTTGGCTCAGGTCATGATCCCAGGGTCCTGGGATCGAGCCCCTGCATCGGGGTCCCTGCTCAGCGGGAAGTCAGCTTCTTCCTCTCCCCTCCCCATGCTTGTGCTTTCTCTCTCTCTCTCTTTCTCTCATAAATAAATAAAAATCTGACTACAGAAGCTTGCCCAGGAATGCTCAGGGCTTGCTCTGGGGCCTGGAAGAGAACTGGTTCCCCATCAGCTGGCCGCTGTGGGGAAATGTCCCCAGAAACCAGCCAGTGAGCCAGGGCCTCCTAGAAATAGGAGCCAGGGGAGGAGCAAGTATCTCGACCCCCCGGGCTCCGGGCCCCTCCTCAGCCTTCGACCCCAGGACCCCAGGTGCTCAGCACCTCTGAGCAGGGGGCACACCCGGGGTCGGGTGGGAGGAGGGGAGAAGGCTGGGTGCCCCGGCCACTGTCTGTACCAGGCTTCTAGGTGCTCAGCGGGAAGCCACATGTATTTTGGGACAGTCTTGAGCCGGCAGGTCCCCAGCCCCCAGCCTCTCCCTCTCCTCCTCCTCCTCGCTTCCACTGAGCATCTTGGGCCATGCGTCACCTTCTCTATACCTCCACAGAAGGATGGAGAAGAATGAAGAGGAGCCAGCCAGCTCACCCAGAAGATGCTTGAGAGCACGACATCTGGGGACAAAGGGCCCGGCGTCGGTAGCCAAAATGTGGGGGGGGGCTCCCCGTGGGTTGGATTCTTCTGCCCGATCCTGCCCACCAGGAACTGAGAAGAGGTTGTGTACCCCCGGATACATCCCTGGGCCCGGCGTGACCCCAGGGGAGGGTGGCCACTGTGCCCCACTGTACCTGGGGTGCTGCCTCTGGGTCTTGGCCCGGAGCCTCGGGAACAGAACACTCTGTGGGAGGGAGGCTGGCTGGGCCCCCTCCCAACAATCTGGTACTGCTTTCCTGGATAATGACATCTCCCCACCGCCACTGCTCCTGGGGCCAGCCGGCAGCCAAGTCAACCTCAATGAACCATTTGTCCCTTGTGTGAAGTGACCTCAGGGATGGGGACGTAATGGGTTTGCTATTAACACACCCCGCCTGGTGCTCTCTTACCCCCACCCCCCCCCCCGCCCCAGCATGAGTCACTCGCCGAGATGACAAGGCTGGGCTGAGGGCCCCGACCAGGGGGATACCAGCTCTGGCCAGGCTGTGAGGAGATAGACCAGTCCCAAGGACAAAGGCTGCCCAGTGCAGAGGCCCGGGGCGGGGGGGGGGGGGGGGGAACCCCCAGAGGCTTCCCCTAGACTGTCTATATCCGGGGGCCCTGAAGCCAACCGAAGGCCCCTGTGTGTCTCTTTGGTTCCTTGGGCATCTGGGCAGCCGTGCCCCTGCCCCCATGGGGACAGACAGTCTTCCGGGAGACTCCTGCAGAGGGGGAGCTGAGGGGGTGAACCAATGTGGAAACTGGCCAGAGGGAAGAGGGACAAGACGGCCCAAGGCCTCTGAGGGCCAGCGGCCCCCCTAGTACCTCTGGGATGGCGCCAAGTCAGAGACAGGTTTGGGGTGTCACTGTCTTTCATTACTACTAAACACTCGGGCTCCCTCACACGCGTGGCCCCCAAGCTGGCCTCCCTGCCCAGGGTGTCCGCTCCTCCCAGCCTAACTGAGAGCTGCTGGTGGGACACTCTTTCTAGAATGCACTTCTGACCTTCACCTGCTGAAGATGGTGAGAGTCTAGCAGGGCCCCCAAGGCCGTCCCAGGCCCTCTGTCTCCATGCCCTCCGCTCCCGCCCAGCTGCTCCTAGTTCCCTGACAAGCCAGTGTCACACCTCTGTGCCTGTCCTCTTCTGTCCCCTCTGTGTGGTAGACCCCTGCCACCCTCCTTGGCTGGTTCATCCTTTTTTTTTTTTTTTTTTAATCTTTTTAAGTAGGCTCCATGCCCAGGATGGAGCCTAATGTGGGGCTTGAACTCACAACCCTGAGATCATGCCCTGAGCAGAGATCAAGAGTCAAATGCTTAACCGACTAAGCGACCCAGGCATCCCATTGCCTTCAGGTACTCGGCTCAGATGCCACTTCTCAGAAGCCTCCCAGGAACCCCTGGGTGGAGGGACTCTCTTCCGGACCCTTCTGTGAGTTTTCCCAGTGATCAGGGCAGCCTCTGCCCCGGACGATTCGCTGGAGCAGGAAGCCAGGAATCAGCCTGCAGGGGTGACACTCCTCTCCTGCCACAGGGAAGAACACAGCCAGAGGAAGAAGGAGGCAATGAGCATCCCCTTGTCCATCCCCAGCCGTCCTGCCGGCCAGATGGGCTACCTTGTCCTAACAGCTGTTCTCCAGCAGAGAGAAATTTCCCACCTCAGGGACAGGGTGGAGATATGCCAGAGGGAGCCACGTCTACACTGGTCTCAGAGACCATGGAGTCTGGATCTCTGCGGTTTTTTCCATCCACAGAGCCGCAGACCTGGCCCCGGGCCTGCCGCTCCTGCCCAAGTGAGCACATATCTGGAGTGGCACAGCCCCCAGGGCAGGGCGGGCGGGGGTCCGGGGCTCAGCTGAAGCCACAGCACCAGTGGAGAGCAGACCCGCACACGAATCCAAGTGGAGCCTTGGGTACCAGGGGCATCATTTTCAAGGAGGTAAGCGCGGACATTCCAGACCAGTGAATCACCAGACGTCAGCACATCTCAACAGGGCCGTGGCCCACCCCACGGCTGGAGAGAAAGAAACAGAAGGAGCCTACGTGGCACATGTGGTCTTCTGGGCCAGCAGGGTGTGCAAGGCCCAGGACTGAGAGGTTCCCACTCGATGGTGAATGATCTAGATCATCTATCTAGGAAGAGTCCAGCATTGTCCAGTCGGGGACCTCAGATCTCCGAACACGGGTCCCCTTTCTGCAGAACCATGTGGCTTCCCTGGTGCCCACCCCATCCAGCCAAGCCTCAGGTGCCCGGGACACGTGCCCGGGACACAACAGCACCATACAACCGCTGTCAATCCCACGGGCCTCCCGAATCTGCCCACTCCCCGCCACGACCTTAGTTCTGAGCGGAGCTGACACTCAGAACGGTGACCCCGAGGCAAAGCAAGGTCTTCAAAAGGAGGGAAGCGCTGTGCGGTGGGACCCCCATTAAAACGAAGAACAGTGCTCAGACCTTCCAGGAAGACTTTGGTTAAGAAAGGAAGAAAGACAGGGCTGACGCAGCAGCGTGCTGGTGAATGTTTAACGGCCCGCCCGGCGGTGGGGAAATGCCTGATTTACCACATTTGCCAACTGCCGTGATGGAAATGGTCCCACCATGGCCAAGTTCAAGCCACCAAGAGGATGTGACTGGACGCAGAGTGGGCACGAGGTGCGCCCACTGCTAGCTGATGCGGTCAGACAGCCGCACCTGATTCGTTTTTGGGGGGGCGGGTGAGACGCCCACGGTGCCCCCTTGCCTCACAAAACAGTGGGGCCGATGGGGTTCGACTGGCAGGCCTAGCCAGTCGCCTGCCCGCGGGGGGGATGCGGGGCAGGTTTCCAGGGCTGCTCAGCGCTCAGGGAGAAAGACAGCTATGATGATCGACCGACGATGTCTGCCCCAGCCTCAGGACAGGTGGCTGGCGGCATGCATGCCAAGACAATTGCCATTCCTGACCTGAAGACATTTGTCTTGCCCCTCAAGCTCAGGGCAAATGTCACCTTCTTGATGAACTGTTTCCCAGTCTCCCCTTTCCCGGGAGTGATCCCTGCCACAGGGCTGGCCACCACTTTGTACTTACCAAGTGTGGCACAGACCCTAGGTGCCCTCCATCATACCTACTCTCCCTTTCTTGCACAGTGACAAAAGTTTCGGCTGGACCTATCGATGCCCATCTAAAGAAGACATTTCCCAGGTGCCCTTGCTGCTAGGAGTGGCCATGTGACTAGGTTCTGGCCAGTGAGAGGGGAGCTGAAGTGTTCAACTTTCAGGGAACTCCTGCCCCTTCCCCTCCCCCAGCGGGAGCATAGATGTGATGGCAGGAGCTGCAGCAACCATCTTATTTCATGAGATGGATGCTGCAGTTGAGGAGGCAGAACAGCAAACCAGCAGCACACCGTGTCCCCGCTGTGCTGGGCCACCACGATTGCTTACACTTGGACGGGGAGGTGGAAAAGAAGTGAATTTCTCTCTTGCGTAAGCCTCTGTGTTTCAGTTTTTGTTACACAGCCAGACAGCTCCCTGATAGAGTGTGTGCCCACCATCCCACCAGTCTGGGAACTCCCTGAAGGCAAGGCAGAGGCCTAAGCTTTATGCACTCAGCCCCTGGCAGAGTCTCATACAATCACAGCAAAATGAACAGTCTAGTTCACCCAAGTTTGTTTTGTTTGCTCGTTTGGGTACCTGAAATTGGAAAATAAAGGTCTGAGCTTAACAGAGGACAAACACTACCATAAGGCGGAGGGGACACCAAATAAATACATGCCCAGAGTAGGAGGCTGGGACTGCTCTAGAAAGTTCTGTGTTGACATAGATCTTGAGAGGTCACCAACACGAACAGCTGTGTGCTAGCTAGAACAGAACTGGCCACTTCAGGGACAAAGCATATGACCTTAGAACATCAGTAGGAGCTGAGGCCTGGGCTCCGGGTCGGACTGCTGGGTGCAGACCCAGGGTGGCCATTCACCAGGCAGCAGGATCGCCAGCGAGTTCCTTCACCTTTCTGAGCTGTCATGGATTCCCCCGTCTGTAGGAACGACAATCCCTAGATTGAAGGGATCAGTGACGGTAAGTGTCTGGCATAAAATAGGAACTTGGTTATTGGTAGCTCTCATTACCTATAACATACAGGTGAACCCCGTTTATAGCTGGACCTAGAGAAGCAAAATGGTTTGCCAAGGGCCACACAGCTGTGAATAGCGGAGTCAGGATCGGGACCCAGGCTGCATCCAACTCCATCTACAGTGCTCCTGCTAGGGAAGGAGCAGCCCGGCCGCGTATACGGAGTATGTGGCAATGATTCTGTAGGTAATCAGGATATTTGTGACTTACTTTGCAATGCACCAGAAGTAACAATAAGGTGGATGGAAGGATGGATAAGCAGACAGAGAGGTGATAAAGCAAGCATAATTCGGCATCGGTGGTGGAATCGCAGTGATGAGCACGTGGGTGTGCACCGTAAAATGCTCCCAGCTCTGCTGCATGTTTGACCATTTTCACAGTCCATGGAGGGAGGAGAGAGGTATAGGGAACCACCCCGCTGTTGGAGCAGGGGCAGGCCCCCAAACAGAGCCCATGTTGGAACACAGCCCTGTAAGCGTGGATGCACCTTCTCTCTTCTTCTGAAGACTGTCAGAGGGATACTTATTGACCATGTGCCTTAGGGGTTCAAAGGCCCTTGCTTCTCAGTCCTGACTATCCTCTCCCCACTTGCACCTGGAAGGTTCTCCATTGGGGGGGGGGGGGGCGGCGTGCTCGGCATGTGACAGATGCTAAGCAAACGTCAGCCCCTGCCCCACACCTTATCTGCCTGCCCAGAGAGTTCCCCCAGCAGCCTGGCCCAGCCACCCAGCGGACACTTCTGGACTTCTGGCCAACAACTTCTCCAGCTATGCTCCGGTCACCCCGCAAACATCCTAAGTCATAAATAAAGCACTAGCGAATGTCTCAATAGCTTCCCCTCCCATGGCGCCTACCCCTCTCCCCCCAGGGTTCTGTCCTGACGGCCGACCCTTGGTCCAAGAGCCCCTTTCCGGGGTGGTGCCTCCTGAGGCTGCCCCCAGCCCCCAGCAGGCCAAACGCGGACAGAGAAGCAGGCTGAAGACTGCATACAGTCCTGCTCAGTGCCTGGCCAGTGGGAGCCCCCCAAGGTGGGGCAGCCCCTCTCTGTCCTCCAGTCCCCACTTAGAGAACCAGAGAGAGGACAGGAATGGAGGAGGCCACTGCGGGCACCAAACTGTAGTGCTGGTGGTAGTGTATGGGGGAGGGGGGATGGAGGGAGGAGGGGGGAGGAAGGGGGAGGGGGAGGGGAAACAGATGGAGGAGGAGTAACAAGAACAGGAGAAAAACAGGAGGAGGAACAGCGCTTCCCAAGGGTGGGCCGGGTCCCTGCAGCCCACTGCATTTATTACATTTATGATTACTGTGACATTATTACCTGCGCTATCACCTCCTTTAATCCTGGAGAAGCCGCCGAGAGGTAGCTTCTCCATCCCCCCAGTTTCTCCATGGGCGGTAGAGGGGCAAGGAAGGCAGGAGCCTGCCGAGGCCCCAGGGATCAGTGGAGCTGCTGGGACGTGAACTCAGCCTGTCCAACCGTATGGCCCTAAACAGAATCAAGGGCAGCAGGGGCTGTGGCTTTGAGTCCTTGAAGAAGGCTCTAGAAGCCAGGGAGACCAGGCTGGAGGCCAGGCCAGGTGCGTAGTCCGTGTGATGCTCGGGAGAAGCTGTGTGGCACGTGGTGGGTGTTCACGAATCCCTGCGGAGTGGGGGCACTAACGGGGCCAGGATGCTACCCACTTCTGCAGAGCGGAGCTTCACGGGCAGCAAGAGTCCCTGTTTCACGTGGCATCGCATCTAGGTCTAGGAACGCCCTCACCAGCAGGGAGACGCCACCCACCCGTCATTACTCAAAGATTCAGATGCTGGTTTTCCCCTGAGGATGGATCCTCAGAACCCTGCCACGGGAGGAAGAGGCCGGAGTGCTCCTAAACAGCCCCCCACCCCGCCCCCAGTGTTTGCACGGATCCCGCATCAGCCCTTCACCTTGGCAGGCCCTTCAGATGCCACAGCCACTGGACGAGAGGCAGGGGTCTCCGCCCATGATGTCACAGGTAGAAGGGGCATGGGACACACGCATGACCCACAACCCACGGTCAGGCTCTTCGCACACAGCCCCGTGACCTAAATGAACAGCCACCACAGCCGGGACACAAGGCAAGACCCCCCGTTGGCCAACGTTCCAGAGCAGAATGTTGGCAGCCGCCCAGGGGCCCTGTGCCGGGGGGCGGGGGCGGGGCGTTTGCCCAGGCTGACATGTGCAGCTCTCCACACACATGTGGCTGACAATCACCCATGCATCCGTGCCAGGAATCTGGCGCACAGCCTGCCAGCAACAGGGCGCTGGTAATCCCCAGCTGCTCTCCTGACGCCACTCGGAGACGCTGTCCAAGGCAGGACGGAGAGGGTCACCATTTTCAAGGTCACATACCCCAAAGGGAGACGCTGGGCCAGGGAACGGAGATAGGCATTCGGGCCAAAGCCATCAGCTCTCAGTCATGCCGGTCAGCCGGGGAGGACCCACCCATTCATTCAGCATTTCATTGAGCAACTATTATAATGAGCCGAGCAGCACAGACCATCCAAATCATCAGCTTGTGGAAAAACATCCCGAGCTTTTCCTGGGCCTAATGTCATAGGAAGAACTTGGGCTTTTGGAGTCGCAGGGCCCTCGGCAGAAATCCTGGCTCAGCTAAGTTATCAGCTGGTGGAATCTGGACAAGTTTCTCAGCATCTCTGGGCCTCAGTCTCCTTGTGAAAGAGCAGGTCTCAGCGAGACGATGAGAATGAGTCTGTAGGCAGCAGTGGCCTGGGCTGGGTGGGTGGGTGGCCAGCGCACAGGACTAGGGCGAGTCCTCGTTGGCACATGCGACGACAGGCATCATGCCCGCGCTGCCCTGCGCTCCCAGTGGGAACGTTCACGCGGTGATCTACCCGTGCCCGTCCTTGGGGGCAGGGAAAGGGTAGCAGGAGGCCGCACGTCCCCACAGCTGCTTCTCCCAAAGCTTCCCGGAGGCTCAAGTGTCATTTCCTTCCCGGACAGCTGCTGGGTGCCCAGATCCAGCGGCAAGACTGGCGGCCCCCACAGCCAGCAGAGTGGTGACCGAAGGGGCTGACAGGAGGGGGTCTGAGCCTGACCAGTCACCTCCAGTGAGCCCTCCCTCCGAGCTGGGCAGGGGCTCTGGGGGAAATCCAGTTCCTGGGAGATGGGCCAGACCAGAGGGGTGAGGCTACAGGAATGCCCCTCAGCGTCCGCAACAGAACAAGGCCAGAGTGAGACCCAGACCTGATCAGGGTCCTGGTCAATCTGAGACCCACTTCACGTCTGAAGAGAACAGCCACCATCGAGCACATGTGTGAGCGTGTGTCCGAATGTCTGTGTGTGTGTGTGTGTGCAGGAGGGAGAGAGGCAGGCCTTGGGCAAATCCCTGTACCCCACTATGCCTCTGTTTCTTCATCTATAAAATGGGGATAACATTACCTACCTCCAAGGGTTATCACGAAATGAAAATGTGTTCATATTCATAAAGCGCTTAGAACAGTGCCTGGCACAAGACAAGTGTTATAGGTTTGCTAAATAGGTAAAAAAATAATAATAATAATAAGACGCGTGTTATTACGTGCTTAAAACAGAGCATGGCATACGGCAAACATCAATAGCTGGCATTCCTGACTGCTGCCTCAGACCCAGGGGCGCAGCAGATGCGGGGGCCCTGTACCAGGGACCCTCGGCGGGGGATGTGCTCACACGTGCAGGAAGAGGCATGTGTTCATCCACACGTGTGACTATCTGCACACGTTTCCCCAGACCCGTCTGACACGGAGCTTAATTACATCGTCGGGGCTCAGGCAGGTGGGCCACAGGGCAGAGGCTCCCTTTGCATAAGAACCAGAGGCAGCCAAAGACAAGGGGGGGCGGGGAGAAAGCGCTGTAGGATCAAGCCCAGCCTGATCCCCAGTCGTAAAGACAAAGCAGAATATGTAGGACCTAAGCGGAAGGCACCTCCCTCTTAGGCATGTTCCCCACATCATTACACTTTGAAAGTTAAGTTCTCCTCAAATAAGACACCTGGTCTTGGCAGTAACCTCAGAGGTCCCTTCTACAGCTTTCCTGAACAATCTCCACACATTCCCCACTTGAATACTTCTAGTCATGGGGAACTCACTACTTTGTGAACTGGCCTGCTCCATTGTCAGAAAATCCAGCTTGTGGGCAAAAGGCCTCTTTATGTAACGAGTCAAACTGCACTTCCTGGGACCTGCCCTGCAGGTATCCGGTCATAGGGGTGCGCTTTGGAGGAACTCAGACTAAGTCCTTTCCTCCTTCTATGTGATGACCCTCCAACTATTCAGCACAGTGACTGTAGCTCTTTTCTTTTTCCAGGTAATCTCTACACTCAAGGTGGGGCTCGAACTCATGACCCCAAGATCAAGAGCCACATGCTCTACTGAGCCGGCCAGGCGTCTCTGCAGCTCTTCTCTTTCTGTCCCTCCTGTCCAGACAACCCCACAGCACCCTCCCATCCCCTGCCCTGACTCACTCCAAGCGCCCCCCACAGCATGCGGGTACCCCCCACCCCACACCGGGGCCCTGTCTTGTGCACCCACATCCTCATTCACGACTGAGTCCTGGAGAGGGCCCCTCTGCAGAGAGAACCTATTGTAGGCTGAGCTGTGTTCTCCAAAAAGGCATGTCGAAACCCTAATGAACTGTGAAAGGGATCTTATTTGTAAATAAGGTCTTTGCAGATTTGATGGGAGTTAAGAGGAGGAAATCCTGGATTAGGGGGGGGCCCTAAACCCACAAGCTGGTGTCTCTGTAAGAGAAAGAGATGGCTTTGTGAACACAGAGATGCTCGGGGGGAGACAGCCTTAGGGAGCTGGAGGCAGAGACTGCAGCGGGGAACCTGCCAGCCGCGGAAGGCTGGCGGCCACCGCAGACCAGGGAGAAGCTGGGAGAGGATTCTCGATTCTCCCTCAGGGCCTCCAGAAGGAACCAGCCCTGCCTGAGGACTCCTGGCCTCTGGAACCATGAGGGAAGGAGTGTCTGCTGTGTGAGCCCCGGGTCTGTGGTCATTTGTTAGGACAGCCACAAGACCCGTCCAGGGACTGAGCAAGGATGGCCCAATGGCCGGTGTCCCCTCCATCCTGTGGCCAGAGTCTGCATCCGCTATTCTGTCTCATCCACCAGGTCACGCGGCTGTTCACCCGGAGCTTCGTTGGTCAGCAAGTACGTGCAGATCTTCCCACGCCCCACAGGCAGCGCTGCCCCGTGTTCCCAGAGCACCTGCGGCGGGGGCCCCCTGCCCCACGCACTGTCAGCACCTCATCAGATGCTGGGGTTTGCAGGGTAGGCCTGGACCCCGTATTTTCACAGGCTGCCCAGACAACTGAATCAGCCGCCTGCCCTCAGCCAATGTGGGGAGCCACTGAGCGGGGTTCTGGCCAAGGTTCCTTTCAGTGGCGACCCCATGATCCTGGCCCAGAACTCCAGGAGAAGACCCCACTTGGGGTGGGACCACTCCAGACCTGGGCACAGATGTGCCTCCCGAGGCTCCCAGAGCTTGGGACAGGAGCCACCCAAACAGGCCCTCAGCTGCACTGGACGCCTGGGGCAGGATCTGCTCTTCTGCACATAAACGGGCCCCACCCCCACCCCCACTTTCTGTTCCCCTGAATGTACAGCAACAAAAAGCTTAGTTTTGTGCCAAAGGTGGGGCCTGAAGTTTCCCAGAGTCCGGTTTCCTGCCAGGCCTAGGTACAATCTGTAGGACTGCTCGCCCCCGACTGTGTGTGTGTGCGTGCCCGCGTCCACACGTCCCACCTCAGGGCGGGGTGGGGAGCTTCGCAGACATTCCTGCTGGCTGTCAGGAAGATAGTAAGATGGAAAGGACAGCTGTGCACACATGTGCACACACACACTCCCCCCACACACACACACACGCCCCGCAGGGGAAGTCCTTTTCCTTCCTTTCCTTTCACCTCGAAGGATCCCGGGCCTCATGAAACAAGACTGAACTCCAGAAATGTGAGCGAAGCGCCATGCTGGGCATTGCGGAAATCTCCAGCAGGCCTCCTAGGTGTGGTATCTGTCGCTTCTCCTGTCCCCACGCCCACCCCCGTTTCCTCCTCTGGGCTCCTCGAACCCTGGGGCTGCCTGCTCCGACCCCCACCTTTGCACTTGGGTGTGAATCATTTCCTCCGCGCACACAGACACACACGCCCCGCGGGAGCACAGACCAGGGAGAGGCTCCTTGGGCGGCCCCCAGGAAGGGGCCTCTCTTCCCGCCTCCCGAGGGCCCGAGCAGCGGGGTGCTCGCCCTTCACGGCGTTTCTCTGGCACCCAGAAGACCCCTTCCTGTGCACAGGCTCTAGCCCTCAGCCCACCCCCCCAAAACTTCCTGTGGACCAGCTCCCACCTGCCCACACCCTCCAGAAGTTTCTCTGCAACCCCGTAAGCTGCTTCTGCTCTGTCGACACCCTCCGGGAAAAACGTTTCACCACCAGGAGACCGCGGGTCTCTGGCAGCCACACCTTCTCCAGCGCGGCCTGAGCCCCAGACCAAGTGAGGCAGGGCTGCTGGCGCTCCCAGTCCTCCCCGGCCTAGCAGGTCTGCCCCTGAGCCCCAGAGCCACAGCTGCCCCTTCCGTGAGTGTGTGGTGAAACATCCGTAACACAGAACAATATTCAGGTGTGCGTTTCTGCAGCAGTACGTTCATCCACACCGCTGTGCAACTCTCCACATGACCCATCTCTAGAACTTTCCGTCTTATCAAGCTGAAACTCTGTACCCCTCAGACACTAACTTCCCATTCCCCTCAGCCCAGCTCACCGGCCACTGCCTTCAACGAACGTGCCCACATATCTGCACGGGCCCCTGCTATCAACTCTTTGGGGAAACCCTGCTAGAAGTGGATGTGCTGGAGCATGTGAGAATTCTAAGTTTAATTTTTTGAGGACCTTCCATGGTGCTTTCCATAGCTGCCAGCAGCCGAGCACGAGGGCTCCGATTTCTCCACATCCTGGCCAACATGTGTTACTCTCTGTTTTTTGGGTAACAGCCATCCTCATGAGTATATTTGCAAAGCCTCTAATGATTAGTGACACTGAGCATCTTTTCCTGGGCTTGCTGGCATCTGTGTGTCTTCTCTGGAGAAAGGGCTATTCCAGTCCTTTGTCAGGTTTTTTTTTTTTAATTGGGCTGTTTGGGTTTTTGTTGTTAGATTGTAGGAGTTCTTTATATATTCTAAATATTAATCCCTTATGGATATGTGATTTGCAAATATTTCCCCCCCCATCCCGTGGATTGCCTTTGCCTTCTGTTGAGGTGTCCTTTGAGGCAAAAGTTTTTAATTTTGATGAAATACAACTTATCTGTTTTTTTTTTCTTTTGTTGCCTGTGCTTTTGGTGTCCTAGCCACGAAATTGTTGCCAAACCCAATGTCACAAAGCTTTCCCCTGTGTTTCCTTCTAAAGTAGCTGCCTCTTTATTTGCTGCTCTATATTCCTCAGTCTTGTTTTACGCTTTTAGCTAACCAGCTTTTACCTGTTAATGATTCTTTTTATTACATTTTGCTGTTCAAATTACTCTTGTGGTGTGGTTTCTGTTTCCTGCCTGGGACCTGACTGATACATCAAAGTAAGCAGAAAGAAGGAAGTCATGAAGATAAGGATAGAAATAAAGGAAATGAAAAACAGAAAAAAAAAAATAAAGCCAAAAGTTTGTTCTTTAAAAAGATCTACACACCATTAAAATCATAGCTAGACTAATGAGAGAAAGAAAGAGAGATGGAAAACATAAATTACCAGTATTAGGAATGAAGGGTTATCCCTAAGATCCTATAGGCATTAAAATGATAATAAAGGAAAACTATGAACAACTTTATATGAATAAGTTCAAAAACTTAGATGAAATGGACAGATTCCTTCAAAATACAACTTAGCAAAATTGACACAAGAGGAAGTAAAAACCTTGACTAGCTCTCTCTCCACATCAAATAAATTTAATATATTCAATTAAATATTAAATTCATTTAAATCTTTAATCCAAGTCTTTAATTTGTCATTAAAAAAAAAAAACAACTTTCCAAGAAGAAAACTCTAGGGACAGATGGCTTCCTTGCTGACTTCTATCAAACACTTAAGAAAGAAGTAACACGAATTTTATGCAAACTTTTATGAAAAATGGAGAGGAGGATACACTTCTGAATTCAGTTCATGAGGTCGAAAAAACACTGACAAAGGCATTACCAAAACAAAGTAACTAACCAAAAAAAACCACCACACCAATAATATCCTTCATGGATCTATATAAAAAATCCCTTACAAAAAACCAGGCAAATCAAATCCAGCAATGTATGAAAAGGATTACATATCATAACCAAGTGGGGCTTTTTCCAGGAATGCAAGCTTGGTTTAATATTCAAAAATCAATCATTGTAACTCACGCTACTAGTAGAACAGAGGAGAAAATAATGATCATTTCAGTAGGTACAAAAAGAGTATTTATCGAAGTCAACATCCATTCATGTTAAAAACTGCAGCAAATTAGGGAGAGAACAGAATCTCCTCAGTCTGACGAAGAGCATATTCGGAAAATCGATAGTTAACATCCTAAGTTCCAGCACAAGACGAAGATGCCTACTCATTTCTATTCAATATGGTCCTGGCAGTTCTAGCTAGTGTAATAAGGCAAGAAAAAACAATTAAAGGAATCAAGATCAGGAAGAAAGAAGTAAAACAAGTACTAGGATAAAAAAGGACTTTGACAAGGTCACAGGATATAAAATTTATATGCAAAAATCAAGGGCATTTTATATACCAGCAACAAACAACTGGAAATGAAATTTAAAATATATGCTCAATTTATAACAGCACCAAAAAATAAAATAGTTAGAAATAAATTTAACGGGTGCCTGGGTGGCTCAGTGGGTTAAGCAACTGCCTTCGGCTCAGGTCATGATCCTGGAGTCCCGGGATCGAGTCCCACATCGGGCTCCCTGCTCAGCGGGGAGTCTGCTTCTCCCTCTGACCTTCCTCCTTCTCATGCTCTCTGTCTCTCATTCTCTCTCTCAAATAAATAAATAAAATCTTTAAAAAAAAAAAAGAAAGAAAGAAATTTAACAACTGACATGAAGATCTTTTCACTGACAACTGATTGAAGAAAAAGGTCTTTAAAAATGGAGACCTACCATGTTTATAAGATTAGAAGAGTCGATGTCATTAAAATGTCAATTCTCCCTAAATTGACCTATAGATTCAATGCAATCTCAAAATTCACCCAGCATTTTTATAGACGTTGACTCTCTACTTCTAAAATTTATAAGGAAATTATAAAAGTGTTCTTGAAAAGACCAAGAACATCTAGGGGCACCTGGCAGACTCAGTCGGTAGAACGTACAACTCTTGATCTCTGGGTCGTGAGTTCAAGCCCCATGTTGGGTGTAGAGATTACTTAAAAATAAAATCCTAAAAAATTTTAAAAAGAACATCTAAAGCAGTGGTTTGGATATATTGGGAGAGCTTATTTCAAGGCTTATTATGAAGCCACATTAATCAAGACAGGGTGGTCTTGGCCAAAGAATAGACAAAATATGAATACAACATGATAGACTCTGGAAATAGAACCACATATACAAAATCAATTGATTTTTTTTTTGAAGATTTTATTTATTTATTTGACAGAGAGAGAGAGAGAGCACAAGAAGGGGGAGTGGTAGGCAGAGGGAGAGGGAGAAGCAGGCCTCCCGCTGAGCAGGGAGCCTGATGTGGGGCTCGATCCCAGGACTTTGGGACCATGACCTGAGTCAAAGTCAGATGCTTAACTAACTGAGCCACCCAGGTGCCCCATCAAAGTAAATTGATTTTCAACAAAGGTGCCAAGGTACTCCAATGTCTTTTCAACAAATGGTGTTAGAACAACCGGGTATACATACTGAAAAAACAAACCAGCAAGCAAAATCCAACATGATGAACCTTAACCCTCTACCTCATACCATACACAAAAGATGATTTCTAAACCTAACATTAAAGCTATAACCATAAAGCTTCTGGAAGAAAACACTGAAAATATCTTTGCCACTTGGGAGCAGGCAAAGCCTTCTTATAAAGAACACAGAAAGCAGTAACCACAAAGAAAGGAATTTGTTACGTTAGATTTCATCAAAATTAAAATTACAAACTTTTGCTCGTCAAAAGATATCATTAAGAAATGAATATGTAAGCCACAGAGCAGGAAAAAACATATTTGCAATACACATATCTGACAAAAGACCAGTATCCAGAAAGAATAAAAGTCAAGCAACCCACTTTTATTTTTATTTTTTTAAAAGATTTTATGGGGGCGCCTGGGTGGCTCAGTTGGTTAAGCGACTGCCTTCGGCTCAAGTCATGATCCTGGAGTCCCTGGATCGAGTCCCTGGATCGAGTCCCGCATCGGGCTCCCTGCTCGGCGGGGAGTCTGCTTCGTCCTCTGACCCTATCCCCTCTCATGTGTTCTCTCTCTCTCATTCTCTCTCTCTCAAATAAATAAATAAAATCTTTAAAAAAAAAAAGATTTTATGTATTTAGGGGCACCTGGGTGGCTCAGTTGTTAAGCATCTGCCTTTGGCTCAGGTCACGATCCCAGGGTCCTGGGATCGAGCCCCGCACTGGGCTCCCTGCTCCGCGGGAAGCCTGCTTCTCCCTCTCCCACTCCCCCTGCTTGTGTTCCCTCTCTCGCTGTGTCTCTCTGTCAAATAAATAAATAAATAAAAATCTTTAAAAAAAAAGATTTTATGTATTTAATTGCGAGAGAGAGGGGAGAGGGGAGAAAGAGAGAGCAGCAGAGGGAGAGGGAGAAGCAGGCTCCCCAGTGAGCAAAAAGCCCAATGTGGGGCTCGATCCCAGGACCCTGGGCTCATGACCTGAGCTGAAAGCAGATGCTTCACTGACTGAGCCACCCAGGCCATCCCCAAGCAACCCACTTTTAAAATGGGCAATAGATTTGAAAAGACCCTTCGCAAAGGAAAAATAGATGAGTCCGCAGTAAGCACATGAAAATGTGCTCAACAGCATTAGTCATCAGGAAAATGCAAATTAAAACCCTAATGAGATACCACTACACACCCAGCAGAAGGATGGAATTGTAAAGAAGGACAGCACCAAATGTTGGCGAGGACGTGGAGCAACGGGAACTCTCCTATATGGCTGGTGGGCGTGTAAAATGGTACAGCCACTTTAGGAAAAGATCTGGCAGTTTCCTGTAAAACTAAACTCATACCTACCTACCCTCTGGTCCAATAATTCTACTTGGTGTTTACACAAGACAAATGGAAGCATACGCACACACAAACACACAGAAGTTGTATAAGAAAGCTCATAGCAGGAGTACTCAGCTGGCTCAGTGCACGGAGCATGCGATTCCTAATCTTGGGGTCGTGAGTTTGAGCCCCACGTTGGGGGTTGAGATGACTTAAAATAAAACAATCTTAAAAAAAAAAAAAAAAAGCAAGCAAGCAAGCAAGCTCATAGCAGCTTTATTCATAAGAGTCTCACCCTGGAAACATGCAATGAACACCACTCAGCAATCATGGGACTACTAGTGATGGCAGAAACATAGATAGATCTAAAAAAAACACAAACTGGCAAAATTAATCAATAGTGGAAAAGAACAGAATTTTGGCAGCCCCCAGGCAGGTGGAGGCAGAGACTGACTGGCAAGGAGCATGGATGGTGATGCTCTGTATCCTGATAGGAGTTCAGATGCACAGTGTAAGTCTACGCCCAAACTCAGAGTGCTACACTTAAGATCTGGGAGTTTCGTGGCACATAAATTTTACCAAAAGAAAGAAAAAGAACCATAAACAAATACTGGACTCTAGCTAGTGAGATGCAAGCTGAAATATTTGTAGGGTAATGTGTATGGATATCAGCAACTTATTCTGAAATGGATCCCTCCAAGTCCCATGGATTGTTGGCAGATGGAGGGAGGGACGTGGGTTGAAGCCAACAGAGCATAACGTACGTTGCAGAGTCTCGGTGGTGGACGTGGGGAGGGGGGGTTGGTGCTAGAATTCTTTCATCTTTCCTGTGTGTTTGAAATGTTTCATAGTAAAAAGTTGGAAAAATTTTAAAGAGACTGAGACATATCAACCACAAATAGGAAGAAGAAGGATGTAGCCGGAGCCCCCTCCCCCAAAGCAGGAAGCCCCCCGGTTTCGGGGGAGTCCTTGCTCCCGCGCCGGTGCCTTCCCATCCTCGCCATGATTCCCGCTCTCTCCACCCGCCACTTCCCACCAGTAGCGAGCAGCCCCGGGAAGTGGAGATAACACCGGGCAGGCAGCCTGTTCCCGCAAATTCGGTGAGCCGGAGATGGGCAGGGGCTGTCTCTCGAGGGCCTGCACTGCCACCTGCTGGGGGAAAGGCTTTCTGCAATCCGTCTCCCTTCGGGTTTGCGGCCTCCTCCCTCCCCAGGCCTCACCCTGCCCCTCACTGAAGTAAGGGGGGGCACCCAGGCCTGGGTGATGCATGTTTCCAGAACCCAGGCCCCTCTGTCCACTCCTCCCCAGAGAGGTGCGAGCTGGGGTGGCGGGCCCTGCAGGGCGTTCCCTAGAGTACCCCCCCAACCCTTAAACACACAGCACAGAGGCACAGCCCAAGCCCCCAGCCCACCGTCACCCCCAGCCCCATCCCTCTCCCTTGGACTTGGCGCCATCGGGACCAGGACACGCTGAAGATGCTGGAGCTTGGAAACATGCTGACATCCACCATCCCAAAGCTTATTATCAGATAACATCCTGTGACATCTCACCCAGCCCCACGGTCCAGAGCCCTGCATCCTTGAGTCGAAATGCCACCTGGAGAGGCCCCCTGGCCCCTGGTGGGCGGGCCGGGCAGGTTGGGGGGGGCCGCCTGTGTGCACACCAGGGGCAGCAGGGCTAGAGAGGGGTGCAAGTCCGAAGCGAAGCCCAGAAAGGTGAGGTCTCGGGCCTGGGCGAGGCTTCTGTGCTCACCCATCACACCACACCAGGTGGCTGGTGGATGGTCGAGGAGCGCACTAAGTAGCAAGCAGGGCTTGACCGAAACATGCCCTGTGTGGGCCGGGGATGCCCAGGCACCCACTGTCCGCCATCCTGTGAAGGCAGCTCTTGAGTCTTCGTCGCCCCCCCAGCCCTTGCCAGCTGAGTAGAAACGCGGGTGCTGGAGAGGCTGCAGCTCCGTCCGCGCCAGCAGGAGGCGCACTAGCCCCTGGCGGGAATGTGGCATCACACCGGAGCTAACTGCCTGGAGACGCGGGACCTTGCGTGACATGAAGGAGCGAGCCGCCTGTCCCATGCTGCAGTTCCTCTCGAGGCTGCCCGCTCAGGATCACTGTCCCAGGACTCAGGCGGCCTCAGCCTCACCCCACGGTTGGCCAAGCCACAACCGGCATACTCCTAAGAGCCAGCACCCTCCTAGTGGGGACGGCGCAAGCCTCCCTCCAGGGCAGGGCTGGGCGGCAGGTCAGTGCATCTGCGACCTCGGCAACCACCCGGGGTGCCCCCAGCAATCGGAGGCCCTCCCTCTCCCACTGCAAAGAACAACTGCAGCATCCCCCTTCCCTCCAGGCCTCCCTGCTTCCCCTCCCAGCCCGCCGCAGGTGACTCAGCAGCCGCTGGGCATTCAGGGCCCATGGCTCCCTCCACAGGGCACCCAGCAGGTCTCCCCAGCACAATCTGACCCGGATCCACCCCTCGCCTTGATGATCCAACCTCAGGGCCTTTGCATTTTCTGTTCTCTTTGCCCGAAAGCTCTTCCTTTGGACGCTGGCCTGGTCAGGTCCTTCCGGTTATGCAAGTTTCAGCTCAGTGTCACCTCCTCAGGGAGGGCATCCACTAATTCCCCAACACACACACACACACACACACACACACACAGGGACATGCGCAGCAGGTAATGATCACATCACCTGTTCTGGGCTCCTTCACAGCCTTCGTCTAGAATCATCTATCAATGTGCTTATTGGCTAGCTGCTTGACATCTAGTTCAGGTGGAGACCCACAGGAACAAGGGCTGTATCCTCCTCGCTCCTATAGGCCGAGAACCTAGGTGAGCACCTGCACATTGCAAGACCTCAAGAAATATGCAAAAAGTGAACTGGAACGGCCTGAGCCTAATGGTGCTGCAAACAGGACCCCCGCTAATGAACGACAGGAGGTGAACTCCAAGCAGAAGACACCCCACAGATTGTTGGCCCTCTGGTGGGAGGGGGTAGGAGAGTGGCAGCAGAGCCCCACGGCCCCGCCATACTCATCTGCTCCCACAGATCCACCCAGCCCCAAAGCATGTAGTTTTTATAGCAAAGTTTCAGGGCTGGTGCCTCTTCACTAATTTCCTAGGGGTGTGTTGCTTTGTTTACTCAGCTTTGCTCAAGTCAGAGTTTCCTCATTAGTTTAAAGAAAAGGGGAAAAAAAGAAAAAAAAGGAAGGAGGATCTGAAGGTCTAAAGGCAGAAGTGCTCTCCACCACGAGCTGAAATCCACGTTGCTATCTGTCTAGAGTTCAAGCTGTGGCCAAGACATTTCTCCAAGCTCAGGCCACTTGTTAGGAGGAAATCTCCCCCGTTTCTCGGTCAGGTCCCACCCTACCCTTTGCCCGGTCACATGCCCAGCCCAAAAGGAGCTGAATCCACAGCCGACCCCGTCAGCAGAATCTGTGTGTGGCTGCTGAAGGCGTGCTGAGTGCTGAGGGCCTCTGGGCAAAGGGGTTTGAGCGGCAGCCTCAGGACAGAAGTTTCTGTCACACAAGAGGGATGACCAACTCTGAGCAGGAGGCAGAAGAAGCCACGTGGGAGGGCGTGGGTGGAGAGGCTTCCTGAGAAGGAGCATGGAGACAGACCAGTGGACACTGAGCCCCACACCCTGCCACAAAGACAGCTAATGTCTCACACAGACTGGGCAGGGAGACCACAGAGAAGTAGAGGTACCTCCACACGGTGGAACCCAGAACAGCCCAGGCTGGCCTCCACTGTCAGCCCAGAAGGGCCCGGGGGGCGGGCATAGCACACATCCAGCTATGGTCCAGGCCAGAGCTGAGGCTCTGTGGCCAGCCTGGGGCAGGGAAGGATTCAAGGCCTGGCCCAGCCCAGGATTTCCCCACTCCCTGCCACCCAGAGGAGCCAGCCTGGGTGTGAGGAAAGAAAAAGAGCGAATCAGGAACCTTACCTCACCCCATATCCAGAAATTAACTCAAAATGGATCAAAGGTCTCAACGCCAGAGCCGAAACTATACAACTCTTAGGAAAAATCACAGGGGAAAAGCTTTGTGACAATGGGTATGACAGCATATAAACACAGGCAACAGAAGAATGAACAGTAAAATGGGATTTTGTCAAACGTAAAAACTTCTATGCATCAGAGAACACCATCACTAGCGTGAGAAGGTAATTGACAGAATGCGAGAAAATACTTGCAAATCACGTAGCAGATAAGGGATTAATATGCAGGATATATAAAGAACTCCTACAACCAACAACAACAAAAAAACCCAAAACAACCCACTTAAAAACTTAGCAAAGGACTCAAAGAAACATTTCTCCAAAGACACACAGATGCCAACAAGCCCGGGAGAAGACGCTCACCGTCTCTAAGCATTTAGAGAAATGTACATCAAAACCACAGGGAGACACCACTTCGCACTCACTAGTTTGGCCATTATCCAAAGAAACAAATAAGTAAAAAAAATAGCAACGTCAGTGAGGGGCGGGGGAAATTGGAACCCTTGTGCCCTGCTGGTGGGAATGTGAAATGATGCAGCCACTGGGCAAGCAAGGACGGGAGCTTCCCAACAAAATTAAACATAGAGTTCCCACCCGATCCAGCAACTCTGCTTCTGCGTATGTACCCAGTATGTCTGAAAGCAGGGACTCGAGCAGATATCTGCACACCCATGTTCATAGCAGTAGTTGTCACAGAAGCCTAAAGGTGGAAACAATGTACATGTCTCTCCAAAGATCAAAGAAGAAACAATGTGGTCTATCCATAGAATGGAACAGTCACTCTGTCTTAAACTAGGAAGGGAACTGACACCTGCTACAACATGGATGGACCGGGAAGAGATTATACGAAGTGAAATAAGCCAGGCACAGACAGATGAATAGTGCATGATTCTACGTCTATGAGGAATAGTCAAACTCACAGACACAGGCAAGTTGGATGGTGGCTGCCAAGGGCAGAGGGGAGGGAGAAAGGAAAGCTGATGTTCTGTAGGGACAGAGTTTCATTCTGGAAGGTAAAGAAGTTCTGCAGATAGATGGACGGTGGCCCAATTCTGTGAACGTACTTATTAAATGCCACCGAACTATATACCCTGAAATTGTTAAAACGGCAATTTGTATGTTATGTGTATTTTACCACGATGTTTAAAAAGAGTTCAGAGTCCGGCACAGAGCTCCGGGCATCCCTGGACCCTGCAGTCAGGACCGGGGAGCTCTGGGCAGGAAGCAGGTCAGTCTCCTGGCTGGCTCTTGGAATCCCAACAAGGTTGAGTTCTCCACACCCCACCAGGCATACGTGACCCAGTGGAAAAGGCTAGTGGCCACACCAAAAGGTCCAGAGTGGGACAACGAGGAATCTGAGACATCCAGGATACATCAGGACTGGAGTGGGCTAAATGGTGATCCCCAAAAAAATGCATGCTCACCTGGAACCTTGAACATGATCCTATTTGGAAATAGGGTATTGTGAGTGTAATTAAGGTAAGGATCTGGAGATTCATCATCCTGGATTATCGGGGGGGTGGGGGGGAAGTCAAGTCCAGTGATGAGTGTCCTCATAAGAGAGAAGCAGCAGAGCTTGGGGACACAGAAGGCTCTGTGACAACAGGCAGAGACTGGGTGATGCTCCTACAGGTCAAGGACCACCGGGGATCACAAGCAGCCCCCAGAAGCCAGGAGAGGGGTACAGAGCCTTAAGAAGGCCTTCGGAAGGAACCAGCCCTGCCAACACCTTGAATTTGTACTTCCAGCCCCCGGAACTCTGAGAGAGTCTGTTGGTGTTGCTTTAAGCCGCTCAGTCTGTGGCACTTGGTTTCAGCACCCCTAAGAGACTGCTCCAGGGACCAAGTCCCTCGCCAGTCAGAGCCAGAAGAGGAAGGGGGCTGGGAAGGCTACTGGCTACTCCTCTGGTCTTGGAGATGAGGGCCAAAGCCAGAGAGGACAAAGCAGGGCCAGGCAGCTTGTGACCCGCAGTGTCTGTCCAGGACCAGGGTGAGAAATGCCCGGGGGACTCAGAGACAAGCAGGGACAGGTGATGGGTGTCCAGCTCCCTGCCCTCCTCCTGACAGTGGACACCCTGGGAAGAGCAGACCACCAGCTCTTCCCCCATGCCCCCACCTCCTGGCTGTGTGCTCTGTGCCTCACTGTGTTGGGCAGACACCCAGCCACGGACAGACGTCCAGTGACGGAGCAGCCGGCCCTCCCAGGACCCCACATTGACATCCATGACAGAGCAGAGAGCCTTCCACATTCCCTGCATGCAACTCACCCGCGAGGCCTGTTCCCACCCTCCCCGAGGCCCAGCTGAGCTAAGTAACAGCTCCCCAGTGGAAAGTTCCCTTCTTGGAGATTCTCTCCCTGCTGAAATACAAGCACTTGGAACAAGATAAAACTGCTTAATTTGTAAAAGCCACAAAGCCAGTCCAGAACAAGGAAAAAAACCCGACCCTTGGCTGGAAGGAGCGGCCTTCTGTGTCTCAGCGGCCAGTCACTGCTCCGTGACTCATCCCTGCCCTGCTGACAAGCCCTCCGGCATCTTCCCGGGGCGGTGGGGGGAGAGGGGGAGCCTCCGAGAGGGCTGGGGCTACCCCACCGCCCAGGAGGACCCCAGGCCCCAGAATCACAAACCAGGCAGGAGCCCAGTGCTGCCGAGAGAAGGAGCGAGCAGATGGCAGGGTCCTGCATCTGCCTGCACCTGCCCCAAGCCCCTTTCCCCTCCCCATCAGCTCCTCCTGGACAGCGCCAGGCAGTGGCCGAGAGCCGGCCGGACGCACCTCAAACGCCAGCCCCGTGGGGCACGGGCAGTGGCAGTTCTGTCTGGAAGTGGTCGGGTGGGGCGCTGGGCCGGGCAGGACACCCTGGCCCCCAGCCCCACCTCTGCCCGGTATGCGGGTGGGGACTGAGGTAGTTGTCACAATTGCCTTACCGCAAGACAAGCGGAGAAGGAAGGAGCCTTCGGGAGCCCCACAGAGCAGGCTCAGAGGCCCACCAGCAGTGGGGTGCTGCCTTGGGCCACGCCAGTCCAACCCCTTCACATTACAGGCTAGGAAACTGAGGTCCCAGGCCACAGAGGGACAGGATGGCACTCATTTCCCTGGGGGGTGGAAGGGGGGGTGACACTGCTTAGGAGCTGAGTTATAATCAAAGACCAAGGTCAAGATCTGAGCAGGTCTGAGGAACACGTAGGGAAAGGGCTTGAGGATTTCCATTGTCATTCATGTCTGTAACCAGTTTCTAACGAAGCTTTGAAAGAAAGAAGTAATTTTTAGTGACAACACATCCCTATGAGAATTTCATCAATAGTACCAATTTTTCCTCAGGCACATCCTGAGAGAAAGTCCCTTTTTTATCCCTCGCAGGCAGTCCCAGCCGAGGGCGGTGGCACCTAGCGTAGCCGTAAAGGTGCAGAGCTGACCGTTTTCAAAGGCAGTTTGGTTCAGTTCATGAACAGCTGCTGGGGTCTGGCCAGCCCAGAAGGTTCCAAGAGTGTTGTCACTTCCCAAGGGTCTCCTCCCCACTTTGTGTCCTGGCTCTCTGCTCCCCCGGTCACCCATCTGGGCCGTGGTTTGGTCATCTGTGACATGAAGGCTGGACCCACGGCCCCCGAGGCTCTGCAAGCCAGGCTGGTGAAGTGACTGTCCTCCCAAGCCCCGCAGGGACCCTGTCAACACCCCGTGCCAGGCGAGCGCAGGGAACTCTGGCTCCACACCCCTCTACCCCAGCTTGCCCATGTGACTGAGCTCACAGCTTGGTTCTGCGGGTCTGCATGGCTGCCCCTCATCCTGTGGCGGTCCCGGTGGTACACACGTGCACACACACACACACACACACACGGCCGGTCAGCAGCTCTCCTCCTGGGCGCTGCCCCATCAGCCCTGACATCCCATCAGGATCTGATCAGCCCCTGGAGCAGCAGATAAGGAGAAGCCTCAGGACGGGCCACCCTTTCCTCTGGCCTCTTTGGGAGCCCCCCAACACGCAGTGGCAAGCAACAGACGAGGGGCTATGGCACCTGTGGGGTGACATTCTGAGGCTTACCAGGACCCAGGGTCAGCGTGGAGTAGCTGAAGCCCGAGGATGCCCCAGAGCTGCCTGGTGGACCCAGGACGCCTGAGGGGCACACGGTAGGCAGCAGGCGCTGTAATGAAGGGGACTTACTCATGATGTCAGACACTGACCGAGTCACAGCGTGCCACGCCTGGCTGAGGGGCGGGGAGCCTGACCCGGGACAGGGGGCCATCTAACAGGGATGACTCAAGCCAGAGCTGCCTCCTTTCTCTGCAGGGTCAGCGCTTGCACCACCCTGATGGCTCCGTGCCCGCTCTGTGGGGGTCGGCAGTGAGAACGGCCCATCTATGAAATGCTGGACCCCAGGGAGAGCAGGGATGGGTCCAGACCCGCGAGGCCCCTCTGGCCCAAGGACCAGCATCTGCCCTCCCTCCGTGCCCTGATGTGACATCGAGATGCTCTAAACAGTGATTCTGCTCCAGAATCTGAGCAGAGCCCACGTCTGCTAATCTCCCTGGCCTAGAGCGTCCCGCGGTGACCCTGGAAGATTGTCACTCCCCCTCCCTGCTGCAGGGTTCCCAGGTGAGTGAGGACCTGAGTGACACCCCCGCCCTGACCCCGAGGGGGATTCACCTTGGTTAATGCCCCAACCTTCTAGGACCAGCTCTGTCTGCCGTGCGTGGGCACACACACGTTTGCACGTCTCCTCTGAGCACTGGGAGCTCCACCCCTGCAATGAACTCCTGGGAAGGCACCAAAATGCTATTTCAGGGAGGAGACCGGGGCAGCCTTGAAGACGGACTTTGGCTGGCGGCAAAAACACAAACCACACGGTGGACAAACCAACCAACTAGCGGCCCAGATGCCGCCACCCCAGAGCCGGGAGCCGGCCGCCGGTCCCCCCACCCTTTCCCAGAGCGCGGCCCCAACGGTCTCAGCACTCCCAGCGCCTCGAATGCACTGGGGACCGAGTGAGAATAGCGAGGGGAAGGAGAGCAGAGTTTCAATACAAGCCAGACTTCGTGAAGCTTAGCTCTGGGAACACTGTGTCCCACGACCTCAGAACAGTCGAAAGGAAAAGAAGTATGTCCACAAAAATGAATAAAAGTGACCCCGGATGCTTATTTCCCGAAGCACAGACGCAGCTCTGAGTTAAGGGAGGGGGCAGCGAGTGGCCTACCTGTGATCCGGTCTCTCTCCATTACTACGGATATATTTAGCAGCAGGCGGGAGTCCCGGCGGCGTCCCCCTTTCCAGAGGCGTCCTCCCCTTCTCACCCCCGACGCCCTCCCTCTTTCTGCCTCCTCCTCTTCCAAAAACACTCTTTGTCTGGTCTAATTTCTTCAATCTGTTGCAATCACGAATGCATCCAAATTACCACATTTCCATGTGCTGATCATATGTTTGTGCCCCAAACTGAAGTAGCATTGTCTCTTTGAATCGGGGAGGAGAAGGGACCGAGGCAGAGCCGAGAAGGCGAGGACGGCGGGGCGGGGGCCGGACGTGGGCCGCGAGCCTCCCGAGCCTCCCGCAGCCCCAGGGTCCCGGCCGGACCGCCGTCTGGGCTTTGTGCGCGCAAGGCTCCAGAGGGGCAGCGTGTGGCTTCCGGCGGCCTGCTCTCCACCCCCTCTAGCCCCTCCGCCAGGCCTGCAGCTCCTTTTGAATATCCACTTGGAGAAGCTTAACTTAGCCTCTTGGAAACCAGCTCACAGTCAAATTCCTGGCGACTTCCAACGTCTTTCATTTTCCCCGGCCCGCGACGCGATGCTACGCTTCCTCCGGCTGGAGCGTTTCAAAAGCCTAGTTCCTGCGTGCCTGCCTCGCCTTCCCTGCGCCGCGGGGGCCCTGCAGCCCACCCCGACCCCCAGCTTCGCCCCAAGGAGGCAGGCGGCCACGGAGGGCTCCGGAGCACCTGCCCCGACGAGCCCGGCGGAGCTGCCCCGTGGCTGCCCGGTGTCCTGTCAGCGCCGGCGGTGACACAGTCCACTGGCCGTCCCACCCAGGCCAGTGGGGGGTGAGGGGGCGGCGCGAGGGAGACTTCCTGGAAGGTCCCACTTGCTCATGAGTCAGTGCGTCCCCAGCTGTCCCCGGGGAGGGAGCCTGGCTCCTCAGCATGGTTCCCCACACTCAGCACTTCTCTGGGAGGGGCCCCCCAAGGCCTGGCTAGGGGCTCAGCTGTTTCCCGCTCTTCCCCTGGGGTCCCCCGGGGGGCTGCTCACCTGGCAAACTCAGGGGGGAACCCACCAGCACCTGGTCAGAGTCAGGGGGTTGCCCATGCACATCTGGATGGTGCCGGCAAAGTTCCCATCCCCTCCTGCCTGGGACAGGACCCCAAATGCAGTCTCCTATGTAGCAAGGCTGTCTCCTTGGGGGTGGGGGCACCAAACAGCAACCATCTCCCCACCCACCCCAAAGCAGAGCTTGGAGGACAGCCCCAAAAGCGGCCTGCCTGCTGAGGGAAGGTGGGAGCAGTATCTCAGCCCAAGGAGGTCCCACAGGCTCAATAATGGCCCCCAAAGAGATCACATCGCAATCCCTGTAAATGGGACCTAATTTGGAGAGTCTGTGCAGATGGGGATTAAGTGAAGGATCTTGAGCCTGGATTATCAGGGTGGGCCCTAAATGCCATCACGCGCCTCGTGCCTCATACAGGAGGGAGGCAGAGAGAGGTCTAGGGTACAGACACAGAGAAAGGGATGTAAAGGCAGAGCAGAGAGAAACTTGACGACCCCGCCTTTGAAGGCTGGATGCAGACCCCAGAAGCAAGAAGAGGCCAGGAAAAGACCCTCTCCTGGAGTCTTGCAGGAGGTGCAGCCCCGAGCACACCTCGATCTCAGACCTCCAGCTCTAGAACCTTGAGAGAATGAGCTTCTGTCATTGCAAGCCACCAAATCTGCGCCCATTTGTTCGGGCCCCCCAGGGAACACAGACAGACACCATAAACCAGCGAGCCAGTGTCCCTGTCTAACATTTTCTGGTTATCATATTCCATTCGAAAACATTATATTCCACCAACCACCAACAACCCTTGAGTTCCAACAATGGCGATCAGGGAGAATTTTTTGGTTTATTCATTCAATCTCTTCCCCGATTTTGAAAAAATATTCCTTACTGGTTTTTCTGATTATAAATGTAATATTTGTTCATTGTATTAAATTTAGAAACGAAAGAGAACATATAAAGAAGAAACCCCTTTAATACCACATGGGACTCTCTGGCACCAATTCCCAGCAGGGCAAGCAGGCCCAGGAAGGCCCCACAGACAGGCACGCTGGTGGGAATTCGGGGTAGGCCAGGCCCCCGGCTGGTGGTGGGGGCCACGTCCCCCCTGGCCGCCGCCTCCGGGCGCTGAGCTCACAGACTGTGATTTCATTGCCGTAGTTGGTGCAGCTGAGCACAGCTCTGACCCTCGGTTCTTCCCCGGCATAGTTTGGCTCAATGTCCATTCCCCCACCATGCCTAAAAATCCAAGCATTCTGGCCCAAGCAAGGGATCATTTGAAACCAAAAACCTGGCAGCACCAATTGGCTCCAATGAGGCCCGTGTTAGTCATGAGCCAGCTCAGAGGCCAGGCGCAGAAGTGGGGTGAGGCCAGGCCGTGGGAGAAGGGGGCAGCCAACCCCCTAGGGCTCACCGAGGCCCGGTCTAGGCACCAGCACTCTCCCTGCCCCGGCGGGGGGGTGTGTGGGGGGGGTGGGAAGCAACCTTCCAGGCCAGGCCGGACCTGCATCCCCAAAGTTGGTTCCCCGCGTGGCTCCATCCTCCACTGACATGGCTCTGTGGTTACGTAAAACTAGAAGCCTGCCTTAGATTCCTCCGGCATATTAGCATAGTAAATGCAATGAGTAGTCCCTGTGAGGGGGCTGGCTTCCTTCAACCCAGCACTTCCCAAATTGGACCAACACCTGCCATCTGGGGGAGGCAGGACCCCCCCACGGCCACAGCTTTGGGAAACTGCCCCCGCTCCCGGCCACCCCAGCCAGCCCACGTCCTGGGGTTGGCATCGTTGCCCAACAGCCTCTTCCAGACAGTCCTCAAGATGGTATCTCTGTCCTTCACCCCCCCAAAAGATCTGTACCCACCATCTGCATACTCCCATCGATGTTCCCATCCCCAGCGAGGCGCATGGTACAGGGCGTGGTACAGGGCGAGGAGGAAGAGCTGGAGGACGGCTTTGTCGTTAAAGACATGGCTCAGGCCCCCTCATGAAGCACAGCTGCAAGCCCCCTGCACCCCGTGGGGAGAGGACACACAGCTAAGAGATGTTCCCGGGGTGCCCCGGACTCCCACCACCAGGCCAGGAGGATGATTCCCATGATGTGGGCAGCAGGGGCCCCAGGACCAACGTGGCCTCGTTCCCGGTGTGCCTTCTGAGGAGGGGCCGTGAGGCGGTGGGGGCAGAGGAGCCCGGCTGAAAGGAGGCTTTCTGAGGCTCTGGGCTCAGGCTTTGGGCCCCCGCCCCCATGCAGATACTCGCGAATCCTCCATAATCAGCTCCACGATACGGGGAACTCTCACTCTAAAAAATGATTTTTCCGTTCATTTCCTGCTCATCCCCAGACTCCACCACTCAAGTCTGCTTCCCTGAGTTAAAAATAAAGGCGCTCCATCCTGACCCCCTCCCGCTGACCCTCCCATAGCCGCCTCGGCTACCGTACCTGCCAGGAGAGTGGGCAGCCCGCCCCAGCCCGGCCGCCGGCAGCCTCCCCGAGCGGGGCGGATTCTGGGCCCGGGCGGCTACATTCCTCTCAGGAACCTTCTCTCCACTCTTTATTGTGCAGCAAGTTTCGGCTGTTCCTAAATAAATACAACCCAGTTCCTCTCTGCCCTGGGGACAGCTGCGGGGTTTACTGGTGCTAACAGCCTGGACCGGCCTGTTGCTCTGGGAGTTCTTCCAGGGCAGTGTGGAAGGGAACCAAGACAATGGCGAGAGGCAGCCCAGATGGGGCCCAATTCCGTCACTAACAGGCCTCACGCTCAGCCATCCACCCTGGGCTGCAGCCCGGCCGGAGCCCAAGGCCCCCGACTGTAAGGGGATAGAGGAGTACGGAGGCCAGGCTCTCAGAAGCGTCTGCCCCAGGGCCCCCTGGTTGAAACTTCTCCCGAGAATACTGGAAACTCCCCTGAAGAGCTGGTGTCTTTCACTTCCTGCCAGGAACCCACTAGGTGCCCAGTAAATGCTCGCTGGAAGAACAGTGAATTTGAAGATCCAGCGTGTAGACTCTCCCGACCAGCACTGCCCACCAGAACGTTCTGCGATGACGTAAACGTTCTCTATCTATCGCCTTCAATATGGCAGCCACGTGTGCCTACTGATGCATGGGTGTGCTTCTCCCAACCCCTCCTCCCCAGAGACACTGCATTCTCCATGAATTTCTTCACCAGAAGACAAAGAGAAAAGCTACTTTCCAGCCAATGCAAAAGAAGGCTGACATTTCTATTTTAAACTTGTTCTTTGGCCGACCATCCCAAGCTTGTCCTATCAAGTTCAATTCAACAGTATGTATGGCCTGCTAGCCATGTGTGGTAAGAACATCCAGCCCTGTGGGCAGGAGGACAAAGAAACCCCTGAGGCCAACCTTGGAGATGGACAGGTTGGGTCACAGTTACCCCAGAGAGACAATGCCTTCAGAGATGAGAAGGCGCAGGGCCCATCCTGGAGCTGTGGGCCCGGGAAGGCGAGAGCGCACAGACCAAGGAGGGAGGACGCGGGAGTGAGAGCCTGGAAGGGGGGACGGGTCAGGCTGGGAAGCGTCATGGACACTGTTGTGTGGCTTACTTTAACTTGTGGGGAAAAGGGAACTAAGGGTTCTTTAAGAGCCCATGATCAGGTCTGTTTCGGATAATCACACGGATGGAGCCTGTGGCCCAGTCCTGGGCACGCAGGCGGGTCTTAGTAAATGCCACCGAAGGCCAATGGGAATAGAGCAGCCTCCGTGGGGAGACGGGGTACAGAGGAGGAGGGACACTGATGCCTGCCCAGGCCCAGGCCACGAGGCAGCCCATCCAAGGGTCATCTGAGGGAAGGGGGAGTTGCTAAGATCTTGTGACCTGCCAACCTGAGGGCGCTGGGGGTGGGGCAAAGGTCAAGGACGATGCTGAGATTTCCTGCTTCCTCAAGCAGGACCTGGGCGGATGGCCAGGCTGAGAGCTGAGAGGAACGAAGGAGGAGCAGGTGTCCATGGGTGCGAGGGGCAGCACCAGCGAGGGGTGCCCGTGGGGGCCCCGGGCAGCCGGACTCTGGCTGTGTCTTCCTTGAGCAGCTCCCCAAGGCCCAGGCACACTCTTTCCCTTTGCCCACACGGCCGTGATGATGGCAGCCGGGCTGTGCGTACAGTTGGGCGTCCTGAGCATGAGGCAGACAGCTCACCGGGCCCAGAGCAAGGAAGGGGTGTGCGAGCCCAGACAGAAGGACTGGGGGGGTGAGGCGGGAGCAACTGCAGGGGATCCCATGGGGCACCTGCATTAAGGGCAGAGACATGGTCCAGACAGCAGTGTTTCAGGGAGATCCTCCTGTGGGGAGAGGGTCGTCCGCCCACACGAGTCCAGGGGGATGGTGCATGGGCTTCCTGGGGCTGCTGTGACAAATCACCACAGAGGAAGAGGCTTAAAACAACGGAAGCTGATTCTCTCCCCGTTCTGGAGGCCAAAGTCCAAAATCAAGGTATTGGCAAGGCCCAGCTTCCTCCAGCGGCTTCGGGAAAACCCTTCCTGCATCTTCTAGCTCTGGGTGCTGGCGTCCCCGGGCTTGTGGCCGCCTCACTCCATCTCTGCCTGTGTCCTCACGTGGCCTGCTCCCCTGCTCCCCTTCTTGTAAGGACTCCCGCCGTCGGACTTAGGGCCACCCTAACTCCAGCAGGATCTCATCTCCAGGTCCTTAACTAATCATGCTTCTAAGACCTATTTCCAAGTCAGGCCACTTTCTGAGGTTCTGGGTGAACATGAATTCCGGGGGGATGTTAGCCAACCCCCTACAGCAGGGATGAGGCCACCCATCTCAGAGGTATTTGAAGGAGGAAAAGCAGGACCCAGAACACACCGGATGTCCGGGCAGGAGAGGCTCTGAGGAGCCCCAGAGGGGACGGTCGGGCAGCCGGCTGGGCCGGCCGCGGGAGGTGAGAAGCTGACCGAGGGGAAATGCTGTGTGAGCTGTGGGAACCAGGGCAAAGGTTGGCCAGAGACAGTGGCCCGGAGGCAGCAGCCCAGAGAGGCTGCCCGAGGCACCGCAAGCGGGTGAGCGTGGGAGAACACACTGGAAGGCCACTTGGGAGGTCTGAGTGTGGGCATCCCCTCAGCCCAGACGATCCGCCTGGGGACACACACGTGTGCACGGGGACACATGAGAATGTTTCCAGCAGCGTCTGTAACAGAGGAAACCTTCCATGGACCTCCAACAACAGGCCAGTGGGTAGGTAACTCTGCCTGCCCACACAGAGAAGCCCTCGCCTACGGTCAAAATAAATGAACAAAGCTACACACACCCCGAGTGGATAAATCTCAAAGTCATCCTGTCGCGTGAAAAAGCAAAGAGCAACTACTGGCCGACTCCCCCTGCACACCCGATGTGACGCTGCCGATCCGCAGGACGAGGTGCGTGTCGTCCACAGACACGCAACACAGACGTGCCCGGCAGTGACCGGTTCTGAATTCAAACAGGTGGTCACCCTGGTGGGACGGGCATGGAGAGGGTCACCTGGGGGCTCACAGCGCACCTGGAACACCTTATTTCTCAAGAGGGATGGTGGGTGCATGGCTGGTTTATTTTAGTCTTAACAGGTTTTTTTTATATGTCTACCAATTCCGTTTTTTAAAAAAGGGCAGAAAGTGAGTGAGCTCGTCAAAGGCTTGACCGTGGGTGTGGCCTGAGCTGATGGACTGTGGCTTGTACCAGAATCGGCCATTCCCGGCCTCGTCCCAAACACAGCCTCGTGAAGAATCTGAGCTCATGGAGGATGCGCTGGGATAGTCCCTTGCCCTCTGGGAGCACTGGGGGTCTGGAGTCCCGGACACAGGCGACCGGGCCATGTGCGACAAGAGGTCAGGCTGGGGGGAGGGAAGGAAGGGCGGCGGCTCTAAATGGGGATCCTGCGAGGGTCAGAGGGGCGGGCTGAGAGGCTGGGGTTCCAGGGAAAACCCCGCTGGGACCCCGGTCTTAGCTGCAGGATGGCCGGGATTAGAGGAGCCAGGAAGACAAGGAAAGGGTGTCCCGGGGCAAAGCCCGCACAGGCCCCCACAGAGAGGGTTTCGTGTGTCAGCAGGCGGTCCCAAGCAAAACCCAGATCACCAGCTTGCAGCTCTGGGCTTCGGCAAATTATGCCTTAGGCTTCCAAGCGGAGCCATGGCAGGGGCTGCCAAGTGCTGACGGCACAGAACTGGCTGGTCTGAGCACAGGGAAGCAAGGGCCAGCGGAGACTGTCCCCACGGCCCAGGGCGCCAGTCTCCCGAGACCTCAACCCCCGAGCTCAGCAGCCCGTCCCCAGCCCCAGCACAAGGCAAGACCCCTAGACCCAGCCCGGCTGCTGGAAGGGCAGAGAAGCAGACCAGCTGCAGAGGCAAAGGGCCCCAGAGAAAAGTTCCCCAGAAAGACAGGGGCGGCTGGGCAGTCCAGTGGTTAGTGGCCCGGCGCGGCTGCGGGGGGCGGAGCTCTTGCTTAACCACGGATGTGAATCATTCAGCCGCCCTGGAGACCTCCAGCCGGGCGTCACCCTTCCCTTTCCACACCCGGCCCCATCCTGCACCACAAGGGGCCTCAGACACAGCCGTGGGGACATCCCAGCCTATGCATCCACACGCCCCTAATACTGCCACCCCCACTCCCTGCCAGGCGCTGCCCCTCGGCCACCCCACGAGCCTGGGGGTGCCCAGCCCACGGGCAGGTGACACCTCTGACGGATAGCCCTCAGAGAGGTTTGCAATGGCCCCGGAAGTAGGCTCGGGAACATCTGGGTAAGGAATTCTGGGGTAGCCAGAATGATCCGGGGCTGTCTAATTTCACAGCTGCTAGCTACATGTAGACATTATGTGGAAGTTAATTTAAAATACGTTAATTAAGTCATTCTACGCAAGTGATTGAATGAATAAAATAAACTTAATGTATTCTCAGGTGGTCGAGAGTCACGTGGCCCCTACGGCTGGTGTGGAACATTCCCACCATCACAGAAAGCTCTGCAGGGCAGGGCTTGTCTTGGAGGGAGGATATGGGCTCTAGGGGAGGTGAGTCCCTTCATCCTTCATCTCTGGGCCCCAATGTCCTCTTTGGAAAGAGGCCACCCGCATGGACACACAGAGAAAAAGCAGAGAGAAGAGCTCGGCCAAGACCACCACCGAGAGCCCACTTCTGTGACCTGTTCCTCGCTGCGTGTCTGCTCTGTCGCGGGAGCCCCCTCAGTTCTGCAGGGAGCAGCAGTGGTCCGTGGACCGACTGGCCCTGAGCTGCTCAGGGTCAAAGCCACCCGCCACGGGCCACCTGTCCCTCAGTGCCTCAGCAGGGGCGGCCCTACGGCATCCACATCCACCTCTCCCCTCTGTCCTCTGGCCCGCACACGCGGGCCTGCTCCCTGAGCCAGAGCTGCCTCCCTACAGAGAGCCCCCCCGCCACGAGGCCCACCTCCGGCAGAGCTGTGGTCAGTGGGCCTGAAAGCCACCTGAATCAGAGCCATCAAAGACAGGGCCTCCCTGGGCCGCAGGCGAGGGGCCCCGCTCACCCGAGAAGGCCAGGCGGGACGGAGTGCTGGGCCGGAAGAACAGAGGGGGTCACGGCTGAACAAGCCACTTACCTGGGCCAGTGGGGTCGCCGAGCTTCCGGAGACGGTTGCTGGAGGTCCGTGTGACTCCTAAAGACAGGGGCAGAGGGCAAGGGTCACACGAGGCCGCTAGGGGGTGGTTCACACAGGGCACATCCTCACCTCTGCTCCTGCAATGGGCTCCAGGACCAGAAACCAGTTCCTTGTGGGGCCAGCGGCCCTGGTCTTCCCAGGTGACACCCAGACCCAGCAGCTACCCACAAGGACAGCCACTGCCTTCTGGACACCAGCCAAGCCCTTTGCACACATTTCCCACGTAACTCTCACTACTCCATTTCACAGCTGAATTTCAGTGGGATTGAGTAACTTGCCTGAGGCCACACAGCTACTAGGAGTTGAGCCCAGAATGAACCCAAGTCCCATCAACCTCCAGAATCTGGGCTTGGCCAAGTGTGCCCCCCCCCCACCCCGACTGTCTGCAGGATGGTGAGGGTGCTGTCACCCAGTCAGGCACCTGCCACCCCCTGGGATAATGCACGTCTACCTGTACTGTGAATTGAGATGTCCCTGCACCAGAGTCCCTGACCCAGCCCCCTCTGCTCTGGGCCTGGGCAGAGCCGGGCTGGATTTGGGAGGGTGGAGGATGAGCTGTTCTCTCCCACAGCCCCAGGAGGGAACAAGGACGGAGCCCCAGATTAACACGGCCTCGTGTTGCACGCGCACTCTCCCGGCACACACACCCTTGGACCAGTGCGTGCTCCCGGAGAGGCTTACGGCAGGCAAGTCCCGACTCGAGGGGATTTGCGGAGGTGCTAAGCCAAGCAAACCGGGGCTGCCAGGAAGGGGACCCATGGGAGTGGCAGGGGAGCACGACTGCTGCCAGATCCTGCTGCTTCGGAAGCGGGCTGCCTGGGCAACCAAGCCATCCCTTGAAGCTGTAGGGACACCCCATGCTGGCCAGCAGAGGCCCTCCCCGCAGACAGCAAGATGAGCGGAGAAGGGGCCCCGGGTTAACCCAGAAACCTGCCTGCAGCCTCCACCATCTGACACCCACCCAGAACGCTGGGGTCAGAGGTGCTGACTCCTCTCCTGCAGTCCTCCGGAGAGTCTCTTGGAATATTCATTTATTCCCACATTCATTCCACAAACCCACTCCTAAACTATGGGCAACAGGGAGTGGATGCAGCCAGCGCTGTTCCTAGAGGTTCCAGAGCTCCAAGCAGGGCGACCTGCAGACCTGGCCTCATGCCCGGCTCCCCGGGGACACACATGCTCTCCACGTCTGGAGGAAGCTGGATTTAGCAACAGAATGGGTGCGGTGCATCCTGCAGGGTCTAGCATTGACAGATACCTGCCGCTAAGCCTGAGCCTCTTTCCAGGGCTGGGGAGGACCCCAAGATGTGCCCCAAATGTTGAACCCACACACCACGAAACAACGCCGAGAGATGCACGTGGCAGGAGATTCAAGGGCCTGAAGTGACGAGCGAGGCTTTGAGGAGGCAGGGAGGCCCAAGCTGACCCTGGCAGGAGGCCGGGGGGAATGCTGGCGGTCATGACCACTTCCACGTGCCGAGGCCCTAGGACAGTCACGAGCTCGTGTCCATTCCCCACCCACCCCCACCAGGCAGGTGTCACCACTGCCATTTCAGGGCAGGGAGGCTCAGACGTCCCCAGATGCCAAGTTCTCCTACAGAGCCCCCCACCCCACCCCAGCCACACCAGGTCAACTTGACTGCATTCCCAGGTGCCCAGACATTTGGCCAAACATGGTTTCTGGGGGTGTGTGTCGTGGGGAAGGGTGTTTCTAGATGAGGTTAGCATTTGAATCGATGGACTAAATGCAGCAAGCCGTCCCCCCAGTGTGGTGGGCATGCACGGAACAAAGCAAGGGAGTATGTTCTCGGCCTGGTCGGGACTGGGACACACACCGGGGTGTCCAGCTTGCGGATGGCAGCCCATAGGCATTCCTCAGCCTCCATAACGACATGAGCCCGTTCCCCCACTGGTCTGTTTCTCTGGCGAACCCCGACTGATACAGTGATCTCACCCAGCAGACACACAAGCATCTGTCCTCGGTGCCCACCTACTCTGACGCACATCGGCTCACGGCTGAGCGATGAACACCTTCCCTCCTCAGACGTCCAACCAGAGCACAGGGATTCCAGGCCGGCCCTGCTGGACAGGGAGCCTGGACCACGGCCTCAGGCCTGTGCGGGCAGCTTCTGCCTTGGACTTCTGAAACGGACAGCTCTCTTAAGACCGGGAGAGGGTGGGCCTGAAATGTCTCTGGTGGGCTGCCCAGGGCAGGGAAGGGCGGGAGGGGACAGGCCCTGCTCCCAAAGCTGCTGAGGCGTGAGCGAGGGCATCCCCGGCCTCGGCAGGCCTCCCTTCCACGATGGCTGTGACCTCTCTCCACACCCCTGAATGGGAGCTACACTGCATGTAACAACCCATGCGAATCACCATCTCATCATCACCCCCCAATACACACACATACACGAGCCACTCAGGGGTCCCACTGTCCGGCTAAGAGTGGCATCAGTCAGCCACAGCAGTGCCTGTGAATCCAGCGAGTCCCCAGTATGGAAACCGTACGGGGTGAGGAACAGAGAAGGAATGGGCCCAACATTCCTGTGGATTGACTCGCTTCCGGCTGCGACTCCCCCTGGAGAGAGCTGGACACCCACCCGTGCCCCTATCCTGCTTCCGGCAAAGGTAAAAGGGACGAGGTCCCATTCAGGTTCCACACCCCCGCCCCGGGCATCTGGTTTCCAAGCCCCCTTCTGCTCCCCAAACCCGGGGTGGGGCTGGAGTGGCGGCTAGGAGGAAAACAGCATCTGTCTCGGATTTCTTGGGTGGAGTTTTTGTTTTATTTATGCTGTTTGTTTTTCCGATTTCCCAAAACACGCGGCTGGTGCCAGGCAGCCCCTGGCATGGAGAAGATGCTGGGCATGCTGATTCCCGAGCCCGGGAGGTGGTGGCCCACGGCTCCCGCCTTCGCACAACCTCCCCGCCCAGCGCCGCCCACTCGGCCAGGCCTCCGCCTGGGAGGGACCCACGGCCAAGAGCTACTGGAATCCAGCTCCTTGGACCTCACTCCTCAGGCCCTGCCTCGAGTCCAGCGAAGAGGGAGCCGGAAAGGCCTCCAAGCCATCTAAGGGCTCAGTTGTTCCAGTTGAGAATTGAGTTATTTTTATGTGATTTTAAAATAAAACATATTCTGAAGGAGAGGAGGCGATTTGAAATTTGGCCGTCTGGAGTCATCCCCGACCCAACTGCTGGAGTTCCCGGAGGCCCGGGAGGCGGGAAAGCCGGCAGTCCGAGGCGCAGGGTTCAAATCCAGGGTTCGCCAGGCGCTAGCTGCAGCCCCCACCCCCCCGGGAAATGAGGTCTCCGTTCCAGGGTCGGCTGCCCCATCTGTAGCCCGCAGACAGGGCACGGTGCACGCACACGAGTGACCAAGATTAAACGACACCACGCACTGTGGGCACCTGGCACAGCGCCTCGCACGAAGTAAGCACTCGATAAATTATATAATCATTATCATTAGTAGCATATTAATCATAATCATAATAAGTTTAAAATTATTTTTATGCTTATTATTCACCAGCCACATACGCCAGCCTGAACCCAGGGATCTAGAATTAGGAATTCTCAAAGCTTGGCTGCCCCGAGCTGATGCATTTGAACAAAGTGTAAGTTAGTGTAAGATCCAGAGGGAACAGTCACGCTTGGGGGAACTCAGGATCTGGGTGCTCTCCCAGACCCGGGCACCCCAGAAACTCTGAGGCTGGGTGCAAAGGCCGTTTCATAAGCGGTCACAAACTCCAGACCAGTGACACACACCAGTAAAGTGTACCGGGTCGAGCCCCGAGCCCGCGGGACTGAGGCAGAGGGCAGCAGAGGGCAGAAAGGGGGACTCACCCCTGGCCGGCGTCTCAAACCGAATGAAATCGCAGCATTCCGGAGCAGGAAAGAAGATGCCAGACCAGGAACGGGGGCTCCTTGGTCCTGGAGAGAAAGGTGGCGATCCCGGGCAGGGCTGGGCCAGGTGGGGATCCCGGGCAGCATTTTCCTGGTAGAAAGGGTGTGCCGGGTGGGGGCACGGAGCCACCGTGGCAGCCCGGGGGCAGAGCCCACCTGCAGGCAGCAAAAACCGGTCCGGGGAAACCGCCCGGCGCCCGTGCTGCCCTCCGCCCCGCGGCCCAGCTGCAGCCCCACCCGGCACAGCAGCCGTGAGGCCAGGGGAGCCCCTCGGCCTGTCTCCTGGGCATCCCCCTGTGCGTGCAACCCCCACAGGGGATGCAGGCAGGGGTGCAGTCGGTGTGAAGGCCCTGTATTTCTTCCTTCCGGCCAAGGTTTTATGATGGGACCCAGTAAATTACAAGTTCAAAATGGTTCAACAGGCACTGAGGCATCTCACTAGACTCTCGAGTTCATCCGTTATTATTAGTTATGATTTTAATGACTGCAACACCATGCACAGCGTCAGAGCCACGTCTCTGCCCAGGATCTGGCGGCTGTGCCCAGCCCCTCTGGGGTCGTGCACAGCCGGGACATCCCGACCCAGGGGGAGGGTGACGCCCCCCCACACACACACATACACATACATGCACCCGGTTCTGCTCTGTGCCAACAACAAATGAGGTCAGGACAGTACCTTCCTCCAATCAAGAAGTCACCATTTTGCAGGAAGAGACACTATGAAAACTTGCACAAACGTCCATTTTCAATAAAGAACAGAAAAGAATCCATTTTCAATTTTTGTCTTCAAACCCCTGAGTTTGAGTCTCTCAGGAAAGAACAGGGAGGTCGCAGCGACCTTGGCTCGGAGCCACCCGCCCCTCCACCTCCGATCCCAGGATGGGGGTCCCGGGACACACAGTCTTCACCCCTCTTTCTCTACGGCACACGTGCCCACAGAAGCTGGGAAGGGCTTCAGCAAAGTCAAGGGTTGCGGGTGGGAGTGAAGAGTCAAATTCTAGGCTTATCTTGAGAAGAACCTGAGATCAGGAGATAGGCTCCTCCCTCTTCTCCCAGCCTCCGCCTTTGCTGCCCGCAGAAGTGCACGCTATCCAGGGCGCTGGGGAGGTGGGGAGGCCTTCCCGCTCACGTCGCAAGCTCTGACTGCATCTTTGGGCCAGTGTTCACTCTCTCTGAGCCTGAGTTTCTGTATCTACAAGATGCAGACTCATGAAAATATTACTGAGCATCTACCCTGCACCGGGCACCATTCAAGGACTGGGGGATACAACAGTGACCAAAAGTGACCTGGGCTCTCCTGGCGGCCCTCACAGCCTCGTGGGGAGCCAACACGGGGGTCCGGCTCACGGGTCGGGAAGGTGCCAACAGCTTATGCACATGGGGGGCTCTGCTCAGCTCTCACCAGGTAGCCCGGTCTGTCACATGACCATCGGTGCTGACCAAGGTCCCTAGACATCTGGACTCTGGGGTCCCACCCATATAAACTACATTGCCATATGAAATACACTCAGTTGAACCTGAATTTCAGATAAACAACAGATAATCTTTAAGCGTGAGTGTATTCCTCCATTCCTCGCCCCTCCCAGGCTCTCCTTCGAGGGGCAGAAGAGCTGTGGTCCACAGGCCTGCCAACCAGTGGGGGGTTTGGGAGAAGACTGAGAGGTGGGAGCAAGGCAGAAACAGGGTAGATCCTTCCCCTCTCTCTGCCTTGGGAGGTTTCTCCAGCAGCAGATCTTGTCTCTGCTGAAAGCTGCAGTTCCGGCGGGGCAGGCCCACCTTTGCCCCACTACCATCAGGTGATCGTGGATTGGGACATGACCTCCTCCCTCTGACCCTCTGACCTGGGAGAGGGGTGGTGGCTTCCTGCGGCTAATCCGTAGGTTGTCTCCAGGAAGCCAAGGAACCTGAAGCTTCAGGGCCCTTGGCTGGCATGAAAAGGGCCCTAACAACACACCCACAGGGTCAAACGTTTTTGTAAAATTTGCAAAACAGAAAATATCTTATACCCAATCAGGTAAAATCACTGTCTATGTCCACTCTGAGTTCCTGCCCATCACACTCCTCCTGTGTAAGGTACTTGGGGGGCGGGGGGCTGGCATCCGGGGGCTCCCGCCAAGGACAAGTTGGATGGGAAGATATACATACATAGTTTGGACTCAGCTGGGTTGTATCTACATGGCTCACAGGCATGTCTGTGTTTACTTAGGGGCCTGCTGGCCATCCCCAGGTGGCAGTCCAGCAACACTCCTTCCGATGACCACTCCAATCTGTCTGCTGTGCGGAATCAGAAGGGATAAGATGTGAACATGACCTGAGTGCCTGCCAGAAAAATGTGGGCAGTGGCGGGAAAGTGAGATGTAGAATGTGCAGAGCCAGAAACTAGGCCACGGGAAAGTCCACGGAAAATCATTCTGATCGCCAGACACAAAGTTGTAAGCAGAGAATTCACTTCTCTTCCATGGGGAGTCAAAACACAAAGTATCTCTGGTCAGAAATAAATACAAAGTTACAAATGCCCCATACTTTCCTATTTCTTTCTTAAAACAGAAATAATCTTAGAGATAGAATATATCAGAATTCTTGTGTGTGTAGGGCAAAAATTGTGGCAGTACCACAAACTCTGTGTGAAGTCACACCTTTTTTTTTTAAAGGGTAACAAGTTTTTTTTTTTTTAAGATTTTATTTATTTGACAGAGAAAGAGAGAGAGTGCATGCACACAAGCAGGGGGAGCGGCAGGCAGAGGGAGAGGGAGAAGCAGCCTCCCTGCTGAGCAGGGAGCTGATGTGGGGCTCCATCCCAGGACCTTGGGATCATGACCCAAGCCAAAGGCAGATGCTTAACTGACTGAGCCTCCCAGGTGTCCCTAAAAACAAAATCTTTTTAAAAAATAAAATAAAATTTACAATCCGGTGTTATTTCTTTCCTCATTCTAAACAAGGAATCATGTTCATACTTTTTTTAAGAGTTGTATAGACCCCACACAAGGTGGATCTGCCCATGGCTGTTTCTTTCCATCATCCGTATAGCAAAGACCTTACATGGAAGTGCTTCTGTTCCAAGTCCTCGAGTGATTTCTGTGTCCCGGTTAGACATCGAAACACACACCATGAACAAACTGCACACGTGAGAAAGACGAGCAGATTCACAAAGGGCCAGTGGACCCGAGGGAAAATCGAGAAGCCATGAGAAACTGCTGACTACAGCAGAACGGAGCAGGAGGTAGGTGCCCCCGGGATACGTGGAAGGCTTCGCCAGTCTTTGCTTTTATTGATTTTTAATAAAAAAAATTTTTTGTCTATCCTCACATGGCGAGTAGGGGGAACACTGGAGTCTCCTCCTCTTATAGGGACACCAATCCCACCATGGGGGCCCCACCCTCAAGACTGTCTAAACAGAATCACCTCCCAAAGGCCCCCTTCCAAACATCATCCCACTGAGGGTTGGGGCTCCACCATTCGGATCCAGGGCTGATCTTTTAAACAAGTCAGTCCTCGAAGCAGATTGATAAGCAGAGCAAATGGCATTTTCGGTTCATCAAGCCTCCTTACAGAATGCTGCAATAAGAACACTCTTCTGGTTTTGGAGGCAATCCCAGGAATGATGGAAAAAAGGAGTCATCATGTACAGTGTTTTATTAAGCTAATTACCTGGAGAAATTTTCAGTATCCAAACAACCCATGTGCCACAGCTGGGAGCACGGCTACTGTAACATCTTCACCTCAGCACAGAACCCTCCATTAGAGGCACGTTCCGTGCCCACCCCCACCCCCTCGCCACCATCCCAGAAGAGGGTCAGCGTCAGCAGCTAGTAAGAGGATGGTTAAGTCAATCAGGGGACATGCACTCTGCAGAGCCAGTAAAGTGAGAATTCTGCAGTCCATGCATGAGATCTGATTTCAGGTGGAAAGAGCAGAATTAAAATGGTTTCGTAGGGAATGCCTACCTCTGGGAAAATACATTATATCCTTTTGATAACCAAATGCTGTGCCTATGGCCGAGGGCACACAGAAATCAAAGTTATGACTGATGGGACTGAAGAATTTGCTCTCGCAATTTCCTGTTCACATTGGCAATAAGTAATGAACAAAACGAACCACTGGGGGCAGGTGTGGAAAGACAAAAGAGAAAGGAGAGACGCACAGTGTGTATTTTAGAAAGCTTTTCTTTAAGAAAACAAACCCCAAAACTGTATGCAGAGGTCTGGCAGCTAGAGCGTCAAGCCCCAGCTAGCAGGAAGGCGCTGCCGTCCAGAATGGCTGGCTCACCAGAGCTGAGGGTCTGCCACGCCTCGGCCCCTCAGCCCCTCACCGCACCGGCCAGGAGGCCTCACGCTGCCGCCGCGGTGTGCCCTGGGAGGTTACGCCACCACCTGTGTCCCCCACAGCGTCTACACTGGCTCACCTCTGTGCAACAACCATCCAACACCTGCCCCTCGACACACACACCTGCCCCTGAACCTGCGGATACAGAGCCAAAGTCACGGTTTTCTTAGCACGTTTTGTGAACTAACCCCCAAATCCCTCTGAGCGGATTAGTCCTTAACAGGCTAGAAGACAACAGGGATTGGATTTAACCCACTTCCAAGTGGCTTGGGTTACAGGAGCATTATTCTCCCACTGGGATCTGATCCTGCTGGGGGGAAACAGGAGCACGGTCCCTGGCACGTCTGTGAGAGCCCCAGGATGCGGGTCAGATGGAGGTGTGGGCCAAGCCCGAGGCCGCCTGCCAGCCTACCTCTGCCTGGCCCCTCCTGGTAACCACGCTCCCCAGGAGCGATCTCCAGCACGGGCAGACGGCCGCTGCCGCCCGCCTTTCAGCTGCTGCCCCAACATGCCTGGCCGGGCCAGGACCGGGGGCCCTGGCTCAGCTCTCAGGGACTCGCACGGCTGTGTGACCAGCCCCTGGCTCCCAGGTGCAGGCCCAGCCACCACCCAGGCGTCACTGCACGTCCCGGAAGCTGCCCCGGGTGAGCCAGAAAGAGGACAGCAGACAACCACCGCCCCCCGCCACCCCCCCATCCTATCTCGGCCCCACTCTGAAACCCCAGGCCAGCAGAAGACCTGACTCTCCAGGGGGCGTCAGCCAGCAGGACGGAGGTCTTCCCAGGCCTCCTCCCCCCACCCGGCACTTTGTGGGGCCCACACCTGCCGCGTGGGGCCTGGAGCCAGCAGCCTTTGGAGGATGACCGGTGACGCGCGTTCCTGCCAGAGAAGGCAGGCAGCCTGGGCTCGAGGGCCACCCTGTGACCCGGATCCTCTTACTCTCCCTGCCACTGCCCCTTTTCCTGTCCTGGAGGCCTGCAGGCAGCCAGCAGTCACGCTCCAGAGAACCAGGTCAGATTCGGCCGGGAACAAAGCTCAGTTGTTAAAGAGCCTCCAAAAGGCCACTGACAGCAAGACGCCTGGGGGCCGCTGTCCCCTCTGCCGGCAGCCGGCAGCCGCTCAATGCCCCCCTTCACGCAGGCTGCAAGGGACCCGGGCCCCGGGCGGGGACAGGGAGATAAGGCAGAGAGAAACCGGGCTGGCAGCAGAGTGCCACACTCGACCTTGGGGACCCAAGGCCAGGCCACCCTTGCTGAGCGTCAATGAGAGCCACCGGGGAGCAGGAAGGACGTGCAGAGCCTGGCACTCGGCAGCGCTCTGGCAATGAGGGACTAAACCCACAGGAGAGTCAAAACAGGCCAGGAAGCTTGGGGAGACAGGCACCCCACAGCTCAGCCCCCGTCCCTCTGGGAGGCTGGGTCCCTCGTGTGCTCTGCACAGGCCTCTCCCACCCACAGACACACACCCCCCCCGCCACTCCCCAGGCCACGCCTAGAGCTGGGCATTCCAAGATAATAGCTCCAACAGAGAGAGCCAGGAACCCCACAGTCACCTCCCTCCCCACACAGAGGCTCACACCCCTGGGGCCTGGGGCCTCTCTCCAACCTGCCCACCCCCAAGGCCACCAGCAGGATCCGCCCAGGAACTGGCGCTCCTCGCCCCAGGCTGGGCCCTGCGCTGCTGTGTGCTGAGCCTTCCTTATCAAGCACATCTTAGACAAACTGCACGGCCCACGCAACGCTACCCATGGACAAACAGCAGTGCGGAAACAAGGCCCCACCCCCAGGTCCCGTCCACGTGGGGCAGCCTGGGATGGGCAGGAGAGTCTCACAGCGCTGCCCAAGGGGTTGGGTGGGGGGTGGGGAGAGCCTTCTTCCTGCTAGTGGGGTCCCTGGGTCCTCAGGTGAGATGCCCTCTGCTGACACCCTCCTGAGAGCTCTGAGCATGTCTGCCCGGTTCATGGGCTCAAGGCCTCTGCTCCGGAGGGGCAATCCCATGTCCCCTCTGCACCTGTCCTGACTCGAACTGGCTACTTGGAGGGGGTGGATCTCCGGGAAGAAGGTGGGCTACCTCAAACTCAGGTGCATGCCAGTGGACTCTCAGAACCCTCTGGGCTGGCTGGGAAGATGCTGCCGGGCAGGTGCCTGGGAGCTGGGGTGAGCCAGAAGGGCGAGCAGGCCCACCACCCATGCCTGAGCGTGCCTCCCCACCTCTGCAACGGGCCCGCAAGAAGGATGGCCCCAGGTCTCAGGCTCGGCCAGCTTGCTCACGACTGGGGGGCTCCAGGGGTCCACGAGTCCCACGGTCCTGGGCACAAGTCCACGGTGCCACAGACTAACTGCACTTCATAGCTCTTTCTCTCTACCCAGGTCCCCAAATGAGCCAGAGCAAACAGGCTTGGACTCAAGGAGACAAGGGGCAGCGAGGACTGGGTGGGGGGAGGGGCCGGGATAAAGAAGAGGAAGAACCCTGCCTTAGCCCCCTGCCCACGCTCACCGGGCAACCCGGGGTTAGCTCACTGGGGAAGTATTCTCAGAGGTTCCTCTCCCGTCCCATAAGTCAGCTTCTAGGGCACTGGGTGTGAGGAAGGCTGCACTTCCCAGGGGCCAGCCCAGACATAGTCTCTTTCAGGCCATTCCCCTGGGGTCCAGCCTCCTACCCAGGCCTCTGGAGAAGGCTCTTTAACGTCTGATAGGCCAGGTACCCCTTTGGGAATATCCTGAAAGCCACACAGAATCTCAGACTAATTCCCAAGTGCACCCGCAGAACAATCCCCAGCCCCTGCTCCCCGTTTCTGTGGTTTGTGGGCCTTAGGTAAGCGCCTGTGCCCAAGAGGATTCCCAGGGGAGCCAGGGACACTGAAAGGCCAGGTCCCCATGACCCGACGTGCAGTGAGAAGCCCCAAACTCAGACCACCAGAAAACCAGGGGGGTTCAGACCACAGCCGCCTCCAACGCTGAGGGCCTGAGGGAGAAGCCTGGGCCTCACTCCTGGCCTCCGAAGCAGCAGAGGGTGCAGGGAGGACCGGGCATCTTCCCGGCTTCCTGGGAAAGGGGAGGAACATATGGCCTTCTCGGCCTTCCTACAGCTGGTAAGAATGATGAAGACGGTAGCAGCCACCAAGGTACAGGGCAGGGGCTTCCAGGCCTTTATACGCAGGGGCTCATGCAATCCTCACAACCAATCAGCATCAACCCTGTTTAACAAATGAAGTGAGATCAAGTACCCTGTCGCACAGCGAGGAGGTGCCAGCCTAGGACTGGCTTCCAGGAGCCCTGCAGTTGGCCCCTGGGCCACGCTGCCTGTGGACCAGAACAGCAGGTGAGGTGGATCCAGGAAAAGGCTGGAGTGGGCCTTCGCTTTGTTCCCCACCTGGAAAGCCCTTTTTTATTCTCCACCTACTCCCACCTCTCATTTCTCGGGGCCCAGTTCAATCTTGCCTCCCACTCAAACCTCCCGTGAGGCCTGGGATCCCTCCTTCCAGGGTGTTTGGTAGCATTTGGAGCCTGCAGCTCAGGTCGGGGCGGGGGGGGGCGGGGGGGCGGGTGTCATCCAGCTGGTGTCTCGCCTGCTTCCCGTCTCCCCTGTGAGCATGCAGCAAGGACCCCCGTCGTTTCAGCATCTTTGTCCCCTCGCGGCCCTGGCGGTGGGTGCCCAACGCATGGCGTGTGTTCAATGAATGCGTACAGCCCCAAGACACTTGGGATGCACCCCAAAGCATAGCTTAAAAATGTTCCCCGTTTCAGAGACTCGTGAGTGCTCAAAACCAGCTCTACAGAGGACCCCATTATAAACACTTGATTTCTTTCTGAGCCCATAAATAGGTCCAGAAGCAATGATCCCACTCAGTCCAGGCAGAAAATAGAAGCCTTCTCAGCTGTCCTTGGATTTTCAGCCCTGGGGTGGGGGGTTAACACTGTTTGGGTTCTCCTTAATTTCATAGCATTGATGCTCCCTAGGGGTCAGTCTGACTTCTGCAGAGCACCCCTCTGAACAGGGAGCACCAAGAGAACTGGGACAGGCTCAGAACGAGGCCAAGAGGCCAGCCCGCCCCTGGGCCAGGCCCCTCCAGCCCAATCCCATACAACTGCAACAGAGTGACCCAGCCCGCCTTGGACCACTGCCAGCAGGGGAACAAACTGGAAGTGGTCCAAGCCCTCCCTGCTCCCATCCTCCAGGGCCCCGCCCCGTTAGGTAAACACAGGAGCCATGGAGGCTGCCTTTACAAGAGCTAGTTCCTACTCACCCCATAAACCCTACTTCCATTTATTACACAAAGCTTCATCTTTCTTTTTTTAATTTACCTGGGGGGGAGGGGGAGAAGGCCTGGAGGAGAGGAGCCCAAGCCTGCTTCAGGGGCCCTCTGGCATCCACGGAGGTCTCAAAGGCTCCCCAGGAAAATGCCAAGGACCTATGACCTGGCAGGACCCATATCGCCCCCACTGTCCAGACCCACCAGCAGGAGGTGAAGCACAAGGAGCCTAGGGCGGGAGCCAACCGAGGTCCCTGGGATGCACTGGGCTAGCGATCCAAGGGAGAGGGCCGCACACGGCAGCAATGCCCACAACCATCTCAAGTATTTGGAGCATGCTGGGGAGGAAGGGAGGCCGAGGGCCAAATCCCAGCATATGCCACCTGGAAGCCCCCCCCCCCCCCATTACATCAACGCGCCCACGCTCCCAAGATAGAGCTGTGCCGGGGGTGTCTGAAGGGCCGTGCTGTTTGCAACAAGGAGGTAAAAGTTGAAATTCTAAGCCACTGACCCAGAAGAGTATTTTAAAGGAAGTTCTGAGTAACCCTCTTTGAGACAAGTTATTCTTTATTACTCGTTTCAGTTCCTGAAAACGGAAAGCAGGAGACTGAGAAATGGCCCAAAGGCAGGGGGGTGGCCCGAATGGCCTCTTCAGCTCCAACTAAGTCCCATGATGCTGTCCTCTTTATCAGTAAAAATCAGTTCATGAGTCCTTGGCAGAAGACTTCATGTCCAAATAGATTAAGGGGAGGAACACAGTTTGCAAGGTGAGCAAAAGAGGAGATGCTACTTATTATTTGAGAACTGAGGACAACGGATCCTGCCAGGATCCTTTGGTGGGGGGACCACGAAGAAAAGACAAGAAAAGAGAAAGAAAGAAAGAGAGAGAGAGAGAGAGATCTGGGTTACCCTTGTCTGCCCTTCCATGCTTGTGGCCTCAGTTGGCCCATCTGTGAAATGGAACTTCAGAGTGATGCGAGCCAGTGAGGCCTCCCCCACGTGTGTGAGGTTAGACCTGCCGGTGGAGTTAGGATGCCAGCACCCGGGGGTGGGGGACGCACTCTGAGACCCACCGGATGAACCCGCGGTCCTAAGCCCGGGCCTTGCTGGATGGTCCCATGTGGCGAACTTCCCAAGCTCCACCGGGTAGAGGGGTAACAAACAGTTCATCTGAAGAAAGGATGCTGCGGCCTGGGCCACCAGCAGCCCTGGAGGCTGAGCCCCAGGAAATCCTCCACCCCACGACCCCCTGCACACACACCCGTACGCGCACGCCGGGACCCGCGGGCGGCGCCTGGAGAGTCGGGCGCAAGGGGCAAGGAGGGCGAGCCGGAAGCACGGCCAGCCGAGGGCAGCGGCCCCCACGGCGGCCCCTCCAGACACCTGAGCGAGCAGTGGCTGACGGCGGCGGGGGACCCTGGGCAAGGTCGGGAGCGGGGCCAGCCGTGACAGGGGTCAGAGGCCTCAGCGCCAGGACTCCCCCCCCGCCCTGCCCCCGCCCCCCTCACCGGTGGTCCCGACCCGCGCGCAGGCCCCGCGGCCTGGGAGCAAAGGGCAGCGCCGAGTCCGTCGAGGGGCTCACCGCCCGGAGGGCCCTGGAGCCGGGTCCGGCGCGGGGGCTGCGAACACGGGCCGGGCGCCAAGGCCCCACGCGCGGGAGCGCAACGGCCCGCGCCGTCCCCACCCGCCACCGCCTCGGCTCAGGTAAGAGGGGCTCGTCCCGGGACACCGACCCTCCCCGCTCCGGCCGCGGCGCCCACCTGAGTACGACTTCTTCATGGTGCCGCCGCGGCCGCCGCTCCCAGGAAAGTGGCGGCGAGGCCCCGGGGCGCGGGCTCCCGGGTCGCTAATCCCGGGCCCGGAGAGCGCGGGGTGGGGCGGAGGAGGGGCGGCCCCGCCCCGCCCCGGCCCCGCCCCCGCCCGTGGAGGTGCGCCCGGCCCCGCCCCGCGCTGCACCTGGCGCGGCCCTGCGGCCCCGACCCTGCACCCGACGCAGCACGTCCGAGGGTGCGGACGCCTCGTGGCCCGCGCCGGCCTGCACCGCCCACCCCTACCCCCACCCCCCAGCGCGAAGGGCTGGTCCCGGGGCGTCGCAGCTCCTTCCCCGGCTCGAGTCCGGGCGCGGGGGCCCAGGTGACCGCGGGGGAAGGAGGGAGCGCGGGGAGCGGCCCGCGCGCTCAGGCCGAGGGGCGAGGCGGTGGCCCAGCGGGCCTGCCCCCCGGGGGGGGGGGGGCGGCAGAGCCGGACTCCAGTTTAGTTGCCCAGGGCAGGGCAGGGTGGGCCGGGTACCTGTCTCTCTACCTGTCTAGGAGTCAAAAGACAGACTGCCACGACTCCTCTGATGAGCGGGGGGCCTCAGTTTCCACATCTGTAAAATGGGCGCGTTGTATCAGCTCATTTCTGTCCCATCTGAGAAACATTGATCCGCTCTATTCCAGGTACTGTGCGCGGCTCTGAAGAGCAGACGCAGGGGGACACTCGGCTTTCCAACCCGTGTAGTACAGGCAGTGATGAGAGTGTGCATTCCCTGGCAAAAGTTGTACAGAAGTCTCTCTGCTTTTGTATCCTTAAGGAAATTTTCCGTAATAAAACTTTTTTTTTTTTAACGTACAGGAAGAAAGTGAAGCGTTTTGTCTAGAGGATGATGCCAGAGTTGTATTAAGGTGGTGCCAATTCAAGGTTTTAAAGAATGAGTAGGAATCTGCCAGGTAGCCAAGGTTTGGGGAGGCAGGCTGTTCCAGGCAGAGGGAAGGGCCTGGCGGAGCCCGAGGCGCGATGTCTCACAAGCGCAGAGAGACGCACCCGGCCGGCCCTTCCAGATTTGCCAGCCCAGGCCCCCAGGTAAGACAGGAGTGGTGGAGGAGATCCACGCAAGTTCTCAGTAAGGGCTCAGCGCTGCCTGCTCCTGGCCGCCATCCCAAACAGCACACAGGAGAAAGTAGGCTTAGCTTCATCAACACTCTCTTCCCCTCTTCTCCTTTACTTTCCATGGGGGTCCAAGAAGCGTTTTTATTTCCCGCCAGGGAGTGGGCAACCCTTATAAATGAGAACTCGGGTACATGTGGCTCAGTGGGTGAGTCCTTCCCACCTGCTCCCCATCGTCAGAAATCTGTCCAGCGAGGTGACCTTCCCCAACCCCTGGTTAGAGTCAACTGGACCAGAGTAGACCCTGGACTCTGCCCGGGCCAACCTCCCACTCCTTATCTAGGGATGGTAGGCTGAGGCAGGGCAGGGGTGTGAAGGAGGTGAGCAGCCCCAGGCCTGGGGATATAGATGAATTATGAGCAGCTGTCAGTAGATTCTGGGATGGCCACGCCCCCCACGCCCCCCCCCCCCAGTCGTCACTTGAACTAACACAACACCCCTAACTGCCATGTGTGCAAATTCAAGCTTTGTTCTGATTCAGCCAGAAGGCACGGTACGGCCCTGACACTGAGGCCTCTGGTTCCCGGAGCCCAACCACCTCTCAAGAGTCTGTCGAATTGTCGGCTTTGTTCATTTCATTTAGCTCACGTCAGAGATGCCCCGGTGCTCATCCATCCTCAGAGTAGCTGCATCCTGGAGTCATGGAGGATGTTTTCTGTTGGGTTGGCCCCTCTCTCGACGCTCACCTTTCTGCCTGTGGGTCATAATTCACAGGTACCTGGGCACCCAGGAACCAGGAACCCCTGGGTTGTAGTGATTCAGGACATCTAACATTCCCAAGACTCTGAAGGAAGGATGAGAGGGAGGGAGGGAGGGAAGGAGGGGCAGTGAGGTGTTCTGTACAAGTGCATGGCTTTCAAGATGCATGAAGGTTGTTTAAGCACAAAAATTTTATTTTCATTCTTTTTATGGACACCCTCTAATAAAACGTATAACAAAATCACTTGCCTTAATAGAGTATACCAAACTTTCTCATGGCTCAAGATCATCTTAAATGACACCTTTAACAGTTACTGATTCACATACTGCTATGTTGCTTCATCAGGAAACGTCCCCAGGCCACTGTGCTGGCCACGTTTTAAAAACTTTTTTTCAACACTCAGCTCCCTCACCTATTGTGTGGCTTGTGACAAGCCATATGACGTCTCTGAGTCTCAGTTTCTGCTCCTATAAATGTAATGACAATGTCTTACATAGCTTGCGAGGCGGATGTATTGATTAGAAAAGCAACGTATGGGGACACCTAGGGGGCTAAGTTGATTAAGCCGCCGACTCCTGATTTCGGCTCAGGGTCGTGATCTCAGGGTCCTGGGATTGAGCCCTGCATAGGGCTCCCTGCTCAGTGGGGTGTCGGCTTCTCCCTCTCCCTCTGCCCCTCCCCCTCCCACTCGTGTGCACTCTCTCTCTCTCAAATAAATAAAATGTTAAAAAAAAAAAAAAAAGAAAAAAGAGTGCTATGGCCCTCTGGTGGACAGGAAGCCTTCACCAAGTGGTGGCAGAAAGCTTAGCAAAGCTGTTGTCTGCAGTGGTATAGAAAACAGACGGAAAGTGTGCTCGCGAACTTGATGATCTAGCTAAGGGGCTTTCCAGGGGGAGGCAGAAGGCTCTGCCTATAATAAAATGACAAAGGAGAAAGATGAACCAAGAGCAAACGATTTGAGTTTCAAGTGGAATTGCGAGGAAATGAGAAAAGCTGGAACTGTCTCTGCAGCCAGCAAAGGGTTCTCAAAGTAAGAAAGGGCCTCAGAACAAGGAAGTCCAGATGGGACTGTCAGATCCTTGGGGAAGACTTCAGGGAAAAATGTGCAACAAGAGTGAGCCGTGGGGGCGCCTGGGTGGCTCAGTCGGTTAAGCGACTGCCTTCGGCTCAGGTCATGATCCCAGGGTCTGGGATTGAGCCCCACATCGGGCTCCCTGCTCAGCGAGGAGCCTGCTTCTCCCTCTCCGTCTGCCGCTCTGCCTGCTTGTGCTCTCGTTAAAATAGATAAATAAAAGTCTTTAAAAAAAAAAAAAGTGAGCCGTAATGTGAACTGTGGGCTTTAGTTATCATGTATCAATATTGGCCCATCAGTTGTGACAAATGTACCACTCGAATGCAAGATGTGAAGAAGAGGGAATGCTGGGGGCGGAGTGGGGGGCCGTGCGGGGCCCACGGGAACGCTCTGTGCCTTCTGCTCCCCTTTTCTCTAACCCTAAAACAACTCTTTACACACACAGTCTATTCATTTTTAAAAAAGTTTTGTGGGTAGGGTTTTTAATGCAAGGAGCCGATTTTAAATGAACACATAGGCAGCCCCCAAGGTTTTAAAGGAATTAGGTTTGGACTAAATGGGATAAAGACGAGGCAAAATGAAAAAAGAGGTTTTTGGACTCTCAGCCTTTTAGAGGAGGAAGCAGCCTGAGAAAGCTATTCAGTTGCAAACTCTGTTTTCTTATGAAAGAGGAAGTGTGACTCAGAGAACAGCCCCAGGCAGGGGCGTAGGACTTGAGGAACCCTCCCCCAGAGACCCATCTGCACCAGGTGGCCTTAAGGACTAGACTGGATCCTGCACCTGGAGTCTGGGCCCAAAGCACGTGGACCAGACGTCAGGGGTCTTGGGGGCGGGTGAGTGTACTTTGCATGTGGGAGCATGTGGGTTGCTGTGGCCCAAGGATGGGCCGTGTCAGAGCATATTTCCGAAAAACGGCCACGGCACTGTCTCCATCCCCCTTCCACACTGTGACCTTAGTGTTCTTCCCTATGTCCCTCCCTTTGAATGTGGGAGAGCCTATTGTTTCATTATAACCCTTAAACTTGAGCCGCTCCAGACTTCTTTGTGATGAGGAAGCCAAGGCACAGGGAGTGTATCCGTTAACTACTGCTGTGTAACAAATTGTCACAAACTTAGTGGCTTAAAATGACACATGGTTAACATCGCATGGCTTCTGGGAGTCAGGAATATGTGCGTGGCTGGGCTGGGCTCGGGGCTGCACAGGGTCTCATAGATGGCAGTCCAGGGGCTGGCTGGGGCAGGGTCTCATCTGAAGGTTCAGTGAGGGAAGGATACACATCCAAGTTCATGCGGTTGTTGCCAGAACTGAGCTCCGTGGAGGCTCTTAAACTGAAGGCCTCAGTTTTGCACCAGCTAGAACTGAGCTCCTTGACACGTGGGACTCCCCAACTCAGCAACTTTTCCATCAAGGGAAGACGGTCTGCTGGAAAGATGGAAACCATGAGCTTGTAATCTGATCACGGAGGTGGCCGCCCTGAATACCGGGAGGCAGGCAAGCTTTGGGACCATCGTAGAAGCGGCACGCCCCAAGGAGGCCACAAGTGGCGATTTGGTCGGCAGTCCTGGTCTCTGGGTCTTCCCAGCCCAGATGCCAGCGAGATGAGCCTTCACATGCTCCCCACACTGCACCTCCCGCATCGTCTGCCGGCCTGAGACCTCCGGCCCCAGCCACCGCCCGTGCCCCCTGCCTCCGCTCACCTTTTCTTCTCTGTCTTCCGTCAACGTCTTGCTAGTCCTTTCCCTGGACATCCCACCCAGGTTTCCAGGCCCAAGTGGTCAGACTTGGCTCTGACAAGCCATCCAGGGGGATTGCTCCTGTCCTCTGTTCTTAACCGGCCCCGGTCACGCCAGGTGTGTGGCTTTCTTTGCTTCTTCAGCTCGGCTCAGCATATCTGCTGCTGACTGTTCTCTAACTTGTGCCATCCCTGAGCTTGAACTTGTTAGATGACTGAGGCCTTGCTGCATGTGCAGAGTTTACGGTAAAGGCGTGGCCGCTCTGACACCTGCATTTGCACTGTGGGAGAGTGCGTGGCTCCCACATGTCCGGAAAGCACTCTGGCAAATATGTGTCAGGAGCTTTATTCTCTTAATTACATTGTTTTTTCATTGGCTGATTCAACACATATTTCTTGATTACTCATTATGGCCCCTTCCCTCTAATGCTCCTAGTTGGGTCGGGAAAACAGACATTAACCAAACCAACATAGAAGAAGGTGAAGTCAGAGTATACACTAAAAGCTTCACATCTGGTCCGGGGTCAGGGAGGGCTTCTTGTAGGAGGGGGGACTGGGCTGAGGTCAGAAAGATGAGCCAGGATTAACCAGGAAAAACGGAGGGGAAGGAGACAACAGGCAGAGAACAGCCTGTGCAAAGGCCCTGTGGGGGGAGGAAATGTGGTCCCTGCAAGGAACTGGAGGAGGACGAAGGAGGCTTGAGCCTAGAGAAGCTGGAGAGATGGTGGAGGAAGCAGGCCTCACAGGCACTTTAATGACTTGGACCTTTACCCTAAAAAAGAACGGGAGGTCATGGAAAGGTTCTAAGAGGGAGAAGTGGGGCTGGCATGAGCAGACTGGCACTCTGGAATAGCCGTCTAGCTGGACTGCAAACGACAGGAGGAGGCCAGAGTCCAGGGGGAGCCTGAGTCAGTGTTCCAGGCTGGGACGATGATAGGGGTCAGGGCAGGGGGATGGTGAGATGCAAAGAGAGAAACTGCAGAGTATCAGAAAGGAGCCCCAGAGGTAAAGTCACCCGGGCCTGGGGATGGGCTGCATCAGGACGGCTCAGAGAGACGAAAGAGGGACGGATGGAGGACCGGCTGAGCTTCAGGCATGTCGTGTTGGGGAGGCTTCCAAGCATCCAAGGGGACCCATCAGCTGGGCAGTGGCGTCTGTGCTTGGGCATCGAGGGTGGGTCTCGGCTGTCAAGATCCCTCCCAGAGTCTGCTGGGCACTGGGAGGGGAAGACAGACACATGGACAACAGGTGTGCACTGGACCTTCTCAGCAGCCTGCCGGCAGTGCAGGGAATTAAAGCCAGTATTCAGGAACAGCTTTAGCGTTCAAGAAGTGCCAAAGGAAGACTTTGGGGAAAGTTTCAGAACTAGATAGGGGTGATGTTTGTACACCATGAATGTGTTAAATGCCACCGACTTGCTCGCCTTAAATGGTTATTTTACTTTATGTGATTTTCACCTCAATAAGTTTTTTTTTAAGATTTTATTTATTTATTTGACAGAGAGAGACACAGCGAGAGAGGGAACACAAGCAGGGGGAGTGGGAGAGGGAGAAGTAGGCTTCCCGCCGAGCAGGGAGCCCGATGCGGGGCTCGATCCCAGGACCCTGGGACCATGACCTGAGCCGAAGGCAGACGCTTGATGACTGAGCCACCCAGACACCCCGTCAATAAGTTATTTTTTTTAAATGAGGGTTGCGGGCTGGGCTCAGTTGGTGGAGTGGAGCGTGCGACTCTTGATTTCGGGGTGGTGAGTTCGAGCTCCGCGTTGGGCACAGAGTTTACTTAAAAAACAAAAAGAAGGCTGCAAGGGCCGTAGGTACGCAGAGATCTTGTTTAGAAAACAGAAAGATGACGCCTATAGTAAAAGAAACATTAAAATATAGGAAATGTTACACCGGATGCTAACGGCAGTGCCTACCCGTCGTGGGATTATGGGTGGCTTGGTTTCTTCTTTGTATTTTTCCGTGTTTTCCATGATGAACGTATATTGCTCTCACCATCTGAGAAAACAGCCACCCACACCATGTATACACGTCCGGACAGGCTCCTATCAATGGATATTCTTACCTGTGTGCGTAGACACCCGTGTTCGAGGTCGATGTTGGTATACTTTCACAGCTTTGTCTGGCCTTCGGATCTTTTACAATCACACTCATCGTTATCAGGACCTCAGGCAGGATTTTTTTACATTGGGGCAGTTTGGACTGCTGACTTTCAAAGTGACTTTAACCTTCATTTCAATGGGTGGTTTTCTCGTGTCTCGGAAGATGGGACACGGAGTCCGAGGTCACCCAGGGCCCGCACACTAGGATTTCCCTCCCCACGAAGCACGGCTTCTCCCAAGGCCACGAAAGCCAGCGCTGGGCCCCAAATCCTGAGAGTCCGAATCTGCCATTCTTGCAGGTGGGGCCTCAAACAGCGGCTGCGCCCCCTGGAGGGAGAGATCGGTCCTGGACTCACGCCGAGTGCTTCCTCAGACAAGGCGCTTCCCTCCCTCGCCAGCAGCCTGAGGAAGGGTGGCCCTTCTGAAGGATTAACCTGGCACCTCGGATCCAGATAAGACCCCACTTGCCGCCCCTCTCTCGGGAGCCCTTCTCGGGACGCCGGGAGCAGCCACTGCCCGTCTCCAGGACGCATTCCATGATGCTCTCAGGGTCCCTCGTTGTACGGAGAAGGGCTCTGAGGTCACAAAGCGTCCACACTTACATCAAACAAAACTAACGGGGCAGCATTTTGCTGTAGGACTTCTCAGAGCCTTTAATGTGCTCGTAGATGCTGTGACACTCCAACAAGAGTTAGAGTACACAGCATTTCCCAAACTTGGGACACCAGGACTCCTCTGTTACAAGTGCCTTGCGGTTCCGCGGGACGTTCTCTGGGCAAGGAGGCTAGTAGGAGGGCCGTGGGTCGGTGGGGGCAGGGAGGGCCACCCATCAGCCAGGAAGTCCGCCAGGCTCCAACGTCAGCTGCAGATGAAGGCTCCTCGACCCTGGGCCTGCTCTCCTCTGCCCTTGTCACTTCCTGCTGGCCTTGCCCACTCTTCCTGTCCCCTCCACTGCCCTTCGGAGGAGGAGCCGGGATGAGGTTTCTGATGGGAAAACCACCAGGCCCTGGAGTGAGGCGGGAAAGGGACTGGCATCCTTGGCAACACAGTACCCGTGCTTTCGGCTCAGGGGCAGTGGGAATCCCCGGCAAGCCCCCACTTGGAGCTCAACCCTCGGTTGGCCCAGGAGCACATCCCACCTTTGTGCCTCTGCTCGTGCCTCCTGGGCCCCTAGCACACCGTCTGGCCCTGGAGCCCCTCTGCCTCCGTGGGGCTGTTCCCCCCGCCGGGAGGAGGTGCAGGGAGAAGCCAGATTCGTCTCTGTCCACTGGCCTCTCCCAGGGAGCTTTCAGAGCTCCCCACCAGGCCCGTTCCATCAGGTCTGGCGGTGGAGCTTTCCAAAATGCTCCCTGGGCTCAAACCACCGGTCTGCTGGAGGGAAACCCGAGGTCTGGGTGGACAGCCCAGGGCCGCTAGTCATCAGCCCGATGAGCTTCTGCACAGTCCTAAATCTCTGTGCCTCAGTTTCCTCACCCGTCCCGTGGGGATAACAACGCCTGCCCTGGGCTATTGTGGGGTTGGGGTATAACAGTGGCGCTCCCCCATCCCCAGGTGGACGGTGAGTGAGTGAGGGCAGGAGTGGCCTTCCCTCCCTCAGGGCCGTATGCAGGGGCGCTCCATAAGCATCCAACAGCGAGTGCTGGAACCAGAGCCCCACGCGGGATGCGCCAGGCTGGGAAAAGCCGAGTGTCCCCTCTTCTCATGAGAGCCATCATGGTACAGTTCTCCAGAGTAAGTGAATCTTAATTTGCTTTCATTAAAAGCAAAAATAAATATAGGGCCTGCCAGGGGCTGCGGCTGCAGGTGCCATGGGTCACAGAGTGGGGGGTGGGGCGGGCACACTCTGGTGCTCTTGGCACACTCGGCTCAGCCCTCATGCTCTGCAGGTGTCCCTCGGCAAAGTTGCAGGACCAAACACAGAATGCCCAATGAGATTTGAGCTTCCAGGTGAGCAGCAAATCATTTTTGTAGTATGACTATGTCCCATGTAGTATTTAAGACATAAAGGTATACTTTAAAAAAATTATTGTTTATCTGAAATTAGCATGTAGCGGAGCATCCTATATTTTCACTTGCTAAATCTGGAAACTCTGGCCTCAGCCGCCGGACCTAGGCTGGCAGTCCTGGAGAGGAGCTTTAAGCATCCCCCAGTCGGGGTTTCCAGACACCAGGCTGGGGGCTGGGGCCATGCCCCCGACACGTGTTCCAGTCAGAAGTAAAATGAGACCAGTGAGAACAATGCAAAGAGGTGGGTTTCGTGTTTTTGTTTTTGTTCACCCTTTTCTCTTTTGTGAAAGCCTAAGATATTCAAAGGACTGGTCTTTCTTCTGAAATTTTCCTTTCCTGTGTAAATGCTCCCCACCCCCCACCCCCGCTCTCAGAGCTGTTCCCCGAATGTGGGGCCATGAGGCCTGGCTGTGCCCTCCCTGTTATGTCTCTTCCTAGCTGGGAACCTTGGAAAAAGCACTTAACCTCTCTGCTCTTTCACTTCCTTACGCATGGAATGGAGATCATGACCTCTCCAAGGCCACAGGCTTGCTCAGGATTGGACAGAGGCCACCCTGGTACATCCACATGCAGACGCTCGTCACGTGGCTCATTTAGGATGTGTGCACTTTGCCGTGTCATGCTATAATTCAACAAAATAGTTTCTAAAAAAATTCAGTTAGCAAAGAGGCTTCCAACAGAGAGAAGCTTACCCCATTTATCTTGCAAGGAGATATTATTACCTCCAACTTTGCAATGGGAACATGAAGTTATTACCCATTGTCTGCACGCAGCTGCAGAGCCCGCCATTTTGGAGGGAAAAAGATGTGTAGCTGAGCTCACATTTGGGTCAGCTTGATGAGGTTGCATTTTTAAAAGTTAACCTTCAAACCCATTACATTCCGGGAAACTGAAAATTTGCACTGGTTTTCTATTTTTAATGGATTTACAATAAAAGGAAATATTTAAAGCTTAAAAAAGTAGATGGCACTTTAAGTTCATTTTCCAAGTCATCTCATTTAGCAAAGGCAGATAGACTATAAAAAGAGAAATTTAAAAAACATAGCCGGAAGAAAACCTAAGATCCATGGGGCGCCTGTGTGGCTCAGTCGGTTAAGTGTCTGCCTTCGGCTCAGGTCATGATCCCAGGGTCCTGGGATCAAATCCCGCATCAGGCTCCTTGCTAAGCAGGGAGCTTGCTTCTACCTCTCCCTCTCCCTCTGCTGCTCCCCCTGCTTGTGCTCTCTCTCTCCCAATCTGACAAATAAATAAAAAAAAATCTTAAAAAAAAAAATTAAAAAAAAAAAACCTAAGATCCCCATCTCCATGTAACAGAAACTGAAAGGAGATGGCGGAGTGGGGGCAGTGTTCTGGCTGGGGCTACGCCGTGGGGGGGTTGGGGCAGGGCTCCCAACTGTGTGCATGGACAAGTGGAAAGGAGCAACTATAGTTTCTAAGCCATGACACCCAGGGACTCAGCAGCTGGGTCCCCAGCATCCCCCCACAAGATGGGCACTCCGAGCCAACAACAAATGGCTTCATTGTTCTGCACTGGAGCCCCCAGCAGGCCAGGTGGAGGCAGCTAGATGATGGGGGATGGACGGAGAGGGGAAGAGATTGGAGAGACAGAAACATCGACTCAAGATGAACCTACAAACCTGATCCCCAAAATGGGCAAAGCTAATGCTGATAAAGACAATCCAGAAGATCAACCATGCAGATACAAAATCACTCCTGGTGAAGTGGAAATAATAGAGGAATCTGAAAATGATTTTCATACTATTTACTGATTGATTGAGAGAGAGTGAGTGCATGTGATCAGGGCAGCAGGGCACAGGGAGAGCGAGAGAGAGAGTCCCAAGCAGGCTCCATGCTGAGACCCTGAGATCCTGACCTGAGCCAAAATCAAGAGTCAGATGCTTAACCAACTGAGCCACCCAGACGCCCCTGCAAATGGTTTTCAAATAAAAGTGTTTAGGAACATCAAAGAAAATAAAAAGTTATGAAAGCGAAACCAACTTAAATGAAACAGAACCGCACGGTCATGATAAAGAATCAACGGGCAGTCCCGGAAATGAGAAGTTTCAAAGTTAAAGCTCGACAGACAGAATATATGTTATTGGACATACTGAGGAATGAGGTAGCTGGCAGATATTGCCGAGAATGTGGCCCGGAAATAAACAAATGAAGCAGATAAGAACAAGAAGTTACAGGTAAGAAATGCAGAGAGCGGATCAAGAAGTTCCAGAATATATCTCACAGGGGCTTCAGAAGAAGAAAATAGAAGGAATGATATAAAAAATCATGTTCTGAAACATAATTGCTGAAAGCTCTCAAAAACTAAAAAAGAAACGTGCTGTGCCGGATCAATAAACACCCATCCATAATTAGAGATGTCATGGCGAACCTGCGGCACACATCCAAGGAGAAAGAAAAGTCGGAAATGCTATCAGAGACAATAAGATCATCCATGGAGAAATGAGAATCCAGCAGGTTTCTTGTAGTCTGGGGCAATCCGCCCAACGGCCGAAGGAACCCAGCTGCCATTCTAGAATTCTAGAGCCAGCTAAGCTCTTCCTCAGCAGTGAGAACCAAGCACATTTCCAACATGCAAAGTCTAAGAAAGAGTTCCCTAACCACAAACCATCCCTGGAAATTTACCAAGGGTGAACTGTGGCAAGAAGAAAAGTCAAGCCAGGAGGGAAGAGAAGGCTGCAAGAAACGAGGGTGAACACAGGGGTGCCTGGGTGGCTCAGTCAGTTAAGCCTTCGGCTCAGGTCATGATCCCAGGGTCCTGGGATCGAGTCCCACTTTAGGCTCCCTGCTCAGCAGGGCATCTGCCTCTTCCTGCCACTCCCCCTGCTTGTGCTCTCTCTCTCTGTCAAATGAATAAATAAAATCTTTTTTTAAAAAGAAAATCTTAAAAAAAAAGAGAGAATGCGGAAACCCTTCTCAGTTCCAAAGAAGAGAGGAAGAGGACACAGAGACGTGATAAATAAAACCATAAAATCAAATGACAGAGGAAAGTCCAAATAAGCCAGTTATGTAGAATGATGTGAACAGGAAGGTTAACACACACAATTCTAGGTGTTGCTTACAGATATTTATACAAGTAAAAAAAAAGTATAAAATTATAAATGCAAAGACATTAGGACAGCAGTTAGCTCTGGGGAAGGAGGAAGAATGGGGCCCCAGTGGGTACAGAGGGGCCTTCAGTTCTGTGTGTAAGCGTGTGTTGTTAACATCTACTGGGAGAGAGGGAAGGAGGGTCTGAATCACATGTGGCAGGATGCTCTCCTTTCCTAGCACTAGGCGGCGTGAATAGGTGTTTGTTGTATGGCTCTCCATTTTTCTGATGCTTGAAATATTTCATTATTTTTTTAAGATTTATTTATTTATTTTAGAGAGAGAGAGAGAAAGTGAATGGGGCAAGGGGCAGAGGGAGAGGGAGAAAAATCCTCAAGCAGACTCCCTGCTGAGTGCAGGGCCCCAGGAAGGGCTCGATCCCAGGACCCTGTGATCATGACCTGAGCCGAAATCAAGAGTCGGACACTTAACCGACTGAGCCACCCGGGCGCCCCGGTATTTCATCTTTTCTGTGTACATTCAGGGGCCCCGAAATATACCCTCTTCCCTGAGTCCTACCTGTGCAATTCAGTGTCCCTTCCAGGCTCCAGTCTGGGGACCGCGGGCCAATATCCTTCCTATCATGGCTCTTGGGAAGGGCATCCAGCAGGTGAGTGAAAAGTCAGGAAGATAGAATTGGGAACCACACACAGGAAGCCCACCTTGAAAAGGGCCACAAAGACAGATCCCGCAGGACTCCCCTTCTCTGCGGTCCCTAGACAGTCGGATGCCTTGAGAGAGTGGGGTGGTGGGGGCCCGGGCTGGGGGGGTTAGTGTTTCATGGGGACAGAGTTTCAGCTGTGCAAGATGGAAGAGTTCTGGAGACAGATGGTGGTGAGGGCTATACAACAGCGTGAATGGACCTAACGCCCCAGAACAGGATGCTGAGAAGGGGGTGAGGCAATAAATTTTGTGTTATGATATTTTACCACAATAAAAAAAAGGGACTCTGATTCACCGTCCACTGCTGTGAGCACTCGGAGGTGGCAAGCACCGTCCTCATCCCACACCAGCTTCCGTGGGTCCCAGGACGTCCTGCAAACTCTCCGACGGTGGGTCAGGACCCGCGCACGGGAATGGATGCTCCTTCTGGACAGATAGAGATGGTCGTGGTGGCTGTCCTCAGTGGTGGTTCGTTTTCGTAAACGCCCATTTAATGTTAAATGAGCTGAGGTCTGCTTTCCCCCCACTCCTGAGTTTACCCCGCGTTTCCCCTTCCCGCCCCTGGGCGGCCCCTTCCAGCACCCGGACAAACATGGGAATGCATCAGAGGCTGAAGGGCCCCAGAGGGACCAACCCAGGCAATCCTGTAACTGGACTAAATCCCCTTACCACCGTACCCCAAGGCGGAACATTCCAACAGCCGCCAGAGACCGCCAGGGCTGCCGAAGAGCCCCTGCGTGCGGAGGATTTTCTGAGACCTTAATTTACACACCTTTTCCCTGTATTTCCCCAAACCTCGATTCTAAGGTGTCAGGGATTTGCGGCAGGGCGTGAAGCAAACCCTGACACTGACGGAAGACAGTGTCCCCTCTTGCCTTTCAAGAAGAGTTCTGCTGGCTCTGTGTGTGTGTGTGTGTGTGTGGTGGGGGTGGGGGGCAGGTTGTGCAGGAGGGAGGGGTGCCTTGAGAGAAAGTGAGAGAGAAACAGGAGACCCTGTGTGCGGCCAAGAGGATGGAGGTCGGTGGGAGGTCAGCAGGGGCTAGCCCGACACACCTGGAGGGAACCGCTGTAGGGTACCCTGGGCAGGTGGCCTGGGGTACTTGGGGATCCCTGTGCCCAGATGCAGAGCCAAGAGTCAGAAAGGACCCCGCGGTTGCCATGGTGGGCATCTCGGCGGGACCAAGGCAGAGCAGTGACCAGGGGCCCACCTGGGAGGCCTGGGACCTCGGCCCACCCCACGGTGGCAGTGACAGCAAGGGGGGGGGGAAGAGCAGGAATCCCGAATGACAGACAATTTCCTGTGAAAGCAAGCTGGGGGCTTGGGGTCAGCTCTGAAGACACTGAGGCAATGGGCTTGCTCTGGGCCTCCTGTGTTTGCGGGCTTAGGTTCAGCCCGCTCCCATGACACTCGGATGCAATCCCCAAACCCGGGATGGCCGCCTTCTTGCTGGGGCTCAGCTGCCAGCTTGGGGGGCTGCCGATCACTCGGCACGCTGTGGTTGCTCGGCGGCGGCGGGGGGGGCGGCGGAGGCCGAGTGCGCAGGGGACCCGTGAGCTCGGAGGGGCTGCTGGACCTCTCTGCGTCTGTTCCTCATCTGCCCAATGGGATGGCAAGTCCTGCCTGGCAAGGTGGCTTTAAGAGCTGAGAAAGGACCCAGCACTGAGCCTGGCCCCCCGGGAAAAGGTGCGCCTTCCGGGGGACACCTTCCCGCCCAGCAGTTCAGCTAGGTGCTCATCAACGGCACACCCCCACCTCGGGTCAGGAGCCCCCAGCGGGGCAAAGAGGAGCTGAGGGCCCTTTTCCGGGATGCTGGGTGTGGCAGGGGCAGGCTCTGGGGCTGCTCTGACTTTCCCAGTTAGGAGATGGTTTGGACGGGTGCCTTTCAGGGAGGAGCATGGCAAGGTCAGGAAACAGCTGGGTGTGGTGAACGGGGGCTGTTCCAGGCAATGACACTGGGCAGCAGTGGTGCAGGGTGTGGAGGCAGAGACAGAGGAGGGGACGGGGATGACGGGGATGGGGACGGGGAGGTGGGAGAGGTAGGGTAATGGCAGGAAGGCAGCTGACGGCCGCCTCCTCTGTAGGCTGGAGTTCATGTCGTGGTGAGTGTAACCAGCTTCCTGCAGGGGCCAAGCTCAGCAGATCATTTTTCTCCCCACTCTGGTGCCCCCACCACCCTTGTTAACCACTCACGCGCTTCACAGACTTCATTCATTGTCAGCACTAAGAACCACCTAATCTTTGCTCATCTAGACTCACTGTCACTTATTAAAATAACCAGACTGGCCTAAACCAAAACTTCAGTGTCACACCCCATTCAAAGCTCCTGTCTACACTCCTCCCCACTCCCCACCTCTGGTCCTAAACCTTGCCCCCAGCGAACCCCACCTCCAGATTCTAGCATCCTCTCCAGCCTGCCCCGCATGCTTTCCCCTGCACTGATTCACTGAAGCCCCATCACATTCCCATCCACAGATGAGGAACGTAAGCACAGAGAGGTGAAGTGACCTGTTGAAGGTCACACAGCCACTCAGTGGATGAGCCTCAACTCCATCCCAGGCAGCACCCCTCTCTCTGGCTCTCCAATAACCCTCTGCTGGACTGTTCTGCATGGATATGTCCAGCACCCTCTCCGAAATGTGCAGCCTTCATCCAAAACCCCAGAGCATCAGGGAGAGCACACTGGACGTGCTGGAACCTAGTCTGAGGGAGCCAGGCAGCTCCTGACATGGGTGGGGTGAGGGAATAAAGGCTCGGTTATTCTCCGCCTTGATCTTTGCTTTTTAAGACTTATTCACAGGCCAGGCTTCCTGGAAATCGGTCCCTGGGCACCTCACCTCAGGGCACAGGCCCTGGTAGCTCACTTCTGTGCCCCGGGCTGGGCAGCATGCTGACCTGTCTAGCCAGCCAGCAGTGACTCAGCCCTTGGAAATTACAGGCTTCCGCAGAATGCTGGGTGCCTGTCGGGGAAGGCCGCCCATGGTGAAGGAGGGGGAGGCCGGGCAGAGCCGGCAACAATGTCAGAGGCCTGGGGGTGGGACCAGGGCCCCTGCCTGGGGAGCCACAGACAGGGCCCAGCAGGAAAGACGCGGGAGGGGGCAGCCGACAGGCCTGGGGATGGGACCAGCCCTCCTGGCCCGGCCAGGTGCCCACGGAGAGAGAGAGACTGGCCCTGTGCAAAGACCCGGGCGTCTGAAACCTTCCAGCGCTCTGCATCGCTGCGCCTGGGGCCGGACTGGATGCTGGGTTCATGTTGTCCTGGCCCCGCCGAGCTCTTCCCAGGGCTGAGCCGGGTCCGACTCACCTGTGCGCGCCGTCCCACTCCCACCTTCCTCAGAGCACAGAGCCGGGTGCCGAAAGGCACTTTCTATGGAAAGAAATGGAAAAGGAAGGAAAAGAATTGGCCTCTTGCGGTGCCCCTTTCTTCTTGCCCTCACCCCCCACAGCGCCCTGCGAGCCTCCCCCGCTGTCCCCACTGTGGTGGGGCAAGAAGGCGCGGGGGGCCTGACAGGTCCTGAAAGATAGCAGCCCCCTGCTCTGGAACAGAGACGCACACCGAGCTCCGAATTTCCTGGGCCTCCAGCGTGCAGCCGGAAGACAGCGGCCCAGGGCGCCCGCAGAGCCCTCTGGAGTGTGCGGCCCCCGCCCCCGTTTGCTGCCAAGTCACCAGGCTCGGCCCTGGGGCAGCAGGGAATGGCTGTCGGGGCGGGGAGGATGGAGCTTCTGTCTCGGGAGGCCACCCCGAAAGGCTGGCACATCCATCCCTACAAACCCCTCCAATCGCAAGGGTGACCGGCAGTGGGGGGTGGCCGCGGCCCCGCCGTGGGGTCTGTTTTCCAGGCGTCTCTGCTGGGGCTTCTCCCCTCTCTCCGACTCTCAGCATCCCGTAGCTGGGCAGCAGTTGGCTGTCACCCCGCCCCCCGGGCCGATGCCCTGCAGTGGGGCCGCCGTGGGGGCCGCCGCTCCTGACCGCCCTGGCCGTGGGGCTATGACAGGAGCCGGCTGGCCCCGCAGTCCAGCCCGGACCTCACGGCTCCGGCGTGAGGCACTTACCCTGCTTTTCACAGGGGCCTGTGTTCACCGCTTTCTTTCAGTCACTCAATCACATAATGAGGGACTTCGAGTCTGGAAAAGATGGTGTCGACACGTCTCTTCTCGCCCCTCTGTGCTAAGAACAGCTACAGGCCCTGGGGATGATGCAAGAGGCAACCCAAAGGGGATCCTGAAGAGCAGAGGGAGAAGGTGAGGTGGTTGGGACCCCAAGACCGAGTCAGGAACAATTAGCCGCAAGGCATCGTAGGACCCCCCTGCAGCTCCCGCACCCCCAGACCGAGGAACGCACTTCCCAAGCCCCGACCCAGCAACGGAAGGCTGCCAAGTAGGCTCATTCTCTCCTGGACCGAGCGAGAGGCTCACAAAACACCAGGCCTGCCAGGCAGAACCAGTCAGGGGAAGGACTGGGGGGGCCCGACAACAAGTGGCCAGGCAAGGGCTTCCCTTACTCACGGAGAGACACCCAGGGCCAAGGGAAGGCCCCCCACCAGAAGCACAGGCCCAGCGGTGCTCTCTGCCCCCGCGAGCTGGAGGTCCCCTCCCACGGAGCGGCACCAGGCGGCCGGGCCTTCTGTCCCCACAGCAGCACCTGGCCTGACGCCTGGCTCTGAGTCAGCCCGGGACTGGGAGTGCGGCCCATAAAGGTGCTGAAGGAAACAGAGCTCTGAACTGTGAGCCTTAAATCTGGCAGAAGTACCCTTCAGGAACAACGGGGAAATAAAGACATCCTCTGATGGAAGAAAATGAAAGGAATTTTTGTGAGCAGACATATCCTTAAAGAATGGCTTAGAGGAAGTTCTTCATCCAGAAGGGAAATAATAAAAGAAGGAATCTTGAGCATCAGGAAGGAATCAGGAATAATGGAAAGAGCAGAAATGCGTTATGTACAACAGACTTTCCTCCCCTCGAGTTTTCTGAATTGGGTGTGGTGGGACAAAAGTTATAGGGCCGTCTGATACTCCAGACATTTAAAACAGGGGAGGGTAACGGGACCCCCATGGATGGAGTTGCGTAAGTTTCCACGTGAAATGCTAGAGCACCAATGTCAGCATTTGGTGATATGTTCTGTGTGTGGCCATACCCAAGTTTGTACGGAAACATACACAAAACTCTCAGAAACACCATAAAACCTCAACACGGGGTCCTAAAACATTGCCACAGGTGGGCAAAGAAAGAGAAGCAGAGGAAGGAGAAGCTGACACACAGAAAACATACCCCCAAACCCTCACATACTAAGACGGCGGCCTTACGTGGTCTCGACCCGCTCACGAAAGGCAGAGACTGTCAGAGTGGAAAATACGGGACCCAACCAGATGCTGCTTACAACACTCACTTCAAACCCAATGACACTGGCGGACTGAAAGGAAGAAGAATGGAAAAAAGACATGCCATGCCAATGATTTTTTTTTTAAAGCGTGAGTGGCTATATTCATATGAAATAAAGTCTGCTTCAGGGCAGAGAAAATTACCAGAGACAAAGAGGGACGTTACATGGTGATAAAAAGATTAATTCACCAGAGACTTGATAATCCCAAATCCGTGTGCGCACCAAGCAGCAGAGCCTCAAGATGCACGAAGCAGAAAACTAGCCGAGCTGAAAGGAGAAATGGACCCACAGGTACATCTGGGGACTTCAGCACCTCCCTGCACCCCCCACCCCGGCCCCACCAGCAACTGATGGAATAACTGGACCAAAAACAGGCAAGGACATGAGTGAGGATCTGATGGCCCAATTCACCCCGGGATCCCGCCCACAGATCCAGAAGACGCCACCTGACAGGAGAAGACACATTTTTTTTTTTAAGATTTTATTTATTTATTTGAGAGAGAGAGAGAGCACAAGCAGGGGGAGCAGCAGAGGGAGAGGGCGAAGCAGGCTCCCCGCTGAGCACAGAGTCCGACGCGGGGCTCGATCCCAGGACCCCGGGATCATGACCTGAGCCGAAGGCAGACGCTTCACCCAGTGAGCCACCCAGGTGCCCCAGGGAACCTACTTTTATCAAGCGCCCAGGGAACATTCACCAAGATCCACCTGTCCTGAGCCACCAAATAAACCTCAACACGTTCTTTGCCACTGAAATCACACAGAACGCGTTCTCTGACCATAATGGTATCAAACTGAAAATCAACGACAGAGAGACAAGGGGAAAATCTCTTCTAGATAATCCAGGGTCAGAGAGGAAGTCTTGAAGGAAATGTAAGCACGGAGCCGAGGGAAAATAAATCTGTGGCGTGCAGAAGCGTGCGGGGGGCAGCTGGGCGGGCGTCCAGGGGACACTGCACGCGCACGAGGAGGAGGCCTCCCGTCAAGTAGAGACGCGGGCGCATGTGGCGCGGGGCACAGAGGGGAGCGTGGTGACGGCCTCCCTGCCCCAGCGGCTTCCAGCCTGGATGGACACAGAAGCAGGGACACAAAGACCACACACACAGTGCGGTCGGGGGCTTCCGCCGGGGGTGGTCATGGGGTGCCCGGAGAGTACACTCGGCATCGAATCCAGGCTGGGGGAACCAAGGAAGGCTTCCCGGAGGAGGCATTAGTGAGCTGAGTCCTGGCAGCTGAGGGGAGAGCCTCACCTGGGGAGAGGGCACTGTGCTCAAGGAGGGACCCCCCCCAGTGTGCCGAGGGGAAGGAGAAGGTGGCCCATGAGGGCACAGTCGGCGGGGGGCCAGGGCAGGAGGGGCCTCCTGAGACCCGTGAAGGGGGCTTGACCCTGAGGCGGCTGCGTTTGCAAATCCTTCCTCCCCTCGCACAGGCTGCTTTCACTCGGTCAGATGCTTCCTTCGCTCTGGAGCCCCAGATGGGAGAGGGCTCTGTGCTTGGTGTGGCCCGCCCTGATAATCTCCCTATTTCAAGGTGAGCTGCCTGGGGAACCCAAGGACACCTGCTAGCCTGTCAGGGCCGTGTCTACACTGACACTTGGCTGCACAACTGGGAGCAGGTGATGGCACAGCAGGGCTGGGAGTCGGACACCTTGGGATTCTGTCCCCACGCACTGAGTGGAGGAGGCCCATGTCGTTCAGCCGAGGGCATCGGCTAAGCCATCTGCGATAATGAAGCTGTTTATCAGGATGGTAGGATCTGGGCCAAAGGAGCACAGCGAGCCCGTCCCAAAGCCCTGGGGAGGGTGCTGGAGACTGAGTCGGGTGGGGAGCACTGGCCTCTGGGGGCGGGAGGGCAGGATCGAGCCCAGGCATGCGGCCCGTCCCTGGGATTCAGCACCCAGGGGCATCAGTGGGGGCCACCTCGGAGGGCCGCGGTGCAGGTGGTCCCACCCGGTTTAGGAAGAGGGTAGGGGAGGACGGGGGACGGGAAGCCCCAGGTGACAAGTCAGTGCCCTCGTGAGAAGCATCCACAAGATGGCCCTGCTGCATGGGAGCCATGACCAGCTTCCGGGGCTGTCCCTGGGCTGACAGACAAGGGTCCTGGCAGCCGTCTGTGAGCACGGCAGACGTGGGTCCTGTCACCATGCTGCCCAGAGCCCGGCTCAGCATCTTCCTGGGAGGAGCACTTGTTGAGGAGTCCAGGCAAACACAGTAAGAGATGGGCTTTTGGTACACCCTCTGACCTCGCCCCTTCTTCATAGCTCTCTGACCCTCATAATTAACTCAAAATTGTGCAGTTAAAGGTTTGGGTCATTACACAGGGCAGGTGAACAAGACACAAGTGACTTCTTCAGGAGCTCACAGACTGTGGGGTGGGGGGGAGGTAAACCTGGGCCAGGTAAGCAACCTGGCAAGAACTAAAACGGGGAATATGGGTTGCTAGCTGAGCACAGAGCAGGAGCACCGACCCTAACGTGGAGGGGTCAGAGAAGGCTTCCTGGCGGAGGTGGCATTTAAGTGAAGGTCCTCCGGTTAGGCAAAGCAGAGAGCCATAGGGGACTGGAGCCAACCAGCCTGGGCCAGAATCCCAGGCCCTCTACCTACTGGTTGCAACTTCTCTGGGCCTCAGTTTCCCATCTTTAAGCCAGAGAAGGAACAGCCCTGGCTGCCTGTGTGAGGGCTGCAGGGCAATGACCCTCCACCTGATAGAATGAGGCTCAGTAAAGACCAGTCCTGGCGGGAGCGTCCACTGAACATCCCAAGCCCAGCTCTGGGAGTTGGACCCCTACCCATGCTGCCCAGGTCTCCCGACCTCCGTCCTTCCTTCAGGAATTCCCAGGATGTCACAAGCCCAGGGGGAGGACTAGGTGATGCCTCTCGCCCTCCCTCGGGCCGGGTCTGGACAGCCGGCCGCCTGTGTTCCAGCAGGTGGCGCTGTGGCCCATGGGAACTTGGCCAGGCAGCTCCCGGAAGGTGGAGCTGGGACCTTCAGAGGAGGCGGGACAAAGGGGTGGGGACACACGTGGACACACGTGCGCAGACACACATGCACACGTGTGCACACATACAGACACACACTATACACGCACATGCAGACACATGCAGACATGCGCACACGTACAGACCCCCCCCACACACACACACACCCAGACCGAAGGCTGGTGGTGGCGGCGGGGAAGGCCGGGAGGGGAAGCGGGGTCCCTGGGTGTGCAGGTGCACTGTGGCTGGCTCGAGAGCCATGCACTCGGGGAGCCGAGGGCCGTATGTCTGCAAGCAGCTGTCTAAGACCAGGGGTCCCCGACCACCGAGCAAGGGCCACTGGAGAGGGGAACCAGGGAGAGTCAGACGCCCTGGGAGGTCCTGTCCACCCCGGTTCTGCTTGGGGGCTGCAGTCTTGCCCTCTGCTGACAGGGAGCAATAGGTGAGCCGCCCCTGCCACCCTCCGGTCCTGCTGGGCCGCGGGCCATCCCTGCGCCCTGCCGACCAGAGCCTCGCTGGAGGTCGGGAGGCTCTCAGCCCTGCACAGCCCGGGCAGTGGGGTCTGGGACCTGGGACCCCAGGTGCCCTCACCACTGCCTCCCCGGGCTTCTTGGCTTTGACGAGGACGCCGACGGGGCAGCTTTGCCTGCAGGATCTCACCGGACCCTGAGAGGCTCTCCTTCGTTAGCCGCCCCAAATGCAGTGGGTGCCAAGGGTGCGCTGGGCAGGAGGAGGAGCAGCCCCGGGGGCCCGCCAGGCCGGCTGCTCAGACCCGGGCTCCAGCAGCGCTCGCGGCCCGCAGCCTACACTTCATGGCTCGAACGGGACCAGAGAAGCTGCGGCTCCTGGCGGCTCCACGCGGGTCCCTTCCACTCACACCGTCTCACGCCATCCTGGGGGACAGGGCGTGCAGGGCTCAGCTGGAAGCCCTCCCATTCACAGGAGCTGGCCTTTCAGGAGGCACTACCCAAAGGCGCCGTTTCTGGGCTTTTCATTTCTACGTCCTGCAGCGACTCACCACGTGAGTCACCTCCCAGCCCCTCCTGACCGGCCGTTGCCCCCTGCCCCCACTGTCCTCTCCGCCCTGCCGATCTATCCCCCGAGTGTCCTCCAGCTGGTGGAGACTGTGCACTTCGGTCCAACTTGCTGAGAGCTGGCGGCAGAAGCGCGGGCTGGGGGTCCCTGGGGCCCAGTCCCGGTCCGAGCAGCCAGCCGACTGGGGGTTTCTCCAAGCCTCTTCTTCTCCTTTTGGCCTGCACGGCCGTCTGTCGGGGGTCCCAGCAACAGAAGCAGATCTGCGCCCCTGCTCATTGCGGGAGCTGACCTGATTGGTCATTATCGGGGAGCCGTGGCAGGTAGGGTGGGGGACACAGAGGCCGCCATGCCTTGCCCTCTGCGTGCACCCCTGCGGCTGAAGTGTCTTCCGGGTTTCCCCTTCAGAGTGAGCCTCCCTGCACTGCAGGCTCACTTGGGGCCCCCGGCCGGGCGGCGGGCTGGGACTCTGACCTCACCCACCCAAGCCAGCGCTCTGGACCACACGGTCTGCAGCCCCAAGACCCCCGGAGGGCCTGGAGACCCAGCCCCCTGCCCCCACAGCCTTCTCGCGCACCTAAGGACCTCGATCATCTACCTTCAGCCATCCCCCCATTCAGCCACTCCCACCTGTTGGACGTTCTTCTGGACTCTGGAGCCATAGCAATGAACACAGCATATGAGGTCCCTGTTCTCATGGGGTGTGAGTCTGGTGGGGACAGACACCTGGGGCACTTAGGAGGAGAGTGCCAAAGTGCCTGGATGGGTGGTGCCATTTAGATCAGGTAGTCAGAGAAGGGACTGCCATGCCAACACCTGGGAGAGAATACCACAGATGGGGAGGTGGCAGGTGCAAAGGCCCTGGGGCAGAGACCAACCTGACTTGCTCTGGCAGTGGGCCCATCCGGGACTGCAGCTGCAGGGCCGGCCGCAGGCTGTCTCTGGGTGCCCAGGCAGGCCAAGTTTTGCTCTTCCACCTCTCTGTCTTCCCCTGGCACCAAAACCATCTCCATTGGCTGTGAAAGGATGCTGGAGGACAGCACGGAACAGCAGAGAGCCCATGACCCCACCCAGCTGGGCTGGGGCTGGACGAGGGCAGCGGCTCCAGGGTCCCAGCCGCAGCCCAGAGCCCTGGAGGTTCCGGGCCACTTGTGATCACCTCTGAGTGTGTGACTGCAAGGCCTCGAGTCAGCCTGGCATCACTGTCATTATCTGCCTTCTTACTGCGGCCAATTGTTCCAGAACTCTTCCCATGGACAGGCTAGGCCCGATGCATGCGAGCTCATTTCATCTGGAGAACAACCCTCCTGAGATTTAGATTTAGGTCTGAGAGCCTCCCCAGAGCTGAGGGCTGGGGCTCCCCGGGTTTCCCTGGCTCCTGGCAGGAAATTGAGCCACACCGGGGCCGCGTGCATCTCAGCCAGCAGACGTGCAGCCCGGCATGCAGCAAGGCTGCAGTCAAGAGGCAGGTCCAACACCGCATCCCAAGGGAGGCAGGAAACCGGGCTGAAAACGGAGCCAGCGTTTGCTCCTTTGAGTGTACCATCCCCCCAGAGCCGCTAACTCTAGGACTGGAGAATCCACTGCAGGAAAGAATCTACGTACCCTGTTCTAAAACAGACAAACTCAGTCCTTAGGCTGTGTCTGACCCCCCACGCACACCCCCCCCCACTTCTACCCCACCTCCAAATAAATGTGTTGGTGCTTTAGGAAAATTCCACACCGTGCTGAATTTCATTTATTAAACCCCAAATCAGGAAGTAATCACCAGAGGAATCTGGCATCACGGAAGGATTCTTCCTGGGGGTTCCTTTCAACAGCCTTTCCCAGAACACATCTGAGCACATGGTCTGGTGTCCCGGGAAGGTGTTTATTGAGCAGACTGTGGGCCACTATCTCACGAGAGGGGCACATCATGCACTTGGAGTTTGCGGTATTTATCGGTGACGATGATGAAGGCACCATCGTGAAGCTTAAGCAAAACCGCCAGTCTGGAGGGGACTTCTTCACTGTTGTCCAAATGTCCAGGCTCCCCAGCTAGAAGGCTGTCTCTGTGCAGGATCGGTGGGGAGAGAGTCCGTGCTGGGGCCTGGCATTCAAACGCTCTCGGCTCTCTGCACCACCAAGGAGGTTAATTTTCTGCCCTGCCTGCGCATTCACGATCTCCGTGATTTCCAGGGGAGAACTGGACCCTGGATGAAGTCCGGTTACACCTTTTGTTAAAATCATGCTCGTTGCATCTGCTGTTGCGTTCGTAATGGACCAAGCACCCACCTGGGAGGCCAGGGCAAGAGGTCAAGCCCCAGCTCCACCACCATGGACTTGCTGTGTTACTTTGAGCAAATGTCTCAACCTCTCTGGGCCTCAGTTTCTTCCTCCCAGTCCTAAGAGTGTTGGATTAGAACCGTGATTCTCACCAGGGATGGTTTTACCCACCCAGAGGACAGTGAGGAATGTCTGGAGACATGGTTGGTTGTCACAACTAGGGGATGCCAGTGGCACCGAGAGAGGAGAGGCCAGGGACACCACGGCACATCCCACAGTGCCCTAGACAGCTCACACAGCAAGGGATTATCCCACCCAGAATGCCAACAGTGCCGAGGTCGAGAGACCCTGGGGTAGACAAACTCCCGTCCATTCCAAGTCCAGACCAGGCTGTGGGGACAACGGGAACATGGCCTCACTGCAGGACGCCAACTGGGCAAGTGGAGAAGGTTCACTGCCCTTTCTCCACGGTCTTGAGGCCTTCCAGGGAGTCTTGGTGACGTCTCTCAGGAGCTCCCTCCGCTCTGGGAAGAGCAGAGAACAGTGAGGGCCAATGGCCGAGGCCAGAGTGTCCCATGCGGGGATCCTCAGAGTGTCGGGGACCGAGGCCTCTGTCTGTGCCCCTGAAACTGATCCATGTTCACTTCGCGCTTCCAGACGCAGAGAGACCTTCATCTCTTCGTCTTCTACCGACGGCCTGTGCGCCCCTTCCAGATGTGCGCTGGGAGCCAGAGCCGACGCAGGGGGCGCACCTCGGCCAGAGGCCCCGACGCCCGGCCCCCGCGAGCAGGCTGGCGTCCAGGCAGGTGCAGAGAAGCGCTCCCGGCTCGCAGTCGGCATCTTCTCTTGTGATTTTCCAAACCAAACAGCCTCTTGGGAGGCACGCTGAAGTGCTTAAAAATGAGGCAAGTAAAATAAATCACTGGTTCTCGGAAGACAGCCTGTGGGTTATTAGGCTGCGTGTTTCTGCTGCGTAAACGCGGCCCCAGGATGCTGACGGCCGGGCCCGCGGTCGCCGTCCACGCGAGGGCGCTCTCGGCCATCAGGAAGGCATGCGGGGCGGATGCCCGGGCTCGCAGGCTTCAGGGCTGCAATTTATTCCCGCAATATTTCAACACTTACAACTGCCGCGTTGTCCACCGGCGCTGCCCAGCTGGCCCCGGATCTCCCGGCTACCTGCGGCCGTCCACCCCGGCCTCCCTGCCCCAACCAGCCACAGTCCCTAAGCTTGTCTCAAGAGGGTTTTTGTGGGTTTTTTAAGATTTTATTTTTAAGTCATCTCCACACCCAACAAGGGGCTCGAACTCACAACCCTGAGATCAAGAGTCTCACGTCCCACCGCCGGAGCCGGCCGGGCGCCCCCAAGAGGGTTCTGAAGAGCTGGAAGTGAGTTTTGTCCTACAGTCACCAAACCTGGAGAACCATTTAGGACTAACCAGGTCATTACGTCCCTCTTGACACAAAACCCAACATCAGAGGCATCAGACATTTACGTGTAAATGTAAAAAAATAAAACCACGGAAGTACCTGAAGAAAATGTAGGAGAGTTTCACGTGGGGAAGTCCTGAGTAAGATGTAAAACCCAGACGCTCTTCAGGAGAGGAAAAGAAATTTGATGTCATAAGGATTAAAATTTTCTACTCAAAACCAAAGAGCCCAAGCCACGTGACAAAGTGCTCCCATCTCATTCAGAGTTGGAGCTGCAAGCTGGTGGCCTCGCAGGACCCACGAGGCCTTTTGGGGCCTGGCCGCCCCGCCACCCCCCCCGCACCGGCCTCACGGCTGTCAGGATGAGCTCGGTTCTGCAGGGGTGAGGGCAAACCCTGACGTCACGGACGCGTTTACTTCCTACTTGCACAAGGCCCCTGAGGGTCAGGCAGCTCCCCGAGGCTGCAGCCACACCCCACGGCGACACCGACCCAGGCTGTCCTGGGCAAGTGCTCCCCCCACCCCCAGAGGTGACATCGCCCGTTGGCCGGAGCCGTCCCTGCGAGGTCTGCGTGGTTGCGGCGCCTGGTGAACTGAGGTCTCTCCGCCACAGCCCTCCTGCTGAACATACGCCTGTCCCGTGGCCTCTGCGTTAGCGCCGCCCTCGTTCTAGAACGTTCTCCCGGAAATCTGCTAGGCTGGCTCCCTCACGTCCTTCGAGTGAGGCCTTTCCTGCTCACCCGGTTGAAGACTGTGACCCCCCATCCCACCCCATCATCCTGTCCCTTGCCACGCTTACTTTCCTCCCGGCACACGTCACCATGTGGGACAACAGTCAGGAGAACGGAGATCATCTTTGCTGTTTTAAACAAAAGGATATAATTTAGAAAGCAGGCTCCCCGGGTTTAGAAGGGGAAAGGGACACATTGGGATTCCCATCTGTAGGAAGCAGCCACTCACCCAGCAGCAGCAGGGCTTCTGGAAGCTGGGGCTGCAGGGTGGGACACGCAAGCAGCTGCGGGGCCTGGGGGGGGGCGCAGTCTGGGGGTCACACCACCAAGCCAGCCCCTACCCCGACCCCATGAAGAACCTTCCAGTCTAGAATGGGGCAACAAGCCAGTTCCACAAAGGTCTTGGGGTTGCAGAGTCCGTGCAGGGTTCATAGAAACATGAAGAGCTTTCTGAGGTCTCCTTCCCAGGGACGGGGGGAGGGGGTCAGGGTTCCAGGTGCTGGGAACAGCAGGGACAAAGGCCTGGGGGCCAGGCAAGTGTGGGGCCCGGGAAGGAGAATGGAGCAGGGCAGGGGGCCCAGAAGGCCCAAGTCTACTGCTAGTCCAGGCTCAGCTCAGCTCCGTTGACAAACAACAGTGTCTCTAGGAAAAGGGATTCACACAGATTCCGCTGGGGAGCTTTAGACATGACTTTCAGAGTCAACAAAGAATAAATTAATTTATCCATCTGCTCCTTCAGAGAACATTCACACTGGGGCCCAGTCGGAGGCCATGAGTAAAGGGGGCAGTGAGGGTCTGGCCCATAGGTCTGCCCTCTGCACTCCCAGGACCAGGTGGGAAGGGGGACCAGGTGGGAAGGGGCACCTGCCGCCATCATGAGCCTGCTCTCCCTGGGCTGGCCCTGTCTTTCTGCCAGCCTCTACGGGCTCCCTCCAAGCCCTCCTCGGGCGGGGGGCCACAGGGAGGGCTGAAACCAGAGATTCTGTGGCATATGGTGAGTGTTACTTAGGCAGAAAAGTAAATACAAGGAGAGATGCACTGGAGGTAGAAGGGTATGGAGAAGAAGACCCCCCAGAGGGCAATGGGGCAGCTCAGAAACAGTATGGCCTGAGCACAGTCCCTGGGCACCTCCCTAGCGCCAGCATAGGGACCCCTCTCCCAGATGCTTCTCTAGGGCAGAGGGTGTGGGCCCGCCAAGCAGAGGTTGTCACGATGCCTGACGCCCCCCCAGCTCCTAGGCTCTGCAAGCTAAGCCAAGGTAGGCACATCGAAGGGCTGGGAACAGACTCTGACTCACTGACTCGCTGGCGCCTCCCACTGGGAGCAATCAGACTGTGAGCGGGGCCCAAGGGGCGAGCGCCCCGCAGACTGGCCAGAGCCCCCAGGCCCAAGGAAGCAGCAGCTCCCCAGGACCTGAGTGCACCGACAGCCACGACCCTTCCACACCCCTCGGAAGCGTGCTGGGTTCTACACCCATCCCGGTGCGCAGACCGACCCGGCTTACCCCCAGCCGACGCCAACACCGGGTGCACAAGCAAGTGGCATCCCCGCGGGAAGAGCTTTCGGGGACGGCTCCCAGGGCAGCCCCAGCAGGGCTCAAAGATTAGCACAGTGGGGAGGGTCCCTTCCCCTGCCCCCTTCCGGGCTGGGGCAGGCCAAGTCCGCAGAGGCTTTGCAGCCTCTGGGAGCAGGGCCCAGGGTCCACGATTCTTTTAGGGGTCCACAAAAATGCTTTAATTTCTTTTAAAGTAAGAAGAGAAAGAGCAACCCATTCAGGACTCCTCTCACTCTAGAGAGTTTTCTGTTCTCACCTTCACTTAATAAACTAGCACTCCACCCTCTTGTGTCCCCGAGATTCATTCTTTGACTTTTTTGCGAGATGAGAACCCTGAAACCAGCCCCCCGCAACTCGAGGGTGACACGTGGGGAAGAAAGTACCAGAAGGGCTGGGTACAGCTCTGCAGGGCACACTGGCCCCCTCCACAGCCCCGGGCTCCAACAGGTGTTCAGTCCAACAAGCTGTCTGTCCTTCCATTCCACGGGTGCCGGAGCGGAGGGGCAGTCGGGTGACACATTCCCCCCACGGCCCCCTGCCACCCTGTGGCCATCTCATTCCCTCTCGGGAAGAGGGAGGAGAGCGTGCCGTTAAGCTTTCTTATTTGCTCCTAACTTCAAGCTGTTCTTTCTGGCCTCCCCTTTAGTGGCGTGTCTTCCATCTGATGTCCAGTGTATTGTCTTCCCAGAGGAGCAGCCACTGATATGTCCCCGGCCCGGGCCCAGTACTCTGCTCCCGTGCCCTAGGCAAGAACAGAACTATACAGAACACCTCACGTTTGCAGAACACTTGGAAGTGAACAACACGGTCTCATCATCATTTGCTTGTGTCTTAACAACGACCCCAGTGAGATGGACCTGCCTCTTCCCATTCCATGGTCAGTGATGGCAACAAGATGGAAGGGACTGTGGAGGTCTCCGGACTTGGCCTTCACAGTGAGAAGTGGGGCTCGGGGAGGCTAAGTGGCTTGCCCCACATCCCCCAGCCTGCTGGACTCGCAGCCACCTGCTCAGGTACAGCCCCCTCCCCCCTCCAGGCTTGACCATCCTCAAGCTGCAAAAGCTGCAACTAGACCATTTTAGACTTTCCCAACTCAACTTTAACAGTCTGTAATTTTATTCTACATTCAAAAAAATAAGCCTATTGATGGAATAAAAACCCTAAACCAAAACACATACACACAAACCAGAGAAAGATGATTCCAGATTAACCAGGTTTTTTGTAAAAGTCAAAGGCTTTGCAATTCCAGGATCTCGGAGCATAGTCGGGGTTCCCCAGCGTTGGAATCAAGAGAACGCATGTATAGAAGGAATTCTGATGTAGGGAATAGGCTTGCATGATTATGGAGGCCGACAGTCCCAAGATCTGCAGTCGGCAAGCTGGAAACTCTGGAGGGCGTGATGCTATTATTCTGGTCCAAAGGCCAGCAGGTTTGAGACCCAGAAGGAGACAACTTTTTAGTCCGAAGGCAAGAAAAAGCTGATACCCCAGTTTGAAGACCACTAGGCAGGAGGAATCCTCTCTTCCTTTGGGGAGGGCAGCCTTTTGTTCTATTCAGGACTTCAACTGATTGGACAAGACCCACCTGCATTAGGAAAAGCGATCTGCTCCACTCAGTCTACCCACGTAACTGTTAATCTCATCCAAAAAAGCACCTCCAAACAAACACCCAGGATCATGTTTGACCAAATATCTGGGTACCGCATGGCCCAGCCAAACTGACACATTAACTACGGCACCCCTCCTGAGAGATTTCCAGAGACAGGAGGGCTAGAGAATGTCTTCCCATGGCTCTGATCTGCAAGAGCTGGAGAAAGGACGTCACCACCACCACAGCTGGGAAAGCAGGGTGTGTGTCTCCCATGAGGCCACAAGGTGGCATCCGGGAGGGCCTTCCGGGGCCAGAGCTGGGACTACCTTGAGCTTCAGCGGCCTGGGGGGCTGAGCTTGGGTTTCACTCTGGCTGTAGCATCAGGACTGTGAGATCATGGGTGTAGACTGGGTTCAACTCCACGGAGACCCACGCTGCTCTACGGATGGAGCTGGGAGCGTCCTCCTCCCTGCAGCCAGGCCTCTTGCCCTTCGCTGGTTCCCAGAAATAGCCCAGAGAGCAGGCCGCAGATTGTTCTCTCCTTCACGGGTCACAGGACACAGAGCGGTTGGGCTGATGCACGGAGGCTCAGTGATTTGCATATCCAAGGGCTCGTGACTGTTTCCCAGTGGGTGTCAACATGGGTCCTGGAGACCGAGTTCTTAAACCCAAAGGCAAGGTCAGAGCGGGAGAGGTCTAGCCACTTCTGTTGGGGAAGCAAGGGCAAGGGGCTCGACTCTCACGGGACCGGCCTCTCAGACGTCCTCCGGGAGAACAGCGCTGAGCTTCGCAGTCACCTGCCGCCAGCGAGTGGGCTCGGCTTTGCTGTCCCGCGCACACAAGCCCGGGATGGGACAGAAGCTGCAGGCCTCAGCAGCCCCAGCTGGTGCTTTGGTGATCTGGACAAAGGAAAGAAGGCCTGAGTCCCAGCAGGACAGCCGGTGTTATTGTCCCTCGAGGCAAATTACCTGTCTAAAACCCTAACTAAAAACACCACCACCCACAAACCTCTGTTTTATAAAATAAAACAGGGATCTAGAAAAGCGCATGGATCCAACAAATGACTCAACCCCCTGGAGCTGCCGGACTCCCCCACGCCCACGGGGCTTCCCGTGATGAAACCACCACGGGGGGCTGGGGGTTCTCATCGCGGTTGGTCTGGTCCCACAAAGACGCATCCATATGACTGACCAAGACTCTCAGATGAACCACGAGAATGCCGCCACTAATATGATTATGAAAAACAGAAACTTTGGCATACGCTGTCCCTGTTTCCTGCCCCATTTTTGAAAAAGTTGTCTGATACAGACATAGGGCAGTAGCCAACACGTACCACCCTCTCCCCGTCTGCAGCCTCGCTGGCCCTAAGGCCCCCCAGTCCTCGGTCTCCCCCTGCACCTTGGCGCCCTCTCCGGACTCGGCAGGAGGGCGCGCGGCCACCTGACCCCAACATGCTGTGTTGCTGGCTAGAAATTCTGAGGCTTCCTCTTTCTTTCCTCGAAAATCCCAGTTATTCTATTTCTTCCCCCACAAAGCTCAGCCTTTGGAAAGCCTGAGTTCCCCCCGGATGCCTCAGTCTCACTGAAGTATCTCTCGGTACTGGGCTTCCTGCTTCGCTCACCTTCAAGCTGTGTCCCCTTCGACATCTCTTCACCTCTGTCCTTCCTGATTTGTATGACTTTCCCCTTTGGTGCTTTTCTCTTAGAGCCTTATCTGTGGCGTTTTCCACTTTGTGTCCTCCTAATTCCATCTGAATTTCTGAAGTGGTTTCATTCATTTCTAATTCTTGTCACTTTGTTTCTGAACTTTTCTAATACATTCTTTCCTGTCATGTTTACTCTCTTGACGTCTTTGGGTTCCTTAAAAAAAACCCCAAAACACAGCCTCTCACACCCAGAGGACTGGTGGTCGCCAGAAGGGGCGGGGATGACGAAGCACAAACTTCCAGGCACGAAGTCGGTCAGTCACGGAGACCAGAGGGATCCCGGCACGGGGATGTCAACGACACCGTGACGATGTTGCGACAGGCGGCGGCCACACTGGTCGTGGAGAACACGGAGCCACGCACAGAACCGAATCCGTAGCTGTACCCCCGAAACTAATACAACATGTGTGTTCACTACACTTCAGTTGAGAAAAAGAAATCATTTATACATTTGCCGGTTTTGTAAGCGCATCTTTCTGGCCTTTCCTTGTCTGTAGGATGCTCTTCTCATTCTCAGCTTCGTATGGACTGGACTTGGATCCTTTTCTGATGCTTATTTTTATGTGAAAGTATGTCATAAACTTTCAGAATGAAAGGGCTTCCAGAAAGCATTTCTAATTCTACAGAGTGCCCTCTTCTGTCGTTTTCGGGAAGTTTAAAAAACTGTGTCCCTTTGCTTCCAGAGCTTTCCCGGCTCCTGCCCTGCTTCAGCCTTCTCACCCTCGTGTAGGCCCCGTCCTGCTTAGTTTTCATTCCACTCCTGGTGGGTTTCCCTCAGTGTGGGACCCCTCCTGGCAGGGAGCCCCGTCAGGCCGTGCTGGAAGCTCCCAGGGGCCGACCGTCCCACCCCACAGGCCCCTCGCCCGCGGCCCTGGCATCCACCATCAGGAGGAGGGCTTGCTCCAGGTCCTGCTCCCGTCCATCAGACTGAACACTGTTGGACACTGGGGCTTATGACTGCTGCTGGTTTGTGCCTCTGTTTGGGGTTTGTGCAGATACCTCATTGCCTAGACTGTGAATGCTGTCCACAGTGGTTTTTCATCGCGGTAGAAAATAAGTAACAGGGGCGCCTGGGTGGCTCAGTCGGTTAAGCGACTGCCTTCGGCTCGGGTCATGATCCTGGAGTCCCGGGATCGAGTCCCGCATCGGGCTCCCTGCTCGGCGGGGAGTCTGCTTCTCCCTCTGACCCTCCCCCTCTCATGCTCTCTGTCTCTCATTCTCTCTCTCAAATAAATAAATAAAATCTTTAAAAAAAAAAAAGAAAAGAAGTAACAAACGTTGCCCTTTTAACCCCTTTTAAGCCCACAATTCAGATGGCTGCAGGTTTGAGGCTTTGCAGTCTAGCTGCTGTTTTTACACGGGATGCCACTACCCTGTTCCCAGAACCCCTGCTTTCCAAAGTCCTTTCAAACAAAACTGATTCCCGGGGAGGGGGGGGGGCCTGGGTGGCTCAGTCAGTTGAGGGTCTGCCTTCGGCTCAGGTCACGATCCCGATGGAGCCCCACGTCAGGCTCCCTGCTCAGCTGGGGGTCTGCTTCTCCCTCTCCGTCTCCCTCTGCGCTGTCCCTGCTTGTGCTCTCTCACTCTAATAAATAAAATCTTAAAAAAAACAACAACTGATTCATTGGTCTGTCGTGACAACATTTTACTGAGAACACCTCTGCCTTGACCGGAGAACTGAGAGGCGCCCTACGGTCGTGCTCAGGTATGAAATGGGGACGTGTTTAAGGAGAAACACGTATTCAAGGTTTGGCGGCCCAACAGAACACCGGGACCGTTGTTCAGGACATCCCACTTTGTCACTACGTTCTGAGACGGCCGAGACAGCAGCAGGTAACACATGTTTTCTCATGCCGCCACCGTGAGAATCTGACGCTAACCCAACAGCTTGGTAAGAGCAGGCCTGACGTGAGGGCAGGCAGAGAACTCAGAGCCCGAAAGGACCTGGTGTGAACCCTGCCCTTCCTCCGGCAACACGCTAAGGCGTCAGTAAGGCACGCAGGTGCTGCTGAGGCAGGAATGACGCATGTCACCTCTCTCGCTTGCTGACAAACTCAAAACTCAGACTGAACTACGGATGTGCGGACATCCACGCATCTGCTCGCCACCCCACATCTGCTCAGTCCACACTCCAAGGGAGGCTGATGCTTCACATTTCACAGGAAGAAAGAGACATTCTCTTCTTTAAACAGTTCATGTTTATTATTGATAACAGTAAAAAAATCTTTTAAAGACTATCAGTATTGTATTACCAAGAGTGAGGTAATATGTTTACAAAACATTTACAGAATTTGATATGCAAATAATGAATTTAGGAAGAAAACTGAGTTAAGACACTAGTAATAGAGGGGAAATCAAAAGAACCCTTAGTGCAGGAGGAAGGCGGAGTGTGAGAGTGCAGGGCACTGGAAGAAGGGGCAGAGTCCGGGTCCGGGCGCCCGCGGCCCCCTCCAAGGAGAAGCAGGTGCTGTGTCACTCATGAGGAACCCTGCAGGCGTCTGCGCAGTGATGTGCTTTGAACTCTGAGAGACGCGTTCAACTCTCTGGGGACAAGACAGTGCCACTTCTGAGCCAACTTAAAACGAACACGTCTTCGGACTGGGGGAGGGGGGGGAATGGCTGCAACTCAAACAGTTCTACAAACATCCCTGGGCTGAGGTGGACTGTGGAGGGAAGCGTTTTCTTGGCAGCTGTCAGCAAAATCGCCATCTGAGACACAGAGAGAGAAAGAAAGAAAGAGAAGGAAGGGACCATCTTCAGGTCCTTATAATTTAGAAGCAGGAAGCACTGATCGGAAGCATTAGAGGTGCACTAACCAACCCTACTGTGCTTTCTGGAAACAAGGCTTTCGGTGCCAATGGCGAGCGTATCTTTTCAAAGGCCACACACTCCGGGAAGGCCGGCAACCACGGAGAAGCCCAGTCTTCGGTTGTGCGGGCCGCCTTGGGGGCCTCCCTGACCCGACATTCCTCACGAGCCCCCTGGGGCTCGCCCGCAGGGCCCACACTTGTCCACCCTGCAGCCACCCACCTCGGGCCTCGAGAGCGGATGGCAAGCAATGCGGCCCAGGCTTCCGTGCCGCTCACACCCGCCGCTAACAGCCATGTGGGTTTTGGCACATATCTTTAAAAACACAGCCTCTTCCAACACACGACACCACACATCACGTCCTTATCACAAACGCTGACCCTACGCAACATCCAGACAGATTCGCAAATGACCTGCTTTTCCCATAAAAAGCTGAAAAAAACATGGGCCAACACAAGAATACCACACTTTGTAACTGGGAATCAAAAACAAAACACAAAAGGCAAACCAAGCTCATATTCTGATTTGCTTCGAAGAAGAATCCCCTGTAACTTGATCTCACTTTCTACTTGCCCCGTTTCTCACCAACACCACACCGACGCCCACCCCCACCCCCACGCACCCCCACACTCACACATGCCCCACTGCCACACACATTGCCACGCTCACCCACGTGTGCCCCCACGCACTGCCACCCACTCCAAACACCCCCCATGCACTGCCTCACTCACACGCGCACCCCCCCCACTGCCACCCCCCCCCCATGCCTGCGCACGCGCACACACCCCACACGTCTGCAGTGTCCTTCTATGAAGCAGCGGGGCTCCTATAAGCGGCCACACGGCAAGAACACTCATCAGCGCAATGAACACTGGATGATTTCAAAACGGCAAACGTGACTGAGTCTTCACAACAGCCCTCTAGTGACTAGAAAGACCACACGGGCTCTGACGCTATCAAGCTAAGAGGAGGCAGAGGGAACCTAAGTCTAGAGTGAGGTCAGAACTAGCATTTGCAGGTAAGAACATACCAGAAGGAAAAGGGAAAGAATCCCTTCCGCGGGAGTTCACATACAGAAAAATCCTGCTCTGAAAGTACCAAAAAGATGTGGAAAGGAGGAAAGGGAAGCTGTTTCATGGTGGCGGTGCTCTCCTGGCGCTGTGGGGGGTCCCCGAGAGCCCCCGGGCCCACCCGCACCCACTGCAGGACAGCGGGTCACCCGCCCGCGGGGCCCAAGCGAGGTGCTCCTGCAGCCTGCCCCCAAGTGCTCCCCACGGAAGCAGCGCTGCTCGGAGGACAGGTGCCTAGTGGGCGGCCCCTCAATCCATGGGCCGTGCTGGCTAACAGCAGAGGGTGACGCTGTGACGTGGTGTGGGGACGAGCTGGTGGTTCCTGCCCCATGTAGGAAGGTGGGTCACCTCTGAAGGATGGTGTAGGAATTCATCCGCTAATGGACAGGGTGTGGAGGTTGCTGGAAACATTTTTTGCATCAACGTTTGAGACGAAGTCAACCTCTTAATTGTATATAAACTACTTTTCTTTCAAGAGAGCCCTTGTGCTCTGCTTTGATCTTGTGCACACTGTATACAAGATCTATGGCTATGGAGTTAGAGTTCCAACTACCTGTCGAGATAGTCTGGGATCAAGAACTACATGTGCCATCTGGAGAGCTATCTGCTACCTAGAGGGTGAGAGGTCTGCACAGTGTGGCCGCCGGGCGGCTGGCGGAACGCGGCAGGCTGTCCGAGGAGGCGCGCTGTCCCCTCCGTGCCCTGGGCTTGGGCGCTGCGGCACTACCTGGAAATCATGGAGCTGGACTGAGACTGGCTGGAGGAGGTGGTGGCGGCGCTCAGCTGGGAGAACCCGCTGTGGCTGGACTCCAGGCTGGTCATAGAGCCTCTGCAAATAGAGCACCGGGAGGGGCGAGGCATGAGGACCCCACTGCGGGCCGCCCTGGCTCCCCGCAGCCCACTCGGCCCCCACAGCACTCACAGAGCAGGCTCTCCCAGAACCGTGGCTCCCTGCTGGCCCGGCCCACAGATGACATCATCAACCGGCCCCAACAAAAGGCCCAAAGGCCACTCCCAGCCGCCCCCGAGCCCCACCGTCCTTGCGGAGCCCCCCTGCCCACACCCGCGGTGCTGCGGGGGCCCTGGGGGCGGGGAGCCCGTACCGGAAATCCTCGGAGCCGATCACTTCGGTGTAGTACATCACTTTGCACTTGTGGGACGACACCTGCAGGGAGGCCAGCACATCGTCCACCCGGGGCAGGTTGGTGGCGGCGCACGCGGGCATGCTGTGGAATCTCCACTGCAGGATGTAGAAGCCCGGCCATCTTGTCACGTGTGAGCCCTGGAATGAGTCAGGCAGCACCGACTGAGAACTTGCTTCCAAGCGCCTACCTTCCACGGGCCCTGGAGGACACCACCTGCAGCCTTCCCCGGGCCCACTCGGCTTCAGCAGGACGGCCGGCCATCTCCGTGGCTGGAGGACCGACTCCTCGCTCAGGGGCCAGTCCCACGCGGCCTCTGGCCCTGCAGCGAGGCCCTTCCCAAGAGCTGCGCAGGCCTCGGGGAGGGACTCTCTGTGTCTGCCCACCCCAAGGACTTGCAGCCTTGGGGGGAGGGGGTAAGGCCACAACAGAAGCAGGCGCCTGGAGAGGCGGGATGAGAGAGCTCAGGGGGCCCTTCATTCAGCCTTCAGGGGGTCAAGAAAGATCATCTGACCAGGCAGTGCTCTCCTGGACCTGCTTCCAATGATCTTACCAGAGCATTCTGGTTAAAAGGATGACAACCTAAAGTACAATGTCAACCTATGAAAATTACTTTCTTCATTTAATTCTGAAGCTTAAACCATCCATTACTTTTAAAACTAAATAAAATACTCTCTTTTATTCTACTTCTCAAACCACGAAACACTGACAGGCTCATCCCTGAAAACTGTAAAGGCAGCAAAATTATGCATCTATTATGCAGGCCAGAAGCACCCAAGAACCACCGTTTTCAGTACAAGCACTCAAAATAACTGGCCAAAATGTAAAAAATGAACTGACAGAGCATTTTTAAATGAATGAGAGTGCTCAGTAATGACAGCTAACAGCTCCCTCAGCACTTGCTTGTCTCCCTGCTATTTGGGGTGACTGTCCTCTCGGTGGAAGTCTGGGTCCCAGCTGTCCACGTGCACTGAATGCCTCTCCCTTCCTTCCACGTCGCTCTTGTGAAACTAACTTCTGAAGAAAACTCATGCACTTGAGATAAAAATTATGGATTCATTCCAAAACCCCTGCTCAGGGCTGAGTTCCTTCTCTTCCTGGGGCTTCCTGGGCCACTCTGACCGTAACTGACGCCGCACACCCCTGCGGGCTCCCCACAGACAGACAGTGCCAGCCGCGCAGGACAGCGATGAAGCAAAAGACCCTTCTTTTTGAAGACAAAATACCCAAGCTGTAGAGAGTCCCAGATGGCTGTACCTGCACACTTTCCCCTTCTTTGCAGATCAGAGGTGACTCCACCATGCTGTAGTCACGGCCCAGCTGCCAGACTCTGTCTATTAGCTGCACGTTGTTCCCTCCTGGGGAAGTAATGCTGTGTGCCCCCAGGGAGTCCTTTTTGGGAGGCTGGGGCGACCTCTTGGAGTGGTAGATGTTGAAGACAATGTCCCCTTTGCACACGTCAAAATCCCAAGTGATCACTGAAGAGGCGTCCACAATCTGAATGAGGATCTGGAAAAAGAGAGTGCATTAAGCAACCAAGGTAAGCATGAGCCCCCCCAGTCCCGAGCCGACACTGTGGTGCTTCGTCCCTGAGGGAGCTTCTGGGCCCAGCCGTGTGTGTTGTGGAAGGGAGAGAGACATGTCCCGTCAGCTGTGTCCTCACCCGCACCCACCGTTCTGCCACCCAGCTTTTCCTGCTCTCCCTCCTCCCAACCTTCTTGCTCCATGTCACGTGCCAAACTCCATGCTCTCCCTTAGCTACACCTGCAGCCCAGAATGCCCACTGCACGATCCCAGGCACTCCAACTTCTCCCACTGCACGATCCCTAGCACTCTGACCTCCCACTGCACGATCCCAGGCACTCCGACCTCCCACTGCACGATCCCAGGCACTCCGACCTCCCACTGCACGATCCCTGGCACTCCGACCTCCCACTGCACGATCCCAGGCACTCCGACCTCCCACTGCACGATCCCTGGCACTCCGACCTCCCACTGCACGATCCCAGGCACTCCGACCTCCCACTGCACGATCCCAGGCACTCCGACCTCCCACTGCACGATCCCAGGCACTCCAACACACTGGCTCCTGGCTGTAAAAATGCCTTAACAACACAGAGCAGAAGTGACTCAAGATGATACAGAAGTGGTTCCATGGATTGTTCTAGGCTGGTGAGCACAAGGATGGTCCCAGAGAAGGTGGGAGCTAAATAAAGGGCACATGGAGGAACAAAGGAAGTGTTCCGGGCAGGGGGAGGGGACAGACTCCCAAGGAGCAGTGGTAGCGTGGGGAGAAAAGAGCCACGTGGCCTGGGGCGGGGGAGGGGCCTCGGCCCCAGGGACTGAGTGCCAACCCAAAACCCAAACTTCCTAATGGCGCCCCTGGAAGGGTTTGCAGCAGGGAATGGTCAAAGTCAGAGAGTTTCAAACATTACTGTGGGAGGGATGTGAGAACTGAACCCAGCTGTGAGACCTCAGCAGAGGCCGTGCCCCCGGCCCCCGGTGAGACCCGTCTGGCTGCTTGTCTGGCTGCTTGCTCTTCGGCGCTCGGCCACCTGTCGTCAGTCAGGCAGACTCCTCGATTCCACCACTGCGGCTTCTCACCACACAGACCCCACCTCGGAATCTCCCTGAAGAGCAGACTCCCTGGAGCACAAGAGTGCTATCTGGGAACAGCGACGGTCCTTCCACAGCACAGTGGCTCCCCAGGGGCCGAGATCTCCCGGGACGCAGCCCCCTCTGCTGACAGGCACCCTCCTTCCTGCACTCACCGTGGGGACACTGAATTCAGCCTTTATTTCAGGGCTCTTGTGTCCTTGATTTGTGTTTTACTTCACCCCCAAAGCAGGGTTTAGCATTCTGATGTAGAAAACCTTCACATCTCACAGATATCCGGTGATGCACGAGAAACGTCCTATGCCACGGAGTTCCCTCCCACAGACAAGAGCGAGTTACCTAAGAGAAATAAGAACTCCACCTCCTCAAGCCTGGTCTCCAAATAAGGAATGAATATAAATAATCCTCAAGACAGTCATGAAAATCTGAGATTTCCCCTACAGAATCTACGAACGAGGCGGACCAAACCTGTCTCTGCTAGTTCAAACACGGCAAAAGCACCCACGTGCCCCACAAGCGAGGGGCCGGCCATGCGAGGACCCAGGCCAGCAAGGACGAACGCGGATGGCAGTAAGGGGTCAGCTCCCGGCTACCACCAACAGCCTGAGCCCACGGCCCCGCACACTGAACACTGGCTCGGTGCCCAGCGCCCCCGTCCTCAGCAACAACCCCTGAGGCACAAACAAATCTGCCCAGAGCTCAGGAAAGGTGACTTGGTTGTGAGCCCTCACAGCTCAGACCACTCACGATGTCACAGGACACACAGCGTCTGCAAAACACAGGAATACTCTTGCTTCCACACCCAATGTGACAGCAAGAAGGGAAAACAGAGATGTGCTACTTTCTCCTCACTCCATAGGACTTACAAAAATGTGCAAATCCCTTAACAAATGTAAATAACCAAAGCCCAGTCACGAAAAAACAGAAAATGAAACCAGCCCTACATAATCGTTAGATAAACTAGATTTGAGAGTCAACAATCTTCCACAGGAAAGCCCTTCCACACGCAACCCATCCCTGTGCTCAGGGGTCTCTGGTAAAGCAGAGGCCAGGAGGCCTAACCTCCTTCTGGGCGCAGATCCCTCAAGAGATGCGTGTACGTCAGTCAGTGCAGACTTTTACCTCAACTAAAGATCTGAAAAAACAACAACAAAAATCTAAAGACAAAGACCAGAAAAACCATTTGATTCTTCTAAAGTAAATCCTATTGGGAAGACCCGCCGAAGAAGGTGTCTGTTGGGAGCAGGGGCCCCGCCACCCGGGGCCCTGGGTACAGGCGGCGCACCTCATGCGGGGCTCCTTTGAAGACGCTTGCAGACTGGTAGATGGTCTCGGTCCAGAGCCTGAGGTCTTCGTTCTCCAGCTCCTCCGCAGTCCTGTACAGAGACTTGGGGACCAGTCCGCCCTCGGGCACTTCACACTGGAAACACAAACACAGCAGTAAAAACTGTGCACACAGAAGGGACCCCCTGAAAACCAACACTCCATCAAGGCCCATACGCCCCCAGCCGCTTAGGGAATGGAACACACTGGCAATGTCCAACAGCTTCTGCATGATTTAGCAATGTAAAATTTTAAAACCTCTTAAATCTACCTGTCTCACTTTAACTAAATGAGAACGTGTTGAAGCGAATTTACCACAGAATTTACACTACTAAGTGTGAGGTACTGGACTCCATTAGGAAGTCTAGTTCATGGAAGAATTAGAAGCAGTTACACTACTGTAAAGAGAAAACATGGTATGAAAAAAAGTTTTATTCTCAGCAACTACAGGCTGGGTTGAATTAAAATCTACATACTTCATACATTTCCTAGTTGGCCTTGACCTAGTGACTCAATACTGAAGTTCACAGAATCCCAGCACCTCTTGCATTACCGGCCCTGGGAGGCCGTGACCCAGAGACAGTCTCCAGTGGAAGACCTCAGACGGACCCGGAGCAGGGAAGCAGGGAGCACAGGAAAGCCGAGAAGAGCCTGGACCCACGGATGAATGAGAAGGACTCTCACAGTGGGGAGCACATCATGGTCGGTCCAACGTGCTATGAGTCAGGTCTCCCTCTGCTCCAGCTCACCATCAGAAGGACCAACCACTTGGGACTGTTCGTAACGGGAGTCGTCTGTGGGTCGCTACACAGCTGACCTCCCAGTTTAATTTCATGGCCCTCGCTCGGTAAGGGAGGGTCCGGTGACTCCCCGGCCCCTCGTACCACGCCATGCTGATGCCTGCAATTCTTGACAGCAGGACCGAAGCCCTGAAAGCTGAGTCCAGATGCTGTTCAAACTCCTCTAACCAACCCGAGACTCCCCTGAAAACTGGGTTCGTTAGGTAAATACGTGCATCAAATCCAGTGTGTACACATCTCGGAAAGACAACTTTATTTTCTATGAGGATGATAGAGATCCTTTCCCTAAAGAGAACCACACTCCCCTCTGGCTTCTGCTGTCACTTCAGGAAGCCACCTGGGCCTCTGCAGTCTTTGGTCTCCCTTGCCCTCGTGTCAGCTGGGCACGCCCCGTGGACTGTAAGGTCCTCAAGGACCCCTCATCACGGTTCAGGGCATAGAAGTGGACATGGCTGCCAGATACCCTAGCAACACCATGCATCAAAAGCCCCAGATTACGAAGTATTTCCCTTAATGTGTCCCCTTCAAAATGTTATCCTTATTTATTGTCAAGGAGGAGATCTTGCAGAATCACTTTGAGTTTCTAAAAGTGTTTCTATAAAATGCATAGCTCCTCAAAATAGTTATAAGAAATCTGATCCACACAAAGCTGAGTGAATAAAGCAAGCTGCAATTATATTAGGTTCTAAAACAAATTCTCATTAGCACGTAACAATGAAGAAATGTGCATTTGTCAACCATCACCTAAACACTTCTATGTAGTTTAACCCTGGGTCAGAGAAACGTCAGCAAAATAAAGAAAAACAAAACAAAACAAAAAACAATAGTCCAAACTAAAAGTTCTGAAACTCATTTGTACCAACCGACACCCACCTCTCCTACCCCTGTGAAGCAGCCAAACATAGAGCTGCTTGCCTCAATACCTACCATGCACTCCCCACTCAGGAAATCTGGAATGATCTCCTTATCGATGTAGTCCAGTAGGCCTCCAGGACCCTGGTAGTCGTTTCCTGCATAAATCAGGAATTTCCTTCTGGTGTTGTCATCAATGAATGGACTAACCTGTAAGTAATGAGAAAGGACCACGTAGTCATTTTGCTTTGCTGTCTGATTTCCAAAGATTCAAATCACCATATGAGAGTACGAGTGGGTGGGTGGGGGTAGGGACAGGGAGTGTGACACACTTTTTCTGTAAAGTCCACTTGCATGACAAAAAGACTCCCAGGAATTCTTTCTTCCCTTAAACTATTTGAGAAAGTGTGTATCTTCCCACATTTGTTATTTCCTGACTAGTTCAGGCGAACAGACAAAGGGGTATGAACGCACACCTCTCCGCCTCTGCACGGCTAACCGTTTCCCCCAACCAGCACCACACGCACCAGCGTCCAGAGCACAGGGAACACACGGGGAGCGCGGAGGATGAGGAGGCGGCCGAGCGTCTCGGGGTAGTTGGCCTCCACCACCTCGATGATGCGCAGCAAGGCCTTGACGCCGGGCCTCCACAGGTGCCGCATGTTCAGTCCTTCCAGGTCCACCAGGCAGGTCCACGAGCTGCAGGGGTGCAGACGTGGGAGCTACTCGCTACAAGGCACGCGTGCAAACCGCGTCCTAAGCTAGCTTCTTCTGGATATCACAAAACCGTCATTTATATCCATTTCCAAAAACATACCAGTTTCTAAAAATTAAAGTGTTACGAACCGCATTTCTATCTACTTGTGTGAAGCACATGGGATCAGCGTGGTAGGACCAATCCCTGGGACAGCAAAACCTCAATGGCTAACTGACAATTAATAACCACCTCATTTGGACCTGCTCGTGACCCAGCAAACAAGGTGACATGCTGGGCTGGACATGCTGGGCCACCTCTACGGACCCAACAGGGCACAAATCTGGCTTTTCAACGCACGGTGTGAACTTCAAGAAGCTCTTCTTCCACAAATACCTACTAACCCAGCAGTGTCTCAGGAGCCGACGATACAGCAGGGAACAGAAAACCCTCAAAACTCCTTCCTGTCGTGGTGGAACTTCCCCTCCAGTAAACCCGCTATGCCCTTCTAGTGTCCACCTCTGAACCACTGCACATTTTCCAAATAGTTTACCATAACTACGAGTAAGGTTTGGAAATACAGAATAATCTCCTTGTGCCCCTGCAACGAAAACAAACGAACAAAACCAACCTGCGAACCTGGGCTCCCAAGGACCATGCAGACTAACCAGACGGGCCGACCCACTCAGACTGAGGTGACAGCAATGTCTCACTTGGGGTCAGAAATACCAAAATCCAGCACCTATCCCTCCTAACTGACCGAATTACATGTCAATTAGCTTCTACCTTCTGGAACACTGCAAAAAATGGGAAGCTATTTAGATTTGGCTCTACAAATCTAAAAGCCTAAAAATCACACCAGATTTTGGTCCTAAAAGTCAACTAGAAATATTTACCTCACATTCTCAATAAGCTAGAAGGAAAAACAAAATCAACATCTACCTGATAGGTCGACCAAAGACTTTTGTATTTTCTTCACACCGTCTCAGCCCTTCTTCGTTTATGGAGAGAACCTGTGTGTAAAATGGCCATAAAAAGCCCATGATTAGTCTAGTAACGCCACTGTGTCAAGCTATGAAACACAGAGACAATAATACAGCCCACTGAGTGGGGAATGGAGTCTGACGCAGGGCTCGATCCCAGCACCCTGGGATCATGACCTGAGCCGAAGGCAGACGCTTAACCCACTGAGCCACCCAGGTGCCCCTGTTTGTTCGGTTTTTAATTTAAGCACATTCTTCTCTTCATATCTGCCCATGCTATGGAGGCCAAAGTGGAAGGGGAGCCGGGAGTTCAGGGGGCAGGAAGGAAGCATTTATAATCGTCCAGATAAGAGATGTGAAGACCTGCAAGTAAGGAAGTGTCGGGCAAAGAATACTATGAAGCGGTCTGATCCGAGAGACAGCTCAAAAGGAGAGTGGGGGGCGAGGGGGGGACCATGGCAATGAAACAAGAAGACCCCAAATCGGTCCCCACAAAGTCATCTTGTGTGGCTATACAGATTTTTTGTTGATGCTTCCCTGTGAAAAACATTTTTATAATTTCCGTGCCCTCTTTTGAAATTTTAAAAATGTATTAATAGATTGGCCTAATTACAAAAGCACTCCATGCTTGCTCTGATAGCTGTAAGATCACCATCCTGCTGGCAAAAGAAGGGGGCGGCGACCTGCCCAGGAAGCACTTACGTATCGCAGCAGAGCCTCCTCCCCGAGGGCTCTCACCAAGCCCTTGGTGTCCATCTGCCCCAGCCTGAGAACGTACAGTGGCCGCCCGTCTGCAGGAGGGGAAGCAAAGGTATGATCAGCACCATTCCTGATGAGAAGCTGACAATACAACTCTAGGGACCTTAATAAGGAGCGTGCTTTCCCACTTAGAAGCTGCAGCTGGCTATGTGTACAGGAGATTCCCCCCAACCACTGCCCCTCTGCCCATGATGAGAGGCACCAAGTGCAACTCAACCTCTCATCTGGCTCCAACCACCGGTACCGACCGGGGCCATTGCTAGGCTCGGCCTCCTCACTTAAACAACCAGGGGGTTGAGCAGAGCTGACTTTCAAGCCGGGGGGACCTCAGAAGATCCAGAGACACATTTTCTGTGAATATGGAGTATTTTAAATTTTTATATCTTAGATAAAACAATTTTTTTTCATTTCATGAGTTATCAGTAAGTTAATGTCTAGATTTTTTTTTAAAAAGCCAGCTTCCCTTGATTCCCATTCAAAGGATCAGGATAAATGAGTCCTTTCAGGAAATTTTTAAATCCATACCAACCAGCACATCTTGGCTCTACATGTTTATACCCCGAAGGTCTAATGGATGGAACGTGAGAGGAATCTCATTCACTATACAAATGCCCTATCATCACAGGCCAGCTACATAAAGGGGAAAAGATCTCGGAGGCCAGAGTGGCCTTTGAGTCAGCAGATTCTCTAGAATCTGGACTTCTGACACTTGGTGCCACAGGGGAGCAGCAGAAAGGATAGGAACGGAACCTGCTGCTGACAAGCAATTAAGACTTGTCTTCTGTTAATGGAGGGTCAGTCCTGTCATCCTGACAAAGAAGTCCAAATTTTCCTTGTATTTATCACCAGTCTGAACTAGATCTGTTCTACTTAAAACAAGAGGTCTTTGTGCTCCCAAATCTTGTTGAAAAGAAGATTTATAAAAAGTGTCTCCCAACATTTATAAGACACATTTGTTAATGTTTCACTACCAAACTTTAATCTTTGAAGGGTGGGAAAGTAGAATAAATATGTTGCTAGCAAAAACAAACAGAGCTACAATTAGTCTGGAAAAGTACAAAAGATGCAGTCCAGAAAACACACAAATCCGAGCTGTCCCATTCTGGAAGAATCTGCCTGGAGGGGGAGGGAGCCCACGGCCATCCCTGTGCCTGCTCCACATCCACGGTTCCGTTCTGTCCACTGTCCAACTCCGAACCAGGAAATACCGAGCAGCCTCTGGCAATGCCTGCTTTCCTGCAGGGCGTGCCTTGGATGCAATCCGAGAGAACCCTGCTAATTAACTTACCCTTTGTTTTATGCTATCACTTCCTTGGCTTATGTTTTGCTTCCTGCCCAAAACAGAGCTGAAGTTCTTCACTGTTTCGATGTAGAAAACCTGGCTACATACTGTTACAGATCTTGTAGGGATTTATTAAAAGTTCCTTTACTAGCACTGTGCTCCTGAAAACACTGCCCTCAAACTCGTGGGTTTTTTAAATAAGTCAAAACAAAGTCTTTGTGACTAAGAAAGGAGGTGAAGAAACTTGGCGGCCAAGGGCCACGAGCCGAGGGAAGGAGCAGACAGCCCGCACCTGCTGCTCTATGGCGGACCTCAGGGGGCTTCCTAGTGGGCAGGGTGGTGTGGGGCTGGCTGTGATGAATCGGCGCCACCCTGGGAGAGGGAGGGCCCAGGCATTCACGGGTCCCTTCAACTCTGCACAACGTGGCCTCGAAGCATGTCCGGGATGCCCAGCCCACCTTTGTCATGATGGTGCCAGCCTCCCGCGTAGTAGTCCTGAAGGACCTGGGGAGGGCTCCAGGTCTCGAGAATGTAGTCCACCTGGTGCTGCTTTCGCCAAGTCAAAGACTGACACATGATCTCTCTGGCTTTGTCGATATTGAAGTCCCGGGCACGTAAGAACCGAAGAATATGCTCATCTTTTGGGATCTTGTAAGAGAAAAAGATGTTTCTAAGCAATGTTAAAAGTTGCTAAGGGGAAAAAAAAAACCAAGTTACTAAGGGAATAAAACTCTAAAACTGTCACTTCTCATCCAGAGGGAGCTGCATTTTTGCACTATATAAAATTAGCCGTTACTAAAAAAACCTTCCTCAATGCTTTAGAAAACTGGTATCATTAATCTGAATAATCTTTATAGTATTCCATTTTAGTTTCAGCCAAGTAGAGCAAAGGCATAAATAATTTGTTGAACATCAGATGCTTCAATTCACTGGACTGATTTATGATTATGATCTGGGTGCACTTTTCTGTATTATACAACAACAAAAGTTCGAATACACAAGTGTTGTTGGTTTTAGTGGGGCGGGGGGGCCTTCCTAACACACACCTCCTCTACAGTCTGCTATCAGATATGTCGACTTCTCTGAGTGAGAAAGAAGTCTCGTCTGGCCCGGCCGTCTTCCTCTGCAGCCGTGCGCTCACTGATGCACGCCGCTGGTCCACAGGGGACAGGAGGGCGGCGGGTGGGGAGCCTGCCAACAACCCCACTACCGGGAGAGCAACTCAAGGCACTGAGAGGGTGTCGCTGCCACTCAGAAAGGATGTGGGTGCCAGAAGCAAAGGGCCTGGCTTCAAACCCTCACCCCAGCACTCACTCACTGGAAGGCCTCAGGCAAGTGACCTCACTGCTCTGTGCCTCAGTTCCCTCACATGATAAAAACACCACCTCAGAGGGCTGCTGGAGGACCTCATAAAGACCCTAAGAGCGTCTAGTACACGGTGCATGCACAACAAATGACAGCCATCACTACAATGGTTGTGCTCTCGACAAGTGACACTAAAGAGTCCTCAGGGTGTGTCTCTAGTAACCCAGGCTGACAGAATTCGAGAGCGGGCCGGCTCCATGCAACCCCAGCTTCCCTTTTACTGAGTGGTGTCAGTACCCAGCTGGACACACCAACCTGCCTGTGCTCACCACTAGCCCCCCATCAGTATGAGGCTTATTATTAGAAAAATGGGATTCCTTAACAAGGCTAAAATTCTACCAAAAACCTCAAAATGAAAGCTCAAACACTTCTGGTCTTGGAATAATCTGTGAACTCCTTCCAAAGCTTCTGATAATTAAAATGTCTGAATACTTGGGGGGCCTGGGTGGCTCAGTCAGTTGAGCGTCTGACTCTTGGTTTCGGCTCAGGTTGTGATCTCAGGGTCGTGAGACTGAGCCCCACATCGAGCTCCTCGCTCAGCGGAGAGTCTGCTGGATATTCTCTCCCTCTTCTTCACCTTCTACCCCTGCCCCTGCTCTATCTAAAATAAATAAATAAATATTTTTTAAAAAGTCTGAATACTTGGAATATAATATTGCTTTGCAGCTTGACCTGTAATTGTTTTTAAGGGAGACCCTCCTCTGGTAAACCTAGAAAAGCATAGCTGATCGTACATAGAAGGGCATCACGACTCTCCACGAGGGACTCAGATGCCACACCCAGAAATACAGAGCCAGTGATGCTGGGACTGAGAGGGACATCCCCAGCTATGGCAATCGGGAACATTTACTCTGAGTAACTACGAACAGGACCAGGGTCCATAGCTCACAGACAGCACGCCCGCACATGGGTGCCGGTTCTCACTTTGCCCTTGTGGGTCTCCTGGAGCCACTGGCGAAGCCGGATCAGGCAGCTCTCCTGTAGCGGGGTCAAGTCACCCAGGTATCTCTTGATGTAGTCCGCATCTAGTTTGTCTGGAATGTAAGTTACATGACATTTACACAAAGAACGCTGGAACGTGAAGGCTTCCAAAGTCATCCTGCTCAGTAAAGTTAAGTGTGGTCCCCAAGTCACAGAACTCAATGACACCCCAGGGACAGCAGAGCTAAGCTGGCCCCCTCGAGACCCTCAGTGATAGTCTGTAAGAGCTAATCACTGACCAAGCCCCAGGCCAGGCTACTGATTCAGTTATATTCCCTGATCACCCTGTGGTCAACTCTATTTGCAAAGTCTTAATACTAGTCACGACAGAAGAAAATCTGTAACAGATACTGAGAGACTATTTTAATTCAAACTTATATAAAGAGGACCTACATGACATAAGACTGAAATAAAACAAGTATGTGGACTTAAACCTATTCTGAATAGAGCTACTGTACTCAAGAATATAAGAAATCTTCTTCATGACGCGGTACCATAAATACAGCAAACATTCACAAGATGGAAAAATAAAACGTGTCCCCAAACCAATCAAAACACCTGTCACCTGCTGCCTACTGCACGGCAAACAGATGGCGCAGTTTAGTTGCAGAGAAGAAAGCGTGGAGAGAGAAACAGCAATACTTGAAGAAAACTTGTGAGTGGTAGAATTTTCTTGTGTGGTTTTACAACGGGCATCACTCTGAGAAATAAAGAGGTGCGTGTGTGCACGTGCGCGTGTTTAACACACATGAAAGGCAGCAGAGCACAGCGGCTACGTGCAGACCCTGGCGCCAGCCGCCCAGCTCCATCCCAGCGCCACCACCTGCCATTGTGACTCCAGGCAACTTACTCAGCTCCTCTGGGCCTCAGTTCACTCATACATGAAATGAGGTTAGTAATAAGCACTTCGTACCAAGAAGGAACCACTGTTAAGTGAGTAAATAAATACTCATTAAGTGCTTACAACAGGGCCTAGCACAGAGTGAGTATAAAGTGTTTGATGGTGACACAACTGTGTTAAAACGATTACTTGCTACCTTTCATTCACTAAAGACGCCTTCAATTAAAATAAATTAAACACATTTCCTGGTTTCAAGAAAAGAATAACTTGATATAACCCTTCCTGCCCATTAAAAAAAACTAAATGCTTCCTCATTCTAAGAAAAAATAAAATGTGGAAAAGGGACAGTAACAAAATTATGTCCACATGTCCTCAGGACACAAGAATGGGTGGAGGAAGCAGAGGGGAAAGGACTCCATGGAGGCCCCAGCCTTGCTTGTGGGACGACCCTCTTTCCGACCCACCGTCAGGGGTCCCCGCCACGGGCTCGGGTGGCCCGCTGGGGCTGCTGAGGGCCTCACTGCCCAGCCCCTCCGCCTGGGCAGCATCTGGAACCACAAGAGCCAAGGATGCTGCCTGTTTCTTGCACAATGAGGAGGTCTCTGAGGACGGCGCAATGGAAGGCGGAGTCCAGCGGGGCACAAACGTTATGCCTTCTTCTTCCAACTGACGAAGATAGTATTCAATTATTTCTTTTCCCTTTAAAATAAAACCAATTTTAAGGTTAGTATATATTCAACATTCAAATTATTCATCTCCCACAGGTCTTTAAAACACTAATAAAAAGTGAATTGCTACAGAATAAATCTATGAAAAAGTGAAATGCCTTTGTGTTTTTGTTTTTCATAATTATTTTACACTTGATCTTAGCCAAAAGGCCGAGAAGCGATTTTCATAATTATTTTACTTCCTCCTCTCCAATGGTCTAGGAAATAATATCTAAAGAGATGGAATTTTTTTTATGACTAATTAAAAGCACCGATTCATCACACTTGTACTCAATTAATGCTTTGTGTCTCAATCCAAATTTTTTCTAACACCCTGAAAATAAAACAAGCCTTCAAAAAGCACTTAGAATCCAACATGGATACACTTCACAACCATATTCCACACCAACACTGAGCAGCAGTATAAAAATGAGAAGGAAAGTGTGGTGCCTGGGGGGGCACAGTCAGTTAAGCGTCCGATTCTTGATTTCAGCTCAGGTCATGATGTCAGGGTCGTGAGATGGAGCCCATCAGGCTTCGCACTCAGCAGGGAGTCTGCTTGAGATTCTCCTTCTCCCTCTGTGTCTTCCCATTGCGCTCATGCACTCTCTCTCCCCCCCGCACCTCCCTCCCTCTCAAATAAATCTTTAAAAAAAAAAATGAGAAGGAAAGTTTTTCCACGGAAGGTAAACCTAATAACCCAAGGCCTGGGGATCCCCAAGAGATCCCCGGCAAGCACCTCCTCATGCAGCACCTCCTGCCCACAGACCGAGGTGGCAGCTGGGGGCGCTGTAAGCTAGCTGCTCCCGCCTCACCCCCCCACCCCCCAACCCCAATCTTCCAGTGATTCTAAGCAGAGGGCGTCATGGCCTGTGGCTACATGCTCCTCCTTACCTCCACCAGCCACCAGCATCATCTGAACCCGCATCCAACCCTGTACCTCCCTGGAACACAGGCTTGGGGAAAAGCCAAAGTATTTCCTCGTCTTGAAATGGCTGGGCTCCCTGACTAGCCCATTTCCAGCCTCCTGAAAACACTGCCAGCACCTCGGAGCACCTCAGAGGCTCCTGCCTCCCCGTTTCCATAAAATCCCAAACTGGACTCACTTTTTTAATGTTGCTGGTATATTGTTTCATTGCAATTTTTTCCACTGTACTTTCAAAACCAAAGAAAGATTTAATATCTAAACTTGCAGACTGTTCAAAACAAGTCCAATCTTCATTTTCAGGGTGAACCTGTAGATAAATGAGAAGTCATTCCCATTAACTATGCTGACAACTGACAAGGTCATTTGCTCATCAAGTGGTAACCAAAAGAAAACATTTTATTTGACTACTATCATTATCATGAAAGCACCAGATGGAAAAATTACACAGAGAGGTTTAAAATCATGAAAGGACCTAAATCATATTTCTAAAATAGTCTAAAAAAAAAAATTCTAAAAATGACTGTGAAAAGGAGAGCTTCATTTTCATTCTTGGTTCATTTGTTCATCACATTTATTGAGCAGTGTTCTCCATCATAAACAAAATGAAGATCCCTGCCTCATGAAGCTTACAGTCTGAAGGGGGAGAATGGCAATTAGCCATAAACATAAGAGGTAAGAAATTCTGTCGTTGTTGGAAGACAAGTGCCAAGGGAGAAAGGAACGGTGGAACAGGTTAAAAGGACCAGGGTTGGGGGCGGGGGCGTGGCGGGGAGGAAGCAGAATTAAATAGGGTGTTCAAACTGGCTTCATCCAGAAGGGCAGAAATGAGCACAGACTGAAGGAGGTAAGGCAGGAGTCAAGCAGAGATGCAGGGGCGGGGGGGGGGGGGGGAGGGGGGCGGGCAGAGGGTGCACTTGGAGCAAAGGTCCTTAGGGGAAGCACGCCTTCGTGACCAGGAACAGGCTCGTGCACAAGGAAGGCAGGACAGCAGATGTGTGATCAAGAGAAAATGCAAGGCCTTGTAAGCCACTGGAAGGCCTCTGGGCTCCTTCTCTGAGTGAAATGCAGTAACACTGTAGAAAGTATGACATGATCTGATATACTTTAAAAGGATCATTTTGGATTCAGCACTGAGGATATGTTGTAGGAAGGTAAGGGAGAAGCAGAGAGACCCTATTAGATTCTTCTAATAATCTGGTAACAGAAGTTATTGAAGATGGTGTGGCAGATAAAAGCACTAAGCCTGATCTTAGAAGTATGCATTACAGGTATGCTCCCTCCCTTCCCAAAGTCTGCATTCCACCACTTTGCTTTTACAAAAGATCTACATTTGTACTGGTTTTGATAACCAAAAGAAATCCAAAGAGGATTTCCGCTTTTAGGAAAAAGGGCAAAAAGCGAAAATAGCATTCACCATTTGTTTTGCAAAAGCTGTTACAGAGGCGACTCGTACCCCAAGCCCAGCCCGGAGACTGTCACCAAGCCCCCTGCCAGAGAGCCACACTCAGCATCTCAGCATCAGGACTCCAGAGCCTAGAACTGTGTCTGTAGGCACCTGGGCTTTATCTGCATTTATTTTGTACATTTGTTAGCAAGATGTGTCCTAAGGTCTCAGAAAAGCTTAAAGAGGTTATTTTTTGAGTCTAGGAATGCTAAAAAAAATTTCCATATAAATTCATGGTAATTTGCTGTTTCGCTTTGCCCCATTTCGGCTTACGAAAGAGTTCACAGAAACACTCTACTTTCAGAGAGTGGAGGAAAACTGTATCTCGGGTCCGTCCATATACACTTCTAAAGTGTTAGAGTGGCGCCAGAGATGAAGGGGCATATAAAGTAACATTTAAAGACAAATCAAGGGGCGCCTGGGTGGCTCAGTCGTTAAGCAACTGCCTTCAGCTCGGGTCATGATCCCGGGGTCCTGGGATTGAGCCCCGCATCGGGTTCCCTGCTCCGCGGGAAGCCTGCTTCTCCCTCTCCCACTCCCCCTGCTTGTGTTCCCTCTCTCGCTGTGTCTCTGTCTGTCAAATATATAAAATCTTTAAAAAATAATAATAAATAAATAAAGACAAATCAAGACATCACTAGGCTCCCTTAAATGCTACGACAACGTAACCCATTCTGAGGTAAACTACACCTGCCAGCCACCTTGCGGATCCCACCAGTGAGAAATGAGTGACCATATGTGCTGAAGAGCTGCCCTCTGAGACAAGGCAGTGGACTGTGTAAAGAGGTGGCCAAGCAACCCCCCACAGCACACGGCAGCCCGCACTCGCGTCCTTCCCCAAATGCCGGGTACTCACGGTGTAGCAGCAGTGCTCATTGATGATGACCCGATTAGAAAAGGTTTCATTGTGAGCCTCAATGTGCAAAGTACGTTCTCGAGAATTCAGTGAGTTTTTCTGGACAAAATAAACATAATCAACTCCTGCAATCTTTAGAAAACAAAATAAAGAGAAAAAGGGCTTATTAATAATACCAAACGCAACAGAAGCTGTGAACGTAAGCTCATCTAGTTTGGGGATGGCCTTTCTAAGGTGTCCCCGCAGGTACCTTTTTCAGCAGCCTTGGTGCGTCTATGTCCAGCTTACAGCGCCTTTCTATAACGTGAATAGCCCCGTCTTCACTCTTGAACTCATTCACAGTGTCACTGTCCACAAACATTGGAATCAAAGGACAGGTAGGAAACCTCCTTTCGTAGGCCTACGAAAAAATTTTTTTAAAAAAGTAATTGAACAAAGATGCAATCTGACAGTTTGTCATTGATAGTCTCCCTGGAAAAAAAGCATCTCTTAATACATGTCAACATGTTACATTAGAGTCCTCTTTCTCTTTACATCATAAGCTTTCATTAAAAAAGAAAAAGACATTCTATGTTCATGGACTGGAAGACTCAACGCAGTAAGATGTCAACTCTTCCCATACGGATATAGAGGCTTAACATAATTCCTACAAAATCCCAGCAAGGCTTATTTTTTACGCTACAGGCAAGATTATTTTAAAATTGATATGGAAAGGCAGAAGAACAGAAATAGCTACAACAATTTTGAAAAAGAAGACTAAACTGGGAGGAATCACTCTACATGGTATGGTATTAGCGCGGACTACACACCTACAGTAATCCAGGCTATTGGTACTGACAGAGGGACAAAGAGATCAATGGACAGATTAGAGAGCTATAAATTGACCCACACAAATATGCCCAACTGATTTTTGACTAAGGTGCGATAACAATTCAATGGAAGAAGTATAGCCTTTTTTTCTAACAAATATTACTGAAGAAATTGCACACCGACAAGCAAAAAAAAAAAAAAAAAAAAAGGACCTCGACCTGAACCACACACCTTATATAAAAATTAACTCACAATGGATCAAGGACTTAACCATTTTTGTAACCTTCTTGAAATGACACCACTATAGGGGCGCCTGGGGGGCTCAGTCAGTTGAGCGTCCAGCTCTTGGTTTCAGTTCAGGTCATGATCTCAGGGTCATGGGGTTGAGCCCTGTGTTGGTTCCACACTCAGCACAGAGTCTGCTTGAGATTCTCTCTCTCTCTCTGCCCCTACCCCCCAAAATAAATGAATAAACTCTTAAAAAAAAAAAGAAATGACACCACTATACAAATGCAGAACAGATTAGTGGTTGCTGTGCGGTAAGGGCAGGGGGGATGTCGGTGTGACTGTAACAGGGTAACAAAGAAAGATACTTGGAAAATGTTCTGTATCTTCACTGCATCAACATCAATATCCTGGTTCCGATGATGTTACTACAGTTTCCCAAAATGCTACCTATTGGGGGAAAATGGTTAAAGAGCACATGGCCTCTCTCCATATTATTCCTTATGAATAAAGTATTATTAATAAATCATGAATCTTCAATAATCTCAAAATAAAAAACTAAATTAAAAATAGAAAGTTTCACTTGCTATATATAATTCATCCAAACTTTTAGAACATGCACTCGGGCACCTGAGTTTGCTGTGTGGTGTGTGGTGGTCCTTGAAGACAACTTTGCTGAAGACCTTGCTACATTCACACTAAAACCTAAGCTACCTAGCAGCTCACAGGGGTGCATGAGCAGGAAACCACAGGACTCGGGATGACAAGTCCTGGGCTGTAAGAAGGAGCATAAAAAAGAAGCCCAGAGCTGGGCTCACCAGTTCACTGAACTGATGCTCCTAATAAAGTGACAGACGTCACTCCTCCGTCGGGTTGTCCTAAAATGGTGGGGGGGGGGGGGGGGCTGACTTCCCACCTTAATCACAACCAAGCACAGATTTAAGAAGAAATGTATGGTGTTAAAAAGATGAATGAAAATCTGAAAGCAACATGGACTGCTCTGATTTTACCTCTAACAAGGAGCGAGTGGTTTGGGGGCACCACCATACTAAAACCACCACCTTTCACGGAGAAGTTTCCTGACGTTCCCCGTGAACAGGTGTGAAGTCTGCACAGAAGTAATACTCCGATCACAAGAGCTGCACTGAAAACCCACTACAGCACCAGAGCCACCTATTAATCCCTCCACCTGGTTTTCACCAATCCTGCTCCAAGTGATGCTCAATTCTCTGTTACATATCTCATCTCCTCTCCATAACATCGTAGGGTTACACCAATCTGAACACTTTGGGCTGTGCTCCTGCCATCTACATGTTTACAGGATCCCACGCTAGGGAATGCTGGAGGGAGGGGAAATGAAGCAGACAGTTCAGGAAAGGGAGTCAGGGTGATATGAAAGCATACTGAGAATACGCAAGGTATAAAGGCTTGAGGAGAAAGAGAACACCCTCAGCTTTGGTGAGTTGGTGGTTTGGGAAAGCTTCATGGAGGAGGAAGCACTGACATGGCCTCGAAGTGTGGGAAGGTCTGTCTGTCGTCAGCAAGGAGGGGAGAGATTTCCAGGAAAGAGAACCCAAGAACGCAGCCTAAGGGAACAGGCACCCAAAGCTGGCAGAGGGGAGGGAACGGGACTGTGATAAGGCGGGTCTCCACTGAGCACCGACCACATGGCCAGGCCCTGCGGGCACAGTGCTGGCCGCCCTGGAGCTGACCTCCTCCACAGCGGACAGAGAAGGAGGGAACTCTACCATGTGACCAGCGTCGCCTTTTCAGAAAATTAATGACCGTCTTGCACAGGGCATCTGGAAAGGAGGCAAAATTTACATGGCCACCAGTTATATTTGCTTTTTAAAATGTTTTTACTTTGGGAGTCAAAAACATATTCTTCATATTTATCTACTCCCCTCCTCCACTCAAATATATTCTGAATCCCATTACTGCTACAATCTTGATAAATCACACAATATTTGTCTCTTAATGCATTTTAAATCAATAACATCTAAGAAGTTTATCCAATTGCTCAGACAATACCACAGATAAGTCTCAAGGAGGCCCTAAAATTTGTATTAAGCACTACACACATGAACAATTCTAGAAAAAAATGTGCTATCATTTGTTCTACAGATACTGAAAACCATCTAAACTGACTTCTAAATTGTAACACATTAAAAAAAAAAAAAAAAACCACCAAAAAACCAAAACCTGGCTTTGTACATTCCAGCACTATGACATACCAAAAAACTGAGAACACTAGGGCTTCAAACAAAACAATTCTTTTTAGGTTACGTAAAGGGTAAAGCAAGGACTCACCAAGAAAAAACGTAAGCTAGGGTCTCTCCAACTGAAGGACTATTAGATCATTTTCAACATACCCACAACATCTTCTAAACCCCTGAAATAGAGTGGTCAGCACAGGGCATTTCCCACACGGCCTAGCCTCTAATTCAACACACAGTACAAACTTTCCGTGCCCTGTGAAGTCATCCAGCCGGGTATTCACAAGGGCACACTCACCTGTACCTCGGCCAGGTGGCATTTCAAGTACCCCGGCTAGGAAGCATCTACCTTCCTCCCTCCACGGGCTGGTCTGCGTCCGTCACCCTGCCCCAGATGTGTTACTTAGCCACAGCGCAGACACCAAGTCCCATTTTTCTTCACATTGCCTAAAACAATGTCACTGTTCAATAAACATTCTTTGAATTATGGAATAAAACCTTACTAAATAAACCAATGAATCCAGCTTTTTGTTTCCTGTGCTCATTTACCTGGGCCAATCTTTCAGAGATATATAAGGTTAATGAATTCTGCATTCTGTTAGCACAGAAAATCCTAAATTTCTAGAGGGTTGTGGAAAAGGAAGACTGCAGAAAGTGTCAGTCTCTGAAACTGCTTACAGATACCAGACCCCAGGTTTTCGGCACAAACTACAATCTATAAAGTTGCTACAGCCTCTGAAAAATAGAGGCATTCTAGTTTTAGCCACAGGAAGAGCCTAGAAGCAATGACATATCAGCAGTCACAAGAAACTTGGCATCTAGAACCTGGTTTCTAAATACCACTCCCTACCACAAAGGAAGGCGTGCACTGTGAAGAAGTGGCTGATTACAGGTCTGAAGGAAGGAAAGGTCAAGGTGAATCTGAAGTACTATCAGAAATCGAGGATGTGCTCAGTGACTGATGGGGACATGTCAAAAGGACACAGAGGGCGCCTGGGTGGCTCAGTTGGTTAAGCGTCTGCCTTCGGCTCAGGTCATGATCCCGGGGTCCTGGGATCGAGCCCCGCATTGGGCTCCCGGCTCAGCAGGAAGCCTGCTTCTCCCTCTCCCACTCCCCCTGCTTGTGTTCCTGCTCTCGCTGTCTCTGTCTCTGTCAAATAAATAAATAAAATCTTTTTTTTTTTTTTAAAGATTTTATTTATTTATTTGACAGAGAGAGACAACACAGGCAGGGGGAGTGGGAGAGGAAGAAGCAGGCCTCCCGCCGAGCAAGGAGCCCGATGCGGGGCTCGATCCCAGGACCCCGGGATCATGACCTGAGCCGAAGGCAGACGCTTAACGACTGAGCCACCCAGGCGCCCCAATAAATAAAATCTTTTAAAAAAAAATTTAAAAAAAGGACACAGAGACCGGCCTGAAGGGGTTCCCCTCCCCAACTTTGGGGTCATTTGAGCACCAGAAAGAGAAAAGATAGTAAAGCTTTATAAGCCATAGAGTGATACTCAAGAAGAATGGGCAGGGGAGGAAATCTTACAGGAAAATGTCACCTAATAACCACAAGAGCGAACGACACAATTAGAGAATCCCAGTAGTGCAAGCACTAATCCTCAGTCACGGGTTCAGACAAGGACCACCAAAGGGCACTGGTGAGGGGGGTTGTTGGATGAGGTACCACAGTCTCACACTGTCATCCTGCAGCTTACCATTACACAGAGGTGCCTTTACGTTGGAAAGATCTAGTAGATATCACCTGGACAGAACAATTCAACTCAGGACCAACAACGGGACAGCCTGACAAGCTGATGGGACGCAATGGAAGCACACACAGCTCACACAGTCCTCACAACAAAATGGTGAGCCTGGAGCTCATCGTGAGGAAACAATCAGATAGGTCCAAGTTACAGAACATTGTACAAAACCACCAGCCTGGACTCTTAAAAATAAGTGAAAAATGCTAGTGTCTTGAAAGATGAACAGAAAAAGCAGAGACCAATCAGAATAAAGGCAATTAAAGAGACAGGACCATCAAATGCACTGGCTCTTTGATTAGAATAATAACAGCTATACAGAATATTTAAGGAAATGTGACCATGCATCACACGTTAAATAATACCATTCTGTCAGTGTTAAATTTCTCGGGTGTGATGATGATGACCGTTAAGTAGAATTTCTCTTCTTAGGCAATACATGCGTTAGTATTTAGGGCAAAAGTGTTAAGATATACACAGCTCACTTTCAAATGGTTCTGCAAAATATATACCGTGTGTATGTGTGTGTGAGTGTATATGTAAGAAAGAAAGCAGATGTGCTAATTTATCTAAGTGGAAATGTATACAGGTATTCACTATACTTCCTCAATTTTTTAATCATTTTTTAAATATTTTATTTATTTATTTGAGAGAGAGAGAGAGCAAGTGAGCACAAGCAGGGGGGAAGAGGGAAAAGCAAGCTCCCCACCAAGCAGGGAGGCCGATGTGGGGCTTGATCCCAGGACCCTGAGATCGTGACCTGAGCCGAAGGCAGACGCTCAACCGACTGAGCCACCCAGGCACCCCACTTCCTCAATTTTTTTAAAAATTGTAATTTCTCAAAAGAAAAAGTTGGGGAAAATATTAATAGGAGAAGGTAACTTTGGAGGGGGAGGGCCATATGGAAACTAGCAGCGCTTTTGCACATAACTGACTGAATATGACACTGTCCTATTTCATACCTGAAAATGTACAAACCTGAGGTTTGCCCCGGCCTCAGCCCAAGGTGAAAGGCCGGGTGTGCAGTCCACCAGGGACATGTGCCTCTGTACAGTGGCCCCCTACCCAGTCCTGCCACCATAGCTCTGAGGAGATGCAGGTCCAGAGAGCTCCAGCTTCTGGTTGTTCAAGAGAAAACAGCAATCTGAATTTCTATGTGAAGCTTCCCTATTTTTAAAACCTCGTTTGGGACAATGAGCCCACATAAGCAGACCTGCGAGTCTCCTCTCTGCACAAAGAAGTCTCTCCAGGAGGGGCGCCTGGGTGGCTCAGTTGGTTAAGCGACTGCCTTCGGCTCAGGTCATGATCCTGGAGTCCCGGGATCGAGTCCCGCGGGCATCGGGCTGCCTGCTCGGCAGGGAGTCTGCTTCTCCCTCTCCCACTCCCCCTGCTTGTGTTCCCTCTCTCGCTGTGTCTTTCTCTGTCAAATAAATAAATAAAATCTTTAAAAAAAAAAAAAAAAAAAGAAGTCTCTCCAGGAGAACTGAGCAAGAACCCAGGCTAAAGCTCACATCGGGTCCAAATCACCGCCTCAGGAGAGCTGCAGGAACTTCCAAATGTCTTCTTTTTTGTGACTATCTGCAGTATTATCAAGTCACTTCCTAATCACACTCAGAATTTATCAAACACAAAAATCAAGAAAGGCTGAACAAAATTAACTCTTCCAGAAGGAACTTCTCCAGAGAGAAAGAAATGTTCTTCAATGTCTCTTAAAAGGAAAAGTTGCTCTCGCAAGAGAAATAACTATTATAATCATTTGTTCACTCTTTTTGTTTAACAGAGCAATTGTTTCAATAATAAAAACAAAACCAGGGCCTGATCCATTTGCCCTGGGAGGAAAGCTGCCTTCTGGGTAACTTAGCTTCCTCCTACCTTCCTACTACACCCACTCTTCCTCTTTCAAACGGGATTTCTGAGACTGTAATTTGGGAGCCTGGCAACAGTACTTTCAGTTTTTAACCAATCTTGGAATGCAATTTTGAGACATTAGAAGCTTGTACTGTGCTAAAGAAAACCATACTTTAGTGAAGACATTTCAACTTGAGAATTAATGAGCTTACCAGTGCATTCTGCCAGGAAAACCCATTTAAAAGAAATTCCATTTAAACAATCTACCTTTAAATTGAACTATGTTCATACACAATTTAGCCAATGAACTAGCCAGCTGCTTTCTGTGTAACAACTTGGATATTCTATGGCACTGGACATGACATCAAACTCAGACACAGATCTGGTTTTACCCCAGAAAGAATCCGAAAAAACCAAACATGGCTTAAGTGTGTCTCAGAAGTCGCTGGTGCTCAAGGAAGCAAACATAAAACCTATGAAGACAATAGGGCAACCTGACCAAAGTCCCTCAGAGTTAGGATTCCATGATTCATAGACTATCAAAGCGACAGGGACTTACAGAGGGCCTACCATCTAAGGCATTATGTTAAGATCCCAAAGAACACAACAGTGGAGGACACAGGGATGGAGCTTCTTTAGAGGCAAGACATGAAAACATACACTGCGTACAACAATAGAAAAGAAGACAGGGAGGAGGTGGCAAGCGTCAGGGAACTGTATTTATTGAGCTAAAACTGCTTGAGAGAGTCAGAGGGAAAGGGCTTCAGGTTGGGTGGTGAAAGGCTTTACCCAGAAGTGCATCTGCAGAAGGGAACATTCCTGGTGGGAGGAACCAGAGCGAAACCAAAAGGGAGCAAAGCACAGGTGAACCCTAGGGCAGCCTTTCAGACCTGTTTACACAACGGCAGTTTCTCAAAGCTGGCCCAAACACAGGAGGTTGCTCCATGAAGAGCTTCAAACACCTGGTCTGCTGCTGAAACTTGAAAGTATGTAAACAGCTCAGCCAACTGTAGATATGAAAAGTGTCAACCACCCAGGGAACCTCGGAGCCCTGACACTGCATTTACTCACAAGTCAGTCCTTTGTGGGCTCCTGAATTCCACCTCCAATATTACTTCTATTTAGTCCGCTACTAAAGGGGTTCCAAGTTAGAGGCTACCTGTAAATGCATGTGTTCATACTTATCAAGATATTTATAAACTTAAATTTTTGAAAATGTGAGCCCTTTTAAAGAAAAGCTATAATCCTGTTAGTTATGTTATAGTTCATTCATCCAAATACTTCACGACAACCCTATGAGATGAGCGATTTTCAAAGGAGCGCCAGAGCACGAGCAAACGCACGAGGGTAGCTCGGTGCGCACAACCATGGCAGGGAAGCGCTGCATTTACAGCCAAGTCCTGTCCTCGATCACTGTCTTCAGTGAGACCCACGTGTCAAGCCACGGCAGACTGGAACACCCACTGGGAAGTTCAAACAAGAACATCCAACGGCTCTACTAAAGCTAAAAAGAGATCTGTAAAACTCTCATCGATCCCAAGCCGTATCCCTCTGAGATTAAACACATTTGAAGTTTAAATTATGAATTTCATCTCAGAAAACCTCAAATCCCATGGTTCTGGTCACACATTCTTTCCAGGTTCTATTTAGTATGGAGAAGGCGTGACTTCAGCCCCCGGTGCTGTGAGCACTAAGGACAAGGAGGGCAGGGTGATGGATGCCGCAGTAATCCGGTGAAAGCTTGGATTCTCTCCTAGGGCCTCCCCGTTAGAGTACGAGTGCGCTGCGGAGGACACAGCTACCGTGGAAGAACAGATGGCAGACGTGCCGACGTGCTCCCAACTGCAAACACTGGAGCCCGTTTTCACCAGGAGCACCTTCTTTTCGCCATGCCTCTCTCCAACACCCGCCCTCACGGCCACCACGCCGTGACGGAAACCGGCCTCACTTACTCTGATGACGCAGGCGCCACTCGGCGCTCCAGAGAGGGAGGGCGCGCACATGAGCGTCACCGCTGCCCGCACTCACACGTCCACTCCTGGGCTCCCAGTTCTCAACGGGAAATAGTTTAGTGAAAGGACAGAAAATCCTCAGGATTTCTTCTAAAATCCACATATTTTCAGTTAGAAAACAGCACACAGACGCAGGCCATGGCGCCGCTGGGCGTGCCGGGCCTCCACCATGGAGGAGTCACTGCACGCAGTGGCCATCTGTGTCCCCTGCCCTCAGCCCACTTTCACTGGCCTACAGATGACTGCTGGCACAATTCTACACAGCCTGGTAAGAATTACCCACAACATTACAAGACTTCACATGTAAGAAGTTTTCATTCCAAAGAAATCGTTAATCTTATTCACCCATACCATGATAATTTTAAATAGTATCCAAAAAAACCCACGTAATAGTAGGGTATTTTCTGACTTCTTAAAATAACTGGGGCCAGTGAGACCCCAACTGTGCTTAACTCTACTCCACAAGGCAGTGTTCTTTCTCACAGACCTGAATGAAAGGTGGGATGGGAGCGCCCAGGTAAAGGTCTCTCCTGAAGAGGAACATAAATTAGCACTACATGAAGTTCTACCCATTTTAAGATTTTCTACCACAAATTTTCCTAACGCTCTGGGTCCTAGAAATAAACGGTAGTACGTGACCAAAAAAAAATAGTGAGCAAGGAGCAGGAACAAGGAGCAACAGGTAAACCCCAGGAAAAGAGCCGGGCACCCCCACAAAATGCCCCTGCCCTGCACCCTCCCCCCAAAGGCCAGGAAGCCTGACGCTGGATTTTATCCTGCACATATGGAAGTATGGGTCCCGCTACCAAACTGTTCCTGGTTCACAGCAGAGAAATGACTAGAAGTCACTATTACACGACAGGCGGCAGAGTCCCGGGACTTCTCAGGATCTGAACCATTGCTAAAAACAAAGCAAGCCAAAGAACTGTCCTTAGAAGAAAAATAATCATCTAAATCTATTAAAAACTGAGCATGTTTGGGGCACCTGGCTGGCTCAGTCGGTAGAGCATGTGACTCTTGATCTCAGGGTCATGAGTTCAAGCTCCACATTCAATGTAGAACTTACTTAATAAAAAGAGAAAAAATTAAAGGGGCGCCTGGGTGGCTCAGTCGTTAAGCGTCTGCCTTCGGCTCAGGTGATGATCCCGGGGTCCTGGGATCGAGCCCCAAGTAGGGCTCCCTGCTCAGTGAGGAGTCTGCGTCTCCCTCTGCCCCTCCCCCAGCTTGTGCATGTGTGCTCTCTCTCTCTGAGGGAAATAAAATCTTTAAAAAAAATAGCATGTTTACATTCGGCTAAAGCAAAGCTACCAACTCGCAAGAGCAGGACAGTTTGTTGTTCTGGTTAAAGACAAACATCAAACCACTCCTTCTCTCCTTGAGGTGTGCAGCCAACTGCAGCTAAAGCTCTGATTCAGGAAGGCCTTCTAGAATACTCTTACAGTACCAGTAGTGTATTCCTTTAAGAATTTCCGGGCAAGACTACCTGGAAACTTTTGTTAACACAATTTAATAGACTGACACAGAGCTTTTGAGCTTTCAAATAAAATTCCAAGTATGATCTAGCGTGCTCGATTAAACTGCATCTTCTGCTTTTTAGCCAAGATTAGAAAGCTAGGGCCTGCACTGGTTCAACTGTGTCCGATTTCTGAAAAGAGCTCAAGACTGACATCTCACACAATAGCCTGGGGGCGATTTCAGTTTGTTTACTGTCTTAAAGATAATCACTGATGACATTTCGGACTATTCATCCTTAGGCATGGTCACAGGGAGCTCTACGTCAGAGGTTTTTCCAAATTTCCCTTCGCAGCACCCTTGCTATCTCAGTAACTTTTCCACGGTGCCCCAAAGCCAAAAGAAATACCATTTATTATTAGGTCCAAACAACTTAAAAAGCATTTGTGTCCTAATAACTTAGTAACCATCTTAAATAATACACATTTAAACTGAGGGAAAACATGTTTTTGTTTCCTTCCTAAATACCTAGGATTACTTGTAAGCATATGTACTTGGGCACTAGGGAGGCTTGGAATCACAGTGGACCCTCCTACTCTGGTTTCCTGTTGCTCACTGATTCTCCTGTGGCCATGGCTTTTTAGCATACCAACCAGCGAAAACCCGGCTCCACAAAGATGTGAAACCCTTAAAAGAAATGCAAGGGCACCTGGGTGGCTCAGTCAGTTGGGCGGCTGCCTCTGGCTCAGGTCGTGATCCCAGGGATCGAGCCCCGCATCGGGCTCCCTGCTCGGCAGGGAGCCTGCTTCTCCCTCTCCTTCTTGCCCTCCCCCAATTGCGCCTGTGCACACTCTCTGATAAATTAAATCTTAAAAAAGGAAAGAAGGAAAGAAGGAAACGTAGTGTGATCTACTCTTAAGATGTGAGCTGATGACTATCACTGTGTTTCCTCAAAACTTAAACGTACCCTGCAGCCCTGGGGGGTCCTGGGGGCCTCCGAACAGCGAGCGAACTGTGGCTCAAAGCGCTTTAAACTGTATTCACCTGCTCACAAGTTCTTCCGCCTAAACGAAGAGTCAGTATTCAAAATCTAAAGAAACGAGCTCCAATCCAATTGACCATCCTCTACCATCAAACTTTCTATCAAAAACAAAGGGTCCAGTGTTCTAGCAAGTTCCCAATGTCTGCATGGAGACCTTTAGAAATCGACGAGAGGGGCAAGCAAACTCGTCCTGTAAGTAGAGGGCCAGAGACCAGATATTCTAAGCTTTACGGACCAGACAGGTTCTGTTGCAGATACTCAGCCCTGCTGCTGCCCACATGTGAGCAAACGAGCACAGCTGTGCGCCGATGAGACTCAACTTAGAGACACTGAGAAATGAATTTCATATGCTTTTCACGTGTCAGAAAATGTTATTCTTTGGGATTTTCCCTACCCATTAAAAAACGTAAAAACTAGGGCGCCTGGGTGGCTCAGTCATTAAACAACTGTCTTTGGCTCAGTCATGACCCCAGGGTCCTGGGATGGAGCCAGCGCATCGGGCTCCCTGCTCAGTGGGGAGTCTGCTTCTCCCTCTCCCTCTGTCCCTCCCCCCTGCGCATGCTCTCTCTCTCTAAAAAAAAAAAAAAAAAAAAAAAAATCAGTTCCTCAGTCTCACGAGCCACATTTCAAGTTCAAGAAGTTGCTCTGATATTCTTGCCTGACTTACAATGAATAACTGAACCTGGAACAAACATTTTGACCTGACAACTCCACACCTTTGTTCTAGTTAGTGTCCTCACAATCTCTGCAGGGCTGTGCCGGCAGATGCCCCCAATCATAAGCCTTATGGTAAATTTCTTCTCTCCCAAAACCCAGAGTCATTCATACTTACTGATAGGTTAATTATATTAGTCTGAGTTTCAAATCTGTTTTATTAATTAGGCTTTGTTATTTAAAGCCTTTTGTCCAGACGCAGAATAGAAGGCTGTATCCCCTATTTTAAAACTTCTGGGGGCGCCTGAGTGGCTCAGTCAGTTAAGCGTCTGTCTTCGGCTCAGGTCATGATCCCAGGGTCCTGGGATCGAGCCCCGCATCGGGCTCCCTGCTCCACGGGAAGCCTGTTTCTCCCTCTCCCACTCCCCCTGCTTGTGTTCCCTCTCTCGCTGTGTCTCTCTGTGTCAAATAAATAAAATCTTAAAAAACAAAACAAAACAAAACAAAAAACTTCTGGCATCAGAGGGAATTTTTTAGAAAACAGGCAACCTCCGAACTCATAACACCGATCACAAAGCTAACTTAAGGGTAAACATCAGTTAATTCCTTCAAAGACAGCTCACTGAGGCAGCTCAAAGCTCTCTTCAGCCCCTCTGAGGCTGCTCTCCTACCCCTCGGTGCGCCCCTTCCTGCTCCACACTCCCCCAACCTGATCCCTGGTATTCCCCTTCCCTCTCTAGGTCCCAAGAGTCTTAGATCTAGTTTTGTTTTCTGTCTAGAATGTAACTTTAGTAACTGTTTTTCTTTTTTCTTTTTGCTGACAGCCTGAAAAGTATCCCTTCTGTTTTCTAGTTTACAAATACTAACCCAGAGTTTTAAAATAAATTATGGGAAAAATAAAAAATAAATAAATTATAGGTTTTACTCTTGATTCTAAGAGATCCAAATATCTTAGAAAAGCCCTAAAGAATCAAAAAGCGTTCTTTTTTAGTGCTAATGTTTTCTGTGGCAATATATATATAAACAAATAAACTGTGGTATACCCACCCAATGAAACACTCTTCAGCAATACAATGTAATAAACTTCTTATGCACACATGAACGAATCCAAAATAATTATGATGAATCAAAGAAAACACCAAAAAAGTACGTGTGATTCTATTTTTGTAAAATTCCAGGAAATGCAAACCAATTTATACTAACAGAAAGCAAATCAGTGGTTACCTGGTGGTAGGAAAAAAGAGAAATTACAATGGGCCATAAAGAACTTCTGGGGTGATGGATATGTTCATTATCTTTATTACAGTGATGGTTTCAAAGGTATATATACACATGATAAAACTTATCCAACTACACATCTTTAAAATGCACAGTTTATTATTCATCATTTATACCTCAGTAAAGCTAAAAAATAAAAATAAAAACACAAGTACACATAGGTTTAACTGACAAGCCAACTTAGGGAAGCATTTCTTTTTTTTAAAGATTTTATTTATTTATTCATGAGAGACAGAGAGAGAGACCGAGGCAGAGGGAGAAGCAGGCTCCCCGCGGAGCAGGGAGCCCGATGCGGGGCTCGATCCCAGGACCCTGGGATCATGACCTGAGCCGAAGGCAGACGCCCAACCGACTGAGCCACCCAGGCGTCCCTAGGGAAGCATTTCTAGCAGTGCTCAGGATTTCCTGATGAAGGAACCCGATTTACGATCATCCAGCACGGAGCAGGCACAGGTCAAGGGCATTTGTTTTTTTTCTTTTGTTTTAAGATTTTATTTATTTGACAGAGAGACACACAGCGAGAGAGGGAACACAAGCAGGGAGAGTGGGAGGGGGAGAAGCAGGCTTCCTGTGGAGCAGGGAGCCCGATGTGGGGCTCGATCCCAGGACCCTGGGATCATGACCCGAGCCGAAAGCAGACGCTTAACGACTGAGCCACCCAGGCGCCCCTTGTTTTGTTTTTTTAAGATTTTACCCATTTATTTGAGAGAGAGAGAGAGCACACGAGAGGGGGGAGGGTCCGAGGAGGAAGGAGACTCCTACCGAGCGGGGAGCCTGATGTGGGACTCGATCCTGGGACTCCAGGGTCACGACCTGAGCTGAAGGCAGTCACTTAACCAACTGAGCCACCCAGGCACCCTGGTCAAGGGCATCTGAAAAGGAACGCAGCATGGCAGGCTTTATTCCTAATCATCAAACACTGGAAGCAGCTGAGATGTCCCACAAAAGATGGATTACCAGACTGGGGCACATCCATACAAGGGAGTATTATTCAGCAATAAAGAAAAATCAGCTGTCAACCCACAAAAATACATGGAAGAAACTTCAATGACTATTGTTCAATGCAAGCAGCCTGTGTGAAAAGGCCGCGTCCCATATGATTCCAACCACGTGACACTCTGGTAAAGGACAACTATGGACACAGCCGGAAGTTCAGTGGCTCCCAGGTACTGGGGAGGAGAAGGGAGGGAGGAGTAGGTGGAGCACAGAGGGTTTTTTTTTTTTTTAAAGATTTTATTTATTTATTTGAGACAGAGAATGAGAAAGAGAGAGCACATGAGAGGGGGGAGGGTCAGAGGAAGAAGCAGGCTCCCTGCCGAGCAGGGAGCCCGATGCGGGACTCGATCCAGGGACTCCAGGATCATGACCTGAGCCGAAGGCAGTCGCTTAACCAACTGAGCCACCCAGGCGCCCACAGAGGGTTTTTTGGGCAGTGAAACTATTCCATAGGATACCGTAATGTGGACACATGCCATTCTACACGCATCCACACCCACAGAATGTGCAACACGAAGAGTGAATCCTAATGTAAATTATGGACTTCAGTTAATAATGATGTATTAATACTGGTTCATCAATTGAAACGAACACACCCCACAGGATGTCAATAACAGGGGAAGGGGCACCTAAGTGGCTTAGTGGGTTAAGCGTCAGACTCTTAATTTCAGCTCAGGTCCTGATCTCAGGGCCGTGAGATCAAGCCCAGCGTCGGGCTCCATGCTCATTGTGGAGTCTGCCTGGGATTCTGTCTCTCCCTCTGTTCTTCCCTCTGCTCATGCGAGTGTTGTGCGCCCACTCTCCATCTCAAATAAATAAGTAAATGGGGAAATTGTAAAGGGGTATATAGAAACTCTCTGTACTATCTGCTCAATTTTCTGTAAACCTAAAATTATTCTAAAAAAAATCATACCTATTAAATATGAAGAAAAGGGCGCCTGGGTGGCTCAGATGGTTAAGCGTCTGCCTTCGGCTCAGGTCATGATCCCAGGGTCCTGGGATCGAGTTCCGCATCGGGCTCCCTGCTCAGCGGGAAGCCTGCTTCTCCCTCTGCCTCTCTCTCTGTCTCTTATGAATAAATAAAATCTTTAAAAAATAATAATAATAATAATAAATAAATAAATAAATATGAAGAAAAGGGGCAAAAACCTATTAACTGTGCTGTAAGAAAATAAAAAGACAAACTTCTTTTCAGAAGAACCTAGAGAAATTCAGAATATCACTTACTGAGCAAACACTCTCCCCCTTCCCCATGACAGGCACTGTAGGGCAGGTGCTGAGGGGGCACGAACAGAAGGCAAGGACCGTGTGTGAAGACCACTCAGCGTGGGGGAAACAAGCCTGAGAACAGACTCCCAAACCACTGCCTACTCACTCAATCCTACGTATGCACCATAATCGGTTTCACAGAGATTAATGCGTTTACTAGGCAGGATCTTTCTATGAAATGTTTCTCTCTCCTTTGAAATGAGGAAATGGGAGGCTGAGAGGAGCTAACGTCCCGGAATCTGAACCCGGGTCTGCCCCACTCCTGATGCAGATGGCTTTGAACCTCAGAGCACAGACCCGGGGAAGAGACCAGCTTCAAATCCCAGCTCTGCCCTCAGCTGCAGGATGGCCTTGAGAGGTAACTAAATTTCCTCATCTTCTTTAATGTACAGAATTGTAGAAGATTAAAAAAGAAAATGTTTAGTAGATCCTGACATAGAATAAGAACAAGAGTCAAAACATGCAGCTACGTGTGTTCACACGCCCGCTGCACATGAACTTCCCAAAGAGGAAGAGAGTGACGAACCGCGGGTAAGGACACGGCCACCCAACGGTCCCAAGGAGCCAACTCGGCGATGCATAAAAAGAGGAAGGACACCTTTCTAATGCAAACAGCTTTAAAAACTAAAAATTTTTTGACATTTACCTTTTCTATTATACTTCAAAAATGCACCTCTCAGAAAATCCATGTGTTCACCAGACTAAAATGATTATGTCCCCAGTGGCCCTAGAAACACAAGATGCAAAGCTCATGAGGCTTTGGTGGAAACCAACTATGTTAAGCTTATAAACAGCCAACTAAAAAAAAAAACTTGGTGTAAATACTATCATATTGATCTCCCTCTTTCTATAAGGAAAAGAAAAGGCAAACAGAAGATAAAGATAGAAAAATTCTTTATTTCAATTTCGGCATTGTGGATAAAATATTCCCTCTGTAATATGAAATAAATACAAGAAATAAACGGATTTAGCTAGTTAAATGATTAATTAGCTAAATATAAAATACTCAGTTACTGGAAGCAGAAAATATGGCTCTGAAGACAAACATAACCAGAGCTGGGAAGAGAACTTTCAGAAAACGCGTGAGGGCTGGCAGGAGGGTGCCAGGTAACAAGATGTTCTCTGAAAAGGCTGCAGTTACAGGCAGCCTTGAATCAGGCCTGATGTTAATGGTATTAATGTTTTCCACAGAACGAGGAAATACAATATACCTGGAAGGGAAAGAACTCACGTCAGGACACTAATCACTCAGGTCCCACAGTGGCCTGAATAAATGTAAACATTAACCTGCTGTTCCCACAGTCTCGGAAGTGCCATCCACCGTTCCCCAGACAAAGCCCTCCCCGGGTGGACTCGCACAACTGTTGACCAACGACATGCTGCTGCACCAGCACTTACAGCCTCAGATGGACTGTTTTATTTTATTTTTATTTTTCAAATGGACTATTTTAATGGACCACCTTATTTATTTGACCAAATGGACCACCTTATTTATTTGAGAGAGAGAGTGTGTGCCCGTGAGCAGGGGTGTGGGGTAGAGGGAGAGAGAGAGAGAATCCCCAAGCAGACTCCCCACTGAGCGAGGAGCCCAACTCAGGGCTTGATCTCATGACCCTGAGATCCTGACCTGGACGCTTAACCGACTGACTGACTGAGCCACCCAGGTGCCCCCCCGCCCCTTTCTTTTAAGTAAGCTCTATATCCAGCTATTTTTATTATTATGTTACTTAAATACGTACAAACTAGGAAAAAGCTCATACAATTATGAAACCCATGACATATGTTTACTAGGAAGGGTGACAACTTGTTGGAGCCGATTGCTCCTTCAGCGTAGACACAAACTGGTGGCCAGGGCACAGTGATTTCAGATCTGGGAGAGGCTGCAGGTGACCCACCATGCCCAATGCTTTCTTTAGTTAACCCTTTACTTGTACAGCTCCCTGTCTGCGAGGTACCTTGGGCCTATACTTGGCTCAAACACATCTTCTACATATTAATTCCACCTCAATTCTTTTTGTATTTGCTTTCCACCATAAAAATAGTATTACTGGGGTGCCTGGGTGGCTCAGTCGTTAAGCGTCTGCATTCGGCTCAGGTCATGATCCCAGGGTCCTGAGATCGAGCCCCGCATACGGCTCCCTGCTCGGTGGGAAGCCTGCTTCTCCCTCTCCCACTCCCCCTGCTTGTGTTCCCTCTCTCGCTGTGTCTCTCTCTGTCAAATAAATAAATAAAATCTTTAAAAAAAAAAAAGTATTATTTGGCACTCCCAAATAAACATAACGGCAAACCATTTTGTGTCCCATAGCACTTAGCTATGTCAGGCATCCAGATGATCTCAATGTGTTCATACTTTTTTCTGACTGTCAAAATAAAAAGCACAACATTAACCAATCCCTATTAGAGAATTAAAGGACACTACAGTTGACCCTTGAACAACGAGTCTGAACTATGCAGATCCACATATACACAGATTTTTTTCGATAAATACAGTACAGTATGGTAAATGTATTTTTCTTATGCCTTTAACATTTTTTTCTTTACCTTATTTGATTGTAGGAATATGGTATATGATACATACACAAAATCTGTATTAATCAACTGCTTATGTGATCAGTAAGGCTTCGGTCAACAGTGGGCTATTAGTAGTTAAGTTTTTGGACAATCAAAAGTTATATGCAGATTTTTAACTGCACTGGGGAAGGGGGGGAGGTCCGTGCCCCTAACCTCTGTGTTCAAGGGTCAATTGTGGTTAGAAAAAAGAGGCAGACACATCTTTTAAGTTGATCTTAAGATACCACTGTCAATAAATCTTGAAGGTCAAATGTTTCACAGGCCACAATTACTTAAGCCCCAGGCAAACAAGAGTGTCCAGAGTGCTATGAAAGGTTTCTCCTCTCTTAGGTTTTCGTGTGCAATCACATGACTGATCCATGCGCGGTCCAATGGCATCCAAAACACACCATGATTTACTAAAACCATTCCTAATCCATAAATTGTTTTGTCTAATAAATAGCAAACAGAGTATAGGTGGCAACAAAAATAGCAGTTTTGCATATTCCTGTTCAAATCAAGTTGGATTTGGCAGAGTACTGTTTTACTTTCCAGAGTGTAAAAAATAAATCCATGGACTTCAGAAAAGCATCTGGTGTTCCAGCGTATCGCAGCTGTCAGCTTTGAAAGATGCCATGTGTTTGCCCACATAAAAGAATGTAATGAGCTATGGAAATATTATCCGGTTTCATGAACCAGAATAAAAACTCCATCATCAGTAGGCTGAAAGTAGGAGCTGTCTTAATCCGTCAGGAACATATCTGTCGTGCACTATTTATTAGAGGCCTGTTACACAAGTCGCACCTCCCAGACCTTCCAGCGCCCACTTCCCTATTCTCTCTGCTGCTTCTCTCCCCCTATGGCAGGAGCCCACCATTGTACTTCAGTGGCTCTACACCTACTGTTAGATGCTATTCTTTCTTCAGAAACCGGGCGCCTGGTGGCTCAGTTGGTTGGGCGTCTGCCTTCGGCTCAGGTCATGATCCCAGAGTCCTAGCATCGAGTCCTGCATCGGGCTCCCTGCTCAGCGGGGAAGTCTGCTTCTCCCTCTCCCTCTCCCTCTGCCCTTCCCCCTCCTCTCTCTCTCTCTGAAATAAATAAAATCTTTAAAAAAAAAAAAAAAAAAAAGAGGGCGCCTGGATGGCTCAGATGGTTAAGGGTCTGCCTTCGGCTCAGGTCATGATCCCAGGGTCCTGGGATCAAGCCCCACGTCTGGCTCTTGGCTCAGCAGGGAGCCTGCTTCCCCCTCTGCCTCTCCCCCGATCATGCTCTCTCTCTCTCTATCTCTGTCTCGAATGAATAAATAAAATCTTTAAAAAATAAAATAAAATTTAAAAATTAAAAAAAAAAAGAAACCAACAGCAACAGCAACCATGAGATGTAAATTACAGATATACTTTGAATAGATGGGACCAAATTCAGTGGTAGAATTCTTCAAGGAAGCTGTCTTTTGGATCTAGAATCTACTAATACAAAGGACCAAAAAAAAAAAAAACCACCTAGAGAGATATGCATTTTTTTGGTTGATATTATAGTCAAAAACTAGATCTTAAAAGTGTACAGTAAACACGATAGCCAAAAAGTGGAAGCAACCCAAGTGTGCACTGATGGATGAATACATAAACAAAACGTGGTATATACATCAAATAGATTATCAGCCTTAAAAAGGAAAGAAATTCTGACACCTGCTACAACATGCATGACCCGTGAAGACATGATCCTGAGTAAAGTAAGCAAATCACAAAAGGACAAATGTTGTAGGATTCCACTCATATAAGGAACATAGTTCTATTCAGAAACAGAAAGTAAAAAAGGGGCAGGGTGTCTGCCAGGGGATGGGGGATGGGGAGCTGGTGTTTAATGGGTACAAAGCTTCTGTGTGGGAAGGTAAAGCAGTTCTGGGGATGGACCGCAGTGATGGCTGCACAACAGGGTGAACACGTTAGCACACTGAATTGTACACTTGGAAATGGTTCAAATGACAGATTTTATATTATTGTATATTTACCACAATACAGTATAGTACAAATACAGGTTCTCTACCTAAAAATTAGCAAAGTCATACAAATAACTAAATTAAGACAAGTTCAAAGAAACACATGCTTGTAACTTTGGTATCACTAAATAAACTCAAGAACAACAGTCTGAAAAGCATATAAAGCAAATAAATAGTCTCCTTCTTGGCACATTAAATCCTTCAAAAGAAAACATAATGTAGTAAGAATCTCTTGACACAGCCTGTTAAAGAATCTAGTCTTTTCCAAAAATTTAACAGTTATAACTGAAACCAACTTCCCTTCCTCCTATTCCAGTTGCTATAAATTCTAATTAAGGAGAGCTATACCAGTGGTTCTCAAACCTGAGCAGTATCAGAATCCCCTGGAGAGCTGTGAAACCACGCTGTGGAGCCCACTCTCAGAAAATCCCGATTCAATAGAGAATCAGAACTTAGAACTGCTAGAATTTGCATTCTAAACCAACTTTGTGTTAAAAGCAAAATGAAGATAACAGGTGTTCGGGCAAGAGTCCCAATATTAATAGCATAAATCCTGCAATACAACCAATGATCTCTTAAATAAATTTACTTCTTAAAATTTGTACCTTACAGCTTTTAGGTCTGGACTTGGTTTTTAAGACATACACAGGGATTCAGCTAGGAAAAAGAAGAGAAACACACACATTTATGAGGACTACCTAATGTTACAGAATAACTTATTAAGGAAAAAAAGTCATATAATAATCTTGCAGGTTTAAACCTGAAGATATCTCAAAAAAAAACACAAAAAAACACTAGAATACCACATTACCAGAGTCAACAATTTTTTTTTTTTAAGATTTTATTTATTTGACAGAGAGAGACACAGCAAGAGAGGGAACACAAGTAGGGGGAGTGGGAGAGGGAGAAGCAGGCTCCCAAGGAGCAGGGAGCCTGATGCGGGGCTCGATCCCAGGACCCTGGGACCATGACCTGAGCCGAAGGCAGACGCTTAACAACTGAGCCACCCGACAATTTTTAAATGAATTTCATGTTCTATAGGAGAACCACAGAAATTAAATTCTTTTATACTTGGTATTCATCACTATGTGAGAAAAGCAACCCGAAACACCAAATGATACATAAACCAGGACACATTTTTTAGTTAACTATAGTGATTATATACTTCAGTTCACTGAATATGGACTCTGTTTTACCCAAATCTGATTTGAGTCAGATTCCTTCAAAACATGACTCAAGGACAAGTAAAAGAGCATGATCCAACGTGACCTTCTGTCAGAATTTTCATTCCCAGAAGCAGAAGTTCCACAGGAACACACGCATATATTCCAAGACTGACTGACTCCTTAGACAAATCTATTTCTGAGAGCTTACTATATGCTCAAGTTACAAGCTGAAGGTGGAGAGACCAGTGAGGTGACAGGGCCATGAGAACGCAGAGAGGGAATCCCACCTAGGAGAAGTGAGTCCAACCAGTTAGAGCCAGTCAGGTGGGAAAGAGGTAGGGAGGAATCCCAAGCAGTCTGCAGAAAGGCGCAGAGGCCGTGGGGAATAACGGCATGCTGTCGAAACTCCCACTGGTCCAATATAACTGGATGTGCAGCAAACGTGGGGGGCTCATGCGGGGAGATGAGGCTGGGGAGAGAGGCAGGAGATGGGGAAGGGCCCCGGGTACCAGGCCGGGTACCAATCTGAGCCTCACCTTGAAGGTGTGGGTCAGACACTTAAGAACTCCAACACGGAGCATGTTCAGGTTTACAATCAGAGCCCCTGGCAGCAGCCCAGAGAAAGAGTAAGTGGGTGAGATGGGGTCAGCAGTCCGAGTCCAGAAGCCCTGAACAGGATGCCAGGAACTGTCATCCTGTCATTGGAGAGGTGCCAACACGATCGGAGACAGGCAGATTCAGAAACAGTTCGGGTGGGGCACCTGGCTGGCTCAGTCAGAGGAGCATGTATGTGACTCCTGACCTCGGGGTTGTGAGTTCAAGCCCCACATGGGGTGTAGAGATGACTTAAATAAATGAAACTTAAAAAAAAGAAGAAAGAGAGAGAGAGAGAGAGAAAGAAAGGAAGGAAGGGTGAGTTCATTCGTTCGTTAGACGTTCTGGACCGGGGAGGGTCTGGTCATCACTGAGCCCAAGGGATGAGCAGGGAAGGCAGCCAGGGACGCCGAGGTCTCTGGTCTGAGGGCAGGGCAGGCCACATGGCCATGGCACTCATCAGAAGCAGCAGATCACAGGAAAAGGCATAGCTTTGGAGAGACATTTTATTGGGGTTTTTTGTGTATTTGTTTTCTGTTAGGCTGTGTTCTTTGCGCAGGCAGGAGGGAGTGGATTCTGTTTCAGAGACACTGAATTTGTATATACTCAAATGGAGATGTCCTAGCAGGCAGCTGGCTAGGAATCTGGAAGCTCCTGAGTGGGAGTCTAGGCTGAAGATAAACTTTGAGATCTGTTTATAAAGTAACAGTTGAAGCCATGAGTTAAATGAGGCTGCCCAGGAAGAGATGTCAGATGAGAGAGAACTGGATAGTTCTAAAATAGCATTAACTACCAATTATAACACCATGATGTTTATGAGGGCCAGAAAACACAAAATATATAACCGGTGGTCCCAAAATAGCAAGACAAGTATCATTAGAGGGGGAGTCCATCTGCCCCCATAAAGGCACAGAAGTGGGGAGTGAGAGGCAAGATCAGTCGGAGGGGCAGGCTGGAGAGTTCCACATGCAGCCTCTAATCAAATATGCAAGACACTTACACACTGGATGCTTATCAATAACTCAAAGTATGCTCTGAATACTCTAGTGCGGAAACAAGCAGGAGAGCCATGAAACAGATGGTAAGATTTCTGAATGGAAAAAGGATCCAGTACATATCAAGACACATAAAGCAGTTACCTTATATAGAGTGATGATATATACATAAACTTTTCACTAAAAAACAAAAAAAGGCTAGTTCCCCTAACATCAAATTGTACCTTGCAAAAGAATTTGAATGCAGTATATGCTCTCTGTTTCAACATGTAAAATCACTCCCCTAGAAATACACAAAACTGTTTCCCCCCTGTAGAGGTTAAAATCAAGAAAGAAGAATCAGTTATGACACCAGCAAGCCAAGTCCTCTCTTCAGTCAACTTCTCTGTGGACGCTTCTCCAACCAGCCTGATATCCCTACCCAGGGCTCAGATGGAAGAACCGCCGATAGCCAGACCCCGCAGACCACTGCCCCCCGACCTCACCAGCCCCCAGCCAGGCCTCCACCAGCACCCGCTGCTCTGCTCCTGCTACACACAAACCCTCTCAATCAGAACGGCCAATAGATGAACTCCTTTCAACTGCTTTCTGTGTGAAACATTAGGACCAATGAAGTGGGTTAAAAAGTAACTATAAATAAACCCAGGAGTATTTTGCATCTTACTTGCAATTCAGCATTCTTGAAGAGGGTCACTGGGACCAAAGAGGAGCAGCAGGTTTTTGCCACGAAATAAATAAAGCCAATCTCCACCATCAAGCATTTCAACGGGGCTGCTAGAGTCGCTGAACTGACCCAAGGCTGCATGGGCTCCTATCTGCTACCGTGAACCATTAGTAAGCCAAAGGTTAAGAGGACGGGACTGGGCGATGACCCAGCTTCTCTAACAAAGTGAGGGCGTGAAAGGAAACAAAGGGAAGGGAGAATGTGGGAGAAGTGTGAAGACTGAAGACACAAAAACCAAGAGCGATGGCTGATCTGGAGCAGGAACCAAACAATATCTGAAAAGACATCGTTCTAGACAGTCGAGAAAAGTCTGAACACGGTGTTTTCATTAAATGTGATGATGACATGGCAATGGAGTTTACAAAAGAAAAAGGTCCTTACTGTTTAGAGATACATGCTGAAGGAGTTATGGATGAGTTCACAAGACGCCTGAAATCTGCTCTAAATACACCAGGAAAAGAAAAAAGGGGAGGGGGGATAGATGACGCAATAGTTGGTGGCAAAGCGCTGTTCCTGCCGGAGTGGAGTGATGGGCCAGTGGCATTAACTGGACATTTCATCCTCTCTACTCATATATGCTTGAAAATGTCCATAATACAAGGTTTCGGGGTTTTTGTGTTTTCACAAAAACAGATAAATCAAAGAGGCAAGGAGCTGAGTCAGATCCTGCTTTATATCTCCTTTGGATATTTCCTACTGAGCCACAACTGTCTTCACCCTAGCACATTAAAAATAATTCGGAATGCATAATGTGCTGGCAAGTGGGTGTAAGAGAAGGGAAGATGCCTAGTTCTATACAAAGTGGCATGTGATGAAAGTGTACTATAATTGTCCATTTCCAAAACTAAGTAAGCCTGACTAATTAGGCCCCAGCTTGTATTAAATGCAATAGGACTCACACTGCAGCACTCGAACACCCTATAAATGAGAAGAGTACAGCGTCCCCCCACTGAAAACTGACCTTAATACACCATCAGAGAAATTGGATCACTTCCCTCCATTCCTAGACTTGAATAAATTGTTTAAAGTCAGCTACCCAAAATACACGAACACTGCTTATTCACCTCTGAGTAAAAACAAATCCTACCGCCTATCAGGCTGCCCGAACATCTAATACCACCTCGGTCAACGAGAGGATGTATTTCAGTATCACCATGAGAAACTGGGAAACCAGAGTCAGGGATGCCAAAGGCCCAGGGACGAAATCCAGGATGAGAGGAAGAAGAGTGCTTCGAGAAGAACAATGAGAGACGGGATGACAACACTTCAAACTAAATGCTGCTCAAAACCCAACGTGCATGCAACTCAGGTCAGAGGGAAAAACAGTGAAAAGTGGGACAGGTGGCTCAAAATTTCTTCAGGAGAACGGACAGGGCTTCCAGAGGCAGCCAGCTGCCAGAAAGAGTGAGCAAGGACAAAGCAAGTCTGGGTTCCAGCGGGACTTGTGCTCCTCCACCCCAACCAACCCGAGGAACAATCTGAAAGTGGGTGGCTTGTGTGCCAAGCCACCTCCTCAGGAAGCACTCTATTTCTCGGATTTCTGCACACCTCGCTCTCACCCCAAAAAGACCAGACTCGGTTCAGCTCAACGTGAGGCTCTTCTCACACTGCAGTCACACATACAAGTCTACCTGGGGTCCCCACAGGTGTCCCCTGCTGTTTTGATACAGGAAATAAAGCCTAAATATAAGTACAAATGCCTGTTTAATCTAAAAGAAGTCTTAAAAATAAAAGAAATATGCACATTCAGAGAAGTCATTTACTTACTGATTCATTTCACCTCATATTTGGAAGTAGGCAAAAGGCTGGATGTTAAGAAGGAAGAGGGGAGGGCACAGGTATCACTAGGCCCTGTCCTCTCTACTTTCCTATCTGCGGGCTAATTCCTCCACACCACAGCCTTACACTAGGTAACTGGCCTAGTCACTGGGTCACCCAGCTAATTTGTGGCAGGGATTAGATGTGCACCCAACTCAGCAAATCTCTCCTTCCTGCCTTCATCATCTGGTCTTAGTGGGAAGCCAGGAGACACCTGGGGAAAGGGAAAAGGGGCTAAAAACACAAAGAATGAAACAAACAAAAATAAGAGAGAAGAGCAAAAGCAAATTTAGTGGTGGTGGGCCATTTAATCAACAACCGTACACTGGCAAATAGCTTTTCTGTTTGCTCAACCTATAAAAGTACACTGCTTAAACTACTAGTAAGGTGCCTGTCAACAGAGCTTCGTATAATTTATGAAGATGTAAAAAAAAAAAAAGTCAAATTCATCACAAAAGGGCTCTGTTACTAAGGAAAGTATTGGTTAATTGAAGGATCATAGTGCGTTACTTTTATTCCACAGAGAAAACATAAATCTCTTATCTGAAAACAGACCGTAGAGTTACATTTTAGATCTGAGTTTCCAACAGACCCACTTCCCAAGTCCTCACATGCAAAGTTCCTGCGCACAGACATCAGCTGACCAAGTGCAATCCAAGAGCCTACTACGTGTTTAGGGCCAACACTTGAGGGAACAGGGGAAATAATCTGCAAAGTCACTGCCCCTGAGGAACATATACAATAGTTGTATGGAACCCTGAGAATAAAAGAAACTCTAGTTAGCAGGGGAAGTAGCTAACCCTGACGACCCTGATAAAAAAGGAGTCGAGGAAAGGGAGAGAGACACGAGCGGTCCCTCAGAGGCCTGGGGAAGGGGCTAGGTCAGCAGGACCGAGATTCAAAGAAACAGACGGGGAAAAGCAAGCAGCTAAGGCGAGGAAGGAAGTGTCAAAAGGGTGAAAGGGCCGGAAAAACACTGTGTGGCAACCAGAACAGCACAGAATAGATTTAAAAATGCATGTTTGTGAAGTAAGGTTACTTACTTCAAGGAAGGTCCTCGAGGAAGAGCACGGGAGTTTAGAGCGGGTGAGATAGTAAGAGGTCACCCAAATGGGACTGCCACGTGGACACAGCGTCTGGCAGCAGAACGCGGGGTGACCTGAAGGCGTACAAGACGGAACAAGAAAACAACTGACTCGGGCAGTGCCAGGAGAGAAAGGGACAGAAACGGGGGACCCGAGGGCACAATCAGAGGCTGTGTCTGCTGGGCCACAGATGGCGGGGGGGCGGGGGGGGGGAGGCTGGAAGAAGGCCGGTGCTCCTGAGAGCGGGCCCGGGCGCACCATGCCAGTGCGGGGGGGCGGCGGGGCATGCGGTGGGGCCTCTCCCAGCACGCGCTCCACCGGGTCAAAACGACAGCTGTCCTCGGGAGGAAAGGGAGGAGAGGCCAGTCCTCGCCCTACTTGTGCGTTCTGGCACAGAGCTCCCTGGGCCGCAGAGGACGGCGGCAGGCCTTCTCCTCTCCCCGCACCCGCACCCAGAGGTACCGGGCCCCCTCCCGGTCGCCCTCCCGCTCCCTAGCTCCTTCACCCCTCCTCGGGTTGGTAGTAAGAGGCCTGTGACGTCAGGAGGGGGAAAGCTGTGCCTGAAGATGTTTCATTTTAAAACTGTTTTCCCGGGGTGCCTGGGTGGCTCAGTCATTAAGCGTCTGCCTTCGGCTCAGGTCATGATCCCAGGGTCCTGGGATCGAGCCCCGCATCGGGCTCCCTGCTCCACAGGAAGCCTGCTTCTCCCTCTCCCACTCCCCCTGCTTGTGTTCCCTCTCTGGCTGTCTTTCTCTCTGTCAAATAAATAAAACCTTTATATATATATATATATAAATAAATAAGTAAATAAATCTGTTTTCCCCAAGAAATGTCAACATGAAACACCCTCCCGCAAGCGCATCATCAGAGTCCTCCCTGCCATGCCAAGCTCCTGCTCTGTGGGATCCCCTCGCTCCGCCTGGGCAAGACCCGAAATCTTTTAAGTGTCCTTCATGGATTCAACATGCCTCCCAACAGCCCGGGCAGAGGCTGGACAAGTCAGAGGCATCCTGGGGAACAAGAACCTTGGGAAGCCCCTGCAGGGTGCAAGGAATGACGGACTTGGGAAGCAGATCTCCGCCACTAAGTGCACCTCGGGCTCCTCATCCTCTGAGGTGAGACGGGGCTTTCAGGCCATTTCTCCGCTCACTGAAGCTCTAACGTGCTGTTTCTGGGCAAACGTCTCACAAAAGCAAGCCCTTAAAATGCTCCAAGGGCCCGCTGGAAAACTCCACCTCCATCTTGCTTGTTTGCCATTTACAAATCAATAGGAACATCAACAAGATTTCTTCGTGCTATGGGTATACTGATCCCAAAACAAATGATAAATTTTCATTAACTCAATCAAATGCAATTAACAAATCTGATGTCCACCATGTCGCTATTTACAGTAGGCAATTTCCACCTGAACCATTTTCTGGCAATACTACCCTCCGTCGCACCCCTGCTTGACAGACAAGGCCATGTGCTCACTGAGTGGTATTTTCCCCAACAGTCTCCTCCCCCCAGGGACCCCCCATGAAGCAAGATTCGGAGCCTCCAATCAACCACCCGCAGCGCCCCGGCACTCCCACCACTACCCCGCACTCGCTGTGGCGCTCTCTCAAAACGCTTTCCCTCGAGGGGCACCTGGCTGGCTCAGTCGGTAGGGCATAGGACTCTTGGGCTCTGGGTTGCAGGTTCGAGCCCCACGCGAGGTGTGGAGCTTACTTAAAAAGGGCAACCTGAGGATCTTTGTGGGGATGGAAATGCTCTGTATCTTGACTGTATGAATATCAGTATCTTGGTTGTGATACAGTATTATAGTTTTGCAAGATGTTCCCATTGGACAAAAATGGGTAAGGGTACATGGGATCTTTCTGTATTATTTCTTATGATTGCATGTATATCTAAAAGTATCTTGAAATTAAAAGTTTAATTAAAAAAATAAAAAAGTAAATCCCTTGATGCTGTAGTTCTGTTCTTGCTTTGTGTCTCTCCTCACCCTGAAGAACTGCAAAGAATATTTCCAGACTTATTCTATTACACTACTGTTTCTTCTCAATGCAAGAAATAGTAATAAAGCAAGGTAAATAAAGAGAATTTTATGACGTACAATTTCAGTCCGAAAAGTGGCCAATGACACCACACAAAAATCACTAAGGACTTAAAACACTCTAGCTTCTATCTCATTATGGAAGAACTTATTTCATTTTCAGATTAAAAAATACTTTCCACAACCCAAAAGAAAATGACTACCTCGTTTTTTGCCTCAAAACAAAAGCAATTTAAAAATGAGTTAATTTTAAAAGCCTGGGGGGATGGTTCAGAACTTGAATTTCAAATTCTCCTGTAAATCCATGTATAAAATGGGCAGGACAAACTTCACCATTTTGAAAATAGTCAAGTAAGGAAAATAGGGAAGTTGATCATTAGTCAAAACTCCTCTTTATTAATCTAGTGTCTGCAGAAGAGACCAAAAAACCTTTGCCTCAATCAATCAGGGTAGCACTGAGCTTTTCAGATCGTACTTAACGTTTTAGAGAACAGAACACACCACCCCTGACTCCTGGCTCCTGTGTTCCCCTGCCAATCTGGCCTGGCCAGCCCCTGGGGCAGTTCTCAGCCTCACAGGGGGCCACTGGGCTCCACTGCTCCCCACACCTCTCCCCCAACTCCACCAGCCTCTGCCAACTGAAAAGGGTTAGGCCACCAACCCTGGGCAAATAATCCACAGCCTGGCCAATAACCTACATCCTCGCTCCAGGGGAAAGATGCCCAGATCGAGTCTCTCTAGAATCTGACACACGACAAGACTCGGTCACTTAGAAACTGAAAGAAAGCAACGAGAAATGCCACAAAGCTGAACTAGGGCTTGGAGGGGCTTTGAACAGCTAAAACAGCACCAGAGCTGAAGCCACAGGGGAGGGAAAACCAGGAGTGAGCAAAGCAGCCGACTGGCAGGAGACTGGCAGGAGACGGGGAAGAGAGGCTCCCCCCTATGGAGCAAGGCCGAGTCCCACAGGGTGAAGTTCCAGCGACAACTGCAGCCAACATTCCCCAGAGCTGCCGGGAACCACCTTCCAACGCCCAGTTCTTGGAGCTCAGCCCAGCCAGCTCGCATTCCTGCATTTCTGTGCGATTCACATCACCACATCACACCACATGTGTTCCCTCGAACAATACCCCTTCTCAAGCTCTCTGGAGTGGGTCTTTGCTGCATACAACCAAAAGCCAAAGCAGTACACATAACATGCAAACAGGAAACAAGCCTCTCCGATAAACCATTAACATAAAATACTGAACAGTCCTGGTTTTAAGGGAAACACGGTGGCGCCGGGCTGGCTCCATCAGTCAAACACACGACTCTTGATCTTGGGTTTGGGAGTTCGAGCCCCACACAGGGTGTAGAGATTACGTAAAAGTAAAATCTTAAAAAAAAAAAAAAAAAAAGGGAAATACAGAACTAAAAACACCACCCCCGTGCCAAAAGAAAAACCCCCAAAACCTCACATTGACCGAGAAGAGGTACAAGGGAACTTTCTGAGGTACTGGATGGAAAGGTTCTGCATCTTGACAGAGGTGTGGGTCACTCTTTCATCAAAACTGATCAAACTGTACACCTAATGTTAACGTGACCATCTCACTGTATGTAAATTATGTCTCAATTTTAAAAAATTCCCTAAATTTAAATTGTTTCCTTGAGAGGACTTGCGTTTTGGGGGTTACTTTTCAAAACCATATTGCTCCGGATAAATCTCACAAACAAGGTTGCGCAGAAGCAGCCAGACGCAAAAACACCACCTGAGTTTCTAGTTAAATATAGAACAGAAACAGTGAACACTCATAAATGGTGTTCGAAGTCAGAGCAGCGAAGTCAGAGCAGTGGCTGACTTTGAGGTGGGAGGGAAGGGGCAAGTGGGATTTCTTGCTGGGCTGGTATGTTCTGGATCTTGATCTTGGTCTAGTTTGGCATTTTCATCGTTACGTTCATGACAAGAGCATTTCCTGTACGCAGGTTACATTACACCTTAACAGCAACACAGAAAAGAAAGGAGAAGAAGGAGTACCCAAAAATATTCTAAAAGTGATTGGAGGAGATTTGTTTTGCATCTGGTGAAATGCTTATTTTCAGCCAAACTCTTCAGATAAATAACAAAGAAAATTAAGACTTGAGTGACCCTGTTTGTGGAATTCTACTATGCCTCATGAACTTGATGTCAAGGGGAAAAACTCATTCAGCAGAGTCGTTAGAATAATCTAAATTAAACTCCATCCCATAGTGCTCATTGCTATGTAAGTAAATTCCCTGACAACCAGAGCGCGCTTCTGAATGAGCAGCAGAGGGAAAAAACCACTCTCCACATCCCTTTTCTACTTCAACAAACAAACAAAAAGACCAAAATCCAGAAGTATTTTCAGAATCCCACTTCTGTGTTTTCAAAGAGAGAATTAACTCAAATTCACATATTAACCAGAGATGCATTTGTAAAAAACAAACATGCAGGTTTTCATTTTTAGAGATTTACGGTTTAAAAACATTTCATGAACTCTAGATCCGGATCATAAGCATAAAAACAGAATAAGTAAAAGCGGAGCAATGGAAACAAATTATAACATTAACATCCGTTTACAGATCATCAAATTTGAATACTTAAAAAAAAAAAAGCCAAAGACTAAATTAAAATGTAAAGTACTTACAGCCATAATTAATTCGAAGGGGTGTTTATACACCCTCACTGGTGACTGGTATTTCTGCACCATGATTGTAACACAACAGCAATCCTCTCACACCTGCAAAACACAAATATATATGATTTAAAAAAAACCATGATTAAGTCTGGAAAAAATTGGAAGTCTGCATTTACTCATCATACCACAGTCTAACTGTAGAAAGGGACCTCAATAGGTCACATAATTCTCTACACACAAAAACCCAAAGATGACACTTGGACTATACAAGGAAGGAGAAGGTAATTAGACAGTAAGAAAAGGTGAAGGAAGTCCAAGTGTCATGAGGGAAACAGTTCTGCTCTGCCTCCTGGGGCCTCTTCAGGGGCTGGGCTGGGTACAGGATCCCAGTTCTTTCCAGCACTGAAATGTTACATGGTCCAATTATTAGTTCTTGAATCATTTACTCTTCCACAACTTCTACAAGAAACCAAATAAAAATGATGGCATTTGAAGATATTAAGTCTGAAGACACACAAAAATAAAAATGGGAAAAAATACTATTGTATTTCAAATTATGGAATACTCCTCAAAAGCTAGCTTCAAAGTAAACTTGGCAATCCCTGTTTTCTAACTGCATAGACTACAATTCCAGAGACCTGTCTTCCAATGGCAGCAACACCAAGCACTCCAGCTGGGTGGAACTTCCAGCCTCAAACAGCTGGGATACCTGTCATTAATCCACTAAATGCTGGAGCCTACTTCTCAGAGGAAGGAATCCTCCTGCAAGGTACCTATTCCCACTCTGGGGCCAGCCTTTTTCAGCATTTTTCTGAAAAACACACTTTTTTTGGAGTCCTTTGCGTGACTTTGATTCCCTATTTAAAAGTGAGGAAGAGGGCGCCTGGGTGGCTCAGTCGGTTAAGCGACTGCCTTCGGCTCAGGTCATGATCCTGGAGTCCCGGGATCGAGTCCCACATCGGGCTCCCTGCTCAGCAGGGAGTCTGCTTCTCCCTCTGACCCTCCTCCCTCTCATGCTCTCTGTCTCTCATTCTCTCTCTCTCAAATAAATAAATAAAATCTTAAAAAAAAAAAAATGCTTAAAAGTGAGGAAGAAAAATAAATCCAAAGAGCCTACCTGTCCTGCTGAGAATAATCATTAAGAATGTTACTTCATGCTGAATATGGCCAGAGGATATTCAAATATACAAAATGGAGTATCCTCAAGGAGCCTAAAGTCTAGCTGTAATTAAAAAAAAAAGTATGGAGATATATTTTATTTCAGAAGATTCTTATCTATAGTATTGCATTTAGCCAGGTCTGGAACTCTCTCTGGTATGTTTGTTTAGCATCTCTCTCCGCAAGAACAGGTCATGGTGGACAACAGTATACTGGCATGTTACACAATTACTCCCGGTGACCTCAAGCCAGTCATTTGACTTCCCTCGGACTCAGTTTCACCTCTGTAAAATGAGGTTTGAGGTGAGGTAATCTCGAAGGACTTCCAACTCTGAAATCCTGACACTCAGAGCCATACTCCGGAGTCCTCCACGTCACTCCACTGGAAGCCGGCATTAATACCGATTCTGGGACTGGCAGGTCCTGATGCGCGGGGACCACGTTCCATTTCGTTTTGAAAACCTAACAATGCCGGTGTACAATTTTAAAAGTGGGAAAATTAACTTTAGAGCATCGCCCAGAGACGGGGAGGCTGGTCACAGGGTATAAAAAGGGATGCGGGGGTTGGAGGAGCCTTAAAAAGCGGAATGCTCGGTGAAGATACTCTAACACCCATTCAGGATTCCACTGCCCGGAAGAACCCAGAGAGACTACGCTGGGGAACCTGCTAATTCACGAGCTTCTGAACTCCTGCCAGTGCCCAGCTTCGGCGGCTCCGGTCCAGGGAAACGTCCTACGCGGGAATCCGGAGTTACAACGGCCAAGGGGCATCCTGGACCAGGGCAGCCTCTATTGCATGACAATTGGTGCTTAAAAATTAGCCAATGGCCAGACCCAGGGAGTCCACTGCGCGCAGGCGGAGGGGCGGCCGGGCCCTCGGGCCGGTCCAGGGAGTCCAGCCCGGCGGGCCCCGCGCCCCCAGCCCCGGCCAGCCCGCGGGTGGGCAGCCGAGGGCGGACTTGGACCCCAAACTCGGCTTCCCGCGGGGAGGGCTCCCGGAGTGCGAAGGCGGGGGCTCCGCGGGGCTCCCGGGGAAGCGGGGGCGCTGGGCCCCCTCCCTCCCGGGCCGAGGAAGCCGAGGGGCCGCGGAGAGCCCCGCGGCGCTGGGAGGGGCCGGGGGCGCGCTCGGAGCCCGCCGCGGCGACGCGCGCCTACCTCTTGTCAGAAAGGCCGGGCCCGGGACGCGGGGCGGCGGGGGGCGCTCATGCCGGCGGCTCCGTGATGCCGTCGCCGTTCCACTGCCGGCGGCCGCAGCTCCGCGGTGGGTTCCGGGGAGTGGACCGGGGTACGCGAGCGGGAGGGGCGCGGCGAGGCTCGAGTGGTTGTTACGGGTGACGGGGAGGGCGGGGCCGGGCGGCGGAAAGAGCGCGCGTGCGCGAGCGCGGCCGAAGGACGGAGGCGGGCGCGACGACCGTTGCTAGGGGAGGGGGAGGGGGCACAACCCGGGCCGCGCCGCGCTGCGCAGGCGCCATCTCGGGGGCCCGGCGGGCGTGGGAGGAGCTCGGAGCTGGCGCAGGCCCTGACGCACCGGCTGGTCTCACTAGAGGCCGCTGGCTCCGCCCTGACTGCGTCACGGGGCGGGGCTAGGACGAGGGGCGGAGCGAGACGCCAAAGTGGGTGGCGAGCTGGGCGGGGAGTTCCGCTGAGTTGGAGCAGGCGGGTCCCCGCCCCGGCCTTCTGGTTTTGCGGCTGCCGGGGGCTGAGGCCAGGGCGCTGCCCCGAGGTCTGACCAGCGCCGGAGGTCCGGTGCCTCCTCATTTTTTGGGTACTGCTCAGGAGCGGCAGGCCTCCCCCTGCAGTGCCCTGACCACATTCTCGCCGAGTAATGCAGCTGAGGCGAGTGTCCGGGCTTGGGAGGGGTTGGGGGGAACCGAGCATCATCTTGTCAACACGTCCAGGCCCCGCAGTGGGACTGACGTGGGACCAGGTCAGCCCCTCGAGACCAGGAGGGCTGCGTTGCAGCGGGACAGCGCAGTTCCAGCGCCAGCTTTGAAGCCCGAGTGTGATGCACGCTGAGACGCGGGTCCTTAAGGGGGGCGAAGGACTGGAGAGGGCCACCGCGCACGGCCACCCACACGTGTCACTGCTGTGCCCTTTGCATTAGTCACCCTGGGTGGCTGCACACTGGATGCTCTGCCACCGCACAGCCCATTTCCGGAACGGCTTTGGAATTTCCTTCAGGGCCAGTTTAGCAGCCACACAAGAACGTCATTGATAACTTGATCACACCTTGTTTTTCGCAAACCATCATTTTCCAACTTGAGCACCCACACTGCTCACTACACTCAGCTCCGACTGGCTTTGGCCTGTTAGTAAAAATCACATCCACCTTCAAAAGATGATTTCAAAAAGAGACATCCCAGGAATGATGAGCCTCCCGGTAGGAGTAAACAGCAGCACCTATGAAATTGGTCTTGCCGAAAACTGACCTGATTTGATAAGTCTGTAGGTGTAACCACCAATTTACAGGGAACAGAGAACAGAGGAACATGCCAAATGATACCATGGGGAAGCAACTGCCCAACCATCAGCTGTGGGAAACGCTGCATGACAAACACATTCTTTATCAGATAAATTCCAAAGGAAAAAACGGGGGAGGGGGGGCGGCTAAAAGAGATTGGGAGATCACTGAGCCATATACTTAGGACTCCTGCACTTTTGTCTGTATATAGTACACTTCAATTAAAACTTTTCAAGAAAAAACAGACCTGAGACTTCGACCAATTGCAGTATATGAACTTGATTTCCAGCCTGATTTTCACAAAGTTTTACAAAACCAGGGAGCTTAAACACTTTGAACATACAGTGATACTAAAATACTACTAATTTTTTAGGCGGGATATGGTATTATGGCTAAAATTTTTCAAAGAAGCCCTGTCTCTTAGGGACATGCTGAAATATTTTGGAGTGAAATGATGTGATGTCTAGGATTACCTTCAAAATAAGCCAGGTGGGGAGAAGGGGGAGTAAAGGCTTAGATGAAATAAGACTGGTCTTAAGTTGATAATTGTTCATTGTATGATTGTGTCCACTGTTGTATATGTTTGTAATTAACAATAATAAAACATTTTTCACACAAAAAAAGATGGTCTGTCACCACTGAGGCTGGCAAATCAAGACATAATTACAAAAGAGGTATTTGAAAATGTCTCAAGCAATAGTAGTATTGTTGGGATACAAGAACAGACTCCCAAGGAATCTAATTTGAAGGAAACCACACTTGTTTAGATGTATAAATTATGGTATGTTTGTTTTTAAATCAGTTTTGTTGCGCAAGTGTCCAAAACCTACAAGAAACTCTACTGAGGGACATACTACAGAGTTAAATGAAAAGAAGCAGTCTCTGTCTGGTTAGCACATGTATGCAGAGCTCTTACTATATGGCAGACCCTGTGTGAGGCATAAAGATGAGTACAGTGTAGAGGGGAAAGCAGAGAAGTCAGGGGATCAGCTTTGGCGGCCAGTGACCAGAACCCCAAAGTAAAAGTGTCATGACAAAATAGCAGTGTATGTCCCTCACCTGTGAATGAGGTCCAGGGCTGGTATGGTGCCTCCATCACCAATATCAATTGCCAGCTCCCCCAAAGGACCATCAGAATAACGTGCTGATGAACCAAACCAAGGCCAAGGTGACTGAAGCAACGACAGCAGGAGAGAGCTCCACCTGGACCAGAGTCAGTCTGGAGACACTGTTGGTGTGTCAACTGGGGGAGGTCAGGGGGAACATTTCAGGGTGTATGGGTCTCAGCTTAAGTGTTCAAGGCAGGTCTCTCAAAGCTGAGGCCTCAGAAGGACCAGGCCAATGTGTGATGTAGTTGTGGAGGCCTGGTGGACACAACAAGTCGAAGGTCTCGAAGATTCTAGTCTTGTTAAGTAAACAGTTGTCTGATAAACAAGCTGTTTGTCCAAGTGAGCAATCTATCCTGAGAGGGGAGTTGTTTGCCAAGATGAGCCACCTTTTGTTAGAAGACATTATTTGTCATGAGTATCCTGAAGCAAACAGTGAAGCTATTTATTGGTTTACAGTCTTATCTTCCCCAGGCAAGAATTCTCTAGATGAAGAGTCAGTCATGTTGACACAGGAGTCCTGACAGTTAAGCTGTGTGGATTCAGGTGGTCTCATTTCTCATCATCAGGACCATGGGTTCCTTCTGTCTCGCTGCCTTGCCCTTACCTCAGTATCACCTTGGCCCCCAGCCAGCAGGTAGGAGGAGAGAGCAAAGAGGATGAAACACCCTTCCTCAAACAACACTTTGTCGATGCAGGGTATGTGTGCCACAGAGCAAAGGGCAGGACTGGTGGGACTGTGAAACTCTAGCGGAGATGATGTGGCCTCCCTCGTCTGCAACAGCACCCCTGCTCTCTTCTTCAGACTCTCTTGGAAGTTGTACTAGGAGAGTATTCTAAGACACCCTGAGTGAAGCCCCAGCTCGATGAGCATTTTTATTAGTAAACTCCTCACCTGTCTGTTGTCACCTCTCATTTGGTGGATGGAAGCCTTGATGGGTGCCCTGGGAGGGAGCCCGAAGATTCCCCAGTTCTGGCATCCACAGAGAGACCCTCTGGCTCCTTTGGGTCGCTCAGCTGAGTTACCACTAGGAGCTGGAAGCTGAAGCTGCCATTCCGTGGGGCCACCTCTGGCTGATGTGGTCAGGATGTGGTATCAATGGCCTGCTCACACCTGCCTGGGCACCGACGCTGTGGCTGTTACATCTTTCCCAACAGGATTAATCGGAGCTGGGGACACCGTCCCTGGTCCCTATAGCCACATCTTCTCCATTGCTCTTAGTGCTCTCAGGAGTCATCCCAAGGAAAGCATGGGAAGTTGGTGACACTGAAAGGATTGAGGGTATGGATTAAGGAGGGTCATTGCAGGAAAGACACTGGGAGGCAGGTGACAGTCTTAGCTCAAATTTCAGCCTGCAGAGCCCCAATCTCTTCCCCACCACAGCCAAAGAAACAGGAAATAAGGTCTGAATGATCCCTTTGAATGTAACTAAGAGTCAGGGTCAATTAAACATCTAGGCTGTGTGAGAGGCCCAGTGGCACTTAATCTTATTCTCCCGGGGCTCAACCCACCCTGGCATTTGCCCCTTGCAGGTCAGTCCCAGGGACATGTCCACTCTCCTCCATGTCTGGAAGAGATTACCTTCTCACTTGATGGTAAAAGACAGCCTTGCAAAACATGACAGATTCTCCTGACATGGGCCATCTGGCAAAGTTTCCAGCCTGGAAAAGTATGGAAAATGTAGCTTACCCCACAGGCACAATTTCCTAATGGAGCTCTGGCAGTCATCCAGTGGCCTTGCACTAATACCATTGCATCATTCCCAACCTGGGAAAACTTCAGGCCAAGAAGTCAGATCTGCAAAATTATCATCTGACCTGACACATTTCTAAAATACCTCATTTCAATCTGGAGAGGCAAAGCTGCCCTTTCCTTAATTGGTTTCGCTGCCAAAGAGCCTTCCTTCTTCCAGGGCCCTCTTAATGCTGCTGGCAGAATTCTCTTTCAAAACAACACAAACACAAACTTACACCTTGGCTCAAAACCTACATGGATGACAGAAATAAACTGAAGTATCCAAGCCTGTCATCTAAGATCTTCTATAAATCTTGTCCCCAGCTTTCCTTTGTCCAGAATGACTTTCTTTCCACCTCCACTCTGTTCATTTATTCATCCCTTTGTTAACTCAGCAAACATTTATTCAGCTCCTTAATTTATTCAGACACCACATTAAGCACAGGAGTGTGGGAAGATACACTATATAAAAGCAGATTTGCCTTCCAGGTGCTCAGCCTACTGCATAGGGCAGACATGGAAATGGGATAAGACTTCCTACATGGAAGCTGTAGCTGGTAAATTCTGTAGCCCTCCCTAAAGCCTTTCCTGTCACCTGTTCTTTTTCTATATGCCTATGAACTTGGCACTTCCACTTAAGGCATACTGCCTTCAATGAGATTGGAAGAGAATCGGGTCTGTGTCCCATCAGATTGTAAGTTGCTTGGGTCCTAGGACTGTATCCATTCATTTTCTTCTCCTTGTCATGGCACCTGCCATTTTCTAGAACCCTATTAAATATTGGATGGGTTGAAGTCATGAGCCTTACATTGGGTTGGATCTTTATTCTGAGTGCATTAAACACATCTCTCCAGACCATGGACTGAGCGGAGGCATCTTTGGGGGTGGTGCTCTCCTCACCCTGTTCTGTCCTCTGTGTCACCAAGCTAGGACACCGAGCCTAGGGAAGCAACCCAGCGTAAGAGACTTGCTACCCTGTGCCCTGGGAAGCAGGGCGCTCATCCAATGAGATTTAGGACAACAAAGGAGATGACCTGAGGCCTTTCGGCTTCCAGCTCAGAGACATACAAATAGCCAACCCAATCATACTTCTTTTTGGTTTGTTTGTTTACAAAACAGAGTCCTTGCTTCTGGGACCCTGATGCAGCTATGGTAAGCTAGATTGGGATTTAGCAAGTTAGCAATCGCTCCCCAGGCTGCTCCTCTGCTGGTCACACAAGATGGAGGTGGGGTTGGCCTGGCAGGAGCAACCAAATGTCAACAAAGGACAGACCAAAGGTCACACAAGATGACATCGAGTGAGGGATCAGAAGCAGAGCATCCTAAATGGTATCAGTGATGCATTTTTCCCAAGGCTACAGAGGGAAGAGAAAGGCCTGCTCCACTTTCAGTCCTGTGGGCAGAGAGTGGACCTCACAGAGAAGAGACAGAGAGGGCCCAGATCTCCCCCACTTTCTCTTTGATGTGAATGAAAGAGAGGGCCACCTCAGACCATGAAATCTCCTGTCACCCCAAAGGCTTTTGGCCATGGTGCGGGGGTGGAGGGCTGTTTCTGTTCAATTCCTTATTTGGAGTGCAACCCACAGCCAGGCATCCCGCAGCTCTGCCTCCAGAATGTTCTGTGACCTCCCGCTGAGAACCACACATCTGCTCATTTCACACCTCGCCGAAAATCCCATCTCTCAGCTCTTCCCACCTTGGCAGTGCCCAACTGAACCATCTCTGTAGCCCAGAGCAGCTTTTAAGATCTTTCTCTTCCAAAGGAAAAAAAAAAAAAGTTTTAAATTGGATGTTGATGGGATTTGGTGTCAGAAAATGTATCTCATAGGGTTGTAAAGCTTAGATAAGAAAATGTTCGTGAGGGGCACCTGGGTGGCTCAGTCGTTAAGCGTCTGCCTTCGGCTCAGGTCATGATCCCAGGGTCCTGGGATTGAGCCCCGCATCGGGCTCCCTGTTCGGCGGGAAGCCTGCTTCTCCTTCTCCCTCTCCCACTCCCCCTGCTTGTGTTCCCTCTCTCGCTGTGTCTCTCTCTGTCAAATAAATCAATAAAATCTTTAAAAAAAAAAAAAAAGAAAAGAAAATGTTCGTGAAGGGCGCCTAGGTGGCTCAGTCGTTAAGCGTCTGCCTTCGGCTCAGGTCATGATCCCAGGGTCCTGGGATCGAGCCCTGCATCGGGCTCTCTGCTCGGCCGGGAGCCTGCTTCTCCCTCTCCCACTCCCCCTGCTTGTGTCCCCTCTCTCACTGTGTCTCTGTCGGATAAATAAATAAAATCTTAAAAAAAAAAAAAAATGTTTGTGAAAACACTTTGTAAATGGTTAGGCTCTGTGTAAACGCTTCCCATAGCCAGGCATCCCACAGCTCTGCCTCCGGAACATTCTGTAACCATAGATTATTATTATCCTGCCTACCCCTTTGGTTGGTTAGTAGTATCATCCTCTATTTAGATAAGTCCTTCCCCATCTGAAATTTCCCCCAAACGGAAAAATAATACAAAGGGTGCTGATCAAAAGACCAGTCCTCACATGAACGACTGTAAGCACAGACCTTACCTCTTTCTTGGTAAACCACCTTCTATAATTTTTTTTACTTTTTTTTTTTTAAGAGTATATTTTCTTTCTTTTTTTTTTTTTTTAGATTTTTATTTATTTATTTGAGAGAGAGAGAATGAGAGAGAGCAAGCACATGAGAGGGGGGAGGGTCAGAAGGAGAAGCAGACTCCCTGCCGAGCAGGGAGCCCGATGCGGGACTCGATCCCGGGACTCCAGGATCATGACCTGAGCCGAAGGCAGTCGCTTAACCAACTGAGCCACCCAGGCGCCCCTCTTTTTTTTTTTTTTTTAAGATTTTATTTATTTGATAGAGAGAGACACAGTGAGAGAAGGAACACAAGCAGGGGGAGTGGGAGAGGGAGAAGCAGGCTTCCCGCTGAGCAGGGAGCCCGATGTGGGGCTCGATCCCAGGACCCTGGGATCATGACCTGAGCCGAAGGCAGACGCTTAACGACTGAGCCACCCAGGCGCCCCAAACCACCTTCTATAATTACAAGCTACATAGGACCTGAAGGTGTCAGGGAACACGGGCAGAGACAGTTGTCTTACTTAGCTGGGCACGAGAGCCCCTGCCACCCTCCAAGTTCAGAGAACCCACTCCACTCTAAAATGCTAACGTGTGAATGCATAACCGCCCCTAAAAGGGACCACGCCTCCCAGCCCTGCCTAGCGTGGTGGCCTCTGTCAGGGCACCATTGCTCTTGCCAAGGCATGATCTGTAGCTGCCTCCAGGACATTGGGGGCGGGGGTGGGTGTTCTACTGCTCCCCAGAAACCACGCTGGCGCAAAACCAAGAGCCCATGCAACCTTCCTCCATACCCCAGGGACACAGGGTACGCCCTTGAACTTTACACAGCAGGAGACTTTTTAACCACCAGGCTCAGGAAGCCCCTGCAGCCTGAGGACAAAGACGTCACTGTCCTTGTGACCAAGGCTGGCCTCTGTGTCCGGACTGACCTTATTCAAAGGTTTGGCACGTGCACCTGTCACGGGCAGGCACGCAAAGGACTTCTCTGGGGACCAGCCTCTTGGCAGCTCAGGAGAGTCTTCCAGGAATCCCTGTGATGCTGGCAACCTGAGTTTATTCCATACTCAGGGAAACCGAGGCACAAGGAGGCCAGGTGGTTTAATCCCTACAGAGTATCCAGAACTTTGGAGCCAAGCGACTGTGCCTCTCCCCGCCCACGACATCTAAATATGGTGCCCTATTTAATTTAGTTAAATGAAGAGATCCAGCTGAAAACAAAAACAGCTCCTCTGCTGCCGACCAACTATACTGGGCTGGTGCTAGGCGCTTTCCACGCCTCATCACCGATCCTCAGAGGAGCCCATTTTACAGATGGGGCCACCGAGGTACACCCAGGGTAAGTAACTTCCAGGGCAGAGAATCTGAACCCAACACTGACTCCAATGCTCCAATGGGGTATTTCCGTTGCATTAACTTCTCTCTGTTTCACTCAGTTTCTTTGCACTTTGGTCTTTCTTCCAGTTTCCCAGCTTCGAGCTGTGTATGCCCAGGTGTCATGGTGAAAAGCCCATGAGCCATAAGCACATAAGGCGTGGGGATGCCAGGTGCGCAAACACCTGATGGATGTGGGTGCGGGACGTCCTCGGACATTCTGCCAAGCAAGCGAACCAAGAACATCTCTGGCCTTCAAGACTTTCCATATGGGCCCTGAGTAGCAGTTCAAACTGTCTTGACTTAGAAATTCTTTAAATAACAAGTGGCAAGATCCTGTATGACTTTTTAATGTTCCATTTATTCTCCCAACCGTCTGTTGTTCTGAGATTTGTAATCGTGGGGCTCCTTGGGTGCCTAGCACATGACATGATGGAGGCAAGAAAAGCTCCACAGCTTTGCAAGCGAGGGATTATGCTGAGTTTTAGAATGCTGAGCGAAGTTAAAGGTACCCATAACTTGGCGAAAATAATAGGGAAGTTTCTTTCTTTTCCTTTCATCCCCCCCCTTTTTTTTTAGTAATCTCTACCCAGCGTGGGGCTCAAACTCACAACCCCGAGATCAGAAGTCGCATGTTCTCCAAACTAAGTCAATCGGGCACCCCAAGAATAAGTGAATTTAAAGAAAAGGAAAAGCGGGGCGCCCGGCTGGCTCAGTCAGGAGAGCATGCGACTCTTGATCTCGGGGTTGTGAGTTCGAGGCCCATACTGGGTGTAGAGATTACTTTTAAAAATGTTTTTTTTAACTTATAGAAAAATAAAAAAATAAGTCCACTTATTCTTATGTCCTAGAAGCAAAGACTTGGAGGACAATTCGAATCTCAATGTGGAGTAAAGCTTCTTGTCTGATGGAAGTCGTTGAACCCACTGGCTTAACTTATGCAATTCTCGCTTTAAACAGTTGAGCAACTCTGCAAGTTGAAAGGAAACAATGATTTCCCGGCAGTTGGTTCAGACTCAGTTGAAAACAAAAACAAAAACAAAAAAACAACCCTGAGGAAGTTTATGGACTCAGGAAAACCCGAGGGGCCTCCAAGTGGCTTCTGCTACCTCGACCCTCACGCTCAGATTTGCAACACTGGGACCTGGAGCACTTCCAAGACCCCTTCATTCATCTTGACCAAGCCTTTAACGTTGAAGAAGCCTGCATCAAATAATGTTTTGTGAAAGCTTAGCAGTCTTCATGGCCAAGGACAAAACTTAATGTTGAGCCTTGACACCCTGAGTCAGGAACCTTCTTAGCCGAGCCTGGCAGCCCCCATCAGTGGTCTGGCTCACGTGACCCAAGTGACAGATGCACCTACAGCATTTCGGACCCCACGACTGCCAGGTGGGCCCTGTTCAGTTCCCGATGTTCCCAGAGATAAAACAATATCCTGGAGCAGAAACAGCACGGGGTTTTTGTTGCTGCTGAGGCCATGATTATCTTCCATTAGGAGCAGCCAGATTTCATAAACAGAGTAGATCCAGCAACACAGTTCCCACCAAAGCCCTCAACAGCAGGTCCAACCACACAAGGGTAATTTTAAATTTTTAAAAATTAATGTAATGTTTTAAATATTCAAATAAATATCTGCCCTAGGAGACTCTCCACATGGCACCCACATCCCCAAGTCTTCACTCCTAAAGGCCGCCTTTGTTCAGGCATTTGCTCTTGTCCATATTCCGGGGCTCCTGGGGAAGCTGGGTGCTGCCCCAGCTCCAGCAGGTGCACCAGGTGCGGCTAAGGCCTCCCTCCTGCCGGGGACTAATTTAGGAGTGAGCGTGTCACCCAGTTCTGACCAGTGACGCCTGCAGGGGAGTCTGCCAGGAGGCTCTGGAAGGGTCCCAGCACTCTGAGAGAGGAGACACCTGAATAGAAATCCCCTATTTCTGTGTGCGGACACCGTTGTGCCAGGTCTCTCCTGGGACAGCTCCAGGGTACTGTGTGCAAGAGGGGAGCCAGCGTTCGCTGGGGAGGATGCTGGGGCCACAGAGAAGAGAGGAGGAAGAAGCAGATGGAGTCTTTGGTGACATGCCCTTGTCACACGTCTGCAAGACATCGAGGCCTGGGAACCCATCAGCGTCCTCATTGGGCAATCCAGTTTGACGAAGGGTTTTTTCTGTTCCTTGTGGCTAAAAGCAACCTGAGCACATCCTCATTTTAGAAATATGGTTAAATGCAGAAACACATAAAGAAGAAAATAAAAATCACCTATAATCCACCATGCCATAATAACCACAATTTATGTCTTGGTGCTTTTCCATCACTCTTCGGCAGTGCTAATTTTGATGTCTACATTACATAAGTAATACACTTGCTTCCTGTAAAAAAATTCCAACAGTGCAATTGTCTTATGCAGAAAGGAAAAAGCTGCTGGGGAACCCTCCCCGCCCCACCGTCACCTCAGTGGTGGACACTTTGCGGTGTTTTCTGAGGTATGCTCTGCTCCTGACTGATGAATGCCAGTACATACATAAACTGTAGTGTGCCTCAGATGGGGGTGGGAGAAGGGGAAGTCAAGAAGAGGAAACAGAACGGGACAGGAGCTTCCACTCCCTTCTGCACGCAGGGCTGTCCTGGGCAGAGTAACAGAGTGGAGAGATCCTGGGCTTTGAGCAAAAGGATCTGGGTTCAAATTCCTGAGTCACAGTTGAAGGCTGTGTGGCCTTGGGCAGGTCCCTTAACCATTCTGAGACTATGTGCTCATCTGTAAAACAGGAATAATAATGCCTAACAGAGTTGTTGTAAAGGTTGGAGATAATGTGCAGGGTATGACCATTATTCAAAATACTTGTCAATTTCCTATATCTCTTTCTTGACTCTTCTACCATATGCTGAACATCCTTTTCCCTGCCCTCTGCTGTCTTGCTCCCTCTGCATCAGCCGGGGGTTCTTAGTTGCAGACAACAGGATCTGCTATGGCTGATTCAAGCCTAAGGGATTTCTGAAGGGGCGGAAAGCTCACAGAACTGTTGAGACGGCCGGAGATGCAGGCACTGGGCAGGCTTCCAGGAACAACTGATGCCCCGAGTCACACCGAAGAACCAGCTCCCGGCTGCACCTCCCCGGGATTAGGAAACTGCCAAGTCAGGATGTTGCTGCCTTGGCTCCCGCCTCCAGAACCCGGCTGGCTCTGCCAACAATCCATGCCAACAAAACGATGCCCTGTCCCCTGCCTCCACACAAGCCGGTTCCGAATCAAAGTCTCCTGCTGGAGCACGCAATTAGTTGAATCTAAATCACACCTCTGAGCCCCAGCGGGGTTTACGTGTCTACCTTGGAAAGGGGATACCTACGATCTGGAAATCTGAGTACAGAGTGTGGAGAGAAGGTTCAAAACCCTTGGGGCAGCCTCAGAGTATGGCGGGGAGTAGATCAAGGATACACGCTTGGAAGTCTCGCACCTGTGTCCTGGTCCATTGGAGATGGTATCGGGACGTGATCCAGTTCGACCCTAGCTGAGCTTGGATGCGAGAGGCAAAACAAGGAGATCGATCAGGCCAGTCCTAGGGGCACAGGTTTTGATGGGTCCTTCACCTTTCACACTTTTAAGAACATGCTCGGGATGGGGTTCAGGACATACTACCCCCAAATATGGCACCTTGGCACATTAAATAGTGCACACCGAAGGGATCTGAGAAAACAGCAGAAGCAGAAAGTCCACTCCCACCTTCCCTGGCTTCTCCCCTGATACAGGTCATAAAATTTTGCCATGAGAGGTGCCCTCCCTACACCCGGGGCAAAGGAGCATCCTTACCTCCAGTGACAGGGGGATGCCAGGAGGAATCCCAACCAACAGACCTTGCTGAGCTTACCCCAGTTTACCACCTCTTACCTCAGGTTCTTCGACCTATCACATTCCTCCACGACCGTCCACTCAGCATCAAACCCCATACAAAAATGTTCAGGTTTGCGGCGCCCGGCTGGCTCGATTGGTGGAGCGTGCAACTCTTGATCTGAGGGTCGTGAGTTCAAGCCCCACGTTGGGGATGGAGATTATTTAAAAATCAAATCTTAAAAAAACAACAACTCAGATCTAACTGTTTCTTCAACTCTTCACTTCCTTATGACAGCTCCCATGTCCCAGAAAATGTCTATTAAATAATCGTGTATGTTTTTCTCCTGTGACTGTCTTTGTCAGTTTCATTTTCAGACCTAGCCAGGGACCCTAAGGGAGTCTAGGGAGACTTCCCCCTCCCTGTGCTTGTCTATTCTAATCTCCAGTTGATGAACTCTCAGGCAGGGTAACAAATGAGCTGAAATTGTTTTTGGTGTAATAAAAGAAAATATTGTCAGTAAGGGGCAAATGTAGCCCGAGGGTCAGTGAGGCCTGGGAAAAGTCCCCACAGTCACGTTCCTGAAACTGTTCCTGTTTTTTCTAAGGCCTCTTCTCTGGCATGGGATCAGAACGTGTCTGTGCAGCCTCGAATTTGTCTAATAATCCTGCCTTTGCACCGGAGCAAGGGGGCCCAGCAGGTGTGAGCACAGTTGGCTGATGTCATCCAGGGATCACACACATAGCAGAAGGATGAACCACTACCGGGGAAGGGTCCCTCAGGACAAGCCAGACTGGCCCTCTTCTTACGGATGATGTCGTTAATGACCTGCACTTGTAGATGATATTCCAATCACTCAGCATGAATGATTTCATCAAATACTCCTTCATTCTGCAGGTGGATAAAAGAAGGGCTGCTTCCTGTCCTGCCAGGGAGCTGGCATCCCTGCCAACAGCCCAGTCTGCTCTCCCACAGGGTACGGGCTCTGTTGCGAGCTTTTCCTCCCGCTAATGCACTGACATGAGCCTCATCGTTTCACCTCCTGAAAGAAGCAGCTGTTTGGGGCGCCTAAGTGGCTCAGTCGGTTGAGCATCTGACTCTTGATTTCAGCTCAGGTCATGATCTTGGGGTTGTGAGATCGGGCTCCGCACTTGGCATAGAGTCTGCTTAAGATTCTCTCTCCCTCTGCCCCTCCCCGACTCTTGCACACACACACACACACACACACACTCTCTCTCTCTCTCTCTCTCTCTCGATAAACAAATAATCTTAAAAAAACAACAACAAAAAAAGGAAGCTGTTTATTCCAGGGTAGGACAGAAGCCTGCAATTTACTCATAACCCCCAAGGAGAGGTGGCCAAGTGATCTTCTAGACTCTCTTTTCCTTCCTCCAACGCTGCAAGCAGAGGCTCATTTTCCTGCATGTTCATCTAGCTCTTGAGACTCCGCGGGGGAAGACGGCACTACCAGGGCTGCCTTCCTCTTATTGAAGGGGATGGGATGGTTACTGGAAGGTACTAGTTATTTCTTCCCTGTTCTAAACCGCCTGGGATTACCTTGCCCGTCAAAGCCTGTGTTCCCTGCGTGCTATGACAAAGGCAATGATGATGGCAGGAAGCAGGGACCGCGGCATCTAGACGCGCCGCCCCACGCGTGCCTGCACACACGTTAGAACAGTCAGGCTCCCGAGGCTGCACAAGTATAACCTTGACTTAGCAAAGATGACCTGCTCTGGCTGGGGCCAGGGCTCTCCTTAGGTTAAATGCCATTTCTGGAACAGCAGCTGGAAATACCCTGTCTTTTGTTACCTTTGGACCTAGTGGCGCCTGGGATTGTCTTCCGTAACAGAGAAGTGTCCATTGTCACTTGGAATGTGTGGGGCTCAAAGGACAGCCTGACATGGGTGGAGACGAATGGGCCTCATTCACATTCCTTCCCTTCTTCTTCCCTTCTAATTAGGGTGATGGACGACCCTGTTGGAGACAATGTCCGTGTATGCCTGTTGACTCAAGGTAGTTATTCATAATGCCCCCTAGTCACTCTCAGAAGTGACCTGGTTGGACGGTAAATTTTTAAATCATTGATTTGTAATTGTCGTTGACAAAGAGGGAGACAAGACCTCTCTGTAGGGACGGACCCCCCTTGAGAGCCTGCCTGGGTCAGAGGCATTAGGTTGAAGAAAGGAGCAGCTTTTCCAAACCCTTCCAAAGAGCTGTCTGATGCGTCCACCCATTATGGCTCTAAGCAGCCACACACCCCAGCTCCCAAGGCACTGGGGAGCCCTACCTAAGCCAGGTGCCCTGTTGGCCTTCTCTGTACGCCCAGATTGGAAACATCGCATTATCCCTGCCATCCAGTTGACCCTGCAGCTGACCAAGATGAAATGCTGGTCTTGCTCTTTGGCCTCCAAGCCTCAGGCCTTCTGGTCGTAGGTTCCAGAGAATGTCAGCGCCAGGCTGGTGCAGTGACTGGTCTTCTGGTCCTATCAAGGCCGATTCCACCATTCTATGTAGATTCTCACCTAGGGAGATAGGAATAAGAGGGAGGGGCTGGGCAGGGGTCTTCAGGGAGTCTCAAAGATCTGACACCCCCAAACTTAACCCTTTGCCTCCAGCTCCATGGTAATGAAGGCCTGTCTAACCCCTCAGCCCTACAATGTTTCTTCCCACAGGAGATGGCCTGGGCCAAACCCAGGGGATGGGTTTTCCTGAGCAGTCACTGGGGACAGGCCAGCTCTATGGAGAACATTCTCATCTAGGGTTTGATCTGTGAAGTTACTCTACAATTCAGCAGCTCTGTCTAAAAGCTGTAGAACACATCGATCACCACTAGGCTGTCAAAACATTCATTCAGCTGATGAGAAGAGCTTATTAGGGCTTTTAAAAATACCAATCTTTTGCAAAGATGTTGCTGGTTTCTGCATGCCCCCAAAAAGTGTCTTTGCGCACAGATTAGTTCACTAGCATTTACTGCAAAGAAGAGAGAGAAGCTGGAAACAGAGGGGTAGGTGGTGCTCAACAGACCCAGAGATCGCCAATTATGGCATGAAAAGGATGCTAAACATTTAATTTTGTAAAGATGGGGTGTCAGCCTGAAATCACGGTCCCAAAACTCCCCCTACCCACAGCCTCACCCCCACTCACACCCACACTGTCCATGAAGAGGAGTGAATTCCTCAGTCGAAGCATTCCACGGTTGTTCGAACATGCAGTCGCTGATAAAAATGTCTCTTTGAATTTCAAACAAAAAAACCCCTAACCTTGTAGCAAATTTATGTTCATGTTAGATCTCAGACTTGTAAAGCACAATACAGAAACAGCGATAAAAATACCAGATTTCGTTTACCTCTGCCCCAAGTGCCGAGGCCATCATGCTGCTTGCTGCTTGAGGACGCACCGCCCTGTGCCTCCCTCCCTGTTGCCCCCTCTGGAAATTTGAACCTCTCCCGCCTGGTAGGGCTTTTGTCCCCAGATCTGCTCTACAAAATCCCGCCCCGTCCTGCATGGCTCAGTTCCCCCACGAAACACCCAGACACAAAGGTCAGAATTCATTCCCCCTTCCTCCAGATTCTGGGTTGGGTTTTGCTCATACTATTACTCAAGTTCTCAGGAGATTCTGCCTTGGGGGGCAATCCCTCAAGCCCACCAATCCCCTCCAGCAGCACGCCCCCCCCCCAATGGGCTCTTTTGCATCTTTACAGCTCTGTGAATTTTTGTAGGGTTTATAAAGACTTAAGAGTCAAACTCTTTCATTTCTTTCTTTCAGTTTCCTTTCCAGCACAATGAACTGACTTCAAAACAGGCCCTGATGGAGAGGATTTTACATATAAGTGCTCCTGCTTTATTCTGCCAAGCACTCTCAGATACTTGGAAAACATCTCCCACGACCTCTCCCAGTGCTAATTTTGCTCCTTTTCATTTAGGAAACAGTGACTTGTTTTCTGGGTTTTGAAAAGCAAGAGAACACGCTGCTTTGGTGGCAACAACTCAGAGGGTAGTCAGAACTCACAACGTCCCTCTTTTGGGGAGGTGGGCAGCATCCACCGAGTGAAGACCCCAAGAACCGTTCCCACCCATACACCGTACACAGAGCAGAGAACGAGGGTCTGGTTCCCAAAAGGGTCTGAAACAGGTGGGGTCCTGGAAGAAACCTCCCCTGCCCAAACTTAGCTGCCAAAGGTGAACCCAGAGGGCTTGGGGCTTTAGGCAGATAATACAACCACAGAAATGCTCTGCCCAACATTCCCCATGTGAAAAACCCACAATTGCATTTAGCAGTTTATTGGTAGCTGGTGGACATCAGACCCAGGAAAGAGCCAGAAGGGGATAGTTTTCTGGAGTGAACACTTACAGACAAAACAAGAAAACAACTCTGAAGTTAGGAACTGGGAAGAGCTTTGTTGCCGCGGTTTATGGCTGTGGGGCTCCAGAAAATGCGAGCCCACTGGGACTTACTTAATGGTTTGAATTTGTGCCTGACTCCTGAATCCGGAGGTGGGGTGGAGGGGAGCGGCTCCCAGGACCTCTACGATAATGTCATTTATCACAGACATCCAGGTGGGCCACACGGTTTTGTAAAGAAGGTCCCACATGGGACGCCTGGGCGGGTCAGTCCACTGGGCGTCTGCCTTCGGCTCAGATCATGGTCCCAGGGTCCTGGGATCGAGCCCCGCATCGGGCTCCCTGCTCAGTGGGGAGCCTGCTTCTCCCTCTCCCACTGCCTGCCACTCCCCCTGCTTGTGCGCTCTCTGTCAAACACATAAATAAAATCTCAAAAAAAAAAAAAAAAAAGGTTCCACTTAAGGCAGGGATGGAACACAGACATTGGCACCTTCTTCCCACCCTGGGGAGTATTCCGGGCCTGTGCGTTAGGATAAGAGGTTGTGTTCACAGCGCAGTCAGGAGCAGCTAAGGCATAAGGTGGGGACGGTAAGAACCACTGTCTCGTGCTGAACTGCGTCGCACTCACGGGAAGCACGGAGGCCTTCAGGATCTTCACTTTGGAACTGTGGTTTGTCCCCAAGACAGTGATACCCTCAGCCTGGCGGGATTCCAGGCAGGTGAGCAGAGAGACAGACTCCCCCTGGCTGGTATCTGCTCCTAACTATTTCTTTATCCTGTCTGTTGCTGCAGGTGCGTTTTGGGTGCGTTCAGCCTGTGACCCAGGAGGTACCCAAGAGCAGGTGTGTGGCAGGGAAGACAGGGGGTTGAGGCGGAAGAAACCCGTGGTCGCTGTGCACTCTGAGGTCCTGTGAGGAGGGGCAGCGCTGCCCCATCTCGGACACGCGGGAGAAGGAACACCTAGGGATTGTAATTTGTTTGTTTCACCTATTTAAAAAAAATCCATTGTGAAGCATCCTTTTATTTCAACGTTTGCACTTTAAAGTTGGATCAAGGGGCGCCTGGGTGGTTCAGTCGTTGGGCATCTGCCTCTGGCTCCGGTCATGGTCCCAGGGTCTGGGGATTGAGCCCTGCATCGGGCTCCCTGCTCAGGGGGGAGCCTGCTTCTCCCTCTCCCACTCCGCCTGCTTGTGTTCTCTCTCTCACTCTCTCTGTCAAATAAATAAATAAAATCTTCTGAAAAAAATAAAGTTGGATCAAAATTTTAAGCAGAAAAATCTGTTTTTCTGGATAAGAAGAAGATTGTTCTACAGGCCTGGAAAGAGCATGGGAGTTTCCAAGGGGAGTGACAACAGGTGGTGGTCCACTCAAGGCTTAAGTGGTTTTTATTTTTGTTTTTAAGATTTATTTATTTATTTGAGAGAAAGAGAGTGAGAGAGAGAGAGAGCATGGACAGGGGGAGGGGCAAAGGGAAAAGCAGACTCCCCACTAAGCAGGGAGCCTGACCTGGGGTTCATTCCCAGGACCCTTAGATCATGACCCGAGCCCAAGGCAAACACCCAACCGACTGAGGCGCCCAGATGCCCCTTAAGTGCTTTTAATTATTCTTTTTGAACATTCACCATTAGGAGCTCAACACAGGGCTCAATCCCACAACCCTGAGATCATGACCTGAACCAAAACCAAGAGTCTGAAGCTTAACCAGCTAAGGTACCCAGGGGCCCCTGCACATATGTTTTCAATGGAGAAAACAGGACCATACTGTACATCATATTTTTAAGTAATCTTTTATTGAAGTATAGCATTCAAGCAAAATGACAGATCCTCAGCAAATGGGTGGATATCTCAAAGAGATGCACCTGTGTGACCACGGCCCCAGCCAAGAGCTCTCCCATGACCACCCCCCAGGGGCCCCTCACCCTCTTCCCGGTCGCCCACGTCCCAGAGGGAACCTCTTCTTCTACACCACAGCCTAGGGTTCCTGTCCATGACCTTCACAGATGAAATCACACCATTTGCACACAGTATGCTTCCTTTTCTATGCAGCGATCCTTCACACACAGCCAAGAGCCCAAACTCGAGGCGTGTTTTCACGTTTGCACACACTGATGAACTGTCCTGAGAAGGTAAAGATAAGGATCAGGTCCCGCAAGCGCCCTCCCTCCCCAGAATAACCGGTTTTCTGACCTCTTGTCACCGCAGAGTGACTTTTGTCTGATTTGGGACTTCGTGTCAATGGGATCCCACAGTTCTCGGAAACCTTTGTCCTCACTCACCACAATACCAGGAGCTCCTTTCCAACTGTACAGCCCTCCCACAATCTGCTTACTGGATCGCCCCTTTCTGTCTCTGGTTGCTTCCAATTTCTGATTAATTTTGAGATCAAAGTATCTGAGACACATCAGGCTTCTCTGAGTCACAGAGGCGGGCCTGCCAGTGGTCAAAATCGACATACTCACAGGGCCGGGTCCTCGCGCTGGGTTATCACACACACACCCCCCCCGCCCCCCCCCCCGCCCCGCGCCCGCCCAGGCCAGAGCAAGGGGCAGGTCCAGCCACTTCCCCTTCTGGAACTGATAGGAAGGAGACTGTCCCCCGCCGAAACAATTGTTCTCTCAGGCTATTGCCTGTCCCTGCAGCCGGGCAACCCAGGAGGCCTTTCCTCCCAGAGCTCGGTCAGTCAATCTAATTACTCCAGGGGGTAAATCACGGTGCAGAGCTTCGTGTTCCAAGACCGGAACTTTTCTCATGGGTGCTCTGGAAGACAAAGAATGTTCCTGAATGCAAACCAAGTAAACAAGTCCACACCTCTCTTCTGGGTAACTGGACAAAAGTTAAAACCAAAGCAGTTTGCCTGCCATCGGTTCCACCTATTGTGTTTGCCTGCAAAGTACGGAATTAGGAAGCACAGGGGAGCCCGGCATATTCCAAGGAAAATGTTTGCAAGCTGACAAATCATGATGAAGTATGATACCACTTTCAAAAAATGTGCACATTGGGAGATGAGCATTTCATGCCTTCAGTGAACGTAGCGGGTAACGGTGGGCTACTGGGTGGTGAGACTGAGTGCGGGAAGCGGGTAGCTGCCGAGGACTTGCAGGTGATTTGGTCCTTGTACAGTATGTGAAGCGGTACCGACTTCTAGTGCGGGACATAGAGCGTAAACGCCACAGAAAGTAAATGGAAAGTATAGCTTTGAATAGTAAGTTTTAGGTCTTTCTCCTTCAGAGGGAAGCTGTTAAAAACTCTGCTCAAACAGCCTTTGTGACAGTGTCACAGAATTTTTTTCTTGGGATGACCACAGTTCTAACCAGAACTGGGATGACAACTCATTTGGTATAGGAGATGCCACGGTGCACACAATAATCTATAAAACCGGGGTCCCCTCCCTCCGGCCCCCATCATGTCCCGGGGGGAAGAGCGAGAGCCGCCTGGCACCAGGCCGCCCTCCCTGCCTGTGTCCAAGATGCACAGGTGACCCGGTTGCAGGCCTCAGGCTGTGCTGACACCTCGACTGGGCAGTCGGGGACTTGGGCTGAGGGTGCAGGGACAGCTGGGCCATGCAGGCTGTGTCACCACCAGATCCCACTGCATGCTGAGCCAACGGGCTGGAGGAAAACTGCAGAAGTGGGAGGACGTGTGGAAGGGTGTGGGGCCAGGGGGCTAAAAACAATGACATAAATCTCAACCCTAAATTGTCCCCTTCAGACACTGTGGAATGGAACCCATCAGCAAAGGCCCCTTGTCATGGGGACGTTCAGGGGTTGCTGACAGAGCTCAAACGCTCCAATACAGTCAAGTTCCAAAACCACTCCACCATTCGCTTGTGTAGAACCTTTAGAACTTCTAGAACTCGGGGTGCCTGGGTGGCTCAGTTGGTTGCATCTGACTCTTGGTTTCAGCTCAGGTCATGGCCTCAGGGTTGCAGCATTGAGCCCTCAGTGAGGGGTCTGCTTGGGATTCTCTCCCTCTCCCTCTGCCCCTCCCCTCTCTCTCTCTCTGAAATAAATTAATGAATATTAAAATAAAAGGACTTCTATCTTTTTAAAAGATTTTATTTATTTGAGAGAGCGAGAACTAGTGGGGGTGGGGAGCAGCAGAGGGAGAGGGAGAAGCAGACTCCCCGCTGAGCAGGGAGCCCGATGTGGGGCTCAATCCCAGGACCCCGAGATCACAACCTGAGCCGAAGGCAGATGCCCAACCGACTGGGCCACTCAGGCACCCTAAAAAGGACTTCTAGGACCTTCTATAAGAGAAGTCTGTGTGCCATTGTTGCCAGAAGGTCAGGAAGAGCCCCTCTCACGGTGCTCAGTGCTGACGGGCCCCCCGGGCTGGGGTGCCCGCTGTGTGCGTCGCGACAGGGACTTCTGGGCTGCCCTGCAGGCTTCCCGCGTTCTCGTCCTCTCCCCCTCCCACGTCCTCATTAACGGAGTCTAACCGAGAATGGAAGTACATAATAGATATTTTGTATTTCTCATACTTGTAATTATTTCTATTTCATTAGCTTAAAAGCAGCCAAGTGAGACTCTTCACTGCCTGGCACTGTGGGGGTCAGGCATGGCCCAGCCGTGGGCCTCTGGCAATGGCCGTCCCTCTGCCCCCGTCCCTCTACCTAGAAGGTAAAGAAAAGAACCATTCGGCCTCAGAAACCTGTTGTCGAAGGTGTAGTAAATGAGATGAAGGTGAAGCGCCAGGCCCGGCCCCTCGAGGGGTAAGGGGTCCTGAGGTGGAAGCCACTTTCTGCTTGTTCTGTCCCCTGGGGGTCTACAGGGTGCTGGGCCGAACGAAGACTCCTCACCACTACCCCAGAATCTGAAGGCACGGAGGCTCCACCGTGGGCAGCTGGTTTTCTCCAGGACAGAAGGGACTCCTTCCTGGTAAATCACAGCCCAGGGGGCATTAATGAGCGCCCGTAGCTGACAGGCGGACGCCTGCTCCCGGAGCGCCGTGGACAGGGTGGGCGGGTGCAGGTGTTCACGGGAAGTTAGCTGCGGGGTGAGGTGAGGGCACAGCAGGGGGAAGCTCCAGGGACTGGAGGCCGGGGGGCTTCGTCTGACTCTAGAGCAGACTCTGAGTAATTTCAACTTGCCCTCACTTGGGAGGAGGGAAGTGGAGAATTCCTTTGACTCCCAACGAAATTAGGTAAGAAGAAAGCCAGTGAACGGGCCCAGAATAAGAGGGGTTTTTTTTTGTTTTTTTGGTGGTTTTTTGGGGGGTACTGTTTGATTTTCTGAACTCCCTTATCTGCCTAAACGCAGAGCCTCCTGAGTGTTCAAGTGTCAGGGCGCCTGGGTGGCTCAGAAGGCCAAGTGTCTGCCTTCGGCTCAGGTCATGATCTCAGGGTCCTGGGATGGAGCCCCATGTTGTGCTCCCTGCTCAGCGGGGAATCTGTTTCTCCCTCTCTCAAACAAATAAATAGAATCTTTAAAAAAAGAATTCAAGTGTCATAAATGCCCTTCCCAGGCTGGGATCGCAAGCCGAGAAGATGGACTCCTATCAGCAGAGGAGAGCAGTCTACATCCAGACGAGAAATCAGCCTTGTCATGGAACTATCACATCTACCACCTATTCTAAAGGCTCACTCACCTTTTCTAAAAGTCTTACCTTCCTGCACGTGTCATTCTCCTCTCCCCTCCCCTTCTTAAGATGGTAGATGAGCCCTCAATTCTTAAGTTTCCTCTAGGCACATGTTTCTGTGAACTCCACTACAAATCTCCCTTTTTCTTGCTAAACTGTCTTTGTCAGTTTAATTTGCAGGCCTCCAAACAAAGCACCTAAGAGGGTAGAGAAGTTCACACCTCTCTCCTACTAGTAAAGAAAAAAACATGCAAGGACACTTGTTAAGGATGGTGAGGCAGCTCCATCCAGGACCCTCACGATGGGCTGATGGGTGTAGGGACCATGCGCTGGGATTTACAGTGGGGGAGAGAGATTGGGCTCGACTCCGAGTGCAGCGGGGACAGGCAGGAATTTATAGCCAGGGAGCACGGGAGCGGAGCAGTGAATGGAAAATCACTAAGAGGAAACGTAGAGGGTAAGGGGGCTTCTGGCTAAACTGACCTAGTGGGATTCTCGCTGAAGGCCAGCCAGGGTGTCAGGCATCACCCGGGGGCCGGTGGAGGATGATGAACCCGGTCAGACATCCGGGAAGCAGAGAGGGCTTCTGGTGAAGCTGACGTAGCAGGGTTCTTGCTAAAACTGGATTTTATAAGGAAGTGCATGGACGGGCCTAGGAGATGGTCTAGGAGCCTGACTGAAGTTTGGTCAACAGCCCTGGATAACAAAGCTCTCCACAAAGGTAAAAGAAAGCAATGTTAAGCGTTCAACCACAACGTGAGGAGCACCCCACGAAACCCACTGAAGGAACCAAAACACAGAAAACTCGATCTGTGAAAGAGCTAAGCAGCTGCAGTAAGACAATGGGTCCTCATGTAGGTTTGCAATTAGTCAGGTGACAGTGGAGTGGGGCTGTCCCTTCCCAGGACACTGACAGCCTTATCCTTCTCATATTTCAAAGGGGAGGCTCTCTGGTCCTAGGGAAGACATTCCCGAGTTGTGAGATGGGCCAGAGACTAATTTAGCCACAAAACAGATTAGCATACTTGTGAGAAGGGCAGAGAAAGAAAGGCGGAGAGCAAAGGGAGAGAGGGCGGGGGAGGCTCTTCCGTTGTTTCTGTACTTTTAAACAATGGCTTATTTTTACAGGGTCTCAGATCCTTTTTTTTTAATTGAGATATAATTGGCATATAACATTACATGAGTTTCAGGTGTCCAGCACCATGATTCAATATTTGTATATATTGCAAAATGATCACCACACCCGTCACTCTTCCCTGGTTTTCAACAGGGAGAACGAGACCTCCAACTTTTTGTTTGTATTTGTCCTTTCACGCAGTACAGGATTACTGAAGCCAGACTCCGGAATACCAGGAATGTCCTGGAATTCTTCTTTTTCCAGCTGCTTTAATCACCCGTGTTCTCTGAGACCAAGGAACGAGGACCACCGACAGCAGCTGGGTGTATGGCTGCCCCTCCTTGCCTGAGATTCCCAGACCTCGCTGGTGTGCCTGGCCCGCCGCAAGTGACAGAACCACCCATATGGCTGCCACACGGGGCTCACACTTTTCCCGTGGGAAGTCGAGTTCCCAAATGTGGCACTTCTGGCATCACCTCTGGATTAGACATATCTAATCATACCCTGTAAGGAAGGAGGACAATTCACTGATGACGCACCTGGTTCCTTAGCTGGGAAGAGTAGGGGGACGTCACGAGGCATTACGGCACCGTTTGATCGCTGCCAGGAGGTGGCTGTGGACAAGGCCCATCTATCAATGTCAAACTTTTTGCAAACTGTGATGGACTCTGCCAACTCATATATGAAGGTCAAATCTTGGTTTCTGCTCCAGAATCAGGTGCGAGACCTTGAACAAGTTGCTGAATCTGAGCATCCGCTGCTAGGCTTCCCATCTATCTCCTGCCGTTACTGATTGCTAAATAAAACCAAACATGGATGACGCTCACCAAAAGGCATGGGGCGCTCGTGAAAGCACTCGGCTGTGTTCACTCCTTGAGCAGCAACTTGAAGCACTTCCACTGGAAGGAGGCGCCAGTCCACAGGCACGTGTCTGCCTCACGTGGCCTGTGGGCCCAGCCTCTGCTCAGAGAACGTGTGTTGACACGAGTCAAAATGGCTATGAAGGGGAGAACAGACCCCCAAATGTGTCTCTTTGGCATATTATCTTAAACTGGTTATTTTTAAGATACTGCAGTCACAGGAGGAGCTCTTGCCCTTTAGTAAGAGACATTTCGTTCTGAGGGAAGTCTCCATGTGTGGGGGTGTCTCCTGAGGTCTCTGGAAACTCATCAGTGGAGGTGTGAACTTAAACCCTAACAACACCCTCACCTTGTTCTTGGCGCTTTTCCCGATCACCTCCACAACTGACCCCCCCACCCCAACATCTCCTATGTCTTTAGCTGGAGGTGGTATTTAAGGTGATGGCTTTGGCCATTTGGGGGAGTAACTGTTTTTCCTGCCATGTATATAGGAGGTATGCATGTTATTAAACTTCCGTTTTTCTCCCATTAATGTCTCATGTCAATTTAATTATCAGCCCAGCCGAAGAACCGCAAAGGGCAGAAGGAAACCTCTTCCACCCCCGCAGCCTCACAGGGTGACCTCAGCTAACACCTCTGGCCAACTCCCTCAAGCAGCCACCCTTCCGCCCCCTCCCCCACACCACTCCTCCCACGAAGGAAGTTTCCTTTTTGCCAAACTCTTCCAGGGCAGATCCCTGGTCAGAGTATCCTCCCTGGTGGGGTGGCCCCCCACCCCCACAATCATCCTTAACAAGATGGTCTGTTTCCTAAGTCTGGATCTGTTTCTTTATTTGACACTGGGCAGCAAAATGGCAGAGGCCTCAGTGGGGAGACCACTGACTTTGGAGTCAGGCAGCAGCAGGTTCAGGTCCCTGGCCCACTGCTAGTTGACTCCTGCCGTGTGGCCTTTGCACTTGCTGTTCCTGCCACCTGGAATGCCCTTCCCTCTTCATTCCTGGCCCACTGCTTCTTGTGATTCAGCTTTCAGTGCAGACACCACCAGTGAGGCCTTCCCTCTCCTCCAAGCCAAAGTAGGAGCCCCAACACACTCAAAGCAGGGACCTTCCCCAAAGGCCTCTTCTTTGTTCTATGTGATGGTTTGTTTTGTTTTTTTGGGAGGGGTTGTTCCTAAACTAGAAAGCCTGCTCCAGGGCTGTGGTGATGGTCTTGTTCCCCCTGTATCCCCAGTGCCTAGCATGGTGTCCAAGTGTGTGACCCACATTTGTGAATGAGAAAGTGGACACTAGCCTGTGACCCTAGGCAGTCACTGGCCCTCAATGAGCCCACTCCCCCCACATAAGAGATTCAAGGAGATCAGATTTGCAAATTTTTGGCACCTACTGGACGTGTCATAAATTTTGCTTACTATTCTCTCTCGATTATACAACATTCCTTTCCTCTCAAAGTTTAGAGAACATTCAAACTAACCTCAGAAGGACTAATCAAGGTTAGATTAGGAAAAAGATTCTATGTTAGACTCCTGGACCATCTCCTAGGCCTGTCTGCGCACTTCCTTATAAAATCTAGTTTTAGCAAGAACCCAGCTAAGTCAGTTTCATCAGAACCCGCCCCCACCCCTTGCCTTCCTGGATGTCTGATCAGGTTCCTCATCCTTCACTGGCCCTGGGGTGATACTGGACACCCTGGCCGGCCTTCAGCCAGAATCCGCTAGGTCAGTTTAGCCAGAAGCCCCCTTACCCTCGACATTTCCTCTTAGTGATTTTCCATTCGTTGCCCCGCTCCTGCTCCCTGTCCCTGCTCCATTTGGAACTGAACCCATTCTATACTGAGGTCTCTTTTCCTTTATTGCAATAGTTCTGAATAAAATCTGTTTTTACCACTTTAATCCAGCTCTGACTTTTGACAGCTGGGAGGTTTTTAAATTATCTTTCATGTGACTTTAGTTTTATTAGACCAACAGTAGAGATGTTCATCATTGCCTCTTGCTGTACCTATCTATGGAACAGGCCTCACTGAATCCAGCTTACGTATGAGAGAGGCCTTGGTGCACAGACTGTAAGAAATCATGACCACTACATGCTGTGTCAGGAAATTCTTCCTTAATACAGGAAACTGGCTCATAAATATGTATAGATACTGCTAGTAATCACAACTGGGCATGTGTCAGACAAATTAAACCTACATCCAAGTCTACCATCAATGGGAGATGCACCAAGCAACCAAAAATGCCCTCCCTTACTCCTCAAAGTGTGGTCCCCGGACCAGCAGCACCAGGGAACTGGTGAGAAATGCAGAGTCCCAGGCCCCACCTCAGCCCCACTGCACCAGAATCTGCATTTGACAAATCAGGGGATTTGTGCGCAGGTTGTTTGGGAAGCACTGAACTAGACACTTCCCTTTATGTTCTTAGAACCAAAATGCAACAAGATGCATTCTTAAGCAAGTCAGATATGATGTCTAGGTCAAAGAGAGGGTATAAAACACTGATCTAGGGGCACCTGGCTGGCTCAGTTGGTGGAGTGTGCAACTCTTGACCTTGGGGTTCTGAGTTTGAGCCCTACATTGGGTGTAGAGATTACTTAAAAATCAAATTAAAAAAAAAAAAATTGGTCTAAACCTAGCTTGGGACAGAGCCTTTTTCTGCCTGATTAAAATCATAGCCTCCTTCTGGGAAGATTGGCATCCCCTTGACATAATTTATAAGGAACTTCCTGGGAAACCAGTTACCTACCCACCCAACTGTCAGGTCTTCAGCCAGGATTCTTTTTGTATTTGCCCTGAGAATAATCCAACCTTTATATTTTCCTGTAAAATATAAAATTCCTAATGAAATCTGAACTTCTGAATTGGTCTAGTGGGGCCTCTCCCTTGCACGTGATTGTAACAAAACCATAACATTCTCCTAACTGCATTGTCTGAAAAGGCTTCTTTCACACATCTAAGAAACAAGTGGAATGGATACATGACGTCATGTGGTTGACCCTGTACAAAGTTAGAGGTAATGTGGTTGACCTTGTGTAAAGTTGGGCCGAGAAGCTACGGGCCATGTGGGAACAAGAATTAGCGACCAAAGAAAGCTCCACCAAAGAAAGAGCAAGACAACTAGGGAAGAACAAGAAGGAAATGAAAAGGGTCTTGCAAGGCGAGGCCGGGGGGCAGGTAAGCACTGTACCTGCAGGACAACACGGAATGCTGATCCGAACAGAATTCACACAGGATGATTGTACTGGAGGATGCGGAAGGGGAAGCGGAGGGGGTCTGAGTGCTCAGCCTGAATCCACCACAAAGGAAGTCGACAGGCAAGCCTTAAAATGAAGAGTCAAAAGGAAAAGCACAGGGGCGCCTGGGTGGCTCAGTCGTTAAGTGTCTGCCTTCAGCTCAGGTCATGATCCCAGGGTCCTGGGATGGAGCCCCGCATCGGGCTGCCTGCTCAGCGGGAGGCCTGCTTCTCCCTCTCCCACTCCCCCTGCTTGTGTTCCTGCTCTCGCCATCTTTCTGTCAAATAAATAAATAAAATCTTAAAAAAAAAAAAAAAAGGAACAGCACATACATGATAGTCGGAAGTGGGGAGATGAGCGCACTTGGAAGACAGAGCAATGTGAAATGGTTGTCGAGGGCAGGCCCCTGGCAAGCGGGGTACAGGGAGCTGCTGTTCAGTACCAGCCTTTTAATCCTCTGAGCTCTAAAACTTGTGCATTGTTGGGGCACCTGGATGGGGCAGTCGGTTAAGCATCCGACTCTTGGTTTCAGCTCAGGTCACGACCTCAGGGTTGTGAGATCGAGCCCCGCACTGGGCTCCACGCTGGGCACGGACCCTGCTTAGGATTCTCTCTGCCCCTTCCCCACCTCTCTAAAAACAAACAAAAACTTGTGCATTGTTACTTTAGGAAAGAAATTAAAAATGAAAACAAACACTAAGCAGTGCTTACACATATGTAAAAAGCAACTGGAAGAAGTAACCCCTTTATTTCATTTAGACTTAATATTTCCTATCTCCTCCATTAACTTTCAAAGGGGTGCGGTGATTGGGAACAGAGATGGCACAGGAGTTAAGGGGGTTTATAGGAGCTTTGCCCATACGTCTCCGGGATGGATGACAACCGAGTCAAAGTTTCAAAGGGGCACGAAAGTCGGGAGTTTGACTTTAGGAAATGTGTTCCACGGGGACAGCCGCAGGGATGGAACATGGCTTACGGAGCCTCTAATGGAAGTCAGTATTAAAAGCCCAAGTCTGGTTTTAACAAAGAATGTGTTGTTCAAGGAAAGTAAGAGCCTTACTTCAATTCCATACGATAATCTGAAGGTTTTGCTGTTGGTGGCCGAAGGTCGAAAGCAGCGTTGCATAACCGGGACAGAACCGCACAGCTGCCAGGCCCCAGACACGTGACCTCCCCCCGGGCTCACTCGGCTCCGTTTTTAATTACACTTGCAAGAAAAGAACTAGTTTTCTGCTGCAGTTGCATAACTGATCTGAAAAAAATATCGGCACGAAGAGTCGTTTTAAACACAGTCATTATGTGTGACCACGTAAAACCTAAACAGGCCTCGACCCTGTGAAGCTCAGAGGGGAATGTCCTTTTTGTTGTCTTCTTGGTAGTAATTTAAATGACACAGATCTACTCTTTGTTGCAAAAAACAAGAAGTACACGGTTCCTACGAGGTGGCAACAGGCTAGAAAACAGACGACGGGTGAGTTCCACGACGGAGGCGCGCGTGCGTGCCCGGGGCCCAGGGTCCTTGCCACGCTGACAAGGGTCGTCTGCGCGGTCTCTGGCTTCATCTACAAGGTGAAAGGCACCGGGCTGTCCCAGGAACTTATATCCGAATGTCTGTTCCCAGGTTGGTTCCCTGGGGAACACCAGGGTTACGGTTCAACAGAACCGAGAGGGAGCCTCCCACAGTCGCACAGTCCCTCTGCATAGATCAGGGATCCCCTCAACGGGCAAATCTGTAGCGCAAGAACAGGAAATACTTCTAATGCCAATACTCTGTTAGCAGGGGGAAACGGTCCTTAAAAGAGGAGAGAAAAATATGAGCTACTGACTCCTACTTGGGAGTAAAAGTCAGACTTCCCACGAGGCTCTGCAAGACCAGGCGCCTAGGCGCCTCCAACTCTCCTCAGAAAGTCGCCTTGTTCACTCACCTTCGCCGCTCCCCCTGCCTTGGATGCGCTTCCAGACTTTTGAGTGACTTCCTCTCTTCCCTTACGATGTGGGTCCTTTCCTGACCACCCTACCTGAAACTCACACCCCGCTCCAACCCAGCCCTGTTTTCCTTTCCTCCAGAGCACAGCCCACACTTCTCCCCTTGTCTCATGACTTCTGGAATGGGAGCTCTCCGGGGGCGGGGAGTTGCCCGTGCCTGGCTCCCCTGCCCAGTCTAACACAGCCCGCGGTCAGTGCTTAATTCAGCATGGTTTTTTTTTGTTTTCTTTTTAAGATTTTATCTATTTGACAGGGAGAGACACAGCGAGAGAGGGAACACAAGCAGGGGGAGTGGGAGAGGGAGAAGCAGGCTTCCCGCCGAGCAGGGAGCCCAATGCGGGGCTCGATCCCAGGACCCCGGGATCATGACCTGAGCCGAAGGCAGATGCTTAACGACTGAGCCACCCAGGCGCCCCTCAATTCAGCATGTTTAATTCATCAGAGAGCGGTCAACGAGGTTCCCTTAGTACTCTACCTAAAACGACACTTTGAGATCCTAACTCTTTCCGATTCAACAGCACCTTTAGAATGGACGACAATCGGCAGTCTAAACCACACCGGCTCTGTACAGATCTTGTTCCGTGTTGGTGTGTACCTTTCAACAGCAAGTATGAGTGACGTTCTCCCGAGAGATGCTTCTAAACCTTTAACACACTGTCTGGGACCTCAAGTACTGGTATGTGTTGCACAGAAGTCCTTACCGAAGAAAATCTCTCATGCCGACTAGAACAACTTATCCGGGGAGTGTGGACGGCAAGTTGCATTAGAACATGCTCTTCTCCTCAAGTGCAGTGTCCTCTACCTGGGTGGGGTTCAGCTCGTCCACAACACGATGAACACTTCCCAGGAACTGTGTGCAACAGGGACCTCCTGACAGAGTCCTAACAAGGAGCCCAACCCTTCAGATTAACCTTCTGCAGAACTTTCTGGTGAAATAAAGGCTTGGCTAAATTAAAAAACTAAAACTGGACCAAGTTACAAACGAGAGCAGGGTGGCTCATCAGGATTGCGTCCTCTAGTGGACAAAGGGAGAAGTTCAAAACCGTGCCGTGCTGTAACTGTTTTAGTTCGAATTTCATTCTGTTTTCAGCAACAGGCCTTTTGTGTTCCACGGCCATTTTTTTTTTTTTAAGATTTTATTTATTTATTTGACAGAGGGAGAGACAGCGAGAGCAGGAACACAAGCAGGGGGAGTGGGAGAGGGAGAAGCAGGCTTCCTGCCGAGCAGGGAGCCCGATGTGGGACTCGATCCCAGGACCCTGGGATCATGACCTGAGCCGAAGGCAGACGCTTAATGACTGAGCCACTCAGGCGCCCTCCACGGCCATTTTTAACATTAAAAAAATTACTTCTTACAGACTGTGCATTTCACTATCCACTGCTATTATTAACAGGCCCAGGGCGCCTGGGTGGCTCAGTTGGTTGAGCGACTGCCTTCGGCTCGGGTCATGATCCTGGAGTCCCTGGATCGAGTCCCGCATCGGGCTCCCTGCTCGGCGAGGAGCCTGCTTCTCCCTCTAACCCTCCCCCCTCTCGTGTACTCTCTCTCTCTCTCTCTCTCTCTCGCAAATAAAAAAAAAAAGGCCCAGCTCTTTGAAAATACTGGGCTCCTGCCTACCTCAACCCTCTCTTACATAATCCAGAGGAACAAAACCCACAAATGCTGAAGCCCATCCACGTCATATCGCAGTCTATTTTAGATACATGTTCTTTCGGGGGAGCAAGCACACCATCGCCGCGCCCAGGCCAGCTGGAACCGAATGACTGAGGAGACAGCTGGGGAATATTCTCAGGTATGGCCTCAGCCGAATGCAATCCCGAGCCCTTCCTGTGGGTTCTGGGCTTCCCTCCCGTCACTGACAGCACCCAGCACACTGCATCAGGGTGCAGGATGGATGGAGGCTGTTGTCTTGGGGTGCGGCCCCAGAGGAAAGGGGCAGAGGTTCAAGGTTAAGCACCCACATTGGAGCAGCATCTGGAGGGGATAGGGGCTGCCAGGGAAGACTGCAGGATCTCAGCCCACGCCCCCCTCAGCATCAGAGCAGTCTCTCCCCATCCATCCTTCCCATTCTCGGCAGGCTCTCCCACCCTGAGAGGTCTCAGACCGAGCCGTGTGGATGCACCGGGGACACCCAGGCACCCTCCTCCATTGACGCCAATGCCAAATGAGAATGAGAAAGAGGTACCTGCACATCACAAACGACTCTATCAATATGAAGCACTCCCATGTCATCATGTTCCGTGCTAGAAACACGATGTTCCTGCTCAGGGGGGCCCAGGAGCTAATGCTTCTGGTTAATCTATCGAACCAAAGGCTGAATCAACTCACTGAGCGAAGTCTGCAGACACAGAGCCCCACCGCTGCTCCTTGACACACACCAAGGCCAGACAAGGCCCTGCCCACAGCCGCTGTGCCCAGATGGACGTTTACACTCAAGAGAAACACCGCAGAGAACAAAGCCCTGAACAGGCTCCAACCTGTTTCTTCCAGAAATACCAATACGTACAATTTCCCCCAGTATCCGTATCCGGACACAACATGTTAATTTGGGCAATGATTACACTTTCTCTAAAGACAAGCACATAGAGGGCAGGGCCCACACTGAGACTTACGTGCTCTCATGAGAGGCCCAAACGTGAACATGGGACAGAGTGAAAAAGCCAAGAGCCTATAGCAAACCCACCTCAGCTCCCGGTAGCAGGCAGGACCCTCCTGTGGCCGACAGCACCTTGTACCCCAGGACCCGCCACACGGCAGCGTCCTGGAAACTCGCAGCCAGAGACACCATGAAGTGCCCTAAAAATCCAAGAATGGGCAGCAGCCAGCTCACGGGTCTGAAGTGCTCCCGAGCATGTCACATGATTTGCTGACTCCTCACAAGCGCCCACCTTTGGGAGTCACCGTCATCATGGTCCCCGTTTTCCTAAGAAATAGGGAAGTGGCCTGCCTGAGGTCACCCAGCAGGCCAGGGGTGGAGCTGGGATGTGAAAGCCCCACGCTAACCCCTCGGGTGCAGACAGTGTGGGTACGTCTGCCCTTCAGGGCTGACACGTGAGCCACCGTCTCCTGGGGTGGCCATGCCCGCCCTCCACAGCGGCAGTCTCTCGGACTATGGGTCTGTTACAAAGCCCACCAACAGCCTCCCTGGCAAGGTTTGAAGTTACATTCTTGGCTCTGCAGGCACTCGAGGGCCAGACTCTCCTGGGAGTTGAGCTGGACAAGAGGAGGGTTGGGCCAGAGGATGTTAAGTCAAGAGATTCACTAAGTATGTGAAAAACACAGACACAAGCAAGGAGGTCAGGCAGGAACCCTGGGTGTGGCACGACTAGGTCTGAAGATCCGGATAACCTTTTTAGGCCATGTAAAAACATAAGTGTCATACCCTGTCACACGAAGACAGCGTGAAATAGAGGAACCACCACTGATGTGGTTTTTCCTTTTCTCACATCAATACGCGGCGAACATTCAAAAGATAGGAAGGCCTGGGAGAATTCTCTGGACAGCCCCCGCATGGGGCTAGAGACCCAGGTGAGGAAGCAGAGGTGGGCAGTGCCCGGCAGCTACTGGCAACCAGTTCTGAGGCCAGCAGCCACTTTCCGGGAAATTCTATTCAAAGGGAAGTCTGCACAAGGTGAACACCACCCTGAACGACACCAGCCACCCTCTTCCTCTTAGATCGCAGAGACAATGGTCACCTCCCTCCACGTGCCCCCACTGCTCACACTCCCTACAGAGAAGCGCCAGCGGCTCAGTCTCGTCAGCTGGGAACCGTGCTGCCAACCACACATCTCAGCAGCAGAGGTGACTCACCGCACACAGGTCCCTGGGGACGGAAACCATGAAGTGCATGAAAAAGTCTCCTTGGGGACGGACCCCTTTTATTTATATCCATACAAAACAGGGTCTTAAGCAGGTCAGCATTCAGAAGTTACATGGTTGAGTAAATGAAACCAAAGAAACCCGGAAAGTTCCAAGCCCCCAACAATTACACTTCGGGTACACGGAACCAGGCAGAAAAGAAACCAGCACGCATTCATCCCGCACGCAGATCTTCCCGTGAACTCACCTGCAAAGAAAGTACACCTTTATGTTTTCACTCTACCTTAGCAAGTCTGTTAGCAACATAAAATACCCTCCAAGATCTAGTAACTACCACCCAGAATACAACATGGAAGGTGCCCTGCAGTGACCCCACCTCTATCAGCCCCTCCTCCTTCCAGGTCCGCAGACTCCATGGAGGACTGGCCACCTTCTCCGTGGAGGCAACCACAGTGATCTCCTACCTACCCCGCCGCCCCGGGCTGTAATCCGCACACCGCCTGGGGCCTTCCTCAGAAACCTGCCTGCACGGAAGCCACAATGAAGCTAGCCCTGAAACCCCACACCAGCCTGTGTATTCCTACATCTTCTTCCCTGCTTCCAGCCACATGGTTCTCCAGTTTGGCCCCAACTCACGAGCTGCCCACACCCTCAGGCATTTCCACCCCTCCTGCCCTTTGCCACGTGTCACCAGCTGGAAACAGCCTTTATGTCCTCAGGGGGGTCACATTCCATTAGGTCCTACTGAGTATGTCCCTTCCTGTGGCTCCATAGCACTTACGATGCCCACCTCTCTAGATTCTAAGCACCCCCCCGCCCACCTTAACACCAGCGACTGCTTTTCCTTCCCCTCCGTCCCCCTCCCCAGCACAGAGAGCATGCTCTGACCACGGCAGGCGCTCTTCCATCTTCCATCCGTGTGCTGATGACGGGAGGGAGCCACTTCACCAGGAGCAGGCTGCCCTCCAGCCAACAACATAAAGGCACTGCTATGTGTGAACTCCTCAGAAAATGGGAGGGTTCTCAAAAAGCAGACTTCCTCTCAGCCTTTACCTGGGAGGGGATGAGGTGCAAGAGTGTAAGAGTCTCCGGGTGGCGTGATTCCAATAAAGGTGCTCCTGGGCCTCCAATACACACTAGGCCTGTGCTCTCCAACACGGTGGCCACCGGCCACACGTGGTTATTTACATTTAAAGTAAAATGAAAAATCCACTTCCTCCGTAGCACCAGCCACACTGCCAAGTGCTCAACAGCCACGTGTGGACTGTGGAACGCTAACAAACAGTGCAGATATAGACAATTTCCAACACTGCTGGGAGTTCCACTGGAAGGCACTGTTCTGTACATACTGTTGTCTTGAAATTACAGATTTCAGCACATCGTCCTCTTGTTTAAAACCCAGAATGACCCCTGCATTCTTAGGGAAGACCAAAATGCTTGCGTGAGCCACAGGTCCTGTGCCTGTGCCGTCTGGCCCTTCTCCACCTTTTCAACTTCACCCCTTGCTTTTTGGGTTACAATGGTCTTCTTCCAAGTCCTCCACTGGCCACACTTGCTAGGTCGCTGGACCTTTAGCACAAGCCACCCCCCTGGCCTTCCACAGAACTCCCACTCATCCTTCAGAGTCCAGCTCAAGGATCCCATCCTCAGGAAAGCCTCCATCACGCTCCCCGCAATGTTGCTAACAGGAATGTGCTTTCCTTCAGAGTTTCAGCCTCAGCTTGAATTACACCCTCTTTAATGCAATCATTTGATCTCATCTCCTCAAGGGGCTTTAGCTCCCTGAGAACAAGGGCCTGGGCTGTCCTGTTCACCTCTGCACCCACTAGCATTCAGCACGGTGCACGGCCCAAGTATCAATCGATATTTATGAGGTCAACTGTTTCCAGGTTTTCGGAAGCCACTGCTCCCCGGTACTAACTGAGGGTTTCCTTTTCAGCGCGGGTCCTGTTTGCAGTATCATACATGATCATCAAACTGCTGCTAGAATGTTCACACCTGTTACTGCAAATTCAAACCCCAGGAAAAACTGCTCCCGGGAATTTACTCTAGGTCAGGGTCGGGCTGCCTGGTACAAGGCTGCACCCACAGCCGGGCAGGTTCAGCAACACAGGAGCCTTTCCCCAGACCATCGGCCTTAAGAGTCTGCGTCTCGGTGCCTGACGTACCTGGACCCCCCAAACTGAGCGCGCTCTGAGCGCTCTCACCGACCGGGAGGAAATGGCCAACCGCTGCCTGCCCGCTTCTAATCGCCGAGGGCTGGACAGTTCTCGATTCCTGAGGAAACCCTGGGGAAAGAGTCACACAACGTGCTCCGGGCAGAGGAGTCTCATCCGCCATCTACGCGCTCCCCAGACCCTCGCGCCGGCCCCGGCCGCCCGGCCGCCCAGGCTCGTCGGGCAGCAGCCGCACCTGCCGCAGCCCCGCCCCGGCGTCGGAGCCTGAGTTCGGCCCAGGCCCCCTCCGCCTCCCCTGTCCGGGGCCCTGCTGCTGAGGCTGGAGCCGGTGACAGCGGAGACCCCCGCGTCACCCCGCAAGCCGGGGTCGACCACCAGTCCGAAGCGAGGAGCCCCCCGCTCTCAGACACGAAGAACCACGCGCCTCTCCTCACTCCCCGCCCCCTGCGCCGAAGCCGCTCTGCACACGCACTTCCGGCCGGAAATGACGGCGCACCATCGAGGCGGCAGCCAGAGGGTCGCCCTGGGCTTTGAAACTGGGTCCTCCGAGGGCGTCTTAAAGGGGCCGCAGCCGGCGGGGGCTAGTCCGCGGCGATGGGGCACCTCTTTTCGACGCTAATCCGAGTTTTGGCATGTATCGGTGCTTCATTTCTGTTTGTGACTGAATAACATCCCACGCTAACAGGCAGGGCCTTTATGTTCCACTCACGAGGACTGCGGAAGTGCCAAATGCCCCACTCGGGGCAGATGGTGATTGCTCGGGCTGCCCTGCCTGCCCTCTGCTTTCTTTCCGGCCTCCCCAGCAGAGATGGCCTGAGCAGCCAGGGCAGGGGCTGCATGTCTCCCGAATCTCCTAGGCAGAGCTGGGGCCTGGCCCCCCCAGGCTCCTCGGTCCTCAGTGCCCAGTGCCGGCCTTCCGAGGGCGGAGCCCCCTCTGACCGCAGCCCCGGGGCTGCGGCGGGCTCGCAGGTAAAGGTGATGGAAACCCAACCCGACTTACATTAAAAAGTGGACTTGTTCGTTCATGTACCCGATGTGTCCAGGGATGGAGCAGCTGCAGGGGCTCAGGAACCCCACACGGATGGGGTCAGGCCTCTGGAACTCCAGCTCCCCTCCGTCCTCTCCTCTCTAGCTGGTGTAGGGTGGGTGGGGTGAGGAGCGGCACAGAGTGGACAGTTCCCAAAGGAAGTCATCTGCATGGGTGAGGCCAGAGGGACAGTGGTGTAGTGGGTCTGGGATGAAAAGCACAGTTGCTCCCATTGCTGTGCATGCCCTAGTCCCTGGACCCTGTGAATGTGTCACCTCACAGGGCAGAAGGGACTTTGCAGATGAGATGAAGCTAGGAACCCTGGGATGGGGAGATTGTCCTGGATTGTCCAGGTGGGCCCAATGTCATCACAAGGGTCCTTGTAAGACGGAAGCAGGAGAGTGAGAGACAGAGAGGAGACTGGACCCTGGAAGCTGCTGAACTTGAAGGTGGGGAAAGGGGGCCATGAGCCAAGGAATGCAGTGCCCTCTAGAAGCTGGAAAGAGCAAGGAAAGTCTTCTCCCTGGAGCCTCCAGCAAGAGTCAGCCCTGCAGACACCTTGATTTGTCACATTTGGCTACAAGGGAGTTTGCAAAGTACAGCCTTTTAACTAGGTGCTCCTGTTGCTGGAGGGACAGGGGCGGGGACTCTGGTGTCTGCCTCCGGTGCTGTGCATGGTGTTTGGAGGCTCAAGGATGAAAGGGCCAGGTGACAGCTGGTGCTCAGGAAGCAATCCTTGGGGAAATGGCAGATGCGCTTCTCTGTGTCTTTCTTTTCAAAATGTCCCCTCCGAATGCCGGGCACATTTATTATACCTGTAACAGGAACTCTGCAGATTGGCAGGGATTCACTGATTTGCGAGACCCACCATCACTTTGATGTGTAACAAACAACCTCTTCGCCCGTGGTGGCACATCTTACAAGAGTCCGATGGAGGGGTAGAAACAATGCCTGGGATTGGAGTGCTGCCTAGTAGTTCGCGGAGTGCCTCCCGCTCATCTTAATGAGGACTCTATTGCTCTTCAGTCTAGTGGCTCAGAGAGGCCAAGGAGGACCTGGCTAAGCCCTGTCACCAGTCTGAGTGGCTCTCGGTGTCCTTGCTCAGAGGCCAAGGGACTGGAGCAAGCCCGGGGTTCAGCAGACAAGAGCGGTCTTCTGTACCCACCTTAGGATACTTCCCTTTGGGGCCCAGGGAGTCATGGGTATTGTTTGCCTTTGAACCTGACACCCCCCTCCCCCGCACACCCCCTTTCTGAGGAGGTGGGCATCCTGCCCTGGCTTTGCAGCTCTTCTCAGGCTGAAAACATGTTCTGGAGGCTGAGAGCAGATTTGCTCTGTGAAAGGAGCCAGTGGGAGGTGGGGCGCCCCTGTGTGCCCAGATTTATGCCCTTGCCTAGCAGATAAGGGCAGCCCCACAGCCCACCCATCTGGGAGTTACACGTTTTCCTGCAGCAGCTGGTGCATTAGTTTTAAACCTTTTTATTTAGCCGGGCACTCCAAGGGCTTCTGATTACTGTCGCTCTGCAAGGCCGCCGGAACCAACTTCCTGAGGGTGATAGATTTCTTCTCATTTGCTGCTCTCAAGCTGTGGGTTCCTTCTGGGTGTTGGAGGAAAACATTTGCAAAAGATACCGTCATCCTGGACCATCCCCCAGGGTGGGGATGGAAGGGGGTTGTCCTGGGCTGCCCCCACTTGGTGTTTTCTGCACAAAAGTAGGCAAGTTTCAGGACACCCCCTGCCCCCCCAGAGGCACCATGGAAACCAGGCTGGGCCTGGGAGGGAGAGGAGAGGAGAGGAGAGGAGAGGAGAGGAGAGGAGAGGAGAGTCCCCTGCCCAGAGGGAATGTCCCCTTGAAAATGGGAGAGGAGAGGAGGGGAGGGGAGGGGAGAGGAGAGGAGGGATGGGGAAGAGAGGAGAGGAGAGGAGAGGAGAGGGGAGGAGAGGAGAGGAGAGGGGAGGAGAGGAGAGGAGAGGAGAGGAGAGTCCCCTGCCCAGAGGGATTGTCCCCTTGAAAATGGGAGAGGAGAGGAGGGGAGGGGAGGGAAGAGGAGAGGAGAGGAGAGGAGAGTCCCCTGCCCAGAGGGATTGTCCCCTTGAAAATGGGAGAGGAGAGGAGAGGAGGGGAGGGGAGAGGAGAGGAGAGGAGAGGAGGGATGGGGAAGAGAGGAGAGGAGAGGAGAGGAGAGGAGGGATGGGGAAGAGAGGAGCGGGAGGGGTAAGTGGAGAGTGGGAGGGGAGGAGAGTGGAGCCGGCCAACTGCTCTTGCTTGGATGTCTTCAGAGTAGCAGTTCTTAACTTTGGAAGCACATCAGAATCACCTAGGAGCTTTAAAGAGCCTGACACCAGGGACTTCCCCTGTATCCCCCCCCTCCCCCGCCGAAATACTGATTTTATGGGTCTGGGGTGTGGCCTGGGAATCAAGATGTTTAAAAGCTCCCCTTTCACGGGGTTGCCTGGGTGGCTCAGTTGTTAAGCATCTGCCTTCAGCTCAAGTCATGATCACAGGGTCCTGGGATAGAGCCCCACATCGGGCTCCCTGCTCCTCCCTCTCCCTCTGCGTGCCGCTCCCCCTGCTTGTGCTCGAACTCTCTCTCTCTGTCAAATAAATAAGTAAAATCTTAAAAAAATAAAAAGTAAAAGCTCTGGGTCATTCTACTGTGCTAAATTGAGGTGCTCTAAGGTGGTCTTGCAGGTGTGAACGGACCGACAGGGTCCCCTGCCCAGAGGGATTGTCCCCTTGAAAATGGGCAGAAGGATATGAGCACACTTTCAATAGGGTGTGGGCATAGCCCCCTCCCCAGGGCTCGCCTGGCTCTGGAGGAGGGTGTACACAAGGCTACTTTACAGCTTCGAGTGGGGGGGGGGTGTTAAGTTGTAGAAAACCGAAATAATTTTTGTCCATAACAACGCAAATGGATTTTGTCCCCCAAAGATACAACTGGTGTCTGTCCTCAGGAGAAAATGATGTCAAACATTCTGTGTTAGTGCTCCGTAGGACACTGAGCAGTGTGGCATCGATTAGCAAACCCGTTCTAGCATTCCTGACTGCCTGCATACGTGGCTGATTTTCCCATTCTCTTTTCAGCTGGTCTTAACGTCTTCTTGGTTTCCTCATTAATTAGCAAGTTGGAAAAATTACTTCTACATAGTCATTTTATATGTGATACTCATGTTTTTAACTTTTTTTAAAAATTATAACTTAGCCCCCCTCAGAGAGAGTGGGGTACCCCTCCTTCCTCTCCCTCAGCACCTTACCCGCCACCCCACTATGGCTCCATCCTATTACATGGTCTGTTTCTACCTGCTTGTCTCCCCGACTGCATCGGGCCCACGAGTTCCTGCATTTTGCCCTGCTGGTCAGATCCTATGATATTTGTATACCCTGCACCTGGCACAGTGTCGAGTGAAAGGTGGGCACTATGTGCCCTCAGTGTATTCAGTACAAGGTTGAACAGAAGTGGGGCCATCTTTGTCTTCCCGAGGGCTTTTTTTTTTTTAAGATTTTTTTTAAAAGTAATCTCTACACCCAACATGGGGCTCAAGCTCACAACCCCAAGATGAACAGTGCATGCTCCACCAAAGAGCGAGCCAGGTGCCCCTTCCCTAGGGCTTTATTACAATTCTTCGCAAAATGTCACTATTAAATATATTAATGGTAGGCTTTTGATGAATCCGGTTTATCAGGTAGGAAGGTTACTTTTTTTTTTAGATTTTATTTATTTGAGAGAGAGAGAGCATAAAAGGGGGAGGGGCAGAGGGAGAGGAAGAAGCAGACTCCCCCCTGACCGCCCCCCCCAAGTAAGCAGGGAGCCCATCTACCGCAGGGTTCAATCCCAGGACCTTGGGATCATTACCTGATCCCAAGTCAGATGCTCAACCAACTAAATCACCCTGGTGCCCTGGAAAGTTTTTTTTTTCTTAATTTTTTAAAAAGATTTTATTTATTTATTTGACAGAAAAAGACACAGTGAGAGAGGGAACACATGCAGGGGGAGTAGGAGAGGGAGCAGCAGGCTTCCTGTGGAGCAGGGAGCCCAATGCAGAGCTCGAAGCGGAGTTCGATGCGGGGCTCGATGCGGGGCTCGATGCAGGGCTCGATGCAGGGCTCGATCCCAGGACCCTGGGATCATGACCTGAGCCAAAGGCAGACGCCTAATGACTGAGCCACCCAGGTGCCCCGGAAAGTTACTTTTTAATTCTAGTTTGTTAGAGTGTTTTAAACTCAAGAGTGACTATGATTTGTATTGGGTGTTTTTTCTCAGACCATTAAGATGGTCACATAGTTTTTCTCTTTTAACCTGAATGGCACTAAGAGAGTTTGTGATCTTACTGTTTTTACATGCCTGGAATAAAACACAACCAATTTTGTTTGATGTCCGCAAAGTTAAATTTGCCATTATTTAATTTCCGTATCTTGCACATATCTTCAGAAGGGAGCTGGGTCTTTATTTTTCCTTCTCCTGATGGCCTTTGTCTGGTTTTGGCTTTAGATTAGATTGGGTGGTGCTGCCCCTGTTCCCTCCCCCTTTTTCTTCTGAAACAAGTACTGTGTGTTCATTTTTTTAAAAGTAAACTCTATGCCCAACGTGGGTCTTGAACCCCAAACTCAGAGTCGCATGCTCCACCAACAGAGCCAGCCAGGTGTCCCTGAAACAAGTATTTTTTTCCTTGGTGTTTGAGGAGTGGGAAGCAGAGAGACTGTGAATACAGATTCAATTTCTTTAATGTTAATTGTTTTATTCAAGTTTTCCTTAAGTCAATTTTGGTAGTTTACATTTCTTTAGAAAATTCTCCATTTCATCTACGTTTTCAAATGTGTTGACATAGAGTTGTTCATAGCATTCATATATTATTTTAAAAATCTACTAAGTCTGGAGTTAGGTCCCCCTTTCTATTCCTGATACTGTTTGTCTTTTTTCTTGCTTCAGTTGGCTACAGTTTTCTTTTTTTTTTTTAAGATTTTATTTATTTATTGAGAGAGGGAGAGAGCGCATGGGGGCATGCACAAGCAGGGGAGCGGCAGAGGGACAGGGAGGGGGAGAAGCAGGCTCCCCGCTGAGTAAGGAACCCTAAGTGGGACTTGATCCCAGGACCCTGGGATCATGACCTGAGCCGAAGGCAGGTGCTTAACCGACTGAGCCACCCAGGCGCTCCTGAGATACCGGTTTTTTTTTTTTTTTTAAAGATTTTATTTATTTATTTGAGACAGAGAGAATGAGAGAGAGAGAGCACATGAGAGGGGGGAGGGTCAGAGGGAGAAGCAGGCTCCCTGCCGAGCAGAGAGCCCGATGCGGGACTCGATCCCGGGACTCCAGGATCATGACCTGAGCCGAAGGCAGGCGCTTAACCGACTGAGCTACCCAGGCGCCCCGAGATACCGGTTTTGAAGCAAAAAGAAAGTTTTGTCATCAGAAGGGCAGCTGGACAAAGAGAAGGCAGGGGATCATTCCCAAAGCTGCCTTGCCTGCTGAGTCTAGGGCAGCTTATATACATGAGAGATGGGTAATGGGGCTCTTGAAACCTTGAGGGAGGGGGTTCTAGAAACAATCTTCTGGACAATGAGGCACCATTTGGGACCTGGTATGATCAAATACGTCAAGACAAATGTCACCTTCTGGCCCCCATTAGGTTTCTACAACCAATGGGTAAACAGGGAGTAGGGGTAAAAAGGCAAAGTTAATAATTGATCATGCATGAGGTTAAGAGGTTCATAAAATATAATTAAGTAGAGAACGTGGAGCTAAGTTAATAATGCAACTAATACCACTATAGTTCTGCTTATGTTTTCAAAACAGGTCTAGGAGCCAAGCGTCTGGCCTGAGGGATAGATATGAACAGACAAGGCAAGAGCAGTTAAGTGGTAAAGGTCGAATCTAGATGGTAGATCTGTGCATGTTCACTGTCAATGTTTTCAGCTCTGCTGTATATTTGAAAATGTTCATGACAGAATGTAGGGGGGAAAGGGTAGGAAAGCCCCCTGGGTGTGGATCCCAAAGCCTCACTCTTACCCAGTGAGGCTCATCGTAGTAATAAATGGAGCGGGACAAACTGGGGGGTTGATTTGGCTGCTGCTGACATGTAGTGAGTGAGTCAGAGCTGCTGGGAGCTCATCATTGGGAGGACAGGCTTTTAATTTTGCAAAACAATTTTGCAGCAGGCATAAATTGCCTCAATCTCGTCCACTTGGAGGTAAAGTGTTTTAACCTAATGTTTTGGGAGGCTGTGTCATAAATGGAAGACGCTGGTCTGGACTCTGGCAAATCCAGTTTTCAACCTTGGGCTCTATTACCCATGAGCAGGGCTGCCTCAGGCCAGTCACTGAGCCTTTCTGTTTCAGTCTGTTCTCTCGGGTGTCATGTGGGCATAGTTGGGTCTCCCTCACAACGTAGAGTTAATGGGAACCCTGATCGTAAACCTGCTGTGCTTGGCACAGATGAGTTCCCAGTAAGTGGTAGTTTTTATTCCTCTACGTATGGAAGTAAAGACCTTGCCCCAGAGTATTTTATTTTATCGGGACCACGATTCGGAAGGACAGCCTATGTAGGGATTTGAGCCCTGAAGACATGTCATCAAGCCCAGTATTTCTGACATGTGGCTATTCGCAGATGCTCTCCGTCCGCCGCTTCCTGGCGTCTTCGATTTTCAGTGGAGCTTGGCAAGAAAATCAGCTGTCTCCCAGGGTTCCACAACATGTCAGTGTCGCTCTATTAGTTGCTACATTTCTTTTCTCCCGGTGTCTTGAGCGAGTACAAGAGCGAGTAGCATGTACATGTTTTATAAATTCTTTCTGCCTCCTGTCGATCGCTTGGCGAGCGTCCGATTCCACGATGACACAGAGAACAAGCCACGGGCCGCGGGGGTGCTCACCACGCGGGTGTAATGCCCGGGTGCCCGTTCATCATCCTCTCCCACGCTGCTGCCAGCCCCGCCGCTCAGCGCATCCAACACTTCATGGCTCCCGACTTCCGCCCAGCCTCATCTGTCACAACCAGCAGGCTCGGGACTCGGTCTGCTCCTTCCTGCTTTAGTGAAAAATGGGCAGGGGGACGGGGGTGGGGGTGGGGGGTCGTAGAGTTCCCTTCTCCTTTTTTTCCCCTCTCCTGTGTAAGGGCTTCTAGACACACATGACTTATTTATATTCTGACTCTGAAAGCAGTTTGTTCTGGAGGATGCCTGCAGGGGAAGTGAAATGAATGGGTCTTTGGAATTTTTCGACCTCCCGTGGGCATGGCTATTCAGTTATCCACAATGGCATTCCTGAAGAATCGAGTGCTCTTGCCAGCTCCGGCCCAGGCTTTCCAGCGGCCCCAGAAGCCATTCTGCTGTCTCCAGGCGCTGGCCCGTTGTGTGGCTCCTTGAGATGGTGCCTAGTGGTGCTCAGGAATAACCCTTGCGGTGGAGAGCGATGGAAAAATTGTCCTGCATTCTTTTCCCCACTCTTTTTTTCTTTATTGCACCTATGACAGATTGCGCAGGATAAGAGTCAGTGAGGCAGGACGAACAAACAGGCTTTTGAGGCAGAGGGTCCTGAGTTCAAATCCTAGGTCCCCCCCTGTGGTCGATGAATGAGATCTTGGCTCCCAACTCTCCGCTCACTCCCTGTATCAGATTTAGGCCCTGCTGCCCTTTGGCCTGTGAGTCTGGAGTCCCTCCTGCTGGAATGGGCACGGCATGTGGCTGTGGGGGAAGGGACCACGTGGCCCCAGGCAGGGCCTTCAGCGAGTCCTGTGTTTCTGATGTGGGAGACAAAGGTAGAAGGAAATGTAGATAAAATGAGATGTCCTTACAACCTGCAGCCCATTGACAAATACTTTTTTTTTTTTTAAGATTTTTTAATTTATTTGACAGAGACACAGCAAGAGAGGGAACACAAGCAGGGGGAGTGGGAGAGGGAGAAGCAGGCTTCCCGCCGGGCAGGGAGCCCGATGCGGGGCTCGTTCCCAGGACCCTGGAATCACGACCTGAGCCGAAGGCAGATGCTTAACGACTGAGCCACCCAGACGCCCCCCATTGACAAATACTTGAGGCCGGCAGAGTATAATGTTCCTCCAGGAAGCTCCCAACTGTTTTATTTTTTTAAAAGATTTTATTTATTTATTTGGCAGAGATAGAGAGAGCACAAGCTGGGGGAGCGACAGGGAGAGGGAGAAGGAGAAGCAGACTCCCTGCTCAGCAGGGAGCCCAATGCGGGGGCTCAATCCCAGGACCCTGAGCCAAGACAGAAGCTTAACTGACTGAGCCACCCGGGCGCCGCCCCCCCCCCCAAGTGTTTTAATATTAATGCCTTGCTAGAGGGAAAAACAACCTTAGCTTGACGGTAGCCAGACCTCCAGGATCCTGTGAGTCTTCTTTAGCAGATAAAAGTCCTTTTGAAACTTCCCTTTGTCTTGATTTCCCCCCAACCCCAAAGTATATATTCAGTGGCCCGTCACAATCCCGGGGCAGCATGCCCCAGTAGCTCGTTCTGCCCACAGATCCTGTCCACCTGCTTTAATAAAATCACCTTTTTTGCACCAAAGACATCTCAAGAATTCTTCCTTGGCTGTGGCTCCGGACCTCACCAACGTTCCAAAATATCATTTCCACTGTACTTCCTCCACCCACCATGAGACGGACACGTGCCCTGGGTCCTCCTGGCCCCAGGCAGGTGCAGATGGAGCTCCCCCCACAAACCCAGCCTGCAGCCCGGAAATAGCCCTCGCAGCCCCAGAGAACTGGGAGTGAGAAAAATCAATGTTGGCAGCGTTTGGCTAACTTCTTTAAAGGACCGGCTACTAATTATTTTAGGCTGTGAAGGCCAGATGGTCTCTGTTCCAACTCCTCAACTCCGACGGTGTAGGACAAAGCAGCCATAGACAATCCATACACAGATGAGCGTGGCTTTGTCTAATATTTTCTTTATGGACATCGACATTTGGAGTATACACAAATCTCTCATGTCACAAAATAGTCCTCTTGTGAATTTTTTTTTGACCATTTAAAATGTAAAAACCATTCTTGGCTAGTGGGCCTTAGGGAAATAGGTGTTGGACTGGATCTGGCTCACTGGCCATGGTTTGCCTACCCACCCCCTGCCCCCAGCAAGTCATTGAGATTCATAAGATTTCTTTGTTATACAGAGAAACAGATTAATACACCGTTCTGATCATGCAATCTTGGACAGAACACACTCCCTAAATCTCAACTTTTTCATTATAAGATGGAGGCAAAAGTAGAATATTTCTCTTAGAGTAAATGAAATAATGTATGGGAATTGCTTCATTATAAGTGTTTAATCTATTGTGATTTTATTCTAAGTTCCAGTTGGTGGGCGGGGGGCGCCAAGTGAGGGAGTGTTTCCCTCCCCAGCAAACCACACAGTGGGGCTCCAGGGGATAATTCTCAGCATTGACGGGGTCTGTGAGGAGAGGCCATGGGGGATGGGCTTCTAGCTGGGGGCTTGCTGGGCTCTAATCTTCCCCGTTCTGCCCTCTGGACAGACCCCGGCTTGAAGAAGGCGTCCCCGGGAGAGCCCGGCCTGGGTCCTTTGGAGTGTGGTGTGCATGCAAACATAGGAATTGCTGTCCACTTCCCACCTGGAGCATTCCCAGGACAGGACTCTGGCTGGAGCAGCTGGTGATGACTGGGCAGGTAGGGACTGGGATGCCTTTGCCAGAAAGAAAGGACAGGGGGTCCCGCAACCCACATCTTCCCAGGACACAGGAAGCATTGCGGAGCGCCTCACTGACTCCTGTAAGTCCTTGTGAATGATCGTGACACTGAGGACAGGCAGCAATTGTGAATCGCCCAGGGATGCCCCACAAAGTGTTAAGGGCCCAGACCATTGGCACGGCCTGGGGGACATAGGCGTCTTTTTGGAGGGTGTTCTCAGCCATGGGGCTGTCTAGCTTGAGTCTGAACATCACCCTAGGGAAATCGGAGGGGGATGGGCCTGCCACCTCCATGGAGACCACCTCCAGGGCAGGAGCTCCCTGGGGGGCAGATGGAACCGGACCAAGTCAGAGAGAGCCAAGCCTCCAGCCCTTCCCACACCTGCCTCAGGCCATAGCTGCGCTTGGGTGGGGGATGGGACCAAGGACTCAGAACTAAACTGAGGTCATGGTTTGGAACCAGAGGGAATTTCTAATAACTGAAAGGGACCAGAAAGCAGGGGGTGAAATGTCAGCAGGAGATGGAAGGTGGAATTTGACAGAGTATGGCTGATGGCATTGATTAGAGAACATGTAAAACCATTTTATGTTTTTATGTTTATATCCCCGAGGCTGAGGCCGCTCCATAAACCAGTTACACATTTGATTACAATCCTCATGGTTTCCCTCCACCCCATCTCCCCACTCCCTGCCAGTGGGGAAAATGTTGCACACTGGTTTCTGCTTCTTGTTGGAGGAGGGAAGGAGAGGGAGAGAAGGGAGAGAGAAGCAAAGTGGGGTGGCTATTTGCCAGGACACACCTGGGCCCAGCACGTGCTACTTATTACCATCTCCCCTGAGCTGGTGAGTGCGGTTCCCTGACCACCCACGGGATTTTACTCCAGGTTATGACCTACGTGGGTGATAAAAACGTGGAAACACAGCTCAAAAGACAGTTTACACTTCTGAGCCCAAATGAACCAAACGTTTGTTTTCTCTCTGGGTCCCTTTCCCTGCTTGTCCCCTTAAAAATTCCCATGCATGATCTGAGACCCAGTTTCAACCACGTCTTTGTGTTAATTGTATTCCTCAATTTGTTGACTTGGATTTACGCCCTACACACTTGGAAAACTTTTGCAACTTCCAAAACCTAAAAACATCCATGTAGGTATTTTTCTTGTACTTTGATGGTTTCCTTTTCCTCATTGAGATTGATGATCCAGCGGGAATTAACCTGGTTATAAGGATGGAGACAAGAAGCAAGATTCTTTTTTTTTTTTTTTAAGATTTTATTTATTTGACAGAGAGAAAGACAGCCAGAGAGGGAACACAAGCAGGGGGAGTGGGAGAGGGAGAAGCAGGCTTCCCGTGGAGCAGGGAGCCTGATGCAGGGCTCGATCCCAGGACCCTGGGATCATGACCTGAGCCGTAGGCAGACGCTTAACGACTGAGCCACCCAGGTGCCCCAAGAAGCAAGATTCTGAGACAAATCTGTGTTCCCCAGAATCACCTAATGTGGCCGTTCTCCTGTCTCATGCGACAGGTCCTATTTGCACGGCTGACATGCCCCTGGGAGCCTGTGGAGGGCTAACAAGATGCAGGACATGCAGGAGAGAGGCCAGGACAGAATGGGCGGGAGGGCTGCGTTCTCCAAGGCAAGTGGCAGAAAGAGAAGAGCAGGTGTAAAGACATGACCCAAGGGGCACTGCCAAGGCTAGGAAGTGGCAGCAGGAAGGACGGCCCTCACGACAGACAGGTTGGAGAGCTAACGGAAAAAGGGAGAAGGTTAGTGTCATTGGCAGAGTCTGGCCAAAAATCATGCAGGACAGCCTGACTGTTGGAACTGTTTCTGCTGCAGCCAGGAGCAGTGTTTTGGGGGCAGCTCGTTGCAGAAGCAGGAGCGTGGGCTTTGGGGTCTGACATCCTGCCTCGGGCTTAGTCTAGCTGAGTCACCTTGACCTGGTTAACTACCCTCCTGCAGAAGCCTTCATTTCCTCCTTTATGAACTGGAAACAAGGCCTGTCCCTGGGGTTGTTCCAAGGATTAGATGAGAATTCTGTGAGCTCCCAGGACGGTGCCCGGTGCCAGGGAGAGGAAAACATGCTAGTTCATTTTTCTTCCCTCCCTTTTCCTTTGAATTCCACAAGAGAGAAGCTGGGGCTGGGAACCCAAGGATACATTATCTCTTCAGGTAAAAAAGGTTAAAAGACATTGTGGGTGGGTTGCTTTGGGGGCCAGAGATGGTATGGCAAGATTGTGGGTGTGGGTGTTATAAAGCAGGGATTCTCCATCACGCCCACCCCGGAGGGGAACAGAGCCCCAATGGCACCTGTGTGGCCCTTCCCAGGGTGCCGTGTCTAGCCCGTGTGTCTGTCTGCCTGGAGGAAAGAATAATGGGGTCCGGACCGTGGGGACGTTAGGAACCAACTTGGCACCAGTTGGTTGGAACAAAATAATTTCCACGTGGACCCATCTCCTGATTGTAAAATAGACACACGGCAGGGGCGGGGGGCAGCACCTGCCTGGCTCAGTCCGAGGAGCATGCAACTCCTGATCTCGGGTCCTGAGTTCGAGCCCCACGTTGGGTGTAGAGATTACTAAAAATAAATTAAAATTAAAATTAAAAAATGGGGTTTCTGGGTGGCACAGTCAGTTGAGTGTCTGACTCTTGGTTTTGGCTCAGGTCATGATCTCAGGGTTGTGAGATCTAGCCCCATGTCTGGCTCCACGCTCGGCGGGGAGTCTGCTTGAGGTTCTCTCTCTCCCTCTGTCCTCTGCCCACCTCCCCACTCAAATAAATAAATCTTTAAAATAAAATAAAATAGACACACCAGCAAAGCCGATTTGTGAAGGTTTATGAGCGAGCTGGGTTTACTGGAGCATCTCCTCAGCTCTCGAGAGTGTCGCTCGCTATAAACTATGAATCTGAATCACCAAGAGCATATATGAATGGCCCCGTAGGTGTCGAAGAGCCAGGTCTTGAAATCATCTCGGAAAGCTATAAGAACATTAGTCGCCTCTCATGTTTCGAGGTTACGGCCAGAGAGACAGAGACAGAGAGAGACAGAGAGGGAGGAAAAGAGAGACTGACAGATGGGGGGGGGGCGAGGGGAGAGAGAGAATGCGTGCCCTAAGGAAGGACTCTCAAGATAATAAAGTCCAATTCTTGTCCCCCTAGGGTTCTCATTTCTCAAGCTGCCACGGATGTCAGGGGATGTCGGCGCTCACGTGCAAACACAGTAATCCTGCGGTGCCTGTGCCCAGTGCCAGCCTGAGTATGGTCACGTGTCACCCATTTGTGCTGACCGGCTTCCTGCCACACGCTGTCTTCAGTCACGGTTGGAGGGAGCAGCATGTTCAAACCCACACCCCCGTACATGGATCTCTCTCCTTCCTGCTGGAAATGCCCCTGCAGACAGAAGGCGGTGGGACCAGGGAGCGGAGAGTAAGTCCAGATATGGTCTCTCTGCATAAGTGCCCTGACTGAAGGTTCTTCGAGCAATGATGCTGGGCGATCATGTGATGCGGGTGGACCGAGGGATCACCTGCTGGAGGCAGAGGGAAGAGGTGTCGGCCGCGGAGACCTCATGCGCTGCCGTGGTTCCACAGTGGCCACTCGAGACACACTTCTAATCCACCGGTGGTGACGCCTTGCTGATGGGTCACCAAGTGTCATCAGTGTAAATGTTTTGGTCTACTGTCGGTTCACCCCACAGAGCTTGGGTTCCACGAGTGTGGGGGAGGATTTGTTTTAAATTATTATATCCTCAGTAATTAGAGCGGGGCACCGAGTGGTACCGAAGATATTTTGGGGAATGAATGAAGAAAGGAATCGGCAGGGAAGAGAGTGAATACTCCTGAAGTTATCACAAGACAGTGTTACCGGGACACGTTTACTCCACAGGCGCCAGAGTTTGAGAATCACGCCCCCATGGACCATGGCCCATTTGGGCACCTTTCCTTAATCAGCCCCAGCGGCTTGGGTGGTCTCCGAGGTCCCCCCAGGCTCAGACCGTCCCAAGGCTGCCTGCCTCCTCCATCAACCCTCAAGTTGTTTTGGAAATCTCCTTTATTTCGTTTTCGGGGCAGAGATGAAGACGGACAGGAAAGCTTAGCCTCCAGGCCCTCTGATTTGCTTAACCGGGTTCAAAGGAAAAGGCACTTCTCCAGTGGAGTGCTAAGGCTGGCTTGCAATTGCGTTGGTGACGGGTAAATGAAAACACTAAAGCAGCCCTTGGTGTTGAGAAAGCCCATGGGATCTGAGGGGGGAGTGGGATACACACTTGTGGATAAAACACACTTCCCCACCCCTCGGTCCCTTGGCTTTCGGAGGCGGGAGGTGCGGGGACAGGGTGGCAGTCCCCGTGCTGCCCACCCGCTTCCTGCCCAGCCGCATGGATCCCCCGCCCCAGCTCGGCCTGGTGGGCTGGGAGGGGGGTTTATCAGGGCAAAACACTCCAGCCGTTGGCGTGTTTTATGGGCTCCCAAACCGTAGCAAGTGGAAGAATGTTCTTCCCCGACGCTTCCCTCAGGAGAGAGAGAGAAAGGCTTTTTTTTTTTTCTTCCAAAATTGGAACCTCACTTCAGATGAAAATAATGCATCTTGAAGGTGGTGATAAGATAGAGGTGAAAATTGCCCTGATGTGTTTAAGACAACACCTCCCGCTTCTCTCCTGGCGCCCCTGTCGAGTGGAGTGGAGACGGTGTGCTCTGCTGATTGAGAAAACCCTGAGTCGGCAACATAAGCTGTCTTTAAAACATGGTCTCTGAGAACATTAGCCTATTTTTCTAAAGTGTCTAATTTCAAGGTTTCAACACGTTCTTTTTCTTTTCTTTCTTTTTTTTTTTTTTTTTACAATTCCATGAGGCAATTGTGGGGAGCAAACCAAGTACGGCTGCCAATTAGTGCTGCATCTTGCTCGCTTGTCTAACTGCTCCATCTTTTGTTAAACCGTAAATGAGGTTTTCCAAGCCACTTGGCTTCTTGGATGCTGTATATTTAATTTGCCTGGAACATTCCTGCAGTCCAGGCGCTTTTAAACCAGCATTTCATTAGAGCCCCCTGTGATGGCTCAGGGAGCCGGTGCACGGGGCGGGGGAGGGGTGAGGGCAGTCTGCTGTCTGGCTCCCCACCAGATCCACCCGGCCGTCCTAGAGGGGCTGGAGGTCTCAGCCACCTCCCCCTGGTCAGCAGAGCCCTGACCACCCGCCTTTCATCTTCCCCGAGGCTCTTGGGCAAAATGTGTCTTTAGCATACAAATGTGGCTGACCGCTTGACTCAGAAAAGCCTGACTTTCTAGAACATTCCTTCACACTCAGAACAACTGTTTGGACACTTGGCCCTCCAAGGCCGGCCTGGATGAATCAGACAGTGCGGACATCTGAGCCCTGCTGAGCATGAGGAGTTTCCCCTCAGCTGAGGGGCTTGAGCTCTGTTGTACCACCCCTCGTGATGACAGCTGGTGCCCGGCGACCCGCAGTGCCTGGGGGCTCGCGAGAGAGGGTGGGGCCTGGGGCCTGATCTGGGGACACTTCATGGGGTAGGGACATCTCCCCAGCCTTTTAAAGATGGGGAGCAATGGAGCTGAATGTGGGAGGCGAATGAGCCAGACGGGGCTGACATTTTGCGGTGGGAGCAGGCAAACCCAGCGCGGAGGGCCCGAGGCATGAGTGCAAAGACTGGGACATCAGACACACGTGGAGCTTGTTCTTGACCCCAGGGTAAGAGGGGAACCCAATAATGCGCGATCTACTGCGGACTGAATGATGTCCCCCCGCAAAAGACAGGTTTAAGCCCTAAGCCCCGGTGAATGTGATTTTATATTTAGAAATAGGGTCATTGCAAATGTGATCAAAGCAAGATGAAGATGCACTTGATGAGCGTGGGTTAGAGCTCTAATCCAGTGTGACTGGTGTCCTTGTAAGAAGAGGACACACACGCACACACACACAGGCATGCAGGCACGCACGCGTCCACAGGGGCAATGCCGCACGGACTGCCAGCAACTCTCAGGAGCCAGGAGAGAGGAGGCGTGGACCAGTCTCTCTCAGGGCCTCCAGACAGAAGCAAGCCCGCTGACTCCTTGGTTTTGGACATGTGGCCTCCAGAATGGGGAGAGAATAATTTCTGTTGCTTTAAGCCACCCCATTGAGTCATTTGTTACAGCAGCCGCAGGAAGCTGATACAGCAGGGCTTCTAGCGTCTAACGACAGCCAGGAGGTGGATGGTGGCTCTTTTTCCGAGAGGCTCCGAGTGAGCAGCAGGGTCAGGATGGGAACACTGGCCACCCGGCTCCCCAGAGGGCCAGCCCAGGGCTCTGCGCCTCTCCTCTCCTGCGGGGACACAGACCCACACCAGCCCCTCTTCCTCTGCAACACCTTCCTCCCCCCGGACGGGGCCGACCTCTCCCTTCCTCATCCCTCTTGGCCTCTGGCGGGCAGAGGGGTGGAGCCCTCCATCCAAGGTTGGAAAAACCTCCCGCAGATGAGATGGGTCAGGACCTCAGCAGGATGAGCAGGTGCAGCCGCCTGCTCCTCACGCAGGCCTCCGGGGCCACACCAAGCCTGTTGCTTTCCAGAAAGCTGGCCCTGGGTTTGCCCAGTGGAGACTCTGAGCTGGATCAAGCTCAACCATGGTATCGTTTTAAAGGTGCCTAGAATTCTGGTCTCTGCGCTGGAACACCCCTCCCTGCGGTGAGCCTGGGAGCCACTAGATGGCAGTAAAGACCGAGCCTGGACTAGTCTCACCGACAGGGGATGGTGGAGGTGGGGGGGCCTGAGGAGACCCAGAAAACCCCTTGCAGGAGAAGGGAGGGCACTCGAGCCACCTGTGTTCACGAAGGACCCAGGAAGGGGGATCAAAGGATCAACGTGTGGTGAGGACGAGCTGGGAGCCTGATGATTCGGAAGGAGGTCCTTTGGGGAGTCCACCTGGTTCCTCCATTCTGAAGCAGGTGGTTTTCCAGAGCCCCAGGTGTTCTTCGCAGGAATTACGGAGCCCGAGGCTGCTTGCCAGACTGTGCACATCTGTGTCAGGCCAAGGAGACCCAGGGAGCTGGGGGCGGCACCACAGCAGGGCAGAGCGGAGGCCGCTGGGGCACACGGGCCTGGGGGAGAAGCCCGGCACCACTACCTACCAGTGGTGACCCCAAACATGTTACTTACCCTTTCCTCACCCGTGAATCGGGGTAGCCATGGCAGGGTCACACGAGACGGTGTAAGGGAAAGACACACAGTACTTGGGGCCCAATGTAGCTCAGAGCATGCGCTATGAGCAGCATCACCAACTTCATGATGCTTGTTCTTCTTTAAGTTTTTATTTATTTATTATTTATTTTTTTTAGTAGTCTCTACCCCCAATGTGGGGCTCGACCTCACAACCCTAGAGCTCAAGAGTCACATGCTCCCCCAACTGAGCCAGCCAGGTGCCCTCATGCTCATTTTTCTTAATGGCATAGGGTCATCTTAGAAGATGAGTCAGGTGTTAAAAAAGCAAACCAAACTAAACCTGACTCATTCGCGGCATGGTCCACACATAGGAAGTCCACCTTTGAATTGTGGTGTGGTCAACCGGGCCTCTTCCTAGGTCCCTTCCCAGGGTGGCCCCTTCCCATGGATGGCTCAGCATTGTCTGCAGACGTACTCAAGCTCTCTCCCTGACTGTCAAGGAGGACCCTAGGTGCTGGGGCACCAGGGGAGGGGTCTCCACCTGCCTTTACCTGATGTGATGACTGAAAGTGATACAGGCGGTGTGTCTTGAAGAGGCCCCAAGGTCAAAACCAAGAGAACAAGCCTCAAACCAGTCATTGGCCTAAGGGCCAGGCTGAGAGTGGGAGCCATAGCGTGAAGCCATGTGGGAAAAGAACGAGGCCGGGCAGAAGGTCTGGAAGGCCACAGGGCTTGGAGCTCAGAGGGCTGACTGGCTGGGGAGAAACCCTGGAGAGAAAACATGGGGAGTGGCCACCTTGGGGGTCATTCTGCCGTTGGTTTGGATGGCTGGTTAATGAGGCTGAGCAGTGCCACGCAGGCTCGAGGGGGAGTATTGTTTATTCTCTGGGAGGATGTGGGGGCTGGGGGGCTCAGGGGTTAGGTTAGAGGCCTGTGAGTCCCTTCCAGGAGCAGGTCCACACAGAGCGTTCACTTTCAATAAATGCTGTATGAGAGAAAGTGCCAGCGAGTAAAAGTGCGAGGCCTCCTGGCCTTCATTCACTGCACGCACATTAGACAGGATTCCTCCAGGTTAGCTAGTTCATCCGATCTTTGGGAACCTGGAGAGGAGAATCACTTACGTTTGCCAGCATGTTTCCCTGGGCCCAAATCATGACCACCCTGTAAGATGCTTCGTGGGCTCTTTGGACCTGGCGTTGACAGTGATGAAGAAACAACAGGGAAGGTTAGTAAAGACATTTTAGTTCCTAAAAATAAATACGACAATACTAGTTACCATCTGTCAGATGTATATGATGAACCAAGCATTTTGTGTGCGTTACCTAATTTAATTCACGATAACCTACTCAGATAGGAAATGAAACAATAACTCTCATCCTGCAGATGAAGAAACTGGGTCCAGAGGGTTGGTGGAAAGGCTTTAGGTTGCAAAGATTGCTTAAGGCACAGTTCCACTTTCCCCAAATATCTTGGGTCGAACCTTACACGGAAGATCACGTGAGGACAGCTCCATAGATAAGACAGTCTGGGCAACGCTGGGTTAAGTGCAGTACAGTGGGGCCCTTTGCGGCAAGATTTTCCCTTCCACTGAAGCCCAAGTGGGTCTCTGAGAAAGGAGGGTATGGAGGGACAATGGTTCCAAAAGCTATTCGGCCACAGAGCCTTCCTGGGAACGTCTGGTGGGACTTGGGTTCTAAAGCACACACTTTGGGAAACACTGCTCCCTTTGAATCTGGAAGACTGACGCTCACTGGGGGGTTAGCCGAATAATGGCTCCCTAGAGACGTCCTCCCGATCCTGGAACCCATGGAAATGTTAGTTTCATGGTGTGCAGGAAGAGATTGACCTTGCCCAAAGAGAGATTTGGCCTTTGGCTTTTGCCCTCAGCTCCTGGGACGTTACCTCTGAGCTCCTGGAAGGTCCTGTCTGATAAGAGTATCCTTGTTTACCTGGGGACCTTGGGCCAGCCAGATAGTCTTTGATAACAATGAGTTTTAGGGTTGGGACTTTGGCCACATGGTACCAGCCTGACCTCTAGAGAGGCTGCAGACTGAGGTCAGCCCTGTGGACAGTCAGCTAGCTATATTGACATGACTGAGACCCAGTGAAAACTCTGGACACAAGGCTCAGGTGGGTGTCCCTGGCTGGCAATACTCCATGTATGTTGGGAGAGTGAAGAGCTGTCCGAATGGTCCTACTGGAAGGACACCAGGAAGCTCACACCTAGCTTCTCCCGGGCCCGTCCCCACCAGCCTCTTCCCAGGGCTGATTTTAATCTGTGTCTTCTCACTGTAAAAAACCATAACCATGAGTATAACAGATTTTTTTTTTTTCTAAGTTCTGTGTGTCTTTCTAGTGAATTATCAAACCAGAAGGTGGTCCTGGGGACTCCCAAACTTTGGACATGGCAAAGGGACTTTGCACATGGCAAAGGGACTTTGCAGGTATAATCAAAATTGGTAATCTTGGGCACCTGTGTGGCTCAGTTGATTAAGCGACTGCCTTCGGCTCAGGTCATGATCCTGGAGTCCCGGGATCGAGTCCCGCATTGGGCTACCTGCTCAGCAGGGAGTCTGCTTCTCCCTCTCCCGCTCCCCCCTCTTGTGCTCTTTCTCTCTCTCACTCTCTCTCTCAAATAAATAAATAAAATCTTTTTAAAAAAATTGGTAATCTTAACATAGGGAGATCAGTTTGGATTATTGGTAGGGGGTGGGGGATCTAATCACACGAGCCCTTCAAAGTGGAGAACTCTTTTCCAGCTGAAGTCAGAAGAGGAAGCAGAGAGATTTCATGGGTGGCAGGGACTCAACCTGCCATGGCTGGGGGAGGGGGCAAAAGAGGAGAGTGAGCATCCCCTAGGAGCCAAGACTGGCCCCAGCTGACAGCCTGCAAAGAAGGGGGATCCTTCCTTGTCCTACACATCACAGAACTGAACTTGGCAATTACCCGAATGACCTTGGAAATGATTCTTCCCAGAACTTCCTGATCAGAGCCCAGCCTGGCTGACACCTTGATTTGCCCTTGTAAGACCTAGAGCGGAGAAACCAGGGGAGCCTGGACATCTGACCTGTGACCTACTAAATTTCTGTTGTTTTAAGCTGCTGAATTTGTGGCGATTTGTTGCAGTAGCAACAGGAAATTAACACACTCACCCAACATGGATTCTTTCCGTTTCTGTTTTCTGGACCTAATTGCATGATCTTTGGCTCCCCCTGCAGTCATGCCCCATCTGTAGTGTCCCCAGGGTCTGTCTCACTGGGCCCTCGCTCCAAGGGTGAGGCCTGAGAGCCAAAGCTCAGAGGGCCTTTTGAAGTTGTCTGTATAAAATAGGGTCTTTGAAGCCTGGAAGGAGAGGCAGGGAGGCAGGGAAGATGTGCGTGGCCCCACAAAAGCTATTTTGGATTCCAACACAAAGATTCCAAATCTAGAAGCCTTCTCCAGCACACAGACTGCATGGAAAATTAAAGTTGCTTAAATATAATTATCTGGCTTTATGCTGAGTTAAAGAAGCCAGACACAAAAGAGCTCATTCTGTGTGATTCCACTTCTGTGAGGTTCTAGAAGAGGCACAACTAATCTTTGGTGACAGAAATCAGAACAGTGGTTGCCTTGGGGGTGGGGGGGGTGGGGTGGGGCATTGGGAGGGGGGTGGCGATTGACTGGCACAGGGCAGGAGGGAACTTTCTGGAGGAGAGAAATGTTCTGTATTTTGGTAAGACTGTGGGATACACTGAGATATGTATTTGTCAAAAGTTATCCAGTTGTATACTTAAGATACATACATTTCAATGTATGTAAATTCTACTTGGATTAGAAATTGGGAAAAAATTAAAATAATTGCTTAGGGAAAAAAATTGAATCTTGTGAACAAGCCTCTGTTCATTTAGAGGAGAGGCACTACGGCCTTACAGATGAAGAAAACACATTTCTCTCCAGCATCCAAATAACACACTTCAACGGGCAGGATTGGCTCTGGGGTCCAAGGGCGACAGACAGATGGTCTACTTCTGCTGCTCCGTCCCTGGTGGGTCTGACTGGATGGGAAGTTCATCGATGCATCATGGGCTGAGAGAGAATGGGAAATTCTGGTATGTGGTTTAGGTCTTCCCAAAGCGGGGCCTGGAGCACAGGATGTTCTGAGGTGCCTGTCAGGTGGGCTTGGGGACCCCCCCACCACCCAGCTGCCATTTGTGTGCAGGAGAGACTGGGAGGGTGTTTGGTGTCCAGAGGGGTTCCCTGGTGTTGAGAAAACACTTCCTCAAGCACTGGGGTGTTATAGTGTTGGGTGATCCCTGCTGACATTAAAGTTTGGGTTTGAGCTGCCTATGCCTGCTTACCTTGGGGGGGGGGCAGTGTCCTTTGGAGGGGGTAGGTGGGGGTAGAGAGCTTGGGTGGCCCTGCCTGCAGGTCCTTGGAGCATGAGTTCTAACTGCATGAAGGGGAAGGGATATATCAGACCTCCCTTGCCAGGCAGCAGGGACCTGGGCTCTGGCAGGGCTGAGAAGGACTTGACAGGGTTGGTGTGTGGATGCCAGGAAGGTCTGGGTCAAGGCTGCAGGGTGTGTGCCTAGGGGAAGCCCAACCCCCAGGGGCAAACCTGGGGAACAGGACCATTCCCATCATCAGTCCTAAGGGATGGATGGGCAGAACGCAAGAGGGGGATTCAAAGTGGAGGGTTGTGCTGAAAATGAGCAAGAAGGAGGCAGGGAGGCAGAGTCTGGACAAGTCCTGAGACCACAAAGCCTTTTAGAGGTGCTGGCAGCAACCGCGGGTGTGTGGGGCCTGGTAAGGGTGCTTGAATCTTTCCAAATGCATTTCCTACGGAGAGCAATTGGTTTCAACATAAACTCGAGGAAACCCAGGGCTGGCATTCCGCTTTCTTTTTTTAACCTTTAGATCTAGGGGTGCATTGGTAAATTTTAATTACTGACTCTCTGGACCAAAAGTAAGAAAAGCCATGATTTATAGTATTTACCAATTTCTGTGTTGTAAATACTCCCACTGTGGTTGATTTCAATCTATCAGCATGAAAACAGAGTTACCAGATACCATTTACTTAGTATTTCCACCGTATAGATACAACAGACGTAAATAACCTCAGGAGCACAGAGAACAGTAAAATGGAGTGGTTAAGAAGGTGATGAGCTTGAGTGTTCATGATCTTTTTATAGAATCCATGTCACTGTAAGTTTGTGTAATTTATTTTATTTTTTTAAATAATGACTGCATTTAACAAATGCTTTGCCAGAGTCCTGAAATTTTCACAATCTTGTGAGCAAGTAGGAGCTGGCTCCAGGACTGCACTGTTAGACCAAATCCCAGAGATATAAAAGCCAGAGCAGCTCCAAGCTGGGAGCCTGGGCAGGAGCCAAGCCATTGAGAAGTGTGATCTGAAGAATGGGGTTTTTTAGCAATGCTCTCCACTGAGATCACACAGCCCCTGGGAGAGGCAGGAACGGAATAGGCAGCCCCTCAGCAGACATTGGTCCAGGAAATGGGAGCTTACCTTTCCCTCAGCACCCTCCCACTCATTCTTTGTGCATGATTTAATACGTTGTATCTTTGGGTCCTGACTTAAATTTTCTGGTCCGCTTCCACAGCCTCCATGGGGATCTCAGTGGTGGGTGAATGTTAGTTGGAGGGTTTAAGCTCCTGGATGTCCGGTTAGTGATCCTGGACCTCAACTGGATGCTGAGATCATCTGGGAGGCTTTTAAAAATTCTGAGGCCTGGGTTACATGCTACCCCTACATTCAGAATTATTGGCTCTTGGGTGCATCCAACAATGGGTGGTTTAAAAACTCATCAGGTGGTTTAATGTGCAATGGAGCTGGAGATGTGATTCACGTTAGTTAATTCACTCAAACATTCATTCATCAAACACAGATCTCCTCCTGTGTACCAAGTCCCTGGTATGACCCAGACGTTGGGGAAATAGGTGAAGAAGCCATCGTCCCAGGCCTGAGGAACTTATAGTGCAAGTCCCATGGGGAAAACAGGCCACCGAGTAGAACAGTCCCGGTGTCTATTCCCCAACACCCACTGTGTCTGCAGTAAATTTGAAAAATTGGCCACAAGTTCCTTTCATCCCTGCATGAGTGTCCCTTTGCAATGTGACTTTGCCAACCCTTCTATCCAGAGGCGAGTCTACTGTACATTGCCTTGACTTGGTCTAACCTTGTGATTTGCTTTGACCAACAGAATGTTCCAGAAGCAGTGTGTGTTGGAGTTTAAGCAAACCATGTGGTTTGCAGGCACTGTCTTCCACATGACTGTCCTCAATTCAGACACCAGCCACAAGTTCAGGGGCTGGCTATGAATTTGGGGCTCCCCACAAGCACCCTCCTGTTAGACAATTCCCTTAGAATGACTCACAGAGCTCAAGAAAGTGTTATACCTAGGATTACAGTTTTATAATAGCAAAAGGATACAAATTAGAACCAGCCAAAGGACAAGGTGAATGGCAGGTAGGTGTCCAAACATGAAGCTTCCAGTCACCCTCCCTGTGGAGTCCTGGGCGGTGTAACATCCTCCTGGTTATGATTTATGAGCACACACAAGAGTATTGCCACGGGGGAAGCTCACCGAGCGTTGGCGTCGAGTCTCTCTGGAGCTTGACCTCACACCGCCACGTGCTGACCTTCGCTCACCAGCTCCTCTGGACATTGCAAGTGCTATGGCCTGTCCCAAAGCCCACCATGAATCACACTGTCGGAATTCCTAGGGGCCAAAACCCCATCAGGCAAGGCACTGCAGGGTCCTAGAGATCACCTCCCAGTAGCTGAGGGTGGACACCAGACCTCTTTCCGGGTGAGGTTATTCTGAGCCTAGACCTCAAGAGGCCTTGCAATTTCCACTTGCGCCCTCTTGGAATGTTCCTGTCACCAGGCTGGCCTCCCTGAGGGTGAGAGACCACATGGCAGGAGATGCCACCTGACCGCCTGTACCAATTGCCAGACGGGATGAGCGAGGTCATCAGACTGTCCAGGCTCTGCTGACCACCCGATGACCACAGCTGCGAAAGTGACCCTAGGCTAGGTTGCCAAAGAAGATATAGGGTGCCTGGTTAGATTTGGATTTTATGTAAACAATGAATAATTTTTTAGCATTAATTATACTTATCCTAAAAAAAAATTATTTGTTGTTTCTTTGAAATTAAACTTTAACGCGGCATCGTGCATTTTTATTTGCTAAGTCTGGCAATCCTATCAGAGGTGAGACTATAGAAGATCCAGCCAGTGGAGCCCAGCCTGAACTGTTAACCTATGGAGTCACGAGCAAATAAAATGGTTACTGTTTAGGATGCTAAGTTTTGGGGTGGTTTGTTCTACAGAAATAGATAATGATGCCAAATTGTTAGTCTCAACCAGGGATTCTCAAACTTTACCATGTGTTAGAATCTCCTGGAAAGCCTATTAAGATGCCACTTGAAAAAATTAGTAGCATTTTCAGGTCTCACCTAGATAAAATGTTTTTGTATAAAATCACGTGCTTCTCACATATACAATCGTAGGGATTTGTATTTAGGAGATCTTTATTTCCTTAGGAAATTAGAAGTTCATCTTGCATTGAACAGTGGTTAAACCATGGTAATTATACTAATTATAGCTAATGAAGTATAGTTTAAAAAGTGCAGTCTGCGGAGGCCCACCCCCACGGCTTCTGATTCAGCGGCTCCGGGATGGGGTCCAAGAATCTGCATTTCTAACAAGTTCTCCCTCAGTACTGAGGCTGCTGGGCTGGGTACCACACTTGGACGACCGCTGGTCAGTTTGATCCAGGCAATCCTGTTTCCGTGGCCAGTGATTGGCTCAGGAATGAGCATGTGACTCCATCCTGACCAATGAGTGCTGAGGAAGTCTGCGGAAGCGCTTCTAGGAAAGAGTCTCATGCCTCTTTTTCTTCCTTTGGATGCTCTTCTCTGGACTTGATGCCTGGAGCTACCTCAGCCATCTCGTAGCCCAGGGGGGAGCCAGCCTGGGGCCTTGGCCAGCACCCCGGGGGAGAGAGCTGGGAGAGAAAGAGGCCGAGTCCTTGTGACATTGTTGATCAGCTGACACTAGCTTGCTCCCTGCCCTTCACCCACTTCTCTTGCTCTGGAGATAGCAAGGCCCCTGAAGAAAGCCAAACGGATTCAGGGCCTCTGTGACTGCTGCTAAAAACACCTAAGCTGACCTACCTACAAGCAATTGCCAAACGGCGAGACAGATGCTAGAATGGAGCTATACCCAGTACTTGGCACAGCTCACTTAGGTGATTCACGAAGATTCTCATGGACAGAGCTGGTGATGATGTGGGGATCAGAGGTTGTCATGGGAGGTGGGAGAGAATGCTAATCTTTCTCCCTGTGCCCAAGTCTCAAGGTCAGAACGGCAGGGACCACCTGGTAGCCAGTGTTAGGAGTGCTGTGTGCACCTGCATTGTGCAACAATTGGATCAAACAAAGCGTTCAGTCTGTCCAATAACGGATGCCCCGGGGCTAGCAAGAGAGTTGAGGGGAGGGGCGGATGCCAAGGGGGCTCTCCAAGCTCTTTTAAGCTCCCATGGAGTGGGGTAGGGGAAGTGGGGCAGCTTCCTCACTAATTTCATGTGGGGGGACTGCTCTACAGAATTTGAGGAGAATCCAAAGGGATTTGCTCTCCTGGGTATGGCTTAAGGAGACAAATATTGTCTCCCTCGGTTATTGGATTAGCATCGCTGGGGCAGTGGCTGATCCAACTTTGCTTTGGGTGCTGGTGAGCAGGACGGTAGAATCGCAAAAGTGCTTGGCCACTGTCCAAACCCTGCCTCGGGGCTGCAAGGTTTTTCGTTTCTTTTGGACATGGTCTAAAAATAAAAAAGTAAGGTCCAAAGTCCTCAGCAAAGGCCATTCAGATGCCACAGCTTAACTGAAGTATTTTCTCTGACAAACACGGGTCCCGGAACAAAGCGAGGGAAGGGGAGAGAAGAGGATGATGGAACTGGGTGCCTGGGTCACGCAAGGTCAGAGCGTCTGCTGCTGGGCTCTGGGAAGCGGGCGGCGAAACAGGAAGAAGTAATTTGACCGTAAAGCGGTAATTTGTGTGAAAGCCAGGCTTGAAGTCATTACTCATCAGTGAATCAGGAGTCATGTGTGTGACTCTGTTTTTTTGTATAAAAATTGCGATAAAACTCACATAATATCAAATAATCAACTTAAAAGTGAACAATTCAGTGGCATTTAGTACATTCACAAGGTTGTGCGACCACCACCTCTAACTAGTTCCAAGACATGTAGTCACCCCAGAAGGACACTCCAGACCCACTAAGCAAGTCACTCTCCCTTCCTTCCTCACCCCAGCAACCACCAATCTTCTGTCTCTATGGATTTACCTATTCTGGATATTTCATATAAATGGGATCATATGATATGTGACCTTTAGTTCTGGTTGCTTTCACTTAGAATCATGTTTTCAAGGTTAATCTGTATATGGTGTATCAGTATTTCACTCCTGAATACTATTACACCTGAATAATATTCCGTTGTATGGATATACCACATTTTGGGGTTTTTTGTTTGTTTTGATTATACCACATTTTTAATTTTTTAATTTTTTTATTATTTATTATTATTTTTTTAAAGATTTTATTTATTTATTTGACAGAGACAGAGATAGTGAGAGCAGGAACACAAGCAGCGGGAGGGGGGGAGGGAGAAGCAGGCTTCCCCCCGAGGAGGGAGCCCGATGTGGGACTCTATCCCAGGACCCTGGGATCATGACCTGAGCCAAAGGCAGACGCTTAACGACTGAGCCACCCAGGCGCCCCTATACCACATTTTTTAAAAAGATTTTATTTATTTATTTAACAGAGAGAGCCCCAAAGCAGGGGGAAGGGCAGAGGGAGAGGGAGAAGCAGACTCCCCACTGAGCAGGGAGCCGGACACAGGGCTCGATCCCAGGACCCAGGGATCATGACCTGAGCCAAAGGCAGACACTCAACTGACTGAGTCACCCAGGTGCCCCTGGATATACAACATTTTGATTATCCACTCACCTGTTGATGGACATTTGGGTTGTTTCCACCTTTGGGCTCTTATGAATAATACTGCTTGAACATTCACATACATGGATTTGTTTGAATCCCTGTTTTTAATTCTTTGGGACATGTTTTATTTTATTTATTTTAGGACATGTTTCTAGGAAGTTCTTCGAGGGTAAGTCTGAGCGTACAGTCACACACACACGCTCACACATGTGCCTGCTCATGCTTGTGCCCACACACACATCTGCGAAACCAGAATGTTACCGCACTCACACCCCCAAGTTGGTATACAAGCAGTTTAGGGACTGGAATGAGATGAACCCTATGCGTTGGCATCATGCAGGCTCCATACTTAGTAAAAACAGAATTTCCTCCCTGAGAATGGCCAAATAAGTGATAGCATATTCAGAATATGGAATATGATGCAGCCATTAAGACCATTCTCCAAGACTGATGCCTCTGGGTCATGAGATTATGTTCAGTAGAACAGGCAGAAAGCCAGGGTCTAATACACGATGTGATCATTATTTGGTTGAAAAATCCCTGTGCACAGATGAAGAGCTGTAAGAAAATGCATGATGGGACTATGAGCTTTATTTCCCTTCCTTGTAATTTTGTATTTTACAAATTTTCTGCATTGAAAACGTTAGGAGGATTAAATGAGTAAATGCATCTAAAAGACTTAGAATCGGGCTTGCTGCAGAGTGACTGCAATAGAACTCTTTGCTCTCGTTATAATGATTTCTGCTTAGAAACAGACCATTTTTAAAGAAAAAATACTTCTTTCCACCCTTCCTGAGGATTGGAGTGTGCACCTCAGAGAGGGCAGGGAGGGTCTGTGGGGAGTCCTGGGGGGCGGGCGGCGGCTGGCCCCACGGATGTGGGAAGAAAGGCAGCCCTTCCTGTCCTCGGCAATTGTCCCAGGACGGGGTGAGCGTACCGCGGGTGTGCGTGTGTGCATGTCTGTGCGTGCCCGTGTACGCGCGTCCCCTCATTCCATGTCACCTCTAAGATCCCCTATCCATTCTAGAAATTCAGAGGGCTTCAGAGTGCTCTCAGCTGATTGTTGCTATGAGAGGTCTACAATTGCATCGGGCTGGAGTCCAGGGTGACACCTGAGGGTGGCTTTCCTCCTAGGTGAGTATCGTTTCCAGGCATCCATGGGACTCTGCCCCTGAAAAGCACCCCAATACAGGTTTCATCCTCTAATACCTAGGATTCTGGGAGGAGGTGGGGGGCCAGCAGGGGACAGGAGAGGGTGTGCTTGCACTCCTTGCCTCCCACCCCACCCCCTTCAATGTCAGGAAAGTTCTTCAACCCCAGGTGTCCAGCCGCTGTGCCTGCACGGCTTTGCCACAAGGGGGAGCTCCGGAGCTTGGATGCGCCTCCCGTAAAAGAAGACGGAACATCATCTTCCGAAGGCGAGGGGCGATGCTTTAGCCGCCGCGGATCCTCCCTAACACCGGGTGGTGCAAGCGGGGCTGAGGAGCGGCTGAGGGGTGGCTAGGAGTGGGTTTGGAATAATTTCTCTGCCTGGCCTCGGGACAGGGCCTGGAGGTGGAAGGCCATCCGCAGAGGATGTGTGCTCTTCCCCCAAAGAGCAGCGGCTTGTGAAGGAGGCTGGGAGGCAGAGGCTTCGGGTGCCCAGTGGGGCCAGAGGGCCGAGGGTTCAGAGCTGGCCCCTCCCAGCCCATCTGTCGGGCAGCCTGGAGGGTCCCTGAGGGCGGGAGCCCCTGGGGTGAACAGCGGGGCTTGGGCCCCGGGAAAAACATCAGCTCAAAGTTAAGGCCCGGCTGCTGGGGCTCTCCAGAGCCTCCGCCACGCAGCAGCAGAATACCCAAGTGTGTGTGGGAATGTGTGAGAAAGGGTGTGCACGAGTGTGGCCATGCGCGTGTGACTGCACATCGCCTGTCCTGATGACCGGCGGGGCGCCTGGCTGGTGCTGGCGGGATGCTTCCGCCCCGGGCTTGCTGAGATGAGACTTGATCTCATCCGGGCCAGCAGAGAACCGGAGGACGGCCCAGAGCTGGTCCACACACGTGCGCACACGCGCGTGCATCCACGGTCACGCACAGACACACAGACATGCACACCACACACCCGCGGTACGCTCACAGACACGCGCACACACAGGCCCACAGGTACGCACACGCCGCTCTCCCAGTTGGAGATAATGACAAGACACTCCAGAATGAAGAAAAAAATGTAGAGGCTGGTACAAGCCAAACCTGCAGGCTCCTGGTTCCACATAATCAGCCCCACGGAGCCAAGTCGTGACTGAGGCGGAAATCCAGTGATTTGCCTGCTGACAGGCCACTGAAGGGCCCCTAAAGTCAATTGCCCTGGTGGCTGGCTTTTCCTCACCGAGCTGGGGAGCCGGGTCCCTGGGAGGAAAGGAGCAGACCTGGGCTTGGCCAGGCTGATGGCATAGCTGGCTGAACGCCCCCCCCCCTGCCGCCCCCGCCCCCCACCCAGGGCAAGTGACAGAGAGGCAGGGTGATGTCCCCCTCCTGCTGGCCTGCAGAGCTGTCACCTCGCCCTGGCTCTGCTCAGTGACCTGTGAAACCTTGAAAACAGAGCTGGGAGTTGTCTGTTTCCACCGTGGATGCTGGGGGGCACTCCCGCCCCATCCCCCGGGGCCCGGAGGCTACTGCCTTCACCAGCTTCTCGGCTGTCAGAGAATGGCCTCCTCTGGCTTTGGCCGAGGCCTCTCCCACCCAGGCTCTACCTTCCTCTCTCCTCAAATTCTGCTCTCCGGCCCCGGCACACAGGCTGCACCACCCCCTCTCGGGCCCCCCACCCCCAAAGTCCCTCTTCTCTGGTCCTTCAAAGACCTGCTGCCTCCTTGCACACTTTTTTTTTTTATGACCTTTTTTTTTCTCATGAGATTTGCCCTTCTTCTGTTCCCACCCACCTCATCCTGGGAGGGGCCTTTCTACAAGAAGGAGTAAGGAGAGCTTCCTTTGCATCATTCCAGCCAGAGTCGGTCTGGAAGAGGATGAACATCTAGCCTGCAGAGGTTCGTAGGAATGAGGTGTCCCGCGGGGTCTGACTCCAGGACGGAGCTGGGACCCTGGGGTGGAGAAGGGGCGTGGAGGCAGAGAAGCAAGGGAACTAGAAAGAGACAGGAGGGTGTGGGGGGAGAGAAGGAGGAGGCCAGGGAGAGCAGGGCCTCCCAGTCAGATATTACCCGAGGTTGACAGCAGGCGACCCACAGGGGAGAGCAGGAGTATTTGTACTGGGCCACCTTTGGACACCGCGAGCCCACAATGCACCAACACTGAGACCTTCTCTCCTTAAGAGTGTCTTCACACCACCTGGGCCCCGATGCGATAAGAGAGCCTGCAGGTGACATGCAGGCAACAGACATGCTGCTTGACCCAGCCGGAGGCTCTGAGGCCCCAATCCCAGACCACCTTCCAGATGACCTAGGTTCCCTCTGGCCCAGGGTGAGGGGCGAGGGTGTGGACGGCAGCACCAGGTCAGTGACAAAGACCAGAATGGGCAGAAAGGGAGAGATGGACAGGTCCACACAGGGGCATGGAGAGGACAGGACAGCCCAGCCTCCAATATATCTGCTCCAGGCAGCCCACTGGAGGATGAGAAGGGGCTCTGGGCATCCAGCAAGAGGCCTTGTACTCGCCGGAAGGGGCGGCCTGGACCTGCCCCGCAGACTGCCCAAGCCCTCCTCACTAGGTTTCTCCTCAGCACTCAAGATGAAGCCTGACCTTCTTGAAGCCTGAACTCCAAGTGCTTGGTCCTGAGGCTGTCCTCCCTCGAGATGCTGTTGCCTGGGCAGGCCGTGTGGTCAGGCCTGCAGCCCAGGTTCCCCAAACCAGAAAGAGCAGAGTCAGGATTTGAATGCAGGCCTCTCTGACTCTGGAGCGCGGTGATCATGACCACGTGGAGGGCGGTGGTAGCTGAGGGATAGGGGGTGCCTACCTGTGCCAGACTCTCCAAATGCTCCCTCTGCCTTGCTCCTCCAGCCCTCACACAGCCAGTGAGCCCAGTGCTATCTGAACCACTGTTTGGGTTTTTTTTAAGATTTTATTTATCTATTTGATAGAGAGAGGGAGCGTGTGCGCACAAGCAGGGGGAGCAGCAGACTCCCCACTGAGCAGGGAGCCCGATGCGGGACTCGATCCCAGGACCCTGGGATCATGACTTGAGCCGAAGGCAGATGCTTAATGACTGAACCACCCAGGCGCCCCTGAACCACTGTTTTATGGACAAGGAAATGGAATTATAGTTCCAGATGAGGACTGGACAGTGAGTATTTCAGGGAGAGGGAAGAACATGAGAAGCCATGAAGGTATTCCTTTGGGAGACGTTTCCCAAGCACCAGCGTGCCAGGAGCAATACCAGGCATGGCTCTACAAAGACTGAAGACGCAGCGGTCCCTCACCCCAAGGAACTCCTGACACGGAAGGGCACAGGGTAGCTGGTGGTGGGGGTGGGAGCTGCCAGTGGGGAGGACTCACGTGTCATGCTGAAGAGTTTGGACATTTGCCAGAAGCCCTGGGATCCATCGAAACAGGGGAAAGACGATCAGCAGATGGACACGTTCTCCCATGCCCCTCCCACCCCAGCATGCTGGGGATAGCATGTTCTTTCTGTAGTAGGAAGAACAAAATTGGCATTTAAGACGACACTAAATGAAACCCAAGTGCACCCATTTCTGTCCATCCCTGGGGAAGGTTCTGGTATGAGGTCTAAAATTAAAGCCCAGGTCAGTCCCCTAGCCAAACAACTGTTCTTATTGAGGTGACCAAGCATAATTCCTGCTTATCCCAAGTTGTGGGCTTTAGCTTTCTACCGGTCCATGGAATTATGCAAACAAACCAATCACATGCTACTGGGGAAACAGAGGTCACCCCAGCCTTTTGATACTACAGAGTCTGTCTCCCACAGCCCATAGCCATGCTCACTCTGTTCCTGAGCACAACCCCTGAGTGGCCCTGCATGGCGTGCAGGATCCTCCCCCCAGGCTGTGAGTACACGGGACTAAAAAACCATGGATAATCTCATCTGTCCAGGGCTGGGTGCTACGTGCTTAGTCCTCTCTCACCAACAGAGCCAGGAGGAGGTAATTCAACATGTGTGTTTGGTTTTGCAAAGAAGATGCCTTGATGGGCCTTTGTGGTGAAGACAGCAGGCGGGGGCTCTGAATGAAGCGGGGCTGCACAGTGAGAGGAGAGAGAATGTCCCTGGGAATCTGGCCTGAGCAAATGGCAGAGAGTCCTGGGGAAGCAGAGCTGTGGGTGAAGGGTCCCGATGGGACCTGAGTACTGCTGGGGGTGGGGCTGGAAGAAGGAGGGTGGAGGGGGGGCAGTGTAGAAATTTTCCTTGACTTGTTTCTCCAAGGAATTCAAGAAGAATAGGGGATATTCACTAACAGTAATAATCAGAGCTTTTCTAGTGCATGGCTTGTGTCAGGTGCTTTTTGCAGGAAGAATTGCATCTAATTTTCAACTTTGCCCTCAGAGTCAAGTGTTTTTCCCATGTTGTGGATGAGGAAAACAGGCTGGAGAGACCAGTCCTTCATCCACAGACACAGACTAGTGGATGGTGGAGTCTGTCTCTAAACCCATGTCTGTCTGGCTGCCAAGGCTCCACACCTCACCACCGGCTGTGCTGTCTCCAGCAAGTGATGGAAGACAGTGCCATGTGGCCAAGGCTGACCCAGGGTCTCAGCTGGCCCACTCCCAGGATCTCCTCTGGCTCTTCGTTCTTCATTTTCATAGACTGGGGAGTAGCCCTGGGGAGAAGCTCCTCATCGGGGATCCTGAAGTGGAGCCTCCTGGAGAGGAGGCCCTGCCTTGAGCAGCTGGGGTACAGTTTGGGATGGGCATCATGCTTGGGTCCCTGGGCCCCTGGACTGCCTGCCTGGCTCCTTTTCAGGGACAGCAGGTAGTATTCAAAGTGACAGTTCTTTTTGTTTTGTTTTGTTTTTTAAGATTGTATTTATTTATTTGACAGAGAGAGACAGTGAGAGAGGGAACACAAGCGGGGGAAGTGGGAGAGGGAGAAGCAGGCTTCCCACGGAGCAGGGAGCCCGATGCGGGGCTCAACCCCAGGACTCTGGGATCATGACCTGAACTGAAGGCAGATGCTTAATGACTGAACCACCCAGGTGCCCCTCAAAGTGACAGTTTAAACCAATAGGCCTGGCAGGGCAGGGAGGCAGCCTGCAGCTCTGCCTACAAGGCTGCAACTTCTGTTCAGCTCACAGGGTATGTGGGGAGGTGAAGGAGGCTGGAATTCAGCTTCTGTAACTGCTTTTTGGATAAACTTGGCCTTGATGTGGCTGACATCACAGTGCAACTGAGGGAGTTTTCTATTCGCACAGTTTTCGATTTATCTTCTGCTATTTTTTTCCTAGTGCTTTGAAGAGGTTTTAAGTGCCCATCAATAATACTTTCCAAATGTTCGCAGATGTTAGGTAATTGATTGGGGCTGGCATCAGAGCGTGAACGAGGGAGGAAGGAGGGTGCCTGTGAGGCATCCTTAGCATAGTCAAGCATGCTCTAACTCCTTCTCCATCGCACTAATGGGTTAATGGGGTTAACCAGGGCCAAAGTTGGGGTCCCTGGTGGAGTAGACTAAGCACCTACTTGTCTGTTCTTGGTTGCCTTTTCGAAAATGTTCTCTTTCCCACTTTACTTTTAAGTGAAATCCAATGTTGATGTTAATATGCCTATAGTTTAAAAGATCAAATAATAACAAAAAATTGCAGCCCCACCCTTACCCTGCCCCAACCCTTAGTTCTGGGAAAGCCAATTACAGCATTTTCATCTTTTACTTCTGCATTTTGTCTCCATGATTCTAAATGCTATGCTCACACTGTTATTTTCTTGATTTATTAAGTTAGATATTGTCTATTTCCTGTTCAAGTAGGTGAGGATTTAGCTCTCTTATACTCCAATACCACCCCCCTTTTTTCCCCACAATCCTCCCAATATGGTTATATTACCTTTTTATTATTATTAGTCAGTGTTTGCCTTGTTATGCCTATGTAAATATTGCTGTTTTCTTTCTTCTACAGCTTTTTGTTTTTCCTGGTGTTAATCATTGCCTCATTTTTTATTTGTATAGTTTTCAATTTGGCTTTGATAATATTTTTCCACATGCTTTGAAAAGGTTTCAGATGGGGGCGCCTGGGTGGCTCAGTCATTAAGCGTCTGCCTTTGGCTCAGGTCATGATCCCAGGGTCCTAGGATCGAGCTCCGCATTGGGCTGCCTGCTCGGCGGGAAGCCTGCTTCTCCCTCTCCCACTCCCCATGCTTGTGTTTCCTCTCTCACTGTGTCTCTCTCTGTCAAATAAATAAAATCTTAAAAAAAAAAAAAAAAGAAAAGGTTTCAGATGCCTATCAATAATATCTTCCAAATGTTCACAGGCATAGATAATATATCCGTTCCATTGTTTTCTTAGAGACCTCTCTTTTTGCTCTGATCTGGAGCCATCCTTTCCATCATTTTTTCCCTTTCCGTCATTCTGAGACTTCCTCTCACTATTTTCCTGTGCTGAGTCTCCTGTTACTTGGATCCTGTTTTTGTCTAACTTGATTTATGTCCTCATTTTGCTGGAGCACATTCTCTGAAGCTTTCATAGAAGGGGTAAGTGGGGATAAGTGTCCTGGTGACTCTGAAATCCTTCTATATAGAAGGTCCTACTCTGCTCAGTCCTCCCACCAACTCCCTCCATAATCCAAAGAGACAAAATCATTTAGAACTAAATGTCAGGCCAGAGTGAGGTGAGTTCCAGGTGTCACAAGAGGAGGACAAGCTGTGGGTCCTCAGCCTCCAGAGGCATCTGTCTCCTGCATCTGCCCAGGGTTCACCCCAGCTGGTCTGGCCTTGCAGATATATCCCTGTCTTCCCAACCAGCCTGTTCAAGTGCTAACCTGATCACATGATTTATATCCTCTGTAAGATCACATGGAATGAGCTCTTGCCTTGGATACCAGCCTGGGGGGCCAGCCTTGGGTGAGCCTTACATACTCAGTGACCACAGGTTTTTCCCCATACCCTGATGTTCTTTTTCTGCAGAAAAGAACACTCCCTCCTGCCCCTACACAGCCTACTTCCCTTCCTAGGCCTGTATTTACTGTGTGTCATAAGGCAGTTCAGGTGGAAAGGCCCTGAGCTCAGAGTCAGAGGCCTGTAAACCCAACAATCATGAATAAGTCACTCAGCTTCATTTTACAGATGGGGAAATAAAAGTTCAAAGAGTCATACTTTCCCATGGTCAAATGAGAACATATACAAAGGGGTTTATATGGTGTTTAAACATGACACAGAGTTTGGATTATTATTACTCTTGAAAGAAATCAAGTCATTCCTGGGGGGGGGGGGTCCAGTCTATCAGTTAATTTGCCAAGTCACCAAGATTTTCAAGGTCAGTTTTACCTGTGGGCAGATGCTATGCAGAATTGAGTGACTTTCTTAGAGCCAGAGGGACCCAGAGTTTCTAGGAGCTCATTTTGAAACACAAGGGTAAGTGTTTAGAGCAGTAGCACAACCTCAGCTGAGCATTAGGCTTAACTGGGGAGCATTAAAAACGCTGCTTCCGGGAGCATGGGTGGCTCAGTCGTTGGGCATCTGCCTTCAGCTCGGGTCGGGATCCCAGGGTCCTGGGATCGAGCCCCACATTGGGGTCCCTGCTCTGTGGGAGGCCTGCTTCTCCCTCTCCCACTCCCCCTGCTTGTGTTCCCTCTCTCACTGTGTCTTTCTCTGTCAAATAAATGAAATCTTTAGGAAAAAAATGCTGCTTCCCAGGCTGTGCCCAGGCCCATTAAGTCAGAGTCTCTGGAGCAGGGTCCTGACATCAGTGTTATTTAAAGCTTCCTGGGCGCCTGGGTGGCTCAGTTGGTTGGGCGACTGCCTTCGGCTCAGGTCATGATCCTGGAGTCCCGGGATCGAGTCCCGCATCAGGCTCCCTGCTCGGCGGGGAGTCTGCTTCTCCCTCTCCCGCTCCCCCTTCTCGTGCTCACTCTCTCTCTCTCTCAAATAAATAAATAAAATCTTTAAAATAAATAAATAAATAAAGCTTCCTGAGAGGGGCGCCTGGGTAGCTCAGTCGTTAAGCGTCTGCCTTTGGCTCAGGTCATGATCCCAGGGTCCTGGGATCTCATAAAATCCTGTTAAGTAGAACAGTTATTACCCCATTTGACAGGGGAGAAAACCACATCTCTCGCTGTGTCTCTCTCTGTCAAATAAATAAATAAAATCTTTAAAAAAAAAAAAAAAAGCTTCCTGAGAGTTCCAGGGCACCTGGGTGGCTCAGTTTGTTAAGCGTCTGACTCTTGATCTCAGCTCAGGTCTTGATCTCAGGGTCGTGAGTTCAAGCCCCACATTGGGCTCCATGCTGGGTGTGGAGCCTACTTAAAAAAAAAGAAAAGAAAAGAAAGAAAAAGAAAAGCTTCCAGAGAGTTCCAAATGCAGTCAGAGTTAAGAAACCCTTGCATCAAAGGTTCCCTTAAGGTAGTGATTCTCAACTCTGGCTGGACATTCAAATCCCCCTCATAAGGGGACATTAGAAACACTGATGCCAGAACCTCACCCCAGAGAGTGATTGACTTGTTTGGGGGCAAAAGCAGCCCAGGTGATTCAAATGTTCAGGCAGAGGAACTTCGCTCTAAGGTGGTTATCACCCTTCCCTTCTCTGAGACCCCCAGGAATTAGAGAGCAGAGGCTGAGTGTGGGTGTCTTGTGATCCACAGAGCTTTAGGATGTAAAATTTGCTTTGCCTGGAGGAGCCGCGGGGAGCTGATGCTGCCTCTCTATTGCTTGTTCTGCCTCCACAGCTGCCACTGGTGTTTCTTTCCAAACCATTTCCTCCACTGTAGTCCCTGCCAGTGCACCAGACCTTACAAACCTAGGAGTGATAGAGTGCAGCCTTCCAGCTCAGCTGGAAAATGCTCGGTCTGCAAAATGGGAAGGACCAGGGCTGGAGGGTACGCTTCCCAAAGGTGTGCCTGCAAAAGAATCTTGGGTTGGTTCCTTGGTTCCTTTGCCCACTGTAGTGGAGAGGTCAGCCTGGGATCTGAGGACACTCAGAGATCACACGCAGAACATCTCACCCCTATGCGCATAGTATGATGGGGCGGGGGAGGGGGGTGGTTATTGAGAGTGGAAGACACCGTTTCTCCCTGGGGAGAGATTAAGGAATCTGGCTTTGTCTTCCTGGAGAGAAATTTCTCATTGTCTGAGCCATGGCTTGCTTATTGCCTCCAGGTATATGGAGCACTCACAAAGAGGATGTAAATCTATTCATCTCCTGGTCCACAGAGGACTGAAGCCTGCTGCAAATCAAGAGGATTTGGGTTCCACTTCCTGGTCATCAAGACAACAATACCGTTGGGTGGTTCTTATGAATTGTTGGATTCACCCTCCCCAAATTAATGGCTAAGTGCCAGGCACTGTTGAGCTGCAGGAATTCCTGGACCAAAAGTACAGTCCTTGTCTTTAGGACCTTCCCCTGGTGCCATGCTGGCTGGAGCCTGGGCCCAGCTCAGCACGGAGGCAGGTGGGTTCTCTGTTAGCTTTTTCACTCACTCACTGTTGACCTCAGACTGGACAGCGGTTTTCTCCCCTGTCAAATGGGGTAATAACTGTTCTACTTAACAGGATTTTATGAGGCTCAAACATGATAGTGGGAGCGAATTGGCTTTGAAAAGCCTTTCCAAGGTATATAAACACAAGGGATTATAGGGCGAAGTCCCTTTGGCTCAGTGGTGCTGTGAAGCTGTGTGCACAGCTCACAATCCCCCATGGAATTGGAAACTGTAGAATTCATTGCCTTTGGAGGTTCACTTTGTTGTGTGTGCACAGAGAAGAGGAACAGAGGTGGGGGGGCTGGCCTTTGCCTTTTATGGCAGTCTGGGAATTTGAAATACTCAAATCCATCATTCTTAAAAAGCTTTTTATAGTCCTTCAGAAGCTTATGTCTCTGCAGATCCACACATCACAGGTACACAGCTAGACAGGGCTCATTAAATCATGAGCTAACGCAGAGGCTAATTAAATGTTTCTGACACTTGTTACCATCTGCCGAGCTGGAGTGAAGTCTGAAAGTTCTGTGTGTTTTATTAAAGCCTCAAGTCACCACCGCCCTGTGGGGCTGAGCTCTCATGGTTTGAGCCCAAGAACTAGGGAAACAATATCAGAAGATGGATTCGATCCTTAACTGATTTCCATTTTAAGACACAAGCTGTGGGGATTATTACAAAATTACTTCAGTTAATAAAAAAGAGAAAAGCTTTGAAGTAATTTACTAGTGTTTATGTATTTTGTCCCAGAGTGGTCTCTGCGGATATACTAAATTCTGGGACTGTGTGGCTTTCTCTTATCACTGACTTCAACAGAAGAATCTGTGAGATTAATTATTGACATTGATTTTCTTGATCCTTCAGTAACTTGGAAGAATCCTGGTTAGTCGGGCTTAATAAATTGATCGACTGGTTTCTACAAAGTAGCCCCTCTACTCCTCCTCCTGTAAACACGCGAAATGTTCATTTCCATGGATGAAGGGAGGAGGATGGGCTGTCATCACGTCCCCCCAACCCGCCGTGCTCCCTCTCTCCCCAAGCCTTTTTTGTTCATTGGCTTTCTGGTTTAGATTCAGTTCTAGGAGAAAGGAATAAGAAGCCTTTTACTCAAAAAGAGTGGGGTGTCTACTTTTTCCTTAATGATTTGTAAGGGTTCTTGATATATTCCAGACACAACTCCTTTGTCAAATATATGTGTTGCACATCTCTCCCTCCACTCTGTGGGTTGTTAGTCCTTAATAAGCAATCAGTGCCTGCCAACCTCAGGAAAAAGAGAGAGAACCACGCATTATAGGGTATTGATAAAGGCTACTTATAAAGTAGTCTTACCAACACATCAAACCTGAGTCTGACCAAGCTGCCTGATCTAACTACTAATCCACAGGAAACATGGGGGATGGGGGGAGCTGGCAAGCCACACCACAGACAGGGTGTAAGATTCAGCTCCTGGGAATTTCTACAAGACAGGTGATCCTCCTTTTCAACTAATAAACAAAATGGGTGGATTACAAGAAACTGAAGAACCATACCAACCAATTACAATGTTTGGAATTTATTTGGATCCTGATTACAATAAACCCGTAAAAAAAAATCAAGACACTTGGAGACATTTGAACACTGGATATTTGATACTCTGAAGAAATGACGGTTATTTCTTAGAAGTGTTATAATGAGGCAGTGGTTTTTGTCTTTGTTTTTAGGAGTCCTTGCCTTTCAGAGATGCCTCCTGAGGTACCTATGGGTGAGGTTGAGGATTTGTTTAAATAGAATCTGATGGGGGAGGTACTGGGTGGGGGATGGGATGAAAGTGAATTCACCAAGGGTTGATCACTGTTGAAGCTGGGTAACAGGTCCATGGATATTCACTGTAGTGTCTCTGTGTGTGAATATTTGGAATTTTCTACAATAAAAAGGATTTTTGCTTCGAACCAGGGTGTCCAGTGATACATCACTAAAGTCTCGAGAGCAGTGAGTCCCTCCTCATGCTGTGCTGTGATTCTCTGGCTTCACCTGCTGCTGATCCTTAAGAGCCAGCCCTGTGTGCTGCCCCACTTTTGGCAGCTCCCTTCATTCCATGAGGATGGTGTGAAGGCTTCCAGTTGCCTAGCAATAGCTGGCAGCGAATCGATCCCCTGTTCTGCAGCACAACAGTCGAATATTGATTATCTGGGTGATTTGGAGATTTGACTCTCTGGATGAACAAATTTTTTTCCTGGGTAATTGATCAGGGCCATGACAGGGGCTGGGCAAGAGACATTGAAGAGAGGGGCTGCAATCAGGTGGAGAGACTGGCAAGGAAAAAGGGAGTATTTAGGGCAGAGGGTGGAGAGCAGCTGACTGATATCCCCAAAGTCAGTGATGTCCCTGAGTACTCCACCCTTGAGCTCTGCTCTCCAAGACCTTCCAGAAGGAACTGCCCCTGATTCAGCACCTCCACTGCTGGACAGAGCCTCAGGGATGCCAGGTTTCTGAAGGTCAGCCTCAACACTGCACATTCCCTGAATGTTGAGATGACCCTGTTACAGCCGGCTAGCTCAGCTGGTTAGCACACGATGTTCTGGAGGCCAAGGCCTCAGCCTGGAGCCTGGCATTGACCAATTGGCTCGAGCAGTTGAGCTAGCTTTGCTCTGCTTATAGCCATATTGATAAGCAATAGGGGGTGGCTGTTTGCTGGAAAGCCTGGTAAGATAATGGGCCTGACACCATGTAATGGGACCCTCATTCCTGGCAAAGCTACTGCAAGTTTATGCTCTTCTTTGGGGATGATCAGCAATGCCAATTGCTGCCAATTTCATATTCAAAAGAACAGCTGGGGAGAATGTGGAAGGAAAGGAAGCCTGCCCCCTTGAATTAGCTGACTATTCTTGTCTAACAACCAATTGCAAAACTCAATGGCATACAACAATAAGCATTTATTTCCCCCCATTTGTCTGTAGGTCAGTGGGGATTTGGCTGATCTCGTTCAGGCTCAGCTGGTCTCAGCTCCAGGATTTGACTGGGGTCAAGACCTGCTCTGTGCGCTCCTGTCCTCAATGGACCTGGAGTCGCTCAGGGCACATCCTAGTCATAGGAGAAGGCAGGTGAGCCAGAGGGCAAGCCCTTACTCACGAGTTTACTTCTACCCTTTGCTCATACTACATCTGCTAACATTTCATTGGTCAGAGCAAGTCCCAAGGTCAAGCTCAATATCAGTGAGACAGGGAAGTATGCTCTGCCCATAGTGTACACAATGAACACTTGCTGAACAGTAATTTAATTTACCTGAAAAGTGGTCTGTCTTATAGCTAGAACAGCCCTGAGAGAGACAGTGATGGGAAAGGGAAATCAACAGTGTATATGCCAGTTAGCAATGGCAAGGCAGGGTCTGTCTCTGGCCTTCCTGCCCTCGGTGGGTCCCTGAAGGAGGTAGAAGCAGGTAACTAATATAGGAACACAGCAGCTGCTGGCTGCCCTCATGGGGGGCCCAGGGAATCTTGGAGGCTAGGAAAATGTGTCTGCAGCTTTTCTGAGCTAAGCAGTCTTGCAGCATTAAAAGTTGTGTGTGTGTATGTGTGTGTGTGTATCTCTATTTATAGACTCCTAAGGCGGGCAGGGATAAGGAAGGCCTCCATTAACACCAGACAAAGAAAGCAAAGGGATTGTCAAGTCTGCCAAAGATGTATCAAAGACGCAGTGGTGTTTGCACAGAAATCTCTGGCATGTAATAAAGGCTGGGAAGAGCAAAGAGACTGAAATTAAAACATAGGCTGGCTAGTTACTAAACACAGTGTTTCTTGGGAGGTGTTAGCAGCTGTTCAAATTCCAGAGCATGGAAGAGCACGTCATTCTGTCTTATTCACCTAGCAACTACACAGTGGCTGGGCACTGACAAAGAGTAACTGGACAGGCAAACCCATCGCCATCTGACAGATTCCTAGGTTAGCGCAAATAGCAGGTGGGCCCGGAGAGCCCCTGGCTAGTTCCCATAGCTGAACCGCAGAGAGTGGGAGAGGTTCTCTTTCCTCTTCCTGGGCAAAAGTGAGGAAAAATGGCATCAGTCCCGGCACATGGAGGAGCCATGGGCCCCTTCCCTGCCTCCTTCCAGCCACAATGCTTTCTCTGCAGATGTAGGATCAGAGACAAACAGGGCATCGCCTCTGAAAATGTAGAGAAGGCTCCCTGCAGAATGTAACAACGAGCTAAGTCTTGAAATATATTTAGGCCAAGAAGAGTGTATTCCAGGCTAAAGACAAAATAAGAGGGGGACAAGGAGCCAAAGTCAGTGATGTACAGTATACAACACTTTAGTGTCCGCATCAGTCACCTAGTGCCACAATAATGCTTTGTAACAAATATCCTAAAATGTAGTGGTTGAGAACAAGAATCGTTTATTGGTCTGTAGGAGGGCTGGAGTGAAGGCACTGTAGGAGGGCTGGAGTGAAGGCACTGCACTCCATGTGCATTCACCTGGGGCCCCAGGCACGGCAGCTACCCCCAGGAAGCCCTTCTCCTGGAGACGGCAGAAGGACAGAAGGCAAGCTCAAGGGCATTGCTCTGGACACTGCTGCCTGTGTCATGCCTGCTCGCTTCCCATTGGCCAAAGCAAGTCACATGGCAAAGCCTGAAGTCGAGGGGCCCGGAAGTACATTTTACCTTTGGTGGGGAGAACTGCGAATGCACATCATAAAAGGGGTGGATTCAGAGACAGATGATGAGCTGGGGCCAATGCGTGCATCTAGCACAGTATCGGAGGGACATCTGCAAGCAATTCAACAGCTTGCAGGAGCGCTGCGCGGGCCATGCAGTGGGAAGGAGAAGGCACTGCGGAGCCGGGGAAAATGTGACAGCTGGAACCTCAGGTGCCGAGCGAGGAGCCTGGTCTTCCCCTGTGGGCACTAGGGGGCCTGCATTGGTCCACGCAGGCTGCTATACCAACATACCACCGTCTGCGGGCTTCGACGATAGACATTTCTTTCTCACAGTTCTGGAAGCTGGGAAGTCTAAGATGAACAGATTCAGTTCCTGGTAAGAGCCATTTCTCTGGCCCGAAGACAGCTCCCTTCTTGCTCTGTCCTCATATGAGGGAGAGAGAAAGAGATTGAGCTCTCTGGTGTCACTTCTTTTAGGGGCCCTAATCCCATGAGGAGAGCCCCACCCTGGTGACCTCTAAACCCAACCCCCTCCCAGAATCTTCATCCACAAATACCAGCACATTGGGGATTAAGACTTCAACATATGAATTTGGCGGGCACAATCCAAATCACAGCAGAACCTGTAAAGAGTTTCAAGCTTCAGTGTGACATGACCAGGTCTGTGTTTTTAAAAGTTGCCCCAGTGACCTGGCAGGAGAGATTTGAAGTGGGAAGACTAGTTGTGATACACTGTGTGTGTGCGCACATGCATTCCTCCCTCTATTTGAACAGGTTTGAACCAGCCTGTGGTCATAAGAAAAAACAGGAAGACAGCAGACCCAGTTTTGAGAAATACATTAGCAGTGAAAGCAGGACATGGTGACTGGTGGGGTGCGGGAGATCAGGTGATGTGAGCGGTCAGGGCAGACCTCCCGGGTTTCAACCGGGGACTGTGGGCACCAAACCCCTCCTGAGACTTCAGGAGCTGCTGATGTGAGGAGGAGGAGCAAGAATGCCCGGGCATCACAAACATCCTTCTGGGGAGCCAAACTGTTGGAAGGGGAGGGCACCGGGCAGGGCCCTCAGGGTCCCAAATGTGCCCAGTCCCCCATGGGCACTCAGGAAATGCATAGTTGATGGAGATTGGCCTGGGCATTTGAATCTGGATTCCAGGGAGAACCCTGGCCTGGAGACACAGTTTGGGGGGCGAGGGGGGGTCATCCAGATCCAGGTGGTCACGTGACACGTGGGGATCAACTTCTCTGTGATATTCCTTCATGGTCTGGTTGATCATAATGGCCATTATGCTGGTTGCTGTTTTCTTTTTCTTTTTTTTTAAGTAAGCTCCACGCTGGGCTTGAACTCACGACCCTGAGAGCAAGACATGAGCTGAGATCAAGAGTCCACAGGTGCCCCATGCTGGTTGTTGTTTTTTTCCTAAGTGTTCTCCTCAGTGTTGAAGACTTCCCATCCCCCAGCATGGCCCTCCCGTCCTGCTGCAGGCTATTCCTGCCCAGCCCTCCAGGCCGGCACGCCCCCTCGCTGTGACTCCATCCCTCCTTCAGGCCGTGCCTCCTCCTGCCCCCTCCCGGACTTTACTCACAGCTCTGTATGGCCTTTCTCTCGCTTTCCATGTGCTGGAATGCTCCTCCTCATTCCAGGCCAACCTTCAATACCACCTGCTCCAGGAAGCCCTCCATGCCTCACGCCTCACCACTCAGAAAGACGCCCTCCCTCCTCACTTGCACCTGCCGTGATGTAAGACCCAACAGTAAGGTGTATTTGAGATGCTGCCTTGATATCTTTGAGCCTCACAAGACCACAAAGGCCTGAGTTTGGCTACTCGCACCAGATACCCCCTCCCACCTTCCCCAGTAGCTCCCCTACCAGCCCCACCAGCTGCACCTCACCTGGTCCTCAGCCTCATGGGTTCCATCTCCCTGTCGCCTGCAGAATTATGCAAATTACTACACCCTCCATGGGAACCAGGGGGCACCTCACCCTCCTGTTAAAAAGCCAGCCACCCACAGCCCCTGGTTCTTCACTGCTCCTGAATGCAGCCCCCGTGAGGCCCTCCAGAGCAGGCGGTGCCCTCCCCCAGCCCAGGCTGGGAGTATCTGTTGCTAATAAACTGCTGGCCATCACATCTGTCCAGTGTCAGGTGTCCTGTGCTTGGCCATCTCACACTGTTTAGTGTGGGGCTTCTCCCTCACGATGGAGTACATAGGAAGTGGTCGGAACACCTCCCTTCCTGCTCTGGTCAGGTTGATTAGGTGCATTTGGCCCTGACCACTCTTTCCCTCAAGGTCAGGGACAGCCTGGCTCCGTCTTGGTGGCCCCAGCACCTTGCTTGGCCCATGAAATCGACTCCAGAAATGTGCGTGGACCAGATGGTTCCTTCACTCCCCTGCTCCACCCCAGCTCTCCCAAAGCCCCTCCTCCAAGTCCTCGTCCCTCCAAGACTCATGGGACCAAGTAAACCCTTATAATCTAGGGCTCTGTCTTGCTTTCTCAGGCTTCTTTGTCCACACCTAGGCTGAGCTTGGGAATTCTGGACAAACACTGATAGACCCCCAGGAGCCCTTGCAGAGACTTCCTCCAGAATCAATACCCCAAGGCCATTTAAATATTGTCTGAAACCAAGCCAGTCCCCCGCTCATCTCCCTCGCTCACCTCCAGATGATATTTAATTTTTCTCTAAATGAACTTGCCCAGTGTCACAGCACATTACTGCACTTGGGAACGTTCCTATCCCCATCCATGAGCCGCTGGCATGCCGAGCGATGGCACCGCTTTCCTCTAAGGACGTTTTCCCGTAACGTAGCTGATTAAAACACAGCTGACTGCGGGAGAGGCAGCGGCGCTCCAGGCAGCCGGGGTGAGCCGGCCGGACGCAGAGATGATGAATAACGGTTTGTGGCCAAACTGGTAATGCACCCGCTATCGTATCGACCGGGGTTGCGGCTTCAGTTACTCGCGCTGAATTGCTAGGCTGGAGCTGAGTTCTGCGGGAGGCCTGGTTGCTGCCCTTCCTCTTTTGAAAACGTCCGTTTGTCTGAAGTTGGGTTCTTGCTCCTTCCTCCTGTCACTCCATTCCAATGAGCTGGCTATTTTTGCCGGTGGCCACCGTGGGAGTGTGAGTTTGGAACGCAGCAGAGCTGTGCATTCCATCTGCTGGCGCGTGTGCCCACCTCCCACGGGGTGCGTGCCACGTGCGCTGGGCGCCCCACATATGAAGCGGCAGCCTGTGGTCCAGGGGAGGAGACAGACACCCAGCCACGGGGTCGGTGCCGCCTCTTGAGGGCTTCGGCTCTGCGGCTGGTCTAGGGGTCGGCTCGAAGCCGGCCTCCTCCTCTTTGTAGCCATGAGACCTTGAACCTGAGACCCCTTGACTGTAAAGTGGTGTTGTTCCTGTACGTCCGTTAGGGTGTCACGGCATTAAATGGGCCCCGTAAGGGGACTGTTTAGCACTGTGCTTGGTACCAAGTGAGCTCCTGCTACGTGGGCCTTGTCGCCGGGAGGCCTGTACAAGGGCCCCAGGGTGCAGAGGGAGCAATGACTACTGCCGCCAAGGTCAGGGCGGCTTCACGGAGGAGGCAGCCGGGAGCTAAGTTTTGTAGGGGAGGGTAAGGCTATGGGGCCAAGTCCTCGCACACTGCCAGGGGCTACCCTGACCTGTCTCCTCCATCAGCTCGCGCTCAGAGCGGCCCTGAAATGTGGAGGTGCCCATGCCCCCAGAGACAACTTCCGGCACCCAGTGGGAGTCGCAGCCTCCTGCTCCGTGGTCGGCGAGTCTGGGGCACAGTCCATGCGGCTCCTGGGGCCCCAGCAGGCCTGAGTCAGAGTCCCTGACACAACCTTGGCTGGTTTGTCTTGTGCTCCTGCCTCCTGGGGTCTCCCCAGATAAACAACACACATCTACGTCCTGGGCTCAGGTTCTGCTTCGAGGGAACCCAACTGAGGGAGAGGAACACACTCCTCACCATCCTACCCCCACGAGTCTGCCCTTCCTCCGGCCAAGTCTCGAGAAGAGAAAGGTGGACACAAGGCCCTCTCTGTGACAGGCACAGTGGGCAGGAGCTGTGCCTAAGAGGGGCAGGTCCAGTCCGCCCTTCCACTCCCACCCCCGAGAGAAGCCTGGGGGCTCAGAGCTCCCTGGAGGAGTAACTGGAGTGTCTCCCCCAAGACTGCAAGCCACCCTCTGCCTCACCACAGGCTTTAGCAGTGGGGGATGAGAAGGCTGGCCTCTGGTCCTCCGTCCCCAGGGCCCTTCCTCAGTTCCAAACCCAGCAGAGAGCACCTGCTGGGGCTGACTCACCCAATGCTTATTCTAGTTGGAATCCAAGTGTATCCATTACCTACTGCTGCAGGAAGACTGAGGGAAACTTAGCCCTCAGTGGCAGTCCACATGGAGCACTGACTTTTACTCCCAAGGAGTCAGCATTTGGCAGGACAGTTCTGCTGCTGGGGGCTGGGCTTGGCTGACCGCAGTTGGCCCTGCGTGCACCTGCTGTCAGTTGACAGGTGGCTGGGGGCTGACTGGGCTAGGACAGCCACACCCGGTCTCCGCATCGCTGCCATGCTCCCCCAGGCTGGCCCGGGCTTGTGCTCATGGTGCTGGTGGGGTCCCAGGAGAGAGTGGAGGTCGAGGCTCAGAGCTGACATTACCTTGACCCCATCCTTGGGGCCGAAGCAAGTCAGGCAGCCAGCGCAGATTCAAGGGGTGGGGAACAGAATAGACTCCCGCATTGTCACAAAGGGTGTGGGTAGAGGGAAGGGTGGAGGACATCAGTCTACCACCAAAGGGTGAGACAGCCTGTCGTGGGGAAAAAGCCAGGTCCAATCCCTGCCCTGATCCTCCTAGCTGTGTATCCCTGGGCTGGGTGCCGAGCTTCATCTGCAAAAGGAAATGAAGGCCACTGTGAGGCTTCTTGTGTACTAGGGACAATTCATTCTTCGGACCAGCGTTTACTGAGGGCATGCTATGTGCTAAGCGCTCTCCAGGTACAGGGATGGAGCTGTGAATGGAACAAAGATGCATGTAGTTGGCATGTAGCAGCAGGGGACAGACCACAGACAAGCAGCTCGGCAAGTAAACCACACAGAACATTACAAGGTGCTAAGTGGCAAAGTAGGGCAGAGAGGAGTAGGGGGCTGCTGGGGGGGCTGGGGGAGTGTGGGAAGGACGCAGCCTGAAACAGGGTGTCAGAGCAGGCTTCACTGAGATGGTGACACTTGATCCCAGGCACAAAGGCGATGAGGATGTTAGCCATGTGGTTATCTGGGGCAAGAGCATTCCAGGCAGAAGAATGAGCTGGTGCAAAGGCCCTGAGGCAGGAGTGTGGCTAGTGGGTTTGGAGAACAGGAAGACCAGTGTGGCTGGAGCAGAGTGAGTGAAGAGATGAGAGCAGAGAGGTGACAGGGCGAGATTGTGAAGAGCTTGGAAGCCTCCATAAGGGCATTTACTGGGTAAAATGGGAGCCCATAGTTTGGCTGCCATGTGTGAGAAAGCTGGTGGCCAGGTGGGGGCAGTGATGGGAGCTGGGGGTCGGTGGGGGGGGGGCGTGCTGGCCCTCTCTGGGGGATTTTGAAGGGGAAGCCATGGATTTCCTGTGAATTGGTTGAGGCACGGTTGGTGGGGGGCGGGGATCCCGGAAGGGAGCACTTCCCAGAGCACCTAGAACCTGCGAGTCCAGACAGAAGACGTGCACAACAGGTGTACCACAGCGGGAGAGGGGCCTGGGTTTGAGTCCCACCGCCACCACCTACTAGCTGTGTGGCCTCCATCAAGTCACTGCCTTCTCTGTGCCTCTTTGTAAAGTGAACTATCAATGATGCCCTCGTCCTCACGGGGCCCCATGAGGACACAGGGGCTAATGTCTGCAGCACAGAGTGGAGGACCCACTGAGCACCTGGCAAATGGGATCCAGAATTCCGGACAGGGATGCATCTGTGACATGGCATGGGAGCCCTGGGGTGGCGACTGGCCCTTCTCCCGGCCTGGCAGGGGCCCAGGGAGTGGGAGGCCCCCTGAGCTGCAGGTGGGCTCCCTGCCAGTCTCTCCCAGGTTCCTGGAGGGGCAGGGTCCTAGTTTGGGTCAAAGGACCACTGAGGAGCATGGAGATTTCCCCGTGAGTCTCTACCAAGTATTTACCACCACCAGGCCCAGAGTAAGCTGCTCTGCGTGCCGAGCAAATCGTACGGAACCTGGGACCCCAGCCCTGGCATCACCCTTCTCCGAAGACCCCCTCCGACCCTCTACACCCCCCTGGTCCCCCACCCAGGCCAGACAGCCTCTCCCAGTGGTCGAAGCTCAATCCTGCTCCTGAAAGGTGACTCATTAAATGGACAATCAAATGCAAATTGGCGTGCACGCTTTTTCATAAGGCTTTTTATATAAGTAAATGGCTAAATCAGGAAAACATTTCTGGGCAGACCATCTGTCTCAATTTGAGCTTTGAGAAATATGGTCACCTAGCAATGTGCCCGAGTCAGACGCTAAAAACGAAATACGGGGCAGGCAAGGGAACATCACTCCTGCTCTGAAAGTGGGTTGCTTATCTCGGCTTCATGGAGCACTGAAGACTTCCCTCAGGCTACAGCCGTGGGGGCTGGGGCTGCCTGGGTGGGGGCCAGCTCGGGGGTGGGGGGGTGGGAGTGACACCAGCGCACCTGCACTGGGCCCCAGCTCTCCCCAGCGGGCCACACGGAGATGCACAGACATGGGTTTAACAGTGCCCTGCCCTTTTCTATTTTCCACATCTCAGAGGCTCTCACGGGGGGCCAAACAGGGCTGCCTTTGGGGCACCGCACCTCCCCACCCTACCTGGCCCTTGTGAGGCAGAAATCATGCTCAGCGGATAGAAGGGCCCCTAGAGAGGATGCAGGCAGCTGGGGGAGGGGGGGAGGGAGACGGGGTGGGAGGGGTGGGGTGGTGAGTGCCCAGTGTGGAGGTACGGAAGTGCCCACAGGTGGCCCCCTCCTGAGAACGCCAGAGAAAGTGTTCAAGGGCCTGGCTTGGGTTGGACCAAATACTCATTATTGTTTCACTTCTGTGACCTTTTTCTTCTGCTTGTTCTATTATTTGAATATCGATGAGGGCCCAGCAGGAAAAGGGAAAACACGCCGGTGCAAAAATTGGAGGGAATGCTGGTCATGATGTGCATTCTTTCCACACCTGCACGGTTGCAGAGGAACAGGCCTTGGGCACACGTGTGTCCTCACAGGGACATCTGTCTGTGTTTGGGAGTCTTTCCCCGTTCTGCGTGTGTGCGTGTGTGTGTGTGTGTGTGTCCACCCTAAGGCACTGGGCCGACCCCCTGCTGTATCAGCTCCTGGCGAGGAGGCAAAGGGTCCCTCATAAGAGAGGGGTGTGTGCAGATCGGCTCCTCGTGCTGGAGGCGGGCCAGACGTGTGGCCACGGGGACCAAGGCCCACTCCCGAGGCCGGTCTTGCGCTGTGGGTTCTCTGTGAGAGTTTCTCCTTGCTCCACCCCGCGCCTGCGACAGTTGCGTCTTTCTTGGCGAGCCCAGCACCCGCAAACGGCGCTGACACCCTGGGGCTGCTGCTCCCCGTGGCCGGTCCTCCAGCTGTGGGGTCTCCCCCAGGGGTGGGAGAGGTGTCACTGGTGTTAACAGTTGCAGGATGGTGGAAGAGCTGAGGATCCAAAGGGGGCAGAAAGGCGACCTAGAGGGAGCTGCTACCACACTTGGGGCTGGAGGGACAGAGGACAGACGTGGACCTACCAGGACCTCAGGACCAGGTCACTGGTGGGGCCACGTGGAGAAGCAGAACCACTTCAGGGGGGTGGCCGGAGGCAGAGGGAGAGGGGGAGGCTCACCCCTACTCCCAGCCTCCCATTGGCCACCAGCGCCTCCCGTGGCCTGAAACCAGTCAGAAACCCACTGATATGGGAGCCCTGGAAAAGCCAGCAAGGCTCAGACCCCCAGAGCTCAGCCCGCAGATGGTGAGGAATGGATCTGAGGGTGCACAGGGCCAAGACTGACCTGGTCAGACGCATATACTCATGACAAAACTCAAAAGGTACTAGGATGGTTTCCTAAGGCTGCTGGAAAAAAGTGACATGAGCCTGGTGCTGTAAAGCAATGCGCATTTCATCTCTTCATCTGGAGGTCAGGAATCCAGAACTAATTCCACTGAGCTGCAGTTAAGGAGTCAGCAGGGCTGTATTCCCTCAGGAGACTCAGAGAGAGTCGGTCTCCTTGCTTTTTTGGCCTAGAACTCCATCCCTTGTGACCTTCTCCTGTCTTCAAAGGAGCAGAGTGGCTTCTTCACACCTCTGTCTCTGCCGAGGTTCTGCACACCTTGTCTTTCCCCTACGGTCAAATCTCCCCCAGCCTCCCTCCCTGGAGGACACTTGTGATTACACTGAAGGTGCATCCAGAAAATCCAGGATAATCTCCCCATCTCAAGATCATTAACTGTGGGGCACCTGGGTGGCTCAGTCAGTTAAGTGTCTGCCCTCAGCTCAGGTCAGGATCCTGGGGTCCTGGGATCGAGTCCTGCTCAGTGGGGAGTCTGCTTCTCCCTCTCCCCCTCCCCCTGCTCAAGCTCTCTCTCTCTCTCAAATAAATAAAATCTTAAAAAAACCAAAAGATCATTAACTTCATCGTATTGGCCAAATCCCTTTTGCCATAGAAGGTTATGTTCACCGGATCCAGGGATTAGGAGCTGGATAATTTTGGGAACCATGATTCAGGCTTTCCTAGGTACAAAAGTGTATAGCCTCTGTAATAGTTATCTACTGCTGTGTAACAAATTATCCCCAAATGCGGCAGCTCAGAACAGCGAACGAACATTGATCATCTCACACAATTTTGGTGGGTCGGATATTTGGGAGGAGCTTAGCTGGGTGGTTCTGGCTCAGCGTCTCTCAGGAAGTTGCAGTCAGGCTGTCAGCCAGGGCGGCGGTCAAAGCCACTCCGAGGTGGCTCGGTCACGAGGCTGTTGGCAGGAGGCCCCGGTCCTCACACTGGGGGCTTCCCTGGAAAGCTGCCTGAGTGTCCCCCAGCATGGCAGCGGGCTGGCGTCCCCCACACCCAGTGTTCTGAGACCGGGAGTGCAGACTGGAAGCCCCAGTGCCTCTTTGGAATTTGGCCTCTATTCACATGCTACCCTGCTGTGACAAAGCACCACGGACAAGGGGCCTTCAACAACAGAAATAATCCTTTCTCACAGTTCCGGAGGCTAGAAACCTGAGATCAAGGGGTCGGCAGGGCCGGTTCCCTCTGAGACCTCTGTCCTTGGCTTGCAGACCTTCGCCCTGTGTCTTCACACGGTCTTCCTTCCATGCGCTTCTGGGTCCAGATTTCTTCTTATAGGAACACAAGTTCTATAGGATGAGGGCCACCCATATGGCCTCATATTACCTTATTGACTATTTTAAAGGCTTCTCTCCAAATACAGTCACATTCTGCAGTGCTGGGGGTTAGGACATCGACAGGTGAAGTGAGGAGGGGACCCCGTTCGGCCCCCAACATAACCTCAGAAGTTCTGTTCCCAGAATGGGAAAGTCTTCTCTCGGGCACACAGACCAATCCCGCTGCAGGGAGGGGTGGGGAGCCGCAGACACGGTGTGAAGACCAGAAGGTGGGGCTCACTGGGGACATCTCGGAGCCTTCTTCCTTCACCCCCAAGGGGAATTCTTACTAGTTCTTGTGTGTGTTTCTAGGGCTGCTATATATGTGGGTACAGCCACGTGTGTGTGCATTCTTTGCACACATGCATAGAAGCCTGTAAACCCGTCGTTCTGCACCTCGCTCTCCTCACCGAAGGGTCCTCGAAGAGCTGCCCACTCCCTGTAGAATTTGTCCGCATGAGTTGCTGCCATTTATTTAACTGGCCTTCTGGATGTTTACATTGTTTCCCCTATTTTGCCATTGCACGCGACATCCGTGTACTTTGTCGTCCTTGCACCTGCTGGTGGATTTACAGCGTAAGGGCTGGGCCAGAAGCTTCGAGCCTGAGACTGATGCTGTCTGATCGCGGAGTCGTTCTCCTGGACCTGCTCCCATTTATCCTCCTGCAAACCATGTGCCCGAGGACCCGCTTGCCCACCGCCTTGCCGACGGACATGGGCTGCCACAGCCACCAACCCGGTTACTGTGGCCAGTCAGGTGGTAAAAAAAATGGCATCTTGGTGTCGTTTTTTTCAATGGAGGCAAAAACCACACAACATAAAGTTAACCATTAAAAAAAAAAAGACTATTGGGCGCCTGGGTGGCTCAGTTGGTTAAGCGACCGCCTTTGGCTCAGGTCATGGTCCCGGAGTCCTGGGATCGAGTCCCACATCGGGCTCCCGGCTCAGCAGGGAGCCTGCTTCTCCCTCTGACCCTCTCCCCTCTCGTGCTGTTTCTCTCTTTCTCTCTCTCAAATAAATAAATAAATAAAATCTTAAAAAAAAAAAGTTAAAAAAAAAAAGACTATTTTTCAGAGCAGTTTTAGGTTCAGAGCAAAATGGAGCAGAAGGTACAGAGATTTCCCATCGACTGACCGTCCCCCTATGTGCACGGGCCGGCCCCCCCAACAGAGGGCACGTTTGTTACACTGGATGGAGCTGTGTGAACACATCGTCCCCCAGAGTTCAGAGGGTACATGAGGGTTCCTCTTGGCCTCGGGCACACTGTGGGTTTGGACAGATATGACATGGTGGCATCACAGTGTCATGCAAGACTTTCACTGCCTGGAACAGCCTCTGTGCTCCCCACCTGTTCATCCCTCCCTCCCTCTCTGCCCTATCCCTCAACGACTGATCTTTTCACTGTCTCTATAGTTTTGCCCAAATTAGCCATTTTAAAGTGAACAACTCTGTGGCATTTCATACATTCGCAGTGTTGTGCAACCACCACCTCCATCTAGTTCCAAAACGTTGTCATCACCCCAAAATAAACCTCCGTACCCATCAGCACTCACTCCCCATCCCCCCTCCCCCCCTGCCCCTGGCAACCACCAATCTGCTTCCTGTCGCTATAGATTTGCCTTTTCTGGGCATTTCGTATATAAGGAATCAAATAATATGTGGCCCTTTTAAAATGATTTCCTCCACTTAGCACAAAGTTTTCAAGCTTCATCCCTGTTGCAGCGTGGACAGCACTTCCCTCCTTTCTGTGGCTGAGGGCTTGTCCGTGATATGGACAGGACACATTTTGTTGATCCATCCACCCTGTGGTAGACATTCGGGTTGTTTCCATTTTGGTGTAGTTTTAGCTTGCCTTTCCCCAGTCATGGGTGAGGCTGAGTTTCTTCTCCCATGTTAGCTACTCTTTAGGGTGACCTCTGAACCCGGGGAGGATGACGGGGAAAGGACGAACGGGCTGAGCTGGAGCTGTCCTGGCATCTCTCATCGCCACACTGGTGTCCCCTTGGGGGTCAGAGCCTTCTGGGTGTCAGAGGAGAGTGGGCTTCTCTTGGGAACGTCATGCCTGGGTGTCTGTACGTCATGCCTAGTGGGGGGGGCAGGGAGTTCACCACGAAGAGCTATCATTTATTGAGCAGGTACTGTGCGTCTGGCACTCTCCTCGTTGATCATCTTCTTCAACCCTCACAGCAGCTAGAAGTTGATTCGTGACTCTCCTTTGTAGTCCAGGGGACTGACCCGGGAGGGGTTACACAGCGTGTCAGTGGGTGACTAGCAGGTGCAGGATCCATCAGCAGGCCTGTTCGACATTGAGCGTGTGCCATGCACCCCGGGAGGTCTCACCCTCAAGAGGGCTGCCTCAGGGAAACTCATTCTTGCCCTGCCTTCCCCAGTACCTCAACCCCCAGCCCTCTAGAGAGGAACAGGATTTCTCTTTCTCCTACTTCTTGGATTTGTCATCTCCTGCTGCTTAACAAAATACTCCAAAACATAGCAGCTGCAAACAACAAGCATTTACTATCTTACAGCATCAGAGGGTCAGGATGGAGGTGGCTTAGCTGGGCTGGGTTCTGGCTCAGGTTCCCCGGTGAGGCTATGGGCAAGCCATCAGCCAAGGCTGTGGTCATCTGAAGGTTTGACTGGGGCTGGAAGACCCGATTCCAAGGTGGCCCCTCACACAGCTACTGACCAGAGGCCTCGATTGCTCTCTGGTTGTTGGCAGATGCCCCAGTCCCTTGGCCTATGGATCTCCGTATGGGGTTGAAAGGGTGTCCTGACAATGTGGTGCTGACTTCCCCAGATTGAGTGACCCCAGGGAGAGAACCAGAAAGAAGCCACGGTGCCTTTTACGACTCATCTTGAAAATGACACATCAACTCTTTTACCACATTCTGTCCATTAGAAGTGAGTCTCCAAGTCCAGTCCATACTATACTCAAAGGGAAGAGAATGAAGCTCTGCTTCTGGAAGGGAGGGGTATCAAAGGATTTGTGGGCATAACTGAAATTCCCACACCTCTCTGTCCCTTCGTTTTGCTCTGGATCTTGAGTCTTTGGCCAGGTATCTAGGTTCATTTATGTGCTCAGGTGGTGGCCATACCTGTGTGAGCATGGTGGGTGCAGGCCACAGACTCCGGGATGGGAGAAGACAGTTATCCCTCAGTTATCTGGAATAGGGGGTGGTTGGCAAACCTTCCTCCATCTTAACACACTTTGTTTCCTGGGAAGGGAAGTGGAAGATCACGAGGGACTGACGGAGTCACTTCCGTCTTCCCAGGACCGGCTGGTGAGAGTCACAGGCAAGGGTGGGGGAGGGTTAATGGTGTAAAGCTGGGGTTTTGCACCTGGTGTGCAAGGATCCCAAGAGGTTTGTGGATAGAATTTAGGGAGTCTGTGAACTTGGCTGGGGGGAAAATTACTTCTTTATTTTCATAAAACTCCACCTGAAATTTCACATCTCCTTCCATTAAAATGTTGTCAACAGGACCACAGTATTAGACGTGTCTTTGACTTTGTCACCAACAAAAATTACAGATATTTTCCTATCTCATCCCAGTTGTGGTGGGAATCTTGAAATACCATGTACAATTATTACTATTACAAAGTTACTATCACAAAATCACTGTGGTTATTAAGCCATCCACTGGGTAGTGCTATTTAATGCGCTAGTAAAAAACAAACAAACAAAAAACGACACAGCTTTTCTACTGCTTTGTAAATATTTTGATAACTGTATTTCAATATAATTGAAAGCTGTCTGCTTTGGGGGGCCCTGGTAAATAGTTCATTCCTACTATCCTTCAGTATGGGTCCAGGTGTCCATTTACCTACCACCACTCCCACCCCTTCTGTGGGCATGATGCCTGAGAAACTCAACTCACCTCCTACCACTCCCGCCCCGGCCCCACCCACTCCACTCTCTCTTTCCCAGTCATGACCTTTTCCCCTTGCCTTCCAGGAAGCTCCTGGTCATCCTTCAAAACCCAGCTCACATATGACTAATGATGCCCCCACAGAGTAGTGGTCCCTCCCATGACTCGCTCCTCTGTGGGCACATCCTGATGATTGTTTCACAATCACGCCATCCCCCTCCAGAGCCTGGGAGCTCCCCGGGCGCCTCAGTCTCCTCATGTTTGAAATTCCAATTCTTTGCACGCCACCTGACACCTACAGAATGCGTGTTATAAGTGAAGGGAGTTGGCAGAACAATAATGAACACATTACACCTGCAGGAAGCAAACGGTCTTCTCTTCCCCTTCTCCAGGTAAGTGTACCCTCTTTGATTCACATGTCACTCATTTGGAATTTGGGGGAAATAAGAGAAGGCTGGACAGGCGATGACTTTAGCACCATCCATAGTAAATGACTTACCCTTTCACATCTCCATCTGTAGAATCAGAGGTGGTCTAGGGAGTAAAAGGGGTAATGTGTGCAGGGTATTCAGGAGAGAGGAGTTAGTACAAATCCTACAAGACAGCAACAGGCACTGGCAGAAAGGTGATGTAAGCGAGCTCCGTGAGTTCGGAGGAGGGAGAAGTCGAATCTGATGAGGTGCAGGAAGATGTGAGAACAGGTGTTGGATCCTGGTTCTGGAAGGTGCTTGGTGGGGAAGGATAGAGCGCTCGGTCAGGTCTGGGCTGGTGCGATGGGACTGCCGAGAGGAATGAGCATTCGCTTTTCCATCATCCTCAAGCATCTCGTTTGTGCATGATGGAAATACTGATTGCAAATTGTCTCTTTCTGTTCATTCCAGAAGTCAGCAAGAAATTTGACGAAGCCAATTCTATTTTGTTAGCTATGTGGCTGCGTGGGTTTTAAAAGTTCCTTTAGAGATTGTCCAACAGTCTATAATTCAGCCTTTTCCCCTAGAGGACAGAGCTCGACCCCAGTGAGTCTAAATCACGGCTGGTTTTGGAAGATGGAAGCTGACAGCTACCGAGAGGACCACCTACTGTCCTGGTCCCCTCCTCCGAAATTACCTTGGAGCGCGCAGGGTGATGCCAACTCCTCTCCAGGTGCCGAGGCTGGGACTCCATGAAAAGCACTGGTTTCTCCAGACAAATGCCTATCCCTCAACCTCAATTATTTGTCTTTGTTCCTTTGACGAACCTTGGTGAGCCATGATTCTAGGTACCGGGGGCACAAACATGGGACGGTTTGGACCTTGCCCACCGGGCTGGCGGTCTGGGACTGGACTCAGTCCTCAGTGTGCCGGCGCCTTTCCCCCAGCCGCTCCTTGCCCACTGCCTCGATCCACGTTCCTTCCCCCTGCTCCCGGGGGCGGGAAGCTGCAGCAACCCTGAGCCTCTCTGGGCAGTGGGGCTTGGTGGTAAGAGTGCTGATCAGCCTGCTTCTGGTCCTGACCTCTGCCCCCTTTCAGCTGCGGGGCCTTGAACAAGTTCCTTAGCCTCCGTGCCTCGGTTTTCCCATCTATAAAATGGACATCATAATGGCACCAGCTTTGCAAGGTGGTTATAAGCATTTGATGAAGGAATAATTGTAAAGTTCTTAGACTAATGCCGGGCCCAGAGGAAGCTCTAACCTAAGTATTTGTTAAATTATATTTGGTCATTCACTCATTATTTGTTTATTATGGCCCCATTCTTTCATTATTATTACTTTTTCTCTTATTATTCGCTCAGTTATGAGTCTTCATTTATCCCACGGGCACTGAGTGCCTGCTGAAGCCCAGGCACTCAGTAATGACTTCAGTAATAGAGACACAGGATGAGCAGGTGGATACAGCTCCCTGTATCCACCTGCTTCACCTTGGGGAGCTTCACCAAGGGCCACATGACCCACATGCTGTGCAGGAAGCATCACTGCGCGTTTTCACGCTTGAGAACACTAGGCCTTGTCAAGGTTAAGAGTCTGGCCTAGATTTCATAGCTGGCAGGTGGCAGAGAAGGGTCAGATCCTCGGGACAGTCCATCTCATTAGCCCCCCAGACTCTTGGAACTCCCCATGAGCTGGGTGTTGGCAGGAGGCGTCTGAATGAATCTGACATGTTCCTATCAATGCAGGTGGTGACAGATGGTGCTCAGCCTGGCTCCTGCCCTGCCCCCCCTCCTCACCTGCAGGGCTGCCTGGGGTACATGGAAACCCTGTGAAGGAGAGAGGTTACAGGGAGGCTAGACTGGCCCGGCTTCTGGTTCCAGAAATGCAGCTGGGAAAGCCATCCGTGAGCACACTCAGCAGCCCTGCTGAGCATTAATGGTGGAAACACTTGAGGTGTCAGGAAGATTAGCCACCCTCCCTTCGGTATTCAATACTAACTGCTTTGCAGAATCTTCCCTTGGGTGCAGAGCAGGGGAGCCAACAACCCTCAGAACCCTTCAAATCCTCAATAAGTGGGCAGTCCTCATGGGGAATCCCTTGTCCCTGAATCCCGCCCTCACCAAACTGGCCGGAGTCCCCGGTTTCCCAAAGACTCTTGTCTTGGGTGGATGCAGATGCCGCTGGGATGCAAAGCTTCTCAAACTCCGAGTTGTGTGGGTGGGGAGTGTGCTCAGGCCCTGCCTGGGAGGCAGGTGTGAGGGTGGGGGCGGGGGTGGGGGTGGAGGGGAGAGCCTTCGGGCCCTGGGGCTCTGCAGTGGAAGGGTGAAAGGGTCAAGGTTGCAGACTACGGGGACAGGGAGTCTGGTTCCCCAGCCTGCTGGCTCTGGGCTGTTCTTAGCTGTTCTTAGCTGGGGGGCTTAGTCTTGGCTGAGTCTCAGGGGCCTGGGGAACACCAGCCCCCCCATCGCATGGAACATCAGGGCTTTGAGTATTATCCTACTCCTCTTCATACCAACCCCGGGGAGGCAGACAGTCTTATGGCCCCATTTTGCGGACAGGAAAAACGAAGCTCAGAAAGGTAAATAACCGCCCCAAGGTGACAACTAGCAAGCAGCAGGGGCAGGCGCAGTCGCATGCTGCTCCCCCCACCCCTACTGTGTGCTGGGCCCTGCAGGGGCTCAGAACAGGGCACAGGGCGTGCTCCCTGCCTCCCACAAACTCTGCTCCTGTGTTAAGCTTGGGACAAGCGTGACGTCTGCAGGGTCGCGGGTAAGGTAATATTTAAGAGAGAAATGGGGTAGGAAGGACAGCAGCTAAAGATGCTCGGAAAAAGGGCAGCCCTTGAGCCGGCCTTGAAGGACGGCAGATTGAGGAGGACAGAACTGGAAGAACGCGTTGTGTTGAGGGGGGTGGTTTAGAGAGGAAAGGATGCCCACCTGGGAGCAGAGGGAGACAGACGGACGTAAAGTCAGAGGGGCGCAGCGCGGGCCTGGTTCTGCCCATGAGGCCAGCCTGGGTGCTGGGCAGACAGAGCGCCGGCTGGGGGACGGGGAGGGCATGGGAGACAGCCCTCCGGAGGGTTCAATAGTGTCCCCCCCAGAATTTGTGTCTACTCAGACTGTGACTGTGAGGAACTAAACTGTGTCCCCTCAAAATTCATGTGTTGAGGCCTTAGCCCCCACCGTGCCTGTATTGGGAGATGGGGCCTTTACGGAGATAATTCAGGTTAAATGACGTCAAGGGTGGGCCCCGATCTCTGAGGATGAGCGTCCTTCGAAGCCAAGGAAGGACACCAGGGCTCTTGCTCCACGCACAGCGGAAAAGCCACGTGGGGACACGGGCTAGAGGACAGCCATCTACAAGCCAGAGGAAGGCATCTCGCCAGAAACCAACCCCGATGGTGCTGATCTTGGACTTCTGTTCTCTAGAACCTCAAGAAAAAGGGATGTCCTTTGTCTAAACCGCCCAGCGTGCAGGTAGGTCCCTGTCACGGCCCCCGGGCTGACGGATTCAGCCACCTCGTTTGGAAATAGGATCTTTACGGATGTAATGAAGTTCCCGATGAGGCCAACCCAGATTCGAGGGAGCCATAATCCAATATGACTGATGTCCTTATAAGAAGAAGGGAGGACGCACGGACAAACAGAGGAGAACGCCACATCCAACAGAGATTGGAGCGACGCCAAGGCTTACGGGCAACCCCCAGGAGCTGGGAGAGAGGCCTGGGACAGACTCTCCCCTCCAGCCTCCGAAAGGACCAACTCTGCTGACACCTTGATTTCCAGAAGCGTGAGGGGAGAGATTGGTGTTGTGTTAAGCCCCCGTCTGTGGTGCTCCGTGAGCAGCCCCAGGAGCTTGGCCCCTTGTCCCTCTTGCATCCCCCAGCAGGAAGCTGTGGTGGGGAGGCCAGCGCTGTTGGCCAGAGAGGGACCCATGTGTCCTGTGGACACGCTGCTCATGATAGACATGAGCCTATCAGGGCAGACCAGACTTGCAGCCCTGAGCATAGGGCACTTGTGCGGTAGGGTGGGAGCAGGAGGGAACCCTCTGGGTGCTGCCAGAGAATCGGGCTGGTTCTCTCTGGCCCTGGACAGAGCCCATGCCCTCTGGACATCATGGGCCTCAGCACGGGTACCAGATCTGGGGGCCGTTGGAGTCAAGGTGGTTGATTCTGGAGGAGGGCTCAGGGCTGGAGCCACCACCATACAGGTAGAACATAGGATTCTGTCCACCTCACGTCCTGGGGCAAGGATGTCTGGTTTGAGATTCTGTTTTGGCCAGAATCCCTCCTGCCCCCGGGTACATCTTTCTGTAAATTTGGTACTTACTTTCTTTTTTTTTTTTAAAGATTTTATTTATTTATTTTGACAGAGAGAGTCACAGCGAGAGAGGGAACATAAGCAGGGGGAGTGGGAGAGGGAGAAGCAGGCTTCCTGCCGAGCAGGGAGCCTGATGTGGGGCTCGATCCCAGGACCCGGGGATCATGACCTGAGCCGGAGGCAGACGCTTAACGACTGAGCCACCCAGGCGCCCCTGTACTTACTTTCATTAATCCCTGAACAAATATAAGAACTTAATCAGCATGGATTCCTACATGATTTAAATGACTCCAAATTCTTGCCATTTTGATTGATGTGCATTTACCCACTTTGGAAATAAGCGAGACTAGCAGATGCGCATCACTGGCACATTAATAAATGCAGAGTCTATATTATTTTACCTAGGTATTCCCGCATGCGTGTTTTGATGTTTGATCCCTGTGCCTCCTTCCACCATGCTAAAATACCAGAATTTGCTCAGCTGTGGCCCACGTTTGGGTTAACGCTTTTTTGCAAAGGCCTTTCTGAGGTCATGGCCTAGAACATTAATTCTGGAAGAACATGCACAATGACAGCAGGACATGCAGCTCTGCAGGCTGAGACTGGCCTGGAGCTGCCTTAACCAGTTCATGCCCAGAGAGAGGCTCCAGTGGGAAACTGGACTTCCCAAGCAGTGGCGTGTGACGGCTTCACAATCCCAAAGCACCCTGTGGATTAATTAGCACGCACTGTCCAGTTACCCCCACAGAGTCCGGCATTTCCGCTCGTCTTGATTTAGCCCACGCAGCCACTCACCTGGCATCTGGGCAGCTGTGGCTCACAGGGTACTGAGCAGCTGGCCTGGGGGCTCTGCCATCAAAGCACCAGAGGGTACCCCATCCCCCTTCAAGGCCACAAGCTAGATGGGGGACAGACTTTGGTAAAGTACCCAAATGTGACTATGGATGGGGTAGCTTCGAGTGGTCTCTGGGAGGGAGCCTAGGGTGAGGGGGGAACCCAGTGAAATTCAGGAAAGTTTTGGGGGGGACTTCTCTGCAAAGAAGACCCAGGGCTGGTGAATCCAATGGCATGAACCCCTTGGTATAAACATCCATCAGGATCTGCCCAGCCATTTAAATATACAGATTCCCGGGCTCCTCCCGGACCTGCATCTCTCGGGAATCTGCACTCAACGCTCACTTTCCAGGGTGAGGCCGATGCCCGTGAGTGTTGATGGCCATGCCTGAAAGATGGTGCCCCTCTGGGCAGGACCATGGCCCCATTCTCATTCCCATATGCCCTTTGACCTTGTGTCCTCCCATCCCCATCATTCCCCAGATCCCAGTCTCTATCCTCTGGGCGCCAAACCAACAGAGATACTTCTTCATTAGACAGCATGGTTTGAATGTTCCTTTCCTGTTGCTGTGTGACAGGTGACCATGAACTTAAACAACATGGCTTAAACAACACAAATGTGTCGCCTGACCGTTCTGCAGGTCGTAAGTCAGATACAGGTCTCACTGAGCTCAAATCAAGGTGGGTTCCGTTCTGGAGGCTCTGGGGAGGACCCCTGTCCTTGCTCTATTCTTGTGGCAGAATTCAGTCCCTTGTGGTTGTAGGACTGAGGTCCCTCTCTGCTTGCTGGCTGTAAGCTGAGGCTTGTTCTCATCTGCCAGAGGCCACCACATTCCCTGGCTCATGGCCCCTTCCTCCATCTTCAAAGCCAGCGATGTCGCTCTGAGCCTTCTTTCCCGTCATAGCTGGGAAAGGGTCTCCACCTGTGAGGGTCTCAGGGGAGGAGAAGCTTCCCTCTATCCTCAGGTTCCATAACGAGGGCTGGGCTGACAGAGGCATATTAACGGAAGAAAGGGCACACAAGTTTTATTTGATGTGAATATTTTCATTGCTCCGTGCATGAAGGACATCATAGCAAGAAAATGAAGGCCTGATGAATGAAACTTGGGGCACTTATGCATCCTTTTAACAGAAGACGATAAATAGATCACAGGGAAGAGATAAGACAGAGGAAAGCGCTTTGAGCTTCTAAGGGCAGAAGGTAAACATATGGGGGAAACTAATGGAAGATGGGGTGTTGGGTGAGGTTTGGTTTGTGTGGACTCATCTTGGCCATCCCCATCTTCAATGATAAAGGCTGTTCTTCCCTTCTGGGTGCAAGAGGGCAGGCTCCTTCCCAACACGCCTCCTTCCCCGAGGCAGCTTCCTGGGAGGCCCCTGTGTGTTTGATGCCCCACTGGGGACACCTGAAATCCTTAATACCATTTGAACAAGGGGCCCTGCATTTTGATTTGGCACCCGGGCCCCGAGAATTATGTAGCTGGTCCTGCTCCTTCCATATCAGAATTTTCGGCTTTCTTGGCTGTCTCTCCTTCTGCAGACACGTGACCCTGGAGTCCCTGTTTTATCTACACCCAGGTTCCCAGGACGTACCTAGTCTATTACAGGAACCGGTAAGGGTAAGTGTGGCCAAATGGCACACTTTCCAAGCAGCAGAGACGGGTCAGGTCTCCGACAGATTCAAAGCCAGTGCCCTCCCACCCCGAATAGGCCTGAGGGGAACCCCTTCTTCTGGTTCCAGGTCAGCGCCCCTTCCAGTGGCTGCCAGAGGGGGGGATGCGGGGGTGGGAGGGATGGCACAACCTGGTAGCCAGTCTGGGATGCTCCATTTCGTGGGCTGCTAGAGTGAGCATCTTGTTCTGAGCTCCACTCCTGGGGGAAAGTTTGACAGCTGGGTTCACATTTAATTATCCTAAAATTGATACTATGAGATTAATCTAGGATAGATTTTCACTCATGCAAGTGAACCATTACTTTGCTCATGTAGTGAGCTTGGCAGGAAAACATTTGGGGAACAAAGTGGGCTGGGGGCGTGAGGTGTGTGGGCAAGAGAGCAAGACGATCCAAACAGAGGGGACTGTCCCAGAAGGGCCAGCCATGTCTCCCTCCTTCAGCAGATGGGGAGAGGCCTGGTCTTTCCATCAGACGAAGCAGGTGAAGGTAAGAAACCTGTGCTTTGACATGTCTGCCAGGCCTTGTGTGACAGGCGCCAAAAATAAGGCACAAACAAGAATAAATTTTTGGTTTTGACGCTTTAATTTCATCCTTTTCTTCTGAAGCTCCAGACTGAGCAGCTGTTTACCAGGAAAGGAAATTCAAAGCAAGGTAATAAAAAAGGTCGGAAGATGAGAACAGTAACTGGTGTGTAACTGTTTCCACCGCGTTTCCAGTTTCTGGAGACTCGGTGCTCGGTGCTCAGTGCTCGGAGCTCGGTGCTCGGAACATCTGCCCTGTGTGCATATGCCGGACACGCCTCCTTCTGGACAACATGGGTCCCCTTGCCTTGGCTTCCTGCTCCCTTGCTAGCTTCTACCTCACCCCCTGGTCAGAGGGGAGTCCTCCTCCCCAGGGACATGCTTTTCAAATACAGATCAATCAATCCAGAGCCCCCCCCCCAAAGCTCCTTCTCTCTCTCTAAGATTTTATTTATTTATTTGAGAAAGAAAGAGAGAGAGAGAGCGCACAAGCAGGGGGAGGGGCAGAGGGAGAAACAGGCTCCCCACTGAGCAGGGAGCCTGACACAGGGCTTGAGCCCGGGACTCTGGGATCATGACCTGAGCCGAAGGCAGATGCTTAACCAACGGAGCCACCCAGGTGCCCCCCAAAGCTCCTTCTCTATCAGGCTCACACTCCAGACCGCTATGCACCTGTCCTAATCACTCCAGGGCCAGGTATCAGACAACTCCACACCGCTCTTATGCCCTCGAGCCTGCTGAGATTATTCCAAGTGGCCAATCCCAAACCTGCTTACCCTGCCTCGCCCATTCCTTTCCCTGGTAACCACAACAAAGGTACTTGGCTCAGTTCTCTCCTGTCCCTGTGCCTCTTGCTGGAGCCTGGTGCTCCCCTTGTGGCTCCCCTGGCCTGGCGTGTCCCTCCTTTCCTGAGAACTGTGAGTAATGAACTCTCTTTTCAGTGGTGGTCATCTGAACTGTTTCCTTACCATAACTCAAAGTTTCTATGAATACACTATATTTTAAAACAGTAACACACACTCAGGCTCCTCGCCCATTGCGTGGACAGGCAGGAGAAGTAAACAAATGTGTCTTTTCCACGGTCCATCCGTGCATGTATTCATCCAAAATGTATCGAGCAATATGGTGCTTGTAAAGCATCTCCCAGAGTGAAGCTTGTCCTTTTACTTCGTTCCACTGTCCTTAAATTTCCACGTAGTCAAATATATTTCTCTTGATTCTGCATCATTTGTGCTTTGGGGATCAGAAGTCCTTCTTTATCTTGGCATCACGAAGATGTTCCGTATTTTCTCCAGAAAGGCTTAAAGTTTTGCTTTTTTTCACATTTAGGTCTTTAATTCATCTGGATCTGATTTTCATGGGTCGTATAAGGTAAGTCCTCATTTTATGTTTGCCCACACCCCTTTTAGTAGGTACGGCTCCCTCTTCCCCCTGCTGATTCCTACTACCATTTGCCCAGTTTCCACAAACTGATCATCAGCTTCTGGCTTCTATTCCATCCTGTTGGGCTGTTTTTCTTAGATCCAGACTGCACTGCTTTATTACCACGGATCCGTTTATAGCAAAGTATGTACATCTGGAAGGGCAAGTGTCTCATCTATCTTTTTCAAAATAGTGTTGGCAATTCTTGGACCTTCATCTGCACACATAGAGCACAGGGGGAGGATGGCACTCCAGGGATGGTGAAACACCAAGATCAATGGACCTGGGTCTTGGGACAACCTCATGGCTCATCTGTGGTGGCCTTGGCACACCTTCAGAAGCCTACGTGAGGAAGAAACATCATTTGGTTGAAGTCACTATCAATTTGCATTGATACCAATTAAAGGCAACCAAATATTTAGGCAGAGTAATTTTTTTTTCTTATATGTTAACTTAGCTCAAGATCCTGGTAAGATATGGAATCAAAATGACAGAACAGGAATCCTCATCTTGTTCTTGGCTTTAAGGAAAATAACTTTAATGGTTTATCATTAAGTATGATGCTTTTTGGTAGGTGTTTCTTATCAGTTTCAGAACATTTCTGTCTATTCTCAGTTCTTTAAAAAATCATGAGTGGATATTGCATTTTATCAAATGCCTTCTCTGCATCAAGTAAGATGATTATATATATGGACTTTCTCCTTTAATCTTTTAATATGGTGAATTGCTTTAGCAGATATTTCAGTGTTGAACTGTCTTATATTCCTGAGTTAAAGACTGTGCGCTCACGATAAAGTATTTATATATAGACTACTGGATTTGGTTTGCTAATTTTGATATAGGATTTGTGCATCTGTGTTCCCATTTTCCTTGTAGGTACAGTTTCTTCCTGTTTTTGGCATCAAAATTCTGCTACCCTTATAAAAGGAGCTGGGGAGCCCCTCCTCTTGCCCCCGTCCTGTATTTCCCCAAAGGAAATTTCTATGGAACAATTTGCATCGAATAGGGGTTATGTGTTCCTTGAAGGCTTGGTAAAACTTGCTTGTAATACTGTCTGGTCTGATGCTTTTTTTGCAAGTAGATTTATGACTGCTGACTTAATGTCCTAAATGCTTCCAGGTTTTCTCTTACTTTTTGAGATCATTTTGATCATTTTTATTTTTTCTATGCATCTACTTCATCTTCTACAACTATTAAATCTTTTTGACATAAAGTTGTTTATAGTGCTTATTTTGCTAAAGAATTCTACTGTGTGTTTATGTCTTCCTTTGCATTCCTGATGAAATTCATTCGTGATTTCCTTTTTTTTTTTTTTTTTTTGCGACCTTTATTTCCAAAAGTTTATTCACTTTGTCTTCTTGGAGAATTAACTGTGCATTTGTTAATTCTTTCTTTTGTATATTTCCTGTTTCACTAACTTCTGTACTTATCTTTAGTATTTCCTTCCTCCCAGTAAACATTTTTTTCTGGTGTTTTTTCCAATTTCTTGTGTTGAATACTTCCTTCACTAATTTTCACTCTTACTTCCCAGTGACTATTTATTCTTTTACTGCTTTTTTCCATGTTTGGAAATCTTATTCTTTCACTGTCTTAGTTGTAAATACTTGAGACTTTTTATTACGCTTTATCCTCTGAATTATTTAGAAGTACACCTTTTAGCTTGCAAACATTTGGAATTTCTCATTTTATTATTTAATGTTAGGAGGCGATCTGTGTGATATCAGTTGAAACTTTCTTTGCAACCTAATATTGAATTCAGTTTTGTTAAATGTCAGATTTGAGTTTGAAAAGAATATTTAGAGCCTATATACATCTAGATCAAGCTTGTTAATTATGAGTTTCAAATTAAGCTATGATTTTTCTGACAGAGACATGCTAAAAATTTCCCCTGTGATTGTGAGTTTTTGGTTTCTTTTGCAGTTTTACTTCCTGTATTTGAGACCAAAAGGAGGCACAGAGGTTCGGCACTAACACATTTTCTTAAAGAATTTTTTTTTTATTAGTGAGTAAACATTTTTGTCCTAATGATTCCTTTGTTAGTAATATTGCTATTACTTTCTTTTGTATATATTTTATGTATGTATATATTTTATGTATACATACCAACTTTTTTTTATACATATTTTTTCAACCTTTATTTTCAAACTTTCTGTGTGTTTGGGTTGAGTTGTATCTAAAAATCTTTTGTATAGATTTTTTTTCCATCTAATCAGTTGGTCTCTGTAATTAATAGGCAAGTTTAATACATTTACTATTATCATAGTTATTAACGTATTTGGACTTAACTGATATATTTGGACTTTAGCTTATTATCTTACTTAGGTTTTTTCTCCAATTTTCCCTCCAATCTTACATATTATTGTTGGCCAGCATTTTAGTTTCATTTTGTTTTTAACCCCCTTGATTCAGCACAATTGTAATTACTGATATTACTATTAATTATAGTCAATGTTTATTAGGTTGGCTATCATTTAAATCCTTCTGGATTTAATTACCACTATAACTGAAGTTCTTTCAGTGAGGATCCATGAATATTAGACTCTCTTTTTTTTTTTTAATTTGAAGATCTGGGCGCCTGGGTGGCTCAGTCGGTAGAGTGTCTGCTTTTGCCTCAGGTCATGATCCCAGCGTCCTGGAATCAAGCCCAACATTGGGCTCTCTGCTCAGCGGGGAGCCTGCTTCTCCCTCTCCCTCTGCCCCTCCTCCCTGCTCATGCTCTCTCTCTCTCTCAAATAAATAAATAAAAATAATAATTTGAAGATCTAATTGGCTTTATCACGTGATTCATGAGTCAGGCAGCATTCCATCTAGCAAGTAGAGGTGAGCTCTCAGTAGACTTTCTTTTGTTTCTATCAGAAAATCTCTCTATGACAGCCCTCACTTCTGGAGGATAGTTTAGTTGGACATATAATTTGGGATAACATAGCCCCTCAGTACTTTGCCAAAAGGATAGCACTGTCTTCTGGCCTCCGTTGGTGATGCTGAGCATTCCATCAATCCAGTTGTCATTTCTTTCCAGGTAGATAGTCTTATCTCTTTGGTTACTTTTAAGATCTCTGTGTCTTCAACGCTTTCTAATTTCTCCACAATGAGTCTAGCTGTGTATTTATTTTTACTTATCCTAGTACTCTAAAGACTCATTCCTTCAATTATGGAAAAATCCCATCACTTGTTCATTTTTAATTTGCCCCACCCCGGTTTTTATTTTCTTCTAGACCATGAGATGGACGTTCCACCTATTCATTCTATTGTCCATGGTTCTTAATTGTGGTTTCTTATTTTTCATCTCTTCATATCTCTGTGCTGCATTTGGGATGATTTCCTTCTAATTATCTTCTATTTCTCGAATTCTCTCTTTCATGTTGTTACCTCTATTTATCTCATAAATTTAGTTTATAATTTCAATGAAGATATTTTTACGTCTAGGTCTACTTGATTATTTTTTATGTCCACTTATTCTTTTCAAAATGTCCAATTCTGCCCAATTCCTTCTTTTACTTCCCATATAATTTTAAATATACTTTAATATTTCAGATGTCCAGACTGTGAAAATTAATAAAAGGAAGCCTCATTTAGAATGGAGCCCAGAGGCCACAGGGAAAGCTCTCACTTTCTACCCCTCTTATCTATTGCAGGCCCAAGAGGAAAAGATCAGGGGCACAAATCCTTACTACCTTAGCTACCACTTTGCTATCCCAGCAAAAGGGAAGAAGTTTTTCTCCTCCCCTAGCAATAGCCCAGCCAATGAGAGATGGTCACAGCCCAGCCAATGAGAGACTGTCATAGCTTAACTAATGAGGGATGGTCACAGCCAATGAGTCACAGCCTAGCCAATGAGAGACTCACAGCCTAGCCAATGAGAAAAAGGTCACAGCCCAGCCAGTGAGAGAGTGTCATAGCTCAGCCAATGAGAGACCATCACAGCTCAGCCAATGAGAGGCAGTCACAGCCCAGCCAATGAGAAACCCCCATGTTACAATTCCCAGTGGACTTTCTGTTTACAACATCCTTCCCAGCATCCCCCTTCCTCTATAAAAGGGCCTCTTCTCCTTGCTCTGTGGACCTGGGTGTGGTTCTGCTATGTCCTACATGTCCCCGGATGCAATTCTTTGCTATTTCAGAATAAACCCATCTCTGCTGATAAAATGGCAGTTTTATTTTTTAAGGTTTATAAGATTTTCTATGAATTCCAGTTATTGGGGAGCTAATTCTTGTTTTGTTACTTCTACTGTCTCCTTTTTGTAGTGGTTTATGTATGCGTTCCATAATTTTTCCTTTGTGGGTTCATAGGAGAGTGTTTGCCCCAGCCCTGCGGGAGTCTGGTATGCTTCAGGTGGCAAAATTGTCCCTGTGGAGCGGTTTTGTATCTGCTTCTGCCAGGGCTCAGGTGTTTAAATGGTCTGGGAACAGTTTTTATGTTGCTCTTATGACTTGGGCTTTCTCCACCTCTCAGTGTAACATCATGAACCTTGCTCCCGTTTTTGGGACGGACCCAGGGTTTTGATTTCTGACAGGCAAGTTATTTTCTATCCAAATCCCTAAATCCCTGATCCAGTAGGTAGAGTTTTGCTAGCCCCCTTTGTGCCATCTTCAGGGCAGCAATGAGCAGCTCTTGAAGACTCCAGGATGTAATCTGGGGCTCCATTCCAGCTACTTCACTTTGAGTGAGCTCCAGATGTCACCTCGGGTCCCCATGTTAGAACCTCAGCCAGAGGTTCTCAGCCATCACCAGATCTGAGGAGTGTCAGTGGATTTGAGGAGGCCCAGTTTGAGGTCAGAGAAGGGCCTACTTGCATACACAACTCAGGTAGGGTGATTTGGTCTCTCCCCGAGAGACCCCTCCAAAGAGCAGACACCCTGTGTCTAACTGCTATCTCTTCAACTGTAGCACCACCTCATGGGAGTTAGAACTGTGGCTACCTTAGGTCAGCACCACGTCTGGCCAGGTGAGCCACCTCCCTTGGGCAGAGATCCAGCCCACAGACCATCCTGGCCCCCAGGGAGCACACTGTGACCCACGGCTCTAGAATTCCAGCTAGAAAGAGGACACCAGAGGGAGGACTTCAGAGAGAGCCAGAAAAGCACTAGGGAGAAGGCATCAATCTCTCATAAAGTGGAAAGCTGCCGGCTTCCAATCTCCAATCAAGCAGAGGAGACAGAAGAGGTGGCTTCGCCAAGCTGCCACATCTCCAGAATCACTGCTGAGTAATTGCTTGGTACTCCAAGTCCGGGATGGGGGCTCTCGAAGCAGTATTTCATGGGAGAGACATTGAGCCCTCAACAGGACAAGAAATGTGGTTGTTAAACAGGCAGCTCATGATATAGCATTCATCTGGTGGCAAATCCGTGAGGTTCATTAAGCTGACCAGCCCAGCCTCCGAAGAGGGATACAAAATTAGCCAGAGGAGGGAAGAGGTAAGAAGACACTGGAGGGAGGTGGGGTAGAAGAAGCTTGTCTTCCAAGTGGTGATTCTGGAACATGGGAGGGAAGGAATGGGAAGTTTGTCTTCTTCCCTGCTCCTTACAAAGAATGTTTTAGCCCCGCGGCACAGATGCCTAAATGGAATTGCCCAGTCAGCGCATCTGACCAGCACCCCCCAAAGATCACCGACTTCCATTGTTAAATTCCCACCGGTGCCACCGCTCCCCCCAACAAACCCAGAAAGCTGCTCTGCAAAAATCTGCACAATCAACCTGACCTGTAGGTAATCAGAAAATCGAGAACAAACTTGCTTCATCCGGAAAACGCTGGGCACCTACCTGCCCTGGGAAATCTATATGTAAATTCAGGCAGATCTGCAGTCTTCCTGGTACATCTGGTTTGGTCTCCAACCAGGTCCCAAGCTCAGGTAAGACAAAGGGGGCAGCAGACTGTGGTTCAGAGCAGGAACTGTCAGGGTGAGGGGTTTCTGTTTGGGTGGGACGGGGGGGAGGGAGGTCAAGGTTTCTTCCCAAAGCAATGTCAAATGGTCTCTGCTTTGTCCCGGGGAGCCCCAACTTACAGCTCACTTTTTGATTCTTAAAATTATAATTGACACTTGAAAAAAAAAGTGAAAGAACCCTGGTGGAAGAAAATCAAATGGTTTCAGATACTGCAAAGCAAATCTTCCCACAGCCCGGGCATTCCTGGGTGGTGCACTGTGGCCTCTTGTCACCATTTAAGTCACTCGGTTGCTGGCCACACCCAGCGCCTCTGTGCCTGGAAGCATGCCTTCACAGTTGGCATCACTCAGCGAGGCCGTGTTGTGTTATGGTACAAACTACCCCCGAGTCTCAGTGGCTCGCTGTGAGACAGGTGTGTTTTTAGCTCATGCTGAGTGCCCCTCACGGCCCTGCCCCAAGAGATGACAGAGGCGGAGTCTAGAGTCAGGGAACACCAGGAGCTGGAAGGGGCAAGGAAGGGGGCTTCCCTAGAGCCTTTGGGGGGTGGGGGAGGGGCACAGCCCTGTGACACCCTGATTGCTGACTTCGGGCCTCCAGAACTGTGAGAAAATAAATTCTGCTGTTTTAAGTTTGTGCTACTTTGTTACAGCAACCACAGGAAACTAATACAGATTGATCTTTGCTCTAGGACTCAGGCTGATGGAGCAGCCTCTACCCAGACCACTGGGGGTTTTCATCAAAGGACAAGAAAACAAGGCACAAAGTAGGAGCTGGTTCTCGAAGCTTCCACACAAAGGTGACCCAGGCATTCTGCTCACATTTCATTGGCTGGAGCAGGTCACCTGGGTGCCTATGGCTTCAGAAGGCAGGGAAATGTAATCCCCTACCTCAGAATTTGGCAAACTTCTGTATGGGGCCATGTGGTAAATATTTTGTACTATGGGCTGCATGGTCTCTGTTATAGCCGCTCAACTCTGCCGTTTCAGTGAGAAAGCAGGCATGGACACATGTAAATGAATGTGTACTCCAATAAAACTTTATTTATAAAACCAGACAGTGGGCCATATTTTGCTGAAGGAAGGGACAGTGGGTGTTACTGGGTGATGGGACAGCCTAGCATAAATTCCTTCGTGCTTTTTACTTCCTCTTCTGGTTTTCTATCGCTGCATAGCAAATCACCCCAAAACTTAGTGGCTCAGAACAACAACCATACTTAGTGTTGTCTTTCACAGTCCTGGGGGTTGACTGGGCTCAGCTAAGGGGCTCTTCCTGGAATCTTTCGTATGGTTGCTGTCAGGCAGGGGCTGGAGCCGCAAGCAGCAGAAAGCTGTTCGCATGTCATGTTCACATGTCATGCCATGTCATGCCATGTCATGTTCGCATGTCTAGACTAGCTGCTGGCAGCTGGGGCTCCCGGGCATCCTTATCTTTTTGTGTCCCTCCACATGGTTTCTTTCTTTTTTTTTTTAAAGATTTTTTATTTATTTATCTGAGAGAGAGAATGGGAGACAGAGAGCATGAGAGGGGGGAGGGTCAGAGGGAGAAGCAGACTCCCTGCCGAGCAGGGAGCCCGATGTGGGACTCGATCCCGGGACTCCAGGATCATGACCCGAGCCGAAGGCAGTCGCTTAACCGACTGAGCCACCCAGGCGCCCCTCTTTTTTTTTTTTTTTTTAAGATTTTGTTTATTTGACAGAGAGCACAAGCGGGGGAGCGGCAGGCAGAGGGAGAAGCAGGCTCCCCACTGAGCAAGGAGATGCGGGGCTTGATCCAGGACCCTGGGATCATGACCTGAGCTGAAGGCAGATGCTTAACTGCCTGAGCCACCCAGGTGCCCCACTCCACATGGTTCCCACAGCACGGCACCTCTTTCTTACTTGGCAGCTCAGGGCTCCATAGGCCAATGGAGTGAGAGTGTGAGAAAGCACCATATGTGGCTATTTCAATGAAATTCAATTAAAATTAAATAAAATTTAAAATTCAGTTGCTGGGGCACCTGGGTGGCTCAGTCGGTTAAGCGTCTGCCTTCAGCTCAGGTCATGATCCCGGGGTCCTGGGATCGAGTCCCGCATCAGGCTCCCTGCTCATCAGGGAGCCTGCTTCTCCCTCTTCCTCTGCTGATCCCCCTGCTTGTGCTTTCTCTCTCTCGCTTTCAAACGAATAAATAAAATCTTTAAAATAAATAAAGTTCAGTTGCTGAGTCACATGAGCCACATTTCAAGTTTTCATGGTGGCTACCATGACTGACAGAGTGCGCCAAGCCAAGTGGGAGCCATGTAGCCTGGCATGATTTAGTCTCAGAAGTCACACAGCATCATTTTGGACTCATTCTGCCCACAGGCCTGCCCAAGTTCAAGGGGAGGGGAAATAGATCTCGTCTCCTGATGCGGGGTGGCAAGATTCTGGAAGAGCCCATGGGACTGAAAATATTGCTAGGGCCATTTTTAAAGAAAATAGGCCCATGAGGCTGGACGTTGTTGGGGCCTAGAGATCACCTCTCAGTAGCTGAGAGCAGAGGCCAGACCCCTCTCTGGGTAAGGTGAATGTTTCTCTACACAGTACCTAATTCTGGGCTGTGAGGATACAATGAGTTAATCCCATAGTGTTTATCATGGTGCCTGACACATGGTGAACGCTCAGTAAATGCAGCCACCATCGCGTCCCAATTTTATATATAGAAAGAATTCTATGTAGGAACTGCTGTAGACGGAATGCTTATGTCTCTCCAAAACTCATCTGTTGAAGGCCAACCCCAATGTGATGGTGTTTGAAGATAGGGCCTTTGAGAACTGGGTAGGTCATGAGGGTGGAACCCCTGTGAATGGGATTCATGCCCTTAGAGAAGAGACCCCAGAGAGGTCCCTTGAACCTTCCACTGTGTGGGCCGCCCCACACCCTCATCCCATTGCAGGCCTCTGGCCGGGAGCAGTCTGAGCTGGGGAAAGGGAAAGAGAGCCAAGTTCAGTTGGGGGTTGTGACTAATACCATGGGCTGTGTCGGTGACCTAAAGTGGCCATGGAGCTATCACCCGAGAGAGGTTGCCAAACAAGCACAAACAAGATCACGCTGCATTGGCAAGAGTCAATGAGGACATTACGTCTAGGAGCAGGACTGGGGATATTCTCCAAAACATTAACGGTGGTTATTCAGGTGGGGGTAGGTATGATAATTGGCTTTGCTTTATTCTGTGTGTTTTTCTCTATTTTGCAATTTTTCTCCCGGGGATCTGAATTACTTACATAATTAGAAAAATACTTTTTCTTTTTTTAATTGTGTAAAAAGTATGCTTGCAGAATAGGGAGGTTTTCTCTGTGGCCAAATCCAGGAGTGTTGTGACCAAACAGGCTAAGCTTCTTTAGCATCCTGCCTGCTTGGAGGAGCCTCCACGGACCCATCAGGCAGCCTCCAGTTTGGGGCTCCTGCATTTTCTCCCTTTGAGCTACATTTGCTCTGACCATGGCGTCCCTCACAGGGACGGGAATCCAGTGGGAGTTATTGAAGTCAAGCCCAAGATGGTGGGAGAATTGGAGAAAAAGAAAACTTCATTGTCTCTGAGATTTCTGGAGGACTCTGGGTTAATCCAGTGCCAGGAACTATGTGTGGGATCTACAAAGCCCACTCCTCCGCCACGGCCGGGGCAATTCCTGGAACACTCCTTAATTAATATCTGTCCTTCCCTGCAGTGGTTTCCGGGTCCCTCATCAGCCAATTGAAATGTTCTCCTGGAAACAAAGACTCGTTCGGGGGTGCTGGGTTTCCAGTAATTTCTTCCCAAGATCTATTTGTCTGGAGAAGAGTTCACGGAATGGTACATCCATAAATTCCATTTCGTGATCACAAAAACACTGCGGGGGGATGTGGTTGCTACGGTGACAGGGATGGGGCCGCACTATTAATTTTAGGGAAGGATGGTGGACGTCGCTGACCCTTGGCAGGAAGTCTCAGGTTGAAATGACCATGGTCTCTTGCATTCCCCTCCCCATTTCAGGGTGAGGGGGAGATGGGCGTGTGCAGACAGTGCAGAAAATTGCCCAGGACCTCTGGGTTCCCTGCTCCCAGGTCTCTCCAGACGTGTTTGCATGATGCATCCCGCTTCCAGCTCTGTTGGGAGGCTGCGCCCATGTGTAGGCTGTGCATTTAAACAAATAAACATCCACCAACTCCGAACAAACTGGGGGGAACCAGCTCCCTAAGGCTGGGAGGAGGAAGGGGTGGGAGGCCTCAGAGGGATTTTCTGGCAACTGCGGAGGCTTCACAGTTATGCAAAACTGATGGTGAATTTCCTTTGATCTGAGGAAGACGCAAAGCAGAAAGGAAAAGCAAAGTCTCAAAGGAAAGGCCGGACAAGCTCGTCTCTGTGGATCCTGAGGCAAGACTGTAGTCACAGAACCCAAAAGGGCCTTCACCTCCCACTTGGCAGTCTCCAGCACCCCCATCTCAGGACCTGGGGCTGGAGGTTCAGTCTTCCAACCTGACTGGGGCGCACAGCCCATGCCCTCCATCCCCAGAGCCCACAGAACTCAAATCACATTCAGTCCTGTTCAGGAAAGGCCCGAAAGCCAGGCGCAGGGTGTCGTCAGCAGAATAATGGCCCCCAAAGATGTCCACATCTGTTTCTTCTTGTTTTTTTTTTTTTTTTAAAGATTTTTATTTATTTGACAGAGAGAGCACAAGCAGAGGGAGAGGGAGAAGCAGGCTCCCCACTGAGCAGAGAGCCGGATGCGGGGCTCGATCCCAGGACCCTGGGATCATGACCTGAGCTGAAGGCATACGCTTAACGACTGAGACACCCAGGCGTCCCTCCACATCCATTTCTAACAGCTTCTCCCTCCTGCTCCCCATGAAGCGAATGGCCCAGAGCACCTCCCGACAGCACCCCATGGTAGGGGGGCACACACAGGGCAAGGAGGCGACTCCTATTCCCCAGGGATGGCTGGTCTGGGAGCCGGTCAGACAGAGGAGCAACAAAGGACAGCCAGAGCCCTGTGGGGGCTGCCTCTATGTGTGGCCAGGGGGTAGTGGGGGGGCTTCCTAGTCAGGGGGCGACCTGAGAAAACTGGGGAGCTTTGATATCTTGGTACTTTGGGGAAGCTGCCAGACAAGGGGTGAGGCTGGACCTAGGGTAGGAGCTGGGGGTGGGAGAGGAGGCAAGAGACAGGAAATAAACACTGGAGCTTGGTGCCTCACCCAGAGCTTGGACTCAATCCCGGGGCAAAGGGAACCACTGAAGGGTTTGCCAGGCCCAGCTCTAACGTTTGGGGGACCCCAGGACCAGAGTGTAGAGGGAGGTGCACGTACCACATGTCAGCTCTGAGCATTTACAAATTCTAAGTCAAGCTAACAAACCTTTCAATAAAATATGCTCTAGTCTTTCTATTTTCCTACCTTGACGATAGGCCTTTAGAACACCTCAAAGGCCAGATTCAAGTTCGGAATTTTCAGACTGCTGTGCTGGAACATGGTGGTACCAGGAGAGGTAGCCGGGCCTTCCCCCTTTTCCTTCCCACCCCCAGCCCCACATCCCAGCTTGGGCCATGCCGCTTACAGAAAGGGCTGTGTACACCCTGGACCTGGTGCTGCCCACCTGCACAGGGACAGACCTGGGGGTGGGCAGAGCTTCTGGAGCCCCAAGTTCCAGAGCTTGGTCTACATGGGGGGCAGCGGCATGTCCTCTTGGCCTCATGGACTCTGTGTAATCAAGAATTGTCCGGCCTTTGTCCTTGGTTCTTGGGAGGTCACCTATAAAACCTTGGAATTTTCCGAGGGATAGAAGTATCTCTGTGACTCGTGGCTGGTCCCTCCAACCGTCCGGGATCGTCTGTGCCAACAGGATGCCTCAGGATGGAGGCTGGGCATGTCACCAAGACCGACCAGAAGATTAGAGCCCAGCTTCTGGGAAGGGGAGGGGCTGGAGACGGAGCTCGCCCTCCGTAATGGAATTGCAATAAAAATTTTGGACCCTGAGGCACAAGTGAACTTCCCTGGCCGGCAGTGCTCTGCATCACGTCTGTCGCGTCCCTGTGCGGGGAGGGTAACAGAAGCTTCACATTTGGGACATCACAGACTTCGCCCTAAGTGTCTCTCCCTGTGGCTGGTTCCGATCTGCATCCTTTTGCTATAATTAGACAATAAACAGAAGTCCAGGGCTTTCCTGAGTTCTATAAGTCATTCTAGTGAATTATTAAACATTAGGGGGTATTGGAGCCCCTGAGTTGGCAGCCAGCTAATTAGAAGTGAAGGTGGCAGGGGGGGGCCGGGGGGGCTCCGTCAGTTGAGTGTCCGACTCTTGGTTTCGGCTCAGGTCGTGATCTCAGGGTCATGAGATCGAGCCCCGCGTCTGGCTCCATGCTCAGTGCTCAGCGCAGAGTCTGCTAGAGTCTCTCCCTCTCCCTCTGCCCCTGCCCCCAGCACTTTCTCAGGCACTCTCTTAAATAAATCTTGAAAAAAAAGAAGGGGCACCTGGGTGGCTCAGTCACTTAAGCGCCTGCCTTCAGCTCAGGTCATGATCTCGGGGTCCTGGGATAGAGCCCCACATCGTGCTCCCTGCTCAGCGGGGAGTCTGTTTCTCCCTCTCCGTCTGCCCCTCCCCCCCAAAATAAATAAATAAAATCTTAAAGGAAGAAGTGAGGGTGGCCTGGTGACCCCCAAAGCTGCCGCTGGTGTCTGAAGGGAGGGAGTCTTTAGGAGGACGGGTCCCTAACCTGTAAAATTTGGCACAACTCAAATTTGACTCCGTGCCCTAGAGGAGGGTTTCCCCAGAAGAGGATCAGAGTGGGGCCTTCTAAAATTGGGGCCCAGGGAAGGGGCCCCTCTTGCCTGGGTCTAAGTGTGGTCCCGAGTTGCAAGGGATAGCTTGTTTGGGGTAACACCAGGTGGGACAGTGCACAGATGGGACTGGGAGCGAGCAAGCTGGTCCCAGAGGCCAGGAGGGCTCTGGACAAGGGCAGTCAGGGTAGAAAGGAGGGACGCTCAGGGAAGCACCGAGGCTCTGCTAAACCATCCCTCAGGGGTCACGGGGCAAAGGCCACGTCCTCAGAGTGGCCAGCTGGCTTCCGGATCTCAAAGCCTACAGTATCTTCCCCACAGAAGATACTGTTACCTGGAGCATTCAGCTGCATCATGACCCACCCAGGCCCCTGCTTGCCGTCACGGACACTCTTCCCAGCTCTCAACACAGAGAAAAGCAAAAATCAGATTAAAAAAAAGGGGGGGGGGTAGACTGGAGAGGGCTTATTTGCATTATAATAATTTCTTTTTACCATGCCTAAGTTCTCCCTGTTAAATAGCAAGCACCCCTGGGGCATCGAAAATTGAATTCAATTCACAAAATCCTGACTCCCTTCTGCACTGGTGGAGTCGACCTGGACTAGAAATGATTTTGGGGGGAGTGGGAGAGGGAGGTGGAAACTGTTTGTGTCTGACCCACCAGACAGCGGCCCTGACGCATGGTCCCCAGGATGACATCGTTCTGCCTAGGTTTTGTGAAACCCTTGCAATTTCAACTATTATATTAACGGATATATATTTTTGCAGCATTTTCTATTTCTGCTCATGAGCTTTTATTCTTTTCAATAACGGAGAGTTGTTAGATGCATAACAGAATGTGACTTAACGTTTATAGCTGTCTTGGTGATGCTCCAGAGATGCGCTGTGGTGGCGGCGAGTCACGGGGGGCGTGGCTAGTGGAAGGAATGGAGGCAGAGGACCCGGGAAGAGCCGAACCCCCCCCACTCAGGGCTGGGGAGAGAGCTGGCAGGGGGGTGGGCCATGCGATCCAGGATCCTTTCCTCTTTTTCATTTAAATGCGTTCTCAAGTAGAAGAGGGGGGGGAATCCAGGGCCATAATTTTTGGTTCAGAAAGTATAGGGATTGGGGGGTTTGTTTTTCCTGTCTGTTCTCTGCCTTCCCCAAGATGGACTTGTCTGACTTCTCTTTACAGCCGGGATCAAACTGGTCCCACACATCTGGGATCCGAGCTGCTCTTGCCCCCGAGGGCTGAGTGTCCCTTAGTGACCTGATCACTGCAGGGGCCCCATGTCCCTGCACAGCAAGGTGGCCAGTGGTCCTCTTTTCCTGCCTTCTCGGGAAGGCTGTTTGCAAAAGCCTGCCTGGTGCTTCTTTAACCTGAACTGTTCCAGAAAATACCTTTTCTGACCACTGGGTTGTGAGCACATGTCAAAGTTTAGCACACGCAAGGGGCATTCCCTCCCCCACCCGGGTTTGAGAATCACTCTCTGCAGGGCATCCAGTCGGTCTCCCAGCCCGCCCTCGGAGCGTGAAGTGCGGAGGCCAGAGCTGTGATTTCTCTCTGAGCTTGGGCTGGGGTCTCCCGAGTGGATGTGGGTGCGGATTGGCATGCACCCACGCACCCCACCCAGCCCGTGTACAAGAACACCACGCACACACTCTCCTTGTTCACATGGCCCTGCTGTGAGCGCACATACCAGCCTACACCATGTGACAAGTGTTCTGGGGACCGGGACAGACTGTTTGCAGGAAGCCCCACCTGCTGTGTCTGTCAGACAGCCCCTGGGTGTGCCATCAGCTGGGATTCTTTGCGAACAATGAAGGCCAAATCCTCCTCCCCAGAGCCTGGTTTCCTTGCGCCGTCCTCCATCCTGAGAGGGGCCCCACACTGATTCCTCTGGGCTGACCCTGTCTCTTATTCTGTTCCAGCTGCTATAACAAAGTTCCATAGACTGGGTGGCTTATCCACAAAATTTATTCTCAGGGCTCTGGAGGCTGGAGGTCAGAGATCAGGGTGCCTGCTGGGCTGGGTTCTGGTGAGGACCCTCTTGCAGGTGGCAAAAGGCTTCTTTCTTGTGTCTTCACAATCAGAAAGAGAGGGAGCTCTTTGGCCTCCTCTTACAAGGGTGCAAATCCCATGTACGAGGCCCCACCTCCAGGACTTAATGACTAACCAAAGGCCCCGCCTCCAAATACCATCACATCTGCGAGATCCCAAGAGCACCGCAGATTACCCATGCAATGCTAATCTCTGATTCAAAGTCTGCCTCCTGGGGAACCCAACCTGTGACGGTGGGTGCCAGGAGTGGTCCAAAATGCCCACGCTTGGTTGGATTTTGGAGCTTGGTCATCTACCATCTGGTTGGCAACATGGCCCCCAACAGAGGTAGTAGGTGGAGCACAGACAGATCTCGGCACAGGTAACAAAACTGGTTAAAATTTGGGTGCCTTGGTGGCTCAGTTGGTTGAGCGACTGCCTTCGGCTCAGGTCATGATCCTGGAGTCCCGGGATCGAGTCCCGCATCAGGCTCCCTGCTCGGCAGGGAGTCTGCTTCTCCCTCTGACCCTCCTCCCTCTCATGCTATCTGTCTCTCATTCTCTCTCTCTCAAATAAATAAATCTTTAAAAAATATATATATTTATTAAAAAAAAAACTGGTTAAAATTTTACCCGTGGTGAACTGGCATAGCTGGGGTGGGGGGTGGAGAATGCCCCCATTGGTATACTAGATCTTCCATGTGATAACCATGGAGGAGATGCTTATCAAACAGGGACAGGGGTCCTTTGGGAAAAAACAGAGAAAAGCTAAGGGTAAACAGTGGAGGGCCTTCTTGGGGAGACCTTAAGAGGCGCTCATCTCTTAGATGAAGACCTCAGAAAACCTAAGACTTAACCCTAAGAGTAGCAGAACTCCATAGAAGGCTAACCTCTCAATCCAGAAAGATTTGCCATGCCAAGCTCAGGGCCCTGGTTAGGAAGAATGGGACCCTGACACACGGGAAAGGCACATCTGGACTGATGTTCCCCAAAATCTTGAGTCCAAGGTTTCCGCCAAACTCTCTGAGCCTGCAGAGAGGCCCATACCTCACTGCTAAGGGCCGACACCACCATCCACCTCCACCCCTGGACTTGAAGACCATGGAGAGGCCTCTCCTCTGCAAAATGCAAAACAACACACATCCCTTTCAGCAACTACCCCCACAGCTCCTCCTGGCCACCAACAGGCAGGTCAAGTTGCGGTACAGCTCAGCTGAGGACACAGAGGAAAAGGATCCCACCCCAGAGGAAGTGGGGGGGGGAGCAGCATGCCTGTCCCTGCAGGAGCCAGACAAGTGCACAGAGAACGGGGTGCCGCAGGTGTCTGATCTAGTGGGGGGAACACACAGTTGGGGAGGGAGCAGTCTTCCAGGACTTGGGAATCAGCCCCACAGCAAGGAGCCCAGGCTGTGGGGATGGCCCTGGAAACACCGGAAGGCGATGCCCACGCCAGGTGAGCTAGAAATGTCAGAATTCGACGCAGACAAGGGCAGGAGGGGTCAAAAGGCCAGAGACGTGGGCGTGTTAGAGGAGATAACAGCCAGTGAGGACAGAAACCCAGCAGGTGAGTGTGATCCACATCAGGGCCCAGAAGACACATGGTTTCGGGAGGAGCCAGAGGAAGGTGCCGGTAAGAGAAACCCCCGTCCCTAGAAGGCATAGTGGTGTCTTCTCTGTGAGCCAGGGCTGGGGGTGGGAATGTAGCTGCCTCTCGGGCAGAGCTGACAGCAGTGGGGTGAGGGAGAGGACCCCACCCTCCGCTCCCCATCCCCGCCCTCCCCAAAACAACAGAGGCCACGTGGCAGCACTTAACCCTCAGCATCCCCATGGATGCAATTATCCCAGGGAGCCTCGAGATCGCAGTGGCAGCCTGTCCGGTATGAGCTCCAGGACGTATCTATGGAAATTATAAACGCATGCACCCTTGGCCAGAGCGAGGCCACTGGCAGCGTTACGAAAAATAATCCGCAACTGGGAAATGTCCTTTCAGTTCCAGCTGGGACTTTATGTGCCACACCTACGCGGGGACCAGCTAATTATACAGAATGTTTGCACCTTGATTTGACCTACTTTTTACTACTGATTAGGGTATTTTGCAACTCGGAAGGGCAGATGTCAACTTGTAGAAAACTGTTAGCTATGCAAATGATTCTTGTCTAATAACAATTCAAATGAATTTTGTCTGGGAGAGATGCAAATGATTTCTGTCCTGTAGAAAAGCTAATCCCAAAGGTTACAGTTTTATTACCCCGGAGCATGTTAACCAGCTTTGTACCTAACACAACTGTCTTATTCCAGATTTCTCTCCATGCCTGTATGTATCCTTACCAGCCTGCTGGTTCCTTCGTTAATGAGTTCAGTAAGTCTTAGATACATAATCACTTTTCTTTTAAAGATTTTATTTATTTATTTGAGAGGGAGAGAGAGAGCATGAGCAGGGTGAGGAGCAGAGGGAGAAGCCGACTCCCCACTGAGCAGAGAGGCCGAAGCAGGACTCCATCCCAGGACTCTGGGATCATGACCTGAGCTGAAGGCAGATTCTTAACTGACTGAGCCACCCAGGTGCCCCAGTACATAATCACTTTATATTGGTATAAGAATCATGCTTTTCACTTTCCAAAAATTAAACTTTGGGGCACCTGGGTGATTTAGTCGGTTAAGCATCTGCCTTCGGCTCAGGTCATGATCCTGGGGTCCTGGGACGGAGCCCCATGCTGGACACCCTGCTCAGTGAGGAGCCTGATTCTCCCTCTCCCTTTGCCCCTCCCCCTTGCTCGTGCGTGTGCTCTCTCTCTCTCTCTCTCTCAAATAAATAAATAAAATCTTTAAAAAAAATAGCAAGGTTGCAGAACAGCAAGTATGATATGAGCTCATTTGGGAAAAAGGAAGGAAGGAAGGGAGGAAAGAAGAAAGAAAGAAAAAGAGAAAGAAAGAAAGAGAAAGGAAAGAAGAAAGAAAGAAATGTCTATTCAGAGATAGACATCTCTCAATATCCTATATCTATATCTACATATACACACACACACACACACACACTCTTCTAAGTGCACCTCTGGAAGCCTACGTAAGATGCTGGTAAAAAAGAATAATGCTGTTGTTTTCTAACATCCCTCCAGAGAGGATGGGTTGTGGGGAAGAAGAGGAGCATGAAGACATACTTTTTACTGCACAACCTTTGTACCTGTTGGATTTTATATCAATTGCATGTATTATTTATTCCAACAAATTAATAACCCTTTACATGGACAACTAGGGAAAAGGCTGCCCAGAACAGAACGCAACAATCTACGTGTTAGAGCCCCTAAGGACTGGATTCATCTAGATGTGGGACTGAATCTGTAACGACTTTTTTCCTAAGACAGGTTCTTGAAGTGTAATGAAATACAGTAAAATTCACACTTTTTACATGTCCTGTTCTATGAGTTTTGACAAGTATATGCAGTCACGTAGCCACTACCACCACCAAGATATAGTGCATAGTGCTTCTGAGACTCATCCACATTATTGAGCAGACACGTGTTCTTGCTTTTTTATTGCTGTGTAGGATTCCATTGCATGACTATACCACGTTTTGTGGCTTCCTTCTCCACTTGGTGGGCTTTGGCATTGTTTCCCGTTTTTGGTTATTATGAACAAAACCTGCTTATAAACATTCTCGCACAAGTATCTATGCCAACATAGATTTTCATTTGTCTTGAATAGATACCTAGGAGTGGGATGCCGGGTTTTTGCTAAATATGTGCTTAGCTCCATAAGAAATGTCCAGATGGGTGGTTTCCAGAGTAGCTGTACGTTTTGCCCTCCCGCCACCTGTGCATGAGAGTTCCTGTTGCTGCGTCCTCACCAAAACCTGGTCTTGTCATTACTGTTCTAATAAGTATGTAAGGGTACCTCATTGTAGTTTTGATCTGAATTTCTGTGATGACTTATGATGTTGAGTGTCTTCATGTGTTTGCTGGCCATCTACATCGCTTCTTTGGTGAAGTGTCTATTCAAAACTTTTGCCATTTTTTCACTGTCAAATTAATTGCTTTCTTATTATTATGAGTTATGAGAGTTCTTTGTATATATCCTAGATAGAAGTTCTTTATCAGATATGTGCTTCACATAGATTTTCTGTTTCATGACTTCTTTGAAAACTTCATTGTCTTTCTGCAATGAACATGAGGGATTTAGCCCATCTCCTTCTCTTCCCTGTCTGCCTCTCAAAGTTTGACAGTGATTGTTTTGTTGTTTTATTGCTATCATTGTCATTATTATTTTGGTTCTGTTGAGCACCTTCTAACTCTAACATGTGGACCTGTTTCGTGTTGCATCATGGTCAACAGTATCTCTCGATCCTACTTTGTCACAAGGCTATGTGCACACCCACCCCGCCTTCTCCCCATAAGCTTTCCCACTCCTTCTGACAACCACATTTTAATTTTTACAAAGTTCTTAACATCTATAATCTGTCTCTGAACTGCAACCAAGCGTTGTCTGCTTTATCCATAGTTTGACTTTAATCATGTCTGTATCATACTATAAATTCTACAGAACACCACTACCCCCAGGAAACCTCAATCTCAGAATCTATGTTCCTTGAGTGGCAATCTTGACTGACTGTCTCTGGGCCTAGGGTGACCAACAATCCTGGTTTCCAGGCTTAAAGGTCATAAAGCCTTTTAGTGCTGAAAACAAGAAAGCTACCCAGAATTAGTTGGTCACTCTAACCTTGAAACTTCCTTTGACTCCTCTTTCAGATTGGATCCAGTTTTCTGGATCCTGTATGTTCCTCTTTATTTATTTCCTGATTTCTCTGAATTATATCATCCAGCAACTTTTGAAGAAAGGGTATGTTGAAGATAAACTGTGTCCTTCCATGTATGAAATGTCTTTATTCTGCTCTAAGGTTTATTGACAGATAGTTTAGCTAGGTATAGAATTCTAGGTTGGGAACAATTTTCCCTCATAACTTAGAAGGAATGTTCCATTTTCTCCAAGTATCTGGTTTCACTGAAAGGTAGTGAGGTGCTAGTCTGACTCACCTTTCTTTACTGAACCTGTTTCTCTTTGCTTTTATGTTCCCCACCTGTTCTGCTAGTTCTGCATTTTGTGATGATTTATTTTCTAATGCTTCTATTAGACTTTTAATTTTAGCAAGCAGATATATATTTTTTAATCTCAAGAGCTCTTTAGTTGTTCTCTGGTCTTTTTCTCCCTAACCAAATCGAGTCCTTATTACATAAGTAGAACATTTTCTCTAATCTCTCTGAATATTCAACAGAGGTTTTAAATGCTATCTGCCCTCCCATGAATCATCTCTGCTTTCTCTGGCCAGTGTCTTTATTGTTTTCTTGCATCTCCCTTCAGGCTGGTGGCCCTCCTCAAATGCCAGATGACCCTCTGTGGCTCATCATGTATAACAGAAAATGCCTGGGTGGCAAGTTGGTGTTTCCTCTGCTATTGGGTCACTGTGCCTCCCTATTCCCTCTGGAGTAAGAATTCTGTATGGGCTAGGGTAAAAGCAGGGTTTATTTTTAAAGCCCCACCACCACTTCCCAGGACTGGATGGGAGGGCTTTACAATATCCTCCTGGATGCCACCATCCCATTGGTGGCCTTGCAGCTCAGTGGCCTTATCTTCTCCAACAGTTGTTTCGACTTCTTTATCAAGGAGGCTTCTAGGTTTGGGTTGGATGAAAGGTAGAGGAGGTGGGAGGGTCAGCTACCACTGGTGCGGTGTCTCTTAAACAGACCTCCTGTGACACCCCTGTCCCAGCAACCGAGTTCTGTGTTTTACAACATCTGTCAACCTGAGCCCAGAGTCTCTGGGGGGCTCTGTCTGTGGCCAGCTGCTCCCCCATCACTCTGCAGCTCCATTCATGGTATAGTCTGGGCTGCAGTGCCTTCCGCCAGCGTAGCCCAACTACATTGTCTCTGCAGGGATTGGTGACCCCCAGCCCCCAAGGCTCTTTGCTGCTGTGGGTGTATTCCTTTAATGCTCATACATTTGCATTTCAGTGAGGACTTGGAAGATGCTCATGTGCACAGTCCTCAAAATGGAAGCCTCATCCCAAGAATGAACGGGGGCTTGACAGGAAATAGACGCTCTCATAACACAAATGAAATTGAACATTTATTGATGCTTGCAACACCCCAGGCACAGTTATTCATATGCTTTATCTCATTTATGTTTTGTTATTTCTTGTATCCCCACCTTATAGTTTAAATTTGAGACATAGAAAAATTAAGTAACTTGCTCCCATTCATGTGGCTGGGGAAAGGTGGAATCAGAATTCCAACTTCAGGCCCTTTCGACTTGAAAGTTCAGACGCTAATGGCTCTGCACCTCCCCGGGGCCCTGCAGGACCATCATCATTGGGCAACACAGCCCGGCCTTCAGAAACCAGCGACGTCCACACCAGGCTGCAGGGGAGATGGAGCACCCAGGCTCCGTGTCCTCAATCCCCACCCACGTTTGTGTCCCAGGGAAATTGCGAACCCCGGGCTTACTCCAGGGGTGTCAATGCCCTCAAAGAGGGGCTCCCGGGGAACAATCTGACTAATCCTGGGACAGCTGTGGAGCTGAAACCATCTCCTTCCTCTCTTCCTGGTCCTTAATACTCCTCGATGAGAGCCTCACTTGGGGCTGTAGGAGGAAGGAGATGAGATCTCTCACAGGGGTGGGTGCCTGGCCGGGGTGGGGGGAGGCATCCTGAGCCTAAGGCAGAGCTGTTCCCCCCGCATTCCCCACCCAGTCCTCAGGAAACACCATCTGATGAGTGTCAAGGTGGTAGCTACTGTGCACTGAAGACCCACGGTGGTCACATACATTAGTTACATCATCTCTTCTTTCCCAATAATCCTTTCAGGTAGTATCAACCATCCCCAATCTTTTTTCTTTTTTTAAGATTTTTAAAAATTTATTTGAGAGAGAGAGAGATAGAGACAGAGCATGAGCAGGGGGAAGGGGCAGAGGGAGAGAGAGAGGCAGACTACCCCCTGAGCAGGGAGCCTGATGCAGGGCTCGATCCCAGGACCCTGAGATCATGACCTGAGCCAAAGGCAGATGCTTCACCAACTGAGCCACCCAGCGTCCCCACCCCCAATCTTCTGATGAGAAAATTGAGTCTCAGAGGTTAAGGAACTTGTCCAAGACCACCAGCTGGTAAGTGGCAGAGCCGGACTTTCACCCAGGTCTGAGATGTGCGCACGGCAGGGTGCCCTACACACAGAGACGGGATTCCCACCTCTGACGCAGCCTGGCTCATCCCTGAGGGGCAACCAAGCCCCGGAGGCTGAGCTCATGAGACCCCCAGCCTGGGCATTCCCAAGGCCACAGTTGTGACCCTCAGGAATTTTGGAGGTGAATCCTGGGCACACACACCCCTCCCCATACCCATTTTCCTGAGACACAGCCATATTGCTATTGGTCAAGATTCTGGATTCCTCACCTGCCTGGCCCTGCTGGCTGCATATCCCTGGCCCCAGCCAGGTGTGCAGCCTCCAGCCCCTGCAGCACCAAGCAGGGCTTAATGCAGCATTTCATCACATTTGCAGAGCAGGGGGTCAAGCAAATGCAGCCTTACAGTAGGTGGAAAAAACCCAAGGAAGGGAGGAAGGATGTGAAAGAAAAGGACCAAAAAGTAATGTCCAACTTTTAAAGGGACATTGTCCCTCCAAGTGGTCAGAGAGAACACTTTTGACAAGCACCTCACTCGGTGCCCCCACCTGCCTCGCTTTCCCAGCAGAGGTATGTCCCCAGTGCCCAAAGGGGGGTGGTCTGGGTCAGAGGTAGCACAAGGGGGGCCTGGGGGGAGCGGAGGGGCAATAGGTTTGGAGGGGCCGGAGCTTCCACAGAGGTGGGTGGGTGGCTGGCACCAGACGTTAGCTCCCGCTCCAAGCCAGGCACCTCCACGCTGAGCTCATTAAATTCCCCCCAAGCCTCAGGATGGAGATCTTGTAGCTCCCACTTCACAGACAAGCAGGGAGAAGCCTTGCTCTGGAAAATTTCCATCCTCACCCCCAAGGGGAGGCTCCTCTGGGAAACCTCTCACCCTGACCCCTCCGCTCCTTACCCCACCTGGGAGGGAGAGAAGAAACGGGTGGGAGTGGGCCTGGGCCCGATGGGGTCCCCTGGCGCCCCAGCACAGCTCCTCATGCATAAAACCGGAGGGACCTTTTCCTCAGCAGCTAATCAAAACCTCCGAGCCCAAAGATTGCAAATGAAGGGCCCCTGTCAAGTCATTTCCCTTGCAAACGAAGTGGCTGCTCCCGTGTTTTTTCCTCATTAATATCTCATAACACAGTAGCTGGCCAGGGAGCCTGGCTACTCTGCCCACCCCGGCCCCCCACCCCTGCAGCTATTCGGCTCATTTCTTTTCTTTTTTTTTTTTTTTAAAGATTTTTTATTTATTTATCTGAGAGAGAGAATGGGAGACAGAGAGCATGAGAGGGGGAGGATCAGAGGGAGAAGCAGATTCCCTGCTGAGCAGGGAGTCCGATGCGGAACTCGATCCCGGGACTCCAGGATCATGACCTGAGCCGAAGGCAGTTGCTTAACCAACTGAGCCACCCAGGCGCCCCTATTCGGCTCATTTCAATTAGCTTGAGAGTCCCTGGTAAACAGATGAAGCCGATCCCTGACACTACGCCTCCCCTCACCAGGCCCTGGAGACTGGACTCCTGCCCCCTCAGGATAATTAGCAGATTTTCAAGGCTGGGGGCCCCAAAGCTCAGCCCGGCTGGGGGGATTAGCCAGGGAGGTCAGTCTGTGCTAGGTCTCCAGCCTCTCTGAAGTCAAGGGACTGAGTCTTTGTGGTGCAGTTGGGGAGGCCGGGGGCTGGAGGGTGGGGTATCTGGGAGCTCAGGGGCACACACACAAGATCTGAAGGCAGATCCCAGTGGGGCCCTGGTGGACACATCTCAGCTTGCAAAGCTCAGTCCCAAATAAACCTAGAGATGAAGAGAGACCCAATTTACTCCCTCCCTCCAAGTCTACTGATCTGTAAAATGGGATAATAAAATTATTGCCTTTGTGACTCTTGATCTTGAGGTCGTGGGTTTGAGCCCCACGTTGGGTATAGAGATTACTTCTAAAATAAAATAAAATAAAATAAAATAAAATAAAATATTTTTAAAAAACTATCTGCCTGGTAGGGCCGTTGCGAGTGTAAATGACATGATCCGGGTATAGCTCTTGGCTCAGGATCTGGCACTTAGAAAGTACTCCCTAGGGGTGCCTGGGTGGCTCAGTTGGTTAGGCAACTGCCTTTGGCTCAGGTCATGATCCGAGGGTCCTGGGATCGAGCCCCGCGTCAGGCTCCCTGCTCGGCGGGAAGCCTGCTTCTCTTCCCACTCCTGCTGCTTGTGTTCCCTCTCTCGCTGTCTCTCTCTGTGTCAAATAAATAAATAAAATCTTTTAAAAAAAAAGTACTCCCTAAATGTTAGCCACCATCTATATTAATATTCGACCAGTGTCCCCCCTGGTACCCTCACACCAGCACCCCTGGGCACAGCTGTTCTGTTGTAGAATCAGCCACTTAGTAACCACAGGGCCTGGGATGAGTTACTTAACCACCCTGTGCTTCCCAGTTCTCATCTGTAAATATTGTACCCATTTTGTGGATTTGGCTAATAAATAACAGAGCTCAAGTGTTCTTAGAGGCACATAGATTCTAAAGCCAGAGTCCTACAGCCAGATCCTGGCCCCAGCTATGTGCCCTTCTGCAAACTGCTTAACCTCTCTGTTCCTCAGGTTCTTCCCCTATAACATGAGCGATTATAATAGTACTCACCTCAAAAACCGTGAGACACGGCTAAAGGATAATTTTTAGAAAGGCAAGATCACAGCTTCATCACATAGAAAATGAACGTGTGCCAAAGATTTTCTTGAACTCATTAATTCACAAGGGAACCAAGATGTTACAACTGGTTCAAAGGAGAATTTAAAGAACGTAGGTATGCAGAGGGTCAGGAATATTGCAGTGAACCTCCCAACACAAGCAAAACCGGCCACAGGGCAATAATCCACTGCGTGCCACCAAACTCAGTCATGTGCATTTTTACCAACACGATGATTTGCATTCTTATCCGTTTTCTCCAATACACAGAGTTGTAAAATAGCTCAAAGATAACAAAAAAGCAGAGATGACCCCACAGCCATGCTGGACAGGAAACCTGGTTATAGGGTGGGGGGGGGTTGTTGGTTGCCTTTGTTGCTCATTCCAAGATCTTTCTTTGCATGGAGTTAATCTACGCAGAGTGACTGTGTATCCAGTAAATGTTATCTAAGTTTTTGTAGAAGATAATGTGGAAATAAATGGCAACCAACCACGCGAGAGCAGGCAAATACTATCAATTCAGTCCGCTGGAGCCCCATCACTTTCATCTTGTCAGAAACTCAAAGGCAGGCAGGGGAGTGGAATGCTTCCTGGTGGAACAGAAGGAAGGTCTCAGGTGCACCTGGTGGAGGCTGGCAGAGGCTGACAGAGGCTGTTGGAGGCTGGCAGAGGCTGGCAGAAGCTGGCAGAGGCTGGCGGAAGCTGTTAGAGGCTGGCAGAAGCCGACAGAGGCTGGCAGAGGCTGTTGGAGGCTGGCGGAGGCTGGCATAGCCTGGCAGAGGCCATTGGAGGCTGGCGGAGGCTGTTGGAGGCTGGCAGAAGCTGGTGGAGGCTGACAGAGGCTGTTGGAGGCTGGCAGAGGCTGGTGGAAGCTGGCAGAGGCTGGCGGAGACTGGTGGAAGCTGGTGGAGGCTGGTGGTGGGCAAGCCAGGTGCCAGGCTTCCTATGAAATAGGTTAGAGGTGCATATTTGGCTTTCTCTGGTTCGTCCTAAGTAGGAAGGGGGCACAAAAATCAGGGAAGCTGACGGTTATTAATGAAGTCCTGGTTGTTTGGGCTGATGGTGAATAAGGGGTTTTGTTTGGCCCCTGGCTTGGTTGCTGGAGAGAGTGATCGAGGTTCCTCCAAGGCTGACTTGTAGCGGATAGGCGGGCTTCCCGGGCAGGTGACTGCAGACAATGGGTTGGTGTCCCGGGCTGGTGGCTGCACTTGTGGGTCAGAGTTCTGTTTTTTGCATACAGTCTGGCCATTGTCCATCTGTGTTTTCAGTCTTTCTGAAGTGCCTGATGCATGGGATTCCCCTCACCAGCGGTAACTACTATCAGCTGGTACTCGGTTACACACAATAACCAATTCCAACTGGTTTAGGCAGACTCAGGAGCTTGCTGCATTGATAGCTTGGAGCCTATGGGGAGGCTGGAGAACCAGGTGGGGGAGAAGACAGGGGCCGGAGTGGCTGCAGGCCTATACCTGAGTTGGAAACTCTGTCTCAGGTCACTCTTGGAGATAAGGTCCTGGGAGGGGCAGGGCAGGAACTTCTGATCTGCTTTGGGTCATGTGCCACCAAGAAGGCCCAGCAAGGGAGAGAGGTGTCTTCCCAAGGGAAACAGGGATGTTACCACAAAAACAAAGCTTAGACACCGGGCCATTGGGAAGACGCTGGTGTCCACTCAACGACCCCAGGACATGAACGCCATGGAAGTGCCCACATTTCTGGCCGGGACATGGAGGCGCACAGAAGGTAGGAGTCCAGCTCAGGTCTGCCCTTCTTCAGAGCCCAGCTTCTTCCCCCCATGGCACTGAGCCCTGGTGCGCAGTGAGCCTGGTGGCCCCTCCCCCTCGGGCTCAGTGATAATACCAACTGCCCTGCCCAGCACGGCCCACTGAGCTCTCTCCTGCCTCTGGACTCAGGTCTCTGCCTCGGTGCCCTTTGACCCATCCATGTCCCTCACTGCCTTGTGTGTGGCCTCCTCGAGCCGGGACCAGCTCCTGGAGGTCACCTCCCTGTAAACCCCCCAGAAGCGGTGAGAATGAAGTGATAGCTCTAGACCCTCCCCTCCTGCCACAAGCTGGGGCTTGAGAACTCTTCCTGGGGCTGCAGCCTAGGCTCCATATTTGGAATTTTATCATAACTGACTTCCCTGAAGGATGGAACATTACACAGCTATTGAAAATAACATCAACCATTGGGGCGCCTGGGTGGCTCAGTTGGTGAGGTGTCTGACTTCAGCTCAGGTCATGATCTTGGCGTCCTGGGATCGAGTCCCACATTGGGCTCCACACTCAGTAGGGAGTCTGCTTGTCCCTCTCCCCTTCCCACCCCCACTCGTGCTCTCTCTTTCTCTCAAATAAATAAAAATCTTTACAAAAGAAAATAACATCAACCAAGACTTTCTAAGGCAAAGTAAAATGCTTGTGATAGGCTATTAAGGAACGTAGGGAAGAAAAGCCTCCTCCAGCTGGTCTCCAGCTGGGGTCTGTATGTTAGGCTGACAGAAGGCAGATTCACAAGAGGAGAACAAACCGGAGTTTATTAACTTACAGGAGTACCCAGTGAGGAGTAGCTCAAAGTGGGTTGGAACTCAGGCTTATTCAGCATTTTAACAAAACAACAATGAATCCATAGTGACAAGACCAAGGACTCTAAGCGTCTAAGGGCTGTAAACTGTGGGAAAGCAAATATCAGGGGGAACCAATGGAAGACAGAGGGCTGGCTTCAGCGAGGTTAGCTAGACTCCTCTGGGGCCTCTCTGGGCTGGTAAGGGTCTAGAGTGTCTCTGGTGATTAACTTCTGTCCTTTCTGGGAGAGGGGAGGGTGGGCACCTTTACACATTCATGTCCTGCTTTTAGGCAAATAGGGAGAGAGCAGAGAGGTTTTCTTGCATCTGCTCCTTCTCAATCGCCTTCAGTTCAAAACAATCCTTATGCCAAAGTGGCATATTTTGGAATGGCATACTCTGCTACCCTTCAGGAGGAAGGACTAGAAACAAAACCACAGAGATGAGATGTTATCAGCTATGCAAACGTATCCATGTAGGCACAGAATATTTGGGAGGAAATATGCTAAAATTAACAGTAGACGGAACGTAGGTGGTTTTTACTTGTCTGTACTGGTCTAGATTTTCCAAAGTTTCTATGTGCAGTGTTGTAGACATTTGTCATTGTTTTTGGCTGCCCAGCATCTGACCCCCTTCTTAGTCTGGGAACACGCCACCTTTGGCAGAAGTGGGCAATGCCCTGGTCGATTTCCCAGACATCCTTGTAGCTGGAACTCAGGCTCCTCATGCCGTTCCACCAATCAGAGAGGAGACTACCCTGAGGCTCCACCAATGAGAGAGGAGACGCCCCTGCAGCTCCACCAATCAGAGAGGAGAGTCCCCTGAGGCTCCACCAATCAGAGAAGGGATCCCCTTCTCGGGAAGAAGCAGGACCAGTGATGGGCAACAGTGGTAGTGAGTCCAAGGCAGCATCTGTTATTTGCAACTAAAAACCCTGATTTAAAAAACAAAACAAAAACAAAACTTTAAAAGGAAATCTTGAAATCCAATGGCCTGTGAGCAAGGAACTGCTCCTTACAATCACAGCAGAGAGCAAAGGACAACGAGGAAGGTGTGTGGGAGCCAGTTAGTAGGGTTGTTCATATTCTTATTGTTGAGTTTTAAGAGTTCTTTGTATATTTTGGATCACAGTCTTTTATCACATGTGCCTTTTGCAAATATTTTCTTCCAGTCTATGACTTGTCTTCTCATACTCTTTGATACAGATATTTTGCTAAACCAAGTTAAACCTTACTCCAAACCCTACTTCTGAGCAAGAAGTTTGGACTTGGTCACTGTTTTGTGCCCCCTATCTTCTCAGAGGTCACACAAGAATGGGGAAGCCCCCATCTCTATCCCCACATTGTTCCCATGGAGACGCTCATCATCCAAGATCCTTGTGGTCCATTCAAAGACAGGCAGCGGTATGCCTGGAGCTAAGCTTGGGTGTGGGTACTCCTTGGCCAAGGCTCCCAAGGCCACTGCTCTGGGGATCTGTCCTCACATCTGTGTGCCATCCCTTCTGGGAGCCTGTCATATGTCTGGGACCCAGGTTTCTCCACCCTCGGAATCATCCACCCCAAAGCTCTGATCCTCTTCCTTCCTGGGGAAGCCACCTCCCACGGTAGCTACTCTCCCCATTCCCCAAGCCCTGGGGCTGCCCACCCCTCAATAATTCAGTCTTCTGGACTCAACGAATACCCCCTGCTCCATGTTGTCATCACACCAGGGCTGCAGCTCTTATGATGGGACAGGAAAGTCGCTCATCCATCCCTCCCTGAGGGCAGAGCTGGGTCTCATCTCCCCAGCTTCTGGCATAACGCCTGGCACAGATGGGGCACAGTGCATTCCCCATCACCCAGCCCCCAAATGAATGAGCAAACTCCAACTCAGGGTTGTTGCAGGAGGGTCCCCGCCTTTGGGAAGCTCATAGCCTGGCCAGGTTGTGGATAGGTGCTGGGGCCCTTGGCCTTTGAGTTTACCCTATTCCCTAGACTCCACTTTGTGCAAATTGCCTCTGCCTCTGCCCACCCCCGCTGGTTGGATGCTCCTTTGAGATTCCTCTCGCATTTTCATTAATTTCTATTGAATAATTAAAACCAGGAAATTAATACTTTCAGCCTAAACCTGAATTGCAGTGTGTGCTTCTCAAAACTGTAATTCTGCTGGGGCATTAAACATTCAAGTGAGCCCTCCTTCTCCAGAGACAGAGGGGACAAAGCTACGTCTTGAGGGCTTAACACACAGTGCTTGGCTCTGGTTGTGCCCTCAGTCATTGCTTTTTAAATAATGAAAGGATGTTTGGATGGATGGATGGATGGATGGATGGATGGATGGGTGGTTGGATGGATGGTTGGATGGATGGATGGATGGGTAGTTGGATGGATGGTTGGATGGATGGATGGATGGTTGGATAGATGGATGGATGGGTGGTTGGATGGATGGTTGGATGGATGGATGGTTGGATGGATGGATGGATGGGTAGTTGGATGGATGGATGGTTGGATGGATGGATGGATGGTTGGATGGATGGATGGGTGGTTGGATGGATGGTTGGATGGATGGATGGGTGGTTGGATGGATAGTAGGATGAATGGAAACAATGATCCCAAAGGCCAAGCCAGCTGTTTGGAAGCTTCCAAAATTAGAGATGACCCTTACAACTTTCTGAGCTAGAACCAACTTTGTTTCTTTTATAAAAAAGTAATTGAAATTGTAGGACACCAAGAGGCTGAGAACCTGGCCAAAAAGGTTTTGCTTTTCCTTTATTTCCTGTCCAGTGCCACACCACCTCCAAACTAGATGTTGCCTGTCCTGCTTCCAGCCTTCTCCCAGAGGTAAGATTCTTTTTTTTAAGATTTCATTTATTTGAGAGAGAGAGAGAGAGAGAAGCGGGGGGTGGGGGTGGGAGAGCAGAGAGAGAGGGACAAGTAGACTGCACTGAGCAAGGAGCCCAACTCGGGGCTCATCTCAGGACCCTCAGATCATGACCTGAGCCAAAGCCAAGAGTAAAACGCTTAACCACTTAACGGACTGAGCCACCCAGGTGCCCCCAGAGGTAGGATTCTTAAAACAACAGTGCTGTCCCGGGCCCAGGAGTGTGCTTACTGATGAGGGGAAAGCAGGGAGGTTGGGTCTGCAGTCCTCAGCACATCCCCCTTTGGGGACAGCCAAGCGACCATGCTAGCAGATGTGGACACCCTTCTAATCCCTTTTACTATTTCTCCCACTCCTGGCAGAACTTGGGGGTCCTCAGTGTCATCCCAACAAGCTTTCATTAGCTTTATTTGGGGCTCAGGGGGATAAGCATCTCCTGACTTTAGAGAAAGAGCTACAAGGGAGCAGGGCAGCTGCAGATGGTCCACGTTCTCATGGCTGATCTCTGGGGGGGGCCCTGGTATCCTCCTGTTTCCTGTTAATTCCATCCTTTCCCCCAAGAGAAGGGAAAGGATGCAGTCATTATCCAGAGTGACTCATGGCCTCATGTAGTGGGTTTTCCCAAGGGGGCCTCAACAGGAAAAGAGGCTGATGTAGCCAGGGAAGTGAGCCGAGGACCCAGTTGGAGAGAGATGGAGGCAAACCCTAGGGAAAGGTACCTCCCAGACTGATCTTGGGGGCTGCTGGAGAGATGGGAGATGCAGAGGGAAGGGTTCTCCGGGCTCCACCTGTCCTTGTTCAAGCTTGGGATGCCCACATTCTTAGGGTGCAGTCCCTCACCTGACCGATCATCAGAAGCCCTGGCAAGGGTTCTATTATGACATTTCTCCCTGCCATTCAAATGCCTCTCCATGTGGGGATCGACCACCATACCTCAAGGGTCTAGTCCAGGGCCAGCATGGGGCTGGAGTTTCGGGTGGTCTGTGGGGACAACGGAGTCTGATCACCATTCTCCCTCTCTCTGGCTCTGCTGCACCCATGCTAGTCTCTTTCCTCCATCTTGCAACTGCCTCAGGGCCTTTGCACAGGCTGTTCCTTCTACCTGGGATGCTCTTCCTTTTGGCTCACTTCCTCGAGCTTCCTGCTCAAATGTCATCCCAGTGAGCTATCTTCTTATAAACCTATAACCACCCCTCTCTCCTCCTTGCTAGAGATTCTCTCTATAACAGGTCTTAATAGACAAACTGTGTTCTACCAGATGCGATAGAAGCTCCATCAGGTACCTTCTTTCGTGCACAGCAGCATTCCCAGAACAGTGCTCAACACCTAGTAGGTTCTCAATAAACACTTGCTCAGTGAGTGAATGAATCACCATCACCGGCTAGAGAAGGAACACAGGCCATTGCGTCTAAGACGGGAAAACCTCCCTTTGTCCTTAGCGGGCACACAGGGGCCAAGTGGTCTGAACTTGGCACCAGGGGCTTTGTCCTGTCCCTTCGTGGAGGGTGGCCACCTGCTTCTGGGGCCTCTGGTTCCATCCCCGCTGGTGGCCACGGCCACCAGCCCTCTCACACCTGAAGACCCAGTCTGATCGTTGGGGCCCCACTCCCCTGGACCCTTGCCATACTTTCCGGCTACACCCTTACTCGCATGATGAGGACCCTCACCCCCACCAGGCCCATCTGCAAAGTTGGGATCAGAGGGACATGTGGGGGCGCCCGCATTGGGCAACAGAGCCAGCTTTTTTTGGTTTCAAATCAATGTTTAAAAGATGCCACTTTTAATTATGTTTAAGTGCAGTGTACCCTGAGGCTTTTTGTGGTGAATGGCTCGCAATAAACACGGTTTATTCATTAATTATTATTATTATTATTTTTTTTTTTTTTAAAGATTTTATTTATTTATTTGAGAGAGAGAATGAGAGACAGCACGAGAGGGAAGAGGGTCAGAGGGAGAAGCAGACCCCCCGCTGAGCAGGGAGCCCGATGTGGGACTCGATCCTGGGACTCCAGGATCATGACCTGAGCCGAAGGCAGTCGCTCAACCAACTGAGCCACCCAGGCGCCCTCATTAATTATTATTAATTATTTTCTTGAGTGTGGCCGGAGGGAGGCAGGGCCCTGCTTGGCCTGCAGCGGCATATTGCCCGCCGACCCCTCACCTGGGCCTGCGGTGGGAGAGGGAGTAGGCTGGGTGCTGCCAGGACCTCCAGACCATGGGAGGAAAGAAGGCAGAGTGGGAGTGGGGAGGGCCGGGCTGGCAAAACCACCCCCCACCACCAGGGCGAGACTCCGCCCGCAGAGAGCTGCTTCCCTGGGTAAAGTGAGGATTTCTGACTCCTGCCAAAGGGAGAAAGAGAAGAGAATCACCACTTGCTAAACAGTGGCTGAGGTGACTTGCATGTGGGATAAACCCACTCTCGAGAAAACAAAATGCAACTAAGACGTAAAAGCTCTAATGTGTAACACATGCCGATTTCCACAGTATAAACGCTCTCACCATGGCTGGTTTCAAGATTCCAACAATTTAACAACCTGCTTGTAAAAGTCCTGAAAATCTAGCAAGCATCTCTGCAAGCCGATGGGAGCTAGCCCAGCACCCTGGTGTGTGACGGGATTCAAACCTTCCCCACAAGGAGGCATGCTCGTTGATTGCGTGTATCAACTTGCCTGGGCCACTGGGTGCCCAGGTTTTTGGCCAAACATTATTCTGGGTGTGCCTGTGAGGGTGTTTGTGGGGGGGGACAATTGACATTTGAATTGGTAAACGGAGTAAAGCAAATGGCCCTCCCCCAATGCAGGTGGGCCTCGTCCAATCAGCTCAGGACCTGAAAAGAACAGAAAGGCTGAGCCTTCTGTGAGTGAGGGAGGGACTCCTCCAACCGATTGCCTTGAGCTGGGACACTGGCCTTTGTCTGCCTTCAGACTTGAACCGAAACATCGCCTCTTCTTGGGTCTTGAGTCTGTTGGCTTTTGGACTGAAACTTACACTCATGTGGTTCTCAGGCCTTTGGACTAAGACAGACACTATACCATTGGCCCTCCAGGTGGTCTCCTCAACCATGGGAGCCAATTCCTGACAATGCATTTTATATATATATATATATATATATATTCACTCTCCGGTTTTTTGGTTCTATTTCTCTAAAGAACCCTAATACAGAGGTAGTTATGGTCACCAGAATAATGCCCCCCCCAAAGATGTCCATATCCTAATCCCCGGAACCTGTGAATATGTTATATAGATTATATGATGATTAATTTTGTGTGTCAATTTTACTGGGCCACAGTGCCCAGATAGGTGGTCAAACATTATTCTGGATGTTTCTGTGAGGCTGTTTTTGGATGAGATTAACATTTCAATAGGGAGACTTTGAGGAAAGCAGATTGCCCTCCAGGATGTGGGTGGGCCTCATCCAATCAGTTGAAGGCCTGAGTAGAACAAAAGGCTGTCTCCCCTGAGACAAAAAGTTCTGCCTGCGGATGGCCCTCAGATTTGAACTACAACATCAGCTCTTCCCTGGGTCTCCAGCTGCAGATTTTTGTACAGCCTCTGTAATCAAGTGAGCCAGTTCTTAAAATAAATCTCTTTCTCTTTACATGTATATGTAGACATCTGTATACGTATACACACCTGTTTCTCTGGAGAACCCGGACTGATACACATGGCAGGGAAGAATTAAGGTTGCAGAATTTAAATTGTTCATCAGCTGACCTGAAAATAGGGAGATCATCTTGGATTATCTGGTGGGTATGATGTAATCCCGGGGGTCCTATATGCGGAAGGAGGAGGCAGGAGGGTCAGCGTCAGAGTGATGAGATGTGAGAAAGAGTCCGCTGGCCACTGCCGGCTTTGAAGATGGAGGAAGGGGCCACAAGCCAAGGGACGCAGGTGGTCCCTAGCAGGTGGAAAAGGCAGGGACACGAACTCTCCCCCAGAGTCTCCAGAGAAGCGTGGTCCTGCTGACACCTTATTTTAGCCGTAAGACCCATTGTGGACTTTGATTGAAAAATGATACATAATAATAATAAAATAATACATTAGTGTTGTTCTGTGACACTGAGTTTGTGGCCACTGGTTACTGCAATGATAGGAAATTAATACTCATGTGTTATCTGCACTTCCCTACCTGATGGGCTGAAGCTCAGACAGCTGACTGCTCAGGGTCACAGCTAGTGACAAGTGCCGAAGACAGGGTTTGACCCCAGGGTTGGCTGATTCCAAGGCCCAAGTTAGTGTGTGTGTGTGCACGCATGTGCATTTCTTCCAGAAGAGAAGCCACTTTTTAAATGTAAGCCCCCCTTTGGAAGGCTGCCAACTTAATCTCAGATCAGTCTAGGTAACTGAAAAGCTTTTCTTTTTTTTTTTTTTCCCCCAAAAGATTTTATTTTTAAGTCATCTCTACACCCAACGTGGGGCTTGAACTCACAACCCCAAGATCAAGAGTTGGATGCTCTTCCACTGAGCCGGCCAGGTGCCCCATGGAAAGTTCTTCTTTATAAAACACCAGAAAATAAAAGAAACACCACAAACAGCAGGGTCCAGGTGAAGGCAGAGCTGGGCTTGCAGGAAGGAGGGGTACCCCCCAGAGGCCCAAAAGAAGCCAGAGATTTGAAAGCCAGATGGTGAGTGTGTGAGTATGGCCATGTAGGCCCGGGACCAGGGCTTTGAATGTTGCTCCCTCCATGGGGACGAAGCGTGTGGCCTTGAGATCAGGGTGGAGAACCAAGACCCTTGCAGACTACAGCCTCGTGAAAGGCGAAAGCAGAAGACATATGGAGTTCCTGAACAGCGAGGCAAGGAGGCTGATCTGTTTTGGTGGAAGAGGCGAAACAGGGAGACGTGCAGGCTGAGGTGTTTCCAGAATTGATGAACAAGAAGCATCATCAGATTCAGGAAGCCCAGTGAACCCCAGCAAGCCCAGGCTGGACACTGGTGCCCAAGACACAGGCTCTGGATGGAGGCTTTGCACCCTCTGGGCCAAGTGTCACAGCAAACACTTGTGCTGGGGGGATGCTTGTTGAATGAATGAGTGATGGGGAGAAGGAACAAGATGGGAAATGAGACACAGATCCGGCCGTAGATAAGGCTGGGAATTCACAACCTCTACCCGCCCCTCCACTCCTACCTTCTGAGGACCCCAGAATGAGGTAGGCACAGGTGAGGGATTCTAAGGGATCGAGGGGCCGTAGGGCAAGGGTAGGGAGACTTCCGGGGGTGTCCCGTGTGCTCCCAAGGAGCCCTCACTGCCTTGCCCCAGCCTAAAACTCCAAAAGCCAAATGCCCAAGCCCACGCCAGCCCCGGGGACCCCAACAGACAGTCTGCAAGGAGGAGGCGGCTGGTGGCCAGGCCTGGGTGGCCAGGGCCGCGCGGGCAGCTGAGACTTGACTGGGAAAGCACATGGCCTCTGTTCTGCTCACTTCACCCTCAACGTGGGAAGAAGCAGCTGCACTGTTTCTTCAGCATCACGAGTCTCTTGAGCCCAATATTCAAATATGTGCAGAAGTCAGGGCTGGGCTATTTTTAGCAGAGTCAGAGGGAGGTGATCTAAGCCTGAATCAGCGCGAGAGTGACAGTCCCAGAATCCCCCTGGGAAGTTGGGCTCTAGGCCCGTCCCCCTCCTGCTCCCAGGGCCTGGGTGCTGTTCCCAGGGGCCCCGGGGCCCGTGTTTGGGTGTTTGTGTGTGTCTGGAGGGGAGGGTGGCATGGTCCGCACTCGGCCTGCAGCCCTGGGCCAGCCTTCTTGGAACTTTTATAGAGTGAGCACCACCATGCTCTTCTGAGAAAAGATGGTCTAGGCTGTGTTCTGGGGACCAATGGCCTGGCCGGGGGGTCATTCAGTTCATGACCCTGGGGACACTCAACTCAGGCCTCTGGGCTGGTGGTTACCTCCCTCTTCTGTGATGATCCTTAACGGCAGCAGAAATCTGACCCCTTCCGTATTGGTTCCTGCGGCTGTGGTAATAAATTATCACCAACTCGGGGGCTTAAAACCCCAGAAATGTATTCTCTCAGTTCTGGAGGCCCGTGCCCTCGGAAGGCTGGGGGGAGGCTCCTTCCTGGCCACTCCGAGTCTCTGGTTGCCAGTAGCCCGTGGGCATCACCTGCTGTCTCACTGCATCACGCCCATCTCTGCCGCTGTCTGCACACGGCCTTCTCCCCGGGTTGTGTCTGGGTCCAAGTGTCCCTCTCACTATAAGGACCCCTGTCATTGGACTCAGGGCCCACCCCAATCCAGTAGGACCTCATCTTCATTAATTACATCTGCAAAGATTCTCTTTCCCATGAAGGCCACATTCACAGGTGCTGGAGGTCAGGACTTCGACATATCTTTTGGGGGGACACTGCAACGCCCCACCACTTGCCATCTCCTTCTTCCCAAGAAGGCCCTCCAGGCTTGGGTGTCAGAATATCTGGCGTCCGTTCTGGGCAGCAGGAGGCCGGGAGCCTGACGGTCCTCATCTGCCGGGAGGGGGTGAGGAGCTCCTTGAACCCGGAGCATCTGGAGGCGGTCCTGAGCCTTGCAGCCCAGCTGCCCCTGGCCACTCACACCTGCTTCATCCCCCTCCTCGCACCTGGACCTGGACCTGCCTGACCTGGTTTCTTCCTCAGCCCCACTGTGTCCTAGGATCATTTCCCTCCCTTCACGCAGGAAGAACTGAAGTGCAATCAGGTGGGGTCCCGCAGCAGCAGGTTGGGGTTTTGAGGGGTCTTTGGAGTTAGCCAAAGGGAAGGGGGGCAGCCACGGTGCCAGGACACAGGGAAGGCAAATCCACCAGGTTCTGCTCTGCCTCCAGCCCCGCCCGGCCCAGCCCCCGCTAAGAGGGTACCTTGGTGACCAAGAGAAGAAACCAAATTGTCAACGCCTCCCAGGCCTCTGCAGAGACCAGAGGGGACCTTGTGTTGTAGGATTTGTGTCCCTGAGTGCCCGCGGTTCTTGGTCGCTCAGCTTCCAAGAACGAAGAGGTAGACTGGACGAGAGTGGTGGGCAGCGAAGCAACGTTTATTGAGCAAGAGTACAAAGCCCCCGGAGAGGGAGGGGGGCCCGAGTGGGTTGCCCCCAGAGTTTCTAAGTTCAGGGGTTTTTATGAGCTCCTTTGCAGAAGTTTCTTAAGCAATCAGGGTGTGCTGAGTCCTGCCAATCAGGGCTTTGGTCACGTATCTGTCTACCTATCAGGTTCATGTCCACGGTCTTTTTTTGCTGACATCTGGTGGCTTAGGTCTTACCTGCTCTTTGCCCGTGACATTGACAAATGCTTTTGTGGTTAATTGTCTTATTTTAGGTCATTCTGCAGACGTCATTTCTGCAAAGGCTGCAAAGTAGAATATCAGTGCTGTTTGATCTTAGCTGTCCTCTGACTCCATATTTTCTTGTTGGGGACCCTGGCCCTGACTCCCTAACTGTCCAACTCACTCCTAACACCTGCCCCCTCTGCTGCCCTCCAGCCTCCCTGATTCTGGGGAAGGATGCTGGTCAATAGCCTCCCAGGGCTCTCTCCTGCTCTTGAACTTGGGACTGTCTTGGAGTCAGCTGAGGCCTGTGTGCCTTCTTTGCCCCAGGCTGGACCCGGCCTCCTCCCTTCTCATTCCCAGGCTCATTGGCTGCTCATTCCCTACGGGCCCTGGGCCATCAAGATCCGAAGGAAGGGCAGGGTTTCAAATGCTACATGCAGGCAGGTCCTCAACCGGACCAGACTTTCTGAGAGCTGAGCTGGGAGGTGGGGGAACAGAGAGGAGCTACCCCGTCTTAATGTCAGCCCAGTGGTTCACATCAGATACTCAGTAGAAACACCAGGAGGAGAGCTTTTTAAAACTTCAGATGCCCACTCCTGCTCAGAGATGTAGATTTCGTGGGGCTGCGGGCAGCCTGGATGTGGGGGTGGCTGATGCTCCCCAGGTGATTCTAGAGGCTGGTGAGGGACTTCATCAGACCTGTTATGTCACCTGTAAGCAGGGAGGGGTGGGGGGAGAGTGACGTCACCTGCAGGATGGTGGAGAGGCCAGCCTGGGCTTGTTATCGCCTCTGCTGTTCGGTGATGGGTGGGGGGCAGTACACTGAAGGGGGGGGCCTGGTGCTGGTCCAGGGCGGGGAGGGCAGAGAACCCACGGCCTCCCCCAGGCATCTGGGGTCTGCTTCTCCTTCTCTTCCTACCAGCCAGCGCCCCACACCCTCTGCCCCCACCCCACCTGAGTTCAAAGCTTGCCAGGATTCAGAAGTAGGCTCCTATGCAAAGAACTCTTAGAACCCAACAATAACATTTACAACGACGTGGATGGAACTAGAGGGTATTATGCTAAGCGAAGTAAGTCACTCAGAGAAAGACAAGTATCATATGAACTCACTGATAAGTGGAATTTGAGAAACAAGACAGAGGATCATAGGGGAAGGAGGGGAAAATGAAATAAGATGAAACCAGAGAGGGAGACAAACTGTAAGAGACTCTTAATCTCAGGAAACAAACAGGGCTGCCGGAGGGGAGGGGGTGGGAGGGATGGGGGAACTGGGTGATGGACATTGGGGATGGTATGTGCTATGGTGAGTGCTGTGAATTGTGTTAAGACTGATGAATCATAGACCTGTACCTCTAAAACAAATAATACATTATAGGTTAATAAAAAGAAAAACAAAAACAAAAAAGCCTAACAATAAGAAACAAACAACTAATTAAGAACTGGGCAGAAGACCCGAAGAGACCCCTCACAGGTGTCTTGCTGATGGCAAGTAGGCCTAAGAAAAGATGCTCTGCGTCCGATGCCATCGGGGAATTGCAAATGAAAATGAATTAAAAATAGATGGAACACGGGGCGCCTGGGTGGCTCAGTTGGTTAAGCGACTGCCTTCGGCTCAGGTCATGATCCTGGAGTCCCGGGATCGAGTCCCGCATCGGGCTCACTGCTCGGCGGGGAGTCTGCTTCTCCCTCTGACCCTCCCCCCCTCATGTGCTCTCTCTCTCAAATAAATAAATAAAATCTTAAAAAAAAAAATGGAACACTGAATGGTACCCGCGTGGTCGAGACAGTGGTTCACAAGGTGGGTCCTGGGCTGCAGAAGAAGCATCTCCGAGCAGAACCCCTGGCTAGAAGGAAGTCCCGGCTCACAGAGGATCACAGAGAACTGTAAGCACAGCTGCAGGCGGGGCCCCAGGCTGGGCTGTCACCCTGTTGGGTCATTTGATCCTCATAGCTACTTTGAAATGATCCCCCCCTTCCCCACCTCACTGCTTATAAGCTGTGTGCCCTTGGGCAAGTTACTTAAACTCTCTGTGCCTCCGTTTTCTCAACTGTAAAGGGGAATATACGCCCAGTAAGCATTAGCTAGGATTTATCTCGATCTGGCTCAGGCTCTTATCAAAATACATTTGTGCTCTCTGACCTCACAGAGGCCAGCCTGAGGTGAAATGAAGCGGGGACAGCCCCGCTTGTCAAGCAGGGTCCCAGGAGCCACGGTGTGGGGGTTGGGGGGCCCCTGTAGGGACTGCCCTTGGGCAGCCTGACCCAGAGAGCTCCAGCCTTGCAGACCCAGGCACCCTGTGCGCGCCGAGTGACAATATGCAGCAGGGGCCGGGGCACCAAGATAGACACTCCCCGCCCAGGGCGTCCCAGGAAAAGATGAGAAACAGCACACGCCTCCTCTGCACCACACATCCCAATAAAATATTTATTATTTCAAGAAATAAATCTTTAAAAAAAGAGAGAGAGAAAAGAGTGTCTCTATTGCTTTCCCCCGACAGGTCAGGTCCTTGGTGACCACTGAGTTTCTGCGGCCGCAGGGGCCACCCAGGCCCGGAGAGGGGTCTTGGATGGGAGGGCCCCTGCTCAGCCCCACGAGGGCTGGCTCCCCTCTGCCAGCTCTCAGGGCCTGGGCTGCCTCCCTGGCAGGGGGGAGGGGCAGGCCTGGGTGGGGGGGAGTTGCCTGGTGGGGGGGTGGGATTATAAAATGGGGTGGGGTGGCAGTGTCTCTGAAGGCCCTACCAGTTTAATCAGGCAGGGCTCTGGGCATGAGGAGGAGGGGAAAGGGCATCCTGGGGCCAGGGCAGGCATACCATACAGAGAGGACAGTTGGGTCCAGAGGTGGTTTGAGGCTGGAGAAAGCTGGAGGTGGGGACGGGCAGCATTGAGGGGGTGGGGGCTACCTGGGGGCTAGCAGGCCTGGGATGCCAGGAGCTGGGCTAGGCGTGCCATGGGGCTGAAGCTCCATCCCAAGCCTTTGCCTACACGAGATGCTGGGGGGTGGGGTTCCAGAGCCTGCTGGGCTGGGGACTGAGGCTCTGGGGACAAATCCACGGCCTGGAATCGCAGTCATGCCAAGATGAGTTTCGGGAGAAGCCCAAAGTGGAGAGCGCCGGAGCAAGCAGGAGAGGGAAACAGTTCAACCCAGGAGCTAGGTGGCCCCCCACTCCCGCTGCGCCCCCCAAGTATAGAGGGGAGGGGGAGATGGCGAAGGCAGGAGGGGTGGGGCTGAGAGGAGGCATGAACAGGGTCCCCCAGTCCCTTGTTCCTTTTGTCCATACCCCAAACAACCACAGAGGGACAAGACTGAGCCCTCACACATCACTCCCCTCTCCCTGGACCCTGCAGCGGGCCATCGGGCACACTGCCCCTGCTCCCTCCGCATACATTCTGAGGCCCCATCCTGGGCCCAAGAAGGACCAGGGCCCTCAGTCTGGTCCAGAATTGGCCTTGCACAAAGCAAGGGGCCTCTGACCACCTGCTCCTGCCACTGGGGCCCCTGACCAATCCCAGAGCTGCTTGGCCACGACGCTGCCACGAGCCCCAGGACGAGGTCGAGGAGCCTGCCTGGGGCGGGCACCCCGCCCGTGGATGAGTGGCCCGCCCCTAACCCTGTGCACGAGTCTGCTCTGCCCACTTCCTGGCCAAGGAAGAAGCTCCAGCGTGGGGGCGTCGAGGGGAGGGCGGGTCGCTGGAGCTCGGAATCTGCTGGTGCTTTCTCCGGCGGCAGGGAGGGCCAGACGGGTGGGAGCCCTCACAGACAGTCCTGGCATAAGGCCACCTGGCCCTTCCGGAAGTCTCGGCAGGGACAGAGCCGGTGGTACTTGGTGCTGGAGCCCGCACAGCTGAAGAGCAGAGGCTCCTTCTGCAGGAAGCACTCGCGGCCGGGCTGGGCGAAGGCCGGGTACAGGTGGTTCATCTCTGACTCGGTGCTGTCACAGGGCACCTGCAGCCTGGACGGGCACCGCGGGCAGCGGTCACGGCCCCAGCCTGGGACCGCCCCCTCCCCTCCCTGGCCCATCCCATCCCCAAGCCGGGAAGATGTCTCTGGGGGGCACCAGGCTGGGCTGAGCTGCAAGCTGACCCACCGGGAGGAACCCTGGGCCTGTCCCTCCTGCGGGGACAGGCTCGGCAGAGGCTGAGGGAGGGGTGGGGGTGGGCGGGGATTGGCAGGGGCTGAGGCTTCACCAAGAGGGTGGCGGCCGTGACATGGACACCTGTCCCGAAGGTCCCTTCTGGGATCATCCTGACTCACGGGGGAGCATTAAACCCCCCACCGCGGGCAGGGCTGGGGGCAGGGTAGTTATGGGGTGACGAGCTGCAGGTGAGGGAGGCTGGGCCAGCCCAGGAAGGCGGGCGGGGGAGCGGGGAGCGGGGGGTGAGGGGAGGCTCACTTACTTCTGGAAGGCGTCCTGGCTGTTAAGGAAGGGGAAGAAGGAGGGCTCGCAAATCAGCCCGTGGTCCAGGCACACGTCCGTGCAGGCCCTCCCAGCGGTGGCCAGCCAGGCCCGGAGGGAGTGTGCTGGGGGCCAGGCCCCGGGGGCGAAGCTGGCATTCTGGGCCCACTCCAGGTGGGTGGCATTGGGGGCCAGGACGAAGGGACTCGGTGGGGCCCGGGCCCCTACTGGAGCAGGGCCTGGGGCTGCACAGAAGTCCTGGCAGGAGGAAAGCCAGGTCAGCCGGGAAAGAGGACGCAGATGCCACCGGCTGACACCGGGGGACGCGGCCTCAGGGAAACAGAGGCTCAGAGAGGTCACAGAACCTGCTCAGGGCCTCAAAGCTGGATGGCAGAGGCAGAATTTGAACTCAGGCCAGCCTGAGAGCCACCCGCCCTTCACGGCCTCGCAGCCCGTCACACCTTAGTTAGGCGCAGTTTTTACCCTGAGGCCCAGGGGCCCTAGCTGCAGAGCGGCAAGGAGCCGGGGCTGACTGGAGGGGCTCTCCCTGCAGGGATCAGCTCCAGGAACCACCTGTGGGGCCCAGCAAGTGCTTCTGTGAGCTTCATGATGACATCCCTGTGGCTGGCTGGGGGCTGAGATCCCGGGTTCTGGCCCTGACCCCACCCAGCCCTCCTTGCTGGGGGCTCAGTGTTCCTGTCCGTAAAGCAATGGTCGAGCCACTCTCCAGCCCTTAATGTTGCGGAACAAGGTGCAGACACAGGCCACAGGCTATCTGTCTGAATATCAAATAGTTAGAAAGCAACTGACACCTAGTCCTGTGGCCCAGCCGGGCCCTGCCCCTCCCAGCCATCAGCCCTAGAAGCCCCGAGCCTAGAAGAGAGGCTCAGATCCCCTGGCAGGGAGGGGGAGGCGGGTGCCCAGGCCTCCAGCAGCCCCTTCCCCTGGGTTCTCAGCACAGAGTCCTCATCCCCACCCCAGTCTCACCTGCTCATCCCTGGGGGTAGGGTGGGGAGTGGGGGCTTTCCATACCTACCAGTCACTCAACCAGTTAGCAAACTTTTAAGCAACTTCTTTATCAAAATAACAGTCTTTGTGTTTCTGTGCTGTGGTACTGGGCTGGGTTCTAGAGCTGGAGACCCAGAGCCCCCCCCTGCCCCCCCACCAACCCACCCAGGCCTAATCTCTAAGCAGGAGAGCAGGACGGCCCTGCATCTCCATCCCCACACCTGTGCACCTCCAGGGGAATGGAGACAGGTGGAGGAGGAGCAGGAGTTTAATGGGCACAGAGCCCTTGCGGAGAGAGCTTCCTCAGACACTGGAGTTGGCTAGGCCCCCTCCTCTGGTCTGATGGGGTTTCGGGTAGCCCCCCTTCCCCCCGCCTCCCCCCGTCCCTGGAGCAGAGAGCAGAGGGCCCACCTACTTGGTGCTGGATGTAGGCATGGATTCGCTCCAGCATCCCCTCACAGGTGTACTCGTAGGGCAGGTAGGGGTCTACCTGTGGGACAGATGGGCAGACAAATGGGGCAGGAGGCACCCCAGGCCCCCGTAGACCTGGCTGTCGGGGGCCGGCCATGCTCAGCATTGGGGGCGGAAATCTGGTGTGCCCAGGGAGTCCATCATCCCATCTCCTGGCCCCTCCACTCGGACCCCTGGTACACCCTCCAGTGGCCCTGGGGGTCATCCCACTCCCTCCCGCCCCCTTCCCAGCTGCACTCCCCATCCCCTCCTGGGCTACGATGCCTGCTCTTCCCATAGCCAACCAGATGGATTCACCCCCGCTTAAGTGACATCTCCTCCAGGAAGCAGTCCCTGAGCCCCAGCCCACCCCTGTTACAGGACCACTTTCCTTCCTCCAGCACCTGCATCATCATTTCTGATTTACCCCTCGTGTCTCCCGAGTTACAGGTCCCTTGAGAACTGGACTATGGCCCGTCTCGTCTACCACCGAGCCCACCGCCTAGCACAGAGCCTGGTATACAGTAGGTGCTCAGGAAATAGCACCTCCAGCTCTGCCTGTATTCTGCTCAGAACGGAGAATGTTCACGAAAAAGAACACAACGGCATCTCCCTGTCAGATGGAATGAGATGAATCTGCGAGGCTTCCGGCCCAGGCCAGGCACCTGGGAAGGACCCAAGACACGCATCCCCGGCGGAGGCCAGACCGTCCGTCTAAGCAGCTAATGGTTACGAGGCAGCCTGCACTGGGTGGCTGGGGGCAGGTGGGTTGAGGAGCACGGGGAATAGGGAGAAGCGTGAAACGGGGCGTCCACCTCCTGTAAGTGGGTACCCCACCACCTCTGCACTCTTCTCACCTGACCAATCTCTCCCCGTTTACCCCATCCAGCACACAGCCACCCCGGAGGAAACCCGTGGCTGGACAGGGACATGGGGATGACCCGTCCCAGACTCAGACTGGGCCTTCGCCCCCCTTCTCCCCCGGGCGTGTGTGTGCACGTGTGTGCGTGTCTGTGTGTGTACGCGTGTATCCGTGTATTGTGTGTGTATATGCTGTGTGTGTGCGTGTGCAGACGTGTGTGTGTGTGCATGTTGTACGTGTGGGGATGGGCACCCGCCTGGCCCAGCCCGGTTCCGACTTACGCTCTTTTCCAGCCAGCAGCCCGGGTTGTGTGATCTAACCCTCGTGCCCACATGGGAGTGGCCTCCCGCCCCCTCATCAGAGCTGGGCAGCATCAAAGGCCCCCTCAGGTGTGCCTGGCCGGTCCTGCTTCCTGCAGACCCCACCTCGAAGGGCTGGACGCCCATCCTGGGCCCCCTGCCTAGGGGCATCCCTGCTGCTCCCCTTGAAATGGGTTCAGGCCCCCAGAAGTTTCTCGGGACAAGAGCGCACCCGGGTGGCCTTTCCCCAGTTCCCACTGTGAGCGGCCATTCTTCATCCAGGCGCAGTTCTGGATCCCCAGAGAAGCCCAGGTCCTGCACGGGCCACCACCACACAGCCCAGCCACCGGGCGGCCTTCCCAGCCCTGCGCTGTGCGCCTCTGGGTCCTGACCTCGGCCGACAGCCACAGCGGCGCCGGCAACCAGCTGCTGCCCTGCAGGGCCCTGGACACCCCTGGGGCACACGACTTCCAGCCCTGGTTATAGGTAACTCCCCAGAGGAGAGAGTTCCCCTCCAAATGTCACTCTGCCTACTCCACGGTCACTGCCCCCCGCGCTTTGAAGTCCACGTCGCACGGTAGCTCGCATCAGCCAGCCACATCCCACCTGCCATGAGTCTCCACCCGAGGAGCCAGCCTGCCTGGAAATGACTGTCATTAGGCCTAGTCACGGGTGCGCACAGTAACCAGTCTCAACGGGCCAGCAGGTGCTGGTCCTGCACGGTCGTGAGCGTGGGAGGGAGGGGGTGGGCAGGGGCTGGCCTGGCCTCCCCCCCAGCCCTGCCACAGAGAGGTGCCAATGGCAAGCCCACCCAGCCCTGAGTGGGGGGACAGCAGGTCTCTCTCAGCTCCTCCCCGTGCCTCATCTTTCTTCTTCCCTCTCCCTGTGAAAGGCCCCAGGACTTGCAGAACAAGCTGTGTTCTCTGACGGTGGCCCTCAATCAGTTCTCTAAAATAGGATTATGAGAGGGGCGCCTGGGTGGCTCAGTCGTTAAGTGTCTGCCTTCAGCTCAGGTCATGATCCCGGGGACCTGGGATCGAGCCCCGCATCGGGCTGCCTGCTCGGCGGGAAGCCCGCTTCTCCCTCTCCCACTCCCCCTGCTTGTGTTCTCTCCCTCGCTGTGTCTCTCTCTGTCCAATAAATAAAATCTTTAAAAAAATAAAATAAAAATTATGAGAGCGGCCCAGGCTGCTTGTTGAAAATGCAGATGCCAAGGCCACACCTGGGCCTTTAGAATCAGAAGACAGGAAGGGGGGCGCCTGGGTGGCTCAGTCGGTTAAGCGTCTGCCTTCGGCTCAGGTCATGATCCCAGAGTCCTGGGATCAGGACCCACATCGGACTCCCTGCTCAGTGGGGATTCTGCTTCTCCCTCTGCCCCTCCCCCTCACTCATGCTCACTCTCCCGCTCTCTCTCTCTCTCTCAGAAAAAATCTTTAATATCAGAAGACCAGCCCAGGACCCACATTTTAACCACCTCCCAGGTGATTCTTGGTAAAGGGGTGAACTGCCCGGGGGGAGCGGTGGGACCCCTGAAGGGGGTGAAGGCAGCGGGGTGGTCAGGTTTGGGGCCCACCTGGAAGTCTCAGCTTGGCAGACTTGCAAAACTTTGGTTCCCTGACCCTTTTGTTATTGTCATTTTCTAATTAACTAACAAAATTAAACAGATGTGCATGTAAAAAACAAATCAAAAGGAAAACCAATGTAAAGTAAGTTTCCTCCCACCCCAGACATCCAGGCCCATCCCCAGGGCAGCGATTTCTCACATGTCTGACCAGAAAGAGCTCACGAATGCATGGGCGCGCTCACTTGCAGGCCCCTTGGCAGCCCCGTTGTGTTCTGCGGCTGGAACGTTCTCCCCACAGGACCGGGTATCTTGTTCCTTTAGCTCAGCAACAGATCTGGCTAAGATCTACTGGGCCAGACCTGAGCCCTCGGGGTGGGCAAAAGCCTTGCTGGTCTCCCTTCCACCCGCTGTCCTTGTCCCCTGGGACAGAAGCCTCGGAGACTTGCTCTTCAAGGGGAGGGGAGAAGGAGCAGGGGGAGGATGTGGGGTGGGGGTCCCCTCCAGGGTAGCCATCTGCCTTCCCGGGGGACCTTCCAATGCAGCGTCCCCCTGGGATGTAGAGCGCTGTGCCGCCACTTGGGGCTGGGGTTGGTCAGTTGTCGGCAGCGGCTTCTTTCTTCTGTACCAAAGCCACCTGGAGAGCCCCTCACCCGAGGACTGTCTTGCTCAGCCCAGCGAGGGTCCCCAGTTGCAGCCCTCAGTCAGCGATGGACAGAGCTGGGGATAAACACCCTGGGTTTACTTGATTCTCAGGGAGGACAATCTGGGGTGTGACCTACCCCATCAGTCAGAGGTTCCCGCCAGCACTGAACGCCAGGTGCCGCCGGCCAGGGTGACCTACTCCAGAACACAGCGTCTCATTTTGTCACTCCAGGACCCTCCTTCCTCAGATCACGTCCCAAATAGCTTGTGCCTTGGGATGACCCTCTGGAGGAAGCCACTCTAAGATAGCCTGTGACCTGGAGGAACTCACAGTAGAGATTTCCTCAAGCTGATGCTTAAGGAGTGGAGGGCGCCCCCCACCGCTCAGGGAGGGTCCAGGGGCTCAGCCACTCTGCAGGTCAACCTGGCCACATCCACGTCCGTCACAACTAAAGATGGGTGGAGGCTTTGCCACACAATGTTCTTCTGGGCACTTCACTAGACAAACACTCACCCCCAGACAGAAGGACGGAAGGCCGAGGGTGTGGTCAGTGGAGGAAGGGAGGAGAGGTAAGTAGGGATTTTCTGGGGGCATCTGCAGGGGCGGGGGCCAAGGCTGGGGGTCCCGAGTGGGAGTGAGTGATAGTGAACGCAGGGGGGTATTAAAAAAAATGCCAGACTGCCTCAGGGCCAGGACAATCAGGCCAGGGCTCTGGGCTCAAAGCTAAGCCAGTAAGTGCCCCTGTGTCTATCCCTGCTTGTCTCTGCCCTTGAGCCTGGCAGTGCCCCCAGTTCCCCTGGGGCAGCAGACATGCTGGCCAGCTGTGGCCTCCCGGGGCGTGGCTCTCCCTCGCAGAAGGAGCCTATCACGTCACTCACTTGCGGTGGCCCTGCCGAGACCAAGGCTCTCCAGGTCTGCCCCAGACCCCGACATTCACCCTGAGCGGTACATACTCCACCCCCCTCCCCACCAGGAGGACACACTCCGTGAACATGGGGTTGGGCAAGGGGACACCCGCAGGGCTGGTTATCTTTGTTCAGCCTCATGTCCAAGCTACAGCAAGAGGCGGGTCCAGAGGGAACATGGCGAGCAGAGTGCCATTTGCATGGTCTGACCCCTTACCAAAATGAAGGAACCAGAAGAGCTCGGGGGGCCATCAGAAGCCACAAAGGGGCCTGCCGAGGAGATAAGTTGCACAAGCCCCTCCTCCCCCTCTCCCCACTTGCACATGTGCACCTGCATACGCCCACACTCACGTACCTGCTGAAGGAAACCCGGAAAGTTCTTTCCCTTGCTACTCAAAGGGTGGCCCTAGGCCTGGCACCACCCCAGCCCTGCTGAACCCAAACCTGCATTTTAACAAGATCCCCAGATGACGTGTATGCCATGTACAGTTTGAGATATGCTGTCAAAAGGCCACAGACATACACCAACAGCAGAGTTCCAAGGGCCTCCAAGCACTAATCCTGGAAACATTTACTCAGCACCTAACTTGTGCTAAGAGTGCTCAGGGGCTCAGCCTCCAAAGGTGCTTAATAAATGATTCTGGATCCAGGGCTGCCATGTAAGGTTGTACAGGTTGCTCATAGCACAAAGGTATTTCCCTGCCTCTCCTTCCCCCCATCCCTATACTCAAGGTGGTAAGTGGGGTCAAGTTTGCCAACCCCAGGCCTGCGAGCCTGAGTTCACCAAGAGGGGCATCTTTTTCCAGTAGTGGCCCCCAGAGTCCTGACTGGATCTGAACCTCACCTGGGTTCTCATGATGGCCTTGATGGTTGCTTCAAACTCCTCCGAGTTGTTGTAGTCGACGGTCCACACGTGGGGCTTGCCGATGAAGTTCTCCGCGTAGGGATGCTGGGAGAACACCTGGCCAGGTGGAGAGAGCAGCAGCCTCTTCCTGTGCCTGCCAGGTCGGCCCGTGCTCAGGGGAGGCGCCCCCGCCCACTTGTCCTGTCCGTCCCTTCACACCCTGTCTGCCTCCCTCTTCCAGGGACTGCGGGGGTCCCCATCTCAGACCCTCCCCACTCACCTCTCTGGAGGTGGGCTTGCCTCGGAAGAACTCGTGGTTGAGCGAGCTGTGGGGCGGGCTGAAGCGGGACTGGAGGAAGACGCAGCCGTTGGCGATGGCCTCCAGGGGCGCGGGGCCCTCGTAAGGGAAGCCGAAGCCTATGAAGAGCTGAGGAAGCAAGTGGCACAATGGTCATGGAAGGCTGGGCACCGGAGCCCCAGGAAGCCAGGGCTGGGACATTCACGGGGGCGGGGCGGCCGGCGCAGGAAAGACCACCCAGTCCGCGGGGCTGCCCTGGTACTGAGGGGTGAGGAGGGAAGCCCGCTTCCTCTTCCCCACTGCTGAGCCTCACTTTGCTGGCCCTGCCCAGGTCCCTCCTGGGTGAGCACCCCCAGCTCTGCCCCGGCCCCAGGAGGCCTGGATGTGAGGTTCAAGGTAGCAGAGCGTGCTGGGGCAGGTCTACACGTGGAAGGGGCCACCAGCCACGGTGGCAGGCCTGGGGGCACGTAGGGTGACCTCCTCGGCATCTGTGGCCAAACTGGGGTGAGGACGGTGAGGGCGTGGGGCTCACTTTGGCCTTGCGTAGCAGCTGCTGGAACTCGGGCTGTGGCAAGAGGCCGTGGTTCTTCACGAAGGCTGGGACTTCAGGGGGCCGCCGGCTCTCATAGTACACAGTGCCGTGGATCTCCATGTACTTGTTCAGGACGCCCAGGAACTTCTCCTTCCCCTGGAAGAGGAGGGGTGCAGATGGGAGCCTCGCCCCAACTGTGGAAGGCAGAGCTGTCCGTGGAAACACCCCTGGTCTGGAAGTCAGAAAATGTGGGGCCGGCCTTAGGTTGGCCTTCAACCAGCTGTGTGACCCTGGGCAAGGCCCCTCCCCTCTCTGGTCCTCATTTTCTTCATCTGTGACTTGCAGAGGTTGGACTAGACTATTTTTAGCCATGGAACTGTTTTCTTTGCAAAGAATGCCTATCCCCATTCCCACATTTAAATGCACCCAAATGAAGTTGCTCCGCCTCCCTGAACCGCTGGTGATCTCCAAGGCCACCTGAGGAGCTGGGGGGCCAAGATCATCTCATCCATCCATCCATCCATCCATCCATCCATCCATCCATCCATCCATCCATCCATCCCTCCATCCTTCCATACATGTGTGTGTCCACCCCTCCATCCATCTGTCCATTCATCCCCTCCTTCCATCTAGCCACTCATCCCTTCTCTCTCTCTCTCCCCTTCCCTCCATCCATGTAGCACATTTTTATTGAGCACTTGCTGTGTGTTGGCACTGAGCTCACTGCTGGGAGCCCAGCTGGGACAAGACAGAGCCCTTGTCTTTAAGGAGGACACCTGTGAGCGAAAACCCCCAAACTAGCAAAGGCTCAGCCCCTCCAGACTCCAGTCCCACATCCAGGCTCTGCTTTCTGCCCAGCCCAAGGGAGCTGGAAACAGGCCCAGCCTCAGGGGAAGGGGACAATGGGAGACAGAGCATAGATGAATAGATAACAGCTCTGCCCCTGGGCACCCATCTGACCCCATGGCCAGAGCCCTGAGCCAGGAGCTGTGGTCAGTGTAGGACCTCATTAGGGGTAAGCATGGGGTCTGCCACTGGGTTCTACTTCTTGGGGGCTTTTGAGACTCACAGGAGAGAGGAAGGGATACGCTGACAAGAAAGAAACTTCAAGATCACAGAGAAGGCTGGGGCAGGGAGCGGTTTTTTTCAGGGAGGGCTAGTCCCCAGCAGGCTAACAGGTCAGAAGAAAAGAAGCCAGGTTCTCCACGTCCTGCTGGCTAGCCATGAGGTCGGACAACAAGGAGCTTTGGCCCAGGTTCAGTCTGTAAACCACAGCTCTTGAAGAATATTATCAATGGACATCAAAATAATTAATAATTCACATTTTGAAACTCCAACGGTATAACTTTTCCTAAGGAGGCCTTCCTCTTTGGGTAACAGTCTCCTGGGTAATGCACATCAGCCCTGCCTCTGAGAACAACCAGGAAAGACAGGGAAATATAAAAATTTCTGTGAAGGTAGTGAAAATCTAACAAAGCATGCAGAATTAGAAGGCCAAGATCTGGAAGAAGGGAAGGAGATCGTGGAGGCCAGTGCTGGGGTCAGTGTCCCCCCCGGGGGCACCTGCCGATTCCAGGGTAAGCATCAAGGAACCTGAGCAGAGCTTCTGGTCGCCTTGTACAGCCAGAGGACAAGTGAGAGTTCAGGGTCTGCCAAGGGGGGACCCTGATAGAAACTCCACACTGGGGGTTAGAACTCTGAGGAATTACACGCTGGAAGAAAAAGGGTGGGCCAGACCTAGAGAAGCCCCTGCAGAGGCTGAGTCTGTGTTTTTGTGTGTGTGGGAGGGGGTGTCTTTTTTTTAAGTTTTATCTATTTATTTTAGAGAGAGAGTGAGTGAGAGCACAAGCAGGAGGGGCAGAGGGAGAGAGAATCTCAAGCAGTCTCTGCACTGAGCACAGAGCCTGACATGGGGCTGGATCCCAGGACCCTGAGAACAGGACCTGAGCCAAAACCAAGAGACAGATGCTTGACTGATGGAGCTACTCAGTCGCCCCAGGGGCTGAATCCATCTTAAATGGTCTCAAATCTTATCATTGATTAAGGTAATCCAAGATTGCTGGAGCCCCAACCACAAGCTAAGAGTAAAAGTAAAATCCTCTCTGGAAGAAGAGGGCATCATCCCCAAACTATTTTTACAATTTTTTATATTCATTTTCCAGAACTCCAAAACAAAACAAAAAACAATGAAATCCCAATCAAAATCCCAGCAGGCTTAGAAGAAACAACTTTGAAAAAGAAGAAAGCAGACAGATTTATATTACCTGATTTCAAGACTTATGGTAAAACTACAGTAATCAAGGCGGTGTGCTAGTGGCATCCAGAAAGAACAATGCAATAGAACAGAGTCCAGAAATAGACCCACACACGCATGGTCAATTGATTTTTGACAAAGGTGCAAAGACATTTCGGTGGAGAAAGGATAGTTTTTTCAACAGACAGCCACGGAACGTTGCATATTCACATGCAAGAAAGGGAAAGAATTACAACTTCAATCTGTACTTCATATCATATATAAAAGTTAATTCAAAATGGACCATAGATTTAAATGTAATACTATAAAACTTACAGAAGAAAGCACAGGAGAAAAATCCTTAGTGACCTTGGGTCAGGCAAAGATTTCTTAGATACAACACCAGAAGCATAATCCATAAAACACCGGACTTCATTAAAATGAAGAACTTTGCTCTTTGAACAATGCTACTGAGAGAAAGACAAGCCACAGAGAAAATATTTGCCAAGCATATATTTGATATAAGGCTGATATTCAGAATGTGTACAAAACTCTAACAACTCAATAATAAGAAAACAAACAACCCAATTCTTTAAATGGGCAAACATTTCGAAAAGACACTTTACCCCAAAAAAGATATTGAGAAGACAAATAAGCACACAAAAATATCTTTGCCATCATTAGTCATAGGGAACTACAAGTTGAAACCCTAAGATACCATTGCACATTTGCAGGATGGCTCAAGTCGAAAAGACGGACCATGCAAGTATTGATGACTTTGTAATGGAACTGGAACTCTCATACATCGCTGGTAGAATCGTAAAATAGTACGACCACTTTTCCTAAAATGTTAAACCTAGTTCTACCATATGATCCAGCCATTCCATGCCTAAGTATTTACCCAAGAGAAATGAAAGCATATGTCTGTACAAATGTTTGTACATGAATGTTCATAACAGCTTTATTTGTAATGGCCAAATACTGGTAACAACCCCAATGTCCACTAACAGGTGAACAGATAAAAAAGGTGTGGTGGAATACAATGGAATTCCATGCAATGGAGTAACTATTCAGCCATAAAAAGGAATCAACAACTGATACGTGCAATGACATGGAGGAATCTTGAAATAATTATACTCTGAGAAAATCCAGACAAAAAAAATAAGTATATACCATGAGTCCATTTATATAAAATTATAGAAAATGAAGACTAATCTGTGGTGACAGAAAGCAGATCATGGGCTGTCTGGCAGGGAGGAGGAGAGAGGTGGGAAGAAGGGAACCTGGGCACGGTGGATGCATCATCCTGACTGTGGAGATGGCTTCACAGGTAGATATATATGTCAGAACGTATAAATTATATATTTGAAACATGTGTAGTATACTGCATGTCAATTATACCCCAGTAAAGCCTGTTAAAAATAGATTTTTAAAGAAAAAATTTAAACACCATGATTTTTAGAAAAATCAGGTACACGACAATATGATTAAAACCCAAGAGACAAAGGGGCACCTGGATGGCTCAGTTGGTTGAGTAGCTGACTCTTGGTTTCTGCTCAGGTCATGATCTCGGGGTCGGGAGATTGAGCCCTATGTCAGGCTCCGCACTCAGCAGGGACTCTGCTTGTGGATTCTCTCTTCCTCTCTCTCTGCTCTTCACCGAGCTTGCTCGCACACTCTCTCTCTCTAATAAATAAATAAATCTTAAAAAAAAAAAAACACCCAAGAGACACAGACAATAAAAACAGACCCGTAGGAGATCTAGAAGATGGAATTACCAGATACAGACTTCAAGATAAATCTGCTGAATGTAGTCAAGGAAATAGAAGATAAGGTTTGAAACCAAATGGAAGTGCTCGAAGTAAGAACTCTAGTGGCTGAAATTAAGAACTGAATGGACAGGTTTCACAGCAGATTGGACCCAGCTGAAGAGAGAATTCGTTTAGTGAAAGAACAAAAGAAAACATCCAGACTGAAGCACAGAGGAAGGGTGGAAATCACAGAAAAGAATGTAAGAGACAAGGGGATATGTTGGAGTCTAATGTATGCAGAAATAGAGTCTGAGAAGCACAGGAGAGAGACTGGAGCAGAAGCAATACTTAGAGAGATACTAACTGAAAATTTTCTAAGACTAATGACAGATCAAACCACAGATTCAAAAAGATCTACAAACACCATGTAGGATAAGTCCAGAGAAAACCACTCAGAGGCACATCATAGTAAGTCTACTCAAAACTAAACACACAGAGGTCTTAAAAGTGAGCAGAGAAAGAAGACAAATTATCTTTAAAGGAACAACAAGGCTCCCAGAAGCCAGAAGACAATAGAGTCTTTTCAGAACACTGAAAGAAAGTAACAGCCAAGTTAGAATTCTCTACACAGCAAAATATCCACTAAGAATAAGGGTGAAGTAAGGGCATTCTCAGGAAATCAAAATAAAATGAGAGTACACAAGCTGGGGGGAGGTAATTAAAGCATTTTAAGGTTCTTTTATTGTCCAATAAAAGCGAAAGGTATTGATTTATATGAAACTTTGATAAGTCAAGGATGCATGGTGCCATCTTTATTGCGGCCACTACAAGACTAGGAGGCAGTATAATGAGTCAGCTATCAGGGGGTGAATTTCAAAGTACAGATCAGTGTGAAAGAAGGCATAAGAGGGAACAGAACATGGAACAGGCAAGAAAAAGAAATAGAGATCAGCTAGTGAAATGGCAGATTCCAAGCCAAATACATCAGATATCACACTAAATGTAAAAGGACTACATAGTGTAAAACTAATAAATAGGCTCACAGAAGAAAAATCAAACCGAGAAAGTAAAGTGTGGAAAGAATGCCTCCACGCCCCTATCAACATCAGCTTCCTTATCCCATCACTGGAGGCCACTGTTGTGGACAGTTTCTTGTGTACCTTCTCAGACCTTTTATGCATTCAAATCGTATTTACATTTTCCTTAAAACACATGCACAAATGGGTTCATGTTATATATACTGTTCGGCAACCTTTTTTTACCCATACACACATATGTATGTATGTGTGTAGGCATGTGTATGCGTGTATATACCCACATAGGCATGTGTCTGTGCATACATGCATATATCTGAACTTTAAGTTTCACAAAACAATATTTATTCTCGGGGCTCCTGGCTGGCTCAGTTCGTGGAGTGTGCAACTCTCAATCTCAGGGTTGTGAGTTCGCACTTCATGTTGGGTATAGAGATTACATAAGAAAAATAAAATCTTAAAAACAATATTTATTCTTAATACATATAAGGTCTTCTGATATATCTTCTGATACTCTATTTCATTTTAAAAGGCTAACTGAGACTAAGTTAGAAAAAGACAAATACGACACGATCCCACTTATATGTGGAAACTAAAAGAGTGGAACTCATAGAAACAGAGTAGAACGGTGGTCACCAGGGGCTCGGGGTGTGAAAATGGGGAGAGGTTGGTCAAAGGGACAAACTTTCAGTTGTATGAAGAGTAAGTTCAGGGATCTAATGAGCAGCATGGTGATTGTGGTTAATGGTACTGTATTGTACACTTGTAATTTGCCAAGAGAATAACAGATCTTCAGTGGTCTCACCACACACACGCATGCACGCGCACGCACGCAGAAACACACAGATGACTATGTGAAGTGATGCTGTGTTAAGCAGCTTGATCATGGTGCTCAGTTCACAATATATATGTATATTGAACCATCATGCCGTCCACCTTAAGAATACATCATTTTCCCCTGTCAACTATACCTCAGTAAAGCTGAGGAGAAAAAACCCAGAGCTCTGAGCTAGTTTCACCTGCCGAACAAAAAGCACCCCAAATCCCCCTCAGATGGCCCTTCTGATGTCTGGCCTGTTTCCTCCAGTGGCAAGGGTGAGTCTGCCTCTCTCCCATCCCCCATTCCTGCCCCCTGGGCCACACGCTCTCATAAAATAGCACCCAGGCCTGAGCCTCAAGGCCTGCTTTCTGGGGACCCAGAACAAGACAAGCCTCCTTGGCACAAAATTCACCCAAACGCTCGCCCGGATCCCAGCTGCTGCCCCCATGAGGACCTCCATCATCCAGCCCCTTCCACTTCTGGCTCTGGGCTGCATCGGTCCCAGGATGCACCCCTCAGCCTCTTCATCTGGCCACCTCCGACTTCCTCCAGTCGCAAAGACCAGAGCGAAGATGTCTTTTTTTGGAAGCACTTTCTCTGAGGTCTCTTGCAGAACAGCGTTGCTCCCGGCTATCACAGAGGCGCCTGAGCTAGAGAGAAAGCCTTTCTCTTCCCAGACTTCATAACCTCTCATTCTCTTGGGGCAGTTCCTTAGCAGTGTTTTCTGGTAAAAGCAGACGCACTCCATGCCACCCCCTTCCCCAGCACCCTGGGCTCCCATGGCAGCCTGCTCCTTTCGCATCACATGAGAATGACCTCCCATCCCTCCCCCTGCACCCTGTGGGGTCAAGGGACTCGAGAGCATCCCCGGGGACACCCTACTGAGAGCAGAGGGGAGCAGGCGGAGCGCACGGTGAGCAGGCACCCTACCTGGAGCTGCCTCATTGCCAGGAGGGCACAGAGAAAAGAGGAGAGAGAACAGGTCAGTGAGCAGTGAGCACACAACCTCCCACACGGGGATCACTTCTCCAGGGACCCCGCCCTGAGGATGGGGTTCTAATCCTTAGCCTCTCCTGCCTTCTGCACTGCCTCCCATGACTCAGAGGCCCCAAGTCTAGCCTAAGCCCCCTTGCCAGGCTCACAGTGTTTATCGATGCGGTCCTAGGGAGGGTGGCGGGTTAGGTCACAGTCCTTGATAAAGGACATCTGGGTTTGTTGCAGAGTGGGGCGCTGCAGGGGCAGGTGAGCAGCCCCCAGGCTGGGTATTTTCAGTGACAGTTAGGGACCTCTCTTTTCTGACTCATCATTGGGGGACATTTCAGCATCCGGAGCCAGGGGTGGTGGACAGAGCCAAATCCTAGAGGTGGGAGTCCCCAGGAGGCTGTGCTTACCTTCCAGATACTCGCTTCCTTGCCGTACACCACGGCCATGTTATTGGCCTTGCTGCCTTTGATGAGCTGCTTCTCCGTCTCGTTGAGCTCCTCGGACACGAAACCCATGAAGGAGTTGTCCGGGGTGTGAGCTACAGCGAGACCACAGGGTCAGGACGGGGGCTGCTACCCAGCCCGCACTGCACCCCGGGTCTACCTGGACTGGCCCCCTCGGAGGGGGCCCCGTTTGACAGGGATGGGGACAGGGGGCTGGTGGAGGAGGGGGAAGAGAACCCATCAGTGTCCCAGCCCCGGGCGTCTCCTTCTCCCAAAGACTGCCACAAAGCCTGGAGCAGAGGGAAGGCCTGGTCCCCTTACTTGTTTGCAAACAGGCACAGTCAGGACCCTGCTCCGGTCAGAGTCCTCCCTCCCTGGTCAGAGTCCTCCCTCCCCAGTTGGCTCTGGCCCAAGGCTTTAGCTCCTCCCCTTTCTCTCACCGCCAACACCCATCAGCAGAGCCTGTTACCCCGGTGGGATTTCCTCCATCACGGCGGCCCCAGCCCGGGGACCACCCTCTCTGTCCTGGGCCCCTGTGACTTGCTGCCTGCCCCCATTTCTGCCATTCTCTTGGCCTTGCCTTTTCTCCTAAGCAATCCTTTAAAATTAGGTCAGACCAGATTCCTCTGCACAAAAGCCTGCAGTGGCCCCCAAAACCAAGGTCCCTACAACAGTCTACAGGATCTGCCCCCACTGCCCCCTTGACAGCTTCTCTTACTCCCTCCTGAGACCCTGCTGGGACACTCCCTCTGCGGACACGCTTTGCTTCCAGGGTCCTGCCAAGAGGTCCTCCCTGGCCCTGGTCACTCTCTGCCCCTTACCTGCACTCACTGACCAGACATGATATTACATATCTAATTGATCGTTTATTGGTGTCAGAATATAAGCCCCATGAGGGCAGGGCCTCTGATTCGCTCACTTCTGTGTCCCCAGCACCTGGGAGAGCCTGGCGCACCGGCTCATGAATGCGTGGACACATCCTTCCTTTCCTGCCTCCAGGTTTTTGCCCCTACTGTTCCCTCTGCCTGGAGTGCTCTCCTCCCTTTCCTTGGATGAGAAAATTCTCTGCATGGGGTCTGGTGCCCTCCCTCTGTGGCTCCACCCCTGTGGTTCTGTCTCTGCTACAGTACAGCTCACACTGGCTAGATGGGGAAGCAGGTCTGCTCATGAATTCCTTCCTGGACTTGGCCTATTGTTAAAACTGGCAAGACCTACTCAACTGTCCCCAGAACCCAGCGCACAGGGAGCAGGGAATGTGTCTTAGCTCGTCCTCCTATTCCTCAGCCATGCTAATTAGCTCTGTCTGCCACCATACACCTGCCGTAGGTTTGCAAGGCACAGGGTCCCTCCCATCTGTGTACAGGACCTTGAAGAGAGTGTTGAACCCAGTGAAATCTACTCTGCCCTCCTGGGTCGGGGAGGCTGTGCTGAGTAGGCTGGCAGAGGCCACATATCCTTGATTTCCCAGAACAGCCCTGATGCCAAATACCCAATCCCTTATTTCAGATGCATGTTTTCACATTTTAGCATTTCTGAATTTGAGATGTATATACCTCAATCAAATGCATAGATTTAACATAGTATTTCCACCCACAAAAAGTCATCATCAATATCTGGAACATCGTAGGAGAAATGAAGGTTTCCTGCCCAAGTGCCCCAGGAAGGTCACGGATTCTTGGGTCTGAAAGACCAACTGTAAGGATGGGCCTTTGCTGACCGCAAAACAAAATGATCATTCTTCTAGAGCTTCAGGAGCATAAGAAGGGCCTGGAGACCTGGAGTTACTTCTGATTGTCAGGGTGTGGGCAGCTCTCCTGTTTCAGGAGGCTCTGCCCAGGCTGGGGAGTGGCCCCAGGAGGGCAGACCCGACCCTCCCTCACCTGTTTGCCTGCCCAGCCCCCTTCCCTCCCTCCCTGCTGGCTCCCGCTTGGCAAGGCCTCCCTATTCACCGAGGTGAAGAATCCCTCATTCTACCAACTCTGTCCAGCTAACTAAACTAGTGGGTGTGGGACAGGGAAATATCCAATCAATTAAAATAACAGGGACCATCAAGGAAAGAGCTCCCAGCTCTCTGGGCAAAAGTGAGGCTGGAAGAGGCAGCCACCCTCCCACTTAGCTCACTGGGGAAACCACCTGGCTAGATGGGGAAATAGGTCTGCTCATGAATTCCTTCCTGGACTTGATATATCATTAAAACTGGCAAGCCTCTCTCTTCCTTTTTTGTTCTCAGTTTCTTTAATTTATTCAATCAATTAACACTTTCTGAGGACCTTGATAGGCTCCAGGGAGATAAGGATAAATCAATCAGTGGCCCCCTTTTGAGTGGTTCATAATCTATCAGGGAGGAATAAATGTATAAGCACATAACTCTAATATACTTCAACGTACACTTTTATAGAATTGGATTTAAAAGGTATAAAAATAGAGATGAAGGAGCAACAGCAGATGAGGGAATCGGTGAAAGTGGCAGTAAATAAAGGAGATATTTGGGTTGGGGTTTTAGAGGATGAGTAGGAGTTTGCCAGGTTTGAAACTCCACATCCAGTGGGCCCTACCCCATGTAAGGCTCATTTTCTCCGTGTAGATTATTGCAGAAGCCTCTTACCCCCTCTCCTGCTTCTCCCTCCTCTACCACTGCCCCTTTGGCCATCTGCAATCTCCCAGAATAATGTGCCTCAAAAACCTTTCTCTTGGGGTGCCTGCGTGGCTCAGTCGGTTGGGCATCCAACTCTTGATTTCGGCTCAGGTTGTGATCTCGGGGTCATGAGATCGAGTCCCACGTCAGGTTCCACGCTCAGCATGGAGTCTCTTTGTCCCTCTCTCTCTGCTCCTCCCCCCGCCTCTCAAATAGATAAATAAAATCTTAAAAAACAAACAAACAAACAAAACACCTTTTTCTCCATGACATTCCCAGGCTCAGGAATCTACAGTGATTCTTGAATTACGGTATTTGGCATAAATTCAGCAACAGGTGCCACCGCCGGCCCCAGATCCTCCATGTCCCTCCTGCCAGCCTCAGAGCTTGATGCTTCCCTTGCAAGTGAGCTAACTGCCCAAGCTCTGTGCCCACCTCTGCTCTCTGTTACCATGGATGCTGCTTCCGCAGCCTGGGGCATCCCCACCACAACCCCCACCTCCTTCCCTCCACAGTCCGGTCCCAGAGAGCCATGTGAACTCAGTCCTCTGGGCCTCAGTTCCCTCCTCTGAGCTCCCAAGAACCTGCCTACCTCCCCAACCTTCTGGAATCCAATCAAGCCATTACTTATGTGTCTAGAAATTGCATCTGCCTCTAATACTTCCTAGAACCTGGAGAGTAAGACAAAAAAGGACCAAAGAGGTGCACTAATTTGACAGGCTAAATAAAGACCAGATACTTTACTTCTGAGCAAGTTCCTCGGAACCCTGCTCAGTTGGCTCTTAGTTTAGATACATCCTAACAAAAGGTGCTTATCTGGCTTTCTGACCCAGAGCCTTCAAAGAGCCACAAATCAGATGTGCGAGACGCTGCTGGAGGCAGATACACTGACGACAATTAGATGTGACAGCTGATAGCCTCCCAACGAGGAGAGAAAGCACCACATCAAACAGTGACAGGCGAAGGGGCAAGGGCACCTGGCTCCGCACACCTCTGCCGTCCCCAAAGGGCAGGCTCTTGCTCCACAGAGAGAGCGAGAATTGCCCCTTAGTTGTCAAGAAAGGATCAAATTATTTTCAGCACACTGCACGTAAGGGGGCAAGTCAGTGAATATATATATTTTAGAGTCTCATTAAAAATAGCTAAAGCTCAGCTCTAAATGGCATTCCTTGCCTGACGCCCATCGTCAGAAGGTTCCCACAGGGGCTCCAGCCCCCAGCCTCACTTCCCATTATCCCCAGTGTTGGAGCCTACTGGAGCTTGTGCATATCCAGAACCTTCCAGTTCTTTCCACATCTGTCTTCACTTCATCTGTTCCCTCCACTGAGAAGAGCCTGCCCGTCCTGCCCCTTTGTCACCCCCTAAAGTTCTCCAGTGTACTTCTGGCCTCTCTTTCTACAAGATCACTGAATCCTCTTTGTTCTGGAATGTGCGCTCAGCAGCTCTCTGAGAGCGGCGTGTGATGCTGGAGGCAAAGGCCATGTCCTCCATGTTGGAAAGGTCGCCACATTTCTCCTAAGCCAGGCTGGAAGCCCCACCCAGTCTGCTCCCCAGACACCACAAGAGACTTCCTCTCTGGCTCATACATTCTCAAAGGGCAAACCAGGTTTTCCTGGAGTGGGCAGGTGCATGGGCCTGCCCCACTCCCACACCAGCCCGGAAAGGAAAGCCAGGGAGGGACGAGACCCTGCCTCCTTGCGTGCACCCCTGTGAACCATGAGGAGGCCCCATCTGCCCCTTACCCCACCCGTGTCCTGTGGCTGGGACACTCACGGAACATGGTCATGAACTGCTTGGGGTTGAGGTTCCAGTAGCCCCAGTTGGTCCGGTAGCCGTGCAGAGTGGCGTACTCCTCATGGTTGTATGCGGGTTCTGTCCCGAAGGTGTCAATGACCCGGATTCGGCACCTGCTCCCCGCCCCGGGGGTGGGTGTACAAGGAACCAGGGTCAGCAGCCTCTCGTGTCTCTCTGGGCTGGGTTGCCCCAGCTTGGGTGCCGGCACCAGCCACTGGCCGGGCACGGCAATGTGTGGTCAGAGCTGGGGCCCAGACATTACCTAGCTGTGTGACCACAGGCAAGGGCCTTAACCTCTCTGGGTCAGCTTCACCATCTGTCAAGTGAGGATGACAACAGCCCAGCTGTCTCGGAGTTGTGTGGCTATGCCTGAACCATGGGCCACTCGCTCAGAAACTTAGTTATTATGGGGGCCCCAAGAGAGCCTAGGAGGGGGAGCACTGCCTGGAGTGGGGGTCCCTCCCCCCTGTAGGATTTGCACTTTCCTGAGCAGGCAGCAGCAGTAATTTGTGTTCACAGCCCCCCGACACCCCCAAGATGCCACTGGCCTATCTGGGCTGCGATGCAGAAGGGCGGGGCCCTGGGGGACCCACCACTGCCACAGGCCCATCTTTGGGAAGGCAGTGCTTTGAAGTGTCTTCTGCAAAGCAAGCTTGGCCACCTTCGATGCACCTCCCAGCTGGGCAGAGGCTCTGTCGCCGCCTCAAAACCTCCCCTTCCAACCGTCCCACCCCCCGGGGCGTGGGCACCTGAAGGAAACGGTGGAGACTCAGACAGCGCCCCCCAAGGAGCTTCCTCCTCACCCCACAACCTTCCCGGTGACCCAGAATTGTCCACAGACTGCTGAGGTCGGCACTATTCCCCCAGAGAAGGGGCAGGGGGCGGGAGGCGGGAGGCGGAGGCACCGAGTGCATGAAGAACCCGCATTAATAATAAAAGCAATAACACCGCCTGTCACTTTTTTTTCCTAATAAAATCATGTGGAATAGTCAATGGGACTGGAGCAAATATAATAAATGGCAGGGCTCTCTGTGCTAAATTAAACCCCGTATCCTGCTGGCTGCAGAGACTGGGAGAGATGGCACTGGCCTTCCTCCAGACCCAGGGAGGTGGGGTGGAGGGAGGGAGGAGGAGGGGTGCTGGGCCCCCCCAAGCCGAGGTCACACCCCAGTTGAGTGTCCCATTCCTTTCCCCCCTGCCATTCCCCTGCACCCCCCGATCCAGATAACCTCTGAGCCCCACCCCAGGCTGCCCTGCAGCAGAGAGGCACTGAAGTGACTCCCACTCTGAGTTAGCCGGGAGGCAGAGCCCAGAGTAATGGGGGAGGGGGAAACAGAGGAAGAGCGAGCCTTCCCCCCACCACAGGACCCGGGACAAGGCGGTTCCCCCACCCTGGGGACTAGCCGGCAGGGGGCGAGGGGAGGCCTCCTCTGGGGCACGGGGTGGGGCACCACCCGCCTGCACCCTCTTACCGGTACTTCTTGAAGGACAGTCCCATGTGCTGCTTCATCTGCTGCAGGCCGTGGTAGTCAGTGTAGATGAGGTCGAAAGGCAGGGGCATGGTGAGCGGGCAGTTCCCCCGGCCTGGCGGCACCCCTAAGTTACTGAGAGAAGAGTCCTTCAGAGTCTGAGCCCCAAGAGGGACCCACAGGCAGCAGAAACCCACCTTCCCAACCAGCCTTGCATCTGGGGCACCTGGAGCCCCCTCAGTTCTTATAGCCCAGGATAAACATGGGGGAGGGGGCACTGTAAAGGAACTGGAGGTTGGCACATGAGCGCTGGCAGACTTGGAAAGCAAGTGAACGGGGTGGCCATGTCCAGTTGTGTAGGTTTTTCACTGCACAAGAGACTCCAGTGAGAGGAAGTAGGACTGAGATCCAGCCTGGGCTAGCTTGCCAAGCCGTGCCCCTGGCCTGGGCTACCCACCAGGTAGAAAGAGCACCTTTTGTTAATTTGCATAAATGTGTTCCCTGCAGGGCTGTGTCCACCCAGAGGGGGCACCTTTATCTAGCGTTTGCAAATTGCCATAAATGCTCGCTATTGTCCTTAGTGCAGCTTCAGTGTTTGGAGCAGAAAGCCCTGCCTCAGGAGACATAATTCTGCTCTGCTGACTGGCTTGTGGCCCACGGAGATGCCCAGCCCTGCCCCACAAGGTCAGCCTACCTGCCAGATCATGTACACAACGGTTTTCCTCTGGTGACCCAGTGCCAGAGCCTTTGGGTCAACTCTCTGGAGCCTAGCAGACCTGGTCACAGCTGCCAGGGTAAATTCCTTTGCCTGGGACCCCCTGCCCACCATCCAGGAGCCCCGGCTTGGCCTGACAACCCACCCATCTGAGGGGATGAGGAGGCATTTAGCTTGCCCATTCAGTAAGTCTGTCCTGAGCCCCTGAGCCAGGCAGGGAGTAGAAAAGCGCCCCTTTCTTTGGGGACCCCACAGCAGCCACCCACCTCCCCGGAATTCCCGTCTCCCTTGGATTCGTGGTCCAGACGGCTGTGCTGGAAGGGGTCCAGAAGACCTCCCAGTGAGCCCCTTCAGGATCCATGTGAAGAGCAGACTCAGGGCAGGTGAAGAGCTCTGACAAGGTCACTGGCTCATCAACGGCAAAGGGCCACGATGGATGAGCTCCCTGGGTCACAGCTCAGGCTCCTGGAACCCGTTCAAGCAGGTGGAAAAGTACCAGCCTGGACGTCTTTGCGCTCTGTTTGCTCATGTTCTGCACGTCACCATCAGAAGCTGGGGAGGGGGGCACTGCGTGCACTGTCCCCCGAGCACACCGCCAGAAGTTTATGGTAACCAGATGACAAGGCCATGATGGAAAGATGTCAGGGGAGGCTGCGGGTGACATGTGATGGGGATGGAGGCATCAGGGGTCAGCCGTGCCCTGCAGAGAAGGGCAGCAAGAGGGGAGGGGCTGTCCCTGTGCCTGCTCCCCACTAGCCAATGCACCCCAGCCTCACCCAGCTCCCCCCGCCAGGTTAGAACATTGGCTGCTCAGTACCAAGAGGAAAATGCAAAAACCTAATAACCAGTGTCTCCTATTTCTTATCTACATAGGGAACAGTGACCAAGGGCTCCCTCCCCCACTCGTCCAGCTCCCATGCGTCCCCTCTGTCCAACCAGACCACCACACAGGATGCTCAAAAACAGGACATCTAAGGCAGGGGAGGCTTCGTGAGCCTTCTTCCATGGAAATACCCAGAAAGCAAATGAGAATGAGCACAGACCGCAGGGGTCTGGAGCCATCATAGGAAACGGCTCCCACAGCCTGGAGACCTCATGAAATATTTGGTGGTATTTTTAAGTGCGGAGCAGATTCTGCCTTCTACTCTGTAGGACATCCCTACATCCCTCTTCAAGCATGGGCTTTCTCTCACCCCCACAAACTCCTCCGATAAGACAGATGCCCCCACAAAGAAGCAACATCTTTGCTCTGGGCCACAGAAGCTCTAGGAATAGACAATCCTCTTCCCCACCTCCCTCCACTCAATGCAGAGCCACGGGCAGAAGGACAAAATGATGATCCCGCTGTCACTTCTCTGCAGAAACCAGGAAGGCGGTGGCTGCCCCTCCCACAGGGACCTGGGGCCTGGGAAAATTGACTAACACTCCTGGAAGTATCAGCTGTGGGTGGGTCCGCTTGCGACCACTTATACAGCAACAGGACTACTGTCCCACGTTACATTCCTGGTTGGTTTCCAGGCCACGTGCCCCTCTGTGGCCAGGTGTGGTGCCAACAAAGCCATGCAGGCTTCCTCCCGTTGCCCCATTACTGCCCACATCCTGGCCTCTGCCCCAAACCCAGGACCACTAAGAGGCCAGATGAGCCGCTCTCCCCTGGGGGGAAGACTCCGCCCTGACGTTCTAAGGCACCTGCCATCATCTTCGTCATCCTGGGGGCTAAAATGTTGAACACAGGAACCATTCTACAGGCTTTCGGTTTATTAATTCATTCAATCCTTTCATCTGGGCAACGACCCTATGAGATCAGACCCATTCTTATCCTGCTCTCCTCTTTAGAGATGAGGAAACGGGGAGGGTTGGCAATTTACCCAGGATTGCACAGCCAGGAAGCCGTGGAGCTGGGACTGGAACCCAGGCAGTTGGGCTCCGGAGCCCACATTGCCGCCCGCTAAGCTCTCCTGCCTCCCCGGGCCGGCCAGGTGGCAGACAGTAGGACGGCGGATGGCAGGACCTCAGTGCCATCCCCGAAATCCGAGCCCCGGCTGCCAGCAGAGATTGGGCTCCAGTCCCAGTTCCCTGGGGTTAGGAGGACTCATAAACCTCCTGGAGTTTCATCTTTCTTCTCAGCAACAAATAAAAATGGCTCCGTCACAGGGTTCCTGGTAGGATCGACTGAGGAGGTGAGGCGAGTGAAAGTCCCACTAATTATCATTTCCTCTCGTCATACGTTCTGCCTTCTGAACTTCTGGGCCCGGCCACTCCTTCCTGACCCCCAGACACCACCTGCGCACCCCCCCCCCACTTAAGGCCCTGTCATTTCTCACCTTGAATCTTGAGATAATATCCTCTCTGCTCTGTGCCCCTCCAGTCTTGTCTCTTTTCTAGAGAGATTTTCCACAATGTAAACCTGGTTCTAATCCCTCCCAGAAGACTTCTCACCTCCTGGTCCTTGCCTCCTCCTCCTCCAGGAAGCCCTCCTCAGACCCCTGGGCAGAGAGATGCACAGCCCCTGTGCTCCCCCACCGCTTGCTACAACCCCTCCCCTGCACCGTCCAGAGTCACCTCCTCACCACCGGGGCCCATGAGGACAGGGGCCAGGGCATCTTTGAAAGCCCAGAGCCAGGACAGGACCTGGACCAACACGCACCTGCTGTGTTCAGGAATGAATGAGCAAACCAGCGAATCCGGTGAACCCCCTTAGGAAGAACTGGTTTAAAGGCTGAAGATGTGGCCAAGGAAAGCATATCCGGAGAGAGACAGCGGGTGGGGGATGCTCAAGGCTGATGGGTGTCTCGGCTCTTGGCTCTTCGCAGGGGTGGAGGGGGCTCTCCTAGAAACCTCGGGACAGGGACACCAGTGGCCCTGCATGCCCTACAAAGCCATCCCACAGGAAGGACAGGAGGAGACAGAAACTGGCCCAGAGACTGCGGGTACCCCTCCCAGGGGGAGTTAATGAGGGGCCGCCTGGGGCTCCCAGCCCTAGAAAACAAGGGTTTTCCATTTAAAGCGACTTCAGTGGAGAGAAGTGTCGGCAGCTGCCTCATCCCTCTGGTCACAGGGCCTCGGAGCCCGCCCGGAGGACAACGCAGAGGGGCGGCCACGGGGAAGGGGCTGTGCTTCCATCGCTTGTAATTTCAGGTCGCTTTTACAGGCAATTTTACGCTAAGTGGTTGGTCAGAGCAGTGACATGAGCTGAAAAACGCCGGGTCCAGACAACCTTCGGCCAAAGGTGCCCACGGAGCCGCCGCTATAAACATCTACCTTCCACGCTGACGCCTCGAAAGGCCCCTGTCTAGACGGTTTCTTCTTTTTTTTTTTTTAAAGATTTTATTTATTTGACAGAGAGAGACACAGCGAGAGAGGGAACACAAGTAGGGGGAGTGGGAGAGGGAGAAGCAGGCTTCCCGCGGAGCAGGGAGCCCGATGCAGGGCTCGATCCCAGGACCCTGGGATCAGGACCTGAGCCGAAGGCAGACACCTAACCGACTGAGCCACCCAGGCGCCCCCGGTTTCTTCTTTCCACTGCCAAGTTCCTCATTCCCCTTCAGACTCTTCGCCCAGGGCTGTGTCTCCCCAGCCCCAGCGCACCGTGGGGCCACAGGGTGGGTGAGTCTGGTAGGGAGAGACAGCAGCTCCCAGGGCGGGGGCCTCCCACGCATCCACCCAGCGCCGCCCACTACCCTACACCACGCTTGGGAAGGACGGGGGAGTCGACATGGAATTGCCAAGCTGGGTGGCCGGAATGCATCTCTAAATGTCCCCAGGCCCCCTGCATGGGAGCCGGAATTCAGGACGAAAGGGGTGGGGGAAGGGGTGACCTCCAGAAACCGTGCTTTTCTACAGCTCGCCTGGCTATCATGGGGCCCCCACACCCAACCCAAATTAATCCACCTGTAAGAGCCACCCTGTGGCGGGGAGCAATGGGGAGTTAGTGTTTAATGGGGACAGAGTTCCAGTCTGGGAGGATGAGAACGTCCTGGAGAGGGATGGCAGAGTGATGGTTGCATAACCTCGTGAAGGTACTTAATACCACTGAACCGTACACTTAAAAATGGTCAGGAGAGTAAATCTGGTTATGTGTATTTGACTATAAATGTTTTAAAAAGCCAAACTATTCACACGCAGGGGCCTGTGCCCAGCCCCACAAGGATATGCCGTGTCCCCATCTTCTCTAGCACCCCTGGACTCCCAGCAGGCCATAATGTAGGCGCACAGCACATATCCAAAGAAGGGGAGACTCAGTTACTCTTTGCTAAAAGATCAAAAGGTAGGATGGGTAGATGGAACAAGGAGGCAGGGGAAACAACAGTCTATGATCAATTAAAAAAAAAAAAATCCTCAGGGCGCCTGGGTGGCTCAGTGGGTTGAATGTCCGACTCTTGATTTCGGCTCAGGTCATGATCTCAGGGTCATGGGATGGAGCCCTGCAATGGGCTCTGCACTCAGTCGGGAGTCTGCTGGAGATTCTCCCTCTGCCCCTCCCCCTGCTCTCTCTCTCTAAGATAAATAAATAAATCTTTTTAAAAAAAAAAAATCCTCAGCTGGGAATTGAAATGCTGAGTTCTGGCACAATGAAAATCACTCCTGGGCTCCAGCACAAACTTGCTGGGTGGCCTTGCCCAGACGTTAGATTGTTCTGGTGTCCGCCTCCACTCCCATAATATGACGCTCGGACGGATCTCCACGGTCCCTTCCAGGCTAAAAATTCTCTGGTTTTATTTCTTCCTGTGCCTTTGGTCTGTGGCTAGAAATAATCTCTCCAGGTAGCGTTCAAATTCTGGAACAAATTATTCTCTCTCTTCCTCCCTCTCTTCTCTGTGTGGGAAGGACCTAATTAAACAGGATTCTCACAAAGTGCTCGGAGATGCTTGGCTCCAGGTGCTAAGTGCACGCAGGGAACTTCTGCTTTTCTAGACCCATCTCATTGCTGGGAGCATACTGGCGGGGGCAGCCCAGGACTTTTTGGCCTGTTATCCCTCTGACCCCATCCAGCACCCGTTTCCTGAGCACTGTGAAATTGCCCCCGTCTCTCTCCCGTGGCCTGTTTCTGGAGCAGGCCACTGCCTCTGCCCAAGGTCAAAGGGGGCAGAAAGAAAGGGCCCCAGAGACTTAACCGGCCATCTAAGGAACCGCTCTGGAAGGGAAGCCAGGATCACCAAAGAGAAAGGAGTTCTATTGTCCTGCAGTATTTTCTTCTCTTGCCCAGGATGCACCCTCGCTCTCGAGCACCCAGGCAGCCAGAATGTGTGCCTTAGTCAAAGGGCAACAGGAAGCAAGGGCCGGAGGCTTCGAAAAGGGAAATGCAGGGAGCAGCATCCCTCCCACCCTACGCAGCCTGCACCGGGACCAGTGTCCAAAGCTGACACTTTCTTCCCCAGCATTCCTTCCTACGATGTAAACTCAGGGCTAAGAATAGGGCCGCGGCTCCCGGGAGAGCTAGATGAAAGCACAGACTCCCTCCAGCTCCCAGCGCCACGAGGATGTGGTCAGAGGAATAGGAACACATCCCTTTGGCTGTTCCCTGCCTCCTTCCTTGCAGACAGGCCCCAATTCACATAACGAATGTCCAGTGAAGGCTGAGCGCAAAGCAAGCTTTTCTCATCTAAGCTATGCCTTAAAGGTAGCAGGACCGTGCAGGTTATAATCGAGATAGCTGATGGCTCCCGATGCCCAGGCCAGCCTGGAGGTGCTGCCTCGTCACTCCCCACTGTGGGAGACATGGGTTGAAGGAGAGACGCAGCCCTGGGATGCTGGACGCGTACTTTGGGGGACCTGGGGTCCACAGGGGGAAAGCTGAGGAAAGATGGGTCTGGCTCCCAGGAAAAGGCCCTTTCACCAAAGCCCCTTTAGGAGTTCAGAGAAGGCTGGAAGGAGCCCTGGGGCTCATGTGTACCACCTTATGCTTCTGCCAGCTTCCCCGGGAATAAACAAACCCCAGGCCAGTCCATCTGGGGCTGAGCAACGGGGCTTTGCCCATTCTAGGGGGGGCTTCAGGCTCCAGGAAGCCCGTCCCACTGTCCACCTACCTGTTCTCCAGCCGCTGCCTGACAAGATCTCCCCTTTCTCTGTACTTGGTGGGGAGAGAACACTGGACCCCACCTCCCTCTGTGAGAACCCATAGCCCCCAGGCCTTGAAGAGAGGCTCATGCTTCCTCCCAGAAACAAATCCCCCCTCGCTACCCTTCCCTCAAGAGCCTCAGAAGACAGCCTGCACCTCATTTCTTACCTCATTCCCCGCAGTCCTCCCTCCCCACCCCGGGTCTCCTTTAAATGTCTCTCCCTCTGCAGCCCTCTGGCCCTGGTGTGGACCAGGAGCACTCAGTGGGGAGGCTCCAGGACGAGCGTCTGGCGGCACCGGAGGGTCTGCAGGGGCTGATCCGGCACCTTGAGCCTTGGAGTCTTGGTGGGAAAAGGGGCCGCAGCCTCTGCACCCCATGGTACGGATAAGACGCAGCTGGAGGGATGCCCCACACCCGGCTCTGGCAGCTCTGGCACCAGGTCGGAGCTGGGAAAGGTGACTCGGCCACTGCATCGGTGCAGTCATGTTTTTTGGCCAATGTCAAGGCTTGGTCAGACTTGTAAGAAACAGATTCCCACTCCCTGTGGCTCAGTGCCGCAAGGAGTGGGAGGCGAGGGGGCACCCTAGCAAGGACATGCCTCTCCTGGACTCTGAGAGGGGATGAAGGGCGGGGGCCAGCGTGGCTCAGGGCCCCACAGCAGAGGTTCCCCACCTTCCATGGTGTTCAGCCGCGCAGACCCCAATGCCACTACACAGGAGATTAAAATGCCTCCTTGGAATCCAAGGAAGGAAAAGGACAAAGGAGAGGGAACAGAGTTTTTTTAGCATAAATTAAGCATTTGCCTCTCATGCCACTGTTGGAATGTGTGGCTGGAATGTGGAGAAACAGCCGATGTTTACAGGAGTCTGTAAAGTGCCAAACATGCTAGATGGGCTGGCCCTCCCTTTTTCTCATCTATGTACTTTATATGTTATAAAATGTTTCAAGCATCCAGAAAATTATAGGAAATAATACAATGATATAATGAATACCCTGCATTCCCACTTCCCAGCCGTGTCAAGTCTTAACATTTTGCCATTATTTGGTTCAAATCTTTTTTTTCCCCCCCAGGGATAACACACTACAAATCTGGGTGGAACCCTGGGGTGTGTCTGTCTTGTCCACTGTCCTCATGCTCCCCATCCTCCACCTCACTCCCTGCAGATACTGGGCACCCCCGCCCCATGGGGCTCTCTCCCCCATCCTCCTGGGGCTGTCCTCTGGGGCCGCTATCCCCCCCCCCATATCTTCAGCTGCTCCCTTCTCGGGCTCCTTGGCAAGAGCATGTAAAATGCCTGCGCTCTCCCACCTTCAAAGGTAAACAAGCCTACCTTCTGCTATGGGGTGAACTGTGTTCCCCCAAAGATGTTGAAGTCCTAACCCCAGCACCTGGGAGTGTGACCTCCTTTGGAAAGAAGGTCTTTGCAGATGGTGAGGTTAGGATGAGGTCATTTAGGGTGGGTCCTAATCCAGTATGGGGGTGTCCCTATGAGAGGGGAATTGGACACAGAGACAGACACACAGGGGGCAGGCAGTGTGAAGGCACAGGAGGCAGCCACCCACGGCCACCAGAAGCTAGGAGAGGCCTGGTGCCCGCAGGGTCCCCTCACAGCCGGAGCAGCCAGCCCACCCGCGCAGCAAGGCAGGCGTCTGGCGTCCACAGCCCTGAGGCAATAAACCACCCGACCTCGTGCACTTCGTTTTGGCGGCCCCAGGAAACTCACGCCCCTCCCTGCGCTCTGCCATCGCCTGCCTCCGGGGCTCTGCTCCCCTCACAGCCGGGCTCCCCAAAGAGGCCGAGGCCTCTCATCGCCCTTGCTGCTAACTCACCAGCCTTCCCCTCAGCCTACAGCCCACCCATCTCTGGCGTGTGTCCCCGCAACTCAACCAAGATGGGTCTTTCTAGGGTCAACAATGACTTCCACGTGGCCAAATTTGCTGGGCAATTTTCAGCCCCCTTCTTACTTCTGGTGAGCAACTGACATCACTGGCCACACCCTCCTTCTAGAAGCATCTTCTCCATCGGTGCCCCTGGCTCCAAGCCCTCCTGGCCACTCCCCAGTCTCCTCTGCTGGCACCTCTTTCTCCAAGAGGCCTTTCGCTGTTGCCCTTCCTTAAGGCTTTGCTCTCAGGCCTTCCCATCGCTTGGCAAATTAATGACACTTGTGTTCAGTGACGCCACCTGCCAACGTGCTGTCTCCATTCTGAGCAGCGGGCCCCTCACCAGCTAATTCGGCGGCTGTCTGAACACACGAATTCCAAGTCTTCCCTGGGTGCTGGTCTCAGAGAATGGCACCGCCGTCTGCCATCCACCGGTGGCTGCTTTGAGCCGGCTAGCTTGCCCTGGTTCAGGCCAGTCCAAGCCAGTCCAAGCCAGTGGCACCGTGAGGCCTGCCCACCTGGCTCTCAGAGGGTTGGGCTGCGCGCAAGGACAGGGATGTGGTCCCTGCCTCCCTCAGTCTCCAGGGACCCTCCCCAGTATTTCCCTGGGACAAACAACAACATTGATCAAATCAAAAGGCCAGAAGACCGATTTCTACCGGGTCGCCTGAGCTGATGGCCAAGAGTCTTCCCTCCTCGTCCTCCTATTTAAACATTCTCCTCTCAAGCTTTCATCATTTGCCAGTTAAGTCAACTAATTTTCTACTAAACCCAATTTCACTCATGGATGGAGGAAGAGCTCAGTAATTTTTCCTCATGCCATGTACTATTAATGGTGCTTGAAATTATGCAAATAAAATTAATGAGCACCACAGATTCTGGCCAGGCAGGAAGAGAAAGGCTTAATTTAAAATGCCCACTGTGGATGGGGCATTCACCAGGACCAAGTAGGGGTGCAGCCCACAGGGGTTCTGGCCCCGCCTCCCCTTCCCACGCCCCCTGCAGCCCCGCCCCCCTGCAGTCCTGTCACTGAGCGTATTGTTCTCTCCCTGGAAACATCCTGCCGCAAAGCCAGATGTGGACTCCGTGCATTGCCCCAAACATCACTCCAGTGAGTTTGTTAATTAAAACACCAAAACACGAGGAACAGAGAAAAGTGGCTCATCCGTCCAGACTTGTTGCTTAGTCAGTGGCCAAGACATCTGCCGTGAACATCTGTGACAAATCACAGCACACATCCAAGTGGCAGCATCTCTGTCCCGCTGCCTTCCCCTGAACAGGTCATTTAGCCAGACCAGTGTCACAGAAGCCATGCTGTGACTCCGAATTGGGCTCGCCTTCACATCTCATTGACTTACCTTCCAGTTAACCTGGTGCTGCCCGCATGGAACAGCTCCCTAAGTCTGGGAGGTGAGGCTCCCGGATGATTCTCTTCCTCCTGCAGAGCCCACAGCAACGCCATGAGTGTGTTCAATGGGATCTCTGCCCGTGACCCCTTGGCAGGTTCAGAAGGTTACCATCTTTTATGAGTTGCATTGGGTCCCCCCAGAATTCATGTTGGAGTCCTAACCCCTAGTATCTCAGAATGTGGCTTTATCTAGAGACAGAGCCGTTAAAGAGGTAATCAAACTGAAAGAAGGTCATTAGGATGTGTCCTGATCCAATATGACCGGCATTCTCATAGGAGGGGGAGAGTTGGATATACACACACACAGACAGACAGAAGGCCACGTGAAGATAAAGGCAGAGATTGGGATGACGCTTCACAAGCCAGTGAACTCCAAAGATCACCAGGAAACCACCAGAAGCCAGGGAAGAGTCCCTGACAGATTCTCCCTCACAGCCTCAGGAGGCACAACCCTGCTGACACTTTGATCTTGGACCTCTGGCCCCCAGATTGTGAGACAACACATTTCTGTTGTCTAAGCACCCAGTGTGTGGTGCTTTGTTACAGCAGCCCTAGCTAACTGACACACATCTGCGTTGATATCTCCGCTGGAAGGAAAGGCCTGCTTTTTTTAGGTAGCATTCGGGTGGTCCCAGCAGAAGGAGCTTGAGGAGCTCACAGCCCTGGCCTACATCTGTCACAGGGGAGAAGTACAGCCAAGAAAGGGCATGGAACAAAGTATTCCAGGTCAGCAAGTTCCCACCTGATGCCCGGGGTGAGGCATGAGAGGCCCCACTATCTGGGCCACTTCCAAGGGGTACCTCCTCAGCCTACCCCCTGCAACCAAGGGTATCGTGGGGGCTTTCAGGTATGCAAATGTGGGCTTGGGAGGAATCCACACATGCTTCCTACTAGTCTTCTAGGGACCTGAGCCTGAACCCCAGGCCCTAATCCTGCCCTCAGGACCTGTACTGGGGACACAGAGGACAGCTCTTGTGAACAAGCCATGAAGGCCAATGTCCCCAACCCCACAGCAGCCCAGACGCTGGGGGTGGGGGATCCCAGGGGAGACTTAGAAAAGCCACAGCCCCAAATTTTCCACTTGTCAACCTTCACTGCTCATTAGAGCACCTGGGGATCTTTGAGAACTTGATACTTGGGCCCCCACTCCAGACCAATGAAATAGAGACACCAAGAGTGGGGCCCAAATGTCGGTATATTTTCTAAGGCTGCTCTGCAGCTGGAGGCATCGGGGAAGGGGTAAGAATCCCCACCTGAAATGTATTCCAACCACAGCTGATGCTGTTAATTTTGTAGACATAACTGTATTACATCTCCTGGGGAAGGTGGTTCTCTTTTTTTCTGTTTTTATTCTTTTAGTTGTCTTGAAATTGTTTCTGATAACAGATTTAGAAAGCCCCTTCATGAGGCTGTTCCCTGAGGTGTCTGGGCTGTTTACAACGACTCTGCCCTGTCTGAGCAAGAGCATTCACCCACACCTACACCCCACTGGGGTCCCAGGACAGAGCTGTCCGGGCACAGCCCTGGGCCTGCCCATGTAACAAACTGCAAATCGGAGATGAGGTAACCTCTCCCCGGAGCCCCTGCTTCTGGGAATTTCAGACCCACATGAGCTGGGCATGAAGTGATGGGGTGGCGGGAAGATACGGAGTCTCTGTGGGGTGTGTGACTGTGTGTGTGTGCCCACACCTGTGCATGCATGTGCGGTGTGCTGCACGCTGTGCACAGGGGTGCGTGTGGGCCTATGTGTGGTGATATGGGCCTACACAGAGGGATGCGCATGTGTGTATACGCGGGTACATGTGTGTAGTTAAAGAAAAGCAGCAGGAGGTATTTCAGATCTTGGTACTTTACACTAGGGCCTCACCTTCAAGACCTCGTGGGTGCAGTGACCCCCATCTTCGCTGCTCAGGCCCCCTTATGAGCAATGGCAGCCTCAACAAACACAGGCTCAGTGCCACGCCCCAGAAGTGGCCAGAGGAGGAAGTGAAGTTCCCATCGCTTAAGGAGACTTGTTGAGTACCTGCTCTCTCACAGAGAGATGGTTCCCTCAGTGTGGTTGTTGGGCTGTCACAAATGGGCAAAGCCTTCCCTCAGGCAGCAGTAAAGGAAGGAAGTTCTCCCCTCTCTGGCCCCAGAAGATACACGGCCAGAAGGGAGGAATCAAGCTGAATGCCATTTGATAAACATGAATTCATCTAGCCTTGAGGCAGGTCAAGGGATCAGCAATGCTGACAGGATGCTCCACACTCACAGGGGACTTTGTGTGTGGCAGAGCCTGGGATGAGTAGTCCAGACAGCCCTCACCCCCAGGGGTCTTCCCACTTCATCTTGGGGGCTCTCGTGACCTAGGGGACAAGGGCCCCTAGACCCTTACTTGCTGCTCTGCCCTAGACAGGTCTGGCTCATGGCTACCCACAGCCCTTGACCACACCATCCACAAACTGCCCAAGACTTCTTTGACTTCCCAGACACTGGGTCCCTTTTCTCTTTCCTCCTCCTCACCCCCACCCTACTTGACTTTCCTGTAGGAAGCTTCAAGGCCAAGCAAAGATGCTTCTTTTCATTATTTGCAAACATTAGCAGCATTCTGTTTCACAGTGTTGATGCATCTGGGTCCTCTGTTCAGAGGGAGCAGGGGGTGAGCAGCAGGGTGTGCTGGCGGGTAGCAAGTGGGCACACTCAGCTCTGAAGTGGCCTGCACAATGTGAACAGCTTGGTCTGATGACAAAATGCCACCAGGGTGAAAGCCAGAGCGAGGGACCATGGTGGTTCCCTCTCCCAGCACTGAGTAGCTCATCGACAGGTTCAGCACCAGCACACGGGGACAGCTCCCTGCCCAGTTCCTTCCCACTCAGGGGATATTCAGCCAGATTTGGGAGTGGGGGGAATGCTATTCCCAGATGTCACCTCTTCCCCAGAACCTGCTGCCCCCAACCTGGGATTGTGCTTCCCAACATTGCCACAATCGTGCAGCCCCCTCATTAGTCCTTGTCACCTTCTCCCCCTTCAAAGTGGATCCTCTATATATACTGTCCCTCTCTGAAGACACTTTTCAACTTTCCTAGGCCTACTGGAGTAGTGCATCAGCCTAAAAGAATTACTCCAGTGGTGTGAATTGCAAGCCACGGGAATAAAAACCTTCAAACCACTAGGTCATTTAGTGGCCTCCCCCTATGCAATACAGCTGGGTCCTAGTACTGCCCTCCGATTGAGCTCATGAGAAGCGCTACTTGAGTTACTGGCAGACTCCAAGTTGCAGGTGAAAACTGCAGAGGCTGAGTAGCTGCCCAAGACCACGCTGACCTAAAGACTGTCAATGGCTTTGTCCCCATCGGCATCCTCCTCTCTCCAACACTCCTGTGCTAAAGAGCATCAGCATTCATGGCCAGGACAAAATGCTGATCAGAGATGGGCAGGCTCTGGACAAGAATCACATTTTAGCTTGAAAACCATCCTCAGAATAAGTTAATGGACTGATGAAGAAAAGTCGATTTGTAGGCAACACCTCTGGGGCCTTCCTTAGTCATGCCCTATAAGAAAGAGGAATAGAAAACCACAAAGCACAAACCCCTAACCATAAAGAAAAAGAAAAAGATCGATGACTTTTTTTTTTAAGATTTTTTTTTTAAATTTATTTATCAGAGAGAGAGAGAGACAGAGGCAGGCAGAGGGAGAAGCAGGCTCCTTGCTCAGCAAGGAGCCCGATGTGGGACTTGATCCCAGGACCCAGGGATCATGACCTGAGCTGAAGGCAGACGCTTAACCGACTGAGCCACCCAGGCGTCCCAAGATCAATGACTTTGATTACATTAAATTAAGGCCTTCTGTTCCTTGGGAGGAAGGAAGGAAGGAAGGAAGGAAGGGAGGGAGGGAGGGAGGGAGGGAGGGAGGAAGGGAGGGAGGGAGGAAGGGAGGGATGGGGAGAGAGAGAAAGAAAGAAAGAGAAAAAGAAAGAAAGAAAGAAAGAAAAAAAGAAAGAAAGAAAGAAAAAGAAAGAAATTACAAAGACAAGCCACCAATTAGGAGATTTTTCAACAGATATAATAAGTTGAATGGGATTTATACCCATCGTACATAAAGAACACCTACAACTCAATAAGAAAAACATAAACAACCCAGCAGAAAGGTGGGCAAATAACATGAATGGGCATTTCATCAAGAGGAAAGAAGGACAAGCATATGACAGAATGCTCAGTCTCATTAGCTGTCAGGGAAATGCAAGTTAAGAACATAACAAGATATCATGACGCCACTAAACATCCTCAATTAGGAAGTGTAATAACCCTACATGTGGGTGACAACATGACCACTGGGAACCTCCAAGTGGTGAGGCCAAATTGGTGCCATCACTTAGGAAAACAATTAGCATTATCTTATAAAGCTGAATTTGCACACACCATTAGTCCCAGCAATTGTGCACCTGAGTCTATACTGAAGAGAAACTCAGTCTCTACCCAAGAGAAACTGTGACACAGTTTCCTCAGGTACAGGCATGTCTACCACAGCGTCATTCAGAATAACTTACAAAAGCAGGGGGAAACTGTCCACAGTCAGGAAGAACCGAAAAATAATGATGGACCATCCACATAATGAAATCTCATACAGCAGTGAAAATGAATAAAACAGAGTTACGTGGAACAACATGAATGAATCTTTGAAACATAATAATGGGTGAAGAAAGCATGTCTCAAACATTACATATAGCAGATGCCATTTATACAAAGCTCAAAGCAAACCAAATTAAAACTAAACCATATACTGTTTATGGATACCTGAGTATGTAAAACACACACACAGACAACAATTTCTTATTTAAAAGCAAAGAAATGATAAACACAAAATCCAAGTTGCAAGTTCCTCTAGGGGGAGGTAGAGGGATTGATGAGAGAAGGACACCAGGTGGGCACAAGAGTCCTGGGAATATTCTTTCTTTAAATTGGACGACAGGGGCGCCTGGGTGGCTCAGTCGTTAAGCGTCTGCCTTCGGCTCAGGTCATGATCCCAGGGTCCTGGGATCGAGTCCCACATCGGGCTCCCTCCTCGGGGGGAAGCCTGCTTCTCCCTCTCCCCCTCCCGCTGCTTGTGTTCCTGCTCTCGCTATCTCTGTCTCTGTCAAATAAATAAATAAAAAATCTTAAAAAAAATAAATAAATAAATAAAAAAAAAATAAATTGGACGACAGAATTATGGGAGAACACCCTATTCTTGCACTTCCTAATATCATGTTACAGACATTCTTGTGTGTATTGAATATCATATAATAAACATCAATAAATAAATGAACGAAAACTGTCTGTACTTCTATATCCCGCAAATGCAGCAGTTAAACCTAACCAGACTTGAATGCAGGTCCACACACACACACACAAACACACACACACACACATAATCCTCCCCTCTCTCATCACCATCTCCCACCTCCAAGAACATCAGGGGGACTCTGGAAAGGCAAGCATCGGGGAAAGGACAGGCATCACAGGCTCACCTCACCACCCTCCAGGTCTTACCAGCTCCCAGAATAGGTCTAGGAAGCAGCCCAATTCCAGAAGAAAAACCCCAAGGCCGCACCACGCCCACCAAAGACAGGTAGAGAGGACACCGTCAGAGAGGACCTGGCTCAATTCCACAAGCCAGTATTTGTCAGCCCCTGAGTGCGAACACTGGGGCACCTATTAGCCCAAGATGGAGAAAAGGACCTTTGAACAGCACTATGCAAATATGCTTCCTTGGTGCATCCCAAACATGACCAGGCATCAACATGGAGGAAGAGGAGGCAATGAGGAATGTCACTATCCACAGTATACCAGGAAGCCTCCCAGGGACTGGCAGCTGGAGCAGGGGCTCCTGGGGGACAGGTTCCCCTTCCTCTCCTCCCCTCCCCCAGCACTCACCTCTGCAGCTCCTTCAGGGACACTGTGATCCTCAGGCCATGGCCCAGGACGTAGAGAGTGGCCAAGATGTCTGCCCACTGCACCATCTCACCCAGAGGCCCGCCCTTTAGCACCCTCGGGCTGAACACATCACCAGACTCCTCCGTCAGGAAGCCGATGTGAACAAGGATCTGGGGAAGACACAGAGTCAGCGTGGAGGAGGAGCAGCATTGCCCTGCCACCCCCAGGGGGACCCGACCAGCAGCAGCCACTGTCCCCAGGCTGTGCCTGGGCAGGTGCTTTCTGGCACCAGCAAGGGGACCAAGAGGCAGAGTGACCACACTGGGCACTGAGGATCAAAGTGAACAAGATGGTCACATCCTGCCCTCAAGGTGCTTACGTTCCAGATGGAAGAGGTAGACAACAGTAAACACAGACAAGAGATAATTTCATGAAATGATAGGGACTCTGAAAGAAATAAACAGGGTGATGTGAGAGTCAGATAAATATTTATTGGATGGACAAATGTGGATGGAGAGATGGGTGGATGGATGGGTGGATGAATGGGTGGATGGATGGGTAGATGGATGGGTGGATGGATGGATGGACCTACAAACCTCCCCAAAACAGGTTATATTATTCCCAATATTCCAGGCAAATGCCATGACCTTTCTGCCTGAAAAGAACGAGATGTCTACAGAACAGAACACCTACATGGTGGAGGGGAGGGTTTGTCATTCTACTCCAAACGTAAAAAGGGCCAGGGGCCACCACATGCATCTATCCTGACTCTGCCTCCCTCACCCCAGCTGAAATTCAAATAAACTCAATAAAACCTTTCCAAGGGCAGACCTGGTGCCCACTTGAAGGCCTGGGGCCCTGAGCTCATTTCCTAAGCTCTCTGAGCACAGCGCCCTGAATGCACAGAGAAGCAGTACCTGCTTCTGGTCCCTCCAGACGCCTCCCAGCTTCCGTGCCAGCCGCTGGGCAGCCAGCGCCCACTGGGCCGTGAGCCGCTTGGTCCGTTTCTTCATGAAGATTAGAGACTCCTTCCCACTGCCCATCAGCTCCAGGAGGTGGGACAGGTTGCTCCGGAAAACTGCCTGGAGGGGGGCCCAGACCTGGGTTCTCTGGCCCTCAGCCCCACAGCGGTGCCACCACCATCACCTGCTGCCCTGGGAATAGGGCCTGGCACCCTCCCTGGGAGGCTGGGGCCTACTCTAACTTCTCCTGCCATTTATAAAGGCCCACTGGCCCCCACCATCGGGGAGCCCTGCACCCACCAACACTACCCCCCAGCCAAGCTGGTCTGTCCCAGCCCAGCTCTGGTCATCCTTCTGTCCCGAGCCCTTTGGGGGGTGGTCAGCGATGGCAGTCCCCAGGAGTCTGGCAGCTACACCAAGGCAGGGAGGGTGGCGGTCAGAGCTGGTGCTCGGACGGCAGGGAGGCCGGGCCCCCTTTCAGTGGAGCTGCAGTAACTGGATGCCTTGAACAAATTAACCGCGTTCCCTAGACCTCAGACTTGCCATCTGTTCAGTGTGGTCGCATAAGGGACTGCTGGGAGGTTTAAGTACAAATAAAGTATCTGGAAGCCTTCCAGGAGCGACAGCTATTGTTACTATTATTCTAGTCCATTTAGGGGGTGCCTCCAGGGCCCCAGCTTGCCCCTCAAGTAGGCCAAGTTTTGCAGCATCCCCAGAAGGCTGGCAGGCTGGGACGCACCCCCCACTAGGCACAGCGGGCTGGCCTCATTTTATCAGGGGCAAAGGGCTCCTCCTGCTGTCCCTTAAGGATGCCCCACCCGAGGAGGCCAGTTGACCTGTCCACCAGCCCCTCATGGACCCACCCACTTCCCAGGCCTACCTGGACTTTGGGGAGGGGCTTGGGGGCCATCTGGGCAGCCGTCTGGTTCCTCCAGGGCAACGGGGGACAGAACCACTCAACCTCACTGAGGTAGATGAGGAAGGAACACTCGGTGCCGTCCACCCCGAAGAAGGCATAGCAGGGGTCCGAGGTCCAGCGGGCACGCATCCACTGTGGAGAGGGCCAGCCTAGGCCAGGGTGCTGGCACCAGCCCCACCCATACCCTTGGGAGGCTCTTTGCAGGCATGTCCTTGGGGACCCGAGGTCCCTCAAGACAGGACCTCTGGGGCACACACTTAGAGATGCAGCAAGGGCCAGGAGCAGAGAGAGGCTAGACCAGAACCCCATGACCCAGCCTTCTGTCCTGGCCACTGAGAACCTCAGGAAGGGCTGAGCAGGACCACTGTCCACCAGGCCCAGAAAGAGTAGGACCCCGGCAGAATAAGGCCAGGTCACAACACACTCAGGGAAAGTTCTGGGGCAAACAGTGGGAGATGCAGCAACTTGGGGCCTGGCTGGTCTCCACCGGGAGCAGGATCCGGTTGAGGCCAAGGTCAGGAGCAGCCTCCAAGAACACAAGGGCTGGAGCTAGAGTGGGCCCCACCCACAGTGATCCCCACATATCACCAAGGAAGGGGCACACACGGCCACTGCTCCACATTCTTAGGGAGTTCAGAACCAGTGAGGAGCCAGCTTTTATGCCATGGCCTGCATTCCCAGAGGGACAGACTTCATGCAGTCATGGGCCCCTGGAAGTGAGCCCCCAGAGGAGGGGCTGGGGGGCTTTCTCAGTCCAGCTGGTTGCAAGGATGGGGAGGGATGGGGAGACAGGCCCACTCAAGAGATCCAGTGTGTGTCTGAATTTTTTGGGATGCAGGCTGCTGGAGGTGTTATTAACAGTTTGTCTGCTCTAAGAAAGTACTGAAAACCCTGAAACGTGATCATCCTAGGCAATGTGGGTTGGTGGGCCAGGCAGACAGCCCAAACAGAGAGGCCGTCTCCCTGAGGCTGGCCTCTGCCAGCCGGTACCAGGGTCAGGGGCTGGGGGCTGGGCGGAGAAGTCCTCACCAGCAGACATCCCTGCCAGGAGCAGAACCTCAGAGCTAGTGTGGGGGCAGGGTCCCCAAAGAGGAGCTGCCCCTCCCCCGGTCACCTCTACCCCCATCCTCAGCCCCAGGCCTCACCTCCACCTTCCCTGAGCAGTCAGGGAACTTGGGGTCACTAGGTGCCTCACACTGGTCCCGCCGGCCTTCAGACACTGCAGGGGGAGAAGGTCAGCTTGCTGAGGGCCTGGGTCTAGGGAGGAGCCCCATGAAGTGTGAGGGAGGCCTGGTCTGCGGGGGAGGGGTTAGCTCAGGAGCACACCCCGCCCTCCCTCCCCTGAGTTTTCTCACCAAAAAAGCCACCCGCCAGGGAGTCCCCAGGCCTGGGTTTCCCCCTCTGCCACAGGCCCTCGCCCTCTATATGGGCTTTGGAACCAGTGAGGAGCCAGCGTGAATGGCTATGGACCAGTGTCTGGATAGGCAGACCTCATGCACCCACCCAAATATAACCCTCTTAGGGGGGCCCCCAGCCTGCTGCTCCCCACATCAAGAAAAATGAAGGGGGCCCCCCGGGGACTCCAGGACCTCTGTTCTCACACCAGGTCACAGTGGGGTGAGCCCCAAGTCACCCCACTAAGAGCCTGAGGCCGGAGCTGGAAGCGCTGCTGTGGGGAGCCATCAGGGCCACCCAGTACATGGCCTCCTGGGGGCAGAGGGCGCCCTGGGCCCCACCCTTGGTGTGCAGGAGCAGACTGTGGCGCAGGATCTGGTCCACCTTCACGGCGATGTCGGACACGTTCTGGGCAATGGCCTGGATCCGCTCCATGAGGCCGGCCCCAGGGGGAAACCTAGTGAGAGAAGCCAGGGGTGAGCCTGCACAGCCCACCTCGGGGGCCTTCCTGGGAGGGACAAGCAAGGGCAGCCGGTGTGAGCACTCCAGGTGCCCGGACACCGCCCTGCCACGAACCAAGACCCAGCACCCAGCACTGGGCCTGGAGGTGGAGGCGTGTGCCCCCGCCCCCCGTTGGAGGGGCTCTCTAAGCACCCACGGCACACGCACATGCGCGTGTCCCAGGCATGTCTGCACACTCATCCCCACGTGCCCCACGTGCTGAGGGGCAGCAACTGAAGCTAAAGCAGGCAGAGGGATTCTATTGGAGAGCCGGGGCAGGATCGGGCCCGGGACCCCCAGGCAAAGGAGGCCTTTCCTGGGCATGGCCGGCTGCCCTGAGCCTGTTTCTCCATTTCCTCCCAGAGGGGCTACATTGTGCCAAAATAAATTCCACCCAAAGCAGCCTGGGGACTTGCCAACTATTAAGCCTCTAGTAAATTATTGCTGGGCTCCTGAGCCTGAATTCTTCCCAGGATCTTAAACGCATTTACTGCCACAAACATCACAGCCCTCCACCCACCACCAATACTCGCATTGCCTTTATTTTTGGAGAAATTATTTCCTGGTGTTGATTACTACTCAACTCTCAGAGAAGTTTATGAGACATCATATGCGGGATTTATCTCATTGCGAAGGCCTGTGTGGAGATGGACCCCACTCTGCCGGTGCGTGGGCTTTCTCCAGAAGTTGCCTACTCTTTCCAACACGTTAATTCCATTCCTTTGATTCACACTTCGCCCTCTGGCTCTGCGCGCCTTGTTTAAGCTCCATCTATCCCTTTATAAGGATGGAGACTTTTCTGCCACACAAAATGGGAAGTACAGGAGGGAGGACTCCTCTCGGGTGATCTGTCCTCTAGAGGACAATGGTGACGGCTGCCTGCCCCCTCAGGCCGCCCTCCCCTCCCACCGCTGCCTTCCTCGAGGAGAGGATGAGCGGCGGCCCCATCCACAGAGGGTGTGGGAGACAGGGGGGCAAGGCAGACATGGTGTGGGGTGGCCACAGAAGGAAGAAGGTGGCAGGAAGGGGCACACAAGCCCTCGACGACACACACACACACACACACACACACACCACACAATCCCATCAACCCTCTCAAAATCAAACAAAAACCTAATGGAAGGCGGCATGCCTTGGCCATGGTAACACACTACCACACATTTATTCCCTCGCAGTCCTGGAGACCAGGAGTCTGAAATCAAGAGGTCAGCAGGGTGGGCTCCTTCTGGGACGAAGGGAGAGAGGAAGACTCTCCCCAGCTTCGGGTGGGGCTAGCTGTGGCTAGTGGGGCGCATCACCCAGCCTCTGCCTCTGCCATCACTTGGCCTTCTGTGTGTGACCAAATTCCCTCGTTTTACAGGAACCCCATCACTGGATGAGGGCCCCCCTGGTCCAGTGTGACCTCATTTTAATTTGATCACATCGGCCAAGGCTCACTTCCAAGTAAGATCAGGTTCATAGGCACCGGGGATCCAGATGTCGACATATCTTTTTGGAGGGCACAATTCAGCCACAGCAGCATTCTACGAGACTACAAATAAGGAGAGGACTCAAGATGATGCTTCTTTTGCTCAGAAAGTCCTCAGACAGGAGGAAGTAGGGAGAGCTCTCCTTGGCCTTCAGATGGCCGCGGAAGGCCGTGGGGAAGAGAGCGGTCAGCATCTCTCCAGTTGACAGTAAAACAGAAGAGCTGAAGATTTGCCTCTTAGGAGCAGTGTGACCCCAGGCAAGTCACTTAGCCTCTCTGTGCCTCCGCGTCCTCCTCTTTAAAAATGGAGGCCTGCACAGGCAGGCCACCACTGTCAGCTTGTGGTGAGGCTGAAGCTGCAGCCAAAGGGGTTTGGGCCAGCCCGGCACCGCTTCTCTACCTCTCCTCATTATCACCCCCGAAGGAGCCTTTGTAGACATATTTGCCCCCACTCACCTCCTCCACGAAAAGTGAAAACCAGGGACATGCCGCTGCTCTGTTAACACACTGTGGTCTGTGAGGGCCACAGGCTGCTGTGACCTCGCAGATAACTTCCTCCTCGTGAATGAGACTTCACCCTTGGGGGTGATATGTACCCGTGGAGGATGCCCCTGACGTCTGTGGGGCTCTTTAGTCAGTTCCGAGCGAGCGTTCTGGAGCTGGATGGACACTCCTCTGCCTGGAAGCAACATTCCGCTGACCGCAGGAGGTGGCCACCGTGCGGAAGGCCAGAAGCCCGTGGCTGCTAGGTCAGGGATGGTGCTGAGCATGGGCGGCCAAGGAGCACAAGGGGTGCTCCTGGGCAGGGAAGGACCCGGTACCCCTCCCAACTTCTAACCAGAGACCCCAGAGCACAAACAACCCTTGTCAGGGATGAGTGGGGGGGGGTCCTGCCAGGTCCCTGGAGACTTTGGAAGGGACCCTACTTCAAGCCTTCCTGAAGGTGCCTCTCCCTCGAGGCTCTGCTCCATCCACCGTTTGGGAGCAAGATCACTTCTCCGAGTCCCCCTACGTGCTGGGATGTGCTTGTGAGTGGGCAGCTTGAAACCCCAGTGGAGTCCTGGGGCACCTGGCTGGCTCAGTCTGTGAAGCATGTGACTCTTGATCTTGTGGTTGTAGGTGTGAGCCTTATGCTGCGTGTAGAGATTATTTAAAAAAAAAAAAATTTTTTTTTAAGATTTTATTTATTTGAGAGGGTGCAAGAGAGAGAGAGAATACACAAGCAGGGGCAGAGGGAGACGGAGAAGCAGGCTCCCTGCTGAGCAAGGAGTCCGATGCAGGGCTCAATCCCAGGACCCCAGGATCATGACCCGAGCCAAAGGCAGATGCTTAACTGACTGAGCCACCCAGGCACCCCAAAAATAAAATCTTAAAAAAAAAAAAAAAGGAAAGGAAAGAAACCCCCAGTGGAGTCCTGAGTCCTCAAGGACAGAAACGTGCTTTTGGATGGAGCCTGGCACTGCCTGGCATGGGCCACATACCCAGAGCTCCATCCCTGTGCTGGGCTGAGTAGAGTTCCCCTCCCTCCAGATTCACATCTACCCAGAACCACAAAAAAATGTGACCTTATTTGGAAATAGGGTCTTTGCAAATGTAATTAGTTGAGATGAGGTCATGCTGAATCAGGTTGGGCTTCAGTTCCATTCCTGGTGTCCTTATGAGAAGGCCACGTGAAGACGCGCTGGGGACGGCCGCCACGGGACGGCGGAGACAGACTGCAGGGAGGCATCCACAAGCCAGGGGCCACCTGAGCCACCAGGAACTGGAAGAGGCAGGGAAGGATCCTCCCCTAGAGGCTTCGGAAGGAACAAGGCCTTGCTTAAACCTGGCTTTCAGACTTCAGCCCCCAGAACCAAGAGAGGAAATCATTTTTATTATTTTAAACCATCCAGTTTGTGGTCCTTTTTTATGGCAGCCCAAGAAAAGTAATGCATCACTGAGGGAAAATGGTTTTTAGTCCATCACAAAAGGAGAGTCCGCACCTGGGTGGCTCAGTGGGTTAAGCATCTGCCTTAGGCTCAGGTCATGATCCCAGGGTCCTGGGATCGAGTCCCGCATCGGGCTCCCTGCTCAGTGGGAAGTCTGCTTCTCCCTCTCCCTCTGTGCTCTCTCTCTCAAGTAAATAAATAAAATCTTAAAAAAAAAAAAAAAAAGGAGAGTCCAAGTTCTCCTGGACCCCTGCTGTCAGAAACTTCTCTCCAACCCATGCTCTGCTTGCTGAAGACCAAGCATCACCTGCAGCTACTTTCTCCGGAGACAAAGAACAGCTGAAGACGCCCTTGACGTCTCAAGTCCTGGGCGGGTGACTCTCCACATTACTCAGAGATTGGGAAGAGCGAGGATCTCAGGGTCAGAGGTCCTGGGTTCAAATCTGGCCCCCGCCGGACAGCTGTGTGACCTTGAGCAGGTTACCTAACCTCTCTGAACTCAGGGGTCAGCTCCTGTAACAGCTGAATGATCTCAACTCGCTCCCAGAGTGACTCCAAGGGCTAGACACAAGGCCGGGTATCACGTGCTCAGCGTATAGTAGACGCTCCATAAACGCTCGAGATGCATTCATTCCCTATCTACAGCAGTCACCCCGTCCCCAAAAGGAAGTTTCGTGTGTCTAACTACAGAACAAAGCACTTCCCTTTTTGGAGGATTTTTTTTCTTTTTTTAAGATTTTATTTATTTATCTGACAGAGAGAGACACAGCGAGAGAGGGAACACAAGCAGGGGGAGTGGGAGAAAGAGAAGCAGGCTTCCTGCGGAGCAGGGAGCCCGATGCGGGCCTCGATCCCAGGACCCTGGGATCATGACCTGAGCCGAAAGCAGACGCTTAACGACTGAGCCACCCAGGCGCCCCTTTTTGGAGGATTTTCATACGGTAAGCGTTTCCCGGGGAGCATCACTAAGAGGGGCTCTAAATAGTGCAGGTGGCATCCGATTTCACAAGCTCAGCTGGTTCAAAACGGAATGACTTGGCCTCACTGTTATTAAACTGGACTTAGCATTTGGGCAGTGCTTTCTATTGTCAAATAATCTATGATTAGTCCTCTCTCCCTGGGATGCTCTTCGGTAACTGACAGTGAAAGCAGATGCCTCGAGACCGCAGACCACAGCAGGGCCGTGGCCTGGGAAGCACGAAGAAGGGGAACAGACTAGGAGTCGGGGCGCAACTGCCTCCAGCCAGCGGGGCCCCGGGCAATTCTCTCAACATCCTGGTTCTTTCTAATGGCCCCCTTGTACAGAGGGGGAAACCAAGGCACAGCAAGGCTGAGTTATTTGCTCAGGGCCGCAGAGCTATTATGTGGAAAAGTCATCAGGTACCAGTTCACCTGCAAAGGGTCTGTGCCTAAGGGTGAGCACGGGGGCAGGACAGCAGGACCAAGGCCTTGATCTAGGGAGTGACATCGTGGGGGTGGAGCCCTCAGTAACCCCGGCAGGTGGCGAAGGCTGAAAGAGCTCCAGCAGAAGGCATCTCCCTGCCAACAACACTCCGAACCCTGTAGGGCCTGTTACCAGGGTACATACCTGGAATGGTATCTGCTAGGCTGGGACGATGCCCCCAGCCTTCCCCCTGCTGGTGCAAGTGACCGAGGTAATCCGTCCTACTTGTTGCTTATTTTTATTCCTTCCCTGTTTTATCTTTGGTGCGTGCATTTGGTGGGTAAGCCAGATGAGCCTGAACGGGTGGGCTTGTGAGGGGGTGGCCTGAGTGTGAGTAGCTGAGAACCAGGGCCATGTCAGGGAGAGGCGGGAAGAGGGCTGGCTGGAGATTTCAGAGAGGCCCCGGAAGGAGGCGCCTTGGCCAAGTAACCCTGTAACCGGCCTGGCAGCTCCCTACCGCACGGTCAGCAAGAGGAGAGTGAGGTTCTCGGCCCCAATCTGTAAGCTGTGGGTGCCAGGCAGGGGCAGAAAAGATGGGGGCCTTCTGCATTCTCAGGAAGCTCTTAGGACCAGTGGGGCGTCGGGTCAATGGGTCCCACCATCCCCCCAGCTGGGCAGACACTCCATGAAGAATCCTGGGACCTTTTCACACACAAACATGGTGGTCCCGTGGCTGCCGAGGTTCTTGAGACCACAGGGCTGTGCAGACCGTGCAGGCCGGGCACCAACCCCTCCAGGTCTACGATCTGGGCCAGGCCTTTCCTTGCCTGAGCCCCGTTCCCTCGTCTGTGCATCACAGGCCTGGCTAGGACCTTCCTCATTGGGCCACTGGTCAAGGTCAAAGTACATAATCAGTCCCCAGTAGACAGGGGCTGCTTTTATTATTTATGATCGTCATGAATTATTAGTACTGTTGCTTCAGCCAGCCCTGCAACACAGACCCGGGAAGCCGGAACCCAGCCCTCAGGGCTGAGGGCCACCCAAGGCGTGGTGCTGGCTGGACGAGGCCCTGCCCTCTCTCTCCCAGCAAACGTGCCCGAGGTGGCCCGAGCCGGCCTGAGACACACAGTCTGCAAAGAGCAGACAGGACAGAGGTGGGAAGAGGGAGAGCCAAGTCCCGGGATCCACTGGCACCTCCTAAGGAGGCCACCATTGCCCTTGCCCCACGGGAAAAGGGCTAACAGGTGCCCCCCACACCAGGGGCTCTTACCTGCCCTGCATGGGGGAGCCACCCCCTCAGTGTGCCCAAACCCATCCCGTCGCCTTATGGGGGCATGGTGGCCCTGAGAACAGCCTGGGTTTGGGGATTGACACACCTCGGAGCCCTGCCAGGCCCTCCTCTTATCGTATGGAGGAGAAAAGACCAAATGACGTCAGTGATGTCCTTGAGGTCGCGTGTGGGCTGGGGACAGGGCGGGGACTCAGACGCTGACCCCCTGCACCAGGCCTTGCTCCTTCCTGCGGCATTTGCCAAGTAGGGAGGCACACCAGAGCTCGAGACATGGGCCTGTGATTCCTGCACACCTGTTAAGCACCAGGCACCCCACCAAGCCAGGCCTCTGGGCACCCCTGGGGATCCACCAGGAGAGTACTCTAGTATCCATGGCATTCAAAGTTCTCCTGCCCAAGCATCCCTTACCTTGCACCCACAGACGGACCACCAGCCCCTCCTGCCCGAGCACAGGTGGCCTCCTGGAGCCGGCTGGCCCCCAAGGCCACCCCTGCTGCAGCCAGCCTCGGGCCACTGCCCCAGGGCCCCCCAAAGAGGCAGCCAACACCGCAGTCAGTCACAGGATGCTCTGTGACCTCCGCCACCCAGGGCCGGGGCCCAGCAGCTCCTTCCCTTTGGGTCTGGCTCCAGTCACCCCCTCGCGTCAGGCCAGGCCCCCAGGAGGCACCCGGAGGCCCCAGCCCCTCCTCTCAGTCCCTGAGGCAATCACCCCCTTGGCCCTCATTCCCGGGCCCCTTGAACAAGCTCTCCTGGACGCCTGGGGAAGGAGGTTGAATTTCGTGTTCTTCCCATGATTTATGAGGGTTGCATTCAATTAACAGAGTATCGATTTCCGGCAGCTGGCCAGCTCGCTTGCTGGGAGTTGTTATTTTATTATGAAATCGGTAGCTTTCCTTTTAAAACACGGAGACTCTGCACACAGGTGCCCACAGACACGCTTACTGGAGACACAGACACGAGCGCCGTGGACAGGGAGACATGTTCTCTCTGTGACTGTCTCTCCGTCCGTCCCCCTCTCTCTCACACACCACACGGGACGTAAGAAACTCCAGCCCCAGTGTCCAGGCTTCCCTGCAACTTCGCGGCTCTCCTCCTCCGCTTCTTCGGCCCCCTTGACCCCCGGCCAGAGCCCCGGATGCTGTGGGGGGCTCCATAAGCGACTGAGGATCTGCCAGCGCCTCCCCAAGCAAGAGCAGAGAGCACTTCTCTCTCGTGCACCAAGAAATACATATACACACCCATACGTACAATTAGATAGGCAGGCAGACGGATGGATAATCTCCCCTCTATTGACAGGGACACAGCCAGAGTCGAGCTATGTGTGGTTTCAGCACTTGGGGAAGGGATCAGTGACCCACGAGTGGGGCGAAGCCGGGCTGTTGAAGCTAGGCTGGGGGACACAGGAGCCAGACGCCAGCCCCCACATCCCAGGGCCTGGCTTTCCCCGGAGGATTCTTTTTTAAATACGTTATATGTGTATCTTACTTGAGACACATTGAGATCCTACTGTATATACGTACCCCGCTTGCCTTACAAACGGCAAATAGCTGGATGTTGAGAATCTTTGTCTTTGTTAGGACGTTTAACCCGTTCACACTTACCCTCGTATTTGCTAGGTTTCCACCCTGGAGGACTGACTGACCTTGTCACCCAGCTACCCCCTTCCCTCTCCACCAGTCTGGGCTCTCTCCAGTGCTGGGGCCAGGCCAGCGCCCCGACCTCCACCTGGAAGCTGTCCTGTTAGGAAGGGGCCTCCCCACCGGGTGTGACGCAATTGAGGCAAGCCCTTGAAAGTAGCCCCCGAAGTTGCCTTCCCAGGTTACGTGTCCCCTGCCCCGCCCCCCACACTCAAACGCAGACCCCAGAGGCTCTTTGCTCAGGCCACAGGTGGCCAAGAACGTCTAGAAGCACTTTTGAGTTTTTTGTTAAAAATTGGAAATACCCTCATCTCATTCCCCACGGACAGGAATCTTGATCTGCTGCACTGTTTATTGTTACTTTACACTTACTGAGTTCTGCGCACTTGTAATCCACCTCTGTTTATAATTGCATAACCTGCTCTTCACATCGTCACTTATCACTAAAATCCCCGAGTTTCCTGTCAACATCCTATTCAATGGTGGTATAAGCCACGTCCAGCAGAGGTGCCACGGTCTGCGTGCTGTTTCCTCGCTGCTGGACATTTAAATTATTGCTCCAAATTTGTGGGGTTTTTAAAGATTTTAAGTCACTTCTACACCCAACACGGGGCTTGAACTCACAGCCCCGAGATCAAGAGTCGCACGCTCCACCGACAGAGCCAGCCAGGTGCCCCTGGCTCGAATTTGCTGACACTACAAAAAAGGCATCAATGACCAAGATGTTCACAAACCTGTTTCTAAGTTAAGATTCTTTTCCTAAGACAGATGCCCAGCATGAAACGACCAGGTCATTACAAGCCACGCGGCAGAAACCGGGACTCCCAGGTGGGCCGACCTCCTCAGCTTCCAGAACAGGAACTCGTCCGGGGCGGCGGTGGCCAGAACACACCTGGCTTCTGTCTCGCTCTCCTGCTGTGCACGGTGGCGCAGGCACAACCCCCCGGAGTGCCCAAGGGCACGCACACTGCCTCTCTTCCCTTCCTTCCTCCAACAAGTCCTTATTGAACTCTGGGATCCAGAAGTGAGGCGGGCCAAAATCTCCACCGCCCTCACAGAGCATCTGGTCCAGCTCGGGAGACAGACAGTGAACAAGCAAATCGTGAAAATACACAGGGTGAAGTGGTGATGAACGAAAAGGATGGGGAATCTGGGAGAGGGGGTACAATTTGAAATAGGTCCTCTGGGAAGGACTTGTTGGTGACATTTGAGAAAAACTGGAGGAAGGGGAGGGAGAAAACCATGGGAGGAAGAAAACGGATTCTTTCACCCGGCCAGATCTGAGGAAAGATCTTCTCAGGCAGAGGCCACAGCCTGTGCAAAGGCCCCGTGGCCAGAGGAAGACCACTGTGCTGCAGGAACAGTGAGGAGGCTGGTGGGCTAAAGCCCGGGGAGCAAGTGGGAGGATAGCAGGGGAGGAGCCAGATAGACAACAGGGCTGGGCGCATTTGGGGAGCTATGGGGGAGGCTGGGGTTTGATGGGGAGCTATGAGGGAGGTGGGGAACACGGGAGGCTCCTGACCAAATTGGTATTTTAAAATAATCTCTCTGGCTGCTGAGTTGGGATTCAGTGGGAGGAGGGCAGTGGGGAGAGGTGGGATTCCGGGCACATTCTGCAGGTGGGGACAATTTACTGATGAACAGGATACAAGCGAGAGACAGAAGGGTCGAGGCTGACTCCAAGGTTGGGGGTCCGGGCAATGGAAGTTATTGATAAGACTGGCATGGCCTGGGGCGGAAGGGCTGGGGCGGAGCGGGGGGCCAATGGGGGAGGCAGGGTCTCCCCTCTCCTCAGTGCTATCTCTCACTGGCAGGTGAGGACAGCGGGGCTCAGAGAAGTCACATGACCTGCTGCCGGCCACCCGAGTCTGCCCCTCGCTGCAGTGCGCAACAGACACTCCAACACAGCCCTGCTGTCCCGACCCTCTCGCCGTGCACACAGCCAGGTGCCGGCTGCCCCTCCCCAGCAGGGTCCCTCTGAGAACAGGGCTCCAGAAACCCTGGCCCGGACTCCACACACGGACGCGCCCAGCAGTTACGGACTCATACTTGATTCCAATGAAAACAGCCTGAAACGTTGGTCGTTTTTGCTGCTACAGAGAGCCTTATGGGAAATTCAGAGATCATTACTGTTTGGCTTTAGGATACATAATATGATGCCATTTGCTGAAAATCTGCAAATAACCCCTAATTAGGTTTTCCGAGGCTAAAAAAGCAAATTCGCTTTCCCCGAGGACATACCAACCATGGGCAGGAGGCAACAGTCCAGAAGCTTCCAGCAAGGCAGGGGGGAGGACTGTGGGGGTTATTTAGGCCACGGATCATTTCGCAGTGAGGAATCCAAGTGCAGGTGAACAGAGTTTGCTGGAAACACAGCAGCACGCACGTCTGCAGGACTCCCACCTGCCTAGCCCGGGTAGGTCATTCCGGGGGGTTAAGATGGGGCAGGGGCTGGAGTGTCTGCACACAGGTGAGGTGTGAGCGAGCAGCACCGCCCCAGCATGCCCTGGACACACCCACCATTTCTCTCCCTGAAACCAGAAGCAACAATGTCCCTGAAATTTATGGCTTTGCCTATGGGGTTTGATGGGCTCTGCTGGTCTTGATGGATTGTTGCTATTTCCCGGGATGGAGCTAGGAGGTGGCACGGACTCCCCTCCGAAGGAGATGAAGGGCAGGGCAGGGCAGGGGAGGGAGGGAGAGGCCAGGACTGGAAGAAACCAGAGAGGCAGTTGAACGAGCTAACGGTAGCTCCCCCCACCCAAAAAGGCAGGCCACCTGACCCTCAGCTCTGCCGCCCACAACAGGATGCTCCGTGGAGGGAGAGTGGGCCAGTGTTCTGCCCTCACCCTGGTGAGCAGCCCTGTGGTTAGAGGCTGGGTCAGCAGCCCAGAGAGGTGGCAGCACGCTGGGGGCAGGCAGGAGAGGAGAGGGCAAAGGATGCTATGAGGGTGAGGGGCTGGATTAGAGGGACACAGACAGCAGAGAGGAAGATGGACTCTGCACACAGAGGAGAAAATGACCTCATGCCCCAGAGGGAACCCCAGGGGAGCCCAATCCTTCTACCTCCCTCTCCCCATTTCTGCCACCAGCCCCCCTGCTTCCCTTCTTCACACAGCATTTGGAGCTATCTTTTTAAAAAAGAAGCCAGATCCTATCACTCCCTGGTTGTAAGCCCTCTGGCAAACTCCCACACCTCTCAGAATAGTGTCCCAAGTACTCGCCACTGCTGACAAAGCCTATATCACCTGCCCGGTTGGCCTCTCCTGTCCCTCACCCCACTCTGCCATGTTGGCTTTCACAGTGGCTCTTTTCCTCCAACACACCAAGCTTACTCCTACCCCAGGGCCTTTGCACTTGTTGCTCGCTCTACTTCAAATTCTCTACTCCCAGCTCCTTGTGTGGCTGGCTCCCTCCCATTATTCAGAATGGAGCTTAAATATCACCAGCTCAGAAAGGGCTTCCTAGACCGCCCTGTGTGACTAGGTCCTTCCTCGGCACCTGCCCCTAACCCTCCAGAGCAGGCCTCAGTATCTGACCTTGTTTCACTTATTTCTGTTTGTCGGTTACTGCCCGTCTTCTCCACAGGAGTGAGGACAAGGCTCATTGCTGGGCCCCCAATACCACTGGCCATGCCTGGCACTAAGTAGGCCCAAGACGTATTTCATGAGCGGATCGGTTTAGTTTGCTCTGTCAGATACTCATCCTGGGATGGTGAGAGAGCATCCACCCAGCGCACGGCCACGCAACCCACTCAGGAGCCAAGCACGGGGAGAGGCTCTTAACACTATTATCACGTGTCATCCCAGGCTCCACGACCACCATTTCAGTGCCTCCATTTTCCAATCCAAGAAAACCAAGGCAAGGAGCTAATGAAGGGTATTTTCCCCCTGAGCTGTGAATTCATTGATCTGAGAAGTCTTGCGAAGGAATAAAAACTAACCCACACACAGCCACGTGTTTAGTGAATGGCTACCAAGAGCGCAGTGGTTAGAAACATGGGCTCTGGAGTTGGCCGGCCTAGGTGCAGAGCCAGGCCCAGCCCCTTAGCAGCTGCGCAACTTTGGGTGAGTTCCTGAACTTCTCTGGGCCTCAGTTCCCTCCTCGATGTGGCAGAGATGGAAGCACCCATAAAGCGGGGGTGGGACTGACAACACCATTGAGGTAACAGAGTAAGGATGATGCCGGGCCCTTGGTGAGCTTCTGGGAAGTGCCACCTAGTATGACGGTAGTCACGCTGACATCCGGTGACCCGACTGGGCCTCCAGGACATTCGATCAGGAGGGCCAGTGTGAGATGGGTGCCACGGCCAGCAGCCCAGCCTAGACAGGCTCCGGGGCAAAGGACCACCCCCCGCCAGTCCAAAGGAGGGGTCCGTCACACACACCCCCTTCCTCAGGCCAGCAGGGTCCCACCATGACCAGGACTGGCCACCAACACTTTAAACTTGACTCTGCCAAACTCCAAACAGGAAATGCCTGGAGCCTTGGCTTTTCCATCACACATATTGGCTGAGCTACAGCTTTCCTACAAATTGTCTAGAAGTGTGGATTTCAACTATATTTTTCAGTAGAACACTTTTAGCAAGTCACACCGGCCAAGGTATAGCTTTTCCTAAATCGTGTAAAGTGTGGGTTTCAAAGTTACTTTTTAGCAGTTAGAACACATGGAATAAATCCACCTCACAAAGATCCCCAATACTGAAAAGAGGTCATGTGGAGCTCATCTCCCTGGGGTGGGTGGGCGGCAAGCCCCTCCCTCCACAGCCGAGCCTAGGGCCAAGACTCCCCATTGGGATGGCCCTGACTTCACACGTCCTCCTTCTCCGGGGTTCCAGATCACTCACACACCTAAGACACATGATTTGGTTTCACACCATGGACTCCAGGGGCCACTCTCGGAGATCTTTGGACATTCAAGACTCGGTAGGGGAATATTTAGAATGAATAAACCAAGAAATTCTTTTTGGCAAAAATGGCCCAAGCCCATCGGTAGCGGACAGACAACCGCTGGGCCATCCCATCCATATGCACATCCCACACGTGACTGTCAAAGTGGACAGAGCTTAAAACTGTCGTGTCGAGTGGCAAACGCAGGTGCAGGAAATGCACTGTGGGATACCACTCACATACGGCCCATAAACACCCCACACTGTGTGTTTATGGTGTGTGTGTATGCCAACGGTTACTGCAGACTGGAAGAATGGACACCTAACTCCGGAAGGCACTTATCTCCACGGGGAAGCAGGGAAAGGGCCCTCCAGCTTTTGTCTGTGATTTTTATTAAAGAGGAAAAAAGGACGTCGGGCCACCAACATGACAAAATGTTAACAGCTGTTAAGTATGGCGGTGGAAACGTGCTCTGGTTGTATTACTGTGTGGCTTCTGTACTCTTAAAAGTGTTTGCCGGGTTAGCAAAAAGGGGGCTGACCAATAGTGCCCCCCCAGCTCTGGAGTGCATTTCGAGGCTGCCCAGCACACGGCGTGGTGCCCCCCCGAGCCCCCCTCGCCCTCCCTGTACCCCTTACCTGTCCACAGCAAAGTGCTGGTCCCCAGCAGCCCGGTGCAGCTCACTGCCATTCTCCAGTCGGGCCAGAGTGTCCATGCGCTTCACCATCAGCTCCAGCAGATCACTCATCTTGCGCAGGACGCCGCGGGACTCCGGCCCTCCCAGCACTGCAGGCAGAGTGTGGCCACAGTCAGCCTCGGCCGCAGCCACTGGTGGCTCTCAGACTCTAGCCCCACTCCCACTTTCCCAGGCAAAGGAGGGGTCGGGAGAATGAGCCCACCCCACCCCTCACCCCTGCAGGACAGGGAATCCCCCACTTTGCTGTGTTGGGGTACAGAGCCCTGGGCCAACCCTGCTCCCTACCGGCTGGGTGACACTGAGATCATCTTAACGTCTCTGGGCCTCTGTTTCGTCGCCTGCAAAATGGAGCTTTAGACCTGATCTCAAGTCTGTGAGAAGACAGGGAAGGGCGGGGCTGGGGGGTAGGAACCCCAGGGCCCCCAGCACCGGGGTCCAGACAGGACTTCTGGATCAGGGCTTCCAAAAGTGCACTCACCCAACCACTCTGCACCTGAGTCTCCTGGCCAGGCTGTTAAAATCCAGATTCTCAGGCCCTAGTCTCGATCTGCCGATTCCCATCTCTAGGGCCCGGGGCCCAGGACCCTGCACTCTGCTTGGCCCCCACGTGGTGTGCATGCACAGAAGAGGCTGTGAGCCCATGTTCAAGGGGCTCAGGGCCCTGTTATTCTCCTGCCAGCCTCTGGGCCCACCAGACCCCTTCCCCACTCCACTCTCCCAGACCCCCCCAGTAGAAAACCATTGTGAATTTGTCCAGACTCTCAGCTGGCCTTCGGGTTCCCAAAGATCAACTCCTGGGCTGAGGGGCAAGGGAGACCTTGTGAAGAATAAAATTAAATGAAAACAAGGGGCTTCAACCAAGATCCCGTTAACCAGCCGAGATCCCCCATGATTTCCTTTCTAGTCATTCCTGATCATTGGGGCCACACACGCCAGGGTGGGAGAGTGGTCCCTGCCTTTCTTTTCAATCAAATCATGTGAAGGGGTTTTTTCTTTTTTTTAAGATTTTATTTATTTATTTTTGCGAGAGAGAGAGAGAGCATGAGCAGGGGGAGGGATAGAGGGAGAAGCAGACTCTCCGCTGAGTAGGGAGCCCCACATGGGGCTCGACCCCAGCACCCTGGGATCATGACCTGAGCTGAAGGCAGATGCTTAACCGAATGAGCCACCCAGGCACCCTCCTGTGAAGGTTTTAACAGTCCCTCCAAACGGTCCACAGATACTCAGGTCCAGGCGCTGCAATCCCCAACTTGGCTCCCTGCATCCCCCAAGGGCCAGCTCTGAACCTCTCACAGCAAATGAACCAAGTCATGGAGACCTGAATGCTTCCAGGGGCTTCCGGGGGCGGGAGGGCCTGAGGTTGGGTTCCCCAGAAGCAAACCCCGAGACAAGGGTTTGAGGGCAAGTCATGAATTTGAGAGGTAAAGGAAGCCCCGGTGAGGGACTGAGGAGGTGACACAGGAGGGGGAGGGGGCCCAAAGAGGGCGAGTCACCAAACTGGGGCAACCAGCAGGTGCTGAGTCTGCCCCAGAGTTCTCCCCCTGGGGGCGAGGGCCATGTGCACACCGTCTCCTGCCGGTCACTGCTTGAGGGTGGCTCCGGACACAGCCAACTCCTGCTGCTTCCCACCTGCCGTGGGGTGGCCAGCCAGCTGCAGTGGCTAAGAAGCCCTCGACAAGGAACCACCATCGCCAGCAGCCGCAAGTTGGCCGTGTGCATGGGAATCGCGGGGGCCAAGGGCTCGGGCACCAGCAGCATATGCTTCTCCAGAAAGAAAGGGCCGGGGCCCAGTGAGCTAAGAGAGGCTCTCGCCTGCCTCTGTCACCCCCCCTCAACGGGACTCTGTGGCCCAGGGACAGTCATGGCAACACTATCAGCCTCTGGGTCCCCAACTCAAGTCAACAATACCAGGTCCTGTCTGCCGACCATTGTCACCATGCCAGCCAGGGGCAGAGGGGAGCATGGCAGGCCACAGGGACCCAGGGGCAGAGGTGGGGAAAAGAGAGGAGCCCGAGGGGCTGGTCTCCCCTGCTCCATGCTTAGCACTGAGCTGAAGAGGGGGGCCAAGACAGGCTTCATGTCACCAAGGCTGCTTGTGACATTTCTGCTTTGCTTGTCTCCCAGACTCCTGGCTCTGGGCCTGAGCTGGCTCAGTGGCTACTGCCACTTTCTCTCATTGACTAAGTCACCTCCTGGCTCGGTTCCCCTGCTGACTGAGTCCACCTGAGGTCAGAAGGGAGGCCATCAGGAGCCGGGGAGGGTTCCCTCACAGGCCATGGAATCCGGAGCTTCGGGGGGAGCTGCAGTTTCCTTACAAAAGCTAGGATCCCTGGCTCCAACACACACACACACACAGTTGTCCAAGAATGAGAAAGGGTGGGGTCAGGTGTTGGTGAAAAATGCACATCTAGAGGAAGGAAGGAAATACCATCTCTACCCCATCTCCACACCAGTAGCTGAAATAACTAGCAGTCTTCCCACTTTCCCTTCTCAGAAAACTGGGTGGATTTTTAACAAACCAGTTGAGATGGGAAAATTTCGCCACTGTGTTAAGTGAACAAGTTTCTCCCACCGTGCTGCCCCACCCCACTCCCTCAGTACTCAACCAGTTAGTCAATCAATCCGAGGAGATATGGATAGCTCCCTCTCTCTTTCAACTCCACAGAGTTGGGGGTGAAGGTTAGTCTTTCAAATCATTCTCATCCCTGAGACCCCCCACCCAAGCCCGTCGTCCATCCAAACGTTAATACCTGGCTTTCAACTAGTGCTTGGAGCACAGAGTAAAGCAAAGGGGGGGGGGGGCGCATCACCTCAGCTGGAAAAATAGAGGAACATCAGATGATCCGACCTGGCCACTACTGGGTACCCCTTCTGGAGTTGTGCAGTGCACAGCCTGCCCAGCCTCCCTGGGAAGCCCTGATGAGCCAATGCTCACAGCTCAGGCTGGGGTGGTCCCTTCCCCAAAGGCATGGCATGAAAAAGGAGAGTGAGACCACAATTGGGGACACCCTAAGTCAGAGCCTGTTAACCAAGGCCCCCCAGCCATGACCTGGCCAGAGTACCCAGGTCCAGCTGGACCACAGAACCTGGGCAGCAGCTCACTCCTGCAGATGTGGCACCCCGGGGATGCTGAGCCCACATCACTGCTTCTAGAGCAGTGCTATGCTGCCCGAGATGTCTCAGGCCTGGCACCCTGCCCTGTCACACTGCTGTCCCTCTGTCTGAGCTCATCTTGAGCTTCCTTGGTTCCTCCTCACTGCCTGAGCCCCTCCCTGGAGCCTCACTGACAACAGCCCCCCCACACACACACTTCCAGCCCCACACACAGGTGGCAAAATAGCTGCTGGGGCCAATGACTGCCCCACCTGGCCGAGAGCTGCAGGACCCCAGAAACCAGGCAAAGCTGGGGCAACACTGTGGCAGGGGACAGGCTGGGGTGGGAGTGACAAAGCCTGCACTCCACCAGCTGTCACCAGCTGCATGGCTGCAGGATGGATGGACATGCCACTTCCCTTCTCTGGGCCTCAGTTTCTCCTCCTACAAAATGAGGGCATTGGATTTACTGAACCCTGAGGTTCTCTCCTGTTTTGGCTCTTGCCCCAACTGCCTCTCTCGAGATTAGGGTAACAGGAGAGGGAAGAACTTTTCCTATAAAAGCTGGCAGAATCCCCTTAGGGAGAGAGCTCAGTTGTGTTTTACTAAACCCTGGGTGGGCCAGAGCAGAGTCTAGGAGTCTAGATGCCCAGAGCCGTGAGACAAAAAGAAAGCGAAATGACTCTGCATATTCAAGTCGGAAGACTGGAGATTCCTGGTTCAGTCTGGGAGAGGAGGAGAGAGAACAAGGCACAGGGGCTCAGGGCCAGGGCGGCGGGGCAGCCAAAGCGGCCATGCGGGATGGGGGTGGGGGGTCTCCAGCTGCAGGGATGCAAGAGGGAACTGTCATCTGCTTGCTGTGCTGAGCAGTGGTCCCAGCCCCCATGCCATCATCCCCACTCTGTGCCAGGAATTGGGGGAAAGGGTACCCTTCCCACTAGGTCAATGTCGGGGACAAAGAGGACGCAGGAGGGGAGAAACTGAGCAGGATAATTCACAGAAGCAGGAGCTCAGAGCAAGAGGTGGCCAGGGGCACATAAGCCCCCCAGAGATCCTTAAAGATATGTGGGGCTCTGGATAGCCCCTCATAGGAGGGATTAAGCCAATTCTTTGAAAATGTCAACAGGGGCGCCTGGGTGGCTCAGTCATTAAAGCGTCTGCCTTCGGCTCAGGTCATGACCCCGGGGTCCTGGGATCGAGCCCCGCATCGGGCTCCCTGCTCAGCGGGAAGCCTGCTTCTCCCTCTCCCACTCCCCCTGCTTGTGTTCCCTCTCTCGCTGTGTCTCTCTCTGCCAAATAAACAAATAAAATCTTTAAAAAAAAAAAAGAAGAAAGAAAATGTCAACAGAAAGAATGACCCCAGAAGACCCAAGGGCTTAGGGATGCGGCTAAGGAGATACACTGTCCCTCTCAGATGGGTCTGTAAGGACACCTCCATCAGACTGGACCAAGACCACAAGACCCTCCCCAGTCCCCAGGGCTCAGGGCGGCCCCTGCTGTCTGCAGATGACACAGACTGGAAGCTGCCCGCCCAGGGAGCTTCCCGCAGGACACACAGGACACGCTCCCTGCGGCCACTGCCCACCCCCCGACTGTCAGCGGAGCAAGCTCGCCATGGCTTGCCCTGAGCCACCTCACCGCTCCCGGTGTCGGCTAAATTGAAGTGTATTTAATGTGAAGCCCCAGCGACACATCTCAGGACTCACAAGCACTCCCTCCATATTTCCATATAAATAAGGAAAGCCGGGGTGCCAGGAGATAGAGATGGCTCCTCACAGTTAGAGACAGGTGCTTTATTACCCACCCAGGCCCCTCCCCTCCCCTCCCCTCAGCTCTCCTCCCCTCCAGACAGGGACATGCTTGTCTGTCTCTCCAATCTTCCCTTGTCCCCTGCCTTGTCCTCCTTTCTTGTCCCCACCCCAGCCCTTTCTTGCTGGTTCCTAGAAACTGAAGGAGCCCCCACCTCGCCAGATAAAAGAGACCTCCCTGGCCCTTGAGACAGGGGCTGTGACTTAGTGTTTGCCCAGCTGGAGAAATGAGCACATTTGTCCGTCTGCACACAGCTACAACAGAAGCCCTCTGAGGCCACTGGGGCTCAGGGCCTGGGGCAGCAGAGGAGACAAGGACAGGCCCTGGGTCTTGGCCCACCCATCCATCACCAGCCTCTGAGGGGAAGAGATCCCTAGCACCGAGGTCCAAGGCCAGAGCCAGCCACGGAGCAAGGAAATATTTTTCTGATATTCCCCAGGTTCAAATCCAGGCTGGGGGGCTGGAAGGTCTGGCAGGGCCAGGCCCCAGGGTAACCTCAGGGCAGCCACGTGCAGCTGAACCCAGGCCCTCCCGCCTGCAGGCCTCTCCCCAGAGACAGCCTCTGACCTCTACTCGTTCCAGACAAGATAGAGAGCCGGTAACAGCCGGGCACACGGGCTCAGGGAACCTGCAGCAACATCAGGAGAGAGGCCTCACACAACTTCACATCCCACCCCCTGTCCCTAAGAGGGAAGCAAGTTCCTCCTTAGGACAAGAGAGGGGAAGTGGAGCCAGGAGGCAGGGAGGAGGGACTGGGGTCCGGTGAGGGGGCAAGCAAAAACCCCTCCCCATCTGGGAGAGAAAACCCTCCCCCAAGGCCCAAGTCAGGCCCACCTGCCGCAAGAGGGAGTAAGGTTAGACTTCTCCGAGTCATGCTTCCTGTCAGCCTCCTTCCCCCTCCTGAATCTTAAGACAAGTGTGCAGAATATAGAAAGAGATGTCTGTCACATTTTTATCCCCAAATTAGAGAACTTTATCACAAAATATAAACTGGCCTCGGGGGGGGAATCCAGAGCCTCCTCCGGGAGACCACAGTCCACAGAGGCTCTAGTAGGGCCCTCCTCCTTTTAGAGAACACCCTTCTTCTCCCCACCCAGCCTCGTCCTGGGGGGACCCACTTCCCTCACAGGCTTGACAGGCCAGGACACGACAGACTGTTTCCCCCATTTGTGCTCAGATGGTTTTGTTGCCCAATGCAAGGATCTTGTTCTGTTTTGTTTTCCTAAATGGCAGTGCCTTCCTGAGTTTCCTTCTCCTGATTCTGCCCTGGGGCTGCATAGACACGGGGGAACTAAAGCAATGCAACAACCCAACCCCCACCCATGACCTCCAGTCTCCCTCCCCAAGTCCCTTCCACCTGCCCCCCTTCCAGCCCTAGTCCTTCGCTGAGGTGACTCCCAGGCAGAAATGCTGGCCCCTCCTAGGTCTCCTGCAGGGCTGCTCCAGGCACAGTGTGGGGGTGTCTTTGGAGGAGGCCTGTTTTGCAGGATCAAGCTGTTAAACCCACAATGTAAACTTGGGGCTCTTCCAAGTCCCTGCTTTGGGTCTCTCCAAAAAAATCAACTTAATCCAAGAGCGTGAAAGAAACCAGGGGGGACAAAGAGCACTGGGATGTGGACCGAGTCAGGGTCAGTTCTCCGGAAGTCTCAGGCCTCCCTTCCTGTCCGTCTCCCCCTCCCCACCTTCAGTTCCACATTCTAGGCACTTAGCTTCCAGCCCAGGGACCGGGAAATGCGAAAAGGCTTTGGGTGGCTGAACTGGCTCCGAGAATGGATGTCACAACAGACCAGAGACCCGACCACTTCACTCTTCTGCGTACGCAAGATAAATGCCTGTGTGTGTCCACCAGACGACAGGTACCAGAATGTTCCCAGCAGCATAGCCACACAGCCCCAGACTGGAAACACCAAATGTCCACCACCAGTCGAGTGGGTAAACATCACGCGGTGCATTCACACAATGGAATTCACACAACAGCAGTAGAGACAAATGTCTACAACCACACAGCACGACTCGGACGACTCTCACAAATGTAATAACGAGAGGGGAAAAAACGGCACACACAAAAGAAAAGCCACTATGTGATTCCATTCTCATAAAGTCTGAAAAACAGGCAAAGCTCTGTGCTGTGAGAAGTCAGGGTCCTGACATCCCTGGGGAAGTAATGAGTGGGAGGAGCCATGAGGGCACCTCTGGGGGCTGATCACGCTCTGTTTCTTGGTCTAGGTTGCTGGTTGCATGATGCGTTCAGTTTGTGGATATTCTGCAAAACAGCGTAAGCTCCAATGGAAAGCTGGAGCATGTACACACACACACACGCGCGCGTGCGCGCGCACGCCTCTAATCTAACTGCGTGACCCTGGGGAAGTCCTCTCCCCTCCAGGGCTCTGCCCACCCGAGACATAGATCTGGTTGGAGTTGGGACTCCTACCTCCTCTACCAGGCAAAACTGCACAGTGCACGGCTCGGCAGGGCTCGCACAAGCCCCTTGTACTTTGGGGCACTGGCCCCATCCCCTGCCAGGGAGATGAGCAGAAGAACCAGAGCCTAGCCATACACCTCTTCTCCCCCAGCCCCCAATTCCCATCTCTTGGATCCTTGACCTTTCTGGAGGTCCAGCTTCCTCAAGCCCCCTGTAGCAGCCACCCAGGGGGATATGCCCCCTCTCCAGAAGTGGCTTGAGCATCGCTCCTTACACCCCATCTCCTCACACTCCATGTCCCCCATCATCCACCCCCGCACCCGTGACCTCCAGTACCCCTCCCCAAGCTGCCCCTCAAGTGTGCCTTCACAACCGCCCCCCCACCCGCTTTCAGCCTCAATTCACGCCCATCTCCTATGCAGAAATCCCAGCATCTCCTCGGCCCTTTTCCCTAAACAACCTTTTCTGCAGTGTCCCCATCTCAAACTGAACACATCCAATAAATATTGATGGAGCTTGTACTACTTGCCAGATGCTGCTCAAGCCCCTTCATATGTGTTATCTTAACACGACTCATGACAATCCTGGGCACACAGGTATCGTCCCCATTTATCAGAGGAGAAAACTGGAGCTCAGAGAGACTGACGCAACTCTGCGAGTCAGAGGGGGGATACATTAATTTACATTCAGGCTTGAATGACTAATAAATGTGAAATTTCTGCCAGGAGCTTTGCAAGTTTAAATAAGTACATGTTAAACCTAAGGAATGGATCTAATGATGAGATGCCAGATGGCATAACAAGTGCCCTTAGAGCACCCACCCTAGATGACAGCCCATGCTCCTTGAGGGTATATTTGCCATTGGGAACAGGGAAGCCAGCTGGGCCTTGGGGGTTTGAGAAAGTGGACTTCAACCAGAGACATCCCCAGAGTAGCAGGGAGAGCCCACCGAGCCAGCCTGCTGAAGAGTTCCAGAAACCCTATTTGCCCCAGCTACCCCACCACCCTGTGTCCCTCCTTCCCACGGTGACCAGAAGAGCCCCCGTGACCCACTAGGCAGGACTCTGCAATGTTTGCCATTCTTCACTGAGTAGAAAGAGAAGGGAGGAGGGCCCATCTTCAGGAGGTCTCCCAGGTCTGGACCCCATCACACACCCACAACGTGAGCTCATTCAATCCCACCCCTTTCCTTCCCTGTGTGAGTTCAGTGACTTGGCCAATGGCACACGGCTTGTAGATAATGAAACAGGGTACATCTGGTCCCCAAAGCCTGTGCTCTGAACCCCTGTTCCACCGCCTCACAAGGAGCCACAAAGGTCTGAACTGTGTCCCAAGAGCTCAAGGATAAGACACGTGAGCCCATGGCCAGGCCGCCCTCTGCCTCTCCCACCCCCACCCCCTCGGCTGTGGCCATTGCCTGTGTCAAAAGCACAGAGTATGTGAGTCTCAAAGGGACAAGTGTCATTCAGAAACACTCCCCTCCACAAACACACTAAAGAAGCAACTCAAGCAGCTCTTCTGATGCCTGGGAAGCCCTAACTCAAAGGCCCATCCCTGGCCGGAGAGTCTGGGCCAGAAGAAGCCCGATGATCACAGCTGGAACCAAAGCCAAAACAGCGTGTGGGGTCACATAGCCTGAGCCAAGACCCCTCTCCATTCCCACGTCCATAGATGTGGTGGCCTGGATCCATGGGACAGAGCCTCAGGGAGTCCCTTGAGTTGCTAGGTTCAAGGGCCTCCTTCTCCTCAACCCACAAACACCTGCACCCATTTCTGACTCCCCTTTCCCCACCAAGATACCTTCTGTGCGGATGGTGAAGGGGGAGTCCCCCGGGCGCCGGGCAGAGAACTGGCCTCCCAGAGACGTCATCAGGAAGCAGAGTGAGAAGAAGCCGATGCCCAGGACAAAGAGCCTGCAGAGAGCAACAGGGCAGGTCAGAAACAGGTCAGTGGAATGCACCCCTATCCAGCAAAGGCTCTGTACAAATGAGTGGGTGAGGGAGTGAGGATGGAACAGATGGATGGAGGAACAAAAGATTCAGGGCTGAGGGCGCCTGGGTGGCTCAGACGGTTAAGCATCTGCCTTCGGCTCAGGTCGTGATCCCAGGGTCCTGGGATCGAGTCCCGCATCGGGCTCCCTGCTCCTTGGGAGCCTGCTTCTCCCTCTGCTTCTCTCTCTCATGAATAAATAAATAAAATCTTTAAAAAAAAAAGATCCAGGGCTGAGCCTGGAATAAAGAGAGCTTGACTACAAGGAGCTGGCCATGAGGCTCACACAAAACCCCAAGGGCCAAAGATACAGGCATAGCTCGGGCAAGTTCCAGCCTCCAGATAGAGCCTGGCTCATTAGCGCAGGTCCTCAATGTGTGCTCCCCAGACCAGCAGCACCGGCATCACCTTGGGATTGTTAGAAATGCAAAATCTTGGGCTCCAGTCCAAGGCTCACCAAATCAGACACTCTGGGGGTGGTGCAAGCAACGTGTTTTAACAAGCTCTCCAGGCAATCCTGATACATGCTAAAGTTTGAGAACCACTGGTATAAATGGAAACAGCAGGCACTGATGCCAGCCAGAGGGCAAGTAATTGGTCCAGACGAAACCCACCTGGATCCCATCATTCACCTGGGCCCAGCTCAGCGCTGTGCACACAGGTCTTGCCACAGCGCTGGCTTGAACAACTCCTTATCATGTTCGAGGGGGGTGGCGTATGCCCCCACCCCTACCAGAGGGTAAGATCTACAAGGGCAGGGCCCAGAGTCTCCCTAACCCACATCTCTACCAGGCAGACACATAGGAGCCGTCCGCACTGGACTGGGCAGAGTGAGAGGACACCAGTGCATGGGGGGTCATCCGGGGCACGGATCAGGAGAGCTGGGCAAAACAGGACTCTTGTTCATTCCTTCAACACACAGTTGAGTATTTCCCAGGTGCCGGGCACTGGGGTAGCCCCAGGGGGACAGCAGGGAACCCCAGGCTCCTCCTGCTGCCTCACCAGGTGCTGGGTCCCAAACCGGAGAACTGAGCTAACCGACGTGGGGAAGGCCAGAGGTGGCAGTTGTTCTGGGACCTTGAATGTATCAGAGGACTTGCAAACCTGGCGGAGCTGAAAGGGGAGTCTCCCACCCTGGTCAGGATGAGGAACCCCATCTCGTGTGGAGCCAGGCGCGCCACAGGGAGCCCCCACAAATCACGCTAGAGGCCTCCAGCCCTCTCACCTCCACCCGCCACCCTCAGCCCCACATTCATTTGTATCTCCAGGCAAGACCTGCTTTATGCACTTTCATCTTCATTATTTGAGGCTGGCAAAGCAGCATTTAATCAAAACTTGGCCCATTGAAGAAAACACACAATTGCAGAAGAAAATAAAAGCACAACAAAATTCCCACCCCATATTTAAACGAAGCTGTTAGAGATTAAATCAGAGAGGGTGCAGAACCCCCAAAGCAGAGAAAGCATTGAGGGCTTCCCCCGGGAGAGGACAGGGAGGACAGGTGAGACAGCGTAAGAGACACTGCTCCGTCCCAAGGACCCCCTCACTGAATTCCACACGCTTGGGGATGAGGCCCTAGGATCCCAAGATGAAGCCAGAGAAACGGTGGAGGAGGTCGGCGGTTGCACACCCAGGAAGATCCTGAGGGAATCAACTATTCGTCCTCCCAGCCTGAGGACAAGGACGGATTCCTCAAGTTTATTGTCCCTCACTTCCCCAAACCCTCTCCACAGCTATGGGGACTGTATTTAGAGCTAGGGACCTGGGCTGCAGGGTCCAAACATCTGCTATGAAAAAGGGGTCTAAACTTTTAGCCCAGAATCTGGAGTCCCCAACACACTTCATCTGCATCTCTCTCTGCCGGACCTCGATCCTAGGGCCATTTACAGTAGATTCAAGTTAAAATGGTTTCGTCCACCCATGTTATCTATTCAAGCTACATTCCAGGAGCAACTACAGAATAAGGTTCCTGCCAGAGGGAAAACAGGGGGAACAGGGCCCCCAGTCTGCCCTTAAAAACTAACAAGTAGAGGTGACGTGGTGGGAAGCCAGCCCCCCTCCATCTGAAGGGGATACAAAGACTACACTGGTGGCTGTGGGTCTCTGGGCAGCCTAGGGAGACACTAGGTGAAGACACACAACTCGAGGGGAGGGTAACCTATGCAATCCCCCCTCTGAATCCTGCTTTCAGATAAGAGCCCGGAAGAGTCAGGACCCCAGAGGGAAGGAGCTCTGGGGAGCGGGCGCTGTCCGTGGTGCTGGCTCCCGCGGCTGCCTCCAATTGCACCAGAAAATGTCCAGTCAAAGCTGGACACCCAGTTGGCTGGGCCTCCCATGACTTGGAAGGCGGGGTCAACATGGGGTGGCAGACTCGGGAAGAGGACCCTGTAAATGGTCAGCGTCAGCCAGGGATTGGAGGATTTCCCTGGAGGAGTAAGGCCCTTTCCAGAGATGCCCACTTCCTGCCCTGCTTCCCTGGGAACCTTCTGTCAGGGCTCTTTTGGGGCTCCAGCTACCTCCCTGTCTCCTGCCCAAGGCCCTACCCTCAGCACCGCCAGCTCTACGATCCTCCCCTCCCGCATGCTCCAGATGGTGGTGGTCCATCATGACCCCTGCCCTCACGAAAGCTGTCTCCTCAGCTCCACACAACAGGCCCAGCCCACCCAGGAGGTGCTGGGGAGGCCGGAGACACCTGAGCCACGGTCTCCCCGCCAGGGGCTGAGAGGGAGACCAGCGGGGGCCTGGCAGGGGCGGGGGATCAAAACCCGCCCCTCCCGCAGCCCAAACCTCCGGCGCCTCTGCCTGCCCACTTCCTGCCCCAGCAGAGTGGACCGCACCCACACCCACACACACCCCCGTGGCCCCGTGGGGAGTGCAACCCCCCATCCCTCCCTAGGTGCCCTCTGCTGCCCAGTCTCCCTGGGCAAGGTGGCTCTCCCACCCCGCTGGGCACCCATCGCTTAGCATCTCCTCCTTGACCCAGACCGCAGGCCCGCTCCGCAGGCTCCAGGGAGAGGAGAGAGCTGCGCCGGCCCTACCCGGCTCTGGGGCCCCTAGGATGGGTTCAACAGAGACCAGCCAGCCCCGCGTGGCCCCAGCCCTGCCTAGCCTTGGTCGCCCGAGATTGGGGTGGGGGGGATCGATCTTCCCCTCCGTCCTGCCTCCAGAGGTTCCCGGAGGTCCCGGCTCCCGTTGCCCTGGAGCTCCACAGCGCCGCCCCTGCCGCCAACCCTCCATGGCCAGCAATCCAGGGTCGAATTCCCAGCAGAAGGGCTGGGAGTGGTCCTTGCTCCAATCTCGAGGACCTTCCCAATGGAGACAGGCCCACACCCTGCAGCGAGAAGGGGAGTGCGAGCAGAAGGCGGGGGCAAAGGGGTGGCACAGGTGGAGGACTCAACCCAGGGCTCGAGGCGCACGCTAGATGGGGGTGCCGCCCTGCACAGCGCACTAACTTCGCCACCGGGTGGGGCCGTCTGCAAAGTGGGAAGGACCCCAAAGGGCAGGAAAGGGGCGCCCGGGGCGAGGCCCAGGACCACAACCTGGGTACTTTCTGCCCCCATTCCCACCCTCGCATCCCGAGTCCTCTCCAACCCAGACCAACTCGAGACACGTCTCAGATTGCCCGCCCCTCCCCACCCGAACCCGAACCTCGGCTCCATCCCTTTCACAGCCCCACTGGCCACCACGGGGGTTGAAGCACGAACCGCCCCCTCTGCCACTGGGACACGCACCCTCTCGGGAACGACCTCGCCCACCCCTACCCGGCGCCCCCTCGGAGAAAAAGACCTCCCCGCGCCAACCGAGAGAGAACTTTACCGAAACGGTCTCAGGGTGACCAGGCATCTTCTGACCATTATCTTCCCATCGGGGTTGACTGTGATCATTGTTCAAACTTGTCTGGGCGAGGAGCCGCGGGCGAGGCCAGACGCACCGTCCCGGGCCCTGCTCCCGCCGCGTCCCGGCAGCGAACCCGCTGCGGGCCAAAGCTGGGTCCGAGCGAGGCGGCGGGCGCGGGGACTCGGCGGCTTCGCTGCTCCGGCCGCAGCCGGCGGGGTTGGCGCGGCCTCCGCGGGCGGGCAAGGGGAGCGGCGCGGCTGCCGGAGGGCGGCGAGGGCGCCCAGCCGGGCCGTCTCTGCGTCTCCGCCCTCCCCGCTTCACATTTTTGGGGCCGGGAGGCGGCGCGCCCCCCGACCGCCGGCCGTGCGTCTGCCTGCTCGGGCTCGCTCGCTGGGCGAGACGGCGCCGCGGCGCGCAGACGGGCTCCCCGCCGCGGGCGCCCTCATCCCCGGGCCCGCGCCCTCGGTGCCGACTAGAGGCGGCCCCGGGCCCGCGCCCCGGCCCCCCGCGCCTCCGGGCCGCGCCGCGCCCCGGCCCGGCACCGCGCCGCGCCCATGGCTCTCGGCGAGGGCGCCCCGCGCCCGCTCTGCCGCCCGCTCTCGGCAGTCGGGTGTCGGGTGTCGGGCGTCCGGCGTCCGGCCCCGCGCCGCGCTACGCGGGGAGGCGCCGCATTGTTTCCTCGGAGGAGGCGGCCGAGCGGCTGCTGGCGCGACCCAGAAGCGGCCTCCGCGCTTCCTCGGCGCGCCGGCGCCACCTCGTGGCTGCGGCTCGGCAGCGCGTCCTCCCGGCCCGGGTTGGGGGGCTGGTCCCCGAGCCTCCCTCCAGCTGTGTAACGTCCCCAGCCCCGCTTTCGGCTCCTGCGGAGCACAGAAAAGGTCGGCGCTGGGCGAAGACCCCCCCCCCTCCTCTGGTCGCTGCCTCTGACCCCCGCCTCGTGGGCTTCTGCCCTGGTTCCTTCACACCAGCTCTGATGTCGCTCTGCAGCCCTCACCCATCCTCTGGCCCTGTCTGGAAGAAACTGCCGTGGCTCCCCTTTACTTGCTGAGCTGAGTTCAAACTCCGCCTCTTGCGCTGTTCGGGCTCTTCCACTGAGCCCAGCAACCAGACCGCGCTGTGTAGACCGGGGGTCTAGTCTCAGATCCTCCATTAACCAGTGGCTGACGCCTACAAGTCAGGGAGACTCCAGAGCCTCGGTTTCTCCACTGTGAAACGAGAGTGACCTGAAGTTGGCTAAGGCTCTTTCCAACTCTATAAAGCATTTACGTGCCCTCCACCCCAACCTCCTCCACTTCTTGACTTTGGAGATGCGTCTTCCGCTGCAGCGGTGGGTCAGCGGCTTCTCCCAGTGCATCAAGCCAGGGCAGCTACCAGAGCCAGGCCCGCATTTGAGAAAGCACTCAGGCAGAAACAGCACCTGCCCGACCAGACCTTGACCAAGCACAGACATGGAGGCACCTTGCTAGGAAGAGCCCAGGCCTCAGGCCACGTGTAAAAGGACACAGATGACCCTGAGAGTCCTTCCATCCCCGGCAATGATTCTGCAGCCTGGCTCTGAAGAGGAGAAAACCTTTCTTCTCAACCACCCGGCCCTGGTCCCATCCCACTGGGGCCCTCACCCCCACCCCCGCTGCTAGCCCCCCTCCCGGCCCCATCTGAGCCATTTCTCACCAGCGATGACCCATGCTCCTGCTTTTCCTGCTCCTTTTTCATCAAAATTCACCTGTCCCGTGTTCCATCACCTCGCCTTGCTCTCTGCTAACATGAAAACAGACGATGAATTGGTGTTGGCAGATTAATGTTACTCCAGCTGGGTAACAAATCTGCATTGAACAAGGACATGCCGACCATGCCTCGGTGCAGAGGAGTGGCAAATGGTGGCGGGAGACAGGCATCATGGCAGGCTGGCCCAGGAGCTATCTGAGGGCAGGGGTCTCTGCCCAGCCCACACCGGCCACACACCCAGGCACTAATTTAAACCCTGATGTCAAGGTGAATGCCATATCTACACTCAGGAATGAAATGGCCCTTGCTATTGTGTGTCTCTCCTTTACAGTGAGCTCGGGGGGGCGGGGGGGGGGGAATTAATGCTTCTGGCACTTTAGGCCAGAGGTGGAGAAGAGGCACAGGCATGTCTGGTTGGGCTCAGAAGGCGGGAGTGGGTCTTCTCCATCCCCTCTGGGCCTTGCTCTCTAGCACGTGGGCTTTGAGGTAGGCAGGAAAAGGTGCCCGCTGCCATTTGCCAGCAGGCTGTGGCCAGGCAGGGAGGTGTGGGGTAGACAGTAGAAGATAATTCTGTGAGCCAGACCAGCCAGCCACCTCCTTTCAGACCGTTCCTGTCTTGTCGGCCTCTCGTCTACGGTAAAGACCAGGGTAAATGGTCCTGTGTGCTGTCTGCTGTAGATATTAGGAGGAAGTTTGTGAATCCTTAGTCATGCAACCTAGGGTACGCTCTCTTCGTGCCTCAGTTTCCTTGGCCGTCAGTCGGGCTCTTTAGAGCCTGCCTCCCAGGGGGACATGAAAATGCACTGGCTGGTGCATGTCAGCAGCCCGCTGCCTGGCGCCTGTGAGTCCTCGCATTCGGCAGTTATGATTTTTCCTGCTACCATCTCCCTGCGTGGACGCTGTCGGTGCCCACCCTTTCCATGGGCATGCACCTCTGCAGGCCAAAAGGCAGATTACCGAAGATACATGCAACACTGCCTGAGGCTTTACTTCTGGCTGTGGGAATATGCTCAAACATGCAAGAGCAAGACAGAAGTGTCAGGGCCCTAATGCCCTGGAAGCAGCCCTCACGGAATGGGCAGATACCCATTTCCCTCTCCCTCGGGTGGGATGCTCCCGCACGTTCCACATCAGCTCCCAGAGTTCCGCAGTGAGACGTTGCTCCAGCGGCCCATGGTGGTGGCCAGCTCTGCAGCACACCCCGTGCTGGCTTTCTTCCCCTCCTTGCCTCATCCCCTACTCTTCTGTCCACGCTCCCAGGGTCACCTCCAAAATAAACTACAGGCACTTGCATCCTTGTCTGGGAACCTACTTCCGGGGAACCCAAGCCAACACCCTGCCCTCCAGGCCAGAGGTTCTCAGCCCAGACTCAGCGGAATCCCCTGCAGAACCTAACAGAACAGAATCTCCCTACCTTGATTCCATCCCAAAGATGGGGCCTGGGTACATTTGTTTTCTTAATGCCATGGGTTATGCCAACATAACTGGCCAGGATGGGGAACCACGGTTCTAGAGAAATAGCCACGGCCTTCTGAGAAGGAACCAGAGCCACCCGAAGCAAACTAGAAGAGATTAGAGAAGCAGGAATTGGGGCGCACAGGTCGTACCAGATCCCAAAAACAACCCCCTTTCACTCTTTCTCTCTTGAGGATACAAACAGAACCACAGGCTAGCCCATCGTGGGCATCAGGGCGTAGACTGCATCAGCCTGGGCACTTGGAATATAGCGCTTCCTGGTCTCCCCTGCAGCCCTCCACGTGGGCCTGAGGCCTGGCTGGAGGCTCAGAAGCCCAGAGCAGCAGGAGGCCCTGCGGGGCTGTAGGGCCTCTGTCCAGAAACGGGGAGCAGGACTCTGGGGAAGGGATTTGGGGGAAGTGGGTGATTCATACTGTGCAGAAGTATCATACTCAAGATCCCTAGGGGTCGGCCACAAAGAAGGGAAGGAGCTCTAGTCGTCCCCTAGGCCCACGATAACAAACTAGCATGTCGGAGGGGCTTAAAATAAGAGGAATCCATTCTCTCAAGGTTCTGGCGGCCAGAAGTCCTAAATCAAGGGTTGGGCAAAGTCGGTTCCTTGTGAAGGTCCTGAGGGAGAGTCTGGCCCATGCCTCTCTGCTGGCGTCCAGTGGGGGCCAGAGATCCTTGGCATTCCTTGGTTGGCAGCTGCATTCCCCAATCTCTCCTCCATCATCACAAGGCCTTCTCTCCATGTGTGTCTCTCCGTGTCCTCTCCTCTTCTTAGAAGGACACCAGTCTTTGGATTAGGACCCACCTTACTCCAGTATGACCTCATCTTAACGAATTACGTTCTGCACAGATCCTCTTTCCAAACAAGATTATGTTCTGAGGTTCCAGGTGAACCTGAATTTGGGGGGGCACACTGTTTGGCCTACTACAGGGACCTAGTGGGAAGCGGCCACAGTGGTTAGGCAGTGCTAAGGACCAGAGCTCCCCAAAGGGGATATGCACTGTTGCTTTGTGTGGGCCCCGTTATTTCAAGAGTCAGAAATCTGGACTTCCCACGTGCAATCGCATAATTGTAAAATGTGGACTCGATATTTTTAGAACATTATGCAAGACCAGTAAAATTCACCGGAGGTCTGCCATCTGGGTCCCCTGGGGTGTCAGCAGAGGGCAAAGCAGGGAGCCCACCAGCCCTGCCCAGCCAGCCAGCCCAGCTTCTCTGGGGCCAGCCCCCACTGCAATGTCCCTCGCTGCCCCTGGAGGAAGGTCAACACTCCTGGGTGCACTCAAGGGTTCCCCGCAGGCCCCCTGCCCCTTCGCTGGCCCCCTGGAAGCCTCTTGGGCATCAGAGCCTTGACTGCCACCCCCACCTTCTCAAAGTTCCAAGGCTGCTTCTGAAGCTCCCAGACAGGGCCTGGGCTGGAAGAGGAAAGAAGGAAACAAACAGTTTACTACGGTGTTTGAAATCCTCACTTAATGTGCCTCAACTGCAGCCGCAGACAGCACATTAAGAGGCAACAGGCCATTGTCCTTCGCTAGAGTGCGGAGCATTAATAATGTCATAACAGCATTTCCTGACACTGTGCACAAATCATCAACAGCCTCACCGGGTGAGCAGTCCCACACAGACGCCAGCCGCCTGGAGCCATGCAAGGAGGCTGAGGAGTGGGGAGAGCTCTTTCTCCAATGCATATTTCATGCTTTCTGTTTCACAACATTTAGGCTAATCCTCTGATTGAAAAGCAGCGTCTGGGGTTTATTTTTATTTATGCCAGAAGACCATTCTGCCACACAGCTTGTGGGAGCTGGAAGCAGAGCTATAGGACTTTCCCTGTTCTGCAGGGAAGTTAGCTGCTACATCTGTGTCTGCATCTGCGCTTTTGCGCGTGTGTGTGTGTGTGTGTGCGCGCGTGCGCGTGCCCATGGGGGCTGGCAGGCAGAGAAGCCAGGGATAGATGAGACAGGGGACCCTCCCACGAGGGCCCCATCCCAGCACTGGAGACACAGGTGAGCCCTTCACTGAACGTAATCATGAGATCTCATTTACTGAACACCTACTATGTGCCAGGAAATGACTCGGGGATTTTGAGTGTGTTACCATGTTCACATCACTATTTTACTTAAATCTGTTTCACAGGGCAACTTGAAAAAACAATGACCCCCTTTCTTTCTGGACAGTTCCTCCTGCACCACAGATCAGTGGAGCAGCCATGCGGGGTCAGCAGGATCATGGTCTTCCAAAGATGGTCACATCCTGATCCCCGGAATCTGGGATTATGGCACATAACACGGCAAAAGGGGATTTAGGTTGCAGATGGAACGGAGGTTGTTCGGGGTGCCTGGGTGGCTCAGTCGGTTAAGCATCTGCCTTCGGCTCAGGTCATGATCCCAGCATCCTGGGATGGAGCCCTGCATTGGGCTGAGCAGGGAGCCTGCTTCTCCCTCTCCCTCTGTCCCTCCTCCCTGCTTGTGTGCACGCTCTCTCTCTCTCACTCTCCCAAATAAATAAATAAAATCTTTTTCAAAAAAAAAAAGGTTGCTAATCAGCTGACCATAAAATAGGGAGATCATCCTGGATTATCTGCATGGACCTAATGTAATCAAAAGGGTCCCTAAATATGGAAGGGGAGAGGCAGCTGAAGTCAGTGTCAAAGTGATGAGATGTGAGAAAAACTGCACCGGCCACTGCTGGTTTTGAAGATGGAGGACGGGACCACAAGCCAAAGAATGCAGGTGGCTTCTAGAAGCTGAAAAAAGGAAGGAAATGGACTCTCCCCAGAGCCTCCACAAAAAAATGCATCCCTGTCACAGGATGTCCTCAGAGTACCTCTGTCCTTGGCCAAGAGGTTGGAGTCAACAGGATCATGGGGCCCCAGGGCTCTAGGGCTGTCTCTCCTGAACAGCTAGAACCTAAACCTGGATGGCAGGAAACCTTGCAGCCAGCAGGGTCTGCCCACCTGGCACTGATGCCCCCATTCTCCTAACCTGATCAGTTTATCAACCAGGTTCAACGTAGTCCTCCAGCCTCACCCATGGAGATGAATATGCTCTTTCTTCCTGTCTCTTAGAGAAAGGAAGGACCTGAGGGAGGCTCAGACTTGCAGTGGGCTCCTTGAGCAATGCTGGCACCCCCCCTCACACAGTCCATCTGCAAGCCTCCCAGCCTGAAGACACTGCAAGCCTGAGCTTAATGACAGACCTTGCCATTTCCTTGCACATTTTGGAAATAGTTACGTGTAGGGCATTGTTAAGAGTTTGCCCCTCAGTGCTATTTTGGTTGACCGGGGTGTACCGCTACATTTAACTTGCACAGTAGAAGCGTCCTGTTGACACACCCCCACTTCACCTCTGGAACCCAGGAAAGCCAGATGCCCAACGCACAATGAGTGGAGATGTTGGACAGCAGCGTGCACTCGGCCTGGGCACCCAGGACTCCTGTCCCTTCAGAACCCACAGTATATGGACAGAGCCCTTCCTGCTGAGCCGGATCTTTCTGGCTTATGTTCCCTTCTTTTTGAAATCAAAGTGACGTTCACATAATATAAAATTAGCTACTTATAATTGTATCAAATATACAATCCAGTGGCATTTAGTACATGCACTTTGTTGTGCAAACACCAACTCTGTCTCATTCCCAAACACTTCATCACCCTAAAAGGAGAGCCCATACCCACTAAGCAGTCACTTTCCATTCTCTCTTTCCCCAGCCCTTGGGAACCCCTCATCTGCTTTCTGTCTGCATGGATTTGCCTATTCTGGATATTTTATACACACAGAATCATACAATATGTGGTCTTTTGTGACTGGCTTCTTCCACTTAGCATGTTTTCAAGGTCCATCCATATTGTAGCATGTATCAAAATTCCATCCCTTTTTATGGCCAAATAATATTCCATTGTATGGATGGACCACATTTTGCTTATCCAGTCATTCATTGATGGACACTTGGGAATAGTGCCCTTCCTCCTCTTCTTTTTTTTTTTTAAAGGTTTTATTTATTTGTCAGAGAGAGAGCACAAGCAGGGGAGAGGCAGAGGGAGAAGCAGGCTCCCCACTAAGCAAGGAGCCTGATGTGGGGCTTGATCCCAGGACCTTTGGATTATGACCTGAGCCAAACGCAGACACTTAACCACCTGAGCCATCCAGGCGCCCCCATCTCTCCTTCTCCTCCTCCTCCTTCTCCTCCTTCTTCTTCTCCTCCTCCTTCTTCTCCTCCCCCTCCACCTTCCACTTCTTCGCCTTCCTCCTTCTCTTCCCCTTCTTCTCCTACTCATTCTCCTCCTCTTTCCCCCCTCCTCTTCCTCTTATTTGTTGCAGTTAAAATTTTGTTTGGAAAAGTAGTATTTGCATATGGCACAAAATTTAAAAGGATCTCAAAGGGTATACAGTACATTGTCTCCCTTCCACCCCTGCATCCCAGCCATCCTGTACCTTCCATGGAGACAACTTACAGCACCAGTTTCTTGTGTCTCCTTCCATTCTGCACACTGTTTGTGAAACACAGCAACAGGTAACTATTACAGGCACCTACAGCTCCGTCACCTGAAGGCTTGGGGAAGGCATCTGGAAGAGGTATTCAGCCAGAAAGCAGTCATTCTCTCACAGGCTAGAACCTCCCTCAAGAAAGACTCCAAGCCTCCAAAGCAAAGACCTGTTCTGGAGGTATTTGTTAGGAAAATGGATCCAGTGTGGTAGATTTACAGCTGTAAATTAACAGCAGGCAGTGAAGACAGAAGAATAACTAGGAGAGGGGGAACTTTTCGAGGCAGATTCTGCAATCCCCATTCAACAGCTGTGTCTAAAGTATGATGGAAGTTTTCATGGCAGAGAGCAGGGCAGCCGGGGTCACAGCTGGTGGAAGAAGAGAGGGAGTTGAGGTTCGGTCAGTTGTTGTTAGGGAAAGAAGACTAGGGTAGGAGAGATTAGCCACCAGAGAGGCCTGACTAGGTCCTGGCTTCTACCTCTGGAAGGTCCTGCTTGCAAAGCTGGTGTGGACCTGGCGTCTGGGCACTTAGCACTTGAACCATGCCCTCCCTTCCCTAACCAATAAGGATGGTTTACTGTGCTTACACTGTTTGTTCAAACAATATGGTTTATGATGAACACCTGCTCTGCTTAAAGGATCTGGAATTTGGGCAGTTGCTGAGCAGAGATGCCTGCATGACCAGCCCCCAGCAAAAACCTTGGGAGCTGAGTCTCCAGTGGGAATCCGTGGGTAGACACATCACATCCATTACCGCGTTTTTCGTTGCTCTTGTGCCCCCTCTCAGGAACAAGGGAGCATCAGAAGCCTGCGCTCACATTTCTCCGGACCCTGCCTGGGCCTTTTTCCCTCTGCTGATGTGCTATGTGTCGTTTTGCTGTAATAAACCTTAGCCATGCGTACAACTACATGCTGAGTCTTGGGAGTCCTTCCAGGGAGTCGCCAAATGTGGGGGCAGTCTCAGGGACCCCAAACCCCAGGGGAGCCCAGGAGAAAGAAAGAGACTAAATGGGAATCCAATAAAAACTGTCTGGATCCAAAACAGCAATCGGTTTGTGCTATATTTATGGGTTGCCTTGGCTGCCAATGGTCTGAAAACTTAGAACCCCTTTAGCAGAACAGTCGTGGAAGACAGGAAAGGGCTGTCCAGGTGAGGGCTGCAGTGGCAGAATGCAGAAGGGCATCTCAGAAGGGCATCGTAGGGAATCAAGCCCTCACAGAACTGCTCAACATCCCAGTGAGTAATCGGGCAGGGGGTAGTCAGTGTACTCTTTGGGGGCTGCCCAGCCATTCTCCACCGTTAGGACAGGAGTGCCCCAGGGCAAAAATCGTGCTCCCTTCGCATGGGAACTATGGGCAGCTCTAGGCCATGGGGCCTGGTCATACCCATTCTCTTTAGGCCTTCCCTGCTCACGCCATCACCCTCTTCCAGACCCTCTTCCAGGTCTTCCTGGTGACTTGTCTCCACATCCACACCCCCTCCCGCCTCTGTCATACATTCCGTGGCCCATGATTCCTTTTGAGGGTGACTGCACCAGGGAGTGCACTGTCAAGGGATAGACTCTCCTCCTCTCCTCTTGACCCACCATGCACCTAGAGCATCACAATTTGGCAGTGACCTCCAGAAGGTCTCCAACAATGAGAGTACCAGGCAGACATGACTGTGCTCGTGGGGAATGCTGGCAACAGTATGACTCCAAGTCCCAGACAGCACCTGGCCTGCCGGGTGCTGGGACTCGTCCCTCAGCTCTACGCAATCTCTGCTCCTCATTCTCTCATCATAGAACAGATTGTCTGGGATGGTCACATTCAAGGAAAAGCGGGGAACGCCAGCCGAGCTCGGCCGCTCCTGCCCTGACCAGACACCGACTGATTTTCTGACATCCTTATAGAAAGGCATGCTGTGAAAACAAAGGCAGCAAAAGCAAAAATAAGCAAGGGCGACAAGGACGACCACAGCAATCGAAACAGCTTCTGGATGGCGAAGGAAACCGTCAACACAGGGAAAAGACAATCTACAGAATGGGAAAGAATAGTTGCAAACCACATATCCGATAAGGGGTTAATAGCCAAGATACACAGGGAACATCCTCACATTTGGCTCCGAACAGACCCGGGTCTGAAGCCCCGGATGACCCTTGATAGCAAAAAAGAAAATGTTTCAACTCAATTTAAAAATAACACAATTCAAAAATGGGCCAAGGCCCCAAATAGACATTTTCCCAAAGAAGACACACAAATGGCCAACAGGTACATGAAAAGGTGCTCAGCATCCTTCATCATCAGAGAAATGAAAATCAAAACCACAAGGAGACATTGCCTCAGGCCTGTTAGGATGGTCATCATGAACAAGACGAGAGACAACAAACGCTGGCCAGGATGTGGAGAAAAGGAACACTTGTGCACTGCTGGGGGGAGGATGCCAACTGTGGAAAACAGTATGGAGAGTCCTCAAGAAATTAAACATTTCTACCATATGACCCAGCAATCCCACTTCTGGGTATATATCCAAAGGCAATGAAATCACTGTAGCGTTCATTGCAACGCTAATCACAAGAGCCAAGGTATGTCAACGGATGAACGGAAAGAAACCAGTCTATCTATATACACATACACACACACAGTAGAATATCATTCAGCCTTTAAAAAGGAAGGAAATCCGGCCGTTTGCAACAATATGGATGCACCTACAGGGCATGACGCTAAGGGACATAAGCAGATGGAGAAAGACACATGCTGCACGGTATCATTTATATGTAGCATCTAAAAAAGAAGGAAGAAGTCAAATTTATAGACACGGGGAGTAGACAGATGGATCCCAGAGCCTGGGGGAGGGGGGCGGGTGGAATAGGGAGAGGTTGGTAGAAGGTACAAACTTCTAGTTATAAGATGAACAAGGTCATAAGGTCTGAGGATCTAATGTATAATATGGTGACTCCAATTGGTAATACTGTCTTGTATGGTTGAAATTGGCTGAGAACGTAAGAACTTAAATGTTCTTACACAAAAATGGTAAACACGTGAGGGGATGAATTTGTTAATTAACAAATTGGGAAGTCTTTCACAATGTACATACATCAGATCACTATACCACACACTCTAAAAATATAATTTTATTTGCCAATTTTACCTCAATAAGGCTGGAAAAAATATATCTTGATTATGGTGTCGGTGACAAGGTGACTACATTGGTTGACATGATAACTTGTGCATGTTCATTTTGAAAGCTATACTTCAATGAAGTTGAATTTTTTTTTTTTTTTTTTTTTTTAAGAAAGAAAACAAGGGCGCGCTGCGTGCTCCGTGGGGTAGAGGCAGGGAATTTGGTCTTAACGCTAAGCTTGACCGGTCTTTCCCATTTGTACACACGCCAACACGAGACACACAGAGGAACAGAACACTGTATGTGCACTCTCATGGGCACACCTCACCCCTGCATGCACGGACCCGCAGGGATGCATAACTGAACCTCTCCCCCAGACGGCACTTTGAGGCCAGGCCAGAAGAGAAGGCCCAGCTCCATCTGACCAACTGGCCACAGGTGGGTCCTGAAGCCTGGTCCCTCCTGGGTGACCTTCCTCAGAGGGAGGAAGCTTCTCAGGCAGTGGCCTCTGGTGCTGGATTGGTCTCCTAGGGCCACCATAACAAAGGACTGCAGACAGGGTGGCTTAAAAAACAAAAATCTATTTCCTCCCACAGTTCTGGAGGCCAGAAGTCTGAAATCAAGGTGTGGGGAGAGTTGGCTTCTTCTGAGGCTTCTGTCCTTGATTTGTAGGACCTTCATACGGTCTGCCCTCTGTGTCCGTCTTTGTCCTAATTTCTGTTCTTACTAGGTTATCAGTCATATTGGATTTGACTCTCATTTTAACTTAATCTCCTCTTTAAAAACCCATCTCCAAATACAGTCACACTGTGAAGTGCTGGGGCTTAGGGCTTCGATATGTGAGTCCAGGGAGGGGGACACGATTCACCCCATAACAGGTGCCCACTCAGGAAACTGCCCCCCAGCAGCAAAGGGGTTAAAGTTAGAGGCCAAGGATGGGGGTTGGGGAGGGGGTAGTGTGTGCCTGCGTTAAGCAGATTAAAGGGGAAATACTGCTCAGAGGCTCAGCTATAATTAGAGAAATTAAAGTCAGGGCTGATAAGAGCAGGCGCTCTCCTGCCTTATAATTAGAGTGGGACTGGGCTTGCAGAGAAGTTTGGGTTTACCGCTTAGAGGCTCTGTAATGAGGGGAAGGGGCAGCGGAACTAGGCAGACTCCAGCCAAAGTCCTCACATTTGGCTCTGAACAGACCCGGGTCTGAAGCCCCGGATGACCCCTGATCGAAGCACACCCGCTCCACCCTCTAACAGAGGAGAGCTGGCCACCAGCTCCAACCTCGGTCAGGGCAGGTCAGCCCTGCTCCCCAAGAACTGCTGAATTTGCTCCCTGAGCTATAAGAGGAGGTGTATGAAACCTAAAGATAGCAAAGGACTAATCCAGGCACCCTGGACCCACTGCGTCTAACAGAAAATACTCCCAAGGACACTCCTGGTAGGGGTGGGGCCAAGCCAAGTAATCAAGCAGAGCAGGACCCACTTGCAGGACACAGCATGAGCAGCAAGTCCCAACTTCAGCTTGGGTCCGATGATGTGATACAACTTCTCTCGCTCAGGAATCTCAGCCTCCCCCCTTCCTGCTACCCTCTGCCCAAAAGAGGGAAACCAAGGAGAAACGGGAAAGTGTCCTGGGGCAGTGAGAGCAGAGCCAATCCAGCAGGGGTGCAGAGAAGGAGACAGAGTGGGAACTGGACCAAGGGCCACTCAAGTATTTTTACTGGGAGCCCAAAGATGAGCCAGACAGAGCTCAGTTTAGCTTCCCCGAGGGCAGCCAGGCACACGTCCCATCTCAGGGCCTGTGTGCTCTCTCAAGAAGGCCACGGGCTGTGTTTGGGGGACAAGACCTCCCTGAGGACCACACAAAGGTGGGGAGGAGGGTCCTGAGCAGCAGGAGTCCTGGCAGTGAGGCTGGCACAAAGAAAGGCTACAGCACCCAAGGGGGCAGTAAAAGGAGGGGCGTGGGTTGAGAAGCAGGCAGACCAGATCCCCAAGGGTGCTTGTAGGCCATGGTCCGAAGGTGGACCTTTCTGGTGCCTTTGGAGTTGTGGGAGCGAGGTGCTAGGATTCATGCCCTAGACGGATCGCTCAGGCTGCTGGGTGGAGGAGGGACGCAGGAGAGTTGGGGAGACAGGGAGGCCAGCTGAGGTGGACGGAAGTGTTGGTTGAGGATATATCTGGAGGGAAGAGCGCATCTCAGGGCTGAGATGTTAAGAACAAGAGAAAGAAGGAGGTGAATATGCCTCCTGAGCGTGGAGATAAGCAGTGTGGTGCTTGGGGTGGCTTATCTGAGAAGGAGGGGTGGTGAGATCAAGAGTTTTGGCCTGGTAGGGCGCCTGGGTGGCTCAGTTGGTTAAGCGACTGCCTTCGGCTCAGGTCATGATCCCAGGGTCCTGGGATCGAGTCCCACATCGGGCTCCCTGCTCTGCGGGAAGCCTGCTTCTCCCTCTGACCCTCTCCTCTCTCATGCTGTTTCTCTCTCACTCGCTCTCTAATAAATAAATAAATAAAATCTTTAAAAAAAAAAAAAGTTTTGGCCTGGTAAATCCCGTGTGCCTGCCAGGCACCCTGCTGGGCTGCCAGGAAGGCAGCCTGAGATGGTTCTGGAGCCCAGGGCAGGTGTCAGTGCAGGGAGTGGAGATCTGGAAGACAGCAGCAGATGTTTAAAGACCCCTAGGGTAGCACTGTCCACAACGAGGGGAGCCACAGCCTCTGTGGCTAGGTACATTTTAAATTAACTCAAACGAAGTGGGAAGGAAACCTCAGCTGCAGCCACTTGCAAGTATACATGTGGCTCGTGGCTCCCGTATGCACAGTGGGGAGAGAAGACCTCTCCCCGATGCATCGCATAAAGCTCCACGGAGCAGTGCTGGGGGGCAGAGGGGACAGCCAGGGGCCGAGTCTGGGGCAGCCAGCACTGGGGACCACGGAAGGAGGGCATGGCCAGCAAGGAAAACCAGAAAACGTGGTGCTCTAGGAGGCCACGTGTGCAACAGCGCTGACAGGGCCAGCCACTGAAGGCTGCAGCCCACTGGAGCGGGCTGAGGAGAGAATGGGAGGCGCGGAAGCGCAGACCACAAGGCGGAAGAAATGGGCAGTAGCTCTACGCAATGACCAGGAGGCAGGAAGGATGCTCAGGTCAGTGTGGTCATTAAGGAGGCAGGACTAGGAGCCAGGGACAATGCCCAGCAGCCACTTAGCGGGCTGCCTGACTGTGCCTTTTCCCAGGTGTCTCAGAGGCTGGGGGTCAGCAAGGGGAGGGGGCACCCTATCCCTCCCCCCACACACACACCCTCCCACCCTGGGCCGGCTGCCTGGAATGAGGGAGAGCAGCACCCTGCTTTCTACGGATTCCAGATCCAGGTCCTACCGGCGCTGGCCCACTTCCAAGGACGGCCGAACTCTTCAGTGGGAACAGAACTGCTCTCAGGGGTCTGGGCCAGCAGGGCCATTTGTGCAGGGGCGGAGCTTTCTCCCTGGGGAGGACCCGCTCCCGGGCCCTGTGCCTAGAAGGCTCTGAGCTGCTTCGTGGCACCTTGAGCTCAGGGCAAAAGTAGTGGCCCCAGCCCCAAGCAGGCCAAGCAGAGCACAGGGGTGGGCCTCAGCAAGGGTTCTAAGGCCAGGCCCTGCTACTTCTTGTGACGTCATAGCCATCACCCCACAGATCCCCCACAGGGAAACAGCCCCGGTCAGCCGAGGGTCCCACCTTACTCGTCCCCCTGTTCCCACAGAGGGGATCAGACCCAGGATGTTCATTTGCTGGGGCTGCCGCACAAAGTACCGTGGACGGGGGGCCTAACCAGACGTTTACTCTCTCTCGCTCCTGGGGTCTACAGGTCCAGGGTCCCAGCGTGGGCAGGGCGGCTCTCTCCCAAGGCCTCTGACCCTGGCTTGCAGGTGCCGCGTTCTCACCGCGTCCTCTCGGGGTCCTTCCTGTGAGCATGAGCACCCCTCACGTCTCCCAGATTCACCTCCTGTAAGGACACCAGTCAGACGGCAGGAGGGCACCCCCCACAGGCCTCGTTTCAGCGCGGTCACCTCCTCGAGAACCCGTTACCAGATACAGTCACAGTCTGAGGTCCTGAAGGGCTGGGGCTTCCACATACAAGTCTAGGAGGGACACAGCTCAGCCTGTAACACAGTCTATGGGTCCTGTTCCTGGACACTCTGGAGACAAGAGGAGGCACAGCAAGACGCCCCTTCCTCACAAGGAACCACCCTCCGCCGCCACTAGGAGACACAACTCAGCCTGTTGTTGTGACCCAGTTCTGGGTTCAAATCCTCCACCCACTGTAATGGTCCAAACTATGAAAACTAAGTTTGGGGACAAAGGAAATATTCCAAAATATTGAATGGTAGACTTGTAAGTGGGTTCAATTTTTTCATTTCCCAATTTTTTTTTTTTTACAGTTAGTATGTATTAACTGTTGTCTTTAATGAATATTTTTTTCAAATCCCAGTTCAGCCACTTACTGTGAAACCATGAGCGAATACTGTGTCAGGCGCTTCACTTTTCCATCTGTGGAATCAGGATATAATACTGCTTCCCAGGTAAGTGGCTGGATAATTATATACTACTACTTATCTCCACAGTTCTCAAACATTTTGTCCCAGAATCCCTTTTACCTTCTTAACAATTATTGAAGATCCCAAAGAGCTTTTGCTGACATGCATGGTATTGATCCATATTTACTGTATTAGAAAATAAAATGGAGAAACTGTGAATTTTTAACTCACTTCAAAATAATAAATGCAATGATAAACTACTGCATGTTACACTAAGTCACATTTTTTAGTGAAAAGAATTCTAGTTTCCAAAACCACATAATTTTAGTGAAACGAAAGGTATTGTTCTGCATTTGTGAGAGGCTTAATCGAAGCCAGCTGGATTCTGGTGTCTTTGCATTTGGCCAGTTTCGACCAAAGTGTGCGAAGAACTCCTGGAGCCTCATGGGGACCCCAGGTTGAGAAGCGCTGGTGCATGCTCACTCTGGCGCCCAGGGTCCAGCACGAACAGGAGCTATGCATTGGGCTGGGCAGGCGGGTGTGCCTGGTTTGGGCCCCCCCAGGGGCACTGTCAGGAGCACAGGGGTGGCCTTATACCAGGTCCCAGAGATAGAGACGTGACAAGATGAGAGACAACAGGTCGGGAGGTTGATGAGAGAGAATAGAATCGACCCAGAAAGGCAAACTTTGATTTGCTAAAAATATCCATCAGTTAGGCAGCTGCCCCCAACCCCTGCAACTGCCCCTCCCGATTCAAATCCACAGAAAGCCAAATGCAAGGCGCCCAGCCAGGATTGAGATGGCGCAATTAGACCATTTAAGACAAACTTTCAAAGCTCAGCCTCCCAGACATCTCAGACACACAAAGAAAATGTGTGTTCCGTGGACACAATGAGAAAAAAAATCCTTTTCCTTTTTTTGTTGCCCTTCCCTGTCCCTGCTCAGAGGCCAGAGAAGGGAAAAAATAAGCATAATTCAGCACAGATAAGACAAAAGTTTAACAACAAAGAGAACATCTTTCAGGGAGATGATTCAGCTACATGCAGGTAGGGAACAGCATTCCCCCGGGAACAGCATGCTGGGGTGCTGTCTGGCCCCTGAGTCCACAGAGGCCATGGGATGACAGGGGCCAGGTTGCGGGGGGCGGACCTGAAGGCAACCAACCACTCTCCGGGGTGGGAGGTCCTTGCTGAAGCTGCAGAGATTGGTGGGGGCAGCATCCCTGAGGCTGGAGAGGACCTCTTTTTGGTCAGGGATGGGTGACTGTCCTCCTTGACTAAGCCTCCAAGAGGCCCTCAGAGTCCGAAGGAACAGAATTTGCAATTGGCTATTGGAAGAACATAGTCCCATCACTCTGCCCAAATACACTTAGACTTGCCCTGGCTCAGAATGGACCAGGTGCCTTGCTCTCAATCAGAAGAGGCCACCAAATGTCAATCAGTTACTGACCCTCCACCACCTCCAACCTCTGCTGAACAAGCCAACTTCTTCCTAAGAAGGGTGCTTCTCGGGGCACCTGAGTGGCTCCGTTGGTTAAGCATCTGCCTTGGGCTCAGATCATGATCCCAGATCCTGGGATCAAGTCCCACATTGGGCTCCCTGCTCAGCGGGGAGCCTGCTTCTCCCTCTCCCTCTGCCTGCCACTCCCCCTGCCTGCCACTCCCCCTGCTTGTGCTCTCTCTCTCTCTGTCAAATAAATAAATAAAATCTTTAAAAAACAACAACAAAAAAAGAAGGGTGCTTCTCTTCCATCCAAGGGTTCTGGGCCCCAGCCTCCGGCAGAAAGGGACGTCCTGTAACTACACTGGATGGTAGCTCCCACCATGCAAGACAGACGCTTCCAGAGGGACAGTTTGGAAGGCTCTCTGCTCAGCTGTCATAACGAAATACCACACACTGCATGGCTTAAACAGAAATTTATTGTCTCACAATTCTGGAGGCTGGAAGTCTGATATCAGGGTACCAGCATGGTCAGGTTCTGATGAGAGTCCTTGCCCTGGCTTCTCACTGTCCTCCCATGATACAGACAGAAAGCAAGAGCTCTGGTATCTCCTTTACAAGGACATTAATCCTATCATGGGGGGCTCCGTCATCATGATCTCATCTAACCTAATTACCTCCCAAAGCCCCATCTCCAAATACCATCACATTGGGGGTTAGCACTTCCCTATGAATTTGGGAGACACAAACAGTCCATATCACTCCATAAGGCTCCTTCTCCGCTCTCCCCCCACAAGGGACCAGGGAGGCTGCTTTGCCATAAAACTCACTGCAGAGAAATGGACCAGGGCTGCCCCTGGGGAGGGGACTCCATCAGTGCAGCAGGCCCCCTGCAACAGGAGGTCCCGAGCATCCATAGCATCACCATTTACAGAGAGATGCTCCTGGAATAAAATGCTAAGCAGAGGGACTTTGTTTTGGGGGGATGGGGAAAAGAGAGGAGAGAATTGATATTTCATGTGACCCTAATGTGTCTGTAAGTCTGCCAGGCTCTCTGCACAAATATTTAATCATCACACAACGTCACTAGTAGATGGTATTACCCCCATTTTACAGATGGGAAAACTGAGTTCTCACAGCTGGGAAGTCATCTGTCCTATCCCAAAGCCATGTAATTCCTACCACATCATATTCCCAGAAGAACCAGAGACTTCCCCAGGTTGAGTGGGGGCCCCCCGAAGGGGCAACAGATTATTGGGGGTGGGGGGACAGAAGTAGAGTCTGGCTGATGGTCCTGACCAGAAGTGGTCATTCTTAGGAGGTCCCCTTTAGCTAAACTGAATTTAGCATGTCCTGTGAATTCCCTGGATTCTGAGTTGCTTTAAAATGTGTACTTGTTCAGGAAAGAGAAGAGAGTGGCCCGATTCCTGCTCACTCTCCCTCAGTGGCCTAAGGAACTGGCATGCTCTGCTCAGAGACTATCCCTGGAGGATAGTCTCACTCGGCTTACCTCTCAGGCAGAGCCCCCATCTGCAACCACCGGCAAAACATCTTTTCATGCGAACATGTTATAGCTGGCATTTTTCATATACACGCTGCTACCTGCTTTTATATATAGCTGTACTTTGTGGGTTTTAACTGGATGCTCTATCATAGACAGAAGCAAGTTGTTAGCAAAGTGTAAAATTTGATAAAAATCAAATAAATTAGTAGACTGCAGAGGAGGCCTACCCGTTCCAGACAGCCAGAAAGAGAATGTTCCTGATCTATAAATGTGTGGGTGTTAATAGCTCTCCCAACACGTGTCGATTCCCATAGACAGGGCGGACTCTAGGAAGCCTCCAAGATGGCCCCAGCAATCCTCACCTCTGTGTCCTTGTGGAATCTCCTCTGCTTGGGCTCAATTGGTTGGGCAACTGCCTTCAACTCAGGTCATGATCCCGGGGCCCTGGGATGGAGTCCCTCATCAGGGTCCCCCTGCTCTGTGGGGAGCCAGCTTCTCCCTCTCCCTGCCACTCCCCCTGCTTGTGCACTCTCTCACTCTCTCTCTGTCAAATAAATAAATAAAATCTTAATAAAAAAAAAAAAGAAGAAGAAGAGAAGAGCATTAACATAACTACAGTCTGTCTTAAAAAGAGCTCCACCATCCAAGGAAAAGCCTCTAGGGGTGCTTGTTCACACATATGTACCTGGGCTCATCTTGGCTAAGTGCAGATCTCAGACGCAGCTTGGAAATTGGCCCAACGGGATGGGAAAGCAAGCATGAAAACTGAAGGGAACCACTGAAGGGAAGACAAGCAGCCTCGAAAGAGAAACTGGACCGGAGAGGGCTAAGGGTCTGCGAGCCCTGGGAGAAGCGAAAGGGGGAGTGAAGAGGGCAGATGAGAGGGGGCTGGTCAGGAGTCACCTACATAGGGGAGGACAGCTCAGCTCACCTTGAGAATCAGTTTTGGGACTGAAGGGCCATCCTAAAGATTCAGAACAGTGTCTCTGGCCCTTTAAGGTAGATGGCATTACTGGGCAGGGGCTTGCACGGCAGAGAGGCATTCTGTGAACGTGCACACAGACAACAGTCACTAAAACTCATGCCGATCCTCCACAGCCAGACAACTGAGCAGCCCACAAATACCCCCGAGCGCCCAGGCACACACTACCCAGAAGCCCATGGGGACCCACACTCGCACGCAGACCTGGGCTGGCACAGGTGAGTCACTGCCCCAGAGCATGGCTGGGGTGAGAGCTGAGTCTCGGGGGGCCTCCCTGGAAAAGCTGGGCCCTCTCTGAATAAAAAAGAAAGGAAGATGAGGCTCTGTGGGAGGGACTTTCTAAAGAGCTCCCCCCCGGACTGTCCCCATGAAGGGCATTTCCCTTCCAGCGTTAAGCATGAAGCACATCTCTGATGATACAAATGAGCACCCCTGAGGCTTCCTGAAATGAAGCTGTTCAAAGCCACGGAAGGGACGAGCTCCCCGCCTCTGCGTCCGCCCAACCCCAAACTCCAGGCTTGGAACAGCACCCCCAAAAGGGAGGCTCTGGCACATCAATAACAGGATGCCACGATGATTGTTTGCTCCCCTGGAAGCTGGTAAATAATTCAGGAGAAATGCTTTCTCCCGTTTTAATTAATCCACACAGAATTTCATCAGCAGACACGCACATTCACCCCAGCCAGGAAACAGCAGGTGCCGAGCCTCATTACCCAGCACTTGATGCCGGGGTTGCAAATAGAGACTTCACAGGAAGAAACCCTCAGTTGCACTGGAAGGATGGAAGCTGCCCTGAACAGGAGACCCGGGGGCTTCAGAAACTTTGGGCCTCATCTCCCCCCCTCACCACCCAGTGTCTCACCCTCAGAGCAGAGCGGGGAGAGAAGGAAAGTCCTGCTCACCTTCACCTGGCGGACACCCCGCCTGCAGAAGAGGCACAGTGCACCTGCCGGTACGTTGTCCCGTTCAACGCCCCCAGTCTCTGATCATGGTGCAGCTGAGCCTGCCAAGGGCCAGAGAAGACATGCCTCGTTCAGCATCATTAGGCAGCTGGTGAGGGGTAGAGCTGAGACCCACCCAGGTCTGTGTACCATCGCAGATGCGAGAAAGGATGCCAGGCACTCGGACGGGCCACCTTTTAGGGAGTCCTGGTGATGTGGGAAACAAAGGCAGAATAAAAATAACTAAATTTCCTTACTACCTACAGCTCATTGACAAGTCATTGAAACAGGCAGAGTGAACTTTCTCTAGGGACTCAGCTGCCTCGATGTTTTGCTAAGGGCAAAAGGCAATCTTAGCCCAACCCCCAGGATCCTATAAATCTACTTGAACATATAAAAATTCCTTTAGAAACTTCCTTTATCTCTGTCCCCCCCCACACACACACACACCAAGATACATGTTGGCAATCATCCCCCAAGCATACGACCCACTGATACAAATCTGAATGGTCTCATGACTAAGGTTTTATTAGATGGTAATAAATGACCTTTTCCCAACAATAGCTAGCCCCTCAAGGTCCTGCAAACCTTGCTTCCAAAATTCCTGAGACTTACGCTTATCCCTAACCCTTGTCCAACTTGAAAGTATATAATGGGGGCCACTCCTCATGACCCCAGTGCAGCTCTTTCTGCCCACGGGCCCTGTCCCCCGTGCTTTAATAAAACCACCTTTTTGCACCAAAGGCGTCTCAAGAATTCTTTCTTGGTCATTGGCTTCGAATCCTAACGTCTTTTCCTACAGCACTGGGAAGGTGCTGGGAAAGGTCATCAAAAAAACGTGACTGCCAGGCACGTTTGAACTGAACCCAGGCACTCAGAGCCTCATCCCCACTCCTGTCCGTGGAGCGTGGGTTCTGCTTGCCTTTCACGCTCCCAGAGTCTGCTCCAAGGACATAGTCTTGAGATCATGATGTGGTGTTGAGAACACCTGCATGCTATATATATGCCTGAACCCAATTAAGTATGGCAGGTGGGTACAGGGACCCATTCATCTTGCTGCCGCTGAAACTCCCACCTACCAACCAGGAGTGGCCTGCCTCCTTCTTCAGTCTCTCCCTGCCCTCCACATATGGAGAGGCTTCAGATTACACCCAGCAAGCTCCCTAGAGGGCTTCAGATCAACAGAGGGAAGGGCAGCTCAGAAACAGCAGTGGCTGCTCACCAAGCACACTCACTCTCCAAATGGTGACCTCCCCCAAATTTGTCCACTCCCTGGAACCTGTCCTTGTGTCCTTATTTGGAAAAAGTCTTTGCATTAAGTCAGGGTCTCAAGATAATCCTAAATCATCCAGTTGGGTTTACATCCAATGACAAGTGTCCTTAGAAGACAAAGGCAGAGGGAGATTTGGGAGGGAGGGAGAAGAGGCCAAGTGAGGATGGAGGCAGAGACTGGAGGGACTCAGCGGCAGGCCAAGGACCGCCTGGCGCCACCAGAGGCAGGAAAGATGCCCCTGGAGTCTTGGGATGAAGCAAGTCTCTATTGGCATGTTGATTTTGATGACTGCCTTCCAGAACTGTGAGAGAATAAATCGCTGTTGCTTTAGGCCACGCTGTTTGAAGTACTTCGGTACTGCAGCCCCAGGACACTAATGCGCCTCCCAGGCTCAGCCAGGCCGGACGGACGGCCACCCCAGGCGGCGCGAAGAGAGAGGAGCCCACGAAGGGAAGGCGGGCTGGTGCGCAGCTTGAGCAACAGGAGAGGGGGACCCCTTCGAGGGGGTGCCAGCAGGCTGGAGGCAATGCTGCGAGGAACCGACAGGAACCCAGGTGGAGACTGCGCAGTGGAAGGCCAGCAAAGCTGGGTAAAATTCAGATGCGGCGGGAGCAAATCTGCTCTGTTTCGGGACCAGCTCCAACCACGCTCGACCTTCTAGGAGCCAGAGCGAGGTAGGATGGGAGACAGGGAAGTGTGCGCATGCGTGCGTGCGTCTTCCACGTAGTCTGTGCGGCTACGTGCGTGCGCACGTCCGCGTGCGTGCGTACGCAGGGAGGGCAGGGTACAGAATATCAAGGGTATTAGGGGAAAGTTACCCAAAGAGTGGTTTGACCTTTTTTCTGGCACTTTGCCATACGTACTTTACTTTTCTCATATGTTTTTGCTGTAAAATTTCAGTCTGTGGGAAAAATTATGACAGTTCACAGTAAATATAACAGCTTAAGTCTTCAAAATATTAGAATAATTTCATGTATAATCATAAAGGCAATTTCGTATATAATCAAAAAATTGTAATCAGGCATTAGAAAGTTAACATAATTTCATAATGTCATCTAATGATCTACCTAATCATCTAATATCTAGTCCATAGCCAAATGTTTAAAATTTCCCAAGAATGCCTGTTGTAACTACCTATTTTCAAACTGGTGTCTATTCTAGGTTTATGAATTTCATTTGATTACTCTCTAATCTTCTTTAGTCTGTAATAACATCCCCCCGTGTTTAAAAAAGCGTTTTTGTTGAGATGAGATTCACACGGCATTAACAATTTTAAAGTGTTTCATCCAGTGGCATTTAGTACATTCACAATGCGGTGCAATAATTTGACTTTTTAAATAAAAAAATTTTTAATCGAGGGGTTTTTTCATCATAAAAGTACTACATACTCAATTAAAAATACAATATATGCAAGCAGCATCAAGGGCAGAGTATTCGACCCTGAAATCACTCAGACCAGCAGCCCCTGGAGCCCCCCAGAGAAGCCAGCCCCACAATGTAGACAGCACCATGCCCTAGATCCTTATGACTTCCTCTCTGGAAAACCCATATCCATGCCCAGAATGCTACTGGATGAGGATGGGGGGGGAAGAACTCCTCAAACAACTCACTTAAAATATAAATGTCCTTGAAAGCCCTTAAGGCATGGAGGTGGGAATTCCAGTCCCCCACCCCCAAGCCTTCCTGCCACATACCAACACCCACCTCCTCTAATTTTCACCTTGTCCTCATATCCAGGCTCATACCCCAGGTGGCGGCAGCTGACCCCACTCTCCTCCACGATTGCCTCCTTAGGACCCAGGACCCAGGGGGTGGTCGGTGTGGTGATCTCACCCCTGCCATTTTCAGCAGCCAGAAATGGGAGGTGAAAGACCCAGTGTAGCTCCGACAGAATGTTGTTCCATCATAGACAGTGAAGTGCCCTGAAGACTATGGGGTGTGAATGTCTCTGTAAAGGGCGCTGAGTGGTAGGTCAGCTGTCCCCGGCACCAGAAAATGAGGCAGAATAGGGACAGAACCTCTTGCAGTTCATCTGCTGGATCCAGAGCTTTGGGGCCACAGCCTGGTGTGACCCTACCACCTTTCCCATCCCGACCCAGCCCTTCCTGACCCATCTCAGGATCCAGTGGCAAAATCCACTGTCAGGAAAGATGAGCAGCATTTCAACCTTGGTGTGCATCTGTCCACGTGCTCGCTCCCCTGGGAGAGGAAGATGAGAGAGAGAGAGAGAGAGAGAGAGATTTCATGCGAAGTGGCCTCAGCCTCATTTCAGCCTCACTGAACAATGAGCACAATGACCCCGTGGAGTGGCCATTCCCAGAGTTACAGATAAAACTGAGGCCCCCAAAACTTAAACTGCTTGCCCAGAATGTCATCTTGGAAGTTGGCAGAGTATAATCTGAAGCCAGGTTTGCCTGTTTCTGAGTCCCCTCAACCAAGTGGAAATCAACCACCTCCATCTGACTTCATTCTGTACTCTTTTGAAGATTTTCTTTATTTGAGAGAAAGAAAGAGCGCGCGCGCACAAGCCAGGGGAGGGACAGAGAAGCAGACTCCCCACTGAGGGAGAGCCCAATGGGGCTCAATCCCAGGACCCTGGGATCATGACCCGAGCCAAAGGCAGACGTTTAACCGACTGAGCCACCCAGGCGGCGCCCAGTCTGCGCTTTCTAATTAATTTCTCCTTTCTAGCTTATCTCCTAACTCAGGCAAAAGACCCTGCGGGTAAAGTATCCAGTGGTGGGAACCAAAACTCAAGCCCCAAGGACTGCCCTGAGCCCGCAAGACCCCGCGTGATTGACCCTGAGACAATGATCAACCTGACCTTCACTGCCCACCGGCACGTACCCACCCACCTTTGTCCCACACTGTCCTTAAATAAACCTAGAAGTGTTTTCAGCACCTTGGAGACATATATATGGATATATAAGACTGTCTTCCCACTGCCGCCTCACCGAAATAAATTCCTTTCTTGTTTCCCCACCACTCGTGTCTCTGCCTTTGGATTCTGTCATTGGCGAGAGGCTGAGCCTGGTCTGTTTGGGACCCCGGAACCAGTTGCCTGTGCGCGTCCCCCCACTACAGTGGCACAGGGTGAGATCATCCCCTCAGCAGCCCCAAGTGGCCACACCGTGTATCTTCCTGCCCTGCTCCTGAACGAGGAGCCTTCCGCACACCTGCTCCCCAGCACAGATGCCCCGGGAAAGGCAGCTCCCCGGGTGCCCCAGGGACTAAAGGCAGAATGGTTTCTGCTGGAGAAGAAGCCCTAAAGCAATTGCAGATGGGTGTGAGCAAGCTGATCGTCTCAGCTTATTGCTGCTTGCGTTCTGTCCTTAAAACCTTCCCGACGCCCCATTGCTGCCTGCATGTCAGGAACCTACCCTCCACCTTAATAAAACCAATCCCAGTCCTACCAAGTGAGAAGTGAGAGAGAGACCATATCCAAGGGGAGAGTTAATCTTAGAATCTTGGGTAAGAAGAGTCCACTGCAAAGTCAGTGCCCTGTCGCCACCCACCCACCCACCTAAGTGCAGACACTGGATTTTGTTCAGGGAGTGAGTGGTTTCCTTTCACTGCAGAGAAGAGAGAGACAGGGGCGCCTTCATCTTTCCCACATGGAGCTCCCAGAGGAAGCTTGGGAGACAAGGGGAGGGTGTAAGCCTCCCAAGACCCTCCTCTTGGGGCTTTTCAATCCCCTCCACTCAGGCCTGTCATTTTCCACCCAGAGGAGGCATCTCAGAGCAGCAGGGATCCCTGTTGGCTCAGAGCTCAGCCCCAGGTTAGAGCAGAAGGACGGAAGTCTCTCCTTCAGAGTGGGGCTTGTCTGTGCCAGAGGACCCCCGGCCAGAAGCCAGCGCCCTCTGGGATGAAGCTGCAGTAGTCACTTCTGGGAGAGCTCCCAGCCTCTCTCCCTAACAGTCTGGGACCAAGCAGTTATGCAATTCTGGCAAGCTGAGAAGTTATCAAAAGATAAAATCTATTCTCAGGAAATCAACAGAGAACTGAGGACAAAGCAGGAGAAAACAACACAGACCCTCTGGGACTTTCCAGCTAATGACATATGCCATCAGTCCTTTGGGCGTAAGCAGCCCACCCCAGTGAAGGCAGGAGGAAAGGTGCACAGCGGGCCCCGGGGCAGTCACCGGAGCAAAGCCAGTGGACAGCCCACTATAAGGGCTCGGGGAGAAGTGTATTCATTTTTCCAGGTCTACCATAACAAAATGCCACAAACTAGGAGGGTTAAAACAACAGGAATGTGTTCTCACACGGTTCTGAAGTCCAGAAGTCTGAGATCAAAGTGTCACCAGGACTGGGTTCCTTTGGAAGCTCCGAGGGAGAGTCTGTTCCAGGCCTTTTGCCTGGTTCCTAGGAGTCACTGGCAAATCCTTGGCGTTCCGTGGTTTGTAGCTACATCACTCCTGTCCCTACCTCTGTCTTCGCAGGTCAGGAACCTACCCTCCACCTTTCTCTCTGTGTCTCTGTGTCTCAGATTCCTCTCCTGTTTCTTAGAAGAAACCAGCCATCAGATTCAGGGCCCTAAATCCACAGTGACCTCATCCTGAGATCCTCAAGTTCATCTGCCAAGACCCCATTTCCAAATAAGGTCACATTCATAGCTTCCAGAGGCTGGGATATGGAATATCTTTGGGGGGGGGACAATATTCAACCCACTACAGAAGGGTCACTGGCTCATCCTAGGCGGGAGGGGAAAGAACAGGGAAATTCATCTAAGTCCCAGTAAGGGCAGCTCAGGCTGGTTGGCAGCCAAGTCCTCCTGCGGCCAAGTGTTGAGGGATGCCTTCACTGCAGATGTGGGGAGGGATGAATGACCCTGAAGTCAGCCTACGGGTTCCCATGCTGTATTCACAGAAGAAAGCCCAGCGGACCTCGGAGAGCATCCAGGGCCAGGAAAAGCCACTGAATTCCTCCTCGGGCATAAGTGCTCTGCCATAAGGGTGGTGACAGTGGATCAGGACCCCTCCTTTGAGCCCACATTTAGCCCTGGAGCCCCCTCAGGTGACGTGCAGCAATATGAGACATTCCGAGGCAAAATACACATATTCCTGTTCCCTAGTACTTTCTAGGAACTGTAGAACTGGAGGAGAAAAAACAGACCCTTGGTTTAAAATGAGCTTATATATTGGTTTCAACTGTTGCTTTCCAGCTTTCCTGTTTGTGTTTTCTTCTTAGGTCAAGGGCAACAAGAGCTAAATGAATCACCCCTACTAGAGCTTGTACGTTATTATGCTCTTAGGCAAAACCACTTTCAAAAGAGTAATATCTGGAAAGGTTTTCAATTTTCCACAAATTGAGTTATCAGTGCCTTCCAAGGAGGGAATGGAAGATACGGACAATCTGTGAACTCGGGGACTTAAATAGGAACATGAGAAAACGGCCACAAGCCGCAGGCTAATGAGGGATGCCTCGCACCAACCCAGAGGAGATGTGCAGAGGGAGCCAGAACAGCCCAGCAGAAGCTTCATGTGAGGGCTTAGTGGAAGCTCACAGTGCGTTTGCATCTCCTACACCAACTCAATTCCTCTTCCTTCCCTGCCCTCAGCGTTAGCCACACCAAAGGAGACGCCTGCCTCCAGATGCACACAAGCCAAAGGCATGAGCGGACCATCCAAAGCAGGGCGCCAAAGGACAGGAGCCTCATTTCTGCACCTGCAGATTTCTTTCCTGCAAGATGGCCAACCGGCATAGTAATACCTCCATGCCTCCTGGCTGGCAAGAGACCGGGTCCACCCTCCACCTGGCACTTGTTAATTTTTTTTTTTTAATTCTTGTTTTTCTTTCTTTTTTTTTTTTTTTTAAAGATTTTTATTTATTTGACAGAGAGAGCACAAGCAGAGGGAGAGAGAGGGAGAAGCAGGCTCCCTGCTGAGCAAGGAGCCCGATGTGGGACTTGATCCCAGGACCCTGGGATCATGACCCGGGCCGAAGGCAGCCACTTAACCGACTGAACCACCCAGGCATCCCCGGCACTTGTTAATTTTGCAAGTAGTGCAGGATTTGAGGGCTGGGGGCCTTGGCTAAGTCTTTTGCCCAAGCTTTGGGAATTACTCTGAAGCTACTAGCTAAGGGCTGGTGGTGTTTGGTGACCAGGGACATGGAAACAAAGAGAGGTGGACCTGGTCCAGTGGGGGTCTCCACCTGCATACGAATCAGTGTGTGTCCCAGCTCACAGAAACCCTCCACGCCATCATGTTCATTCACACGCTATTTTTCAGATGAGGAAATTCAGTCTGAGAGAGTCCATGAGCTGCTTCCAGGCCCCTGGCAGGGACCAGAACCCCAGTTCCTCATCTGCCCAGAAGAGTAAGCAAAAAAAAAAAATCCGAGGAGGAAAGAAGGGACTCGGAAAGAGAGCCCCTGGCCCATGCTCCAGCATCTGGAGCTTTGCCTGGCCTTGGGTGATGTAGGACCTGCTAGGTAGCCCCTGCACCCCAACTCTATCCTCTCCTAAATCCTGCTGGGTTGTTAGGCAGATGCCCTCTTATTCCAGTTGAGCAGACCTCGTTTGTATCCAACATTTGTCACGCTCCCTAAAGTTCTGGGAGGGCAGAGCTCTATTACCTTTGCTCCCTAACGTACGGCAGCTGCTTGGTATTTGCTGGATTTATCTCAATAAGTGAGCATGCCTTACGCATATATTCATAAAGTTGGGAGGATTTTCCGCTTACCTGGTTGCACTCCCTCACCGGATCCCCCTTATAACAAACAATATACATCTAACAGGCAACCGTCCAGAGTTACAGGTGCCGGGTGAGGCTACATGGGAATGACACCAAATATCTACTGAGCAGCATGTCAGGTCTGTAGTCTGCATTACAAAGGAACTGTAGGGTCCCCTAGTGATGGCTATGTGCCATTGTGCGTTTGTCCACACCCGCAGATTCCGCGGCACCCGGTGAACCCTGATGTTAACTCTGGGCTTCCTGTGGTGATGATGGGTTAGCACATGTTCATCGATTGTAGCAAAGCACCCCCTGGTGGGGATGTTGATAGTGGGGAAGGTTGTGTATGGAGGGGCAGGACAAGAGATATATAAGAACTCTCTGTACTTTCCACTCGATTTTGCTATCAACCTAAAACTGCTCTAAAAAAGTAAGTCTATTAAACTGGTTTTTTTTTATTTTAAAGTAAAACTTAACGGATTTATGAAATCAGTGAGTTTTTGCCCAACCTGACTCCCAGTGGTAGATGGGAGAAGGACTCCCACATTTATGTTGTCCAACCTGCATTTGACAGACCCCGTGGCGCTGATGCTCGGGAAGAAAAGCCCAAGGGGCTCCAGGAGAGACGCTGGCTGATGGATACTTGTGGCCAAGGCTCCAGGGAGGGGAGGAGGGCCCAAGGTGGACTCGTAGGGCCCAGGCAAGGCTTGCATTACTTTGCAGCCTGATTTCCAGTACCACAGTCATATCAGCCAGTGGATTAGAGGTGACATCAAAATCCAGGCCATCAGCTTTACGTGGGTCCCTCCAGGACAGAGTTTGTGGGAAGCACTGGCTCGTCAGGACGTAACTACCCTCTCGAACAAGCAAATGGGAGGGGTGCAGAAAACCAGGGTGCGCTCCCCCCCCAGAAGCCATAGCCCAGCTGAGGAGGAACAAGGAGCACGCACTGCTGTGACAAACTACACAAACTCAGTGGCCTCAAACAACACACATTTGGGCGCCTGGGTGGCTCAGTCGGTTGGGCGACTGCCTTCGGCTCGGGTCATGATCCCGGAGTCCCGGGATCGAGTCCCGCATCGGGCTCCCGGCTCGGCGGGGAGCCTGCTTCTCCCTCTGACCCTCTCCCCTCTCATGCTGTTTCTCTCTCTCTCTCTCTCAAATAAATAAATAAATAAAATCTTAAAAAAAAAAAAAACAAAAAAACAACACACATTTATTCTCTTAGAGCTCCAGTGCTCCGAAGTCCGAAATGGGTCTCACTGGGCTCACATCAAGGTGTTGGCCGGGCTGCGTTCCTTCCGGAGGCTCCAAGGAGAAGGTCTGTTTCCTTGCCTTTTCCAGCTTTTAGAGGGGTTTCTTGGCTCGTGGCCCCTTCCTGCATCTTCAGGATCAGCAGTGTGGATGGAATCCTACCCCTCTCCCACTCTCACCTCTGCTTCTGACACCCCTCTCCTTCCCTGTCTCTAAGCATCCTGCCTCCCTCTTACAAGGACCCTGTGATTAGAGGGGCCCACCCAGATCACCCAGGACAATTTTCCCATCTCAGGATCCTTAACTTCATCACAGCTACGGAATCCCTTTTGTTGTACGAAGCGACATTTTCACAGGTTCTGGGCATTAGGACCGTGGACATTTCGGGGGCCATTATTCTGTGAACCACATCCACCAAACCATTAAAGTGACAAATTATATGGAGATGATTTTACTCAAAGAGATGAATTTGACCCATTCTCAGCAAGGCAGCCCCTCTCACTGCCAAAATGCCTCACAAGCATTCCGCCTCAGCTAATTTTTGCCACCTCCTAGAACAGGGGCTCTCGGTGGGAGGCGGTAGGGACATTTGGCAATGTCTGGAGATATTTTTGGTTGTCACAACTTGTGGGGGTGGGGGGGATGGTGGTGCTACTGGGACCCAGCAGGGAAAGGCAAGGGATGGTCCAGTTCCTGCACTGCACTGGATGGATGCTTCCAGAACACAGAATGATCCAGCCCAGATGCCCAAGGGGTCAGGGCTGAGAAACCCTGCTCTGGGCAAGACTCTGGGCCACAAGAGGGCAAGAGGCATCCTACGGCTCTGGGCAGAATGGAAGAGATGTGCCTTCAGATCCACCAGTAGACTGAAGACGCAGGGGCAGGGACAGCCCAGAGCAACTCCCAAGCACTCCCCTACCCGAAAGGCACATGGCATCTCTCTGTGACTCCCACCTCACCAGCGCCCTGGGCACTGAACCCCCACACTGCACAGACCCTGCTCCAGCCTCTCATTTCCCTCCCAACACCTGGGACTGCTGTTTCCCTTGCCCGGTGCAGACACTTGAAGGTACTTTGTTGCCGTGAGATACTTGTAATCTCATTTTTCATTGCATGAAATGAAATCCACTCTGCAGGCCACCCCACCCCCACCCCCTGCCCCAGGGCCCCCGGGTCATTTGTCATCCTCACTCCCAGGGGACATTGGCAAAGAGCATAGTGAGATCTTCTTTCAGCAGCCTCTGTCATTTTTTTTTTTTCCTATTTCCAAGCCTGAGTGTTAATACTTGCAGGCTTGACTGGGTTTAAATTGGCTTTACCGTGGATAGCTTGCAGTTTCCAATAACACAGAGAGACAAGTGGTAAAAAATGTGCACAGAAGAGCATAATTTGGGAGACGAAGCTGAATAAGACTGAGTCAGCAAATGCTGGACCCGCAGACCCTCTGCACCTGCTCGGCGTCTCAGCCCTACGCTTAATTTCAGAGGCACCTGGGAAGTTTAAACAATTTACGCCTTCCCCAATGCTTCTGAAATCTTCCTAGCCCATTCTCCTCATTTGATGGTTAATATGAATCCCAAACTCTACTGGACCTTCAATAAAACCGGGCCTCATGTGGGGCTATACTCCTCACATGCTGATAAGGCGATGTTTCCACAGGCTTCCCTGAGATGCTAAGTAACTAAATTCTCTTGGACTGGATCGAAGAAAAGAGATGCCGAATGTTCTGAATTCAGCTTCTAGAATTCTAGTTAACCCAACGATGGAGTGGGCACCCAGGCAAAGGCTGTGTCTCGAGGCAACCGGGCCAAGCCTAGTGGAAAGAAGCCTGTCCTGAGCTGGCTGTACCACCTACCTGCCCTCCTGGGCCAGCCCCCACATCTCTCCACACTCAGTTCTGAGCCCTACTATAGGAATACCTAGCCCTCCCTCCAAACTCCTGTGCTGAGTTCTTGGGAGGCTCACGTCAGAATGTACTTGAAAGGGTTCTACAAAGTCAGGTTGTGTAAATGTGAAGTCTTATTCCACAGATAAGACACAGGCAACAGGAAGGGCCTTGGGGCCTGACCCACAGAATTCTAAGGAGAAAATGCAACCCAAACCTGAACTTGACGGCAGAGCTGGCGAGTCCTGACTGCAATTTTGTGACTTGCTCTTGACCTGGTATACAACTTAACCTCACCATTTTTGCATCTTCATGTGATAGCAGGAATAACCTTTGCTCCTTGTGATGAGGGAAACAAAGGCAGAAGAAAAATTATTAAATTTGCTTACTACCTACAGCCCATTGACAAGTCCTTGAAATAGGCTGAGTGACATTCCTCTAGGAACTCAGCTGATTCAAAGTTAATACTTTGCTAAGGGCAAAAGGCAATCTTACCCTGGCCCTCCAGGACCCTGTAAGTCTACTTTAACATATAAAAATTCCTTTGGAAACTTCCTTTATCTCTACCCCCCAAGATACACATTGGCGATCATCCCCCAAGCATATGACCCACTGATATACATCTGAAGAGTCTCACAACTTGAGTTTTAGGACCTTTTCCTAACAATAGCTGGCCCCCTGGAGGGGTATTGTTGTCAAAATACCTGGGAGGCATATGCTATTCCTAACCCCCTCCCAACTTGAGACTATATAATCGACCACTCCTCATGACCCCAACGTAGCTCTTTCTGCCCACGGGTCCTGTCCCCTGTGCTTTAATAAAACCACCTTTTTGCACCAAGGACGTCTCAAGAATTCTTTCATAGCCGTAGGCTTCGAACCCTCACGTCTTTCGTACATCCCTTGTAGTTGGGGTAAGGCATGTGTGTTTTAGCGAGGATAAAGCATGATGCCAACGTAAGCAGGAAAGTCCCTTACATCTCACCCAGTCAAAACCTAAGTCCTGCTACCCTACTCTGTGGGTGTGTGGTGCTCACAATGTAACTGGGAGGAATGCCTTACTATCCCTTCATCACCAATATCGACATGAGTCAGACTGGATGTACAAATTTTCCCCCAGGTTACTCTTGGTTGGGATCAGGAAGTGATGAATGTTTACGGGTCTGGGTTTAAACCAGCCAAACAAAAGAAAACAAACATGGGGCGCCTGGGTGGCTCAGTCGGTTAAGCGACTGCCTTCGGCTCAGGTCGTGATCCTGGAGTCCCGGGATCGAGTCCCGCATCGGGCTCCCTGCTCAGCGGGGAGTCTGCTTCTCCCTCTGACCCTCCCCCCTCTCATGTGCTCTCTCTCTCTCTCTCAAATAAATAAATAAAATCTGTAAAAAAAAAAAAAGAAAAAGAAAAAGAAAACAAACCTGAGGATAGGAACAAAGGCTGGAGAGGCCCACCATCTTGAAAACAAGTCCCATCTGTATTCACAGATAAATACTTAATGGCCCAGCATGAATTCCATCAACAAACGCCGTATTCATCCACTGCCCACTGCGCTCCAGGGAATAGATCTTCTCTTGGTATCCTGAATTCCGTTTCCCATAAACGTTCTAACTTGAAAAACAGAGGAGTATTTGTGTAGAACAATCTGCAGTCATCAAAGTACCGCAGGTATCTAAGTTCATCTCTTTTGCTCCTGGCTGTCCGCCCAGCGCCACCTGTGGAAAAGACTATCCTTCCCCCACTTGAATTGTCTTGGTATCTTTGTCAATTGACATAAATATAAGGATTTGGGGATTCTCAATTATTTTTTTTAAAGATTTTATTTATTTATTTGAGACAGAGAGAATGAGAGAGACAGAGAGCACATGAGAGGAGGGAGGGTCAGAGGGAGAAGAAGACTCCCTGCTGAGCAGGGAGCCCGATGCGGGACTCGATCCAGGGACTCGATCCAGGGACTCGATCCAGGGACTCCAGGATCATGACCTGAGCCGAAAGCAGTCGCTTAACCAACTGAGCCACCCAGGCGCCCCTGGATTCTCAATTATTTTATACGGAGCCATCCTTATACCAACACTGTGCTGTCTTTTGATAACACTTTCTTCAAGAGTAAGTCTGCAATAAAAAAGCAAAAGTACCTCCTATTTGTTCTTTTTTTCCAAAATTGTTTTGCCAATTCCAGGTCCTTTGTATTTCCCTACAAATCTTAAAGTCAACGTGTTGGTTTCTTTCTTTCTTTCTTTCTTTCTTTCTTTTTTTTTAAGATTTTATTTAGGGGCGCCTGGGTGGCTCTCAGTTGGTTGGGCAACTGCCTTCGGCTCAGGTCATGATCCTGGAGTCCCGGGATCGAGTCCCGCATCGGGCTCCCTGCTCGGCAGGGAGTCTGCTTGTCCCTCTGACCCTCCTCCCTCTCATGCTCTCTGTCTCTCATTCTCTCTCTCGCAAATAAATAAATAAAATCTTTAAAAAAAAAAGATTTTATTTATTTATTTGAGAGAGAGAAAGAAAGAGAGAGCACAGACTCCCCACTGAGCAGGGAGCCAGATGCTGGACTCGATCCGGGGACTCCAGGATCATGACCTGAGCCGAAGGCAGTCGCTTAACCAACTGAGCCACCCAGGCGCCCAACGTGTTGGTTTCTATAAAAAATGTCCAGCTGGGGTTTTGAGAGCGATCACATTGAATTTATAGATCAACGTGGTGAGAGTTGACTTCTTGAATGAGACTGAAGCTTCCAACCCATGAACATGGAGATTTTCTCCGTTTATTTATATCTTTAATTTCACTCAGCAACCCTTAGTAGTTTTCAGCAAATAAGAATTGCATTTTTTTTTTGTTAAATTTATTAGTTTTATTCGTTTTGATGCTATTGGGAATGAAATTGTATTAGTTTCATCTGCAGATTGTCCAGTACTAGTATATAAAATACAATTGGTTTCTGTATAGTGATTTTGTATCTCGACCTTACTAAATACATTAGTTCTGGGGTGCCTGGGTGGCTCGGTCGTTGGGCGACTGCCTTCGACTCAGGTCATGATCCCAGAGTCCTGGGATCGAGCCCTGCTCAGTGGGAAGCCTCCTTCTCCCTCTCCCACTCCCCCTGCTTATGTTCCCTGTGTCTCTGTCAAATAAATAAAATCTTTAAAAAAAATAAATAAAATAAATACATTAGTTCTTGTAGGTTTATTTGTCTGTGTGTGTATTCTTGGGATTATTTACATATAAGATTATGTTATCTGTGATTGACAGTTTTCTTTGAAACCTAGATGTCTTTTTTTTTTTTTGTCTTATTGCAGAAATGGCAAAAATGTACATTTTGCCTTGATCCTGATGTTAGGCAAAGAGCATTCAATCTTTCAGCAGTAAGCATGATGTTAGCTGTGGATTGTTCCATTGATGCCTCTATTCGGTTGAAGAACCTCTCTATTCCTACTTTAATGAAAGGTGCTTAGTTTTTGTTTAAGCATGGTGTTGGATTTTGTCAAGTGCTTTTTCTGCAATGTGAATGACCATGGAGTTTTTGTCCTTTATTTTATTTATATGGTGTACTACTGTGGTATAATAAAAAATACACAAGTTGGGGGCACCTGGCTGCCTCATTCAGTGGAGCATGTGACTCTTGACCTTGGGGTTATGAGTTCAAGCCCCACATTAGATGTAGAGATTACTTAAAAAATAAAATCTTTAAAATATATATATACAGGGGCTCAGTTGGTTAAGCATCTGCCTTCAGCTCAGGTCATGATCCCAGGGTCCTGGGATCAAACCCCATGTTGGGCTACCTGCTCAGCAGAGAGTCTGCTTCTCCCTCTCCCTCGCCCCTGCTCTCTCTCTGGCTCACTCTCTCTCAAATAAATAAAATCTTACCAAAAAAATACATACGTGTGTGTGTGTATCTATATATATAGTCTTTGTCTCTCGTTCCTGGCACAGAGCTCCTAAAACCTTTGGAATTCCCTGAATGCTAAGAGGGTCTATCATTACTGTACGGGGCCTCTTCAGAGCATACCTGAGTTTATGCTAATCAGGTGACTCTGGGTGGGCCCTTACATAGCTTCAAGATGGCGGCTGGTTGCCAGAAGAACCAACCATGTGATTAGACAATTGGAACTTCAGTCCTACCTCCTCTACCTCCAACATGGGGAGAGGAGCTGGAGGTTGCATTAATCATAACACCAGTGACTTAATCAGTCATGCCTACACAATAAAATCTTGATAAAAACTCTTGAACAAAGTTCAGGGAGCTTCCAGGTTGGTGAACACATGGATATGCTAGGAGGGTAGCATGCCCAGATAGGACATGAAAGCTCCAAGTCTTCTGCCCCACCTCACCCTTGCGCATCTCTTCTATTTGGCTGTTCCTGAGTTGGGTCCTTTATAATACAACTGCAATATTAAGTATAGCATTTTCCTGATTTTGTGAGCTGCTCTAGTGAATTATCAAACCTGAGGGAAGGGTTGTAGGAACCCCTGAATTTGTGCTCAGCAAGGCGCAAGTGTGGCAGCCTTGGGGATCTGGGACCCCCAGATCTTGCGGTTGGGATCTGAAGTGGGGGCTGAATGGGACTGAGCCTTCAACTTATGGGGTCTGTCTGGGCTAAATCTGGGTACTTAGAGTCAGAACTGAATCAACTTGTATGACATCCCGTTGATGTTGGGAAATTATTAGTGTTGGAAAATGACACAATTACATTGATTTTGGGATGTTAAACTAATCTTGCATTCCTGAGATATATCCCACTGGGTCATGGTGTATAATCTTTCTTATATGTTTGTTTTATCTGGATTCAGTTTGTTAATATGTTGGCCTCTGTGTTCCTGAGGAATATTTGACTGTAGTTTTTCTTGTGATGTCTTTGGCTTTGGTATCAGGGACATACTGGCCTCATGGAATGAGTTGGATTCCCCTCCTCCTCTATGTTCTGAAATAATTTGGTAATTTAAACATTTGATACAATTCACAAATGAAGCCATCTTTGGCCCGGAGATTTCTTTGTGGGAAGAGTTTTAATTATTAATTTAATTTCTTTATTTGTTATAGGTCTTTTCAGATTTCCTAATTCTTCTTGAATCAGTTAGTGTCTTTCTAGTTTGTCCATTTCACTTGAGTGGTCAAATTCTCCTTCTCCTTCCATGGTTAACTTTCATCAATATGCCATGTAGTTCATGTTGGAAGTTGAAATATTTCCTCATTGACTCTTTCTCACGACTACATTTACACCTACAATTATCACTGCAGAGCCTGACCATGCCCATGTCAAGGAGGAAGATATGTCCTCTTCCCTTCAAGGTCCTTCTAGCTAGACTGAGAATCAAATTGACATAAGACAGATCAACAAGAGAAAACCAAATCTAGTTTGGTACATATGAGGAATCCGCACAGACATGAGATTCCAAAGACAGCCAGGCAACATGAGGCTTAGATGGGCTAAAGAGAAGGATAGGGTCTGGGGATACAAAGGGGAGGAATACCACTAGAAATGTTTGGAAAACAAAGATTGCCCTGTTATACATATACGTTTCTTAGGTAAAAAAGAATCTCTGTTAATGGCCCTCTTTCTGATACAGTCTCCTTTCTGATGTGAATTTAGGTAGTTGAGCAGAGGTAAGGAGCTTCTCCTGAATCTGCTGGGTTTTGATTGCATTTAAAATAATGATTGAGGGGCGCCTGGGTGGCTCAGTCAGTTAAGCCTCTGCCGTTGGCTTAGGTCATGATCCCAGAGTCCTGGGATCAAGTCCCACATCGGGCTCCCTGCTCAGGGGCGGGGGGTGCCTGTTTCTCCCTCTCCCTCTGCCTGCCACTCCCCGTTTGTGTTCTCTCCCTCGCTCTCTGTCAAATAAATAAATAGAATCTTTTAAAAATAAAATAAAATTGCATTTCAAAATAATCTTCACGCCAAAGTGGCCCCATCTTGGGGAAACCTGCCCTTGGCCCCTACATCCATCACCCTATCATACACTTGAGATGGGTATGGTATTAAGAGAGGTACAAATACAGGGAATTCAAGGTATGCATACCTTCTGCACTGGAACATAGAACACACCTCAGGTTACTTCACTGCAGCTGATCAGCTCTGTAGCAATAAGACAAGTTTACAGGCAGCTATACACAGCATTCATTGTTCTGGCGCCAAGAAACAAATGATGATGTACCACTAATGGGCTTTTCCAAACAGGTTATTATAACTTTCTTTCCTAAAAAAAAAAAAAAAAAAATGGAGGAGGGGCGCCTGTGTGGCTCAGTCGTTAAGCGTCTGCCTTCGGCTCAGGTCAATGATCCCAGGGTCTTGGGATCGAGCCCCGCATTGGGCTCCCTGCTCTGCGGGAAGCCTGCTTCTCCCTCTCCCACTCCCCCTGCTTGTGTTCCCTCTCTCGCTGTGTCTCTCTCTGTCAAATAAATAAATAAAAATCTTTAAAAAAAAAATGGGGCGCCTGGCTGGTTCAGTCAGTAGAATATAGGACTCTTGCTCTCAGGGTCATGAGTTCAAGCCCCACACTGGGGGTAGAGCTTACTTTAAAAAAAAAAAATTAATAGGGGCGCCTGGGTGGCTCAGTTGGTTAAGCGACTGCCTTCGGCTCAGGTCATGATCCCGGAGTCCCGGGATCGAGTCCCGCATCGGGCTCCCTGCTCAGCGGGGGGTCTGCTTCTCCCTCTCCCGCTCCCCCCTCTTGTGCTCTTTCTCTCACTCTCTCTCTCAAATAAATAAATAAAATCTTAAATAAATAAATAAATAAATAAATAAAATAAAAAAAATTAATAGTGTGAAAATTAATAAAGGAAAACCTCACTAAAACGGAGTTGGGCTGTCCATGGTAGATCCAATAGGAAGAGACCAAAGGTGCAAGGCCTCAGGAAGGTCAGCTATTACTTACTATGCCAGCAGGAGGAAGGAAGGTTTCCTCGTCACCAAGCAACAACCCAGCCAATGAGAGACAGTCATAGCCCAGCCAATGAGAGAGAGGCACAGCCCAGCCCATGACAGACTGTCACAGCTCAGCCAATGAGAAGCCCCCATACGTCCAACTCCCAGTTTACTCCAATGGACTTTCTGTTTACAGCAGCCCTCCCGCCAGCGCCTTTGCGCCGTAAAAGAGCCTGCTCTCCTTTGTGCTGTGGACCTGCGTGTGGTTCTGCTGTATTTTGTTCGTGGTGTAAAGCCATTTTTTGCTCTTCCCAAATAAACCCATCTTTTGCTGGTAAAATGACTGGTTTTATTTATTTTTAAGGTTAACAGTAGCAGCAACAACCCCACTACCCGCAGATGAATAGCCCAGCCATCCAGAGACCACAGTGCAAAGGAGGAGACTGCTTAAATAGAAAGGATTACATAGGTGACCATTATCAAGGCAGTTCTTCCCTCTGTGTGCCAGAATGAGTGGTTTCTTACTGGACACTTAAAGCATGCTTTTGGACTTTCTACCCCTTTTAAGGACACGGCTCCTGTCTTTTGGCTGCAAGAAAATCCTTTTAGAAACTTGGCAAGAGAAGCCCTGCCTAGCAAGATGGCGCTGCCCGCGTTGTTGCACCCGTTCTCCAAGCTGCTGGCTCCTGCCAAGGCTCCCAAGCGGCTCTTCAGCGCGATCAAAGTTCTACATTCGGGAGCCGCCACATGACAGACCCGACTGGCTGAGAGTTGGACTGACCTTGGGCACCTCCGTCCTCTTGTGGATCTGTCTCATCAGACAACATAATGAAGATGTTTTAGAGTATAAAAGAAGCAGTGGGTCGGAATAAACTATTGAAATACTAGTATGATATGCTCCATATAGTGATTACACTAGTTCCTTTGGATTCACCAATCTGTTGAGTTGTAAACGTGAGAGAAAAAGTTGTATGTGAATGTATGTCAAATCAGCATTTGTGTTTTGCATCATTAAATGAAACAATAAAAATATTTCTGTATTCTTCAGATTTAAGAAAAAATTGGCAAGAGAGAAAACAACAAAACTTAAGGCTGCAGGAGTGGCTAGAACAGAAAGAAGACGGTCAAGAGAAATCATGGGCCATGGGGTGCGAAATGATGCATCTGCTCACATAATAAGGAAATGGACTGGGGTCCTGCACCCCAACAGATTTAGGTGACTTAGCTTTGGGTGGAGTCGGGGTGGGGATCAGTTTGCACCAAGATTTAGGACACAGAGGTGTGTTTCTGTGCTATATTGGGAATTAGGAAGACTTTTCTGTAACCATGTCCTAAGCTTTAAATATTCTCTGAGGTTCCTTCCATGTCTACACCTTATAATGCCAGGGCTTCCCTCTGAATCTGCCACGTTTCCGTATTTTCAAAAGCATAATAGAACAATAACTATTCAGTCGCCAACTACTTACCAAGAGTCACCTTGTAGCTCAGATCTATACTAGTTGTAATAAATTAAGAAATATATTTGGGCTTTGTCCCCAGTTGTAGCACAGAGCTCCTAAAACCCCTGGGATTTCCTGGGTGATAGGAGGGTCTTTTGTTATTCATATGAGCCCCTTTGAGCACCCCTGAGTTTATGGTAATGAGGATAATTAGGATGGGACCCCTAGATAGCCTCAGAGTGGGGCTGCTATCTGAAAGACCAAGTACTTACAACAGTGTCTGGTATAGTTAAGCACTTGGCATTTAATAGTGAAGTCTATAAACATAGAAAATTAGTCTTGGAAGGTCCAGTCTTGGAGGGCATGATGGTACTGTGTGAATGTGCTGGGGCTCATCTAGTGTATCACTATTTAACATGAAAGATGCAAATAATCATGCCCTGCTTTGGGCTATTTGCCTTTCACTATTTACACTTTCACTTGCAATGATTATCCTGATCCAGAAAAGAATTAAATGATAAAGCTGATCTCTCAGGAAAGGAAACAGACTGTATACCAAACACAGTGCACCTTATTTATTCTGCAAAGTAAGGAGACAGGCCAAAATGGTGCCTAAGTCAGAGGGTTTGCTGGTGCCAAGATGATGACTGTAACATTGAGGCTTGAGCAATGGAAAGTTGAACAAGGCAAAAGGGCCCACGGCGACCACCAGGCTGAATGCAATCAGGCTCATTAAACCACAGGTCCTAACTGACCAATGGGCTACTTACAACCAGACACAGTTCCTGAGGTTACCAAAAAAGGGAAAATTCCATCTGTCCCCATACTCCCTCACTCCACCCTGTAACTATAGCCCCTCACCACCACCTCGTGGCAGACTCTCTCTTTTGAGGTCCTGCCCGCTGCACCCTTGCCGTGTATTCAATAAACTTCTATCTCTTTTGTTCTGCCTTGGGGGGATTCTTTCGACTGCACCACAGTCCCCCATCCAATCAGGATGCCCCATGATGGCCTTCAGTCTAAAGCAAGTTCTGGATGCAAAGCCAATCATTTTCGCAAAGCAGCGCACACACAGTGTGGATTTGGGTCCAGCCACCTTCAGGAGGAAAGGGAGCCCAGATGCTCCTGCCTGGCTTGCTCTGACAGCCACATCAATTCGACAGACTACTTACCCAACATGCCAGCTGACAACATTTGCTGTACTCCTCTTTTATTTGAATGGTTGTAACAACATAAAAGAAGCAGAGAAAAAAACATCTGCTTTTTTCTCAATATGCTCTCACAGTGTCTACAAGATGAGTCATTAAAAGACTTTGCTTTCAGTTCATGTGACAATTATCCCCAAAGATCCCTTTTAAAATGTAAAATAGAAGGGGGAAAAAAAAAAAGCCAAAAAAGCTTAGAATATAAACAAAGAAGATTGAAGAATTGGGAATATCTGACAACATTTTAAGGAAGAAAAGAAAAGAAGAGGACTTACGAATTGAAATGCTGCTGAAAAGAAATGCCCAAATGAGTCTCTTTTGGATTTGATGTCTCTAAAACGGCAATCAGTTTTTTCTTTCAATTATCTGTCTCAGTTCTCACAGAATTGGGGCAGAGCTACTCCTGATAAAAACATTAAACCTTCCAGATTTAACAGCAGCTCAGAAAACCAAGTCACAACCAAACGTACCAGGACTCACAGACTGTTCAGACTATTTGTACACAAAGTTAAAAATAATGTCAAGTTTGAAAGCCACTGTAAAACATCATAGTTTCTTGGCCCACCAAATTAACAAAAAATATACTTCCTAGTATAAAAAAAATTTTTTAAAGATTTTATTTATTTATTTGAGAGAGAGAGAGAGAGCACAAGCAGGGGGAGCGGCTGGCAGAGGGAGAGGGAGAAGCAGGCTTCCCGCCGAGCAGGGAGCCCAATGTGGGACTCAGTCCCAGGAGCCCAGAATCATGACCTGAGCCAAAGGCAGACGCTCAACTGACTGAGCCACCCACGTGTCCCATAAAATTTAATACATTATGGATCAACAAAAAGAAATCACACTCAAGAGAATAATAAAATAAGCCATAGACAATTGGGAGAAAATATTTGCAAAAGATACATCTGATAAAGGACTGTATTCAAAATACACAAAAAACAAAGACCCTAACAGACACTTCACCAAAGAAGATAACAGATGGCAAATACAAAGATGAAAAGTGCTCCCCAGTGTCTTTGGGGAAATGCAAATACTGGTACACACCTATCAGAATGGCCAAAACCCACAACACTGACGCCACCAAATGCTGCTAAGGCTGTGGAGCAACAGGAACTTCCCAGCATTGCTGGTAGAGAATGCAAAATGGTGCAGCCGCTTTGGAAGGCAGTTTGTCAGTTTCTTACCAAACTAACATACTCTTATCATACGATCTAGCCATTGTGCCTGTTGGTATTTACCAAAGGAGTTGAAAACTTAGGTCTACACAAAAAGCTGCACAGAAATGTTTATGGAAGCCTTATTCATAATGTCAAAACCTAAGGTGTGTACACCATGCTAAAAGATAAACTGAGGCATATTAAACATGTTAAGAGGTTAACAAAAATGTATTTGAACCCAGCAGCATCCAATCTAGCAGACAGAAAGGAGCTCCGAGGAGCTGTACAAAATGCAAGACTTTTATAGGCAGCAGGAAGCAGAAACAAGGGAGCTATACCAGGCAAAAAAAAAAGCAGGTTGGTTATTGCAAGGTTATTTTCCTTTAGGGGATGGCATGGGTCCATCAGGCGATTCCTGATCAGCTGGTTTAAGATTCCATTTCTGGGAGAGCTGAAACGGTAATGGTGAAGGTGACTTGGGACTTAGCATAAAGGAATTTATTTGAGGCCTGGTCTTGTCTTGTTTTTAACAACCCAGACACGGGAATATTATTCAGCGCTAAGAAGAAATGAGCTATCAAGCCATGAAAAGGCATGGAGGAATCTTAAATGTATAGCACTAAGTGGAAGAAGCCAATAATGAAAAGGCTACAGATTGTGTGTTTCCAACTAACTACATGACATCCTGGAAAAGGCAGAACTATGGAGACGGTAAAAAGATCAGAGGTTGCCGGGAGGAAGGATAAATAGGAGAGGCACAGAGGGTCTTTAGGCAGTGAAACTACTCCATATGACACTATAATGTTGGATACATGCTACGTTTGTCCAAACCCACAGAATGTACACGAGGATGCACCCTAATGTAAACAACGGACTCTGGATGATGGTGATGTATCAGTGGAGGTTCATCAGTAGTAGCCAATGGGCCACTCCAGTGGGAATGTCGATGGTGGGGGACACTATGCATGAATGGGGCGGGATGTATGGGAAATTTCTGTACCTTCCTCCCAATTGCACTAGAAATTAAAGTCTATTTAATTAATAATAATATTCTATTTTTTAATTCAATAAAGTAAAAAGGTTTTAAAGAAACAAGCAAAAAAGAAATCACACAAAATTTTAAGAGTCAGAATATTTCCATGGAATGGGTTTCCATATTTCTTTTTTTTTAAGATTTATTTATTTATTTGACAAAGAGACAGCACAAGCAGGGGAAGCAGCAGAGGGAGAGGGAGAAGCAGGCTCCCCGCTGAGCAGGGAGCCCGATGCGGGGCTCGATCCCAGGACCCTGGGATCATGACCTGAGCCGAAGGCGGATGCTTAACCAACTAAACCACCCAGGTGCCCCTGGGTTTCCATATTTCTTAAGAAAATATAGACAGTTCTCTTCTTCAGAAATAGGAATTGTAGAGAAGAGTTGTCTGTATTTTACTTGCTGGGAACTAAACCAAAAGAACCCAACCAAACAAGCCAAAGTAGTTACAGTTTAATGAGACATTAACTTTTCTTTTCTTTTTTTTTTTTTTTTAATTTTTTTTTTTAAAGATTTTATTTATTTATTTGAGAGAGAGAGACTGAGAGAGAGAGCACATGAGAGGGGGGAGGGTCGGGAGGGTCAGAGGGAGAAGCAGACTCCCTGCTGAGCAGGGAGCCCGATGCGGGACTCGATCTCGGGACTCCAGGATCATGACCTGAGCCGAAGGCAGTCGCTTAACCAACTGAGCCACCCAGGCGCCCCGAGACATTAACTTTTCAAACCCAATTATCTCTTCAGTAATTCATCTGTCCCACTCTATGGCTGGAATTTGATCCACTTTGCCCGAGACTTCCCTTTTCTTGGAGGACCAAAAATAACAGTGGACACTTAGGTTATATTGATGAGAGCGCAGAAGGCAAGCTGAAGACAAAGCACAAGGTGACACCCCGCAACCCCCCCCCGATTTCTGGGTGGGGAAATGTGTTACATTCCTCCAGGAAACTCCCAACTGTCTCAATTCTTTGCTAGAGGGAAAAACAACCTTAGGTTGGTAATAGCCAGGTGTCCAGTATCTTGTAGGTCCTCCTTAGCATATGAAAGTCCTTTTGGACGCCTCCCTTTTTCCTTACCTCCCCCAACTCCCAAGTATATAATCAGCCATTCCTCACAACCCCCATGCAGCAGCTCTTTCTGCCCATGGGTCCTGTCCCCATGGTTTAATAAAATCGCCTTTTTGCACCAAAGATGTCTCAAGAATTATTTCTTGGCCATTGGCTCCGGACCTCACCAACATTCCAAAACTACAATATTACAAAGAATATTTTTTTCAATTACAAAATGAGTGTCTCAAGGGGCGTCTGGCTGGCTCGGTTGGTAGAGCATGCGACTCTTGATCTCGGGGTCATGAGTTTGAGCCCCATATTGGGTGTACAATTTACTTTAAAAAAAAGGTGTTGGGGTGCCTGCGTGGCTCAGTCGGGTAAGCATCCGACTCAAGTTCAGCTCAGGTCATGATCTCAGGGCCCTGGGATCGAGCCCCGAATCGGGCTTTGTGCTCAGTGCGGAGTCTGCTTGGGATTTTCTCTCTTCCTCTCCTGCCCCTCTCCCTGCTTGTGTTCTATCTCTCTAAAATAAATAAAATCTTAAAAAATAAAATTTAAATTTAAAAAGGTGTTAAAAAACCAAAATGAGTGTCTCAATTTGAGGGAAAAAGGAAGGATACACATATTCTATTTAAATGATTTAATTTATAATAAAATGATTCAAGAAGAGCAGTGACAGTTTCTAGAATCCCTCAAATCCTCGCTATCCTGTTTTTGACATTTATTCAAATGAGGCATGCCTAGAAATGGGTTTAGGAGATCATCATTCTTTTTTTTTTTTAAGATTTTATTTATTTATTTGACAAGAGAGACAGCGAGAGAGGGAACACAAGCAGGAGGAGTGGGAGAGGGAGATGCAGGCCTCCTGCCGAACAGGGACCCCGATGTGGGGCTCGATCCCAGGACCCTGGATCATGACCTGAGCCGAAGGCAGATGCTTAATGACTGAGCCACCCAGGTGCCCCAGGAGATCATCATTCTTGAGGACAGTTCTAAAGTACCCTAATACAAAGCTCCTGGGAAGTCTCAGATGGGGGAAATTGGAGATTTTTACCTATTAAAGTCTGGTATAGTTCTCAAGTACAAGCAAGGCAGAGCAATTTTTTTTAAGATTTTATTTATTTGTTTGAGAGAGCACAAGTGGCAGAGGGAGAGGAAGAAGCAGACTCCCTGCTGAGCAGGGAGCCTAATGTGGGGCTTGATCCCAGGACCCTGGGAACACGACCTGAGCCTAAGGCAGATGCTTCACCGACTGAGCGCCCCAGGCGCCCCAGGCAGAGCAAGGATTCCAAGGATTGTGGCCCTAAAGGAAATGTCTGATATTAAACTCAGGGCTAGTTCATTTCAAGACCTTTCCCTCTGTAGGCTTTTCCATTCCTTATCATTGGTGATGAGAAAGAACTATCCCAACCTTATCTATAAGACCCTTCTTAACACGGCTTTGGGCTTGTGCACGACAGGATTAACACGGCAGGTCTGAGACCACCATCCTGGGAAGCTGCTTGCAGACCTGGTCCTTGGCTGGCATGCAGGCTCTCCGAGCACTTCTAGCCAACAGTTAAGTGCTAAGGGTGGCTCACTGAGCCCTGGCTGTGGGGGCAGACGATGTGGTTTATGTTACATAAACGTCTGCTTTCTCTCCGGGGGTCTGGCATCCCCGCTCGCGCCAGGCAGAGAGAGCCCAGTGCAAACCCTGGGGGCTGTGTCCCCGGTGGGCTCTCCTGGGCAGGAACGTCACACACGTGTTGCTGCCTTTTCCGCACTGGGGGAAGAGGGAGCTCTCTGAGCGATCTCGCAGGGTGGAAGAGGACGTCAGCCCCCTCCATTCTGACTTCAGTTGGTACTTTCTAATTAAGTTCTCCTTTCTAGCTTATCTCCTAACACCCTGCGGGCAAAGCATCCCACAGGGGAACTGGAAATACCTCCTCAAAACAATAAGGACTGTCCTGAGCCCGCAAGACCCCACGTGACTGACAATCAACCTGACCTTCACTGCCCACTGGCACATACCCACCCACCTTTGTCCCACACTGTCCTTATATAAACCTAGAAGTGTTTTCAGCACCTTGGAGACAGTCTTTGAGACGCTGTCTTCCCACTGCCACCTCACTGAAATAAATTCCTTTCTCGTTTCCCCACCACTCGTGTCTCTGGCTTTGCGCTTTGTCAGCAGCGACTGGCCAAACCTGGTCTGTTGGGGCCCCCAGGGCCAGGTGCTCGTGCGCCCCAGCTACAAGGGGAGGGAGAGCCTAAGGAAGCCTGGGCCTGGATTCCTCCAGACTCTGCCCGGGTCTTCGTCCCGTGACCCATCCTTACCATGTCACCGTAATAAACCTTAGCCGTGGGTACACTTATAAGCTAATTCCCGTGATTCCTTCCAGTAAATCTTCCAATTTAGGGGCGGTCCCGGGGTCCCTTGAAACACAATCACTTATGCTCCTCCCAGTTTATTATTATTATTTTTAAAGATTTTATTTATTTATTTGACAGAGAGAGACACAGCGAGAGAGGGAACACAAGCAGGGGGAGTGGGAGAGGGAGAAGCAGGCTCCCCGCCGAGCAGGGAGCCCGATGCAGGACTCGATCCCGGGACTCCAGGATCACGACCTGAGCCGAAGGCAGTCGCTCAACCAACTGAGCCACCCAGGCGCCCCTATTTTTAAAGATTTTATTTGACAGAGAGAGACACAGCGAGAGAGGGAGCACAAGCAGGGGGAGTGGGAGAGGGAGAAGCAGGCTCCCCACTGAGCGGGGAGCCCGATGCGGGGCTCGATCCCAGGACCCTGGGACCATGACCTGAGCCGAAGGCAGACACCTAACAACTGAGCCACCCAGGCGCCCCTATTATTTTTAATTGTAGTGAAACACGCATAAATGTACCATCTTAACCATTTTGAAGTATACAGTTAAGCAGCATTAAGCACATTCACGATGCGCAACCGTCACCACTGTCCACCCACAGGACTCTTACCTTCCCCAGAGGACACTCTATACGTGCTGTCAAAAAACAAAATTCGGGCGCCTGGGGGCTCCGTCGGTGAAGCGTCTGCCTTCGGCTCAGGTCGTGATCTCAGGGTCCTGGGATCGAGCCCCGCATCGGGCTCCCTGCTCGGCGGAGTCTGCTTCTCCCTCTGCCCCTCCCCCTTGCTTGCGATCTCTCTCTCCCTCTCTCCGATAAATGATCACCTTCCCTGGCGGGAAGGGCAGGGGGTCTTGGCACGCAGGTTCCCTCATCTTCCTTTGCAGTTTGGAGAAGGCCCACGTGACAGATTACCTCATCGATGCTGATCAGAAGATTCCTCACTGACCAGTTCAGGCTACACTGGCAAGGAGTGTAGGTGTTAAGTCCAGATTAGGCAACTTGGTTTAAGTGACGCCATTTTGGGCCTGTGGTTTTCTTTTTAACCCCATTAAACACACTTCCCCATTCCTCCACCCACCCAGGCCCTGGCAACTACTATTCTACTTTCTGTCTCTATGAATTTGACTGTTTTAGGTTTTTGACACATGTTTTTTTTGTCTTTTTGGGACAGGCATATCTCAGTGTAATATTCTCAAGGTTCATCTGTGTTGTAGGTGTTAGTGCTTTACACCTTTGCACAGCTGAACGATTCTCCCCTGTATGGACAGCCCAGTTGCGTTTGTTCATTCATCTGCAGATGGAGACTTGGGTTGTTGCCACCTTTTGGCTACTGTAAATAATCCTGCTGGGGCGCCTGGGTGGCTCAGTCGTTAAGCGCCTGCCTTCGGCTCGGGTCATGATCCCAGGGTTCTGGGATCGAGCCCCACATTGGGCTCCCTGCTCGGCGGGGAGCCTGCTTCTCCCTCTCCCACTCCCCCTGCTTGTGTTCCCTCTCTCACTGTGTCTCTCTCTGTCAAATAAATAAATAAAATCTTTAAAAAAAAAAAAATAATAATCCTGCTGTAAATGGGTTATAAGTATCTCTTCAAGTTCCTGCTTTCAGTGGTGTTGGGTATATACCCAGAAATGGAATTGCTGGATCATATGGTAATTCTAGTTTTAGTTTTTTCTGGAACCACCCTATTGTTATCCATAGAGGCTGCACTATTTTATGTTCCCACCAAAAGTTTTCAAGCCTTTGGGTATGGGAAAACCCTGGGGAGGGGTTGGGGAGCTCTTCATACTAGTGGAGAAGACATCTGTGATTCAATCAAGGTTGTTCAAAGTCTCAACCAAATTTCAATATATACCTCATTAAATTTTCGATAAAAGAGCACTGCACCCATATTTATGCACACACACCCCCCATGTGAAACCAAGCTAAGACTTTTACTACGCACAGATGTGAAGATAAAATTATTTGACAGAGTGTATGAGACAAGTATAAAAATTAAACTCTTTATTTCATTGTCACATTTCCTTTTTAACTCAAATATAAAAAAAATTTAAAAGATGAGCTTAATGTTACCAGTCATCTGAAGAGCCCACCAGGATCGACACTATTCATAGACATAAAAAACCGAGTAAAAACAAAACCCCGGAAAACACAATGTGAGTACAGAATTTCAAATGAGTATGATTGCACATATCGGTTGGATGCAGCCCGGAAGTCATGTTCCTGACTATGCACCACACCCTATTTCATTTCCTTCTTGACACGACTTGAGATGCTATGGCTTTCTTGGAGGGAAGTATTCTGTGTCATTTACAGAAGCTACTTAACCTCTACCAGCCTCGTTTTGCAGATCCATTATGAGCAAATGGAGTGAGAGCCCAGGAGGTGTGATGTGGGAATGCAGGGCCTACCCAGTGTGAGCTTAAATGCAAGGGAGTTTAAGCCTGGTGTGATAAGCAGCCTCGTAAGATGGTCCAGAGGATCCCTGACTCCTGGTACTCACCCCTTGTGGAATACCATCCAGAACTACTGACTTGCGTCTAACAAAAAGAATACAGCACAAGTGATGGGATGTCACTTTTGAGATTAAGTAACAAAAGACTGTGAATTCTGTCTTGCTACCATTCTCTGGCTCTTCTTACTTGCTTTCTCTGATGAAGACAGCTCCCACGTTGTGAGCTGCCCTGAGGACAGCTCCATGTAACAAGAAACAGAGAGGGTGGCCTTTGGCCAACAGTCATGAGAAACAAAGATTCTTATCCAGGAGCCTCCGAGGAGCTGACTCCTGCAAGAGTGAGCTGAGCAGTGGGTCCTTCCCCAGTTAAGCCCAACCCAGCCTTGTGACAGACCCTGAGCCAAGGACCCAGCCTAGCCACGCCGATTCCTGACCCACAGAGACTGAAAGACGGTAAGTGTGTGTCATTTTAAGGGGCTAAGTTTTGGGGTAATCTATGATTATACCATGATAGAAAACTAATACACCTGGGTAAGCAGTCACGTGCTTAAAGAGTCAATAAAATCACTTGTATTAATTCTGCAGTAGCATTTATAAATTATTTATATAGGATCAACAAACAACTGGCTTTATGTCAACTTCGAGAAAGAAAACCAAAACTTTATGCAACCTGGAACAAAAGAGTTTAGTGCTCCACACAAATGACATTTCTCTAAGGATTCTAGCTGACCACACAGCTTCCTGACTCCCTGCAGGACATGTGCCATAAAGTCTGAAAATCACACTCCACTGAATTTCTTCAAATTTGTAAGCCAACTATAAAAATCTCCAAACTTCTAAACGGTCTTTAAAAAAAAACAATAGAAAACAAGGTATTATCTGTCCTCTTGGCTGAATTTACCTTGCCGTAAAACTCATCCTTCTTACAGTTAAATATCACAGGTAAAAGTGAGCTCTCCCATTCATAGAAACGGCTAAACAGGCAAATCCATAGAGACAGAAAGCAGACTGGTGTTTGCCAACGCCAGGCCAGACAATGGAGAATGACTGCTAAAAGGCATGGGGCTTCTTTCTGGGGTGATGAGAATGTTCTAGAATTAGATCATGGTGCTTCTCTGCACAACCTCATGAATATACTAAAAAAGAAACACTAAATTGTACACTTTAAAATGGTGAATTTCATGATTTCTGAATTAGATGTCAATTAGAAAGAATTTGTAGGGGCACCTGGGTGGCTCAATTGTTAAGCGTCTGCCTTTGGCTCAGGTCATGATCCCAGGGTCCTGGGATCAAGCCCCGCATCGAGCTCCCTGCTCTGCGGGAAGCCTGCTTCTCCCTCTCCCACTCCCCCTGCTTGTGTTTCCTCTCTCACTGTGTCTCTGTCAAATAAATAAAATCTTAAAAAATAGAATTTGTAATGCAAGCTCTTATGGAGGAAAGTGAACGAGTCCATTTAAACACCCCCCCAGATAGTTATGCTGCATCCCCAGACACACGTGAGGAATGATGTCTGCTCTAGGACAGATGGCAGCCTGCTACTACAGAATGGCTTACATGTCCCTTTTTCTTTCTTTCTTTCCTTTTTTTTCTTTTTTGCATTGCATCTTCTAAGAAAATGCTAGCAAAAATCCTCCTCTGGTAAATGTGTATTGTTGCTGTTGTTGTTTAAATGTATTTTGGGGGGCACCTGGGTGGCTCAGTTGGTTAAGCGTCTGCCTTTGGCTCGGGTCATGATCCTGGAGTCCTGGGATCGAGTCCCGCATCGGGCTCCCTGCTCAGCGGGGCGTCTGCTCCCTCCCTCTCCCTCTGCTCATATAAATAAAAATAAAATCTTTAAAAAAATTTTTTGGTGGGGCGCCTGGGTGGCTCAGATGGTTAAGTGTCTGCCTTCGGCTCAGGTCATGATCCCAGGGTCCTGGGATCGAGCCCCGCATCGGGCTGCCTGCTCAGCGGGGAGTCTGCTTCTCTCCCTCCCTCTGCTTCTCCCCCTGCTCATGCTCTATCTCTGTGTCTCAAATGAATAAATTCAAAATATATATATATATTTTTAATGTGTTTTGTTCATTTACCTGTTAGATTCATTTTTAAAACTTCAGCAATTTTTACCTCGTTTTATAATAATTAGCTACTCCTTGCTACAAATGACAAGTAGGAAAACTTACCAAAGCAAAACGTTTAAGGAGGAAGAAAGTGCAAATCTTTTCAAAGATTCCACTACAGCATCTCACAATTTATTTAAATGTCACTTGCAGACACATATGTGGGGCGGGCATATGCTCCCTATTATTACATAGTAGCACACACCCCATGCCCAGCAAGAATCTTCACTTGACATTCGGCCTAGTGTTCTGAATCAGGGCAGCATCTTTCAACGAGAACAGGAGGGCGAAGAAAACATTTACACTCCATAACATGATAATAAGGAATTTGAGACAGAGGAATTGAAAAACAACATTTCTGAACGAGTATAATTGACAGAACAAGTTTCCCTTATTCTGCTTGTTTTAAATAGCTAATGTCTGTAAACTTGAACACCAACCCTGGCAGACTGAGCAGTCTTAATTCTTTGATTTTCCTTCCTGAACATCATCCAATACTCTGCGGAAAGGGAAGGTGGCTTCTTCAACCGGGCTCTCCTCCCCTCTGCCACCTGCAGCTGTTGTCCCACCTGGCAGGCGCCCCAGGTCAAATGCTTCGGTAGTCAGAGCCCCGGGCCACGATGGCGGCGGCGGCCCACTCCACGGAGAAAAATGAAATCGTCCCAAAGAATCCAAATATCACCATGACCAGGAGTTGCCAGTGAAGCAGCAAGTAGTTACTGTAGAAAAATGCCACGGCTGCACAGATGGACTGAGAAGAAACAGACCAGGTCAGAAGATGCACCCAGACGACCCCACCGACCCCCAGTCACCAGCTCACAAACGCGCACCGTAAACTCCCACTGAGAGCCGGCAACCATCCGGCAAGTGGCATTCTGTTATTTAAAATAGTATTTTGTGGGGCGCCTGGGTGGCTCAGTCGGTTGAGCATCCTACTTCAGCTCAGGTCACGACCCCAAGGTCCGGTCCTGGATCGAGCCCCGAGTGGGGCTCCTTGCTCAGCGGGAAGCCTGCTTCTCCCCACCCCCCCCCCCCCACGTGTGTGCCTACTTGCTCTGTCTCAAATAAAATCTTTAAATAAGTAAATAAAATTTATTTTGTGAGAAACTGAGTAATTAATAAAATAACGTACACTCCCAGTCAGAAATGGGCTTGTCTATGTGACAAAGGGACTCTGGTATCTAAGGCAAGAAGCCTCTCATCTGAGCACTAAGACCAGAATGGAAAATCTCTTACAGGAGCCCGGGGGAGAAAATCACACCCTTTGCTGCTTCCTAAGTCCAATCAGAAATACTTTAAAGGATGCCCCTGCCTCTCATTTCAAACCCATCAAGAAAACAATGTTAAAGCACTTAAAAAAAAAAAAAAAAGGCACCCACCTCAGCCCAGCCCAAAGGGGAGCTTACCTGCACAAACTTGAAGACCGCGAAGGCCGGCGCGCTGTCTTCAGAGTACAGAAAGCCCAAGATACTAAGCAGCTGGGTATTGAAGCAGCTGTCCCCAAGACCCAGCAGGAAACTGCAGAAGATGGCGACTTCTTTGCTGCATAAAAAGGAAAATGAATTTAGAAAGAGCACTCTTAACAGTGTTTGTTGGAGCCCTTCCCAATGTAAAAGCAATTCCCTTACAAGAGCATTTCACTTTCAAGGTATAAACACTATGAAACAAGAAGAAATAAACACTGGACTCTACAACGTAAGGATTTATGCTCAAACGCACTCACCTGCACAGTCCAAGCAAACTCTGGTCTATGAACTATCTGGGAGCAAACACTGGGTTTGGGCAGGGCCGCCCTTGGATGGTGGATCTGGACATAAATGTCTACATCTATAATGAATTTGAGTTGAGTGCAAGGAAGTAAGATCCTCAAAACGGATATAACCAACTGTAAATGGCCCGGATGGCCTACCCTTTCCTCACCACCGTTCTTCACTGCTCAGAAAGCAGACCTATATCATCACATCAGATACTTATATGCTCTTTCATAGATCAAGAAAAACATTTAGTGGGCTGAAAGGTTAAAACCAACAATTATAATATATTTTTATTTTTTTATTTTTTTAAAGACTTTATCCATTTATTTGAGACAGAGAGAATGAGAGACAGAGAGCATGAGAGGGAGGAGGGTCAGAGGGAGAAGCAGACCCCCTGCCGAGCAGGGAGCCCGATGCGGGACTCGATCCCGGGACTCCAGAATCATGACCTGAGCCGAAGGCAGTCGCTTAACCAACGGAGCCACCCAGGCGCCCCAAAACCAACAATTATAAAATAACTTGGGATTCTCACGAGCTCCTGTTTAAAATAATTCTGGCTCCATTAACATTTGACAGATGACCTTATAAAGAGAACAGACTCAGAAAATGATTAACTGCTCCATTCTGAATATCTAGCCACCCATTACCTCCCACCCTTCCTTAAATCACTAGAAAAATGACAGTCACTATACCTGGATTTGATGTAAGCGCTGCTATCAGTCCCTTCAACAGGAGCAATAGGGGCATCCCCAGGCATATTGAGAAATATCAAATAAAAAGCTATAAAATGCACCAGGATGCCCAACAACACAACTGGATTTCTACCAAAACGATTATTCTTGCTCAGCAGGCCAAAGAGGCTTCCACCTGCAGAACCAATGGAATAGAGAATAGAAAAACACAAGGTCAGATTAATAAATCAAAATTTTGTTTCTTTGAAAAAAATAAATAAAACAGATAAACCAACAACTAATTTAATCAAGGGAAAGCAAACACAGATATTAAAAATAAAAAATAACCATTGAAACAGAAGAAAATTTAAAAATCAGAAGAGACTTCTAGGTCAGTGGGGTAACAGGGAGTAGACTTAGCACCTGCCTAAAAAAAAAAAAAAAAGTACAAAAAATATGAAGCAGTAAGTTTGGAGACACAAGATATCAGACAACAAAGGGCAGTGATCTCTGAGACAGGAAGTGAAGGAAGGGAGCCCGCAGCCCCCCTGAAGGGAGGGATACCTAAGTGGCTAGAGTTCCACAACAGGCTATCAGAAAGGAAAGCTGCACAGAGAGACAATTCCAGAGATCTACAGAGGGTCCCTCTGAGTCTTCCCTAAGTGCTGATCAGCACATACTGTGAGTAAATTAGCAGAGGCCCCCGAAAGAACCAACCAAGAGGGTTAGATATATTAGATGTATTAGCGCCCCACCCTGGGCTGGGAATAGTGCCTCATCCCCTCAGCCAGACAGGAAATCTTACGACTCACAGGCACTGGGTGTGCACAGAAGGGTCTTCCCTCAAGAGTGAAGAATAATTAGCCCTTGTCTGAGCACTGCTCTGGTCCTGTCCAACAAACCTTAAAAGCAAGCCCCAAAAGAATCATACTGTTTCCAAGTAAATGAACTGCAGCCAAGAACAAAGCTCAAGAGTATTTATAAGAATACAAAAATATCCAACAGTTCACAAAGTCTGGTATCTCCAGTATGACCAGGCAAAGAAGCAGGAAAATCGGACCCATCATGAGGAGAAAAAGCAGTCAAATGTGGAGTTATCATATGACCCAGCAATTCCAGTGCGTTATATACCCAAGGGAAATGAAAACATATATTCACACAACTGTACATACATGTCCACAGCAGCATTAATTATAATGGCCAAAAGTGGAAACAACCCAAATAGTAAAATGTGACATATCAGTAAAATTAAATATTATCTAGTGATAAGAAAGGATGATGCTAATACGTGCTAGAACGTGGAAGAACCTTGGAAACATTATGCTAAATGAAAGAAGCCAGACCTAAGAGACCATGTATTCTCTGATTCCATTTACATGAGAGTCCAGGATGAGCAAATCTACGGAGAAAGTACATTAGCAGTTGCCTGGGGAAGGGCAAGAAACATGTTCTAAAATTAGACTGTAGGGATGACTCACAACCCTGTGAATGTACTAAAAAACACTGACCCATACACTTTAAGTGGGTGACATATATGGCACGAGTTATATTTCAATAAAGTTGTAAAAAAAAAAAAACCCAAAGAATCCCCCAGAACTGTCATAGATATTAGAATGAGCAAAAACATTAAGACAATTACTCTCACTGTATTCCACATGTTCAAACACATATAAACACCCGGTATGGTTCCAGGTGTGGGCAGTAAAGCAGGGAACAAAAACCACAGAAGTCTGCTCTCCCCGTCACGCTGATCACCGCCGGCCACTCTAAGGGTCCTATGGGTTTTTACTGTCTGTGTTCCTCCCTAAGCCATGAGCTCCATGGGGGTGGGGAGTCTCTTGTTCATACAATGGATGCACAGTAAGTATCTGATGAACTGGAAAGCTCCCCCTAGAGGACCATATCCAGCACGGCGCTCCAGGCATCGAGGGATACCTGCAGGCGTTGCGCCGAGCAGTGGGAGGGGCACGGAAGTGTTCAGTCCCTATGTCGTACACCTGAACTAATATTACGCTGTATGTTAACTAACTGGAATTTGAATAAAAAACATTTGGAAAAAAAGGAATACCTAGTGTGGCACAATAAAGATACACATTGGTCTTTGCCTTGTCTGTCCTCCTCCTCGCTCTCTGGCCCAGAGCTGCTCCTAGAGCCCTGGAAATGTCCTGTGTCAGGCGTGTCTTCTGTTCTCCATTACTCCCTTTTGACCACACCGGAGTTTATGCAAATGAGGTGATTCCTGAGGGGACTTAGGGGTGGTCTAGTTAGCTTCAGGATGGGGGCTGGTCGCAGAAGGACCAAGACTTGCTTAGAGGGTTGGAACCTTCAGCCCCGGCCCCCAGGCTCAGGACCAGGGAGAGGGGATGGAGATTGAGTTCAATCGTCATTGGCCAATGTTCTCATCAACCCTGCCTCTGTAATGAAATGTCTGTAAAAACCCCTAAACAGTAGGTGTGGGAGACCTACCCTGGTTGGTTGGTTGAACGCATCCACATACTGGGAAGGTAGTATACCTTGACTCCACAGGGACAGAGGTGTCTGTGCTTGGGACCCTCCTGGTCTTTGCCCTATGTGCTTCTTCATCTGCCTGTTCATCTGTATCCTTTATAATAAGCTTTAGTGGTAAGTATAGCATTTTCCTGGGGGCTCATGGGAACCTCCAAACTCGCAGCCATGTCAGACAGAAGGTAGCCTGTGGACCCAGGACTTACAAGGGGCACCGGAAGTGAGGGCGTCTTTGCGGGACTGAGCCCTTGGACCTGTGGAGTCTGACACAAACTCCAGGACTTAAGAGTTCCAAGTGGATTGTCTCGAGGCACATCCAGCTCGTGTCAGAGATTCAGAGGACACTTTCCCTAAGTATTTTAAGAGAAAAAGCTGGGAGAGACTGTATGTTTTCCTACTTACAGTTTTGACTGGTAAAAATAAGCAAGGAAATTAAAATTCAAGGACAGAGAAGTGAAGTACACTTACAATACCTATGATAACTACAACGAACTGATTTCACATAAAAACATTTTTTAAACCAACCTAAGATTTCTCCAATGCCAATGAAAATGCCAGAAAGTCCAATGAGGCTTTTCTCTTCTGTTCCGAATTTATTTACAGCACCAATACACGTTCCATAGACACCAGAGAAGAAAGTCAATTCCAGACCTTTAGGAAAAAAGCAGATTTAATTATACATTCACAATCTCCATTCCGGTTCTTCTTCATGGCTGGTGGTATTTGAGCTTTATATACATACACAATAAAATTCATTCAGCCTGACACGTTACTCCCCTCAAGCAGAGCAGTTTTATGCTACATAGCTGATGAAATGGAATTAGCCACAAGATGGCAGTTGCCACGTATTTCGGATAAAAATACACAACTCAATGGGCGCCTGGGTGGCTCAGTCGTTAAGCGTCTGCCTTCGGCTCAGGTTATGATCCCAGAGTCCTGGGATCAAGTCCCACATCGGGCTCCCTGCTCAGTGGGGAGTCTGCTTCTCCCTCTGCCCTCCCCCTGCTTGTGCTCTCTCTCTCTCTCTCAAATAAATAAAAATCTTAAAAAAAAAAAAGAGAGAAAGAAAGAAAATATCCATGCTGAAGCTCAGAGACAAAAGGTTGGAAAAGGAAATGAAAAGAAAAAGAAAAACACATTACAAATGGGACACTATTAAAAGTCTAAAAATACTTTTAGGGGCGCCTGGGTGGCTCAGTCATTAAGCGTCTGCCTTCGGCTCAGGTCATGATCCCAGAGTCCTGGGATCGAGTTCCACATCGGGCTCCCTGCTCAGCGGTGAGCCTGCTTCTCCCTCTCCCACTCCCCCTGCTTGTGTTCCTGCTCTCGCTGTCTCTGTCAAATAAATAAATAAAATCTTAAAAAAAAAAAAAAGAATCTTTAAAAATACACAACTCAAAGAAGCAAACCCTTTAACCCTTCTGTTAAAAATCGTCCTTCGGGGCATCTGGGTGGCTCAGTCAGTTGAGCGTCTGACTCTTGATTTCAGCTCAGGTCATGATCTCAGGTTGTGGGATCAAGCCCTACATCAGGCTCCGTGCTCAGCGGGGAGTCTGCTTGAGATTCTCTCCCTCCCTCCGCCCCTCCCTCCTGCTTGTGCACACGCACGCACACACGCCTTCTCTCTCAAATAAATAAATAAATATTAAAAACAAACAAAATGATCCTCCGTGTGGAGACGGGATGGACAGAGGATGGTACCCATGTAAGTCTGTAATAGTGATTTTTTAAGTGCTTTTTACCCTTGTCAATAGCTCTCCAAGGTTAACAGGAATGTAGGTCTGGAAAACCAATGTATATTATCTACCTTTGCTTAAAGATAAAATGTTTTCATTAAACTGTTTTTCCCAGAAAAAGAAGTTTTAAAAATTAGGGCTAAAAAATTAAGGTCAATCAGCAGAAGACCTCATTCCTTAATGCTACAAAACTTAACTGAATTTTAAAGACGTTTACCATTTATTCTACTTCTCAAAAAAAAATGTTTATACCTATAAGGCAAATAAAGGCAAAAGTAATCACTGGCACATTATGACACTTTTTTTTTTAACATGATAGCACTTTTTTTAAAAAAAGATTTTTTATTTATTTGACAGAGAGACACAGTGAGAGAGGGAACACAAGCAGGGGGAGTGGGAGAGGAAGAAGCAGGCTTCCCGCGGAGCAGGGAGCCTGATGCGGGGCTCGATCCCAGGACCCTGGGACCATGACCTGAGCCAAAGGCAGACGCTTAATGACTGAGCCACCCAGGCGCCCCAATAGCACTTTTTTAAAGATTTTATTTATTTCAGAGCAAGAGAGAGCACACGCACACAAGCATGAGCGGGGGGAGGGGGGCAGAGGGAGAAGCAGACTCCCCACTGAGCATGGACCTCCCCCCCCAACATGGGGCTCGATCCCAGGACCTAAGCCGAAGGCAGACGCTTAACCGTCTGAGCCACCCAGGCACCTCAACACAACAGCACCTTTTAAAAGGAAACAGATTCTGAGAATCTGAGAGCGCTCTGGGGACTCCGGTAAGCCACAGAGCTCATTCCATGTCATTAGAAAGTATACGAATCCACAGAAAGTTAGAAGGATTTACTCAGGGTTATTTTCTGCAGAGCTCCATTTTGCCTTAAAATCACTGGTTGCGGGCGCCTGGGTGGCTCAGTTGGTTAAGCGACTGCCTTCGGCTCAGGTCATGATCCTGGAGTCCCTGGATCGAGTCCCGCATCGGGCTCCCTGCTCAGTGGGGGTCTGCTTCTCCCTCTGACCCTCCCCCCTATCATGTGCTCTCTCTCTCTGTCTCAAAAAAAAAAAAAAAAAAAAAATCACTGGTTGCAATGAACCATGCCTCCCAGGGTTCCACCCTTGTGTAGAATCCTCCCACACTGAGTTTGGGCTGGCCCTGTGATATGCTTTCACCAGGGAAATGCAGTCAAAGTGACACTGGGCTCGTGCCGGGCTTAAGCCTTCAGAAAGTCTGGTTGTTCCTCTTTTTGCTCTTTTTGGACCCCCGAAGCAATCTGGCCTTCCTCTTGGGTCAGAAGGAAGGGATCGCTTGGGAGGGCGTCATGCAGCCACAGAGACTACGGTGAACAGACAGACACCCAGCCTTGCATTTAATCCCTTCAGACATGCAAAGGAAACTATCGAGAAGCTGTGGCCCCAGCTGCCTCTAAAAGGACCCAGAAGAGACCTCAATTAAGACCATCAGAAGAATCATTCAGCTGAGCCCCATCAGTGCACAGAGCTGTGAGAAAGAATTATATGGTGGTTGTTTTCAGTCCTCACTGTCATCATGCAGCCACAGAAAACCCAAACCGCCATTAATCCCCTTACCTGTATAAGCAGTTGTAATACTAAGGAGCAGCATCTCCTTGGTGACACATAACTTAAGAGACTTTCCTGTAAGAAAGAAAACAATGTAAGACTGCTTAATTAGATTTTAATTACCCCCAAATTCTAAAACATTTACTCAACCCAGACACCCCTTGTCAATAACGCCAGTAGACAAATACAGTGGGACTGAGGTTAAGGATTCAGATGCTGAAGGGATGAACTAAACCTGTCCTGTAAATAAAATGTTTATTCCACCTGCTTAGATATATTCTACAGTGGTGTTTTCCCCAACACATTCTCCAGCTTGAATCTAAAACAACAACATGGAACAGAGAAAAGAAATAGGATCAAACAAAACAAGACTATGTGAACAGACTTGAGCGCAAGTTAGGCTAAGGGCATCAATGGCTGGAAGCGTGCTAATGTCCCGGGGGAGGGAGCGACTGCAGAGCGGCTTGAAGACTGGACTCCAGATGACAACTGCCACCCAGGGAGCTTGCTGACTGCACCGAGGCTGCCACACCCCTTCCTGAGATTCTCAGTTCTCTGGATCTGGGACCAAAGCTTTAGTTCTGCATATTTGCTTAGGACTACTTTAACGTCTGTTTTTACACTGTTCAATGTGGTGGAAATCTGCAGTGGAAAATGCAGGTCTAAAAACTGCATGTTTTAACTGTCTTTTTGAACCTGCTTACATTTCATAGTTTAAGGCCACTGATTTAAACTAGTCCTAAACGAATAGTGGCTCCAGATTTTAGTTCTTACTCAACTGCTGACTACAAAAGTTACACAAGACACAAACGGTCTGTCCTGAATTTCGCCACATGCAGAAGAGGATATACTTTTTTCTCTAATCTCACTGAAATGTAGTAAGACTAAATACAGTAAGACATTTTCACGTATTTCCAGGAAAAAAATTACGATTAATACAAGGTTTAAAATAATACTTTTGGGTGTTATGCACAAACAATGAATGATGGAACACTACATCTAAAACTAATGATGTAATGTATGGGGATTAACATAAGAATAAAAATAAATAAATAAATAAAATACTTTTAATTTTAAAAAATAACATTAGCAAAGCATATTTGTTTTTGAATAATCAGAATATTTAACAAAAAGAAATTTTAAAACATAATCTAGAATGATACCGTAACGGTGACTACATGTCATTATACATTTGTCCAAACCCATAATATGTACACCACCAAGGGTGCACCCTTGTGAACTGTGGACTCTGGGTGATGATGATGTGTGAATGTAGCAGGTGCATCAACCGTAACAAATGCACCGCTCTGGTGGGGGACAACGGATAGTGGGGGAGACTGTGCATGTGTGAGAGCGGGGGGCTCTCCTCCTTCTCAATTTTGGGAACTCTCCTCCTTCTCAATTTTGTTGTGAACCTAAAACGGCTATAATGGGGTGCGCGTGGGTGGCTCAGTCAGTTAAGTGTCTGCCTTCAGCTTGGGTCGTGATCCCAGGGTCGTGGGATCGGGCCCCACATAGGGCTCCCTGCTCAGTGGCGAGTCTGCTTCTCTCTCTCACTTGTTCACTCTCTCAAATAAATTTTTAAAAATCTAAAACAGCTCTAAAATAATGAAGCCTATTAAAAACAACAACACAACATCATCTATTTACAGAAATAGACAAACCAATCCTAAAATTCATGCGGAAATTCAAGGGGCCCACCATGGCCAAAATAATCTTGAAAAAGAACAAAGTTGGAGGGCTCACACTTTCCAACTTCAAAGTTTGATAGTCATCAGCAAAGCATGGTACCAGCATAAGGACAGACACATGCATCTAGAAATAAACAGTCACATTTACAGTCAATTGATTTTTGACAAGGACGCCAACACAATTCAGTGGGGAAGACGAACAGTCTTTTCAGCAGGACAACTAGGTGGCCACATGCAGAGGACTGAAGTTGGACTCCCACCTCACAACATAAATAACAATGAACCCAGAATAGATCCCAGACCTAAATATCAGAACTGAAACTGTACAAGTCTTAGGAGAAAATACAGGAGCAAATCTTTGCAACCTGGGGCTAAGCAAAACCTTAGGACACCAAAAACACATGCAAAAAGTAAAATGTATAAATCAGCCTTCATCAATAATTTAAAACTTTTGTGCTTTAAGAGATACCATCAAGAAAATGAAAAGTCAACCTAACGAATGGGAGAAAATATTTGCAAATCACATATAAGAGACTTTTATCTAGAATATATAAAGAATTTTTACAACTCGGGCGCCTGGGCGGCTCAGTCGTTAAGTGTTTGCCTTCGGCTCGAGTCGCAATCCCAGGGTCCTGGGATCGAGCCCCACGCTTTCTCTCTGTCAAATAAATAAATAAAAATCTTTTTTTTTTTTTAAAGATTTTATTTATTTATTTGATAGAGAGAGAGACAGCGAGAGAGGGAACACAAGCAGGGGGAGTGGGAGAGGGAGAAGCAGGCCTCCTGCTGAGCAGGGAGCCTGATGCGGGGCTCGATCCCAGGACTCTGGGATCATGACCCGAGCCGAAGGCAGACGCTTAACGACTGAGCCACCCAGGCGCCCCAATAAATAAAAATCTTTAAAAAATATATAAAGAAAGAAAAGAATTTTTACAACTCACCAATAAAAAGGCAACCCATAAAAAACGGGCAAAGGACCTGAGTAGACAGTTCTCTAGAGACGTGATGCAAATGACCCACAAGCATGTGAAAATACGCTCCGCATCCTTAGCCATTAGGGATATGTTGATCAAAACCACGAGACACCACTTTACACCCATGGGGACAGCTATCATCAGAAAGATAGATAAGAACTCAAGGAAGTGGAGAAACTGGAGAAACTGGAACCTTCAGCTACAGCTGGTGGGACCATAAAATGGTTGTAGCCACTCCGGAAAACATCTGCTGGTTTCTCAGAAGGTTAAACACAGCGACCAGAGGACCCAGCAATCCTACGACTCCTAGGTTCCTACACAGAGATGTGCAGATGTACATCCACACAAAAACCTGTGCACGGATGTTCAGAGCAGCATTATTCATGATGCCTACAAACAACCCATTCTGCAGAACATGCTAGAACATGGATGAGCCTTGAAACCATGACCAGAAGTAAAACCAAAACCATAAGAGAAACATGTCACAGAAGAGCACATATAGTACTATTCTATGTATACAAAATAATATCCAGGATAGGCAAGCCTAGAGACAGAAAGTGGATTAATGGATGCCTAGGGTGAGGATGGGGGTGGTGGGGAGGAAATGGGGAGTGAATGCTAATGGGTACAGAAATTCCTTCTGGGGTGAAGAAGAGGTCCTATAATTGACTGTGGTGATGGATGCAGAGCCCTGTGAATGTACTAAAGGCCACTGAACTGTACACTTTAAATGGGTGATTGTACAGTGTGTGAATTATATTCAATAAACCTATTAAGAGAAAAAATATCATCTAACAGCTTAATGGATCTTCTTCAAGACTTAAAAAAAATTTTTAATAGAAACAAATTTCATTATACATACTATTTTAAAATTTGTTTTCACATAATAGGCAAATATTTTCTTTTTTTTTTTTTAAGATTTTAATTTGACAGAGAGGAACACAGCGAGAGAGGGAACGCAAGCAGGGGGAGTGGGAGAAGGAGAAGCAGGCTTCCCAAGGGGCAGGGAGCCCAATGCAGGGCTCGATCCCAGGATGACCTGAGCTGAAGGCAGACGCTTAACGACTGAGCCACCCAGGCGCCCTGAGAGCAAATATTTTCTAACATTCATCGAGTTCATTTTAATGGCTAGGATAATCTACTGTGTAGACGTACCAATGCCTTGTAGTGAAATATTTCAATTACTTTCAGTTTCTCACTAATATAGATATCTTAGCCATTAAATCTTAACAGAAATTCCTAATTACTTCCTGAAGTATTAGTGGAGTTGCTGGGGTAAACATACAAACATTTCTAAGGCTTCTGATAACTTGTTGACAAATTGCTCTTCAGAAAATACTACAAATATATATTCCTATCAGCAACGTGGTCTTAGGTATATAAATACCTACTCCCCATAACACGGACCATTATTTTTTTATCTTTTGAAATTTGATGGAAAACTTTCAAATTTGCATTTTATACTTAAGCAAATATCTTCCCTGCCATTTTAACTCTATTAGGTTGTTTTGATAGACGAAGTTTTACAGTTTAAGCAACCAAAGGGCATTCTTTTCCCTTATCGTCTGATCCTTGAAAGGCTTTTTCTTTTTTTTTTATTTTTAAAGATTTTATTTATTTATTAGAGAGAAACACAGCGAGAGAGGGAACACAAGCAGGGGGAGTGGGAGAGGGAGAAGCAGACTCCCCGCTGAGCAGGGAGCCTGCGATCCCAGGACCCTGAGATCATGACCTGAGCCGAAGGCAGACACTTAACGACTGAGCCACCCAGGTGCCCCTTGAAAGGCTTTTCTTTACCCAATCAGTTTCTTCACTTACTTTTCTAGTTTCAATTTTACATTAACTCTATTTTCCTACACACTCCTCTCCCTAACTTTGCTTATTGAAGAGTCTCTTTTATTGTATTTATTGTATTGTGGACGTGGGCCCAATTCTAGAATCCAGTTCCACTGCTCTTTCTATTCCAAAGTGTTCAAATGAATTCACAATTGACTTTAATATTTATTAGGGAAAGTCCTTCTCCTTCTCAAAAATTCTCTTGGCTATTCTGATTTATTCTTCCAAATGGACTTCAGGATTGTTTCAAGACCAAGAAATAAATTTTTAAAAACTTTCTAGAATCCTATCAAACATATACATTCGGTTGAGGAATGAAATGCTTTTCAGATAAGCAGGAGCCTTTTCTGTACAACATGCATCACAGCATCAATAGAGGGAATGTGATGATTAAGAATAAATAAGGGGCACCTGTGTGGCTCAGTCGTTAAGTGTCTGCCTTCGCTCAGGTCATGATCCCAGAGTCCTGGGATCGAGTCCCGCATCGGGCTCCCTGCTCGGCGGAAAGCCTGCTTCTCCCTCTCCCACTCCCCCTGCTTGTGTTTCCTCTCTCTCTGTCTCTGACAAGTAAATAAAGAAAATCTTAAAAAAATTAAAAATTAAAAAAAATAAAAAAGGCGACCACATGAATTCTTGGCTAGAAGTTGTGTGCTTTGTGTCCTCTGACTTAGGCCATGGCTGATTAGATCAAGAACTTGCACCCTAGCCCAAGGCAACCTGTGGGCTACCCACAAGCAGAGCGTGTAAGGCCAAGGGGCCTTAACTCAAACAACATGGCCCCTAAAAGGCTGCTCCCCACTAGACAGTGGTCAGAATCTCTCCTTGGGAGAAAAAGAGGCTGAGAGAGCTACAGGCAGAAGCAAAGAACTGGCCCACATCAGGCCGTATGAGACCCAGAAGCCATGTTTGCCGGTTTCTGAAGGAACCACAAGACAGCTGTTACGGGAATCATTGACTTTGCCTGTCACAGTCAGGGCTCGGATCCCAGCTCAGCAGTGTACTAACTATCTGACCTTGGGTAAATAATTTCTTTAGCTAAGCCTCAATTCTCTCTTGTATAAAATAGAGAGAATGGTAGGTGTGTGTTCTAGGATACTCACAGAGCGGTTGTGAGACTAACACAAAATAAACACGTAGGGAGGCATAGCCAGGAAGAACCCTCCGCAGACAAGCCCAACTGTTCTTCCAAACTCGGTTCTGAGGAGACGGTCTGTGTGTCCTCACTGCCTTGTCAAGCACCAGTCCCTGAGCTCTCTGCACCTCCCTGTGTCTCTCCCGAACGGCACCAGGCCGGGCAGTCAGGTTCCCGTCCATCCTGCACACACCCCAGTTAGACCCTGGCTGAGACGACTACTGAACTGCAGAGCCGCATACCTGGAAGAACAAAAACACTGGAGGATCATCAATCCAAAGTTACTGGGGAAAGGGGGAAAGGCAAATGTTGTAGCTGTTCCCGAACAGCTCTTGCATTTCCGACACAGAAAATACTTACTGAACGCATCTATTGCTTTTCCCATAGTGCTCTGCGCAGACCTGAAAAAATAAAACAAAATATCGAAGTGTTTTCCCCTGAAAACTGAAAAGAGATAAAATGCTATCATATTTTCACTGACGTTCGTCAAAGCTCCGTCCTCTACATGGTCTGGCAAACATTTCCATTGCCTGCAGTGCTCTTTGCTCCAGGGTGTCCCTCTGGGACCCCATCCTTGCCTCAGAGAACAAGGTGAAAGCGCCACCTGGGTGATCCTTTATTAACAGCCGAACACAATTCTCTCATACTAAGCTGAAAGCACACATCCATGCGTGTCCTTCTCAGAAAGGCCAGAAATCTCCTCCACCCTGCTATACTCATACTGTAAAAACACCTTGTAAGAACTCAATCTCCCTCCACTCTGACTCCTTCAAAACTAAGTTGTGCAGGGTGAAAACTCTTCAAAAGTGACGCCAGCACCCATGCTCCACAGCTGGGTATGGGAGAAGCTGGGGTCAAAAATGTGGGCTTCAGAGTCTGTGCTGTGCTCGGCCACTTCTTCGTCATATGGTTTTTAGACAAGTTACTCCATGCCTCCAAGTTTCACTTCCCCGTTTATAAAATAGGCGTGCTACCACTTAACCAAAAGAATTTAATGAGACCATGTAGCTAAAGTTTAAGTTGTTTAATGTGATTATGCTAAAGACATTTATAAAAGATTACGTTTCTTACTCTGCCTGCCGATAGGGTAATATCTACTCCTCTGCCATCTTTAAATATTTTTACAAAAAAAAAAAAAAAAAAGAAACCTCATAGAGATCTATCTGACTTACATAACTGAATTAGTGACACAAAAAAGGTAGTCTGTTCTAACCAATAGGAAAAACCTTTTTTCCCCCACCATAAAAACTCACGTCTTCCCTGGAAGCAAATTTAGACTCCAAGTAACTGATAGTACTCTTGTAGTTGGATAGGATCAGATATAGGATTCTGGTATTTTATATTTCAAGCCCCAAATAAGTAGGAACCAATTTATATATCTATAGACTATTAAAATACAATTAAGCCAGCCAGCACTCAGGTGCAAATCATTCCCCATTCAATTCAGTGAGATATTAAAGGGAGCCCTTTCTAGTAGGATACTAAAATAAGACGATCCCCACATCCTGCGAGGATGGAGGGCGCAGAGTGAGATCACATTCAATCCCTCTCAAACCCTCCAATACCTTCCCATTTCACTTACCGCTCTAAGGTCTCGACTTTGGAGGGTAGCAGAACGTGCCACCCCAAAACATGCTTTAATATATTGATTATGTTGAGCTGCAGGCACTCAAAAAACAGCAAATATGGGTACAGGCTTTCTTTGAACTCCCCTCATCTGCCTAAAGAAAGAGCCTCCAAAAGGAACTGAAGTGTTATAAATCACCTCTGGGAGTCTCATCAGACAGGGAAGACCGGCTCTTGTCATAAGAGAGGAGACCAGACACCAACGGTATGTCACAAGCTATCCTATCTCCCATCTATTCTTCTACGGGTCTGCTCATCCTTCCATAAAATCATTTACTCTCCTGTAAGAGGCCTCCATTCCTCCTCCCCTTTCCCTATTTAGATAGTATATAAAGCCTAAATTCTAAGCCAGCCTAGGGAATTACTCACTCTCCCCTGGGCTTCCTTCATGTATACATGAGGAACATGTGTGAATAAACTTCTGATTGCTTTTTCTTCTTATTAATCTTTATTACAGGGGGTCTCAACTGAGAACACAGGAGAGTGAAGGGAAAAGTATTTTTCATCCCCTACAACTTAAATGTTACCTTCTCAGCCTTCCCCGGCAACTCCATCTGTAATTTTACATTTATACATATACGTATATATATGTGTGTGTGCTACATATAAATAACTGTTATAGTATTAAATTGCAAGCCAGCCCCCCACCTCCAGCCCATACTTCTATACCCTCCGCTCCTTTACATTTCTATTTTCTAATATCAGATGGCTAAGACGTAAGGGTTCTTTTGGGGGGTAATAAAAATATTCTAACATTTGTTGTGGCAATGAACACACTTCTGTGAATATCCTAAAAGTCCCTGAATTATACTTTTTTTTTTTTTTTTTTTTGAGAGAGCATGAGCATGGGGGTGGGAGGGGAGAGGGAGAAAGAGAATCTTAAGCAGGTTATATGCCCAGCACAGAGCCCAATGCAGGGCTCAATCTCAGAACCCTGAGATCATAACCTGAGCCAAAATCAAGAGTCAGACCCTTAACCAACTGAGCCACCCAGGCACCTCTGAACTGTACACTTTACTTTTATTTTTTTAAAGATTTTATTTATTTATTTGACAGAGAGAGACACAGCGAGAGAGGGAACACAAGCAGGGGGAGGGGAGAGGGAGAAGCAGGCTTCCCGCTGAGCAGGGAGCCCAATGTGGGGCTCCACCCCAGGACCCTGGGATCATGACCTGAGCTGAAGGCAGACACTTAACGACTGAGCCACCCAGGCACCCCTGAACTGTACACTTTAAATGGGTAAATTGTACGGCATGTGAATTATAGCTCAATAAAAACTGTTTTTAAAAAGAATTCCTACTTCTCTCTCACCCACTAGAAAGCTCCATGAATGCACGAACATCTCTGTTCAACAAGACACCCTCCAAACAGTGCCTGGAATAGACACTCAAATATAGACCGAAGGGAGGGAGGGAAGGAGGGGCCAGAGACGCAACTGCCAAGAAAGAAATTCCTAGAGATCACCCAGCTCACAGGGCCTCACACATGCAAATTACACATAACGGGGCCACTCAGGACACTGAGCTGCCTTTTTGCATCCTCAAATCAGCTTCTTTAAAGGCCTTTAGTGGAATCCTTTAAAATCAGATCCTACTTTTTCCTTCAATGGCTTTTTTTTTTTTTTTCTTTTTGAGGGCAATTTGGGGGCAGAGGGAGAGAGAGAATCCCAAGCAGAACCCCCTCCTGCCCCTGTGCTGAGAGCAGAGCCCGACACTGGGCTTGATCTCAGGTCATTGAGATCATGACCTGAGCCCAAAATCAAGAGTCGGATGCTCAACTAAGCCACCCAGGCACCACCCTTCAATGGCTTCTAATCACACCAAGAACAGAACCTGCGCTCCTGCAGAGCCTCCCAGAATCGACTCCCTGACTACTGCAGATACTCCTACTTCCACTCCCTCCCTGCAGCCCTGGCACCCACCGCGCCCCTTCCCACCACCTGGCCTTGGCAATGGCCATCAGCTGATCGTCCCTCCTCACCAGTCAGGCCTCAGGGAGCCACCCAGCCCTCCATCACCTCCCCCTTTCGCTGCCTTCTCGAGCACTTACTTTGCGGTTTTACACGTGTATTATCTACACCCCCTCCAAAATTAAGTCACACAAGAACAGGGACTTATCTGTCTTGTTCACTGCTGTATCCCTCAGGTTTAGAAGGGGGCTGGCACAGAGTCTGTGCTATTTATAGAATAAAGACAAGAAAGCTTCAAGTTTGGGAGACAATTCAGGGAGAGAAAATGCTAAAAGGACTGAGCAATACTCCTCAGCACTGCACCTTATCAGTTATACAATCCTCTATCTATCTGCGAAGTTCCTTGAAAATAGGTGGGCTGTATTTGTCTGCACAGCACCAACATCTGACATTTGCTAAACGAACAGGTGTTTTAATTTTTGCTGAATCTGTGGTATTCATCTTCATAGAATCGTTCTCCAATATCTGTTAGTTTATGATTAAAAATATATACACATAGTTGATGTTATAAATATGTATCATATAAATACGTGTTCAAATCAAAGGTAACACCTCTCCTTTTATTTTTATTTCTTTACATATTTTTTTAAAGATTTTGTTTATTTATTCATGAGGACAGAGAGAGAGAAAGAGAGAAGCAGGCTTCCCACTGAGCAGAGAGCCTGATGTGGGGCTCGATCCCAGGACCCTGGGATCATGACCTGCGCTAAAGGCAGACACTTAACCGACTGAACCAAGGTGCCGCTCTCTTTTGCTTTAAACAAACTTAGTGAAATTTTGAATGCTTAATGATCCTCTGACAGGAGGATTTTAGGCCTTTTGGGGGTTAACAAGGCAGCACAGAATGCTCAGTGCCAATGTTTTAACAATAGATAAAAGGCTATACGGTAATCCTCACAATTTACTGATTCAGAAGCCAAGCAAAACGAGACTGGCAAAAATTTCTCATTTCCCTTTCCTCAAACCTGGATAATACCTGCAGAGAAACTGTGATATTTTAGTTTTACTTATAACTGAAACAGGTTCAAGGTAATTTACAGTTTTTAGAAAAACACAGGGCTATACACCTCTTTCCCCATTTGGACTACTTTGGGGAAGAGCACACACGTAGGTTAGGGCCAAAACCCAGCACTGTGCATAGGAGCATGGGTGTAACTGAGGATCTTCGAGGACAACTGTTGATGGCCCTGCCCCTCACACTCGCCACAGGAATGGGGATATTTTAGGGTTGGGTCAGAGAAACAGTAACAGAGGGCAAAGACTGTCTTCTATTTAACTTTATAAGCCCGCATCTTTGTACATTAAAACACACGGATGCCGGCTGAATTGAAAGAGGAAATCGAGGCCCAGAGAAATAAGGGGATTATGGCTACGTCCAGGGTCATACAGCTTGTCAGCCACAACCTGGGATTAGACTCAAATCCCCTGTAAACTTTCCCCTGCTTCTCCTTTCCTTTCCCCTCCTTCTCCCCACAACTCCCCTTTTGTCTTCTTTCTCTTCTGATTGGCTTTGAAACCTTTCCCTCGGCTCCTGGCCGGCTCAGTCAGTAGAGCCTGCAACTTTAAAAAAAAAAAGAAAGACTTGAGAGAGAGAGAGACCAGGAGCAAGCACGTGTGCCTGAGGGGGGCAGGGAGAGGGAGAGAACCTTCAGCAGACTCCCCACTCAGGGAGCGCAGAGCCCGAGGTGGGGCTCAACCCCAGGACCCTGAGATCATGACCTGAACTGAAATCAAGAGTTGGACACTTAACCGACTGAGCCACCCAGGTACCCTGAGCCTGTGACTCTCGATCTCAGGGTTGTGAGTTTGAGGCCCACGTTGAGGGTGGAGCCTACTTAAAATAAAGAAATAAATAAAAATAAAACTTTTTCCTCCTGTCTGCCCAATGCTGGGTATCAGTTAGGGCTGCAAAAAGGTTGGAAATCTCTAAACTACATCAACTCAAAATACATTTTCAAATAAAAAGGAACGTTGCCAACTTCTTACTCGTTGACTTCCAGGTCCTGGTCATCAGAAGACTCATCTTCTCCTAGGACGTTTTCAGAATCTGGCTGCCGAATGAGAAAGAAAAGAACTGTCCCCACAAGGCTAATCACTGTGAGGGCAATAAACACTGTTCTTCGGTCACTCTCTAGAGAAAAAAAGAAGAAAGCTGATAGCACTGGCCATGCAAACAATTCAAGTTGGTGTTATGTTCAGAGGTTGTTGAAATCATCCAAACATTTCCTTGTTAAATGTTTACTTTATAAATTAGTGAAAATCTCAAACAAGAAACTCAATGGAATACCTCCACCTTTGTCTTTCAGGTAAAGAAATACTAATAAGCCAAAAGAAAAACGGCACAAGAAATTAATCATATTCTTTTAACCAAAGAAGCGTACAGACAAAACAAGGGTTCAAAAGTCTAACAAGTGACTAGTATGCTCATACACAGCATAACCTTCTCCTATACCTTGAGCTGCTTAAAGCATAGTCATAAACTAAAATCCTAGCTCAATAATATAATATAAGGAAAAAAGTTACTACAGACGAAAATCTGAGAGGACTTAAGGCAGCAAGGTTCATTAGAACAATCTGAACAGAGCAATAATGGATATTTTGTGAAACTATTATTATCCTTCGAACATGTGTGAATAAAGCAAAGTGAATAACACAAACCTGATATTTGAGTTTTCCCCTGCCAAGCAAAATATATGTAGAGATTTCCAAAGAACAAGCTGGGGGAAGAAAAGGGAGGACAAGATGTTGAGGATTTATTTCCATATTTACAGTTGGTAGAGCAGTTTTTCCATTATTTGTTAAAAAGTGAAAAAGATTTTTTAAGCATATGTAATTTTAAAAGTATCTACCTGCCCTAGATCATTTAAAAGTATCGACTCCACCCTGACTCTTTCTGAAAAACTGACCCAGATGGAATTTAGTCTCCTTCCACGTGACAGTGACCTGATTCCGCCTGAACCACCCTTCAAAGACTTGACTCTCTTTGAACCATGTGATTTATTGGGACTCTGGAAATGACTACTTGGAAACAAGCTTATGCTACTTCTCAAATTCTGTATTTTAAAGAATCTATGGGGGAAAAAAAAATTCATGATTCAGATACCTGCATCTAATCAGATACTTTAGCATACTTTCCCAGAGAAGGAATCATTCGCCTACACTCTGGTTTCTTAATATACACCCCCTTACAACTAAACATCTGCATTTATGAAGACTTATCAACACCACAATTTTAGGTAATATCTACGAGGGTAAATCCTCAGGACAGATTCCACAACAGAATGACCATTCTTGCTTTTTTACTTAGGAAATATAGAACATGTTGTATCATTCAGCCCTGATGTAATTAGTCTCACTTTAATTTTTTTTTTTTTAAAGTTCACTTATTTTTAAGTAATCTCTACACCCAACATGTGGCTCGAACTCACGACCTTGAGATCAAGAGTCACATGCTCCCCTGAGCCAGCCAGGCGCCTCTCACTTTTGAATTTTAATATATTTGTTAATAGCTATCAGTTATTCGTTAATAGCTATCAATATGCAGCTCAGTGGGAAGGATGTGGTCTTTGGAATCCAGATAAGGATGGTTTAAATCAGATAAGTTACTTCACTTTTAAGCCTCTGTTTTCTCATCTGTAGAACACAGATTATACCTTCTGGTCTCATGAGGTGGTGAGGATTACTGAGATTTAGTAATGAAGCCAACAGTCCCTGCCTGAAATATAGCAGATGCTAAATACATTATGGTTAACATGATTTTCTCTTTACTAATCACTAGTCCCAATTAGGCAGGTCCATGCATTTCATGCAATTTTATAAAACGTTAAATCCGTATCATGTGCAGCTAGGAACTCAAGTCATGGAACATAGAAGATTGGAATTTTCAACACAACAAAGATCTAAAAAAATGGTGTGACAAAAGAGTTAAAGAAAAGACTGAGCTCCAGAAGGATTATTACCTAGATTGTAAGAGTGCCCAGAAAATTCCACTGTTTCTCCCAATAGTATGCTCATCTGAATTTATTGTCAGGCAATTTCCTTGTGCTGTCCAAAGCACTGAAATTCAAACCAAAAGTTTTGTCAAGGGAATGAAATCACTTGGCTTCACACATGAAACACATGATACTCTTAAATAAATCCCAGAAGACAGAGAAAATAAACATCAAGATGCTTACCGGCAGCTGCAATTCCAATGAAAACAGAGGCTGTGTAGAAGGACCATGGGAGAGGCTGGATAAAAACGGCAATGTACATGCTAAAATGTAACAGGTCAACGCATTACGGTCAAACAATACCTCATATAGAATGCCAATTATGCCTTCTAGGAATCAGTTCTGAGAATTCTCTCTCTTTTTTAAAAGTCAACCTGTAAAGGACTTCTCCAACACTAGCTAAAGTGTTGGGGGGAAAGAGGACAAATGTGACCTACTCATTTCTTAATTTACTATTCTGAATTTGTAAGATTGGACATTGAACGAGGGTTTGCAATTGGCCTTTGCCAATAGCTCGGCAGGGGCTGGGACTGTCATTCTACAACCCAGAAAAAAAGCTTAGTTATCTCGGTTGAATTCCTGTTAATCAACTTGATATAAAATAAGATTATTTCACGGGAAGTTCAACTCTCATAGAAAGAAAAAAATAGAGATATCTATTTTTACGAATAGTAAGATGAAAGGAAGTATGCACACATGCCACCACATTAAAACAACATGGTATCCCTGGGCATCAAGGAGAGAACCAAATCCCTAAAATACCGCCTGTATTCTATTCAATCCAAGTCGGCAATGTTTTTTTTTTTTTTTACGTAATCTCTGCACCCAACGTGGGGCTCGAACCTACAACCCAGAGATCGAGTGTCACATGCCTTTCTGACTGAGCCAGCCACGCACCCCCAAATCAGCAATTTCTTGTGAAAAGCTTACTATATGCTTGGAAGGTGCTGAGGGTGTTTGGATTAAATGAAAGAAAATCGCACTACTCACCTGTAAAATAAACCACTTGCAAACATAGAAAGCTGAGGTCCTATAATGGCAACCACTGATGGTGTAATCAAATTTGAAGCAGAGAACACTCCATATATAATTGCCATGCTGTACACATAACACATAAAAGGAAAAAACAAAACCCTTGAATCACTGTCTCAAAAGTGCGTTTTTTTCAAATCCACTTAGAGTCTATAGATTTTTTTTGCCATAAACATTCATTTCTTTAGTTGGAATTAACAATAATTCTATCATTAAGCTGAATCCTATAATGAGGTTTTCACTTATACAAAATCTTAAAGTCTCATCAAATTTCCCTTTGAATCAGCTTGCCTTGGACAATATGCTTTTGATGGACTGGTAAATTATAATAACAGCTAACATATAACATGTAACACACACCGAGCCAAGCGTTTTATGTATGTTTTCTTTATTAAATCTGACAGCTCTATAAAGATAGTATTGTTATTATTATCCTCACTCTACAGCAAACTGAAACACAGAGGGGTTAAGTTACTTGCCAAAAGTCCAGCTAGATGGCTGGTGAATGGTGGAGCCAGAATCCCATCCCTGGTCATCTCACCCCAGAGGCCCTAGTCAATGCGTCTGCTCTACAAACTTAGTTTACAACTCCTGGCAACTGCATGAAGTTTCACTGTTATAAATGACAAGCACAGAGTTATCACTTCCTTAAACCAGAACTTATTTAACTCAATCTAATGGTCTCTTCTGAACATTATTCAGCTACTATAGACCCAGCCCTAGTACATACGTCTTGTAGCAAAGTATGACTAAAACCATTTTGAGGGTCCTGAATTCATTTACTAGACACTATTTACAAACCCAAAGTAAATTATTCTTTGGCCTTTATGATCCTCTCAAACAGTAAAGGTTCTCTGGAATTGAAGACAAAGCTCTACTAAAAACTGTGGTATTGTTAAACACTTAAAAAATGGACATTTGGGGAGCCTGGGTGGCTCAGTCGGTTAAGCGTCTGCCTTCGGCTCAGGTCATGATCCCAGGGTCCTGGGATCGAGCCCCGCGTCGGGCTCCCTACTCGGTGGAGAGTCTGCTTCTCCCTCTCCCTCTGCCTGACTCTCTGCCTACTTGTGCTCTCTATCTCTCTGTCAAATAAATAAATAAAATATAATAAATAAATAAATAAATAAAAATTAAAAAAGGACATTAGCACCCATTTATTCTCAAATATCATATATAAGATCAGGTTTAGGATAGGTAATAAAGAACCAAATAAGAGTTGTGGGGAAGGGGGGGATGTTGGTCAGCATCTAATAGTTAACTGCAGAGAAATTAAGAAACCCGTATGTCCTTATATCCATGTGTGCATTACACTCCCAGCTTCAGTCACAATGTACTAGTGACTCAGGAAGGCCTTTTCACTTTATTTTCTCTGTGAAAGCGAGACTAAACACCTCAACAAAAATCTAAAAGCTCCTGATGACAGTATGTTAATCATGAAATTACGACAGGACCGAGTGTTTCAAGAATCATATAAAACACCCTCTGTTTAGGATTGAGAAGATGTAATTATGTCAATACTTGAGTGTTTATTAAATGCCAGGCACTGTGCCAAGAGCTTTACACGTCAACGCATTATCTGAGCAAGGAAACTGGGCTCATAGAAGTAACTTGCCTAACACAACGCAGTGTTAAGTCATGAAACCCAGGATTTCAAACCCAGTATTTAATTCTACATGAAACCTAAACTCATCACCTTTATTCTATTATGTTCTCCCAAACAGACCAGTTACGGAGAAAAAGCAACCACTACTAATCCAATCACAGAATTATTGCCAAAAATTCTGATAGGGTTTAGGTAACTACTGTAATGTATCAAGTAAGACCAATCATACGGTACGATACCTGGTATATCCACTGCCGTGAAAATCTGTGCTATTTAAGCTCCTGATGACAGTTTGCTGCGTGGAAGATAAAGCTAATCAATGAAAAAACACTTCGCAGTCTCCCTCCCCATCCCCACCGAGAACTGAGAACGAAGCACCGGGTAAAGCAAAATTCAAGATACTCAGTACTTCATACTGAAAGTCAACTATGAGACCAAAAAAAGGACTACAAAACGGGACAAGGCAAACCGATGATGGGGCGGGGGCGGGGGGGGGGCACATCAACTGTAGCTAGGCCTTGGGGTTCTTTCCTCCTCAATTCTCCCCATACTAATGGAGACTTCAGTACAGACAAGAAATAACAGGAACAGGTCAACATACAAACCCCAAGTCAGATCAGAGGAATAAGCGGTCTTGTTGAACTCCCCATCCCGATACAGTATTAATAAGAAATGCCTGACACACGAAATTAAACCGAGGCGTAAAAACCGAGGAAGGGTGGGTGGGAAAGTACAAGGTGCAACTTAAGCGCGCTGTTAGGCACAGTTACTGTTTATTATCGCTTTTGGATCGCGTTATGAGAGGCACTTCAAAGGAGGGAGAACACATCCCGACTCACCGCCACATTTCCACAAGTTTGAAAGGCGGTGAACATAAACATAAAGGCAACTCCTAAAATAATAATGTTGAAAAGCTTTTTCGATTCCGGGGACATTGTGGCTCAAGTCCGGCGGAGGTCAGCAGCAGCCCGGGGCGGTCAGCTCTCCTCGGGGGAACCCACTGCCAATCCTGGGGAAGGAAATGAGACGGTGAGGAGAGGAGGCAGATCCAGGAGCAAAGCTGCCAAGCTGTCAACTTCCAGTTCTTGGATCAGAACCGCGGGCCGGGAGGGAGGTTCTCCCCACGGGCAGTTAGGACATTCCCAGGATCCGATCCGAGCAGGGAAAGGCCCGACACCCGGAGAGGTGCCAATAACGCCGCGGCTCCAGGTTGACCGGCCCGCGAGCGGGATTATGGGCCAAGGCCGAGGCGCAGCGGCCGGCGCGGCCCCGCCCGCCTCGCCGGCCCTGACTCACCGCGGGTCAGGCGACCAGGTCATCTGACCGTAGCGTCGGCGCCAGCCGCTCGGCCGGCTGGGAAATGTAGTCCTGTGCGGCCTGAAACACTCAGGCGCGCCGTGCGGGGCTACAAAGCGGAACCCAGCGGAGAAGTCGGGAACTGCGGGAGGGAGCCTGGAGACATCGTTGCGGGGCCTGAGAAGGCTGGAGACCGCGAGGCAAACGGGGGTAGGGGGAGTAGTACCCCCTCTGGTAAAGCGGGAACCTTCTACGGAGGTCCGAGCAGAAAAGCTGCGTGGAGGTCGTACACTGGCACGAAAAGAAGGCGGGGCCTGCAAGGGGAGCGCTTCCTGTTCCTCCCGCGGGAGAGCGCCCGTCCTGCCTCGCAGCCGGAAAGAGCGTTTCGCGGGCTTTCCAACTGCCCACAAATGCCGCTCCCCCCTCCCAGCAATAGTGACTCCGCGCTTTTCGGCCCGCCCGCCGGGCTCTGCGCAGGCGCGTCGGACAGAGGCGGGGCGCGTGGCCTCGGCGTTGCGGGGCGGGGAGGGGCGAGCCAATCAGGGGATTCATTTCCGGGTGGCGCGGGCGCCATTTTGTGAGGAGGGATATAAACGGGCGCTAGATCCGCTTGCCCGCCCAGTTGTTTCTTTGGTGGAGTCGGGTGCTGCGGCTTTTCGCTCCCGTTTTTCTCCCCACCCCGTCCGGCCTCTCTCAGCGTTTCCACGCGGAAGCCAACTGCCGGAGGCGCGGCGCGGCGCGGCGCGGCGTCGAGCCGGCTTAGTGTGAGGAAACCGCCGCCTCAGCCGAGCGCGCGGGCCCGCCCAGGGCGTCAGTTTGTAGGCGCGCAGTCGCGGCCCCCGGCCGGCTCTCCAGGGCCATGAGTTACGGTCGCCCGCCTCCCGATGTGGAGGGCATGACCTCCCTCAAGGTGGACAACCTGACCTACCGCACCTCGCCCGACACCCTGAGGCGCGTGTTCGAGAAGTACGGGCGCGTCGGCGACGTGTACATCCCGCGGGACCGCTACACCAAGGAGTCCCGCGGCTTCGCCTTCGTCCGCTTCCACGACAAGCGCGACGCCGAGGACGCCATGGACGCCATGGACGGGGCCGTGCTGGATGGCCGCGAGCTGCGCGTACAGATGGCGCGCTACGGCCGCCCCCCGGACTCGCACCACAGCCGCCGGGGCCCGCCGCCCCGGCGCTATGGCGGCGGCGGCTACGGACGCCGGAGCCGCAGGTAAACGGGCGGGGGGCACAAAGGGCCGCGCGGACACGTGGCGGCGGCGGGCGGGCGCGGGGCCGCGGCGGGCGGCGGGGAAATGGCGCCCGGGCGGCGCGGTAATGGCGGCGGGGCGGGCGCAGCACGCGGGCGGGGCGCGGCCCTCGGGCCCCGATGGCCGCTCTGACGCCCGGCCCGTCCGCCCTCAGCCCTCGGCGGCGCCGTCGCAGCCGCTCCCGGAGTCGGAGCCGGTCCAGGTCCCGCAGTCGCTCCCGCTACAGCCGCTCCAAGTCTCGCTCCCGCACTCGCTCGAGGTCGCGGTCCACGTCGAAGTCCAGGTCGGCGCGGAGGTCCAAGTCCAAGTCCTCGTCGGTGTCCAGGTCTCGCTCGCGCTCCAGGTCCCGGTCCCGGTCCCGGAGCCCTCCGCCCGTGTCCAAGAGGGAGTCCAAGTCCAGGTCGCGCTCCAAGAGCCCCCCCAAGTCTCCCGAGGAGGAAGGAGCGGTGTCCTCTTAAGCGAATGGTAATGTCAGTGGGGAGCCGAGACACATGACCCGAACTCAGATGGGGTTTGCAGGAGCTTGTTGTGATCCGCGTTAATAGAAAAGTGGCTCCTGATGTCGGGAGTGCGGCTGTGAGCTAACTCAGCTTTGGGAGTAATACGAGAGGGGTCTGCAGGAAGGATGTGCATAAAGCTTAGATAATAATGGCTGTTTCGTAAACTGTTTGAGACCTATTAATGAAAATGACTATTTCTTGCTGTTTTTATCCAACGTCTGCATTTTCCCCTTTAAAGCTGCGGTCTCCTGTTTGATAAAAGAATATTGGCCAGTATTGCAGATTTTAACTGATTTGGCTGATCCTCCAGGGACCAGTTTCTGTGGGCGTGTATTGGAGCAGGTTTGTCTTTAAACGTTAAAGATGCACTATCCTCTTAGAGAAAACGATCAGTTCAACTATTGTTGTACTGACTGGGACTTCATATTCTAACGGATGTGGCAAACGAATTGCAAAAAGAAGCAATGAACTTTTGGAACCCCAAAAAAGTTTACAGGTATTGCACTGGGTGGGGAAAGGATAGTGTGTCTTTAACTCTCAAATTGTTTGGTCCTATTTTTTAAAAGGAAAGGGCCCTAAGTAGCTCAGATATTAAAGCTTTATTCTCAATTGCCAAATGTTTCGTTTGAGAACTAAAAATTTATCTTAAAATAGACTGATTTTCTGATTTCAAGTTGTTTTTGTTTGGATACCGTCCTTTTCCCCTCCCCGCCCCTTTTTCCCTTCCTCATATCATTTTTCACCTTGGTTATTTGGCCAAGATTGCATAAACACAAATTTGTAAAAGCGGATGGTAGCCTCTGTGAAAATTTCCTAATTGGGCCTTTATAAAACTGATAATGGCTGGGTGGAACCTTTCCGTAACCTCCTTGTTTCACCAGAGCCTTAGTAAGTACATGCCTGAAACTGAAACCATGTGCACTTTCGGTAACTTCATTGTAATGGAAGGTAAACTGAACTTTTTTCTTTTCAAACCTAGATGGGTCAACAAGCAACATAACAGAAGACTTGGGGGAAAAGGACCACACACTCAGTCCATCGAAGAGTCCTTGGAACAAGCAACTGGCTATTGAAAAGGTTATTTTGTAACATTTGTCTAACTTTTTACTTGTTTTAAGCTTTGCCTCAGGTGGCAAATTTCATTTTATGTGCCATTTTGTTGCTGTTATTCAAATTTCTTGTAATTTAGTGAGGTGAACGACTTCAGATTTCATTATTGGCTTGGATATTTGAGGTAAATTTTCCTTTTTGTTTATATAGTGCTGACTTTTTTTGTTTGAAATTAAACAGATTGGTAACCTAATTTGTGGCCTCCTGACTTTTAAGGAAACGTGTGCAGCCATTACACACAGCCTAAAGCTGTCAAGAGATTGACTCAACATTGCCTTCATTCCTTAAAATTAAAAACCTACAAAAGTCGGTGTAAATTTGTTTGTATATGCTATTTACCTTCAGATCTAAGTGGTAATCTGAATCCAAATTTGTATAAAGACTTTTCAGGTGAAAAGACTTGATTTTTTGAAAAGGATTGTTTACCAAACACAATTCTAATCTCTTCTCTTGTGTATTTTTGTGCACTAGGCGCAGTTGTGTAGCAGTTGAGTAATGCTGGTTAGCTGTTAAGGTGGCGTGTTGCAGTGCAGAGTGCTTGGCTGTTTCCTGTTTTCTCCTGATTGCTCCTGTGTAAAGATGCCTTGTCGTGCAGAAACAAATGGCTGTCCAGTTTATTAAAATGCCTGACAACTGCACTTCCAGTCACCCGGGCCTTGCATATAAATAACGGAGCATACAGTGAGCACATCTAGCTGATGATAAATACACCTTTTTTTCCCCCCTTCCCCCAAAATGGTATATCTGATCATCTTCATGTATGAACTTAAAATATGGAAAATGTTAAGGAAGCAAAATGGTTTGTAACTTTGTAAGTACTTATAACATGGTGTATCTTTTTGCTCATGAAAATTCTGTACTATAACCATTGTTTCTGTAGTTTAATTAAAACGTTTTCTTGGTGTTAGCTTTTCTCAGAATATGTCTTGGTCTTTTTTCCCCCCTTTATTTGAAAGACCTGTGCAATTACCTTGTGAATTGTTACTGACTGTACAGTATGAAAGTGAAATGTTTAGTAGTTGACTTTTTTCTAAGTTAAAAAGTGGAAATGCCATTTCAGCACCCATAACCCCTAAAATCAATGCTCTAAGGTAGCACTTTCTTGAGGTTCTGGGTACCCCCGTCTCTCAGCTTAATTTATGCCGTTTTTTATTTTTTTTCTAAAGAACAATCCAAGTCCCTTTTTTTACAGGTCTGTTAATTTTTGTTTTCATGGCTTTGTAACCCATGAGTGTTTAGGTGACCCACCACCATCTTTAAGGCCAACAGATCAGACCATCTTCAGATTCAGTGCTTGTACTCCCAAGAAGCTGAAGTGGTCTGAGTCTTAGTTGGCATGCCAGGTTGCTAATTAGTATTGACATTGTCCCAGAAGAACCTGTATGTAGGTGTAATTCAGAGACTGTCCTTTGCAAAGGAGATGACCAGCATTTCAACAGTATGTCTTCCTGGGAGGGCAGATTCTGCTATATCTTCTTTGTCTGCATCAAAAGACTCCAGAGGAATGTGGACACATTTCATATCCCACTTGTAGAGCAAAGCTTCAAGTGACCAGTCAGCACTGAAAAAAAAAATAATAAATTGTTTTTTTAAAATCATGCTTTTCCTGTTTTGCTTCACATATATTTTCATTTTATCCTTAAAGTAGATATTGCATGAGGATTGGGATTTAAGTTTTAATAAAACTGAGAGTAGACCAGGTTTATTCAGGCTTACCTTCTTACCTGGTAGGTGGACCACAATTGGACTTTGGGGTTTTTTTCCATCAAAAAGTAGACTGTAGTTAAGATGTCTTCAAAATCTGGGAAGAAAGGACTCCTTAAATGGACTTGTACTTATATCATCTCTCCAGCGAAAGTTACTATTGACCAAAAAAGTTTTACCTTCTGGTTCAAAGAACACATCAGATGCAAGAATAATATCTTGTGGTGGTAGAGCCAGAAGATCCTGAGATACATGTCCCCATGTCAGTCCTACGACACGCACCTGTGGCAGGTTATTCATTTCACAGCTTTTCCGACAGATTTCTAGACAGTAAGGCAGCTCTGAACTGTCCGACAAGATCACTTCAGCACCGCATTTTGCAGCCGTAATTCCTGGAAGGCTCACTCCAGCTCCAATCTAAAAGCATTTCAAAGTTCTTAGGATTGCAGGGAATTTGGGAACTTAAGTTTCCCTAAGTACAGAGTCCGTCATGAGCTGCTCATATCTACAAAATGTGCCACAATTGCAGTGCTTTACTATATGAAGCTTAAGCTCTTCAATTTGTAGAAATTACTTGAGATTCCTCTTAATTGGGTGGGAAGGTTAAGTTCCGTACAGGGCCCTGTACTCTGCAACTGACTTAGGTGCTTCCAAACTCCTGAGTGTGTATCCGGCGACTTAATTGCTTAATATGCCCAAGGCAGTTTGGGACACTGTTCTTAACAGTCTATAAGGGAGCTCCTAATTATACAGGACATTGGGCCTCTAGAAGCTTGATGGGTGACTTGCCTGCACACCTGGCCATTATGGCTGTTACTACCAATTTTTACTGCTTTTATGTGGCTATAACCTGACAGGTCTGAAACATGGCTTCCTACAAAGGGGATTTTCCAGTTGGGCCTTCGAAGTGACAAGGTCTTAAGCATGCTAAGGACTAACCAAGGAATGCCTTGAATTTTAAAACAAGTTTCCCATTTTCCAGTTCTGAGCAAGAGCTTGGGAGGTTCTCAATCTTTTCTGAATGTCTACAAATTGCCACTGTTCAGGGCCAGAAGGATGCCACATATCTTCACACCCCTCACGTGGTTTTGCAAAAGTTAAAGAGGTATTACTTTAAGTTTTGGGTTTGTCCTCGGCCTTCAGATTTAAGCCTTGTACCATTTCTGCAAACTTGACAAAAAGTTTATTTCTCCAAGTGTTTAGCAGTCTCATGTCAGGTGGAGTGATGAGAAAGAGTTTGGGATACTCTCAAGATTTCCAAAATATGGAAAGGGCTATTGTATGAGAAACTGCATGTGACACACTAGACTCCGGATGACCCTGTTGGGACACCCTGGAAAGATGGTCTTAATGATTGCTTCCATGCCAAGATTCTATAACTATAATTAGTCAATGGGCTTCACTTAGAATAAGGGTCAGCATAACATAAAGGGCAAGGCGATATTTTAGTCTCGATGGGACTCCTGTGGTCTCTGGTGCGTGTTCTTTTTTTAAACAACTTAAAATGTAAAAAGCATTCTTAGCTCACATGACTTACAAGCTGGCCAAATCACCCGATTTAAAAATATTTAACAAAAGTCAGTAACAAGCACGTAGACTTAAATCTGAACAGAGCATTTTAGGAAACCTCAAGGGCACTTGTACCTCTAAGACAGCCTTGCCCGGCAGAGATCTTCTGTGAAACCACAGGTACTGAGCCAGGACCACCGCACAGGGCCAAACATACATTCCATACTGCAGATGCAGCACCTGAAAAGAATTTTTTGTATGCCAAAAATAACTCATCTGCTGGCAGTTGGGAGTATATATTTTTACAGCAATTAGAGTGCCCGACACTGGACAAAAAGGACAGTTCTCTGCTGTCCGGTTCAAAACCCATGGGGTATATAAAACTGCAGTACCGTGTGATAAGCACTCTTCATACACTCCTGCACTCAACAAGCATTTACCCAGGGACTGAATGGCTAAGGATGTAACTAGGTTATCATGGAATACACATACACACACACATACATGCCCTACTGGGAAAAAGACAAGCCACAAGTAAGCAAATATATTTTTAGTTGGTGATAATGCTAACAACAGCAGGTGATGTGAGAGTAGTGGGGGCAGGGACACGTGGGGAGACAGTGACCACAAGGTGGCTGTCCTAGATAGGGCGAATGATTCAGGCAAGAGTCCTGAAGCAGGAACTAAAAAGCCTCTGGCTGGACCACAGAGGGCACTGACCGCAGGGGCATGGGGGCTGGGAGGCAGGGTTGTAGTACAGAGGTCAGTGGGAAGGCAGGGACAGACCTGTGGGGTCTTGTAGGCCACAGGAAGCTTAGCTTTTATTGTAAGTGCAGTTAAGAATGTATCAGAGGGTTATATTCACAGGCATAACTTGGTATGCTTATGGGAATCAATGAGTCCAGGAAGACATTCCAGAAGTTTGAGTGCAGCTCAGTCCTGGAATTAGGAAGGCAGGCAGCTTAGAGAGCCTTTGGAAAGATACAGAATTGTGAGAGCACAGTATTCAGGGAGGCAAAATAAGGACTCACACCTTTGGAATGAACCTGCCTGAGTTCAAATGCTGGCTGTGTAACTTACTAGCTGTGTGACCTCACCCATTATTTAACCTGTCTGTGCTTCAGTTTCCTCACCTGCAAAAAGCCTATCTCATAGGGTGACTTGGAAGACTCAATGCAAACTGCTTAGTACAACGCCCGACACAAAATAAGCAAAGCAAGCTGTCATTAAACTGCAAAACTGCAAGTCCTTCTGTTTTCTAGAGCAGAAGGTGCTGCTAGTGGACTGGTTGGAAAGGGGGCTGAAGCGGTGTAAGTATCAGAGGTGAAGGAACTGAAAAGTCTGAACTCAATCATTCAATTCACTCAACAAAAGTATTAGTGCCTAGGCACTGGTTCTAAGTGTAGGGAGTGCAGCGTGAATAAAATGCCTGCCTGGTGCATTTTACCCAGGATACAATAAAGGATTTCTGACCAGAGCAGTGAGTGAGTTTGCAGATTTGGCTGTAAAGGGGTCTTTGTTCTCACAGGGAGTATCTTCACCTCCTAAACTTGGGAAGAAGTCCCAGTGGGTATTTCAACACGAAGGCATTTAAAAACTATCAGAAATGGGTTTCACTGGAGACTTAACTTCCTCTTAGGCGGTTTTTCATCTTCAAATTATTTTTGCTAATACCTACCTCACAGACTGCTGTTAAAATCGAAACGCTGCAACGTCCAAGTGCTTTGAAAAACCGGACGCATAACGTATTACTTCTATTATTTGTGAGAGTTTGGGGACAGCCGTGAGCTGGAAAGAACAAATGAGTGCCAACCCAAGAAACTTTATTTGAAAAGGGAGAGTGGAATCCCCGGTCCTGGATGAAGCTGAATTAAGCAGCCCTTCAAAATCAAAGAAAATATTTGGTGTTAAAAATGCCACCTTTCCGGGACACCTGGGTGGCTCCGTCGTTAAGCGTCTGCCTTCGGCTCAGGTCATGATCCCAGGGTCCTGGGATCGAGCCCCGCATCGGGCTCCCTGCTCCGCGGGAAGCCTGCTTCTCCCTCTCCTATTCCACCTGCTTGTATTCCCTCTCTCGCTTTGTCTCTCTCTGTCAAATAAATAAATAAAATCTTAAAAAAAAAAAAATGCCACCTTTCCGGCAGGATATATTCGATGTGGAAGGCCCTTTTCCTGGCAGGGCCCCTTCAGGCCACAAACCTTGCCGCCCGGAGGGCCAACCTAAGACAGGGTAGCCGCCAAACCCCGCCCCCACCCCTCCCAACACCCCCAGGTCGGCTGCGAGCGGCTCCTGCCCGGGGCGCCACCGCAAAGTACCGGAGGCACCTCCCGCCGCACGCACCTGCGGGACGCTGACCTCCAGTACGGCCCCCTCGGCCCCCAGGCCAGGCTCCTCCAAGAACCGAAAGCGCTGGGCCCGGACCTCATGCCCTCGGAGGCCACGCTTGCCCAGGGGGCAACCGGGGACCCCCGGACGGGCCGGGAGCAGCGAAGAGCGCCGGGCTGCCAGGCTGCGCGCGCGGGAAACCCCTGGCCGGCTGGGGCCGCCTCACCGGCGCCACGTGGCCCTTGGCGGCCCTGCCGGGGCGCTGCAACTCGACGCAAGGGCGGGGAAAGCACCCTTCCGGCGACGCTGTGGCCGCGCAGGGAGAAGACACCGGGGACCAGGGAAAAGGGACACGGAAGACAAGCGGCCTCGGAGACTCGCACGCCGGAAGCGGGCCGCGCATAAAGCGGCCCACGCCCGGAAGTGACGCGCGCACCGGAAGCGGGCGCGGGAGAGGCGGAGCCGTAGTCAGGCGGCTCCTCGATCATCTCGACCTTCCCAACATGGCGGAGAGCCGGCGAGTGTGAGGGCGGACCCCGGAGGTGCCCGAGCCAATGGCTCACCGCGACAGGCCGGGGGGCGGGGAAGACGGCAGCCGCGTGCCCAACCCGAGGCCCGGGAGGTGGTTGGGGAGTGAATTTTCTGGAAGGCGAGTTTAAAGGCGCCGGGCCAGAGCGAAGGGCTTTAGGGAGCCGCCGCCGCCGCCGCCTCCACCGCCGCAGCCACTGCCCGGGCCGGGGAGGGGGTGCGTGGGAAGCAGGAAGCGAGGCGCGCGGAGGTCGTCGCGGGAGCAGCTGGTGACCCCCGGAGGATGAACCACAAGAGCAAGAAGCGGATCCGCGAGGCCAAGCGGAGTGCGCGGCCGGAGCTCAAGGACTCGCTGGACTGGACCCGTCACAACTACTACGAGAGCTTCTCGCTGAACCCTGCGGCCGTGGCGGTGAGTGGGCCGGGGTCGCGGGCTGGGGCCGGGCCTGGGCATCTCCGGGCTCATGCGCACCTCCCCCAGCGCCCAGCGCGGCACCTCTGAGTTCCGATGGGCTCACTCGCCCCCCGCGGAGGTCCGGGTCATCGGTGCCCGGATTTCGGGGCGGGCCTCCTTCCTCCCGCGCCGCAGCTGCCGCCTGCCCGGCCACCTGGAGGCTGACGCCTTTGGCGATATCCACGAGGAGGACTGTGGCCCCTTGACCCCTTTGCGCTGTGGGGCCCCCGGGGCCTTGACTGTGGAGGCCCATCAGTGGGAGATGCGAAGCCCCCTTCCCCTGGTGGGGCGGCGCAGGGTGCGACGTGTCAGTCCACACGCAGGTCCTTGTCCCTCTCCCCCCCACCCCCCAAAGATAAGCCAGAACGAGAATATGGTTCCTTAGGTTTGTCCTAAGGTATGTCCTTAACGGGTCCTGGGGGACGCCTTTTGCTGCCGCTGGACTTTTTTTTTTTTTTTTTTTTTTAATTAACTGGATAGGTCTTTTCTGATTCTTCCAGGATAACGTGGAAAGGGCAGACGCATTACAGCTGTCTGTGGAAGAATTTGTGGAGCGATATGAAAGACCGTACAAGCCCGTGGTTCTGCTGAATGCCCAAGAGGGTTGGTCTGCCCAGGAGAAATGGACCCTGGAGCGCCTAAAAAGGAAGTACCGGAACCAGAAATTCAAGTGTGGTGAGGATAATGACGGCTACTCCGTGAAGATGAAGATGAAATACTACATTGAGTACATGGAGAGCACTCGGGACGACAGCCCCCTTTACATCTTTGACAGCAGCTATGGGGAACACCCCAAAAGAAGGAAACTTTTGGAAGACTACAAGGTGCCCAAGTTTTTCACTGATGATCTCTTCCAGTATGCCGGGGAGAAACGCAGGCCCCCTTACAGGTAAAGTACCTGGCCGTGAAGCCCTTATGGTCTAACGTAGGACAGTATGTGTCACCTGAGCTCAGTCGGCTAACCTTTTTCCATAACAGTGAGTGGTTCTCCTTAGTTGCACATGGAACTTACTTAGGGGGTTACTGCTGCCTGCCCAGGTCCTACGGCCACAGATGGGTTTTACTGGTCTGGGTTGTCACCTGGGCACCAGGATTTCTGAAGGCGCCCCAGGTGACTCAAACACGCAACCAAAGTTAAACCACTGATCTTTAAAGGAAGTTTTAATAGTTGAAGCCTGGTAGTAGTAACCCACATGAGTGATTTTTTTTTTTCTTCTTTCTGTTATGGAGCATTCCAGGCATGATTCATTTAGCGTTTCTGCATAGCAGGATTTATGTAGTCTCTGAAATAAAGAACATAATGTATAAGACTAAAAACTCACTATTTGGTGGCGTGTGTGTACAGTTAAATTACTTTTCATATCTTGGACGTTTCCATCCTTTAGGTGGTTTGTGATGGGGCCACCACGCTCTGGAACTGGAATTCACATCGACCCTCTGGGAACCAGTGCCTGGAATGCCTTAGTTCAGGGCCACAAGCGCTGGTGCCTGTTTCCTACCAGCACGCCCAGGGAACTCATCAAGGTGACCCGTGAAGAAGGAGGGAACCAGCAAGATGAAGCTATTACCTGGTTTAGTATCATTCATCCCCGGACGCAGCTTCCCACCTGGCCACCTGAATTCAAACCCCTGGAAATCTTACAAAAACCAGGAGAGACTGTTTTTGTACCAGGTATAGATGAACTAAGAGAAAGTACATTCTTTGATTTCAGTTATTTGTCATTTCGGAGCATAAGTGTATATAGAAGGAATCAAAGAAACCTGTTTGCATGCTGACTCTAAACGAACTGACTGCTTCCCACCTTAGACAGTGATGTGCGGCTGTGTGCTCAAGTGCTTAGGGGGCTGCTCTCCACATCTCTTGTAATCTAAACACATAGTGCCTATTGATAAACTTCTTGTCTGTAAAGATTCTATTCATCTTTATGCCTAGTAGTTATCTGGTGTCTCTGTGGACATACTGTAACTTGTGCATATTTCTGTAAATTGGGTTTTTAATATAGTGTAGCATTGGCCGGGTTGAGCCAGGAAATAGGAACTTGGGGCTAAGAGGAAGGACGTCCCATACCTGATAGGCTAAGTGTTTAGAGTGAGGGTATTTAATATTGAAGATAGGTGTTCTTCTTCTAGGAGCTGAAGAACTTGCTGCCTTTACAGTTTTGAGCAGTTTTGGATTAACAGGGGTCAACACACTTTTTCTCTAAAAGGCAAAGAGTAAATATTTCAAGCGCTGTGGGCCAGACAGGGTCTGTTCCAACTGCTCAACTGTGCCTATGGAGCAGGAAAACAGCCACAGACAATCCGGAAATGAACGGACATGGCTGTGCTCCAGTAGAACTTTCCACAAATAGGTTGGGATTCCTGGATCAGGAGAAGCATTGACCAGTCTCGATCTCATGTCTCCGAGTCTCTACCTGTCTCACCTATAGATGGGTGGATAGGAACTCTGTATTCATGAGGCTTATGTTGTTTGTGATTGTGCAGAACCAAACCCTATTTATTTAACTGTGTATTTGTTGGATTTCAGGAGGCTGGTGGCACGTTGTCCTTAATCTCGACACCACCATTGCCATCACCCAGAATTTTGCCAGCAGCACCAACTTCCCTGTTGTATGGCACAAGACGGTAAGAGGGAGACCAAAGTTATCGAGGAAATGGTATAGGTGAGAGACATTTTTTTTTCTTATCTTTGTCTTGTTCCAATTCCTACCCCAGAGGTGAAATGGAAAGAGTCCACTGCTGCAGTAACGTGTGCTGATCTTAGGCCTGGGAGAGCTGGGGCTGCAAAACCGCCCAGGCAGAGGAGAGTGGGTCCAAGGTCAGGGCTAGTTCTCAGGATGCTTGCCAGCCTCCAGGTGACAGGGTAAGACTCTGCATGTTTGATCAGTCAGTCAAAACATGGTCATAATTGGGATTGGTTCTCATTTTCTGTTTATTTGTTTTGTTTTATTTTCTGTTTTTGTTTACGTCCCCCCCAAGCTAGCACTAGCAAAGGAAGCCATTTTGTTTGGGTTTTATTTTGGTTCTTTCTTTTTCTTACTGAGAAGCATTATTCCCTTTTGAACTTAATACCTTCAGTTCTTGTGAGTGAGGTGACTGCCCTGGAGACTTAGCTCCTCTGTTTATCCACAGAACAGATACAGCACGGGCAGCGGCAGTGCAAGCCACCCCCAGCCACCCCGTGCCACTGTGTCCCAACCCTGACCTGGAGGGACCAGCTCTCGGGGTAAGAGAGGGATCCTGGCTTGGTCAGTGCTCAGCCTCCCTGCTGAGAGGGCCAGCAAGGGTGGTGGCTTTGTTCTTCCCGGACTCACGGGCACCTGAGGCCCACTTACTCCGTCCCATAGGCCACTGTGTGCTGTGATTTGGTCATCTTAAAGGCCTTACCATACAGCTGGTCTTTTGTCCCTGGTTAGAGTGGATGCCAGATCAGGTCCCTAAGGGGAGGGCTGCTGCCTCTGAAAGTCCAGTTCAGTTTTATCTTCAAGTGAGGGGAACCCTTTCTGTTGCTTGACACTTCTTATTTCTTGCAAACCTAATTGTCGCTACTCGTACAAATAGAATTTAACCAAGCGCAACTGCGGTCACTCAGTGCTGTGTTGTGGAAAGGAAGGGTTTAAAAAAATGAGCTAGGAATGGTTCAGGAAAAAACACAAGGAACAGAGACTCTTTCTCCCAGGTGGGAAAAAAAAAAAAAAAAGACTAATTCGGGGCAACTTTGCCTCACAGGTCAGCAGCACGGCTGGCTCCTTTGCAAAGGTCATAGTAACTTGCGTGCAGCTAGGTTGTCTTTCAGAAAAGCCTGAGCAGCATGGTAGGGCTTTTGTTCCCAGCCTGTGGATCCGTGTGTCCTCACCACTGTCCAGCACCCATTCTGAGCCAAGGCACCTGACTTCCCAGGTGCTTCTGAGAGAGACAGGCCTCAGCTTTGAGTCCGGGTGATTGTGTGCAGGTGTTGCTGCCGGTCCCAGCGCTGGGAACAATGTTTCTTGTCTCTCAGGATCTTGAAGCAAGAGCACCCCGAGTTGGCGGTCCTGGCTGACTCCGTTGACCTTCAGGAGTCCACAGGGATTGCCTCGGACAGCTCCAGTGACTCCTCCAGCTCCTCCAGCTCCAGCTCATCCGACTCGGACTCGGAGGTGAGGCCTTGCTCCCTCCCTAGGCCCTCGGGGCAGGTCACCCCGGAAACACCAGATGTGACTCTCCCCTCTCCTGTCTGGGAGGGAGAGAGATGAGAACGTGGTCCACTTTGTTCCAAGAACTACAGCTGCCACCATTCCTGCTGGGTGGTGAATTTTGCCCACGTTACAGCCTTGCACGTGTGTGTGGGGGTGGGTGCGTGCGCATGTCGTTGCAGTAACTTCAAGAGGTAAAAGGAGTATTTGGGGATTTTGTTAAGGGAATGGCCGAGGATCACACAGCTCATGATGGGGTTTCAGACTTAGAGCATTGTCACCTCAAAGCCCATGTTGAGAATTATCCCTGTGGATGTAAATTGTAAGCCTGGAAACTCGGCAAATTCAGTGGTTTGTTAGAAGCTAATGTCATTTTGGGGAAGAGGCACCTGGGCCCTCAGCAGATGAAATTTCTGTTTTAGTGCTTTGCATAATCTGGGGATTTGGTGTTTTGCAGGGGGCAAGGGCGGGGGAGTGGTGTGTTAAGTGCTATACTTCTGTGCTTCCCTCCTCGGGGTCTGTGTGGACGCAGTGAAATAGCATAATGCAATCTCAGAATCTGACTGAAAGATATTCTTAGAGCGTGTGTCCCGATTTTGAACAAATAACCCTCCCGTTGGAGAACACTGGAGGGGCAGCCGGCATGCGAGGGAAGTTGCAGTGTTTGGGAGGCAGAAACACTGGAGGGAGACGGCCATTCAGACCATGTTGGGGCGTGGCGGCAAATGGCTGCTTCACTTCTGGGAGAACGCAGATGACATTTGTGCCGTCTCCTGGGGTCGGAAGTTTATTTACAGACAGAATGGGTTGCATCTCGGTGAGTTCCTGTTTTTTTTTCCTCCTCCGTCCAGTGTGAGTCTGGGTCTGAAGGCGATGGGACGATGCACCGCCGGAAGAAGCGGAGAACGTGCAGCATGATGGGAAATGGAGACACCACCTCCCAGGACGACTGTGTGAGCAAAGAGCGCAGCTCCTCCAGGTGACCACGCACGGCTGTTGTCTGTGTAGGAGGACATGCCCACGGCGAGGGGCAGGGCCCTGGGGAGGGCAGCCTTTTGGATCTGCAGACAAAGGGAGGGCCGGAGAAAGCCAGAGAACGAGGACGCCCTTGGAATAGGAGTCCGTTCACTTAGCATTTGCTACAGTAGCTTTTTGCTCCGCTATCAGTGCAAAGTAATGTGGCTCATTTTATGCATAAAGGCAAGAATCTGTGTGGATGGTGCCAAGGAAACCCTTAATATTATTTAATAAAAACTAAATCCATTTTATATCCTTGCAACTTTTATCCTTTGAGAATACCAGAACCTCCCCTTGTTGCTCTTCCTGTGGTGTTGTGGGAAAGCAGTCACCCCACTGCTGTGTGCTCTCGATGGGGAAGGGATGGTTACAGCAGTTGAGGGCCCAAGAGAAGGTCCCTGGTGTCTCCCGAGAGCCTCAGGGCCGGCCTCCTGCTTTTCCCCCCACTTGCCATTGTTGCTTTGAGCGCTCACACCAAGTGAGACATCCGTGAAGAACTCCAATTTTCTATAAGGTCTTCATCACGTCTCCCACGTTTGTTTGCTTGTTTGTTTGTTTGTTTGTTTGAACCAGATTGGGTCTAAATAAGTTAAAACTTAAAATCAGAGTCAGTAAGGTAATCTCTTTGCCAGCGTGTGCCCTCGTGGTGGACACGGAATGGGCTTTCAGTGAGTTTTGGACCCAGACTCTTCTCACGAGCGAGTCGCAGTGTGTCTGGCGGCGGCAGTAAGCGGGGAGCTTTCGGGGAGCTTTCAGGGAGGTAGTTCAGTACAGAAGCTCGGAGGACTCTATAAACGTCTGAGGGCCTGGCCTGCTGTGGGTGACGATGCTGTTGTGTTCTTTGTATCTCTGAGCAGCTGGCTGTTTTCTTGACACATGTTAGGAAAGTGTAGGACCCACAAGCCTTGCTGTCTGTTTTCCTTTCTCTGTAGTCAGACTGGAATTCCAGGAGAAGTTCAGGTGTCCCAGTGACACGAATTTATGGGACTAGACTATGCATTTCTCAACCAAGTCATCCTCTTCACAGCCATTGTTAGATTTCTCTTCTTGCTTTTCTAAGGTGTTTCTGTTGCTGGAGACTCCCACCTGCCCGTGATGTGTGACTTTATAATTTGTCAGAAAAAGTTCTAGGGACAGCCCTGCCCTGAATTGCATGTGGGGTCCTGGGGTTCTGCTTAACATTTCCTTCCAGCTTCGCACCAGCTGTGCTGTCTACATGCTGATTACAGGCAGTTGTACTTTCCTTGGCAGGATTAGGGACACTTGTGGAGGCCGGGCTCACCCCTGAGCAAATAAAGACACTCTCCCTGAGGTGGCTCCTGTGTACGCTGTTGGCCGCCACCTGACTCAGTTTTCACGTCTTCTGCTCCCACCTTCTCCTTTGTCTTCTTTGAATTTGGATAACCTTCTCTGGTCCAAGCTTCTGTCTTCGGTCAAATGCCGTTTTTACTGCTTACTAAGAATAGATGGTCAAGAGGTTTCGAAGCTCAGCAAGCTCAGTGACACCCGAAACACCGAAGGCTGGCGTGCTGTTGGGTGAGGAGCTCTGGCTGTCACCTCTAAGCCACGCTGCTCAACCTCGAGGCCGCAGGGCTGGGATCCCTTGAGTGTCTCGCTGCGTCTGATACCTCAGCAACATTGGTGAGGAACCTCTACTGTCCGAGAGCCGGCTGCGCACAAGCAGGCCCTGAGGGGTGAGTGGACTCGGATTTGTGTCTGAGCCAATTACACATAAAACGTGCTGCGCACACGCCACCTTCCTTTGTGTCACCGTTTGTCCAAAGCCGCACTCCGTGGTCGTGACCCAGCCAACGTGGGCAGCACCGCTCACCACTGGTTTTGGACGAGTTACCTTCCCTCCACCGCCAGAGAGGCTCTTAAATTCCGGCAGTGTTTTCGTGTGGTGTATTTTGGGGGTGGGATGACATGTCAGGGTTTTTGTTTAGGAACGGAGTGGGAAAGGTGTTCAATGTGTTCTTATCGCAGAATTCAAGTTGTGAATAGGGCCCACTTCTAACTGGTGTGGCCTCTTCCTACCATGTGATCCATAAGGCAGAAGCTCTCACTCTGTAAGAGACGTCACGAGTAGTGTCCCTGTTTGTTTGACCAGCAGACATTAGGTGGGTGGCTTGTGCTGCACGTCTGGAATAAATCCATATATGGTGCTTCTAGTCTTTGGGATCTGTTTAGGCTTCTCCGTAACTCTGGTCTGAATCCTTGGGGATTGACCAGCAGGTTCCATCTCTTGCCCTCTCAGTTCACCTGCTTGCCTTAATCTGTCCCTAAATTCAGCTAAATTTAAATAAAAGTAAGAGGGGGCTTGTCAAGGATCTGTCCAGTGAAAAGCACTGAGCAGCGTGCCCCGTTCTGGGCGGGGGTGTAGGTAAGGGCATGAGCAGTCAGAGGGCAGCAGGAGTCCCCGGGGAGCAGACGGCCTGGAATTATGTGGTGTTGCCTCCCCAGATCCTCCCTGAACATGGGTATAATCTGGGGAGTCCAGGGCTCCTCTGTGCAAAGGTTATATTTTTATCAGACTGATGATCATTTCTTGACACTGGGCCGGTCATGTGGCTTTCTTTCCTCTAGGAGGCTGGTTCCCTACCTTGTCTTGGTCAGTTTTCTGCATTCTCAAATGCCGATCCAAAAACGTGGCCGGATTGGATGGAGAACCTCCACCATGTTCCTCGGCGTTGGCGCCTGTCACCTGTCCCTCAGTGCCGCTCCCCTTCCCCACCAGGCCACCCGGGCTCAGGCAGCCCTGCTTCCATTCCAGGGTGTGTTTGGGTGTGAGTAAAGACAGACCCTGAATGTGTCGTCTCTTTGTGTTCACACCTGAGTGGGGTTCCTGTCTCCTTTTTACAATGTTCTTGCCATCTTCCAAAGTGCTTTTTTTCTTTACGCCATATTGCTGCCAGGCTCACACCGTCCTCTGCAATTCATATCAACTTCCCTCTAAACTTGAAAAAACAAACAAAACCAAAAGGCTGCTTGCCACGAGGGGGCAGGATAGGACACTTTTGCAGTGGCTGGGATGACAGGGTAGAAGGAAGGTTGAATGGGAGAGATTAGCCTTCTCAAGAGGCCAAAGGTGATTCCTGTTTGACAAACAATATTCAGAAATAAGGGATCCAGCCCACCTGACAGGCCCACAGTCACCCCACCAGAAAGCATCTGGATCACAGCTTATATGCTGCGGTTTGGCTTTTGCCACCCCATGAGTGAGTGACCATGGGACAGTCTTTGTTTTAGGCAGGCCAGAGATTCAACACCTCCCACCCCGCCCCTGTTCCTGTTGCCGTGGGCCAACCAAGCACACCATTACGGAAATAAAGCAGGGATGAGGTGGGGAACCTGTGAGAAGGGAGTGCAGTGATGGCTGGGTGCTTGGGACAAGGTAGGAAGTGGGAACCAGGGGCCATCTGTTCTAAAGTTAACCCTTCACCCCACCTGGTCTGAGCTCCTTCTCTGAGGAGGGCAAGGACATGACATGAAACTTCTCCAACTGAAGACCAACAAGCTGGGTCCTGGAAGAAGGGCTCTTGGACCAGTAACTACTGATAGGGAGGAGCAGGGTGGAGGAAGATAGCGTGGGGCTCTGGGGCTTTGGGAGTGAGCACCAAAGACTTTACCATCAGCCTGAAGTATCCAGTGCTGCACACAGGCAGGTGTCTCTGGGGTCATTAGTAGTGCTGGGATATTCAGGGTGACACCTTTTGAGGGGAGAGCCACCAAACACAGGGACGTTCACATTTGGCTTAGGCTTGCAGATGCCCATTTGTGAATCTTCCAAGCGTTCAGCTTGTGTTTGAGTGCCAGGCACTGTTCTAGGTGCTGGAGATGCAGCAGTGACGAGCCCAGGTCCCTCTCGCGGAGCTGAAAGACAGCGCACCATGCACGGTTCCTAAGGGTCACTCGTCAGAGGAGGTGGAGTCAAGCACATCCATTTCCATGACCAAAACAGCAAGGTCAGACCTTACTAAACTCGAGTCCATGAGATCTTCATAAAAGAACATAAATAACATCATAGTTGGGTTCTTAGTATTTGGTTTCTGTCTAAATTGGCTAAAGATATTTAAAGATCGGCAAGAAAGTTGTTGGTATCAGTGCTTTATGAACTTATTAGAGGTTCAGCCTGGATATGATTTAGGACTTTAGACAAGAGTGTGGGACAGAATAGGAGTTTTGTGGTAAATGTTGTAAAAAGTGCTCTCTAGGATGTAGGCGTGTACGTGCACAGCTGTAGGGTCCTTGAATTGAGTGTAGCGTTTCCACAAGTAAGTTGTTTGTCATGTGTGTGCTGGGTGCTGCTGATGGTTCCCTGTGGAGTCTGGTTTCTCCTCATACTCCCCCGTCCCTCCCTGCCTTCTGTCCATATGTTCCACTGATGTTATATTATATACAGCAAAACTAGATGACCCTCGTGCCCCGGCCCCCTCGGGTGGTGGCTCTCAACTTCGGTCTCATCATTAGTTCAAAAACTTGAGATGTCTAGCCCCCCCCGAATGTCCCATGAGAACTGGCCCGGTCTGCTGTCTCCAAGGTGACTGGACAGTGCAGAAGAACTGGGACCGTGCAGAGTCCTTGTTCCTCCTGCCACTGCCACAGAGACACCCAGCAGCCTGCTCCATCTGCTTTCGTCTCGCCGTGGGCTCCGCCACGGGATGCCTGTGGCTCCGCCGTTTGATGAGTGTTTTTAACTTCCACTTGGATGAAACTTGTTTATCATTTTAAATAAAGCAACTTGATTTAGAGTTGGGTTTTTTGCATTGTTTTATTCTTGTTTCTTCTCGTTATTCATCCCTTACTCATCCGATAGTGGATACAGAATGTAGCTAAGTTTGCACAGTGGGCCCCCTTAAATGTATACTTTCAAACAATGAAGGCAGGGGACAAAAAAGAAGGCCCCCTTTGGCTGAAAGTCCCCCCAGGGGTCAAAAGCCAGTAGCTGAGATAGGAGCCCCATTCCACATTTTATAGTTACAGGGCATTTTTCAGCAACCACCACTGAAATTCCTTTTGCTGGTACCCCTTACTGTTATGGGAAGCAACAGGACTAAGCTCCCCCTCTTCCTGGAAGCCTGCTGGTCATAACTGGAGCTCAGGAAGAAGCCTAAGCACATACTTGTGTCTTCCATGTAAACAGCACTCCATCTAGCTTCTTGGCTTGCACCAGATACCAGCTTAGGCACTGTAATATTTCCAAAAAAGCAATAAATGTATCCTAAGCAAAAACTGGCACCCTGTTTTTTCATCTGGTGCCTGACAAACTTTGCCCTGTGTTTATTGGGAGTGGTAAAGACAATTTTTTTTTTGGTTACAGCATATCTATCGCAAACAAGCACAACAGAAGGAAGGATCTGGAGAAACAAAAAAGTAGACTTCCCTTCATTCTACCCTCCCATACGCTCGAGAATTACTCCAAGAGGAAAAGTCAGTAGGGGAGCAGAGTTACCCCAAGGCACCTGGAGCTGAATTCCAGAAAGCGGCCTTTGCGGGGCAGCCACGTTACAATGAGGCTTGTGTTGAAGGCTGCTGGGTCTCAGGCCGGAAGGGGCATTCGCCGGCCAGGAACTAGAAGTGTTCCCAGAAAATGCTGTGGACGAGTCTGGAAGTGGCCGAGAGTGAGCGGGGTTAACGTTTGCTTTTCATGGTCTTGCAGGCAGTCCGGTGCCATGCTTTAGGTGAGCCTTCCTGGCCTTACAGGGCCTCAGCATTTCGCAACCAGCAGTTCCAAAGTGCTGGACCTTCTGTACAGGGCGGAAATGATGCCGAAAATGACAGTCAATCTAAGGGCGCCTGAGGAAGGAGCTTTTCAAGCTGGTTTTCAAAGCAAATGGAAGCGCAGAACGTCAGGCCTGCCCGGTGCAGGGCGGGGCTGGCCCTCCTCGGGCCTCGGGAGCGCCGCCGCAGGGGTCCGGGCCCTGGTACCCCGGCCGCCGCCGAGCCACCCCCGGGGGCCCGAGGGGGCGGGGCGCGGGCAAGGGCTCCGCCCCGGGGCGGGGCGCGGGCGGGGCGCGGCGGGCTCCCTCGGGGTCCCCGCGGGCGGGCACTCGGGCGGCCGCGGCGCGATGGAGGCGCCGGCCGAGCTGCTGGCCGCGCTGCCGGTGCTCGCCACGGCGCTGGCGCTGCTGCTCGCCTGGCTGCTGGTGCGGCGCGGGGCGGCCGCGAGCGCGGAGCCCGTGTCCCCGGCCAAGGCCCCCGGGACTCCCGCACCGCCCGACCCCTGCGCCCCAGAGCCGGCGGCCGCGCCGGAGGGCCCGGGGGAGCTCGAGGGGCCGGGGGAGCGCGAGGCGGCACCGGCGGAGGCGGAGGAGCAGGCCGCCGAGGCCAGGCAGGTACGGACCCGGCCCTCCCGGGCGCCCCCTCCCCACCCCGGGGCCCGCCTCCCCCTCCCCCCAGCTCGGGCAGGACCAGGGACCGGGCCCCCAGCCCCCCGCCCCCCGGGAGCGCAGAGCCCGCGAGCAAACTCGCCCTCCTGGCCCCCAGAAGTGTCGGCGAGCGCCGAGCCTGTCGGAGTTGTGCAGTGTGTTCTGCTCGCTGTCCACTTCCCGGCCCCGGCTCCCTCCTCCCCTGGCTCGGGTCACACCCACCGCTCGCCCCGCACCCCTCCGGCCCACGGGTTCCCGGATCCACGTGCATGTGGCTTATTTCAAGGTCTGCAGTAATGAGAGTTGTCTGGATAACGAAAAAATGGTCATACTTTAAAAAAAAAAAAAAAGCTGATTTTTCTTGTTAAGCCAATGTGAAATCCAGATTCCAGAGCCAGTGAGGTGGGAAGCACATAGGGCGGGGCGGAAAGAAGAGGCCTTGCACAAATGCAGTCATTTTTATTGTCCTTTTCAAACTGTACACGTGCTTTGGCACATCTCCCCTGGGCTTGCAGATAAGCCCCGCCTGGATGGAGTGGAGGAGAAGATAAAGCCCTCCTACAGGGCCGTTGAGCACCCCCAAACTGACCCTCCTGCTTGTGCCTCAAGCCCACTCCCTGCAGTCCATCAGCTCTGTCCTGACCACACGCCTTGCTTCAGGACATCCAGAGAGATGGGCACCCATCCCACCAGCCCCATACACTTTTTCCAGAGCTTCTCTTTACATTCTCTTTACATTGGAACCCTACTTGCCAGGCATTGCTAGGATTTCAGCACCCTTGACCTCTGCAGGCTACCACCCGGGGCCCTGAGTCAGATCAGAATGCCTTGTTCTTAGTCCCGAGCCCCTTTCCCTGCAGGGGAGAATGGCTGGAGCAGTCGAAACCGTGAGCAAGCTGCTTGGGTGCCTTGTCAGTGTATCTGCAGTGCCTTTTTGAATTCTGCTGGGCACAATGGTTTACACGGGAGAGAACCCTTGAGGGGAAAAGGCAGTGAGGCTGGGCCAGGGCGTTTCTCTTTGCTGAGTAGGTGTACGGGGAGTGGGGGGGGACCCCTCTGAGCAGGCGCTTTGTTTGACAAGTGGGTGACTAATTGTGTCATGAGAGCAGATTCTCACCAGCCTGAGGAGGGCTGTTGTAATCCTCCCGGGGAGGACAGAGACTCGCTTTAATGGAGGCCCAGCTGCTCTTGCTAACCTCACCGGTGATGATGGCAGGAAGGGTTTTGGACCTGTGCTGATATGTTAGGTTGGCTCCCATATTTGGGATTCTGGCTGCACTCACAGCCTCCTGGGCACAGGAGAGACATCGGGCCATTCTCAGCCTGCCCCTAGCTCTCAGCCAGCCTTGCTCCTCTGGGTCACACAGGGCAGCAAGTTCCAGACTGAAGTTTGCAACGCCTGTCGTGGTGCTCAGTCATGTCTTGATCCTCTGGGTCACAGCACTTCTGAGAGGGCTTCCTACGAGGCCTGTGGGCCCTCAGCAATTCGAGATCTGGTGGGGTGGGTTCGGTGTTGTTGGTCAAGAGCCTCCAGAGCACAATTTGCCTCTGTCAGGAAAACGCTCGTCCTGTGGGGGTGAGTGGGTGCTTTGGAGGACAAAGCACATCACAGGGTTCACATGCGGGGCAGCTGCTAGATGACTCTGAGAGTTGAGCCTTGTGTCTGTCCTCCCTGTGCAACATCCTGTCCCGAGATTATCCCAACGTAAGGGTTCCGTTTAAGTCAGTTTCCTCACTCAGGGCTCTTGCCCTGCCCTTGTGGGTTCAGATCCCCAACCCTTGCTGAGTTGCTGAGCCCCCCTCAACTCCAGCTGGCAAACAGTAAATCATGGCTGTGCCTCAGGCCCCAGGGGTCGGATGCTGGGGGGACACATATCGCTGTCCCCCACTACTCTGCCTTCCCAATGGTGGGATTAGCCCTGGAAGAGCTGCTAAGAAATTGTCTGGATATGGAATGGCGCATTTCCGATATCTGATTATCATATTGCCGAGCCCGAGACCAGAGAGCTGAGCCCAGAGAGACGGTAGAAGGACCCTGGGGAAATAGGGGGGGGACACGGGGGGGACGACAGAGCAGCCACCTTGCCTAACTAATGGCGCTTCTTCTGATCCAATCATCTTTCTGCCCAGCCAGGCCTGGGAGGCCCAGGGCAGCTGCTGCTCTGATTCACAAAGCTGATTATTGAGAAGGATCTGGAGCCCAGTGAAGCAGCCTTCCACTGCAGCTCTGGGTCACTGGGAAGCAGCCCCATGGGGAGCAAAGTAGTGTGATGGGCTGAGACACTGGGCAGCTACTGAAGAAATGGGGGGTGATCAGCCGGCCAGGGCAGGGAGGCCAAGCAGAGGGCAGAGCTCTATTATTAGAACCTCTTTCTTGTCATGTCTCCTAGGGGTGAGCGTAGCGGTGGGCAGCCGAGGAAGCATGACAGGCATGCCGCACCCTCACAAAGAATCAGGGCCAACAATGTCACAAATAAGAGCTGGTCCCTTTTAAGGCCAGAAACAGTGCATTTTGGTGCTGATGTGTAGGCTGCAATTCTAGGATGGCCGAGCTTCTTATCATATGCAGGTATGGATTCCAGCAAGGCTATGTCATAGGATTCCCAAACAGTGGTCAAGGTGAAGGTCAAGGGTCACTCGAATAGTACTAGAGTTACGTCTGTGCCAGAACTCGGACTACTTGGCACTCAGGTCCTCACTCTGCTCAGCAACGGAGTAGGGACAATGACACCAAACACAGAACAGGCAGGGAGATTCATCTAGATTAAAGACTAAAGAGACAAGACAGGCAAATGCGATGCCTGATCCTTGATTGGATTCTGGATTGCAGTGAGGGTGGGGAGCTATAAAGAACATCTTGCAGATAACTGGGAGTTGTTTCAAAGGAATGGTAATATTAGATCATTTTATTGTATCGATGCTCAGTTTCTTGCGTGTGATGCTGGCGTTGTGATTATGTAGAAACATTTCCTTGTTATTAGGAAGATGCATGCCCGGGATGCCTGGGTGGCTTAGTCAGTTAAGCATCTGCCTTCAGCTCAGGTCATGATCCCAGGGTCCTGGGATCGAGTCCTGTGTTGTTGGGCTCCCTGCTCAGCGGGGAGTCTGCTTCTCTCTCTGCCCCTGCTTGTGGTCTCTCTCTCTCTTTGACAAATAAATAAATAAAATCTTTAAAAAATGAAATAAAATAAAAGGGAAGATGCATGCCCAAACATTTAGGGACAATATGTCACATTTCTAATAGTTACACACATAAGCACACACACGAGAATGGAATGATGGTAAAATGTTAACAATTGGTGAATCTAGGTGAAGGGTATATGAGTGCTCATTGTTTTATTCTTCCGATTTTTCTGTAGGTTGGAATTTCCCAAAATACAGTGTTGGAGAGTACGCTTATCTTGATGAGCACTGAGAAATGTATAGAATTGTTGAATCATTATATTGTATACCTGAAACTTTTATAACACTGTATATTAATTATACTTAAAAAAAAAATACAGTATTGGAAAAAAAAAAAAAAAAACCCAGTGGGGGAATTTCTCAGGAAAGGGCTTGGTTTTTCAGACATTCCGGTGGTATTGGTCTGATTGGGCTGCCCAGCCTCCTCTGGCAGCCCTCATTGTGCAGCTGGACCCTGGTTCACCTTTTTTTTTTTTAAGATTTTATGTATTCATTTGTCAGAGAGCACAAGCAGGGGGAGCAGCAGAGGGAGAGGGAGAAGCAGACTCCCCACTGAGCAGGGAGCCCGATGCGGGACTCCATCCCAGGACCCCGAGATCATGACCTGAGCCAATGGCAGACGCTTAACCAACTGAGCCACCCAGGCACCCCCCTGGTTCCTGCTGTTAGGTCCAAGCTGCATCCCCTACCCTCACCATCCTCGTCACCACAGGTGTGCCCCTGTGCCCCCCACCCCCTACAGAGGCCACAGAATGATTTAGGAGCAGGTGAGTCCCCTCCCCCATCATCTGTTCCAACCTTCATGATGCCAGCATGGCTCCACTTTCTGTTCTCTTAACAAAAGCACCGAAGCCAGCTAGCGGAGGGCCAAATAGATATTTGGCAGTTGTTCATATCACTTTGGAATCTTGTCTCAGTCAGCTCGGGCTGCTATAACAAAATACCAGAGACTGGGGCTCTTAAACAGTAGGCATTTATTTCTCACAGCTCTGGAGGTTGGTAAGTCCAGGATCAAGGTGCCAGCCAATTCAGTTCCCAGTAAGAGCCTGCTTCCTGGCTCGCAGGCAGCTGCCTTCTGGCTGTGTCCACACGTGGTGGAGAGAGAGCTCTCTGGTCTCTCTTCCTCTTCTTATAAGGACAATAATCCCTTCCTGGGGGCCCCACTCTCAGGACTTCATGTTACCGTAATTACCTCCAAAGGCCCCACCTCCAAATACCATCACACGGGGGCTTAGGGCTTCAACATATGAATTTGGGGAGGATACAGACTTTCCATCCATAGCAGGTCTAGTGATTTGCTGGGAAGGAAACTGGAAATAGCCCAAATGTCCATTAATTAGGACATTGGATTAATTAGCAAGTTGGTAGAAATAAGTAAGGAAAAGTGCAGAACATAAAACAGTGTGTTCACAGTAATTACAGTGATGAACATCCCTGAACAGAGGACGATGCCCAGAGCTGCAAACAAGAGTTCAGTGTTCGGTAGTGCAAGAGGGTGTTTTATGTGAAGTTGTTTAAGCTCATACTTTTTTTTTCCATGTGAGAGAGAAGTCTGGGGACTTTCCTAATGGCTCAGCTTTGTTCTTTCTTCCAGAGATAGTCTTGTTTGCACACAGAAAATGTAGCTGCCAGTTAGAATTTTCTACTCAGTGGGAAGTAGTAAATTTTTAAAGAACATATCTTAAGGGGCGCCTGGGTGGCTCAGTCGTGAAGCGCCTGCCTTCAGCTCAGGTCATGATCCCAGCGTTCTGGGATCGAGCCCCGCATCGGGCTCCCCGCTCGGCAGGAAGCCTGCCTCTACCCCTCCACTCCCCCTGCCTGTGCTCCTCTCTCACTGTGTCTCTCTCTGTCAAATAAATAAATAAAATCTTTAAAAAAAAAAAAAAGAACATATCTTAAGAAAAAAGCTGTCTAGGTTTGGAGGGTTAGAAAGGAAACGTGGAGCATGTGCCCTTTCAGACAGTCTCTGTTTGTAGCCCTGTTCTTTCCCAGACCATCGGCCTCAGCCACAGTGTGGGAGGGCTGAGACAGCCTGAGACCATTGGTGGATGTGCTTCCTGAGAAATGCCCAATCTCTGGTGGCTCAGGCATTTCTGGAACAACCTGAGTCCGACCACAATCGCTTGGCTGCTGTTAGGGACAGATGAACGAAGCAGGACTTTGATGGGGTTCAGAAACCTCCTCCTGTAAGGGGTGCTCTGCATGGACAGAGCGGCTTGCTGCTCAGTCCGAGCCATGAAGGAGGGCTGGGATGCTGCGCAGGGTGTCCCTGCCCTCCTGCCCGGGAGGGAGAAGGATCGGTCACATCCTCCTGGCCACCGGGGCTGAAGAAGAGCAAATGACATTAACTGGTCCGAAGGAAACCTGGTGTGAGAATTCATGGTACTTGTTCAACTAATATCTTTGCCTCTGAATAGCCATAGGACTGGGGGAAGTCATATAACCTCTGGGCCTCAGTTTCCCCAAATGGAAGGGGTTGAACTAAAACCATCTCTGATCTCTCCTAGAGCTTTCCCATTACCAGCTCCTGTTTCGTGGCCTGTGGGGGAGGGGGTTGTGCATGTGTGCACCCGTGTCTAGTATTTGCAAGTAAGAACTCCCTGCACTCATTGTTAACTCTGGCCAACCTCTGCTTGAGACAGCCCTGGGCATGTTCTCAGCAAGAACCTAATTCTGTGACCTTGGTATTACTAGTGTTTCTCCTGGCCAGATGCTGATGTGCTGATGACTCAGATTCTGAGCTCAATCCCAAGACAAGCAAATACCTCCAGCCCGGTGGTGTCCTGTGAAGATCAGTAAACCCTACTCCTGGGGGGTCACAGCATTCTTATGTTTATTCTTCATGAAGTCTCACCAGTTCCTGTGCCTGTGGTTGAGGCCTCCTTAGAGACTTTAAACACTAAACACCTGTCTTCTATTATGACCCTTAAAGTTGGTCCTGATCAAAGTTCTTCAGCCTGGTTGGTCCCCAACACAGCGATTTCATTTCCTCCCACCCTTCTCGTTCTGGTCATGTCAGTCCATGAGCTCTCCTCCCTGTGCTCAAGCGTCTCTATTTATCCCCTGCCCCCGCAAAACCTAGACACAAAAATTCCACCTAATCCTTGCTGATAAGGGGAGAATGCCCATTTCTGCCCCTGGGTGTTTTTTTTTAATGAGGCTTTTGATGCTCTCCAAATCCTCTTTGTAGGAACAATGCCCAAAACCGTTAATCTGATGGGATTGGATCTGGCATGCTTGGCCATCTGAGCAAGAGAGTGTGTGTAGGGCTTGTGAATGTGCCCTCGATTGGGATGTGAGGTCGGAGTCCAGGATGGCCCTTTTAGTCTGGCTGGTTGAACTCGGCTCTGCAGCCTGGCTCCTCCCTGCCCCCGGGCTTTGTGTGCTGGGCCTGTGTGCTGGGCCGTGAACTCTAGATCTCAATCTACTCCCCCCTTCCCCGAGCCCTGCCTCCTGAGTCAGCCTCTTACCCAGTATTCTTCCTTTGTTCTTTGTCCATGCTGGAAAAGCTCATGCCCATATCAAGTGGACGACTCACTTCTAGGCCTGTCTTCCAGAACACGCTGGCCACTGTCAGCGTGATCAATAGCTGATGGTGCCCAGCCTCTCCTTGAGTTTGACCTCCGGTGGCCGGCCGCCTCCTCAACACTTGCCCGTGGTTGTCCAGTGAGCTCCTGAGGCCACCTGAGACCCCCGTGTCTGTTAAGAGTTCTTGACTTCTGCCTTCGGCCCCTCCCTGCCCCCACTGTTCTTAGTCATCTGCTTGGAGTTCCTCCACGGCCCTCCGAAGCCGCTCAGGCTGAGAGCCCACACGACATCCTCGTTTTCTTATTTTCCGGCCTGAAGTCCCTCCATCAGCAAGTCCTGTCACCTCTGTCTGCGGAGTACCTCCTGAAGTCAGGCTATCCTCTCTCCTGCGGTCCGTGGCTCACCTGGGCTGTGCCATTTGCTCCCAGCGGCTCCCCCGGCTTCCAGCCCGCCCCCCATGTTCCATCTAGCAACGGGCACCATCTTTATCACATGGAAACCACATCCCAGACTCTCCTGCTCCAAGCCCTGCGATGGCTCCCGTCACATGCAGAATTAATTGCGAACTCTCAGCATGGCCCCTGTGGCCGGCTCTGCATCCTGTCCCAGCTGTCCCCGTGCCCCCTCTGCCGTGTCCCAGACCTGCACCTCAGCTGGAGCCTGGGATTTGCTCTTCGCTCTGCCTGGCAGACCCTTCCTGGCCTAGACTTCCACACAGTTGTTCCTCTTCACCTTTCAAGTGTATGTGTCCCCGAGCACCTTGGTGAACATACAGTCCCCAACCCCTACTCCAGCACACCCCCCTCTCTGGCTTTCTTCACGGCACCCCGTGTGGTCTGAGGTTATCCTTTATGTTCGTGTCCATTGTCTGCCGCAGCAGGATGTCGGTTCAGGAGGATGGGCCTGCCACGTTCGTGGCCACATCCCCAGCTGCTATAGCGGGCTCAGCACACAGCAGCGCCCAGTACATGCTTGTTGAATGTGTGAGCTGCAAGAACGACGAAGAGAAGGAATGCCGGTGGCCCCTGCCACAAGGCAGATGATGCCTCCTCATAGCACTGCCCCGGGCAGCGGGCAGAGGCCGTTTCTCCTCGTGCCCCAGGCCTCTGGCCCAGGGCCTTGTGTCTTGTCTGCATGCTGTAGAGCTGTGTGTCATGCCCCAGACTGCCCTGTAAGGTGGTGAGCTCCCCGAGGCTAGAAGTGTTCAAACAGAGACTGGATAACTGGCGATGCATCAGTGCAGCTAGGGTTTTGTCTTGGGTCAAAGCCACATTAGATCACTGGTTTTCCCACATTTTTAAAAGCACTAGATACCTTTTTCCTTCTTCAATCTTAGATGGAAGTCCAGTGTGTAGAGCTAAAGCAGAACTGCTCTGTGTGTGGGGGGGGGGGTCTTGGCCCCTCTATTCCCACCTCCCTCCTTACAGTAATCCCTTCAGTACCGCCTCCCTGCCCCCCATGGAGCTCCAGGGCTCTGCCTGCTGAGCCAGGATAAAAACTGAGCTCAAAACCATTCTCGCCAGGTCCTGTGGCCTCAGAGGACCCCACGCAGATAGAGGAAGGAGGAGCACCCAGAGGTGAATGGGGAAGGGCAGACCGTGTGCCCAAGGCTTTGGTTCCAAGAGTGACCCCAAGTTCCTGCCTGCCCTCCCATGGCACACCCCCACCCCCGTGGGCGGGAGAGGAGAGCACCTCCCAGTAAGCATTAGGGACTGACCTCACGGCCTCTGAAGCAGGAGGACCTCAGAGGCCGGGGATTATTTGAATTGAGCACAGCAGCGGTCATTTTAGGGTTTTAGTAGGAAAAAAACATCATAAAGCTGGCATTTGAAGATGTTCTCAGAGCAAATGAGTTGGGGAAGAGTAAGGTCAAGGACACAGTGCCGTATCCGTATCTGGCACTGAGTGATTGGCAGGAGCATGGAGAATGGGGGTGGGGGGGTGGTGATCGAGAAGTGGAAAGGAAGCGGCTGGCTTGGATCACCCTTCCCAGGCCGTGACAAAGTGTCAAAGATGCTGTGACCGCAGAGAAAAACTGACGAGTTGAGAGGGGCCAGTTTAGGATAAGAAGACGTCAGTTCCTTGTCTAAGGGGATGTGCCTTACCCAGCTGCAAATATGGATTTAGAGGGCTGGCCCGAGCGTCCTCGGCCTGAGCTGTCACTTAGGCGCGCAGTGGCTGAGCTGTTGAGACGTGCGGGCGGAGAGGGCCGCCGTGACCTCTGCCGGCCTGCCCTCCCCGCCCAGCACAGGCGCTCGGAGCGGGCGCCAGCTCTGCGCCCTCTGCTTGCCCGTAGCTGTGCCCCTCTGAACGCACAGGATGAACAGCCCGATGGCCTAATGGACTCTTTCTGGAAGAGGGGAGAGCCTTGTCAGACCCACTCTGCCTGCGGTAGGAGCCGGAAGGCAGCCCCCACACCCTGCCCACTCTTGGTGCCCCCCTTGGAAACCTGCCGACGTGCTGCGGTGGATGGGGCCTGACCCAGGCTGCGGAGGAGGGCATGGGGAATCGTGCGGGCCCCTTGAGAGCTTCCTGTTCTCTGTGCTGGCTGCTGCAGGGGAGGGAGGGACAGGCATCCCCGTGGAAGTGGACCTGTGGTCCTCTAAAATCATCCTGGATTAACCGGGGGGCTTGTTGTAGTCACAGCCCGACTCAGCTCTGGTGGCTGGTCACAGGGTCACAGCAGGTCCTGAGTGCAGGACCCCAGGGCAGAACCATCTCCTCGGGCAGACAGAAAAATGTCTGGTTCTCTCTCTCTGTCTGCCTCTTCCCCACGCCCTGTCTCGGTGCCCCTCTCTCTGTCTCTCTCTCTCTCCCTCCTCTGCTTCAGCGCGGTGCATCAGGCCTGGATCCGCCAGGACAGCCATAAATGGCAATGTGCTGCCTGCAGGCTCGCGCTGGCTCCGAGAAGCCTCCCTCCTTGGCCTCTGGGAGCCCCTGGCCCCAGTGCTTGGCCTCTCCCCCCAGCCAGCCCTCCACTGGAGGAAACGGCTGAATTGGAGAAGTGTCCCGGGACACGTGAAGTTAAAACTTGGGCTCTGTCCAGTAGTGGAATGCTGGGACTCTGGTCAGTGAGGTGAGGGGGTTGGATCCCAGCCCCAGACTGTCTTGGTGACCAGCCAGGGTGACACCAGCTGTCCGTCTCAGAGGGCGTCGCCAATTCACAGTTTTCACGAAACTGGTTTACTTTCTTTTTTTTTTTTTTTAAGATTTTATTTATTTATTTGAAAGAGAGAGAAAGCATGAGGTGGGGAGGGTCAGAGGGAGAAGCAGACTCCCTGCCGAGCAGGGAGCCCGATGCGGGACTCGATCCAGGGACTCCAGGATCATGACCTGAGCCGAAGGCAGTGGCTCAACCAACTGAGCAACCCAGGCGCCCTATTTTATTTTATTTTTTTAAAGATTGTATGTATTTATTTGAGAGAGAGAATGACATAGAGCATGAGAGGGGAGAGGGTCAGAGGGAGAAGCAGACTCCCTGCCGAGCAGGGAGCCCGATGCGGGACTCGATCCTGGGACTCCAGGATCATGACCTGAGCCGAAGGCAGTCGTCCAACCAACTGAGCCACCCAGGCGCCCTGGTTTACTCTCATTAGAGCGCCGTGTGTTGGCTTGCTAGGGCTGCCGCGACCACGTACCAGACTGGGCGGCTTGAAACGCAGACCTGTCTTTTCTCCGGAACAGTGAGGTCCCAGCGCGGGCAGGGCCGCTCTCTCCCGAGGCCTCTGTCCCTGGTGTGCAGGTGCTGCCTTCTCGCCACGTCCTCACAGGGTCTTTCCATGAGCACACGCACCCCTGGTGTCTCTCGCGTGTGTCCTTTCTTACAGATTTCCTCTTAAAAGGACACCAGTCAAATTGGGTTGGGACCCGCCCCATGGGCCTCATTTTAACTTAATTCCTTCTTCAAAGGCCGTCTCTCCAAATGTAGTGACAGTCTGAGATACTTGCAGTTTGGACCTCAGCCTATGAATGTGGGGAGGGACACAGTTCAGCCCACAATGCAGGGTACCTTGCAACCCGCTCAGGACCAAGGGCATTGACCGGAAATGGAGAGTGATGGCCTCTTGCTGGCGTGCAGTCAGCACTCTGAGCACCTGTGGGGTTGTGCTGGCCCCAGGCGTGGTCCTAGCCCAGCTATGTGGGGAAGCAAGCGCAAGGGTGGGTGGGATTCGGACCTCGAGGCCCCCAGGGGATTGCCTTCAGCCAGGGGCAGCCAGTCCTTCGCTGATTCATTCAACAAACACTGAGCTGGGGGCCAGAGCCCCTTCACCTCCCAGTTCAGGCCTGACATCCCCTACCTGCGCTTTGAACCCCCTTCTAGGAGTTCTTCCTGCCTCCGATCCTGCCCTCACTATGCCATTCCACTTCCTGCTCCAAAAATTCCAGTCTCCTCCCGTTTCTCCCCATTTAAAAGCTGCTGGGGGCCCCTCGTTGCCTTGTCCCCTGTAAGATCTCCCCGGTCTGAGCCCTGCCTCCTGACCCCCACCCTGCAATCCCTTGCAACCACATCAAACTCCAGCAAGTCATTGCAAAAGCTCTGATGCTCCCTGCCTGGCGTCCCCTCTGGGGCCTCACTGTGCCCCTCAAGCTCAGCCGAGCTGCCCTCCTCGGGGCCCCTCTACCCTGTTGCTGAGACACACAATGTGCTCCAGAAAACATACCTTCAAAACTGCACGTGCCAAAGCAGGATGGAAGGTGGGACGTGTCGTAAGAAGGAAGGTAAAGAGGTACGGCCTTTCCGACGGCTCTTGCTCCAGCATTTTGTGCATGGTTGCACCTTACCGCCCTCCTTCGCTGTCACACACACAGTTCACCGTCTGGAGGGATGCCCAAGGGCCACCAACTCCAAAAGGACGGCCGTCTTTGTCCCAAGGACACTGTGTACGAGACCCGCGCCCATCTTATTACTGGTATCAGCACTTCCCGTTTTCCTTTCGTGTACACGTTTTTTATAAAATAAGGGCAAAATGCAATAAACAGTGTTTTTGGGGGGGGGCGTTTTAAAGATCTTATTTATTTGAGAGAAAGAGAGGGATCACAAGTATGCAGAGCGGCAGGGAGAGGGAGAAGCAGGCTCCCCGCTGAGCAGGGAGCCCGATGCGGGACTAGCTCCCAGGACCCTGGGATCATGACCTGAGCCGAAGGCAGACGCTTAACCGACTGAGCCACCCAGGCGCCCCAACAGTGTTTTGTTTAATAATGGACTCCTTTCCATCATGGTGATGTCATCTAAAGTAACCCAGAGAAGCCTGCAGGTGGGGGGGCTGGGGGGGCACCTCCCCACAGCACCATTGGAAGCTTCTGTCACTGCCCAACCCTCAGCTGCTGTGCTGCTGGAATCGGACGCAGGTAGCCCTCTCCCATGAGCACTTGACCTGTTCTGAGCTTGCAAAGTAGGGTGTGATCAGACAGTGACAGGGTGACAGCCACTTGGCTCGGTCAGCTTTCGCAAAACTGGGAGTTGAGTCGCTCACGGATAGGGAAAGGTCAGGCTGGAGTGGCCTCGGGGACAAGCACAGCCAGGGGCTCCCACCTCGGGGACCAGAGCTCCCTTCTCCCCCAGCAGAGTTGGGCCATGGGTCCCCTCTGCATGCTGGTCCCTTGCGAGAGGGGCACTGACTGCCTGGGGCAGTGCCCACCGGGCCCACGGGCTTCAAGGGGCATCTTCTGAAGGAAGGGGATTTCTGCACAGACAGAAAGCAGGACGTGGCCAACTCAGCACTACTTTCCAAACTTGATGAAGTCTCCAATAAAAAAAATCTATTTTAGGGCGCCTGGATGGCTCAGATGGTTAAGCGTCTGCCTTCGGCTCAGGTCATGATCCCAGGGTCCTGGGATCGAGTCCCGCATCGGGCTCCCTGCTCTGCGGGGAGCCTGCTTCTCCCTCTGCCTCTCTCTCTCTCTGTCTCTCATGAATAAATAAATAAAATCTTTAAAAAAAAAAATCTATTTTAAATTGCATCCCCATATATAAAGCCACAGAAGCACGCCAGAAATTTTATCAAACGGGAGGCGCCTGGGTGGCTCAGTCGTTAGGCGTCTGCCTTTGGCTCGGGTCATGATCCCAGGGTCCTGGGATCAAGCCCCGCATCGGGCTCCCCGGTCCGCGGGAAGCCTGCTTCTCCCTCTCCCACTCCCCCTGCTTGTGTTCCCTCTCTTTCTGTGTCTCTCTCTGTCAAATAAATAAAATCTTTAAAAAAAAGAAAAGAAAAAAATTTTATCAAATGGTATCTCTGTCTACCACACACATAACACTATTTATCTTTCATTTAATTCCGGGATACAGGGGTACCCCCAAAGTCTTAGTGCAGTTTTAAGTTTTAATAACTTGAGAAATGTAAATGCTACAAAGCTACAACACACATCCGTTGAATATTTACTTATTTAAATTCCTCTTATACTTAGCTTCCTGACATTTGAATGCCAAGTTTTTCATTTTAATTCTTTGTGCGTGCCAGAGTCCGGATGGGTAGGCAGGTGGAGGAGCCCTCTCCCACGGGCACCTTGGCGAGCTGGTCAGCCTCCCTTGAAGTCATGTCCAGGCGGTCAGGTGTGTATCAAATCAAGATCAAAAGGCTGGTGTCACAAAGGCGGTCCCTCAGCCACTGAACCTCGGGCCATGAATATTTTTTGGAAGTTTGAAAATCAACTAGAGCTATATCTAGCGCTGGACTGTGGTAATTACATGAATTTGAATGAGAAACAATCAATATATTTAAAATGTAAATAACCTTTCCAATGTCGTTTTTTGGTATGTTTTTAGCATTTATGCTTCTGAAATTATTAAAGTTGAAAACCACACTAAGACTCGGGTTGCATATTTTAAAAAAAAATCAGTAGCGACCTCTAAATTGCTTTCCTAACCTGCCAGTGGGACCACAACCACAGTTTAAGAAACAGAACACTTCAGAAGTCAAGTGCAAGATTTAAACATAGACCAGTCTCCCCCCGGGGAGAGTGTTGGCAGGTCAATCTTCACTGTGTCCCTCTGGGATGGTGGGGTCTGCCTCGGCTCTTGATGTTCTTACCTTGGATGGCAATTATTTGTGTAGGTGTCTTCCCAACTGGATCATGAGTTCCTTGAGGGAGGGACTGTGCTTATTTCTCTTTTATCTTGGTGTCCCTCACACATAATGGGAGAATCGACCTCTCTAGTCTCGATATTGGGCTGATTTCTGGGGTCCAGCCCTGAATGGGTTAATGGCTGTTTGTCTCTCTTTTTTTCTTTTTCTCTTTCTTAAAAAAAAAAGAAAATCAGATTTCACAGTTCAGAGACCCCTGTGTAGCATTCCTTAAATATGTTAGGAGCAATTAATGCATATTCATATATATTATTAGAAAATCCAAATATACTGAAGTGTATGAGATGAACAGAGAAGGGCCACCCCTCCCCCAAGGTAGCCCCGCCCCCAAAGGTAGTCACTGATCACAGTGCCTTTCGTGTCCTTCCAGAAAACCTTTCCTCAGCATTTATGAGCATGGAGGTGCCTTTCCATTTTTATATTTACACCGAGAAGATTGCCCCTCTCACATTGCGCTGCCCCTTGCTTTTTCACTCTTGGTGATTTACCCTGATGCATTTCTCACATCAGTTTCTGTGGTTGCCTCCTTTTTAAAGCACAGTGTCGCATGGGGCATGCATACCGTGCCAATTTTAACCTATTAATATCGTGGTGAACTTGTTAACCAAATATATTTAACTGTAAGAGATTTAACTCTAAGGATGAACATTTCCTTGTTTCCAGTTTGGCGTGTTTTCTGCTGCACACAGAGTCCTTGTATAAAAACCTGAACATATGGTTTTCCAGTCCAGGGCAGATCCCCAGAAGTGGGTTTGCTGGGTCAAAGGGATGTCTCCTTTTCCTGCCTCCCCCGAAGAGGCCTGCCCCCCTCCCCACAGCCACAAAGACGCTTTGCTGTGCAAAATCCTGGGGGGCATCACCGCGGTGCTCAGGGCAGCGTGGCTCCCATCTTGGTGGTGCTGAGCTTGCTGGACACTGCTAAGCGGAGAAGTCCGGCTCCTGCCTCCCGCCCTGCCCCTCCTGGCTGCATTTTGTGTGAGTCCCAGGAAACTCAAGGCCTTTCGGGGTTTGCCACTCATCACCGGCCGTTGGGCTTGTGCAAACTTGCAGGCCAGCTTCGCTCGCCCTGTTTTGTGAGGGAGCCTGCTGCAGGCCGCTTTGTGCGCCTGCCCTGGGAGTGGAGTCCCAAAGGCCTCGGCGTTCTGCACAATGAAGGCCCCAGGGGAGGAGACGCCTGATTTCCAAGCAGCTCAGGCTAACTGGCCAGACCTCCCTGCCATCAGACTCTGGCCGGCCAGGACAAGCAAGCGGGCGACTTTCTCCTCCTGTGTGTGCTTCCCTCTCTAAACCCGCAGATGTGTCCGTATTTGCCCTCTGGCTTCCCCTCACAGTTCCCTGGGCCGCGCCTAAAATCCCTGTAGCTGGAGGATCAGCGCATCCCAGTACCCCCCAGCATTCCTGCAGGTTGAAGTCACTCCTTCCTCCCAAGAAGGCCATCTTGGGACACTCCTTCCAGCCATCTGTTTATTGAGTCCATTGGTGGGAGAACGCTGGGCCTGAAGGAGGTGGAACTCCAATTTTGGAAAGATGGACACTGAAACTGTTAGGGGTAGAAACAAGGTGCCAGGAGGCAGAGACAGAGTCTGCGCCCATGAGCGCAGCTCCTCTGTGATGGCCCAGCCCTGTCTGGGCTCCAGATGGCCCGCCAGCCCTCCTCTTGTGCCTTTAGTTCTAGTCACTGGAGCAGGGTGGGGGCGGGGGCGGTCCCCTGTCCTGTTACCAAAATGGCATCCAAAGGCTTTGACAGGCCACCCACCCAGAAAGCATAAAGGGACTGAGGTTCAAAGGTCAAAAGCACAGCTCCTTGGGCCACAGCCTCCCCCTTGTCATCTCGGCCACACAGCGTTTGCGCAGAGCTCACACAGCTTCCACCCGCTGGTTGACCATTGCCCCCAGGGTCGGGTGGCTTTCACCAAGGAGTCAGGCACCTGGATGACCGTATCAGAGTGAACCCTCTCGAGCTCCTGGCACCCGGTGCTGACTCTCTCCTTGTCTTGCAGGAAGAGGAGCAGGAGAAGGAGCAGGATGGCCAGGAGGGCCCACCCCAAGCAGTGCCTGAGGAAGAGGATGGTGAGTAGGACCCAGCCTCCAGACTGCAGCTCCCCAGCCCTGTCGCCTTTGCTCTTTCTCTCCCCACTTTCCTGTCTCACACTGAGTTGTCTTCCGAATACAGAAGGCCCATCTCGCCAGTAAATCGAGCACCCTGACCTTCCATTTCCTGCCCTGCCTCCTAGCTCCTCTCCGGTCACTGCTTGTGCATTTCAGTTTCTTGCCAAGCGTCTCCCGATCTATCTGATGGGGACAAAAGCCACTCACAGGGCCACTGCCCAGGCGTTCTGCACAATGAAGGCCCCAGGGGAGGAGACGCCTGATTTCCAAGCAGCTCAGGCTAACTGGCCAGACCTCCCTGCCATCAGACTCTGGCCGGCCAGGACAAGCAAGCGGGAGTGACCGGGAGCATTAAGAAAACTGGCCAATTGAAAAAAAAACAAAAAAAAACAACAAAAAAAACCTGGCCAATTGGAACCTGACCGGGTGGAAGGCCGTGGGTTTGCCCTGGGCAGCCCCAGGGGCCAGTGTCCTGGACAGACAGAGACAGAACCACACATGGTCTGGGTTTCTGCTGGGTCTGTCGTGTTTTATTTCTTTAAAAAAACAAAAACAAACAAACAAAAGCAACATGTCAACACTTGTTAAATCTATATGGAAAGTACATGGAGGACTTATTACTCGTACTTTTGTTTATGTTTGAAATATTTCATCATTTTTTAAAAAGTGGGACTGTTGCCGTGGTTTTCAGCTGACTGCTGGCAGGAGCAGTGGAAAGAGCGGGTTGCAGGAATGCCGTGATCACGGCTGGTGTGGGCGTGTGGGCCAGCAGCAGGGCAGCGCTGGGGGGCCCACAGCTCCCCACTGAGGCCCCATGGGGCTGGGGCTTCTCAGTACTGCCTCAGAGGAGGAGGGAAGGGCGGGCAGCTGCGGAGGTGGGAGGGGGGTCACCTGCTCTCCCTGGAGCCCTTGGTTCTCCTCCATCATCTGCAGGTTAGAGATGCACAGGAACTGTGGCCCTGGGGTCTATCCCTGCCCCGTGGCGCCAGGTGGCTGCAGGGATGCCCAAAGTCAGGATCCTGTTAGTGACTCGGGGACACAGAAAGGGGCTGGAGCCGAGGCTGCCAGAGGCCCCTGGCCAGGACAAGGAGAGGCTCACACCAGCCTCACACCCTGCGTGGTCAGGGGCCCTCCCTGGTCAGGGGCCCTCCCTCCTTGTCTGACTGCTGCCCCCTGGACATCCCCCACCCCCCAGCCGCCTCCTGCCAGCTCTGACAAGGCGAGGGAGGGGAGGTTTGTGGCCGCAGCTGTCCGAGGAAAAGAGGAGCAGGCCCCCAGTCCCTCTGCAGTGAGCAGCTCAGCTCTCAGGCTAATTGATTAGTGTCGCTCAGACACCCTCCCTGAGCGACCTGGTGACTCACAGAAGGCTGCAGGAGGAAGTCCTGCTCCCAGGAGGCCCTCACATCAAAACCTCCCGGTCTAGCGAAATTGGATGCGACTGTGTATCCCTTGGTACACCACATTCGATGTGATTCAGTGAAAGCCTTTTCTAGTCGTTTGTTCTGCCTGGCCCCGAAAACCTCAGACTAATCAGACCTGCCCCATAAATGGAAACCTTGAGTCGTACCCAGCTGGCAGAATTTTTTATGTTTTATTTTTCTAAAACATAGCAACACAGTGACCTTGACGTTGAGGTTAATTGGTTTTCTTTGTCTGGTGGGCCAGTATGGAGCGTAGGTTGTGAGCTCATGCTGAGACCGCAATCTCTGTGTGATTCCGCCCCTCTGGCAGGCTTTTTGGGGCTTTCCGGACCACCAAGGACCCAGGCCCCTCAGACAGCAGCTCTGAATCACTCAGCAAAGTACCCAGATTGCCCGATGCAGGCAGCCCACACCTGGTGCTGTTGGAAGCCCCGGAGTTCTGTGGGCCCACAAGGAATGGAACTCTCCCGCCTTTGCTTGTTGGCCTGAGCAGAGCTCAGCCTGGAGGAAGAGCCGGCCAATGGGGGCTGGAGTCCCCAGTGAGGAGCGGTGGGACCTCACTCCCCTGCCTCTGCACCAAGCCCCATCTCACCCGGAGGAAGAACCAAGTCCCCTCCCCCGCCCTTGATGACCTGGCCCCCCCCTCTCTGCCACCCAGGGCCACTGGCCTCCTTGCTTTGCTGGATCTGTCTCCCCAGACACTGCAGGGCTCAACTCACCACATCCTCTCAACTACCATCTGCAAAACCCATCCTGATGCCACCCCCACCCCACCCCCGGTGAAGCTTCCAAGCAGCTCCCTCCCTGCCTCCCACACCCCCATCCTTTCTGCAGAGCACACGTGACCAACTTCAGACTGCATTTGACTTATCTTTGCTTGCTGTATGTTTTATTCACTGCTAAGTCCCCAGCCCCTAGCATAGTGCTCACTAAATATTTGCAGAAAGAATGAAGAGCAAAGGAATCCTTGTACAGATGTAGTAACTTCTTCCTAAGGCAAGGCTTCAGCCCCTGGGCAGTTGGCTGGGGTGAGGGGGCCACAGGAGGACTGTGGAGCCCACCAGCCTTCTCCTCCCGGGCGAGGTTTTGGAGAGAACATGGCCCCCATCTCATAACATTTGGGTTTTGAATTTGCATCCAGAACCTTCTTCCTTCAGCCCAGAGAGAAGCTGAATCCGAGCGGCCAAGGCGTTCTCCTCCCCCTGGGCCCACACCAGCCTGTCTGATCAGGCAGGACAGCCCCCAGCCAGAGGTGAGGGTGGCCTGGGGCAGGATGTGGAGGTGTTTGAGATTCCTGACGTTGGAGTGACAAAGAGGTAAACCCTCTAGAACAGAACTGAAAAGGACTACATCTGTGTGGGAGGGTGATTTGCTGGCCTCCGCATTTCCCTTACTCAATTCTTTAAGCCTTCCTGGGAATTAGACAAGACAAGCCATTCAGTCTCTGTTCCGGGGGTGGCCGGAGGCCGTCTGCCCTACACCTACTTCAGGGCATCAGTTCCCGAGGGGACTCTCTCCTCCTGGATGCTCATCCCAGGGCGATGCTCTGGAGGGCTTTCCTCTTCTGCCCTGCCGCCCGCATCTGTGTGCCCAGCCCCTGTCCTTGCTCCCTGTGTCACGTTCCTGCTTTCCTCTGCTCAGACCTCTGGTGTGCCCTCCTCAGGCCTCGAGAGCGTTTTTTGTTTTTGTTTTTAAGATTTTATTTATTTATTTGAGAGAGAACACATGAGAGGGGGGAGGGTCAGAGGGAGAAGCAGACTCCCTGCCGAGCAGGGAGCCCGATGCGGGACTCGATCCCGGGACTCCAGGATCATGACCTGAGCCGAAGGCAGTCGCTTAACCAACTGAGCCACCCAGGCGCCCCGAGAGCGTTTGTTTTAAGGCAGCTAGGAGTCTGCTCTTAGGGGTTGGCAAATCCTGGTACAACTATTCAGTAATATGTGCCAGTTGTGATACCCAAATTCAAAACGGTGTGAAAAATGCCACATCACTCCCATGTCCTACCGTGGGCTGGATGCATTGTTTCAGATTTCCTTTTTTTTTTTTTTTTTTAAAGATTTTATTTATTTATTCATGATAGAGAGAGAGAAACAAAGGGAGAAGCAGGCTCCCAAGGAGCAGGGAGCCTGATGCGGGACTCGATCCCAGGACCCTGGGATCATGACCTGAGCCGAAGGCAGACGCTTAACCATCTGAGCCACCCAGGCGCCCCTGTTTCAGATTTCTAATCACTGGTGGGCATCCCCAGGCCCCGGAGCTGGAGGACCACAGCAGGAGGCTCAGGAGTCCCTGTGAGTCAGGGAGCCCAGCACCCTGGCACAGCCTGCTCTGTCTGATGTGATTCGCCCCCCAGTAATGGGGGGACTTCAAAGACGAGGGTAGGCCATCCTCACAGACCGGCTTGGCGGGAGCCTTTGCTAGAGCGGGGCAGCCAGACTGCCGTGTGGACGGCTCAACCCAGTCTTGGAGGGGAACCATCGTTTGGTGGCTGGAGCTGTGCTGTTTGAGGAGGGGGACTGGTTTCTCCCCAGCTGTTTTGTTTTTGTCTCTGTATCCCCACTTGGAGCTCCTAAGTTGCCGTGGGACTTCATGGACAGAGTGTGGGAGGAAGGCCTGTCCGGCAAGAAGACACGTCGCAAGCACCCTCTCTGAGGCCCAGCAGCACCTGTGTGGGGAACTGGGGGGACCCCCTCTGGCCCAGACGGCCCTTTTGAAACTAACAAAAGGGGAAGGGGACCCTGAGTCTGGGGGAGGCCCCCAGCACTCAGACCCTTGCGCCGGCTCTGACCCCGTCTCCTCTCTGCAGGGGGAGAGGTCTTCTCCTTTAAATACAGCCCCGGGAAGCTGCGGGGAAACCAGTACAAGAAGATGATGACCAAAGAGGAGCTGGAGGAGGAGCAGAGGTAGGCCGTGCACCTTCCTCTTGGGACCGCAGGGCACCAGGCGCCGAGCCCTGACCGTCCTGCCCCTGCGCACTCGGGCGAGCCGCTGCCCCCACCCGCTGCCACGCCCCCATCTCCGGTTTAGGGGATCTTTCCTGTCCTGGCTCTCCTCAGCCAGGCTCGCTTTCCCCTGGAGACAGTCCCCTCGGGGGAGCTGGGGAGGAGGGCAAGGCGGCTGAACCCCTCCCCTGCCCGCCTCGCCCCCACTGGAAAGGGAAAAGCGAGAGGCCGGCAAGGGCCCGGAGCAGATCCCTCACACGGCGAGTTCATGACAAAACCGGTCTGTCACTGCAGGACAGGGCGCCATCCTCCCTGCTCGTCCATTTGGCAGCTCCCCTCCCTCCCGCCCCTCCTCGCCCAGCGTCTGCGGCCGGTTTGTGTCTGTTCTCCCACACAACTGCAGCTGCCTAGCTTCTCAGCTTCACGGCCCGCGCCCCCGCCAGACACCCACTGCACACCCGTGGGCCTCCCTCCATCCCGCCAGGGTGCTAAGGAACACTCTGGAAGCAGCAGAACAGCTGGGGAGAGAACCAGTGGTCAGACCCCCAGCCCAGCTGTCTCCTGCACGCCCCCCTGGGCCGGCCTGGAGCCTGGCGTGCTGTGCGTTGTGCTTCGGCCCAAGCAGGCGTCTCAGCGGGAGCCCAGGCTGGGGTCCTAGGGTCACAGAGGACAGGAGGGCTTATTCGAATCCATAACTCACACACCCTTTCGTTGCCGCTGGCCACGCCACTCAGGGTCCCTCAAAAGTCAGAAGCTGCTTTGCCTGCGAGAATGCCCACTTCCCCTCCCCCAGCTGTCACCCGCCTCTTCCAAACCTGGCCTGGAAGGCTCTTCCCCTGGGGCGGAGGGGTGGCAGCGTAGGCACAGCCTGAGGAAGACCCGGAGCAGGGGAAGGTGGCCTCCACGGGAGCCCCCGCACCCCCGGTGCTGGTGACACTGCCTCTGAGTGTGACCCGGTTTGCTGCCTTTATATTTCAGGATTGAGCTGACCTCTGACCTCACTTCCCTGTAGCAAGTTCCTTAGGTCCTGAGCCACACATATTCTTGCAAATCCTTTTGGTAAGGAGACTGACTTCTTAGACCAGTGGTGCTTCCCTCCTCCTGTCTGGTAATGTGTCCCCAACATGAGTGTCGCGGTCTAAACCTCCCCTCCTCCGCCGCCTTCATAAGCAGTTGGTACATTCTGTGCACCAAGCGGTCTCACTCTTCGCTAGCACGGGGGTCGCTGTGTGACCCGGCCCCCCTCCCAGGGCTGCAGGGTTCTGGGAGCCCAGGGGACATAAGTTCCGGGTGGGCCTCATGGACCAGCTGGTGGGGAGCTAGCGCCCCCTTGTGAGGCTGGGGGCCGAACTGTCGTCCCCCTCGGGAACCACTGGGTGTCGCCCTGCCACTTCGTCCTGCCCTAAGAAGCAAGCCTCGTGTGGAAAAAAAAACCCAAACCCTTGTGGTGGGACAGGCAGGTTTTCCGGGTCAGAGGAAGGAGTGGCCGACTGCAGCCCTGGTCAGTAAGCTCGGTGTGACTGAAGCGTGGCCACTCTTTCGTTTTCCCGTGGTCTGTGGTGGCTTCCACGCCGCTGTGGCCGGGGCAAGTAGTTGCAGCAGAGAACACGTGGCCCACAGGGCCCAGAAGAGTCAGTATCAGGCCCTTTACAAAAAACATCTGCAGCCCCTGGATTAAGAATAGGGAGGGCGGGATGCACCTGGGGTCCCGCAGAGGTCCCTGTGGACAGAGCTGTGGCCAGGACAGGCCTGATTCCGGGGGCTCGGGCAGGTGCTCCTTGTGGATGTGAGGAGCCATTGGAACAGAAAGGACAGTTAGGGGACAGATGCCAGGCCTCAGGCTGCGGGGTCAGATGGCCACCATCCCTGGGCTCCGAGCCAGGACCTCGGGAAGAGGGAGGGAAAGTCTCTTCTCTGTTATGATTAGACAGCAGACTCTGCATCGCCCAGGGTGGGTCTCTCCCCGACAGGGTCTTGGGGGGCCTCTCGCACCGATTCACACTTGGCTCTTCTGTGGGGTGGAGACCGTGCCCTAGGGCTGCTCTTGGGGTGAAGGAGGAGCTCTCCTCTCCTCATCTGCAGGCTGTGCCCCACGTTGAGAAGGAGGGGCTGGTGGACTTTGCGGCCCTTAAACACGGTCCTCGCTCAGTTTGATGCCATCCTCACAGGGTGGAGCTGGAGTTCATGTTCATTTTCATTCCTGCCCTTCCCCAGCATGCTCCCCACAGCTGTTGCATGCATCCACCTGTGCCGTCTGCTTGCTGTCTCCTGCCCCTGCATGCGGCCAGCCCACAGGGCACGGCGTGGGGCCCCTTGACCTGCACCCCTCTTGCAGCTGCTTCTGTCCCTCTTGTGGTGATGCTTGGGGTTGCAGAGGCTGGCGAGTTTGGCTCCGTCTCCTCATCTAAGCACGGTAGTTCCCGTGTGGCCCGGGAGAGCCGGCGGGCGCAAGCTCGTTCTGGTCCCAGCCGAGTCTAGGAGACGGTCCTAGGAGTGCCAGGATGAAGAAGAACATGTATATGGTTGTTAAACCACTGAAACCGCAGGCCAGCGAAGTGTGCCCTCTTCTTTGCCTGTCAGATTCTTTCCCACCAAACTCTGCCTGTTTCTAATCCCTTTCCTGGCCCTCTGGGTCCCAGTTGAGTTGCAAGCTAGTAAAGAAATAAATGCTGCAAGTCCCTGACTAAATTTATCAACTCAGTCAATAAAGCAGTAGTAGGCAGAGCCCGAATCCTTAGTGGGCACATGATCCAGCATCCCCTAAAGCCTCACCTTATACATTCTCAGGGCAGAGCACTTAGGAAGCAGGACTAAAATCAAGACCCCAGATCGTTCCTCTGCGTGTTTAAATGAACATTCCCATCCTTGGAATCGCTTACAGGTCAGCTTCCTTCTGCCTGAGGGGCTGAAAATGGCCGGGTTTGCGAATCCAGAGCAGGTTGCTGCCTAAGGAAGGCCCTGTTCTGTCACGGTCTGCCCCCTCCTCCGAGGCTTCTCCTGGGGCTCAGGGCTCGCGGCATCCTTGGCCAGCCAGTCTCTCTGGGAGGTGCCACGTCTAGCTTCAGAGCGTGGCTGGGACAGTGGGCTTGCAGGCTGCTGACGCTCCTCCGGCTCCCGGAGCTAGTGAAGCTGGAGAGCTTGGCCAGCTTGGCAGGAAAAAGAAAAAGCAGCCCTGCCCACTCCTGTCCTGTGCGCCATCTGTTCTTCCTGCCTTCTGGTCCAGAGGAAAGTCTAGACCAGGCTGGCTCTGATAGACGGGAACCTGGGACCCCAGCACCCACTCCATTCTGAAGGTCCTCAGAATGTCCTGACCTTTCTGGAAGGGGACACGACTCTGGTGGAGGGTGTTTTGTACGTCATCACAGGCAAGGGGGAGAGGAGGCCGGGGAACCCAGGCTGTGGGATATTCTGGTGTCTGCAACCTGGTGAGTCCACAAAGGATTAGCCAGTGTCAATGTTTGGAAACACGCGTGTCTCTGATCTCCAGAAGAGGGCGCCAGAGGGACAAAATCGGGTCCCCTGCGATCCCTCGTCCTCCGGGGTGTCCTTGAGAAAAGGTGGACACACATCCTAGGGTGCCAGTGGCCCCAGCGGGGACAAACCCCGCCAGCGGGAATAGGGAATAGAAGCACGTGATAGGATGGCCCCAGTAAAGCAGGTAGTCAGAGATCGGAAGCACCCAGTGTCTGACCTGCCCAGAGGTAGGGTCTGCCCGACCTGACTATGTGCCTCATGGACTCCGGACTCAGAATGGGGTGCGGCGGGCTGCTGAGGTCCCGTGCCGGGTCAGGCCAGCTCTGGGGAACAGAGTGTCCTGCTGCAGGTGACGAGAAGCAACCTGCCCCGTGTCGGAGAAGCCAGTGTCCGGCCTGGCGTCTGCAATCCCAAACATCCTCCTCCACATCCCCGTTTCCCATTTCCTCCCCCACGATACTTGTTAGATGGAAGAAGTAAAATAAATGATCTTTTCTCCCTATTTCTCTTTACAGAACCGAAGAATAATGAAGTTATCCTTAGCCTCCTGCTAAAGGCTTTTCCTTTTGGCATCTAAAAAGCTTGAGAGATAAAATGGAAATCCCCAGAGAGGAGCCATGCAGGCTCCCAGGTGCCTCTGGCCTGCATAAATCCGCTGGGACCCAGACCCTCCATCAGGACCTGTCCCTCAGCGGGGAAGGTGCCGGGAGTGCCTTGGCCCCCGGGGTAGAGGTGTTCGTCCCTGTCGGTGTGGATTGCTTGGTTAAGCAAGGGTTTCGTAGACTTTGGTTTTTCTTATCGCTGAACCCTACTCTCCACTCACCGTTCACACCTGTGATATCAGCGGTGACAGCCCCCTTATCATTTTAAACCAGTGTAGCTTCACTCTAGTGCCCCCACCCCACCCCCAGCCCACACTGGCCTTTTCCTTCCCTGGAGCCAAACCGAGAAAGACTCTGAGGCAGAGCTCCTGTGCTCATCAGCTGCTCAGGGAGGGTGGACTGTCCTCCTTTCCCTGGGGGCCCACTTCCCTCTTTCTATCCGGTGGCTCGGTTGTTGGGGGTGAGGGACGCGTATTGATGGCCCCACAGCAGGGAACCAGCGACAACTCTAGATCTGTGTCGCCCTTAGTCTTCATTTAGAGGAGGCTGGAATCCAGGCCTCTAGTGGCTCAGAGGCCTTTTCGCTCTCACCAGCTCAGCCGAATCTCCACCTTCCCTTTGGCAGAAGCAATAAGAATAGTCTGCTTGAAATAAATTTCTTGACTATGCCGTTTCCTAGAAGGTGTCATAGATAAGTTAGAATTTCACCAGATAATGAGATCAGTCCCAGATCTGTTTCTTGGAATTTTATATTGGACAATATTTATATTATACCAAACTAATCTGCAGTTTTTAGATGTGTTGGTTAAAACATTTTTTTAAAGCAGTAAGTTTATAGAAAAATATTTTCCATTTAATGGAAGGCCGGGATGCCAACCCCTGGGGCATGTTACATTCCCAGTGACCTTCTCCTCTGGGCCTACAAGCTTAGGTTCAGGGCCGTAGTGCAGATAAGGCGATGGTGGGCGCGCCCACATCGAGCCACGTGACGAGTAGATTTACCCTGTTGGCACTCCTGTCCCCACTCGGCAACAACAACAGCCTTATCCAGGCTGGGATCTTACTGCTACAGTAAGTAGGTGCCGCCCTCCCGGGTTAGTTACCGAACTAGTTAGCTGTCTGGACTCTTTCTGCACGTGGCTTGTAGGCGCCAAGCCTCACGTACTCCTGATGGCTTGGATCTGTGTATTCAGCCTTTGTTCAGCCCAATAAACTTTGAGTAGATGATCTCGGTTACTGTGTGTTTTTTCAGTTTTGCTTTGTTTTTAAGAAATAATCTCCTTTGAAACCCATTAAAATTTGAGCTCTCTCTCATTTTGATGCCTATTACTCTCTAGCAGAGTGCAAGTCATAGGTCCACCCTGTTAAAAATGCCCAGGCGCCACAGCCGTCAAAAATATCTGAGAATATGTGTTCACTCTGGGCGGGAGGGACTGTGATTCCGTCCAAGGAGCTCAACACACACTTTCTCCTCCAGAGAGGAAAACGGACTGTAGAAATCACATTCCCAGGGCAACAAAGTGAGGCTGGGATTTGGGACTTCAGTATTTGAGTCTCTAGATGCTGCTCTAGCCAGAAAACCAACTTCGGGATGGGAGATACGGGGTTCCTGCAGGAGGAATCTGTTGGGACGCATGTGTAAGACCAGACGCTCGGAGCCCGCCCCGCCTCAGGCAGCGTTCTGGGTGCTGGGTGGCCAGAGGTCGTGCCAGAGCCCAGCCACGCGGGACCTGCCGTCTTTTGGCATTTCTGGCTGCAGGGAGGGGCTGAGAGGGCCGGGGTGCAGGGTGTGGTGGCCCGGAGACACCACAGAAGCCAGAAGCCAGCGTGCTGACAGCCCCGCGCGGAGCGGAACGAGCAAGCCCCAGACCGTCCCTGCTTTCTGCGGCAGTCTTGCCCCGACCTTGCAAACTGTTTGCGCTCCTGGGAGTTGCGCTGTGCTGGTCAGATGGTGTGGCCGAGCCTCACAAAGACAACAGCACGTCGGTCCCAGCTGCCCAGCCCATTCTGTGGCAGGAGGGACGGGGCCCCACTGGCCACGAGGTAGCTGTGCTAATCAGGACAAGGCGCTCCTTCCTCTGAGCAGTGAGACCCCATGCCAACCCTGCCCCCCGGGTCAAGCCCCCATGTACACCTCCGCGTGTGCCCCCTACGTCTCGGCTGGTCATGGTTTTTGTCCTCATCCCTCTAAACTGAGGCTGTCGCTAACCTGTTTCTTCACGGGCTCGCGCTCCAGCCACTTAACAGAACGGGCCTCTCCCCATTACCTCCCGGGACGTGCCAGGTCAACGCTAAAAGGGGGCCCAAGGGGAACCCACAGGGTCACTTGGGCCCTCCCCAGACCCGCAGGGAACACCCAAGACATAGAGCCGGCTTTTAGAACCTTCCAGCTGAGGTCGTTCGGCCACGCGAGCTCGTGGGTTTTGAGTGGGTTTCGCTTCGGTTTGATTTTCTTCTTGCCTGGAAAGCAGACACGGCAGCAGCCAAGAGCGCAGGGCCCCAGCCCCGGGCGCACATGGCGACCCCCCACTCCGGGCTCGGAGCACCCTTTTCCTCTCTGTCCTCTCTTCCCCACAGAGTGCAGAAGGAGCAGCTGGCTGCCATCTTCAAGCTCATGAAGGACAACAAGGAGACGTTTGGGGAGATGTCCGCGGGCGACGTGCAGGAGCAGCTCCGGCTCTACGACATGTAGGCGGCCCTGGCCCTCACGTGCAGACGTCAGCGGGCCCCTTCCCTCCCCCACGCGTAGCCATAGAGGTGGATGACACACGGATCGCGCAGTTGCCACAGTTAGGCCTCCTTTTACGGGAATCGGGATCCTTGTCGTCAGAGTCAGACTTGTTTGCTAAGAGCATGCTCCCCTCCTGCTTCCTCCCATGCACTTACAGAGGCTTCCAGAAAGCCTTCTGAGGCAGAAGGAGGGTGCAGCGTTGTTAGACTGGACACCCAGGCAGCAGGACCCGTTACCCCTCTTCCCCACAGCACCCCGAATCCTTTCCACACCAGGTGCCCGGAGTGGTGGGGGGCTGTGCCCGGGGGTTCAAGCTGCTGCCTGCCCTGACTCGAGCGTCCTTTTAGCAAAAACCTTAACTCAACACCCACCTTCCGTGCTGGAACAGATCAGTGTAATCAGAGCTGAGACCCACGAAGAGCTCCTCCCATTTAAGCATGAGACTTAACTTTCCGTGTAAGGAAGGGAGGCTCATTTGAGTGCTTATCACGCAGCCGGGACCATGCCCGCTGCTAGGGAGAGACATCCAGGATGTGACATGGTGCCCACCATTAGGGGGATGAAGGTCCTCCAGATGCTAGGGAGAGACATCAAGGATGCGACATGGTGCCTACCTGTAGGGGGACGAAGGTCCTCCAGAGGAGACGGGCATGTGTGCAAGGAAAGAGCATCTCCCCAGACAGCATGCAGGAAAACACCAAAATGACCTGACGGGACAGGACACCTCGGGCTCAGTAGGTTTCCGGGAGTTCAGCCAGCGCCGGACAAGGCGAATACAGCAGCTCCTTCATGCTGCACGGGCCCTGTTTCTGCTCACCCCATTGGCAGGAAAACTCACAGCAAACGGAGTTAGGGAGGGTCTGCTGAGGAGAGAACCTATGAAGTTCTTATAAATATTTTGTATTTGCCGAAATAAAGCTAAATCAACACAGTGAACTCAAAGAAGCAGTGGCCTTTTGCGCACCTGACATTAGTGATGGTGGGGGTGAGTTACTCTCCTTCCTTCCTCTCTCGCTCGCTACTAGAATTCTCCTTGAGCACCTCCCCTGCCTATGGCTGTGATTCTTTTGCTTCCTTGCTGACACTCTGCCCAGGAGGAGGGTCTGCTCTTCTATCCCAGTATCGGTGGTTCTTTCTTTTATAAAATTTATCTTTTTGTCACTGCTTTTTTTATTATTATTATTCTGATTTTAGAGTTCTTTGTTCCCTTAGTCACCTCCCAGGGACCCCTTCTCCATCACTGCATCTTCCCACGCACTGGGTGCGCACAGTGGGCAGGGCCACCACCCCCAGGGGGCCACCCTGCCCATCACGTTGCTCTGCTGCCAGATGATGGCCCTTCCTCTTCTCCTGCCTGGATCCTTCCTCTCTGATTATACCAAACACGAAGGACTCGTGTGTACTTGAGTCAAAATTCCCACGGCTATGGGAAGTAAACTCAAGGAATTTTCATATCCTTGGATCTGCTAAGATGTCCCAACAGCAAGGAACAGAAAGCTCCAAATCCGCCAGCTTACACCAGAGAGGAGCTGGATCACGGAGGAGCCCAAAGGCAGAATGGGCCCACGCGGCCGTCCCCATGGCTCAGAATTCCTCACGCTGCGGGCTTCTGTGGCCCACTAGCTCTCCACGGCCGCAGGAGTTCGCGTGTCATGTCCAGATGCAAGAAAAGGGCCGTCTCTGGCTTGTGTCTCTAGGAGTTAGGGAACCCATGCACCTGCATCCCCCACCTCCTTTCAGGTCCCAGTTGGCCAGAATATGTCATGTGTTCATGCCTCAACCAATCTCCAGCAAGGAGGTGGGCCAACCACGGTTGGCTGAGGTACCTGGGGCTGGGGCCGCATCCCCTGAACACAGGGCCATTCACAGGAGCAGAGAGCTGGAGCCATCAGGATTCTGTGAGGAAGGGATGGGGGAGGTGGTTGCTGCGTAGACACCAGGACCACTCTGTCACCTGGTGGGGACTCAGGAGCCTCTGAAGTATGCTGCATACAGCACCCTGCACACCTCCCGGGTGGCGGTCCTGTTGCCCAGGTTCCACACTGGGCCTCTGATGCTTCCAGGAAGCACTGCCAACTCACTGGGGCTGTGGGGGTGGCTCTGCTGCCATTTTCAGCTGAGCGTCCACCCGTGTTTATACCATTCCTGTTACCTCATCCTGCCTCACTGGGGTGCCCTCGAGTCCATCTGTGGCCAGAAGAGTCCTCTCAGAACCCACTTCAAACCCATCCCCAGGTGTCCCACCAGATCGCAGGACTGCTCCAGCTCAGGAAACTCGAAGTGCCTTGGAACAAATGTACCTGCAGATTCAGAACCCATTCGGAGAAGTTTCCCGGAGTTCTTAGAGTCAATGGCAAGGCCATAACTCACAACCACAAGGCACCATCCCACCCTGCAAGCTGAGAGCAAGAGGAGACCCCCTTGTTCACAGCACTGGGGGGAAGAAAACCACCTTGATGCCATTAGGGCCACTAAAAAGCACAAGGTACGGGGGAAGGAAGCAGCAGGACCGGAGGGAGAGAGCAAACATGGAGTGAGCCTTCTGTAAGGCAGGCCACGGCAGGATGCCACCGACATGGCACCGCCGACGTGGCACCACCAACATGGCACCGCCGTGCAGGGCCCAAAGCCACAGGCGCTGACAGAAGCCAATCTGAAGACTCTGTCCAGCCTGGGGCTTGAGAGACTTTCGGATGCCCAGAGTCTCCGCCCTCCCCCTGCGCCCCCTCACCACTCCACCCTGGAGCCCTGTGCACGGGCCGGCCTCCCTACGTGACACGAGGCGGTGGCTTGTCCCCCATCACACACATCACACACCCGCTGTGCGCGAAAAACCAAGTCCACAGACAATTCATTTCTATTTACCAAACTCCACTTGCTAGAAACTTTTCAGGGCCACCTTCCTTCAAAATGTCCGTTGTAGGGGTGCCTGGGTGGCTCCGTCGTTAAGCGTCTGCCTTCGGCTCAGGTCGTGATCCCGGGGTCCTGGGATCGAGCCCCGCGTCGGGCTCCCTGCTCATCAGGGAGTCTGCTTCTCCCTCTCCCTCTGCCCCCGCCCCCACTTGTGCATGCTCTCTGTCTCAAATAAAAAAAATCCTAAAAAAAAAATGTCCATTGTAACTGCCACCATCCAGACTAAATTAGGTGTGTCCTCACTTCCTGTACTAAAAATGGCCGTGTGAAGAAAACGTGCAAACTAAGCAGCTTTAAGGGCAACCTAAAACCTAAAACCTGGAGCAACTTTGCTGTGAACTCTTTGTGCACACAGCTCTTTTTTCCCCTTTTTGGATGATTTGTACTTGTTCTCAATCTTTTTTTTTAACTACTCTCTACACCCATTGTGGGGTTTGAACTCACAACCCTGAGATCGAGTCACACCCTCTATCGACTGAGCCAGCCAGGCGCCCCTTGTTGTCAATTTTTTAATATTTGAAAATGAAAATAATATCTGAAAATGAAAATAGTTTTCCTAAGAACAGATCACATTGAAGATGTTTTGTTCTTCCCAATTTGATTGTGAGAAAATACATTTGTCCACAGGACCTCCCTGAACTCAGATTAACAGTTTGTCCTCTGGGCCTGGAAGACCTCAAGTGTCAGCACGGCTGGATCCAGGCAGGCCAGGCCACATGCCTTCTGAAGGCCATAGCATCATTTCTCTGGAACCAGACAGTGCTGGAGAAGGGCAGTGAGGAGCTCTGTCTCTCTCTGAGCCACACCTGCAGGGTTGCGTGGGCACAGAGAAGCCCACAGTCACCTACTGGCCCTTCATCCTCATTGTCTGGGATCCACGTCCAGTCTCTACTTCTCACCGTGGAGGGAACATATATATTACCTGGAAGCAGGTAAAAGTCATTTTCTTTCTGTCCTCATCGCCTGGAGAAGCCCTAGAGAGGAGCGGGATGCCAGAAATCCTTAGCTCCGTCTACTGTGTGGCCCTATTTAGAGAACTTGAGGCCCTCCCAGCCCAGCATGACTGCTTTTTGACAGAGAGAGAGCACAAACACGGGGAGCAGCAGAGGGAGAGGGAGAAGCAGGCTCCCCGCTGAGCAGGGAGCCCGATGTGGGACTTGATTCCAGGACCCTGGGATCATGACCTGAGCCACCCAGCCATCCCAGTATCACTTTGTTTTTATTCTATTTCCCCCCTAAGGCTCCCACCAGATGCACCACCACCACCTCTACCCCTTCCGTGCAACCATTTTTATTCCTGTTGGTTTTGTCCTTGCAGGGTCTTTTTGCTAAAGGTGGCGGTCTGTATAGTCTCTGGAGATCACAGCAAGTACCGCTGGCTTCCTCATTCTCTTTTTTTTTTTTTTTTAAGATTTTATTTATTTATTTGAGAGAGAGAGAATGAGAGAGAGCAAGCACATGAGAGGGGGGAGGGTCAGAGGGAGAAGCAGACTCCCTGCCGAGCAGGGAGCCCGATGCGGGACTCGATCCCAGGACTCCAGGATCATGACCTGAGCCGAAGGCAGTCGCTTAACCAACTGAGCCACCCAGGCGCCCTTCCTCATTCTCTTTAATGCTTTAACGTGGTCTCCTATATAATGCTCCATAGCGCTGACATCCCTCAGTCACTTCAACCATTCCCCTGCTGATGGCCATTCGTGCAGTTTCCCATCTTTGGCTAATTCAAATAATGGCACTGTGAATAAAACTCTGTGCATATAGAGGTCCCTGTTTGTGGAGGCGTATTTTCAGAGCAGCCCCCTAAAAATGGAGTGCTGGGCCCAAGGTGAATGAATACATGATATTTCGTTAGATGCCCACCCACCCTCGGGTCTCGGGCCAGTTTGCACTCCACCAGCAACACACGGGAGAGCCGGTTTCTGCACCGTCCTCTAGGCAGTACCTCGTCAAACTCTGAATTCCTGCCAATCTGACAGGTCAGAAATGTCAGCTCAGGGAAGTTTTAATTCGCATTTTTCCTATTATGAGAAAGGCTGAGCATCCATTCAAATTTTTAGGGGCTCTTTGCATTTCCCCCCCCTGCAAACTTCGGTTCTCTTTGCTTCCCGTTTTCTACTGAATGTCGCCCACTGAACCTTCGCTTTAACTCCCGGAACACGCATGGTTCCGGGGATCTCGGTGATCGCTGCGGGCGCAGCGCCCGTTTTCGTCCAGCCCTGATCCTGCATGTGGAAGGGGGTGCTTTATTAAGGGGCCCAGAAAATCTGGGTAATTCCAGGAAAAGCCTACCAAACTCAGGAGCCTCCATGAAAGCCTCGCGCCTAACACAAGAAAAGACGACAAACTCGCCGCAGCGTCAGCCTATTTATACGTTAATTAGGCGCCCCTTTTACAGAGACTATGGCTATGAGGCTCCCCGCACCTGAAAAACCCAAGAGCTGCCACCAATCACCCAGCCTAGCCGGTAACCCACCGCGACGTCTCAGTGGTTAGAACATCTGCCAATCTCTCGCGCAGGCAAAGAGCTTGACTGCTACTGGGTACCGCCTCCGCCCATCTCCCCAGAGCCCGCCTTGCCCCGAGGCGGGGAAGTCCCGGATGTCCGGTCGCATTTCCTCAGTGATTGACAAGGGCATTTGTCCAATGAGAAGTGCGAGCTGGCCCGTCCCGCCCACCCCAGGCCTCGCCCCCGCCACAGGGGCTGCGGGGAGCGGGGTCTGGGGTCCGGCTCGGGGTCCGGCTCTGCGGCCGCGCCGCCACCCCTGTGCTCGCAGTCCCGCGCGGCGCCGCCCCTCCGGCTCAGGTCGGGAGGTCGGTCCCCGCGCCCAGCATCCCGCCGCGTCGACGTGTGGTCTGGCGAGTTGGACGGCCAGGGAGCCGGCTTCCAGGTCCCTCCCGCGACAGGGCCAGGAGCCCCGGACTGCCCCTGAGCAGTGCACCGTGCTAGACCCCGCATAGGGAGATGAAGTGGCGCCGGTCCCTGCACCCAGGAGCCCACCATCTCCACCTTCGTCCCCCAGCACTCCCCAGGCCCGCCCTCTAGTAGCTTCGAGAAAGTGGCCCAGGGTTTCAGAGCTGAATCCAACACACACACACACCCCAGTCCTGCAGCCGAATCCAACACACACACACAGACACTTTGTTTTTCACATTCCCGGTTATACCCGGGCCTAAGGTAAAATCCAGCAGAGCCCTCTTATGCGCACAACTGCAAGTAACCGTGTTCCCACCAGGGTGCCTTTGGTATTGGGCTGACCTTCAGGACGGTGCAAGGTGAAATGAGACGCCTTGCTCCACCTGTGCTGGAGCTTTCACGTCATGGCCCAGGCAGCTCAGCCGGGTTTACTAATGCACCGCTGAGTAAGTGTGAAATCAAGTAGGACTTGGGGGTCTCCCGTCCACCCACCCAAATCCATCCACACCCTAGCAGGGACCCCACCCCCACCCCTCGAATCTTCGGGCCGCCTGGTGTGGCCTGGTCCCCTACAAATGAGAACGAGGGCCATGCCTCAGAGCAGGCTGGGTCGTTAGGGGTTACTGAACTGCTAAATAACTGTCAATCTGCAGTCAGGGTTTTTTGAAAATCTCAATTTTCTCACTTCTGTAATGACTTTAATTACTTTTTGTTGAGCTCTCCAAAAGGGGACAGGTTGTATTGACAGGCTGTCAGTCCTTTAGCTCCTTCAAAGGGTTCTCATATTCACGTCAGCCCTGTTGGGTGGTGTCTTTGCCTGTCTTGTAATCAGCTTCAGCGGTGCCGCCAGTTAAATTTCAGGACAGGAGGTAGCTGGCAAGGGGAATAAAATTAAGAAAATTGTTCTCAGAAGAAAAGGTTCACTGAAAGTAACGGGAGCAAGGGGGTGAAGCACATAAGATTCCAATTAGAATATTGAGTGGTGTGAATTGGCACATTCATGCTTTCAGACGTTTATTGAGCCTGCCTTCATGCAAAGCACTGCACTGGCTGATGTAATGCTGAATGAATTTGACTTGGTTTCTACTTTCAAAGCAGGGTGAGATGAGAGTTCACTAACTTTTTGGAGCGCATGCTGAGTGCAGAGCACTGTGTGAAATCTCCACAACAAATCTGTGAAGGACACAGTAAACGTCTTCTTTTGTGGAAAGGGAAACAAGACTCAAAATTGTGAAGACCGGGGTGCCTGGGTGGCTGTCACTTAAGCACCAGACTCTTGGTTTCCGCTCAGGTCATGATCTCAGGGTCATGAGATTGAGCCGCACTTGCCCACATACATGGCACTCCACCCTCAGCGGGAAGTCTGCTTGGATTCTCTTTCTTCATCTCCCTCTGTCCCTCCCCCCACTTGCCCACATACGTGCTCTCTCTCTAAAACAAATAAATAAACCTTAAAAAAAAAAAATATATATATATATATATATTCAAGATAACCCAATTTTAAGATAAGCAAAGGATCATGGGGCGCCTGGGTGACTCAGTCGTTAAGCGTCTGCTTTTGGCTCAGGTCATGATCCCAGGGTCCTGGGATTGAGCCCCACATCGGGCTCCCTGCTCAGTGGGGAGCCTGCTTCTCCCTCTCCCACTCCCCCTGCTTGTGGTCCCTCTCTCGCTGTGTCTCTCTCTGTCAAATAAATAAATAAAATCTTAAAAAAAAAAAAGATAAGCAAAGGATCTGAGTAGACATTTCTGCAAAGAAGATATACAAATGGCCAATAAGATGATCAACATGCAAATCAAATGCAAATCAAAAACATGAGCCACTACTTCACAGCCAATAGAATGGCCAAGACAGATAAAAAGGAGCGGTTGATGAGGATGTGGGGAAGTTGGAACCCTCACACTCGCGATGGGACTGTAAGATGAGGCAGCTGCTTTGTGAAACAGTGGCAGTTCCTCCAAAAACTAAAGAATTGCCATATTCAGCAAATTTTACTCCTAGCTATATACCCAAGTGAAATCAAAAGGTATGTCCACACTCACCAAAAAAACCCCCAAGTGGTAATTAATTATGTGACGTGATTGGAGGTATTAGCTAACACCGTGGCAGGAATCGTTCCGCTGTGTGTGTGTATTAAATCAATGCGTTATACACCTTAAACTTGCACGATGTTATATGTCAATTATATCTCGATGAAACTGGGGGAAAAACAAAAAACTATGCCCACAGAAAAACTTTCACATGAAAGTTCATAGCAGCATTATTCATAATAGCTAAAAGTGAAAACGACCCAAATGTCCATCACCTGGCTAATGGATAAACAAAATGTGGTCTATCCACACAATGGAATATTCTTCAACCATAAAAACGAACAAAGTAGCTATAGCATGGATAAACCTTGAAAATACTATGTTAAGTGAAAACCCCAGACACAAAAGACCACACATTATATCATTCCCTTTATATGAAATGTCCTGAAGAGGCAAATTTACAGACACAGAAAGCAGATTGGTGGTTACCTAGGGCTGGGGGTGGGGCGGAAGGAAAGAGTAGTCCCCACTAATGCGCACAGGGTATTTTGGGGAAGTGATGAAAACATTCTAAAATTGACTGTGGTCATGTTTGCAAAACTCTGTGACTATACTAAGAGCCACTGAATTGTCTGCTTTCAAGAGATGAATTGTACGGTATATGAACTAGATCTCAAAAAAGCTAAGAGTTCTTGCTTCTGTGTTCGTTTTTGGGCATTCCAGTCAAAATGGTAACATGAGCACATACTGAGGTTGCCTCTTTTGGGCTTTTGAGAGGATTTTTAAAAATCTCTAATCATAAGGAAAAAAAAAAAAGACATGCCCTGGGTTTGTAATAGCACAGCTAATTCTCTTAGGTGTTTGTGCCTGGCTCTGCGATGAGAATTTTAAGTTGTGTGCACTTTAGTCCTAATGAGAAAGCGGTATGTGACACGCTGGGTGCCTAGGTATCTCTGACATGGAGATCCCTGTACCAGAGGCTCAGGAGAGAGTGCTCCAGCATCATCACCTACCAGAGGAAGAGAGGGGCGGGAGCAGACCCCGGAGGGAGCTCTGAAGCCAGGATGGCCATTCAGAGTAGACCGCGTGGAGTGTGATGACCATGTCCTAACACTGCCTTGTCCATCACTCTTTGGTTGCCGGCTGCAATGAAAGGGGCCTGCTGTCTCCAGCGAAGTGCTCCCGCAGAGGGAAAATCCTCCCTTCCCGCTGGGGAATCTGGGAGGCACATCAATGCGTCCCCCGTGATTATTATTTGCATTTTACAGACAAGAAAATTGAGGCATAGAGAGGCGGAGTCACGAGCCCAACGGTGTGGGTGAAGAAGCCACCGGAGACATTCAAATCTCCTCCCACTGGCTGCAGAGCTGGGGGTCTGCAGCAGACCTGCCTTTGCTCTGAGAAGCCCTGAGAGGCTGGGATGAAGAAGGAACCACACAGCCCAGGGTACTGCAGAGAACGGCTCCCTCCGGCGCTGCCACACAACCCAGCGCGGACTCCTCTGGGACCAACCCAGTGACCCGTTGGAGAACCTCCTCCATGCCCCACACCCTTTTGGACCGGCTCAGAAGCACCAAGCTCCCTTCCCCCAAGAAGATACACAGTAGAGCCACCTAGTGCTTCTGATCCCCCCTCCCCACGCCCCAGGCAACCCTGCAGCCCTTAATGTAAACATGGACAGCGGATCTCACAGGGGAGGTGAGCACACGAATAATACAGATAATATAGATATCAGACACCAAAGATGGGGTCAAACAGAGAAAATCATTTCTACAAATGCTGGAATTACTGTTTTTCACTTATACACTGTATGGGTTAGAGTTCATGCTAGTAGGAACCAGCTCTGGCAGACTTGGGGGGGTGGACATGCTGCAAGGAAATGGGGAGATCAAGTCACCATGAGGGCTAGAGAACCAGAAGTGGGCCTGAGGGGACAGCGATACTTCCAGCACCCAAACTTTGCAGTTGGCCTGACAAGCTCGAGGACCTCCTGGCTGGCTGCCCCAGGAACTGTGTTGTGTTCAGACACCTCCTCAAGCACCTTCCATGTTCTCTCTTTTATCTTTGGGCAACTTGGAAGCGTAAGAGCAAAACATGCCCTCTTCTTCCCTAGGACTTTTTTTTTCTCCCCTTATCAAAGATTTCCACTCAGGAAGTGGGGTAGGGAGAAAAGATGGTGAGAAGAAGAAGAAAAAACCCATCCTGGTACAAGCAAATATGAAAAATCAATTCTGTGGCAAAGAGATGATCAAAATTGAAGAATCGATGTTCATTGTGCAAACATTAGAATTTAAATTTTTCCACTCACGTCCAAACTATTGCTTGAGACTGAGTATTGCAAAGTTTCTGTCTGGGCAGCGTGTGAGTTTTGACATGTTCTTTCTTTATATCATACTTGTTAGCAAGAAGTTAATCTGCTTCTCCCATAGTTCAAGATTTCTTCTGCTTTTCCGTGTGTTTCATCTTGGTTTCCACAGTAGTGGATAGCAAATGATTATATAGCCTAGGGAGGAGTGAACTGTGGAGCTTAAGAGAAGAATATCCTTGAGAGTCTACTTCTTGAGAACAACTTATGAAATTCAGTCACAACTTTTAATTGGGACTTTACTATTTTCATCTTTCCAGAGTTTTCATTAGTGAATTACTTTCAGATAAGAATGCCACGGACATGTCAACCTCACTACTGAATAGGGGTACACGTGGCAAAGTTCAAGTCTGCATATTATACAGTAAAGACCATATAATTTTCTGTAAACACTTGACTTTCTGCATTCTACATTTGTGGAACTCATTTCTTTGTCGAAAATTCAGGTATGTGATCAAGTGAGACCAGGGACATTAATTGAAAGAGAGACAGGTAAATGACATCATGAGTTGGATGGTTGCATTTTAATTTCATATGACTGCAATCTGGGTTTGAAGTCCAGTCAAATTAGATTTCTTTCTAATCAGCAGGAAAGTGCAGGCGGGCCACTCACCAGCAGGATCAAAATAGACACCAGACCACCAGGCAAGGACCAGAGAGAGACTCTGAACCGTATTTCCTGAAGCCTTGACTGGCGGGAGAAAAGGAATAGTCATCTGAAATAATGGAATCTAAATTGCAGTCATTGGGCATAATTGATTTAAAGATTTTTATATGGAAAATTTGAAACATACACAAATGTAGAGGAAATCAGGTAATGAAACCCTACATCCTCGTCACTCAGCTTCAGTGATTACCCATGCCTTGCCAATCTTATTTCATCTAAACCCCTCACCCCTTGCCAGCCTTCTAAAGACAAGCCCAGACATTGTGTCATTTCTCCCATAAATACATGAATATGCATCTTTTTTTTAATAAAGATTTTATTTATTTGACAGAGAGACACAGTGAGAGAGGGAACACAAGCAGGGGGAGTGGGAGAGGGAGAAGCAGGCTTCCCACGATCAGGGGGCCCGATGCGGGGCTCAATCCCAGGATCCCGGGATCATGACCTGAGCCGAAGGCAGACGATTAACAACTAAGCCACCCAGGCGCCCCTGCATCTTTAATAAAAACATTTGGAAAAAACCATAGTCATGTGCCACTGTCACCCTTAATAAAATTAATAATTCCTTAATATTACCTAATCTCTGATTGTCTAAATTAGCTGGTTTGTTCAAAGCAGAATGCAAACAAGAGCCACACACTGCAATTAGTCATTATGTCTCAAGTCTCTTATTAGCTAACAGTCTATCTACCCTCCTTTTTTTTTTTTTTTAAATGGCATTGATGTGATAGAGAAACCAGGTAACTCATACGTCTTATAGAATAGTCCACCGTCTGGATTTGGCTGATGGTGTCCTTAAGGTACAGTTTCCCTATTCCTCTATACCCCGTATTTCCTGCGAACTGGTGGTTAGCTATAAAGGTTCAGTTGTTCAAGTGCACTGTTTTGGGCCAGAATTCTTCACGGGTGGCCTCAGGAGTTCCACAGTTAGCAGTGCTAGGATCTGCCAATGGAGTCAGGTGGTGTCAGCCACCCGCCCTGCCCACCTTCACTCCCACCTCAGGGTATTAGCGTTCATGGATGATTACAGCTGTAAAATGTTGAGTTTCCAGTTCTCGTGTTCTTCCTGCACTTACTAACTTGAAGTCTATAAAGAACTTCCCCTTATCAGTTTTGTGGATTCCTTAAAACACAGTTTATATAGGAAAGGAAACCTTTTACGTTGACTCCTGTGACCTTGTTTTTTTTTTTTGTTTTAATAATGTTAGATTTACAGGATAGTTGCAAGAATGGTGCAAAGGGGGCGCCTGGGTGGCTCAGTTGGTTAAGCGACTGCCTTCGGCTCAGGTCACGATCCTGGAGTCCCGGGATCGAGTCCCGCATCGGGCTCTCGGCTCAGCGGGGAGTCTGCTTCTCCCTCTGACCTTCCTCCTTCTCATGCTCTCTGTCTCTCATTCTCTCTCTCTCAAATAAATAAATAAAATCTTAAAAAAAAAAATTAAAAAAATAAAAAAATAAAAAAAAAAGAATGGTGCAAAGGGCTCTCACAGACCCTTCCTCCAGGTTCCCCAATTGTTAGCACTTGATCGCATTTGTTTAACCATTTTCTCTTTCATATGTATAACATTTTAACCACGTGAGTGTGAATTGCACACAGGGTGCTCCTTGTCCTCCAAACAGGAGAGTGTCTGTTTCCTAAGAACAAGGACATACTCTCACATAGTCATGAACAATGATCACTATCAGTTTAGCAGGTATACTTCCATTATTTCATCTATGATGTATTCATACTTTGCCAGTTGGCCCAACAAAGTGTCTTACTTAAAACAAAAACAAAAACAAAAAAACAATCTATTCCAGGATCCAATCAGGGATTAAGCATTGCATTTGGTTCTCTTGTCTCCCTTAATCTGGAATGGCTCCTCAGTCTCTTTGTCCTTTGTAACCTTGACATTTTTGAAGAGTACAGGCCAATTCTTTAGGAGATTCTGTGAACTTCTAACACGATTCATCTTTGATAGCTTCCTTGCTTTCTGGAATAACAAGATGTCCCAAGTCTATGTGTACATTTCCTGCTCTGGAGTCTAATTGGCTACTTCTCCAGAGCTCCCTGGTTTCCTTCCATGGAAAATGGGATTCAGAGAAAAGGACTGAATCCTGGTGACAGCTGGTGGTGGAGGCCAGATACGAGTGCAAGCCAGGGGCGGGCGTGCAGCACCCAGGACTGACTCCCTGACCGCACCGGGGCCCCCGCATCTGGGGGAATAGCGGTTCCAGGCTGGCTTTGGTGGACCCAGCTCTTCTGACCAGGAAAATCAGGAGGACGTGCGGATGTTTGCCCACCCGACTGGCTTTGGGTGTAATCCCTGAGTCGTTCACCTGCTCCTTTTTTAATGGCAGACTATCTTATCTTCTGGCTTGGAAGGTGGACTTGTTTTTAATTCTCTAACATTATTGATTTATTGTAGTCATTGGAAAGGCAAACACAGAAACCGGGGCATCAGGAGGCCATTGAGGAACTGTCAGCATACCGGATGAACATAGGGTAGCCGAACAAAACTGAACTCTGGTTATAATTAAACAATAAATACACAGTACCACTGAGGACCTGCTTTGTCCCAGGCCAGCCGGCCTGCCTATCCCCGGAGGCTGTTGTTCTTGGCACAGTCCTTCCCTCTGTGGTCAGAAGGCTTCTTAACTCTCGGAGACAGCTGCTTTCCTATCAGCAATCCTCCCTCTTATTCCTGTGAATTCCCTAAAAGAACAAACTTCTTATGATGATATGCAATCCTTTGTCCCGGATTCTACGGAAGACTCTGTCCCCAGGGTTACAACAACCACGAAGTCTAGAGTAAAAGGCCTCCCCTTGGGGTGCTACGGGACCTGCACGCTTGGTGTCTGTTTCCCAGATGGGAGGGTAGCAGAAAGTGCTCCAGGCTGTCTGAGACAAGGGCCTCGGGACAGAACTGTATCCCAGGCGAGGGCCTCAAAGGACAGGGAAACTCTGGTCCAGACAAAACAATCTAAGCGTAGTCTCATTGAGCTTCAACTGACCCTGGAGAAGCAACAGGGAAACAATTCTCTAATTTCTCCCTCCAGCTCAGCCTTTCTGTGCCAGCTCTCTCCTGGTCCCTCCCCTCGGCAGGATGGGGGGCGGGGGAACAGGCTCAGCCACTGGCTGCTGGGAGAATGGGGAGACGGGCAGGGTTGGGGGGGCACAGAGGCTCCTTCTTTTGGAAAGGCTTGGTTTTCAAGCTCCCCTGGTGTGGGGAGGGAGGGAGAGGGATCTTTCCATTGAACTGGCTGTGTGCCCCAGGGTCAGGCTTGGCTTAGTTCTATCTACTACTCCTGGTCACTGACATAGAGTGGTCTTTGCATAGATGGCGGGCTTCCCCCAGTCTCCTCCATCACTGAGGCCGCCTCAGAAAGGACAGCCTCATCTTCCCTGACCCCACAGCAGTCCACTCCCCCATCTCTAGAGCCCATTTTTTGGTCGGGAGGCCACCTGGACAGCCCGTGGGTCCCACCCTTCCTCTGACCTCCATGCTTCTTCTTATAGAAACTCAGGAAATGCAGAGGCTTTTCTGCACCTTCCAAGGGCCATGGGAGACTGGCATGGGGGCACCCCGTCCTCATTCCCAGACTCACACAGTGTTCTCAGACTCCATTGGCAAAGGCCACTCACTCTAGCAGGTATCCTGCCTTCAGAAATCCCTAGACGGGGGCGCCTGGGTGGCTCAGTCGGTTAGGCGACTGCCTTCGGCTCAGGTCATGATCCTGGAGTCCCTGGATCGAGTCCCGCATCGGGCTCCCTGCTCAGCAGGGAGTCTGCTTCTCCCTCTGCCCTCCTCCCTTCTCATGTGCTCTCTCTCTCTCATTCTCTCTCTCAAATTAATAAATAAAATCTTAAAAAAAGAAAGAAAGAAAGAAAGAAATCCCTAGACTGGAAATAACAGTCACTCTATTGTGAATACTCTGTATGTTCACATGTATGCACCCCCAAGCCCCAGGGGACATACGTCAATTGTTCTCAAAAGTTCCTACCCCAGGGCGCCTGGGTGGCTCAGGTGGTTAAGCAACTGCCTTCGGCTCGGGTCATGATCCTGGAGTCCCGGGATCGAGTCCCGCATAGGGCTCCCTGCTCGGCGGGGCGTCTGCTTCTCCCTCTGACCCTCCCCCCTCTCATGCTCTCTCTATCTCATTCTCTCTCTCAAATAAATAAATAAAATCTTAAAAAAAAAAAAAAAAGTTCCTACCCCAAAAAGATGCATGCTGCTGGCAGCACCAAGGTGCTGTAGCTCAGTAAGCAGGAGACACTGGGCTCCCCTTCCACGGAGGCCCTGTCTTCATTGCCGCCCCCACCCACAGCCCCTTGGCATCTCTGGTCTTCAGCTTTGAGTCTTAGCCGTATTTCTGGAATGACATGGAGAATACCACTCAACACCTTGGCATGTATGACAGAGAAGTTGGATTCTGACCACTCCCCGAAGCTACTGCCCCTTCTCAACCACCATCACTCATTGGTTTGGGCAGTAAGGTATTTCCTGCTTAGATCCTTCGGAGGAAATCCAGCTTTTCCATTTTCAAGATACAATTCTGACTGAGGGATTCATTTTTGAAATTTGAACCTTGGGAAGAAGGTTAGTAAAAATTCAAATATTAGCAAAAATATGCTGATATATTGAGTCTAGAGAAATGGCATTTTCTTCTTATTAGGCATGGCTCAAAAGGGGTGCCCAGAGGAGCCCCTTCTCCTCGTTCATGGACATCCTCCTAGGTTTCTATCCTTGGTACAAGTATGTCAGACAGAAGACCCTTACTCACCCTGCCTCTTATTTGTTAAGGGCCTGCAGACAGCAAAGTTTGGTGTCACACACAGAATCCTAGGGAACATCGGATGCATGGAATGGCCATATTACTGAAGGTTAATTGTCACGGAGCAAGAATTCCCTGTCCCTTTGAAGGTCCTTCTGGCTGGGCTAAGAGTCAACCAGACATGAGACAGATTAGGGAGAAGATCTAATTTTGTACATCTGGGGAATCCACACAGACACAGAAATTCCAAAGACAGGGGCGCCTGGGTGGCTCAGTCATTAAGCGTCTGCCTTCGGCTCAGGTCATGATCCCGGGGTCCTGGGATCGAGCCCCACATTGGGCTCCCTGCTCAGTGGGGAGCCTGCTTCTCCCTCTCCCATTCCCCCTGCTTGTGTTCCCTCTCTTGCTGTGTCTCTCTCTGTCAAATAAATAAATAAAATCTTTAAAAAAAAAAAGAAAGAAAGAAATTCCAAAGACAGACAGGTGCAATGAGGTACATAGGTCATCCTGAACTAAGGAGGAGGGGGTAGGGGTCTGGGACTTCACGCCAAAGGAACGCATTTCACAGGAAGATGAAAACCAGGAAATGTTTGCGGGGCCACTTGGGAACAATGGGACAGAGAGGACTTCGATCGACCCGGCCTTTTTAGCTTCCTCCCTGCCTAACCTCCCTGTTCCCATCCTAACGAGGTTATCCATGGTGACAGCTCTGTTCCTGGAGCAGGTCCTCTGCCTGAGTTCCTTTTAGGCTGTTGGAGGGGAGGAGGGAGTAAAGAGCTTTTCCTGAATCTGCTGGGTTTTGATTACTTTTTATCTCAAGATAGTCTTCATGCCAAAATGGCCCATCTTGGGGCAGCCTGCGCTGGCCCCTACGTAACTAATGTGAAATTTCCATTTTGCAGGTGTTTTGGACGTGCAACATAATAGCAGGCCCAGAGAGCTTTAGTTCTATCTCTTCCCAAGCCCTTTTCCTGGACTAGCCTGGGTGCTTCTTTGACCACACCTAATCCTGGGCTGGAAAACAAGTGTCTTCTATTGCTTTGTGGCAGTCCCAGCCTGGGTGAGCCTCCCTCACACATCCCCCTCTCCTCCAAACCAGCGTTACAAGTGGACGGGCCCTGATGGTTCTTACCACGATGCCAAGGTGCCCTTCAGCAACAACCATCAGGAAATTTTGAAAGATAGAGGTTGATGACTTAACAGAACCTGGAAATTACACCACACAGCTGGGGCCACAGAGCGAGGTTACAGGTAGAGAGAGCGAGAGAGAGGAGTGCAGGCTTGGGGTTTTGCTTTTATTAGGGTGGAGGGAGGGGAGGAGGGCTTAGGCCTTATTAGTGAATTTAAAACACAACAGCAGGAATTTAAAAATGGGAAGAGAACAGGCAAGGCGGCCCAAATGGTCAGTTATTGAATCCAACCAAGATCCTCAGTGCAGAGGAGACAGCCAGCTCTTTATCGAGTGGGGTCGCTGGTAATGTGTTTATTTGAGATAGTGGTCTTCGAAGTGGGTACCTCTGAGAAGTGGATGCCTTGGCAAGTAAAGCTTAAATAAAACACTTGGATCACACAAAAGAGAGAGGGAGAAACGCCTGCCAGGGCTTATGCTACATGTCTGTTTGTTTTGTTTTGATTCAGCTGATTTGCCACACATTCACTAAATGCCAACTACACAATAGTGATTGGGCCACGGGAAAGACATACAAGTGAGTTGGTCCCTGGCTCAAAAAAAAGAAAAAAAAGAAAAAAGAAAAAACCAAACACTGTATTGTCAAGGGAGAAACCAAGAAGACATGGGACAAGCATCATTGATTGAATCTTGGTAGGGTACAAGTGAGTGTGAAGAACAGAGAAACCAATTCCAGTTGGGGTGTAGAAGGGCTTAACTTACTTTCGTTTCATTAAACAGCCCCAGAACCAGTTGTTTCCAGAAACTTTTGAGACTCTATCTGAGGCAAGAATTTCATCTAGTGTATGAATGATGACATGGGGCAAGACACTGATAGTCAGACACACAGAGCTCCATGAAGACTGGCCCATGAAGATGAGCCCTATTCGGTTCCTCCCGCCTGCAGTGGTTCCTGAACTTGTCTGCTGGGGTAAGTTCTGGGGAATGAACAGAGCTGATATAGAACATTCCTCTTGGCACTCAAACTAGTGAGCCGCTGACCATCACGGACGCATGAGGGCTCTTTGGAACCTTTGAGAACATCTGGTCAACTAGCTCATGGTACAGATGACCACGCTAAGGTTTAACAAAGCCCTGGGCCACACAGCATCGTGGTGCAAGTGCCCAAATCCTGCCTGTGCTGCTTCCCAGCTGAGGGGCCTTGGGCAAGGTACTGTGTGCTTCACTTTATTGATAAAATGGGGATTTTTTTAAAAAGATTTTATTTATTTCTTTGAGAGACAAAGAAGGAGAGACAGTGAGAGAGCACAAGCGGGGAAGAGAGGGAGAAGCGGGGCTTCTCTGCAGAGCAAGGAGCCCAATGCAGGGCTCGATCCCAGGACCCCGGGATCATGACCCAAGCTGAAGGCAGACGCTTAGCCGACTGAGCCACCCAGGCACCCCTAAAATGGGGATTTTGTTTTTAAAGATTTTATTTATTTATTTGACAGAGAGAGACACAGTGAGAAAGGGAACACAAGCAGGGGGAGTGGGAGAGGGAGAAGCAGGCTTCCCGCCGAGCAGGGAGCCCAATGTGGGACTCGATCCCAGGACCCTGGGACCATGACCTGAGCCGAAGGCAGACGCTTAACGACTGAGCCACCCAGGCGCCCTAAAATGGGGATTTTAACTGCCAATCATTGGGTTGTTATGAAGTATAAGACAATATATGTAATGGATTAGAACAGAGTCTGCGCCCTTGTGAACTGTTATTATAACCATTAATGTGTGATTTGCTCACGATTGTACAGCTAACTAGTGGCTGGGTGTAATGAGCGAGACAGGGAAGGGATGAAATGCATTCAGTGTTGCTGCCAAGAGGGGCCTGCTCACTGTGGAACCCACTGATGCCCAGTTACAGCACAGAGCTGCAGAAAAACAGCCTCTCGCCCCGGAGAAGGGAGAGAACTGCCCAAGGACGAAAGGGCTTTCGCTCCCAAAGTTACCCGAAGACCCTTCTTGTTCTACGACTTGGCCAACTGTTGCTTTTATCAGTGGCAGTTGTGCAATTAGGTGACTAAGGTCTCCACGGTAAAGCATCCATGTCCCATGTGAGATTAAACGTGCGTTTTCTGAGAGCCAAGACCTTGCAAAAGAATAAAAACAAAACGAATCTTCCTGCAGATGGAGAGAAAAGATCCAATTAGCTTCTTATTTCCGAACAGCCAGCGGTCCAGAAATAGGGTGAGTGCCCCAAAACAAAGAAACGAACCAGCAACAACAACAACAAATAGCCAAAGAGCAAATAAGAGCAACCACAAACCCAAGAATTCAGGTGAGCAGGTGGAGCTCGACAGGTAAGAATGAGCTCCCAGCTTGCAAGGCAGAGAGGAAACTTTCAGAGCGCTGTGGTGTGTAATTCTATTTATGATTTTATGCCACAAGCATAAAAGAAACTATGTAATCAGTTTGCTTCTTTTCAGAGACCTGTTTGTTTAGATGGAATATTCTACTGACAAACGGTTACATAAAGGAGGATTGAGGGCACAAAGGATCCAGGTGGAAAACCTGAAAAAAAAAACCCTGGTTTGGGTCTGATTCGAGTAATGCCGTCTCTCTTTGCTGGCTTTCTCAGGAGCTGGCCACATTCACAGCCTTGCCCTACGGGTGCACACAGTACCGTCTACTTTACTTGACTTCGCTGTGCCCTGCCTTCATTAGCATTTCTTTACTCTTCTCATAAATAGCTCCTCAGAATCATCAGAATTTGTTTCCCAAAGCTCCACCTTACTTCCACCTTTTAGGGAGAAGTTTGAAACATTTGAGCACTGTCCTAGAGAAAAGACCAGAAAAGTGGAAAAATGATGGGTATATTCCATAACGACCAGATGACACTCATTATACAGGAATCCGGGGCTTCGGCAGAACAATGCAAAGAAACAGCCCTGCTAAGTGCGACAAGTGCTGGAGTTAGCAGACCCGCTTGGCTCCTAGGCACAAGCCATCAAAGGAAATCAGCGCCATTCTCAACCTTCTGGAGCCTCCGAAGTCCCCCTCCTTGCTACAGGCATCAGGCCAAGCCTGGGGACCAAGTGTCCGCTCAGCACCCAGACTGAGCCTTTAGAACACTGTCCTGCTCATACCTCCCCAGCCTTCCCATCAAGCTCAGAATAAACCCAAACTCCTCACTGAGACTTGCGAGGCCCCCACATGCTCTGCTTTTCTAGGCTAAGAGCAGATACAATGAAAAAAAAAAAAAATAAGACGCTTAATTCCTCTGTTGAGAATAAAGATAGAGATTTCGCTCCCCCTCCCTTTTCTTAGCGTTTGCTTTAGAAAACTTGTAAGTGCTTCCTCTGTCCATTTGAAATGTATGTGAGTCTTTTTAAAGCTGAAGAATCTTCTTGCCAGACCCAGGAATGTCTTTCTCAAAGACTCCCGGAAGCATCTCTTGGAAACGTGATCGAGGAAGATGGCACCCCCTTCACCCAGTTTCTGTGGGAAGGCAGGAGCCTCATTTATTTTGTTCAAAGCCAGTTAACACAGATGGTCCCCCCAGTAGGATGGACTCCGTGTGACAAATGTGCTGTCCAGCCCTCTTACTTGAGGACTAGTCATTGTTTTTTTGTTTTGTTTTATATAGATATATTATTTTTTTATTATTATGTTATGTTAATCACCATACACTACATCATTAGTTTTTGATGTAGTGTTCCATGATTCATTGTTTGCTTATAACACCCAGTGCTCCATGCAGTACGTGCCCTCCTTAATACCCATCACCAGGCTAACCCATCCTCCCACCCCTCTATATATATTTTTTAAAGATTTTATTTATTTGACAGAGAGAGAGAACACAAGCAGGGGGAGCAACAGGTGATTGCCCATGTCTGTCTCGTGGCTCGCCTCCTTCCTTCACCTGCTCACTCCCCAGACAGGCCGTCCCTGACCACAGCTCTCAAGCCCCTCATTTCCCTTCCCAGAACCAATCACTGTCCGTTTAACTGATTCTCATCCGTCTCTGCCCTGGCAGGTAGTGTCCGTGAGGTCAGGACTCTATCTGTGTGTCTGCAGCACCCATAGGGCCTGGGGTTGGGGAAGTATCATCAAAAATCAATCTCCTGGGGGCGCCTGGGTGGCTCAGTTGGTTAAGCGACTGCCTTCGGCTCAGGTCCTGATCCTGGAGTCCCGGGATCGAGTCCCGCATCGGGCTCCCTGCTTGCAGGGAGCCTGCTTCTCCCTCTGACCCTCCCCCCTCTCATGTGCTCTCTGTCTCAAATAAATAAATAAATAAAATAAAATCTTTAAAAAAAAAAAAAATCAATCTCCTGGGCGCCTGGGTGGCTCAGTTGGTTAAGCAACTGCCTTCAGCTCAGGTCATGATCCCAGGGTCCTGGGATCGAGTCCTGCATCGGGCTCCCTGCTCTGCGGGGAGCCTGCTTCTCCCTTTCCCATTACCCCTGCTTGTGTTTCCTCTCTCGCTGTGTCTCTCTCTGTCAAATAAATAAATAAAATCTTTAAAAAAAAAAAAAATCAATCTCCTGCCAACCCAGAAAACCTCTCCACAAAGTTGCCTTCTGCACAGCAATTATTAACGCTGCAGGTGGCCTGCAGTACAATTTGGCCATTCACTCTCAGCCTTTCCTCTCTAGGTACTGATGGCACTCGGGGCTGGGATGTGGGCAGGGTGGAGTTTTCCTGCTTCAAGCACGTCCACAGCCTTCCTGGTGCTGCCTTTTATGCGTCCATGTCCCACGTTATCCTGTGGGCCTCACTGGTCATGTTGGGAGCACTGCCCGGGGAACCTTTTTGTATTCATGCACCCCCAGGTCAGCACCCCCTAGCCCTGGGCCTCCAGTGACCCTGCATGTCTTCCATTATGGAGTCACCCAGAAGCCCAGCATACAGGAGTCTCTCAATAAGTGTGAAATGAACAAATTCACCAGGAAAAACTTTGATCTCGTGCCATCTCTCTCTCTCTTTTTTTTTTTAAGATTTTATTTATTTTACAGAGAGAGACACAATGAGAGAGGGAACACAAGCAGGGGGAGTGGGAGAGGGAGAAGCAGGGTCCCACCGAGCAGGGAGCCCGATGCGGGGCTCGATCCCAGGACCCTGGGATCCTGACCTGAGCCGACGGCAGACGCTTAATGACTGAGCCACCCAGGCGCCCCACGTGCCACATTTCTTTTCAATAGCACTTTCACCCTGACACTGGGCTGTGGCGGTACGTTCACCTTTCCATCGGACGAACTTCTCCATGAGGAGAGGACGTGGGAAGGGCAGACGCTTTCCCATGTGCTGAGGAAGGAGAGGCTATGATCTTAGAAAATGAAGTAGGATTCTGCTTTGTTATTAGTCTTAAGAGAATTGGAATACTGTCATTGCATCTGGAGATTGAAGAAATGTTGTCAAGGAGGTCCATCAGGGTCCGCCTGGCCTTTCTAGCCGCCTCCACAAACACCACAGTAGCCCAGAGGGCTCTTGACAGGACACCCCATCCAGATTCAGTGTTCCAAGACAAGCACACCTCTGACCATGACCACCGGGAGATAGGACATTCTGTATGGAAGAGAGGCTGTCTAGTAATAGTGAACCCTTGCCTAGGGCACCCTTAATCATCGACTCCCTCATCAGACAACAAAGACTCATGAATTAAAATTCTATTTTTTTTTAACCAATTGGCATTATGTTTGCCTTTCTGTTTCTGTGAGAAACTTCTAAGAAATGAATATGCCAGTTGAGCCTGTTATAAAGACAAATATTGTAAAATACTGTAGCTTTGTGTACCAGGGCATTCTAGATAAGGAAGGAAGGAAGGAAGGAAGGAAGGGAGGGAGGGAGGGAGGAAGGGAGGGAGGGAGGAGAAGAAAGAAAGAAAGAAAGAAAGAAAGAAAGAAAGAAAGAAAGAAAGAAAGAAAGAAAGAAAGAAAGAAAGAAAAAAGAGGGGAGGGGAGAGGAGAGAGAGGAGAGGAGAGGAGAGGAGAGGAGAGAAGAGAAGAGAAGAGAAGAGGAGAGGAGAGGAGAGGAGAGGAGAGGGGAGGGGAGAGGAGAGAAGAGAGAGAAGAGAAGAGAAGAGAAGAGAAGAGAAGAGAAGAGAAGAGAAGAGAAGAGAAAAGAGAAGAGAAGAGAAAGAAGAGAAGTTTGGCCGAAGGGGTGTAGAATAATATTACATTAAGACAGAGACAAGAGGAGCCCTGGGCCTGGACCCCACACTTCAGAAGGCCCCATGTCACAGATGTTCAAACACAGACTTATCAAAGACCGGTGTACACCTGTCACTTGAAGCTGGTGCTCAACATATGCTTTTATGACTACACTGCTCACGCCCCAGAGAAAGGCTTCTTCACATCCTTTGCCCTATATCTTCAAAGTCAAAGGCGACAGTGTCTCGGTGCTGTGAAGGTTTGTAGGTTCTTCAGAGATATAAACATTTTGGGCAAACCATTAAAAGGTATGGTAGCTCCATGATCCTAGTAGAGACAAGCAAAATAGCAGACCACCCAGAAGTTTAACAGAGAGAACCAGAGAAAGAGACAGCCAAGATGAGTCCTCACAGGATCCCACTCATTCCTGGGGGTCCAGAAAGCATGCATACCCATGCTGAAACAGTCAGAGCAGGATGTGGAACAGAGTTCAGAGAATTTTCCATACCACAAAGACCCATCAGCAAAGGGCAGGAGCCTTAGTGGGCTCAAGGGACTGAAACACATCTGACCAAACACATCTGACCAGAAAGCTACTCAGACCCAAGAATTCAGACTTAAAAATAAGATCACACTGGCTGTGAGAGTGATCAGGCCATGATACCCATCACACCATCACCTCCAGGGTTGTTTTGGCCGATCTGGCTGGCTAGGTGGTGTCCCCATCGTCCCTCACCACTCCATGTGCATCCCTCCCAAAGCTGTGTACTCGGTGTAATAGGAAGACCTTCCCTGACAGAGGAGGACCATTATTTGGTCAAGGGCATACAAATATCTGCCCTCTCCTGCTAGAATGGCTAAAGGAGCTCTCAAGGTCCATTTGTAGGAGAACATAAGGGTAGTCAAGCTTCCAAGACTCCAGACACATCCAAATGAGGGACTGCACATGGCAGTCTGCCTTACTTTAAAAGGAAAAATAAGTACATGAAATAAAATAAAATCACACTTATTCTTGGTGGCCTGGAACACTGTGTAAATGCCTAAGGCTGCTTCCCCTCAGAAAGAGGAACTTTTGGGGTGCCTGGCTGACTCAGTTGGTAGAGCATGTGACTCTTGATCTCAGGTCATGAGTTCAAGCCCACAATGTGTATGGAACCTACTTAAAAAAAAAAGAAAAAGAAAAAGAAACAAAAAGAAAAGGAAAATAGTTAGAAGGGGGAACTTTTAAGCTACTAGTGCCTGGATGAATAGGGGCAAAATTGTAAGATCCTAAACTGTGAAAGCAGATTCCAAGTCACACACACACACACACACTCAATTCTAAAAAAATAAAAACCTAACTGTCTAAGGGAGCTTAAGCACAATCTTTGTCCAACAAGTGGCTTATGCTGACCTAGGGTGACCTATAGAAAGCCAGGCTGAAAAATAAAAAATATATTTTTTAAAAGATTTTATTTATTTATTTGAAAGAGAGACAGAGATAACGACAAAGAGCATGAGTAACAATTTGGGGCTGGATCCCAGGACCCTGGGATCATGACCCGAGCTGAAGGCAGATGCCTGACCGAATGAGCCACCCAGGCACCCCTGAAAAATAAAAAATATTTTAAAAAGAAAAAGAGGGGCACCTGGGTGGCTCAGTCTTTAAGCGTCTGCCTTCGGCTCAGGTCATGATCCCAGGGTCCTGGGATCGAGCCCCCCATTGGGCTGCCTGCTTGGCGGGAAGCCTGCTTCTGAGTTCCCTCTCTCGCTGTGTCTCTCTGTCAAATAAATAATTTTTTTAAAAAATCTTTAAAATAAAATAAAGAAAAAGAATAATCTGAGCAGAGACAATGGAAGCTTCACAGTCTGCACACAAACCAGGAAATAGACTTTACAGAATTACTTAAGAATTAAACAAATAAAGAAGTATCCAGACAAACAATGGTTACAACAAGGCAACAAGTGGCCAAGTCAGGGGCTGCAGGGGTAGCAAAGTTTTTCTTCTGCCCTTCTAGGTTCTTTGGCTGGTTTAAGAATTAAATTGACACAAGACGGATTAACAGGAGAAAAACAGGTTGAATAACATGCATCCCTCCTGTATACATGGGAGAGACCCAGGAAAACAAGAGTAGCTCCCCTAAATGGCCAAAACCATCACTTTAAATACTATCAAGTGCCTTCTAGCTGGACTAAGAATCAAATTGACATGAGGAACTTTAACAGAAGAAAATCCAATTTAATAGCATACGTGCAGGGAATCCACACAGACATGGAAATTCCAAAGACAGTCAGGTGCAATGAGGTGCATAGGTCATCCTGAACTAAGGAGGAGCGGGTAGGGTCCTGGGACTTCAAGCGGAAGGAATGTACTTCACAGGAAGATGAAAACCCGGAAACGTTTTCGGGGCCACTCGGAAATGATGGGACAGAGAGGACTTTGATTGACCAGGCTTGCTAGCTTCCTCCCTGCCTAGCCTCCCTGTTCCCAACCTAACAAAGTTATCCATGGTGACAGCTCAGTTCCTGGAGCAGGTCCTCTGCCTGAGTTCTTTTTAGGCAATTGGGGGAGGGGGGAGGAAGAAGTGGAGCTTTTCCTGAATCTGCCGGGTTTTGATTGCCTTTTTTTTTTTTTTTTTAAGTAGTCTCCATGCCCAGCATGGAGCCCAAGGCGGGGCTCAAACTCACCACCCTGAGATCAAGACCTGAGCTGAGATCAAGAGTTGGACGCTCAACTGACTGAACCACTCAGGTGTCCCAGTTTTGATTGCTCATGAGGGTGAGGTTGCTGTGCAGATTTAAGTCCATGCCATCTTCATTGGCAAGAGTTTCTAGAGAATTCAGTATCCTTCTCTTCCTGGTACATGGAAGGAGACACCCTTACAAATGGAGATTTCCCTTATAATAGGAACGTCTCTTATAAAAGGGAAACTTATACTTGGTCTTCAGAGCTTCTCTCTCATGCCTGCAGTTTCTTAGTTTGCTCCCCTTTAAGGCATAAGGTGTTTTCTTTGAGTGTGATGAAAATGTTTTAAAATCAGATTACTGAGCAGTGCCTGGCTGGCTCAGTCAGCGGAGCGTGGGAATCCTGATTTCGGGGTTGTGAGTTCAAGCCCCATGTTGGCTGTAGAGATGACTTAAAAATAAAATCTTAAAAAAAAAAAATTTAAAAATTAGATTATTGTGATGGTTGCATCATTCTGGAAATAGACTCAAATCCATCGAATTGTACACTTAATTGTGCGAACTAGATAGTATATAAATTATATCTCAATCAGGCTGTTTTAAAAAAGTTGGGGGTGGGCCTGGTACAGAAAATAGAGAAGGCAGGACATATAAAGGGGCATTGAATGCCGCTACTCACCGTCCCTAACAAACTGACCTCTTTCCATTTAATCCAGCATTCCCCTAAGTCACCAAAAGTCTCTTCCAGTGGAGGGGACGTTTTCAACAACTCCAGTCCTGGAGTGGTTCCAAGGTACACTCACTCTAGAAACACAGCTGTATGTCTGTGGAGAAGGATGCATCGTCTAGGAGACATCCCTCCAGCGGAGCTGATTCTAGCCCAGCATGGTCTTTGAACTATTTTACAATTCTGTAAATTGTAGGGAGTTGATAGCCATGCAGGTTCTGTCCTGTCTGTCCTCCCTGTGGAAAAACCAGTTTTGCCCCCGCTTGCAATTCATGGTTAGCAATCCTTACTCTATATTAATTTGTGCCTCTGCACCTTCTCTTTTGAATAAATTATTACATCTGCCCAGTTCTCTCATGAGTAGTAAAAAATCCTTAACATATTTTCAGGTTTCCTATCCATATGAGAGTCGCGATCTTACCTTTTACCGAAAATGATCTTTTATTTTTTTAAAGATTTTATTTATTTATTTGACAGAGAGAGAGCACACAAGCAGGGGGAGCGGCAAGCAGAGGGAGAGGGAGAAGCAGACTCCCCGAGGAGCAGGGAGCCTGACTCGGGACTCGATCCCAGGACCCTGGGATCATGACCTGAGCCAAAGGCAGACGCCTCACCAACTGAGCCACCCAGGCACCCTGAAAATAATCTTTTTAACAATCTTATCTGCATGTAAGGTCTCATGCATCCTGTTGGCAGGTATATAAAGACTAAAGTCAAAAGCTTTAAAAGGGAGAGGAAAGTCGACCTTACCGAACGTGGAACAGTGGTGAAGGTTGGATACCCATTTGGAGAGCCTGTTTCCACTAGAACCCATGTTTCTCTGGATCTCACGTGGCACATAAGCACACATTGCAGCAGCACTGGGGGCCCCTGAGGACCAGGAAGCTAGAATTCTGGATTATCGGGCCCCCTCTCCGTGCCCAGCCCCCGCCCCCTCTGCAGGCTTTCCATAGCTCCAAGTTCAACCCACCCCTGAGGTGGTGAGCCGCACAGACTGTTCCGTAGCTCAGCTTGCACCCAGGAGCCCACCTAGATCTCCACACTCTGGAAGTCAGAGAGAACACTGACCCCGAGAGCCTTCTCCAGAGCAGGGGGTGAGATGAAAGAGACGCTCCTTACCGTCGAACCAGGGCTGAGGGTAAGAAAATGCCTTCCCCCTGTGCACTTCATTTGCCTGGCATTGCAAACAGCCACCAGGGTGTAGGGTAATTGTTCATGGCAAGTGCACAGGGGAATTCGGGTCAGTTAAGGGTCAGTTAAGGCAGGGTTATGATTTGACCCTGGTCTATTCAGAAAATGTTTATAGGCACTTACAGGTTAGGTGTGTTCAGAGAGAGAGAGAGATTCAAAAAGTACTGAGAGGAACTTTTCTCCTTGCTCCCAGCCCATCCCCTGTAATAGTGCCCCGAGTTCCAGTGCATGGTATGGAGCAAAGGAAGCCCATCGTGTGTCTATATTACTCCCAGCCACTCAGAAGCATGTCTTACCTTTTTCATCCTGCCTGGGGAAGGCAGTTTAAGCATTTACTGGTGCGTGTCCTGGGTGAAGGCCAAGGACGTTGGGTACAGAATGGGAAGCTGTGCATTCCTCTGAATATACCCTGTCATGTGTGAACAATGAATCCAGATCCCGTGACCTACAGGGCTTATTATTCCAAGCTGCATCTTCCCCATTTCAACTGCTGGGAAACACCTGTGTGGTTTAATATCCTGTGAGCAATATTTAAAAAATTAATAACCCGCAGTTCTTTATGGGGGGGCTGCTTCTCTGAATTTTCTGTTTTCTACAACCAAACTCGGCATTATTCCTCTGAGTTGCACATTTCCTCTAAGCATCATGCCTTTTATTCTTCATATTAAAGCAGAGTTAATGATTTCTCAGAGGTGCTACTATGCAATCTCTAGGTCACTTGGATGGGTCTCCAAGCTGATGGCTCATTCGGATCTAGGGCAAGGTGCTTGCTCACAAAGGCAGTTTCCCCAACGGTAAAATGGGGTTGACAACAATGCCCAGCGCCTCGAGTAGCTGCAAGAGCATTACTGCACATGGATGGCCCCCGGGGGCCTGGCTCAGCACTCTCGTCTGCAAGCATGCTGCTCAGGGCTGTCAAGGCCATGACTGCAGAAGAAAAGCAGGCAAGGTTGAGCCAGATGACTGTAAATCACTCCTCCGCTTGTCCGCACATTGGAATCACCTGGGGAACTCAAAAAAAATACCCCTGCTGGAAAAATAGCCAGCCCCAGAGATTCTGGCTTCGTTATTTTCAGTGCAGTCTGGGCACTGGGGTGTAGTACAGCTTCCCAAGTGATTCAGATGTGCACCCAAGATTGAGAGCTGTGTATGACTCTGGAACACTTTGGAAATGAGATTGTCCTCATAGCTCTAGTCTCTGGCGGCACAATGTTCTTTGAGGGAAGATTGCTAGAGGGATCTCCAAGCTAAACAGATTCCCTGTACTTTTCTCGTAAAGATCATGTTGCGCATGGAGGCCACGCAAGAATCTTCCAGTCCGTGCAGCTGCCCAGGGTCCCCAAGGGTTTGGAACCTGATAAAAGTGAGGTTCCCTATAACACATGTGTGTTTCTCATAAAGCTCTACATGCAGAAATTGGCTTCTGAGACAATGAAAAGGAAAGTAAACTTGTTTGAACAAAAGGAGTTTCTCTTCCTTCAAGCCACACCAGCCTATAAGCCTTCACAAAGCAGGGGTGGCAGCTCCTGATAGACTGAGTGGCTCATTGTTAAGATAAGAGGTGTGCACTCCCTGGCCAGGAGACCTCAGCGCTCAAACTATCGGCGGTCTACATCGAAGCGAAGCTCCAGGATATGCAGAACCTTCTTGCAGCGCCTGACCCACCACCATGAGGACCTGGCTGCCTCGACTCAGTCGTCTGGACCATGCCACCAAATGGCTCTTGGTTTTGGCCGTGTTGGTCTTCTTCATCTTCATGCTGCCCTCCTTTATGAAGGAGCCCAATACAAAAGCTTCCAGGTAAGGTTCTGACCCTTTCCGAATTCCTCATAATTTATTGGAGGCACGTTAAAAGACTCTAGCCCAAGGAAGCCCAGGGAGCTCTGAGACACTACCATGTCCACACGAGGTGTCAGGAATCAGGAATGTTGTCAACAACCACTGGCAAGGAAGATCCAAGGGGGCACCTAGGGGACACACAGGGGGCAGGAGTGGGAAAACCAAGGTGTCCGGATGCCTGGCGGCATGTCCAGGGGAAACGCAGGCAGGGCCTGGCAAACTATGGGTCTGGGTCTCCGGAAGGCCCAGACAGGAGACAACTTCCCCTCCGGGACTGTGAGTAATAATGGCGACTTTGGGGATAGTTTTCACGTGCCATTCACCGCGTCCTAAAGCAAAAGATTTATCCCGTGGATGCCATTCACTTCCAAATCACACTCTCCCTGAGGAGTTGGTCAGAAAATGGGAGACCTCTCACTTAGCTTAAATCTGGGCTCTAAGTTCATCCTTCAAAAGGACCTTATAGACCAGTTTTCTTATAAAATCAACACATCTCCAGCAGAGGAAGACCCTTTTCTTTCCAGACTCAAGTTTTTTTGGAATGACTTTATTTCACTGTTCTTTTTTTTTTTAATTAATTTATTTATTTGTGAGAGAGAAAGAACATAAGCAGAGAGAGCCACAGACAGAGCAGGCAGAGGGAGAAGCTAGATCCTCGCTGAGCAGGGAGACCGATGTGGGACTCGATCCCAGGACCCTGGGATAAAGACCTGAGCCGAAGGCAGAGGCTTAACTGCCTGAGCCACCCAGGTGTCCCTATTTCACTGTTCCTAAATTTTTTTGAAAATAATACATGCTCTCATAATGTTTAGAAAAATCCAAGCAAGAAGTGAAGGTCTCTCCATCACATCCCCATGTCTACCCACTCTTAAGGGGTGACCACACTTGATTCTTTGGTATACATATAATTATTACGTAATTGTAGGCAACACTTCTATTCTAAGTGCCTTATGTACATTAACTAATTCTGATGGTTATGAATATACGGAGACACAGAGAGCTGACGTGAACCGCCCAAGGTCACCCCACTAGGAAGTCACAGGGCCAGGATTCAAACCCTGATGTTTTGCTTCTCCACTCCCTCGGACGTGTTGACTCTCAAGAGACTCAAAGTCTAATGGAGCAGAATGACATAGACCAGAGAGGGTGCGTGATATTAGTAGTCGTGATAAATCACCGCAGTTAAGTCACATGTGTCAAGTGCTATGGGAGCAAATTGGAAAGAGTCATTTCAACCCTGGGGGGCAAGGTGAGAACATCCTGGAGACGGTGGTGTTTGTAGAGCTCCTGAAGGCAGTGTGACATTCCAGCACGCAGGAACATTGCACAATAAGAAAGCAGCCGGAGCAATGGTGTGGACGCGGGGAGGCTGATGACTAACGTAACTCATGCTGACTGGGGGCTTGGCATGCCAGGCACTGGTCTCCAAAACCCCTGATTAGCGACCACATATCAAGGCTTTGGGGTAAATACTATTATTAACAACACCCTCTTTTGCAGATAAGAGAGGTTAGGCAAATTATCCAAGGTCACCCTGGTCACTTAAGTTCAGACCCAAGCCAGCTAGCTCCAGAGTCCACGTTCCCAGTCACAGCCCCGGGCTGGCGTCACTCCCCCAGACCTCGCCACTCCCTCACCCCCCACCCCCAGCCCGGCTTCCTCTATCACACCCATCAGAACCAGTTGTCAGGAACCCAAAGTGTGTTTGTTTCCTGCCAGACAATGAATTTCCTGGGCGTAGGGATGGTCTTATTTGTCTCTTTCCTCAGTAATTTGAACAGGTCCTGGACACAGGACAGGCCTAATTCGGTGTTTTTTAAATGATTGTTGATGAAAGAGTAAATGTGTGGCCATCAGTAATGTACCAACAGTTTAAATTTTATTCTACGGCTACGGAAAACTTTAGCCATAAAGGAGGAACTTGATGACATTTGTGCGTTGTGCAAACTCCTCTGCTACCAGATTATAGGGTAGGCAGTGGGGGGGAAGGTGGTCTCAGGGGGGCTGGGTTGGAGGCTCCTGCAATGGTTTAGGGTAGGAGCCCTGGGCGGGGAGGCTCTGGCGGAAGGACGTTAGGGAGAAAGGACTGAGAATAAGTCAGACCGGCTGGATTTGGCAACAAATAGGATAGGATTGTATGATTTCAAACCGAAGGTATTGGACTACCTCTCATATCTTCTTAATTTGGTCCCAGTCTCCAGGGTGCTCCCGAATATGTAGATACAACTGAGACCATGTCTCTACCTGCTTAGGTTTCCTGGTCTGGAATGAATTTGCCTTTGAAGACTCTATGCCTTGTGTTGGCTCTAGAGCTGATGGGTAAGAGTGAGCTGTAAAATCAGGGCTATGGATTTTCTTTTTCTTTTCTTTTCTTTTCTTTTGGTCTAAGAAACATAACTTCATTTTCTAGAACTTCCCGATTTCCAATCCTGGACCCCCATTCACCGAGCTTCAGGGAAACCTAATCTCAGCCGTTCTTGGTCCTCTGTCCCCCTTCCCAGGATGGCATCAAGGGCTCCTGGATACCTGATGCGGTGCCAGGGCCTGGGTGGGGGCAGCTGATTCTTAGCCATCGTGTTGCCCTTGAGACATCCATCGCCTCTGCCTCTTGGCTCTTTCATGTCCACCTGCTTAGGTGTGAGAATTTTCGGACACTGTCTTCCTGGGATCAGCATGCTGTCATTTCCTCTCGGGGTCTTATTAGACCCTAGGAACACTACAAGGAAGTAGGGTGCAGGAACCCTCCAACCTTGGGACCCACAGATCCCTCTCTTCTCTCCCTTGTCCTCTCCCTCCTCCTCACCCAAAGGAACCTTTCTAGGGAGGAAACAGAAATCCTTCTCCGAGACATTTATCTATTCCACCAAATCTTCTCCCCGCTTTAGGGCTTAGGTATGGAGGGAAGCCAGAGGTCCTGTAGGACGTCCTTTACTTTCCAGCTCTTATTGGCCACATGTGTCCATGGAGGCAATGAACATGGGACTCCTAACAGCTGCTGGTGGGTGAGAAGTGGGCACCGGTGGGAAAGGGAGAAAATATAAGGACAAAAACAATTAAATAACATTCCAACATAGTACACGACTACATTTGTAAGTCTAATAGGCATAGGAAGGGGGATCTGGATGTGCACGCCCTAAGGTGCCACCAGCAGATTCTTTGAGGGGTTACAATCACAGGCTGATAACCTTTTCTGCTTAAATTCCTTTTCTGCTTTTTCGGTAATGAGCACACATTGCTTTTATAAAAGGAAGAGTAATTCAGCAAAGTTCGTTTCTGAAGAAAGATTCGGGAACAAAAGACCCATTTAGGTACCACCTCCATAGTGAAGTGCCCGTCCCCCCCAGCAGAACCCTGTCCCTAGGTTGTATCTACACTCTCTCCCACACATTTGACTAATAGCATCGGACCGCTAACTCTTTATAGCAGCTATTTATGTTCATGTCTGCTCCCCTCTTAGATCTGGGGCTTCTTAAGATCAGTGACCATTGCTCTCTCATCTTTAATCCTTAACAGATAGTTCTAAATGCCTGGCATCTAATCACCACTCAGTAAATATCTGTGGACTAAATGTTGCATTGCGTTTTCAAATTTTCATAGAATTTTCGATAAGATGTCTCATTTAGTTTTCATGTTTCTCCCTTTATTTATTTTTTTATTATTAAGCTGACATGCACGTGTTCCAAATAGTATTGCAAATTTTACATCAACATTGAGTGGTGCCCATGCCTTCTCCCTAGTCCAGAATCCTGATTCCCAAGGTGCCTACTTCAATTCTTTCTGCTCTTTCTTTTGGTATTTACCATCCTATTTCTAAGCCACATGCCTACCTGCCACTTCTTGACTTCTCAATTAAGTGGTTTAGTGCTGTAAATGAAATACCATTTACCCATGGCCTTGACGCCTGTTGCCCTTTCAGGCTTTCATGTCTAGACACGTGAACCCAAATGGGGGCGGTTGGGGACTCTGACGGTCTCTGTGTGTCATACACGTTAGCACCTGACCCACTTGTATAACGTGGTATTTTTCCAAGTGCCTTTTATACACCGTGAAGTCCTCCCAACAGTATTGTGAGACTGGTATTAAGATTCCCATCTAGGGGCGCCTGGGTGGCTCAGTCGGTGAAGCGTCTGCCTTCAGCTCAGGTCACGGTCCCAGGGTCCTGGGATCGAGTCCCGTGTCATCAGGCTCCTTGCTCAACGGGGAGCCTGCTTCTCCCTCTCCTTCTGCCACTCCCCCTGCTCGTGTTCTCTCTCTGTCTGTCAAATAAATAAATAAAATCTTAAAAAAAAAAAAAAAAAGGATTCCCATCTAATGGATGAGAAAACAGGGGCTCTAAGCGTTCTGTGACTTGCCCAAAGTCACACAGAGGGCTGGTTAGTGGTCTGGCTGGAACTCAAGCAGGCTCCTTCCTGCCCCAGTGGCACCACCACCCGTTTGCCAAGTGCCAAGAACTTAGTTTTCTGTCAGACTTTCAAGTTCAATACGTGAGGACAGCCAGAGTTCCAGAGGCTAAGTCTTGGCACGCCTGGCAGCTCCCCTCAGCGACCTCGCAGGAGACGGGCAGCCCGCTCTGAGCTGTCAGGAAGCCTGATCCTCAAGTTCTAAGTGCCACCACGCTTGTGGGGTTTGGCAGCTTCTCAGGGAGCCCTTCCGGCCCCAACGGAGGGCAGCGGTAGCTGCCCACTGGACTCCCTTGTTCTTCTCGTTCCTCTCTTGGGCAGAGGGATGGCAAAGGGGAGGAATGTTATTTTCCCCCAAGGTCACTATCTCAAACATGCCAGGCTAAAAATGTTACCGGGACTCGGGCTAACCCCTGAAACAAAGTTTACTCGCAGGTGTGATTAGTCCCAAAAGAGCTAAGCGAGGTACCAGATCCAGGCGATGAAAACTGACTTTGCTTTAAACAATCTTGGTTCGAGGGGAGAGTTTCCCAGCCACGGGACCACGTGGTCTTGTCTTGTATCTGTGATTCTGGACCTTTATGTACCTGCCATTGTTTTGTTTAAAACATTTTCTTCCCCAGTTACCTCCGTCCCACCCACCACCACCCTGTTCAAGGTCTTCCCTACTCTCCTTAACTCTCAAGACTCACCCCTGTGGTGAGAGCTATGTGTTTGTGTCTGTGTTTGTGTATCATAGGGAGGGAGCACGTCCAAATTTTAAACCAGCTTCCCATCTCCCGGGCCATGGTTCGATGAAAGGGATCTCAGAGAATGCTCTGGGCCCCTCTGTTGGGGGAGAGCTTTGGAAATTGGATCCAGCTACTAAAGCACTAGGAACAGTGGCTTAGATGTGTTTTTCCTCTTCTGTTCCCATATTTATATTGTCCCCCATTAGGATTTAACTGGCCAGAAACTAAACAAATAAGAGGATTGGCTTTGATTTGAAAAAAGAACATTTGGAATAACAACAGAATACAGATTTCTGGGGTTTTTTTTGTTTTTTTTTTCCCAGCCTACAAAGAGAATTAAGGCTGATTAAAGCAAAGTACAGCTTTTGGTGATCGAAGCAACTTGTGGACACATCTAAAGTGTCAAAGTAAAGTTCTAAAATGTAAACCGTGCAAAAAGTTTTGGGATTTCCTGGGGAAAATATACTGCAAAGTTTGGGGCTGGGGGAAACAGAATGACTGGTTTCCATTTCAGATAAGACCAGAGCCCCTAAAGAGCTATGTGGACACCAGCTCCAGCCTGGGCTAACAACAATGTGGGGTACTGGAGATGAGAGCTGCCCATCACGGAGGGTCCTCAGCGGGGGGTGAGGAAAGGCAGTGCTGGTGGGGGAGGGGGTCCGGGTTGTGAGGACGCCAGGTGGAGGCATGTGTGTGACCGGCCACCCGGCCACTCACCACAGGGCAGGGCTGCCTAGCCTGGAGTCTTTTCCAGTGTCTGTTCCACTGAATGGCAGAGCCCAGAATTATTTAGGAAATCAAAGGGGTTTTGGTTTTTTGGGTTTCGTTGAAGAATAACTGATATACAATACTGTATATCAGTTTCAGGTGTACAACATAATGATTGGATATTTATGTACATTATGAAATGCTCACCATCAGGCTAGTTTCCATTTGTCACCATACGAAGTTGTTACAATATTATTGACTATATTCACCAGGCTTGTACTTTACATCCCCGTGTCTTATTTATTTTATTATGGGGAGATTGTCTTTCCTAATCCCTTTTACCTAATTCTCCCATTCCCCACCACCTCTCACCCCCCCACCCACCTCTCACCCCCCCCCCCACCGCCATCCCCCACCACCACAGTGGCAACCCACTCTACTCTCTGTATCTATGAGATACAGAAATAGTTCTGTTTTGTTTCGTTTGTTATTTGTTTTTGAGATGCCACATATAAGCGAAATCATATGGTATTTGTCTTTGTCGGGCTTATTTCATTAGTATAATACCCTCTATGTCCATCTATGTTGCTGCAAGACCTCATTCTTTTTTCTGGCTGAGCAATATTCCATTATATATATATCCATTCATCTGTCGATGGACACTTGGGCTGCTTCCATATCTTGGCTATTGTAAATAATGCTGTAGTGAACACGGGCGCGTATGTCTTTTCAGGTTAGTGTTTTTCTTTTCTTTTCTTTTCTTTTTTTTTTTAAAGATTTTATTTATTTATTTGAGAGAGTGAATGAGAGACAGAGAGCATGAGAGGGAGGAGGGTCAGAGGGAGAAGCAGACTCCCCGCTGAGCAGGGAGCCCGATGCGGGACTCGATCCAGGGACTCCAGGATCATGACCTGAGCCGAGGGCAGTCGCTTAACCAACTGAGCCACCCAGGCGCCCCTAGTGTTTTTATTTTCTTTGGATAAATATCTCGAAATGGAATTGCAAGATCATCAAGGAGGTTTTTTGAGTTCTTGTCTTCTCCTTGATGAAATAATCTTCTAGTCCTACTGGTTTTATTAGTGGCCTTTGATTCAGGGTGTCATTGCTAAATTTCAGTTTGGACGACCTCTCCCGCGTGGGAGACACTTTCAACACCCCCTATCCTATTTCTAGTAGATACTGTTGACCCCTGAACAATACGGTTTGAGCCACATGGGTCCGTTTATATATGGATTTTTTTACAGTGCAGTACTGTACATGTATCTTCTCTTCCTTATGATTTTCTGAATGACCTTTTCTTTTCTCTAGCTGACTGTATTGTAAGAATATGTACATAATACATATACAAAATATGTGTTGACTTGTTTATGCTATTGGTAAGGATTCTGGTCGACAGCAGGCTGAACAGTAGTTCAGTTCTGGGGCAGTCAAGAGTTACATGCAGATTTTCGACGGTGTGTGGGTCGGTGCCCCTAACCCGCACACTGTTCGAGGATTAGCTGTGCTCTATTCAAGGGAGAATAGTGCTCTTTTGCCAACAGTCTTTTCATGGCTTGAAGTATAAATAAACTTTGAGCCTTTTGCCATTTCTTTGCTTCCACGTCCCCTGTGGTGTTGTGTAGTTCAGAATTTAGAGGGAAGAGGATGCCAGATAATTATTCTTTTGTACCCACTTCATTTATTGCATGGAGCCATGTGAACCCTGTTAATGATAAATTTATTTTTTGAAGTGCAGCATTTTTTATTTTTATCTCCCAAATAGATCAGATTTGATACTGAGTTGTTTTTTGCTTGCATGTGACCCCTGCATGACTTGCCTGTCCCTCTGAACCCTTAATAGAAAACAGGTTCCCCCCTCACCCTACCCTGGCCTTGCTCGTGGTGTTTAAATCCAGGATTACCCAGGGTCTGGACAAGACGAATGCAGGGCACTCACCATATGGACGGAAGGAATTTGAGCATTCAGTAAATACCATGCATGAGCATAAGGAAATGCCTACGTAAACACCCACATTCCTAGCAATCATAGTTGTGTTTAATTATAGGGAATTGAAATGAAACTTAATTACATAATTTTGTCAGTAGCTGGGTCATTGCCACGACTCCCTGTAAAACATAAAGGAGTCCTCAGTAACCCGTCAGGGACCTTGTGCCTCCTGCCTCTGGGAAGGACTGCAGAGAGGAGCTCGGGGTGCCCCGTCCCCGAGGGCCAGCTGTCTGAGAAGTCTAGTGGAGAAGACCACCCTGCCGCACCATCTCCCTGATCACAGCCATGCAAAGGTGCTTGCACTTTGGAAGGAAAACTTCTAGAGGCTTCTTGTGGTTTGGGGGTGGGAAATGCAGGGGGAGGTGAATTCGAGGTTCCCGGCTGAGTAACGAGAGCTATTTGCTAATGGAGTAAACACCTAGGCTTTTGCTGTACCTCCGGGCTGGGAGCTTCAGCTCAGTTGTGCCACTGAAGGGGAGAAGAGTGAGTCTCACCGTACTCAAACTTCACAGCACCAAAACAAAGGTGGCCCAAATCCCTCAAGAATATGTTCTGGATGGGGGTGCCTGGGTGGCTCAGTCGGTTAATTGTCTGCCTTCGGCTCAGGTCATGATCCCGGGGTCCTGGGATCGAGCCCCGCATCGGGCGCTCTGCTCCGCGGTGAGCCTGCTTCTCCCTCTCCCTCTGCCCCTCTCTGAGAGCTCGCTCTCTCTCTCTCAAATAAATAAATTAAAAAAAGAAAAAAAAGGCTATGTTCAGGACTAACTCAGGATTTCCACTCTGCATGGATGGTATCCTTTCAGAATGGACACTTTAGGGATGTCTACCCAGTTCATGAGCCAACAACCCTCTCTTTTGAGACTATCCTCCTCTCGTGTACAGGGTGGACCCCAGGATCCGTGTCACTTGCCATGTTACCAGGGACACGAAAGGACACAAGTGGGCCAGAACCATAAAAATTAAAAACTGGGAGCAGAGAGTCTTCGGTCCCTGAAGCAGGTGTTATGGGGCGGCCATCCTCCTCCGCCATGAGGGCTGAGGAGCAGAGAGCGGAAAGCAGCCTAAGAGAGAGACTCCAGGTTCCAGACCGTTCTAGAGGCTCAACCACATCTTGCTCTTGGGCTCCTCAAGACATTTTCTAGCCTTATGATAAGTCCAAACCCCCATTTTTTTTTCTTAGTTAAAAATGGAAAACAAAAAAAGGAATAACGGCTTAAAGTCTTGAAGGCTGTTAGCTTTTCCAGGCTGCTTCATGTCACAGTCCAGCCTTTCTCTGCTTTCTGGTCTGGGATACCTCTCCTCCAAGTTACTTCTTTGAGCAAAGAGGCATTTGCTACGTGAGGACAGTTAAAAATGTGTGTACTCCAACGAGGAAGGCCCCACTGTTAGCCTTTTCCCTAACAACCTCCAGAGAAGGTAGATCCTCTGTCCGTTTCAAGGTCAGGACAGAGAGTGCCCTTCCTGGAAGACCTGAATAAATGTGCTTCCCTGGGGCCCAGGAAGCAGGAAATACAGTATCCACCAGAGGGCTGGCCACAATGCAGGAGGGAGGCCCTAAATGAGGAAGGAGTGACAGAGGTAATCGGCCTAGTGCACATACCACCACCCGGGCCAGCCCTGTATTCTTCTAGTGATGAAAGTCTCCTCTGTCTTCCACCTTTAATAACAGTGACTACACTGTACTCTGCGGGTGAAGGTCTGTGCCTTATTCAAATCTGTATTCCCAGGACCTACACAGCACATTGCACTAGACAATTACTGAACGTCTGTTGAACGAGATGTTCCGCCTGTTACATATTTCAGGGTCTATTCTATTCAGTTTGTTTAAATCCATTTCCTGGTGGGCTCAGAAAGCTTTTCGGAAGCACCGATGTGATGATGTGGCATCGTGGCGGGCTTCGTAGTAAGGACTGCTTAGAGTGATCTCTGCCTCCTCCAAGTTTGCGATTTGGGGAGGAGCTTGACGTTGCCCTTGAACGAATACAATCCCCAAACACGCCCAATTTGACCACACGTAGGATTCTAGCCTTCACGTTGTCACAGGAAACGGAGCTTGGGTCAGGCTACCTCCCATGGCTTCTTCGTGCTCGCCCATTCCCCAGCATGTCTCCGGGTTACAACTTGACGTCTACCTGTGTGACAATCTGTTGTCCCTTTATATCCTGGGCTCCGTGGGGGGGAGGAATGTGTCTGGTTGTGCTCATCACCCAGGCCCCAGTAACTAGCACAGCATTCATAGGGGGTGCTCAATAAATATTTGCTGCATAAAAGAACAAATTAGTGGCCACAGAGTTGGGAGGCAGGGAGTCGAAGCTGCAACCAGAGAAGGAGGAGACCAGACTCAGGAGACCCCCACATTGCACAGGACAAATCAAGAGTCACTGGGAACAGAGCACCACGGCAGGGCTGAGGAGCTGGGAACTTGTTATCTGAGCATGTATTTTGTGCCAGAGGCTAAACACATGTTGTCAGTTAATGCTCACAGCAGACTTCTTGCAGAAGCAAAAGGCAGTGGCCAGTTTTATAGATAAAAACACCCAGGGTCAGGCGGGTGAAGATTTCTCCCAGTCACACCAGCTAATAAATGGAAGTGCTAAGGATTCTCACTCGGGTCTCTCTGGCTGCACATTTCATGTTCTCTCTCTGGGGCCTCAGTAAGTCTGTGATGATATGGCTTGGAAGAAGAATGATAGAAGCAGACAAAAGAGAACTGCTTGGGACAAGGGTGATCAAGGTGCTAGGGAGGCTTAGGATGTCAGGGAAAGGAGCGGGAGTTAAGGACACCTGGAAATCCATGAGGGTGATGGCTATGGGTCCCCAGAGAGGATGATTCTTTTCCCCAAGACTCCCAGGAGCCCCCCCAAAACCTGTGTAGCACAGAGAACCCACCTCGAAGTCCAGTTAGAGAAACCTGCACAGCGGAGGACCCACGCTTTCCTCAGCAGAACACCTGATGCTAATTTGCATAAATTAAGGGATACTTTTGGCAGCCTCCCCCAAAAGGGGGAAATAAAAAGAAAGGAAATCTAATCCTCAGAGCCAAAAACCTGGAGTGCCAGAAGCCAGACAAGGCAGCCCGCGTCAATCTTCTCCTGATGCTAGAAAAAAGCACTGCCAGGCTGGAATTCAGCTACTGTGCCCCACCCTCTTGATCCAGCACCCCCATCTCCCAGCTGAAATTCTTCAGTAGCTCCCCCTGGACAAGAAGATGAATGATAAAGTCCAAACTCCTCAGTCTGACCTACGAGGCAGATACTAATCGGGTTCTGCCTACCTGTTTGGGCCCATCCCCTGCCCAGACAGAGCCCCTTCCCTTGCGCCCACCGAGCTCACACGCTCCCAAGGGCGAGCCCACCACGGTCTCTTTATGGGCCAGAGGTAAGTTTCCAGACCCATCGCCAACAGGTGCAGCTTAATTTGGGGTATGGACGGTGACACCCCTTGCCTTCATGTCTTAGGGAAACTGGTGTGAAGTCTACCCAAGGCACCAGAAAACATACTAATTATGCATCCACCCTGTGGATACGATCCTCGGCCTTAATCCAGATTTACATCTGTCCCTAGGGATCAGCACATGCTTGGCAAGAAGAGGTATCCAGAGTCACTCCACAAGGCTGCATGGCAGGCCGCCACCGCGGGAGGAAGGACAAGGGCCCCGGGGGGGGCGTCAGCCCAGGAGGGTAGCACACAGGCCCCCCCGGCCCAGGCCACCGCCTGCCCCACCCACAGCGACACCAGAGCAGAGGCCAGCGTGGCCGCCTCAGCTGGGCCGGCCCCACCGAGGGGTCAGGAGAGGAAGGACACCGTGCTGGACACGCTGCCCCCGAGGGTACGGGATGGGAGGGTGGCCTCTGACGGGGCAGAGACACTGTCGCTGAGGAGTCAGGATGCCAGGACCATCAAAGGAAGGCAGGACCAGAACAAGGAGCCCCCAGCCACCAGGAGGGAGCCCCCAAACCCCTCAGGGCAAAGTGCGGACCACAGCAAGGACACCCGGGCTGAAAAGCCAGGACAAGGCGCTGACCAGGCCAGGAGCAGGGTCACCGGGGAGGGCAATGAAAGGAGTGACCACAGCGGTTGTCCCCCACTGGGAGAAAGCCCGGGTCACGCCACCCTCCACCCCTTTCCAGAGCCTCATCACTCAGAGAAGTCCAAGTCTGCGGGCCACCAACTTCAAGTCTGAGCCCCAGTGGGATTTTGAGGAACAATATAGCTTTGACACGGGAGCCCTAAGATCGGTGAGTCTGGCCACTACCTCCCTGCTCCAAAGCCCCATGCAGACAGCCCCCCCAGTTCCTGCCCCCCACCTCCCTGACCTCCGAGGCTCTGTCCCCAGGCTCTGCCTTGTTCATGCCCACCCCCACCCCCCGTGCTCTCCCCTATAGCGTGGGAAGGGGTAAGGGAAAGGAGCCCTGCCCTGGAGCCCCCAGAAGGCCTGGAAGGTCCCTGAGCAGGGTGAGAGAGTGCTACCTGCTCTGGGGCCATCCTCTGGCAGGGGGAGGGGGCAAGGGTTGAGAGGGGGCACAGAGCAGCAGGACTAACAGCCGAGGACACCCCAACCTGAGGCCCGACCCTGACTCCTGGGAATGCCTTGTCTTCCCCGTACACACAATTCCCCAACCTTCCCTCTCTTCCATCCCGAAGAAAAGCTGCCTGGGCCCACAGCCTCAGGAGGGAAACCTTCAAAATTCATATGTTTGCACAGACCTGCAGCTGGGCCCTGGCCAGCGCTCCAGGCTCTCCCACAGCCCCATCCTCCTCACGCCCGCCAGGGTGCATCCCCTAGAGCCCCAAGAAGGGGCTGTTCTCTGGGACCCTCAGGGCTACAGCAGCCAGGGCAATGGCGAGGGAGAATCAGCAGGCCCTCCGAACAGGATGGAAGAGGCAGCAGAGGTGGTGCCTTCCAAACGCTGAGGCCCACTTTCTGCCCCTGCCCCGAGCCCGGCCTGGCCATGGCCTTCCTGGGCCTCTCCCTGCCTGACCCACCCTCCTGCATGTAGACCTGCCCCGACTCAGTGAAAGTCAAGGCCTCCAAGACACCCTGGTTCCAGAAACTCTTTCTGGCCAACCTCACCCTCTTCCTGGACTCCAGCCGCTTCAACCAGAGAGAGTGGGAGCGCCTGGAGCACTTCGCACCGCCCTTCGGCTTCATGGAGCTCAACTACTCCTGTGAGTCTTCCTGGGGAGGAGCCTGGGCAGCTGAGCCTCTGGCTCTGGTCTGCCTCTTCCCTGGGGGCCCCCAGCGCGGGGAAAGAGGATGGGCTGGCCCTCCCTGACGCTTCCAGTGCTCTGAGCGGAGCCCCCCTTGTTCCAGTGGTGCAGAAGGTGGTGACTCGCTTCCCTCCGGTGCCCCAGCAGCAGCTGCTCCTGGCTAGCCTCCCTGCTGGGAGCTCCCAGTGCATCACCTGTGCCGTGGTGGGTAACGGGGGCATCCTGAACAACTCCCACATGGGCCAGGAGATAGACAGCCACGATCACGTGTTCCGGTAAGCGTCCCGCCCCAAGCACCCCATCCAGACTGAGAGATCTGGTAGGGCGTTCTATGCCTGGATCCCCGAGGCCGAATGCCCGGGCTCTCCAGAGAACGTCCTGTTATACCTGCTGCCTCCCCATCTCTCTTTTCCTTCCCCGCCCGCCGCCACGCCTTTCCCTCGGGCACTCATGGGTCCTGTCCTGTGTGGTTCTGTCTTGCCACCTAGACTGAGCGGAGCCATCACTAAGGGCTACGAACAGGATGTGGGTACCCGGACGTCCTTCTACGGCTTCACCGCCTTCTCCATAACGCAGTCTCTGCTTGCCTTGGGCGGTCGGGGTTTCCCGCACGTGCCTCTGGGGAAGGTGAGCACAGAGGAACCGGCCTGGCCACCCACAGAATCTGAATGGGGAGCACGAGCTGAGAAAGGGAGCCTGGTGTCCTGTGTCTGGAGTCTGGCTGGCGCGGGCTCTGTTCATCCGAGGGGCAAGAGCAGGCAGGACGGCCAGACAGGACTGCGAGGAGCAAGTGGGCAGCCTGGCGTCGGAGCCAACCACCCCCCCCAACCCCCCAGCCCCGGGGCCTGAAGGCAGGACTCCTGGAGCGCTCACTGTCCTTGGTCCTCAGGATGTCCGCTACCTGCACTTCCTGGAGGGCACCCGAGACTATGAGTGGCTGGAAGCGCTGCTTCTGAATCAGACCCTGGTGAAAAGTAGCCTTTCCTGGTTCAGGTACTCACTGCCCCCTACCCCACCCCAGGCCGAGCTGCGTATTGAGCGGCTGTGAAGGGCTGGACAGGTGGGGACAGCCTTGGCGATCGCCCGGAGATGGGCCCCCTGTCGTGGCCCTGGCCAGACTTGGCCCGCATCGGGGGAGGTGAACGACCCATTGCCGCCCACAGGCGCAGGCCCCAGGAGGCTTTCCGGGAAAGCTTGCAGCTGGACAGGTACCTGTTGCTGCACCCAGACGTAATCCGTTACATGAAGAACAGGTGAGAGCAGAACGGCAGGGCGCGGGGGGCAGGCATCGGGTCCCTCTCATCCCTGCAGCCTCCTGACCGCTGGGGGCTGGGCTATTTCCCAGGTTTCTGAGGTCGAAGACCCTGAACTCTCGCCACTGGAGAATCTATCGTCCCACCACGGGGGCCCTCCTGCTGCTCACGGCCCTTCAGCTCTGTGACCAGGTAAGGCTCTGCTGGAGGAGCGGAAGCCCTATCCCGGGACCTGCCCAGCAGGGGACGACGGCCGGGGCGGGAGAGGGGTGCGAGTGCGCGTACACACATAGGCCAGTGTCCATCAGGGAGCCTGCGCCCGGACCCCTGGGGAGGGAACCACGATGAAGGGTCCCCCAGTAACACACAGCCCATGAGAACAAACCTGGGAGGGAGCAACTTCAGGCCCCATTTCTCCTCCAACCTTCACATAGGTGAGCGCCTACGGCTTCATCACCGAGGGCCACGAGCACTTTTCTGATCACTACTATGATAAGTCCTGGAAACGAACCATCTTTTACATCAACCATGACTTCCCGTTAGAGAGAACACTCTGGAAGCGGCTGCATGATGAAGGTATAATCCGGCTGTATCAGCATCCCATAATTTCCAAACCAAAGATGTGACTGGAGCCTGGGCCGCAGCAGTCTCTTCATCCGTTCCAAGGCACGGGGCACGGTGGGAGTCTTGAGATTCTACCACCATTTTCCCAGGGCTCAGGCCAGGCTCCCGGCCCCTCCAGACTCCCTAGGGAACACTGGCATCGAGGGGGAGACACTTTCAAGACGCCAAATGACTGACTGAGGCTTTGGAGACCTTGGAATGTTGCTTCGGGCTCTGTTCAAAGGAGGGAAGACTCCAGTCTTGAGACCAAGGAATTTGAACTAAACGGGGTGATGACCAGTCAATACCGCAAATCTCAGCTGAATATCACCCTTCACCGCCTGACCCTGGCAGAGAAAAGTCTGAACCTATGGAGACATGTAGATTTGGTTTCGAATTGCAAATCTGTACTTAGCAGCTGTGAAATCTTGAAGGCCTTACTTAATTTCATAGAGATTGTCTGGAGGAACCTTCCTTCGGGGCTTATCTGATTCTAGAAGGATCTGCACCTGTCCTTGTCTTTGAGCTCTTTGACAACTCTCTGGGTTGCAGAAAACTGATAGTAATAAAAATAATTCTTGCCCATGGAGATGCAAATAAATCTTGTACAGTGAAGATGCCAGTGACGATTCCCCTGGGGGCAGCGACCTGTTTTGTACATACAAGCAAATTCATGTTAGCGTTTCCCATGTGTGTCTGTACTCAGGTTCTCCTTTAAACCAGTTTTTACATCTTACTGGTTCCTTCATTAATTAATACACCAAATAAAATCCTTGACATGCGTTGATTTTATATTCGTATGAAAGTCACCATTTCATCCTTGAAAAAACATCTTCTATCATGTCCTGAGGCCACTGTTTTATAATCTGTAGCAGGACTTTTAGGGTACCCATTCCGCAAGGATTTTAAAAATTACTGTCTGTAAAAAGCCTGATGCAACAAGGACCCAGTTTCCTCCCCTTTCGTTCTCTATCCTCCTGCCAGCCTGCATTTCCTCAAACCTCACGTTGAGAAGCTGGACCAAGCCAAAGGCTTTTCAGCTCATCTTACCCCCTTGAGCTCTAGCTACGGAATTTGGAATCTGAAGCCCAGAAGAACTCTAAAGATCCTAAACCGAATGAAGGCCCCCGATAAAGGAGATGGAGGCTGTGGACGGCAAAAAAAAAAATAAGCTGTCTTTTAGACTTCATACTCAGAGTTCAAAAGCTAATTTAATACAAATAGGACAGGATTTGCTTTGCTCAGAAGGGCTGCGGTACCAGCTCTGGGCAGCAGGTGGCAGCACCTTGCGCACCCCCACCCCACCTATTTCTGGAATGCTCAGCTTGTCTTTTTGAGGTTTTCCCAGCTATTCTTACATGTTTATTCCTCCGTGTGAATTTTAGTATCCGTTTAGGATCTAGAAAAAAATGTTTTGGTATTTTAATTGGAATTGCATTAGATTTATACATTTACTTGGGAAGAATGGACAGATGTATTACATTGAGTCCTCTTCTCCAAGAGCAAGAGACGGTTCTCCACTTGTCCAAATTTACTTTTGTGTCTTTCAGTATTTTAATATTTGCTCATACAGATTTTGAACGTTCCTTGTTGAATGCACTGCTCAGTATTTTATCTTTGTTGCTGTTGTAAGTGGATTTTCTCTACATTATATCCTCTCCCTGGTAATTGTTTGTGAAGGGTGTGATATCCTATCATATCATCTGCACATAGATTCTTTTCTTTTTTTTTTAAGATTTTATTTATTTATTTGACAGAGAGAGACACAGCGAGTGAGGGAACACAAGCAGGGGGAGTGGGAGAGGGAGAAACAGGCTTCCCACTGAGCAGGGAGCCCGATGTGGGGCTCGATCCCAGCACCCTGGGATCACGACCCGAGCCGAAGGCAGACGCTTAACGACTGAGCCACCCAGGTGCCCCGTGCACACAGATTATTTTCTAATTCTTTATGCCTCTGATTATCTCTTTTCTAAATCTTTTGACTGGTACACCCAGAGTGAGCTAACACAACAGTTTACTCCACTTTGGATCCAGATAAATGAGGCTCAGCCTTTAAGTTTGGGTAGCCTGAATTTAAATTTGAGAAGGTAGGTTTGGAGGTCCTCTGCTGATAGTATATGATAGAATATGCTATATGGTGTTGATAGAGTTAGGTAGCAGTGATGTGGGAAACAAAGGCAAAAGAAAAAGTAAGTTTCCTTACTACTTACAGCCCTTTGACAAGTCCTTAAAACAGAGTAACATTCCTCTAGGAACTCAGCTGCCTCAATGTTAATACTTTGCTAAGGGCAAAGGCAATCTTAGCCCAACCCCCAGGATCCTGTAAGTCTACTTTAATATATAAAAATAACTTTGGAAACTTCCTTTATCTCTACCCCACAAGATACATGTTGGTAATCATCCCCAAGCATGTGAACCACCGATAAACATCTCAAGAGTCTCATGACTGAGTTTTTACTAAACAGTAATAAATGACTTTTCCTTAAAATAGCTAGACCCCTCAGGATCTTGGAAACCTTGTTGTCAAAATACCTGGGAGGGTTATGCTGTGCCTAATCCCCTCCCAACTTGAGAGCATATAATGTGGCACTCCTCATGACCCCAGTGCTGCTATTTCTGCCCACGGGTCCTGTCCCCCTGCTTTAATAAAACCACCTTTTTGCACAGAGACGTCTAAAGAATTCTTTATTGGCCATTGGCTTTGAACCTAACGTCTTTCCTACATCAGCAGGATATAAAATTAACACAGAAATCAACAGCCTCTTGACCAAAAAATCCCCTCTCTAGGAGTTTACCCTGAAGATATATCTCCAACAATACAAAAATAAATATGCACAAGGTTGTTCCCCGCAGCATTGCTCAAAATTGCAAAATATTGGGAATTGCTGAGGTACTTAAACATAAGAAATATAAACATGAAGAATGGTACATCCACACAATGGAGGACTGAACAGCTGAAATAAAGTGAGGAAGATCTCTGTGAACTGACATGGTGTGGTTTCTAGGGTATATTGTTAATTTTTTTTTCAAAAAATAAAGACAAGGGGCCCCTGGGTGGTTCAGTCAGTTAAGCATCTGACTCTTGGTTACAGCTCAGGTTGTGACCTCAGGGTCATGAGATGAGCCCCACGTGGGACTCTGCGCTCAGAGTGGAGTTTGCTTGTCCCTATCCCTCTGCTCCTCCCTCTGCTCACTCTCTCAAAAATAAATAAATAAAATCTTTTTAAAAAAGAGAAGAGTATAGCATTTATACCTTTTACATAGGAAAGAAGAAATCAAATATACATATACCTGCTTACTTTTGCAAATACCAAAAACCAGGGAGATTGTTTACCTAAGCCGGGTGTTGGGTAGGAAAAATTTTCCTTTACCCTTCAACAGTTCTTCTGGCTGGTCTAAGAATGAAATTGACATGACACAGATTAATGGGATAAACTCTAATTTAATTTCATATGTACGGGAACCCCACATACATGAGAGGTTCAAAGACAGAAAGGTAAAATGAGGTATGTATGCCCTTGATGTCATTTTGGAGTGGTGTTGGGGTCCAGAGCTGACAGCCAAGAAAGAATTCTTGGGACATCTTTGGTCCAAAAAAGGGGATTTTATTAAAGTACAGGAACAGGACCCATGGGCAGAAAGAGCTGCTGCACTGGGTTGTGAGGAATGGCTGATTATATACTTGGGAGTTGGGGAAGGTAAAGAAAAAGGGATGCTTCCAAAAAGACTTTCATATTTTTTTTTTAAGATTTTATTTATTTATTTGAGAGAGAACACATGAGAGGGAATAGGGTCAGAGGACGAAGCAGACTCCCTGCCGAGCAGGGAGCCCGATGCGGGACTCGATCCCGGGACTCCAGGATCATGACCTGAGCCGAAGGCAGTCGCTTAACCAACTGAGCCACCCAGGCGCCCCTCATATTTTTTTTTAAAGATTTTACTTATTTCTTTGACAGAGAGAGACACAGCGAGAGAGGGAACACAAGCAGGGAGAGTGGGAGAGGGAGAGGCAGGGTTCCCGCCGAGCAGGGACCCCAATGTGGGGCTCAATCCCAGGACCCTGGGATCATGACCTGAGCCGAAGGCAGACGCTTAACGACTGAGCCACCCATGTGCCCCAAGACTTTCATATGTTAAAGAAGACTTGCTATTGTCAAGCTAAGGTTGTTTTTCCTCTAGCAAAGCATCAACTTTAAGACAGTTGGGAGTTTCCTAGAGGAATGTTGTACTCTGCCTGCCTCAAGTATTTGTCAATAGGCTGCAGGTTATAAGGAAAGGAAATTTAATTTTTTCTTTTGCCTTTGTTTCCCACATCACCATCCTGAGCAAAGGAGTGGAGTGGAAACTCAGGCTTCAAAGGGAAGGAAGGCAATTCATGGGGCAATGAGAAAAGCAGATCTTTCATAACTAGATGTTTGCCCTGCCATACAGATGGGTCACTCAAATAAAATCTATCTCTGGAAGTAACTCTTATTCTGGGAAAGAACTGCAATGTAGATTCTTCTAGGTAGTTAAAGGAAGGTCAAAACTTTCTCTTGAGCCCACAGGTCTTGATTGACTTCAGTTCTAAGTAGTCCACAACCAAAGGGGCACATTTTGGAAAGGCTTGTTCTGAGCCCCTTCAGGGGTGAATAGGAACAGGACAGAAAGGATGAGAGTGTAGAACAGAGTGTGGGGAGGGAGAGACACTTCTCCAACTGTCCCTTTTGGCATAGCTTTGCCTTTGTACTGTTAAAAAAAAAAAAAATCCAACTGAGTACATTTGAAGATCTAACTGGCTTTATTTAACAACCACGAATTGGGAAGCATCTCATCTAACAAACAGAAAGGAGTTCCCAGGAGCTATACAAAATAAAAGGCTTTCATAGACAGAAGATGGCTGGGGGAGGGGCAGTTTCTAACAAAAGAGTGGACTGTTTCAGAAAAAGTCACCTTCCCTTATGGGAAAGGGTGGGGCTATATCATGCAGATCGCTTCATGAGTGCTGATCAGGTAATTCCAGATTGATTCGTTAAAGGTCACCATCCGGAAAAGGCAAAACTGCAATTACATTAGATATTAAGTCTTGGTTTGCTGACATGTGGCGTAGCACAAGGGACTGCATTTTGAGCCTGTTGTCTCTTTTTTCCTTAAACAGAAACTTAATCCTCAAAGGACATTAAAATCAGCAAGGATTGGGGGGAAATCCCAACATGGAATACAAAGATAAGCAATTGAAAAAAAAAATGGACAAAGTGATAAACTCTTAAAAAAAAAAAAAGAAAATGGAACCTAATTGTATTAAGATGTTAGTTATAACCACGCAGACGTTGTGGGGGGGGGGTGCAGGACTATATTTCAACTACATGTGCTCAGACTAAAGACAAAAAGAATTGCAAATAAATATTGAATTCTGACTGGCAGGCTTGTTTTACATAGTGCTGAAACCACTTTCAGTGTATTATAGGATTAAAGCAAATAAGTAAATATATTAAGGATAATGGAAACCAATTTTCTCATTATCAGAAAAGAAAGTTATATCCAAAATGAAATGCAACAGCACTTTACTTATTTCAGTGCTGCAGGTCAGTTGATCTGTGTCACCCACAGCAGACCTCTTCTAGTCTTCTGGGAAGATTACTAGACAGTTTTAAAGGATTCTAGTATCTTGGGGGTGCCTGGGTGGCTCAGTCAGTTAAGCGTCCAACTCTTTATTTCGGCTCAGGTCATGACCTCATGTTCCTGAGATGGAGCCCCACGTGGGGCTCTGCACTGGGCATGGAGCCTGCCTGGGACTCTCTCTCCCTATCCCCACCCCCCACGCACGTGCTCATGTGCTCTCTCTCTCTTTCTTTCTAAGGAAGGAAGGGAGAAAGAAAGAGAGAAAGAAGGAGAAAGAAAGAAAGAAAGAAAGAAAGAAAGAAAGAAAGAAAGAAAGAAAGAAAGAAAGAAAGAAAGAAAGAAAGAAAGAAAGAAAGAAAGAAAGAAAAAGAAAGAAAGAAAGAAAGGAAGGAAGGAAGGAAGGAAGGAAGGAAGGAAGGAAGGAAGGAAGGAAGGAAGGAAGAAAGAAAGAAAGAAAGGAAGGAAGAAAGAAAGAAAGAAAGAAAGAAAGGAAGAAAGAAAGAAAGAAAGAAAAGAAAGAAAGAAAAAGAGAAAGAAAGAAGAAAGTAGAAAGAAAGAAAGAGAAAGAAAGAAAGAAAGAAAGAAAGAAAGAAAAGAAAGAGAAAGAAAGTAGAAAGAAAGAAAGAGAGAGAAAGAAAGAAAGAAAGAAAGAAAGAAAGAAAAAGAAAGAAAGAAAGAAAGAAGAAAGAAGAAGGAAGGAAGGAATTCTTGAGATGTCTTTGGTGCAAAAAAAGTGGTTTTTTGTTTTGTTTTTTAAACTTTTTTCTTTCTTTTTTAAGATTTTATTTATTTATTTGATAGAGACACAGCGAGAGAGGGAACACAAGCAGGGGGAGTGGGAGAGGGAGAAGCAGGCTTCCCGCTGAGCACGGAGCCCGATGTTGGGCTTGATCCCAGGACTCTGGGATCATGACCTGAGCCAAAGGCAGACATTTAACAACTGAGCCACCCAGGCGCCTCCAAAAAAGGTGTTTTTCTTAAAGCATTGGGACAGGACCTATGAACAGAGAGAGCTGCACTGGGGTTGTGATGAATGACTGATTATATATACTTTTTAGTTAGTGGGGGTTAGGGATAGTGTAAGTCTTGAAGGAATTTAGAGCAAGGCTTCCAGGACCTTGAGGGGCTAGCTGCTGTTAAGATAAGGTTCATGAGACCCTTCAGATGTGTATCAGTAGGCCATATGTTCAGAGGATGATTGCTAACATATATCTTAGGGGGGTGGGGAGTAGAGATAAAGGAAGTTTCAAAGGGATTTTTATTGTTTTTTTCTTTTGTTTTGTTTTTTAAATAGGCTCCACACCCAGCATGGGGCTCAAATTCATGACCCTGAGATCAAGAGTCACATGCTCTAGTGACTGAGCCAGCCAGGCGCCCCTCAAAGGGATTTTTAAAGAAGACTTACAGTATCCGGGAGGTCGCGCTAATGTTACATGGAGGTCGCCCTTTGCCTCCAGCATAGTATTAACATGAAGGCAGTTGAGCTCCTGGAGGAAGGTCACTCTGCCCACCTCAAGTATTTGTCAATGGGCGGCCAATTGTGAGGAGATTTAACTTTTCTACTTTTGCCTTTGTTGTCCACATCCCTAGCATGAGAAGATGTGGCAGACTATGTGAATATATGTATTGATAAGTATGAACATGGGAGTTAATGTAAAAATGTTTATATATTCTGTTACAGCTCAAAGTGGGGCTGAGAATTGTTACCACCATTCCCTTCTATATTTGGAAAATAGTACTTTTCTTGTTTTCTTCTTTAAAAAGGAAAATAAAGTTATAAATATGGAAAGGGGCCAGACGATAGTTAACAACGAACCTTGTATATTGGACCGGAAATGGAGGCATCAGTATGCACGTGTGAGACGCAGCTTCATATGTAAGGGGATATGGATACGTGCCCCCCACACACGCACACGCACACGCACGCACACACTTTCCTCGCTCTCTCAGCTGGGAGGGCCTAGAAGCAAGGACACTCCAGTAACAATGACCACATGTAGGGACCAGATCATGGGCTCCTAAACACTGTTTTCCACAAGAAGGAACCAGGGCCTTTTAGAAAAATGGCTGGTTCCACAGCTGAGGTAAGGAAGGCACAAAATGAACCTGGAGCATCTTATGATCCCAGAAAGTAAGGAAGTGCTTAAACCATGGGCAACACATCAAAAGACCACAGAAACCAGTTTGAAGGCGCTCCCGCTGGCTATACACGGGACAATCTGAGACTGAAAAGAAATCATGATAAGGGATTCTTTTTTTTTTTTTTTTAAGTAAGCTCTATGCCCAACTCAGGCTTGACCTCACGACCAGAGATTGAAAGTCACATCCTCTACTAATTGAAAGTCAGCCAGGCATCCCAAAACAAATAATGATAATAATGAATTTCAACACATTCAATAAAATAGGAATGAACAGGTCTATACTGATATAAAGAAATAATAGGGGAAAAAGAAATGCTTTCTCTTACAGTAGAATCCTACCCAAGCGGGGGATGGCTGAGCTGAGCAGGTTCAGCAGTGGAGGGCGTGGGAGTCTTCCCCACCTTGAGCGGAGCTAGTCCTTGGGGGTCTTCCCTGGTCACTGTCGTTTCAGCTCTTCCAGTGTGGCCACGAGATGGCAGGGCATTCTGCAATGTTTTGGTCATGGCAATGATCATGATCAAGAGATGAGAAAATGCTTGAAGAATGAGTACAGGGAATAGAGGACCAAGAGCAGGGAGCATGGCAATGCAATGCGAAAAATAACTTTTTGATTCTGCAGAGGAATCTGAAAAGTTAATTACAGGCATACCTCATTTAAAAACAAAACAACACAAAAAAATGTTGCCCAATAACTGTAGGTGAGATGAAGAATTTAGAAAATCACTGATGTAGGAAAGACATTATTAGGGTTTGAAGCCGACAGCCAAGAAAGAATTCTTGAGATGGCTTTGGTGCAAAAAGGTGGTTGTATTAAAGCTCAGGGACAAGTCCCGTGGGCAGAAAGAGTGGCACCGTGGTCATGAGGAGTGGCCTGTTATATACTTTCAGGTTGGGAGGAGGTTAGGGAGAGCGTAAGTCTCTAGGGAATTTTGAAAGCAAGGTTTCCAGGACCTTGAGAGGGCCAGCTATTGTTGGGAAAAGGTCATTTATTACCATCTAATAAAACCTTAGTCATGAGACCCTTCAGATGTATATCGGTGGGTCATGTGCCTGGGGAATGATTGCCAACACTTATCTTGAGAGTGGTTTAGAGGTAAAGGAAGTTTCCAAAGGAATTTTTATATGTTAAAGTGGACTTACAGGATCGTGGGGTGGGTGGGGGGTTGGGGTCAGGCTAGGATTGCCTTTTGTCCTTAGCAAAGTATTAACATTGAGACAGTTGAGTCCCTAGAGGAATATCACTCTGCCTGTTTCAAGAACTTGTCAATGGGTTCTAGGTAATAAGGAAATTTAATAATTTTTCTTCTAACTTGTTTCCCACATCAATCACCATTGGACAAACATCATATTTATAGGTTTAAACAAGAATCATTAATGAATGCTACAACTAATAGATTAAAGTTTGATGAGGAATAAGGTATCTACATAGCCTCAAACTCTTTCCCATAAAATACTTACAAATTACAAAAGGAAGGGGTGCCTGGCTGGCTCAGTTGGAAGATCAGGTGACCTTTGATCTTCAGGTCATGAGTTCAAGCCCTGTGTTGGATGTAGAGCTTACTTAAAATAATAATAATAAAATATTTTTTAAAAAGAGAAGAATTAGTAAACTGAGAGATAGATCTAAAGAAATTTTCCAGGATAGATAAACAGAGGTATAAAAATATTTAATTAAGAGAGGTTTAAAAATATAGAAGATGAGATAAAAACATCTAATATAAGCCAAAACAGTCCTCCCTCCCCCACTAAAAAATAAATTAAAAAAGAGAATGGAATTGAGATAATATTAGAAGAGCTAAAGGCAGACAATTGTTGACATGTGAGTGAGATATGAATCTTTTTTATTTACCTATTATTATCTTTTTAAGTAGGCTCCAAACCCAACATGGGGCTTGAACTGATGACCCTGAGATTAAGAGTCGCATGCTCTCCTGACTGAGCCAGCTAGGCGCCCCAAGATATGAATCTACAGCACAGGAAGCACAACATATACTAAGCGGGATAAATAAATAAGAAATCCGCATGAGACACTGTGGTGAAATGCACACCACCACAGGCAAAGATCTTTCAAGCAGCCAGAGAGAAAAATGTAGAACACTTACAAAGGACCTATAATTCAATCAGTAGCCAGCTTTTCTCAACAGCCATAATGGAAGCCAGAAGGCAGTAGAATTGTATCTTCAAAGTGCTGAGAGAGAATGTCAACCTTGACGTCTATAAAAGTAGCAAGAACTGGGTGAACCAATGGCTTTTTCAGATGTCTGGAAACTGAGTTTACTACCAACAGAAATGCACTATAAGGACCTCTAAAGAATGTATTTCTAGAGGAAAGAAAATGGTCCTACCAAAGTCTGAAATGTGAGAAGGAAGCTGAGCCAAAAAATAAATAAATAAATATTTTGTTGAATGTAAGATAATAGAAAAAATATAAATATATATTGGTTGCTGCCTCCTCCCCCACCCCAACTCATCCCACTCCTGACACCCAGCTTCTAGAACCCTTGGAATTCCCTGGGTGAAAGGAATGGCTTTTGTTCTAATGCGGTGACTCTAGGTGGACTCCAGGATGGGGGCTGGTCACCAGAGAGACCGAGGCAAGATTAGAAGCTTGGAATTTTTAGCCCCACCCTCTATCCTCCAGAGAGGGGAGAGGGGCTGTCAATGGATTAATGATCATGCCTACGTGATGAAACCCCCGGTAGCATGGTGTTTGGACAGTCTCCAGGTGGACCAACACATGCATGTATTGGGAGGGTGACTCATCCCAACTCCATAGGGACAGAAGCTCATGTGCTATGGACCCTCCCAGCCCCCATCCTATTATGTCTTCATCTGGCTGTTCATCTGTATTCCTTTATCATACTCCATAATGAACTGATTAAGTAAGTGCTTCCCGGAATTCTGTGAGCTGCCTTAGCAAATTAGTCAAACCCGAGGAGGGGGTTGTGGGAACTCAGATTTCCTGCCCATCAGTCAGAAACACAGGTAGACAACCTGCGCTTGCAATTGGCATCTGAAGTGGGGTGGGGGCCAGTCTCGTGGGACTGATGTCGTTTTGGAATATAGGTGAGGTCTGGTGGGGTGAGGTCCGGGGCCGACGACCAAGAAAGAATTCTTGAGACATCTTTGGTGCAAAATGGTGGTTTTATTAAAGCTCGGGGACAGAACCCCTGGGCAGAAAGAGCTGCTGCCCAGGGGCTGTGAGGGGTGGCTGATTATATACTTGGGAGTTGGGGGTAAGGAAAAAGGGAGGTTTTCAAAAGAACTTCCGTCTGCTAAAGAGGACCTACAAAATATTGGAGACCTTGCCATTGTCAATGTTAAGGTTGTTTTTCCCTCTAGCAAGGCAGTAACATGAAGACAGCTGGGAGCTTCCTGGAGGAACGTCACATGTCCCACCCAGGAGTTGGCGGGGGCGGGGGGGGGGGGGGTTGGGGGGGTGTCAGCTTATGCTTTGTCTTCAGCCAGCCTTCTGTTCCCTCATCAGGACTGAGCCCTTAACCTGTGGAATCTGACGCTGTCTCCAGGTGAATAGTGTCAGGATGGAATTAAACTGAGTTAAACTGTCCGACACCCAGCCGGGTCACAGAATTGTTTGGTGTGAGGAGAAGCCCCACACATTTAGTGACCGCAAGTGTCAGGAGTGAAGTGTTTTGTGTAAAATTAAAGAAACAGGGGTAGACCGGGTTCTTCTGATATAGTAAATATGAAGGAAAACTTAAACAATTTCATGACTATACTAAATCCACTGAACTGTACTCCCTAAAAGATGCAGTGAAATGTTATCTATCTTCCCAGGAAGTAAGGAGAACCTTCAAAAATGCTTGAGTCCATAAGACCCACTCTGATAAAGATGAAAGAATAGGATTCTTCTACCACCTTCACAGGCCACTAAACATATCTAAAAGATTGAACTGGGGGTGCCTGGCTGGCTCAGTCAGTGGAGCATAGGACTCTTGATCACAGGGTTGTGAGTTCAAGCCCCACGTTGGGAGTAGAGATTACTTAAGTAAATAAACTTTTTAAAAAATCTTTGAGGGGCGACTGGGTGGCTCAGTCGGTTAAGCATCTGCCTTCGGCTCAGGTCATGATCCTGGGGTCCTGGTATCAAGCCCCACATCGGGCTCCCTGCTCAGCTGGGAGCCTGCTTCTCCCTCACCCTCTGCCTAGGCTCCCCCTGCTTGTGCTTTCTCTCTGTTAAATAAATAAATAAAACCTTAAAAAAAAAAATCCTTGGGTTGCCTGGGTGGCTCAGTCGGTTAAGCATCCAACTCTTGATCTCAGCTCAGTTATTGATCTCAGGGTCCTGAGTTCAGGCCCCATATTGGGCTCTGCACTGGGCATGGAGCCTACTTAAATTAAAAAAAAAAAAAAAAAAACCTTAAAAAAAATAAAAGATTATCCTACATTTCACGTAGGAAGGGGGAAAAAAATAAGCAGAAACAGTGATCATTTACTGTTCATCAGCTACAGTCCTTTGTATGACCTGTGCGTCCAAGGAACACACAAGCCTGTGGGAAGGGGGAATAAGGCACATGCTGCTGAGAAGGGTAACAGTCTTAAGCCTGAAAAAAAAGTGAAGTCTCTTTATGTGGCATTTCTGATGCAATCGTTGAGCAACCTCCTGATGGATCATCAGAAGCATAACTCCGACCTCGCATGAATAACAGACTATTGTAGGGGACCCACCCAAATGCCCTGCCAAGGGCCCATGTGGCCGCGCCCAGGCTGTTGGCTGACGTCTGTGCCCTTCTCTGGAGGATTGCCCTTGGCAGATGGGACCCTTTGCTCTAACACACTTGGGAACCTCCACCCTGCACCCCATTCCTGGAGGCCAGTGCCTCATTAAGGGACTACAAAGTCCTGTCCCCTTGCTTAGGTCAGGACAATTATGTGGTGTTATCTATGCTTGGGTCCCCATGTCTAGACTTTGCCTGAGACCTCATCTTGATTGTACCTTTCCTCTCCCCCTTCCGGGTATTTCCTGAAGACCCTCTGTTGATAAACCACGTGCCACCAAATCCCTGCCTCAGGCTCTGCTTCTGGGAAGCCAACCTGAGACAGAGCCCTTTCTGGGCTTGAACCTTGAACCCACACAGCTGATTCTAATTGTGGGGGAGGTCAACACCTTTAAGCAGAGGTTAGTTTGTTATATCTGGTCTCACAATATTATCTGGTCGCTCTTTCTTGCTATAATGACACTCAACCAGAAATACATTTCAAATTGGCTTTTTTTTTTTTTTAAGATTTTATGTATTAGAGAAAGTACATGCATGCAAGAGCAGGGGCAAGGGCAGAGGGAGAGGGAAAGAATCTCAAGCAAACTCCCCACTGAGCATGGAGCCCCACCCCAGACGAGTTCATGACCCTGAGATCACCACCTGAGCCAAAATCAGGACTTGGACGCCTCACCAGCTGAGCCACCCAGGTGCTCCTTGAACTGGCTTTCTGGAAAGTCTAGCTCTCTCACAAATTTGAAGTAAAATGTTGACAGGAACATATAGTTCCACGAGAGAAATTGTTGTACTAAATAGCTCCAAGTTCACACTTCTGAACCCTAAGGCCTCTTGCCAGCAGGACTCAAAGCTTCCCCAGGAATGGAGCTGTTTACCAACGGGTGGAGTCATGGTTTGTCCTTTCCAGGGTGCAGCTCACAGTCTTGCACAAATTCCAGTCTCCCTCCTTTCCTGGTCTTTCTGGAGTCCCAGATCAGGTACTCACCCTGTTCCTAACCGCCGCCCCACCCCCGCCCCGCCCATGGGTAACGCTGTTCCCCCTTTCTCATCTCTCCTCGGGCTCATGTTGCTATGTCAATAGATTTAGGGGATTTGAAAGATGAAGTTGTAACTGTAACACTGCCCACAATTTTCTACTTTGTCCACCTCTGTTGCACCCAGATGCCACAGAGATCAAGAGAGATTAAGAAGCAGGATGGAGGTTCCTGCTGGTAAAGGAAGGCGTCAGTTTACTGAGGAGAGGATGGCGGCTACTGGGGCTTCTCCCGATGGTGGGCCTCACACACCCTGTTCACCTGTATAGAAAGGAAAAGTTCAAGTCAAACACTGGCTTCCCGGGAGAAAAGTACCCCTTACCACACTTGAGGATTTATACTTGTCCACAAAATTGTTTGCAAATCAGTTTATACTAAAACATGGCAGGCTTGGGGCACCTGGGGGGCTCAGTCGGTGAAGCGTCTGCCTTTGGCTCAGGTCATGATCTCAGGGTCCTGGGATCGAGCCCTGTGTCAGGCTCCCTGCTCAGCCAGGAGTCTGCTTCTCCCTCTCCCTCTGCCCCCCCAACTCCCCCCCCCCCCCGCCCACCGCTCGTGCTCTCTCTCTCATAATAAAATCTTAACAAAACAAAACAAAACACCATGGCATTCTCTGGATTATCACCTTCTGGGCAGTCACACAGAGCAGTGGTATGCTTGCGCCCTGGGGACCGGGAAACCATAGGCTTCCTTTCTTTCTTTTTTTTTTTCCCCTGACCCCCTTCATACACACACACACACACACACACGCACACGTGCACACATGCGTGCACACACACACAAAGATCTCAAAGCACATAGCACATGCAGGGTAACACATGACAGAGTTTCCACCATTAGCTGACGGTAAGTGCAGGGAAAAACATGGCCCGGCATGCCCTTTCATTCCATGTAGGCACCACACTCCTTCTGAATGAAAGACAAACTTGGCAGAGCCAAACCCATGTCATAGACGGGGAATTTCTCACCCACAGATGCCTGACTGATCTAAGGGTTGTCTTGGGGTATCCCCAAACTGCAGTGACTGTCAGTATCTCAGAGTTAGGGGCTAATGAAATCAGAAAAATCACTTTAGGTGATATGATTTGGGTCTGAAAGAGAGGTTTGGCGAGGAGGCATTTGAGGCGAGGGAATAGATAGGTTTCTGACTTCAGTGGATACCATTTCGAGAAGCAGAGCATCATCCATCACAGCGCCTGGCTGGGTATAGAGACGCAAGTCAGCTCTCGCTGGGGGCCTTTATGAACTTACCAATACACCCACACAGGAGGAGCCTCTTCCCTCTGCCTTCCTGTCTCCCAGCCTCCGGTGCTGGCAACTAGAGAGTCCACGTTAGCATTGGGTGAACTCTCTCTTCTTTTTAACCTGTTCTCGCCATTGGGAGCTTCTTGGTCCCTGGAATTTCAGAGTGTGGCCAGGAGAGGCCTCTGTGCCTGGCTTTGCAGAGGTAATCCCACCTGGGTGTCTGAGAGTCCTTCTAACCTGCAAACCCAGCTCCCTCAGATCAGGAAATCCTTTACCATTTACCTGTAATGTACATTTTCATTGTCTTTTCTGGGTGTCAGCTTCTCCCCCAGATCTCTCCCCCACCCCATTCTGCTTTATAATTCACATCTTAAAAACAGAGTTGTTGTTGTTGTTGTTTCCCTGTGTAAATTATTTGGATTTCAACAAAGGGCTATCTTCTTTTTTCAGATTGTCTAGTGAATTTTTAAATTTAAAAAAATCATGGGTTTTGTGTTTCGTTTTTAATCTCAGAACTTTTTTTAAGTTGTTTAAAGTTTTTTTGTTTGTTTGTTTAAGTTGTTTAAAGTTGTTTAAAGCTGTTCTAACAAACCCCCCTGGAAAGGATTTGTGTTACCCTAGAGTTAGAGCTCCCATCAGCCCCTCCCTCTCTCGCTCACTGCGGTCGGTGGCGCTGGTGGTTCAACCTGATCGCCCTCGATTGTGCAATCCTTCTTCTAAATTAGCCCTCTCCTTTGGCTTGCTTAGAGCTCTGTATTTTCTCAGCGACCAGGCCAGGTATTGAGGATCTGAGAAGTGAGGTAAGAACAACAGTTTCCACATTTGTGGGCAAGATGTGAACAAACAGGACACCACAAGCCCTGTCTTTCATGAAGCCCAGGCAGGAAGTGCTCACAGCTCAGGGGCTCTCAGCAGCTCTACCCCAACGGCAGAGCCCTAAGCACAACCCGGCTGCCTGGGAGGCTGCCCTCCAGGCCTTCCAAAATCTGAAGGATATTATGATAAAATCATAATTTTATGGACCAGTAGTTGGGGCTGGAGTCAGCTTCCCTCTGCTCTGGCCCGGGGTGCACCCTGCAGGTGCAGACATCCAGGGGCTGGACTGGGGTTGTGGTCCATGATGGCCTCCCTCCGGTCCAGGAGGTCATGTCGGCCCTGGCTCCTGGCCAGGTGTCTCCATCCCCTTCCATGCAGCCTCTCATCCTCGAGGAGGCTACAGCAAGCTCCCGGACGAGGACCCAAGAGCCCATGAACAGAACCCGCAAGGTCACTGGAGGCCGATTGTCAGAAGGCACACAACGTCATTTGGGCCACGTTCAGGTAGTCGAAGAAAGTCACAAGGCCAGTCCAGAGTCAAGGTGTGGAGAAATGGACTTGGCCTCTTATTGGGAGGGGTGTGTGCATTCTCGGATGGCAGGACCTGCGGCGCCTGGTGACGCAGGGTTCGCACACTTAACACTGCTCTCACTGTCTGGGGCCTGGTGGGATGGGCAGACACAGAGCTTCACCAAGAAGGGCCCAGTCTTTCTCACGGTCTGGTGTCGGTCCCCAACAGTCTGCACAGGGCCGTAACAGCCCACCTTTGTATGGTGCTTCCTCCGTTTCTCGAACTGCACATTTAGTGAGATAGCAATCTCTATTGGGACTATTGTCATTCCCACATTACAAATGAGGACAATGAGGCATAAGGGAAGAGTTTAGAGGACTTGTCCCAGCCCACACAGCGGCACTGAGATCGTGGCTTTGCAAACCACCCTGTGGAGCATTCTACTCCATCACCTTCTGAAGGTCCGCCTCCAAGGCACCTGGAGGTATCTTCCTCCTTGGCACTCCTCCCGCCCTCCTTGTCTAATCCCAGGAATTCAGGGGCATAGTGGCTGGAGCATATACATCCCTGCCTCTCTCTCTCCCCAGCTACCACTCTGAAGTCACAGAGCAGCCAGGGAGGCCAGCAGGTGGGGCTTGGCAAGGACATCTGAACCCCAGGGTTCGCTGGGGAAGGAAGCAGCTAAGCATTGGGTTGGTTTCAGGGCTGAGGTGCGGACTGTCACGGGGACTCAGCCAGAGGAGACAGGGCAGGCACGTGCAGTTTCGAGGTACTGACTGAAGGCCATTGGTTCACATTTCCCTCACACACACCTATGTATATACACACAGACAAAATTTCAGTGTACTCTCATGTTTTGAGCCCAGCTATCAGAGGGCACCCTCACCGCAAATACAGCAAAAGTCCAGATAGGTGGTCATGTTGCTAGGCAGCTGAGACAGTAGCCAAATCTTGCCACTGGAACTGTCCTTTAGGGACAACTGTGTCTAGGCTACCAGGTATTTGCCAACAGTCCAGTGGACTTTTATATAAATCACATCAGCAGCTAGCTGAGTGCAAGGTGAATTTGGGAGGACAAACTGGGAGTCAGGGAAGTGAATTAGAAGACAGTTATAATCCCTATGGCTATTGGCCACTTATAGTAGAGGTGGAGAAATGAGCAGATTTGCAAAATATTTAGCATCAAGATGGCAAATGGGTTAGATTTGGATTCCAAACTAATAACAAAAAAAAAAAAAAAAATAGTCACTGTGGAGGCACCTGGCTGGCTCAGTCGGTACAGCATCCGACTCTTGATCCCAAGGTCATGAGTTCAAGCTCCACATTGGACATGGAGCCTACTTTAAAAAAAAAAGAAAAAAAAAAGATTAACGATAAAATCATTTTAAGTTCTGTAATTTTAACATTTTTGTTTCCTATTGTTACCAAGACCAATTATAATTGCACAAAATTTTATCAGTTGCGCTGTGTGATAAAAGTGGGCAAATTAGCTATTGTCAAACCTAGTTTCTCATTTCATATAAAATAACATTTATGTTTTTCAAGAAATTGACATTTTCAAGAGGTTGAAAAAAAAACCTTCCCATTAATAGGCCTATAGAAAAATATAAAAAAAGAAATCTTTTAACTCTTGAAAGGCATTAGGTTCTAATTGTTTGAGTCACAAATGCTAATCCATATTCTGACTGATCCAGAACATCCCAGCTGATATTCAAAATTTGGTCATCAAATGTGTTTTCTTTTTGCAAGCTCATTTCTACTCAGCTTCAATTCAGTGCATCAATTTGTCTTTTTATAAATACTTGAAATACAACTGGGACAATTTTCATCATGGCTTTTTTTTTTCATAAAACAGTTAATCATCTAAAAGAGGTTTTGATTGAAATGACAAAACCAGCCTCTGATACATAATTAGAATATCTAATAAATTTTGATTAGAAACTTGCTTGAAATTCATGCCACTTCAGAGACTGAAAAATAAAAATTGATTTTAGTAAAAATGTATTTTTACAAAGATGCTTACACAAGATTGTTTCAGAACACAGAGTACTTCATGTTTTGAAGTGTTTCTGGTTTTATAAAGCCGTAATCCATCCACATCTTAAGTGAAAAGTATGTATATATATTTTTCAAGACTTTAATTCAACTTAATGATGACCTTATGTTTCTCAAAAAAACTAAGGCTATTTCACATGTAGACAAAAGAAAAAATAACTTCTTATTTTAGAAAATTTCAAACATATACAAAAGTAGAAGAGTATAATGAACTCCCACTGCACAGCTTATATGAATAAACATTAATGTAATTATTAATATAATTATTAACTCAGAGCCAATCTTCTTCCATCTGAAGCTCCCATGCCTTCCTCACTTACAGCTCAGATTGGATTTTTTTTTTTTTTTAGATTTTATTTATTTATTTGACAGAGAGAGACAAGTGAGAGAGGGAACACAAGCAGGGGGAGTGGGAGAGGGAGAAGCAGGCTTCCCGCGGGGCAGGGAGCCCGATGTGGGACTCGATCCCAGGACCCTGGGATCAGGACCTGAGCCAAAGGCAGACGCTTAACAACTGAGTCACCCAGGCACCCCCAGATTGGATTATTTTAAGCAAATCCCATGCATCATATTGTTCATCTGTAAATACTTCAGTATGTTTTACTAACACACAAGAACTCTTTAAAATCACCGCAATACTATTATCACATCTAAAAAAGTGAACAATTCCTTAGATTCATCAAATAATCAGTCTGTATTTCAAATTTCCTTGATTCAACAATAGAATTTTAAGATAACAAATCAACAATGAAGCCAACATTAAAACACTGCCAGAGGGGCGCCTGGGTGGCGCGGTCAGTGAAGCATCTGGCTCAGGTTGTGATCTCGGGGTGGTGAGATGGAGCCCCATGTCCAGCTCCATGCTCAGCGTGGAGTCTGCTTGAGAGTCTCTCCCTCTCCCTTTGCCCCTCCCACTCATGCTCTCTCTCTCTCTCTCAAATAAATAAATCTTAAAAAAAAAAAATCGGGGCACCTGGGTGGCTCAGTCGTTAAGCGTCTGCCTTCGGCTCAGGTCATGATCCCAGGATCCTGGGATCGAGCCCCGCATCGGGCTCCCCGCTCAGGGAAGAGCCTTCTTCTCCCACTCCCCCTGCTTGTGCTCCCTCTCTTGCTGTGTCTTTCTCTGTCAAATAAATAAATAAAATCTTTTTTAAAAACAAGGGGTGCCTGGGTGGCTCAGTCATTAAGTGTCTGCCTTCGGCTCAGGTCATGATCCCAGGACCGTCCTGGGATCCAGCCCAACATTGGGCTCCCTGCTGAGCAGGGAGCATGCTTCTCCCTCTCCCTCTGTCCCTCCCCCTGCTTGTGCTCTTTCTCTCTCTCTCAAAGAAAGAAATAAAATATTTTTAAAAATCACTGCAAGATTAGAGACACATACAGACTGAAAGTGAGGGATGGAAAAACATTTGCCATGTAAATGGAAACGAGAAAAATAAGTCAAGCTAGCAATTCTTACACCGGACAAAATAGACTTTTTTTTTTTTTAAGTTTTATTTATTTATTTGATAGAGAGAGAGAAAGCACAAGCAGGGGGAGCGGCAGGCAGAGGGAGAGGGAGAAGCAGGCTCCCCACTGAGCAGGGAGCCCGATGCGGGGTTCAATCCCAGGACCCTGGGATCATGACCTGAGCTGAAGGCAGACGCTTTACCCACTGAGCCACTCAGGTGCCCCTCAGACAAAATAGACTTTAAACAGACTGTGTTGGGGCACCTGGGTGGTTCTGTCAGTTGAGGATCTGACTTTTGGTTTTGGCTCAAGTAATGATCTCAGGGTCCTGGGATTGAGCCCCATGTCCAGCTCTGCAGTCAGCAGGGACTCTTCTAGAGATTCTCTCTCTCCCTCTCCTTCTGCTCTCCCCCTGCCCACACGCTCTCTCTCTCTCTAAAATGGATAAATAAGTCTTTTAAAAAAATGAAAATAAGTATAATGAAGACTATAACAAGAGACAAAGAAGGACCTTATATAACAAAAAAGGATCAACCCAACAAGAGGATGTAACAATTGCAAAAACCATTATAAGAGCCTGACTTCAGGGGTGCCTGGCTGGCTAAGTCCATAGAACATGCAACTCTTGATCTTGGGGTCATGAGTTCAAACCCCACGTTTGGCCTAGAGCTCACTTCAAAAAAAAAAAAAGATGGACTTCAGCATGGCAATATGAGGGACCCCACAGACCCAGTGTCCAGAGAGACAGGTAAAAAGTATAAAAGGGCAACCATTTACAGTATGTAGAAGTGATCCTAAAGGCATACACAAATGAAGAAACCTCTATTCAAGAAAATCCACTAGGATTTTAAAAGAGTGTGTGGTATTTGAGCCCAAACTGTTCTCTCTCTCCTTACCCCTGCTCCAGATTGGTGCAGCCGAGAACCCAGGGCCCCTCTCCCCTCTCAGCTCCCTGTCAGAGGGTTTCTTCCAGGGAGGAACAGGAAGGACATCAGCATCTGTCATCCTCCACCAGCTCCCTGTTGTTGAGACTAAGTTCTGGGTAAGTGTGGCCAAGAGGTGGGGACTCCCTTCTTCTGTTAGGCCCCCACTCATGGAATGGAGGCTGCGTTGAGAGTGGTGTCACGTTGAGCGTTGTCGTCCCTGCCCTGACTCGTTAAGGTGGTGGTTTCACGCCAAGAGAGGCAAGCTGCCTCCCATCCTTCACGTGCTCAACCCCTAAATGTATCACTCAGAGAGAAGCACACCGTTGTCCCCACCCCAGCTCCAGAGCCCTGGCTCAGAGATTTGGTGTGTGTGGGGGGCGGGGAACAGAAGCAGGCTATAACATACATAGGTCCTAATCACTTCCCAAAGGAATTGACTTTATTTGCAAAGAGGGTGGAGAAGTTCAAGCCTAAGGGTGCTCTCAGAAACAGTGGAGGTTGTGGTGAAGGGAACTGAGAGCAGATTGGTAGATTTGATGAAGATCAAGTGTAAGCCAGCGGGTTTGCAGGAGAGAACCAGGGAAAGTGACAGCTAGTAGGAACCCTCCTGAGTAGGAACACTAACTTCAGGTGCTACTCCTTCAGAGGAGAGGGAGTCTATCGAACAATTTCTGCCCCAGGGCATTATTATAAACCATAGAGCAATCAGAGAGCAATTAATGGAACCGAACAGCTGGATATGGTCAGGGAAAGAAGTGCAGTGAGCCCAGCCCAAGTCGCTGCCAACCTAGGGTGACATACAACCCAAACCACACTTCCCTGCGGGGCAACATCAAAGGTTTAACACTTCATGGGAGTCGGGGGTGGGAGGCTTCACTAAAATAAGCCAGCCAGTCATTAAACAAGCAAATAACATGCCTGAGATGGGGAGTGGGGGTCCAGTATCCAGAGTTGCTACAATATATTATCTAAAGTGTTCAGTTTCCAACAAAAACATATGAGACAAGCAAAGAAGCAGGAAAGCAGGACTCTGCTCTCACACTGGAAAAAGGCGGCCACAGGAACTGCCTGTGACTGTGGCCAGATGTTGGATTTAACAGACAAAGACCTGAAGTAGCCATGAGGACACTGTCAAATTCAGATTCAGAGGCAGAAGTAGCAGCATTAGAATGGAAAACGTCTGCTCTCTCAGGAATGACGAAGGCCCCTGGTGGCATCAACGGGGTGGGGGGTGACAGTTTCAGGGGTGCGGTAGGTAGCCATAGAGACAGCATGGACTTGCCCCAGCCAGAGTGGAGCAGGAGGGTGGCTGGAGCTGACCAAGGACCGGGAAATGGCAGGTGTAGAGAGCTCGGCTGAAGCTGAACGCGTCGTGGCACCATTCTACTCTGGAAGGAGGTACTCCCAGGCCCTGTCAGCCAGGCCAGGGTGCAGGCAGCAGGGTGGAGGGCACGCTGCACAGGCAGATCTCAGAGCATGAATCCAGGTGAGGGTTTTGCTGGGCAGAAAGCCAGGAACACAGGGGAATCGGGGTTATGATGAGAGAGTAGCTCAGATGATGACCCCCAGGGGTCATAATCTTTCCTGCCTGGACAGGAAAGAAAGCTTCAGGGCTGATGTGCTGGGAGGCACACAGGGGCAGAGAGATGGAAGCTGGGTGAGGTTGTAGGTGAGGAATAAGAACACTGGGTGGACAGGGCGCCTGGGTGGCTCAGATGGTTAAGCGTCTGCCTTCGGCTCAGGTCATGATCTCAGGGTCCTGGGATCGAGCCCCGCATCGGGTTCCCTGCTCAGTGCAGAGCCTGCTTCTCCCTCTGCCTCTGCCATTCCCTCTGCTTGTGCTCTTCTATCTCTCTGTCAAATAAATAAATAAAATCTTAAAAAAAAAAAAAAAAGAACACTAGATGGACAGATGGGAGGCCTTGGTCTGAGGTATTAAAGGCATAGGAGGTAGACTGGAGTCATTAACACAGGAGGTGGGGGGCCAACTCCCACACAGGAAGAGAACTCCCCCCCCCCCCCACACACACACCTTAAGGCTGGAGTCCAGACAGGTGGAGGCTGGGCTGTGGTGGGAGTCAAGTTTATAGTTTTAAGGATGGAAAGTTGAAGAAATGAATAGTTGGCATTGAATGACACTTTAGACCAGACAGACCTAACAGATATATACAGAATATTCCATCCAGAAACAGTGGAATACACATTCTTTTCAAGTGCACATGGAACATTCTCCAGGATAGATCACACATTAGGCCACAAAACAAGTCTCAGTAAATTTGAAAAGACTGAAAGAAGGAGGAGGAGGAGGAGGAGGAAGAGGAGGAGGAGGAGGAGGAAGAGGAGGAGGAGGAGAAATTAATAGGGATTCCCTTTTTCTCTATGAAGTAGAAGAGACATTTGGTGAGAGCAAGGGTGGGCGAGGGATTCACAGGCTCAGAGAGAGGGTCTGACGTTTTATTAACCACTGAAGAAAGGGGATAAGGTGCTGATCAAGGGATAAGTGACATCCACAGGGATTTTGAGGACTAAAACCCACAAAGGTGGAAATGAAAGAGTTGAAGCCATTGATTCTGAGTAGTGCCTGCCAAGAGGGTAGCAAGGAGCAGCTCACCCGGAGGGCAGTCTTGGAGTGAAGGGAAGAGCCATCCCATTGTGAGTGCCCTCCTGTGACCCCCCTGATTTGGCCCACATAGGAGGAGGTGAGCCTGAATGACCCATTCCTGCCCAGAGGCGCAGGCCCCAGCTTCTCGGGAAGACTTGCAGTGGGACAGATACCTGTTGCTGCACCCAGACTTCTCGCACACGTGAAGGACAGGCGAGGGCAGAACATTCCTGGAAGGGATGGGGTCCCTTTCATCCTTGAAGTTCCTGACAGCTGGGGGCTGCGGTATTTCACAAGCTTTGGAGGTCTAAGACCCTGGACTGCCTGCTGGAGAATATACCGTCCCACCTACTGCTCACTCCTGCGGAGGGCTCTGTTTCGGGGCGGGGGGGGGGGGGCGGTGCAAAGCTGCCCTGCCCTTCTAGGTGACGCCCTACCTGGTGACACCAGAGACCCCGGCGGCCCAGGACAGTCACCAAACGAGGGGAGGAATGGTCCCAGCTCCCCCCATCCATTCCACCCCGGCGGGAGTCCTACCTACCCCGCCCCTTCCACCTCCAACCCAGGGTGGGCTCCTCCATCCTCCCCGCCCCGCCTCAGCCGTCCTCGAGAACCGGCCCCTCATTTCTCCCGCCCTTCTGGAAGGAGCCGAGGTGCCGGGGCCAGGCCGACAGGTCCTGAGGGTCCTTCCGAGGGGAGCCCCCCTGCCGCGGCTTTCCCGGCGCCAGGCGCGCGGAAGCGGCGGGTGCGGGCCGGGAGCCCGCAGGGCGCGGCCCACCCGGCAGGTGGCGGCGTCTCCCGGCGCCCCGCCCCCCTCGCCGGCCCCCGGCCCGCGCGCGCCTGCCCTTGACCGCAGCGGGACGGCGGCCGGCCCAAACCCCCGCTCGCCCCAGCGCCCGGGGCGGAGAGCAGCGCCGGAGGGGCGCGGGCAGCTCCGCGAGCCGGGGGGCGACACGCTCGCTCCCGGGGCCCGCCGACGCGGCCCGCGAGGGTGCTGCGAGCCCGGGCAGGCGCGGAGCGGCAGGGCGGGGAGGCGCCGCGGGGGCTGGAGGAGGGCAGGGCGGCAGCCTCGGGGAGGCCGGCCCGGCTCACCGGGCCTCTGCCCTCCGCCCGGGACGGCGGCGGACCGGGCGCCCGCGGGCCGGGGCTGCATGGGGCTCCCGCGCGGCCCCCTCTTCTGGCTTCTGCTCCTGCTCGCGGCTGCCTGCTCGGGGGTCCTCTTCACTCTGTACTCCTCGGCAGTGGGGCCGTACCCGGGGCCCCGGTCCGGAGCCAGGTAGGGGCTGCGGCGCGGTCCGACGGGGGTGGCTCAGGGGACGCGCGGGGGACGCGCGGGGCGCCCAGCCCGGGCCCTCCGTCCGCCCGCCGCGTTGGCCTCGCTGGGGTGGCTCGCAGCGGGGACTCGGGCCGCGGCCTTTTGTCCCCGGAGCCTCCACCCGGGCGACCAACCTGCGCTGCCCGGGCCACAGCCTCTGCCGGGGTGCGAGAGGGACCTCGCGCCTTGCGCACCGGCCACTCGCTCCCCAAAGCCTTGTGGGTTCGTTCCCTCCGGCCGTGATTCGAAACACTTTTTCTATTGTCCAGATTTGGCTGGGTCGTCTGAGTCCGATAAAAAACAGCCCCGTTTTTGTCAGGAAGGCTCCCTCCCTAACGTCACATTTCTCTGACTCTACTTTTGGGGGAGGGACCCGAGACTCCCGGTTCCAACTTTGCCGGGATCCTCGGCTCGCCTGCGGCGGCTCGCCTTTCCCGCTCGCTCGGCCTGCGCCCTCCCCGCGCCCGGCGCCCCGCTCTTGCCCACCCGCTGTTTGCTCTGTTCATTTTGGATAACGCGCCGTCTGGGCGCGATCCGGCGAAGCGGCGGACCCCCCCCCCCCCGGGAACAGGGGCAGATCCTGGGCTCCATCCAAGTTCCCCTTCTCGAGCCTCCTCCGGGCTCCCCTCCCTCCCGCTCGCCCAGCGCACCTTCCTTGCATTTGTGCTCCGCGAGGATAAACCTACGAGCCTGTGTCTGGTAGGTGATGGTGCCAGTTACTGAGGAAGCCTCCAGAGAATTTGGTTTTGCGTCTGGGAGGCGGATCGAGCTGTGCGGGAGTCTGGATTTGGGAGGCCGCGAGGGCCCCCACAGGCTCGCCCACCGGCCTCGGGGCCGGGCTCTCCCCTCAGAGCACTTTCCCACCTGCGCGCCCCTCACCAAACCTTGCTCCAGGCATAACGGGATGAAAGGAAAGTTATCTGTTCTCAGGAAACGTGGTCAAAAGGCATCTAAAGTTGCAAAACAACACGAAACACCTGCAACTCATTATGAGCCCAGTCCCTCTAGAACAAAGGGTGTTCTAGCCGCTGGTACCTGGAATTACTTCATCCCCTTGTAGTCAGAAATTGCGTAAGGTGAGCGACTGAAAATTTGAGGGTGTTAAGAGAATCCTTTGTGAATTTTACGTAAAGATGTTTTGAAACATATTTCAGCATCCTTTGAAAGTATCTAATAAACTTTAAATGTGAGGTTGTTGAACATCCATTATGCCTCAACAAAGTTTTTACAGGTCTTTCATCTTTTATTTATTTTTTATTTTTTAAGAGATTTTATTTATTTATTTGAGAGAGAGAGAATGAGAGACAGAGAGCATGAGAGGGAGGAGGGTCAGAGGGAGAAGCAGACTCTCCACTGAGCAGGGAGCCCGATGTGGGACTCGATCCCGGGACTCCAGGATCATGACCTGAGCCGAAGGCAGTCGCTTAACCAACTGAGCCACCCAGGTGCCCTAAAGGTCTTTCATCTTTTAAAAAGCTAGTACAAGCCAAGAACTTGTCCGCTTTCTTGCTGTTCCCCTAATGTTGGCGATGTAGCTGAACCCCGGGGGTTGGCTGGGAGGGCCTCACTGTAGGAGGAGGGTATTTAGTGCCGGGAGAGGTGGGAAACTGGACCGTCTGGAGCAACTGGGAGCAGGCTGTGTGACCGCCCCCCACCACCCCCCACCTGGGGTGGGAAAGCAGATGGCCTGGCTAGCTGGAGAGCCCCGGGAGGGATGAGGGGTGGTGTTGGGACCCGGTCTTAACCACACCTGACAGCTCTCATTGAAGGCTAGAGAGTGGAACCCAGCCCAGGAATTTAACCATGGCAGAAGAATCTGGGTCAGGAGTTTCCAGGCATTGGGATAGCTAGACTTGTAAAAATAAATAAATAAATCTTTTTCATTGGTGGGGGAGGGGGCAGTGGTGAGGATAGAGATATAGGCCACCAGTTAGCTGCCAGTATCTGTTGTCAACATTATTTTGTAAAAGAAAGGACATCCAAGGGCCCAGAGTTCCTAAGCATGTGATCGAAATTGAGTAGATTTCTTTTCATGAGAAATGGCAGTTTGGCTTTCCCCGGTTTCAGTCACCCCCAGGCACACCAGGTCTGGGAGCAGATCAGCCTCCTCCTGACATAGAGACAGAGGTCGGTAGGAGCCTAATGGTAGTCAACAATGTGGCCACCGCTCCCCTCCGTCTCTTCACCTGGCCTATTTTGTCATCTCCCACTGTCACAAGAAGGGTGATATTTACCGAGTAAGATATTTACAGAGACCACACTCACGTTATACTGTTACGATCGTCCTATTTTATTATCAGTTATGGTTGTTAATCTCTTACTGTGCCTCATTTATAAATTAAACTTTATCATTCGTATGTATGTAGAGGAAAAAACATAGCTTGTACAGGGTTCGGTACTATCCACAGTTTCATCCACTGTGGGTCTTGGAGCTTACCCAAGCGGAGGGGAGGTCTACTGTACAAGGTCCTTATTTCTCCTCAGGCCGGTGACACTTCTGGGAGGGGCATAGGTGGACTGGCTCCCTTGCCCACCCCTTCCAGGCTCTCCACGCAGGTGTGTCTAGAAGCCCTGGGATTCCTAAGGAGGTCTGGGAGAAGTCACTGAGCACGGAGGGGTGCTCTGGAGATGAGCAGGCCTCCCTGAGGCTGGGGTGTTCAGGACAGCAAAACAGAACTGGGGTGGGGGGCTCTCCAGCCCGTCCCCAAGCTGCCCTGGCCAGCAGCTCCCTCATCTGGTTCTCAAACCTGGCTCACGCTAGAATCACCTGGGGAGGAGGCCTAGACCGGTCAGATCAGAACTACAGGGGTGAGGCCCTGGGCTCAAGGTGTTTTTCAGAAGCTCCCTGGGGATTCTCACCGGCCCTGACTGGGGTCCCAGTTCCTCTTCAAAGGGGGTCCTGTTATGCTGAGGAGAAGAACTACAGGATGGGGGGTGGGGCAGGTGGCCATCCGAGGGGGAAAGAGAGGGATGCGGGAAGGAATCATCCCTGCTCTTCCCCGGCTGCCCCTCCAGGGTCCTCTGGAAACCTGAAGTGAGGCAGGTCGCACGCTCCCTTGCAGCCCAATGGGCTCAGCACTGTCAGAAGCAAAAAAAAAAAAAAAAAAAAAAAGCAAGTAACAAGAGACCTTTATTTCCTTGCAAACTGCCTCCTGATCCAAAATCTTCCCCACCTGCTTTCTTGTGACTGGGCCGGTGAGGGGTCCCTGTCTTGAGAACAGAGGTGGGGTGGATACTTGGCCTGCAAGGCTAAAAAGAAGCCTCAGGCTTCCATGGGAAGCCTGACACCCTTTTGAATAGGCAAAGGCCCCTAGTCCTTCTGTTCTGTTTGCTCTCTCCTCTGATGCAGGGGCCGCCTGGCAGGTGGGAGTGGGGGTGGAGAGTAACATCAGCCCCTTCCCTCCCTCCCGAAGGGACAGTACAAGGTCCTTTCCCTTCTTCCTTTAGGTAACAATAGCTACCATTTAGAGGATGCTTTTTGTATGAGATAATCTTGAGTCTCTATGTGAACCCTTCTAACAACTGGAGATGTGATATGATTAATAATGATAATTAATCACTTGATTATATCTGCGGTCCAGATGCAGACACTGAGGCTCTGAGAAGTAACTTCCCTAGATCACGGGATACAAACCTAGGGAGTGAGGCTTCAGACCCCTGGCCTCCACAAGGAGCCACAGGGCAGGAGCCAGGAACAACGGCAGGACGACTGACCCCAAGAGGAAGGGGGACCACGTCAGTCATCTGGGACCAACCCCTCTGGGGCCTTGGCAGGGAGCTCCCTCAGAGGGCGGCAGGGGGCTGGCAAGCTTGCCTAGTGTATGTTTTCATCCTTGAACCAGATCTCACTGTTCTGTAAACTCCACATTTCTGCTGCTTGCCATGGGATTTCTTGGATTTCTGGGTTTAGAAGGCTGAGCAAAACATACTAATGTGACAATATTTTTGTTCCTAAAGAGGGAGACATGGGCAAAAATCAGAGCCTGGCAAGATCAAAGGAATGCCATCTTTGACTTTGACAGGCTTTGTCAGCCCCTGGAGCTAAGAGTCAGACAGAAGGTTCCGAGGGACAGGTCCGACCCCTGCTTTACTTCTGCTTCTCCCCCAGGAACGCCACATCGTCTCGAGCATTCTTTGGACGCAAGGCATCAAATGCTGGAACAAGAAAGGTACAATGGTCGACTCTTCTGGCAGTCTAGCATCTTCAAGTTAACGGGGAGGAGGGGACAAAGAAGAGCAAACGAGAACATTCTCGTGAGACTGTTGGGCAGGAGCTCTCTGGACCCTCTAAACATGACACGTCAAGCTGAGCAGCCAGCCAGTCCTGGCCACCAGGGTTCCCTGCACCCCAGGAGCAGAGAAGGGGTGTAGCCAGGAGAAGAGTTCTTAGGAAGTCTTAACTTTTTTTTTTTTAAGATTTTATTTATTTGACAGAGATAGCAAGAGCAGGAACACAAGCAGGGGGAGTGGGAGAGGGAGAAGCAGGCTTCCTGCCAAACAGGGAGCCCGATGCAGGACTCGATCCCAGGACCCCGGGATCATGACCCGAGCCAAAGGCAGACGCTTAACAAATGAGCCACCCAGGAGCCCAGAAGTCTTATCTTTAAAAGGCATGTGAGGAGCGCCTGGGTGGCTCAGTCGTTAAGCGTCTGCCTTCGGCTCAGGTCATGGTCCCAGGGTCCTGGGATCGAGCCCCGCATCGGGCTCCCTGCTTGGCGGGAGGCCTGCCTCTCCCGCCTCCACTACCCCTGCCTGTGCTCCTCTCTCACTGTGTCTCTCTCTGTCAAATAAATAAATAAAATCTTAAAAAAAAAAAAAGGCATGTGAATTTGACAATCTACTCAAAGTACCTTTTTTTTTTTTTTAAGATTTTATTTGTAAGTAATCTACACTCACCGTGGGGCTTGAACTCAACGACCCCGGGATCAAGAGTCACATGCCGTACAGACTGAGCTGGCCAGGTGCCTTCTTACTATAAAATTCACACATTTTTAACCTGCTCTCCATGGAGTAAACAAGCCGACCTTGGAAAGATGCTCCATGCTTGCACAGGGGGTTGAGAACCTTCTAGGCCCTGCTCCATCACAAATTGTGCTGCCTCGAGCACTTTACCCATGTTCTCTCACAAAAGCCGCATGGCAACCCTGTCCTGTAGCTTTTACAGATGGACACAGCGAGGCACAGAGAGATCAGGTCCTGGGTTTAAGAGTTGTGTTCATGCCCAAGAGACCAACCTGGGACTTGTTAGCTGAGGCCTGCGGGGGAAAAAGATTCCACTTCATGTAGAACGTAGTGACAGCTAAGCTGTTTTAGAGACAGAGCAAGTAGCCCTGGGCCGGTGAGGGGTCCCTGTCTTGAGAACAGAGGTGGGGTGGATACTTGGCCTGCAAGGCTAAAAAGAAGCCTCAGGCATCTTATGGGACATCTTTTAAGTTTCCTAAAGCCCTGAGCACCTTGAGCTGCTTGATGCGAACGGACATATCCCCACTGGGTTTTTTGTTTTTTGTTTTTAAGATTTTTATTTATTTGACAGAGAGAGATAGCGAGAGCAGGAACACAAGCAGGGGGAGTGGGAGAGGGAGAAGCAGGCCTCCTGCCGAGCAGGGAGCCCGATGTGGGACTCGATTCCAGGACCCTGGGATCATGACCTGAGCCGAAGGCAGACGCTTAATGACTGAGCCACCCAGGCGCCCTCCCCACTGGGTTTTAAAAAAAGGACTCGAGGTGGCTTTTGGATACACACACCAAGGCAAAAATATAAAATAGAATAAAATGAAGAAATGGCCAAAGGAAAAATAAAGGTAGGAGAATAAGACAGTGTCATGTAGAGAAGTGCATGAACGATGGGCCACATCGTTCCGTATTCCCTATCCCATAAATAAGGAATAGGCCATAGATCTGGCTCTGAGCTTCCTGGTGGCCACAGTGAAGAGGGAAATTTGCCATTGTGTCCATGAGGTAATAGCAAGCCAGCTGCCCAAGTGAAGTACAGCCTTTCCTAATACAAAGACTGAAGAGTGTTCTCCTGGCATCTCTTAAAGAAGGCCCTGGAAAACATCCCAAAGATGAACTGAAAGGTAGTGAAATTAGTAGTTGGTTCTGCTACAATGCTTGCTTTGAAAATGTGAATTTGTTCCAATAAGATGGGTATCTTAGGAAACAATTTGAGCATAACACAAACTTTTGTTTGCTTCTGAGTGACTCTGTCATTGAGAACACTAAGGTTAAATGCAGAGAACTGCACCCAACCGAAGGGAGCCTCGAAGGAATTCACAAAATGTACACACATGCGCCCTTCAGATATGCACTTCATTGTTCTCTAACCCTCTTTGCACTACTTCACAGTAACTCACCAGCTGCCAGCCTCCTGAAGCTCACTCACACAGGCAAACGGCAAGTCTTCTCCAAGGTCAAGGGCCATATGTTTAGTGGAACATGGTAGATCTTAACCACAGGACGTGTGAGGCTGTGCCTCCATCTTTGTTAGGCCCCTCGTTTGTCCTGTCATCCATCACTGACAAAGCTTTTGAGTGTTGTGCCACTCATCCCATTTCCCCAAAAGCCCTGTGGTTTTGACTGCACCCATTTTGCATAGTGTGGTGGTTTTTAGGCATCCATAGGTAATGTTATAGCAGAAATTATTGCATAGTTCCTTCCTGCATTGGTCAAACCAGCAGTCTTTTTTTTTTTTTTAAAGATTTTATTTATTTATTTGAGAGAGAGAGAGAATGAGAGACAGAGAGCACCAGAGGGCAGAGGGCAGAGGGGGAAGCAGACCCCCCCCGCCGAGCAGGGAGCCCGATGCGGGACTCGATCCAGGGACTCCAGGACCATGACCTGAGCCGAAGGCAGTCGCTTAACCAACTGAGCCACCCAGGCGCCCTCAAACCAGCAGTCTTAACAAAGAGCCCCCTTCAGTGGGAAGGGTAGCCCCATCCAGGGCGAGGCAGTGCAGGATTCAGACATTGGGGGTTGCAGGCAAATGGGGTGGGACCCTCTTCAGTACCCTCCCTCAAGGTCCCTGCGCGCAGAGGCACTGTATATTTTCCTAGAGCTTCTGAAAGGAATTAGCACAAACTGGGGTGTTGAAAATAAGAGAAATTGATTTTTTCACAGTTCCAGACTCCAGAATCCAAAATCAAAGGGTCAGCAGGGCCACCTTCCTGAAAGTTCCAGGGAAGAATCCTTCCTTGCCTCTTCTAGTTTCTGGTGGCGCCAGAGGTTCTGTGGCTTATGGCCAGGCCACTCCAGTCTCCGTGTGTCTTCACGGGCTTTATAAGGACGCCAGTCATTGGATGAGGGCCCACCCTAAACTAGTATGACGTCATCCTAATTAATTACATCTGCAAAGACCATATTCCCAAATAAGGTCACATTCTGAGGTTCTGGGCAGACACACGGGGGCGGGGGGACACTAGTCAACCCAGTCCAGGTACCACCTGTATGAAAATGATCATAATCTTTCCAGCAGCCCGTCCCATACAAATCTTACAGTGAGAACAGCCAGAGCTAGGATTTGGATCCAAGCTGACGGATTCCAAAGCCCAGGCTGCAATTCCTCCACCAAAGGGCAGGCGGGTCTTACCCATTTGGTGGGAAAACGCCCCAGGGTTGCTCTAAGTGTGAAGTGAAGGAGTAAGAGGCCAGAGCCACCAGGCCCTGGATAGGTGGCATCCAGGAGAGAGAGGACTGGGCAGGGTAAATCCAGAAAGCTCTCTGACCCCCACCACGCCGCTGTGCCACAAGCCAGCTCAGCCGGCAGGTCTGGGGGTGGACCAAGTCTGGGGGCGAAGCTCCTCCAACCAGCCTGCAGGGCCTGCACGCTCCTAGGAAGGTTGCCACCAGCCACAGCCCCCAGCTAAGGGAGCTCGGCACTCTCTGTCTCCTGCCCCACAGAGCCCGCACTGCCGACACTCACTTTATCTGGCCATCCAGAAGCACCCCCACTTCCGTGCCCTGTTCGAGCTCTCCACTCCAGTGCTGCTCTCGGGGGGCCTCTTGACTCAGGAGCTCTGGGACAGACTGAGCCAGCACAAAGCCCCCTATGGCTGGCAGGGGCTCTCCCGCCAAGGTAATTGGAAGTGGCTGCTGCTTGCCGAGCCCTCTGGCCCCAGAGAATCCCTTCCTCCTGCTTTTGGCCCAGGTGCCAGCCCTGCCGTCACAGGACCCCCCACCTCCCTGCTCCCCCCCACCCCCCCGCCCCTTTCTTTCCAGGAAGGTCTCAGGGCTCAACCCCCCCCCGACTGCTGTGTGACTCCTGCCATACCTACCAGCCCCTACAAGCACGAGGGGGTCAGGGAGGGGGCTTGATGTGCCTGCTGACCAGCGCTCACCTCCTGGGGCCAGCGTCCCAAGGCGGCTGAGAACGGGCTGGGGGTCCTCAGCCAGCCTGCCCATGGTTCCCGCTGTGGGAAACCGCCCAGAGCACCCCCTGCCCTTCAATCGGCCTCACATTTTATCGTGGAGCATACGGTCTTGAGAGGACTAGTTATTCGAGTTCTTGAGGTGACTGAGGGTACAGCCAAATCCTCCCCCCCCCAGTTCAGCCTGCATGGCCCCACTGACATTTTGCTCTCCCCCCGCCCTCTGTGCCTTGGATGGGGCTGGTGTCAGGCCTCTGGCAGGGGGCGTGCCAGAAACAGTCTCAGGACAGCCCCCGCTCATGACGCCCTGCCTGGTCTGGCACCCACAGCCATCAACTCCACCCTGAGCCTCCTGAATGGCTCAGAGAGCTCCAAGCTGTTCGCCGCCTCCGGGAAGCCGCTCTCCACGTGCATCCGGTGTGCGGTGGTGGGGAACGGAGGCATCCTGAATGGCTCCCGCCAGGGGCTGAACATCGATGCCCATGACTACGTGTTCAGGTATGCGGCGCAGGAGCCAGGGAGGAGGTGGGAGAGGAGCTGGGAATGGAGCTAGTCCCCAGCCAGCCCCTGGGGGAGCAGCCTCTGGGAGGGCCATGGCCGTCGGGACGGGCAGGCGGGCCTGGACGAAGGCCTACGTGCAGACAGACCCCGAAGATGGGAGTGCCAGCAGGGAGGGAGCCGCCGGGGCCAGATGTGCCCATTTCACAGGCCATCCCTTGAGGTCTGGTGGAGCAGGGACGGGCTGGATGGGGCACTGGTGCTGCCTTGGGCAAGGGGCACGGTCTGCACAGAGGCCTGGGGGCAGGCGCGGCAGAACCCCGGGGAAGGAAGTACACACACAGCATGTGTGACCATCGGGAGGCTGACGGACCTCTGTTTGGACCAGACTCAACGGTGCTGTGATCAAAGGCTTCGAGAAGGATGTGGGCACCAAGACCTCCTTCTACGGCTTCACTGTGAACACAATGAAGAACTCCCTCATCTCCTACTGGAACTTGGGCTTCACCTCCGTGCCACAAGGCCAGGTGAGGCTTCTGAGGGGCCTGCCACTGTCACTGACGGTCGGTGGCACTGTTCCCGGAGTCCCCTCTGTGAGGCGAACCACAGCGGCCCCAGTCCAGTAGATGGAGAGCTTGTGCCAGGATCCTGGGTGCATGTGATGGGGCCACTGAGGAGGGGGATCTGGGCAGGGACACCCCGTGGTTTCTGGCAGCACAGAACTGCTCTGGAGTAGAGCATGAAAGCCTAATATTCACTGGAAGCTTATGGGGTGCCAGGCTCTTTATGGGATGCCATGTCAGCCCCATTTTACTGCTGAGGAGACTAAGGCTGGGTGCCCTTCCTTCAGCAAGGTCTCCCCCCTCCCCCCGACCCAGAGCTCACGCTACACACAGGGGAAGGGTACTTAGCGCCTCTTCTGTTCCCGGCACTAAACATGGTCAGCTGCCTGTTTCCTGATGGCAGCACATCCATCCAAGGCCACCACGCAGCTAAAATCAGCAACTCCAGGCCCCTCTGACCACACTAGCACTAGGGCTGTCTCCCATTTCCCTGAGCTGCGCTCCTGATCCCACAGCAGCCTAGAAGGGAGGCTGAGGTTCAAAGGCATGGAACCGCGTGCCCAGCCAGGGAGCAGGGGAGCCAGAATTCGAGGCCACCCACTGCCTGCGGCTTGTGCAGTCTCACCCAGTTGTGGGAACACTGCTCCTCCCTTCAAGAGCCGTCTGCGTGCCACATAAAGAGGGGAGATCCCAGGATAAGGGCTCTGTGGTGCTCGATAAGACCGGGCCGAGTTTCTGGAAGCTTCCTCCTCTGAGCAGGAAATCCAGGAGTGTCGTAGACACAGCAGGACCTCTCTTAGCTCGTGACAGAACAAAAGAGAGCAGCTTTTATTTCTGGCCACACTACCTGTATGAGTTACCACTGCGTTAATAAATTACCCCAGACTTGGTAAACGACAAACATTTATTATCTTACAGTTTCAGGGGGTCAGGAATTCGGGAACAGCTTAGCACAATGGTCTTGGCTCAGGATCAGCAGGGGCTATGGGCACTTGAAGGCTTGAAGGAGGCCAGAGTCAAGATGGCGCCTCTCTAGGCTATAGAGTGTCCCCAGGTCATGGTGGCTCACTTCACCCAGTGCGAGGGGTCCCAGGGAGCTTTATAGCCTCGTCTCCAAGGTCACACACCATCCCTTCCTCTTCTTCCTATTCATTAGTCACTCAAGGGGATGGCAGGTAAGCCTCACCTACCAGATTTGTGACCACGCACTGAAACCACCATGGTACCCAGGGGTGGGGGTGACAGGCAGAGAGCAGAAATTCCCCCATCAGGACAGGTGGCAGGACCGGGTGGAGGGCTGAGCAGGCACTGGACACAGTCTTGTTCGGGGGGGCCAGGGGGGACTGGCTCAGGGTCTCTGTTGCCCTGACAGGAACTGCGCTATATCTTCATCCCCTCTGACATCCGGGACTACGTGATGCTGAGATCGGCCATTCTGGGTGTGCCTGTCCCCGAGGGCCCTGATAAAGGGGACAGGTGAGCAGCAAAGCGGCTGTGGGGTGTGGTAGTGCTGGGACCACTGTCAGGCTGGGAAAGTGGGTGAGGACAGCAAGAAAATCCCCAAGAATTCAGTCGACTGTTGGGGAATTACGCTCTTTTTTCCTACCCCCAGAGCAGCCCAGGTAACCCTCCTGGTCCCCAGGAGCCCGCCTGATGAGGTGGGCTGTAGCCCTGAAGGGCCGCTTTTCTGAGTGGAGCAGGTAGGCCCGGCTCCCCAGCTTCGGGCTGCTGGCCCCTACCCCACACAGCCCCCCAGCCGGCAGCACAGGCCCCGCTCGTCCACTCCAGACTCTGCTGGCTTGCTGAGCACACTGTGTCTGGAAGCAGAGTCGGGGGGCCGGTATCCATGGCCCTCATCCCAGTGGGCACCCTCCCAGGACTGTGCCTGTGAAACGGAGAGCAGGTGATGTGGGCCCAGTGTCCTGCAAAGAGAGAACAAAGGGCACTCTGTCTTTTCTCCCCCACCTTCCCGGGCAGTAGGCCCGTGTCCAGCTCTTTTGAACCATGTCCTGGCCTCAGCCGAACCTTCTCCCTGTGGTGCTGAGACCATTTCTTGTCCCAAAGTCAAGTCCTTAGAAATCCATGCCACCTCTGCAGCCACGAAGACCAGCCTTCCTATCTCAGTGCTTCTGGACCATGCCGCCCACCCCCGAAAGAGCAGATTCTGAGGTCCTTAGGGGTTAAGCCCTCAAAGGCCAGGCCTGCTTACTCTGGCCCACCTGCACCCCGCCCCCCCTTGTGACAATCCAACAATCACTTGTGACACCGCAGCTGGTCATGAGGGGGGGGGCTTTGTGACACGGGGGGGACTGGGCTCTTGGGGGGGCTGGCTCAGAGACATCGATCGGGTGGTCGTAAGCCTCCCCAACACCAATGAGCTCCCCCTCCCATACCCCCAATCCATCCCCTACCCAGTCCCCCTCCCAGTCCCGGTCCAACCATATCGCCTCTTCCAACCAGCAGGCCTATTCCAGCTCTGGTGGCTCAGCCCCTTCTCCATCCCCCACCCGGGGGTCTTCCTCCCGGCCCCCCTCTCACCCTGCCACCCCATCTGCCTCACAGCCCTCTTCCCGGGCTTCGTCCCTGACCCCCAGCCCTCATATCCAACATGTGCCCCGAGGGTCTTCCCAAAACCCCACTCCACCCACCTCCAAATCTCCTTCCCAATCTGGCTTGAAATCCCTCTCTCGAAACTCTTCCCAAACGCCTCCCGTGCCTATCCCCCGGTCCCCTTCCCACAGCCCCGCCACCTCAGCCTCCTACATCGGACCCATTCGGGGCATCCCCTCCCACATCGCCCCCTACGTGCCCCGCTTCCTGAAGGAACCCCCCTTCTTCCAGCCGCCCACCATACCCCTGCCCCAGAACCAGTGCTTCCCCTGCTCCTTCCCCTGCCCGGCCCGGGAGCCCCCTCCTATCCCGGACTCTCTCTACTTCCCCCTGCTCCCACCTCCTCCCCACCACCCCCGGGTCAACTGCTCCTTCCGGACCCCTCCCGCCCTGTTCACGCCCCCCTCCTCTCTCACCTACACCCTGCCCACTGAGGTCCTGGTGAGCGGAAAGCCACACGTGGTGCCCACGGTGTTGCCGGCCACCTTCTACACGCCCTTCTCCCGTTACTACCCCCAGCCCCGCCCGCACCGCGCGCACCGCCGCAGGCCCAGTGCCTTTCCCCTCACCTCACTCTCCAACTTGCCCTACGACGGCCCGGGCCGCTCTGTCCACTTCTTCCATGGGTCCTAGGCCTCAGACCTATTTCGGACCAGAAGCCTCTGCCAGGAAATTCAAGCTACTACATCCAGACTTCATCAGCTACCTGAGGGAGAGGTAGGTGTGTGTGTGGGGGGGGGCGGTGCACAAAGAACAGCTCCTCCCTCCATCCCCCCTGCACACCAGCCCATCACTGCAGGTCCTTTATGGCCCAGACACTGTAACCCACAGCGAGAGCTAACCTGTATTGGGCCCAAACACAGGCAGTCCAAGGCGACCACAGGGAGGAACCTGGAAATACCCGCCTGATCTCACCCCTCCTTCCCTCCCTCAGTCCCTCTCCCCCTACCAGTGGTTCCAATATGTGTGTGTGTGGGGGGGGGGGTCACGTGCCCCTCTGTGGAGACATTCTGGTTGTCATTAGGTAAGCAGCACTACCAGGCAGACACAGGGATGCTGTTGAGCATCATACAATACACAGAATGCCCCTGCAACAAAGAATTATTTGGCCCAAAACGTCAGTAGTGCCATGGCTGAGAAGCCCTGCTGTCACCCCCTGGCTGGCATCCCCAGAGAGCAGGTGGCGAATGGCGAGTGGATCTGGGGAGACCGACTGGAGCCGGCACTCACAGCCCCACTCAGCAGAGGAAGAAACAGGCTCGGAGAGGCTAGGCGGTTTGGCTGGCAAGGCGTAGATGTGAATCCGGGCTGAGGTCAGGCCTGTGGCCACCGCACTGGGCCTCACTTTTGCATTCTGAGAGTGTGTGTGCACGCTTCTCTCACCAGTGACTCCAGGCCCAGGACCTGGGTGCCCTGCCCCTCATGTCCCTCATAAGGGATTCTTGCTGGGCCGAAGTCTGTGGAAAGAAAGAAACCTAGGTCTCGGGCTAAATAGGCCACCTGTCCCCTACCCACTGTGGTTACTTAGCCCAGGGGTGAAGGCAGGGTGTTGCAGAGAGGAAAGGGGACTCAGGCTGGGTTCACGCTTCTAGAGTGGGAGAGGATCCCTGGGGTTCTTCTGCACAGGCCTGCTCCTCTTTCTCACCCCACTCTGTTACCCACACTTGGGCGTTTGCTTCATTTGGGTTTTTTCCTATAAATGGGGAATGGACTGCACTAGAAGAGCCAGGAAGTTCTGAACGGTTTTCCAGGCCATCTGAACTGGTGGCTGGAAAGCCGAAGGGCACAACCATCGAGTGAGACCTACACCTCTTTCTTGAGTTTTGATGCCGCTTTTCGTCTCCAGGTTTTTGAAATCAAAGTTGATTAACACAAATTTTGGAAACCTATATATGCCTAGTACTGGGGCCCTCATGCTGCTGACGGCTTTGCACACCTGTGACCAGGTAAGAGGCCTTCCCTTTCGGGAGCCCACAGCAGCAGAGGACAGGTGTGGGTGGAACCTAATCTGATCCATGATAACCCCTACAGGAGGCCTGTCACCCCCAGGCCTGGGACTCGGCCTCTGCCCTCTGGGGAAGGGATTCTCCAGCTGCAGGAGCAAAAGCTGGTCTCTGGAAGGGGCAGGAGGGAGTGCCACTCCTGAGCTACCTCCACGTGGGCTACGCAGGGGCCTTTCCAGGGCAGGTGCTGGGCCAGCCTTGCCCTCCTCCAGGAGCCACCTGCCCACGCACCTCTGTCCTTCACCCCTGTGGTATTTAAGGCGCATGTTATCAAATTGTTCTTGTGAAAGCAAAATCGCAAAAGGAGTGGATAAGGACATCCTTCTAGAACTGGGCTGGGCAGCAGGTTTAGCCTTCCACAACCGTTGAAATCACTGCCTGAGACGTCCCCAGTGCCGCCCACATGAGTCCAGCAGAGGTTGAGAAGCACTTTTCAGAGAAGGGCAGTGAGCCACACTAAAGCCAGGACAAGAGCTGGAGATCAAGGGCCGCTCCACGACGCTGTCCTATTCCTTTTCCCAATTTGTTCAAAGCAGCAGTCTCTTGACTGTGCTCCCATCAGAACGAGCAAGTAGTAATGGGCGTTTGTCTCCACCTCGAGCTTAACGAAGGAGATCACGAATCACAGACCCGACTCTGAATCCCAGCCTGGCCACTAGCTAGCTCGTGACTGAGGACATGTCCGGTTATCTCTCCGAGCGCTTCCCCACTTGTAAAATGGGGATAATACCTGAGATTATCCTGAGGCTGAGAGAACGTGTACAAGAGCCAGGGCCCGCTGTTAGCTCGAGCTCCAACTATTGTTTATGTGTGTCTTGGACAAGGCGGGGGCGGGGGGGGACCGTGCCTTTCCCAATTCATGTCACTTCACAATTCTGTCTGCACAGAGCTCAGTAAATGCTAATTCAATGACTATCCTTGTCCAGGTTAGTGCCTATGGATTTATCACAAGCAACTACTGGAAATTCTCTGACCACTATTTCGAGCGAATAAAGAAACCACTGATATTCTATGTCAACCACGACCTCTCCCTGGAAGCCACCCTGTGGAAGAACCTGCACAAGGCCGGCATCCTTCAATTGTACCAGCGCTGACCCGGAGGTAACCAAGCCCTTTGTTCTCGCAGAGCCGTGGACCCGTGGCCCCGGCCCCTCACGTGGCCTAAGCGGCCTCGGGTCTTTTCAGCCTCTGAGAAGGGCTCCAGCTCCCCTCCACCCACCCCTTCTTCTCTAGAGAACATTAAGAGGTGGATTTGTGACTCACTGAAGCTTGTTCATTGTGGGACACCCCATTTTGTTCTTGGGTTTCTCCAAGAAAACTCCCCTCTGGGTTGGAGACAGACATCCCGACCTTGGGTGAAGGGAAAAGACTGCTCTGCTGGATGTTTTAAAACTGAAGGTAACACAAGATGAGATTGTGACCCTCACCAGCGAAGGGCAAACCTGCTTCGGAGCAGAGGATCTCAAAGCCAGCAGCTGGTACAGAACCTGAGGATGTCGGTGCGACTGCAGACATGTCCATGGACCAGGGTCAAGCAGCAGGAGGCTCACACTCCACAGCCAGACCCTCCCACGAGCACGTCCAGCTCCCAGCACCTCCACGACGACGGGCTCTTAAGACACGCCTAAACCACCTGAGAACATGACCACTTGCCTCCTCCTGCCCCATGATAAAGCGGGAGCACAAACGGCAGAATGTAATTTGAACTAGGTACTTGAATAAATGACAGGATGACCCTTGTGTCTTTTCTGTGTGTTGGGGAGGGGGCTGGGGGTGGTACACCACAGTGTTTAGCATGCAGATCACTCAGAAAATTCAAGAACGATGGGCCAGCCCTGGTAATTTGACAGGGGTCAACTGCACAGAGGGCTGCCGGCCTAAGTCGTAACGGATGGATTACCACCTGGCCACCGGAAAGACGACACGATCAGGTAATGAACCCTCAGCTTCACATCATGGCTTCAGTAAATCTGGGCTTAGATGATAGGCAGTTTCCTTTTAGACAGAGCACATGGGCCTCTGTTGGAAGGGTAAGTCTCAACTAACCAAGATATCACCATATATAGGCCTTAAGCCCTGGGATTTACTGGCCTAAGGACTAGTAGCTCGAGTCTGATCTGCTCCACTGTCCAAAGCCTGCCTGAGGGGGTACGGATCACCACTGGCTAATTCACCAAGGCCCAGGACCTGGCCTCCGGCTCCATGGTTTTGGAAGGCAGATCCTATGAGCATGTTTTAGAGGGATGAACTGTCACTGGAATCAAACTACTTTAGAAATTCAGGTATGTGATCAAAGACCTGGGCATTCATGTCAGAGGCAGCTGCTTGAACCCACCACTTCCTGCAGCTGGCGAGCAGCGTAGGCTGGAGGGGAGTAGCAAGCAGGAGGCCAAGGCCTCTCCCTTTAGCTTGGCAACATCGAACTGTCCCTTGATCTCAAAGACAGCAGTGTCCCAAGTATATTTCTCTGGAAAGAATTATTGGCCTGGGAAGAACACCATCAAATGTGGGAAACCTGGTACCAAGTAATCAGTCCCTTCTGCCACCTGACAGTGACCTTTACTAGTAAAGAAATCCAACTGCCCTGGTAAGCTAGCATAGCCTAAGTCAGGACGCCTGGCCTCCTTGTATCCAGGACACTTGTCCTTATTCCCGTCGCATCTGTAGCTATCAGAACCTAGGTCAATCCGTTACACTTGAGAAATGCTGACGTTATGTTTGTGGGTGGTAACCCATTAAGAGGGGCAGAAAATCAATTTAGTGGGGAACTTCTAAAACATGATTGCATCCTATGAAACTCGGGGGACCTCAGTGGCTCAGTCGGTTAAGTGTCCCACTCTTAGGGAGAGGAAGCAGACTCCCCGCTGAGCACAGGGCCCAGACGTGTCTGACTTGATGTGATTTCAGCTGGTGGTCTCAGGGTTATGAGATCGAACCCCCCGTTGAGCATGGAGTTTGCTTGTGACTCTCTCTCCCTCTGCCCCTCTTAAAAAACAAACAGTATTCTGTGAAACCTTCATTTACGTAAGAACATGTTAGCTAAGTCACAGAATAAAACCCCAGTATGAGGGTCTCAACGTGAAATCCATGTTACAAAAATCCATTTTTAAAAACTTTTATTTGCGCTTCAAAATTTAAGCCCAAGATACAGTAACTTCACAGGAAATCCACTCTGAGAAACCTCTTTCTAGGCGGAGCGCCTGCTTCCCCTCAGTCTCCCCAAAACAGAGCACACACATATTAACCCTTTTCGGTTCACAATCATGCCCTCTTGCCAGCACCCCAGCTACACCCACATCAGCTAAACCGTGGCATTCTGGATGTTACACCCTGATTTGACTGCCAGCGGGACGAGCTGTCACTCAAATTCTTTGGCTCCTTTTGCAGACCAAGTCCAAAGAATTCTTCAATTAGTCTCCCTTTGGGGGATTACTTTGCAGGCACTAACAATTAGCAACAGAGGCCGTGCTGCTCCACCTGCCATCGCCTGTCCTGAGGAGATAACCTGCAAGACCAAAGGAGAGTCATTTGATGGATCAGTCAAGCAGGGGACTCAAAATTGAAAGCCAAACTGAATGAAGAGAAGGCAATCGTAGCAGCGCTCACTGTAACCAAACATTAGGCCCATGCTGTTGAGGGGACCACCGGGCACAGAATGCGTCAAAGCAGGCTGCTAGGATTCCCAGAAGACCCGGAACTGCAGCCTGCCCTCGGGAGCTAATGCGCAAAGGGAGCAGGGTCTGGCAAGGGGCCAGGGAAGAACCACCACGAAGCACTGGGGACATTCTCATTCAACCCCTTTCTGGAGGTTAAGCTTTTCAAGTCAAACCTAAAGGTCTACGTGAGTCCCGTGGTGCAGTCAAATCTACTCCGCAGGAACAATAAGGCAAGAAGTCAACTTCCCGACTTGCTAAAACATATACTTTTACTGGGGCCAGTTTTCAGGCTTATTAAATCCCACCCCAAATCTAGCTTTCTTGGTAACTGAACAATTATGTGACCTTAAATACAAAAAGCCCATACATAGCCCCCAATTTCAACAGAAAAAGGCCATCTGCCCACTCTAAGGCTGGCATTTAAATGGGAACAAAGCCAGACACCCTCCCGGCCCAGTATCACTGGGCTACTTCCTTGTTCGCATGACAGCCCCTCAGCCCTCGGCTACCCCAGGAGAAGCCCCATGCCCATCATGTTGTCCAGACCTGATCTCAGCTAACCCTAGGAGAGCTCCCTGGTGTAGTAAACAAAGCACCTGGAAACCAAACAGCTCTGCTGGTGCCATGCCTTCTTTCCTCAGTGTCACCATGTGGTGCAGAGGTAGGTCACAGTCCTGTCGCAACCGGCAGACTTCCGACATTCCCGTCGGTTTCAAAGACTGCATTCATTTCCTCGAAATATGGGACAAGCGCTCTTTCATTCCACAGTAAGAACATGACCCACACCTGGGCTACTTGCCCATTTCTGCCCCCTCTGAGAGCCTGTACCCCAGGAATATCGATCAAGGGGCCTAGAGTGCGACAGGGCAGCCACACCATCAGTTTTCAAGCTGCAGAGGGACGATGCACTCGACTGGGGTCTTCGCAGGGTAGACAATTCCATCTGGAGTCCGTTCAGATTGATCCCTGATAAAGCCTCAACTTCTAAGAGCAAAGAGCCAAACCCCAATGCCTCAGAATAGATGGTTTCCCCTCAGCCGAGATGTTCAGACAGGGATAACTAACCATCATAGGCTTGTGGGGCTTCCTAGGGACACGAAAGATGGCAACAAAGACCACAAGCAACAGAGTTCTTTCACTTACTTCAGGCAAAGCAGGTCAGTTCTGTCTCACACACCGCAGACATCTAGCAAAGAAAACAAACCCACATTAGGGGCGCCTGGGTGGCTCAGTCGTTAAGCGTCTGCCTTTGGCTCAGGTCCTGATCCCGGGGTCCTGGGATCGAGCCCCGCATCGGGCTCCCTGCTCCGCGGGAAGCCTGCTTCTCCCTCTCCCACTCCCCCTGCTTGTGTTCCCTCTCTCGCTGTGTCTCTCCCTGTCAAAAAATAAAATCTTAAAAAAAAAAAAAAAACAAACCCATGTTAAAATCTCCCTGCCACTCAGCACAATCCTAAACCCGAGGCAGGAGCAGCAAAACAAACATCCCATCCAAGTCTACTTGGAAGGGCTCTACTTACGTCCGAAAGCAAAGTCTCCACTTCGGGGCCAGGGCAGCGGACGAGGCGCTACCTATCTGCTTCTGCAGGATCCTTTTCCAGCCGCAGAAACCGAGGCTGAGACTGCACCTGGCAAGAAGAAATTGCAAAAGAAAAACCTACTCAAGATATACACAGGTTAACTCTCAAGTAGCTCACCCTCAAATCTGGCCTCCATTTTTTTATAAAGCAAACTTGGGAACTGAGTTTCAGACATCCATATTCCACAGAAAGGCCTTTCTTTGCCTTCAGACAGGGATAACTTTAGATCATCATGGACTCAGCTCCCACCAATCCTCCAGCCCACGGGCCGACCCTTCTAGCAGAGGGAGACCACTTTTTCCTTACAAAATTCTGCTTTGCTTCCCTCATTAGGAATTCTCAATCTTGTCTACTTTATTAAAAGAACTTTCCTTCAAGGTAAAAACTGCTGATACCTAGTGCCCAGAGGTACCCAGCATCCCAGACCTGACTCACTGACACTTCCTGCCCCCTCCCCTTTTTAAAAGATTTTATTTATTTATATGACCGAGAGAAACACAGCGAGAGAGGGAACACAAGCGGGGGGAGTGGGAGAGGGAGAAGCAGGCTTCCCGCGGAGCAGGGAGCCCGATGTGGGGCTCGATCCCAGGACCCTGGGATCACGACCTGAGCCAAAGGCAGACGCTTAACGACTGAGCCACCCAGGCGCCCCTACTTCCTGCCCTTTTAAAGACAGAGTCTACCCTGGCACAAAGTACCTGATAGCAGAGTATGTGTGGGGTGTATATTCCAGTGTCAGTAAAATGTGCGGTTACTCCTTTGGGACATTCTGTTGAAGGCCAGCTGTACAAAGGGAACCCGCTGCCAGAAGGCACCATCACACAAGGTCATTTCTCTTTCACTCACCTCTGCATACACAATGATCCACAGAGCTAGATCAGTTTTTTTTTAGTAGAGGATTATAGATCTGCCCCCAAGAGCTACTTAAAAATAGCCAGTGCTATAATCTTGTTGTAATAAAAATCCCTGAGCTATAAGTAGATCAGATCATCTAACTGTTCCTATATGACTGCTCTTGGGATGGCCACGCAATTCTCAGGCCTCAATCAAGGGTCATTCTCATCCATGGCTGGAGGTGTACTTCTAACACTTTGTAGGCGCCTTGGATATACAGCCAGGTCTGGAAAGCAGTAACCAGATTTTACAAAGAAATAAGGCTCTGGTGGGCTTATCTGGTAACAGGGTGGGACTAGGGCCCGGGATCTCTCATGTTAGTCTAATACAAAGTTTCTTTTCTTTTTTAAAGATTTTATTTATTTATTTGACAGAGAGAGAGAGAGAGACAGCGAGAGAGGGAACACAAGCAGGGGGAGTGGGAGAGGGTGAAGCAGGCTTCCAGCTGAGCAGGGAGCCCGATGTGGGGCTCGATCCCAGGACCCTGGGATCATGACCTGAGCCGAAGACAGACGCTTAACCGACTGAGCCACTCAGGCGCCCCTAATACAAAGTTTCAATCTCAGCTCTGACATTCTGGGTGGGTAGTTCTCTGTGGCGGGGGCTGTCTTGTGCATTGTAGGATACTTAGCAGCACCCATTAGACCCCAATAGCATGCTCTACTCCAGTGGAGAACAACTGGGCTAATTGTAACTCAATTATTTCTCAACGAAACTGAAAAAAGGTAATAGCCCCCTCACAAAATTTGCCGTTTTTATGGTTCTTTAAAAAACAAGAAACAGGTGCGCCTGGGTGGCTCAGTTGTTAAGCGTCTGCCTTCGGCTCAGGTCATGAGCCCAGGGTCCTGGGATCGAGCCCCGCATCGAGCCCCGCATCGGGCTCCCTGCTCAGCGGGAAGCCTGCTTCTCCCTCTCCCACTCCCCCTGCTTGTGTTCCCTCTTCCTGTGTCTCTCTCTGTCCAATAAATAACATCTTTAAAAACAAAATAAAACACAAGAAACAGCTGTATTAACTCTAAGCCTCAGTTTGTTTGCTCAGTAGCAAAGGAGAAAATATCTACTCCACTTAAGATTGTTTAACAAGTAGTTTGGGAGACTGCTTGGCAAGGAGGCTAGCAGAGTTCCACACTCCTCCCCTTACCTGGGCAGGAACAATCCTGGGAGGCTCACAACCTTGAAATCTAACTAGACACTAAAGGGACGCTAATCTCTGCAATTCTGCTGAAGAGCTAAAAAAAAATCTTCCCATTTAATAGAATTTTCATCAAAAAAATCCTTACACTCAACATCTTAAGATGATGGTTTTCACTTGACTTTTTTCAGAGTCTACAGTCAACACCTTTAATCTCTAAGGGAAATGTACTTCGTTCCAATGTCAAGATGTTATCTCAAGATTGGTATTTAAAAAGCTGAGCCTCAAGGCATCAGAACTCTTCACAAAAGATGTCCTTTCAGACAAGGATAACTTTAAATCATCCACAAATATTTCTAAACCCCAGCCAACCAAACCCATTTCCTAAGTCTCCCTCCCATCCCTGTGCAGCAACCCTTTTGATTCCAAACAGTGACACCTAGTGGCCCCAAATCACACTGGCACGGGCCCGGCTCATTTCCGGATTCGGGGTCCATTTTTCTCACCCTAACTGGATTTATGCGTCCACGCGTTCATAAAACTGAACTTAAAACCAGAATAAAGTGTGAGGCTGCGGTAGGTGGCGGGCCTTCCGGCATCCATCCTTACTCATTTCAGGGATGCATTCGTTACTTTTAAGCTTCAACCTGCAGGTCTGCTGCTGTCTCCGCAGATGCCAAAGAAAAGCCTGTGGGGAATGAAAAAATGAGCTTGGAAGGTGGGTTGTAGAATTATGGCTTTCCAAAATCGACAATCCCATTTACGACTGTCTATAGGATTAAATAAAAACTACTGATTAGGGCCGTCCTCAAGGCACTCTAGGAGGGACTTGACTCGGACGTTAACACTCGATGTGAACTAAGAACTGCCACCCGCTGGGCCGCCTGGGTGGCTCAGTCGGTTGAGCCACTGCCTTCGGCTCAGGTCATGATCCTGGAGTCCCGGGATCGAGTCCCGCATCGGGCTCCCTGCTCGGCGGGGAGCCTGCTTCTCCCTCTGACCCTCCCCCCTCTCATGCTCTATGTCATTCTCTCTCAAATAAATAAATGCAATCTTTAAAAAAATAAAATAAAATAGGGCGCCTGGGTGGCTCAGTTGGTTGAGCCACTGCCTTCCGCTCAGGTCATGATCCTGGAGTCCCGGGATCGAGTCCCGCATCGGGCTCCCTGCTCGGCGGGGAGCCTGCTTCTCCCTCTGACCCTCCCCCCTCTCATGCTCTATGTCATTCTCTCTCTCAAATAAATAAATAAAATCTTAAAAAAAAAAAAAAGAACTGCCACCCGCAGCCTGCCCCGTGGGCGGGCCTCGGAGACCCGCCGGGCACACGGTGGTTGTGCGACGCACGAGGCTGCACAGGCTGGGAGAACCTCTCCCGCCCCAGGAGGGGCCCTCTAACTCCAAAGGAGGGCCTGAGCGCTCTCCCTTCAATCATCAACACTCGCGCCCTTCTGCGTCTTCCGAGCCGGTATTTCCACTAAGCCTCCCAACCACCCTAGAAGGGAGACCGGTTTATCGACACCATCCCGCCTCTGAGGCAGGGGAGGCCGAATGAAGTTGCGCCGGGCCAAGGAAGATCTCGTTTCCCCACCTCCACAGCCTTACCGCAGCCAAAGGCCCGAGAACGCTCGCCCCGTTGGATCCAGCCAGAAGCCGCCATGCCTCCCAGCCACGCGGCCTGCCCCGAAAAGAAGGTGGAGCCGCGCCTGCGCACACGTCCCCTCAGCAGTCTCGCGAGAGCTCGCGCGATGTTGAGAAAGGGCTCAGGGGAAATGTAGTCCAAACAACCGCCGATGGGGGCGGCCGCATTCTCAGCGGGACTCTGGACGTGGGGGTAAGATGGTGGCCGCCACCAGGGACAGTAGAGACCCCGGGGTGGGAGGCCTGATCTTGGAAGAAAACGAAGATGGACGGTTGCTTCAGCTACAGTCATTTATCTCCTGAGTCCACAGACTGTCCCTGGCCGAGACTGGGGTGGCGCAGAAAGTTCGAGGGGGCCTCACGAGGGGAACGGATGAGGAAACCGAGGCCCGGCCGGATTGCATTCTTAATCGCTCTGCGGATTTCACTTGGGGCGGGGCGGGGTCATCTGGGTGGTGGGTTGCATTAGAGAAGGGGCGGCAGATTCCCGGGGGACTGCAGGGTGTCCTGCTCCGCTGCCCTTCAAGTTGGGGTGAGGGCGGGGAGGCCCGGGCGGCAGGGGGCGCCCGCGAGCTGCGGCTCCGAAAGACCCTGAGCCCCACCCGCCGGGCGGCTTTAATTCCACAAGAGAAAAAAAACCAGAGAAGAGCAGGGGTGGTGTGTGGCAGCCACCGCCCCTTCTGACCATTATTCTTAACACTCACTAGTCAGAGCCAGAATGTACACCTATTTGGAAATTAGTTTAAATTTGCAAGACCGGGAAGCCTTTTCTGCATTAGCCTCCCCCCTTTCTCATCAACCTTTTAGCGATGATCTCAGTGGCATTGAGTCTGGATTGTTACTCTGTATGCGGCCATAGGTCGCCCGTGCTTATTATCAAGTTGCCACATTTGTTTATGTTTGCCTATTTGACTGTAAGCTCTTAAGGCAGGAGATGTCTATCTCTCTTTTTTTAGATTTATTTATTTATTTGAGAGAGAGAGCGCGCACGCACAGCAGGAGGAGGGAATCTCAGACTCCCCATAATCCCACACCAGGGCTCCATCCCACCACCCTGAGATCATGACCTGAGGGGAAACCAAGAGTCCCTCGCTTAACCGACTGAGCCACCCAGCCGCCCCAGGAAACATCTCTTTTAGTTATTTTTCTTTTCTTTTTTTTTTTCTTTTTTTAAGATTTTATTTATTTATTTGAGACAGAGAGAATGAGAGAGACAGAGAGCACATGAGAGGGGGGAGGGTCAGAGGGAGAAGCAGACTCCCCACTGAGCAGGGAGCCCGATGCGGGACTCAATCCAGGGACTCCAGGATCATGACCTGAGCCGAAGGCAGTCGCCCAACCAACTGAGCCACCCAGGTGCCCTTTATTTTCTTTTTTAATTTCGTCACCAATACCAGTGCCTGGTTGGTATTTCGCTGCCTCTGCTCACAGAACATACTCAACAGGTAATCATGGGCTCACTTAGCAGTAACTTCTATCTTGTAAAATTGGCCCATAAGTTTCTCTGTCTTACCCTTGAAGATACTGTTTTGTATAATACCGAAAGGGGGAGTGGGTTCTCTCCCTGTACACTAGGAGAGGGTGTTTTTGTTTTTTTAAGATTTTATTTATTTAAGAGAGAGAGGGAGGGCACTGAGAGAGAGGGAGAGGAAGAAGCAGACTCTCCACTGAACAGGGAGCCCCATGCGGGATTGGATCCCAGGACCCTGAGATCATGACTGAGGCAGGCACCCTTGGAGAGGGAGTTTTGTTTTTGTTTTTAAGATTTTATTTATTTTTCTGATAGACAGCAAGAGAGGGAACACAAGCAGGGGGAGTGGAAGAGGGAGAAGCAGGCCTCCCGTGGAGCAGGGAGCCCAATGTGGGGCTCGATCCCAAGACCCTGGGATCATGACCTGAGCCAAAGGCAGACACTTAACGACTGAGCCACCCAGGTGCCTCTGGAGAGGGAGTTTTAAGTGTGGAAGTTCCAAACACTGCAGGTCTGCAGGCGAGCGACCTGCTGCAGGTGAACAATAGCCAGAGTGGATACCTCGTGGCACTTACTCTGTTACTCCTGGAGCACTAGATGTGCACTGATTTGTTTAATGTGCACCACTGCCCTGTGAAGGGCACCATCACTACCCCTGTTTCACGGATGAGGGAATGCAAGCATTGAGCGATGAAGTAACTTGCCCAAATTCACACAACTGGTACTTGCTGGAGTCGGGGTTTGAGCCCTGCATGTAGAGTCCATGCTTTCACCACTAAGTTGTACTGCACCAGGTGTATCTATATATCAGTCTTATTACAGGGCTTCTGGTTGTGGGGGAGAGGAGCAAAGAGGGGTTTTGTGTGTTTGCAGGGGTTGTTAGGGATGAAATTACTGGGGGGAATGATGGGCACCTGTTCCACAGTTTTTGAGCCACTTTATGGCAGGAAGGGTAAGGAGGAGAGGCTGCAGGAGCTGATGGGTGCTAGACCATGGGCTCTGGGCTCTAGCAAGGCTGTCTTGAGTCCCGGACTGGTTGCCGCCTAGTGTGTCCATAGTGTAGCTTTCACACCCGACAGGACACTTAGCGGAAGAACAGCAGGCTCACAGCGGATGGGGTGTCCCGGGTGGCTGGGCAGCAGCCAAGAGGCCAGAGTAAAATGCAGTGAGAGGACTTGTGACTGCGCACCTGTTGGGCACGCTGCCTGGACAGGCCAGAAATCCATGGGAAAGACCGGGGGGCTCAGGCGGCTAAGCATCTGCCTTCGGCTCCGGTCATGATCTCAGGCTCCTGGGATGGAGCCCCAAATTGGGCTCCTTGCTCAGCAGAGAGTCTGCTTCTCCCTCTCCCTCTGCCCCTCCCCTCCTGTTCCTGTGCTCGTGCGCGCGTGCGCGCGCACGCGCGCTCTCTCTCTCTCTCCCTCAAATCAATCAATCAATCAGTAAACCATCTTAAAAAGAAATCAGTGGGAAAGACAACAAAGAATGCATCAGATTTCTGAATGAGCAAGCAGGGGTTCAGAGTTGTCGAGACCAAAGTGTTAGATGTTGTGATTTCTTCTTTTTTTTCTTTTTCTTTTTTTAAGTAGGATCTACACCCAACACGGGGTTTGAACTCAGGACCCTGAGATTGAGTCATGTGCTCCACTAACTAAGCCAGCCAGGCGCCCCGAGGTCTGGGATTCTTGAGTTTTATGTGCGGTGGAATTATGATGCAGCCGTTATCCAAGGCTAGTGCGGATCTGTGGTTACTGATATGGACAGAGTCACACAGTCCAGTGCTCAGTGACAGAAGCAGAACACTAGCGGAGCAGGGCCAAAGTCCTCGGTGCAGTGCAAGGGCCTTGGCTGTGAGCACAGAGGTGAGATCTAGTCAGTTGGCCTTCTGTGCTCGGGTGATGAGCTCCCTGGGTTCCATTCACTGATAGGATTTCAGAGATGGTATCCGAAACCCACATTAATAGGAAGCCGAGTCTTTGGAATATTGAGGTTAATTTCTTAACCTGGAAAGAAAGCTCTACTATCATTAGTAAGAACAGGAAGGTGGATAGGTATGTCCCAAGCAGTTGGCTGCTTATGTCGGGAGCAGTCGACCGGTGATTCACAGGACGTTCATCTGCGTGGCAGCCCACAGCGGTTCTTCCTCCATCTCACAAGCGGAACAAAGCTACTGGCTGTCTTTGTGCTTTGGTGGAGACAGGCTCCTCCCCAGCCCTAAGGGCGAATCTTGATGAGTCGGCACCAGACCCTTACATAAATCTATTCCTTCTGCCAGGAATTCAGAAAAGGGTGTGTGATGCAATTATGCCAAGTTTGGGGAAGTGTTCTTGTTTTTAAAAACAACAGCCTCTCTTCTGGCTTCCGGACGCTGTGAAGATAGGGTGCTTGAGGCTGTGGCAGCCTTCTTGCATCCGTGAGGCTTGTTCCAAAGCCAGAGCCGAAAGTCTGACGTGGCAGAGCAGAAACAAAGAACAGAGTCTTCATGATGAACTGCCGAAATACCAGTCCTAGAGCCCCGTACCTTCAGACCTTTGTTTTGACTCAGAGACACATATTTTAACATTTTAATATTTCTGAATGCGAGGAGCATCTTACAAGCAATGACATGTTAGTTTCAGTGAAACACAGAATCAGAGTTTTTCACATTTATTTATTTTGGGGGGAAGGAGCAGAAGGAGAGGGAGAGAGAATCCCAAGCAGACTCCCCGCCGAGCACAGACCCCCCCCCCCCCACACACACACAACGCAGGGCGCAGTCTCATGACCCTGAGATCATGACCTGAGCCGAAACCAAGAGTTGGGCGCTTCACCTACTGCGCCACCCAGATGTCCCAGAATGGGAGATTTAAAAAAGAAGTCTCCTTACTGTTTGAGCCACCCTAAGTTGGGTGTTCTGTTAGAGTCACAATAGTCCTAAATGATATGATCCACATGTCCCAAATCTTTTTCGTTTTATTATAATTCTCTGAAAGAACAGGTCATGGCAAAATAAAAGGAATGAGCTGACACGTGCATGTCCCCTTTCTGAAAACACAAAAGCTACTGTCTATTGAGTGTTTGCTCTGGGCCAGGCTCTGCTCGAAGCACCTTCCTTTTAAGAAGCCAACATATTGAGGCCAGACTGGCATACGAAAACTGTACATGCTTAACGCCTCAGACTTGATGGGTCTGAACACATTGCATGTACTGTCCCTTCATTCTTCCATCTGCCCTCTTATGATCACCCCCCTTTTGCAACCAAAGAAGCCAAAGGGCAGAAAGGTGAAAGTGATCAGTAAGTGGGAGCGTTGAGATCAGACCTCAGACAGTCCAGCCTCAAAGCCTCTGATCCTCACCGCTGTGCGGAGTTTCCCGGAAGAACACAGGATGACAGTGGGACACATTTTGCTTCACTCCAGTGGCCTGACTTCAGCCAGCCAGAAAGCCCAGCATAAAAGCACAGGGTTTTTTTTTTGTTCCCGCCTGGGATTTCTGAAGATCATGAAAGCGTGCCACAGATTGTGTTCAGCAGAAATCTGGGACTGTGGACCACAGCTTTAACCTCCTGCAGGGGGAGAAATGTCGCAAGGCGTATCCCATTCACTGAGAAGAGGCGACCTTGGCATGGCAGTGGGTTGTTTCCTGTGTTTGCTAAGAGCATACACATCACTTGCCTGCTCAGCAGAGCTGTTGCCTCTCGTAAAATTATTGCTTAATGGGTTCTTAACAAATAAGTGAATGAGAAGAACATGTAATATCCTGTTGACCTCTTCTGCTCATTTTGGGACACGTCTCTCCATTCCCAGGAACCGTGCCTTCTCACGAGTGTTGCTCAGCCTTTGCTTATATTGTTTGTTCCCTTTACCTCGAAATTTCCTTCCCCTCATCCTCTCCTCTGCTGAGCAAATTCCAGCTCCTGTGTCAATACCTCCTCCGCAAAGTCTCACCTGAGAAGCTGCAGCGGTCCCGAGCTCTCTGCTGGGTGTTCTGCCGCAGGCTGGTGAAAATACATGTTCCTCGCCCAGGCAGGCTCGGAGCCGTCCCAGCCCTCTGATTCTAGCTCAGTAACCCCGCGTGAACCACTGCCCATCCGTCTCAGCCTCTTTTCTCATCTGGACGTTTAGAACAGTGCACGCACAAGCGCCTCCACGGGCCGGGCGTGAGGGAGCGCGTCACGAACAGAACCTTGTTATTTGAGCACACTTCTTAGGATACTCACTGTCATGATCATTTGTTTTCACATCTGGCTTTTCCACTAGACTGTGAGCAAGACAAGGATCAGGTCTTCATTCTTGTTGTTTTTTTTTTTTAAACTCTTTAAGTCATCTTTATTGAGGTATAATTTACATACAATAAAATGCATGCATTTAAAATGTACGATTCAATCATCCAATCAGCCGTACACCCGTATAACCACAACCCCGGTCAGGATTTAGAACATCTCCAGCACCCTGAAGGGCACCTTCCTGCTATTTCACAGTGTCCATATCTAGCCCTGGCACCAGACAACCACCGATCTGCTTTCTGCCATTCCAGATTAGTTCTGCCTGTTCTAGAATCTCCTCTACTTGGATTCATACAGTAGGTGCTCTTTGGGGTCTGGCTTCTCTCAGTGCCCCATGTTATGACTCATATCGTGGTTCATTTCCTTTTTATTGCTGAGTAGTATTCCATTGTGTGAATACACTGCCCCCTTTCCTATCCGTTCACCTGTTGAAGGATATTTGGGTTGTTTCCAGTTTGAAGCTATTATTAATAACCCTGCTCTGAACATCTCTTTGTGTGGACCAGGTTCATTCCTCTTGGATAACTTCCTAAGAAACTGCCAAACTGGTTTCCCAGCAATGTATTAGTACAGGATTACGGTCGTTCACCAACATCTATCATGGTCTTTTAGCCATTCTGGTGAGTGCAGTAGTATCTCATAGTGGGTTTAATTTGCATTTCCTTGATGACTTACGATGTTGTGTATCTTTTTATGTGTTTACTGGCCATATGTATACTTTCTTGTGAAGTGTCTATTAACCCCCCCCCCTTTTGGGGGGCTGTCTTCTTATTATTGAGTTGTAAAAGTTCTTTATATATTCTGGATACGGGTCCTTTCTCAGATTTTTGCTTGGCAAATATTCTGGGCTTTCTAAGAATTTCGATAAAGTTCAACTTATCTTTTTCTTTTATGGTTAGTGCTTTTTGTATTCTCTCAAAAGGACTTTTCTTTCTCCATCGGATCACCTTCGTGGTGTCTGTTTTGGCGATCCCTCTGATCTGTGTGTATACCCTTAGGAACAGCATGCTGTCCTGAGCTCTGCTCTTGTCTCCTCGCCAGAACGAGACCCCTGCAGTCTGCTGGGGCTCCCCTCCCCACGCCACAGACAGGGACCTGGGTGAGGCAGACACTGAGGCGGCCATGTGGTCACCGTCCTGTGTGGTGCCTGCTATCAAGTGTCGGTTGCTTATATTCTGCCATGTTTTCTAGCTCTTTGTGGCAGGAAGTCTTGCTTCATTTCTGCACCCACGAGGCCCACCATACAGGTGCTCCATCCACGCTTGCTGAGGGGGCGAGTCATTGTCAGCACCTCCAAACACGGCCCATCGTAGCCTGTTCTGACTGGGAGAATCTGGAAGTGGTCCATCCCCTTCACTTTACCAGACGGTTCTTCTTCTGAGGGTAGTCAGGGGTCCCTCCCATCCTCAGCACCAGACCACTTGGGTTCCACACTGCCTGTTAAGTGGGGAGACTGAGGTCCAGAGAAGGAAAGCTCATGTGACCAGACAGCGGCCAAGCCAGCACATCTGGGCTTCCTCAGCCAGGTTCTTCCTGTTGTCCCCCCTGGCAGGTCAGGCACCGTCCCTTTCGTCACGGTCTGACTCCAGCACCTACCACAGGGTGTGTATGTCGCAGGCTCCCGATACACGCTTCTTAAGTAAATGACCAAGAAGAAATGAAATCATTTATTTGAATGCTCCGTTCACCTGGCCTCTGCAAATGGTATTAAACCTGTGTGTGCCCGCGGGCACGTGCTTTTGCACGGACACGGGACCGGCCATTCCCATCCAGGCTCAGAGGCCATAATCTATCAGAAAATCTTTTTTTTTTTTTTTTTCGGGTTTTAATTTTCTCAGCCACCCTCTCAGCTTAATCCCCGCTAGGGGGCATGTGTATCCCACAGAGAGGGTCCGTAATCCCTAGGTATAAGGGCTGGTTTCCAGCTGAAGTCAGCGGGTCCCTCGTGAGGCCACCTCCTTGAAACTGCACACCCTCCCCTGCAAAACAAACAACAGAGCCTGCCTCCTCAAGCTCCCCCATCTCAGGCTGGGCTGCTGGCTACCATCCTCTCCTACCCCCAGGGCTCTGCAACAGAGCCGTAGTGGCAATGAGTGACAAGCTCAATGATGTCTGTCGCCCTGGCTAGGGGCCACTGCTTCCTCCCTGAGGGCCGTGACAGGTCCTGGAAAGGCAGCTCTCCTCACTCCCCTCAGTCGGCAGGCCAGGACTGGCCTTACGGGGCCCAGAGTCTGGCCCAGCCTCGAATGATGAGTTTCTGCAGAGTGAGCAGTGGGAATATCACTGGACGGGGTCCACAGCTCTCTTTCCCTGTGCCCTGGGGGACAGGTCACACCCAGGACGTCCTCGAGCCCCAGCTCAAGACTTGAGTCAGTGCTCTGTGCCCCAACACCTTCCCAGGCTTTGGCATCACGTTGCCCGGGCACACATCCTGGCTTCACTACTTGCTGTGAGTGACCTTGAGCAAGCTCTGTGAACTTCACTTCCCTTACTGGGTAAATGAGGATGACAACAGTTCCTGCCCCATAAATGAGACAATGCATATAAATAAAGCACTTGGCACATCGCCTAGCACAGAAGAAGTGTTTGAGACACATTAGCCATTATTAATAATATTATTAGTATCATTATATTACTATAAACCTTGGCCATTTCCCTTCTTTCGGGGCTCACAAAGAAGCATTACTTCCCTCTAGCTCAAGGTCTTGGGCTTCTTCCTAACTGAGGTCCTGTAAAGGGTCCCTGGGAACCCGTGGGACCAGTCCTTATGCCACCGTGCCCGCCTCAGATCAAGTGCCACGCCCACCTTGTCTTGGACCAGGGCCTCTGCTGGATGCCCTCGCCCAGAACCATCCTGCCCGCATCCACACAACCACACGTTTGGGACGGGTGGGGTACTCCCGGTGGCGGCATCTGCCCCCTAGGGTGACACCGGACAGCATCAACTGATGCAGCTGCTACGTCTGCTTCCCACCCCCGCCGCTTCATTAGCTCTCCGGTCATGTCCCAGTCTCCAGGAGCGACAGGCAGCAGCCCCGAGTCTCAGCCACAAAGGTAGCCGACAACAAACAGCACCTCCCTGCTCCCGCCCTGCCCGCAGAGCAGCCTTTTCCCTGCCACTCAGGTTCCAACCAGCAGAGAGATTAGAGATTAGCATTCAGATGGAGGGTGGAAAAGCATCAGGGCCATCACCTCCTGTCTTCTCTAGGAGCTGAGATCCATGCGGGGAAGCAGAGCCCGTTGCAGGGAAGGTGTCCGGGTCAGACCTCCCACTGGAGGTTGGGACAGGGTTCCAGGCACCCAGCGGTGCTCCCTGGTCCAGTCTGCCTGGCTGCCGGGTCCTACCGGGTGCCCCTGTGCTGGGCCGGGCTCGGGCTTGTTTCCAGAACTGCCCATGGCCCCGCTGTTGAGTATGGGCAAAGACAGGGCAGGAAAGGCCATGGGGTGAGGAGGCGAAGGACTAGCTGTTCTGAATCTACCACTGTTGCAAAGTGACCTGTTGTTCAGTAGTTAACACCGTTCCCCAGGCTCAGATATATTGAACACTTACTAAGTGCGCTAAGCACTTTAGACACGTCATCTAATTTAACACTTACAAGAACTCTGAGACAAGTTTACCGTTACCCTCCTCTTAGGAGAAACCCCAGGCAGGGGCGTTCAGCAACACACCCCAGGCCACAGAACTGAGAAGAGACGGTGGAGTCAGGATTCAAATCCGGTGCTCTGAGTCCGGACTCCTCGCTCTTAGATTCTATATTTCATGAGAGCCAGCACCCCCCCGGCCAGGGAGGCACCAGCTCTCAGCCTCAGCGCTGTCTCTCCAGTTGCCCTTAATCCCTTCCCTCCTATTATGGTCAGTCTGCCAAGCCCCTGGGCTTTCCTGCTCCCATTCCCAAGCAGCAGCTCTTTCCAAGGAAATGGGGTGGGGGGGAAGGAGGCAGTCTCTTGGGGACACTGGGTCCGCCCCCTGCAACGGGAGATAGTGGGCTGAGGAAGGAGCGCCCCGGGGCTGGGCAGCCTTCTCTAGAGGAGCACTCGGCTGAGGGTGGCCCCTTCCTGCAGCAGGAAAGGGGCAGCAAATGTGCAAGTTGTGCAGAGAGCCCAGGGGTGGGAGAGCCCTGGGGAATAAGAGGGAGCGTGGGCTGGGCGTGTGGGGAAGGTGTAAACACAATCTGCTCCCACCGAAGCCAGCCTGCTCCTGGGGGAGAGGGCCCCTCCCTCCCGGCCCACATGGCACCCCAGCTGCCAGGGCCCGGGCAGGCGCCAAGGCCAGCCAACACACTCCCCCCATCCCCTCGCCTTCCCTCCCTTCATCTGGGACCCATGCCTGGAGGAGCCACCATCCCCTGAGCAGGCTCCTAGAACAGTGCTGCGAAGGGGTGTCACTTTGTGGAGGTGTGTCTGGGCCGCCAGCCAGCCCCTGTCCAGCCAGGTGACCTTGGCCTGACAATTCCTCAGACTAGTGCAAGGAGACAGGCCACCTGGAAACGTAGAGAGCAGAGCCGAGGCTGAAGTGACAGGAACATGGCAAATAAGATTAGACGATGAATACACAGGTAGGGCTCAGGGACGTAGACGGGCCCCAGGAACGGTGCCCTCTGGCCCTCAACCAGACAGCCCTGTCACCAGGAAGACCGCTGCCTGGAGGAGAAAGACAAGCTGACAGGAGCTGAGACAGGTGGTCACGAACTCCTGGCCCGGGTCAACTGCGCAGTGGGGCTCTGTGGTGGTTCCAGCCCAGAGCTCCTTCCCCTGGTGGGACCCTTCCCCTGCCTCTGCCCCACCCTACTTCTAGAAGCTTCCACAGCACTGCCAGGCTCCCTGCAGGATCAGCAGCCCCTCCCCCATGGCTTCAGTGTGGGTCCCCTCTGTCTGCAGCATCTCACCCTTTCCTTCCCTCCTTCAGATGTGGAGTCACGGCGACAGAGGGGCTTCTGTCTAGAGAACTCCCCATCTCCTGCCTCCTGATGGCAGGGGCCAGCCAGACGGAGACTTCGCTGCCCGCCCACCCGCCTGCCCGCCTGTCCGCCATGGGGGCTGGATGGCAAGGAAGGGGGGTGCACGTGCAGGAGGGGGTGGGGGGGTGCTTTGCAAGATGAATGGCTTCCAGACAGTCGGGAGCAGCTCCCTGCAGGTCTGTGCCTGGATCCCAGGGAGCAGAAGCGGAAATCTGCTTTGATCTCTGCTCTGGATCGGGCAGGATTGTGAAGAGAGAAATGGCAGAGCAGCTGGGGGCAAAGGAGGCCGCTGCGGTGCTGAGCAGTCAGCGGATTGACAAAAACAAGTGTCATGCTTCTTCCCTTCCCACAAGCTACTGGCCCTTTGGAACACACGCACGCATGCACACACGCGTGCCTGGAAGACACATTCGGAGCACAGCTGAGAGATGCCTCGCTCCAGCTGCAGGCAGACATGTCACAGATCCAACTGGCAGTTCTTGCAGATAATTTCAGCAGGCGACAGGGTGCGTCCTGGGGACCGGGGAAGGGAAGTGCCACAGGAAGTGCGTGCCAGCCGAGCAAAGTGATGCCACGCAGCCTTGGACCACAAGCGTTGGGGCTGCCAGGCCAGGGGAACCCCTTTTCACAGAACAGTTGCAAACTTCCAGGTGGTTTCAGAGACGACTGGGCCCTGGTGGCTAAGAGCGCGGGTGGCTCTGCAGCCTCCGTATGAGGCTGGGGGGGGGGTCCCCCATTAACTAGCTAGACGACACTGGACAAGTTCGTTAGCCTCTCTGTGTTTCCTCATTTCCAAAATGTGGACAATAACATGCCCAGGCTCCTTGGGTTATTGCAAGGATTAAGTTAGGAAATGAATGAGAAGCCCTATCAGCGATCCTTTGGCTCTGGGGCTCCCTGCTCCCCATCTGCTCCTCCTCTAGCCGCCCCAGAGTGGACCCCGCCGAGTCCTGGCTCTGGGCCGGCCTCAGACGGTCCTCAGGACCTCAGAGGAAGGGAGCCCAACCCAGAGCAATGAGCGTCTCTGCCCCTCCTGCCGGCCCCAGCCAGGCCTTGCCTCAGGAGTCCCGCCACCAGCACAGGGGGCAAAGTGAGGACAGGTCCAGGGGCTCAAAGGGAGGGGTCTACCTTCTTGATGGCTGCTTTTTCCCATTCTCCTGCTTCCTGTTGCTGCTTCCACCACAGCGTCCTTTGTGGGTGGGGAGCAAGCCAGGACTTGAACTAATACAGAAAACCAAACCAGATTAGCACTTCTTCCCATGCCAAGGCAGAGGCCTGCATTGCAGAATGGATATTCCAGAGCACCTCCTCTCCCTTAGAAGTCCGCTGGCACTTCTTCACCTCATCCCCAGCCCTAGAAAATGCTGTTGAGATCACACGTCGTTCCCTTAAAGCCCTTGCCTCGTGGTCTGGACCATAACAGGCTCAAGGTAGGAGCTGATGAGAGTCCACCCGCCTTATGCTCACCCTCCACCGATGACCACAGAGCGGGAGGTGGCCTGCTCTGCTCCCACACGGCCAGACTTGCAGAGTCTTCCTTCCTGGTCCCCAGCCCAGCCCTCTCCCCTCCAAGGCTCGCAGGCCTGCCCTACCTGCTTCTGCCCCTGATCTCAGTCCCTGGGGCCGAGCTCCGCCTGAAGAGGTGACGACTTACTTCAGAGACTCTTTCTCCCTAAACAGAAAAGCATGGGAGTCAGAGGATTGAGGGGGATGTCCTTCCCGTGTTTCCAGACTTCCTCTCCCTTCCGCCCCAGGCCTAGCAAGTCACCCCACTATGGAGGGTTAGGAGCAGCCGGGAAATCAGCTGGAATTTGTGACTGTGGAATTGGAGAGCAGAAATTTCCCTCAGGCCAGCCCTTGAAGGCAGGAGGTGTTAGGTGTTAGGCCGATTTTTCCAGTTAACTGGGTCCCGAGGAGTTAACAGGAAACTGCTTCCTTCTGGCTAGACCACAAGAGGCCAGGCCAGATAGTCCAGATTCAGCTCTCTCCTCCTGACAGGGGGTCTGGGCCTATTTCGTGTGGAAGAGACAGACTGCCTGAAGTCAGGGACCCGTCTGTCCCCATCGGCCACAAATCAGATGGATGACCTTAAGCAAGTAACTTAGACCTCCCTGTCCCTCAGTTTCTTCCACTATTAATGAGAGATAGAAACGCTTGTCTTGCCAACCCTCTGGGACTGTTACAACCTCCAAGTGAGTTAATATATGAGACCTCAGGGGAAGACTAAAACCCTGATCAAGAGCCAGGTAACAGCAGGAGAATAGCCAGCTACTTCATGCCAAGTGCTTTACCATGATCTCAGTTTGAACCTCACAAACACCCCCACACCATTCTGTTATTAATCCCAGTTTGTATATAAATAAAAAGGTCACGTAACTTTCCCTGAGTCTCTCAATCAGTAAGCAGGGAGTCAGGATGTGGACTCTGGCTATACACCTCCAGACCCAAACTCAACCTGGAGGACCAGTCATCTGAGGGCCTGCTCTGTGTGAGGCCCGGGGCTCACCATTTCACCTAGGTCAGCCCATTTCACCAGTAGGGCTACTTGGGCACTTTCGTGACCATCTCAGCTAGCCTAGATGCCAAGGAAGGGCATCACAGAAATGCCTGTTTCCGGCACGTCCCCAGGGCTGCCCAGTGGGCCTTCTGACAGAGCCTGGAGGGATCCCAGCACCGAGGAGGAATTAGGGGCCACACACAGACAGAGACTCCCATTCTTGTGACTGAGGGGCACTGCAGGTGGGTCCCACACCCCAAAAGAAGGAGACACTGGGGTGCCCCGGCAGGCAGGCACGCTGACTGCTCAGCCATCTGAGCCCTATGGGGAGACTCCCTCCAGCCAGGGGCCCTGGAGCCCAAGGGCATCCTGTTCTTTGTTTCACTAGGAGTGGGAGAAGGCTCGTAGATCTTTTGCCGGAGAGAATGTCACTCCACACAGGACTCCCACACTAGGTGGGCCCACAGGCACGAAAGAACATGCAAAACACTATGTTCTTAATAAATATTTGTCGATTTTTCCGGATTTTGTTGGGCACAGGAGCCCCTATCATCTAAGGACCCTGGACACCCAGGGAAGGAAAAATCCATAAGTTCTCAAAACTTCACCCCTCGTAAAGGCCACATGGTTTCAGCCTAGGGAAGAGTTAACTTTCTGGCCACTGGAGACAGCGTCCAGCCCGCAGGAGCTGCCCAGCCAATGGCACTCCGTGCTGATGATGTCATGCTCCTCCTGCGCCTCCTATTGGGGACTGGACAGCCAATCCAGCTCGCGGCTTGGGCAGAGGAGCCGCTGAGGCTGAGCGGGGGCAGCCGGGGAGGGGGAGGGGGAGGGGAAGGCGAGCCGACCGCCAGAGCTGCTTCTGCCCCATCCCTCTCTCCAGTCCCCCTGCGCCTTCCGATAGGACCCTGGGGACCACCCCACAGTCGGACAAACAAGGCAGAGCAGCTTTGGTCCAGAGGAGAGGCTGGGGGCTCCCACTGCCACCTAGAGAAAACATTCAGCCTGCCCACCGGGCACACAGGGAACAGGGTGGCTGGGGCGAGGGGCCAGTCTCCAGCGTGCACGCACACACTCCTACACCTCCCCAAGCACGGACAGGGATAGGGAAAGCGGCAGCTTTCTTGGACGCACCCTCCCTCCTCCACCCCCGACTCTCTTCTGCCTTACCTGCCTGCGGACCGGAGGTCTGTTTCCAATCTGCTGCCCATAACGGCCCCGTCTACTCCTCTGGGCTCTCTGTGGGCAGGAGGAACAGGCAGGAAGAGCTGTGGGCAGCGCCCAGGCCCAGACCCCCCCTCTCCTGCAGGACCTAGCCATGGTGGGCTGCGGGGCTGGGAGCTTCAGCCAGAGTCTTTGAAGAGGTGCAAACTCTCCCTGCTCTGAGGGGAAGCCTCTCAGGGACTCCCTGCAAATCCACCCCCCACCCCAAAGCCTCCCAGGAGGTCCAGGTAGCTCGGGCCCACCTTCAACTTGGCTCTGGCCGCGCACAGTAGTTTGTCCCCCCCGCTCCCCACCCAAGCCCGCGGCCCAGTCAGTTTCTCACGGTTGGACCCGGTTGGCGAATCGGCGGCGCCAGAGCATGGCCAAGGTGCTGAGCAGTAAGAGGGTGGTGCACATGGCTCAGCAGCCCCATCCCCTCCCAGACAAGGTCTGTAGAAGAAGGCCAAAATGGCCCTGCCCGCTCTCACAAGCCACTGCTGTCCGTCCTGAGGTTCCTGCCTACACTGGATTAGGAAGCTCAAGCTGATTATTGGAGTCAGCAGATCCGACCTTGTGCAGACTGATTAACCTCGCTCGGCCCAGGTTGTCTGCCGCAGTGGCAGGGTAAAGCAAGCTGTCCGTTCTGGATGTCGATGTGACTGAGACCTGGGCCCAACCCTCAAGGGGCTTCTAGTCTAGACACATGCCCTGGCCAGTTACATAAATGACCACAATAGAGAGACGTAGGTGATGGAAGGCACCTGCAGAGCTTCAGGGAATGCCCAACTGGAAGAGGAGCTGGGGGCGTCAGAATTTGCAGGCTCTCAAGGAAGGTTGGGCCCCCGGCTGGAAGATTCTGCTGGGGGCTGCAGACATGAAAGCACAGGGCATGTTCCAGCAACTGGAAGTTGAGTGTCAGCAGAACAATGATGTCATGGGGAGGCATCGGGAGGGGAGGAAGGGAGAAGAATATTAGATGATGAAGCCAGAAAGACAAGGGAGGCCAGGGAGTGAAGGGCTGGTTAAGCGGTTCAGTTCTCCCCTCTGGACAATCCTCTCCAAATGTTACTGATGACACACCCCCTTCTTTAAAAGACGGAATTTAAGTATGCATTGTGAAATAGGTATATGTATCCACTTAGACATTATATACTATACTACTGGGCAAACACAGTCCTGCACCACGAACACACATAAGACTTGTAAAGGATGAGATGAAACTAAATAGAAATAAGATTTCTCCTGCTCGCTTTCCCAGTGGAAACCTCCTGGGCAGCTGCCTGGAAGGGCACCACACTGGCATTGGGTGTCCTATCAGAGGGCTTCAGGGAGGTGGCCAGGTGCAGAGTGCTCTGTCCTGGCCTAGGCAGCCTGTGGAGCAGACATGGGTCTGAGCATCCACCCTCTTCCGTCCCTTTCCAAAATCCCCAGAAGAAGGCACTAGATTTTCCTTCCCTCAAAGGAGATGGAGGCAACGTCAAAGAGGCTCCTGCCCAGGATTCCAGGGAGGTACCTGAACCCTGAGCTCCAAGGAGGGCCAGAGCTGGGGCTCCAGCTGGGCTCTCTACTTTGAAATATGATTTTCAACATACCTAAACCAAAGCTGAAGAGGAGAGCCAACCTCTTCTAATACTCACAGTGGGACCCAAAGTCTTGAGAAGGGTGGGGTCACCAGGGAGCGCGCTTTAGGGGGAACTCGGGCTGGGGCTGGGAGTCAGAGGTGGGACCCGGCCATCCCAGGTCTGAACAGTTACTTGCAGGGTGGGGACCCTCTGGCTCTGAGGTCCAGCCCCCACCTCCGGTCCTGTGGCGCTTACACCTCACAGAGCAGGACCACCAGGACAAGGATTTGTCTCCTCCATTCGCAAAACCGCTGCCTAGTCTCAGCCTTGGCAGCTGAGATGTCTCCAGGGCCTGGGCCTCCCCAAGATTTCTTGAACCTTCCCCCCAGTACCTCCTTGCCCGGCCGGCTGCCTTTCTTGTGGACTTTCCTCCACCAGGGCCGGAATTCGGGGTAGCGCCTGTTTTTTGCTTGCGTGTGTCATTAATAAGCCACCCAGGGACTTTTTTTTCCCCGAGGCCATGTGCACGTACGGGGGGGGGGGGTTGCTGGCCGGAAGGAAAGGGGACCGCAGGCCTCCCGCGCTGAAGTTCGACAGCCGTCCCCCATCCCCGCAGCGGGGGATTCCAATACGGAATTGGAGCAGGGAAGCGACCCCAGTCCTAAACCCTCCGGAGCCTGGGGTCGGGAGCTCTGGGAGTGGCGCCGCGGCCCCCAGTGGCTGGCTAGGGAGAAGCCCGGGGTGAGCGTGAGCTCCGCTGGGACCCCCGCGCCGCCGGAGGGGCTGCGTCCGCCCCCTCGGGCGGGCGGCCACGCCGCAAACGCCTGGGAGTGTTTGACTTTGACTCAGTTCCCCGCCGCGTGAAGGGTGCACACACGCGCACCGCCCGACACCGCCCGCAGCGTGAGCCGGGACACCGTGCCCCCCGACCCGCGCCCGCCCGGGGCGCACTCCTGCGCGGCCGGCACAGCCCGGCGCCGCGTGACCGTCCCCTCCCCCCGAAGCCCCCCCAGCACTCCCACCACACCTACGCCCCAGCCCCGCCCGGCGGTCCAGGTCCGTGGTGGCCTCGCGGGCGCCAGCCGCGTCGCCCCCCCCACCCCCCCGCCCCGCCCAGCCTTCACCTTGCCGGAATTGGCTCACCGACGCGGGGTTGGGGGTTTGGGGCGGCTTTATTTTTTTAAACATTTTTCCAGCAGACCACATCCCCGCCCCCCGCTCGCGGTCCCCCGCCCCCCGCACATATACCCTGCACACACACACACACACACAGACACACACACACCCGGCGCGCACAGACACGCTCCCTCCCTCCGGCGCGCTCTACCCCTCACTCGCCAGCCCGCCCGCCGCGCACGCAGCCGGCCCCGGCTCCCCGCGCCCCGCGCCCCGCGCCCCGCGCCCCGCCGCCGCCGAGCGAAGCCGGGCTGGGCTTGGAGCTGCTCATGGAGAAAGTGCCGGGCGAGATGGAGATTGAGCGCAGGGAGCGGAGCGAGGAGCTGTCCGAGGCGGAGAGGAAGGCGGTGCAGGCTACGTGGGCCCGGCTCTATGCCAACTGCGAGGACGTGGGGGTGGCCATCCTGGTGAGGTAGGTGTCACTCCGGCCCGGCCGAGGCCGGGGGAGGGAGGGCGGCAGCGGCTCCGGGCAGGGGCGGGATCGGCCCGGGTCCGAGCTCCGGCGCCACCTCTCCAGCTGAAATTGGGGCCGGGCCTGCCCGGTGCAGGCAGTGTGGGGCGCCTTGGGGCGGGCGAAGCCCTGGCTGAGCCGGTCCTGGCTCTGGGCGTGGGGCTAGGAACTAAGAGCCAGACGCAGAAGGAGGACACCTCGGTCCCTCTCCTCTCCCGGGCCTCAGAACTCCTGGCTGGGCCAGGCATGCCTTCTTCACCAGTGACCCCAACCACCCAACCCAGCTCCCACAGACACACATTTCGATTTGTGTGGTTCAGCTGGGGACTCCCCATTTTAGAGGCAGGAAGACTGAGGCTCAGCCAAGAAGAGGGAGGGACAAAGAGGAGCAGACCCCTCTCCAGCTCAGCCCCTTTCTGTGTTCAAAGCCTCTTGGAAGGACAGAGCAAAGAGCCAGAGAATAGAGGTCAGAAGGAGTAGGACACTAGGGTCCGGCTTTCCCAGCTGGCCCCTTCCTGCTCCTAGGGGGTGGGCGGACAGGGAGCTCCCAGGTGAGGCACAGGTGAGTGGAGAAGTGAAGGGTCCCTAGGGTACCGTGCCTGCTGAGCTGAGGAGGGAAAGGAAGAAGTGTCAGGAGTCAGGACCCCACCCTGGAATGACCACTTGAGGAGGAAAGGGCATGTGTCTTGGGCTCAGGGGTTACTCAGGTACCACAAGCCCCCAAAGTAACACTTATTTGCACACCACACACTGGTGGACACATACCGTTGCTCTATAGTTAATGTCCCCACCCCACACAAGCTAGTAACAGACTACAGCCACGGAATGATGCTCTCTTCCCACACATGCTGGTCCCTGGGGCCCCAGACCCACATTCACGCTCAACCCTCTGTCCGAGGCAGAGGGAAACGGCCAGATCTGGGACAGAGCAGGGCAGCCTTATTCTTTGGAGATGGGGTAAGCCCTTGTTTGTGGAAGGGAGAGTTGAAATGCATGCCTGTCTCCCAGTCCTGGCTCCTCTGTCTCCCTGACTCTCTCTGCCTTCTGCCTCCCCTAAGCCTGGGACCTACCCAGCTCCATATTGATATGCCCTGATTCCAACTTGGAAACAAATTTTGGAGGAAGAAGAGCAAGAGGCACTCTTGAGTTGGAGGAGAATTCCTGAGGAAGGCAGCTCTTTGGGCAGCCCTGAGACCCAGAAACGGGGGGGGGGGCGATGGTGGGGAGGCTACAAGGGGGTTTCAGATCCCAAAGCCATCAGACATTCTGAGACACAGACCTACACGTGGGAGCACCCACACAAGCACACGGTGGGTAGTGGAATCACAGATGTGCCAGACCGCTGCCCCGGAGGGCGGCTCTTCGCTGTGTGTGTCGCCACACGCGAGCCCACCAGGCCTTAGGATGCACCCCAGTGTGCACATGGGTCACCAAGAGGAAAGGAGGTGGAGTCCTTAGGGCCTTGGAGATTGGCTGTCCCGACACCCTGCCATTTGCCAGGGAGGACGTGGAGGGGACGTGTCCAAGGTGCAGCTCCTGGGGTACCACCCAGCCTCCCCGGGGAATGGGGGTGCAGAGGAAGGAACTGAACACTATGGCCAGGGCTCTTTCTTGAGAGTCTAATATTCTGACAAGATCTTTCTCTCTGTGCCCCTGCAATTCCCCATTCCTGAATCTTAGGGAGGCTGGGTTTGGGTGGGTGGGGCGAGGTGGGGGGGCATTTACCAATGTGCTCAGTGCTCAGTGAAGGTCCACAATTAATCTGAGAAGGCCTGAGATAGCAGTTAGATCTAGCCTGCTGGTCAGCCCAGGCCACACTCCACCTGACCCACCTCTGTGTTGATGGGAGCCCAACGCTGGCTCAGCAACTCCCTGCCAGACCCAGGCCCCACCAGCCTGCCCCTCCTGGGTCTCTTCCTGCTCCCTGCCCCCTGACCTGCCAGGTGGGGGAGGCTTGGTTAAAGGGAGGAAAGGGCAAGATCAATAAGCTTGTCGGGTGTCCCAAAGGCCCCTCCCCAGATCCCGTGCACCTCAGTTCTGTCACACCCCCCTCCCCAATTTCACACATATCCACAGGGACAGGCCCCAGTGAGAGCCTGAGACACTAGTCCTCTGGCCCATTGCTCTCGGGTCCTCCCTCCCTGCTGGACTAAAGCCAGCCGCACCCCCGTGCTCTACTCCCCACCCCCCCCCCAGGAGTTCGCAGCCAGGAAGGTGGTGGCGGTGGTGGAGAAGCTGTCTTTGGGTCTGAGCCAGACCCCACACCTGCACTCCAACTGAGAGGGAACACCCATGCTCTGGGAAGCCTCCCCTCCCGGTTGTAACTCTGCCGCCTTCCCCTCCTTGCACTCAGACGAGCCTATTTCAGGCTCTGCTGGAAGCCCAGATGCCTCTGGGAGCTGAGAAACTCCCCAAGGCTGGCTGCTGAGGTTTCTCCCCGGCAGACAGCACAGGCCTGGACTGGGAGGGTCGAGAGAGTGCCTGCGGAGGGGCCGGGGATAGAGGCCAGGATGAAGGAGCAGAGCATGCGGCCCCAGACTCCCCTGGTGCAGCAGTGGGGCTCCCTGGGACCGTCACTCCTCAGGGCCATCACCTGGCCCCGGGGTGTTGGGGCAGGAGGCTCACTGGGTCCCAGGCCCCTGTCTCCCTGGCATAGCAGTCTCTCCGAGGCAGGATGGGGTGGGTAGAGTCTCTCCTTCCTGACCCTGCCACCCACTTTGCTGGGCAACCTGGGGCATCGATTCCTACAGCAGAACATGGGGATAAAAACAGTGCCAACGTCAGGAGGCTATTGCAGGATTAATGAAACAATCTAGTAAGTGCTCAGTAAGTCTTCCCTGTTAGCTCCTCATCAGTAAAATGAATATAATGCCTGCTTGGTGGTGGCAATTAAATTAAAGAACAGGTGGAGATGTTTTGCACGTGACAACGCACCAGGCAAACAGCGATCATTATTTTTAGGGCAATGTGAAATGCCCAAAGCCTAAGATACTCATTTAAGTCCAGATTGGGTTCTTCACATTTGTCCTTCATGCTGTGCCTCTCCAGAAAAATCCACTGTCTTTTCAGACTCATTGCCTCATTTGTCCTCACCAGTATATCTGTGAAGTATCGGGTGGGAGGAACTCCTCTCACACTTGTGCAGAAAAGAGGTTGTGAAGTGGTTTGCCCAAGGTCACCCTTGGTCTCCACATGGACCGTGTCCTGGTCACTCCCCCTGCCAGCAAGCAGCTTTGTCCCCTGAAGGGATGGCCCCAGCCAGATGCTCTTTCTGCATCTGTTCCAGCTCTCTGGCCAAAGGGCTGATTTGGCAGATTATCAGCTTTCTCTGATCACAAAAGGGGACACTTCAGAGTTGTGACACCACCGGACAAAACAGGTTGTCCCAAGACATTCCATACACGTTCAGAAGTTCCGATCGAGTCTCCGCGTGTACCTCCCCCAACGTCCAGCTCTGGCTGGGAGAGGGGATGCAGAGGTCGTCAGCGTCATCCTGCAGACCACAGGGCCCTCGACTGAGGTGATGGGTCAGAGGGTGTGTGAGAGCCACAGGCCCTGCCCTTGGGTTGTGGGACCCAGTCCAACAGGCAGAAAGGGAAGAAGCTGTAGAAGGTGTCGGGAGAAACCCTAATGGCCTTAAGGGGAAAACAGTCACCCCGGGCAAGCCTGGGCACTTGGGGGAGGCCAGTCCAATGTGAGAAAGAGTGAGGAAGACATCCCACCTACGGTGTGGAAAGGCTGGCCGGCCCAAGGAGTGCTTTACCAGCAGCTGGAGGGGGCTGGAGGAAGGTGGCTGAGTTGGGACAGTTTGTCGGAAGCCTGGAATCCCAGGTTAAGGATTTTGACTTTGTCCGGTAGGCAATGGGGAGGCACTGAGTGTTTTTTTGTTTTTGTTTTTGTTTTTGTTTTTTTTTCACTGAATGTTCTTGAGCACAAGAGTGACCTAACAAAAGTGATATTTGGGGCGGGGGGGAATTAGACAATCTCAGGTAAACTGGAGAGGCAGGGAGAGAGCTAAAAAGACGTGGGATCTGCCACAGGATGTGCCAAGGCTTCTTGGAGAAGCATGATGTGCAGATGTAAAGTAATGACGGAACCACACTAGGAGGGTAAGACTAGTCCGTAGCTCTAATTAAATTAGCCAATCAATATGTGCTACAGGCTGAGGAGGAAAGCAGGTCGTGAGGAGGGAACAGACGAGCTGGCAGGAGGACTGAGTCGCATTTCTTCCCTCCGTGGACTGGGTGACCTGAGCTAGGTCACTCGGGCTTTACTTTGTCTGCAAAGAGAGCTCTAACTTGATCTCAATAAAGGCTGGCATTTACTGAGCACCCCGCGTTCACACTGTGCTGAGGACTCCACCCGTGGTTTCTCAGTTCATCCTCATAGCAAACCAGGAACAACGATGCCCATTGCATGGAGGAGGACACTGAGCCTCGGAAAAGTAAAGTCACTTGCCCAAGGTCACGCTGGCCCGAGATTCCAGAACTAGAACTCTTACCCTCTCTGCTGGGACTGGAGCCAGCCTTGAAGGGTGTGTCGGGTTTGGAAAGGAGGCCAGAGCAAGAAAGACAGAGGCTTGGGGGACAGAGCTGACAGTATGCAAGTCTGGCGGATGGAAATGGCCAGGACCTGGGGGAGGGGGGGTTGGGGGAGGTGCACGTACACCAGCTCGGCCAGAGGGAGGGTCTGCATCTGAGGGACAGCTGCACAAGGTGGTGAAAACACTTTCGGGTCCTGCCCCTCCTACCCCGCACGCCCATCATCCTGGCCACCTCGGGGTGGGGCCATGGCAGCCCCTACTTCAGCGCTCACCCCCCCTCCCGCCAGGTTCTTTGTGAACTTCCCGTCGGCCAAGCAGTACTTCAGCCAGTTCAAGCACATGACCGAGCCCCTGGAGATGGAGAAGAGCCCCCAGCTGCGGAAACACGCCTGCCGGGTCATGGGGGCCCTCAACACCGTGGTGGAAAACCTGCATGACCCTGAGAAGGTATCCTCTGTGCTCGCCCTTGTGGGCAAAGCCCACGCCCTCAAGCACAAGGTGGAGCCCATGTACTTCAAGGTACGTGGCTGGGTGGGCGTGGCCAGTGCACCACCCCACCTGCTCTGCTCTGGGAGCTCCTGGGGCAACAGCCGGTGACCACTGGACAGCCCAGCCTCTTCCCCCAGCGTGGCTGTGACAGGGAGGGGTGGCAGGATCGGGTCTCAAAGGTGCCTGGCTCCCAAGCTGCCAGGCTGTCATGTCGTCAATGATCCCCTTGGCCAAACTCTGGATAGAAGGGGTGCTGGGGTTCCTGGGGGCTTGGGGGGGGTGCAGGGCACCCAGGCATTTACTTTCTCCTCCTCCCTTTGCTCCCAGATCCTCTCTGGAGTGATTCTGGAGGTGATCGCCGAGGAATTTGCCAATGACTTCCCACCGGAGACGCAGAGAGCCTGGGCCAAGCTGCGTGGCCTCATCTACAGCCACGTGACCGCTGCCTACAAGGAAGTGGGCTGGGTACAGCAGGTCCCCAACGCCACCACGTGAGGAGGGTTGAGGGTGGGCCGGGCAGCCTCCCTGCCGTGTCCTCCCCTGCCCCCTGATCTCCCATCTCTCCTGGGCACAGGAGCTGACTGCTGGGGCAGGAACACTTCCGGGACGCTGGGTCTGGGGTCTGACACATTTAAGAACAGGCATGATGGGAAAGGGCTCGGCCCCTACTACGGGCTGGTCGGAGCAGTGAGCCCTGAACAAATTCTCCTTCTCTAGGACAAGAGAGCACTCAGAGACCCCCAAGACCAAGGCCGCCCAGGGCAGCTCTAAAAGGTTCCCGGCGGGAAGGCTAGCTCATCGGGCCCAGAGGCAGGCCAGGCTAAGTCCGACCACTTCCTCCCTGGGTACCAATCACATGGGGCTGTTTTTCAGCTCATGCTGACCAGTGCTCCGTCCTGCCTCTGCCTCGATAGGGCTGGAGCCAGGAGAATCACGAGGATGTGTGCCCACAGACGCACGTGCCCAAGCCCACGAGGGGCCTGCGTGGGTATCCCCACCATGCACACCGTCAGCGGTGTTTACTTCTAGGCTGACCCTGGAGGCCAGGTTCCCAGTTCTGGGGTGAGGGCCGGGGAGATGGGCTTGAGGAGGGTGGCCAGCCTCAGTGACTCCAGCTGACTCGGGGCAGGAGGGGAGGGCTGGCCCCCAGACATGGTGGCTGGGAACACTCCGGCCTGCCTGGGCCCCCAAGGGGCAGGCAGCTCTGGGAGCTCAATGGTGGGGCGGAGGCAGAGCTGGAGTAGGAAGGAGGGAGAGGAGCGTAGGCGGGAATGGGAAGCAGGGGTCAGCCAGCGGCCCAGGACACGCGTTGTAGAGAAACATTCCCAGCAGTTTCCCATGGAAAAGGCGCGTCTCCTCCCTGGGCTCCAAGCTGGCCCACGGAGCCTGCCGGGACCTCCTGCTCGCAAGGCCTCCAGGCCCAGCTCTGGAGGAGGTCCCCTGAGAGCGACCTTGGGAGGCCAGGCCTCCTGACCTTCCTGCTGCTGACCACACCGGCCCCAGCTTGCTCCGGCTCCCTTCCCCCACGGCGGCACCACCCCAGGAGAGTAGAAACCTCAGGAACTTCTGGCTACAGCCAGGCAGCGACTCCAGATGTGCACAGCTGGGCCCTGGCCTGCCCCAGATCCCTGGGGGCGGGGGGTGGGGGGGGTGGGACGGGAAGCCGGCAGAAGATCTTTACCTGCCAGAGGAGGGGCTGGTAGAGCCCGGAGAGCGGCCGGAAGCAGACAGAGGGGCCAGGGAGGGTCTGTGGGGGGAAGGGGCTTGCCCTCCCACGCCTCTCCCCAGGCCGGCTCAGCTCCGGCTGCCAGAGATGAGTTTGTTTACAGCCAGGAGACAAGACTTCCTGCTTCTAGAGAAAAGGGCTTTTTTACAGGGGCCTAGAGGGACTGGAGAGGGAGAAGGAGAGAGCTGGCCAGTGTGAGTCCCAGTGAATCAGAAACACATGGACGGCGTTTCCCGACACGAAGCCCTGTCCCCTCCCCTGTCTTGCCCCAGCTAGACCCGTGGGACTTACATCTCACCAAATCCCAAACATTAAGAAACCACCAGAATCTCAGTCTGCCCATTTCTGCTCCTCATGGAGTGAATGGATGGGCTATTGTGGGGACTGGCTGGAGCCCTGCATCCATCTGGGCCTGGGCACCTCAAATTTGGGTCTCCCCCCACACCCACCAGCCGTGAAGTCGTGGGGATTGTCCCCTCGTCCCTTTGCACTTTCACCCCCCCACCCCGGTCTCCTGAGGGCACGGGTATGGGCCCCGAGAAGGCGTGTCTCCTTGGGCGTGGGGCCTACAGACCCAACCTACTGCTAAGGTCCAAATGGGTTCAGATGGTGGGAGGGAGTTACAGAGCAGAGTTCTAGAAGGCCTCGGTCCAGCTTCTCTTATCAGGGAAGCAGTGGTGGGCCAGATGCCACTGTTTATTGAACTGTCTCTGCTTAAGGGTGTGTGTGCATTTTTTGTGGTGGGTGGGGGAGTCAGGAGGTTGGGGGGCATGGTGGTGAGTGTAAAGGGGCTGCGTGTGCAGAAAATGCCTATGGGTCGCAAGAAAGGTACCCAGACAGGCCAACCAGAGAGGACACGGGTCTCAGAATTAACAGGAGAAGAGCTGATGTTTGAAAGGTTCTTTGTGGTTTGTGAAATGTGTTCACACAGTTGATGTTACTCCGTTCTCATAGAGGTAAGCACGGCAGACGTTATTCACATGTTGGAGAGAAAGATCTGGGGTTCAGGTGGGCCACCTGATTTGTCTGAGGTCACGCAGCAAGTTTCTGGCCAAAGGGGGCCAGAACTTGGGTCTGGTGGGTTGCTTCGGGCTGCAGCAGGCTGGCTGTCCCGGCAGATCGTGTCCTGCCTTGCCGTCGTCCCCTGACCCCTCTCCCCTGACCCCCTTGTTCCCTGGCCCCCCTCCGTGCCCCCTGTAACCTCTTATCTCCATCTCCTATCTCGTCCACAGCCCACCGGCCACGCTGCCCTCTTCGGGGCCATAGGACCCCCTCTTCCCTCCCCCTCCCAGGCAGCACCTTGAGCAGAAGGCCGAGTTCTGAAGACCCTCCTTGACCCTCCATTCCTGGGTGCCAAGGAAGCTGGAGGAATCCCTGACTCATCTTCCCGGAAAGAGGCAGCCTCTGTTGTGGCCACAGTCCCCACTGGAGCCGCCGGGAGGTGGCGCTGGCTGTGGGGATGCGGACCCCAGCTCAGCGGCCTGTGGGGGTGGGGGAACGCTTCCTCCTTGAAGAGCTGGGCCCACTCTTCTTAGCTTTTCTACTTTCTGTCAGAGACCTAGCTGAGCAGCTGACAGGGGTCCGGGGCAGGTCTGAGTCTCTCCGGGAATAAGGCAGCCCCGTTTCTATCTGCCCGACCAGCATGCAGGTCCCCACATCACCTATCTAGAGCATCATGCACACTCATCTACCATATATACAGATATATTCTATATACAATCTCTATATAAAATATATATATATACATACATATCTATACTGTGTATCTACGGGGCCCAGAGGCACATGTGAAGCCTTGGTTTTGCCCATCTGCGTGTGGGGCAGGGAGGAGTCCTGGTCATGCTTCTGGGCAGAGGACAGAGTGTTCTGGCAGAGACAGGGGTCCCATCTCAGCACAGAGAGAATCTACGCCTGTGGGCAGGGTGGGAGTGACTCAAGGGCCTGGGTGGGCAGGGCGGGGGTGACCCAGCTGGCCAGCAGAGTCCAGCCCTTTCTCCAACCAGCTCCGCACATTCCTGCTTTCCACTTCTAGGTAAAAAGGATTTGGCTTTCCCCCTCTCCCCCCGCCCCAGAAAGGATGTGGCTCCCTGACTTGCTCCAGCATGGGCAAGGGCAGACCGAGGGGCCAGCAGTATGGGACAGGAGGACCCCCCACCGGGGGAGGGGCCCTGGTGCAGAAACCTCGAATGCCAGCCCCATCTGCCTTTGCTGCTAGGAGCCCAGCGGGAGTGGGGCTCCACGCTGCTGTCGGTGATGACAGGCCAGATGCCTCCGTCCCATCCTGCAGCTCTGCGGGCCGAGGGCCTTCCCTCCCTGCCCCCTGGCTGCTGGCTGCCGGTCGGTCCTGTCCACCCATCGGGGTCAGAGTTGCTGGGGAACCCCCCCGTGTGTGCCCCTCGGTCACGTGTGCCATCCGCAAGGATGTCTGGTTACTGTGGCTTCTGTGCCGTGTCCCCTCCTGTCCCATCCTCATGCAGCCATGCGTGTAACTGCCTGTCCTTTTGTAGTTTCTGATGTTTGTAACCAGACCCAGCCGTGTCATTAAACAGACTCCCTCTTCCCGCGTCTGCGCCGCTCATTCTGTCTTTTCCTGCCCACTGCCACTCGCCTCTGCCTCCGCTCCTCAGCTCGGGGCTCGGGCCTTTTCTTGAGAACCACCCAAGGGCCCCCTCCCCTGTGCCTCAGCCGTGGGTCTGCGGAGTTGGGGCTCACACCCGGGGTGGACGCCCCGAACCGTGTAATCAGAAGCACGGGCTGGAGACTGGAAGCGGGGCTGTGGAGGGCCAGGAAGGGTGTCTGTGCTTGTTTTTAAAAAGTCGAGGGGCTTTTAATCTTTTGTTCTGGAAATCTCCTCCCTGGGAGAGAGCCAAGGATTGGGCCCCCACCTGCCCGAGGTGAGCACTGCGCATCCCACGGGGGGGGGGGGGTGTGTGTGTGCAGGGAACAAAGTTCCCAGAAGTGCCGGCCGAGGGTGTTTGAGAAAGGAACTCTGCTTATACCATTGGAAACCTCTAGCACCTTCTCTGAGCTCTCAGCTCCCAGACCCCCTTCCCAAGCCCTGGATCCCACACCCCACAGCCTCAGGCCGGCCTGTCCCGCCCCACGCATGATGGAGGCAACCGCCAGAGCAGCAACTCCCCAAGGAGGGACCAAGAGGTCACCGCCCCTGGGTGGGCTGCAGGAGAAGCAGGAAGCAGCCTCCAGCCACCCTTGGGAGGGCTCCTGGCTGCCTGGGAAGATTCAGCTGATGTATCACTTCTCGGCCTTTTGGCTAAGATCAAGTGAAGATTCAGCTGACGTTCAGGAAGTCTTGTCTCCCAGACCGTGAACTCCTCGAATGCAGGCTACACCTTCATCTTCTGGGCCTGGCACAGCAGAGGTGCTCAATAGAAGTCCAAAGAATAAATGAATACCACTCATAGAAAGCAAGACCAGTGCATGGGGCCAAGAGTGAGCTGTGTGAATGAGGCAGAAGTGTGGGGTGGAGAGGGCAGCAATGGGCAAGGCCTTTCCAGGGAGGCGGTGCTGCCGGGCAGGGTGCTGCACTCTGGAGCCAGACTGCCTCCTAATGCTGTGTGACTTTGGGCAAGTCACTTAGCCTTTCTGAGCTGCGTGGTCACCTCTGATTTAAAATAGGAGTGAAAAATAAAATAAAATAAAATAAAATAAAATAAAATAAAATAAAATAAAATAAAATAGGAGTGCACAAGGCAGGTACCTGGAGGAGGAGGATGTAAACCAGCCACAGTACTGGGGACGTGGGCATGCTCAGGACAGGGTGACTTGACTATCAGACCATCGGAAGCAGCAAATGGAAGGAGGAGAGAGGGTGGGCTGGCCAAGACCAGTCTTGAGAGGAAAGGGGAAGGCAGTGAATAAAAGAGGGAAATCGCAGGAAGCAGAGCAAAGGACAGGGAGATCCTGGGCTTGATGGCCCCTGGTGAGCTCAGGCTGAACCGGAGCCAGAGGGCTGGGGACTGCAGGAGCTGTGAGAGGAAAGGGGGCCTCTCTGCGCAGGGTGGGGAAGAGCCTCTGGGAAGAAAGACTCCCCTCCTTCACTTCAGTTGGCGTAAGTGGGAAGGAGCCTCTGAACCAGGCAAAACTGGAATCATTCAGGAATGTGGCCCTTGAGAAAGTTTATCTCCTCTCCCCACCCACTTGACATGGGACACGGGCAATTAGCGACTCACCCTAGACCTGGGCTAGAGATGCTGCTGCGTAGGGGTGGGGTGGGGGAGGGACAAGTCCAACCATGGCCAGCTGGGCAGGGCCCAGGTGTCCCCAGTAGGCTGTCCCCTGGGTAGGGGAGCCAGGTCTGGGCTTTTGTGCTCTACACTCAGGGATAGCCTTGTCGCTTAAGAGCTAAGCAACTGGGCCAGCTCCCCCTGGCTTGCTCGGGCTGTGAGTGATGGGGTGACAGGAAGGGGGGTTGCCCAGGCTGCATCTCCTTCCCCACCAAGCGGTCCTGGCCACGCAGCCCCACAGCGCCCCCTGCTGGCCGCTGGGCGGGACCCTCACTGGGAGGCCGCGACCTTCCCTTCCTCCTTCCCTTACCTGTGGGCCCACCTTCCTCCCTCGCTTTAAAAGACGTATCCTGAGGCACAAAGGAAAAATGTGAACCCCCATACCTATTTATGCAGATATCCTCCCATATTCTGAGCCAGGTGGAAAAAGTTAATAAATGCTCTATTAAAAAACAGACGAGAGATAAAACACCCCAGGTGCCCAGATTGTTGGCTCTTCTTTGTCAACACCTACAAACTCACTCATTTCTGGTGGCTCTGGTTATCCCTCAGCTTGTGGCCACACGGCCTTCTGTGTGTCGGCCTAAACCCAAGATGATCTCATCTCGAGATCTTTAACATCTGCAAAGGCCGTTTCTCCAATAAGGCAGGTTCCCAGGCTCCATGAATCTGGAGGCCTCCACTTAGCCCGCTACACCCGTAAGGGGAGGAAAGAGCAAGGGAACAAGCAGGGACCCACCTGCTCCTCCTCCTATAAGCCAGACACTTGCGGGGCCCTGCAGGTCTGGCCAGGCCCTGCTCCAGGAATTGTCCATCCTGGCGGGGAGGAAGAACTTGGTAATGAATGTGTGAACAGTGGGGTAATTTCAGACCAGTGAGGACAGAGTCTTGGGGGCAGGAGGGAGCTCCTCTAGAAAGGCCTCACCTATTTTCCTCCAACACCCTCAGAAATGCACCTCATAACCTCATTTCATGACCCATTTTATAACTGGATGCAGTTAACAACTCGCCCACAGTCACAGGGCAAAGCAGGAACCCCAGGCTGACCCCAAAGTCTGAGCACCGCCCCCCCACCCCAACTCCCATCATTAGCAGAGAGATGCAGAGTGAAGCACCCAGAGCAGAAAAAAAAAACCCATCACCCCTGGCCTGGCCTCCTAGCCACTCTCCTGCTTTCATAGTCTGTCTCCACCCAGCACCAGGCAATGCTTTCTCCAGTCTTGTCGGCCCCAGTGCAGACCTTCCAACGGCTGCCAGGTCCCAGATAGCCCTCTGGGGTCTAGAAGGCCCTATAAAAGGAGTAGCTAATAACAGGGGAGGTTAATGAAGTCAAGAAGGGATCTGGGATCTGAGACTGTTGGGAGAGGTGGGACGGCCCCACAGAGCTTCAGAGAGACAATGTGTCCACAGACCTAATGTTCTGTTTCTCATTCCTGAACCAAGATCTGGGCTGATGGTGGGGGCCCAGGTGTTCCAAGCTCGGGAGGAGCGGCAGGATCCAGACTGTGCATTTACTTCTACATCCCCTTGGGTCATGGAAAAGACTTTGGGAGCCTGAGGGAGCAAAGCTCCTCCGAAGAGCTTTTGTGGGGCACCTGGGTGTCTCAGTCGGTTAAGCGTCTGCCTTTGGTTCAGGCCATGATCCCAGGGTCCTGGGACTGAGCCCCAAGTCAGGCTCCCTGCTAGGTGGGAAGCCTGCTTCTCCTTCTCCTTCTGCCCCTCGATGATCTGATCGTGCTCTCTCCCATATAAATAAACAAAATTTTAAAAAGAAAAGAAAAGAAAAACAACAGCTTTTGCATTTCTCAAAACAGAGGGAGGGGCCACCATTTCAGACTCGCATCAGGAGACTCTTGCTGGGGGCGCCTGGGTGGCTCAGTCGTTAAGCGACTGCCTTCGGCTCAGGTCATGATCCCAGGGTCCTGGGATCAAGTCCCACATCGGGCTCCCTGCTCAGCAGGGGAGTCTGCTTCTCCCTCTCCCTCCCTCCCCGCTTGTTCTCTCTCTCTCTCTCTGTCTCTCAAATAAATAAATAAAATCTTTAAAAAAAAATTAAAAAATAAAATAAACAAAATAAAAAGAGCCCTTCTGAGCACAGGGCTCTCTGCTGCTGTCCAGGTCACGTGCCCATGAAGCTGGCCCTGCCTCTGGACAACAGCCTCTGGACAATAGCCACTGGGGGACCGAACCCACCAATGAGCTTGGAAGTGGATCATCCCCTAGCCAGGCTTGAGATGCCCACAGGCCCCGCTAACACCTGGATGATAGCCTCACAAGATACCCTGAGCCAAAGAACCCAGCTGAGCCACACCTGGGCTCCTGAGCCACAGAAACTGTGAGATAATAGTGTGTGTTGTTTTAAGCAGCTAAGGCTGGGGGGACTTGCTAGGGCAGCTGATACTTTTCTGTAAAGCAGAGCTTTCCTTCCCCCAAAGTGGGGCTATTTGGTTACTTTGAAACACTGTTGCTACTGAAAAGATAGATGGATAGATGCTTGAGATTTTCCCTTGATTCACTTTTTTTTTAAAGTCATCTCTCCACCCAGCGTGGTGCTTGAACTCACAACCCCGAGACCAAGAGTCACACGTTCTATAGACTGAGCCAGTCAGGCGCCCCAACACCAGTTTTCAAAGTAAGATATTGGTTTAATAAATGCCCCACTGGGGGGTCCCAAGAGTTTCTCTGATTTCTTCTGCTGAAGTTTCTTAGGAACACACAACTTTTCATGATTCCCGTGTATTTCAATCATCTACGATCGTTTTTCTTTTCTTTTTAAAGATTTTTTTTAGTTGAGAGAGAGAGAGAGCATGAGCAGAGGAAGGATGCTCTGGGATCATGACCTGAACCGAAGGCAGATGCTTAACGACTGAGCCACCCAGGCGCCCTGACCTGGACCTTTGCAGTAGCCTCTTCACTAGCCTTGCTACCTTTGCCAAACCTGTCTGCCCTAAGCACAGCCAGAATGACCCTTCTGAAATACAGATATGGTCCGGGGTGGCAGAGGGAGAGGGAGAGAGAATTTCCAGCAGACTCCCCACTAAGCTTGGAGTCAGACTCGGGGCTCAATCCCACAACCCCAAGATCATGACCTTAGCCAAAATCAAGAGTCGGATGCCCAACCACCCAGGCACCCCTACAATCATTTTTCTTTTTGATGCTCAGATTGTTTCAGTTTGGCCAGTGGGAGTCCCTTCCAGCTGGTTCCTGGGTCCTTCTTGCATGATGCCATTAATCTTTGAAGGCTTCCTTGCTCTCTGCCACAAACAAGATATCTCAGGCTCCCCAGGCACTTTCTCCTGCCCCAGACCCTCAGCCCGCCGTTTCTCAGGGGAGCCCTGATTCCTTTGGTGGTGCCTTCTATTTAGACACTGAGATCTGGACGCTAGGGGTCATCATACTTATAATTTGCCTTTCCCCCCAATTATTAGTGGGCTTGGGCATCGGGTATATTCACTGACAATTTTCACTTATTCTTTGAATTACCTGTTCTTATTCTTTATCCAATATTCCTCTTATGTTGTAATTTTTAAAAAGATTTTATTTTTAGGGGCGCCTGGTGGCTCAGTCCGTTAAGCATCTGCCTTTGGCTCAGGTCATGATCCCAGGGTCCTCGGATCTTAAAAAAAAAAAAAAAAATTTTTTTTTTTAAGTAATCTCTACACCAAATATGGGGCTCGAACTCATAACCTGAGATCAAGAGTCGCTCGCTCCCCTGACTGAGCCAGCCAGGTGCCCCTCTTATTTGTAATTTTAAAATTGATGTGTAGGACCTCTTTTTTAGTTTCTAGATATTGATCCTTTATCAGTTACAACCATCGGAAGTACTTTCTCCCATTGCGTGGCTTCTCACTTTATCAAGGGCGTCTGTTATGGCACAGAAGTCTACAGCTTTTATATCATCAGATCCGTCAATCTTTTTGTTTATGGCTTCTGGGTGGGGCTCCTAAGGGGGGGGAGTCTTCCTAGGGGGGCCTCAGCTCCTCAAGGTTAGCTAAATTGCCTAATGTAAGTCATCAAACAGCTAGTTAGTGGGTATACTGGAGTATCTGTCACCAAAGCCAGTGTCCCCCCACCCCACGGCCCTCCCAGGGTGACTGCAGCTTCCAAGGTGAGGGAGGGAAGATGCAGCAGCGATCTGGGGTCTGCAGGATGAGCCCAGCCAGGATATGGAAGGTAATGTGGGCTCTGGAATAACATTCAAAGTCCGTTCCCAAAGGCCAGTCAAAATGACCAAGTCTGGGATGAGACTAGGATGCCTCAGAGGAGGGCTGATAAAGGATTGAGAACAGCACGTGCAAGGACCAGACTGCTGGGAGAGAGGCAGAGATTTCAAGGTCACCAGGGGGGAGGAGACAGCACCCCGAAGAGACAGAGCTGAAAAGCATCTCGGGGCCCCAGGAGTCTGAGCACATCAGCCTCTGGACACTGGACGCCCCAGCGTTTCACCTGGGTGGCAGGCAGCTCTTAAAGTACCTGGTGCACCCGAATAGAAAGAGGGTCACTGGTGCCCCTTCCTGGGCATGACCTTCTGAAAGGAGGGCAGGATGGCAGAGAGAAGTTACATAGGCTTTTGCAGCTTACTAACGCCGATAAGCCCTCTGAAGAGCGAGCCTGTGGCCTTAATGCCTGTCTGTATTTAGGTGGGGCTGCCAGGTTTTCTGGTGAGAAAGCAGGTGGAGGGAGTAAAGATGAATCATGCCTTCTCCAGGTTCCCTAGACCACGTGGGGCTCCTTGGTGCAGTACCCCTTATCGCCACTAGGTGGCGACTTTGCACCATCAATACTAACGGCCAGGGCCCCGCGAGATACTGGCTCCCTTCTCGGAAAAATCCCTCAACTTCACCCCGCCCAAGCTCTCTTTCTTGACTTTGCCCCCCTAGAGCCCGTGGGTGGGGAGATAAGCCCAGAACGTAAATGGAGAGGACATCTGAGGTCCTGGGTTAGCCAAATTCTGGGTAGAGGGAATGCCTTTCTGATCCTCTTCTCCGCTCAGGTCCCCCAGCCTCTTTCCCCATCCCTTTGACCTGGACCTTTTTTTTTTTTTTTTAAGATTTTATTTATTTATTTGACACAGAGAGAGATAGCGAGAGCAGGGGGAGTGGGAGAAGGAGAAGCAGGTTTCCTGCCGAGCAGGGAGCCCGATGTGGGACTCGATCCCAGGACCCTGGGATCATGACCTGAACCGAAGGCAGATGCTTAACGACTGAGCCACCCAGGCACCCTGACCTGGACCTTTGCAGTAGCCTCTTCACTAGCCTTGCTACCTTTGCCAAACCTGTCTGCCCTAAGCACAGCCAGAATGACCCTTCTGAAATACAGGTATGGTCCAGGGTGGCTGGAAAGAACATGGGCCTTGGCACCGTACACAGCTCGGCTCTCTACCGGCTGTGTGGCCCTGGGCACAGCCCTAAACCTCTCTGAACCTTGACAAGAAAGTCAGCATCTCGTCATTCAATAGAGCTTCATTACGTGTTCTACATTTCTTTGAATCTCAGCTAACAAAGAGACCCCTAGTATTTTACTCCCCTGGACAAACACAGGGACTTCCTTCAAAGGTGTATCATCAGAACCTTTCCGAGTTCGCCAACTTATGACTTCAGGGTCCCCTTGCCCTTTTCGTCTGGGGGTCACAATGTCTCACCTTCTTGATCTGAATGTCACGAGGGGGTCTCAGGATTGCTCAGACACGAAAGAAAGCCTATATTATTCTCATGTGTCGGGGAGCTGGTGGCTGTTTGCTCCCTTCCCCAGCCTTCCCGCAAATCAGTGCTTACAAGGGACAAAGTGTTCTCATTTTAAAACTCTTGAGTGTGTGGTCTTTATTCCACAAAGCCTGTTTCCTCATCTGTAACGCTTGGTTTGCCTACCCTGCAGGATTGCTGTCAAGATTAAAAATGTAACCATGTCTATGAAAGCAATTTTCAAAGAGTAAAATATTAGATGCAATGTTCCAATTTAAAAACTCCCCACTGCTTACAGAGAAATAAAAGCACCTCTCCTGACCTAGCAGAGCTTCCAGCATATACCTCCTGCCTCCCCACACTTGTTGCCTGTCAGCCTCCCGGCACGTCCTGGGATGCCAGACCCCCCCCCCCCCAGCTATAACCAGGGGCCCCTCGCTCCTGTGTCTTTGTTCTTGTTCTTCCCACCAGCAATTCCTTTCCTCATCCTTCCCTGTCAAGATCCTCCTGTCACCTTTAGGCTAATTTTGTTTAAAGATTTTATTTATTTGAGAGAGAGAGGAAGAGAGAGCACAAGGCGGGAGGGTGCAGAGGGAGAAGCAGACTCCTCACTGAGCAGGGAGCCCGATGTGGGACTCGATCCCAGGACCCTGGGATCACGACCTGAGCTGAAGGCAGATGCTTCACCTGACTGAACCACCCAGGCACCCCCCTTTAGGCTAATTTTAGAAAAAGTTTAGACTGTGTTTTCTGTAAGCAGTAAAAGTAATACACGCACATGGTATGCGATGAAAAGCAAGTGTCTGTCCCACTTCTCTCCACTACCCTCCCACGCAGGGTCACCCCACACATGCACTTCCAGAATGTGTTTGTGGATCCACCGGCAAATACATGGATGTTCTCTTTAAACGTAGGTAAATGGAGTTACGTTAAACATGCACCTTGCTCTTTTTCGCTTCATGTATCCTGGATGTATTCCTCATCAGCACACAGAGTTGCCTAACTGCTCTTAACAGCTGTGTAACATGACCGCAAACTACACCCCTGGTCTATTTGACGCCCTTCCGCCCTCCGGCTGCACAGGTGTCTGGAGTTGCAGCCAAGGCCCCGCTCAGCGTCCCTGCACCTACATCGCTGGGTGGGGTGCTCTGTTTCTAGGGGACAGATCCCTGACAGCTATCAGCACCATGAGTCCCTCTCCCCCTGGGGGCTCCTACAGTTTTCCTGGCGTTCCTGGGCTGACCCCATGGCTCAGGTATCTGGAGCATTTGCTAGAGTCTGAAGTCAGATTGTGAGACTTGGCTCAAACCCCAGCTTCTCCACTTCATCTCCCTCTGCCTCAGTCTTCTCATCCCTAAAATGGAGAGGATCACAGTGGTACTACTTCTGACTTGTCACAGGAGTTGAGATAACACATTACAGCCCTTCGATCAGGCTGCCCTCATCCTTCCTCTTATAGCCCCTGTGTATTTCCACCTCCGTGCTACCGAGCCCCAGCTCTTCGCACACAGGCCCTGGTCTTGTTCCTCTCTGTGCCCACGGCCCCCAGGCATGTGGTGGGTGCACAATAATCCGCCCATGCATTTGCTACCGGAGATCAACCCTCCAGCTTTGGCCCTTTCCCCACCCCCAAGGCTTGGTGGATAGGGACGAGGAAGGATGCCTTCCTCCGGATAATCCCCAGCAGTCAGGAGCCCCTCCTCCTCTTTTCACTTCTTAACCTCCCACCCCCATCCCACTTAGGAGCTCTGTAAGGGGCCAGGCTGTCCCCTGAGACCAACAGGACTGCCCCATTCTGGTCCCACAGGTCCAGACCCCTTCCCCCCCAGCAGAGTCTCCCTTCAAACTCTGCTCCTCCAGGCAAAGCTGGTAGGGCAAGATAAGCGCCTCCAGGGCTGAGAAAGGGGCCTGCAGACCTTGGAGTTCCTCCCAGCTCCCCCAGCCACAGTTTTGTCTAGGCCGAAGGAGGAGGCTAGGCCAAGTCCTCTTCCTGCTGAGGAGGAAGAAGCGTCCATGGGGGAAGCCAGACTCCGGCCAAGGGGCCAGGAGGGTAGAAGGACAGAGAGGCCCAGTGCTCGCAGGGTTTAGCGAGCACCACACCCAGCACCCACCCAGCCCGCACCCCACCCTGGAGGGAGTTGGGCGGGTCCTGTCAATGCCTTTAGGAGGGGGGAGGCCAGGAAGGCTTTGCAACTTCGCAAATTAAGAACAGGGTCAGAGGGGCTAGGGCCTGGGCCGAAGCCACCCTGTCCTCGAGGCTGGGCCCACCTAATCTCCAGATCCTGAGCGCTTTCCTGCCCTGCTGCAGGTGCCCGCGTGAGCCAAGGTTCTGCCCCATCAGGAAGGTTGTGTGTCGCCGGGCCAGAGACAACGTGAGTTTTCACTGGGTGGCCCTAAAGGAGATTGCTGTGGCTCCTCCAGAGACCCCGGCCACCCACGCAGGCACCCAGCGCGGGCTTCTCCCAGGGACTAGCACTCCTGCCCCTGGCGGCGGGCGGATGGGAGCGGGGGAAATGGAGCAAGACCCGGCCTAGGAGGGCGCCTCCGCCCCCAGGAGAATTAGGAGGGCCGAGATCAGAGGCTTCCCCGAGGCGGGAGCTGCAGCGGGATTTGGAGTAACTGAGATGTTCCAAATGCTTTACAACGAAAAGGTAAAGGGCTAAAGGCTCGAGGAACAGGCCCACTTGGCCTTAGGACGAGGGAGCTGGCGGGAGCGGAGGGGAGGTGGTCGTCGTTGGAGTGACTTTTCTCGCGGGGTGGGGGGTGACGTGATGGCAGCGCAGACCTAGATCATGCGCTTTGTCCGGGAAGGAGAGGACGGCGCCCGGAAGAGACCAGCTCAGGCGGAAAAGAGGGTTCTGCCCAGACGGGGACCCCCCCCTCCCCAGGGGCGGAGCACCCAGCAACCCGCGCAAGTCCAGGGCGCCGCGGGGCTGGCCGCAGCGTCCCGCACCAACCTGAGCCCTGGCCCCGCCCCTCGACCGGCCCCGCCCCTCGACCGGCCCCGCCCCCGGCTCTGCCCCCGGCCCCGCCCCCTCGGCCCGCGCGCAGGTAGGGAAGAGGCGGAGCGCCGGGACCCCGCCCCCAGGAGCCACCGCCCAGTCGCTGGCCCGCGCCGCTCGGAGCTGCGTCCAGGGGACGTGGGGCCGCAGGGAGGTGAGCGCGGGGCAAAGGGCGGAGCCCGGCACGCGGCGGCCGGGCCGCAGGCGCCGTAGGGGTCCGCGGGGTCGGGCTCGAGCCTCGCCCGGGGCGGCGGTGCGCGGCCCGCGAGGGTGCCCGCCCTCCCGGAGCGCTCGGGCCCCACGTGGGGCGCGCCGGAGGCCAGAGGTCGGGGCTGCACCGGGTCTGCCGGTCCCTGGGGCGCGGCTGGGACAAGACGCCGAAGGGGTCCCCTGGCCACGGGTCACCAGATGTGGTTAGGGCACGACGATTGGGCAGAAGTTTAAGGCCCCGGGAGGAAGAGAGGGGACTGGCAGGGGACAGGACCGCGCGGTCCCGCCTTCCTCCCAGAAACGCCTGGAACGCAGACCCTTCCCTCCCCTTTCAACTCCGAAGCGAAGTTGGTGCTTTCAGCCTCGCCGGGGTGGAAACCGGTGCGAGGGAGTGGAGTCACAGCAAGGCTAGATCGAAGCTCAGAGATTGGACCCAGAAGTCCTGACTTCTGGACTGTGAGGGGCTTGGGAGGGTTGGCCCCCTCTGATGTTCCTCCGGGGCCTTGGGTCAGGTTAGGGTTAGAAAGGGTTGTGTCTGCTAGACGCACCCTCCCATCCCAGGGCAGAGGGGAAGCCGAGGTCTCAGCCCCTGCCTAACCGGGTGAGTCTAAGCGGAGAGAGCCGAAGGGCTGGAGCTCCTGAGAGGGTGTGTCTGAGTGGGGGAAGGCTTGCCCAAGACCCCACATGTGCACTGGCTGCTGGCTCCCAAGTGGCTAGATTTAGGGCCCCGTTGTTGGTGACATGGGCTGTTAAAAAGGCTGAGCCCAGCATCTGTGTTCCTGTTCACTCTTTAGGTAGGGCGGAGGGAAGAGTGGAGAGTGAAGCTTGTTTTAGAGCAGTAGGAGGTTCTCAAGCAGGGCACTGAGTTTTGGTGCCAGGAGATATTTGACAATGGAGACATTTTGGTTGTCACAACTCAGGAGAAGGAGGGGAGTGCTGTTGTTATTGGCATCTAGTGGGTCCAGGCCAGGGATGCTGCTAAAACATCTTACAGCGCACAGGACAGCTTCCCACCAGAAAGAACTACGCGGCTCAAAATGTCGGTGCTGTGCTGAGGTTCAAAGACCCTGGTCCCGCATCTGCTCCATCAAGTTACTTCTCATTGACTTCCCCTGCTTGCCTCAGTTTCCCCAGGAGTTAGGGGAGGAACAAAATAAGCTTAAATGAGATAAGAGGTGTGAGGACAGTTATTCCCCTAGCAACAGGCTTCCTTTGGTGCCATAAACCTGCCTCTTTGCTCAAACCACAGTCTCTGCAGAAAGCGGGTCTGGGTGCTGTGGGGGAGGAGCTGAGTCCCAGGGGCTGGGAACAGGGCCCTCTCACAGCTCAGTCCTAGAGTGCCTCACCCCTAAGGCAGCCTCCCATGCAGGGTGAGCCAGGGCAGCCCTGGAGCTCAAATATCCCCCTGGGCGGGGGAGGAAGGGGGGAGCTCTGTTCTCATAGATTTTCCCAAAGCTGGATTGCTGAGACAGGCATGGATGCCTGGCGCCATGTGACCTGCTGGAATGTTCCCTTCTAAACTGACACCTAACTCTTCCAGTTATGTACACCAGGAAAATAACATCCAAGGACTAACAGGCTTCTAATTCCCTGTGGCTCCCCCAATCTGCTTCCCTCCTGCAAGAAAGAAAGAACGAAAGAAAGAAAGAGAGAGAGAAAGAAAGAGAGAGAGAGAGAGAGAAAGAAAGAAAGAGAAAGAAAGAAAGAAAGAAAGAAAGAAGAGAGAGAGAGAAAGAAAGAAAGAAAGGTCCTCTGTGGCTGTGGGAACCTGGGTTAGACAAGAGGCCCCAGGGTGGGCCCCGCTGCTGGCAGTGTGAGGCACCCCGTGCTCCTGGTGTTAGCCAAGTGCCAGGCCAGGGGGACCCCGGTAGGGACAACTCCGGTTTGAGTTGGGCTCAGGAACGTTGGCCCAGCTCTCGGGGGATGGGGGTGAGGGGGCTGTTCTAGAGAGGTGGGATGGAGTGAAGCAGCTGTCCATCCCCAGGAGCCCAGGCCACCCGCTGCCCTCCCTTCCTGTTTTCTGACAGTGTCCTATGCTCACATCCTGTTCACTTCTGGACCCTGGCCTCCTGGCCTGGGAACGATAGCAGGACAGAAGGAGAGCAGGTGGTAGTTTCTGGTTGGTTTTTCTGGTTTTGTTTTTGTTTGCTTTTAACTTTAAAGGGCTGGAGTGACACTCCCGTCTTTTTGTCGAACAGAAAACTGTAATAGTGGCCCGTCTTCAGTGTGTCTGTCATAGCACAGAACAGCAGAGGCTGATACTGAACCTGGGCTGTCACTCCCGGGCCCGTCCCCAAAGCCTCGTGCCTACCTGCTGCTGAGCCACCGGCTGACTCCTCTCTGGCTCACTCATGTGCGAGCTACAGCTATACGTGGTGTAAGATACACACACACACACACACACACACAGCCCAGGAGGGGACTTCTGTTCCTCTCGCAGGAGGGATTAGTCACACCACAAATACATCATGGAGGCCCCTGGGGTCTGGGTCTGGCTCTTCCTCAGTGGTAGTGTTTTTACTGGTGGCCAGACTCTTCACAGCGTTCCTGTCAACTTGCAATAAACCATGCTAGATGAGAGAGCAGATAAGGGCAGGAAGAAGTCAAGGGGGTGTGTCCGTGCATGCACGTACCTGTTCGAGTCCAGGTGACTTGAATGAGGGTGCCTGGCTGGATCAGGAGGGCATGTGACTCGATCTTGGGGTCATAAGTTTGAGCCCCATATTGGGTATACAGATTACTTAAATAAGACTTAAAAAAAAAAAAAAAATCCTGAAACAAAAACAGGTGACTTGAATGAGCCACCTGGCACTTCTGTTTGGTTCAGAATGAGTGGTGGCAGGATTGGGGTGGCCCCAGCCTCCTGCCTGCCCCATGGTGCAGCATCTGGGGAGATGAACTCTCTGGGCTGCCTCCCCCAGCTCCACACGTCCCCTCGGGTCTGAACCACCCACTGTGGAGCAGTCTTCAGTGTTGTCCTGGCCACCCCTGGGGATTTCCAGAGTGAGCTCACACAATTGCTCCCAGTTTCCTATCTAGCTGAGCCAGGCTGGGGGAGGACTGGCGGGGTCATCAGTGCCCGCTGGGAGTGTGCAGGCTCGCCTCGCGCATGGTGGCTAGGTTGGGGAGGTGCCCAGGCCAGGCCAGCTCTCGGGATAAAGGCCAGGGGGAGTTGCCCCACCTGCCCCATCACTGGGGGAAAACAAGGGCTTTTCCCCCGTAGCCCATAAAGTTACTGTTCTTCCCTATGGGAGTGAGATCTGAGTGTAAAGAAAAATGCATCCTCTCATCTTCGGGGAAGCACGAGAGCCATGGTGTTCACATTCCGTCATTGTGTAAACTTATCCAGGGACCCAGACACAAGTCATTTGTTTGCAGTTCAAAAGCTGCCAGGGGCATGTTGTGGGGGTGGGGTGCCAGGAGAGTGGTTGGAGCTAAGTGGTCAGTGCCAGGCAGGGATGCTGGCCAGGAGGGTGGGAGGGCGGTAGGAAGCTGATGCCCAGCGTGGGGAGCCAAGGAGCGAGGTCCAGAAGCTGGCAGCCACGGTGGCCCGTGAGGTAGTGGTCAGTGGGATGAGGGTCACCTGTGGTCCGGGCTTCAGTCTCCTCAGCTATACTGTGGGGTAGTGCAGTCCACCAGGACTGGCTGCTGTGAGGGTTCTAGGGGTGATGCATCGGACGTCTTGGGCCGGGAGTCTGAGGTAGGAGCCGTCGGGCCTGGTGTTAGGAGCGTGTCTGTGTTCCCTGGGCGCAGGCTTGTGACGATGACAGGAGCCTTGCCTCGTGGCTGTTGGGAGGGCTAGCTAAGGGCATGTCGGAGAATAGCAGTGCTATAACTACTTCACAGAAGTGGCCCAGTCTGGGGTGGGGAGCCCCACTCCGCGGAGGCTGGGGGGACGGAGGGTGGGCTTGGACATGGGAGGGGAGCCTCAGGCCAGGACGTGCTGGCTCCTCCCAGCCAGGGTTTCTCCCTGTCTGCCTGCATGTGGGTCATGATGAGGGGGTGAGGGGGTCATGGAGGCGGTGACCCTCAGCTCTGCTCCCTCTGGCCGGGCTCACAGGGCCAGGAACAGGGTAAGCCTTTCAGAGCGTTGGGCGTCATCAGGTGGTCCTGCCCCTGATCCAGCCAGAAGCCTCTCTTCCCTCTCCAGATGGCCCTCCCCAGGTCAGGCCTGCAGGGTGGGCTGCAGAAGGCCCGGAACAGGAGGTGGGGGCCCCACTGTGGGATGGGGCAGGAGCAGGACTTGGCATTGAAATATGGCCTGAGCCCTTGCTTGCGCCTTGGCAGCCACTGGTGATAGATCTGGACAGACAGCGTGAGAGAATGTTTGAGAAAGCCCTTTGATAAGCTGAGAAGGACTACCTAAGTGCCAGGTGATGTCATTTTTGCCTAGGGGACTGGGAGGAGCTCACGAGTCTCAGAGGCCCACACCTAAACTCACCCCCAGCGCCTCGGTCACCACCCCAGGCCCATATTTTGGCCGCTTTGCCTCTCCAGTTACGGGGTGGCAGAAGGCACCCCCCCCAACAATGAGACCTGGGACAGGTGACTTTTGACGTGTCTGAGCCTCAATTTTCCCACCTGTCAAATAGAGATCTGTATCTCTGGGGCTCTTGGCTCAGATAGACTAAGTGCACAGTGGTCAACCAGGAATAAAAGAAGCCACCAATTAGTAGCCGTTGATTATGCGCCAGGCCCTGTACATTCATAATCTCATGTCATCTCTGCTGGATCGGCAGGTTTGGGGGGACATCACCCCATTTCACAGCAGAGGAAACCGAGGCTCCGAAGTGGTAACTTGCCCAAAGTCTCCCAGCAGGTAAGTGGCCAAGCCAGGGTTTGAGTCCTCGCAGCCCTCCTTATTCCTCAACGAGAGAGTCCGTGCTGCCCCAAAATGAGGCAGGGGGCTGTGGTGAGTAGGGATTTACAAAGCCCTACACCCCCAGTCTTAATGGCCCGGATGGGCCCATGTCCAAGTGCCCTGAAGCCCAGTCGTCATTGGCGCCGGGGTCAGCCTCTTCTGAGGAAGCAGCAAGCTCCGGGGCAAGGTTCTGGGAAGTCAGGTTTATTAGCTCCTTAATGACTGTTTACAAGCTGAAAATTGTTTGCCTGGCATGATCCCTCCTAGCTGTGGGGCCAGCCTGGGCCTCCAGAAGTGAGGGGCACCCAGAGCCCCAGCCTGAGTGGATCAAGAAGAGGGACTCAGGGCAGCCCAGGGCCTGACTTCTGGCTGAGTGACCCTGACCAGGTGCTTACCTCTCCATAAGCTATGGTAAGGCTTTGTCCCTCAGCTGCGTGTGCACCCAGGGTGAGCCCCAGCTAATGGTGACAAAGCCACCCAGATTTTAGACTCCTGGGGGGCTACTTAGCATCCTTTAGCATAAACAGACTAGGGTCAGAGATGTTAAGTGGCTTGCCTAAGAGTTCACAGCTTTTAGGGTTGGGCCCCAGACCCGGTTCCCTCAGCTGGACAGTGTTTTCACTGTCTGGAGCCAGGCCACAAGGGGCCGGGTGGATATTAGGTGGACCCCATCCTTGCAAGCCCGAGACAGAGCCCTGCTGTGTGTACTGAGAGTGGTCATGTCTGGAAACAGCCTGTCACCCCTCGGTGTCAGGGAGCTTCCAGCAGGAGTGAAGTGGGCCTCCCCTGCTCCCCAACCCATGTTGTACCCCATCCTTTCCCTAACCACCGAGCATGTGCTAGGCCTCTGCCATCGCCAAGGGCCAGTGAAAAAACCCAGTTCCCAGGGGCTGGCTCAGTTGGAAGAGCATGTGGCTCTTAATCTCAGGGTTGTAAGTTCCAGCCCCACATTGGGTGCAGAGATTACCAAAAAAAATAAATAAACTTGGGGGAAAAAAAACAACAAACAATTCCCAGTACCTCAAGATCTTGAAAGGCAAATCCTCTTGCATGTTTGGAGCAAAGCCCCTGGCGTCAAGCTCAGGTCGACATGGTGTCCAATGGCGCATTCTCCCTCTCCAGGAGCCCTCCTGTGCCCTGGTATCAGACCCAGAAAGGACCAGGGCCTTCTGGACCCCCAGTGCCGCCCCTGACTCCTCCCCTTCACAGCAATGCTCAGGGAGCAGCAGAACTGGGACAGAACATGTCTCCTTCCCAGAGGAGGCTGGGCTGTTGGGCAGGGCCCCCTGGGACCAGCCCCTGTGCTCCATTCCCTCTCTTGTCCCCAAGCTGCAGTTGGCCCCCAGGCTCTGGGAGCTGCTGCTTTCCTGGGGTGTGGGAGGGCACCTGCATCCCTGCTCAGCCGCTATCCCCTTGTGTGCTTCTACGGGCAGTTTCTGGAGTCCAGAAAGTTCCAGAGAGCCCTTGGGGAGGGCACCTAGGAGGGCAGGATCCAGCACTGTGCCCAGCTGGGAACACCTGGTGGCATTTAGTGCTGCTTGCCCCTGCATCCCAGCTCAGTCAGCTTCCCGGACCAAGGGCCCCCTCAGAGGATGGGGCATTCACGTCTCTGCCTGCCCCACTGGCGTGTGGTCCCAAGAAAGCCTGATGGGTGGGACAAAGTGGTGTTGGGGTCTGCACCACTCTAAGAACTTGGCACCTCCCACCCCCCCACCCCCACTCCCACAAGCTCCTACCCTGGGCCTGGAGCCCAGCACCCACTTCCCGTGTCTGTGGTCGGCGTGCCACCCAAGCCACCGTAACTGGGTCACAGGGAGTCCAGAACCTGGGGTCTGGTGGGGAAAAGCCAGTGGGTCATCAAGCCCCTGAACCTGCTCCCCTCTCCCCGTTCTTTATCTTCTGAACTGAGTTTGCGCAAAGCCTTTTAAGGTGTCGGGGGTGGAGAAATAGGGGCTCCCCCCGTGGGAGGGCCGCAAACCCACAGGTGCTTTCAGCTTTTCTCTCCGTCGGGGCCAGCTGGGCTGAAGCGCAGCCTCCCAGCACAACAGTGCAGCCGTGTCCGTGGACTGGCATCTCTGGGGAAGTGGGCACTCGCTGGGAGGGAAGGAGAGGGACGGGGCGACCCGCTGGCTTCTCTAACCCTGACCAGCAAGCGAGTTAGAGCTCGTAGCCTCCGAAGGGGACACCGTGTCCCCTTCCCCTTCTGTCTCTGCATTCTCTCTTCCTAAGTCCTGTCCCCACACCCTCGGTGTCTGCTGGGCACTTCCCAGCCCTTTGCTCCGGCCCCGCTCTTGGCAGAGCAGGGAGGTGTTGGGGTGAGTCACGGGCCATCGGGAGACCAGGTTAGAGGACAGCCTTTGCATAAGCTGCCCCTTCCAGGTCTCGAGGGGAGCTGGAGCAACTTCCGCGAGGTCAGCAGAACTCGGGGCTTTGCTGGGGTTTGCACAGTGGGCGAGGGCCAGCTTCCTCTCTGCAGCTTTCTAAAAACGCCCCAGTTCCCAGAAGGCTGTGGGGAGGGACCAGCCAGTTTCAGTTTCTGTGGCAGGGAAGCAGGGGAGAGAGGCCACTTCCTTGCCCCTGGCTGTCACCCCGTCATCCTGTGATTCATCAGGGGACAGACAGGTTCCCAGCAGCCCCGGGCCATCTTCCTTCCCTCTGCGCTGCCCACTCACCCACAGCTCCAAGCCCAGGCCAGGGGGCGGTTTATTTCCTCGGTCCAGGGGACCTGTGCGCTCCCCCACCCCCCACCCCCCACCCCCCACCCCGGGAGGTCCCGTTAACTTCCCGAGGGAATCTAGTGGTTGGGAGTGGTCTGCCTCTTTCCTCTGCTGGAGGGGATGCTTGTTACCCCTTGTCCAAGGGTCCCTTCCTTCCTTTTGTCCCCAGTTCTGGCCCTGATGTCAGTAGCCTCCTGTTTCCGTCTGGAGCTGCACCTGCTGCTCACTCCCTGCCCTGGTTCATGAGAGTCCTCAGAGCCTGGGGATTGCGGAGACCCCATCACCACTAGCAAGACCAGGGAAGCCTTCAGAAGCCTGAGATTAAGGGACTGGAGCCAGACCCCTGGGGGCAGGTGGGGAGGGGACAGCCGGCCCATGCAGGCTTGAGGGGAGGGGTGCTCCCCCAGCACCCTGCCTGGGCACGCCCAGGTAGAGCTCCGTCAGGGGACCTCTCTGGCCGAGGCCTTGCTTGCCGTGGCTTTGTCTGTCGGGATAGGGCTTAGCTGGCAGTGCCCGGCCCCACCCTTTGTGGGGAAACCAGATTCTCTGGCGGCATCAGTGAGTGCTTTCCGAGTCTGCCTTTCTGTCATATGTGCCTGATCCAGGCTGCTGTCAGCCAGGTTACACCACTGGGGGTGCGGGTACAGAAATGTCAACCCGTAGGATGATTTGAACTCTGCACTTCACTTTTTCTTTGAATCTGCCCCACCCACACCCCATGATGGACCTCACCCTAAGTCCCCTTCCTTTACCCAGGCCCAGCTCCTCTGGGCTGGGCCGGAAGGCCCCACGGAGGCCTTGGGCAGGTGGCATTGGCCTTGCTGGGTGGGGCAGCCTCTCAGACCTTCCACACAAGCCCCCCACCCCTCCCCAGCCCACAGGTTGGGTGCTGCGGCAGCCCTGGGGTCTTAGAGAGAGCAGCGGATGTGACTGTGGGCAAGGAGGAAGCCTTGTCCCAGGATGTCACAATTTCCTCTGCAATGAGCAAGCATTTCTGGGGCGTGGGAGATATGTGTTGGGCGGGGTGCTCCCAAAGCTCCAGTACTTTTTTCCAACTGGGTTCCTCCATGCCCTAGACTTGGGTTCAGTGCCCCCCCGTACTGCCAACCCTACCCTCTGCCCCCCACCACCCCAAGGAAGGAACTGGGCTTCTGGTACACCTGTCCACCATTTCTGTACAGTTGGGGGCAGTCTCAGGAGCAGGCTGTCCCCTCCTTGGTGGAGAGGGGCTGTGGGAAAGTGGTGTTTTGTGCTGAACTGTGGGCCTCGTGGGTGTCAGAGCTGGGCCATCACCTTGTCCAACTCCCTTGCTTAGCAGAGAAGGAAACTGAGGCCAGGGGGTAAAGCTAGCTACAGGCCAGCATTGCCCACGAAGATGGTGAAAATAGCTCTCTTGGATACCACGCTCCTCCCCAGGAAGGTGTGCCCCCAGCCGTGCCTCTGCTCTCCAGGGCCCAGCCACTTCTCCCTGTGGCCCCCAGAAGTGCCCTGGGGCCGCTCCAGTCTCCCCAGTGTCAGGATGTTGGCACAGATGGCAGCAACACAATGGGGGGCTCTGGGCTGGGGGGCCCAGCCCGGGTGCTATGGCTTTGGGATGGAAGGGCAGGCCGGGGGTCCGGGCTGTGCTGTGGGGAGAGGGGAACAGGAGGTCCAGTGGGGGCTCATCCTCGGGATTGCATCTGCCATCCTCGGGCCGCAGCAGGGCAGAGGGCACTTCGTGGAGCCTTCCAGAGTGGGCCACTCCCTTCCTGGGCTGAATGTAGGATTGGGGGGATAGTTTTAGTCCAGGGTCCATGTGGACTGCCCGTCTGCAACCATGCATATGCCCCCCCCCCACCTGCCTCCCATCCTGTTAGCCATTAGTGGGAGCTATCTGTGCCAGACTGGGTGCTGCTCGGGTAGGGGACCCCTACACACAGGCAGGTGTCTGCACTATGCTAGAGGAGGCAGGTGAGAAAGCGGTTGATTCTGTCTGGTGGTGACAGGGCAGACTTCCTGGAGGAGGTGACATTTCACCTGCCGTTGCCCAGGCGGATGAGGTGGAGGCTAGTGTGCCAGGTGCAAGGCCTCCAATGAGGAAGTGGGGGCCAGGGGACCTGCAGGGCATGTGTGTCTGCTGGGGGTGGAGTCAGGTTCTGAAGGGCACTGGGTGCTTCCTGTGGGAAAGTGTAATCAGCGCGGAGTTCCAGAAGGAGCCTGCGTGCTTGGTGACCTCACCCAAGCTCGGACGCGGCAGCTCTACCCTCCCAGCCTTCCTCCACCGCCTGCCTCCTTCCCTTCTTGGTGCAGGACAGCACCTGCCTGGTGCCCTCTCACTGCACCCTGGTCCCAAAGGAGACCATACTGGAGAACTTTCCATCCAGGGGCCCCAGGGGAGGCTGTTGTGTTGAAGCTGTCCCTAGAGTAGAGGCAGGCCCATCTGCCCGTGATCTCTGAGGGGCCTTGTCACCCACTGCTGGTCTGCCCTGAGGTGTGAGGTCAGGACTCCCAGCACTTTGGGATAGAAGGAAGGATGCCCGAGTCTGTTGGGCAAACCCTGAAGCAGAAAGCGTCCTGGGCCCCCAGCTCTGCCTCAGATCCCCCCTCGGGCGCCTCCTCCCCAGCCGGAGTTCCTCTCTCCTGTGGCTGGAGGACTTTGCCACCCCTGTGAAATCAGAGGGAGGGGGCGCCTGGGTGGCTCAGTTGGTTAAGCGACTGCCTTCGGCTCAGGTCATGATCCTGGAGTCCTGGGATCGAATCCCGCGTCAGGCTCCCTGCTCAGCAGGGAGTCTGCTTCTACCTCTGACCCTCCCCACTCTCATGCTCTCTCTATCTCATTCTCTCTCTCAAATAAATAAATAAAATCTTTAAAAAAAAAAAAAAAGAAATCAGAGGGAGGGCACAGACCTGCCCCACAGCAGCCCCCCAGACCCCTCTGCGTAACCCCAGGCCTCTGAGGAACAGAGTTTGCAAAGTGCTCTTGAGTAAAACTAAGTTTCCCTCCGGACTGGACTCTACTGTGTCACCCTGATAGGGGGCTGTCCAGCCCCCAGTGTGCCCCCTAGCTTTGGTGGGGGGGGAGGGGTGGCTCCCGTTTCCTGACGAGATCCATCTGCTCCCCTTCCGAGCTGTGTGAGCGTGGGCAAGTTCCTTAACCCCCTGAGCCTCCCTCCATTCCCATCCACAAAATGAAAGCAATGGTAGATGTCTACTGTGAAAGGTGTTTTGAGGACAAAGTAGGATAATGCACGTGAAGGGCCAGGCCTGGCGCACCTGGAGATGTGACCTGCCCTGCCCCAGGTTCTGCTCGAGGAGGGTCTGCTGCAGGGTTCCTCTGTGCAGGACTTCCTAAGGAGGAATGCCACAGTTATTCACTCTTAAATGCTTACCTTTATGTTGTGTGGATTTGACCTCAATAAATTATTTAAAGAGCTAATACAACAACAAAGAAACACTTCTAAATCATTTGAATGCTGCCTTAAATATCTGCCTTACTCTATTCGAAAGGAAATCTTAATCAGAAGACAGCCAACACTCTGTTTTTAAGTTAAATGTTTCTCATGAAGTTAGGTTAACACAGAAAAAAAAAAAGTAGAGACCGTCCTGATTTGGAGTTCCCAGCCCAGAGTGGGGGTCTGCAGGTGGTTTTTTAGGTAAATGCTCTGAGGCTAGAGCCCCTGGCTGCCTGGCAGTCTGAGTGCCCAGCCTGTCAACAAGGGGTCCTTACTCCGGGTGGGGAGAACAGATCTCTTAATCCCTCACCCATGGAGCCAGTGGAATTATCCCCATTTTGTAGATGCAGAGACTGAGGTCAGGAAGATTGAAAGGGGCATTGTTGCCAACACGCCTGCTTGAGCCTGCCCTTCCTTCTCTATAGGCTGTGCGCACCAAGGGAGCAGCCCTGTTTGGCCTAGAAGCCTCTATCTTGGCATCTGTCCACCTCTACGCGGAGCTGAAGCTTGACCGACCCCAGAGCATCTGTGTGGAGTGAGGGAAGGAATAGAACATGCTCTGAAGACCTCTGCCACAAGACCCAGGAAGCAGTGAGCTCAGTCCAAACTCGGAAGGTAGGACGCCAGGTAGCCGGGTGGGCTGGACCCAAGGCACAAGCCGCTTTGCTTGCTTGCTTGTTTTTCATCCAGTATGTACTGATACTACCTGTGGGCCAGTACTCTGCTGGAGGTGGAGATGCAGCAGTGACTAAGGCAGAGAGAGGAAGATGACCAGGGTAAAGCGATGGAGAAACTTGTAGCAGGAGCAGGGAAGCTGCTTCGGGCAGTCAGGGAGGGCTCCTTGGAGGAGGTGGCACCCAAGCTGGAACCAGAATGATAGGAAGGAGCTACCTGCTCCACCGTGTGATGATCTGATACGGGGATGGAGAGACGAACACAGGCAGAGGCCTGATGTTTATGGAGCACCTGCCTGAGACTTTTTTAACAGCTTCATGGAGCTATAATTCACATTTAATCCACATAAACTATATCCATTTAAAGCGTACAATTCAGTGGTTTTTGGTATATGCACAGGTCTGTGCAACCGTCAGCACGGGCAGCTTCAGAACGTTTCCATCACTTCAGAATGAGACCCACCCTTTAGCTGCTGTCCCCCCAACCCCCTGCCTGTCTCAGACTTCCGTATGAATGGACTCCTAGAACATGTGGTCTTTTGTGTCTGGCTTCTTTCGCTTCGCATAACATCCTTAAGGTTCAGCCACGCTGGACCCCACGTCAGTGTTTCACTCCTGTTTGTGGCTGCCTCGTCATCCCATCATGTGGATGGAACACATTTTGCTTCTCCGTTGGTCTGTTGATGGGCCTTTGGGTTGTTGCCACCTTTTGGTTCTCACGAACATGCTACTGTGAACATTCTAGAACAAGTTTCTGTGTGCACACACTGCCCGAGTGTGCATCACGCATGCTCTCATTTAATGCTCAGGGCACCTCTCTTGGGGGAGGTCTTTCCCCCGTTACAAGGTGAGGATGTGGGTGACTCGTGGTCAAGTGCAGGTCAAGGCCAGACCACCCAGCTGCAGTGTGCTTTTGACCATGACCCCTCAGCACCTCCTAGCAGAGCTTAGCAGGTGCTAGACAATGAGGGGCCTAGAGTGGCCGAGTCAGGGGCAAGGAGGACACAAAGCCACTCGGGGCCCAGAGGCCCCAGTGAGAAGCGTGGACATTAAGTGAGAATGGGAAATCCTGGGACAGTGTTGAGCAGAGAGTGACGTGGTGCGATTGGTGCTTTTAAAAGGTGATGTCTTTGCTGCGTGGCAGATGGTCACGAGGGTGGGGGCTCGAGGCGCAGCAGGTGGAGTGGTCAGGAGGCCGCTATGATCCCTCAGGTGAGAGAGGTGGCTCCCGGGGGCCGGGGTGGAGGGGACCATCCCATGTTGGTCCCACGCGCCCTTACCTGGAGGGCTCCCGTGTGACTCGTCACAGGTCTACGCACACCCGGGGTCAGCACCGTGTCAGCAGACAGATGCGGAGTCCCTGGCCTTATGCTAGGGGAAGAGAAACCGAACTCGCTCCAGCAGCTTTGGGAAGTAGGGAGAGGATTTTAGGCAGAGAAAGAGCAGAGTGAGTGAGGAAGGGAGGAGAATAGAACAGGCAGAGTGTTGATTCTGGTGGAATCAGAGGGGAAGTGGGAGTCGGTGGGGGGGGCGCCGAGCAAGTGTGGACAAGCCCCAGATTTGGGCAGGGGCGGGGAGGGGGGGTAAATTGCCACTTCCTCTTGGCAGGGCCATTTCACCGGATCCACTGAAATCCAAGATGTACTTACCCTTCAACCCAGCAGTTCCACTTCTAGAAGTTTGTCTTGGGATAGCGCTGGGACGTGCACATGGTCTAGGCAAGGGTGTCAGTTAACACTGGACAGGAGTCCCTGAAAACACCCTAAACAGCCATCAGTCTGGCATTAATTAAATCTTGGTGCATTCCACTCAAGGAAATCTTTGCAGTCATCAAGAAAGATAAGGTAGGGGTGCCTGGGCGGCTTAGTCGGTTGGGCATCCGCCTCTTGATCTCGGCTCAGGTCTTGATCTCAGTCAGGGTCGTGAGTTCAGGCCCCACGTTGGGCTCCACGCTGGATGTGGAGCCTACTTAAAATAAAAAAAGATAAGGTAGATCTGTCTGTATGCATTGATGTGCACCCTACGGATGAAAAGGTATGGTGTGAGCGTGTAACATTTTAAGTACGTGTATCCTTTTCCAGGTGCAAAGAGGCTCTTACCTGGAAGACAGGGTGACAGGCAGACTTTGAGTTCACTCTCTGCTTTATAATCACTGGAGTCTTTTTTGTGTTTTTACAATGAGTATATGCCACTTTTATCATTGGGATTAACATTTTTCGTCCATGAAAAGAAAAAAGTACCAAACAGGTGGCCGTTTCAGTTACCTTTGAAAAAGGAACCAGGCAGCCCAGGGGACAGGAACCAGCATGGTGGCTTTCCCATCTGTCTGGTAATGAGGCTGAGCCACCAACCGCTTCCTCCCTAGAAACCCAGGGACGGCTACTAGGAGCATCACCTGCTGCCTGCATGACTGTGGACCTCTTGTTTGCGGCTAGGGCACTGGGTTACCCTGGAGCCGCCTTGTCCTCCCCCAAGCCCTGCCCCAAGGTCAAAGAAGCTGCCCTCTGACCCTGGCCTACCTTGACCAGGCTGACAAGGCGGCCAAGGTCACTGCAGCTCTGTCCTTTGCCCTCCGGCTCCTCTCTGGGTGTGGTCCTTGCCTGAAGCTGAGAGACCACCAATGGAAGGAGGTGGAAAGGTGGGTATTCCCCAGGCCCCTGTGGGCCTGGATTGCAAACGAAGGACAGAACTAGACCTACTTGCCTTACCCCACCCAGTTCAGATTCAGTCTCTGCCTAGTGGTTTGGAACCCAGCGTTAGGCTTGACTGACTTCCTGCAGGTTGTTCTCAGCCTGGGCCGCCCGCCCTGGCACCAGGGCCCCCAGGCCCCTTCCTGTCTTGCCACCTGTCGACACACTCATGCCCCCTCTCCCCGTTCCCATTCCAGCCGCCCTGCCTCTGGCCCACCATGGCCTCCGCTGACAAGAATGGCGAGAACGTCTCCTCTGTGTCCAGCAGCCGCTTGCAGAGCCGGAAGCCGCCCAACCTGTCCATCACCATCCCGCCACCCGAGACCCCGGCCCCTGGCGAGCAGACCAGCATGCTGCCCCAGGTAAGGGGGCAGCCTGGAGGCTCGCTGGGGAGCGACAGCTGTGCACACAACACCGTTTGGGCAGGGGAGGCCCCCACTGCCTGTGTCACCCCTCACTTGGGCCTGCACCCCCTCTTCCCCGGCCCCAGATGTCACAGGGAGTGGGCCCTGAGCGCAGGAGCCGCGTCTCCCGGTGGTCGGTGGACGGGGAGACCAGAAGCACAGTCCTCGAGAGAGGCTCCCCGGTTCCACCAGGACCGGCTGTTTGCATTTCCCGCCCGGGGCCCCCCGAGGGGCTGTCAGACTTGGGGGAAGAGACCCCACGTGCTGGGCATCGGCAGCCTGACCCCTTGATCTGAGTGAAGCGACAGCACTGGAGAATGGGAATGAAGACAGGCTGGACCAGCGCTCCATAAAGAGCTCATTGAGAGTGTCCTGGGGCATAAAAGGGGTCCTGTGTTGGTGCTACCTACTCACTCCGGGGGCTGTTTTACGTACAGAGGGCGGGGGGGGGGAGGAGCACTGTGTCGGGAGCTGGGAAATCATGCTAGGGTTCATTGAAAAGTGTGAAGGATGGTGACTTTACAGCCGGAAGGAAAGCAGCTCAGGCGTGTACATTAGGGGTGAGGTGTATTCTCAGGGTTCTGGCGCAGGGAGCCAAGGAAGAGCGAGCCCGGGATCTGGGCTCCACCAAGTCCCAGCCCATCCTCCCGCCCTGCCTCCCGCAGAGGCCCAGGAACCCAGCCTATGTGAAGAGCGTCAGCCTCCAGGAGCCACGGGGACGGTGGCAGGAGGGCAGCTCGGAGAAGCGCCTTGGCTTCCGCCGCCAGGCCTCCCTGTCCCAGAGCATTCGCAAGTGAGCGCCCTTCCCGCCCCCGCCCCCCCCAGCAGCCCTGGGGACTTCCGCTGGGCCTGGCCCTGTGTGCCCTTCCTAGGAGTAGGCAGGCCTTCGTGAGCAGCACTCCCCGCAGGGCTGGAACATGCATGTTCCGGGGGGTGGGATTTGAGGCCCAAGGGGGACGTGTGCCTTGTAGAAAGTCACAGTGTGGAGGCTGGGGGGTTCAAGGTCAAGGAGCGGGGGCTGCGGAGGAGGCACTGGCCAGCCCAGCTTCGGCCCCAGACTCTGTTCCTCCCCTCTGGTCTGGTCATTGGGTACCGACCCGGGGGCAAAAGGGGGAGCCGATCTGCCCCTTGCTCTGGGTGCACGCATGCGCTGTAACCTCCCGTCCCCTCCCCTGCACACACCTCCCGTCGCCCCCGCGTGCCCTCCCCTGCACACACCTCCCGTCGCCCTCGCCCGAGCGCGCTCCCTGTCCCGCCGCCCTGGCGGTGGGCGCGTGGCCACGGCTCTGTGTGCGCTCCGCAGGGGCACGGCCCAGTGGTTCGGGGTCAGCGGCGACTGGGAGCTGAAGCGACAGCACTGGCAGCGCAGGACTTTGCATCACTGCAGCGTGCGCTACGGCCCCCTCAAGGCCTCATGCCAGCGCGACCTGGAGCTCCCCAGCCAGGAGGTGCCTTCCTTCCAGGGCACCGAGTCTCCGAAACCCTGCAAGATGCCCAAGGTGGGCTCCCCCGGGGCAGGGGGGCGGCAGGTGACTTAGCCCCTGCCCGGTCGGCTCTGCTCACCCCGCCTTCCCTCCCTCCAGATTGTGGATCCCCTGGCCCGCGGACGGGCGTTCCGCCACCCGGATGAGGTGGACAGGCCCCACGCCCCGCACCCACCCCTGACCCCAGGGGTCCTGTCCCTCACCTCCTTCACCAGCGTCCGCTCCGGCTATTCCCACCTGCCCCGCCGCAAGAGGATGTCTGTGGCCCACATGAGCTTTCAGGCTGCTGCCGCCTTCCTCAAGGTAAAGATGCCTCCCCTCCTGCGCCCGGCCCGCGCCGTCCCTCCCTCCCTCTCTGCAGAGCACCCCTCGAGAGCTCACCCAGCTGCGTCCTTCTGTGCCAAGGGCGGTGGATGCACCGGGTTCCCTGGCAGAGAGCGGGGCCCTGCAGCTCAGGAGCCCGGCCCACGTCCTTCCAGCCCCAGTTCTCCATAGTTTGGGAAGCCGGTTTCTGCACTGACACGAGCTGGGAAAGTAGGACACGTGCAGGCACCACCCTTCACCCGAGTTCACTCAGCCCCTGTGTTGTGTGGGGCCCGGGGACTGCAGAGTGAAACGAACCCGTGTCACTGCTCTGGAAGGGCTCCCAGCCCTGGGCGGGCCGATGTCACTACTCAGTGTGATGAGTGCTGGGGCCCACGCAGGAGAGGGGCTGATGTCAGGACAGGCACTTGGGCTGAGCCCAGAAAAATAAGGAAAAGCTTCCCAGGAAAGGAAGGCAAGGAACAGTATTCTCAGCAGAGGGAAGGGCCTCTGCAAAGGCCTGGAGGTAGAGGGGGCATGGCACATCAGGGGAAGAGCACATGGTTTGATGTGGTTTTAGTGAGGGGTGCTTATAGGAGGAGTAGCCGCAGATTGGGGTCAAAGAGGCAGACAGGGGCCTGCTGTGCTGTGCCAGGAAGCTGCGGCTGGGGGACATGGCCCGAGTTTGGGGAGTAAGGGTGCAGAACGAGTGGTGGCGAGCTAGCTGCCCCAGCCAGAGGGCAGGAGGTCAGCAGGGTGAGGATAACCGAAAATCTTGAGAAGAGCCATGGGTTCGGGGCTACGGAAGCTTTCTGGCCTTTTTCCGCAGACGCTCCGTGCTCTGGGCAGGGTCCCATCTCCCGAGGTGCTGCCCCAGGAGGAGGCGCTTGACAGTTCCTTTGGAGGGGGCGGGGGGTAGAGGCACCTGACCTGGGCCTGACGCCCGGGCCCTGCCCTGCCCTCTCCAGGGGCGCTCAGTGCTGGATGCCACGGGACAGCGGTGCCGTGTGGTCAAACGTAGCTTCACCTACCCCAGCTTCCTGGACGAGGACGTGGTGGACGGAGCAGACACATTTGACTCCTCGTTTTTTAGTAAGGCAAGCATGGGGTGTGGGCCTCAGGGACTGGGTACGGGGTGGCCTGGGATTTAGGAGAGGAGACCCGGCCCTGATCATGCTCTGCCAGGAGCCCCTGAGGGATCCAAAGGCCCACTGGTGGGCTGGGACGTGGCACCTCGTGGAACTCCTGGGCTCCTGTCTTCCTGTTGGGGACCTGGCAGGGCAGGGTGCCAGCCGGGAAAGCCACCGTCAGGGCTGACAGGCACGTGCCTTCCATTTCCCTCGCGGAGAGCCTGTCTAGCTTTGTTCTGTCCTTGAATTGAGGTGCTGGGAGCAGTATGGACAGTGACTCCTCACACTGTCTTTTTCTGTGTCCCCCACTCCACCCCACCCCAGGAAGAAATGAGCTCCATGCCCGACGACGTGTTTGAGTCTCCCCCACTCTCGGCCAGCTACTTCCGGGGGATCCCGCGCTCGGCCTCCCCGGTCTCCCCCGATGGGACGCAGATCCCTCTGTGAGTTCTGGGCCCCCTTCCTCTGGGTGCGGGGAGGCGCCACGGCGGGGGAGGGCCCCCGGGCCGCCAGGTCCGTCCCGGGCCCCGTCCTGGGGTGCGTGGGGGGGTGCGCAGCGGGCTGAGGGCCGTCCCCCACCAGGAAGGAGCACGGCCGCGCCCCGGTCACGGCGGCCCGGCGCGGCAAGCGCATCGCCTCCAAGGTGAAGCACTTCGCGTTCGACCGGCAGAAGCGGCACTACGGCCTGGGCGTCGTGGGCACCTGGCTGAACCGCAGTTATCGCTGCAGCATCAGCAGCACCGTGCAGCGCCAGCTGGAGAGCTTCGACGGCCACCGGTGAGGCCGCCGCGCCTCTCGGGCGCCCCTCGGCTGGAGGCAGAGGGGAGAAGGGCCGGGAGCCAGACCCCCAGGCCCCTCTCCTGCGGCACCCCCTTTATTGTGCGGGCGTTTGGTGAGCAGCTCGTGTGGGAGAGGAGAGCGGGGACAAGTCCTCAGGGTGGCCCCACGAGCATGCGTGTCGCCTGGGAAGGGTCCTCGGCGCTTGCTGCCTCTTCACCCTCCCGGCTCTCTTGGCCTGTGTCCTTAGCCCAGCTCCCAACAGCGGTCAACAGGCATTCCTTGAACGCCAGCACACAGGCCCTGGAACAGCTCCAACAGGAGGGACAGGGCGGGCAGGGTGGGCCCAAGGGACAGTTAGAAGCTCTATGAGTGACGGGACCGTGGGGGGAAACCAGAGGACTGGGGAGGGGCACTTCTCACAGTGTGCCCCAGGCGGCGACCCGATCGACATCAAACCCAAAATCAAAAAACGAATAACAAGCGTAGCAAGTGTCCCAGGAGGACAGAGAGTGAGTGGATGGCTGGTGGGGAGGGCTGCGGTCAGCACGAGCAGGAGTTAGCTGGGCAGAGAGAGATGTGAAGAGCGTCTCTGGCAAAGGAAATGCCGTGTGCAAAGGCCCTGGGGCTGCAGGGATCATGGTTTGTTCTAGGAGCTGTAAGAAGAGAAGGTGGGTGGGCGCATTAAGGCCCTCAGGAGGGGGTGACATTAAACTTTATTGCAAGGGGAGCAGGAAGCTGTCTCAGGGCGTAAGCTGCGAGAGAGATCTGTGAGGGTGCATTTACAAAGTCACTGTGGTGAAGGACGAGTTGGAGGGGAATAGAAGGGGAGGGGAGAGAGCAAGTGAGAGCTGATGGGGGCTGGGCTCAGCAGGTGAGGGTTGGGATGTGGGTTCAGCTGGGCTGACCCAGGGCCTCTGTCCCCAGGCCCTACTTCACCTACTGGCTGACCTTCGTCCACATCATCATCACACTGCTGGTGATTTGCACGTATGGTATCGCACCCGCGGGCTTTGCCCAGCACGTCACCACCCAGCTGGTGAGTCAGGCTAAGGAAGGGGTGCTCCCCTCTGGGGGCCCCAGCCTCTCCTGAGAGGCATCAGCATCGTCGGCCACGGAGTCCCTCCCTTGGCCACAACCTGGCCCATGCGGGAGGTGCTCCAGGCTCACCATAGCTTTACCTCTCAGCCCCACTCTGGGGGCCATACCCTGGGATGGGAAACCCCTGAACCCCCTACCCTCTGCCCCTGCACCAGGTGCTGAGGAACAAAGGTGTGTATGAGAGCGTGAAGTACATCCAGCAAGAGAACTTCTGGATCGGCCCCAGCTCGGTGAGGGGCCCAGGGGGATGGGACAGCATCTCAGCAGGGAACCCTGAGGCCCTGTCGCCCCCAGCTGGGCAGGGGTCAGCTGGCCCGGGAGCCCCTCTTATCAGGGGACCTTCAGGGGAAACTCAACAGAGTGGCCGCTCTGGACCCAGGCTTGCTCTTTCCCCTCCCCCAGATTGATTTGATCCACCTAGGAGCCAAGTTCTCCCCCTGTATCCGGAAGGACCAGCAGATCGAGCAGCTGGTGCTTCGCGAGCGAGACCTAGAGCGGGACTCGGGCTGCTGTGTCCAAAACGACCACTCGGGCTGCATCCAGACCCAGCGGAAGGACTGCTCGGTGGGGCCAGGCCCCCTAGCCCCTGCCAGCCCCACTCTGGTCCTGTGCACCATCTTCACTTGCCCCAGCATAGGGGAGGGGCCCTCAAGGACAGTGACCGCATCCCCTCCCTCCTTCCTGGCCCCATACAGGGAGAGTGCGAATCTCCGCAGCCCCGGAGAAGTGAAGGAAGTGAGGTTCCCAGGTCTTGGGAACGTCAGCCAGGGGTGGAGGTCTGGGAGATGAGCCTGAGCCCTGGAGACCAGGGGAAGAGCCCCAGTCCAGAGGGTCCCTTGCCGACTCTAATGGGGATGGTGTTATCCTCGTCGCAACCAACCCTCCTCTATCCTCCAGGAGACTTTGGCCACTTTTGTCAAGTGGCAGGATGATACGGGGCCCCCCATGGACAAGTCTGATCTGGGCCAGAAGCGGACATCGGGGGCAGTATGCCACCAAGACCCCAGGTCCAGTCTCAGGGTGGCCCAGCTGGGCTGTGAGAAGATGGGATTGAGTGTCCTGTCTGTGCTTCCCCCTGGGGATGTCAGCGGGTGCGTGTGGCAGGCTGGGGGGGCGCACAGCTCCTCATTTTGCCCCCTCTGACCTCTGCCTCCAGAACCTGTGAGGAGCCAGCCTCGAGCGGCGCCCACATCTGGCCTGATGACATCACCAAGTGGCCAGTGAGTGTCTGGGGTGGAGAATGGTCTAGGAAGGGCAGGGAGAGGGTGAGGGTGCCTGCCGCTGCAGGGGCCCAACCCAGTGTGGGCGTGTCGTCCCCCCCGCAGATCTGCACCGAGCAGGCCAAGAGTAACCGAACCGGCTTCCTACACATGGATTGCCAGATCAAGGGCCGCCCCTGTTGCATTGGTACCAAGGGCAGGTAAGCCAGCTCCTTGTTGCCACCTGCCACGCGGGCTAGTGTCGTCCCTCCCCCACTCTGGGGTCGCCCGTGGTGTGAGCAGGATGAAGAGCTCGGTCCCCACAGAGGGGCGCCCCTCCTGCCAGTGGGCGGGGGTACTCGGGGCTCTGATGTATCCCCTTGCCTCCCTGTCCCCCCAGCTGTGAGATCACCACCCGGGAGTACTGTGAATTCATGCATGGCTATTTCCATGAAGAGGCAACACTCTGCTCCCAGGTGAGGCAGGGCCTGCGGGGGCCCTGAGGGTGAGCAGGTGAGCACGGCCGCGCGCTCGAGCCGGCCTCATGCCTCCCCTCCTGCAGCAGGTGTCTGGCTCTGCACACGCCCCCGCCCCGCCACATCGGGGCCAGCTGGGTCACAGGCACTGACTGCCCCGTGCTTGCCCTCAGGTGCACTGCTTGGACAAGGTGTGTGGGCTGCTGCCCTTCCTCAACCCCGAGGTCCCAGATCAGTTCTACAGGCTCTGGCTGTCTCTGTTCCTCCACGCGGGGTAAAAGGCCCCTCGCTGCCCGCCCCTCCCCCCCACGCCCCTGTGCTGCCTGCCCCCCCCCCCCCCCCCGGGCCTGTGGAGGAGGACTCCTGGCTGGCAGCCGGGGGCAGATATGGGACGGCTGACGCCTGCTGTGCCCCCCTCCCCAGCGTGGTGCACTGCCTCGTGTCCGTGGTCTTCCAGATGACCATCCTTCGGGACCTGGAGAAGCTGGCCGGCTGGCACCGCATCTCCATCATTTTCATCCTCAGTGGCATCGCCGGCAACCTCGCCAGCGCCATCTTCCTCCCGTACCGGGCGGAGGTAGGGACTCGGGGGACGGGGCAGGGAGGAGGGCCAGCTCTGCTGCTTCCCGCCCCTTCCCCCCCGGAGCCGCCCGAGGGACACGTGGCCCCGCCCGGGCCAGGCTCGACAGCAGATGGACAGCTAAGCTGTGGGCTTATTAGCTGATCCCCTAATCCCTGGGAGCAAGGAAATAGCGATGCTTCTGCGTCATGCTCAGGCATCACCTCCAGAAAGACTTCCCCAGACCCTGTCCCTCCCTTTGTTCCCCTTCTCTGCTTCATTTCTCTTCGTGACCGTGACCCTTGCGTGCCTACCTGCAAGTCACATAGCTGTGGGTTGAGCTGCATGAAATCTCCAGGGTGCAGACATTCATGACCCACAGAAACAGTGACAGTTTTTCCATTGATTCGACCCCATGCCCTTGGCTTGTTTGGTGTCTGTCCATCCTGCCGTATGCTGCCTGGCGTAGGCCTGTCTGTCCTGCTTACTGCACAGACTAAACACTGGGCACGTAGTTGGTCCTCAGTGTTTGCAGAAAGGGTGGGTGCCACAGGCCCCACTTTGGTCCGGGAGCCTCAGCTGCCGGCTCCCCACCCCTGGGAGAGCCCGCTCGTAGGAGGACCCAGCTGCGCCCCGGCTTCGCACCTGGCACCCCGGGCTGACGCCGCTCCCCTCCCCGCCCCAGGTGGGCCCGGCAGGTTCGCAGTTTGGCCTCCTCGCCTGCCTCTTCGTGGAGCTCTTCCAGAGCTGGCAGCTGCTGGAGCGGCCCTGGAAGGCCTTCCTGAACCTGTCGGCCATCGTGCTCTTCCTGTTCATCTGCGGCCTCCTGCCGTGGATCGACAACATCGCCCACATCTTCGGCTTCCTCAGCGGCCTGCTGCTGGCCTTCGCCTTCCTGCCCTACATCACCTTCGGCACCAGCGACAAGTACCGCAAGCGGGCCCTCATCCTGGTGTCGCTGCTGGTCTTCGCCGGCCTCTTCGCCTCTCTGGTCATCTGGCTGTACGTCTACCCCATCAACTGGCCCTGGATCGAGTACCTCACCTGCTTCCCCTTCACCAGCCGCTTCTGCGAGAAGTACGAGCTGGACCAGGTGCTGCACTGACCCCCGCCAGGCAGGCCTGGACGGGCTGCCTGTCTGCAGAGCGCCCCAGCCCCGCGCTCCAGAGACCCGCCTCCGGGGGCCCCGGCCCTCCCCCCACCAGCCACACTGACCCCGCGGTGACAGTCACAAAGGCGAGGTCCTTGGGGGAGTGAGGCCCCCCTTCCTCAGTCTGGGGGGCCCTCCGAGCATGTGCTTCTCCCCAGCGCCGGAACTCGGACCCTGCCTTCCTGCTGTTCCCCTGCCGGCAGGACCCTTGCCGAGGGGTGGGCTTCTCTCCTTCCCAAGGTCCCCGGCTTTGCCGATCTCCCCACTCAGCCCCAGCTGGGGCCTGCCCCCCCGCCCCCCCCCACCCCATTACTGTGGCCGTGCCCTTACTGGGACGTGGCCAGGGTTCCCACCAGGTTCCCACCCCTGCCTCACCGAGGCCTCCCCTCCCTGCGCTATGAGCCCGTGCCCCTTATCCAGCAGTGGCCTGGTGAGCCTGCCCTTAATGCTCCTGGACCAGACGTGTGGGAAAGGCTTTGCCGTGGCCTGGGGCAGAGAAAGAGCATGGAGACACAGCAAGGCTGGGAAGCTGAGAGCCTCCACTTGATGGTCGCAAACAGAGGCTGTCCCCTCTCTGTCTGTCCTGGCCCTCCCTCTGAGTCAGTGTTCTGCCTTGTGGGGCTGGCTCTGAGAAGGCCGGCCCTACCCCACTCTGCCTCACTCCTGCCCAAGTGGGGGTGGGGGCTGGGCCACCTCAAGGACCTGCTCCCAGGGGTTGCCCAAGGCTCAGCCAGGCCCATTTTTTACTGGTTTATATTATGGTTCTAATTTTTAAAAGTAACGCTAACTTTATATGGATGATGTCTCGAATGTATTAAATGATATTCTCTAAAAGTATCATTTTTTGACCTGAGGGGCTCTGGCAGAGGGAAAGCTGGGATTTTTTTTTGTTGGTGGGGGGTCAGCCGTGAGCTCAAGGGCAGGGCCTTGGCCCAAAGGGACGGTGGAAAACTTGTGGGGCATTTGGTTGGACCGGAAGCCAGGTTTGGGGTCCCATGGAAAGCCTCAGGGGGTCCCTTGAGAGGGCCGGGTCAAATCCTTGGACCCCAGGGGCAGTGAGGGGCTGGCTTTCCCGGCAGAGACGGCGGCAGGGGGAAGACACAGACCTTATCCCTTCACTGTGCCTCCCCCGCAACCCTCACCCCACACAAGAAGCCACAGGAGGTTATGAAGCACAACTATTTTATTAGAGCGAAGAGGACCCAGGGTGTCCGAGGCGAGCGGTGGGGGGCACATGGGGGGAGCTGGGAGGTAACCCCTGCACTTCCCTGCTCCCAGCTACCCCCCATTCTGGGGCTGAGGACGAGAAGGGAAATCCCTGAGGCTGGGGAGAATAAGGGCCTGAGCACCAGGGACCTCACATGAGGCGAGGAGGCTGCCTGCCCAGAGGGTCCACCATCAGTTCCTGAGAACAACAGGGTCACCGAGGCGGGTCGCAGGACACCTCCTGCCGTCCCCAGTTACCAACCCAGCCCCACCTCTGGCACGGTTGGGCATCCAGCCTGGGCTGGGGAGAGAAGGGGACACCGGGGCCGGGTGGCTGTGGGCACCGTGGGGACGGCAGGCGTCAGCAGCCGCTGTTCCGGCGCAGGGAGCCGTGGCCTTGCGTGGAGCACTGGAGCTCCATGAAGGTGAGTGAGCCCAGGGTGATGGCGCACGGGCCCGTGAGGCGGAAGCCGAGCCTCTGGTAGAAGGGCACCAGCCCATCCTCACACATGAGCACGGCCCGGCGCGCCGCTCGCTGACCGCCCACGTGCTGCAGATAACGCCGCATCAGCGTGGAGCCCTTGCCCTGCCTCCGGCAAGCGCGGTGCACGGCCAGCACGTGCAGGTGGACAGTGTGGCCCCCGGGCCGGTGCAGCGTCAGTGACTCCTGGAAACAAGCAGGGCTGTGAGTCCAGGTCCAGCTCGGCCCATACCTGCCCCCCAAACTGCCCCCACCCGGCCAAGAGCAAGTGTTTCCCGAGGGCCTGCAGGCGGGGCTCCCTTCCCAGCCGTGGAGGGCCCCAGATTGGGAACTCTACCCTCCACCCCATGGAGGACCCTTCATGAAGGCCTTTGAGCCCCAAAGAGGTGAGTCCTTTTGACCCGGGAGAGGACCAGAGGAAGAAACTCCAGCCCCTGGCCTCCTCTGCCTCCACCCGAGCAGGAGAAGCCAGGGCCTGGGGGAGACAGCCCCCCTTCCAGAGGCTTTCCAGCGGCCGAGCGTCCCAGCCCCATCCTGCCCTCACCTGAGTGAGTCTCTCCTGGTCCCAAAGTGAGCCGATGATGAAGGCCACGAGGCAGCCCTCCTGGAACCAGCCCAGGGACAGCTCTGGACACAGGGTCAGGAAGTGCTTGACTTCATCCAGATGCAAGGGGCAGATGCCCAAGACGGAGATGAAGGCTGCAGGAGGAGGCACGGCAGGTGACTCAGTGGTCACCATGCCACATGCCACTGGCCACTGCACACCAAGCATCTGCTCAGAAGCCCAGGTGGGGTCTCCCACCCCCCCCACACCCGCTCTCGCCCGCAGGAAAACGGGATTCAGGGCTGTTCCCATCCCCGCTTTCCTGAACATGCATGCCTGCGCACACACAGAAATACACCTCCAATCTGATCCTCTGGGGACCCAGCCACCAAGGACAGGGGCTCCTCCCCACAGGGCAGCTGCGGGGCCTGCTCACCTTCGCGCTCGATCTCAAACACACTGGCAGCGTCCTCCGGAGTGAGGCAGCGGAACTCACTGGCGGGAAGCGTGTGGCGCCGTCGCTGCTCATGGTTTGGGGCCTCTGGGATCCCAGGCTGCAGGTCCAAGGCCTTGGGCTCCAGGTCGTCAGTGCTCTGTGTGGACATCTCGGCTGCCGGTGCCTCCTTGGGATGCCCCAACTTCAGAAGCAGCCTTCGTCGCCTAAAAGGGCCCTCCCAGCACCTATTGGAGAGGAGTGAGGGTCAGGGGTATGGTCCTCAACTCCAATAGGGGCAGGCCAGGGTGACGGTGCACCTTGCCTCTTTTGTGAGCGAGTCCCAGTGCGGATTCTGGGGGCTGTAAATGTTGGTGCCGTCTCCCCATCTCTCCCTCTCAGCCAGAAGTACCCGCAGAGCGGCCCTTCCAAACCTCCAGATCCTGGCCTCACTGCCCTCCAGGTACATCTAGGTCCCAGGAGGCAGTGGGAGGGGTGGGCAGGGCCCCATGGAGCCCAAGGCACCCCAACATGGCTTGCCGCCCGAGGTGGGAGGGGTGACCACCGACCACGTCTAGCACGACGATGAGCGGGGTGGGTCGGTCTGACTCACCTGCCCAGAAGGGGACTTGCCAGTTCTTTGGGTGTAGGATGCTAAGGCTCCAGCTTTTTAGGCAGCATCAGCTGTAGGCCCTGGAGAAAAAGACCCTTAATCAAAGTGGGTCCTCAGGGAGCCTTCACGTTTACTCAGATGGCCTCAGACTGGACCACGCACACATTAGGGCATCGGGAGGATCGGGGGAGTCTGAGGAGGTAGGGAGGAGCGGGCCAGGAGGGCATCTGACTATGTCCTTATGGCACTTTGTATCTCCCATGATGCTCTTGCAGATTCTTCCATATTTGCCTTGCCCTCCCTCCTCCACTTTTTCTCCCTATGCCCAGAAGCCCCAAGCAGAGTAGCTCCTGTTCCTAAAGGCCGGGAGCCAGGGGTGGGAGGGTGGGATGGGGAGGCCCACGTACCAGGACTCTGAGCAGGGGCTCAACGTTCCCACCGCAGAGCCACTCACGCTGGAGGTCGTCTGCAGGCGCGGGAGCCAGGGAAGCCTGGGACTCTGGGCTGCGTGGCTGTTGCAGTGGGTGTCGCTGGGGGACATGTGATGTGCTCCCAGATTTATAACCCCCGCCCCGCCTCCATGTTACGCCAGCAGGACAAAACCAGCAGGCTGTGACCCTGCCTGCGGAGGGTCAAACATCGGTGTGACACACTGGATGCGCAGGGGATTAAGTGATTGATTGAGGGCCCAGAATCCGGGGGAAGAGCACAGGGCTAAACCTCAGGGGTCCAGCTCTAATCCCTGTTCCGGCTTTGCCTGGCTGGGCCAGGCATTCACCCTTTGTGCTCCAGACGCTTGGACACGCTCAGCTCGGAGTGTCCTTCCAGCCCCTGTAGCCCAAGAGCGCTACCATTTGCAGCCCTTGCTATGGGCTGAGCCTCAGGAAAGAATATCCTTTAACCCACATGAGAGCCCAGTGAATATTAACCCCATTTTACAGAGGACACCGAGGCTCAGAGAGGCTGAATTACCTGGTTAGAGCCTCCCAGCAAGTCGTAGGGGGGCAGGAGAGGCAACCGCATGTATGTCTCCAAGCATCACGCTGTTCCCACCAGGGCTGTTAGGCCCCGTGGATTTTCCAAATGGCCGGGACACGTCTTCACAGTTCTACCAATCATCAGACTGTATCCTCAAGTCAGGGTCTACCAAAGCCGGGGGGAACCAGTGAGTGACCCATCGGCCTTGGGAGGGGATGCCCAAATCTGGCTCTTAGGATGTGTCGTCTACTGGAGCCAGAGAGACTGGAGAGGCAGGCAGTATTCGGACCTTGCTGTGTAGACGGAGGCAAGCCCCTGAACACCAGACAAACCCCTCTACATCCTGCCCTCATAAATTACCTCCTCCATGGATGCAACTAAGCATACCTCTTTCCAGAGTGCTCTGGAGAAAATCCCCAGATCCAGAAGTGAGAGTCAAATCCTCCTGCGTACCAGCTGGTCCCCTGTAGCAAAAACCAACCCAAACAAGCAAGAGGTCCTTAGCAACTCACACCCTCCTCCCATCCCCCCGGTACCCTGCCTAGTCTCCCACACCTGCCATTACACTGAGGTACTTAAATAACCCCAAGGGGGTGCGGCTGCCACTTTGGAAGACTTCGAAGCACCCGCTAAAGCTGGACTCATGCCCTGGGACCAGCAATCCCACTCAAACACCAATAGAGCTAGAAGGTTCCCCAGCTGGAAACAGCCCAAATGACCATTGGCAGTAAGGGATTATGGAATAGACACAAAATGGAGGATCATCCAGCTGTGAGAGCAAACGACCATGAGGACACATGGCACAGGGAATGAAAGAAGCCCCCAGACAAGAGCGGTTCTGAGTCCATGGATTCTGTCTATGTGTTGGAGGCAGTGGCTGTCCAAGGGGGGCTTCTGGGGTGCCGGTAATATAACATTCTGTTCTTTTTTTTTTTTTTAAAGATTTTATTTATTTACTTGAGAGACAGAGAGAGCTTGAGCAGGGGGAGAGGCAGAGGGAGAGGGAGAGGCAGACTCCCCGATGAGCAGGGAGCCCAATGTGGGGCTCGATCCCACGACCCTGAGATCATGACCTGAGCCAAAACCAAGAGTCAGATGTTTAACCGATTGAGCCACCCAGGCACCCCAAAAATACAATCTTAAAAAAAAAAAAAAGTCAAACACTAACAACGAGAGTGACTGCATGTGTTTCTAGTCCCAGCCTTGCTGAGTGATAATCTGCTAAGGCATTTCAGAACACTAACTGGGTCCTGACACCAGGGCATCCTCCCCCAGGGGCTGTCATCAAATTCATCTGACCAACAGAGTGGCCTCAGGAGATGTACCTTGTGAATGAGGTTGCCAGATTTAGCAAATAAAAATGCAGGAAGCCCCGTGAAATTCAAATTTCAGGTAAACAATTTTTTTTTAAGATTTTATTTTTAAGTAATCTCTACACTCAACGTGGGGCTCAAACTCACCACCCCGAGATCAAGAGTTGCATGCTCCACAGACTGAGACAGCCAGGCAACCCACAATTTTTTAAGTATAAGTCTGTCCCATGTGATATTTGGGGCATACTTTTACTAAAAAATTGTTTATCCAAAATTCTGTTTTCTACCTCACACTAATGCAACATTATATGTCAACTTTATTTAAATTAAAAGAGAAATTTTTAGGGGCATCTGGCTGGCTCAGTCAGTAGAGCATGTGATTCTTGATCTCTGGGTCATGAGTTCGAGTTCCACGTTGGTGTGGAGTTTATTTAAAAAAAAAAAGAAGTGCACATTCTCTGAGCTGTAATTTGGCATCCTATTTGTCTTTCTTGTGGGGAAAGAGTGTGCCCAGCTAGCCATGTGCATAGAGCAGGGGTTCAAACCTTTGTACCCCTTTGCAAGTGGAGTCTTTGGTGGAACTCTAGCATGTAAAACAGACCAAGAGCCCCCCTCCCCCCACCCCTCCCCCCACCCCCTCCCACCTCCCACCTCCCACCCCCCGGGCTGGAACTCCTGCCAATGACATGAAGACTCTGCCAAGATGAGGTTGGAACAATATGGGTCCCACCAGGGGCCTCTGGAGAGAAATGGACTTCCCTCAGAGGCACAGACTCATCTTAGAGCACCAGTGCCCCGTGTGGCCCTTGGAACACCATCCTCATGGGCAGGTTCTGAGGCTCTGCCAGGCTCAGGGGGGCAGAGAAGAGTACCATCTATCTGAGAGGCATCACAGGGGACATTGCAGACGCTCCCACAGCAGAACCAGAGGTGAGGCTGTGTATCTGATAGAGAGTCAGTGTAACCCATTGTCCCGCGTGGGGATCATTGGCTCAGGGGTACTTTTTGTCAGGCCCCCTATTGATACAGTTTTGCTCTTTATTCCAGTCTTCTCCTTCCAGCACCAGCTCCCTGGAAAGGGTCCTGTAATAACCACTGCTCCCCAGCTCTGATTCTGCCCATTGGCCTCCATACCACACTTCTTCTCCCAGCACCACTCCCCTTAGGGGTGCTACCCTCACTCCCTCCATCCTGGCCTCCCAGTCCACCAGACAGGTCCACGCACGACTGAATGACAGCTGTGGGCTGGGCTCCAGTTCTCTCCCACAAGGCTCTTTGGTCCCAAGCAAACCACAGGCTGTGGCTTGGCTCCTGCTTGAGGGCTCCAGAACATTCTATGATAGTTTAGAGCCAGGTTGTGCAAGGCACACAGAGATCCCCTCCAGAGGGCCGTGTTACCTAACTCCCCACCTGTCCCAGCACAGCCTCACCTCTGAGCCAGCCGAGCCCCTATCCCACTAACGACCTGAAGCAGCAAGGATGACGGGCACAGAGGTGGCGGTCCTCACGATCGAGTAGACAACGGAGGTCTCGGTATAGGAAGAGTGTTCTGAGGGGCTGCATGTCGCCACAGGGAAGCTAAGGGATGTCTATTCTTCGGAGGGGGAGCAGCCTCATGGTGACAGAGCAGAGGTCATCTGTTAAAGATACACTGACTCGGGGCGCCTGGGTGGCTCAGTTGGTTAAGCGACTGCCTTCGGCTCAGGTCATGATCCTGGAGTCCCGGGATCGAGTCCCACATCGGGCTCCCTGCTCGGCGGGGGGCCTGCTTCTCCCTCTGACCCTCTTCCCTCTCGTGCTCTCTGTCTCTCATTCTCTCTCTCAAATAAATAAATAAAATCTTTAAAAAAAAAAAAAAGATACACTGACCCTTTGGCATGGCTGGGGCAGCCCCCATGTTCTCCCTCCCTCCCCCACTCCCCCGCCACCACCACTGGCCCCCAGCCTGCAGCAACTCTGACAAACTGCAGAGCCTGGCCCCGCATGGCGGTGAGCATCCACCCGGGGCCCAGGACCTCCGGGAGCCCCTGCTTCTCTCTCCTCCTTCCCTCAGCATGACAACTGCTCGGTTCCCACTGCAGGGCCCAGGGGAGTCCACCTGGAGGAGACTGAGAGGTGGGCGCCCTGAGAGACGGGGCCCAGAGACACTCTGATGATGTTTCTGAGACCCCAACTTTCCACACAGAGCCACTGGAAGGCCGTAACGGGCAGGGAAGGCAGCTCTCTGTTACGGCGTCCGCACGACTAGTTGCATTTTGTGGTGGTTTTGAGGGTGGTTTCCTTCTCTCAACTCCTTCCCTGGACCTAAGGTCTGCCCCATACACCTGGCACTGAGCACATTTTGCCCAATTGTATTTACCTTTTCAACCTTCGTCTCTTACAGGCAGGTTTCCCAGGAAACAGAAAGCGAGATGGAGGACTGCGTGCAGGAGGTTCACCAGGGAGCAGGGGAAGCAGCCTTGGGCAGAGGGAGAAGGCAGTCACGTGGATGTGGTTGCCACAGAGGCCTCAGCCCATCTTGTGAGAGCTCAGGAGCCAAGAAGCCCTTCAGAGACACCCAGCCTGAGGCAGGGGGCAGACCCTTCCGCCCTGCGTTGACCTTGGTGAGGCAGCTTCCTGAGCAGAGGGCAATCCTGCCAGCCAAGGGGTGGGTGCTCTGGATCACTCTCGCCAAGCTGCAAAGAGCTGCCCTAGCAGAATGCTAGCACCAACTTCCGGGGGCCTTGCCAGGGTGATAAATCCTGTGGCGGGGAAGAGTGTTCCCAGAATAACACTCTCGTCCAACTTAATGTTCTGCCTCTCTCGACCCAGTATCCTTGACTCCAGTCCCACATTCTCCCAGCTCCTGTCGGCACCGTTGGCCAGGACCTGCAGTCCCTTCCCGGTACAGCCTTTTTCTCCCTTTCGGTGGCCCAGCATGCACTACCAGCCGAGTTAAGTTGTGATTTAGACCCAGCTGTTGATCTGGGGCAAAGAGGGGAGATGGCATAGATCATTGGGGCGGGGGCAGGGGGAGGGTTGGCACTTGTCTCACAAGGAAGAGTTTTGTCTTCCAGCAAGGAGAAAGCACTAACCTGTCACAGGCACGAGAGGGCCACATAGGAGGGGGCCACAGCTGTGAGGGTCCAGAAGGCTCAAGGAGAACCTGGCGCTTTGAGATTTTTGAGTCCAGTGACCCAGATCTCCCCGGATGTCTCAGAGTTCCCCCTCTTCCCAATTAGGGTCCTTCTTGACATAGCTGACTCACTAAGTTTGGGGATTCAACCTCTTTTAGGGCCCTGCGTCCCCTATTAAGTCCAGAACCTGACTCTATTTTTCTCTGGTCCCTGACTTCAGGAGGTAAGTTTCATTACATGCTGCCAAGGAGACCCTCTGGCTTTTATACTGAGCCTTCGAGTGGTGACCCATCACCCGCGGCTTTTCGCTATCTTTCTCCAGTGTGACCGCCCCCAACAATAGTCATGAGGTCCCATGGTCCTTATAATGATTGCTCTCCCATACACCTGAGATTATTCACCACTACCGCAGTTCCTTCCACTGGTTCACTGCCCACAAAAGTTGTAATGATTGCACCACTGTAGTGTGCTAGGGCCCAGAATATTACACCTCCCGCTACTGGTGGGGATCCTCATTAACAGGCAGGTGATCCAGCTCTAGAATCCCATTTAGAGTCTGTTCCTTAACACCACACTTAGCACCAATGGTGATGGGTCAGATTCCCCAGGAAATAGACTTAAAGACTCAGATCTGCATGAAGACATTTACTGGAAGTGCCATCAGGGAGCAAGGTCAGCAGAGGTGGGCAGAGGACGTTAAACTGTAAAGAGCCAGTTCCAGTGGAGACCTCGGCTGATCCCAGAAGCTCTGAAGCTGGGGTGCCCCTTCCCAGGTATCCTGAATGGAGGTGAGAGGGCCAGGCTTTGTTCCTCCTTAAGGACAGTCATTGGAGAGGTGAGGCACCTTCTTTCAGCCAAGGGCAATCCCTGGAAAGGTACCAAAGCTGTGAAGCTCAGCAGCCAGTGCCGGGCAGCTGGGGGAAGGGTCCCGGGGATTGGGACGTGGACTCAGGCTGTGCATACAGTATCCGCTGACGCCCATCTCCCAAACAGGCTTTATAAACGCCTGGAAAACAGAGACCATATTGAAAGTGGGCCATGTGCCCCCTCCTCCCCCAGAGTAGCTATCAACTAGGTCTTGACTCTTCTGTTGAGAAGGATGGCATTTGGCTTCTTGACTTCCTGTGGATTTATTTTGAAGCCTTATTTGCGTAAATAGGCTGGTTTCACTGCATGGCTGAGTGGAGCCCTGTCCTTATTTGGGGTTCAATATCTGACATATGACACAGGCTGTTTCCTCAGGAACCTTCCAGACCTTTCTGGAACGAAGGTGTCAAAGGCAGGGAGGGATCGCCACCTCCTGGAGAAAGAAGGGACCTACGGCTCCCTGAGCATCAGGAGCCCTGCGGTCCGAAAGGTCATGTGAGCCCATAATGTGATTTTCGTTTTATAGTAACCACATTAAAAAGAGCCAAAAGAAACAGGTGAACTTGATTTTAATAATATATTTTATTTAACCTAATACATATAAAGTACTGACATTTCAGCAAGTAATCAATATAAAATTATTAAGAAGATATTTTAGATTCTTCTTTTTGCAAGCAAGTCTTCAGAATTCAGGGTATATCTTACACTTACAACACATGTCAGTTCAGAGGAGCCACATTTTAAGTGCTCAAGAGCTACGTGTGGTTAGGGGTTAGCCCAACAGGTAGCCCAGATCTAGAGGCTAAAGGCCAGAGAGAGAACTAGAGTGTGTGTGTGCTCACGCACACGTGTGGCCTATGTGTATACTCCTCTCCATATCTAGGAAACATGGACAGCAGGGGACTTGAGGAAAGACAGAGGCGTCCCGGAGTCTTGCTGACACATTTCGAACCATTGGGAGAAGTCGGCTGGTTTTGTTCACTCAACAAAAATCTCTGGAGCACGCACTATGGGTCAGACCTGTGCTGGATGCTGGGGTACGAAGATGAAGAAGGGTATCACAGAGGGGAAAAAATACAACCCACAGGTATTACCAGGTAAGTGGGGGAAATAATCAGGGGAACGGGGTGCTTGGAGGACATCATAGATAAGAAGGCCCGATCTGGGTTTTGTGAGATGAAAAGGAGTTCTTTTGGTAAAAACAGGAGTTGAAGTCGAGGCATAAAAACTTAGAGGCAGGTGGCGAACAAGGGAAAAGACACCAGGCACCAAAAATTGGGGTCCTGAAGGAAGTGGCCAAGGCTGGAGCACGGAGCATGTGTGCAGGGCGTTGAGTTGGAACACAGGGTTAGAGGTAGGTAGAGAAGATCAATTCCGGAAGGGCTACCGTGTCATTCTCTGCTGGACCAGGAGAGCCCCAGAGACATGGTAAGCCAAGAAGCTGGATGATCCTGTTTGCATTTTCAATGTCCCCAGGAACAAGGTGGTGGATGGATTAGGCGGCGGTGGGGGTAGGGGAAGGAGGCTACGGCCCTGGTGTGCGCGAGAGATGGGGATGAACTCATACCAGCAGGTAATGTTTATCAGGCCCCACTACCTGAAGAGGCCCTACACAAAGCACCATATATTGACCATGCCAGTTACATTGTCAACAGCCCTAGGAAGTAGGTACTGTTATTACTCCTATTTCACAGAAAGGAAACTGAGTCTCAGGGAAGTGAAATAGCTTACCCAAGGTCACATAGTGAGTCAATGGTATCTATCACAGGCCTCAAACCCAGGTCCATTGATTCTGGAACCCCACTCCTAGCCACAGCACCACAGCACCACGGCACCCCCCTATCTCCCCATGGAGCGGCCCCCAGGGGAGCCGCTCTGGACCTGAGGGGGCTGGAAAGAGGGTAGAGGGGCCATGACCTGGGCTTTGATCGCATGTGGCACTTCAGATCAAGGATTAACCCTCAGGTGGCCAGCTTGGTACCCAGGTAAGTGATGCTGCCATCAACCTGGATGAGGAGTCTGGGAGAAGACACGGGTTTGGGGGAAATGGGTTTGTGACATCTGGCTGGCCATCCAGGAAGTATCCATGAGTTGGTGCTGAGGGGAAGGCCCTGGCGATCTGGGACTTGGTGGTGAAGAGTGGGAATGGTGGAGTGACTGCAGCCCCACTGTTCTTCAAGCTGGCCCCAGGGGATGTGCTGTCCCTGGCCCCTGTATCCGAAGGAAGGAGGGAAACAGAGTACACCTGCCAAACCTGGGCTCTCACTTACTGTTCAACCTTTTCACTGGTGCCCCCAGCACAAACTAGTTTGTCCCGTGGATTGCAACCATTCCTGAGTCAGGAGTGAGAATGGCTCAGGGCCGGCCCATCTGGGTCCTAATCCTGACCGTACTGCAGGGTGATCTCGGGCAAATCCCACGGTTCTCCCAGGGCATCAACACAAAAAGGGGTAAGGCTCCAGGGGCAAGAAGGACCCGTTTATTTCCAAAAGCCCATGATTCTTGAGCAGCCACCAGCTGGAGCCTCAGGCAGGGGCATTTCTCCAAGTAGGCTAGCGACGGCCCCCCAGGGTAGCTCCCCTCCCACTCCACCTTCCTAGCTGAAGACCCCGGTGCTGAAGGCACCCTAGAGCCTGCAAGCAGGCACCTCAGGGTAGAAGGAGTTCTCTGGGCCCATCTGGATTCTCTCGCACAGGGAAGTTTGGAGAAGCCAAGCGGGCTGGGGCTCCCCCATGAGGCAGTGTGAGGCCCTGAGACCCAAGCACACTTCTTAAACCAGTGGCCGTTTAAGATAGGGATAAGACAGGGCCTGCTTCCCAGAGATCAGCAGCCAGCCCTGCTGCCTCCTGTACCCTGCCAGCCCCTTAGCAAGGGGAGTGGCCAGACTGGCTCAGTTTCTGGCAGGCATATCTGTAAATAAGCAAAATTCCCCAGAGAAGAATCTCTATTCTCCAAGGAGGGCTGGGTGTTGGGGCCACGAGAGGAGGGATTTCTCCACTGGGGAATGAAGTTTTTTTTTTTTTTTTTCTTTCAGCAATTATGAAACTATAAACTGAGCCAATGCTCCCATCCCAGCTCACCCCACTCACCAGCTTGGGTGTGCAGACTGTGGTTGGGGGCTCGGGGACTGGGAAGGGGTCAAACCTTGACTGGAGCATCTCAGGTCTGAGTGAGGTGGGGAGGAACGTACTGAGCCTTCTTCTAAAAGGACTCTGATACAGCTCAAACTGGGGGCGACAAAAAAGGCTGAGAGATAGCAGGGGCAGCTCCTTGGGTGTATAGGGGGGAGGACGGGAAACTGACCAAATGGAGGGACAGGAATCTCAGGCCTTTGACCCCCCCCGCCCCCGGTATGGTACATCACTGAGCAGCCAGTCTGTACCAGGCACTGTACTAGGCACTGGGGCAACACGCATACCTAAGACATGACCCACACGCTCAAAAGGGGTTTAGTTAGTAAGGGAGAGATCAGCATTTGAAACCGAGGGCTCTTACCTACAACCTAGCAGCTTCCTGGGGGAGGGGCGCAGCCCAGCGTGGGCATGAACCTTCACAAAAGGGGGGCTCATACTTGCTCTCTCACAGAGGACTAATCTATGTAAGGGTGGATAATCTATGTAAAGCACTTAGTATAGTACCTGGTATTAAGTTACAGCTCAATAACTGGTAGCTATTATTAGCCATTATTACAAGAAGCCACAGAATAAACATGGCACGTCTGCCTGGAGTGTGCCAATTTTACTCAACAATCAGGGAGGAAGGACATTCCTTTTGTATTAAAACGAACACACGCATAAGCTGGAGTACAGTGCAAAACCCACTTGGATTTTTGACATCAACGATTTGGGGCCCGCATTGCCCTGCCCCTTCACCCTACTTGCTCGCCCCCTCCCCCATCCCCTGATAGACCCAGGGACTAGAAAAGCCCCTGCACTTGGACTCAGGAAAACTGGATTCCAACTTGGTCTGCAGATTACTATGTTGTGAGCTTAGGCTCTGAATTCCTGGACCCTGTTTCCTCATTGATAAAATGGGGTACATACTCCTATATCCAGGGGAGCCTGGCTGGCTCAGGCTCAGTCGGTGTAGCCTGTGACTCCTGATCTTGGGGTCATGAGTTCAAGCCCCAGGCTGGGCCTAGAGCTTACTTCAAAAACAAAAACAAACCAAAAAACGTACACCTATATCCACAATTGGGATAACAAGATAATACATGTGAATATGTCTGGCACAGCACCTGGTCAGTAATAGGTGCTCAATAAATGTTAGGTTATCAGGGGAGTAAGGAGACAGGGCTAAGGGAACCGAAGCCACTACATTATTGCTGTTAAGCCTGCCAGGTCTTTATGGGGGAGGGAGTGGGGAACGGAGTCCTCCCAGCAGTGATTCCAGATGGCCACTCTTCACAGTGGTCTGGGATGGAAAGGCCGAGGTTCGTGAGCCCAGCTTTGCCCCTAAATTGTATCCTAATTCCCCTTCAGGTCATTTAGCCACCGTTTTTTTTCTATACCTTAGTATGTGAGTTGTCTAAGATCTGGGTCCATTGACAACCACCCCAACCCCAATATTACATCAGTATTCTCGAAGTGCTTGGCTCAGGACACATTATATACTCGGGCTGCCGTCAGTGCTTCATGCATGTTCTTAGGATTTTTCCAGGAGTATAGTTCTATAGCCTTGGCAGTCTGTAAACTACTCAAAGAACAGGGATCCTGCCTTTTAAAAAGAACCCAAATACTGTAATATTGAACCATCCTACCAATCTATCTTTGATGGTCTTGCAGGAAAATGTGGAAAAAAATGATTTGACTGAGAAAGGTTAGGACCATAGCCTAAGTATTCTTAATTGCCTTCTAACAACCCATTACGAATTTGAGGGGTGCCTGGGTGGCTCAGGCGTTGAGCATCTGCCTTCGGCTCTGGTCATGATCCTAGGATCCTGGGATTGAGCCCTGCTTAGGCAGGCTCCCTGCTCAGCGGGAAGCCTGCTTCTCCCTCTCCCACTCCCCCTGCTTGTGTTCCCTCTCTCCCATGTCTCTCTGTGTCAAATAAATCAATAAAATCTTTTTAAAAAAACAAACCCATTGCGAATCTGTCCTCTGAGAATGTTATCTAAACCTTTTGGAACTTACTTAAGGGACACATTAGTATAATTACTTTGTATATTTTAAAATAGCAATATGGAGCAAACCGTAAGTATAACAGTTCTGTCTGTCTAGAATTTTAGTCTAGGAAGGGAGGGCTGAAATATTATAGTAATGGTTAAGCTTTTTGGAGGGAAATGTATGTCAGGCACTGTTCTGTTTCCTTCAGTCCTCCCAGTTGCCATTTGAGATGCCAACGGTATTATCACCCCAATTTTACCGATGAGAAAATTAAGGTGAAAAGAAGTTTATCAGCTTACCTACCTTTATAAGATTAGTAAGTGGCAGCAACAACCATGGCTCCCACTGCTAACTACCTCACCATCCCACCTCTTGCCACGTATACTAAGCCTCATGGAGCTTTGAGCCCCTCTAGATGGTTTTAAAGCCAAACCATAGAGGCCACTAATGCTTATCTTTCTGATCTTTCTCTGGACCTCCTTCACCAACCCCATGACCCATCCCTGAGGGGTCATGACCTTCCAAGCTTTGCATGTGATTTCCTAATACAATACACTCCAGATACGCTCTTTCTCTGTATCTTTTATAGCCTTGCTGACAAGCTGCCTTGGAGTTGCTTTTTAGCTATTTAATACGTATATGTTTTGTCTCTCCAACTAGGCTGTAAACACCTAGAGGACAGGGACGGTATCTTGCTCTTTCTTACCCCTCCCAGTGCGTAGGACTAGGCTGGAGACGCCAAGGAGGCTCATTAAATGTTGTTGACAGTCTCCGGACCATCCTTCGCCCCACCTCGGCCCCTCCTCCTTCCCTCGGTGCCCATTGCACTTCCTCCTCCCGGGTCCCCACCCAGTCCCGCTCCCCTAACTTTTACCCCCTCTGGCCCCGCCCCTCCCTCGCGAAGTCCACCCTCCCCCCCCCCCCCCCCGTCCCCGGCAGCATCTCCAGCGTCCCCCAGCGACGAGGCCAGAGCTCCTAGCAACCGCATCTCGGTTCCTTGACGACGGCGGCACGCAGGCCACGTCAGCGCGCCGTGGCCCCGCCCCCGCGCCGGCTGGCCCCGCCTCCCCGTGCCGCGTTCGCCGCCGCCGCCGCCACCGCCAGCGCCGCGCCGCCGCCGCCCGAGACTCGCGCAGAGCAGTTATGGCGGATCCCGCAGCGCCCGCGCCCGCAGCTCCGGCTCCCGCCCAGGCCCCGGACGCGGCCCCGACCCCGGACGCGGCCCCCGCCCTGGCGCCCGCCCCGGACTCGGCCTCCGGGCGGTCCTCGGACTCCGGCCCCGAAGCCGGCTCGCAGCGGCTGCTGTTCTCTCACGACCTGGTGTCGGGCCGTTACCGCGGCTCGGTGCACTTCGGGCTGGTGCGCCTCATCCACGGCGAGGACTCGGACTCGGAGGGCGAGGAGGAGGGCCGCGGGAGCTCGGGCTGCTCCGAGGCGGGGGGCGCGGGCCACGAGGAGGGCCGGGCCAGCCCGCTGCGCCGCGGCTACGTGCGCGTCCAGTGGTACCCGGAGGGAGTCAAGCAGCACGTGAAGGAGACCAAGGTGCGGCGGGCCGGGGCGGGGGCCGGGGCCGGGGCCGGGGCCGGGGCGGGGGCCGACGCAGGGACCGAGTTGCTGCCCGAGCCCTAGGCCGGGGAGGGGAGGCGCGCGAGGCGCTGGCCGGAATGGTGCAGCCGCGGTGGGCCGAGGCGAGAGGACGAGCCTCCGCCGAGGGGACGCTCCGGTGCAAAGTCATTGCACCAGCCCCGGGCCGCCGGGCCCCGGGCTTCCCCACGCGAAGGGACTTCCAAGCCTTGCGGGGCTGTGGTGTCGGCCTCAAGATTCTGTACGTGGACCCACTACAGTGGGCAACTCCTCAGGCTCTGGGGCGCGCTGGGCATTACACCAGTGCGGCGTTTTGCTGACCCCCGAGGAGCTACATGCTGCATTGTGCATCCAGGAAGGAAGGCCGTGCCGGGTCCGTGCGGGGAAGGGTTGTGGGCGTTCCAAAGCAAAGACAGAGGTGAAAATCTCAGACGGCATAAAAACCCAAGAAGTTCCCTAGATGACAGAATGCGTTATGATGGGTAAAGGAACCCAACCCCCTCCCCCCGCCCCCCCCTTTTTTTTTTACCTTGTTGCCTTGTTTTAATTGCTGCGGGGAACTTTGTGAGTAAAATCATTAACAATCAGAGCCGTGATATTAATAGTACGGGGTGGGGGGGATGTGACAGCTGCGACTGGGATTGATGACTCCCAAGTGCAGTTGGACTTCTTGAAGAAAAAAAAAAAATACTATGGAACCATGGATGGACAAGAGCCACCCATTTGGAAACCCAAGGTTTTTTCCTGACCTGAGGCTGTCAGGCAAACATCAGACTCCCTTACGCTGTTGGGGTGAGGCTGGTGAATATTGCAGTTTTACAGACAAAGGGGTTTGTCATCTTAAACCTGAAACCCTGAACCAAGGTTGGTTTGGTGGCTTCTTCTGTCTTGTTTTCCCGAGTGTGAATTCCTATCAGTGATTCACACACGCACGCACACACCCCTGTATCTTTCACACCTTCTTCGTCTCCTCCTCCTCCTCCCCTTGAAGAAAACATTTCTAAGCAGGAATCGGGCCTGGGCTGTTGACAGGTCTGATTTCAGGGGAGGGCACTTGAGAAGTTAATCTGGGTTTCTCACACACTGGGAGAAGAGGCCACAGAGGAATAGGGCTTGCCACGCTACAAAGGGGGTTTGTGATAACAGCTCTTGGCAGGGGAAAAGGCCCCACTCCCAGGAAGAGCCTGTGATCCACTTCCTAGTGGCACGAGTGACTTGGTACCAGCAGGGGTTTCTCCTTCCAATGTGCACACATCCACAGACACAGAAATCCGCATACAGGACCCCTGGCTTCCCCTCAGAGAAATGCGGATCAGGCATTAGCTGCTCTGACTCAGGAAGAAATTTCAAGTTCGTGTGGAAAATTGTACTTTTTATAGTGGAATGCTTGTTAAAAATTACCACTGGTGGTGTTACGTCGGAAAGAGAAGATTTTTGCTCTTTATACAGTGTTTCTGCATTGTCCTAACTAACGAATGGCTGCTGATGTCTTCCTGTGGGTTTTTGAAAAATGTTTTTCCCTAACCATCTTCTCTAGAGGTTGGTGACTCTTGAAATGCAACTCATTTCACTGTGTCATGGCCTCCTGCCCTGGGGACTCAGCGGGCAGGCCAAGCTCCGCTACCGGGAGCTGCCGTGTTTATCAGTTATTGTTTCTGTTCATCTTGACTTTGGTGGTTAACTTTATTTACAGTTATGTTCTGTCTGCCTCCTCCCGCCGTGTGTAATTATACCCAGTTTGACTTAAAATACCTATCTAGGAATTAGATAGAAGAGGAGTTGAAGGCACCAGCTTGGATGCATTTTGAACCTGCCCTCGTGTGATTTGCTTTGAAGTTGTTGACATCCACTGTGGCTCCAGTGGTGGTGTTTCCTTTGCCACTGGAGTGTCTGAGCTTCTGAGCTTAGCAAAAGCTAAAGGGCGTAGGAACTCTAGGGAGCGGTGGCGTGTAGTGTCCATTTGTGGATGGCAAGACCTGGTTCTTGTAGGAATTAAGAAAGCAGGTTTGTTTGGGGGCGTGGGGGGTTGTATACCTGATAGGTAGCTGTAGGTCACCATGAGCCCTAGGCACAGATGACCCCAACTAGGGTGCTGGGTGGGACCTTGCAGTCTAGGAAGTGGTAGGAAGATTTTTTTCTTCTCCTCTCTCACCCCTTATAAATCTGTGGAGGTGACAGTGTGCTGTAAAGGAGAGACCGTTAGACCAAGGCTGAGCATTTAGGTTCTGATTCCTACTCCATCACTAATTTGGTTATGAGATTTGAGAACCCGGTTACTGATAGAATAAGGTGGTGACAGTATTGAGAAACGTACTTCTTTTTAAAGCTGCCACCTATTGGAATTTTTTTTAATAGTACCCTTTTAATGTGGAGTGTTTAGTAGGCTGTGGAGTATTTTTGTAGTTTTCAGGTTAATTTGTTGGGCAATGAGTAAAGGCTTAATACTAGTCTCTTAAGTTTTAATGAACAAGTTCATAAAGAGATGAAGAGGCTGGCCAACAAGGTCTACCCCCTCCTGGCCACTTCAATGAAAATTATCAACAGAAACAAAATAAGTAGGGGCGCCTGGGTGGCTCAGTAGGTTAAGCGTCTGCCTTCAGCTCAGGTAATGATCCCAGGTTCGGGATCGAGCCTCGAATCTGGCTCTCTGCTTAGTGGGGAACCTGCTTCTCCCTCTGCCACTCTCCCCTGCTTGTGCTCTCTCCATGTCTCTCTCTGTCAAATAAATAAATAAAATCTTAAAAAAAAAAAAAAGAAATGAATAGCTCTTCCTTGAAACTGCAGAATTTATGGTCCAGTTCCTGAAGCTTCCAGCAGCCAAAGCCAAGCTTCTTTAGGACTTAAAACAAGCACCTACCTTGTGCTCCTTCCTTTCCTCAATCTCCTGTCCCCTTCATCTGACTTACCCACTTGTAACTTTTCCCATTTGCCCAGAGATCTTCTATGTGACTTACCCCTTCCCTCTCAGTGGCCATCCTTGAGTAACATTTTGGAATATAGCCAAATGCCGCCAGTCTCTTTGCCTTCTTGAGCGCTGGCTAGACATGGTGGGTCCTTCCGGTCTCCACCTGTCATGGTTGGACAGAATGGCCCCTGTTAGGAAGAGAACAGACTGCTGTTTGTCAGTCCAAGTTTGGGGGCTTCCTGTTTATGCTTTAGTTTTCCCATCTCTTGTGTGCTGTCTTTTGCTTAAAGTTGCCACAACATCCAGAGTCTCTCCTGATTTGAGATTTAATGTCTTTAAGTTAAAGCTGTGTCTGTGATCACTCTGCTTTTCTGAGGCTCTCTGTGTGTGTGTAGCATCCTTCATGACAGGTCCCTTAGGAATTGGCTTTTCAGTTTATTTTTGGCTTCTACTCAGGCCAGCATTTCCCTGGGGAAAACTATTTAGATGTAGCATCATAGCATGTGAAGGTTGCTTGCTTCACTTGTCCAGGTGCTGGACTCATTAAAAGCAATTGTTCTTAGTGATGTAATAGGAAGAAATTATGTAAGGTTAACCAAGATGCAGGACTGAGTGCATCTAATTGCATTTTATTCAGATAGGATCACAGCACTTGCAGACTGGCACAGCTGTTCTGTGACTTTATTCTTTGTCCTTTGGTTCCCCCTTTCTAACTCCTGGGACTCAGTGCCTTGATTATGTCTCTGTCTGACTTGCCGCTTCACTCAAGGGCACTTTCACCAGATGAGGGATGTGTGTTTGTGTCCTGTGATTGGAAGTCAAAACCCCCGGGTGCTCTTCCCAGCCGTCACCTACTCTGAATGACCTTGGCCTAGTCACTGCCTCATTTTTCTCACTGCAGTAAAAGACAAGATCTGTCTTTCTAGCCCCTGAAACAAGCCTGAACCAGAAGTGTAGCTGGGTGGTATGGCCACTTGGCTATTAGCAGCCACCATCCTGAGGTCCATCAGACAGAGCCAGCCCCACCCCTTCAGGAGATCACTTCTGTGCGTCACAGAGAGCCACGCCTCCAGAGGCAAAAGATGCCCCAGCGGGGTGTGTTTCAGTGGTGATGGAATTCCTACTAATCAATCACATTGTTGCTCATGACCTGGTGGATAGATTAAGCTACTTCTATAAATACTCATGAACTTCCCTCCTCTGAAACTTTATGCACGTTTAAAGTAATACCTGCCAAAGTCCACTAACCTCCTGGCGGGGGGGGGGGGGGGGGGGGCGGGATGTCAGATGACTATATATGTATATGTGTGTATATTTTCCAGAATTTGGAAGACATCTTTTGGAAATTTCCAAAAGAATGAATTACAAGGATGGTAGAGTGTTGCTTTTGTATTTTAAAATAATAATAAGGACAGACATTATGTAGTGTGTGCCAGGCACCAGTGCTTTACTGTGTTACTCAGTGCTCCCAACAACCCTGTGAATTAGGTACTATTATTACCCGTGTATTTCAGAGGAGACTGAGGGGGCAAGGTTAAATAACTTGTCTGATGTCACACTGCTAATAAGTGGAGGAACCTGACTACAAATTGAAGTAAATGTAGTTTGCTCTCACCTGAGAATGTTTAAGTTCAGGATTCATAGATCATTACTGCATCAAGCACCCTGATTAAACATGAGTCACAGACCCTGTGGTTGGCATTAATCATCCAGTCTGTAAACACTTGAAAGTCTTAGTGGAGAGGATGTAACCACAGGTAAGGAGAGAGAAAGGAACAGGGTGTTGGGATGGGTGGAAAGACAGAGGGAGATCACGCTGGGGAGCAGAATGGGAGAGACACTAGATTGGCACTTGCGGTGTGCTTCTGTTCTGCATCTTTCCTTCCCTGACCCCATAGTCATTCTCAAAGTAATTGTCAGAAAGCACATTTTATTTCTAGAGAACCTGTGAGTACCCCTAGATGTTGAATGAAAGCAGTGTCTATAAGTGTGATTCATTCCAACACTGGTTTATTCCCCCGACCAAAAGTCTGAGGAACTGGCATTTCTGTGTTGTCTTAGAAATGGTGTTAGGAAATCCAGCTGCACCTCCTGCCCCCAGAGACCTGTCCCCTCTCTTGCTGCTGTTGTCACCCTCCCGCTGGGAATGCTGAGTCATGAGACAGGTTCAGAAGGACTCCTTGGAGAGAGGCTGAGTGCCACTCAGTTCCTTCCCGTTTAGTTGCCCCGAATTTGTGCTCTCCACCTTGTTTTTGTTCTAGGACATTAAAGGTCCTTTTGCACCCCCTCCATCCCCACTTCATTGTTATTCCTGCTTTTCTTTTCTTTCTTTCTTTCTTTTTTTTTTTAATTTTCCCATTCCATCTAGAGAAATTTTGCTTTTTAACTGTTTTACCCAAGGGCCTCATGGAGTCCAGTGGAACCTCTGTGGGGCCAGTACTTTCAAAAGGGGTGCGGTTGTAGTGGTGTGACCTGAATCACCATCACAACAGTGCTGGGCCCAGGATTGGTTTCAGCTGCCCCTGGTGGTCCCCTCAGAGTTGGATTTGGGGTGATCTCTTTTAAGAGCCATCCTGTAGTTCTAACCGGGAGGACATGATCTGTGCTCTTGTTCGACTGACGGAAGTTTTCAGAGTTTCCCTGCCCAGAGCTTAGCCTGCTTCTGCATAGGGGTGGGAGGGTGCTTATTTAAATGGATAATCAAAAGAGGGAAATGTGCCTTTTCATTTACAAGATGCTCTCACTTATATTTACTAGGATTTTGGTGTTTTTAACTATAGCTCCTTCTGAGGCTCCACCTGCCCAGTGGCTGGGCGCCAAGCCTGAGAAGGTTGTGCTTTCAAGGCTGTTGCCTATCCAACATCTTTACCAAAAAAAAAAAAAAAAAAAAGGTACTAAGTAGTGCTAAAAAAAAAAAAAAAAAGAAAAAGAAAGAAAGAAAGAAAAAGTCGTCAATCCTATCCAATAATAAAACCAAAACCCCCAGCTAGCAGGAGAGATTTCCTGCGGTCTTAAAAAGAGTGTTCTTCACTTGCATCCTGCAAGTGAGAGCTGGTCTTTCACACTCAGCAGCTCTGATGAGGTTTTTCCACCTTGTTTTAATTTTGATCTTTTTTGCGGGAGCTGCTGCTGTGGTGACGGTTGGTGACACTGTTGTGACCGGCGTGTTCCACAGGACGACTTGCTGGCCCTCCTAGGTGCAGGTGGGAAGGAGCAGACACATGCTTCCAGGAGCATCAGGAGCAGACATACTCCATGCTGAAAGCATCCCCTTATTTGTCTGCTCTGTTTAATTACTTAAGGGAGTTTGAGGGCCCTGAACGTTGATGATATCATCTTCAAATAGAAGAAAGAGCGTCTCTCCCTACGCTCAGCATGCTTTGGGGGCACCCCAGCACTCCGCCGCTCGCGAGGGCTGTCTGCTCCATTTCCTCACAACCCACGAGCCCCTTAGCCTCTCCCTGGCCTCTCACCACTGGATGCCAACGGCTCTCCTGAAGGTCACAGAGGACTAGTGGATTCCCAATTACTGCATTTACCAACGATGCCCTAGTTCTTGTCCTTTGGGTCCATCAGCCTTGTTGGTTGTGGTCAGTCCTGCCCTCACACTGGAAACTTTCTTCCGTTGGGTTCCGTATACCAGACTGTACTGAATTTTTCTCTTTAGCCTTTTTCCTCTTCTCTCTGTGAGACTTCTTCCCACATCATGTTCTTACTCCCCTCGCCGCCTTCCTGTCTTTTCTTTGGGGCTCTTGTTCCCCACAGGGCTGCAGCCGTCCCTGCGTTCACGTGGCTTCCACACCCGCGCCACGTTCCGCACCCCTTACCTAACAGCTCCTGTCATCTAGAACTGCAGACATTGTGGCTGTAAAGTCTCATGAGTGTGACTGCCCTTCCCACCCCCAGGTCTGTGGCATTTAAAAAAATTGCTTTTTCCAACTTTTGATGATGAAAAATCTTCAAACATACAGAGAAGTTGAAAGACTAGGTCAGTGAATACTGATTACCAACCATCATGAGTCAGCAGTTAACATTCTGTCATCTGTGCTTTACCTGTATGTGTGAATGTGTGTAAATACATTTTCGCCTGAGCCATTTGGTAAGTTAGAAGCAGACCTGATGGCAGACACCTCTAAATACTTCAGCTTATGTCTTCTAAAATTCCAGAATATTTGGGATCATTTTAAATGTACCTTCTTGGGCCCCCATTCTTTTTTTTTTTTTTTTAAGATTTTATTTATTCATTCATGAGAGACAGACAGAGAGAGAGAGAGAGAGAGAGAGGCAGAGGGAGAAGCAGGCTCCCAAGGAGCAGGGAGCCCGATGCGGGACTCGATCCCAGGACCCTGAGATCATGACCTGAGCCGAAGGCAGACGCTTAACGACTGAGCCACCCAGGTGCCCGGGCCCCCATTCTAATGTAAGTGTGCGGTTAAGTGGTAGTAATACGTTCCTAATGTGCAGCCATCACCATCCTGTTTCCAGACCTCTAGTTGTCTTGTAAAACTGAACCTTGATGCCTGCTAAACAACACCCTGTTTCCCCCCACGGCAGCCCCTGGCCACCACCATTCTGCTTTCTGACGTGAAATATTATTTCATTTAGTATAATAGCCTTAAGGTTCATCCAGGCTGTAATATAGGTCAGAATTCCCTTCGTTTTAAAGACTGATAGAAAGTCCATTGTATCTTCAGCTTTAGGCTTATCCATCCCGCCGTCAGCGGACACTCAGGTGCTCTCCGGGCTTAGCTGTCGTGAATAGCGCAGCTTATGAACATGGGTGCACAAGCGTCTCTTCGAGATCCAACTTTCAGTTCTCTTGGGTATATCCCCAGAAGTGGAATTGCTGGATCATATGGTAATTTTATTTTTACTTTTATTTGAAGAACTGCCATACTGTTTTCCACAGCAGCTGCACCATGTGCCATATTCCCACCAGCAGTGTGCAAGGATCCCGGTTTCTCCACATTCTAGCCGACATTTGTTATTTTCTGATTTTTTTATAGTAGTCATCCTAATGGGTGTGAGGTCGTATCTCACCGTGGTTTTGATTTGAGTTTACTTAATGACTAGTAAGGTTGGGCATCTTTTCATGTGCTTCTTGGTCATTTAAGTACCTTCCTTGGAGAAATGTTTAAGTCCTTTTCCCATTTTTAAATGGGGTTGTTCGGGGCTTTTTTTGTTGTTGAGTTGCAGGAGCTCTCTCTAATTCTGGATATTTAATCCCTTATCAGATACATGATTTGCAGATATTTTCTCCCATTCTGTGGTTGCCTTTTTACTAGGTTGATAGTGTCTTTTAGTGCATTATAATGTTTTAATTGTCATGAGTCCAGTTTGTCTGTTTCTTTGTTGCCTGTGCCTTTGGGTCAGGCTTCCATTCTAATTGGTCATCAAATCTTTGTTCGAAATGCCTCTTGCATCCTCTGCATTTCCGTGCTGCAACTCGGGCTCGCTCTCTGATGGTCCCGTGCCTGGACTGATCTCGTCTGGTCTCCCTGTCGCTAGTCCCTCCTTCAGCCCAGCCCGCAGCACCACAGGCTGACCTTCCAGAAGACTGCTTGGATTGTATCAGGACCCAGCCTCCTGACCTGCCTTAGCTTGTCACTCAAGGCTCCTCGCCCATGGCTCACACTTAATCTCCTGCCCCTTCAGCAGACTGCATCTCATCTGCTTCCCCCGTTCACATGTGCTCTTCTCTGCCTCTGATGCTCCACGGCGCTTAAATGACACACTTGAGCTCCCTCTCCCTGGCTTGGAAGCTTCTTGAGAAACCAAGACAGTGACTCCTTATATGCAGTGAAAGCTTGTATTCTGAATGGCTCACATGCATTTTCATGGGAAGCGTTTGAGTTAATGACCAGATCCTTCCCATTCACCTACAAGGAGTATTCGTAGCCTTTTCCCAGACACTTTGTGGTCTGTGTTGGAACTGTGTGGGCACCTGGCAGCTGACACTCCCCTTAGGGTAGTAGGTAAGTTGACCATGTAATTTATTGTCCAGCCTGGGCTCTTTTGAGAGAGAATAATTGCTACAGGACTGAGACACGTGGGTGTCCCGACACTAGGAAGAGCAGATTAATCAAAGTACGCCATGTGGTAGTGGACTGTTTCAGCACCTTCCATCACGAAGCTCCCCAGGCAGAGTAGGAGCCCAGCAGGCGAGGATAAAGCTAGCCAGAGCCGGCGTCAGCTATGGCTGAAATGCAGTTAGTTGTGTCTGGGCTTAAAACCTAGCAGAAATTGAAACACTCTGCTGGCCACAGGCTCCCTAGGAGCCTGGGCTGGGATGAGAACTGAGGCCGTGTCTCGTGAAGCCAGTGAAAAGTCTCCCTGGTTGGTGCCATTCTGGGTTTCCTCCAAGTCCTCGGTGCAAGCTCTGAATAATCTGGAAAAAGCACCCGTTTAACATTTAGAAGCCGTCCGAGTTCTAGCGTCTCTCGTAACTTCAAGACCTTGGTGGAAGCACCCATCCTCTCTGAGCCTCAGTTTCTCAGCTTATAAAGTGGTATAACGCCCATCTCTCGAGGTTGTCACAAGGAGCAGCTCTAACAACCCCGCTGAAAACACTTGCCAGACCTACATTCACACGTGTGAGTTCGTGAATGGAGATGGTTGAGTCTTCAGTGTGAGGCTCCTCTGCCGGAGATGGAATGCCCCAGCTGCACAGTAGCTGGGCACGCAGTTTAGGCTTTGTGCTCCGCCTGCCTCAGCGCTCTGGGGGAGGCGTCCTGCCGACGGGCATAAGCATGCCTGGCCTGTTACGCCGAAGGAATCGGGCACCGTCGACTTGACACTGCTCACCAGGGGTGGCAGGAGGGTGGGGAGAGCACGGATACATGGCGTCTAGACCAGCACTTTGAAAGGCTAATGTGTGTGGCATCACCTGGGGTTCTTGCTAATGTAGGCTTCTGAAACCGGCTGGCGCGGGCCTGAGAACATGCATGTCTCACATGCTCCCTGGGAGGCTGATTCTGCCGGCTGGGACTGACCTACAGGTCCTTAAAAACCCGTTGATGTCAGTAGGTTCTGTTTGTGTGTGTGTCCCGTTCCCCCCAAATGTTATTGGGTGTAACTGGTTTGAGGTTTTTGTCTCCCCTCTGCCTTAGTTTTCTGGTGGCAGTGTTAATGCCAGAAATTATCAAAAGGGGCACAGCAGGAGGGAAGGGACATTAAGTGCCCCTAATAACCAGGTAGTGCTTTCAGATCATAGTGTTCTGTTAAAAAGACCTGCTTCTCCCTCCCCGCCCCATTGCCTACTGACCAATATTAATACACAGTTGCTGCTGAGAGTTTCATTGGATTTCATTTCTTCTTAGGACGAAAAGTCAGAGTTGTTATGAATATAGTTCAACCGGTCCAAGAGGAAAATGATTGAAATTTGCTATTTTTTATCCATCCAGTATCAGTGGATTCGTGCTGTGTGCCAGGCGGTGTAACACATGCTTTGCATTATCTTCTTCTTCCCTAGAGTGGCCAGTGTCCCCATTTTAGAGAGGGAGAGCCTACAACCTGGAGAATGCATGTAACTCTCCCAAAGCCACACGGCTGGCGAGGGGCAGAGCCTAATGTCTGTTCTGCTGGAGCGCAGGCTCTCTCCTCGGGCTGCACAGCCACCCCCTGCCCCTGATGGGGTGCTGTGGGCCTCCAGAGAGCACCCCCACACAGGCCCTGCACTCTAGATCGGGGGCCAGCATTCTTTCTGTAAAGGGCTAGATAGTAAATATTTTAGGCTTAGCAGGCCATACTGTCTCCTTCACAACCAGTCAACTCGGCCATTGTAGCATGAAAACATTCGGGGACAATAAGTGAATGAACGGGCATGGCTGTGTTCCAGTAAAATCTTATTTAAAACAGGCAGCAGGCTGGATTTGACCTGCAGGCCATAATTTGCCGATCTCTGCTCTGGAAGAGTCCTGCCCAATAGAAATAGGATGTGAGCCACATCTGTAATTTTAAACTTGATAGGAGCCACATTTGAAAAAGTAAATAGAAGCAGGTGAGGTTACATCCAGTAAGTTGTATTCGACCCGTTACATCCAAGGTACCATATCTACATGTGATCAGTATAAAAATTATTGTTATGTGTAAAGATTTTATTTATTTAGTTTATTTTTTAAGTAGGGCTCCATGCCCAATATGGGACTTGAACTTACAACCCCGAGATCAAGAGTCTCATGTTCTACCGACTGAGCCAGCCAGGAGCCCCTAAAAATTATTAATGAAATATTTTACAGTCTTCTTTCTGCAGTGGCTCACGTATTCGTTAGCACTGCTTCAGAAACTTAGTCTGGTGGGAGAGAAAACCCTCCCTCCAATCCCTTCCTCACCTTTATTTTCTTCAGAGTATCAGGCATTATTTGAGATCTGATTGCTTCCTTGTTTACTGTGTTCCTGACCAGAAGGTAAGAGGGCAGAACAAGCTGTTCACTGCTGTCCATGCCTGAACAGAGCCTGGCCCAGAGCTGGTGCCCGGGGATCCCTGTTCAGCTGAGCAAATGGGGTACTCATAAGGTAGAAAGTGCTGAGTCCCATCTGGAGGGAACGGACAGCATTTCTGAGTGGGGGGGGGGGAGCATTAGGAAAAGCTTTCATGCAGGTAGCTTTTGAGCTAGGCCTTGAAAGGTGAGAAGAATTTGGATCAACAGTGGTGGGACGGAAGGGTATCCTGAGAGGGAAGATCAACATGAGCAAAGCCAGATGCGGGAAGTTTGCATGACATTTGGGAGAAATGGTTCACTTAGGCCTTAGAACTCCTTTACCCTTACAAATTATTGACTATCCCGATGAGCTTTTATTTATATGTATCAATATTTACAGGTAAGAAATTGAAACAGAACTTAAAACCCAAGAATAAGCAAGCACTCACTCTAGCCCTCAGAGCATTACACCAGGTAGCCTCTGGAAGTTCCAGTGGAGACTCCGGAGACGATGAGAGCGGGAAAGGCAAATACCATCCAGTAGGACTGTGGAAAAGCTTGACTTTGGACCTTCTGAAAGCTCTCAGCTTCCTGGACCACACGTCGAGGGCTCCTGAGCTGGCGGGAGGGTGCGAGGAGAAGGCGGGCGACGGCGGGGCCAGCTAGCCGGCCCGGATCTGATCGCGGTGGCAGCGACCATGGTGCTCGTGCCCTGCTGTACGCTCGGCGTGTCGTAAGCATGTCACGAGGGTGGGCTCTCGAGGCCTCTCTGGGAGAACCCTGTGCACTAGGTGTTACTATTTCATGTGTCTTACAGATGAGGCTGCCCAAGGTCACGTCCTAAGTGAAGAGTTTGGGCGAAACCCAGGTAGCCGACCCCACAGCCATGTGGTCTGTGGCCCCTCAGACTTCGCATCACGCTGGTTCTGTGGTGGAAAGGAGTTTGGGTTTGTGCTGTTGTTGTTTTTCCACATCATGAGGAGCCATCTCAAAGTTTGCAGTGAATAATCTGGCAGCAGTCCATACAATGGAGGAGGTGGGGTAGCTGGAAGCCTGGGGCCAGTTAGGAGGCTTTTCCAGTGCAGGCGAGTTAATGTGTATCTACTTTGTGTGACCACACACACACACACCCACACACACACGGGGCAAGAGTGTTGAAAGTGCTGTGTTTTCATACAAAATGTCCCCTACGTAGGGCGCCTGGGTGGCTCAGTTAGGTGACTACCTTCGGCTCAGGTCATGGTCCCAGGGTCCTGGGATCGAGCCCCGCATCGGGCTCCCTGCTCAGCGGCGAGTCTGCTTCTCCCTCTCCCTTTGTGATCTCTCTCGCTCTCACTCTCTCTCAAATAAGTAAATAAAAATGGCCTTATGTGTGAACCAACAATTCCATCCAGTATTCAGTGGACAGAGCGGCGACCTGTTCCCGTGCCAGAGGGAGAACTGGCGTGTTGGACTTAGTGACAGCTTTAAGGGGCTTTTTAAGGATGATTCTGATGATGCTCGGTTTGACCCTGGGACCAGACTCCCAAGTACAGTTAGGACTATTGAATCAGAGCCATAATGGCACTTTGAGTTAGAGCAGGGATGGAGGGGTGGTTGTGGAAGGTTTCTCAGACGGGGTGGCATGCCCAAGCCGTGAGGGGCATTTGGTGAGTGGCCGGGAAAGCAGGTGTAACACCTACGGGGATGGAGCAGTGGGTGTGAGCATGCCCAGGGCTCTCGATGATCAGGAGGGAGTTAGGGAGCCATTATGTTGGGTTTTTATTGTGGTAAAATATACATAATGAAATTTACCCTTTTGTGAAGTGTGCAGTTCAGTGGCACGAAGCACCTTCACACTTGTGCAGCCATCCCCACCATCCAGCTCCAGAACTTTGTCATCTTTCCAAACTGAAGCTCTGTCCCCCTTAAACAATAACCTTTTAGGAAAGTAACCGAGGTTCACTGTAGACATGTGGTCTCCTGACATCCAGGGAGTGGGGTTGGGAAGCTGGGCAGAGACTCAGGCTTCTGGAGTGCACGCCCAGGTAATAGTCTGCCAGTAGCTGCATGGACAGAGAAGTGTGAGGGAGGTTCAGTTTGGGAAGCACGGTGTCTTAGATACTTGGCATCTTCCATGGGAAGAGAGATGCCTACCTCGGAAATGCGTGTTCAGTCTGTCCCCCATCTTTTATTCTTATTGTTGTCCTATTTCATGCCCTCATAATTACATTTTTAAAATAAACACTTTTTAGGGGCACCTGGGTGGCTCAGTCCGTTAAGCGTCTGCCTTCAGCTCAGGCCATGATCCCAGGGTCCTGGGATCGGGCCCCGCATTGGGCTCCCTGCTCAGCGGGAAGCCTGCTTCTCCCTCTCCCTATGCCTGCTGCTCTGCCTACTTGTGCTCTCTCTCTCTCTGTCAAATAAATAAATAAAATCTTTTAAAAATAAAAATAAAATAAACACGTTTTAGATTTACAGAAAAGTTGCAGAAATCCTAGTATACCCTTCACCAGCTTCCTCTGTTTTTTTTTTAATAAAGATTTTATTTATTTATTTGAGAAAGAGCCAGAGCACGAGCAGAAGAGAGGGGGAGAGGGAGAAGCAGACTCCCCACTAAGCAGGGAGCCCAACATGGGGCTCGATCCCAGGACCCTGAGATTATGACCTGAGCCGAAGGCAGACGCTTAACTGAGCCCCCCAGGCGCCTCAGCTTCCTAATGTTAGCATCTTATGTAACACAGTATGTTTGTCAAAAGTAAGAAATTAACATTGGTTTTACTCTATAAACTATACTGCACACTTTAATTTGGATTAGTTTTCCACTAAAGTCCTTTTTCTGTTTCAGCATCCAATTCACGATACTACATTGCATTTCACATAATTGTCTTTTGAATGTTGGAAAAAACCCTTCTGATTGATCTCTCACTTTATCTAATCCTCAGTTCATCCTCTTCCCTAAGAGTTATCTTTCTGGAGAATTGCGTTAACAGCTTTTTTTTTTTTTTTAAGATTTTATTTATTTATTAGCACAAGTAGGGGGAGAATCAGGCAGGGGGAGAGGGAGCAGCAGGCTCCCTGCTGAGCAAGGAGCCCGATGGAGGGCTCAATCCCAGGACTCTGGGATCATGACCTGAGCCGAAGGCAGATGCTTAACGACTGAGCCACCCAGGTGCCCTTTTTAGCAGCTTTTAATGCCAGAGAGTAGAGGTCAAGCAAGATGCTCTCTAAAATAAGGCAGCTTGGACGTGATCTGTAACCATGGATAGTACTCAGACTAGAGGGATGGCGGCTGGCAGCGAGAACAGCAGGTGGACAGGTGAATGCAGAGCGTGGGAGTGTAGGGCCCTGCGGTCAGGGAAGTAGGGAAAGTCTACAGGCTCAGGGGCCTGTTCAGTCCCTGATGATCTAACACTGAAGAAAAATTGATGGATTATTCTCTTATTTATCTTAGATTTATAGGTTTTTTTTTCCCCCCTGATTGCAGGTTATCCAATCTGTTGCTGTGCAGGTGACCCTCCCCTGACACTTTGCAGGTGTTCCAGGAAGCTCTTCAGGAGCTACTTGACATTTACCCTCACTTTGATGTTACCCTGATTCTCAAGGGCTCAAACCTAAAGAATCATTCCTGGATTGTATTTTAAAAAACAGGTAACACCAGGGGCGCCTGGGTGGCTCAGTCGGTTGAGCGTCCAACTTTTGGTTTCACCTCAGGTTGTGAGATGGAGCCCCAAGTCGGGCCCCACGCTCAGCAGGGAGCGAGCTTGAGATTCTCCCTCTCTCCCTCTCTTTCTTCCTCTCCCCCCTGCTCATGCACGTGCGCACTCTCTTTCAAATAAGTGAATAAATTGTTAAAAAGAGAGAGAGCACACCAGTAACAAAGACTCACTTGCCCCTCTCCCCTGCTTCGGTGTCAGGGTCTTCCTTCTGAGCCTTCTGCCGGCGCAGCAGTTGACTCGGGATTCAGGCCGCGCCCAGGCCCCTGCAGCCCGGGCAGGGCGCAGCACCTGCTGGCATCTCGCAGAGACTGGCTCAGCCCTTAGGGTCCTTTCTGCCGTCCATCAGCTCATCCCGTGCCCTGTTGACGTGTTCTTCGTGTTCTCCTATCTCTTGATTGTGCTTGTCGTCTGTACCTTGGGGGCCTCCATAATCAGATGGCTTCCCTTAATAGTTTCGATTTGGAGTCACTGCCTTTGCTCCTCTCAGGTGTAACATTTGTGAAACACGCACAGACTGAGTGTGTTAGAAAGACCAGGTAGGACTGCCCTTTTTCTGGCACGTGGCTTTGGTCCTGTCTGCAGTGTTCTTGAGTCAGATGTTCACAGGTGGAGATGTTGCCGTGTCGTAGCGGTGTCATCCCACTTCAAATTTTGGTAGCATGCTTTTTTTTTTTTTTTTTAATTTATTTAATTATTTGAGAGAAAGAGCAGGGGGAGGGTACAGAGGGCGAGGGAACAGATTCCCTGCAGAGCACGGAGCCAGGTGCAGGGCTCGATCCCAGGACCCTAAGACTATGATCTGAGCCGAAATCAAGAGTCCCCCATCTGAGCTGCCCTGGCTTCCCAAGGGAGAGAGAGTCTTAAGCAGACTGTGCTGAGCACGGAGCTGACGCAGGGCTCAATCTCAAAATGCTGAGATCACCACCTGACCCGAAACCAAGAGTCGGACACTTAACCGACTGCACCACTCAGGTGCCCCTTTGGTAGCATGCTTTTTAATGAATGCCCGTAATTCCAACAGATGAACCCAAGGTTCTTCGATCAGTCTCCTCTTTTGACTAACTAAAATGTTTCCAGATTTTCATAGCTTTAAATAGTGGAACTACCATCTTATACTGGATGCTTTTTTATACCTTTGTCTACATTGTTTAAGTTTCTCAGGATAAATTCCTAAAACAGAATTATTGGTCAGGGGATAGGAATATACTCTTAAGACTTTGGATTCATTTTACCAAACTGTCATCCCCAAAAGTAGTACCTATTTACACTTCCATCTTAGAATGCCTGTTTTCCCAGCATGATGGTGAGATTTTTTGGTGACTGAGGCAGGAATCCCAGCTAGTAGGCAGCATCTGGAAGACTAGAACTCAGGTCAGTTGACTAGGCGTTTTTCTGACTCTACTCTGCTCTTGCCAAGAAACAGGCCCTTCTTGTGACCAGAGGTGTCCCTGAGCTCCGCAGGACTGCAGGCCAGTCTCTTGTGCCTTAGCTCAGGCCTGCGTTCCCCGAACAGAGGGCTGGGCTGGGGCATGGTAAGTAAGCCAGGGCGGGGTGCGGGGGTGCGGGGGGGGGGGCAGGGCTGGCTCAGACGCGGGCTGGCAGTTGTAGAGGTCAGACTCTAAGAAGGCCCTCTTAAGGACTCTCAGAATCCCCGTCTCTTTCACGTGGCTCCACTGAGGCATTTCTCAGATGACGCAGCTCATAGTGGGACGATGACTGTGTCCTGTATAGCAATGCCCAAGGTATGTTGGGGTCTCCATCCTCTCCATCTCTCCTGTAGACCCTGACACCTCAAGCTCTCCTCTCCTGTGCTGGTGACATCAGAGGACACGGGCGTTTCTAGTTATCAGGTGCCCAGTGAAGGCAGGGTCTTCGGGAGCCCCGAGATGATTGACATTGGCTGTATGCTCGGTTTGAGGGTGTGTCTGGGCCCTCAGTGGTGGTACTAGAAGGGAGGGTTTGATTTGACTATTTTATAGTCTGGGAACTGAGGCCCCAGTAAACTGAACGGTTCAGGTTAAGGTTGATGGAAGCCACAAATGGACAAAGACACTCCGTCTTAAGGAAAGAAAAGTTCATAGGAGGACAACCATCTGACTTCTAGGAGTAGAAGTAGAGGGTGTTAGCAGTGCTGATTTTAGTTTTCTGGTGATTTAGTTACAGTTGAGATAGGTTCTGGTATTTGACTTAAAAAATAAAATCTGTAATACAGAGGATTTAGAGGATTTACACTGTGAGTCAGGAGACATGCTCAAGAACTTCCTGCTCAAGAGAGGAACCAGGCAGTCACTAATTTCAGCTTAACCTTGGGCTTGCCTTTTAAAAAAAAAAAAAAAACACACCACCAGCACTTTGGGGATATAATTTACATACCATAAAATTCACCCTTCTAAGTTAAACAATGCAAATGGCTTTTAGTATATTCAGAGGTTTGTGCACCCACTATGCAAAACTAGAACATTTTCAATGTCTTCACCCATGAAGCCTCTACCCCTTGGCTGTTGCACTGAATTTCCCCCCACTTCTCAGCCCCTGGTAACCACGTTGTATGCTGGTGTGTTTGGGTTTTTGTCTTTGTGGGTTTGCTGATTCTGTGTATGTTGTATGAAAATGTGGAATGTACGGCCCTTTGGGTCTGGCTCCTCTTGTAGAGCATGTTTTCAGGTTTCCTTCGGGCTGTGGTGCGGATCTGTACTCCTTTTTGTGGCAACTGCTGTGTGGATCGGCCACTTACCCGTTCATCAATTGATGGGCACTTGGGTTGTTTCCACTTTGGGGCTATTTTGAATAATGTTGCTGCGAGCATTTCTGTACAAGTTTGTGTGGGGGGTATATTTTCGGTTCTCCTGGGTATTATGCCCGGGAGTGGAATCGCTGGGTGGTGCGGTGACTCGCTGTTGAACCATGTGTGCGACTACAGCGTGTGCGGCTTCCGGTTGCTGCTCATCGTCAGCAACACTCGCTGCCGTCGGTCCCTCCGCATTACAGCCATCCTGGTGGGTGTGGAGTGGGATTGGCACTGTGGTGTGGTGGGCTTTTCCCTAACGACTGATGACCTGGAGAGTCTTTCCACGTGCTTAGTAGCCCTTTGTAAATCTGCTCTGGAGAAATGTCTGTTCCAGAAAAGCATCTGCCCACTTGTTAATTGTCTTCTTTGTTGGCTGGCCTAGTAGAGCGTGCCTTTGGGTCTGCTCTCTGTCCTTCAGGGTCGGGCAGGTGGGCTGCTTGCTGTGGTAGGTGCTCTCTGTGTCACTGGGGTCTCTGCCAGGCATCTAGCCTTATGTTGGGATCTAACTGCCTTTCCTAGTTAAACATACTCTAGAGGATTTGCGATCCTTATAGACTGAAAGGGCTCTTAATTCTAAATCTTTCTAGAACTAAGTTAATTGTTTTACATGTGGGGCTCCACCATCCCCAGGAATAAGAAAGGGGCTGCTAAATAGGGCTTCCTCGGCAACGGGGCAGGCCTTCAGACGTTTACCAGTCTCATGAATTATGCACAGACTGCCAGTCACAACCGAAGTCTTTCAGAGGCAGAGCCTGGTCCAGCTAGTCTCCTTTTTGGCCCTCTCGTAGTAAGTATTGTAATATTTCTTGTGCAGCAGGTGATGGAGTGCTCCTTGCTCGACACGGACGTGCCTTGGTAACCGAGTTGTTTCTGTGGCTGTGTGGCAGGTCCGAACACGGTGGGGCCGAGGCGTGCGAGCGGGTGTCCTGCGTGTGACACGCGGCGCCTGGTAACACAGGCGGCAGCCGGCCCAGCACAGCTTGGCTACTGGCGCTTCACAGATCCCCCGTCCTCAAGCAGGGCGGCGGTCTGAGGGGCACATGTGCTGCTATTTATGTTTTGTGACTTTCTCAGTGATTGTTTTTAGTTTAGCATTTAAGAATCTAATTTAGTTTTGTTAAGTGTGTGAGCTGTCTATTCCCCATGCCTCTCGGGTGACACTGACAATGAGTCTCTTCCACCCAGAGCCCAGCTTTGCCCCAGATTGGGTCTGACTGTCGTGGTTGAATCCCAGCAATCTATGCAGTTTAAAGTTTTTGTGACATTTGCAACAGAAAGCCACGTGTCTGCGCAGATAGGTGGCCCCTTGGGGTGACTGGGGGAGTTTCTGATGGAGTTGTGCTTTCTTTTCCCTTCCTACCATTTCGCATTTTAGAATAGCACTACTGGGAGAGCCCCTCAAAGATGAACTGGTCTCTAAATTAAGTAGGTGGATGTCGGAACTAAGGATTTCTAATTTTTTTAAATTATTTTTTATTTTATTTTTTTGGGAGAGAGCAAGTGCACCCGAGCGGGGGCGGGGGGCAGGGAGAGGGAGAGAGAATCTCAAGCAGGCTCTGCGCTGAACACAGAGCCCGTCGTGGGGCTTGATCTCAGGACCCTGAGATCATGACCCAAGCCGAAATCAAAAGAGTCAGATGCTTAACTGACTGAGCCACCCAGGCACCCCGGATTTCTAATTTTTGAATTTGTGATTTCTTATTTTTGTTACCTTATCATCTTTCTATCTTCGGTTATGTCCCATGGCTATTTTGAAAAATTAAGGTTAAAGATCTCTGGTTGGGAGCGCCTGGGTGGCTCAGTTGGTTAAGCGACTACCTTCGGCTCAGGTCATGTTCCCGGGGTCCTGGGATTGAGCCCCGCATCGGGCTCCCTGCTCCTTGGGGACCTGCTTCTCCCTCTCCTTCTGCCTGCCGCTCCCTCTGCTTGTGCTGTCTGTCTCTCTCTGTGTCAAGTAAATAAATAAGATCTTTAAAAAAAAAAAAATCTTGGTTGGTGAACATGGTAGATTGAACACATTCATTTATTTCCACTTCCTCCAGAATCCCTTCTAAAATGACGTAAATGAAGTTTTTAAGTTTCTTTACTTAAGTAATCTCTGCACCCAGAGTGGGCCTTGAACGCACAACTCTACCGACTGAGCCAGCCAGGCGCCCCAGTAAATGAATTTTTTAAATGTGTAAAACTGTAAGGACAGAGAATGGGAGGGAAGACAGTAGACAAAGATTTCAAGTTTTAGAAGATGGAAGGGGGGGACAAAGACTGAGCAGAGCCGAGGAAGCTAAGACGTTGGTGCCCATGGAGACCAAGGAGCAGCCCCTCAGAATGTCTCAGGAATCGGAGGCACCTGATGTTGCCCCAGGCACAAGTGAGGTTTGGGCCCAGAGACAGAGGGATGGAAGGTACGACTCCGCACCTATACAGACCCCACCTGAGAGAGCAGAGGTGTGTGCTCTGGAGACGTTGAACCAGAGACTCTGGGCTGAGAGAGCTCAGATGTAGCAAAGGGCAGCATAACTCGGAGATGAAACGTGGATTCAGGAAAGTCTGTACACTGGGAGGGGAAGTGTCGGCTGAGTTCCCTGCCTGCTCCCTGTGTGCTGAAACCAGGCCTGAGGCCTGGGAGTGGAGGATTAGCCCTGTCAGAGACAGACCTGCCATTGGTAGGGTTTGGCCGTCCCTCGGAACAAAAGCGAGATTCTACCCCAGCTCCTGTGATCTGTACGATCCAAAGCCTTGCTTGTGTTTGCAAAGCTCCCATCATCTTATTATTGACGCAGCTTTTTTTATTTTCACTTTTTATCTTGAGATAGTTAGAGATTCACAGGAAGTTGCAAAACAGCACAGAGAGGTCCCATGCACCTTTCATCCAGTTCCCCCCCGTGGTTACATCTTACACAGCCACAGACAGTGTCAGAACCAGGAAATTGACATTGGCGCGCATACGACGTGTGTGCAGTCTCTGCCATTCTGTCACCTGAAGTTTCATGGAGCCGCCATAGCAGTCAGGCTACAGGCTGTTGGGGGTGCCTGGGGGGCTCAGTCGGTGAAGCGTCTGCCTTTGGCTCAGGTCATGATCCCAGGGTCCTGGGATCAAGCCCCGCATCAGGCTCCCTGCTCAGCGGGGAGCCTGCTTCTCCCTCTCCTCCCTGCTCATTCTGTCTCTCTCTCAAATAAATAAATAAATAAATAAATATTTTTAAAAAAGATACAGAACTGTTCCCTCACCATAAAGATCTCTTGACTCATTTCAAATAGGAGTGGACAGCTAAGGGTCACTGAATGGGTTCTAAAAGCTCCCAACATGAAGGGTAGAGGCTAGAACGAGCAAAGAGAAAGGTGTACCCAGAAGAAACCCTCAGAACACGGTGAATATTTGCCAAGAAATAAGAGCCAGTATTTTGTTAATGAAATAAAACAGTGCTATACAACTCAGAACAAGGAAGAGTTCTTGGTATTAAAAACATGATGTTAGGGGAGAGAAAAGAGTTGACAAAGACTCGCAGGAAATAGAATGAAAACGTCTGACACCTAGGTCTATAAAGAAAGGAAAAATGAAGGACAGAAATGTATCAAAGAAATCAGGAATGTTTCCAGAATTGATGATCACAGGGTTCCAGGATGGTGAATGGAAAAAGGTCTGGTTGGCACATTGTGTAATTCCAGAACACTGGGGATGAAGCTTGCAAAGAGAGAAAACAGGTCACATACAAAAGATTGGGGAATGAAGATACATCCGATTGTTCAATGTCATGGGAGCCAGAAGGCAGTGGACTGGATTTCCAATCTCACATGGTAGATGGAGCTAATGTAGAACCACTCCTACCCACTCACTTAGTAATGCCTTAGCAAATATAATAAAGGTTGTAAATCTGGAACTAAGCTTAGAAGAAAGAAAAGGGATAGCAAGAAACCAAAATCAATGAGGGAATTTAAAACCAGAGCAGAGGAGCCTGCTGAGTTGTGATGTCTCTGGGGGGTGTTTATTGGACCTTAAAACACACCCTCACAATAATAGAGGTTTGGATTTTAATGATCATGTATAGAAATTGAAATAGAAATCCCCCCAAAGGGCTCTTCCCTGGTAGAAGGAATATGAGGAATTCAAGAAGATCCCCCCTGTGGGGCTGGAGAAATGGGCAAGGAAGTTTGTTTGTATATTTATTTATTTTTAATTTTTTTTTAAGTTTTTATTTAAGTAATCTCTGTACCCAACGCCCCAAGATCAGGAGTCATATGCTCTTCCAACCAAGCCAGCCAGGTGCACCAGCAAGGAAGTTTATCATTGCTTCACACTCTGAGGTATTGGGGGAGGTCTCCCCGTGAGCAGTTGAAACATGCAGGTTTCAATTCTATATTTATAATCCCCACGTTTTAGGAATCCCCACGCTAGCACCAGACTGTTGATACCATTGGCGCTCCTTGCAGAAGGAAGAGCAGAACTTGTGTTGAATGACCCCTCCACGATGCAGGCCACTTGGAATCCTACCATCTCCACAAATGATGAGCTCATACCAGGAATTTACTAAATGTGCAGAAATTATAAGCAAGAGGGGCGCCTGGGTGGCTCAGTCGTTAAGCGTCTGCCTTCGGCTCAGGTCATGATCCCGGGGTTCTGGGATCGAGCCCCACATTGGGCTCCCTGCTCTGCGGGAAGCCTGCTTTTCTCTCTCCCACTCCCCCTGCTTGTGTTCCCTCTCTTGCTGTCTCTCTGCCAAATAAATAAAATATTTTAAAGAAAATTATAAGCAAGAGTCAGCTGCTACAACAAACAGGATTTCCAACATTTTAAAACCCCAGGTAATAGGAGAGATTACAAGATAAATGTTTAAAATGAGTGAAGGGCTGAAGGAAAGCATAAGACGATACATTTATTTTATTTTTATTTATTTTTTTAAGATTTTATTTATTTCAGTTTTCAGTAACGCCCTTTTATTCAATAGTGAGAACAAAATAAGGCATTTTCACAGAAAGAAAAAACGGAGTTTATTCACTACCAGACCTTCACTGTACTTCAGGAAGAAGGAAACTAAACGCAAGAGAAAGGAGGGGGACAAGAAGGAAAGGTGTACGAGGACACTGGGGAGTGCAGGGGCGGATCTAAATAAACATTAACTTAGGAAACAGCATTAATGGACACATTCTAAGATCTTTGAACTCTTTGGGAAGAGTAGGAGGGGTATTGATGTGCTTCAGCCTTTCTGAGTCAAATAGAGGTATTAAAATATTAAGGGTAACCATTTAAAAAGTAGAAATAGGGTGCCTGGGTGGCTCAGTCGGTTAAGCGACTGCCTTCAGCTCAGGTCATGATCCCAGGGTCCTGGGATCGAGTCCCACATCAGGCTCCCTGCTCCGCGGGGAGCCTGGTTCTCCCTCTCCAACTCCCCCTGCTTGTGTTCCCTCTCTCGCTGTGTCAAATAAATAAAATCTTTAAAAAATAAAATAAAATAAAAATAAATAAGAAGTAGAAATAGGCCTGCAAGCTTTCAAACCAATAGAGGCAAAATACTCAGAATTAAAAAAACTAGGTCATTCCCCTAGAAAAAAAGAGAGCAAAGAAAAAATATGGTAGGTAGAAGGCCCTGAAGGTAACAGAAATAAATCCACATGATCACAGTGAATATAAACAGAGTAAACATGCCACTTAGGATAGGTCGGAGGACAGTAGAGCAAAGCCCTCAACATTCTGAGGGAATTCCGAATCTAGGCAGATTACCCAGCAGGGAATTTTTTTTTTCAGGCATATGAGGACTGGGAAAAAAAAAAAATGTGCTTCCCATGGACCCTTTCTCCGGAAGCTGGTGGGAGGTGTGCTTCACCAAAACAAGGGGGTTTTCTGGGATCTGGGAAACAAGAGATCCCTTGTTTCCTTGCTGCAAAGGGAAGTCCGTGTTGGAGAGGCAGCGTGGAACTCCACAGGAGGACGGTCTCCAAGAAAGGCGCAGCCCAGAAAACCCCTGACGGATTACTTGAGCACGTTTGGAAAAGTTAGGGATAGGTTCTTGGCAGAATCACCGGTAGCCATGTGGGTTGTATGTGTTGGTAGAGTGCCCCTTGGGTCAGCTCCGCGCTCTGGTTCACTCCGATGGCATGTCTGTATTGTCTCAGAGCTGCAGAACTGTTGAAGGGCGGCCCGAGGTCCAGGGCTGTTGGAGGGAGGGGGAGAGAGAGTGTGCAGGTAATGTCTGCTGTTAACAGGGTGGGAGTTAGAGATGCAAGCATACCATTTATAGATGCGGCTGAATATTCTACCCACCAGAACATAGAAAGTGGTTGCCTCGGGCGCACCACTGAGACAGTGAGACGGGGCTGCTCGCTCTTTTGTGTTGTTAGGCCTTTGGGACTCTGTTGTTGCTGCTGCTGCTGTTGTTTTTAAGAATTTACTGGTTTAAACCAACACTGTTCAATAACAATAGAGTAGAAGCCAGGGCACCTGGGGGGCTCTGTGGGTTAAGCATCTGACTCTCAATTTCAGCTCAGGTCATGATCTCAGGGTCATGAGATCAAGCCCCACGTCAGGCTCTGGGTTGGGCGTGGAGCCGGCTTGGGATTCTCTCTCCCTCTCCCTCTGCTCCTTCCCCACTTCTCTTAAAAAAAAGAAGAAGAAGAAATACAGTATAAGCCTACATATGTAATTTTAGATTGTTTTTAGTGGCCATGTTAGAATAATCCAAAAAGGAACAGGTGAAATTAATTTTAATGTTTTATTCAAGCTAGTGTAGATCCAGGATATCATTTCAGCATGTAAGGGATGTAACCGGTTCATGAGGTGATCTGCGTTCTTCATACTCCGTCTACGACTCCTGTCTGTGCTCCAGCACATCTTCTCTCAGACTTGGTCACGTTTCAGGTGCTCCGTATCCAAGGGTGGCCAGTGGTTGGCCTGTGGGACAGTGCAGGTCTGACCCAGGAACGATGGAGAAGCCCATTCTGGCGGGTAGCTCCTGACCCTGGTTTCTTTCTTTGGCCCAACCATCCCTCCTTCAACTTCTCCACAGACATTTGGAGTCGTTGTGCGTTCTCATGGAAGTTCTAGACTCGAAGACAGAAATAATTCTGGGCTTCCCTTTTCTGTCCTGGAATTTGTTTCCCGCTTTCCTCATAGATCCTGTTCCTAGTGCTGCTCTGAATCTTTTCAAAATTCTCTACGTTCTGTGAGTGCAATAATCAAAACTGGGGTTAAAATACTGTTGACAGGCTGACAGACTCGGCGCAGTGAAGCTGCCTCACCCTTCCAGGTTGTGCGTCTTTTCATGTGGCTCTTGCCTGTTCAGCACGAGTGCTCCTTCTCAGATTGTGGTTACCCGTGTAGTGGTTCTTTCTGTGTGGACACCCATCAGAGCTGTCACATTAGACCAGAAGGCTGCTGGTATTGGGGGTTGGGAGCTGAGCCACTGGGCAGCAGAGGTCCCAGGAAACGGATTCTGGGCTTGCTGTTTGGAAAGCCCAACCTCCCAGAGGCAGCGGGGTTTCTGACTGAGAGCCTCTGGAGTGCAGGTGGCTGGGCTCTCGTTCCTTCGTAGACGCTGTGCTGCTGTAGGCTGCCCCGGTGCGTTCCCTCTCGGGCCTGAATCTTCAGATTCGTCCTCCACCATCTCTCCGGCGGCTCCTCAGGTGCACCTGTCATCTACCATGTGGGTTCCTGGCACCGTGCCGGGGATGCGGTAGTGAGCCGTGCCTGCCCTCGTGGGGTTCACAGTCTAATGAAGCAAACAGGTAGTAACAGATGCAGGGAACGGAGAGTGGCGTGGAGAAGAAGTGGGGGTGTGTAGAGACTGTGTAGAGAATGAGGAGAAATAAGTCCAGATGGGTGGTCAAAGAAGGCCTTTCTGGGTAGGTGACATCTGAACAAAGACTTGAGTGTAGACATCTGGATAAACATAAAAGCCATGCTTGTCCTCTGTGGCAACTCCTACTGCCCCCAGCCTGGCACTCCGCAGTATGTAGCTGCTTGTGGAACTACCTGTCCTCCCCGCCCTTCTCTTGGCTCTGCCGGGGCTGAGTCTCTCTAGTTTCCGTGTTTCACTGGCATCAGACACAGCGTCTGGCTTCCTCGTAGGTGTTTCGTTGGTCACCCGAGTGGCTGGCTGGCTGGTCTGTAGTCAATCAAGTGAGCAGCATATCCTAACTCTCAAAGGAAGCACTCCCGATGCCAGAGCCCAGACTTCTCTACAGGGCAGGCTCTGTCCCAGCCCGGCCCCTGTGAGAGGAGAGGACTGGAGCTGCAGCCTGAGGAAAGTGAGTTAACGTTAGACACCTCATCACACCCCTCCCTGTGTAGCTCATCAACAGTTCCTGTATGCCGTCTCCTGTTTGGGGATGGTTCAGACTCCTCAGAAACGGTTGGGAAAGCACGGGCAGGCGGCACGAGAGGGAAATCGATTTTGATTACTTACTAGTTGCCCCCCGTGTCCTGGCTCCTCCCGTGGCTTACTCCATGTAGGGATCTCAAGGCCACCGCCGCCAGCCTGCCTCCACCCTTCTCTGGCTTCTGTGGCCCTATAGCAGGGCCCTTGAGACATCTTCATCTATCTGTCCCTGTCTTCCTCCACTTAGAATTGGTGGTCCTTGAGAAGGCCTGGGTGCAACCTGCTAGAGAGGGAAGGGTTCTTCGGATGCCAGTCTGGTGTTGCCTCTGGTTCTTCTTCAGACTCTCAGTCCCGCAGCCTGTTGGCCAGCTCCCAGGACCCAGGGATTAAGGGAAAACAGCCAGCCCAGATAGGGGAGATAGGAGAGCTGAGATGTTTATTCCACAGAAGCTGTAAGCCGTGCCCCAGAAAGTCTTTAGCCCGTCTAGACCCTTGGGTTCAGCTGTGGGGCACTTGTTGTAGCTGTGATGTTCTCGTTCCCTGGTAGAGGGCCGAAGGGCATGTTAGAAGTCTACAGTACCAGTAGGTATTTCATCCTTGCCTCTTTTTCCAGTGCGTGCTGGTGAGTCCTTCCCACTTTCCCAGCCATGCCAATTACGATGAATTCTGCCCAGAACCCAGCTGCTAAGTATTTGTGCTCAATTTTGTTAGAACTCCTTGCTCAGAGGTAGGCTACCTGCTCCTGTCCTGACCTAATTCTGGTAACATGGGGAGCTGAGGAAAGGAAGGCTCGGTTGTCGTGGTTGGCCCTGCAGTGGTGAGGCTGTGTCTGCTGACTCCCGGCAGCCGGGTCTGCCTATCTCTGGGGCTGTCTGTGGCCCTGGCATGGACGGTGTGGATCAGGCCAGTTTGGAAGGCGGGCCGCAGTTTGGGATCATCCGGCTGTCAGGACCATCGCTGACTGATGCAAGACCCAGCTTGCTTTCCATCCCAGGGTCTTGTGTGTCTTCCTCCTTGGCTTGCTGTGCCTTTACCAAGCTCCTGCTTCCCTGGGGGCGGGGGATGTTTGCATCCCTGTTTGTCTTGGAAAGATGTCGTTTTAGAATTGAGGAAAGCGGAGAACCATTAGTGTTTGGCATAGTCATTCTGGGAGGGACCGAGAAGCCTGCCCGCCCCTCCGGGATGGATTCAGCTTACCTGCTGTGGGGTGGCTCAGCTGTGTGTCTGGGGAGAGATGGCCGGGTGGGGGTGGGGGGAGTCTGTACGGTCTTCTTGGCTCTGCGCTCACAGGTATGATAAAAAACAAAAACTCCGTGGGAAGATCGGCCACCCTGAGCCCCACACACTCCACCCCTACTTCAATGAGAACCTGGCCCCTCAGCAAAGAATCGGCCTTGGATCAGGGCCCTGGTGTGTTATTTTTACTGCCTTTTCCTACCATATTTGCATTTTTAAAAATAGCAGTGCTGAGTGGGTCCCTTTCAGTCTGAGTCTGCTTCAGAAGGTAGGGTGCATTTTGCAGAGTGTGGCTATCGATTAGCAGCTGATTCTCAGTGTTTGGGAGCGTGGCCCGAAGGAGATGCAGGCGTTGTGGGGGGAGGTGAAGCTGGATGTCACAAGCCACTGTGGAAATGAGGTGTCAGCTCTTTGTTGACGGAAGAGTACGTCATCTTGAAGATCACGTCCTGTTTCTGTGGCTCACGGTGGGAAGGCGAAGGAAGAGGGCAGGAGCACCTGTGAGCTGAGGTCCTGGCAGCTGTCTTGGAGCATTTGGGCCAGACAGTGAGGCACCCTTCACGCCACGGCTCTTCTTTCTCAGACTTACAGCCACTTGTATGTACCGGCTCATGCCCATCCAGAAACGTGTCCTCAAAGTCCAGTTCTAGTGGCTGCCTTCCTGCCTGGAGGTCTTTAAGGTGGCAAAACCGTGTCCTCCAGGCGTCCGGGGATGCATGCTGGCAGAATCTGTTCTTTTTTGCCACCTGATAGCAGCTGGCCTGGGTCAGGTCCTTGTCTCTGGTCGGTGGGGGTTTCGTGCTAAACGCTGTTATAGAGCCTAGGCCTCTGCTCTTGGCGTCGGTGTGGTATCTGGCCGGGACTAGGGTCTGGACCACCTGAGCAGAGGTCGGTCAAAGTGGGGGCCGCGTTGCCTTGATAACCTGGTGCCCGTGTGTCTGTTCAAGGGCCGAACCACAAGTGTGTCAGGGAAAACTGAGGCGAGGAGCGGTAATCAGGCAGAACTCACTTTGTTAATCATTTTAATCATCTTGTTTATGAATCTTGGTCCTCAGACTTACATGTTTAAAATATTGTTTTAAGTAAAAACAGATGTCCCTCAGTCATCGGGGTTCTATTTCGTTGTAGAAGAAAGGGAAACTTACTGGTTAGAGCAGCACGGTTTCAACCAGGCTGATTATCAGACTTACCCAGGCAGTGTTAAGGAGTACGTTCCTGGCTTCACCCAGAGATTTATTCATTAGGTTTTGGGTTTAAAAAAAAAGAGTCTGGTGTGTGTGGGGTGTGTGTGTGTGTGTTTTATTTAGAGGGGGGCAGAGGCAGATGGAGAGAGAATCCCAAGCAGGCTCCATATCCAGCACAGCCCGACACAGGGCTCGATCTCACAACCTCAAGATCATGACCTGAGCCAAAATCAAGAGTTGGACGCTTAACTGTCTGAACCACCCAGGCGCCCCAGAGTCTATTTTAAAAAAGTGCTGAGGAGGGGCGCCTGGGCGGCTCAGTCGTTAAGCGTCTGCCTTCGGCTCAGGTCATGATCGCAGGGTCCTGGGATCGAGCCCCGCATCGGGCTCCCTGCTCAGGGGGAAGCCTGCTTCTCCCTCTCCCACTCCCCCTGCTTGCGTTCTCTCTCTCGCTGTGTCTCTCTCTGTCAAAATAAATAAAATCTTAAAAAAAATAATAAAAATAAAAAGCGCTGAGGATTCTGATGAGCACCTGCCTCAGAACTTTAGTCCTCCTCCTAAGAGACCTGCTGAGGCCGCCTCTCTTTCCTCATAATCTTTCGCTGTTTCAACACTGCCAAATTAAATACCTAGACTTCTCCACTCTATTTTTATGGGGCCATTTGTTGGTTTCCACCAGTTGCCCTCCAAAGACCAGCACGGTAGTGTGTGGTCAGCCCAAACACCACCTTGCAGCTGCTGATTGTAAGGCCTGGCGTCTAAAAGTGGGTGTCCTGTAGTGCAAATAAATTGTGATCTTTTGCTCTCAGGAAACGTGTCCTCCTTCAGGTCTGTGATAATATGAATTCTGACTGAGAGGTCCTTCCTACGTGGAACCTAGAGGGGCCCAGACGAGGGAAAGAAGTTTCATGCCTGACTGTACAGAAAGGGTCACTGGGAGACCTAGGTTCTGTGTGCTGGTGTCTCTCTGCTAGTTACCCTTTCCTGACCCCGCAGGGGCACCCTGGAGCAGCATGGGGTGGGGAGGCTCTTCTGTCCAGGAGGTGGGACAGCTCTGTGACTATCCCTGCCATTTCCTGTCTGAAATGGGGAGAAGCCCTTCCCCCTGAAGCGGCAGTGGGGGGTGAATGAGGTGTGTGACACGCCTAGACACGCCTTCCTCCTCCTCCCCCTCCCCCCGCCCCTCCCCCAGGCCTGAGATGACCTGCCTGCTGGACCCCCTTGGTCCAAGCAGGGCTGTTCCCCCCTGCACGCCAGAGCCTGGGTAGCACTATCTGCCAGTGTTAGGGCGGTCCCCGCAGACCCAGCCGAGAGCACTCTGTCCTACTCTGATTCACGCTCCGACGGATCTCTTCATCATTGTGGGTGGGTGTGTCCGCACTCATTAAGAGGAGGGGAGAATTTTCACCGTATGAACAAGAACACAGTTATTTGCATACTATACGATTTCCTGTGGGTTTTCTTGAAATCGCTCCCCTGATGTACCTAAAATCCTTCAATTTATAAAAGACATTTTAGTGATGGCATCTAAATCAAAATGCACCTTTACGTTAATTTTTGCATCTTGTTTCAGTCTTGGTAAACACCATTTCGTGTATTTGCTTTTTCCAGCTGAACTGTAAGTTCCTCGGAGGAGAAACTGTCAGGAGCCTGGTTTAGGCTGTGCCCTGGCGTGCCTGGCATGGGGCTTCCCCAGACTGGGTGGACGAGGGACATCTTTCCGTTCAGCCTGATTACTTGGGGGTCTGTGGGGATGCACACTCCAGACAGGCCACTCGTGTGGCCCCTCAGCAGTGACAGCTGTGGGCAGGTGGTGGCAGCTGGGCTCCTGGAGATGTTGCAGGAAACAAGCTCAAGCCGGAAGAGCCTGGAGCTTGTCCAGCCCAGGGCTGTCATTCCGGATGCGGCATCTCACGCCCAGGGAGGTAAGAGGACGTCCTCAGTGCACGGGCTGGGGGCATGCTCTCTCGCTGTGACAGTAGGGTGGAGGGATTCTTCCCCCAGTCTCGGCGATTTTCCTGTTCCGTTCGCAAGTATTTTCAGTCCCAGCTCAGTGAAGCATCCTATCCTGACATGAACTACTGTGGGTGAGCTTTGGGTAATTGGCATCGGAGGGGTGGGCAGTCAAGATTCTTCAGACTTAACGACCAAACCGAGAGGTAGCATCAGCCCCCAGGAGCCATTCCATCTGTGCCAGAGTTACCAGGCCATCTGGTGCCCGGGTGATGTGCAGTAAGTACCCCAGGATAGGTGTTCATTTCGTCTGCCTTGAAATGGTAACTGCAGCTGTTGGAGAAACAAGCAGAGGTTGGTGTGGGTTCAGGGAGGTTATGTTTCTTCTGCGCGGGGGCCCTCGTAGTTGAGTGGGCCTGGCCTGCCCCACTGGACTCAGAGACTGTCCCTTTGAGCTACTTCTCCTCCCTTGTTGCCTTTAAGATGCCAGTTAGAATAGTCAGGGTTGGGGTCGTCTTTTCGGAATGCCCTCCTGGGGACAGGGCCCTCCCTCCCTCTATCCTGATATCCTCTCTATTAAGATCCTCTGTTAAGTGAAGAGAAGGTACGGTGCACACAGGTCCCCAGAGACCGGAGACTTTGTTCCCCTGTGGATTCCGAGGCAGCAGGGCTGGGGTGGGGCCTGAGAGTCTGCATTCCAGGGAGCTCTGGGAAGATGGTGGGGCTGCCGTCAGGAGCCCCTGTGAGTGTCAGCTGTCATCGCTCCAGGGCTGTGCCCGAGGGCCACGCCATAGGCCGTGTGCGCCCCATGAGGAAGGACCAGCTAGCAAGAACTGGAGTCCCGGGGCGCCTGGGTGGCTCAGTCGTTAAGCGTCTGCCTTCGGCTCAGGTCATGATCCTGGGGTCCTGGGATCGAGTCCCACATCGGGCTCCCTGCTCAGCGGGAAGCCTGCTTCTCCCTCTCCCACTCCCCCTGCTTGTGTTCCCTCTCTCGCTGTGTCTCTCTCTGTCAAATAAATAAATAAAATCTTAAAAAAAAAAAAAAAAAAAAAAGAACTGGAGTCCCGTGGCCGGGGTCGCCTTGGGCAGCTCCCTACCTCTGCGAGCCTTCGGGCTCCTCTGTGGGGCGAGAGCCCGGGGAATGGTGGTGCCCCTCGGAGGTTGAGAGGTGTGACAGAGGGAGCGCACGTCGGCTCCTCCCTGTTCCGCGCAAGCTCAGTAAAGGTCTGTCATCGTCCCCTGAGCTGAGCTGACGCCCGGGGGTGTAAGTGGGGTGGAGGTCTGGAAGTCAGTGTTGAGGCCCTGAGCCCTCTCTGCGCCTGGGCAGTCAGCCTGCCGCCTGCTTACTCCCAGGGGTGCCGGGCAGTCGCAGGACAGCAGCCTGGCCTCGGGAGCCGCTCGCAATCGTGTTTACTGTCTGGTTTTCTGCCTTCTGGTCGTACTTCCTGAGGAGGGAGGTCTCCTACTAAAGCTTCCCATTTGTACCCTCCCTTCCAATCCAGGAGGCCCCGGGCTGTTTTGTCTTTTTGAAAGGTCGACAAGCCTGGGGCCAAGACGAGGGGACAGTGCGGGATTCTTTCTCCATGAGGCTGCAGAATACAAGAACCATCCCCCCAAACACCACGGCATCTGCGGAGACCCAGCTCTGCCGCCCAGGCTCCCGCTGACCTGCCGTCAGCCGCAGCTCCGCAGTCCTGCCCCCTCACTTAGCGGCCGTTGGACTCCGTCCCCTGGCTCTGTCCCCTGGGGCAGGCTGTGCCTCCAGGCCATTCCAGCAAGCCGGGAGGCTGCAGCTGCATTTTCCGGGCAATGGTGCAGTCATGCTGCGTTGCCCAGCCCCAACTGCAGCTTCTGGTCTGGGGTGTGTGATCAGAGAGGGGGGTCCCCCTGGGGGCGGAGAGTACAGAGGCCTGGAAATTTTCATCTGAAGCCGAGGACGGGGTGGACATCCCTTGCCCTTAGTTCCTGTGCAGCCTGGCCCTTCCCACCCTCCCCCTACACCATCCAGGGGCAGGAACTTTTGTCTCCCCACCCAGCTAAGCAGTACACGTACTTGTGTATAAATGTTTTCACCTGTTTTCATTTTGTCCCCCCATCTAAATGTATGTTCTTTAAATACAAGGCACATTCCTACAGATTTTTATTCTTGTCTCGTTCTGAATCCGTAGGAAACACTAAAAAATTATGAAATTAACTGACCTAAGTCTATAGTTTTAGCAGAACTTCTGATGAATGGTTTCTGTAGCACATGATTGACAGAATTTTCTAGTTAGGGGCACTGACCTTTGTCTTTTCTTCCATACTGCCCAGCCAGTTCCAGCTGTCCTCTCTCCTCCCCAGGCATGTGAGGCCCTCTGGCCATTTGTGTTTTGCTGGTAAAACCTTCTGTCCTCAGGTGGGCAGCTTGCTGATTGTTGGTCAGAAGTTGTCAGGGGCTAGCCGCATGACGGTCAACTGCTCTGAGAAGGTCCTTACCCCGGCATACGCTAGAATCCCTGACCAGTCATATCCCCAGACCTAGTGTGAACTGGGAACTTGGACTTAGAAAGAAGCCAGAAGAGGAGCCTAGCTTCACCCACAGTGCCACTTCCTGCCCCCTCCAGTTTTCCTGTTCTGAAAGCCACTACACTGACGTCTTTAAGTGATGCCGGAAAGAGTTCAAGGTGCCCCACCCCCACGGTGTCTATATGTGAACATATAGATCCTGGATTTTTTGTTTATTTGCTTATTTTTGGCTCCAGACCAACTTCTGTTGAGAAGAGAAGTCTCTTTCCCCTTGATGTAACTGGCTGGAACCCTAGCCAGAGAGAGAACCAGCAGAGCCGGGCATGGGGACTGGGCAGATAGGTAGGTAGGGCGGGGGCTCTCAGACTTCTTGAAAGTGACCCGCCGTACAATATACGTTTTACATCGTGACCAAGGACACGTGTGTGTTTATATATTGCAGCTGGAAAGGTTTTCTCTGAACGGTACCTGGCCTTCTATGTGTCATGCGTGTAGATACTTTCCTTTTTCCCCCCCTAGTGCTGCCTGTGACCCCCTAAATTGATTCCCTAACCCACTAATGGGTCACAGCCCACAGTTTGAAAAACACTGCTCTAGGGAGCATCCCATTCTGGGATTTCCAAAGCTTTTCCAGAATTCCTCACTGCCAGCGTATTCCAGTCTGGCGTAAGTGGCTTCTCTGCCCACCCAGGTGCATTTGCACTGGAGGGGAAAGGGTTAAGGTCTCTGTACCAGGTCCGTGTAAATTCTTTAAAGATGGTGTGCACTCCTTCTATTTGTATGTTCTTCGCTAGCCCTGAATCTACAGGAAGCACAAGAAAAACTAATTGACCTCAATTCTAGGTCTCAGCAAAGTTCCTGTGGAATGGTTTTCTCTGTTCTCACCCCCGCCAAAACGGAGTCGGGCTGAGGGGCTTCTCAGCTGAAGGAGCATCTGTATGTGCGCTCAGAAGCATGCCTGCGCCCCCCCCACCTCCCCGCCTTCTGCCGATGGGCTGCCCCTCCTTGTGCGGTGCGGTGCTCGCGGCAGACCGGACCCACGGGCAGCGTGGTTAGGCCCTCAAGCTCAGGGATGGACGCCATCAGAAGTGTCTGTGATCTCAGCTGAAGGGGCGGGGGTCTGGTTAGGAGGCCCTGGGGTCCCCAACACAAGTGGAAAGCCCGTTGACCCGTTTTCACCTTTCTCTAGTATGCCGCCGTATGGCGGGCAGGAGGGATGGTGTTTTGCAGGTTGTTCCTACCCCTTGGGAAGTAGTAAGCCTTTAGAAATTTCCAGTGCTGGTCTGACCTCATATTCCTTTCAGGACTCTGTTCTTTGAGTCCTGGCCTAGGTAAACAGCCTCCTTCCTACGTGTGTCTGCTGGGCCATTTACCCCCTTCTCCCCGCCTTCCCTTCCCCAGGCAAAGCAGCAAGGCAGCTTGTTTTTCTTTTCCAAAGAAAGATTCTGGTTTCCTTGCTGAGCACCGTGAGGCTTCTGAGAGGTCTCCCCGAGGCCTCAGGCCTGGCTCAGTCCAGCGAAGTTTAGTAAAACCTCACTCTGAATACAGACCCAAATCGGACCGCTGTAGGCTGTCCCCAGTTTTCCATTTGCTTACCAGGGGCACAGTGTGGGGCTGGCCGTCAGCTGGTCCTTGTGAGCTGAGACTTTATGAAGCCCTCCTGGGTGCTTGGCACGATGCTGAGCATTTTGAGTTTGAAGCTGTTCCCAGTTGTAAGTTGAAGGTCTGGTATTGAGAACATCACTAACTCCCAGGAAAGACCAGCTTGGTTTTCCTCCAGTGGGACTGAAGGAGAATACTCACATCTCCTCTGTTTGGCCGTCTCCGGAGTCCGACAGGAGAGGACAGTGGTCGGGTGTGTGGATTCTGGCCTTGACACAGAGGCTTAGGCACCGATAAGCTCCCCCTTGCCTTTTGTTGGGGACTTCCTGCCACTTCGCCCCTCACACTGGGAGCCCAGTGCTGGTGCTACCGACCAGGAATGAGGCCACCTTTTCTCCCTACCCCTCTTTACAGCAGGTTCTCCACCCAACAGCCAGAGGATCCTTTCAACATTATTGTCATGCCTGCTCTCTGCTCTGAGCCCTGCAGGGGCTTGCATCTCCATGAGGATGGAACCTCAAGTCCTCCCTGCGGTTCTTTCTCTAAGGCCTGAGTGAACCAGCCTCATCTCCCACTGCTCTCCTTGCTGGTCTTCGAACACACGGGGCGCACGGGTCTTTATGGCAGCCCTCTCTCTGCTTGGAAAGCGCACTCCCATATTATACTTTGATCTCTGGGCAGATGTCACCTTGGAGTGGCCTTTCCTGACCAGCTATTTAAAATAACTCACTCGTGCTTCCTCCCATTCCGTCTCTCACCCCTGCCCTTGCACTGCCTTGTTTTTCTGAATGGCACTTAGCACCCCCTGACGTGCTCGCGTGTTTGTGCGCAGGCGTGTGTGCGCGTGTGTTTGCGTGCGTGTTTGTGTGTCTGCGCGCGTGTGCATCTCCTCCACTGCGCTAGAATGTAAGCTTCTTGAGAGCCGCAGGCACTGTGTCCCCAGCGCCTGGCAGTGGGAGGTGCTCAGTCATCGTTGTTCGGATGAGTCACCTCCTCCAGAGCAGTGCCAGCATCCCTGCCCCGGAGGGCAGCGGTGGTGTCAGATGCTTGTTTCCAGAGCAGGCAGGGGCCCCCGCAAAGGATGCCCCACAGTCACGTCCCAGAATTGTCGGAAGTAACGCATGCCCCCTCTAAAAGCCAGCCATGGGCGCCTGGGTGGCTCAGTTGGTTAAGCGACTGCCTTCGGCTCAGGTCATGATCCTGGAGTCCCTGGATCGAGTCCCACATCGGGCTCCCTGCTCGGCAGGGAGTCTGCTTCTCCCTCTGACCCTCCCCCCTCTCATGTGCTCTCTCTCATTCTCTCTCTCTCAAATAAATAAATAAAATCTTTAAAAAAAAAAAAAAAAAGCCAGCCGTAGTTCCTTCTCAGTGAGGGACACGTTAACATTTTGGTATGGTATCTTGTTTTTTCCTGCTCAGAAGCCTCTGACAGCCACACTGTCCCTCAAGAATTGTTGATAGTCACCACCGCGTTCTAGAGCCAGTAATGACAGTTGAAATCTGCCCGTCCCCACCTCAGATCCCACCCTGGAAACTGTTTTGTTTTGTTTTGTTTTTTCACTGCGATCAGGGTGCACCTAACAGAAAAACATGGCTTTGTGTGGGGACTAGGTGAGCTCCCGAATCCCGCGTTTTCATAGAGCGGGCTCAGCGCCCCCTCGTGCTGGCTCCGGCCCCTGCCGTCTGGGTGCCTGACCTCTTCCGTCCCAGACATGAGTAGAGCGTGGAGTGCCTAAGAATCACTGTCTTTTACAACGTGTGGACCCGCCAGGAATATGTTTTACCCCGCTCTTATCTGCAGCTCCAGGGAGGGATGAGCTTGTTATATAGTTAAGAGAATGGCTTCTGGAGCCAGACCGCCTGAGTTCCAGTCAAGGTCCACCTGTGTGGAGCTGTGTGACCGTGAACAAGTTTCGCGTCTTCTCTCCGTGTCCGTTCACCTGTCTATAAGATGGGGACGGTAGTAATAGTATACTTCATAGCACTGTGGCTAAAGCACCCAAAGTGCCGAGAAAACTGCTTGACACATAATAAGCACCAGTTGCTGTAGCCAGAGGACGCCCGAGCTCCCGGGCCCCTGGGAGCACAGCGGTGCCCTCCAGAGGGGGGTATGGGGAGCCTTCGTGAGGCAGGTAGCACATGATGGGAACGGGGAGAGGAAGGGGGCGTTTGGAAGGAACTGTGCAGTGGAGAGGCACACAGATGGGAGAGGACTGGCTTCTGTGGACGGAAGTAGTGCCCCGTGTGCGTGGGACATAGGGATTTGGGCAGGAAAGTGGTAAAAGATAAGGGAGAGCCTTGCAAGTTGTTCAAAGCCCTTCTAGACACTCCTCATTTTCTGAAATTCCCGAGGGAGGGCAATATAGTCAGAAGAGTGGCCACCACACCCCTTTCTTCTCCTTGTTGCTTAACTCTGCTCCGCTCCCAGCATTGTCAGGGTTTTGGAGAAATGTCTCTCCTTGTCGTGGAAGGTTGTTAGAAGAGCCTGAAGACCAAACCTCATGGTGGAGTGGACTCTGGCAAAAGGCCAGGCACAGGTCCAGAGAGCCAGTCCAGAGGAGTGTTTGCTAACCAGGCCCCCTCTCCTGAGAACACTGAACTGCTACCCTGCTTCTGGCCTTCCGGTGATGCCAGCCTTTGCTAGTGCGTTGTTCCTGCTTCGGCCTCACAGCGGGAGCCTCAGTTTCCCCTGTGCACTCAGGAGCAGTGTCCCACGGCCAGGGTGCTGTGAGTCTGGGCAGTGTGCCATCGGTTCAGGATCTGTGCCTGGGCTGCTCCCCTGCAGCTCTGTCAGGGACCGACACAGACCCCCAGGTGGGGCCACGATCTGCAGACTCAACTCGGGGCTTTTCTCAGGGATCCCTGAGCAGGCAAGGCAGCCTGTGCCTGAGATCTCTGCTCACACCAAGGATGGCATCCCCCCTGCCCCGCACAGCACGGTCCCTCTCCCATTGGGTTTCCTGGCACTGCAACTTTGATTTCTATGGCAACTTGGAAAGACCTGCAGTTGTGGCTTTCTGAAGTCTAAACTGAGAGCAGAGGTTTGAGATAGGGTGGGACAGCACTGAAAATACCGTGTCCCAGACCAGAGCTTTGGGCATAGAGGGTCATGGGATGGGAAGTTCTTTTGAGTTAGAAAAGTGCCACCATCATCCCAGCAGGCCCTTAGCAGAGCTCCCTGTGGGTCCTCCCAGACTCCTGGGATCTCTGAGCAGAGCAAAGAAGAGCCTGAACTCAGAGGGTCTCCAGCCTGTGGCCTGGGGGACAGTGGAGTCAGGTGGAGTGATCACATCTGGCATTTGCTGAGCACTAACTGTGTGCCAGGCGCCCTGGGATCATCTTTGCTTTCATTGCCTTCTTAATCCCCTCACCCACTGCAAGATGGCTGTTCCCACCCCATTTTGTGCATGTGGATGTAAGCGATTTGCCTGAGGTTTCAGAGCTGACATGTCTAAGTGTCTGGCTCAAGGACCCCTGAGTTTAACACCCGGGCTCACTCTTCTCTGGATCATGGGCTTATATTCCCACGTAGGAAAATTTCTATTGCTTGTCATTGGTGGAGGAGCCCATTGCTTCCCCCTTTACTTGTTGGGTTTTTTTTAAGGTTTTATTTATTTAAGTCACCTCTACACCCAGCATGGGGCTTGAACTCAGGACCCAAGATCAAGAGTCACATGCTCTTGATTGAGCCCACCAGGCGCCCCTCCCCTTTAGTGTTTTGTAAGTCATATCCTCCTGATAGCAGGGTTGTCTTAGCCATCATTGCCACAGTTTCAGGGACCTTGAGCCAGTGTCTTCCTTTTTAGTGTCTCCGTTCTCTTTTCATGGTGGCCACCTTTCCATTGGCCCAGGCCTTGGAGTGGGGGCAGTGATCTTGAGGAGTCTCAGGTTGGCTTTTGAGAGAACAGCTCTCGCATCCCTGTGGTTTGGGATGGTGGGGGTGCCCGTCCAGAGGAGGTGGGCAGTCACAGAGCCTCACCCGGCACTGCGGCCCCCGGTTTACGGAGCCAGCAAGGAAGACACGCTGGCCTGGTGGAGAACCGTCTTCCGCCTGGGCCGTTGGAGGGGGCCCCGGTGCCTGGCAGAGGGAGGGGACAGCTCTCGAGAGGCCCGGCTGTCCTCAGAGGCCACTGCTGCGGGGGGTTTGCGGAGGGATGGGTCAGGTGCTCCCCGTGCGTTTGGCTGGGCTCCAGAGCCGGCCATCCTGAGAGTCAGCGCCTGCCCGCAGTCCTCTGCGGCGCAGCAGATAAGGAGCAGGCTGCGGCTGGCCAGAAAGGGTAGCCCAGATTAGAAGGTCGCGTCGGGTGATAGCGGGCCTCAGGGTGACCTGCACAGCCCCATGGCACACTCCTCCTCCGGCCCTCTACTCCACGCTCAGCAGCAGGGGCTGGGCAGGCCCTTGGAGAAAGTAGAAAAAGGATTTCACTCCTAGCAAAGTGCTTTGCTGTGTGAGGGGCTACTGACCCCTTAATTTAACTGCGGCCTTCTGCGATCTGCCACTTAGCCGCACTTCTCCATATGGTCGCAGTTGAAGGTAACTTTGGGGGCAGGGAGGTGCCTGCAGTTGGGCCTCTCAGTCTGGGCGCAGTCAGAGCTGCGTGTGGCGCTTGCCGAAGCCGCCCTTGGGGTTTGTGCATTCGGCTCTATGCATGTTACTACTTGGGTAAGAAGTTGGGAGAAAAATGCGGCTTATGCTGACGTCAGAGGCCATTGTGTCACCCTGTGTTCTCTTTCTCAGCTGAAACTAGAGGACCGCTCCGTGGTGCCCCGGGACGTGGTCCGGCACATGCGATCCACCGTGAGTCTTGGTGCGGGGGTGGCCTGGGGGTTGTCGGGGCCGGGTCTCCCTGGCGGCTGGGGCTGTGCGCCTGCTCGGGCCTGGATGCCTTCTCCTCCCCAGGACAGTCAGTGTGGCACCGTGATCGACGTCAGCATCGACTGTGCCGTTAAGCTCATCGGCACCAACTGCATCATCTACCCGGTCAACAGCAAGGACCTCCAGCACATCTGGGTGAGCGGCCCCACCTGCCCGCCCTCCTCGGACGTGCCCCACTCTCCGGTGGTCTCTGGCCGCACACCAGTGCTGCACCCTCCCAGCCCGCGGGCAGGCCCCCGTGGCAGGTCCGCTTGTGTGTACCCGAGCGGCGCCTCTTGCGAGGAGGCCATCGGGACTGGAGGTTGGGACACATCCCTGTGCCTCCAGCGTAGTTGGCTGGTATGGTTTTCATTACCTCGTTTCTTTTCTTCTCTAACGCTCTCATTTTAAAAACAAATTTCTTCCTTCATTTCTTTGAAGTGATTTCAAACTTGGGAAAAGCTGTGAGTTCCTGTGCTCCCTGCGTCATCAGGCTCCTTGGCTGTGAGCCTTTCCCTCCCATTTGCCCCATCACCTTCCTCCTCCCTTCCCCACATTTCCTTCTCGCTCCCTGCTCTTCTCTCTGAAACCTTGGGAAGCAGGCTACAGATAGATGGCCCCGTGGCCCTGTGGACTTCGTGCAAACAGGAGCGCTCAGCCCCCAGTTTAGGAAGTCAGCACTGGTGTACTACTGTCCCGTCCACAGACCCGTTCAGCTGTCCCAGCAATATCCTTTCTCCCCCTCTGATCCAGGATTCCATGCAGGAACACACTTTGCATTTAGTTGTCAGCTCTTTGATTCCTCATCTGGAACTGCTCCCCAGTCTTGCTTTGTCGTCCACACCCTGGTACATTCCACTGGCTGACCCTGAGCGTGGAGCTCTGTGATGTCGCCTCCTGACCAGACTCAGGCACCTGCGTCCTCAGCAGGACCGCCCAGCGACACCCTGAGCTCTTCCTGGCCCCGCATGCCCGGTGGCCACACCGGGAGGGGGTGGGTGTTCACTCTGATCCTTATCGTGTTGGTGTCGGCCACACCTCCCCACGAATTCACCCCTCAGGCCTTTGCAAGTGATTCTGCTTTGTGAGGAGGTGCTCCGGGATTGTGCCAGTAACCTGTCACTTGTGAAACCCCGATCCGCTGGCCCTGGCCTCTGTTAGCCGCCCCCACCCCCACCCCCCGCCCCGCCCCGGCAGCCAGCGCTCTGCAGTCCCTGAGGGGGGCTGTACGAAGCCGGTGTTCCTCCTCATTTTTAGGAATCGGCATTCTGTGGAAAAGCTGCTCCTTCAGCCTCATTCATGTATTTATTCATTTGTTTTTTACATCCATGTGGACTCAGATTCCTGTATTGTCCAATCAGTTGTAATCCATGAATACCATTTTTTGTTTTGTTGCTTAAATTATCCCAGATTTGGCCAGTAAGAGCCCCTTCGAGCTTATATCTTTGTCCTTATGACATACCCCCATCTTTTTTTTTTTCTTTTCTTTTTTTCCCTTTTTAAGCACTTTCTTACTTTCTACCTTTCCTGATCCAGCCCTGGAATCAGTTGTCCAAAGAGCCTTGGTTCCTCTCAGAGGAGAATGGTATTTTAAAAGCCAAGATCTGGATGTATGCTAGGTGTACTCATTGCTACTAGGGCCTTTCAGGACAACACTGGGAAACGCATGCGTGTACACACATGTGGGCACATCTGCGTTTGTCAGTACCTTTTCTACATACACAGGAGAATATGTGCGTTCGTCTCCTTCCCCCTTTCTGTATCAGTGAGTACCTTCCCCAACAGTGAGGAACTTGGTTCTTGATATCCTCAGTTTATTAATTACCGCTTTACTTGTTTGTCCATTAACTACCATCCACCTGCCGCCTCCACAGCCCACTCCCACCCAAGGGTCCTGTGTCCTTGGAGGCCCTGAGGCCTCCACACGACTCTCTGGTTGCCGCAAGGCAGTCCCCCACTGCCGCCGCCTCCACCCTGGGAAGGGGAGCTGGGCTGCAGCACAGAGCTCTCCGGGGGGAAGCCAGTTCTTTAGGCCGGTGGCCGACTGGCCCAGGCAGTAAGCCATCTGGATCCCACCTCCTGTGTCTCGGGGGGCAGAGAGGAATGGGTGCGCTGTGCACTGGTGTCGCCTGCCATCTCTCACACCCCGGTTCCCTCGGTCTGCAGCCCTTCATGTATGGGGACTACATTGCCTATGACTGCTGGCTGGGGAAGGTCTATGACTTAAAGAACCAGATCATCCTGAAGCTGTCCAACGGTGCCAGGTACACAGCTCACTGTATGGGGCCGCGCTGGGCAGGGGCCGCCCGGGGAGGAGGGGCCTGGATGACACGTGCTGCAGGCACGCCAGGCCTGACGCTGGGCTGGTCTCCTGTCGCCCTGGCCTCATTTAGAGTATCTGTTAGGTCCTGATGCTTTATTTTAGACACTTTTTAATGGTAGTGAGCACTCCCATATGGGTTAGGGTCTTGTCTATTTTGAGGGAGTTACTTGTATGAATTCGGAGGCTGAGCTTTGGGTGGAGGATGAATCACACCATTTTAGGGCCTGCCAGCATATCGATGCCTCTGGATAACTCCTTTTGATACTGGTCAGCACCACAGTGTGTCCAGTGGCCATGTCCCCCCCGAGACTCTGTCATTGTGCCCAGTGAACCGAACCCCTGCTCGCTGTTGCAGGTGCTCCATGAACACAGAAGATGGCGCCAAGCTCTACGATGTCTGCCCCCATGTCAGCGACTCTGTACGTGTGCCCCACCCAGGCAGGCTTCTTGGGGGGCAGGCTTGGGGGGACAGGGACAGGGGGGACAGGTGGCACCACCACGGTTCCTTTGCCCCCTGGGCTGCACAGGAAGGAGGACTGCTTAGCAAAGAGCTTGGAGCTAGCCCAGGCTAAGCAAGCGCTGCTTCTAGGCAGAGTGGTTTCCTACAAAAGGGTAGGTACACACCAGAAGGTCTAAAAGTCTGGGTGTGGGCAGAAGGTATTGGAACTTTTCTTTGCATTTTGTTAATTTGATCTCATCCTTTAAAAAATATCCATTCTTTGGTATTAGAGTCTGTACACTATGTTGTTACACTGTGGTATTTTAGAACAGTCACGTATGACCATAATTTATAAATAAGTATGGGGTGGAGGTTACATGATCAAACAGGTTTGGGGACTACTGCCCTCTAGATGCCTCGAAGTGTCACCCTTGACCAACAACGTTGACATGGCCTGAGAGCGTGTTAGAATGAGGCAAATGTACATTCTCAGAAGCTCTGTGGGTGACTTATATGCACTTCAGGTTTGAGAGGTGCTGCTCTGGAGCCCTAGGGTCTGTTTCAGCTTGGGGAGGTGGGGGAGCGTGCAGGTGTGAGGTGAGGGAGGGGTGGATGCAGAGAGCACTGGCCCTCAAGGAGGCGCCACTCACAAGGACTTTTCCTCTGGCCCCAAACCCTGCAGGGTCTCTTCTTTGATGACTCCTATGGCTTCTACCCGGGCCAGGTGCTCATTGGCCCCGCCAAGATCTTCTCTAGCGTCCAGTGGCTGTCAGGGGTCAAGCCTGTGCTCAGCACCAAGAGCAAATTCCGAGTGGTGGTGGAAGAGGTAGGGGCTGGGGTGGGGCTGCGTCCTCAGCCTCCATGCCCTGGAGCTGAGCTTCTGCCCACTCCTTCGTTGTCTGCTCCGAGGGCTAAGCCCTGCTCCTTAGCCCTGTTGATCTGAAAGGGCTCTAAATAAAGGGAAGCCAGGGTGTGGTCATGGGGTGACTGCTAGGCAGATGACCCCTAGCCTGACCAACTCAGACGGAGCAAGGTGGGATGGTGGCGAGTGGCAGATCGGCTGGGCCCTGACGTGGTGGTAGTCCCTGGGGTGAGGCTGTAGTTGTTACAAGTGGGGCCTCCTCTGGGGGTGTCATGCTTGGGGCTATGCTGTGATGACCCGCTTCCTGCTCTGGAGGTCAGGTGGGCTCTGTGCAGCTGCTTAACTGAGAGCAGTTAAGCTGCTGACTCAGGCCCTGTCCCACCCACCATCTGCAGGTGCAGGTTGTGGAGCTGAAAGTCACATGGATTACCAAGAGTTTCTGTCCAGGGGGCACGGACAGCGTCAGCCCCCCGCCCTCTGTCATTACCCAGGAAAACCTAGGCAGGTGAGTGGCTCCAGCGCGCCCACTCCAGCAGCCCCAGCAGCATGCCCTGAGCAAGTCTCTGGGCCAGAGTCAGAGATGCGGGGGGTGGGGGGTGGGGGGCGCTGAGACCATCCTTGGCCCAGTCCCCACTTCTCTCCCTCCCAGGGTGAAGCGTCTCGGATGCTTTGACCATGCTCAGCGGCAGCTTGGGGAGCGCTGTCTGTATGTCTTCCCAGCCAAGGTAGAGCCGGCCAAGATTGCCTGTGAATGTCCAGAAAAACACTGCGCCCAGGGGGAGGGCTCTATGGCCAAGAAGGTATGTCCTTGGGGTTGGGATCGGTGGGCATTTGAGGAACTGGCCTTGAGCTATTTCCACAGCCAGGAAGGACAGTCTGTGCTTTAGGCCTTGGGGGGCAGCCCTGATCACCCTTGCAGGCCACCTAGGTGTGTATAGCTGCCCCTCCCCCGCAAGCTCCCTGGGTGTTCCACATGCCCGGGGTGGGGCCGTGGTGGCCCTGCGGCTCCACAGCCGCCGTCCTTGCTCTGCCCGCACAGGTGAAGCGCCTGTTGAAGAAGCAGGTTGTGAGGATCATGTCCTGCTCCCCGGACACCCAGTGCTCCAGAGACCATTCCATGGAGGACCCAGGAAAGAAAGGAGGGGCCAAAGCCAAGAGCGAAACAGGGTCCGTCAGCCCCGAGGAGACACCTGATGGGTCCACCAGCCCGGTGGAAATGCAGGACGAGGGCTCAGAGGAGGCCCAGGACGCAGGTGAGCAGCTGCCCCCCTTCCTGCTGAAGGAAGGTGGAGACGACAGGCTGCACTCAGCCGAGCAGGACGCAGATGACGAGGCTGCTGATGACACGGATGATACCAGCTCAGTGACCTCCTCTGCCAGCTCCACCACCTCCTCCCAGAGTGGCAGCGGCACAAGTAGAAAAAAGAGCATCCCCTTGTCTATCAAGAACTTGAAGCGAAAACACAAGCGGAAGAAGAATAAAATCACTCGTGACTTTAAGCCAGGGGACAGGTAAACCCAGAGGGCGCCCTCTCCCTCCTGGCCGAGTGTCCAGCCTGAGGCTGTCCCTTTGGCGCCTGCCCACAACACACACACACACTCACTCACTCACTCTCACACACGCACACAGTCTGCAAGCCCTCTGTAGGCTCAGGGATGTCCAGCCGAGACGATGTAGGTGCCCGGGGTTGGCCTGGGTGGAAAGGAGAGATCTGAGAGTGGGGTGGTGGGTGGCATGGGGGCACCAGCCCCGAGTCTGGCCTCTGGGACCACATTCACTGAGCTCTCCCCAATGCAACCTTTCTCAGAGGAGGCCGCAGGGCACGGGAGGTGCAGGTGAGCACGTGTGGATCTGTTTGTCTTCCTTCCCGCCTGTTTTGCACGGCCTGGCTGGCTGGTTGCTCCGCACCTGCAGGGTGGCCGTGGAGGTGGTGACCACCATGACCTCGGCAGATGTCATGTGGCAGGACGGCTCCGTGGAGTGCAACATTCGCTCCAACGACCTCTTTCCCGTGCACCACCTGGACAACAACGAATTCTGCCCCGGAGACTTCGTGGTGGACAAGCGAGGTAGTGCCGCCTCCGGAAGGCCGCCCGGCTCAGGGCCTGGGCGGGGCTTGGAAAGGATGGGCCAGAGATCTTAGGGGCAGGGAGGAGACTCCCCCTTGAAAGATGACTCACTTTTTCAAGGCCTGGAGCAGCCTTCCCCGGCCTCCCTCAGCCTAGCCGGAGAGCATCGGGGTTCTGTGCCCTGCTGTGGTTGAGATGTCGGGGGGGTTGCAGGCGGCACCACCACGGTTCCTTAGACGTTCCCTCCTCTGGTTCCCCAGTCCAGAGCTGTCCGGACCCCGCTGTCTACGGCGTGGTGCAGTCTGGGGACCACTTGGGCCGAACCTGCATGGTGAAGTGGTTCAAGCTGCGGCCAAGTGGGGATGACGTGGAGGTGAGTGTGTGTGGCCCCCTGCTTCTTCGGGGTGGGCTGGCTGTAAGGCCCCGGGGCTCATGACAGCCCATCCTATCCTCCAGCTGATCGGAGAAGAGGAAGATGTGAGCGTCTATGACATTGCTGACCACCCTGACTTCCGGTTCCGCACAACCGACATCGTCATCCGCATTGGCAATACTGAGGATGGAGCTCCTCACAAGGAGGATGAGGTATGCCTCCCCACCAGTCCGGGGGCCAGGGGGCAGGGCGGGTGGTGTCTCCCTGCTCCAGCTCCCCTGCTCTGCATCCCATGCAGCGTCTGCAGTCCCTGGAGGTGCCACCAGGTGGCTCCAGGAGACCAGACCTGCAAGTCCTCGGCTCCACGGCTGCCTCTAGTGCCTCCCCAGGGATTTGCCTGCGGGTCAGGATCAGACTTCATATAGCTGCTCCCTGAGCCCTGGTGGCTCCTATTTAGTCCAGCTCCTCGTCCTGAGTGCTGTAGGGGCACAGGAGAGGCTTGGGGACGTGGCGTCTGAGCTGGGCCTTGGTGAGGATGGGAACATGGCGTGGGGTCAAGCAGAAGAAGAGTAGGAACAAGAACCCCAGGGCAGGAACCCCATCCTGAGAGTGTCAGGAAGTCCGGCGGGAGCAGAACGCTAGGATAGGAAGGGAGTTAGTAGGGGCTTGTGTCCTTGACTGCCCGTGTTGGAACCAGAGGGTCCCATACTTGAGCTGCTCACCACGTGTGGCCTCTGGCTGGCACCCACGTCCCTTCCCTTCTCATGGCCTCGCCCTTGTCACCCATTGCCGGAGCTCCCCTTTGGAAGCGTTCTGGCCCTCACGCCTCAGAGCGCACTCCCTTGACCCTGTCTGTTTGCCCCACAGCCGTCAGTCGGCCAGGTGGCCCGTGTGGACGTCAGCAGCAAGGTGGAGGTGGTGTGGGCTGACAACTCAAAGACCATCATTCTGCCCCAGGTGAGCCCCTGCGCAGACCCAGACCAGTTGGCTCGCAACTGTGGCAGCTGGGCTGGGAGCCATGGCCTGTCTCCCATCCCTGCTCAAGGAATAGGACAGGCTCTCAGATCTTCCTGGTGAGGGTCTCTTCTTTTGGGTGTTTGGGCCTCAGGGAGAGCCTGAGAGTAAGGGAGTATTACATGCCACGCTCTGGGGGTGGTGGGGGGGTGTGAGTGGGAGGCCGGAGAGCAGAGGGGCAGCCCGTAGCTGGCCTGTAGTCTTGCCCCACCTGGAAGGCTCCCCAGGTTGCCAGATGTGTGCAGGTTGTCCCAAGCCTTCCGGGTTTGCTGCATCCCCGTCTCACTATGCTAAGAAACCAGGTTACTTCCTCTAGGAACATTTCTAGGAAAACTTCCCCAGATCAGGAAGAGAAAGGAAAAGAGCTGGCCCCAGTCCCAGTCCCAGCTAAGCTGTTCTCGGTACCGTTTCTTTGCCCCCTTGTTTGAGCTGATCCTTACTCCCAGCTCCCCTGTCCTGGCCCCTCACGGGGTGGGGGAGGGAGTGGCCCACCCCTTCGTCCGGGCGGCCATTCCAGGAACACGGGAACAGGATGTGACACGGGCCAGCTCTGCCAAACCTCCCCCTCCTATTGCACGTTCTCAGCTTCCAGTGCGGCCCCACAGAGGTGGCTGCCCTGAATCCCTGCGGTGGGGTTGGATTTGCCACCAAGGGCTAACAGTAGCCGGGACACACAGGGGCAGAGGAGGCCAGAACAGCCCTGGGCTGCTGGCTGGGGCTGGCGGGTGTGGGGCAGGCAGAGGCACCTCCCAGAGACCCAGGGACCACCTTGAGGGAGAGGCCCAACTGCAGAGTCCAGAGCAGGAAGGGGGAAAAGGGTGGAGGGGGCCCACTGAGGCCTCAGCACACCCCGTCACCATCAGCTCTGAGGGTTGGGGTCCACCCCGGAGCCCGGCAGAGCCTCTCTCAACTGCCTGTGCCCATCTGCCCCCAGCACTTGTACAACATTGAGTCTGAGATTGAGGAGTCAGACTATGACTCGGTGGAAGGCAGCACCAGCGGGGCGTCCTCGGATGAGTGGGAAGACGACAGTGACAGCTGGGAGACTGACAACGGGCTGGTGGAGGATGAGCACCCCAAGATCGAGGAGCCCCCCATCCCACCTGCTGAGCAGCCGGCAGCCCCAGAGGAAGACAAGGGGGTGGTGATCAGCGAAGAGGCTGCCACGGCCGCCATTCAGGGGGCTGTGGCCATGGCTGCCCCCGTGGCTGGGCTGATGGAGAAGGCTGGCAAGGATGGGCCCCCAAAGAGCTTCCGCGAGTTGAAAGAGGCCATCAAGATCCTGGAGAGCCTCAAGAACATGACCGTGGAGCAGCTGCTGACGGGCTCCCCCACCTCCCCCACAGTGGAGCCTGAGAAACCCACTCGGGAGAAGAAGTTTCTAGATGACATTAAGAAACTGCAGGAAAATCTCAAGAAGACCCTGGACAATGTGGCCATTGCAGAGGAGGAGAAGATGGAGGCAATGCCGGACACAGAGCGAAGGGAGGACAAGCCCGAGGGACAGTCGCCGGTGAAGGCCGAGTGGCCCAGCGAGACCCCAGTACTCTGTCAGCAGTGTGGCGGCAAGCCTGGAGTCACCTTCACCAGTGCTAAGGGCGAGGTCTTCTCAGTGCTGGAGTATGCGCCCTGTGAGTTCACCTTGTGGGGCCGGTCCCCTCCCAGCACCCAGCTGCTGCCTGAGGGGAGGAAACCATTTCCCCGGTGTGGCCACTGGTGTGGATGCCAAGCTAGTGGCTGCGAGGCATGTGGGGTTACTCACCTGTCCGGGGACGCACCCAGCAGCTGCTCCCTCCGGGCCCACGCTTCCCAAGGGCGGCAGCTGTCGTTCCAGATAGAGCTGTCAGGTCTTGCCATTAGGGATTGACCCTTCTTTTTTCCCCTTCCAGCAAATCACTCTTTTAAGAAAATTGAGTTCCAGCCTCCAGAAGCCAAGAAGTTCTTCAGCACAGTACGGAAGGAGATGGCGCTGCTGGCTACTTCGCTGCCCGACGGCATCATGGTCAAGACTTTCGAGGATAGAATGGCAAGTAGCCGGGCGTGGGCTTGGTGTGGGCAGGGGCAGCCGTGCTCATGTGGGTGCTTGGTGCCCCGGAGGCGGCTGGCTTTGGGCTCCTGGAGCCCCAGGACTGAACAGCACCTGAGAGGCCACCCCTGCTGCTTACAGGGCAGGAGACAGGCTCAGTCGGGGGAGGGGGGAAGAGTCCCCACACGCGTGTCTAGACCACACGGGGCGTTCTCTTCCCCCTCTTCTTAAAAGTACACAAGTTGTTACCTGAGTACTGTTCTTTTGAAACATTAGAGCATTACTGAAAAAGCTGAAGTTGCCTTTGACTAGCCCTCACCCAGCCTCTAGGCGTCATGACTTTAGTAGGAGTTTTGTGGGTCTTCCTACAGAAGACCTTTTTTTATATTTTCACGTTCTCCTGCATCACCAGAAACATGATTTTGTGTGACTCGTCTTATGTGAACAGCCCATCGTTGTACACGTCACCTGTAGTTTGCTTTTTTTTTTGCTCAGTGGGGTCATTTTTGAGACCTGTTGATGTTGGTGCCTCGTGATCTAGTTCATTCTCTTTTGGCTACGGACTAGTATCCCCCCATGTGGCCTTGTCCCGCTGCATTCTCCACTCCTCTCCCTGCAGCCCAGGCCCAGGGTTGAGTCATGACGCCGGACGTGGTGTGAGCCGTTCCTTGTTCCAGGCACAGGCAAGCCTGGTCCATCTGTCACCTCATGCAGCCCACACCTCCACCCGGCCCCCGATGGGAGCCGCGCATGTGCAAGACACTGAACCTGAGTCTGACCCGGGCCCCAGCTGCAGCCCAGCCCTGGTCAGAGGGGCCACAGAACGGGAGAGAGGCACTGCTTGGCCCTGCCTGTGGCAGGCCGGAAGCCACGGGGTGGGGCAGCTCGGGGTTCTTTTTTCTTTTTTTCTTCCTTTATTTTAATTATTTATTTACTTATTTTTAAGATTTTATTTACTTATTTGACAGAGAGAGACACAGCGAGAGAGGGAACGCAAGCAGGGGGAGTGGGAGAGGGAGAAGCAGGCTTCCCGCTGAGCAGGGAGCCCGATGCGGGGCTCGATCCCAGGACCCTGGGATCATGACCTGAGCCGAAGGCAGACGCTCAACGGCTGAGCCACCCGGGTGCCCCTCTTTATTTTATTTATTTAAATTCAATTAGTAGAGCGTAGTATTCGTTTCAGAGGCAGAGGTCAGGGATTCATCAGTTGTATGTAACACCCAGTGCTCATCCATCACGTGCCCTCCGTGGCGCCCCTCATCCAGTTACCCACCCCCCCACCCCCCTGCTCGGGGTTCCCAGGGACACTTGCTTTTTCTTGAGTTTTAATAAAACTTGAAAATTCCAGCCTGTCGCAGCTCTGCTGAGAGAAGAAGGGAATGGCATTTTTCCCAAGTCTGACACAGAGGGACAGGGAAGTAGTGCGTTATCTTGAGGCCCGCAGGGTGGCGCCAGTAAAAACATGCATAAGAGGACTCCGTCCTTCCAGTCGGCCCTCGTCCTCGCTGCTTTCCCATGACGCGACGTCACATGCATGGCTCTTAGCGGTTGACGCCACCCCCACGCCCGATACACAGATTTCTAACAGCTGTAGGGAGTCTCCCTGGTGACTTAATGACCTGAGTTTCTTTGGTGGTTTGCCACATTTCCACCGGAGTTCCAGGTCCCCTTGTCCCTCTGCTTCCCTAAAAGAAAGTATAGCTTTGCCACCCTGGAATGTTCTTTCATCTTCTACTTCTAAGTAATGACTTAAAAACAATGAAAAACACCTGGTAAAATAAAAACAAGTTTAGATAATTCCGTTTATACTGGGAGTTAAAAGATGCCTTATAGGCCCACACTGAGATATTTGCGTTTAGCTTCTCCATAGCTGGTGGTGTCTGGAGTCCCCGGCTGCTGTTCTCTCCTCCCCCGCCCCCCCCGGATCCACGCAGAAGCCCCCACCAACCTCAGCCTTCCCTCCCTATAGGACCTCTTCTCGGCCCTAATCAAGGGCCCCACTCGCACCCCCTACGAGGATGGCCTCTACTTGTTTGACATCCAGCTCCCCAACATCTACCCAGCCGTGCCCCCCCACTTTTGCTACCTCTCCCAGTGCAGTGGCCGCCTGAACCCCAACCTGTATGACAATGGGAAGGTGTGTGTCAGCCTCCTGGGCACCTGGATTGGAAAGGTGAGTATAGTGCCGACCAGCCCGGGTGGAAGGACAGCTGGTCGGGGGCGGGTGTCTGGGGCAGAGGTGATCGTGCTGGCTGTGTGTGTTTCAGGGGACGGAGAGGTGGACGAGCAAATCCAGCCTTCTCCAGGTGCTCATCTCCATCCAAGGTACGGTGGGCAGGGTGGGGGTGGGGGGTGGGGATGGCTGCTGGAGGGTACCGTGACGCTGGCCTTTCCGTTCTCCGCCTCCCGTCTGTAGCTCTGGCTGTCCTCGGGGGGTCCTCAGCCCGGCCCTAATGGGCTCCCCGCCACCCCCGCCCCCACAGGTCTAATCCTGGTGAATGAACCGTACTACAACGAAGCGGGCTTCGACAGTGACCGGGGCCTGCAGGAGGGGTACGAGAACAGTCGTTGCTACAATGAAATGGCGCTCATCCGTGTGGTGCAGTCCATGACCCAGCTGGTGCGGCGGCCCCCCGAGGTCTTCGAGCAGGAGATCCGGCAGCACTTCCATACTGGTGGCTGGCGGCTGGTGAACCGCATCGAGTCCTGGCTGGAAACCCACGCCCTGCTGGAGAGGGCCCAGGCGCTGCCCAACGGGATCCCCAGGGACAGCAGCTCCCCGGAGCCGCCGGCCGTGGCCGAGCTCTCCGACTACGGCCGAGAAGAACCTGAGGACGGAGGGCTGGCCCCTGGAGAGGCCTCCCAGGGCTCAGACTCGGAGGGCGGCGCCCAGGGCCTGGCCTCGGCTAGCAGGGACCGCACAGACCAGACTTCGGAGGCAGCGCCTGACGCCCCGGTGCCACCCAGCGTCAAACCAAAGAAGCGGAGAAAGAGCTACCGGAGCTTCTTGCCCGAGAAGAGCGGCTACCCTGATATCGGCTTCCCTCTCTTCCCACTTTCTAAGGGTTTCATCAAGAGCATCCGGGGTGTCCTGACGCAGTTCCGGGCCGCTCTGCTAGAGGCGGGCATGCCCGAGAGCACAGAGGACAAGTAGCCGCCCGCCCTCGAGGAAGCAACGTCCGTGGGGGGAGGCCAGCTGCTGCCCGCTCGCTCCCTCCCCTGGAATCGCCCGTCTTCCCGTTTTCTCCTTTGTCCCCAGTGCAAAAGCCCCTCACTGCCCTCTCCCCAAGGTGAGTTTGATGCTGAAGTGCAAGAAGTTTCTTGAGATGCTGCCGTTTCTTTCCTGAAGCAGTCTTTCAGCAGGCCGGTCCCCTGTGGCAAAGAGAATCTGAAACCTGTTGCTGATTTTCCACTTGTCACCCAGGCAGAGTGTCCTGGCACCTACTCCCTTGCCGTCCCCATCTCGGGTCGGAGGTGGGTCTTCCTGGGGCCTGACACGAGGGCCCTCTTTGGGCCCAGCAGCAGGACGAGTGGATGTGCCTTGCATGAAGTGTGGGTTGCTCCAGCAGTTCCCCCAGTCCCTGTCAACCTCCCCGGTACCCCTGTAGCTTCCCCGGTCCCAGGCCCTCCTGCTGCCACCGCCACCACTACTCCCCTGTCCCCCCCCAGCTGCTGTCACCGACTCCTGGCTCTGCTCTGGACCATTTACCACAGGATAACCCTCAGGCCTGTTGAACTTGCTCTCTAAGAGAGGTTGGGACCAGGCTGGGTCCAGGGGGACACCCAGGAGAGGTGGCAGCCCTCACATGTGACACGGAATGAGGACCGGGGAGCTGCTGGAAAAACGGCGGTAGGTGCCTTGCTCTGGCGCTCCGGCCTCCCCCCGCTGGCCTGGGCCCGCCGCCGCTGCCGCCGCAGCTCCGCTCCCCGCTCGCCTCCCGGCTCGGCTCCGGCTCCGCCCCAGCCGCGCCCCAGGGCCCCGGGCGGTGGGGACAAGGCCAGGGCCAGGGCCTCTCTCGCACACTCTGCCCCTCCCACCATCAAATGCTAACGCCGGGAGGTGGCCCGTCGCTCACTGAACACGGAAGGAGCCAGCCGCACTCCCTCCCGTCGCTGACAAACTCTGCAGGCTCGCCCCCCCCGGGGGCGGGGGGAGGGGGCTCCCAGGGGTTCTCCTCCCTCTCAGAGACAGGCCCAGAGGTTTACAAGTTTTCTAAGCTTTTGATAATGTGAAGCTCCAGGTTAAGAGGATGCTGTTGAGCACATTGCAGCTATGTAATTTTTGGTGTATGTATGTAATATTTAAGGTTGGAAGAAAATAAATCTCAAAAGCAAAGATATTAACTCTTATTAGAAAAAAAGACAAAAAACAAAAAAAAGAAGCCAAAGCATGATGCGTCTTGTCCGCCTTAAGCTGGCTCCACCCCTGGGCTGTGCCGTAGCCCCGGCAGGCGGCGGCCGCGGGGAAGGACGGAGCCGGGCCTCGGCCGCGGCATCTGGAGCCCTGAGTCGGTATCTTGTTGGAGAAACATCCAGAGTGACTGGTGGGGCTGTGCGCTCGCTGTTCATGTGGAGATGTGAATGCCTACTGCTTAAGATCTCTGTATAAAGTGCTGTGTGATTAAACTTTTTTTTTACTTGCATTTTTTTTGTTTGGCTCATTACAATGTACAAAACAGACTAGATGGCACCATTAAACCTGCCTCTGCCATTCATCTGGGCTCTGTCGCCTTTCTTCCCCTCCGGGCCACCTCACACGTCCCTCCCCAGGGGAGGCAAGACCCGTGGCCAGAAAGGTTCGCGGCCCCAGCTCCTTCCACCCTAGCCGGTCTGCGTCTGTGCCTTCCGCGTTTGCAGCCGCGGGCGTCCCGGGGGCTGGAAGACGGGGCCTCGTTCACTGGGGCAGCGCTCTTGTTTGTGGGGACAGCTTGTGTCCCATTCCTCCAGAGCCGGTTTTTAGCACTTACCTGCCGGCAGCGGCTGTGGTCCCCGGGGCCCTTCCAGATGCTCGGGGGGAGTTGAAGCACCTGGCCTGGCCTTTAAGCCAAAATGGTTACAACCAGTTTGGGGGCCTCGTATCGGCCCCTCCCTGCTGCTTCCTCTTCACTCCCGCCCCCTGAGGACCGGGCAGGGTAGGATAGAGGCGGCTGGGGGAGCCCCAGAGCCCTCGCTGGAGGGATAACAGACTCCTTTCAGGAGAGAACAACTGCCTCCATTGTGACCTTGCCGCTCCTTGCTAATTTCTGTAATGCCCCCGGAAATCAGAGAACTCGTCCCTCTTCACTGAGACCAGCTGGCCGTGTGGCCCTGGCTAAGACATACTAGCTCTGAGTTTGCCCTCCACATGGGGCCAGGGAGTTGGCTGAGCTCCGTGGCTTCTCCCAGGCCAAAGGTGGTATAGTCATTGGGGCAGGACCCTAACCCCTGCAAAAAAAAAAAAAAGCCTGGGCTAGTCTTGGTCCTGTGCCCACCACCAAAATGATGCTTACGAGTTAGTACCACACATTGGCCCATCCAGTGCCCACTACTGGGCATCGCTAATGTGAAGTTCTAGTGCCCCGGCAGGAGTGAGATCCCACTCCCTCCCCAACACCTAGGATAAAACCAGTAGGCTGGGAATGTCACTTTATTTGTATTTGATTCATGGGGTTGGGCTCCCAGAAACAAAATGGGAGTGGCTTCCACAGGCAGGGAGACCCAACCAGCTGGGCTCCTGGCCCAGAGCCTTATTCTGGCCTTTGGTAGGCAGAGACTGTCCTTCTAAAGCACAGCGTCCACCTTCCCACCGTCTTCAGGGGTCCTCCTCCCCACCACATGAGCTGTGGACGGGCCCTCCAGGCCCCGGGGGGAGGTTGTGGAGGGTCCTGAGCTCCGAGGTGACCAAGTAGGCTAAGGCACGGCAAGGCCCACGGAGTCATAAGGGCTCTCCTGGAGGTGCTCCCTGCTGAGGCTGCGGGCCGGGGGGGCGCTCCATGCAGCCACCGGCCATCCAGACGTAGTCTGGGTGCACCTGGCCCTGCACAGCCTCGCTGACCATCAGCTCGCCATCCACAGCAAACACACCCTTCCCGTCCTTGGGCTCCAGGCGGAAGGCAAGCACAGGCACATACACCAAGTAGGGACAGTCATAGTCCATGTGCCTCCCCTTCTCCATGGCCAGGAAGAGGCGCAGCAGCATGGCCCGGGACACGCCGGCCCGCACGTAGAACAGGTGCATGGTGCCGGCCGCACGCCGGCCCATGGGGGCCGCAAACATCTCACTGCCCAGGTGGGAATGCAGCAGCACCAGCACCAGCACGAAGTCCTGCTCCGGGACCACGGTCCAGTGCGGGGGCACCGGCTCCTCCAGGGGTACGAGGTGGGCGTCCGCAGGCCCCTGCTGGTCCTGCCGCTCCCCAGCGGGGGGCGCGGGCACCTGGGAGGCCACCCTTTCTGCCGGGAGGTAGGCCAGCGTGCCCTGGTAGACACGCAGGGCCGCCAGGCGCAGGAAGGTGCCCAGAGTGAAGCGCATCTGCCCGAGACGCCGGAACTTCTCACTCTCCAGATCCACGTCGGCAATGAAGCCCCAGGCCAGGCTCAGCACGGAGAAGAGGCGCAGCCCCGAGGCCGTCTGCAGTGACAGCAGGTTCACGGGCGCCAGCAGCCGGCGGCACAGCAGCAAGGTGCAGTTGGTCAAGAGGTCCTCATTAGTCACCTGCTCATAGCTGCAGGGGAGAGAGGTCAGATGGGGCCCGGCAGGAGGCCTCACGCGTCCTCGCCTTCCTCGGCCTGGGGACTCGAGGCGGGCGGGGGGACACTGGGTCCCTAGGGCACTGGGAGGAAGGACAGATGGGGCAGGCGGAGGCAGCCAGCTGGAGTCACCCAGAGAGGGCCCCAGAACTGGGGCGGGGGAGTCTCCAGGGAAGAAGGAATAGAAGTGACGTCAGTATATGGGAACTTAGACAAGAAAACCTGGCAGGAGAGCGGCACCGAGGGGAAACCGAGGCCCACTCTGACCCTGGGCTCTCACCCGGCATAATGGTTCAAAGAGGCTGCCAGTGCGTTGCCAGAGCCAGCTGGAAGGCTACACAGGGGCTTCCGGATGGCGGTCTCCCAGTCTGGCCGCTCCATGAGCCCGTTCACCACCTGTTAGAGCACGGGAGGGGGGGATGCTCAGCCTGGGTGGCACAGCCCCCCACACACACCCAGTCCCTCCAGGCGGGCCTCACCTCATGCATCAGCCCGTCCCCAGACATGACCACCAGCGCATCCCAGCGCCCCAGCTCCTCAACCCGCACCAGCTCCCGAGCGTGGTTCCGTCGCTCTATGGAGAGACAGGGTGGCCACGGGGGTCTGGAGAGCCCTGGCAGGGGACGCTCCCCGCAACCCCTCAGGGAGGCACTCACCAGTGAGCATCAGCGTGAAGGAGATCTCGGCCTGAGCCAGCAGGGGCTGCACGTGGCTGCGGAAGAGCTGCAGCGCCTTGCCCTTGCCTCCGCGCGGGTTTAGCAGGACCAGCACGCGGCAGGGCCGGGGCAGCTGGCTCCTGGCGCCGCCCGCTGGAAAAACAAGCCCCAAAAGGCCGCGTCCCCAACCGGCCACTAGGGGGCCGCGGATCACAACAGGGGTACTGGGGTGGAAACGTGGGGACGGCAATCTCCTGGAAATTGATCCAACAGAGCCTGGCAGGAGGCAGCGGCCTCCAGTGGGGAGCTCCAGGAGGGAGCACCTCGCCCTTGACACCCCGGTCCCTGGCTCGAGCCGGGCCAGCTTCTGGCCTCGTGTCGGGAAAAGTGGTTCGATTGTCCCCAGCCCCTCTCTCTTGCCCAGCTGACTCTGGCCATTCTTCCTGGCAAGGGAGGAAGAAACACCCCACCCCACCCCCGCCACAGCCCTTCCCCACCGGGACCCCACAAACCTGGATCCATAACCTCGACCCGCGGCGCCCGCTGCCAGGGCGTCCCCAGCGCTGTCGGGGAGCTGCCCGCGGCGGCGGCTCCTGCCTTCAGCTCCTTATCGGTGCTGCCCAGGCGGGCGTCGCGGTGCGGGCTGAGGGGTTCGCCCTCCCCGCCCGGAGCCGGGGCCCTGGAGGCACCCGCGTCATCCCCTGCGGCTGCCGGATCTGAGGGAGAGGAGACAGCGCTGGCGGAGTCCGGAACGGCCCCCTGAGGTGGGGAGCGTCCGGCTAGATCCTCGGACCCCTCGCGGGGAGCCGCGCCCTCCGGCATCGCCTAGTCCTCCGAGAGGTCCAGAGAGCCGAGCTCTGGTGCCACCAAGGGCGCTCCGGTCCTAGAACTAAGCCCCCACCCACAGAGGCGAAGGGTGTCTTCCTGGGGGCTCTCCTCTCAGGGGCGTCGGGTTCCGGCCCGACAGTGAGTCAGTGCCCCGTGGCTCTCTCGGTCGCACCAGCTCCTCACCCGCCCCCCCGGGACTGCCAGGGGGAGGGGGGTCCAGTTGCGTAAAAATGCCAGAACTTGAGCGGACATCGCGGGGCACGAAGTTCGGCGCGAGCCATCGCCGCCCCGAGCCGGCCGGGTGGCCGAGTCCACTACCCCGAGCTCCAGAGCGGCGGGGGTCGCCGCACGCGCCTCCCAAGGCCGGGCAGCGCTGCAGGGACGCGCGCCTCGCTCGTGGGAGCAGCGCCGGGGTCGCGCGAGGGCTGAGCCCGAGCCCCGCCGCCGGCCGCCGCCTCCCTCCGCGGAGCGCCGAGTGGGCGCGCAGGAGCCACGAGCGGCGAGAAGGCAGGGCGGGAGGCCCTACCCAGTCGGTCCGGTTTGCGGGGGAGGCGCCACCTCCGTTCCCTACAGTAGCCTAGGGCGGAACTCAGCTCGTCCCGGGCTCGGCCCCACGTCTGAGCGACAACCGGAGCGCCGGACTACTGCTGACTGCACGGCCTCTCCGCCTCTGGCCTCAAACTTTTCGCTCAACTTCGCCGCCAGGCGCCGCGGTGCGGGGAGTGCGCCGTGCCTCTGCGCCCGGCCTGGCCACACCCCGCGCTCCCCGCGCTCGCGGGGGTGGAACCGGCGCCCGGCGGGGCCTGGCCTGCCCGCCCCCGGCATCGCCGCGCCGCCTGCCGCACGGTCAGCGCCCGCGGCTCGGCCACGCGCAGACGCTTGGCTGGGTCCCGGAACGCGGTCACGCGCGCCCGCCGCTCGGACTGGGCGACCGGCGAGAAGGCGCAGAGCCCCGGGTCCGGCCCCGAGCGGCGCGCCCCGAGCTCAGCGTCCCGGGCGCGCAAGGGGGAACGCGCGGCGCAGGCCCCGCGCGAACTCGCCGCGGCGCCCGGAGTCGGAGCGGCCCCGGGGGGGCGCCTGGCGCGCGCGGCTCGGAGCTGGGGGCAGACCCCAGGCTGCCCCTGGACGCTGCGACCTCCCGCCTCGGGGTCTTCCCCCTTCGCGCGCCCCGCCCCAGTCCCCCGGAATTCGAGGCCCAGACCCGTGTGGGTACCCCTCCTCTGTGCCGAGGCGTCTCTCCTGCCGCGCCCGCTCGCCCCCGAAGGATTATTTTTGGCTTCCTGGCGCGGCAGCTCGGCAGCCAGGCGCCCCCCACCCCCACACCGCGGGAAGGCAGGCGACCCGCCGGGGGGGGGAGGGGCGCTGCGGTCCGGAGGAGGGGGCCTTTTCAAGAACCTTAAAAGTCGTATCTTTCCCCCAGAGGAAACCATCGAGGCTCACCTGGGCGAGAGAAGCTGCTCCGCAGCAGGCGATGCCGGCCCACGCCCCTCACCCGCCAGAGGGGAGCCTGGCGGTGTAAACAAGGTCTAGGGGTCCCCGTCGGGATTGGAGAGCCGCACAACGGGGGAGTGGCCCCCGCCGCCGCCCGGCCCCATCGGCTCAGCGGGAGGATGCAAGCGCCCCGGGAGTCTTTACTTCGACGGAGGCAAACGGGGACACGTGTGTCAGTGTGTGAGTGATTGATATACGTGTCACGGGCAAGGGTCTGACCTGAACGTGTCCGCGACCAACTCGAGTTAAGTCCCTGGGGGGTTGTTTGCGGAGACCCGGAGGAGGACGTTGCCAAAGCCGACTAGGTGACCTGACCAGGTGGGGCCCCCGTTAGAGAAGGCCTAACCCCCTGAAGGGCGCGGAGGTGGTCCGGGCCCAGCCCGCTGCGTGCTCCCGGCCCACGGGGGCGGCCCCCAGCCCCTACACCCCTCGCTCTTCTCCACGCCCCTGAAAACCGAGAAGCCGCAGGGCCCGCGGCGCCCGTAACTCGGGCACGCCTCCGCGGGGGTCTCTTCCTGGGGACGCAGGCCGCCGGCCCCGTTTCCCAGCACCTGCGGGGCGGAGCCCGAGGTCCCCGGCTAGGAGGGAGGCGCGGGCTGGGACGCGCGGGCCCGGGGCCCCGCGGCTCGGCGCGCGTCGCAGGGGTGCGCGCTTCCGCCTGGCGCGGCTCCCGGGCGGCCCTGGCTGGGTCCTGAGCGTCCCGAGCGCGTTCCGGGAAGGTGACTCAGCGACGCGCTCCAGGGCCGAGAAACTCCGTACGACTCAAGAACGAGGGGAAGGAGCTGGGGCGTCGTCACCCTCTCGCGGCGCCGCGGCCGCGGTCTTGAACGTCCGGGCCCCCCACCCCCACTCCCCAGGAATCCGGCGCGGGGAGGGGAGGGCAGCGCTGCAGCCGCAGTGCCGTGGTCACGCGACGCGGGGACGCGAGCGGCGGCGGGGGGGGAGCCTCCGTGCGGGAGCCAGAGGGCCAGATCCAGCCCACCCTCCCCTCTTCCCCCTCCCCTCCCGTCTTCCCCTCCAGTGAAGGCTAGGGTCGAAGGCTGGATTGGGCGCCTGGAAAACGCGGGACGCGGGGCGGTGCTCCCCGAGATCCCAGCCTTGGAGGGAGGTGGCTGCGGAGAAGGCCAGGGCAGCCTCCCCCTCTGCCCCGCGCGGGAGGGCACCTCCATCAGGCATGAAGAGCCGCCGCTTTAAACCTTGGAGTCCGGTGGGAAACTGAGGCACAGGGAAGGGAAGACCTGGCTGTGCAGGAGTCCGTGGTGAGAAAGCTCGCCTGCTCCAGGGTCCCTCTCTTCCTTCCGGCGCCCCAGGCTGGAGCCCCTGGGAGTCGCAGGGCCCGGCGGGGGCGGGATTGACCAGAAAGCCTGCGGGCGAGGGGAGGCGGGGCAGCCTGCTGGCTTCTTTATCCGGCCGCCGGGGGCCCAGTGGGAGGGAGGTGAAGGGCAAAGCCCTCTGGCCCCGGTTCCAGTCTGCACAATGGCTCCTCTGTCCTCCCTGCCGCCTCTTCCCCTGCCCCCCTCACCTCCACGGTCTCTGCTCTGCCCCACTCATTCTTGTCATTCACCTCCTGGTTCCCAGGCTCCGTCTCTTCAGGCCCGCACTGACCTCCAGCCTCTCTCTAAAGAACCGTATCTATTTTTCAGCAATTCACCCATCAGTATCCCAGGCTCAAGAGACAGGATTGGGCAAGACCACGATGCTTGTGGCCCTTGGACAGTTGGGGGAACCGAAACCCTGGGAGGTGAAGGGTCTTGCCCAAGCTGCGGAACCAGTTCTCAACGGAGCTGAGAAGCGGGCCCAGGAGTCCTGCCCCTAGCCTGAGACACTGAGCCCACCCCAGACTTCCCGCTGATGGTTGAGTGTCCGTTGACCCGGGAGGTGGCTTGCCACAGAGCTTGCCCCCATGCCCCCGCTGTGCAGGGTCTCCCAGAGCAAGAGGAAACATCCTGAAGCCCTCTCCAGGCTTCCTCCCCCATGTCCTGATCAAGCAACTAGACCCTTTGCCCAACAGGTCCACCGTGGACCTGGCCTCCGGCTTGATCTGACCTGATTCCCAGCTCGCCTTGAAGATAATACCTGTCTCACAGGTGAAAGAGACTGCCTTTCTGTCCCTCCCAGCCACCCCCTTCCTCCTTATGGACAGCCCCCTCCCCAGGGAGACACACCTGAGAGCTCCTAAAGCAGGAATTTACTGGGCCTGGCTCCAGCTCTCCGGAAACTTGGAGCCAAGGCCGCCCGATGGCAAACGACTTGCTTTTATTAGGATAGGATTCCCGCCCTCCCACCGTTCCCTGAAGCAGTCCTCCCTGGGAAGTTTCAGCTCCCAAGCTGAGTTGCAGAGCCTCGGGCCTCCCTTGACCTTGAGTCCTTTCTGCCTCGGAGGCTGCAAGAGCAGGGAAGAGTTTGTCCGTCCCTGCAAACTCTTCTTCAGACCCGTGTTCTAGAACAGCCCCAGATGTGGCTTTCCATTCTGAGAGTTTCCTAGACGCTGCTGACCGTGCCAGGCGTGGGGGGGTGGCGGGGTGTGCCACACGTGGAGATCCAGGAGGGCAGACTGGTCACGCAGGATTCTTGGTTGCTCCCAGGGAGTGTTCAGAGTTTCTGTTTCTGCTGTAGCTCGTTGACTCTGGGCGTGTGGTGCGGTCAGCCTCGCTCTACCTTCTGCGTGGCCTTCTCGTCCTCCTGGGTGTCCTTGCTGGGGCTGGGAGCACAGGTCTTGTCTGGGCTCTGCCTTCCACCCTCACCTGCAGGCCTGCCGATTCTAGCTCGCTGACACGGTCGTTAGCCTCCGGAGCCTCCTCAATGTGGCAGCCTGCGGGCCATGCCCACTCCGCTCACTTTCGAAGCCTGCCCAGCAGCTGAAGGCCGTTCTGTTAGTTTCTTGGGGTCATTGTAACAAAGTGCCAGGAACCGGGTGGCTTGCCAGAAATCTACCGTCTCACAGACGTGGAGGCCCAAGTCTGAGATCAGTATGTTGGCGGGGTCAGTTCCTTCTGGGGCTCTCGGGGAGGATCTGTCCTAGGCCAGTCTCCTAGCACTGGTGGTTGGCTGGCAAGCTTTGCTGTTCTTGGCTGGGCGATGCATCACCGCATCTCTGCCTTCATCTGCCCTTGGCCTTCTCCCTGTGAAAGATTTGGCTGAATCTGTTCCTTAGGGTCTGCATGATCTTCTGTGGAAGTGTTCTTTTGCAAATGCAAATTGCTCTGGGAGGAAAAACCAAGGAGTCATTAGGACTCTAGTGTGAACTAATTGTTTCACATTTTCAGTAAAAAAATGTGCACATACGAAGTGTCCTGAAAAAGGGACACGCTCACGTGGGTGTTGGAGGAAAGGGGTGTCTGGAAGCCGGACCTACCCTCCTCCCTGCATTGTCAGGGAGCGATCTGTTGGGAGGGGTTGTTTATGTCTGCACAGGCTGCCGCACAGGCTGCCACACATCCTTGCACGCCCAGGCTTGCACACTGCTCCCTCGACTTTCAGATCTCGCCTCACACCTTGACTTATGGTGTCTTTGGCTCCCGGAGAAGATGCGTTTGTTCCCCGGTCCTTGGAAGAAGAAACTGAGTTGTGCGTTAGCATATTGGGTTCCCATTGATGCCCAGATTTATTATCTTACCGCTCCAGAGGTCAGAATTTCAGATGGATCAGCAGGGCTGCGTTGCCCTGCCTGTTCCAGCTTCTAGAGGCCACCTGCATTGTTCGGCTCAGGACACTCCCTTCATTCCAAAGCTAGTGGCACAGGACTTCAGATCTGTCTGCATTACTTCCGTTGTCTCATCTCTGACAGACTTTCCTACCTCCTTCTTCCTCCTAGGAACCCTGTGATTGCATTGGCCCCACCCACATAATCCGGGATAATCTCACCCTTCTAGAGCCTTAATGTAGGGCTTCCTAAACATCCGCAAAGTCTCTTTTGCCATATAAGGTAACATATTCACTGGTGCCAGGATTATGACCTGGACATTTGGGGGGCTGTTATTCTGCCAACCACAGATGAGGAGGGGAAGTCTGGGAACTGTGTCCTTTCTTGGCTACAGAACGTTCTTTTTTTTTTTTTTTTGATTTTTTTGAAGATTTTATTTATTTGAGACAGAGCACACAAGTGGGAGTGAGGCAGAGGGAGAGGGAGAAGCAGACTCCCCTGCTGAGCCGGGAGCCCGATGTGGGACTCGATCCCAGGACCCCGGGATCATGACCCCAGCTGAAGGCAGATGCTTCACGGATCGAGCCACCCCGGCGCCCTGGCAATAGAACTTTCTGACATTCCCCATGTCCCCCAGCACTGCCAAGCGAACACAAGCCAGAAGTTTGCTTTCCCCTGCTGGCGTCAACACGTGATTCTGTCGACTTCTGTGGGTAGAGGTCCCTACGAAGAAAACCGGTTCCCAATTCTAAAAATTACCCAAGAGAGAGAAATTGGCATCTTGGCTAAATATAGTCATTCCAGAATTTCAAAACCCCAGCTTTTCACCTGAGGAAGGGTTGGGAAGCAGACCAACCCATCCTCTTTCGGCCTGGCAGAATTCCCCACTCAGCTTTGCAGGAAGGGTTTGCCACAGGGCGCAGGCCCCCTGGGTACCGAAAGGAAGCGTGTGGCCCTCTCAGCTCATATCATGTGATCTGGCAGTCCCTCCTCTGGTAAGTCTGAACCAGACCAGCCACACAGAAAATCGTGGCTAGGAACATTCCACAGGCTGTCGCTGACCTCAGCTCCGCGGCCCCTGGCCTGGTCTCTATTGCCCAACCCTACATCCTGGATACTTGCGAGGGGAGAGAGTGTCCCTTTCTGAGGCCCCAGCCAGCCCTCCATCCCACCCGACTATGCCCACTTGCTCATTTGCCCTGGTTTGGAGACCCCGGGCACCCAAGGGAAGAAGGGCCATGCCAAACTGCCTTAGGCAGTTCCCCAAAGGAAAACTTGTGGGCATCAGGAAGAAGGCCCCGGCACCATCGTGGGGGAGCAGGAACGCAGAGCAGGCAGCATCCGGGCCAGGGGGATGGGTGTGTCCACAGCTTTCCGGGGGCTTGTTGTGCAATGTTTTCCACTTTCACATCCCTCAAACGCTGAGGTGTGTCCTTGGGTTGTTCCCAAAGCAAACAGTGGACTGGACACAGCCCCAAGCTGGACATGGCGTTTGCACTGGTGGTCTGGCCCTGTCCCTCCTACCTGAGGGTGGACCCCGTCTGCCAGGGGGAGGTGAAGTGCCTTCTCACCCCAGAAGCACGTGCTGCCTCTGGGAAGGCCTGCTGGAGGCACCCCACTGACCCCTGGTGGCCACCTGGGGGATGCGTCCCTCTCCCCTTCCATTCACACCGGGCAGCGGCTCAGGCGTCCTCCTCCATAGATGCCGTTTGGGGGGTGGTAGCTTGGGGGCAAAAGAGGGGCACGGATGCCCTACTTCGCCCAGCTACACAAAGACACGGATGCTGGAGCCCGTCTTGCCTACCCCTGCTGCTCATTATCCACATCCTGAAAATAGAAATTTCCCTTCCCTGGAGGCTTGCCTCTTGAAGGTCAAACCCTTCGATTCTTTTCCAGACACAACCCTGGTAATCTAAGCAATGACTATACAGGATGGGCTGGACAGCTGGGGCCGAGGAGGGGAGCTGGGGGCAAGGGACACTGTAACCTAATTGCACACGTGTGCCCCTAAGCCTTTGTGCATCAAGGGGAGTGATTTGCTGATCCGACAGGAGAGCCATTTCCAAAAGCAGAGTTCCGTGTTCTCTCTGCTCACCGCCCCGAAATCCTGGCCACGGCCACGTGACTAGCATCTTGAGAATGAGTTAAGATGTCATTTCTCCTTCAAGGCATCCTCAGATGATCCTAGCAGCCTTCTCTGAAACTCACTTTCAAAATGGAATGGGGAACCAAGTGATCACCTGTCAAAGCTTGCAGACTAACTAGTTAGTGACATTATTTTTTAGAAGCAAACCAAAAACGGAAAGGACGTGGCGAGTGCTCCTGAGCTGTGGGGAGCTTATAGGTGGCTGCAGAACACCTCTTTTCTTTTGTCTTCTTGTCTCCTTCCTGGAACGGCAAACATCGCGGGTCTGCACACAGAAGTCCTCAAGAAGTGCTTGCGGGCTGACCTCTCCCAACCGCATCCCCCTGGCAGATGCAGCAGGATGACCAGAAGGGGGGGCCGCACCCAGGTGCCAGGTGGCCGCTGTGCTGATGCGGAGAGCCCGGAAGGGCACGGTCCGACACCCCACCTCCTCCTCGCTGGGCACGGCAGGCTGACGGGTCCCAGGAGGGAGGGACAGATGGCTCCGATGCAGAGTTAAAACGGTACCTCAGTCTTCCTGACTCGGATGGCCTAGGAAAATCCATAGCATCGGAACTTGGCACTTGCAAACAAGCACAAAGTCCTGCCATTTTAGGCTGAGTTCCAGGTGCCATGTGACAAGTGTCTGTGACTGCTCGGTTCTCAGACTGAGAACTCTGAGCACTTGAGGAAAAACACTCAATATCTGCAAACTATGGTTCGCATGGGATCGGGTCTGCCTCCTTCAGCTCTTGGCAGGCACGAGTGATGTTCCCAAGGGGAGAGGCATGTTGAGTCCTCAGGGGTGGATCTCTTACTCGATTTGCAGCCTTCAGCGCTGCGGGAGGCACACGGGCTGGGGCAAGACTGAGTGGGAGCGGGGAGCCACAGCAAAACCCAGGACACCGAGGGCCATGTCCCTGCCTTCTCGGGCATTTCTGAAATGCTGGAGACCCTGAGTGGAAAGCTGGGGACGCTAATTCTAATTCTAGACCAAGACTTACAGGTTGCGAGCACTCAGTAAAGACTAGCAGGTCGGGGGGGCGCCTGGGTGGCTCAGTCAGCCACGACTGAGCCACCCAGGCGCCCCAATGCACTGATATTAATAAAAACAAATACATCCTAGAAACTCCTCGTGCCCCCTTCCAGCCATGCCCACCACCCAAGGATAACCACGTACGCGATGTATTTTTATTTGGGAAAAAAAAAAAAACACTTAAAATTTAACCAAAGTAAAAATACATTAGAGATGGGGGGAAATTTTTGTTTGAAGTAGGCTCCACACCCAACGTGGGGCTCTACTGACTGAGCCAGCCAGGCGCCCGCCCCTAGAGATGGAAGAATTTTAAATCCAGCCTTTTGGGGCGCCTGGGTGGCTCAGTCGTTAAGTGTCTGCCTTCGGCTCAGGTCATGATCCCAGGGTCCTGGGATCGAGCCCCGCATCGGGCTCCCTGCTCCGCGGGAAGCCTGCTTCTCCCTCGCCCGCTCCCCCTGCTTGTGTTCCCTTTCTCGCTGTGTCTCTCTCTGTCAAATAAATAAAATCTTAAAAAAAAAAAAAAAATCCAGCTTTTTTTTTTTTTAAATCTGTGAAGTCTCTACCAACTAGGCAGAGGTGGTAAGTGCTAAGAGGTTTCTAACTGGGTTTGGCCTTGGGATATTCCTAATGGAAAGCGGAGAGGAGGCAAGAGACAATAGGCACCAGGTCTGCTGATGACCTGGGGACTTAGGGTCACTTAGCACTGAGGCTCCCAAACGAGACAGCACATTGGAACCCCCCTGGGGATCTCCTAATGGGCAGACAAATTTGGGAACCGCTGACTTAGCATAAAAGGGGGATCTGTAGCCTGTTTCCCAAGCAGGTGGGCAAGCTCAAAGAACTCACAGATTTCTGTAAATGCCACAGAAAACTTCTTGAAGGGCATCATGAGCTGTCTGGTCCCAGCGACCACTTCATGTTTGGGGATGAATCAGGCAGGCGTAGTGCGGAAATGATGCATGCTATCGCGATCTCTCCCCACATCCTCCCAGACGCTGGCGTGGGAATGTGGGGACGGTGACAAAGCTGGCTGCATGAGAAGGGGACTGGGGTCTCTGGAGCTATTACAGTCACTCCCACTAGGTGGTGTCAAAGCAGGAGCGCTCATGAATTAAAAAGCTCAATTAAATCTTATTTCCCTGTTGAATGGTAATACAATTTTATAAACACTTTTTCTTAATGTCTAATTGGTATTTAATTACCAGAAGATTCTATTCTCCCTTGTGTGTCCATGAAAGATAAAGTTGCCTTCCCCTTAGGAGTACTTTAAGACTTCACCCTAGCGGCTAAGCCTCGGATACTTGGATTGAATTACCCAGCTGCCCCCCCAACCTGTCCACACAGTAGTTTTTTTCCTTTTTTTTTTTTTTAAAGATTTTATTTATTTATTTGACAGAGAGAGACACAGTGCGAGAGGGAACACGAGCAGGGGGAGTGGGAGAGGGAGAAGCAGGCTTCCCACAAAGCCCTTGGATGCAGGGCTCAATCCCATGACCTTGGGATCATGACCCGAGCCGAAGGCAGACGCTTAACGACTGAGCCACCCAGGCGCCCCCGCACGGTACTTCCTGACATCAGTCAGATTTCTAACACCCTGACCATGCTTCTGTAATGGCTGTTTTGGAATAACAGTTTGAAATTTATGGAGGAATGGAAAGGAGGAAGACATTGTCAGGTGGGGAAGGGAAGGGAGGTGCTGAGATGCTCTCACATCAAAGGTTACCCGGCTTGTGAGTTGGTACTATGCATACGCTGGAACTTGGGCTTGTGTTGGTGTTTGCCGTCTTTCCACCAGCCCGGATATCCCACTTGTGTGAAGCCTTCCCGGGCAATCGCTAGAAAGACAATTTTTCATCCAAGAAAGGAGCATATGTGTCTGAAAGCACGGATTCCCTAGGGAAGTGTTCCAGTTATCTGTGTCTGAGTAATAAATCACCCAAAAAACGTCGTGGCTTAAAGCAATAATTTATTGGGTTCAGCGTGGGTTGACAAGGCTCAGATGGGTGGTTCGCACTTGGGGACTCATGTGGTTACAGGGGCAGTGGGCTAAACGTCTGCGATGCCTCTCTCATGCGGGGACGGTTGAGGCTGGCTGTCAGCGAAGAGTTCAGCTGGGGCTGTCAGCCAGAGCAGCGCCCTGCGGCCTCTCCATGTGACATGGCCGCTGGGTTCCAAGAGGGAATATCTCAAGAGCAGTCATTCTAGGAGATCCAGGCAGACGCTGCGAGGCTTCTCGTGCCCCAGCCTTGGAAATCCCAGGACCTCACGTGTACAACATTCTACTGCTCAAGCAAATCACTGAGTCCTGCTCAGATTCCAGGGGAGGGGATTAGGGCCCCTGCCTATGGCGTGAGGAGAGGCATCAGTTTAGAGAGAGAAGGAGTTGATGGCGACCATCTTGGAGAGTCTTGGTTACCTACCTCAGGAAGTAAGAATTGGTGCAACTTTATTTTCTTTAAGATTTTATTTCTTTGAGAGAGAGAGCGCGAACACAAGCAGGGGGAGGGGCAGAGGGAGAGGGCAAAGCAGGCTGCCCGCTGAGCAGGGATCCCCAACGTGGGGCTCGATCCCAGGACCCCGGGATCGTGACCTGAGCCGAAGGCAGACGCTTCACCGACTGAGCCACCCAGGCGCCCCAGAATTGGTGCAACTTTAGAGAACTGCTTTACCCTTAAGGAAAGTGGTTTGTAGCTTAAGAATAGACTCCATAAGAGGCTCCTGGCTGGCTCATTCAGTGGAGCATGGGACTCTTGATCTTGGGGTTGTAAGTTCAAGCCCCAAATTGGGTGTAGAGATTACTTAAAAATAAAAATCTTAAAAAAAAAAAAAGAATAGACTCCTTCAGATACATTTTCAGGAACCCGGGTGCCCTGTTACTCAAGGCCCCGGCTTCCTTGACCTCTGTGCTTTAACTGAAACCAGCTGTCTCTGCATGACAACACTTATCCTTTCGCCGGCTCTGCTGACGTTCCACTTCCCTCTTAACACAAGCGGTTAGCCTTTAGTAAGCTCTTAATTTGTGCCAGGCAGTGTGTACTAACTTTCATTAAGGAGCCACTTTCACTAAGGAAACGCGTCTTGTTGACGTGCACGTGAGCAAAAGGTCTTATTTTTTCCTAACAGCCGCCACCAGCTGCGTTCTGTCAAAATCCCCATTCTCACGGGGCAGAAAGCTCCCCAGTAAGCACCTCAGTCTGCCTTCCAGCCGTTTTTGGTTGTTAACACAGCCTCCCTCTGGTGTTCAACACTTGTTCTTTTCAAAAGTCAAAGTTTTCTCATGGGCGCCTAGGTGGCTCAGTTGGTTGAGCGACTGCCTTCGGCTCAGGTCATGATTCCGGGGTCCTGGGATCGAGTCCCACATCGGGCTCCCGGCTCAGCGGGGAGCCTGCTTCTCCCTCTGATCCTCTCCCCTCTCATGCTGTTTCTCTGTCTCTCTTACTCTCAAATAAATAAATAAAATCTTAAAAAAAAAAAAAAAGTCAAAGTTTTCTCAGATTACCCCCCATCCTTCCCCTCCGCAGGCCAGGCCTGAGGCCCCAGCGGGAAGAAGCAGGGACACGTATGTCTTTGATATCACTGTGTCCCCCTCTTCTGTGCTTACTTCTCTGAGGCTGAGGCCAAGAGGAGAGAAATGGGAACCAGATGTGTTCCCTATAGTGACTGGCCAGTGGCCGCGATGTGGTTGTCCTGGGCTCTGGGTCTTCACTGCTGGTCTAGTTCATTCTCTAGAGCTGGGTTGCCCGTCCTCAGCGCTATTGACATTTTGGGGGTTGGATCATTCCTTGTCGTGGGGGCTTGGCCTGGACATAATTTAGCAATATCCCTGGCCTCTGCTCACTAGATGCTGGTAGCTTCTCCCCAGCTTTGCAACCAAAAATGTGTATAGGCGTTGCCAAATGTCCCTCGGGGGCCAAATGACCTGGTCGAGAACCAGTGCCCTGTAGACGTGATGTGGACAAGCAGGGGCCCCACAGGCCTGCCCACAAGACACTCTCTCCCAAAGGGCTCCCCTGAGTTACACATTCTTACACATCATTGTGTGACAATAGGCAGAGCATCGCCAACCAGCAAGGCTCACCCGAGCTTTGGGATCTAAGAGTTTTATTGGGGTTTCGTTGTGTAGGCACCTTGATTAAATTACTGGCCTTCAATTGAATGCAATCTCCAGCCCCCTTTGTTCCCTGCAGGTTGAGCTCATATAACATGGTTTATCATCAATGATCTGGGGGCTTGGGGGGCCCAAACATGAATAGCAGACATTCCTATCACTCGGGAAATTCCAAGGATCTAGAGGTGACCTCTGAGGACCCGGGGACAAAGGCCAGCCAAGTTCTTGATTACACAGTGTTTGTAGTGTCAGCGCTGAGAGGTCTCCCAGCCAGCCCACCAGCTGCTAGTCTTCTGAACTTAAAATGTGGGATGCATTTTATTCTTGGTAGTGGGGTCTGGTAGGTAATTTTTGGAAAACAGGAAAGATCCCATTGGGCACCTCCGTCCACCTTGTCATACATGCACCAACTCATAACCCTGGGCAGGTGTTACCATGGTCACTGTTTTATAGATGAAGAAACACAGGTGTGGGATGAGGGAGTGCCCCAGGCGATCCAGCAGAACCAGGACTGAGTGCAGGGGCATCGGACCCCAGAGCTGTCCCCTCACGGGCCAGGGAGCCCTGACTCCTGCCCTGACAGGCACAGCGTCCTCATCCCACCAGCTCCCCACACAGCCTCCACAAACACCTGTCTTCCTCCTGCAAAGCCCTCCCTGCTCTCATGCTGTGCTGTGGGCGGGAGGGGCTCCCCCTCTTCTCATCTGGGACATCTCTGGTCTCCAACCACAATCTTCTCGGCTCCCACTCCTTCTGAGAACGTGGAGGACCTTGGGATCTGAGAACTGGACCCCTGCCACAATCTCTCTCTGGCCTAGAACATTCTGCATCCTCAGCTGACCTCAGCCCCCACTCTCAGGGCTGCGGGTAGACCACACCGCTTCTCACATGCTGAAGTCCATTATGCCCATCTGTGCTGTTTTCTCCCTCCTATGGCCACACTTTCATTCAGGTCTACCTTCATTTTTTATTTTATTTTTAAAGATTTTATTTCTTTTAAATAATCTCTATACCCAACGTGGGACTCGAACTCATAACCCCGAGATCAAGAGGCGCATGCTCCACCAACTGAGCCAGCCAGATGCCCCTTGGCCTATCTTTTTTTTTTTTTTTAAGGTTTTATTTGACAGAGAAAGAGAGAGAGAGAGAGGGAGAGCATAAGCAGGGGGAGCAGCAGAGGACGAAGGAGAAGCAGACTCCCTGCTGAGCAAGAAGCCCGATGTAGGACTCGATCCCAGAACCCTAAGATCATGACCTGAGCAGAAGGCAGACGCATAACCGACTGAGCCACCCAGGTGTCCCCTTTCTTTTTTTTTTTTTAAGATTATTTATTTAGGGGTGCTTGCGTGGCTCAGTTGGTTAACCATCTGCCTTCGGCTCAGGTCATGATTCCAGGGTCCTGGGATCCAGCCCTGCATCGGGCTCCCTGCTCACTGGGGAGTCTGCTTCTCACTCTCCCTCTGCTGCTCCCCCTTCTTGTGCTCTCTCAATCTCTCTCAAAAAAATAAAATCTTTAAAAATAAACAAATAAAAATAACGTAACGAATGTGGTTCCTTTTCCCGATTGCCTCCTGATGAATAAATATGTATAAATATTTCCCACCTCCCTTCACTTCATAGTTCATATATGCCAGACCCTGTTCTAACTGCCTGACATGTTTTAACAAGCTTACCCATCACAAAACCCTTCTAGGTAGGAATTATTATATAATATTATATTATGTTATATTATATTATATATAATAGTCGAGAGTCCAATGCTTAACCGACTGAGCCACCCAGGCGCCCCCCTCTGCTCATTTTGTAAAGAATGTCCTCTTGGAAGTTTGAAGTGAGACTTCACTTGACCAGTTTCAATTTTTTTCTTTCTCTGTAAGACCCGTCTGATCCTTGAGGGTCCAGACCCGCTAAACATTTCCTGCAAGAACAAAACCGCTCTGCTCAGCACAAGGTGACATGTCCATATTCAACCTAATTTTGGTCTTCAAGTCTAAGAAAACAATGATACTGCTGATAAATGAAATGCCGGTTCAGCACGATCAGTAGAAACATGATCTCCTCTGTTCTAAAAACGTGAAGACGGGGTGGGGGGACAGGTTCAGGTTGGGCGGGAAGAATTGTCCAAGAAGGGTCTGAATAAGACAAAGAGAGGTGTGTTTAGGATTGCTCAGCCTTGGCCCCTGATGGATGAATGATTTGGAAGGCAAGGTCATCTTCGGAACAAAAGAGAACAGTTCAGGCAATGATTCAGGAGTTTTGCATCCATGATGCTCCACTCCCACTTGAACTTTGGAAAAATATGAAGCCTTTCTCTGTTTTCTTTCTCTGAACAGGCCTCAGCAAGCTGAGATGGAATGATCTTTATTTCTAAAAATAATACCAACTTGGATCTCAGAGCTGATTCTCTCTATAGGACACCAGAAACCACACTGGGGGCAAGAGCAAAATACCGAGCAGACAGAGCCAAGCACGCAGGGAGTGACCTTTCCCAACTTCAGCAAGGACAGTGATAGGGAACAGCTGCTGAGATGACCACTGGAAAACCTGAGATGGAATGACAGTGAAGAGTCCTCAGTAGGACAGAACCCACCTATCGCGGGGTTTTTAGTAACTCTTGCTGGAGGCCTCTGGAGGTATTACAGGGTCTCACAAATATCCATACCTCATTGAAGACTTTGGTCCAAGTAGAAACCTTCTGGTGCTTTCTAGTGCCTTCTAGAACTTCTGCAGAAGCTCCTGCCAAACAAGAGCTGATTCCTTGCCCATATCACCAGATTCCAAGCAGCACTGGCAAGAGGAGATCAAAGAGAAAGACATGGAAGCAGGAAAAAGGCCAGAGGCAGAAGAGCCTGAGAAGGTAGGAAATGAACATTAAGGACACAGGTTATAACAAGTCATGGACCAAATAATTGAGAAAGTCACAAGGTGCCTGGCTCAAGTGTGCCACATTTCAGGTTCGAGAGGGTCTAGGCTCTTTAACAGCGAAAACCTCCAAACAGTACAAATATCCAACAATAGCTGTGGTCCATTAATAAACTGGGACATTATCGGGGGGTGGAGTCTCTTACTGCCCCAGGGACTCTGAGAGAGGCTGCAGGTTGCCCAGAATGGGCGTGGTCTTGGGAGCCAGACTCTGGGAGCCAACTCTTAACAGCTGCATGACCTTGAGCAAATAATTATGTCTTCCTTTGCCTCCATTTTTCTCCTATAATATAAGTGAGCAGAGGGGGGCGCCTGGGTGGCTCAGTCGGTTAAGCATCGGACTCTCGATTTTGGCTCAGGTCATGATCTCAGGGTTGTGAGATCGAGCCCCACATCAGGCTCCATGCTGGTGTGGAGCCTGCTTAAGATTTTCTCTCTCTCAGAAAAAAAAGAAAAAAAAAAGATTCTCCCTCTTCCCTACCCACCCCCCCGCTCACTCTCTCTCTTAAAAAAAAAAAAAGGACCCCTTTCTCCTAATTTCAGACCCTGTATCAGAGTTCTCCAGAGAAACAGAACTGACATTATATGTAATATAAACATTATACCTACAACATTGTGTGTAGATGGACATCCAAAATCTGATGGAGTAAGGCTGGCAGACTGGAGACTCAGGGAAGAGATGCAGTCTGAGTCCAAAGACAGTCAGCTGGCAAAATTCCCTCTTGCTCCAGGAGGTCAATCTCTGTTCTAGTCAGGCCTTCCACTGATAGATGCGGCCCACCCACACTATGAAAGGTAATCTACTCAAAATCCACGAATTTAAATGTTAATCTGATCCAAAAAATACCTTCATCTGGGGCACCTGGTTGGCTCAGTTGGTGGGATGTGTGACTCTTGATCTCAGGGTTGTGAGTTTGAGCCCCAAGCTGGGTGTAAAGATTACTTAAAAATAAAATCTTAAAAAAAAAAAAAAACCTTCACAGAACTATCTAGAATGATATTTGACCAAATACCTGGGCACCATGGTCCAGCCAAATTGATCATCAAATGAACCACTGTAGACCCCTAGGAATTTACACAAGGAAAAGCCTTTTGGAGTTAAGTCTGGTGGGAGATGAAATGAGCAGAAGCTTAGTAGGTACAGCCTTGTCTCAGCTTGTGGTCGCCCAGCAGCAGGCACCGTGACAAGAATGTGTGAATAGTTTATGTGGGAAGTGAAACTAGGGAGCAGCAATAGGGAAGAGTGTGTGTGTGGTGGTGTGCGGGGGGGCCCTGTGTGACTGAGCAGGTTATGGCCCAGGACAGCTGGGGAGACTCAGAGTTGTCCCCAGGGAGTGGCAAGGAGCTGGACTTTCACTCCCTGGCTCTTCTCTGGGCTGCCCTGTGACTCGCCGGACCAAGGCCCTTTGACATTGCTGCTTTGAAACATGGGGAGATCTGTCAGCTCTCACTTTGTCTCCACAAAAATACGCACAGATCATTTCTTTTTTCTTTTCTTTTTTTAAAGTAGGCTCCGTGCCCAGTGTGGAGCCCAGCGGGGGGCTGGAACTCACAACCCAAGATCAAGACCTGAGCCAAGATCAAGAGTCAGGACCCAATAATGGGACCACGTGGCAGCGACCGCTCAAGGAACTCAAGGACCAGTAGGGGGCACTATGGAGCGACTAACTGGTTATACCCAAGACCTGCTCTCCCCTCTTGCTGAGCACATGGCTGCCCTGCTAGAAATAATGACCGTCTCCGGCCTCGTCTGCAGGCTCACCCCAGGACTGAGTCCACAAATACATGTTGAGCACCTACTATGTGCCAGGACCTGGAATATTTTAGGAGCCATCAGGATGCCACATTAATTGTTTATAAAGTGTGGCTTTCCAACCAGGGCCCGGCAGAGTGGCTCCCGCAAAGAAGGGTGGCGAGAAGAAGAAGGGCCGTTCTGCCATCCACGAGGTAGTGATCAGAGAATACACCATCAACATTCACAAGCGCATCCACGGAGTGGGTTTCCAGAAGCGTGCCCCTCGGGCACTCAAAGAGATCCGGAAGTTTGCCACAAAGGAGATGGGAACTCCAGATGTGCGCATTGACACCAGGCTCAACAAAGCTGTCTGGGCCAAAGGAATAAGGAATGTTCCATACCGTATCCGTGTGTGGTTGTCCAGAAAACATAACGAGGATGAAGATTCACCAAACAAGCTCTACACACTGGTTACCTATGTACCTGTCACCACTTTCAAAAATCTACAGATAGTTAATGTGGATGAGAACTAATCGCTGATTGTCAAATAAAGGTATAAAACTGAAAGAAAAAAAAGGGTGGGGTGGGGTGGGGCACCTGGCTGCCTCAGTTGGTGGAGCATGCGACTCTTGATCTCGGGGTTGTGAGTTCAAGCCCCATGTTGGGCATAGAGATTATCTATTTTTTAATTTAATTTAATTTTAATTTTTTTTTAAGAGAGAGAGAGAATGCCCACGGTGGGGGGGAGGAGCAGAGGGAGAGGGAGAGAGAATCTTAACCAGGCTGCATGCTCAGCATGGAGCCTGACACAGGGCTCAATCTCATGACCCTGAGATCATGGACCTGAGCTGAAATCAAGTGTCAGATGTTTAACCGACTGAGCCACCCAGGCCCCGAGATTACTTAAAACAAAAAAAAATCTTTAGGGGCGTCTGGGTGGCTCACTCGTTCGTTGAGCGTCTGCCTTCGGCTCAGGTCATGATCCCAGGGTCCTGGGATCGAGCCCCGCATCAGGCTCCCTGCTCCGCAGGAAGCCTGCTTCTCCCTCTCCCACTCTCCCTGCTTGTGTTCCCTCTCTTGCTCTTTCTGTCAAATAAATAAATAAAATCTTAAAAAAAAAAAAACTTTAAAAAAAAGAAAAAGAAAATAATCTGGGGAAAACTTTCAACAGTATAATCCAAATGTTCATTTTTATTTTTTTAAAGATTGTATTTATTTATTTATTTATTTATTTATTGAGAGAGAAAGAGAGTGCACGAAGGGGAGGGGTAGAGGAAGAAGAGAGAATCTCCAGCGGACTTCCCGCTGAGCACGGAGCCCAGTGCAGGGCTTGTTCTCATGACCCTGAGATCACCACCCAAGCCAAAATCAAGAGCCAGACGCTCAACCGAGCCACCCAGGCACCCCCAAATGGTCATTTTTAATGAAGCATCACATTAAAACAGAACATGGCTCTGCTGTTCTTGATCCCAAGCTGAGATGACCCACCTCCCCTAAGGGTGCTTCTGGTGACAGTAGGTGCCCAAATCCCAGCTTCATCCTGAGACAGTCTAGGAGCCTGGCTGTCTTCCGGGGACCATGAGATGGCTCCCAAATGGTTATCCCAAATTCATCTTTCGTGGCCCTTCCTCCCCATCTCATCAGTGGAGTGATAAGGGATGTTTGTAGGAACTTTGGCACTGGGGCTTTGTGAGAGTGAGTACTTCCCAATCTTACATTTTGTGATTTCTTATCGAGACTCCTACAGTTGAGATGGGCTGGCTGCACCCGATGGATCCAGATATAGATCCCGTCCAGAGATAGGGATGCAAGGATGAACAGAGTCCATCCCTGCCTTTTGGAGTTAAGTCTGGTGGGAGATAAACAATCACCCAGCCAGTGAGGACCAGCTGGGGACAGGCTAAGCTGCTCTCCGAGCCGATCCGACCTTATCTGCATGTGTAACAGAGCAGAGGTGGGTGGTCTAAGGCTGGCCAGGTCAGCCAGCGGCCCAGGTGGTGAGCTGGCTCTTCCATCCTCAACATGTGGCCTCCATATCTGGACCAACAGTGGATGTGCCAGGGGTGTCCATTCCTGACAGTGGAAGACCAGGGGGGAGGAGAGGCCTGGGCACTGCACGCATCACTTCCGTTCTCCCTCGACTGGCCAAATGTGGGCACGTGGCTGTATTAGCTGCAAGGAAGGTTGGGCCAGGACCCCAGCTGGGCTGGTTCTAACATTAAAAGGAAGAAAGGATAAATGATATAGGGTCATGACTGGCGGTCTTTACAAAATATAAATTTGCAAGTGTGACCAGTGTCTAAGAATGTATTGCTGGGAGAGCCAATACCAGGGGACTTTGATCTAGTCAGAGAGGTCTGAGAAGGCTCTCTAGGGCTGAGGATGAATAAGAATGGAGTGGGTGGTAAGGAGGAGCGAGAACAGCACATGCAAAAGCCCTGTGGCAACCGGAGACGAGGCCAGTCAGGGTGATGCCGACTGGAAGAATAAGAGGATAAAACTGAAGACCCAGGAATGGGCGAGATCACAAGGAGGTTGTCTTTATTCTAAAAGTGACAGGCAGCCACAGATAGGTTTTTTTTTTTTTTTTTTTAAGATTTTATTTATTTATTTATTTGAGAGAGAGAGAGAAACAGCATGAGAGGGAAGAGGATCAGAGGGAGAAGCAGGCTCCCCGCTGAGCCGGGAGCTCGATGTGGGACTCAATCCCAGGATTCCGGGATCATGACCTGAGCCGAAGGCAGTCGCTTAACCAACTGAGCTACCCAGGCGCCCGCCACAGATAGGTTTTGAGGGGAGTTACTATCACATCCGTATATGTAAAGTTCGCTCCAGCTTGTGTGGAGAATGCATTACTAAGTATTTCCCAAACTTGTTGAATCAGAAGCATTAGAAAGAAGCATAGACTCCGATCCATCAGGTGATTCTTAGGACAGATTAAGTGGAGGAGGTCCCAGATGAGAAGGATGAGAAAGAGATCACTATGAAGGAACCCACTGGGGGGGGGGCCCCCCCGCTGACCCTAGTGACAGGCCTGTGAGCGGGGGGGCAAGGGGCTGGGAGGGATGCCAGAGGTAATTCAGAAGGTAGAAAGACAAACCTTGTTACCCCTCTCCGGAACCCCCTTCCTCTGCTCTCTTGTGTGTGTGTGTGTGTGTGTGTGTGTGTGTGTGGTTAGTTTGTTTGCTTTTGGCCTTCTGCAGTAGGCAGAATAATAGCTCCCCAAAGATGCTGACATCCTATCCTCAGAACCTGTGAATAGGTTACTTTATATGGTGATAGGGACTTCACAGATGTGAAGTGAAGGTCCTCGAGATGGGAGATTATACCGCATATCCCGTTGAGTCCAATGAAATTACAAGGGTCCTTATCAGAGGGAGGTAGGAGTGTCAGAGTGGGAAAGGACATGACGATGGAAGCGCAGATCAGAGAGAGAGAGATTTGAAGATGCTGGTGTTCAAGAGGGGGGCCACGAGCAACGAATGCACGTAGCCTCTAGAGAGTGGAAAAGGCAAGGAAACAGATTCTCCTCCGGAACCTCCAGAAGGAATGCAGCCCTGCCAACACCGTGATTTTAGGGCTTATGACCTCGACGACTATAAGGTCATAAATTTGTGTTGTTTTAGGCCACTATGTTTGTGGTACTTTGTTACTGCTGCAAGAGGAAAAACCTGCTAACATATTACATAAATTACTCATTTATGATGTTTGTTCATTTTTTGTTCTTTTAAATCTCTCTTCCCCTGCTAGATTGTACCCCTCCAGGGTAGGAATTTCTGTCTTGGGGCGCCTGGGTGTCTCAGTCGTTAAGTGTCTGCCTTCGGCTCAGGTCATGATCCCAGGGTCCTGGAATTGAACCCTGCATCGGGCTTCCTGCTTGGCGGGAAGCCTGATTCTCCCTCTCCCACTCCCCCTGCTTGTGTTCCCTGTCTCGCTGTGTCTCTCTCTCTCTCTGTCAAATAAATAAATAAAATCTTAAAAAAAAAAAAATGAATTTCTGTCTTTTTTTCCTTTACTAAAGTATCCCAAACACCTAAAACAGGCCTGGCAAATAGCAGGTGCTGAGTAAATGTTAACACATGGATAAGCGGATAGATGTAGAAAGCAAGGGGAAGAAAAGAGTAAAAGATGATAAATCGTGGGATTTATTGGCTGGGAACCTCATGGTCATGTTCACTCACAGGGGGAAAAGAGGAGGAGGTACAATTCAAGGAGACCTGAGCAAATGAACATGGTACAGGGGTTCTGGGGGATACAGATAGGAAAATGTGAAGGGAAGTGCTTTCCTTTTGTTTTAGAAGGGAATATAAGGTGTGGGGCGCCTGGCCGGCTCAGTCAGTAGAGCATGTGACTCTTGATCTCAGGGTTGTGAGTTTGAGCCCCACGTTTGGTGTAGAGATTACTTAAAAATAAAAGCTTTAAAAAAAAAAAGGTGACAAGGCTTATGGTTAAATAATTTGGGGGGCACCTGGGTGGCTCAGTCGGTTAAGCCGCTGACTTTTGGTTTTGACTTCAGGTCATGATCTCAGGGTGGTGGGATGGAGCCCGGCCACAGGCTCCTGCTCAGCTTGGAATCTGCTTGAGATCTTTCTCTCTCCCTCTGCCCCTCGCCCTCCCCACTAGAGCACTCTCTCTCAAAAATAAATAAATAAAATCTTCAAAAAATAATAAAAATAAAAAATAATTTGGCTTAGGCTATTTAGCTCACGTGCTTTAAAAACATTTATTTTATTTTATTATTATTATTATTATTTATTTTTTTTTAAAGATTTTATTTATTTATTTGCGAGAGAGAGAATGAGAGACAGAGAGCATGAGAGGGGGGAGGTCAGAGGGAGCAGCAGACCCCCGCTGAGCAGGGAGCCCGATGCGGGACTCGATCCAGGAACTCCAGGATCATGACCTGAGCCGAAGGCAGTCGCTTAACCAACTGAGCCACCCAGGCGCCCCTATTATTATTATTTTTTAATTTAACCTGTCCCAAGGGGAGGGAGAGGGTGGGTGGGGCAGTAATTCTGGAAAGCCAGCAGAATGTAGACCAGGCTGCTGCAGGCCCCAGAATAGTTCAGTTTCCGAATCCTAAAGCTTTAGGATTGTGAGCCTTCCTGAGGTGATGAGTCACAATCTATTGTTGCCTCAGGCCCAATGTCACAGCAGGCAGAGTCCCTAAAAGATATTTTCAGAAGACGGTACTGTGTGTGTTGAGAAGCACAACACCGGCCTCCCTCCCCAATCCTGGGGCAGCTGATAACTAGTGATCCAAAGGCTTCCCCTCCTTTCACTTCTTGGGTCTCATTCAACATGTATTGATTGCGTGCCTCTGGAACCCATAACACTGCACTAGACACTGGGAAATCTGAACCCCAAACTATACACAATCTTTTTTTTTTTTAAGATTTTATTTATTTATTTGACAGGGATAGACACAGCGAGAGAGGGAACACAAGCAGGGGGAGTGGGAGAGGGAAAGGGAGAAGCAGGCTTCCCGCTGAGCAGGGAGCCCGACGCGGGGCTCGATCCCAGGACCCCGGGACCATGACCTGGGCCGAAGGCAGACGCTTAACGACGGAGCCGCCCAGGCGCCCCAGCTGTACACAATCTTGCCCCAAGAGGGTTTACATCCTAGTTGGGAAGACAGATGGTCCACAACGGTAAAATGAAACACAAGCATCTATGCGTGGTATCATACATACAGTATGATACGGTACAGTCCGGGGGCGGAGGGTGGCTTACTGGGATTGAGGTGATCTAGCACGCAGACGCTACTCCCCATAGGTCTCTGAGGGACGGGGGCTTGTGCAAGAGGAGGAAGAAGGGCTTCCACGATTGAGAGCAAAGCGGTAACTGGCAGGAGTCCTTTGACCCGTTCAAGGAACTCTGCCTTAGGTGCAGATACGAGGTTAGAGCCTGTTTGGGGAACACAGAGCAGGCTCGGGTCCACGCACACCACCTCTGGGGCACCGCAGCAGCCCGCGGAAAACAACGCCGCCTCCACTTTTCAAACCAATCCCAGCTGGGCGCTCGAGCCTCGCCCCGCGCTCCGGCTGGGTTAGCATAGAGGCGCAGAGCTAGATCGTCAACCTCCACGGCCGCAGACATTTTGGATGCTGGCAGAAAAGCTGGCAAAGGCTGGGACCACTCTCAAGTGAGGTCGCACGGCCCAAGAACGAGAGGGCAAAAGAGCTCCCGTGGGAGCGACAAAAGCAAGCAGCGGGGCGATTCGTGAGGCTCCCCTGGGCACAACAAGCTTTGGAAGAGTTGTCCACCGCCCTGCCCTCATCTGAGATGGCGGCCCCGGGGACGCTCTAGCCGGTGCCTCTCCGCGGCCCAGAGGGGCGGTGTCCTGGCCGCCGGCTCTGAGGTGGCCGATACGCCGGTCGCGGCGAGCGTGGGTTCCGCCCCAGCCCTCGGCGGCCTCGGGTGCGAGGACCGTGAGGGTCTCGGGCCTCTCCCCTCCCGTGCCTGGGGTCTCGGCGCCTTCCCCCGCCGGACCCCGCGCCTCGCGACCGCCCGGGTCAGAGCCGCTCCGGGCGCGGGCCGGACGATGCCCAAGAAGCTGCTGCTGCTGCCCCCGCTCTCCGCGTCCTCGACCCTCCGCGCCCCGCGAGCCCGCCCCGCCGCCCGCCCGGCCATGAACGCCGCCCGCACCGGCTACCGAGTCTTCTCGGCCAACTCCACGGCCGCCTGCACCGAGCTGGCCAAGCGCATCACCGAGTAAGGGGGCGGGGCGGGGCCCTGACCGGGGGGCGTCCCGGCGCCCCTTCCCTCCGCGTCGCCCTGCACCCGGCCCGCGGAGTCACGGTCCTGCGGGCTCTGGACCGGGCCGACTCTCGCGGGTGGCCCTTCTGCGGCGGGGACGCGGCCGGCCGACTCTCTGACTTCTCCCCGCGCGGGGTTCCTTGCACCGCTCGCCCTCTCGCCCTCTCGCCCTCGCCCCACTCCCACTTCCCGGGCCGGGGTGGGGGGAGGCTGTCGTCACCCCGGAGGAAGCGCCTGGACCGGGGGGCTCTGGGCGCGGCTCCCTGTCCCACGGCGGGAGTTGACCTCGGAGACAGGTCGCCCCCACCCCCAGGTCTCCTCGGTGGGCCCGAGGCCCGCAGGTCCCGGAGCTGGGACACGCACGACCGGGCCTGGCGGCGCCGGGGACCTGCCACACTTGGGGGACGGCGGCACTAGGGGGGCGGCTGCGGGGCCTTGCGGGTGGAAGGCGCGGGATGCCCCAGTGAAGCAGAGGTGGAGCGGAGGGCAGGGAGAGCAAGGCGACCCCAGGGGAACAGATTTGTCGGAGTTAGTGGTAGAAATGATAAGTCTGATCGTCTTTCCTAAGTCGACTTTAGACTCGATCAAAGTCTTTGCCTCTCCGTATGTTTTTAACCCAAGGAAGCCAGTGATCTCAAGTGGCTTCTGGGGTCCGACAGCTCTGAGATGCCTTTTCAGTCTTGCCTCTTACTAGCCCTGTGTGGCACTGGGCAAGAGACTTGATTTTCCCGAATTTCACTGGTAAGATAAGGACGGTGCTCTCTAACTGGGCAGGAACATCGTGAGCATGAACAAAATAATGACGATAAAGCATGAAACAGAGCAGAGGCTCACAGTGGCCCTCTGAATAATACCTCTTTTCTAGTTGGCTCTGTTGGAGAGTCCCAGAGCTCTAATGTAAAGGAAGGGCCTTAGGAGCCCTTTCCAGATAAACTTGTGACAAACGCAAGATATAAAATGAATAGCTTGTTTTTTAACATTCAAAGTCATTTTTGTATCTTAAGCGATTTACATCAGAGTTCCTCTGGGTTTTTTGGAGTTGATAAATAATTGCAAGAATCGGTTTTTAGATTCTAGATGGAAATGTAGAAGGGAAACTTTAGTCATATTTTCTCAGTAATACCCATGTTCTTTTCAGTTGGAGTTTTAAGTGAGTTCAGAAGAGTAAATCCTTTTGCAACCTACTACCTAGTTTCTGTTTCTAACCCCTGATAAATGTCTGGCTTTTTGAGGCCAACTAAAATGCTAACTTTAAATGTAAAGCTCATATTTGTTTATTTTGGGTCAGATTTACGACAGTGACCTTGCTGAGAGAGGAGGGCACATTTAAAAGGTCAATTGTTTTGCTTTTTAAATATTAGGTTCTTCCCTACCTTGTTCCAGAAATGTGTTAAATTACTGTAAATAATATTTGTAAATACTTCCTTTATCTGTTTCATATATGGAGTTTCTGAGTAAGATTTTATTTGAAAAAAGGCCTTTACCACTAGGCAAAGTTTGAAGGTCCCTGAGGTTATGATATTTTATTTCCTGATTGCTTTTGGATCTGAACTTCCAAGCAGGAATTTTCACAAACATTTTGGTTATGCACTTTAATCAATAAAAAAGTTAGGTGGGTTACATTCCCAGGATGTGTATAAGTTACACGTATGTTAGAATTAACCCCCAGTGGGGCGCCTGGGTGGCTCAGTTGTTGGGCGTCTGCCTTTGGCTCAGGTTGTGGTCCTGGGGTTCTGGGGTCGAGCCCTGCATCCAGCTCCCTGCTCAGCGGGAGGCCGGCTTCTCCCTCTCCCGCTCCCCCTACTTGTATTCTCTCTCTAGCTGTGTCTCTCTCTGTCAAATAAATGAAGTCTTTAAAAAAAAAAAAAGAACCCCCAGTATCCTTCATCCAGTTTCAATTTAGCAACTTTTTGTTAATCTTATTTCATTTACTTTCCCCATCTCTCACCTTTTTTTGGCTGGAGTTTTGTTTTATTTTGTTAAGTAAGCTCTATACCCAACATGGGGCTTGAACTCATGACCAGGAGATCAAGAGTTACATGCTTATTGGGGAGCCTGGGTGGCTCAGTTGGTTAAGCGACTGCCTTCGGCTCAGGTCATGATCCTGGAGTCCCTGGATCAAGTCCCGCGTCGGGCTCCCTGCTCGGCAGGGAGTCTGCTTCGTCCTCTGACCCTATCCCCTCTCATGTGTTCTCTCTCTCTCATTCTCTCTCTCTCAAATAAATAAATAAAATCTTTAAAAAAAAAAGAGTTACATGCTTACTGACTGAGCCATCCAGGCACCCTAAGGAGTATTTTTTTAAATTATGGTAAAATATACGTAACATAAAATGTACCATTTAACCATTTTTAAGTGTATAATTCAGTGGCATTAAGTACATCTACAGTGTTGTATAACTGTCACCAAGATCCATTTCCAGAACTTTTTCATTATGCCAAACAGAACCTCCATATCTAACTAACTCCCCAATCCCTTCCCTCCCAGTCCCTGGTAATTTCTGTTCTACTTTCTGTGTCTGAATTTGCCTATTTCTGAGTACCTATTTTAAATGGAATCATGCAATATTTGTCTTTTGTGTCTGACTTAGAATAATAATTTTTTCAGGGTTCATATAGCATATATCAGAATTTCATTCCTTTTTAAGGCTGAATAGTATTCCATTGTAGACCTGACTGGAATAAGTTTATTTTTTTATTTATACTGTGCACACTGCTTGTTAATTGTTTATTTATCAAGAGAAACTATTTCATACCCCAGGATTCATGTTTCATAGTTGGGGAACACAGGTCAGTGACAGACTTCATGGAACGCAACCCAAAGAAATTCTTTATGTTCCAACATCACTTTGCACTCTGAAAGATACCAGCCTTCTTCATCTCAAAATCGATCATGGAATCGTAATTTCTGTAGAAATCTATGTATGTCTCCTTTCTTGGTTCAGCCACAGCAAACTTGAGAGAAAGCTGCTCCCCGCCGGGTTACAAGAATGCTCCACGGTCTGAAATGGCGGGCGCTTGGCCAGAAGGCCTTGCATCTGAGGTGTCATCCAAGCCCTGAAAGCCGCGGTAGTCCCTCTCAATACAAACCTCAAACCCCATGTCCTTGCTCACTGCTCCACGGCATACCTGGCTGGAGTATTTCTAAACAGGTTCCATCCCCGTGTCATAATATTTCACTCGTCAAAGTGGTAATGCTAGCTGATAATTAAAAAAAACGACCACAGGGGTGCCTGGCTGGCTTAGTTGGTAGATCATGCAGCTCTTGATCTCCAGGTCGTGAGTTTAAGCCCCACGTTGGGTGTAGAGCTCACTTAAAAATAAAATCTTTGATGCCGTTAATTCCTTTTTTTTTTTTTAAAGATTTTATTTATTTATTTGACAGAGAAAGACACAGCGAGAGAGGGAACACAAACGGGGAGTGGGAGAGGGAGAAGCAGACTCCCCGCCGAGCAGGGAGCCCGATGCGGGACTCGATCCTGGGACTCCAGGATCATGACCTGAGCCGAAGGCAGTCGCTTAACCAACTGAGCCACCCAGGCGCCCTGATGCCATTAATTCCTTAATATCATTTAATACTGATCCTTGTTCATATTTCCCTCACTCTCTCAAAAAAGGCTTTTTATAATTGGTTTGTTCTAATCAGGATCCAAACAAGATTCACACCGCATTTGGTTAATGTCTATATACTTCTGTATATACTCTATAAAGTATATATATATAAAGTATATATTTACTCTATAAAGTCTATATGCTTTTGACAGTTGAGGCCTTTACCTCTGGCTTGTGGTTTTGCAACTAGCGCTAATAACCAGGCGTTTGTGTGGAAATGATTTTGCAAGACCGTTATGATTCAGAAAACAATGAACTGGACATGAAACTTTGGCCGCAGACCCCAGTAGAGGAGGGTGTCACAAAGTGGTGGGCGCTTGAAGCTGCTTGTGGAGGGGTAGCAGATGTGTAGTTCTTAATGCGTTAAACTTTCTGAACTTTCTGTTTTTTTGGGAAAGAATGCTGGTCTAGTTATTTTAGCCTTTTTGTTGAACTACGCATATGAACTGGAGGGCTTTTTTTAAAGAGCATTCTTTAATTGCCTTTCCCCCCCACATAGGCGTCTTGGTGCTGAATTGGGGAAATCTGTGGTCTATCAAGAGACCAATGGAGGTGAGTTAAAATGATTTCTTAAACATCCTTTTTTTTTTTTTTAAGTTTTTTTTATTTATTCATGAGAGATAGAGAGAGAGAGGCAGAGGCAGAGGGAGAAGCAGGCTCCCCGCGGAGCAGGGAGCCTGATGCGGGACTCGATCCCAGGACCCTGGGATCATGACCTGAGCTGAAGGCAGACGCTTAACCGACTGAGCCACCCAGGTGTCCCGCTTAAACATCCTTTGTTCTCTGTTTAGTCAACAGATATGTTTTAATTTAATTAATTAATTTATTTATTTATTAAAGATTTTATTTATTTATTTGAGAGAGAGAGAATGAGAGAGCACATGAGAGGGGGGAGGGTCAGAGGGAGAAGCAGGCTCCCCGCTGAGCAGGGAGCCCGACGCGGGACTCGATCCCAGGACTCCAGGATCATGACCCGAGCTGAAGGTAGTCGCCTAACCAACTGAGCCACCCAGGCGCCCCACCAACAGGTATGTTTTTAAAAGGCAGATATTACGTGCAACACAAAAACATTTTTCTCTTTAACATCAGGTCTAAGCCATTACGCTCTACTTCCCTCCAAGTCTTGATTTCTTTCTTTGTTCTCTTTCTTAGTTTCCTTCCCCTCTTCCCAAGATAGTGCAAGTGTCCTGTCATTTTACAATGAAAAAAGGAGAGATGTAGAGAATATGTTTTTTTCTTCTATATTGGGCTACATTTGATAAATACCTTTTACATTTATCTGTCTCATTAGGTCATCAACTGGTATCAAGAGCAGTCTGTTACCAGGTAGTAATGACTTATTGAAAAACCATCTTTGAGTTCTTTCATCCGCAAATTTTGCTCTCAGGTCTCTTGTAGACTCTCATCCTGGGTTAATAACCCATTTTTGCTTCCGTTTGCATTTCTGTGGAAAATTGTAACATTAAATGATAATGCTTGAAAGCCCTTTGTTGATGGCCAGTGTCCTAGCAAATGCTGCATCATCAGTCTCCCTAGTGTGGCCACATACTTCAGACTATAATGCCCTGCGGAGACCAGTTAATATAAAATAATTTGGAGCTATTTTTGCGAAGCTGAAACCTAGGTTTATGACCCTGTGCTTCCTTTTTTCTTTCTAAGGTATTAACTATCTATGATAAATTACTAAGACATAATGATGTTCAGGGATCTAAAAAAACAAGGTATTTGAAAAGGGAAAGGTAACTTAATGGATAGTTTAGTGGAAAGCACTTAACACCCAGGATGTTATAAGTTCCATGTGTGTTATAATTAGCCCATAGATATCCTTCAGCCAGCTTCCACACTTAGTAACTTTTTTTTTAAGTTTTATTTAAGTAATCTCTACAACCCATGTGGGGTTTGAGCTCAGGACCCCAAGATCAAGAGTCCCATGCTCCTCTGACAGAGCCAGCCAGGCGTCCCCATACTTAGTAACTTTCTACTTGGTGACTAGAAACTTTATCTACTGCCAAGACAGGAGATGTTGGTATTTAAAAACCTAAAGGTGGGGGCACCTGGGTGGCTCAGTCCATCAAGTGTCCGACTCGATTTCTGCTTAGATCATGATCTCAGGGTGGTGAGATTCAGCCCCGAGTCGTGCTCAGTGGGTGGGATCTGCTTGAGATTCTCTCTTCCTCTCCCTCTGCCCCTCCTCCTGCCCTCTCTCTCAAATAAATCTTTAAAAACAAAAAACCCCTAATGGTGAATGCAGATAGGTGAGCTAGTCTATTTATCAATAACGATCTTAATTTATGGTGATGGCATTTGGGAATCTCCTGAAAATAAGCACCAGAGGAGGAGAAGATGGTTTAATGAAGACCTTTATCAGGATGCCTGGGTGGCTCAGTCAGTTAAGCCTCTGACTTTTGGTTTTGGCTCAGGTTATGATCTTGGGGTCCTGGGATTGAACCTGCCTCAGGCTTTGTGCTCAGCTAGGGGCCTGCTTGAGATTCTTTCTCTTCTCTCCCTGCTTGCACACACTCTCTCTCTCAAATAAATAAATAAATCTTTAAAACATCTTTAAAAAAAATGAAGACCTTTTTCTCCATCCTTCCATCACTGTTCTAGGCCTCTTCTCCCTTCCTCCCTCTCCTTCCCTCTCCTCCCCTCTCCTTCTCTCCCTCTCTCTGGCTGTTACAGTAGCTTGTTAACAGGCTTTCCTGCCTCCATTTTCAGTCTCCCTAGGCCATTCTACTCACCTCCACCAAGGTGTTTCCAAAATGCAAATGTTTTTGACTTATCCCTGCTGAAATCCTGCGGGCTAGAGTCCGGTCTCCTTAGCATCCACACAGGGCCCTTTGGGATCTGAGCTCTGCCCTCACTGCTTATCATCCATCCTGTCTGACATGTGCGCTGTGACTCACGAATACACCTTCAGTCTGTCGGCTTCTCACACCTCCGCTGCCGCCCTCCGGTCTGGACCACTGTCCTTGCTTGCCGGGACTCCTGCAGAACCAACTAGGGTAGCCTTCCTGTGCCACTGTCGCCGTCCAGCTTTCTTCACACAGCAGTCAGAGATCACACCCCCTCCCATCCTCAACTCCTCCCCCAGTGGCTCTCCTGTCACCCTTAGAATGAAGTCCAGACTCCTGCATGGTCTGGCCCCCGCTGGCTACCTGACCCCTCGCTCTCCTCCTCATTCACTGCGTTTTCCAAGCGGGTAACTGGCTAGCCCTCTGCGTGGCACACTCTGCCCCCATATCTCTGCATGTTCCATGCTCCCTTCCTCGGTACACGTTCCAGCTTGTGGTGAAGCCATCGTTCCCAGCCCTATTATTCTCTCTCCTGGTCTTTTTCTTTTTTTTAAGATTTATTTATTAGGGGCGCCTGGGTGGCTCAGTCGTTAAGCGTCTGCCTTCGGCTCAGGTCATGATCCCAGGGTCCTGGGATCGAGCCCCGCATCGGGCTCCCTGCTCCGCGGGAAGCCTGCTTCTCCCTCTCCCACTCCCCCTGCTTGTGTTCCCTCTCTCGCTGTGTCTCTCTCTGTCAAATAAATAAATAAAATCTTTAAAAAAAAAAATAAGATTTGGGGTGCCTGGGTGGCTCAGTTGGTTAAGCGACTGCCTTCGGCTCAGGTCATGATCCTGGAGTCCCGGGATCGAGTCCCACGTCGGGCTCCCTGCTCAGCAGGGAGTCTGCCTCTCTCTCTGACCCTCCCCCCTCTCATGCTCTCTATCTCATTCTCTCTCTCAAATAAATAAATAAAATCTTAAAAAAAAAAAAAGATTTATTTATTAGAGAGAGTGTGCACGAATGGAGTGAGGGGCAGAAGGAGAGAATCCTCAAGCAGACTCCCCACCGAGCAGGAACCCTGATGCAGGGCTCGATCCCACGACCCATGAGATCACCACCTGAGCTGACACCAAGAGTCAGACGTTCAACCAACTGAGCCACCCAGGCGCCCCTCTTTTTGTTTTTGTTTTTTTTAAGTAGGCTCCACGCCCAATATTGGGCTTGAACTCTTAATCCTGAAATCAAGAGTTGCCTACTCTCCCAACTGAGCCAGTTGGTACCCCATCTCTTGGTCTTTTTCTGGCACATTGGCCTGAAGAGTCTGCCAGCCTTTGGCATTGTGTTGTCTCTCCTAGATCGGTCTTCATCCACTTGGTCCAGGTCCTCCACTTTGGGACCCCAAGGACAGGGCCTGACCCAGAGGAGGCCTTGGCATTTGTTGAAAGAAGGATGTTAACCTTTGACCTCCTTATTTGCTGTAGACTTTTCCCCAAGCCTCTCGTCTTTATTTTGGTGTTGGATTTTCTTTTTTGAACCTTGAGATTTTCTGTGGACCTGTTGGTGTTACTTTTGCCTTTTGGCATATTTTTGGCTTATTTTCCCTTTAGCTTCACATTTTTTGAATACGTGTCATTCTGAGATCTATTGAGAATTTATTTTGGTACACTAGATGAAGTGTTGGTTTAGATTCATCTCTACTCCCTCCAGCTGCTGCCTAATTGTTGTATCATGAAGTGCTTTTCTTAAGCAATAGAACTTTTTTATTTTTCAGAAACAAGAGTTGAAATAAAAGAGTCTGTTCGTGGCCAAGATATTTTCATTATACAGACAATACCCAGGTAAGAGCACTACTTTATGTATCCCTTTTCCTCTAAAAACCTTAGTGATGCAAGTCACTATGTTATCATATAAACAACAATTGAGTTTCTTTCACTATAAATGTGTTTGCATGTTCAACTGAATGCTTACCAAAATCCAGTTGTAGGCTTTTAACATTCCTACCCTGTTTGTCACATTGTACTATTGATCTTCCTCTCCAAGCTTAAACCACTCAAGGGGAAAAATACCTTCCTTACCTCCATATGCACTGAACCTAGTCCATGTCTGCTCCTCTCTGCTAAAAAGCTTTTTGTTGTTAAATACAATGCATAGCTGCTGCCGATTTGTACCCATCAAGACAGTTTTTCACTTTATTATGTTCAGTTAGTCAGCATATAGTACATTATTAGCTTTTTTTTTTTTTTTTAAAGATTCCATTTATTTATTTGAGAGAGAGAGAATGAGAGGGAGGAGGGTCAGAGGGAGAAGCGGGCTCCCTGCTCGGCGGGATGCGGGACTCGATCCCGGGACTCCAGGATCATGACCTGAGCCGAAGGCAGTCGCTTAACCAACTGAGCCACCCAGGCGCCCCTACATTATTAGCTTTTGATTGCACTGTATTTTTTTTTGCACAGTGGCCCGTTTCTAGCTGTCTATTGTAGATAGCATCTGCCACCCCTTCCCTTAGGGGAAATCCTAGCCTACCTGAGGGTGACCTTCCCTGTGGGATTATCTCCTCTCATCCCCTCCCAGGGAATGGGGTAGTTAGGCTATGTGTGTCTTTGAAAAATGCAGACCTTCATGTCTTGGTTAATTTAGATTCCTGAGACTGTCAGTAATAAGAATGGCGCCGAACACCAGCAGTGTGCACCCACTTACATGTATCATCTTTCATCCTTAAACCACATCGGGTTTGGAAGCTATTCTGAGCCTCAGTGACAATGTGACTTGTAATAAGAACATATTTGGGGGAACCTGGCTGGCTCAGTCGGTAGAGCATGCAGCTCTTGATCGCAAGGTTGTGAGTTTGATCCCCACTTTGGGTGTGGAGCCTACTTAAAATGTAAATAATTAATTATTTTTAAAAAAGATTTTATTTATTTATTTGAGAGAGAGAATGAGAGACAGAGAGCACGAGCGGGAAGAAGGTCAGAGGGAGAAGCAGACCCCCCGCTGAGCAAGGAGCCCGATGTGGGACTCGATCCTGGGACTCCAGGATCATGACCTGAGCCGAAGGCAGTCGCTTAACCAACTGAGCCACCCAGGTGCCCATTTAATTAATTAATTTAAAGAGACGCCTGGGTGGCTCAGTTGTTAGGCGTCTGCCTTTTGCTCGGTTCATGGTCCCAGGGTCCTGGGATCAAGCCCCGAATCGGGCTCCCTGCTCAGTGGGAGGCCTGCTTCTCCCTCTCCCGCTCCCCCTGCTTGTGTTCCCTCTCTCGCTGTGTCTCTGTCAAATAAGTAAATAAAATCTTTAATTAAAGGGCTCCTGGGTGGCTCAGTTGTTGAGCAACTGCCTTCGGCTCAGGTCATGGTCCCAGAGTCCTGGGATCGAGCCCCACATCGGGCTCCCTGCTCGGCGGGGAGCCTGCTTCTCCCTCTCCCACTCCCCCTGCTTGTGTTCCCTCTCTCGCTGTGTCTCTCTCTGTCAAATAAATAAATAAAATCTTAAAAAAAAAATCTTTAATTAAAAATAAATAAAAAAGAGAGAAAGAAATATATATTTGGTCTTCCTTTCCTGGTGCTGAGTTCCTAAAACCCTTGGAATTTCCTAAGGGATAAGAGAAATAAAGGTGTCTTTTGTATTTAACAAGCCCCCTTTCAACCACACCTGAGGTGGTTTTTGGAAAGCACCTAGATAAGCTGAGATGGGGGCTTTTCGCCAGGGGAACCAACAGCCAGGGGAACCAACAGCCCGTTAGAGTTGGAACTTTCAGCCCCTCCCTTCCCCTGGGGGGTGGGGTGAATCAGTCATCAGTAGCCTATACGGAGGTGCCTGCAGCAAAAACCTGCAGGCGTCCTATTTGTCTTAGCGGTGATCAGGAAGATTCCAGGAAACGAAATTGCCTTTGTAGTATTGGTACATAGGGCGCAGTGTTGATGGCTACTCCTCTGTCGCCCGCTAGTCCTCCAGCAATTTGGGTTTTGTGCTGGTTGCCTCCTGGTCATGGCATTCTTCTTGCCTAGTGCTCTGCTCGATGCTGCACCTTGGGAAGGAGGAGGAGACCTGTGGGTCTTTCCCGGGAGTAAAATGCTGCGTAGTGAGGGCCCTGGGACACCCCTCGAGGCTGCCCTCTGGTGTTGTGCCTGTCACCCTGGCTTTTGTCCTTGGAGAAGGGTAAGGCTGCATTGTCCTCATTGCCACTGCTGCGGCCGCCTCCCCAATAGCTCTGATACGGGGGCTCACCTTCCGAAACCACTCAGAGCTTGCAGCCTATTTCTTGTGACCACTCCAGTGAAGGTACATCTTTGATTGCTGAGGGTGGAATTGAAGTATTTGGAAATGGCAAAAAGCCATTCAGAAGGAAGTGATTTTGTTGCATGAGTGAAATGTGTGATACTCGAGGAGCTTTCAGTTATACTGAGCAAGGAAAGTAAAATGGATATGAAGCTTACCAAGTGTTTCTTGAAGGACAATTTCCCTGTTTATGTTACAAGCTCCAGTGTGTTGGTGTAACGTAAGAAGGGTCACTAAAAGCACATTTACAACTTATTTGTTGCAGATGGTTAATTCTTGGGGTCGGGGGTGGGGGAAATCCTACCCCATCACCGTATCGTTGTGACTTCCATCTATGGTCTTGGCCTCGCTTTGCAGTCCCGCTCTGTTCAGTTGATGTATATAGACCGTGTCTGTTTTCTTACATTTGTCTTTGTCTCTCAAAAATGACAGAGCAGTAAGGGTCGAATTTAATATAGGATGTGCTTATCTTAGGGGAAAGAAAAACCAGTCAGTTGGTAAACGATTAAGATTGTCCTACTTAGATACAAAGGCCACAAGAACTAGCCAGGATGTACTTGGAACAGTCTTAGGGAACAGATAAACAAAGTAGAGGCTGCCAGCCAACTTTTCTTCACCCTGCTAGCCCACAGATTAACTGCCTGGTGTCCAATTTGTCTAGTGTCTGGCAGTGAATGGGGAAAGCCAATGTGACAAAGGCTCTTTTGTTGCCTTCCTGACCAAAGGGGTGGGGCATGGGAGGCTTTCCTTAGCCTTGGGCTGGAGGATGTTGAATCCCTTGGCATAGGTCATTAGGAAAAGGAACAAGTAGAAAATGAAAGCTCATGGCAGAAATTAGTAATTAATGGAAGGAAAGTTACGCTGAAATCAAGGCCCTTCCGAAATTGTTCATCTTGTTACGTTAACATCTTACTATCTGGGCCCACCTTGTGGTGTGCTATCGAAACCTCATTGTAGCCCATGGTTGTGTGTTATAAATGCTGTCACAAGGCCAGCTAAAAGCCCACCACCTGGACAGATACTCTTCCAGAATCTATTAAATTAACTTCAACTCTGAGTATATTGTTGCATTGACATCTGATGTAAGAAACCACGGCCAGGGGGCGCCTGGGTGGCTCAGTCGTTAAGCGTCTGCCTTCGGCTCAGGTCTGGGATCGAGCCCCACATGGGGCTCCCTGCTCCGCGGGAAGCCTGCTTCTCCCTCTCCACTCCCCCTGCTTGTGTTCCCTCTCACACTGTCTCTCTCTGTCAAATGAATAAATAAAATCTTAAAAAAGGAAGCCACGGACGGTGGAGCTTTTATGCTGCCACACGCTATCACACCAGTGGAAGGTTAAGAAAGCTCTGATTGTATTTCTAACATTGACCGACAGTCTGTATGCAGAAGAGGATTTCGGCTATAGTGTATATGATGCCCGGTGTTCGGTCTAGATTTGGACTCCTGAGTTATTTACACACTATCCTTCAAGGACTGTGTAGCCTTCCAGCTGAACATTCAGAACCCACAGGCATCAGTTTTGATGGGGGAAGGGATGGGGGAAGGGACGCTCTCCCCTCTGTGGAATCAAGTATGAAAGCCTTTGGGAGGCAGAATATTGAGTTAGATGTGCTCCTTCTTGGGACAGATGATTACCACAGGGTGGTCCAGTGTGGGTCTCTGGCATTTTCTTGAGATGTCATCAGCCTTGTTTGCCATTTTATCTTCACCACCTAACACTGTGCCTGATTCATGTTGCTCAATAAATATTTGTTGAATGTATGAATGAACTAACATTGATCAAGTATAATGAATTCCCAAATACCTTGAAAGTGTTTGGTAAGTGTTTTGTCCTGATTTTACCAAACGATTGTGTGTCCTCTAACCTTTTGATGCCAGACTTGGGACATTATTAATTTGGGAGGATGAGGAGGAAAATGCTCCAATATATTTCAGAGGAAGGAAACAACTGGAAAATAGTGTAACCTGTCAGCAATCCAAAAGGAATGTTGTAGTTGTCTTGAAGTCAAATCCTGAATCAATTATATCTACCCTCTGGGAGAAACGCTTTTATGACAGAACCCTGAAATACTTACAAAAAATCCAAATTACAAAGGTGAGGTTGGGAGTTCTCTAAGTTGAATGTGGATGTGGAAAACACCGTCAGAGGACAACGATGTCTCCAGTGTCTCACTCCCAGATGTACTAAGGATGGGCGCCCTTGGAGAGAGAGGCAAACAAACTGGGAGACTGGGAGGATATGGTCTCTCTGTCCTTCAGGCTAAAAAGCAATCTCGTGATGAATATTTCATTTAACTACTTAAGCATTATGAAGTCTCTGCTATGTTGATGGCAAGCTTTCCATTTTGCTCCAAATGAGGGCAGCCTCACTGCTATATATGGACAATTCAAGAACTGACACCTCAGAGTCTACTCCTCACATAGAAACTACATGGGAAATGATCCTCTTTCTCAGGAAGGCAAGGGAGATACACTCCTGACCCAAAAGAGGGGGTGTTTGAGGACTCTTGGATAATCCAAGGAGGAGTGGGAAGAGGCTAGAGAGGGAAGGTTGAGCATTGGAAGAGTATCCGAAGGACTTCAAGACTCTCACCAATTTTTTTTTTCCTGTCTTTGGAGGATAGGGGAAAGTGATCTGAACTGGGTTACGAGGCCCCCGGGCAGGGTACCTCACCACAGCCATTGAGCTCACTTCCCTGGCTGTGAGAGTCTGTTCCAAGCTCAGGCTGAGGCATCTGCCAGGCCCCATCCCCAAGGGCCGGTCCACTGCATCTCCTACCCAGTCCGCCCTCAGGAGCAACGAGCTGCATTCTCTGAAAACTCACCTCTTTTGAAACTAAGGGAGGATCCTGTTAGGGCCACTTTCCAGGCAACGTGGGGTAGAGTGACGCAAGGCACTCAGCTCCTGAGGGCCCCACTGATGAGCTTCCCTCCACCCTAAGGTTCTTGCCTTTTTTAAGGGCAGAGCCCACCTTAGGCTCGATCAGTCGTGGCAAGGGGTAGCAATCCACATTCCTTAAAATCGGAAGTAGCCTTTCCTTTGAATATCTTCCAGATTCATATTTCTTTCTTTGTCTCTCTGGGTAATCTTTGTCGGGCATCTGTGTATCTTCAGAAAAAAGGAATGAGGAGATTTTTGAAAACTTAGATCCAAGACCTCCCCATCCTGCCGCCTACCCTCTACCCTGTGAAGAACAAAGAGAACAAATCCTTTCTGGCCCTGGCAGCTCAACAGCAGGGCAGTGGGTTTCCCTTGGCATCCATAGGAAGCGAGGGGCTGGTGTGCTGGCCTGAGCCTACGGTCCCTGGGACAGGCCCAAGGTGTTGGCTCACCCTGGCTGCCAGCTGACATCTGCTTCATGTGCCACCCCAGTGACCATGTCACCGACAGAAGATCCAGGCAAAGGTGAGCGTGGATAACTGGGCACTGGATTTACGTGACTGCAGATGCAAACCACGGCTCAAAAGAAGAGCTAATAAGTTTTCCCCTGGATTGGTGAGGTGCCGTCATCAGCTAGTGTGATGACAAAATGTCCATGATGCCCATCTTGGCAGCCCAGGTTGAAATGCTGCCGTTTCAATGAACCTGACCCCAAAATACAAATTTTTCCTGTTTCAGAGATGTGAATACAGCTGTGATGGAGCTGCTGATCATGGCCTACGCACTGAAGACTGCCTGTGCCAGGAACATTATCGGAGTCATCCCTTACTTCCCCTACAGCAAGCAAAGCAAGATGAGGAAGAGGGGTTCCATTGTGTGCAAGCTCCTGGCATCCATGCTGGCGAAAGCAGGTGAGTGTGGACACAGGCCCCGGGGTTCCCGCCCTGTCATTTAGGACTCTTTGTGCACGAGATTAGGCCCTACCTCAGAGAGCTAATGTGGGACCTCTGTTTTCTTTAAGTGTTGTTCACTAATTCCTTTCTTCCTGTTTACTTTTGGTAGTTCTGGTTAGGGATATGTGAGCCAAGGTATAAACTCTTAGTTTTCCTTTCCTCTTTGTCTTACTTGACAGTGACGTTGTCTCTTCTCTAATCCTGGGCTTTTTCATCATCTGTGCCATCTCTTCTCATGAAAACTTTAGCTGCGATCCTGGCGTCTGTATGGGATCTTTTGAGCTGCAGGTGTAGATTTACCTATTTGCCTTGGTTATTAGCTAGATTCTATTTATGTACATAATATTAAAACTGGGTTTTTCTTTTACTGCTTCTCCAGTTTATATAATCCTCCTTTTCCTCCCTCTCTGACCGTCTTTCTGTATAGCAGCCCATTCTCATTGCTTTTATTCTGTGTTTTTATAGTGGTAACATACTTTCTGGCCTATGAGTCCAATGTAATAACACTTGATAGCAGTTGGGATTTTATTTGCCTGGCATGTTTACTTAAAAACTCTAATATACATTCAAGTCCTTTCTTTCTTTTTTTTTTTTTTTTATTTGAGAGAGAGAATGAGATAGAGCATGAGAGGGGGGAGGGTCAGAGGGAGAAGAAGGCTCCCTGCCGAGCAGGGAGCCCGATGCGGGACTCGATCCCGGGACTCCAGGATCATGACCTGAGCCAAAGGCAGTCGCTTAACCAACTGAGCCACCCAGGCGTCCCTAATATACATTCAAGTCCTGAGAAACATTTGGATTCCATTTTCTCTAAAAATGTATAGTGTTTGGGGAGGAATGGGTAATACTGGTTCTTTGTTCTAGAATGGTTGCAGTGACCTTTGTCCATTTGCAATGTTTTTATATATGTACCTTTTATTTGTTCAGCACGACTGATTATAAGAGTATGTCTTTATTGTTGTTCTATAAGAGTACTCCTTCACTCATTCTTTTATGACGTTTAGAAATTGTTCCAAACTCTTCGATATGGATTTTTCTTCTAATACGTGTATTACTTTGCTTTTGTGTTCTTATTCCTTCCGCTCCAGCCACAGGCCTTTAACATTTCTTCCTAGATTCTTTAATCAAGGCCTTACTATTTTTACATCCATTACTTCTTCAGTGTTTATTAATTCCATATTAATATTTTTGCTTCTGCCCGATTTTTCTTAATTTTCAGGACTAAGCTAGTTATGATAGTAGGGGAGAGCACTTTTTTCTCTGCTTTAGCTCTCTGTCCATGTGGAAGGTTATAGGCTCTTTTACCTGAGGCTTGACAACATTCTTTAGTTCACTGAGTGTTGTTAAGGTTACCAATGAAGTCTGTAACTAATGTGCTTGTTCACAATATATTCCCTGCTCTCAATCTTCGGTTAGGAAACAGGAGTGGGCGTCTAATTTGTGTCCACTGTAGCCATTAACTTGTAGGGGTGAACTTTGTAATTTTTTGTTTTAAAATTTCAGGTTTAACTCACATTATCACTATGGATCTTCATCAAAAGGAAATACAAGGCTTTTTCAGCTTTCCCGTGGACAACCTTAGAGCCTCACCTTTCCTGCTTCAGTATATCCAGGAAGAAGTGAGGAGCCACCAGCAAACACCCCATTGTCCTCAAAAGAGACCCTATGTAGTTTTTTTCTGGTATCAGATTTCAATATTGAAAGGCACATCAGATGATCTTTCCCTTAAGTCTCAATGCCTGAGGCAGCCAGATAGGGTCAGCATGTAGGCATGGAGGATCATTTTTTTAAAGCCATTAAAAACGGATTTCCTTCTAAGTATCTTTAGCAATTTGCTTATGTTTTCTTAAATGAAGGTGTTAAGAAGTAATTATTTTTTATCTTCTTGAAGTAGCAGTACTTTTGCAATGATGTTAATTGTTAAGTGTTAAATTTTAAACGTGTCCATGAAATTCTAGTGTTACTTGCTTGCTAGTATGGATCATTGTTATGAGAGGAAAAAGTGTCATACCAGCACCCAGGTGTTAGTTTGTGATAACTTCTCAGTATTTTCTTATTTTTCCTTCAAATCTAGATTCCGAATTACAGGAATGCAGTCATTGTGGCTAAGTCTCCTGATGCTGCCAAAAGGTAAGGAAGTTGGACATTCATAAAAATTCCTTTCGGGAGCTTCTCAAGTCAAAATGAGCTGTTTTGGAACTCAGGGTCTGTTGTCACATTGCCTGGAAAAACTCATTGGCTCCAACTTCCCCCATGTTATTGTCCTGTTCCCCACCAGGGCTTTATCGCCATTCTCCAAACAATACAAGGCGGTCCCTGAGTTACTCGGTTTTCCTGTGGGAGAAAAGGAAGTTCTTCTTCCTTCAGGTTCTCAGGAAAAGGACAGCGGAGGGCTATGAGCGTTTTTTAGGCAGTAGTTTTTTAAGAGATCTTTTTGAACAAAGTTCCATCTTCTGAAGATGAGTGTTACAATATTGGACAAAGGGTAGAACCGAAATTATCTAGAATCAGATGCTGGCCCACGTCTCCTGTGCCTCACTGTTCCTCTTGAGGCATTTACATTCTGGTCTGGGCCTCATCTTCTGATTTGTCTAAATCATTTGCGTGTCCCTAAAAGTTTGAATTATGTTTTCATTTGATGATTAATAGTGATGAGATGGCAACACTTGGGTTTTCTTCCCGTGAATTTCCCCGTTTCTTGTCTTTCTCGTAGGGCCCAATCATACGCTGAGAGACTCCGTCTGGGGTTAGCTGTGATTCACGGTGAAGCCCAGTGTACAGAGCTGGACATGGATGACGGTCGCCATTCTCCCCCGATGGTCAAAAATGCTACTGTCCACCCGGGTCTGGAGTTGCCGTGTAAGATGAGCTCTATTATTTCACTTGCAAATTGAAGAAAGTTTTGAGTAATATGAATGGTTAGGAGTTAATACATATATGGATGTATGCTATTTTGGTATTTTTTTAAATTTATTTTATTTTTTTAAAGATTTTTTTTAATTTTTAAATTTTAATTTTTTTAAAGATTTTTATTTATTTATTAGAAAGAGAGAGCACTGAGCTGGGAGGAGCGGGAGAAGCAGGTTCCCCTCCAGCAAGGAGCTCCACGCATGGCTTGATCCCAGGATCCTGGGATCATGACCTGAGCTGAAGGCGGATGCTTAACCGACTGAGCCACCCAGGCTCCCCTAAAGATTTTTATTTTTAAGTTATCTCTATACCCAACATGGGGCTTGAACTTACAGCCCTGAGATCAGGAGTCACATGCCCTTCTGACTGAGCCAGCCAGGCACCCCATCTTGGTTTTTTTAGATAATTGAATGGTATTACATTGATTTCCCCTTTTGTAAAAGGAGGTGGCATTACAGTCACAGACTGTGTAAGGACAATTGAACTAATCTGGGTAGCACTTAGCATTCAGAGAGTATGAAGTAATTTTAGCTTTAGTGAAAAAATTGTAGGTGTGAAATCTTAAGCTTTTATATTTTGGTAAGGTGGGCGATAGCAGCCGTTGATTATACACCAGGCTTTGGTGATCCAGGTAACTTCTAACACTTATTTTAGTAATACAACCCTTTGACCTGATCCCTAAGTTGTTATTTTTTTAATTTTTTTTTTAAAGATTTTATTTATTTATTTGAGAGAGAGAGAGGAGGGGGAGGGGCAGAGGGAAAGGGAGAAGCAGACTCCCCGCTGAGCAGGGACCCCAGTGTGGGGCTCGATCCTGGGACTGAGATCATGACCTGAGCTGAAGGCAGATGCTTCACCGACTGAGCCACCCAGGTGCCCCCTGACTAAATTGTTATTAATCCAGGAGTGTGGAGGCTATTTATTTCCATGGATTTTGAGTGGAATAATAACTGGCATTCTATACTGGAAGATAACAGTATATTTTTTAGAGGAAGGAAATTATTTCTTTTTAAAATCTGTATCTATTTGCCATAGCTCAGAAACATACAGAGATTAACGGGGGGGGCGGGGAATACCAGCATGGTTATACCCCAGACAGGCTCCTGTCTACGGTGTAAACTTTGGAGGTTTTTTATACAAGAGAAACAAGTAATCAACTCTTTTAATTTAAATTTTTGGTATTGTAGCATTTTATTTTATTTGAGGATTTCATAATTAAAGTTCTTGACTAGGCAATATATTTCCATATTTCAAAATTTAAGAAGTATAAAATTCTTTATAGTAAAAAACTTTCCTACCCCACCTAAACTTTTCTTTCCCCCTGCCCCCCAACCAGCTACTCTGATACCCAGTGTAGTTGGTCTCTTATATCCATTTAGAGGCTCTATGCATATGCAGGCAAATAATGTATTTCTCTTTGTCTCATTTTCACACAGCAGGAGTATATTAAACCACATTGTTTTACCCCTTGCTTTTCTCATTCAAGAGCTCCTTCCCCATCAATCTGTACAGCTCTCTCAGTCTTTTACAGTTTCGTGAGTGTTCTATTTTATGGATAGACAAAAATTTTCTTAATCAGTCCCCTGTTGACGAACATGTGAGTTTTTCCAGTCTTTGGCTATGAAAAAGCGCCAATAATAAACATCTTTTGAGCCCTTCTGTGTCAAGAGTTTTCTAAGCTCTTTAGTAGATCTTCAGACTTCACACAATCTTGTAGGTACTTGTGTTATCCCTCATTCTGCCAGTGAGGCAACTGAGCACAGCCGGGAGCTGGTGGAGCTGGGGTTTGGAACGAAGCTTTTTCTTTTGAACAAACTGCAGTCTTAGAGAAAAGTTGAAAGAATAATACAGAATTCCTCTCTACTCTTCAGAGGCCCCAGATTTAACATTTATATACATACTCTTTTCTTCTGAACCATTTGAGATGAGTTGTGGACATAATGTCCTGTATTCCTAAATGCTTCAGTAAATATTTCAAAAAACAGATACTCTCTTACATAACCACAGTGTAATTATCAGACTCAGGAAACTGACATTGTTACGATACTATCACCTAATCTGCAGACCGTATTCATATTTTACCAGTTGTCCCACTGCATCCTTTAGAGCAAAGGAAAATCATTTCTTTCTGGCCTAGAACCCAATAAAAATCACACATCGGACTCAGTTGACCTTTCTCTTTAGTCTCATATAATCTGGAACGGCTCCTCTGTTCTTGGTCTCTTATGACCTTGATTTTTTTTTTTTAATTCTTATGTTAATCCCCATACATTACATCATTAGTTTTAGATGAAGTGTTCCATGATTCATTGTTTGTGCATAACACCCAGTGCTCCATGCAGAATGTGCCCTCCTCAATACCCACCACCAGGCTAACCCATCCTCCCACCCCCCTCCCGATATTTTTTTTTTTTTTAAGATTTTATTTATTTGACAGAGAGATAGCGAGAGCAGGAACACAAGCAGGGGGAGTGAGAGAGGGAGTAGCAGGCTTCCCGCCGAGCAGGGAGCCTAATGTGGGGCTCGATCCCAGGACCCTAGGATCATGACCTGAGCTGAAGGCAAATGCTTAATGACTGAGTCACCCAGGTACCCCATCACCTTGATATTTTTGAAGAATACAGGCCAGTTTTTCTATAGAATATCTCTTTATTGAGGCTTATTTCTCATATTAGGTTGAATCAGTTATTACTATGATTGTGATCAAGTGGTGATGTTTCCAATTCCCCTTCTTCCCTATTCATTCACTTATATCAGAGTGGATTCATAGAATGTTAATTTATTCAGGGTGTTCTAATCCAATGCTATTTATTGTAATGTTCATATTGTCTTAGACTTGGCCAGAGGGAGCCTCTTCAAGCCCCTCTCTGTGTTCTTTTGACATGTTCGTATCATTTTTTGATACTTCCTGGTCCAACTAGATGTTCCATATTTATCTTGTACTTTCTTAGCTGTGGAATCATCATTTCAACGAGCAGCCCCAGTTCCTTTAGTGGAAAGTGGTATTTACAAACCAAGATGTGGGCTTTGGAGTATGCACTCAGTCACCACATGTTAGTCCCTGTGACTCACCTTGACTTATGTTCTTTCATAAGTGACTCAGTGTACTTACAGGATAAAGACCGAGAAATAAAATTACTGGGTCAAAGGTTATTTTGATAGATATTGCCAAATTAGTGTAATATTTTATATGGTGCTGTACAGCAGTGTGTTCCCTCATAGACCTGTTAGTGTGTTTACATTACAACTTTTACAGTTGCCATAGGATCATTCTCTGATTCCTTCTTACAGATTTGGGCAAGGGAATGCTTTAAAAAAAATGCTAGTTTTGTGTAATTGTACTTTCCAAATTAAATATGCTTTATATTTATATATCAGTTATGCTTCCAGTATGTTATAATAGTTTACTTCATAGTAATGAGAATGAGGGGTGCCTGGATGGCTCATTCAGTTAAGCATCCGCCTTCAGCTCAGGTCATGATCTCAGGGTCCTGAGATCCAGCCCTGCATCGGGCTCCCTGCTCAGTGGGGAGCCTGCTTCTCCTTCTCCCTCTGCCCCTCCCCCTGCTTGTGTGTGCGCTCACTCATTCTCAAATAAGTAAATAAAATCTTTTAAAAAATAGTAATGAGGATGAAGAGGTGCCTGGGTGGCTCAGTCGGTTAAGTGACTGACTTAGTTTTGATTCAGGTCATGATCTTAAGGTCGTGGGATCAAGCTCCCAGTTGGGCTCCCAGCTCAGCACAGAATCTGCTTGAGATTCTCTTTCCCTCTGCCCCTCCCCCTGCTTGCCCGCACGCATGCACTCTCTTTCTCTCAAATAAAATAAAATAGTCATGAAGTTGAAGATACTGGAGTGCTAGGACAAGACCAAAAGTATTCACTCTCAGAATCTTTGGTTTTGTGTCGTCCCCCCCCCCACCCCCACCCCCCCCGCCCCGAGGATATTTCACAATGTTTGAAGGCGTTCCTGGTCTCTCCACCCAGCTGGAGGGAGGGTACCACGGGCATCTTGTGTAGATGCCAGAGAAGCCGCGGAACGTCCTTCAAGTGTAACAAATAGTTCTCTAGGCCAGAATGTCGGTAGTGCCGAAGTTGAGAAATCAAAAGTGGAGTTGTATAAATTTTTCTGTTCTGTAAGGTAGAATTCATTCTATCCTGATGGCAAGGGCATCTAATGACCTTGAAAGGATTATATGTCAGTGGTTCTCTAAACACTGCTCTGTGCTTGCCACAGTGGTGAAAATTAAGAGTTTGGATCGCAAAAAGGAGAGAAAGTCACCTTTTTTGGCTTGATTTTCCTGGCTTGATAATTTTACAAGTGAAGATGTGGTTTTCACCACTAAAGTGAAAACAGACATTAGCTCCTCTTTTTTTTAATTTTTTTTATTCTTATGTTAATCCCCATACATTACATCATTAGTTTTAGATGTAGTGTTCCATGATTCATTGTTTGTGCATAACACCCAGTGCTCCATGCAGAATGTGCCCTCCTCAATACCCACCACCAGGCTAACCCATCCTCCCACCCCCCTCCCCTCTAGAACCCTCAGTTTGTTTTTCAGAGTCCATCGTCTCTCATGGTTCATCTCCCCCTCAGGCTTCCCCCCCTTCATTCTTCCCCTCCCGCTACCTTCTTCTTCTTTTTTTTTTCTTAACATATATTGCATTATTTGTTTCAGAGGTACAGATTCAACAGTCTTGCACAATTCACAGCGCTTACCAGAGCACACACCCTCCCCAGTGTCTATCACCCAGTCACCCCATCCCTCCCACCCCACTCCAGCAACCCTCAGTTTGTTTCCTGCGATTAAGAATTCCTCATATCAGTGATGTCATATGATACATGTCTTTCTCTGATTGACTTATTTCGCTCAACATAATACCCTCCAGTTCCATCCACGTCGTTGCAGACATTAGCTCCTCTTGAGCATCTACTAGATGTCAGTTTTGATTTGCTTGCACGTGGATAAAGTCATGAGCTTGAGAATAATTTTAGTTCCAGTCCTACTGGAGACTTTATTTCATTCTATCTCTTTTTAATGTCAGTCTGTTGATAAAGTTTGACCTTCCACTGAACTAAAAATAGACCAAAATCAAAATGGATAAGGAATGAGTAATTCCTCTTGGTCCTTTCTCATCCTATATTCTAAGAGAGGAAGGTTTGGTTAATTGACTCTGGGGAGAGAGTGAAAGAGACTGTGTAAAACTTAAGGATGGTTGTGAATGCAGTGTTATTTTATGTAGAAAATGCTAACTTTAAAAGCAAAAGATAATTTCCTACTTCCTCCAAGATTTGAGGTCACTTCATAAATTGACATTTTCACTACAGTAAGTTGATGTAGTTTGTGATTCCTGGCCATAAGTAATGGTACACAATTCATTTTATTCTTAAACAGATTGGGTTTTGTTTGAGAAAATGAAGAAAGGGAACAGAATCTTAAACATAGGGTAGTTTTAGCATCCTTTATCCTTAATCTCCAGTACATATCTTACTTCTACTGAAAATTTTGAATTTTCAGAGTTTTATTTTTGGGGCAACGTATTAGAAAATTTGGGACTTTTTTTTTTAAGAGCCTATGGGGGGGGCACCTGGGTGGCTCAGTCGGTTAAGCGGCTGCCTTCGGCTCAGGTCATGATCCCAGGGTCCTGGGATCGAGCCCCACGTCGGGCTCCCTGCTCGGTGGAGAGTCTGCTTCTCCCTCTCCCTCTGCCTGCCTCTCTGCCTACTTGTGCTCTCTCTCTATCTCTCTGTCAAATAAATAAATAAAATCTTTAAAAAAAAAAAAAAAGAGCCTATGGGGTACTGTTCATTTCCCTTCACCCTACTAATAAAGTCTGTTTCTGTTTTTTAGTAGCCACCAAATTGTATGTTCAGTTTTATCCAGATCCTAAAACCAGTAATGAGCAGAGAATGAACATACCGGGAGAGAGGCTTGCTTTTTAAAAGCCTTTTAAGCTTCTGTCCTGGCCATGCCTGTGTTTTTTCATTCCAAACTGATAGAAGCTTTTTGGGAGAAGGAGAATTAACAGAAAAGTAAACAGGAGCACTGTGACATGTTTTCCTCATCAAACTAGAGTTGAATTTTTCTTGGTCTTTGATGAGGGATACTGGTTTGCAATTTTTTTCTCTTTTTACAGAGGAAAATGGTCAAGAAAAGGGACCACATCTCTTTGAGAAGTGGGTAGGTCAACACAGCCATCTACCCAAATGGTTTTATTAATTAATTTTTAAAAAGATTTTATTTATTTGAAAGAGCATGAGCGGGGGTGGGGGGGTGCGCAGAGGGAAAGAGGGGGAGGGAGAAGCAGATTCCCTCACTGAGCAGGGAGCTGGACTCCGGGCTTGATCCCAGGACCCTGGGATCATGACCTGAGCTGAAGGCAGACGCTTGACCGGCTGAGCCACCCAGGTGCCCCCCACATGGCTTAATTTAAGACAGAATTTAGGGAAGCCTTTCCTAATGTTTGTGGTTTATCTTCTCCTTCTTTTAAGTGGTAGTTGTATGCAGAGCTTTTTGACTGCCCAAATTCAAAAAATTGCCCTTGTTTCTGGGATGGGAAATCAGGAAATGTTGATTGAAATTTGCCAGTAAAATAGTGCTGGACTTCAGCTTGGCCAATGTGCTGGTATGTAGAAAGGCACACCTGTTCTTTGAAATTCACAGTACCTGTAGATAGGAATCTGCTAAAGTGGTTTATTTGCTGATAGTTGCTAAACTAGAGAATTACTTTGAGTTTTATTCTTGTGTCCCTCTCCCACTGCTGGTTTAATATTTCAGAATAATAAAAAGCTTTAAAAGAATACTTAGGCTGTTCTTCTGAAATTCTCTCTTTCTCTTTCTGTTTGCTAACCTTCTTTTGAGGGTAAATTCTTTTTTTTTTTTTAAGATTTTATTTATTTATTTTGACAGAGAGAGGAACAGCAAGAGAGGGAACACAAGCAGGGGGAGTGGGAGAGGGAGAAGCAGGCTCCCCGCAGAGCAGGGAGCCTGATGTGGGACTCGATCCCAGGACCCTGGGATCATGACCTGAGCCGAAGGCAGACGCTCAACGACTGAGCCACCCAGGTGCTCCTTGAGGGTGAATTCTTACTTCCCTTCTCTATCCTGGAGTTGTCTGTACATGGATGGGCCTTTTCCAGGTATAAATTAGGTAGTGAGATAGGAAGCCCATACTTTAAGGGTCAGTCAAATCACAAAGAAATGGGGGCACATGGGTGGCTCAGTCGGTTACAGGTCTGCCTCCCACTCAGGTCATGATCTGAGGGTCCTGGGATCGAGCCCTGCGTTGGGGCTCCCTACTCAGCGGGGAGTCTGCTCCTCCCTCTCCTTCTGCCCCTCCCCTGCTCATGCGCACGCGCTCTCTCAAATAAATACATAAAAGCTTTAAAAAAAAATCAGGAAGAAATGATGGAGTCATAGTTACTGTCTTCACGTCCCTGATTTTCAGGAAATTTATGATGTCAGTCGTGTAGTTATGTGATAATAAGGTTACATTGTCCAAATAAAGTCACTTTGGAAGAAAATGAAGTAGGGCGCCTGGGTGGCTCAGATGGTTAAGCGTCTGCCTTCGGCTCAGGTCATGATCCCAGGGTCCTGGGATCGAGTCCCGCATCGGGTTTCCTGCTCAGTGCAGAGCCTGCTTCTCCCTCTCCCTCTGCCACTCCCTCTGCTTGTGCTCTTCTGTCTGTCTCTCTGTCAAATAAATAAATAAAATCTTTAAAAAAAATAAAAATAAAAAATAAAAGAAAATGAAGTAAAGCTGGCTCTCTGTCTGGCAGCCTTTACCTGTTTGGTTTTCTACAGAGTGGCGTTTATTTTACGTTATCAGTAATTATCAGTGATATTTTACATTTATCAGTCTTAGCGAGAGTCAGATTATTTCTCTTTTGCCTGGCATTGCAGTGCTGCTTCTGTGTGTGGTAAGATCTTCCTCACTCTGCCACTCAGTCTTTAGACCTGTGCTGTCTGAAGACCGGTGGCTGGTAGTTACATGTGGCCCTTAAGCTCTTGAAACATGGCCAGCTCGTCTCAACTGAGAAGTGCTGTCTCTGTGAAGTGCACACCAGATATTGAAGACTTAGTATGAAAAAAAGGTAAAATATCTCTAATAGATTTGCATCTCACTTACATACTGAAATATCTTGGATATGCCAGGTAAAATAAAATCTATTAATTTCACTCATTTCTCTTTACTTTTTTTTTTTTTTTAAGATTTTTATTTATTGTGAGAGAGAGTGCACACAAGCAGGGGGAGCGGCAGGCTGAGGGAGAGGGAGCTGGCCAAAGGCACTTAACTACCTGAGCCAACCAGGCGTCCCTCTTTACTTTTTTTTTTTTTTTTAAAGATTTTACTTTTGGGGCGCCCTGGGTGGCTCAGTCGGTTGAACGTCTGTCTGCCTTCGGCTCAGGTCATGATCCCAGGGTCCTGGGATCGAGCCCCACATCAGGCTCCTTGCTCAGCGGGGAACCTGCTTCTCCCTCGGCCTGCCTCTCCCCCTGCTTATGCTCTCTCTCTCTGACAAATAAAATCTTAAAAAATTTATTTTTAAATAATGTCTACACCCAATGGGGCTCAAACCCACAACCTGAAATCAAAAGTTGCATGCTCCACTGACTGAGCCAGCCAGGTGCCCCTCTTTTTACTTTTTAATGTGGCTTCTAGAAAATGTAAAATTACATATGGCTCACCTGTTTGTATTGGACAGCACTGCTCCAGAAAATCTATTTCTCTTTTTTTTTTTTTAAAGATTTTATTTGACAGAGAGAGAGACACAGCGTGAGAGGGAACACAAGCAGAGGGAGTGGGAGAGGGAGAAGCAGGCTTCCCGCTGAGCAGGGAGCCCAATGCAGGACTCGATCCCAGGACCCTGGGATCACGACCTGAGCCAAAGGCAGATGCCTAATGACTGAGCCACCCAGGCGCCCCTAGAAAATCTATTTCTGGGAGACCCCAGATTCATTTTGGAGAATTCCGCCCCCCCCCCCGCCTTATTGATTGATTGATTGATTGGGGGGAGTGGGCAGCAAAACAAGGTTTATTGAGTGACAGCAAAGTGATAGTACAAAGCTCCTGAGGAGGGAGGAGACCCAAGAGGGTTGCCCTTTGTTTTTTGTTTTTTTTTAATAATTTTTTTTTCACTGCTTCCAGGGAATGGGGTTGCAATTATATTTATTTAGTGACACATGACTAACTAGAATCTTGTGGTTTGTTTTATTTTGCTAGTGATGATGGCCAAAGAGAAGCCACCGATAACCGTAGTCGGAGACGTTGGCGGGCGCATCGCAATCATAGTGGTACGGTCGTGTGTCCCCCTCCGTGTGCACGGATGGCACTGCTGGCCCTTTGTGGCTTGTCCACTTTGGGATTACATTTCTAGTAAAGATGATGGAGTTAAATGGATCCGTCTGTCCTTTCTCACCCAAACTCCTTTAGGACAAGTAGAAATTTTTATGTAGTTGAACAGGGATTATTATAACCTACAGATAGATGTAAAAAGAGCATTGGATCTCCTGTAAGAAAATTCCAACCCCAATAAATAAGCTTTGTCTTAAGGGGTCTAGGTTCCACCAGAGCAGCTGACCTACCCTACTCAACCTCCAGCTTTAGGGCCACGTGAGGAACTAAAGATGAGCGGTTCCATTTTCACTAATGAGAACAAGTGTCTCATTCTTCGTACTTCAGCATGATCTGTTTGCTCCCCGCTCTAAATGCCTTTGCTGGGCCTGATTACAATGGTTTGCTTTATTTCTGTGTTCTTGTCATCTCACTTTGTCTTGAGAAAAAGTAAATGGGACACCAGGTATGTCGGGTTAATCAGAAGTGTGCAACAGGGAAATGAGTCTTGGCAGTCTAGAACTCCAGCTGTGCATGTCACATGTGACTGCCAGGCTTTGCTGCTCTTTGTACTGACAGCCACGCAAAGCACAGTCCACACGGTTGTTGCCCCTGCCCGACGTGCTATCTTGGGCCCAGGCAGGTGGCTCTGATCTCCACTTGGAGATCCTCTGAAACAAAGTGCAAAGAAGAGCAAAGAGGAGTGTGTTTATAGAGACAGAGGGTAGCTCCTTACTACTCACTCTGGTCTCTCCTCAGGATGACATTATTGATGATGTGGAAAGTTTTGTTGCTGCTGCGGAGATCCTGAAAGAGAGAGGTGCTTACAAGATCTACGTCATGGCCACTCACGGCATCCTGTCTGCGGAGGCCCCCCGCCTGATCGAGGAGTCCTCCATTGACGAGGTCTGTCTGCGCTTAATGGGCCTAGACTTTGCTGCTCTCTTTTCTGTGAATAGTAAAATGATTCCATCAGTGTTGCTTAACCCCTCTCCGGAGGACCTCTGAAGTAATTCTAGCCCCTGGTGGCTAGCAGTGTGTTGGGACAGATGTATAGTTAGGAATAGATGTCTATTTTCATAAAGGTTCGCTTTACGTACTTCGGTATGGTTCGTGTCTCAGTATAGTTCGGTACCTTGGTAGCATTTCTCTCAAGACTTGGATTCTTCCCGTTCTGCACGGTGCCGGGGCTCGCCCTACCATTTCTGCATAAGTAGACCGTGACCTTGGTAATCTTATGTTTTGAACCATGTACCTGTTTCTTGTATAAGGTCAGTTAAGTTTGGTTTGTAAAAACTATACTCGGTGGAATAAGGTTTTGTAGTTTGGAACTTGGGCTGTGGGAACTAAATGTGGGACAGACTTTTCTGGGTGACCACGTTGGGGACACATCAGTAACAGTGCTTATCTTCCACTGCTGCAATGACTAGGTGGTGGTGACGAACACTGTCCCTCACGAGGTGCAGAAGCTGCAGTGTCCCAAGATAAAGACTGTGGATATCAGTCTGATTCTTTCTGAAGCAATTCGGAGAATCCACAATGGGGAGTCCATGGCGTACCTTTTCCGAAACATCACTGTGGATGACTAGCTGTCCCTGTTGCCTTGACCGTGGAACTCATAAGGCAAACGTGTGGAGAGCAGTGCCATCAACCTATGTACACAGGGTTTCCTCTCAAGGGAGGCCTGGAAATAGCCTGAAGTCAGATAGTCTGTCTCACCAAGTTGGGTAGGTAGGAGGCATTAAGATAGTCAAGGGGAAGACAGAGCTGATGGATAAATGGCCTTAAATGTCTGCCATCGCCATCCTGTTCCTTAAACAAAAGTTACAGACGCTTTCCTGAAAAGAATCCCCAAATTTTGTTGATACTGAAAAGGAGTTAAGGGCAGATAGTCTTAGCTCTGTAACATTCGGGTATTTCTACCGCAGGGAAATGTGTGTCAGCATTGAACTTGGTTAGGGAAGCTGAGTGCCCTGGTACTGTTTCCATTCTAGTTGTCCTCTCCCCCGTCAGCCTCACGTAAGTCTTTGTAGGAAACCCTCTTTTTCTTTGAGAAGCTGCTGTGCCTACAGCCACTGAACAACAAAGCCTTTGTGGCATTACCCCAGCGAGGAGGTCAGATTAGAGAGTACACCCTATCTCTGGATACCTGCGTTGCTCTTCAATGGCAAATAAAAGAATTTGTTGTCTTGCAAGTCTGCTCACTCTATTGCAGAACCGCCTGCTCCCCTGCCTTAGAGGTGACTGACTTCTGTCCAGACGGTGCAGAAGACAACGGGTGCAAAATAAAGGGTGTTCCAGGTCCACGGCTGGTCCCGAGCCCTGGACAGGAGTCTCCGCCTGTAGGTTCCATCCCCTTCCTAAACATCAAAGTCAAATCCTTGTTGGAATAATGGATTTAAAAATCGAAATTTTTAAAAAATGGAATGAATTATACTTTTTCCTGTGTGATAGGTGACAATGTTAGGCATTGCTCAGGACTGCACTTGACCTTTCTACCCAGCATTTAAAATTACTCTGGTTTATAGCACATTTGTCAGGTAGGCCTTTTAAACCTTCAGCCTGCTCTGGGCAGGACTGAATGTAATGGGAAGGAGCAGAGCCTGTCTGTTGGGCAATGAGCTGGAATTGCTTCTGTTCCTGAGGGATAGTAAAGGACAATTCGCTACTTTGTACAATTAAATTTCTCTGCAGGGACGTTTCCTTGACATTTTCACCCCTTTCCTAATGACTTGAAAAGTTCCCAAGCCACAATCAAGACTGAGCACACTAGCTTTTTCAAGCACACAAGTTGCCTTCTCTTCTGTTAATAGTCCAAGTAGGGGCATTTTGAGCAAGAACTTAATTATCAGATAGCATGGTGGTGGAGGAAGAGCTGTGGACTATTACTCAGGAGACCTAGTTTTATTCGTATGGCCAGGCAGACAACTAGTCCTTTCTGGGCCTCTCATCAGGTATAAAGAGGGAGGTTTGGAACTGACAGCTGAGGGAGGTCCTTTTCAACTCCAAAATTCCATTTATACATCCAGTTAATGTTTATTTTCCTGTGTCTATAAGAACAGAGGTGTTTCTATGTACTTATTTAGTAGAATATATTTCCTGGGATTAGAAGTAGAATATATTCAGATACACCCTTTCCATGGGCCCTTAGTGGGTCCTAATATGTGCCTGGCATGAGGCCAGGTCTCAGGCATATGCAGATGAAGTCGTGAGGATTCCGGGAGTTAAGATTCCGGCCTGCGCCAGCACAGTAGTAGCAGGGATAACATCCTTCTGGAAAGTCACCGAACCTAGAATCAAGAAGCTCACGTTCCACACCCTCTAGGACCGTGGATGCCCCACTATAAGGCTTTAACTTTGTGATCCAGCCTTTTGTTTTATGGGGTAAAAGCCTAAGTGCACAAGGCTGCAAAGAATCTGTTTTTTTTTTTAAGATTTTATTTATTTATTTGACAGAGACAGAGACAGCGAGAGCAGGAACACAAGCAGGGAGAGTGGGAGAGGGAGAAGCAGGCTCCCCACGGAGCAGGGAGCCCGATGTGGGACTCGATCCCAGGACCCTGGGATCATGACCTGAGCCGAAGGCAGTCGCTTCACCGACTGAGCCACCCAGGCGCCCGAATCTGTTCTTTTGATGGTATCAGCAAGCACGTGAAGGCCCCACTGAGTGTCAGGCGCTGGGACTATGATGGTGAACAAAAATCCTCAGGTGTTAACCTTCCTGGAGGTTCCAGACTGATGTTTAACTCCACTCCCAGGCAACACTTGGGGACGAGGGGCACGAAGGGTTTCCATTACATTTTACCAACACAGACTAAAAGTTTGAATTTGAGAAGTAGTTAAAATAGGAGTACATGGTACAGATTTTTGTGCAGGTTTTCCTTAGCTTTCCTGCATGTAAACACTGACATTTTACATTTTCTGGAAGAATCTGGTGTGGGGAAGTCAAGCCCCAGTTGCTGAGAGCACCAAATTCCTCTAGTCTTGTCTAATCCTGCCTTGGGATGAGCTGAAATGCTGGCACCTGACCAGATGAGTCTGTTTTGAGATAAACTAAGCCAGGGTGGCACAGTGAAGGTCTGTCATCTGGTGACGCATTGGAGCTGCCTGGGTGGCGAGTGGTCTTTTCCAAGTTACCCTCCTTTCTGATGAAGCAAAATGAGATGGGAACTGTCCCCAAAAGGCCGAGGTCTCAGGACTGCATCCCTTAGATAATGTGCCACTGCCCTAAATAATGAAAACAGGCTAAGGACACACATGGTGTCTCTTACATGTCCTGTTCTTAGTGGCTGAATGAATGGGAGGCCTTCCTAGGTTAAGGGACGGCTGGAATCTAGGTGAGCCATAGGACGCCTCGCCTCCCCAAACTGCTGTGTTCCCACAGCAGTGCCTTGACCCAGCCCCGTAGCCCCTTTAGGAGCGATAACTGATAGTAACAATTTGTGGTGCCTTGGGGTATGGCCAAGCCTTCCCCAGACCCCGCTCGGATGGGCTCCCCTTGCGAGTTGGGGGGTGGCTTCGCGTATGGGCAGGTCCCGGCCGGCTAGACGGCGCCAGTTCTTCCGCAGAACCCTTGGGGGCGCGCGGGGTCCCGCGCTACCGGGCAGCGAACGGGCAGTCCCTCCCGTTCCAAACGTCCGCTGGCCGCGACCCGGCGCGAGGGGAGGGCGGCCCAGGGCTGTAGCTCGGAGACTGGGCGGCGGAGGGTAGGCGGGTGTCCCCAGGAGCAGAGGGTGGGAAGCCCGGCGGCCGGCAGACAGTGACTGGTGCCCCGGAGAGCGCCTAGGGGCGCGGGGGGCAGTGAGGGGGACATGGCTGCCCGGCCGGCCGAGGGCGCGGACCGCTGCTGAGAGGGCGCACGATGCCGCCCGCCACGGCGGCCGCCACTACGGTCTCCCTCCGGGAGCTGGCCGACCTGGCCATCGGCACCCCGGAGGTGGGCGCCGTCAACTTCACGGCCCTGCACACGCTCATCGTGGCCATGCTCCGGAGCCTCAACCTGCAGGAGGTGCGCATCGACTTCCAGTCGCCGTCGCCGGAGCCGGAGCCGGAGCCGAGCCGCGCCGTGGAGCGCCCGCAGGCCGTGCTCAGCGCCCCGCAGCTGGCTGTGTCCAAAGAGAAGCCGCGCGGCAGCTTGGCCAAGCCAGCGACGGTGGCGGCGGCGCTGGAGAGCCAGGTGAAGGGCCTGGGCGGGCAGGTCCAGGACCTCAGCAGGCAGCTCAAGACCGTCACCAGCCAGGTGCAGGGCATCGTGAGCCACGTGCAGCACCTCACGGCTCCCGTCGGCGAGCAGGACGCCCGGGACTGGCTGGAGGAGGAGGCGGCCGAGCGGACGCCGGCACGGGCACGAGCAGGGTCGTTGAAAATCGCAAAGGGCGAGCGGGCCACGGTCTCCCAGGTCTCCCAGGTGAGCGCGGAACCGGGGGGAGCGGGGGAGGGGGAGGGGGCGGAGCCCACAGGCCGCTCCCCGGGGGCGGGAAGGGAGGCGCGGGCGTGGTGGCGGCGCGCCAGGCCTCGGAACGGCCCCGTGTCCACCTTGCAGGCCATGGAGCTGCTGCACGATGTAGTGGAGGACGTGAAAACCCTCAAAGAAGCCCAGGAAAAGGCGCAGGAGCTCCCGGAGTCGAGCCTTGTGGTGAGGGACGGCGGGGACCCCACCTCGCGGATCGCGGAGTCGCCCCCTTCCCCTGCAGTGCCTGTCCTTAGCACTCCGCCGCCCCTTCTCAGACCCCCAGCCACACCTTCACTTGGATCTTTGTTTTCTTGGAGAAAGAAGTAGAACCCCCTTCAGATGAACAGTAGGGCCCCAAAGCACTGGGCAGTGCTCTTATTTCAGGCTCTCCGGAAGCCACCCAGGGGCTTAGCGCTGGAAGGAGGAGGAGGGGCAGTTAGGAAGAAGCCCAGGGAGAGGCTGAGGGAGGCCACGGGGGCTCCTGCCCCCGTTCTGCCCCTCATCCCAGGCCTTGAGCCCCAAGTGGGACTCACCTTTGCCCTGGGAAGCTTTTCTTTTCGAAGTGTGGTGTTTTTAGATTGATTGATTTTTTGACCAAGGGCTTGTTTTACCTTTAGATTCCTACTTTCCGGAGGTTTGCAGAAGTCATATGGAACAACTTTAGTTTAGCAATTTGTTTTGGTAGTGCCCGAACAAGCAGGGGAAGCAGCAGACTCCCCATTGAGCGAGGAGCCCGATGTGGGACTCTATCCCTGGACCCTGGGATCATGACCCCAGCGGAAGGCAGACATTTAACCGACTGAGCCACCCAGGTGGCCCTTGTTTTGGTTCTTTTGGGATGCTTTTCTCTTTAAACCACACAGCCATTCAGACACCCTTGAAGGACCTGATCATTTTTGTCCTTGAGAGGCGAGGTCAGCCTCATTCTGCAGTGCCAGAATGTTTCAATCATGGGTAGGATGAAGTGAATCCCGGGAGCAAAGGTTCCCACCCCTGGGTTAGCATTTGCTCTTGGCACGCTGTCCCCCACCACACCTCACTTTCCTGCCTCTTGTTGGCTGGAAAGAAAACAATTTAGCTGACTTAGCAGCCCCCTCTCTACTCCCTGCTCCTGTAAGATCCACACACCGCCTTTCTTCTTCTTCCCTGTGTGTGTGTGTGTGTGTGTATGTATGTATGTGTAGGGGCCACAGGAGGGGCTGTTTTGATCCTCCATCTCTGAACTTTTCTTCCAGAAAGCCCTCCAACGGATTGATGTACTAGAGAAGATAGTCAGAGAACGGGATGAATTCCTGGTAATATGGGCGAGTTCTGTAACAAAGGGCCCTCAAGCGGGCAGTAGGGGAGGATGTCCAGACTCCCACCCCAGATATCTGTGTCCCTCCAAAGTTGGGTGAGGCCCTCTGTCCCTCTGGGCACTATCCCTGGATTGAGGGGAAATCCTTTCCATCCCTGCCCGGTATCCCACCAGGGGCCCACATATGACAGGAAACTGGCTGCCCAAATCTCACTGGTCACTTGAAGGACAGTGACTTCTCCTCAGGACTAGGGCTGTGGATTCTGTTAGCTCAGTTCTGTTCCTAAAGCTTTCTGGGATTAAACTTGGGGTGTGTGTGTGTGTGTCTGTCTGTCTGTCTGCCTGCATGTTGTCTATTACTATCAGGACCTAGTGAGCCGGAAGATGAGTTTGATGCCTGCTGGAGAAGAAGTCACCATGGTCACCTGGGAGGAGCTGGAGCAAGCGATTACGGATGGCTGGAAGGCCTCACAAGGGGTGAACAAATTGGGGACCTGGGCACTGGTTTCGGGTGGGGCTCCCCTGGACCTCTCCGTCTTCGCTACTGCACAGTATTCCATTGTGTGGATGTTCATAATTTCATGCTTCCTATTATGGATGTTTTAAGTGTTTTTTCCAGTCTTAGAACAAACCATGCTCCAATGTGACATTCACGTGTGCAAGCATATTCATAGGGTATATTCCTAGAAATGGAATGCAGATTTGTGATTCGGCTCACTTTTGCCAAACTGTCTTCCACAGATACGGTTCTAATTTAGACCCTCCCCAACAACGTGGGAGAGAATGTGTTTCTTGAGTCCCCACCAACACTGTCTGTCTGTACCCAATTTTTTCCAATTGGATGGAAAACGGTACCTGAGTGAGGTTTTTATTTGCTTTTGTAGCTTTTCAAAGTTCCTTACAGTCTGGTCTGAAATGCCTGAGTCCCTTTATGCTTAGTGGACAGAGATGACCAACCTTGGGAATAAAATGTCGTTAGGGGGCCCTGTGTTGATGACTTTGACACACGAGTGTATGCATGCGTCTGTCCGTCCCAGGGCAGTGCACAGGATAACTAAATCATTTTTATTATTTTTTAAGATTTTATTTATGTATTTGAGAGTGAGAGGGAGGGAGAGAGTACGAGCACGAGCCGGGGGGAGGGGCAGGAAGAGGCAGACTCCCCGCTGAGCAAGGAGCCTGATGCAGGGCTCAATCCCAGGACCCCAGGATCATGACCTGAACCAAAGGCAGACGCTTATGACGGAGCCACCAAGGTGCTCTCCAAATCGTTTTCAGATCCCCACCCTTTCTCTATCTGAATAAAATGGGTATTATCAAATGGCCCTCGAGGACGAGGATCAGCTGCCCTTTTGGTCTGGATATTCCCCTTCTGGCTTTGTGCCTCTGGGTTACTCAAAAAGTTTCACCCCCCAGTACCCACACCAACATGGGGAAGAGAGTGGACCTTTTGGCGCCACCAAGTGGCCATCTGGGGCACGTCAAATATCACGTGGATGCAAAAGACACCCTGCTGGGCTCTAGGATTGCTTTTTGAATGGGGCGGGGGGCATCTTCAGAGGAAAGCAGCATCAGAAGGACCCTGCAAGCAAAAGGAATGGCCTAGAAAAAGGTTGCCTCTGCTTTCGCTGTTTTGTTTTGTTTTTAAGCCAAAGCTCTTTACACATAGCAGTATCATGTTTTGAGTGAACTACACATTTTTTTAGGGTGCCGGCAGGACACCTGCCAGACCTAGAAATAAGCATGACAGAAGCCCCTTTAGACACTTTCACTTCTCCAGAGGTAAGAAAGTGTCTGTTTTTTGACAGTTGCTCAGAATTGTCAACAGCCCCAGGAACAAAGGAGAATAAATATAAATATTCAAAGATTCTTTTTTTTTTTTTTTAAAGATTTTATTTATTTATTTTAGAGAGAGAGAATGAGAGACAGAGAGCATGAGAGGGAGGAGGGTCAGAGGGAGAAGCAGACTCCCCGCCGAGCAGGGAGCCCGATGTGGGAGTCGATCCCAGGACTCCAGGATCATGGCCTGAGCCGAAGGCAGTCGCTTAACCAACTGAGCCACCCAGGCGCCCAAATATTCAAAGATTCTTGAGAAGCAAGAGAACAAGCTCTGGCAATGACAAGTTCAGCCGCTGCACAGACCATCATGAACGCAGCGGAGAGTTTCACCATCTGGAGCTGAGAAAATACAACAAACACGCTTGGAGACCAATGTTTCTGGCCCTGTTGGCGGAACCCTTTAACATAAATATGAGATTAGGATTTCGAGACTCAGCGTTCTTAAGGTCGACCGAGTGTTTTGGCAGAGGGGTGGTAGTTCTCAGGCAACGGAGAGATGCACCATCTGCCCACGTCATAAGTAGAGGGTCAGGACAGAAGCTAGGACGGTGAGTACGGGGGTGATCAGCACAGAGGAGTAAATCCCGTCTCTGGAACGCCGGACGCGGGAGGGGTGTTGTGTTTCCACCTGGAGGAGGAAGGCTGTAAGCACACATGTAGCAGCCACAGTTCCAGGAGCTCAGAACTGAGGTGGAAGATGCCCGTCCCAGGACGTGAGTGCACGTGAGGACACAGACCAGTGCTTTCCAAGCGTGGATCCTGATGGGCAGCAGGGCGTTCTCCACAGCTTTGTTCATATGCACAAAGATGACCATGATGCTTCTCCGTCTGCCTCCCCTCCCCCTCCGCGTGCTACTTCTAAGGGTCAGAAAGAATGAAAGGCACACCATAACCAGGAAGAGCTAACCAACCCTAGCACGCTAATCCGAACTTGCTTAAAGGAAGAAAAAGCTGCTTCACTTTCCTGTCATCAAGGTGATGCATCTGAGTCTCCAGCTAGAGCCATGGCGATGGACGTAACAATGGAAGAATCTTTCAGTGACAGTTTCACCGGGTCCACACACCTTGAGCACAGATGATCTCTTGCAGAAATAGCATGTCCGAGGTAAAGGGCATTTTCTCTTCGAAGCCTTGTGGCCTCTACTTTATAAAGTAGCCAAAATTAAAACTTATTTTCAGGATTCCATTGAGGGTAGGTGATCCCCTGTTCAGTTGTGATCACCATTTAGATATCTTGGGCTTCGGAACCCAAAGAACAGTGGAGCAGTTTAGGAAGGGGCTTCACAAGAGTCACCCTACTTCCATCTGCCTGGCCATCCCATGGCACATCCCCAGGGAAATAGAAATAAACATTTTATGGTGTCTTGGGGTCATGGAAATAGCAGGTTCCATGCTTGGGGGGATCTCATTTAAGGCAGGAAGGATAGAAAGCTTCAGCTCAGGAGGAAGCGCGAGATCCATCCTGTGTAGAGAGGGGCTCATCGTACATTCTCATTGTTCAGATCACAACCTAACAGGTTCGCAGGAAAGGAGGGGCTTAACTGTACTTTGACTCAAAATAAACCCATTGATTCAAAGATGTATATTTCCCCTCACATTGTATTGTTTTTCAAAAATTTTTTCCCTCACGTTTTAGTGTCTCTGAAATCGGGTTGTATCTTTGAGTTGATGTTTTGTAATTAATTGGCAGCATATTCCTTGTCTTAGGAATTGGTGGTGCATTTTAAATGACACCACCTTGGGCTTGCTGAAATAAGGAGAGATGGCACGAGGCACTCTTTGATAGGAAAGTCCCACGAGGTTGACCATCTTGGAAGGTGCAAGAGTTGAGAAGTTGTCTTAACATAGAGCACCTGGCATCACTGCCTCCAAAATCCCTGGCTTGTTGGTGTGGGGTGTGAGGGACAGAGCAATAGAGGGCTGGGTTCCGGGTTTTCCCAGCTGGAAGGGGGCTGTGTAGTTCCAGTGTGTTGTTTAGAAATCCGGATGAGTCCGAAGCACAGTTCCCATTAGGAGGTCAGCTCGGGCACTCATGACTTTCAGTTCCCATGATCCTCAGAAACAATGTGGGTGTCCTCGAATGCCAGCAACAAAAACAGCCAACTTTTCTAAAACCCCATTCCACCCCTTCCCCCACCCCTGTAGCTGTTATGTCCATTTTTCTAGGATCACAGACTTTTGTGCATTCTGTAAAACCGTGACTTTGCTTTTAGTCACCGTGGTAAGCTGAATAATGTCGGTTTACACAGAGAAGGGGACTCAGCAGACGTGAAGTAGTTAGGGATCGTGAGATGGGGGCTGGTTCTGGATCATCTGGGTGGGCCCGGTGGTGGGATCACAAAGGTAACGATGAGAGGGAGGCAGGAGATTCGACCACAGAAGAGGGGGAGGCGATGCGGCCACAGAAGCAGAGACTGGAGCGACGCGGACACAAGCCACTCTTGAGAAGCCGGAGGAGAGGGGACGCAGGTTGTGCCGAGAGCCCACGCCATCGCCAGCCCTGCCCGTCACCTTGACTTCAGCCCAATGCAACTAGCTCTGGGATTCTGACCTTTTGAACTGTTCGTGTTGTGTGAAGCCACTAAGCTGCGGGGTAATTTGTCAGGGCAGCCATCTGGAACATATTAATACAGTCCCCTTCTTCCTCTTGGGGCAGTTGGTGAATGACTGGCTAGTCAGGGAGGTTTAGCAGCACTCTCCTGCCATTTTCTGTTGCTCTTGTTTCTGAGTGTCGGGCAATAACCTGGACACAAAGTCCACAGCAGTTGCTTCTTGGAGTGTCTTTTAAGACTTGCTTTAAGATTCCCACCCTCTGTTGTGCACACATATAATCCCCTCGGGTTGTGGGCAGAACCTGCGGATATGGTGGGGCATCTCTCCCATAATCAGGTTGTTAATAAATTGACTTCAAGTTTAATCAAAGGAGGGATCGGGTGGTCCTGACCTCATCAGGTGAGCCCTCCTCGAGAAAGTGAAACCAGAGGGTGGCCCCTATGGAGAGGGGGTCGCGTGGCTGGGTTTGAGAGTGGGCTCTAGGAGGTAAGAGCTCCAGCCATGAGGAGCTGAATTCGGGCAACAACCCCGAGCCTCAGATAAGGCCGCAGCTTAGCCTGGATTGCAGCTGAGGCCCCAACAGCGAACCCGATAAAACAAGACCAGACTCGTGACCCACGGAAACTGAGATAATAAACCCGTGCTGTTTTCGATGTCTACATTAGTGGTAACTTGCTCTACAAGAGCAGTAAAGGAATCTAGGACCCTGAGCTAGTGTTTTTGTTCAGTGATTTTGGGGGCAGCATCAACTAGTCCCAGAGCTGGGCCGGTAAGTCTCACCAGTGAGGCAGCTTTGGACCTCAGGGGGAAGTACCGTGCCCCCAGCCTGGCAGGCTCCGACTGGGTGAGGTCCGACGAGGTTGTGAATCTTTCCTGCTTCCTGGGATCTTGTAGGTTCTTTGTGAGTAGTAAGAAATTGTTTTGCTGAGATTTCCAGGTCTTCCGGTGTCCAGGGAGTCCACAGTCACCCTGGGGTGGTGCCAGTCTCACCCTGGCCAGAGTCCCCTACCAACAGCTGTGTGTTTGTGGCTTTACAGAGGTTGGTCACTGCAGGTGACATTTAAGATTAGAAGCATTGGGTGGGGGTGCCTGGCCAGCTCAATTGGAAGAGCATGTGACTCTTGATCTTGGGGTTGTAAGTTCAACCCCCATGTTGGGTGTAGAGATTACTAGAAGCATTGGGTGGGCCGGGGGTGGGGGCTGGCTGGCTCAGTCAGTAGAACACGCAACTCTTAGATCTTGGGGTTGTGAGTTCGAGTCCCACGCTGAGGGTAGAGATTACTTTTAAAAAATTTAAAAAAAAAAGAAAAGATTATAATCATTGGAACCTGGATCCTGACTAAAAAATGACTGTGATGGGGATCACAACATAGCCTCTGGTCAGGATTAGATATGCCTAAAAGGGGGTAGTGGGGAAACTGCTATAGCTGTGGCTCATGGAGACATCCCCCCTCCCGGCATTTAAAATTTGACTTAAAAAAAACAAGACTTTGTTTTTAGAGTTTTAGATTCACAGCAAAACTGAGTAGAAGGTATAGGAGCACCTAGCTGGTTCAGTCAGTGGAGCAGTGACGATAGATCACAGGGTTGTGAGTTCAAGCCCCACATCGGGCATGGAGCTTCCTTAAAATAAATAAATACATAATAAGTTTAAAGGGACACCTGGGTGGCTCAGTGGGTTGAGCATCTGCCTTCAGCTCAGGTCATGATCTGAAGGTCCTGGGATCGAGCCCCACATTGGGGTTCCCTGCTCAGCGGGGAGTCTGCTTCTCCTTCTGCTCCTTCCCCTGCTTGTTCTCTCTCTCAAATAAACAAAATCTTAAAAATAAATAAATTTAAAGAAATGGAGTAGAAGGTATAGAGGTTTCCCTATTTATACCTTCTGCCCATATACACACACATAACTTTCCCCACTAACAACGTCCCTCATCGGAGCAGTACATTTGTTACAACTGGTGAACCTACAAGGACACATAATGTCACTCAGAGTCCATAGTTTTAATCAAGCTTCACTCTTGGTGTTGTACAATTTATGAGTTTGGACAAACGTGTAATGGCATGGACACACCATGATAGTACCATACACAGTAGTTTTTCGGCCCTAAAAATCCTCTGCTCTGTCTCTTCGTTCTTCCCTCCCCACTCGCAGCCACTGATCCTTCCACTGTCTCCATAGTTTTGCCTTTTCCAGAATGTCGCGTACAGTTGGAATCCTACGGTATGACGGCTTCTTTCACTTAGCACTGTGCATTCACGTTTCCTCCATGTCTTTTCATGATTCGATATAGCTCATTTCTTTTTAGTGCTGTATCATATCCCGTGGTCTGGGATGGACCACAATTTGTTCATCCATTCACCTACTTGAAGGGCATCTTGGTTGCTTCCAAGTTTTGGCAATTACGCATAAGGTTGCTGTTGGCATCTGTGTGCAGGTTTTTGTGTGGACATAAGTTTTCAACTCCTTTGGGTGAATACCAAGGACTGTGATTGCTGGTATATAGAAAGAGTGTGTTTAGTTGTTTATAAGAAGCCGCCAACTGTCTTCCACGGTGGTTGTGCCATTTTGCATCCCCACCAACAATGAATGAGAGTTCCTGCTGCTCCAGATCCTTGTCAGCATTTGCTGAATTAGTCAGTGTTCCAGATTTTGACCATACTGATAGGCGCGTAGTGGTATCATGTTTTAGTTTGTATTTCCTTGATGACATTCCTGATGGTAATTTGTGTCTCTTCTCTCTCTAATTCCTCATCAGTCTGTCTAGAGGTTTATCAATTACATTGATTTACTCAAATAGTTTTTCATTTTATCGATTTTCTTTGTTGTTTTCTCTCCATTGTTTTCTGCTCTGATCTTCATTATTTCCTTTCTTCTGCTTGCTTTGGGTTTAATTTGCTCTTCTTTTGCTAGTTTCTTGAAGTGCAAGCTGAGACTCTTTTCTATTTCAGTATTGGCATTTAGTGCTATAAATATGTCCCTAAGTATTGCTCTAGCAGCATCCCTCAAGTTCTGGTATTTAGTTCAAAATACTTTCTTATATCCCTTTTGATTTCTTCTTTCATCCATGATCTATTGAGCAGTCTGTTATTTTGTTTCTAAATATTTGGGGATTTTCCAGGGATCTTTCTGTCACCCATTTCTAATTTAATTCCACTGTGGTCAGAGAATATAATTTGTACAACTTGAATCCTTTTAGATTGATGGATGTATATTTTATGGCCCAGAATATGGTCTATTGTGATAAATGTTTTGTGTGCGCTTGAGAATGTGTCCTCTGCTGTTGTTGGGGAAAGTATCCTATAAATGTCGATCGGGTTAAGTAGGTTATAGTGTTGACAAGTTTACTGTATCTGTTAGGGTTAAACTGTGTGTCCTTCCCCACCCCTCCCAAAAGGTGTTGAAGTCCTAATTCCCAGTACCTGTAAATGCGACCTTATTTGGAAATGGGTCTTTGCAGATGATCAAGTTAAGATGAGGCCATTAGGGTGGGCCCTAATCCAATATAAGTGAGTCTTTATAAAAAGGGGAAATTTGGACGGAAAGACAAGACACATGGAAAGAGAAGACGATTGCCCATAGATGGTAGGGAGAAGACAGCCATCAATGAATGCCTGAGGCCACCAGAGGCCAGATTCTCCCTCACAGCTTTAGAAAGAACCAACCCTACAGACACCTGGATCCCGAACTTCGGGCCTCCAGAGCTGGGAGACAATACATTTCTGTTGTTTAAGTCACCGAGTCTGTTATAGCAGCTCCAGAAAATGAATACAATGCCCTTGCTGATTTTCTGCCTGCTTGTCAATTAGCAAGATAAAGGTACTGAAATCTCTGACTATAACTGTGGATTTGTCCATATCTCCTTGTAGGTCTGTCAGGCTTTGCTTCACATGTTTTGAAGCCCCATTATTAGGTGCAGAGACATATAGGATTGTTATGCCCTCTTGATGAATTGATCTCCTTATGTTAAGAAATGACCTTTAAAAAAAAAAAAGATTTTATTTATTTGTAAGAAGGAGAGAGAGAGAGAAAGAGCACAAGTAGGGGAAGCTACAGGCAGAGGGAGAAGCAGGGTCCCCGCTGAGCAAGGAGCCGGATGCAGGACTCAATCCCAGGACCCTGGGATCGTGCATGACCTGAGCCGAAGGCAGACGCTTAACCTACTGAGCCACCCAGGTGTCCCAAGAAATGACCTTTTTATCCCTAGTGATATTCTTAGCTCTGAAATCTACCTTGTCTAATATTAATATAATGATTCCAGCTTTTTTTTTCTTTTACAAGTATGAATATGGTGTATCTTCTTCCATTCTTCTTTGTTTTACCTATTTGTGTCTCTCTATATAAAATTTTTTTCTTGTAAGTGGCGTATAGTTGGTCTTGCTTTTTTAACTAATCTGACAATCTCTAATTTAAAAAAATTTTTATTTATTTATTTGAGAGAGAGAATGTGTGCGAGCACAAGCAGAGGTGGAGGGGCGTGAAGAGGAAGAGGGAGAGGGAGAAGCAGACTCCCCACTGAGTAGGGAGCCCAACATGGGGCTCAGTCCCAGGGCCCTGAGATCATGACCTGAGTCAAAGTCAGATGCTTAGCCAACTGAGCCACCCAGGGACCCCTGACAATCTCTGCTTTTTTAGTCAGGCTGTTTTGATCATTTACATTTAATGTGATTATTGATATAATTAGGGTTGAATCTGTCACCCTATTAGGATTCTATTTGTTCCATCTGCTTTTTGTTCCTTTTTCCTTCTTTTTTCTACTTCTTTGGTATTATTTGAGTGTTTTTGTTTTTTAACCTCCTTTGTTGGCTTAATAGATACACATCTTTGTTATTTGAGTGGTTGCTTTAGGGTTTATAGATTTATACCTCTTTAACTTATCACAATCCACCTTCAAGCGATATTATACCACTTCACAAATAGTATAAGGACTTGACAATAAAATATTTCCAGGTGCCTTTATTTCTGGGGTCAGAAAACTTTTTGTGAAGGAGCCAAGTAGATATTTTAGGTTTTGTGGGTCATACGGTCTTTGTCACAGTTGCTCAACTCCATTGTCATTGCGTGAAAGCAACCATGAACAATCCAGAAATGAATGAGTTTGCCTGTGTCCCAGTAAAATGTCATTTACAAAAACAGATGATGGGGGGCGCCTGGGTGGCTCAGTTGGTTAAGCAACTGCCTTCGGCTCAGGTCATGATCCTGGAGTCCCAGGATCGAGTCCCACATTGGGCTCCCTGCTCAGCAGGGAGTCTGCTTCTCCCTCTGATCCTCCCCCCTCTCATGCTCTCTCTCTCTGTCTCATTCTCTCTCTCAAATAAATAAATAAAATCTTTAAACAAAAACAAAAACAAAAACAGATGATGGGATGGACTTGGCCCATGGGCCATTGTCTGCCAACGCCTGCTTTATGCGATTGTTGTCATGCATTTTACTTCTACATTTGTTATAAACCCCACAATACATTGTTCTTGTTCTGTTCAGTCAATTATCTTTCAAAGGGATTTGAGTCAAGAAAAACATTTCCAGTCTGCCTGAAGGATTTCGCTCAACATTTCTTGTAGTGTGAGTCTTGCTGTTGATGAATTTCAGCTTGTATTTATATGTTTGAAAACATCTTTATTTTTCCTGTGCTTTTGTGTTTCATTTTGTTTTCTAGTGGCCTTAACATATGGTCTGTTGTGGAAAATGTTGTGTGTGCACGCAAGGGTGTTTATACAGATCTTGTTGGGTGGAGTGTTCTGCAGATGTTTGCTGGTCCCGTTGGTCTGTGGTTCAAGTCTTTTATTTTATTGTTGATCTTCTGCCTCTTTGTTCTATCCCCATCAAAAATGGAGTATTAAAGTCTGCAACTATTATTGTTGAATTGTCTGTTTCTCCCTTTAATTCTGTCAGGTTTTCTTTATGTTTGTTAGGGCATTATTGCTCGGTTCATATATATTTGTAAAACTATTATGTCTTTCTAATGAATTGACTCTCTTATCAGTATAAAATGTCTTTTTTTGTCTCTATTAACAATGTTGTCTGATGTTAGTACAGCCACTCCACTTCTCTCTTGCTCTTTTTTTTTTTTTGAGTAATCTCTGTATTCAACGTGGGAGTCAAACTTACAACCCTGAGATCAAGAGTCGCTTGCTCCACCAGATGATCCAGCCAGGCACCACCCCCAGCTCTCTTTTGATTACTGTATGCATGGTTTATTTTTTCTATCCTTTCACTTTCTATCTGTTTCTTTCTTTTCTAACGTATGTCTCTTAAAGACAGCATATAGTCAGATCATGTGTGAGTTTTGTTTTTTAGTTTTGCTTTTCATTTCATGTTTATTATCAGTGCTTCACTACAGAACATTTTGTAATGATTAGTAACATATGGATACCAAGAGTTTTTTTCAAGCGCCAAGTGCCAATATTTTATGGTAAATATTAATGTTCCAAAAACAAAATAATCACACATAACACAATATCAGGAGATGGTTATGCCATCAGCATAATTCACCCAAATTATAAAAAGAGCAAAACTTAAAGCCATGCACATCATGTCACCATTTCATAAAACTTCTTTTTAACTTCTACAAACTTTGCCAGTATAAAAAAGGCCCTAAAAAACTTTGTGGTGGGGTGCCTGGGTGGCTCAGTTGGTTAAGCATCTGCCTTGGGCTCAGGTCATGATCCCAGGATCCTTGGATGGAGTTCCACATCAGGCTCCTTGCTCAGCAGGGAGTCTGCTTCTCCCTCTCCCTCTGCCTCTGCTGCTCCCCCAGCCCCCTGCTTGTGCTCTCTTTCACTTACTCACTCTCTCAAATAAATAAATAAAATCCTTTAAAAAAACTTTGTGATAACATAAACTACAAAACTCATTTTGGAAAAGTTAGAGGAGTTACTTTTCAAATTTTGGCTTTAAGATTCTTTGGGTTTTGTTTTTTTTTTTCAATCTGTCAAAAAGTGTGGTGAGGACTGTATTGAGAGAGGTGAAGAAAGAGGAGCTTCCAGTTGATGGGTTCAGTGTGTCTCAAGATACTCAGTAATGCAAAGGAAAATTTCAAGGGCAAGAATATATTATAAATAAGAGTTTTTGAGCAAGATGAATGGATAAGCAGTTCTTGTATCAGTTGCATCCACAGGAAAGAGGTCTTAAAGAATGCTTGCTTACAGAAGTTTCTGTAAGACAGTGTTGGCTATCTCCAATATTCATCTTTTACTGAAACAATATCATAAGGGTCCATGTACTTTTCTCTTTTTTATTATTTTTTTATTTTTAAAGATTTTATTTATTTATTTATTTATTTGACAGAGAGAGATAGCAAGAGCAGGAACACAAGCAGGGGGAGCAGCAAGCAGAGGGAGAGGGAGAAGCAGGCTCTCTGCTGAGCAGGGAGCCCAATGCGGGACTCCATTCCAGGACCCTGGGACAATGACCTGAGCCGAAGGCAGACGCTTAATGACTGAGCCACCCAGGTGCCCCTCCATGTACTTTTCTAAAAGCTCATCTACTCCATCATTTTGATATCCAGTTTCTAGAATGTGTTCAACATTGGCTAGTCCGTCTGCAATTCTCAAGCCTCCTTGGGAGTCTCCCAGCAGAGTTGTGTTGTTACTGTCTTATGGTTGATTTGAGATGTTCTGTGTTGTTCAAAGCCCTACCATGTTTATTTAATTCATGAGCTAGTTCTCCTTTAAGTCTTTTGAACACCCCATTTTCATCAGAATCCATGGAGTTAGTCATGACTCTGACGTTTGGATGATCAACACCAGCCTGAGGGATAACTTCTAGTACATCACCCATACCAGCTGAAAATTTGAACACAGGGAGACTGTGTTGTTGGAGCTTATTGAAGACATTCTCGTATCCTTCCTTGAACATACATCAGATTCTGCCGTAATTTCTTTCAGTTTAGCTTTTGGTAGAGCTTGTTCAACAAGCAAACCCTGTGATTTAGGTCACTGTTGAACCATATAAGGGTACTTCTCTTCTATTGGAGGAACAGGATCCATTTTACTAACATAATCTTTTTCCTTTAGTTGTAGTAATACTTTTTGGCCTCCATCTGTAACCAGCTTATAATTGTCAATGATATTATGACATGTTGGGCATCCTTTCCCTTTGTAGAAAAATCTACTTAGTGTCATGCCAAAGTCTATTATTATCTGAAAGGTGACAGGTCCTTCTTTGATAAGACCACAGATAATTTCTTCTCTTATAGGGTTCTTGATGTGAACTGAGCTTTTTGGAATTTTGACCTCATTTTCACACACACAGCAGATTCTTAATTAGTCACTTCTTGGTTATTCAGTTGTCCTCCAAGGCACTCTGAGTTCTTCTGTTCTTGATTGTCCTAGAGCCACAGCACAGACAGAAAGCAACATCCAGAGATGCAGGGCTTGGATATAGGCATCTCAGTGATCTTGGGCTTCTGCCTCATGTTTCTCTTCAAGGTGAATATGTCCTGGGCCAGCAGCACTCCTGCCACCAGGACACACATGCGAGTGCTGGCCATGGCTGCCTAGTCCATGGAGAGGGTCTCATGTGCCTCCAGGCCCAAAAAGAAAAGGTTGCACACAGTGAGTGTGGGCCCCCTGGATCATGTTTTTATTTTTTATTTACTTTTTTAAAAAAGATTTTATTTATTTATTTGACAGAGAGAGACACAGCGAGAGAGGGAACACAAGCATGGGGGAGTGGGAGAGGGAGAAGCAGGCTTCCCGCTGAGCAGGCAGCCCGATGCGGGGCTCGATGCCAGGACCCTGGGATCATGACCTGAGCCGAAGGCAGATGCTTAACAACTGAGCCACCCAGGCGCCCTGGATCATGTTTTTAAATCCACTCTGCAAATCTCTGTCTTCTGATTGGAGTATTTAATTACTGATAAAGTAGGTTTACTTCTTCCATTTGCTTTTTGTTTTCTATATGTCTTGTCTTTCCTGTTCCTCCATTCCTCAGTTTTGTCTCCTTTGTGTTAAATAAGTGTACTCTGGTGTACCGTTTTAATTCCCTTGTTGTTTCTTTTACTGTATATTTTGTTTCATTGATTTTTTAAGAGATTCTTATTTATTTGAGAGAGACAGAAAGAGGGAGAGGCACAAGCATGGGGAGGGGCAGAGGGAGAGGGAGAAGCAGGCTTCCTGCCGAGCAGGGAGCCCGACGCGGGACCTGATCCCAGGACTCTGGGATCATGACCTGAGCCGAAGGCAGACGCTTAACCGACTGAGCCACCCAGGCGCCCATGGTTGATTTTTTTAGTGGGTCCATAGCAGTGTTCAGTGTAGAGCCGATTATTCTCCACTTTTGAGGTAACACCTTTCTGAGTACTCTCCTGAATGGAGTTTTTTCCAAACTGGCTGATAGAAACAGGCACTGTTCCCAACCCTGGGAGAGTCTGGGCACTGTTCCCTCCAGCCTTGCAGATGGCTCTTTTCCCAACCTTGGGTAGTTTCCTCACATATACATGCTGATCATTTCTGTGCTGAACACCCAGAGAGGACTCTCTACAGATCTCCTGAATCCTCTCTATGTGTATCTCTCTTTCTCTCTCTCTCTTTTTTTTTTTTTTAAGATTTATTTATTTATTTGAGAGTGAGAGAGAGAACATGAGCCAGGGAAGGAGCAGAGGGAGAGGGAGAGAGAATCCTCAAGCAGACTCCCCCTCCCCGCTGAGTTCGGAGTTTGACACAGGGCCCGATGCCAGGACTCTGAGATCATGACCTGAGCCAAAATCAAGAGTCAGACGCTCAACCGACTGAGCTCCCCAGGCGTCCCTATGCTTCTCCTTTCTTTCTCATACTCTGTCCTGTGAGCTGTTTCAGTCTCCCTGAATGCTCAGGTCTGTCCCCTCAACTCAGGGAGTCCCACTCCTGGAAATGCAGCCTGAAGACTCTATTGAAATGGCAGTAAGCTGAGACAACAGTAGGGCTCACGTAGTTGGTCTCCTCTTCTTTCAGGGATTGCTAGCCTTTACTAGCTGATAGCCAGTGTCTAGAAAACCACTATTTCATCGTTTTGAGGTTTTTGTTTTGTTTTGGTTTGGTTTTTGGTTTTGGTTTTTACAAACAGGAGGTCCAATTCCTGTTATTCTATGTGGGCTAGAAATGGAAATATCCATAATTTTTTAATGGATTCTTAGTATTCTACTCTATAGGTGTGCCCCCTACATATATCAGTCCCCTACTGATAACCTATTTTCATAAACAGTGCTGCAGACTCCGTACGTATGTCCTGGAGCCTTTGTAAGAGTCCTTAGAGAAAATCTTATCTATGGAATTTCTGGGCCCTAGAGTTTGTGCATTTACATTTCAGATATATTGTTTACTTGCCCTGCAGTGATACTTCTACCATCGGCAATGGGCCAATGATGGGACAAACTTTATATTTTAAACTTAATAAATTACTCATGTCTTTTATTTGTAGACCCAGCAATAGTTGGAGTAGATCGCTTGTATTATGTGGTGTTCCTGCTGTCTTTTATGAGGGGGATTAACATATTATGATGTCATTTGCAAATGTGCAGATTCTCAAAGCCTTGGAGACCTATCCTTCAAGAATGTCAAAGTCTTTGTGTCCAGCCCAGTTTTGGGGACCAGAGGGTGTGTTTTTCCAAAAGCCCTAAGTCATCCTAGTCAGATGTCCCAGATTTTCTTGTCTTAGAGTGAGCGAGTCCTTTCTACTTGTAGTTAACTGTCTTCTTTCTTCCTCTTCAACCAGAGCTCAGAGACAACAACAGGACTCCCTAAACGCAAAGGGCGCACTTCCGTAACATCAAATGATATACTTCACGGTGGAGTCCCCATCAAGCGCTCAAGTGCTGACCCAGCTCTGGATTTTCCCAGTGGTTATGGCTCAGATCAGACCTTATCAGGAGTCAGTGGCATAGGAAAGCCCTCTGAAGGGGTTACCAGGGAACGAAGCAGAGGTGTCTCTGCTACTACAGTCCCGGGTAGAGAACAGCACCCAAGGGCCCGTGATGAAGGTGGCCTGGCAAAGTCCCATCACCCGCCTATGTCCCAGTTCAGAGTAGAATCAGATCGTCACAGGACAAGAGAACTGCCGCCGCATAGCTTAGCCCATCTAAGAAAAGATGAACAAGAGGCACACCCTGGTCCAGTTCAACAGGACTTACCTGCAGCCACTGTGGCCAGAGATCAACATCATCAAGTATCCCCAGATCAGCATAGGGGGGTGTATCCAAGCCAGGGTCAAATCTATCCCAGGCTAGTTCAGCATGGATTAAGACCACTTGGCACGGATCCGCTTGCATGGCACCGTCCTAGCACCTGCCCACACGGTGTGGTACCCCTCAGCATGGGTCAGTTTGGTATGATGCCACCTGGAATGGAGGAGCAGGGCTTGGTACCACCTGGCATGGGTCAGTATGGCATGGTGCCACCATTGGTACCTGGCACAAAACAGCAAGGAGTGGAACTACCTAGTACAGCTCAGCCTGGTATGGTTCCACGTAGCACATATCAGTATGGCATGGTACCTCCTGGCACAGACCAACAGCCTGGTGTCGATCAGCACGGATTGGTACCCTTTAGTATAGATCAGCATGGATTTTTAATATCTGGCATGGATCAACAAGGATTAGTACTGCCTGGCATGGATCAACATGGATTGGTTCCACATCTTACAGATCAACATGGTTTGGTATCCCCTGGTTTGATGCAAGTTGCTGCAGATCAGCAAGGTTTTATACAGCCCAGCCTGGAAACATCTGGGTTCATTCAACCTAGTACAGAGGAGCATGATATAATCCAGCCTGGGGCAGATCAACACAGTTTGGTACCAACTGGTACAGATCAGGCTGCTTTGGCCCAACCTGGTGCAGGTCAGCGTGGTTTAGTGCAGCCTGGTGCAGGTCAGCGTGGTTTGGTCCAGCCTGGTGCAGGTCAGCGTGGTTTGGTTCAGCCTGGTGCAGATCGGCATGGTTTGGTGCAGCCTGTTGTAGATCAAAGTGGTTTGATCCAGCCTGGTGCTTACCTACCTGATTGGGTACAACCTGGTGCATATCCCAGTGGTTGGGGACAACCTGTTGCATATCCATCTGATTTGGTACAGACTAATGTATATCCATCTGTTTTGGTACAGCCTAGTGCAGGTCAGCCTGGTTTGATACAATCTGGAATGGGTCAGCAAGATTCAGCCCAACTTAGAATGGATCAGTATGCTTTGGTGCATCCTGAAATGGATCAACATGGTTTGGTCCAAGTTGGAATGGATCAGCATGGTTTATTCCAACCTGGCACAGGTCAACCTGGTTTAGTGCAGCCTGGTGCAGGTCAGCGTGGTTTGGTCCAACCTGTTACAGGTCCACGTGATTTGGCCGAACCTGGAGTAGCTCAGCATGATCAGGTCCAACTTGGAATGGATCAGCATGGTTTGGTGCAACCTGGTGCAGGTCAGCCTGGTTTGGTCCAACTTGATGCAGGTCAGCCTGGCTTGGCGCAGCCTGGAATGGATCAACGTGGTTTGGTCCAGCCTGGTGCAGGTCAGCCTGGCTTGGTCCAACCTGGAATGGATCAGCGTGGTTTGGTGCAACCTGGTGCAGGTCAGCCTGGCTTGGTCCAACCTGGAATGGATCAGCGTGGTTTGGTCCAGCCTGGTGCAGGTCAGCCTGGCTTGGTCCAACCTGGAATGGATCAACGTGGTTTGGTCCAGCCTGGTGCAGGTCAGCCTGGCTTGGTCCAACCTGGAATGGATCAGCGTGGTTTGGTACAGCCTGGAATGGATCAGCGTGGTTTGGTGCAACCTGGTGCAGGTCAGCTTGGTTTGGTCCAACCTGGAATGGATCAGCGTGGTTTGGCACAGCCTGGAATGGATCAGCGTGGTTTGGTGAAACCTGGTGTAGGTCAGCCTGGCTTGGTCCAACCTGGAATGGATCAGCGTGGTTTGGTGCAACCTGGTGCAGGTCAGCCTGGCTTGGTCCAACCTGGAATGGATCAACGTGGTTTGGTCCAGCCTGGTGCAGGTCAGCCTGGCTTTGTCCAACCTGCAATGGATCAGCGTGGTTTGGTCCAGCCTGGTGCAGGTCAGCCTGGCTTGGTCCAACCTGGAATGGATCAACGTGGTTTGGTCCAGCCTGGTGCAGGTCAGCCTGGCGTGGTCCAACCTGGAATGGATCAGCGTGGTTTGGTGCAACCTGGTGCAGGTCAGCCTGGCTTGGTCCAACCTGGAATGGATCAGCGTGGTTTGGCACAGCCTGGAATGGATCAGCGTGGTTTGGTGAAACCTGGTGTAGGTCAGCCTGACTTGGTCCAACCTGGAATGGATCAGCGTGGTTTGGTCCAGCCTGGTGCAGGTCAGCCTGGCTTGGTCCAACCTGGAATGGATCAGCGTGGTTTGGTCCAGCCTGGTGCAGGTCAGCCTGGCTTGGTCCAACCTGGAATGGATCAGCGTGGTTTGGTGCAACCTGGTGCAGGTCAGCCTGGCTTGGTCCAACCTGGAATGGATCAGCGTGGTTTGGTACAGCCTGGAATGGATCAGCGTGGTTTGGTGCAACCTGGTGCAGGTCAGCTTGGTTTGGTCCAACCTGGAATGGATCAGCGTGGTTTGGTCCAACCTGGAATGGATCAGCGTGGTTTGGCACAGCCTGGAATGGATCAGCGTGGTTTGGTGAAATCTGGTGTAGGTCAGCCTGGCTTGGTCCAATCTGGAATGGATCAGCGTGGTTTGGTGCAACCTGGTGCAGGTCAGCCTGGCTTGGTCCAACCTGGAATGGATCAACGTGGTTTGGTCCAGCCTGGTGCAGGTCAGCCTGGTTTGGTCCAACCTGGAATGGATCAGCATGATTTGGTCCAGCCTGGTGCAGGTCAACCTGGCTTGGTCCAACCTGGAATGGATCAACGTGGTTTGGTCCAGCCTGGTGCAGGTCAGCCTGGTTTGGTCCAACCTGGAATGGATCAGCGTGGTTTGGCACAGCCTGGAATGGATCAGCGTGGTTTTGTACCACCTGGTGCAGGTCAGCCTGGCTTAGTCCAACCTGGAATGGATCTGAGTGGTTTGGTGCAACCTGGTGCAGGTCAGCCTGACTGGGTGCAGCCTGGAATGGATCAACATGGTTTAGTCCAGCCTGGTGCAGGTCAGCCTGGTTTGGTCCAACCTGGAATGGATCAGCGTGGTTTGGTACAGCCTGGTGCAGGTCAGCCTGGTTTGGTCCAACCTGGAATGGATCAACGTGGTTTGGTCCAGCCTGGTGCAGGTCAGCCTGGTTTGGTCCAACCTGGAATGGATCAGCCTGGCTTGGCACAGCCTGGAATGGATCAACATGGTTCGGGCCAACATAGTGCAGCTCAACCTGGTTTGGTACAGCCTGGTGCAGGTCAGCCTGGTTTGGTCCAACCTGGAATGGATCAGCGTGGTTTGGGACAGCCTGGTGCAGGTCAGCCTGGTTTGGTCCAACCTGGAATGGATCAGCATGGTTTGGTGCCGCCTGGTACTGGTCAGCCTGGCTTGGCACAGCCTGGAATGGATCAACATGGTTCGGGCCAACGTGGTGCAGCTCAACCTGGTTTGGTCCAACCTGGTGCAGGTCAGCCTGGTTTGGTGCAGCCTGGAATGGATCATCGTGGCTTGGGTCAACGTGTTGTAGCCCAGCCTGGTTTGGCCCAACCTGGTGCAGGTCAGCATGGTTTGGCCCAACCGAGAATGGACCAGCGTGGGTTGGTACAACCTGATGCAGGTCAGCCTGGTTTGTTTCAGCCTGGCATAGGTCAGTCTGCTTTTGTCCAACCTGGTGCAGATCAGCGTGGTTTGGGGCAAGTAGATCAGCGTGGTTTGATACAAGCTGGCACAGATCCACATGGCTTTTTTCAACCTGGTGCATATCCTCCTGGTTTGGTACAGCCTGGTGCATATCCGCCTGCGTTAGTACAGCCTGGTGCCTATCCACGTGGTTTGGTCCAACCTGGTGCCTATCCACAAGGTTTGGTGCAATCTAGTGCCTATCCACGTGGTTCGGTTCCACCTGGTGCCTGTCCTCGAGGTTTGGTCCAGCCTGGTACATATCCAGAAGGTTTCCTGCAGCCTAGTACTGATCAGCGTGGTTTGGTTCAACATGGAATAGATCAGCATGGCTTGAGGCAACCTGGTACAGAACGAGGCTTGATACCACCAGGCACAGAGCTTCGTGGCCTTCCAACATTCCACCCTGAGTTTCCAAAATTTTTCTCACATCCCTATCAGCATGGTGTAATACCTCCTGGCAGCTATCAACATGATCAGGTGTCACCACTCCTAGCCAATCAAGGTTTGGCATCACCAGGTATTGGCCAAGAGGGTTTATCAGAAACTTACCAGCAAGGTTTGTTACATCGTGGCACAGACCAGCATGGCCTAACACCATTAAGCACCCGTGTGGGATCTGTACAGCGAGATCGACAGCATTTGGTATCACCTGGCCCAGATCAGCAAGGCCAGGTACAAGCAGGTACAGACCAGCGTGACCGTGCATACTCTATCCCAGAATCTCGTGACCTATTGTATCCCGGCCCTCACGGCCCAGGCATTCTGGCGGTAGATCCGTACGTCCAGAAAGGTTTGGATCCAAAACAAATATATGCCTCGGACCAACCTGGAATTTCTGTCTGGACTACTCCAAGCCAAGCAGCCGCCTTTGCCAGGAGCATGGACTCTCTTAACCATCTCTACCGAGTCTCATCAGAAAAGAGTGATTTCCAGAGCGAAAGACATGATTCACTGGATAAATTGGCTCCGAGCTTCCCCATGGCAGTGGAAACATTTCGTCTGATGGGCGAGCTCATTGGCCTCTATGTAGAGCTCAAGGAGAACATGAAAGAGCTGGATGAGGAGCAGGAGGGCCAGACCGACTTGGAGAAGATCCAGCACCTGCTCGGGCTCATGGGTGGGTTCCACTGGTGCGGAGGAGGGACCACTGTCTGTGTATTCAACATCCCCTGGCCTCATCTGGCGGCTGGGCTTCTTCCTGAGTCACTGCAAATAGCGTGTCCCTTCTTAGCCTTTCTGGGCTCTACCACAGCCTTTGGGGTCCAAAAGATAGACTTAAACCAGTCGGAGTGAGGCGGTTCCAGTGCCCTGGCAGACTGTGTGGACAGCAGCTGAGGACGGTGGGCGGGGAGGGAAGATGCCGAAGAATTCAACTTCACCTTGGTCCATGCACAGCTGTGGGCCCAGAGAATAATTAAGATTTGAGAGATGGGTGGAAAGTGCGGGTCCGTAGTGCCAAAGCCCTTCGGGACAGTAAGCACTGGGTGGATTTTTTAGACGGTAGGGATACCCCTCTTTCCTTTCTTCCCATCCTCCCCCTTCCCCAGTCACCAGGACAAGCAGAAGCGAGGTGTCCTGCTGTTTGCTGGGGTAGCTTCCCCGTGGGGGCTGGGAATGGGGATTGGGGGCCTGCTGGAGATCTAACGCTTCTGACTAAGAAGGCCTCCACTTCCCACAGTCAAAAAGAGTCTACCCGCTGACCTGCAGGAACAGCTGAAGACCTTGAAGTCCTTGACCAAAGAAGTTTGGCAGGAAAAAGCAAAAGTAAGTAAGGGAGGGCCCGCCCACTTTGCCTTTGAGTGCCAGTCGTCTGATCACTTTCCATCTGTATTTTGATGGATCACAGGATCCTTGCAGGACATTATTATCTCATTGGATCTTTACAAACCCGTCAGGTAGGAAATGCACCTCAGGTATCATCATGTTCATTTCCTGATCTCAAACCTGATGCTCAAAGCCCTGAAGATCTGGCTGAGCCAACAAGGAGGCCATCCATGGTCCTTCCGTTACATGGGGGGCCATTTCCAACAGATCCCACTGGTACTGAGGCAGCCTTGGAGCCAAGTTTGTGGGACTGTCTGGGGCCGGTGGCCATGGAAGGGGTTGCTGGGTCTTTGTTCTCTTAAAGCCAGCTGTCCACGGGATGGACGGATGGACGGACAGGTGGATGGATGGATGGATGTCCAGAAGGGACACACTGACAGATGGTTTTTGTTAGAGGCTTAGATTAGGACGAGGACTCGGGAGAGGGGCTTGCTCGAGCTGCGGACACATATGCCGAAGGCAAAGAACTCAAGCCTACCTGACCTTCCTCTTCATTGGGTTTGTAGATGGACAGGATACAGAGAATCCTGGAGGGCACCGGGGAGCAAGAAATAGGAAAAGAAATGAAGAATGGCCAGCTGAGCTTGCAGCTGGGAATCCTCAGGTAAAATGCCCCTGCTGAGGGCAGCTTGTGTCCGGGCATCTCATCTCCCCAGCCGAGGAGGTGATGGCAGCCTTCGGTTCACTCACAGTCTGAACTGGCCCCTGTCTTTGACCCAGGTTGTGTCTGCCTTTCAGGGTGTCCGTTTGTAGTTCAAGTTGCTGGTGGAAGTTTCCGAGGTTCTCAAAACAGTTCAGCACCAGGGCTTGGGAGAAAAACAGCTACCAGTCTCTGTCCCCAGTTGGAGGCTGGAGGAGAACACTTACTTGCCAGAGCCCCCTGAGAGCCCTCTCTTTGTGGTGCCAGGTCGCACCCCCTAGAAACCTCTCAGGCCAGCACGGGGGTCCCCACTTCCCAGACAAGCAGCACCCGGGACTCCCTAGACAGAGCCTGCTGCAGGGAGGGCCCAAGAGCCGTGGTATGCATCTTCTTTCTGTCCCTGATGGGACTGGTGGGCCTGGGCCCTGGGGTGGGTGGCGGGGCCAGGCTGTCTCTTTCTGCACATCTCTCAGAGTTACCGTGGCTGACATTGAGAAGGAACTGGCCGAGCTGAGGGAGAGCCAAGAGCGGGGCAAGGTCAGCATGGAACATTCAGTCTCCGAAGCCTCCCTCTACCTGCAGGACCAGGTGAGACCAGAGCTCTTCTCAGAGTGAGCTATGGATGGTGGGACTACTAGACTCTTAGCTGACATACAATTTGCAAATAATTTTGCCCATCCTGTGGGTTGTCTTTCCACTCTCTTGTTAGTGTCTGCCTTTAAGATTTATTTATTTCAGAGAGAGAGAGAGCACAAGTGGGGGAAGGAGCAGAGGGAGAGGGACAAGCAGACTCTGTGCCAAGTGTGAAACCTGACGCGGGGCTCAATCCCACGACCCTGAGATCATGACCTGAGGTGAAATCAAGAATCGGACACTTAACTGACTGAGCCACCCAGGCACCCCGATAGTGTCTGCCTTTAAATCTTGAGTGATGCTTCGTCGTCAGTCATCCCAGAATGTTCCCACTGAAGAGCTTCTGGACCAGGAACAGCCCTCTTGCAGAGGATAGGATAGGAAAAGCCACTCGGCCAAGGGGACTCATGTCAGGAGCCCCCTCAGTGATAGAGGCCCCATTCTGGGCCACTCCCACGTTTGCCAGGACACTGGCATGTACCATTTCTTTCTTTTTTTTTTTTTTTATTTGAGAGAGAGAGAGAAAGCACAAGCTGGGGGGAGGAGGAGTAGAGGGAGAGGGAGAAGAAGACTCGCTGCCGAGCAGGGAGCCCAACGTGGGACTTGATCCCAGGACCCTGAGATCACAACCTGAGCCAAAGGCAGATGCTCAACCAACTGAGCCACCCAGGCGTCCCTGGCATGTACCATTTCTTGACCCCAAGCCAATTGTCCAGTGTGGGGCTTGAGGAGCAGAAGATTTATGTGTCCACAGCTTCCGTCTAAGCTTAGCAACCTCCAGGGTTTCCGGGGGCCACACTCGGAGAGAAGCCACGCCCCGCTGGGCAGGCCCAGGCTCCCGCCACAGCCTCTTCGAGGCACTGGCCCCCACTCTCCCAGATCTCCCACCGTCTTAGCTTCCTACTTCAGAACACACTGCTGCTTTCCCATGCTGCTTCTCGTCCCGGAACATCCTTGTCACCCCCACTTACCCAGCGGGCTCCTACTGGTCCTTCACAACTCCACTAAAATGTCCATAGTTTGGGGAGGCACCTTCCTCTCTTCTAGGGAGAATTAATCCGTCCTTTTTATCCCACGGACCCTCTGACATGCTCTTACGGACTCTTCAGAAGAGTGTAGGCTCTTCCGGGTGCAGAGCAAGGGTCTCACGAACTCAGGCAGTAGGGCGCTTGGTTGAAAGTGCCTTGGTGTGTGGGGGCTGGAAAAGGCAGGAACTCCTGGGCCAGGGGGGCCGTCTGGCCGGGGCCACTCCTTCTCTGTCTTTCCGTGTCTGTTTCTGTGTGTCCCTGTGCCTCTGTGTCCCTGTCCTTATCCATTTCTCTCCAATACCTCCACATCTCCCTCCCACCGTGCTCCCAGCCCGCTCTCCCTTCTCTCACACATGGCCCACAGGGGCTGCCTAGGCCCCGCGCTGTCACACACTTCCAAGAGAGGGGGTTCGGTTGGTCCAGACCCTCTCTGAGCCCGGCCAGAGGTCCCACAGCTGTGGGACCAGCTGCCCGAGAACCGGGTGCCAACCCGGGCGGGACCAGTCATGTGGTAATGCACGGGGACTGTGGGACACAGAAGAGGACAAGAGAGCCAGTGCAAGCATCTGCTTTTGCCCAGACCGAGAGAGGCCCCCGCAACAGAAGTAGCACCCATCCCACTGATTTCTTGTTACTGACATGCGGGGTGGGGACAGAGCCTGTGTGAGCCCACCCCTCCCGTCCCCAGGGCCCCAAGCTGCGACTGGGTGTCGTCAGGCTCCCCTAAGTGTTTGTGGACTAACGGACATCACCACTCGAGGGTTTAGCTAGAGGAGATGTGTCCTCACGCTGAATCAGTGAGCTGGCTGGAGAAAGGTCCAGAAGCCTCCATCCTGTAGGGGTTTTATTCAGCATCAAGGCTACACTCGCTGAGAACTCTGTTCACTATTTAACAGACGGGCACTGGGCGCCTCCTGCGTGCCCCACATTCTGTGAGGCACTGGGGGTGCAGCGACTGCCCGAATCACGCGGGCGCTGACAGCATGGACAGAACGTGGCCATGCCTCGCTCACTGCCCTGCACCTGCCTTCTTGCCCGCACCCAGCTTGACAAGCTCAGGACGGTCATCGAGAGCATGCTGGCCTCGTCTTCCACGCTGCTGTCCATGAGCATGGCTCCTCACAAGACCCTGTCAACCCTGGAACCTGGCCAGATTGACCCTGAGGCCACCTGCCCCGCCTGCAGCCTGGACCTGAGCCATCAGGTCAGCATTCTGGTGCAGCGCTACGAGCAGCTCCAGGACATGGTCAACAATCTGGCAGCCTCCCGGCCTTCCAAGAAAGCCAAGCTCCAGAGCCAGGTGACTGCCACTGGCCCCCCTCCCGGCATGGCCACCCATGCCCCACAGTGGGGAGCCACAGGCCAGCGGCCCACAGAGTGGGGAGCGGCTGATAGAGCTTTAACTGGCCTAAGGGCCAGTTTTCCATAGTGGAGCCCTTAACTGACCCCACAGGAGTCCCTGGGCCTTTCACTAGGTCACAGCGAGGACAGCAGCCGAGCTGGCTCTGGGGACAAGAGACCTGGCTCCGTGGGGGTGGGACGGCACAGCTGGCTGAGGGGTGGAGCCGTGCACTCATGTGCCTCGGGGGACACCGGCAGAGCTTTAGGGTTCATTGACTCCCCTTCACACCAGTCTTCCAGGCCCCTTCTTGATTCCCCACCAAAGGGCAGGCTTGCCGGTGGGGACAGGGAGAGTCACAAGTCCCTGAGTCCTGCCTCTTGGATCCTGGAGTTCAGATCCAGCCCAGGGCAGGTGGGGAGACTATAGCCCACATCCCAGCTCTCAGGAGCCACAGGGCAGCTCACCACTCTGGAGCCTCTACTGGTCACCCCCAGCGGCAGACCAGTTCCCCCAAGGCTAGACCATGGGGTGGTGGGGGACTGAGGCTCACATCCCGTTGGGTGGACACACAGAAAGAGCAGAGAGCCTCCCCACTATCGGGGGGAAATTGTGGAGAGCCAGAATGGGGTCCAAAGTTGGCCTACCTGCTGGGTGATTTTTTTTTTTTTTTTAATTTATTTGAGCGAGAGAGAGTGAGAGTACATGAGCAGGGGAGCAGCAGAGGGAGAGGGAGAAGCAGGGAGCCCGATGTGGGGCTCGATCCCAGGACCCCGAGATCATGACCCGAGCTGAAGGCAGACGCTTCACCGACTGAGCCACCCAGGCGCCTCTGGGTGATGTTTTAAGGGCTGATCAATCAGGCCAGCAATACTGCCCAGTGGCCCCAGGGAGCCTGCCTTTGTGCCACCTGCCACAGGATGAAGAGCTGCTGGGCCGTGTCCAGAGCGCCATCCTGCAGGTACAGGGCGACTGTGAGAAGCTCAATATCACCACCAGCAACCTCATCGAAGACCATCGGCAGAAGCAGAAGGCCATTGACGTGAGGGGCCCGCAGGGCTGCCGGGGCGGGGGCGAGGCCGTTCCCGTCCTGGCTCCTCATTCTCTGTTCCCTCGCCTCCCAGGTACTGTACCAGGGTCTAGAGAAGCTCGAGAAGGAAAAGGCCAACAGGGAACACCTGGAGATGGAGATGGACGTGGTAAGGGCCAGGCCCGGAAGAGCCACCTTGCGTCCCACAAGTTCTCAGCGGTCATTCTTCGAAAGGCCAGGAGTGAAGAGAAGCCCAGAGGGGGAGCTCAGCGTCCAGGCTTGATGCTTCAGGGCAGTGGGGCCCCTCCATGGCTCTCTCCCATGTGGGGGGCCCCCTCCTCTCTTTCCGGGCAGAAAGCCGATAAGAGCGCCCTGGCGGCCAAAGTGAGCCGTGCCCAGTTTGATGCCACCACGGAGCAGCTGAACCACATGATGCAGGAGCTGGTGGCTAAGATGAGCGGGCAGGAGCAGGACTGGCAGAAGATGCTGGACAAGCTCCTGGTGGAGATGGACAGCAAGGTGAGGGCAGAGGGCAGCTCCCGTCTGGATGCTGCAGATGGCTCCCCCACCCCCGCCTGGCTTTCCCAGCGCTCACTGGTCACTGCCCCACCTGCCCCCCCCCCGCAGCTGGACCGCCTGGAGCTGGACCCCGTGAAGCAGTTGCTGGAAGATCGCTGGAAGTCCTTGCGGCAGCAGCTCAAAGAGCGCTCTCCACTCTACCAGGCAGACGAGGCGGCGGCCATGCGGAGGTGGGGCACGGACGACAGCGGGGGCTGGGGGGGGTCCCCAGATGAACAGCTCTGGGGGAATGGCTGATCCCACTGGACCATCCCACAGCTGCCGTGACAGAATTTGAGAGCTTGAAAAGCTCTTCCAGCTTAGGCCGGTTCCTTAGGGCGGAGAAAGGGCGGGGAGAGAGGCTAAGGCTCTCTGGCACGGCTGTGCTCCGCGGGGCCGCCGTCCTGGGGACGGGCCCACAGTCCCCAGAGCTGAGCCTGCTCGTGGGGGGCTGGTCCACGGCAGGCTGGAATCCCAGGGTTTCCATTATTGGCCGCCAGAGGGCCCCCGAGGTTCACACAGGGCATCCATCAGGGGCCCTTTGAAAGCCTGCTGGCTTTGGGTTAGGACAGGTGGGTGGTGGATGGGCGCCCCAAAGCTGGCATGCCTAGGAGCTAGTGTGTTCCCAGGGAACTGGGACCAGATCTGCCTCTGTGGCTCGGGGCCTGCCACCCTGGTGAGCCGAGCTTCCGGCCCGCCTGGCCTGCAGAGGGGCCGTGGCCTTCTGTGTCCTCCGTCTCTCCCATTCCCGACCCTCTGGGCAGGGCACTCACCATCCGTGTGTATCCCACTCCTCACAGGCAGCTCTTGGCACATTTCCACTGCCTCTCTTGTGACCGTCCCTTGGAGACAGCTGTGACTGGACAGTGAGTGCCCACACCTGGCCAACCCCAGCTGGTGGCGGTCATGGGGGCGGGCCCAGGAGGGCTGCAGATCCTCCATTCCCTACCTGCCTCCAGCTCTTGTCCTTCCTCGTCTCCTCTCCCCCGGGTCCATTCCTGTGTGCCTGACCGCTTGCTAGCCCTCCGTCCTTCCCTCCGCCTCACCCTGGACCGGAAGCCTCCTCCGGCACGTAGACTGTGGAGTCCTGGATTTGGGAATGGGATTTCTCACTCCCCAACCCTCCTCTTCTCTCTGTCCCTGCCCAGATTTATCCCTGTGACTCCTGTGGGCCCAGCCCTGCCTGGGCACCGTTCCCTCCGCCCCTACACTGTCTTTGAGCTGGAGCAGGTCCGGCGGCAGAGCCGCAAGTACGGGGCAGTGGGCTTCCCGGGCAGGGCTTCACAGGCCAGACGGGGGCAGAGGCTGGAGGGCGAGTGTGGGGGGCTCCTCCTCCTGGCTGGACAGTGGGGGGCACGGAGTGATTTCTGGGCCAGCCCCCCAGTTCTTCCCCGGGAGACCACTTAGTAATCCCCTGCCTTTGAGTCCCTACTGGGGGTCCCGGTGGGACATTGCCAAGGGTGCTGGCTGTCTGGGGTAGCTCCTCTTTTTTTTTTTTTTTTTTGGGGGGGGGAGAAGGTGGGGAAGTATTGCACACTCCCTCGGGCTCCTGCCCCCCTCCCCGCTGCATTTCCATCTCCCAAGGATGGGGGTTCGGCAGTAAGGATGGTTTGAAACTGCACTTCGGAACCCTCGGGGTTCCAGGGAGGCAAGGCTAAGTGTGCAGGGCTTCTCCCCATTTCAGCTTCTGCCCTGCCCCATCCGTGGTCCCTCGGAGTGCCATGGGAAGGGCTCCTGCCCACACAGGGTCCTGCTTTAAAAGGCGCAGATAAAGGGGTGGCGTGGGCCAGGGTCTGAGTGTGGGCTCAAGCTGGTGTGGCCCCCTTACCCCGCCGTCTGCCTGCGCCCTACAGCCTAAAGCTGGGCAGTACTGCCTTCCCTCGGGGCGAGTTGGCGCACATAGAGCGGAGCGTGGGGCGCCTGCGCACCATGCACTCCAAGATGCTGATGGACATTGAGAAGGTGCAGATCCACTTTGGAGGCTCGGTCAAGGCCAGCAGCCAGATGATCCGGGAGCTGCTGCAGGCACAGTGCCTGAGCTCCCCCTGCTACAAACGGTAGGACCACACAGACCGGGCCGCTGGCCGCGGGGCTCAGCTTCTGCGCACCCATAGCCCTGAGAATGTCTCATCCACCGCTGGGGAAAGCCCTGCCAAGGAGGGGTGGCGGGGCAGGGGGTAGAAAGAGGGTATTAGAGGTCTTCAGGGTGGCCCAGCAGTGGGGTTGCTCGGCTCACCCATTCCCTTGCTCCTGCCCTGGCTCCCGGAGACCCCCGACACAGCGGTCCCACCTCTGGCCGGCTGGCCCCCACCATAGGTGGGTCGCAGGTGACACCTCCTCCCGGTGACTCTGCCGTCCCCATCACAGGGTGCCGGACACCGCCGACTACACGTACTCGAGCGTACCCCGGCGCTGTGGGGGCAGCCACACCCTCACCTACCCCTACCGCCGCACCCGCCTGCAGCACCTGTCCCAGGGCCTGTACCCCCCCGAGGAGGTCCAGATCGCCATGAAGGTTGGGGGTGCTGCCTGGGAGTGAAGAGAGAGGGCCCTGACATGACCCCACGTTCTCAAGTCGTTCTGGAAAAACCACCTAAGTCACCAGAAGGGCGGATGACCAGCCCTCTGCCTGGAGGCTGTTTCTGAAAGCCTCTGGTTCTTAGGCTTTGTTGGGAAGAATGCCATCCTGGCCACCTGCCATCCTGGCCACCATCTAGCACTACCATCCCCACCATGGGCCCTCTCTTCACCCTGGCGCTGCCAGAGCCCTGGGGGAGGGTTCTGAGCACCGTTTGGTTCTGGGAGTCAGGAGAGGACGTCACTCGGTGCCCCCCAGCCCTCGTGGAGGAAGGACCGGGGGGCACGCTCTAGGTGCCACATGGTAATGGATGTCCCCCTCCACCCCCACAGCATGATGAGGTGGATATCTTGGGCCTGGATGGACATATTTACAAGGGACGGATGGATACAAGGCTGCCAGGCATCCTGACCAAAGACAGTGAGTGTCCCGGGGGCCCAGAGGCTCCTTGCTCGAGTCCCCGGGGGTCTGTCCAGTTCCTGGAAGGCCGTGGGGCCCCTGGATCCTGGGTGCCTTCTTCCTCCGCTACCTCCCTGATTGCAAATGTCCTGAAAGCCCCAGGTCAGTGTTTGCAGGTCGGAGGCAGCCGTCCACTCTCAGCCAATGAGCCGGGACGTCATGGCCGCATCTTTCTTGTCAGCCTTCCTCCTCGTGCTGCCTCACTGGCTTGCCTGCCTCAGCCTCTGTTCCCAGCACCACCGGGGCCGAGTTCTGCCCCTCCTTCAAAACTCAAAATGCCCCTCCTCAGCCCCCCACCACTTGGAGAATTTCCCACCCCCCTGATGCCCACCTCCAGCGAGCCAGACCGCACTGTTTATCACTCCCCACCTGCTCTTAGAGCACTGTGTGCACCTGTCTAGCCGCCTGCCCTCCTGAACTGTGAGCCCAGGTCAGAGCCCGCCCAGCAGCAGGCACAGGGCTCCTGGGTGTAGGTCCCCAGAGCATAACTGAGTGGGTGGGGGGGTGGATGGACGCACGGACATGGGAACGAATGGAGTGCTTAGAAGGCGCATTTCCATCAGTTCAGACGGGGAAGGACCCCGGCTGAGGCTGGCTGTGACCGGTGGCCCTGCAGCCCTCTCCCCATCCCACGGGTCCCCCCAGAGCTCTCACTCGGCGTCTCGGAACTGACCCCCCCCTTCGCTGTCCCCCGCCAGCCTCCATCTCCGGGATGACCAAGCACAAGGCCAAGCAGTCGCAGCCCCACGTGCACAGGCAGCAGTCCCTGAGCGACAACGGCCAGCTGCCCTCGCGGCCTCAGAGTGCTCGGATGCTGGCGGGCAACAGTCCAGGTAGCTTCCCTTCGGCTGGAGCAGCCTTCCAGGTGGCCTCCCCACTGCCCCAGGGCCTCTCCTGCTTGCCCCGCCGGCCCCCTTTCCTGTCCCTGATGGTCTGTGCCCTCATTTCCCCGAGAGAGGAAGTGCGTAGGAGCCGAGAGATGGGATGGGAGGGAGAAGAGAGAAAGTCCATCTTTACTGAGTTCCTGTTATGTGCCAGGGCTGTACTGTCCGATGTCCCAGAAGAGGGAACAGGGGCAGGGTTGCAGCCCAAGGCTCCGGCTCCAGACCCGAGTCCTGCCCCGGCTCACAGGGGCTCACTCTGCTGAAGCTGGTGCTCAGCTCTGGGCGGCAGCTGGTGGGCACCCCTCAGTCCGACCTTGTCTGGGGAGGAGCTTCTCCTCACCCCCAGGCCTGGAAGGCCCCCTGAGTCCCCATTCTCCCCTGAGGGGCTAAATTCTGCCTGAAAGTCTGGGTGCTAAGGGTCCCCCAGGGTCCAGCCACACTTGGGGACCAGAGAAGGACACAGGCCTGGAGCCACGAGGCCGGACCACCTTCAAGTGACTCTGAGCAAGTCTCCCCCCATCTCCAGACCTGTTTCCTCATCTGCCCATAAAGGGGTGCTGGATTGGTGCTACTCAGAGTCGGGGCGCCCGAGAAAGGTGATCTAACGAAAGGGGCTGACCTTCCTCCTATACAAAGTTACGTTCTCCCAACACTTTGCAGATGCCTGCAGGAGGTTCAAGGGCCGCCCCCCCTTCCCCCACCCCTGTTAAAGGCCCAGCCCTAGATGCCCTTTACCACCCATTCCAGTTCCAGCGCTCAGTGAGTGCCTGGAGGAAGCGGAAACAGAAGTGATAGCCCAGGTCGTGGCACCTCGCCTTTAGTTTAATCCTCACACCAACATTAAGAGGTAGGGACCACTGTGAGCATCACTTACAGCTGAGAAAATGGAGGCACAGAGAGGTTAAGGTACTTGCCCAAGGTCAGACAGCTAGGAAGCAGCGGGAGTGGGATTCAGACCTAAGCTGTCTGCCTCCGGAACCTATGCTGGTCACAACGTGTGGCAGGTGACTCAGTGGCGGACGGGCCGGGACAGACGACTCGGTGGCGGACAGAGTGCGGGGCTGTGACTGCGTTCTTGGGGGCACTTAGCTTCCTCCTTCTTGGCACTCCACTGTCTACTCCGAGAGCACCTAAAATGTCAGGGGAGCAGGAGAGGGAGAGAGGGCAGGCTTAGGAACAATTCCTGCATCTGTTGGTGTGAACAGTGCCTCAACAGCCCCTGCATTACTAGAGGAAACATCACTTAAGAGGCAGGCTCTCTTGGCCACCAACGGAGGGCTTGATTATTTTTAACTCCCAGAGATTAGCAAGGAGCTCTGCTCAGGAGCTCCCGTGCAGGCTTGCACTGCCCACCACAGCCCTGCGGGGCCCCCCTCCAGCATTCTGCCCGCCCCCCAACCGGCCTGCCCTTCGTGCAAGCTGGGGAGGGCCTGGCAGGCTGCGCCGGGTGTGGGGAGTGGGACAGAGCCACCTCAGCCCCCATGTCTCACAGCTCCTCCTCGTCCGCGGAAAGACAGACCCTTGTCCTCCGAGGGGCACCTGGCCCAGCCCAACGCAGCCCACCCGCCCAGCCCCAGCGAGATGGAGATGCAGATGGACTTGCCTCCCGGGGAGGGGCTCGAAGAGCCCACCCGGGGACCGCGGTCCACCACTGCTCATTGACCAAAGTTATTAATAAATGTGTGGGAAGAAGCTTGGGGGCAGCGACGCTTCAATGGGCTTGTCTCAGGAAGATGGAGTGGAAGGGGAGGGACCCAGCCCGGGGTCCAGGTGGCCGGCCTTCAGTTATTGGACAGGTCGGACTTACAGCCTGAGAATGAGACCATGACCCGCCCCGCCAACAGATGAAGCTACCCTCCAAGGGTGCGGGGGCTTCAGGAGAAGCTGCAGAGGCCGGACCCCAGACCCGGGGGCTGGCGGGCCGCAGCAGGACCCACTCTCACCCCTGTCAGCTCTCTCCTGACCTCAGCGGGACCCCGAGGCTGCTGCCTTCCCGTCTGGGGAGGCTGGGGCGTTCAGGAGAGGTTGGGGTTCGTGGTGTCCGTGCACCAGCCGTGCCGTGCAGTCAAGGTGAGGGTGGCAGCGCCCGGCTCCTGGCACCACGTCCCGGGGGAGCAGGGCCCCCGGGCACCTGGGAAGTTTTCGGCTTGCTGCCTCTGCAGCTTACCCTTGAGCAGCTGCTACAGAGGCAGAGGGGCTGCCTGGCCTAGGCTGGTTCCCTGCTCCGCTCACCCCTCCCCAGAAAGAGCAGAAGGGTGTCAGGAGGGGGTTTGCCAGGTGACTGCCATTTGCCCAGCAGCCTCCAGGCCTAGCCTTTGTCCTGCCCCAGCCCGCTGGGCTCCACTAGCCCCAAACAGGCACGAGGGTTCAATGCTACCCTGAGTCCTTTGTGCTAAGGGTCTTGGCAGGTTTGAGGGGACAGAGGAGCGAGGGGCGGGGACTGAGCTCAGCAGGTGCAGCAACTCTAAGGGACGAGCCCCCAGGTCCCACTGGAGCCCTGAGGACAAGGGAGAACTGCCCTCCCCCTGCGGCCTCTGAAGTCACAGAAGCAGCTTTCCTGTCTTCAGGTCTGTCCTCATGGGGGGCCCCCACCCCCAGTCCCCATCACCCCGACATGGGAAGGGGATGTCTCACATAAGAGGCCTGCTTTAAGGTGTGAGTGGATGGGGTGACAAATGACAAAAGGAAAGTGTGGCAGGAAACTGCCCAGAAAAGGGTTTCTCCCCAGTCCCGTGTGGGCAAAGGAGGGTGGGGTTGGCTGGGGGTGTCATGGGGTAGGGCAGGTGCTCCCTATGGGGTGTGGGGGGGCTTTCCCCTACTTTCCCCATGGGCTGAGACCCCATCCATCTTCATACAATGATCTAATGCTCTGGCTAGACAAGAGGAGGGGAGCAGCTTGAACCTGGGGGCCCGGGTCGGCAGGCCTCACACCAGGTACCCTTTCCTCTCGGAGCAGGGGGCAGGGCCCGCTCCAGCCCCTCTGCTCCCACTCGGGCTCCTATTTCTCACCTTGCCTGAGAGATGTCAGAAGGTTGCCAGCTCAGTGTCCCTGGCCTAGAATCCAAACTCACCAGCTTGGCAGGGAGGGGCAGAAGCAGGCCATCCCAGCCCTCCACACCCAGACCTCCCCCGCGCAGGCAAGGACACGGAGGGGAGGACATTCCCCAAGCAGCGCAGGCCAACCCCCATCCTCACACCTGGGCCAGGCCGCCCACCCTCCCCAGGCTGTGGTCCACGCGCCAACCCCCATCCTCGCACCTGGGCCAGGCCGCCCACCCTCCCCAGGCTGTGGTCCCAGCGTGGCCGCCCACATGCCCTGCAGGGACTTCCCCTTGCAGCCCCGGAAAGCACAGGTGGGCTGGCTGAGGGGTGAGGCCGGGAGGAGGCCCAGGGGTTTCCAACCAGGAAACAAAACTGAAAGGACTAACCCATCCTCAAAGTAAACCATCCCATGCAGAGGGGCTGAGGGCAGCTGTGGGCAGGTTCTGCTTGGCTCTGCAGGGGCCGCTGGGCGGGCAGGCTGGAGGAGGTGGCCTGGCCTACTACGCAGGGCCCTTCTCAGGTGTCACTCCCACTTTGGGTATGAACCTCCAGCCCCTGCAGCCCCAATCTACAGCACGGTCGATTACAGGGCTCTGGCCCCCCGAGGGAGAAAACAAGCCCCCCCAACACACACATGTTGAAGGGGTCTTGGGGGGCCGGGGGGGTGCAAGGTAGCATCCCTCCTCCCCAGCATGAGGCTGAAGAAATCCCAACCCTGGGGCCAGCCACCCACTCCTCCAGCCCCACCTCACCACCGGCACTGCCCGGTCATTTGAGCGAAGGCCCCACTGGGCCAGGAATCCCCAACACTGCTTCTGTTCCAATGGCTGGAGGCTGTGGGGAAGGTGGGAAGGGAAAGGAAGCCAGTCCCTTTGGGGACTCACCCTGTCTCTGTGGATCCCGGACAGCCCTGGTTGACCTCTGGGGGATGGCCGCTCAACATGCACTCAGGGCCAGGCTCCCCCAAGAGGCTGAAGATAGGAATAGAAGGGGTGGGCCCAGCGGGAAGATGCCTGGGGGGCCTGAGCTGGGGGTGGGGGTGGGGCCTGCCAGGGGCCACAAGTGGAGGAGTAGCTCCCCCCACCGCAGACAAGGCTTTAGGGCCAAGTGCCAGCCTGTGGCAGGCCACACTGCAAGGGCCAAGAAGGGGAGAGGGTCACGGAAACCAGTCAGGCCCAGGCCCCACTCTCCCTCCCATACTCAACTGGACCCCAGCCGGTCCCATCAACCCCCTGGTCTGGACACCCCTTCTCCGAATATCCAGACCAGCCACATGGCACCGAAGCCCCACCCCCCCAATCACAGCACACCCCAGGAGCCCCACCCCCCCTTCCCAAGGAGAGCCTGGTTTCCTACCAAGGCAAATAAAGGCACCGCAAACTAGGGAAGTTAGAAAAGTCTCTTTTAAGTTTTTAAATTAAAATTTCACCCTGGTGAGATGATTGATCTGGGAAGTAAATCCAAGGCAAGCTCTCCACTCTGTCGGGTGGGACACACAGTGGGAGAGACAGGGTGGCCGAGGAGGATCAGGACCCCTGCTAGGCAGAGCCTGAGTCTCTGGCCCAAGCCAGCTCTTTAGTTCTGCACAAGCCCCGCACATCTGGCTGGCGACGGGTGACACCAGAAGAGACCCGGAGCTGCAGGGCCCCTGAGGAGCCAGCCGCGGAAGTCCGGTTAGGGAGAGCTCGGATGGCAAGGGGCCTCCACACCTTCGGCCGACGGGCGCTTCAGGGAGCCCCTGCTGTGGAACTCCTTGAGTGGATCCACGGTGGTCCTCGATTCCCGAAGGCGTGACCTCCAGGAGGCAGCTAGCAGACCCCTCATGACTGCAGGATCACCCCACCTGGCTTCCAAGCACCTGCCCTGGGACGAGGGGTGGAGGGAAGGGGTGCTGGCCCAAGGGGACGCTCTGGCCCTTCCCTGCCGACCCCAACACCTCGGTCAGCCAGCCCCATTCTCACATACATTAGTTATATTTATATTTTCATATATATTATAGTTATATATTAAAAAGAGAAAAAACTTGTCTGAAGAGAAACTCCTGAAGGACCCAAGTGGCTCAGGAAGTTTACTATCCCCCCCCCAAACCCACAAAAATTATTTTATAAAATCTTCCAGTGCGATCTTCAGGAAACCCCCCCCCGCCCCGGCTCCCCCCACCCCGGCCCTCCTGTGTCCCCACGACCCTGGACTGCCCCCCCGCCCCAGCTCCAGCCCAGCGCCCGGCAGCATCCAGTCTCATCTCTGGCCATCCATGGCAGCCATGGCTTTCTGCTGGGCGCCACCCTGCTGCGCTCCAGGGGGCCACGTGGGCTGTGGGTGGTGGAGGTGGTGGAAGCTGTGGGCCGTGGGGGAGGAGGGCGGGATCCAGGCGGCCTGGTGGCTGGGTGGGGACGAGGCCCAGAAGGGGCTGAAGCTTGCAGGGGGGGAGCAGGCCACGGCCGTCATGGGACTATTGCTGCCCTGCAAGCCCTCGGAGGCACGAAGCTTGGAGAACATGGCCAGTGCGTCAGGGAAGTTGGGCGGCGTGGCAGGTGTGTTGCTTGGGGTGCACATCTGCTGGGAGAGAACACAGGTGTCGGGAAGGTTATGGGCACACGCCACCCAACTCTGAGCCATGCCCAGTGGACCCCCAACAGAGCCTACGGCGGGGCTCACCCAGGCCGGCCCCTCCTCCATTCCCATTTTCCAGTCCACGGGCGGCTTCCACAGAACAGAAGCACCCTTCTCGCCCTGAGCCAATACAAACAATAAAGACAAACCCCGACAATTTTTACCAAAACCAAAGAGCGTTTCCTGAATGCCGGGCAGGGACGCCCCCGAGGAGTGTCCGCAGCAAAGGGTTAATTCCAGCCAGAAGCCAGGCCGCCCGATTCAAGTGAGGACAAGAGAGCAGCCCAGGACGCCAGCGCTTAGCGCCTCAGCCTGGGTAAGAAACCAGCTGGCGCCCTCAATAATCCGCCCTCAGATGTTCTGAGGTTGTTGGTCAAAGGAAGGCAGCCAGACCCAGGGTCTCCCTCCGCTGCTGAGGGCGGAGAACAGAAGCCGCACCTTCCCAGCGTCTGGCCTCACTCCACACTCTCAGCACCAGCGGGCAGACCTGGGAGGCTCTGTCTCATGATCTCAGTTGTCACAATGCCCGGGCACAGATGAGGAAACTGAGGCCCGGAGCTCAAGTCAACGGACCGAAACACACCCGCTGCAGGCTACAGGCTGCGAAAGATGGGATTCCTGGGCTCGGATTCCCAGGGCGGTGAGGGGGCCTCCGAGGCCCCAGCCCTTCAATCTCTAGCCAACCCTGACTCGTCTGTGCTTCACGCCTGGGCTCCCCGAGGACAAAAACCAGGGATTTGGGTTTCTGTGTCCCCAGCATCTCCTCCATGATGCGTTGGCAGGATGCTGGCAGAGTCTCAGCCTGTTCAGTCCCCTCAGCCCTCCTCCTGGGGGTACTTACAAACACCCCAACATCTGCTGTTTTCTGCCACTACCCTGGGAGGGAAACTCCCCAAACCCTCCAGTATCCCCCACCCTTTCTGATCAGGGACCCCAGCTGGGAAGGGCAAGGACTGAGGTAGGGTGCTGTACTGTGACTGGCGTCCCCCCCCCCCCCCCCCGGCCAGCAGCATGGTGGGGCCGGGGGGGTGCCACTCAGAAGTCTCTCCCAGGACCCTGGGGAAGAGGCAGCAGAGAGCAAGGCCTACACAAAGCCCGTTCTGACCTCACAGCAGCTTCTCCCTTTCCCAGGAAGCCAGGGAGTCCTTCTTTGAATTTCTCCTAATTTTAGCAACACCAGCCCCTCCCCCAGGCACGGGGCTAGGGGAGCAAGATTCTAGGGCTCTTCACCTCGCAGAGGGAGCTTTTCACAGCTCTGCAGTTAAATCCCAGCCAGAAATGGGGAGGGAGGCGCATCTGTCCTGTTAACTGGGCCAGCACCCTATCAGCAGCCAGGGAGCTCCAACCATTGTCTTCCTCAGGGGCGGCCACGGGAGACCCAGCAGGCCTGGCCCCACCCAGACCACTTCCCTCCTCCCTCCACTATTCCCCGCCCCCCACCCCAGGGCTGACTTCTCGGCAGCAGGAAACAATGAATGGGGGGTTGGGGGGAGAGGCCAATTGCATCACAGCATCGTGACTTCCCCAGTTGACCAAGCCAGTGAAGCCGCGCTCAAGAACCACCCTGCCGCAGAGAACGGCCTGGCTCGCCTGGACCAGGGGCCTCCTGTGCCCACCTGGCTGTGTGAGCTCAGGCAAGTTCCTTAACCTCTCCGAGGTTCGCCCTACTTCGGTAAAAGCAGGGGTTTGGACCAGATGTTTGCAAAGCCCCTCCAGCTCTTTGCTTCTAACAACTATGGATGGAGCCCACTGCACCCTGCTTCCAATCTAGTGCCTCACTCCTCAGTGCCCCTCAATTCAACCCGGAGCCCCCCCTGCCTGGGGGTGCCCTGGGGTCACTTCTGGAATTGCTATTATGCCATCACTGTTGTCTTGCTTTTATTTAACTTTTTCCTTTGTCTCTCTCAAAAAATTACAGACTCCCTGAGGGCAGGAATGGCATTCTCCACTGTGCTGATGAAGTACTCAATACGCGCTGTATTGCTGTATTGATGGATACACCGATTATAATGTCTGTTACGAAAACGGCCTTGAGGGAAGCTTTAAGAGATTATAATCCCTGGGCGCCTGGCTGGCTCAGTTGGAAGAGCATGCGACTCTTGATCTTGGGGTCGTGAGTTCCAAACCCCGTGTGGGGTATAGAGACTACTTAAACAAATTAAAAAAAAAAAAAAAGATTATAACCCCTTGGGATTTGCAGAGAAAGAACAACGAGGTCTAAAGGGGCCGGTAGTCCCCGCTCTCCCGGGTCAGCCTCCCTCTTCACAGCATCGCAGAATGGCTGTGCTGGAAGCCCCTGGGCTTTTTCGAATGGCCACAAGCTGGTGGAGCAAACCTCAAGGCTCTTTTGAGAGATAGGAGGCAGGGTGCTCCCAGGCTCTGCTGCAAGGTGGGAGCCAGAGCTTTCCCATGGTCAAGTGCAGGGGAGGGTCTCCTGGAGATGACCCCTCTTGGTTTACAAGGAACCTGGCCTTAGCTGCCACAGCCCTGCAGCTCCCCCAATTCTCCCACTGTGTTCCAATACGTTTTTTGTCTTTTGATTTATACACAGCATGAGCCATTCCAAGCGGAAAGCCGGTTAAAAGGTCAAGATAGACCCTTCTACTTGTCAAAGGACAACTAGATGAAAACAAGCAACTAGATGAAAACAGGGCACCAAGGACAAGACACAGCAGAGGAACCATCTCAGCTCCTCCAGGAAAGGCAGCAGCTCTGAGAAGGGAGCCACGGGTAAGGACACCAAGTGTTAAAAATGCCAAAAATGCACTCTGAAAGCCACAACAGATCTCCTGGGGAATAATGTTTTACAATCCCCATAGCGGAGCCCAGTCCCTCCTCCCCCAGCAGAGCTAATAGGTAACTAGGGGGGTGGGGTGGGGAGGGGAGGGGAAGGCATTCAAGCTTCTGAAGTGAAAGCGATGTCCTGTGCCCCCGGAAAGCAGAACACCCCACTGGCCAGGAGGGCAAAGGCTCAGGCCGAGGGGGCCAGCTTGGGAAAGAGAAGAAAGCATATCCAGACCTGAACCGCTCTGTTTCCTGTACTTTCCGTGTCTTTACATACTGAAATTAAATGCAAATTCTTGTCCTTATCTTGTCAAAATCCCTCCATCCTCCACACTCAGGGCATGTCCCTTTTCCAACAACAGGAAGGAGAGAACATACCTCTCTGGGTAGAGCCTCGCTCCCTGAGCCAGGGTGGATTTATCCCTTTCCTGTTCCCTGCAGAGCTGGCTTGTTTGGATGCGGGGCTACCACTCCGACAGCAAGTCGGGGCTCCCGGTAAACACAGACACCCCAGCTTCCGGCGCCCTCAGGCCCTTCACTCGGGCTCCCCGCTCCCCCAGACTGAGTAGTTATTATCCGAGCCCCCTCCCCACGCCCCGCCACCCGCCCTCCTGCCCGCTCGCCCCGGCGAGCGCGCCCGGCCCAGGCCTGAGGTCGAGGGTACGGCAGCCCGGGAGGCCGGGCCACGAAGTCGGGCGAGCCGGCGGCCCCGGGAGCCGCTCTTTCCTGGAAGACATTTTGGCTCTTTGTTTACATCGCGGCGCGGCGCTTCCCGGCAACATGGCTGTCACCGCCGGCGGCTGACAGCGGCCCCCCGGCCTCCGGTGGGCTGCGGGCCGGGGAGGACGCCCCAGCTCCCCGCCCGCCGGCGCCCGGACCCACTTACCATCTGGTGGTGGTGGTGGCTGTTGGGAATGTTGGTTTCTTGGAAAAACGTGCTCAGGGCGGTCTGCGGACAAACACAGCGGCAGGGCGGCGGTTAGCGGGGCCCGGGCCGGGCCGGGAAGCCCCCCACCCCCAACCACCGCCCGGCCGGCGCGGCCCCGCGAGCGGGGCTGCTCCGCGGTGTCCCCTCGGACGGCCCGGCCCGGCCCGCGGCGCGCCAGGGGGCGTCCCCGGGCCGCGCGCCGGTGTGTGTGTGTGTGTGTGTGTGTGAGCGGGTGCCGCCGGCAGGGCCCTCCGCGCCGCCCCCGGCCCGCGCCCGCGCCCCACGCGAGACCGCGCGGCCGCCGATCGCCTGGCCGGGCGGGCGACATAAATAGAGCTCCCCGTCCCCGGCGGCGCGCCGCCGGCCGCCCCGCGCCTCCCGCGCCTCCCGCACCCCCCCCCGGGCCTCAGCCCGCGCGCACCTCGAACTGCCAGTGGGCCGCCTGCAGCAGCTGCTTCGCCTGGTCGGCCGCGCAGCCCGCGGCCAGCACGAACTGGTTGATCATGACCTGGTGCCGCAGCTCGTCCATGTTCACCGACATGGCTCCGGCCGCCGCGCGATCCCGGCTCGGCGGCCGCGGGAGGCCGGCCGCCCTCGGCTCGCGCTCGCCGCCGCCCGCCCGCGGCCTCCGGACCCTCGCCGCACGCCGCCCGCCGCCCGCCCGGCGAGTGTCCCGGTCCGGCTCCCGCGGCCGCCGACACCACAAACAACGGCGCGGGGCGGGGCCGGTGCCCAACGTTCGGGGGCCGCGAGTCGCCGCCGCTGATTGGCCCGCGCCGCTCGGCCTGCGCCCGACTCTGGTGCGGACGTTCGATTCGAATCCTGCGGCCTGCGGCCCGCACTGTTTCTCTTTTCGCCCGGTCGCGCCCATTGGCGGAGGTCGGCGCCGTGGGGCTGCCCGGCATTGGTCGGCCGCTGTGTTTTGGCCCGTCCGGGCTCCTGGTTGGCCACGGCCGGGAGTTTGGGGCGGAGCCGCGCGCGCTGATTGGCCTCCCGTGGGCCCGTTTGAACTCAACTTGAAAACCTTGAGTGTCTGCTGATTGGCCGAGGGCCCTGTGTTTGCTGTTGTAGGCTTGGGGGTGGTGCGGCCAAGTTCATTCATTACTTCATTGAAACTGAACATGCTCAGCTGGAAAAGCAAGACAGAGTGGCTTTGACTCATTTCCTCTGAAAGATGTGGTCATCTCGAGACACAGAATGATCAAAATAGAAAACAGACAGAGGCTTTGCAGTTGCTCAAGTCCCCAAATTGTTTATTTTTTTAAGACTTTCAAGCAGCTCTACTTTTTTTTTTTAGCCTTTTATTGAAATACAAGGTACCCGCTTTCTGCCTCCTTTCAGTCACTATCCTCCCCAAAGGCCGAACAGTCTCTTCCTGGTTTTTAGACCAAAAACTTTGCTCTCTGAAGATGTAAACCAATGTTAACATACACTAAGCATAGTTGCAAAAGGGAAAAGTTAGTGACTTTTTCAGTCATTAATATCCCAAGCCGGGAAGTTTTCTTTTTCTTAAATCGGTTGACCTAGCTGAAGTTTTAATTTCTACCATCTTTCTAAAAATAGTGTTTCTAGGGGCGCCTGGGTGGCTCAGTTGGTTAAGGATCTGCCTTCAGCTCGGGTGATCCCCGGGTGCTGGAATGGAGCCCCTTGTCCAGCTCCCTGCTCAGCGAGGAGTCTGCTTCTCCCTCTGCCCCTCCCCCCCTTGCTCTCTCTTCAAATAAATAAATAAAATCTTTAAAAAAAAACAACAGTATTTCTCTCAACCCTAGCTATTTATTTATTTATTTATTTATTAAGATTTTATTTATTTATTTGACAGAGAGAGAGATAGTGAGAGCAGGAGCACAAGCAGGGGGAGTGGGAGAGGGAGAAGCAGGCTTCCCGCCGAGCAGGGAGCCCGATGTGGGGCTCGATGCGGGGCTCGATCCCGGGATCCTGGGATCATGACCTGAGCCGAAGGCAGACGCCTAACCATCTGAGCCACCCAGGTGCCCCCAACCCTAGCCATTTAAAAACAAGATTTGTTTATGTGTGCTGAGCTTCCATCTTCTGGATAAGGATGTGATCCTTCAGGGGTGCCTGTCTGGCTCAGTAGGAAGAGCATGTGACTCTTGATGTTGGGATTGTGAGTTCGAGCCCCACCTTGGGTGTAGAGATTACTTAAAAATAAAATCTTAAAAACAACAAAAAAAAGGGGTTTGACCTTCAGGGCTGTGTCTGGAATTGTAGGCGTGGGGTAAGAACTAGGAGTTGAAGCAGATGGAGGAAGGGGCAGAGAGGTTACAAAAGTAAATATTGCTAGGGATTCACTGTTAGAATTTCTGTTTCTGAAAAACTTAGCAAGTTTTGGATCTGAAATACCAATCCCATGGTATATTGAAATTAGTTAAGGGTCTGCAGAATAGGAGGCTAGAAGAAAGCAAGCCATAATTCTATTTTGACTTTGCCTAAAGTGAATGTAAGTCTCTGAGAAAACTTGACCATATAAAAAATAAAATATAAATAAGAGAAAAAATTACACCCGATGTTTATGTACTGATGAAAAACAGCCTTGGGCATTATAATGAGCTTGTCCCATTTAGTTAGTCTTTTTGTTTGTGTGCTTGCTTGTTTGCTTGCTTATTTTGAAGGGGAAGGAGTCAGCTTTTTGACTGCTTCTTTTGCCATAATGAAGCGCACACGGGCTGAGCCCCAGAGTGTGGCTGGAGAGTCAAGTACAGCTTGCAGCCCTTCCCTTCCAGTAATTGCAAGGTGAAAACAAAAGTGAGCAGCCAGCAGCTTGTATTGCAGGGAGCTCAGGCCATAAGCAGCCCCAGAACAAGGAAGTACCGACATTGTGGGGTTCCAGTTTTCACAAGTACATACAGATGGCAAGCATGCCACGACCGTGAGTGGTAGGATTTACCCGGGCAGAGGCATTTCAGCCTGCAGGATCCCTTGGGTCTTAATTAAGAAGTTCTCCAGGAAAACCAGCATCCTGAAAACACCAGAATTGCCACCCCACCCCCTCCACACCCCCAGAAGAGGGAGAGCAACAGAGCTCTGTCTCTGATCTTGGCTGTGAGAGGTGGGAATGCTCAGTCAATACTTTGGCTTCTGAGAATCTGGTTGGAGATGAATTCGGGTATGGCTTCCCCTTCTCAGGCTGGTTAACACAGGAGTGTCCCTGTCCTGGGAGCGCAGGGAGAATGAATGAGGTCATGTTTGTAGAGGGCTTTGAGCTGCTGGGATGAAAGCAACTCTCCAAGTGCGAGGTATTATTAACCGAAGGTATCATTATTTTAATCTGAGAGGACAATGTGCGGCAGGTAAAACAGAGCAATAAAAACCTGCCCATTAATAACAAGTCAAACAGTGGTAGCCTCAGAAGGAAGAAAATCCTCGTTCCATCAATGGTCTGAGCTATAGAGGGAGCCGAGACCTGGAAGAGAGACGGTCACAGCCGATATTTCCTGGGGCGGCTCCCAAGGATGTTGTGAATGTAAGTCGGGGAGTGGGTGCTGAGACAGGCAGCAATGGCCAGACCACAACAAACCACCACCACCTACCGAGCACTTCCTGTGAGCCAGGCACCTTTCTAAGAGTTTAATGTCAGTGAACTCATTTCAATCGTCACAAGAATCCAGAGTCCCATTGCACAGCCAGGCAGGTAAGGCACACGGGAGGGGAGGAGCCTCCCCAAGGTCACAGTAGTAAGGGGTGGAGTGAGGCACGGCGTGGGGTCTAGTTCCAGAACCTCATGGTTACCCCTTACGGCTCGCCCCCTTCCTTCGTGCTGGAGAGGTTGCCTTTTCCACACAAGGGCTGTCAAGGGCACTGGGATTTCCACTGGGGATACTTGGACATGAGTGAGCCCCCGATGGGGAAAAGGGGACACCAGCTGTCTTTGTATCTTCGTATTTCTTGTTTCCCTATTGCTCCTTCAAGTTGCCAGAACAAAGGGACAGGTGGCCAGGAGAAGCAGAAAGAGTTGGGGGAAGGCGAGGGAGGGTGCGAAGGATGCCCGCTCCAGGATGAGAAGGCAGCACGAAGGCCGGCAGCACTGAGGCCCCCCTGGGCAGCTGGCTGAGGCTGGACGGTCCGGCCCGGGAAGCGGGGGCTCAGGTGCTGACCGGTGGGATGGCCCCCTTCCCCTGTCTTGGACTTCCAGTGCTGCTCCTAGCTTTTGTTTGCTTCCCGCAACCTAGGTTGTGCTACTACTTTTCAGTGAAAATTGATGCTATTTCTACTATAGATAGTGGGTTAGGTAGACCTTGCCGCTTCGAAGCATTCGTTTTTTTTCCCTAGTCTTTCTCCTTAAAGAGGATGGGGGCTAGTGCAGGAGTGCTCCCTCCACTCCAGGCAAATCCCAGTTCTCCTCTGTGATAATTGAGATTTATGTCTATTGAGAATGTACTATGAACCCAGCTCTGTGCTAAATCCTTTGTTTGAATTACCTTATTTAATAAGGTAATTACCTTATTTAACAGCCCAGTGAGGTGGGGACTGTGCCTATCCCCAATTAGCAGGTGAGAAAAGCAGGGTCAGAGGGGCACCTGGGTGGCTCAGTCAGTTAAGCGGCTGCCTTTGGCTCAGGTCATGATCCCAGGGTCCTGGGATCGAGCCCCGCATCGGGCTCCCTGCACAGTGGGAAGCCTGCTTCTCCCTCTCCCACTCCCCCTGCTTGTGTTCCCTCTCTCGCTGTCTTTCTCTCTGTCAAATAAATAAATAAAATCTTTAAAAAAAAGCAGGGTCGGAGAGGTTAAGTGACTTGCTCAAGGTCACTCAGCTAGCTCCGGGTGGAACTGAGCTCTGAACTCAGCATGTGTGTTTGCCCCCAAAGCTGGTGCTCTTAAATATCATAATCTACTTTCTATCCCTGCCTAGCCCCTGGCATCCACCTTATCTCCTCCCTTGGTGTTACTAGAAAGATAGAAAAGGGGACACCTGGGTGGCTCAGTCGGTTAGGCGTCTGCCTTCGGCTCGGGTCATGATCCCAGGGTCCTGGGATCGAGTCCCGCATCGGGCTCCCTGCTCCGCGGGGAGCCTGCTTCTCCCTCTGCCTCTGTCTCTCTCTCTCTCTCTGTCTCTCATGAATAAATAAATAAAATCTTAAAAAAAAAAAAAAAGAAAGATAGAAAAGTGTGTCTGGGTTGTTGGAAGTAGCAGGAAGGTCAAAGCCATTCCGCAAGTGATGAGTTCATGCTGGTTTACACCAGATTACATTTTCACCAAATGTCACATGTCCCCCAAAGGACAAAGGCCATACCACTCCCAACATAGTAAATGGCATTTCCTAAAAGCAGCACTGGGGGCCTGCACTCTGTCCTGCGCCAGCCAGCTGGGTGATAAGGTGGCCCCACCTCCCATTGCCAGGTGTGTCTCACGGTAGGTGAGTCTCTGACAGCCTTTCGAAGGGACACCGGAGGTGGGGTCTTTGCCAAAGGGGAGAGAAAGGCAGGGTAGAGAGACAACTTTCTAAGGAAAGTTCTCCTTCTCAGGGGCCTTCGTTGTCCGCTTGGACTCAGGCTCCCAGCCACTTCCTCTCGAGGGTCTAGGAATTGACTGGCGTGGAGCTGGGCCTCTGTAGCCTCACCCTTGCATTCAAAAACATGGGAGACCCATTGCTGTGGCAGCTGCTGAGTTCAAGTTTTGAGGCAGCCTCCTTACCTGACCCCCCTTTTCCTTTTTTTTTTTTGAGAAATACATCACACACCAAGAGTTCATATATAACCTCTGCGCGGTTTGAGGAATAATGAACAATCACCCACGTACCAACACAGAACCTAAGATGTCCAAGACTAGTACCTTTGAAAACTCTCACGTGAGCCTCCCCAAAAGCATACCTTCCTTTCCTCCCCAGACCTTAATCCTCAAATTTGCATTAATCATTCCCTTGCTTTTCTTTGTCCTTTACTCCTGTAGGTATGTATCTCCAAACAATGCACTGTGGGTGTGACAGATTGATTCTTTTGCATACGTGGCTCACCCCTTCTGCCCTCCATCCCTCTCTTCATTAACTCTGCTGGGTGAGCTCTGTGGACCCCGCGCCCCCACCCTTTACCAACATGGGTCTCTTGCAAACAGGGCTGGCTCTCTTGTTCTTTCTTCCATGACCCCAGACAGCAACTCTGATCCAAACTAGCAATCATAGATGGTAAGAAGATAGGAGGGCTCCTTGAGGGAGGAAGAAGTGAAGCTGGGAAGGATTCAGGTAGATAGAAAGGAGAGTGAAAGGAATTTTCAGAAGGGAGAATAGTACGAACCAAGGCACAGAGTTACTTTGAAAGCGAGTTCATAGCAAGGAGTTTTCAAGCATCTTTTGGGAGACATAGGGTGGGGGCGATGCTAAGCTTGGATAGGCAAGGGTTAGAGTGGACCCTCTGTGGGCTGTGGGGTAGGAGGGGGTGGTTAGTATCCTTCCCTTTGTTTCAGAAAAATGGCACATGCTTTCGCAAGGTGGTGCAGAGACTCCTCAAATTGATCAGGTCAGGCTAAGCTATGTTCAAGTAAGTACAGTCCTAAAATCTTACTTCTTACCAATACAAAGTTTGCTGCAGTTGGGTGACTCTCAAGAAGAACTGCCCTCTGGGCAATGACCTGATGACCCCGACTGTGGGAGTTTCCACGATCATGAAGCTCCCACTTGATAAAGCCCTTGGGTGGCTGCCTGTTTTTATAAATAAAGTTTTATTGGAACCCAGAGTGTGGCTGGAGAGTCAAGCACAGCTTGCAGCCCTTCCCCTCCAGTAATTGCAAGGTGAAAACAAAAGTGAGCAGCCAGCAGCTTGTATTGCAGGGAGCTCAGGCCATAAGCAGCCCCAGAACAAGGAAGTACTGTCATTGTGGGGTTCCAGTTTTCACAAGTACATACAGATGGCAAGCATGCCACGACCATGAGTTATTTGTTTCTGTATTATCTATGACTGCTTTTGTACTATAGCAGAGCTGAGTAGTTGCAGTATGGATCACAAAGCCTAAAAGGTTTCCTATCTGTCCTTTGCGCTGTGTGGAACATTCCAGCAGGCAACGTGAGCACTAGAGAGTCGAGCCTTGGCAATTACGTGTCTTAGCCCAAAAGTAACACACCTCTGTTCACGGTTCCTTGTCCAGAAGAATCACGTGGCCTCTCCTAATCCAGGGGGAAGCAAGAAATAGAGGAGACCAGGGTATTGATGAGCATTATTACCATCTAACTGCCATGTGGCTTTTCCACAGGCGCCAGGCTGCTGGGCAGCGAGGATGAGCCTATTTTCACCTGCTTATCTCTAAATCCCAGAGGCCCAGAGGGAATTTACATGGCCTATGACTGGAGCAGAGCAGAGGGCAATGTTGAAGAGGTCTGGAGTTTCTGATGAGTTGCTGCTTGAGGTTTCAGGAATTTTCAGGAACACAGGAAGTCAGGGCAAGTCCTGGAAGAGACGTGTTTGGTTAAAATAAAGTCCCTGATCTTTTTTTGCAAGTTTGGCAGTGATAGGTGCCCTTCTCCTCTAGGAACACAGGGCACCTTGGGGTGAAATTTGGACGTGTGCTATTTCCTGACCCCAAAAGCCCAAGCCACACCGATCATTTTTTGGACCAAGCACGGGTGCTGTAAATGAACCCAGGGCAGCGTTCTGCATAAAGAGGAAGGAAGTATTTACTGAGAACGAGAGCACTGCATTGTACACAACAGAATTGGGAAACCACCAGAATGTGCCTCATCACCAGCAGTGCCCAGGCCTGGCCTGCCCCTGGGCCCAGAGAGCAGTCAGAGAAAATCCCTCATCCTGCCCTTCGGCAGCCTCCAGACCAGAGCTGCCCCACTGACCAGACTGGGTACGGAGCCCAGTCAGCAGAAGGGACTGCTCCAGGAGATAGGGCGTCTGTCCAGGCCTGAAGGCAGTTATGAAGCACAGCGTCCACAGAGAATATCTACCAGAGCTCTTGGAGAGAAGTTTAAGGCCAAAAAGGATTTCTATAGACAAGAGGACATGGAGTGTCAAAGGGCTTGTTGAAAAATGGCCCCAAAGGGAAAAAAAAAAAGGTCCTAGTTCAGATAAGGAGGTGATGTAGAAGGAAGTGGGTAGGATAAGGAAGACAGATTAAATATGGAGGGAGGCAAGGCAGAGGTGGGGCTGGAGGGAGGGCCCCGTGCATTGCCCTTTATTACTGGTGCAGCTGCAGACGGAACCACTCTGCTAACTTGGGGACCAGCAGGCCTGGTACTGGGACAGGTTTCCTATGGAAGCTGGTAGGACAGGCAGTCTGTGGGGAAGACCGGGGGCTTTGGACTCAGATGAACCTCAGGCAAGTTCCTGCTCCCTACACCTTCTTGAGGGAGCTTCGGTTTCCCCACCCAGGAAATATAACAGTGTTAATCTCTTCGGCTTGTTTTAAAGATTCAATGAGATAATCCATTCAAAAGTGCTTGGATGGAGTGATTGCTCAAAAATTATTATTCTTGGGGCACCTGGGTGGCTCAGTCGGTTGAGCAACCAACTCTTGGTTCCAGCTCAGGTCATGATCTTGGGGTTGTGAGATCGAGCCCTGCATGGGCTCTGTGCTCAGCGGGGGAGTCAGCTTGAAACTCAATCCCTCTCCCTCCTGCCCCTCCCCCTGCCACATACTCGCTCGCTTTCTCAAATAAATAAATAAAAATCTTAAAAAAAGAAAGAAAGAAAGAAAGAAAAATTATTATTCTTTGGGGCACCTGGCTGGCTCGGTCAGTAGAGCATGCGACTCTTGATCTTGGGGTTGTGAGTTTGAACCCCATATCAGGTGTAGAGATTCCTTAAAAAGAAAAAAAAAGCTTAAAAAATGATTATTCTTCATATGTATTTCAATAGCCATGTGCACTTACATATGGGAAACAATGTATCCATTGTTTGGTTGGGGGCGGGGGTGCATTCAAAGAAAAGTAAGACCAGGGGTGGCAGGTAAACAGGCTCAGGGAGTGGGCAAACCCTGATGGGCAGCATTTGATGGTTTCTGTGGTTTAAATAGTCTCTTTGTGGCCAATTTCAAGCTACTAACAGTTTAACACCTGGCTGGCAAAATTCCTGTACAATCAGCTCTAGAGAGCAGGCTCCAACCCAATGAGCTTTCTCTCTAGTTAGCAAATGACACATTAAGTGCAAAGTTAACAATAGCGACTCATAGATACACCCCCTGCCCCCAGTCCACAGAGGACTGATCCAGATCCAGAGCTAGAGGGCCATTTAGGGGTGGCAGTCCCTTTGGTGCAGGGACTGAGGCTGTTGCATTTGGGGGAGGAAAAAGCCTGGCTTTTTCTCTGGCCATTCAGCAGCTACCACAAGTGTGATGGGTAAGATGTGTTCCTGGCATTTTGAGTTCCCAATGGGCACGGAAAGATGATATCTCAGGGGATCCAACCCCTGGGCTCTGCCTCCGAGCTGTGGGGCACCAACCTCCCTTTCACCATATGCACACTGAAGGCAGGGCCTTTAACACACGTCCTGGCTCTGAAATCCCAGAATTCTGACATAAAAAAATGCCTTGGGAATTCAACCACTTCACAAACAAAAAAAAATTTTTTTTTGATTAAAAAAAGTTAGCATTTATTGAGCACCTGCTGTATCCCTTGCTGTATCCTCCTGCTTTCTATACCTTGTCTAACTGAATGTTCAAACAGCACTTTGCTATTCTCATGTCATTTATACAGGAGGAAGGTAAGGCTCAGGGAGACTGAAGGACTTTCCCAGGGCACAGAGACAACGGTAGAAGAGCTGGGTTTTGAACCTTGTCCTACATGTAAGTATCAAATGAGTTATACAGAAAATTATTCGTGCAATAGGACTTCTAAGAAAGAAGAGTCAACGGTGGGCAGGGTTCTCAGAGGCGGCTTCATAGAGAAGGTGGGATTTCAGCTGAGGGGATTCACCTCTGCACACATCAGTCGCACCTATAGAAAGGTTTACCATGAGCAAACACATGAACAGGAATGATAGCTACATTCACGGTACAAGTGGGTTATATGAGAAGCAGAGGGAGGAAATACCTCAGGGGTAAAACACTTGTCTTGTTTAAGGTAATAGGGAGCCACTGAAGGTATATGGGCAAGGGAGTAGCATACCAGGAAAGTTAACCCGAGAGTGATTTTTTTTTTTTAAGGATTTTATTTATTTATTTGAGAGAGAATGAGCAGGGGGGAGAGGTAAGGGAGACGGAGAAGCAGGCTCCCAACTGAGCAGGGAGCCCGGTATGGGACTCCATCCTAGGACCCTGAGATCATGACCTGAGCCGAAGGCAGACACCTAACCGACTGAGCCACCCAGGTCCCCCACCCCAGGGTGATCTTTAGAGACAGGACCAAGAAGCAGGAAGACTAGAGAAAAAGCTAATGAAATCGCCAGACCTCTCTTCATACATAGATTTCATCTTGGAATAAAAGATAACAGTATACGACTAAGCAATATAATAAATATACACCTCATGGTGCATAAAAAAGATCTAGGGCTTCCAACAGTACTGTGAGAACCAAAACTGTAGGTAGTACCTCTGTTTATTACTCGGCATGCTCGACACAGAGTCTTTGAAACACCCTAATGAGGATGGTAGTTATCACTTAAATAAACAAGCAATTAGCTCAGGAATAAACGTGTCATTGTAAATTAAGTCATTGAATCTCTGGCCTGTGGTGGACTTTAGCCCATACTCAGGCTTTAGCAGAGACACATCATTAGTGCGTATAGGATGCTTTTAACCCACTTGATAAGAATCTGATCTGACCCTCCGTAGCTGCTCTCACTCCCCCCTTCTCATGTGCTGGGCTTTGGTTCCTGTGCCTGCAAGGAGTTAGGTGACGATCTGACCTCAGCTCCAGTTTCTGAGGAGTGGAGGGGGAAGTGCAGCTGAGAGAAGCTCACGGCTTTCTTATTCCTACTCAAGCATGGTTATGGACAGCTTCCATGCAAACGCAGTGTATTGCGTGTCGCATCCGCACTGTTTGTGTTGGGTTTCTGAGCTTTTCCCTGAGTTGATTTGTCTTCTTACATTGGCCCTAGAACACAGCCTACCGTGCAATAGAAAGAAACCAGACCAGCAGTACGCGTTTCGCTTAGCAAGACCCAGTGCATGGATGGAGCCTGGGATCCCCGAGTTCTGAGCCCTGCTGCTATTTGTGTGCCTTGGGCCAGTCCCTTCCCCTCCCCTGGCTGCTGCTGCTTCATCTGTCAGGTGAAGGGGCTGGACTAGATGACCTTTAGACTTCTTCCAGATCTGATGCTCCCACCAGGACATGCATTGTCAAGAAACCCTAGGAGAAGGAAGAGAATTCATTCTCATTTTCTTCCTTTGAATTTCTGAGTAACCACAGTTGATCATTGGTTAAAGAGGGGTACGAGGGCTGTCGCCACGCTGCCTGTCTCACACTCTGGTTTCTCTGGGTCGCGGGAGACAGAGGCTGGGCTTTTGGCCTGCCTGGTGTGTTTACCTGAGAAGGGCAGTAGGGGCAGCCGAGTGGATACTGGGCTGAAATAGCAGTGCATTCTTTTCGCACTGACTTCATCGCGCAGAATGTGCAGCCCCAGGTAGGGCTGAGCTCAAAACCAAAAGCAGGGCTGGGCAGATGAAGGCAGAAGTGAGTGTACTGAAACTAGCTTACAGGGTCTGGTATTTGATAGAACGATCTGGAAGTCAACTAAAATAGGGGTGCCTGGGTGGCTCAGTCAGTGAAGCGTCTGCCTTTGGCTCAGGTCATGATCTCGGGGTCCTGGGACCGAGCCCTGCATCTGGCTCCCTGCACAGCAGAGAGTCTGCTTGTCCCTCTCCCTCTGCCCCCCACTCGTGATCTCCCTCCCTCCCTCTCTCTCTCTAAAATAAAAAAAAAATGGAAGTAAACTAAAATAAAGTGCAATAGAACAGACTCTAATTTCTTTCTTTTTTTTTTTTTTAAAGATTTTATTTATCTATTTGACAGAGAGAGACACGAGAGAGGAAACACAAGCAGGGGGAGTGGGAGAGGGAGAAGCAGGCCTCCCACGGAGCAGGGAGCCCGACGCGGGGCTCGATCCTAGGACTCTGGGATCATGACCTGAGCCGAAGGCAGACGCTCAACGACTGAGCCACCCAGGCGCCCCTCTCCTAATTTCTTTAAACTAGTCCCTTAATAGGATTAATGTCCCAGGTCCCTCATTTCTGCAGATGCCAGATGCCCAGGCAGCAGGGCTAAAACTAGGGACAGGTGGTTGAGGTGCCTACCTGGGCCTGGCAGTGAGCGTGAGCGCCACGTGAAGGTCACGCACCCTAGCACCTTACTCTCCTCACCCTGGGCTCGGCCACGCAGGGCAGCGTTAAGCATCGTCTTTCATTTTGGTCTTAAATGGAAAAGTAGATTAAGAAGCTACAGACCCAACTGAAGTTTGCAGCCCTGTGAACAGTTCTCCTTTGTTAGCTGCACATAGCTGAGGAGGAAATTAACAATGAGGAATTCACATTTGGCAAGAAGCAAAATATGAAAGCCTGATTGCTGGCTTCCTAATGGACAAGGTTATTTTCCTCAACAGAGAGCGTTAGGTCGCCCGAGGAACCATCTGCAGGGTCCAAAAGCATTTAGGATCAGACCCCTCTGCCAGTGTCAGCCTAGTCCACTGACCTGGAGTAGGATGTGAAATTCTCTTCTGGTTTTTTAGCTTTAATCCACTGAAGCCATGGCCCAAGGACTGAGAGTGGGATCAGGGGCCATGTGTCGTTGATTGGGCCCTATCTTTTGGAGACACCTGCACTCACTCAGAACAGCCAGAGGTATAATCTTCCTATCACCCTAGCAGGGACAGAACGGCCAAACCAACAGCAAAGAAGGGGTCTGTCTTAGCCCCAGCCCTTTTGGGTCCCAGATACATCCCCCCACCCCACCCCTTTCCCCTGTTGTCTTGGGAATGCTGTGCTGCGAACAGGGCTGCATCTGTCAGCTTTTCACCAGCAGGCTATCTCTCCTTCCTGTTACAGGAATCTGTGAGAATCGTTCAAATGAGTGGATTGTCACAAAGGTGGAAAATGCACATCTGAGCTGAAATCAGGACAGCCCAAACGAGCAAAATTGAAAGCTCTAAGGGACGAGCTGACCTCGAAATTACTCTTACCCTGTGCTTCCCCCACCCGCTTCTCCTTTGTCCCTTAGACCCAAGGTTGAGAAAAGCTGGGACCTGATAAAATGTGTGGCTTTTCCCTCCCAGCCTTGAGTGGATGCTTAGAGGAAACCCGTGAGACCCTTAAACGCTGGGTTCTCTGCGGAGATTCTCCCAAGGGCTGCCTGTGTAGCATGCAAATGGAGAGGATGCTGTGAGGCCGTTTACACAAAGGATGCCTGGTATTTGCCTGTAATTTCCCCACGCACCCTGTGCTACCCCTCACCAGACCATTTATTCAAGTTAAAAGCATTTTTATGGCTCTCTTGATGGCAATCACTTCTGGATTTTTCCTTTGTCTGTGCCGTCTTCTCCCTCAGGCCCTCTCCCTGGCCCAGATCTCCGGCAAGGGAGCCAAGTGGCGCCAAGGAAGGACCAGAGAGGAATGTAGGACTGGCCCCCGAGAGGTGACTGCTCCAAGGCTTGGTTGCATACCTCTTCTTTGCCCTGGGCACTGACTGAAGTTCTCTCTTCCCCAACAACAACACTATGGGATTACATTGTAGAAAGTGGGACTTGAACTCAACTCCCAGAAAGTCTCTTTGAGCTACAACTTTCTCCAAACTATCCCCTATCCCTTTCTCTTCTGCCTCATGAGCCTAGAGGGCTGGTTATCACGTCTTTTTGTTTTTTAAAATTGATTGGAAAGAATTTTTTTTTGAGTAGGTTCCACACCCAATGTGGAACTTGAACTCACAACCCTGAGATCAAGAGTCACATGCTCTACCGACTAAGCCAGCCAGGCCACCCTATTACTTCTCTTTATTTATTTATTATTTGTCTATTTATTTTTCCTACTATTTCTTTTTTAAAGATTATTTATTTATTTATTTGAGATAGAGAAGGCAAGCACGGGCGGGGGGTGGAGGAGGAGAGGGGCAGAGGGAGAAGGAGAAGCAGGCTCCCCGCTGAGCAAGGAGCCCTATGTAGGGGTCGATCCCAGGACCCTGGGATCATGACCTGAGCCGAAGGTAGACGCTTAACAACTGAGCCACCCAGGCACCCCCCTAAAGATAAATTCTTAATAAAATAAAATTACCTGGCCCTCACTGGCTGCTGTGAAGAAGCAATGAGTGGATCAAGGCTCAGTTAAAAAGAAATAATAGGAAAAGGGGCGCCTGAGTGGCTCAGTTGGTGAAGCGTCTGCCTTCCACTCAGGTCACGATCCCAGCGTTCTGGGATCGAGTCCCACATCCGGAACCTTGCTCAGCAGGGAGCCTGCTTCTCCCTCTGTCACTGCTCCCCCAGCTGTACCCTCTCTCTCTCTGACTAGTAAATAAATAAAATCTTAAAAAAAAAAAAAAGAATTTATCTTTGAGTAATCTCTACACCAAACATGGGGCTTGAACTCACAAGCCCTGAGATCAAGAGTCATATGCTCTACAGACTGAGCCGGCCAGGCACCCCAGGGCCAGGTTACTTTACAGACGAGAAGACCGAGAATTGGTGAGAGCTTAGTTCAAAGTTATGTAACTGGTTAGGGTCTTGATTTGTCCAACTCAAAGTCTGTGCTTTTTCTCCATCTCCGTTTCTTCGATTGTAAAATGGGGGTGTTAAGAGCACGTACTTCATAGGGTTACTATGAAGGATGAATGCTTTAATATGTAAAAGCATTCAAAACAGGACCTGGCAGAGAGAGTGTTCAATAAATGTCCACTAATAGTACTGTGCTATGCCTAGTTTTTCTTTCCTTTTCTTATTCTAAGCATTGGATTCCTGACTCATTTGTGGGAGGAGGAACCAGTTAGGCTTGGACAGTGTTATCTAAGATGAGGAATGAACCCGTTTCCCAGACTCAGAGCAGGCTGAGTTGGGACCAGAACAGATCCTTGCAAGCAACAGAACTGAGCTGCCCTATTGAGCCACATCCCCGCCTGGCTCTGACTGAGACCCTCAGATTCGGAGAAACCCATAAAGAGGATGGTGCAGGATGTTGAGGGCAGGAAGAACAAAGGTTTCTGAGCAGATCCCAAGGTGATGAGGCAACATTTTACTCTGCAATGTGCTGAAGGCCTTCTATTTTGAGGTGGTTCTAGATTCTTCATGACTGATATTGTACCTATGGTTTCTATAAGGTAGGGCCTGCATGAGGGGAGAGGAGTATCAAGAAGGACATCGGTTCCCTGCCAGAGATATGTACGGAAGCCTTCCAGTGGTTAGGGCCAGGGGCTGGAGGGAGGGCTCTGAACTCTGCCAGGTGCTTGGGAGAAGGCTGCCCACCAGCTTGTCTGGGCCAGGGACTTGACCTGTAGCTCAAGCCCCTCTTACAGCATCAGTCAATATAAATAACAGCAATGCGTTCCTGCCATCCTGGGGACTCTGGAGAAAACCAAGGCAACTGGGCTTCGGTGCCTTTAGCACCAGGTCTGTTGCTGAAAAGAGGGCAATGAAAAATGCAAAATGGAATCAAGAAAGAGCCAGACTCTATAAAAAGGCTTAGCGAACCTAATCAAGGGAACTGAACACTCCACACTGTACTTCAAACACTGTGAAAAGTTGAAGTCATGTTCTAGCAGCTGAAATTTCTGCTGATCAGTCCACTCTCTCAGAAAAAACCCCACCAGACCCACAAATAAAAGGTTTAGGGGCGCCTAGGTGGCTCAGTTGGTTAAGCGACTGCCTTTGGCTCAGGTCATGATCCTGGAGTCCCGGGATCGAGTCCCACATCGGGCTCCTTGCTCAGCGGGGGGTCTGCTTCTCCCTCTGATCCTCTCCCCTCTCGTGCTCTCTGTCTCTCATTCTCTCTCTCTCAAATAAATAAATAAAATCTTTAAAAAAATAAAAGGTTTAAAATACAGATGTCTATAATTAAGCTTTAGAACGTCGCCTTCTGCCTGTCCAAGCCTCCCACAGTCTTGTGTGCTTTTATCAGGAGGGGCCCCTTGTTCTGCCTGGCCCTATTTGCGTTCCCCTGCGTTGACTTTTCGCACGCAGGCCTCCAAAGTTTCCAAAAGATGCAATCAGAGGTTGGATGTCTTGATCTTATCTTGGGCTGATGCTCTCCAAACTTCAGAGCTACAGGAGCCGCCTCAGGGACCCAAAAACAGAGTGCATGGAAAGCGTTCGGCGCTTTGAAAGGAGCTACGTGAGAGGGATGGCGACATCTTCTAGCGGGTTACCGGTATTGAGTAATCTCCCTGACCCCTGGGAGATGGGATCAGCAGGGCGCTTTGGGGCAGAGGCGCTGGGGGGCAAGAGAGATGCTCACGCCACGCAGTCCTCTGCTGCGAACGCAGTCCCCCGCTGCGAACGCACTCGGACCGCTACGGCTGGGGGCCGGGGTCAGGGCCCGCAGGCCGGGGGCGCCCCTCTGCCGGCTCCTGACCGCCGGCTCGCTGATGCCAGGGGCGGGGCTGGAGCAGCCTTCCCTCCGCCGGACGGCCGCGCGCCGCCTTCGGGGGGTCTGGGAGAATGGCGAGCAGCCTCCGGGCCCGACTGTCGTCCGACCCGGAGTCCCCGGCCCCCGCCCGCAGCCTTGAGCCCCCGGCCGGCTCCCCGCGCCGGGACCGCCGCCGCTCGCGCCTCGTCCCGCCGCCCATTGGCTGGCGCGCCGCCGACGCCCCGCCCCGCCCCGCCATTGGCCACGGCCGCCGCGGGCCCCGCGCTCGAGCGGTCGCTGACATCACGCGGCCTGAGGCGGCGGCGGCGGCGGCGGCGGCGGCGGCTGCGCCCCCGGCCCGGCCCGCAGCCCCCCTCGGCAGAGGCGCCGCCGCGGGGCCCGGCGGAGGATGGTGCGCAGCGCGCCGGGGGCTCCCCGCTGCCAGAGCCGCAGCGCCGAGGCGGAGCCGGCCGCGGCGGGCAGCCGACCCCCGCACCGCGCGCGGGGCGAGCGGCCGCGGTGAGGCGCGAGGGTGGCGCGGGCGCAGCGCCATGGGGGCCCTGACCAGCCGGCAGCACGCGGGCGTGGAGGAGGTGGACATCCCGTCCAATTCCGTGTACCGCTACCCGCCCAAGTCCGGTGAGGGCCGGCGGGCGCGGGCCGGGGCGCGCCCGGGGCCGGGGGTGGGAGGTCTGCGGGCCGGCGCGGGCCGGGGCGGGGGGGGGTCCTTGGCGGGGTGGCCGCGGTGGCCGGCCGGCCCGCCGCCCGAGGACGCGAGCGGCCTGCAGGCCGTGTGCCCGGTGGCAGAGACGCGTGCGGGGGGACTGCGGCTCCCGAGGGGCGGGGTGGCCGCGGCCCCGACGGGACCCTTGCTGCGCGCCCGGTGCGCCTTTTCCCCTCGGGAGCTGAGGGCTAGGGGAGGCGGGCCTGGCATCCCGCACCGGCGCCTGTGCTGGGGGCGGGCGGGGGGGGCGGCCGGGGTCCGCGCATCCAGGCCTCTGGAGAGGGAGGCACGGGCGCAGGTTGGAAGTAGGTTTCTCAGGGCGAAGCTTCCAATGCCTGCTGGAGGATGGAGGCCCAGAATGCGTGTGCAGGGCTGCGCTTTTCAAGAGGCTGTCAGAAGCCAAAAGAAGTGTTTAACAGAAATGTTTGGGAGTCTGAGTATCAGAGTCAGCCGGGTTGTCCCTTTGCCAGAGTAGCGGCAGACCTGGTTTTTAGAATGGGGATAGCTTGGGGACAGGGCAGAGGTATTTAAAATGTGCAGAAGTATTCCGTTTGTTTTCAGAATCATTAAAAAGGTAAACGTGTCCAGCCTCTGGGTTGTGGCATAAAGCGTCAGAGCTGGAGGCGGATTTTGACAGAGAAGGATAGAGGATCACAAGTGGATTGAGCACCGGCCAATTCTGGACTGCTGGTGCATGACCTAACTCTATGCTTTATTTTTCATTGCTTTTCTCAAGACTTCTGGGGGACCGCTGGCTACCATCTTCTCTTTGGCCTAGGACCTGAGGAGGATTTTGGTGATCTTGGAGAGGTGTCAGAATTAGAACCTTAGGATAAAGACATGCTAATGAGATGAGCTGGTTTCCCAGCAGTGTGTCCAGTCTGTGCCAGGTGGAAGCAGGGACCAGACAATGGACCTGCACCCTGCAGAGTGTCTGTGAGACCTGTGTTTCTGATGCTTTTGTGCCAAAGCATGAATCCTTGCTGACATGAATATGATTAAGAGCCGTTTTAGAACAGTCTAAGATAAAGCTGCGGATCTTTAGCGTTTTAATAGAACTCTAGCTAATTACGACTATATGAAACCAATGCCAAAAGAAGCATGCACTTTGCTTTTTAATAGACAAAAATATGCACAAGTATTTGTGGGGTTTTTTTTTTTCCCTGAAATCACTTAGCTTTTATTGATCACAATATGGAACATGTTTTGCTGAGCTTGGAGATTTCAGTAGAGTTTGCAGTCTCAGAAGAGGATTCACCCTCCCTTCACGTGTGGGAATTAGCATAGGTAAATCTCTAGAAGGCTGTTCCCCAAAGGACAGTAAGTAATACAAGTATGAATCTTGGATGATGATCATAAAAGGATCAAAAGGCCAAACTAAAACTTTTCTTAACCAACACACTCAGTGCTAACAGTCTGAAATAATTCTCTCCACTCCATCCATGTTTTAGAAGTGTTAACTAGTTGTAAATAATTTTTTTTTTAAAGATTTTATTTACTTATTTGAGAGAGAGAGAATGAGAGAGAGCACATGAGAGGGGGGAGGGTCAGAGGGAGAAGCAGACTCCCCGCTGAGCAGGGAGCCCGATGCAGGACTCGATCCAGGGACTCCAGGATCATGACCTGAGCCGAAGGCAGCCGCCCAACCAACTGAGCCACCCAGGCGCCTGTAAATCATTTTTAATTGGAAGTTATGTATGTGAGAAATCTTTACAACAAGGGGACCACATTATTTATGTTGAAGATAAAACACAAAAAATAAGAATCAGGAGCACCTGGGCAGCTCAGTTGGGTAGGCATCTGCCTTGGACTCAGGTCATGATCAGGCTCCCTGCTCGACATGGTGTCTTCTTCTCTCTCTCCCTCTGCCTCCCCGTACCCCCCCAACCCTGGTTCTCTCTCTCTCAAATAAAAAAATAAAATCTTAAAAAAAAAAAAAAAAAGAATCATAACATTCAGGTCCCAGTCAGCAAACCTTTGTGTACTTGAGAATTTCCATGAACTTGTATATGCTCTAGTGTGGAGGCATCTCCCACCCTTCATCTGATCTTTAAATTGACCTTTTTGTGGGATGATAGTTTTGTAGACCTGAAAGTAACCTTTGAGAGAATTTGGCCCAGGATACGCTCATCTCACCAATAAGAAAATGGAAGTCAGAGAAACAAATTAGCATAGCCAGGGTCACCCAGTTAGTGCTCTTCTCTCTAAGCCATCAGCCTCTGCCTTTCACAAGGAATTGGACTTGTGATGATTTGTGGAAAGGAAGCTGTTCTGCGCCAGGACTGAGACAAAACTCAAAGGTCTGTCCTTGTTGAGGGATCAGACTGGGTTGATTTTGAGAAGTCTTATCTTTTAAAAAAAAAATATTTATTTATTTGACAGAGAGAGACAAGGCGAGAGAGGGAACCCAAGCAGGGGGAGTGGGAGAGGGAGAAGCAGGCTTCCCGCCGAGCAGGGAGCCTGATGCGGGGCTCGATTCCAGGACCTGAGCCGAAGGCAGATGCTTAACAACTGAGCCACCCAGGTGCCCGAGAAGTCTTCTTATCTTCGGTAGTGATAGAGCAAAGCAAATAGCAGAGTCTGCTTTCTTCAGGTGACCGGCTAAGCCGAGACCTCTGGCTCTCTGGAAAGTCTCAAGCTCTGCTGCCTGTGGAATAATTTCAAAAAGCAGCTCTGTCATCTGTCCCTGTCTTGATGATCACAGTGCCCAGCAGAATTGCTTTCCTTATTTTGTATTTTTAGAGGAACCCCTTAGTTTTGTATGCTCACTGAACTGGAAATATTTAGAAATTATTGAGAACAGTGGATTTCATGTTAAAACTTAGGTTCATTTTTTTAGAGATGGGTGGAAATAAAATAGCCTAAATTTTTTACGATTATTTATTTTTGGGGGGCGCCTGGGTAGCTCAGTCAGTTAATTGTCGGACTCTTGATCTCAGCTCAGGTCTTGATCTCGGGGTCATGAGTTCAAGCCCCACACTGGGCTCCATGCTGGGTGTGGACCTACTTTAAAAAAAAATTTATTTTTTGAATAAGTAATGTAAGTTACATGATTCAAAGTTTTTTTTTTATTTTTAAAGATTTTATCTATTTATTAGAGCATGAGTGGGGACGGGGGAGTGGACAGAGAGAGAGGGAGAGAAAGAATCTCCAGCAGACTCTGAGCAAAGCCAGAGGCGGGACTGGATCCCATGACCTTGAGATCATGACCTGAGCCAAAATCAAGAGTTGGATGCTTAACCGACTGAGCCACCCAGGCGCCCCCATGTTTCAAAATTTAATAGAATGAAAAGTCATACAGTGAAAATCTTGTTCTCACTGTACTATTCATCTACCCAATTTTCTTCCCATACACCTCCCATCCCTGTGTAACCACTTTTAGTTTCTTTGGAATTCTTCCAGAGTTTCTTGTGCAGATAAAAGCATAACATGCAATTTAGACTGTTCTGCACCTTTTTTCTCACTTTTTAAAAAAGATTTTATATTTTTAAGTGATCTCTATGCCCAGTGTGGGTCTTGAACTCACAACCCCGGGATCAAGAGTCACATGCTCTACTGACTGAGCCAGCCAAGCGTCTTTTTTTTTTTTTTTTCACTTTTAGAGATATTGGAGGTCTTTTTATATTATTTCCATATTAGAGAGTATCTTTGTTCTTTTTTTTTTTTAAAGATTTTATTTATTTATTTGACAGAGAGACACAGGGAGAGAGGGAACACAGAGGGAGAAGCAGGCTTCCCGTGGAGCAGAGAGCCCGATATGGGGCTCGATCCCAGGACCCTGGGACCATGACCTGAGCTGGAGGCAGACGCTTAACAACTGGGCTACCTAGGCGCCCTGTTTTTAACAGCTGTATAATATTCCTTGGTATGCTAATGCCCTGTTTTAACATAGTCTTCTGTTGATGAACATTTGGGAGCTTTTTGTTGTTGTTGTTTTTCAATTTTTTACTGTTGTAAACAGTGCAGCAATGATGGATGTTATATAAATGTTCTTCAGTGGTATTTAGCTTTCTTAATAAACACATGATTTTTAGTCATTTAAATAACAAGGCATGGTGGGAGCTCATTTCTAGATAGTATTTCTGCATTAGCATAGAAAGCTATTTATAGCACTGTTCTGCGTTTGGTTGTACCTTTGTAATTTTTGAGTTAGAAGCTATGCATGCTTTTAAATCCTTCTCTAAGATCTTCCCTTCTTTAAAAGGCCATGATCATTTGTTTAGCAAAGGTATGGCTTTGCTGAGGTGGTTGTTTTTATGCATGCATGCTCATCTTTTGAAAGGGGTATCCACATTAATAAAAGTCATTAGGCCTGTTTTCTCTATCCAGCAAGAAATGGGCATACTATAAAGACAATTTAATTCATTGTAATTCAGCACCTAATGAATCTAGTTTATTTTTTCTACATATTTGAGTAAATTGAAAAACAAGAGTAATTCACTTTGCTCAGGTTGTTTTTTTGTTGTTTTAAAGATTTTATTTATTTATTTGACAGAGAGAGATAGTGAGAGCAGGAACACAAGCAGGGGGAGTGGGAGAGGGAGAAGCAGGCTCCCGCCAAGCAGGGAGCCCGATGCGGGGCTCGATCCCAGGACCCTGGGATCATGACCTGAGCCAAAGGCAGACGCTTAACGACTGAGCCACCCAGGCGCCCCTTGCTCAGGTTGTTAAGAGCTAAACCTATTATAAAAATTCAGAATGGTAGAGTCCTGAGCAGTTAGCATTGTTATTCTCCAAATTTTTGTTACATTGGAGTACATATATGCTTGTCATGTGGGTCTGTCCTATGGCAAGAGCAGTTTTTAAAGCACAGGTCATGGGGTGCCTGGGTGGCTCAGTTGTTAAGCGTCTGCCTTCGGCTCAGGTCATGATCCCAGAGTCCTGGGATCGAGCCCTGCATCGGGCTCCCTGTTCAGCGGGAAGCCTGCTTCTCCCTCTCCCACTCCCCCTGTGTACCCTCTCTCGCTGTGTCTCTCTGTCAAATAAATAAAATATTTTAAAAAATAAATAAAGCATGGGTCATGTCTTTGTCCGTTAGATAGTTATAAAAGTTACTCTTAACTTTTAGGAACATTAATATTAGTTTTGACACCAAGGACTTAAAAATCTGGAACTCACTACAGAATAAAGAATTGTGTGGTTCTGGCACAGTTAGATACCTCAAAATTAAGTAAGTTCCTGAAATCCATAGTAAATACATTTAATACAATAAAAACCTCAGTGTTGATCCATTTAATGATGAAATCATCAAGATCAAGAGTTCAAATGCTAGTAATTTTTTTTGAGAGAAAGAGAGAGAGTGTGCACGCACATGTCCATGCATGTGCGTGCGAGTGGAGGGGAGGGGCACAGGGAGAGGGAGAGAGAGAATCTTAAGCAGGCTCCGCACCCAGCGCAGAGCCTGATGTGGCTTCACCTCATGATGTGAGCCAAAGTCAAGAGTGTGTCGCTTAACTGACTGAGCCACCCAGGCGCCCCTCAAATGCTAGTATTATTTTTTTAAACACTTCAAATGTAGTACTTCTCCTGTTGTTTTTTTAAAGATTTTATATTTTTATTTGAGAGAGAGAGTGAGCGAGAAAGAGCATGAGCAGGGGGAGGGGTAGAGGGAGAAGCAGACTCCCCATTGAGCAGGGAGGCCTATGTGGGTCTCAAGCCTAGGACCCTGGGATCACGACCTGAGCCAAAGGAAGACGCTTAATGACTGAGCCACCCAGGCACCCACCTCTTAAAACATCTAATATTTTTGCTTTATTTGTACTTCACTTCATTGTTAACAGACTGATTTCTTTCACTTCTTGATTTTGTCCTCAGATTTAGGGCCTTTGATTTCCTTATATGATGGTGGTTATGTTCTTTGGTTCTTTAGCATCTCTTTTCTCTTTCTGTTCATTACCATCAATGTACATTATTGAGCACCTGCTATGCACCAGTATATAGATTCTGATCCTTGTGCTCAGTGATTTTGATTCCTATGGCAAGCAGCAGGATAGCTCTCAAATCAACTTTGTAAGTCAGAATATGGGTCACAGAAGGAAGTATTAACAATACAAGCTATTTGTATTAACAATACAAGCTATTTGGTGGCAGAATCATTTAGCATTCTCCAAGAAACAGAAGCAATAGGAGATATATTTTATTAAGATTTTATTTATTTATTTGACAGAGAAAGAGAGAGATCACAAGTAGGCAGGCAGGCAGAGGGAGAGGGAGAAGCAGACTTCCCGCTGAGCAGGGAGCCCGCTGTGGGGCCCAGTCCCAGGACCTTGGGATCATGACCTGAGCCGAAGGCAGACACTCAACCGACTGAGCCACCCAGGCACCCTGATATATGTATATTTTAAAAATATATGTATATCCCTTAAAATAAAAAGACTTATTTAGAGGAATTGGCTCCTGTGATTGTGGAGGCTGGCAAGTCTAAAATATTTAGGGCCCGCCAGCAAGCTGGAAACTCAGACAAGAGTTGATATAGTCTTGAATCTGAAATCTCTAGAGCAAGCTGGCAGAATGGAAACTCAGGCAGGATTTCTATATTAGAGTCTTAAGACAGAATTCCTTCTTTTCTGGGGAACCTCAGTTTTTGCTCTTATAGTCTTCGTCTGGTTAGATGAAGCCCACCCACATTATCAAGGGTAATCTCTCTTACTTAAAGTGAACTAATTATAGATGTTAATCATGTGTGCAAAATAACCTCACAGCAACATCTAGACTAATGTTTGGATAAACAACTGGCACCATACCTTAAAATTTAAGTTGACATATAAAATTTAACAATTATAGTGGTTTCCTATTTTAACTAATTATTCTTGCAAAGTAGGTGCTAAGCTCGAGGTTTTAGTTGCTGAAAGAGTGCTTGTGCTATGAAAACATTTTTTTAATCTAAAAATTATAGCCTTTAAAAATCCTTATTTAAAAATTATGCTCCTTCCAGAATTTTAGTGCTTATCATCTATATCAGAGGTAGAATGCAGGCATACAGAGATAAATAAGAATACAGATATACCATAACCAAGTGGGTTATATCCTGAGAATGCAGGGTTGGTTTGATATCTGAAATCAATGTTAATATTTTATATATCAATGCTTAATATCAATCAATATTAATATATTGTTTTAGTAGACTAAAGAATAAAAACCACATGATCATTTCAATAAGTGGAGACAAAACATTTGACAAATCCAGCCTTTTCAAGATGAAGAACACTTAGCAAACTAGGAATAGAAGGGCATCTATGAAAAGCCCAGCGAATATCATACTTAATGGTGAAATACAGAATGCCTTCCTGCTAAGATCAGGAACAAGGCAAGGATGTCTGCTTTTGCCACTAGTGTTGATGGGAGATCCTAACTGGTATGGCAAAATAAACACACATACATGTGTAAAAAAATATCTTTAAGGTATTCAGATTGTAAGGGAAGAAGTAAAACTGGCTATTCACAGATGACATGATCCCGTATGTAGAAAATACCAAGGATTCCACAAAAATACTACTACAATTAATAAATGAGTTTAGAAGGTTGCACATCCAAGATCAACATACAAAAATCAATTCTATTTTTACACACAAGCAATAATCTGAAAAAGAAATTAAGAAAGCAATTCATTTCCAATAGCATCAAAAAGAATAAAATTCTTAGGAATAAATTTTTTTTTAAATAAAGATTTTATTTATTTATTTATTTATTTATTTATTTATTTATTTATTTATTTGACAGACACAGCGAGAGAGGGAACACAAACAGGGGGAGAGGGAGAAGTGGGAGAGGGAGAAGCAGGCTTCCCGCTGAGCGGGGAGCCTGATGCAGGGCTGGATCCCAGGACCCTTAGGATCGTGACCTGAGCCGAAGGCAGACGCTTAACGACTGAGCCACCCAGGCACCCCTTTAGGAATAAATTTAACATCAGAAGTATAAGACTTGTACACTGAAAATTCTAAAATGTTGCTGAGATTGATGCTTTAACTAAAGAAGTTTAAAAAGATCTAAGTAATTAAACATTTCATGTTGGAAAACTCAATATTGTCAAGATGCCAACGTTCTAAAAATTGAGTCAAAATCCCAACAGACTTTTTTAAAAATAAATTGACCAGCTGATTCTTATATTTACATGCACATGCATGTACAAGGATTTAGATTATCTAGAACAACTTTGAAAAGGAAGAATGGGGTGTCTGGCTGGCTCAATTGGTAGAGCATGTGACTGTTGATCTCCAGGTTGTAATTTCGAGCCCATCGTTGGGTGTGGGGATTACCTAGAAATAAAATCTTAAACAAACAAAAGGAAGAGCAAAGTTGGAGGACTTTCACTACCCAATTTAAAACATTATTATAAAACCATAGTGTGGGGCGCCTGGGTGGCTCAGTTGGTTAAGCGACTGCCTTCGGCTCAGGTCATGATCCTGGAGTCCCGGGATCGAGTCCCACATCGGGCTCCCTGCTCAGCAGGGGGTCTGCTTCCCCCTCTGCCCTCTTCCCTCTTGTGCTGTCTCTCATTCTCTCTCTCTCAAATAAATAAATAAAATCTTTAAAAAACAAAACAAAACAAAAAAAACCATAGTGTGGTTTGGCACAACAAAAGGTATATAGATCAATGGAAGAGAATTGCAAGTCAGAAATAAAACCTTATATTTACGTTCAGTTGATTTTGACAAAAGTACCAAGTCAAGGGGTGCCTGGGTGGCTCAGTTGGTTATGATCTTCTTTGACTCCAGTCCGATCTTGGGGTCTTGGGATGGAGCCCTGCATTTAGCCCCAGTGGGCTCCGTGCTCAGTGGGGAGTCTGCTTGTCTCTCTCCCTCTGCCCCTCCCCTCGCTTGTGCTGTCTCTCTCTCAAATAAATCTTTTTTTTTAAATTTAATTAATTTATTTGATAGCACAAGCAGGGGGAGCGGCAGGCTCCCCACTGAGCAGGGAGCCTGACGCGGGGCTCAATCCCAGGACCCTGGGATCATGACCTGAGCCGAAGGAAGATGCTTAACCTACTGAGCCACCCAGGTGCCCCATAAATAAAATCTTAAAAAAAAAAAAAGTACCAAGGCATTTCAACAGGAAAAGAATAGTGGGTGTTTTTGTTTGTTTGTTTGTCTGTTTTTGTTTCAACAAATGGTTCTGGGACATTTGGGTAATAACAAGCAAAAAAAAAAAAAATGAACTTAAACTCTTCACATCACCAAGAATTAACTCAGAATGGGTCATAGAATGAAAACACAAGTCACAGAATGGGAGAAAATATTTGTAAATCGTATATATGATAAGGGATTTGCATCAAGAATATATAAAGAACTTGTACATACAATTCAATAAGAAAAAGACAACCCAACTAGAAAGGGAACAATGGTCTTGAATAAATCTTTCTCCAAAAAAGGTTATACAAATGGACAATAAACACATGAAAAAATGCTCACCCTCATTAGCCATTAGGGAAATGCAAATTAAATCTACAATTAGATACCACTTCACACCCACTAGGATGGCTATAATCAATATAACAACTAATAACAAGTTTAGTGAGGATGTGGAGAAATTAAAACTCTGGTACCCTGCTGGTGGAAATGTAAAATAGTGCAGTTGTTTTGGAAAACTGTTTCACAGTTGCTTAAATGATTCACTAATACCACTTCTAGGTATATATACGTCCAAGAAAAATGGGGAATAAATAAATCCACACCAAAATGTGTACATGAATGTTCATAGTAGCATTTTTCATAATAGCTAAAAGGTCGAAATAACCCAAATGTCCATCAGCTGGCAAATGGAATAGCTGATAAAATGTGGTAAGTCCATACAATGGAACATTATTTGGCAGTAACAGGGACTGAAGTATTGGTATTTGCTTCACCATGGATGAACCTTGAAAATATTAATGTTAAGTGAAAGAAGCCAGATGCAAAATGCTATGTGTTGTATAATCCCGAATGTCCGTGAGAGGCAAATCCATTGAGACAGAAAGTAGATTAGCAAGTGTCAGTGGCTGGAGGAAGGGGGAAATGAGTGACTGCTAGTGGGTTTCTTTTTGTGATAATGAAAATGTCCTAAAATTGTGGTGAATAGTTGCATAACTCATTTGAATATACTAAAAAACAATTGGATAGTACACTTTAAATAGGTGAATTGTATGGTGTGTGATTATATCTCATTAAGCTGTTTAGAAAAACGGGCCTAAATGTAAGAATGAAAACCATAAAACCCCTCAAAGAAGATATAGGAGAAAATATTTATTTGATTCAGGATTAGGCAAAGAGTTCTTTGATATAGCATCAAAAGCACAATCCAGAAGAGAAAAAACTGGTAAATTGGATTTCTTCAAAATTAAGAATGTTTCTGCTTCAAAAGACATTAAGAAGCTGAAAACACAAGCCACCTTCTGAATGAAAATATTTGCAAAACACACGGATAAAGGATTTGCATCCAGAATGTACCAAGAACTTGAGCAACTCAGTATTAAAAAGACAACCCAATTTAAAAATGGACAAAAGAGGGGCGTCTGCATGGCTGAGTTAAGTGTCAGACTCTTGATCTCAGCTCAGGTCTTGGTCTCAGGGTCGTGGGTTCAAGCCCCGCGTTGGGCTTCACGCTGGGCGTGGAGCCTACTTAAAAAATAAAAATGGACAAAAGAATAGAGATATCGCCAAAGAAGATACAAGAATGGCTAATAAACCCATGGAAAGGGACGCCTGGGTGGCTCAGTTGGTTAAGCAGCTGCCTTCAGCTCAGGTCATGATCCCAGGGTCCTGGGATCGAGTCCCACATCGGGCTCCCCGATCAGCAGGTAGCCTGCTTCTCCCTCTGCCTGCCACCCCTCCTGCTTGTGCTCTCTCTCTCTCTCTGACAAATAAAAAAAATCTTAAAAAAAAAAAAAAAAACCCATGGAAAGATGCTCAATACCAGTAGTTGTTAGGGAAATAAAATTAAAACCACAATGAGGTAGTACTTCACAACCAAGAGGATAGCTACAATAAAAAAGACAATGTCAAGTGTTGGTGAGAATGTCGAGAAATTGCAATACTTGTGCATTGCTGTTGGGAATGTAAAATGGAAACAGCCACTTTGGAATAGTTTGGGCGAGTCTTAAAATGTTAAACATAAATTTACCTTATGATCTAGCAATTCCACTCCCATGAATCTCTCCAAAAGATTCACACACAGACATATATACAAGTGTCCATAGCAGCATTGTTCATAATAGCCAAAAAATGGGATATAATCCAAATGTTCATCAGCTGGTGAATGGATTAATGAAATGAGACATATTCATACAGTGAAATGCTGTTCAGCAACTTAAAGGAATGAACTAGTGATACAATCTGGACTACATGGATTAACCTCAAAAACATTGTGTTAAGTGTAAGAAATCACATGTAAGACTATATTATATGAATCCATTTCTATGAAATGTCTAGAAAAGGCAAATTTATGGAGATAGAAAACAGCAGTGTTTGCCTCAGGCTGGGGAACGGAGTGGGAGTTAGTTGTAAACAGGCATGAAGGAACATTTTGGGGTAATGAATGTTTTCAACTGGATTGTGTGATAGTTAACCAAAGTTATTGAGTTGTACGATAGATGAATTTTATGCTGTGTATAGTATACCTCAATAAAGCTGTTAAAAATAACAGTACAGAGGGGTTTATACCAACTGAATAAAATACAGAGAAGAGCTTGATCAATTAGGGTAGAATTCTTGGGAGCAATGGCTCGTCTGAACACACTGAAGGGCTCCCAGATAGTCCAAGGGGAAGAATAGTATCTGTAATGGCCGGGAGGTTGCCGGTGTGCTTTTTAAAAATTCTTAAGTTTTTATTTTAATTTTTAAAGATTATTATTATTTTTTTTTTTTAAAGATTTTATCTACTTATTTGAGAGAGAGAGAGTGCACAAGGCGGGGAGAGAAGCAGAGGGAGAGGGAGAAGCAGACTCCCCACGGAGCAGGGAGCCCAACATGGGGCTCGATCCCAGGACTTCAGGATCACGACCTGAGCCGAAGGCAGACGCCTGACTGACTGAGCCACCCAGGTGTCCCTAAAGATTATTTTATTTATTTATTTTATTCTTATGTAATCTCTACGCCCAACATGGAGCTCAAACTCACAATCCCACGATCAAGAGACACATGCTCTCCGGACTCAGCCAGCCAGGTGCCCCTTTAAGTTTTTATTTTTTTTATTTATTTATTTTATTTATTTATTTATTTATTTATTTTTAAGATTTTATTTATTTATTAGAAAATGAGAGACAGAGAGCACAAGAGGGAGGAGGGTCAGAGGGAGAAGCAGACTCCCCGCTGAGCAGGGAGCCCGATGTGGGACTCGATCCCGGGACTCCAGGATCATGACCCGAGCCGAAGGCAGTCGCTCAACCAACTGAGCCACCCAGGCGCCCCTAAGTTTTTATTTTAATTCCAGTTAGTTGCATACAGTGTTATATTAGTTTTAGGTGTCCTTGCCAGTGTTCTTGATGGATTTAGAGAATAACAAATAGATTAGTTGGTTGAGGCAGAGAATTCTCCTAGAAGAAAGGTAGTGAGAAATAAAATTTGGGAAGGGGGTAGGAACCAAAAGAAAAGAACCAGATGGTGTTCTAAGGAAGATTTAGCTCTTAGAGATATAGGTTGTAGGGATAAAAAGATTAGAAGCATAGAGATTTTCTAGGGAACTATAACCTGATAATCCACTGTCATCGAACTTGGAAAGGGCTGAGGTCTTGACAAGGATGCTTTGCACAAAAGCACATAATCAGTGTTTGTGTGATTTTGATGACTGTGACATTTTTAACCTGAGTGACCAGAGAAGTAAAGCACCATTGACAGAAATTGGGAATCTGGGGCAGAAACTGCTTTTAAAGTGAGTCCCAAATGTCAGCCAGGGCTTTACTGCTCCTCAAAATCCAGGCAGATTAGACAGAACCCCCCCCCCCAAATCATAGAGTATAGACTTCTCATGCCCCTTCCAAGATTTCTTTGAATTCCCAAATGACCCATGGCACAACCATGTTGGCTCCTGAGCTCCAGCTTGCTGTCCCTGCCCAACAATAAATGTGATTTCACTCCATTCTTCAGTTTCTCCAAAAAATTCCATTCGCATAAAGTATTCAAAGTGTAGATTCTACTGAATATTTGTGGAGGGTGATGAAGTTGGGGTTTACATTGCAGAAATACAAAGGAATAGTAAGCATCATCACCCTAAACTGTACTTCATCTGGGGAGTTTCACTGGCTATTGAGTTCACCAACCTGAGCCTTTCTTCATCCTAACGTTTCTTTCCTCTTACCTCTCCTTTTTTGACTCTTCTCCTTACCCTTTCCTCAGAAAAAAAATTACAAAGCCGTTCGAGTTGCATCAATAAGCAACAAACGTACCCGGCACTTGGTGTATTGCTCTCCATTCTAAGTAGCTCATTAAGGTATATTCCAAAAAAGATCATGCCTTTGCTAAGAGGAGTTCTGGTGACAGCTCTTAAGATAAAATGCTCTTTATTCCCCCTCTCCCAGAAAAAAAAAAAAAGGTTATTCATTGAATTTGAAGCAAAGATAGGATATCTAGATGAAAGATATGGCAGGTGGTTAAAGATTTGTACTGAAACCAAAGAAAGATCAGGGGAAAATGTTTGGGAGTATGGGAAAAGAGAAGCCAATGTGTGTTAATTGCCCACTGGGCCTAACAACAATCCTTTGAAAGAGGTGTTACTATCTGTTTTATAGATAAAGAAACCAAAGCCCCAAAAAGTTAAATAACTTGTCCCAGGTGACCCAGTGGAGGAAGGCAGCACCGGGATCAAATTCAGCTGTTTTAAATCAGAGCCTCTGCTTTGATTCTATGAGGAAGAGAAAGAGGGAGGGAAAGAATGAAAGAAAAGGAGAGACCTGAGCTCTTGAAGACACATCCATGTTTGTGGGCCGCATGAAAGCATGAAACAAGTTTTAGGTAGGAAGAGACTCAGAACCATGAGGATTTTGGAAGCCAAGGGGAAAAGAGCCTCAGAAATGAGCATGGAAGTCTTCTGAGCATTCATAAGGTGAGTGAAGTGTGAGAATACACTTGGCCTGCTGGGTGTTCCAGGGAAGAGTTTCAATAGAGTGGTGGAAAGCACTGTAAAGGCTTGAGGAGTCACTGGATGTGGGTGGGAGCAGACAGGAATGACAGATGGGTGGCCAGTGGGCGGATTTTAAGGCATGGCACATGGAACTCTTTTTGTATTTGTTTTTTAAGTTGAGAAGACCAGAATATGCTTGCAGCACGAGGCAAGTAAAAAGCCTGTGGAAAGAGGAATAGAAACAGAGAAAGAGAGAGGTTGTTGATGAGATCTCGAGGAGGTAGAGACAGTTGGGGATGGGAACTCAACTGGAAAAGTTAACTTTGGAACGGGGAGAGGACTACCTTCTTGAGGCCAGAAGAAAGTATGGGTAGAAATATAGGGAAGTTGTAAGGTTTTGAAACTTGTATAATGTTGAAGGGTTTTGAGGGAATGTCATAAAGTAGAAGGAAGACAGGTAGGGAGGTCAGGGTTGGAACCTTGAGAATGGGGGGAAGGTTTGGATCTGTTGACATGTGCCTTGCTTCAAATACTGTAAAGTTACAGTTGTTAAAACTATATGGTACTCAAACAAACTTCATTGTGCTTGTTCAGAATAGAATAGAGTCCAGAGCTAGATATATATAGCATGATAAAAATAGATTTTCAATTTAGTGGGGGAAATGGAACATTCAATAAATGGTGTTCGTAAAGTTTCCTATTTGGAAAAAAATGATTAACACCTTATCCCACACAGTCCATAAGGACAAATTCCAGATGTAAAAACAATCAAATAGCAACAATAATACCACCCAGGAGGGAAGAAAGCAAGCTCGCAATGTAAACTAGAGAGGAGGGAATGTTCATCAGTAGAGAACCGGTTAATTAAATCTGGATGCTCAATGGGAATATAGTGTAATGGATAAGAGTACACATAGGCATTCTGGAATAAAAATAGCTGCATTTTGGACCTGACACTGCCTCTTACTACCTGTGTGATCTTGGATAAGTTACTTGCTTTCTCTGTGCATTTATCATCAGTTCGGTAAAATAAAAAAAAAAAATTATATCACCCACCTGATAGGGTTGTTGTGAGGAATAATCTATTTGGTACCTGATAGTACAGTGCTGGTACATAGTAAGTCCTCAATATGAGTTATTGTTATGTAGTCATTAGGAATAATGAGTTCGATCCATAAGTGGACATGGAAGGATGCCTATAGTACATTAGGCAAAAAAAAAAAAAAAAAGAAATGTAACTTGCAGATCAGTATGTGTAATATCCCAATTAAGTTAAAAAAGAAAATAAAACAGAAAACCTGAACGTGTTTATATATGTGTAGGAAAATCTGGAAGGCCACAAACCGGTTGTTAATAGTGGAGTTACTTCTCACGGAGTTGAATTAGATTATCGCTTTTTTTTTTTTTTTTTAAAGATTTTATTTATTTATTTGAGAGAGAGAGTGAGAGAGAGAAAGAGCACAAGAGGGGGGAGCAGGAGAGGGAGAAGCAGACTCCCTGCTGAGCAGGGAGCCCGATGTGGGACTTGATCCCAGGACTCCAGGATCATGACCTGAGCCGAAGGCAGTCGCTTAACCAACTGAGCCACCCAGGCGCCCTAGATTATCGCTTTTTAAATTACATACTTCTGTGTATTTTTATTTTTTGCAAAGGCATGTTTTACTTGTGTAAATTTTTTTAAAGATTTTATTTGTTAGCATGAGCGGGGGGAGGGGCAGAGGGAGAGGGAGAAGCAGACTCCCTGCTGAGCAGGGAGCTTGATGAGGGACTCAATCCCAGGAGCCTGGGATTATGACCTGAGCCAAACGCAGACACTTAACCAACTGAGCCACCCAGGTGCCTAGGTGAAGATTTTTCAAATACATGAAAACCTAGTAAGATTCCCATAGCCAATTTTCTCATATTTTAATTTTGTATAAAATTATTTTTAAATACAATTCCATTTTCTGCAGCAATCGAGTATATAGCTCCATTAGTTCAAAAGCAGATAGTTGAAGATTAATATTTTTCACTTACAGGCAGGATATTTGTTTTACTGTGACATCCATAAAAATAAAAAGAAGGGAAGATTGCATCCCTATCAAAATACCATCAACATTTTTCACAGAGCTGGAACAAATAATCCTAAAATTTGTATGGAATGAGAAAAAACCCTGAATAGCCACAGGAATGTCAAGAAAGAAACCAAAGCTGGTGGCATCACAATTCCGGACTTCAAGTTCTATAACAAAGCTGCGATCATCAAGACAGCCTGGTACTGGCACAAAACATAGATCAGTGGAATAGAATAGAGAACCCAGAAATGCACCCTCAACTCTGTGGTCAACTAATCTTTGACAAAGCAGGAAAGAATGTCCAATGGAAAAAAGTCTCGGGGCGCCTGGGTGGCTCAGTTGGTTAAGTGACTGCCTTCGGCTCAGGTCATGATCCCGGAGTCCTGGGATTGAGTCCCGCATCGGGCTCCTGGCTCGGCGGGGAGCCTACTTCTCCCTCTGACCCTATCCCCTCTCATGCTGTTTCTCTCTCTCTCTCTCTCAAATAAATAAATAAAATCTTAAAAAAAAAAAAAAAAGACAGTCTCTTCAACAAATGGTGTTGGGCGAATTGGGCAGCCACGTGCAGAAGAATGAAATTGGACCATTTCCTTACACCGTACACAAAAATAGACTCAAAATAGATGAAAGACCTAAATGTGAGACAGGAATCCATCAAAATCCTAGAGGAGAACACAGGCAGCAACCTCTGTGACCTCAGCCACAGCAACTTCTTGCTAGACATGTCTCCAAAGGCAAGGGAAACAAAAGCAAAAATGAACTATTGGGACTTCATCAAGATAAAAAACTTTGGCACAGCAAAGGAAACAGTCAACAAAACCAAAAGGCAACCTACAGAATGGGAGAAGATTTTTGCAAATGTTTTATCAGATAAAGGGTTAGAATCCAAAATCTATAAAGAACTCATCAAACTCAACACCCAAAGAACAAATAATCCAATCAAGAAATGGGCAGAAGACATGAATAGACATTTCTCTGAAGAAGATAGACAAATGGCCAATAGACACATGAAAAAGTGCTCAACATCACTCAGCATCAGGGAAATCCAAATCAAAACCTCAATGAGATACCACCTCACACCAGTCAGGATGGCTAAAATTAACAAATCAGGAAATGACAGATGTTGGTGAGGATGCAGAGAAAGGGGAACCCTCCTACACTGTTAGTGGGAATGCAAACTGGTGCAGCCACTGTGGAATACAGTATGGAGATTCCTCAAAAAGCTAAAAATAGAGCTACCCTACAACCCAGCAATTGCACTACTAGGTATATACCCCAAAGATACAGATGTAGTGAAAAGAAGGGCCATATGCATCCCAATGTTCATAGCAGCAATGTCCACAATAGCCAAACTGTGGAAAGAGCCCAGTTGTCCATCGACAGATGAATGGGTAAAGAAGATGTGGTATATATACATAATGGAATATTACTCAGCCATCAAAAAAATGAAATCTTGCCTTTGCAAAAACGTGGATGGAACTAGAGGGCATTATGCTAAGTGAAATAAGTCAATCAGAGAAAGACAATTATCATATGATTTCACTCTTATGTGCAATTTAAGAAACAAAACAGGAGCATAGAGGAAGGGAGAGAAAGATAAAATAGGACATAATCAGACAGGGAGACAAGCCATAAGAGACTCTTAACCATAGGAAACAAACAGGGTTGCTGGTGGAGGATGGAGTAACTGGGTGATGGGCATTAAGGAGGTCCTGTGATGTAATGAGCACTGGGTGTTATATACAACTGATGAATCACTGACCTCTACCTTTGAAACTAATAATACACTGTATGTTAATTAACTGAATTTAAATTCTTTTTAAAAAGGGAAGATTGCTTATACATCTTGCAATAAAAACTCCCACTTAGCATAAGATAGCAGCTAAAATCCCAAATACATTTTACTTTATCATTTAATCCACACAAATTATCAAAATTTTTTGCCTGCTCAACATTTTTGTTTTAGTTTTATAAAACATAAAGTTTCCATGACTTAAAAAGTTTAAAATCTTTGATTTGCAATTGTGCTACGACAGTAAATAAATTGCTATTACTTAGAGGCCTAAACAATTTTTTTCCCTAAGTCTGTTTCTATAGGCAGACATACTTCAGTAATTTCACAGATTTGAAAGAAAAGGTTTTTTTAATTAGAATTTTTGTTAACATGTAGGGTACCCATAAAGTTTAATGTGTACAATGTGATGATTTGATATATGTATATCTTGTAAAAGGCATACAGAGTTGTAGAAAAATGGGAAATAGATTTAATTGTCCTTCATTGTGTGATGTTATACTTCATAGCAGTTTGGTGGCAAATGTCAGAATATCTCATTGGGCCAGATGTAACTCATGGGATCAATTGAGCAATATTTAAATTTCACTGTGATGTTAGGAATATGCCCTAATAGCTTACATTCATTGGGTAAATTATTTAAGACAGTGAATTTTTTTTTTAAGATTTTATTTTTAAGTAATCTCTACACCCAACATGAGGCTTGAACCCACAACCCCAAGATCAAGAGTCGCATGCGCTGCCGACTGAGCCAGCCAGGCACCCCAAGACAGTGAATTCTAACTGAGATATTTTGTTGTTGTTCACATGATGAGGAACAAATAGCTGTATTTTTCTTTGTGGGCAGTTGAAGTCAATTTATTGATTTGGACTCTTGGCTCAAAAGTTGTCCTTAGTACAAGTTCCCTTGGAGTTGCTCTGACATTTCTGTAGAGCCAGAAAGTATTGATAAGTGGTTAAGATTAAATCCGTTGGTGAGGAGGAGTGTCTGGAGCTATGCTCTCCACTGTGGTAGCCACTAGCCTCATGTGGCCGTAGAACACTTAAAATGTGGCTAGTCCAAATTCTCTGTAAACAGCAGAGAATATGCACCAGATTTTGAAGACTCCATGCTTTAAAAAAAAAAAAAGAATGTAAATAGCTTCTTAATAATTTTTATACTGATTGCATGTTGATAGAATATTTTGGATATTTTGGGATATTGGGATATCCAATATTGAGACAAAATATATTTAAAAAATAAATAAAATAAAAATAAAACTAATTTTGCTGGGCACCTCGGTGGCTCAGTTGGTTAAGCGACTGCCGTCGGCTCAGGTCATAATCCCAGGGTCCTGGGATCGAGCCCCACATCGGGCTCCCTGCTCAGGGGGAAGCCTGCTTCTCCCTCTCCCACTCCCCCTGCTTGTGTTCCTGCTCTCGCTGTCTCTCTCTCTGTCAAATAAATAAATAAATAAAAATCTTTAAAAAAAATACTGAACTTGGATTAGTGTTGGACATTCTGAACCAAACCTTTTTTTCCCTTTATTTCTTTTTATTGTAGTGAAAAATATGTAACATTAAATTTATTATCCTACCATTTTTAAGCATGTAGTTCAGTAGTGTTAAGATCGCTAGAACTTTTGAGCGCCTGGGTGGCTCAGTCGTTAAGCGTCTGCCTTCGGCTCAGGTCATGATCCCAGGGTCCTGGGATCGAGCCCCACATCGGGCTCCCTGCTCAGCGGGAAGCCTGCTTCTCCCTCTCCCACTCCCCCTGCTTGTGTTCCCTCTCTCTCTGTCAAATAAATAAAATCTTTTTTTTTTTTTTTTTAAAGTCGCTAGAACTTTTTCTTCTTGCAAAACGGGAACTCTATACACATTAAACACACTTCCCCCTTCTCCCTCCCACTCATACCTTATGTTTTAAATATAATTTTGGAGATCTGTGTATGATGTGTTTTCTTTTTTTTCCCCTTTCCTGATATATAATTGACATATAACATTGTGTAAGTTTAAGATGTACAACGTGATGATGTGATATAGATCTGTCTTGTAAAATGATTACCACAAGATGTGTCTTCTTAAATCCCACAAAGAAATTGAATATGAATTTTGGTGAAGAAATTATAGCTAACTTGGGGCGCCTGGGCGGCTCAGTCAGTTAAGTATCTGACTCTTGATTTTGGCTCAGTTCATGATCTCAGGGTCATAAGACTGAGCTCTGTGTTGGGCTCCAGGCTAGGTGTGGAGCCTGCTTAAGATTCTCTCTCAGCCTCTCCCTCGGCCCCTCCCTCTCCCTGTCAAAAAAATAAATAAGAAATTATAGCTAGCTAATAATGAAAAACTTGCAGTTTATCCATTAGTCACATATGTCCGTATTAGCAAACAGGCGAAGTATTGTAGTATAGCTCTTTTCCCCTACCATTTCTGATTTTAGAGCATGGTTCATGCTAAGAAGTAAGAATGTGCACAAACTGTCCAAAAGGCGTTTTTTTCAGGGACTGTTAGTGTGTTAGGTGTTATTGTCTGCTGATATGGTAGCTCTCTCTACATGACCCTGCACTGGTTCGTCCCTTTAGACAGCTGGGGCAAAGAGAAAGCTTTATCCAGGCTGCAGATGGCGGATTTGTTCTGTCTCACTAGCCTAACTAGGGCAAGTTATTAGACGGGTCCATTTCAAAAGAAAGCAACAAGCCAGCTTTTGGTTGCCTTAAGCTCATTTTTTCTTTTAACTGATAAGGTATTTTCATTTTAAGTGCATCAAGGGAGATCATCTTTTTAAAGGAATTTTGCACCAACTCTGCTACTGAAATGAAAAGTCCTTAATCTCTCAAATATTGACCCTAATTTTAAATCTTTGTATATTTGTGTTCTTGATTTTTTTTAAAAGATTTTATTTATTTATTTGTGAGAGAGAGAATGAGAGAGAGCACATGAGAGGGGAGAGGGTCAGAGGGAGAAGCAGACTCCCTGCCGAGCAGGGAGCCTGATGTGGGACTCGATCCAGGGACTCCGGGATCATGACCTGAGCCGAAGGCAGTCGTCCAACCAACTGAGCCACCCAGGCGCCCTGTGTTCTTGATTTTTAATGTAAGGCAAAACTACAATTAGCTTTACACTGCTTTCTTGATAATCTCTTCTAATATTATGGCAAAAAAGAAAAGCCATTTCCAGTAGAACCCTATCACCATCTTTAACCCTATGCCCCCCAAGTCATTAGTGCTCTCCTCTTGCTGGGATCAATCACTACCACCTGTAAGTTGATTATCTATCTGGATGTCATTGTCCCTTCATCCCTCACCTGACTGTTCACACGTGCTAGAAACTCAGCATGTCCCCTACTGAACTGGACCGTATAGCTCCAGACACCAAACCTGCTTCTCTCCATTCTTTATTCATGTCTTGGGCAAGCCATCCATCAATGTAAAATCTTTTTATTTTATTTTATTCTAGTAATTTCTATCCCCAACGTGGGGCTCAAACTCACGACATGGAAATCAAGAGTCACACTCTCTACCACCTGAGCCAGCCAGGCTCCCCAAAATCTTTACCTTTTAAAATTTCAGCTAATGTATAATAACTATATAACCTCTAATGTGTAGAAAATATATTTTGGTAAGGTTCAATAGTAAATGACTTAATTATTTGAGATGACTGCTTCTACTTAAGGCAACTGGGCACCTCCCCCCTCTATAAATTATGCACTTGGAAAATAGGGCTTGCAAGTGCTCGACATAAATAATTGATAATTAAGCTTTCCTAAGTGATGAAACTCACTGTTGTATCACCGCAGATGGCTGCCATTTGTATTTTTCAGTTTTGGTGGGTAATTTTCACGAGTTCCTCAGTGATAGATTTCGGCTGTTTTTACTCTCAAATAATGTTTTCCTATTTGTTGTTTAATTAAAGAATTGCCTCACTTTGTGGTGAGTGATTTTATCCACATTGCTTTGTGTAATAAGTGTTTCTAGACTAAAGCTCCATGGGAAGAAAGCCCAAGAATGAATATTTGGTTCAGTTTTTCTGTTAGAATTTTCTTCTCTGTCTTCCTTCCTGTGGCTTCTTCACAGGCTGAAAGTGCTGAATCTCACTGTTTTTAGTTTGCAGTAAACTTTCAACAAAAGTTGAAATTGGTTTAGAAAATGTATCTATACCCTCACCGTGTGACGGATGACGACGAAGCCTCTCACTGTTTCAGAAGTTCTTTGCGTTAATCCAGGAATTGAGGAGAGCCTTGAGAAGTCTTCCCTTCGGATGGCTTACCTTCCTGGGAGTATTTAGATTATAGAAATTTGGGTTAAGAGGCATTCATTTAGTCATCTAGGTTGGAAAGTATTCCCAGACGGAATTTGCAGCGTTACCTAGGCCTCCCATGGTGACTTACCAGTTCTGTCACGTCCTGGCACAGTCCTCGTCTGTCTGGGCGAGGCAGATGGGGATTCTGACCCCCGACTGCTGATCGCCTCTCGTTATTATCGTGTTAGAAATATCCCTGCCTCCTGGCTGGTCAAGGTGGGGCAAGGAGCGCCTGCCCTAACTGACATTCCTGAAACCCTGGCCGTTCGCAGTTAGTGAATTTGAGACTGAGGGTGTGTGTGCATGAGTGTGTGTGTGTGCATGAGTGTGTGTGCATGCAGGTGTCTCTGTATCCTAGCACTGAACTACTGTCCTGTTAAACTCCATAATCTGTGTGGTAATTGGTAGGTAAAGCCAAGGACAGCTGTATTATTTACATTCGTATTTTCCTGTTAACGATCATTTTGAAGCAAATATGGAAAAGGAAGAGCCTTCGTTGGAAAGGGTTATAGAGGTCTATACATAGTGGTAGGCAGGTACTGAGACTTCTGTGTGTAGGTACGAGCTGGCTTAGGAAGATCGAGGCAAAGAAATGTGTGTGTGTGTATAGGCTGATACCTGCAGTTAAGATTCCTGAATATACAGAGGATAGAAAGTAACCACTTCAAGTTTAAGGGGGAAAAAAACAGGAACAAAATACATGTATATGTTCATTAATGTGCACTGAGGGGCCTTCTGGTCTTTTGGCTGATGGTATTACAGACAGATCATGATAAGGATTCAATTGATAATGTTAAAAGGAAGATCAATTTATTTACGTTGGGTATCTTGGGTTCTCACTGCTATGATTTTGCTTATTTTGTGCCACTGTCCCAAATCGAGAGACAGTTCTCTTGGGATTAACAGTTACGCTAATTATTTGTTTGAAGGGTTAACATTTTTTTTGAGTTGGCTTTTTTACTTGGTTTAGTTTGACTGGTTTCTGTTTGATGTTTCTGTCTCTCCCTGTCTAGGAAGCTATTTTGCCAGCCACTTCATTATGGGAGGAGAGAAGTTTGACTCCACGCACCCTGAGGGTTACCTGTTTGGAGAGAACAGTGATCTGAACTTTCTGGGGAACAGACCAGTAACGGTATGGTTATAACCTGTTTACTTCCAGGTGGGGCTTCGGTGGCCAATTCAAACAGTCTTATAAAGTTTGTAACCACTGGCTCAGCAGTGCGTGTAGCTTGGTGTGAGTTGAGAGGGGCCCTGGGAGCCAGACCACAGCCCTTTTGCTGGCAGTGGGTCTCTCGTCCCTAGAGGCTGACCCGTGGAAAGGCTGCTGGAGTCTGCCTAAGGGTGAGGACATCTCCCATGCTCTGGCTGTCCTAAGGATTCTTGTCTCTGCCTAAATACCACCTCCACAGACAGCCCCCTCCCAGCTCTGCTAGCGCATCCTCACCTTGCTTTTTTCCTTCCTCATAGCACTTAACTTCATATAGGCTTTTATTTCTGTCTCGCCCTCTGTTTATTATCTGCCTTTTCTTTTAGAATGAAAACTTCACAGGACAGGAGGTATTTTTACTGTTGCACCCCAGCACCTAGAACAAAGCCTGGTACATACTGACCAGCCCTTAAAGATTTGTTGAATGAATGACCGAAAAGTTTTCCCTTGATATCTGAATTGATATTAGACTATGTCTCTGTTCATTCAACTCATTCCATAAACTCTTATGGAGCATCTTCTCTGCACCCAGCTGAGGCTTCGGAAGAATGGCTGCCATATGGCTTGTGAGTAGCCGCTGGGTGCCAAGGAAGGTCCTCGAGACTTTTCAGACATTATTCCTAATCTTCATAAGGAACCACCTGACAGATTTATCATTATTATTTTTTTTAAAGTAAGCTTTATGCCTAACGTGTGAGACTTGAACTTACCACCCCGAGGTCAAGAGTCTCGTTCTCGGGTATTAAGGAGGGCACTTGTGACGAGCACCAGGTGTCGTATGTAAGTGGTGAATCACGAAATCCTACACCTGAAACTAATATTACAGTCTGTTAACTAACTGGGATTTATTTTTTTTTTTAAGATTTTATTTATTTGAGAGAGAGAGAATGAGAGAGAGAGAGCACATGAGAGGGGGAGGGTCAGAGGGAGAAGCAGACTCCCCGCCGAGCAGGGAGCCCGATGCGGGACTCGATCCCGGGACTCCAGGATCATGACCTGAGCTGAAGGCAGTCACTTAACCAACTGAGCCACCCAGGTGCCCAACTAACTGGGATTTAAATAAAAACTTGAAAAAATAAGTCACGTGCTCTGCCGACTGATCCAGCTACGCGCCCCAGAAGATTTATTATTTACCCCATTTTATAAGAGGGAGACCTGAGGTTCCAAGAAACGAGTAACGACAATACTAGCGTTTGCGAAGCGCATGCTATGTTCCAGGCACTGTTCTCAGTGTTTACATGAAGTTTTCCCAAAGTCAAATAACCAGGTCTGCATGGCCGCAGATCAGTAACCTTTCCACTGCTTCCCATTGCTTCAACATCTCCTACCTTCCTCCAGAAGCTCCCAGTGTATGAGGCAGACAAAACATAGGAACAGGAAATGTCTGAATAGCAGCAGAGGTCTGAAGTGATGGGATACTGTGGGGCTCGAGAGCGGGAGAGGAGGACAGCGTGCTCAGGTCGCTGGTGCTGAGAAGAGGTGGAGGGTGTTGAGCAAGGCTTTGGAGATGCCTGGGTTTTCACTAGCAGGGTGGGGAAGGGGCTTTGCAGGAGAGAGGTGCAGAGGATGGGCCTAAAAGCATTCCCATTGTTGAATCAGCAAACATTTACCAAGCAACTGCTATGTGCCAGCACTGTGATAGGTGCTGGGGATACAAAGCTGAAATGAGCATGGTTTGTTTCTCCCTGGAACAAATAAGGAAGCCAGTCTGGCGGGAGTGGACATTTCCTGATGGCAAAACATGATTGGAAAGGTAGGTGGGGTCTCCATTACCTCCAGAGGTTTTTGACTCGTTCCTGTAGGCTGTGGGGAATAGTGAGGATTTTTAGGCAGATAGGTGACCTGGAGAAATTTTTTTTTTTTTGATGATATGTTTCCATTGTTTTCTTCTTTTGTATCTGGAGTGACCCCCTCCTCTCATTCACAGTCCAGGAGTGCTTTCAAAATGCCCCATCCTTTCTGCTTCACGTTTGGTCCTGCCAACTAATGCTCATCCAATGTCTGCTCTTTTTTTTTTTTTTTAAGGTTTTATTTATTTATTTGACAGAGAGAGACACAGCGAGAGAGGGAACAGAAGCAGGGGGAGTGGGAGAGGGAGAAGCAGGCTCTCTGCAGAGCCGGGAGCCCGATGCGGGGCTTGATCCCAGGACCCCGGGATCATGACCTGAGCCAAAGGCAGACACTTAACGACTGAGCCACCCAGGCGCCCCAAATGTCTGCTCTTTGATTTTGTTACTCTGCCTTAGCAATTAGAGTAGAGGGATCTTTCTTTTTTGATAGAGCCAGTAAGAATTTTGTCTCCCTTCACGGGAGTCAGCTCATGCTTGGAAAACGGCCCTTTCTTCTTCTTCTTTTTTTTTTTTTTAGATTTTATTTATTTGACAGAGAGAGACACAGCGAGAGAGGAACCACAAGCAGGGGCAGAGGCAGAGGGAGAAATAGGCTCCCCGCGGAGCAGGGAGCCCGATGCGGGGCTCCATCCCAGGACCCTGGGAACATGACCTGAGCCAAAGGCAGACGCTTAACGACTGAGCCACCCAGGCGCCCCGGCCCTTTCTTCTTATGGGGACTTGCCATTTGCATCAGTTACTCCCTTTCTGTTTCCTTCCCTCTGTTGTCAGAATAGGGGTTTTTTTGTTTTTAATTTTGAACTTCTCAGGCCATAGAGATTATTTAAAAACAAATAAATGCTTCCCTGGGGTCATTTGGAGCTTTCTGCTGGCTGGCACACCTTCCCAGTTCAGTTGCCTCGTTGACACTTCTCTGTGAACCCGTGAGGGACTGAGCTCCTCCTGAAGCCCTGAGCAGCTTTGACCTTACACTTGAGACTTTTTCCCAAGGAGTGTCAACACTGGACTTTTTGTTGTTGTTTCTATGTGGTCATCATTAAATATGTTTGATGCCGTACTAAGCAAATGTTTCCAAAAGACATCAAATCAGAGTAACTTCAGATAGGCAGCTCGAACTGTAGTATACAGAATGAACGCGGCACGTTCCCTTTTCTTTCCCCACACGTTATTCCATAGTGGTAACAGCGAACGTTTACTGGACACTTCCTGTTTGCAAGGCCTGGTTGTTCTAAGCTCTTCATCTGTGTCCTCTCATTTTGTCCTCACACCCTGATGAGGAAGGTCCTTACTGGACAGATGAGGAACATGGGCACCAGGAATTTAAGCAAGGATCAGCAAGCCTGTAAGTGATTGAATCAGGATTTGAACCTAGCAGTCCAGCTCTAGAGGCTGAAGCGCTCTGTTGTTGCTGCTCGTCAGGGCGTGTGTGCTCAGGATCTCTGCCCACATCATGTCGGTGAGTCTGTCCGAGTAGGTCATCAAGTGCAAATTGTGAGATGCGGAGAAAGATCTAAAAGTAGACCTAGTGGCAGGGACATGATCTCTTGGAGTATCTCTTGGGAGAGCTGCTATGTGGTGTGTAATTCCATCTACCGCCGTGACCTCTGTGTTTTGCTGTTACTGCACATCACACCTGATTAGGGGACAGCCCAGAGATTGGGGATGGACTTGTAGCTTGATTTCTGAGGAATGGACTTCTACTCTCTAGAAACATGTCCCTGGGGTCCATAACTGGGCATCCGGTTGCAGAAGAGAGAAAACAGCCTTTTAAAGGCATCAAGCAGCTCCTCCTTCCAGAGAGTATGAAGATGGGGAGAGGAAGATGTTGAAATAAATTGTTATATAAAATATAAATACCATAGACTTCTTGGCTTGTGGGACTTGTGGTCTTTCCTGTCATTTCTGACTGATCAGACTTCAAAGTATCTCCTGCAAACGTATCACTCGGCCTATAGTTTGTACCGGAGGCCTGCTGATCTAAACTTACAATAATCCGTCAAAGCCAAATTTAGTATCAAGTCCTAAGGGTCAGATTTAAAGAACGAGAGTGTGCATATACCTAGAAGGATGGTGGAAGAGAGGCTAGAATTAAGATTTCAGGTTTTGTTTACATTTTACCATTAAACCCTTTGCAACCCTGGCAGATCTATTGCTAAGGCTCTCAAATTACCCAGTGTAAATGGGGAGAGTTCTGACATTATAGGAATGTGATGCTTGAAAAATGCCTTGGAATTGCTGGATAAAAAGAAGCCCAGAGCAATGGTGGCTACAGTGCTATCCCCTCAGGTCGGTTATTTATGCAGCTACTGAGAGTTTTCGGTGGAGAGAATATTCACTGGCTTTTAAGTAACTGTCTTAAGTAGTGAACAGGGCTTCTGAAGGTCTTTCTGCTCTGATCCCTGCATCTAGAGGAGCTAAGATCCCTGTGTTTGTGCATCACAGTTATAAAATGTTAAATAAAGACCATCCTTCCCCTTCCTAGGTGGGGAAGAGCCGGTGCTGATTTTTTGCTCCTTTACTGAGCTAGGTCTTCTTTTGTCAAGGTAAATTACTGCGAAAACTCTAAGTTATTTAGAGGCTCAGTGAACTGAGGATTGACAGAGAATCAAATGATACCTGCGTCCAAATGTATCCTCTCATCTTTGAGGAAAGTAGTTGAGTTTTGGTCAAGCCCCTGATACTCCACATCATCTTGTGTGTTCTGTCCCTGGGCCGCTGGGGACGGCTTTTTCCTCCTCATGCTCCCTGCAGCCAGGGCTGCACAGCTGGCCTTAAGAACCAAGGTGCACACAGGTGGGCCTTTCTTCTCCCCCTAATAGAGATACACCCAATCAAGTCTCTCTAAATTGAGCCCCTTTATTCACATGTGTGCAGGAAGAGCAGGGTATTTTATTATATTTTTTATTTATTTGAGAGAGAATGAAAGTGAGAGAGATCACAGAGGGAGAGGGAGAAGCAGGCTCCCCGCTGAGTGGAGATCCTGATACAGGGCTCGATTCCAGGACCTGGAGATCATGACCTGAGCCAAAGGCAGACACTTCATGGACTGAGCCACCCAGGCGCCCTGAGAGCAAGTTATTTAAAGGAACTTGACAGTATATCCATTTGTGCAGTAGAGTTTTACACATGTGGAGCTTTGTGTCAGTCATGGTGCCATTCATTCGTTCAATAAGTATTTGCAAATCATATGCTGTGCTAACAACCGGGAGTGCAAAGATGAAAAAGACTTGGCCCCTGCCCTGAGGCACTCCCAGTATGATGGGGCAGATTGCCCCTGACTGTGATGTGTTCTGGTAAGTTCTATATGACTGTATGAGAGACAGGGCCAGAGTGCTCTGAGAGCAGAGAGGAGTGAGGATGCCTTCTACCCAGGACACTGGCTCTGAGAGATGACTCCTTGGACTGGGCGGGATGAGCAGGATTTCCCAAGTGGATATTGGGAAGGTCATCAAGGCAGAATTAGCAAGCAATGTAAGGAAGCAACTAAGATGCAGACGTGCCTGTTGGGTTTCCAGAATGATGAGTGGGCTGTAAGGATTGGATTTTGAGGGATGTTGGTGAGAGATGAGGTTGAAAAGACAACTGGGCCCATGTTTGAAGGGTCATGAGGATTGTACTGAGAAGTTTATGCCTTTCTCTGTAAGGCAGCAAGGAAGGTCATACTCATGAGTTTCTTTGTCACTGACCAGCTTTGTGGTGGTGCTGTTTCAGGTATCAGCCCTGAGTGAGCCTCAGTTTTCCCGTCTACAAAAATACCTATCTTGCAGATACATTTTAAGAATTCAAAGAATGACAGCTATTATGATTTGATTGACCTTTCAGAAAGTTAATTCTTTTTTTTTTTTTTTTAAGATTTTATTTATTTATTTACCAGAGAGAGACACAGCGAGAGAGGGAACACAAGCAGGGGGAGTGGGAGAGAGAGAAGCAGGCCCCCCGAGGAGCAGGGAGCCCGATGCGGGACTCGATCCCAGGACCCTGGGATCATGACCTGAGCCGAAGGCAGACGCTTAACAACTGAGCCACCCAGGAGCCCCTAGAAAGTTAATTCTTTAAATCACCTCATGGTGTAGAGAGTGAATTGGAAAGACAAAAGATGAGGGACCAGTTAGGTAGTGGTTTGTTTTAGTTAAGGAAGAAGATACAAAGTGCCTGAGCTAGAATAGTGATATTAAAAATAAAGATGGTGCAGATTCAAGAATTGTGGGCAGTATGACTTGAAGGCAGGGAGTAGTTAGGGACATGAGGAGCAACCTCTGTGGGAGAGCTAACACTTAGACTGGATGCTGTGTGTGGGTTTTATCTGCAGTTTGGTTTGTGCCCAGGCCCCAGTGTCCTCAGATGGGTCAGTCACAATACAGGCACCCTGCGTTCGACTGCTCGGGCTGCTGAAACAAAACACCGTAAACTAGGGGCCTGAACAACAGGTATTCATGCTCAAGTTCTGGAGGCTGGGAAGGCCGAGATCAAAGTGCTGGCAGATTTAGTTCTGGTGAGGGCCTTCTTGCAACTGACCTTCTTGCGGGGTCCTCACATGCTGGAAAGAGAGTGCTCTCTCCCTCTTCGTCTCTTTTTAAGGGCACTAATCTCATCTTGAGAGACCCACCATTATGACCTCATCTAACCCGAATTACTTCCCCAAAGCCTCATCTCCAAATACAGTCCCATTGGGGGTTAGGCCTTCAACATATGAATTTTTAGCAGGACATACAAGAGCCCATGGCAAGAACATGCCTCTTTTCTGTGGGTATGTGCGTATGCCTTGTAGATTGAGTTATTTGTCTTTTGCATGCTATCATCTTTCTTCCTTTATAAATTGTAGTACAACTATGTTTAGCATTTAGTTTGGCAGTATTTATATTTTTAGTTATGCAGACCCTTTAAGTCAAGCGACTTCATGGGGTGCCTGGGTGGCTCAGTCGGTTAAGTGGCTGCCTTCAGCTCAGGTCATGATCTCAGGGTCCTGGGATCGAGCCCCACATCGGGCTCCCTGCTAGGTGGAGAGCCTGCTTCTCCCTCTCCCTCTGCCGCTCTGCCTACTTATGCTCTCTCTCTCTCTCTGTTAAATAAATAAATAAAAATCTTAAAAAAGAAAAGTCAAGCGATTTCATTTCTCTGAATCTCTGTATAAAGGAGAAACACTCTCCTTTATATTCTGCTACAACACTGATTCACTTTTGACACCAGACGTGGGCTTTGCACGCATCAGGCAGGAATTGTTAAATGAATTACAGTGTGTCTACACTAAGAACTGATATTCAGCCAAAAATAAAGTAGATTTGTACCCACTGAGATGAAAATATGTCCATGACCACATGGTTTGCTGAAAAAGCAAGTTGTTATGTATAATGTGGAATCTGATTCCATTTCTGATCAAAATAACAGTGTGTCACAATATACGTATGTTTGTGTATTTATATTTGTAGGTACATAAAATACGTCCGAGAACAATGCATTTTACCCTGTCACAGTGGTAACTATTGGTGTACATCAGTGAGGGGAGGTACTTCTGACTTTGTATTCTTCTATATGAATATGTATTTGAATTTGAATTTTTCCTAATGAACACATTTTTATTTTTAAAACAGAAGCATTTAAATTTTCTGTAAAAATAGGAAAAGGGACTACTTACTGCTGAGCAGGGGAGGAGACAGTTCTAGGAAAATACATGGAATAGGAAAGTTAAGGAAATTCATAAAATAATGGCTTAATTGTTTAGTGAACTGCAGGAAGGGTGTGGCCTGCTGAGTGGGGTTGGGGGCTTGTGGAGAATAACAAAAAGATCAGAATAGGCATGGTGAGGACTGGAGCCAGGTAGCTGCATCCCATTGGTGTCAATATGCAATGATTTACCTTTAGCAACATTCAATTCGAGGTGCCTGGGTAGCTCAGTGAAGCGTGTGCCTTCGGTTCAGGTCATGATCTCAGGGTCCTGGGATCAAGCCCCAAGCTGGGCTCTCCACTCAGCAGTGAATCTGCTTCTCCCTCTCCCTCTGTGATCTCTCTCACTTTTGTTCTCTCTCAAATTTTTTTTAAAGATTTTATTTATTTATTTGGCAGGGATGGAGCGAGAGAGGGAACACAAGCAGGGGGATTGGGAGAGGGAGAAGCAGGCTTCCCGCCGAGCAGGGAGCCCGATGCAGTTTAAAGAAACCGTAAACAGCCTGTACCCGCCACCCAGATCAAGAAGTGGAACATTGGCAGCACCTCCGAGGTTCTCCCCGTGCCTGACCCTGATTGCATCTGTATTACTTTGTTAAATAACAGCTTTATGGAGATATAATTCACCATGGGTTTCTGCATGGTAGAGTTACCATCTTTCTCTTTGTCGTTAATAAGTATCTTGGGGAAGATAGTTTGAAACTACTGCTTAGATTTCTTTTTTTAATGCAAAAAGCGTCAACTAAGTTTGCTCCTTCCTTTAGCTAAATATGCTGCATTGGCCAAGTCTAGTGAAATAGGGTGTTCCATATTAGATCTACTGCCTCACTTTGAGATGTAAGATGGGGATCATGGTTTTCTCTCTGGTGTGGAAACTTCAGGGTATAGTTATATGGATAGAAGCTATAGAAAGGGGGGCACCTAGGTTGCTCAGTTGGTTAAGCATCCGACTCTTGATTTCGGCTCAGGTGGTGATCTCAGGGTTATATGCCTGAGCTCTGCGTCGGACTCTGCACTGAGTGTGGAATCTGCTTGAGATTCTCTCTCTTCCTCTCCCTCTCTCTCTCCAAAATAAATAAACAGGGGTGCCTGGGTGGCTCAGTCATTAAGCGTCTACCTTCAGCTCAGGTCATGATCCCAGGGTCCTGGCATCAAGCCCCGCATCGGGCTCCCTGCTCGGTGGAGAGCCTGCTTCTCCCTCTCCCACTCCCCCTGCTTGTGTTCCCTCTCTCGCTGTCTCTCTCTCTCTCTCTCTGTCAAATAAATAAATAAAATCTTAAAAAAAATTTTTTTTTAATTTATTTATTTTTAGAGAGAGCATGAGCAGAAAGGGCAGAGGGAGAGGGAGAGAGAATCCCAAGCAGACTCCATGCTGAGCACGGAGCCCGACGTGGGGTTCAATCGCATGACCCTCAGATCAGGACCTGAGCAGAAATCCAGGGTCTGATGCCCAGCTGACTGTGCCACCCAGGTGCCCCTCAGTTACCATTTTATTGAACACCTGTGATAGTCCAGGCTAACGTTAAACACTAGAGAAACAAAGGCAGATAAAGTGCGTCCCTGAACTAAGAAACTTCTCCAACAGCCAGGAAACGAGAACATCTTGGAGGAGGGGCTGAGGAGCAAAGGTACGCAGGCAGCTAAACAAGATGAGGGCCATGTGCTCCGGATGATTCCATCTAACAAAAGCTTAGCATCCAGAGGGCTGTGGAGCCGGGCCTAGAGGGAGAGGCCTTGTCTGCCTTCCTGCAGGCTTTGGACTTTTCTCCTGTAAGCATGGGGAACCACTAGTGGGTTTTAAACTGGGAGTCCTAGAGTACACATTTTGAAAGATCACTCAGACGACAGTATAGAGGATGAATTAGAGGGTCGTGAGGACAGGTAAAGGGGCACCAGATGTCCACAGGAGATTCGATGGAAGTCTGTTCTCAGGTTGCAGTGGGAGTGAAGAGGATGGCCCTGATTCCTGAGGCAGGATTTACGTTGGTAACCAATATAAGCAGCAGAGTCTCGGCTTTGGTAACTGGACTGTCTTCGAGGCCCCCCAAAGGACATGGCCAGCTAGTGGGTTTTCCTGTTCTGTGCGGCAGACCCATCCTAGCGTGCCGACTCCTTTACGCCTTTTGATCTTTTCTTCCAACAACTGCTGTGGCAGGTTCTGGAATCCATTAGTGTGGTCCGTTGCTTTTCTGAGTTCCCATGAGGCCACCTTCCCCAGCCCAGGTTAGACCCAGGGCCCTTGCCACGGTGTTAATTCTGTATCAAGAGAATATGTCCCCACACCAGCAGGCTCTCCCTCATCCAGCTTTATATTCCACACCCCTTGATCCAGCACCCTCAGACGACTCCCACATACTCTGTTCCGACCTGTGCCTGTTAGCCTGGGCCTGCATATCTTTGGCATAATAACCCCCCCTTCTCTTAGCAGGCCTGCAGGCCCCAGGTGAGTAATACTCAGATTTGACCCTAATTATGGCCTATGGCCTGGAGGGAGGATGGGGCAGCGCCTTTGTAGGGCAAGCACTGTCTTGTCTTGTCTGAGACCGCTGTGTCATCTTCAAGCAAGGGGGATTCCCCTATCTTTCAGGGAGAAGAAGCCGGCCCCTTTGCAGGTCCAGGGAATCTGGGGTTCACGGTTCTCAAGTGAATGTACATAGACATCCCCTTCTTAAGCCTTAGAGTCCACTCTTTCCCCACCGGGGCCCTGACTTTGACTTCATAGGCTTACCTGGGCTGAGAGCTCAGCCTTCTCTTTGGTTCGGCCATTCCTTAAAATTAGGTCCCGTGCCTGTAGGAGATGACTGTCTAAAATTTGCCAGGGGAGGCTGGCTGACGGTCACACTTGGCCTTAAATTGTTGACTGCTGTATCCGAGACTGGCTTTTTCCCTTTTCGATGAACGGATGGCTCTTAATAGCCGCTGCCCGCTTCTCCGGCTTTATTAAATCCATTTCTCCTGTACTTCCTGTACCAGAGACCATGAACCAGCCAGTGCATCCCCTTCCTGTGTCGCACCACTGCAGCACGCCAGGGACCATCTGGGCGGGTGGGTTCTCACTGCCATCTGGCTGGTGGGTAACCTACCCCCAGATTCCACCTGCAGAGTCCACTTCCTTAGGCAGCTGCTGATAGCAGTTTCTCTAGAAACAAACCTGAGATGGAGACCTTTGTGAGAGCTATTTATTGAAGGAAGGCTCTCCTGGGAATGTGGATAGCAGAAGCCAGATGGGGCAGGGGAGCAGAAGTGAACGATGTGGTCTTGGCAGAGACTCGCTTCTGCCTGGTCCCTCGGGAAAGCTTTGGAGTACAACTTGTACTGCGGAGTCGTCCTGTCTTGAGGCAAGGGGCCTGGCCTTTGTACGCCCTTGCCCATGTCTCACTGGCCACTGACGGCCCCGCGGTGCTATGATGAAGGGGAGATCAGGGGTACTTTCTTGGACCAGGAGGCTCTGGTTCCTAATTGCTGGAGAAGAAGCCACGATGGGCTGTTTGTCGCCAACATTCTCAGCAGCTGGAGAACGGGAACACAGTGAGGGGGTGGAGGCAGGATGCGAGAGCATCACTGTGCAACTCATTCTCACATCTGCTCTTGCTTTTTTCTCGCCTTGCTTTTTTTTTTTTTTAAAGATTTTATTTATTTATTTGACAGAGAGAGACACAGTGAGAGAGGGAACACAAGCAGGGGGAGTGGAAGAGGGAGAAGCAGGCTTCCCGCCGAGCAGGGAGCCCCATGCAGGGCTCGATCCCAGGACCCTGGGATCATGACCCGAGCCGAAGGCAGATGCTTAACAACTGAGCCACCCAGATGCCCTGGCTTGTCCTTTTTAAAAGTGATATTTATTGAAGTACAACAGATACACCAAAAGGTAACAAATCCTACATGTACACTTGATTTTCACAAAGCAACCACACCTCTTATGACCAGTGTCTAGATCAAGAACTAGAACACGGCCAGTCCCACAGAAGCTCCCCTGATCCCTCTTCCTATCACCACCGCTAACTCAGGGTAACCGCTATCCTGTCTTCTCTCCTGATTTGATCTTTATATAAGTGGAACCATACAGACGGGCCCATTTATGTCTGGTTCCTTTCACGCAGAACGGTTGTGAGATTTGCTTGTTTCGTTGCATAGAGTGATTGTTTATTCTCATTGTGCATGTGCTCCGTGTGTGAGTGCCCACAGTTCATCCACACGATGGTTTATAGCATTTGGCATTCTGTTGTGTGGGGCTATGACAAAGAGTGCTGCTTTGACCATCCTGTTGTATGTATCTCAAGGCGTGTATGGATGCATGTGTCTTCTGAGTGTACCTGGGACTGGCATTGCCTTGGCACGGGAGTATGCTCTTGTAGATACTGCTGAGCAGTTTTCTAACGCAATTGCACCAATTTTCCTCCAACCAGTTTGGTTTAGAGTCCCCACCACCTAGTATTTTCCACCTTTTTCATCCTGGTGGGTGTGTAGGATTAATTTTCATTTTCCTGATGACTCATGAGGTTGAGCACCCTTACATAAGTTTATTGGCCATTCGTTTTCCTCTTCTGTGAAGCATCAGTTCAAATCTTTTCTATTAGCTTGTTTGGTTTTTCTATTAGCTAATCTGCTTTTTCTTTCTTGGTAAGGAAATACTAAGAAAATAGGAGTCCTTTCTCAGATAAGTATATTGCAAATGTCTTTTCCCACTCTCTGCTTGCCTTTCACTCTCTCTTTTTCTTTGAATTTATGTATTTTTATTGAGAAATAATTGACATACAGCATGTTGATCAGACATATTTATGTATTGCAGTAGGTTTGTAGTCTTAGCTAACAGCTCTCTCAGGTCACATGGTAGAGAACCCTAACCCTAACCCAAGCCCAGCACAGCTCTTGGGTGCTTCCTGCAGAATTCAGTAAAACTTCAGTATTTTGAGGCCCGAATAACTCAATGTGAGGTCAAGCCAGATCTGACAGGAAGAACATCCTATTGAAACTCAAGCTTTTTAGCTTTTTTTTTTTTTTTAAAGATTTTTTTAATTTGACAGAGAGAGGCATAGCAAGAGCAGGAGCACAAGCAGGGGGAGTGGGAGAGGGAGAAGCAGGCTTCCTGCCGAGCAGGGAGCCCGATGTGGGGCTCGATGTGGGGCTCGATCCCAGGACCCTGAGATCATGACCTGAGAAGAAGGTAGACGCTTAACGACTAAGCCACCCAGGCGCCCAAGCTTTTTAGCTTTTAACAGAATTTTCTTGTTCATCTATATTCAGTCCCAGCTACAGTAATTCATGTTTTCCTTTAACACCAGAAGTTCATCTAAACTGAAAGGAAATGTAGTTCTGTCCAGTGCTGTACCATCATGGAAGAGGAAACTAGGATGTTTATACAGAGACACTTTAAAACAGGGTTTTTGTTTTTGGACTTTAAAGAGCTGCTCCCCATCTCACCAGGATGTGTCTGCTTTCGGGAGAGGGTGTATAGGCATCTCAAGCTGCAGTGAATTTCGTTGCCCTTTGTACCCCTCAAGTCCTGGCTTCTCCCCTCTTCCTAACATACACGAGAGGCCCGTGTGGCAACGGAGCACACGGTGTTGTGTGCGAGCTGAAAGAGGCCTTTGGGTATTTTATGTAAGCATTGTAAAGAATGTATCTTGTCATTCTGGAAAGGGCAAAACTATAGGGATAGAAAACAGATCAGTGGTTGCCAGGGACTGGGGTGCAGGGAGGGGTTGCCTACAGAAGGACGTGAAGGAACATTTGGGGGCGGTGGAAGTGTTCTGTATCTTGATTATGATGGTGGTTACATAGTTGTATGTGTTTGTCAAAATTCAAAGAACCGTGTACACTAAAAAGGGTGAATTTTACTTTTGATGAAAATTAGATCTCAATAAACGTGACTTAAAAAAAGAGAGTATGTCTTAGAAAGGAGGAGTAGGTGGGCGCCTGGGGGACTCAGTTGGTGAAGCGTCTGCCTTTGGCTCAGGTCATGATCCTGGAGTCCCGGGATCAAGCCCCGCATCGGGCTCCCTGCTCAGTGGGCAGTCTGCTTCTCCCTCTGCCCCTCACCCCACTCTCACTCTCTCTCTCTCAAATAAATAATAAAAATAAAATCTTTAAAAAGAAAGAAAGGAAGGAGGAGTGGTTCATAGACATGCCAGTGCTCTGTCTGAGGCCAGCTGTCTACGTAGCTCAGGGGGCCCCTGTCCGTGGGCGGACACCACTGAGTGAGGTGCAGAGCTGGGGGTGCACGGGGTGCTGGGAGGGGTGAAGGGCAGCCTGGCCTCTGTATCGGCAGCCCTCAGCCTCAGTCCTTAATCCCAGCTCCCCAGAAGCGGGTACGTATGCCTCCCTGCAGGACAGAAGCTGGTTGTCTCAGACCTGTGCTTGGTTTTCTTCGGTGGCTCCTGGTTGTTTTGGGTCATGCTGCAGAAGTCCTGTTTGTTAGACTGCCAGGGCCACAACCTTGCTTACCTCCCACTGCCTTCCAGTCATGAGCTGAGAACCTCAACGAGCCTTCCGGTCACTATGGTAGAACTTTATATGTCCCCCTGATAGCCCGCTGTTCCTGAGAGGTTAAATTCTAATAGAGCATGTGGCAGATTTGCAGTAATTCTCCTGGGTCACAACAAAGTGAGATAGATACATCCTAATGCTATTTACTCCAAGTGCTTTAGGATTCATAGATAAGAGATATTTATCTAATTGCTGATATTTCATTCATACGTTCATTTTCCTAAGTACAGGCATACCTTTTTCATGGCGCTTCACTTTCTTGTGCTTCGCAGATGTTGAGTGTTTTACAAATTGAAGGTTTGTGGCGATCCTGCATTGAGCAAGCCCAACAGAATTTGTTCGCTTCATGTCTCATGTTGCATTTTGGTAATTCTTACAATATTTCAAACTTTGTCATTATCATATTTGTTATGGTGATCTGGGATAAGTGATGATGACTGACTCGCTGAAAGTTCAGATGGTGGTTAGCATTTTAGCAATAATATATATATATATATTTAAAGATTTTATTTATTCGAGAGAGTCAGAGAGAGCACAAGCAGGGGGAGCAGCAGAGGGAGAGGGAGAAGCAGACTCCCTGCTGAGTGGATCCCAAAGCGGGGCTTGATCCCAGGACCCTGAGTTCACGACCTGAGCCAAAGTCAGACACGTAACCAACTGAGCCACCCAGGCGCCCCAGGAATAAAATATTTTTAAATTAAGGCATCTACATTATTTTTTTTACACATAATGCTATTACACACTTAAAAGACTACAGCATAGTATGAACATAACTTTTATAAGTACTGGGAAACCGAAACATTCATTTGACTCACTATTGCAGGGGTCTGGACCCGAACCCACAGAGTCTCTGAGGTATGCCTGCATTCACAGCTGTATTAAAGAATTTAAAGAATTCTTTAAAGAAGATGGTATCATCGGGGTGCCTGGTTGGCTCAGTCGGTTGAGCATCTGATTCGGTTTCAGCTCAGGTTATGATCTCAGGGTTCTGAGATCGAGCCCCACATTGAGCTCGGCACTCAGCATGGAATATGCTTGTCCCACTCCTTCTGCTCCTCCCCCTACTCTGTCTGTCCCTCATAAATAAATAAAATATTAAAAAAAAAGATAGTATTATCACTAATGATAATCATGAATGATCACTAACGATCAACAATATTTTCATAGCATTGTATGATCTTTAAAACATTTCTTATTTGATTTTAATTACCCTAGGAGATAGACGAGGGCTGTAAATCCCATTTTACAGATGAGGAGACTGATGCCCAGAAACAATAAATTACTCACCCGAAGTCTCACTTATCAGTAAGAGCAAGAATCGAGGCCTGAAACTGGGTCTACTAGCTCCTGGTGTTGCCATCACTTTATTAAATAGTCTTTTTTCTTTTTCTTTTTTTTTTTTTAAAGATTTTATTTATTTGACAGAGAGAGACACAGCGATAAGGGAACATAAGCAGGGGGAGTGGGAGAGGGAGAAGCAGGCCTCCCGCAGAGCAGGGAGCCCGACGCGGGGCTCCATCCCAGGACCCTGGGATCATGACCCGAGCTGAAGGCAGACGCCTAATGACTGAGCCACCCAGGCGCCCCTTAAATAGTCTTATTTTCATTCTCTGCTCCCGCATGCAGTTCACTGGCAGGACCAGAGGGTCTTAGCTCCCAGTTAAATTTAATAAATGTTGTTGCACAAACCCTTTATTAAAAAACACTTGGCAGTGTGTGTTTTCCAGTTACTTTGTAAAGAACACTCTTTGTGCCAGCCTACCGTTTAGCCTGAGGGGCAAATATTCAGAATCCTGAGAGTCATCATGGGCACATGCTATGCTCTCCTGAAGATCTTATTCATGTATTCGTACCTATTTCTATCTTCTCCATGTTCTGGTCTAATCACTCTGGGTGATACAAAGACAACTGTAACATGGATTTTTCCCTCAAGTTTATAATCTCGCAGGAAGAGCAGACATACACACACATGGGGAGGACGTGATACACGAGTTGTTCAGTTTCACAGAAGCTCTGAGAAAGGAACTTTATGACATAAGTTTTGCTGACTCGGAAAGTGCCACTAAAACACTTGAACTTGCGGTTTGTTGGTTAATGCTATTTCTTAACAAACCAGAACACAAAGATCTGAGTGGTATTCAGCAGTGAAACTAAAGCATCTGTGTTGTAGGAATTTCCTCGAAATTTCTTTGAAACATACTGAAGCTAAACGTACACACTCTCACCTCTGTTTCCTGTTGTCATTGGACACGCCACCTTACGGGAAACTATGCTTATTGCTGTTGCATTTCAAAGAAAAATTTGGTTAATTTTTTCAGCTTTTAAAGAGATGCATAGTGGCCTTAATTTGTAATGAAACTGTTCTACAAATTCTATAAAAGTCAAAGACTTCTGAGTCCAGTAACAGTTCACTACATGTACAGAATAGCATCCCCAAGAAGCACACTTACTGTAATCTCTAAAATGGTCTTGCCAGACCCATCAGGTAAAATAGCAGCCCCGATTATTACAGAAGTCAATCTTTAGAAGGCAGCACTGGTAAATGAGCTTTGCAGTAAAGGTTGCTATAATAAAAGAAGAGAATGTAGTCCCTAGCCATTTTTCTATTTATTAATATTTTAAATGCTGGAAACAAAAACAAACAAACAAACAAACAAAACCCAAAAAAACAAAAAAACAAAAAAAACAAAAAAAACCCAACCAACCAAACAAACAAAAAATGCTGGAAACACAAGTGTATGTCCTCAGTTAACCCATACCTTAAAATATGTTTAAAAGAAAGAGGAGAGGGGCGCCTGGGTGGCTTAGTCATTAAGCGTCTGCCGTCAGCTCAGGTCATGATCCCAGGGTCCTGGGATCGAGCCCCACATCGGGCTCCCTGCTCAGCGGGAAGCCTGCTTCTCCCTCTCCCACTCCCCCTGCTTGTGCTCTCTCTCTCACTGTGTCTCTCTCTGTCAAATAAATAAATAAAATCTTAAAAAAAAAAAAGAAAGAGGAGAGCATGTGGTTGGGCTGAGCACTTCACAGAAGTAGTGATAGTAATAAGTACCAGTGGGCAGAGGTGACGGTCTACAAAGTTATTTCACAAATAATAGCTAAGCCATTGTCTCCTGGCCTCTAACCTCCCCAGATGCTGGGGCTGGGGCCCAGGGGTCACATTTCTCCATCACCCACTGCTCCCTGCCAGGCTCCGCCAACACGGGGTACTGGAAGGACTGGAGGAAGAGAAGGGCCCACCTTGGAAGTCCAATAGGGACTGTACCGAATCTGTAGATTGCTTTGGGTAATATGGACATTGTAACAATATTAATTCTTCCAATCCGTGAGCATGGAATATTTGTCTTTTGGTTTGTCTGTGTCATCTTCAGTTTCTTTCTATCAACTATACTCAAGAAGAAGAAGAGAAATTCTGAGTCCCAGGTTCAGCAGGCCTCTGGGATCTGATAACCCCCACCTCTCCCCTCTGTTCCCTCAGCCCAAAGGGGAGGGAGCTACTTCCTGAGGTCACTCGCTGTCAGCTCAGTGTCCCCTTCTCCTGTTTTAGTTCTCTAATGCCTGTTTAACCAGTGCCTTATATTAAATTCTCTCTATTAAAATAACCGGTGTGGTTTCTGTTTTCCTAACTGGACCTTGATTAATAGAGCCCTTAATCTCACAAGTTATGAGGTAGCTAATAGTAAGCATATTTTACTGGTAAGGAAGTGGGGACTTAGTGAGGTACAGTAATTTCGTCTGAAATTATATGACCAATAGTACAAGAGCCAAGACCCACACCTTCTACTTTGAGATCCTCTGATTTCCATTGCATCTTAGCATTTCTCTTGCTGAATAACCTCTTACACAACCATGGTCCATTTATCCAAACTAAAAGTTAGCATAGGTGCATTGCTATTTTTTAAAACTACAGACTTTACTTAGCTTTCTTTTCACAAAATCCCCCCTCCCCCCCCAAAAACCCACTACAGACTTTATTAGGACCACACTAGTTTTTCCACTCATGTCTCTTTTTTGTTCCCGAATCTAATCCAGGATACCACACCTTTGCTTGTCACATCTCCTCACCTCTGTTAATCTGTGACAGTTTCCTGGTTTTTCCTTATTTTTCATAACATTGACAATTCTGAGATGTACTGGTTAGGTATTTTGTAGAACTTCCCTTGGTTTGGTTTTCAGGTGTTTTCTTGTGATTAGACCAGGGTTATAGATTTGGGGGAAGACTACTAGGAGGTAAGTGCTCCCCTGATTGCACCACCCCAGAGGTACATGACAGCTCATCTTAGTACTGCCGATGGTGACCTTGATCACTTGGTCAAGGTGGTGTCTGTCAGGTTTACCCACTATACGTCTTTCCTTTTCCATAATTTATTTGTTAGAAGCCAGTCACTAAATCCTTGCTGAACTTTTGACTTCCCACTTAATTAGGGAGCTATGCTTTCTTAACAGATTATTAACTAGCACTTAAAGAATCTTTATATTGATGGCCAAGAATTATAAACCTAAGAATCAGATTAACGATGTTAGGTGATGTGACCATGTATTGCTTCTTGGGGAATTATTATCCATTGTACTATCTTTGTTTTGTGCCATGTTTAAACTTGGAACTTGGCTATTTTTAGTCTCAGAAAGCTTATGGTTAATGCCAGGACACCTATTTATTCTTGATGAACTGGAATCATCCCGGCAGGCCCTAAAAGATGATCAGAAGCTCAGGGTCTTAATAGCCTCCGGGAAATCAGTTAAAAGAGGAAGAGCCATAGAGACACAGTTGCTGAGAAGAGGAAAATTGGAAATGTTAAATGATGTGGCTAAAGGAGTGGAGATTTGCAAGAATGGGCTGAGAGGTGACAGGTGACGGAGATGGAGATGCGGAAGTCTCAAGGAGGCCAAGGGAGGGATGGGGATGGAACACAGAAGGAGAGGGAAGCCAGTGACAAAAATCGACCTTGGAGTTGGACTCTGCCCCTGGTATATTGTAATATGTGCATTTTGTCTCTGAGATTCACCATTTATATTCAACCTATGAAGGTTATAGTTCTAGCTGCTAGGTTTCACTGTATAGCATACTTCAATGAGCTTAGGCTTTCAAAGGAGCCAGATAAAGTAGTTCAGTTGGGTTATATAACCTTAGGTTAAAGGGTGACTGAAAAATAATCAGAGCTCTCAAAACTTTTGGAAGTTTAGCAGGACAAAGTGGAGCGAATGTCGCCTTGTTAAAGTAGCTGCAGGATACAGATCATAATATTAATAACTTAGAAATTAAAGTTATCGGGGCACCTGGGTGGCTCAGTCGTTAGGCGTCTGCCTTCGGCCCAGGTCATGATCCCAGGGTCCTGGAATTGAGCCCCACATCAGGCTCCCTGCTTGGCGGGAGGCCTGTTTGTCCCTCTCCCACTCCCCCTGCTTGTGTTCCTGCTCTCGCTATCTCTGTCTCTGCCAAATAAATCAATAAAATTAAAAAAAAAAAAGAAATTAAAGTTATCAAGACATATGCTGTAGGTTTTTATTGTATGCTAATTATATGGAATTTACAAATCTCATGGTTAGCTGAAGAAAATAAAATCTCAATAGGGTTACTGACTCAGAGTAATGGCTTTCTTCCTAGGGATATATCTGCAAATAGATAGCCTAGGCAAAGTCACCAGACCTTACCAGGGCTGAGAATCCTGTCATTGATTGGCTTGTAAACTTAACTATTTCTGTATTTCATACTGTTATTCTTTTTTCTAAAGCCAGAGCATATTTTCTTTCCAGGAATATGAGAAGAGACTTGACAACTCTTGTAACTAATCTTGGACCTTATTTATGTCATATTAGAGTCAGTGTATTTCAGTGGGAGCACAGAAGGACAGCTTGGAGTTTTTCAACTTGAAGACCAGCTTATGGGGTTTTTTTTGTTTTTGAAATATGGAATGGGGCGCCTGGGTGGCTCAGTTGGTTAAGCGACTGCCTTCGGCTCAGGTCATGATCCTGGAGTCCCTGGATCGAGTCCCGCGTCGGGCTCCCTGCTCGTCAGGGAGTCTGCTTCTCCCTCTCCCACTCCCCGTTTGTGTTCCCTCTCTCGCTGTGTCTTTCTCTGTCAAATAAATAAATAAAATCTTTAAAAAAAAAAAAAAGAAATATGGAATGAAGAAGACTTTGTTCCTCTTGCCTGTCTTAGTAATTGGCCTGTTGAAAAATGACTGGAAAACTAACACTTGGTGGCATTGGAACATTCATACGCTTCTTTGGGGACAGAAAAAAATATGTGTGGTATATTTTAAAATACCTCTTTCGACTAATACCGGTCCTTGTCTCTCTGGGCATATTCAGTGTCAGGCATCTCAAAATCTCTTGTTTAAAAGTGGATTCTTATTTGTGAGCTGGGCTATGAGTCTTGCGACCAGATGAAATCCGGAAGTCAGGCGTCTAGAATGGCGTGCTTGTCTGAAAGGAGTAGTTTCTCTGACCATTAGTCATTATTTACCAACTTGCTGGAGGGAAAAGATGACTGTCTGCTTTAATAAAAGCACTTCTTTTTTCCCTTTTAACCCCCTTTAAAATTATCTGGTGTTAGGCAAAATCCTTTATAGCTAAAAACAGCTCATCTTCAGGAAGGTACTTTTATTTTAGAAGCACAGTATGAGTGGGTTGTGCTTTATCTGGGTCCTGTGGGGGGGGGGGGTGGTGTCTTGGTGAGAGCTTTCTATCAGTGGGGAACTGAAAGTCGGGGAGGTTTCAGTTGTCACCAAAGCAGTACATAGCAATGGTCATTGACCCAGATCTGTGTGATTTTATGGTGGATGCTTTACTCTGCAGTGGATTTTTCATGCTTTTCTTATCACCTGTTAGGGTGATTGGAGAGAATTGGTTAATTGGACGTAATCTCATCCTAGGGTTTAAATATTTTGGAAAAGGTCAACATCAGATGTGATGTCACATAGCCATGACATTGGTCCTGTGTGCTTCCTGCCAGGGAACCTTGCAGAGGAGTTAACAGACTATAAATAGACTGCCTTCTTGGATTGATTCCTTTGGTAACCGGACCTGGACACAGAGCATCTTTGTGTTAAGGTCATCTTGTGACACCCTCTTAATGTCTCCCTCACATCTTTGATATACGTGGAAAGAGTGTCTCGCATGTTATCAGCTTTGTGATCACCAGTCTTTCTACACAGGTGATTGACTCCCCACGAGTAATGGGAAATCGAATGGATGGGAAATTAGTGAAAAAAGGTTTCACTGCTATAAATATAGCTCATTTGACGTTCTGGTCCACCGCAGGCCCAATACAGTCTGTCTCAGGGCTGGTTAAATAGGCAAATTTGTATTCATTTCACAACGTTCAAGCCGAGACTAAACTGTTCTCCCCTGACACTGATTTAAGAAAATGTTCTAAAGCATCACCAGCCTAAAAATACCCACTGGTAAGTCTTGGACACATTACACATCTGAGAAGAGGGGAAGTAGAGAAAGCTGAGAAAATAAGCAGACATTAAATAAAAAGGAACTGAAATTTAAATATAAAAGCCCTAAAATCTATAAAAGAAAGCATGCATGTAGTGCTGTAAATGAGTTATTCATACGACCCCAGATGTTGGTTTCCATAGTAACTATTATTTGATTCTTTGGCACAAATATTACATATCTGCTAATGTATAAAATGAGTACTTTTCTATCTTAATTATAGATTATCTAAAATAATATCCTGTCTCTTTGAAGCAGGGCTTTGGCATTTGGAGCATTTTCTTTCCTAAATGAAAACTGAATTAGTGCATTTTAATTTGTTTTTCTCCCCCACCCCCCCTTTTTTTTTTTCTATTTTTCAGCCTTTTTTCCTATTAAGTTTCCTTTCAAGGAATGTTCATGGCATCATTGTTTGTAATTGTGAAAACTAGAAACAGATCAAGTCTTCATTAGTGAAAGATTAGTGAGTACATAATGGTATGACTTCCCTAAAAAATCCAGGGCTCGGGCGCCTGGGTGGCTCAGTTGGTTAAGCGACTGCCTTCAGCTCAGGTCATGATCCTGGAGTCCTGGGATCGAGTCCCGCGTCGGGCTCCCTGCTCAGCAGGGAGTCTGCTTTGCCCTCCGACCCTATCCCCTCTCATGTGTTCTCTCTCATTCTCTCTCTCTCAAATAAATAAATAAAATCTTTAAAAATAAAAAAATAAATAAAAAATCCAGGGCTCTTTGGAGACATGATCAATTCCAGGGATGGAGAAAAACATAAGATTAACCTAGAATATCTTGTGACTCTAAAAAGTAAGGAAGTGCTCACAAAATGATGGAGGCATTGTCAAAGGACAGAGTAGCCAACTGAGGGAGCCCCCAACGGCCACATGGAGGCTGCTGTATGCATATGACCAAGGCCGAGGCTAATAGCAAATGTTAGCAAATTATGTGGTTTTTTTTAAAGATTTTATTTATTCATTTGACAGAGAGAAACACAGCGAGAGAGGGAACACAAGCAGAGGGAGTAGGAGAGGGAGAAGCAGGCTTCCCGCCGAGCAGGGAGCCCGATGTGGGGCTCGATCCCAGGACCCTGAGATCATGACCTGAGCCGAAGGCAGACACTTAACGACTGAGCCACCCAGGCGCCCCTCAAATTATGTATTTTTTTAAAAAAACCTTATTATTGAAGTTAATTAATTATTTTTCTGAATGACTGTAGTCCTTTTTATAGACTGCTGGGAATTGCCCAATAATTTACAACTAAAATAAGATATCTTATTACCTCATAGGCATTGTGAACATATTTTCTACAACAAAATCTGAGTGCATCTGTTGGGGTAGTTTAACAAAAAAAGTGAAATTAGAAATTAGAATGGTTTAAAAAATCTAGGACGGGGCGCCTGGGTGGCTCAGTCAGTGAAGCGTCTGCCTTCAGCTCAGGTCATGATCCCGGGGTCCTGGGGTCGAGCCCCACATCGGGCTCCCTGCTCAGCGGGAAGCCTGCTTCCCCCTCTGCCACTCCCCCTGTTTGTGCTCTCTCTCTCTGTGTGTCAAGTGAATAAATAAAATATTTAAAAAGAAATCTAGGATATATGGTTGCTACACACACACTCACACACGGACTCATTCAGTGGCGCACGACGCTGCTTCTGTTCCGTCTAAACTGGCAGTTCCTCCTTTGGTCACTAGGTGGCACTGGGCCAGTGTCCGGCAAGTGTAAAAGGAAACTGATGAACGCTAGGATAAAAGGCCAAAGAGGAACTTACTTGCTCAGTGTTCACGCACAACCTGGATGGGCAATCCCCTGGGGCCCATTGAAAGAAAGAGTTCATTTGGCTGAGCCTGTGCTAGGCTCCTGTGCTGGACTTGCGATGTTCGGGATTTAAAGGACTCTGAGATTTGGGCTACTTTCAGTACAGACACAGCAGGCCAGTCCTGGGAGGGTGCTGGACCAGATGCAAGCTGTCACAGCTCTGGGCCCCCTACGGACAGAACCGAGAGAGGGGTGCCTGGCCCCTCACTGAATCCCAAGCCCAGCACGCGACTCAGGGTGAAGTGAGAGTATTCAGTGGATGGATACACATCTTTGTTCCTTAAAAATAGTTTCGAGGAGAAACCACTGTGTTCTAGAAATATCTGTCAGCACCACGCTTTTGAGCAGCTCAGGCAGGAGGTGAGCAGTGGCTGCTTCTGCCGCTGGCGGTGTTCTCTGGCGCCGCCATGCCCTGAATGTATGTTCGTGTCTTCCGCAGGGGCTCTTAGATCTTGCCAACGAAAGGATTCCGTCGTGCTGTGCTCCAAGGAAGCTTTTCTCTGAGACCTCAGATACTCCCGTTAAAATCTAAAAGGAGTATTGCATTAGATCTGCTTCTGTAGGTACCGTTGGCTAAGCGTAAGGATGTAATCCAGAGTTTCGACTCGCGTTCAGAACCTGAACAGGATTTGGTATCTTCTGCAGTGAGTGTTTAACTGTCAGACTCTCTACACTTTACACAGCCTCCTAGAGAACTCCCGGGATCGGAGCCGCTTGCCCTGCACTAGCTGAGGCAGCTGCAATGGAAAGAATGTGGCTTTGGAGTCAATTCCTGGTTCTGGGTTCAAATCCTGATGCTGCTACTCATTAGCCCTGGGTCTTCAGTAATTACACAAATCTTTTTTTTTAATTAATTAATTAATTAATTTATTTATTTATTTATTCATGAGAGAGAGAGAGAGGCAGAGGGAGAAGCAGGCTCCCAAGGAGCAGGGAGCCCGATGCGGGACTCGATCCCAGGACCCTGGGATCATGACCTGAGCCGAAGGCAGATGCTCAACCATCTGAGCCACCCAGGCGCCCCTACACAAATCTTTTAATTCAGTTTTCTCATCTGCAAAATGAGGATGTTAATACTGACATTCTTCATTTATCTAATCAACCAACATATTTTTGAGTTCCTTGAGGACCTGACAATCTGGTGTGCATGGCAGACATGTCTCTTAGTGTTGAGCATATCAAATAAGAATGTACTTTTTATTTTATTTATTTATTTATTTATTTATGTATTTATTTATTTATTTATTTTAAAGATTCTATTTATTTGAGAGAGAGAATGAGACAGAGAGAGCATGAGAGGGGGGAGGATCAGAGGGAGAAGCAGACCCCCACTGGGCAGGGAGTCCGATGCGGGACTCGATCCCGGGGCTCCAGGATCATGACCTGAGCCGAAGGCAGTTGCTTAACCAACTGAGCCACCCAGGCGCCCCAAGAATGTACTTTTTAAATTTTATTTTTTGAAAGATTTTATTTATTTTTTTATTTGAGAGAGAGAGAGCACACGAGCAGGGGCAGAGGGAGAGGGAGAAGCAGGCCCCTTGCAGAACAAGAAGCCCGACCTGGACTCGATCCCAAGACCCTGGATCATGACCTGAGCCAAAGGCAGACGCTTCACCGACTGAGCCACCCAGGCGCCCCAAATAAGAATGTATTTACACTGGAGGTGGATGGTGGTGATGGCAGCATGACGTGTGAATGCATTTAAGGCCACTGAACTGTGTGCTTAAAATGGTGAAGGTGAACATTTTCATATTATGTGTATTTTACCACAATTAAATAAAGTAACATAAAAAATTATATATATATATGTATATATATATATATGTGTGTGTATATATATATATATATATATAAAGAACCCAGCCTGATCCTGGCACATAGTAGATACTCAGTAAACATCCACTAAATTAAGGAGTAAATGGTGATAAAGAAGGACCAAACAGAGTTTCTTCTCTCAGATACAACCTTGGCACAACTAGGCCTGTCAAGGGAAAGAGATGGCCTTTTCAATCTTGTACAAAATATGCCACCAGGTCCACAGATGGAGGAAGACTGCCAGGCCTTCTGTAAGGCCTATCCTGACTTCTTGCCTCAAGCTCAAGATGGCCTTATGGAATGCCTTCCCATTTCTCAGACATCATTCTGGAGTATATAAACTGAGCAGCTTCATGAAGGATACCTAAATGCAGTTTCTGGAATTCTGTGGCACTTTTCATAATGAAGACAGGCTTTAGGTAAAGACTAGTGGACAAAGAATAAAGTTTGGTCTGCTCAGAGACTAATGGACAAACCTTCGAGGTCAGTACCTTTCTGACAGAGAACTGAAGCTCCAGGATTATTCTAAGTGGAAGACGAAGAACACTCATCTTTCTTTTTCACTTTCCTTTTGTTTTTCTTTTTTGGGGGGGGGAGGGTGAAGAATGAAAGAAGAATCGCCTTTTTTTTAAAACTCAGGTAGGAGTTATGGATAACTCCCAAGTACCTGTGCAAATGAATATGATTAACTTTGCTACTCCAGAAAAAAATTTTAATCCCAAAGTCATTTATTTTGGCTTTAGAATAGACTAGCATTTGTGTCGGATTTTCTTGCCTAATTACTTTTTGCTTAAGCTTATTTTAAAATTGTTTTAAATTCCTTTAGTGTGACAGCCTAGGGAAGTGGGGGGTGGGGAAATGGGCCACAGAGAGGATCTGAACTAGAATTGCAGCTTTCCTATAGAAAAGCCTCCTCGTATGCTGCCAGTGGGAGAGCAAAATTGGAATCAGCTTTCTGGAGAACAATTTGGCAAAATATTTTTTAAAGTCTTAAAAATATGCTTACTCTTTGATCCAGTAATTCCACTTCTAGGAATTTGTCCTAAGGAAGTAATCAAACAAGCCTGCAGAAATGTAGGAACAAGGCACTCACCACAACATTTGTATCGGCAAAAAAAAAAAAAAAAAAAAAGACGACGACGAAAAACGAGTAAAACCAATGGAAAACATTGAATACTGTGAAATTGATTAAATAAACTATGTCCCTTTCTCCAACGTGTGTAGTCATGTTGTCTGATTATAGACTTTTGAAATGTTTACCACATCTTTCTAAGTGAAAAAGAGAATAAAATAGTGGGCACAGTTTGAAACCGTGTCTAGATACAGAGAAGGATAGGTGAGGAGATGGATGGATGGGGGAATGGAGGCCTATCTCTCCAAGACACATTCTGCAGTGTTAACTTTGGTATTGCCGAGTGGTGAAATTGTAGCCGATCTTGTATTTTTTGTGTGTTTTTCAGATTTTCTACTTGAACATGTATTGCTTTGTAACTAGAAAAACCAACAGTCCTATATTTTAAGAGAATATATGTTTAATGTATCAATGAACACATTTAGTGTTGCTATATAATACCCACAAAGTGGGTAATCTGAATGCACATAAGGTAGACGGAATGTATTTACTTCAGGGTCACATTCATACAAGTGAATTATCAGCAATCATATTAAATACATAAAATCAGATGTACCGTAGGTTAAATTATGTTTCCCAAGAAAAAGAACCACATTCAGCAAAAATCTGTGAAGGCACAATTAGAGGATCATGTCGGTGTCCTATTTTCTGATCCCAGCACTAGGAGGTAGACAGTTCTAGAGCTAGGAGTACCACAGTTTTGCCAAGCTACAAAGACTGGTCGGTGGGTTTTCTGTGAATTATGTGTAAAACATGTTTATTGTCCAGATAACACTAGAACAATACTGGCAGCATTAAAATCATTCTTAATTGTCTGAAAGCAAACCCCATTTAAATTTTCTACTGCGTCCCCTTCCTTATCTCATTATCATCATGCAGAACTCCACATCTCAATGGGGAAAGAGTGAAAGCATAAGGTAAATGACAATCATAAACCTTTGATGACCCCAAAATAGCTCTTGGCTACATTTTCAAGAACTCTGCTTTATATAACCAGCTGCAGGGAAAATTTGTTCTTCACTGTTTGCAGCCTCAGCTCTGTACACATGATGGGGTTCTCTTTTATTTGCAGTTCCTAAATTCCGAAGACACCATGTGGCTTCACTGAAGGAAAAACCTTGCAGGTCTGGCTCCCTGTTGTCTCAGGTCAGATGGAAAAGCCTTTTGTGATTAACTCGGCCACAGTGTGTCCTTTGGTATTTGGAACTTCAGTAGGAGTTTTTATTAGTTATCCACATTTTGAATGCTGACTCAAATAAGCTGCCTACAATGGAAAAAGCAGATAAATCTAGCCCTTTTGACGCCAAATCGAATCCCCGTTCTCCCACTGGCTGTGACCTTGAGCAAGTTCACTTAACATGTCGGGTCTTGGTGTCCTCAGTTAGGAGAGTGGGGCCTTCCCATTTCACCTCGAAAGGCTGTTCTTTGTCAGCCATGAGGCTTTGTGCCAGGAGGGGACAGTTATGGTCTCTCTAAACACACTGCCTTCTCCCACTTTGTTTCTGACAGTTTCCTTATGCTGCCCCACCTCCCCAAGAGCCCGTGAAGACTCTGAGAAGCCTGATCAACATCCGGAAGGACACACTAAGACTCGTAAAGTAAGTTCCCCTGGGGTGGGGCTCAGGCCAGGTTCTAGGTGCAGTGCAGCCGACTCCCCCCAGAGACTTGGGAAGCAGTTTCTGCCAGACCCGGAGTCTGATCCCCCGGGGCTCAGGGACGTGAACCGCCCTGGCACTGACCGAGCAGCCCTGGCCCCGGAGATTAGGTCTTCCTGCATCTAGATTGTTCAGAACTTGGCGTCTGTGTTTGTGAAGGATTTTCCCTTTCCTGGAAGCAGTCCTTATTATCCTTGTTTTATTATTTTTTTAAAAAAAAGAAGAATTATTGCGGGAACAATTGAATTTTGCCACTGCTTCAGCAAGCCTAGGGAAAAATGGGATATTTGAAGTTGGAATATAACATCCTTATTTTATTGCTTACATTTACTCTTTATCTCATGTGTCCTTCCTCTGAGGAACTCATAGTGCCCTCGGCTGGTTGGTTAATCATCATCATCAACATTAATGATCATCAACACTTGCCTTCTCTGTGCGATCTCTAAGATAGTGTAATTTCGACACTGATGCTGCAGATAGCCAGTCTGCTAATGCACTCGCTGGTCCCCTGGGAAGGCAGATTTGGCTAGGGCAAATGACGGGTCCCAGGTTTTTCTAAATGGACACGGAAGATGTCAGTCCTGTTAACATTAGGAAGTTTATTTCTCTCAGATAATTGTTTTAATATAACAACTTTATTAAGATAAAACTCACATGCTGTACAATTCACCCATTTAAAGTGTACAATTCAGGGGCGCCTGGGTGGTTCATTTGGTTAAGCGTCTGCCTTTGGCTCGGGTCCTGATCCCAGGGTCCTGGGATTGAGCCCCACATCGGGCTCCCTGCTCAGCGGGAAGCCTGCTTCTTCCTTTCCTGCTCACCCTATTTGTGCTCGCTCTCTCTCTCTCTCTGTCAAATAAATAAATAAAAATCCTTAAAAGAAAATAAAATAAAGTGTACAATTCAGTGGTTTTTAGTATATTCAGAGTTGTGCAATCATCACTACCATCGAATTTTAGAACATTCTCGTCACCCCCCAAAAGAGACCCTAGACTCACTCGTGGTGACTCCACATTCCCCCCTCAAAACTCTCTTCCAGACCTAAGCAGCCACTAATTTACTTTCTGTCTTTTTCTCTTCATTTTTATGTTTCATTTGTCCCTGAAGTTTTGACTGCTTCTCCAACTATTCCCCCAGCCCCGGAGTCCACTCTGGGGACCAGGCAGCCTCAGAGGGAGGTGCTCTGCCGGGGAGCAGCCTGCAGCTGGGGGCTCGCCCTCCCGGGGGCGCTTCACCCTCCCTGGGGCAGTCCCCGAGGCAGCAGAATGGATTGAGGCTCCTGAGGCCACTCTCTGCACTGTGTTTCTCTCTCATCACACGTGGCTATGGCTCAAGGGCCACACTCCAGCAGACTCTGCAGTGCTGGGAGGCGCTAGCAGAACCCCGCCTGGAAGCCGAAGACCACCCTGCTTCCCAGCTCTGCAAGCACCGAGCACGTGCTCACATAAGTCCCTGAGCTTAGAGAGCAACACCACACTTTACCTTTCTCGGCTGTTGTCAGGATTCAACAAGATAATAGGAGGAAAAACACCTGCTGTTCAATAACCGTTAGAGTGAAGGGTGTTCTTGCTCTGTTTTTCCAAGATTACGGGAATAGGGTAGATTCTGATTCACAGATTTCCAGGTAAAGATGGAGGATTGAACATCTTTTGCTTCCAGTCAAAACCCACTAATACGAGTATTTTTTAAAAGCATTAATCCAGAAGACCTGGGGGGGATGGGAAAGAAGCCACAGCAGTGCAGTTTAGGGACTAGAACAAAGGCCAGTGTTAAATAACTTAGCAGGCCCTGGAGATCAGAATCCTGAGTGAGCAGAAGGAAAAGCTGAGAGTCACCCAGTTAAACTGTTACCCCTGAAGGCTCAGGAATTGGCAGTACCAGGGCCTCTGGACACCAAGATGGGAGGCAAAAATGAAGAGGATTGGTGGGAAGCATGCTGAAGAGGCTGTCCGATCCCCCGCTATGCTGCACAGCCAGAGTTGCCCTCCCCACACCCTGGCGGAAGGCTGGCAGACGATTCTCAATGGAAAAGTTAAAACAGAGACCCTGGACTCAGGGGACCCAGGCACAGCTAAAGTTGAACTCAGTACTAAAAATGGGGGTTAAGTAAATTTAGGTACACTGGATGTTGAACCCTCCAGCTTGCCGCCCTCACACCTTCTGCCCCCAGGCCCTCGTCCAAAGAGAGGAACACTGTCTCTGAGGAGTAGAACCCTCCCGGATGGGAAGACCAAAGAGACTGGCCTTGGAGATTCCTCCAAAGACCCAGATCAGTCCCTGGGGAAGCCCAGGGTCCCCAAACTACACCATGCACTCAGAGTTCCAATTAGGGCTTTTAACTTTCGTTTTTTTAAGATTTTATTTTATTTAGTGCACCTGGGTGGCTCAGATGGTTAAGCATCTGCCTTCAGCTCGGGTCATGATCTCCAAGTCCTGGGATTGAGCCCCGTGTCGGGCTCCCAGCTCAGTGGGGAGTCTGTTTCTCCCTCTCCCTCTGCCTCTCCCCCTGCTTGTGCTCTCTCTGTCTCTCTCTCTCTCAAATGAATATTTCATTTGAGAGAGAGACAGCACCCACACAAGCCAGGGGAGGGGCAGAGGGCAAGGGGAAACAGACTCCCCACTGAGCATAGTGCCCAACCCTGGGCTCATCCCAGGATCCCAAGATCATGACCTGAGCCAAAACCAAGAGTTAGACGCTCAACTGACTGAGCTACCCAGGCGCCTTTGGGTTTTAAATTTCTTTTTTTTTTTTTTTAAGATTTTATTTATTTATTTGACAGAGAGAGCCCACAAGCAGGGGGAGAGGCAGCGGGAGAGGGAGAAGCAGGCTCCCCGCTGAGCAGGGAGCCTGACGTGGGGCTCTATCCCAGGACCCTGGGATCATGACCTGAGCCGAAGGAGACACTTAACCGACTGAGCCACCCAGGCGTCTCTGGGGTTTTAAATTTCTTAAATATGAGCAGACAACCAAAGCTTCTTAGATGTGTAAGGAATGCCCATAATATGAAAGACAGTGGCAGAACAAACCAACAGGGGAAAAAAAAGACTCAGAAATTAAAAACATAGTAGCAGAAATGAAAAAGCCAATAGAATGGAAGAAGAAAAGTTGAAACATTCCAGAAAATGGGGGTGAAAAGGTTGAGATACAGAAAAGAGGAAAGATACAAAGAATAGAGTGCCAGTGCACAAGGTCCTACATCCAACTAATGGTTCTGGAAAGAAAACAGAGAATATAGAAGGAAGGAAATCATCATTAATGACATAACTAATTTAAGAGAATTTCCCAGAACCAGAGGGCCTGAGTTTCTAAATGGCAAGGACCACTGGAGCGCCCAGGTCAATGGATGATAAGGCAAAGGCCCTACATCAAAGGAAAACAGGGTCAGCAATCAGAATAGCTTCTTCTTGGGAGCAACACTAGAAGCTGAGAGATAATGCAGCCATGCTTTCAAATGGCTTTTTAGAAGTATTTGTAACCTGGAACTCCTTACTCAACCAAACTTTCAATGTAGTATGACTGTAGAATAAAATCTCTCAAAGAGTTTGTCCCTCCGACACATCCTAGTGGAAGAGGGGCCCTGCCACAAGGAAAGCGTACCCTGATGAAGAAGTTAGGAAATGCGGGAAGGAGGTGGCGGGGACTTCCCAGGGTCATGGGGGAGGGTGGTCCCTGGAGGCTGTGTGCAGGCACATAGCAGGCCTGGGGTCCCCTGGGCACCTCCTCAAGAAGACGAAATGCACGGAGCACCTGGCGCTTCTGAACATGGAGAGAGATTTAACCAGCCAGCAGAGGGCTAGGGTTTGGGTGGGTGATAAAAGACACAGAAAACTGAGCCACTGAAAAAGGAAATGAGCCCAAACTCCAAGAAAAACTGATGCAGGAAAAGACAAATCAGCGATTACTCTGTGGCTAGGTTGGGGATCACGTGAATATAATCGCAGTAATGCAGACACGAAGGTACTGAGCTACCAGAATCATGAAGTATGCACTGGGGGGCGGCGTACTTATATGGGGCAGCGAGAGGAAAGAGAAAGAAAACCTGCCTCCCATGGTAGGAAGTCTGTGGATAACACCTGAAACTGAAAAGTCAAGAACCGTGTGAGCATGTTCTGTAGAAACATGCAGGTAAATGCCAAAATGATCAGCTAAAAGAGGTAGAGATGGTTTCTGAAGAGGAGGCGGGGGGAGGGGGGCTGCTGCTTTTGTGACAGGCCTTGTGGAAACTATGTAAACTATGTGAGTAGTAACTTCAATTACAGTAAAAACAAAAACAAAAACAAAAACAAAAAAATTCTGGCCAATGCCCAAGCGTTCACTAGCGCTGTGAAGTATCAGACATCACCGAAATGCCCCCCCACAGTGTCATGAGGGACTTGGCCAGCATTCAGAATGAAGACAGAGGCCTAAAGTCTGGCCATGGAGAGAAGCTCACAATGTATTAAGTTAAAAAAAAAGATAAATCTAAAAATACTGATTTGCTATCCCCCAAATGCTGAGTCTGTGTGGTTTCCCAGGTGTGCGGAGGAGGTAAAGACCCCTGGAGAAGAGGTTGGCAGAGCTAAAGTCCGCTACAACGTGGAGTTCACCTTTGACACTGACGCTCGGGTGGCCATCACCATCTACTATCAGGCCACGGAAGAGTTCCAGAATGGGATTGCCAGGTGAGAACCAGAGACCAGGTGAGCCGCGTCCTTCCCACACGGGTGAGGGTCCACGCCTTCCACACTCGTCCGTGGAAGGAAACCTGCTGCTACCGCCAGGTGAGATCTCGCTCCTGAATTTGGATTTTCGTCCCAGAGCCCCACCTCTTTACCTTTTCCCTGCAAATTGTGCCATCCTGTGCCGTGGCAGGTGGCCGCGGAACCTTTCATTTCATCAAGATGCTGTTAAACATCAATTAAGCGACCTTTCTGCGGATGGGTGGGTTGAATGGATAAGTTTAGCGGCATGACGGAGCAAGAGCAAAGGAAATGGATGATAAGGGAAATATTTTCTTTCCTTTCCTTTTCTGTACCCAGAGCCTGCTGATGTTGAGACCAGGCGTGGGACAGAGGAAGTGGCCCCTCTGTCTGGGCTCGCTGCTGACTTTCGCTTTGCTTCCCTCTTTGCTCCACAGCTACCTCCCCAGAGACAACAGCCTGCAGTCGGAGACGGTGCGTTACAAGCGAGGGGTGTGTCAGCAGTTCTGCCTGCCCTCCCACACCGTGGACCCCTCCGAGTGGCCGGAGGAGGAGGTGAGTGGCCTCTGGACCAGGCGGCAGGCTGCTGGCCGGAGGGGCAGGGGCAGCTTCCTCACGTGGACCCAGAGGGGCCTAGGGCCTCGTCCGGACTACGGCCAGCAGTGCCTGGGCTCCCTGGAAGCTCGGAGGCCACGCTGTCCTTCAGCCCTGTGACTTCTTCACGCCCTTAAGAGATACCTGATGTCGTTAATTTTTCTGTTCCAAAGTAGCCCATTCACCTCAGATACTTGGAGAAAGCCATGCTCAGAGAAAAGTACCTGCAAGTTAGAGGATTTTATAGCCACAAGGCTTTAGAAAGAAACCGTGGAGGGCGCCTGGGTGGCTCAGTTGGTTAAGCGACTGCCTTCGGCTCAGGTCATGATCCTGGAGTCCCGGGATCAAGTCCCGCATCGGGCTCCCTGCTCAGCGGGGAGTCTACTTCTCCCTCTGACCCTCCTCCCTCTCATGCTCTTTGTTTCTCATTCTCTCTCTCGCAAATAAATAAAAATCTTAAAAAAAAAAAAAAAAAAAGAAAGAAAGAAAGAAACCGTGGCCTTCAATGAAACAGACTTAGGTGGTCACAAGGTTGACGAACCAGAGCAGAGATGAAGTTAATGCTGCTGCTTTTTTTTTTTTTTAAGATTTTATTTATTTGAGAGAGGGAGAGCAGAAGCAGGGGGAGCAGCAGAGGGAGAGGGAGAAGCAGGCTCCTCGCTGAGCAGGGAGCCCGATGCGGGGCTTGATCCCAGGACCCTGGGATCATGACCTGAGCCAAAGGCAGACGATTAACCGACTGAGCCACCCAGGCACCCCGAAGTTAATGCTTCTTGACGACATCTCCCTCCCTGATGGACTACTGTGCCATTTCAACATGTTTTTTTTTTTTTTTCCTTTTCTCTCCCTTCAGCTTGGCTTTGATCTGGACCGAGAGGTTTACCCTTTAGTGGTCCACGCCGTGGTGGATGAAGGAGACGGTAATGGGCACTTTCTGTCTTCTTTTCGCTGTACACACTGCCCTTTGGTGGTGCACGAACAACAGGCCCTCTCCATCGGGATCAGGCAGGTGGTCTCTACGGCCCCGCGTGCTCCCGGACGAGAGCAGCATGGGTCACAGAATGTGCCCCTTCTCCTCATACCCCAGAGCGTTGGTTTGCTGGGTACGGGGAGTCGGGGAAGGTAGACGGGCATCAAAGTGTGGTGTTGGGCTTTCTTCCTCCTCCATGTGCCTTTTTTTTTTTCCAGAGTATTTTGGCCATTGCCATGTACTGCTGGGCACTTTCGAAAAGGTGAGTAACTTCACAGGGCCTCACTTTATTACTTTTAACTGGCTTTTGTGTGGGGACGCGGGCAGCCCTGTCTGCCGGCTGCCTGAGTGCAGCAGGATGGGTCTGGCTCGGAGGCCGTGGTCAAGCCGGAGGCTACCCTGGGGTCTAGTTGCAGCCCTGCTGCCAACTTGCTGTGTGACCTGCAGCTCCCGAGGCCTCAGTTTCCTCTTAAAATGGAAAGGTCAGGCGCCTGGGTGGCTCAGATGGTTAAGCGTCTGCCTTCGGCTCAGGTCATGATCCCAGGGTTCTAGGATCGAGTCCCGCATCGGGCTCTCTGCTCCTTGGGAACCTGCTTCTCCCTCTGCCTCTCCCTCTCTGTCTCTCATGAATAAATAAATAAAATCTTTAAAAATTAAAAAAAAAAAAGGAAAGGTCAGACTGGATACTTGGAAGGCCCTGCGGGTGTGAGGAGTCTGTAATCGCACACATGTGTAATTGAGAGCAGTAACCAAGAACACCTGGTACCGTCTTGCCCCTCCTTCCAGGTCATAACTGTTCTCTTTCATTCCAGCACACAGATGGAACTTTCTGCGTCAAGCCCCTCAAACAGAAACAAGTGGTAAGTATTTGACGGCCAGGGGTCCTCTGTGTCCCCCCACCCTTCTTTCTTTTGATCTTTCTCTTTTTTTCTCTTTTGCTAAGCACCCTTCTTCTCTCCCACCACCCTTTTTTTTTTTTTTTTAAATCAAAGAAAAGTAAAAAAGGGAGTACTTTTGTGTGTTAGAAACTCCTTGGGTGGCCTGAAAGGAATACTGATGTTGGGTGTCTTTATTGTTCCAGAATTGTTGGTGTTGCGGCGGCCCTTATGTGAGCAAAGGACTTGAGAAATGAAAGGGCAAGATTTGTCTCTTGACATTAGGTTTAGGGAGAGCTCTTTTTATTTAAAATGCCAGGGTGAGAAACATTCCAAGCTAAAGGATAAAGTGTTGGGGTCCAATTCAGAGCCAGTTAAGCCCAGGGCCCTAATTCATCCCACCACCGCTTTTCTACAATCCCAAGTTTACTGGCCACCTGCCCCCTTCCAGAATGACCGGCAAGTTCTGCTCCTAACCCCTGCTAGGTGCCAGTACTTTTTTTTCCACTTTTGCTGGAGTGGGAGTAGAGTCAGAGAGAGTGAGGAGGGGAGAGTGGTGCCAGGGGCATTGGCAGGCCTCCCTGCAGATGCATGATAGATGCATTATTCATTCTTGGGGGTTAAATGTTCTTCCCTCTTCATGAAGTCAGTAGCAGTTAATAACACCTGAGTATAAATTTGTTGATAATATCCTTTCCAATTTAATCAATTAGTAGGTTGAAACAAGTTTTAAAAGGCAGAGGAGAAAACAGATCCTGAGCCCAGGGTACTGCCTAGGAAGGCCAAGCCTTGGTGAGTTGTCTCATGGGGAGGCCTCGTTCTCCAGGACACCTAGAGAGGATGGAAAGGCTAGGGTAGCTCAAGGTAAATGGTTTATCTATTTTCCTATTGCCAGCTTGACATTAGCAACAGACTCTGTCAAACTGGAGAGTGGGATATGAAATCAGTGACAGGCTCAGTCTCAGGGGAGGACCTCAGTGGGACAGAGGTGAAGCAGAGGGAGGAGTGGGCTCACAGAGAGAAACAAGGGAAGGGCCTGCTTTGGCACTGACATGGCCCAGGCTAGGGCAAGTGGGCATTGAAGTTGGGGTTTTAAGGAATAGGGCCAAGAGGGCTCCTTGGCCATGTGGGTGGTGGGGTGGCTCGTGCAGGTGGAGGGGCTCAATCGGCCTCCCCTTCAAGGTCCTACTCTCTGTCTGTCTCTCTTCTCATGTTTTCTCTTCCACTCCTTCCCTTGCCTGTTTCTCCTCTCTTTCTTTCTCTGTTCCATTCCTTTATTATTTTTTTCTAAGATTTATTTATTTATGGGGCTCCAGGGTGGCACAGTTGGTTAAGCGTCCAACTCTTGATTTCAGCTCAGGTCGTGGTCTCAGGGTCGTGGGACCCAACCCTGCATCAGGCTCCGTGCTCAACGGGGAGTCTGCAGGAGATTCTCTTTCTTCCTCTTCCTCTGCTCCCCCCCTCCCCCCGCTTGTGCGCTCTCTCTCTCTAAAAATAAATTAATTAATCTTTAAAAAATAAAATATTTTTAAAAATAGATTTATTTATTTTAGAGAGAGCGCGAGGCAGGGAGGGAGAGAGAAACTTGAACAGACTTTGTGCTCAGCATGGAGCCCGATGCAGGGCTCAATCTCGCCACCTGATCATGACCTGAGCCGAAACAAAGAGCTGGACACTTAACTGACTACACCACCCAGGCGCCCCTCCTTTCCTTTATTTTTATAATGTCCACACTTCACTTCTATTATACAGCTAATGCTTTTCTTTTGATGCATATTCTTCCACCCTTTTGCTAGTCTGTGCCTTTCTTAACTATGCTTTCCTGTCCGTAACAGTGAGCTGCAGTACGCAATTAGTGTTGTAGTAAGTTTATGTTCCCTCTTGGGCATAATGGTGGGTGAATTAAACATTTGATTTTCTTTTCCCTGTCAGAGAGAAAACATAAGTAAATAAAAGCATCCTTTACTTGTCTAGGCTTTTGAGTTTTTTCATTGTGGATCAGTAGTCCTTGGTTACCAGAGAAGGTTGAGGGGCGAGTTCCCACTTTCTCTCCGGAGTCAGCCTGCCCTTGAACTTTGCTGTTTGCTCTTCAGGTAGATGGGGTCAGCTACCTCCTTCAGGAGATCTATGGAATTGAAAACAAGTACAACACACAAGATTCTAAGGCAAGTTCTATCCAAAATTCTGAATGTACTTTTCCCAGGAGGCAGAGGGAGAAACGCTCTGATGAAGCTAGGATCTAGGGGTTTAGCATGCCAAACTCTGGAATCAGTTTGGTCCGAGGAGGGTATTTTCTTCCTCATTCCAGATGCTGATGCTTACATCGCTTTGGAAATGAAAAGCCTTGGCAGGTTTGGAGGAGTTCCTCTGCAGAGGTCTGGCCGCTCAGTTACCCGGCTACCCTGCAGAGTTCCCACATGGCCACCACCCTTCCCCGTGTGGTCTCCTTATGTCTCTGCCCCGACCGTCTGAGCCCCCTAGGATGGCTTGAGATAAACAGCTCCCAGAATAAGTGAAACCCAGTATGCAAATGCACGTGCTAAACTGTAAAGTCCAAAGTAAATGTAAGATTTTATTCTTACTCCCCGTCTCAGCTCTTCAGGCAAGCTGCTTGCAAAGAAAACAGAGGACGCCAAGGTCTTTGTGTCACTGGCTACGTTTCTGTCTCCCGGGACAGGTGGCTGAGGATGAAGTAAGCGATAACAGTGCCGAGTGTGTGGTGTGTCTCTCCGATGTGCGGGACACTCTGATTCTGCCCTGTCGCCACCTCTGTCTGTGTAACACGTGTGCTGACACCCTGCGCTACCAGGCCAACAACTGCCCCATCTGCCGCCTGCGTGAGTCCCAGAGCCGCAGGCCGAGACCCACCGGGAGGGTCTGCAAACTGACCACCTGACCGGCGCGCGGGAGGGGGCCCTGTGGCTTGTGCCCCGGCTCCTGTTCATCCTGACTCCTGCACCGGGATGGCCTGATGTTCTGTTTCCTTCTTCTAGCCTTCCGGGCACTGCTCCAGATCCGGGCCATGAGGAAAAAATTGGGCCCCCTGTCCCCAACCAGCTTTAACCCCATCATCTCGTCCCAGACGTCTGACTCAGAAGAGCATTCGGTGAGTTGGGCTGGGCACCGGGACCACCCAGGAAGCACGCGCTCTGGTCTCCTTGCTGGCTCTTTGCACCTTTCATCCTTCTTTACCTGACTTTGCAACAAGTAATTAAACCTTGACAAGCTGCAGTGTTTAGTAAGCTGGCTGAGGTCACGTTGTGTTAAAACCAACCAGTATTACAACGGAAAATTGGATACTGATCATTAAATCCCCCTTTTCCTCCCTGGGAATTCGGCGTCCAGTTAATATTCGCCGTGCCTGGAGCAGCCTGCTTGCCTCCTCACCCCAGTCAGGAGCTCCCCCTAAGCAGGAACAAGGGGATGACTGTTTTGCACTGGAATACCATTTACGTTTATCTGGGTCCTCGAAGGAGGTAACTGTTTTTCTTTATCCCATTTCATGGCTCCAGCAACTGGGAGCCAAGTGGATGACATACTTCACTTCCGTGTCACGGTGCAAGTAGATAGCGCTAGAATGCAGCCTGGAAGCTGTGTGGTCTTAGCGGACGCCGTCTCCACATTCACACACAAGTGGAGGAGAGCCCTCCTTCAGTACGTGGTATTAGGATAATTAGTTAGCTATTTAGGGAGGAAAAATCAGCTTAGAACTTCACTCCTTACCAGCTTAACAAGTAAATTCCAGACAGAGTAACTAGTTAACTATATTACAGCAAAAGCAAAGCAAACCAAACATTAAAGACTGAGTAAATTCTAGGTGAGTCTTTAGTTGACTTTGAATGGGAGAGGACTCTCTAAGCTTAAAAGCAGAGGAATGCTACAGAAAAAATAAAGTGTAGATTTTACCACATAAAAAAATTAAAAGTTCAGGTGTGTAAAAGATGTGTAAAGGATTAAAATTAAAAGGCAAACCATGAATCATTTAAGGAAAAAAAATGTCTTCACAACATTTATATCAGAGAGAAACCTAATATCTTTGCCATGGCTCCCATGAATCAAACAGAAAATAAATGGACAAAAGATATTTTTTAAAATTCTCAGAAGAGGAAAAAAAATTAAAATTAAAATTAAAAAAAATAAAATTCTGGGGCACCTGGGTGGCTCAGTCAGTTAAGTGTCTGCCTTCGGCTCAGGTCATGATCCTGGAGTCCTGGGATCGAGCCCCACATCAGGCTCCCTACTCCACGGGAAGCCTGCTTCTCCCTCTCCCACTCCCCCGGCTTATGTTCCTGCTCTCGCTGTCTCTGTCAAATAAATAAATAAAAATCTTAAAAAATAAATAAATAAAATTCTTAGAAGAGGATGCTTAGCTGGTTAAACGTCTTTTTTTTAAGTTAACTACATTAAAAATCCACAATATGCAAATTAAAATGAGATACCATTTTTCACCTTTCAGATTCGGAAGCTTTTTATTTTTTTATTTTATTTTATTTTATTTTTTAATTTTATTTATTTATTTGACAGAGAGAGACACAGCGAGAGAGGGAACACAAGCAGGGGGAGTGGGAGAGGGAGAAGCAGGCTTCCTGCTGAGCAGGGAGCCCGATGTGGGGCTCGATCCCAGGACCCTGGGACCATGACCTGAGCCGAAGGCAGACGCTTAACGACTGAGCCACCCAGGCGCCCCTTGGAAGCTTTTTAAAAGAGACCCCATGGGGGGCATATGCGTGGTGCAGTCTGTTAGGTTAAGAGTTCCTTCCGCTCAGGTCAAGATCTTGTGGTCCTGAGATGGAACCCCGCACTGGGCTCAGGGCTGAGTGAGGAAGGAGTCTGCTTCAGATTCTCTCCTTCCCCTGCCCCCTCTACTCCTCCCCCTGCTCACTTGCACCACATGTGCCCTCTCTCAAATAAATAAATAAATAAATAATAAATAAGGGGCACCAGTCGGTTAAGTGTCTGCCTTAAGCTCAGGTCATGATCCCAGAGTCCTGGGATCGAGCCCCACTTTGGGCTCCCTCTTCGGTGGGTGGGGGTCTGCTTCTCCTTCTCCACGCCCCCCCCGCTTGTGCTCTCTCTCTCTCTCTGACAAATAAATAAAATCTTAAAGAAAAAAATGTGGTTTACAGTAGGAAATGTTGGACGCTGCTAAATCCCCAGCATGAGTAGAAGAGGTAGGAAATGTGGACTCTATGAAAAGGGGACGTATGTGAAGGGAAATATTTATGTTTGCTGACAGAAGCAGGATATAAAATTGTTATTTACAGAGTATAACTGTGTAAACCATACAGAGAAAAAGATTGGAAGAAAATATACCAGAATGGTAATGAAGGTTTTATTTTGGGAGATTTTATTACTGATTCTTCGCCCCCCCTTTTCTTTATCTTTCTGTATTTTTCAAATTTCCTGTAATAAACATATATTTCCATTACGATAAAAAAATAAACATTACTAAGAAGTTCATCTCGAAGCAGAATCTAAGAATATGGGTTTCTGTGACATTTTATCTTTCTTTGGCCTCTTACGGAAGCTCTTCTTGCCAGACCAGATGTAAAAGAAAACATTTTTCAAGTGTAGAGCAAGAAACACGATCATGCCATAAAACAAAGAGTACTTAATTAATTTTTCAACCCGTCTCTGATTGCCCTAGTCCTCAGAGAACATTCCGCCAGGCTATGAAGTGGTGTCTCTTCTGGAAGCCCTCAATGGGCCCCTCACCCCGTCCCCAGCGGTCCCAGCCCTCCACGTGCTTGGAGATGGCCATCTGTCAGGAATGCTGCCCTCCTACGGCAGCGATGGCCACCTGCCCCCTGGCAGGACACTCTCCCCGCTCGACCGCCTGCCTGACTGCAGCAGCCAAGGAATCAAGCTCAAAAAGAGTCTTTCCAAGTGAGTGGTTGGTGCTCAACCGTGTTGACCCTGGGGTCCCTGGTGATACGCTTTCACTCCATCTTTCCCCTCCTCGGTACTGGCTCATGTCCTGGGTCCCCAGGGCAGGGTAGACCCTTTGGGCTGTTCCCGAGCTCTTCGTTTCACGGAAGACCTGGGGCTAACACTCATGCAGGTTATCCCACTCCTTAGGGGGCGGAAATAAGGTGGCATGTGGGTACTTAGGAGAATCCAGACAGGCACATCTTGTGTGTTTTTGGTAGGGGGATGGGGTATGGGGAAGAGGACATCCCTGGGGTCAGTGAGGCCCATGGGGAGCATAGTCTAAAGACTGAAGGACATTATGATCTGTACCTGTACCTCTTAGGCATTTAAACCCAACTAGGCACCAGCCATGAGAAGCTTTCTGTGGCAGAGTAAGGAGCATATTTTATAGATAAAAATAATTGAGACCCTAAAAATGTCAGTGGTTTTTTCCTGGTTCGGACACGAGTTATTGAAGGAGTTAAAGGTAAAGTGGAGATTTTCTTTTCTTTTTTTTTTTTTTTTAAGATTTTATTTATTTTTTAGAGAGCGAGCGAGAGAGAAACAGCACGAGAGGGGAGAGGGTCAGAGGGAGAAGCAGGCTCCCCGCCGAGCCGGGAGCCCGATGCGGGACTCGATCCCAGGACCCTGGGATCATGACCTGAGCCGAAGGCAGACGCCCAACCACCTGAGCCACCCAGGCGCCCTAAAGTGGAGATTTTCTGACACCCAGAGGGCTCTCAGTCCCTCCAGAGGGCTCTTTCCCACCTCCATCCTCCTTCTTAAGACCTAGGATCCGCCCCTCCCCTCCCCTTCCCTCTGGGCCTTCTTCTTCCTGTGGAGTCTGGCTAACGGGAGTGCCGGCCAGTTCCATTCTTTACATGGACACTGGCTTCAGATGCTCCTCTCTCTGGACTTTTGCAGGTCTGTGTCCCAGAATTCTTCCGTGTTGCATGAAGAGGAAGATGAGCGTTCTTGCAGTGAGTCAGAGACCCCGCTCTCTCAGAGGCCTTCAGCCCAGCATCTGGAAGAGGTAATCTCGTTCTCCGTTTCTTGGACCTGCAGGTACTTTTGTCCCACCAGCCTCTCCAGGTCCATCCGCTTTCATTCGCTCCTCAGGCCAAGGTTTCCTTCCGTTCCTCCTTTCAACAATACATTGAGCCTGTGTTAGGTGCCAGGCGCCGTTCTGTACTCTGAGAACAGTAGCAGTAAGGAGACGACAAAAGTCCTCGCCTTTGGGGTGCTGATATTGGGGTTGTCTTGATATTGGGGTTGTCTTGGTATTGGGGTTGGGATGGACACCAGGGCAGTAAAAACTGGCTGTGGATCAGTGTGTCAGATAGGGGAGAGAGGGAGCTCGAGGCTAGAGGAGGGGCTTGCTGCCTTTAAAGAATAGTCTGTGGACAGAGCTGGAAGGAGGTGAGAGTGTGCAAACGTCTGAGGAAGGCGGGTTCCAGACATAGGGACAGTGGCTGCAGAGCCTGGCCGAGGTGCGCTGGGAGCCCAGTGCGGTGGGGTGCTGCCCGTGAGCCCCACGGGCTCTATTTAGCAGGCTTATGACACCTGCTCTTTGTACGGCAGTGAGCTAGGTGAACTGCAACAGGCAAAGTTGATAAAGCGGTCCCTGACCTTGGGTCCTCGGGGTCTAGTTGGGGACAGGACAGGCACACAGTTTCCAGCACTGTGTCTAGCACATAATTGTTGTTCAGTACGTATTTGTCGGGTGGGTGAATGATGCTTTTTCTCTGAAGATTTATTTATTTACTTGTGAGAGAGAGAGCACGCACGCGCACATGCTCAAGTAGGGGGAGGAGCAGAGGGAGAGAATCTCTGCCAAGCGCAGAGCCTGACACGGCACCCATTCCGCAGCCCATGAGGTCATGACCTGAGCCGAAACCAAGAGTCAGATGCCCAACCGACTGAGCCACCCAGGCGCCCTCGAGTGAATGAATCTTAACTATAGAGAATGAATGAACATGAACTATAGAGAGCTCCCCCAGAGCAGGGACAGTACGGTGCGGTGGCAGAGACATGAGAGATTATGTTAAGTGGAGAAGACCAGGGAGGTGTGCTGGAGGAGTAGCATGTAAGCTGGATCTTGGCGTTTTTTAGACTCATAGAGAAAGGCAAGAGAAGCATTCTAGGTGGTGGGGCAGTCCGTGCAAAGGCCCAGAGCCAAAGCTGGGGTGCTGAGCAGGCCAGGGGTATGGGAGAGCATGGCCCACGCAGTTGCAGACCGGGCTCCCAGAGAGCAGCTGAGCCCTCGGCAGGCCTCCCTGGCTCAGGCAGGACAGAGTGCCTGAAGGCCAATAAAAACAGAACTCCTTGGGGCGCCTGGCCGCCTCGGTTGGTGCAGCTAGCGACGCCTGATCTCAGGGTCATGAGTTCAAGCCCCACGTTGGGTGTGGAGCTTACTTTAAAAAAAAACAAAACCACAGAACTCGTGGAGAAAAGGGGGTGGGGACAGAACCCCCATCTGCCCGGGACGGGGTGAGGGTACTAGCGCAGGGGGCTGCTAGCTGGGTGTCCGGAGGGGGGTGGGAGGCAAACGGGGTGTTTGTGCGAGGATCGTAGAGCTGGACCTAACCCGATATCCAAGGGGGGCCGCGTCGCAGGCCGTGAGGCCTCTGCTGGTTTTGTGTTCTTCAGAAGGAAAGCGGTTTCTAGTCCTGGGAAACCCGGGGTGTTCCCATGTCACCTGAGCTCCAGCCTTTGTATGGCCCAAGCAGATGCTGAGCCCCCGGCAGGATGTGCTGACTGAAGTCGGCACCTCCCCTGGGAGGCAGCCCTTCCAGCCCAGGGCTGCGGGGAGAAACCGCCCCTGCTCCGCACAGAGCCTCCTGACGCTGGGGCCCTCGGCCCTCCCAGTGCTCCCTCCTTCCCCGGGCCCCTGGCCCTCACACCCTTCCTCCGTTCCCTCCAGGAATGTGGTGTAACCCCAGAAAGTGAGAATCTTACCCTGTCATCCTCGGGAGCTATCGACCAGTCATCTTGCACGGGGACGCCTCTCTCTTCCACGATCTCCTCCCCAGAAGGTACACGAGGGAGCGGGAGCGATTTCACGTTGTTCTGCTCGGCCCAGTCCTCGGCGCTCCCGACAGCCCCTCCAGAGGGACTCGGGCCGGCAGGTTGATACCTAAGCTATGTGAAAACCAGGCTCCTCTCAGAGGCCGGGGGGTCCTGCTGCCGACTGCGGGGAGGGCTCATCTCACCCCCCGGCCCTGCCATCATGGGCTCCTTGAACGCTGACTCAGGGACAAGCAGATCCTTGCTCCCTGGGTTGGGTTCTGAGCTCTAAAATGTGAAGGAGCAGAACCTCGGAAGACCTGAAACCTAAACCTTTGTCGATGAGGCTGTGACGAGGCCACTGTCGTGCCTGCTGCGTGAGCACAGGGAGGCCGCTCTGCTCCTCGGTTTGCTCCCAGAAGCCATGCCTGACCTCCCATCTCCTTCCTTCCTCCCCTGGCTCCGCAGACCCTGCCAGCAGCAGTCTGGCCCAGTCGGTCATGTCCATGGTGTCCTCCCAGAGCCAGCACTCCCAGATCAGCACCGACACGCTCTCCTCCATGTCCGGCTCCTACATCGCCCCTGGCACTGAGGAAGAGGCGCTCCCCTCGCCGCGGGCCGCCAGCAGGGCCCCCTCAGAAGGAGAGGTAGGGGAGGGATGAGGGGGCATTGTCTCTGCTGCTCTGTGCTCTGCACACGCGTCCAGAGTAGCTCAACCCAGGGCCTGCCAGGGATCCCTGCCAGGTCACCCGCTGTGCTGGGAAGGAGTGCCATGGAAAACAAGGTGGGGCCGTTGAATCAAAGCCTCCCTCACGCCTGACTCCTCCGTCTGGTGCCACGTCTGTCCCAAGGACCTGGTTTGGGTTTGCCGGCGGGCCAGGTGGGAGAGCAGTGGTGTCCGGGCCTTGATTTCTGCTGCTCTTTGGCAGGTGATGCCCACACGGTCTGCAGACAGCAGCTTCATGGGCCTGGCCGCCGAAGAGCAGGACGCAGAGGTACCACGGTAGTGGGCGGCAGGGCTCCCTCCCCTCAGAGGGACTGTTGGCGCTGACGGGGGGTGCGATGGGACGGGGGCTGTTCTGGAAGAAGCCTTCCGAGGGGGCGTGTTTGGCTCAGTTAGGGGTGGGGTGTGGTGTAGAGGGAAGAGTGGCTATGCGTGCTGGTCAGCGGACTGTCCCTTAGCACAGCACAATGGTCGCGTGTAACAGGCGTCCTGGAGGGAGTCCTAGAGGGAACTCTTCCCAGCCAGACCCTAGACCTGAGGATGTGGTCGTCCTTCGTTCACTTAGGATTTACACAGAATGACTGCGGTGCAGGAACTTCCTGGCACTGGGAGACATGAAGACCCCAGTGACCTGGTTTTAGCCTCCCCCTGTCCCCCCACCCCGACTATATATCCTCATCCAGGGGCGCCTGGCTGGCTCAGTCAGAAGAGCATGCAACTCTTGATCTCAGGGTTGTAAGTTCGAGCCCCACGTTGGGTATAGAGATTACTAAAAAATAAACAAACTGTTTACTCATCCAGGAGCCCCATGGCAGGTGGTGGGGACAGGATTCAGGTTCAGCATAGAATGCCCTGAGGGAGGTGCTCAGGAAGTACATGAAATGCCCAGGTCACAGTGAGGGCACTAGAACTTTTTCTTGAGCCAGATGCTCTCATGGGAGTATCTGGATAGGGTTTGGGATCCTAAGGAATTTCTGGAAGTTTTATGATCTTACTGTTTGCTTCTTCATTTGACAACGTTTATTTCCACCTTCAAGAGACAGTATGAGCTAAACTGTTACCAAGGCTAATCCTGACATTCCCTGGGTACGTCTGTAATGGGGCTCAGACCTAGTCCCTGTGGGCAGACCATGCCTCCCCAAGCAAAATCTGTCTCTGCCAGGCCTCCTAGGCTTCTCAGCCACGATGGGAAATGTGAGCTATTGACGAAGGCCCTGGAGTGAGATACCTTAGGCCAGTTACTTCTGTCTTCAGCCGATCAATATATTCACTTCACTGCTTCTATAGACTCATAGCACCTTCCTTCTGTCCTAGGGAAATGATGTTATAGAGGAAGAGGATGGATCGCCCACACAGGAAGATGGTAAAAGACCTGGTCTTTTGCTCCCTCTCATTAGATTCCTTTCCTGGGTGATCTTTAAAGGGTACAGAAAGGGGCACTGGTATGACTCGGTGGCTCCACTCAGTTGTGTGGCTGTTGGGGAAGGCTTGTCTTCCTGATGGAATAGCAGAGCAAGCAGAGTATTCGAGGACCACAGTGGTCTTCTTGGCTCTTTCAAGGCCTCAGCGCCACGGACGTCAGGACGAAGCTGCTGCAGAAGGCACACGGGGAGCTCTGTACCTGCGTGGACTAGGTTCTGAAGCTTCTTGGGCAGCCCCCGTCACCTTCCTTCCCGCTTCCACTTTTCGGCCGGGTCCACAGAGCTGCTCTGGCGGCTCTGATGTTTACCAGCAGCAGTAAAACAGTTTCCTCCACTTGGGAGAAAGGCCTGTCAGGCAGGTGGTTTGGTTCCGCGTTAGCCAAGAAGATGGCTGGTGTTTCGGTAGCAGAGAGACCTTAGGGGCCAGCGGGCACAGAGCAGGTGTGAGAAAGAGTCCGACACCTGCAGCCCAGCGTAGACGAGGATCTGTAGGCTGCTGGAAAGACTCTCTTTACTGTGACTCAGGCCTCCGTTATATCTTCAGATGGAAGTGTTTTGTGTCCAGGAAGGCTGGGAGAGAAGGAATGATCTCCAGAGCAAGGAAGTGGGAAGAGGAGGTGGGGCGGGGAGAGTCCCCTGGGAATGGAATCGCCCCGGCTCCGGGAGCCAGCATCTCTGTCCTGTGCTGCTCTGAGGGGCCTCGTTGCTTCTGCTTTAGCGCTGGCCGTCGCTTGGGGAGTTGAGGGGTGTGCATGCTGGCCTGACCACTCCCGCCTGGCCCAGTCGCCCCGAAGGAGGGCCTGGCCGCCAAGGCTGCGCCTCGGCCACACTTGCACGCCAACCCAAGACGGGGTCGGGCGCTTCTTCCACTTGGTTGATGCCTTCAGTCCTCGAGGTTCCCAAGTCTCACCCTCTGTGAGCGCTTCCCCCCCCATAGAATGTTCGCTTCTGAAAAATGCAGGGTGGCGGGCGGTTTCCGCCTGACATTCCAGAGCCCACACAATGGATTTATGTTTTTTCCTCTCCCTTTCATCAAGAGAAGACCGGAGGCGTGGGGGAAGCTAGGAAAAATAACATCTGAAACCTTCCCCTTCCCTTTACATGTCCGTAGGTTTGTGCTCAGACCCTTAAAACACACTCAGAATAACAAACTAAGTTTCATAGGAAAATAAAACATAATTTTGTGAAGGTGGTGATCCTGACTAATATGCAAAATTATGGAACCTGAGAACTTTAGTTTTTGTTTTATGTATTTATCATTTTACAGAGCCTTGCGGTCATAAACACCCGACGGGCCCTGACAGACGCAGGCAGGAGCAAGGGCAGCCTCTCTCCACGCCCCCTGTGCGGCTCTCTGTGGAGCCCACGTCCCGCAGCCCTCCAGTGGTCTCCCCACCTGCTGGGAAGGGGCCAGTTCAGGAGACAGGGCAGGACAGGGCAAAAACACAGACAGGCCCACGCAGTTTGATTCCTTTATTGTCCACTCTTTACCCACTTAATTACTGTCTTTTTTTTAACATATGATTTGATTTTTTTTGTCTCCATCCTTAAGATTTTTTTTTTTTTTTAAGGACAGCAAAGCAGAGAACAAATACAGCCAGCCCCTCTCTAACTGCGTTAACTCCGTTACAGGCCAGAGGACATGCGCATTTCTAGGTATGGAGTGTGAAAATAACAATGACTTTGGCATCGCCAGCGTGAAAGCACTGGACAATAAGCTGTGCCCTGAGGTCTGCTTACCCGGTGAGTGGCAGTCTGCTGAACATGAACTTGGTGGGAGACGCTCCCCTGCTCGCACCCCTGCTCTCACCCTGGGACACCCACCTCCTGCCCTGCCCTTCCTGCAAGAAGGCCTGGGCTGTGCTAGGACGCTGGAAGCCAGATGCTGGAAGGAAGTGAGGAGGCCTCGGGAGAGTCCTTGAACTTTGTGCAGACAGCAAACCCTGCTCTGAGCAAGACTGTTAGGACAGGAAGACAGGAGTAAAACCCCCTCTCCTTCCGAATTGGCCTGACTTCGCCGCCCTCCACCCCGATCCTGGGTGGGGGGGTCCCATGGCAGGTGGCCTGGTCTTGTTTTCATCAACAGGAAGTTTGAGGCAGACCCTGCCTCTCTGAGAAGGTCTTAGAAAGATAGCCTGAGTCCTTGAAAAGGGGATCCGATCCCTAGCTCCTCGGAAGGAATTTGTTTAGTTAGGAGCAGGGAGGAATTTGAAAGCCGACGTGGTTTCGATTAGCACATGGCTCTCTGAGCCAGTGAGCTTTGGGTTACCAGTCGCATTGTACTTATTATACTTGGAGGTCAGGGGTCGAGGATGACTATGCTCCCTGGAGCCCTAACTTTAAATTTGGTCAGGACTATCGACATGCCCCTTGTCCCTTCTCCTGATACTCAGCTGAACCTGGGATAACTTCTTACGCAGGAACCATGCTAATCACACTGTGAGCACTCACCTCCTTCTAGTCTATGTGCTCGTTCAAGGGCTCCACGAACTGCTTCTCTGAAGCCAAGTCTTGCCCAGGTGGACTAGGTCAAAACTGCCCTCACAGCAGAGATTGTCCTCCACGTTGTGGTGTCTGTAATCCCTTCAAGATCCCCTGAAATGAAGACTTATTTGAACTCAGAACAGCCACGTCACATCGTGGGTCCAGTGCTTTACTCGCTCAGCGAAGCGGCTAGAGGCTTTGGAGCGGTGCAGGCGGCCACCCTCCGTCAGCCTGTGAGAGACACCAGGCCTCTCACGCCTGGCCCCACACAGGCTGGTGGCCCGGAAGCCGTGATTCCCAGAAGATGCTTTCTCCAGCCTTTCAAAGGCCTCTCTCCGGTTGTTTTCTATTTAGTGTGTCCTGAAGATACTGCCCAGGACTCTTGACGTTCAGTGAGGCCAAAGATGCCATGTCAGTCCTCCTGCTTCTCCCGCCTGCTGGTGGAGGAGGGAGCGTGGACCCAGTCGGGCCTGGACTGGAGCTGTGGGGCCCGGGCACACGTCACTTCCTGCCTTCCCACTCCTCACCTCGCTTCCGTCTGTCCATTTGTTTTTCACGTCTTTTTGCCAAACGTAAATCTGTCTGTCTGGTTTGTTTCTTTTGAAGCTCATTTCTGTTACGTAGACTTCGTGTGGAAGTTCACGTTCACTGCGCCAGCACTGTCCCCTCCCCTCCCGCCCCCCCGCCCCCGGCCACGCTGTGTCCGACACCACGCTTGCTGGGCGCGCACATCCCAGAGGCTCCTGCTTACGTCTCCAGCCCTAGCTGGCAAGGGCCTGCATTCATTCGATAGATTCTCTGAGAAAAAATATTTGCAAAGATAAATTAATCCCTGCTCCACAAAACATGGGGATGCTTCTGTGGCAAGCATTACGAGAAGGATTTGAATTGGCATCCCGTGTCACTAGGCGGGACAGATGACACCTCTGTCCTCTGCCCTGTGTCTGTGGCCGCTCTCTAGCAGCCATCCTTTGGCTAGGCTCCTGCCTCTCTCGAGGGGTGCCCCCACCCACCCCCGTTTTTTGGCAGAGGGAGCTGCCGGGAACTGTTTTAGGCCATGCTGGTGGAAACGGAGCTTGTTCTTTCTGCTTCCTCCTGCCCCTGACCCCCTCTGGCCAACCTGCTTGTTGATATTTATTCCACTTACGGGATTGCTTATGGGAAGAGGAAAGGACCCCGGGGTCCCTTATGGTGCTCTCAAGAGCCAGCGGGCTGAGACGAGACTAGGTTCACAGTTCAGGCCAGTCGTGCAACCAAATGCCTGTGACGCCTGTTGGGAGAGCAACTCAGGTCGAAGCACTTGAGGTGTCCCCTTGTCCCCTCCCCAGAGGTCACAAGGGCTCTTAGGGGAGAGGGAAACACGTCTGCTTTCTTGGTAAAATGTTTCTCTGGTTCTGCTGTTAGCATCACACTGGGAGCAGTGGGATGGGGACCTCTCGGGAAGCATCTGTTGGGTTAATAACAGGAGTATCCACTGCGGTAGGTCCCGTGGAATAAATAGGCCTCCTCATGCTCAGCTCTTAAGTTCACACTTCCATCCTGTGACTGAGACGCCCGCGGGCTGGCTTGGCTCCATGTTCTGCAGCCGTCAGGACACCTTCTCAGGCACTCGGTCTCTGCTTGAGTCTGTTTCCCTCTCCAAGTGGCACCGCTCCCTTTATGGAGGGCTGAGTTTCTAGAAGCAGAGCTGTGGGGAGCCTCCCATGCTCTCCCCTGCACCACATGCTGTCCTCCCCATGCTCACGCACGCTCTGCCGGGAGACCCAGCTGATGATGAAAACCACGCGGATCCCCATCCTCACCACTCTCATCACACTCATGGGGGTGCCACTGGGAGGGCGCCCGTGTCCCACCAGCCCTTCTTCCCCTAAGAAGCTTCTGAGCCTTCTTGGGCCCCAAGACCAAGGGGGTGGCGTGTTCTGAGATTGTTCTCAAAGGTCTCAAAGGACGGAAGTCGAAGTTGACAGGTGCAGGTGGTGAGCAGGTTAGAATTGTGAAGCCAGGCTAAGTAGATGCAGTTCCAAGGAATCGGATGGAGTAGCACACAAGCAGCAGCAGGGGCCAGGGCACCAGTGATGAGTCTGTGAACAGGTTCTGGGTAGTGTATGTGATGGAGAAAATAAAGCCAAGACTCATTTGGGTTTGTTGGTGGAAATAGAAATATATTTTTAAATGACCTCATTGTGCAGGAGTGGACGTACCCAGTGAAACGGAGCAATACCTACAGAAACCTGAAATTCAGGTCACTCCTCTCTTCAAGCCTCACAGCCTGAGAGGGAGGTGCTGCTAGGAAAGTTTACACTTCATAGACACGAAGGGAAAATCTGAATTCGGTTTCTCTTTCCACTGGAAACTCTTTGAGACAATCACACTATTCTCGCGCTTACATCTAATCAGTGGCTTGGTAGAGGCAGGAAAGGAGTGTGCGGAATTCCCCTAAATATGCTCCCCAAATCTACCTCTAGAGGTCTCTCTGCTCGCCCATTTCTCCTCCTCTAGATGGGACTTGCAGGGAAGGCACCTTGATCTACCTCCACGAAGGATTGCAGTCACCAAGCTCCAGTGTCTGGCTGGAGGGCTGCACGGGGCCGCAGGAGAGCCCTAGCAGGGTTTTGCTGAGGGCCCATCACATCCCGTGCAGGGGGGAGGGCACCTCGTTATCGCTGGTCAACCTCCGCCTCGCCGCCAAGTGGATCAAGAAGCCCGGGAGAACAGATGCTGGAGCTCTAGTCTTGAGGCTATTCCAGAAGGAACGGTTTTCAGCCCTGGCTAAGGCTTCTAGAGTGGTGGAGTTGGTAGCAAGCACTCCTGTGAATTCAGAGTCAGGACAGCCTGTTGGTCCGGCGTCCTGTGGCGAGCTGGTTGGTGGCGGCGGCAGCGTGGATTGTAATGTGTGCGTGTGTGTCTTCTCTCTTGTTCACCGTTTGCTTTTGGTCTCTCCCACTAAACAGCCGCCGTTCCGGAGTCCTGCCCCATAAACATTGAGGACTAGGTATGACATCTACCAAATTCTATAAGTGAACGAACAACTCATTGCATTTTGGGGGTTCCTAACCTAAAGGGCAATCTTGCCTTCTCTTTGTCCTGTCACACTTGAGCACCATCCTTAGAGGAGAAAGCACTTTTGACCCATGTCCCAGACTCCAGGGAAGAGAAATCTCCAAATTCCATCTGGGTGTGAGAGATACCTATGAGTTTTCTGTTTCGCCCACTTCTCTTCCTGGGGGCCCACCTCCACAGACTATTAGAGCCTTAGGATGGATTATCACACCAGGACCCTTACGGTAAATAAGCAGTTTATACCTACTGAATCCTAGTGTTCAGACCATTAGAGGGGCTTGGGCTGGCCCTAGTGTGAGGCTGACCCCAGACGTTGGAGAGCAGCCCCCTCAAACACGAGCACAGGGAGCCTCGGGCCCTCCCTGTGCACCCGAGCAGCCGGGTCTGTCCCCTGCAGGAGTCCTCTGAGGGGCCAGGCCTGCCCCGGAGGAGGGCAGGGGTTCCTGATTCCCTCGCACTCTGAGATGCGCACTGTGGCGGTGCGACAGGTTGGGGGGCACCGTGGAGCAAGCGTGCCTCACCGGGCTGGGGGTCCTCATGAAGGCGGGCCGCGCAGAGGTGCAGCTCTGGAGGGCTGCGGGGAAGGCCGCAGGGAGGGCCGGGGGACCCCATGGAGTTAGGTCTTCACCCGGAGCCTCTGTCTCTTGGGGGGGGGTTTCGCGCTGCACTGCATTGGATGAGCCTGGCTGGGCCAGGAAGACAGTTGAGGGGAGACCCCGGGAGAGATGAGGGTGGCCTGATAAGCGTGGGGGCTGCTTGTTGAGCACACCCTATGAGTCAGTCCTGTGAGGAGAGCACTCAGCCCCCATTTGATGGGTGGGAGAACCAAGGCTCCCAGTGAAGTGAGCTGCCCAGGATCATGCAGCCAGGCAGTCAGGACCCAGGAGTGAAGCCCGGGTTTTCTGACCACAGGCGGACAAACAGGAGGCAGGGATGGATTCAATCCAGAGCACCAAGGACAGGGGAGCCAAAGATGGGCTTCCGGCCCCAGCAGCCGGTTCTGATCGTGCAGGAGTGGCGACGGATTTGGGGGAGGATAAGTTCAGGGCGTGCTGCCTGGGGGATCCCAGGGCTCTCGGGCTGGTGTCTCCCGGGGTTGACGGTGACCTCAGCAGGCTGCTAGGGGCAGGAGGGGACGAACAGCCCCAGGTGTGCAAGACGGGTGCTGCAGACATCACATCGGCTCCCCACCCCCATGCCCTCTGTCCCTGGCACCCTGCTGGGCTACTAGCCCCCACAGCAAACACTGACACCAGACCCACATTATCACGCTCTTCTCGCTCGTCCACTGCTTCCTGCCCTGGCGAAACCTCAGCTACACCTGGTTTCTTTGGCCTGTCCACCATAACATACAGGCAAACTTAAACAAAGACACGGAAGTGGATTGCAGGGCAAGTTCATAGAACAAGAGCTACCCTGCATGTTCCTCTCCGTCCATAGTCTCCACAGTGGCCATGACTGTACTTAGCCCGGTAGGACAGGAGCAGTCCCCTGCCCCCAAGGCGCCCACCGCGCCCAATTCTCTCTCCCTCGCTGTGGCCCATGCACACGCACGGGAGTTTCAGATAACATGCACCCTGCTAGACTCCGTGCCGAACTCCTGGGCTGTCCCGCTGGAGAGGCCGTCTGGACCCGGCCAGAGATCGGCTTCTATACCCTTCCTTCTCTCCACTCCAGGCACCTGGCAGGCCGATGACAACGTTGTCAGTCGTCGGAACGCACAGCGCCGGCGCTTATCATCCGGCAGCCTGGAGGACCCCGAGGACAGGCCCTGTGTGTGGGGTCCTTTGGCCGTCTGAGAGCCCCAGCCCGTGCACCTGGGCTCCCTCCTGCCCCCACCTTCCCTCCTGGCCTCACTGGACTGCTGGTCTCCTGGGCGTCCTCAGCGAGACCATGAAGACTGCATCCAGATGAAAGCTGGACGTGGAAGCCACCTGCTCCTGCTCCCAGCCCGGTCTCCTCCATAACCATGACCCTTCCCCTACCAGCAGGAACTCGAAGCCTCCTCTCTCCTTGTGGGCTGGAGCCTCTCAATGAACTGCTGCTCATGGGACCCTTTGCAGGACTCTCTGGAATGTATCCACCCTATCTTGATCTTCAGGTGGAGCCGAGATCCACAGGCTGGTTGTTTCTCATCTTTTTCTCCTTAGGGGGCGTACCAAGAGGACCTGGAGTTTTGGCAATTTCATTACAAACACCCATCTGGCATTTTCTTGTCTCTGGAACATCATAAGCAATTTGAACCCTCCACTTTGGGGTGGGGTTGGGGGATGGCTCCTGTGAGAAGGGAAAGCCATTTTGCACTCTAAGCCAAGTTTCCCTCAAAAAGCATTAGGAGCTCCTTTCTCAAGGATGAGAAACGGTGGCAACCAAAAAGTTGGTTGGAAAAAACAGTTCTTGCTTCTGGTCACAGAGCTAGTGTCCTGGGCCTCATGTGTCTGTCTGCTTAGGAAGGAGGCCTTGGATCGGAGAATCCCCTAGTTACATGATTACCCTTAAGAAGGTTATTCATGGTCAGGTGCATTCATGAAGGCCTGGGACGCCATCCTAAGGTGACTTTTCAAAAAACACATTTTTGGCCACTTCTGTCTGCCAGGCACTGTGTTGTTAGCTGTCCTATATTCTCACATTTCATCACTGCACCCCGTCAGGTGGCATTCTTACACCTATCATCCCTGTCTCCACCCCTTCTTGTGAATAGTTGAAGAAATAGGCAGAGGGAGGGGGTTGAGCAGTGATTCTCAAGTTGGAGCCCAGGAGTCCCAAAGGAGGAGGAGCACGCTGCCGAGCTGGGGCTAGCGGTGATGGGGGAGCCTCCCGACGCCACGGGTTTCCCTCCCCTGCCTTCCTGGCGGGGGAGGAGGATGGGGAGGTACTCCTTCCCCAGGCTCTTTAGAGATTCAGAGATACTGTTCAAATCATGTGCCCCCCAGCCCTCCTCAGCCCCGTGTAAGGCATGTAGACAAAAGTCTGAAACAGCGAGGAGTTACTCCTCCTCTCTCAACACTGGTGTTGCCAGTGGGTTCCACCTAGTTCTTGGACAGATGTGTTGTCCACTGGCTTTGGGGAAAGGTGGTCTTTTAGTGGAGCATGAAATAGGGAAGCAAGGTCACATACAGCCATTTGTGAGGCTGAGATGCCGTGGAGCCTTAAGCTCTGCCCATCATGATGGCCTGTCTTCATATTTGGAATCGTTACCTGAAAGAGTTTTTTCAGGGCCGTTTCCAACACCCCAAAGAGAGCCCGGTGCCCAGGGAATCCTTCGCACCTTCTGTGTAGCTTCTTTGCACTGTCAGGCCTTGTGGTTATGGCTTAGGTCCTGCCCTGGTTGGGGGAAGGCCTGTTGTCCTGACAGACATGACATGAACCAAGCCTGAATCGAAGCTTCTGTCCTGAGTCCCCATGTCCCCCTCTCCGAGGGCCTGCCATGGACTCTGCTGCTTCAGGCCCCACTCCTTGTCCTTTCTTTCCCCCAATATTCTTACAGCCCCTTGTGTGTTTGACATTGGAGCAATAACCCCACTTCCTGATGTCCTTGAAGTTTAAGCCCCAGGGAATGGGGAGCTTCCCTCAGCCTGGGGTGGTGGCACACAGCCTCGTATTCACAGTGTGGTGTTACCCGAGATGAAGGAGATGCAGGTAAACAGTAGCCACAGTGGCCAGGAACCCTGAGGGGAAACCATTATCACCCTCTTCTGAGGAGGACCAGCCTGTGTCCTTCCTGAAGCACATGCTGGGTCCTCCCCCCAGCAAGAGGCTCACAAAGATTCTTCAAGGCCTTGGTTCCATAATCAAGACATGCCTGCGTTAGAAATGGCCCTTTCACCCCTGTTTCTCAGATGAGCTTTCCATCTTTCTCTCTCTCTCTTCCCCTCCCCCTCTCCCCTCTTTGTTCTTATTTGGCTCTTAGGCAAGCAGAAATACCCCATCCAAAGGAGCTGCTCTTTAGTCAGCCTGATCAGGGAACAGGGCAGCTGCCAACCCTACTGCCCCAGTCCATCATCTGGAGACAGTCATGTTCCGAGCAATTGACCCAGAGAGAATGGGAGGGGGCCTGGCCCTTCACTTGAGGGCACTGACTGTCTGGAGGCCCGTGGCTTCTCCCGCCAGCTCCTGCCAGAGGTCTGAGCTCTCCCGTGGCCTCCAGGTGGTGTGGTGATCCAGAGCCTTTTTCCCTTCCTCACCCAGTTCCACACACCAGAGTTTATGGCCACATAAACTCTGGGGCATCTCCTGGGCACAGACCCACACACTTTGAGCCGTCTCACCTGGGGAGAGTTCGTGTCCTGCCCGCCTGATCTTGGCATGCTGGTTGATCACTTCGCTTTAGGACCTGCACACCTGGTGTGTGCACGTGTGTGTGTGTGTGGACTGTTGGTACCATCCGTGTACCCCCTCCCACTCATGGGTACACTCATGGGCACACTACAGTGGGGACGTCAAGGATGCAATATTTATGGATTGCTGCATGATTCTTAAAAACGAATAAAACTGTTTACAAGGGAAGGAGAGCTGTTAATTGTGCCCTTGGCTTATTTGTGAAAATCTCTGACTTTGTCCAGTGCTCAAATATTTTTATTCAAGAGAATCTAGAAGTGGAGGAGTGGGAGAGGGCATGGGGTAGGGAAAGACATGCTCCGGGGTAGGAGGCTTCCCACCCCTGCCCTCCTGCTTCTGGGCAGAGGCCTGAGTGAGGAGCCCGCACCCCACCCTCACCCTTAAACCGGAGAACTTCCACCACTGCAGCTCCTCAATAATTGGAGAGCAGGAAAGCTGGTGGGAGGAGGGAGGCCAGGGGAAGGGACGAGGAAGCCCCTGGTGTCCCCCCACCCCTAGTCCCTGCCACTTAAAAGTTGGTGACACTAACGGGGCAAATGACCCTGCGAGGAGAGTTCAGCGAGTCGCGGCTTCTCTTGAGTTTCACTCACGGCTCCGTTTCCTCAGCTATCTGAAAAGGAGGGAGAGCCCCTCCGCAGAAGCCTCTGGAAAGTCAGCTTCCGGGAACCTTGCAGAGTACAGGGGAGGGGAGGGAGCCGCTTACCGGGAAACCCTACCCGCCGCGGGGCGTCTGGGATCGGCGCAGCCGGGACCCGAGCGGCAGGTGGCATCGGAGAGTCGGACCTGCCTGCGGGCCCCGAGACGACGCTCAGGGTGGGGAGGGTGGGAGAGGGCACAGAAACGTGAGCCCAGAAGAGAGGAAAGGAAACCCTAAGCACACGGTGCCCGAGCCCGCTCCCAGCCAGGGCCCCCGCGGAGCCGCCAACGCCCCGGAGCAGCCGGGACCGGAAGGGAGCGAGGGCAGGAGAGCGGCGGCCGGGGCGAACGGCTCCCCGGCGCGCCCGGGGCCTCGGGCGGGACCGCGCGCTTCTCCGAGCCCTGCGCGGGGCCCTCGAGCGCGAATGCGCGGAGCGGGGACGCGGTGGCGGGTAGGGGGCTGGGTGGCGCGGGAGAGGGCGGCAGAAGGAGGGAGTTCCAGGAGAGTTGCCGCCAGAGAGAGTGGCCAGGGCCCGCGGTCTCCTTGGAGACGTGCTGACCAATAGCAGCAGCGGAAGCTGTTTATGGGGGCGGGGCGTCGCCATGGCAGCAGAAGAAGCCTTTGCAGCGGCTACTTAATGCCGGTCCGGGGGCCACCGGCGCTCAGAGAGGCGCCGTCGGGCGGGGGGGGCGACGAGAAGCGCTGGCGGGGCCCTCGAGCTGGGGACAGAGAGCCGCAGGGGGTGGGAGGAACTTCTTCCAGAACCTTCTTTTGGCCCGGGCTGCTCTCTGAGCCAGGTAAGGGACTGAGACGGCTGCGGCCGCGGGAAGGGAGGGTGTCGGTACCAGCCCGCTCTCCCATCCGTCCTCGACGGAAGTGGTGGACCCGGGAATGACATCTGAGTTTGGGGGACACTTACTTCTCGCCCCCCCATAACTCCTATCCTGTTTCCTTCCTTCCCCGTTATCCCCCATCCTAATATCTCTTTTCAAAGATCGGACGACCTCCCCGTCCCCCTCCCGGTGATACTGCCCTCCTGGGTTCCCTCGCCCCATTTCCACTTGTTGCGGTGGGGGGGGTGATTTCCCGCTCTTGGGGAGAAGGTGATAGCCTCAGAGGCCCCTACCCTCCTTCCTCCTTTCGCTTCTAAAACCTTGGAGAGGAAAAGAGAGACGGACCCAGTGGGGGTCGGACCCCCGGGCACAGCTTCTGTTTCCCAGACCTCGGCCAGAAAAGATCCTCGCCAGCAGCGGGGACGATTTTAGAGGAGCCTCCCCCTCGCACACACTCTCCCCTCGGGGGCAAGGGGGAAGTGCTCAGCTCCCGCTGTGGTCCTCCCCAGCAGGTACCACATTCATTCATATTCGGAGGAGGCGACCCCGTGGTCGCGGGATGGAGGCGCGCGTCCGGGAGGCCCTGTAACCGGAGCCGCGGGAGTCAGCGGGCTAGAGAGCGCTGCGGGCTACCCCCCGGCTCAGCCCGTGGATGTTGACCGCCCCCTCGGAGAGTCCCCGCAGACATGGCGGAGAGCTGGCTACGCCTCTCGGGCGCAGGCGCGGCGGAGGAGGCCGGGCCGGAGGGCGGCCTGGAGGAGCCCGACGCCCTGGATGACAGCCTGACCAGCCTGCAGTGGCTGCAGGAATTCTCCATTCTCAACGCCAAGGCCCCCGCCCTGCCGCCGGGGGGCACCGACCCCCACGGCTACCACCAGGTGCCGGGCTCGGCCGCTCCGGGGTCCCCCCTGGCGGCCGATCCCGCCTGCCTGGGGCAGCCGCACACTCCGGGTAAGCCCACGTCGTCGTGCACGTCGCGGAGCGCGCCCCCGGGGTTGCAGGCCCCGCCCCCCGACGACGTGGACTACGCCACCAACCCGAATGTGAAGCCGCCCTACTCTTACGCCACGCTCATCTGCATGGCCATGCAGGCCAGCAAGGCCACCAAGATCACCCTGTCCGCCATCTACAAGTGGATCACGGACAACTTCTGCTACTTCCGCCACGCTGATCCCACCTGGCAGGTAGGGGAGGCGCTCCCTCCCCGCTCTCCTCCTCCCTCCCCACGCCAGGGCAGACTGGACTAAGGTCCCCAGGTCCGCAAGCCAAGTAGGCTCGGTGCAGCCAGGGCCCCAGGGGAGGAAGGCCATCGCCGAAGGACCTCAAGGGAGCCTAGTGCTTGGAACTGCCCCTCCTTTGACTTCAGAGACGGAGGAGGGAGGATGTTTAAAGGGCTTTAGAAAGGGGGCAGACCCCGAAATTCCTGGGGAAAGCACCTGTCACTCATCCAGTAGACCCAGCTCAGAGACCAGGGTCAGACTGTGTGTGGACATGGTCCCCTAAGAGAGGATGATGGACTAAGGGACACATTTTTGTCCCAAGTCCTAGAATTCCTAGACACGGCCCTGCCAAAGGACACTTGTCAAGGCCAGACTCAGAATCGGATGCTGGAGCATCGCCCCTGCCAGGCTCTGCATCCTGTGTTGTTTCAGTTGGCTGGGGGAGGGCAATGGGGTGTGAAGGCCAGCTGTGTCCCAGTAGGGCTATGGGGTCTTCCTAAAGTAAAGCTGCTGCCCCAGCCCCTCACCCCAACTCCTCCCCCGTTTCCTGCCTGCTGTCCTCCCCCCTCTTCTCAGTCAGCCTCCCTGGGGGGACAATTACCTGAGCCAGGTGCTTTCCACAGGGGCTCTCCCTGCCACACTGCCTTCGCGTTCCAAGTCTCCGGAACCTGGCACAGAGCAGCCAAGGGGCCCAAGCCTCCATGTAAACATCCCAGCCTTGCCAGGGGGCACGACCCACCCACCCACCCTGCCTTCTGGGCCCTAAACCCCTATCCCCCAGCATGGTTTGGACAAGACAATGCACCTAGGAATGAACAAGGCAGGATGGTGATTTGAGGCCAGGCAGACACGAGTCTGCCATCATCAGGATCAGGGGCTACTTAGGGACAGAGGCCCCAGAACGTCCAGACTTTTCCCTGGGGATACCCACAGGGAGCAGGCTGGAGAAGCACAGTCCCAAACTCTTCCACATTTGCGTGGGCCCTGACTCTGGGGCAAGTGCCGTTTGTACCCTCAGTGAGAAAGCAGAGAGACCCCCAGCCCCCACCCTCCCCGAAACCTGTGAAGCTCAGGCTGCAGGAAATGGGCCTCAGGAATGAGCCCTGTGCTCTAGGCTGGGTAATAATCAACTGAGGCCTCCATAGCCTGGGTGGGAGGAGGGGGCCATGGGGGTGAGGGCCCAGGCCAGCAGCCGGCTCAACAAACAAGCCAAGTCCTCCGATCCCCCCACACTTCATCCCTACGCGCTCAGAGCACACACCCTCACACCCTGGCTAGCCCGGCTCCCCCCACCCCTGCCTCCACCCACCCACTCCACAAACAGAGAGGGCCAGCCAGGCCCAGGCGGAGTGAGATGGCTGTCCAGGCCCTGGGGGAGCTGAGGCCTTTGGCCCGAGGCCGCAAGCGGTGGGGTAAGGGAGGGCGGGCAGGCCGGGGTGGCACTGCGAGCCACTCTGCGGCTCAGGGCTCGGATGACTGAGCAGGCACATATCCCAGCAACGGGGAACAAAAGCTCCCAACAGCACTCCTGGCTCCCGGTGCCCAGTGGCTGGTGCCCCAGAGCCACTGGCCAGAGCAGTGCGGCCGTCCCTCCTCCCGTGTGGGCAGGAGCTCTCCAAGCCGCCCATGGCTGGCCCTTCCCACTCACCCAGCCCACCTCTTTCTCTCCTCTCCCCCGTGCCCAGAATTCCATCCGCCACAACCTGTCGCTGAACAAGTGCTTCATCAAAGTGCCTCGGGAGAAGGACGAGCCGGGCAAGGGGGGCTTCTGGCGCATCGACCCCCAGTACGCCGAGCGGCTGCTGAGCGGGGCCTTCAAGAAGCGGCGGCTGCCCCCGGCGCACATCCACCCGGCCTTCGCCCGCCAGGCCTCGCAGGAGCCCAGCGCCGCCCCGTGGGCCGGGCCGCTGACCGTGAACACCGAGGCCCAGCAGCTGCTGCGGGAGTTCGAGGAGGCCACCGGGGAGGCGGGCTGGGCCGCGGGCGAGGGCAGGCTCGGCCATAAGCGCAAACAGCCGCTGCCCAAACGGGTGGCCAAGGTCCCGCGGGCCCCCAGCGCCCTGCTGCTGACCCAGGAGGAGCAGGGTGAGCTGGAGCCCCTCAAAGGCAACTTTGACTGGGAGGCCATCTTCGAGGCCGGCGAGCTGGGCGCGCTGGAGGCCCTGGAGCTGAGCCCGCCGCTGAGCCCCGCCTCGCACGGGGACGTGGACCTCACCGTCCACGGCCACCACATCGGCTGCCCCGCTACCTGGGGGCCTCCGGGGGAGCAGGCTGCCGACAGCCTGGACTTCGACGAGACCTTCCTGGCCACGTCCTTCCTGCAGCACCCCTGGGACGAGAGCGGCAGTGGCTGCCTGCCCCCGGAGCCCCTCTTCGAGGCCGGGGACGCCACCCTGGCCGCCGACCTGCAGGACTGGGCCAGTGTGGGCGCCTTCTTGTAAGAGGCCGGGCCCCGCCCCACCTCCGGACAGTGGCCAAGTCAGGGCCCAGACTGCCCCCGAGCACAGGCCCCTGGACATCCTACCGCCCGGGCAGGGGCTGGGCCGGGTCTCCCGAGGCTGGCCCCATGAGGCCGCACGGCCCCCAGCCCGGGCTGCCCTCGGATTCCGGCCCAGGAGGCTGAGAACGGGGCGGGGGGGCGCCCAGGTCCAGAACTGCTGCCTCCCCAGCACCGCCCGCCCCCCTACACACAGTGTTTCATTGATCCTCCTCTTGCCAGCCCCGGGACGGGCTCAGGGCCCTGCACTGTGGGAGCTGCACCCGGAGGGGCCCTGGCCAAGCTGGGGAGGGACAGTACAGGGCCCGCCCCAGGGCACCTCAGCTTCCACGCCTCTCCCTCTCCCGCTGTCCTCCCCAGGTCTCTATCCAGAGAAAGGTCCCAGGTACAACAAATGCTAATTAGGTGAGAGCAAATTAACCCCCTGGAGGCCTCTCCGGGCAAAGCCTCCCTGGAGCTGGGGAAGGGTGGGGGAGGGGTGGGGCTGGGGGGGAGGGGCAGAGGGCAGAGACAGAATGAGGTCGGGGAGCCTGGTGGGCGAGGAGGTTTTGTAAGGCCTCTGGGGTCTTCTCCTGGCCCCATCCCTCGGGGTGGAAAGGGAGTGTAAATCCCTCATCTTTCAGCCGGACCTGAGGCAGAGCGCGGCGGGGAGTTGGGGTTCTGGGGGTTGGGGGCAGGGGCATCTGAGCTGCAGTGGGGAGGAGGACAGACAGACTAATGTAGTGAGTATAGCGATAGGCTTAACAGGGAGAGGTGCAGAGCTTGCTAGAACCTTTGGGACCAGGAAGGCTGGGATCGCCCACATCCCTGCCTGTACTTGCTGGGGGGCAGTGTCTAACTCTACCCGGAGCCCCTCCGTCTGCGTCCCACATCCACCCTCCTGCCCTATGGGGCAATTTAACCTTTTTCATGGAAAGTTATTTACAATTTAAAAATTTTTAAAAATAAAATGTTTAAAAATGTGAAAATGGACCTGCTTGCAACTTTAGGGCCAGTTTGGGAGGAGGGGGTCTTTCTCTTCACCGCCGGAGGGGGAATGGCTGGGAGGAAGATGGAGAGCACCGAAGGCCTCAAGAGTGTCCCCTGATGAACTCCCCATGACTTTGGTGTCCCCAGGGAGAAAGGGGCTGAAAGGCAGCCCCCAGGGGTCCCCTCCAGCCTGGGGCTGCACAATGGGGAGAATGGCACCCTCAGCCCCGGGAAGTGGGCGACAAAGAAGACACAGCCCCCTCCCTGGTCCTGGGGACTCACAGGGGCCGAGCACGCCCAGGGCTCAGCCCACGTGTCTCTGACCGCCAGGGCCTGCCCGGGCTCGCCTGCCTGAGTCTTCGGTCCCAGCCCGGGCCTGTCTCCAGCACCACCCTCCCTCGGTCCTCTCCTGGAGGGACAGGGTGTGAGGCCAGAGGGCCCCAGCCTGGCACGTGCGCACCAAGCCTGGCACCTTCCCTCCCGGGCCCAATGCAGGCTGGAGGAGGAGGAGGAGAAAACCACCAGGGAAGTCAAGGTGCCCAGACCCTGCTTCCCCACTCGCTCACACCGTGCACTCTGTGAGGGACCCGCCTACCAGAATCCGGAGGGGGAAACCGAGGCACAGGAAATGTGTGTGGGGGTGACACCCAGCAGCACCTTTCCCTCCCATCACCCCAGCTTTGTCTGGAGCCCACCTCTCCACGCAGCCCCCTCCCACACACACGGCACAAACGGGCCCTGTCTCGCACAATCCTGCCCAGCCTCCATGGACCCTTTTCTCCCGAAGCCCCTTTCTTTCCCTTCTCTCAAGTCTGGCGCTTGGCCAACCTGGCATTCCCAGTGCTAACTTGCTGCTTTCATTTGCTAATTATTCCAAATATTTCAGGAGAAGCGCGCACACTGCAGGGCCAGCCAGCGAGGTTGGGGCCTTACTGAGCCCAAAGCCAGGCCACCCCCGCCCCACAGCAGGCTGAGGAGGTTTGCCCTCCGCTGAGACTCTCTTCGCTCCCCAAGCGACTCCTCCCTCCCTCTCCCCACCACCCACCAGCTTCCTCTCCACAGTCCCCAGTAGAGGCCTTCTCCAGGGGCTCCCCAGGGTCAGCCTCCAGCCCTGGCCAAAGGGGGTACACCCTGGATTGACAGGTGGGGTGGGGCCCGGGCATGAGCATTTTTAAGGGTCCCCAGATGCTTCCGACGTGTAGCGAAAGCGGGGAGGCGGCTCTGAAGGGGCTGGGCCCCGGGGCTTCACACCCACCCACCCACCCACCCACACCCACACACACACACACACACACACTCTTCAGCCCGCAGCATCAGAGAGTGGGGAGAAAGCATGCACCTGCAGCTTATCCCTCCGATCCATCCCTGCCCTGGCCCTTGGCTGGGTGGTTTTTTAAACAAAGGTGTTCATTTACCTCATATTTATTTATTTATAAATTCAGTGTAATCCCAATCTAAATAGATTTCACACCATCTTCCAGTAAGTTGCAGACCTGCCGCCTGTTAGCACTAAATACTTTAGCGCCTATTTCCGTAGAACAAGGACACTCCCCCGTAAGCCTAGCACCACCGCGGAGCGGGGACACTGACGCAGATGCGTGTGATCCCTCTAACCGCAGATCCCTGTTCAGGTTTTGCAGACTGCCGCACCCCCAGCCTCCCACGTTGTACTCAGTGGTCCGTTCTCTTTGTGGCTTTGCGCCCGGGACCCAAGCTCTCCAAGCAGGCTCCTCGTGTCCTCTGATCCCCACCTTTGAGGTGAGAAGCCCCCGAAACCACTTCATGCTTGAGTGTGGGGACAGCGCCTTCCCAAAGAGCCAGCCTTCTGTCTTCTGACATGCCACCTTTTCCGCCCTCCTCCCCTAAGGTATCCCCCAGCAGGGACTGTGATGGGGGATGGGCAGGAGCTCAGACCTTGGGAGCCCTCCACTCCCTGCCTCCGCACAACCTGTCCCACAGGACAGGCCCCCCCCCCACACGCACTCCAGTGACTCTCAGTGTCTGGAGAACCCTGGGATTCCCCGAGCCCCACTCCCTGCCGCTGACCTGAAGCAAACAGGCCAGGCCCCCTGCAGAGCTGAGGGCGGGGCTGGCTCTCCACCCCACCCCCACCCCAGCACCCACACTTGCAGCAAGGGGGTGAGCTCTGGAGGGCTGGCAGGAAGGAAGATGAGGGTTGGGGGAGAGGTGGGCAGGAGTCAGGTGCACTTCCATCCGGGGCTGAGGCCCAAAGGTAAACAGGTGTATTTGGACTCCTGGCAGGGGGCAGAGGGCTGGCCACATGGGGCAGGCCTGGGCCTGTCGGGGGTGGTGATGTGGCAGGGAGGGCTGCATTAACAATGGGGTGGCCGAGTGGCCCCAGGTCCTGCTGACACAGTCTTGTGCGATGAGGAGGAAAACACAGGTAACAACGGAGCGGAGGACCCTGGGGTAAGGGAGAGGACACTGTGAGGCCATTCATGCTGCGGGTGCCCGAACATTTGTATGGCTGCCCTGGGGGAGGAGTCACCTTCCTCCTGAGGCCCAGGTGTCTGTCTCAGTCTGTGGCTCCCAAGTCAGGTCGGACACCATAGGGTCAGAGCCACCATAGAGGTGCTGGGGCCTGGACTTGCCCTGTGTGTCAGGAGCAGGCAGGGACCAGCTGGAGGGCACTTCCCCCCAGAAGCCAACCAGCCCGAGTGGCAGGGCGGGGTGAGGCCGGTGCACATTAACCAGGGGGAGCGACAGGGCCTGAGGTCTCACTGCTGCCCCCACCTCCTCACCCGACTCCTAGCCCAGCCCATCACCCTGCCTGAGGCTGTTGAGTCCAGACCCTCTTTCCCTTTGAAGGAAGCTGAGCTCCCCCAAAAGCAAGAGCTCCAGGAAGTAGGGAGGGCAGGCTTCATGCCTACACCCTCACCCCACCCAGGCCCCCTGGGGGCCTCTGAAGGACTGCCCAGGCCCTCCCAGCCGCTGTTTGCCCAGGGAATGGAGCTGAGGCCCAGAGGCTGCCCAGTCTTCTCTGCTCCTGGCCCAGCCACCACCGCTCTGTCAGCTGCCCTGTTCCCACCCAGGCCACCCTGCCCCCCTTCATGCCTCACTCTGGGCACTGAGCCCCTGTCTTCACCCCAGAGGGCATCCCGGTTCCCTTGAACTTGCTTACGGTGAGCTCTTGCCCAGCGATGAGGGGGTCGGCAGGTGGGACGGAGTAGCACCCAGGCCCTGCCTCAGGGTGCTCACAGCCTCCATTAGACCCCGAGTCACCAGCTCCAGGGGCATCAGGCTCAGCGGCCCCAGGGCCCCATCCTGGTGCCCAGAGTTCAGCCTCTGACACCCTCAAGTCTAGACCCCTGGGGGCAGATAAACTGCGTGTCTTGCTCATCCCTACATTCACAGGATCAAAGGGAGTGGCCCGCTTCTTTTTTTTTTTTAATTTTTTTTTAAAAGATTTTATTTATTTATTTGAGAGAGAGAATGAGACAGAGAGCATGAGAGGGGGGAGGGTCAGAGGGAGAAGCAGACTCCCCACTGAGCAGGGAGCCCGATGCGGGACTCGATCCAGGGACTCCAAGATCATGACCTGAGCCGAAGGCAGCCGCTTAACAGACTGAGCCACCCAGGCGCCCAGTGGCCCGCTTCTTAAGTATTGAATGAATGAATGCACGAATGCATGAACAAGCCGATTAGGTGGGTGGATAGGAAGTAGAAAAACATCCAAGTAGCCTTGGCAAGATGCTGCCGTGGACAGTGAACACGAAGGGGCTCTCCGGTGGCGGCGGGGCGGTGGCTGGGGTTGAGAAGATTCTGGAAGCCCCCGGGGGGGGAGTGAAAACACTCCAGCCAAGGGGATCTTTGAGAAAAGCCCCAGGCCACCCTGTTCTGGAAACTGAGGTCCCTTTGCTGACCCTGTGGGTTGGACTAGGGTAATAAAAGGGGCAATGGGGTCCTGAGTGCCAAGGAGGCGGAGTGGGACGTGTAGCAGCTGTGAGCCGGGGGGTGGGGGGGGCGCGGGAGAGGGCACCCTTGCAGGAGGAAGGAGTGGAGGGAAGTAGAAGAGGCCCAGCCTTCCTCCTTCTCATCCGCCTCAACCCCTCCTCCACCAGGAGGCCTGAGAGACAGGGCTGGTGTAGACAAACTGGTGTGGCACTCAGGGCTCTTCCACATCTTTCCTTACCCCACCCAAACCCACAGTGTGGGCAAACGGGCCAGCTACGAGGTCACCCGGACGGAGCAGGGCCCAGCTCCGCTATCCCAGCTGTCCCTGTGCCCCAGGATGGGGCCGTGGGGCCGCTGAGCCTGATGCCCCTGGAGCCGGGCTCCTCGGGGTCTAATGGAGGCCAGGAGCTCTGTGAGGAGACTGCGAGCCCCCAGAGCCCAGTGTTTGGCTAAAGATTAACCCTGGCCTGCTGGGAACTGCCTGGGAGGCTGGTCCAGGAGCAGGCACTGTCCCACAAGGCCAGGCAAGGCCGGTTTCGGAGAGAGGGGCTGGGGGTGTCAGAGGTGCAAGAGGGTGGACCTCACAGAGGGCCAGGACTCAGCCCCCATCCACGTTCGTTCCCTGGGTCTCTCTAGGCTCCCTACTTCCTGTGTGGGTTTACTGGGAGGGAAGGACACTGAGGGTCTCCCAGGCCCGGAAGGGATCCTGCAGGCGGGTAGGGGGATCACCAACTAGGTCCGACAACCTCCACACAGAAAGAAAGGGGCCACGAAGAGAGAGCAATCTCCACCCTGACCCCCTCCCCAAACTTCAGCTCCTCTGGCCCTGGAAGCTTTTGTCTGAAGGAAGAGTCTGGGAGGAAATCAGATTGGGGCGCTGGGAGCGGGGGGGGGCAGGTGCAGGAGGCAGGAGTTCTGAGTTTACTCCCAGAAGCAAGATAGAGATTTCCTCAGGGCTTGAGGCATCTGTCAGGGGAGGAATTTTGTTCTCAGAGCTTTGCTCATACAGTATGGTTCCTCTTCTCAGCTGACGCTCCTGACACCCTCCTGCCTCACCCAGGAGCCTCTCGAGCGCCCCTTACCTGTGCCCTAGGCTCCTCAAACTCTCCACACCCCAAGCCTGACGGCCCACCTTCCCTGACAGCTTCCTTCCTGCGGCATTCCTCACTCAGCCACCTCACCTCTCACCGGAACTCCTGGCGTGGTCTTTTCATCCTCATATGCTCTCCATCTGGTAGCCAGTGGATCTTTCTTTTTAAATAAATTTCAGTTTTTTTTTTTTACCATAATGATATATGTACTTGTATTTAAAAAATCAGTTTTATTTATTTTTTTAAAGATTTAATTTTAAGTAATCTCTACACCCAACACGGAGCTCAGACTCACAACCCTGAGATCAAGAGCTGCATGCTCTATGGACTGAGCCAGCCAGGCACCCCTTAAAAAATCAGACTTATTATGGGGGTGCCTGGCTGGCTCAGTCAGAAGAACATGCAACTCTCGATCTCAGGGTTGTGAGTTCAAGCCCCACAGTAGGCATGGAGCCAATACTTTAAAAAGTATTTTTAGGGGCACCTGGGTGGCTCAGTCGTTAAGCATCTGCCTTCGGTTCGGGTCATGGTCCCAGGGTCCTAGGATCGAGCCCCTCATCGGGCTCCCTGCTCCGCGAGAAGCGTGCTTCTCCCTCTCCCACTCCCCCTGCTTGTGTTCCCTCTCTCGCTGTGTCTCTCTCTGTCAAATAAATAAAATCTTAAAAAAAAAAAGTATTTTTAAAGATTTGGAGATGTCAATTATATCTCAATAAAATTGAAAAAATAAAGACTTATTATGTAAAAACAACAAAATTCTCCTGTCCTTCAGGCAAATCCCCAGAAGTAACCATGACCACTTTTTTTTTTTTTAAAGATTGTATTTATTTATTTGAGAGAGAGCACGAGAGGTGGGGAGGGGCAGAGGGAGAAGCAGACTCCCTGCTAAGCAGGGAGCCCAATGTGGGACTCCATCCCAGGACGCCGGGGTCATGATCTGAGGCAGATGCTTAATCAACTGAGCCAGCCAAGCGCACCTACCGTGACCACTTTCAACTCTTTCAGTTGTTCAGATATTCCTTGACGTATTTCCAATTACTACTGCCAGCGCTGGATTTTCAGTTTATCTGCACTTCATGCTCTGGCTTCCTGCCATAGAAGATGAAGATGGAGTTGTCTCCATCCTCCTGCTGGGTGAGGTTTTTGGTTAAACAGACAGGGATCTGATGTGACCATGTCCCACATACTGCTCACTGCTGAGCTGGCAAGTGTCCTGTGAATATGTGTCCTTTTCATGTAGGACGCAGGAGGTCACACGTGCCCTGTTTCTTGTCATTTACCTGGTTTTCTGCGTACTTATGGCTAATTCCTCACAAATGTTCCAGAAGGGCTTACAAATCCTTATCAATCCTATTCTCTGCAAATACCTTTTAAAATAATCCATGAATACCCATGTTAGAAAATTGAAAAAGATACAGAAGGATCTTCAGGGAAACATGAAAAGCAAATGTCCCTTCTGTCCTGACCCCAAGTCACCCGGCTCTCCTAGGAGGCAATCACACTTATTAGTTTCCTGTGTGCCTTCCAGGGCTATTTTACACACATACAAGCATAAAATATCAATATTGAATTCCAAGTGCAACAGAGAATGTGTTATAGTCTTTTTTTTTTTAAGATTTTATTTATTTATTTGACAGAGAGAGAGAGAGAGTGAGAGCAGGAACACAAGCAGGGGAGTGGGAGAGGGAGAAGCAGGCTTTCTGCTGAGCAGGGAGCCCTATGTGGCTGGATCCCAGGACCCTGGAATCATGACTGAGCCAAAGGCAGACGCTTAATGACTGAGCCACCCAGGCGCTCCTCTCTCTCTCTTTTTTTTAAGATTTTATTTACTTATTTGGCAGAGAGAGACACAGTGAGAGGGAACACAAGCAGGGGGAGTGGGAGAGGGAGAAGCAGGCTTCCCCCGGAGCAGGGAGCCTGATGAAGGGCTTGATCCCAGGACCCTGGGATCATGACCCAAGCCGAAGGCAGACGCTTAACAACTGAGCCACCCAGGCGCCCCCCTTTTTTTTTTTGCAGGCATTCCTCCCAGAAACTGTCTCCCCACTCAGCTGTAATCAAGCTTATCCTAGGACTTCTTTGCTCCTCTCTCATGCTGGATTCTCTGTTTCTACTTCTACCCTTTGTTTGATGTATTTCCAGAAACTTCTGGAAAGGGTGCACAGGAGGTGCACTTTTTGAGGTCTTGAATGTCTAAGTGTATCTTTAGCCAATTCTCCTATCTGATCGCCAGTTGGGCTAGCTATAAAGTCACCCTCAGAAACAGGAAGCCAAGGTCATTGCTGCTGCTGGGAAATCTGCTTCCCCCCTCCCACCCTGGGATCTTATACTTTGGCATTTGATTTATTTTCCTCTTTAGGAAGTGTTTAAGGTCTCTGCTTTATCCCTGATATGCTGAAAGTTCGTGATGGTGGGCCCTTGGTGAGGGCCTTTTCTTCATTCCCTGCGATGCGCCACGCAGTGGGACCTTTTAATCTGGGACAAAGTCCAGAGTCTTTATGTGATCCTTTCTTTCCCTTCATTTTTTCTGAGATGACTGTTTTCAGATTTTAAACATTAAATTGTACTGTCCGTTCTCTCCTACTTTCTATGGCTTTATCTTTTTGTTTTACTTTCCGGGAAATTGCCTCATGCCCTTTTTTGAGTCAACCCCTACTGGCTCCTTCACCCTCCAAGCAACAACCACTAATTCCATTTCTATCGCCCTGCGTCAGTTTTGCCTATTTTAGAATTTCATATAAACGATATCAAACAGTTTGTACTTTGTGTTTGTCTTCTTTCACTCAGCATATTATTATTATTATTTTTAAAGATTGTATTTATTTGACAGAGAGAGCAAGAGAGAGCACAAGCAGGGGGAGAGGCAGAGGGAGAGGGAGAAGCAGACTCCCCCCTGAGCAGGGAGCCTGATGCGGGGCTTGATCTGAGGACCCTGGGATCATGCCCTGAGCCGAAGGCAGCCGCTTAACCACCTGAACAACCACCCAGGTGCCCGTCAGCGTATTATTTTTGAAATTTACGTTGTTGCATGCATCAGTGGTTTGTTCCTTTTTATGGCAGAGTAGTATTCCATCAGATGGCTCCCGCAGTTTGTTTATCAGTATGGGGCCTTGTGAATACAGCTGCTATGAACATTCTTGGACAAGGCTTTTGTGGTATAGCTTTTTTTTTTTAATCTCCTTTCACTTGGATGGGGCTCAGGAAGAGAAGACAAACACACATGGTCCACCTGCCTGCCATGCTTGACTGGTTTATCCTGAGTTGATTTTTTTTTTAAGATTTATTTATTTATTTTGGAGAGAAAGAGAGAGAGAGAGAGAGAGAGAGAGCATGAGCAGGAGGAGGGGCAGAGGGAAGAGGGAGAGAATCTCAAGCCGACACCCCACTGAGAATGGAGCCTGACACAAGGCTGGATCTCACAACCTTGAGATCACGACCTGAGACCTGAGCAGAAACCAAGAGTTGGATGCTTAACCGACTGGGCCACCTAGGTGCCCCTATCCTGAGTTGATTCTTAAGAGTAGACCTGGGTAGGGGTGCCTGAGTGGCAGACCTAGGCTTCAAGACTGGTCTGAGGGATCTGTAGGCCCAGAATCCTGGGGTGGGGGGTGGGGGCTGGAGGGCGAGGCTGCTCTGTTTGCCCGCTCTGTGGGAGGCTGGGGGCAGCTGGAATGGTCCTCAGTCATAGAGGCATGCGCCTTTAGTCTTAGGAGCCTTCTAGTGCCTACAGGTGAGGAAACTGAGGCACACAGAGAGGAACAGGTCTGAGGACATCAGCACAGATAAGGTTGGCTTTTCTTGGGCTAGGGGACCCAATCGGACATTTGCCACCTGTCCATTCACTGCGCCCCTAGCATGCCCCTTTATTTCAGCACTTTATTTCAGTGGGCAGTGTGCGTGCCTCTCCTGCTGGATGGGGAGCCCCAGGAGCACAGAGGCCATGCCAGGTTCTCCATATAGTGTAGCTGAATGGGTGGAGGGGGCGGGCAGGGCGCGCCCCAACTTATCAGCAGAGCTAGATCCAGCAGCCAGGGCTCTGAGCTGGGAAGACAGTGGGGAACCAGGAGAAGAGAGCCCAGGTCTGTCCTCCCTGCCCTCAGGAACTCCAGGCCTCAACTCCCGGCCGAGCCCTCCTCCTCGGCCTTATTAACAAGCCCGTGCTGCACATGTGTGGTGTCTGGGAGCTCACGTGCACCGAGAAACAGGTCCACCATTCACTGGCTTCTCTCTGCTCATTCATTCATGCACGCGCTCATTCATTCATGCACGCACTCATTCAACGGATCCAGACAGAGGGGAAGATCTTTCCATCCGTGTGGGCGACATGCACAAACAGAAGACCAAATGCTCAGAGCAAGAACAAGTGGGCCCCAAAAGTGCCTTTAGGACCCCCGAGACAGGATCATCTCATTCAGTCCCCTGCCTCAGGGCAGCTACCGTGTCAGGGAAGGAGACCTCCTGGTTTCCCACCAAAGAGGCAGGATCCATCAGTCCTCAGCATCAGGGATTGACCTGGCCCTCAGCCAGCTCCCGGTAGGAATCCCCGTGTCCCCTCCACCCTGGCTAACAGCTGCAGAGTCCCCTCTGTGCTCCACCACCTGAACCAGGCCACTTTCTCTCAGTGCTGTCTCCTGAATCCACTCCAGTTTTTGTCCAGATCAGTGCGCTGGCCTGCTCACTTGTGTCCCTGCCTCAGGCCACCCTGTAGAAGCTCCTCACCAAATACAATCCACCCTTAGGTGATTTGGTCCCCAAGGCCACCCTCCTTCCCCTCCCAACCAAACTCAGCTCTCCTCTCTGGACATCCCTTCCCAGCTTCCCAGCTGCTGTAAGGCTAGCCCCTCTTCCGGGGGTCCCTCTTCCCCACTTCAAACTCCGGGCCACACACCTGTGTCTCCCCAGGCCTCCCTGATCTGCCTGATCTCCCTGATCTGGTGGCCGTGATGCTGCTTCCCCGGCCTGTATCCCACAGGCTTGCAGTGCACCCTAAATTCCCAAATGTTTCCAAGAGGGCAATCTTCTTATCTACGAACTTAGCCAGCAGGAGGGGTCGGCCCCCTGAGGCAGGCCTTCCTCTCTTCTGCTGCCTATAGTTATGTTCTCGGTCAGCGCAGTTAATGCACAAGTAACTGAACCTGCCCTCTCAGTCCAGAAAGATCCACCCTGCTTGGAGGGAGGGCACGTGTGGGCGCACTTCCGGGCCCCTGCCCCAGGTAGAGAGAGCCCGCGGACCTTCACTCCACTGCAGTCTCTGCTCTGCAGAGCCCGTGGGTGTCCGGGGAGGCGCCGGAAATTGCTGAGTCACGTTCGGGGCACGGGGCCCCGGGGGAGCCCGGCTTTCCGGGAGCGGGGCTGCGGGAGCGCGCGGGCCCTGCGGGGATTTGGGGCTGCGAGGACGCGCCCCGGGGTGGGTGGGTGCAGGGGGCGCAGCCGCATCCGGGGTGGGGGGGGGTACAGGGAGCGGGGAGCGCGCGCAACGGGCCGCCCGGGGAAGGTAGAGGTGCAGGAGGAGGGGGGCGCGCCCGGGGGGTCGCCCAGCACCCCCGCCGAGGCCAGCCCGGCCGCCGGCGTCCTCGGTTGCCAGGAGCCGCGGGGCCGAAATGCGGCGGGTGCCGGCGGCTGACATGACCGCGCCCGCTGGCCCGGACCCCCCTCCGCGATCCCCACCCCCGCCCCCAGCGGCCGCCCTGGCCACCCTGCCCCCACCCCCATGCCCTCCCGCGCGTTCCTCATTTGCTGGCTTCGTCTCCACGTTGCTCTCTTCAGGGGCCCCCTCGCCCCCACCCCTCTCCCACCCATCCACCTGCCCTTGGCCGCTCTCTTCCTTTCCTTGCACCCCCTGGACATTCCCGCAGGGTCCAGTCCCCGGGCGCCGCGGAGAGGTCCGTGGGTGTCGGGCGCCCCCTCGCGGCCCCCTGCGCCCGGCCTCGGGCGTGGGAGGAGATCGGGCCCTCGCCCCGCAGCCCCCCTACCCGCCGGGCGCTGGGGTGCAACTCCTGGGTGGGCGGGGGTCGTGCGCCCCCCAGCGGGCCCCGCTCGCTGGGTTCTGGAAGGCTGAAGGCCGCGTCCTCAAAAAGGGACCCTGAGACTGAAGATGCCCCAGGGAGAGCAGGCTGGAGAAGGGGCAGATGTTGCTCCCAAGCAGAGAGAGAGGGAAGGCCTGTCTCTTCCATTTCTTCACGCGCTTTTCTGTGGAGCCTGCTGGGAAGTCTGTGGTCTGACATGAAGGGGAGGGAAAAGGGGTGTGAGAAAGAGTCGTGGCCGGGGCAGAAATGGGGAACTGAGTCAGGAGTAAAGGGACAGGGAGTGGACCGCTGACCCTGGAGGCTCTGGAGCCATGAGGAATCATCTGGCCTTTAGGGACTGGCCTCCCGAGCTGGCTTCCTGCCAGGCCTTAACCCTGGGATCAGAAGCCAACCCGTGCCTTCTCCAAGCCGGGCTGACTGGGAGCTAGAGTTTGAAAAGCTAAGAGGAAATTTCCCTCAAGTGTTTGTTGTCCGGATCCACACAGTGGAGAGCCTCTTGCCTGGTGGCCAGTGTCAGAGCCAGTGGCCGGTGACCAGGGCTCTCCGGTGTGTCCTGGAGGCAAAAGTTCCCCAGGCCGAGGGACAACACAGGGGCTGTGGCATGTGTAGGGCTGGCAGCAGGGGAATAGCTGGGAGCCTCTTTGACCCACTCTCCCACTTTGGGATCTAAAAGGCCCCTGGCCAAACGGGCTTCTTCAGGGTCTCGCCAGTAACCCTGGCGGTTAGGGCCTCCAGGCGTATCATCTAGCCAGGATGTGGGACTGTGGTCGTGGCCCTGGGGTGTCCAGCTGGTCCCAGGAAGGTCATTCCCGTTCCTGTGTGAGCCAGCCTGTCTCTCCCTGAGAGACAAAATGGAGGGTCTGCTTTCCAGGCCCGGGTCTGGCACCTTCTAGACACTTCTGGCCCTTCTAGACACTCGGTTTCCCCTTCCCTAAGGGCAGTGACACCACTTCTTGCTCATACACACGCAGGTGGTTGGGAGGACTCCAGGAGTAACCATTATGAAGGCTCAGCATGGTGCTAGGTACTCAGGGCACTCATACCACAGGCCTACTTCCTGGCCTGTAAATGTGGGAAATGTCACTCACATGTCTCCTTGGCCCACACCTTGCCGCTCCTGCTCCTTAACCCATCCAACGTTTGGCACTCACTCAGTCACTACCTGGTTGACTTCATCAACCTTTCTTTGATCTTATTTTTTTTTAAAGGTTTTATTTATTTACTTGAGAGAGAGAGAGAGAGCACGAGTGAGAGAGCAGAAGCAGGGGGAGCAGCAGAGGGAGAGGGAGAAGCAGACGCCCCGCTGAGCAGGGAGCCCGACGCGGGGCTCGATCCCAGGACCCTGAGATCACGACCCGAGCTGAAGGCAGACGCTCAACCGACCGAGCCACCCAGGCGCCCCTAGGACACATTTCCAAGCAATGGTAGCTGCAGACACCAAATAGTTCCCAATAGACCCCATTTACAGCCAGAAAGGCCAGTGAAGATCTGGGGTGGGCACTGCTGAACATTGCTTGAGCACCTGCTGTATGCCGGGCCCTTTATATATGCTGTGTCACCTAATTCTCACGGCGTGTTAGACAGCAGGGCCTTCCCTCAGCTGATGCAGCCCAGCTAGTGGCTGGCAGGGCGGGGAGCGGGCCAGGCCTGGCTCCCCTCACAGCCCGGCTCTCACGTCCCACTCTGTGCCATCGTAGCACCAGCTGGGATTTCAACAGGAGCTGGCTACCTCACGGAACATACTCCTTTGAGATGTGTCCAAGGCCAGACTCCCACCTGCTCCACAGACCTCTCCGAGGACCCGCTCTGGGTAAGGTGACAAGGCGGGTGGGTGGAAAGCTGGGGTGGGGGGGGCGTCTAAAGAAGGGCGGGAGAGGGTACCGATTCTTCTCAGCCACGTCTGTGCTGGTGTTTCTGTTCCTTGTGAGTATGTTGCTGTGATTCTCAGGGTAGAGAGTTTCACAGTTGCCTCAAAAGACGCCCCCCTCTTTCCCCTCGACTCCCCACTCTGAGACATGTACCCACGAGCTTAGCTCACGGCTTTGGTGCTCTCTCCGGGCTCCTGCTCCTCCCTTGTCCTCCTGCCTTGAGCCGTCATGCACTTTTCATTGGCTCCTCAGAGATTTGTCTCTGTGTCGGACCAAGGCTGGGTGCTGGGGAGGCAGCCCGTTAGAAGGCCAGCGGAGGCCTTCCTGTCACCTGCATGACACCATCAGCCCTGGAGGCTGAGTTTCCCTCTGGCTTTTGTCACTCAACTGTGAGGACCAGTTGCTTTTGCCTGCCTTTGATCTGCCCTCAGCGGGGCTCCCTGGGGCCTGGCCACTCCTCAGCTCTAGCTCTTGCCTGTGAGGCTCTTCCTGGCAGCAAATCCGCGCTCTCTGCTGGTCACTTCACAGGGTCCACCAAGAAAACTCTGGCCCAACTTTCCAGACCCCCTTTTCGAAGTCACGCTTTGCCTCCATCCCTCAAGGGGGCAAGGTCCCAGCCTCTTTGAAGACCTGAATTCAAACCAGTTTACTCAGGGGACTTTCAATATGCAATTGTGACAATGATTTTAAACTTCACCTAAAAATAAATAAATAAACAAAATGGAGAATATCTAGAAAGTTTCTTTGAGAAGACAAAAAAAGACCAAGAAGGAAATATGCAACATTACATGTATTAAACAGTAAAAGTTACGTTCCTTTAACTGGTCTCATGCTAGTACTCAAATAGGGAAAAGTAGTTCAGTGGAACAGAATATATTCCCCCAAAATAGGTTCAAATATATACGGAACTTATTTTTTATATAGGTGCCATTTCAAACTAGTGGCCGAATCATGAATTATTGAAGAAATGGTATTGGGACCATTGGCTATCCATCTGGGAAAAATTCAGATGGCTCAATGATATAAACATAAATATATATATATATATATATATATATATATATTAGAAAAAAGCAAAAATGGTTTAAGGAAAAAAAGAAAGAAAGAAAAGGAGAGCTTACCTGCGGTGAACCTTTCCATGAAAGACACAAAACCCAAAAGCTATAAAATAAAAAGTTTGGTCAATATAAATAAATAAAATTCTAGGAGAAAAAAATCAGCAGCAACAGAATTAAGCCACACATAAACGATAAAGGCGAATTTCTTTAATATACAAAGGATTTCGCAAAACTAGTATGGCCACTAACCAAAAAGATAGTCAAACTTACTTTTTTAAGTCACATGTAACTGACATGCAATGTTCTATTAGTTTCAGGTGTAGGAGGTAGTGATGGGACAATTAGGTACATTAGCTCACCTCTAGGAGTGTAGTTACCATGTGTCACCACACAAAGTTATTATATTATTAACTATCTTCTCTAAGCTGTGCTTTTTATCTCCCTGACTTATTTATTTGATAACCAGAAGTTTATATCTCTTAATTTCCTCAAACTTACTTTTTTTTTTTAAGAGAGGGAAAGAGGGGGAGGAAGGGGCAGAGGGAGGAAGGGCCAGAGGGAGAGAGAGAATCGTAAGCAGGCTCCATCCACCACGCTCAGCGCAGAGCCCAACGTGGGGCTCGATCTCATGACCCTGAGATCATGACCTGAGCCAAAATCAAGAGTCAGACGCTTAACTGACTGAGCCACCCAGGAGCCCCTCAAACTTACTTTTAATTGAAGGAAAAAATTAAACATGAGATGCCATTTAAACTTTTTTTATAAATAGTTTTTATTTTTTAGTAGAATTCTAGGTTTACAGGAAAAATTGTGCAGAAAGTGCAGAGTTCCCACATGCCTCCCCTGTCTCTTTGCAAGAGTTAGGATTTCTAGCACGATGTTGAATAGCAGTGGTGAGAGCGGACAGCCTTGCCCTCCTCCCCATCTTAGGGTGAAAGTATCTAGTTTCTCACTACTAAGTAATGATTTTAGCTATAAGTTTATTGTAGATGTTTTTATCAAGTTGAAGAAGTTACTCTTTATTGCTGGTTTTTTAGTGAAAATTGTTATCACGAATGGATGTTGGATTTTGTCAAATGCTTTTTTTTTTTGCATCTATTGATATGATAATATAGGTTTTCCTCTTTAGCTTATTGATGTGATGGATTACTTTGACTTTCAAATGTTGCATCAGCCTTTCATACTTGGGAATAAATCCTACTTGTATAATAATCCCACGGTGTATAATTCTTTTTAGACATTGTTGGATATGGTTTGATAACATTTTGAGTATTTTTACATCTGTATTCATGAGAGAGATTGGTCTGTAGTTTTTCCTTCATGTAATGTCTTTAGCTGGCTTTAGTTTTAGGGTGATGCTGACCTCATAGAATAGGTTTGGAAATATCTCCTCTGCTTCCATTTCTGAAAGGGGGTGTAGAAAATTGGTATCATTTCTGCCTTAAATCTTTGGTAGAATTCATCAGTGAAATCATCTGGACTTCGTGCTTTCTGTTTTGGAAGTTTATTAATTATTGATTAAATTTCTTTAATAGATATACTCCTACTCAGATTATTTACTCCTCTTTGTGTGAGTTTTGGTAGATTGTGTCTTTCAGTCAATTGGTCTGTTTCACCTAAGTTATCAAATTTCAAACCATAGAGTTGTTCATAATATTCCTTATTATTCTCTTAATGTCCATGGGATCAGTAATGATGACCCCTGTTTCATTTCTGATATTAGTAATTTGTGTCTTCTCTTTTTTTCTTGATGAGTCTGAGTAGAAGTTATCAATTTTATTGACCTTTTTAAAGAACCAACTCTTGATTTCCTTGATTTTCTTTGTTAATGTCCTGTTTTCAATTTCACTGATTTCTAATGCCTATTATCGCTAATATTCTGCTTATTTTGGATTTCATGTTTTTTTTTCTAATTTCCTAAGGTGGAAGCTTAGATTTACTGATTTTGGATTTTTTTTCTCTAATGTATCCATTCAATGTTATAAATTTTCCTTCAAGTACTGTTTTCACTGCATCCCACAACTTTTTTTTTTTATTAACATATAATGTATTACTTGTTTCAGGGGTACAGGTATGTGATTCATCAGTCTTAGACAATTCACAGTGCTCACCATAGCACATACCCTCCCCAATGTCCATCACCCAGCCACCCCATCCCTCCCACCCCCCTCCACTCCAGCAGCCCTCAGTTTGTTTCCTGAGATTAAGAGTCTCTTATGGTTTGTCTCCCTCTCTGGTTTTGTCCTGTTTCATTTTCCCGTCCCTTTCCCTGTCCCACAACTTTTTTTAAGGATTTTATTTATTGAGAGAGCGCGCATGCACACATGAGCCAGGGGGAGGGGCAAAGGGCAAAGGAGAGGGAGAAGCTGACTTCCCGCTGAGCAGGGAGCCCAACGTGGGGCTCAATTCCAGAACCCCAAGATCATGACCCGAGCTGAAGGCAGACGCTTAACTGACGCTTAACCGCCACACAAGTGCCCCTGCATCCCACAACTTTTGATAAATTCTTTTTTCCTTTTCATTTAGTTCAAAATTAAACCTGAGATGCCATTTCTCATCTCTCATCTCTCAGATTGGCAAAAATGTTAGATTGATAATACTTAGTGTGGGTTTAGGTGTGGGGAAAGAGGCACATTGTACATTGGTACTGGAAGTATAGACTAGTTCAGCAAATCGGATGGCAATTTGTACATCTCTATACAGATTTTAAAAGTATATGTTTTAGGGGCACCTGGGTGGCTCAGTTGGTTAACCGTCTGCCTTCAGCTCAGGTCATGATCCCAGGGTCCTGGGATTGAGCCCCACATCAGGCTCTCTGCTCAGCGGGGAGCCTGCTTCTCCCTCTCCCTCTACTGCTCCCCCTGCTTGTGCTCTCTGTCTCTCTCTCTCTCTGTCAAATAAATAAATAAAATCTTAAAAAAAAAAAAAAAGTATGTGTTTTAATTTAGGGAATGTATAGATGTCCGTCCAGGGGCGGTCTGTGCAGGATGTACCAGTCATCTATGCATAGGGGTGGAGTTTCCAATAGCAAAAACCTGGAAACAACCCAAGTGTCCATTAATGGAGGACAGCGTTTCTATATTGTATCTCTTCTATGAAACACTGTGCTAAGGAGGAGGAGATCTCTGATACTGATATTGAAAGAAGATCAAGATACTGGGGGCACCTGGGTGGCTCAGTTGGTTAAGCGTCTGCCTTCGGCTCAGGTCATGATCTCAGGGTCCTGGGATAGAGCCCTGCACCGGTCTCTCTGCTCAGCAGCGAGTTGGCTTCTCTTTCTCCCTCTGTGATCTCTCTCGCTTTCGCTCTCTCTCAAATAAATAAATAAAATCTTAAAAAAAAAATAATAATAAATAAATAAAGAGAGATGATCAAGGTATACTGTTAGGGGGACACCTGGGTGGCTCAGACGGTTAAGCGTCTGTCTTCAGCTCTGGTCATGATCCCAGGAACCGCCCCCCCCCGCCCCCCCGCATTGGACTCCTTGCGGGAAGCCTGCTTCTCCCACTGCCTGCTGCTCCCCCTGCTTGTGCTCTCTCTCTCTGATAAATAAATGAATAAAGTCTTAAGAAAAATGGTATACTGTTAGGATGCAGGCCACAGGAAAGGATGTTTACTGTGATGACATTTGTATTAAAAACAAAACAAAACAAGAGCTTATTCTGTGTAGAATGTGTTTGGATTTGTCCAAATGCATTAGGAAAGTGGTCATTCTGGTTACATCCGGGACAAAGGGGTTTGGGGCTCAGCGGGGAAGAGGGCTGAAAACCTTCTGTTTTTCACCTTCCACCCTCTTTCCAGTTTGAATTTTTTAACCTTGAATAAGAATTACATTGAAAAATAGTTTTAAAATCAAACTGCAGGAGCGCCTGTGTGGCTCAGTCGTTGGGCGTCTGCCTTCAGCTCGGGTCGTGATCCCAGGGTCCTGGGATCGAGCCCCCCATCGGGCTCCCTGCTCCGCTGGAAGCCTGCTTCTCCCTCTCCCACTCCCCCTGCTTGTGTTCCCGCTCTCGCTGTGTCTCTGTCAAATAAATAAGTAAATAAAATCTTTTTAAAAAAGATTTTATTTATTTGAGAGAGAGGAGAATACTTTGAACTTTCTTTCTGAAAGTTTACGTTTTACTAGATATGGTTGTCATAAATATAACCTGCTTTTTACAATGGATTTTCTTGAAAATCAGATTGGTGGTTTTGCGTAGCAACAAATAACACTCCTGAGCCACCCAGCATGGGGAGGTGGGGAGCAGCCTCTGGTGTATCCTCTCCCAGGCAGCTGTGTTGACTTAGCGCACCTGACCTCTCTGAGCCTGAGCTTCTTCATCTGCAGAAGGGAGACAACAGCTGTGCCTGACTTGTACGTTTATTGTGAGGATTAGACAAGAGGACGAGTAAGGATGGTGTTTGTAACAGAGATGGACAAACAGAAAGCTCTCCATACAGGATAGCTGGCTACCAAATTACACTTAGTGAAAGAGATTTGAGAAAACACACAAAAGCACACAGATATGTAGTTTATTTGCAAAAATACAATGATACTGTGCCAAGTTCAAAGTATTTGTTCATGAGCATAGGGATCCTAAGACTTATAGAACAAGATGATATCGCTGTTTTTCTTGAGCATCTACCCTGGGCTAGGTGCCGTTCAGAGAGGCAGGTGCTGAAGGGGGCTCTCTGGGCTGCTCTACCGAGTCCAGAGTCCTTTCCACCGTAGTGCTCCAGGCCCTCGTTCTGTACTGTGGCACTGAACTTTCCCCTTTACTTAGTTCTCAGGACTGCACAAGGACTGCCTCAGTGAAATCATCCCAGGTGCCCTCCCACGATGACTCTGCCTTTTTATCTCCCCCATCTCCAACAGGGCTGCACTTGGAGATTTCCTTCAATCCCACTTTCCTGGCTACCCACCAGATCTGAAATTGTCCTCATGCCCCATCAGAAGAGCTCCTCAATCTCTCTCCAAGCTCCAGGTCCCATTTCTTCCTCCTCTTGGATGTGGTGGGTCCTGCGGAGGGGGGGGGGGGGGGGGGGCGGCGGTGCTTGGGAACACTAGGACTTGGTATCCCAAAATATTCTCACCCACCAGCACATGCCTTGTTGTCTATCCCTTTCTGCCTGGATGCTGGATCCACAGAACTGAGCAAAGCCACACAGCTATTTACCTCCCCAAGGACTAGGGCCAGAGGCAGGGTTGGCAGGGAAGGGATGGAGGAAGGAGTGACATTAGGTTTTGCAGGAGCTGAGTCTTGTGGTGAAAGCTGAACATCCAGCCCCGCAGGAACCTCGATCCAGGAATGTCCCTGCTGGAGGCTCTGGGCAGAGGAGTTAGAATGTTTTGGAACTCTGGAGAAGGGGCCCTGACCGCCCTCCAAGCCTTTCTGATCTCCCCAAAGCCTCTATGAGAAATAGTTAAGGGGCTGGGCCCAATCCCTCAGACAGGTTTGACATCTTTCAGCCTTCCCCTTGCACCTTTTCCAGACGAGGTGAGCTCCCAGCAGAAGACACTTCAGCAGCAGACAAGTTCTCACCCCCAACAGATAAAACCGCAGAGCTCTCTCCAAAACAGACGCTCCAGGGTGAGGCTTGGACAGCACGCTCCAAGCAAGCCCCCCGCTCCCCCGGAATGGATGCTCCGAGGACTCCGCCAGCCCCGGGAATTTGACTGGGCTCTACACAAGCCAGATTTATGGTTACGGATGCCACCGGGGCCGTGGGCGACCCCTCTGTCCCCAGCCCTCCCCCGTTCGGGGTTTGCACACAAGGTCCGCTGCATACTTTTGCGTAATGCAGGGCCGAAAGAAGGAGCGACTACACAAGCCCCGGCTCATCAAATGGCCACACGTTCCGGGCCTACTGCGTGACACGCTCTGTGCTGTGGTCTGCGGGGAAGGCGACATCCGTGCCTGGCCATAAAATGCGAACTAGGGAAACAAACTCGTGGCCTTCCCCAGCGGCCTCTGTCAAAAAGGTCGGCCTTCACACGAAGACCGCAAGTGAGCTCCAGCCGTCCGGTCAGCGGAGCGATCCAACGCTGCTTGCGAACCTTTTCTGGCAAGTCTGGGAACCCCGCACTCGCCACACCCAAGATGGCCACCTCCCCAGGCCTGTTACTCAGTTCCGCTTGCCATTCCCAATATGGCACCACGAGCGCGCCATGGGGGCGGGGCCAAGGGCGGAAGTGGGTGTGGCAGAGACGGGAGCCGAGGGGGCCCGCAGAGTCTAGGCACCGGGCAGCGGGAGCCGCTGGGCCGAGGCGATGATTCCTCCGCAGGAGGCGTCCGCCCGGCGGCGGGAGATCGAGGACAAGCTGAAGCAGGTGAGGCTGGGGATGGGGAGCAGGAGAGGGAAGGGGCCGAGATCCGGGCCGGGGCATCTCCTCAGGGAGGAGGCAGGGCTGGGAGGGAGCTCTCCCTGCGAGGAGACAGGGTTGGGGGCGAGGCCGTGGGGCTGGGACGCGGTGTTAGTTAGCCTCCAGCTTCTTGTGATATGCTCCGCTCCGCTTCCCCCAGGAGGAGGAGACGCTGTCCTTCATCCGAGACAGCCTGGAGAAGAGCGACCAGCTCACCAAAAACATGGTGAGTAACCCCTCAGGTGGGAGGGGCAGACAGGCCTCCAGACTGGAGGAGAGCCCTTTTTACAAAAAGCCAGGGGTTCGGGCCTGGGTCATGATGGTGGTAATGTGTGGGTTTCTCCAGCAGCAGTGTGGGGTGTCTCTTACCTAGCTCCCCCGTTTTCTGCTCCTTCACATACGATGCCGCAGCCCCTGCTGGCGCAGACTTTCAGCTTTCTCTCCAAGGTCTCCATTCTTCGTTCTCTCCTTCTGCAAACATTTAGCGAGACTGATGTATGTGAGCTGGGTAGTGGTCGTGTGTCATCCTCAATTCAGGTGATGATCAGAGGGCAAGGGTGGCCTGAGATTTTGAGATTACTGAGGGCAGAGAGAACTCAGCCTTCACCTCAGAGGGCTTTAGGGGTAGAAGGAGCTTTGAAAGCAGAGCTGGGATCTGGTTCTCGCCCCTCCACTTCTTTTTTTTTTTTTTTTTTTTAAGATTTTATTTATTTATTTGAGAGAAAGAGAGTCAGAGAGAGCGGGGTGACGGGCAGAGGGAGAAGCAAGCTCCCTGCTGAGCAGGGAGCCTGATTCGGGACTCGATCCAGGGACTCCAGGATCATGGCCCGACCCAAAGGCAGATGCCCAACGAACTGAGCCACCCAGGCACCCCCTCCACTTATTTCTATGTGGCTTCTGACAGGTAACACTGAGCTTCAGTCAACTCATCTACTAAAAGAGGCAATGCCAACCTCCCAGCGTGGCTGTGAAGGTCGTAGGAGACAATGCATGGGAATGCATCTTGCATAGTAGCTGGTCTACAACAGGTGCTCAGCAAATAGGAGTTTCCTTCCTTATTTCTAGAGGAGACTGGAAAAGCTCATATTGAGTAGATACAAATTTTGGGTATGTGTTTAGGAACACAATCATAAAGTCCTCATCCTTATTAAATTATTAAATAGAGATTCACCCTTAGAGAGAGAGGTTTTGAAGTACTAGCAATGCATTTGAGGCTACTCTGTATGAAACTACTTCCTCTTCAGTCTAGGAAAGCTTCAGAGAGAAGTGAAATTGAGATTTGGCTTCAGAGGGTGGAAGGGAGTCCCTCCTGGGGTGATTATCTTAGAAGGAGTTCATTTAATGCATGGGTTGCCTCCTGCAAGGCAAACTTCATCCAGTTTATTTGGACCACCTCCTGTGTGCTCTGCACATGGTAGGTGCTGGGGATACGGTGGTGAACACGTACACCCTATCCCTTCCCTCTATTATCTAGAGAATCAGAGGAGGGGTGCCTGGGTGGCTCAGTCAGTGAAGCATCTGCCTTCGGCTCAGGTCATGATCCCAGGGTCCTGGGATCGAGTCCTGCGTTGGGCTCCCTGCTCAGCAGGGAGCCTGCTACTCCCTCTCACACTCCCCCTGCTTATGCTCTCTTTCTCTCTCTGTCAAAATAAATACAATCTTTTTTTTTATAAAAGAAAGAAAACCAGAGGAAAGGCAGCAAATGCCAAAGACCTGGTGGGTGGGTAGAAGCAGTCCTGGGACAAGACTCAGTCCTGAGACTGGGCTGTCCCCCACAGGTGTCTATCCTGTCATCCTTTGAGAGCCGCCTTATGAAGCTGGAGAACTCCATCATCCCTGTGCACAAGCAGACAGAGAATCTGCAGCGACTGCAGGAGAATGTTGAGAAGACTCTCTCCTGCCTGGACCATGTCATCAGCTACTACCATGTGGCCAGTGACACTGAGAAAATCATCAGGGAGGGGTGAGCTAGGGCCAGAGGCTCACATTGCTAATACCTCTTGGGCCAGCAACGCTAAGCTTTAGAAGAGAGGGTTTGAATATACTTGAGCCCGGAGTCCCCTGTATTAATTCTCTTCTCTTCCAAATACCATTCTCTTGGTCCTTCCTCTTCTTCTTCCATCTGCCCAGGCTGATGCAGCTCTTTTCCTTCACAGCCCCACAGGCAGGCTGGAGGAGTACCTGGGGAGCATGGCCAAGATTCAGAAGGCTGTGGAGTACTTCCAGGACAATAGCCCAGACAGCCCAGAGCTCAACAAAGTGGTGAGGGGCCAGTGGGCTACTGTGGGAGGTTTGGGAGACACCAGTCCCTGCCCTGGTCTCATGAGGGACACTGGACCGTTGACAGCCACTCCCCTCTGCTCCTCTCCCCAACCACGCAGCTTCTGCTAGTCACTTGTCTCTACTCTGTTTCTCCAGATCTGTCTATTCCGGGCTTCTCATATGAATGGAATCGTATAATATGTGACCTTTTGTGTCTGCCTTCTTTTACTTCATGTAATGTTTTGAAGGTTCGGGCACATGGTGGTGTGTGTCAGTTCTTCATTCGTGGTATGGCTGAGGAACGTTGAATTGTGTGGATGGACCACATTCGCCACTTGATGGATGCCTCACTTTTTGGCAGTTACAAATAATGTTGCTATGAACCCTCACGTATACTTTTGTGTGTGGACGGATGTTTTCTGTTCTCTTGTATGTTCTGGCTATCTGTTTCTTATTGGGTATATAATTTGCGAATGTTCTCTTTCATCCTGTGGGTTGTCCTTTCACTGTTTTGATGGTGTCATTTGTAGGACAAAAGTTTTTCATTTGACGTAGTTCCATTTATCTATTTTTTTTCTCTTGCAAACCCTTTTCTAACAAGAAGACAGGGTAATGGCCCATTGGGAAAATCATCGGCCAATATTTGTGAAGCATCTGTGTCTTGTAAAACTTTGAGTTTCACCTGTGAACATACAATTTGAGGGAACATGAGGCAAAGACATAAGCAGAGAGGGCTTCCTGGTGTTTCTTCTCTGGGTTAAAGGAAGTGAAGGCAGAGGAGGGGCCAGCTGGATGCTGAAGCAGCCGAACCCTCTCCCTTCCTTCCTCCTGTTGTCCCCGTAGAAGCTGCTGTTCGAGCGCGGAAAGGAGTCGCTGGAGTCCGAGTTCCGCAGCCTGATGACCAGGCACAGCAAGGTCGTGTCCCCTGTGCTCATCCTGGATCTGATCAGCGGTGAGGATGAGCTGGAGGTCCAGGAGGAGGTGCCGCTGGAGCACCTGCCCGAGGGAGTGCTCCAGGACGTGATCCGTATCTCCCGCTGGCTGGTGGAATATGGCCGCAACCAAGGTGAGAGGACCCAGGTGGCAGGGCCACACGGAGTGGGGTCTTCTCCCCGCTTTATTTCTTTAATCCACCTGGATTTTTTTTTTTTTTCATAAAAAGAAGTTTAATAGGAAATGATATACAAGCAATAAATCTATAGCTTATGTGACTGTGCGAACATGTCCACAGCTCCTAAGCTGCACTTTAGGCGGGCCTTGGGCTCAGCAGGAGATTTTTAGGGAGAAAAGAGAGGCCAGTGGACAGCCTCCAGACCCCTGTGCTTCGGCCCATTTTTTACACTGGGGCTCCTTGCAACACCTTGGTTGGGAACTGCTGAAGTGTAGTGTTTCCTTGCCCATTTCATTTTTGGATTCTCCAGTTTTCCAGTATTGATAGAAAGTGCTGCAGGGAGCATACTTGTGTGGATTGCTTTCCTTATATAGGGAGTTCTTTGGGTGTTTTCTCAGAGATGCAGCTATCAGGTAGAAGTGTCCAAACAGATTTGTACCTTTCTGCCATTGGAAGCTCATCTCCAGGTAGGTGGGGCCAGTCCAAAGAGCCATCAACGGTCCTATGGCTCTTTTTTCTTCATTAATTTTATTTATCTTAGCCAGGGCTGTCATGGTCCTTTTAAAAAAAATTTGCATATCATGAATGGCTAAAGATATAGTGTGTTTTCATTCACTGACATTTGTTATCTCTTTGCCTCCTATAAATTGTTCACATCCTTTGACCCCTCACCAAGGTGAATCTCGATGTTAATTTTATTTATTTATTTATTTCTAAAAAGATGTTATTTATTTATTTGAGAGAGAGAGGGTGTGCGCACGGTGGGGAGGGGCAGAGGGAGAGTCTTAAGTAGATTCCCTGCTGAGTGTGGAACCCGACGCGGGGCTTGATCTCACAGCCCATGAGATCATGACCTGAGCTGAAACCAAGAGTTGGACGCTCAAGCAACTGAGCCACCCAGGTGCTTCCTAATTTTATATTTTTTATCTAAAAGAATTTTACTTTCAAAACTTAATTAGCAGTTCTATTGGGGGATATTTTCCCTTTTAAGATGGCTTAATTTGGGACCAGGCTATGTGGGTGGCTGGGAGCCATAGCAGATGCTAGGAACTAGTTAGCAAACTGAAATAGGCTCTACCACTGCTCGGCCCGCTGCATCTAGAGGGGAAAGAGAGGCAGGGACCCAGCTGCCACCACCCCCTCTCTCCTCAGATTTCATGAATGTCTACTATCAGATTCGCTCCAGCCAGCTAGACCGCTCCATCAAGGGCCTGAAGGAACATTTCCGGAAGAGCAGTTCTTCCTCTGGGGTTCCCTACTCCCCTGCTATCCCCAACAAGAGGAAAGACACACCCACCAAGAAGCCCATCAAGAGGCCAGGTGAGCCCCCACTCATGCCCATTAAGCCCCACCCAGAAGGCTGTGTGGGACCTGCATGGCCTTTGGCCGTCCTGGGGTTAGCAGCGTCGGCCCCTTCAGAGCTTATCCTCCCAGTGGCCCCTGACTGTGGGTACAGAGGACAGAAAGCAGGTGTCTCCCCACCTAGCAAGTCCCCATCTATTGAAGCTCCATGCTCCGGGTGAAATGTCCTTGTGTGTCAGCCGCACCCTGGTAAGCCGCTGTCTCGAGCTGCCGAGAGATGCTGTCCTCAGCTGAAGGAGAGGCTAGGATGTTGCAGGGCAAGGGGCTGCCGGGAGCAGCACCTGGGAGAGAAAGCTCAAGAGCCAGGGGCTGCTTCCACCTTAGCCCACACTGCCGAGCTGTGGCTGCAGGGACGTGCCCGGTGTGGCCCATGGGACCCACCCCTCGTGACAGCAGGCTGTGTGTAGAGTGTTTCTCGCCCTTGCCCCTCAGAGAGCACCTGCTCCTGCTCAGGCCTTTAATTGGGGTTTGGAGAAAGGGCAGCATAGAGGCTCCCCTCAGTGGCCCAAGCGAGCAGAGGACTGGTGGCCCCAGCAGGAGGTGTACCGCCTTCTCCCGTCCAGTGCAGATCTCCTGGCCGTCATCTAAAAACCTGCTCCTAACAGAGACTGTGCTGAGCCAGCCTGCTGGGCTGCAGCTGCCGGCACTCGGTCGGTCCGTCCCTGTGCCTCTGTGCGTTGGGCAGGGGCCGTCTCCCTCAGTGAGGCTGTGAGGCTGCCTGCCTTGGCTTGTCTGGGCTCTCTTCTCCATCTCTTCTCTGACAGGCCCACGGCGGGGTGGGCAGACCTGGTCTGCACTGCCCCCAGAGTGTTGGCTGGCCGTGGTGGGGCTCACAGTGGGCCTAGTCTGTTCTTGGCTTATGGGCCCTGGAGGAAGACTCAGGCTGCGAGGATCCCTGTGGTTGCTGCAGAGTTTCAAGATTGTCAGCAGCCAGGGGGTCGGGACTGATGTGGAAAACGAGGGAGCCAGGCCCCTGGGACATCCGCTCCTGGCTTGGAGGAGAGGAGCAGGGAGGCCTCAGTCGGTCAGTAATTTAATACCAATCTCGGCATCTCTGTGGTCACTGGGCACATGATGGGCTTGGCGGCTGCCCGATCGGTGTCCTCGGTCTCCATCCATGCCAGCGTGCCGGCGAGGCTCCTCAAGGCCTGTGTGCGGGTCCATCTGCTGCGGGTTTGCTGTGGGGCAGGAATCTGATTTGCTCATTAGCAGGACCGCTCACTGAATGGGGAGAACACAGGGAGACAGATGCTGTGCCGGGGCCATGAACTTGGTCATTAGTAGCTGATTGTCACGTGGTCCAAACAGAAAGAAAGGAGGCACTCCAGATCTTGTCCCTTCTCCCCCAGCTTTTTTGGGGGGGGCTGCCAGAACCCAGGCAGCCTCACTGTGTTCAGAGACACGGCTGGGGGTAGGGGACACAGGAGTCTCCAGAGAAGATGGACCAGAGTTACGTGTGGGGGCCTCTTTCCCGCTCCTAGTGCATCTTATTAACAAGGCAGCTGGCCTCGTCTGTTTTAAATGCTATTGTATTTCCCACATTTTCTGCCCCGAGGTGTCTCATTCCTACAGAGGTGGCTGACCCCGGAAGCTGTAGGCACTGCGGTTTTGTTTTTGTTGATTTCACTTTTGATACTAACTGTTGTTTTTTTCCTCCATGCCGCGAGCATGCCGCCCCCCCCATCCCGCCACCATCTACCATCCTGCTTCCGTTAACCCCCAACCAAGCTTCTGAGTTTTCTCCGATTGCTTTGGGGGTTCAGGTGACTTTGGTGCACGGGGCCAGGTTGCCTCAGGGTCTCCAAGCCTTCTGTCTTGGGCACCGCTCTCCCAGGAAGCTCAGTCCTATCTCACCAACTCCCGGGCTCTGCTTTCCATCGACCTCCGTGTGTCCACGTCCCAGCACTGAGCATGCCCGGGAGCTCGGCCTCCTAGTGTTTCGGGCCGGGCCATGGGCCTCTCAGCCTCGGGTCCCCAGACTCCGCCAACCTGGCTGTGCCCTCTGGGTGTGAGAGCTTCGTCGCCGGCTCCTCCATCCTGAGCCTGGTCTATGCCGACTTAAATGCCACTCAGTAGTGTTTTTTATTTTTGGCTTCTCCTGATGGCTCTTTGCCCATCTCATCTCCTTCACCCACTGCATTTCCTAAAGAGAACTCAAATCCAGAACCATGAGGGTCAGGAGCAGAATCGGGAGCTCTGTGTGGGGCATGCCCCGTGCCTGTTCCTTCCTGCCCATCTGTAGCGCCTCCGGGGGTCCTGGAAGGGGCCTGCTGGAGAGATGGCATGTGGGCATGCTCACTGTTGGGGGGCTGGGTATGGGGCTCGGGGAGGGGGGCAGGTGGAGGCCTGCTGCTGTTTTCTCTCACTCATTTCCTAGGTCTTCTTGTCTCCTCTCTGTGTGGTTCTGGTGACAGGCACGATCCGTAAGGCTCAGAACCTTCTGAAACAATATTCCCAGCATGGTCTAGATGGGAAAAAGGGGGGCTCTAACCTCATTCCTCTGGAAGGTAATCACCCTGTGTTCTTCTCCTGTTCCCTCCTCCGCCACCATGTGTGCACTCTCGTGGCAGGGCAGAGCCTCCAAGCCCCCAGGAGGGCCACGGGAGAGTCCCTGGGAGGGGGCAGGGGTGGGGACAGCAGGTGCCTGGTGCCGCTCACTCCAGCTGGCACAGGGCAGGTGCCGTGGCCTCGGCCTGGTCCTGTCTGGCTGACGGCAGCTCTGCCCTCCCTGAGGCTTCCTACTCCCTCCCTGTCTCTGTCCTTGTCTCCTATTTGAACTCAGAGAAAGTTCTTTGTTATGGGCAGCCCTTTCACGCTCAGACCAGCAGTGGCAGGACCAAGCTGGCCTAGGCCTCCGGGCCACCCCCACCTCCCCCAGCTTTAGAAAGGGGAGTGTGTGCCACGAGGGGGATGGGCAGCCTGTAGGCCATGTCCCTCCTTGCCTCCTGTCGGAGGAAGGACAGCCCTGCCCTGGTGGACCTGACCTTCCTTTCAAAGAATAACCCTGGGGAACCAAAGGAGGCTGTCTCGTTCACTCAGCAGTGACATTTCTCTAACTGCGAGTCTCCCCAAACATGGTGAGGTGGGTAAAGCCCCTGGGGCCGAGCATGAGACCCTCCGCAGCTGCCAGAAGCTCTCCAGAGCCTTCCTTGGTCGTCCCACAGGCTTTCTCTTGGCCTCGGGCTCAGAGAACCAGCTCTCAAGGACGGTCTTGGGCACTGCAAGTCAGGCTTGAAATGGCTGTTCCCAAGGTGGTCCGTGGCAGAGGAGGGGCTCAGAGCCCTCTCCGGTGCCCCTTCCCCTGCCTACCCCCCATCTCACATCCCCTCCTGGAGATCGAGGGCTTCTTCCCTGTCCCCGAGGGGCAGCCCGCCCAGCCCCTGGATAAACGCTGCTTGTGTCTGTACGGCCGACGTCTCGCTAGGTCACGAGCATGATTTCCGAGTTAAGCACCTGTCCGAGGCCCTGAACGACAAGCACGGGCCGCTGGCTGGTGAGTACCGCAGCCCAGCCCGAGGGCAGCCACCGCTGCCTTGGCCGCCGTCCCCGGAGGGCTCTGCTCTGAGGATGAGCCAGGCCTGTTTGCCTCTCTCTCTCAAGTCTCTCTTTTGGGCACTAGGTCTCCTTGCCTCTCTCCAGATGGGAGTGTATGCCTGGCTCTCGGGGCCTGGGCCAAGGGGAGGAGCTGCCGCTACTTGGAAGGTGGCTCCCTGGAGGGCAGGGAGCCCTGACATCTGACTCCAACAACAGCTCCGAAGCTCTGACTCAGAGCCCGTTCCTTTGCATGTGGGACCAGGTTGCCTATGGGCACTCCCTGCCCCAGCCTCCGCTAGTGGGACCCGGGTCTCCTGGGGCAGCTGACCAGCAGAAGCCCTCCCTTTCTGGGACTCATCGCCCCTTCTCAAAGTTTGACCCCATGCCAGCTAGCCTCCTAGCCACAGCCCACTGCCTTCTTAGACATTCCACGTCTGGCGGGGCTGAGAACTGCCTTCAGTGGCCTGGCATTTTCTCAGATGGGTGACCATGGTGCCTGCCTCTTTGAGGTGGGCACCCACCCGTGGCTGCCCTCTTTCTAGTACAATTCAGAATCCTCAGTCCTGGGGACAGGTACATCATAGCCAGGAAGCCGATTTAGGGCTCTTCCCTCTTCATCCCTTCATCCATCTCCCCACCACCTCTAGTACCTGATGCTCTGGGACATAAACACTGTCTGGCAGAGCTGAAAATGAAGCCAGGACAAAGGCTGGATTCAGCCCTGTTTTTTCTCTTCGAAGCAGTCGGGCCTGCTGGAATGCTCTCAGCTTTCTGCCAGAACAGTCCGCCTGGGCTACAGGCCAGGAGCTGGGGAGACCCATGCCCCCCCAGCAGGGAGAGCGGCTGTCCCCAGACCAGCAGCTCAGGGGCACCACTGTCCCCCCAGGGAGAGACGACACGCTGGACGTGGAGACCGACGCCTACATTCACTGCGTCAGTGCCTTCGTCAGGCTGGCCCAGAGCGAGTACCAGCTGCTGATGGACGTCATCCCTGAGCACCATCAGAAAAAGACCTTTGACTCCCTGATCCAGGTCCTGCCCCGCCCCACCCTGCTCCTGGGCCCCAACCAGATGCCCCCGCAAAAGCTGCGGCTGCAGAAGCTGGAGTTTGGGCCAGACCTCTTGGCCTGTAGCCTTCAACTGTAGCCACTCACCATCTCCACCATGTGTGTGCGGGGGGAGTGGGGGGTGCCGTCCGCTGCTGGGGCATGCTGGCTTCCCCCAGCCCCTCCAGCGGCCCTGACCGTCCCTGGGAGGTAGGTCTCACCGCTCTGCCCCCTCTGTGAGCCGCGTCCTTGCTCTGCTCTCTCAGGACGCGCTGGACGGGCTGATGCTCGAAGGGGAGAACATCGTGTCTGCTGCCCGGAAGGCCATCATCAGGCACGACTTCTCTGCCGTGCTCACCGTCTTCCCCATTCTGCGGCACCTCAAGCAGACCAAGCCTGAGTTTGACCAGGTGCTCCAGGTATGTGGGCGGGAAGGCCCTTGGGGACACGGAGGGGGGTACCGTGCTGCCTGGCCTGGCTTCTCCGCCCTCACACGTCTGCTCCGAAGCTGGATGGAAGCAGCTTCTGCAGGGCCCTGGGTGAGAGGACTCCCTCCCGGGGTGACAGAACAGGAGGGGAGGCAGTGAGGGGCAGGGGAGCGGCTGGTAGGGAGCGGGGTCCGCTCTGCAGCCGTGCGCTTCCTCAGGGGACGGCTGCCAACACCAAGAACAAGCTGCCCAGCCTCATCACCTCCATGGAGACCGTTGGAGCCAAGGCCCTGGAGGACTTTGCCGACAACATCAAGGTACTCTCCCTCTCTCCGGGGCCACCTGCGGCCCTAGGAGCTGTGGGCAGGGCCACCAGGCACCTGCCTGGGGAGCTCCTGCGGAGGGCGGGCCGCCCAGAGGGGCTGCTAGTCTCTTGTCCGTACCCACTTGCCTCCCTTTCTTGCCCAGGGAGCTCCTGAGCCCCTAAGGGGTGACGCTCCTGCCCCATTTTCCTGTCCTGTCTCACTGGCCTGCATGCCTGAGGGGTGCCCTGGCCCCTGTCGCCAGGAGGTGGCACCAGAGCAGACCGCCTGGGGCCCGGGCTGGGGCCAAGGCCTTGGGAGCAGGTTCAGGAACCTGCGCTGTTCTTTCCACAGAATGATCCGGACAAGGAATACAACATGCCCAAGGATGGCACCGTGCATGAGCTCACAAGCAACGTAGGTGCTGCCCCAGGTCGCCTGGGGAGGGGGAGAGGGCCTGGCCTGGCCCAGAGCCGGCATGCTGGTGGCAGGATGGGGGGCAAAGGACTTAGTGTCTCCAGTAGGGCAGGAAGCTTACAACCACTCTTTTCACGGGGCAGACCCCTGGCCCTGCACCCGCCTGGAATGGTCCAAGGGGGTGCATTTGGGAGGAGATGTGACCTTGAGGTCCTGCCCTTGACCTTCTTCCTGGACCTGTTTTTTCCCCACACAGGCCATCCTCTTCCTCCAGCAGCTCCTGGACTTCCAGGAGACGGCAGGGGCCATGCTGGCCTCCCAAGGTACTCGGCACCTGCCAGTGGGGCCCCCTACCCATCCCCCACTCCTCCCACTTGTCTGGAGACATGGGGCGACTGGCCACCTCTGGGAGAGATCCCCTCCTGCCCTGTGGAGTGGGGTTTGACTGTGCCTTTCCTGACCCGACCTCCCTCCCTTCTCGCTCCTTCTACTGTCCTCGCTCTGGAGAGTGGCACTCCCTGGTTCGAAGACGCCCTGCCTGCCTCGCCCCTCCTTCCGCATTTCTCCACCTGCTCTTGTGTCCGCCCGTCCTCCCGATTAGTCTCACACAGCTGACCGTCCCGTGGGCTGGCGTCTCAGGGCCAGCCTGGTGTCTCCCCGCTGACCGCTGCCCTGGCACTGGAGCTGGGGAGGTTGGCGTGGAAGGAGGTTGGCATTTCTGAGCACCGAGACCCAACCCAACTTGTTGGGGCCCCCGGGCCCTCCCCTCCCTCCAGTTTGGGGGCGAGGGAGCGACGAGCAGCCTCTGGCCTGCAGTTCTCCAGATCCCCACTTGGCTGCATGCTCCCTCACCTTCAGGGGTCCAGCCAGGGTGTGGCCTGCCATCTGTGTTCTGGCTGTCGCGGGGAGGGGTCTGCTTGACTCGGGGGACACGGTTTCTAACCTGTGTTTGCACTTTGCGTCTTTCTCCCTTCTTTGTCTCTCCCCCTTTCCCTCTGAGTGCACTGCCTTTCACTCCGTAGTTCTTGGGGACACATACAATATTCCTTTAGACCCCCGAGGTAAGCAGCAGGGCTCTGCAGCCCCATCCTACCCCTCTGAAACCCCATGGGTGAGGTTCCTTGGGGACGGAGGCATCTGGACAGACTCAGGACCTACTGGGGAGTGGGGGTCAGGGGGGACATGGGTCTTTGGGGTGCTCCCAACTCTCTCAGCTCCCTGCAGGGCCACTTTCTGTCCCTGAGCTTATCCAGGCGGCACCCTGAGTGCACCCTCCAGGCTAGCCCAGCACCTGCCTGCCCCCTCCTTCCCCATCCACCGCCGCCGCCTGGCTGCCTGCTTGTTCAGGGGAGCCCGGTAGAGGAGGTTGTGGGAAGTAGGGGAGAAGGGGGAGAGGCCATGGGGAGCCTACTCTAAGACCCTGCTGTTCACAAATGGGATAAGTGGGCCTCGTAGTAGTAGACAGCACCCAGCATGAGTCAGGGCTGGGGGGCAGGGGGTGTCCCACTCCTGTCCCGCCAGCCTTCCTGCTGATCACAGGCCAGCTCATTAACCTTGCCACCCATCACCATAGAGGGGCTTGCCCCGGGTTCCGGGAAGAGGCTGAGGGAGTGCTCCCTGCAGCAGGCAAGGAGCCCAGCAGCCCAGCAGCCCCCACCCCCTGCCCTGAGCGCCTCTGCATCCAGTCCACCTGAGGAGGGCTCAGGGGCCCCTCCCAGGGTTTCCAGAGCTGCTCCCGGGGCTGAGGGGAGGCCACAGGGGGTTCTGGCTGCTGCCACGGCTGCAGTAACAGGCCTTCTCTCCTCCCAGAGACCAGCTCTACTGCCACCAGCTACAGCTCCGAGTTCAGCAAGCGCCTGCTGAGCACGTATATCTGTGAGTGCTGTCTAGCTGGCAGCTCCTGGCGCCCACCTCCCCTGCCTTTTCCTTTCCTCCCTTTGTGCCCTCCTGCTAGTCTTGGTCCAGTCCCGAGCCCCCTCCACGACCTTTGAAATTGTAACCTAACTTCCGGTTTAGGGGCTGAGCGGGGCTGGGCAGAGGGCTCCTGAGGCTTGTGGAGTCTGAAGTTAGGAGGGACAAGGACAAGGGTTGGAGTTGGTTCGAGGGCCATTGACTGGGTCGTTTTGGTCAGACTGCCCGTGCATGTAGCCACACCCTCCCTGTGCAGGTAAGGTCCTGGGCAACCTGCAGCTGAACCTCCTGAGCAAGTCCAAGGTGTATGAGGACCCGGCTCTGAGCGCCATCTTCCTGCACAACAACTACAACTACATCCTCAAGGCCTTGGAGAAGTGAGTGGCTCAGGTGTCTGCGTGCGCGCGGCTCCCACCTGCCCCGGTCCGCCCGCCCACCCTTCCGGGGCCGCCTGTGCCCTCTGCCTGGCCAGGCGGGGAGAGCAGCGCTTTACCCCTTGGAGTCCCAGGACCTGGGGCAGTTTAGGGCAGGCCCCAAGGGTGCTGCTGCGGAGACCAGCAACCTTTGGGCCCCAAGAGCCAGTTCGATCCTCTGCTCCCTCCCTACCCCCCCCTCCCCAGGTCTGAGCTGATCCAGCTGGTGGCCGTGACCCAGAAGACTGCTGAGCGCTCCTACCGGGAGCACATTGAGCAGCAGATCCAGACCTACCAGCGCAGGTGGGCCCCGCCACGCCCTCCCCTCACCCCCAGGCTGTATCCTTCACTCACTCCTCCTGTCTGAGCTGCAGAGTGGGGTCAGTAATGGGGAAGTGCTCCCCTGTGGACCTGGCCCTCCACTTGCTGTTTAACCACACCCACAGGGTGGAGAGGGACCACCCGCCCCTAGCACCACCTGCTCCCTGGGGGCTGCTCTGGCCAGCATTTCCAGAGGGTGCGGTGCCTAGGGTGCGGGCGAAGAAGAATGGGAAGGCTGCCTGACAGAGGTGTGGGGACGTGAGGCCAAGCGAAGAGCAAGGTTGCAAGAGTACTTGAACTTGCTGAACCTCACTCTGCCGTGCTCCCACTGCTCCTCATCCTCGTTTCTCCTTGGTTTGTGTGTCTCCCTTTGTGTATGTCTCCTGGGAGTGGTCTCCCTCCTCCTTGCTTTGTCTGTCCTCTGCTCCCTCCTTTCTTTCTCATCTGCTTCTTGGTATTTACTCTCCAGGAGATCGATGTGAAGTGTAGCTGCTAGTATTTGTTCAATTTATTGAATTCTGTTTCCTGTTCTTAATTTTAAAAGCCAGCAGCTTGAACATTTTATTTTCCCAAGGAAAAATCTCAGCTATGCTCTGCTTAGTTGTGACCCAAATCCATTGCCGACCTCCCCCTCCCCTAGTAGATCAAGAGATTTAAAAAACAAAACAAACCAGCCCCTGGGAAGCAGTCCCTCCTCTACCTTCTGCCTCTCTCCCCACCTGGCAGCTGGTTAAAGGTGACTGACTACATCGCTGAGAAGAATCTACCTGTATTCCAACCAGGAGTCAAGGTGGGTGAAAGGCCTGGTCTGGGAAGGGTGTCTAGCAGATGTGATACTTTTTGTCACATTTCTGGGGGAAAATGGACAAGCATCCCACTGGGATGAGCGAAGGATGCCTGTGGCCACAGGGCAGCAGGAGAAAGGGCTGGGCTCAGGTGTTTGGGGAGGAGCCAGTGGCCGGGCAGTTCTGCTCTGAGGAACACTTTCTCGGCCTTCTCCCACCACCCCCAGCTCAGGGACAAGGAGCGGCAGATGATCAAGGAGCGGTTCAAGGTGAGTTGGGGTCCCCTCTCCTCCACTGCTCCTTGCTGCTGTTACAGGGACATGGGCCCAGAGTCTTTGTCTTTGGGTCACTTCTTTTTCCACCTTTTTTGGCGGCCAGGGTTTCAATGATGGCCTTGAAGAATTGTGCAAGATCCAGAAGGCCTGGGCTATTCCTGACATGGAACAGAGAGACAAGATTCGCCAAGCTCAGAAGAACATTGTCAGGGAGACCTACGGGGCCTTTCTGCACAGGTGAGCACTCTGTCTCCACCTCCCCAGCCCTGTGCCCCCCACTTCCCCTGCTGGGTCTCTGCTCTGCTCTTCAAGAAAACCCAGAGGGTCGTGTACATGTGGGTGGCAGACCTGTGCCCTGGGCTCTGCTGTGGGGCCGGACCGGGACATGACTCAGGGGCACCCTGTCAGGAGTGTCTGAGGCTGAGGTGGAGCTGGGGGGCCGCCAGCCTGCCCCTGACCTCAGCACCTGGTCAGGTATGGCAGCGTACCCTTCACCAAGAACCCGGAGAAGTACATCAAGTACCGCGTGGAACAGGTGGGCGACATGATCGATCGCCTCTTTGACACGTCTGCCTGAGCCTGCTGCTGTCCCTGCCTGGTTCTGCCAGATCAGCCATATTATTGGACAGATAAATCAGTGTTAACTTGCCTCTGGGCCTGGTGAGTTTGACATCCTTTGGGACAGGGACCTTTTTCCACCCCTTCTCCCAGAGCCCAGAGCCCTGTCCCCGAGCCCTTGAGTCCTGGTCTGCATTTCTTCCTGGAGCTCCCCCAGACCCGCACTGTACCAGAATACCGGGGTTCCTTCCCACCTTAGGTCTCATGAGCCTGAGCCTGCTTGGGCCACGTAATGGGTTCCAGACAGGAAAGGACAGAGAGGAAAGACAAAGGGCTTGTGCCCTCAGCTCCCTCATGTGTACAAGAGCGGGAGGGTAAACAGCCCACCTCCGGCCCGGTTCAGAGCTGGGGGTGGAGAAAGCCCCCTCTAGCCCAGAAACGTGGGCAGGGCCCAGAGGGGCAGGCCACAGTACAGCCAGAGGGCATGGAGAAAAAGCAAGCAGGATTGACCCGCTCATGGATAGTGTGGAAAATGTATTCCCTATCACCCACGGTCCTGAAAATCGGGGGTGTTCTACCTCCCAGGCATCCCCTACATGGCTGGAGCAGGAGTGCCCTCTCCCCGCGCCCTCTGGGGTCCAGCACTCTGCAAAAGGAGTTCTGAGAAGCTCTGGCCACCCTGTGTGGCCTGACCCAGGCTTCTGTCTCCTGGGGCCCAGTGCTCCCGGGCCTGAGGCCGAGCAGCAGTAGTCGCAGAAATGGGGACCAGATGACTGGTGCACAGTGGTGGTGACAAGTTCAGGAGCACAGTGGGGGTTGGGTGCAAAGTGGCAGCCCCACCTACTTAGGACAAGAACGAATAGCTGAGCTCAGCGAAGACAGACCCTTGAGGCGCAGGCGCAAGGCACCAGGGTGATGGGTTTATTTCATGCTCTGCTTGCCTGCTATAAGAAGGGAGAACTCAGAGTGGCCTAGGATTCTCTGGGCTTAGGGAAGAGAGTCGTCCTCCCTCCTCCTCTCTGCAGAGACCCTGTCATGGCCCTCCCTCTGCAGCCCCGGGCCCGGCCCTGTCACAGCCTGGGCTGCCCGCCGTGGGGTTTGGCCTTGCCAGGGCCTGGGTCAGACTTGCATGTTGCCCACATCCAGAGTCCAATGAAGAAGAATTGGCTACACACTACCCCCACCACATACACCAGGAAGAAAATGTGGTCAGCAGCCTCAGCCCAGCTCCTTCTTGACCCCTTCACTCCGGGAGCTTCTGGTGGGGGAGGAGGCAGGCAGTGTTTCAGGGCTCACCCAGCATGTTGGCCCAGAGTGGCAGGGGGGGCGAGCCCCGGGGGCTGTGAGCCTGTATCTCTCCTTCCCTTAGATTTACAACCCGTGAATGTTGGGGTCTGGCCCACTCCAGGCCATCTTGAGCGAAGAACCACCCTTATATAGAGGCTCTGAGAGGCATAGTGTTATCTCGGGGAGTTTGAAGTCACCTGGGCCCTTAGGGAAGCTACCCTTGCTCTCTGCTCCATACCTGCGTCTTCCAAGGACAGACATGGTGGAGCCCAGGGGCAGTGGAGCCGGCCGACGGAATGCATGGAGCCCCTAACCAGCCTGGTGACCCTCAGCCCTACATGGGCAGCCCTATCAGACCTGCTCCTGGCCTTATTCCTCCCTCTACCCCGGCTCCAGGAAGGGGCCCCTGCCCACCTTCAGGATGTGGCCCTGGGTCCCCAGGATCCTGCTCCTCCCCTCTCGGGGCTGGGCTGGGGCTGCTCTCGGCGCTGAGGTTGCCCCAGGCCGGCAGCGCGGCCAGCAGCACGGTCTCCATGGTGCTGACGGACAGCAAGAGCAGCAGCCCCGTGAAGTAGTAAACTGGGGGCGGGAGGGGGTGGGGAGGTCAGGGCCAGGTCTGAGCAGAGCACCCCCCCCCCGGGGGCCAGGTGAGGGGCGCAGGACTTACTGAGCAGCGGGTTGCAGGAGGAGGAGCTGGGCAGGGCCTGCACCAGGGAAGAGTGGAAGACAAAGTAGCCCAGCAGCAGGGTCACCTTGTAGGCCATGCGTTCGGTGGCCCTGAGGGGCAGCAGCCCCCCGCACATGTCAGCCAGCAGCAGCGCCTCCCCAGGTACCAGCAGAGCTATGATGGCCTTCAGCGCTGTGTTCTGCAGGCGCAACTGGAAAGAAAGTCGGGGCTTTGTGGGGGGGTGCGTGGGGGGCTGGGCAGCTGAAAGGTGGCACCATGGCCTCTGACCACAAGTTTCACGCCCCCATCAGCCCTTGTCAGCCACGTTCCAACTCACCGTCACCTGGAAGCAGGGCACCAGCTGCTGGGGTGGGACTTGGGTCTTCAAATCCCGAACTACGTATTCCCTCTTGACACTCACGATCTCGTTCACTGCGCGGGCCCGGAACTCCAGCTCTAGCACTGGAAGGGGGGCAGGGGAGAGTGGGGAAGTAGGAAGGAGGTGCCCCTGGCCCTGACTCTCTCAGGAGTATGCGGCAGGGACAAGCCGGCATCCAGGGCTGATGGAGACTTCTGATGGTGGCTGGGGGCAGACTGGGAGGTGAATGCGCTCCGTGCACGGGCTGGGCAACACCCCATGTTCTCTCCAGCCAGGGGAAGGGCCTTCTCAGATTCAGAGGTGAATTTTCATTGTAAAACTAAATGCACTTGGCCCCACTTCTTGGAGGGGGACGTGGTCTGGATTCATCACCCAGGATATCCTCTCACACCTGCAATATTAGCCTCAGGGCGGGCAGCAGCTTTAGTATTTCCCAGGGGGGAGGGGTGTGAGGCAAGGGTGGGGGTTCTGGGGCAAGCTGGACATCACCCGTGGGTCTGTGGGGTATTTACTGGGTGGCTGCAGCAACTTTGGCCTCTAGGCTTGACAAAAGCAGCCCAGACACTGCAGTTTGGACCTGGCTGTTGAGGGCAGCTGCAGGGGGCGGGGGGGGGGGGGGAGGGCGGAGCGGCACGGAGTGGGGGATATTTAGGAGGTGCACATGAGAAGCAGGCTCTGCTCTAGGATCTCTTCAGCTCCCCTAAGCCTGGGGTGGACTGGTGTGAACAGACTGGCTGCCCCCGTGTCAGATGTCCGCTGACATGGCTCCAGAGGCTCCCCCTCCCCGACCCCACCCCCCACCCCCCAGCTCCTGTCCAGTCAGCACCAGTGTTGCTGAGAGCATAGAAGCTGAGGCTGCAGTCGCTCTGGTCCCTGGGGAAGTGGAGGAGCTCAAAGTCACAGTTGGTCTCCGTGGTGAGGGCCAGGTACAGGTCGACGTGGCCGTCGGGGTCCACTCGGGCCCGCGGGCTCTGGTCCTGCCAGTCCACCCAGAGCCTGTTGGTGGAGGAAGACAGCACAGCAGGAGGCTCGGCCGCTTCTCAGAAGGGGGAGGTGGGGGAGACCCCAGCCTAGCCCGGCTGCCCTCTCCTGCCATCCCGGTTCCAGAAGGGTGAGGGGGACACGAGGCAGTAGGATGTGCCTGTGGTCTGGCAGGGCCACCGGGGAGGGGGACAGTCACTAAGGAGGGCCTCCTGGCACAAGAACTCTCGCCTCACTTACGCCTCCTGAATAGTGAGTCCCGGAGTCCAGAGTGAGTCCCAGGGCAGTGTGACTGCATGCTGCGGGTGGACACTTGTGTTCCAGGCCAGACGAGTGTCCAGCCAGGACTGGCAACAAAAAGAAGCCACTAAGCCTACCGCTCCCATATATATGCAAGCCACTTGGCTTGGCAGTTTCACGAAGACCGGTACTTCTGAGCTGGATGAAGAGAAGTTTCTCCCATCCCCCCTTTCCCGCCCCCGGGCTCTCACCAGCTGAAGCAGCAGCATGGAGGACAGTGTGTACCGCAGGATGTCCTGAGGAAGGGGGCAGTGTGTCACCCGGGGGTGGGCGCTACGGGACAAAAGGCAGGAGCCCCCACCACTGGCTGGGGCTGTCTTGGCCCATCCCCGGCTCAGCACCTGGGCCCTATTCCCTCCGTGGCTGGAGAACACTTAACCACGTTAAATACATTGGACACAAACACCTGGACATCCACGAGCAGGGGTGCGCTCCCATTGTTCGGAATCTGGATGGTTTCCTGAACCACCTGGGGCCAGTTGAAGTCCAAGAAGGATGGCCAGGCTGAAGGATGGAGGTCAAGGTCATTTGGGTGGGTGCCCTGGGGTCCAAATCCTAAAGCCTAACGACTTTACACTCTCCACCTACCAACTGTTGGCAAGCGAAATCCACGCCCCTGGACCAAGGGCCCGGTGGTGCCGAGCCTGAGGAAGGCCAAATGGAGCAGCAGGGGCTGCAGGGCCATCATCAGGGGCTGCATGGAAGGCTGGATGGAGCAGCAGAGCCTAAACTGCAACCTCAGTTTCAGTTGCTTCTCTGGGGGACTGGGCAGTTAGAGGCAGGTGCTCTGTGCAAGGGCTCTGGGGCCTTAGAGCTGGCATCCCACCCCAGGGTTCTGCAAACACCTGAAGACAAAGCACAGGACCCAGCCCCGCCCACCCTGCACCTGTCTAGGCTTCCCTGTCCCGCTCCATTTCCACCACCTGGAAGTTGCCCCATTCAAAGACTGCCAAGCGGACCAGGTAAGCACACGTCCCCTCCCCCCCCCGCCCCAATACACACACCTTTCCCCAACTCCATCCTTCCGATCTGGGCAGATGCCATAGGCCTTCCTGTGTTTCTGCAGCGGGTGCTTGCCCGGTTAAGTACTCAAGCCCTTGCCAAAGTGCTCTGCACTCAACATCGTGAGATCCATAAGCCCTTGAGAGTTTTCCTGCATCTCTTCAAACACTGAACTGATTCCATGTAAAAAGCCTGGAAAGGGTCAAGAACTCCAGGAGTTGGGCAAACCCGGGGCAGGGTAGAGGCTAGCTCATGAGCAGAGCTGTAGCATTCCTGCTCCAATACCAGATTCTCAGCCTGCTCCAGCCCAGCGGTGCCTTAGAGCTGCTCCTGGGTGCCCTGGAGGAGGACTGGTGGGGGTGAGGGGCGCCTTTCCTAGCCCAGCAGAAATGGAGACCTGACCCCAGACAGCTGTAGTGAGGGAAGGAAACCCCAAGGCTAAAAGTGGGTGGGCACGGATTGGTCTGCAGACACTTAGAAGGGGCCCCAGAGAGCTGGGAGCGGGGAGGGACCCGCCACTCGCTGGCGCGCGAACGTTACTAGGAACACACGTGGTGTCTGCGCCTGGCCATCGACCCACTTATCGAGTGGGCTTAAACGCTCCGCCTGCCTTTGTCGCAGGGATAGGTGGCTACTGGTTTGCTGATCTATATATACCCGGTGCCTCTGGATGGCCACCTGCAGGGAACCTTGGTCGTCCTGCTCTTCCCCATCTCAGGGATTTCCAGGGGAACTTTAACTTGGCTGCCTTCGGTGTGGGCCACCCTCTTTCCCTGTGGATCAGCAAAGCACCTTGCACCCATCCACCCAGAGGCTTCAGACCACGGAACTTCCTAACCATGAGATATGCCGAGACACAGCGCGTGATTGCGCGTGAAAAGGTTTGGTATTTTATTAACAGATGAAATTCCCTCCCCGATCCCCCGACCTCTGACTCCAATCCTTTAACACCAAAAGCATACTCGCTAAGTGTCCTCAGGTCGCATTAACTGTCGGGATGCCACTGGGGGCATTTTGGTCCCGCCAGGACGGGCCGGGTACCAGGCTCAAGGCCGGGCTGCCGAGTGTCGCCAGCACAGGAGCAGAGGTCCCGGCCGCCTCGCTCACGTGCGTCACGTCGGTGGACTCGCGCTCCAGCACGCTGCTGCCGCGGGTGCCCGGCGCCGAGATGCACACGCGGCCTGAGGCTCTACGTGGGGCACGGCGTAGCAGACCCGCGCAGATCTTGCGGAAGCCCTTGCGGAAGTGCTTAGAGACCAGCGCGTAGACGATGGGGTTGACACAGGAGTTGGCGTAGGAGACCAGGTGCGAGAGGATGCGCAGCGCGTAGGTGGCGGGCGTCAGCGGGAAGCGGCCGAACCACACGCAGAGGATAAGCGCGTGGTGAGGCATCCAACAGAGGCAGAAGAGCGCAGCCACGATGATGATCATGCGCGTCACCTTGCGCTTGGCGCGCCGGGCGCTGGAGCCGGCGGCCACCGGGTCAACGGTGCGCCAGAGGTGGAGCAGGGTGCGCGCGTAGGTCAGGCCGAGCACCAGCATGGGCAGCAGGTAGCTGAAGACAAAGGTGCAGAGGTCCATGGCGCGGCGACGAGGCGCGCTCCACGCCGGGTGGCACACAGTCAGGTTGGCCAACTGCGACTGGCGGTAGTAACTCAGGTAGGGTCCGGAGAAGAGCAGCGACAGCCCCCAGATGAGCCCGATGGCAGCCAGCGCGTTGCGAGGCGTGCGCAGCTCGCGGGAGCGCAGCGGGTAGCGGATGGCCAGGTACCTGTGGGTCAGGCCAGGAAGGGAGACGGGTGAACAGGTGGATTCGCGGGGGTAGGGCCAGACCCTTACACCTCGAACCCCTCACCCTCTCTCGAGGAAGGTCCCTAGCACACGGTGGCACCGCACTCGCCGGGAGCAGCCCAGACATTCTCAGCTGCTTTGAGATGTGGGGCGGGACCGCAGCAGGAAAGGCGCGCGTGCAGGCCACTCATCTGCTCTTCCCGGGACTATGGCCACAGTCACACTCCACCCGGGAAGGCACCCCAAGGCTGAACCGGCTTTGGGGCTCCGGGAGGCTGTGATTACCCACCAGTGACGGTGCCGGAGAGGTAGGACCCAGGCGCCTTGAGGCCCTAGCAGACAGCCTAGAGACACCGGAAGGTCCCGCGAGGGAATTCCTTAGAGAAGCCGACGCTCTATGGGTCTCACCAGCGCTCTTGGACACCAAACACTCCCGGCTCAGTGGAACTGGGAGGTACATGGGGGAGGTGGCCTCATCTCGCTGCCTGTCCAGGGAAGGTCAGGAGGATGTGGGGGTAGAGGGGGCAGGGGAGATACTGGAGTCGGACCCAGATTTCCTGCCCAGGAATCATCCAGGTGTCCTTCCAAGCTCCAGCGGGGAGGATAGAGGAGACCCTCCGGCGTTCTCCTCTCTCTGGGCCTGGAGGTGGGGGGTGAGGGGCGGGGGTTGGGTCTAGGGACCCTCGGGCGTGTTCGCTTGAACTCTGGCCTGGGCCCTTGCTTAGGACCCAAATTCCGCAGTCCGGGCCGGAGTCGACTGCGCCGAGCAAACCGTGGCTTCGAGGCTAGCGAGGTGGAGGCGCCTACGTTTGACGCCAGGAGACAGACCGTTGGCTCCACGCACACGATTACTGGATGGGGAGACTCTGAACAAGTCACTTCCGAACTCAATCTCATCTGTAAATTGGGCACAGTATTCCCTCCCGTCCCAGCTTCACAGAAGCACTGAGCTCAAGCGAGAGGAAGCACGCAAAAACGCAGCGGGCTCGGAAACGCCGCGCTTCGCCAGGCGCCGGCGGCGCTGGAGAGCCGAGGTCTGTAGCGTGGAGCCGCGAGGACGCACCTAACGGAGGGACACCGCTCTCCCCTCTTCTTATTCCCCCGTCCTTCTCCACTCCAGCTTGCCTTTCACTCTCTCCCGGTCCCTTTGCCTTCTTAGTGTCCTTTTCTACTCTCCGCGCGCCCCTCCTCGAGCCTGGCGTCCCGCTCTCTTCTTCAGCCCCCACCTGGGTGCCTGACCCCCGGGGCCGCCGGCGCTCTCCCTCACCTGTCCAGGGAGACGGCGGCCAGCGTGAAGCTGCTGGCGTACATGGTGAGGAAGATGAGGAAGTGCACGGCCTTGCAGAGCAGCGAGCCGAACACCCAGCCGTCCAGGGTGTAGATGGTGGCCTGGAAGGGCACGCAGCACACGATGAAACACAGGTCGGCCACGCCCAGGTTGAGGATGAACAAATTGGTGGTGCTGACCGCCTGGCCGCCGCGCAGCAGCACGGCCAGCACCAGCGCGTTGCCCACGGTGCCCACCAAGAAGATGAGCGCGAACAGCATGGGCACGATAACGGCCTCGGGCTGCCAGCTGTCCCCGCCGCCCGCCTCACTCGCGTCCTCGGCCCCGGGGCCACCCGAGCCATTCATGGCGCCCCCCGAACCCGAGGCTGCCCGGGCTCCCGCCGCCGTCTGGGTTCTGGCGAGCGCGCAGCTCCCGCGGCTCCAGCCGCGGCAGCGCCCAGCGCGAGTCGCGGGAGCTGCGGGCGGAGCGAGTCTCGCCTGGCTGGGGCGGGAGGTGGGGGTGCGCCGGGGTCAGGGGGAGGAGCGAGCAGCCGGAGGGGTGGGGTGGGCCCCGCGGCCGGCGGCCGCGCGGGGGGCAGGGCTGTGGGGTGGCCCACCCCGGGGACAGGGGCCGCGCCTGGTGCCCGCTCCCCCGCCCGCCGGCGTCGTCGACGCGCTCCAGCACCCGGAGCTGGTCTGTGCCGCGCTGTGCGGCGAACGCGGGAGTGGTGGAGGGACCGACCCCTGGGGCCTGAGTGTGCGCCGCCGAGCCCGGAGCGCCCGCCTGGGACCACGCACACCTCTCCCGCAGCCTGGCCGGCGCGCCGGGCCTCCCGGAGCTGGCTTGGGGGGCGTCCTCGGAAGATTCCCGCGCGGCCCCTAAGGGGTGGCGGGGAGGTGACAAGGGGTGGAGGTGGACGGAGGGGCCGCGGCTTTCCTCATCTGGCGAGGTGGACGGCACTGCCGCGTGCTGCGCGCCTCTTCTGTGTGCCAGTCGCTGTCCTTGGCGTTGGGCCTCCGTTCCTTCAGTACTGTGGGATCATAGTACTTTCGGGGGGGGGGGGGGCTCTAGTGAGCATGGAATGAGATGTGTGGCCTGAAGCCAGTTAATTGAATCTCAGTGATTCAGATTCCTGTCTCCTCGCCCTAGTCCGATATCCAAAAAGGGAAAACATTAAGGAAATAGCAGAGTCCCAGGAGCATTTTCCTGCATGGCCAGGAGGGTGTCTAGGTTGCAATAAAACTTAAATAATTGTTTCTAATTTTGACAAATTAAGCATCAAGCGCCTGTAACTCGGAATCGTTGCTGTTTCTATAGAATGACCCACATCCCCGCTCCCGGTTCACTGGTTCTGAAAATCACCACCTTCTGCCACTGTAGCTTGATCTCTGCTTCACCTTTCCCTGCCCTGTTCATTGGGTCCCAGTGTGGAACATTCTTGTTCCTCTCCACTCCCCACCCCCCATCCCAGGATTTCAGCCCTGCAGCCCTACTCTTATTCCTTTGGTCAGGGAAACCTTATCCACACCCCTGCCCTGCCTGCCTGCCTATTCACCGAATAGAAAGATAACAGCAGTTCATATTTATGAGATGCTTGCCATTCATTTGTTCAGTAAGCATTCATTAAGCACCCACCCCTTTCCAGACATTGTTCTGGGTCCTTAGGATATACCAGTGAGCTCTAGAAAGATCAACGCTCTCCGTGAACTTCCCTTTAGCAGAGGAGACAGACAATAAACATAACTCAAGTAAGTAATTAACCTATTACAAATTGATAAATACTTGCAGGAAAAATATATCAGGGTAAGGGAACTGGGAGTACCGTGGTAGTGGTGATGGTGCAATTTATTTTTTTTAAGATTTTATTTATTTATTAGAGAGAGAGACAGAGAGAGCACAAGCAGGGGAAGCTGCAGGCAGAGTAGGCAGAGGGAGAAGCAGGCTCCCCGCTGAGCAGGGAGCCTGATGCAGGACTCAATCCCAGGACCCTGGGATCATGACCTGAACCGAAAGCAGACATTTAACCGACTGAGCCACCCAGGCACCCGTGATGGTGCAATTTAAAATACGGTGGCCAGAGGCACTGGGGTAGCTCAGTCGGTTGAGCATCTGACACTTGATTTCAGCTTAGGCCTTGATATAAGGGTGGTGAGTTCAAACCCACACTGGGCTCCATACTGGCCATTGAGCCTACTTTAAAATAAAATTAAATTAATAAAATAATAAATAAAATAAAATAAATAAAATAATAAAATAAAATAAATAAAATAAACAAAATAAAAAAGGGTGGCCAGGCAGATCTCATTAGGAAGGCGATATTTGAACAAAGACTTGAAGGAGATGAGGGACCTAGAGTAGAAGATATTTAGGGGAAGAGCAATCCAGAGAGAGCAGTCAGTGCAAAGATCCCAAAGCAGGAGTGTGCCTGTGTCCCTAAATAAGGAAGCTCCTATGGCTTGAGTTGATGAATAAGGAAATTGGCAGGAGAAGAGGTGACAGGCATGATATGTACAGATTTTTCCATTGCAAGGAATGTGGCTTCTAGTCTGAGTGAAATGAAGAGCCACTGCAGAGTTTTGACTAGAGGACTAACACCATCTGACTTGCTTTCTAAAAAAAAAAAAAATCTTTAGTGAAATATAATTCCCATATCATACAATTTACCCAATGAAAGGGTGCATTTGGTTTTTAATATATTCACAGAGTTATGCAGCCATCACCATAACCAATTTTATTTTATTTTTTAAATATTTTATTTATTCATTTGACACATATATAGAGAGAGAGATAGTGAGAGAGCACAAGCAGGGGGAGCTGCAGGCAGAGGGAGAAGCAGGCTCCCTGCTGAGCAGGGAGCCTGATGCAGGACTGGATCCCAGGACCCTGGGATCATGACCTGAGCCGAAGGCAGATGCTAATGACCGAGCACCCCAGGCGCCCCAGTACTTCATTGCTTTTTATGGCCAAATAATATTCCATTTTATGGTTATACCAATTCTGTTTATCCATTCATTTGTTGATGAACATTTGGGAGACTTTTTTTTTTAAGATTTTATTTACTTTTTTTTTTTTTTTTTTTTACAGATTTTATTTGTCAGAGAGCACAAGCAGGGGGAGCAGCCGGCAGAGGGAGAAACAGGCTCCCCGGGGAGCAAAGAGCTATTTTATTTTTTTTAGTTGTCTCTACACCCAACATGGGGCTTGAACCCACAGCTCCAAGATCAAGAGTCTCACACTCCACTGACTGAGCCAGCCAGGTGCCCTGAGCCTTATTTCAGATTTATTTTTAATTGTGCTAAAATACACAAAATATACAACTTACCATCTCGGACATTTTAAAGTCTACGACCCAGTAATATTAAGTATATGCAAAGGCGCCTGTGGGGCTCAGTCGGTTGAGTGTCCAACTCTTGGTTTTGGCTCAGGTCATGATCTCGGGGTCGTGGGACTGAGCCTCCTGTCCGGCTCCACACTCTGCAGGGAATCTGCTGGAGATCTTCTCTCTCTCCCTCTGCCCTCCCCCTGCTTGCACTCTCTCTCTCTATAAATAAATAAATAAATAAATAAATAAATAAATAAATAAAATAAAGTATATTCACATTGTTGTTCAACCAATCTCCAGGACTCTTTAATCCTGCAAAATTGAAACTCTGTATCCATTAAACAATAATGAATATTCCCCATTTCTCCTGCCTCCAGCTCCTGGCAACCACCATCATACTTTCTATAAATCTGACTACAGTCGATACCTCATACAAATGGAATCATACCATACTAGTCTTTTTGTGACGGGCTTACTTAATGTAGCACAATATTTTCAAGCTTCAGCCATGTTGGAGCTTGTGTCAGAATTTCCTTCCTTTTTAAGGCTTAATATTCCGGGGCGCCTGGGTGGCACAGTCGGTTAAGCAGCTGCCTTCGGCTCAGGTCATGATCCCAGGGTCCTGGGATCGAGCCCTGCGTCAGGCTCCCTGCTCAGCAGAGAGCCTGCTTCTCCCTTTCCCTCTGCCTGCCACTCTGCCTACTTGTGCTCTCTCTCTGTCAAATAAATAAATTAAAAAAAAATCTTTAAGGCTTAATATTATTCCACTGTATGGATATGCCACTTTCTGTTTATCCCTTGAGGGCCACTGGGTTGCTTCTATCTGTTGGTTACTGGGAATAATGCTTCTATGAATGTGAATGTACAAATACCTCTTGGAGACCCTGCTTTCAGTTCTTGTGGATATAAACCCAGAAATGGAATTGGCAGATCAAATCATAATTCTTCAATTTTCCAAAGAACAGTCATATTGTTTTTCACAGTGCTGCGCCATTTTACATTTGCACCAAAAGCACACCAAGGTTCCGATTTCTCCATATCCTCACCAATACATGTTATTATTTTTTTAAACAATAAAATTACTTTCTTTTTTTCTATTCTGTTCTTATTCTTTTTCTTCTCCCTCTCCCTCTGCCCCTCCCCCTACTTGTGGGCTCTCTCTCTCCCAAATAAATAAAATTTTTTAAAAAAATAGTAACCATCCAAAAAAAAAAATAGTAACCATCCAAAAATAAATAAAAAATAAATATAGTAGTCATCCTAATGGGTGTGAAAGTTCATTGTGGCTTTGATGTGCATTTCCCTAATGATTAGTGATACTGAGTAGAGACTTTCAATTGCCTCATTTCTTTTTTTTTTTTTTTTAAGATTTTATTTATTTGAGAGAGAAAGGGGGCCTGCACAGGCGTGAACACATGAGCGGGGGGGGGGGGGGGGGGGAGGGGCAGAGGGAGAGGGAGAAGCTGACTTCCTGCTGAGTGAGGACTCCATCTCTGACCCTGGCAGATCCCAGGACACTGAGATCGTGGCCTGAGCTTAAGGCAGACACTTAACCGACTGAGCCACCAGGTGCCCTTAAATTGCTTCATTTCATCTTCATAAAAACCGTCTTAATTGGTTATCCCCATTTCACAGAGAAGGGAAAGGGTTTAGAGCGAGACTAAGTTCTTCGCCCAACTTCTCCCAACCAGTAAGAGGGGAGCCAGGATTGGAGAAACAGGACTCAGACTCCAGAGCCCACGGTGCCGTATTGCAGAGGAAATCTTCAGCCTCCCTCGCCTCAGCACTTCTCCCTCCTGAACTGCTGGACTGCTCGCTCCAAAGTCCAGAGACATACGTCCCCAGCAGTCCCAGAAGTTCCTACACCGGCTCTCAGCTTGCTGGCCCCCGACCCCGCCAGCGATTCCTCTGGCCATGGCTTTCTCAGGGTGGGCCCCAGAGGACGGCGCAGAGGCGACTCCCTCACAGGTGGAGTGCTTCATGAGGGTGGCGTGGGTACCGCATCTCCCGAGTATCCAGGGAGGTAGACACCCCGAAACCCAAAGTCCTTAGCCAACCACCCCGCCCTCTGTGCTTGGGACGTGAGCCGGATCCCCCGTGCAAGGATGCAGGAGGTGGGGGGGGGGGGCATCTCCGAGTCCTGCGCCCTCGGTGGACCAGAGGAGGGGTTGCCCCGGAAAGACCTCACTAGCTCCGGTCTCCCCGCGTGAACAAGCCCTCAGCCCCGCCCGCCCCGACTCAAGAACCCGAGCCCACGCGCAGGCGCGCTCCAACAAGTGGCTCCTGGGGGCTGGCGGCGCCGTCGGCCCTGAAGTCCGCCACTATCCCGTCAGGCCGTCGGGGCAGGCCTCGCTCTCTTCCGCCTCCGTCGTCCCGCCTCCTCTATCCCGTCTGGCTCTGCGGCGCTGGGGCAAGATGGCTGCTGAGAAACAGGTTCCCGGTGGCGGCGGCGGCGGCGGCGGCGGCAGCGGCGGCGGCAGTGGCGGTAGCGGTGGTGGACGCGGTGGCGGAGGAGAGGAAAATAAGGAAAACGAACGGCCTTCAGCCGGATCGAAGGCAAACAAAGAATTCGGGGATAGCCTGAGTTTGGAGAGTATCCTAGAGTAATCAGGCCTAACTCGCAATGACTACGTGTCGATATGCAGGGCCGGGGGCGGGAGAGGCGGCGAGTCCCGGCAGGTCCCGGGCAGGAGAGGCCGAGGGTTGCAGTTTCTCTCGCCCTTCCTTTCTGGCACTCAGAGTTACAGGGTCTGTTTTTCGCTCGGTCTTTTATGGCTTCTCATTCGCTTTCCAGGCTGGGGAACGTTCTTTTCTTTCAAGCGGCACCGGGATATTGGGCAGATTCCTGCAGCTCCTCGCAGCTGCCCGTTTGGAGGGCTGGTGACGGGGGTGACACTGTGGCCACCCCAGTGAGCTGGGCTGTCTTAGCATCTTGAGTCACTGCACTGAAGAGGGGAAACTGCAGTATTGACGTTTTAGCTTAATACTTTTGTCTGACAGCTGTTGGGGAACGGATAGTAAAAATTAAAGTGTGATGCTTTGGTAGTGGAGGCAAAGATTGAGTGCTCTGAGGAAGAGCTTGTTGCCCGTTTTGAATATAAACGTAGCTTCACATCACTTGTATTGCTTTCTTAATAGCCCTGTAGGCATTTTATCTTGTTGAGAGTCTCGTTTAGTTGATCCGGTGGAATGGATCTGTAGTTTTCATCAGAGTGTATCACAGCTGAGTGCCTGAGACACTAGTTTGTGGCTTTTTGAAATGAATGACAAACGGAGAAGATGTAGGTGAATTTCTGAAATAACACATTTAGCTTGACATCTTAATGTCGTTTTCAGAGGATTGGAGTTTCACTTTTGAACTGGTGATCTAGTTCTAAATGGATATTAGAATGCCTTGATTCTTTACAAACCTTACAGCTTCTTACTCCTTTTAGTTGTTGAAATAGTGCTTTTAGCGTTCGATATCTTAAGTCTGTAGAAGAGCATTGAGGAAACTTTAAAAGAGAACTAAAATTGTAGATAAAGGTCACTGGGCTTCCTAAAGTTTGGTACAAAATCTTAAAATATTTTATGATTCTTAATATGGAGAGTTTGGTCAGAGCTTTTTTTTTGAAAGAACTAATATTTTTATGCAAGCTGTGGCCTAGTTTGGTTGGCATGTGCTAACCATAGGCTCATGCAGCATCACAGCTGTTAAGGAAAATTAGATTTGGCAGATGTAGGAAGTTACGCAAATAGAGGAGTAGTACACGTCATTTATAACCTGAATCTGCTTGAATGAGTAAAATCCTGGGTCCAGGTGTAAATCAGTGAGAACCATCCCAGTTATAATCAGTAGTTAGAATCCAGCAACTTTATTTAAGCTGTTGGATTTCAGTAATCCTCAATGGCTAATACCCTGCTTTTTTAGTTTGAAAGTAACAGTTCAGGCAATCAGTTTTTCTGCTTGCTTTGCCCTGTCCTATGACAAGACAGCTACTGAAAATGATTACGAGAGATTTCAGTAATTAGTGTACTAAGCATTTCAGAAATGTTTAACATGCTGTGGTTTGATACAAATATAGACTAATGGGAATATGTTTTGATTTATTTGGATTCTTACCATTGTAAGCTTTTCCTTAATCTTGGCTCTAGTTCTTCAGATTATTAAGGAATCCCAGCAGCAGCATGGTTTACGGCATGGAGATTTTCAGAGGTATAGGTTAGTATCATGTGTAAGATATATGGAAATTATTGTGGAATTTTCAAGCTTGGTTTGCTTTTGTTAATATCCTACTTATTTTGCTGTGTCAAAGTATACTTAGAAAGTCTGACTCTGAGCTTATATTGAGTCCTCAAAATGTACTTTTCAAATTTAAAATTTCACAGTGAATAAAAGGAGCCAACGTTTTTATCCATTTTGCCTCACAATATTGCAGATACATTGGAGGTTTCTGCTGAAAATAGCAAGCAGTTACGTTAATAATTTTTTTAAAAACTTAACCATATTGTCAGAGTCTTGGTTAAATGTGAAGTTTTCCAGTTATTTATTTATTTATTTAAAGTAAGCTGTGTGTCCATTGTGGGACTTGAACTCACAACCCCAAGATCAAAAGCCGCATACTCCACTGACTGAGCCAACCAGGCACCCCATATAAGGGGAGTTTCTATAATATCATTATAATTTATTGGTAAACTTTGTAACAGCCTTCAAGTTGGAAAACAAATTTAATATGACTCTTAAAAATAGAATAGATGCCTAATGTATAATATAGTTCAGTACTTTGGAGGCAGAAATATCCAAACTTCTAAAAATTTTTTTTAATTATTTTATTTGACACAGAGCAAGAGAGAGACAGAGCAAGCACAAGCAGGGGGAATAGCAGGCAGGGGAGAAGCAGGTTCCCGGCTGAGCAAGGATCCTGATGTGGGACTCGATCCCAGGACCCTGGGATCATGACCTCAGCCGAAGGCAGCCGCTTAACCGACTGAGCCACCCAGGCGCCCCCCAACCATTTTATATTGAAGATACAGGCTTTGGGGGGGAGGGGCAGAGGGAGAGGGAGAAGCAGATTCCCAGCTGAGCATGGAGCCCAATGTGGAGCTGGATCCCAGGAGCCCGGGATCATGACCTGAGCTGAAGGCAGCTCAACTGACTGAGCTACCCAGGTGCCCCTGGCTACGGACTTTTAAAAGTGCTACTGAACAAAACACTCTACAGATTCTAAAGGAGTGAGCCATGTCATAAATGGTCCACAACACTGGGTGACGTGAGCAAGGTGGGGAGTGGTAGAAGATAAAGTGGGAGAAATAAGCGGGGCCAGAATGGGTAGGGTCCTATAAGCCAGGGTGACTTGTTCAGGTTAATGTAGGCACGATGAAGCAATGAAAAAGTTTTAATTGGAGACTTCTAATTGGAGGGTTTTTTTTTAATTATTAAGGAAATTTTCAAAAACAGATGTAGAGATACTGTAGTGAATCTATCACTCAGTTATTACAGAGATCAGCTTTCTGCCCTTTTATCTGTTCCCTGTCTCTCTTTTTTTTTTTTAAGTTAGGCTCCATGCGGAGCATAGAGCCCAGTGTGGGGCTCGAACTCACAAGACCTAGCTGAGATCAGGAGTTGGAGAGTTAACTGCCTGAGCCACCTAGGTGCCTCTGTTCCCTCTCCTTTTTTAAAAAATGCTTTTTTATTGAAGGATTTTTTTTTTTTTTACCGTTCTATTGCAGTATAATTTATATACAGAAAAGTATACAGAAAGAGATGAATTTTTCACAATCTGTAGCCAGCAGACATTATCAGACGACATTACCAGCATCCCAGAAGTCTCCCTTTTGCTCCTTCTAATCACAAACCCTTCCTCCCAGAAGGTCACCACAGTCATGACGTCTGACACCTTAGATTAGGTTTGAAATGTGTTTCCAGTGACACCAGTCGTACCGCCCTGCAGGTTTTAGTTAACTAAATCTTTGCAAGATGATGTGTGGTGTCTGTGGTAACCATAAGTAGAACATCTCAAACCTTTGACCTTACTTTATTGTAGAATGTGCTATTGAAAGTACTGTTGGGGGCACCTGGGTGGCTCAGATGGTTAAGCGTCTGCCTTCGGCTCACGTCAGGATCCCAGAGTCCTGGGATCGAGCCCCGCATCGGGCTCCCTGCTCAGCGGGGGGCCTGCTTCTCCCCTTCCCTCTACTTCTCCCCTGCTCATATTCTCTCTTTCTCTCTCTGTATCTCTGTATCTCGAATGAATAAATTTGAAAAAACTTAAAAAAAAAAAAAAAAGAAAGTACTATTGGGTTGCCTGAATTGTTGTTTTTTTATTTCAGGGGCTACTGTTCCCGTAGACAAAGACGTCTTCGGAAAACACTCAACTTCAAGATGGGGAACAGACACAAATTTACAGGGAAAAAAATAACTGAAGATCTTCTGACTGATAACAGGTATTGACTGCTCTGTGCTAGTTGTTAAATGCTTCTCGCTAATGCGTTTATTGAACAATTGTGTGTTAGACCCTTTAATTACCTCAGGTGATTCTTCTAGGAGCTCTCTGGAATAGACATGTATACTATTCTTAAGTTATAGGATGAGGAGACTGAGGCTCAGAGAGGTTTGGTAACGTTTTCAGGAGGTGTGGCGGAGTGCTAAACGCTAAAGTCTGTGATTAGAACCTGATGGGGTATTGGGTAAGGTTCTGGAATGCAAGGTTCAGTGTATAAGTGCTTACTTAAATCCATATATCTTCAATGAAATTTGCTGTGTGTGAATTTTCCAGAAGAGTTTTATGTTTCGGTGCTGAATGCAGCCATTCTTAAATTTGCAGAAGGATCAGTCTGTCAAGCAGCATGTATTAAAGGTCTCTAGGCCAGTTCCTCAAATTTCAGCCCGTGGGCCAAATTGGTCCTTTTGCCACCTGTTTTTGTAAAGTGTTTTGTTTTGTCTTTTTTTTTTTGAGAGAGAGCGAGGCGCTCGAGCAGGGGCACAAGCACGCACAAGAGGGGGGAGGGACGGGGAGAGGGAGAAGCAGACTCCCCACTGAGCACGAAGCCCGATGGATGCCAGGTTCAAACCCAGGACCCCGGGATCATGACCTGAGCCGAAGGCAGATGCTTAACTGACTGAGCCACCCAGGTGCCCCTTGTTTTGTTTTGTTTTGTTTTGTTTAGGTAATCTCTACACCCAACATGGGGCTTGAACTCACAACCCAGAGATCAAGAGTTGCATGCTCTAGTGACTGAGCCAGCCAGGCGCCCCAGGGGGGTTTTGATAGGGAAACTGGGAAGCCTGCATTGAGGAGGCTGGACCTTGAGGGGTTTCTGAGAGGAAAGAACATTCTGTGTGAGGGGAAACAGCTTGCCTTGGTGTCTGAATGTACTTTAGGAATTACAATGCTCTGGACAGTTAGCTGCTGCTCAGGCAGCAGAGAGGCTGGGAGCTTGGTATATGGAGACACAGAGAACTAGAGCATGGAGCCCATGATGGGCTTCAGCAGGAGGTATTGGTTAAATCTGATGAGAACAGGTTAGGAAGGGTCTCTGATAATGAGATCCTTTATTTTGAAGAGACAAGATTAAGCTCACGTTTAAGGAAGATTTTTTTTTTTTAAAGATTTTATTTATTTATTTGACAGAGACAGAGACAGCGAGAGCAGGAACACAAGCAGAGGGAGTGGGAGAGGGAGAAGCAGGCTTCCTGCTGAGCCGGGAGCCCGATGTGGGACTCGATCCTAGAACCCTGGGATCATGACCTGAGCTGAAGGCAGTCGCTTAACCAACTGAGCCACCCAGGCGCCCCACGTTTAAGGAAGATTAATCAAGGCAGTAGCTTAAAAGATTTTCCAGTATCATAATAAAGTGGCTAATTTATTCAGTCTTTATTAGTAAGTGCCAGACTCTGGTGTAAGTGTGTTACATGTTATTACTACACGGGAGACTGAGGCACAGAAAGATTAGTACTTTGTCCAGTGTCACATAGTTAGTGACAGATGGTCCTGACATTCCAACCCTGACTCTAGAGCCTTTTTCTTAACCATTTCAATATGGTGCCTCTTAAGGACTTGGTTTTCAGCTGGGTTGGGATGGAGGAGGTGTTGATTCAAAGATGAGGCCAGATTGTGTGCCTGGGCTCCCCCTTTGCTAAAACTGGGGAGGAGTAAGTCTGCGTTTGCCCAGTCTGAGGTGGTAGCAGGTGTTTTTAGTGAGCTGTGTCTGGTGGGTGGTTAGAAATTTGAGGTGGAGCCTGATCGGAGATGCTGGTTGGGCGCCATGATTGATACTGGGAGAAGAGTAGTGCTTTTTCTTTTTCTTTTTTTTAATATTTTTTAAGTTTTAGAGCTTGAGTGAGAGGGGCAGTGACAGAGGGAGAAAGAATCTCAGGTAGACTCCACGCTGAACGCAGAGCCCAATGTGTGTGGGGCTCGATCTCACAAGTCTGAGATTATGACCTGAGCCAAAACCAAGAGTCAGACACTTAACCAATTGCGCCTCCCAGGCCCTGAGAAGGGTAGTTCTGAGGAGGAAAGCCAGGGAGGGTGTCGGGAGAAGTTGAGAGGCTGAAGATCGTGCCTTGGGGAATATCAAAGTCTGATGCTCTTGGCGTTCATTGTTCAGGTTGCCCGTTTTCTCTTGCTTAGGTATTTGCTTCTGGTTCTGATGGATGCTGAACGAGCCTGGAGCTATGCCATGCAGCTGAAACAGGAAGCCAACACTGAACCCCGAAAACGGTTCCACTTGTTGTCTCGCCTGCGCAAAGCCGTGAAGCACGCAGAGGAATTGGAACGCTTGTGTGAGAGCAATCGCGTGGATGCCAAGACCAAGTTAGAGGCTCAGGTTAGTGTCTTTTTTTTTTTTTTTTTTAAAAGATTTAATTTATTTGACAGAGAGAGACACAGCAAGACAGGGAACACAAGCAGGGGGAGGGGGAGAGGGAGAAGCAGGCTTCCCACTGAGCAGGGAGCCCGATGCGGGGCTCCATCCCAGGACCCTGGGATCCTAACCTGAGTCGAAGGCAGACGCTTAACGACTGAGCCACCCAGGCACCCCGGTCTTGCTTTTTCAAGGCGAAGTTGGCATCTCTTACTTTTGTTTTTGAGCTCTTGGCTTGTTTTTGTTTTCTTCCCCCCTAACTTTATGTATGTATGTATGTATGTTTATAATCTCTGCACCCAGTGTGGGCCTTGAACTCATGACCCCAAAATCAAGAGTCATATGCTCCACCAGCTGAGCCTGCCCTTGAAATGGAGATAGAAAGCTTGACTCTTAGATCTGGGAAGTTCACAAAATAATTTTTTTTTCAGGGCTCTCTGCATTTTTTTTTTTTTTAAGATTTTATTTATTTATTTTAGAGAGAGAATGAGATAGAGAGAGTATGAGAGGGGGGAGGGTCAGAGGGAGAAGCAGACTCCCTGCCGCGCAGGGAGCCCGATGTGGGACTCGATCCCGGGACTCCAGGATCATGACCTGAGCCGAAGGCAGTCGCTTAACCAACTGAGCCACCCAGGCGCCCTGCATTTTTAAATTTTATTTAAGTTCAGAAAAAAAAATGCAGTTACCATATAGTGTATTAGTTTCAGAGAAATGAGATTTTTTTTTTTTTTAAAGATTTTATTTATTTGACAGAGACACAGCAAGAGCAGGAACACAAGCAGGGGGAGTGGGAGAGGGAGAAGCAGGCTTCCCGCTGAGCAGGAAGCCCAATGTGGGGCTCAATCCCAGGACCCTGAGAGCATGACCTGAGCCGAACTCAGACGCTTAATGACTGAGCCACCCAGGCACCTCTGAAATGAATTTTTAAAAAGAGATAGATACTGCAAATTTACGTTCAGCTTCTGATACTGAATGTTATATCCTGGAAGCTAATTGTTAAGTCACATGAAGAAAACAGACTTTTTTTTTTTTTTTAATTCTAGTCAGTGAATGAATCATGGTGAATTATTTGTGTTTCACATTTTATTTTTTTTAAGATTTTTATTTATTTATTTGACAGAGAGAGACACAGCAAGAGGGAATACAAGCAGGGGGAGTGGGAGAGGGAGAAGCAGGCTTCCCGCTGAGCAGGGAGCCCGATGTGGGGCTCAATCCCAGGACCCTGGGATCATGACCTGAGCCAAAGGCAGACTCTTAACAACTGAGCTACCCAGGCTTTCTCTCTCTTTTTTAAGAAAAGATTTATTTATTTAAAGAGAGAGCAAGTGTGCCGCAGGGAGGGTCAGAGAAAGTCTTCAGCAGACTCTGCTGTCTGAGCGCAGAGCCCGATGTGGGGCTTGATCCCATGACCCTGAGATCATGACCTGAGCTGAAACCAAGAGCTGGTCGCTCAGCTGACTACACCACCCAGGCGCCCCAATAAATTTTCTCTGTTAAAATCACTCTGAATGGGGTGCCTGGGTGGTGCAGTTGGTCGAGTGACTTTTGATCTCAGTTCGGGTCTTGATCTTAGTGTTGGGTTCAAGCCCCATGTTAGGCTCCAGGCTTGAAGCCTTCTTAAAAATAAATAAATAAAATAAAATCACCCTGATGAATATCTCTGTATTCCTGATGTCAAAGCTGAAAGCAGGTGGAGGAGATTGAGCGGTGGCCTTGGCTCTTGGGTGTTGAAGCAGCTCCCTTCTTCCCCTTTCCAGGCTTACACGGCTTACCTCTCAGGAATGCTGCGTTTTGAACATCAGGAATGGAAAGCTGCGATTGAGGCTTTTAATAAATGCAAGTAAGTCCTCTGGTTCAAAAGCCATGGCCAATTTCGATTGTACATAGTCCCTTTCAAGCTGCAGATCACCTAATGATTGTTTCTACAGAAGTACAGTTACTCATTTATTTAGTTTAAGATTTATTTATGTTAGAGTGTGCATGTGGGAGAGAGCACTCGGTGGGGAGGGGCAGAGGGAGAGGGAGAATCTCGAGCAGACTCCCTGCTGAGTGCGGAGCCTGACATGGGGCTCAGTCTCACGACCCCAGGATCATGGCCTGAGCCGAAATCAAGAGTTGGACACCCGGTCGACTGAGCAAGCCCCAGTTACTTATTTTTTTTTCCTTCCCTTCCCTTTTAGGAATATTGATTGTTCTCATTCATCCTTAGAACCGTGCCAGTTCTCATAGTTGGTAGAAGTGTCTCAAAGTGCCATGTTTTGTTTTTAGCCATTGTGTTCTTTTTTATTTTCCTGGAGTAAGGCTGCTGTGAAAGCTGGTGTTTCTTTCCCCGCAGAACTATCTACGAGAAACTAGCCAGTGCTTTCACAGAAGAGCAGGCTGTGCTCTACAACCAGCGTGTGGAAGAGATCTCACCCAACATCCGCTACTGTGCATATAACATTGGTGAGCAGGGGCTGAGTGGAGCACAGACGGGTGGGCTGGTGGTGGTTCATCTCGGAGAGCCTAGAGGATTTGTTTAACTTTCGTGCTTTCCTTGTCCCTGCATCCGTCCTTGGCACGGGTTTTGGCTGATGAGAAGGGTAGAGCTGTCGACATCAGCCCAGCTTAAAGTCACAGAAGGCAGTTCCTGTGCTTTGTTTCCATCCTGCCAACTTCTGTACTCCTCAAGAGCTTTGTGAACGGACTTGAGGTTCACTGGACTATGTCTGTGCAAGAGGAAGAGCTTGGAGTTGAATCTAGTGGTTCTTGAGAGATCAGACCAGACCCTTGAGGATTGCTACTCAACAGCTCTCTCTTTCTCAGGGGACCAGTCCGCTATCAATGAACTCATGCAGATGAGATTGAGGTCTGGGGGCACTGAGGGTCTTCTGGCTGAAAAATTGGAGGTAATCTAGTCTGTACGTTTTTGTGAAGTCTTTGGTTGGAAAAAGTCTAGAAAAAGAAGTAATTCATAATCTCAGTACTCAGTGTAATTGCTATTAATATATGCATATTTATATCCATGTATTTTTAACAAACTTTTTTCATTTAATATTTTAAAGTATTCATTTTTTTATCTCATTTATTTTCTAGGCAAGTAATGTAGGAAAATAGAGAAAGTAGGAAATACAAAAGACGGGGGAAAACTAAAATCAGATGGTAAAATCAGAGGTAACCACTACTACTAAGGTGATGAATAGCTTACAGATTTTTGTATATGTAGGAAAGAAAGGTATATGTACATATATTTTTTAAGATTTTATTTAGAGCGAGAAAGAGCACAGGATGGGGGGGAGAGAGAGAGAATCCCAAGCAGACTCCCTGCTGAGTGCAGAGCCCAACACAGGGCTCAATCCCATGACCCCGAGACTACAACCCAAGCTGAAACCAAGAGTTGGATGGACGCCCAACTGACTGAACCACCCAGCTGCCCCAAAAAGGCGCACGCGCGCATATACGTATATGTTTGTTTTTAAAGACTTTATTTGTCAGAGAGAGAGAGGGAGGGCACAAGCAGGGGGAGTGGCAGCAGAGGGAGAAACAGGTTCCCTGCTGAGCAAGGAGCCTGATGTGGGACTCAATCCCAGGACCTTGGGATCATGACCTGAGCCGAAGGCAGATGCTTAACCAACTGAGCCACCCAGGGGTCCCAAGGCATATATTTTTTAAATGGGATCTCGGGGCGCCTGGGTGGCTCAGTTCTTAAGCGTCTGCCTTTGGCTCAGGTGATGATCCCAGGGTCCTGGGATCAAGCCCTGCATCCAGCTCCCTGCTCGGCGGGAAGCCTGCTTCTCTCTCTCCCACTCCCCCTGCTTGTGTTCCCTCTCTTGCTGTGTCTCTCTCTGTCGAATAAATAAATCTTAAAAAAAAAGGGATCTCAGTATACACTGTTCAGTAACGTGCTTTTTATTTTTTTAATTTTTAAAGATTTTATTTATTTTGAGAGAGAGAGAGCATGAACGGGGGGGGAGGGGTGGACGGAGAGGGAGAAGCAGAGTCCCTGCTGAGCAGGGAGCCCAATGTGGGGCTCGATCCTAGGACCCCAGGATCATGACCTAAGCCAAAGGCACATGCTTAACCAACTGAGCCACCCAGGCACCCCAGTAACGTGGTTTTTAAATATAACATCTCGAGTGGTTTTTTTTTCCACTTCAGTAAATATTCCTACACTGTCATGTTTTGATAGCCACGTAGTACTCTTTTGTACTGAAGTCTGCTTCATTTGAACACTTTACTGTTGTTGATTAAGTGATAAAGAGTGTTACCATGAATATCAGTGTTTTTGTACACATTCTTAGTTATTTCCTTAAGATACATTCCTAAGCATGGGGTTGAATATTTTGGAAGCTTTTGATTCATATTGACAAATATCTTTAAGGAAGTTTCTATTAAATTACATTTCTGTTTATAGAATATACAGGTAGTTTCTCTCCTATACCCTTACTGAACCTTAGTGTTGCTCTTTTTAATTTTTTTAAGTTTTCAAAAATTTTTTGTCATTATTATTCTTTTAAGTAGGCTCCACATCCAGCATGGGGCTTGAACTCACTACCTCCAGGCCAAGAGTCACATGATCTACTGACTGAGCCAGCCAGGCGCCCCAGTGTTGCTCTTTTTTAACTTTCTGTTACGTCCTTTTAATGTTTGAGTTTCTATAAGCTAAGATAGATGATACCATGGAGGAATTTAAATACAATTTGTATACTACTCTGTAAGGCCTAATATGTTAGTTATAGAAAGAAACAACTAACAGTTCTTTCTACCTTTCACCACCAGCAATTAAAGCTTTGACTTTTGAAAACTTTCCAGGCATTGATCACTCAGACTCGGGCCAAACAGGCAGCCACCATGAGTGAAGTGGAATGGAGAGGGAGAACGGTTCCAGTGAAGATCGACAAAGTGAGGATCTTTTTATTGGGATTGGCTGATAACGAAGCAGCCATTGCCCAGGTGAGGGGCAGCTGCCCATTCCTTCTTCCGTGTGTGTCTGAAGTTGTCCTTGCGTGTTTACAATGTAGATGGGTGTTCATTTCTCACAAAGCAAAAATTTGTCTTAATGCTATTTGAGATTTGGTCACCAAATTATTGTAAAAGTTGAACTCATAGGAGAGTTCTTGCATTGAGAGGGCAAAGATAATTGGCAGCGGCAGTCCTCGACGTGGACGTGGAAATGAGAGCGGTGAGAGGCTGGCTTAATGCGAGGGGTCCCGTCCGGCCCAGCAGGTGGTGCAGCAGCCTAACTGTTGTGTCTCTCTGACCTCTTGTCCTAGCCTTCTGTCCCTAAAGGGGCCCCTCTCATTCCTGAGCCTCTCCAGGAGAGTCTGGCTAAGCCAGAATATCTTGTTCTACATGTGGCGTTTACGCCATGTTCATGCAAAGTGGTACTGCTCGATGTTGCTTATGGACATAATTGTTACCTGTTCGTGGGTATGAACAACTGAATAAGTTCCAAGAGATGAGAGATCCTAGTGATCTTGCTTTGTACAAAGTAGACAGTGATGAAGACACTTTCTGGATCTCTTCCTCCATGGGGTAAAGAGCATCTTAAAAAAACACCCAGCTGCTGAGCAGGTCTGCAGCCTGCCCCAGGGGCGTTTCCTGCCCCTTCACAGTAAGTCATTGCACCCTGAATAATTTGTACGTGGGAGTGCTTTGTTGGTTGTGCTCATCAGTTGTTTTAAGCGTCCAGACTTTTCAGTGACTTGTTCCGAAGTAGCTACTCTGGGTTGAGGACAGCTTTCAACAGTGGGAGAACTTCTTTGTGCCTCTGTCTAGGTTGTGTATTGCTTCTCTCGTTCCTCTTCGATTTGCGTAAAGGGCAGAAGACGAGAGCAATACTAGTAAGTTGATTTGTCCTTTAAAAGACTTTCTGGAGAGCATTTCATTGGCACTGCTGTATGGTAGTGTCTCTTCTGGACTTCGATTCTCATAGCAGCTCTTGAGCTTATGTGGTTGGGTTAATTCTTTTGTTCACTGTGGTATATTCTGGAAGAGAAGAGCTGCCGTCAGTGACAATGGGGGAGGAGTTCTGGCTGTGGTCGGGGTTGGGGGGTGGCCATGGGGCAGATTAAATGGGGGGTCTCTTGAGGAATGGGCCACACGTATATTAAAGGACAAGGAAAGCTAACATTTACTAATTTTAAAAAGTATTTAGCGGGCGCCTGGGTGGCTCAGTTGGTTAAGCGACTGCCCTCGGCTCAGGTCATGATCCTGGAGTCCCGGGATCGAGTCCCGCATCGGGCTCCCTGCTCGGCGGGGAGTCTGCTTCTCCCTCTCCCACTCCCCATTTGTGTTCCCTCTCTCGCTGTGTCTTTCTCTGTCAAATAAATAAATAAAATCTTTAAAAAAAAAAAAAAGTTATTTAGCTTAAAGTTTAGAAAAGGTAAATGTTTTAAAGTCCCATTTCCCATATACCTTCATTGATGTTGCATTTGCTCATAAAAAGGACAACGCTGGATTTCCTTTTAGCATTTTTCATGTTCACAAGTGATGTTATGCATTTTTTTACTTGTAGAAATCATACTGCAATCTCATTTTGAATCCTGTTTTTCTTAGCATGTTATAACGATTTTCCATGGTCTTATGTATCAGTTCACAAAATTTAAAAATACACGGTGGTCACTTGGTCAGAGACACCACAGAGATGAGCAAAGGAGGGTAATAGTCCTCCTTAATGTCCCAGATACACTGTTTAAAGCTTTCAAGTTTTTACTTTTTTAATCTTACGGGGTGGGTGATACTCTCATTGTACAGATGGGAAAACAGGTCTGAGAGAGACCATATAACTTGAGCCATACTCATCTGATAGAAGGGAGTGCTTGCCTATGAACCATGCCCTTTTGACTCCAAAGCTCGTGTTCCTTGAACTTTTCCATGTATCAGGAAGGCTAGTAACAGGATCATTTTACTTGGCTTTGGTGAATAGCTAATGTAATCTTACTTAATATGGTACATGGTACAAAAGCAGAGTCCTGGGTCCCTGGATTAGATGGAATGAGCAGAACGTTAATTGAAGCAAATAGTCCTCTCCAATTTAGTAGATTAGTGGGGGCAGGGGAGTTTCCCATGTGGAAAGAGAAGGAATAGTGGGGTTTTATTTGAATTTATCTTTCTCCTGCTTTGTATGCATAATTAAAAAATAAAAACCCACACGGTGGAGATCTTTTGTCTTATTCATAAAATCAGCTTGAGCTATAATTAGATGAAGTAAAAGCATTTTACAACTGCACTTGAAGCTTTTGCTTTTAAAATTGAAGATCATTTCAATCGTGGTGACTAGTTGAGCTTTGTGTACATTTTTAAAAGGATTACTCTCAGATTTGAGTGTTAGCATATTTGAAGGGTTGACTTCTGGGTCTTCAGGTCACTGTTGCTCCTTTTTTTTTTTTTTTTAAGATTCATTTATTAGAGTGTGCTCTCTGGGGGAAGGGGCGGGAGGAGAAGGAGAGAGACTCTCAAGCAGACTCCCCACTGAGTGAGGAGCCCGACAATGGGGCTCAGTCTTATGACCCTGGACCCTGAGATCACGACCTGAGCTGAAACCAGGAGTTGGACGCCCAACCGAGCCACCCAGGTGCCCTGTAGCTGTTCCCTCTAAAGCAGTTCAAGATTGGCCAAAAATTTGGTAGTAATGGCAAGAAAAAAAGAGCAATGTTGGGGTACCTGGCTGTCTCAGTCGGTGGTGTGTGCAACTCTTGATCTTAGGGTCGTAAATTCAAGCCCCATGTTGGAGCCTACTTGACAAAACAGCAATGTTACTCCAACATTGAATAGATTAAAAAAAAATACAGTTGATTCTTGAACAACATAGGTTTGAACTGTGTAGGTCCACTTATAGGTGGACTTTCTTTTGATAAATATAATACAATGCTGTGAATGTATTTTCCATATGATTTTCTAAATGTTTTCTCTCCCCTAGCATATTTTAAGAATATAGTATATAACATAGATTATAATGTATAGAATCTAGGATATACCAGAGAGGAGGTGGTTGGGCGGGATGGGGAAAGGGTACACTGATGAAAAAAGTTATAAAATCATTAAAAAAAAAAAAATACTCAAGGCCCCACCCGCCAGAGATTTTGATTTAGTAAGTCTGCATTGGGGCCCAAGAATTTGCTTCTAAGTTCCCAAACGATGCTAATTCTGCTGGTCCCAGGACCATGCTTTGACTAGCTCTACGTATTTTAATTATTTATTAGATATTTGTGAAGAGATGAAAGAAAATTAAAAGGCTTTGGCAAGGGGCGCCTGGATGGCTCAGTCCTTGAGTGTCTGTCTTCGGCTCAGGTCATGATCCCAGGGTCCTTGGGGCTCCTTGCTCTGCGGGAAGCCTGCTTCTTCCTCTCCCACTCCCCCTGCTTGTGTTCCTGCTCTCACTGTCTCTCTCTCTGTAAAATGATTAGATAAAATCTTAAAAAAAAAAAAAAAAAGGCTTTGGCAAGCAGGAATGGTATATGCGTGTTTAATTGCTGTTCCATGGGCTATGGTGGAGTGTGTGAAGGCTGTAAGAAAGCAGAGGCTTAGAAGGAGCCGTACTGAGGACAGTTTCACATCTTTCAATTTGAGAGTAAAGGCTGAAGAGGGAGGAATATTTGAAGGCTATTAAATTAATTTTCAGTGTCAAATCAATCTTGTATATCTGAGGTAACCCCAGTTGGTTATGGTATATTATTGTACTTTTTATACATTGCTGGATTTCATTTGCTACTATTTAAGAATTTTGCATCTATTTACATGAGGAAGTGGCTTATAATTTCCTTAGAATGTCTTTTTTCAGGGTTTGGTATCAGGATTGTACACACCTCATAAAACAGTCGTTAAGCGTCTGCCTTTGGCTCAGGTCATGATCCCAGGGTCCTGGGATCGAGCCCCACATCGGGCTCTCTGCTCGGCCGGGAGCCTGCTTCTCCCTCTCCCACTCCCCCTGCTTGTGTTCCCTCTCTAGCTGACTCTCTCTCTCTCTGTCAAATAAATAAAATCTTTAAAAAAAAAAAAAACAAGTTTGATGATTTTCCTTCCTTATTTCTGAAAGAATTTATGTAATACCAGTATTTTTCTTTTTCAAATGTTTGTTGTAATTCACCAGTGAAACTATTGGGCTTAGAGTTTTCTTTGTTTTTAGATTTTTTTTAAAGATTTTATTTATTTATTTGAGACAGAATGAGAGAGAGAGAGAGAGCACATGAGAGGGGGGAGGGTCAGAGAGAGAAGCAGGCTCCCCGCCGAGCAGGGAGCCCGATGCGGGACTCGATCCAGGGACTCCGGGATCATGACCTGAGCCGAAGGCAGTCGCTTAACCAACTGAGCCACCCAGGCGCCCTTAGAGTTTTCTTTGTAGGAAGGGTTTATTTTTCCTTTTTTGGGATGGGATATAATTGACATAAAACATGAGTTCCACATGTACAGCATAATGATTTGATATTTATGGGAAAGTTTTTAAATTTTGTTGCTTGTTTTAAATTTAATTTGTCTTGTTTTTAAAAGGCATTTATTAATTTCGTGTACATTGTTGAATTTATTGACATAAAGTTTATATTTCCTTATCATTTCAGTGTTTGTAGGTTGTGTAGTGTTACTCCTATTAAGTGCCTAGTTAATGTGCTAATTGCAGTGAATACAGTTCTCCGGTTGTTAAAGATCATACAGTGCATTAGGGTCCCTTCTGAGTATCAGAGGTCTTTAAATAATGTGGCAGATGTGGAAGATGTAGATCAGACAAAATGTGTGTCAATCCCAGGGAATCCTGGTAAGGTTTTAACATTAAAACAGTTCAGTGCCTACTGTCCTATACGCACATATATATCAAATCTCGCCGTTAAGTAAAATAATTCAAGTACAGTATGAAATAAAGTTCAGTTAAATCCTTAGATGTCGGGTCTAGCACTGTAGCTGATTAAATATCTATTGAATTGAATCAGTCATGGGTTATTAACTAGGGAAAATGCCCTTTGGCCATTTGAGGTTAATCCCAGGAAGAACCATGTGCCCCTTGGTGCCTCTACCAGATTATTTGGCTGGATGTCACACAGGTCTTCTCCACCTTCCCCATTCTCATTGTGTGGGTTGTTCCCTGCCTTGGGGACCAAGAGCTGTGCCTTGGAGATGCAGGGCTCTTGGTTTCAATGTTTCTTTTTTTTTCTTCGTAAAGATTTACTTTTCAGTAATCTCCACACCCAACATGGGGTTTGAACCCACAACCGAGAGATCAAGAGTCGCACGTTCCACCGACTGAGCCGGCCAGGCGCCTCTTCATGTTTCTTCGCCTGGCTAGTGTTGGTATTGCCCCCCGTAGGGACTGGAATGCAAGCATTTGGTAGGCCGTTTATGCTTGCTTGTAGAGGTTTTGAGACATTTAAATACTAGAACAGCAGTTTACTGAAAAGCATAGAAGGAAGAAATAATTCAGGGAGATAAAGTGTTAGACTGAAAAGACTAGAGCAGGGAATTAATCTGCCAAAATCCAGTTGCAAAATTCTTGGTCTCCTGAGCCAGGCTTTCTGTCTTCTTGGGCTGAATAATTGTGTTACTTTATAATTTGTTTCTGTTTTGTTTTATTAATCCTTGATTGTACCTGACTTGTCACTGGTGGTTGCATTGTGAGGATGTTGTCAGCTCTTTTGGAGAGATGGCCGGTTTGATGAGTTTTATCCTTGGGTTATGGTTAATAATTTAATGTGTGGGTGAAAGGGAGACCATTTGTCCTTCTCTTAAAAAAAAAAAAAAAAAAAAAAAGCTGTTCCTAAGTGAGGTTTGTATTCTCCTTTACCAGATTTCCATGTGTTGTTTCCTGGACCTTAGTGGCCTGGGGAAGGCTTGGTTCCCATTCCCTTGGTTCTCCTGCGGGTGTGGTGGAGAATGTGGTCATACTTGCCTTGTCTGTCTCTTAGTCACACCGCCACCTTCCAGCAGTCTTTGTAGACAAGTGAAAACAACCTGGAAACTCTCTTGAATAGCAGGGGGTCTCTACCTCAGGACACACAGCAGCTGCATTCCCTCTTCAGGTCCTTGAGACACGTCTTGAGGCTTTCAGCACATCTTGGGGTGTTCCAAGTTTTATAAAAATTGATCTAGAATTTGTTTTTATTTATTAGGTCCAAGTAACACATTACTTCTGGGTTGAAGATTTCTTTGTCTCAGAGGCATGCCTGGAAAAAGGTGCAGGCAGACCATAAAGTCTCATGCAGGGAGTTTGCTGCCTGGGTTTAGGAGCCCATTCTTGTTGGTTCCATGACTGACTTGGGTCTGCATGTAGATGCTGAGGAATCCTGCCTCTGCATGTAGAGAGGTGTTTCTTGTTCGTTGTCTTTTCAGGATGATTTTAGCCTCCAAGATAGGTATGTAAATATGAGGGAAGTAGCAAAGTACAGTTCAGGCTTCCTATTTGGAGACATTTTGTTCAGCCCAGGGAGAACCCTGAGAACCTCTGCTGCAGAGGTTAGTGATCTCTGAGTCACCGTGCAGTGTGGGTGGCAGAAAACCCAAGTGACTGAAGCTCTCGCCTTCCGATGGGCTTTTTCCTGCAGGTGGTTTCAGTCTTCGGTGAAGTTCCCAGTGGAACTTAGACTTCTGTGGAAGCAGTGGAAAGTTTGCTTACGTTCAGCACCTTGATGTAGAGGTGTCCTTATTCCGAGGGAACAAGAGTAATACGTGGCAGTAAAGAGGTTTATATTTTGCATCATTTTAGTTTTTTTTGAGCTGCACTCTTCTCTACAGTAAAGCAGACAAATCCTGTGTAGCTGGTGAAATGAAGTTTACTCTTCTCTTACTTTATATGCCCATTGCCCCAAATGTCGAACTTCTTAAAATAGTGTGGGTGGCATATCTGCCAGATTGTGAGACATCAGAACTGATGCATGAGCTCATCCTGCCTGCTAACAGTGTGGCTCCGTGTGTGTGTGTGTGTGTACAGTGTGTGTGTGTGCACAGCGTGTGTGTGCGTGTGTACGTACGTGTATCGTACACACGCACACACGGCACCTGCTGCCAAGTCTTCACAGACCCGAGTCCGGTCGTTAACTGTTAACCTGGCTGCCTCCGTCCACAGGATTTGTACTTCAGAACACGGGGCCAGCAAGCAAGACTGTTATACGAAGAGTCTTGCTAACTTGAGTTGCTGCGCAACGGTGTTTTATGTGAAGTGCTTCTCTGCGCCGTTGCGTACACGAGACGCTTGAACACCTGTGGCTGTTTACGCTTAAATCACTGAGGATTTCAGGTGCTCCGTAGCCACATGTGGCTGATGACTGCTAGACTGGACAGGGCGGCTGAGGGGGTTTCCATCATCACAGAAAGTTGTTTTTTTTTTTTAAATAAAGATTTTATGTTATTTTTTTTAAAGATTTTACTTATTTATTTGAGAGAGACAACGAGTGGTGGGGAGGGGCAGAGGCAGAGGGAGAAAGAGAAGCAGACTCCCTGCTGAGCAGGGAGCCCGGTGCGGGGCTCCATTCCAGGACCTGAGCCGAAGGCAGATGCTTAACTCACTGAGCCACCCGGGCATCCCAAAGATTTTATTTTATTTTATTTTTTTAAAGATTTTATTTATTTGAGAGAGAATGAGAGACCACGAGCACGAGAGGGAAGAGGGCAGAGGGAGAAGCAGACCCCCTGCCGAGCAGGGAGCCCGATGTGGGACTCGATCCCGGGACTCCAGGATCATGACCTGAGCTGAAGGCAGTCGCTTAACCAACTAGCCACCCAGGCGCCCCAAAGATTTTATTTTTAAGTAATGTGTACATCCAGTGTGGGGCTCGAATTCACATCCTGGAGATGGAGAGTCTCCTGTTTCCCCGGATTGAGCCATCCAGGTGCCCCATCACAGAAAGTTCTGCTGGACAATGCTGTTTAGGTTTCAGTACATTAATAGTGGCTATGTTTGCCTTTAGAGATTTATAGAATGACTGTGCCCCTGATTTTTTCCTAAGTTAGTGAGCAACAGAAAAGTCAATATAAGTAGAAAAGTATGTTTGATTTATATTGGGTAATTTACAAGGAAGTTTTTCCCCCCCCCACACACTGGAAACTAGGAAAAACATAAGAGTTCTTAAGGGAAGGAAAGGTTTTTCTTTAAGCCCCTACCAACCTCTTAAAGGAGTTGGGCAGTAATGGGTTTTCTTTTGGGCTATCTTAGAGGTCAGTTGAATGTCAAGAGATCTGATTGGATGTTTCTGTGGAAAGTCAAATATAATAATGGAGTGTTGATGTTTTAATGTCACAGTGGGTCTGCCGGCAACACAAGTTCATCTCCTTTCTGCCTCTCATCCACTCCTACCAGCTCAGTCAGATTCTTTAGAATGGTAATGTGGTTTGGCAGGTACTCTGTTAATGAATCACTTTTCCCTTTTCCCAGCTGGCTAATAGAGGGGTGACGCCCTTGAACCTTGTGCAGACTGTCGTGGAGTGCTTGTCAACCTCAGCATACCCACAGGGAATATCTAAGGGCACAATTTCTGTGGTGAAAGGAGCTTCGTGTGATCCTTAGGAGAAATATTTTTGACTTGGTATTGGTTAGTAACGTTACTCACTTGGACCTAAAAGAAATCTAGGATAGGCAAGTCTTTGGGGTACGTTTGTAAGGGTAACTCTGCTGGCACACAGTAGGCCTGAGACCATTTGTTCTCGTGTGCTGTGTTTCAGGGATGTCGGGGGCAGGTCCTGAGCAGAGGCGGAAATGGCGGAGGAAAGTAGTAGAAAGTTCTAGGATAGGAAAAAATTTAAAGCATCTGTTGTTTGACAGATCGTTTCAGATCAGTTATACAGATCCTTTTTCAGTGTGCTCACTTCATATTTATACATACATGTGTATATCTATATATATATATCATTCCGTTTCCGTATGAATAATGAATAAGCCTGTTAGAAAAATCTTAGCTGGTGGAGACTAGTGACAATTGAAACGATCTCTGATTTGGGGTGTTTCTGGCTGGATGTGTGTGTTTGTGTATAAATGGGGGGGGAATCAAGGCATGGTTGTTCCCTCCTCGCATTAGAATACTGTGGCTTACTCAGAGGAGAATTTTTTTACTGCATTCTGCCCTTGTTTAGGCTGAAAGTGAAGAAACCAAGGAGCGTCTGTTTGAATCCATGCTCAGTGAGTGTCGGGACGCCATCCAGGCCGTGCGGGAAGAGCTCAAGCCCGATCAGGTAGGACTGTCAGCTGGGCCACCGGCTCTTGCTCCTGGCTGAGCTCCTTCTCAGTCTGTGTGTCTTGTTCTTGGGGTGGGGTGGGGGTGGGGTGGGCCCAGTGGTCTGAGTGCACAGACTCTTAGCCAAGGTATTTTTAGATCTAGTGATGGGCTGACAAACGACAGAAGCCTCTGAACTCCCATCAGGTTGAGAAATTTCCTCTCCATCCTGTTCTTCCTAATGGATTCATTTATTACCTGTGAAGCCTTTGGTTGCAAATTCATGGCTCCAGGTGGACTTTTCCAGTGCTCCCTTTTTCTAATGTCACTATGATTTCATTTGGGCATCTAGGCTGAAAACCTTGGGACTGTCTTTGTCTCTTTCTTCCCTATCACCAGAAATCCTACTAGCTCTCCCTTTGACTTCTCTCTCCACTTTTCCATCCCTCGCCCCTGCGCTGTTTCTGATTTTGTCCTATGCCTGGACTGCTATGGAAGTCTGATGGCTTTTCCCATCTTGGTCTGGGTTCAGTTCTCCAGGTCTTTCCTGCCAGCAGCAAACATGGGATCTTTCTAGATCCCATCTCCCAGGTCTAGAGCAGTGGGCTGCAAACTTTCATGATAATGCAACCCATAAGTAGAATTCAGCATGTACCTCTGATACATTTATTTATAAATTATATACTTTATTCAGTAGAAATGAGAAAAATAGAAGTTCTGATTTTCTTCTTATACCCCACTCTTCGGGTCGTGTGCACCCTGCTTGAGAGCCCATTGGTTTAACAAGTGCAGTTCCAACTCCATGAGCAGGGAGCCCGACGCGGGGCTCGATCCCAGGACCCTGGGATCATGACCTGAGCCAAAGGCAGATGCCTAACAACTGAGCCACCCAGGCGCCCCTGGGTGGTTGTTAATCTAAAAAAGGTTCATAGCGGGGCCCCTGGGTGGCTTAGCCATTAGGTGTCTGCCTTTGGCTCAGGTCGTCCCACTTCCGGCTCCTTGCTCAGCAGGAAGCCTGTTTCTCCCTCTCCCATTCCCCCTACTTGTGTTCCCTCTCGCTGTGTCTCTCTCTGTCAGATAAATAAATAAAATCTTAAAAAAAAAAAAAAAAGTTCATAGGACTGCATTCCTTTGCAAGGGTTTTTTTATTTTTTTTAATTTTATTTATTTTAGAGGGGGAGAGAGAGAACTCGAGCAGGGCGAGGGGCTGAGGGAGAGAGGGAAAGAATCTTAAGCAGACTCCGCGCTAAGCCTGGAGCCCGACGCAGGGCTCGATCCCACGACCCTAAGATCACGACCTGAGCCAAAGCCAAGAGTTGGACATTTAACCGACTGAACCACCCAGGCACCCCTCCTTTGGAAGTTCTAAGGGAGGAATCCATTTCTAGCATTCCAGAGAATGCATTTTCCGACTTCTAGAGGCCACCTACACTTCTTGTCTTGTGGCCCCTTCCTCCATGTTCAGAGCCAGCAGCTTAGCACCTTCACTTCTCTCTGACTTCTGCTTCAGTCCCAATACCTTCTGTCTGTCACCGGCCCTCCTGCCTCCCTCTTAGAAGGAACCTATAATTATACTGGTCCCACCTGGATAATCCAAGCTAATTAAGAGATCCTTAACTTCATCCCATCTTGAACCATGTGAGGTAACACCTTCACAAGTCCTGGAATTAGGACGTATGCATCTTTAGGAGCCATTGTTCAACCAACCACAAAAGGCTGAGCTGACAGCCTAAGGGGTTAGATCTCAGAATGTGGGTCGAAGGCACAAACCCGAAAATGGTGCCATGGGCTGTGGACTGTCTGCTGTTCATGCTTTGGGTCTGGACACGGGAGCAGTGGACAGGAAACCTGACTGGCCATTCTCTGAACTCTCCTACTTAAGTCCAGTTTTTAGATGCTGGTGACAACTGTGTGGCCTTGTTCTAGAATATGCCCAGGGGGTCTTTGATATTTCAGGACCCCTGATTTACTAGAGCCTGTGTTCCCAGGCACTTTGGAGACCACACCATGGAATGAGGTGGTCAGAGCTAAGGGCGGGATCAGCTGTTTTATCTTTTCCTTTATTGCTTTCCACAGAAACAGAGAGATTATACCCTTGAAGGGGAGTCGGGGAAGGTCTCTAATCTTCAATACCTGCATAGGTAAGGGCTATAGTTTTTTTTTACTGTTTAGCACTGTAGTAAAATATATCCTTGGAATGAAAGAGTATATATAATGTTTACGTGCATTTTATTTTCTGATTTATTATATAGCGAATAATACTAACGTACATATGCAGGTTTTATCACATAGGAGTCTATATATTGCGTTTGTATGTTATCCTATTATACATATAACTTTAAATTTTATACATTAAGAATAAGAATACAACTAGTAACTTTGAAACTCCCTTTGGCCCCACGCTGGTTATTCCTCTTTCTCTTCCGGAGGTAACTGCTTTCCTTTTGCCAGGCTCCGAAAATTACTCTCCTCTGTGTTCTGAATGTTTTCTGTCATCCCCTTTACATTTAAGTTCAGTTTCAACTCCAGTTTGATTCTCTCTGGAGTTTATTTTTGAGTGTGGTGTAAGGATCTCCTTCACCTTTTTGCGTGAGGATGATGGATTGTTCGGGTGCAGTTTATGGACTGCACCGTCCTTTCCCCACTCACCTGCGGTGCCAGCTCCGTCCGGCATGCAGCCCGTTTTCCCCTCTCATGCTCTTTTCTGATGCTCTTCTGCTCTGCTGATTTATTTTCTGTACTTGCACCAGCACAGTGAATGCCTATGACTTGAGTCTTGGTGTCTGGTGGAGCAAGCCCCCCAGCAGGTTTTTTCTCAGACACAGGTGGACTCTTTCTGTCTCTTTGCTCTTTCATATACATTTTTAAATCACCTGGTTAAGTTTAATTTTGTTTTAAAGGTGTGGATCATTCTGTTCACCCTGAAGAGGGGTGGAAGGAAGAGTGACAGTTTTGGAACTTTGTGGGGAGAAGTAAAATGACTTGGGAAAAAGTGCACTTCTCACTAGATTCTCTACCCCATGTGACCTTGAAATCTTCATTCCTTAGTTACTGCTTGTAACTTTTTTCATGAACCTGGTAATTTTCAGCCATTCCCCAACCCCTCCTTTTTTGTAAAAACACCTCCCTGTACCTTAATCTACATGAGGGAATTAGATATTATGTGAATGTCGAGCAAGAATGACCATTTAATGTCTTGTATTCAGCAGTCCTGTGAGAAAGCCGAGGCCCAGGAGGTTAAGGCACATGTTTGTAGTTAACAGCCACAGAGAGTCAGAATCAGGAGTTGATCCAACTTCCTAACCTTGAAAAGACTCTGAGAGCTTTAACAGGGCTCAGAAAACCTTCAAACTGTGATGCCCCGATGCCCCCGGATCCATCCGCGTAACCGTCCAAAGAGAGCGTCCCTTAGTATCTTCTGAGAAGAGAAGGTCATCAGATGAGTAGGAGCTCAGGATCCTTGTCATGTGGGCCAGGCAGTTAACTGATCCTTGTTCCAGGAACGGGTTTGCCATCCATGGATCATCTCAAGGACTAACAGTGACCTCTGAAGTCAGTAGCTTTGGGGTTCTTTAAGACAGAAACAGAGGATATAATTCAAACTAAAATCAGATTTGTCATAAGGTCTCATACCAGCCCCCTGCAGATCTACCACCGAATAGCAGCCAGAGTTGAGGCCCAGGTCAAATGGCCCTGCTGTGTGACGCCCTCGCCCCCACGCCCTTCCCCTAGGTCAGTCCCAACTTGTGGTCCAGTGCTCTTCTCAGAACGCCAGCTTCCCTGAGCATAACCTGAGCTGACGTGTGGTACATTCCAGCTACCTGACTTACATCAAGTTGTCGACGGCTGTCAGGCGGAATGAGAACATGGCCAAGGGGCTGCAGAAGGCGCTACAGCAGCAGCCGGAAGATGACAGCAAGCGCTCCCCGCGGCCCCAGGACCTCATCCGGCTCTATGACATCATTCTGCAGGTGACCCTCGAGGACTGGGGAAGCAGGGCCTGTCCTTCGCAGACACAGAATGACTTAGCTTTGCGTAGCGAAGGGGCTGGGACCAGCAGCAGCTGTTAGTGGCTCAGGAAGAGAGGCCTTGTTCTCAGCCATGAGCCGCGATGCTCGACGTGTTGGTGCAGAGAGGCCAGCAAGCCCTCGGGTGTTCCCTGAGCGCCTCGCCTGTGCAAGATCCTCTCCCACGTGCTGTGGGCCTTCTGAGACCTGAGGCCACACTGTCTTGGCGCACTGGGGGTTGGTCTGTAAGAATGAGAGACACATGCATACCATCCAGGCATCTATGGGAGCTGCCAAACGGAGGGCCACTCTGAAATGAAAGATCAGACCAAGAGATTCCCTCTAGTTGACTTGGTCTGAGAAGTCTCGGAAGGAGGTGAGGTGTGAATGGAGTCATAAAGGACAAACAGGCTTTCGGTAGCAGAGAGGGGGTGGTGGTGACACTAGGTGGGGCTGCTGCCAGGCCACTCCTCACAGACCTTCCCGTTATTGCTGGCCTGGGCTCTCCTTTTGCCTGTGTGTGTTTTTACAAGGTCTCCTGTCAAAAACCCAGTCTGAAGCCTGCTCTTCGTGAGTTCTCTTGTTGTATCTCTCATGCAGAATCTGGTGGAATTGCTTCAGCTTCCTGGGTTAGAGGAGGACCGAGCCTTCCAGAAAGAGATAGGCCTCAAGACACTGGTGTTTAAGGCTTATAGGTAAGGTCCCATGAGGCGGATGGAGTTCTCCTATGCTGCCCGCTGGCTCTGTAAGTCTTGGGAGCATGGACCGGACTCCAGAAGATTGGGTCGTTGGCTGTATGGTTACCTTTCCGATGGTCAGAACGGTCAGCCCAGCATGTTCAAGGGAAGCCTTTGCTAAAGGTACTGGCTGGGAGTTTCCAGTGTACCTCATTTGCTCTTTGGATAGGGTGGAGGAGGTGGGGGGGTACACGTTAAGGTCTTTTCCCTCCTCTTCCCTCCTTCCTCCTGGTGGAAAAGGAACAAGTGTAGGAAAAGGTGTTAGTTAACAGAACCAGAGTGGAATCTGAACTGAATTAGGAGAAAGCTAAGGCTCCGTTTTTTGTTTTTGTTTTTAAATGAATCGTGTTATTTGTAACTTGAAGGTGGGCTGTGTGGAGCAGGAGAGGGGTGAGGACAGAATGGCAAAATAGAGCCGGGTGTGTAATTGCCCACCCCACCCCCCATCCCCCCGGCCGTCACACCCCAGCACTCTCTTACTCTCTGGCATGCCACATCTTCGCTCTTGTTAGCCCTCTTCCTGGCCCGTGTTCTGTCAGGGACCAGCAGCCCTCAGGCTCTTTTGACCCCAGTGGAATAGTTTGCATTAGCAAGAGGATTCTTGGGTTTGGTTTTTGAAAAAGAGGTGAGCAAGGATGAGCGAGCTGGCTGGATGTGTGGGTGGTGGGTGGGACTCATATTTGGGCAGCATTCCTCCTCGGGGCCTGTCCCGGCTTCCACCATGTGCCTTTGGGAGCCGCAGAGTCAGACAGTAAGTAGAAGACGGTGGGTCTGTTACAGTGTGGGACGTGCACAGCGCAGGGAAGAGTGGAGGGTAGCCTGGCAAGCCGGGGCATGGAGAATGTCGGGGTCTTCCCTGCACTGATCCTGAGGTTAAGAAGCCTGTTTCCAAATCTAAAATTGAGCCTAAACTTCAAGGAAAGCCTTGATCTTCTAGAATATTCTGGTTCTTTCCTTTCCCCGCCAGGTGTTTTTTCATTGCTCAGTCCTATGTGTTGGTGAAGAAGTGGAGCGAAGCCCTTGTCCTGTATGACCGAGTCCTGAAGTACGCAAACGAAGTAAATTCTGACGCCAGGGCCTTCAGGAACAGCTTAAAGGTGTGGCACTGCTCCTTGCCCCCACGCCCAGGGAAGCTATGCAGTGAGACGACCTCAGGCCCATCCTCCCTGGCCAGCTGCGGGTGTGGTGCGGCCCTGAGCGCTTCCAGGCCTGAGATGGACTCGGGTACTAAGAAGGAAAGCCATTCCTCTGGTTAAAATAAACTTGAAGTACTGTTCTCAGATTTGGCTACATGTTACAGTCACCTGGAAAGATTTTTAAAAGATGGCTGTCTGAGTCCCATCCCCCCAGATTCCCAGATTCTGGTTCTGATCCCTGTAGGGTCTGGGGTGCGCATTGGGATTTTGTAAAGCCCCTCACTGATTGTGATATGCAGCCGAGTTGAGAGCCAGTGATGAAGCCTTTCCCCACAAAGCGTGCCTGCACCAGCAGCAGCATTTGGAACTTGTTAGAAACGCAGACTCCCAGGCCCTGCTCCAGGCCTACTGAGTCAAAATCTGCCTTTTAGCAACCCCCCCAGGCAATCTGGGTATACCTCAAAGCTTACCTGCTGATGGAAAGTACTTGGTGGTTTGGTTCGTTTTGCTGCTTGTTGAATGACAGCTGGCTTTTTAAGCTGTGGACTGCTGTAATGATGTGGGGATCGAAGCACCAACTGGCCCAGGGAACCCAGGCGCGTTTGTTTACTAGTGGAGACCGTTCGGGAAGGCCAGCCGGGGTTGCCCTGGGCAGGCTGGCGCGGGAGCCACTGCTCTGTGGGCGTTCACCTGTTCCCTCAGAACAGCACTGGGTTCCGGGATAACATACACACCAGGCTTCTGCCTTCAGAGCCACACAGACTTGCCTGCGGGAAGGAGGAGGTCCTCGAGGGAAGGTGGGGATGGGAAGGAGGAGGTCCTCGAGGGAAGGTGGGGATGGGAAGGAGTCGGTGAGGGGGTATGTGACCAGCATGGTGGCAGCGTAATGATGGGGTGACCTTGGCCCCGGGATGTAGAGGCGGACTGTGTGGACGATTATCCCAGGAGGCAGGAAGAGGCGTTTACAAATCCCTGTCTGACCTAAGTCTGAGAATAGAGGCGGGAGGGGTTCAGATCTTTTCGGATTTTGCCAGGTGGGAGACTGCAGCCTGCCACGGGGCCCCTTTGTGCTTCAGTCTCCTCCTCTAAAGTGGAGTACAGATGAATTCAGGATTATTACGAAAATGGAATTAGCAATTGTGTGAACTGCTCAGAAGGCACCTGGCCCATCATGCATGTAGCATGTGATATGCTTATTCATAATATTATCCTTGCTACTGTCTCCAGGCATTATTACTTAAGCTAAGGCATCACTTTTTCTGTCTGAAACAAGTTAGTGCCTTTTTTTTTTTTTTAAGATTTTATTTATTTGATAGAGCGAGTGAGAGAGAGAGGAGCAGGAGGAGGGGCAGAGGGAGAAGCGGGTCCCCGCTGAGCAGGGAGCCCGATCTGAACCGAAGGCAGACGCCTAACTGAGCCACCCAGGTGCCCATTTTGTTTTTTTAAGTAGGCTCCACGCCCACTGTGGGGCTTGACCTCACGACCCTGAGATTAAGAGTCACATGCTCTATCATCGGAGCTAGCAGGCTAGCGTTTTTTGTTTTGTTTTGTTTTTTAAATACAGTAAACTGTTTATAAAGTCTAAAATCCTGTGGAAATAGTGGTGGGATCACTTAGCTCAGCTTAGTTTGGCACACTTGTCTGGCCCGGCTCTGGCTCATGAGTACATGTTTTTCTGAATCATTACAGGACCTGCCCGACGTGCAAGAGCTCATCACGCAAGTGAGGTCAGAGAAGTGTTCTCTGCAGGCAGCCGCCATCCTTGGTGAGCCACTTGCCTCTTCTTGTGACATGTTCCCAAATTTCCTTTGCTGGTATACCTCCCCTCTCCTGCCCCCTACCCTCCTGTTCTAGTTAATCTGTAAGATTTTTTTTTTTTTCTGCCATTATTTCTGCCACATGAAGGCATCAAACTGTGTGGAAGAATTTACTTACTTTTTTTTAAGATTTTATTTATTTATTTGACAGAGACACAGCGAGAGAGGGAACAAGCAGGGGGAGTAGAAGAGGGAGAAGCAGGCTCCCCACAGAGCAGGGAGCCCGATGCGGGGCCCAATCCCAGGACCCTGGGACCATGACCCGAGCCGAAGGCAGACGCTTAACAACGGAGCCACCCAGGCGCCCCTACTTATTTATTTTTTAAGATTTTATTTATTTGAGGGAGAGCAAGAGAGTGAGCACAAGCAGGGAGAGGGGTAGAGAGAGAAGCAGGCTCCCCACTGAGCAGGGAGCCCCATGTGGGGCTCGATCCTGGGACTCCAGGATCATGATCTGAGCAGAAAGCAGATGCTTGACCCAGTGAGCCCCCTGGGCGCTCCTGTGTGGAAGAATTTAGAGAACCAGTTCCGAGGTTCCTCCTCCCTAATAGTATTTTTCGTACAACCGTCGGGGCTCCACTGGCCTGACAATGTTGCTTCTGGGGTTTATCGTCTGTTTGTCGGCGCTGCTTAGACCTCGGCCCAGGAAGGAAAGGGCTATAACTTCCCCACGTGTTGCTGCCTTTGCTCTTGGGATTTAGAACCCATACATGTGATAGGTGTCATTTGTGACTATATCGTGTTAAGTTCCTGTTCTTACTGAATCCCTGTGCAACTTTCAGATGCAAGTGACTCCCACCAAACGGAGACTTCCTCCCAAGTCAAGGACAACAAGGTATGTCTGGGATGCAGCTTTTGAGGAATAAAGAGTAGAATTCATAACTCACTAGAAATGTGTGCTCAGTTGTAGAACAGACAACGCTTCATCTCTAAGCAAACCCCCTGTTTGCCTCCCTTCTGCTCAGAGACGTCACAGCTGCTTGTATAAGGTTTGCTCATGTCAGCTAGCTGGCCCCAGATAAGGAGCTTAGGAACTTGGGCTGTGAGGCGCGGCTGGCTAGGAGCTTGGCCTGGGACGCCCAGTACGCCTGTGCCCCTGGCCTGGCCCATGCCGCTCTCCACCTCTCTAGGTTTCGGTGACTTTCAGCTATGAGGTGGGGACGTGATGACACCCTTGTAGGAGATTGGTGGGGATCAAGCGAGGAAGCCCATGTAGGCTCTGAACTGGGTGCTCAGCACATAGTGCGTGTTCCACGGGTGGTCAGTGATTAACTCCTGGGTTCCTCCCTTTGGTTTGACTCCCAGCCTCTGGTCGAACGGTTTGAGACATTCTGCCTGGACCCCTCCCTCGTCACCAAGCAAGCCAACCTCGTGCACTTCCCGCCGGGATTCCAGCCCATCCCTTGCAAGCCTTTGTTCTTTGACCTGGCCCTCAACCATGTGGCTTTCCCACCTCTTGAGGACAAGTTGGAGCAGAAGACCAAGAGTGGCCTCACTGGATACATCAAGGGCATCTTTGGATTCAGGAGCTAACCAGGCTCTTCTTGGGGGCAAGGGGAGATTCTCACTCTTCATCTGTGTTGTGAGAAAACCCCAGCAAGTTCCATGATATTAAATCCAGGTCTGCATTGGCCCCGGGCAGGAGTGTAACGTCCTCAGCCCTGCGTCCCTATGTCTTGTGTGTTTGTGCACTTGCCGTTCTTAACCGGTGTGCTAGAAGGGGGACCCTGCCGTCTTCTGGTGGATGTGTGCGGGATCCCTCTGTCCGCACCTCCTGGGGGAAGGGCCGCTGCCATCTGGCCCCGTGGCCTGTGGGAGCCGTGCTCGGGTGGGTCCACGCCAGGCATGGATGGGAGCTCGGAACTTTCTGTCGTGTTTCTTCAGTACCGCGGATTTGCAGTGGACTCCTCCTCGCCGTGAGCACCCCGAGTCCCGTGAAGAGTCTGTGGCCAGGGACTGCTGGCAGCGCCGCCCCACAGCTACGGTCAGCCTTACGCCCTGTCACCTCCAAGTGGGAGTGAAGTTTCAGAACAAGCAAAGAGCTCTATTTTTAGAAGAAATGTGTTACACTCAGAAATGATGAAAACAAATCTTATATTAAAAAGGCAAAGATGCTGGAGACTGTGCCCATTTTTTTACATGCTCTCACTCACATCTGGTCCCAGCGCCCTCCTAGGGACCTTGTTGCTCCATCCTGTCCTGTCGGGTGTCCCCTGACATCTGGCAGCTTGGGTGTGTCTCAGGCCAGTTAAGGGAGTATTAGAGGCACTTTCTAAATCTGAAATTTTTAGATGCCATAGATTATATTTAAATCAATTTCCTTTTTTTTAAAGTAAGCTCTACGCCTAATGTGGGGCTCACACTCATGACCCCGAGATCAAGAGTCACGTGCTCTACAGACTGAGCCAGCCAGGTGCCCCCAATTTCCTTTTTTTGTTTTTAAGATTTTATTCATTTGAGAGAGCACACAAGCACGGGGAGAGGAAAAAGCAGACTTCCTGCTGAGCAGGGAGCCCGATGAGGGGCTCGATCCCAGGACCTGGAGATCTTGACCTGAGCCAAAAGCAGATGCTTAACCATCTGAGCCACCCAGGCGCCCCTCCCCAGATTTCGTTTTTAAGTTTTTCCTTTAGTGACCCTTTTTCTATCATAGCATCAATAATAGAAGTCCCAAAAGCAGTGAAAGAAAGCGAGCAATAAAAGTGATTTAGACATGAGATGTATCTGAAACCTCTGAATCCCTTTGGAGGTGGAAACTCACTTGCCCCGTAGGAAAGCGAAGCCACAGAGGGAAATGTTGGCTTCAGTGTGGCGTAAACCTGGAGCTGATTAGAGCAGCTTGAAGGGAAGCCTGGGTGGTTAAAGACCTGAGAACATTATTTCAAGCTGGACCCACTGTGGGCACGGACATGCCTCTTGTTTTCCCAGGGAACTGCAGAGGGGGGAGTTGCCAGAAGTTAGAAGACAGGAAGACAAATCAGACTTCTTCGTTAGAATTGAATGTTGTCAAGGACTCCAGATGCTCAGATTGTGATCTCTCCTCCCCCCAGGATTTGCTTTGGGTCAAAGAGCCTTAGGAAGCTGATTTTGTTTTTATTTTATTTATTTATTTTTAAAGGTTTTTTATTTATTTGAGAGAGAGAGAGGGAGAAGCAGACTCTCCACTGAGCAGGGACCCGACTTGGGGCTCGATCCCAGGACTCTAGGATCATGACCTGAGCCAAAGGCAGACGTTTAACCGACTGAGCCACCCAGGCGCCCCCTGATTTTGTTTCTAAATAGAAAGTTTTAACATCTGTGCCATACAAGTCAGTGGTTATCCTCCCTCCCTCTGAAGATACAGCACAGATGACCTGAGCATGAGGTCCTGGAATTTGGTCCCGAAGGCTTAAGACTGTGTCCCTGATGGGCTGAGGGAGCCCTGGGGGTCTTTATCCTTTTCCTTGCCCTCTTCCTGGCTCCCCAGCTTGGCAACAGCAGGCTGTGGACTAGGTTCTGCGCTTCCCTTGCCCCATTCTCTGTGCCCACCGGCTGCAGCCACAGCTGGGTCAGGCCCCCAGCGGCAGGCCCCCATGCAGGCAGCCCTCTAGCCTGTCTGAGCCGGTGGCTCCTTCTGCCCTCATATGTCTTGCTCATGGCCCTTCCTACCCCTCCTCTTTTAGAGTGCCGGCATCAGTGGGGAGGTGGAATCCAGAGTCAGTCATTCTGATTGACCTTTCCTAAGCTTTTCCTTTCTGTGGCCACACTAGAAATTCCCTTCCTCCTGGTGTCCCTGGGAGCTGCTGTGCATGGTAGTGGCTGTGGTCAGCCAGTGAGGCTGTTAACAAGGCATGTTTAGTATTAAGAGCATGTGTTTACACAAGAAGACAGCCCTGGCAGGGCCAAGGTCTCTGGTTAGCTTGCACATCCCTTCACATAGGATCCCTGGACATTAAACAGGCTGTCATGGGAGACTGCGCCAAAAGCAGGACCCCATCATGTCCTCAGGCCAGGGAGCAGTGCTCACGACCATGGGTTCAGAGTCGAGCCCTGGGCCGCTCCTCGGGCCAGCACGTTTTGCTGGGTAGATGGACAGAACAAAGTGCCAGTAGCCACACAGTGGAACAAGAGTGCGGTCTTGAGGTGTAAGTGATGGATGCGGGTACTCACTTTGCTTCACGTGCTCATTCCTGCAGTTGGGGCTCCCATCCCTCCCCGGGATGAGCTACGCTTGCTCAGCAGGCTTGGACCCTACAAGAGGCTTCTGTCTCCCCAATCCAGGGAGGAGGAGAAGCTTACTTCGGGCTCTGCCTTACAGCTGCCGTGCTAAGGGCTTTTATTTTCCTGTCTGTTGAGTGGTGGTGGTCTTGACTTGCAGAAACATGAGTGGTGAAAATTACCAGGAGATAATGCTGAACATCAGATTGAAAGACATAATGTGGCCAAGTTTGTGGCCTCTAACCCTGTTGGTTCTGTTTGGAAAAACGGAGCGTTGAGGCAGCTGGGGCCAGAGGGGCTCTGACCACTCCATTTCCTGGGTGTTTTCTCCTTTCCATGTGCGTTGTTTCGAGGTACTGTCTCTGGTTTTACTTTACGCTGAGAATTCTTGGATTCCCCTGTTGGAAATGAAACACTGACAGGCTTCGTTCCATCTCCTTCCTCTGGTGGCAGCCTGAGCTTTTCACTGGCCGGGAGGTGACGGCCTGTGGTGGTCGCGCGCCCTGCCCCTGCCACGGCTGGAGACCATCCCGATCTCTCCTCCCACTGAGGTGATGGCCTCACCCCCTCGTTGGGGGATGCTTGACCCTGGGGACTGCCGAGGTAGGGGCTGCACGGATTTTGCACACTTGGCATCATTAATCCCCAAAGCTAGCCAATCATGGAATTCTAAACACGTTGCTGTGCAGCCTTCACAAGCTTGGACCCTTCAGAGGTCTAGGAAAACACCCAAAGATAGCAAAAATATGTGTTGGGTCTAATTTTATTTCTAAGACAGTTGTTGCTACAGAAGAGACGGAAACCAGGTTTAGCTGTAAAATTTATCGATGTTCCGAAGCAGAGAGAGAGATTGGATGCTGCCTGCATCCTGACAGCAGCGGCTGGAAGAATCGAGCCTGTCGGTCCGCTGGCTGTGAGAGGCGGGGCGCGGGCGGGGCTGCGCGAGGGGCGAGCACGGCCCCCCACCCCCGCCGCAGGCCGGCTCTGCGGTGTTCACCGTGTTACTAGCCAGTATAGGGTGGATGAAGTGTGATCTCAGATGACGAATACGGATGGAGTACTCATGAGAACCTTTTGTCTGAACTTTCCGAGCTCTTACGGGACTGTGAGCTCAGCATCTAAGGTTTGGTTTTTATTTTTGTTTTGGGGCAGGATTGTGACAGCCCATCGGTCCGATGAGCTGCTCCCTGCTGGTGCTAAGACCCGCAGGAAATGCCGAGCAGGCGGGGCCCTGCCTTCCCCTTGGCCGTGCCCTCTGTGGGGATTTTCACAGTGTTGGAAGGGGGAGCCTGGCTTCACGGTAGTCCCCATTTTCGGCAGATGGTTTCTTCACGTCCACTAACTGCAGCATGTGTCCTCATGCTCAGTCTGTGGACTGAGGAGTCACTGGACTCCTCACACTTGGAAAAGAACCACAGCCCTTCTATTCGGCTGAGCTTTTCCCAGGGGTCTTCTGGCAAGAGGCAGGGCAGGTACGACAGGCAGGTGACCGGTCCCCGAAAGCTGTGATGTCCGTTAGCTCTGGCTTGTCTGTGGAATGGAGAGGGCGTGGGGGTCCTCACCCAGAAAAGGGGCATCTGCTTCTCTGTGAGAAGGAAAATGTGCAAAGGGTTTACTTAGTACCTAAGAGGCACCTGACTGACAAATAGGAATTTCCCTCCCTTCACTGCCCCCCCTCCCCGCCTCTGGGTCGGTGCTGGCATTAGAACACGTGCTTCTCCGCCCAGTGCCGCCTGTGGCGGGCGCGACATCCTGGCTGGGACCTGGGGCCTCGCGGGGGCAGCTCCTGCCTGGCCAGGACTGAACTAGGGAAGTCTCTCTTCCAGCCGTAGCCCCACAGTGAGCAGCTCTCCCCGGGGACAGGGGGACAGCGGGAGCCCAGTGTCCAGGAGGCGGGGCTGCTGTGCGGGGAGTTGGTGGGGCCCGTTCCGCTGACACCCAGCGCCCTCCCTTCCCTCAGCGCGCCCCCACCGCCTTTCTCTGCCGCCCTCCCCAGGCCAGGCCCTGCAGGGTCTAAACAGCATCACCAGGACAACAAGCCGAGTCCACTGAGCTGCCCACGTGCTTCCAATTTCCTGGCTGTAAAGACTGATTAGGAAGCGTTGCTCCTCAGCCACGAAGACTGTTATTAGTTCTTTGGGTTTTTTTTGTTTTTTTAAAGATTTTATTTATTTATTTGAGAGAGAGAATGAGAGAGAGAGCACATGAGAGGGGGGAGGATCAGAGGGAGAAGCAGACCCCCTGCTAAGCAAGGAGTCTGATATGGGACTCGATCCCGGGACTCCAGGATCATGACCTGAGCCGAAGGCAGTCGCTTAACCAATTGAGCCACCCAGGTGCCCAGTTCTTTGTTTTATAAGCCTTTTCCTTCCTCAGACCGGTGACCGGGGCTCAGTGCAGGTCAGCCCCTGCCGCTTCTGTACGACCCGGGTGACTCCCTCCCGCGGCTGAGCTCGCGAGTGCCGCGATGGCCTGGCCGCCGCCCGCAGACCTGAACTTCACAGGAGGGCCCAGAGCCCTTGGGCGACCGGGAGACCGGAAGGCCCAGCAGCTCCTGAGGCTGTGTGGTGGCCCAGAGACGCGGCTGTCCCGGCTCTGGTCCCGCAGCGGGACTGGGCCAGCCGCTGTGCCCCAAGGCTAGGGAAAGGGAGTCACTCCTAGAGGGGAACAGCCTTGACCTTGTCCTCTCAGGCAGACTTGGGACTTGAGGACTCCTGAGGTCACCCCGTAATCCTCTGTCTTACCGTCTAGTGTGGGGGACCCTGATCTCCTGACAGTAGGGTGGGTTGGTTGGTTGGTTGGTTTGAATTGCTTCCTCTATACTCTCCCTGTAAAAGCCCCAAAAGGAATAACCAGCTCCTTTTCCTGCCTTTTGTGCTCTAGATAGGCAAGCCGTGGTAGCTTAAGCCCTGGTGTGCTATGCAAGCTGCCACCCTTCGCCTAGCTGCACACGTGCATGGCGGCCTTGGGGCCGGCAGCTCGGCGGCTTTCAGTCCCGATCACTCGCCTGCTCTGGCCCCCCACCCCATGAGCTGTGAGTGGCCCGCATCGGCCTGGCTACCAGCTCCAGGCTAGGGGGTGTGAGAAGCTGCTACTTGGAGTCCTAGCTGGCATGGTGCCGGCGGGGGACCCTGGACCAGTGGCCTCAACCTCCCACTCCACAGAGGAGGAAGCCAGTGTCGGGCGAGGGGAGGCCCCAGGGGCAGGACAGGGAGCCAGGCCTGGGCTTCCTGCCTGGTTCAAAAGGAGGAGATGTGGCAGGGCGAGGCCTGGGAAGGATGAAAGTTGCTGCACGCTGTCCAGCTTCTAGGCCAGGGCTGTTTGGTGCAGTTGTCCAGTTAACCCTTGAAAAGCATGGGTCCACTTATATGGGGCTTGCTTTTTTTTTTTTTTTTTATAAATTTTTTGTAAATACAGTCCAATGCTGTAAATATATTTTTTCTTCCTTACGATTTTCTTAATGACATCTTTTCTCTAGCTTTCTTCATTGTGGGAATACAGTTTATAATACGTATCGCACACAGAAGATGTATTGAGCAACCATTTCTGTTACTGGTAAGGCTTCTGGTCAACAGTAGGCTGTTAGTAGTTAAGTTTGGGGAGAGTCAAAAGTTATACAGAGATTTTCAACTGCATGGGGAGGTCGGCGCCCCAACCCCCACATTGTTCAAGGGTCAACTTAGTGTGAGCCACAAATGCAAGCCCAAGCCACATGTGTAATTTTAAGTTTTCGAGTAGCCACATTTTAAAAAAAGTAAAAAGCAGATGAAATTGATTTTTAAAAGTATATTTCATTTAACACAGTGTATCCAAAATATTGTGGCTTTAATCAAGATAAAAAAAAAATCACTGATGAGGTATTTCACATCTTTTTTTCCACACTGAGTCTTTGAGTTCCAACGACTGAAATCTTGTGGCTGCCGTGTGGGACCGTGCAGGTCTCCACGGAGGCTCTGTCCCATCCTGGCCACCTAAATGACCCTTGTCTTTCTCACATATTTCTTTGTCCCTCTCCCTTCTCCTGTGCTTTGGTCTTGGGGGTCAGAGTCACTGCCATGTGACTAGGAGCATCTCCCAGACGAGGCTGTTCCTGCCGGCTGCATGTCAGCCCCTATCTGGGGCACTGGGGCCTGATTTGATTCGGCATTAGACAGTCACGCCAGGAATTCAACTCTTGTTTTTCTTGCCATGAATCAGTTAGCCCTAATCTCGGGCGTGTGAGAGCCTCCTGTGCCGCTTATTTATTTCCAGGAGAGCCTCTGCAGACAGGAGACAGAGCTCAACCGTTCCAAATCTCAGTCTGGTTGCCTTTTGCCTCCTGCCATCAGCAGCCGGGGTCTGCATCCCTCTACCCTGTCCAGCTTCGAGGGGGTGGGGGGGCTCCCCTTGCTGCTCCTCTCCCGGGGCTGGAGTCTAGACATCTTTTTCCCCTGGGCCCCCTACCTCCAATGACCACCACCTCCCAGGAAGGAGCCCTGAGTTCTCAGGGAGGCAGGCCAGGGGGCTGAGGGCTGCAGTCTCCTGCCTCCCGTCTTGGCTCTCCTGGGCTCGTCCAATCTCAAAGATAAGGAAGTGAGCTCTGTGGTTGGAGATGAGAGGCTGGCGCATTCAGGGCTGGCTCCTGGATCCTGCAGTCATTTAAACAATGGCCCCTTTCTGAGGACAGTTGATTGCAGGCCTGCTAGTAGTGGTTCAAAGAAAATTGTCACCCAGCAATAACATGGAGGAGAGGCTGGGGTGGGGGTGCATGGCCTCTAGGCCTGGCCTTCCATCTCTGGCTCCAGCTCACACTCAACCGGGAGCGGAGCTTTGGATACCCTCAGCTTCCTTGTTGCTACTTGTCAAGGCCCCCTGGTGCCCTCCTCACCCCCGCTGTCCCCCTAGCCCCTCCCCTGCCAGGATGGGTGACTCCTGTGTCCCCTTTCCAGGACCAGGTTCAGTGGCTTGTCCATGAGACGCAGCCAAAAGGGACTCCAACCTCTTCTGTCCCACTTGGGCATGTGACCAGTCTCAGTTGTCCCCCTGTCCTCTCTAGTTGGAGGGATCCATCTCTACGTCTTCTCTGTTTTCTGCCCTCAGCTAGGCTTTACCAGAATGTCCCCCATGCCCCGAAGCAAGCATGGCCGCATCCCTCCTCTTTGCTACTCGTCCAGCCCGCCCTCCACCAACGCTGTCATGGTTCCAGGGAGTGGCGCTCTGGCTGTAGAAGGATTCTTCGACTTGGGCAGTGAAAGGAGGGCCTGCAAATAGGGGAGCACCGCAGGAGAAGGCAGCTAGCAAGATGGCCTGCCTGGCACTCGATGCAAGGAAGAGGCCAATAAACTGGCACCATGTCCACCCCATCTGACTCCAGAAAAGCCACGAGGGGCCCCTTCTGGGGGACCGAGTGAGGAGAGGCCGGCAGCAAAACCCAAGTACAGTGGGTTCCCAGGGGGCTCAGCCAGACCCTAGGCTCAGCAGCACCTGGAGGCTAATGCTGGGGGTCCTGGGGCAAGGGGCGCAGGGGGCATCCCAGCCCCTCCGGAGCTGGTCTGAGACTCTTCGGAGGATCCCAGAGCCACAGACAGGATGACACTGAGCCAGCCAGGAAGGTCAGGCAGTGGGACTGTGGGGTTGTCGTCTGGGGAGGCGACTGGGTGGTGGCCGCTTTTAAAATGTACCTTGTGCCAGTTGTCTGGGGTGAATGCCCCCTGTGGCTGCCCCATAGTGGTGATGGGGAGCAGCGCCCCCTCTGCCGGGGGTGGGGTGAGAGCTGTGGGTGGGGGCATGCCTGATCGCCTGATGGCCAGGTGCCCTGTGCTGCCTGAGCTCTGAGGCCGGGCCTCTGTCCATCTGCAGCCCTGTCCCTCCGGGGCCCGGCTCTTTTCCCGTCTGGGTGTGATCTCTGCCGGTTCCCTCTGGGTGTGTGGGTGTAACAAGTCCGAACCTTCTCTGGGAGTCGGGCAGGCTCGGGCGCCCCGCCCTCTGGGCTGTGCCCTTTCCTCCCCGAACTGGTTGTGCAGGAGCAGCCGAGTGTGGGCAGTGTGGGTGCGTGGGTGGCAGCCCGGCCCACGCTCGCTCGCTGCCTCAGCTGCGGGGAGGGGCCTCCCAGAAACCGCCTTCCCGGTGCCCGGCCACCCCACCTCACCAGAGCCCAGCCAAGCAGCCAGCAAGGACACACGCCTGCTGCCCGCCACCTGCCTGCACCGGCCGAGCCCAGCCTGCTCCGGCACCTGCCTTTACGACCATGTTCAAGGGTCTGAGCAAAGGCTCCCACGGGAAGGGGTCCCCCAAGGGCTCCCCGGCCAAGGGCTCTCCCAAGGGCTCCCCCAGCAAGCACAGCCGGTGAGTGGGGCCTGGGGCAGCAGGCTGGGGCGGGAGGGGGTGGTGCCAGGCCCAGGTGCCCTAGCCTCCTGGAGATGGCAGCCTGGCATTCAGGACCAGCCCAGTGCTGGCATTTAGTGTCCCCAGGCCAAAAGTCTGGGGGTGGTGGTGGGGTGGACTCTCTCCCAAGCCCAAACGGGGGCCTGGGGCTCCCACATTGTCCAGGGGGCCTGAGGGCCGCAGGCAGGGGTGCTCTGCTGGATGCACACTGCGTGGGGAGGGGCCGGGGGGCCGGGAGACCAGAGTGCTTGGCTCCGTGTCTGTGGCTCTGCCCTCAAAGCTCTGCTTGGGCTGGGCTCACCCTTGGAACCTGGGCCCAGGGTGGGCAGAAGGACTGAGGCCAAGAGGTGGAGGTGGGGTGCCTGGTGCAGGGGGGCGGGGCTGTGCTGCGGTGCCTAAGCTGCAGCTTTCCTCACAAGGCTCTCCCCTCGGGCCTTGAGTTTTGTTACAGTGTCGGGGTGATTCTTGCACCACGTGGGTATGAGGAGAGGGTGCTGTGGGGAAAGGGGAGGGCCCGCGGGCCAGGACATCGCCAGAGCCTCCCTCTGCTCCCCCCGCTCCCCGCCGGACGCAGCCTGGCTCTCGGCAGCCACATGGGCCGCAGACAGACTTGGCTGCTTCCCTCCGTTTCTTCCCTCACCCGCCCCTGCGGGGCGGAGGTGGCAGATGGGAGCAGAGATGAAGGGCTCATTACCCTGATAGGGATCGGACCGGGGCGATGACGCGGAGGCTGGGATTCTGGGCGGACAGGAAGGACAGCAGTTAAGACTCTCACTGTCGTCCCTGGCGCTCCTGGGCCGTGCCCAGGGTGGAGTGTGCCACCCCCGGTGGGAGCAGCCCTCCTAGGAGGCCAGGCCTGAGGACAGGTCGCCCAGGGGTCAGGGGTCAGGACCCACAGCTCCCTGTCCCCAGGTAGGCTCCTAGCCTGGGGCAGCTGGGGGCTCTGTCCACACAGCCAGGTCGGCTCTGGCTGCCGTCCCCCAAACTGGGTTCACTGGTCCCCTGCTGTGCAGTCCATTCAACATATATTTATTGAGCACCTACTGTGTGCCAGGACTGTTGTGGGCACTGAGGTGCCGCCTGACACAGAACCAACAGGTCCTTGCCTTCATGGTGCTTACATCCTAGTGGAATAAACACCAGCACGTATGGCTGCTTCAGAATGCGCTCATTCTCCTAACACAGTAGCACTGTGATGTAGATATTATTAAAGCCCCACTTTACAAGTGAGGGCACAGAGAGTTTAAGTAACTTGCCCAGGGCCACACAGCAGTAGTGCTAGAGAATGATCAGACCCAGGCTGTTTGGCCACAGAGTTCTTTCAGACTGGGTCTTCACTGGCACTGCCCCTCTGCCGGGGCAGGGACGTGGGGGCGGGGTGGGCTCATCCTTCAACCCCTAGTTCAAGGCGCAGCTCAGTGAAGCCTTCCCTTCCCCAGGACTGTAACTTCATAGGGTGCTGTGCTTTTGAACCTTGGACCACTCTACTTTTATTAGGTCTGCTTGGGCCTCTAGGCCCCAGAGAGTGAGCTCAAGCACACAGCAGGCGCCCCATGGAAAGGACCTTGGGGGGCCAGATCAGGCGCATACTCTGCTCCTTGCTGTGTGACCTGGAGCATGTCAGGTCCTAATCTGGTCTTAATCCTCAAATCTGGGCACTGTCAGCGTGCCCCAACAGTCTCTTGGCCTCCCCCGCCCCAGGGCTGTGCAGCTCCTCCAAATGGTTGTTAGCCTGGGCATAGGCAAAGCCTGGGGTGGTGAGGGGGAGACAGGGCTGGGTGGGAGGAGGTTGGGGTGGGGGACAGCCGGTCCAACTGGCCCTCCCCAAAGCCCAGCCGTGCTGAGCCATGATTCACTCCCAAGGAAGTGGCAGGGAGCTGGGTGAGGTTGGGAGCTCACTGCCAGGACAGTTATGTTGGCTTGCTGCATGGTGCCAGGCACACCAGAGACCCCCACTTTCTGAACCCCCAGGTGAGGACAGTGCTCCCCCTGAAGGTTGAGCTGGCTGCCGATCCCCGAGGCCACCCAGCTGGCCCGTCCACCCTCTGCCCACCCCCAGGTCCTAGACGCCTCCCTCCCGGGCAGTGAGCCCAGCTGGAGGACAGGACAGGGCAGAGGAAGACAAGGGACCCCACGCAGGTGGGACAGAGGGGTCTTTTCCAACCATGCTGGCTCTGTCTTCCCCACCCCCCACCGCACCCCAGGGCTGCCACCCAGGAGTTGGCCCTGCTCATCTCCCGCATGCAAGCCAATGCTGACCAGGTGGAGAGGCACATCCTGGAGACCCAGAAGAGACTGCAGCAGGTAAGGCCTCAGCGGCAAGCGGCGGGGAGCAGGGGGGGTGGGGCTTGGGAGGCTCCCTAAAGCCCCAGAGTGCCCACCAGGGACGGCTAAAGTGGGACAGACAACCCTTGTCACTCACCGGTCTTTCCCCAGACACAGTGGGAGAGAGGGTTCAGCTCTCCTTTTCTGTTGGACTCCCAACCTGGTGGGTCAGAGGGGCTTGGGGCGGGGGCGGGTCTCCCCTGTGTCCCTGCACCTGCCCCACAGATGCCCTGGGCTGGGCCCTCTGCCAGCGTGGACACCAAGGTTGGCCGTGCAGCCTGGGGAACTCAGGGTGGGCTCAGGCGGCAATGAGGGGCCGCCGCAGGGATGTCGTCCCCCACCTACAGGACCAGCTGCACAGTGAGCAGAGCCAGGCCCTGCAGCACCAGCAGGAGGTGGGCCGCAGCCTGAAGGAGGCCGAGGTGCTGCTGAAGGACCTCTTCCTGGATGTGGACAAGGCCCGGCGGCTCCAGCACCCGCAGGCCAAGGAGATTGAGAAGGAGTACGTGGGGTGGCAGCCAGGGCCAGGGCTCCAGGACGGAGGCGCGGGGGTTCCAGGGGAGCCCCAGGCCCAGCCCTGACCCGCTGGCCTCCTTGGCAGCATCAAGCAGCTGCACGAGCGGGTGACCCAGGAGTGTGCCCAGTACCGTGTCCTGTATGAGAAGATAGTGCTGCCGCCGGACGTGGGGCCCAGGGTCGACTGGACGCGTGTGCTGGAGCAGAAACAGGTCAGGGCTGTCCTCCATGTCGGAGCCACCTCCAGGAGCTCAAAATCACACCTGGCACAATCAGAGAGCAAAACTGGGCTGTGTGCCATCCGGGGCCTGTTGGTGCACTTGCACCTGGGGAGGGTCTGGGACGGGAGAGAGAAGGGGACACAGTGCAGTCAGGGAAGGCTTCCTGAAGGAAGCGGCATATGAAGAGGCCTCAGAGAGGTGGGAGGGCTTAGTTAGGCTGGGGTGAAATGCTGAGGAGAGGACATTGCAGAAAGAAGAAATAGAGGCTCCAGCCTGGGGTGTGGTGGGAAGTGCGGTTTTCTGGGCAGGCAGGCAAAGCCAGGGCCCCCTGAACATCGGGTGAGGAACTGTGCTTTGATGCCACAACAGAAGGTGCCGTGATGACAGTGAAGGGACAGTTGGGGGGAGGGCATGAGCAGAGGAGGGTGTCACAGGGTCCCAGAGCCAGCGAGAGGTTTCTAGGCAGGAGGTGCCGAGGCCAGGGAGGTAAGGAGGCAGGGAAGAGTAGGAGGATGTTTTAGAGGCTGAGCCCTGCGTTCTGGGGACCAGTAGGAGTCAGGGGCTGCAGTCATGAAGATGCTCAGGCCTCGGCCTGGGCCACTGGAGAATAGTTGTCCCCCAGGGTGAGCTGGCTGCCGATCCCCGAGGCCACCCAGCTGACCCGTCCACCCTCTGCCCAAACGACCAGTTCCACTCCTCCATATGGGGACTCGGGGAGGACGAGGGAGGGCCGCCGCCCCAGCCCTGCGGCTGTGCTGAGCGGCCAGCTCTCCTGCAGAAGCAGGTCTGCGAGGGCCGGTTCGGGCCGGGCATGCCAGAGCTGGAGGAACAGGTCGCCGAGCACAACATCCTGCAGAAGGAGATCGAGGCCTACGGGCAGCAGCTCCGGAACCTCATCGGGCCGGTGGGTGACGTACCTCCAGGCCTGGCCCTCCAGCCCTACCCCCACTGTCTCCCATCTGAGCCTGTGTGGCCCAGCAGGCCCTCTGGGGCAAGGGATGCGGGTGGGGGCACAGTCGGCCCAGGGTGTGGGCGGCCATCTCCCCTGCACCCCGCCTCTCACTGAGCCTGCTTTGTCCCCCACCCCCGCCCCCCCATTGGTCGAGGCAGGACGCAGACACCATCAGGAGCCAGTACCGGGACCTCCTGGTGAGCAAGGGAAGGGCTGGGCTGGGGGGCTGGGCTGGGAGTGGGGCAGGGCCCAGCTGCCTGCACCCTTGGTGTGGGGGGGGGGGGGGGCAGCATTTCTGGGGCAGGCTGACGTGGCCCCCTGCTACTCCTCCTCCCGCTCCATGTCTCGCCGAGCACAGAAGGCGGCCTCGTGGCGCGGGCAGAGCCTGGGCAGCCTGTACACGCACCTGCAGGGCTGCACGCGCCAGCTAAGTGCCCTGGCCCAGCAGCAGCAGAGCATCCTGCAGCAGGACTGGAGCGACCTCCTGGCGGACCCCGAGGGCGTGCGGCGGGAGTACGAGGTGGGTGGGGGAGACTGGGCTTGGGAGGAGGGACAGGGGCATCCTCAGCCTGTCCCCTCCTTGCCCATGCTCCCGACTCTGCCCCCAGCACTTCAAGCAGCACGAGCTGCTGAGCCAGGAGCAGAGCGTGAACCAGTTGGAGGATGATGGGGAGCACATGATGGAGCTGGGGCACCCGGCTGTGGGGCCCATCCAGGTGCGAAGGACAGATCCCGCCCATTGTTGCAGGGACACCTGCTCCCTCAGCTGGTGGAGGTGGGGAGGGGGGCTTCCCAGGGAGGCTGGGGAGAGGGAGACCCGGCCCAGGTCTGGGCAGCAGATGGGGGCACAGGTCTGGGCGAGCATGGCCCAAGGGCTCGGTGCTGCTGTCCGCAGACCCACCAGGAGGCCCTGAAGATGGAGTGGCAGAACTTCCTAAATCTCTGCATCTGCCAGGAGAGCCAGCTGCAGCACGTGGAGGCCTACCGCCGGGTGAGCCTGGGGGCGGGGGCGCAGGGCCAGGCAGGGGAGACCCCCCGGGCCGGGCCATCGAGGGGCCTGGAGAACGCCACAGGATGCGTTCACATGGAGGGAGACAGGGTGCCTCCTAAAAATGGCAGAGCTGTGTCGTTGTGAATAGGTCCCCGAGGGAAAATGATGTCATGTGAGCGTTCGCCACAGGGTGATATAGCTCCCAGGGAGGGTTGGTTCTTAAGGGGGAAAAAAAACCCTTCCTCTTTTTAAGCATTAATCACCAGTATACATCCCTGAAGGATATGTGGCATATCTGTAGTATTACAATTTTATAGAGATGGTAGCAAGATTAAGGAAAAGACGTCCAAAACTCTCCTTAGAAGGGATGATAATGAAAAGAGGGTTGAGAAAAACGGACAAAACACACAACAGGAACTTTTTTTTGGTAATTTCTATCCAAAATGTTTCATATGCTTTGAGAGGGACAAAATCCAAAGAGTTTTATTCTTCCTTTTTAAAAAAATATTTTCGGGGCACCTGGGTGGCTCAGTTGGTTAAGCGACTGCCTTCGGCTCAGGTCATGATCCCGGAGTCCTGGGATCGAGTCCCGCATTGGGCTCCCTGCTCAGCTGGGGGTCTGCTTCTCCCTCTGACCCTATCCCCTCTCATGCTGTTTCTCTCTCTCTCTCTCAAATAAATAAATAAATAAAATCTTTAAAAAAAAATTTTTTTTCGGGGTGCCAGGTGGCTCAGTCGTTAAGCGTCTGCCTTCGGCTCAGGTCGTGATCCCAGGGTCCTGGGATTGAGCCCCGCATCGGGGTCCGTGCTCTGCAGGGAGCCTGCTTCTCCCTCTGCCACTCCCCCTGCTTGTGTTCCCTCTCTCACTGTGTCTCTGTCAAATAAATAAATAAAATCTTTAAAAATATATATATATATTTTCCTACGTCACCACCCTACCATTATCACGCCTGTGGACAGGAATTCCGTAGCATCACGGAGCTGCGCGATGTTTATTTTTTTTTTTTATGTTATGTTAATCTCCATACACTACATCATTAGTTTTTGATGTAGTGTTCCATGATTCATTGTTGGCATATAACACCCAGTGCTCCATGCAGAACGTGCCCTCTTTAATACCCATCACCAGGCTAACCTATCCTCCCACACCCCTCCCCTCTAGAACCCTCAGTTTGTTTTTCAGAGTCCATCATCTCTCATGGTTTGTCTCCCCCTCCGATTTCCCCCCCTTCATTCTTCCCCTCCTGCTATCTTCTTTTTTTTTCCTGGCTGGGATCGGGGGTGGGTGCCTAGGTGTCGGGATCTGAAGCAGATCTGAGGCAAATAATACATTATATGTGGGATGTTTCTTTAGAGCGTGCTCCCAGCTTCCACTCCAGCCCCGACGCCCTGGCACCCACCCCCGATCCCAGCCAGGACGACTGCAGGTGCTGGAGTGAGCCCGAGAGCCCCGCCTCCACCTGGGCGGGAAGGACAGAAGCCAAGCTGTTTTATAACACTAAACACTAAAACAAGCTCAGTGGGCCCAAAATGCACCATTTGCAGAGCACTCCAGCGGAAAAGGCCCCACGGCCTGGAGAGCCGACAGTGCCAGGGCCTGTGACAATTTGCGTTTAGCTGGCTTGCAGGGTTGGTGGGCAGTGGGCTGCCACGGGCGCTGCCCCTGACTGCCCACGACCTCAGTTCCAGGAAGAGGCCGACTCGGTCAGCCAAACCCTGGCAAAGCTGAACTCCAGCCTGGACGCCCAGTACAGCCCAGCCTCAGGGGCGCCCCCTGGTGCCCCCACAGAGCTGCTGCAGCAGCTGGAGGTGAGCGCGCCCCCCGGGCCCCCCCACCCCAGGCCACCTGCATCCTACTCCGGGGATTGGGGCTGGCCCCTGTGTCTGGGCCTCACCCTTCCCAGGGGCTTAGTCCTGCCCTGAGCAGCCCCTCCAGCCCAACCAGCAGATTTCAGAATCCTGGGCCTCCTGGAGGGGCTTCTTTTACTTTCCTGACTTAGAGACCCTGTCTCCATGTAGACCAGACCCCTGGCTCTCATGGGGGGAGGGGAGGTGTGGGGCAGGCGTCAAGGGCAGCCTGGGACCCCACAGGCAGAGAAGAAGCAGCTGGCTGTCGCTGAGAAGACCATTAGGGACCTGCAGTGGCGTAGCCAACAGGTGGCCCCTCTGCAGCAGCGCAGGAACCCGCCCCAGCAGCCCCTGCATGTGGACAGCATCTGCGACTGGGACTCAGGAGAAGTATGGGCTCGGCCCGCACATCCCCACCCTGCCCCAGCCCTACCCCTCTCCAAGCCCTGCCCCGCCTCTGGCCCGTCCCTGCCCCTACCCCATCTGGGCCTTCATTCCTTCCCTATTCCCTGCCCTGAGCCTCCACGACACCCCCCGCACCCCCGTCCCCCAGGTGCAGCTGCAGCGGGGTGAGCGGTATTTGCTGTTGGACAACACTGACCAGCACACCTGGGTCGTTCAAGGCCCAGGTGGGGAGACCAAACGTGCGCCAGCCGCCTGCTTCTGCATCCCAGCTCCGGACCCTGAAGCCGTGGCCATGGCCTCCAAGTGGGTCTGCCGGGGGATCCTCAGGGGCAGGAGGCAGGCTGTGGGCCCAGACCAGGTCCTGTGGTGTTTGAGGCCATGGCCTGGCCTTCTCCTGGACCCATGACTCCTGGGGTGGGTGCGGGGTTTGGAGAGAGAGGAGAGACATCCTTGTCTGATCTCCTCCTCGTTCTAGGCTGGCCTCGGAGCTGCAGGGCCTGAAGCAGAAATTGGGCACAGTCCAGAGCCACCTGACGGCCAGTGCTGAGCGGCCCTTAAAGACTGGCCAGCAGGGTACTGAGGGTTGGCCGGGGACTTGGGGGGTTTGTTGGCCACCATTGGGGGGGTTGCGATGGGCAGGGGGTGGCTCTGGATTAGGGACTTCTGCTAGGGGATTCCATCTCTTGGGTCGGCAAGCACCGAGCTTTGTCTCTCCCCTGGTTAGGCCCTGCCCGCCGTCCCCCTCCCTTCCTATCCCACACAGGATGCTCTGGGGGCCCCCAGGGAAGAGCTGCTCCTCAGGCAGATGGGCAGATGGGAGGTAGGCCCTGGACCCTCACGGCACCCTATGCCCCCAGCTCCCACTGGCTCAGCCCCAGGAGACCCACAGGCCCAGAAGCTCCTGACACAGATGACTCGGCTGGATGGAGACCTGAAGCAGATAGAGAAGCAGGTGCTGGCCTGGGCCCGGGCCCCGCTGAGCCGCACGACACCACTGGAGGACCTGGAGGGCCGCATCCAAAGCCACAAGGTGGGTGGGTGAGCGAGGACAGCAGGGATAAGAAACGGGCCTGCGCATGAACTAAGGATGAAGCAAGTGTGGGAGCAGCCGCAAGGACCCAAGGCAGAGGAAGGGAGTGGACAGTCTGGGACTCAAGCAAGCTGCTTCCCATCCTGGCTCCTCCCCTGACCAGCTCTGTGATCTTGGGAAGTCACTTAACCTCTCATCACTGAAAACAGACACAATAATACCCAACTCGTCTGGATGAAGTCTACTAAGGCCCGGGAAGGTTCTAGAGGGGCAGGGCCCAGAATAAGAGCCCTGTATGCCACACTGGGGAGGCGTTCTGACCAGGGTCCCGAGAGCAGCAAGGAAGCCTGAGCGTCTTCGGGGTGATTTCTCCTGGAGGCAGGTGGGGGCGCCTCCCTGGCCAGGTTGCAGTATGTGAACACCATCACAAAGAACTCATCCTCCGTCCCTCCCCACACCTGGGGGGGTGCAGTTTGGGTTATGTCCTTCCCAACCAGTTTCTAGTCAAATGTATCCTTTGGGTTTGGTTTTTAAATGTCTTGAGTCATGTCCTTACACATCATCGTGCAGCTTGTTGTCTGCTCCATCTTGTCCCGTAGGGATGAGGACATAGCGTTTCCCGGGTCAGGGGCCCGGGGCGGGATGAGTGGGAGCTGTTGCAGGTTGGGTCTGCTCTGAGCCGGTGTGCTGGGCGTTTCTGAGGAAGTGTCATGGGGAGAAGAGCAGGGGGAGGAGGCAGGGGCAGGAGGAGGACGAGGGCTATAATGCCACCTCAGGGGACACCACCTCCACCCGGAGGCTCTGCGGCCGACAGGAGGCTGGGCCATACAGCCATGTGGGCAGGTCACTGGTTAGGACGGCACGGGGACCTGGCAGCCCCCAGTGCATCCTTGAGTCTTGAAGTCACCGCTTTTCCGACATCAGGCTGGGGCCACAGGAAGCCCAGTGAGACCGGAGGCAGGCAGTGCGCCGTCCATAGTCCAGCACCGACGGCTTGCAGGACGGATGAGGGAATGAGGAGGAGCAGAATAACCCCACGTGGACAGAGCTAGGGCTCTGCCACCCGACCTGGGGCGATGGGGCAGGGAACTGACGTTTTGTGCAGGGCACAGAGACACAGGGTCACGCTGCCTCCTCCCATCGTTCTTCAGAGGAGGAGACTGGGGCTCAGCCAGGCTGCCCAGGGTCCTCCACATGCGGACTCTCGGGGCCAGGACTGTCCCCGGTCTCTAGCCTGTGCCCAGGCTCATACCCACCACACACTGAGGCCAGGTGGGCAGGGTCTGGTTGACCTGGCAGGAAGGAGACCTCTGACCCTGCCCCTCCCTACCCCAGGGGACAGCCCAGCAGCTGCAGGTCCTAGGAGCAGAGAAGGAGGCGGCCCAGCAGGAGTGTGAGGCGTTTCTGTCCACCCGGCCTGGGGGCCCCACTGCCCTGCACCTGCCCCTGGCTCTCAACAGTGTCAAGAACAAGTACAGCGACGTGCTGGTTCTCTGCAACCTCTACGGGGAGAAGTGAGTGCTCTGGGGACTGGGGAAGGGGGCAGCTGGGTGGCATCGCTGGGGTGTGGCTGAGGGAGGGCCTGACCTTGGGCCGCCTCGAGACAGAGCCCGAGCTGCCCTGGGCCTGGAGCGCCAGATCCAGGACACGGACAGGGTCATCCGAGGCTTCGAGTCCGCCGTGGCGCAGGAGGCCCCCATCCCCGCTGGCCCGGGGGCGCTGCAGGACAGGGTCAGCGAGCTGCAGGTGAGGGGCCGGGCGGCCTCCTGGTGGGAGGGGGCATGGCACCACGCATTCACGGGCGGGTGGGTCTCATGGTGACTCGTGGAACCATGAGGGTGCATGGCGCCGTGTCCCCTCCTCCCAGCGCCTGCGGAAGGAGCTGCTGGAACAGCAGGCCTGTGTGCTGGGGCTGCTTCGGGAGCTGAAGGCCACCGAGCATGCGTGCAGCACCCTGCAGAACAACTTGCAGGAGTTCTGCCAAGACCTGCCTCGCCAGCAGCGCCAGGCGCGGGCCCTCACCGACCGCTACCATGCTGTGGGGGACCAGCTGGACCTACGGTGAGTGGCTGGGCCACTGGGGCTTGAGGCACGCCCCCACGTGCCCAGCAGCTAAGCCGTGTGACCTCAGACTGGTGACTTGGCCTCTCTGAGGCTAGTTTCCTCGCCTCTAAAACGGGATGATAACAGTAGCCGTCTCCCAGGGTGAGCCTACCTACCTCCCTGGCCGAGACGGTCTGGCCCATCCCTGAATGCCCAGCTCCAGCACAGGGCCAGAGTGAGGGGGATCAGCCTGGTGGGTCACTCGGGCCTTCTGACTCGTCCCGGGGAGGGAGGCACTCACCAGCCTCCTCCGTGCACCCCTCACCTGCCGCAGAGGGCAGAGCTCACCTCTGCTCCGGGCCTGCTCCTCCCGCAGGGAGAAGATGTTGCAAGATGTCGGCCTCACCTACCAGCAGTTCAAGAACTGTACGGACAACTTGAGCTTCTGGCTGGAGCACCTGCCCCGCAACCAGGTGCGGCCCAGCGATGGGCCCAGCCAGATCGCCTACAAGCTGCAGGTGCAGAAGGTGAGGAGCTGGGGCTGCAGGTGACCTGGGGACAGGTCAGGCCCTTGACCTCCCCACGGGTACAGCTGCCTGGGCACATGTGGCCCCTTAGTGGCCAGTGTTCTAAGAGACCTCAAAGCTCAGAACTCAGGCCTTCTGGAGGACCATCAACCACCCCCCCACACCCTCAATGCTCCACCTGGCCCACAGAAACAGCAAGGCCGTCTCCATCTGGGGGTTCCAACTCCTACCGCATCCTTTTCCTCATCCTTGCCAATCCCTGGCTATGCACTGGCAATGAACCAGAGGCTGCGGGTACAGCCTGCTCTCAGGCACCCCACAGTCTGGTGCCTCGCAGGCCATGACGCTGGTAACTGGTCTGGTGGAGAGCCCACAGCAGGACACGTGGCAGCAGGACAAGTGGTCTGGAAGGCAAGGGCCTGGGGCTGCAGGAGGATGACAGTGTCTAGGGTGAGAGTAAGGGAGTAATGCCAGGAAGGTGGCTTGGGACAGACATTCTTAGAGCTGCCTGCAGATTAGAATCATCCAGGGGGCTTTTAAAACATCCCTGTAGAGGCGCCTGGGTGACTCAGTCAGTTGGGCATCTGCCTTCAGCTCAGGTCATGATCCCGGGTCCTGGGATCGAGCCTGCATGGGGCTCCCTGCTCAGTGGAGAGCCAACTTCTCCCTCCGCCTCTGCCCCTTCCCCTGCTTGTGCTCTCTCTCAAATAAATAAGATCTTTTTTAAAAAATTAAAAAAAAAAAAAAAGAAAACCAGCATCCCTGTACCAGAACCCCACTCCAGACTGATTAAATTGGAATTGCTGGGACCAGAACATCAGTACTCTTTTTTAAAGTTCCCACAAGTGAATAAAGGGGCAGCCAGGCTTAAGAACAGTTGGGACAGAGCAGTGGTTCTCAGGGGGTGGTCCCTGGACCAGCAGCCCCAGCATCAGGGAGACACTTAGACGTGCAAATTCTCAGGCCCCAACCCGGATCTGCCCAGAGGCTCTGGGGGTGGGGCCTCAAATCTGTTTTAAGGAGCTCTCTAGATGGTTGTGAAGCACAGCACTGGGTGAGAACCTCCCTGCTAGAACAGGAGTCTGAGGGTCACTAGGCAGAAGGAAGGGACTGTGCCAAAGAGAGGAAGGAAGATTTCCTGGAGAGAATCCTGCCTGGAAAGGCAGTTTCCCAGGCGACCTCCCGCCCCTGTGGGGTGCTGGTGGCGCCCCAAGGCCCCTGCGGGGGAGACTGGGTGAGTGGCATTTGCTGACCTCCCCTGACTCTCACTTCCTTCCTGGCAGAGGCTGCAGCAGGAGGTCCAGGGCCGAGAGCAGGACAGGGCCATGGTGTCCCGCCTCTCCCAGGACCTGCAGGCAGCTCTCCAGGTGAGCACTTTCCCTCCTCTCCCCTCCCTCCTTCTGCCAGTCCCCTGCTCTCCCAGCCCCAGAGGTCCCCACTGACCGAGAGCCTGTTGTCCTTCCCTCCCTGCTCAGGACTACGAGCTGCAGGCGGCCACCTACCACTGCTCCCTGGAGACCACCCAGGCAGGCTCAGCCCCCAAGAGACCCCGCGTGGCTCCCCTGCAGGAGAGCATCCAGGCGCAGGTGAGATGGGACAGACCCGGCGGGGCTCGGCATCCCCCAGCACCAGCTCTGCAGGTGCCACGCCGGAGCTGACCCTGCCGTCGCTCTGCCTCCCTTCGGCCTCTCTAGGAGAAGAGGCTGACAAAGGCCTACACCGAGCTCACAGCTGCACACCAGTGGCAGCTGCACCAGCTGGAATTTGCCAGAAGGATGCTGGAGAAGGTGTGGCGACAACACCATTCTGTCCCTGTGCCAGGCGGCCTGGGCTGCTCCTTGACCCGAACCCTCTTCCCTTCCTCCTCGCCCTGCAGCCTGCGGCCCCAGGGCAGGCTCCACGGCCCGAGGGGGGCAGCTCCTCGCCTCCCACTCCACCCCCTCACCCCCCCAGCAGCTCTTCCAGGCTGGTATCCATCTCAGAGTCAGGCCCCGGAGACATCATTCAGGGCAGGCACAGCTTCACCACTGGGCGGTCTGCTGGTGGGGACAGGAGAAAATCCCCATGTCTTCAGCCCTCAGACCAGCCACAACGGGCGAGAGGCCACCCAGATCTCCATGCCTGGGGCGCCAGGAGACAGAAGCCCTCTATGACGCTTGGTGTCCGGCTGAGGGACTTGCCAGCTTTCTCCTACCCAGAGGAGTACCCCAGAGGAGCGTGGGCCCATATCCGGGAGCCTGGATGGAAGGGGAGGGGGAGGGAGAAAGGTTTGGAAAGGAGACCTGTCCTGTTTGCACGTTCTAGTGCAAACCCCGCCTGAACGCTGCCTTGCATCCTAACATCGTGGGGCTGAGGGGTCCTCTCAAAATCCTGCATCCAAGCACCTCAGGTCTGTAGCTCCCACTCCTGGGACCTACCAGAAGTCTCAGGAAGCAGGGAGGGGTCTCTGATCTCAGGGTGGGGTGGGGCTGGTGGAAATGGGGCTCATCCCTTTCCTCGCCCTCTGCTCCAGTACTCTTCCCTTCTTCCTCTCCCTCTGCAGAAGGAGCTCAGTGAGGATATCCAGGTGACCCATGACACATGGCAGGGGTCTGAGGGCCCGGCCAGAGCAGGGAGGGAGTCCGAGGCCCTGAAGTCCCAGCTGGAGGAGGAGAGGAAGCGGGTCGCACAGGTGCAACAGGAGCTGGAGGAGCACAGGAACCAGCTGCTGCAGCTGAGGACACAGCGGCCCTTGGAGAGGCTGGAAGAGAAGGAAGTGGTGGAGTTCTACCGGGACCCCCAGCTGGAGAGCAGCCTGTCCAAGGTGAAGTCCCAGGTGGAGGATGAAGGCAAGAAGCGGGCCGGCCTGCAGGCAGACCTGGAGGCGGTGGCCCAGAAGGTCGTCCAGCTGGAGAGCAAGAGGAGGGCCATGCAGCCTCACCTGCTGACCAAGGAGGTCACCCAGATCGAGAGGGACCCCGGCCTGAGGAGCGAGGCGGCCCAGCTCAGCGGCGAGATCCAGCATCTGCGGGGGGAGAACGCCACCGCCTCGGCCCGGCTAGAGGTGCTAAAGAAGGAGCTGCTGGCCCTGGAGCAGAAGGCGCCGAACGTGAAGGAGAAGGTCGTGGTGAAAGAAGTGGTCAAGGTGGAGAAGGACCTGGAAATGCTGAAGGCAGCCCAGGCCCTGAGGCGGCAGTTGGAGGAGGACACGGGGCGGAGGAAGGCGGCGGCCGAGGCTGTGGCCAAGCTGCAGTCTCGCATTGAAGACCTAGAGCGCGCGATCAGCGCCGTGGAGCCCAAGGTGATCGTGAAGGAGGTGAAGAAGGTGGAGCAGGACCCAGGCCTTCTCGAAGAGGCGTCCAGGCTGAGGAGCCTCCTGGCAGAGGCCAGGAGCAAGAACGTGACACTGACATGGGAGCTGGAGGACCTGCGTGGCAAGTACAGCGTGGTGGAGAAGCAGAAGCCCAAGGTAGAGCTCCAGGAGCGTGTCCACGAGACCTTCCAGGTGGCTCCCGAGACGCAGCAGGAGATGACGCGGCTCCGGGCCCAGCTGCAGGAGACGGCCAGCAAGAGGAGCCGCGTGGAGCAGGAGGTGGAGGGGCTGCTGCCCGACCTGGCTGCCCTCCGGGCCCAGAAGCCAGCAGTGGAGTACAAGGAGGTGACGCAGGAGGTGGTGAAGCACGAGAGGAGCCCCGAGGTGCTGCGGGAGATCGACCGCCTGAAGGCCCAGCTCAACGAGCTGGTCAACGGCAGCGGGCGGGCCCAGCAGCAGCTCATCCGGCTGCGGGGGGAGCGCGATGAGTGGAAGCGGGAGCGGTCCAAGGTGGAGACCAAGACGGTGAACAAGGAGGTGGTGCGCCACGCGAAGGACCCGGTCCTGGAGAAGGAGGCCGAGCGGCTGCGCCAGGAGGTGCGAGAAGCCGCCCAGAAGAGGCGGGCCGCCGAGGACGTGGTCCACGAGCTGCAGAACAGGTACCTGCTGCTGGAGAGGAGGCGGCCCGAGGAGAAGGTGGTGGTGCAGGAGGTGGTGGTCACTCAGAAGGACCCGAAGCTCCGCGAGGACCACAGCCGGCTGAGCCGGAGCCTGGACGAGGAGGCGGGCCGCCGGCGGCAGCTGGAGCGGGAGGTGCAGCAGCTCCGGGCCGGCGTGCAGGAGCAGGAGAGCCTGCTTAGCTTCCAGGAGGACCGGAGCAAAAAGCTGGCCGTGGAGAGGGAGCTGCGGCAGCTGACCTTGAGGATCCAGGAGCTCGAGAAGCGGCCTCCCGTGGTGCAAGAGAAGATCATCATGGAGGAGGTGGTCAAGCTGGAGAAGGACCCGGCTCTGGAGAAGTCCACGGAAGCCCTGCGGCAGGACCTGGACCAGGAGAAGACCCAGGTAACAGAGTTGCATCGGGAGTGCAAGAACCTGCAGGTCCAGATCGATGTCCTCCAGACCACCAAGTCGCAAGAGAAGACCATCTACAAGGAAGTGATCAGGGTGGAGAAGGACCGGGTGCTGGAGGGCGAGCGGTCCCGGGCGTGGGAGGTGCTTAACAGGGAGCGCTCGGCCCGGCAGAGCCGGGAGGAGGAGGTGCGTCACCTCCGGGAGCGGCTGGACAGGGCCGAGGCGCTGGGGAGGACCTGGGCCCGGGAGGAGGCTGAGCTCCAGAGGGCCCGGGACCAGGCGGACCAGGAGCGCAGGCAGCTGCAGCAGGAGCTGCGGGAGCTGGGGAGGCAGAAGCAACGGAAAGTGCTGCAGCTGCAAGAGGAGGCGCAGCTGCTCACCCAGAAGACAGAGAGCGAGCGGCAGAAGGCCGCTCAGCAGGGCCAGGAGCTCTCGCAGCTCGAGGCGGCCATCCTCCGCGAGAAGGACCAGATCTACGAGAAGGAGAGGACCCTCCGGGACCTCCACGCCAAGGTGAGCAGGGAGGAGCTCAACCAGGAGACCCAGACGCGAGAGACCAACCTTTCCACCAAGATCTCCATCCTCGAACCTGAGACAGGGAAGGACATGTCCCCGTACGAGGCCTACAAGAGGGGCATCATCGATCGAGGCCAGTACCTCCAGCTCCAGGAGCTCGAGTGCGACTGGGAGGAGGTCACCACCTCGGGCCCCTGTGGCGAGGAGTCTGTGCTCCTGGACCGCAAGAGCGGGAAGCAGTACTCCATCGAGGCCGCCCTGCGCTGCCGGCGCATCTCCAAGGAGGAGTACCATCTCTACAAGGACGGCCACCTCCCCATCTCCGAGTTCGCGCTGCTCGTGGCCGGGGAGACCAAGCCCTGCTCCTCGCTCTCCATTGGCTCCATCATCTCCAAGTCCCCGCTCGCCTCCCCAGCCCCCCAGGGCCCCGGCTGCTTCTCTCCCAGCGTCTCCTTCGGGCTCAGCGATGACAGCTTCCCCATTGCTGGCATCTACGACACAACCACAGACAACAAATGCACCATCAAGACGGCCGTGGCCAAGAACATGCTGGACCCCATCACGGGGCAGAAGCTGCTGGAGGCCCAGGCGGCCACAGGGGGCATCGTGGACCTCCTCAGCCGGGAGCGCTACTCCGTGCACAAGGCTGTGGAGAGGGGGCTGATCGAGAACACTTCGACGCAGAGGCTGCTCAACGCCCAGAAGGCCTTCACTGGCATTGAGGATCCCGTCACCAAGAAGAGGCTGTCGGTGGGCGAGGCCATCCAGAAGGGCTGGATGCCGCAGGAGAGCGTGCTCCCCCACATGCAGGTGCAGCACCTGACCGGGGGGCTCATCCACCCCAAGAGGACCGGCCGCATCCCTGTCCCTCAGGCCGTGCTCTCCGGAATGATCAGCGAAGAGCTGGCCCAGCTCCTGCAGGATGAGTCCAGCTACGAGAAGGATCTGACAGACCCCATCTCCAAGGAACGGATGAGCTACAAGGAGGCCATGGGGCGCTGCCGGAGAGACCCCCTGAGCGGCCTGCTCCTGCTCCCGGCCGCGCTGGAGGGGTACCGCTGCTGCCGCCCTGGCTCCCCCCGGGTGCTGCGCTGACGCGGCCAAGCGGTCATGGGGAGCGCGTGTGGGGGGCGGGCGGACGGCAGGCACCCTCACCCCCAGAGCAGCCTAATCCGAGGGGCGGGTCTTCCCTCTGTCTGATCGCGGTGCTATTACTCCAAAGTTTGCGATGGTGGACCCCCTCCCCTAACTCTGCTGCCCAGTCCTTCCCCCGACCCCGAGATCAGCACATCTGTTTTTCCTCCCCGCTCCCCCACCCGGTGCTTCCAATAAACGAATTCTCCCAGCGTCTAGTTTGAGTTTGGGAACACAGAATTGATTTGTCTGAGCCCTGAGCACAAGGGGCAGCGTGGCTGGGGGTCCTTCCCAGGTGGGAAGTGGACACGCCCGACCGGCCCTGCCGAGGGAACAGGTGCTTCCAGGGGCTTCGGCTCCCTTGACTCTGGGAGGGGTGTGTTGGCAGGTCACGGAAAGATCATGAACAGCCCCTCCCCACCACCTCTGTTCTGGGTCTCTCGGTTTGGGCCAGGAACTGTCTCCAGCCCTCTGTCCACCTCCCCCTTGTCAGCAAGTCCCTGGTAACCCCTTGAGGAGAAAAACACTGGCAAACTCAGGAATACATCACTTTTATTTCCTGTTCTTAAAACCAGGGGTGAACGAACATAAGCATTTCCTAAGTACGAGGCAACAACTCAGAACCACCACACACACCCTCACCCACCCTGGGATCAGGAAAATGTCCTCTCTCTCCCTTGCCCCCGCTTCCTGTTTAACTTGGACTCTTCGCCGGAATGCAACTCTTCCCCAAAAAACATTTTAAAGCCATAAAGACCAGCAGGGGGCACCCTTTCCGGAGGGGGGGTGTCTGGCTCCGCCTTGCGGCCAGGTGGGGCCGGCTTCGAGCTCTCCCCGGCGACTTGTTCCAGAGCAGGGGATGCAGTCTCTAACATACCCCCTTCCAACCCTGGAGCATGGAGCTTCCATGCCCCCATCTCGAAACGGCATCGTCAAACCCAACCAACAACACGAGAACTTGCTAACGTGGGGGCAGAACTAACCCAAACTCAGCCCCCTTGGCTGCTGAGGCCAGATTCCTCAGAGCTTTGCTCTCTCCCAGATACGCTCTCTTTCTTGGGAAGTGGGTGGGGAGGCTGGAGAGAGGCTGGGAAGCCCCGGCCTTCTCAGCGGCAGAACCGCTCCAGCACGCACTGGTGGGGGGCCGGGGAGGTCTCCGTGGACGAGAAGTATGGATGCACAAGGGCAGCCTTGGCTGAGATCCGCCGGCTGGGGTCGTACTGCAAGAGTTGCTGTGGAGGAAGGAGGAGGAAAGAGACTGAGCCTTGGTGTGGCCAGGCCCGAAGAGGAGTTACCCTCCAGGCCCCAGGGGGCGGGCCCCAAGCTCCGGAGCATCTGTCTTCAAACCAGAACCGTGTGTAACCACTATCTCCCGGCTCTCGGGCCAGTTCTGGCCGCTCCTGGAATCTGGGGACAAAGAACTAGTTCTAGGCCGGCCTGGGAAGTCATCCCCATCTCCTGCAGCCTAGAGGCTGAGTCCGTCTGTCCTCTTCCTACCTGAGGTTCCCAGGCCTCTGCCTACTTCTGGCTGAGACAGACGTCTCTCCGTGCATCAGGAAGGAGAGGGCCAAACCTGTCTCGGGAGCCTACTTGAGGGTGGGGCAGGAACTCAGAGTCCCTAAGCCCCAGCTAGGCTGTGGGAGGACCCTTTGCCCGGGAGTAGCCAGGATGGAGAGCTAAGAGCCTTGGCTGGAGGCACACGCCATCCTGCTGGCCTTGGGTTGGTAGACATTCACGGGTGTCTGGGAAGATGAAAATACTGCCCTGCCTTCTTCTGGCCCAACACCAGATTAGAGACAGATGTGGCTCCGAGTCTTTGTGGGCAATGGGTGGCCTGTCTGAGGCCTTCTGGGCAGTCTGGCCTGGGCCAGCCCAACGGGTCAGGATGGTGCAACCAGAGAGGTGAGCTCAGACTATGGCAGGGGCCCAGACAGCAGGGAACAGCCTCATGTGAAGAGCAACTGTTGTGGAGGGAGGCATGCTCCCTGCCTGCGAAAGCTTACAGAAAAACGGTAAGTGGGGCACCTGGGTGACTCAGTTAAGCGTCTGCCTTCGGCTCAGGCCATGATCCCAGGGTCCTGGGATCGAGCCTTGTGTCGGGCTCCCTGCTCTTCGTCACAGCATAAAAACAGAGCTAACCAGAAGAAAGTAGTTTTAAAAGGAAACATGAATGCTGGACTTAACAGGGGAGGGGCCTCCAGGTTGAATGATCAGGATGCACAGGGACAGAGACAAACTAGTTGTGTTCAGGGGTCAGAAAAGAGACCAGCTGGACTTAGGAGGAGCTAGGGTGACACAAGGGGCTGGCTGACGAGGAGGCACTTCCGGTGGCCGCGGCAGCACGTCTTGCCCTCTGCTGCCTCCCACCTGTACCTACCATGAGCAGGTCCTTGCCCTCTGGTTCCAGACTGGGCACGATCTCCTCCAGCCCCTTCCTGGTCCACTTGGGGAAACTGCCCTTATAGTCAGGCAGCTGGGTGACCCCTGGCCACGTGGCTTCACTGGGTGTCCCCAGGGTCCGAAAGATTCGGAAGAGCTGGTCAATCTCAGAGTCGCCAGGAAACAGGGCCCTGCGGGTCACCTGAAATGAGGAAGAGGAGGTGTGGGATCCACGCCCTTGTCCTCCAGAATCCAATCCCAGATAAGCTATCCTTCCCAGGGCTGTGCTAAGAATCCCGGCCTTTTCTGGAATAAGGTTCGCTTCCTTAGTCCCGTAGCCCATCCCAAACACCCCCGAATCCACCTCCAACAGGAGAATCAGAGTCCCACTTGCACCCCAGCAGGACCCTGCCCGCGGCCCTGGCCTCCGTGGCCATGTTTGTCCCTCCCTCTACCATCTCGGCAAAGATGCAACCAATGCTCCAGACATCCACAGCTGTGGAATAGAACTTGCTGCCCAAGAGGATCTCAGGGGCACGATACCAGAGTGTCACCACCTGCGGGGGCAAGAAAACCGTCATTCCGGGTGGCTGAGTGCTCAGGGCCTAGCCCTTTAGCGGTCTCCTCCTCCCCTTTGTGCTGCAGTACCTCGTGGGTGTAGGTGCGTAGGGGCACCCCAAAGGCTCGAGCCAGCCCGAAGTCAGCCAGCTTGATGGCACCCAACTCGTTGATGAGCAGATTCTGGGGCTTCAGGTCGCGGTGGATGACCCGATGAGAGTGGCAGAAATTCACCCCCTGCAGCAGCTGGTAGAGGTAGCTCTGCCGAGGCGAAGCGCAAGAAGGAGCTGGTTGAGCGGAAGCCGCGCTGGCCGAGCGGGGCCTTCCCGTCCTTCCCCGTCCTTCCTTCCCCGTCCTTCCCATCCTTCCTCGTCCTTCCCCGTCCTTCCTTCCCCGTCCTTCCCTGCCTTCCCTGTCCTTCCTTCCCCGCCTTCCCCGTCCTTCCCCGTCCTTCCTTCCCCGTCCTTCCCATCCTTCCCCATCCTTCCCCGTCCTTCCTTCCCCGTCCTTCCCCGTCCTTCCCATCCTTCCTCATCCTTCCCCGTCCTTCCTTCCCCATCCTTCCCCGTCCTTCCCGCGCTACCTTGACCAGGCTCAGGGGCAGCTCGGAGGCTGCGGCCGAGTCCATGTACTTCTTCAGGTCCTGGCTGAGGAACTCAAACACCAGGTAAAGCTTCCTCTCACTATGCACCACGTCCAGCAGCCTGGCCGGGGGGACACCAGTCAGCACGCGGCTCCCAGCGGGACCGCGACAGGCCCCGCTTCCCCACGTCCTTCCCCAGCTCACCTGACGATGTTGGGGTGCTTAAGCTCTTTGAGCAGGGAGATCTCCCTGATGGCCGTGCTTGGGACTCCCTCGGTTTCCCTGCAGGGCAGGAGCGGACAGCAGTGGCGGCGGCGACCCGGGAGGGGTGCGTCTGCCCCGGGGCAGGCACCCGTGAGGTCCGTGTTCCTAAGAACGGCCTGGCCCCCCAGAGACGGGGCACTGTGCTCCCCAGCCCCTCCTGACACCACCCAGGGCCCTGGGCAAAGCGTGGCCGGAATGCGGACGGGAGGGCCGCCCGGGCGCCCGCCCTCAGACGTGGAGGTGAGGGGCAGGGGCCGCCCCCGGGGCGGGGGGTCTCGGGGGCTGCGGCGGCACTCACAGATCCAGCCTGATCTTCTTGAGGGCCACGAGCTGCCCTGTCTCCTTGTTCTTGGCCTTATACACCACCCCATAGGTGCCCTCTCCGATCTTCTCCACCTTCTGGAACACATCCATAGCCGCAGAGCTGCCCAGGAAACAGAGGGCGCCTGGGGCATTCACCGCCACACCCAGCACCCCCGCCGCCCCTCCGGCCCCCACAGAACACCCTGCTCAGCCGCCCCCCGGGCCCAGGCCCGCCTCTGCGCCCCCCCAGCCCCAGGAGCCCGCCCGGCCCAGGCAGGAAGGTGCCCCAGCTACGGGGCGCAGGAGGGCCCAAACTTCTCAGCAGAGCCCCTGCCTCGGCCCAGGCTCTGGGGGGTGAAGGCTACCCGGAAGGGCAGCCTGGGGGGCTGGAGTCAGCCCCAGGGCAGAAGTCAGGGGTTGGGAAGGGTTTCTGGGGCCACCCTCCTGCCCTAGGCCGCACGGCCAGGATGAGGGGCTGGGCCCCAACTGTCTGGGACGCTCGGCCTCCTCTGAGGGCAGAACTTCGGTGGGGGCGGCCCCCCTGCATCCTGAGCCCACCACCCCGGCCCTGGGGGCCCCTAACACCCCTCCCACAAACCCCAGCCCAGAATTCACCAGAAACCCTGCGCTCCTAGGGCCTCACTGCCGGCAGGCTGCCTGCTCCGCGGCTCCCCCTCCTGGCCCCCTCCGGCGCTGCACCACGTGCACACAACGCAAGGTCTCCCCCACTGGGGCCTTTATTCATGAGGACCTTCCAGAACCCTCCATATTCCCCCTCGAGGCTCAGGTCCCAGCACCCCACAGCTCAGCCTCCAGCAGGCTCCTAGCGGGGGGGGGGGGGAGGTGTCCAGAACAATCCAAATTAGCAACCCCTCCGCTTCGGTCCAGCTCCAGAAAAAGGCTGTCACTCTGGGGAAGGTCCTGCATCTTCTCTGCTCAGGCATCTCCAGTGGGCTTGGCCTCAGGAGCAGGCTGGGGGGGGACGGTTGCCAGGAACTGCCATTTGCTCCTGGCCGTTGTCCCTCTCTTGCTGGTACCTCCTCTGCTCCCGGACGGCTTGTTCCAACAAGGGGAGATTCATTCCTTCCACACAGGTCAGCACCCGGGCCTTCACCACGGAGCCTCCATCTGAAAGACACAAGCACGAGGCACTAGCAGTGACTGACCCCGTGTCAGCAACACACCCCACGGACGCATTCCAGCTGTTTCCCCCGGACTCACTCTCAGGATGAGTTTGAAGGATGGCATTCGGACACTGGTAACCTTTCTCTACTTGGGCTTCAGAACGGTGGGCCTGCCGCACACTATCCCCACACGTGTCTGGAGCTTAGGGGAGAGCCTGAAAATCCCACTTCTCCATGGAGGAAGGGCCAGATAGATGTCCCCTCTAACGTCCGTCTTTTGTCATCTTAATTCCCGCCACCTTCCCTGCCCCAAGTGCCCAGGGTTGAGGAGGGGTCGCAATCACCATCCCAGTTCTCCATTTGTACTAAGGGAAGGGCCTCCTTAGCATACTGGGCCCCACTGACATTGAAAATTGGGGCAAAGAGAACCCCATAATTAGTAAATCCAAGGGGGGAGTTTGGCCTTGTAGAGGTAAGTCATCCCACCCTGGACAAGGGGCTGGGAGGTGCTTCTAACACACTGCTGTGTTGACCTGATGGAAAGATCTGTCAACGTGCAGGTGACCTCAAGAAGGAGAGACATCTGGGCCTGCCCTAACAGGTTTTTTTTTTAAGTAGGCTCCATGTGAGTTGAGAGAACAACCCCGAGATCAAGTAGTCAGATGCTCGACCAACTGAGCCATCCAGGAGCCCCGTTTTTTAAATTTTTTTCATCCATGTTCTTTATGCTCTCTGGTCACGTCAACAAACATAATCAGTGTTCTAGGACATCCTGTTTCCTTTGATGCGGTTTTGAGATACAGCCTCTCTGGTTAGATAGGTCATGCCTTGCCTTCCTCCTAGTCTAGACCACTTTCTTTCTTCTCTTCCTTGTTTCTTTCCTTCCTTTCTTTTCCTTCCTTCCTTCCTTTTCTTCCTACCACCCTCCCTCCCTCCTACTCTCTCTCTCTTTCTTTTTTTAAGTAGGCTCTACACCCAATGTGGGGCTTGACCCTGGCATGGGGCTCAATTTCATGACCTGAGCCGAAACCAAGAGGCAGATGCTTAACTGACTAAGCCACCCAGGCACCCTGCACAGAACTTTCCTTACATGATGCCTATCAGCTCTTTCCTCCCATCAGCCTGGGGAAACCCGCCCTCCTAGATTTATATTGAGGAACATGTTGTTTCTCCCTGTGAATGAAAAATATTATTAAACATGGAAGTGACCTTAAGAAATATGATTATCACAAGGGACAAACTGGGCAATTCTTTTTTTTTTTTAAAAGATTTTATTTATTTATTTGAGAGAGAGAATGAGATAGAGAGAGCATGAGAGGGGGGAGGGTCAGAGGGAGAAGCAGACTCCCTGCCGAGCAGGGAGCCCGATGCGGGACTCGATCCCGGGACTCCAGGATCATGACCTGAGCCGAAGGCAGTCGCTTAACCAACTGAGCCAACCAGGTGCCCAAACTGGGCAATTCTGTCAGTCCATCTGCAGGGAGGTCCTTGTAACTGGGATACAAGAACAGCGTTTGAAGAAATAACTGCAGGGAGGGGAGAAGAGAGTCTACAGACAAGATGGCTAGAGAGTCCTTTAGGGGAATTTTTTTCAAGCTTAACGAATTCAGAGCAACAGAGGGACTGAATGCCAAGGGCAGTGGGAATGCGGTGGGTGGAGGCATGGGTAGGAGAGAGGGAAGGGGTGATGGAAAGAACAGACCTTTTAGGATGTCTGTCCGAGCAGGGAAGGAGGGTCATAGCGAGGTAGGGATACAGAGCAGAAAATGATGACACTTATTATTTTAATATAGAAGAAGCTTGAGTGATTTATACGCTGAGAGGGAAGAGGCAGTGCTAACAGGTTAAGGACTCAGTTGAGAGGGCAAAGTCCCCATGGGAGGACAGCCATGAGTCACGCTGCAGGGAAGATGGGCCCTTCCTCCTCCCAGACGGGAAGAAAGGGGACACTGGCGCGTGTGGACACGGGTAATTTTAGGAGGGGCTCTTGCTGCGGCCTCTGTTGGACCTGGGACTTAGGAGGTGAGGCAGTCTACCGAAAGGGGCGAGGAGGTGATGAAGTAGGGGTCTCCTGTGACAGGCGAGTGACGCATGGTGGGAGGGGGTGGACCGGGATGCGCATAAGGCCCTAGTGCAGGCAGTGGTGATGGAAGGCAAGGGCCGGAAACTTCCACCAGGAAAGGGGTTGCCATGGCAGCGAGGCCAGGCTGGAACAGAGGAAAGTGAACAGGAGAGAAGGCAGGAGAAAAAGGAGCCCGAAGTGCACAGGTCCTGCGGGGCTGAAGAGCAGGGAGGTACCAGGAATCAGGGCTGCAGTCCCAGGTGGCAGAGGCGTGGCCGTGGCTGTGGGAGGCAGAAGTGGGACAGAACCGGTTGGCCGCAGAGAAGAACAAAGGTGTGAACGGCAAACCCGAGCAGCTAGCAGGCTGCTGGCCCCACCTCTGGGCCCTGCGGCGTGTGTGACCGGGAAGGCTGACCAGGCTCTACATGGGGATGGGAGGGGAGCTGTGGTCCTGGGAAAGAGCCAGGTTTCAGGCAGACGAGGGCGTAAAAAGCCTTTCAGGGAGGAGCGAAGGTTCCAGAAGACACAACAGGAAGGCTTGTAAGGGCAGGGACCAGCGAGAAGAAAACCAGACGGGTAGGATTTATGGCGAGGGCTCAAGGGCAGCCTCGCGCTGTAGGCAAGGTCACCTACAGCCTGGGAATTCTCCTAGGAACTCCTAGGAAAGGCTGGGTCCCAACACCCCCACCCTGGGAGGGAGCCCTCAGGCTCTTGCTTGGTACTCCAAGAACCTGTCAGAGCCAGTGGGTTTCTGGCAGGCATTTCTTCACCTTTTTGGTCTCCTCGGCTCGCTGTGTGCACAAATTTCGGGAAGGTGACTTTATTTTTCTTTTTAAGTTTTACTTATTTAATCTCTACACCCAACGTGGGGCTCAAATGCACGACCCCGAGATCAAGAATCACGTGCTCTTACGACTGAGCCGGCCAGGTGTCCCAGAAAGGTGACTTTAGGAGGCCTCTTGTCTGTCCTTAGAGTTGCTAACCTTGCCACCTGACAGATCCGTGTCTAGTTGATGCTTGTGCCCCCCTGGACTTAGGACCTGACCGGGACCAGACACACAGAGGTTTGGAAGCAGCCAGGCAGGAACGTTGCAGACCAGGGATCAGCAGCCACCTCCACACTCAGCCCACACTCTGGCCCTTCCTCCTCATGGCTCTTTACTTCCGTGTGTCAGTTTCAAAGGATGAGCACGTCTTACTGAGAAATTAGAAATTTAGGGGGAAGTTTTTTCTTAAGAAAAAAAAAACCACACAGATTGTGATGAAAATAATGCGAAGCAGTCAAGTAGCCAGAGCCCAGGGAGAATGCTGCCTGACCCGAGGCTTGATCATTCGGGTTCAGGTTTGGGGGGCGGGGGCAAGGACACTTGAGAGTGTTGCTTGCTGCCTGTGCCTTCCAGGTGCATCGGGGCTGATCCATCTGCTTCTACAGAGGGGCCTTTGGGGGAGGCCCAGGTGTTGGCTGATCCCTGCTGTACGGCGTTCCTGCCGTGCTTTTGTGGACCTTTCGTGGACCGATGGGAGCAGCCAGTGGTAATGATCCTTGCCTGGATTCATTATTTTATCAGGACTTTTAAAGAAGTGCCTTTCGGGCGCCTGGGTGGCTCAGTTGGTTAAGCGACTGCCTTCGGCTCAGGTCATGATCCTGGAGTCCCGGGATCGAGTCCCGCATCGGGCTCCCTGCTCGGCGGGGAGTCTGCTTCTCCCTCTGACCCTCCCCCCTCTCATGTGCTCTCTCTCATTCTCTCTCTCAAATAAATAAATAAAATCTTTAAAAAAAAAAAAAAGATGAACTTTTATTAAATCAAAGATAAAAGTAAGCACCATCTAATAACATTTTTTCTAGCACATTTCATCCAGAGTTAAAAACCACCATGACTTTTAGGAAGGAAGTTGGTGTTATAAGGTAAGAAATAAATGTTTGCATCCTTCAATAGAGCAATTCTACTTTTAGGAAACTATCCTGAAGAAATAATCTGAAAATGGGGTGCCTGGGTGGCTCAGTCGTTAAGCATCTGCCTTCAGCTCAGGTCATGATTGCAGGGTCCTGGGATCGAGCCCCACATCGGGCTCCCTGCTCCGTGGGAAGCCTGCTTCTCCCTCTCCCACTCCCCCTGCTTGTGTTCCCTCTCTCGCTATGTCTCTCTCTGTCAAATAAATAAATAAAATCTTAAAAAAAAAAAAATCAGAAAATGGACAAAGACAGTGCATGAGGATATTAACTGTAGCATTTTTAATATATATCGAGGTATACAGGTTTTTTTTATTTTTTATTTTTATTTTTTTAAATCTTGATCTCGACCTGAGATCAAGACCTGAGTTGAGATCAAGAGTCAGACACTTAACCAACTGAGCCACCCAGGTGCCCCAAAAGATACAATTTTTTTTTTAAGGTTTTATTTATTTGACAGAGAGAGACACAGCGAGAGAGGGAACACAAGCAGGGGGAGTGGGAGAGGGAAAGGGAGAAGCAGGCTTCCTGCTGAGCAGGGAGCCCAGTGAGGGACTCGATCCCAGGACCCTGAGACCATAACCTGAGCCGAAGGCAGACGCTTAACAACTGAGCCACCCAGGCGCCCCAAAAGATACATTTTTTAAAACGTTTTTCCCCCTCTGGCTATAAAAGCAATATATCTTCACTGTAAAATGCTAACACAAATACAAAAAAATTCCACAGTCCCACCACCCAGAAATAACTGCTATTAACATTTTGGTGAATAATCTTTCAAACTTCTATGTATATAAAAAAAAGTATATTAGGTATGCCTGGCTAGCTCAGTCCACAGAGCATGTGACTCTTCATCTTGGGGTTTTAAGCTCAAGCCACACTTTGGGTGTAGAGATTACTTAAAAATAAAATCTTTAAAAAAAAATGGGATCATACGATACATATTGTATTGTAAACTGCTTTTTCTTAGTAAGATATTGTGAACATCAGGGCACCTGGGTGGCTCAGCTGGTTGAGCATCCGACTCTTGATTCGGCTCAGGTCATGATGTCAGAGTCATGGGATTGAGCCCTGCACTGGGCTCTGCGCTAGGCATGGAGACTGGTTGGGATTCTCCTCTCCTTCTGCCTCTCCCTGCTTCCCCTCTCCCTGCTTTACCCCTGGTCACGCTCTCACGCGCTCTCTCTCAAAAAAAAAAAGAAAATATTGTGCACATCTCTTCATGTCAACTGATAAAAATTTACAGCACCATTTTTAATGGCTGCACAATATCCTACTAACTGAATATACCATAATTCCTTTAACCAGTAAGTGCACAGTATATTTATAAGAGCAAAAAATGGAAACAATATAAATGTGCAATGGTCTTGTGAATTAATACACATCTAATCTATAAAATAGTATATAGCCATAAAACACTACATCTACAAAAATTTTAAAAACATGGGGAAATGTTTATGATACAATATGAAGTCTAAATAACCAGATACAACATTACATATGATATCAACCATGTAAAGGAAGACGACACAGGGATAGCCAGCAGAGAGAGGCAAAGAATTCATTCAAGTACCTAGGTTTTAAAAAGCAACCTTCAACTCTTTTTTTTAAGATCTTATTCATCTATTTGAGATAGACAGTGAGAGAGAGAGAGCACAAGTGGGGTGGGGGGAGCAGTGGGAGAGGGAGAAGAAGACTCCCCGCTGAGCAGGGAGCCCGATGCAGGAACTTGATCTCAGGACCCCGGGATCATGACCTGAGCCGAAGGCAGACGCTTCACCGACTGAGCCACCCAGGCGCCCTGCAACCTTCAACTCTTGATGCCGGAGAGATTCTGCCAGGTTGATGGGATTCCTTTCCTTCTATTTCTCTTACCCTGACTTCCTGGCCTGTTATTCCAGCCCCATCCTCGCCTTGCCTTAGTTTTCTAATCTATGGAACAGCAACAATAAGACTCAGTTTAAAGACCTGGTGGGCAGGGGAGGGGGGAGTGGGGATGGGTTAGCCCGGTGATGGGTATTGAGGAGGGCACGTACTGCAGGGAGCGAAAACAATGAATCGTGGATCACCACATCAAAAACCAATGATGTATTGTATGGTGACTAACATAACGTAATAAAATTTAAAAAAATAAAAAAATAAAAAATAAAAAATAAAGACCTGGTGGGCAAATTCAAAAAGATGGAAGCAAACCGTGTAGTACCAGGCCTGGCATGTGGTGGGCCTTCAGAAATTAGTGATTTCTCTCTTCTCTCACTTCCCTAGAGCAGGTCCACTGAGCCGATCATGTGTGTTTCCCATGAGTCCTTGAACTTGTGGGCTGATTTGGAAGGGAAGCTAGTCCTGTGGGAGACTCCTGTTGGGTCAGAAGCCAGGCCCAGTCCTAACCGAAGACTGCCCCACCAGGACCCGGTGTGAAAAGGGAATGTGAAGCATTGGCTTACCCTGGTGCTCCAGCTCTCCGAGGACAAGGTACAGGGAGTCCTTCTGGGCTTGGAACGGCTCCACCAACTTGGTGCAGACCAGAATCTGGTGCTCATCAGATCCATGCTGAGCTCTCAGCGTCACTCGGGATTGGGTCATATCATAGAGGCACAGCCTGCAGGTCAGGGAAAGTGTGATCATTTTTGTCCAGAAAGAGAACAAACACAAAAAGCTCAAAAGGTTCTGGGAGGCCAATATACCCATGGGCCTCTGATCAGAGAAATAAAAATGGCAGCAACAAGTCAGAAAAATTGTTTCCAGTCTACATTATAAAGATATAAATTACATGCATTACAAGGCACCTGTTTATTTTTTATTTTTTTTTAAAGATTTTATTTATTTATTTGACAGAGAGACAGCTAGAGAGGGAACACAAGCAGGGGGAGTGAGAGAGGGAACACAAGCAGGGGGAGTGGGAGAGGGAGAAGCAGACCTCCTGCCGGAGGGAGAGAGGGAACACACACACTCGCTGTGCTCCCACTCCCTGTTTGTGTTCCCTCTCTCGCTCTCTCTGTCAAATAAATAAAATCTTTAAAAAAAATGATTTTATTTATTTACTTGAGAGAGAGAGCATGAGCAGGGGGAGTGGCAGAGGCAGAGGGAGAAGCAGACTCCCTGCCGAGCAGGGAGCCCAACGCGGGGCTCGATCCTAGGACCCTGGGACCATGACCTGAGCCAAATGGCAGACGCTTAACTGACTGAACCACCCAGGTGCCCTCGTTGTGGTTTTAATTTGCATTTCCCTGTGACTAATGATGTTGAGCATCTTTTCATGTGCTTATTATCCATTTGTGTATATATATATATCTTTTTGGCATATGCAAAATTGTTTACTTTCTGTATGACCGCTAAGTGTTATGTATATCCTCTCTTGTGAAGTGTCTATTCAAGTCTTTGCCCTCCTCCTTTTTAACATTCTGTAACATATGCTTTTCCCCTCTGGTTCTACTTAGGTATAACTGAAATATAATAAACTATACATATTTAAGGTACACACTTTGACATTTGACATTTTATACACTTGAGCAACTGTCTGCACAATCAATAATGAACACATCGTTTCATCACCCTGAAAAGTTCCCTCTTGCATTTTCATATTCCTCCAACACACCACAGCCAGGCAATCCTTGCAGGCAACTGGCCTGCTCTTTTTTCACTATAGATTTTTTTTGCATTTTCTAAACTTTTACATAAATGGAACCATACAACATCTAATTTTTTTTGGCCTGGTTTCTTTCTTTTTTTTTTAACGATTTTATTTTTTTTAAGTAATCTCTACACCCAACACGCAGCTTGAACTCACAACCCTGAGATCGAGAGTCACATGTTCTACTGACTGAGCCACCCAGGTGCCCCATCAACAGTCTTTTTAAATTCAGCCACTCTAGTGGGCATATAGGAGTACCTCGTTGTAGTTTTAATTTGCATTTCCCTAATGATACTATACATATGTGGTGTGAACACACACCCATCCACATATTCATGGACATCCATACACGAGCGTGTCTAAATGAATCACCAAAAGGTTAGCAACGGCTGTCCAGAGAGAGGGATTATGGGTGATTTTCACTTGCTTTCTTTACACTTTTATGGATTGTCTACTTTTTTCCAGTGGAAATATATTAATGTCTTAGCACTTAAAAAATAAGTTGAAAAGGGACGCCCGGGTGGCTCAGTCAGGGGTGCGTGCGACTCTTGATCTTGGGGTCATGAGTTTAAGCCCCATGTTGGGTGTAGAAATTACTTGAATAAATAAAACTTCAAAAATTAAAAAAAAAAACTAAACAAACTTATAATAACACCATTTTAATTGTTTTTTTCTGGCGGGGGGTTGTGGGAGGCACTGAAACATCCCCCCACCCTATGAAAAAAACCATTCTCACCTGCCGAATGTTCTCAGTGTGCCCCCGTTGGGAACTTGGCCAGCACTGACTTCCCAGGGGAAGTAATAGATCCCAGGTTTGGGCAGCATCTCAAATAGCTGGGCGGGATTTCTGAAGATTCCTGACAAGCCAAGCAGACCACAAGACTGAGATTAGCAGATACCCAAGACCAGCAACACCCGAAAGGCTAGTTCCAGTGGCACTTTAGTATTTAAAGATATTTAAGACTGGGAATTTAATATTTAAGAGTGGTAGTTTAATATTTAAAAATTTTTTTGATCAGTTATGCATTCACTAATTTATTTATTTATTTATTTGACAGAGAGAGACACAGCGAGAGAGGGAAGACAAGCAGGGGGAGTGGGAGAGGAAGAAGCTGAGCAAGGAGCCCGATGTGGGGCTTGATCCCAGGATCCTGGGATCACAACCCGAGCCGAAGGCAGACCCCCAACGACTGAGCCACCCAGGCGCCCCATTCACTAATTTAAAAAAGCAAAATGATATAACCTGGGAGATGCAGTCTGTTGGGTGTGGGAATCTCGGGTTTCGGCTTGGGTCATGATCTCGGGGGGTGAGATCAAGCCCCGTGTCAGGTTCCTCGCTCTGCACGGAGTCTGCTTGAAACCTCTCTCTCTCTCCCTCTGCCCCAAGAGCAACCCCCATGCATATGCACGCTTTCTCTCTCAAATAAATAAGCAAATCTTAAAAAAAAAAAAAACAAAACTACGTGGAGAACTGTTGTCCCACTCCAATCCCTCTGCAATCCAGTCCCACCCTGATCCCCCCGAAGAGGGTTCTATAAAAGGACAGACAGTATCTCACCATCTCTGTCACAACTATTCAATGTCGCCGTAATAGTATGAAGACAGTCACAGACAATACACAGAGAAACGAGTGAGACTTGCTCCTTAAGCTTTATTTACAAAAACATGCAATGAGCTGGATCTGATCTGTGTTGAAGTTTGCCAACCCTGGCCCTTAAAGAAAATCATTTTTATTTATTTCTTATGTAACCTTCCAGGGTTTCATTATGCAAACAATAACAAAGATATTTATTTCCCCTCTATACTCTAAATTTTTTTTTTTTTAAGATTTTATTTATTTGAGAGAGAGCGAGCACGAGCAGGGGTGGGGGAGGGACAGATGGAGAGAATCTCAAGGAGACTCCACACCCATCACACAGCGTGCAGCCAGACTCGGGGCTCAGTCTCATGACCCTGAAATCATGACCTGAGCCAAAATCAAGAGTAGGATGTTTAACCGACTGAGCCACCAGGTGCCTAACCCCTTCCCTCTATACTATATATGCTGTTCTGTATTTTGATTTTTTTCACCTAATGTATTTTTTTAAGATTTTATTTACTTAGAGAGAGAGAAAGAGAGCGAGAGCACAAGCAGGGGGAGTGGCAGAGAGAGAAGCAGGCTCCCTGCTGAGCAAGGAGCCCGATGTGGGACTCGATCCAGGACTTGGGATCATGACCTGAGCTGAAGGCAGACGCTTAACCAACTGAGCCACCCAGATGTCCCAATATATTTTGACATTCTTTCATAATTGTACATAAAGTGAGTTTTCCTTTTTTTTTTAGTAGGCTCCACACCCATCGCAGAGCTCAGAGGGGGCCTGAACCAATGACCCTGAGATCAAGACTGGAGCTGAGATCAAGAGTTGGACGCCCAACTGACGGAGCCACCCAGATGCCCCTACAGGTTTGTTTTTTTAAATATAAATCTAAAACTATTCTAAAATAAAAAGGTTATTAAAAAAAAAAATGAAGACCCCGGGGTGCCAGGGTGGCCCCCTTCCGTTTGGGTTTCTCTGATGTTTTTCTCATGGTTAGACTAGGGTTATGAGTTTTGTTAGTAATTTTAAAAAGAGAAAACATTGGTTTAATAAGTCATGTGATAATAATGCAAAGGACACTTGGCAGGCTTTTTAAGATGAGGCATCGTATGCACTCATATGGCAGGATCGCCAAGATAGACCATCAGGGAAAAAGGTAAGGAGCAGGCATGTACATAAAATATGTACATCTGTGTATGTGTGAAAGAACACTCCAGAACATGAGGATCCATGTGTAGAAAATGTTAGGGAAGTGGGGATTCAGGAATAATTATTCAGTGACAAAGGAACCCTGGGGGCGCCTGGGTGGCTCAGATGGTTAAGCGTCTGCCTTCGGCTCAGGTCATGGTCCCAGGGTTCTGGAATCGAGTCCCGCATCGGGCTCCCTGCTAGGCGGGGAGCCTGCTTCTCCCTCTGCCTCTGCCTCTCTCTCTCTCTCTGACTTTCATGAATAAATAAAATAAAACATTTAAAAAAAAAAAAAGGAACCCTGAAGGTGATAGGCTTCAACTGTTTAACAGGCTAAAACCAAGGGAGACAGAAACACAGGAAATGTCAATGAAATCATCCCAAGTAAGATCCTTGCAGAAGCCAGATGATACAGCTTTAGCACAGAAGCTTAATATTAGGGGAGCCCGGGTGGCTCAGCTGGTTAAGTGTCTGACTTGATCTCAGCCCAGGTCTTGATCTCAGGATCATGAGTTCAAGCCCCAGGTTGGGATCTGCACTGGGCATAGAGCCTACTTAATTAAAAAAAAAAAAAAAAGGTAAAAGAAACTTAATGTTACCTAGAACCTTGCATAACAGGTGTTAGTACCCTCTAACGAGGTCATCAGGCACTGTCACTGGTCAATGTTCAAGGATCATTTCAAGTCAGAACAACAGCACAGGGCAAATGGCCAAGGCCTAGTCCTATTGCCCTAAGTGCAGATGTTCTATATCCCTGCGACCAGGGAGCGGAGCCATTCCTGGACCCAGAAATGAGAGAGCCCCCAAATCATCTTTGGCATGAGAGAGAAGCAAAAAACAAAACAAAGCAAAACCAAAAATCAGCCAAGAGAAGAAAAAAAATGTATTGGTTCCTGTTTTGGGATAATGGGGACAATCCTGTCCCATCTAGCAAAAAGGTAAAAACTTAGACTCTTTTTTTATTTTTAAAATTTTATTTATTTATTTGACAGAGAGAGAGATAGCGAGAGCAGGAACACAAGCAGGGGGAGTGGGAGAGCGAGAAGCAGGCTTCCTGCCGAGCAGGGAGCCCGATGTGGGACTCGATCCCAGGACCCTGGGATCATGACCTGAGCCGAAGGTAGACGCTTAACGACTGAGCCACCCAGGCACCCTAGACTCTTTTTGTAAAAAGTAATTTTTCTAGGGGTACCTGGGTGGCTTAGTCGGTTAAGCATCCGACTCAGCTTCTGCTCCGGTCATGTGTGATCTCAGGGTCCCAGGCTTGAGCCCTGCATTTGGCTCTGTGCTCAGTGGTGAGTCTACTTGAGGATTCTCTCCCTCTACCCCTCCCCCCACCCCCTCCCCATCTAAAATAAATAAATCTTTTTTTAAATTTTTTTTTTTAAGGTTTTTATTTATTCAACAGAGAGACAGAGAGCACAAGTAGGCCGAGCGGCAGGCAGAGGGAGAGGGAGAAGCAGGCTCCCCGCCGAGCAGGGAGCCCGACGTGGGGCTCGATCCCAGCACCCTGGGATCATGACCCGAGCTGAAGGCAGCCGCTTAACCGACTGAGCCACCCTGGTGCCCCTAAAATAAATAAATCTTAAAATTTTTCTACTCTCAAGTACCACATATACTATAAACTAAGCTATAAATAACTATGTCATTGAATTTATTTTTATTTTTTATTTTATTCATACAGTAGAATTGACTCTTTGTGGAGGGGTATATGCTTTGGCAAATTTCAACCTCATTGATTTTTTTTCAAGTTTACTTATTTAAGTAATCTCTATGCCCAACACAGGGTTCAAACCCACAACCCTGAGATCAAGAGTAGCATGCTCTTCTGACTGAACCAGCCAGGCGCCCCATCATTGATTATTCATTCATCCATTTCTTTATGTTTAAAGATTTTATTTATTATTTATTTATTATTTATTTGAGAGAGAAAGCGTGCGGGAGTGGGGTGAGGGGCAGAGGGAGAGGGAGAAGCAGACTCCCCGCTGAGCAGGGAGCCTGATTAAGGGTTCAATCCCAGGACCCTGAGATCATGACCTAAGCCAAAGGCAGACACCTGACTGACTGAGCCACCCAGGTACCCCAGTTTTTAATTTTATTTATTTTTTAAAGATTTATTTATTTTTGGGGGGGTGAAGGGCAGAGGGAGAGAATCATCAAGCAGACTCCCCGCTGAGTGCAGAGCCCTATGCAGGGCTCAATCCCACAACCCATTAGATTACGACCTGAGCTGAAACCAAGAGCCAGATGCCCATCCAACTGAGCCACCCAGGCGCCCCACCCCTGATTTTTTTTTTTTCCAAGCAAAAGTTGCTATGTGTTTATTAAGACATTTCTGTTAATTTCCTTAAGCGCAGCTGGCTCAGTAAATCATTATCCATATACCATCAGACATGCAAGAAAGTTTCTGAGAAGCTGTATCAAGGCTGGCTTTTCTTATGGCTTAGCCAGGTTTCCGTCTGAGTAATAATCTGTACTGTAGCGCTTTGCCCTTTCCATTCCCCAAGGCAAAACAACCACTGCTGGGAGAAAAATCCACAGTATGAACAAGAGAAATAGGCTTCTTTTTTTAACGACTGGGAAATTTGAAAAATACCGTACAGGAAGGATGGGAAGGATGGTGACCCGATTTGACTGCTTCTTTCATTTTTTCCCGAAGCAATTGGTAAGATATCTATGGTAGGACTGAAGGTCAGAAAAGTAATACCTGTAAGTAAGTTCATGATAGCTTTTATCAGCTTTGGGTTTCTTTCTTGGAGATAAGAATCTTCATTGTAGGGGCACCTGGGTGGCTCAGTCATTAAGCATCTGCCTTCAGCTCGGGTCATGATCCAGCTCAGGTCATGATCCCAGGGTCCTGAGATTGAGCCCCGCACTGGGCTCCCTGCTCAGCGGGGAGTCTGCCTCTCCCTGTGCCCCCCACCCACCCCTCATGCGTGCTCTCACTCTTGCTCTCAAAAATTAATAAATAAAATCTTTTTAAAAAATTCATATTGAGGGGCGCCTGGGTGGCTCAGTTGGTTAAGCGACTGCCTTCGGCTCAGGTCATGATCCTGGAGTCCCGGGATCGAGTCCTGCATCGGGCTCCCTGCTCAGCGGGGAGTCTGCTTCTCCCTCTGACCCTCCTCCCTCTCGTGCTCTCTCTCATTCTCTCTCTCGCAAAAAAAAAAAAAAAAATTCATATTGAATTTTTGCACTTCACTCCCTCCACAGTCCAAGCTTTCATTAGCTTTGAAACTGGTCTGTTTCCACTATTTTCCTTCTATTGCTCACTCTTTTCAGAACAACCACAGTGATATTTTAAAATGGAAACTATGCCACAGGGAGTACTTTCTGCCAGAACCTCAAGTCTGAATCTAACAATGCCTCTAGATACAACCAACAGCTTACAGAAAATACAGAAACCGAGGAACAAATCAAAGACATCACAGAGATGGTAAAATCCAGATTGTGGGAAATTCAATGCGAAAAATGACCTACCTTTTTCTTCTGTTTCTTTCTTTTTTTTTAAGGTCACACTGGGTGTGACCCTGAGATCAAGACCTAAGCCACGCAGGTGCCACTTGACCTAGCTTTTTCAACAAATAAGTTGAAGAAAAAAATTGTACAGTGGAAACCTATACATTAAAAGAGACTTAAGATTCTTATCAACCAACTGCAATGTGCAGAATTTGTTTGGACCCTGATTTGAACTAACTAACTGTAGAGTTTTTTATGAAACATTTGAATATCGATTGTAATGACCACAAGACATTTTTGTTAATATTTCCAATTGTGATAATGGGATTGGGATTGTGTTAAAAATAGTTTAAAGATACATACTAAAAGTCTTTATGGATATGATATCCGATTTGCTTTAAGTTAACATGGAGGGGAATTGGGTGAAGGTACAGTGGATAATTATTGTACCTGGGTGAAAAGTAGATGTTTATTGTATTATTCCTTCTATCTTTGTACATGTTTGAACAGTTCCACAATTAATATTTAAAAATGTAAATCAGGTCACAAAACCCCACTGAAAATCAATTAAAGGCTTCCTATTATAAATTCCTATTAAAAATTAAAGTCTTTGTGTTGGCCCACAGTGCCACATGGGGTCTGCGCCTGGCCTACCTCTCGGCTCTGACGTTTGCCATCACACTTCCTCTAGCTCACGCTCACCCTCAGGACCTGCATACTTGCTCTTCCTCAGACTTGAGCAGTCTTCCCCAGACCTTCACATAACTGGTTCTCTTTCCCTATTTAGGTCTCAGTTCATCCTCCGACTCCTCAGCAAGGCCTTCCCTGTTCACCCTATCTAAATTAGCATTCTCCACCACCCCCAGTCCCTCTATCCCCTTAGCTTGATTTATTTTCTTCATTGTAGTTTACTAAGTAGTAGAATTTCAGAGTGTGATTTGTTTACTTCTTTAATGCCTCTGTCTCCCACTAGATTATCAGCTCCATGAGGGCATTATTCCTCACAGTATCCCCTTGTGCCTAAAACCATGTCTGGGCATTATGAAATAGTTATTGAATAGAATGTATTCATGAAGATCATCTACCCCTACACTCAACCTGGACACAGAGAACCCAAACCACATCTTACTGCCTACATTAACAGAACTTTGTGGTCCTATGCCTTCATTAGCATTTTTTTTTTTTTTAACTCTTCTTGACTGTCCAGCCCAGGCAAATGGTTTAACCATTAACAGCCAGTTTGCCTTCTGAGGTTATCTGAATTCCCTTGCCTTGATGTTTCCACCAATTTTCTACTGTTGTACAGGGGTTCTTACCCAGTCCTGAAATGAAAGACACGCCTTAGACTAAACTTCCAACTCTCAATAAATTCTGGCCTTACCTTCTCCTAGACACTGCCAAAGGTTTGCCAAGTAGTGTTTGTCCTTACCTGAGTAAGCAATCCCCTCACCTTCGTCTTATGATGTTGTGTTGTGGTATCTGGGGAGGGGGCTTTTGACAAGAGGACTACAATCCAAACACAGCAGCCAAACTAAGTATTTTAACGCCGGGGAGCATTAAAAACATAATCAGTAACAGTGCCTTGCCCTGATATACTGAGTTTGGGGCAAAAGGAAAAATCAGTAATAATGATCTTGTCTTTATTAATCTTGATTAGTGCTCCCTTAAATTACATCGGAGGTGAATGCCTCATTTACCTTACCGTATTCCCGGTACTGTTACTAAAAACTGATGCAATAAAAAACAGAGTATGAAGTGCACAGTTTTAAAAAATCTGTGGATTTTTTACGTGGATTCATATGTTGTTTGAAGTTATAAGGGTATGTTAGGGAGAGAGAAAGGAGATGGTGTAGTGTGCCCTATCTTCATTAATAGTATTAAGTCAAAAGGTAACTAAAGCAAGAGCTAGCATGTATTTTATGTAATCAGAATTAAAAACACAACTGGTTAAAAGTGGCTGCCTCTGAGGATGGGGAGCTCTTGCTTTTTATTACAAATTCTCCGATACTAGGTTTCCTAAACATGGACATCTATTACTTTGACGACGACGGTGGTGATAACTGTGAAAGCAAAAAAAGTCTGGATTCCAAGACTTCTAAACGGCCAGCCCGGCCCCATTCTGGTCCACACCCACCCCATTAATGGGGAGGAGGGCCCGCAACCCCACACCCGGCTCCCCGAAGCCAATGCTTCTGGCAGCAAGGATGCCATTATCTGAACAAAAGATTACAAACAAAAGGAGGCCTCTTCCCCGGCGACTTCCGTCCTCCTCCTTTTTTCCTCCAATTTGGGAGGGTCTGGGGAAACCCTGCGACAACCCTCCCCAGCAGCGCCGCGCGGCCCAGAAGCTCAAACCACGCCACCCCCGGCCCCCACCAACGACCTTCAGCCCTCGGGAGGCCTCCGCAGGCGGACCCGGAAGCGGCGGGACCGACGCGTCCCACGGCGCAGGCGCAGTCCTCCTCAGCCGCGTTGTCCCGCCCCTTCCCTACCTCCTCGCCAACCTGTCGGGGCGTCGCGGCGGCCGCGGTTCCCTCTTTCCGCCTCGCGCGATCGCGTGACGAGGGAGGGGCGGGTTACCAGGAGCGCCCGGCTTTCCTCCCTCCCCGCCCCCGGGGCAATTTCTTGGCGGTCTTCCGGGGCTGCCTCCCCGGGGGGGCCGCTCTAGGACGCCCCCGGACGAGAGCGGAGGACGCGCCCGCCCCGCAGCCGCGTACGGCCGTGACCACGCCCGCGCCGGCGCCGCTCCGCCTCCGCCGCGGTCGCTAGCGCGCCCACCGGCCGCGGGGAAGGGGAAGGGGCGGGCCGGGGCGGGCCGGGGCGAGCGGGGGCGGGGCCTCGCGCCGTCTTGGGGCTGCTCTCAGGGTCCGACCCGCGCTGGAGCTGCGGACGCCCGTCGCCGCCGCTGCCGCTGCCGCTGCCGCCGCCGCCGTTTCGACCCGGGCCGCCACCGCCGCTGCGTGTCGCCACCATGAACCAAGACCTTCGCAGGGAGCGGGCAGCCGCCAGCTTCAACCCGGAGCTGCTCACTCACGTCCTGGACGGCAGCCCCGAGAACACCCGGCGCCGCCGAGAGATCGGTGAGGGCGGCGGGGCCGGGCCTCCCTCCTTCCCCGAGCGCGGCTCTGGACTCGCTCGATGAGGCGTCGCGGGGGCGCTGTGGAGCCTGGGCCGCAGCGCCTGGCTCAGCTTTGGGGAAGCCGGGACCCCCAGTCCCAGGGCCGGCCTGTGGAGGGGTGAGGGGTGAGGGGTGTCGTCCCTCCCGAGCCCGCGCTCCGGAAACCCGCTGGGATTCAAGGAGGTGTCACGGAGCCCTGACTTTCCGTCTTCCTCTTGATGCCCTCTCGCTCCCTTGCAGAGAACCTGATCCTGAATGACCCAGACTTCCAGCACGAGGACTTGAATTTCCTCACTCGCAGCCAGCGTTACGAGGTGGCTGTTAGGAAGAGTGCCAACATGGTGAAGAAGATGAGGGAGTTTGGCATCGCGGACCCAGAGGAAATCATGTGGTTTAAAAAGTAGGTATGCCTTAGCCTGGATTAAGCGCCCAGGCCCAAACCTTAATTTAAACGCGCAGCCCACGGGGCGCCTGGGTGGCTCAGTTGGTTAAGCGACCGCCTTCGGCTCAGGTCATGATCCTGGAGTCCCGGGATCGAGTCCCGCATCGGGCTCCCTGCTCGGCGGGGGGTCTGCTTCTCCCTCTGACCCTCCCCCCTCTCGTGTGCTCTCTCTCTCTCATTCTGTCTCAAATAAATAAATAAAATCTTAAAAAAAAAAAAGAAATATTAATATTTGGTTAGTGCCAGGTAGGGTCTGAGGGGGATTGGGGCAGAAGAGGGAATAAAAAACAAGAGGGACATGAGATGCCTTGGTGGCTCAATTGGTGAAGCATCTGCCTTCCGCTCGGGTCATGATCCCGGAGTCCCTGGATCGAGTCCCGCGTCGGGTTCCCTGCTCAGCGGGGGGTCTGCTTCTCCCTCTGCCCTCCTCCCTCTCGTGCTCTCTGTCTCTCATTCTCTCTCTCAAATAAATAAATAAAAATAAGATCTTTAAAAAATAAATAAATAAATAAACGCGCAGCCCGTGGTGTCCTTTTTCACCGTGCTCGGCGTTGGAAGACTCAGACTGCTTATTTTCACCCCACTTTCCAGTGAGGTGTGTGAAAACTAGTGTTTACTTTTGTATTGAAGTCTTTTAAAGGGATGACGTTTGTAGAATGCTGAGCATGAATGGAGAGGCTGCAGTTTTCATTCTCAGGAATCTGTACCTACTAACTCCTTTGGCCCAGACATCTCAGTGTAGAGTGATTTAAATTGCAAAATGCCTTTGCTCTTTGTAACAAGGAGGTTTGTTAAATTGAGAGGCTGAATTCGATTTTTGGTTGCAAGACCAAACAATATTTTGGAGCAATAACATTGTATTTCCTTTTTTTTTTTAAGATTTTATTTATTTATTTGACAGAGAGACACACACAGCGAGAGAGGGAACACAAGCAGGGGGAGTGGGAGAGGGAGAAGCAGGCTTCCCGCTGAGCAGGGAGCCTGATGCGGGGCTCGATCCCAGGACCCTGGGATCATGACTTGAGCCAAAGGCAGACGTTTGACAACTGAGCCACCCAGGTGCCCCACAGATTATATTTCCATATGAGAGTGTAGATCTTGAGTTTAAACTGATGGACAATGGACAATGTGGGGTAGATGAAAACCATGAGTCAAACTTCAGAGTGAATAGAAGATATTTTAAGAACCTAGCATTCTTGAATCTGGTGGCAGCGTTATTTAAATGGATCTCCAGCATATGAGGCCTCCTAAAATCAGGCCTTGGTACTAGTGCTGGAAAGAGTCTGTACTTTTTCTTTTTCCAGACCATCTGTTTTTTTGTTTTGTTTTGTTTCTTAATTAGAAATAAAAGTAAGCACTTTTTTTTTTTTTGCCTTTATCTGAATGAACACTCTAATTACATGATCTGAGTACAAGATTTCTTTGGCCTGTATGCTCTCTTACACTTCTCATTCATTTCTGGGCACTTCCTTTTTTGGGGGTTTCAACATTTTAGAAGAATTCCATTATTTTCATCAATAAAGATTAAATGATACGAATGGTGTGTATTCAAGAGCCAAGAAAAAGGGAACATGTAAAGTTACAAGTTCTGCATTTATGTAGTGATGGAAATTTCTCCTTTATTCTACTGCCTCTAAAACGTTTGGTATCTAATTTTTTCAGTCTGACCTGGTTACTATTGTTGAGGATGAAATAATTTATTCTGGTCCTTAGGACTGTCCTGAGAATGCCTTTCCCTTTTAGTCATAAAATTATGACTTACTTATTTTTAGTAGCCCAAATCAAAGTATTTACCAACTTCCAAGTGTTCTTTTTTACTTTTGAAATTTGTAACTCAAAGCTGTGGGGATATTGAGGTAGAGTACCTCCTAGAAGATTATGTTTCTGAATCACCTGAGTTGGGTTTTAGGTAAACTTCAAAAATGGAAGATTTTATCCTTTTTTAAACAACCCAGAAAGAAGAGGTTTGTTTTGTTTTACTTTTAAGTAGTTGATGCAGTATGTTTCAGAATTGATTAGATTTCATAATCAGTGGTGGTTCATGGAGTGTAAGCAGAGTTGAGTGAAGTCGCAATGAAATAGAGCAAATTCCTTTATGTGGGTTAAAGAGCAGAGGACATGAGCCAGTTGTTTTGCCTGTCATTTTTTATGATACAAACCTTGCTGTTTGGGGAATATAGAGTACCAAGGTTTTTTGTTTTGTTTTGTTTTTTAAAGATTTTACATATTTATTTGACACAGAGAGAGAGAGAGAGCACATAGGGGGAGCAGCAGGCAGAGGGAGAGGGAGAAGCAGGCTTCATGCAGGGCTTGATCCCAGGACCCTGGGATCATGACCTGAGCCAAAGGCAGCCGCTTAATGACTGAGCCACCTGGGTGCCCCTAGAGTACAAAGTTTAACACACCTTTGACATCCTTCCAGTATCCCTAGGATAGGACAGGAAGATCAATTTATGTGAGAGAGAGAAGGGGATTGAAAATTAGTCTTGGCAGTTACTGAATGCCATTGAATCCAAGCCCACCTCAGTGGTAGCTCACACCTGAGTTTCATGTACCACTAAGAAAAAGTGCTGCCAGTTAACTATGACCTCCCGTTATTTGAGAGATGCACCTGATTTCTTAAATGCTAAGTTGGGGGGGGGTAATGCCAGACAGATGAAATATAGTAATATTTCTCTTTCAGGGGATTTTGAGCATTTACTGGTTTCTTTACAATTATTTCTCCTATCTCAAAATTCATATATGGGACTGTCTTGAAGTCGATGGAATATTAGTAAGATACTTTGAGATTTCTCAACTTGAGCAAAGAACTGTTTCCTCCAGGCCTTGGCAAAAAAAACCCTTGCTGTTTGGGGAATGTAAAAGTTGTTTTCCTAATCTCCTCTTCTGTAATTTTTGTCTTTTAACTCTCCTGTTTACTATGAAAAGAAAACTGTGAAGTGTTCTTAAGAGTAATTTAAAATTCTAATGAGGATCAGCCATGGTTTTTGTTACATTCCTTCGGTTTTTAAAGCTGATTCCTTGAAAAGCATCTTCAGGAGGGATTAAACATAATTTAAAAACAAGGACTGAGATTTTGTGCATGAGTTGATTTTCAAACTCTCAAATTCTCAAATTCTTTTGAACTCGAAAGAATCTCAGTATGTTTATTAACATAAACATTCGACAGTCTTTGTGTCACCTATTTTTCCCTCTGAGTTTCCTAGAATTATATTGTGTCATGATCATTATTTCAAATAACCCCATAGCCTCCTCACTTCCCTTCCGGGGAATAGGAGTGTCTTATGTTGCCACCATTTTTGGTACCTAAACTACTACTTCTCTTCCTCAGAAACTCTTGTAAGTTCGTTTCCTATTTTAGTAAAATATAATTGTTAGGGAATGCTGTGGGGCTCTTGCCTTTGAGAGAATGATATCCACATTTATCTTCCTCATCAGGCCTTTGACTCCCACTTTGGTGAGGCGGGGCGTCACTTCTCTACCGTCCAGCAGCAGTAAACTCCTGTTGATCCAAGTTACTTGGAAGCTAACTTCTTCTGTTCATACCCCTCCTTTTTCTTGTTGCTCCCTCCATTCAGTTTAAATTGATATTCGATATTGGTGTAAAAATTATGGAACCTCTGGGTTAAAAAGGCATTTTTTTATGTTCCTTGGATGCAGGCATTCCTTAGATGGTTCAGTCTGCCCCAAGCACCCCTGAAAAGTGATCTTCGAACCTAAAGGTGGTAGGATTGGTTTTAGGACCTCCCCAAAAGTGAATTGGCAGCCTTTCCCCTTTCTTTTAATTCAGGCTGTGCTCACTGGACAGACCAAGATAAACTGGTGACACTGCTTCCTCCTCATTCCTTGAGGAGTCATGAAGACCAGTTAGGTGATACTTACTTTGTACTTTGAGCTCTTTATATATATAGATAGAACAAAATAGACACCCCTAAGATCTTTAACAGTGTAGCCAGGGCTGACTAGTGTATGTGATTTGTATTTTGACTATTTCACAGATTGTGTTTTATGAGAAAATAGTTGAAGACAGAATTTCAGTGTGATTGGAATTCCCTTAAACTGGAGTGAATATCAAGACCATCAGAGATAAATGTTTAACATTCTCACATTTCTACTTCCCCACCTGTAAACTCTGAAGACCTTTAGAGATCTGTGGTTTGGCCCTGAAATATGTATTTACTATCCTGGATGTTTGCTTTGGTTATTTAGGGAAAAATTAAACTATTCTTTAGAAGCTTTTGTTAGCAGCTCTACAAATAAATGTTCTATGGAGTTCCTTTTGATTTTCAAAACAAGTAAAACTTGAAAATAAAGCAAACACACACTCCAAAGAATCCAATAAAACCAACAGATGACACCAACAAAAACAAAAAAACAAAAGGGATTTTTAGGCTAAAACTTGGGTAGAATTTGCTTCCTGGATGAAGTGTAGAATTAAAGAATTCTGGCCCTGAAATGACTTGGGCAGGGAGGGAGTAGATAACACTGGAATTGATCTTTTAGGTGGGAAAATGGTAAATTTTACATTTAATTTCTTAAGAAAAGGGTTGAAATTTTCCCAGCCTCAATCCTGAGGGCCATGGTTGTCTGGCAAGAATGGGTGGTAGAATGCAGTTTCTAGAGTAAGGCTGAGATCGTTTTCTTTTCTCTCCTGTAGAGTGCATTTGGTCAATTTTGTGGAACCTGTGGGCCTCAATTTCTCCATGTTTATTCCTACCTTGCTGAATCAGGGCACCACTGCTCAGCAAGAGAAATGGCTGCTTTCATCCAAAGGACTCCAGATAATTGGCACCTACGCCCAGACGGAAATGGGCCACGGTTAGTCCACATTTGAGGGTCAGTGGGTAACCCATCTCAGGACTTAAACTGATAAATGACTCCTGATGTTTGGTTTTTCCTGCTGCTACACTTTAATTTGTCTTTCAGTTGTTAAGCCTTAAATAAAATTCAGCTTCTCATTTTCTCATAGGTCATTTCCCCATAAACTGGTCCAAGATTCTAGCCTGAAACATCCTTCATTGTTACTTCTAAAAGCCTTTTTACCCTTGCTGCATATATCCCATTTTAATGGCTGTTGAGCATTTTGGAAAGATGGGATTGAAAATGTAGCAGAATTAAGCGTTGGTGTCTAATTATAAAAAGAGACTTTGTTGGAAATTCGTGAGAGTGTTAATGCCTTAGCAATATCTGGAAGTTGCCTCTATGCTTTAACGAAGCTAAAGATGGGGATTTTAAAGGGGGGGGGGCAGAGGGTTAGAGCATTTAAGTGTCTTACTCTTTCTTTGCCCACTAGCAGGCTTATAAGGCAGTTTGGAGAAAAGTTCATGATTCTCTTCATTTGATTATAGCAGTCTTTTTTTTTTTAATTTAAAGATTTTATTTATTCATTTGAGACAGCGAGATACAGAAAGAGAGAACTTGAGCAGGGGGAGAGGCAGAGGGAGAAGCAGCCTCCCTGCTGAGCTAGGAGCCAGACGTGGGGCTCGATCCCAGGACACTACTAGGATCATGACCTGAGCCGAAGGCAGACACTTAACCATCTGAGCCACCCAGGTGCCCCAGAGCAGTCTTTTTATTATACTTTTTTTCTTTACATATTTTTGGACTTCGTATTGCCAGTCATTCTTGGTTCAGTGGCTCAGTCGGTTAAGTGACCGACTGAGGTCTTGGTCTCAGGATCATGAGTTCGAGCCCCATGTTGGGTTCCATGCTGGGCGTGGTGTCTACTTAAAAAAAAAATTGTTTATAAATGGCCAGCTCCTTTCAAAAAGTTTTGTGTTTGGTCTTAATGTGAAGGAAGTTTGTTTTCATAGACAAGGCCATTGGGAGGTTTGGGGGTTTTGAATTTGAGCTGCCCAGTCTCATTCCCTAATTTATCATAAGGCTTCCATTATGTAAATAAGGAGAAGAGGAAGAGATGCAAATAGCATGAAAACTTCATTTTTGTGTTTGATTTGGTGCTTTTTGATTGGTGAAATGGTTTAAGGAAATATTCTTTATCACAATCCCCATGAGAACTGCAGATTCTGGTTGTGATGTTATCTTACAAACACCCTGCCAAAACACCCAAGACTTTTGCTTCAGGATGGCCAATACTGAAATAAGCAGACTGAAGAAAAGTTTTCCTAAGGGAAGGAATATAACACTCATAGAGGTCTTCCTGTCTGGGGGAGGGAGGGAGAGAGAGAGTGTATGAGTGTGTGTGTGTGTGTGTGTAATCTTAAATAGCTTTGTGGTACAGAACCCTTCTTTTGTTTAAGTATGCATCATTGTGAAATTTATTTGACCTATAGTCAGTGCTATTCATAGGAGGCATAAAGATGTAAATTATTCTGAGGCTAAATGGGTTTGATTGTATGTCTCACTGGTCTCACCCTTCTGCTTCTATAAAGTATGTTGTAAATGTATATTTGCCCTAAATTTTGAAAGAGAAGTAGCGAGGACTTGAAGTTTTGGTCTGAGGAGCACAGAAATTGGACTGAGGTCCTATGTTGGTCTGGGTGAGTTTGCTTTTTTTATTAGTTTTCTTTCCCTTATTGCTTCTCTTTTTCGGATATTTTCTTGTATTTGAACCAACTTTGTCTTAATCTCTATATTTTAGAGAACGGAGTTGTGAGATTAGGTCTTTTTTCTCGCTGGAATCTCGTCCATTCACATTGCTGTTTGTTGTGCTTCGTCCACTGCTGTTCTTTTCTGGGGGCACCAGTCAGTTTGTTGGTTAATTTGCACCCTGTGACAGTATAGCCTTGTGTAAAATAGTAAGTCCTTCAACGTCAAAGAGACTGGAAATAGAGCGACTTGTGCAGATGGAGGTTTGATGGTTCAATCCAGAGACTTCAGAATGTTGACTGGCCAACAGTGATTATCTCAAGTGTCACAGAATTGGCTATAACTTTGAGTTTGGGATTCTTTCAGCTCTAGGTAGGTGCTGAGAAGTGAGGAGACAACAGCATTGCTCAGGCTCCTTCCAGGATCCTGAAGGGTCTTAAAATTCAGTCCCCTGCACGAAGTCTCCGTCATCTCTTTTCTCTCTTCCCTCCTCTAAATACTCACCTGTGTGTAGAGGCACACGAAATCCGACACACACTTGGTCTGTGGGTCTGTGAGCCTTATTCAAGGGCAGAAGTCCGGGCTGAGGGGCGCACCCTCTCCCAGGGGTTCTGGTGTCGAAGGGACTGTCTGTGGAACGTGGTCCAGCAATAATCCTCTTGACCATACCTTTCTCCGGGTCCCAAAGCAGGTAGTGTGCTTGGTCTTCACAGATACTTGGTCACTTCAAGTTCTGGCCACTTTATAGCAATTCTCCTTCTTTGTTTTCTGCTGTTGTTAATCAGGAAAATAGAGCTTAGACAATACAGTTACCGTCCTTGAAGATCGGTGCAGTATGTCAGCACCTTCCCATCACCAGTACTCAAATATGAACTAAAGCACCTCTCTTCCTTTGAAACTTGAGAAATAGATAAATAGTAAACAGGACTGTGTAAGTCACTAGTCTTTCTCCCTGTATTTTCACTACTGTCTCCTGTCCTCTTTCTTCCGAGTGAGTCTCTTTCCTGTTGGACTTCCCATGAGACTTGCTCCCTAGGTTTTGGGGCTATTCGAATTCCCCACCATGATTGTTAATAACAATATAAACTTCTTTACAAAAACTATGACCTTTAGGGTTATGCCTTCAGAATATCTTTCTCAGAAGTAAATTACTGCATTGAAAGGAGTGAACATTTTATAGCTATCGCATAGTTTAAGACTTCTTGAAACACCGAACAAGTTTATAGTATATTTAGCAAATTATTAGTGTACCGTGTTTCCATAAGCCCCATCAATGGGGTTACTTTAATTTTTTTTTTGCTACTTTAATATATATCTAAGAGTTAAAGTTTTAATTTTCCAAAGCCAGTGAGCCTGGATGTTTTGGCTTACTGTCTGTATTTCCTGTGTATAAACCGGGTTTTTCTCCTTTGCGTATTGATTAAGTAGAATCTGTACATTGATCTTATAAATATGTTGTGTCCTTTGAGTATTTTTTTTTAAAGATTTTATTTATTTATTTGAGAGAGAGAATGAGAGACAGAGAGCACGAGAGGGAAGAGGGTCAGAGGGAGAAGCAGACTCCCTGCTGAGCAGGGAGCCCGATGTGGGACTCGATCCCGGGAGTCCAGGATCATGACCTGAGCCGAAGGCAGTCGCTTAACCAACTGAGCCACCCAGGCGCCCCTTCGAGTATTTTTTGTATTGCCTTCTGTTTTGTTAAATGCTTTGGCTTTATGTATTGAATGCATCCTTCTCTGAGTAGGTGTAAATTTTTTTCCCCCATATCTTGGATAATTATTCCTTTATTTTCTTCCAGTTTTTTTGTTTGTTTGATTTATGTTTAATGCTTTGACTTGTATATGGTATAGAATGATGAATGAATCCCACCATTTGTATGTTTATTAACTAGTATTTTTCCCCCTTTCTTTCCAGTTCTTAGAGTTTTATTGTTTCAATTTATTTCTGGAACCTTAAAAATATATTGATTAGTACCTTTGGTTTTCTCCTAATATCATAAACATTGGTTCATTGTTGCTTTGTAAGATATTTAAAAATCTGATAGGATAAGCCTGCTGTTGTTATATTTTAAGACCTACATATTTGGTGTTCTTGTATACTTACTCTTCTAGGCAAATTCCGATCTTAATTTGTCAAATTCTAAATTATATTCAGCAGGAATTTCAAATCCGTGTTACATTAAATCCTTGTATTTCTTGGGAAGTACTATCTTTATTATGATAAAGGACTGACTTCTCAACCAGGAATTAGCAATTTCTTGACTGTTATGTATAACTTCTTCTATTCATCCTATTAGGTATTGATATTTTTCCTAATTAAATCTTTACTCTCCTGAACTAAGTTACATAACAAATTTTAAATATTTTGTAGTGTTTCTAAATTGCTTTTCTCTTTACTGAGGTTTCTGCTTTAAGCATCCTAATGGATAAGAATGCAGTTGATTTTTTTTCTTCCTTAGAGCCTACAGATTTTCTAAATTCATTCATTATTGATGGTATTTTGTTGTTGATTTCCTAGGATTATAATCATGCTGTCCCCGGATATGCTATTTTAAGTCCTTCCTTTCTTATGTATTATTAATCTAATCATTTTGTCCTCAGCGTTGGCTGACAGCCCCGTGTCATGTAGAGGGAGAGACTGGGAAAGCCTTTTGGTGTTATGGGTTTAAAAGAATTGACTGTAGCACTTCACCAAAGTAAAATGTTGGTGCTTTGTAATTTTAAAATAAATGATTTTAAAATAACATATAATCTTTATCATGCATACATAACCAACTTTTTGCAACAAATACTTGATTTAAGTCAAAAAAACTATCAGGTCACTTTCTCCTTATAACACGTCTAAATTTCATCCACTTGTGAATATAATCCTTACCCTTGTCATAAGAGACCTTTTTCTCCTAAAAACTTTCTTCAGTCTCAAAGGGTTTCTGATTACAGTAGTTTATCTCTGCCCCACTCACTGTGTTTTGTGGTAACGCTGACATTTGTCATTCCGTTATCCAGCACACTGATGCAGACCCCTCCTGTGAGTCTGGTGGGCTGCTTCAGAGTGGCCCGTCCTCCCCAGGAATCGCTCTGGGTTCTAGCAATGCAAAGTCGTCTTCCAGCGCTAACAGTGGACCTTCCCAGGCCACGGGGTTCAGTCCTGGATCCACCAGTTTGCTCCTGGCAGGTCCCAGGTGTACGTTGATTTTTCTTCCTAGGCACCATTCTTTTATTTTATTTTATTTTTTTTTTTTTAAAGATTTTATTTATTTATTTGACAGTGAGAGAGGGAACTCAAACAGGGGGAGTGGGGGAGGGAGAAGCAGGCTTCCCGCAGAGCAGGGAGCCCGATGCGGGGCTCAATCGCAGGACTCTGGGACCATGACCTGAGCTGAAGGCAGACGCTTAACGACTGAGCCACCCAGGCACCCCGGCACCATTCTTTTAAAACCTAGAGGCAGTGGCATTCCTGTTTGTGAGGGAAAGCACTCTCTCATCACACAAATGTGTTTATCTGGAGGATTTCCACTGTTTCTTTAACTTTTTATTTTATTTTATTTTATTTATTTATTTTTTTAAAAATGTTTTATTTATTTATTCACGAGAGGCAGAGGGAGAAGCAGGCTCCCCGCCTAGCAGGGAGCCCGATGCGGGACTCGATCCCAGGACCCTGGGATCATGACGTGAGCCCAAGGCAATCGCTTAACCATCTGAGCCACCCAGGTGCCCTCTTTAACTTTTTATTTTGAAATGATTATAAATTCATAGGAAGTTGCAGAAATAGCACAGAGAGATTCCATGGACCTGTCACTCAGTTTCCACCAGTGCTAACGTGTTACGGGAGATTTCCCTTTGCCACTTCCAAGGAGAGCTGCTCTGGTTTGGGCAGCTTTCCTTGGTCTCTCTGGTGTCCTCATTGTTGTGCTCAGTCCTGGTTGCACTTGCACGAGAATTTCCCTAACCAGAAGATGTGATTGGGTGGTAGGATTCTTGTCCTCGTTCTGCCATTATCTTCTTGATCTAAAAGCACTTAACTCACCTCAGCCTAATTTCTTTATAAAATGAGCACGTGGGTCACACATTCTTTGATTTTTCTGTGATTGGGTAACAGAAAGCACAACCACGCAACTGGAAGACATAGCTGATCAGCCCTCGCCCGAGCAGTGCGCCCTGGTTATTTTCCACCTTACTTTCTGGACAAACGGAGAGGTTTTTTGGTGTTTTTTTTTAATACTTTATTTATTTATTTGGCAGAGAGAGACACAGCGAGAGAGGGAACACAAGTAGGGAGAGTGGGAGAGGGAGAAGCAGGCTTCTCGCGGAGCAGGGAGCCCGATGGAGGGCTCAATCTCAGGACCCTGGGACCATGACCTGAGCCGAAGGCAGACGCTTAACGACTGAGCCACCCAGGTGCCCCCAAACTGAGAGGTTTTAAAACTGAAAGGTTGCACAGGCTAATTTCTAAGATAATTAAAGAGAATAATAAGAGCAATTTAGAGTCGATTAAGTTAGAGCTAGAAGTTCAATGGGAGGCCAGTGATGTGGAAGGATAACAAAGGCATATCAATCTATTTTCTATTAGAAAGAAATTCACACAGAAGTCTAAGGCATCTGCAAATTTTAAGTTGAAAAGAATGACTTTAGAAAGTGGATTCAGGGGCACCTGTCTGGCTCAGTCATAAATAAATAAATAAATAAATGGATTCAGAATTAAAAAACTTAAGATGTTTATTATCATTAGTGATAATTCCCAAATAATTTGTTTGTTATGCATGAATATGTTATTTGTAATTATTATTAATGGTCTCTAATAGAAGTTGCATGTCTTTTATTTCTGATACTAATCACTGGGTAAAGAGCATTGTCAATTTTTGTATTAAATTGTTTCAGTAGGGCATGGCTGGTAACCAGATTAAAAAAAAAAAAAGAACCAGATTTATGTAGGGAATGTGGATCTATGCTGGATGTTTTATGAACAAACACGAAGGATTCCAGCCTAGAAGCATTACTGAAATTGCTTTTAGGAAAGCCTGTCGGCTGGGGCATCATTTTGTCCATCTGAGAGAACAAAGTTCTCCTGTCTCACATTCTCATCAGAGTAAATACTTGTACAACTTAAATTCTCCATCCTGTACAGCCTCTTCAAATTTTTTATTTCCTTTGATTTAATTGTAAGGCTGGACTCCTCTGCCCAACTCGCATGTTTATGCTGCACAGGCTTTGGAATCGGTAGCCAATCCTCACCAAGACTGATTATTTAAGAGCTGAGTAGCGTAAGAACAAACTTCTTGCCAACTTAAGAAAAATGAAATTTGCCAAGAGTTGATTAAAGTAATACAGAAAGAGACAGTGCTCCCACCCACGATAATGTCCACCCAACTAACTTCATACTTACAGGTTTTTTTTCTCCTTCCCCTTACTCTGTTCACATTTGCTGATTCTCTCACACCTGATGACTCTTCTCTCAAATGTCCATCCTTGGTGTTTCTTCGAAGTTTTGTGCACCGAGGGCGGCCTGAGCCTCTGGATCTCCACTTGGGCATGTTCTTGCCTACTTTACTTCACCAGGCAACCGCGGAGCAGCAGGAACGCTTCTTCATGCCCGCCTGGAACTTGGAGATCATTGGCACTTATGCCCAGACAGAGATGGGCCATGGTACGGTGCATTCAGTCTACCTTCTGGGTTGGGCGGGGCTCTGCAGGCTTAGCGTATGTGGAGAGCCCACTGTATGTTAGCAAGGGCATATCCGCGTACCGTGGTCTTTCTGCAGAAGCCAGGTTTTTTTATATATACAGGTCTTGGCATAGACGTGGCTTTGGTCAGTGGAAATTAAAGGTTATGTTGTCACAGAGATATGCTGATTATTCTTTTTCATGGTTCCCTTTCAGTGAGTCAAGAATTACAAGTTAGGATTTATTTACTGAGTGGCTTTTCAAGTTCACTGGAGTTGTGTAGAATTTGTGTGCATGTAACATCTGAACCCATCTTTCTTTCTTCAATACGATGATTCCCTTTCCTACGGATACCTTAATGGACTTGCACAAATTCCAGAAGAAACACAGATCAGTAGTACAGGTGTTCTCTGACTTGCTTGAGGGAAATGAGTGGCTTGTAGAACCATAATTCAGTCAAGGTCTGAAGGTAGCTTGGCCAAAGATTAAGAAAAAAAGAAGAAAAAAAAAAGCTGTTTTGGAGGGAGTGGCTGTCCCTGTTAATCTGGTCTGTATTGGTGTCTCTGTTTGCTATTCATTTCCTTCTGTCTTCTCTTTTCCTATTTCAAGGTTTCAGAACTGATCTAATGTAATGTATATTTGCCATGTGCTCTCATTTCTGTGCAACTTTATCTTAATTTTATAGCTAATTTGGCTCTTGGTACTAAATTGTATTTTAGAGGATTTTTACAAGACCCAGAGTGGAGTATTGTTTGGTTCCATTGTGCATTTGCAAACATTCTGTCATTATCTCTTCTGTTACTCTGTTACTTCTTTTCCTGTAAAAACTTCTTTGCTGAAAGTGGCTGGTTCCTTGATTCTCACATGTACTTGAGAAGGTTGTGGATCACACATGAAGTGGCCATTTCTGTTCCTCAACTTGGAGGTTTCTAAATGTTTCAAAGTTTAAGTGTTTAATGAGGTCTGGAATTAGCTAAGCAGTTTGGAAAAAGGTTCTCGGCATTGGCTTCTGGATAGTATATTAGAGGGAGTGTCACTTAGAATATTTTTCTGTTAACTGTTTTCCAAGAATTTTGGCACATTTGTATTAGGATTTAAAGCGTGAATCTTTGTCCATCTCCAGTAAACATGACACTGGGAACTCTTCTAGTCACAGTAATGAACCAGCCAGGGTCGAAGTTAAGGCCTGGCGTTGGAAATCGCAGCGTGCACTCAGACCTTATTACTGGACCTTTAGAAATCAAAAAAAAAAGGTCACTGTTCCAGGTCTTTTTCCCCATAGTGTATATCTTTTTGAAGTCTGGTTTTCCATTCTAGAAGTCACTCTGAAGTAAGTCTTTAATTTATAAGAACTTTGGCTGAAGTCTCTTTCTGTCACCTCTTATCTTAATCTTTGTAAATAGAGAAGCCCAGAATGTTGAACTGGTGTGTAGACACCATACATGAGTTGAAATTGGCACATTTAAACTTAGAGATGTTATTTTAAAAGAGCAGTTAACTTCCCTGTTAGGTTCCTATCCTATGATCTTGTGAAAATACGATTCTAAACTGCCTTTATATTTTCTTTTGGTTGATCTAAATAGAGGTGCATTAATTAAAAAGTATAGAAATAGAACATGCTTGACATTTATATTTTCACCTTGATAGGAACTGCCTGGTTTGAATATAGGAAATTATGGGGCGCTTGGCTCAGTCGGTAGAGCACGTGACTCTTGATCACGGGGTCATGAGTTCGAGCCCAATATTGGGTTTACTTTAAAAAAAAAAAAGTATAGGGAAGTATCTGTATCAGTTATTAACTATTTGTAGCTCATCTACAAATATCTTGTTTTTGTTAGATTTTGTTGTTCTCTGAGATACTAGAGCTGAAAAGACGGGGCAGGAGATTTTACCCTGTGCCTATTTGTTCCCATATTTTATCCAAGGTGAATGTAACTTATTTCCTTAGGAACTCATCTCCGAGGCTTGGAAACCACAGCCACTTACGATCCTGAAACTCAGGAGTTCATTCTCAACAGCCCTACTGTGACCTCCATCAAGTGGTGGCCTGGTGGACGTATGTGAATTTTTTAGCATTTGTTGGATGTTTTGACGAGTTATTACAAGATGGTGTTTAGGATGTAGAGCTTCTATGGGAATATCATTTTGAAATGTAGGAAACGCTCTGAAGGCTCTTCTCGGCTGTTGATAGTCTCCTGTAGTGCTTGTTGTAGACCTGTCCTCCATTTACAAGGCACAGAAGGGACAGCTGTCTCACTCTGAACTTTGCATTTGAATATTCCCATCATTAGCGCAGTTTCCTTAGTCACCATGTAAAGCAGCTTAGTCTTCCCTGTGTGGTTATAAGTTATAAGTAATTTAAATGTAAACAGCTGCGTGTGGCTAGTGGCCACTGTTTTAGAAAGCACTTCATTAAGGGAGAAAAAGGAAATAAATTAATGTTTTTATGGTTATCCTAAAAAAAAATTTTATGTAAATGAATGAGAAATAAGTAGAAAAGAAAGTAAAGTCTTTCTGATTAATTTTTTTTTAGTGAAGTCTTTCCTAAAATGAAGGATTACTATCAAATCAACAAACTGTACACCTTAAACTTAGAAATATTGTAGGTCCATAATATCTCAATAAAATGTGTATAAAAGCTTTTATATATATAGAATGAAGGATTGCTTTGCCAAAATTCAATAAATTTTAATGACTATCAGCTTAAGTGAATTTCTTTCTGAAAACTGGGTGTGGTACTGTTGTAAGCCTCTTGGGTACACTTTATCGATGGAGGCTGGTATTTAACATACAGTTTTTCCCCATCTTTTATTTCTGTCCTTTGAAAGTGTAAGAAGGTTTGCTCACTTCTCTCTCCTGTTCTCCAGTTGGGAAGACTTCAAATCATGCAATAGTTCTTGCCCAACTCATCACTGAGGGGAAATGCTACGGATTACATGCCTTCATCGTACCTATTCGTGAAATTGGGACCCATAAGCCTTTGCCAGGTTAGAATTGTTTGTCTGCTGTTGAGATGAAAAACTAAACCGATCACTTTCTTCTGCAAAAAGCATAGCACACAATGAAAGAGGCCAGGGCAAGCCGGGAATTGCAGAGCACAAGCACCTTGTGACTTTCCTTTCATCTGTGGTAGGTATTACCGTGGGAGATATCGGCCCCAAATTTGGCTATGATGAGATGGATAATGGCTACCTGAAGATGGACAATTATCGTATTCCCAGAGAAAACATGCTGATGAAGTATGCCCAGGTATCTTTGGAGGAGCAGAGGTGTCAAACATGGGGGTTTCAGCAGCTGTTGATAACCACGGGGTTGCAAGGGTGTGTTTTTTTGGAAGGTAATAACCTATTTTTACTTCTGATGCTTCTTTTATTAACGACACTGAAATCAAGAGCAGTTGGCAGGTATAAAGAACATATTCTAGTTTGCTAAACCAGTGGGTCTCAAACTTTAGCATGTGTTAGAATCACCTGGAGGGCTGTATAAAGTAGATCAGGGTGGGGATGAGGTTTTGTATTTCAAGCAAACTCCCCGGAGATGCTGCCATTCTGGGGACCACCCTTTGAGAATCATGAGCACAGACTGCCACTTGGGTTTAACAGAATGAAGCATCAGTCCCATGTTCTTTGTCCAGGTGAAGCCTGATGGCACGTACGTGAAACCTGTGAGTAACAAGCTGACCTACGGGACCATGGTGTTTGTCAGGTCCTTCCTTGTAGGAGAAGCCGCTCGGTCTCTGTCCAAGGCTTGCACCATTGCCATCCGGTACAGCGCTGTGAGGCACCAGTCCGAAATCAAGCCAGGGTAAGGGAGGCATCTGAGATTGCTAAAGACCTACCTTTGACCCCATTCAAATATCAAAATTCCCAAATGTGATCTCGAGAATATGCATTGGCCTTGCAAAATCAGCTAAGGTGGCAGTATGCTGGGTCTGCTCCTTAAAAACTAGACTTCCTTTTTTTAAGTAGAAAGATGAGGATAGCCACCTTACTATTTTTAACCTAAGAAAAACAGTAATATTACTTGAGCTCTATAAATGAAATGTTTAGGGGCACCTGGGTGCCTCAGTTGGTTAAGTGTCTGCCTTCGGCTCAGGTCATGATCCCAGGACGCTGGGATCGAGCCCTGAGTTGGACTCTCTGCTCAGCGGGGATCCTGCCTCTCCCTTTCCGCCTGCTAGTGTGCTCTCTCTCTCTCAAATAAATAAATATCTTTAAAAAAAAAAAAATAAATGCAATTTTAGAACACTAAAGGCAGTTTGAAAATCCTAATTGCTCCTAACAGCTATGAATTGGGTATGTTGGGAATGGCATGAATGGGACTCCCTGCTGTGTTCATAGCCGTAGGTTAGTCTTACTGCCTTTCACTTGAGTGTGACTCCCTGATGACCTTTTTAACTCCTGTAGAAAGAATAAAGAAATCGGTAAGAGCTGACCTTCTTAGATGTCATATGGTTAACTCTGTGCATTGGGCCTTCTCCAAAATTATGGTTAAAATAGTTTTTTCAGGGCGCCTGGGTGGCTCAGTTGGTTAAGCGACTGCCTTCAGCTCAGGTCATGATCCCAGGGTCCTGGGATCGAGTCCCGCATCGGGCTCCCTGCTCTGCGGGGAGCCTGCTTCTCCCTCTCCCACTCCCCCTGCTTGTGTTCCCTCTCTCGCTGTGTCTCTCTCTGTCAGATAAATAAATAAAATCTTTAAAAAAAAAAAAATAGTTTTTTCAGCCATCTAGTGTGTTAGACTTCTTTATCATTGCTTTCCTTCTATGAAGTTAACCTTGATTTTTGTATGTTGCTATGAGATAGTTTCCTTAGTTATACTGCGAAGACTAAGATAGATATGAACTTCACAGCTAGAAAATACTCTCCGCCTAGGCGGTTCAACAAGGTGGTTGAGAACATGGTTTTCTGTAGCCAAACAGCCTAGATTTCAATTAAGTGAGGATCTACCACATATTTGCTGTGTGACCTTAGGCAGGTTCTTAACCTCTTTTTTCCCCTTGGTGAAATGGGGAGAGTGCTAGCTTTTCAGTATGTCGAAGTATTTAGACCAGAATCTGGTGCAAAATAAGTTCTATGTAAGTGTTTACTTTTGTTTCTTCTCTATCCTTTAGTGAACCAGAACCACAGATTTTGGATTTTCAGACCCAGCAGTATAAACTCTTCCCACTCCTGGCCACTGCCTATGCCTTCCAGTTTGTAGGTGCGTACATGAAGGAGACCTACCATCGAATTAATGAGGACATTGGCCAAGGGGATCTGAGTGAACTGCCTGAGGTATGTGTTTCCTCATTCACTTGTGGGCACCCTTGCCTGTTGGATAATGTCCAGAGAAAACTAAATGTTGGGATTTCTTGAGAAGAATCCATGTGTTCTCAAAAGATACAGCCATTATTTTAATTGAAAGTGAATCAGATATGAAGATATGTGGGTTTTGTTTTTTAAGTTTCAGAAGTACTACACTGTGTTGGTTGTTTATTAATCAAAGGAACATAAGTGGTGACTTTTTTGCCAAGTGGAGCACTGTGGAAGGGAGTGTGGGAACAATATGAATTCAGGCCGCCGAGATGACCGTGCTTCAGTTTGCACGCATGGCAAGTGATGTGGCGAGTGACTGGCACTGTTAGGGGAGGAAGAGAGGGCTTCTTGCCGGGAGGCTCAGACCGTCGGCGCCAGCCGCGCCCTGACAGCCCGTGCATCCCCTCCAGCTCCACGCCCTCACTGCCGGCCTGAAGGCTTTCACCTCCTGGACAACTAATGCTGCTCTCGAAGCCTGTCGGATGGCGTGTGGCGGACACGGCTATTCTCACTGCAGTGGCCTTCCAAATATCTATGTCACTTTCACCCCCACCTGCACCTTTGAGGGAGAGAACACAGTCATGATGCTGCAGACGGCTAGGTGAGAATCTGATTTGTATTGTTAAAACGTTTGAGGGGCGTCTGGGTGGTCAGTCCGTCAAGCATCCAGCTCTTGGTTTTGGCCCAGGTTGTGATCTCAGGGTCCTGGGATCGAGCCCGGCGTCAGGCTCCGCACCCAGTGCAGAGTCTGCTTGGGATTCTCTCTCCCCTCTCCCTCTGCCCCTTTCCCCCACCCGCACGCTCTCTCCCTCTCTCAAAAAAAAAAAAAAAAAAAGAATGTTTGAGTCCTTTTCATCAGTTCCTGTTCCCGTGTTTGCTCTTCACGGTACATTTGTTCCTGAGAGATGGTGGTTTTGCCTTCCATCCCGACCCACTGGTTTTATCTTGTGGTCGGCCGAGCGAGTACAAAACACCTATCACGTTGCTTAAAGTCACTGCAAGAGTTCATCTCTGTTTCACGAGAAGCATAGTTACTGAGAGCATGTGCACTGGTGATTTTTAGGTTCCTGATGAAAAGTTACGACCAAGTGCACGCAGGGAAGTTGGTGTGCGGCATCGTGTCCTACTTGAATGGCCTGCCCACTCAGCGCATCCAGCCGCAGCAGGTAGCAGTGTGGCCAGCTGTGGTGGACATCGACAGCCCCGACAGCCTAACGGAAGCATACAAACTTCGTGCGGCCAGGTGAGTCCCCCCCTCAGGAGCTGGGGGGCTTCTGGGGGCTGGGGCCTGAGTACTGCCCGGCATTTCCTGCAAGCTCCGGTTTTCTTTCACTTCTTAACAGATTGGTGGAAGTTGCTGCAAAAAACCTTCAAAATGAAGTGATTCACAGAAAAAGCAAGGAGGTAGCATGGAACCTAACTTCCGTTGACCTTGTTCGAGCAAGCGAGGTCAGTGATAGTTCTCCCTCTCTCTCTCTCTCCTCTTCTCTCTCTCCCTCTCCATCCTTCACACTGTCCCAACCCATTTTCTTAGTGCAGAAACCCTTGTTGGTGTGCGGTGAATTTTTTTCAAAGGTTCTCTCACTCTGGTGTTTTCTTTTTATCTAGGCACATTGCCACTATGTGGTAGTTAAGCTCTTTTCAGAAAAACTCCTCAAAATTGAAGATAAATCTGTCCACGCTGTCTTAAGGAATTTGTGTCTCTTGTATTGTCTGTATGGAATCAGTCAGAAGGCAGGGGATTTTCTTCAGGTGAGTATTTTCTGAATTTAAGCCGTGTGTGTGCACATATATATGAATGTCTGTCTGTATACGTGTATATATGTGTTTGCTTGTTTTATCTCTTCTAGGGAGGTATCATGACAGAGTCTCAGATTACCCAAGTAAATCAGCGCATAAAGGAGTTGCTGATTGCAATTCGCCCAGATGCTGTTGCTTTGGTGGATGCGTTTGATTTTCAAGATGTGACACTCGGCTCTGTGCTTGGCCGTTATGATGGGAATGTGTATGAGAATTTGTTTGAGTGGGCCAAGAAATCCCCACTGAACAAATCAGAGGTACAAAAAAACAATGTCTTTTCACCTTTTGAAATTCTTCATTACATTTTTTTTTTTTTTTAAGAGTTTATTTATTTATTCATGAGAGACAGAGAGAGGGAGAGAGAGGCAGAGGGAGAAGCAGGCTCCCAAGGAGCAGAGAGCCCAACGTGGGGCTCGATCCCAGGACCCTGGGATCATGACCCGAGCCGAAGGCAGACGCTTAACGACTGAGCCACCCAGACACCCCTCCTCTGTGAAAGTTTTGGAAGCTCCTGTGGCCTCTACGGACAGTCACTTTGAGTAACAGATTCAGAAGGAAACTGGGTTGTTCCCACAGTACACAGGTCTTTCATCTCCTTGAGTGTTTAGTAACTATTGGACATGTTCAAACATATACAAAAATAGAATACTGTAATACACCCCTGTGTATCCTTTGTCACACCTCAGTGACTAATCTCCTGGCCATTGTGTTTCACCTGAAAACCCTCCCTCTGCCCCGAGCGGTGCACCCCCACCCCCTGTCTCCCCTGGGGATTATGGTGATACAAATCCAAGATATTAGATAACTTTATCCATGGATATTTCAGTATGTGTCTCTTAAAAGATAAGGACTTTTTGAAAACATGACCACAGTGCCATTCCACCCCCAAATAGGAATCATGTCATGAACTACCCAGTGTCCAAATTCCTCAATTAACTGTTTGTTTTTTTTCCCGTCAGTGTTTTGGATCACGATCCAAATAAGGCCCAGATACCTTCTCAGTTAAAAGTGTGCTATTTGATGCTGCAGGCCCCTCATCAGTAATTCTTTCTCTCTCCCTTCCCTGCAGGTCCATGCGTCTTACTTCAAGTACCTGAAACCACTGCAGTCCAAGCTCTGAAGGGTCGTGGGGACAAGTGCAATTCGCTCCAGAATGAGCTGGACTCGACATCCCTTACACTTGTCACACAAAGCTGCTTGGGATCTTGACCAAACTCAGAGAGCTATAGAGCAAATGATAAATTGAGCCCTTTCCTCTTTTTATAAATGAAGAAAAAAATGAACAGATTTCAGAGATTAAATGAAAAAAACGGATGTGTTTTAAGTGCCATTAACACTGCACGAGGCCTGTTGGGCATCAGAAAGAGCTTTAAGAGATGCAGCATGACTTCGATCTGTGGTGCTGCTGACCCCAGTAGGCCATGACCTCGGATAATTCGTAGAATGTAACTACTAAGTAGTTAGTTATTTTCACCTCTTAATTGCTCATCACTGGATCTGTAAGTGTTTTTAAGCAAAGGTATTTTTTAAGTGGGGTCAAGCCCTTCCCACCTTTTTGCTAAATGTTCTTCTGCTCCTGCCATGGGCCCTGGCCAAGAAACAGGACTGAAGAGAAGGGATTCGGGGAAAGAAACAAATCAGGAAACTTAGCGTGAGTGAAATGTGTGCCTGACACATTGACATGACTTCCGCCCGCTTGCCCCTCTTTGCCGACCTGTTGTTACCACCTAACTACTCGCGGCAGCATCTTCCCGGCACAAGGGGAACGCCAGCGCAGGGCTAGCAAAGGATCACAGTCCCGTGTCGTTAGGAATTAATCTTCCATTCGAGGGATCCCTAAATCATCGGTGTGGTAGCACAGCAACTCACTTTGTCCCAAAACTTCCTGGGAAGGGGCAAAATGCAAAATCATCTCTGCATTTGACACTTGGCAACTGATGGCACCTCCATCAGTGGTGATTCATCTCCCTCCCCCTTGCCCTGTCCTGGAAGAGATGCTGAGAAACAAGAAGGGGTCACAGTTCCTTTGTAGTAGAATGCATACAGGGAGAGCTCTCTTAGTTGCAGTTACTGTGACTGTGGTGTCCCTACCAACTGGTTTTTCTGGAACAATCCAGATTTTCTATGTTCTGCCATTTGTCATAAGCCGTTACAGTGCTTGGAGCTCACAGTGTCTGGCCGTACAAAGGTAGAAGCATCACTCAGGCTACCTCTTCTGCCCAGGAGTACCACAGAAAACTCCTTTGACAAACCATGTCTTCTGGTTTTTGGATATAAGTCATTGAATCAATATAATCATCGAAACTATGGCTAAAGGATAAATGCAAGTTCCATAGAATCACTTTCCTATTGTACACTGGCTTTATTTTCAGTTTTTTTCTAGGAGCTTGATCTGAATTGTGACATTGTCCTTTGAGCTGAAATCTAATTTACAAAATCATTCTACATTTAAAGGTTAAACATGTACTTCCTAATGAAGGTTTTTCGTAAAATCGATGTAAAACAGCATCACTTGATTTTTTTTTTTTCTAAGATTTTATTTATTTATTTGACAGAGAGAGACCGTGAGGGGGGAACACAAGTCGGGGGAGTGCGAGAGGGAGAAACAGGCTTCCCGCTGAGCAGGGAGCCCAGTGTCGAGCTCGATCCCAGGACCCTGGGATCATGACCTGAGCCGAAGGCAGACGCTTAACAATTGAGTCACCCAGGTGCCCCATGATTTTTTTTTAATAACCTGTTAACTGTATCTGTGACATCTGTCTCATGAAACCAGTTGTTCTAGAATCAGTCTTGAGAACGTAGTATAATTCAGGCGAAATGTCATCCCTACCTTGGGACCCAACATAAAATCTATCCCAGTGAAACCAGTTATATGAGACTTTTCATTGCCAGCAGAAATCCTTCCACCAAGAGAGCTGACTGGGAATTGTTTTAAGATTGAAGTAACAAGCACTGTGTTAATTTCTTTGGGATATATCTTGACAATAGTTCAGATTCTTGGAAATAACAGTAAATCGCTTAATATTTTTTTTTTTTTTTTAAAGATTTTATTTATTTATTTGAGAGAGAGAGAATGAGAGAGAGCACATGAGAGGGGGGAGGGTCCGAGGGAGAAGCAGGCTCCCCGCCGAGCAGGGAGCCCGATGCGGGACTCGATCCCGGGACTCCAGGATCATGACCTGAGCCGAAGGCAGTCGCTTAACCAACTGAGCCACCCAGGCGCCCAGTAAATCGCTTAATATTGACCTGTTAAATGTAGAATTGCTTCAAAACTAGTGGTTAAATACCTTATTCGCAGATGAACATCTGTAGTTGGGATCTGAATGTGTTTGAATTAACACCCACCTAATCCCGCTGCATAGATCTGGGATCTCTCTAGGCAGGTTTGAGCAAGTTGTAGACACTACAGAGCCACCTTCAGTCCAGCACCTTGAGTATTATTTAAAAGCGAAATCTGATATTTGATACTGTTTTTATTAACATTGGGATTTTTGTCTTGTACTTTATTCACCATAACCTAAGAATATAGTAAAACCTCCCTAATTTGTACTATCACGAGGAAAAGAGAATGCCACATAATTAAAAAGTCTAAGCTACGAAGAATTTTAAGGTCCAGGTTTATGACGTTATCAGGTGCAGGTAACACTAAAATAAAGCACGCCCTCCCCAGTGGAGGAATGCATGTTTGTCGGCAGCGGCAGATCCAGTTTGCACTCCCAAAGAAGCCAGGTCTATGCTACAGATAAGTTTGGTTCTTTTGTGAGCCATTTTCACCAAAAGTACAAAGATAAATTTAAACCTACTCTTCTCTAAAATGATAAATGCTAAGAGAATGAGATTTTTCTATTAGATACTGATAGAAGCCTTTTTTTTTTTTTTAAGTACTATGAACAAGGAACTCAAAATTGGAATTTTGAGGCTTAATAGGATTTTGCTATTGGAGGAAGGTTGATTCTTCCTGAAGTGTTTGGAGCTCTACTTTGTGTTCTACTAGATATATACAGAGGAGTATTTCAGTGGACATCAGTGATTTCAAAGCACGGTTGGTTCCAAAGCCTTTGGGGCCTCTTTCATGTTCTTGGCTTAAGGACATAACAGTGCTAAGTATCAGCTTATCTTCAGAACATTGACCTAATTGCAACATTAACTATATTCATATGCTTTCCAAGAACTCCTGCCTGTCATTTCAGATTTCATATACCTGGAGGCATTTTACAGATCCGAAACATGCTAGGTCTTAATTATTGGGTTTTCTTCAGCGCAGGGCTTTGGCTGGAGAAACATGACATTCACATTCATGAGGAACGAAAATTGTTTCGATGGCTTGGCTCACAAGCCCTCCTGCCTTTTCTGAGCCTTTTCCATCCGTCTTACTAGGAAGAGATGAGGTGCAGGTGTGCACACCTGCTAACCTTTATAAATGTGGTAGGTTGCCCAGGGTCTTAGGTTGCCTTCAAGCAGTGCCAGGAAAGGTTCTTCTACCTGAGACCAAGAGTCTTTTGTTGATTCTCCTTACTCAGATAAAGATTTTGATTATTTTCATGAAATAATGCAGAGGTCATTTCAGCTAAGTATTTACTACTACATTCTTGGAGGAACTGACCAAGTCACACTGTAAATGACTGAAATTATTTTTTATTTTAAAATACCAATAGACTTTCGCTTTTAGCTGTACACACTAAATTCTCACTACCTATTCCTGTGCTCCATGATGGTAAACACAGAAACTTGAGGAATCTTTTTTTTTTTAAGTGAGGACAAGAAACATGAGGAATCTTTAGAGTTACCAGGTGTTAGCTGTTGCAGACCTGCAAATTCCTAGATTCCAAGGGTTTTTTGTTTCGTTTTTATTTTGCTTTAAATTTAGTTGGGCCACTGGGGCAACTAAGGATCTGCCTTTGGCTCAGGTCATGATCCTGGACTCCTGGGATCAACCCCGCTCGTGCTCTCGCTCAAATGAGTAAATTAAAAAAAAAATAATAAATACATTTGGGGCGCCTGGGTGGCTCAGTCGTTAAGCGTCTGCCTTCAGCTCAGGTCCTGGTCCCGGCGTCCTGGGATAGAGCCCCGCATCGGGCTCCCTGCTCGGTGGGAAGCCTGCTTCTCCCTCTCCCACTCCCCCTGCTTGTGTTCCCTCTATCACTGTGTCTCTCTGTCAAATAAATAAATAAAATCTTAAATAATAATAAATACATTTAATTGGGCCATTGATTATCTTAGGAAGATCACGAAAAATTGGGGAGTGATTCTGAGAATTCTGAACCAAAATAGGTTGTTTTGCCACAATACTGTTGACTACTTCATAGTTTAGGTAGCAAACATATAACCTTCCACATAATATTCAGACTGCTGAGATAAACACCATTTTATTTCCAATTGCTGTAGATTCAAGGAAATTACTTGTATTCTTCAGAGTGTATAATTCCTTGCTACCTTTTCCCCTTTTACTGTTCGGGTTTGCGTTTGGTTCCTACCTGACAAGATGCGTTTAGCATGTACTGTTACCCATCCCTGGCTGGACCTGTCAGTGCAGGCGCGAGTACCGAGGAGGTGCACGGGTCCAGAACTTCTGAACCATGATTGGACAGCTGTGACCCGCCAGCCCTGCTTGGAGTGGGCTGCGGGTAAGCCAAACCATCACCCCCTTTTTCCTTTGTAAATTTGAAAAAAATCCTTAATAAAACCTGTGGTTAACACAAAATGTGTTACGTGCCTTTATTGGGTGGCAGTACTGCATTCTGTTCTGACTCCACAGCTTTGATTTTCTTTCTTTTTTAAAGATTATTTGAGAGAGTTAAAGCGCACAAGCAGGGGGGAGGGGTAGAGGGAGAAGCTGACCCCTTAGCAGATACTTAGCGGAGCAGGGAGCCCACCATATGGAACTTGATCTGAGGACCCTGGGACCATGACCTGAACCAAAGGCAGATGCTTGACTGACTGAGCCACCCAGGTGTCCGCAGCTTTGATTTTCACAATTGAAACGGTCACAGCCATTTCCCTAAGGTTCGGGGTGTGGGACACATACATAATTGTTCATGGTTTCGCACATCAATTTTAAAATCTTAGTACATTTCTCGTGCCCCCCCACCCGGCCACAAGCCAGCCCCCAGAAGAAGTCCTGGAACCCAGGTGCCGGCAGTTCCCGGGGAGGGCGAGAGGAAGAAGCCGAGCTGCCTTGGAGCCCGCCCCCCTCCTTCCCAAGTGGCCTGGCGCCAGCTCCTAGCAACGCGCCGGGCCGCGAACAGAAGCTAACGGCCGCGGCGGGGCGCTCTGGGAAATGTAGTTTATCTCGGCGTCCCCTGTTCCCTTGACCCTGTCAATGACCGGACTGAGGACTACAACTCCCAGGGTGCCTCGCGCTTCGCCTTTCACTCGAACTCCGGCCGATTGAGAGATTGGCATCCGCGGGACTCCGGAGCGGGAGGCCGGAACGAGTTGGGGTCGAATGGGGACCGGACGAGCGGCTATGGCTAGCGGCTGCGCCTCCGCGGGGAATGGCGCGTAACCCGGGAGATTTCGGGGGCTGGGAGGAGAGTAGGCCGCGCTCGGGGTTGAGCTGGGATGGGCGCATGGAGGGGGTGACGCAGGGAGGGGCGCGGAGTCTGCGGATCTACGGGGTGACCCGGAAGGGCCCTTGCTAAGGATTTTAAATGCCTGGCACGGAGTTGGTTGAGCAGGTGCGATGACGCGATGGTACTCTGTGGCACTTTCGGCCTTTGCAAACTTCTCAGAGATTCCCCCGGTCTGGGAGGCTAGGACGGAATCCCTGGGAGATGGCAGAAGCTCTCCGGTGTGATGGGAGACAAAACGTGTTTGGACTTGCAGGTCGTGAAAATTGCCATTATAAAGAAAGAGAAACAAACATTCAGAGTGGCCCCTATAAGTAATCCCAGATGAATTTTGCATTCTGTTAACAGGACCTGCAACACCAGACAAATAGAGATGACCCTCTCTGACTCCTTTCTTCCAAGGCAGGGACTGTCTGCCTTGGTAATGCTCAGGAGGCGTAAGGAGAGAGTGACAATCTGAGTCAAACACTTCGCTGTTAATGGATTAAGTCGGATTTACAGTTACCGTGAAGGGAAAAATTTCCACCATCGGTGAAAATAGTTTCAAGGAGTAAAACCAGCGCAAACATCCACTCTTCGTGCTGAATGCACAAATGTAGTCATGGGTGTTGCCTGGGGATGCATATTGGCCATAGTACCAGACACCCACCTCCTTTCTGAGATGGGTACCTACCATCTCCTGCATCCGCTTTCAGGATAAGAGATGAGGACCACTGCACTTTGTGTGAGCAATCTCCAGGCCTCAGCTCATTAAGTCACCGAGGGCACTTTGCTTCTCATCTAAGTACCTCTCCCTATAGGGAATTTTTAATTTATGGAACTAGATTTTAACCTCTTGAATGGATAAAGTGAGAGAAGCCTTGATGGGCCTTGGACCCAAGCACTGTTAAAGCTACATCATTTTTAATCAACCACTTGAATTTTCTTCACTAGGGAGGATGAGCCTGATGTGGGCAGAATTCAAATGACCTGGACAGCGCTGTGAGCAAGCTAAAGCCCCTCACAGAGCCTTAAGATGGTAGGCAGAATGCAGACTCTCACCACTGCTTCCACCCCCAAGATCTTGACTGCCTGGAGAACTTTAGGGGCTGGGTGACAAGGACTAGGATATGGTCCCCAGAGAAGAATGATGGGAGGTAGAATTGATACCAAACTTATTAAAAGATGAGCAAGCCTTCTGAGCCTCTGAATGGCCAGCCGGAAGCATTTTTAAGTGTCCCTTGCTGGTGTTGAGAAGTCAGGGACACATGAGGGGAAAACCTTCCCAGTCGTGTTACATCCTGCCTGGGAGGGTTTGCAGGTGGCATCTGGAAATCAGGGAAAAGGAGACTTCTGCCCACCGGATGGCACTCACAGTGGTGTCCATTGCTGGTTAGTGGGGGCTGTTTCCGTGCTCTGAATGAGTCTATTCTCAGAAACTCTGGGAAAGCATAAAGAGCTCTGTCTCTAAATGCCATTGGTGCTCCTTTTCCTCTGGTGACTTGGCAGAAGGCACAACAATTTATTCTGTATTCTCAGTTTCAGCCATGTTCACTGTTTGATTTTGTTAATGTGGTTTGTTTTTCCAATGTTAGGCACCGAAAACCAAAAAGGGATTGAAAGGTAAGTGGAAAAATGGAATATCACCCTTAAGGCAAAAATAATTCCCCACCTTTCATCCAAAAATAACATAGACGTGTCTGTATCTAAATGTTCTTGATGTGAGTCTTGCTGGTTTCCCCCATAATTGCACAGGAAGCTTTGGTCTTCATAGGGGACTCCCTGTGCTGCCTGTTGGCCCTCAGAGTAATCCAGAAATAGACAGGGGTGGGGCTTGGGGAAAAAGTCCTTCTTGTCGGGATCTGTATTGAGAAGTATGTGGTTGGCGTTAAGGGCGGTAAAGGCACTTCAGCTGGGTGCAAAAACTAATTCAGTACTTGTACTTTGGGTTCCCCCCATGTGCCCCAGCTAGGGGAGGGGGAGGTCTCAGATGGAAGGGCACGAGGAAGCTGTTGGCATGAAAGAAGCTTGTGTGTGCCTAGAAATCTTGGACTCTTTTCCCAAAGAAGCACACGAGGCTTTATTCAGAGTCTGGAAAACTGGCTTGTTGGCCAGTGTGTCCTGTAGAATGCGGGCGCTCCTGAAAATCCTCACCATCATCCTTTGAGAAAGTTATTTTCAATTTCTACCCTGGGGTCCTTCAACAAGGCATTGCGATCTGTTGCCAGAGAGTTAGGAAACGTCTCGTGGCCATTGAAGAGAGAGCTGGGCCCGGTCCCAGTATCTGAGCACTCTAGTGGTGAGGAGTCTGGAATTGGGATGAGGTCTCAAGACATGAGGCTTGTTAATGACATTCTTTCCTTCTGAAGTCTTGACAGTTCCTTTTCTGTTTGTTCTAGGCTCCATTGATGATGTCCTTGGTGACCTCTTGGGGGATGAGAGTAAGTGCCCCTTCTGCAGAATCCCCTGATTTAGGCTTGTTCTTTTTTTTTTTTTTTTAAGATTTATTTATTTGAGAGAGTAGGTCAGGTAGCAGTGGGAGAGACAGAGAGAGAATCCCAAGCAGAACCCCATTGAGTGCAGAGCCTGATGCAGGGCTTGATCTTATGACCCCGAAATCATGACCTGAACGGAAATCAAGAGTCAGACTCTTCACCAACTGAGCCATCCAGGCCAATCCCCCTTTTTTTTTTTGATTGAAATCTTATTCACAGAAAATACACTCTTTTCAAGTTTATAATTCACTGGCTTTTAGTATGTTCACAGAGTTACATAATTATCACCACAATCTAATTCCAGAACCCTTCCATCACTTTATAAACAAACTCCATGCCCATTAGCAGTCCCTCCTATTCTCCCTTCCCCCCAGCCCTAGACAACCACTTATTCACTTTTTTCCCTGTGGGTTTGCCTGTTCTAGACATGTTGTATAAAATGTCGTCACATCATACTTGGCTTTTGCATCTGGCTTTTTTCACTCACCACGGTGTTCTCGAGGTTCACCCACACTGAGCCATTCCTGTCTTCATTCCTTCCTACCGCTGGACAGTATTCCAGTGTGTGGATGGACATGTTTTGCTGATCCACTCATCACAGGTGGTGGACACCTGGGTGGTTTCCACATTTGGCCCAGGCTGTTATGAATGATGCTCTTAGGAACATTCAGGTACACGTTTTTGTGTGGCCATGTTTTCAGTTCTTTTGGGGTGTATACCGAGGAATGGAATTACTTATATGGTAACCCTGTGTTTAACTTTTTGAGGCACCACCAGACTATTGTCCACAGCAGCACCATTTTGTATTCCTGCCAGCAGCGTTCGAGGGTTCTGGTTTCTCCACATCCCTGCGAACACTTGCTAATTTTCTGTCTTTTTGATTATGCCCATCTTGGCGCGTATAATACAGTTGCATCTCGTTGTGGGTTTTTTTAAATCTTTTAAAATTTAAATTCAACTAATTAACATATAGAGTATTATTCGTTTCAGAGGTAGAGTTCAGTGACTCATCAGTCTTACGTAACACCCAGTGCTCCTCCATCACATGCCCTCCTTAATGCCCGTCACCCTGTTACCCCATCCCCCACCCCCTGCCCTCTCATGGTGGCTTTAATGTGCATTTCCCTAGTGACTGTGGACATTGAACATCTTTTTCATGGGTTTATTGGCCATTTGTGTATCTTCTTTGGAGAAAGGTCTATTCAGATCCTTTTATTTATTTATTTATTTTTTAATTTTTATTTATTTATTTTTTTTTTTAAGATTTTATTTATTTGACAGTGAGAGATACAGCGAGAGAGGGAGCACAAGCAGGGGGAGTGGGAGAGGGAGAAGCAGGCTTCCCGCTGAGCAGGAAGCCCGATGCGGGGCTCGATCCCAGGACCCTGGGATCATGACCTGAGCCGAAGGCAGACGCTTAACGACTGAGCCACCCAGGCGCCCCCAGATCCTTTTTTTTAAATTGGGTTGTCTTTTTACTATTGAGTTGTAGGAGTTTCTTATATATTCTGGATATCGTGTGTGTCCCCCTCTGCTGTAATGAGGAGCGGGGCTTCTGGGGTGTGGGGAGCTCCCTGGGGGCAACCAGGCTGAGGCTCCCCCGACCTGGCACAGAAGAACCCATGGAGCCCAAGCCTTGTGTTCAGCTGAGAGCTCTGGGTGATGGAAGTGCATCATTCTTCCTACGCTTGATGGGGTGCGGTAGGGTTGGGCTCTTCATTGGGCCCCAGTTGGCATTTAGGGTGAACTTCCTGGGAGAAGGTTTTCCTGGAAGAGCTTGGTGGGGAACTTCCAGTCCTCTCCATCTGACTCCAGTTCACTAGCCAAATGGCATCATTTCTGTTCTCTTTTTCCAGTGACGCTACCTGAGGAGCCTGTTAAACTAGCTTCACGTGCCCGAGACGCCACAGGTGCTGCCCAGGTGCTCCCTTCTTCCCAGGCTCGAACGAAGTAAGAGCAGGACTGGCTTGGGTGACTGTCACCCCTTCAGTCCAAATGCTGTTGCCTCCTCACCGCCCCATTTTCCACCTGCTGTGTCCCCACTTCTGCTGTCAGTTACTCCTCCCTTCCCCCCGCTCCTGGCCCGTGAGGAACCTGAGGAGTGGAGAGCGAACTGACCAGGGTCAGAAGTCCTGGCTGCCAGTCCTGCATATGCTACTTACTGTGTGATCTTGGGTGACTCCTGAACCTCTCTGAGCCTCAGTGTGCTCATCCCCAGAATAAGAGAATTGGCCTAGGTCAGTGGCTGTCAGGTCGTTCTTCCAAAGTGTTCCTGACCATTGAGAGATAGGAGGGAGTTTTGTGAGCTCTCCGCCCTCCACCTTCATCCTAGCCAACGCAGTTCTGTTTTTCTCTCTCTCTCTCTTTTTTTAAAGATTTTATTTATTTGGGGCGCCTGGGTGGCTCAGTCGTTAAGCGTCTGCCTTCAGCTCAGGTCATGATCCCAGGGTTCTGGGATCAAGCCCCACATCGGGCTCCCTGCTCCGCGGGAAGCCTGCTTCTCCCTCTCCCACTCCCCCTGCTTGTGTTCCCTCTCTCGCTGTCTCTCTGTCAGATAAATAAATCTTAAAAAAAAAAAAAAAGATTTTATTTATTTATTTGTCAGAGAGAGAGCACAAGCAGGGGGAGTGGCAGGCAGAGGGAGAAGCAGGCTCCCCACTGAGCAAGGAGCCCGAGGCGGGACTCGATCCCAGGGTCCCCGGATCCTGACCTAGGCTGCAGGCAGACGCTTAACCGACTGAGCCACCCAAGAGTCTCTCTGTTGTTCTCTCTTATCTGTTGTTTTTAAAAGTTGTTTTTCCATTTTGTGGCTATTTTTCTTTTTTTGAAGTACAGTTGATATCCAGTGTTAAAATAGTCTCAAGCGTACTGCATGGCAATGGGACAGGTCGAGTTATGCTGTGCTTACCACAAGTGTTTAATAGATTGTTTTTAAAGGGCCTCTACTGCTTTAAAAAAATGGAAAATCTCTGCATTACGGGGACTGTGAAATTCCTTTAAGCAACTCTGTCCCATTCTCCTGGAGAAGTCTTCCAGGTTCACCGGGGCTCTGGGCCACCTTCCTTTCTCGGAATCAATTAGTGCCCTGGGGATGCAAGTGGGTGCTGATTGCGCCTCTTCGCAGGTCCCTCCTGGAAGACTATGCCTTCAGCACCACGGCAGGCATCCCGGGACCTGATGCTGAGGTGAGCCTGGTCCACCCTCTCTACTTATCCCCAGAAGCAGTGGAATGGAGGTGGTGGCTGGGAGGTTGCTCACACAAGGGTTCAGGAGTTTCTGCAAAGCCAGTGTGTTCTTTTTTTTTTTTTTTTTAAGATTTTATTTATTTATTTGACAGAGACACAGCGAGAGAAGGAACACAAGCAGGGGCAGAGGGAGAGGGAGAAGCAGGCCCCGCACCAAGCAGGCAGCCCGATGTGGGACTCGATCCCAGGACCCCGGGATCATGACCTGAGCCGAAGGCAGGCACTTAACGACTGAGCCACCCAGGCGCCCCTAGCCATTGTTCTTAAAATAATACCCAAGGGCTACCAAATGGACCCAAAAGTGAACTCAACAAGCTTTTCCTTCCTGCTAGTGAGATGAGCTAGAAAGTAGAGCTCCCAGCAGGTGTTGGAGTCTTGGATGTTGCCCCTTGTAACTTTCCAGTAAGAAGCTTCCCGGCTGTCCGGTTACATAGTTGGGAAATGGCATAGTGATGGCCTGTCGTGGAAGGGTTCTTTCCACTGAGCGGGGACAGAAAGTGGCAGCGCTTTCTAGATCTCCACACCTGGGGAGGTTTGACTTCTGAGGACACTTCAGTCTCAGGGGAGGGCAGGACTTCCTGCTGGTGCCCTATTGGCCGGGCTCTGCCCCTGCTGGGCCGTCTGCCCTCACAGAAGCAAGGTAACGAGCCAGAGCTTTATTGGGCCTCAGCTAACATGTGTCCTTGCCCTCCTGTGGACTTAGGTGTCCGACGTCTCAGATGCAGACCCACAGATTTTGCTCCAGGCAATGAAGGTACCTACTGGCTTGCATGGTTCTGGGAGCAGGGGTAGGCATAGGAATGTTCTGTGCCAAGTCTTCCTTCTCCCTCCCATTTTTCTCTTTACAATTTGTGTTCCTGAGCTCTTCCTAGTCAAGAGAGGAGCTCATCCATGAGCTGCTGCCCTTTGTGTCCTCTGGATAGAAATCCAGTCTCCTGGTGTCTAGAGATTCATCCACCGGGAGACACAGTCATGCACCAAGCCCCTAGTGCGGTGGGGCTGGCTCCCACCCAAAGACACCACCCCCATTGAGGGGAAAGAAGGAGAGACTCTCCTCTAAGGCTGCTTCTTAACTGTTCTCTGTGTTTCTCTCTACATCCCCTGCCAAGGCCCCTTCAGCCCAGCTGTGCTCTCATTGAATCAAGCCCCAAGCTAAGCTTAGCAATGGAATTTTAAGACATAAATTCTGTACAGTTTACAAGATAATCCCCCGGGGCTTAGGTGGCCTGGCCTTAGGTCACCTTGGCTTCCCCGCCCTTCTGTCCGGCAGCACCCTCCTGCCTGATGTCCTGCCTCTTGTCCTCCTTGTTAACCCATGGTCCCAGGCCAAGGCCAAGCGCTTGCTTTCAGCCTTGCGGGGGAAGGGAGGGCTAAAGAATTGGAGTCTGTTCCCTTCTTGGCTCCATATTCAGCCTCTTAACCTCATCTTGAAATCACTCTTCCCCAGGGCCCACCCCTGGCACCCCTGGCTACAGCCCTCTAGTCCTCTGACTCAGCAGCTGGTGGTGACATCGAGTCTCACTCCAGAATCCCCAGCTTGCTCTGCGTCCCCGTGGTCCAGTTTTCTTTCCCAACTCCTCTATTTCCTGCATAGTCTCCCCTTTTCCCTGTGTTCCTCACACCTCTGCCCCTGGGGTGCCAAGCGTCCTCCCAGATACAAGTCCTCATCCCCTTACGAGTGTTAGCATTTGGTGAGTCTGTACGGGGGGCGGGGGTGGTGGGAGGCCCTGACTGCCTTCCTCTGCTGGCTGGGTGCCTGGCCCCTTCTCACAGCCCGGCGGCAGTCCCTCTGGGAGTCTTCAATCCCGGGGTCCTGCTGTTTTGTTCCCACCGTAAAGAGAGCCTCACCATTTACTAAGCCTGTGGCAAACAGGTGCTAGTAGGTGGTATGGAGGTGCCGCCCTAGACCTGGCCTCTCGCCTGTTCTGTAAGCCGAGGTCAGTTCCCCAAACTAGGCCCCCACTTGTCCCCATGGAATATGGAGGCCATATCACCAGGCTTCTCGGAGCACAGGGGCGTTCAGCACCCCTAGCTGAGCACCAGTGAGCATTCCTCCCTCCCTCCCGCTTTTCCAGGATCTGGACGACATGGATGCTGATCTCTTAGGTCTGAAGAGGTCTAATCTGACCTCTAGCAAAAGAGCTGCCAAGGGTCCTGGGGAAGAAGAGCTGCCTAGTCATCCCAAACCTGCCAGCATATTGACAGCCGGTGAGAAAGGTGAGTAGAAAGAGTTTCTTGAATCTAGGGACACTGTAGGGAAGGGAAGATACTCGGAAGGCAGCTCTCATTCCTGTGGGTTTTCTCTGTTTGTGGTTGGGGAGGGGACAGTTTCCTCCCTCCCTAGTGTGGTTCCAGGCCCTCTAAGTTCAACATGGCAGCTCCCAGAGAAACCGTTTGAGTTAAATTGGGGAATTTGGTGGGAGCCTGTGTACCTCCCAAGTCCATGACTGTTTGGAGTGACATGTGACCACGTTTCCCTGGCAGAAGCGTCTGTGAGAACCGGGGAGGTGTCAACCCATCCCACCGCTGTCTCCAGGCCATGAGCCCTCAGCCTCCCCCGGAGAAGGGCACGCCAGCCCAGGGTCCCCATTATGGTGTGGCAGGAACTTGGCTGGGAGCGGCCAAGGCCTATGACCTTGCCTTCTGTTTGCTTCTTACAGGGGACACCGTTCCTGCCAAGAAGCCCCCTCCCTCTCCCAGCAGCCTTGGGCATCAATACAGAAAGTTTTCCTTCGAAGGTACCACAGGCCCCACAGTCACGCTTCTGAGAGTGGTGGAGCCTGGCTGATGCTCACGTGCTTGCCCGGGGTCAGGTCGCTGCGTGTGTCCAGAGGGGGAGCAGACTCCTGGGGCCACCGGTTCAGCTCCTCAGGAATTCAGGGAGGGACTGATGGTATTGTGTGTGGGAGGAGATTTGGATCACTTCTTTGCAAGACTTTGAAGCAAGCCAGACATCAACCTGAAGTGAAGGTTTTATAAAGCATAAGAATTCCCCTTCCTTTTCCAAATGCACAAATGTTTTACTTCACTTCTGCTGCCTGGGGGATGCTTCCAGAAGGCTGCGCAGGCAGCAGAGCCCTGGGGGTGCACAGACAGGCCCAGGGCGGCCCCCCGGTTCCCTGTCTCCTTGCCAAGGCTGATGTGTGTCCTGGGTGTTGAGTGGCCTATTCATGTATTAGAGCAGCTAGAAATCGCCCGTCGAGTGATGGCTCCCTCACCGTAGTGCAGGGCTGGTTTTCCTGAACAAACGGTGCAGTCTGACCTGTGCTTTCCCTTCTGGCCGTGAGATTTGGAAGACCCATTGGCGGGACTTCTCTCCGACGATGAGGAAGGAATCACCAAGAAGCCCCCTGGGACCGAGAGTAAAATGGCTTCCGAAAAGAGCCCAGCCCCAGTCAGAAATCAAGGTAGGGAGGGTGGGCTTGTTGCTTGTCCGGGGCAGATGCAGGTTGCACAACCAGAGACTCCGCCGGGCCGGGACCACATGGCTAAGGTCCTGGACCAAGAGCTTATTGGTGTCTCTGAATAGGGAGGTGGGATGCGTGAGCTGGGGCGGGGCGGGGGAGTCAGTCCTATGCGCAGACCAGACTTGTGCGCTGCCTGCAGCCACACCCAGAGATCCGGGTCACGGAGAAGCACCCCCTTTGACCCCTTCAGACACCACAGTTGAGGGCACGGTGGGCCGTGGGCACTGTGTCCTGTGCCCTGTGTTCTGTCCTCTAGGTCCAGCTATTCCACTAACTCCTGGGGACACCCCGGTCCGAAAGAAAGAAGAAGTGCTATTTGATGAGGAGGACGATGTCGTGGCCACCCTGGGGTTTGCAGACAGCCCCACAGCAGAAAGGAGGCAGACGGGCGACCAGTAAGGGTCCTTAGGAGCGGAGAAACCCTACCCACACAGCTACCTCTGGCGCCGGGAAAAGCTAGAGGGTGGGCACATGCAGGCCCCCAGGCGCCCCCCCACGTTCACAGGCACCTGTGTGTGTTCCATCCCGCAGGGAAGGGCCCCGTCCTGCTCGCTCCAGGCTGGATGAGCTGCTGGGTCGGGGCACTGCCACCAAGCTCCTGGCCCGCCCGGGCACTGGGGAGCACAGGGAATTCAAGCTGGACAAGAAGTACCAGAGGCCCCAGGGTGAGGAAGCTTGCAGGGCAGGGGAGGCGAGGTGGAGGGCTCCCAGACCACGCTGTTACCACAACCCACAATGAGAAATAAGCCTACATCACAAACACACATTATCATAACTGAGACAAAAGCATCGCGGAATGATAATTACCACATTCAGTATTCTGTTGTCTTTTTATTTATACATTATCTGATTTACAAATACATTGGTTGTGACTCGTGAAATTGGTTTCTTGACCTGCTGATAGGTAGCAGCTCACAGTTTGCAAAAGCTCACTCTAGACCAATGTTTCTCAAAGTGTCGGCCCATGGGCCAGCTGTTGAGAATCACTCATGGCACGCGCAGCTCAGCGGGCCTCATCTAAAGGACGTCTGGGGCAGGACCCTGCCAGTGCCTTTTTCACAGCTCCCAGGTGATGCCTGGCGTGTGGGATCCTGAGACCTCGAGCTCACACCCAGTACCGCACCCCTGCCAACCCCACGGCAGCTTCACCTCTACTTACTTGCTGACACGTCAGGCTACCAGTTCAGTTTTTTTAAACAGAGTTCTGCAGCCACAAAATGTCTAATTCCCTTGCTAGAGATCACAGGCTTCTTCATTTACAGACAAGGAAGATTCCTGGGGTGATGAGGACTTCACCTTTGGGGCCTATCAGCCCACCATGGGCTCTTGTGAGGGCCGCCAATCCCACCGGCAGTCGGTCAGGTAAGCAGGGCCTGCAGAGAGCATGGCCTTGGGGCAGGTGCCCACCAGGAAGGAGGAGGTGCCCCATGCTCCCCCATCCCGCTGACAGTCTTGTTGGGGAAGCATGGCGTACAAGGCCCAGGGGTGGCTGTCTGCAGGTGCTGAAGGAAGAGGGGGGTTGCCCAGTCCTGCGCATCCAGGCCCATTTCCTTCCAGCCTCCTTGGAAGGAGGAGGAGGAGGTGGTCCCAACACCGCCCGGGACCCATAAAGCCATAAACAGCTGAGGGATGTTCAGTCCCAGGGCAGTGAGACCGTGACCCTTCAGTGGCTTCTCATGCCCTGCTCCCCAGGAGCGGCCCTGGGGTCCACCGTGACGCTGCCGTGGACTCATCCCTGTGTGTGGCGAAACATTAAGTTAGTGGGTAGAATTTTCTGAATTTGGGGTTTTCCTCCCAGTATACATTTTCAATTTTATGTTTGGAAATAATTTCAAACTGACATAAAAGTTGTAAGGATGGTACAAAGAGCTCCCTCCTGCACTTCGCCCAGAATCCACAGTTGTTGATACTATGCCACGTTGGCTTTGTCAGCCTGTTTCTATCTAAATAACCTGCACACGCATTGACATTTCTCCCAGTCCCAGTACGTTCTTAGACCTCAGAACATTCTGCCAGGGGCCAGTAATGCTTCTAGGCAGTGGCCAGATAAACGAACAGGTGACATTATTGATAGAAAACCTAAAACCACTTGATCCAACTGATCTTTCTCTGGACGTGCGTGCCCGTGGTTGTCGTTTGGTGCTGTTTGCTATGCATGGAATTGTCCCCTGTTCAAGATGTCTGTGTTCGGTGGTGTTCTCCCAGCGGTGCTCAGCCGGCCGCTGCTCTGCCGCCCGAGCTGGGTGGGCACTGTGCTCACTGGGTGTCGGGCTGGCTGTGCGGAGCTCCGGGCGCCTCTCACTCCTTAGCGTGGGCCTCAGAGTCACCCCCGAGCAGCAGAGGGGAAGGCTGGCTGGGGGGCTCTTAGGATGGACTCCTTGCCCTGCCTTAGACCCCCTCCTCTCTGTCTTGAAGTAGGTTCTTAACAGAAGGTAGCACAGACACCAAGGGAGAACCAGGCTCCAAACAGAGCACCCCAGCGGCCTCCAGCCCCACTCACCCCAGGAAGGGAGGAGCTGACTGGTTGGGCCTCAAGGACGACGACCTGCTCCCTCCCTCTCCCACCAGAGAGGCTCAGAGGGGAGGCTCAGCACTCTCCACTCCTTCCGTGCTCCCTCCCAGGAGCCAGCACTCTGACTCAGGCCGGTGCTCTGCCCCAGCTGGACTGCCTTCCTCCTCTTTGGGGCCAAAGCCACCAACGGAGAGTGCAGGTTTCCCTGCCAAAGCCAGCCAGCCTTCCCAGCTGGGAGTGTCTAAGGACAAAGAGGAAGAGGATTGGCTGAGCCATGCCTTATCTCGGAAGAAGTCCCAAGGTCTGGCCAGAGAGGAGCACACAGAGGCCTCTAAGGGCCAGAACCGGGTGGGGGCAGGAGGCAGTCCCCCTTCCAGCAGGTATGGGCTTGGGCTGCTATCTAAGGGAGGGAGGGCCGGGCAGGGTTGTGGGGGGCCAACCTTGCCCATCCTGGTTCCTCAGTCAGGAGTGCCGGCCTGCACCACCTCTTAGCTGTGCCTCTCTACCTCTCTGGACACTACAGAGAGAAGGTCTGGCTCCCCATCCTTGCCCAGGTGCAGACATGAGGGGATCGGGAGGCTGTTGACACACCCTGACTGTCATGTGGACAAGGGCTGATTTGATCAGGCAGGGACAGAGGGTACCCTCATGTGACAAAGGCATAGTCATCCCGGTGCCTCTGAGCAAGGGCCCTGCCCGTAGTGCCCTTGAGGTCCAAAAGACCCAGTGTCCAAATTATTGGTGCCTCTGCTGGCCTGCGCTAAAGGACATGACATATGCCCATGCTTTGGGGGAGTGTCAGAGAAGACAGTGACTAAGGGGCAACTCCTAGGGAAAGTCACCGCGTGGCATTCCTGTGGGGCAGGACAGCGAGGGACCTCTGAGGGCAAGACTGGGATCGTCCAGAGGAAGTGGCAAGATGCCGTGTGGCCAGAGGGAGGAAGAAGTGAAGTAGGCAATTGTGCAACAGGCCAGGGACATAACCCAGCCCCAGGGTTGGTGTGAACGAGGAGGGTAGCTTTGACCTACCTCTGAAACCAAGGAGAAAGCTTCCCTTTGGCCCTGAGAGCCAGCCAAGGTGGGTGGGAACCACAGACAGGAGAAGAGAGGAGCCCAAAGGGAGCTGGACCTGGCCAGAGAGTGAGCAGAGCCCCAGTCTAACTCAGCAAAGCTATGTGGGCCAGAACAAGGCCTTGAACTTGAACTTAACTCTGGTGTCTATAACGTGTGGATTGTTTTTCCTTGGACTGTCAGCAGATGGTCGGTCCCCGTCCACTGTGCCCTAGTGGGCCCTGGGGCCAAGAAGGGGTACTGGAAGGCTAAGGGCTCAGACTTGGGAGGAGAATTCCCAAGATGGGACGATGGGAACAGGAGGGGTGCTGAGGGGACGATTGGCCAACAGCTTCATGCTCAGGCCTTGTCCATATCCAGCCTAACTGGAACCTTCTGCCACCTTTGCTGTAACACTTACTTCCTCAGCCAACCTGTTCCCAGCACTCAAGGGTTCAAGCAAGCAGCCGCTGGAGGGCCCTCAGGAACAGCGACACAGAAGCCACCGACCAGACCTGCCACCTCGGGGTATGTCCACAGGGGGCTGAGGGGGGTGAGAGGCTGGGTTGGGCCTGCGTGGGCCTCCTTCCTTAGAGATGATGGGCAGCCAAGCGGGGCTCTGACTTGGTCGGTTTGGCATGCGGTATGTGCTACCTTGTATCGGGCCCACCGACTAAGGGGACCTGAAGCCGGGCCTGGTCTCCTTTACCCAACCAAGACCTCACTCTTTTTTTTTTTTTTTTTTTTTTTTAAGATTTTATTTATTTATTTGAGAGAGAGAGAATGAGAGAGAGCAAGCACATGAGAGGGGGAAGGGTCAGAGGGAGAAGCAGACTCCCTGCCGAGCAGGGAGCCCGATGCGGGACTCGATCCTGGGACTCCAGGATCATGACCTGAGCCGAAGGCAGTCGCTTAACCAACTGAGCCACCCAGGTGCCCCAAGACCTCACTCTTAGTAAACTGCCAGCTACCAGGCCTTTCCAGTCAACTCTCTGAACCTTTTTTCCTTCACTGCCCACGCCAACCCTCTTCTGGTCTCCCTGTGTTCTTCTACACAGTAGGCTGTTCACTTTGCCACCACTGACCCCCCCCCCCAACAATCTCTATGTCCTTAGGTCCCCTGTGACTTGGAACCAGGCTGCCTTGACCCTCCCTGCAGGTGACCCAAAGAGGGGAACAGCCCTTGGAGACCTCTCCAGCATTGGTTTGTTTTCTGCTTTGTTTGGTGCTTTACCTATGGGTGTGGAAGAGGCACTTTGAGCTTCCTTTGGGGTCCGGGAAGACAAGTAGAGCTGGACTCCCAAACACACACGGACACACGAGACCTCAGGCCTTTGCGGGCCTCTTGCTCATTTCTCTGCTGTTGATTTTCAGAGCCCGCAGCTTGTGTCCCGAGCTCCCAGGAACCCCCAGGGCCTTCTGTGCCTGCCCAGGTAGGCAGGGCGGACAGACGACAGCCTGCGGGGAATCGTGTGTGGGGAGATCTGACGGCACTCCCCCCAGCGCTTCCCTCAGCCTCTAGCCTCGCCAGTCGCAGGCAGAGTTAGTTGGCTGCTACTTTGCCGACTCCAGGAGGAAGGTAGAGGTGGCATCCGTGGGGGGGCAGCCAGGAACACTCCAGTCAGGAAGCAGGGCTGCACGTGTCCCGTTGTTCCATCTAGAAAGCCGCCTCCATAGCTGCCATGCTCCCGCTGCCGCTGCCCCTGTTTCCCAGGTGTGGGAGGCAGTCACCTCTGAGCCCGGCAGTGAGGAGACCCCAGAGACCTATCCGCAGGAACCCAGAAGCACCTTTGGAGATGGTGGGTGGTGGGCAACCTGCAGGAAGTAGAGAGGCGCTCGACATCTGGACTCGGGGTCGGGCAAAGGAAGCTTTTGTCACAGCTGAGACACTGCTAGGGCTCAGCTGCTTGTCTAGGAATCTGGAACACCTGCTGGGGAGGATGTCATGCTGAGGGAGGCGGGGAGGGACAATGACCGCACCACTCTAAGGCCTCGGCCTTGGCCTCCGGGTGCCATGTCTCTGTCCCCATCTGCGGCCACAGATGAGGCGCAGGGCCTGGGAGGGCCAGAGGTAGCTGAGCTCAGCTGAATCCCTGTCCCCTACCTGGACCATCTCCCACCGTCTCCTACAGTCCCTGCTCCTCAAGTCCCTGGCGCAGAGCCTGCTGCCGGGCACAGAATACCAGAGGCAGCTTCTGGCCGCCCAAGTGCATCTGCAGAGCGGCACGGCCGAGCTCCAGGCCGACCTTCTGCAGAGCCAGGCCCGGCTGGCAGAGCTGGAGGCCCAGGTGAAGGACAGAGGGGCCCTGGGCTGGGGGGGCGAGGCTGTGACAAGAGGGTCTCCCTCTGAGGGCTGGAACCAGTCGGCCCCGGGAGCCCACCTCCCCACCCTCCCGCCATCTCCAGGTGCGGAAGCTGGAGCTGGAGCGGACCCAGCACCAGCTCTTGCTAGAGAGCTTGGAGCAGCGGCACCAGGCCGACCTGGAGCTCATCGAGAGCGCCCACAGGTACCCAAGCTCCTCCCGCCCGGGCTTCCCAAGCCTCAGGGCTGGCCCTAGCCGATGTGCTCGGAGGGGCTCTTTGGGTATCTGCCCTCACCCTCTGAGCACCACGGCTTGGTGTTTTGTTGGCAGAAGCCGTGTCAAGGTGCTAGAAACATCGTACCAGCAACGGGAGGAGCGGCTGCGGAGGGAGCACGAGGAGCTGTCGGCCCGGTATCTGTCGTACTGCCGAGAAGCCGAGCAGGCCCGCGCCGAGCTCACAGCCCAGCACCAGCAGCGCTTGGCGGCTGCCATGCAAGAGAAGGACCATGAGATGGAGCGGCTCCGGGAACTGCAGCGGTGAGGGCGAGGCCTGGGGGACAGGCAGGGCCTGGCCATCTTCGAGGATGGCCAGAGGAAGTCCATTCCCTGGAGTCGCCAAGCCATGGCTCAGCAGCTGAGGCTTGACCCCTTCCCTTCCATGTGAGGACCAAGGCCAGGCACACTGACCCATTACCGCCTTTGAGTGGAGGCCCCAGCACTCCCCCAGCAGTGGGGTAGAGGTCCCTGCAGGACCTAAGGGGTCCTGGCAGTGGCAGGCAACCCAAGCACCTAGCTCAGCATAGGTCAGGCCCCTCGCCTGCTGGCGCTCTTGAGTCTGGTGACTAGATGGACCCTGGATGAGGTTTACACTCTTGTGCCCGGTGTGTCCATCCGGTTGCCTTTCTAGATGAGAACAAAACTAAGAAAAGCTACATAAAGGAGCCGGTCGATGTGGGCAGAGCAGGCATTTCAACACTTCTCAGATTGGCCAGACAAGAAAAGGCTACCCACACACCTATCTTTTCTCCTGTGTGTGTCCTTTGCTAAGTAATGGAAGGAGTCTCCCTGTTAGAGTCGTTGTGGCATCGAGGCCCGAAGACACATAAGGATGAGGAGCCAAGGTAGCGGAGGCAGTGCCTGGAGGAGAAGAGGAAGACGAGGACAAAGAGGAAAGATGCAGGGGAGCTGAATGGCAAGCCCTCTGGTGCAGCTTGGCATGCATGCTCACTGCGCTGCCCTCGCTCCCCTCAGGGCCTCCATCCTGGAGATGCGCCAGGACCACGAGGAGCAGCTGCAGCGGGTGAAGCTGCTGAAGGACCGAGAGATCGACGCGGTCACCAGCGCCACCTCCCACACACGGTATGGGCGCCATCTGGGCCCTGCCTGCCCGAGGGGCAGGGCTGGGGCCCGGGGCCAGGCTGACCCAGTCCCCCCGGCCCCAGGTCCCTGAATAGCATCATCGAGCAGATGGAGAAGTTCTCCAGCAGCCTGCATGAGCTGTCCTCCCGCGTGGAGGCCTCGCACCTCACCACCGCCCAGGAGCGGGAGCTGGGGCTCCGGCAGCGCGACCAGCAGCTCAGAGGTACCGGGTGGGCCGTGGGTACCCCCCTGCACCCCGATCCCGCTGGGACAGAGGGCGGGTACTGAGCACCCCGTGGCCCGCCAGTGCTGCAGGAGAGGCTGGGCCAGCAGCAGCGGGACATGGAAGAGGAGAGAAGCCGGCTCCAGGAGGTCATCGGGAAGATGGAGGCACGCCTGAACGAGCAGAGCCGGCTGCTGGAGCAGGTGGGCCGCCCTCCCGCCGGCAGGGCCTGTCTCCCCAGCACCCCAGGGATGCAGCCAGTGCTCCCCTTTCTGCCCTTCCTGCCCACCTTGCTCAGATCTGTCACGTTCATCCGTCTACTGAAGCCTGTGCCTCCTGAGCTCTAAGAGATGCATTTTTGAACCCCTTCGTATCTTTTGTATTGAAGAACAAGCTTGATTCTCTAAAAAATGATACCTTTCCTTTCCTTTGTGCTAGTTTATAACATGATACGTTATACTGAAAAAATCAAAATACAGTACAGTTTCTTCTGTACAGTTAGCAGTACAGAAGAAAATTAGAATTACCCACTGGCCAGAGGTAGCCACTGAGGATGTTCTGTATCTTCCGTAGACTTATCAACATTAGATGTAGGTGTGTTTGTATCATGAACCATATGTATTCAGGTCTTCTTGTAAATTTCTTTTTTTTTTTTTTTATTTATTTGAGAGAGAGAGAGAGTGAGAGAGAGAGCGCAAGAGGGGGTAGGGTCAGAGGGAGAAGCAGACTCCCCGCCGAGCAGGGAGCCCGACGTGGGACTCGATCCCAGGACCCTGGGACCATGACCTGAGCCGAAGGCAGTCGCTTAACCAACTGAGCCATCCAGGCACCCTTCTTGTAAATTTCTTAAGCCCCTGCCTGAGGCAGGCATGGTCAAGTTGTTAAGCTCGTGCTAGTGTGGCCCCTGGTCCCCTGGCGTACGCTGTGTCACACCTGCCCCGGCCACCTGCCTGTGAGACAGGCACGCAGAGTGCAGCAGCTTGCATCTCAGGGAGTGGGGCCGCCTCTCGGTGGTAGCTCCTGAGCCTCTAGGCCTTGGTGCAGTTCATCCCGGAGCCTGGGCCCTGGCAGCCCTGCTTGGCACTTCCTTCTGTACCTCTCTGGAGGTGTTTGTGGCATAGTGTGGGAGAGGCGGGGCGGTTGCACAGCTCCCTGGGGCGCAGTCAGGCCTGACGGGGGGCGGAGGGGGCGGGCAGGGTGTCCAGGGAACGCATGTCCTCACCTGGCCCCCAGGAGCGATGGCGGGTGAATGCCGAGCAGTCCAGGGCTGAGTCCACGCAGCGCGGTCTAGAAGAGCAGAGGAAAGTCATGGTCCAGCAGATCACCATGGAACGGGAGGAGCTGGAGAAGGCCAAGGTGATTGCAGCCACACCATGTACAGCTGTGACCCCTGCCATAAGCCTCAGGATGCTCAGCCTGTGCCCTGGCCCCTCTTGTCCCAGAGCGCCTTGCTGGAGGAGCAGAAGTCCGTCATGCGCAAGTGTGGGGAGGAGCGGCGGCGCCTCGCAGCCGAGTGGGCCGAGTTCTATGCGCAGCAGAAGCTGAGTAAGGAGCGGGCTGAGCGTGAGGCAGAGAGGGCGCTGCAGGTGGACACCCAGCGGGAGGGCACCCTCATCAGCCTGGCCAAGGTAGGGCCCAGAGCCTCCAGGGCAGCCCTGGAGCTCAGCAGCCCTGCCCTTTCCTTCCCCGGCCCTCACTGCTCCTCCCTCGGGTTGTAGTCCCTTAGCAAAGAGCCTAGAGATAACAAGAATGTAGAAATGAAAACAATCATATAATAACTTCCTTTAATTGGCCTAGGTGCTTTATATACATTCTCTCATTTAATTGTCATCACGTTTCCCTGACTTAGATATTCTAGAAATGAGGAAGCTGGGGTTCAGAGGAGTTGAGTCCCGGGGTGAGGGGCAGCCCCGATTCTTGGCCCCAGGCCTCTCTGACCCGTCCTTGGACCCCTTGCCACACTGCCTCCCCCAGAGTCAGGGTGGGTCGGAGCCTGGGAAACCGAGGGGGAGGGGGAGTTCGCTCCGGAGGGGAGAATGCACCCAAGGCCTTGCCGTCTCCAGGGGCAAGCCGAGCTGAAGATCAGGGCCAGTGAGCTCCGAGCCAAGGAGGATCAGCTGGCGGCCGAGAGGGAGGCCCTGGAGCGGGAGCGGCAGGAGCTGCGGCTGGAGAAGGAGAGGGTCAGCGCTGCTGCCCTGCGCACCAGGCTCCGTGCCGAGGAGGTGGAGAGCAGGAGCCAGGTGCCGGGCTGCTGGGCTCGGGGCGGGGTGGGCCTGGCCGGGCACCCACCCAGCCAGCCCCGCTGACTGCAGGGAGCCCCGCTGACCGCAGGTAGCCTCGGAGAAGTTGGAGGAGGGGCAGCGGGCGCTGCGCGAGGCCCGGCAGGTGCAGCAGGAGCAGCAGGCACGGCTACAGCGGGTACAGCGGCAGCAGGAGCAGCTGCGGCAGCAGGAGCAGCTCATGCACCAGGCAAGGCCCCTCCCGGCCGGCCGCCCCCGCGCCCCCCTCCAATCTCCCGCCCTCGCAGCCACGTCCTTCTCTCTGGGGTCGGGGACAGGAGCACCTGAGTCTGGCCCAACAGAGGCTGCTGCTGGACCACATCCGACAGGACCTGCCCTCCAGCCCCGTGGTGCTGCTCCCCAGGGCCCAGGGCCCGGCAGCCTCCTGCCTGGGTGGTGAGTAGCTTTCCAAGGATGGGCCGTGGGCTGGGCCGGCCGGCTGGGGGGCGGTGCCCGAGCGGCTTCCCTCACTGGAGTCAGGGGCCCGTTAACATCCGCTTGCTGGTCCCTTGTTACGCGAGTCACGCATGTTCGTCAGGGAAGGCTAAGTAAGAGAGAAGAGAGGGGAAAGCTGCTTTGTAAAAAGTTAATCTCGACCTCACTCTCTAGAGAAAACCACTTTTAACATTTTGGTGCATAGCGTTCTACACTGTATGTTTTCAAAATAAAAAATTGAGATCATCTCAGTTGTTTCCAACCTTGATTTCTTTCATTCAGAAACATGTATATGGAACATGTCTTGCTATCAGTAATTAAACATTTAACTGTAATTCTTAATCAGCATCATTGTCCATTGTGTCCCATGTTTTTACTGATTCCATACTGAGTGGTTTTTTGTCACTAAGATAAACACCCCAGTGGAAATGTTTGTATATACATCTCTATACCTTTGCCTGATTATTTCCCGTGAATAAAATCCTAGAATTGGACTTGCCAGGGAATATCCCGTGAGCATTTTCAAAGGCTTTTGAGAGTCGGTGGAAGCGCCCAGAAGGTTGGCGCGGTTGCTGCGGCCCACAGTGGTGAGAGGGCCGCAGGGACCCAGCTGTAGCTGTCCTGCTGTCCCACCCTCGCCGCAGCCCCTGACTTCCTCCTCGGCCTTTTCAGCCACCGTGGCTCCTGCCGCCACCGCGCCCCGGTGCAGCCGGCCCCCCGCCGGCCTGGGCCCCTCGCACCTCCACGCCAAGCTGGTGCTGCTGAGGCACACGGCGGAGCAGGTGAGCGTCCCGAGCGGAAGGCAGCCCCAGCTGAGCCGCCCACTCGCCCTGGGCCCAGGGCTCCTCTGTCCACACTGGTGGGAGGCAGGAAGGAGCACCCTGGCCCCAGGGAGGGCTGAGTCCCCCCACCCCACCATAATAGTGCGGATTGCCCACTGAGCATCTCTGAGACCCGTCCCCCAGGCCTGGTTCTGTGGGATGCAGCTTGCATCCACCTTGGTTGAACCTCACAGTAATCCTGTGATCAGAATGATAGGAGCTATCACTTCCAGAGCATTCCCTGCATGCCAGGCTCCGTGCTAAAAGCTGTATGTGCGGTACGAGCCTCTACCCCCACTCCCCCAGTCCTGCAGGCAGGTAATGTTATTATCCCCAGTTTATAGACAGGTTTACAGAGGTGAAGTCATGCGCTGACAAAGGGCCTCACCATGACTGAGACCTGCGCTGTCTCACTTCCGTGCCCCCACCGCCCCCGCCGCATCCCAGAGCCAGGGAGTAAGTGGAGAGAGGGCCCCTGAGTGAGGCCTGGCTCCACCTTGCTCTCAGTCCTGCGAACCAGTGGCCCTGTTCACAGAAGTGGGTACAGGAGGGAGCCACGCAGTGGGGACTGCTCACCCAGCCCTGCCTTTCAGGACCGTGACTTCTTGGAGAATGAACAGTTCTTCCTGGAGACCCTGAAGAAAGCCTCCTACAATATGACATCCCATTCAGCCTGAAGGGCGCCACTGGCTCCTCAGCGGAGGCCTCCAACCCTGGAAGTCTCTCCCATCGCACCCCTGGCTGCCGGCTCCGAGGAGGGAGTACCCAGGGCCTGATTACAGCTCCTCCTGGGGACAGGGTGCGAGCACGTGCTCTCTGCACACTCCAGCCTCTAGGGCTCGAGGAGCAGTGGCCTCTGGGGAGATGTGATGCCGAAGGTGTCTCAGCCCCACGACCCTGCCAGCCACAGCTTCGGTTCTCCTCCCCCAGACTTCCAGCTCAGATCCAAGGGCTCACTGGGCTCTGTGAACCCCTCCCTTCCTCAGCAGGCAGATGGTTGGGGGATATTTTCACCTGGGCCTCTTCTGAGGCGGGGGAGTCTTCTAGAGAGACGCCACGGACAGCCTCCTGCCCTCTCTGTCCGAGAGGCCTACAGGGACAGCACGGGCTCTCCTCCCTAACTGGGACACAGAGTCAGAGCACATGTTTTGAAGCGCCTTCTATCCTCTTGACCGAGGAGGCGGGCGGTGTTGTGGGGCACAGAGGGGGCAGGAGGGCGCCGTGCCCAGCCAGGTTTTACCTCGCAGCCTTGTGCTCTCAGGTTGGCTGGCAGAAAGTTCCTGCCTCATTCCCAGCTGCCTGAATCACTGACCAGCCCTCACGAATACTGGCCTGTCGCTTCTTGTAATTAGGGCTTCCCAGAGGCAGAGCTGGGCGTGACAGTGGGGTGTGGTGAGGGACCAGTAGAGAGGCCTCTCTGTCCTGTTCACCTGCTACGAAGCCACAGCAGGTGGGAGCAAAGACTGGAGAGTGAAGGCCGCTGCCACAGCTGGGAGGGTAGAGAACACTGGGGACCCCCACAGGGCCTTACCCAGGCTGCCGCCCCCAGGAGGGCGCCTTTGCACTTCTCCCTGCAGGGGCGCCAGGAGAGGGGCGGCAGCTTGGCAGTTGTCCCAGCAAACCCGAGGACAGATGGACTCCACTAACATAACCACGGCCAACTCCTGAAGCGGCTTTCCTCAGCCAGCGACTGGTTACCTTCCACTGGAGGACAAAGGGCAGAGGAGGACGAGGCTGAGGGGGTACCAGAACAGTTTTCAGAAGGATCTTCATTTACCAGCTATTTCCGGCCTTTATCTTGGACCCATTAAATTGCTATATTCTTAACGATTCGATTGTTAGAATTTGCCTTGACTCCTGAGAGTTTATACTTATCTCTTAGACGTGTTCCCTCTGTAGCACTGTTACGTGCTATAAAGCTGGCTGGCGCTGGGACCTTCCTGAATCTGTACATTCACTGGCTGCCTCACGACCGGGAGAAGAGTGTGATGATCAGCCCTACCTCACACATGAAGGGACAGAGGCTCAGGGAGATTAAATCGTCTGCCCAAGGTGACAGCAAATAGTAGAGCCTTCTCGGGCTGATTCGAAAGCCGCAGGGTCTCAGCCACCTCATTCCACTGCCTCCTTCTAGAAGAGCATGCTGCACACAGGGCTGTGGAGAGGCACGAGATCTCCAAGCTGCTGCTCGGGGTGGTGCCTGCACTGAGGAGGGAAGCATCAGTGTCCCATTAGAAACCTCATGAAGCTTGGAACTCGGTCCTTCTCTCCACAGACACCTAAACGAGTTGCCGCCTGTGTGAAGAGCCACGGGGCTGTAAGCACGGGCACAGCCTGGGAGAGCTGCCATTGACTTAGTCCCCTGGCAGACAGGATCACCCAGCAGGGAGACCCGCAAGGGCGAGCTTGGGCTTCAAGACAAAGAGAAATGAGTGTAGAATTAGGAAGCAGGTCTGTGTGGCCTCATTTATTTTCAGGGCAGTGGGTATGCCCTCACTGTTTTAAACGGTGAGACTATATTTGCACTTTCGAAAGCACATCGTGGCTGTGGAGTGAACACACTGGAGGGGGCGGGTCAGAAGGCTGCTTGCAGGGTGCAGGGGAGACTGAGGACAGCACTGCCGGGGATGGCAGTGAGGGGTCATGGACCTGATGCCTGGCACAGAGGGTCAGGAAGGGAGAAGTGTCGAAGAGGACCCCCAGGTTTCTGGCTTGGGCAACTGGGTGGTGTCACTCGATGAAACAGACAAGTAGAGACGCTCCACCGCCCTTGGCTTGTAATGATGCTTTACTCAGTACCTATAACTGCTCCATATCACTGCTCCTGGCATTAAGGTGTGGCAGGGAGCTCAGTTCTCCCCTTCCATCAACTTGTACCCCAGGCCACAGACAGCAGAGGGCGACCCAGCTGTGTATCTGCTGGTGCTTTTCCCTTCAAAAGTATCAACAACGTTTCAAGGTCTTAACCCAGATGCTTAATTCAGTTTGCTGTAGAGAGAGGTGTTGGAGTTAAGTGACAACGAAGAAAGACGCGGGGGGCGGGGGGCGGGGAGGAGGCGGCATTACTTCCACTTCAAGAGTCATCCGTGTTTGTTACTTGTTTCCAGTTGATACATGGAATCCGTGCTTGCCTTTCAGTTAAATCCCAAGTGAGCCCGTTCTTGGAGCGCTCCAGGACCGTGAGAGAACAAGTGTTTCCCGAAAGTAAGGGCTACCGTTGAAATCCCAGCCACCGGGGGTCAAGGGCCTGCACGCCGCTCGCCTCTGGCCCCGAGGCCCTCGGTGTCCTCCGCGGAGGGGCAGGCTGTGGGGTATGCCGCCTCCTGGTGGCCGGCCGCGGCCAGGGGCCCGGACCGCCCGCAGCTCCGCCCCGCCGGCCACCGGGCACTTCCGAAGCTCGCCGCCCTCGCCCGACGGGAGGTAGCAGCTCCGCCTCCCGGGAAGGAGGGAGCTGGAGCCCGGGCGGGGGCGGGGCCCGCAGGGCGCGAGCCCGGGGGCGGGGCCGGGCGGAGAGGGGCCTCCGCGGGACGCTCAGGCGCTGCTCCGGCCACCTCTGCGGGGTCCTTGGCGGCGGCGGCACGCGGGCCGCCGTCCTGGGGAAAGATGGCGGCGCCCTGGTGGCGGGCCGCGCTTTACGGAAGTCGCGGGTGGCGGGGCTTCAGCGCCTCGGGTGAGGGGTCTGAGGTGGGGGGCTCTTGGAGGTCCCTGTAGAGCCCGGGCCCCGGGGCTCGAGCCAGCGTCCGGCCCTGGCCTCACCTCCCGCTGTCTACCCGCAGCCGCCCTGAACCGCCGGACCGCCCCTCTGGGGCCGATGCCCAACGAGGACATCGATGTGAGCAACCTGGAGCAGCTGGAGAAATACCGCAGCTTCGACCGCTACCGGCGCCGGGCGGAGCAGGAGGCGCGGAACCCGCACTGGTGGCGGACCTATCGGGAGCACTTCGGGGAGGAGTCAGGTGCAGGGCGACCGGGGGGCGGGGGGGCCGCCGGCGTCCTCCCCGAGCACTGGCGGAGGGGGCCTGCCAGCGCCCACGTGCGCCCTGTGGGCCATTTAGTCCCACCAGGATTTTTCACACCTTTTGGTTCTTTTATTTGGAAGATTCCCTTCTCCCGCTGTTAGAGTTCCACCTTATACTTCGAAAATCCTTTCCAGGTTTCTCCTCCCCACCCCCCCATTCCGTGTTAGAACGTCCCTCTGTGCTCCTAAAATACTGTGTGAAGCCCCGGCCACACCCTGTCCTGACTTTGTTTTCACTGGTCCTCTCCCCGTATTGGGATCCCTAGGGACAGGGATCTTTTTTTTTTTTTTTTTAAAGATTTTATTTATTATTTGACAGAGAGAGAATGAGAGAGAGCGCGCGCATGAGAGGGGTTAGGGTCAGAGGGAGACGCAGACTCCCCGCCGAGCAGGGAGCCCGATGTGGGACTCGATCTCGGGACTCCAGGATCATGACCTGAGCCGAAGGCAGTCGCTTAACCAACTGAGCCACCCAGGCACCCAAGGACAGGGACCTTGCCTGTCTTGACCATTTGATCCTTCTACCCGCATAGTGCTTGGCACAAAGGTGTGCAGTTCTTTCCTGAATGAAATTGAAAGCTCTGGGCAAAGTGACTCGGGGATCCTGCCCTTGAGCAACCTACTTCCCGAGTACATCTTTATGTGGAAAGCATTTAGGGAGGCAGTTTTATGATGGTTGAGGACACAGGGATGGAATCCACAGTCTGATCTAAACCCAACTTCTTAGGAGTTGATGCTGACAGGCCAGGTCCAGGGACCTAGAGAAGGATCCCTGATGCACGCAGGATAAGACTCAAACTCCAGCCAGCAGAAGGTAAAAGCAGAGTTTCTGGAAGGTATAGAAAGAGTGCAGGTACGGACAGTGTGTTTGGGAGATTCAGAAAGGAAAGGAGGGAGTCTCCTCTTTGCTTGGGGCCTGGGGGTTTTTACTGAGGATTGTGGTCTGGTGCACATGTCCTCTCAGGCATCCAGGAACCAGTTAGAACAAAGATAAGGGCCCAAGTCTTATTCCGTGGAGCCATGGAGCCAGGGGGTCTTGGCGTTGAGATGTCTAGAGCTGGTTGTCTGGAATACACATACTGTGGCTTCCTGCAGTCATTCTCACCTGGTCCTTCCTTAGATGTTATCTATTCGAAAGAAATCATTAATTCCTTGTTCCTTACAAAAGGCATCCATAAAGTGGGGGTGTGGGTCCTAGCAAAAATAGAAGTAGAAAGGGGTGTGTGGCTGGCTCAGTTGGTAGAACATGCACCTCTTGATCTCAGGGTTGTGAGTTCAAGCCCCATGTTGGGCACAGAGTTTACTTAAAAAAGAAAAAGCAGGAAAAGGAGCAAAAAGCATATTTTTATGGAGTCCTTCAGTTTCCCTATCTCAGTGACTTGCCTGAGCTTCAGTTTCCTCAGTGTAAAATAAAATAATTGTGTCTGTCACAAAATTGTTGTATTAAAGGTTTTTTTAGACAAATCCATCTTTGACGAGGGTTCAGTGCATCTTATTGTTACTGTCTAATGTAAGTGGAAGAAGTATCGTATCGAAAGTCTCCTTGGGCCTTGTTACTCAGAGTGTGTTCTGAGACTCGCAGCACAGGCATTACCTAGGAGCTTGTTAGGAATGCAGAATCTCAGGCCCCCCGCTAACCTGTTGATTCAGAATCTGAATTTTAACAAATTTCCCAGGTGACTTGTATGGTGAGTCCATTAAAGTATAAGAAATGCTTCTTTAAGTCTTTATAGCTTCAGCTAATTCTACCAAGGACTCAGGTGAATGTCCACGGCCAGGTGTGAATAGGCTTGAAGGTCATTCCAACCATAATTAAGATGATTATCTACTCACCTGTATTACCCACGACCTAGACAGTGTGACCTGGTTTAGGGATCAGAAAATGCAATCTCAAGTCGAATCCAATTTGCTTAGCAGTTGGACCCTGTTCGGGTCTGGGAAGCGGACTGCACCATGTGATTTAGTTTTGTGAATTAAAGGGTAAGCTTTACCAGCAGAACTTGGGCAAGTGAGAGGACTAGGTAGGGACTGGCAGCTTCACTGAAACTTGTTCCCACTTTCTCCAACATATCTTCCCTCCCCAGATCCCAAAGACAAAATTGACATCGGGCTGCCCCCACCCAAGGTCTGCCGGACCCAACAGCTGCTGGAGCGGAAACAGGTCCTCCGGGAGCTGCGTGCCAACCCAGAGGAGGAGCGAGCTGCCCGCCTCCGCACAGGTAAGCCTTCCCAGGGGAGGGGGCCCCACCGTGTCCCTGCCCCCACTCTGCATCCTGACCGGCATCTTTCCTTACCAGCACGCATCCCGCTGGAGGCTGTGCGGGCTGAGTGGGAGAAGACCTGTGGCCCCTACCACAAGCAGCGTCTGGCTGAATACTGTGGCCTCTATCGAGACCTGTTCCGTGGCGCCACCTTTGTGCCCCGAGTCCCCCTGCACGTGGCCTATGCTGTGGGTGAAGATGACTTGGTGCCTGTGTACCTCGGCAATGAGGTCACGCCAACGGAGGTAACTGCTCACTCGTGCCCTTCTCCCACTGAGTGTACAGACTCGTCCCACCCCGGGACCACGGACAGCTCCTTTGTGAAAGCACTGACAGAGGTGGTTTTTATGGCAGTGAAGGGCATAAGCTTGGTACCTATGTAGGCTGGTTTGGGGTTTTGTTCTTCTCCGACTTCCCCTTTTGGTTTCCTGGTAAACAACACCATGGTGATTACAAAGGAAGGAATATAAGATGAAAGGAAGAGCTCCATCTTGGCATACTCCTGCCACTAGCCCGCTGTCCTCAGAGCCTTCCTAGCCCCTGTCCATTGATGTAAGGGCCACCTTGTGGTTCAGATAGCTGGCTAGGCAACTCTGCAGGGTTCCTTCTATAAGCTTCTCTTCGCTGACTTGCACCTCGAAGGACCGTCAAGGGCGTTTGGATCAGAGTGGGCTCTCCCTTCTCCAGAGCTCCCTCAGATTCCTCCCCTCCAGAAGGTCTGTTTACAGCAGCTTGTCTGTCCCTGATGGGGGTGACACCTTCCCTGTTGTCTCCCCACCAGGCTGCCCAGGCCCCAGAGGTGACCTATGAGGCAGACAAGGGCTCCATGTGGACACTGCTGCTCACCAACTTGGGTCGGTATCTGGGGCTCACCAGGCCTCTTGCCTCCCTCACCTCCCAGGAGCCAGGGTTCTGGGGAGTTAGGGGCGGGGCCGGGGGGGGGCAGCAGGGCCCGGCAGTTAGTGGGGTCTGTTTGTGTGCAGATGGACACCTGCTGGAGCCAGATGCTGAATATGTCCACTGGCTGGTGTGAGTACCTGGGCTGGGGGAAGGGGTCAGAGGCATGTGAGGAGGCCCTGGTATCCTGGAAAGAGCTGTAGCTGGATTTCGGTCCTGGCTCCACCGTGGCTTAACTGTGGAACTTTGGATTAACCTCCCACCCAGGTGGCAGCCCCTCACCCCTGCTTCCTGATGCTGTCAAGAACCCTGTGATCCACTGGCTGAAGACAGGTCTGGAAGAAAAAGCAGGCAGTAGGCTTTGGCTGTTCCCACAGGCCTCTTGTTCCCCTGAACTCATTTCCTCATCTGTAAAACTAGGGTGGTACCACCCCATGCCTTAGCCACCCTGAGGGGCTCTGTGACAATCAGATGGGAAAAGGACGGTGAGAGGCCTCTGGCAGCTGTGACTGCCCAAGCTGGGCTACTTTTTGCTCAGTGGCCTTTGGCCCTGGCGTCAGGGTGGCAGAGGTCAGGCGGTTGATCCCAGCTTTGACACTTATAGGTAATTGGGGCCAGTGACTGGGAGGATGGTTTCTATCATTTTTAGTCAAATGCAGTTACCAGTCTGTGTAACAGGATCCTCTGGGTAGTTCTATGTGGGGCAGGTACAGTGGCCATCCTGGTGTCGGGATGGGGAGACGCTCCCTGACAAACCCCAGAGCCTTCAGGAAACAGAGATGCAGCCCAGAGGTGGTGTGGTTCTCTAGCCGGCCCCACCGGCTCCCCGCGGCCTAGTAAACAGGCTGCTGGACCTCACTCTCTCCCTGACCATCTCTAGCCTCTGAGCCCCTCCTGTTCCCTTCACAAGTTTGCAGTCTGTCTGAGGGTTCACAGAGCATTGCCTCCTACTTGACTGTTGGATGAAGATCATTTCAGGGTGTGTCCTCCCAGGGAGTGACATCAGTCTCTAGGGAATATGCAGATTGGAATGCTCCTGCTGCCGCCTTCCTTGAGTGATAACTCATGGATGCTTTTTCTCCCGCCAGAACCAACATTCCAGGCAACAGCGTGGCTGAAGGACAGGAGACTTGTCCCTACCTGCCCCCCTTCCCTGCCCGAGGCTCCGGCTTCCACCGCTTTGCCTTCCTGCTCTTCAAGCAGGATAAGCCAACTGACTTCTCTGGGGACACCCGGCCCTCACCCTGGTAATCTGCAGCACCCCTCCCACCCCCCCATCCACATTCCCTCTCCCCTCTCAGGCCACCTTCCCCGGAATGGTCTGTCATGCTTGGTTCTTCTGTCTCTTAACTTAGGCTTGAGATGGGCAGAAGGGTAGTTGTGCTAGGCAGATCCTAAGGGGCTTCTCAGGATTGCCTGTGGGGCTGGCTGGAGGAGGGGTGTGGGGCTCTGATGCCCATTCCCTGCTCTTAAATGCTCCCTATCTTCTTATAGCTACCAGCTTGCCCAGCGGACCTTCCACACTTTTGATTTCTACAAGAAGCACCAAGAAGCCATGACACCAGCTGGCCTGGCCTTTTTCCAGTGCCGCTGGGATGATTCGGTCACCCACATCTTCCACCAGCTTCTGGGTAAGGCCAGAGTGGGCTGGGGGCAGGGCAGGGGCGGCTGGCCTGAGCTCACAGACCTCTCCTGACCTGCCAGGGAGAAGTGCCACTGGGAGGCATGCCACTGCTTGGGTGGGCTGGCTGGGCAGTCGCAGGCTAACAGACGAGGGAAAGGGGCTCGGTCCAACATCAGTCCACGCCCATACCCCCCTCTTCCTGCAGACATGCGGGAGCCCGTGTTTGAGTTTGTGAGGCCACCCTCTTACCACCCCAAGCAGAAGCGCTTCCCCCACCGGCAGCCCCTGCGCTACCTGGACCGGTACAGGGACAGTCACGAACCCACCTATGGCATCTACTAAGTGGCCAGAGTGCGACCCACCTCAGAAAGTGGACTGGGCTGGGCTGTGGGCTTCTAGGCCCTGCTTGAGGCAGCCCCTCTGTGGCCCTCCCAACCCAGGGTTTGGGAATGAAAAGAGCTCTCCCCAAGGGTGGTGGCCCGGGTGGAACATGTGAATAAAGATGATTTTTGCTGTAACTGGTCTGGGTCTGTGTTCTGGGAACGCTCCAGCCCCATGATGGATCTATAATCCTTCATGGATGGAAAGAGAACCGCCTCCCGCCTCGGGAGGTGACCCCCTCAACTCTGCCTCTGAAGGGTGTCAGGCCCTGAGATCAAGTGGCTGGAGGCGGGTCCAGAAGAAAGGCCGTGGGGCTTGGCTGCTCCCACAGATCTCTTGAAAGAGCTTTGCCAGCCCTGAGGATTGGCCCCTTGCTGGATATTCACAGCATGGTTGGTGGCAGGCTCCTGGCAACAGGCTGGGATGCTCTCAATGAGAAGCAGGTCTGAGACCTCTGGCCACACCCTGCTTGGGGCCCAGAAAGCCCCTGTACCTTGCTGGATGGTTAGAATATTCTTTCTCCTCGGGCGCCTGGGTGGCTCAGTTGGTTAAGTGACTGCCTTCAGCTCAGGTCATGATCCTGGAGTCCCAGGATCGAGTCCCACATCGGGCTCCCTGCTCAGCAGGGAGCCTGCTTCTCCCTCTGACCCTCCCCCCTCTCATGTGCTCTCTGTCTCTCTCATTCTGTCTCAAATAAATAAATAAAATCTTAAAAAAAAAAAAAAAAAAAGAATATTCTTTCTCCTCTAAGTAGCCAGTCAAGAGGAGACCTTCCTTTCCTAGGAAGAGGAGCTTCCTGTATTACAACGCAGAAGACGGAATGCTGCATTGCTTTGAGGGTACCCCGCCTCAAAATTAGGCCAGGTTGGTTAGAAAAATAAGGAGAATTAACCCTCCATCAACTCACTCTGGCCCAGCACACTGCCCCACAGCAGGTGGGTTAGAGTCAGGATCCCTCTCCTCTGCTAATATATAAAAAGTGAGGCTCCAGGGGCGCCTGGGTGGCTCAGCTGGGCATCTGAAGGGCATCTGCCTTCGGCTCAGGTCATGATCCCGGGGGCCTGGTATCAAGCCCTGCGTTGGGCTCCCTCTCCCTCTGACACTCCCCTGCCCCTTGTGTGCTCTCTCTGTCTCTCTGCTCTCTTTCAAATAAATAAAATCTTAAAAAAAAAAAAAAGTGAGGTTCCAGAAGAGCTCCCAACTGCAAAGAAGGAACTTCCCAGCAGGGGGCCCACACGGAGAGTGGATTCCAAGAGCAGTTGAACCTTACTTTGGGTTTCCACTAAAGGGGGGGTATGAAAAAAACATTTGATTGGTCTCTGTGTTGGTGACCAGAAATTTCCACCTCACTGTTTACTTTAAAAGCACCAAAATTTGGCGTAGCTTAGAGAAAGGAGACACCCCAATGTGGCAAATGCCTGAAACAGCTCAAGGAAAAGGGCAGCGGAGCACCTCCTGGCAGGAAAGCCTAGAAGGAGCACGAGCTGTGTGCCCAGAGCTGTGTGCCCATTGCTCTTACTGACCGGCGCAACCTCGTGCCGTCTTATTTAATCGCCAAAACTGCTGGGAAGTAGCTGCTGTTGTCCAGGTTTACAGATGAGGGGTCCGTGGGGGCCTTCAGCCAGGAAGAGGCCCCGAGGCCCAACGGGGTTCCCAAAGGTTCTGGTCCCTGGAGGTGGCGGCCGCTCCCCTACACAGGAGCCGCTTAACGAGGGTTTGGGGAAAGGGGATGGAGCTCCCAGAGTGGGACCACCGAGAGCTGGACCCCAACTCCCATCCTGGGGCGGCATGAGGCAGCGAGGGTGGCTCGGAGCCTGGACAGAGGGGAGAAAGTGGGCGCGGCGAGGGCCCAGGTACCCGAGGTGGGGGAGGCAACAGCCGCTCTGCTCCAGCTCCAGGGGCCCTCGATCCTCCCCGCCCCCGTCGCGCCTCGCGACTCCGGCCCGCTTTCGGAGGCCCCGCCTCGCCGGCCGCCGCGCCCCGCCTCCGCGCCGCGCCCCGCTCCTCCCCGCCCGCCGTCCCCGGAGGCCCCGCTCCCGAGCCGCGCACCGCCCGCCCGCCTTCGGGAGGCACCGCCCCCCGCGCGCCGCCGCCGCCGCCACCGCCATGGCCGCGCCGCCGCTGGAGGACGAGCTGACCTGCTCCATTTGCCTGGGGCTCTATCTGGAGCCGGTGACGCTGGTCTGCGGCCACAACTTCTGCGGGGCCTGCATCCGGGACTGGGGGGACCGCCGCGACAAGGCGTGCCCCGAGTGCCGGAAGCCCTTCCCCGACGGCGCCGAGCTGCGCCGCAACGTGGCGCTCAGCGCAGTGCTCAAGGCGATGCGCGCCGGGCCCGCCCCGGCCGCCGGCCCCGACCCTGCCCGGGCCCCTGGCTCCGCCCCGGGCGCGCGCTGCCCCCGACACGGGCGGCCGCTCGACCTCTTCTGTCGCACCGAGGGTCGCTGCATATGCAGCGCGTGCACCGTGAACGAGTGTCGCCTCCACGAGCGGGCGCTGCTGGACGCCGAGCGTCGGGAGCGCGAGGTGACACCGGGGTGCCCTGCCCTGTCTCTCTCGGCGCCCGGACTGGGGCGGGCAGCTTAAGCAGGAGGAGGCTTTGGGGATGTTTGTGCGTATTCCCCGAATAAAAGGAGAAAACAGGTGCTTGGAATAGGGATTTTGGAGCTGGTGACAGGCCCAGGGTGAGACCCCAGGACTGAGTGGCTGAAATGGAGTGAAGGAAAGGGCTCTGGGGTGAGGATGTCAAGGAGCCGAGAGCCAGTGTTGGAGGATACCCCGTTGCTTGCGAAGTCACAGAGAATGAGGATGAGATGTTACTGCTGAGGCTCTGAGCATGAAAGTGGGTAACCCCGGCCAGCAGGTGACAGCAATAAGGAGGGAGAGAGTGGCAGATGGCACGTGCACGCCAGAGGAGCCTGTGTTTTGCTAGAGCGAGGTGAAGTGATGTGGGGTGTGAGAGGACAGATGCGCATCCCTGGGGGACAGTCAGGTAGAACCAAGAGAGAGTGACCCCTCCCCCCTTCCTGCCTGTGGCACATTGTACAACGCTGGAGGCCGTGGGGCCTGGACAGAGACATTGGGCTTAGGAAGATCTATCTGATGGCTTTGGCCAGAGTATCAATTTCTCTGTCCTGTTTTCTCATCTGCGAAGTGGGGATTATGATGGCCCTTGCCTCATGAAGTGTGGCCTGGAGGAGCAGAAGCAAAACAGGCTCTTGACCAGAGGCTGGGAATGATGCTTTGTCCCGCTCCCATAAAAACACGACATTCTAACCCTCAAGGGTACCGGAAGAGTCACAAAGAGGGGTGCCCTCTTCTCCCCCATGCCCAGGGCTGGGGCTGAGGACTGGCCGGGCATTTGGAAGAACCCAGCCTGCACATGTATCACACTACCCACTAATCAAATAGCTTTGGTGCTCTGACTTGTCACCCCTTCCCTGCAAGGCTCCCGAAGCCAGAAGTGTCACTCACGCCATTTATTGACCAGAGGTAGTGCGGGGTGGGTTTTCAGCCCAAAGACAGTGGGGGCTCTGCTCCAGGTTGCTCAGCCTGCAAGAGGAACTGGAAGTCAGGTTTAAAGCCCAAGGCCTCTGCTCGCCTGTGTACCTCCCCGCTCCAGTTGGAAACGGGCTTTGTCTGGGTCTCCCTGGGACTCTGACCCAGTTCACCTGGGGCTCAGACCAAGGCCGGTGTTCTGAGTGCCGGTCAACTGGTCAGCCTTGCCTGGGGTGGCACGAGGAGGGGGTGCCCCACATCTGCAGCTGTTTGTTGATCGAGGTGAGGACTTCACAGCCATCCCTGGTCCCCTCTTGTCGCTTGTTCCCTGGTGGGCACCACAGGCCCAGCTGAGAGCCATGTTGGAGGTCAGCCAGCAGCAGGCCACCCAGGCCGAGAGGCAGCTGAAGGAACTGCAGCAGCAGAGAAGCCAGATCCAGGTACAAGGCCTATCTGTGCGTCCTCATGCTGTGTCCTTTAGGCAGCTACCAGTTACTCCCTGGGACACTGGGTAGTAGATGTGAGCTACCTTGAAAATGCCCCCGGACCCAGGGAGGGAGGGACTGAGCAGGGTGGGGGGAAATGTTCCAGGGACCCTGGCTACCCGCATCCCCCACCCCTCAGCCCAGTGGGCAGCTTTGGCCCTGGCCACCCTAGGCCACTGCTTCGCCCATGCAGAGCTCGGCCTGCAGCCTGGCCTCCGTGATCTCTGGCAAGTTCAGCTGCCTGCTGCAGGCCCTAGAGATGCGACGGGCCTTGACACTGAAGGACATCAAGGTGGCCGAGACCCAGGCGCTAGCACAAGCCCAGGATGGAGAAGAGCGACTACAGGGCCACCTGGAGGCCCTGGCTAGTTATGACCGCGGGGTCCGGGACCTCCTGGAGCTGCTGGATGACCGGACCTTCCTCCAGGTACCAGACCTCAGGGCAGCAGGTTGGGGGGACCAGCGTCCCTGCACCTGGCGCACAGGCTCACTGCAACTGTCCCTGGGGCTCAGGAGTCACAGCTCCTGGTGCCCCCGGGGCCTCTTGGGCCTCTGACTCCTCCGCAGTGGGACGAAGATCAGCAGCTGGCCGGCCTGAAGGAGTCACTGAGCCGGCTGTGTGACCTCCTCCTGGATGAGGGGGGCCACCCCAGAGCACCAGCTGAGGCTGCTGATTTGGGCCCCGTGGGTAAGGTTGGCCCCATGGTGGGTGGGAAAGGGGGATCAGGACTCTGCCCCCCACGAGCTCCCCTCCTCATCACTGCCCTAACACTTCTTTGCCTCCTAGAGGCCCCGGGCCCCCTGGCACCAGTCCCGAGTCCGGTTTGTCCACTGAGGAGGAAACTCTGGCAGAGTAAGGAGACCAGCAAGCGTGTGTGTGCACGTGCACGTGTGCATTGTGCGTTCGTGTGTGCGTGTGTCGGTGGGTGTGTGTGTACCTGTTGGCGGGGGGCACATGCTGCGACTGCCCCGCCCGGGATGTCTGCTCCATGCCCGTCCCCCCCGCTGCACACCTGTCGTAGGATGCCAGCCTCTCACACGTGGGGCCAGTAGAGCACGTAAGGAGATGCTGGGCCTGCAAACCCGGGCTCAGCTGTGAGTCTTCCACTCGTTACCAAGTCAGGTTACCTTGGGGAGCCTCAGTTTCTTCCTCTTTGAAATGAGGTGAATGGAAGGTTCCACTCGCAGGCCGCCTGCTGTGGTGACGTCACCACTTGCTGGTCGCCTGACGGATGCGTGGCTTTGCACTGGTGGAGCTCCAGGTGCCATCTGTCCCCCTGGGGACAGGACTGTGGACGTGCACAGGAGCCTGCCCGCTCACCTTCCGTCCGTCCGTCTGTCCCTGACAGATTATCGCAATCTGACCTTCGATCCGGACAGCGCCAATCGCCACCTCTACCTGTCTCGTCAGGACCAGCAGGTAAAGCACCGTCACAAGCCCCGGGACCTGGCCGGGCCAAGCAGCTTCGAGCTCTGGCAGGTGCGCTGTGCCCAGAGCTTCCAGAACGGGCGACACTACTGGGAGGTGCACGCATCTAACCACTCGGTGACCCTGGGCGTCGCCTATCCGGACCTGACGCGGCACAGGCAGGGGCCCCACACAGACAACATCGGGCGTGGGCCAAGCTCCTGGGGGCTCTGTGTTCAGGAGGACAGGGCGCAGGCTTGGCACAACGGGGAGGCCCAGCTCCTCCCAGGGGTGTCGGGGCAGCTCCTGGGCGTGGACTTGGACCTGGCCTCTGGCTGCCTCACCTTCTACAGCCTGGAGCCCAAGGCCCAGCCCCTGCATACCTTCCATGCCATCTTCACCCAGCCCCTCTACCCTGTCTTCTGGCTCCTGGAGGGTAGGACCCTGACCCTGTGCCATCGGCCTGAGGCCAAGCTCACTCCGGAGCTCCAGGAAGAGGCCTCAGAGCCCAGCTGAGGAAGGCACAGGATGGAGCTCTAGGCCAGGGACAGCTGCCACCGTGCCTGTGCACCCTAAAGCTGCCCAGCCCCTAGCTTGGGGACCTGAGGCCACAGCTATAAGGGGACCAGCTTTGGGCCAGAAGATCGACTCAGAACTAGGCTGGGCCACTTGGAAAGAGATTGGGAGGGAGCCCCGAAACCGGAGTTCACTCTTCCAGCATCACTGAAGGGCACGGGGACTAGGAAGGGACTAAACCGGGAGGACCCTGCCTGAGCAGAGCCCGCTTCTAGGCGCTGCCTGTGCATCCGAGGTTGATGCCGCCCCGTGGGCTCCTGGTCCTGCAGGAGAGCGTGTGCGGTTCGGGCCTCGCCACACAGTGTGGCAAATACACACTCTGCTGTCACGGGCCTCCCGTGAAGGTGACGGAGATCAGAGGAATTGGGGGGGGTTGGGGGTGCCACAAAACACAATTCCTAGAGAAAAGTGATTTTTACCTCCTTCCTCCCTCTTTTTTTTTTTTCTTAACATTTTGGTGTATCTTAGTTTCTTTTGTACATACTTGTGGTTGCATTTTAAAAACACTTATGTTTTTTACATTTTTAAATTTAGCATAACCATTTTTCACGGTATTAATATTTTCCCCTGAATGATTACCATATAAACGGTCTCTCTAATGACTACCAGAATTTATTTCCCTAATACAGGTGTCCTCTGCCTTCCAAAAGTTCAAGTTCTGCCACTTCGCTTTCATAAAAGACCTACATTAGCATGGTTTCGGATTTCTTTTGGTGAGTGCAGACAGGTGCTAATGGAGGTCTTTTGTAAAGCAAAGTGGCAGAACCTCAACTTTTGAAAGCCAGGGGTACTCTCTGCTTATGAAAGATTTCATAAGGACGCTCTGCTTTTGGATACTGCAGGGGAACCCGTATCCAACTTTGAAATTATTTGAGGCTGTAAAAATTTCACCCCGATGCGTATTTTTGAGCAGGAAGCTTTGACCATATCCATGGCTATGTATGTAGGCTGAATTCCCAGTGGACTTGCTCAACAGAAAAATAGTAAGGGGCACCTGGGTGGCGCAGTCAGTTGAGCGTTTCTTGGTTTCTGCTCAGGTGGTGATCTCAGGGTCGTGATGCCAGGGTCTGCTTAAGACTTTTTCTCCCTGGGGCGCCTGGATGGCTCAGATGGTTGAGTGTCTGCCTTCGGCTCAGGTCATGATCCCGGGGTCCTGGGATCCAGCCCCGCATCAGGCTCCTGGCTCAGCGGGGAGCCTGCTTCTCCCTCTCCCTCTGCCTCTCCCCCTGCTCATGCTCTCTCTCTCTTTGTATTTCTGTGTCTCAAATGAATAAATAAAAAAAAAAAAACTTTCAAAAGACTCTTTCTCCCTCGCCCTGCCCCTCCCCCTTAAATAAACAAAATCTTAAAAAATAATAATAATGAGCACTTAAAGATTTTATTATTTTTTTTTAAGATTTTATTTATTTATTTGACAGAGAGAGACACAGCATAAGAGGGAACACAAGCAGGGGGAGTGGGAGAGGGAGAAGCAGGCTTCCCGCTGAGCAGGGAGCCCAATGCGGGGCTCGATCCCAACACCCTGGGATCATGACCTGAGCTGAAGGCAGACCCTTAATGACTGAGCCACCCAGGCACCCCATATTGGCTCTTAATTGTGACAAATGCACCATAATCATGTAAGCTGTTAACAAAAGGGGAATTAGGAGTGAGGTATCTGGGAACTCTGAGTTATCTTTGCAACTTTTTTGTATGTTTCCAACTATTCTAAAATTAAAAGTTCATTAAAAAATATAGAATAATTGAGCCAATTCTTCCTTACCCTCCAAGCCTCCTGCTGACGAGAGTATAAAGAGGAAGGAATAAAAGGGTCAGGAGGGTTCCATCCAGAAGTGGGGCTTAACCTTTCTCATCACCAGGGCCCCTCTCGATGCCAGGTGCAGCCCTTTCCAAAGTAATGCTTTTAATTGTACAAAACAAAATGCATAGGATTTCATGGAAACCGATTGCATTGAAATACAGGTACAAAATAATTAAAAAAATAAATTTGTGATATCTGTGTTTCTTTAACACAATAAATAACAATATCTGACAGAGGCCTAGTAATGTATTTTTGAAATAGTGATAAACGTAAGTGACATTTCAGGTTCCGTGTCACCACATAATGTGATATGGAACTATCTGTAATTTCTATTGGTGACAAGTCACAGAATTGCTAACTCCGCTGTGGTGTATTCTCTCCATTTGTTATAGAAAGAAATGCAAAATTTCAGTTTAGAGAAGAGTGAAACTACAGAGGATTTTCTCACCAAGACCCCCAGCTTAAGAATGTCTAATTTAGGAAGATGTTATGCAGAGCCTCCTTGAGTCTTTCCTGGAAGGAGAGAAGAAAACGAAGATCTATGAAATATTAAATGAGGGGTGCAATCCGGGGGGAACTCACGGGAAGAAGGGGCAGATCATAGAGGGCCTTGTGGAGGAAGTAGCATCTGAGCTGGGCTGTCATGGGTTGCTAGGACGAAGGCGTGCAGAAACCAGTGCAGGAAAAGCTCTTCCAGCAGAGGAGTAGCGGAACCAGGCTGGGTGTGCCCAGTTTGGCAGGAAGGCGAGTAATGAGTTCCATACGTTGGTTTCCACTGGGATCGCTACTTGATCATGACTATCTCTTGTTTGCCAAGACCCAGGAACAGTTCGGAGGCTCGGGCATCAGCACCACCCTGCTCCAAGGCCTGGCAGCCAGGCTGCAGGGGCTTGCTGAGACCACAGACACGCCTGGTTTTGCAGGGGTGAGGGGTGCCACTTGGGTTGGGACATGTTCATGGATAAGCGCCAGCCGGCCTTCTGCTTCCCAGATCAGAGCCTGCTCAGGAAGATCGGCTTCCCTAGGAAAGCATAGAGTTGTGATTTTCAAGATGGTGGTGTTTTAATACTTCATTTCCATTATTGTAGCTTTAAGGCTGTCCGACAGAGTAATTCTTTTTTGAAATGAATTGGCTCTTAAGGGGAAAAGGTAACTGGCACTTTTGAGGTCTGTAGGAGCATGTTCATGCCTGCATCTCACTCTGCCCTTGCAAGAACTATGTCATGAAGGATGAGAAATGGAATTCTGACAGGTTACGTATCTTGCCAGAGGTCACACAACTCTTCCAGTGGAGGAGGTAGAATTTAAACCCAGAAAGTGCAACCTGAAAATAATCCTAAACCTCATATATGAACCTATCTACAGGGCTGCAGTACTGCTTGAAAGGAAAAGAAAAAGGTCAAACTGAAGCAAAACCAAGCAAAAGCCATCCAGCAAATGGGACTAATGAGCAAGCCATTCCCAGCCTCGCTTGCATCTATGAAATTGAAATGGGACCCAAGCCATGTCCCATGGTAGCACTGAATGGTTTTGATGTACATTTTTTAAAGTTTATTTATTTATTTTTTAGTGATCTCTACACCCAACGTGGGGATCAAACTCATGACCCCAAGATTAAGAGTCGCATGCTCTTCCAACTGAGCCAGCCAGGCACCCCGTTTTGATGTACTTTACAATTTTTGATTTGTATTCATTTCAAAATAATAGAATTTAAAAAGTAATTAAATTTTTTTAATTTAAATTCAATTAATTAACATAGAGTGAGTGTATTACTAGTTTCAGAGGTAGAGTTCAGTGATTCATCAGTTGTATATAACACCCAGTGCTCATTACATCACGGGCCCTCCTTAATGCCCATCACCCAGTTACCCCATCCCCCACCAGCAACCCTCAGTTTGTTTCCTATGATTAAGAGTCTCTTATGGTTTGTCTCCCTCTCTGATTTCATCTTGTTCTATGTTTCCCTCCCTTCCCCTATGTTCCTCTGTTTTGTTTATTAAATTCCACATGAGTGAAATCATATTAATTCTCTGATTGAAATATTTCACTTAGCATAATACCCTCTAGTTCCACCTACGTCATTGCAAATGGCAAGATTTCATTTTTTTGATGGCCGAGTAATATTTCATTGTGTGTGTGTGTGTGTGTGTGTATCTCACAGCTTCTTTATCCATTCATCTATCGATGGACATCTGGGCTCTTTCCATAGTTTGGCTATTGTGGACATTGCTGCCATAAACACTGGGATGCAGGTACATCACTACATTTGTATCTTTGGGGTAAATACCTAGTAGTGCAATTGCTGGGTTGTAGGGTAGCTCTATTTTCAACTTTTTGAGGAACCTCCATACTGTTTTCCAGAGTGGCTGCACCAGCTTGCATTCCCACCAACAGTGTAGGAGGGCTCCCCTTTCTCCTTATCCTCACCAACATCCGTTGTTTCCTGACTTGTTAATTTGCCCATTCTGACTGGTGTGAGGTGGTATCTCATTGTGGTTTTGATTTGTATTTCCCTGATAGTGATGTTGAGCATTTTTTCATGTGTCTGTTGACCATTTGAATGTCTTCTTTGGAGAAATGTCTGTTCGTGTCTTGTGCCCATTTCTTTCTTTCTTTTTTTTTTTTTTTAAAGATTTTATTTATTTATTTGACAGAGAGAGACACAGTGAGAGAGGGAACACAAGCAGGGGGAGTGGGAGAGAGAGAAGCAGGCTTCCTGCCGAGCAGGGAGCCCGATGCGGGGCTCGATCCCAGGACCCTGGGATCATGACCTGAGCCGAAGGCAGATGCTTAACGACTGAGCCACCCAGGCGCCCCTTGTGCCCATTTCTTGATTGGATGATTTGTTCTTTGGGTGTTGAGTTTGATGCGTTCTTTATAGATTTTGGATAGTAGCCCTTTATCTGATAAGGCATTTGCAAATATCTTCTCCCATTCTGTGGGTTGTCTTTTGGTTTTGTTGACTGTTTCCTTTGCTTTCAAAATTTGTCCTGATGAAGTCCCAATAGTTCATTGTTGCCTTTGTTTCCCTTGCCTTCGGTGATGTTTCTAAGAAGAAGTTGCTGTGGCTGAGGTCGAAGAGGGTGCTACCTGTGTTCTCCTCTAGGATTCTGACAGGATTCTCCTGTCTCACATTTAGGTCTTTCATCCATTTTGAGTCTATTTTTGTGTACGGTGAAGGAAATGGTCCAGTTTCATTCTTCTGCATGTGACTGCCCAATTTTCCCAACACCATTTGTTGAAGAGACTTGTCTTTTTCCCATTGGATATTCTTTCCTGCTTTGTCAAAGATTAGTTGACCATAGAATTGAGGGTCCATTTTCTGGATTTTCTATTCTGTTCCACTGATCTATGTGTCTGTTTTTGTGCCAGTACCAGGCTGTCTTGATGATGACAGCTTTGTAATATAGCTTGAAGTCCAGAATTGTGATGCCACCAGGTTTGGTTTTCTTTGTTGACATTCCTGCGGCTATTCAGGGTCTTTTTTGGTTCCATACAAATTTTAGGATTATTTATTTCAGCTCTGTGAAAAATGTTGATGGTATTTTGATAGGGATTGCATTGAACATATAGATTGCTCTAGATAGCATAGACGTTTTAACAATATTTGTTCTTCCAATCCATAGAGCATGGAACGTTTTTCCATTTCTTCGTGTCTTCCTCACTTTCTTTCATGAGTGTTCTATAGCTTTCAGAGTACATATGCTTTGCCTCTTTGGTTAGGTTTATTCCTAGTGACTCCTTAATTTCTCTTTTTTCTGTCTCATTGTTAGTGTATAGAAATGCAACTGATTTCTGTGCATTGATTTTATCTCCTGCCACGTTGCTGAATTCTTGTATGAGTTCTAGCAATTTTGGGGTGGAGTCTTTTGGGTTTTTCACATAGAGTATCATGTCATCTGTGAAGAGTGGGAGTTTGACTTCTTCTTTGCTGATTCGGATGCCTTTTATTTCTTTTTGTTGCCTGATTGCTTAGGCTAGGACTTCTAGTACTATGTTAAACAACAGTGGTGAGAGTGGACATCCCTGCCTAAGGTGATCCTGACCTTAGGGGAAAAGCTCTGCTTGAGAATGATATTCGCTGTGGGCTTTTTGCATATGGCTTTTATGATATTGAGGTATGTTCCCTCTAACCCTACACTGTGAAGAATTTTAATCAAGAAAGGATGCGTGTACTTTGTCAAATGCTTTTTCTGCATCTATTGAAAGGATCATATGGTTCTTGTCCTTTCATTTATTAATGTAGTGTATCACAATGATTGATTTGTGGATGTTGAACCACCCTTGCAGCCCAGGAATAAATCCCACTTGGTCGTGGTGAATAATCTTTTTTAATGTACTGTTGGATCCTATTGGCTAGTATCTTGGTGAGAATTTTTGGATCCATGTTCATCAGGGATATTGGTCTGTAATTCTCCTTTTTGGTGGGGTTTGGGATCAAGGTCTGGTTTTGTCTCGTTTGGGGATCCAGGTAATGCTGGCCTCACAGAAAGAGTCTGGAAGTTTTCCTTCCATTTATATTTCTTGAAACAACTTCAGAAGAATAGGTATTACTTCTTCTTTAAATGTTTGGTAAAATTCCCCTGGGCAGCCGTCTGGCTCTTGTTTGTTGGAAGATTTTTTATTACTGCTTCAATTTCCTTGCTGGTTAAGGGTCTGTTCAGGTTTTTAATTTCTTCCTGTTTCAGTTTTGGTAGTTTAGTTTCTAGGAATATACCCATTTCTTCCTGATTGCCTAATTTGTTGGCATATAGTTGCTTATTTTTTTTTTATTTAAGATTTTATTTATTTATCTGACAGAGAGAAACACAGTGAGAGAGGGAACACAAGCAGGGGGAGTGGGAGAGGGAGAAGCAAGCTTCCCACCGAGCAGGGAACCCGATGCGGGGCTCGATCCCAGGACCCTGGGATCCTGACCTGAGCCGAAGGCAGACGCTTAACGACTGACCACCCAGGTGCCCCTTTTTAATTCTTTTTTAAAAAGATTTTATTTATTGTGGCACCTGGGTGGCTCAGTCATTAAGCGTCTGCCTTCCGCTCGGGTCATGATCCCAGGAACCTGGGATCGAGCCCCGCGTCTGGCTCCCTGCTCAGCGGGAAGCCTGCTTCTCCCTCTCCCACTCCCCCTGCTTGTGTTCCCTCTCTGGCTGTCTCTCTCTATCAAATAAATAAATAAAATCTAAAAAAAAAAAAAGATTTTATTTATTTATTTGAGAGAGAACACGCTAGAGAGCGAGCGAGCCAGCGACCGCGCACAAGCACGAGCAGAGGGGAGGGGCAGAGGGAGAGGGAGAAGCCGACTCCGGCCTGGCGGGAGGGGGCGGGGAGGGAGCCCTATTCGGGGGCTCGATCCCAAAACCCTGGGATCATGACCTGAGGCGAAGGCAGACGATTTACCGACTGAGCCACCCACCCAGGCGCCCCGCCATTTTATAGTTTTTAAGCAACATTATTAAGTGCAAGTCTGAATGAGCCTTAAATGCCTCCATTTGGGGAACCCACAACCCTAGCCCCAGGTACACCGCAAGTACCTGGGATGGGGGTGGGAGTCCGTGGAGGGGAACTGAATTCCCTCAGACAAGGCACTTGGAGGGTGACATCAACTTCCCATTTCAGGGTTAGAAAAGTCCAAGTTCCCCACAAGGGGTAAATAGAGTCGCTAAGGGGCAAAAACATGCGCACATCAGCGGTTAATTTTCTCTGCAGTCAGCAGCTCGGAAACTTTGCTAACAAGTGCCTCGGAGAGGTCTGGAGCGCGGAGGGGCTGGCGTGGCCCGGTGCGAACGGGTTGAGATGGGTGTGGAGTCCGGGGCCTGGCTGTGGGGGGAGTGGAGGGGAGTGGAGGGGTGAACTCCTTCCCAGCTTCCTTCCAGTGTGCCCCCCCTCGCACTCTCTGCCCTCCGCCCTCCCCTTGGACCAGGAGGGACGGTCGTCCAGGAGCCCCAAGGGTCACACGGGGCCGAAGACCGGCCGCGCAGCCTGGGCCGGCGCCGGCTATACCCGGACCCGCAGGCGGGTGTGCGGCGCTTGGGGGGCAGGGGGCAGTCCGAGCCGCGGACGGAAGGGGGCTGGATCCTTGGCCTCGGTCCCGGGGGCGGCGCCGCAGCGCGAGCGGGCCGGGTCCCTCCCAGGGCGGGAGCAGAACAGGCGGTGCCCGGGCGGCCGCGGAGCTATGGACGGCAGCGGGCCCTTCAGCTGCCCCATCTGCCTGGAGCCGCTCCGGGAGCCGGTGACGCTGCCCTGCGGCCACAACTTCTGCCTGGCCTGCCTGAGCGCGCTGTGGCCGCACCGCGGCGCGGGTGGCACCGGCGGGCCCGGAGGCGCGGCCCGCTGCCCGCTGTGCCAGGAGCCCTTCCCCGACGGCCTGCAGCTCCGCAAGAACCACACGCTGTCCGAGCTGCTGCAGCTCCGCCAGGGCTCGGGCTCCGCGCCCGGGCCCGGCCCGGGCCCGGCCCCAGCGCCGGCCCCGGAGCCCACGCCGCCCAGCGCCCAGCCCAGCGCGCCGCCCAGCGCCCCCGAGCCTTCGGCGCCCTGCGCTCCCGAGCCCTGGCCGGGCGGCGAAGAGCCGGTGCGCTGCGACGCGTGCCCCGAGGGCGCTGCCCTGCCTGCCGCGCTCTTCTGCCTCTCCTGCCTCGCCTCCTTCTGCCCCGCGCACTTGGGCCCGCATGAGCGCAGCCCCGCGCTGCGCGGACACCGCCTAGTGCCGCCGCTGCGCCGGCTGGAGGAGAGCCTGTGCCCGCGCCACCTGCGGCCGCTCGAGCGCTACTGCCGAGCGGAGCGCGCGTGCCTGTGCGAGGCCTGCGCCGCCCAGGAGCACCGGGGCCACGAGCTCGTGCCGCTGGAGCAGGAGCGCGCGCTCCAGGAGGTGGGCGCGGGCACCGGGGGCGCGCGGGGCGGGTGGGGGCCGCGCGCGGCCTCCGAGGGCCAGGGATCCCCGCCCCCACCCCTCTTCCTGGTAGGGTCCTAATGTCCTGCTCTAACCTGAGGCTCCTTGCTGTCCTTTCCAATACTGACAATGTCCTCCATCCCCTCGCTGTGGGACGTTCTGCTCGAGATGGGAATGGGGGTTGGAGGGGCCCAGAGAGAACGCGGAAAGGACTGGAAGGGCGGACAGGGGGCCTGAAGCCGGGGTCCGGGCCGATGGGGGTCTAAGGCAAGGGGGAGCAGAGTCAGGCCCGCGGGCTCCCAGGCCGGCTGATCCTGACAGCGCGGCTGTTGGGCCAGGCTGGGTTCTTCCCGGTTCCCGCTCAGATGGGGCCTGGGCTGAGGCATCTGGTTGAGATGGGTGTGGCAGGCGACAGGAGTGTGGCAGAGGGTGGACCGAGCATACAGACCGCTCTTGTCCAGCTGTTCCGGGGGCCCGTGGTGGGAGCATGTGCTCGCAGTCCGTCAGCTACCTCCGCCCCCAGTTTCCTCTGGCCTCCAGCCCGGTCTTGATGCCTCTGGCCTTGGGATTTTCCGTCTCTCCTGCCTGGAGCAGTGACTCACAAGACCCAGGGGACTTGCCCGGAATCCCCACTTTTCAGGCCTGGACTGGGGACACAGACTCTTTGGGGATGGGGGACAGACAGCTGAATGCCCTCTGAGCAGCACCTACCCCACTCTCTCTGCCTGTACCTCACTGAACGAAGCTCTCCAGTGAGTGTGAGCGACATTGAGGAGCATCGATGCGCCTGTACTTGCCCACTGGTCAGAGAGGGGAGGCCGACGACCCACAGCCAGTCAGCCTCCCCCCCGCCCCCCTGCCCCAGGCATTTGGTATGGCACCCGCCTGGGCTTGAGGCACCCCGGCATATTATGGGACATCATGGCCACTCCCAGTCCCACCTACGCACAGATACCACCCCCCACCCCGGTCATCCCTCTTCTCCCCCTTGCTGAGGCCTGGTAGCCCAGTGTAGGACGGTGGCCTCTGCCGGGCCCCATGCTAGTTAACGGTGTCACCCGCAGGCGGAGCAGTCCAAAGTCCTGAGTGCCGTGGAGGAGCGCATGGACGAGCTGGGCGCTGGCATTGCACGGTCCCGGTGCACAGTGGCCCTCATCAAGGTCGGACCCCATGCTAACCCCATCCCCGGGCCGTCCTGCAGCAGGCTCCCGGCCATGGGAGCTTGGAGCATGCTCTGGTGCACTCCAAAGAAGCCTGTGCTTCGGGCACCGCCTGCCCCGCCCCCCCGCCCCCCCGGGGGGCATGAGCGGCTCCCCTGACCTGGCATGGGTCCAGGACCCCTCGGCCTGGTCCCTCTGTGCCCGCAAGAGGGCAGGGTGGGAAGGTGGGGTCTCGAAAGAATGGGGCCAGCATAACGCTGTTCTGGCCCTCACCCTTGTCCCCTGCGTCGTCCCGTGCAGAGCGCAGCCTTGGCGGAGCGGGAGAGGGTGAGCCGGCTCTTCGCCGAGGCTGCAGCCATCCTGCAGGGCTTCCAGACAGAGGTGCTGGGCTTCATCGAGGAGGGGGAGGCCACCATGCTGGGCCGCTCCCAGGGTGACCTGCGGCGGCAGGAGGAACAGCGCAGTAGGCTAAGCCGGGCCCGCCACAACCTCGGGCAGGTCCCTGAGTCCGACTCCGTCAGCTTCCTGCAGGTAGGCGCTGCTCTTAGGGCCAGAGAGGGTGCAGAGGGGGGACAGGCCAGGAATGGAGAGAGAGGGCAGCGGATGCCTGGCTCCCAGGGCTGTGCCATCCTCCCGGCAGCGCTGTCTCCCCCAGCCCGAGGAGCTGGAGCCAGCAAGGCCTTAAAAGTCATTTATCTGGCACAGGGGTTGCTGGCACTGAGGCTGGCCCTGGAGGAGGGGTGCGGCCCTGGGACCGGTCCCCCGAGGGAGCTCAGCTTCACCAAGTCCTCCCAAGCTGTGCGGGCTGTGAGAGAGGCGCTGACTGAGGCCTGTGCCAGCCAAGGGGAGCGGCTGCGGGGGCCAGGCGGCGAGGAGGAGGAGGACCTGCGGAAGTTGGGCACGGAAGGTGGGTGCCCCCCCAAGTGACTCACCCTTCCTTCCCCAGTCTCCCCACATGGGCCCCCAGGCCTGGTACCCGTTCAGGAGCGGAGGATGGAAACTGCGGGCCTGGCGCAGGGTGGGACCCAACTCCTACCAGTGACGGGAGCCACCACTCAGTAATGACCCGTCCAGCCCCTTCGGCCACAACCTAGGGCATCAAGGGGGCTTCCCCTGCCCTGCCCCCTAGCTTCAGAGGGGCTGAGCCGGGAGGAGGTGGATCAGGGGCAGAACCCAAGGACCAGGCTTGCGTGTGAAGACAGGGTACCATATATGGGTGTATGCCTGTCTCCGGGTACAGGCTGGGAGGAAGGAGGAGGAGAGGGATTTCCGTCACAGGTTCAGAGGAGGAGCACCTTGCACCGCTGCCCAGCCATGGGCCGCTGGAGAGCACCCCTCCCCGCTGTCTCTTCTGCAGCCGATGCTGAGTCCCAAGACCCCGATAGCACCAACAACCTCGAGAGTGAGGCTCCCAGGGATTACTTCCTCAAGTGTAAGTGGCTACCTAGGCTCTCCCCTCTGGGCCCTCCCAAGGCTGCTGGGCTGAACCCTACACAAAGGCTTGGATTCCCATCCCCCCGTCATCCTTAGGGTGAACTGGGTCACCTCACGGGGTGCTCTCCAGTCGGGCTGAGTCGTGCCGGTCGCTAAGGAGGGGAGAGGCTGCGTTTGGGGCGGTGGGCCCCTCGGGGAGGGGCTGTCCCACCTACGCCTGGCCCTGAGCCCCCTGTCTCTTTCCCATCCACGGGAGCAGTTGCCTACATCGTAGACCTGGACAGCGACACGGCAGACAAGTACTTGCAGCTGTTTGGGACCAAAGGTGTAAAGAGGGTACTGTGTCCCATCAACTACCCCGAGTCACCCACCCGCTTCACCCACTGCGAGCAGGTGCTAGGCGAGGGCGCCCTGGACCGGGGCACCTACTACTGGGAGGTGGAGATCATCGAGGGCTGGGTCAGCGTGGGGGTCATGGCTGAAGACTTCTCGCCGCAAGAGCCCTATGACCGGGGCCGGCTGGGCCGCAACGCCCACTCCTGCTGCCTGCAGTGGAACGGACGGAGCTTCTCCATCTGGTTCCACGGGCTCGAGGCGCCCCTGCCCCACCCCTTCTCGCCCACCGTCGGGATCTGCCTAGAGTATGCCAACCGAGCCCTGGCCTTCTATGCCGTGCGGGATGGCAAGATGAGCCTTCTTCGGAGGTTGAAGGCCTCCCGGGCCCGCCGAAGCAGCACCCTGGCCTCTTCCATCGAACCCTTCCAGAGCCGCCTGGACAGCCATTTTGCGGGACTCTTCACTCGAAGGCTCAAGCCTGCCTTCTTCCTGGAGAGTGTGGATGCCCATCTGCAGATCGGGCCCCTCAAGAAGTCCTGCATATCCGTGCTGAAGAGGAGGTGATGCCGGAGGGCATCTCAGCTCTTGGGAAGCTTGCTTCTCTGCGCCCCCATCTTGCCCCACGGAAGGCGCCTTGGAGTCCCCCACCTCCCCAGGCTTCTCATTCCTGGAGGCCTCCACCTTCCATATACTTGGCCTTCCGCCTCTCGAGGAGGAGGCTCCCAGTCCCCTTCAAGTGCCCCTCAGACCCTGTCCCCCTGCAGGCCTTGTTTCTGGGAGAGAAAGCCAGAGCTGGGGCAGATCCAGGCTACCCCAGCCTCTCTTTTTCCAGGTTCCTGGGACAGTGCCTGGCACGTAGTAGGTGCTGAATAAATATTTGTTGAATGAATGACTCCTTTTTCTATCCTTCTCCCCACCCACCAAGAATTCTCACCTTTGGAGAGCTGGCCTTGAAAGGCAGGAGGTCCCAGGATTCCTGGCGGGGGGTGGGGGGGTGGGGAGGTGGGGGGAGCCCTGGCCCAGCCCTTTGGGGCAGCCCTACTCCCTGGTTCTGGGCCGGGGCAGCTGGAGGTGGCTTCTCCCAAGGGGGCCAGCCCCCCGGCATTCCGGCTGCCTGAGCGTTTGCCTCATAGCCTGTTCCTCTGAGCTATTTTCATCCCTGATGGCACAGCCCGATTTTGAACCTGCCTTCTGGTGTTTGTGCCCAGGGCTAAATGCAGACCACACACCCCCCCAGAGTGGGACACCACTCCTGGGTGTGGGCAAGAAAGTTCGAGAGCTCAAGCTTCTTTCACATACACACCTCAGTCGGGGAGGGTTGTGGCCGAGAGGGCCCCAGGGTGTGGCTGGAGGCGAGAATAGCTCCAAGAAAGGGGTCTGTGTCCTCCTCTGGAGCCCGCCTCACTGTCTCCACACCCAGCCTTGCAGCTGGGACGGGGCTCCGCGCTGGGGAGACCCGGGCCCTGCACCCTAGCAGAGCCTTTGCTTCTCTCCCAGGAAGGCCCGGTGTCCCCTACTGCCCCAGGGCCCGCAGCCTGGCCCGGGGTGCCCACTGTGTTCAGCTTGCCCCCGGAGGCTACACAGCGAGTGTGTTTCCAGGCCAGTCCTGATCCCTGGGTTCTCTGTGGCCCAGGTGCCCCCTAGGGAGGGTCCAGGCCTGGAGGACAGGGACAGACAGAGGCCTCTCAGGCGCTAGCCCAAGGTCAGACGGGACCATGGGTGAGTTAGGCAGCCAGACAGCAAGGTCATACAAGTCTGGCCCTGCCTCGGCTGCTAAAAATAGCCCCTCAGAGCTCTGCTTTTGCCCCAGCAGCCAGGATGTTGTTTTTCCGGGTGGGGCCTCCTTGCTCCTGGAGCTTTATGTTTTCCAAACGGTTTCCTTGGCAGCCAGGGCCCCCAGATCACCAGAATGGGGATGGCTGCTCCTGTCACCATCACACACATGAGCAGATGGGGGCTTGCTAGAGTCCCCTCACCTGCAGAAGCCTCCCACCTTTCACAGAGCCCCTCCCACCGCCACATCCTCCGCTCCGTCTCAGTTCACCCTCCCCCAGCTAGGCACTTCCCTCGGGTCCCTGACTTTGCAGGGCCCTGGCATGTCATGGAACGTGAGCTAGACAGAGGGGGCCCCTGGTTGGAATTCGGGCCTGCCTAGCCAAGCCTGCAGCCACAGCAGTCCCTGCTACTTGCAGAGTGATGCCCAGCTTCCAGAGCTCATGGAACCTTGTGCATCGTCACACCAAATCCCAGCGTCTGTCGCTTTACAGCTCAGAGCAGGAGACGGGCTCATCTGGGCTGCACAGCTAGCAAGCGGCTGTCTGGGCCGGGCTCCAGCTTTCAGCGTTATCCCCGGTCTGGAGTGTTCTCGGCAGCCCTGCACTTCCTCGGCGACTCTGGGATAATGCTAGAGCGGGAGGGGCGGCGTGTGTGAGAGATACTCCAAGAAGATCCCAAGCTCCAAGGAGGTACACTGAGGCAGGGCGGGCTGGCAGAGCAGGAGGAGCAAGCCGGGGGGGCCAGCCCCTCACTGCCCCTGCTGACAGAACAGTTGGTATGGGCTTCATCCAGACTGCCTGCAGAAAGAGAAAGTGCTTAAAAGAAAAACATGTTAGAAAGCCACCCATCTAGTCTAAACCTTCTACCGCTATCATTTCCAGATGAAGAAACTGAGGCATGGGACCACGCAGGAGCTGCCCAAGGCCACCCAGTCCGGGACACCAGCTCCACGTTCCATGGCTTAGGTACGTCCTGTGCTTAGAAATCTACACACACACACACACACACACACACCCTGCTTCCCAGCAGTGTCCTTTGTGTAAGAAGTGCCCTCCACCGCACCCCAGTTCCCACGGCCACCAGAGCCCTTGGCAGAGCCTGTGGTCTCCAAGCTCCTACCAGAGCCAACCCCCCACCCCCGAGCCCCTGCTGGTCACACAAAATGGTGGAGAGCAGAGAGTGTGAAGGGTCTTCTGAGGCTGTGTTTGGTATTAGCTGAATCTGGCTCCTGTGGGCCAGGCGGGGAGCCAACTTCCACTTCGGCTTTGTTTCTGTGGGAAAATGAGCTCCAGAGTCCCAAACAGCGGACTGAGTAGTGGCCTTAATCACTGCTCTGTCTTAGCAGCCACCGTCCTGTATCCTCATGTGTTTGCATTTGCCCCCCACACACACTCCAGGAGGAAAGTGGCTGAGCATCCTCTCCCCTCCCTTCTCGTCCCCTCCCCCGTCCCCTCCCAAGGACAGGCCTTCCTTCACACTCCCCGCCTCCCAGGCTCAGGGTGAGGCTGGACCCAGACTGTGGCCAAGCCGGGAGGGGCGGGGCGGGGCGGGGCTGAGGCCTGCAGATCCCCGCTGGGCTGGTGCTAGGGGTTCTGCAGGGGGGAAAGTGGCATCTAGCTGCCGGGTCTGCGTCCCATTCAGCCCCACACATGACACACGAATTCCCATTGGTGCTACCATGCAAAGCGTGCCACGTAGATCACTCCCTTGTTCCACAGTCACATCTTCCAGAAGATGCATAGGAACTGCAGGAGCCCCTTAGGAGGTCCTCATGGGCTTCACCCAGGGTGGAACCCTCAACCTCCTTCCCCAGGGCCCTCAGAGATCCATGCACAGAGCACTGAGGCAGGCAGGAAATAAGCTTTGGTATCCTGTGTACTTTATCTTTAAAAGACATTCAAACTTTGAATTTTACTCCATTAAGAGCTCCCATTTTGCTTTAATGTAAAAAGCAACACTTTTCTGCCCCAGCAGTGGAGAATTTTCGGGTGTGAGTTTTGGAACCAGAAAGTTTTGGCTAAAAATTCCCCTTCCGCCATTTCCTGACCATAGGCTTTGGGCAGGTTGTGAGCCCTTCCACGCCTGGGTTTCCTCACTGGTGAAACAGGATAAGAGTGGAACCGCATAGCATTGTTTTGAAGATTGAAAGAGATAATGTAGGCGACGTGGTTGGCACAAGTCCTGGCACAGATTGAGCTTTCTTTTTTTTTTTTTTTAAGATTTTATTTATTTATTTGACAGAGAGAGAGCCAGACACAAAGAGAGCACAGCAGGGGGAGCAGCAGAGGAAGAGGGAGAAGCAGGCTCCCCAGTGATCAGGGAGCCCGATGCAGGGCTCGATCCCGGGACCCCAGGATCATGACCTGAGCCGAAGGCAGACGCTTCACAGCCTGAGCCACCCAGGCGCCCCCAGAGTGAGCTTTCAATAAGTGTTGTTGTTGTTATTATTCCCCAGAATAATTGAGTAAGATCAATACTCTTGGAGGATTTGTCCATCCTTGGGGCATCCCCAGATCTGTTCTTCAGGAGCTGAGATGAGCCCAGACCTTCGTCTGCCAGGACACTACGTTACGTCCCACTCACTAAGATTGGAAACTTTCACTCACTCATTTAACAATATTTATTCAGTGTGGGGCACTGTGCTTAGTGCTACAGGCAGGAGTGACCTAAACAGGGATGCCCTGCCCTCATGGGACCTCACAAAGGGCTACACAATAATTGTTGCACAAGGGCCACAACCCCTCCTTCGGGAGATACCCAAAGGCACTGAACACAGAAACTTGACCAGATACTTCCACACCCATGTTCCTCATAGTCATTCACAGTAGCCAGATGGCAGAAGCAACTCAAATGTCCATCGATGGACGAACGGATAAACAAAATGTGGTATTTACATATAATAGAATATTATTCAGCCTCAGAAAGGAATACTGAGGACACCTGCTACCACATGGATGGACCTCGAAGACATTACACTAAGTGACATAAGCCAAATGCAGAAGGACAAATCTCGTGTGATTCTATTTATATGAGGTTCCTACACTAGGCAAATTCAGAGACAGAAAGTAGGATGGTCCCTACCAGCAGCTGGGGGAAGAAGGGGGTGGGGAGTTAGCGTTTAGTGGGGACGGAGTTTCGGTTTGGGACGATGACAAAGATCTGGAGATGGATGGTGATGAGGGCCACAGGACAATGTACTTAATGCCACCAAACTGTGCCCTTGAACAGATTAAAACAGGGGCGTCTGGGTGGCTCAGTCAGTTAAGCATCTGCCCTCAGCTCAGGTCATGATCCCAGAGTCCTGGGATGGAGCCCCGAGTCAGTATGGCTCCCTGCTCAGTGGGGAGCCTGCTTCTCCCTCCCCCTCTGCCCCTCTCCCTGCTCATACTCTCTCTCTCTCTCTCAAATAAATAAATAAAGATTAAAACAGTAAATTTCTTTTAAGTAAACCTTACCCCCAATGTGGGGCTCAAACTCATGACCCCGAGAGCAAGAGTCGCATGCTCTCCCGACAGCCAGCCAGTCGCCCCAAAACAGTACATTTTATGTGATGTGTATCTTACCGCTGGGCGGGGGGGGAGGTTCAGAACATGTCTCCCGTGTGAGAGAGACTTGAAAGACAACAGATGCAGGAAGGGCGTTCTGGCCTCCCCTTTTCTTCCTGAAAAGAGGAGATAAAACTCCCACGTGAAAGATGGCCTTCCTATACCAGGAGGAAAAAAACATTCTTATCACCAGAGAGGGGATGTTGAGGCCTAGAGACATCTATACAAATCAGCCTTGTTAAAACAACTTCCTTGAGCCTTCTCCAGGATTACTCTTCTTTGTGCAGCCTCGTGTATAAGCACTTAGGCCTAAGTTTTGGGGTCTTCTCTTTCCCGCGAAGGCTCCTGGGAACATACAAAAATAAAATCTGTCTGCTTTTCTCCTCTTAATCTGTCTGATGTCGACTTAATTCTCAGGTCCCACTAGAGACCCCAAGAAGGTAGAGGAAAAGTTTTGCCTCCCCACCACCACAATAAAACAAAACAAAACCCACGTTTCCCAGATATGGAAAAAAAGAAAAGGACGGTGGCCTCGAGAAAGGACCCTACTAGGGTCGGGGAGGGGCTAATCCTAGGGGTGACCTCCTGCACAACAGAGAGCTGAGGCCTGCTGACCAAGGACAAACAGGGCAGGGGTGGGCAGGGCCTGGCCAGAACACTCCCACCCCCCCAGCCTCCCACCCCCACCACCCCCAGGGCGGGAGTGCAATGAGGGTAGGGAACAGCATGAGGTGGACAAGCAAGGTCTGGCTTAGCAGAGCCTGGTCAGGATTCTGGACTTTTCCTGGGAGCAGGGTGTCACATGGGGAAACAGTACAATCAGATTTGAAAGTCTAAAATCCCTCTGTAATTTAGGTGAGAAGTGGGTTTAAGGAGAGAGAAGTGGACAAGAAGGACGAAGGATGCCCCACCTTGCGTCTTTCCAGGAAGGAGAGGAGTCCTCCCCAACCTCTGGGAAGGAGCATCCAGAATAGCAGGGAGGGGCCCACATCCAGGACAGCCTCTCTGGGCTCTCTTCTCCCTGAGGCCCCTCCATCAGAGGGGTGGCTCCTCAGCGCTGGGGTGGGGACACCTTCAGAGGTGACACCCTTGTCTCTCTGGCTTTCTGGGGTTTTGGAGGCACAGAAGTGGAAACAGACAGCAGGAGGTTTGCGCAAACACTCCTGCAGCAGGAATTGCTCACAACAGGCCATGCAGCTGCCTCTGGGGACATTGAATTTGACAGAGCCGGGAGGTCTGGACTGGGAACGTGGGGTGGGGCTCATCTCCATAGCAACCAGAAATCACCCCAGATGTGCCCTGGCTCTGCCTCCTGATGGAGGAGCAAGGAACAGGCGTCACTGAAAGAGCCAGTCAAAATGACCTGCCCCGACATCACTCACGTCCACATCACCGACGCCTCACGCGGCATCTGCGACCCCAGCAAAACAGCCCACCCAACCAGCAGCAGATGGCCCAAAAGTGAGGGTCACCAGGAGTTTTCTTTCTCTCACTGGCTTAGTGGAAAGAGGACAACTGGGTGAGTGAAAAAAACTGGTGTATCGAGCGTGAATTGGTTCCGTAATACTCAGGTATGAGAAATGTCGGAATTTTTCCTAAATGAAATAAAATGTGATTATGAGCTGCCCTTTGCCAAGAGGTTAAGGTATTCAACCTCAGGCATGTTTGGAAGGGTGGTGGTCCTTCTCCTTGGTAGAACAATCGTCTGGGGTTTACACGGTGCCACCAGCCAGGAGAGCTTCTCTGGGGGTTGGGCATTTTCTTTCCACAGGGGCAGCTGCTGAGATACCCATTGTCGGGGCCCAAGTGGTCCTTGTACAGCGAGCCTTCTCTCCCCTGCGCCAAGCGAGGTTTGGGGATCGCGCCATGCTGTCATCTTTCTGCTCCAACCCACTGTCGCCGTCCACTAGAGCTGTCCTAACAAAGGACGACAAAGTAGAAACTATTGTCTCAGAGTTCTGAAAAACAGAGTTGGAAATCAAGGTCTTGGCAGATTTAGTTCTTTCTGAGGCTGTGAGGGAGAATCTGTACCAGGCCCCTAGCTTCTGGCAGTTGCTGACAATATTTGGCAATCCTTGGCTTGTAGATCTCTGCCTTCATCTTCCCATGGCCTTCTCCCTGTGTGCCTGACTGTGTCCAAATTTTCCCTTTTTATAAGGACACCAGTCATATTGGATTAGGGCCCCCCTAATGACCTCATCTTTAATGACATCAGCAACAAGACTTCTTCCATTTAAGGTCACGTTCTGAGGTACTAGGGGTTAGGATGTCAACATATGAATTTGAGGAGGACACAATTCAACCAATAACACTCACCCTCTACATCTGGCTTCCCGATGCTGGGGTCCCCCTGGGCCACCGCCGGCGGCTCCCTGCAAGGCTCGGCCACCAGGGGGCACTAGAGAGCTTGCAGGGCTGGAGGAGGGGAAGGAGCCCGGGCTCCCTAGCTGCTCAGGGCTCCCCACCATCACAGGAAGTCTTCTTCACTGGTGGTGGCAGCTTTATACGCTTCGGGGATACTTCACCTTTTCCTTTACCAGAGCTTTATTTTATTTTATTTTATTTTATTTTATTTTATTTTATTTTATTTTATTTTATTTTTTTAAAGATTTTATTTATTCGGGCGCCTGGGTGGCTCAGTTGGCTAAGCGACTGCCTTCAGCTCAGGTCATGATCCCGGGGTCCTGGGATCGAGTCCCGCATCAGGCTCCCTGCTCTGCGGGGAGCCTGCTTCTCCCTCTCCCGCTCCCCCTGCTTGTGTTCCCTCTCTCGCTGTGTCTCTCTCTGTCAAATAAATAAATAAAATCTTTAAAAAAAAAAAAGATTTTATTTGACAGAGAGAGCACAAGCAGAGGGAGAGAGAGGGAGAAGCAGGCTCTCTGCTGAGCAAGGAGTCCGATGCGGGACTCGATCCCAGGACCCTGGGATCATGACCCGGGCCGAAGGCAGCCGCTTAACTGACTGAGCCACCCAGGTGTCCCACCAGAGCTTTATTTGAATTCTTTACAGTAAATTTTCCCTGGTCCAATAGCAGCTGTGGTTTCTGCCTCCTGAATGGACACTTTCACACAACCCAAACCACAGTTCTTGGCGTTCAGCCCCTCTACTCCCAACAGCCACACCCCACCTCTTGGGATGGCCGGATGGGAGCAGAGCAGGGGGCCTACCACTAGAGAATCCCCCAAACTCTGCTTCTGTCCCTGGGCTCTGGGAAGCACCCCTTCCCCTCTCTAGATCCAGCCACACACACACACCCCCATCCAGCCCTACAGCCCCACCTGCACACTGTGGGCCTTTCTGTCTTTGAAGGATGTGGCCACTTCTGTGCTCAGCCAGGACTGAGAACATCTGCTGGAGAACCCATAAGCCCGCCCTGGGAACAAGAAGGCTCGCTTGCCCTCTTGGCTAAGAGATGGGAAGACGCCTCTCGGCCTTTGAGTCGGCTACCACGTAAAGAGTGAAGAAAGAACGTAATATCCACACAACCGCTTTGCCACACAAAGAGGCCGAGACTTACCTAAAGCACACTGACACAACCCTTTAGCATACTGATTTGGGAACCCTACATGTGAGACAGTATCAGCTTTAGGAGCCGGGTGGATGTAGGTCCCCATGGTGGGGGTGGGGGTGGGGGTGGGGGTGCTAGTCTCAACTCCAAACTTCCCTTCCCTTCTCTCCCCGCCGCATCCCACCCACCCCCACACTCAGCCTTTCTTCTGGAACAGGGGTTTTCAAGCGGAAGATTGCAAAATCAATTTAGTGCATAACAATGAGCAATTTTTCAAATTACAAAATAAAGTAGAAAATTGCAGAGTACATCAAAATCTAAAACAAAAATGGTCTCAAAGCTGGTCTAGGGAAAATCTTTTATTTTTTGCTTCTAGCTGATGTAATTCTGTCTCCTTTTAGGAAAAAAAAATAGCATGCATGATAAAATGCTTAAGCAATGTTTAGATGAATTTTAATAGCGTTAAGATTTGTTCTGGGAAATTAGTTACCCACTCACCCACCCAGCTGTCTTCCATCAGGAGCCCGGTGACCAAACAATGGCTGACAGTTCTTTTTCTCTAAAACGTCCCCTTCAAGAGGGGATCTGTGAATTGGTGCACCAGGGGCCTTTTTCTTGGCTTGCAAGGTTGCAATAATACTTTAACATGTGCTAACTAATGCAACAGAAAAGTATTCTTCAGCAGCATAAAGTGAGGGTAGGTATTGATTCAGGAAAGTTGTACTCAAGCCCCGTGGGCCAGCCACCAGCGGACACAGCCTGCAGGCCTGCCCTGAGCCCCCAGCCGTGAGGAGGAGGGAAGCAGTTCTTGTCAGGTTTGGATTCTGAGGAGCGCCCACGGAAAATGCGGATCAGTTCTGGAGCGGTTGTCGTTTCTGAGAAGGAATCAGAAGCAGCGGGGACTGCCTAGGGATGGGGGACTGTCACTAGGTGAGCGGCTTAGCAGTGGGGCACCCCCACTAATCGCTGGGAATTGCAAAGCCTGTCTAGGGGTACCACTGATAAGAAAGCAGCAGTCGCTGAGAGGGGGCTGTCATGCTGTCTTAAAACTGCCACATGTCCTTGGGAGGGAAGCATGTTTTCTGCTAGCTTTGCTGTAGGCTCTGGGTCTAGCCTGACTGACTATTGGGCTGTTGTTTTCTATTTCAGTCTGAGTTGATTTTTACTCTTTCAGTCCCAAACAGGTCTTTCCTTTTCCTTTTTTTTTTTTTTTTTAAAGATTTTATTTATTTGAGAGAAGGAGTGCACAATCAGGGGGAGAGGGAGAGGGAGAAGCGGGCTCCCAGACTCGATCCCAGGACCCCCAGGATCACGACCTGAGCCAAAGGCAGACACTTAACCTACGTGGCCCCCCATGCGCCCCAGGTCTTTCCTTTTTCGGTTGCACTTATAAATACAGATCTGTGTGTACCCAGTCTTGATATAAAATGTATTTCTTACTGTGGGTCAAGGTTAATAAAAAGCCACCATCTGGTAAACTGCTTCCTAATCTTTTCAATGTTGTGGCACACATCGAAAGTGATTCTTTGTTCAGTACAAACGGTATTTGTTCTGCTCACCGGGGCAAATACATAATGCTTCCTGGGGCTTCAGAGGTGACTGGGCGCTGGCTGTCCTGGGTGAAAGCAGCAGTATGTCAGGCCCATTCGGGCTCCTGCTTAGCACACCACTCAAGAAGCTTCCCTCTGGAGAATAGGAACTATTATAGTTCAGCGAAAAGTGATCATTTCTGGAAACACAAAGAGCCTATGTGGACTCCAAGGCAGGAGAGGTCTGAGGTCTGAGCCCTGGGCCCAGATGGGGCACTTTGCCGCTGACTTGGTTCAGTAATGAACTGCCCTTGAGCCCCTCAGCGTGGGTCCTGGAAACCACTGGCCCCCTTCACAGCTGGGAGTGACTCTAACAATGTGTTCACATGGTCATATATTTTAATTTTGTTATTATTATTTTTTAAGATTTTCTTTTCTTTTTTTTTTTTAAAGATTTTATTTTTAAGTAATCTCCACACCCAACGTGGGGCTCAAACTCACAACCCCAAGACCAAGAGTTGCGTGCTCTACTGACTAAGCCAGCCAGGTTTCCCACAGTCATATGTTTTTATTAAACTTGCAAAAATTGGACATTGAAGCTGGAACGAACTGAGCCTGCTAGCTCTTCTCCATTCTGACTTCCTTTTCAACACATTTCCTCTCCTGTCAGGAGGCCTAAGTGTGGCCACAGCTGTGTATACTGTGTATTCATGATTGTGTATTTTAGTTCTGAACAAAGCCTCCAAAAGCGGCAATAGCCTCTGCCACCGATGATGGAGTTGTGCAAAGGGGTGGGGGTGGGACTGGACTGTTTCCCCACCTTCCCTTTTATGGTCCTCAAAGCAATCATTCTTACATAACCTTTACTGGGTGGATTTTCGCTTTCTTTTTGAAATGTGTTAATAATATCTAGAATGTGCACAGTAAACAATTAAACAGTACAAGGAAGTATACAATAGACGGAGCCACCAGCGCACCCCAATTCCCAGGCCCATGCCTCAATGGGATAATGCCAAAAACAATGTCTGGTGGCTCTTTCCAGAAATGTTATATCTAGATCTAGATCCTAATTTTAATACAAGCGAAAGTTTTTTGTTTTTTGTTTTTTTGCAGAAGCATATTCATACACCTGTTTGTACTTAACAGACTGGTACTCTTTCTGTATCTGCACATAGAATTTGCCTTCATTTTTTTTTTTTTAAACAGTGGCATAGACTTCATGTGCCAAAATTAATTTAACTACTGGGGCAGATTTTATCATGTGCATTCATTGCACTTGTCCTGCAAGGTCCCACTTGCTTGTGCTTAAGACTTCATAGAAGGCTGTTACATGTCTCAATCTTTCTGGGTTTTGATTCTTCACCTAGGAAATCTCTCTCAAGAGATAAGTCAAGCAGGTGAGTCCCCATGTTGGCCATCCCGTGTCAGGGAATCAGCTGTCTGCTTAAACTCAAACTCTGATCCCTTAAGATTAATGATGCACCAGCCTCACCACGTGGGGAGTGACACCCCTCCTCACCCCCTCAAAGATCCACCTCGGAGATGGTGTTAGTTGATACAATAACTACAGCTGCCCAGGGGCGCCGCCCAGTGCTGGGTCCCAAGCTGAAATGAGTCAGCTCTATTTTGTGAGCCATATGACGGGGCCGCGGGTCTCGCCTTGTGCCTAGTTCCATTCAATTACTGCGAGTCTTGTTTAAAGCTTCCAGCTGCAGGGCGGGCCGGACTGAAAGCCAGAACGTTCTAGAGGGAGCAGCGCCACCGCGAGGCCAGCTGCGGTGGAGACGGCCGGAAGGTGGGGGCGCTCCCGACCGGACAGTGGGTTTGGTGGAGGCGTCAGGTCGGGGCACCGGGTTCCCCTCCGCACACGGACATTCTCACCCCCAACCTCGGAGGGTCTGGGTCTGAGTTCATGACACGGACATAAGTTTTTCCTGACTCCGCTCTGCCAGCCCGCCAGCCCATCAGCCCGCCACGTCCTGGAACCGGGCCTTGCACTCATCTACAAGGCTACAGTGACTACCGAATCCGGGGCAAAGTCATAGACTCAGGGTTCCGCCAATCCCCCCCACCCGGTTTAGATTACTACCCTCATTCTGTGAGTATGCACTCTTGTGCTCAGGGCCTCTACGATTAATTCCCCTGTGGCGTGTCCAGCTGTTTATTCCTGTCCCTTTGAGGACGGGATGGGCAGTAGGGAATGCGCAGGCCGATTAGTTAGGCAATTAGGGCAGTCAATCCAGGCCTGCGGTCTGGAAGACTACAAGTTCCAGAACGCATCCTTCCACTAGCGTAGGGAAAAGCCGATTGAGGGAGAATTGCCTTCGGGGAATTGTAGTCTTCAGCTTGTTTGTGACGCAGACGGAACTCGGGGGGTGGGGGGAGCGAGTAAACTATTACCACGTGACGCTCGAGATCAGGTGGTTGGGCCAGGCTCCGCGCAAGAGCTGTGATTGGCTGACTCTAATACGAACGACGCCACTAGGGGCGGGCCCTAGAGGGGCGCAAGCGCACTGCGTTGGGAGTCTCGGGACCCTTTTGCGAGAGACTATGGCGCTCAACAAGAATCACTCGGAGGGCGGCGGAGTGATCGTCAACAACACCGAGAGGTGAAAACACTGCGGAAGGATCTTGGAGGAGGGAAGGGCGGGCGTGGGAAGTAGGCCGCTGGGCGGTTGGGGATACACCCGTGAACGGGATAAACTGTCGGGGTGCGGTTTGGGGGAGGGTAACGGCTGGAGGCGGGGCCGGAGGCAGAGGGTGGGTCGCGGAGGAGCGGCTGGGATGTCGCGATTAGCCGTGGGATGGGGGGTGAGGCGGCTGGAGGGGGATGGGGCTTGGGGAGACAGGTGGGGCCCCGGGGTCGCTCTTGAGCCCCTTTCCCGGAGTCGATGACTTCAAGAGGTGGGAAGAGCGTTAGATAAAAAACAATTGCCACTTTTTGAGCGGTTACTACGTTACTACGTGCCAGGCCGTGCTCCTCTTCTACTTTAATATGTAAGTGCGGCGCGGCGGATCATACTATTCAACACATTTTACAAGTAGGGAAACTGAGGCACGGAGAGGCTTAAGTAACTTGCCTGAGATCACAGAGCTGTGAATAACACCGATGGGATTCTAGGAAAGGCGTCTTTAAAGTCAACAGGCTTCACTACAGTACATAGCCTTCCAGTATATTCCAGAACTGCTGAGTTTCCAGATGAGAAACTGAGGCCCAGAGGCGCAGTTAAATAGATATTTGTCAGATGAACACATTTCCTGGCACGGTATCCGTCCTTGTGTCTTTCTTCCCCGCCCCCCTGGCCCCTCCAATCAATTCTGTCCTCTCTTCTGTCTGTGGACTTCTCGGGGGCTTCTCTCTTGCTCCTTGGGCACAGGGAATTAAACCATCTAGCCTTGGTTGAGCTACGTTGACCCTGAAATGCCTCTGAAGGCAGAAGGCTTATGAGGAGTCTGAGTCCTCAGAAGAGACTTGGTGGGATCAGAGCCTTATAGCCTGCCAGGGCCAGCACTCAGGAATGCTTGATGAGTCAGGAGAAAGCCTGGGATGCCCCTGGCTTCAGAATGCTGACGTTCCCTCCATCTTACCTGCTCAGGGTCTGCTGGACCAGCCTATTCCTGGTATGACCTCTTTTCTCTGAGCTCTACTTCTTAAATATATATATATATTTTTTTTAAGATTTATTTTAGAGAGAGAGAGGGCCTGTGGAGCTCAGGGGGTAGGAGCAGAGGGAGAGGAAGAGAGAGAATCCACAAGCAGACTCCCATGCGGGGCTCAATCGCAGGACCCTGAGATCATGACCTGAGCAGAAACCAAGGGTTAGCCACCTAACCGACTGAGCCACCCAGATGCCCCTCTGAGCTGTACTTCTCTTTTCTGGTACCAGTCCTCTTCCCCACCTGCCCTAGTGAAGAAAGTTGTGGTATTTGGGAGGAGGAGGAAGACAAATGGAACCATGTGGACTTGGACCTTGTTATCTTATAATCAGAGAAACCTCACATTGTTCCCGATTTGTCTCTCTGTGTACGAGCCAGTCCCGGGCCTGGAAAAACACTTTTGATGCCATTTGGTAACATCTCCTGGGACTCTTTTTCTTTCTTTCTCAGTGGGACTTTGTGGGACAAGAATGTATCTGTCCTGGTGAGCCTCCTACCTGGCTTCGGGCTCTGTGCTGCTAAACAATGGTGTGCCTTGTTTTAGAAAATGCTTCAGCCTCATTTCTGAAAAAAATTGTGTGTACGGCAACTGGAGTTTAAATTAGTGTTTAAAATTTCATGTGTAAAATAGCCTTATTCTTCAAGTGATGAATCCCTTTGAGAGTGATGAAAGCCGCAAATTCTTCCAGAAAAATGCATGGACACCCATTATCTCAAGGGCTTCATGGACTCACACCCCTGCAGACCCAGTTCAGGAAGCCCAGGTTTAAAGGAACCGTGACATCAGCCCTTTGGTAATGCGTAGAGTCACGCCTTAGAGGGTTTTTATATCAGTACTAATAAACCAATGAAAACAGACACCTATTATAGGGTCTCAGAAGAAAATGAAAGCGTTAACCCAGGTAATCTAACGTGATTTGAGGGATGACGGTGTTACAGCTTTATTGCCCTTGGCTCTTCTGCTGTGGTCACCTGGGGGGTCTGTATGTAGGGCTTGGGGAAATTCTGTAGACCCCCACCTTGCTCATCTCTTCTGAGGCTGTATTAATGGTTTCCTTGCAGTGGTGTCCAAACAGGTTTGAGACCCGTTGTGCTGATCACCTGCTTACCGGGGGGCGGGGGGGTGGGGGGACAAGGGTTGTCAGTCCCTGGGGAAAGCAGGTCATGGCTCTGAACTGGCTCATTAGGGCCTGTCCTCATTTCTCATCACAGCATCCTGATGACTTATGACCATGTGGAACTTACATTCAGTGACATGAAGAACGTGCCCGAGGCCTTCAAAGGGACCAAGAAAGGCACCGTCTACCTTACCCCGTACCGGGTGAGTCGCTCCGTGTGATGGTTTGAAAGCTTGTGGTTCCTGGTGGCGGACGGTGAGTGTTAGGTCAGCCTCAGCCTCATGAGCCCAGTGGCCTCTGAACCTGGTGAACGTTAGCTCCTCGCTCACGTGTTTCTGTCATGTGCTCCTGGGTTCTAGAATCACCAGACTCTCTGGGCAGCTGAACCAACCCCTAGGCATTGAATCCATGCAAATTCCGGAACGGTTGGTGTGAAATCTGTATGTTGTTGGGTGCCGCTGCCCGGATGACTTGGGCCTGGAGTGGGGAGGCTGTTAACGATTTTGATTTCTGTAAGCGCAGTGCACGAGGCCTTCGTGCACGTCCAGAATGACAAATGTGGTAAACAGGGTACAGTAACATGGCCAGAGCCTCCAGGCTGGGCAGACAGCCCGGTACAGCCCTGCAGAGCCAGGAGTGCCAGACTGCAGCGTGGGCCTTGCCTGAGACGGACCCAGGCTGACGGGAGCCTTCCAGAGAAAGACAAATGGCCATTCTTGGAAAAGGTTCACTGCCCATAGCTACCAAGAGTTAGAGTTAAAGATGGTTGGAAGAAAGGGGCATATCTTCCAGTTTTCATCACCGAGACTTAGCAGAGACCAGGGAGTCTCAAAATCCCTTTTGTGGTGGCATCTTCAGTCCCAGATCGAAGGGTTTAAAAGAGGGTTTTCCGGGGCGCCTGGATGGCTCAGTTGGTTAAGTGACTGCCTTCGGCTCAGGTCATAATCCCAGAGTCCTGGGGTCGAGTCCCACGTTGGGCTCCCAGCTCAGTGCGGAGCCTGCTTCTCCCTCTGATCCTCTCCCCTCTCATGCTGTTTCTCTCTCTCTCAAATAAATAAAATCTTTAAAAAAATAAAATAAAAGAGGGTTTTCCAGTTGTGGGGTGGGACACTCTTGCTGTGTGGGCAGCCCCCTTCTCCCGGGATCCAGCACCTCCTCCCCTCCTTCGCTCTCCTTTCTGTGAAGCTCGGGCTACACGTCCCCCTTCTGGAAGCCGGAATTCCCTCCCCCTGCCTCCTTGCCCTAGCTTTACAGCCCCCTTCACTTGCCCACCACATCCACCACTTAAATGGCAGAGCAGCCTGTCCCTCTCACGTGCCCCGTGAGCAGCACGTTTTCCTGGTGAATACCCACGTTCAGCCTCTCCAGCCAGGCTGCACGGAGAGCCTTTCACTTTCTTTTTTTTTTTTTGTAAATATTTATTTATTTGACACAGAGAGACACAGCGAGAGAGGGAACACAAGCAGAGGGAGAGGGAGAAGCAGGCTTCCTGCCGAGCAGGGAGCCCGATGCGGGGCTCGATCCCAGGACCCTGGGACCATGACCTGAGCTAAAGGCAGACGCCCAACGACTGAGCCACCCAGGCGCCCCGAGTCTTTCACTTTCAAAGCTCTTTCCAGGAGCGTCTGGTGCAGAGCTTGCCCTGGGGCCGCGGGGCCCTGGCTCTGGGAGCAGACTCCTCACACACAGGAAGTGATAGCAGAGCCAGCCAGGCTGTGATTCGGGCGCTGATGGCTGTCATCCTGTCTCCCTGCAGGTCATCTTTCTGTCCAAAGGCAAGGATGCCATGCAGTCCTTCATGATGCCGTTTTATCTGATGAAGGACTGTGAGATCAAGCAGCCCGTGTTCGGTGCAAATTACATCAAAGGAACGGTGAAGGCTGAAGCAGGAGGTGGGTGATGGGGGCTCAGGGACACAGACAGGGCTTCCAAAGAGGTTTTCTGGCCACGCCTCTGCTGTCTTAGAGACATTCCTCTTCGGCTGTCTTAAACACCCCCTAGCCTTGTCCTCTTCCTGGCTCTGGATTAGCTTCCAGGGCCCCCCACCTGGGCTGCCAGCTATTGAGCAGAGGGGGGCTTTTAACGACGAGAGCCAGGAGAGGCAGCCGGTGAAGATAGGAGCTCTGATCAGCTTTTCGGAGTGAAATCGGCCAAATGACTGAAAAATAAGTGAAAATTCTTATCGTGACCTGGGAAGTGTGTTCACATTTTAGGTATGGGAAGACCTGCATCAGGGCTTGGGAATGGCCTTTTCCCTACAGCCAGGAAGAGCCAGCTGTCCCCCCCCTCCCCAGAGGCCCTGCTGGGTGGCGGGCTTTTTGGCAGACACCAGAGACCTCTGTGTTGAACTTGGCCTCCCCCTCACACCCAGCCAGGTTGAGTCTTGCTCTCTAGGGGCTCACAGTTCCCCTTAGGCAGAAGCCAGGCTAGAGGGGCCAGAGGTCCATCCTTAGGCCCCTCAGGAGGAGGGATCTGCTCTGAACTTGAATGTTCCTTGTTGCTGAAGGAACCTGCTCCGGGAACCTGCTTCATTGAGGAGTGGGAGGCTCTAGTGCTGACGAACTTCCACGGCTGGGGATGGGGTAACTTAGAAAGCTTGTTCCAAGAGAGAAAGTCCTCTGTTCCAAAGAGAGCCCTGCGGACTCGCTGTGTGGGCCGCGCACCGAAAGCAGCCGGGCGGGAAGGCGGGCGCTGCAGAGCCAGCCCTCTCGCCACGGGCGCTGGACAGAGACCTGGAGAGAACAGAGAGCCATCTCTTCAGGTGTAACCTGGCTTCTTTTCCTGAGCTGTTGACGCCCCGTTCCCTTCCCAGGTGGCTGGGAGGGCTCGGCGTCATACAAGTTGACCTTTACGGCGGGGGGCGCCATCGAGTTTGGACAGCGGATGCTACAGGTGGCGTCTCAAGGTATCAAGGCTCTCAGAGCTCGGGGTGAAGACATATTGAAATGTGTGGGTTTTAATTTCTTCGTGTGAGTTTGTTTACTTTTTGTTTTGTTTTTTAAGCACTCAGGAGATAAGTCTCTGGGCCCCGGGCCAACCGGGCCTGGGAATTGGGAAGGAAACTTGTCATTAGCATCACTCTGGCCTGTACCTCAAAGGCTGGGTGTACCTGGCCTGGAGCCTGTATAGGACGTTTGGACAAAGCTCTTTGAACTCCAGGACGTTTAACTATGGCCTCATAAAAATGAACAAGAAACCTGGCCATTAAGCTACCAAGCAACAGACGGTTTAAATCACACAGGGTTGTGTTCAGACATCCTCACACTGTCCCCAGCCTCACCCCAGCTCCATCTGGGACCCTGTCCCCGAGCCTCCCTCTTTCTCTCTGTCCATCCATCCACCCCTGTCTGGACCTCCCCTGCCCTGGCCTCTCTCCCCATCCAGATCCCTCACTTCCTTCCTGACCGAGGCTGGCTCAAGCGTGGGTGGGGAGCGGAATGGGGCGGGGTAAGGCATGTCTGCTGTGCACATTCCTGGGACCCTGCAGCTCCCCTCGGTAGGCGACACTCATTTCTCTCTCCCCTTGTACTTATAGCCTCCCGAGGCGAAGCCCCCAATGGAGCCTATGGGTATTCTCACATGCCCAGCGGGGCCTATGTCTTTCCCCCGCCCGTCGCCAATGGAATGTACCCCTGCCCTCCTGGCTACCCCTATCCACCGCCCCCACCTGGTGAGTGTGTCCTTTGCTGCCCACCCCTCTCCCCACCCACCCGCTAACCACCCCCACCCAGGCCAGGGGGTTGTTGAGGGGAGACTTGTTCTTTGAGCTGCTTCAGGACTAACAGAGGAGCTGGAGAGGCCCGGGAGGTGCCCACTGAGGGAGCCAGGGCCAGGCTGCTCACTGGGTCCCTTTCACTCTCTTGCTGAGCAGAGTTCTATCCAGGACCTCCCATGATGGACGGGGCCATGGGGTATGTGCAGCCTCCACCACCACCCTACCCGGGGCCCATGGAGCCTCCAGTCAGCGGCCCTGATGTCCCTTCCACTCCTGCAGGTGAGACCCTGGGCTGTGAACAGTCCTGGGCGGGGACCAGCCCTCTCCTCTCTGGGGCTGCATGGAGAGCCTCAGAGGACAGCTAGTGGTTGGCCAGGAGCCCCAGGTGGTGAACGACCCTTGGCCTTGGACTAGTCCAGGGGGCCGGCAGTGTGGTGGCTGCTGGGGAAGACCTGTGGATCCCAGCCCCCCACCCTCTCCCGCAGCTAGCCGTGTGCCCCGGGGGCAGGGAAGGTCTCCCTCTGTCCTCTCGTCAAGCACAACCAGAAGGTGGCAGTACCCCCTGTGGCTGGACTGTGGGGAGGATCAGGTGGGGAGAGAGGGCTGAAGGCACTGGAAGGGGCCGGGTAGCACCAGCTTCCCAGAGCCGTGCCTGGTGGGAATCTCTGGTCTCAGCGCAGCTCCGGGGGCCACTGGAAGAGGGGAGGGCTTACCCCGAGTGTGTTTCTCTCGCAGCTGAAGCCAAGGCTGCAGAAGCGGCGGCCAGCGCCTATTACAACCCGGGCAACCCACACAACGTCTACATGCCCACGGTGAGCGGGGACGGGGAGCAGGCGGGCAGTGTGCAGGGCTCTGGGGGCGGGAGACCTTGTCTTGTCGTGGAGCTTCTGATGAGATCTTTCTTCCTTCCTTCCTTAGAACCAGGCTCCGCCACCTCCTTACTACCCCCCAGAAGATAAGAAGACCCAGTAGACCCCTCCCGCCCCTGCCTCCCATCCCTCGTCACTCTTCCCTTCCCTTCCCCTTGGGGCTGAGGCTGGGGCTAGGGGGGTGATGGAAGGGCCTTGTTCTTCCTCCAGGTCTGATTATAAAACACTTCGCAGGGACTGGTGTTGAGGGAAGGGGGGGCCCCTTGACTCGGGAGCTGTGCCTCCCTGCTTCTCAAGCTAGCTCGGAGCCCACGGCGCCACTCGTTTGCGCTTCCCTCTCACCGTGTCTGGGGCTCTGCTCAGGAGCGCGGGCATCCCTCTCGCTCCTGTCTTGCTCCAGTAGCTTCTGCCCGTGGAAGGATTCTGGCCACCTGCGCTACCACAGTCCAGCTCCCTCGTTTTGGAATCCACTTTATATTCAGCCTTGTGACCTCCCTCAGACCAGCCTCGCGTCTTCCTGAGGGCCCCCGCCGGGCCCCCCTCACATTCCCTCCACTCTGGTCTGTGCCTCCCCATGGAAGGCCACCTTCTCACATTCCAGTCCCAGCCAGCCTCCAGCCCAGTCACGCTCACCTTCGCCTCCCTGTCCTGTCCTTGGTCACCTGTTGCCACCACTTTGACTTTTGGAGCTTTAACTTGAGCTTCCAAGGGGTGGGCGGCATCAGGCTGGGCCGCTGCTTCCCTCCAGGTATTTTTGGCTTTTGTTTCCCTCTGCCTTCTTTCCCTCTAGAAGGGGCTTCTCAGACTGGAGAATGCATGTTCATTCCATCATGCCATGTGGGGGCTTTGAGGTGGGTTGGAACAGAGGCCCCTGACCTGAGCCTGTGTGCTGACCATGACCTCTCACCAGCCCCTCACCCTGCCCTCTTCCCTTTAAGCTTCATGCCTAATTGGTGATATGTCCCCTGGATGCACTAAAATTTACTCTCATTTGCTTCTGGACTGGCCGTGAAGTGAGGAGATGGTTATTTAAAGAGAATTCCCTATTTATTTGACAAACAACAACAACAACAAAAAACCCAGTTAATATATTAATGTGAAATAAACCCTGTTTGCACCTTGATTTGTTTGCTGAAAATGTGAAGTAGTAAAAATGAAGTGACTGGACCCTTTCTGGCTCTGTGTGTGGTGACCAGTGTGAGCTCTTGGGAAAAGAGAACAGTCTGGCTGCTACGGCTCGGGGGGGTTTTGGGGAGACCGTTCCCTCCCCGTGTGAGAGTCCCTTGTTCCCACAGCACTTTGGGGCCCAGGACACCAAGGCCTCCCACATCTCTGCTCCGTGGTGGTTACTCAGCAACTTGGCCCACCCACGGGGTCCCCTGGGGCCTGGGGCGGCCGAGCAGCTGCCCTGGGCCGGAGGCCTTGGAGGCCCTTGCCGGCCTGCTGTGCTCGCCACCTCAGGGAGATGCAGCCCTGGCCCGTCTCTGGCCACAAGGTGTCTGCGGGAGGAACATGTGCTGCAGTCTCTCCAGTGCGTGACTTCTTGTGAACCTCCGTGTCTGGGGGCAGGACAGCTAGAGTCCTCCCCAGGGCCTAACGCCCCCCGCCCCGCACCCCTGGGCCCTGGCCTGGAGGAGGGCTGTGGGCGTGGCACCAGTGGGTCTGGGAGCTCTGAGAAAGGCCAGCACTAGAGCACTGGGGTGTCCTCTTTCCTGTCCCTTCTGGCTGGGCAGCGCCGCCTCTCCTGCCGCTTCCTCTGGCCAGCCCCGCCCAGGGAGCCCCTGGGGTTGGCCAGCCCCCTACAAGGGCATCTGAAGGGAGCACCTCCTGACCGGCCTTGTGGGGGCGGGGGCCGCAGGGCCGTCTCCGCCCAGCATGGCTTGGCCCCGTCACCTTGGTGGAATGTCACCTGTGGGGTGGAGCAGGCCGAGCAGTTGGCCGCCTGCTGGGGAGATGCCTCTCGAGCCTCCACCCCGTGCCCTGCCCACCCCCACCCTAGGTCTCGGGTCCGTTCAGGGAAGTCTGTGGGTGGGAACCCCACCGACCCAGGGCAGCTCTCCCCTTGGTCCCTGGCCCAGCTGGGCACACCCGTGGTGTGGGGCAGGCCCTGACGCCCCCTGCTGGGGAGCACTGGATACCCCCCCAACACGCAGCAGGGCCTCCGTGGGAGGGCGGGGTGGGGCCAGACCCGCCCACCAGGTCCACCTGCCTCCAGCCTGATAGAGTTCCTCCCAGGATCCCAGCCGGCCCCAGGAGGAAGGTGTAGGCCTCTGAGGTGGTGAAACCCTGACCGGAACCTCCCCCCACCCCGCCCCCCGCACGGGGGAGGCACCCGGTGCGCTTTGCATAATCCTGTGGCTTCACACTCTTCACCCCACGGCGCGGCGGCAGCTCGGTGGAGGGGAAGGGCAGAGCGGCCACCATGGCAACACCCCTCTCCCACCCCCAGCGGCGCCCCCCTCTCCTCCGCCAGGCCATCAAGATAAGGCGCCGCAGGGTCAGAGATCTGCAGGATCCGCTGGCCCAAACCGCTCAGGAGGTAGGAGTGACCTCAGTGAGGAGGAAGAGTGGCCAGGGTGGGGCTCTAAGGTCTCTGGGTGTGGGGCTCTACCTCTCGCGGGCTGGGGTTGAGGATGTGGTCCCCTTTCCTGCCTGTCGCGGCACCTGGGCAGGGCCTTCTGGGTTGGCAGGCTGGGGTCCACCATGTGTTCTCTGGGCCATCCTGGGTCTCAGGTCTGGGGTCGGAGCCTCTCTTAGCCTCCTCCCTCTGGAGGGGCCCCCTGCCCGCCGCAGCCTCTGGTCTTCCAGCTCCAAAGACACCGGCTCCTCTAGACGGGGAGTGTCCCTGCTGCGGGCCAGGCGGCTTGGGGATCAGTCGCGCAGCCCCCAGGGCTGCTTGGCATGACCCCCCAGTCTCCCACCTCCACTGCTGGGCCTCACTTCCGCCGTGGGGGTGCGGAGCGTGGCCGCCCGATAAGCAGAGCTGCTTCCTCTGGGGAAGGAAGGAGGTGGGGGCCACGGGTGCAGCGAGCTCATGCTGCTGGGGCAGCTGAGCGCCAATGGACCTCAGCCACGGCAGGCCAGGGGATGAGGAGGGCGGCCCAGGGGCTGGACTCCCAGGAGGCCTGCTGTGGGAACAGGTGTGCGGGACTGGTGGGTTGGAGGCCGGGAACTAGGGACCCCGCAGCGCTGGCCTGGCCTGCTCTGAGGAGCCATTGCTGCCGAGCCCTGGTCCAGGCCTTGGGGACACCTTGCCTTTCACTTTACTCCTCAGCTCGAGCCTCCATCCCACCACCTCTCCCCTGAGGAGGTAAGAATCGGAGTACTGGGGGGAGGCAGTGGGGTGCTGGGAACACACTCCTTGGCTACGGGCCAAGGCTGACGGCAACAGCAGGGGAGGGGGGCACTTCTAGGCCTAACCCCCCACGCCCGCACATTGTGGGCGCCTTGTCCCAGCTTTGGCTGCGCAGTGTTGGTGCCAGGGTGGCTGGGGGAGCTCACCTTGCAGTGGGCAGACTGGGGTTCCTGAGGTGACCCTGCTGTGTCTCAGCGGGCCCTGCTCTACGAGGAAGCTCTCTACACCGTCCTGCACCGCCTGGGTCAGCCTGAGCCCAGCCATGTGCGGGAGGCCTCTGAGCTGCTGCAGTACCTGCAGGAGGTGAGTGCAGCCCCCATTCCTCCCGCCATCCTGCAGCCCGGACCCAGGAGTCCTCTCCTCCCCGCCCAGCCACCCCCGCCCTGCGCCCCTAGCCTCCTACACTCCTACCCCACCAGGCCTTCCACATGGAGCCCGAGGAGCACCAGCAGATGCTGCAGCAGGTCCAGAAGCTTGAGGTAAACCTGGTCCGGGACCATCCTAGGCTAGGACAGGGGCTGAGAAGCCCAGCTCCCTCTGGGACTCAGGCTCACCCTTCTGTCCTTCTAGAAGCCAATATTTTGTCTGAAGGCAACCGTGAAACAAGCTAAGGGCATTCTGGGCAAAGATGTCAGTGGTGAGTAGGGGGTGAGGGGCCCTGAGGGTCCTCTTCCCAGCTCCTCCTTCTCCCCATCAGTCCATCCCAGAACTCAGCTGGAACTCCCCGCTCCCGGATGTCCCCTGGGTGCTGCTGGCCCCAGGGCCTTTGAGTCTGGGATGGGAGGGCCTCTGCCCCTGGGATTGGGGTGATGAGGGAGTCTCCCAGGGAGCCCTGCCAACACCCTGGCAGCCTTGTCCTTCCCCTCCTCCCCAGGATTCAGTGACCCCTACTGCCTGCTGGGCATTGAGCAGGGGGTGGGCGTGCAGGGGGGCAGCCCTGGGTCCCGGCATCGGCAGAAGGCTGTGGTGAGGCACACCATCCCGGAGGAGCAGACCCACCGCACCCAGGTCATCACCCAGACACTCAACCCTGTCTGGGAGGAGACCTTCATCCTGTACGTGGCCCTGCCCCAGCCCCTAACCCCTCAATGAGATGAGCAGGACTTCCTGGCTCAGGGGAGGGGACTTGGCTTGACCGGAGGAGGGGCCTGCTCCCGAGGCCAGAGACAGACAGGAAGCACAAATGCCACCTATGCTGGGTTGATGTGGGGGGTAGGCCGAAGCTTTACCTTAGGGGAGGGAGGGGGAGTTTGCAAGGAGGGGCTCGGACGGGACAGTGGGTAAGTGGGGGTGGGAGCTTCTGGGAACAGGCTCTGGCCGGGGTCCAGCCCTCCAAGGCCCTCAGCCAGGCCCTTTTCTCCCCATAGGGAGTTTGAGGACATAAGCAACTCGAGCTTCCATCTGGACATGTGGTGAGAGGCATGCGCTGCCCGTAGGGGTCCGGGAGAGAAGAGAGGTGGTTCGGGGTGGCAGATCCTCCTCCCAAAGAGGTCAAGGGCTCCCAGGACACCCTCTCTGCCTCCTGCTCAAACCTTTGCCCCCCACCCCCCGCCGCAGGGATATGGATACCGTGGAGTCCGTCAGACAGAAGCTCGGGGAGCTCACAGATCTGCATGGGCTGCGAAGGTGAAGGCCACGGGAACAGGTTCCTGGGGGAAGGAGTGTGGGCTGCCTGCCCCATGCATGCGAATCGGTTGCTGGGCTACAGGCTCTGTCCAGGCCCAGGGGGCCACAGGAGGGGGACGGATCCCAGCCTGACCCCTCCGGTGTCTTGGCCCACCCCCCTCATGGCCCCTGCCTGGAACAGGATCTTTAAGGAGGCACGGAAGGACAAAGGCCAGGATGATTTTCTGGGGAACGTGGTTGTGAGGCTACAGGTGAGCGGGGTCAGGAAACAGGGATTCGTGTGGGGTTCAAGGGAGGGGCTCTGGGTCCACATCAAGCCGAGCCTGGGGTGGGCCTCCCGTCGCCTCCTCTGCCCCCAACCGTGTGAGGCTTATGCTGCCCTGGAGCGCCCGCCTGGCCCCCCCAGGACCTGCGCTGCCGGGAGGATCAGTGGTACCCTCTGGAGCCCTGCACCGAGACCTACCCAGACCGCGGTCAGTGCCACCTCCAGTTCCAGCTCATTCACAAGAGGGTAGGTCTGGGGCCAGGAGCAGGGGCCTTCCAGTGGCCTGCCTGGGTAGGGCACACGGGCTGTACTAGGGATGGGGTCCTGTTCTCACCACCCTGCCGGCCCCATTGCAGAGAGCCCCGGCGGCCAGCCGCTCCCAGCCCAGCTACATGGTGCACCTCCACCTGCTCCAGCAGCTGGTGTCCCATGAGGTCACCCGGCACCAGGTACTGCCCTCCCAGGGCTGGCGGGGGGGAGGGGGCGCGTGGGGCCTACCGGCCAGCTCCTGACACCCTTCTACCCGTGCCCTCAGGCAGGCAGTACCTCCTGGGACGGGTCGCTGAGTCCCCAGGCTGCCACCATCCTCTTTCTCCATGCCACGCAGAAGGACCTATCCGACTTCCACCAGTCCTTGGCGTGAGTGTGCCTGGGAGGGTCGCCTGGGAGGCACCAGCCTCTGCCTCCCTGCCTGTCCTCCTACAAGCTGGCAGGCCAAAGTCTAAGCCTCGAGAGATTTCTGTTTGGCCCCAACTGTGTGTGTCGAGTTTTGAGTCCGTTGCCAACTCTTAAAAATCTGGAGATTTTCCATACAGAGTCACATCTCCAGCTTCCCGTGTACCCCAAGTGCATTTGTTCTCCTGGGCTAGCAGGGGGTCGCAGCACAGCGCCTGGCCTCCCCCACCCTCACGGCTGCCATTGGCCCAGTCACTCCCTGACACCCTCTGAGTCCTTCTGGGCATTTGAATTTGCTACCCCTGCCCCAGACGACAGCCTTGTGGCCCAGCTCCAGCGCTCTGGAGTCTATGGATTTGTGCGCCGGCATTACCAAATCTGTGTCAAGGGCTTGTCACGTCCCCCGGGCCCTAATAGGTTGTGGGAACGTGTTCGAGTGCAGGTGGGTGAGGCGTGTGGAGCCGGGGGCACCCCCAGTGGAATGAGAGTGGGTGTGGCCCGGGGCCACGGCGGACACTTGGCATTTGAGTAGGGGGCGGACAGAGGTGGGGGACAAGGGCAGCTTGTAGGACCATGGGCAGGTGGGTATCCCCAGGCAGGCAGGGAGGGGGGATGCAGGCGGGGCCAGATGCAGGAGCGGCACCCACAGTGAGGCCCCAGTGTGCCCTCAGGGCCCAAGCATGTAGTTCGGGTGACCGCCGTGTCCCGGGAGGGACTGGGCAGCCCTCTCCCCCCCGTTCTCCATCACTGTCCCACTCGGGTCTCATCTCAGCTTGGTCCTCACCTCTGTGAGGTGTCCCTTGAACTAAAGGGGAGTCCCAGCTGATGCTTGCCACGTGTGCATGAAGGCTCAAGTCTCCACATCTGAGTTTTTCAAAAGGAGCAAGAAATCCTCAATCTTTAAATCACAAGTATCCCAAGTGGACAGGGAGATGATTCATTTACCTGTTTGAAAAGCACCTTGACTAGGCTGATGGGGGCCCGCAGGAGGCGTGGGGCAGGGCGGGCGGGTGGGCGGCGGGAGGGGCAAGGTCCCAGGGCACGCTGGGGGCTTCCTGTGTCGCAGGCAGTGGGTGGCTTATAGCCGCCTCTACCAGAGCCTGGAGTTCCCGAGCAGCTGCCTCCTGCACCCCATCACCAGCATCGAGTACCAGTGGATCCAGGGCCGGCTCAAGGGAGAACAGGTGGGCTGCGGTGGAAGGAGGAGTGTCGGGCAGGCAGGGCTCCGGGAGGCGGCACGGCCGCCCGTGACGCAGCCCCGACTCTGTGCGGCCCTGCAGCTGGAGGAGCTGACCGCCTCGTTCAGCAAGCTGCTGGCCTACGGCCTCTCGCTCCTCCGCCAGTTCCGGTCGGTTTTCCCCCTCTCTGTGCCCGACTCCCCGGCCCGGCTGCAGTCTCTGCTCAGGTCAGCGGCTCGCGCTCCCCCTTCCTCAGTGGGCAAGGGAACAAGGAAGAGCTGGGGCCCCTGCCGGCGAAGCCCGCTGCAGCTGTGAGTGGAGGCCTTGGGCAGGAGGCGTCTGGACCCAGCCGTCTGTCTCCGCAGGGTCCTGGTACAGATGTGCAAGATGAAGGCCTTCAGAGAGCTGTGTCCTGACAGCACCCCACTGCCCCGCCTGGTGACGGAGACGCTGAGGGTACGGGACTCACCCTGGGGACGAGGAGGGCTTGGGCCTGAGCCTGGCACCCCTCCCCGCTCACCGCCTCTTTGCCCGCAGACTGGCACGGTCCAGTGGTTCCACCTGAAGCAACAGCACCATCAGCCCATGGTGCCGGTGAGGGGGCTTGGGCAGGGAGGGGGGGGAGGCGGGGTCGGTTGCTCACCCCTGCAGCCCTGCTCAGCACACCTCTGTCCCTGCCAGGGCATGCTGGAGGCGGGCAGAGCCCTGCTGAGCCTGGTACAGGACATCATAGGTGACCTACACCAGTGCCAACACACGTGGAACAAGATCTTCCAGAAGTGAGCAGGTGGCTGGGTGGGGACGTAGCGTGGCAGGGGCTCAGAATGGGGACCAGAAGGGCCCGGGATGCTCCCAGCTCACACCTGTGGCCTTCCTTGCAGCACCCTCAAGATCGACCTCTTCTCCATGGCTTTCCTGGAGCTGCAGTGGCTGGTGAGTTCCCCCCTCCCCCCTCCCCGGGTCTCCAGGCTTTGCCCTCCACCCTGGCTCAGGAGCCCTGTCCCCATGCCTTCCCTTTGCAGGTGGCCAAGCGGGTGCAGGACCACACGGCGGCGGTGGCGGGCAGCCCCATGTCCCCAGAGATGGGCGAGAGTCTATTCCAGCTCTATGTCAGCCTCAAGCAGCTCTGCCAGCTGGACCCGGGCCCCACAGAGAGGTGGGCAGCAGGCTGTTGGCACAAGAGAGAGAGGAGGGTCAAGGAGGGTCTGCGCTAGCCCGGCATTCCCCAGGCTGAGCCCCAGCTCCCCCCAGGGATGGAGTCCTGGCCCTGGATGGCTTTCACCGCTGGTTCCAGCCCGCCATCCCCTCCTGGCTGCAGAAGACTTACAGCGTGGCCCTGGCGCGGGTGCAGCGCGCTGTGCAGATGGACGAGGTGGGGGCGGGGCCTCTGGTGGGGCGGGGCCCGGCTTTGGGGGTGGGGCTAGGGGCTCTGCTTGGGCCTTTAGGATGCGCAGAAGTTGGCGACCAGCTCTTAAGGCCAGTTGCATGTACAGGGCTGCCTCCTGATATCCTTGGTTTTAAGTGTGGCTTTCCTTCGCAGACTGATCTTTGCAGCCTGGGGGTCTGGGTGGAGCCTTGCTCCTACCCCTTGTAGCCCCCTGCCCCCCGCCCTTGCTACTGGTAGAAGCTCTGAATGCCTATGGAAGGAAGGAGGGAGGGAGGGGCACGAATCTGGCAAGCCCTGAGCCCTCTTTTCCGCGCCCTCCCCCATCCCCCAGCTGGTGCCCCTGAGTGAACTGACCAAGCACAGCACATCAGCCGTGGATCTGTCCACCTGCTTCGCCCAGATCAGCCATACTGCCCGGCAGCTGGACTGGCCCGACCCAGAGGAGGCCTTCATGATCACCGTCAAGTTTGTGGAGGTGTGGCGTCTTCCCGTGTCCTTCCCCACCTTTCTAGGACAGCCTCATTTGACTTGCCCTGTTTCCCCCAAGCTCTTGCCCTAGCAGCCTCCGAAGGCCTAGGTCTTAAATCCCCAGGTCACTGAGATTTCCATGCCTCCCCCCAGTGGCCCCCCCCTCGCTGATCATCCTCTCCCACCGCAGGATACCTGTCGCCTGGCTCTGGTATACTGCAGCCTTATAAAGGCCCGGGCCCAGGAGCTCTCTGCAGGCCAGAAGGACCAGGGCCAGGCAGCCAACATGGTAAGGGCCAGAGCTGGATGTCAGGCCAGGGGTGGGAGTAGGGATTGCCGGTCCTGGCAAACTCCAGCAGCTCTGCATCCCTGTGCCCGTGCCTGCCCTCAGCTGTGCGTGGTGGTGAATGACATGGAGCAGCTGCGGCTGGTGATCGGCAAGCTGCCCACCCAGCTGGCGTGGGAGGCTCTGGAACAGCGAGTAGGGGCCGTGCTGGAGCAGGGCCAGCTGCAGAACACGCTGCACGCCCAACTGCAGGGCGCGCTGGCTGGGCTGGGCCACGAGATCCGCACCGGCGTCCGCACCCTGGCGAAGCAGGTACCTTGTCCAATTCTCAGGGACCCCACCCTGCCCATCCTTGGCCTGAAGCGCCCCCAGCAGGACTCGGGCTGATGTCCAGCCCCTACCCCTTGCTGAACCTAAACTAAGGCTCCTAGTGACGTCACCCTGTTTTGTGTCTCCAGCTGGAGGTGGGCATTGCCAAGCACATCCAGAAACTCGTGGGCCTCAAGGAGTCTGTCCTGCCTGAGGATGTGAGTGGCCCTCCCTGCTCACCTTTGCCAAAGGGGCTTAGGGTGGCAGGGGGCTGAAGGCCGGGGGGTGTCAGAGATAAGTCCCCCAGACTTGGGCAGGAAATGTTCCCTTCTGGGCCTCGGTTTCCTGCTTGGATGCTAAGGGGGAAGGGGTGGGTCATTCCATGGGCTCTCCCAGCATCCGCGTGGGGACTGCAGTGGGGGAGGGCTTAGCCTTTGCAGCCAAACCGATCTGGGTGTGCATCCTTCTGAGCTCCCTGTTTCTACAAGCCAGCTGACTTCAGCGTCCTCACCTGTCCGGGGGCAGAGAGAGTGACGCGTACCTTTGGTTGTCTGGGAGAAGGTCATTCAGTAATTCAGCAACTATGTAAGCGCTCTGTCATGGGCAGAGATTTAGGCATGGGGTTATGGATCAATGAGCAAAACTTACAAAACTCCCTGCCTTCCCGGAGCTCACATTCTGGTAGGGGAGTTGGGAGAAGAGCTAGAACCGTAGCTGTGACTAGAACTAAACGTGTGTGTGTGTGCACGTGACGCGTTAGTAAGTACTAGAGAAAATGAAGATATGTATATTCGTATTTGTGTTTTTTTAAAAGATATTTTTAGACAGTGGCTAGAGAAGGCCTTCCTCAGGGGGTGACAGCTGAGTCAAGACCTCAAGGAAGCAAGAGAAGGAGCCCTGAGGATTTCTAGGGGAGGGCACGGCCAGGGCCCTGCGGCAGGACCCCGCACGGCCGCTGACGGGCTCTGGAGGAGGCTCAGCTCTGGCCCACGTTCCGAATGAGGCAGGCAAAAGCTCGTGGCCCTGTTTCCTCTTCCGAGTCAGGGCATGGGAATGGGCCAGAGCCAGACTTGCCACCCACCCCTCTTCCCAGGCCATTCTGCCCCTGATGAAGTTTCTGGAGGTGAAGCTCTGCTACCTGAATACCAACTTGGTGCAGGAGAACTTCAGCAGGTGTGCAGCAGCCTCCCACCCTGTGGCGCCCCCACCCCCTTGCCCGGCCTCAGCCATTTATTTTCAGGGGAGGATGCAACCAGCCTCTGCTTAAATGCTCACTCCTAGGGACAGGGAGCTCACTACCTCACACACCTGCCCATTTCCCTTTAGGCGGAGCAGAAAGCTGCCTACCCTTTCTCCCTTAGCCCTGGGCTGTCTGTCCCTCCTAACATTACAGGCAACTGATGTTCCTCTCCCAGGATCCAGGGGGACTTCTTGTTAGGGTCTCTCTTAAAGCAGGGGCCCAGCACACCAGGCAGCAGGACTAGACGTCAAGGACGTGGGCTCTGGCCCACCTGGATTCAGACTCTAGTTTTGCTGCTGCTCGGTGGGTGGATTGAGCAGATTACTCAAGTTTTCCATGCAGATGATCATAGTTCTGGCCTCTAGTGAGGATCAAGTGAGTCACTTGGGGTGCCGAGCGCAGCGCCTGTGCAGAGGAAGTGGTCGGTAACGAGCTGCACAACGATGACCATGGGTCCTCCCCATGGGAACTGGGCTCTGAGCCTGCTGCCCCTCCCCCCGGAGGTCCACTCCCAGTGGTGCAGCGGGGCCGGGGGAGCCCACCGCTGTTACTTCTCAGGCCACAATATGCCATTTGTTCAGCTAAAACGGAGTTAAATCTCCATTATAGGGACTTGACTCACTACAGTCTCAAAAGCCGTTGGAACGTTGTCTGGTGCCTAAAAAGCACTCAAATATGCTGAATCCATTAACTGCCTTTAATACAACCTTCCCCATTCTTAATTACACAACCCAGTTTTGTTTTGTTTTTGTACTGAACTGCCTGACTCTACTTTGACATGTGAAATTTCAGTTATTTCAGGTAGTTAGGACTGTGGCTTGGTTGCCACTTTTTTCTCCCCAGGGGTGGTAGATGCTTGTCTGTGTTGAAATCCTACTCATTTTGACCACTCCCATACTGAATAATGATTCTGTCACTGGGGGACCAGCCTCCCTGCCCCTCCTTGTTTGTTGGGGTTTGATAATCCTACTGAGGGAGGTTCTTTGCTAGGTTGTGAAACATATTGGTTGGGACTGGCCGCATCTGCCCCCCGCCCCCACTTGTCCTCCTTCCCTCAGGAGACCAGCCCTCCCTCCCTCCACCCCTGCCTGCTGCCCTGGTCCCAGCCTTACCAGAGAAGCAGGTGGAAGTGGAGGGTGGGGTGGGGAGGAGCCGGGGGTGGGCCTGGGTCCCTTTCTCAAGAGTGTCTCTGCTTCCTCTCTCCCATCCTCCTGTCCTGCGACTGGCATCCCTCTGCACCTCACCCCAGCCTCCTGACCCTGCTCTGGACCTACACGCTCACCCTGCTGATGGAGGGGGCTGCCTCCCAGCGGAGCTGCCCCCTGGCCTCTAGCAGGCTGAAGACTGCCCTGCAGGTACTAATAATGGTGACAGCAAATAATAACCCCGGGGCGGGGGGGGCTGATGTCTCACCCACCTGATGTCTCACCCCTAGAATCTGGAGATCTGCTTCTACGCAGAGGGCTGCGGCCTGCCACCTGCAGCCCTGCACACCAACACCTTCCAGGTAGGGGTCTTTGGTGAGCTGGTGGGGGGGGGGGAGCCTGCCTTTCTGTGCTCACCTGTGTCCAGTACCAGCTGCATAATTTACAGGGCCCAGCACCGAAAGAAAATGTGGGCCCCTTTTCAAAAGTTAAACCAAGCAGAAGGTTCTTTAAGCACGGGGAGGGGGCAGCTGTGCGACTGTGTGGGGGGCACACCTGTGAAGCCCACCCGGAGCTTTCCTATCACATCGATATTGGCCGAGCCAAACCCTCTGAAGGGCGGCACTGGACTGGGTTGAGTGTGACAGTTCAGGTGACTTCTCAGCTGTGCCTCGGTCCCAGGCTCTGCAGAGGGACCTGGAGCTGCAGGCCACTTCCAGCCGGGAGCTCATCCAGAAGTACTTCTGCAGCCGCATCCAGCAGCAGGTGAGGCTCTTTTCCTCCGTGTGGCTCCCGGCGCCCCTGGAGCCCTGCCTCCACTCTGCCCCACTCTGCCCCTGCGCTCCACCCCTAGGCGGAAACGGCCTCCGAGGAGCTGGGGGCTGTCACAGTCAAGGCCTCCTACCGCACCTCTGAGCAGAAGCTACGTGTGGAACTGCTCAGCGCCTCCAGCCTGCTGCCCCTGGACTCCAACGGTGAGTGCAGGCTGCGCGCCGGCCACTGCCCGCGTCCTCACTCTGCCCACCCCCACGCCCCCCCGCCCGTCCCGGGCAGGTCTGCTCTCCGGAGAGGGAGCGCCGGGCGCGTGTCCTTCCTGTTGCCAGGAGGGGGCAATGCTGCCGAGCAGAGCACAGCGGCAGGGACGGGGAACTAGAGGCGGGGAGCTGGGATATCCTTGGCAACGTCACCTCCCCAGGTGACCTCCCCACTTGCCAGGCTCCAGCGACCCCTTTGTCCAGCTGACCTTGGAGCCCAGGCACGAGTTCCCTGAGCTGGCCCCCCGGGAGACCCAAAAGCACAAGAAGGACCTTCACCCCCTGTTTGATGAAACCTTTGAATTGTGAGTGGGTTCCTACACTCGCCACCCTTCCCCAGCCCTGGACTTCCCTCGGACCTGCTCCTCCCACAGTTCCCCTGTGATGAAGGCATTTGGGTTCCAGGGACCCTGCGAGGAATGGGACTGCGGGGGAGAGGGCCCCCACCTGTTGGGACTTAGAGGCTTGCTTCCAGGGAGGTCCTCTGTTCCCCGAGACAGGAGGGTCTGGGGAACACAGGCCCCTGGTTTAAAGTACCAGCCCAGAGTCAAAGGAGGTGTCTGTCAGGGCACACGCCAGGCCGAGAACTGACTTTGCCATCCTAATGCCCACCTGTCTGCCCTCAGCCCTGGCCTGTCCCCAAGAACCAGCGATGACCTCTTGTCGGGGGGTGCCAGTGACCCTGTAGGGGCAGGCAGCTGAGCCCCGCTCTGTCCCCCACTCAGCCTGGTGCCTGCTGAGCCGTGCCAGAAGGACGGAGCGTGCCTCCTGCTCACGGTGCTGGACCACGACACGCTGGGGGCTGACGACTTGGAAGGGGAGGCCTTTCTGCCACTACGCTCCGTGCCGGGCCTGACTGGGCCTGAGGAGCCTGGCGAGGTGCCTCAGACCCGCCTGCCCCTCACCTACCCTGCACTCAACGGTAGGCCGGAGCCCCAGGGCAGAGGCTGTGGGGCTTCAGGTGCAGAGCCTGGCCCAGCACTGGGGGTGCAGGGGAGGGGCAGCCTGTAAAGGTCAGGCAGCGGCCCCTGGGGACGCGGATGGAGCTGGGCTCAGAGGAATCCCTCCTTGGGTGTGGGAGCCAGTGGAGTCAGCGTGATGGCTTGTGCTGCTGAGTAGATCTCTCGGGCTCATCAAGAGAAGAGTGACATCTGTTAGGCCAAGTGTGGTGTGACTCTTTGGGGATGGGGGATCACCAGTATGCTTACCTGGGGAGAGAGGCTGGGTCTCCGACTGGGGGGCACAGGCCAAGTGTCCTCCAGGCTGGATAATAGGTGACATGTCTGAGCACTTACAGGCCACTCCTAAGCACTTGAGACGTATTAACTCCCAATCCTACAACCACCTAACGTGTCAGATACTATTACGGCTATTTTACAGATGAGTAAACTGAGGCACAAAGAGGTTAACTAGCTAGTCTTAGGTTCTCATATAAAAAGGTAATAGTTGCAACCTGAGGCGCATCTCACTCAGCCTCTTCCGGTGCAACTCGCAGTCATGCCAGAGGCGCTGATGGGTCTCGTCTTATCCGTCGGGCTGTCTTGTGAGCGTGGCCGGTGTGTGTCCATCACTAGTTTCCAGGATGGCTAGAGAATGGGTCAGTGTCCCCTGCCACTACCCAGGCACCGCCTCCCCCTCCGCCGCAGTCTGACCCCCAAACGCCTCTCTTCACAGGGGATCCCATCCTGCAGCTGTTGGAGAGCCGGAAGGGTGACCGGGAGGCCCAGGCGTTTGTGAGGCTGCGGCGGCAGCGAGCCAAGCAGGCCTCCCAGCATGCCCCAAGGCCGGGGCGGTAGCAGTGGAGGTTAGGGATGGGGTTGGGCGCCCGTAGCGACGGGCTTTCCTGAAAGGTCTGGGTTCTCCCACCATAGTGCAAGCCCTCCAGCCTGGCCTAATGCTCCAGAAGGGCCCTGCAAGCCTGGGGAACCCCAGCGTGTGGAAGGCCCAGCATGAAGATCCCGTCTGGTCCTCCTGCCAGAGCAGGGGCCCACGGTGCTGGTGCTAGGACCCTGTTAGTATTTATATTCCCTTCTTCCTGCCTTCAGCCCTGGCCTCAGCATTCCCTACCGAATCTCAGCACCAGGGGGAGGGGGCAGCTGTCTGCGGCTCCCACCCCCGCTTCCCTCTTTGGGGGAAGCTGCTCGGGCAGAGACCTCTTGGCCACCTGTTTCTGGCATGCCTATTCCAGTCACTGGGGTGGAGGTTAGGCTCCCGTGGGCCTGTTCTTTAACACCCCTACCTTGGTTCACTGGGGCTAGGGCTATGGCACAAAGCCTCCTGGGGGAGGGAGGGGGCCCTGCCAGAGACGAGGCTACAGCTGCCCTGGCAGGGAGGGCAGCAGCTATAATGAAGGGAGCCTGGCTCCTCTCCTGAGGTGGCTGCCAGTACCCAGGCTAAGGAGCCTACAGCCAAGGAGCTTCTGGCTCTGAAGAGGTGAAAGCTGGCAGGCAGTGGGGCTGGCATGGAGGGCCAGAAGCAGAAAAGACGGCTTGGCCAGCCGTGTCTACTGAGGACACCTCCTCCCTGGGACAGTACCTGCCACTTAGGAACTTTCTTAGCAAAAATAAAAAAACAAAAACAATTCATTGTCCTCTAAGGAACTATACCGTTGACCTGCACTGGGGCCCAGAAGTTTATAGTCAGGCCATGCAAACCCCCTCCTCAGGCCTCTGGCAAGGAGACCCTGAGCTGCCCCTGACCTGGGGGGCCTGGCCCACCCCTCACTCCCTCATGTTCTAGAGCAGGTGTGGGAGTAACTGATGCACAAGCAGGGCTTCGCACAAAACGTTACTAGGCATGTCAGTTTGTGGTTGCTGCCTGGCACTCCAAGGGGAGCACCGGGAGTGGGGGGGTCTCCCAGGAGTGCAGGCTGAGTGGCTATTCAAGGGCTTAGAGGAGCAGGGTCCCAGCCTGGCCTGGGGGGGGAGGTGGCCACTGTATTGGAGTCAGAGCCCAAGGCCAGGTTGTCATTCTAGCTGTGTGACCCTGTTTGAGACCCTTCACCTCTCGAGTATGATGGCAGTCGGAGGTCAGATGAGATCACCTCCAAGGCTCCTTTCAGCTCTGAACCTGAGCCCCATACAGAGACCACTAGGTGCGTTTCTCACAGCCACCTGCTAGGCCTGCTTAGAGCAAAGGAAGGAGGTGGCTCAAAGGCTGAGACCCTCCTCCTCCCTTCTAGTGCTTTTATGAGAAGCAGTCTTTTTCTGTTTCTCTCGGAGACAACTAGGGACCTGTTGTCTTTCGCAAAACAAGTAAACAGGTCCCAGCTGATACTGGATCCCTGAAGAGTCCTACACCTAGGAGGCCTCCTGGGCTAAAGGTCTCCAGTTCATCTGAGCCGGCAGGCCTGGGTCGGAGGGCACTTGAGCTGTGTCTGGGGGCTTGGGGCCACCTGGGGGCTTGAAGGTGGCTTTAGCCGCCTAGCCACACCTTGGGTGGGGGCCTGAGCGCTTTCCATGGCCTAGGTGGGGCTGGAGCCGAGGCTGGGAGGGCCAAGCTGACTCTTCTGATAGTTCAGAGGCCCTTATCTGGGGCCCTCCTCTCCCTCACCCCCACGTAAACAAGCTACCATTGTAAGTTCATATTTTATTTCCAATAGGTTTGGAGCTTTGTTGATTTTTGCATTTTTGTAAAAAAAAGTTTTCACTTAATTCATTGAAAGCCCTTTCGTGCTGAGCCCAAGGGGGAGCCTGGGCCAGGCCAGACCCTTCACAGCCCTCTTGCTCCCACCCCAGACCCCCAGCGCTGGGAGCAGGATGGCTTCCCTCCACCCGCTCTGCCCTCCCGCCCCCACTGCATCTTTCTGTACAGAACAATTTTTAAAATGGAAGCTAAGACACAATATACATTGGACAGGCACGCACACACATGTACACACGCGTCCGCTCCAAACGGGCAGGACGTCAGCTGCACTCAGAGAGCACCAAGGAATGCATACGGAGCCCCTCCCGGTGAGGAGGGCAGGGCCTAAGCCCCACCTTGGTCCCCAGTCCGCAGCTCCTCCCCACCAATTGCCCTGCTAGCTGCCAGAGGGGGGCAGGGGGGAGAGGGAGGAAGCTGACAGCAGCTGGGGGGTTATGAAGAGGGCAGTGCCAAGTCTGGTAGGTGGTCCTGGGGCCAGGGAGGCTGCTCTGGGGGCCCGGAGGGAGAGGACTGAGGTGGACCCCTGGCCTCAGGAACCTGAGGGGTAGAACTCCCAGGCCTTGCCCCTCAAGGAGCTTCAAGGGCCCAGGGTTGGGAGCGGGGCTGGCCCCTGCAGCTTTAGCCTGCCAGCCCCAGACTAGATACACATTTGGTAAAACCTAGGAGCTAGGCTGGCTGAGACCCCCAGCACACCCCCCCCCCTCAAGCCTCATGGCTGGGAACCAGGTCTGTCCCCCAGATGTCCACACCCCTGGCTCTGGCCCTGGCCTGGGGAGGTGCAGTGAACAGGGCCTGCCCTGAAGGCTTGGTCCCTCCCCTTGGCCCCTTCCAGCTTCCTGCTCGGGCCCCAGGAAGAAGTTAAAACTAGTTAGTTCTCCTACATTAAAAAGAGAAACCTATCCCCTGCCAAAAGGCCGGTGGGCAATGAGGGGACTTTGTCTCTGCAGTGGAAAAGGACAGAGTGGGCAAGGGGAGGGCTGCAAAATAGTTTTTTCTTTTAAAAAGTGCTTGGTAAGTCTGTTTTAAAGTGTGTGTCTATATCTATGTACAGATATACACACAGACACTGTTCACACACTGCTGCCCACACACACCTGCACACGCACAGAAATGTATACATATACAGAATCATATACATATACATACATACATACATACATACATACATACATACATATATATATACTTTAAAAAGTCCTAGGAAAGAAGATCTGAGCCGGGCCGGGGCCAGGCCTGCAGGGTCACGACTGGAGGGTGTGGGCCCGGCTGGGCTGGCAGACGGGGCACTCGCTGCCCTCGGCACAGAGCTCACACAGCACGGCATGTTGGCATGGCAGCACCGCTCGGTTCTGCTCCTGACACTTAAGGCATTTCACCGACTGCATGTGGAACACGGCCTGGGGAGGGAGAGGGATACCCTGTTCACTGGCCCGGCCCCTCTACATTTTCAGTCCCCTTGGGACAAGGAAACTGAGGCAAAGAGCTCAGCGGCGTGCTCACAGGACACAGCCGACAAGTGGGAGAGCAGAGCTGGAGCTCAGGCTGCTGCCCTCCAGGCTCCCAAAGTCTGCTTCCGGCCCCACCGGGGAGCGGGGAGGCCCAGGGCTGCTCCACAGCTCCTGCCCGACAGGCTCTTCCTCCCACAAAGCCCCTGCCTCGCTTGATCCTGCAGTGACCCTGAGTCCCCAGATGAGAACCATGAGGCCTGGCTACAAATGCCCAAAGAAAGAATGTATTTTTCTGCTGTGCCATGCTCCCCGGGCATCCAGCCGGGCACCTAGGAATGCAAAGCAGCTCTGGGGACCTAACCTAACATTCCTGGAATGTGTGCTGGTATTTGCAGCGCTCACAGGACAAGCATCTCGATGCCACTGAAGGCCCAGGCCCAGTGATGTCGCTTGGGTCAGCCCTGCCCGAACTGTGGGGGGTGAGCACTGATACCTCTCCACCTCCACCTTTCTCACCTCCGCAAGGAGTGACATTTCCTCCTACCTCCCCACCTGCAGGCAGCATCCTGTGTCAGCCCAGTTGGGCAGAGGCTCTCAGAAGGAAGGTGGCTGTCCCTAGAGCAGCAAGGACCCCTCAGAGTCCAAGTACTGGCTGAGGCTACTGTATGCCCCCACCCAGCGCTCCCCTAACCTCCTGGGCTGACCTTGTCCACTTGTTCCAGGTGGGCCCGCAGCTGCTTCTGGAGGGAGTAGAGGGTGGAGAGCGAGAGGGCCTCCAGGTCGGAGAAGGTGGGCAGGGCCTGCAGGTCGGGGCCCGAGTGCAGCCGCTCCAGTTCTTCCTGTAGCTTCTTAACCTGCCCCTCCAGTGCATCCCGCTGCTCCCGGGCCAGTTCGCACTCAGCACCCGCTGCACTGGCCCGCTCACCGGCCTCCTCTGCCTCCTTCTTCCAGGCATCACAAGCCTGTGGGCCCAACACACAGCGCCTCATCATGATGGCCCCCTGCCCCCGTGTCCCCTGCAAGCACCTCTCTGGGAGCCTGCATGGGCCACTTGTGGCTGCAGGGCCTGCTGGGGAGCTGGGTCAGCTGTCTGGGAAGGGAGGAGGCGGGCACTGCCTGCAGAGGAGAGAGATGTCAGGGCCTGCAAGAGACCCTCTCTAGGCAGGGAAGGGGGCTGAGCCCAACACAGCAGGGGAGCACCAGGCAGAGCTGGGCATGCTGCTGGCGAGCACCTGCAGGAGCAGCCGGGCTGCGGCTGGACAGAGGAACCATCTCAAAACCTAGAACCCTGGACCGGGAGCCCTGGGAAGCCCGGACTTCTGGGGAGAGGCCAGCACCGCTGTGCGACCAAACCAAAGAAGCAACTCACAGTGGGAGTTCCGGGCCTGGGGCACCAGCCACCCCAGGTCCTGATTGGCAAGGCAAGTGTTTCCACAGAAGAGAGTGACTAAAACGGAGCTTCTGCTCTGTCCTCCAGGACCCCCGCCCTCCCACCCCTGCGCCTGCTCTGTGTAAGATGGACTCAGGCCCTGGGAAGGCGAGTGGGTGTGGGGCCCAGTACCTGCTTAGCCTGCTTCCAGGACTCCTCCCACTGCTTGATGGTGCCGTTGGCTTCTTCAAGCTCTTGCCGCAGCCGGGCCAGCTCAGCGGCCCCTGGCCCTGACAGGAAGGCAGGGGAAGTGCCTGGGGAGAAGCTACCAGAGGCAAAATGCTCCCAGATGCTGCTGTTCATCCCGTTCAGACCTGCCTCGGGAAAGGGAAGAATATTAGAGCTCCGGAGGGCTTCAGGCCTGCGCCCAGGCCCTGGTCCTGTCCACCCCTCTCTGGGAGGCTTCAGGGGGCTAGCTGAGCAAGGCTTCAGCAACGTCAGGCTGGGGAAACTCACAGGAACGTGTAGGGCCCACAGTTGCATCAGACCTACTGTAGCACCACCTGCTACTCAACGTTTGGCACTTAACTTCTGAGGCTCAGCATCCTCATCTGTAAAGTGAGGATCCCATCATTTGCCTCACAGGGTGATTCGGAGGACTTGGGAAGTACTGCAGGGAGAGCAGTCTGTAAAGGAGGCTATTTATGATTGTGAACTGACTTTTAGGCTAGAGGGAGGAGAGCCTTCTTGCATCTTCTGTAAGGCTTGGGAGGAGGCTGAGGGGCAAAAACACAGGCCAGAGCCTCAGATGATGGCACAGCTAGAACAGGAGGAGTTCAGGGAGCCCTGGCTTCATTCCCCTTGTTTTATTATAAGGAAACAGATACAATGCGTTGCTAAGAATCACACAAACAGTAGGGGCGTCTGGGCGGCTCAGTCGCTTGGGCATCTGACTCTTGGTATTGGCTCAGCTCATGATCTCTGGGTCATGGGATCGAGCCCCATGTGGGGCTCCGCACTCAGCAGGGAGTCTGCTTGAGATTCTCTCTCCCTCTGCCCTTTCCTCCATGCCCTCTTTCTCTCTCTCAAATAAACAAATAAATAAATAAATCTCCCCCCCCGATTTAATTTATTTATTTGAGAGAAAGAGCATGAGTGGGGCTTAAGGGCAGAGGGAGAAGCAGACTCCCCACAGAGCAGGGAGCCTGATGCGGGGCTTGATCCCAGGACCCTGAGATCATGACCTGAATCGAAGGCAAATGCTTAACCGAAGAGCCACCCAGGCGCCCCATGAATAAATAAATCTTAAAAAAAAAAAAAATCACACAAACAGTAAATACTGGAGCCAGTATACAGTCAGAGCATCTGACTCCAAAGGCTTCCTCTTTCCAATAAGCTACGCTGCATGCTCCTCCAACCATACTCGCTCAGTCTTTCCACAGATGTTTACTAACACCATGTGCCCTCCTCTGTGGCCCCCAGGGCAGCCCCTATCTTCTAGAGGGGGATCCATACCCACGTCTGGCCTCACTCTGCCCACGCTTATTCTAATAATTTCTTTCTCACTCTCTTCTCCACTAATCCAGCCAGAATGTTCCAGAAGCCTCCAAGCAATACCAGTGCACCCAAAATATGAGCGACATCATCCTGTGTGGAGAGCCTGAGATGTGCACAACCTATGAGCCTATGTGCCCTGTCTCAGAGGTGGGAACTCAGAACCAACACAACACCGTCCCAGCAGCAAGCTCTTCCCACGGACCTCTGCTCACGCTCAGGCAGCATTTCCTCTCTTGGAGAGGAGCCGCTTCCTCTCTCGACTGCATCCCGCTCATGTCCCCTCTATTATTCTGAATCACAAACCCAGGCCTTTGCCTCCACACAACAGTGACAGTCCTACATATGCTCTCATGTCCGTGCTCCTCTGCCTCCCCGACTAGACCATGGCTCCATACCAGCAGGGACTGTTGAGCTCACAGTGTACCTGTAACTCCGCTCAGTAACTACATGGAGAAAGAGTGAATGAATGTGCAGCCAGTGAGGGCTACAATCAAGATGCTTCCAGAATAGGAGCAAGTCAGACAAATGTAACACAAAGCATCTAAACCTGACAGACTCAACATGAAATGTAACAGCCACCTCCAAAGCTGGAAAGATACTAAGAAATCAACGTGCTGCCCTGATCTCTGGAGTGAGATTAGGAAGCTCCCAGCCTGGTCAGAATGTCAAATGTGGCTCAGAGGCTCAGGCTCAGTGTGACCAGGAAGCCCAGCACCCTCAGCAGAGATTATTCCTTATCTCCTCCAACAGGAGGGGAACTAAGAGCAGACGCGGCGGTTTGGGTACCGAGCTGCTTTACGTGTTACCTCAGCGAACACTCACACCAGCCCGCCCACGAGAGGGAACCCTGCCCGCGGTGGTGGAGCGTGCAGCTCTCCACACCCTGCTTCCAATGGCTGTGATTGACGTGCCCGCCAGAAGGCACAGTCCATACCATTCTAACACTTGTGTTCAGCAAATAGCCTTTGGGGTTACAGCTAGGTCTGCCTGGTGCCTCTGTTTACCGGGAAGGCCACTTTGAGCCTATTCAGATTTTTCCCTTTGCCTCCGGTGAAGCTGGCTGTTGTGAGTCCGCTTCCAAGCGCTCTGGGCGACTGCGCAGAACCAGCACACTGGCAGGAACAGCACCCAGGCCCTGGCACCTGAGGCCACTGCTTCTCACTGCACAGCGGCCCTGTGCCCAGCACTCCACCCATGTTGTTTCATTTAAGCCTCGCCACCGTCTTAGAAGGAGGATGCTGCCATTATACAAATTTTAAAGCGAGGCAACTAAGAGAGGCTAAGTTGCTTGTCTAGTTTTACCCAGCTAAGGGAAACACGGGACAGGGACCTGATCCACCTCCAAGCCATAAGCCACTTGCTTCAACCTCATTCTGCATTGCCTCTGGCTGTGGACAAAGCACTTTCCAAAAGCCCAGATCCTGTCCCAGGTCTCAGAGACACACACACTCTCTTACCCAAAGATCCATGTGATGCTGAGGTCCCCAAAAATGTGTTTTCTGACTGGCTCAGGTGGCCCTGGGGCTGCTGCAGGAAATGTGAGGAGAGGCTGACAGGAGGGGACGGGGATGCTGAGTGGAAGGAAGCAGAACTGCCCAAGGAGCCAGGGATGTTCACGGGTGCAGAACTCTGCAGCAAACTGCCGCCTGGAAGAGAGGCCCCGGAGGGCAAGTAAGGGCAGGGCAAGCGATGCGGAGCCACACCAGCAGGGGGCAGCTCATCTGCCCATCTTGGGCCAGGCTGGACCCCTACGAGAGCCCTCCCTCGAGCGCTGCCCGCCCGCTGCCCACCCGCTGCCCAGTACCAATTGTGATGCTGCCTGGGTGGGGCACCGTGCTGTTATCGAAAGTCTTCTCTAGGGCGGCCACCCCAAACTCGTTCAGGTCCAGGTCATCCAAGGCAGACTCTGGAGACAGACAGATTGGGGTGTGAGCCTCCTTGCCTCCTGAGAGGCCACACCACCCTGAGGTTCCAGGCCTCGCCTCCAGGACCCACCTGCCCTCCACTGCCTCCTCTTCACGCTCAGTCCCACTAGACCCATGCTCTCGAGCCTCTGCCTGTCGGGCTGCCGCTCTGCCAACACGGATGCCCTGAGCTATCTGCCTCGCCAAGTCCGGCTCAGAAGGCGGCTTTTCCGAAATCTTCACTGATACCTCCGGGGGACCCAATGCAGGGTTCCTGACTCTGACAGAGGTCTTGTCTCCTGCTGTTACAGCTCACATGTCTCATCCCTGCGTTCTCTGGGGGCAAGCAAGCCTCTGGGCCCTCAGTGGCTACTGCAGAGTAGGTGCTTGACAAATATCCCCTGCCCTCTGCTGGACTAGACTGGGAGGCTGGGAACAACAGGAACACCCTGTCTGCATCCCTTAACATCCCAGTGCCTAAAACACGATCTGGCACGAAGTAGCACCCATAAATGACTGCTGAGAGAGAAGGGCAGTGGCTTCACATGGCCAGGAACTCTGAGGACAGTTGCGCAGGTTGTTCACTACACAACGATACCTAGTGAGAGAATGAGCGAGGGCTGAATGACCTGCGTCGTGGAATGAGACTGCACTTGTCCAGAGGAAGAGTTCTCTCTTTCTAATTTGCACAACAGTGCAAACTGAAGGGCTACTTTCCTATAAGGTCTAGTCTTGGGCCACACCTTGGGCTCATTTTCCCTTTTCAAAGGGCTCAGAGTGCCCACCCTCTAACTCTCCCAAGATAAATGTCTAAAGTGACAAGTACGCTGGTTTGAATCTCACTCCAGAGACCTAGCTTCTCTAACTCCAGATCCAGTCCTGGACTTGGCAACAGAAATGGCCTAGTTACCTATGACTGACTCTACCGTGTCGCTGGTGGGATAGAAGGGCAGAGCATTTGCATTCATGCCAGGGACGCTGCTGGTGCCTGCAGGGCTAGGGGGAGTAGCTGCCAGGCTGGAGGTGATACTAGAAGAGATGCTTGAGGTCAGGGGGCTGCCCACGGGAAGGATGCCCAGCATGTCCTGCAACGAAAGAGTGAGGAGGAAGCAATGGGATGCCCGCTCATGGAGGCCATGGCCAGGGGCTAGAGATGGGGGCTGGGAGGGGCAGAAGGAAATGGTGCGTTCCAGCTCTCATCCGGATGCCCCCATGCCCAGACAGGACCCCACCCACTCGACACCTTGTTGAGAGGCTGGAATTGGAGAGCTGGGCCTTGCAGGCTGCAGGGCCCACTCACCCTAAGTGTACAAGTCCTACAGTAGGGGAAGGGAGAAGTCAGTCCAGTGCCTAGCATAGTACGACATTCAAGAAATATTGTTTTTGACTGATGAGTGAGTCCAGGAGGTGACAGGTTCCAGGGCTTGACCCCACCCTCTCTGGATTTGGGGCTAGGGCCCCACTTTAGCCCTGCCCTCAGCTTGTGGGGAAAGCAGTGGCCCCACTCCCTGAGGCCAGGGATTCTGGGCCTGTCCTATCAATAGCAAGTGCCAGAAGGGGAGACACGGGGCTGAGAGCTATATACCTGTTTGGGCTGAAGCAGAGGCTGCTCTTGACTCCTGGGCTCTAGTGAGTGGGGTTTTAACTTGGCCTGAGAGAGAAAAGTCAGAGAACAGGAGATGAGTGTGGTCCTAGGGAGGGCCCCTGAGTCCAGGAGTCCTCCCAAGCATCAACCTGCCATGGCCCACTAAGGCTGACGGCACCTGTCACGCAATTCCCCTCTACACCACGTACCCTGCTCTCCCTCCCCACCCTTACTCCTTTCCCTACCGTAGGAACCAGGGGAGCTGTTCCTCTTCTCCCTGGTGACTCCAAGCCTCAGGTAAGACCAATTAGAGACCCTCTGTCCTGCTCCCCAAGGCCCTGCCACTCCGTCAAGGCAGCATAGGGCAGGGGAAAGACCAGCTATGGGGTCAGAAGACCGAGATAGGAGTCCCTGCTCCTCTATTAACTGGCTCCGTGACAGGTACCTGGCTATGCTAACCTTCCTGTCTTCGCTTGTAAAACGGGACGGCCTCACTCCCTCTGCTTAGTGTTGCAGAGGCTGAAGACAGGGACCTCCTAGCTCCCAATCATGTTCCCCATAGTTGGGCCAAGACAGCCCTCCAGGGCTTCTCCTGACCCATGCAGGGAGAAAGCTAACCTCACTGGGCTTCCCCTTACATCCCTTACCTGGCATTTAAAATTTTTCAGGTACTCAGCTCCCACCTGGTCTTCCCTCTCAAAGCCAGGAGCCTTCTTATAGCTGCCAGGGGCGAGGCCAGACTCCCCAGGGAAGACAATGCCTTCCAGGTTCGGGGGCTTCCTGATGGAGCCCGGGGGGGAGCCACAGAGATTAGATGGGCTTCCTAGATTGCTGTTTCTACAGAGGAGCTGCAGAGAAGAAAGGGAGCGGCTTTGTGGGCACAACGTGGGTTGGGGCATGGCCCACCCTCCACCCCCTCCTCAGAGGGAGATTCCTCAGCAAGGGGCTCAGTTCTGTTTTCATCTGCCAGTGGGCAGCAACTACCATGCAGGGACCCCGAACCTCAGGAGGAAATTATGTGGGAGTGTGACAGAAGGCTTGTGTCCCTTCTACCAGCTCTATTCAGGCTGACCCACACAGGCTCTGGGTACACCACCCTCTACCAGATTTTGAAAGAAAAACCCTGGGGCAGAAAGAGTAGAACCCCCTTGGCCTGAGGCAAAATACCAGGGCCCACCAAGCACAGGCTGGGAGGGAACTGGGGGCATTAGAGGCAGGTGTTGACTCCTGGCTAGGCATGGTGCCCACCCACTCCCTGGACAGGCACGTACAGCGCTGAGGTCAGGGGCATGTGGGCTGGAGGGGCTCACAGGCACCGAGTCTCCGGCAGCAGATGGCATGTACAAGACGGGACCCGGCTGAGTGGGGCTCGACACAGCTGAAGAAGGTTGTAGATCGTCACTGAGGGGTGGCTCTGCAAGAAACAGGATCAGGGTGTCAGAAGGCTCCTGTGCCAGCTCTGTCCCTCCAAAAACACATCTGGGTCTTCTTCAAAGGAGACCATGCACCCCCTGTACACAAAGGGAAGGCTCCTACCTTCTTTCTGTTAATATCGCATACTGTGCACTTACTTTGTACCTGGCAATTTGTATTAACTGTGAATCTTCACAATGACTAGAGGATGCAAATAATATTGTGGTCTCCATTTTACAGATAAGAAAACTGAGGCTCAGAGAGGTAAGGTTAATCTCCCTAGGTGGTAGAGCTAGGAAACAAAAGAGCTGGGATTTGAACTCTGATCTGTACTACTCCAAAGCCTGAGCCATTAATTACTTCCCTGTGTTGCCTCAAGCAGTGGGCCCAGTTGCCCATGGCTGGGGATGACCTCTGTGCCAAGAATATATTCCCCCCTCCCAGGGCCTTCTAATCCCAGAGATAAGGCCTGAGCCTGAGAACAGGTAAACGACAGTCGGAGCAGTGGCTTGTGGTGGACACGAGTTTTAACTTGAGCTCCATCTCCGAGATGGGCAGTGGTGGTCTAGAGTGCAGTGTAAGAACCGAGAGCCATGCTGTCCAATGCAGCAGCTATGAGCCCCATGTGGCTACGAGGGGCTGGTCTGAACTGAAACATGCTGCACCTACCTATTCGAGTGTGCAACAGATTTCAAAGACTTCGTTTGGAGGGAAAAAAAAAAAAAGTAAAATACTGATTTTTTTACACTATTTTTGAAATGATTATAATTTTGTATTGAATTAACTAAAAATACATTGTTAAAATTAATTTACTTTTTTTTAAACATAGTTACTAGAAAATCTAAAATGACATGAAGGTTGGGGCGCCTGGGTGGCTCAGTCAGTTAAGCGTCTGCCTTCAGCTCAGGCCATGATCTCAGGGTCCTGGGATCGAGCCCCACGTCGGGCTCCCTGCTCAGTGGGGAGTCTGCTTCTCCCTCTCCCTCTGTCCCTGCTTCTGCTCTCTTTGTCTCTCTCTCTCAAATAAATAAAATCTTTAAAAAAATAAAAAATAAAAATAAATAAATAAAAAATAAATAAAATGACATGAAGGTTGCGGTATATTTTCACTGGACAGCTCTGCTCTCAGCAGGACGGAGCGCCATGTTTCATTAGTGACGTCTGCCATGGATGTGGCATGGAGTGGCTGCTGAGATCTGCCTAGTTGGCTCCGTGAGGGCACCTCACCCTGCCTGGGACTGTGAGTGCCTGACTAGGGGCCCAGTCCTGCTCTCTATCTCACGACCTTGGAAGCTCCAGGGTTTGAGGCCATTTCCAGGGGGTTTGTGCAGGGGGGCCCGGAATTTCCAGTGAGGACAGAGCCCGCTGTGGGCCAGCAGATGAGAGGCCGCTCCTCTGACTGAACCTGAGCAGAGGGTGAGGGGAAGAGAGGGAGGAGAGGCCAATGGGCACAGCATACGTTCTACGTGGGCGAAGGCGCAGAAAGGTCCTCGGGGACAGCTGCCCGACTGCTGCATGTCGTTGCACTTGGTGGATTTATAGATCTGGAGGGTAGAGCAGAGGCAGGTCAGGCTTAGGCAGAGAGAGACGGGCAGGCATGGGTGCCTTCAACATAGGAGGGTTAGCTTAGTAATCTAACCTTTCTCCTCCCCATTCCATGCCACTTCCCTAAGTCTCTCCCTACTGACTTCTTGATACTCAAACTCCTGAAGCAGATATGGCTACCCCCATGCCAAGGACACCCTCCCTTCTAGGGTCACAGGTTCAACCAGCCCTGCTTCGGCCCTCACAAAGGGATCTTCTTCATGCTGCTTCTCCACTCAGGGTCTTGGCCAGGGCTGTGACCTCCAAATGTCCCTGGACATTAAGGAAGCCAAGATCACAGGCAACACCCACCCACCATGGGGCACCCTGAGTTGGGATCTATGTCTAACTTTCTACCCACATAAGGTGGCCTCTGTCCATATGTCTATCTCAGGATGTCTTAGCCTCCACGTACCCATGAACAGCATGTGCCTCTATATACCCTATCAGATCTTGGGACACTGACATGGCCCAAGCTATACCATGGGGCCAGTGGGCGGGGGACATACAACAGCGAGGTTGCTGGTACTATAAGCTCTGATCTGAAACACCTGGAAGGGGCTTTCTTTTTTAAATCCTCATGTCACTGGATTGTAAGCATCATGAGTGGTACAAAGCCCAGAATGGCCAGGTCACTATGCCCAGTCCATGCCTTCCCTGTCAGGAGGCTGGGGGGAAACAAAACTGGGAGCAGGGGGCTGCTCAGGGACTATGGGCTCAGCACAAGGCAAGTTACCAAATTAGGGTACAGGGCTCCTTTAGGCACTGTGTGGACGGAGGCCTCTTCCAGGATGCTGTCAGCATGAGCTCTGCCCCATCTGCCCAGGCTCTCCGTTCCTCTTTCCTTGCACCCCCCGGGCACGTGAGGCCACCCCCAGCTCCCCCAGGCCCAGCCCAGGCCCAGGCCCTCCGTTCCTTTTTCCTTGCCCCCCCCCCAGGGCACGTGAGGCCCCCCCAGCACCCCCAGCACCCCCCGGCCCCGGCCCTCCTCTTTCCTTGCTCCCCGCCCCAGCCTCCCCAGCCCAGGCCCAGGCCCAGGCCCTCCGTTCCTTTTTCCTTGCCCCTCCCGGGCATGTGAGGCCCCCCTCAGCCCCCCCAGCCCCCCCGGCCCTGGCCCACCTCCGGGTGGAACTGCTGCTCCGTACGGCTATGGCAATACTGGCAGGCGTCGCCGCTCTCGCACTTGCCAGGGTCTCCCCACTCATCCCCATGCTTTACGTTCGGACACGGAGATGACCTGGTCCGGTTAGACGGCAGGGTCAGAGCGACGCAGGAGAGGGAGAGATCAGGAGCTGGGGGGTGCCAACTAGATGCCTGTTCAGGACCCCTCCCCTGGTCTCCCTGCTTCACAGGGCCAGGCTCACAAAGAGAAAAGACGAGCTACACAGTGAGAGCCTTAATGGAGCCGGAAGCCAGGCTCTGCTTCTGTGGTGCAGCACGGCCGTTACCAACAAGAAGGACACTTTTTGTCCCCTTCCGCCAGGTCCTCATGCCAAGCATTGTGCAGCTCCAGGAGGGCCAGGCTATAGCCAGAACTGTACTTCCCACACGATGGCTTGGCCCCGGCAGTCATCCCTCAGGATCAGAACTGGAGGGGTCTTAGAGATGATCTGACCTAAGATCCTCATCTCACACCACAGGAGGATCCCAGAGGACTCCCCATCATTCAGCTTATCTTGCTACTCCCTCCCCTTATACCTGGGCCTTGCAACCCTGCAATCCCCAGGGCTGGCCTCCCGGCCTCCCTGCGAGCACACTGGAAGCAGCCCCCGCCACAATCCCTTCCCTGCCACCCCTCCCTCCCATGACTGGCCTGCCTGGGCCAAAGGACCTGTATTTGTGTTTCCGGGGGCTCCGCCGCCGGTCCTTGCTGTTGTGGTAGTAGGGACAGGCATAACCCTGGCGGCACAACCTCGGGGGCTTCTTGCACGGCTCCGTCTTATAGTTCCCCAGCACATAAGCAGTCTCTACACAAGGGGGCCAGAGGCAGGGGTCAGGCAGGTGGGGCAGGAGAAGCCACTTGGGAAAGGGTCCAGGAGCTCCGGCCACCTCCTCATGTGCCAATGCCAAGACTGAGACCCAGCAGAGAGGTAAGAACACCATCCCTCACTGGAGACACTCAAGGCTCATAGAATCAAAAAGGGCAACCTCAGAAGGGTCAAGAACACCTTTATATAAACACACCTAAGGGCAAAATGTGTCTGGGAAAGTCCCCAGAAGGGCCCCCAAATGAAAGGGCTGTGGTTGGATGTAAGGAGGGATGAAGAAGTGGCGGTGAGCCAAATCCTTAGGGCAGCTATGGGCAGGAGAGGAGAGAGGACAAACATCTGGCAGAGGAGGCACGGCCATCTGTGGGGCCACCTTTACCTTGCCACCGTGGCTCCTCACTGAGGATTTTTTCTATCATGGCATGGCTCGCAGCCCCAGCCGTCTGGCCCTCTATGCTGCCCTCTACTGTGGTCTGGCCGTTCTGCAAGGCCTCCATGGCCTGGAGCTCTCTGGGAGGAAAGGAGAGGACAGAGCGGGGACGGGGCATGAGGGGGGAAGCAGAGTGCCAGCCCCTGCACTCCATCTATGGCAGTACCCGCGTCAGCAGCCAGGCCCCCACCCTGGCCCAGAGCCATCAGCCCAGCATGGCATCCAGCCCACCTGATGTCGTAGACAGGGGAACGGAGGTCATGGGGCCCGTGGGCAAAAGCACAGTGCAGGCCGTTTTTGGTGCAGTTGCCTTTTGAGTCTGTCTCGTGGATACAGATTCCAGTCTTGTAGTAGCGCAGATGGTATCTGCGCTCAGTGTCCCCTGTGGTCCTGTGTAGGAACGGGCACCTGAAACGTTGGGGGGGGGGTCACTCACCTTTGCCCTTGGAGCCTGGGCAATCAGCCCCTGCCCTCCCCTCCCCTCCCTGTTGAAGGCTTTCCCCATGACCCGGATGGTGCGCTGACTGAGGAGGCCAGCAGTGATGGGCCCTGCTGCGGTAACAGACCCCCCCTCCCACCACCTGTTGGATGCTGCAGCTTGATGGGGGCCCATCAGGGCCCAGGATTCCCACTTCAGCCTGCTCAGCAAGTCCTCTCAGAGGCTACTTGGCCAGGGCCCTGGGCTGACTTGAAGAGAAGCTCCAGAGGGGGGCACACTCCTGGGAGCGCAAGTGCTGGCTGGATCTGCAGGGGTCCACAGAGAAACGGCCTGCTCAAAGCATGGGCGTACCCTCTCATGCCCCAGTGCCTTATTAGGCTGGGGGCAGGGGGCTCAGGGGGTGGGAAGGAATAAGCCTTGTACCTCTGGGAGAAGTGTGAGTGCAGGGATGGTTCAGTGAGCTGTACCCACAGACCCCCAGCAGTGCTTCCCATTACCACCTCTGCAAGGCTCAAACAAGCAGGGTCAACAAATGCTCCCTCTCAGAGTGATGTCCCCAGGCTTGCCTTTTCTTCTCCTTAGCAGAAGAAAAGCCTGTGTAGGGTTTCCCAAAAGTGGGTAAAGAAGAAGGGGCCTCCCCCAAAGGATGGTGGGGTCTGAGCCCAGGTCCAGGCCACAGGAAGGCAGGCCAGGCTGCAACAGTACTCCCAAAAGCAGCCTCTGGTTGGTTTCTCAGACTCTGCTTGGCCTATTCTGAGGGCACCTGACTCAGGAGACATGAGGCTCCTCTGAGGGCAGGCTGCAGGGAGGGGAGGGGGAGTACTCACTCGTCGCCCTCCGGGCAGAGGCCTGTGGCCTCGTCGTACTTGGTGCAGTAGACGTCGGGGCTGTAGTTGAAGGTGCCGTCCCGACGGCGGATGGACCGGCGACGTCTCTGGTTCACGAAGTGCCAGTGGAAGCAGGTGTAGGGCCGGTGCTGAGTGCATTTGTGTTGCACAAAGAGTGGGCACTGCTCCGTGCGGAATTCCTTCAGGTACCTGCAGGGAGAGCCCCCACGGAGGGTAGGCCAGGAGCAGAGACTTAAGCCCCTTGCTTCCCAGCATGAAATTAGCCACCACGGCCTCTGAGGGCCCTACTCTGGGGTGCTAGTTCCATTAGGACACCAGAAGAGGCCCAGAGCTAAGGGTGGACCTCAGCATCCAGACCCTTCCCAGTACCCAGATCCCAAGCCAGCCTGAAAAGCAAGAACCGTCGACCACAGCAGTCAGCCGTCTGCCATGGCAGCCAGTGGAGGGCTTAACCAGTGGCTTAGTTCTGAGCCCTCCCTGAGGTTTCCCAGGCCAAACGGCTGATCACAGGCAAAGGGCTGCAAACAAGAGCATGAGGAACCGCTCCCAAACTCCTGCAGGGTCTTCTGCTGCCCAGGTCTGCCTGCCAATCCCTGGGGTCTCACCTGTCCCAGGAGCAGGGCTGGGGATCCAGGCTGTGGGCTGGGCAGGCTGCTGCTTTGGAACTGAAAGCCCAAGTCACAAGGTGTTCCTCTCAACTACTGAGTCAGAAAATTACTGTCCGACTTCCTCCCAGAGACACTTCCTAGCACTACACAGGTTAGTGCCTGGGAAGGAGCTCCTTTTACAGAAGCATCTGAAGAGACTGTCCCTCCCAGCCTTGCCTGCCCCCAGTGGTCTCACAACTGCATACCTGCAGCAGCTGGGGCTGTTTACGCCCTGCCTAACCTGGGGATTTGGGGGCACTGTCCTTTTGGCCTCCTCCCAACCTTTGTCCCTCTCCTCTGCATGTAATAGCCAAGAGACCCCAACATAGCACTCTCCCATGAACCACCCAGCGGAGGGCCCCAGACCCACTTACCCCCTTACAGAACATGCCATCCATCTGTGTTTTTGCTCACTCTATGTGTCCAGGTGAAGGGTGTCTTAGACTTGGGAGCCCCTACACAGCAGGGACAGGCAGGCAGCACAGTTCTCTTTATTCATTCCCTTAAGCCCTAACAGTGCGGGCAACAAATGGCTCGACAGAGGGCATTTGATGCCAGCAACGAGGATGATTCCAGAAGGCACAGAAGAGCGTGTGCAGAAGGGGGCACAGAGGGAACAACCACCTGACCTGAAGGAACTGTCCAGGCTTGGAGGAGCACCTGAGGCTAGAAGGCATGGGACAAAGGTGAGAGGATGTGGCTCATGCCAGGATACTTGAGGCCTTATTAGTCTGGGCATATAGAAGGTGTAGGGACAGGTAGGTTGAGGGCTGAGACTTTCCAGACAGGTTTTCTTTACTGCTAATGAAAAGTGCTAAAAAAAAAAAAATCCTCTCCGCCTTAAAGTATGGAGAAGTGTCCAGGGGTATGTATGGGCCAGGGGAAGCTGGAGCTGGGTGCTCCCTGAAGAATACAAATAAAGGTTTAAAGGGCAGTAAAACTTCCAAACAGTCTGCTGTTCATTCAGCACATATTTATTGATCATCTACCAGGTGCGGGCACAGTGGCAGGCACTGAGGACCCTAATGAAGAAGCAGGTCCTTGCCTTGGAAGCCCATACCTTCATGGGAGAGACATAAAAGTAACAGGCAGAATCAATCAAGTGTGGAAAAGGTTGTAAAGGAGGTTTGCTGAGGGTTCCTTGGGAACCCAGAGTATGGGGCCCAGGCTGGGAGAGGAAGGGAAATGGGGAGGTGCTGGTGGGTGGAAGAATGGGGAAGGATGGGGGCGCCTGGCTGGCTCAGTCGTTAAGCGTCTGCCTTCGGCCCAGGTCATGATCCCAGGGTCCTGGGATCGAGCCCCGCATTGGGCTCCCTGCTCCGCGGGAAGCCTGCTTCTCCCTCTCCCGCTCCCCCCGCTTGTGTTCCCTCTCTCACTGTGTCTCTCTCTGTCAAATAAATAAAATCTTAAAAAAAAAAAAAAAAAAAAAAGAATGGGGAAGGATGTTTTAGGCAAAGGGCTAAGTATGAACTTAGAGAGTATGTCTAGGTCCAAGAGTTCCAAGTACCTTTGTGGGATGTGAGTGGGGTAGAGAGGAACTGGAAAGGGGAAAGGAGGATAAGGTGAGGTGCAGGAGGAGCCAAACTGCAGGGACATCATCTCTGGGTCCCAGGTACATTTGGAGATACCAGGCAGAAACCCAGAAGTCTCCCTAGGGCCTGATGTTCTCCTGTCCCTTTTGGCACTGGAACACAAGGTCTTTCTTTCTGTCTGGTTGGACAGAAAGCTGTACCTCGTGCTGCACACATGTCCCAAACCCTGGCACTGAGATGGGACACCCATCCTCCAAACTACTAGGCAGATCCCTCCTGGGCAGTACATACTCCATCTGACTCTGGACCCACCAGGAGACTAGCTCAGGAGGTAAGAGGTGGAAAATGGGAGAGGAGGAAGCAGAATCCAGGGCCAGGAGCAGAAGAGTGAAGAGTGGTTAGGATTGTCAGATTAAACATGGGACACCCAGTTAAATCAGAATTTCAGATAAACCAAGTATTTCACGGGGCATACTGATAAAAATGTATCCATTATTTGAAATTCCAATCTAACTGGTATCCTATATTTTTATTTGTTAAATCTGCCAACTCTGAGTGGTGCCTGTCTGCTTGGTATCAGTGCCTCAGTAAAAAAACCAGGAGGCCGCCAGGGGAAGTCACCCTGACTTCGGGCATAGTCTGTCCTCTTGGAGGAGCGTCTCAGCAAGCCTGCTTGCTTGGGGCAGCCATGTCCACGGTGCCACACGCAAATACCGGGGCTCCACAAGGGCTCTGGCTGGCAGGGATGCCACAGAGAAAGACAGACACCAGGCAACAAATTATCTCACTTTAAGTCGTAGGTCAGGGACTTGGTACTTTGCTTCCAGTCTCTCCCTTGTCCAATTTATACTACACAGCACTTGTTTATTCTTCCTAGAGCCCAAATTTAATTCTCACTTTCTTAGAAGTCTTTAGCTTCCCCCAGTAGCTCCAGATAAGCACCAACCATTTAGCCTGGCATTCCAGGCCTAAACATCTGGCCCAATACTTTTTTTCCAGCCTTAATTCCCTTGATTCCTCTCCATTCCAGCTGCTAAAACTGGAGTCCTTGGTGACTTGCAAATAGATCTTTAACTCTTCTTTTTGTCCGCTTCCTTACCTGTAGAAATCTTTCAAGGCTGAATTCAATGGTAATAAATCTGATGCCACCACCTCCATGTTACCTTCCTTGACTTCCACCTATCCTCCCCTTTCTGCCCTTGTCCCTAGTTAAAAGTTAATCTCTAAGTTTTGCCAGCATGTTCTCTAGACATTTTTATAGCCTTTATCCTGCAATGCATATTAATAATCTGTACATTTTTCTCTACTACTAGATTATAAAATCCTTGACAGCAAGTAAGAACTGAATAGTTTGCTGAATGAATACAAGAAATGAAGTCACAGTAGGGCAGAGCCCACAAAGCAATACCGACAGCTTTATGATGCCGCCAGCAGGCAGAGCACTGAGAGGTGAAAGCCTAATCCCTATTCCCTTGTGGAAAGTACCACACAGCAGGAAACCTGTAACTCAGCAGATAGGGCAGAGTGTCCTGCAGAAAAGCCCCTCATGAGAGAAGGGGCTGAGTGACCAAATTTACACAGGCAGAGAGCCCACTTTTAACCAACTGCAATCAGAGGAGATAAATTTCTAACTTTTTGCTAAAATCATGAATGGAACTGTACCATCTGCTACCTAGGAACCAGAATGTTTGTTCAGAATTTCCCATTCTCCCTCTCCCACTTGACCCTCTGCTAACAGGCAATACAGTACCCAGAAGGCAAGGACAAAACCACTTAGAAATCACTTTCTATTTTCATGGATTGAAATTCAACAAATTTTCAGTGGACATGCACAACTGTCACTGTTAAGCTCCAATCCATCTCTTTCATTTTAAGGCTTTGAAAGTTCAAGATCTAAGAAACTAAATAGGTTGAGATTCACTCTTTAATTCAACAGGAGGGAAAACACACCAACTACTCACTGCCCCCCGCCCCAAACTCTGGGGAAGGCACAAGGGCCACACAACTAAGTGCTTCATACTCCCATCTCCCAGGAATACCTGCACTCAAGAATAAAAGCCAGTAACATAGAATAGTTTCAAACTGCAAGGCCTTGGTGAGCTACTATGGCCAAAATCAGTCCAGAAACCACACAGGCCCTGGGCAAGTAAGAGCTCTGTCACAGAAAGCCACGCCTTCAACAGGAAGAAGGGATGGATACTCGATTGCTCAGAGCTTCATCTTTACTAAGCAGTGCCTTCCTGTCTGCCCCACGGCTGAGCTTAAATCAAAGCTACCTTTTGCTCCTTTTCAGGACATCACATTAATTATCCTAGCAATGGTTTATTTGTAAATGTAAAAGATTATGAAAGCCACACGCCCACTTACAAAAATTTTGGAAAATGGAGAAAATCGCCCTTAATCCCATCACTAATGTTAGCGTTTTGGTAAATTTTCTCTTGGTATTTTTACACAGATATAGTCATAATGTACCTATCATATTGCTAAACCGCTTTACACAACTATTAATACTTTTACCTAAAAACTTTTAAAATCAAGTATATGCAACCACATTTAAAAAAAAAATCAAATGATACTTTCAACATTTATTGGATTATTTTTATTTTCCAAAACTCTAAGTAACAGTAAAAAACAGGCTATTGGAAATCTAAATTCAATCACTTGCCCCACTACCAGTGATAGCATTTAAGGGATTAACAATAAATTCAGTAAGTTACATCACCCTGAAGGAGGTGTTAAATCAAGTTCTAAACTGCTACCAGTTCAATTTCCAGGTAAACTTTAAATCCTATTCCAAGTTGTCTCACTTAATAGGTTTATCAATTTGGGTGTTTCACTCTCTTCACTCTCGTCCAGGGAGAAGTGTGAAGAGAATTTAAACAAACTGAATGAACAGAAAAGTATCAGAGCGAACAGAAAAACTAGGCAATGGGGAGAAAGGAGCTGGTATTCTAATCTGTATCTAGTCTCCCACGGCTTCTAGAATAGGGTCACATGACCTCACTCTGACTCTACCTGCCCTGCTGCCACTTCCCCGACAACAAACCAGACTCTAGAGCAGGGTTAGCAAACTTTTCCTGTAAAGGACCAGTTAGTATTTTAGACTTTGAGGGCCAAGAGGCCAAACTGAGAATAATATGTTCTTACAGAACAAAACAAACTTCCACATTTTTTTAATTGATGAAATTCAAAATCTAGTGGGCGCGTGCGTGGCTCAGTTGGTTAAGCGACTGCCTTCGGCTCAGGTCATGATCCTGGAGTCCCTGGATCGAGTCCCGCATCGGGCTCCCTGCTCAGCAGGGAGCCTGCTTCTCCCTCTGACCCTCCCCCCTCTCATGTACTCTCTCTCATTCTCTCTCAAATAAATAAATAAAATCTTTAAAAAAAAAAAAAAAGATTTTAAATCTAGTAATTGGCTACAATTTTTGTAGAGGTTCTACTAATAAGATCAGATTTGGGGGGATGGGATAACATTTGTAAAGTTAAGGTCCCTTTCATCAAATTGATTACAAATGTTCATCTGTTAATGCAGATTCTATAATCAGATTTTACAGATTTCATCTTTGAAAATGTCTTTCACATCTTTGAAAATGATAGGTACTGCCAAATGCTGTTATCATTCCACAAGCATTTTAATTGAGCACATTCTTCTCTTAGAAGACACCTACAGAATTCTATTAGTCTTGATAGTTGCCTTTTAATCGCTTCTAATTGACAGTTTGGTGTAAACTCCTTAGTTGCACAGGTAAATGGATTTTGAAATAAGGAAATTTCTTTTGCATTCACATCAAGCAGCAAAATCACTGCTAGAACTGTAGTTTGTGTTTAGAAATCATATCCACAGTAACTTTGTGTAGGAATGGAGTCTTGCCTTTAACTTTTTTTAAAAATTTTATTTTATTATGTTGATCACCATACATCATTTGTTTTTGATTCAGTGTTCCATGATTCATTGTTTGTGTGTAACATCCAGTGCACCATTCAACACGTGCCCTCTTTAATATCCATCACCAGGCTAACCCACCCCCCTCCCCTCTAGAACCCTCAGTTTGTTTCTCAGGGTCCATAGTCTCTCATGGTTCGTCTCCCCGTTTTAACTTTTGACAGGACACAGGAAGTGTATAAAGTAGTTTGACACATGGGGCGCCTGGGTGGCTCAGATGGTTAAGCGCCTGCCTTCGGCTCAGGTCATGATCCCAGGGTCCTGGGATCGAGCCCCGCATCAGGCTCCCTGCCAAGCAGGGAGCCTGCTTCTCCCGCTCCCTCTACTGTTCCCCCTGCTTGTGCTCTCCCGCTCTATCAAATAAATAAAATCTTTAAAAAAAAGTTTGACACGACTTATGATTCAAACATTCGTTGTCAAAATAACTTTACTACAATTTAAGGTTTGCAAAGAAGCTGTCTTGTAATTTTAGGCTGAAGTCTTTAAGAAACCTTATCAAGTCTGCAGGAAAAGCCAATTTCCAAAGCTATTCAGCATTCAAGAATAGTGGTTGAGAATGATTCTTCTCATTCAGAAAAATTTCAACATCAGCCCTGAACTCAGAAAATTATAAGAAAACTTTACCACTGCTAAGCCATCAAACTATTGTGTAGTAGGGCATGCCAGAATATTCAGCTTCTCTAACAAAAATTAATGGAATTGATTCTCATGGTGAAGTCCACATGAGGGAGTAAAGTTCATTGCTGATTCTAACAGTTCAATGACACGATGGATTCAAAAATTTTTCTGCAAAGTACCTGCTAATGAATAATACAATGAATAACCACAGACTTTAAACACCTTACATTTTCATAAGCTTTGTAAATTTGTCCAGTTAAATCTTTTTCTGCTCTACACATTCTTACCATCATCAGCTAACAGGTATTAGCAGATCATACGTCAGGTTGTACTGAGTTTTTCCCTAACTTTTTTGAAAATATTCTCAGCTGTCATTATTTTAAGTAGACTATTCATTGATGCCAATTCTTCAGTCACTTCAAATGAGGCACTGACTCCATGAAGAAACCAACTAAACAGTAACAGTGGCATCTGTTGACTCATCAAGAGCCCAAGGGAAACCTACATGAAATAATTTGCCTGGTATTTTGACTACTGCTATTCCTCCCAGGGACTTCCACATTTTGAGAAGCTGTTCTTGACGAAAAGCTAACACTTTTAAACAAGTCTGCTCAGGACACATTTCTTCAGCTGCTGCAATCACACACAATATAATTCATTCACTATCGTCAGTATCAGTAAATGGCTTTCCTTGCTCAGCTAATCAATGAGCCACTGGAGAAACTTACTCCAGTCATAGCCTCATTTTCCTTATTGTGAAGAAATTCTGCTGTGATAAAACAGTCCCTTTAAGATTTCTAATTTTTCCAGGGCGCCTGGGTAGCTCAGTCAGTTAAGCGTCTGCCTTCAGCTCAGGTCACGATCCCAGGGTCCTGGGTTTGAGCCCCACACCGGGCTCCCTGCTCCGCAGGAAGCCTGCTTCTCCCTCTCCCACTCCCCTGCTTGTGTTGCCTCTCTCACTGTGTCTCTGTCAAATAAACAAATAAATCTTTAAAAAAAAAAAGATTTCTAATTTTTCCAACCATTTCCTTCCTGTGTGTTGGGCCTATCGTGACAACTCTTTAGTCTGGTAATGTTGATGGGTCTTCTCACAGCACAGCTCTTACTAAAGATAGCTTTGGGGGCGCCTGGGTGGCTCAGTTGGTTAAGCGACTGCCTTCGGCTCAGGTCATGATCCTGGAGTCCCGGGATCGAGTCCCGCATCGGGCTCCCTGCTCGGCGGGGAGTCTGCTTCTCCCTCTGACCCTCTTCCCTCTCGTGCTCTCTGTCTCTCATTCTCTCTCTCAAATAAAATCTTAAAAAAAAAAAAAAATTAAAGATAGCTTTGCTACCTAATTTGATAACAAAAGAATTCACACTCCATCATGCCCTAAAACATGATATTCCAAGTCCATTTTTCTCTTCCTCACCTGTCCTGACATGATTGGCGAGCACTGGTAATAAGGAATAAATAAAACATTGTGGTGTGCTGATACACATGGACTGGAAACACTGTCAAGTTGTAATGGTGTCCTCGCCATGTGTATGCTGAACAGCAATACCAAGCGAGGGGAGTGCCGTGTACCGTCTCTGTCACGATATGGAATCTTGCAGTTATAGTGCAAAAACAGCTAGACGATATGTAAACCAATGGGGGAGGGTTCCATCAAAGCTTTATTTACGGATTCTGAAATGTGAATTTCATACAATTTTCATGTGTCATGAAATATTATCGATTCTTTTTCAACCGTTAAAAATGTAAAAGCCATTCTTAGCTCACAGGCCATACGAAGGCAGGTGGCAGGCTGCATCTGGCATTACAAGCTGTAGTTTGCCGACCTCTGCTCTGAAGAGTTGGTATTCCCCAACACACCACAACCCTCCCTTCACATCTCTACACTTTCGATGATATTGCTCCCGGTGTCTGGATCACCCTTTTGGCTTCTTCTCCACATGAGGGTTCCCTGGCACAGCCCACTGGAGTTAATCACCCTCCTTCCACGTTTCCACTACCAAGGTATGAATACAGCCCAGAGAGCCCCTACCACAGTCGATTTCAACTCCTTTGTATGTAGCCATGTCTATCATTTCTCTACCTCTGCAAGAGCTGGCTCACAGCAGGTATTCAAGATAGGTTTGTACAAGAAAAAGCAAAGGCACAGAGCTTCACAAGTGGTACAAGCCTGGTCCATAGCAACTATATACTAACCCAGCAAAACAGAAGCAATTCCAATCTCTGATTTAGGTGCTTCTCCTGGCAATTAATAAACCAGTAACTTCTCTAGCTACCTTCCCCACAATGTCTGCCCAGCTTTGTTCCTCACCCCGAACACTAATTTTGAGATCAGACTCACATGCAGACTAGAAAAGCAACCAGACTTGTTCTGTTAATTCCTGGGAATGTGTGGAGATCACTAGAAATGTATTAAATTCCTTTTTCTGTTTCCTCCAAAAACTAAGGGGTATTATGATGACTATTTGGCAAAAACTGGGTACAATCCAAAGATTTATCAAGAAAAATTACGGAATTATGTCCCCAGACTATAATTGGGGGGGGGGGGCCTAGAAAGGAAAATACATTCACTATTATTGATTTTAGAAGTTATCTTGACTTTTCTTTACTGAATTGTGATTAATAACTTTTAGAATTAAAAAAACCTTTTTGTTGGGAAAGAAATCCACAATATTAATGACAGCTTGACAGGGAATCTATCCTGATCCAAAATTAAATGAAAGATGTTGCGGGCTCCTCGGTGGCTCAGACGGTTAAGCGTCTGCCTTCGGCTCAGGTCATGATCCCGGGGTCCTGGGATCGAGTCCCGCATCGGGCTCCCTGCTCCTTGGGAACCTGCTTCTCCCTCTGCTTTTCTCTCTCTCTGTCTCTCATGAATAAATAAATAAAATCTTTAAAAAAAAAAAAGAAAGATGTTGCCAAAAGAGCTCCTTTAAGTTAAAAGTGAACTGGGGGGCGCCTGGGTGGCTCAGTCGTTGGGCGTCTGCCTTCGGCTCAGGTCATGATCTCAGGGTCCTGGGATCGAGCCCCGCATTGGGCTCCCTGCTCCGCGGGAAGCCTGTTTCTCCCTCTCCCACTCCCTCTGCTTGTGTTCCCTCTCTCGCTGTGTCTCTCTGTCAAATAAATAAAATTAAAAAAAAAAAAAAAAACTTAAAAAAAGTGAACTGTGGTAAATATTTTCGTAAAGTAAGTAACTATTAGAATGTCATCTGGTTTGTGATTTGTAGAACCTGATTTGGACACATATGCAGAGTGATTAGATTTGAGTAAAAAGGCAAATAAGCAACACAGTGACGGCCTCTGGAGAAGCAACAGGAGATGGTGCTGCAACACCAGACTTGTTGAAGACGCGACGAATCCCAGTACACACAATGAACAGCAAAATGTGAGCCCAGCAAAAAGCGGACAACAGGCAACAGACTGAGCCAACTGAAGAAACCCCAGATACCCCCTTTCCCCCCAACCTGGAGGTCATGACACTGAAGGGCCATGAGGAAGCACCTGCTCCTGGGGAGCCTGCTGCTCTCCTGGCCAGTCATAGCACTTTTCACAAGGCTCACATGGGAAATGTGATGTGCCCGCATCTCTAATAAGCCACAAATACTCATCTTTATTACAGCTAGTCTCATAAAAACTAAATTTCATCTTTTTCAAGCAATGTACAAGTTTTACCATGGAAACAGAATCTTAAAATGCAAAAAAATGGTCTTGTTCTTCAGTATTTTTTTTAAGTAAGCTCTATACCCAATGTGGGGCTTGAACTCAGGATCCCGAGATCAAGAGTCACATGCTCTACCAACTAAGCCAGCCAGGTACCCCTGTTGTTCAATATTCTTTATTGAAATCTCACCAGACATTGATAGGATTCTGCAACTAACAAAGAGGGGGAAAAAAAAAAAACCTCTGGAGTCACTGTCAAATATCACACTGTAGTATGCAAAGACTCAAAATGATACTTATCTGTAATCTGCTTTCCATATTCATATTAACCTACCCATACATAACTCCCCAAAAACATTTAGTCACAGAAATCATAGATCATGGCTTATCAAAACTCTTCATTTTTAAGTTTGAGAATAAAAGATTTTTTAAGTCCAAGGAAGATATTATAAGAGCTGATAAACAGTAGATTAAGAATCCTAACTTATCCAAATACATACACATACACAATCATATATATAAATGTATTTCTTACAATTTGCTGCAAATCTTTCCCAATCTTTGAAGAGCTTAAGACAAATTATTATTAGTTCTAGACTGTTTATAAAGATATACATATACATTCTGTTTTGACACAAACAAAGCCCAGAAACCATACAACTATGTAACAATAACCACATCAGTGGGAGTTGCCAGAAAATGGCTTTTTAAGATTTCATTTATTTGAGAAAGAAAGAAAAAGAGGGAGAGGGAGAGAGAGAATCTCAAGCCGACTCCATGCTGAGCATAGAGCCTGATGCAAGGGCTTGATCTCACGACCCTGAGATCATGACCTTAGTCGAAATCAAGAGTCAGAAGCTCAACCAACTGAGCCACTCAAGCGCCCCCTCTCTTTCATAAATTTTATTCATAGCAAATGGCTTTTAAAAAACAAGACTAAATAAAGCTAAAATTTGATTGGCAAATATTTGGACAATTCCAAAAAAGCACTATACGGCTATAGAGATTTGGTTTCCAAATCTCAAGTGATCCTGGTTTAAAACATTCTCTCTGGCAGAAAAGCAAGCTCAGATAGTGTTATTCAGGCAGATAAAGTAAGTGTCTAATGAATCTCTGAGTGTGTCTGAACATTTAAGGTAGGCTTTGATTCTATAACTGACTTTTAGCCAGAGTACATATAGTAGGACCTTAGAGCCAGTGTGAACCTCCTGGATATAATACAACTATCCTAACCCACAGAAACATACACAGGAACCCACAGTGTAAGTGCTACAGGCACTTATGAAAGCAAACGCTTTCAGGTGGGGGAGCCACTCATGGGTAAATGACTGCAGCCCACTCTTCATTGGAAAAGGTCTGACACCTGTGAGCCCTCCTGAGCCAGAGAACTAACAAGAGCCATGAACGATATGATGTTGGCAGCTAATCCTACATGTCCCTGCTTCCTTCTTTCTAGGACTGCGCCCTTGACCCAAAGTTTTTGGAACTGGTAAAACTGAGGAGAGAAAATTCAGGGAAGGTTCACTCACATCACTGATTGTGGAGAATGTATGTGAGGAGTACTGAAAACCCTGGTTCATTCCTCCCTAAGTAACACCTTGACTCGATTCAGTTTTCCTGGCTTGAAAAAAACCCCAATTTGATGAATGTTCGAATATATACGTTTGAACTGATGTGTTATTTTGTACACTGTTTTCTGTAAAACAAAGTCTTTGGCCCTGTAAGAGCAGATCTGTTGTTTAGAACACAAATCCATCATGTAAGATACAGGTAGCCTGATAGAGGCTACTGGAAGAATGGCAACTGAAGTAAAATTTGGGTATGGAGGAGAGGAATATGCTCTCTGCAGACAACACTGACCCACATGTGCCCTAGGAACTGCCGATTCCACTTTAGGGTAGATGTAGCTAAAGAAGCATTTGGTTAAGGCTGTTGAAGGAGGTAGCAATGAAACTGAAAGCAGTAACTTGGGCATTGTTCAAATATTGGTAAGATGATACTTACACTGTGCTAAATGCCATGTGCTATTTTAAGCACTTTACATATATTAACTCACTTAGACCTCGTAACAACTCCACGGAATAGGTACCATTGGTATCCTCAGGAAACTGACATAGAAAGAGGAAAGTCACTTGCCTAAGGTCCCACAGCTAGTAAGTGGCAGAGCTGGGCTCCAAACCCAATCCGTCTGGCCCTAGAGCCAGTACTCATACACATTGCGCTGACTGCTAACTATGTTTTTCTTAATTGAGCTAAAAAGAAAAACAAGAGTAATTGCAGATAAACATAAATGACTCTCTAGAAGCTGTTCAAAATATGTCAGGGAGTTTTTTTAACAGGCCATAATCACAATAACCACAAAATAAGTTACTAAAAATAAAAAACGAAAATGTTACCTTTAACATGCTCTACTAGAAATTTAATATTCATTTTATGTATTCATTATAAAGTACTCTTAGTTCAATTATAAAATTTAAGTTTTGGGTTTTTTCTTTTAAATAGAAAATACAAGCACGGGCTTCTAATTTATGTTATATTTGGAAAGACTGATTTACACAAATCCTAATGGGATGGGCTACCAAATACTTGGCACGTCTAAGCAGTGAAAGTTTCATCAAAAAGACATAGTAATGTTCTTACCGGTATTAATAGAAACTTACATATAAAAACTACTATTTGAAACTTTTAAGTCATAAAACACCAGGCCAAAAGTTTTTCTCAACCTCTTCTTTCCTAAGCATAACTACGTCTCCTCAATGGGGGTAGTTTCGTGACAATGCCCAAATTTCACAGGAAGGTGGGCACGTGGGCCTTTCCCCTCCTCATCAGAAGTTAATTTGTTAGGACTTATGGTGGCCACATGATGTTTCAAATACTAGTAGGAAACAAATGAGTCGACTTAGGAACACAAAAAGTAAACTGTGATATAAAGAATAAGGAAAGGGATGCAACATTTCAATAAGCTCAGATATGACATGATGATACTATCACAGGCCTGAGTATCTTCTTTATCTCCTAAATAAGTTGAGCCCCCAACAGGAAAAAGGTCACCTCACAGAGAACGCTATGAGATTTTTAAGTCGCTAGACTCCTTTCCATCTTCTCTTCCTCATCAGCTCTTGATACTGCTGTCAAATTCTACAAACTGGCAAAGAAAAAAGGGGTGAAAGTTGAGGGATTGTGTAGAGAAATAATAAAAAAATTTGTGACTATTAGAACTAAAATATTATAGCGACTGTTATAATTTAAAATGCCTACAATATGTGGCCTGTCCTTAAAGAAATGTCAAGTGAACATTAAAACCATAAAATACCTGAGAATGGAATTCATTACATTTCGGCAAGAACAGCAACTTTCTATCTCCCACCCACCCTAGGAAGCTCAATTCATCTTTACAAAGGCACTGGGGAAATGTGCTTGTTCCTTATAATGGCTGTCAATTCAGAGACAATTTGAAGTACAACTACCAACGACTAGGAGTCTCAGACTTGCTGAGTATTCACTTCTTATCTCAAAAGCATCTCCACAGACCTAGAACATGAGGGCGTTCACCTAGAACGGATACACAGGGACTAAGCCATTGAGAAGGCTGGAAAAGGGGCACCAAGGAGCTTTTCACAAACTACAGGCTTTTCCATACCAAATGATGCTGCCAAGCCCTGATAGGCCATATGAGCCTGATAGACTCTTAATGCACTGATTTTTTAAAAAATCCTTTTAAAAAAGTAATTGAGATGTAATTTATACAACACAAAAATCTCACCATTTTAAAGTGTACGTCTCAGTGGTTCTTAGTATATTCACCATGTTGGAGAATTACTGCCACTATCTAATTCCAGAACATTTCCATCACCCCAAAAATAAACCCCATACCTATTATCATATGCACTGATTTTACCCATACTTTCTCCGCAGATATCTCTGTGGCCCATGCAGTATTTTAAGATGGCTGGCTGGTGCGAGTCTACACAGTATCTATATGGTAAGAAAACAAGAAAGCTACATTGTCCAGAAGGATACTGAACCCAAATTCTTGGCATTTTTAGCAATTACACTAATGTAATTTTTATACATCGGCTAAGAATGGCAGAGAAACTTACATTCAACATCCATCTTCACTTAACACATTAGTGTGCCCCCAATTCATCCAAGATGTTAAAAGAAGGGAAGACAATCTACTAGGATTAGCCATAACTGTCCATAGTTGCAATTTCAAAACACAGAAGATGCAAATGTGGGAAAACCTCCTTTAGTATCAAGCATAGCTGGATTAAAAAAAAACAACAACAACAAAACGAAAAACTTAATCATTAAGTAAGTACTGCCCCGTTTGGGAAAATAATCCCTACACCAGTCCAGTATTTAAAGTAATGTAGCTTTAAATGCAACCTTACTTTTATCATTCTTGTGACACCTAGAGCCTCTCCTAATGAGAAAAATAACCTTTAGGCAAAGGTCTGGCAGGAAAGCCTGCAGATGTGTGGTGCTCAGGCTGCTGCAGGGCTCTCATTACCTAAGTGAGCTCATGGCTTCTAAGACACACAGGAAGGAGACCTCACCTTCAGGCATCAGGGTGTTGAAAGCGGGAGGAAGTAGGTCCACGAGGGTGTCTTGCTTTTGTGCACTTATCTGGGGTGCTATTTCCAGAGAAGGAGCTCCTTTATAGAGTGTGCCCAAGATGGATTTCTCTAAGTTGCTCTCAGAGTTGTCCAGCTGCCCTCACCAATAAGTCAGTCTTTGTAGGTTGATAGAAACCACCAGTCAAAGCAGATGCAAATGGATTGTGGGGAAGCCTTCTTTAGTATCTAACATAGCTGGATTAAAACAAAAAAACTTAACCATTAAGCAAATCTTCATTTTAATCATTACTTTCATAGCAAATATCAACTAGGTGCTACACTTGGTTCTACCCTTCCATGGGCACTTAATTATGAATGGGAGTTTTGTGGGCTTGAGTGAAGACCACAATGAGCTCTTAATTTTTGTCCGGTAAGAAATTAGTTCTACTTGGTAAACAAGTAAACAAGATCCAGAAATATTTATTGGTAATTTAACTCATGCTTGCTGACATTGCCTAGCAACACTTCCAGTGACTTCTGTTGTGCAACAAGCTGTACTCTAGTATAATGTATTTACAATTTTACTGCAATTTGCAATAATGATTTAAATACATTTTCATTTCCTGGATTTTCCAAAACACAGTCAGATGCAATCAAGTAAAGTTCATGACATATATACAATGTATAAATTAACAAATTTGCCTCAAAATAGTTATCTATGTAAGTAGTGCTACATTGTCCCTGTTTAAAGATGCCCAGGGAACAGTCCTAAGTTAAAAAATAATAATAATAATAACACTTGGCTAGATGAGGCTATAAAGCATTTATCCTCTACCTATAAGAAACCACCCAGTGGGGCGCCTGGGTGGCTCAGTCGTTAAGCGTCTGCCTTCGGCTCAGGTCATGATCCCAGGGTCCTGGGATCGAGCCCCGGCATCGGGCTCCCTGCTCCGCGGGAAGCCTGCTTCTCCCTCTCCCATTCCCCCTGCTTGTATTCCCTCTTTCGCTGTGTCTCTCTCTGTCAAATAAATAAAATCTTTAAAAAAAAAAAAAAAGAAAGAAACCACCCAGTGGCCAGTGAAACTCCAAAAAACCTTCACTAAACTAGAATTTCATTTTCCTTTACCCCAAGGGCATTAAGAGGACTGAGAATCAACTGCAAGTGAAAGAATCCAAAAATTATCTACTGTCTTTAAGGCTTACATCCTCTTATAGGGTCTAAATAATATGGCAGAAACCTGGATATTTTGGAAGGCAGGTTGTTTTTTTTTTTTGTGACCTTTCAACTATATACTTTTAATAATATAATTGCTATACAGTAAAAAACCCAAAGTTAGCTAAATTTGTAGACACATTTGGGAATGTAATTGCTCCAAAATTTCCCATTCTTAAATCTGTTTTTATAAAACTCTTCTAATACAAGATGGGACTTGTTCTGAAAACAGGTGGATTAAATTCAGTCTTTGTCAAATAAAAGTACAAATTACCTAGCAAGATGTGAGGTGGTTCTTGTACTGGAAGAGGACTAATACATGCACATTATCATTTTACTGCATGCTAATCAAATACTTGGAGCTGAATAAGAGGAAATTCTAATATAGCCATTTTCTAAAGGGTTGGATTCCTCAGGTCTAGCACAAGTGCCTACTATACCAATTAGCTAAAAGGATTATTTCAAAGTTTTTCTTAAAGCAAGATTATTCATGAGTTTAGGAAAAAAAAACCAACAAAATTATCATTCAAACTATGTTATGAATAATCCTCTTGGTTTAAGAAGAAGAGAGCTCAAATTCTAGGACTTTATTTGTGGGGCAAGAAGGCAAGCCTATGGGGCGCATGGGTGGCTCAGTTGGTTAAGCGACTGCCTTCGGCTCAGGTCATGATCCTGGAGTCCCGGGATCGAGTCCCACATCAGGCTCCCTGCTCAGCAGGGGGTCTGCTTCTCCCTCTGCCCTCTTCCCTCTCATGCTCTCTGTCTCTCATTCTCTCTCTCTCAAATAAATAAATAAAATCTTAAAAAAAAAAAAAAAGATTTTAAAAAAGGGGCGCCTGGGTGGCTCAGTCGTTAAGCGTCTGCCTTCGGCTCAGGTCATGATCGCAGGGTCCTGGGATCGAGCCCCACATCGGGCTCCCTGCTCAGCGGGAAGCCTGCTTCTCCCTCTCCCACTCCCCCTGCTTATGTTCCCTTTCTCGCTGTGCCTCTCTCTGTCAAATAAATAAATAAAATCTTAAAAAAAAAAAAAAAAAAAGAAGAAGGCAAGCCTCTGGAAAGGCAATATTTGTTTTTGGTGGATTCAACCAAGTTTGCCAAGACTGTCTGCCATTATGATGAGTGGCACTCAATTTTTAAACTTTTTTTAAAGTTTAAGTAATCTCTACACCCAGTGTGGGGCTCAAACTTACAACCTCAAGATCAAGAGTCACATGCTCTGCTGAGCCAGCCAGGTGCCCCAAGGGGCACTCAATTTTAACACATTTCTTCTGGATTATTGCAAAGGTTATTGCATATCACATAATCTCAGATAATATCAGGCACAAAAAACACACAAAGTTATTGTAATTCATGTACAAGTTTTAAAAAAGTAAAAAAAAAAAAATTAACCAGTAAAAAAATACATACCAAAAAAAAAAAAAAAGGTCTATATTTGTATTCCACAAAGGGATCTATGCAATATATAAGGCCACATTCAGACTGGTACAAATTCTGGAAATTCATGCTGCAAGTGAGAATTAAAAAAATGCTGGCCAGCTCAAAATTTTAAAGTAAACATTAAAATCAAAATAAAAATATTCCTGTGGTCTAACCTTCAAGGGTAACAAATGGGTTCACCTTAAAAAAAAAATCAGTGCCAGTAAGTGTACAAGTGCCATCATCTGTATCCTCAAACTCCCTGCGCTCCTAAGACCTGGGATGACAAGGCAATGAAGTTTTCCAAATCATCACAGCTTCTGAATGCCCATAAATCTACCAACGAAGAAAATGGATGTCTACCTCTTATTTCTGGAGATAAAAACATAAACCTATACACAAATGAACAGTTAACAGGATATAAAAAGATGGGAACACCTACAACCTCCAATCACCCAATCAAGCTTGGGCGTTCATCTACTTCTGTTGATAACTAAGCCAACTCAAGAGCCAAGACTGATTATTCTGCACTTACCCCACAAGCAAAGGAAAGACAGATTTTAAATAAGCATCAACAGGACAAAAACGCAGATGTTAACATTTACACAGATGCTGACTCGTTTCATCTGTCAATTCAAAATGGTAAGAAAACCCTTCTAATATAGATTCCATAGTCTGCTCAATGACAACACAACATAGAGGTTGCTGAAACATTACCCCAAGTATTATACGTATTTTACTGAAAAATAACCGAGCAACCAGATTATAAAGAAGTTCCCATTATGGGAAGTATGCAGATTTTCAAATCAAAACCATACTGCTGCTTGACCACACCATTCAACCGACCAGAATCCTCTAAGGTAAGATCATTTCACCAAAACCGGTGGAAGGATGGCAGAAAGAACTCCAGTGAGAAAGGACCCGCAAAGCAACGGCCACAATAGAAAAGTAACAGTTAACACAAGTCAGACTGTCGCCAAGGAAAAGCTTCAACTTATTTCAACCAATAGCAGGGAATCTCACAAAGAAACCAATAAGCTTCCTAAAACCCATGTCCCCCAATCCCAAACAGTTTCCCAACGGGGCTTACTTCGGTGAGTGACAAACAGGAGCTCCTCCTGTCTAGTTTCAGTTCCTTCTACTCCAATAGAGGCTTCCTGCTCTCGGCTCACCAGGCGGCATTACTGGGTGGCTCTTAAGGGTTGCAAGCCTCACGTCCACCTGGGGGGTCCTTCTAAACACGCGCAGCACCTGGGAGCCCCAAACGGATGGGAGGCGCTCAAAGAGCACGGGGGGGGGGGGGTGAAAATGGAATCCAACATCTTGCTTAACAGGAGGGCCCGCCTCTGCAGCTTTCCTTCTCCCGAGGCACCTAGCCCTAGGTGGTCCTTTAACGTGCTTGAAAGGACACGAGGAGGCGGCAAGGACCCACACTCAGACACACGCGGATTCCCAGGGAGGGGGTTTTCCAGCTACTGGATTCCTGCGGTGTGAGCGCGGGGCTCCCTCTGCCAGGGTACTTCGCTGGGCCTGGAGACACATTCGGACCCCATCGCCCTCGGGGTCCCCGACTCAAGCTGGGTCAGGTGTCCCAGCGAGTTCCAAGCGAGAGAGGCCTCCACAGACAACATACGGGCTTCAGGGACACAAAAGGCCTCCCGGGCAAGGAACCCGGGGCGCCTGACAGAACCTGGCGCCGTCCTTCGCAGCGGCTCTAAGGCTGGCCCCCGAGGCACCCATCCTGGCTCTGTGCTGGGCTTCTTATCGCCCCACAAGTGCCTGATACTGTGGTTTTACGGTCTGAGGAACAGTTAGGCCTCACAGGCCTGGCCTGAGATGTGCGCTCTCCGAACCCCGCACTGCCGCCTTCCCCACTCAGCGGCGGGGCCCGGCTTTCCCGCCCCACAGCCCGACCAGGGGTTGGTGGCAGACGGAGGCAGTTGGGACCGGCCCCAGCAGGTTGGAACCGGTCTGGGCCGGGCCGGAGGAGGAAGGGGGGGAGGGAGAGGCCGCCTCGCGCTCTCCCTGCGCGCGTGACTCACGCTGGCCGCTGACGTCAGGCGTGCGCGCGCGGCGGGGGGGGCTCTACGTACGTGTAGTGCTGCGGTTTCTCGGGCTGTGCCTGCAGCACCTGAGCGGTAGCGGCCGGGGGCGCCGAGGAAGCTGCGGAGCCGCCGGGCCCGGGGCCCTTCGACATGGTCCTGTCTTCCTGCCTCTTCGCCGCTCCCCTTTTATTATTCAGTCTGCGCGGTCCGCGCCGAGGATCCAGTGCGCCTGCGCCGCGCCACGAGAACGTGAAGACCCCCCGCACGGCCGCAAGGGTTGCTGGGAGTTGTGGTCCTCCGTTCGGCTGGAATTTTACCGTCGGCAGAGGGTGGCTGCCAAAGGAATGGACCACAATACCCAGGGATCCTTGCAGACGATGTCCCGGATGCTGAGGGCCCGCCACGGCTTGTGGGGATTGCAGTCCCGCCGCGTCCTCCTTCTTACTAGTGCGTTTCCAGTTTCTTAGGGGAGCTTTCCTTGGAACTGGAGCCTCTGGAGTAGAGAGGGCCCAGAGCTAGAGAGGCCCTAACGACTTATGTGAAACAGTCCAAGTGTAATTTCGCCACCAACAGTGTAGTAATTATCTCGCCGTCAGACTTGGTCGGTCTTGGGTTCAGTGCTGATGCCGGCCCCAGGAGTGCTTCAGAATCTGTATTGTCCGTTCTTAGCTCTGGGCCTTTGTGCTGCAGGCACCTGCAGTCCGCCAACATCCTCTTCATTCCTGCGGCCAGGCCAACTGGGGAGGCATGAAGGAAAGTCTGCCTACTGGAAGTCAGCTAAGAAATCTTTGCCAAAGTTGAGCTACACGACCAATACTCTGTTCCCGCGTCTTTGCGGAGGCGCTCCGTAAACCTTTACCAGCCCTGAAACCTGGAACCCCACGACTTGGGTCCCTTCCCAAATCGACACCTGGCCTGACCAACTTGTTTCCAGTGCACTAGGGGCCAAGGACGAATTTAATCTCCGTCTAGAACAGTCTCAGGTACACCGACGAGTTGCAGGGGAGTTGAGAAGCTTCGCACACTGTCCAGCAGCAGAGCCTCGGGTTGAGTCGGGGGTGCAATTTAAAATCCACTGCAGTTTCCTTCTCTGGACCTCAGCTGTTCTGTGTTTTCCGACCCCACTTCCCACTAGTAGGGCGAAGTTCTTCACTCTGTGGCTTTTGTCAAATAAGCCAATTCCCTCTTTACAAAGTTCTTTATAGATCTATTGACAGTTGTCATTTAGCTTTGTTTTCCATAATGAATCTATTTAAATCCCTTGTTTTTAAGAAGTTTATATTTGATTAGATAGGTTAACTAATGATTGTCACGTTAAGGAAAAACGTTCCCAATAACCTTAGGGGTGAGGGAGGGTGGGGTGAATGGAAAATTGTTAATGTTCAAGAATGACACATATTTTATTTAGTTCTGAGTAACCTCACATCAGAAGCCAAATTGTCTGCCTACAAAGTTGAGAAACTGGTATTTCCTAAACAGGCCAAATCAATTGTTTAACCACTAGGGGCGTGCGAAGATGAAAAATTCCAAAAGGACAAATAAAAGTTGTAGTTGTATTGGTTTAACCCTGTTATTAAATCCAAGTAATTGGTTTATATGTTATCCCCAAAATACCTGAGTGTGATTTGAATGAAGAAATATAGTCCATAGCACTAGGCTTTAAGAAAGCGTATACCATAAGCTTCAGGATGAGTGTGTACTGGTAAAATTGGGAGATGATATCATCCAAACTGTTTAACTTACAAAAGAGAAAACCGAAACTCAGAGAAGTAACTTGCACAGTTCCTCAGCAAGCCCATGGCAGAACAGGAACTAGGACGGGAGCCTACATGCTGCATCACATTCTACATTGTTTTGATTGTATAAACATTTTTAGTTCTTTCCCATTTCCTGTGTTGCCTTTCCTCTCCTGTGCCAATTTAGGAAGAAGAAAAACCCGCGTGACTGCCAAGTAAGAAGGATGAACTATTCCCACTAATCGTCCTTTAAGTAGATGAATGTAAATCTATACCTAGTTTCTGCTGGAGCAATTAGTTCTCCTCTAGTAATTAGCCAAACTGCAAAAAGAAAAACAAAACTGGAGTGTCTGTCCTCTGGAGGCTTGAGACAGACAGAATTCTGGATCTTTTAGAAAATCTTTGGAACTCAAAGGCATTGTTAACTTAGGAACCCATTTCTTCCCCAGGCCATTTGGGCAGTCAAAAATGTTAACAGGGTATTTTTCTGGTTACATCCCAGAACATTTGAGAGCCTTTTGTGTGTGATCTAACCAGTGCCCTGATTCTTAGCCTTACTCAAGTTCTGAGGACAGGGCAAGAGCCTCCATCTTGGTTTCTCAGCATCGCATGAATGAAAAAGAAAAAATTTCTCCCATACTGTAAACTTTGGGCAGAAGGCAGAAATTAAAGTTGACCAAATTATCACATAAAAGTTTAGGTATGTGATAATTAAATACAAATTGTGCCTGTTAAGATTGAGAGGGCTGAAATGAGAGGAATTTGATATCAGAGATTGGGTCAAAGACATTTTTACCGTAGCACCTTTTTCATATTGCTCATTTTCCCCCTCACTATTGATACTGAGAGCAGACCTTCCCTGTCACAAGTAAATTTTTGAGGTATTTGTATTTATGTACAATAAACATTTGAGTTGAAATTACATGTACATGGGTTTTGCTATTTTTTTTTATTTTGATAATTTAAAATATTCAGTGGAAAAAAATTCACTAAACCCAGAGTAGGAACTATGGAATAAAATGCACAAAGCTCTATTTCAATTTTCTGAGTTTTGTTTGGCTGGTCTTAAACTTTACCCTGCTTTGGTATTTTATATACCTGTATCAGCAGGAGAACTGAAAATTACAATTCCTCAAATACATTTATTTAGGCAAAGGTAGGGATTACCGTTTTTATACATTTGTCGTGTTTCTTAGAAGTAGTACCTACGAGAATATACCACTAAATACAAGGGCACATATTTAATTTTCTTTCATTTATTCTTTATGGACATGCAAATGCTGTCTTAGGACTATTTCCATTTTGGCTGTAATCATTTCATTCAGTTGAATTACATAATTCAAAAATATGTTGCTCAGTAGGCTACTTCTTTAAGCTATTGAAATCACAAAGTATTTTGTGATAGCCTAAGAACATACAAAACAGTACTTATAAAATCATATATTGACATATTTTTTTTGTGTCTACTATTTACCCCTACCTACACCACCAAACAAAAGAACTACTTTTTGGTTAAAATATATATGAGTGATATATAAAATACTTGGTAGTATAATATGATTTGCTGAATTCTAATTCTCTTTTACACTACATAACCATCAAAATGTGAAAGTAAATAGTCAAGGGAACACATTTAGTTTTACATTGGAAAATACGGACAAGAATTTCCTTTAAGTAACCTCTCCTCCTGCATTTTATTAGCGAGATGCGAATTTGGTCAGGTTCCTACCCACCCTGACCCTTAAGTCCTGATAGAGACCAATGCAATTCATTTGCATTGACTTTCTATTGTAGAGCTTTGGAACCAAGGGAAGGATCCAAACATAGCTTCATTTTATCCAATCAGAAGAGCTGCTTCGTGCTAATCTCTGATTCGCCCATTCCTCTTTGCATTCATCCAATCATCAGGCCACTTTAACAGCCAATCGGCGGCCTAGATGCCCACCAATCCGGGAGCGAGGCCGAAGCACGGCCTTTGTGTCGGGGATGTCAGCGCGTCGGCGAAAGCTCCCGCCAATAGAAAAAGTCGTTGGTGTATGCAAATTAGGCCTCTGTGACGCAGAGACGCAGCGTGAAGCGTGGGTATAAAAGCGAAGGCAAAGGGGGGGTTTGGAGCACAGAGCGGTTTGGTCGTTCGTTGGACGGTCTTCTTTTCTTTGCTCGGCGACTGCGGCTCTTCATTGGGCAGCAGGAGCGGCGTGGCGGTCGGAGAAGCGGTCTAAGACTTCGACATTGGGTAAGCGTTGGCAGGTTCGCTTGTGGTTCGAGACCCTGTCGGCCGTTGTTGCCGCGGGCCGCAGCCGTTGGAAGCGGAGTGCTGGCTGGTGCGGGCTGTTCGGGCCGCCGGCGTCGGGTGTGGGGCCGGGAGGTTTTCCCTTGGGGCTTCGTTCGGGAACCGCGTCTCCGCCTCCTTCCCGGTGGTGATTCAGAGGTCCCGACGCCGGGTTCCGGGCAAGCGGGGCCTCCGCCCGTCGAGGAGGGGAAGTGACTCCTCCCCGCGCCCCCCCTCCCGGGGGAGGCTGCTGCCGCTCCTCGCAGCCTGAGTCATTAGGGGAGGGGGAGGAGGCGGCGGCCCCGGGCCATCTGCCGCCGCGAAGAGGCGGGAGGGCAGGGGCACCGAGCCTGTCCCCCCTCCGGGGGGCGAGCGCCGCGGCCCCGGAGTCACGGATGTCTTCCTTAGGTAAAAGAAAATGGCTCGAACCAAGCAGACTGCCCGTAAATCCACGGGTGGGAAAGCGCCCCGCAAACAGCTGGCCACTAAAGCCGCCCGGAAAAGCGCCCCTTCTACCGGTGGGGTGAAAAAACCTCATCGCTACAGGTAGGCAAGGCGGCAGGAAAACCATGACGGGGCGGCCCGTGGCCCGCGTGGGAGCGCGTCCCGGGGCTGGCGCCGGGCGCTGGCCGCCCCCGGGTGTCCGCTTACACTGCCCTGCTCGCTGCAGGCCCGGGACCGTAGCGCTTCGGGAGATCCGTCGTTACCAGAAATCCACCGAGCTTCTGATCCGGAAGCTGCCTTTCCAGAGGTTGGTGAGGGAGATCGCCCAGGATTTCAAAACTGATCTGAGGTTTCAGAGCGCCGCCATTGGCGCGCTTCAGGTAAGGCGAGCACGGCTGTAGTAGGGTCGGAGGGCTCGTGCGTGGCTTCTCCTCCTCGACTAGAGTTTAATAGTGTGGCTCTTGTCCTCAACAGGAGGCCAGTGAAGCGTACCTGGTGGGTTTATTTGAAGATACTAATCTGTGTGCCATCCACGCTAAGAGAGTCACCATCATGCCCAAAGACATCCAGTTGGCTCGCCGGATACGGGGAGAGAGAGCTTAAGTGAAGGCAGTTTTTATGGTGTTTTGTAGTAAATTCTGTAAAATACTTTGGTTTAATTTGTGACTTTTTTTGTAAGAAATTGTTTATAATATGTTGCATTTGTACTTAAGTCATTCCATCTTTCACTCAGGATGAATGCGAAAAGTGACTGTTCACAGACCTCAGTGATGTGAGCACTGTGGCTCAGGAGTGACAAGTTGCTAATATGCAGAAGGGATGGGTGATATTTCTTGCTTCTCATGATGCATGTTTCTGTATGTTAATGACTTGTTGGGTAGCTATTAAGGTACTAGAATTGATAAATGTGTACAGGGTCCTTTTGCAATAAAACTGGTTATGACTTGATCCAAGTGTTTAACAATTGGGGCTGTTAAGTCTGACCATACATCACTGTGATAGAATGTGGGCTTTTTCAAGGGTGAAGATACAAGTCTTAACCACAGTGTAACTTACAGTTTCCTTAAAAAAGAAAAGAAAAAAAAAAAAGTAAACTTGGCAGCTATAGAATACACTATGTGCATTTATAATAGCTATTTTATATATTGTAGTGTCAACATTTTTAAATTAAATGTTTTACATTCACATGTGGTGGGGAGTCTTGTCATTAAGGTGTGTGTAATTTAAAGTCCAGTTGGTTTTCTCCTAACTAGACTGCACTTGTTTTCATAATAGTAAAATGCTTTGCAAATTATACCTTGCATAAGTCCTCATTCTACCACATGTTAACTAACCCTCTAGCTGATTAATGCAAACACTAATGGGGGGATTTTATTTATAAGGGCTCTAGACTATAATACAAGTTATTCACACCAGCATCATCTGTTATAATATTTAAACTAGTTAGTGCAGCTTTTCTTTGTGTAGTGGTTGTTCTCATAACTAGGTTGAGTTTTTCTCTACCAAGAGGAAACAATACCGAAGTTCTTTTCCTTGTGGAGTTTGTATTATAATAACCCTTAGAGTAAACTTGCTGTGGGGGAGGGGCACACAACTCCAGCTTCTTGAACCTCTGCCAGTTAAGATGGTGTCCAGTTAGGTTACATCTGATAACATGGTCCTGGGAAAATCACTTTATAGAGATGGCCTTCCAAGTGGTTTTAAAAATTATCTTTCTATTGAAATCTTTAGGTCAATTATGTATGTTGACTAAATTCACAAATAAACTTGTTTATTCAACTAAGTGTCAAAAACCTACATTGAATATACAAAGCTTAAATAGATACATTATCTTGATTCTTTGTATCCTGAAGTTTGAGCTTAGTTTATACCTGGTTTTGCTCGGTAGACAAAGGAACCATTTATACACAAAAGTAATACTTTCTTTGTACAAGTTATTTTAACACAAGTCCACAAGTATAGAACTCTGTTGGTCTAAGCTGCTTTTTTTTCAGTATAAAGCTAGTTTTCTTGATCAGTGATGGTCCGCTATATGCATAGGATCTAGATGTCAGCAAGACATGGGCACAAGAGCCACTGGTCATCAGACAAGCATTCTGGGTATTTGAAGCTGGTAGCTATAGAAAGATAGTTGTGCCCTAATAACGTAGCTTCTTTTTTTAAAAAAAAATTGTTTGGTTTCAAATTCAAGGGACTTAGGGAGAGAGGCAAGCTAGGATAGGTTTGATTCTTGGCAACTTAATGAGCCTTCATGAGGCATCAAAGGTGGAGTCTGATCTATAACGAACTGGTTTTCTAGAAGGTTCATCATAACTAGCTCTGGAACAGTGACTTCCCAGTTCTGATGATCTCAACATTGTGCTTCTGAAGGACATTGGTTTGATCCTGGACAGTGGAATGTGCTGTGGAGTACCTCCACAGTGTCTGAGTACGAGTAGACTTTCACTATGGTGATGTCAGTTTGTTGAGTTTACTAGTTGTGATAACCCAAGTGGGGTGAAACTTGAACCTTCTACCCCAGCCCATCTTCTCTACATACTGATGTAGAGGCTTATGGATTTTACTGGGCAGCTGGGAATCTGCTGCTTTAAATAGTGCAGCTTGTGCTTCCAGACTTTGAGCATACTTAACCCAGAAGGCAAAAATATCTTTCGGTTCTAGGAAGCTGCCCACACAGGATAACCCTGGGTTTAGATGATGGGACACTCTGTAAGGAGAAAAAAGCTGGAGCTGATGAAGGTATCCTGTGCCCTTGATGGATGAGACAAAAATAAAGTTTTTGAAGTTGAGACTATTCCATCTTGTTAGTGGTCTTCATTTGAATTGATAACATCTATTTCTTTCACAAATTTTCCTGTGGGGAAATACCTGGAAAGTTGCCTTCTGACTCCTGCTGGGGGTGGGGGGGGGAGTGCATTCAGTAATGACAGGCAGACCCCCTATTCTGGAAGGTGATACGTGTCACAATTTGCTTAGGACAGAGCCCGGTGATGCCTGTTGAACCTGTGTATTAATAGTGCGTTTCTTGACTGTCAGCGGACTTGGTTTCAGCCAGACCAGTTTTGTTGAGGGCTGGAAGTGCCAGTATCCTGACTGTCCGGCTACCAGAAGATTTCTGAACCAAGCCACTGATTGCCCTCATCCTGAAGCCCTTAGCCTGTGCCCTTAAGGTAGCTGAAGGGCCAAGTTGTGAAATTGCTGGTCACAAGCCAGGTCCACCTTCATGAGGGTGACCCCCATTGCTCTCCCTCCACACTTGTTTGTCCTGTTTCCCCTTTCACCCCCCCCTCCCCTGTTAGGCAGTAACACTTTGTAATTGTGGACCTGTGGGCCCATGCTGCTGGGTCCGTAAAATAGCCCTGCTTCATCCCTAAGCTGGTCAGTATGTAGACTAGATGATTTAGACAACACACAAGTTACATCCTATTTACAAAATTCAAGGTGGTAAAGAAAACTAGAGGGGCAAGCACTTCAAACCCGGCTTACTTCCAGAGATCGATCAGCGCATGCACAAAAGTTAACTCCTCTCCATCGCACCGCCCGAAGGAAGGAGAGCAGTTCTGGGAGAGGCCAGCAAGGGCCACCCCACGCCCCTTACCAGGCCTCCAGCCCCCTAGGGGCCTCTGCTGCCAGCCAGAGTGATGTCTCCAAGTGTAGGGAAGCAAGCTCTGAGCCCACTGGCTGGACTGGAAATTAGTCTTTCCCACTCATTTCCAGTCATTCCTCAGCTGTCTCCCAACAGCGGTCTTCCCTGGAGCTCCCCCTACCTGGGTCCTTGCAAGCACTGCCTGTGGCCTGGTGGGCATTGGGGCCGGGGTCTGTGCAGCAGTTGGAAAGCAGGCCCCTCTGGATCACATTCAGGTAGGGTAGTAGAGGGCAGACACAGTCCAGCTAGCTGTCTGCCATGGGGTTGGCAGGAAACTCAGGCTTGCCCTGCAGTGACTGCAGGATGGGGCCGGCCTGTGTTTGGGAGCAACAGCTGAGGGCCAGACATCAGCCTCAGGCCTACGGCCAACCTAGCCTGCCACGGGGAAGGGCGAGGTGCAGTGTGCACCACACCCATCTGCAGCTGTTGTCTCCCTGGTGGGGCTGTGGTCCACTGGGCATAAGAGCTTTGAGTCCCCACCCTGCACATCCGGTCCCCACCCCTACCTCCTCATCCCTCTTGTTGGGAGCACTTCAGAGTCATCTCACTGAGGCGATCACAGCCCATGTCCCTCAGTCCTGACCCAGGCACTGCTAGAAGAACACAGCTGAGCTGGCTGTGGCTTGTCTGGGCCCCACAGTCTCTTCCTTCCCTCAGCCCGATGGTGGTCCCACCTGCCCCTGTGGACATTCCTCAGGGGTGTCCATCCAGCTGGGCCTGGCTTTTGGCCAGGAACTTCAGCACAAACAGCTGACCTTCCAGCTGCCTTCCTGAGGGCAAGGCTAGGGGAAGGAAGGAAGAGCCAAGCCCCTGGCCAGGTTGCTAACCCAAATCTTACACCACCCCCAAGGAGAAGGTTGAAAGTGCCCTCTTGGGCCAGATGGCTGGCCTTTTGGCTCCCTGACCCCTTTGTCAACACGTGTGGGGAATGAGCAAGGCTGTAGGTCGAGCTGGGTGCAGCTGGGACAGCTTTGAGTTTATACATAGGGGGCTGTGCTGTGAGGTGCGGCCAGAGCCTGATGTCCTCCCTCCCTCCTGGGGGTGCCTGTTCTCCGTGGCTCTGCTAACTGCCCAGCAGCCCCTGACAGTGAGGGATCCCGCCCAGACACCACCATTGTTCCAAGCAGCATCATGGGACTTCTCTGTGATGCGGTGTGCCTGTTCTGGTGTCCTTGCCTGAGCATCATGCCCAGTGTGTGCCAGGGGCCAGGACCGTTGGCCAGACACACCCAGGAGCAGCATTTCTTAACCTTCTGCCCTGAGCAGAGGACCCTCTTCCTCCACACCCTCCTCCACCATCGCCCTTCCCCATGGAGGAAGCTAAGTGTTCTGCAGTCACCCCCTCTACCAGGGAAACAAGGGGAGGGGGCTTTGGTGAGGCTATGGTCCCTGAAGGGGCTATAAGGTCACACATGACTTGGAAAGGGTGCTAGGGTCTGGGGTCTTAGCTCCAGCAGCTGCCAGCTCTCTTTCAGAAAGCTGCAGTTCTGGAATGCACACAGTGGAATGGAGGGTGGGCAGAAAAGGAGAAGCCCATCTCGACACCAGCAATACTGACAAGAAGGGCTCTGGGAAGGGAGGCTGGTGGGCTGCAAGCTTGGGGGGCTTTAGGTGGCCTTTGCTGAGGGGTCTGTGAGGGACCATGCACGTCCCCATGGAGGTGATACCCGGGCTCCATTAGCCCCACTCCCCTCCTAACCTCTCTGTTGGACATACTGGGCCTCAGGACCTTTCCCCATAAGCTTCTCACTGCCTGGTACTGAGCCAAGAGCATCAGCAGAGGGGACAGGATGGATTTGGGTCCAAGGCCCAGGCATCATGGGCCTGAGGGTCTTGCTACAGCCTGCAGCCCTCTCCCTCCCTGGCACCGTGCCTTTGGGCAGTCTCAGTCTTCATGCCCACAGCCTATGGCCTGGAGGCCCGGACCAGCTGCAGTGCCCAGCACAAGGTGCAAGAAGAGATGGTTGTGGCCCTAAGCTGTCCCCTGCATCTTGTGAGTCTGGATTTCTCCCTGACCATCAGCACAGTGGTCATCAGCCTAGAGGGCGGGAACTTCAAGGACATGGTGGGGGCACCAAATAAAGACAAAGCCTGGGGACTCCTGGGTGGTCAATCGGTTAAGCGTCTGCCTTCGGCTCAGGTCGTGACCTCAGGGTCCTGGGATCGAGTTCCACATCAGGCTCCCTGCTCAGCAGGGAGTCTGCTTCTCCCTCTGCCTGCCGCTCCCCCAGTTTGTGCTCTCTCTGTCAAATTAAAAAAAAAAAAAAAAAAAAAAAAAGACAAGGCCTGAAGCTGGCCCCTCTTAGCAGGAGGGCAAGAAGCTCCTGATGCTCTGAAGGCAAGGCCTGAGTCTTGCCTGCTTTTGGAGTCATGCCCGGCACCCAGCAGAGGCTCCGGACATGTTTGCTGACCGACCCGGATGGCCCTGGCAGCCTCACAGCACAGCTGGCTGGATCTGCTCCTGGCATGGGTGGCAAAGAATCAGCCCAATTCCCAAGAGCTTTGGTTCCTGGCCTGGCTTCCGAATCGGGAGTGTTCCCTGTAGAAACCGGGGCTGCCATGGCCTGAGAGAGCAGCTGCCCGTGCCCCCCTCCTCAATCCCTTATCTCAGTCTGAACTGTATGTCTTCACACCTTAGTGTGCAGAAGCTGCAGCTGGTCAGGATGCTCCGGGGGACAGGGTGGTGGCTGAGAGGACAGGCTCAGGGGCAGCTAGGCTCAGGTTCAAGGCCCAGCTCTCCCATTTGGATGAGTTCCTTTACCCATCTGTGCTTCCCTATCTGTAAAACGGGAATAAAAACAGTTATTACCTAATAGGCTTGCAAGGATTTAATGAAATAATCTGTGCACAGCATGATGACTAAAAATATTTGACAACAGAAGTCAAGGGCACTGGGGCGCCTGGGTGGCTCAGATGGTTAAGCGTCTGCCTTTGGCTCAGGTCATGATCCCGGGGTCCTGGGATCGAGTCCCACATCGGGCTCCCTGCTCCTTGGGAGCCTGCTTCTCCCTCTGCCTCTCTCTCTCTCTCTGTCTCTCATGAATAAATAAATAAAATCTTAAAAAAAAAAAAAAAGAAGAAGTCAAGGGCACTGACCAATCAGAGCACAGCCTGGTAGTAAACCACCAGCACCGCAGTATAGGCTGAGTATCGGCCCTGGCACCAGGGCTGACTATGAGCTCGCTATTCGTATCATCGATATTACAGAAGCTGTTATATTAATATTACAGAAGGGCAAAGGGCGTCCAAATCAGGAGATAGGTCAACCCTCCCCTATCGGGGAACAACCACAAAGAAGCTCCCAGAATGAGTGACAGGGTGGGCCATCTGCGGAGAGCAAACATTTTCAGAGACAATGTCTATAGATATTAGCGTGGGAGACATGGACCCAAGTCCCCTCAGGGAACCAGGCTGTGATTGCAACAGAGGAGCCAGAGTGTGGCAGGGTTCCCAGCCCTTAATGGGTGTCCCCATAAGGTGCCACCTCCCCCCCACCCCAGTTCTGTCACATCTGGCCATGAAAATGGGAGGGAGGGTCAAAAGTCAGAGGTAGACTTCCTTCTCAACAGATTTCATGTAACATGCTAGATGGGATTTAAAAACTGAGAGTAAACACGTCTTCCAAATAAAATCAATGTTTCAGAGTTCATCGGTGAGCAAACAGGAGCACTGCCCCTCGGTCAAAGCCAGGTTCTCCAAGAACAACCAAAACAATACAAAGGATGAACATGGGGCAAATGGATGTGTTTTCAGCCGAACTGAAACAATGGAAATAAAAAGGATATAGGCCTCGCAGGGATTAGGATTCCTCCCCTCTCTTCTTACTCAGATAGCTCTTTCCTCCTCCAGCAGAGCACATAGCCAGAGGGGGCCAGATTGTGTCTTCCTCTTACCTAGAGCCAGAGAGCCTTTTATCTTTTATCTGGCCAATTGCACAGGAGAGTCCAATGATATCTGTTCAATTAGTGGATGACTGATAATAATAGCAAACATTTATTCTGTGCTTACTAAGTGCCAGGTGCTGGGCTGGGCCCTATGTGAAGATTAGCTCGTTCAGTTCTTTTATAACAGGAATCACTTGCCCCATTTTACAGATGAGAGACTGAGGCTCCGAGAGGTCCCGTCATCTGCCTGAAATCACACAGATCTCAGATCACACAGATAGAGATTTTGGCAGAGATATGGGCTCAGGACTGTTAGACATCAAAGCTCAGGTAGGTAAAGGATTCACAGAGAAGGGGTTGCTTCATGCCACACTTCTCCAAGAGTGGTGCCCATTGGAAGGCATGGTTTGTGAGTTTAATCCCATTTTAACCAGCCCCAAGGGCCACTCATTGTTTTGTTTTGTTTTGTTTTGCCTATGCCAAAAAACGCTTTACTGAGGAGTGCTCAAAAGGAGCAGGCCATCAGATGAAATTTGGAATCATTTTCTCAGTTTTTTTTTTAAGATTTGTTTTTTATTTTATTTTATTTTATTTTATTTTTTAAAGATTTTATTTATTTGACAGAGAGAGACACTGTGAGAGAGGAAACAGAAGCAGGGGGAGCGGGAGAGGGAGAAGCAGGCTTCCCGCTGAGCAGGGAGCCCGATGTGGGGCTCCATCCCAGGACCCTGAGATCATGACCTGAGCAGAAGGCAGACACTTAATGACTGAGCCATCCAGGCACCCCAAGATTTTATTTATTTATTTATTTATAAGCTTTTTATTTATTTAACAAAGATAGAGAGCACAAGTAGGTGGAGCGGCAGACAGAGGGAGAGGGAGAAGCAGGCTCTCCGCTGAGCAGGGAGCCCGACACAGGACTCGATCCCAGGACCCTGGGATCACGACCTGAGCCGAAGGCAGCTGCTTAACCGATTGAGCCACCCAGGCGCCCCAAGATTTGTTTATTTTAGACAGAGAGAGAGAGAGAGAGAGAGCGCATGTGGGAGCAGGAGAGGGGCAGAGGGAGAGGGAGAGAATTTCAAGCAGACTCCCTGTGAAGTGCAGAGCCTGACTCAGGGCTCGATCCCACAACCCTGAGATCATGACCTGAGCCACAATCAAGAGTCAGGCACTTAACTGATTGAGCCACCCAGGTGCCCCTCCCAAAGTTTTTAAAAATAGTTTTGAGATATACCACACATACCATACAATTCACCCATTCAAATTATAAAATTCAGCGGTTTTGGTATATTCACAGACATGTACAACCATCACCACAGGCAATTTTACAGCATTTTCCTCGTCACAAAGAGAACTCAGTACCCTCAGCTATCACCCTTTATCCCCTCCATTTCTCTCAGCCCTAAGCAACCACTAATCTCCTTTCTGTCTCTGAAGATACTCGCCTACTCTGAACATTTCGTATAGATAGAATTGTACAGTTTGAGGTCTTTTGTGACTAGCTTCCTTTGTTTACCATGATTTCAAGGCTCAACAATGTTGTACCATGGATCAGCCTTCACTCTTTTTATGCCTGAGTAAAAATCATTGTATGGACATGCCACATTCTCTTGATTGATCCATTTACCTCTTTGGGTTGTTACCACCTTTTTTTTTTTTTTTAAGTTTATTTATTGTTTTTAGTAATCTCTGCACCCAACGTGAGGCCTGAACTCATGACCCTGAGATCAAGAGTTGCATGCTCCACTGGCTGAGCCAGCCAGGTGCCCCAGGTTTATTACCACCTTTTGGTTAATGCAGATAGTGCTGCCGTGAATATTAATGTACCAGTTTTGTGTGGACATATGTTTTCAATTCTGTTCCGTATATACTTAGGAGTGAAATTGCTGGGCTATATGGAAACTCTATGGTTAGTATTTGGTGAAGATGCTTAACTGTTTTACATTCCCACCACAATGCACGAGGGTTCTGATTTCTCCACATCCTCACCAACACTTGTTACTGTGTCCACATCCTCACCAACACTTGTTACTGTGTTTTTATTTTAGCCATCCTACTGGATATGAAGTGGTATCTCTCATTGTGCATTTGCTTTGCATTTCCCTAATGACCAGTGATGTTGAGCACCTTCTCATGTGCTTATTGGCCATTTGTATATCTTCTTGGGAAAAATGTCTGTTCAAGTTTTTTGCCCATTTTAAATTATCTGTCTTTTCTTGAGTTGTAAGAGTTCTTTATGTATTCTTGATACAAGGCCCTTAAATATATGGTTTGCAAATATTTTCTCCCATTCTGTGGATTGTCCTTTCACTTTCTTGATGGTGTCCTCTGAGGCACAAAAGTATTTAATTTTGATGAAGTACAACTTATCTATTTTCCTTTTGTCTCTTGTGCTTTTGGTGTCGTATCTAAAAAGCCACTGCCTGGGACACCTGGGTGGCTCAGATGGTTAAGCATCTGCCTTCGGCTCAGGTCATGATCCCAGGGTCCTGGGATCGAGCCCCACATTGGGCTCTGTGCTCAGCAGGGAGCCTGCTTCTCCCTCTCCCTCTGCCTGCCTGTCTGCCTACTTGTGATCTCTCTCTCTCTGTCAAATAAATAAAATCTTTAAAAAAAAAAAAAAAAAGCCACTGCCTAAGCCAAGGTCACAAAGATTTACCCCCATGTTTATTTCTAGAAGTTTTCAGAGCTGCATTTTTTAAAACTGAAGTGTAAATAACATAGTGTTATGTGAGTTTCAGGCATACGATATAATGATTCAACAATTCTATACATTACTCGCTGCTCATCACCATATAAGAATATCAGAGCTGCATTTCGGCAAACCCCCGAGAGACCCCAAGCTCTACCCCGAGCCACGATACTCCCCAAAGCCCCCACCCTAGTCCCAAACAGGCTGCTTACATTTCAGCATTTCTGCTCCACAGTTTCATGCAGGTGCAACCGTGGACAGGTGTCCAAGCAGGAGTTGGGGCCAGCTTAAAGGTTCAGGATGCAGGCTGGTGAAAGAGGAGGTGGTGAATGTCAGACTCTGCATCCAAGGCTCAAGGCTGAGGAAGCACCTGCTGAGGCCAACAGTCCCACCCTAGGGGGGCTGCTGCCACTGGTCCTTCCAGGAGAGGCCATCTACTGCCACTCTCCTTCAGTCTTCCATTGCTAACAGCTATGCCGGCGGGACCAGTCTAGAAAAGGGGCCTGTAAGAAAGCGACTCCCTGGTCACCACCAAATTGGCTTTCCTTATCTCAATTTGCACTGCGTGCTAGGCCCCTCTCAGAGACTCATAATCGGGGTCTGAGGACCTCCCAGCGGCAGGACTCTAGGACCTAGGAGAGCCCTTTGGGAAATCCAGGTCCGCTGGATGCGGGCTCCGCTGCTCAGGCTGTGGCTGGCTGGCCGGGCCGGTGTGAGTAGCACAGAAAGGGGCGCCGGGGTCAGGGAAGGGCAACCCAGAGCTTCCAGTCCAGCCAGTACCCCTCGAGGGGGCACCGGCCGCTCTTCCCCAAAGTCCGCCGCCCGCCCGCGGTGGGGGCGTCGGGGGTGGGCGTACGCGGCGGAGCGTGCTCAGCAGGTGGCTGGGGCCGGGGGCGGGGCGGGGCGGGCCTGGCTCGGCGCGGGCGGGAGGAGGCCCGGGGCGGGGGCGGGCGGCGCGTACAGGAATGTGCACCGCCCCCGCGCGGCCCCGCCCCGAGCATCCCGCGCCGACCGGGCCGCGCTGCAGGGCAAGCGTCATGGCCGCTGCGAGACAGCCCCAGGCTGCGGAGCTGCTGGCCGAGGCCCGCAGAGCTTTCCGGGAGGAGTTCGGGGCCGAGCCCGAGCTGGCGGTGTCGGCGCCGGGCCGGGTCAACCTGATCGGGGAGCACACGGACTACAACCAGGGCCTGGTGCTGCCCATGGTGAGGGGCCGGGAGGGGAGCCCCGAGCCTCCCCCGAGGAAGGGCAGGCCTGAGGGGCGCGGGGAGGTGCCTGCCTAGTCCCTGCAGGATGTTGGGCGGCCACACCGAACTTTAGCCATCCTCCCGCGAGTCTGGGGGACGAGCACGTGGGAGAGACCCGGGGATGGGGTATTTCCCACGTTGGAAGGGAGGAAGCGGGGGATCCGTGAGGAAGTAGGCTAGGAGGGGGTGTGCCGACGCCTCTTCGCTCGAGCCCGCCCTCTGCAGACTGCCGATCCTCGCCATCAACCTGGGAGTCTCCTCAACTTGTGGGGCCCCAACCGCAGGCGGAAGGGGGCGCTTCGGGCTCCGTCTTCCGGGACCCCCAACCCCGCAGACCTGGGGGAACTAGCCCTAGACCTCCCGGCCCAGGCGGTTCAGTTTACAGAGGAGGAAACTGAGGCCCAGCGAGGGCTAGTGACTTGCTCAAGGTCACAGAGCTGGTTCTTGGTGGGGCTGCGATTAGATCTGGGGCCCTTTCCACCTGGTGCAGCTTGGCAACTGAGTGGGTACTGCACACCTGAGACCACTCCAGAATGGGAAGGCATCAGTTGGAGCTCCTCCGACTCTCTTTTCCTTTCGAGCTCTCCTTCCCCTTGCCCCACAACTGGGAGCCCATGTTCAGGCAAGAGTCCAGGTCCACACTTCTGCCGCACTGGCCGTGCCCCTGAAGACCCAGGGGCAGGACCCAAGCCCCCAGGGCCAACTCAGCACTTAGATTCTTCCCCAAGACGTCCCCTATTCCTTTCTTGTTGAGTCTCAAAGGGAATCTGAAACCTTTCATTCTTCAGAACTTTAGTGTGGGCGGGGCCCCATCCACTGGTCAGCAGGCAGAAGCTGTACACGCTCCCTGTCTCCTCTGCCAGGCGCTGGAGCTTGTGACCGTGCTGGTGGGCAGCCCCCGGGCAGATGGCCTTGTCTCCCTCCTCACCACCTCTGAGGATGCTGATGAACCCCGGCGGCTGCAGTTTCCGCTGCCCACAGCCCAGCGGTCCCTGGAGCCCGGGACCCCCCACTGGGCCAACTATGTCAAGGGAGTGATTCAGCACTACCCAGGTATGGGACCGAGGCCAGGGTCAAGTTCACACCGGGCTAGGAGCACCACCTGTCAGCTACAAAGCTCATTAGCTCATCTAAGCACCACGGGGTATCTAGCAGGGGGAGAGTATCCCCATTGTACAGATGATGAGACTGATGCCCTGAGAGGTTCCAGAACTTGCCCTGAGCTGCCCATTATATGATGGGAGGAGCCAGGATTCAAACCCCTAGCCCATTGGCCTCCAGAGCCCTAAACCAGGAGGAGAGCTAGGAAGACTGTGTCCTAGGAATCTCAGGGTAGGAGGATGGAGGGTGCTGGGGCCAAGGTGGCCTCTGACAATTGAGACTCATCCCTGGAAGCAGCTATCAGGCAGTTGCCTCCCTTCATACCAAAATACAGGCCCTCCTCGGGCCCATCCTCTCATATGGCCCATCTCACCACCACCCATTCTTTCCAGCTGCACCCCTCCCTGGCTTCAGTGCAGTGGTGGTCAGCTCAGTGCCCCTGGGGGGTGGGCTGTCCAGCTCTGCGTCCCTGGAAGTGGCCACGTACACCTTCCTGCAGCAGCTCTGCCCAGGTACTTCCTAGACCCCGGCCCCTGATCCAGCCCTCCTTCCCTGAGGTGTCCTTGTGGTCAGAGCTTCTTCCTTCCTCTACTGTGGCTTCGGGAGGAGGGTGGGGAATCTCCCTGGAGTGTCACTGGAACTACCACGGCTCCCACCCGCCCCCACCCCACGCGCACCCCCCCCCCCCCGGGCCCCAGCCTCCCCACCTCCCCCACCGAGTCTCCCCTGCCACAGACTCGGGGTCCATAGCTGCCCGGGCTCAGGTGTGTCAGCGGGCCGAGCACAGCTTCGCAGGGGTGCCCTGTGGCATCATGGACCAGCTCATCGTACTGCTGGGGCAGAAAGGCCACGCGCTGCTCATTGACTGCAGGTCAGGGGCTCCCCTCATCATCAGGAGCTTCTGGGTGGAGCATGCCCACTGGCTGGTGTGGCACGCGGACACTTGGGCTTGTCATCTCCTCATTGCAACTCCATGCCAGGTCCCTGGAGACAAGCCTGGTGCCGCTGTCAGAACCTAAGCTGGCCGTGCTCATCACCAACTCCAATGTCCGCCACTCGCTGGGCTCCAGCGAGTACCCTCTGCGGCGGCGCGAATGTGAGGCAGTGGCCCGGGCGCTGGGCAAGGAGAGCCTTCGGGAGGTGCAGCTGGAGGAGTTGGAGGGTGAGAGCTGGCTGGGCACCCTGCGGGGCTGCGGGGCCCTCCGTGTGGCTTTGACCCTGCCGTACACCCCCTCATCCCCAGGGGCCTCGCCTGTGCTCTGCCCACTGCCCCTAACACAGCACACCTAGGGCTCCTACCTCAGCAGGGCTACTCGAGATCTTATATTGTTTTTCCTTTTTTTCTTTTCCTTTTTTTTTTTTTTTTAAGTAGGCTCTACACCCAGCGTGGAGCCCAGCGTGGGGCTTGAACTCATAACTCTGAGATCAAGACCTGAGCTGAAATCAAGAGTCAGATGCTTAACCAATTGAGCCTCCCAGGTGCCCCTTAATATTGTTTTTTTCTTTAAAGATTTTTTTTTTAGTTTATTTGAGACAGAGAGATAGAGAGAGAGAGCATGAGCAGGGGGAGGTGCAGAAGAAGAGGGAGAAGCAAACTCTCCGCCGAGCGGGGAGCCCGATGTGGGCCTCAATCCCGGACCCTGGGATCATGATCTGAGCGGAAGGCAGACGCTTAACCGACTGAACCACCCAGGCGCCCCTGTTTCTCTTTTTCTAACGTTATCTGAGAACCCTTTACTGTGCCAGCATGTCATCAAGGGGGCCTGTAAAAGCTACAGACTCCAGCATGCAGGTGTCCCGTAACTTAATCATTTACTGATAATCACATGTGACACTGTGATGATTGTTTTCATACATGAGTTTATCTGCATTCTCTTGTTATTTTCTTAGGATTAGATTCCGAGGAGTAGGATTGCAGAGTCGAAAGTGCATGTATCTAAAAGGTTCCTGACACACGTGGCCAGGAGGATAGTATATTTGATAGTTTGAAGGTCAGATGAATATCCCCTGGTTCTGCCACACCCTGTGAAGCCGATATCATTGTTATTCCCCGTGTTTTGGATGAGGGCCCCATAGTACGTGGCAGTGCTGAGCCTCGGGCCAGGCAGCTTAGCCCCCTAGCCTGTCCCCAGCCAGGCTGCTGGCCCTGGGAGTTGGGCCCTCCCTGGCAGTGTGCTAGTGCCCGTTGCAGGGACGATGGCCAGCCCTGTGGGACTGCCTTGTGCTTCTCCTTGGTGAACTGTCCTGTTCAGACCTGCCCCGCCTGCTCCGTGCAGGTGACCTTGGCGGAGGTTTTCACACTGGAACACTTTGGCCGTCCCTCCTCTCCACTGCATGCCTTCCCCACCACTCCTCGGGGGTCTCCCCTCCCTGGGGACCCCAGTGCTCCCCTCTGCCTTCAGAGTCCTGTGCCAGGAGCCCTACTCTGCCTTCTTTCTGTCCTCTGCCTGGCTCCTCCCCTTCTGCTTGGAAACTTGGCCAGTTCTCTTCCCTTCTAAAATTGAATCTCTTTCCTGTGTCAGTGTTGGGGGAAGGCCTAATGCTTATGACCCCCATTTTGTCATCTATGTTCACTTCTCAATCCTCTCAGTCACCCCCCCCAAAACAGCAGCTCTCCCAGGGGCTTCCCCCCCCCTCCCCTTAGCAGGCACTAGACCTGCTTGCTCACAGCCCTGTTTCTCTGCATGTGCCCGCCCCAGGCTTTGTCCTCAACCTACAGCACCAGCCACCACTGTTCGTTCCACTTAGGACTCTGATTGGAGCCTGCAGCCCCTTGCTCCCCTGGCTGGAGCCTCCCCACATTTCCACCTGCTGCCCCAGAGCCCCCACCTGATTCCCAGCATAACTCCTCGTCCTTCCCCCCTTATAGGCTTCCCCTGCTGACTTCCCCTTGCCTGTTATTTCTTATCCTTGTCACTCCTGTGTGAGACCTCGGTCACCTCTGTGTCCTCCCTCCCACTGTCCCCCCTCCCACTCTTATCTCCCCTTCCTCCCCCCACATCAGGCCCCTTGTTGCTTTCTGAGCGTTTAGCAGCTGCTGTCTGGCTCCTGGTGCCTGCTTCTCCCAGCTCGGACCCTCTGACCAAGGCAGTCGCTTTTGTCAGCCCTTCCCTGCTCCCAAACCTCTGTGGCATCCAGAATCAAGTAGCAAACCCCCTGGCAATCAGGGCGGCCACGACCTACTCAGCTTGCCCTCCCCACCTCAGCGTTAGCCAGCGGGAGGGCCTGATCCTGGCGTGCCCTGCCTCTTGATCTTTGCCTGGGCTGTACCCCAACTCTAGAGCCCCAGCCTCCCCAGTTGATGCTCCAGCATAAAGAGCAGCAGGAGGATGTCTCCCTCTTGTGCTACTGTGTTCCCCTGTGTTCCCCCTCACCTTGGAAGCAACAAGGGTCTGGGGCTTACCCTGCTGTTCAGTGAGCACCCACTGTGCACCAGGCACCCTGCTGGGATGGGAGCTCTCCATGCGTTCTCTCAATGCTTACTGCGCCCCGAGTGACACGAGCATCCCATTTTATAGTTGGGGGGAGGCTCCGAACCTTAGTCACCAACACAAGGTTCTACGTACAGCTTTGTCAGAACCGCCCCCCAGCCTCCCACCCCCAGGCCACCGCCTTGGCTCCCCCATCCCCACATTGGCAGGGCCCAGAGGTGGTGGGTGGCGGGCCCGCTGACCCCTTTCCCTCCCCAGCTGGCAGAGACCTGGTGAGCAAGGAGGGCTTCCGGCGTGCGCGGCATGTCGTGGGTGAGATCCGGCGCACGGCCCAGGCAGCAGCAGCCCTGAGCCGCGGAGACTACCGAGCCTTCGGCCGCCTCATGGTGGAGAGTCACCACTCGCTCAGGTGAGGACCGCCGGGGGCAGAGGCTGAGCCCGGGGCAGGGTGGGGCCCGTGCTAGGCCCGCCCTCGCCTCTGTCCCCTCTGCAGGGATGACTACGAGGTGAGCTGTCCGGAGCTGGACCAGCTCGTGGAGGCCGCGCTGTCTGCACCTGGGGTTTACGGCAGCCGCATGACCGGTGGTGGCTTTGGCGGCTGCACTGTGACCCTGCTGGAGGCCTCCTCCACCTCCCAAGCCATGCAGCACATACAGGTGGGTGGGCACCAGCGCCCGGGGGTAGGAGGGATGGAGAAATGGGTCCCCAAGGCCCTGCCGCACTCTGACCGCACCTGCCTCTCCCACAGGAGCAATACGGCGGTACTGCCACTTTCTACCTCTCTCGGGCGGCCGATGGTGCCAAGGTGCTGAGCTGCTGAGGCACCGCCCGGGGATGGCACCCCGGGGGCAGGGGGCCTGCTGGGCAGCACGTCACGAAGCTCCAGGCCTCTGGCGCTGCCCTCTGCATCTGGCTGCTCAATAAACTTGTGCCTCCCACCATGGTGACCCGCCTGCCTGCCTCTAGAGGTGGGTGTGTGCTTGGGGATCCGAGGGGCTGTGTCAGAACCGCCCCCCTGCTCTGTGCGGGCACTCCCTGGAAGAACGGATGGGGCAGAGCCGAGCAGTAGCAAAATCTATTAAGTGTAGAACAAAGCTGGGCCCTTGTCATGCTCTCCCAGCTCTTTGGTTACACACAGATGGGCTTGGGCCTGGGGTAGGGGACTTGCAGCCAGAAGGGCCTTCTGGGACCTCTGCTCCCTTCATTCCTCCCAGAGGACACCTTCCCTCTGCTCTGTAGCCAGACGTACTGGCCCTGTGATGAGGATGCGCGTGTGCCGGGCTGCGAGGGGTCCAAGGATGGAGTAGCTGAGCCACAGCCAGGGAGAGGAGGCAGGGTGGGGGCCCAGGTTCCAGCACACTGTTGGGTAAGGGTGGGGGGCTCAGGTCTGGAAGAACTGTTGGTCCACCTGGGTACTGAGGGTTCCACTGGTGGTCAGCGTCCGGCTCACAAACTCCTGGGTCATGTGGCGGGTGAGGGAGCCACTTGCTTCCAGGTGTTGGGACCCCAGGGTCAGTCCATCTGCAGGGGAAGAAGCACTGAAGGACTCTGCCTGGGGCCCTGGCTTTCCTGCTCTGAGAGCTCTGTGTTCCCCCCGGAAAGCCCCTGCCCAGCAGCTCACCCAGGAGGAAGGGCTCGGTGGTGCTGGTGTGGGTGGTGGTGACGCTGCTGTATTCGCCTGGCAGTGAGTGCTGTAAGAGCCCAGGATGGCTGCCGAGTTGTGGGAAAGGGCCTGGCACGGGCAGATGGGCCAGTCAGAGATGATGGCGAGAGAAGAGGTGGCCAGAGAAAGGGTAGGGGTTACGAAGGGGTGAGGATCCCAACCTCCATCCTGGGACTCGATGGTGATGATGCCTTCACGCTCTGGCCCATAACCTTCAGTGGTCTTGGCCTGCACCTTGAACTTGTAGGGCACGTTCTCACTGAGGCCTGGCACGGTCAGGCGGCTCTCAGGACCGTCACCATCCACCAGGAACGTGGTGGCTGGCTCTGGACAGGGAAGATGCCTTTAGCCTCTGTGGCTCCCTCTCCACCCCTTCCCTGGCCACCCCTGACCTGGGGGCAGGCAGCACCTCCTCCATGGGCCAGCTCACAGGTCACCAGGTAGCCAAGGATGTTCCCCTCGGGCCTGCGTGGCCGCTCCCAGCTCAACTGCAGCGAGTCTGGGCTCAGGGCGGTAAACACCAGCGGGCCCGGGGCGCTGGGTGTGCTCAAGGTGAAGGTGGAGCCTGGAGGCAGCAGAGCAAGGGTGTCAGTGTGTGGGTGACTAGGGGACATCATGGGGGCAGCCATGGGGTGGGGAGGCAGCTCACCTGGCAGGGGGCAGAGCGGACTCTGGGGGTGCACCTGCGACTCAATGGTGATGATGCCCTCGCGCTCTGGGCCCCAGCCTTCCTGGCTCTGGGCCCGCACACGGAACACATAGGAATGGTTGGGCAGAAGGTCTTCCACCACCACTGAAGTCTGGCTGGGGTTGGGGATGTTGAGCCGATACAGCTCCTCTGGGGGTGGGGTGGGAGACAGGGGAGCGGTGTTACTCCCGTGCCTACCCTAGGCTGCCACCAAGACCTGGTCATCACTCACCCAGGATTAGCTGTGGTTTGGTGGCAGGTGGGATCAGCCTGGAATGGCATGGTTGGTTGTTTAGGCTGTACACTATGCAAGGGATGAGTGCAGCCTAAAATCCCACCTATGTTCTGGCTGTTTATGGGCCCAAGTCATGCTGCTCTGAGTTTGTCTTCCCAGGGAAGCACCACTTCCCAGCTCCCACAAAGCCATCTCCCAGGCCAGCAGAGGCCCTAGGTCCCTAAGCCAGTGAAGCCTCGGGCAAAACCTAGCAGAGGCAATGACCTGGAGAGAGGCCCAGGGAGACAGATGAGGAGAGAGGGGGCAGTGAAGGGCAGGGAGGAGCATGGAAGTGAGAGAAAGTCTGGTGGGGACCATTAGTGTTCAAGGGACTTGGCTGGATTCCTGTCCAGCTGGGTGATCCTGTGGGTCCCATCACAGGGCCGAGCCTGGCAGGCGTCCGCCCCACAGCCCGCCAGCAGCAGCTGGGCCTCACCGCCGTTCAGCAGCTGGTACTCCACGCTGTAGCCCTGCAGCGCCTGCTCACACCACGGCTCCTGCCAGCTCACTTTCAGAGACGTGGGTCCCAGCGCTGAGAAGACCAGGCGGGTGGGCGTGTTGGGCACACCGGCAGCCAAGCGGGAGTCTGAAGGCGGGAAGCCGCAGGCAGTTTGTGTCCGGGGACTCTGGGCAGGAGTCCTGCCTCTATCCCCTGATCCCCCTCAGCTGTCTCCTTTCCGCTGACTGCTGGCCCGGCAGCTCGCTCACCCTGCAACACCCTGTCCAGGCCACCCAGCACCTCCCGCACATCTCAGAGTGGGTGTGGGCTTGCCGGCCCCCCCACCCCTCCCCCACTGGCCTGGAGCCTCTCCTGCCCCAGCCCAGCACCCCTGGAAAGGACAGAGCCTGTGTTAGGCGTCAGCACTGATGGGGATGGGATGGAGGGTAAGGTGCTGGTCTGGGCAGTGGCTGCAATGAGCAGATGGGTGACAGATGGAGCAGGACAGCTGTGCAGACACAGGATGGCCACCCCTCTACTACCTGGGCCCCGAAAGGGCGCTGCTGGCTGCCCAGCCAGGATTATAGTGTCTCGGGAGTCCCCAGAGGGAGGGAACCCCTTCATCTGAGCCCGACTCAGGGGCCCCAGGGCCCAGGACAGCGGGAGCCTGCTCCTCCCCTCTTCCCAGATGGGAGGGAGGCCTACGGCAGGACAAAACGAGAGTGAGCGCGCAGCAGGTGTGTGTGTTGGAGGATGGGCAGCAGGGCAGGGCCGGGCCAGTACCCCAAACCTCCTGGGGCTGGAAGAGAAGAAGGGTTGACTGTGGACACTCACTGTGGGAGGAGACAGAGGTGATGGTGGGGTAGTCTCTGGGCAGCGTGGCAGAGACTGAGTGTTCTGTGCGGGTCAGCGAGTGGTAGTCCCGTGTGAGGGTGGAGGACGTACTCAGCACCCGGTGGGACAGTTGTGGGCTCAGGTGGGTGCCGTAGGCGGCGTTGGCCACAGTCACCCTGGGCAGGGAGTTGGCACTGCCCGGGAAGGCAAAGTCCATCCTCCCGTTCACCAGGTGCTCTGCAGGAGGAGAACAGGGTCACTGGGACAGACCTCTACTGGACCCAGAGCCCCATGGGGCAGCCTGTGGCCCTGGGAATTCCTAGGATTACCTATCTTCTGAGGGGGCCGGGGGGTGGGGGGTGCTCCGCATAAAGCCAGCCTCCCTTGGCCCACCAGGGACAGAAGCTCAGTGTTCCTGGCAGAGTCCAAGGGGTCACAGGCTTCTGCAGCCCACGTCCGCTGGCCCTCAGGATGCCAGTGTGGACGGTCTGAGCACTGCTGACCCCAACTGGGAGTCTCCCCGCCCTTGCAGTTAGCCCTGCCTTCGGGGAGCCCAAATGCTTGCCCTGTGTCCCTTCAGGCCTCTGAGGGTCTCCTTGGGTACCAGGGCCTGCCCTCCCGGACGCGACACACTTCTGAAGTTGCACGCTCCTGCGGGCAGTCCTGCTTCGAGGACAGCCCGAATGCCTGCCCTGGGGGTTCCTTGGCTCTGGGGGTCCGCCTCCGCGCAGTGGCACCTCCCCCCGCAGGGCAGGGCGCCTTCACGGGCAGCCTGGCCACAGGGGGCTCGGGCCGGGCCCAGGCCGCAAGCGAGCGCGCCTAGGTGGGTGTGGGGTCGGGGCGCGCGGGGCAAGCCCGTCACCTCCGGGGGGCCTGGGTGTGGCGCCGCGCGCTAGGCCGCCACCCTCCCCGCCCGTGCCCGCGTCCGCGTCCGCGCGGTCGTCCGGGGGCCCGCGGGGCGGCTCGCCGTCGGAGGAGCGCCCGCTGCTGGCGGACAGGCGCGGGATGAGCTCCGGGGGCAGCCGCCACGTGATGCGCCGCAGGTCCAGCTCCTCCCCCAGCAGGGGCTCGAACTTCCAGCCGCCGCCTTGGGAACAACGAAGGGCCGCGTTGCACCGCCGGCGGGCGCGGGCGGCTGCGGGAGGGGGCGCGGCGGGGCGGAGGCCAGCGACGTGAGCCGGTCCTCGGGCTCTCCGGAATCCAAGTGTGGTCGCGGAGCGGGCGACGGGCGGGACCCTTGGCCCGCGAGGCGGAAGAGGAGCCCTTCCGTGCGAGCAGTGCAGCCGGGGAGGAAAGCCCCCCCACCCCCGGGGTGGCGCTGGCTCTGTCTCCAGCTGTGAGGTCTCCTGGCCCGAGCCTCAGCTTCCTGTGTACCGGTCAGAGTAATCTCTCCCCTGCCTGCCTCCCAGGGACAGTTCCAGAAGCCACAGAGTGCGTCCCAGGTAGTGTTAGCAGCTGACTTTGGGCACCTGATTCATACCTGCTGCTCTTTCAAACCCCCCACGACCCTTGGGTTTGGGTTCCTTAAGCCCAAGCTCAGCCCTGTCAGGGCAAGGATGGAAGAGAGTAGGAATCCTGGAGGATTTTGACTCATGGCATGGTGTGATTGGCATCCTATTTTACAGGTCAGAACACTGAGGCACAGAGAGGGTGAGCAGTTCATCTGATGGCCCACAGTGGAGCCAAAGCTAAAACTGAGTACCAGGGAGTTCAGCTGAGGGCCCTTTATCCCGCACTGCGGGGAATCAGGAGGGAGGAGGGCAGGACCAGAGGACAGGGCAGGGCAGGGGGGTCATGCCTGCCCCCTCCCACACAGCCTTGTCCCTGGGAGGTGGCCTGAATGTCCTGAGTCCGTGGCACAGCCTTCCGCGTGTAAGGCTGTGTTTCCACATGGTCCCGTGTGCGTGGCCCTGCACAGCCCTGTGTGCATCTGCTCCCAATCAAGTCTGTTTGCCTGTGCACACGACCGCCCATGGGCCGCGTTGGCTTTGTCCCCTCTGTACCCCACGCCAGTATGGTGCTTGTCAGATGGTAGGCTCTGCAGATATCCATGTGGAGCCGAGAGGGACTGCTAGTCTTGATCTCTATGCCTAGTGGTCACTGGCCCCATTGCTTTCTCTGGACACCTTTGATAGCCCCACCTCCTCCCGGGGACATGGATCCCAGACCCACTCACCAGTGTCATCAGAGACGCTAGGCCTCTGGCTGCCAGGAGGGGAGCGTAGAACGTCATCACTGTACATGAGGAAGCTCTCGTAGTCTTCCCCACACCGGGCGTCCACAATGGGGATGTCCGGGATGATAGGGACTGCAGGAGTGGGAGGGGTGAGCCAGGGCCCTGGCCTCAGCTTCCTGTCCTACCCTACCCCCCCCGCCCCTCCCGTGCTCCCCCCCACTCACTGGACATGGGCCGCGTGGGTTGGGTGGCCAGGTTGATGATGGCCTCCCGCTCTGGGCCCCAGCCTGCCCCATTGCGCGCCTTCACCGTGTAGCGGTATGGCTGGGACTCCCGAAGGTTCTCAATGAGCAGCATCCGCCTCTTGGGAGCGTCCACCAATACCTTCTTCATGGGCCCGATGGGTCCTGGGCAGGGAGAGCGCCTCAGACGGGTCATTGTAGGTTCCTGCCTGGCCCAGCCCCGGGTCTGATGTAGTGGCCCTGCTTCTCGGGCTCTTCACTTCCCAGGGAGAGCACAGGGAACAAGGCAGGGAGCAAGCAGCTACGGGGCTTCTGGGTCGGGCCAGGCCCTGAGAACCTGGCCAGGGCTGGTCTCAAGAAGTGTCACCAACGCTCTGAAGGGCTCATCCTTAAGCGGCCGAGCCAGGACTAGACTCACGGTGGCCCCACTGTCACCTCTACTGATTGGTAATGGTCCCGTGTCCAGGGCGCCACCACCCGAGCGCTGAGAGCAGAGATAGCCCAACGCCCACCACAGCTGCCGCGGGGTCACATGAGCAAGGACGGGAGCAGAGGGTGGGCTCAGGGAAGCTGCACCTCAGGGCAGGCTGAGGCTTGTGAGAGCTCAGGGTGTCGGGGTGAAGGGTGTGCAAGACGACCAACAGTGTCAGGTTAGCCAAGAGCGGAGGCCAAGTAGCTCTCCTGCACTCACGGACACGCAGCCCTGGGAGGAAGGAGAAAGTGACCCCCGTAGCTCCGGGCAAGTTACAGGGCTTAGGCCCAGGGACAGCAAGAAGGGGCCTGCCACGTTGGAAGCCTTCTGGGAAACCAGAGAAGGCACAAAAGACTGGAGGCCAGAAAAGGTCCCAGTCTCCAAAGAGGTCCAAAGGAGGCTTCTGGAAAATGATACCTGGTAAGCTTGGTGTCTGCCCCCAGCAAACAACTGTGCTTAAGAAGAATTGGCTGGTGGAGGCCCCTCAGCCTGGGGGAGGTCTCTAGCTGCCAAGGTGGGCACTGTCTCTTGGCCCACCCCTCACATCCCTGTCAGCTAGTGGGAGAGGGGGAGAGGGGCACCCACCAAAGTACTGATACCCTCGACCAGGGGGCCATCTGGCACATTCCAGGACACAGCTGAGACCCCAGCAGGCTGGAGCCATGGCTGAAATCATTGGGAATGAACTTTCCACAGGATACATGGAGGGGCCAGAGGAGACTTCCTCTGTGACAGTGGTCATGGGGGGACTAGGTGTTATAAACCCAGAATGCACCAAAGGTGTGATGCAGCTGTTGAGGTCATGTGTGGTCTGCTTGGCTGGTAAAGAGCAACAAGCCTGATGTCTAGAATAATCTCTCTGTCCTCTGCCCTGTTGGGCCACTCCGGGAGTCTGAGCCTGACCCATGTTAAGGTCCAGAGGTCGTGTGAAGTGGTGAGGTCCCCGTCCCTGGGACCGACCAAGGAGAAGTGAGGGCACAAGGAGGAGGTCCCTGCACGCGCTGGATGTGGGACCAAGTTCCCTCACTTTTCTCATCTTGGCAATTGGTGGGGTTGCCCACCCTTCCCTCCCTCCCAGGACTGGGAAGAAAGAACAGTGCTGCCAAATAAAATGCTACATGAGCTGTACTAAAAAAAAACCCTGTTTATCTGAAACTCAGGGCAACTTCTATTTGCTAAATCTGGCAACTCTCCTTTGGCCCCACGAGAACCCTGTGAAAATGAGCCACCCTGGTTCCCTGGACGGGAAGGCACCTTGAGCTTGTGAACCCAGTGCGCATCTATCTCACGCCTCCCGTCCCCACCCGCCCTGTGAGCTTCCGCGCTTGGTCTTGGGATGCGACCAGCCCAAACCTGACCACAAACCTGACGATGCCACCAGACATGTGGGGCTCGACCAGCGACCGGGATGACGTGACCTCCCTCCTGCTCTTTGCCCCCTCCCCTTCCTGCCATCCCCGGGGGCGGGAGGGGTCCAGGTCCTTACGGTTGTCCTCGTTGACCAAGCCGTAGCAGACCTCGTAGGCCGTGATCTCGCCGTTGGTCTCAGCCGGCTCAGCCCAGCTCAGCTGGGTCACCGTGGAGGAGACGACATTGAAGGCCAGACGCCCTGGCTCACTGGGCACTGAGGGACGGGCAGGGGGCAGTACAGGGAGAAAGCTGTCAGCCGCAACAGAGGGGGGGCAGGGTTCGGGGGGGGGCAGGGCTGCGCATCAGGGTGGCTTGGGGACAGACAGGTGGTGAGGCCTCACCTTCCTGTTGGGTACAGCAGGACACCAAGGGGCTGTAGGGGCCCTCGCCCTGTGCCCCATAGGCGCACACCTTCATCTCGTACTCGCAATAGGGGTACAGGTTGGTGAGCTCCGCCGAGGGCACCTTGCTGTCAAGCAGGTGGGCTTCGGACTCAGAGTCACCCTGGATCCAGTACTTGACCTGCCCCCAGGGGAGGAAAGAGTCAGTGGGGAGCGGCAAGGGCCAGAGCTGCTCCTCCCTCCACGGACCTCCTGCTCTTATCGTCCCCTTTGCACAGATGAGATGCCAAGGGGTTGGTGATCTGCCAGGTTCACACAGCAGGGCTGGGACAGAACTGGGGTGTCTCCTGGGTGGGTGGAGGAGCCACATTCCAGGAAGGAGGGCAAATGTCTGAAAACTTCAGGGATGGGTCTTCCCTCTTCCCCAAGCAGATGGGGGTTCCCCCTGCCCCCTTGTGCCCCCGAAGCATGCCCTCTCCGCCCCCTCAGGGGCCCTCTGGCCTCAGGTGGCCCACATGCCCAGTGGGTACCAGGCCTCCCCATCCACCTCCCTCATTGCCTCCCACCTTACCCTGTACCCTGTCGGCTTGCCAGGAGGGGGCAGCCAGTTGAAAAGGATCTTCCGGGACCCGGCAGCCTTGGCATTGGGGTTCTGGGGGGCACCCAGGTCACCATGGTGAGGGAACGATGACAGTGTCTGGCTTGTGAAGTTCTGGTCCAGTTCGTCTGTAGTGAGCCAAGCCCGAGTGGAGCAGCCCACTCAGCCACCCCTCTTTGGCGGAGGCAAGAATCCACCCTCACCACCAGGGGGCGCCCCCCAACCCTTCCCCACCAGCACTCAGCTGACAGCTGCCACCCCAGGCCCCTGGGGGTTTGGTGCCCCGACTGGTACCACAGAGGGCATCCTGCCCTCCTGGTGGAGGACCCAGGAGGGTCTCTGGAGGAACGAGGAGGAGGAGGGAGTTCGTCTGCCCTGCTTTCTCCCTTGGCAGCCAAGGGAATACTCCACGTGAGAACATTTGTTCCTACACACCCCCTTCTCTCCCCTCTACCCTGAGAATCTTCCCTCTTCTCCTATCTTCTGGGAAAACCTCTGGGGTGGGCTCACAGACACGGCCATCCTGGAGCCTCAGGACCCATAAGAACTGTTTGACTCTCCGGGAAACACCTGCATTTTAGTTGGAACTGAGACTGAAGTTGAAGGGCTAAGGCCTAGCGGTGGGGTTCATGGCCTGCCACTCCACCCTCTCTGGTTGAGAGCAGGATTGCTGCATAAAATGCAGGACCCCTAGTTAAGCTGGAGTTTAAGATAAATAACAAATAAGATAAGTATATCCCAACTGTTGCATGGGGCATACCTACACAAAACTTGTTCCTTGATTATCTGAAATCCAAATCTCACTGGGCATCCTGTATTTTTACTTGCCAAGACTGGCAGCCTCCGTGGAGAGGCCCCCAGCCCTCCCTCTGCACCTGCTTAAGCACACTCCCGGCTCTGCGCACCTGGGTCCCCAATGATGACGGTGGCTGAGTGGGGCTGGCCGAGGCGAGCCCCGAACTTGGGGTTGGTGAGTTGAATGTGGAAGCGGCGGGTCTGGCGGCCCTGCAGGAGAGAGTCTATCTCCTGCAGCTCCAGGAGCTTCACCTGCAGCTCCTTCCAGGTCTCCCCAGGTTGGAACAGCAGCTCACCCTCTGCGGGGATGTAGTCCTGGGAGTGGGATGGGGTCAGGGTCAGACCAGGGCTGGAGAATGAATCACACCAAGCACTCCACCCCGACCTCGTGCATACGGCAGAAACCATCACACACAGACAATCCCACGTGGACACGAAATGGCTCATGTTCCTATAACACCTCCTGTGCATCAAGCACTTTACAAATCTTAGCTCATTTGACCCTCACAGCACTGTGAGGGGGAGCTGTTACCGTCCCCAATTTACAGATGAGGAGCCGAGAAACTTGCCCAAGCTCACACAGATAGTTGTGCTAGAGCTGAGCTGAGATTTGAACTGAGGCCCAGAGATGGGGATTTCTAGCAGATACAGAGAGTCCCATACAGGCAGGCCCCACCCAGGGAGAGAGGACCTGCCCCCCACACTGTGGCTCTGAAGCCGGGGATCCCACCAGGCCCCAGGCCCTGCCTCTTGGATAAGGTGCCTCCATCAGCTCCAGTTTCCTTCTTTCTTTCTTTTTTTTAAGGTCCTATTTATTTGAGAGAGAGAGAGAGAATGAGCATGAGCAGGGGGAGGGTCAGAGGGAGAGGGAGAAGCAGACTCCCCTCTGAGCAGGGAGCCCAATGCGGGGCTTGATCCCAGGACCCCGAGATCATGACCTGAGTCAAAGGTAGATGCTTAACCGACTGAGCCACCCAGGCGCCCCTCCAGCTTTCTTCTTTCAATGCCTCAGAGCTCTCCTGAGCGTCTGGGATGCGAGGGTCTGTGTGTACAGACATGTATGGGGTCCGTCAGCAGCAACGGGGGGGGGGGGGTCCTGCTCACCTGAGACCACTAGGTGGCGCTGCAAACTAACATTTCGAATCTAGGCCCAGCAGGGGGCAAATTCAAGGGCTACAAACCCAGATCCGGACGAGGCAAATCCAAGAAAAGCAGGAGTTACCTGCTAGACAACTGACCGGGGCGGTGGGGAGGGGGGACTTCAAACGTCAAAGTCACAAAAGACAAAATGGGAGAATTGTACTAGATTAAAGGAGGCTTCAGACACATGACAAAATGCAATGCCAGATCCTTGCTTGGTTCTTGGATTGGGGCAAAAAAAAAAAAAGCTATCAAGGACATTGTGGGGACATGTGAACAAGCAGAGATCTGAATATGGACCAATTATTAGGTAATACTACAATGTGAGGTTTCTTAAAGTTGGTAATGATGAAGTTGTGTAGAATAGCCTTGCTCTCAGCAGGGGCCGGCAGAAGCTGTAGGGTCTATGTGATGTCTACAGCTTCCTTTGAATAGTTCCGTAAACAAAATGAAACGGAACACAACTTTCTCTGTCTCTCTACAGTTACAGATGAGAGATGCATATCCGATGCACATACATTTCTATGTACGTGCATCTATTCCTGTGTCTACAGAGAAGGAAAGACAGAAAACAAATATTAATTGGCGACTCTATGTAAAGGGTAAATGGGCGCTAATTTTATTAGTCTTTTCATTTCTCTGTAGGTTTGAAGTTTTTCAAAATAAAAAGTTGGGAAATAATAATAATAATAATGTTTTTTAAAACACATAAATACCGAAATATCTTTATAAAAACACAACAGGATCGCCAGAATCTCTTAGATAATTTGGTGTATTCAGTGAAATTTACGGACCTACAAATTCTTCCTTGGAACTTTTATTGGGAGCACTGGCATTCATGAGAACTGTTCCATCGAATAAAAGGAAGTGAAGAAGAGGGTGTGGTCAGGCTTCGGGAGCCCGCTGAGCACATGCTCCCTTGCATTTGCCTAACAGGACTGTGGGCCCCGTGACATTACATTCTATTACTCTCTAAGTGAATTGCTGATATGAATATTTTTAGTTTGTAAATGTTGATAATAAACTCAGAAAAACAAACCTGTAAGCCAAGCCGAGCACAGGCAACACCTGGATTTGGTTCTTCCGGAGACTGGGGCCCAGTGATGGAGGGGACGTGGGCCCACGTGCTTGGCAGTGCCGGCCTTCAAGGGCTGCTCCTGCAGCTTGGCCCTGGGAGGGCCTGCCAGGCAAACCGTGACAGCCCTTGGGGAGTCTGTCTAGGGCCATGTGGCCTCTGATCCCACCTCAAGAAGCCCAGAGCCTCAGGGCGCCTAGGTGGCTCAGTCGGTTAAGCGACTGCTTTCGGCTCAGGTCATGATCCTGGAGTCCCGGGATCGAGTCCTGCATCGGGCTCCCTGCTCAGCAGGGAGTCTGCTTCTCCCTCTGACCCTCCCCCCTCTCATGTGCTCTCTCTCAAATAAATAAATAAAATCTTAAAAAAATAAAATAAAATAAATTTAAGGGGCGCCTGGGTGGCTCACTCGTTAAGCATCTGCTTTTGGCTCAGGTCATGATCTCAGGGTCCTGGGATCGAGCCCCGCATCGGGCTCCCTGCTCTGCGGGAAGCCTGCTTCTCCCTCTCCCGCTCCCCCTGCTTGTGTTCCTGCTCTCGCTGTGTCTCTCTCTGTCAAATCAAACCTTTAAAAAAAATTTTAATTAAAAAAAACAAAAACAAAAAACGGGATGCCTGGGTGGCTCAGTCGGTTAAGCGTCTGCCTTCTGCTCAAGTCATGATCCTGGAGTCCCGGGATCGAGTCCCACATCGGGCTCCCTGCGCAGCAGGGGGTCTGCTTCTCCCTCTGCCTTCTTCCCTCTCGTGCTCTCTGTCTCTCATTCTCTCTCTCTCAAATAAATAAATAAAATCTTTAAAAAAAAAAAAAAAGACAATGCTATAAAAAAAAAAAAAAGAAGCCCAGAGCCCCAGGGGGCGCCTGGGTGGCTAAGTCGGTTAAGCATCTGACTCTTGATTTCAGCTCAGGTCATGATCTCAGAGTCCTGGGATCAAGCCCCGAACTGGGCTCCGTGCTCAGCATGGAGTCTGCTTGTCCATCTCCCTCTGACCCTCCCCACTGCACGCTGTCTCTCGCTCTCAAATAAATAAATAAATAAATAAATAAATAAATAAATAAATAAATAAATAAATAAAATCTTAAGGAAAAAAAGAAGAAGAAGAGGAAGAAGCAGCCCAAAGCCCCAGGACTGGGGCAGATGGGGAAGTCCATTTCACTCTGAAGGGTTTGGCTGCCCTGATAGATACCGGCTTGTTGGAAGGAGACATGACTGCTCTGGACGTGTCCCTGGCCGCGACGGGGCCTCACCTCGGGCACCACTGGCACTTCTGGTGAGCGAGACACGCCTGCTGCCGAGTGGCGGGCGCAGGTAGAGGCAGGTGTGTCCTTGGGAGGCCAGCCAGGGGCACCTCCAGCAGCCGGGGACTCTGGCTCTCGCTGGGACCCTGGGAAACGCCATTGACCCCATGGCGGAGCCTTACCCGGTTGCCCTGCGCAGTGTTATCCTGTGTGTGGTAGGACACCTGGGACTTGCCATTGTCCAGGATGCGCCGGACGACAGGAATGCGGGCCACGTGCTCCCCGCCGCTGACCGAGTACTCGGGCTTCTCAAAAGACACTATCCCGCTGGCTGCAAGGACCCAGGCGACAGTCAGGGCGTCCTGGCCTCCGTCCCTTCTCCACACCCACCCTCCCTCTGGCCCGGCCCCGCCTCGACGCCAGGAGTCTGCCTCTCATTCCTCACCCCACCGCCCTCTGGGGAGAGCAGAGGAAGGGAATGGAAATTTCTTCCAGAAAAGACTGAGGGAGCTGGAACAGAGTCCCACTGACATCCCGGACGTGTCAGGGCAGAGGAAGGAGGCCAGGCAGGGGCGTAGCCAGAGGAGAGGCCCCGAGACTGAGGACCGGGCCAGAGCAGGACAGAGTCCTGTGTTTGCTGGAGCAGGTGGGCAGGAGGGCTCAGGGGCCAGAGCAGGCCCTCCGGATGCAGGAAGGACGGTCATCAACAAGCCGAGGTTCCCCGAGGAGCAGGTAGGGAAGGCAACAAGGGCGTCAGCGGGACGGTGTGTGCTTCCCCTCCCACAGCCCTTCCTGCTCTCCTGTCCTGGCATCCTAGGGAGGTCTAGTCAACCTCCTAAGTTCAAAGGCCAGAAGGGAGGGAAGAACAATGGGAGGGACGGGGGCAACTTCAGGAGGACCCAGCACCCTACGAAGAGTATAACAGAAGCTCCCACATGAATGCTCACTACCAGGCACGTACCGCGACGTACCCCTCTCGAGAGCCAGACGCCCATTTTACAGATGGAGAAACCAAGGCTCACAGAGGTTCAGTGACTTGCCTATGCCACGTGGCCGGGCCCCATTTCCACTCAGGTATCAGGAGGAACAAGGGTTCGCAGAGCCCCCTTTCTGCCCACCCCTGCTCCCTCCGCCCTGATCTACCTTGCTCCTTGATGATGGTGATGTTTACGAGGCGGCGGCCGAGGGTGGCGGTGCCCATGGGTACGTCGATAGCCTCCACCAGCAGCTGCTTCTCATCGTCGTCCTCAGGCCGGATGAAGAGGGGCACCCGCACGTCTACCAGCTCCACGCCCTCCTGGAACTCCACCATGCCCCGGGCATCTGGGTGGGTGTTGGGGGGGGCAGAGAGGGGTCAGGGGGCCCCACTGGGGCGGGAGGCACAAGGGAGTGGTGCAGGGAGCCTGCCCACCTACCCTGGTCTGCAGTGAGGGTGTAGTAGCCCGGGGCCACCTTGAGCTCATGGAAGGACCCCTGTTCCACATGCTTCTCTGTCAGCTTCAGCAAGGCCTGCTTGGCTGAGCGGGGTGCCGTCAGTACCGTGTCCACGATGGTGTGGTCCTGCCTGGGGTAGGGGTGGGGGGTCAGGTGGGGATGTGTCAGGCGGGCCATGATGCTGGCACTTGACCGTCCATCCCCCACCCTCCTGCTTTTCCTCTCCCCAGCAGGGGACATGATGCCTGGCAGCAAAAAGTGCAGGGTCTTCGGAACTGGGCAGTCCTGGAGGCCCCTGCTGGCCCCACCACCTCACTCTGAGCCTCAGTCAAGCCACTGTGCCTCCTTGAGCCTCAGGGTCCTCATCTATGAAATGGGGCCCCTCCCTAGACCCTCCCATCTATGAAATGGGGCCCCTCCCTAGTCCCTCCTGATACCTGAGTGGAAATGGGGCCCGGCCATGTGGCATAGGCAAGTCACTTAACCTCTGTGAGCCTTGGTTTCTCCATCTGTAAAATGGGCGTCTGGCTCTCGAGAGGGCTACTCCTGGGATCCCTCCCTTCAGGTGGGATCCCAGGAGTAGATGCAGGACAGAAAAGATGCTACGGGTGTGGGCACTGGAGTCAGACAGGCTGGGTTCAAATCCTGGCTCTATTTCTCAGTAACTAGGTAATGTGGGCCAAGATGCTTGACCCGGGGCTGCCCCACCCGTGTGCCTTCAACTCACTTTTTCCCGGCGTTGGGCTGCTGCCTGTGGGGACCAAGAGGGGGCTGTGAGCCGCATGGTGTCTGGGGTGGAGGCATGCCCTGCTTGGGGGGGTGTCCCCTAGAGTGGGCAGTATGGGCAGCCCCCCCCCCCACCAACCCCAGGCACCCAGGACCCACCGGAACTTAGTCTGCTGGAGCTTATGTGAGTCTGTTATCTGTCGGTACACCTCATTCAGCTGCCAGGCAAGGAAAGGCATGAGGCTGGCGTCCCGGGTAAGCCTCCCTACCCAGAGCCATGCAGGCCCAGTGGACATGGTTGGCTGGGGACATGCACAGGGGCCTGCACATTGCCTTGTCCCCTTCTGGAAACATTCATAGGATGACCCCAGGCCAGGCACATGTCCAAGGAAGCCCCTCTTTCCTATGCAGAAAAATCCAGGTTCCACAGCAGCTTTCCCTTGCTCTCCCTCTACCGGGATCACCCCCAAGCCCAGAGATCAGCTTCTTTGGCCCTTACGTTCTCCTCCACCTCCTGGCGCAGCTGGTTACACTCCCGCGTGTCAGGTTTCAGCAGGTTCTCGGTGCACAGGCGGGCGAGGCGCAGGGACAGCCCGTAGGGCACTAGGGATAGGCGGGGATGGGGGTCATCAGCCCCCTGCACAGCAGGCATGCTGGAAGCCCCCTCCAGGAGCCACGCTAGGATGGTGGGGGGTGGGGGGGACCGGTGAGCCGAGAGCCTGAGGCCTGGAGCACCATCAGGAAGGGCAGAAGGTGGCCAAGCCTGTGCTTGCACCCAATACCCGGAGAAAACGGGAATGCTGTGACTTGAAACCCGGAACAGTGGTGAATGTGCCCCAGGCCCCAGGGGCACTGCCAAGAGCCACCGCCAAGCCCCCGCCCTCACCCAGCTCTGTGGGGTTGGTGCTGGAGGCGTGGGTGGCAAAGCCAGGCCGCTGCACGTTGTTGGTGATCTTCCATCGGACCGTGTCCCGTCCCTTGAGGTTCCCGCTGCGTAACATGGGCGTATCCAGGTGGTCCGAGGCCATCAGGTTCTCCCGCAGCATGTAGTGGTCTTCCTTAAAGCCCACCATGTGACCTGCATGACAGGGTCCTCCGCATGGGGCCTCACCCTAGGCCTTCCCCGCCACACCCCCTCCGGGCGGGATCCCAGGCCTCCTGCCTCTGTTCCAGACTCAGCCCCTATTTCCCCTCCACCCTATCTGGGAGCACGAGCAGTCAGAGCCCTTGCCGCCCCTGCGGATGCTGGGTCAGTACCTCGGTTGCAGCAAGGGAGAAGTGCCAGGCAAGCCTAGGAGACAAGGTGGGTGCGGATGAGGGCTGGGACAGCTGCCTCAGCTCACAGAGCCCCCCCACCTACCCCGCTGTCCATGCCAGTGGTCCAGAGGGGCAACAGTGCCTTCCCCAGACACCAGGATATCAAGGAAGTTGAAGGGATCTAGGTGTGGAGCACACAGGGTGAGTATGGAGGGTGATGGGGGCAGAGGATTCCCAAAGTTCATGCCATGGGACCCTGGTCCTGCCAGATGATCTGTAAAGGATCTATGATCCAACCCATTTGAGAAGCACTGAATTCATTCCCCATGCTCCTCTTAGAGTTTCACTATGCATACAACTAGCTCAGAGGCTCTGAGAAGTCCCGCAGAGAGGAAGCCTCTTTCCCAAATGTATTTGATCAGAGATGTCTTTATCTCTGTAACACACACTAATATCCCACGATACTGGGGCTACTACACAGCGTCTCCTGTTTCTACAATTCAGTATCCCGAGCCGGGCCCTCCTCCATGCTTTCTTGCCTCTTATCTCTTCTCCCCAGTGAGACTATCAGCTCCTGGTAGTTAGGCCCTTTCTTCCTTGTTGGCTCCCCTGGCCCTTTGCATGTGCCTGACCTGAGGACAAGCAGTCTCAGGTCCGGGCCACTGATGGTTGGCAGAGGCAAAGGGCTGGCGTGGGGAGGGCACTAGAGCTGGGCAGAAGACGTGGGTTCACCTGGCCTCTGCCACCTATGAGGACCTTGGGGGGGGGTTGGAGACCCCAGGGTGAGTGGAGACCCTGGGGTAAGTAGGGACACTGGTGGGAAGTGGGACCCTGGTGGGGGATGGGGACCTGGTGGGAGTAGAGGTCCCTAGGGGGGATGGGGGCCCCTGGCGGAGGTGGGGTCCCGGCAGGGGGCCCCCCGGGGTAAGCGGCCCCGGTGAGGGGGGTGGGGGGCTGGGGGACCCCTGGGGTAAGTGGGCGCCTGGCGGGGAGGCGGGGGGACGGCAGGGGGGCGGGGGGCCCCTGGGGTAAGCGGGGACCCTGGCGGGGGGGGGGGGGGGGGGTTGGGGCCCCTGGGGTAAGCGGCCCCGGTGGGGGGCGGGGGGGGCTGGGGGACCCCTGGGGTAAGTGGGCGCCTGGCGGGGAGGCGGGGGGACGGCAGGGGGGCGGGGGGCCCCTGGGGTAAGCGGGGACCCTGGCGGGGGGGGTGGGGCCCCTGGGGTAAGCGGCCCCGGCGGGGGGCGGGGGGGGGGCTGGGGGACCCCTGGGGTAAGTGGGCGCCTGGCGGGGAGGCGGGGGGACGGCGGGGGGGGCGGGGGGCCCCCGGGGTAAGCAGCCCTGGCGGGGGGGCAGGGGGCAGGGGGCGGGGCCCCTGGGGTAAGCGGCCCCGGCGAGGGGGGTGGGGCTGGGGGACCCCTGGGGTAAGTGGGCGCCTGGCGGGGAGGCGGGGGGACGGCGGGGGGGCGGGGGGCCCCTGGGGTAAGCAGCCCTGGCGGGGGGGGCGGGGGGCGGGGCCCCTGGGGTAAGCGGGGACCCTGGCGGGGGGAGCTGGGGGACCCCTGGGGTAAGTGGGCGCCTGGCGGGGAGGCGGGGGGACGGCAGGGGGGCGGGGGGCCCCTGGGGTAAGCGGGGACCCTGGCGGGGGGGGGTGGGGCCCCTGGGGTAATTGGCCCCGGCGGGGGGCGGGGGGGGCTGGGGGACCCCTGGGGTAAGTGGGCGCCTGGCGGGGAGGCGGGGGGACGGCAGGGGGGCGGGGGGCCCCTGGGGTAAGCGGGGACCCTGGCGGGGGGGGTGGGGCCCCTGGGGTAATTGGCCCCGGCGGGGGGCGGGGGGGGCTGGGGGACCCCTGGGGTAAGTGGGCGCCTGGCGGGGAGGCGGGGGGACGGCGGGGGGGGCGGGGGGCCCCCGGGGTAAGCAGCCCTGGCGGGGGGGCGGGGGGCGGGGGGCGGGGCCCCTGGGGTAAGCGGGGACCCTGGCGGGGGGGGTGGGGCCCCTGGGGTAATTGGCCCCGGCGGGGGGCGGGGGGGGCTGGGGGACCCCTGGGGTAAGTGGGCGCCTGGCGGGGAGGCGGGGGGGGGGGCGGGGGGCCCCCGGGGTAAGCAGCCCTGGCGGGGGGGGCGGGGGGCGGGGGGCGGGGCCCCTGGGGTAAGCGGCCCCGGCGGGGGGCGGGGGGGGGGGCTGGGGGACCCCTGGGGTAAGTGGGCGCCTGGCGGGGAGGCGGGGGGGACGGCAGGGGGGCGGGGGGCCCCTGGGGTAAGCGGGGACCCTGGCGGGGGGGGTGGGGCCCCTGGGGTAAGCGGCCCCGGCGGGGGGCGGGGGGGGGCTGGGGGACCCCTGGGGTAAGTGGGCGCCTGGCGGGGAGGCGGGGGGACGGCAGGGGGGCGGGGGGCCCCTGGGGTAAGCGGGGACCCTGGCGGGGGGGGGTGGGGCCCCTGGGGTAAGCGGCCCCGGCGGGGGGCGGGGGGGGGGGCTGGGGGACCCCTGGGGTAAGTGGGCGCCTGGCGGGGAGGCGGGGGGGACGGCAGGGGGGCGGGGGGCCCCTGGGGTAAGCGGGGACCCTGGCGGGGGGGGGTGGGGCCCCTGGGGTAAGCGGCCCCGGCGGGGGGCGGGGGGGGCTGGGGGACCCCTGGGGTAAGTGGGCGCCTGGCGGGGAGGCGGGGGGGGGGGGGCGGGGGGCCCCCGGGGTAAGCAGCCCTGGCGGGGGGGCGGGGGGGCGGGGGGCGGGGCCCCTGGGGTAAGCGGCCCCGAGGAGCCCCCACCTTGCAGCAGGCGCAGTACTTCCAGCAGAGGAGCAGGAGCAGCACCAGGAGCAGCAGCAGGAAGATGAGCAGAGGGATGAGCCACCAGAAGGACCTGGGTGGGCAGTCTGCGGAGGAAGGGAAGGAAGATAAGGAGGGAGGCGATGCCCACTCCCCACTGGCTGCCAGGCCACCCGCCGGCCCTGCCCGCCGGCTCACCCTTCTTGCTGTGTACCAGGACAGTGCTGTTGGGCCCGGGGGCTCCGTCGCCCTCCACGGTGTAGCTGTACGTGCAGTCATCCTCCTCATCCCGGAAGGAGCAGTGCTCCACCACCTCCTCTCCTGCACCCACAGGTGGTCAGCAGGTGCCTCGGGCCTGGGGAGGTGCTCCCTACTCTGGGGCCCACCGCGCCCACTGCAGGGACGCAAGTCCCTGGGCACAGGGCCAGGCTGAGGTGGGGCGCCACCCTGTCCCCGCCCAGGAGCATCAAAGGCTGCAAATCTGTGCTCCCCCCTCCCCATCCTGGGTGTCACTCAGGAACTTGGCTTCTAGGACATTTAGCTGACCTGGAAGAGAGGAGGCTGTGTGCTCCCAGGGCCCAGTGACGTGCCCCTACTGTGTTCGTATCCCTGCCCGGCTCTCTGCCCCCTGCCTAAGCCAGGCTCCCCCTCCGTGGACTCTTTGGTCCCTACTCAGCTGTGCCTCCTGCCCCTGGGGTCTGTGAGTCCTGTCTGCATTCTGTGACCTCTCCCCGGGCTGGGATCCCTCCCCTCTCTCTGGTCTGCATGACCTCAACCCAGACTGTGAGCCCTCGGCCCAGCTCTACAGCAGCCCCGCCCAGCTGAGTGACACCCCTACCCATCGGATGCCCCATGCCTAGGTTCTTAGCAGCCCCGTCCTCAGCACTGCCTCCCACCTCTCTTAAGCTCGTCCACCAGCTTGACCTTGAAGCTGCACTCCTCGCACGTGCGGCCTTTCTTCTCACCGGTGCCCCAGGCTTGGCACTGCACACAGGAGCGCAGGTCCTCGCAGAGGCCCAGGCGGATCTGGGTAGGGGAGGAGGGGGGTGGGGGTGTGCTGGGTGGCCGCCAGGCCGGCTCCCCTAACCTCACTCACACCCCTGGCTGGCTCCTGTATCACCAGGCTCAGCGCTTCCTGCCCGCCCTGCCCTGTGCCTAAGGCTCCCATGCCCACACGCCAGTGACCTTGGCCTCACCGCTGAGTAGTTGATCTCACAGATGGTGTCCGTGTAGAGCGACTGCTGGTTACAGTGGCAGCGGCCACACTCGCAGTAGCCACGCCCGTTACAGATGCCCTAGAGAAAGAGGACGCACCACTGAGGCACTGGTAGCCCCGTCCCTGCCTGAGAGGGTGGGTGGTGCTGGCTAGGGTCCCTTCTGCCACCCTGCACTGCCCTCCTGGTGCCCCGGCCTACCCCACTGCTGTCGATGCAGGTGGCATTGCTGAGAGGACAGTCACAGCTCAAGCCTGTCCATCCAGGCTCACACACGCACTGGCCCATGGAACAGCGTCCCCGGTCTACAGAGAGCGGGGAGGGGTAGGAGAGGAGAGCCACATTCACTCCTGCAGTCCAGGCTGCCCATCTGCCAGGCAGGGCCTGTGGTTGCTCAGCCTGAGCTGGGATTTCTCCAGCCAGGGGCAGATCCATCTCTTCTTTTTTTTTTTTTTTTTTTTTTTAAGATTTTATTTATTTATTTGACAGAGAGAGACACAGCGAAGAGACGGAACACAAGCAGGGGGAGTTGGAGAGGGAGAAGCAGGCTTCCTGTAGAGCGGGGAGCCCAATGCGGGGCTCAATCCCAGGACCCTGGGATCATGACCTGAGCCAAAGGCAGACGCTTAATGACCCAGGCGCCCCCATCTCTTCTTCACTTTCTTGGAATCTCCTTCCCTCCCTCTCTCCGATTCCATTCTGCCTTCTACTTTCCACTCTACAGCCAGAGTCATTATCCCAAAACACAAATCGAATCATGTGTCTCTCTGGTTTAAGAACCTCTAATGAGTTCTGGCCAATGCAATAAGGTAAGAAAAAGAAAGAAAACATGTAAGTATTGTAAAGTAAGAAATAAAACTGCCATTATTTTAAATATTAGGAACATGGGGTGCCTGACTGGCTCAGTCAGTGGAGCATGTGACTCTTGATCTCAGGGTTTTAAGTTCAAGCCCCACATCAGGTGTAGAGATTATGTAAAAATAAAATCTTAAAAAATATATATTAGGAACATGTCACAAAATATCAAAAAGAACTTGCAGATAAATTATTAGATTTCATAAGTGATTTTTTTTAATTTTCTAAGCTTATAATGCCCTTTTTTAAAGATTTTATTTATTAATTTATTTTAAAGATTTTATTTATTTATTTGACAGAGAGAGAGATAGCGAGAGCAGGAACACAAGCAGGGGGAGTGGAGAGGGAGAAGCAGGCTTCCCGCTGAGCAGAGAGCCCGATGCAGGGCTCGATCCCAGGACCCTGGGATCATGACCTGAGCCGAAGGCAGACGCTTAATGACTGAGCCACCCAGGCGCCCCAATAAATAAAATCTTTAAAAGAAAAAAAAAGAGAGGGATGCCCAGGTGGCTCAGTTGGTTAAGCGACTGCCTTCGGCTCAGGTCATGATGCTGGAATCCCAGGATGGAGTCCCACATCGGGCTCCCTGCTCAGTGGGAAGTCAGCTTCTCCCTCTGACCCTCCCCCTTTCATGCTTTCTCACTCTCTCTCCCTCAAATAAATAATAAAAAACCAAAATCGGGTGCCTGGGTGGCTCAGTCGTTAAGCGTCTGCCTTCGGCTCAGGTCATGATCCCAGGGTCCTGGGATCGAGTCCCACATCGGGCTCCTTGCTCCGCGGGAAGCCTGCTTCTCCCTCTCCCGCTCCCCCTGCTTGTGTTCCCTCTCTCTCTGTGTCTCTCTCTGTCAAAAAATAAATAAAATCTTAAAAAACAAAAAGAAAAACCAAAATCAAAAAAGAAAAAAGAGAAAAAAAGTTCAAACTGGACTAGAGCTGGACCCACCCTGGATGGACCCCACACCCCCCGCATTCTGGTCCTGCCTCCTTCTCCAGCAGCCTCCCCCTCCCCTCCTCTCACAGCTGTGCCTGTGCCAAATGCCTGCCTTCCTCCAGATGTGCTGGGCTCTCCTTTTGTTTCTCTGGGCACACTCTGGCATGGACGACTGAAGCAGAGACATGACAGACAAAAGCAAGAAGGGAGGAAAGGTAGGAAAGCAGGGGCTTGACCTCCAGTGACAAGTAGACAGTTGGGGCTAAATAAGTAATTGATGGCTGGATTTTCATTGATTCTCCTCCATTCAAACCACTCAATCCGGGCGCCTGGGTGGCTCAGTCAGTTAAGCGACTGCCTTCGGCTCAGGTCATGATCCCGGGGTCCTGGGATGGAGTCCCTCATCAGGCTCCCTGCTCTGCGGGGAGCCTGCTTCTCCCTCTCCCACTCCCCCTGCTTGTGTTCCCTCTCTCGCTGTGTCTCTCTCTGTCAAATAAATAAATAAAAAATCTTAAAAACAAAAAACAAAAAACAAACCACTCAATCCTTCCTGTGGCCGCTGGGTGGGTTCTGTGACCCTTGCCCTGCTTGGAAGCCCTGGCCACACTGCATAAGCGTGTGGGGCTACGGTGGACACATAACTCCAGGCCCTGAGAGAGGAAAGACCATCATGCCACATACCAGCAACCACTGAGGATTCAGCTGGATGGGACCAATGCTCATGAGATGGCAGAGACCACAGGACCTCAGGGGCAGTGGTCTGAAGCACAAGCAGGGGCCTTGGGCATCAAGTCTGCAGAGGGGAGGGAGGTCCAGGTTGGGGTGGCCTTGGGGGAGGCACTTGGGGAGCCCCAAGGGGGGCTAGGTCTGAACTTGGGGATTCTGACTCACGGCCTGGCCCTCCACCCAGGTCAGGACCCCCGGGTTGCCCTTGCTGTCCCGAGCCCCCCAGCACTGGCCGCCGGGGCTGCCGAGCTCACCGTTACAGAGGACCCCGGAGGCACGGGGACACTGGAAGTTGTCATACTCGCAGAACAGCCCCTCGTAGCGGCCTTCTCCATAGCAGACACATTGGCCACACTGGCACTCGCCACGCCCAGAGCACGGCTTGTCCTCGTCCTCCCGCAGGCAGGGCGCTATGTCACTCAATGAGCCCGTGGAACAGCTGCAGGTCTTGCCGCTCCTGAGGAAGGAGCCAGTCACTTCCCCACAGCCCGCGGGGAAGGCTGGGGCTTTTACCAACCCATTGCACAGATGAGGAAGCTGAGGCTCGGAGAGAACCTCAGTGGGTCCAAGTCACACAGACAGCGGTGCCTGAGCTGAGACTCAAACGTCCGTCCCCAGACCCTCCCAGGGTCCCTTCCTCAAGTCACCATGGACTTGTTCGGTGTCTTGAAGCTTTAAGAGCCCTCACTACCCTTATGATGAGCTCATTTCTGATTAGGTCACACGTGCGCATGGTTCAGAAAACCAAATACAAAGGGATGGAGTGAAAAGTAAGTGTCCCTCTCGTGTCTGTCCCCCATCAGCCAGTCCCCACACCCTGCTGGCCACCACTGTCCTGATTCTTGCACCTTTTCTCAGAGATATTCTTTTTTTTTTTTTAAGATTTTATTTATTCATTTGAGAGAGAAGACACAGAGAGAGAGAGAGAGAGAGCATGAGCAGGGGAGAGAGGCAGAGGGAGAGGGAGAAGCAGACTCCCCACTGAGCTGGGACCCAAACATGGGGCTCGATCCCAGGACCCTGGGATCAGGATCTGAGCTGAAGGCAGACCCTTAACCATCTGAGCCACCCAGGCGCCCTTTAGAGATATTTTTTATGTCTATGTATTTTGAAGTGCTTTGAGCTGGATCCCCCTCACAACTGGGCATGCCCCTTTCCGAGCCTCCCTGTGACCCGCCATCCCGCCCTCAGCTGGGTATCCGTGGTACACCCCACATCAGAGCCTTATGGTGGCCAGGGCACCCCCGCACACTCACCAGCCCTCACTGCACACACAGTGTCCACACACGAAGTCGCCGTGGTGGTTGCAGCGAGCTGAAAGCTCCTCTTTTTGCTGGAACGAGATCATGGTGGGGTGCAACAGGGCCCCTGGACATTTCTGCTGCCTCCGCCCCTCCGGGCACCCCGCAAGGCAGGCATGGCCCCCGGAGGCTTGGCTTCATTCCTCGGGGCCCCAGGGCAGTTGGCCAGCCCTTCCCTCCCGCCTAGCAGGGCCACATCGTACCAGCTCACATGGACACACGTCGCAGATGATGCCCGCATCCATCCAGAGGCCGTCCGAGAAGGAGGGCTTCAGGTGGATGTTGCCCTTCTGGTCCTCTTCCCCCAGCTGGCACACGTGAGTCCCATCCACAGACTCCATAGCCCGCAGCTGCACCTGGTATGTGCCCTGCAAGGACTCCACTGTCAGCCAAATGGACATTGATAAGAGGCCCCTGTGTTCCATTCGCTCATCTGAGCAACCCTCCGAGCTCTGTGCTGATTAATCCCCACTCCGCAGATGAGGACAAGCTGAGGAAGGTGTCAAAGTCATCCAGGTGGCTAACCCAGGGGGCTTCGAACCCAGGCCTGTCTGACTCTGAAGGCCACACTCTTTATTATTATTATTATTAAAAAAAATTTTTTTTAATTTTATCTATTTGACAGAAAGAGAGACACAGTGAGAGGGAACACAGCAGGGGGAGTGCGAGAGGGAGAAGCAGACTCCCCACTGAGCAGGGAGCCCGATACCCTGGGATCATGACCTGAGCCGAAGGCAGACACTTAACAACTGAGCCACCCAGGCGCCCCCCCCAAATTTTTTTTATTAAGTAATTTCTATGCCCAACGTGGGGCTCAAACTCATGACCCCAAGATCAAGAGTTAGCCAGGAGCCCATAAAGGCCATGCTCTTGACCTCTGCTCAGGCAGATCCCCCCCCCACTTGGCAGGGCCTTGTGCCCATCCTCCCCTTCCCAAAACCCCACAGAGGCTTACCACTTTCCCCCGCTGGATGTGAAAGGACCCAGTATTTGTCTTTTGTAAGTCATTGGAGGTGACCTCTGTCCGCAGGCCTCGGGGGCTTTCCAGGGCCCGGATGTCCAGGTTGGAACGAATGCGCTGAAGAAGGGCAAGCAATCAATGGTCTGGGAGGGGGAGCCTGGGCTCACCCACTCTGGCTCGGCCTGGCTGAGCTCCACCCACTCTGCACCAAGGACTGAGGGGGAGTGGGGGGATCAAGGTGGCAGAGCCCACAGGAACTTGGGGCCAGGCTAAGGTGGGCATCTCAGGGCCCCCAGGGAACAGCAGAGGCCCTTCCTCACTGGCCTATCTTACTTCTCAACCTCTACTTGGGCCCTCCGTTGCCCATTCTGCCTCCTCCCCAGCCCTGCCCCAGAAGGACTCCGACCGGGGCCCGCGCTGGCCCTCACGTTGAAGGCTTCCTGCAGCAACTCCACAATGTTGGAGGAGTCCTCTTGCAACACCCCCAGTGAGGAGACAGGAAAGTACGTGTGCAGCTTCTGTGGGAGAGAGTGCCGGCCCAGGGCTAAGCCTTCAACAAGTATCACCTCACTGAATCTGGACAATAGCTTTGGGGTTATCCTCCCTTTGCTGATGGGGGAGCTAAGGCCTAGTGGGTTCTGGAGCCTGCCCTCCTCACCCCTACCTGCTTGGGAGTGGGGTTGGGGGATGGGTACATGAACTCCCTTTCCCATCAGGGTCCACCCCTGGGGGAGCCAAAAGCTCTGGGAAGGAAAGAAGGAAGAGAGGGAGGGAGGGAGGGAGGGAGGATGTCTGAGAAGTCCCGTGGACTCCCCTCCCGCCCCCCTCTTGCCCAGGGAGGCCTCCGCCCCGCACCTCGTAATAGCTGTAGGAGTAGTTGGTGACAGCGAAGATGGGGATGATGTTGTGTTTGCCAAGCAGGCGCACCAGGGTGGGCACGGACGGATAGTCCTGCGTCTTGTACTGGGTGTAGGTGCCCGAGGAGTCCAGGTGGCATGCCTCGTCATTGCGGCTCATGATGCCAGCCAGCACGTTGGCACCGTCTGCCTCATAGTGGAAAGCCGACTCGGTGGAGAACACCAGCAGGTGGGTGCTGTCGGGCCGCCAGCCAATGTCCCTCTGGGAAGGACACGGAGGAGAGGCCCATCGAGCAGGCCGCCTACTGAGGTCCTGTGTCACAGTGTCGCGTATGACTGAGAAAGCGGGTCCCAACATGAGCTCAGCTAAGCCACAGGATTCACGGCATCACGGACAATGCACGGGACAGCACGTGAGCCATGGCGGTGGGCAGCGGAAAGTGGCAATGAGGATGCGGGAAGGATGCAGGTGGGGGTCTAGCACGCAAGACCCGAGCTAGCTTCCTCCGACTGGCCCCCCAGGCTTCATAATTACTCTGAGGGAATATTTTAACTGCATGGGAAAATGTACACCCACAATGTTGAATGAAAAGGCTGGTTAGGGGAGCCTGGGTGGCTTAGTCGGTTGAGCATCTGCTTTTGGCTCGGGTCCTGGGATCAAGCCCCGTGTCGGGCTCCCTGCTCAGCGGGGAGCCTGCTTCTCCCTCTCCCTCTGCAGCTCCCCCTGCTTGTGCTCTCTCTCTTCCTCCCAAATAAATAAATAAAATAGATATAAAAAAAAGAAAAGGCCGGTTAAAATAGATACAGCTGTGCATGGATTTGGAAAACTGTATTACAAGCTAAAATGCTCGTGACAGTGTTAATTGAAAAAAAAAAAAAAGCAAGTTTCAGAATTTTAAGTACACTGACTCCAGCTATATAAAGTAAGGAAAGGGAACAAAATATGCTGGTGGGATATCAAGTGGCTGGCTGGCTGGCTGGCTGGCTGTGGTGAAATTATGGGCGATTTCTGTTCTTTGTTTTCCAAATTGTTTATACGATGGGTATATTATTTGCAAAATGAAAAAATTGCTGTGCACGTAAAAACTGCCCTCTTCAGCTGCCCAGTGCAGTTGGAGACTGTGGGTCCTGGAAGACTGGCATTAGCAGGGAGATTGGTGGTAGGCTGGCTTTAGGGCAAGGAAGATTCCAGAACCCCAGAACTCATGTCTGCTTCGCTGGTCAGTACAAAAGCAGCATGCCTACATGCTCAGGCCGGGGGACCTTGGATCCCAGCACATCTCAACCTGGCTTATAATTGTGGGCCCCCTGGAGGGTCTTAGCTTGTCTTTGGGCATAGGGGTCTCGGCCTGACACCAGAGCAGGCCGGTGGGCAGCTCATGCCCTTGCAGAGAAGCACAATCCTGGTCTGGGTGGGCAGGGCACTCCCTGGCACTCACCGTGCACACGGCCACCTGCAGGATGGCATCAAAACCTCCTTCAGGAGCGTCCAGGTTGCCTGAGATCCGCTCCCCTAGCAGTTTATTCCGAAACTCTTCCAAGTTTTCTGTCAGGCTGATGACATTCTTGAAGGAGAAGGGGGCGTCACTGTTTGGCCAGGGCTCCTTCAGCCTGGGCAGAGGTGGAGGGAGAGAGAGAGACAGAGTCAGGAGAGAAGACCCCCATGCCCCTGTGCCCACCCTCTCTGAAAGTGGCCCACTGGTCCACTTCGACCAGAACACTTGGAAGTGCCCTGGTGGCGAGGAGGTGGGCCCCGTGGCTGGGACCCCTGCCCACTCGGTCACTCACTTCTTTCTTTTTTTTAAGACTTTACTTATTTTATTTTTTAGAAAGATTTTTATTTATTTATTTGAGAGAGAGCGAGCGAGCAAGGGTGGGGGGCACATAGGGAGAGGGAGGAGCAGACTCCCAGACTCCCCAGCTGAGCAGGGAGCCCGATGGGATCATGACCTGAGCCGAAGGCAGACGCTTAACCGACTGAGCCACCTAGGGGCCCCTCAGTCACTCACTTCTCAGGCCTCATGTCTGTCTGAGGGACGCTGACTTTGTCCACAAACTTGCCAAATCCAATAGTGTAGTCATCAGTGAGCTCTCTCAGGACCTGGGCTGGGTGTCAACAGGAAAAAGAGGGGGCAGCTGAGCCCCAACACCCCCACATCAGCAGAGGGGGCCAGGGGCTGGCTCGGGGAGGAGGAAGAGGGAAAATAACCTCCTGTCAATACCTTGCATGTGAACATCAGTTCATGCTCACAGTAGCCCTTGTCCCTGTTCACAGACGAAGGAAATGGGACTCGGGAGGCCCAGAGTCATGCATGGAGGGGGCAGCCAGGAGCCTGGAGAACCTCAGCCTCATGGCCATGAGTGTGCTCCTTGTCAGGGTCAGAGGGCTCTGCTGCCCACCCAGCCTGAAGTCCTGAGTAGTTAGTGGGGTCTGGCTAGGACCCACGCCTCAGAATGGGAGGGAAGGGATTTCTTGGGGGGCTCAGATAGCCTATCCTTCCTTGTGGCATGGGTATAGCCATCCTGAGCCCTAGCCTCCCAAGCAGGGGCCCAGACAGCTGGATGAGGCCACCCTCTCCATTCCCTACCCCACTGTCCTCTATGCTGGCCCAGCCATACCCAGTCTCTCTCCCATCTGCTTGAGGTTGTCCAGATCGTCAGACATGGAGTTGGAGAAATCCATGAGGATGTACAGGTCCATAGGGCTCTTCTCGGGCTCGAACACCTTCAGCTCAAAGTGTTGCTCCTCGCCAGGCCGCAGCCGGACCCGTAACCCCTGGGGCGACACCTGGCTGCGCTGCAGGTTGGGGTTAATCGGGGTGTCCTGTGTCCAGGGGAGGGGGACAGCTGGCTGGAGGGTCACTCCAGAGACCTGATGGGGAACCTCTCAGCCCAGCCAGCGGACACAGTGGACCCCTGTAAACAGCCGGCCTCGAGCGTGGGTGGGCCCACTTCCCTTGACCCCCACTCCGGGCACCTCTGTGATCTCGAAGCTGCTCTCCATGACCACTAGGCTCTCCCACCGGCAGCCGGCAGCCAGCAGCTCTGCCTGGGTGTTGCAGCGCCGCTCCTTGAACATCTGGCCAGAGGAGGTGGGGTCAGGGGGGCAGTGCCCATCCCCTGGCTGTCCCAACCCTGGATCTCTCCTGACCCTTGCCTGTTCCACACCCGCCTGGCCTGAGGCTGGGCTGAGGGTGCGGCAGGTGTGGACTTGGTCAGAGCCCGGCATGGGGCATGATGGGGTGGGGCACCCGGGTTGGGGAACTGGCCAGGGCTGGCGCTGGGCTCAGGATGGGAGGCAGGCTCACCTGGTCCGTGCAGTAGGCACATTCCCTGTCCACGCGGATGCACTCTGTGCAGCTCTTCACCTGGGCCCTCTTACAGCGGTTCGCTGGAGGGCAGAGATGAGCAGACCCAGTGAGATGAACCTCACCAGGGACCAAGTCCTTTCCTGCGTGTATCCTCATTGGAGAGAGGCAGGGATTCTCTCTCACTTTACGGAGGAGGAAATGGAGGCCAGTGGGTAGGCAGTCTGCCCCACTGGCATATCTGGGGCAGAGCCAGTTCTCACACCTGAACTTCCCCTCAAGTCCGGATGGTGCGGGCTGAGACAGAAGGGCTGGCCCATTTGCTGGTGGGGACACCCTGGCCATCCCTCCCCTGCTCCTCCAGGGGACAGGGGACTGTGTCTGCCTTGCTTATTGCTGTTTCCTGGTACCCAGCCCAAGCCCAGCACACAGTAAATTGTTAGTAAATGAATGAAGAAAAACTCCAGAGTTTCCCCAAGGGTTACTGGGATTCCCTTTGGTTCTGTTCAGTTAAAATCTCAGTGAGGGGCGGGCACCTGGGCGGCTCAGTCGGTTAAGCATCTGCCTTCGGCTCAGGTCATGATCCTGGATCCCGGGATCGAGTCCCGCATCGGGCTCCCTACTCAGTGGGGAGTCGGCTTCTCCCTCTGCCCCTTCCCCCCACCCCCCTGCTCGTGCTCACGCGTGCTCTCTCTCTCAAATAAATAAAATCTTAAAAAAAAAAAGAAAATTTATAATAAAAAAAATCAGTGTACACAGTGGGTGGCCTCCTGGGTGGTGGGCGATGGTGCGTGGTCAGTGTTTAACACGGGCTCTGGTCGGGAGGGAGAAGCCCTGCCTTGCAGCATTGCCCGTGTTCCCACCATGGTCTATTCCAGGCTACCAACACAGCTTTCTCTGAAGGCAAAATTTTTATCGGTAGGAACTGACCGGAAGAGAGTCACCGGCCTCTCCTCCAAGTTCCCACAAAAAACACTCGGCAAGTGCCTCCAGGTCGCTGAGTGGGCAGCTTCTCTCGCCTCTAGAGCAAGTCTTCCTCGGTGTTCTGGGCCATAAGGCTCAGGCTCACTGCTCCCCAGCCTCGAAGCGAGCCGTGGTTGTTTGTTGAATGGCCAAGTGAGTGTCGGGGTAAGACGCCCTGTGGGCGGCCTCCATATGAGGGCAGTGCCTTGACAGGGGTGCCCCCGCAAAGGGTGCTGCGGAGGCATGCCAGACTCACCCATTTCCCCGGGGAAGCTGACGCCCAGCAGGACTGCCAGCAGCAGCCTGGTCCACGGGCTGGGACTCGGTCCTGCCATCCTCTTCCTCCTGTATAATGACAGCAATAACTGACATAAGACGTTCCCCAGCCTGGGTCCCTGCCGGTCAGAGCTCCAGCATTCCCACCGCCCAGGGGTGGAAACTGAGGCTCAGACAGCTTCAGTGATGTTCCAAGGCCACACAGCCTGCAAATGGCGGGATCCAGGGCCCCCAACTCCTCTTGCCATCTCTGGAGTGACTAGATGCCCTGCAGGCCTGCACCCTGCCCCGGGAGGCCCCACCCTCGCATCACTGAGGACTATAGGCTTTGAGCTTGTGCTCATGCCAGGTCTCCTACGCTGATCTCGTGGAGAGCAGGGCAAGGCTTATTCTGCCTTTGGCTTTCAGATCCCAGTGGGCCTGGGTCAGGTCTCACCCAACAGGGGGCCACCCCTTGAGGGCCTGGCTCTACCCTCCCGCCCTGTCTCTGTCATGGCCTAATTGCCCTTTAAGGAAGGTGGTGTGGCCGGGGGAGAGGGGACCCTCCCAAGATCTGGGGCCTGCAGAGGGGAGGAGGGAGCTGGCTGTACCCAGCTAGGCTCTGCAATGACTGCCTGGCCCATCACTGGTGGGGTCCCCTGCCCTACCTCCTACCCTGCCTGCTCCAGAGTTGAGTTTTCGGGGTCCCTGAGCAGATCATCCTTCCAGAAGTTAGTCTGGAGCTATGTTACAAGCCTCTCCTGCTCACACATACACACACACTGTGCCACCTCCCCAGGGTTGAGGAAGCCTGTGGAAGAGGGCAGGAAGGCACTGCCTCCCTCCCTCTAAGGCATGTGGCTCCCAGGAGGCCATCAGCAGCCCCAAAACATCCACAGGCTGGGGAAGAGCTGCCATCTCAGAGGGGCCTGGGGTAAGGAAGCCCTGAGCCAGCCGGGGGAAATGACTTTCCTGCAGCCTTGGGGTGTAGGCACCACACCCACACGCTACACAATACAGGTTGCAGACTTGGACCTCCCCGGGGCACCATTATACACGCGGGTACGGGCACTGGAGGGACGAACCCGGCTCTGACTCACCCTCCCGTGCCCACAGGCTGTGCACAGAGCAGACACGCGCCCAGCACTTCACCTACGGGATGGCTATTTCATCTACGCAGGAACCCGGTGGGGGATGACTGCATTACCCCATCTCCCAGATGAGGAGATAGAGATGGGGCACAAGGCTGCAGGGCTTCCTCATCCCACAGCCAGCGGGGGGTGGGGTGGGGTGGGGGGAGGGCGGACCGGACCAGGGCAGTCCAGACCCACCTCCATTTAACTTCTGTTATCCTCAGAGGCCATAAGATGGCAGTTAGGGGGCTAGTTATGCACTCAAGAGTGTTTTTGTTTGACTCAACTTGTGTTTACGAAGTTTTAAAAGTAACTGTCAACATTAAAAACAATGAGATTTCATGGAAAATTTAGGATTATGGGCTTACTGGAGGTTGTGGCCACAGGCCTGGCCAGGTGCTCAGGACGTGCACTCTCTAGGCAACCCTGGGAGCTCTCCCGGAACCACACTTCCTCCCATCCCACAGGACCCCTGCTTTCCTCCCACCCCACAGGACCCCTGCTTAGCACATCTGCACCTGCCCACCATAGCCCCTGCCTTCATGTTTTTGCATCTCCTGGCCCCTCGGCTGCTCTATCACCCCAAGAAATCAGGGCCCAGGAGACAGGCACCCCTTCCCCGCTGTCCCCCAGCTCTCTCTCTTCTCTCAGCCCCCAGCATGGAGAGAGACCCTCAGCCTTCATTTCCAGCTCTGTCAGATCCTGGGGCTCAGGGTGTGGCCAGGCCCTGATGGGGTGGGAAGGGGCCCAGCCGGGCTCTCAGAAGCCATCGAAAGTCCCTGCACCACAGCCAGAGGGCCACCAGGGGTTGAGTGGGAAAGGGGGCAAGCGCTGGAGGAGGCTGCAGTGGTGGGCATAGCTCCCAGGGCTGCTGAATGAGGTCAAGAGAACTTCCTAGAGGAAGGGAGTCCTGAGCTGACTTTGGGGGGAGGTCAGGCATGTACTTGGCCAAAAGGAGAGTCAGGGACTCCCCAGACCTCAGCAAGCATGTGCTTGGCCAAGGGGGCAGTCAGGGACTCCCCAGGCCCCAGATAGCCTTGCCGCACTGCACACAGCCGGCCAGGCCTCAGCAAACATGGAGAGCCTTTGCCTTTAGGTGGCTGCTGCCCCCGCGTTCTTTGCAAACCCCAGTGGGCCCAGCCCATAGGCCTGCCAGCCACCGCCCAGCCTCTGCCCACTTCTCCAGAACACCCACCCAACCCTCAGGGCTCTCTCCCTGCTGCCCTCCTTTAGCGCCTAGGTCTCAGGGCCAAGAGCCCTGTCCGGCTCCACTGCCCCGCTGCCCCAGCTGCTCCCCCGGGCACACCCTGGCAGCCGAGGCATGTGCCCTGGGCAGGATGGGGCCAAGGCCTGCCAGCTATTGGGAAGGGAAGAGCTGACGAAATACAAGCCACCCGGGTCTCCCAAAAGGGCCCCCTGATTTGCCGGCCAGGCTGGGGTGGGCACTCACTTTCCCCTCCTCGCCTCCAAGGGCCCAGAACGGACGCCCAGCTCCAGCGGTCCGGGGCACGGGAGGGGCGGGCGGGGTGCAGCCCGGCGACCCCCCGACTGCCCCCGGCCCGCGCCCAAGCCCCTGGCGCCTGCCGCGGTCGGAGGCTGGACCTACCTTGGCGCGCACTCGCGCCCTCCCCGCGCGGGGCTCCGCTCGGCCGCTCCGGCTGCAGCGCGCGGGCGAGCCGGGACTGTCCGGAGGGCGGCTGGCAGCGGGGCGGGCGGCGGGCGGCGGCCGCGGGGAGGGGACCGCTTTATGGGGCGGGCGGCAGGTGGGAAGGAGGCGCTGGTGAGTCAGGCCGGCCGCATTCCTGCGCGCGGCGCGCACCTGTCGGGGCAGGAGCCGGGCGCTGCCGCCGCCGCCGCCGGGCCCGCCCCCCGGAAAAGGCTGCGGCTCCCCCGGCGCCCGGCCCCTGCGCCCCGACCGGCGGCGGCGGGGGCGGGGGCGGAGCCTCCCCCCTCTCTCCAGTCCAGCCCCGGGCGCCGCGCCTCCCCGCCCCGCCAGGCTGCAGACTCGGCGCCCGGCTGCCTCGGGCCGGGGGGGGGGTGGGGGGTGGGGGGGGTGGGGGGGTGGCCTGTTAGCCCCCGGCTCCGCCCGCGCCCTCCCACCTCCGGACGCTAGGCTGTGAGCAGCCCCGCGGCCCCGACGGCCAAACCCGCAGTCGACCGTGCGCTTGCCTTCCGTCCTGTGCCGGCGCGAGGCGCGAGGCGCGGGCCCAGGGATGCCCCAGCCCGATCTGTCATTCCCGGGGTCCGCTCGGCCTCCCCTTCCCCCCGCCTCCACGTGTGTCCAGAGGGAGATCCCAGTAAGGACTGCTTCCCTGAGTGTCCTCAGGCAAGGTACTTAAACCTCCTTAAAATGGGAGTAATACCCATCAAGTGGCCGGCACCGACCCGACATGGAGTGGGCACTCCAGTTGTTACAGTTGTTCTTGACAAGCCGGTTCACAAATCTGACCCCTGCGGTCCTCTGCGTGCAGTCTTTCAAGTGCCACACGTGTTCAAGCTGGAGCCTCTCAAGTTGCTCCATGACCCCAACCTGGTCTCCTTCTCTCGCCCCACCTGCCAACAGTGCCAGACAACACCCCATGGCTAGCAGCCCGGCTGCCCAAACCATGCAGCTTCCGGCCACCGTGCTTTCGCTGGAGGCCGGGCCCTCTGCTCGGGATGTCTGCATTCTCCCACGCCGCTGCCCCCAACCAGCCTGGTTTATCCTTCTTTCACTTGAAGGCTGATGTCATGCTCCAGGGAGTCTCTTGACCTCCCTGCACCCTTGGTGGGATTATGTGTGCCTGTAGCCACCCCCCCCCCCCCCAGGGCATGGCTTTTTCTTCTCATTTGCCATATTGGCTTGAAATGATCTGTTTAGGGGTTTCTCTTTCCCACTAGACTGTGAGCCCTGAGGATGGATGCTCTCTAGCACATCTTTATTTTTTTAATTTTTTTGTTTGTTTGTTTATTTACTTTTCAGAGAGAGAGAGAGGGAGAGAGCACAAGCAGGAAGAGTGGCAGGCAGAGAGAGAAGCAGGCTCCTGGCCGAGCAAGGAGCCCAATGCGGGGCCCGATCCCAGGACCCTGGGATCATGACCTGAGCCGAAGGCAGACGCTTAACCGACTGAGCCACCCAGGCATCCCTCCAGCACATCTTTTAATTTCCAGGACCTAGCACAGTGCCTGGCACATAGCAGGTGCTCAGTGAAAGTGTGGCTGAACCAGATGGGATTGCCACAAAGCCTCCCAGCTGTCAGTGCTCTCATCTGTAAACAGGCTTGTGCCCTGCCAGCTCTCAGACTGATCACGGGGGCAGGTGGGACCGGATGTGGAAGTGCCATGGATACATGAGTGCTCCCTGCAACTGTGTGAGCCACAGTCTCCCTTGCCCGCCTGCCCAGTGGTCTTTTTTTTTTTTTTTTTTTTTAAAGATCTTATTTGGGGCACTGAGCCTGGGTGGCTCAGTCGGTGAAGCATCTGCCTTCAGCTCAGGTCATGATCCTGGGGTCCTGGGATCGAGCCCCATGTCGGGCTCCCTGCTCAGCGGTGAGTCTGCTTCTCCCTCTCCCTCTGCCTGCCACTCCCCCTGCTCTCTCTCTCCCTGACAAATAAATAAAATTAAAAATAAATAAATAAAGTAAGCTGTATGCCCAACGTGGGGCTTAAACTCACGGCCTTGAGATCAGGAGTCCCATGCTCTACTGACAAAGCAGCCAAGCACCCTCTGCTTAACGATGGGTCTCCAAAGTGGACTGCAGACTCTCCAGGGATGTGCCAGATGATCCACTGTTTTTGTGTTTGACAATGTACATCACTTATTGTAGAGTGGTACGTGTGTCTACAAATAAACAAGGTAAATGATCAACAGTGGATGTGTGATCAAAACAGTCTGGTGACCATTCTAGAGACCCACTGTCAACCACCTCTCTAACTGAGGGAGACACCCCTCGGGTGGACAGTTGCTAGGCCTGGTCTCTCCCTGGGGCTAGGGGATTGCTCAATAGACCCCTGTTAAATTATTTTTCCCCCAGGGGCATCTGGGTGGCTCAGTCAGTTGAGCATCTGACTTGATTTCGGCTCGGGTCATGATTTCAGGGTCCTAGGATCAAGCCCCACATCGGGCTCCCTGCTTAGCAGACAGCCTGCTTCGCCTTCTCCCTCTGCCTCTTCCTGGCTTGTGCTCTCCCTGTCAAATAAATAAATAAAATCTTTTGTTAAAAAAATAATTTATTTATTTATTAGACAGAGAGAAAGAGCACAAGCAGGGTGAGCAGCAGAGGGAGAGGGAGAAGCAGGCTCCCCACTGAGCAGGGAGCCGGACGTGGGACTCAATCCCAGGACCCTGGGATCATGACCTGAGCCAAAGGCAGCTGCTTAACTGACTGAGCCGCCTAGTTGTCCCAATAAATAAAATTTAAAAAAAAATTATTTCCCCCAACTTTTTTTTTATTATTATGTTATGTTAATCACCGTACATTACATCATTAGTTTTTGATGTAGTGTTCCATGATTCATTGTTTGCGTATAACACCCGGTGCTCCATGCAGAACGTGCCCTCCTCAATACCCACCACCAGGCTAACCCATCCCCCCACCCCCCTCCCCTCTAGAACCCTCAGTTTGTTTCTCAGAGTCCATAGTCTCTCATGGTTCGTCTTCCCCCAACTTTTTATTTTGAATATTTGCCAACATACAAAAACAGTTGAAAGAAGAGTACAAAGATCACTTGTATTTTTTACCACCTAGATGCAAGAGTTAACATTTTGTGGGGTGCCTGGGTGGCTCAGTTGGTTAAGCATCTGCCTTCGGCTCTGGTCATGATCGCAGGGTCCTGGGATCCAGCCCTGAATTGGGCTCTCTGCTCAACGGGGAGCCTGCTTCTCCCTCTCCCTCTGCCTGCCACTCCCCCGTTTGTGTGTGCTCTCTCAAATAAATAAATAAAATATTTAAAAAAATAAATAAAAAAATAAAAAATTATTTCCCCCCAACTTTTTATTTTGCGTATTTGTAAACATACAAAAACAGTCGCAAGAAGAGTACAAAGATCACTCATATTTTTTACCACCCAGACGCAAGAGTTAACATTTTGCCATATTTGCTTTATCTATATATTTGTTATGTACTTATATATCTTTTTATTTGAATTTAAGAGATCATGACATTTCATCCCTTGACACTCAAGGCATGTATCTTCCAAGAACAGCTCCCCACAACCACAATAACTTTGTCACACCTAAGAAAATGAACAAAAATGTCCTGTTATCCATGATTCAGTCATATTAAAATTTCTTAGTTGTCCCAAAAATGTCTGTTGTAACTGTTTCCTTTTTTTAAACTTTTTAAAACTGTTTCCTTTTGAATTTGAGTCCAATCCATTGCATTTGATTGCTTTCTTTTTCTTTATTAATTTAAAATTTTTTTTTTAGAGATTTTATTTATTTATTTGAGAGAGGGAGAGTGCGCACACGGGGGTTGTGGGGGAGAGGGAGAAGCAGATGCCCTGGTGATCATGGAGACTGACATGACGCTCAGTCCCAGGACCCTGAGATTATGACTTGAACCGAAGGTAGTCACTTAACTGACCCACCGAACCACCCAGGTGCCCCTCTTTCTTGCTTACTCCCCCCGCACCATTGACCTTTTGAAGAGACAGGCCAGTAGTGATCTGCAGAATGTCCCACTGTCCAGATTTGTATGATTACTTCCTCATAGTGTCATTGGACTTTTTTTTTTTTTAGCTTCCTGTAAACTAGAAGTTAATGTCTAAAAGCCTGATTAGATTTAGGTGAAACATTTTTGGCAAGGATGGTCCTAGATGATGCTGGGTGTGTTTTATTGGGTGGCACATGATCTCAGCTGCCTCGCTGTTAGTGATTATTAAGGAAATGACTGCCATCTCTCTCCATTGTAAAAATACATTATTTACTTTGTGATTAAGAAGTAAGCTGGGGGGTGATGATGCTTTGTCACCCTGCCCACTTCCCAGCAAACTTTCACTGAATGGTTTTAGTCGGCATCCCTTGTTGATCTCTGCCTGAATTTGGAGGTTGAAGAATGGTGATTTTCTGTTTCTACATTAATAGAAGCTATCCTTCTGATTAAAAAAGAAAAATAGAAGTTCCCTTCATCAACAGGGGATGAACTATGTGCCTCCAAAAATGTAGGATATGGCTGACTCAGTCAGTAGAGAATGTAACTCCTGATCTCGGGAGGGATTGTGAGTTCAAGCCCCACGCTGGGTGTGGGTGTGGAGCTTGCTTAAAAAAATAAAAAAAAAAAAACAACCGAAGTCCTCCAAAATATAGGATAAATGCTTCTTTTTGGGTTATAGAAACTTTTACTTTTTTTTTATTATTTCGTATTTTACTGAACAGGTCTGAAATGTAAAGCTAAAATAGGACTTTTTTTTTTTTTAAAGATTTTATCTATTTGACAGAGAGAGACACAGCAAGAGAGGGAACACAAGCAGGGGGAGTGGGAGAGGGAGAGGCAGGCCTCCCACGGAGCAGGGAGCCCGATGCGGGGCCTGATCCCAGGACCCCAGGACCACGACCCGAGCCGAAGGCAGACGCCCAACAACTGAGCCACCCAGGCGCCCCAGGACTTCTTTTTTTTTAAGTAGGCTCCATGCCCAGCATGGGACATGAACTCACAACCCTGAGATCAAGACCTGAATTGGAAACCAAGAGTCACTTAGCTGAGTGAGCCACCCAGGCACCCCTAAAATAGGACTTTAAGGGGGCATCTGGCTGGCTTGGTACAGAAGCCCCATGTTGGGGGTAGAGACTACTTAAAAATAAAATCTTTAGGGGCGCTGGGTGCCTCCATCGGTTAAGCATCTGCCTTCGGATCAGGTCGTGATCCCAGAGTCTTGGGATCCAGCCCCGCATTGGGCTCCTGGCTCGGCGGAGAGCCTGCTTCTCCCTCTTCCTCTGCCTGCCAAGTACTTCCCCTGCTTGTGCTCTGTCAAATAAATAAATAAATAAAATCTTAAAAAAAAAAAAATCTTGGGGCGCCTGGGTGGCTCAGGCGTTAAGCATCTGCCTTCGGCTCTGGTCATGGTCCCAGGGTCCTGGGATCGAGCCCCACATCCGGCTCCATGCTCTGCGGGAGGCCTGCTTCTCCCTCTCCCACTCCCCCTGCTTGTGTTCCCTCTCTCGCTGTGTCTCTCTTAAATAAAATCTTTAAAAAAATAAGTAAGACTTTAAGAATGTTGAATAATAAAAGGGGGGTAAAGTCCTATTCACACATTTAGTGAGTAGTAAACTAGGAAAATATGTAAAACTTTGGGAATTAGGAAAACCTGTTCAGGACTTAAGGGAGGTCCTCCGTTTCTGACTACAAAAATCTCCCATTGACTAGAGGCTATACAAACAAGAGTGTCGGTTTATGAAAAAGTCCGAATTGCACAAAACCCCTTTTGGAAGGAGAAATGGCCAGTTTGCAGCAGGGATGGTTTGCCTGCAGGGCGAGGCTGGAGGGCAGGAACCCTGCTGGAGGCTCTGGCTCACTTCCGGGACCTGTAGGTAAGAGCAGGTTGGAGGGGTTAGTGCGTTCACCAAAAGGCTTTGCTTTCCAGTCAGTTTCTAGGATGCTGATGCTTTCCTCAAACAAGGTAGAAACTTTTTTTTTGTTTTTTAAGATTTTATTTGAGAGAGAGAGAGAGAGAGCACGTGCACGAGCAGGGGGAGGGGCAGAGGGAGAGGGAGAAGCAGACTCCCCGCTGAGCAGGGAGCCCGATATGGGGCTCGATCCCAGAACCCTGGGATCGTGATCTGAGCAGAAGGCAGACGCTTAACGACTGAGCCACCCAGGCGCCCCAAGGTAGAAACTTAAAAATTACTATTATTACAAAACAACCCAAAAGATTTTAATTGTGGTAAAAACATATAACATAAAAATTACCATTTTAATCATTTGTAAATGTACAGTTCAATAGTGTTAAGTATATTCACATTGTTGGGCAACAGGTCTCCAGAACTTTTCAACTTGAGAACTGAAACTCTATACCCATTAAACAGCTCCCCATTTCTTTCTCTTCCACCCCCTGGTTAACTACCATTCTATTTTTTTGTCTCAATGAATTTGACTCCTTTAGAAACCTCATATAAGTGGAATCATACAGTATTTGTCTTTCTGTAATTGGCTTATTTCCACTTATAATGTCCATCTATGTTGCATGTGGCAAGAGTTCCTGCCTTTTTAAGGTTGAATAATATTCTTTAGTATCTAAATACCACATTTGGGGGCGCCTGGGTGGCTCAGTCGTTAAGCATCTGCCTTCGGCTCAGGTCATGATCCCAGGGTCCTGGGATCGAGCCCCGCATCAGGCTCCCTGCTCAGCGGGAAGCCTGCTTCTCCCTCTCCTACTCCCCCTGCTTGTGTTCCCTCTCTGTCACTCTCTGTCAAATAAATAAATAAAATCTTAAAAAAAAATAGTGTACAATGGTGATGTGATATAAGAGATCTATATTTGGTCATTGTCCATGATTCCTGGAGCAGCTCTGGAGTGATAAAAGCGAAAGGAGTGTCTTTTGTTATTCATAACAGGCCCCTTTCAACCACAACAGAGTTTATGTTAATGAGGTGACTTTTGGAAAGCCACGAAGGATGGGGGCGCTCTTTGTCAGGGGAACCAACCACGTGATTAGAGTTGGAACTTTTGGCTTGAACACTCCCCCACCCCTACCCCTGCCCCTACCGACCTCTGGGGAGGAGAGGGATGGGCTGGAGATTCAGTTCCATCACTAATACTCAATGATTTAATCCATCACACCTAGTAATGAAGCTGCCATGAACATTTTAACCAAAGGGGGTTCAGAGAGCTCCCAGGTTGCTGAACACCTGGCCTGCTGGGAGGGTGGTGTGCCCAGAGAAGGCATGCAAGCTCCAAGCCCCTTGCTCCATACTGAGCCTCTATGCATCTCTTCTATCTGGCTCTTCCTTAGTTGTATTCTTTTATAAACCAGTAATCCATTAAGTAAACCGTTTTCCTGAGTCCTGTGATCCATTCTAACCAATTATTGAGTCTGAGGAGCGGGTCATGGGACCCCCCAATTTATAGCCAGTTGTTCAGAAGTACCAGAGGCCCGGCCCTACAATGAGCATTTGAGTGGGGGGGTCCCCCCTCTTGTTGGACAAAGCTCTCACAAACTACAGGCAGTTGGTGTCAGAATTACATGATGTGGAAAGCCCATACATTGGTGTCAGAAGTGTTTTGTGGTTGTTGTGAGTCGTAGTGTACAGAGAACAAGGGGTTTTTTCCTTTTTTTTTTAAAGATTTTATTTATTTGACAAAGAGAGATACAGCGAGAGAGGGAACACAAGCGGAGGGAGTGGGAGAGGGAGAAGCAGGCTTCCCGCAGAGCAGGGAGCCCGATGCGGGACTCGATCCCAGGACCCTGGGACCATGACCTGAGCCGAAGGCAGATGTTTAACGACTGAGCCACCCAGGCGCCCAAGAGATTTTAAACATATACAAAATTAGAGGGGATAATGAACCTTCCTGTGCCCATGACTGAGCCTCAGCAACTGCCAATGTGTGGACGATCTACAACAGGAAGCTGGGAGGGCAGGGTACGAGGGTCGGGAGCTTTCAGTCCAGTGACCAAGGGGGCGGGAACCACCTCTCCTTCCATCCCTCTGTCCCTCCAATCACCTGGGCACTTGGGCCACAGCCTGGTTGACCACTCTCTCTCCACTCACAAGGAGAACCAGGAGACCCGAGTGGTCTCAGCCCTGCAATGTGTATGTAGTTACGAGGCACGAGAAGGGAGTGATGAATGCCCAGGGGAGCCTGGGAGGGAAAGCCCGAGCTGCATCTGGAAGTGCTGCAGGTGCACGGGTGGGGACGGTTAAAGGGCAGTAGAGAAGAGGACCTGGAGGCTGGGAGGCTGGCAGTGGCGAGGCTGTTGGCAGCCCTGCATTGCCACACTGAAGGGGGGCCTCTTGGGTGGAAAGCAGGGGACCATGTGACCTGGTGAGAGCCCCATGGTGAGGGGGGTGTAGGATGAGGCCAGATGGGGTTGGATGGGAGTGGGGAGGCTGAGACAACATACAGACGAGGTCGGAGCAAACTGCCACGAGAGGGAGGAGGGCCGGAACTAAGCAGGAAGGATGGTGACGGGGAAAGGGCTTCCCAAGGGGCCCACGTGAGTGGGGACAGCACAGGATCCCAGGTATGGATCCTGAGGTCGTCACTATAGGTTAGAACTATAGGAAGAGGGCAGGGATGCCTGGGTGGCTGGGACAGAGTTCAGTTTGTCCAGACTGAGTTCTCTGTGAGAAGGGGCCAACCAGGCAGAAATCACTTGGGTCCCTAGTGCCTGCAACATCCAGTCTCCACAGAAAGGTACTAGTAATTCGACCCCATGCCACCCTCAGTGGGACTAAGGTGGGCAGAAACTAATCCTGTCTTACAGAAGAGTAAAGTCAAGTTCAGAGGGATTTGAGGCCTTGACCCAACTCACAAGGCTTCTAAGGGGAACAGCATGGCCACCTGGGGCTGCCCAACTCATTGGGCGAGTGGTCATTACTGCTCAGGGGCAGGGCAGGGGGTGCCCAGAGGATAGCCAAGGGCCATGACTCTGGCCAGTCTTTTTTTTTTTTAAAGATTTTATTTATTTGACAGAGAGAGCACAAGCAGAGGGAGAGAGAGGGAGAAGCAGGCTCCACGCAGAGCAGGGAGCCCGATGTGGGACTCGATCCCAGGATCCTGGGATCATGACCTGGGCCGTAGGCAGCCGCTTAACCGACTGAGCCACCCAGGCGTCCTGTCTCTGGCCAGTCTTATCTGCTGTGCAGTCTGCGTCTCTCCTTGGTCTAAATGAAAGAACTGGATGGGCCAGCAACAAACAGTTGTACCTCACAGTTCATACAGCTCGTGCATAAATCACCTCGTGGACGCCTCACAGTCGCCTTAGGAAGCTTTATTCCGGGGACCTGATCGGGAAGCCTCACAGAGCTAAGGGCCCAGGACACACAACTCAACACAACTCGTTCAAACCAGGATCCAGAGCAGAGGTGCCGGGTGTCTGCCGGCCACTCCCGCGGCGCCGCACGGCCTCCCGCACAAGCCCGGGGGCCCTCGCACGACGGAGGGGCCTCCGCTGGCGGTCGCAGCTCCTCTCCAGGGTTGCTAAGTCCCATCAAAGGAGGGGAGGGTGACCACTGACCTCTCTCAGCGCCCACGTGTGTGGAGGGGGGCGAGGCGGGGAGGGATGCCCATGAGTCAACAGTGATTTTGGGGATGGGGGGCAGGATCGTCCTGCTCCTCTGGTGATGCAGCAGTTGCCAGACGTCATCTCAGCACCTCCTTCCAAATGCTCCGCCTGTGCCACCGAAGCAACACGGCTCTTCCCAGCCCGGCTTCCCTCTCTGACACGGAGCCCTTCTGCGGGCCTGGAGAGTGGCCAAGGAGCAAGGAAGGCGAGTGAATTCCTTCTGGACTCATGGGCCGACGGCAGCTGGAATCGGTTTTGGCCTCAAGAGGAGCCCGGCGGCCGCAGGCGCTGCCCAGGCGCTGCTGTGGGGCCGAGATAACAGGCACAGGAAAGGTGGGGTGGCAGGAGCCTCCCAAGAGCCTGGCTTCCACGTAAACAGTGAGTTGCCGCGGGCCGAGGCAGGAGGTGATTCATGACGCACACCGCGGGGAGCCTGCTGGCCGCGCTCGTTGGGCACTGAGGCACCAGGCAGCCCTGGCCAGGCGCTCAGGCCTCCCGGGCTCCCTGCATGGGCTGGGGATCCAACCCAGGCCTTCTGGTAACTGGCTTGACTTCAAAAGCTGGGGTGTGTCTAAAAAGTGGTTGGGGAGGGCTCAATACCCCCCCTGGAGGCCTCGGCTCTTGTCTGAGAACTGGCCGGGTTTCAGGATCAGGGCAGCGCAGAGCGGGAAGAGCCCCCCCACCCCCCCGGCTCTCTGGACTCCCGCCTGCCCGCGCCGAGAGGCAGACGCTGGGAGTGAGCACGGCAACTTCCTGGGCCACCCCCACGGACTAGTGCCGCGGGCTTCGGCTGCTCTACCACCAACCCTGAGGTAGCCACCCCAACAAGAGGAGCTGGAGAGAGCACTCGGAACTTCCACTTCTGCCTCAAAACTGACCACAGAAGAGGCCCGAGCTGTGAGAATATGGCGCTTCTGAGAGGGCACCGGACTCCGAGTGGTGTGTGGACACTGTCCACAGCGGCCGCCTCCTCTGTGCCAATGTCCCCTTCCCGGCTGGGCGGCCGCACAGAGGCTTCCCAGGGGGTGGCATCTGGGAGCAGATCCCAGTCCTGAAGTCAACAAGGCGGCACCTGGGCACCGACGTCCGTCGCCGGGTTGCACAGTCTCCTCAGGTCCTGGAGCGGCAGCTCCCCTCGGAGAATGTCCGAGCCACCCCAGGCTGGGCCCTCGGGTCACTGCTTGGCCTTTTTCACGATGGTGCCCACGGCGGAGATGACCGTGGTCTTAGAGCCACTGGCACTGGTGGTCACCGTGACGACGGCGGGCAGGGTGGCCGTGGTGGTGAGGATGGTGGGCTGGGCTATCGTCGTCACTGGGATGGCCGAGTCCCACTTGCTCTTCCTCTTTTGGGCATCTGGAACAAGGCGAGGGAGGCGTCAGGGCCAAGACAAACCGAACAGCAACAGCCCCTTTTCTAGCAGGGCCAGTGGTCAGAGTCTGGGGGCCCAGCCACAGAAATGTGAGGGGCAGCCAGTGAACGGGGGACCCCAGCCCAGGCTCCCAAGAGGCCTTAACAAGCTCGAGAGTCAGAACAAAGCACAGCAAGGTGGAGCCTAGGCCCAGATCTCCAAGGCCCCTGCTCCCCCAAACAAGGCAGGGAAACCCTGGCTCCATGTGTGGTGCGGTGGGAAGTGGACAAGCCGCCTTCTACCTGCCACCGCTGTGCTGGCCGTGCTGGTGGTCGTGGCTGCGGCGTTCGTCGTGGTACCTTTCTTGGTGCCCGTCACAAACTCGATCTGGAGGGAGAGAGGAAAGAGGTAAGGGCGGTGCCCAACTGTCTATCCACGTCCTTCTGCTGGCTCACTACCTTTTGTTTTTTTAAGGTGAGGGGGAGAGGGAGAGAAAGAGTCCCGAGCAGGTGCCACACCCAGCATGGAGCTGACTCGGGGCTCGATCTCACGACCCAGAGATCCAGACCTGAGCCAAAATCAAGAGTGGGATGTTTAACTGACTGAGCCACCCAGGGGCCCCTTTTATTTTTTAGGAGTGGGGAGGGACAGAGGAAGACGGAGAGAGAGGACCTATTTTTACTACTTTGAGGAGACTTTTTTTTTTTTAAAGATTTTATCTATTTATCTGACAGAGAGCGAGAGAGAGCGAGCACAAGCAGGGGGAGCGGCAGGCAGAGGGAGAAGCAGGCTCCCTGCTGCGTCCAGGAAGCCCGAAGTGGGGCTCGATCCCAGGACCCTCAGATCTTGACCAAAGCCAAAGGTCATGGTCTGACTTAACTGACTGAGCCACCCAGGCGCTCCGAGGAGAGCCTTCCAAACACACCAAGGAATGCTCCCGGTGTCACCAAGTTTCTGCACATGCAGGGCAAACCGACTTGCTGCCCTGCCTCACATTCTGGGTGGAGGTGGACCCACCCGCACAGGAACAGCACAGCTTTGATCCCCGGGCGCTGCAGACATGGCCCACACTAAGCCTGGGGTTTGGAACGGGGAGGGAAAGGGCCAGAAGGGACATTCCACCAGCACTAAGAATGAGAAAACCTGATCACCCCAGCAGCCGCTCCGAGAGCTGCCAGCACACCAGGGCTGCAGCCCCTGCCTGGGGGTGGGGAGGCATCCTGGAGCCTCAGCTGGTGCCCTGAGGACATTCAGTCTCAGAGCCAAATTTCTGTTCCCCAAAGGATTCAGATGGTGCTGCTTGGGAAGAAGTGGTGCTCAGGGCCCTAAAATAAGGGGTCACCTGGCCACTGGACACGGTACCTTCAAGGAGGCACTGAGGCGGACTGAGGAGATCAGATCTGGAGGCCAGGAAAGCGCTCTCAGAAGGAAGACCTGCCAGTCTATCAGGCCGGGGAGGACCTTGACGCCAGCAGCGAGAGCCAGCGGGGCGCTGCGGCTGCGAGGGGAGCAGGGAGCTACAGCAAACCCCAAGACCCCAGGAAACCAAATGGAAGCACCTGAGAGGCACGCTCAAACTGAAGGTGAGGGCTGGGGAACGACACTGCACATACCTGCCCCTCCCAGCAGGACATTCACCCGTCACTTACTTTGGTTCGTTCCTTTTTGGCCTTTTCCAATTTGTCCATTTCAATCTTCTGGGCTTTAGCTACAAAGACAAGAGAAGATCTGAGAAAAGCAGCCCTGGGAACAGCTCCCATGTGAAGGGCCACTTTAGGCCGAGGGACCCCACACCAGCACTTGCCGTGTCCCCTGTGCTCTTGCTCAGTGCACACAGGTAGCCTCCAGGCCACGGGGCTCACTGTCCTTTCGTGAGGGACAAATGGAAGCGCTGGCCCTTGGCCAGCATCGAGCAGAGGCCTCACACTGGAAGGCTCAGGGGCTGGGACTGTGCACCCTGTGGGGAGGGGCCGGCTGCTCCTGAGCCCCAGCTGACTGTCGCCACGTGGGGATGCAGGCCACGTGTGGACGACCTTCCCGCTGACCAAGAGAAGCCGGGACTACAGATTTGAGGTAAAATGTTGGCAACTCATTCAAATTAAAGCAAAACTTGTGCGGGCCAAACAAAACACACCTACAGGCCAGATCTGTTCCATGGGCTACTGGGTTAAGATCTGTCAGTGGAGGGCTCGGACTCTGAAATTCCTCCCCGTTCTCCCTGAGGGACACTTGAGAAAATGCTTTCTCACTGGCTTCAGGACATGCTGTCCCCCCACCTGGGACACTCTCCCTGCACCTTAGAACTTAGCCCGTACAGGACTTCCTCGGCAAGGCTGTCCCCCCTTCCGGCCCCCTTCACCTGCCTGCACCCCCACCACACCCCTCACTGCTGGGACTGCTCCCTCTTTGCCTTCTGTGCCAGGTCATAAGCCTCCTAAGTCACAGTGGGTCTGTTTCATTCAAGGCTGTATGCCCACCTCCTTGGACATGGCCTGACACAGAGGAAACCCTGAAATACATGTTGGCTGGCTGACTGAACAGACAAAAGGACAGACGGATGGACGGCTACCTACCTAATGCCTCATAGTAGGAGTCCTCAGACCAGCCGTGGGGGTCAAACATATCCTGCAAAAGAAAGAGTTAACATTGCACCCAGCAAGGGTCATTGGATGACAAATGGCTTAGAGACCCAAGTCCCTTCTCCCCAAGTCTTTCCATGGATTTTTCCTGGCCTGGAGGCCCCTGCCTTAAGGGCACAGGGGCTCAGCTGTCATCCCTGGTCTCCAGCCACAGGGGCGGCCGATCTGCTCCCGGAGTGTTTGTCTGTGGGCTGGGCTGTAGAAGCACAGCGAGTATGCACTCAGGCCCCAACCACTCAGGGCCCCGGGGCCAGGTCTGTCGCTGCAATCTCTCTCCTGGACTATTTCAGAGCCACGGGGGCTCATGCAGGGGAGACGGAGACTGAGCTCTTCAGTCAGCACTACTGCTACATGGGCCTTTCAGTGGCTCCAGGCCGAATCCAGCAGAGTGAGCACAGGGCCCTGGACAGCCCCCTCAACCCTCCGCCTGTGTGTGCAAGGCATACCTTCGGGTAGTTGGTGCCCAGCTCATCGATTGCACAGAACTGGATCAGCTTCTCATAGATGCTGAAAGAAGAACAGCAGAAGGCACTGAGCAGGCCCTAGTCCCATGCCTTGTGTGGCAGCAGATTTTGAGAGATCAGAACTGTCTAATTCCTGGGCTCAGACGAACCCTTTAAACCAGCTGAACTGTTCCAAGCAAGCTTCCTGATAGAAGAGGAAACATTCACTGGCCTGACATTAAATCATTCCGAGTCCTCCCCACTCCCAGAGAGATGGGTCATTAGCCAGGCACCAGGACAAGTATGGTGTCCAGGTGAGGGCTGTGTTTTTTTGGTCTTATCCAGACAGCTGACCTAGAGTTTGTGGGGCTGGGCCGGGGCTACCATACACAGGCCCACATAAGGGCTGGGGCAGGTCCCTGATGTCATCATACCGGACTTTTTACCACGTGTGCCACCTGCTAGGGCCCTGGATGGAATAAAACTTGAACACAGCTCTGTTCCTAAAACCTGTCACCTGCATGCAGCATCAGTGACAGTTTGGAGGAGAAAGAGGAACCCATAGGGACTGTCTAGTCCAACTCCCTCACTGTAGAGATGAGGAGACTGAGGCCTCGTGTGGCTGTATGCCTTAGGAGCAGAGCGAGGAGGAGAACCTAGCTCAGGCCTCTCGGCGTCCACTCTTCATCCTGGTTTCTGTGTTACTGCAGCCTGGGTGGTGGCCCCCTTGGGCAAAGGCGGGATCTTAGCTGGGCCTCTCCCTGCCACCTCCACGGGGGCATTCCAGTCCCTGGGCCAACATCAGTGACTCAACTGACCCTGTAGGCCCATGAGAAACTCACCTGGGGTTCCGAAATTCTTTTTTCCTTTGGATAATGTAGTTCATATCCATTCCTTCCTTTATCTTCCGCTCATAAAGCTTCTGGATCTTGTCCTATGGAAGAGAAACAGAAGGGCGCTTATGACACCGCCCAACCCACTGGCAATCCCAGCCTGTGGTCACATGTGCTGGGTGGACACTTGGACCCAGGAGACCCACAGAGCCATGCGAAGCCCTATTCCAGCCATATTGTCTTTTTCCACCCAGCCTGCGACCAGCGCTGAGCACAGATAAGATAAACCGAGACCGGTCTGTTTTCATTTTGCTTTCTCCTGACTCCCTCTAGATGGCTGACAGAGGAAGCAGTAAAAGGTCAAGGCAGAGAAACCACGGAGAAGAGAATGGATGAACCCCCCCTTGTCAATCGGCTCCTGATTCATCCAAAGAGGATGGGCAGGGGGGCTCAATGCTGGTTTTGAATTTTTTATTTTTATTTTTTAAAGATTTTATTTATTTGACAGAGAGAGACACAGCAAGAGAGGGAACACAAGCAGGGGGATTGGGAGAGGGAGAAACAGGCTTCCCGCTGAGCAGGGAGCCCGATGAGGGGCTCGATCCCAGGACCCTGGGATCAGGACCTGAGCTGAAGGCAGACGCTTAACGACTGAACCACCCAGGCGCCCCTGGTTTTGAATTTTAACACGGGGTTAGGTCCTCAGTGGGAGACCTGGGAAGGTTACGTCCTTTCAGAGGAAGGAAGGAGTAGTGTTTTTTTGGATTTGGCCTCACAAACTTCCCAAAGTGTCCTTTGTAGGGAGGCTCACAGATGGCCAGTCCCCACGACAGAGGCACTGTCAGGGGTGAAGAGCCCGTCTCATTAACCGCCCCCCCGCCCCAGACCCCTCTTCTGGCTTTCAATGGGCAATAGGAGAACCACCTGGCAGAGATCCAGGCCAGTCCCACAGATGTCTCAAGGCCCACAGAGAGGAGGCCAGCAGCAGCTGGCAGCCGCACCACCCAGCGCAGGAAGAGGCCCCAGAAACCCGAGTGTCAGGGCAGATTCACCTCTGAGGAGGAGCAGTCTTACCCAGCAACGCTGGGGCTGGCCCAGGGCAAGGTCTCTCTGCAGCCTCCCCCACTAGTGGTGGCTAAATGCACAGACTCTCCAGAAGGAAAATATTTGGGGTACTCTTCACCTGCAAGAGGAGGTGGGCAGGGCTGGAGGTCCTGTGTGACGCCCTTGGGGTACATCAGGAGAGGTGATCCACTCCCTTTGTCAGAAGGCTGAATCTTTCTGCCGAGACTGGCCAGAGGAAGCACTGAAGTGCAGAGAGAGGTTTGTAATACATTTACCAGGGAAGAGACGACCAAGAGTGACAAACCTCAATGTTTATCTCTTCAAGGGCAAAGCAGGAGGCCTCATACAGAAGGCTCAGGAAATTGAGGCCAAGCTGTATCTTACAGATTACTTTCCTGGGTTTCCTGGGCCATCAGATGGGTTCTCCCATTTCAGGTCAACTAAAGTGTTCACTTAAGGTCATGGTTTCTACCATTAGGAAAATCTAAAAATGAGAAATACACTGAACTTGAAGGCTGAGCCAGCTGGTTGTCTCTGTCTGGCAGACTGCCGGACTGTCCCTACAGGCTGTGGCTTGTTGCCTGGTGGGGAGATGAGGTGCTATGCTCATGGACAACTCAGCCAAGGGAGGAGACTTCTGGGAAAGGAAGAGGATCTGCACTGTGCCCCCAGCCCCGACTCTGGCCCTGCCCAGCCAGCTGCATTCCGCAGCCGCAGGTCCCCTTAGTCATCCATCCGTTAGGATGGTGCCCTGGGCCTGTGTGTGGCCAGAGGCACCAGCAGAACCTATGGGATCAAAGGCAGAGCAGGTGGACCGGATGCCCACGATGGGCAGCCCTGGGTGTCTGCCCTCGTGTCAGTCACGAGGTTCCACACACAGGGGAACCCGCAGAGGGCCAAGGAGAAACAATCGCAGGTGCCGAAAAGGAGGTGCAAGGCCCAGCTGCCCCCGAGGTCCTGCTCCCAAGGGAGTAACTGCACTAAATGCTCCAACTCCTTGGGATTTCAAAACCTCAGGCCAGGTCTGTATGCGATTCTGTCAGGAGAGGAGGACAGGACTCTTAGGCACATCAATGGTTGTGTTTTTGCATTTCTATAATCTATTTTCCATTCTCACGGTCCCTTGGTTTCTTAGCAAAGTTCCCCACTGGTTCAGCTGGGTCACACAGAAAACGGCGGTATTTTCTCCGTCTAGGCTTAGGACCCCACTGAGGGCAAGCTGGGGTCCCACTGGAACAGCACCAGGGGATGTGGCAGAGGGCAGTGGGCTCAGAGCAAACTCCTGACGCAGGCTAAGACAGGTAACCAGGACGTTCAGGCACCTGCCCGCCTGGCTGTCTCTCCTACAGAAGGCTATTAAAGTCAGACCAAGCCGGACACCTGAGCAGCCCTTCTCCCCCACATGGGCTGTGGTGGCCGAGCTCCGCACTTACTTGTAAGTGGTTCGAACACCTGCCAGGGGGCTCGGGCGGGATCTTGATTTCATCGGGTGACATGTTCCGGACTCTTTCAGAAAAGGAGGCTGTGAGAGAACAGAGTGAATTCCTGTGGATGTATGTCGGGGAGGTGGGTGGGTGGGTGGGTAGGATGGGGCTAAACATGGTTAGGAAAAGAAAAGGCACATAAGACCTTTTTAGGGAGAGAGAAAGGCTATGAAACAGTACAACAGTGTTCAGAGTGGCCCCTCTGTCATCTGAGTTGAGATCGAATGACCAGAAGGAGTCAGCCATGTGCCGACTCGGGGGAAGAGAAGTTCAGGCAGAGGGGACAGGTGTCAAGAATGCACGCTACCATGTCCCAGCAGTGAACTTTTCAGGAAAGGGTCTGTCCAGGGTGCGCTGGTGAATGTCTAACAACCTGCTGGGGGAGGAAGGGAGGAGGAGCTTTGATCTGCAGCATCTGCCAGTTTCTGGGGTATCAGCTGATGCTCCTGTTGCTGGACCTAGGCACAGGAAGAGAGGGGAGCACCAAAGGCTGACAATGTGAACCAGCTCCAGCTCCCCACTGGCTATGTTCCTATAACACCCTCCCAGAATTCTGGAAGCTCTTGCCCAAGATAGAGGAGATAGAGTTCAGAGTTCCTCTAGGATTCAAAACATTAAAAACTGCCTTGTGCATAAATGATGCTTTAAAAAGTTACCTGTTGGTTATTAACTTAGTCCTTTAATCAACTCTCCTTTGGTCCACCTCATTCTTGGGAACAAAAGGCCTGATCCTGATGTGAAGAACCTCAACTCCCAAGGGATAATTCCCCCGGAGATCTGCCACTGCCCACCCAAGTTGCCTGCTCGCTCTCTGTTCTCTTCCCCATAGCCTCTGGCCACCCTGGACCTGCAGAGTGTGCTCTTGATCACTCAGACAATGCACTGCTTGTTTTAAGATTCTGTCTGTGCTCTTTAAAACATTCTCTCATGAAAAGGACCATACAATGAGCAAACAGCAGGCGGAGTGGGGTGGGGCAGGAAGAAGGGAAAGAATGAACAAACCAGCACCAATAACACCCAGCAAGTACTTATTGGGTGCCAGGCCCTGGGCAGACTATTTTTTAGCCCTGAGTAGCTGCCGGGTCTGGCTGCTGATAGCCTAGCACAGCCTTTGCCTTCTTCTCTCCCAGCGCTGGGTTAATATTTTCTTAGCAGATAAGGTACTTGGATCTCCACTCAGAGTTTCACTATTACTATAAAGAACTCAGTGCTAAGCAGGGCTGAGGGGATGGCTCCGTGGGCTTTGCCAGTCTCAGTTGCTGCAAAACACGCTTGCACACATTGCAAAGCCCGAGGCTGGGGCAGAGTCCCAGCACACTACACATGCCAACTCCCATGGTCGGCAGCGGGTTCTCACTGGATGTGTCCTGACAACACTAGACCAGCCATTTTGGGTGAGGGAAAGAGGACAGGATGGGGTGACCTATCCTGCTGTGGACCCAGGACATCAGTGCAGCCCAGGAGCGGTTTCCACCAGGGGACTACATGTTCCTCTTTCCCCGGTCCCTTCTTTCTGTCTCCTAACTCTTGAAGCAATGGCAGAACCCAGATCTGGCTGGAGTTCAAGTCTCGTCCTGGCTTCCCCCTTCTTTTCAGCCCTGGGAGGGGCTGGGGTTCTCAGCGAGAGGCTCAAGCAGGCTGCAGAGGCCAGATGAAAGTGGAATTGGCTGGGGTGAGCTGGTCCTCATTATTTCTGGAAGGCAAAAGCAAGGAGGGCCCGGGCAGGCTTTGGGCAAAAGCGAGGAGGGTGCAGCTCTTCCCTGGGGTGGAGTGAGAGACAGAGAGAGAGACAGAGAGACAGAGAGACAGAGAGAGAGAGAGAGTGTGTGTGTGTGTGTGTGTGTGTAGGACGGAGAGACAAAGAATGCCCTTTGGCATTTGCCAGGAAAGCCTTTTGGAAAAACAGGGTGTGACACCGTTGCCATAGCAACCTAACCACACTAAGTCTCAAGTGGTATATAGTATGACAGGGAGGGAGAGCCCCTCCTGAGCTCCCAGGTTAGGAACAAAAGAATTCCTATGAAGTAACTGGCAAGTGAAGGGACAGTCAGAAAATTAGGTAAAAAATTTTCCACAGCTTCCAGGAGCAATCTTTCAGGGATTCTCCTTCCTAAGTCCCAGCATGATTTGAAGAAGAAGACATCAAACCCACAAATATGGTCACTTGTGCAGCCACAAAGCCTCAAACCATTTTCCCAGGAAATCCATCGAGAAATGTGTCCAGGCACTTGGGGCAGCTCCAGGTACCGTGGCTGCTCCTGGGTGTGCTGGGGGCATTCTAGAAAGGCAGCCGTACTCAGGATCTGAGAAGTCTACCTCGGTGATTCACCCCTGTGCACACCCAAGCCAGGAAACAGTCATGGTATCCATAGCTGCCAGGTATGAATCTGAGCAGGAGCAGCTCGTCAGTTGGGCTTACGTAATGGTGGGGAGTAAGGAGTGCCTGGGGGGGTACTGTAGGGCTGGGAGCAGGAAGCAGTGGAGTGCTCTCTAGTTCACCAGAGACACGGAGAACCCAACTGGATTACCACCCCAGGCCGCCGTTCCAGGTGTGACCACGGGGCATCAGTGGGCCATCTGGAGGGCATGCGCGCTCAGCTCTGCAAAGCGGCCACAGTGCTGGAGAGACCTATGAGATAGCTTCTCTGCTTTCATTTGCTCCATTAAACCTGGGGCTGTCTACACATATGAAAAGCCTTCCCATATTGGGGGAACAACCCGAGAGTCCTATCTCCAGAGGTATTAACGAAAGGAGCTGAGTGCAGATAGAGCTGAACTACGACCTCGTCAGTGAGAAATGGTAGGAGGAACCAAGGCTATGAGGCTTCAAGGTCTACTGGGGTAAATGGAGAAAGAAACTATGGGGGTAACCCGACCGTGAAAGAATATACTTAGCAGTCAAGTGAAACTATGGATATGTCCAGGAACAAGGAAGGATCTCAAACATGGTAAGTGAAAGAAGCCAGACAAAAAACAAGATGGTCATTTCATTTCTATCTATGGTTCTCAACGGGGGGCAATTACCTCCCCCAGCCCCCAAGGGGATGTCTGGCAATGTCTAGAAACATTTTTCCCTGTCACATCTGGTGGGGGAGGGGAGCACTAGGGGCATCCCGAAGACTGAGGATGCTACCTACAACATGGTGTCAAACACAGGCCAGGCCCCCATGACAAGGAATTCTCCAGCCCCAAATGTCAAGAGTGCCAAAGCTGAGAAATCCTGCTCTTTAAGAAATTCTAAAAAAGGCAAAACTATAGGGAAGAAAGTAGATCACTGCTTGCCCGAGGCCAAGGGAGGAAACAGTCTGCAAGGAGAGGGGTACAGGGAATATTTTGGAGTGATGGAAAAGTTTTTTTTTTTAAACATTTATTCATTTTTAAGTTAGCTCTAGGCCCAATGTGGGGCTTGAACTCGTGACCCCGAGATCAAGAGTCGCATGCTCCATCAACCGAGCCGGCCGGTACCCCTGGAGTGACAGCAGTGTTTTAGACTGTGATTGTGATGGGGGTTAACACTGACTATGTGTATCTGCCAAAGCTCATAAGATGGCACAAAGTGGCAAGGAGAGAACAGGTGGAAGCTAGGGGAAGAAGAAGTCCGGGTGGAGATGGCTGATGTGGCCCCCCCACCCCCCACCACACTGCTTGCCGGACACCGCAGCCTCGAGCAGAGCATCAGGCTCCCGGGCAGGCTGTTTTTGGACCCCACAACCCCACCCCAGTTTCTTGGGAGTATACAGCAGGGACTGGTGAGGCGTGGAGGGAACGGGAGACCAAGGCTCTGATCCATACCTGCCCCTGTGGATTACCCACTTGCAGGAGGCCGTGCTTGGCTTCCTCTGTCTGCAAAGCCAACGGGCGCGTCCCCTGAGGGCTATTTTCTAAGGAGTGAACACTAAGGTCTAGGAAATTCTGGTTTTTTATAGGAGTTGAAAGACCCACACTCAGGGATAAAGGCAGAATCCCGCTGAGGGTCTGGGCTGGTCATTGTGGTATGTTCCTACCCAAGCCTTCCTCAAAAAACAAATGTAATGGAACAATTTTTAGTTCTTTTAGTTAGGAAAACCAGAACGGGTCCCCACCTCCCATACCCCATGAAAGGATCCTGTCCAAAAACAGGACAGGTCCAAGGGGCTGCAAGCCACAAAGCCTCCATCTGGACACGCAGGAGTAGCTTCTGTAGGCCGCATTCGTAGCAGCCCTGGATAAGCAGGACCCTTGCTTTGTGAAGGTTAACAGAGCAGGCAGGGAAAGATGGTCACAGTCATCACAGAGAGGGAGGGTCACCCTGTCCGTGAGGTTAGGACAGGCTTTGGAAGAGCTGTTACAAAGTCCACAATCAAAATGACAGAGTTATTTTGGTCCCTGCGGACTTTCTAAAAAGGGACTGCTGGAACGGACTTTCTAAAAAGGATTAGGAGGCTGGGGTTAGCACAGGACTGGGATGACATGTGTGCCATTTTTCAGAAACATAACTGCCCTGCCCTCCCAAGTCACATAAGGTCCTAGACTCTGGGGCTATGAGGCATGTTCCCTCCTGGGTACAGAGCGAAGTGCCAGCAGAGGCCACATTTGCTCAGTGAGTACCCGAATATGCCAGCAAAGTGGGGCGGGGGCGTACAAGGACAGAGGACAGGCCTAGGGCACAAGGGGAACGAGCTCCCAGCTGAAGGAGGCCCTAAATCTATCCTGACAACATTGGCAACCGACCAAAGCCCAATGAAATGCACCATGAATATGACTTTCAAAGAAGAATTGTTCCCTGGGTGTCTTACTCAGACATCTTAGGAAATGCCAAAGGCCCCGAGAGAGCACATGAAGAGAAGGCTCTCAGGAGACCAGTGGCCTTGGCTGAAGCAGAGAGAAGCCCCATGCAGTGGCAGGCCCGGGCATGGCGGGAAGCCAGTTCACTCTGGGCAAGCCTCAGACATCTGACCCTGAGACTCCCCCTGGGGTACTTACCAACTAATTCCTGAGGATCTCGCTTTTCTACTTCTGGGTTATCCTGCAAAAGAGAAACAAATACAAGGAAGTAAGCCCGGGACGCCTGACCTGCAGTTCCTCTCTTCACTGAAACCACTCAGGATTTTAAGGGAGGAGAAAAGGTGCAAGCGACACAAGGAATCTAAGAGCGAGTCGGTGCTTTGGGGGCCTTCTGGGACCCCTGAACCTCCTAAGCCCCCTCTATCATCAGAGCAGCCAAGATGCTCCACATGCCTGCTTCAGTCTCTCCTCCACAGCCTCCAGCAGGGACCAATATCCACCAATGCCAAGGAGAGCAAACGCCAGCCATCCGTCCCCTGGACACATGGACTCTGCCCACTGTCTCCCCTGGGGCCTGGTCAGCCACCCCTACCTGGTACTAAGGAAGCAAGAGATGGCAACTTTCTAACATGAGAATCCGAAGACTAAAGCACAAAAGACTATCTGCTCCCAAGAGATTGTTCTCACTTTCAGTTTAAGCAGAAAAGGGAGACTTTATCATCAGGCGGTAGCTCATGGAACCCTGGAGCGGGCATGTACTGGGCCTTTAATAAGTGACTGACCCAGGCCCCAGAAAGGCCCTGGCACACTGGCGGCTTCTCTCCTGGCTCTCCTGGGCTCACCTCTCGACTCTTTACATTGGCTTTATCTCTCTCCAAAGAAAAAGCTTTCTCTGATCCTTAGCGCAAACTTCCGCCCTACAACACCTACTTCTGCAGGTCCTTCAGGGCTGGCTGAGTGCAGAAACCTAAGAGCAAAGGTTTCTTATCAGACGGTTTTCTGGACTCGCTGTGTATTTCACTGCTCAAAGTGCTTCATTCAAATCCAAACCACATCCACCTGGAGAAGGCTACGGTCCCAGCCCCCGTCGCAAGCCTGGGCACAGGAAGTGAGGGGGGGTGGGGGGGTGGAGGTGGGAAGGCCTTCCCTTGCTTGCATTGTCCCAAATGTCCACTGGCAACAACACACCTGTCTTCCCCATCTCGGGGGGAACCCGGCCCCTCACACACATTCCGATCAGGGCTCTCAAGTGCCACCACGTGCTAAGGATCAAAGTGGCAGAAGCTGGGCTCACAGGTAGCTACTGGATCTCCTTTCTTTTCCCTTTGGTGGAGGGACAGAGGGAGGAGACAAGACAGTAACAACTCTGAACAAAATGGGCACACGGCCACAGCTGCAGAGTTCTGCATACTCCACTTACTGAAGAAATGTTACACCAAGTGACGCTTCAGAAAGGAAGGTGCCAGGAGGCCACCAAAATCCGCCCATGCTATGGCTCCCTGCCAAGAGCAAAGTGGTAGTTCTTAACCCCCTTCCCCAAAAAGTCCCTCCTGACTCTGGGACAGGCCCAAACCCCTCACCCTTCTGAACACTGCAGCTATTCATTTGACCTGAACGGGCCTAACGTCCAGGCCAGGCTGCTTAGCAACCTGTCTCCCCCAGGCACCCGCCCCCTGCCAATCAGGTGGGCAAAGAGGAGGCAGGCCTGTGCTAGGGAACAGAGGGGTTGGGAGGCGTGCCTGGAGGACTGCCATACCAAATTCAGGTTGGTCATCACTCAGCTGCTCTATAGAGAGTGCCCGTCTCCAGAGGCTCCACAACAATCTCTTTGTAGCAGGGACTCCTGAGGAACCAGTGTTAAAGAGCGTGGCAGCAACAAAACCTGGGCCTGTAAAAGGTCCTTAAATTTTCTCTCTAGGGGACAGCTTTCTGGGTGCTAACTGTGGGAAAACATCAGTTGGGTACATCCTATCTCCCCTCCCCCGACCAGTTGGCGGGTATTCCAAGGACTGACCGTTAACCATTCAAAGGCCCCCTGGGGGCTCTTTCCCAAAGCACTGCAGGGCACCAGCCCCTCAGCTGGCCCGAGGAAGAAGGCAAGACAGCCATGTGGAATTCCACTGGGTCTACTACTCCAGAGGCACAGGAAGTTAGTCACCAAACACAGTGTCTCTTCTAAAGGGAAAATACTTGTTCACCTGAGGGCTCCCTGGGCAGGGCTAAGGGCTGTGAGCCACCTGGGGGCCTCCAGCAGCCTGTGCCCCAGCGATGGGAGGGGTCGGGGTGGGAGGGGCGGGGATTCCTGAATTTCACAAGGTCCTTGCCTGGCTTAGTTGAGGATGTTTAGTCACATCTCAGGAAGAAAGGCAATGTTGGGGCAAAATCACCAACAGGAAGGTGTTCCCCCTTCTTTCAGTCTTTCCTTTTTTGGCTTGGTTACTCATTCTTTCAAATTAATCTTTCTGCACAAACACAAAAAGTGATAAAATTGATAGTTGTTTTCAATTTGCCAACTGGTCTACTCTTTGCTTTTTTATTCTTATAGCAATGTGTGCACGCACACATGCACATACATGGGTGTGGTGTGTCCAGGGTGTACCTGGAGCCCCATGGAACCATGGACTCCTACTCAAACCCAAACCCGACATCCCCAGGAACATCCCCTCCCCTGCAGAGGACTTCAGCTCCATGATCCCAATAAGCAAAGTGCTAACCTATGAACCATGGACCCAACTCAAAGTGCAAGAAGATTCCTTTGCCTTAATAGAATTCTATAAACTGAAAATATAAATGAGCCACCATGGACTGGGAGCCATATAGTTTTGCTCAAAGTTCTCCTGGAAAGACTATGGAATCTGTGGTTGTTCAGATCTCTCCTCCGTGTCACAGCCACCCATGGGACGCCCAGGCCCCGACAATGAAACAATGGGAATCTGTGCTCCTGGTGGCCACATCTTGTTAGGTTTTAGAATGTAATTCTTCTGTCCTCTGATGTGAATAAGCTGGGCTGTGAGCCTGCTGAGCTCCTGGCCAGGATGTCCCCAAAGAAGGCCAACAAGCCAGGTTCTTTTGGGTCCAAAAGCAGTTTAACCCTACATCCTGCCCTGAGCACAAGGACGCTCAGTTATACCCCACACAGAAGGGCCTAGAGCCAAACACCAGTGTTCTTCAAAGGGGGATGAGCCCAGAACTTCAAACAATGCTGAAGAACCATTAGCAAGGAAGGAGAGCTGGGGGGTCTGCTGAGATCACAGAGGATGGCTGTCAAATACCCCAAAGATGCTTTTTGGGACCATTTACCCTCAACTGTCCAGTAAGGTAAATTTCATTCAATAAAAGCAGCCTCAGGGGAAGACAGTCCTGGGGGCGGAGGTGGTCCACACTCAAGAAGAAGACCTAGAGAGACACCCTCCTACCAGTCATGCCTCAGATACCAGGAATTCAGTACAAAATGAACCAAGCATCCATGATAGTTATTTTGGAAGGCAGCCATAAAAAACATCAGGTAAGTATTTAATATGACACAGCTAAGGAGAGAGACGAAGATTCATATGATTAAACTCCCAGGCGTTCAACACAATGGTTATAAACCCTCCATAGGTTCTCTTTGTGCCCTTAAGGAGGCCAGAAGGCAGCAGTTAGGAGGATACAAGTAAAAAGCAAAAAGAAACCACTGTTCCTTTTCTTCTCCCAAGGTGGTGTTTTGAAATGCGCAGGGGGTCCCTGTCTTGACGTGTATGAATCCATCCCCTTGGCCTCCAGGGGGATACTCTCAGTTGGTCAATGTCATGAACTCAGCCAGGAGATCTATGTACCAGACAGGTGTCTGAGTCAGCCGGGAGGCACGGAACCCACAGCCCAGAGACTGGGACAGACTGGATGCATGGCCCTCAGATGCAGCAGGCCGAGGGCTTCCCCCCCACAGTTCACTAGGAAGGTGAAAACAAAGCATCTCACTTAGCAGCTCCGAGAAGGAAAGACCAGGTAAACCACTTTCAGCTGTCTAGTTCAAGTCTACTTAAGACACAAAGAAAAACAAAACAAATGCACAGCTTCTGAAGAAGCCAAGTGAGAACACGGGAAAGGCAGGAGAGGGAGTGCTGAGCTGGCCAAAGACACAAACTGAAGCAAGGCCTCCCCTCCTGGCTGTCGGCACTCCTCTAACCTCCCCAGGCTCCCCCTGAGCCTGAAGCCTCAGCGACCAGGGCACCAGGGCACGAAGTGGCAGAGGCAGACCAGGGGGTGGCCCTGATGAACAGTGATCTGAACGTGCCCAATTCTGGTTCCTTAATCAGCTGTGTCCGAGACCCGTAAGAATGCAGCAGCCACAACAGGGACCTCGTTCTCAGGGACTGCAGAACCTGGAATGTGGTTCCCCCTGCAGAGAATACAAAAAAGTCCAGCCACTCAGAAACTATGACTGGAGCAGAGTAAGGAAGTAGAAACAATATGGCTCCATGACGTGGGATAAGCTGCTGGGAGATTTGAGCTGGGAGGATTTGCTCAACAGAGAAGTACCAGATCCTGGTCAAGAGAATGGAGGTTTATTTAGAGCCAACAATACTTCATCGATCCTTCCCGGAGCCAACCCCACAAAGCACGCTCAAAGGTTCAGCGTCCGACTAGAGACAGGGCAATATAGCCTCCAGCAGCTGGATTCTGCCAAATCTACAAACGCTGCTTCTTTGCCCCAGCTTTAGGGAGCATTAGGCACAGAGAAAGTACTCTGAACAGAGGGCAGAGGGCAGCCTCTCCCCGCTGCTGGGGGAAAAATGCTACACACTGTACGTTTTCTGTTAGATGACTGACGTAATCCTGCTTCTTAAAAGTAGGTGGCAGCTGGGGAGGCAGACTGGTAAAACAATGCCTTCCAAATCTTCGATTCTCTCAGACCTGGGACTGGCCGAGTAGTTATTAAGTCCTGGTGATAGCTCACTTAGAAATGATTGCTCACTGTGGCCCGAGGCCCTGGGGACTCCTTGCAGGTCATGTCAGCCCCCTTCTCTCAGCACAGAGCCGCACCAGGGCCCGGAGAGAACTTGCTCCCTCTCCGGAGAACACATCCTCCCCACTCTTGCTGAAAGTAAGCCTCTTTGAGACCTCAGTCCTCAGCTCAAGGAAGTCGTCTTCTGGCCCACCCCCACCCAGCTGATGAGGACGTTTGCTCTGTTCTGGGCCCTCACTGTCTCAGTTACCACTGTGTTCCTAGCACTTGCAGGTTCATGCCCTGCCCACAACAGGTGCTCAAACATTGCTCAACACTGATGAAACACACACACACACGCACACACATGTAGAGACACTCTCCTTTGTAACGGGCCAGTGGTCCATTCCTCAGCCGGGTTTAGGTTCCACAGCTGCCTTCAGCTGCAGTGCTCCACTCCGCCCCCTCCCCCCAACTCTAGACGCATTTAAACCCACAGTTAGCTTCAACGTGCAACTCAATGTCAGACAGGGAGGCAGCAGAGAGGAACTAAGAAAGGGGCCAGAATTGGCGATAAAAGGCTGATGAAGAAGGAAGAAGGCGGCGGGGGCAATACTGAATTAAAAAAAACCCTTTAAATCTAGCTTGTTGCTCCTAATCCCTAAAACAAAAAGACAGAATTATTGTACACTCAATCCATTTACTTATTTCACAAATCATTTACTGAGTGTTTATTGTGTACCGGGTAGCGGGCCAAACACTGGGGACAGAATATGAACGCAACTCAATCTCAGGGAATAATTGTAGGTGTTATGCTAAGCACTTCAGTGAAAGACTTAATTCTCACAACAGCACCACGAAGTGTGGGCAGACAATGTTGCAGCTTCAGAAGTGACTAGCGTGCCTAGGAAGCCCCCTTGAAAGCATCAAGATGAGATGCATGTGTGAGTCACTTTGGGTTGTCAAGAAAGCAGTAATTCTGGAACTTCTGTCAAAACAACCTCCAAGCTCCAGAAAAAAATTTATGTGGTTTGATGGACAAGGATGGGGCATATTGAGGACTACCAGAAATCCCGAGGCTCGGGAGAAGTCACCGAACCCCATGCTGCACACGCACAGCCCTCCAAGGCACAGATGCCCCGCGTCTGTGCCCTGTGCTACCCACACACGCAGGGGTGCCTTGCAGAAAGCCCGTCCCCAGCACATTTCCTTCAGTTGTATCCTGTTCGCCGGGATTGGGTCACTGCCACGGCACACTGCCTGTCTGGGGATGGAAACACTCAACTTATCAGAAAAATGGGCGGAAGTTGGTGGGGTCAACTTTGGATCCAACGGACTCACCTTCAGTCCCAGCTTACTGACGGGAAGGCTTAGTTCCCCAAGCAGAGGTTTCTACAGGAAAGGGTTAAACAGGCATCCGCTAAGCCAAATTAAGCCAGCTCTAGAACTGGCCTCGTAGACTGAAGAAAAGAGGAAAACAGTTTCTTTTCCCTATCTGAAAAATTTAGCTCAACAAAGCTGACATTGCTCAGAGTGGTGCTGATGCTCTGTCATGTGGAACCATCCAGACTTCAATGTAAATGCAAGGCTCTGGCCAGGAGCCATTTCCAAAGGGGAGACTTTGTGATCTGACTATTCCAAGTGTAACCTCACATTTAATTCAAGACATTCACTTTGATTCAAGACATCTGAAGACTCTGAGTTTCTAGAAAGTTGTAGAAGATGTTCAGGGAGGGTCATTCCACTCCTCCCTCTTATACCTAGGGTCTCTGGGCTTGGGTAAAGAGGTCACCTCACATCAAGAATTTGAATTAAGCTTTCGGTGGTGGGTCAGGTTGCACTTTTTTCTTAAAGGTTTTCCATAAAAACAGTGTCTCTACACTTCAAGTTGTTATTTGGGGACAGGGTGGAAGGGCCTGGAGCCACACAGGACAAAGGAAATAGCTCTGTAAGGCTGAGGACAGAAAAGTGAAGTCTTTCTGACACATACGGCAACAGGGTCACCGAATTAAAATAGCATTATCCCACCTGAGAGGTCAGACACCAAACTGAGGTGTTAAGATTAACCTGTAGGACAAAAGTAACAGATACCAGAAAGCCAGAAGACTGGAAAGGCAAACTGGTCGCCATCTACAAAGTGGCAGGAAGAGGAATTCACAATCTACAGGGCCAAAAGCAAAACCAGTACCTTTAAAGCACTGTTTAGGAAAAATTTACCTAACTCCAAAGTTAGGAACGCAAACGAGCAAAATCTTATCGAACCCAGAAATTGCACAGCAGCATTTCAAGGGACAAGGATTAGAACACAGAAGGAGGGTGGGAAGTGCTGGATCCCTCCCCCAAAGGACAGGCAGCTTGCTTTCTGAATCACAGAATTTCAAAAAGATAAATCCTGACTAGGGAAGGAGGCACCCAGCCACACCTTGGTTAGTAATCTGTGGCATCTGGGCCCGAAGGGAAGAAGTATGTTGGGGCTTGTAGGGCTGAAGGCGGGCCGACTGGGCATGTAGGGGCTCTTCTGGCTACAGACCCACAAAGGAACGGGGTGGGGCTTCTGGGAGTCTGAGCTTCAGTTGACTTGGAGCGAGTGCAGTCTGCTGGCAGTTCAGTGGAGCCCAGAGGGGAGGTGCGAGGGAGAATAATGGTCGTTCTCCTCTGCAAGAGATCACCACTTCCAGCAATTGCATTTCTACCAGAAGTGTTCAGCTTAAGATGTAGCCAGACCTTCTTTGGAAGGTGGCTAGACAAAGGATCTAGCTTGGAATTCTTTCAATCTGGACAACAAAAGAGCTACTTCCCTCTACAAAAGAGCCACAGCCTGCACCCTCCCCCTCTCCCAATCTCTGTCCCGTCTGCTGCTCGGATCAGGTCACCACTTAGAACCACAGACTCCAACCTGGGGTGGGTGGGTTCTCCCCAGCATGGAAATTCCATGACTCCCACTTCTTCAAGGGCAACCCTAGCCTTGTTAAAGATGAATGGCCATTTGGCCATCGTGGTGAGAGCAAGGAAACATGAAACGTTAAGTAAGTAGGCTTGGGCATTCTCAACAGTTCAAAGGCCACATTACAACTTCCAGCAAGAAGTTCTGAGTGGATGACTCCCCCAATCCAGCAATGGTCAAGGGCCATTTCCGTCTCTGGTCCTAGGTGAGTCATGCTGTATTTTTTCTTATCAGCACTCAAAGGGTCATGAGGTACAGGAGGCACAACATGGGGGAAGGCAGGGTAATAAAACCAAGATGGAGGGACCAAGTACATATTCTCCCTCCCAGGCCCTGAACAACAGACCTCACTAAAAGCTAACATATATCATCCAAATCTCCCAACAACTCCATGAGGCAGGCATTATTATTCCCATCTTACAGATGATTAAACTGAGGCAAAGTCCAACGAAGTGGCTTCTCGTCCATGAAGTGGCAATGCTGGGACCCAGTCCCGAGTTTGTCTGACCCAAAGCCTAGCAATACCGCTTCCCAACTTCTGATGTCCTCCCTCTAGACTATGAGGCAGCAGATAATAACGGTTTCTATGAAGCCTTTGGTTCAACCACTGGGGAAGCCAACATCAAAGACCAAGGAGGAAAAATACTTCTCCAGGAACGACTCCGTAGGTCACAGAGCAAAGGAGGTGTTAAGCTCTCAACTTAAGGGGAAGACAGCCAGAAGTATTACCTTTTAACTATAACGAGTAGGGGAAACAGCTCAAGGGTCCCTGGTGCTCCAGTGAGTTATGTCTGAGTTGACCTGAATGGAATGGCTGGTTCTGAAGAGTTAGTCATATAACCAGTGGGTGCTGCCACTCTGTCCTTAGCCTAGAGACTTCCTGGGCGCTTATGGAAGGAATGCTACCAAATCCTGACTGCTACTAAGCCCTCCTCCCTTACTGGGTGAACAATCATGGGGACTGTGAGGAGAACTCAAGTTTTAAAGAGTGAGTTATTTCTTCTGACCCATGTAAAGAGTACTAGAGAGTCTAACCGGAAAGAAACTGCTTCCATGGCATTTTATTTGATAACAGTTATAAACATAAATTAATTTTTTGCTACTAGAGCATACGAACTCTGGTTTGTATTCTAGCTAGCTCATACGAGAAGAGCTATGGGAACTGATGTGAAAAAGTGTGCTAATGACTGGTCTCGCCCCTAGAATAAAAGCTGGATCTCAACCTTTTCTTTTTTTCCCCTTTGAGGGTTTTTAGAAAATGACAAAAAAAAAATTTTCTTCTTAGAGCAGTTTCACTGAGATGTAACTCACGTCCCATACAATTCTTAATTCTTAAGTGTTTAGCTTCTAATTTTTCACTTGTGTCCTGCTATTATAATTATTCAGACTGTGACAACACTGAAAACATTTTCTTTTTTTTTTAAAGATTCCATTTATTTATTTGACAGAGAGAGACACAGCGAGAGAGGGAACACAAGCAGGGGGAGTGGGAGAGGGAGAAGCAGGCTTCCCACGGAGCAGGGAACCCGATGCGGGACTCGATCCCAGGACCCTGGGATCATGACCTGAGCTGAAGGCAGTCGCTTAACCAACTGAGCCACCCAGGCGCCCGAAAACATTTTCTATTCAGATGGAAACAAAACTGGATGCAAAATATGTATGCTATTATATGGGCACACATAAAAGAAGAATGAAAATGGATTGTGGAATTAGATGACTTTTTGTCTTTTACAAAATATTCAATTCCTGCTATTATAATAATTTGACAATAAAATAAAAACAAAACCCTGATACGATAACCAGCAGAAAAACAGGACCATATAACCCTTTCGGGGGTCAAAGACCCCTAAGAAAAAGTCCAAGTTTAGGCTTTAATAGATAACCTTTGCTGTACCATCCTGAGAAGTAATTCTCAGTAGAACATTCCACAAGCATGGGTTCTCCTGAAGTTCACCAAGCGAAGGCCCACAATGACCCACCTGTGAAGGCTGGAAAAGGACTCATGGTTCCTATACCACACCATACAACCTGCCCCCCCCTTTTAAAGATTTATTTGAGGGCGCCTGGGTGGCTCAGTTGGTTGGGCAACTGCCTTCGGCTCAGGTCATGATCCTGGAGTCCCTGGATGGAGTCCCGCATCGGGCTCCCTGCTCGGCAGGGAGTCTGCTTTGCCCTCTGACCCTATCCCCTCTCATGTGTTCTCTCTCATTCTCTCTCTCTCAAATAAATAAAATCTTAAAAAAAAAAAAAGATTTATTTGAGAGAGAGAGAGGGGAGAGAGAAAACGAGCATGGGAAGGGAGGGGCAGAGGGAGACAGAATCTCAAGAAGACTCGGTGCTGAGCATGGAGCCCGATGTGGGGCTCCATCTCACGACCCTGAGATCACTACCTGAGCCAAAACCAGGAGTCGCATGCTTAACCAACTGCACCACCCAGGTGCCCCACAACCTGTCCCTCTTAAGTATCCTTCATGATGAACTGAACCCTATGCCACTTGCTTATGGAAAGCCTTAGCATCTCCCTATCTGATTTCAGAGTCCTGGAGGTAGAGCACACTCAAAGCCCAAAGAGGAAAACATTTGCTCTGCAGCAATCCTGCAGAAGCTGGAACGTGTTCTGGAGCCTCTTTCCTTAGATGGTCGATAAAGAGAATCAAGGGTTTCTTTTCTTTTTTTTTAAATATTTCTTTTTCTTTTCTTTTTTTTTTAAAGATTTTATTTATTTATTTGATAGAAAGGACAGCCAGAGAGGGAACACAAGCAGGGGGAGTAGGAGAGGGAGAAGCAGGGTTCCCGCCGAGCAGGGAGCCTGATGCGGGGCTCGATCCCAGGTCCCTGGGATCATGACCTGAGCTGAAGGCAGACGCTTAATGACTGAGCCACCCAGGCGCCCCGAGAATCAAGGATTTCAATGGGAAATGCTGCCCACCTGCAATTGCTGATAGGCTCCTGGAAGTTCTTCCTAAAATCAGTAGTCAGTAACAAATTCCTTGGAAACAAGCTCCATGGGCAGTTTCCAGTCTCCAGATATTTGATTCTGAAACTTGAGAAGATCAATAAGAATGCTGGGTAGGGAGACACCTGGGTGGCTCAGTTGGTTAAGCATCTGCCTTCAGCTCAGGTCATGATCCCAGAGCATCGGGCTCCTTGCTTGGTGGGGGGCCTGCTTCTCCCTCTGCCTGTGGCTCCCCTTGCTTGTATTCTCTCTCTCTCTCTCTGACAGATAAATAAAATCTTAAAAAAAAAAATGCTGGGTAAGGGGAGAGGCTGGAGAGGAGAGGAAGCGGGGGATTACTGAGTCAGCTCTATCCATTGCAGATCCTTCCTCTAGACTTCAAGCCTATTAATAACACATGGCGACTGAGACACTTGACCTTCTTAAGAGAATTCAAGTGTGTGAGGTACAGTAGCAGAAGGTGAGACCCGCTTATTCGGCTGAGCCAGGACTCCAGGGAGGGTGAGGACCAAGTCTCATGGCTCTGGAACTCAGAGACAATCTACCACTGCAATTCCCAAACTGCCATCAAGGCACCCCAGGGTGCTGCAGCAAACTCACAAAGGTACACATGACGTTTAAAAATTTCAAGGGAGGGGCGCCTGGGTGGCTCAGTGGGTTGAGCGTCCAGCTCTTGATTTTGGCTCTGGTCATGATCTCAGGGTGGTGAGATCGAGCCCCATGTCGGGCGGCTCCACACTAGGTGTGGACCCTGCTTGGGATTCTCTCTATCCCTCTGCCCGTACCCCCCGCTCACGCTCTCTCTCTCAAAAAAATAAAAAATTTCAAGGGAAACACAGCATTAATCAACATCTATCAGATACCACACAAATTCATGTATTATCTTTCCACGCGGCTACCAAATTGTGAGGGTAGGAATATTGTTTGGAGCTAATTGTTTGGTATTTCTTTTGGCCTGTGAGTTGTGTGAAAAATTCCTGAAACACCAAGGATGCCATGAACTGAGAAAATGTGGCAACTTCTGACCTACAGGATGAGGGCATCTGAGCAGACCCAGTTTTGTTAAAAAGCCCACCAACAGCTGCCTTTTAGACTGTTGAACGCACGCCTGCACGCATCACATCACATGAGCTGAGGGCAGCTGAAGCTATGTGCCTGTGGTCCCACAGCTGGAGGGAAGCCAAGCCAGTGCTCAACCTAGGTCTTCTGACTCCAAGTCCACTAACCTGGCTCGAAGGTATGAACTCACATTTCTGCACTATTTTTGGGGTCAAAGAATTTTTTTTTTTTTTTAAGATTTTATTTATTTGACAGAGAAAGAGAGAGTGCATGCACAAGCAGGCAGAGCGGCAGGCAGAGGGAGAGGGAGAAGCAGACTTCCTGCCGAGCAGAGAGCCTGACGTGGGGCTCGATCCCAGGACCCAGAGATCATGACCTGAGCCAAAGGCAGAGGCTCAACCAACTGAGCCACCCAGGCGCCCCTTGGGGTCAAATAATCTTAGAAATGTTTTATTTTGGGGTGTCTGGGTGGCTCAGTCAGTTATGTGTCTGTCTGCCTTCAGCTCAGGTCCTGATCCCAGAGTCCTGGTATCGAGCCCTGCATTGGGCTCCCTGCTCGGCAGGGAGTCTGCTTCTCCCTCTCCTTCTGCCTCTCCCCTCCTCTTGTGTTCTCTCTCTCAAATAAATAAATTTTTTTTAAAAAGTTTTAATTTTAATCAGAATTATACACACCTTTAAAAAAAAAATGCCAGAACCATATTTTCCCCCACCCGATGCCACCTCCTTGACCCAGAGACACTATTTTGTTTTGACAGATGTTTGCTCTTCGGGCCAAGAGGATTCTTTCCCTGGGTCAAAGCCGGACTGCAACACCGCAGGGAGGTCGGCAATCCCACCCTGCAGAGCGAAGCCAGCCCTCCCAGCTAGCTGGCAACGGGCCGCCCCAGCTTTTCCGTGCCAGGTCATCAATGCCCGTGTTTGTTTTCAAAGGAAGGGTGTGTCAAGAGACAGTAAGCCAGTGGAAATACCTTCATCCACAGGAACTGTGGGAGTGGGGAAAAAAATAAACAAGGGAAAACGTTCCAGGGTAGCCGTGGTAGACCACGCACAAAGGACAGTGGGAAAAGAAAGCCCATATGCCAAGGGCAAACAGATGGAGGAAACACTTAAGCCATCTGGCACCCCTGTCCCTGCTGTAAAGAGCTGAACAGAGGCCTGCCACTTCCGGTCTGACTTTTTCTAGGACAGCAGTGCCACCTTCTGTTGAGTGATCAGATCGGAGTCAGAGTGCTTACAGAGGAGGTAAGACCAGAAAACTGGAAGTTGGAGAAAAAGACAGGATGGAACAGAAGTACAGAAGCATTCTGCTTCCCTTGGAATGCTCAGCCACCTCCTCTGCTCTAGTTAGGGGCAAACTCAGCAACCCAGAGCTCGATCCCGCCTCCCCAGGCTGATGGATCAGAACCAAAGGCTCCCTCCAGAGGTGGGTCTGGAGTTATCGTTTCTTACTCAAACCCCCAAATATGGGACTTTGCGCTCAGAGGTAACCCCAAACATCAGAGTGATAAAAATTAGGGCAATTCCCAGTCTTTATACTCTACACTTGTACTTTCTAAAGTCAGCAGATAGTAAGTGAAGTGAGAGAACATTCAACTTTGCTTATCCATAATGCCCAAGCCCCCTCCCAGGAGACCACTTGGGGTGGGGGGTCAGTCCAACCCCAATCCACACATTTCTTTAGGACATTCTTGGCAAAGGCCTTCTTAAAACTTGTCTGAAAAAGGTCCAGAAACAGGGAGCTCACTACCTTGTGAAGCAAACGTGTCTCCCGTAATTCTGTGCGTTGCTTCAAGGTCTGCATGTGGCCCTCACCTCCCCTCCCCTACGGGACCTTCAAACAGCAGACGTAACTGCAGGCACTTCCCCAGTAGCCTCTCTCAGCTCCTTAACCTCTCATGTGACGTGGTTTCTAGGCCCCTCTAGTCCATTCACCGTTATGACTGCTCTCCTCTGAATGCACTCCAGTTTCAAAATGTGGAATTCGATATTCCCAAACAGGCCCAACGACAGGGTGAGCAGCCTGGGAAGCAAGCATGGGAGGTACTGGTGGTGGCGACCCATGTGCCAGACACTATTAAGCTAATTATCGGTTCGCGTTTATTCAGTTAATCCACATAAAATAAATGAGGCAGGTTTTATTATGATGCCTGTTTTCCAGGTGACAAACCCTGAGGTTAAGGTAACTGCCGCACCCCCTCCCCCAACCGGGGCTGTCTTGTCTTACTCTGGATACTCTCCCCTCTCAGCTCAAGGCCCCGTATGGCTGACAGCCTACTGGACAATTCCAGAGCAATGCAAACAGTTCCCAAACAACTATTTAGTATTACCGACCCAAGATTCTTGTTTCTGAAGAACAGTGGTTCTCCAAGTTGATCTGTGGACCCCGGGGGGTCTACGTGATCAAAACTATTTCCCTAATACTAAGACATCCCTTGCCTTTCTCACCGTGCTGATGTTGGTAGGAGCAATGGCGGGTCAAGCTGGCCCTTTAGAACAAATTGAAGCAGCTACACTGAGATTTAGCAGTAGGCATACTCTCAATTACAAAAAAAGCCAATTTCACTTGAGAATATCCTTGGTGACGCAGTCAAAATGATTAATCTTATTGAGTCTCGACCCTTGAGTACAAATTTATTTATTAATTTGTTTGCATTTTGTTTGATGCCATGAGAGGTCGCATCAACACCTCTGCACCCCGAGGTCCAATGGTTACCTCAAAGAAAAGCACTTAGGTGAGGGAGTTACTAGCTAATCTAGTTGATTTCTCCATGGAACATCATTTTTACTTGAAAGAATGACTGACAAACTACTGTTAGTCAAATTTGGGTAACTGGCAGACATTTTCTAAAAAAAAATGAAGCCTGTCACATCAAGGAAAACTCTAACAGAATTTATTGGTAATGATAAAATTCAAGATCTCGAGTAAAAACTAGCATCTTGGAAAATGTATATTCCCCACTGCGAACAGACAGCTTCCCAATACTTAATGGCTTGTCTGATGAGATTAGTAATGTCATTAACAAACATAATTTTTTGGATATCAGAGAACAAAATACATCAATATATGTACTATATATATCGTATAGCTCGGAGAACCAACATTTCCCAAATCACCAGCGCCCGAGGATGGAGATCATGGATGGGTAAAACAGCCATTCAGAGTGCAAGGCCGACCCATGGACTTAAATAAAGCAGAATACAAAAAGTTCACAGTCGGTTGGGCACCTGCCTTTGGCTCAAGTCATGATCCCAAGGCCCTGGGATCAAGCTCCACATTGGGCTCCCTGCTCCGTGGGAAGCCTGCTTCTCCCTCTGCCTGTCATTCCCCCAGCTTGTGTGCACACGCTGTCAAATAAATAAATAAAATCTTAAACAAAAAAGAAGCTCAGAGAACGTTTCACATTCCATAGTGCAAGCAACTTTTAGGAAACCATCGCTTGTTGAATTCTGATCAAGTATCAAAAAAGATCTACAATCACCTAAAGGGCTATTAAAATATTTCTCCTCTTTCCAATGACCTGTGTGTGAAGCCAGATTTTCTTCAACTACTTCAACCAAAACAACACACTGCAACAGACTGAGTGCAGAAGCAGTGATGAGAACCTAGCTATCCATCTAGATGGACATCAGATGCTAGGGAGACCCATAAAATGGGAAAGCCATGTGTCTTTGCATCAACTTTTTTCGGTTTCAGAAATAGTTATTTTTCGTTAAAATGTGATTTATATTAATATGTAATGGGTTTAGGGGTGCCTGGGTGGCTCAGTCGTTAGGCGTCTGCCTTTGGCTGGGGTCATGGTCCCAGGGTCCTGGGATTGAGCCCCGCATCGGGCTCCCTGCTTTGCGGGAAGCCTGCTTCTCCCTCTCCCACTCCCCCTGCTTGTGTTCCCTCTCTCACTGTGTCTCTGTCAAATAAATAAAGTCTTAAAAAAAAAAAAAAAAGAAATGAGGATTTAATTGTATAAATGCTTGGAAACTAGGGAAAAATAATTTATAAAGAAATATGTAATGGGTTTGTTATTTTAAAAAGACAACTATTTAAAATTTTTCTGTTTTTTTTTTTTTTTAAAGATTTTATTTATTTATTTGAGAGAGAGAATGAGAGAGAACACATGAGAGGGGGGTCAGAGGGAGAAGCAGACTCCCTGCCAAGCAGGGAGCCCGATGCGGGACTTGATCCAGCGACTCCAGGATCATGACCTGAGCCGAAGGCAGTTGCTTAACCAACTGAGCCACTCAGGCGCCCAAAATTTTTCTCAGTTTTAACTTCTAAAATAGTAAATACCAATAGATAAAACCAAAATGAAGTGAAGCTCTTTGGGATCCTCAGTTTTTAATTGTGAAAAGACACCAAAATGTTTTGAGAACTGCTGTAGTAAAAAACCAAATGCAGATTTTAAAAAGCCAAAGCAGGGGGTGCCTGGCTGGCTCATTTGATTGTCTGACTTCAGCTTGGGTTGTGATCTCGGGGTCGTGGCACTGAGCCCCGTTGTTGGGCTCCATGTTCAGCAGGGAATTTGCTTGTCCCTCTTCCTCTGCCCCTCCCCCTGCTCTCTCTCCCTCTTTCAAACAAATAAAAATCTTCAAAAAAATAATAAAAATAAAAAGCCAAAGCAGGAAGGAGTGCCATCTGGTGGAAAAGACAGTTATGACATCAATCCATTTGCTAACAAAATAAATGGCGCTTCTAATCCATCCTGGTGACATTCCTATTTTAGAAACTTCACATACTTAAGGCAGAAATATTCAAAATTGAAGGTTTGGAACTCAAAAATACTGTTAAAAGCTGGGGCGCCTGGGAGGCACAGTTGGTTAAGCGTCCAACTCTTGGTTTTGGCTCAGGTCATGATCTCAGGGTCATGAGATCGAACCCTGAGTCAAGTCTGCTTAAGACTCTCCCTCTCAAGGGGCGCCTGGGTGGCTCAGTCGTTAAGCGTCTGCCTTTAGCTCAGGTGATCCTGGGATCCTGGGATCGAGCCCCGCATCGGGCTCCCTGCTCAGCGGGAAGCCTGCTTCTCCCTCTCCCACTCCCCCTGCTTGTGTTCCCTCTCTCGCTATCCCCCTATCTGCCAAATAAATAAATTTAAAAAAAAGAAAAAGACTCTCCCTCTGGGGCGTCTGGGTGGCTCAGATGGTTAAGCGTCTGCCTTCGGCTCAGGTCATGATCCCAGGGTCCTGGGATCGAGTCCCGCATCGGGCTCCCTGCTCCTTGGGAGCCTGCTTCTCCCTCTGCTTCCCCCTCTCTCTCATGAATAAATAAAATCTTAAAAAAAAAAAAAAAAAAAAAAGACTCTCCCTCTCCCCCCACACCCACCCGCGTGTGCATGCATGGGCTTTCTCTCTCTAATAAGTAAATAAATCTTAAGGTGCCTGGGTGGATCAGTTGTTAAGCATCTGCCTTCGGCTCAGGTCATGATCCTGGAGTCCCGGGATTGAGCCCTGCATCGGGCTCCCTGCTCCGCGGGGAGACTGCTTCTCCCTCTTCCACTCCTCCTGCTTGTGTTCCCTCTCGCTGTCTCTCTCTCTGTCAAATAAATAAAATCTTAAAAAAAAAAAAGGTAAATAAATCTTAAAATATATATATATTGTTAAAAATCAATTAAGTATGCCAGAAGAGTTCTGGAATAAAGGAAGGGTTGGTAGGGGTTTCAGGTGGAGGCCACTGCCTGAAGACAGTCTGAGGCCAGCTCAGGCAGGAGAGTAAGCCAGCACCAGGACTAAGGCACGGGGAGCACAGAAGACTGTTTCCAGTCCTTGGGATGCCATGAACAGTCATGATTTTTGGACTTGAGGACATGTGAGCTGGAGAGCTCTGTCTGACCCCTTCCACACTCATCCTCCAAAAGAACTACAAGTCACTATAAGGGTGGATTCTGTGTTCTGTTCTCCGAGGGCTTCTCAAGAACAGAAATTGTTCCAGGACACTTTTCTTTAAAGAATTTATTTATTTATTTGACACAGAGATAGAGACAGCGAGAGAGGGAACACAAGCAGGGGGAGTGGGAGAGGGTGAGGGAGAGGGAGAAGCAGGCCTCCTGCTGAGCACGGAGCCCGATGCAGGGCTTGATCCCAGGACCCTGAGATCATGACCCGAGCTGAAGGAAGTTGCTTAACCGACTGAGCCACCCAGGCACCCCTCCAGAACACTTTTTATTCCACAACCAGACTCGAAGTTCAAATGACTGAATGAAATACAGTAAGGCACATCAAAGGGTGAGTATAAATGACACGTCTTCCCAGCCTTCATGTGGTACTGAGAAAGGCTGACACGACGCACGTTAACAGATTTCCCAATTCTACCCCCCTCAGCCCCAGCCCTGGGTGTTCTTCCTCATTTCTGGGGGACGTGCTGTTTAGTTTGCTGTATTCCAGAAGGGGTGACAGTGAAGTACCTATACCTTTTTCTCTAGCCAACTTCCCCAGAAGGCCTTCCAGCCTTAAGCAAAGGCCAGCCACTACACAACAAAGGCTCCAGGTCCCACACACCCTCCTTTTCCTCCACAATGAAGTTCCAGCACTTGGGAGCTCCTCAGGTTTATCTCCCGCATGGGCTCTAAGGCCCACATACCCCAAACACTAAGACAGAAGATTACTACCACTACTGCCAATTTTCTTCCGCAAGCCCAAGCAGAGCTGTGGCCGCCCTTGACCCAGGCCACAGGTCTGCCCTCCTGCTTATAATGCTTGGATGAGTTAAGCCTGAGTTCCTTACTTGGCACAGAAAGGAGTGGCATTTGCAATGTCTAGGGCTCAAGTTTTTTCTTTCTTCTACATGCTGGGGCCCAAACTTTATTCCCTGGTAAAATGTGTTATCTGCATCATCCACAGCCTTTCACAGGCTTATTTCAATGGTCGCATACAGTTCTATCCAAACACAGAATCAGTTCAAATTTGGAACAGCTCGTGCTATATTTTCGGATATACTACTGTTTTGATTATAATTTGGTACAATTTTCCGAAGTTCTACTATGTCGCCTTGAAGGCTTCAGTTGGTTTCAAAGTAGCTTTTAATCACAAAACTTGGCCCGTATTCCCGAGGCCTAGAGTGATAGAATTAGACTTTCTCTTTGAAAGAGAAATGTTTGTTCCCTAAAGAATGTGTCCTCAACAGGCACAGTACAGCAAGCCTACCTGACACAAAAGGGGGTGGGGCAGGTCTTAACCATCGTCACAATAGGTCAAGGAGCATGACAGGAAATGCTGCTAATTACTCCCAGCTGCTACCAAGAGGGAAATATCAGAAAAAATGGCAATGTCGGTTTCAGAAAGACCATTCTGTTTACCTAAAAGTGGATGGGCACAGGCCTGGGGAAACAAGGATTAGGTGCAGCTTCTCTAGCAGCTGGGGAGAGGCCTCACTCTGTCTGACCCTCTCATGTCCCTTCCTCACTTCTAGATGACTAAAGAGTACAAAAGGCAGCCCTATGGCTTCCTGATTCTAGAAACATTCCCACATCTAACTCACCTGCAGGTGCAGTGACCCCACCAAGCTCACCTGGCTACGGAGCAGATGCAGGCTGCTATGCTCAGCCAGGCCTCTCGCCTTTCTAGTCTGGAGATATGGCACTATCTACAAGGCTGGAAATCCAAGCTGCCTCAGGACTTACTCATTCCACGGTGACCTCCTTTCTTTAGAAAGCTGGTTTCATCCCAGAAAATGTACCCGTGGCTGCACAGTATGTTAGCACGGTGTTAGCGGGACCGAGCTGGCCCAGACACAGGAGCTGAGCCACCATGTTACAATGCCTTGTTCGCATCCAGCCACCCCACCACAGCCAACACCAAATACCTTTGGGTCATCAGCCTCAGGTTTTTCAGTCTCTGAATCGTCATCTTCCTACAAGACAAAGAATTTAGAGGATTAAGCTTAAAGGAGTGGGCCTGAGGGTTCTCACATGCATAACTAGGGGCTGGAGCAAGGTACCCAGGCTGGGCCATCCCAAGAACCCCTCCCCTGCCCTATGACCCAGAACTAGAGAAAGAGAAGGGGAAAAGGAGATGTTCCGGGGGGTGGGGGTGGAGAAAAGAACATCAGCAGCTCAAAGTCGTGACTCCCGCAGTGCCACAGTCTAGGCAATGAAAATGCCTGAGATTAAAAATCACATACATAAAAATGGAAAAAGGTTGCAATGCGTCAGAAAAGAATAAGACCAGGCCCCACAGGATAAAACACGCATAGTGTTTCCAATGAGATATCACTTATTTAAAACCAGGAACATGAACCTTTTTTTCCTTCTCTGCCTTTCATACACACAAGGACGTCAGACTCAGACCTACCATGACATCATTCACGGTCAGAGTGCCATGACCCCCACACAACTACACCCCAGCACTTCAGCTCAGCAGTAGTCACAGCTACATGAACAGCAGGAAGGCAGGTGTCAAATGACCGGGGCAAGTGACCCAGGGAGGGGGGCTAAAGAGCAACACCCGGCTTTTCCTGGGTCCCGGCCAAGTAGGCCCTGCCTCCATCCAAGCTCTCACAGAGTTGCCACTGACCCGTTCTATCCAGTCTTGTTCCTGATCCAAGCGGCGTGCCTGACACAAAGCACCATGTGAACAAGGCATTCTCCAAAGCGTGCACTGGCCTCACACGGCTAGCCCACCCTTCCAATGAATGCTACTGGAGTTTCAAGATCAGTATCTGTATCTGTTCCAAGAACACCCCAATGCACAAGAGCCTTTAACTTAACACCCAGGAAAAAATTAAGTTTCATTTGAAATTGCTTTTCTCAATCGAGCTATGCTTTAACCCAAACATTAAGTAGCGCCCCAGATGTTAATATAGACATCACCTGCGAGACTGGAACAAACTATACTGATGGTTTTGAGATTTAACGGTCCTGTCAGTTGCCAGTGAGCCCAAAGGTTTAAATGCAATCTCCATGATTTCCTCAAAATGAAATCAATCAAGCCAAATAATCAGAGATGTAGCTCAGCCAGATACAATCACATTTTAGAATGTCTATATTGGGATTTGATGAGAGGATTTTAGTAGAATGATATAAAGCTTATATATGATGAAAATTCTAAGCAAAGCAATGTGGAACAACACTTCAGAGACACACCATACACATTTACTAAGAAAACAGTTATGGTGTTAAGCCAGTATGTGTGCACTTAAGAAAAACCAAGAAAAGAAAACAATTTGCAAAGCTTTTCTAAACTATTTTAGTCAATTCTGAATTATCAGCATTAATGGTGGGGCTAAGGACATGAAAATATCTTCCAAAAGAGCATCCAATACAAAATGCTTTTTTGTTTTACTTAGAAAGTCTTTTAACGCTAATATTTAAATATCAATGCATAAGAAAACTTCCAAACAAATAATAGAGAACATTGAGTATCTCAGTTAAAGATACTGCTGAATATCCAGATTCTATATCCAGATTTCACCTTGTATGTCTTTGTGCTAAGCACCAAGTTAAATCCTTGCTTTCTCTCCAAACTTTTAAATTCTGGCTCCTGAGGCTCAGGCAATAGTGTATCCAAAGGCTTTCTGGTTAATTAAGACCAAGTTCTCTTTTCTTTGTTGCCAGCACATACCAAACATCAGGCAAGATTTGTGCTCAAGAATCGTGGGCACTCTGATAAAAAGTTTCAAGTAAAATATCAAGAAAGAAATTAAGAAGGGTCAAACCACAAACAAAAAACTATATAATTTCCCTTCCAAAAAAAAAAAAAATTTCCCTTCCTAATCTTTTTGATAAGCTGAAAGATTTGAATAAACCAAGATTAAAAATAATACAGAGTTGATTGCAGATATTAATGATACATCAGTTAGCAAGAATGCATTGTTACAAACGGAATAAACTATCTTAACAGGGAAAACCAACATGAAACATATCTCAGTTAAATAAAATAGTCCATTATCTCTTCCCCCAAATTTCAATTCAAAAGTTAATACAAAATGGTTCAGATGAAAACAACTTTCGTTTTCAAACAGAGCACTGATATCCACCCGTTTCCTCAACTGATACCAAACAAAAAGCGGGGGAAGGGAGGCGAATGACTTTAGCTGTGGAATGGAACACTGTTGGTACAGTTCGAAGATTTCTGACAAATGAAATGGTGCTTTGAGCAACTCTGGATTTTGGAACAGATTTACTTACCGACTGTTTGCTGTTCTCATCCTCTTCTTCTTCATAACCATCTTCATCACCTCCGAGCCGAGAAAAGTCATCCTCTCCATAGGCATCAGATACTAATCCACCTTTCTCCTCTGAAACAGAGGAAAAAAGAAAAATGAACGAAGGCATACAAAAATGCAAGACAACATTTCGGTTATTTGAGTGGCCAGAACTACCCCTGAAGATCAAAGGGGTGCCTAAATCTCATCTAAGTGACTATAGATCCAGAATCTGCCTTTGGAAAGACCACAATTTAGTGGATAAAATCATTAAAAGAACATGGAAGAAAACCAAATGCTAAATTCTTTCTTTCATGCTTCCCATCCACCTAGTATGCCAACTGAAGCCTTCTGAACTACTACTGTTGCACGTTGTCTGAAAACCTCTTGATATGGGTATCTCTACCTTGTATCAGAGACACCAGAACTTGTCTTCTCATACAAGGACAAGGACTCTGTTGCCCTCATTTTTGTGTGTCCTCCCCTAGGAACAGGAGCTTTAACTGGGGCCCTCAGAGGGGCTACCAATCATATCTACTCCAGAAGCAAAATCTTCTTCTACCTTTAAACCAAAACAACCAACAACAAAAAATATAAAATGCTACAAAGTACTGGGAAGCCACCAGAGAACCTCCTGACTGGAAGACACCACACAAAACTGAGAGCAGCTAACCTCCAAATGAAGAAAGGAAGGCCCCCATATGTTAGGTAACTTGCTGCCCTCTCTATGATCCCAAAGAAATCTGTTCCCATTTCCTAACACTGTGATTCTCTACCTGAGTAGGGCAACAAAATCACTGATGGGCTTTAACAGCTCACAAAGTAAGCGAATCACTGAGGAGCATTAAAAAGCTCACAATATGCCCAGATCCTACCCCGTATCTACAAATTACTCCGTCGCCAGCGAGATCAGACATACATATTTAAAAGCTCCAAGATGCGTCTAGGGTACATTCCTAATGCGAAGTTATAAATTTAACAAGACACAACCTTTATCACCCTCCACGTACGTTCTACTCATCGCTGTCCCCATTATACAATGAACCCGGAGGTCCATCCCTATGCTCCACGGTGCCCGGCACGGAAACTTTCAATAGTTTCGGCAGAATAATTGAATCAACGAAAGGCGATGGCCCATTCTTATTCCAGAGCGTCTATTCTGTTCCAACCAGGGCCTCGATCGCGCTTCGCGGCTCCCGGACCCGACACTTGGGGCACAATGACCATCTTTCCCTCCCGCCCTGCTAGGGGAGCAGCATTCCGCGCAGACACCAGATTCTCCCCTTCCAGTTCCCTCCTCGGGCCTCACCAGGCGCGCCGCCCGCCGTTTCGACCCCAGCCTCGCCGTCGGACTCGGGCTCTGAATCTTCCGCGTAAACTGCCAGAGACGACAGAACATTCTTCTTCCCCGCCATCTTCCTCCCACAACCCCAGAGTGCCTCACTCCTATGCGTCAAAAAAGCCGACTTCCGTGAGGAAAGGCGACTTTTTCCTATCCCAGGAGAACCCGCGCCGGTTCCTGTGCAGAAACCAATCAAAACGGCCGTTTCTGCGCCTGGCCCCACCCCTCGCAACCGATCTGCCTAAACGTCATCACTGCGCGACAGATACAAGGTTGAGTGGGTTTTACCTGACGCTGACTCCCAGCCATTTGGCTCCTCAGAATTTAGGGTGGCTTATGGGGGTTTTCGAGTAGTTCCCGGTCGGCGGGCAGCAGCGACCCGGCAAGAGTCCTTCGCTCCTGGGTGGCCCACGCCCAGCTCTGATATCTTGGGGTGAAGAGAGGGAGGCTTGGGCTGGGGAAGGGAGAAAAGAGCGGATCTGGGGCTTAGAGGAAGAAGACGGATGAACTCTCTTCTGGGAGGTGGGAAGAAGGGATCGGGGCTCTGGGGCGGGAAAGAATGGCCGTGATAGCAGCGCTTATAAAAGGAGCAGGAGGTGATCTTAGAAAAACAATTACATCTTCTCCAGATTATTCCAAAGACACAGTTTGTGTTTCTTGTGATCTGATTTCTAGCTCTGGGCTGTATCATGGCATGGGATAGTTCAATGTTTCTATTTTCCTGAGCATAAAAGTGGAGATGTTAATTGCCCAGGAACGTGTTGCTTGAGGCTGTTCATCTGGAGCTATGTTAGTTGGAAATAATCTATTGCTTGAGAGTAATAAAGCAAATTTTCTTAGAGAAAAATAAGCAGTATTTTAAAAGCGGAACAGAGTTTTCATCGTAATCATGCGATCATCACCTTTACCTTAACTTCTGGCCACTCTCTGTCGCTAAGATGAGCACCCGCCCTTCTTTTGACCCTGAACGTCGAGTCCGGAGCACATTGAAGAAGGTCTTTGGGTTTGACTCTTTTAAGACACCTTTACAGGAGAGTGCGACCATGGCCGTAGTGAAAGGTAACATTGCCAAACCACCTGTGTTTACATTTGTGCTGCCTATACTGTAGCGTTGCCAGAAGGTGCCAATGCCCTCCTTTTGACCCTTCCTACTTCCCCACCCTTGGTCCATAATTGTTGGAAATCTTGTAGACTTGTCACTTAAAACTTGCAGTTTTATTGGCAGAATCATCCACCTGTTCTGGTTCTTACATTTCATAGCCAGTGCTGCAGATTGTCTTTGAAAACAACTCAGAGATTTCAATTCATGTTCGTTTGTGTGTAGGCAGTAGCTCGAGTGGCAGGAATAGCCTAATCCAGTCACTGACCTTCTAAGCCGTTTGTTGAAGATTGAGTGACCTGGGTCCTAAATAGGGAAGAAAAGAGTCATAGTATTATAAACCTGAGATATATTGGCAAATGGAGCTTCTCAAGAGGAAAGCAACAATGTAATATTAATTACATTATAACAACTTACAAACCAAAGATCTCTAAGTGATGTTGCTTCCATGTCTCCACAGCTATATACACTCATCTAGAAGTATTCAACGTTTATGGCTGTTTAATTCAATCATCCATATCCCAACAGACTCAGACTTCTCACCCTTGTGGTTGTTATTGCCATTACTGGAAATGGTTTGTGCCCATTTCCAAGTCTCTCTGGATCTCTGCCCTTTACACGGGAAGGATGGGAAGGAAATTAGCATTATATTGAGACCTTTCCCGGTGCCAGACACTCTGCTAGGTGCTTTTCCTATACTCTCATTCAGTTTTCAACAGCCTTGAGGAAGAAAAAGATAAGAGGCGGGAAGCATTTATTTATTTATTTATCTATTTTCTTTTAAAGATTTATTTATTTATTTGAGAGCGAGAGAGAGCGAGCTCGTGTACGAGTGTGGGGAGGGGCAGAGGGAAAAGGAGAATCTCAGGCAGACTCCTCACTGAGCACAGAGCTTGAAGTGAGGCTGGGCTCGAACTCACGACCCTGAGATCATGACCTGAGCTGAAATCAAGAGTCAGACACTTAACCGCTTGAGCCACCCAGGTGCCCCTAGGCAGGAACCATTAAGTGTTGTTGTCTTTTCTTTTTGCAGGTGACAAGGATGTCTTTGTGTGCATGCCCACAGGGGCAGGAAAATCCCTTTGCTATCAGCTCCCTGCTCTGTTGGCCAAAGGCATCACCATCGTAATCTCTCCACTCATTGCTTTGATTCAGGTGAGGCTTAGGGGAGTGAAGATGGTAGCCCAAAAAGTTTAGGGGAAAGTTTTCTTGTTTTGTTTTGTTTTCTGCTGGAAATGTCACTTCTCATTTGTTTGGTCTTTTGCCTTTTCTTCGATTTGCCTATCTCCCTTTCTGTATTGGGTTTCTGAATTGCCCAAATGTGGGGGCTCTACTGGTGGATATCAGGGTGATACGGTTATGAATGAGTCTCTGTGTCTTGATGGCCTGAGGTCTCTCACCCTCCTTTGTTACTTTTCACCCAGAGGAGTATGGAAATGTATCTGTATACACATAGACAATTACTCGTGGACACGGACACACGTGTGTACTCTTGACAGGTTAAAAGATGCAAACGGATAGAAAGCAAAATTGATATAAACGGGTTGGGACGTTGTCAACATCTGCTCTGCACCTCTGGCTATATTTAAGGCCTGCAGATGGGCTGACAGAATCAGAAATGAGGAAGTGTGGCCGTGCGGTTAAGAGCCATCCACCATGAAGAGAAATGGAATGACAGGAACAGTGCTTTGTGAGTTTCATGAGGTCTCAGGCTTTGTGCTCAGTGCTTTATGTGCATTCACTTCACCTTTGCAGTGTAAAATTTCATTTAATGCTAACAACTATCCTGTTAGGTAGTTACTGGTTTTACAGGATAGAGAGAGAGAGGGAGAACGAACAGAGTCTTAGAGGCTAAGAGCCAGCCAAAGAGCCTGTGGTGATTCAGTGAGCCAGAAATGAGCCAGGACCATCTGCCTCCAGAGCCTGTGCTCTCAGGCAGTTCGCCTCCTGTCCTTGTTGTATGCACAGAGAAGAACTTGGAGGTTGGGAGGAGGACGTTTATGGCTGGGAAATGCCCAGTGAGCAAAGGTGACATTGACTACTGGGTCCTCCCCTTGGTGGCCTGTTTCCTTTCTTTCCTCAGGACCAGGTGGACCACTTGCTGACCCTGAAGGTACGAGTGAGTTCCCTGAACTCCAAGCTCTCGGTACAGGAGAAAAAGGAGCTGCTCTCTGATCTAGAACAAGAAAAGCCACAGACCAAACTTCTGTACATCACGCCGGAGATGGCGGCTTCAGCCTCCTTCCAGCCCACCCTGAACTCACTGGTGTCCCGCCGCTTGCTCTCCTACCTGGTGGTGGACGAAGCTCATTGTGTTTCTCAGTGGGGGCACGACTTCCGTCCTGACTACTTGCGTCTGGGCACCCTCCGTTCACGCCTGGCACATGCCCCGTGCGTGGCTCTGACTGCCACAGCCACCCCACAAGTCCAAGAGGATGTGTTTGCTGCCCTGCACCTGAAGCAGCCGGTTGCCACCTTCAAGACTCCCTGCTTTCGGGCCAACCTCTTCTATGATGTGCAGTTCAAAGAACTGCTTTCAGATCCCTATGGGAACCTGAGGGATTTCTGCCTTAAGGCTCTTGGACAGAAGGCTGATAAAGGGGTGAGGGCCCTAAGGCTGGGAGGCCAAGGTGCTCAAGAGCAGTGGGTGGTATCTGCAGCATAGAGATGGAAATTGGTTTTTTAGGACCTTTGCTTAGAACTAGCTGAAGCTTCTTCTTTTTTTTTTTAATTTTTATTTATTTATTTATTTATTTGACAGAGAGAGAGATAGCGAGAGCAGGAACACAAGCAGGGGGAGTGGGAGAGGGAGAAGCAGGCTTCCTGCCGAGCAAGGAGCCCAATGTGGGACTCGATCCCAGAACCCTGGGATCATGACCTGAGCCGAAGGCAGATGCTTAACGACTGAGCCACCCAGGCGCCCACTAGCTGAAGCTTCTTAAAACTTGTGCACAGAGAGTTGTTCCTTTGGTTTCCTGGCATTATTCCCCTTAGTGGAGTTCCCTTGTCCTGGAATTCTTCTCTGGGAGATGAACAGCCAACCCCTGAGTGAGGCCTTTGCAGACCTATCCAAGGTTTCAGCACAGGAAGCAGAGGAGTTAGATGAGTTATTTTGTTGCAGTGTCAGAGCTCTGCTGGTGGCCTGCCTCAGAGGAACCTGTGAGGCTGACAGGAGAAAGCGAGAGCTTCTTTTAAAGGAGGCCACAGTAAAATGGGCAGATTGTTCTATTTATTTATTTATTTACTTACTTACTTACTTACTTGACAGAGAGAGACACAGCGAGAGAGGGAACACAAGCAGGGGGAGTTGGAGAGGGAGAAGCAGGGAGCCCGATGTGGGGCTCGATCCCAGGACCCTGGGATCATGACCTGAGCCGAAGGCAGACGCTTAACAACTGAGCCACCCAGGCGCCCCAGATTGTTCTGTTCTTAATGCGCACTCTCTTCCCATGTCTCCTCGTTCAGTTGGTATCTGGCTGCGGCATTGTCTACTGCAGGACCCGAGAGGCTTGTGAACAGCTGGCGACAGAGCTCAGTTACAGGGGTGTGAGTGCCAAGGCTTACCATGCAGGTAAGGGGCGCCTGGGCCATGTGGTCACTTCTATCTCCGAAGCCTCTCGGTGGGTCTCTTGTTCTTTAAGGATTCTGGATAATCAGATGGTCTGTCGTCTTTTTCTGGATACCCAGGCAGAGCTAAAGCAATTCCCTTACATCCGTAAAAAGGAGTCTGAACACAAATGAGATCTAAAATGAGAACTATGGCTCCTGAATTCTTTTTTCTCACCCTGTGCCCTCAAAGCAGCAGATGATGAGTTTTTAGAAGCCCAGGTATTGGTGTTGTGGAAAGAGCACAGGTTTTGGAGGCCAGTGGACTTGGGTTGTTTGAATCTGGGCTTTAATGCTTATTGAGTGCTATGTGCTCCACACGGGCTAGGGTCTTTTTGAGGTCAAGTGCATGGCCCAAGGCCACACAGGTGGTAAGTGATGGATTCAGGGTGTGTGTATAGCACCCAACACAGTATCAAACCCAAGGTAGATTCCAAGGGAAATATGGGTTCCTTTTGCCACCTTCCCCTCTGTCATAGGGCTGAAGGCTTCCGAAAGAACGCTGGTGCAGAATGAGTGGATGGAGGAGAAGGTCCCGGTCATTGTTGCAACCATTAGTTTCGGGATGGGAGTGGACAAAGCCAATGTCAGGTGAGTGATGGTTCTTGCCTTACCTTCCCAGTCGGGGCCTGGCTCAAGTGGGCTGCCTAGTTCTCTGCCTCAAGGACCTCCTTCTAGGGCCAGAGGGGAAGGAGGCCCCAAGAGAGAATCCCCAGTGCATAGTCCACATGGTGACAAGTGCTACACAGCCCACTCTCCTGGTGACTGCACAGCCGGGTTCTGCCATCCCCCAGTAGAGGGCAGCACGCAGCCATCAGGCCCATCCATTAACGCAGCCCAGATCCCTCACATCTAGCACAGGGTCCCTGTGAGGGGGTGGAATAACTATCTTAAACTGCCCCCTGTGGGAAATCAAAGGCAATGTCTTATTCCCAGCATTCCTTGTTACTGCTTACTGACAGTCCAGAAGAGAGAGTGCATCCCAGCCTCCTAGACCCACCCTGGCAACTGTTGGGAAGTCTTTTATCTCTAGCCCCACCTAACCTTCCAGAACCATTTTCAGCTACAGCCTGAAGCCCTTTGCTCTGATTAACACCAATAATAATGCCTTGTATGATTTGCAGAGCACTTTTGCATACATGATCTCATTAAGACTCACAGGGAAGCTCAGTTGGTCAGGGGAGGAATGAGTCTATGTGCTTACATTACGAAAACACAGGTTTTGGAATCAGAGTTTGGACCCTGGGTTGGCTGTGGCTTGTAAGGGCCCAGATTTGAAATCAGACGCAGCTAGGCCCAAGTCCTAGCTCTACTGTCCCCTTGCTATGCCACCTTGTACACATTTTCCTGATCATTTCATTGTCTATAAAATGGAGTTATCTCACCTGATAGTAACTACAATTAAACGAGACAAATAGATAAACTGGCCCATAGTAGGTATTTAATAATGTTATGCCTCCCTCTCTCTTCAAAGAGGTTAAAGGGATTTACTCGAGGTTGTGCTGCTCATTAGAGGCCTTACCTTATTTCTTTAAGCCCAGTCCTTTTTCTTCTGGGCGGGGACTGTTGAGTGTTTTTGGTTTCTCATATGTGCTGGAATTGCCCCCCTTAACTCTGCTGCGGCCTCTAACTTGGGCCACTCCATGGCAGGGATGGGATGTGGGGGTCTTGGCCACATTTACTCTGAAACTTGCTAGCCTCCCTGCTCCTGGTCACTGTCGAGAGCCCTGCTTCCCTGACACTGATCACTCCTCCCCTCAGCTCCTCTGCCACAGCTCACGCTGCTTGTCCCTTTGGATCCTACAGGTTTGTTGCCCACTGGAATATTGCCAAGTCTATGGCTGGGTACTACCAAGAGTCTGGCCGGGCAGGCAGGGACGGGAAACCTTCCTGGTGCCGTCTCTATTACTCCAGGAATGACCGGGACCAAGTCAGTTTCCTGATCAGGAAGGAAGTAGCAAAACTCCAGGTAAATCCTGGGCAGCAGGAGCCCTTTCCGTCCAAACCCCTCGCTCTCCAGTTTCATGCAGCTTATTTCTGAACCCAGGTGGAGCTTCTGTAAGCTACAGGGTTGCTCCTGGGGCTAGAAGGTATAGCGGCAGGGGGAATGGTGTACTGGTGAATAGGCATCTTGCAACAGCTAGGTTAGACTCTTTCCTTTGTATTTAGTGTATCTTAGTGCGATCTCTTGTGTGCCTGTTATTTTACATAGCCAAGATCAATCCTGCCTTGTGGTTTTTTTGGTTTTGTTTTGTTTGGGGGGGCAGGGGCAGAGGGAAAAGGAAAGAGGATCTTAAGCAGGCTCCACAACCCTGAGATCATAACCTGAGCCAAAATCAGGAGTCACACACTAAACCAAGTGAGTCACCCAGGCGTCCTAATCCTGCCTTGTTTTAATTAGCATTGTTACATAAGCATTTTCCCATAGTGTTGAAAGTTCTTTGTTTATGTTCTCAGCCTTTTTTTTTTTTTTTACTGGTTGTACATGCTTTACAGAGAGCCTAGAAATAGACCCAAGTACGTAAATGAACTTGATGTATGATAGGTGACATAAAATATCAACAGGAAAAGGATGCACTGTTGAATAGTGCTGGAAAAAGATAAAATCAGGTACTTACCTCCTGTACCATACACATGTGAATTACAGGTGGAGTAAAAACGTCAAAAAAAAAAAAAGTAAAATTGGGGGAAAATATTTTATTTCCTCGACAAAGGGAAGAGCATGTCAAGATTTTAAAAGTGGAAGTCATCAAGGAAGACATGATCTATTTGACTAAATTCAAACTAAAAATTTCTGTGTAACGAAAGATACCATGAACAAGGTGAAAAAATGAGCCATTGTTGGGGAGGGTATTTGCAATATATATGATTGAGTACGTAGAGAACTCCTACAGATGAATCTATAAAAGGCAAACAGCTGCAGAGCAAAAAGTATGAATTTCACAGAAGAGGGAACCAGAATATCTAATAAAGGTATGAAGAGTTGCTCAGCCTCCCTTGGGAATCAGAGAAATGCAAAGGAGATCGTGAGCTGTCACTTGATACACGTCATACTGGCAAAAATGTACAACATCTTTATAATTACTGTTGGCAAGGATGTGGGGAAAGGGGAACCCATGGTGTTGTAAGGAACATGAACTGGTATGACTGCTTTGAAGAGAGACGAGGTGATACATGCAATGGGAGGGTACTGGTGTTCTGTGATTCAGTAATTCCACCTCAGGATAAACAAACTGTCATGTGCACAAGGATGTATGGGGGTGTTTGCTGCAGCTCTGTCATAATGAACTCTTCCTCTGTAAGGTATTGGGTAAGTAAACAGTGGGTTAGTCACACCGGAATGGTCTAAAGCAGTTAAAAATGACACAGGAATTCTATATTAACCAAGAAGGATCAAGTCCCCCAAAGCATCATTTATGAAGTTGCAAATGGATACATGGAGACTTCTCCTTATAAGAAATATTGAATGCCAAAAAAAGAAATACTGTATGCAAGTATTATGTCTGATCTTTGCCAAAATGACATTAAAAGGACAAAAAATACATAAACCCACAGGGACAGAAAGAATAGAAAACAAGGTAGAAATGTCAACAAATGTCTGCCTAGAAAACCCCAGACTCTACTGGAAATCTATTAGAATTCGTAAGAAAACCTGGCAAGATGGCTAAATATAAGGGAAATATTTTAAAAAGCCTAGCTTTTCTCCACACAACCATGAATGCCTAGGAATGGAAATGAAAAAAGTACTTAGTTTGCAAGAATAAAACTTACAGAATACCTAGATGTAAATGTTACTGACTTTAACAAGAGACTTAAAAAAAACAAGCAAACAAACAAAAACCCTCCCCAGTTGGTTTTAACATGCAGCCAGGGATGAGAACTACTGATTTAGATGAAGAAAACTAATATCTTGTGGAAAGAAAACAAGCTCTGAGTAGTTACAAAAACTGAGTGGGAAGACATAAAACTGTCAATTCTCCTCAGAGTTAATATAAATGAAGTTCCAGTTGAAATCCCAAAAGATCTCTACTGGGAAGTGGAATCGTAGAACTTATGTGAAAGAATAAGTGCCCGAGAACAGCCAGGAAAAGTCTTAAGGGGAAGAATGGTGAAGGGCTCGAGCTTAACCCAGTGTCAGAATGTGCTGTGGTGTTGCTGTAACCAAATCCACGTAATACAGCAACAAGGAGTGGCCCAGACAAGGAAATTAGAAATAAGGCCCAGAGCACATGAGAGTTTACTATGTGATGAAGCAGACAGCTCAATTTAATGGAAAATGAAGGGACGGTCTAGTAGGTGGTGCTGGCATCCCTCTGGAATAAAATGAAAGTGCCCCGTTTGGCACCTTATATAAAAGATTTAAGGACCTACAAGTGAAAAGCAATATCTTACAAGACGCTTTATTCCAGTGTATAACCTAGGGCTTGAAATAGTTTTGTAATGAAAATTAGAAATTCAGAAAGCCATCTTTTAAAAAAAGTATTTGAAATAACGTTTTTTTTTTTTAAGATTTTATTTATTTGTTTATTTGACAGAGAGCGAGACAGCGAGAGAGGGAACACGAGCAGGGCTAGTGGGAGAGGGAGAAACAGGCTTCCTACTGAGCAGAAAGCCCGATGTGGGGCTCGATCCCAGGACCCTGGGATCACGACCTGAGCCGCAGACACTTAACGACTGAGCCACCCAGGCGCCCCTGAATTAACGTTCTTGAACCTTTTTTGGGGGGATGGGAGGGCAGCAAAGCAAGGTTTATTGAGCGATTAACAAAGTGATAGTACAAAGCTCCCAGGGAGGGAGGGGACCCGAGAGGGTTGCCCCTGGAATTTCCTAAGTCTTGGGATTTTTTATGGGCTTGTTGGTGGGCTGTTTTAATCTGATTAACCCTCCCTGCGCCTGTCACCCAATCAGGTGTTTGTCATCTATCATATGGGAAAGGATGGAGGGTTCCTTCCAGGGTGGTGTAAAATCCTTTTAAGGGTGGTTTCCTCTTAGGGCAGGGACTCCAAGTGATTGAACTTCTAAAATCCTGAACCCATGAAAAAAAATGTAGGCAGCAAAAGATACCGTAAACAAAGCCGGTACATAAGCCGCAAATCTGAAAAACTGGTTACCGTAGAAGGCAAACCAGAGGTTGAAGTTGAGGGTAAATGGAGAGATTTCACCATTTTTGGTGAAAGCAGTGTGTGAAAGCAAGTTCCCAGAAAAGCTCATCCAAACGGCACGTCCAAAGATGTTCAAATTCAATAGTAATCAGGTGAATGAAAATTATAGTAAAATGACACATGTGCAAAAGGGCTCTAACACTCGTGGCTAGTGAGCACGTGCAGGAGAGGGCCTGCACTTTGCCTGGAGAAGAAGAAAGCTTTTGGGGGGAAGCATTCTAGAAATATCTATTACACTTCATTTTTTTAAAAGATTTTATTTACTTGAGAGAGTGAGCATGAGCTGGGGGAGGGGCAGAGGGAGAGGGACAAGGAGACTCTGTGCTGAGCGCGGAGCCCGATGTGGGGCTCGGTCCCAGGACCCTGAGATCATGACCTGAGCTGAAATCAAGAGTCAGATGCTCAACTGACAGCCACCCAGGCAGCCCCCCTATTACACTTTAATACACCCTTTGCCCCAGATACCGTATTTCTGGGACCAAATCACCTGAAATAAAAGCTCATGTGCTGGAGGGCCTGCATGGTAGAATTGGTCATGAGGAACTGACACTGGGGAACAAACTGAATACCCAGCCACGAGCAGTGATGAAATTACAGTACGTGCTCACCATGGGCCTCACAAGCATAGCTGAGCGCCCAGGAGGGCTCTTCTGCTTTTGGAAAAAGAAATCATGTACTGTGTGATGTTAGAGATTTGCTCATTCTCTGTCTGCTCTGTTGAAGTATAAGTTCCATGAGAGCAGGGCCCTCTTGTTTCCTGCGGATCTGTAATGGCCAGACTAGTGCTGGGAACATAGTAAGTGCTTAACGTTTTTTGACTAGATGAATGAATGAATGAACGGGGAGGGGAGTACAAGTTGGGATGGGGAAAGAAGGGGCCTTGCGTGGACCTGGTACTTTGCCAGGAATGAAGGGGGCGTGATTAACTGGTCCCTTTTATCTGAAATTCAAATTAGATGAGATTTTGGTAAGGTGATTAGGTATAAGATATTTATTTAAAACTTACACAGTGGGGTTTTTTTTTAAAGATTTTATTTCTTTATTTGACAGAGAGAGACACAGCGAGAGCAGGAACACAAGCAGGGGGAGAGGGAGAAGCAGGTTTCCCGCTGAGCAGGGAGCCCAATGTGGGGCTCAATCCCAGGACCCCGGGATCATGACTTGAGCCGAAGGCAGACGCTTAACGACTGAGCCACCCAGGCACCCCTACACAGTGAGTTATAAGAGCTCACACTAGGCTTATCAATAAGACATGTAAGACAAAGAGAAGATCCAGAAAGCCTCCAGAGAGGTGATATGTGGAGGGCTGGGAGCCAGAACAGCACCAATTTTCTCCATCATAATATCAGAAATGAGAAACGATGAGGCAATGCCTTCTAATTCTAGATAAACCATTTCCAACCTAGAATTTCCTACCCAGCCAGCCAGTTAAGTGTGAAGACAGGTTAAAGACATTTATAGCTTCCGGTTTGCTAAGCAGACATCGGACTTTGGAAGTGCTGTTCTTTACAGGCTCTGGGAGTAGAAGGGTGTTGATAGCGGCACGGAGGGGGTTAACCGAAGTGCTCATATTCTCCCGCTGGGCAGGGATTTAACCGCTACCATGTCCAACAAAAGGGGCAAAGACCAGGACCACCAAGAAGCACCCCCAGTGCTCAACATCCAACGTTTTCGCCATGTTTGACCAGTCACAGATTCAGAAATTTGAAGAGGCCTTCAACGTGATTGATCAGAGCAGGGAGGGTTTCACTGACAAGGAAGATTTGTATGCTATGCTTGCCTCCCTGGGGAAAAATCCAACTGTTGAGCATCTGGATGCCATAATAAATGAGGCTGTGGGGCCCATAAATTTCACCATGTTTCTCACTGTGTTTGGTGAAAAGCTAAATGGCACAGATCCGGAAGATGTCCTCAAAAATGCTTTTGCTTGCTTTGATGAGGAAGCAGCTGGCACCATCTGGGGCGATTACCTGAGAGAGCTGCAGACATCGGTGGGAGGCCAGGTTACAGGTGGGTGAGCTGTACAGAGAAGTGTCTGGACAAAAAGGGAAATCTCAATTCATGTGCTTCCTTAAACATGGAGCAAAGGACAAAGATGACTGAAAAGAAATGCAGATTCCAGCCAAACATTCCTTGTTGCCACTTGGGGTCTTTCTGAGACTTTCTCTTAGACCCTGTTGCATGCTCTTAGTTTTGCAGCTTTTGCCTGTCTTGTACTGATTCTCAGCCATTTGGGGCACATGCATTCCTATAATCAGATGGGAGGGGGGGACTTTTTACGATTTTCAGAATAGAAAAATGGGCAGTTTAACTTACCAGCCCCCTCCCCAAAATAACTGCAGTCTACACAGAGTCAGTATGTATTTTCAGAGAAAGATAGAGATCTGACCCGAGCCAGGCAAAAGGAATGTCCTGGGGTGCCATGGAAGGGTGGTCTCGGCTGGGCGCCAGGCTGAGGGAGGGGCAGTTCAAGTTGAACCGGGGGGATAGGAGCTCCAGGGGGGAGGTTTCTAAAAATAAAAGTGGAACCTGCCATCTTTGGCCCCTGTTGACATGAATTTTTTATTATATCACAGCATTTGGGGGTGAGGTAGTAATACACTAAAATTTAAGTGAAAAAACAGCTGTTAATTTTGGGAGAACAAAGTTGTACAAGAAAGGATATGTGATCATGAGAAATATAAAAATGTAGTCACATGGTTTAGCTCTGAATGATGTTGCTATTGTTTCCTCACCATAAGGAAAATTATGATTTCAGAAGAAACTGTGATATAAACAGATTAGCAGAATGAAGGGAGAGGTAGTAGGTGTATTTATGTGTGTTTAGGTGGTGGGGATGATTCATTCACCTTCCAGAAGCAGAAAACCAATAGATGAGATCTCATATACCAGTGTCTGTTATATTTTCATTCCTTTTCTGTGTATTTTTCTGTATTTTCAAAAATTTCAATTTTTTGAAAGGAAACTTTGACAAATAGACATGTACAAAAAGGCAAATAATGCATAATCCCAGCACTCAGAAGAAATCACTGCTCACATTGTAGTATATATCCTTGTGTACACACAGAGGTATGTGTGTCCCTTCAAATCTAAATACACCTGTGTGTATATTTACTATTAAATTGGACACATGATATTGAGACACCTGGTTGGCTTATTTGGTGGAGCACGTGACTCTTGATCTCAGGGTTGTACGTTCGAGCCCCACGTTGGGTGTAGAGATTACTTAAAAATAAAATCTTAAAGGAAAATATGGATCATATTATATATGGTTCCCAAATGCCAATCCCTGGGCCCTTTGTATGAGAATCACCTGAGCAGCTTTTTGAAAATAAACTCCCCAAAGCTCCCGTTCCAGAAAGTTCAATTCAGTAGTATGGGTGTGGGCTCCAGGTCACTTTTTGAAAGTTATCCAGGTGGGGGATGCCTGGCTGGCTCAGTCAGTGGAGCACGTGACTCTTGAGCTCAGGACTGTGAGTTCAAGCCCCTTGTTCGTTGTGGATGTTGCTTGAAAATAAAATCTTTAAAAATAAAAAATAAATAAAAAATAAAGTTATCCGGGTGATTCTGATGCATGGTTTGGTTTGGGGACACCATTTTGTAAATGGCTTTCTTACTGTCATTTGATATTTTTCTCCCTCATGATTGTTTAGGCTGCAAGGTAGTTCAGCTATGTAAGACTTTTGCTAAGTGGTCTTTTCTTGTCTCCAGGAAAAGAGAGGGAACAAAGCATCTGATAAAGCTGCTGTCTTGGCCTTTGATGCCCTGGTGACCTTCTGTGAAGAACTGGGGTGAGTGACTTATTTAATATGTAGAGCAATGGGTTAGTGAGATCTCCCTCCCGCCCCCGGAGCGCCTACTAGTTAACCAGCTAACGTAGGGCAGCTGTTGGGTGACCAAGGCATGCTGCCTGCTGAAGGCTGCTGTGTGGGGCATTTCCTATCGGGCAGTCTGGAAGTCCGTATCCTTGACAGGAAGGCCCCAGAAACTAGCAGTGTGAAGACTCATTCAGTATTTTGGGTGGTCATCCGTTCACCCCACTCCATCCACTTCTGGAGTAGATGGTCCCATGAGTGACCCTGTCATGAATCATGTGATTGGTTCTGAGCCATGAGCATTGTGGTCATCACTTGGCATTGAGCTGGACCACTGGCTTCACTTGAGTAGGATTCACTTTTATCCTGGACCCAGAAAGAGCCATGTGACCTGCCGTATCTCTTGGGGGTGGATAATAAGCTTGGAGAGAAGTCACCTTTTCTATCGTAACACCAGCCCGCCTGCTTGGAATCCACTTCTCTGTTTTATCTGTATGTGCTGGTGGCAGAGGCTTGAGAGAGCCTGATGGCTGGTCAGTGACAGGCAGGTTGTGGCAGGACAGGTTCGGGACACGAGGGACAGCTGGGGTGATTGTGGATGAGCTGGGAGCACTTTGCATGCGTGCAGCCCTTTGATCTGAAAAACTCATATTGGTCTACCTTTGAGGTAGATGAGGCAGAAGTGATTGCTTCAGACCTAGAGATGAACAGACCAATGCCCAGAGAGGTCATGGTCACAAAGCTCACAGTAGACAGACACCACTAATCCTGGGTCTCCCAATTTTTAGTGACATGCGCATTTCATATATATGCCCCATCTTGGTTTTTGCAAGACTAGATTTTTGAAGCCTGGAGCTGAGCAAGTATATAGACCTGGTATCTAGCAGATGTTTGGGGCTCTCCTCTGGAAACTAGAGAGGTACTTATTTGGGCTATGTATTTTGATTCCCACCCCCTCCTACTCACTGATGATTTGGTGGCTCCTCTGAGTCTCTCCTTTGGCCTCTGTGGCACAGCCATGCCCAGCAGAGGTGGTTGGCACCCTTGCCCACAGCCATCTCGACCAGAGCCCTTTTCAGGCACTAGTACAGGGAGTTGTTAAATTAGGCCCTCTCGGGCTCCTTGAGCAAAATGCTCATAATGAAAGGGCCGGGTGTCCTTGCTCGTTGTCAGAGTCCCTTCTGCTGGAAATACCCCTGCTGGGTTCTTTTCTGGGATGAGTCTGAGGCTCTGTGGGACTGTCTGAAGGGTTAGCTCTGCCATGTGCCTCTGGGCTGCAGCCGCCCAGCAACTGGCCAGGTTTTGCTAGGGGCCCCTGCCTTTATTTCTCCTGTGTCCTACTGGGGAGCTGGGGCCTCTCAGTGCGCCCGGGGGTCTCCGCGTTAGTGGGCCTCCCGCTGCGCCACACGCAGCCTCATCTCTCCTACGTCGTGTGCTGCGTACGAGGGCTCCTGATTCCAGGACTGCCTGGCATGAAATAAGCACTGCTGTCGTGGCTGAGTGTGCAATTGCTCTTTGAGTGAAAAAGAAATGTCTCTTTATTTGGATAAGTGGTGTATCGCCCATTCCCCACCAGATATTTGCTCTTTTTCTAAGAATAGTCCTGGTTTGTGGTTTAAGTGAAAGCAGCTGTTTGCTAAGGGAGGGCACCTGGCTGCCAAGGCCAGGCCGGTGTGGCGGCTTTGGCAGAGGCAGTTACACGTCTACAAAGATGGTGTCGTAGGGTGGTCTGCGGTGCGTGGGGGCTGTGGGACCCTGTGAGGGAGACCTGGGCATCTCTGGGACCAGTGGCAGAGACACTCAGGTCAGTATGAATGAGGTTGGGGCGGGGCATCCAGCAGTGCTCCGCTCTCCTCCATGTCCAGCTGTGGCCGTGACAAGCATTTGTTCACTCCGGACGGTGCTCTTCGTCTCTTAGTGTCAAAAGGAACCGTCATTAGGTTGAAGCAACTTCCAGCTTAGAGACCTCTGTACCTTGTTTGAGATAGAACAACTTTGTGTTTGGGCCTCAACTGAACTGGGCGCTGTCATCTGGGGACTGTGGTCTGGGGGGGCCGGCAGCCCAGCATCTTTCTGTCTACCCATTTGTTTGATCATTTATTCATTCATTCATTCATTTATTCAACCAACAAATATTGTTTGAAACGGACTCCGCGCCAGGTACATTGGGTATGGGGATACAGTGGTGAGCAGAAAGAGACCCATCCCCTGCTTTTGTGGTTTTCTGTTCAGTGGGGAAGACAGGCACTTATTAGACAATCACATTAGTTAATTAATTAATTACGTTAACATGTATGTATAATTGCAGACTCTTAAAAGGGCTTTGAAGAAAAGGTACATGGTGTTTTGAGAGTTAACAGGTGGGCCCCTTCTTGGCCCCCAGAAAGTCAGGTCACGACTCTTCATACCGGTTGACCTTCTTAAGTGGAGGGAGTAAACCAAATATAATGGCGAACACAATGAGAAACAGGATCATGGTGATGAATAAGCTGATCACTGCCAGGCCTCCCTGGTCCCATGGATTCTGCCAGAACTCATCATTCCACATGAGCTTCTGGTTTGTCAGTTTGTCCGTGTGAACCTGGAAAAGAGGGGACAGAGGCCTTGAGTGCCAGGGCCTCTCCAAGGCCCTGTCCCAGGAGCTGCTGTCCACCCCCACTTCATCCTCTGGAGCGGCCTCAGACCAGCTGTCCCACCTCTGCAGGGATGCTGGGCTCGACGCCCTGGTGTGAGCAAGCACTTTCCCATCCCTGAGATCTACTCAGCTAGAATCTAAAACGCACCGCTACAGATCCTTGCTGTTTTCCCTGCCTCAACTGCCAAACATTTGGGAAGCATTTTGAGAGATCAGCATCAGAGTCAAGGAGCGGACTGAGTCCAGCCGAGGCCTCAGTAGCTCCCCGGGAGGCAGCTGGAAACAGAAGAACTAGCTAATCGTGAAGCAGCTCAGGTGGGCAGGCTGCGGGCCGGGAGCCAGTTGAGGGGAGTAGCGGCAGGAAGGAAGGAGTCACTACCTGATTCTGCTGTTAACACTCCCGTGTCCTAAGAGCGGGCCGGTCAGGGTAATCCCGCAGACCCCACGCTTTGGGGGCCCCAGCCGCACCCTGACTGTTGGGAGGAAAGGTGTTGTCATGGCCAAGTAGCCCTGACCAGACCTCATTGCTGTCACGGGAGCGAACAAAGGGGGCTAGGGCCTGTTGCCTAGCAACTGCCTTCCCCTTCTGCCTTTCATACTTACCCCTTCAGCTGCGTTCTGTTCTTTTTGTGATGTCGTTTTGGGGGCTGCTCAGGGTAGTATGTTCAGGCGTCCTCACCGAGAGAAGTCAGGCTTGGGGTAGGGTGGGGAGGGAGACTGGATCCAGGACCCTTGCGTCAGGCCACCTGTCTGCCTTACCTGTGGCTGGGTCCTGCCTCTCCTCTGTCTAGCTGCCAGCCTGTGGACTGGGAGGTCCGGGCCAGAGCACAGGAAGCCCAGGACTCCAGGAAGCCCTGGGCTGGAGCCGCACCCGGGCTGCTCTCTTCCTGCGGTGCTGTGGGGCTGGTGAATGGTTAACTAGCTCTAGCTGGCGCCTTCTGGAACGAGGTCTTTATCACCATTGAGGCCCCAGGGTCCTGTGGAGGCTAACTTTTCCCTAGTGCCTTTGCCAGCCTCTCAGCTGCTTCATGTGGTTGGGTCCTACCCACTGGTGTGATGGATGGGGCAGCGAGGAAGCAGAACTGGAGATCTAGCGGCCACCATTTATTCCTTAAAGTTAGGATTCAAGTGCTTGGTGTGGCCAGGAACTGCGCGAGGTACCTCATGTCCATTGTGAACCAAGTGAGGCAAGTCCTGCCCATCCAGCCTTCCATTCTAGCTCGCTGGTCCTCAGCCCTGCTCATTAGAATCATCTGGGCCCTGCCTGGTATCACTTAGCTCAGTCTCTGGGCAGTCAGAGCCCCGTGCTCTATAAAGCCTCTGGGCCAAGGCTGACGTGCAGCCGGGGTTGGAGGAGACAGATGATGAGCGAGTTCAGTAAAGTCCTTCTTGACTGTCATGGGCTCACCTGATGTTTCAAGTTTCCCTCCATAAAACATACTGACGCTTGGCTGCTGAATGCTTCCAACCGGCAGGCTGGTCTCTAGCACAGCCGTCTACTTCCTCCATCAGTGAAGTTGGATGCTTATCAGGAGTCAGCTGTTTGTTCCCAAACCTGTTTGTGGCATTTGTCCTTGTTGTACTGACATAATCACACTTAATGTTACATAAAAACATGGAGCAACAGGAATCGTCGAAACCCCAGTTTTACAGCTGGGGAGCAGGCACCGAGGTGAAGCAACTCACCCAAGGTCATCCAGCTAAGAAGTAACTGCTCGGGGGTTTAAACCCAGCTGTGGAGCTTGGCTGCAGAGCTGAGCCCGGAAGCTCCCTGCCACACCTCAAGGGGGCGGGGGTAGTGTGGGGTCCGGGGGGGTGGTGGTGGGAGTTGTTGCTATAAGCACCTATTTGACCACTTTGGAATGACTTTGGAATCACTCAGTATGTCTGTCAAAACAGATGTGGCAAGACAACTGGAAACATGTTGCAAAAATCCAGGATTTCACACGCCGATTTCTGTGGATGCCTTTTAAGTTCTTGTTCTGCTTTGTAGTAACCACAGTTAGCAAATAGCCAATATAGGAACTCTGGCCAGCAAACCCCACACTCGGAGGAAAGGCGTTGGCCCTACAGCAAAAAGATTGGCCAAGGAATGTGCACGTATATGTTTCCATTTAAAATGAGATGCATGGGGAACGTTTTGTGTCATGTATACAAAACTCTTCCAGTTAATTGCTGGCCCTGATCAGAAAATCCTACGGAAATGATCATCATGAAGGGGACATTATGGGAAGAGGTGGAGAATGCTGTTGGTGTGTGTGGTGTAGCCTGGCCTGGGGGCGGAGGGGATCCCCCGTAAGGAGTGAGGTTAGGCTGAGGCATGAAGACCACGGAAGAGGTAGGACCAGGGGACGGTGTTTCATGGCAGGCAGCAGGTCCTGAGGAGGGTGAGGAAACTACTTTTGAGAACAAAATTGTCCTCAGTTTTGGGGTCTGGAAGTTGTGTTACCCACAGGCAACTATGTCGTGAAGATTTTTACTGTAGGTTGCTCTTGAACGTTAATGCTTGAGAAAACAGCTTTAGGAGAAGAGTGTTTTATGTGCTCTCTGCCAGGTTTTGCTAATGAGATTCTTGTACCCGGGGCTCTACTGTGGTTTCTGATAAGGCATAATAGCCGGTAAAATGCACAGATCTTGAGTGTGGACCTTTGGAGGAAGCGAGAGGCTCCTGTGGAGTAGAGGCCAGAGTCAGGGGAGGCCTGATGAAGCTGGGAAATCGGTGCAGCAATGAGCGCAGGCAGACTTGGGGGTGGCTTGTTCCAGTGGGCCTGGTGGCAGGAATGGAGACCTGTGATAGCCAGATGCCCTTCAGGGCGCAGACAGCCTGCTGGCCTCCCCTTCCATGGCCACCATTGCTGTACCTCTCTTTTTGTTCTTTCCCACAATGGGGGGATTGCTGCTTCCTCTCCCTGCCTCTCTTCCCTAGAAGACCCGTGCTGGGAATGTGCCAGGCTGCTGTCGCGCTGGAGCCGATCTGATTTGTTGAGCTGAGTGGGACCAAAGCCTGCCCAGGACTGCCGTGGGGAGCCGTTAGTGGTGGGGCTCTGCGTGGGCCAGTTTGCTGCCAAGTGGGAAGGAGTGAGCCTTCCCAGCAGCGCAAGGATGGCATCTTATTTGGGCTCAGCAGTTAGGAGGAGGAGAATGCCAAAGAAATGGCCCATGGTCGCCACCTCTTGGCAGTCAGACCATGGAGCCAGAATCTCCTAGCAAAGAGGTACAGCCTCAGGAAGGGACGTTCTTAGTGCTGATGTAAACTTGCTTAAGGGAGAGGCCCATGGGAATTGGGCTGCCCCGCTGTTGAGCATCTCCTCAATTGAGGGCTTCCTGGGGCCCCTCCAGCTCTTGGTGCCTAGACTGAAAAGGGCAGGGTTTCCCAGCTGGGTCCCTCCCACCTTCCCTGTTTTCCTTCTGGGAGGGAGACCTAGTTGGGCCCCACCCTAGCTCTTACTTCTTCGGGCTCCACCCACTCACAGGGAGGTGATTTTAAGACAGTTTTGGGTATGGGATCTAAGATCGGTTGATGGAGGATAATGGGATGGGAGCCTTATCTGCACTGCAGCTGGGAGGCCTCAGGGCCTGGGTGTGGTGGGCAGGGGTTCTGCAGCTGGGTGGGCTGGGTCCAGAGGCTGGCTTTGCCACTCTTTAGCTGGTTGAACTTAGGAAAGTGACCCAGTGTCGCTAAGGCTCAATTTCCTCATGTCTAAAATAGGGATAATAATGGTACCCATGGCACTGAGGCTGTTGTGATCAAACAAAATCACCTGCATCAGAATGCTTTAGGCTTGGGGCACCTGGGTGGCTCAGTTGGTGAAGCGTCTGCCTTCGGCTCAGGTCATGATCCTGGGGTCCTCGGATCCAACCTCACATCGGACTCTGCTCAGTGGGGAGACTGCTTCTCCCTCTCACTCTTCCTCTGTGCCCTCCCTGCCCCCCCCCAAATAAATAAAATCTTAAAAAAAAAAAATGCTTTAGGCAGTGACCAAGCAGACATAAGCCTTCAGGGAATTTCAGCCAACCTGATCATCACCTGCCACCTTCACCATCCTCATCGTTATCATTGTTATTCTGAATCCCGTTCTTGTGGGGTGGGTTCAGGCTGGTTCTTGAATTTCTTTTCTTTTGTGTGGAAGTACTTCCTCTCTGGGTCTTCAACCTAAACCAAACCCGTCAGACAAGTCAGTGGACACCAGGAAGTGAAACCAGCCAGAGTTTCTCCCACCTGCTCGGCATCCCCTCTGCACTCCGTTTTTCTAGATAGGGCTCCACCCCTAGTGACTCTGGGGGACCAGCGGGGATGGAGGGGGAGGTACCACGGAGAGCTTTTTGACTCCCCCAACCTCTTTCCTGGGTTGGCAGCTCTACCTGGAAGAGAAAGTGAACTGAAGGGAGGGAGGCAGGGTGGTGTTACATTGTGACAGGGCCAATCCTTAAAATGGGTCCATGTTGCTCTTGTTTAGAGGGGCAGATAATGACGATGGTTCATATCTCCAGAGCTCTTAGGATATGCCCAGTACTGTGCCAAGTGCTTGCTGTAGATCATCTCAGTTTCTCCTCAGAAGCTCGCCCCAGGAGGCAGCTACCGGGGTTAGCGAAGTCTCAGAGGGGAGGAAATGTGGCTCGAGGAGGTCGAATCACTAACCCGCATTCACACAGCTGGTGAGTGGCGGGGTGAGGATTTCCTCCCGGACAGCCTGGCACATGATGGGGAAAAGACTGAGGGGTCAGGATGCAGGTTATGGACAACAGTAGGGGCCTGACCTCTCTTCTCTGACTCCAGAAGTTTGGGAAGACCCGGTGGCCTGAGCCCGCTGGTGTGGGGTGTGCAGGTAAAGTAAGCGGTGGCGGAAGCTGTGGAGCGGCCTTCCTGAGTCCAGAACCCGGTCCATGCAGTGGGGGCATCTGGAGCCAGAGCTCGTTAGCAGTTGCTGCCGACGGGACTTTCACCCTCACCCTTCCCCTGGTTCCCTCTTGCATGGCATTCCTGCCTGTGTGTTTTTCCAGCTTTCGTGGGCACAGGGAGTGCAGAGGCCTGGCAAGGACAGTCACCGGCCACACCCCTGGAATTCTGGCACATTGCCCTTCAGAAGCACCGAGCCCAGGCCAGGGAGTCTGGCGCCGCAGAAACACATAAACAGAAAGCTTTTACTGGGAAAGAAATGGGCAAATACCGGAGCAGAATACTGACATGCTCCCCTCTGGTGGGAAGCTTGGGATCCAGTAGCTATTGCACAAAGCCCCTCTTTGGCGTGGGGGCCCCGAGGGCCAGCTCCCCACAGATGCAGGCTGTTCTCCATCCAAGTATGGGGACCCTGCTTCTGTGTTTTGTTAAAAGGTGCAGGTTGGGAAAGAATCCCGTTTTTGTTTACTTGGTGTTTGAAACAGTTGACTCCTCCCCGGCCCCCGGAGTTCCCTGGCAGGTCAGAGTTTGGTGGCTGTCCCAGCCCTTGCTTCCTTGGTAAGGCTGCAGGTGGCAGGTTCCTGGGCAGGGCCGGAGCCGGGGCCACGGAGTGCCGTCTTGTGGGCTGAGGGCCACAGGGCCAGGTGGCACCTGGGGTCATGGCTCTGGCAGCCTCCTCGCCAACGTGCCGTCCTCGTGTCTGCCCCTCACGGTGGGGTTACGGGCCGGGCATGGACCTTCCCGCGTCTGCGCTCAGCGGGGCAGCAGCAGCAGGCGCTCAGCAGCAGTAGCAGCACGGTAGCTGGGTGGGGGAGAGAGGAGCAGAGAGCACGGGAAGCCCGGGCGGGGGGCGGAGGGGAGCACAGACCCCCGACTTGAAAGGAAAGCCCTCTGGAGGTGTGCGGGATCTTTGCCCAAAGAGTCTGGTGGGAGGTGTCGGCTGTCCCCGTGCCGGCCACGGGGCCCTGACCTCCCTGTCCTGCCTCCTCCGCTGCCCACAGCCTCGCTCCTTCCACCCCTGGTTGGGATTCCGGGCTGCCTCTGGGCCCTGCTTCCAGCACCACCCCATCACTGGAGCAGCTTGTCGAGGATTAGGGCGGTCCCTTGGCTTTCCCCCAGGGACATCTGCTTCTCCTCGGTCTGGGGGACACCTAGCCAGTCCTCTGGCCAGCACCACGGTCTCAGCTTTCCCGGATGCCAGGAAGAGCCAGGGCCGCCGGGGAGAATGGGAGAGCCCCAGCTTACCTGTGAAAAGGAGGATGACCGAGAAGGCCACGATCTCCACAGGCTCGGCCTGCGGTAGTCTCTGCAGCTTGAGCAGCAGCTTCTCACCCATGGAGCGCATCTCCTGCACAAAGCTGGCAGCTGCCATGGTGCGCCGGCTCCTGCCGGGCTCCTGCCGGACTCCTGCCGGGCTCCTGCCGGGCTCCTGCCGGGCTCCTGCCGGGCTCCTGCCGGGAGTGCTGAGCAGAGACAGGGCTGGGAGGCCACACCCACCTGCAGCCCGCAGAACGAGTTCGTCAGGTCTCACCCCTGTACCCCTGTGGCTCATGAGCGGGGAGGGAACCACTGGGGCCCTCAACCCCGACCCAGCTGACACCACCCGTGGTGGGGGAAGCTGGTGACGGCAGGGAGCCCGAGGCCCTGCCATGGGGGCTGCCCAGCACAGTCAGACATAGGAGAGGTCTGTCAGCCGGCCACGGTTGGCCAGGGTTCCCGACTTCAAGGTGGGGTGACTTCACTGTTACATTCCTTTGTCTCAGGCACCACTCCTGGTTTTGCTGGGGCGCCTAGGGCTGGCACAGCTCCCCTGGTGACCCCTGGGTCCTTCAGGACTTTGGGTGCCTCCCCAGTTCCCAGCAGGGAGACTGGGCTTTAGGATTCCAGCCTGGTACTCTTGCCTCCCATCATATGTGGGGCAGAAGGATTAGGTTCTTCTTCCAGCACGCACATGGGGGCTTCTAGCTAGGGTCAGCTGGAAGTGAGAGCTAACGGGGAGGTGGTCTGAGCCCCTTCAGGCCCCCCCCCCCAGCCCAATTTCTTTACTCATTCAGTGTTCTTTGAGGAGGAAGAGATGACGTTGTGTTCCTGCAGTTTTTCCCAAGGGGATCCTCTCAGGATGGGATCAGCCTGGTTTACCAGCCCCTCCTCTGCTGGTTCAGGCCAGGAGAGTCCCCTCTGCCCCTACCCCTGCCCCAGCTATGTGGCAACTCAGCCCTCCAGGCCCCTGACTGAGAGCTTCTTCCTGTCCAAGGGTGCTCGACAGGCTGAAGGGGAAGGTCCAGGCTGGGACTGTGAGTTGGGGCGTGCTCGATGTCAGTGTCTTTCCCCTCCGGCCTCAGCCAATCAGTGGACACAAGGGAGCAAGTGCCTCTTCAGAGATGGACCAGGGACAGCTTGTGCCAACCCAGCCTGAACTTGTTCACCAAGGCAGCTCTAATCCAAGGGAGGGTAACAGGTGGCCAGGGGCTCGTGCCAGACCTGAGGATCTAATTACTGCTGCCTTGTCCTGGGTCGGGGCCAGGCAGGTTCTCCTGAGATGGCCGCAGTCTTGGAAGCCGGTCACTGCTGGGACTCCCGCCACAGTAGAGCTGTCTTAGAACTACCTTGAAGGTCGTCTGCTTGAACCTTTTACCCTGTACCTGGCTCCCTGCACTCCTTTTGGCATGCAGCCTTTTTGTGAGCCTCTCTTGGTGAGATGGGGGTTCCCACCTGCTATGGCAGCCTACCGTCTTCCTTCTTGGAACAGCGCTGATCGTTGTAAGGTGGGACCTCCTCCCCACCTCATTGGTCCCGCCCGTGGTCACACAGGACACTTGTACCCCTCTTCTGCCTCGCGGGCCTTCGGGACCTGGACGGCAGCTGGCATGTGCCTCCCGTGTCTCCTCTTCCACAGGGTAACTGCTCTCCGTTGGTCAGCTGCCGCTCCAGGGGGCATTGTTTCGATGCCGCCTGCCCCCTTCCCGCTTCCGTGACATGGACGTGTCTCACTTTGCCTCTCTGAGTCTGTTTCTTTTCCTCATTTTACGTGAGAGGAGATGCCCATCTTTCGAGGCTGTTGGATTGACTCCTGGAAGCATAGCGGTGGCTAGCCCAGATCCTGGCACACGTTGGGGCCCTGCACATGTGATTCCCCTCGGGGCGGGGGGCGTCTGGCCACTGCAGGAGCATCGAGGAAGCCTTTGGGGGCAGTCGTACCCCCTTGTACACTGTTTCAGAGACCCTCCCCAAACACCTCTGGGGAGCTTCATCTATGTCCTGCGTTCCCAGGATGTTTGTGGTGTGTGAGGTGAAGGTAGGTGGTGGGGCAGGCTGGAGACGGGAGCTGTGTTTTAAGTGATGGTGAGGGTAGCAGGCAGATGGGTCCCTGGAGGATTAGAGGGTTTCCTGTCAGAAGTGGGAGGCTCCTTGGGCGCCTGGGTGGCTCAGTTGGTTAAGCGACTGCCTTCGGCTCAGGTCATGATCCTGGAGTCCCTGGATCGAGTCCCGCATCGGGCTCCCTGCTCAGCAGGGAGTCTGCTTCTCCCTCTGACCCTCACCCCTCTCATGCTCTCTTTCTCATTCTTTCTCTCAAATAAATAAATAAAATCTAAAAAAAAAAAAAAAAAGTGGGAGGCTCCTGGAGTTTAGATCCCCCCTCTTCTCTCACACCCCACCCCAGGGTCAGCATGTTTCTGCAAAGGAGATCAAGATCCCGGTTTCCAAGTGTACTAAGGGGCACGGGGTCCTAGAATGCCGTGGTCATCTACCCCTGCTTCCCTTTATGTATGGGAAACAGAGCTGGGAGAGTAGGAAGAGTAAGTGGCTCCTCTGAGGTCACACAGCAGGATGGGGAGCCTGGCCAGCCCCCCTACTGCATCACGCTGTCTCTCATGGAGGCCTATCTTAGGCAGCCTGCTCTCTGGCTGGCAAGGCAAGTCAGCCTCCAGCGCGGCCTACTGAGGGCACCATCCATGCAGTAGGCGCAGTGCAGGGACTAGGGCCCCAGAGCCCTCTAGAAGTGGGTGTGCTCTGCCTGATCAGCCCCATTCCACACTCATGAGTCTGGAGCACTGCTTTTATTCAGGCACCTCATGCCCAGGCCAGGGCCACACCTATTCTCTGAGAACCACATGTAGCTTGTCACCAGACGGCCAGATCTTGTCTCAGATTCACCAAACTCCTTCCCACGCATAGGGCCCCTCTCCTCTGGTCACACTGAACACGCCCCGCCCCCGCCCCCTGTTGACCAGTGAAGTGGACTTGCACCAGGAGGGTGGTCCCCTCTCATTCTGGGGCCTCTCTGGGCATCCCCAATTCCCGTGTTTTCAGGAGTGCAGTAGCCTACCTGCTGGTCTCATTCCTGGAGGAGGGAACAGAGGTGCCCAGCAAAGCCCTGGGGGAGACTTTGCATAGGGCTCAGGAGTTGGGCACCTTTTCTCCTCCCCTCTTCGTCTCCGCTTGGTCTGGCTTCTTCAGCCTGATTGGCCCTGTGCCTGCATTGCCTAATGTAGCCATCAGAGACTCCTTGAAAGAGGAAGCGGGCAGAGGCCACCTGGGCAAGAGCGGCTTTTTCACTTGTGTTTCCAGGTCCAAAGACCCGGGGAGGGATTGTGGAGGGGAGGGCTCTGCTTGTGAGCAAGAAGCGGTGTGGAGACCTGGCCATTCTGAGGGGTGTGATCCCCAGAGCAGGGAGGATGCAGGTTGGGCCCAGGCTGCTTGGCTGTGCAGGAAATGTGGGCTTTGTTGGTCAGAAGCTTTGGCTCTGAAGTCGGCCATCCTCCAGGCATTATGAAGTCAGGACGCTACAGAGTCCCACCCAGAGGACTCTGGGGCATAGGGCCCCACTCTGGGAGGAATGCCAGTCCACGCTAGTGGCAGGCCGTGCCTGTGGCCGTGTGGCCGTGGATGGCATTGTGCCTTTGCGCCCAGGGCTCCTCTGGTGAGCTGAGTTAGCAAGCTGTACCAGCTGTGGGGTTTCATCCCGGGCTGCTCACTGATTCTGTCTGGGCTATGAACGGGATGGGGCCACTGGACAACCGAGGTTCTGCCCCGAAGGCTGACAGGGAACCCCCTTTTTTTTCAGTTGACGTTCTGCCATTTCCACCTTGGGCTTGAGCAGAATAAACTTCAGTGGGTACCATGGGAGCTGGAGGGACCTTGTTCTCCTAAGAGGGAGGAGGCACATTCTAGCAGGTCCCAGGCACTCTTCCCAGTGGGCTATTTAAAGAGAGGCCCGGGGGGTGCCTGATGCCTGGTGCCCAATATAACCAGCAGTCGTCAGGTGACCGTGCGGTATGTTCCTCAGCCGTGGTTCTGTAGGGAGTCCCAGTTCCCAGCTGTGACCCAGGAAACGTGGGTACTCTGAGGCTGGCTGCTTCTTGTCCCTTTTACTTTCTCAGGTTTGGAGGGAGGAAGACAGGGAAGGCCAGAGCGGGTACTGATGATCACGTTTATCTTTCTGGTCTATCTCAAGGAGATAGGAGGGTCATCCATTCTCCTTCCAAAACTGTACTTCCCCATGAACCAAGGCAATCAGAGTCCGTCCCAGCCCTATGAGGCTCGGGAGTGCTTCGGTTGGAAGCAGCCTAAGCAAGTGGCTTCCCATGGCCCCAGGAAGGGAGAGCAGCCTTGGCTGCCTGTGTGTGGCCCTTCTAGGAACCTTTGGAGGGTGCTCAGTGGCTGAAATGGCAGCCCATGGCAGGGGAGGTGAGCCGGGCAGAGGTGAAGGCTGGCAGAGTGGGAGGGACCAGAAAACATTCCTTTGTGTGGCATCTCCTGGCACAGAGAACCTTGTGAGAGAGCAGGCGGGCATCCTGCAGGCCAGACAGCTGCCACTGGGTCCTGAAGCTTCCCGGTTTCCTCCTTGCAAAACTGATATTCCAACCCCAGGGGCCCTTTGTGGAAGAGAGCAGGCAGCACGCCGGCCTGTTTAGGACTGATAAGTGGTGTGCTGATGGCTCGGGGCCCCTGTCATCTTGTCATGGTGGGTTGCAGCCACTCTTGCCCCACCGGGCCCTGTCTTGTTTGAGAAACAGCTATGATGGGGCAGACTGATGGTTGTGGCAGATTTGCGGGGTCCAGGGGCCTGACCAGTAAGGCAGAGGTGTCCACTGGGCACTGCATCAAGCCTTAGACGATGCCCTTTTCTGCCTTGGCTCCAAGCTGCTGTGGGAAGTAGACATTTGAACCCAGAGCAGTCCTGCTTCCCTAACCCCGTGGCTTTCCAGGACCGGAGGAGGCACTTCCTGCTGCTAGGGATGGTTCCCCCAGCCCCAGAAGCCAGGCATCACCCTGCTGTTCCAGCTCAGCGCCTGTGTTCAGGGGACCCAGACCACCTATGTCCTGTGGCTGCAGGGACTCAGCTCCCCACCCGCTTGCCTTGCAGATCCGAGCCAGCAGGGGTAGCCCTGGGCTCACCACTGCGCCCTTCCCTTACCCAGCCCTGCCCACTGCCTGCAACACGGAACTGGCGCCTGGCCCCTCTCTGCCATGCCTGGCTCATCGCTGCAGGGCTTTTAGTCTCCCCAGCCACCAACCCAGGCCAAATCCCACAGCCTCTTATGAGCCAAGAACACTTGGACTGATCCTTGGTTTCCACTTTTCCCTAGATTGTTGTTTTTCTTTCTAAGTAGATATTAGCTTGTTTGCTTTGGGGGAAACATCTGGGGGGCGGGGAAGGGAGACTTTAACCCTAGGGTGGGGGCAGGGAGGCAGGAGGAGCAGGCAGCCTCGGCTCATGGGGCCCTGCCCAAGGGGGCTGCTCCCGGGGCTGCTTGAAGAGCCGTCTTGGGCTCAGCATTCCAGTGGCATGGCAGAGGGCCAAATACCAGGCGGGTCCTCCACCAGCCTCACCATCATCGCCTTCTCCCCACCCCACCCTCAGAGTCAGGCCCTCATGCTTCTGGCGCAGCATTCAGGGAGACTTGGGAGCTCACGGGATTCCAAATGGGCCCAGGGAGGAGCACCTGGGCTTAGCTCTGAGCTGAGGACACCTGGCAGTGAGTGGGCCAAGCCCCTCACGCGAGGTGGCAGCTGCCTCGCTGATGCAGGACACAGATGGGCAGGGCTGCTGCGGGTACCGCCACGTTCCTGGGGGGCGCAAACTGGCGGGGCAGACCCTGCGCCGAGCCGCCTCCACTGGGAGAAAGCAGGCACACAGAGGGCTCTGCATTGATCCTGGGAAAAAGGGAAGCTCAGCGGGCAGGCAGCAGTTCTCTCCCAAGCCAGGAAGGCCAAATCCCTTGTTTAAGCCCCCGAATAGAACAAGCTTAAACTAACTTGCAGAGTAAGCAGGCACTTGGGGCCCCTCTGCGTGCTCAGCAGGCCGGGAGGAAAGCGCTCAGCCCGTGTCCCCCCAGTGCCGGGTCCCAGCAAAAGAAGGGAGAGCCCACGTTTAAATGAAGTTGCACCCCCGTGAGCCTCTGTGTTCCAGGTAGATGGTGGCTCTCCACCCTTGGGGCAGGGGACCCTGGCTGCCCCGCACCCCGCCCCCCCCCGCAACCCTATCATCTGTGGCTGGCACCACTCACCTAGGAACTCGGGTGTGGGGTTGGGGGGCAGCCGCACATGCCGGGGAGCCCAGCAGCCTCCTGGGGCTGTCTTCGGCCCAGCCACCACCTCTTCCTTCCTTCTCGGATGCCTCTTTCCTGACCTGCCCCTGGGCGCCTTCCTCAGAGCGTGTGGAACTCCCGGCTGCTGACAGCCAGCTGCTGTCTCGGCCTTAGCTTTTCTGTTGTTGGTCGTCCTGGAGATCCAAGTGTCAGGTTACATGGGGCGGTCACCAAGTGGGGGGGGGGCAGTGCCACTGCCTCCTCTGCCCCGGTGAGGGAATCCCTGCTGGGACCTTGGCGGCTGGCTTCAGGCTCCTGTGCGCTGTGCTGCCCCTGGAGGTCTGGCTGGGCGCGCTCGGCTCTCCTGTTCCTCCTCTTCCTCTCCTCTCCCTCTGGGCGGGTGTGTGCTAAGCCATTGTGGGCTGGGCCTGGGCCGGGAGCTGATAAAAGAGGAGGTCCGCTCTCTTGTTCCCTGGGAGGCTCCACCTGAGCCTTGGGGTGGCGGAGGGAGGCCGCACAGCACTCCCAGCTCTTTGGCCCCCTCCCTACCCTCAGAAGGGCTCTGGGCCCATCCCCCCCAACCTATCTCTCTGGAGACTCCCTGGCTGGTCCCGCCCTCTGGCCCCTCTGAAGAAAAAAAGTGAATAGTGGGGGAGCTGCCAGCCCACCCACAAGGCCAACCCCCTGGGGAGGCATCTTGGGGAAGAACTTGGGGGTGACTCGAGAGTAACCTGAACGTGGCCTGCTTGCCCGGGGAAGTGCCTGGTGTTCCTCAGCCCCAGGAGGAGGGAGGACCCTACTGATCAAAGTCTTTCCAGTGGGTGTTTGCTGGAGCTGTCCCCGCACGCCTGGCCCTGGCTGGCAGGGACGGGCTCCAGGGCTCAGTGGCTGGCAGGGCCCTTTGACATTTGGTTGGTTGTGCCACCCCAGCAGGACAGGAGCCGACCCCAGCCCGCATCTGTGAGCTCTCAATGGAGCCCTTTGAGTGTGAGCACAAAACCCCAGTGAGTCCGGGCTTGAGGGAGGGTGGGGGGAAGGAAGCCAACCGTGTAGCCACACCACTTGGATGCCAGAGCCTCCCAGAGGCTGGACAGGCGGCCACTGTGCAGATGCACAGACTGGCGATGCAAAGAGTCCCACGGTGATTTAGGAGTGGCAGGAACAGTGCCCTCTGGTGGCTGCCTGGGCCCCCTTGCCATCTCCTGCCGTTCAAAGCTGCATTCTCTAAACAAGGCAGCCAGACCCCACTTCCTAGGGCCTGTGTAACCATCAGCTCTTGTTCCTGGTGCCTGCCCCTCAGGGGCTCAGCTCCTGAGAGTGTTTCTTGCAGTTCCAGGTGGTGCCCACGTTGAGAGGCGTTCTGGTTAGTGACGCCACCTATGCTTGTCCCCGGCCGGGATGTGGTGCCTGGACAGCCCTCCCTCTGCCGCCCAGTCTCACAGTCTCCCCTACCCCGTGCCACATTCCTGCGGCAAGACTGGCCCTTGGGAAGGGCCCTGAGAGATCTGTGGCCCCTTCGGGGGCCTCTGCAGCTGCCCCAAGGACCAACTGTGCCCCCATCCTGGGACTCATAGGAGAGACAGCTGGAGTCTGGTACCTGCAGCAAGGGGGCTGTGGCAGGGTTGAGGCACTGGGGGGTGTGATGAGACTCCTGCCAGGGCTGGTCTCCTCGCTGCCCTCACAGTGAACAGCATATGATGCCGGCTCTCAGAGCTGCTGGTTTCCGCTCTCGGGCAGTCTCCCAGCTCCGGGCTGCATACGCAGCCTTCTTGGGAACAAAGAAGGTTGCCAAGAGATAGAAGCAGGGCAGAGTGCTGACGCAGGGGTAGGGCCACGCTGTGCTGGTCCTCCCGTCCCCCGCCTCCGGGAAAGGGTGAAGAGTCATAAAGAGGGCTCGCTGGGCGCCGTGCGCCATGCCTCAGAGCGCCATCTCCCCCAGGCCTGCAGGAACGTGTGGGCTTTGAGCCGTCCAGTGCTTCCCCTAAGGATCTGTGCCCAGAGCCGCAGCTACTCCCAGGGCGCCCCACCGCCGGAGGGCAGAGGAGAGAGCAGGAGGCCAGGACCTAGAGGAGCAACCTGTAGTGAAGCAGGACAGAGTGGGGGTCACACCCTGGCTCCTCCGGATGTGTTGTATGCCCTTGGGAAAGCTCCTTCACCTCATTGTCGTCATCTGTAAAATGGGTGACCAAATGATGCCTTGTCGGGCTCGTACAGCAGGAGGTGTGTGAGGTACTGAGTGTGGTGTCCACGTGTAAAGCTCCTCGGCCGGAGTGTGGGGAGTGGGTGGATGAACGCTGGCCTGCCTGGGTCCCTCACCCCTCACCTCTGCTGTGCTGCCCCTGCCAGGTGCCGCCATGCTGCCATTGCCAAGTACTTTGGGGATGCGCCCCCTGCCTGCACCAAGGGCTGTGACCACTGCCGGGACCCTGTGGCCCTGCGGAAGCAGCTGGAGGCCTTGGAGCATAGAAGCAGCTGGAACAAGACTTGCATCGGGCCTTCCCAAGGGAATGGCTTTGACCCTGAGCTGTATGAGGGAGGCCGCCGGGGCTATGGGGGCTTCAGCAGGTGAGGGGCTGTGAAGTCAGTCAGGGGCCCCCAACCCACTGCAAATAGGCTGGCCTCCCCCCTTGTGCCAAGGCACCCCAGTGCCATCGTTCACTCCCTGTCCCCGTGGGCCATGTCGGAGCTAGGAGCTTCGTGTTGTTCCTACCTGCCAGACTATCAGAGACATCAGTGCCCCACCAGAAAAGCATGACAGGAGGGCCGAACCCAGGCCCAGGGCTGCTTACACCTAGCCTGTCCCCTAGGTACGACGAAGGTTCTGGAGGTAGTGGGGACGAGGGCAGAGATGAAGCCCACAAGCGGGAATGGAATCTCTTCTACCAGAAACAGATGAGCCTACGCAAGGTGAAGGGGATGGGGGCCTGCTGGGGTCACAGGTGGCCCCCCGTTCACATGCCCTCAGCCCCTACCCTGGAGCTGGATGGGGGGGGCTGTCCTACAGCTAAGTGAGATGCCTCATAGGCCCTTCATGTCATCTTCCAGGGCAAAGACCCCAAGATAGAAGAATTTGTGCCCCCAGGTTAGTACAGAAATGTCCCCAGGGGCTTTGGGGCTATTCCTAGGGTATAGATGTCTCATTGGGGGGCTGGGGACTCCAGAAAGCAGAGGTAGAGTGGACGGACCCACCCCTCTTTGCACTCCCCCCCAGATGAGGACTGTCCCCTGAAAGAGGCTTCTAGCAGGAAGATCCCCAGACTCACTGTGAAGGTAAGCGGTGGACAGCTCCTCACACCCGCCCCCCGGACTCCTTCCCCAACCCTGAGGCTTGAGTGACCGACTTCCCTCCCCTGTGTAGGCCCGTGAGCACTGCCTGGGGCTTCTGGAGGAGGCTCTGAGCAGTAACCGCCAGGCCACAGGTACCACCCATGGGTGAGTGACCTGGGTCACAGGGGCCAAAGAGGCTTCCCCAAGCCCCCGTTCCTTGTAGACCACAAGAACCCCCATCCCCTCTGGCTTATTTGGGCACCCCTCCCGCAGATTGTGACCCACCCTTCTCCCAGTGCCTGCAGGACAGTAAGCCCCCCGGGTGCCTGGGGTCCGGGTCAGAATCCCTGTGCCCACGGCCATTCCCACCAGGCCCGAAAGTCATCTCCAGGGTCCCCAGGGAGAATCCCATAGGAGCTCCACAGAGAGAGGGCTCAGGCCCGCTTGACGCCTAGTGCTCCTTCCTATCCTCAGACCCGATCTCCAGGCCAAGGCTGTGGAGCTGGAACATGAGATGTTCCGAAATGCCAAGGCGGCCAACCTGTACAAGGCCAGTGTGCTGAAGAAGGTGGGCGCTGGGCAGGGCATGCTTCTGGGCTAGGGTGGGAGAGACGGTCCCTCCAGCCTTCCAGGCTGTCTGCCTTCCTGCTGCCAGGAGGCCACTTACACGAAGGGAGCCTGACCTCCCTTTGCCGGCTGGAGGTGTTTCCAGCCAACCCCGTCAGGACTGGAATTCGACCAGTGTCCAGTTACCTGCAGCCACGAGCCCCAGAAGCCCACTTGTGGAAAGCCTGGGTTGGAGCTCTCAGGAGCTAGTGGGTGTCACGGCGTCCCTGCCCGTCCCTGAATCAGGTGGCTGAGATCCACAGAGCCTCCAAGGATGGGCAGCTCTACGACGTGGGGAGCAATACCAGGAGTTGCAGTGCGCAGGCCCAGCCCCCAGAGCCCACCGAGTATGACATCCGGCCGGCCTCCCAGGTGTACTCGGTGAGCAGCGTCCTGGCATCCACCCCAAACCTGGGTCTGGGAAAGGCATCACGTCCTTTGTCCTCAGCCAGGGCATGGCTGCTTGCCTTCTCCTGGCATCGCAGCCCTGGCCCTAGGCGCCCCGCGGCAGACCCTCCAGCTTCCCTCTGCAGCCCCCACAGCTATGCTCTGCTCAGCCTGACTGCCCTGAGCTGTCCTGCCGGGTCTCTCCCTCCCCACTCCCAAGAGCCCACCAGCTCAGCCCTTCCTGGACCAGCCCATGAGTGCCCTCAGAACCCTTTCTGTTCTTCACAGCTCAAACCCAAGCGGGTAGGAGCTGGTTTCCCCAGAGGCTCCTGCTCATTCCAGACGGCCACTGAGCTGATGGAGAAGATGTGGGCTGAGGAGCAAGCCCCCCAGCCAGTGTGGGGAGGTGAGCAGGAGCCCCACAGCCAGCCCCACAGCCTCCAGGGGGACTACAATGAGCCCCTCCCTGGGCCCAGAGGAGAGGCCCTTGGAAGCAGTGCTCATTGTGGGGGGTCCTCCCCTGAGAAGAAGGTGAAAAGCCCCTCCAAGGGCGGTGCCAAGGCCCGGGCCAGCAAGAAGCAGCAGCTCCTAGCCGCAGCGGCCCTCAAGGATTCACAGAACATCACCCGCTTCTGCCAAAGGGCCAGGAGCCCATCTCCCCTCACCTCAGCCCCAGGGGCAGAAGGTGCCGGCCCTTCCTGTGAGGGAGTACAGGGACCCCCAGCAGCCCCAGAGAAGTGCACAAGGGAGGATGGAGCCCTGGGGTGTTTGGCTGCGCTCCCCCAGACCAAGGCGTGCACCGGGGAGAGGCCAAGGTAAGGGCCCTGATAGTTCTGAAATTCTCTGGAATCCTTTTTGCTAACTGGGCCTCTGAAGCTCTGGCCGTTCCTAGGGTGCGCTCTGCTGGGCCGGCTGAGCTGAGGGTGCAGCTGGTGGCTGGAGTTCTCATGCCTGCTCTCCCCTCTGGCCAGAGCCTGCACACTCAGAGACCAGGGGCCCCCTGAAGGCCAGTCCACCCCCACAAAGGAGACACACAGGGGCAAGCGGTCCAGACCCCAGCAGGTACTGACAGGGACAAGGCCATAGGGGAGGAGGCCTGTAGACCAGGCCGATACCTGTTCTGCTCTGGATGAGGGGTTTGGGGAAAATCATCTTTTTTACATCCCAGGGATAGACGGGACAGGCTAGAGGAAGCCAGCGGATGCTGAGGCCCAGTCTTCCAGAACGAGGGGAGGGGCCAGTGACAGGGAACCCAAGAGTGACTCTCCACTCTGGTCCTACACAGGAGAACCCAGAGAACCAGGCTCAGAAGAGGCCTCGCCCCTCAGCCAATGCCTCCATCTTAGCTGAGGCCAAGGAGAGCAGCTCGGCCAGCAATTGGGGCACCTTGAACCCCACAGCCCAAGATTCCCGCCTTCTCCCAGCCCCTGGCATCTCCCTCAAGGAGGCTGCAAATGTTGTGGTCAAATGCCTGACCCCTTTCTACAAGGAGGGCAAGTTTGCATCCAAGGTAAGGTAGATGGGTGGGTTCTGCCCTCCGCTGGGCCTGGGACACTTGGGCGCCGTGGGGCCAGGGAGCAGAGCCAGAGGACAAAGCAGGGTAGAAGCAGGCTAGTCCTGAGGTGGACTGCCTCCCTCCCTGGGGTCTGCCTTGCCCTTGGGTCATGGCTGAGGGCCACTGGAGGAGGGGGGCAGGGTAGGGGTCTGTGCTCTTTGCTCCTGTCACCCTCTGCCTCCAGGAATTATTTAAAGCCTTCGCCCGCCACCTCTCACACTCGCTGGCTCAGAAGGCCTCTCCTGGAAGGAGCGGTAAGTGCCCACGTCACCAGGCCAGAGGTGTTTGCGGGGCTTGGTGGTGGGGAGGGGACTGGCCCTCACGTTCCCGCTTCCCGAATCTGTAGTGAAGGAAGAGGCCCAGAATTTCATCAAGCAGTTTTTTCACGGTCGGGCCCGGTGCGAGAGTGAAGCTGACTGGCACGGCCTATGTGACCCACAAAGATGACCAGCTCCTGCCCACTAGGGCCAGAGTGCTCCCCCAGCCTCAACTGTGGGCCAGCCTGGGCCTCACTCAGGAACAGGGAAGGTGGAAAGCCTGCAGCCATCAGGGGCATCCTCTTTGCTCAGGGGCCATACCTTCCAACCATACCTTGCTTTGAAGATGGCCCCAGTCACCTCCCAAATCAAGGCCAAGGGACAGAGGCCAGCCACTTTCTGCTTGCAGGGTCTCAGGTCTTCTTCCGCCCAGCCTCCCTGCCTCTTGGCTGGGTTTTCCGAACCAGATCCCCATATTAGAAGCTTGGGGCGGGGTGGGGGGGTGGGGTGTGTGTGGCAGGAGGAAAGAATTGTAGGCCACGGCGACGCCACCTGTCTGAGGCATTGGGCCGCCTCAGGAAGAGCCTGCTGGCCTCGGCTTCTTGGCCCACTGCCCTTTTCCCTTGCGATGCCAGCTTGTGGCCTGGCCCCAGGTGCAGAGCTTGGGAGCAGGGCAGCAACTAGGCCCTGCTCTCTGCTCAGCTCCTGGTCAGGAAGGCCGGGCCGGACGGAGACTTAGCAGAGAAATAAAGTCCTGTTGGTTTTGACACACACCCCCACAAACACAGCCTTTTTCTCTTGGGAGTTTTATTTCCTCACTGTTTGCTTCCCCCAGGCCTGGATTCGTGCTGATGTTAGCCAGGGCCTGGGGCCAGCTGGGCACCCCCCCTTCCCCAGCCTGGGCAGCATCAGATGCCCAAGCGAGTTCCTGCAGCCCCTGCTCCAGGCCCCCCCCAGGGGGAGTCCTGCTTTCTCAGCTGATGTCACTGGAGCAGCTCCTGCCTCGAGGCCTCCACATGGGCCAGCAGCGCTGTGCTGTGGCAGGTTCCAGAACAGCCAAGTGGGGAAGTCCAAACCAAAATGGCCTGACAGCACCCAAGGGAGACCTTCCCTGTCAGACTTGGACCTGGGAGGGGGCCCCTTCCTCATCTCCTCCCCTCCTCCATTCCTCTTGGGTGAGGCCGGCCGCTAGCTGGAAGCAAGGCTGCTGTCCAGCAGGAAGGTGATGGTGTACTTCAGCTCCTGGGCCTGCCCGGGGAACAGGCATGTGAGGACAGGGCTCCCCAGTGTGCCCCCCGCCCTGGCCCACACCACACCTGAGCCCCAGGCATGAGCATGGGCCCAGGCTCCGGGCATGCCAGGCCCAGGTCAGGCACTCCCCGCCTTGCCAGGGTGTCTGTCGTCAGAGGCCCCGGCCACTCACCTTGGGCAGCTCAAACCAGATGGTGTGGGGGCTGTCAGCAGAGCCGTAGTTGAGTTCCAGGCCAGGGGGCCCCCTACTCTCCAGGGGGCTCAGCAGGTGGAGCCGGTGCAGGTCCCTCAGGGCGATGGAGCAGCACCGTTTCTGGGGCAGCAGAGACAGCAGAGCCTGGGGTCACCATGGGGGACGGGAGAACGGCACAAGGGTGCTCAGACTGGTACTGGGGCAGGAGCCTGCCCACCTGGCTGTAGGGGTCCATGAGGAGGAGATGCTGGCGGTTCAGTCCCAGGAGGCTGGGTCCAGGCAGGGCCAGTTGACTCACGCGCAGCACCACATAGACAGTGTAGCCAAAGAGGGGCAGCTGGCTCACAGCCTCTGGGAACGGAGGGGCCAGGATAGGTGTTCTGGCCGTTCGGGCCCTGGGACCTGCCCGACTTGGCCCCCAGGTTGGATGAGCGGGGCAGGGCAGGTAGAGAAGCTTCCTCAGCCCCTCCACCCCCCCTTCCCTTCTGGGCCTCTTGCCTCGGCCCCTGCAACTCCCGGGCCCCAGACCCACCGATGAAGTTGATCTGTGCCTCTTGGGAGCTGCAGACTTGCAGCTGCCTCAGCTCCTGGTCCATCAGGTTCTTTATGATGGCTATGTTCACCTTCGATTGCAGCGGCTTTGGCAAGTAAGCCAGCAGGTCTCGCCTAGGACACAGACCGGTCAGTCAAGGCTGGGTATACAGCAGGGGCTAAATAAATGAGCAGGGGCTACTGTGAGTGAGATTGGGGATCCAGACTTACGAATGAGGCCTGGGCCCTGCCTATGAGGAGCTTGGGGTGGGCAGGTCAGGTGTACATAACCTCCACGACTCCAGGCCCATCAGGTTAAGGCCATGAAGGGTACAAGTTGAGCAGCCTTGACATTGGAAGACCGGGTGGGGGATGCGGGGGCTAAAGGAGAGGCCCTTAGGGTACGTGCTGAGGTGGGCCTCAGCACCAGCAGGGACCAGGGGTGGCAGGAGGTGTGGGGCCGTGTGCACACTCACTCCGACAGGTGGTCCTCTTGGTCCTCTTGGGGCTTGCTACGGTGCTGCAGGGCAGCCAGCCTGGCGAGTCGGGTGCTGGCCTGGGGGCTGACCAACAGCTTCCCCTGTAGGTAGTCCTGCAGCACCTGAGAGGGGACGGCAGTGAGGGGAAGGAGGCCTGGACATCCCCCACCCGGGCAGGGCTTCATTTGCAAGCTGCAGCCCAGGGTCAAGCCACCAGCTGGCTGGGGTTGGGGGGTCACGGGGTCGCAGCAGCTGACCTGCATGTAGTGGGTGGTGATGTAGGTGGGGTTATCGAAGTGCAGCGGGGTCTCCCAGCCGAGCCGCCGGCTGTGCAGGCTTATGTCCTGATCCACCACGTTGTTGAGGTACTCATGGGGCCACAGGGGCCGCACCAGCTCGCCTGCGTGGGGAGCCCAGGTCCACAGCCCGCCCTGACATCCAGGGCCAGCCCTGCCCGCAGTCCTGCCAGCCCCAGCCTGGGAACTTGCTCGCACGCACACAACCGGCAGGTAAGCCGCCTCCTGGAACCCAGCCTGCCCCCCCGCCCAGGCGAGGGGCTCACCTTCCCTTTTGATGAGGAAGAGGGCAAATTCCTGCACTTCCTGGGGGTCCGTGATGCCCATTTGCAGACATAGTTCCTCCAGCACTTCTACCACCACCTGGGCCGTGTCGACAGGGCCGTGTGTGATGGGGGCAACTAGGCCGGGGTGGGGGAGGCCCAGATCTGATGCCACAGCTTTCCTGTCTCTCCCCAGCCCCTCTTCCCTGGCCCCATGCTCACCGTGAAAGTCCGGATACTGGTTTTGTAATCCATACCCCCTGGCAGGTGAACTACAAGCGAGCGGATTCCTTGCCCTTTCTGCCAAGGCAGGTTGTAGGGTTGGTCCACCAGTGGCCAGAGGCCCCAACTCCCTGTCCCCCACCAGGGAGTTCCATGATGCCCAGCCTCCTGAACCCGCCACCGCCGCCCCCCTCCCCAGTACCAGGAGAGCCTGAATTTCGCCTGGGGAGGGCAGCTGCGGGCGCCCCCCATATTTGACTGTGCGCTGGAGGTGTTCCTGACTGTTCCAGGCCAGCTCTGCAGAGGGGAAGCAGGCTGGGGTCACAAGCATCTCCAAACCCCTCCCCAAGCTGCTGAGACCCCAGCCTGGAAGGCCCTCCCCTAGGCACCTTGGCTTGGGCCTGAATCCTGCAGAAACTTCGTTACGTAGGGCATCAGCGTGGCTGACGGGGCAAAGAAGCCTGTCAGGAGGCTGAGGAAGCTCCAGCCGCGAGCACAGTGTTCCCTACAGGGCAGAGAGCCTGGGCTTCAGGCTGGCCAGACCATGCCCCAGCCCTGGGCCGCCCTCTGCCACTGCCCCCCAGCCCTGCATACTCACGGCCGAGGGTGTTTGGTGACCTGCTTGATGACTTGGCAGTAAATCTCATCCCTGAGGTTCTCCTTCTCCTGGCACAACTGTGGGGACGGAAGAGCAGAGGGCAGGGTGGCATGGGAGCTGAAGTCAGAGAAATCCTGCTAACAGCCAAGGCCGGGGCCACCTCTCAGTCTTGGACACAGCTTGTGCCTAATTCACTGTCTTCATCTGCTTATGGGCTCTGCTCAGCCCTGTCTTCTCTGCTGGCTCCCCTTATTTCCTTGACCTCCAGGGCTGCAGTGCCCTTGGGCCTCAGTCTACACGCACTGATGATCTCAGCTGTTCCCACCTGCTGATGACTGCCAGTGCTGGCCTCCAGCCCAGGCTTCTCCCTTGAACCCAGGACCCCCACTTGGAAGTCCGAACTTCACACTCCCTATGTTCAAAACAGATTCCTGCATCAACCCAGACCCATTCCTCCCTTAGGCCCCCATACCGAAGACAGTCTTGACTCTGGCCAAGGCCTCCATGACATCCTTGGCCCCGCTCTGTCACACCCCACATATAATTCATAGCAAACCCTGTTGTTCTGAGTCTTCTCCCCTCTGCTGCTACCTCTGGGCCTGGCCCTCACCATCCCTCACCTGTGATCATTGCAATAACCTCCTCTGGCACTTCTATCCCCCTGGGAGGGGTGGCAAACAGCGTCCCCTGAAAATGTAAGCCAGTCTCTGCACACCCCGAGTGAGTGCCCATCTCTCTTGAGAAATCAGAGTCCCAAGAGTAGCTTACGATGGCCTGCCGTGAGCTGTACCTGCCACCTCTCCCCAGCCTCATCCTCCACTCTGTCTTGGCTCACTGGGCGCGCCAGCCACGTGAGCCTTGCTGGTGCTAAGGCTCACCCTCATCAGGACTGTTGCCCCTGCCCCTCTCTGCATGTGATACCCCCAATTCACACCTGCCTCTCCCCCCAGCTTCCCTCAGATCTCTGCTCCAGGGTCGCCTCGCCCCTGAGCCTCTGCCTTAGAGCAGCCCCCTCCCTGCTGTATCATGCCCCACAGCACCTTTTACTCTTAGACACATTGCATCATGGTTTACCAGATGTCTCCTCTCACTAGACTGTAAGTTTTGTGGGGACTGAGCCTGCTTAGTTCACCACCATGCCCCCAAAATACTTTTGGATGATTTGAATGACTAGTGACGGAGGGAAGGGGGAAGCCACTCAGGCCCAGGCAGGAGGACAGGAACAGACCCTCAAGGCACACAGAATCCCACCCAAAGCTTTCAGCACACAAGCTCTTGCTTACCCTCAGCAGGTCATAAAGGAGCTCCATCTCATTCTTGCCCCGGGGCTTAGGCTGATCCCCCATAAATTGCATCAGAGCTGCAGGCAGGATGAGAAGCATGGTGAGCTGGGTTGGGGGCCTGGTTTTGGCTCATGCTGTCGCCAGACAGGGCTTTCCCTGTCATCTCATGCCTTGCTCCCAAAAATGCATGTGAGCCAGGCAGAGCAGAGCAGTCTCCTCTTTACTGATGAGGAAACAGGGCTCAGAGAGGTTCCGTGGGCACCTGAGGCTGCTTATAGCACGTAGACATCTGGAAATAGCACTACCTTCCTGTCCAGACTCCACGCAACCCACCACCCCTTGGGAGTGAGTAGAAATAGGTGAGAGCTATGGGGATTCAGTAACCACCAGTGAGCTTCCCTGAGTTGACAAAGGACAGAAGGCAACCTGGCGCCTAGGTCCGAGGCACCACAGACATGGGGACCCAGGATGCTGTGGTCACTCACCCTGGAAGCTTTCCACAGCCTGCCTGTTTGTGTCCTCATCACTGAGGCTGATGAGCGATTCTCGTATGGGAGCCTGTGGCCAAAGAGACTGGGTTGTGGGTCTGGAGTCCATGGGAGCCAGCGGGCAAGGTCCACTGGCCCGACTCTTCCCCACCTGTCTCCCTCACCTTGCTGTACTGCACCAGGCCGGCCATGGCCTTCTTAGCATCTCCACCGGTGTGGTCCAGCCTGAGGGGGCAGAAGCAAGGACAGCCCTGCTTGCTCGGCCCTCCCGCCCCCATCACAGGTTGTGTAGGGAGGGTGCTAAGAACACTGGCCTGGTGGCTCCGAGCGGGGAGGCCCACTTCGGGGAGGCCGAGGATGGGCAGGCAGAAGGGTGGGCCCAGGGCACTCACAAGGTCTGGGGCTTCCGGAAGTGGTACAGGGCAAATTCCTGCATGGTGTAGTGGCAGGAGTCCGTGGACAGAGAGATGGAGGCTACAGAGTCATCGCTGTGTGCCTGGCTCCGGGGGCGGGCATGGCACTGGGAGCACAGGAGACCTCATGCCACCCGAGGGCCCCGGGCCTGTCTGGAGGCCCTGCCCAGCCCCCCGCCCAGCCCCCCGCCCAGCCCGAGCCAAGGGGAGCAGGCAGAACAGCAGTGAGCACACCACCAGAAGCCAGGGAAGTCCAGAGGCCTTTACTGAGCATCTTCTAGGGCAGCACTTAATGAAGTGCTGCGAGGGGGCACAAAGGGCGCATGGCCCAGCCCCTGCCCGCAGGGGGCTCACACTCTTGCTGGGGAGACAAGAAATCGGGAAGGGCAGAGGGGCAGCATCAGACCAAGCGCTACCCTAGCCAGGAGGCAGGTGGTCCTGGCCGCTCAGGGGAAATCGAGCCCTTTCTGTCCTCGACATGTTAGGCTTCGCCTCCGCCTCTCCTGTCTTCCTCACCTCCGCTGCCCTCTCCCACTGAGCCAGCCCTGGCTCTCTGTGCTGCAGCTGACTCTTGTGCCGGCCACTCCTCTCTGGCAAGAAGGAAAAGTCTGGGGCAGCAGCTGGCTGAACTATGTCGGCAGGGAAGAGTCCAGAACGGCCCCCAGTGGAGCCAAACTGCCAGCCTGGAAGGTATCCGAGGACAGTGCCTCACCCACCTGGCCCCTCTGCCCCTCCCAGGCTCTGCCATGTGCTGGCCCCCCCGTGCCGACTGCCCTGCTTGCCCCCAGGGATACCGGGCTCCAGCGAGGCCACTGGCAACAGCTTGATGAGGTCCCCACGGTGGAAGCTGAGGAGGCTGTGGTCATCGGTGATGTAGGTTCGCAGGGCGATGACGTAGCCGGAGTCCTACAGGCAGGAGGGTGAGTAGGCAAGGGAGCCAGCCTGCCTGCCACCCCAGTCCTTCCTGCCCCACCTGCTCCCCCTGTTGGCCTCACTCCCCACCCAGCAGTCCAGAGTTCCAGGAATCCGGCCTGAAGGCCCAGCCCCACCCCGGGCCGCTTGACGGAGCTTGGCTGACAGCTCCGGGACCAGCCAGACCAGACGCAGCCTGGGTGGAGGCCCCCCTACCCGGCCCGGGTCCCCCAGCCCAGCCGCCCACCAGCCCCCTGCCCGGCCTACACTTGCCTTCTTGAGCTCACTCAGGAACAGCTCAATCATGGCCTTGATGGCACTCGCCCGGGCCGTGTGCAACACCAGCTGCTCACTCTTCAGTGACAGCTCCAGGGTGGAGCTGCGCGGGCACTCCACGCCCAGCACCTCCGCAAAGCTGTGCACAGGCGGAGGCATGAGCTGAGAGCTGGCTCGCCCCCGCCAGCCCCCGGCCCAGCCCCGGGGCCAGGTTCACCTGTATGAGCACAGAGTCTTCAGCTGGTTCGGGTGGAAGTCGGGGCCTTTGGTCGCCTTGAGCAGTCTCAGTCCCCGGTGGGACACGCCCAGCAGTTGCACGTCACTGCTGCTCTCACCCTGCCCGGAGGGAAGGTGGCTGGGTCACAGACAGGCTCCTGGTCCCCACCACCATCCAAGGCGCCCCGGGGCTACTCAGGGCCCGTGCTGCTCTTCGTCCTTCCGTTGGGGCCCACTCCAGCCCCGGCTCTCATCCCTGCCACAAAGGCCCATGCTGAGCGTGCTGGGATCCAGACCGGGGTGCCACCTCCAGCCCCACTGACCGAGACAGGGAAAATTCGGGAGAAATAATTGGCCCAGTTGTCCCTAGCGGCCACCACGATGCGCTTCTTGACACTGTCCTCAGTGGTGTTGAGCGAGTCCAGACCCACCTCCAGGTCTCCTGTGGGCAGCAACGACCCCAGACTGTCCTCGGGCTCCCTCAAAGGGGGGACCCCAGAGTTTGCCCCCTCCCTCCAGACAGACCTAGTCCCAGCACTTAGGCCCCTGATTCCCGGGTCCCTGGACCCTACCCAGCAGCTCTTTCATTTTGCTCCGCTCATCCTGGGAGATCCGGATGCAGGACTCGGCAAAGGTGTCCCTCAGGATCTGGGGGCAGAGCCAAGAGGTCACCACCAGATCCCAGTGCCAGAGCCCACCATGGAGGCAGCCACACATGGAGGAAAAGCTGGAGAGCCTCGTGGGCACGGGTGGAGCAGGGAGGGATGTGGGGCCTCTGAGCCCAGGGCCGCCCCCCGCCTCCCACTCGCCTCCCTCAATCACCCGCACTAGCGGGTTACCGCTGCTCGGTCAGCTGAGAGGAATTCCCTGAAGGAACAGAACTGGGCGGGGAGGAGGGGAGACTGCTATGGAATTTGGGGGAAGAGGCAGGGTCCCGGGAGCATCCAAAGGCGGCACAGGAACAAGCATCAGCTGCTGTGTGCCGGGGCCCGTGTTGGGGACCGTATACACTTCATTTTGAATCCTCACTGCGGGCCAGTGATGGTCCTTACTCTCAGGGATGTGGTGAGGATGAGGTAAATGAAGGCAGGGCTTGAAACATAGCCCCTGCCCTCCAAGTGCTGGCCGCCCTCACGCCTCTCGCACTGGTGGTGACCTGGCCCGGTGCGGGCGCAGTCCGTCTGCCCATGCGCAGGTGGCCCGGGCTCTCACCTGCTCACAGAGGAGCCGGAGGCAGTAGGGGTGGCAGAAGTTCTCCCGGGGGTAGAACACCTGCAGGAGAGCAGGGGCGAGGAGAACAGATGGGAAGGGTGCCCCCTCCCCGCCTACCTCCCAGCCCACCTCTGCCTCCCAGACCCGGAAGGAAAACCAGGCCTGAGGAGGTGGGTCGTGGGGAGGCGGCCCTCAGTGTTTGTGTATGGGGAGGTGCTGGGGTCCCACCACAGCCTGCCGCCCCTCCCCAGCCCAGAGAGAGGCCCGGCTGCGGCCCCGGCCGAGTGCCCACCTCCTTGCGTAGGAACAACCTCCAGGGCGGGTTGACGTAGGAGAAACACACACTGCCGGAAGGCACGAGCAGCTGGGTGGAGACTCCCTGGTCCTCCATGGGCTCCATCCAGCCTGGCAGAGGGAGGGGCCAAAGAGCTTCAGGGGAGGACCTGCCAGAGCCAGAATGATGGGGACCCGGGGACAAAAGACCGTCCCCTCCCTCAGGCCCTGCGAGGGCTCGGCCTACTCAACCTTTGCTGCCTCCCTCCTGTCCACATCCCGGCTCCAGCCTCCATTTCCAGCCTCAGACTTTCCCTGCTGCCCCTGACCACGTCAGCAGGGCCACTAAGTTCCTGATGGGGCTGCCAGGATGCACCGAGGACAATATCCCGAGACGGTCCCTCAGTGCCACAAGAGCCCCAGAGCCCTGCCCTGGACGGGAATGCGGAAGCTGGGGCTCCTTGCCCATAGTCCGGAGCCCCGAGCGCCTGAGCGGCTGACCTCGCAGCCCTGGGCACTGAGAGGCTTCTGGGGACACTGCCCGCCCCAACGAAGCCCACCACAGAAGGCTAGAAGGTTCCTTACCGCGGGGCCCAGCTGAAGGGGTCCCTGGTTCCTCAGGCAGAGGCAGCGGGGGCGCTGGTGGAGGGGAGGGTGCCCGGGCAGCAGGCGGAGTCTGGCCAGAGAGACCCTGGTTCTCCTTGGTGGAGCTGGAGGGCCCAAGCTGTGGCGGGACCTTGGGGCGAGGGGCCACAGCCGGTGGGAGGCCCTTCCCTGAGCTGGGGGATGGCGTCTGGGGAGGCACAGAGAACGGACACAGCTGGGTCTAGGGGTAAGGCCAAATTTCCCCCAGAGAGCCTTGGACCCCCGAGGTGAGAAGCCACGCCCTGGACGGGATGGAGCCTCACCGACACGCACGCGTGGGCACCGCTGATCCCCAGCTTAGCCAGAGCCTCATCCTTAGGGTTGTTTTTCTTCAGGAAACTTTGTGGGGGCTTCCTGAGAGAAGGAAGAGGTCCTAAGCGCACAGAGCGCCTCCCGGGGGAGTGGGCAGCCCTGGTCGCCCCGAGGCCCACCTGGATGGCTGCACGGGCACGGGCACGGGGCCCGGGCGACTCTGGTACATGCGGATGATGTTGCGAATCTCCCTGCTTGGTTCTGCCCGCCGTTGCGGGGCTGGCTCAGGGTGACCACCAGGCCCCACCCCTGGGGCCGCCGGCTCAGCCTCGGCCTCTTGTACCCCTTTGGCTCTACCTCGTGTCAGTGGCTTCTTCACTATGGGGGGAGGTGGGGGGGATGGCACTGACCAGGAGGAGAGGAAACGTGTGAGACCCTGCACAGACCCACGGCGCCAGGGCTCCCCCGCCCCCCGAGTCCCCACCACCTGCTCTTGGATTCTCCTCCTGCTCCTGTTCCTCCTCCTGTTCCTGCTCCTGGGGGATCTGTACCTTGGGTGGAGGCTTCACTGTCTTCACCTTGATCTGCTGCTGCCCTGTAAGTGCCCCAGGTGACCCGATTACTCTCCGTGGCGTGCCCAGCGGGCTCCTGGACAGGCCGGCCACCCCAGGCACGCTCACCCATCTTCTGGAAATAGTCCTGTTTCTGCTGGAAGCTCCTGGGCCGCTGGGGCTTCTCTTGGGCCTCCTGTGAGGTCTCCTGTGGGCAGGAAGGGGAAGTGAAGGAGCAGCCCCGCCAGCCAAGTCGCCCCTCTCCCAGCACCGCCCCCCTCCCCGCCCCATCCCTGTGGGGTCTCCCGCCCACGCAGCCCTGCCACCCGCCCGGCCTCGGCTCCTCCCCTCAGACAGGCACCCACCGATTTCAGCTCTTGCTCTGGCTCCCCGCGTGGGGCCAGGGGCTTCTTGGGCTTGGGGGCGACGGCTGGGGGTGAGCTCGGCGAGGCAGCTCCGGGGGCCCGGGCCTGAGGCTGAGCCTGGTGGTGGCGCTGCTGTGTCTGCTGCTCCAGGGACAAGGTCATGGCCTGGGCGGTCATCTGCTGGGCCTGGTGGGGGGAGGGGGCGGCGGGCCTGGTGAGAGCGCCCCGGCTCTGCCCCGCAGACCTGGCCCCGCGAGGCCCTCTGAGGGCCCTGCCCACCCTCACCAGGATCAGCGCCTGCTGGGTGATGAAGTTCTGCTGCTGGGCCACCAGCTGCCTCGGGTCCACGCTGGGAAGCAGGGGCTGCGGCTGCGGCGGCGGCGGCACCACCATGGCTGCAAGTGGCATGCAAGTGCCCAGCTGGCACGTGGCCCCCTGCCCACTGCGCCCTCCGGGCCCCAGGGAGGACCTCCCTTCCTCCCTTCCTACCTGGGAAGGGAGCCGCCACCCGGCCTTACCTGGCACGGCAGGGACTGCGCCCATCGCTGGCATCATGGGCACGGGGGCTGGCATCATGGCTGGCTGGTATCCGGGCATCTGCATCATCCCTGGGTAAACTGAGGGAACAGGGCCCCCCCGGGGTCGATCCTTATCTGCGCCCGCAGACCCCCTCCCTCCAGCTCCAAGCAACAAGAAGAGGATGGGCCCTCAGGGTGCTGGCTGGAGCTCTGACCCCAGTTGCCTGGGGGTCCCGGGCCGTGCTTGCCCATGCTGCTGGGCTGGGGAGACCCTGGGTGGATGCTCAGCCCTGCACTCACCCATGGGGTAGCTGCCTTGCTGCATGGGCCCAATGGCGCCCCCTCCCTTCATGCGGCTGCTCAGAGCCCAGCCTTGCTCCAGATCCTGTAGGGACAAAGGCCACAGGCCACAGGGTCAGAACTGGAGCCCTGGGAGAGATGGGAGAGGCAGTGGAGGCCCCGGTGGGGTAGGGCCAGGGACGGGGTCGGGTGTATGTGCAGAACACTCACGCTGTGGCCCGGGGAGAGGACTGGCTGGAAGAGGTGGTCCAGGAAGCCATCCAGGTTCCCTGAGGTCTGAGACTCCCCTGTGGGGCCAGAGGAGGGTGTCACCCTGGGGTGTGGGGCACCCTGCACCCCCATTCGCATTGCACTGCCAACCTCGCTGTGCCCATTCTGGCCTTACCTGACTGGCTCCTGCTGGGTAGTGCTGGGGCTGGCCCCGGGGGTGGACCTGGGGGCAATGGAGGGGCCTGGATGCTAGGGGCGGGGGGGATGGCCTCAGCTCTGCAGGAGACAATGGGCCCAGCTAAGGGGGTGCCTTGGATAGGGGTGGTGTCCAGGCTGAGGCAAGGAATAGAATCTGCTGTGGGGGGTCATCCCCGTGGGGTGGGAGAAGCGGAGGTGTGTGTGGGGGGGTGCTGGGCCTGTAGCAAGTCCTGCGAACCCCGGGGTGTGATAGGGTGGCTATGGGGGTCACCTGTGACAGAACAGAGACAGGAACAGGCTGGGACAGGGGTGCTGGGGTGGCACCTACAAGCCACGGGGGGCAATGGGGTAGCTGTGGGGACTGACTGGGTCCCCCAGGTCCTCAGTCTGGCCGATGAGGTCCAGCACAAAGTCACAGCCCACCAAATCCTGCCAGGAGTCCCCGGAGTGCAGTGACACGGACCAGCCACGGGGGGGCAGCTCCAGGCCTCTGGGAGGGACAAAGGGGCGCCATAGGGAGTGATCAGCCAGGAAGATGACCACCCCGAGGGTACCCAAGGGGAGGCGGCTGAGGAAGGCAGAACCTGGGTGAGGAACTGGTTTCCTCAGACAGCTCTCCTTTATTTGCACCTCACGACCTTCTGCTTCCACATCAGCTCTGATGCACCCATTTATTTATAGACCTATTTCATTAGAATCTGGACCATAAATATAACCTCTACTCTTGCTCCCTAGCTTGAACCTACTGTCTGGCTCCTGCCCACTTACCCCTCTGTGCCCCCCGCCCCGCCAACGCCCTCGGGGAGCAGGCTTTGGCCCTGGGTTTGCAGGAGGCGCCCCATGACAGGAGAGTGGGCAGGGAGGATGAGGATGGGACAGGGGTCCGTGTTGGCTACACTCCCCATCCCAGGTCCCCGTACCTGCTCTGCAGAATCCACCCGGTGAATTGCTCCCCCGTGGTCCAGGACTCCACCTCGGCTGAGTAGCATTCCTCTGTAGGGACAAGGGGTGGGGGCTGGAGTGAGGGGCAGCAGGTCCTTCCTGACGGGAAGGGGCTGCTTTCCCCATGGGGGTTCCAGAAGCAGGACAGAAGGACAGCAGGACAGGACCCTGTGATCAGAGTCACGGGGGGGCAGCTAGAGGGCTGAGGCAGGAAGGGGGTCCAGGGAGGGTGAGGAGGCAGGGCTGGCTCCACTGTGGGCCTGGGGAGGCCTGAGCAGAAGGTGAGCATCACCAGTGAAGGTAAAGACGTCCAGAGCCATGCGGCCCCGCCGCCGCCCGGCGGTCCACTCGAGCTGGGTCGGGGGGTGGGCCCGTGCCATCCCAGGAGCCAGATGCGTCTGCTCCAGGGCCCCCAGCAGCTTGTGCTGACACAGCGCTGCCATGCCTCTGGGGGCCTGGTTGGACACAAATCTGCGGGGACAGCACAGGGCTGCTGTGGGGGTGGGCAGTCCACCGATCCCACTCACTGGGCCCCGCAAGGCAGGCCCCTTACTTCAGCAGTGGCTTCTGTAGGGTGGGCATGGGGGGAAAGGCGCTGAGCAGGATGGCCATGAGGACCCAGCTGCGCTGGTTGTGCTGCTCGTCCGTGTTGTGCCAGATCTGGGCCACGAGCTGGCTGAAGAGCTCGTCCCGCAGCCCTGGCCGGCGCTGGCCCTGTCGCACCAGGTATTCGCCCATGCTCTGCTCCTGCCAGGGGTGCAGGGACCCATCCCCCAGGAGCCGCAGCATCTGTAGACGGGGAACAAGGCGAAGGCAGGACATGCAGGGCTCCCCTGGCGCTCAGCCAGCACCCAGGAGCCAGGGTCCCCCAGCCCGTCCCCTCCCCGATGCGTCACTCACCACCTTGTTGATATCCAGGGCATGCTGAGGGTTCTCACCATCCAGCCGGGTCAGGGGCTTGGCCAGCGGCTGCCCAGGGCTGGGCAGGGCTGGCTCCTGCAAGGAGGGGGGAGACAGCACCTGAGCAGGTGCTGGTCTGTGCTGACCTGCTGGAGATAGCCCGGCGGAGCCCACGGGAGCACGCGCCCTGGGAGACGGAGAGCGGCTGGCGAGGAAAACCACCTTAGAAATGCATCTCAGTGGCTCTTTCTGATTAGAAAATTGATGCCCGTGCATGCAGAAAACTCAGAAAACATGCAAAAGGATAAAGAATAAAAAACCCATTACTATTTCCCTGCCAGTCGTGACCACAGTTGACATTTTAGCTTCTCTTTCCAGTCTTGCTTTTTTTTTTTTTCCCAAGATTTTATCTATTTATTTGACAGAGAGAGAAAGAGCGCAAGCAGGAGGAGCAGCAGAGGGAGAGGGAGAAGCAGGCTTCCCACTGAGCAGGGAGCCCAATGCGGGGCTCGATCCCAGGACCCCAGAATCATGACCTGAGCCGAAGGCAGAGGCTTCACTGCCTCAGCCTCCCAGGCGCCCCCTCCAGTCTCGCTTTCTACGCACAGATACCTACATCGCCCTCCCACACCTATTGTTGTTTTTAACAAAACTGGGATTCTACTCTATGTCCAGTTTGGAATCCTGCTTTTGTATCCAACACTGCAGCCTGGACACACGCTAATGACATGACTTCAACGGCAGGACGATGCTGCAGGGGTAACAAAGTTGTGGCATCACGGATCTCACTCTCAGTTGAGAGTGAGACGTTTGGCTTCAGGGGCTATTCTCCAAGCAGTGTGGCTGCACCCATCACCCCCGTGATAGGAGAGGATGGGTGGAGTGGGAAGAAGGAACAGGCCCAGCTTCTGCCTGGCAGGGCTAATATCTGGGGAGCCGTGGAGGTCCGCCAGGGAGAGCCGAGGTCTGGGGGCCCACCTGAAAGTTAGTGGAGATGAAGCTGGAGAACGGGAACTGGTCGATGTCGGGTGGGAGGGTCAGGCTGCTCCGGACCGGAACTTCAGGGGGCATGGACTCGGTGATGCTCCCAACCAAGGCATGGTGATGGCCTGGGGGAAGCGCCGAGAGGCAGCCCAGAAAGGCCGACATAAGGCACCCGGCTGTGGACCACCTCCACCCCTCATTACCCGCCCCCAGCCCTGGGGCAGAGGGAGCCCAGGGGAGCCCAGAGCATCACAGGGAGGGACCGCGGGGACAGACTGCACAGCAGAGAGATTGGGGGAGCGAGGGATCATGGTAAGAGGGACACCAACCAAAACCCACCTTCTGCTGTCTTTAGCATGACGGCCACCTCAGCGGGGATCTCCAAGCGCCCCAGCTCCTGGCAGAGAGGAGCGATCGACTATGTACTAAAGGAGGGGGTCCAGGGACCCAGTGTCCCTCCTCACCCCCAGGACCATAAACTTTTCCAAAGATCAAGGATTCTGATCCTGGACACAAATAGGACCCCAAGAGCCCTCAGAAGGAGACCGAGGGTGGCCCAGGCCTCTTCTTGGGGGGCCCAAGGGATGCACACCCAGGACCCCACACTCGTCCGCAAGCCATGCCAGTTTTGGGAGGCTCATAACCCAGTGGACACCCTTGAGCTTCCAGGCCACCTACCATGCTTGGCGCTGTCTTGGAGGCTGGGCCACTGTGCCAGCCACACCGAAGCCCAAGCTGCTGAGGGAGATGTGAGAGGAGCTGGTGCCCCAGTGAGGGGTCTCCGTGAACCTCCTGGCAGATCTTCTCCACCTCAGCAGTTCAGCTGCCCCCTCCGGCCCCCAGTGGAGAAACTAGCCCAGACCCAGAGGGGCCAGCTGCCTGCCGCCAGCCCTCCAGAGCCCTCACCGGCCGTTGCTGCCCGTCTGCAGGGGTGCTGGGGAGGAGGTAGGAAGAAACGGTCCCAGGGGACAAAGTCCAGCCAGGGAGGGGCCACAAAGAGGAGCAGTATGTGGGCGCTGACCTTTGAGCGGCTTTATGGCCCCCATGTTGGAGTCATCAGGCAAAAGAGGGAAGCAGGGGCGCCTGGGTGGCTCAGTCGTTAAGCGTCTGCCTTTGGCTCAGGTCATGATCCCAGGGTCCTGGGATCAAGCCCCGCATCAGGCTCCCTGCTCCACTGGAGGCCTGCTTCTCCCTCTCCCACTCCCCCTGCTTGTGTTCCCTCTCTCACTGTCTCTCTGTCAAATAAATAAATAAAATCTTTAAAAAAAAAAAAAAAAAAAGAGGGAAGCAGGCCGGCCCTGAGGAAGGTCTGGAGGGGATGGGAAGGCACCCCCGGCAGGCAGGGGAGACTCACACTCTGGAGGGTGGGCAGGGATGAAGGAAGTGACCTCCCGGAGGCCCCAGACTCCCCTGGCCAGGCAGCGGGAAATGGGAAGAGCTGGGCCAGCCGTGGTCTCTGAGCCCTCGGGCCTCGTGCGCTTGGGCCAGGAGTGACTCAGCTACGGTCTGGCCAACTTGGCCAGCAAGGCTGCCTGACTTCTCTACCCTGAGCTGCCAGGGGCAGCAGCCCCACCCAGACACTCACCTGCAATCTCTGTCGCCTCCGGAGCAGGGGCCGGGTCACCAGCAGGACGCTGTTCAGCTGTCCCAGAGCTGCCCGCTGCTGGAGGTATCGCTTCCTGGAGGCCGGGAAGGGGGTTGGGGAGGAGTTCGAGCTTAGAGCCGGTACCCAAACCCTCCAAGCCGAGACATGAATGTAGACACGGACCCCAGGCCGATGACCCCTAGGTCCTTAACAGAAGCCACAGGGAAAGGACAGGACAGCTTGAAAGAACAAGTACATTGAGAAGGGGTTTGGTACCGTGGATTACGGTCTCAGGCAGCAGAGCCGACCGCCGGGCTCATTTCCCACCCAGTTGGTCAGTGTGGTTGTGGGTAAGTCCCTTCCTCTTGGTTTTATTGTCCTCATCTGCGAAGTGAGGATCCGTGTAATCCCTGCCCCACCACAAGATGAAGTCAATTAATCGACATGTTGAGAAGTGTCTGGCGTATTTTTATTTAAGAAGCAAAACTTCTAAAAATGAAAAAATGCTATCACTGGAAATCTAATAAGAGATCACAAAAGAGATCATGTCTTTGAAAACTGTCCAGATAAAAGAAAGACAAGACTCCTCACGGAAGGAGCCCTGAGCAGGATTAAAATTTAAAAATAAGTATATAGCTTTGAGGCGGCCGGCTGGCTCAGTTGGTAGAGCATCTCGGGGTCGTGAGTTCAAGCTCCAAGTTGGGGGTAGAGTTTACTTAAAAAAAATAAATGTACAGCTTTTGTGCGAAGGACACCATCAAGAGCGTCAAAAGACAACCCATGGAATGGGAGAACATTTGCAAATTACGTATTTGATAAGAGTTTGATATCCAAGATGTATAAAGAACTCCCACAACTCAACAACAAGACAAACTATACAAACAAAAGGCAGACTGGGGACTTGACTAGACATCTCTCCAAGAAGATACACAACTGGCCAAGAAACACATGAGAAGATGCTCAACCTCGTTAGTCATTAGAGAAATGCAAATCAAAGCCACAATGACGTATGGCTTCATGCCCACTAGGATGGCTATCATTTAAAAAGTGGAAAATAAGGGTGCCTGGGTGGCTCAGTGGGTTAAACATCTGCTTTCAGCTCAGGTCATGACCTCAGGGTCCTGGGATTGAGTCCCGCATCGGGCTCCCTGCTCAGCAGGGAGTCTGCTTCTCCCTCTCCCACTCCCCCTGCTTGTGCACGTGTGTGCTCTCTCTCTCTCTCTCAAATGAAGAAATCTTTTTTTTTTTTAAGTGTTAAATAAGTGCCAGAAATGCTGTAGAGAAATTGGAAAACTGACACATGCTGGTGGGAGCGTAACTCCTCAAAAAACCAAACACAGAATTACCATATGACCCAGCAATTCCACTCCTTAGGTAAAGACCCAAAAGAACTGGAAGCAGAGAGCTGAACAGACATACTGGCACACTCGTGTTCCCGGCAGCTTTATTCGCAAGCACCAGAAAGTGGAAACAGTCCAAATGACCGCTGACAGATGAGTGGAGACACAAGGTGTGGTCTGCGCACCCAGGGGCAAAGAGAAGCGAAGTCTTGCCACCTTTTACTATATGGATGAACCTCATGAACGTTCCACTTAGTGCAGCGAGCCAGATGTAAGAGGAAATATTGTACGAGCCAACTCACATGGAATATCTGGAATAGGCAAATTCGTAGGGACAGAAAGTGGATGAGAGGTTCCTGGGGGCTGGAGGAAAGGCGAGCAGGGAATGATTGCGTGAGGGATCCAGTGTTTCTGCTGGTGATGACAACATTTTGGAAATAGAGTGTGGTGATGAGTGCCCTGTCTTGGAAGGCTCCCCTGGGGTCCATGGCACTGTCCTTACTTTGTTCTTAGCCCTTTACCACCCCCTTGGGGGTGACTGGTGGCTGGTTTACTGTCTGCACCTGACTCCCCAGTGCACCTGGGAGGCGCCACCTCTGCCTCCATCCCGGGGTCACCAGCGCTGGGCCCAGGGTAACGGAGAAGGTTGAGCCACAGCTATTGGGTGAAGCAGCACAGACATTCCCAACAAGCTGTGAAGGTGAATAGGCATTAATCACATGAGAAGGGGGAAGGAAGTGCTATAGGACCAAGAAGTCCAAAGAGCCTGGAGAATAAAAATCTGGCCTAGAGGCTGGAGAGATAGGCAGGGCCTCACACAGTCTGATAAAAGATTATTCTTGGGGCAGAGTGGAGAACAGACTAGAAAACACTCAGGTTCAGGTGGCCTGAGCAGATAGTGAGCTTCTTGTCCCTCGGGGTATTCAAGCAGAGGTTGCATGGGGATGCTGACAGGATGACCCCCGGGGCAGGTAGATTTCCTTGAGGCCCTACCCTTCCCACACCCCACCCCAGCACCTGGAGGAGGCCCCCAGTCTCACGCCACCCCTGCAGACCTGGCCTGAAGCCCTCGCGCCTGCGCCTGCATCCGCGGCAGGAGGAGGCCGCCGAGGTGCTGGAGGGGGATGCAGGTGTGCAGGCCGAGGTGCGGGCTGAGCAGGGCCTGGGAGCGTCGCCGGGCCCAGTGCTGCTCCAGCTGCTGCCAGCCCGGCTCCCGCAGCAGGACCTGGGGGCAGAGGTGAGGGTGCCCAGGCTGGCGGGGCCGAGGCCCACCCTGCTCTTCTCCTCAGGCCTCGGCCTCCTCCCTTCCGGCAGGACAACCGATTCTTGTGGGGAGCCCGGGACACCTGCCTCCCAGGCCCACTCCATCGCCTCCCCACCCAGAAGGACCCCTCCCCCCCATTCCTGAGTTTGTCCCGGAATGCTCCTCTCCCTCCCAGCCACGCCTGCCTCTCCGCACACACACCCACCTGGGTGGCCCCGAGGTGGCAGAGGGGTGACTCGGGCCCCAGCACCTGACTCAGGATGGCGCCACACCTCTCGCGGTCAGAGGACTCTCCCCGCGCCTCTGTGTCCAGGGCCCGGAACCTACCCCGAGGAGGGAGAAGCTGAGGTCAGAACAAGCACAGAGAGGACCTCCCTCCACGCCTGTTTGACACCCCCCGGCCCCTAAGCCATTCAACAACGATTTGCAGCGCACCTACTATGTGCCCGGCACCCAGCAGAGTTTTGCTGAGTGGCGGAGGGCCAGGTAGAGGCATGGGGGTGGTGCAGATAGTGAATAGGGAAGGAGAGGGACGGAGGGAGAGAGAGCAGTGAAAGGAGGCGGGCTGGAGGCCAGACCTGGGGTCCCGAGGAAAGTGGGCCCACCTCCGCCCTGAAGGAACCCCAGGTCTGCCAGCCACTCTGAGGGGCTGTCCTTGTGGGTCCCGGCCCGAGGTGCCTGGGCCCTCGGCTGCCTCCATCCTGGGACCCTACCTAGCCAGGAAGGCCTGGAAGGGCAGGCGCACAGGGAAGTTGGCACTGCGGGTACACACCGCCTCCAGGATGTTGGCCTGGCTCAGCTGCTCAGCCACGTGTCCCACGTCAAAGAGGCCCGGAAGCTGTGGCCACCAAACAGAGCCAGTGAGAGCTGGAGTCGGGGCGGGGCGGGGTGGCGGGGGGAGGGGTGCTGCTGAGCAGGGCAGGGCAGGTAGATGGGAAGGCTCTGGGGCCAGGTGCGGTGGGTCGGGGGAGCTCACCTTTCCTGGGTTGGGGTTGAGGCACTGAATGAAATAGACATGGCTCCTGATGGGAGGAAGGGGGGGGTCATGTGGGCGCAGACCAGCCCCCGAGTCCCTGGGGTCTCCTATGCGGGGGGCACTGTTCTCACCTGCCCAGCTGGGCTAGGAGGTCCTCCAGGGAATGCTGGAAGCAAGAGGCCAGTGTGGGTTTGCCTGGCCCAGCCCTGGACTGGCACTCTGCTTCCTGGAACGGGCTGCCCAGAAGCTGTGGGGCAAGAGGAGGCTGAGCTGGCTTGCTTCCCAGGCCCGTCCATAGCCCGTCCCCGGGGAGCCAGGGTGGGCCAGACCATGGCGTCCAGACCCCAGAAGCCTCAGCCCACGGTCCAAGGGGCAGGGGGACACAGTGTGGAGGGGTGGGGGGCACCTGGAGACGGCTCTGGGCAAGCATTTCCACCACGGCAGGGTCAAGATGATCCCGGTTTCTGTTTATAAATTTGTGAACCTGTAAGAGACAATGTGGGGAGTAGAGGGGGAGCCAAAGAGAGAAGACTGGGGTGGAGCCTGGTCCCTTTTGTCACATAATCCCGCCTCTCCCCACTGGGCTAAATAAAGGACCACCTTTGTCTCGTCAATTAACGGCTCTGAGAAAACTGGAAATCCCCATGCAAATGAATGAAGTTGGACTCTTATATCAGATATAAAAATTAACCCAAAATGAATGGATCAAAGACCTAAATTTAAGGCCTGGAACTCTAAAACTCTTAGAAGAAAACGTAGGAAAAAAGCTTCATGACATTGGACTTTGCAACGATTTCCTGAATAGGACACCAAAAGTATAGGCAACAGAAGAAAAATTAAACTGGATTTCATCAAAATTAAAGCTTTTCTGGGGCGCCTGGCTGGTTCAGGAACACATGCGACTCTTGATCTCTGGGTCATGAGTTCCAGCCCCACGTTGGGAGTAGAGATTACTTAAAAAAAATTTTTTTTTCTTGGGGCGCCGGGGTGACTCAGTCTGTTAAGCGTCTGCCTTTGGCTCAGGTCATGATCTCGGGATCCTGGGATTGAGCCCCGCATTGGGCCCCCTGCTCATTGGGGAGCCTATTTCTCTCCCTCTCCCTCTGTCCCTCCCCCCAGCTCATGCTCTCTCTCACTCTCTCTCAAATAAATAAAATCTTTAAAAAAATGTTTTCTTTTGTGAGCTTCAATATAGTTTTGTGGTTTTCTTTATTCAATCCCCTTGTGTGTATGGGTTTTTTTAGATGTGATTGGGGTTTTTTTGCGGGAGGGAACAGAGGTATAACTGATAAACCTTAGGTTTCTTGTTTGGGTAACTTCTGGGTGGTCTATATTTTCTTCTACAACCAAAACAGCTCACCTCCTCCAGGAAGCCTTATTGGACTTGCCCTACCTCAAACTAGCCATATGGTCCTACCCTTTATACCAGGTCCCCTCCCCTCAGCAGTTCTCCTCCTGGGTAGGTGTGTTGTCACCGTGAAACTCAGAAGGAGGAAAGGCGAGTCCCTTCAGTGAGCACCTTTATGTGCCAGGCACCTGCCTGACCACTTCCCCATTACTGCATTTAATCCTCACAAGTGTTATAGGACTCCCATTCCCATTTTACAGGTGGGAAAACATAGGCTCAGGAGGAGAAGCAGACAGCCAGAGGTTATCAGAGTCAGGTTTCCACGCCCCACACATATGCTCCTCCCCTCCTGGTCTTAAGGCTCCCAGTCTCATCTCCCTCTACCCCATGGTGCTCAGCCAGAACTCACTAAATCATGCTGGGAACTGTGTAGGAACAAGGGCATAGGTAGAAACATATGGTCAAGCCCCGGGAGGGGCCTCCCCTCACCTACTCCTCTTAGCTGTCAGGTGAGTCAGCTCTGGGGAGGGGACACCCGGGCCACATCACCCTCACTGATTCACCCAGGGGTCTGTCCCTGATTTACCCCAGTACCTGGTAGGTGACAGGCCCAGCGTAACGCCTCACGGTGAAGATCGGAAGGGGCAGCTGGGGCTTGGCGTAGCAGGGGTGATTGCCATGGTGATAGTGACACTTCTGGAGGAAGGTGTGGTCTGTGGCCTGATAAGAGGGACGAGCTTCCCTCAGGCCTTTGCACAAGATGTGCCCCTGCCCGGACCATGCATCCCTCCAGGGTCATCAATGAGTATTTGTGGAATGGGAGGACCACGGCCCCGAGGCTTGCTCCCTACTAGCTGGAGGCCCGAGGGACCACCACAAGCCCTGCATGAGCCCTGCGCAGTGCCCACCACCCTGCCCCTTCCGCAGCAAGGACTTGAGGAACCCCAGAGAGGTCAGGATCACCCAGAGACAGGATCTGAACCCAAGCTGTGCTGAGAAGCTACGCGCAGGGTTTCTGGCCCCCATCACCTGTGGCTCCTCTCGGAGGCCCTGCTGGCCCTGGCCTGGCCACCAGGGCCCCCACCGCTCGGGGCTCACCTGGGACAGCCATGTCTGGGCATCCAGGATACTCAGGAGGCTGTGGGGCTGGTCTATGAGGAGGTCCAGACAGGTGTCCCGCACAGGCTGGGGAACGGGCACCCAGGGCAGCAGCTCTCGCCGACAGGCCTCCTGGGAATAGCAGCACGGGGCCGGTTCCAAAGCACACCCGCGTTCGTGGGGGAGCTCACTGGACCCAGAGCAGGGATGGCCCTCCCATTGTCCAGATGAGTAAAATGAGGCCCAGAAGGGCTGAGATGGCCCATAGTGGGGCGGGGCGGGATGAGGGGCTTTGGGGCCGAGCTCGCAGTTCAGGGCCCTCTGTTTCCCAGGGATGGCCCCTGCTCGGGAAGGCCTGGGTGCCACCGGCCACCGCCAGGACCAGCGCCTCTCACCTGCTCCTGGGCCCGCAGCATCTGGCTGGAGAAGAGCTGCAGACGCTCGCTGGCGAGGTTACTGCACAGTTGTTCCAGGCCGTTCACCCGCAGGGCCTGGGGGCACCGGGGCAGCAAGGACGTGGGCACCCACACGGCAGGGGCATGGGGCGGGGGAGGGGGGGCTGCACACTGCCCTCCCAGAACTCAGGGAGGAGTGGGGCCCTGGGGCTGAGGCTGCAGCCCACAGGGTCAAGTCCAAAGGCCTCAGCCCACACCCCTCCCGCTGCCTCAGCATGACTGTGAGCCTTCAGGCCGCGGGTCACAGCCATCCTGGGGTCAGGAAGGCACGTCTTCCTATGACCCAGTAGCTTGCTGGCTATCGGAATCCCACATCCTCCTAAGCAGGGCTCCAGGCCGCTGCCTCCGAGAAGCCTTCCAGCATTCTTCCTGTAGGGATTACAGGTTCCTTCCTCTGCTCCCCAGCATGTTACTCGCAAACCCAGCAGAGCCCGCACGCCATGCGGCTTTGTACAGAGAGCTTTGACACACTCTGAAACACACACAGAGTGCACATGCGCACGCACACACACACTTGCCGTCATCCCCTCCCCCCTCGGAGAGGGCATAGTCACCAGGGGCAGGCTGGGGAGGAGAGAGCAGGGGACAGTGCCCATCCGGGAACGAGGGTGGAGGCCACCTTCTCTTGCTCAAGCCCCCTCCTCCCTTCCCTGAGGAAGTGGGATCTTCTAGAAAGGGGTTGAAAAGCTTATGAAAACTCAGGGCCGGGGCACCTGGGTGGCTCAGTCGTTGGGTGTCTGCCTTCGGCTCAGGTCATATCCCGGGGTCCTGGGATCGAGCCCCGCATCGGGCTCTCTGTCCGGCGGGGAGCCTGCTTCTCCCTCTCCCACTCTGCCTGCTTGTGTTCCCTCTCTCACTGTCTCTCTCTGTCAAATAAATAAATAAAATCTTTAAAAAAAAAAAAAAAGAAAACTCAGGGCCATTCAGGGGGCTGTCCCCTTTCCTGTTCCTCTTGGGGCATGGGAGGGGAGGCTGGGGGCTGATCTATCCTAGGGCCTCTGTCTTCCGCTGCCTTAGAGGCGTCCGTGAGGCTCTGTAAGGCCAAGCAGGACAGAACTCTCCAGAGGCGATGTCAGGGCTGGACAGAGTGGAGCAGAAAGGCTACCCCTGTGGGGTGTGCGCTGTCTCAGGGCTAGGCAGGCAGGCGCTCACGAGCGCCCCCCTCAGGCAGCGCTGACCCCAGAAATGATCAGGATGAGGTGGGCCACCCGTCCCAGGCCCTGCCCCAAGGGGCGACCGCAAAGCCGTAGACGTCCATGACAGTGACGTTATCCACGCTCTCTCCCTCCCCGGGAGCTGCCAGCTTCTCATTGCTCCTCGTCAGAAGCCAGGTGAAAAGCTGGGAACACAGAGCCTTGGCCAGGGCGTCCCTGTGGGCAGGGTGAGTGAGCCTGTGCCGTAGAGTGCCAGGCCCGGCTGCGGCTCCCTCCCGCCCCCAGGGCCACCTGGCATCAGTGGCGCTTTCCACCGGCAGAGACCTGCAGACGCAGCCATACGGTGTCTCCTGGGGGGCAGAGGAGGTAGGTACACGTGGAACAACAGGCCTGAGGCCCATGTGGGTGGCCCCGCCCCTGAGGAGCCCAGCGCTCACCGTGACCCTCCTGGTGACAGCCCCCTCTAGGCGTTCAGGTGGCACCACCAGCAGCCGGGCTGCCATGTGGATCTCAGCCCAGCTGGACACGGCAGCCACCTCCTGGGACTCCCGCTGGACAGAGAAGGGAGGGGGCGCGGAGACCTCTGCTGGGGATCGGCCACATCCCGCAGCCGGGTGCAGAGGAGGCAGGGCCTCGCTGCCCCGGGGGAGCTGCCCTGTTGCCCCAAGTTCGATCTGGGTGGGTGGGAGCCGACTCTGCAGCCTGGGGGCCCTGAGTTCGAGTCCTAATTACCCCTTCACTAGCTGGCCGCCTCTGGCGAGAGTCTTTCCCTCTCTGAGCCCCCACTGTCTCATTGTTTTTTAAGCAGGCTCCATGCCCAGCGTGGAGCCCAATGCGGGGCTTGAACTCACGACCCTGAGATCAAGACCTGAGCTGAGATCAAGAGTCAGACAGTTAACTGACTGAGCCGCCCTGGCGCCCCTCCACTGTCTCATTGTTAAAGGGCAAACAACAACCCTAAAGTTAGTTGTGGTGAGGACGGAATTAGGAAACATACAGAAAGTGATTTACACAGTGCCAGGTACATAATAACTGCTCAGTCAGTGCAGGTCTCCCTTGTGGGGTGGTGGCTTAGCGGAACCCACGCTGGCATAGATGATCCAGGCCTGTTTTCTCACCCATACGACAGGAATCTGCCCGCTCTCCAGGGCCGCTGTGGGGCCGTGGGGTAGCCCAGGGCTTGGTAATCTACCTACAAGTGTTTGGTATCGTTTCCGCCCTGATTATGCAAACAAGCCACTGCTGATCCAGCGTCCGAACCGGCCACAGCGGGAGCCCACCTCGGAAGAGGAGAAGCAAATGTTGCCCAGGTGCAGGATGGCGGCCAGCACAGCCCAGGCGGCGGTCACCTCCTTGGGGCACATGACCTGCAGGGCCTTCCACAGTCCTTCGAAGTCCTGGGCATCATCCTTGCCCTGGAGACTGCAGGCCTGGCCCTGCAGAGTACGAGGGGGGTGAGGGGACAGGGCCCGGCCGCCCAGAGCTCCCCTCTAGTCTGGCCACTCCTTAGACCCCCATGCCAAGACCTTTCCCTGGGCAAGCCCTGTCACCCAGCGCCGAGCGGGCCTTCCTTCCCCCACCTGGTTGAGGTAGTAGTAGGTCTCTGGCCCCTGTAGGGAGAGCTGCTCCCGTTCCGCAGGGTTGAGCCCCGCCAGCAACTCGTAAAAAACATGGAAGCTCCGCTCAGCCTGGGCCTTGGGGGAGAAGGACCGGCTTAGGGGGAGCAGTGGTCCGGTCCTGTGCCTCAGGGGAGCAAGGACAAGGCCTGGGAAAGGCAGGGATGGGGGGCTTAGCGACCACGACCCCCTACAGTGGCCCCTCCCCCTTTCCCATTCTGGGAGCTAGAGAGAGGGGAGCCTCGTTGGGGGGGGAGAGGTCTTACCTGAAACACCACCCTTGAGGTCTCAAGCAGATAATGTGACACAGAGGCTCCCACGATGACCCCGCTGTGGGCACAGGGCAGTGGGTGGGGGTGCCCAGGGTGCCTGAAACCTAGGGGCGCTGCTCAGAATGGGACCCACTAGGGGCTGGGCCCAAGGGCGGCAGCCTTGGGTTCCCAGGAAAGGGAACTGATCCTGAGTGCCCCCTGTGCCCGCCAGGACCCCCGTCACTCACTGCTGCAGGTGGAGGCAGAAGACCCGGCCGGAGCGGCTGGCGTTGGCATCGAGGACTGTCTTGGTGTGGCCAAAGCTGCTGAGTAGGAGGAGCACACCGTCCAGCTGGGTGGGGAGGAGCATTCAAGTATCCCTGGACGGCGGTGGAATCCACTGACCAGCCATCCCAGCTGAGGACACGTTGCGCCTGGGGGTTGTGTTCTTCCACGGACAGGGGCAGTCCCACCCCACCTCACCCTGCCCCACGATAGGCAGTGCCTGGGGCTGCCCCCAAGGAGAAGCCAGACGCCTGGAGACCACCCTCCGGGCCCAAAGGAGAAGGATGGTCCCTCTTGGATCCCCGGGAAAAGGCCAGCGCCTCCTCACTTGACATCTTCAGTCCCTTGCGTGTTCCTGCTCCAGGCTGCTTAGGGGCTGCACGACCTTTTGGGCAGCTTCTGTCTTCCCTGAGCCACTGTGCCCACTGCATGAGGGAGGGGCTGACAGGGTCTCCCGGAAGGGGCACACAGGACACCCCACGGAGCCCAGGAAGTGGGGTATGCCCGCCTGGAAGTGATACCAGCCCCCGCACCCCGGAAACATGGAGAGATAGACCCAGGGCATGCAGACCAAAGAGAAGTCTCCAAGATGCCACATTCAAGGGGCATGTGGATGACTTCAGCCAAGAGCACAGCCCTTACAAAGTCCAGCGCTGCTGCCCGGCAGTGGACCAGACCAGCAGCTTCAAATGCAGACCCCGTGGCCCCTGTCTCCCAGCCCTCAGAGTGGCCTGTGGGTTCCGTGGGGCACCACCACTCACCCAAGGAGAATGCACGTGCCCTGCCCAGTACTCCGAGACCGGCTATGGGCCGATACCACGATGGCCGAGATGTGTCTGAGGCAGGAGAGAAGGAAGCAAATGAGGAGGTTACCAGAGATGGGCTTCTGGGCCTTCCTAGGTGTAGGCAGGACCCTCAGTCCCCAGGATCTCGGTGAGTGGGACATGCTGGGGCTTAGCCACTCGGGGGGGAGCGGTGAGCAGAGGGCTGGTGGGGCTAAGTCACGTACCGGGTGGTGTTAGGGGCCTTCTTGGTGTGGTAGCTGGCCAGGACCTCAGCTGAGAAGAGAGGCAGGGGCCGGCGGGGGTTCAGAGAGAGCAGAAGAGGCCCTCCAAAGGTCTGGGGGAACACGGAGGAAGCAGGGGCTGCAGACAGAGTGGGGCTCCAGTGCTCCGCAGCCCGGCCCCCTGCCCCCACTCTGCAGCTCCCCAGCAAGGGTTCAGCACCCAGCCCAGGGAGGAGAAGGAAGAAGTTCTGGAAGTGCCAGAGGGCCCTCAGATCCCAGGGGACAGGGAATCCCAGCCCCTCAACCCTCCCCAGGTGCCCCCATACGTAGATTCGGCCCAGATGAAATCTCTTCTTGAGGCATCGCAGCACAGAGCCGTGACACACTGGTCTGTGGGGACAGCAGGAGAGCGGAGCAGGGAATCGGGGGCAGAAGGAGGTCCTGGGTTAGCGCGGCCACTGGCTGTAGAGATACTTTGGGCAAGTCATGCATCCTCTCTGGGCCCTGAGCATAACACAGGGCACGGCTGCTAAGTGAGGTACCCACTCCATGGGGCCTGCAAGCACCACCAGGCCGCTGACCAGAGGGAAGCTTTGTGCCAGTTAGGGAAGCAAGTCCCAGGCCGGGCACCTGATTTTCACGCCTCACCTGTCTCTTCCAGCCAGACCTTTGGTTAAAAAGTACAATCCCTTCTAAGGTTACAATTTATAAAAATGGAGGCAGGATGTGGCCCAGACAAGACAGATCTGGAACTACCCCCTGCTCACCGCAGCTGAGCCAGGTCCTCCGTGTCTCCCAGGCCTTCCCCAAGACTCCTGCCCTCAGCGCCCAATAAGGGCGGCCCCTCCACGCCCGGCCCCAGGCTCAGCTCCAGGTCCTCCTCCGTCTCATCCTCTGGCTCCCACCGCTCCCTCGGGGACCCGCAGGGGCCCGGGCTTCTCTCCCACAGCAGGCGGGTCTCCAAGGTGAGTCGGGGCAGCAGCGCGTCGTGCCAAGCCCAGGGTCCTCGCGGGGTTCTGAGCTCTGAGCCCAGTGGACCGGAGCCTCGGCCCCCAAGGTCTCGGGCTCCGCCTCGCTGCTGGAGCCGCTTTCGTCGAGTAGGGGCTCGTCGTGGGGAGTAGGGCCGAGCAGAGAGCCTCGGCGGGGCCCGGCCACATTTTCTCCACTCGCCCTGCGCCCCTCACTGTCCCCCGAAGCTCCTGCACAAGGCAAAAACGTGCCCCTCCCCGGGTGGGGCGTCCGTGGATGCTTCCTCTGAGCTCCGACTGCTCGACGCCCTCCCAGTCCTGTGGATCCTGGGGCTTGGAATCCGGAGTCGGATCCTCATCCTCAGAAGAGTCTCCGGGAGCTGAGCTCTTCGCAAACTGTGGGGAGCTCGAGTCGCCGCTAGGGGGAGCCCTGGGCCGTCCCGCCAGGCACAGCCCTTGCCGTCGCCGCAGTCCCGGCCCGTGACCCCGCCCCGCGGCCCCGCCCCCCGGCCCTCGCCGGCCGGCCGCCGCCGCCGCAGCTGCAGGCAGCGCAGGAGACCCAGGGCGCGCACTCCGCGCGGGAGCCTCTCCTTAAGGCCGGCGCGGCGGGGAGCCGGAGCCGCGGCCCGGGGAGCCGGGTTTGGCGGCGCTTTCGCGCGGAGCCTGCGGAGCGCCACGAGGGCGGCCAGCGGCGCTGGGGTTCCGGGCCCGTCCCGCTCTCCAGCCCCAGATTCGCTCTCGCCCGCCGCCACTTGCACTTTCCCCACCAGCTTTCCGTCCTGGCGGCGCCGAGTCCCGGCGGCCGAGGCCGAGGCCGAGGCTCTTCCAGGCTCGTCGCCCTGCGGCTCAGCCTCCGACCGCGCCTCATTGTCTGAGTCCCGGGCCGGCCTGGGGTCCCCGGAAGCCGGCGAGCTCCGGGAGACGCACGTGGGGCTGCCCTCGAGGGGGCTGGAGGCCTTGGCTTTTTTGCCCGGCTCAGTCTCTTCGGCTTCAGTGGCCCGGCTCGCAGTTCCTGGGGCTGCCCTTGGGCCCCCTCCCCGCCCGGCCCCCTCCAGGCTCGACTCCGTGCCTGTCCCGGAATCCTCGCTCTCTCCCCGGGGTCCCACCCCCGACGACCCTTCCCGGCTCCGGGGCTCAGGGCTGTCCCCGCCGTCGCTGCTCAGACCGTCGCTGCTGGGGCGCTCGCCGGGTTCCAGCGCTGGCTCCGACCCAGTTTGGGGGTCTCCCGAGCCCGTGTCCGTTTGCTCCGGCTTGGGCCGCAGCTCCGGGGCTCCACTGCTCTGGCTGTCGCTCTCCTGGGCCTCGCGGGCTTCGCTCTCCTGGCCAGAGCTGCCCCCGTCTCCACCTGACGCGTCCCCATCGAGGCGCCGGGTCTCTCGGCGGCCGTGCCGAGCCGGGTGTCTCCGCCCTTTTCCTCTCTTCCTGCGGCGGCAGAGCTCGCCGGTCCTCCCTTCTCCGGGGAGACTCTCTTCCTCCAGGCGCCCGCCACGGCCGTCCCGGTGCTTAGACCTGGGTCCCCGACACCGCGCGCGGCCTAGTCCCCGCTGGGCCTCCGCGGGCGGCCCAGCCGCTGGCCGTCTGCAGCCGCCGTTCCGCTCTGCGGTGGGCTTCTGGCGGCCACCAGGGGTCCCGTGGCTTCCCGAAGTGGAGGGCCCCAAGACTGGCCTGGCGCTGTGGGCCTTACCGCGACCCTGTCGCCGTTCCCGGCTAGGCGCGCCGTCTGCGCTGGCCGACCGGGACTCCTGCTCCCCGGAGGCCGGCCTCTCCGGCCTGTCCTGGCGCTGGGGCGCTTTGCCCTTGCTCCCGCCCATGGCGGGCTCAGTGAAGAGGGGCTTCCCGGTGTCTCTGTCCTCTCCGGGAAGATCTGGCAGCCCCTGGCGCCCTCAGCCCTTGGCAGCGCCCACACCGGTTGTGCCCTGGCAGGGCCTACAGGCTCAGTCTACCCCCCGGGGGCTCCAGCCTTACCCATGAGCATTAATAATGCAGGTAGCTGCGGGTCCTGACCCCCTAGGCCAACAAAGGAAGGGAGGCCGCCCAAGAAAGAGACGCTTCCGCAGGGGACAAAGGCCGAGGACAGGGCAACCGTGCCACCTGGGAGTGGCTGCCCGCCAGGTCAGCCTGGCACCCCGCCAAACTGAGGACCCACATGCTCTGCTCCTGTCTCACTGCTTGCCCAGTGGAGGGGGGCGGGCGGTGAGCCCTCCTTCAAAGAACCTGTCTGGACCATCCTGGGGGCTCTAAGGGTCACCCACTCCTTCCTTAGTTCTCTTGGACTCAATATCAATAAATAGCTAACATTTCAGGGCTTATGTGCCATGCACTGTTCTAAACACTTCACTATGGAGTCATTTAATTCTTTTTTTTTAAATATATTTTTAAAATTTTTATTTATTTGACAGAGAGAGAGCAAGAGCAGGAACACAAGCAGGGGGAGTGGGAGAGGGAGAGAAGCAGGCTTCCCGCTGAGCAGGGAGCCCAACACGAGGCTTGATCCCAGGACCCTGGGACCTTGACCTGAGCTGAAGGCAGATGCTTAACAACTGAGCCACCCAGGTGCCCTGGAGTCATTTAATTCTTGAAAGCGCACTAAGAGGTAGTACCCTAAGAATTCCCATTTTATGCCTGATATGACTGAGGCACACAGCTGAGTGTCACAGGGAGTGTGAGAAATGAGATGCCAACCCAGGCAGTCTGGCTCCCAAGGCCCTCTGGAGCATAGGTGTGAGGGACTGCCACCAGCAGCAAGCTGGACTTTCTCTGGCTCATTACAATGTATCCTGCAAGCTCTTGGGCAGACAGAGCTCGGTGCTCCTCTCCAGTCTCTTGCCTTCTTGGTGCCCTCCTCGCCTCCGGGTTGATCCAGGCCAGGTCTTGTAGCTCACTCAGCCGTGTGGGTGTGGCAGGCCTCAGGTCTCTTCCCAAGCAGCCTTACATTCAAATCTCCCCAAACCCTAGGAAAGGGATAAAGTCTCATTCTACAGAAGGGGAATCAGCTCAGAGGATAAGTGGCTTAAGGACACACAGCTAGAAAGTGAGGAACTGGGTACTAAACCCAGCTCCCTGGATCCTGAGGACCAGCTGTTCTGCTCCGCGGAGCTTCTGCTGGGAACCGGCTTTGGAACCAGACAGCCTTGGTACCCCTCCAAGCCCACCTCCTGGGTGTGTGACCTCCAGCAGCCTCCAGGGAACTCCGTGGACAAAGGACAGCAGGCGGAGAGGAGACCTCCCCCCACCTCTCCACCAAGCCCAGCCCTCGCCTCTGGCTCCTACTTGCCCCACCCATTCCTTCACCTGCTTTGCCCCTCGATTCTGTGTGAGTCCTCCTCCGACCATGCTCCTTCCTCCCTCCCTCCCTCCGGGCCCTCCCACCAGCCACAGTAACTTTCACCTCCCTTGCTTGGGTGTTAACGTGCTCTGCGATTTTATAGACTCTCATTTAATCCTTACCACCCTCCGAGGTAGGCCCTATTATTATGCCCTGTTTTATAGGTGAGTAAACTAAAGCACAAGGGTGACATCATCTACCCAAGGTCACACAGTGGGTCATGGGCAAAGCCAGTGTTTGAGGACTGGGTCTGCCTGCCTGACTTCCAAGTCTAAGTGAGCACCAAGTCTCCCACCTGTCAATGCTGAAGACCCTCAGATCCGAGTCTTCAGATTACGTGTCCAGCTGCCTGTGGAATGTCGGCAAGGGCCTTGGAGTCAGCGGTGACCTCTGCCACTCTCTCACCTTCTGGCAGAGGTCCTGTCAACTCAGCCTCTCAGTGTCTCCACCGTGTGGCTACCAGCACCCCTCCCTGGACGGAAGCTGCAGGGACCTCCAGCTCCTCTCTCCATGCCAGCCCAACTTCCATTAATCCACTTTCTAGACCATGCCAAACCCTTCCGCTTGTGCTCGCCTATCAATAAAAATTGTTGATCTCATTCTCCCGATTAGGAGAAGGTTTTTTAGAACCAAAATAGGCGAGCCACCAACACTAGCTAATACTATGATAGCACAGAGTACTTACGGCAAGGCTCGTCCTCAGCGAGCGTGGATGTAAATCCGTTTGCAGAGTCTGGGTATTTTCAGATGTGTGTATGGTGGTGGTCGGCTTCTGTTCAGTCTGGTTAGCTGGGTCATGGCTGTGGCCATGAGGCTCTCTGGGCCCTGGAGGTGCTTGGTGTGCCGTTTTCTTCTGATTTCTTGGTGCTTGCGTTCTTACCATGGTCTTCAATTCTTGGTTTCTTGGCAGGAAACTTCACGTCACTTGTCCATTTGTGTGAGTTATGTTAGCTGACTGGATAAAACAAGCAGTAAGTCCCTCTAAACGGGTGGTTTGAAAACCACACGAGTCCCCATAGCTGTGTGTGTGTGTGTGTGTGTGTGTCCAGCTTTCTGGGGTGTGATGTTCTCACTCCCTCCTTGGCACCCACTTTTGTTGCATAACCCTCTGACCTACAATAGTGAGGACCCAGTGTTAACTCAAGATGTAAACAGCAGGGATGCCTGGGTGGCTCAGTCGGTTAAGCCTCTGCCTTCCGCTCAGGTCATGATCCCAGGGTCCTGGGATCGAGTCCCACATAGGGCTCCTTGCTCAGCAGGGAGCCTACTTCTCTCTCTGCCTGCCGCTCCCCATGCTTGTGCTCTCTCTCTGATAAATAAATAAAAATTAAAAAAAAAAAAGATGTAAACAGCAGAGCTTAATTTCTTTTATGATAAAAATAAAGATCCTGTGCATCAAGCTGAAACATATTCTCCCTGACCCCAGCAGGACCCCGTGAACCTTGTGGACTCCCGTGAACCTCGCAACAGATCCCGAGGGGGTATGGTCATCATTCCATTCCCCAGAAGAAAGCGGGACGCACAGCAGGTGGGCAGTTTGCCTGAAGTCACACGAGTGGAGCTTGCTGGGATTTAAACCACAGGGGTCTTTGGAAGCATACATTTCGTAAAGGAACTTCCCTGCTTCAAGCCCCTCAGAGGCTTCCAGAGTCTCAGGATCAAGTCCAGGCTGTCCGACGGGGTATACAGCACTCTCCTCCTGTCTGTAGCTTTATCTTTTGATCTACCCAGCCTCCCTTCTCCACGACTTCTGGGACCGCTGTCTGTGTCCCTCTTCCCTTTGGGGAACTGTTCCTCTGCATTCCTTGTGGCTTTGGGGGCTACCTCAGTAAGCACCACCCCCACTCCTAAGGAGAACATGGGGGGCTGGAGTGGCCCAAGTTACACAACCCAGAGACTCTTGAGCTGCACATGCTTGGCTGGAGGGTGGTGGGTAGGATGCTCCCCCAGTGCATCCATCCTGGGCCCTGGACCTTGGCTCCTCCTCTGCCCTGTGTGCTGATCCAGGTCCTTCCAACAGGCCAGGTGAGCTCCTGTGCCACACAGCAGTGCCCCTGCCCTCCAGGCTCCAGGGGTCCCGGTCTGGCCCTGGCCATGGGGTGGTCTTGTTTCCAGCACACTTCCTGCCGACTCCCCTCCGCTCTTGGCCCGTTCCCGCAGCAAGCAGGCCGGTTCCTCGAGTGCTACCAGCCCTCTATCTGTGCAGAACGGCCCACCTAGCGCACCGTGGCCGTGCCCCTTTCCCAGCTTGACGTCTTTCACAGGCCCCTGGATTGCCTGCATCCTCAGACGTCCTGCCCTCGTTAGGACGGTGAGCCCCACAGGGCAGGGACCACGTTGTCTCGGCCGCCTCTGACCCCGTGTGCCCGGCATGTAGTAGATGCTCAGCAGACAGGTAAATGAAGCAGAACCAAGTAGACTAAACCCCTTTATAAGGACCAGAAGAGCAGTCTGATCTAGCCCCTCATCTGGGCACGGCCTCCGACCTCAGCAGCGGCTCACAGTCCTTCCCTGAAGTCTGGAAGAAGCCACCAGGTCTGAGATACTGTGTCTTCCCCTTCTGACAGCAAGGAAAGGCCAAAGGGGACTCCCTCGGTCCCGGCCCAGGGATGCAGTCACGCAGACTCGTGACGGTTAACTCTTGCCATTCATTCCCAAACACAGAGGTGTCAGCGTTCAGACACAACGAAGCACAGTTTGCTCTGACTCAAATGGCTTCCAAAAGGGATCCTCTGGACTACCGGCCTGGTCCGGCGACAGCACCCCAGGGCCAAAGGCAAGGGACCGGCTAACAATCATTTCCGTTTCCGCAGAAAATCTCTCCACGATTAAAAAGATTAGTCATTGGACCAGCTTGGTGAAGAGGTAATAAGGTGTTTATTAAAGACTCTTTTTCACCCAGAGGCAGTTAAAATTTATAATTTAAAACCCAGCCCACTACAAAAAGGGGAGGGAGTAAAAACTGTGCAACACTGACAAAAGAACCAAGACAGACAAGGCCCAGGAGCGGCAGCCCCGCGGCCCGGGGTCCCGCCTCTCCCGAGGCCAAGAGCAGCAGCGGGGTGGACACGGGTCGGCTCCAGCCCCTGGCGCAGCCCCGGGCACGGTCCTCGCAGGCGGGGCCGGGCCCCAAGGAGAGCCCTCAGTAGTGTGTGTTCGTCGCGCAGCCTGCACTCACGACCTGCTCACTCCGCTGCGGAACGAGAGAGAACAAGGGCGCAGGAGCCTCCCGGGCAGGCCAGCGGCCTCCGTCACCCACTCGGGGCCCAGACGCGGAGGTTTTCAGGACCCCCAGGGGCCCGTGAGGGCGCTCTCTCCTATCCCTGCGCATCAGGGGGTGGGCCCTCCCAGCTGCCCCCAGCCCTGCAGCAGTGCCCAGAGCCCCTACCTACCTCCCCCATTGCTGAGGCTATACCCCACGGCCATTTGCTGAGGACGCCAATTGCCGTAGCTCCTGCGTGGGCAAAGACAGGGCAGTCACCATCCGCGGGGACCTCGGGGAGGTCAGACAAGGACCCTCATTCCCAGAGAGCTCCTGGCACCTCACGGCCCACCCTGCAGGCCCAAGCAGTGACTCACCCTCGGTCTCCCTCCAGTGTGCTCTGGATCTCCTTCAGGACCCCTGCAGGAGTGAGCAACAGACCCGTGGTGAAGCCAGCAGAGGCTGGGCCAGACACAAACGTTTCTCCCCCTTCTCCTGGTGGGGTGTCGGATGGGTCCGCCCCCCTCAGGGTAATGGCCCTCAGTTCTACCCTGGCCTTCTAAGTCTCCCTTGGGACACACCCCTCATGCCAGCCCACCAACCCCTGCCCCAACTCACTCTCGTCATTGAGCAGAGCGTGCTCCATCACTGGGCCAGGACTTCTCTCTGGAAGACAGAGGCCAAGTCAGGCGAGCCCTGGGGCCTCCTCCGTCCCAGCTCCCTCTTTCCTGGAGTGGGAGTGCCAGAGCCCAGAGCTCAGGACTGGAAGGGATGCCGTTTCTACTCAGCCGCACACCACCTGCAGGCCTGGGGTTCCTTTCCCTCCCCTTGGGTCTGGGTCTGGGCCCAAGTATCACAATGCCTCTGTCCCCCCACACCCCTGGCCACAGGGAAGCCCATCTTACCCTCTCCATCACTCTGGCTCCCTGAGTTCCTGCGGGGAGAGAGATGGTGAGGACTGGGCGGGGGGGGGGGGGGGTGGTTTGGTGGCCTAGGCTCCCCATTGTGGCTCAGAAAGCCCTGATCCCATGAAGAATGAGGTCAACTGACCGGGCCTACCCTGAGCCAGGGTGGTGAACCAAGCTCTGCAGGGGGTGGCAGCTTGTGCAGGAGGGAGGGGCCTACGAAGTGGGGGTAGCGAGCCAGAGCCAGGAGGGTGGGCTTAGCTCACCGGGGAGGGGATTTCTGGCCTGCCCCCAGTGGGCACCTCAGGGAAGCACCCTGAGGCCACCTGGCCTTTTACTGACCTGGCTTGGCCCAAGGCCTTCTCTGGGCCTGATCCGTTGGGGGGGCGGCTGTGGCTCTTGGTCGAATCCACCAGACACCGGGGCTCAACCAGCCACTTGGTGGAGAGAGAGAAGCGCTCAAACTCTGAGGGTGAGATCAGGTAGAAACCTGGGCGGGAAGGAGGAGAGGTGCGGCAGGTGAGACCAGCCCCTGGCTCCTGCGCTTGGCAGCTGCCGACGGGACTTCCCTCCCTGGAGGCCTGAGGGGCCAGGGCCTCCCTCAGAGTCCTCTGCTGAGGTCTGTCCCGCCTGGCTGGCCGTCTCAGCAGCCCCTGGCAGACCCGCCTGCAGAGATCCCACCGCGCCTGCCCCATGCCCACCTTGGCCGTATTTGGTGAAGACGCAAGAGGCAATGCCGCTGACGTCCTCCCGGCGAATGCAGCTGTACCGCACCTGGGGCTTGAGCAGGGGCAGCGAGACCACCTGCACGTCGCCCAGGTTGGTGAGGACGGCCAGGTGGTGCTCCCCGTAGTCCTCGGCTCGACAGCTGCTGAAGTGGGCCACGCTGACCCGCCGCACCCGCGAGCCCTCCAGAGCGGTCAGCTTCAGCTTCAGCTTGGCACTCACCTTGGGCAGCGTGAACACCTGGGGGCAAGGGCATGGCTCGCAGCCCGGCCCGAGCACGGCTCGCAGCGCTCCGTCCAGCCAAGCGAAGACTTCTGGCTTCCTTGCCCGGTGCTGCCGCACGGCTAAGCTCCCTGGCAGATGCTCCCCCCCCCCCCCCCCACGCTTCCCAGAGAAGTCGGCTCCGTCTATGTGCCCCCCCCCCCCCCGGCCATGCTCAGCCACGCAACCACTGCACTTGGACTGCAAGGAGGCCAGGGCTCCTTATTGCCACGTCTGTGCTTTCTGTCCCTCCCATAGTCACAGGTCCGGCTTCAGCATCCCCTGTGCTGACCCAGGGGCCCAGGGGCTCCACCCTCTCCTTTTCTGTGCCTCAGTGGGCCTCCCTTGTGCACATCAACTGCAGATACAACTTCAAGGGGATCCCAGCTCCCGTCATTTGTGCCCAGGATCTGAGCTCCCCAGATGTCCCCGGGATTCCCGGGGGCCCCGCGTCCACCCAAGCAACACCTTGAACTGCTCCTCTGACACCACTAGCAGCTGGTGGCTTCCCTGCATGTCCGGGCTCTTTGACAGGTCATGTGCCACTTCCAAGGGCTCAGGAAGGGGCACGCTATGTCCGTCCAGCACCAGGATGCCCAGCACGGGCGCTCGGTGCATCAGCTGGATCTCCTTGGCTACGAGGCAAGAGGCAAGTGGTGGGTGCTGGTCAGGCGGAGGACAAGGCTAGAGAGAACCCCCACTCCAAACCCAGGCAGACGAGCACTCACCCTGCTCTGCCCGCACGGGCTCGTCCATTCTCCGCTCGGCGGGGGGCACGCGCAGGGCGAAGGCGTAGACGGTACCCCCATTGGTGCCAGCCCACAGCGAGGGGCAGTGGCGGGAGCCTGCCAGGAGGCAAAGGTTTACATCTAACCCACGGCTCTGGGCGTCGGGTGGAGCCCAGTGACCTGGGCTTACATCCTGGCCTTGCCACTCACTACCTGTGTGACTCCAAGGTCAAGTCAGCAAACCTTGTAAGCCTCAGCTTCCTTCTCTGTAAAATCGAATGGCTGTGGGTCCTGCCTACCTGCCTAGGGTGTAGACAGGAAAAGCTGGGAAGGCTGTCTGACAACCAAGGGCCCCATGCACAGATGATCTCAACCCCAGGACAGCTCGACCCTCAAGACCCAGCAGCAGATACCCCCTGCCCTGCCACCCTTGCCCTGGTGGGAGGCCAGCAGGGGAGCTTCTGCAGGGCCCACTGGACACCAGCAGGCATTTGACAGGGGGAGAAGCCGAGGCCCAGGTTAAGTGACATGTCCAAGGTCACACTTCTAGAGCGTGGTGCAGCCTGAGTACGAAGCCAGGGCAATCTGCCTTGGAGACCCAGGCAGGGGAAAGAAAGAGGCAGGTGGAGGATCCGGTCTCCCCATGCTCCCAAGCTGAAACCCCTCTTCGGGTCCTCCCAGTCAGGCCAGGCAGCAGCCTCCAACATGCCCTCTGGCTGAGGAGTGTTCTCCTGGGCCCCCCACCTCAGGCTGGCCACTCACTGTCCCTCAGATAGGTGTCAGCAAAGTAGAGGGTCCGGACGAATCCCGTGAAGGAATCCTCCGCCGAGCGAGCCTCGATCTTGCGTTGTACAGGTGCCAGCTCCATGTTCTGCACCCCCGTCCGCTCGGCCCTGGCGCCCCCCTCCTGCACCTGCAGTGGGTTGGGTCGGGCCTGAGGCGGCGGGCTCTGGCCTCCCCGTCCTGGGGATATCGGATCGCTCACCACCAATCCTTCATGCCACCACCCGTCTGATGATATTTACTAAGGACTTGATCCTTTACGCTTGGGGAAGCTGAGGCACAGAGATGCAGTGAGATGTATCTAAGGCCACATGGCTGGCGGGCAGGGAGGCAGGAGGCAGGAGACAGGAACCTACTTGGTGTGGCCCAAGCAAGTGCAGGAGGGAGGGCTAGCTGGGACCTGCTGAGGGCTGCTCAGAGCCCTCCTGGGCTCGTGGCTGGTCTCAGCCTCACCTCTCCAGGGGGACCAGCTGGTCGCCGCTTCCGGCTGGACACCCGGCTCCGACGTATCCGGCGGAAGGACTGGCGCAGGGACTTCTTCAGGGACTTCACACGGGACAGCGGGCCCTCCAAAGCTAGCTGGTCACTGGGGTGCAGCGTGCATCTGGGGACGAGGGAGGGGGGACACGTCCGGTCATCCGGGCTGCCAGGGCCCAAGGGTCACCGCCCAGCAGCAATCCTAGCTTCGGGCCCTGGCCGCCCTGGGCAGGCTGCTCACTTGACAAAGACCTGCTGCCGCTGCTGGTGGTCAAAAAGGCCAAAACCGTGGCTCGTGCCGAAGGCCACAAGCCGCCACTCGGAGTGCAAGGCCAAGGAGGTGACCACAGCTGGGGGCTGGCACTGCACCAGCACGAAGGGCTGGAAGCCGGGCTCGAAATGCACGGGCCCCGGGCGGGCACAGAGGCGCTCGTGGCCCTTCCAGCGGTAGCCCTCTTGGTCCTGCAGCAGGTCGGCCTCCACCTGCTCCACGGCATGCTCCGCCTCCTCGTCATTCAGTTCCAGCACCAGCACCTGCAGGAGACGGCAAGTGGGCTGAGTGACAGCCAGCACCAAGGAACAGTGGGACCTCAGGGACCCTGGGGGTGGACAGTAAAGGGCCCGGGACCCATGCCCAGTCCCCAGGCCTGAGGAGAGCCAGAAGGCCTCTGCCCAACCCCTGGCCCTTAGTCCTGGTTTCTGGCGGAGACACAGTCATCCCACAGGCCCGTCTCTAAGGGGACCAGGCAACCCCGATCCACAGGGAAAAGCCCAGAGCCACAGGAGCAGGTGATGGTCCTGGTGACACCACCCGTGGGCGCTCAGGAGACTGGCTCCTGTCCTTGCTGCCTCCCAATGCCTGGACACTGCCCAAAGTCACCTGGCCACTCCTCCTAGCTGTCCCCCCCCCCACCCCCCGGCCCAGCCTGCTACCTGCCCTGCCGTGCCCGCCACAGCCAGGTAGCCACTGTACTTGCAGAGGAAAATCTTCTGGATGCCTAGCCTGGGATCATCACTGTAGGGGTCGAAGGAGCCCACCTGACAACAGAGAGGAGGTCCACGGGTGGCCATAAGCGCCAGACCCAGCCTGTCCTTGCCCTCCCTGCTTTCCAGGCTCCTGGCCTCACCTTGCGGAGTGGGGGCCACTCGTCCTCGCCCTGGGCATTGAGGTTGTCGCTGGGGTCTGTGTCGGTGACGAACACCCGGACCGTGCTCAGTTTGTAAAGCAGTCGTAAGCAGACGCCGGAGGCATCCCAGAACCGCACTGTGCCATCCTCATGCCTACAGGCAGAGTCCACCTGCCAGTCACGAGGGAGGCTGGGCTGGGGGCGCCCGGGGCAGCCTGGGCCTGGCACGCACCCCGCTGGGCTCTGCTCCCGCCCCGCGCAGTCTACTGGGCAGGGGGAGGGTGCCGTGAATGTCGCCTACCCCGTGAGCAGCAGGTCCCTCTGGGGAGGGGCTGGGGCCAGGCTGGTGCCACCGTCAATGGGCCACTCCTAAAGGAGGACACCAAGAAGTCCGTGGGCGAGCTGGGCCCGAGGCGGGGCCGGGGCTGGTGCCGGACCTACCATGGTGGAGAAGTGTGTGTGCTGCTGGCTGCCCGCGGTGACGAGGCGCTCCCACAGCTTCAGGGGGATGTTGGAGACGTGGTGCGAGCAGGTGATGGCGGAGCAGTGCAGGGAGGCCAGGTAGGGGGGCTGCACTGGCGGCCAGCCGGCCGCCCGCAGGTCAATCACCACCAGCTCCTCCTCGGCCAGCACCACCAGGGCGTAGGGGTCGTCAAAGGCTGAGGGACAGGCGGGGGGTCAGAGGCTGCGGGAAGCAGTTTGCCCCAGCCCAGCCCCGTGGAGTCTGAAGCTCTAGGGCTGCACCCAGAGCACGTGGATTTTAAAAACAAGCTCCAGATCCAGCAACGTGGAGAACTACACACCACGACCAAGCACGATTTATCACAGGGGTGCGGGGCTGCCTCAAGATGTGAACATCAGGGCGCCTGGGTGGCTCAGTTGGTTAAGCGACTGCCTTCGGCTCAGGTCATGATCCTGGAGTCCCGGGATCGAGTCCCGCATCGGGCTCCCTGCTCGGCAGGGAGTCTGCTTCTCCCTCTGACCCTCACCCTTCTCCTTCTCTCTCTCTCTGTCATTCTCTCTCTCTCAAAAAAAAGAGATGTGAACATCAGTGAACGGAACCCATCACATCCCCAGGCTAAAGAAAAACACATGATCGTCTTGGTATATGCAGGAAAAGTATCTGACAGAACCTAATGCCCATTAATGATAAACTCTCAGTAAACTAGGATGAGGAGAACTTCCTCAACTTGGTAAAGATGACCTACCAAGAAGCTACAGCTTGTGTAACTTAATGGTGAGAAATGGGAGGCTTTCCCACTAAGACCAAGAATAAGGCAGATGGCCCCTCTCTCTGCATCTTTACAAGTCCTAGCTGATGCAGGAAGGCAAGACAAGGAAATAAAAGGTATACAGGTCAGAAAGAAAGAAAGAACGTTGTCTTTATTCACAGATGACGGGGTTGTCTCTGTAGAAAACCTGAAAGAATCGACCCTACTCCCGGTATCCTGCATCAGGTGCGCAGAGGGAAGGGGCTGGGGCAGAAGGAAAAGCAGGTTTGGAGTCTCCCTCCAAATGACCCGTGGTGGTGAGGCTGGGAGAATACGGCCCGGAGCGTGCCGAGCAGGCCCGAGCCCCTCACCTGGAGGCCGTGGCCTCGTCAGGCCAGACTCATGTGGAGGCGAGGCCCGCCCTCCTGGAAATCTCCTGCCAGGCCTCCTCTCCAGGTTTCTACATCAGCCCTTTCTGGTCTTGCCTGCACCAATTCATGAGGCTGACTCAGGGCTTTGCTGTCTTGGCCAGGTTCCAGGAGGCCGGCTCAGGGCAGGCCCCACACTGCACCCTCGGCCCCACCCCACAAACGGGAGGGCTTCACGTGCCCAAGTCAGGACCTCCTTGCCTCAGCCGGGTAGCTGTTCACCTGACAGCCCAGATCTGCCTTCTTCGGGCTAAGTCCCGTCAGAGCCAGGCGAGGGCAAAGAGAGCTCGGGGTGGGCGGGAGGCCTGGCCAGCAAGGACGAAGCCACAGGCCAGTGGGGGTAGGGGTGCGGTGGGGCTGCCGGACTCAGGCAGTGGCGGCCACCTCCCCACACCCCCCCGAGGCTAGCCCTCCACACCCACTCCCGAAGCCGCCTACCCGCCGCAGGGTCCGCCTCAGTGAGGACAGTGAAGTCGATGACACGGGAGGTGAAGTCGAAGGCTGTCTGCTGGCCATCGTGGACCACTGAGATGCAGTGGCGGTCCCCGTAGCTGGCCCGCGGCATGCCCCCCTGGAAGATGGTGAAGGGCAACCTGGCAGGCACAGAAGAGCCATGGGCTGGGCTGGGCTGGGCTGGGGCCCCCAACACCAGCACAGAGAGCCCCGGGCTGAGCTAGCAGCTTGGACTGTGCTGTGACCGGAGGGGCAGGGCCCGGGAGGGAAGCCAGTCTCCAGGTCAGCACTCACTCAAGGTCCCCAGGAGGGGTGGGGTGGACCCCCACCACTTCCTGATTGCAGTGACTCAGGAGAACTTGGGCGTGAGGTGGGGCGCACACAGGCTGTGGTTCCCGAGCCTCTGCTTCAAGCAGGACACCCCCCCACCGCCCCGCTCCTGCTCCTGCTTATACTTCGGATCTCCCTGTATGTTTCTGTTTGAAGAAACAGGTCTCCTGCTACAACAGAGTTTGAAACCTGCTGATGTGAACCATCCCTCTGGGAGGGTGGAGGGAAAGGTCAAGGATGTTTGCTCAGGAATTAGCCACGAGAGGTATGAATAGCCCGCTCGCCCTTCGCTGGCCTCTGAGACCCGGTGTGGGACCCAAGGCACTCCCCTGATGCAGCCTGCCGCGAGCAGAGGCCAGAGCAGCCCCCCGGGAAGGCTGCAGACCGGGAAGGGGACAGAGCACGGACACCTACCCCTGCCTGGTGGTCAGCCAGAAGATTTTGGTAATAGCTTTGCAAGGAAAAGGACCTACAAGAAAAGGAACCGGCTTGCATACACTTCTTATAGAGAATCTCAGATCGAACTTTTTTTTTTTTTTTTAAAGTAGGTCCCACACTGAAGCCCAACACCGGGCTTGAACTCACGACTCTGAGATCAAGACCTGGGCTGAGATCAAGAGTTGGATGCTTAAACTAACTGAGCCACCCAGGTGCCCCCCCCAAAAAGGAACCAGCTTGAATGGGGCCCTCCACTCCAGTGTCCACAGGGCACAGACCCTTCACACCCCCACCTGCACAGCAGACCTGTGCTCAGGAGTCCTGCTCTGGGCGGTGCCCGGAGAGAGCCATGACCGGTCACAGAAAACCCACCACGTGGCTCTGGACAAAGCCTTTACTTCTCGGGGCCCCGGTTTTGCTGCTGGGAGGTGGGCACCTACACCCAATCCCGGGAAGGACAGACCGGGAACAGAGGACACTGCTTTGCCAGAGGACAGGGGGTGCCCTGCGACGGGTCAGGGCCGGGCCCCCACGGGTGGGGAGCACTGACCATAGGGCACGCAGTTGCGCAGCGGCTCCGCTCGCTGGCTGTCGCTGGACACAGGCCACTGGCCGTAGCTGCCGTCGGAATGGCAGCTGACAATCAGGTGGCCGTCCCGCTGCCAGCAGACATTCTCCAGTTGCTTCAGAGGAGAGGGAGAGTGCGCAGGCCAGGATCAGGGTGTTGCTGCTGCCGCCGGCACCCCCAGGTCCCAGCACAGGGCTGTCCGCGAGAGCCACGTGGCATCCGCCCCCATCCCCGGCACGGCCTACCTGGCTGCTGAGGAAATGGCAGAGCACCCGGCGGCCCCGCAGGTCCCAGACGACGACGAGGCCCCGGCTGTAGCCGATGAGGACCTGGTTGGGGTCGCGGGGGTGTTCCTGCAGAGCTTCCACCATCTCAAACACCCGCCGGTGGCGGGCCTCCTCGGGCAACCTGGCGGAGGGAAGTGCGGTGAGGCTGTATTGTCGCCGCCGCCGGCAGGCAGGACCCACGGCGTGGCACAGGCGCGCACCGCGTGGATGGGCAGTGTGGGAAGATCACGGGGACACACCGTCAAGGGGGGAGCCATGCAGAGAACAGGACAGTGACAAACAGAAACCTAAGGATACAAACACATGGGACACCACTACAAGGAAAGGCAAGGGGGTGACTTCCGGAAGAGCCAATGTGGTGGCTACCTCCGGGGAGGGAGGAGCACGTGGGGGCTCCGGGGAGGCCGGCAAAGTTCTAGTTCTTTGCCCAGGGAGTGGCTGCGGGGAAGCTCACTTTACAAGAATCCACTAAACCGTACATTCATATTTACTGCATTTCTGCATAGAGGTGGTGTTTCATAATAAAAGTTTTTAAAACCCACAAAACAAAACTCTATGTGAGTTGGCCTGGCCTTGAGCTTTGATCCCTTCCTCCTTCTCTGGGCCTGGAATGCTGATGTTAAGTCCGGAGCTGCTGCAGCCAAAAGAGGACTATGAGGTGGCAGGTCGGCAGAGGACCCAGAGCCAACACCGCAGACCAGATGGAGTAGACAGGCAAACAGCCTGGACCCCCAGGGCATTTCTAGACACCCAACCAAGCCAAACCTCTTTTCATCTAGAACGAGGATTTAGATTGGTAGGAGGGGGTTCCCAGGGTACTCAGGCTGGGGGGGGGCCCCCAACTAGACTCCTACCAGCAGAGTGAGGTGGGCACTTGGCATGGCGACCTGTGAGGAGCAGGTCCTCCCGCGGCCCTGCCCACACACCTGCAAACAGTCCTGCTCTGACCATGGCCGTGATGCCCTGACTCTGCCCTCCCGAATGGGAAAGACAGAGGTTTGTGCTCAGAGGGACCCAGCCCCAAGCACAAAGCCTCCTGCCCCAGCCTGGACAGCAGGCCCTGAAGGACATGAGTGAGTTGGAAGACTGGTCCTTTCAGGAACAGGGTTCCACTGGCTCAAGCCTGAAGCAGCTTCACGTCTGAGGACTCTGGCCTCCTCTCCGTCCTATGAAACTGCAGAACATTCCACCATGGCTAATCCTTCATCTCCTCCTCCTTTGGGCCCCAGCACCTTCTCTCCACACCCAGACCTGATCTGACCCCCTCTCTGTTGCAGACATCACCATCATGGGACAAAGCCTCCAGAATGATCTAAAGAAGCCTACAGGGTCATGGCTGTCCAGGAGTTTGGGCCATGGGGCCTGCATGCAAGTGAAAACTCAGCACAGATTCCAAAGCATAAACCTCCCCAGAAGTTGCCCCACCTGACCCAGTGAGGTTCGGGCCTCATCTGCCCTGCTGTGGAGCCCCTGGGTTTTGAAATTCGTGGTAGCAGTGTGAAGAACACTGGACTAAGAATTGGCTGACAGTGCAAAATCATTTTGAACCTTACTTTCCTCACCTTTAAATGAAATGACAAGTTATCCCCAAGACCCGTTGGAGAGTTCTGGAACGCTAACACATTATGGGGTGAGAGTCTCCATTTAGGGGACAGGTGGGGAGCTGAGAGTCTCTCCTCCCATCCCTACAGACTTCCCAGGAGAGAAATTAGAAGCCCCTGAGATATTCCTGGGACAGAAGGGAGAAGGCCGTGGCCGGCTGGAAGGGCCGGCTTCCTGACGGCAAGGCGTCTGCAGGCTCACCGCTGGAGCACGGCGTCCGAGCTGATGGTCTGGTCCTCCAGCGTGCGGAAGGCCGGCAGCTGCACCACGAACACGTTCCCACTCTCGGTGCCCAGGTAGAGGAGCTCTCCGGAGGAATGCGGCAGGACCACGGTGATCTGTGTGGCACTGGGGGCAGCCCTGAGGATGGGAACGGCTGCCTGTGAGCTGGCTGCTACTCCGGCAGGGGAGGCCCCAGGGCTAGATCCCAGGACTCCTGGCTGCCCTCACCGGCCCCAGGAAAGGCCATGCCTCGGGGAAGGCAGGCCCGTGAGGTCCTTTAATGGGGTCCGATGGTTGTCCCGGGCCAGGATAAATATATTGATTACTTTCAGCCAAGACAGAAGACAGAGGGTGGAGGGCTTGGGCTAGGAGGCAGACCCCCCCCCCCCCCCCGGCCCCCAGAGCCTCCTACGCAGACGCCGCGTGGGGATGGAGGGAGGCAGGCCGCAGCCCCACCCGCTCCGCCAGAGCACCTGCAGGTGGGGATGCGTCGGCTCAAGCAACTGCCAGGCCCCCCAAGGGCGCCACAGGACCTTTACAGGGTGGTTCCACCCTGGAGCTGGGTGTGCAGGTCAGGCTGGCTGGGAGAGGACGGGCACCGAGTCCTTACCCGGGGGGACCACGCAGTGTGAAACTCTCATCTTCCTGTAGCTCTGACACGCTGCCTTTGACCTTCAGGCTCCACAGGTGCAGGCTGTTGTCATCCAGCAGGGTGACTAGCTGGCACTAGGAAGGGAATGGCTCAGGAACCAGGAGCATGCTGTCTCATCAGCTATGGAGGGGCCAGCATTCACCATGGCCTCTCACCCCCGGGTGGCCCACCCTGCGCCAGTTGATTCAGAGAGCCCCAGAACCGAAAGACCCCTGGTTACTCTTAGGGTGGTCCATGAACCTATAGCTGGGAAAAGGGGGGTGGTCCCCGGCCCGATCAGACCCAATCCAGGGCCACCAAATGCCTGCCTCTGTACTTCCCTGCTGGGGGACGTGAGAGTAAGGGGGCGTGGAAGGCCCCTTACCTGGCCGGGTAGGAAGTGGATCTGTACCACAGCGTTGTTCTCCCGGTGCAGCCCCATGAACTCCACCCCAGGGGCACCATAGCTGCAAGCGGCAGGCTCAGGAAAAGCTCCGGAAGGCAGGACACCACCCCCTCCCGCTCAAGGGCCAGGACCTCTGGGCCCACGTGGCAAGGAATATAAATACCTAGCAACACAGACGGGCTCTCCCTCCCCCCAGTTGGCCCCAGGGCGGGAGGGGGGGGCGGGAAAGCAGTGGCCCTGGCCTGAAGGCACGTGCTGCAGGGTGATGTGACCCCGAGGGGGAGCCAGCTCCAACCAGGGAGAGCTTTTATAGCCAGGCAGGTGGGGGTGCCACCTACTCTGGCAAGGGCCGGACTGCTTTCTACACCCTCCCCCTGCCCCCACTACCTGAGCCGCAACAGACCCAGCAGCTACCACAAGGTGGCACCTGAGAAGAGACAGGGCACCCCCCTGGGCCCGCCCCCAGCAGCTATGGCCATGAGTCTCTGCACCGGGGACTGGGAACCAGGGGCAATGATTATAACCAGCTAAGAGCACGCTCTGTGCAGCCTCGGCCCCGCCTGCCCCGCTGTGCTGTGGCAGAGGACCGGGATGGAGGCACAGCTTCCCCTGAGGAGGGTCCCCCCATCTCCCAATTCTCCCAGGTGCCACCCTGGCTCACTCTAGGAACTCGGGTGGGATATGGGGGTGGGGGAGCTCCCAGACTTGTAGTTCAGGCCAGCCCGAGGACCCAAGCAGTGATCCTCCATCCTGGAACCCGCGGGCTTGCCTCTGAAATAGCCCAGAACCAATGCTTTGGATAGAGGATGACCCCATTGGGCCATGTCCAGCCCGAGGCCAGGGAAGGGCTGTCCATGCCAACCAGGAGTCCACTCTCTCTGGTGTGCCTGTGTAGACACAGGGGGCGTGCATGGTGGGGCAGAATCTGGAAGCCTTAGCACTGTTCCTCCCACCCAAGGCCACCCTGGTTTGGAGAGCACCCTGGGACCAGTCTACTAACTGGGAGAAAGGGAAAAAAAAAAAACAAACCCAACCTGCCTCCACTCACTGCATCCACGGCTGACTCCCAAGAGGGTATGTGGACCATCCCAGGAACAGGAGGGGTCATCTACAACCTGCTTTCCTTTGAATCCCACCAATGCCAGGGCCCCCGCCCCTTCCAGCTCCCCCTCCCCCACCCGGCTGGGAGCTGGGGGAATGGAAAGGATACAGCTTGACGGCTCCCGAGCGGGTGCCGATGGCCAGGATGCGCAGAGACAGGCTGTAGCCGAGGGCGCTGGGCTGGTGTGGGAAGCCGTGCTCCACCGTCTGCAATGAGAAGCACTCAGCACAGACCTGCAGATGTGTCCCCTCCGCCCCGCGCAGCTGGGGAGCCAGCACGGGACAGAGGAGTTGCAGCAGAGCCGCCCCAGCAGGAAGGAGCACGTCGGTCATGTCCAGGTTCCTGCCTAGATGCCTGAGTACAGAGCCAATCCCAGACCCATTTCTGACCCGGTCCTTGGCCTTGCGGCCATCCCTGGGACACACTCTCCCCTGACACCACACTGGCCACGCGTTCTCCAGGAACTCTAACCTGGTTCCTCCACCACCCACACTATGGGTGACTGACCCAGTCCTCCTGCAGGGGTATGGGGGCAAGGGAAGCTTTGGGGGGCTGGCACAGTGTTGGACCAGAATGCTCAGGAAGCCTGGCTGTACCGCAGTCCTGGGCCAGTGCTTACGGGAGGACAGAACCCACAGCAGCCTTCCCTGACTCTTGGCCGTCCGAGGCTCCTCCAGCCCTGAACATCTGTACCTCTGTTACCGAGAGTTCTCCACTATCCTTCCAGAGAAGGTTCTGGAGTTTTGTTGCAGACACTCGCTTTTGCTCATTTCTTACTATAGAAGTAATACACATTGTAGACAACTTGGAACATATGAAGAAGTTTGAAAAACGAAACAAAAATCACCCATACCCCCACAACCAGAAGTGACCCTTGCTAGCATCTTGGTGTGAGTCTTTGTGTTGTGACCGTATACTTGTGTGTCTTCACTTAATAGAGAGAGCTGATTGGGGTCGTGCCCCACGGCTATGTGCATACACGCAGAGCTACGTAGCCTGTCTGCCCACCCACAGCCAGCCCAAGTTGTCCAAAGCACTGAAGTGACTTTTAAGTGGCTAAGGAGGGGAGCCTGGGGGGCTCAGTCTGTTAAGCATCCAACTCTTAATTCTGGCTCAGGTCTTGATCTCAGGATCGTGAGATCGAGCCCTGCGTAGGGCTCTGCACTCAGCGGGGAGTCTGCTTGGGATTCTCTCTCCCTCCCTCTCCCTTTGCCCCCACCCCCACCCAAACCCCCCTGCACAGGTGCTTCATCTCCCTCTCAAATAAATAAATCTGAAAATAAAATAAAATAAAATAAACAGCTAAGGAATGTTCCCTGTGTCAAGGCGTCTGAACTCGCCAGGCTTTTGTTGGTGAACACTTTGTTTCTACAGGGTTTACCATTGCCAATTGCATTGATGACCTTCCTTGGACTCCTCTTGTCTTTGCCTGCAACTCAGTATTTCCTTAGGTGGATGTCCCAGTGGTGGAATTACAAGCTTAAAAGGTATGGATGTATATACTACAGACTTGGACTGATAAACTACCTTCGGGAAGGTTGTGGTTGTTTCTTGTTCAGAGCTCCCCGCCCCCCGCCTCCCACCCCAGGGGATACGGAACCTGCAGAGCTAGATCAGAGCAGGGCAAAGGATGCCAGCCAGATGCTTTACACTTTTTTTTTTTTTTTTAAAACAATGAAGGCTCTACCCTGCAGGAAAAAGGTTGCACAAATGAGGCAGCTTTCCTTAGGCCCAGGGCTCTCCTCTGGGCTTCCCTTGGCTGTCCCATCAGGCCCAAAGGAGCAGAGACAGAAGTGCCAGTGGGCACGACAGTTTAGCAATCCCAACTGCCAGTTGTTGGCTTGTCTGGCCCAGTCCAGCAGCTCACAGGAGGAGGCCCTGAGGTGGGGTCAGCCAGGGAAGAGAGCTCCAAAGAATGCTATTCTGGGGACACATAGGTGTAAGCCCACCTCCCCCCCACCCCACCCCACCCCACTCCACTCCCCCGCCAGCTCTTTGCCAGGAACTAGTCTGCCTTAGAAATGGCTATACCTGGAAGGGACAGACTGGAGAGCAGGAGTGACCCAGCAGGAACCCCCCTGGCCAGCCCAGGTCCCTGTTCAGCTATGTAAAAAATGCAGCGCCTGGAAAAGTCTTGGGGAGATAGCACAGTGTCTGGAATGTAAACATTTCCCAGGAAAAGGAGGGCAGGGCACGTGATGGTGTGTGTGGGGACCAGATCCCCCAGGGCCCCTGGGTAGGCCTCAGCCAGCCTCAGGTTGCTGGGGCCTCAGCAAGTCAGCAGCCAGCCAGGGCCCAAGAAAAGTTTCCTGGGATGGTGGCATTTTTCTCTCATCCCAGTCGGCAGCAGCGTGGGGTCAAAGCCTCTGGAATTTGGAAGGGTCTGGGGAAAATGTCCTGCAGGAAGGAGCCCTGTGTCCAGGAGGAGACCCAAGCCCTGGGTTGCCCAGTGTGGCAGCTTTGAGCCGCGTAGAGATACTGAGCACCCTGAATAAATAAAATCTTAAAAAAAAAAAAAATACAGGGCGCCTGGGTGGCTCAGTCGGTTAAGTGACTGCCTTCGGCTCAGGTCATGATCCTGGAGTCCCTGGATCGAGTCCTGCATTTGGCTCCCTGCTCAGCAGGGAGTCTGCTTCTCCCTCTGACCCTCCCCCCTCTCATGTGCTCTCTCTCTCATTCTCTCTCTCTCAAATAAATAAAAAATCTTAAAAAAAAAAACCAAACACCTAGAAAAACCCTCATTAATTTCTATTGACTACATGTTGAAACAGTAATATTTTGGATATATTGGATTAAAATATATTACCAAAGTTAATTTCACTCATCTAAAATAGGTAATGCAGTTGCTAGAATGTTTTAAATTACATACGTGGCTCATACCATAGTCCTATTGGATCGAGGCGTTGCCCTCAGGACGATTCTGCCTCAGGACAGCGGCAAGAGAATCAAGCCAAAGAGAAAACAGAGTGCAGCTTTCTCTTTCTGTCAGGCTCTCAGGCCACACACTATCTACCAACTCCCTGGCAGGAAGTTCTCCTAATATCCCACCCGAGTCACTCCTATTACAGGTTGGCCTCTTCTCTGAAACTGCTCTGGACAAAGGCTGGGCCCATCCTTCAATCTCTTGTACTTACTCCTATTTCCTTCAGGGTCCTGGGGACACCGCCACCACCCTGACTCTCATCCCCACCTTCTTTTCCATAGGCTGGTTTAGGAAGAACGGGGACTGAGTCAGGCCCAGTAGGCTCTGAATGCCCCCTCTGCCACTTAAAATGCCTTGGGACTTGGGTGAGTTCCTCTGCCTCTCTGAGCCTCATTTCACATCTGATCAATGGGATGATACCAATGACTGCATGGAGCAGGGCCGCCCGCAGCTTGAACGCCAACCTCTAGAAGACCACCCACCATCAGGCTCAGCTGGAAGGCTCAGCTCACCGCCACCACCACCCCCCCCGCCCCCCCAGCGCACAGGCCTTGCCGCACACAGCCTGCCTGCCTTCTAAAGGTCTCCATCATTCAGGCATCTTCATCAGCGGACCATGGCTCCCTCAAGAACAACATGAGGGGAGGAAATGTCGTGGTGCCCTTACCTGGCCAGGGGCCAAGAGAGTGGGTTCAAATGTAATTAGTGTGGTGACGGGGATTCCCCAGGTCTGGGGAGGGGTGCGGGGTGCGGGGCGGAGAGGTGGACATGCAAATAAGGCCCACAAATCCTCAAATGAGGCAGTTATGATCCGGTAGGAGGCCGCAAACCTGCCTGAAGGCTGAGGGAGGAGGTGTGGCGGCCCCAGGCCAGTTACAGGACGCCCAGGGGTCATGTTGGGAATGGGAAGGAAGGGATTTGGATTTGGGAAGAGGACAGAGGTCAACTAGGGAGGAGCCACAGAAACCCAGAGCAGCCTGGGGAAGCGGGAAGGTTCTGCAAGGCACCCCTGGCCTGTGTTCCAGCTGTCCTCCCAACCTCAGATGTCCTCCCTGTTCCTTGGTTGTCCCATCCTCCAACTTCTAACAGCCTTTAAAGACTCAGCCCCCCCACTGGAGTATGAGGTCCACATGGGGCACAAGAAGTGGGCTCAGCCCCAGGGGTGCCCTGCTGTGGGACTTCTAAGGCTCACAGCAGCCCCGAATCATCCCTCCACCCAGGACAGCGGGTGGGGTGGGGGCTCAGCCTAGGACAGCAGAGCCTCCAGCTCAGAGTCAAGCTAGGAGGTTACCCAATGCCTGACCACCACTGGGACCAGCCTCCCCTACGTCCTGAGCTCATCATCCAGCCTACCTGGCCCTGCCCTCACCCTGCTACCTGGCTCAGGTAACCTCTGCCAAGGGAGGAGAGAACAATGAACTCTTTTGACAGGAACTGGGAAAGGAGAGATTTGCAGGAGCTGCCAAAGTGCAACATTAGCCTGGTGCAGGAAAGAAAGCCCTGTCTGTCTCATGCTGGCTCCAGGACCCCATTGCAGGTTCTCGGAAAGGAGAGAGCAAAGGTTGTTGGTCAGAGACAGTGGGGGCCCTTCATCTTGCCCTCAGCGAGGGAGGATGCCGGCCAAGATCCAGGGCTGAGGAGTCCCTAGCCCTTGCTGGGGGGCTGGAAAGAGGGCTGCCTGGGGCCGGAGGGGGCATGCCCAGCTGCTGGGCTGGGTGGCACTGCCCTATACTGGGTGTGGTCAGCTCAGATTCCTGGTGGTGGCAGCAACCTGGCCCTCCCTGTGTGGCTGTCACCTGACACCAGGGGACCAGCCACAAAAAGCCAAGACAAAACAACCTGGTCCTGGACAGGGGTGGCCAGTCAGGAACACACTGTTCGGAGCCTGGGGGTAAGCAGAGCGTGGGCGGGCTGGACAGGAAGGGCCCAGAGCCTTTAATTAACTGGCTGGTTTCACCAGGGGAGGGAGCTGCCGCAAGGGATTTCTGAGGAAGGAGTTTTACTGTGGCGTGAGTTTCCGTCCCCTTGAAATCACTTCCTCTCCACTGAGATGTCCAGTGGGTTCCACAGTCCCCTCATCTGGTCACCAATGGCTCAGAAGACTACTTCATAGGCAATCAAACTGAGGCTCAGGAGGTGAGGTCACCACCCTCAGAGTGCAGCTGGTGGGTAGATGGGGCCGGGAGCCCCTCCTCCGGCTGGCGCCACCACGCACCATATGCTCAGGCTACGTGAGCCCTGGAGGCCTCAGCTTTCTTACCTGCAGAATGGGAATGCCACCTGGGTGTGAGGCACCACGAAAGCCAGGTAAGGTACCAACTGGGTGCCAGGTGCCATTCCAAGCAACTTTGTTTTGCACACCAACCTGGATGTGGAGACCATGAGGACACCCGCTTCACAGATGAGGGAACTGAGGAGCGGAGAGGCTCAGTAACATGTCCGCAGTCACTCAGCGAGAAGGCGCACAGCTGACTCTAGCGTCCCTGCCCTGACCGCCGCACTCCCTGGCCCCTTTGCTGTTTGGCAGAGGGTTCAGGGAATCAGTCTGTCTACAGACACAGTTCCTTCCCAGGGACCACTGGTCCAGTCTGGACACTGCTTGCTTCACTAGCTGCGGGCACCCTTCCCAGGGCTGACCTTCACCTACATGTGAATGACACCTTCACGGACAGGCTCCAGCTCTGTATATCCCACTGTCTGCGAAGACCCAGGGATTCCAAGGCTCCCCAAACTCAAACTTGAGGCTAAATAATGCCCACAGAGCTGTGCTCCGAATCTGTGGCCGCCAGCCACGCACAGCCTTTCAACTTAGACCTTAACTCATGTAAGCCTGACACCAACTCAATGGGGTCGCTTCCACATCTTTTTTTTTTTTTTAACGATTTTACTTACTTATTTGTCAGATGGAGAGCGAGAGCACAAGCAGGGGGAGTGGCGGAGAGCGAGAGCACAAGCAGGGGGAGTGGCAGGCAGAGGGAGAAGCACACTCCACCCCCCACCGAACAGGGAGCCCGAGGCAGGATTCGATCCCAGGACGCTGGGATCATGACCTGAGCTGAAGGCAGACGCCTCACCAACTGAGCCACCAGGCGCCCAGCTTCTATTGCCTTGTGGAGATGCGTGACTTGCCCAAGGTCACCCAGCTGGCGAACCTCGGCAGTCAGTTCTGGGGTTGATGGTGCCACTAACCAAACCCCGGGCTGCACCACCTGCCGATCAATGGAGACCATCGCTGCTGCTCTTCTGTCCAAATCAAACGCATCACTTTCCCTTTCACCCACTCCTCACCTCTCCTGGGCTTCCCCCTCCCAGGATGGAGCCTCCACAGTCGTGCTGGACACACACTTCCCCTCCCTGCCCCCCTCACTCCTACATCCCCATCTAGCACCAGGCCTCATGCCCTAAATAGTTCTCTAATCCAGGGGTCCTCGGCCAGGGGCCACTGGGCAGCGTCTGGAGACGTTTCTGGCTGTACATCTTGGGAAGGTAGGCCCAGCGATGCTGTTCAACATCCTCACCACACGGCCAGCCCCAAATGTCAACAGTGAGAAGGCTGAGAAACCCTGTCCTATTTGTGCCCTGCACCCCACCCCACTGCCTGGGACTCATCCAATCCCTGCAATGCTCCCCTTGAAAAACAAAAATTAAAAAAGTTATTTTGCAAACTGGAAACGGGATCGCTCATTCCCCGGCTCAAAACCCACCATAGCTAGCTATGGCGTGTCAGGCCCCAGACTCCCAGGTTCCTGGCTCCCTCGAGCTGACTCCAGTGAAGCCTGGTGCGGGGGAGGGGCTGGCATGGGTGGGACCGCCCAGGTTTCTAAATAGTCCAGGATCTGGCCTCATCCCCCAATCCCAACCCTTCAGGCTCCACATTCACTCAGTGTCCAGGTGAGACCAAACCGGCCCACCTCCTTTCCCTCCCTCCCCTTCCTCCTTTCTACTCCCAGGAAGTGGCATTTCAGACCCTCAGCCCCCTCCCTCCTTCTAGACTATAAAAGTCCTGGAGGGCAAAGATCTTATCGGAGATCCCACAGCCCCAGCCCTGGGTTGTCTTTCAGTAGGTGCTCAATGCAGGTTTCTAGCAAATGAATGGAAGGAGGAAGGAATTCCAGGAGCTTCCCCTCCCTCCAGCCATCCCTAGGGGTGGGGCAGCCAAGTTTGGGGTCCACCAGTTGTGGGGCATGGGGGGGGATGATTCCTCTGCCCCAGCCCCACCCCAGCCCCACCCTGCTGCACAGTTGGAACTTAGGGCAGGGGTTCCTCCCTCTGCTGAGCCTGTCTATCCGGTTTCTACTGGAATTGGCCACCTTTTTGGGGTGTGAGATCTCTCGGTGTCATCAGGGGCAATGGAGGCACATAGGGGTCACCCCAGCCCCCAGGTGAGTGCTGAGGTTCTGAGACCGACACCCATGTGTTACTCCCTTGGAACCAATGGCGGCAGGCACCCAGGGGCTCCCGAGATCTCCCATTCCCAACACTTGCATCCATTTCCCGAGGTCCAAAGATCCTGCCCACAGCTTCCTTCTGCCAGTGGGAGGAGGTGCTCATTCAGGGAAGCCCTCATCCCACAGGCGAGTGGCCTCAGCAAAGCTCCGTCACCACATCTGCCACAGGCCAAGAAAATCAGGGGAAAACGGCAGGGCGCCTCCACCCTCCTCACACAAGCCCCTGGGAGCTCTCTCTCTCCCTGGGGCGCAGCCCCTGAGAATGGCAGCTAGTGCTCCTAGACCACAAATTATCTAACTCCATACAAGCCTTGTAACAAGCCTACGCTGTGGGCGATGGGCACAGGGTCACCCAACATCTAAGCAGCCAAGCTGGAGGGGAAGCATGTCCTGGAGGGGTCCCTGGGCCCCCGAGGAGCAGAGCACCGTGGTGCTCCGCTTCCTGCAGTCCACCTTCGGGGGCAGAGGGAAGTTTGGGCATGCAGGCCACGGGCCTAGATCAAAGCCGCCGTAAGACACGCTAATTACCCCGAAACGGCGGCAGATTGCTAGGTGGCTGCAGAGCTAATAAACCGCGTTGCGCTCCTCCTGTTTATAGGCCAGCTCTGGCCTTCTCAGGCTCCGGCCACCGTGAGGAAGCTAGTGGAGCTTCTGGGGCCCTCCCCGTCATCTCGGGGGACAGGTCTCACTCTGGCTTCAGGGGGCCTTAGGAGCAGGTTTGGGGTTGGGGTAGCCAAATGCCAGCCTTGGCACATTGTTTCAGGTGCCTCTCCCCCCTCACCCAGGCCTAAGCCTGCCACAAGGAAGCCACAGGGATCACTGCATGCTGCCTGCCGGGAAAGCTGCGTTTTCCTGTGGGGGCGATGTGAGGAGAAAGGGGACAGCCATGGGCTGCGGCCACTGCCCCAGGGACCGGGCATCACAGGAACATTGCTACACCTGGCAAGGTTCAGCCTCCTTTCATCTTTCCTGTCCCTGAGCCTCCTCCACAGCCTGTGAGGAGGTAGGTTGTTTTAGCCTTATTTTTTAGGTGGGGAAACTGAGGCTGGAAGAGGCAGAGTGATTTGCAGAGGTCACACAGCCAGTGAGACTCGGGACAGGGAGTCCCGATGCCTGGGGATCCCACTGCCCTTTCCCAGGAAAGCCCACCAACCAGACCCCATTTCCAAAGTCAGGCGCCCATGTATGGCAGCGCCCAGGAAGTACCTTAATCCAGGTAAAGGCCACCTGAGTGCCCCAGCCCCAGCCCCAGCCCGTGAAGGTGGACAACACGGTGCTTCCCCTTACCTTGTTAAACTGGAAAAGGTCCCGCTTGAGCCTCTCCCGTGCAGGGTCATGTCCTGACCTCAGGAACCGCCTCATCGTGCTTAGTGTGCAGCCCCCTAGAGAACGACGAGCAGCCATTGACCACCAGCGAGAGGCAGCCGTGCAGCCCTGACCCCAGCACCCACAATGGCTCCCAGGCACCAAGGGCTTGGCCCAGCCCAGCCGCTCTCCCCAAGCCCAGCAGTGGCCAGCCCTGGCCCGCAGCGGCTTCACCATCCACCTTCCTGTGCGCCCTCGCTCCATCTGCGAAGGACAGTCCAGGAACCGCAGGGACGTCTATACCTGGAGGTCCGGGGCTGGTCGAAGCTCTAACGCTTGTTCCAGGCCACCGTGGCCTTATAAAGCCAGCGGGAGAAGCTGGGGGAGGAAGCCATTTAGCCTGGCTTTATAGGAATGGAGACCCTGAGGTTAATGAGCTTAATTGTTAACCTGTTTTCTGAAAAACCATAAAACCCCAGCTAAACAGAAAGGGAAACTTCACAAGCCTCTCTCTCCAGAGCCCAATTGGGAGGCAGAAATACAAAGGCTGTCCACCTGGGCGCCCAGACCAGAACCCCACCAGGGGGAGGGGAGAGGCCTGGCAGAAGTCTCTGGGGTCAGCGCCCCCGGGCACACTCTTCCTGCTGACTTCGGGGAAGGCTCTCCCACCACAACTGTCAGGAGCCTGAGCGGGCGAGGAACAGAGCGCGTGGTCGGAGGCCCATGGCACCCCATGCCCAGGACCCATGGTGGAACCAGGGTCCAGGCTGGTGGGCTTCCTGGCTGGCCCCCTGCCCCCCATCTCTGGCTAACCGGGTCCCAGCTCCCCTGGGCTCTGATGGGTGCGCTTGATCGAGAGACTCCCTTTCCCATGGGCCTAAGTGGAGCCTTATCAGGAGAAGAAATCGGCTCCCAATAAAGAAACCAGCTCAAGGCCCAAAACCCATCCGCCCAAACCATCTGAATGTAGAATGCTTTCCCAATCCAAGGGGAACTATTTCTGGATCATCCTTGGGGGAAGGGAGAAGGATCTTCACTTCAGTTTCCGGCTTGCTTCAGCACGGCCTCCCACTGACCATAGGACACCAAGGCCTGTCCTCAGGAACACAGGGGCTCAGGGCTAGCTGGACTCGATAAAGAGACTAAACAGACCCGGTCCCTGCCCCGGAGGAGCTTACTTGGGGCCAGGATGGAGTGCAGGTTTCAGGGAGCACCTGGCCCCGACACGGTGGATGTCCTAGGGGAGAAGGTATCTGAGACCTGAAAGATGCCCTTTAGTTTCTGGCTTCTTGTGAGGTGACAAAAATTAATCATCGGGCCAGGATTCTGCATATGAAAGGACCCTGTGTGGTCCAAGACTGGGGGCTCCCTCTAAGGCATGTGGATGGCACAGGGGGGCCGTGGTGGTGGTCTCTGGCAGAACCACCAAGGGCTGGCCATGCTGGGAGGGGTCACCCCACTTGGCAGAAACACACATCATGGGGCAATCCAAAGACCACCCCAGTTGGGAACAGGTGGAGACCAGCCCCCAGAGTGCCCATCACCTTCTGGGGACACTGAAAAGACCCCTACTTGCAGGAGGGGGGGGGACAGATGCAAGAGATTTGTGCCTTCCCATTTTGGGGGAGCCAGAGCAGAATGGGGAGCCCCACTTCCTTCCAGATCGGCAGGTAGTCGGGGAAACTCTCGGGTGCCCACCGGACCCGAGGTCCCGAAGCGGGTCAGGGAAGAAACACAGGGCAATCTTGGAGGCTCTGGGGACTGGGAGTGAAAACACCCCTGGGCCTGTAGCAGTGACAGAGCCCTGGGGCTCCCGGACAAACAGCTGAGCCATGGCCTCACATTCCAGCTGCGGGGGAGGGCGGCACAGGCCCAAGCTCATAAATCGGCAGCTCCGCTCCAGGCTCCCGGAGGCGTCCACTCTCCCCTTTCTGGGCCGAGGTCACTGGGTCAGAAGTCAGAGGAAGCTGGGAGTGGTGCCTTGGAGGAGAGGGGCCTGCAGACTCCTGGGAGAGGGTGATCTGGGCTCTGCCCTGAAGGCTCGAGGGTGACAAGGCACAGCCCCAGGGGAAGGAGGTGCAGGTAGGAGGGAGGCAGATGGGATGTGGAGACTGGTGGGAGATGGTAGGCACTCCATCCACCCAAATGCCCTCAGAGCATCTGCTACATACCAGGCCCTATACCAGACCCCTACGTGTTATTTTTACTACTTTTTAAACATTTCGCTCGAGTCATCCCTGCTTATTGTACAAAAAATTAAAAAATAAAATAAAATAAAATAACCAAGAAAATCCCGAGGAGAAAATCCTCCCTAAATCCCACTATACTCAGGAGTAGGCACAGTGGCATGTCAGGACACGTCCTGCCCCCTCCTTCCTTCGAACTTCTGTACAAGGTACACCTAAACCCCGTCCCGGATGTTTGTTCACCCTCCACCAGCCTCCCTGGAAGTTCAGTGGAAGATCTCCACTTGGTAGACAAGGAAATGGAAGACCACAGAGGCTGGGTAACTCGTCCAAAGTCACTGAGGAGAAACCAGCAGAACTTGGATTTGCCCCCAGGTCTGGTGAACTCCAAATCTAAGGACTCTGGGAGGCAGGGAAGGATGGTGAGGACAGGACAGAGGGTGCCTAATTACAGCCCTGCAAGTGAAAGGCACGGGCGTACGCAGGCCTTCAGCTCAGAGCCAACCGAGTGGATTGGGGCCCGGGACCTCAAGGGCATGGAGTGAGGGAGCCAGGACCAACAGAGGCCTTTCTTCCTCACTCCCGCCAACCCCTCACTGTTGCTCCCAACACAGAAATAACTGCCCAGGTCAAGGCGTCAAAAGTGCCACCCCTTCTTGAAGGGGAACAGGTCTGGGACTGGCTAGACTCACCTCCAGGCAAACCCTCAGATCCACTGACCCCAGCTAAGTGGGTTCTCCAGAGAGAAGATCCAGGAACCCGGACCTGGAGCTCCCTGGTATGGAACTGATCCTACCTCCTCAGCCCACTCCTGGGGGTGGGAAATGGGGTGTGGGGGTTGTAAGGGAAAGAGCCAGGGCTTGGGACCAATAGCCAGGGCTCAACCACCACAGCTCAGCTCGTCTGAGCGGGGTGGCCTCCCAAGGCAGCTGCTCGAGGCCCAGCGAGCTCGTCTGTGAAGGGGATGCACCGGTCTGCTGGCAGGACTGGGAGCCATGCCAGGTAGCTGGCATGGAGCAGCCACTGTCCAAGGACTGGGGACACAACAGCGCAAAAAGACAGACAAGACCCTTTATTTCACCAAGCTGACATCTTTGCAGGGGAGTGGGTGATGACGCCCAAGTACACAAATCAGTCAGTAGGATGGTTTCAGATAGAGAGCAGGGCCAACAAGGAAATGAAGGAAGGGGCCCGGAGTGACCAGGGTGTGGTTGGAAGGACTCGGTGAACATTCCTGGGTCTGGGTCTATGGGTTTGCTGTTCCTTTCCTGAGATGCTTTTCCTCCAGGTACCCACCCACTCTCTCTCTCTCACCTCCACTCAAATGTCCCTTCTTGGACCTTCTCCTTCCTACTTCCCGGCTTGGCTTTGCTCCTTAGCACTGGTCACAGTGCAACAGTCCCCTTACTAATCTTGTTTATTACCTGTGCGCCCCTCTCTGAGGATCAGCCTTTGAGCCTTCTCATTCTTACTCAGGAATTCTGCCCTCTTTTTCACCGAGGCACCCCTGCTGAATGAATGAACAGAGGTAGGGATGCCTCCACCCAGACCTGAACGATAGGAAGTGGTCAGCCGCTTAAGATTCGGGGGCAGGGCGTGTCAGGGGAAACGGAACAAGCTTGCATCTTCCAGGAGGATGACGACAAGCAAAGGGCCAAGTGCAGGCAACAGGAGAGATGGAGTGGGTCAGGAAGGGGGGCCTGGCGGGTCACAGCAGACGGCTTCAGTCCCAGTTCACTGGGGGCCCACTGACAGTCCTGGGCAGGGTCAGCCTCGGTCTGCTCTCCCCCAACCCATAGCCCCCGTCTGCTCAGGGCCGGCCCATCTGCTCAGCCCCAACCCCAGGCCCCTTCTGCTATAGTCTCTGTGCTTCCATCTGAAATAACCCACCTGCCCCTCATGCAATCCATCTAGAAAAAGCATTCTCTTTCTGAATCTGTCCTGATCACTCTCCCCCTCCTCTTTCAGTGCTCGACCACCTTATGCTAAAACGGTCCCTAAAACTTCCATGGACAAGGGCACCCATCTAGCTCCTCGAATGTTCTTCCCAGCCTCGTTGTGCTGGTCATTAAAGAATTATCAGAAGGGAGCAGGTGAAGTATGCTCAGGGTCCTGATCAAAGGCATACTATACTCATTAAAAGGGCAGAAAACAATGGACATAGAAACATATGTACAATGTACCCTAAAGTCAGGTAAGCTCTACTAAAAATATCTATATATTTATATTTATATACAGATATTTTATTTATAAATACATATATTTGTATTTATTTAAATAGACACCACACTGGCAGGGGATTAGTAGAGATTTTTTTTCTTCTTTTGGTTTATCTGCCTCCCAGGCAGGGTAGATAAGAGGATCACATGGGAGAAGGGGTGAAGGCCCAGGCAGTGGCCAGGCAGGAGGGTGGCCCTAAGCTCAGAGGAGGCAGTCCTGTCGGTGGGATCGCTCCTGCTCTCTTAGGGGCTGGGCTCCCCTCCAGCCATGGTAAGCTGAGCAGGGGAGAGGCCTGCTGCCTAGACACCAAATGGGTGCAGAGGCAGGGAAGGGACAGGTGGGTGGGACCAGCTGTCTGACCTCGGCTTCAGGGTCCCAGGACCTGGGGGTAAAGGACACTACTACTTTATAGGCCATACCCAACGGGGATGCCAAGAAGAATCTGACGCCAAGTCACTGGAGATGTGTAAAAAACTCCGAGGGTTCTGGCTTCCTGCACTGGGCATGCCACCTGGCCAGAGCACGACCCCTGAGAGGGGGCTTCCTAAGAAACACCTTCTCCATCCCCTGGACTCTATCTCAGTTCCTGCCTGTCATACCCTCTGTCCTTGACAGGACCAAACTCCGAGCAGCCCTCCCCGTTCTGCCCTCTGTTCCCTTGGGTGTGGGCACTCGGGGTTTAGGGCTGGCCCATGTGAGGCTTGTTGACCAGTGGCGCACGTGTGTGTGTGTGGCCTGATTCTAACCAATTTTCCACAGAGCTCTGTGTCTCATGTGTGGAACTAGCCTGTGCGTTCCCTGAGGGAGGTTGAGCCGGTGCTTCCCTTTCCTTCCTGCCACTCCAATCACCCAACACTGCCATCCGCCACGAATCCTGCCAGGGTCTAAGACTGGTCTCCCCACCCCCTAATGCCCGCCCTGGAAAAGACAGGAGAGCTGTCTACTTGGTAAATTCACAGCCTGGCTTCCCTTCCCATCCTCTGCGCAGACCCCACTGTGGAGATGTGCCTAGACCCTGCCCCTTTGCATCTCAGGAGCTCAGTAAAGAGATCAGGAGAGGTAGAGACAAAACAGCCCTCTGGCGCAGGCCTGTCTTGACCCCCTGCTCTAAGCAGCAGATCTGATGATGCTATGGGGAGGAAAAAGGCGGGGTCCCAGCCCAGGCTGCTCACCCCACACAGGTACTGTTTGTCCATGAGACAGAGGCTTGGCCAAGCCGAGCCCATCTGTCCTGGATGTGTGTGATGGGCCAGCCGCCAAGAAGGCAGCTCGATAACCCAGTCAGCTCCATCCATCTGCTGGGAGAGGCTATGCTCAGGGGCAGGGCTCTGGGCATCGTGGCCCAAGGGAAAGGCGCCCCTCGCCACCTGGCTGTGGTCCTGATCTCCAGGAGCACAAACAGTCTGAACTAAAGTCCCCAGCTCTCCTTTCCTCTCCCCTTTGTTTGTGCTCCCCACAGCCCCCTGCTGCTGCAGAGGCTGCCCTCCCTTCCCGACATCCTGTGTGAGGCCTGTGTGTGGCTGTGTCCTTCCGTCTGAGGGGTGTGAGTACACCCTGAACCTCCTACCAAGGGGAGTGGTGGGGCCGGGCTCTCACCGGCAGGGGCAGCTGCAGACCCCTCCAGCATCTTGTCTGTGCCAGCTCGCCATGCCCAAGGTTGCTTTGCAAGCGCCCGTGTTACCCTGGAACCCAATCTCCCAGAGGCACCGGACAGGGCCCTGGCCAGCAGCTTAGCAACCAAACTGTGGCTGAAAGGCCGTGGGACTAGGTGGGAGGTGGGACTATGAGAGAACACCCAGAGAGGGGACAGGAACCAGAGGGTTGTCACTGCTGTTGTTAGGTAATAAAAAGGATTGAGACCAGGGGCGCCTGGGCGTCTCAATCAGTTAAGCATCTGCCTTCAGCTCAGGCCATGATCTCAGGGTCCTGGGATCGAGCCCCGCATCCGGCTCCCTGCTCTGCGGAGAGTCTGCTTCTTCTTCTCCCTCTGCACCCCCCCCCCCCCCGCCATTCATGCTCGCTCTCTCTCAAATAAAAAAAATAAAATAAAATAAAAAGATTGAGGCCAAACTATGGCAAGATGCCACTTGAAGCATTTTACCCACAGCATCTCATGTTATTTTATCAGTTATGAAATAACCGATTGAGAGAGCTATTAAGCCCAAGCAGTAAGATTCCGAACCCCGGTCTGAACTCCAACCTGACTGCAGAAGCCTCTGTCTGCCCAGTTCAGGCCTCTCTCACAGATCAAGGGGGCTGGCCAGCAGTAGTCCAGATGGGACAACCTGGGTGAGCAGCCAGAGCCTGACCTCACCCTCCCTGGCTAGGCCCAGATCAGTGTCGTGTTCCACCCCCATCCTAAGGAGCCACAAGCCAGTCCCACAACCCTGGGAGGGCCCTCCTGCCACACCCAAGGCTCCTCCTGTAGGGTTTCCTCCCAAGGCCCCTGAGGATTTGGGGGGGTGGGGGTGGGGAAGAGTAGAAATACATGCATTCCCTGAACACATCCCCATTCTAGGGGCCTCAGTCCCTTATCTGCAACCCAGCATCAGACTCTCTCCAGGGAAGTGACAGATTGGATATGGCCAAGCCCAAAGAGCAAAGCCATTCTGGGGAGGAGGTGGACAACTTGCCTGGGGTGGGGGTGGTAGGCTGTCTGGCCCATCCTATCAGGCCCCATTCCACAGCCTCCTACTTGCCTCAAAACTTGACAGCTGACTCACAGAGCCTCCAAAAGATGTCAGGTCCAGGGGAAAGGGACCGTGCCTGTCCTGTCCATGGTTGCACCCCCAGTGCTCAGCGCCTGGACACATGAGAGATGCTCATGTTCTTTGAAGAACTCCCTCACTTCCTGCAAATCTGTGCTCAAATGTGGCCTTCTCGCTGAGGCCACCCTTATCTCCTCAAGCTGCAACCTGCCCCCCCACCCTAAACTCCTACTTTGTTCTTATTCTATATAACTCAAATCACCTTTTAACACTTTTATTTTATTACTTATGCTTGTTTCCTGTTGCTCACGCTCCCCACTCTTTAGAATGTGAGTCCTGGGGGCGCCTGGGTGGCTCAGTTGGTTAAGCGACTGCCTTCGGCTCAGGTCATGATCCTGGAGTCCCGGGATCGAGTCCCACATCGGGCTCCCTGCTCGGCGGGGAGTCTGCTTCTCCCTCTGACCCTCTCCCCTCTCATGTGCGCTCTCTCTCTCTCATTCTCTCTGTCTCAAATAAATAAATAAAATCTTAAAAAAAAAAAAAAAAGAATGTGAGTCCTGGGATGGTAGAGATCTTTGCCTTGGAGGCACCAGTAGATACGCACTGCATGATTGAGTGGACAGCCAGGACTGAATAGAGATCAACGAGGTAAAGGTCTTCTCTAGTTGGGAACCACTGACCCCAAAGAGCACTGGGCTGGGGCCCCTTAGGGAAATCCCCCACCCTGTTCTTAAGTCTCTGGCCAAGGCCAGGGTCATGTAGACATCATGCCTGGCATCCTGCTGGGGTATCTTTGTGGGCCCTGCCTCAGACCAAGGCTCCAGGACACCCAGCTCCTCAGCAAGGAGGATCCAAGAACAGTATTATTTACTACAGTCAAGTAGTCCTGTGCCCAGATGTCCCTCTCAACAAACCTGGGAACACTGAGTCAGGTGTCTTGAGAGAAGACTCTAGTCTCTGCTGAATTCCTTAAGAGTAGAGTCAGGTACCTAGCAGGTTCCCTGTCCCCACGCCCAGAGGAGCCTCTCCTAGCTCAAGAATTCACTGTGGTTCCTGGGTAGGGGAAGGAGCAGAGTGACTCTTCAAAGTACCAGTTGCCTCTGAGAGGCAGGGCGGGAGGGAAGGTCACCTCAAAGGGAACTGGGCACAGCCCCATGGTGCCAGGGCACAGGGAGGGGATGGTGTTCTGGGGAACCCTGGGAGCCAAGGCTGGAGAAGAGCAAGCAGCACCAATGGCCCCCCCTGGGGGACGCCCCTCTCCTGCCCCATACCCTACTTTTCCCTGAAAACTGCTCCTGGGTAGGGGAAAACAAAGTTGCCAAACAGACTTGGCATGTCTTGACCCAGGAGGAGCCCTGATAGTAGTATCGCCTGAGTGAGATAAGAAGCCTTCTCTGAGCTGAGTACTCAGGATAAGTAAGTCCAAGCGGCCAGTGCTGCTCAGAGCAGCCAACCCAGCAGCAGGGACCATGGGCCTCTTGGGCCTCCACTCAGGTGTCTCAATAGTTGCCCCCGACACTTCTAGAAGGATCCGGAAAGTTGAGGAATCCTTCGGGAAACCCCACAGCGCTCCTGGAGACTCTTGCCCGGGATGCTCAATGTCTCCAGTGGGTAGACAAGGGGTCACAGACTGATGGTAGAGGCTCCACAATTTCCAGCTCCATATACCACTTTCTCTATGGGGTGGGGGGTGTGCAGGCTCCTGGGGCCAGGACGTCCCGGCAGGGGAGGACACCTCTTCCCTAAACGAGGTTGAAAGCACTATGGAATTCCCAGAAAAGCTCCTTAATGGCAACAGAGCAGCATAAGAATGTGATCCCCTCCACCCCCGACAGGGTACAGAATGTATACAGCCAAGCCTCTGCTAAAAGCTGAGATTAGATTGTGCACCCCCTTCTCCCCAGGAAAGGCCCCCAGCTGGGGTCTGGCCATTAGGCCTCACTCCTGGCTCTACCAAAGAGCAGGGCAGGTACCAAGGGCCACCCACAGGAACACAAGGTGAGGCTGGAAGAGGCCACTGTCCTCTACCTCTGCCTCCCTAGTTTCAAGGAACAATATTCCCATTTTAGAAGGTCTGACCTCCAGAGGCTTTCAAAAATCAGGGCCTCTTGGCTGATTTCTGGACAAAGAAGCCAAATTCCCTCACAACCCAGCAAGCACGTCCAAAAGGTTCAGGTGTCTGCCCAAAGGCCCACAAGTGAAACTTTTTACGCTTTATGGAGCAAGTTAAGCAGCTCCCCCACCCTGCTACCTGCTCTATGCCAGGCCACACGTGTTCATGACATTTTTTTCCCCCATTCTCCTGTCAACAAGGCTCACTGAGGCTTGGCATGGTTAGGTGACTGAGCCAAGATTATGGAGCAAGAAATCAGCACAGCATGATTCAGAGCTACACCTGTTATCTGGGAAGACACTAAAAAACTTAAGAACCATGTTTGAGGAAAAAGACTGAGAAGCAAGAGGGAGTTTTGCCTCCTCACACTTTCTAAAACATTTCACTTTCCCCACTATGGGCTCCTATTACCTTTTTAATTTTTTAAACTAATGGGTCAGCTGGAATTATGGGCCCTTTTCTTCTTTCAATGCAACTGTATTAAAATTTTGCTAAGTGCTCAATTATTAAGTTATTAAAATTATATTATTCTACCACCAAAGAGGCACTCCATTGACTCAAGGAAAAGTAGGGATGCAGACTGACCTCAGACGCTGGAAACACTGTCCAGTGGCCCCCCCAGAGACTGGCCTAGTCTAACTTTGGAGAAGAGGAGTTAAAGAGCGGTCAGAGCCCCCAGAGCTGGGTTTGCCTCTTGACTGCCACAGGTGAACACTGTGGGCAGATCACTTAAGAAAACCAAACCCGGGGGGGGGGGGGGCGCCTGTGTGGCTCAGATGGTTAAGCGTCTGCCTTCGGCTCAGGTCATGATCCCAGGATCCTGGGATCGAGTCCCGCATCGGGCTCCCTGCTAGGCAGGGAGCCTGCTTCTCCCTCTGCCTCTGCCTCTGCCCCTCTCTCTCTCTCTCTCTCTCTCTGACTCTCATGAATAAATAAATAAAAAACATTAAAAAAAAAAAAAGAAAGAAAACCAAACCCGGGGCACCTGGTTGGCCCAGTTGGTTGAGCAACGGACTCTTGATTTTGGTACAGGTCAGTATCTCAGGGTCCTAAGATGGAGCTGCCAGGCAGGAGTCTGCTTGAGGATTTCTCTCCCTCTGCCCCTCCCCCTGCCTCGTGCCCACATTCGAAAGAAAAGAAAAAAGGAAGGAAGGAAGGAAGGAAGGAAGGAAGGAAGGGAAAGAGAAAGAAAAAAAGAGAAAGAAAGAAAAAGAAAGAGAAAACCAAATCGGAATGTTCTGCCCATGAGATAAGTAAGTAGGACCATCTCTCCCGGGACCCTTCCCATGTCTTAGCTCTGGAAGACGCAGACTGTCTTCCTCAAAAGCCCTTCTGACGGTGGCTTCTCCGGGGCTGGGCCACAGCTATTCGGTACCGCTGCTCTGTTCTTCCCACCTGGGGTTTTCTGTCTCCCTGACACACCCATTCCCTCCCAGCTCCCCTCCCTGTTCACAATCCCCTCTGCAGCCTGACAGGACTCTGAGTTGTAAACTCTGCAGAGGATCCCAAGAGCCCAGGTTAAGACGCCCCGCATCTGGCACGTGGATCCCCATGGGAAGGGGCACTGAGTCTAAGCCCTGCCCCCTCACCCAATGCTCGCCTGGTCTCAGGTGAGAGCCTGAGGGGACCACATCGCGGTTCTCCTGGTTACAGTCAGTTCTCCCCACAGCTAAAGCTCAGTGTGTCTACAAACTGCCCAGCAGGGGCAAACCAAGAGCAAACTTTGCACACTTTCTTTGGCAAGACGGTATTTTTCACTCCTCACCAAGTCCTAACGTATCACAGCGCAACTCCACCCCCGTTGTCGTGGAAAACATACTGGATCTCCATACCTTCCCTTAAGGTGTCCAAGGCCGCCAGAGGCGGAGAAAGACCCAGAGACCGAAGCCCCTCCCGCGGGCTTCCTGCGTCCGGGGATTAGGAGGCACAAAGGGCCGGCAGAGAGTGGGCCCAGATGGCAGGGGCAGGGACTAAGCCGGCGAGGTAACGAGCTGCGGCCGCTGCTCGCAGAGAGCGGGCTACCTGAGACGCGCGTCGCCAGCCTCTTGGGCCAGGGGCCTTCCACGTGGGGCCCAAGGACCCGGGATCCCACCCCCGCTCGCGGTGACCTCCTGCACTCAGCCGGGGCCGGGCACTTGTTTCTCCGTTTCCCAGAACCAACACTATTAGGCAAACCCGAAGCTCAAATTCAGTAAACGCGGACGGATCAGGCAGAGAAAAGTTCCCAGCCGCACTTCCTACAGGTGTCCTTCGCCCAAACGGAGCCACGGGATCCAGGGCGAGGCGCGCGGACCCGCGCACAGCTCTCCCCGCCCTGCCCGGGGAAAGCAGGGGTCCCGGCCCTCCCCCGCCTTCCCGCCCCGAGTGGAGGGCACCCCGAGGGGGCGGACCCGGCTGGGTGTTTCCGGGCCCGCGCCTCACCTGGAGCCCCAGGCCGGCCCCCGCCCGAGGCCTCGGCGTCCCACGGAACCGGCCGCCGGGTCCGCTCACTCCGCCGCCGGCCCACGGGCTGCTGGGCGGCCGTCTCCTTCCTGCTCACCTCCGGCGCGGCGAGCAGGGGGCGGAGCCGCTGCTATTTACATAAAGGGCGAGCCGGGAGCGCCGGGCCCCAGCGGCCCCGCCCCCGAGCCTAGCCCCGCCCCTCCAGAGCTCTGAGCCGACGGGGCGGGAGCGCAGCGAGGGCGCCCTCGGGGGGCGGGCGGCGGCCGCTCCCGGGCCAATCCTCGGCCCCGGGGAGCGCGGGGGCGGGACCGCGGCCGGCGTGAATATGCACGAGGCACTGCGGACCCGCCCTCGGCCTCACCTGCGCGCACCTGGACTCAGGACGGCGCGCCGCGCCCAGTGTCCTGCCGCGTCCGGGAGGAAATAGTCCCTGGGACGCACGGCATCCTGGGCCGCCTCCCAGGCCCGACCGCCGAGGGTAGCCGTCCCTCCCCCACGCCGGCCCGGAGCGGCTGAGGGAGGGACGTAGCCGAGCCTGCTCTTCCCGAGGACGCCCAACCCAATCAGAGCGGGTGACCGGCGGACACTGGGCCCGGTTTCGGGACCCAAGAGCGAGGTGGCCTGGGGACGGGGGCGTCGCGGCGAGGCGCCTCCCCTCGGGGCGGGCCCCAAGCCTGGACCCCGGTCCTCCGAGTCGCTGCGGAGGGAGGAAGGCGCTCAAGGCCCCGAAGGACAGCAACATTGACCAGTTTTTAGCACAACTGGGGAGTGAGTTGGAGCGACGAGAGGCGGGAGCGGAGGCCAGGGATGAGAATGGCGCGCTCCACAGCACGACCCGAAGCCACTGGGGTTCAAGCCGCGCCGACGTGGCGCCTGTCTGCCGCCCTTCTATCCCGAAGCGGCTGCGTTCAGGGAAAGCCCGATGGAGCGCCAGCCTCCCTCCGCGGACTACAATTCAGAAAGCCAAGCTGATTAGGTCTGTGACTTCCCGTCCCCTGAGCGCAGGCCCTGAGAAAGGTGCGGGGTCGCGTTCTTGCCCTCCCGGGGAGACTTCTCTTCGCTCCCGCGCCAGAAAAAGCAGCGTTGTCTGCGGCCCGGCAGAACAGGGGTGAGGGCCTGGGGGCCAGGTCCACGGACATCGAGACTTGGGGCGGGGGTGTAGGGGAGAGAAAGGAGGGCTTTGAGGCTCAGGCTCGGGACTTGTCCACTATCTCCAGCCACAGCAGAAAAGCGATCTATTTTTTAATGGCTTTGGCTTTATCGTACGAAGCAGGCACCCTCTCGTTTAAAGGCACAGAGTCCTCTCTTCTGCCCCACCCTGCTGGGTCTCTGAAATCTAGTCCTGAGTTCCAAGGGGATCACTGCACGAGAGCAATCTCAGGCCTGGGACTATGGAAGCCAGGTAGGGGGGGCATGGCTTCGTCCTCCTGCAAGCATCAGACACCCAGGGCCAAGGCCCAGACTAGCTCCTGAAGCTACAGGTCAGGGTCTGGGTATAGGAGGCAGCTGAGATGGTCCCTGAGAGTAGACAGTCCAGGTCCCCCAGAGCAGGTCCCATGCCCTGCCAGAGTGGGGTGATTAGTGTTCCAGATCCCTGGGCAGCGTGAAGTCCCTGAAGCTGTAGAAGGAGATGTCTCCATGATCCACCAGGGCAAAGATCAGAGGAACATCCCCACTCTGGTAGGATAACCGCTTGAGGGTACAGAGGTCTGGAACTGGTTCATCAAATCTGCAGGGATAAAGTTAGACTGAGATGTGGACATAGGCCACCCATAAGCTCTGAGCCCCCAGCCCTCTCAGGCTACCAGAAAGGGAAATTCTAAGACAGGAGTTGAGGGTGCAAGAAGTCTGGCCTCTGGACTCTCCTGTCTGCAAACTGCGTGGCTCCGTTAAGTTCTCCAAGAGGAACCCAGAGCCTTGGTTGGGTACAGGGTCTAGGAAGAGTGAGGTTCTCACCACTTTTAGCCTGTGAATCCCTCTGATTCACATCCCTTCTGCTGGGTGAGCCCTGCAGTAAATTGGCACAGGAGAGACTACCAAAGATGCCAGGAATGAGGGCTCAGGACTTGGGAAGCTCTGGTTCCTATAGCACTGACTGGCTGTGTGGCCCTGAGTCAGTCACAGCTCTCTGGACCTCTGATTCCTCTCAGACTGGCAAACTGGCTAGGGGCACAGAGGGGAGGTCCACTTGGTTTACAAGAGAAGTGGCAGCAGCCTGGGGGTAGTGCTCACTGGTCTCGTACCCACTAATGCACATCCGGGCGTAGGGCTTGCCAGGGTTATTCTTTCGGAATGTGGCCACGGCATCAGCCTGGTAAATGTCAAAGCTGATCTCCAAACCCCCAGACTTCTCCAGCAGCCTGAGGACAGAGTGAGAAACCTTAAGAAACAGGGACTGCCCTCCTCCTCCTCTTCTTTCCATGCCATGCTTTCCCTCCCGCAAATCCAAAGCAGCCTCATCCAGGGGAACTGAGGTCCTGCTGTGAGGTGCCACTTGGGCAGGGGCCTGTCTCAGAACCCTCGGGCTAAATCCACCTCTTGCCTTTCACCCCTCCCTCTACCCTAGACACACATGAATATCAGCCAGGCTAAGGGGGCCCTGGAATGATTCCCCCAGCTCATGTCCAACTGAGTCAAGTCCCAGCTGCCAACTCCTGCTGGCGGCCAAGGTACTCTGGAGACAGGCACTACCTGGAGACTCACCGGGCACCTCCATCAGCAAGGTGTGTGGTCTGCAGCACAGAGATATGCTGAAGGGCTACGGCTGCAAGGACAGTGAAAATAAGGTATTGGGAGGGAAGTCAACCATCTACAGACTCCTCTGACGTTTCTGAATCTGCCATCTAGTTTAGTGTTGCCAGACTTAACAGATTAGAAAAAAAAAAATTGTAGGCATGTCCCATGCAATATTTGGAATATACTTAATACTAAAAAAAATCAGTTGATTATCTGAACTTCAAACTGAACTCATCTGGCAACCCTAGTCTAGTTACTTAGAATCTCCCACGTTCTCCTTAAGGATTGTAAAGAATTCTGAATCTCTTAATACTGTTCTTGCCCTGTTAGTTCCCTATTCTTAAACATGCAGGGCGTACACAGTAAGCCTTCCTTTTATTTGGCCACAATGGTGCCTCCTTGCTCCCCTCACAGAGTTGGGAGAACAGGGATCACAGCTAGTTGGTGGCAGAGCCATCCACATGCATCTTGTTTATTATTTTAAGGATATAGTTGTAGTTTTGTTCCCCCTTGCCTCTTCCCAGACACAGACTTGCCATTTCCAAACCTTCCCACATGGGTCCCTTTGCTGCTTTCCAGGAGAACAGACTGTCCTTGTGGGTTCCACTCCACCGGACAGTTCTCTCCGCCCCATCTTTCTTAAGCCTCAATTAGCCATGGCCAATCCATGTCCCTTTCACGGTCTTATGACTCCTCAGCTGCCGGGGGCCTGTGGGGCTTTGGCAGAGTGAGGGGCTACCTGGGGAATCTGTCTGGCCAGGACTCAGCAAGGGTCTGACAGGCTGGTCCCACAGGTGCGGGGGGCGGCTCTGGCTCTTCTGCAGGTGCCTCCTCTGCAGCAGCTGCTTGTACTCCTGCCAGCTGGAGCAGCACTGCACCTCGGGATCTGAGTTTACATCCTCCCGGAAGCGCTGGGCCTCTGCTTGTTGCTCCCGTTCCTGCCTGGAGAGCTTCTCCTTCCTTTGGTTCAGCTTCTGGCACCAGGATTCAGCATCTGTCTCCCGCCCAGCGACGTTGGCCGGGAGCAGCTCTGGGGCTGGGGCAAGCAGAAGGGTGTGGCGGCTATCTGAAGCCATGTTGGGGAAGGAGATCTGTTCAAAGTTCCAGCGTGGCTTACAAACCCCCTTGACCCCATTCTCTACTTTGCCACTCTCCTGGCTGCACCCCACCCCCTTGTTAGCCAAGTCAGGCCAGGGCTCCAGGGATCCCAGAAGCTGAGATGGGCCCACTGGGCCCTTTACAGGGCTTGACTCCTGAGGTTTCTCCTCTACGCATCGGCTGTCCTCGTTGCAAGGAGGTGGGCTGGAGGTTGTCAGGCTCTCAGGTGTCTCATTCACCCCCCGTGGGGGATTCTCCAGGGCCTTGGCCTTCTTATTAATGGACCTGAGGGACGTGGGGGGGGAATTCAGCACGTCTGCTCCTGATGTCTGAGATGCACACGTCCCACACATATCCTACTGCCTCCAGGATCCTACAAGGGAGCCACCCAAGCCCAGCTCTTAAGCCAGTATATTCTCCAAGGTCCCCAAAATGAGCACTCCTTTAACAGCTCTGCTCCCCAGAACTCCCTGGGGGGGGGTGGCCATGTGGGGAGCATTACCGAGAGCTGGAGCTCCTCCTCTTCCTCTTGCCATTCTGATCCGCTAAGCACTGGGCACTGCCATCCAAGTTCAGCTGTCTCTCATAAGGGGACAGGATGGAGCTGTGGGGTGAGAATTGGATGGGCAACAGATCGACTTTCTCAGCCTGGAGTTCCCAGTGGAATTTGTGAGGGACTGGCCCAGAAGACAAGTCAGTGGGCCAGGGTCAAAGCCAAACCCAAAGGCTAAGTCCCTGGGCAGACCTGCAAGCAGGGTAAATGGGGGCAACCACAAGGGCCTGCCCATGTGTCTTTGCCCAGGCCTCTGGGTCCCACCAATGGCCCCTTTAAACAGAGACTTACTGGAACTGGGGCTCCTACAGAGCCAGCAATAAATGATTAATCACTAGTGAGAAAAATCAAGAGACCAGAAAACTTGGAAAACACAGAAAAATAAAAATACTCATAAACATCTTTGGTTCTTATAAACACCCATGTTTTTTTCTATCAAAAATTACATTGTACTGGGGTGCCTGAGTGGCTCAGTCAGTTAAGCATCTGCCTTCCGTTCAGGTCATCATCTTGGGGTCCTGGGATTGAGCCCCACATTTGAGGTCCCTGCTCAGCAGGGAGTCTGCTTCTCCCTCTCTCTCTGCACCCCCCACCTCCAGCTCCTGTACTTGCCCGCTCTCTCTCAAATAAAATCTTTAAAAAAAAACCTTGTTACTAACATACTGCTGTTTAATCTCTTACTCTCAATAACAAACTATGGACATAGCCCCTCTGACTACAGCATTCTTCCCTACCATGATTTTCTTATGGTGCTAAGGCTACACCATCCAGATGGTACCCACTAGACACAAGGGATGACTTAGGTTAAATTTAAATCCATTAAAATTAAATAAAAATTCAGTCCCACAGTTGTACAAGCCACATATATTGGACAGCAGACACCTGGAAAGCTTTTATCACTGCAGAAAGTTCTACAGGACCGCGCTGCTCTAAGGGACAAACTCAATTTTGTGTGACCATGCCTTCCCCATTGAACTCACAGGATGTTTCCAAGTTCGCCAATTTTGCAAAGTGATAATGTTTTGGGTAAGCTGCCCACTAAATGCAAGTTCTGTGGGGGCAATGATTTTGCTCTCTGAAATTCCTCAGCAACGAGCACAGGGCCTGGCGCCCAGTGAGGAATCAAAATACTGTCAAATGAATGAATGAACATTCTGACAGGTGAACTTACACACACATCTGTGCCTATTTCCTTGGGGTGTATCCCAGTTTTAGGAACCAAAGGGCATAACTGTTCTAGAGCTTTCGTGACATACTGTGAAACAGTGAAGAGTATACCAGTTTCCATCCTTTTGGCCCGTGCGATGGTCTCTGTGGCTCTTAGCAATGCTGGGCTACTAAGGTGACCATCTTTAGAGGCCCCAGAAGGAAAGAACATATAGCATAGCCAAAGGAATGTGAGACCCTACTCAACTGTTAATTCCTCACTTGGCCCTTCATTCATGCATGCACTAGGCTGCACTAGACAAATCTGCTTACCCACTGAGGCACTGTTCTGGTATTCCAGCTACGTGTTAGTGCACTGTCGTGAGCTGTAAGTGCTCAAATGTTATCTGCGGAGTGAACAGGCTGAAGATGGGGCTGAATTTGATAACCCAGGAGAAGCTGAAATGACCCAGACTTGTCCCAATGTGCCTCTCAATAGAGCACTTCCAACAGAGGCCCCCAGCCCGTGCCCAGGGAGCTGCAGCTCCAGCCAAGGATTCTAGGTCAAGAGAGGCCATTTCCACTTTGGGGCTCGTCTACCAGGTCCCAGGACTGGAACAAACGGGAGGGGAATGGGATCGGGATTTACCTTGGTTGGAATCGCCGAACCACGTAGCCCAGTCTCTTCAGGTGGCTGAATGCCTCAAAGAGAAAAAATAAAGATCAGAGGTCCACTTTTGAAAACACCAAATAGTTCCTCCAAACAGGAGCCACTCCCCATGCCCCCTCCCCTGCCCCTCCTGCACACCCCAATCCCAGACCCTGGGATTGGTTGGACCATACTCCATTATAAAAACCCTCCCCAAACTAAGGTCTCAGTCTCTGAATTCCTGTCTCTTGCTTACCTTACTCTGGGCACAAATGACATTTAGCAGTTTCTTGATTTAAATGCAAAATCCCAAAAAAGCTGATAACTGATAAATCAGGAAAAGAACTACACGCTAGAATGTTATGATATCAAAGCTGTCCGGAGCAAAGCTCCTGACCAGTGTGAACAAGGAAGTGGCAAAAGGTGATAGCACACCCCCATCCCTACCACTCCACCCTACACCTCCACAGACAGGGGTAGGGTAGGACTGGTCTTTGGTAAAGAACCACATGTCCATCCTTGTGTTCTAATACCCATATCAGAGAGATGTACGCAGGACTGACCCCATCCTGCTTGATCTCTCAGCAGCCTTCAACATAGCCAAAATCATTTTTCCTTCTTTTGGCTTCTGTGATACCACCTCTCCTGGTTTTTTTCCTATGTTGTCAGACACTTCTCGGTCTGTTTCTGGTTCCTTATCTTCCCCCTGACCTCCTCACACTGGAATGCTCCAGGTCTCAGACCCAGCCCTCTGTTCTGGCCACGTTCCCGTACAGCCCTGTGGTTTTACAGCCATCCACGCGTTCATGATGTCCACATTTATGTCTCTAGCCGTGTGCCCCTCCCCTGCTTTGTCTTCTTCCCAGCCCTCAGTTCTGTGAAGTCAGTCATTCAGTTGCTTGCTTACTTATTCCCAATTGTCACCACTAGCATGCAGGCACCAGGAGAGCAGAGCCCTTGGCTGCCTTGTAGTTCCAGCACATAGCTCTGTGTCTAGCACCTCATGGGTACTTATAAATCCTCACTGACTCAGTGGGATGGATGGTCGCTCCCCTGGGAGAGGGTGGCAGGTACCTGGTACTGCAGAAAAGTCATAGTGTCCTCACTCAGCAGTAGCTGGTAGGCCTCCTGAATAGACAGTGGCAGATCTTGGTGGAAAAGCTGGATGGAGCCCTGCAAGTGGGGCCAACAGCTCAGCTTGTGGACCTTCCTGCAGTGGCTCAACCAATGGGGCAACATCCAGGCGGTGATACATGGGCGCCCTTCCCTCCCCCGCTCCCCCGCCCCCAGCGTCACAGCAAGAACGTGGCCAACCAGGAAAGGAGGGCACCACCACTAATTCGGACGGGAATCCCCGCTGCCTGCATGGTATTCTTGTCTCCGGTTCTAGAATTCGGGTTACAAGCTTTTTGAATCCTCAGTTGTGTATATACTCTTACTCTAGAAAAAACATGTCCTTTCGGTTCCTTGCTCCCAACCCTTCCTCACGCTCCGGGGGCCCCACTCACACACTCCAGCAGATATAAGGCCTCTTCGGGGTGAAGTCGCTGCCGGCCCTGCTCTGAGAAGCCCATGGTCTGCCAGAATTTACCCTGTGCAGAACCCAGAGCAAATGTCACAAAGGAGCCAGGAAGGCAGAGAAGGCGGCTCCCTCTCCCCGAGCCCCGCCTCTCACCGCAGGAGACTTCAGTTCCACGGAGCCCTCTTCTGGCCTCCACTCGGCAGCCACCAAACTGCCCCTGCCGAAGAGTGGGGAGGGGGTCCGTCTGAGTTCCCCCGAGAAGTCGACGGGGTCCGGCCGTCCCGCCCGCCCCGGCCCCGCCCCGGCCCGCCCCCCTCACAGGCGCTCCACGCGCTCCTCCGCCAGCAGCTGCCAGAGCTCCTCGCGGCACCGGCGCAGCCGCTCGGCCTGCGCCGCCGAGCCGTCGGGGAGGAAGTCCTTGGGCCCATGCGAGCGCGGAGGCAGCTTCTGGGACCGCGAGCGGGCAGCGAGGAGCTCCCGGGCACTGGAGAAGGAAGAGACGCGGGGTCAGCGCGGCGCACTCGGAGCCGCGCGGCCCCGTCCGGGCTTCCCGTCCCCTTCCCCCGCGCCCTCTCCGCGTGCCCCGCGCCTCCGCGGGCCGGACCGCACCAGAGCACGCGCCCGGCGGGAACCTCCACAGCAGCAGGGTCGAGCTCGGGCTCCATCGGGCCGCCGTCTGCGGCTGCGCGCGCACCGCCCCCGACCCGCCCACCGCCGGAACTCCGCGCGGCCCTAGAGCCCGCAGATCCGCCCTCCGCTCCACCAGCCTCCGGCTCGACCAACCGGCTTGCCACCTTCCTGGCTGTCCTGGAGCCTGCCAACAGACTTGTGCCTCGATTCCGGGGGCAGAGATTGCAGGTTTCTGGATTTATAGGAGCTCCCGTCTACTCCCCAGCCCTCCCCTGGGCTCCTCTCTAGTAAAAATTGAGGAACGCGGCGTCTGAGAGTGTAGTATGGACAGTCATATGCGTGACCCTCCCCTCCGCAGCCCTGGGCTTAGGGCTGGACACTTAGGCTGGACAAAGAGGAAAGAGGGAGGGTTTAGAGAAGGGAGAGTAGTAGGTTCCCGCACTCCAGCCTCGCAGACTGGCCACCGGGGGCTGTCAGATGCGGTCTGGGTAGGTTCGGAGTTCCTTCTAGGTCTTCCGTTGGGTCCCTTCCGAGGGGCTCGGAAGACGGGTTTCGAGGGCTGGGGGCGGGAGGAGCTGTCCGACCCACGATGGTGCTGAAGCGCCACTCCAGCCTGTCATTAGCACCCCCTCGAGGCTGGGGTCCCCGCCGCTGCCACCGTGGGCCGCTCCGACATGGTCCGCTAGGTGGCACCATTGCTCCAACCAGCGGCTCTGAGTCGGCGACTCTGGTCGCGGGCGGAGGTCAACGTGGGAGTCCCTGGAGGGGCGATGGGCGAAAAGGCAGGGGGGAGCTTCCCAAGTGGGGTCCCCAGGTCTCGGTTTCCAGACCCCTTCACATCACGTCTTCTCTCCCACTCAGTCATAAACAGGGCATCTCGCCCTTGGGTTTGAACTCTAGGACCCCGGGTCGCGGCGGCTCCGCAACCGGGATGCAGGGCGCGCACTCTGGCCCCTACCACGCCGCTTCACCTGGGCGCATGCGCGGACCCAGCCAGCGTGCCCGGTCCGGACGAAAGCGGTGGGGGGCGGGGTCTGGTACGGATGGGGGCGGGGCCGCAGGCGCTGACTGACAGCCCGACTGCGCGGCCGGGACGGTCCCTCCGCTCCCGATCCGGCGGGAGGGAGGGGGGAGGGGCGGGATTTCCTGCGGGAGGCGCCGAGCCGGTCTTGGAAAAGGAGAAGGAGGAGAAAGGGGGTAAGGGGGTCAGTTGGAGCCACCGTCCAGAGTGCCAGGGACCGAGCAGGGCCAGCCAGACCCCCGGCGGGGCAGCTGGGAGAGGTGAGACGGTGGGGCCTGCGCGGGGGGTTAGCACCTTTGAGGGCGGGCACAAACTAACTTTTCTTTCGGGATCGGCGGGCGCCTTCGTCTCTCTGCTCCTTCCGTCCTCCTCGCGCCTCTGTTCCGTCCTCCCGCATCAATCCCTCCGGCGCTTGGCTCTCCCGGTCGCTCCCGCCGCTTTGTTCCCCGGGTCGGCCTGGGTTGGGCTGGGTTGGGGGATTGCGCGGCGCTGGACGGGCATTCCGGGGGGCGGGGGAGCCAGCCCGACCCCAAGCACTACCAGGGGCGTCCTCCTCCTGTGTCGGCTGCGGGCGAGAGCAGGAGTGCCCTCTGGGTTGGGCTTGGGACGTTCTAGGAGTAAGGAGACCCCAGCTAGGGCCCCAGGCCTGCACGGGTCTCATGCCACAGGGCTTGGGCAACAAATTCCTGGCCACTGAGAACTGACGTAAGCTTTTCTGCAGCGAAGTCGGGGCCCCGGGCCTCGGGTTCAGGCTTGGGGGGGGCCGGGCAGCCCCATCTGCCAGCATGCCCCAGCTCTTGTCTCTGTTCTCTGCCCAGCTGCTTCCCCATCCCGCACAAGGGGTGAGGATGGGTCAGCAACAGGTGCTGTAAAGCCTCCCTGTCCAGCAGTCAGACCCCTGCCAGAAATGGGGAGCTATAAGCTCCCCACTCCACCCTCTGAATTTGTAAAGAGCCTGGGGCTAGGGCATCCAGCTATTATAGTAAAGCTTAGATTGGGAGGAGTCTAGGGGCAGGCACCTTCCATAGGGAGTGACCCTTGCCTGTCTGCTGTGCCTGGCCCTTCCAGGCCCCACCTCCTGGCCCACCAGTTGTCTGTGGGTGTCAGAGCCGCAGGCTGTGGAGAACAGGCTGCTGGCCCAGCCTGCCCCAGTGTGTCGTGCTGCCAGGGCCCCTCCTGCCCCAGGTTGAGGTGCTGCCAGGTGCCCTGGGGCCTCAGTGACTCAGCCTCCCTCTCCCAGAAAGTCACTGCCTCCCCCCAAATACTCCTCTCATGCCTGGCAGCTGTCTTCCCGCTCTGAGTGGCTTGGCCCTTCCTTGACTCAGAAGGGCAGCTAGGGTGGTTTGGGGGCTCCCTGGAAGCCCTGTCCTACCCTTCTGAGCCCCGCTTCTGGGACCCTTGCAGGCCTGGCCCCGCCTTCAGCAGAGGCACTGCACCGTTTTCCAGACCCCTGAGACGTGTCCACTGCTGCTGCCGAGGCCGGAGGGAATGCTGACTGCGCTCTGGGTGGGCATTGGTGCTCCTGAGCCACGCCGGGAAGATTGGCGTGCCCAGTCCCAGCCCATCCCTGGGCCGTCCGACGCGGCAAGCAGATATCTGTCCGGGTTTCCACGCGGCCTCCACCCCCCCAGAGATCGGTGTGCCTGCTTGTGGTGGCTGCTCATGAAACACTTTGAGGGAGTACCCGTCAGTGCCTAACAAGAAGCGCACTGCTCGGGACACCAGCCACGCTCCCCCAGGACGCCTGGCCCTCCAAAGGGCCAAGGCATGGCACCCTGACGCCTTGGCTCAGACCTAAAGTTTTCCTGCCTCTGCCCTGGACTCCTGATCCCAGAGCCCAGCCCAGGGACCGGAATGGGTCGTGAACAGGACCTGATCCTTGCCGTCAAGAATGGAGATGTGACTGGTGTGCAGAAACTGGTGGCTAAGGTCAAGGCCTCAAAGACAAGTGAGTGCTTGGTGGGGTGACTGTCTAGCTGAGACCCTGCCCTGAGTGCTCAGGCTACAGAGAGAGGCTTGGGGGTCACTGTGATCTGGGGACTTGGGGTAGGAGGACTGTCCTGTAAGGAATGCCTCTGTGGGAGAGCCACAGAGGAAGTTGGGTCACCCCTTGCTGTGTATCCTTAGGCAAATCACTTAGCCTCTCTGGGCCTCAGTTTCCTGACCTGTAAAGTGAATGGGTTGAAATACATTCATTAGAGGTTTTTTGAGTGCCTACTGTGTGCCAGGCTTTGTTCTAGGCACCAGGCCATTATGTGGCAGCAGGGAATAAAACAGACCGAAATTCCTGCCCTCGTGGAGTTGCCTTTAGCAGGTGGTTTTTCTAATGTATTCTCTGGAGGCAGGAAATTTCTGGCAGTGGGGTTGGGAAAGACTGAACAGCTAGAGTTCCAACCCCATCCCCCTAATTCAACAACAGCAAATCTGCATTTATGGCAGCTTAATGGGGATGCCCGTTAAGGATAACTTTTATTTATTTATTTTTATTTTTTTAAAGATTTTATTTATTTATTTGACAGAGAGAGACACAGCTAGAGAGGGAACACAATTGGGGGGTGGGTGGGCGGGGGGAAGAAGGAGAAGCAGGCTTCCTGCTGAGCAGGGAGCCGGATGCAGGGCTTGATCCCAGGACCCTGGGATCGTGACCTGAGCTGAAGGCAGATGCTTAACTGACTGAGCCATCCAGGTGCCCCCATAACATAGCTTAAAAAAAAAAAAGAGCTCTACTGCTTAAAGCAAAGTTCATCACTATCTCAGCGCTTGCTAAAGCCCCTTCCCCTTGACTTATCTGCCGTGTCCCCTGGGGGTGTGTGGCCAAAGCTGACTTTCTAGAGGTTTCTCCAAAACCCGGGTTTCCAGTCTTGACAGGGTTGTGGGGGCTCCATGCATGGTAGCCACACCTGAACCCCATCTCTTGGGTACCTCTGTGGTGAGATCCCCCCGACCTCTGAGCTTCAAGGCGAGTTCTCTGAGCTGTCCCAGGAGGACACTGTCCTTGTCCCCTGAGTTTCTAGACCAGCAGGGGCAGGAGGTAGCTCCTGCCACCAGACTGGGGCTGGGGGAGGGAGGGTTCCCTCAGAGTGCTGGGGCTCTAGCCTCAAGACACACCTTGGCCCTGTGCACAGGAAGGGGCCCCCCAGACTGCATGAAGACATCTAATTATCCTCACCCACACCTGGAAATTGGGGTCCCAGAAGGAAGGATTTGAAGGACCTGGGAGTTGTGTACATGTGTGTGCACCCGCCTGCACACCAGGGCAGGAGATCCAGGGTATAGGGAGATGGAGCTTGGCTGGGGGGAGGGGGGAGGACAGGTGGTGTGGTCTCTGTGCCCTGGGGAAGTGGATACTGGGTGAGCACGATGGAAGAAAGGTGCCAAAGAGGTCCTGGGAGAGCCCTGGAGGCCCAAGAGTGGGAGCCACTCCCCTTCCTCCCCTCACCTCTGTGTTGTTTTTGGCGACCTGCCCAGTAGGGCCTTGGTTGAGCTGCTGCTGGCCTCACAGCTCTGGGGCCTCAAAATGAGGCCCTCAGGAGGGCTAGCGGGTGGGATCTGGAGGCTGGTGGCGGGAACCTCACAGCCAGGCTCCTAGGCTCTGGAAGGTGCCCTGTGCCCCAGGGGAAATGTCTGTGGGGGAAGAGATCCCTTCCCTCAGCCCCAAAGAGGACTTGTACATTGTGTAGGCACGGGCACAGAGTGACAGGGTCCTGGGACTCCTTGGGAAGCCCTGGCACGGAGCCTCCCCTCCCAGTCCTCTGAGAAGCTGGGAAAGCTGGTATAAAGTGGAGATCACAAGGTGATGTTTGCAGACCCTATAGTTTATGAAATTGTCTAAGCCCTCAATTCCCTGTGAGATGGGTGTTTCAATCTCTACTTTACAGATAAGGAAATTGACATCAGAGAGGATTAGCGAGTTGCCCAAGGTCACACAGCCATTATTTGGTGGATCAGAATCGAGTTCCTGTCCTCTCCCCTCTGCTCCTACACTGGGCTGCCCATCAGAATTACCTAGCGATTGTTCTGAAAATGCAGATTCCCTGTTCTCCTTCAGAATTAGAATCGTCACAGAGATCTTGAGACCCTGCGAGTCAGAAGGTTCTCCAGGTGACTCTAAAGCAGGGCTCAGAAGGGAAGCTGGGAACTCCTGCTCCATATCACAGAAGGGCAAAGGAAACTGATGGAAAGGGAGGTGTCAGGGGCTCCCCTTTTTCCTTCTGGTGGGTGGCTAGAGCCTTTTGGCTGGCTAAAGAGAGATGCTCCCTCAGCCCCCTCCATTTGCTCTCTGGTCACTGGGGGGTCGGCATTCCCTGCCCACCCCGGGCCTCTTGAGGGAGCAGGCGGCTGGGAGGAGAAGGGCGCCGTTACCCTGGCCTTGCTGCTGCCTTCCCTCCCTCCCCAGCTCCCTTTTCTGAACTGTCTCCTTCTCTGGCCAGAGGAAATGGAGTGGGCTGAGGGTGGCCCAATGAGCTCACATCCTCTGCCTGAGCCTAAATCAGGAGCGACCCTTCCACCCCCAGAGCCAGGCCGGGAAGAAGGCTGCGCTGCAGGGGAAGTGGCTAGAGCCACTGCCAGGAGCCAGGAGCCTCCGCCCTCCAGCCAAGGTCCCTAGCCCAGGCACTGGGAGCCTCTCTCCCCCACCGCCTTTCCGGCCATTGTTCTGGAAAGAACAGAGCCACCCAGCCTGGCCCTGCCCCTGTTCCTGTCTGTCCCTCCTGTCACATTGTCCTGCCACTCCCCGGAGGGACTGTATCTCACCGCTGAGCTGCCGCATCCCGGGCTGGCCAGGCCTGGCGGCAGGTGGAGGGACTTTCTCCTTCCTGCTGACCTCGCTGTCTTCTGTGAGGCTCGCGGAGGTACCATGGCTGCCCAAGGTCATGCAGCCAGTAAGGGGGAGAATTTGAACCACACACTTCCTGCTCCTAAAACCCCTCTCCTTCCTGTTGCCCTGACTGGCTGTGTGTGACAAGGACTTTCCGAGGGGGCTAGAGGAAGGCGGGGGGCCTCCGCTTCTCGCCAGCGGCCCCCACCCCCTCACCCCTTCCATCACTGCCAGCTCTGTATTTACCTTTTCTGCGTAGCGTATAGTGTAATTCGGCTCAGTCCTAAATGTAGCTGTCCCCTCTCTCCCCGTCCCATGCGCCTCACTCCCGAGCTGATCCCTCCCTGTTGGAATGAGGCCCTGTCTTGCTGGGGTGTTCAGGGGCCCACCAGGGCCTGGAGGGCAGGCCTGGACCAGCATGCTTGGCACCCTGCCCAGCCTGGGTTGAGCCAGGCCTCCTCCTTCCCAGCAGGGGTGGGTTCCAGCAGGAGGCAGGGGCCCGCCTGTGACAGACATTCCTTTTCCTCTCCCAACACTCATCAGGGACCACCCCCTCCCGTGCCCTGGCCAGAGCACACCTGCCTGAATCCTTTCTCCCTCCCTGACAGGGGAATGGACCAGCGTACTGCCCGGGCCCCTGGCTCCTCTGGCCGCCACCCAGCAGAGAGCCCTCTGCCCGGGGTGTGGACATCTCTGCTGGGAGCCTGTGGGTGCAGAATCAGCAGTTACTCCCCTGACAGGAGTTGGGGGGGGGACGGGCGGGGACTGTACCGATTTGGCTGGAGGACGGCACGTGGACAGTAATGGCTAACGTGTAAGGAGCGCCGAAGGGCGATGGCCCCCATCTGCGGTGGGCCAACAAGGCTCAGGCATTATCCTCGCAAGCCTGGTGAGCAGGTTCTCTGATTGACCCATCTTACGAGGACACTAAGCCTGACAGGCTGAGTGACTTGCTCGGGATCACACACCCCAGTGCAGGTCTATCCGATGCCACCTTCTTCACTGTTCTCCACTCAGGGATGTCCCCGAGCTTGAGTCCAGCCCTGGCATCTGCCCTGCTACCCTCTGGCATCCAGTGCCCCTCTCCCCTCTCTCCCAGCCCCCTCGGCCCAGTGGGACAATGAGACTCTCCTTGGCCTGCTCAGGCAGGAATGCTAACCATGCGCTCGTGGGCCTGTCCACTGAGGGCACGGCATGCCAGTCTCCCCCTTTCCCACCCCCTTTGGCTCTATAAACAAGCTGGGCTGGGGGCGCAGGGAAGCCAGGCTCCTTCTGTGGGCAGCTCCCTGCACTGGGCACTCTGGAGCTGATGGGCCAGTGGGCCGGCTGGGGAGCCATAGGGACAGGACAGCCAAAGGGCCATGGGGCAGGTGCTTTCTTGCACACCAAGAGGTCAGCGGGATTGGGGAGCAGCATGGGGAGGGAGAACTGGTTAGGATGCAGGTAAGGGCAGATCATTCTAGAGTGTCCTGATGCCCTCTGCTCTGATCCCCCAGAGCTCCTCGGCTCCACAAAGAGACTCAATGTCAACTACCAGGATGCTGATGGGTGAGTGTGAGCCCACATCCCTCTCGAGAGCTGTGGGGTGGGGGAGGGGTAAGGGGAAAGACCTGGGCCCTAAAGTCCCTTCCCCTCTTAAATTTGGCCCTTGAATTGTGTTCGCTGAAGCTGTTGTCTGTGCGCACCCTCCTGCCTGTGGAGCTATCCTCGAGTGAGGGGAGGGAGCCCCGGTGCCTCTCGGGGGGGCCTCCTGGGTCAGATTCCTGCTAGGCCCCCTTTTCTCCCCAGAGGGCAGGAGCCTTTGGGCTCCTGCTCCCACGGCCCCCTCCCCTGGGCTGGCTGGCGGGGGAGGCCAGACAAACAGGCCTCTCAGCCCAGACACTGAGCCCTTTCATGCTGTAGGCCGGCAGCTCTGCGCTCCCACGGCAGGGCTGGCAGGGTGGGGGAGCGAGGGCACAGTGGGCAAGGAACTCAGCCCTGCCAGCCTCCGGGTTGAGTCTGGTGTGGAAGACTAGGATTTGGGGGCTGGGGGACTGCTCAGTTGACACCCCTCCCTGTGTCCCACCACACAGATTCTCTGCTCTTCATCACGCTGCCTTGGGGGGCAGCCTGGAGCTCATAGCCTTGCTGCTGGAGGCCCAGGCCACTGTTGACATAAAGGACAGCAATGGTGAGACCCCAGTGTGTCCCCCTCGACACCCCCTGTGGTGCGAGTTTGCTCCTGCCACATCCTAGCAATGCTAGTACATGTTGGCATAGTTTCTCTGGCTTGCAAACGCCTTACCTTTTTCATCTTCACGGCCTTCTGGGGGTGATGGGTGGTTCTAATACCCCGTTATCCAGAAGAGGAAGCTCAGCTTACCTTCCTGTCCAGAGGTCCCACCAGATCACCCGTGGTACGCCAGGTGGGATTCCGACTTCAGCCCCATACGGCTGGACATTTCCCTGACCGAACCAGCATCCCTTGCCTTGGGTCTGTCTCCCCCTCCAGCTTGGGGGGGGGCCTCCGGACTCTGCTCAGTTCCTTCCCCCGACCCCATAGCATCCCAGGACCTCCTCAGACCCACCCCACCCCCGCAGGCATGCGCCCACTGCACTACGCAGCCTGGCAGGGCCGGCTGGAGCCCGTGAGGTTGCTGCTGCGTGCTTCTGCGGCCGTCAACGCCGCCTCGCTGGATGGACAGATCCCGCTGCATCTGGCCGCCCAGTACGGACACTATGAAGTGGTACGGGAGCCCGCGTGCCCGCGAGGGGCGCTGGAGCGGGGCGGGGGGGCGGGAGGAGGGGGGCTGGCCGGGCCAGAGCCCTCACTCAGCTTCCTCCACCCCAGTCAGAAATGCTCCTCCAGCACCAGTCCAATCCCTGCCTAGTCAACAAGGCGAAGAAGACGCCCCTGGATCTGGCCTGCGAGTTTGGGCGGCTCAAGGTGAGGCCTGCGGCTCCTGGGGTACTGGGCCCTGGGTGGCTGTCAGGGTTCTCAGGAGGAAGCCCTACCTGGGTGCTGCTTGCCGCAGGTGGCCCAGCTGCTGCTGAACAGTCACTTATGTGTGGCACTGCTGGAGGGCGAGGCCAAGGACCCCTGCGACCCCAACTACACCACGCCCCTGCACTTGGCTGCCAAGAACGGCCACAGAGAGGTCATCAGGTAACCACTGCCCCCCCCCCACTTCCTCATCCCCTTCCTGCAGAATGGGTGATGGCCCCTCGGTGCCCTGCCCTGCGGCCCTCTTCACCCTGGTTCTGGGTCACTCTCCCAGCCCCCCGGCAATCTGCTTCCTCTCCTGCTCCCTACCACCCCTGTGACTTGCCCCCGCCACGTCCGCAGGCAGCTCCTTAGAGCTGGGATCGAGATCAACCGCCAGACCAAGACCGGCACGGCGCTCCACGAGGCTGCGCTGTATGGCAAGACGGAGGTGGTGCGGCTGCTTCTGGAGGTGGGTGTGGGCGCCCGGTCACCCCACACACGGGTGTGGAACCCCCACTGGGTGCCGCGTCCGAGACCAGCTGGGGAAGCATGGGAGGGGGTCTGCACCAACAACGTGGCGTTTAGGTGGGCCGCGGCCTTGTGGCCGGAGAGCAGACAGACCTGGTTCAAGCCCCTCTTCTGCCTTACGCCAGCTCAATGACCTTGAGCTCATCCTCAATCCTGTCTCTGAGCTTCCATTTCTTCATTTGTAAGATCTGAAAATAGTGGGTACTGTTTGCCTCCTGGATAGTGGTGAGGCTTGGGGGAAATGGCAAGCAAAGCGCTTCGTGCCTGCTCACACTGCCCTGTGCACCCAGGGCGGGGTGGACGTGAACATCCGGAACACATATAACCAGACAGCGCTGGACATCGTGAATCAGTTCACCACCTCCCAGGCCAGCCGAGAAATCAAGCAGCTCCTGCGGGGTGAGTGTGTGTGAGAGAAGACCCGGCCCAGGCTCGGGGTCCGGAGCCACTCCAGTGAGGACTACGAAGTGAAGCAGGAAGTGTCCCAGGAGCAAGATGTCACACTGCCAAATGGAGGGCTGGTCAGGGGACTGCTGCAACAGGAACCTGGGGGAAGGGTTGTGAAGGGGACGGGTCAGGCGGGAAGATGCCCTAAGGACCCTCAGATGATGCCTGCCCTGCCTCTTCTCTTAGAGGCCTCAGGGATCCTGAAGGTCCGAGCACTCAAGGATTTCTGGAACCTCCACGATCCCACTGCTCTCAACGTCCGGGCAGGGGATGTCATCACGGTGAGGACCCAGTGCGGGCGTTCCTTTGCTAGCACTGATGATTGCTGTCACACGGGCGCCTGCTGTGGATCGGGCTCGGTGCTAAGGTCTTTCTGTGCACTGTCTCATTGAATTTCTCCCCATCCGGGTAAGGTAGGTGCTGTTTAACCATTTCCTTTCTGGAGAGGACAAAATTGAGTCTTAGAGAAATTAAAGTGGTTTGCCCAAGACCCCACGGCGAGCAGCGGCGTTGGGATTTGAACCCGGGCTGACTCCGGGACTCTTGACACAGAGGATCGGGCTGGATGCTGGCAGGAGGTGCAGAGCTGTGGGTGTACTCGGGCATCAGCTTCTTGTGGGGAGAGGAGGAGCCGGGCTGGGGCCGTAGGGCTGGCTGCCTGCCCTTGGCGGGTGCAGGACATAATCGCTGTCATCGCCCTCCAACGCCCCACAGGTGCTGGAGCAGCATCCCGACGGCCGCTGGAAGGGCCACATCCACGAGAGCCAGAGGGGCACGGACCGTGTGGGCTACTTCCCCCCAGGCATCGTGGAGGTGGTCAGCAAGCGGGTGGGCGTCCTTGCGCCCCGCCTCCCGTCGGCCCCCACGCTCCTGCGTCCAGGCTTCTCCCGGACGCCACAGCCCCCTGCTGAGGACCCCCTACACCCTTTGACCTGTGGCCAGCTCCCTCGGGTGGGCCTCAGCCCAGACAGCCCAGGTGCTGCATCCTCCCAGAGGGCGGTGCTGGGCACCAGGGTGGGCGTCTGACCTCGGCAAGCTGCCAGTCAGCTGTTGGCAGGGCCAGCTGGGGCTCTAACCCCTTTGCTTGTGGCCCTGCAGCAGGTGACAGGAATAGTGTGGGCAGCGAGGGCAGCGTGGGCAGCATCCGCAGTGCCGGCAGCGGGCAGAGTTCCGAGGGCACCAATGGCCATGGCACTGGCCTTCTTATCGAGAACGCCCAGGTAGGAGGGTGGAGGAGGGAGGGGGCGCTGGGACCAGGACAGGGCCCTCCATCCTGCCGTCAGCTCCCCACATGCTGAGTAGCCTCTTCCCGGTCTCTAGCCACTGCCGTCCCCCGGAGAGGACCAGGCGCTGCCAGGACTGCACCCCCCACCCCTGGCAGGTAGGAAGGGTGAATGGTACCTGGGTGGGCACCCCTCCAGCATGTCGCACCTGATTCTACCTCTCTCCCTCCTGAAGACAACCTGAGCCACCGCCCTCTGGTCAACTACCGTTCCGGGGAACAGCTCTTTATGCAGGATGTGAGGCCGGAGCAGCTGCTGGAGGGGAAGGTGTGACCCCCCACTGGGAAGCGGGCTGTGGGCCCCAGGGGTGCGGTGGTGTGGGATGGGCCCCTGCTCAGGCCAGGCGCCTAGGGGAGGCTGGGGCAGATGGCCGGGCTACGGCCTCGGCTCTCCTCAGTAGGCGCCGCTGTTAACATCAGCCCCTGCCCCCATACTGCAGGATGCTCAGGCCATTCATAACTGGCTGAGTGAGTTCCAGCTGGAAGGCTACACCGCCCACTTTCTGCAGGCCGGCTACGACGTGCCAACCATCAGCCGTATGACTCCCGAGGTAGGGGCCACGGCCGGGGGGCAGCGGAGGGCCCGGTGGGCGCTGGAGGGGGCCTGATGGCGCGAGTCTGTGTGGCAGGACCTGACAGCCATTGGCGTGACCAAGCCTGGGCACAGGAAGAAGATTGCCTCAGAGATTGCTCAGCTCAGCATCGCCGAGTGGCTGCCCAACTACATCCCGGTAAGCAGGTGGCCGGCACTGGCTCCCCCACTCAGCCGCGCCGTGCTGGCCCTTCCTGGCTGGGGCGCCGAGGCCAGCCCAGGAGCCAGCTCCCATGGGCTGCTTTTGCAGGTGGATCTGCGCGAGTGGCTGTGTGCGCTGGGGCTGCCGCAGTACCACAAGCAGCTGGTGAGCAGCGGCTATGACTCCATGGGGCTGGTGGCCGACCTCACCTGGGAGGAGCTGCAGGAGATCGGGGTCAACAAACTCGGTGAGGACTGCCCTGGGGCCTCCTGGCCGGGCCCCCCACATGCCTCCAAGGGGCTCTAAAACGTTTCAGGGTTCAAGCCCAGCGGGGAGAATAGGGTCCAGGAGGGACTGGGGTGGGCCTTTGCAGCCCCAGCTGACCCTGTGGCCTCTACCCATCCCCTCTCAGGTCATCAGAAGAAGCTTATGCTGGGAGTGAAGCGGCTGGCCGAGCTCCGGCGGGGCCTACTGCAGGGGGAGGCCCCAGTGGAAGGCGGCCGCCGGCTAGCCAGAGGCCCAGAGCTGATGGCTATCGAGGGGCTGGAGAATGGGGACGGTCCGACTGCCGCTGGCCCACGCCTCCTCACCTTTCAGGGCAGCGAGCTAAGCCCAGAGCTACAGGCAGCCATGGTGGGGGGCGGCCCTGAGCCCCTCCCCCTGCCCCCTGCCCGCTCCCCCAGCCAGGAGAGCATTGGGGCACGCTCACGAGGGTCGGGTCATTCACAGGAACAGCCTGCCCCCCAGCCCAGTGGAGGAGACTCCAGCACCCCACAGGAGAGGAACCTTCCAGAGGGCACAGAGCGACCCCCTAAGCTTTGTTCCCCACTTCCTGGCCAAGGGCCCCCCCCTTATGTGTTTATGTATCCCCAGGGCTCACCCTCCAGCCCAGCCCCAGGGCCACCTCCTGGCGCACCTCGTGCCTTCTCCTACTTGGCTGGTCCCCCTGCCACTCCTCCGGACCCGCCTCGGCCCAAGCGCCGGTCCCACAGCCTGAGCCGCCCCGGCCCTGCTGAGGGGGAAGCAGAGGGGGAGGCTGAAGGGCCGGTGGGCAGTGCCTTGGGCAGCTATGCCACCCTCACCCGGCGGCCGGGACGCAGTGCCCTAGCGCGGACCAGCCCTAGCCCAACCCCAGCTCGAGGGGCTCCCCGCAGCCAGTCCTTTGCCCTTCGTGCCCGACGCAAAGGCCCGCCACCCCCACCTCCTAAACGCCTCAGCTCCGTCTCTGGCCCCACCACGGAGCCGCCTCCTATAGATGGAAGCCCGGGGCCTAAGGAGGGGGCCTCTGTGCCCCGAAGGCGAACACTGAGTGAACCAACTGGCCCCTTGGAGCCCCCCGGCCCGCCTGCCCCGGCTGGCCCCGTGTCGGACACAGAGGAGGAGGAACCAGGGCCGGAGGGGACGCCCCCATCTCGGGGCAGCTCAGGGGAGGGGCTCCCATTTGCGGAGGAGGGGAACCTGACCATCAAACAGCGGCCGAAGCCAGTGGGCCCCCCACCCCGGGAGGCGCCTGTGCCCGCTGGCCTGGATTTCAACCTCACCGAGTCAGACACTGTTAAGCGGAGGCCCAAATGCCGGGAGAGAGAGCCGCTGCAGACGGCACTTCTGGCCTTTGGAGTGGCCAGCGCCGCACCCAGCCCCTCCGCCCCCCTGCCCTCGCAGACCCCCAGCGAGCCCTCCTCAGCTGCTCCCATCCCTCCCCAGCCTGACCCTAGCAGCCTTCCAACTCAGGGAGCTCTGGCCCCTCTTTCTCCCAGCCCCCCAGCCCAGCCCCCTGCGCCCCCCGCACCCCCCGGCCCTGGGCCTGCTCTGGAAAACAGTGCAGGCAGTCGGCGGCCTGGGGAGACGGAGCCCCCTGCTTCCCCTGCTGCCCTCATCAAGGTGCCGGGTGCAGGTATGAGGCAGGGCCCGCAGGGGGGGGGGCGTCGTGTGCAAGGGTTGTGTCCAGCCATCTGAGTCACAGCCAAACTTTTTGCCTCTGCAGGAACGGCCCCCAAGCCTGTGTCTGTGGCCTGCACCCAGCTGGCATTTTCTGGCCCTAAGCTGGCTCCCCGGCTCGGCCCCCGCCCCGTGCCTCCTCCGAGGCCAGAGAGCGCTGGGGCCGTGGGCTCTGGCCGGGCCCAGCAGAGGCTGGAACAGACCAGCTCATCCCTGGCAGCTGCGTTAAGGGCCGCAGAGAAGAGCATTGGCACTGAGGAGCGAGAGGGGTGAGGGGTGCTGGGTGCTGGGCGGGCGGGTGCGGAGGGAGAGGGCTGCAGTGGAGGAACAGCTCCTCTAACTCCTCTTCCCCAGGGTCCTGGGCATGTTGGTGGGGGAGGGGAGCAGACAGATCCTTAGAGTGGGGTGACCCTCATGGGAATGGGAGGAGCCCAGGTTCTGAAGTCACCCAGATCTGACCTGTGGGGAATCCTGGTGGCTGCCACTTAGAGGCATGGGAGCTTGAGCACATCACTTCCTCCTGAGCCCTAGCGCCCTCACGTAAGGGAGAAGTTAAGATGCACACAGAGTGTTTGGCACCGGCCAGGCATTCAGGCACAGCCCCTGGCCCACCCACGGCCCACTTTCTGATCGGACCCGGTCCTTGCAGCCCTCCCGGCACCTCCACCAAGCACATTCTGGATGACATCAGCACCATGTTTGACGCCCTGGCTGACCAGCTAGATGCCATGCTAGACTGAGAGCCTCTGGTGGCCTTCAGCAGCGCCCATCATGACCTGCAGTGTCTGCGGCCTTTGCCCCCGCGCAGAAGCGTGCCTGCCCAGGCGGGGGCCGTCCTGCCACTCCAGGCCAGCGGCTGTCGGCGCTGCAGCGCTGGGGGGCCGTCTCCACGGGAGGCTGAGGGGACTTGTCAGAAGCTGACATCTCAGCAGAGCCCCCTCCCGGTGTGTAACCTGACCAGTCAGCCCTGCCCCGTGGACAGGGACCCTGGCAAGAGCTTCCTCCCTGGAGAGAAAGAGGTGGCTTCTGGGGTGCTCCCTCTGCCCTCCCCCACCTCCAGGGGCTCCAGTCCCTGTGCCAAGGACCTCTTGACACCTGCCCTGCTGTCCGGGCACACGCGGAGGCTGGAGAAGGCTGTGTGTCTGACCGGGTCCACACAGGTGTACACAGGACATATAACTAAGCGGCCAGGGGCTTGCTCTTGGCGGCGGTGGGCCCCTGCTCGCCCCTGCCCGCCCCTGCTCCTGCCCGCAGTGAGGCAAAACTGGCAGGGGTAGGGCCAGTGGGAGCAACAGATCCCCAAAGTCCAAACTTTTTCAACTGTAAATGTTATTTTTTAAGGAGAGAGAAATGCATATATTTTAAATGGAATTTATTCTATCTATAACCGCCTGAGAGGACACGGGGGAAGAGGCTTTAGACCACGGCACGAGTGCGCATGATTCGCCTCGGGGCTGGAAGGCTGATCTGGGTGGCCCCGGGCCCCGGCTCTGTAACCATTAACCTCTTATCCTAACTAACCCCAATGAAAGTGTCATTCCACGTGATCGGGCTGTGTGTTTGGATCTGTGCCACGGACCTCTGAGCCCAGGGTTCTCGCCTGGGCCAGACCCGAGGACTCCTGCCAGTGGGGAAGGAACAAGGCTCGGGCCCTCCCCTCCCCTTCGGGGCTCCCTCACCGGCCAAAGCCTTGGGTGGGCCCCTGAGTGGCTGCCTCATGGACCAGCCACGGATTTTTCTTAAGCAGTTTACAAGTTTTAATACAAACCAGTCTACATTCATTCCTAAAAGGCTCATTTCCAGTAAAAAATATACACCAGTAAAAACATTCTCACAGGAGAACTAGGGCAGGGGGCCAAAGGAGCCCTGGGCCATATCCCCAGGACTGGCGCTCCAGGCCAGCTTGAAGGCGGGCACAGGAAGAGGTAACCAGGGCAAGGCAGGGGGTCTTCATCTTCGGGACTGAGTGTGAGGCTCCCCCACAGAGGGAGGGAGGGGGAGTACTCGACCACCTCCAGGCCCCCACCCCAGGAAGACAGGTGGGGTGCAGGGAGGATGCACCAGCACTGCTCCCTTTCACGGTAGCCTGTCTGAACCCCCCCACGGCTGCTGCCACTGAGGTCCTGGCCCCACCAGGTTCATGGCTCTGCCCGGAGACCCAAGAGCAGAGGGCCCTGGGCTAAGAGACCCTAAAGGAGGCAGCCCGCAGGCGGAGGAAGCTAAGGGCCCCTCTGCTAAGTGCACTAGGTCATACATTCAAGACCAGACTGTCCTGATGCTGAGGCCACGGCTCACCAGCTCCTCCACAGTAAGCCCTGGGGATCAGGACGACAGATGGGTCGGACGAGGAGCTGGGCCTCCCGTGACACAGGCCGCGAGAGGAAACCCTGAAACATTCACGATACCAACCCCCCAGACTCAGAAACTGGTCTGGCTTTAGCCCCGGCACCTGGGCAACGAGAACCACTGTGGCCAATGGCTCAGAAGGGGGAGTTCATGCCCAGTTTCGTTTCAAACTGCAGTTTCTGCCGCTTCTGGTAGCGAACCCGGACCCTGGTGGGGCAGGAAATGAGAGCTCAGGTTAGAGCAGAAGCCCAGACCGGGGACAGGGCAGGACCCCAGAGGAGGAGGGAAGTCCAGGCAGTGGGGACAAGCCGGGGAGCTGTGCCCAGGAGGTTACGGGCCTAGGGATCGAGCCTGAGCCCAGAGGGCGCGCCGTGTTGGTGGCTCACCGAATCTCATGCAGCTTCACGATCTCGTTGGTGACCACCACAAGCACCAGGGAGAGGCAGCCCAGGAGCCACGTCAGCAGAGGCACGTCCTCCAGGCCAAAGTGGACACGGCTGTCCCTGTGCGTCCACAGCTGCAGGTCCACTGCCGTCTGGACCACCTGCCCCAGCAGGCTGCAGGGAGAGGTGACAGCCCTGCATGACCCTGGGCCTTCTTGCTTCCTTCCCTGCCTTTCTCAGTACGAGTAGCTCAAGGAGGGCAGCATCTGACCTCTGGCTCAACTCCCTGAAGCAGGACTGGTTTGAAGTCCTGCTCCTACCCCCCCACCCCCACCCATCCATCGGCAGATACTCACACCACGGCCACGGTCACGGCCCACCAGAGGTTTGTCAAGGGGCTCTTTCGCCACAGGGGCTTGGTGCGATGCACGTGGGTGATAGAAATGAAGACTGGAGAAAACAGGGTCGGGGGGGGCGGCGTCAGACATCCCCCTATCCACAGCCCCCACTGGCCCCTCCCGGGGAGCCCCTCACCTGTGTGCAGGACGATCAGGGCAGCGGTGAGCTTCTGAGCCGTCAGGAGCCCATTGGCGAAGTCGCCAAACCAGGCTGGAGCGGCGTAGGCATGACTGTCAGAGTAAGGGGTGGACTCAGCCCCCCGCTGGGCCCTGGGAAAGTGGGCGGGGGGCCGGGGTGGGGGGGGGGCGCGAGGTCAGGACCCACCTGCGCAGCATGATGGAGGAGCAGTTGGTGAGGCTGCGGGCCCGGGAGCTGTCACAGAAGCTCTGCAGCGTGAAGCCAAAGCAGACGAGGCACGAGCTGATGGTGAGGCTGAATTTGAGCAAGAAGCAGAACAGGAAGTAGTGCTGGGTCTGCAGAAAGAGGAGCAGCCCGTCACTCCCGGGGCAGCGACCCCTCTGGCCCCGGGCTCAGCAGGCCCTGCAGGAACCGGGCAGGCCCCGGGGGAAGAAGATCCTTCCCAGCTCTGTGCCACCACCTCCCCTCTGGTTGGGGGAAGTTCTGACAGAAGCCCCCGTCTCTCCCCCAAGTCTCCCCCCACACACACACCCACATTCCTCAGGAAAGGCCGTGGCTCACAGGGCTCCACGTTGCTTACCTTCTTAGGAATGGACTGAAGGTTCTTCCCTGTGGCCATAGACATGATGGAGCTGTGGGGGGGCTTCCCCAGCAGAGAGATGCTGAAAAGGAGGGACTTGGTGAAGGGTGGGGACTGTGACCCTCTGTCCCCCAATTCCCACATGGGAAACCTTTCGAGAGTTTTGGGAGTGAGGGCAGGTCTGGGGGGAGATGGGATAAGAAAAGGGAGAGTCCCCCCCACCACCACCAGTGTCTCCTGTGCCAGGGGTGGTGAGCACTGAGCAGGTCTCCAGGACCAGGGCTCCCAGCCCCGCCTGCCTGGACCCGGAGGGGCAGCCTGACTCTCACCTGAGCAGAGGGTAGCAAAAGCAGGACAGCCAAAGGATGTCGGTGGTGCTCAGTAGCGGCGGCAGCTGAACCAGGCAAGAGAGGAACTAGACCAGGAGAGCCCAGGAAGCAGGATTAGGTTCTGTCACATAGTAGGACGCCAGGAGCCCCAGGGCTGCCTTGCCCTGTGCCCAGACAGATGCCCAGGGGAGCTAGGGCCGCAGGGGCCGCTATTCTGCTGATGGGGTCACCTCCAAAAGCCTGGGGGTTCCGCAGAGGCCAGGGGCCCCCTAGGCTATGTGGTATCCCGCCAGCCTGCCACCCCAGACTCTTAGCCGGGCCCGGAGCAGAGGAGCACGTGGGGAGGGGCAGTGCCTGTGCAAGCCCAGCTCACCTGGATGACCACAAGGGTCAACTGGCACTGCAGCAGGAAGAGGAAGCACTTGCGAATGCCGTAGGTGGCATGCCGCGCCTAGGGACCGGGAGGGACAGATTGTGGCCAGGCCTACAGCTGACAAATCTCAGCCAAGAGCCAGATGCCCCAGATGCTCCTGCTAGCAAACGGTGCAGGCCAATGAAACTGCCGGGGAAAGCCTCTCTTGGAGAGAAATCAGCCCCTGGGAGCCCAGACGGATCCTGTGTCACTCTTCCCCACCCCATGCAGCTCCCCCCAATCTCTGCCCCCTCCGCCTGCCCGAGCCCCAACCTGCTCAATGAGCCGGATGATGCTGATGGTCTCCTCCTGGCGAAAGGTCAGGGAACAGGGTAGGCTGTTGAGCTGCCCCGAGAGCTGTAGGGGAGAAAGGCCATCCGAGGCCTGGGCCATGCTGGTGCTGGTGGCGTAGCCAAAGGTCTCCCAGGAGCAGCGGGATGGGTACAGGGGATCCAGGGCAATGCTGCTCAGCGTAGGGGGAAAGCACAGCCATCAGCTACACTCTGCAAACATCCCATCTCCCATAGGACTAGGCAAGCACCCACTCCCTCTCTCCCCACCGTGCCCAGGTCCGTTGGTCCCAACCGTACCAAGACCAGCCATGGAATATGCCCCAGCCCCAAGCAAGCCCCCACTCTCAGGCGTCCCCCTGACCTGATGTCACTCTGGAGGAAAAGGCAACTGTTCCTGAGATTAGCAGAGCTGCCCAGGCAGCAGGTCACCTCCCCATATTCCTGCATGATCTTGATCATCTCACACATGGCTGAGGGGGCAGAGTCGGGGGGCATAAGAGTCAGGCGGGCAGAGCCCTGTGTGAGGCTCTGGGCAGAGACCCACAGGGCAGGAGAGCAGGAGACAGGGGAGAGCAGGCCCCACTTTGGGGACAGTCCTCCCCCCAAGAATGTGAATATCATGTAACTACTGTCACTTCTGACTCCCTAGAAGGGGCACACCCACAGCTCCAGCCCCCTACGTTCCCCGGCTCCTCCCAGCTCAGGTTGCTCGGCTCCCCGCATGGGACAGCAACATCTCCTGCAGAGCCCACCGGGTCGGGGTTAGGGTTACCGGGAGCCCAAGCCTCTTTAGTAGCCGTGGTTACGGTACTCACTCTCGGGGGTACAGTCGGTAAATAGGGGCACTAGCAGGGGCACATTGTCAATGTTCTGCAGGTGGGGGCGCACCTGGTGGATGCCGCGCGGCAGCTTGGCCTGGAGAGAACAGAGGTGTCAGTAGCCTCAGGGTCGGGAGAAGGGCACCTCCCTCCCTCCCTTCTCTGGACCAGCCAGTCAGCTACCTCAGGTAGTCCAGGGGCACAGACCCTGCCATCCTACCCGGTTGCAGTCCTCCAGGAAGCTGGGGAGGTCACTGTCTGTAGGCTGGAAGCTGATGAGGTCTGAGTGACCCTCCTCCTCCAACAGAAGGAGCCCTTCCGCATCATCTCGGGACACTGTGGGGATGAAAGCCCGTCCTTCACCTTGGAGTCAGCCTTCTGGGGGCCTTTCCTTGCCCTGAAGATGGCAGAGAACTTCCTGCTTCTGGTTTCCTCTCCTCCACGGTCGACTGTTGTTACCGCAGGGAGACGAGAGCAATTTTCCAAGGGAGTGCACTTCTCGGGAGCGAGCTACGGGGTTTCTTTCTAGCTGTGTCCAAGGTGGGGGAACCGCCCACACCTACCTCGTCCCCGTCACAAACCTGTGCCCTTACCCTGATTCAGGTCATCATGCAGGGAGCCAGCATGGCTGGGGCTGGAGGGGGGGATCTCGGAGCCCGGCAGGTCACCATTGGGCGTGAGGGAGATGTGGCAGTTCCAGCCTGTCTCCAGGCCCATCTTTTCTGCAAACACCTGCAAAAGGCAGACGGCAACGAACAGATGGGCCCGTGAGCCCACAGGAGAAAGGGTCAGTGGAGGCAGAGGAGGATGGCTTTCCCCCCCACCTTGCTTTTGAGCTCATCCTCCAGAGAGAAGTAGACGAAGCGGATGCAGGCATTGACCAGCCCATCGATGAGGCGCACGATGTCCAGCCGGGCCTGGTACTGGGAGGACACCATGCCCATGAAGATCTGGCCGCTCAGGGCCTGCATGCAGTCTTCCTTCTCCAGCACCTCCCCGATCCCTTCTTCAGGTAGACACAAGGCACAAAGCCCAGCCAGGACACCCAGGAACCAGCAGATTCCAGGAGGCAGCCCAGGCCACACACACAGATGCCACACCCGAATCAACGAGCATGTGGGCCCCAGGGGACCACACACACAGCCACACGTGCACGCACACACACACACACACAGCCAAGACACATAAAGGAGCCAACAGACACAGGAGAAAAGACAATGAAAGGTACTCATCAGTCAGGTGATGATCCTAAGGAGTAACGATAGAGCCCGGCCCTGGTCCAGGGCTAGGGGGCTGCCCTCACTCTCAGCCGTGGCCTCGATTCATGGTCTTTTGGGTCAGAAGACCCTGTGAGGTCTGTCTGTTTGGTGGCATTGGGGGAGGGGTGGGGCGGCTCTGAGTCCCTCTGTTCCAGCAGCATTGAAACCTGGCCTTTTTGTCTGGTCAAATAAGCCTAATGGTCTATAGATACTGCTGCTTTACAACTTTCAAAGAAAGCCCTTTGCTATCGCACCGGAGTGTCACAAGAAGCCTGTGAGGAGGGCAGAGCAAGCACCATGAGAAGGCTAAGGACTTGCCCGCGCCACCAGACAGCGAGTGCCACCTTGGTGCTCCAGGCCCGGTGCCCCCACAGTTCCCTCCGCCACGATCGATTCCAAGGCGCTCCGGAAGCCCTCCCCGCTGGGGGCCCCCAACGGGACAGACGTGCACGGTACCGTCCGAGCTCCAGCTGTTGCGGCGCGTGCTCAGCTTGACTGGGACGGTGCTGGGCAGCTCACACACGGTGAAGATGCTGCTCTGGCCAGGCACCTGCACAAGCTCAATGCACTTGCCGTTGAGCTGAGAGGACAGGGCACAGCTCATGGGCTTGTAGGCGAAGGCAGAGCAGTAACCAGATAAGCAGGCCCGCTGGTAAAAATCCAGCACTTTCTTTCTGCCAGGGAAATGGGGAAGAAGTGAGGCGAGTGGCCCTGAGATGCCCCCATGCCTGTGAGTCAGGCGGGCAGAGGGCAGGGGCTGTCGGCCATCAGCACGAGGGGTGCTTCCTCACCCACCTGTCAGAACCTGAAAGAGGGTAGATGTCGGCGCCATCCCAGAAGTCTGTGCAGGCCTCTAAGACCACGTCAGCCGTGCCATGGGACAGCATCTGTTCTGTGCCTGAGGCGGGGAGGACGAGGCCGAACCATGAGTGCCCCAGGCTACTGCCACCGCCTCAGGTAACACCCTGCCATTCTTGAGAAGGGTGCTAGGGAGCCCCTGGGGAGTAGGACTCCCCAGGCCTGTGTGGGCTTGCAACCCTGCGGACAGTCCCCAACCCCTGTGGCCACCATCCCAGCACCAGTCCCCAAATCCAATCCCTGCCGCATCTGAGGAAGATTCCAGAAGGAGCCTAGTGCGCATCTGCCCGGGGCCCCCCCAAAAAGGGACGCCTAAAAGAAGTCCCGCCCTGCCAAGCTCCAGGAAGGTCTGGCCTGATGCTGGCCAAGCCTGGAAGGCTCACTGGTAGTGGTGTCCTTGATGAAGAGACTGATCATATGGCTGAGCGGGGGGCGCCGCTTGGTGACACAGGAGAGCCTCCCCAGCGAGGTCTCCTTCACCATCTCGGCACTGGGGAGGCGGTAGAGCGCAAGGTGGTTCCCCTGCTTGAAGAGCTCCTTGGCCCCAGGAGTGAAGCCTGCGGGGGGAGGGAGGGACGGCAGCTCGGGGTGTCCGGGAGCACCTGCACCTCCCTCCCTCGCAGGGAGAGAACCCCCGTGAGGCTGGGCTGGTTCTTTCCCCCTTTCCCCATGCCCCTGGTTATTTTCCCGGACTAGGAAGCACTGTCGAGCAGCGCCTGGTTCCGGGGGGGGGGGGGGGGGGCAGGAGCTGCCGGGGCTCCCAGCGCACCTATGAGGCGGGCGAGCTCGCAGAGGCCCCAGGGCACGTGCACGGGCAGGGCGGCGCTGTGGCTCTCCTGCAGGGCGATGTTGCACAAGTGGTCGGAGAAGCGGCACAACCGCTCGGTGACGCCGGCGTTACACAGGTTCAGCAGCACATTGAGACCCAGCGGCTTCAGGGACGTGAGGTGCAGCTGCCAGTTGGAGTCGTCGAACTGGATGCAGGAGGGGTTCTGCTGGTCCTGCGACAGGCTCAGCATCTCCAAGTGGTAGTCACACACAAAGTCCTCTGCTTCGTAGGGCTCGCCCTCCAGCCCGGGCTGGGCCGCAGCGGAACGGGGAAGAGAGAGGGGAGCCTCAGCCGGGGAGAACGCACCCCCTTCCCAGTGAGCAGGCTCGCGCCTGTGCTCTTCCCTGCCCTCCCGGAAACCCTCTCCCCGTCCTTGCTGGCCTTCTGGCTGCTTCTGGGAGCTCTGCTCAGCAATGGCAGTGCCTAAAAAAAGGATGCCCAGAGCAGGGAGGGAACAGTGGAGGATCTCTTTCTCCAGGGGGAGCCGCCAGCCCTCTGTCTTCAGAAGGTTGTGACCAGAAGGAAGGGCCTTGCCCCAGCCAGTCACCATCTGTAAGACCCAGAGAAGGGGAAAGGGCCTCCTTCCTGGAAGGGCCCCAGGCCCTGGATTAGGCCTCAGGAGGCCGTCCTGCATGGCCGAGCCTGGAGGCCTGAGCATGGAGGCCGCCACATCTGTGCCTATGGCTCCGTCCATCCAGGACGGGCTGCACCCCTTGGCCCCTTCAGCGGGGAGGCCAGGACACCCCGAGGCTGCTGTCTGCACTCCTCTCACCTTGCCAGGCTCTTCTTCACCGCCCTCCGTGTCCCGGCTGAAGCTCACGTTGGAGCCGGATGGGTGTTTGCTGCGGCCGTGTGCTTTGTGGTGAGAGTAGAATTCAGGGGGCTTGGGACCGTCACCCAGCCAGTCGCCACGTTCCTGCTCATTGGAAAGGTGCAGGCTAGTGTTCAGGGAACCGGCCAGGAGGGCATCTCGTTCGTGGGGCTGAGGAGAACAAGGAGCACAGGCCTCGGACCAGGGTCCCGCTGGCTGCCATGGACCGGGGAGGCAGGGAGTTATGTCCCCCCACTGTCTGGGGTGGAGGCTCTGCCTGAACGGCCCAGAAGCAGATCCTAACGGTGCTCGAGCCTTCCTTCTCCCTCCCAGCCTCGCCCTCCCTGAGGCCACTGGCCGGCCCAGAGCTGGGTCCCCAGGAGCCGGCCATACCTCCTCCTCTACCTCGGGATGGCAGAAGGAGCGGGTGGACAGGTCATCGGTTAGGTCCTCATGGCTGCTGTGTGGGGGCTCCACCTTCCCACTGAAGAATAGCACAGTCTCCGGGCTGGGGTTTGGCCATGACAGGATCCCCTGTTTGTCCACACAGCACAGGACCTGCAGAGAGAGATGGGGATTGGGGAGGGGGGGCTTGGCATTCCCCAACCTGCCAGGGTCCACTTAAGTGGTGGGCAGGCACCGGGACACAGCCAGGCAGCAGGCCAGTGGAGGCGGGGTCCTCCCACAGGGCCCGCCCTCACCGTGACCGAGCCCAAGCTGTGCAGCAGGCTGGAGCTGTGGCTCAGGGTCGGCGATGTCCCTTGGATCACCCGCAGGAAGTGGCCCCAGATGCAGCGCAGCATTTCCTGGGGGGAGAGACAAAGTCCGTGTTATTTCCCTAGAGATAGCCTCTGGGGCCAGCAGAGGAAACAGTCCGGGGACACCAGGAAGTTGGGATGGACAGGCATTTGTCTGGGCAGAGCGCATTGCCCCCATGAGACAGGAGACTCCAAGGCCATAAAGTAGGGGAGTCCCAGGGCTCCGGAAGGGGCCAGCTTGAGGGAGCTCAGGTTGGTGGCTACAGGGGCCTGGGGCAGAAGGTGTCCCAGGTGAGTGTACCTGAGAGGAGACGGCTTCTGTATAGCTGCTGAGAGTGTCCTCTGAGAACTTGGCGAGCTGCATGGAGCGGAGGCCACTAGCTCAGGGAGGCGCCCTCACATGGCCTCCAAGCTGCAAGGGGGGCGGGGGGGCCCACACCAGCAAGGCTCCCAACGCCTTTGGTAAAGGACACCCGGGCAGTCCCCGAATCCCATCTGCTGAGTGCCAGGATGGACGGCCCCCCGCCTCCCGGGGCCTGGCCTGGAGGCTCCTCCACACAGAGAGCTGCCCAGGGCCTGCCCGTGCACGGCGCCCACAGTGGGGCTGGACCTCCGCACCTGTTCGCTGGGGCACAGCTGACACCCTCTTTTTGCTCCCGAATTGTGTTCTTTTTGTACTGTCACCAGGATGCCTTGGAACAACCTACCAGGGAGCTGGGAGAGGCCTTGCTCATCTGAGCCAGGACTCGAGCTTCTCCACAGGCGGTTGCCAGAACCCAGAGGACTGGAAAGAGCAGGGGGAGGATGGGCAGGACGCCATTCACCTGGGGAAGCACAAACCACACCAAAGGCTCCCAAAGAGCCACTGGTCTGGAAAGAGGGAGGGACGGACGGCCTTCCCCAGCCCTGAAGCTATTCCCTGAGTAGAAAGGGACAGCTGTCCAGGGCAGGAAGAAAAGGGGAGCAGGCATTCTTAAGCTGAAGCCGGAGGGACCCCTGGGCTACAGAGAGGGAGGGACAGCCAGGGCACGATGAAGGGACCCAGCCTCCAAGGAAAGAGCAAAGCATCACAGAGTGGCAAGGGTGGGGGTTACCTGTAGCTGGAGGAGGGTGTACTGCCAGGAGGTGACACCAGGGGCATTCAGCATGAAGCGCAGGGCATTGGTGATGAGGAAGCCAGCCTTTGGGGAACAGCAGAAGTGCAGCCTTAGTCCCCCACCCAGAGAGGGACCCAGGCTCTAAGGCTTCCCTTCCTCTGCCCACTCATACCCTCCCCAGCCCCAGCACTGGCCGTCTCACTCTGGGCGCCCCCGTCTTCACTCACGCGCTCACCCAAGTCTGGCCCTGAGGCTCCCCCATTTCCTGGCCCCCTCCCCTGCCCCGCGAGGCCCGTCTCACACACCAGGACCACAGGCACTGCATAGTGCAGCATCACCGACTGCACTGTGAACCTCTCGTTGTCCAGAGCGGTGACTGGGCGGGACAGGGCCATGTCCAGGCACCATCTGCAGAAAGGGATGACCCTTCAGTTGGGCAAGCCCTCAGGGGAGAGGCCGGAAACACTCACCTGCACTGGGCATCACTGAGTCAGGCCATGTTGTTGTTCCCTGGCCCCCACCAAGGGGCCCCCTGGGAGAGGGGTCTGGGGCAGCCTCCAGAGCTGTCCCCTCAGATTTCCAACGGGGGAGGAACAATCACCCAGGCTAGGAATTCTCATAAGACGTCAAAGAATCCACAGAGGTGCCCACCCTAAGGGGGGCTCAGTATAAACCAGGCTCTCTCCTTGTCACCCCGCCCCCTGCTCCTGAAGGCACCAGGGGAGAGAAGTCAGGGGCCAGGCGGAAGGCAGGGCAGCAAGCCGACCTGATGTTGTCAATGACAGGGGTCTCAAGAACACGGAAGAGCCGGTGCTGCTGGGGGTTCTGTGGTCCCTTCTTCACTTCTCCCCGGGGGGAAGGCGGTGGAGAGAAAGGGGGAAACAGGTCTCCGGGCTCCAAGACGATGTGCTCATCATCCTGCCGGAGAGTCAGGGGAGGAGGGCAAGGAGGGCATTGGTTCAATCAGAGGCCACTCTCCCTTGACAATTCCAGCTAAGTGGAGATACCTCACTGGGTTAGGAACCATTGGTTAGCAAAGAGTCAGCTGGTGGTTGGGGGGGGGCAGCGGGGGGCTGTGGAACTGGATTCCTAGCAGCTTAAGCGTCAGAGAAAAGAAAGGACAAGAAGGAGAAAGATGTTCCAGCTCTTCTCCATTCTTCCAGAGTCCTTGCCAAGAAGCCTGTGAACCGGCCAGGAAGCTTCAGAATTAAGCCCTGGGACCCTCCCACCATTGCCTGTAGATGCTCCCACAGCATTTCCAGGGAAGAAGAAAAGCCTCGAGCTACCTTGATCCCCCTCAGAGAGGCGAACGATTCCTGGCCGGGCCTCAGAGCTATGATGTCTCCTTCTACCAACAGGCCAACTGGCAGGTTGACCAGATGTCCATCTCTGTAGGCCCAGTGCAGGGACCAGGACGGTGCAAAGGGCATATGGAGGTCTGGGTACATGGCATCTGGCCACTTGATCTCCTTGCCATCCCTGAGTGCATCTGAGGAGAACGGAAGGAAGGAAACCACCTCACCCACAGCTCCGTACATCAGCCACCCAGCACACGCCGTGGAGCTCTGCCTGCTCTCCTTCCTTTCCCAAAAGGCTTGCAGTGGCCCACAACACCCGTTCCAACACTGCCCCTCTCTCAAGGTCACCTCCCCTGTGAAGCCTCTCCCACCACTCCAGCCCAGGCCCTTCTACCCCTCTGAACACCTGAAGCTCTTATTCTTTGTACCCTTACTCCATTCAAATACATTTCACAAGCATTGCTGAGGGCTTTGAGGGATGCAAAGGTCAAAGGTGAAGATGACACAAGTCCCTACCCTTGAGGAGGAGCCGCAACCAAAAAGAGAGATGTATGTGGGCAGATAACACAAATCAAGGCAAACACGTGCTCAGGGCATTAGGAAATATCCTAGCGCTGCAGGAGCTCAGGGGAGCCGATGCGATCAGAGGTGGCTTCACGGGAAAGGGAGCTAAGTTTAAGATGGGTCTTGAAGGATGGGCCAGATCCGTCAGCTGGAGCCCAGTGAGGGAGGAGCACGCCAGGCAGGCGGACAGCAGGACAAGGGCACAGAAGCAGGGAGGTCCATGGTGAGTTTGGCACTGGGGAGGAGCTTTTGGGTGATGATGACAGTAAGAGAAGAATCTGGAGAGAAAGGCTGGAGCCTGGCCCAGAGGTTCTGGGCAGCTTTGATAAGCAAGAGGGAGCCAGTGATGGTTCCTGAGCAAGAGACTAAGCTCCCGAGGAGCAGGGCCCATCCTTCTCGGTCACCGTTGTACTTCCCACGCCGGGCACATGGCTGCAGCTAACTGATCATTTCAGAATGAAGCAACCCCTTCTCACTTAGCATTCAAACGTCCACCGCCCAGTCAGGTTCGAGAGAGGTTTCCGACACTAGGTGTTTCATACAAGACCACAGGCCCTTGGAAAGCGGGAACCACTGTCTCTCAGAAGAGCCTAATATTCCCAATCCATAGCTGGGGCTTAACAAACACTATCTGAATGAAAGAACGAGCAGAAATGGGATGGAGCAACTCCTTTCTTTAGGAACAGGGCTGCTCCGTTTTGGGCTCCCGGCTCTGGGCCCCCAACCCTGCGTCTTGCGGGTCTTCAACTTCCCTGGCCCATCTTCCTACCTGCCCCAGCCCAGTACCGCCAGACAAGACAGACTTGGAAGAGAAAACCTCAACTGTCCTCCTGCCAAGACAGGGTCTTCTCTGTTAGTCTCCCGTGGTTAGCAAGCCTGCAAGCCGACTGGGCCACCATCAGCCTCCCTGCAGGCCATGCTGAGGCCACTGCCTGCATGTCCCTGGCTGTCACTGTCCTGCTCAAAAGGGGCAGGGCAGCCTTCTGACTCTCCTGATGCCAAGAGCCCCCAGAATGCTGACCGTAGGCAATGCCACTGTGCTGGACTCCTGGCGGGGACTCAGGAGAAGAGCTCGTAGGGCTGACACATCACAAGGCACCCTTTCCCACCCAGCATGCCTGACCCTCGGCCTCACCTTGGATTTGGTCAATGATCCCTCGGAGCCTCCGCTCTACCTCCCCACGCTTCAGCCGGTCTTGCCGCCCGATGAGGATGAGGTTGAGAAGCAGCAAGAGGAACAGTGCTGAGGCATTCACCAGCTCCACCCCATGGCTGGTGGGAAGAGGTGAGGGGGTACTAGCAAGGAGAGGGGCTCCCCCACCCAGCCAACCCGAGACCCCCCACCCCAGTCCCTTCTGAAAGGAGTGTCTCATTCGGGGGCTGACAGCAGCCAGTCAAAGGACCGAGGGTTCCTAACAAGGCAGACTGGGACTGGGGCGGGGGGAGCGCCCCTGGGGGGGGGTCCCCGGGTGAGAGGCGGGGAGGGAAGGTTACCTGCCCGCCGGCTGGCTCCCATGACAGCCCAGCAGAAGCAGCACAGCCAGCAGCATGAGCGAGGCTCCAGGCCAGTGGAAGCAGGAACAGCGGTTACTGTGGTGCAGGAAGCTGCTTCTCCACAGCTCCTGAGGAGGGGCAGCGGGGAGTGAGGGGCCCGGCGAAGGAGCCGGGAGGCAGCATCCTGCTAGCATCTGGCCGCCCTGCTCCCACGCCCGCCTGACCCGGCCTGGGGCTGCCTCGCTCTCTTGGCTTTGGTCTCGGCTGGGGTCCAGCCGCTTGGGCTCCTGCAGCAAGTGGGGTCAGGACAGCACTCCGCCAGGCAGCCCCAGCTTCCTTCTGAGTTGTAGCGAGGCTTCAGTTGGGTCACGCCGCCCAGCGTGAGCACCGGCTCCCGGGCCCGAGCCTGGGCCTCCCACGCCTCTCTGCCATCCCACCTCGGCTCCGGCTTCCCCGGGAAGAAGCTTCACCTTCCACGTGAGACATTTCTTCCGTTCTTTCAGGTGTCCCTCCAGCACCGTCTCCAGCTGCTCCTGCAGGATGCCGAGGGCCTTCCGGGTAGACAGGCCCAGGGCCAAGGGTGGCTCGCCCTGGAGGAAGCAGGCGAAGCAGGCAGCATTCAGCATCGCCCCGGAGGCCCCAGGGCACTGCCCAGAGAGGCCCTCCATCGCAGGCCGCAGGCCGGGCCCTTGTCATCCCTCCCCGAATCCTCCCTCCTCTTCCTCCACCAGCCCCCCAGCCCTCAGGGTGTTTGCACAAATCTCCACCACGTTAAAAGTCCCCTACTCCTCAAGGCCAAGTTAAAAACAGAAACACACGCAACTTTCTCCACTCAGTGTTTCCTAACCCACCTTCCAAGGCCATCGGCATCTCCCGGCCCCACACACTGCTCTCGCCCCTCACCTCCCCATCGACCTCTGCTGCCATCTGTGTATTTCAGGAGCCAAAAAATAGTGGGTTTTTGGGTTTTTTTAAGTGGGGAAAGGGGAACTAACAAGGAGACACTAGCTCTTCATTGTTCCTAGGTAAAAGCATTAAGAAAAAACCCACCAAATACTGTTTCCACCATTTCACAGAAGGCAGCATATCGTGACACTCCGGCATCAGGAAGGACACAATCTCAGACAAGGGACAACTGCTCCCAGGGAAGGACCTGCGACGCCACCTTCTGTCACCGAGGGTGGCGGAACAGGGCACAGATGGGGTGGTCCTGGGCGGCACTGGGTACCACCCATGCTGTCCTGTGTGAGCCTGGCCTGGCCTCTCCTTACTGACAGCCCCACTCCTGGGCCTCACCCTGTCTTCTCCTTCTCTGACTGGCTCTTCTTTCCCCTCCATCCACCCCACAGCCCATCCCGAGGATATCTTAACAAATTCACGTACGTCTCCAAGACAACCTTGGCCGCCATCGTGGAGTCTCCCACCACACCACCAAGCTTCCAACTCCTGAAGTTTACCTCCAGGCACAGCCCTGAATGCTGACCTGTTTACTCAATGGCTGCACTGCTGTTTCACGGGCCCCTAGGAGTGGATTTGACCCAAACCCTGGAGTGTGGCCCTCCCGGCTGGACAGCCCCGCTCCTGCAGTGACCACCGCCCCCTCCCACCCCTCAGCGTCCAACTCTTCCAAGCCAACGGCAACATCCAGTCAGAGCAGCACACATTGCCTCAACCGACCCCTGTTTATCTTTCCAATCGAGCCCAGACTCCGGGGCAGGACCTGTGATCCACCAGCTTCTCCAGCCTCCTCGCCCGCGTTTCCTCCATTCCTGACGCGAGCCGTGCTCTCCAGCTCGGGTGCAAGTACCTCTACGTGCTTTCCCTCCCTGGACACACGCTCCCGGCCCCAGACACCTCTCTCTTCCCCTTCAAGCCTCAGCTCGAACGTCACCTGCTCTGGGAAATTTTCCCAAAGCCAAGGACTGCACTTACGGGGAGAGGTTTGTATTCCAAGAGCACCCTGGCCAAGCTGGCTCCCGGTCTGCATTGTGGAGAACTGTCATTATAGATTGACTCGTCTGGCTCTCCCACCAGACTGCCAGTTCCTTGAAAACAGGTACTGAATTCTTCCCTCTCCACATCCCTCCAACTACCTGCCGAGACAGTGCCAGGCACACAGCAGTGGCCCCATGGCCACCGGCTGGATGAATGGAAGAATGAGTGCACACATAGCTTCAGTGATCTCGGTGACACGTTAATCAGGGGTTGTCAACCCGGGGTCTGTAGCAGAAATACCTGGGCTTCTAAAAACGTGGATGTCCAGGTCCCACCCCAAACCTACCGAATCAAAACTTCTGAAGGTGAGGCCAATGCACACATTGCATCTGACGCACAGATCCCCAGGTCGGGGGTCCTGGGAAAAAGAACACCCCTGGGAAAGGAGTGCTGGCGGAGAACTGGGTCTTTCCCAAGAGCACCAATGTGAGCTCCCACCAGGAAAGGTTCCTGAGCAAGAGGAGCAAAGCCCTAGACTTGGGGCACTAAGAAAGGGCCTGGGGTTATCTACTGAGTCCTGACCAAGGGTGGCTAAGCTGGTGACTCCCTGACTACCTCAGCTCATGGCCCGCCCCTGCTCCCCCTCTGCCTTCCCTGGGGTCTGCCCTGGCTTTGCCCACTGACGTTCCAGACTTCCTCCTCCATGCCTGTCTCCATAGCCACCGCTCTCCTTGGCAGCCTTGCCGCTCACAGGACACACATCTCCAAGACTAGAAGGGGCTGCTGCTCGGGGGCAGTACCCCAGCAGACCCACCCTGGGAGGACGCACCTGAGTGGAGCCCCCACACTAGCCCATTACTAGCTTTTTCGGCCTGAGGGATGAGGATGGGCTCCAGAGTGAGCCTGGCCCCAAGACTTCCCAGATCCCTTGCCTAAATCTCCCCTAATCCCTGCTCTCCATGCTGGCTTTGGGGGATTATGAAGATAAGAGCTGCTTCTCCCCAGAGGGGATAACTGGTTATTTCAGCTCCGGAAGATATGGCCCTCTGGGCAGAGGGCCCACACCCCAGTATGGGTAAATATTCTACTCCAGAGCATCTACCTCCCTCTGGCAGAGATCCTGGGGCCTTCCTGAGAAGCTGTGGTCCAGGACAGATGAGTATCAGGTAAGCTCAGGTCTGTACGTCTGCCTCCCTGACTCCTGGCACGGAAGGGGAGAAAGTCTCCTGCACGGCGGGAGGAAGAGAGAAGAAGGGGACCAGAGGCCTTCTCGTGTCTAAGGGGCTGGCCCAGGGGGTGACGCCTATTCCACCCAACCCAGGAAAGAAGAGGATTTGGAAAGCACAGCCACTGCGAATGGGGCTTCCCATGTTGCCCCTCCCCACTGCCCCCTTCTCCCTCAGGCTCCACTTTGTGAGCTCTCTCTCCGCAGGGGGAGAGGTGAAGGTTCCCAAGATGCACTTTCCTGGGCCAGGCCTCCAGAAACACTGCAGTGTGAAAATGTTCTGGAGGCAGGAAAGGCTGGCCTGCAGTGGTGGAAAGGCTGCCCGCCAAAGAGACAAGAAACGGGGATTGGCAGGAGAAAGGGAGGGTAAATCCCAGGCTGCAGATCACGTGGGAAGCCAACGGGTCTGGGATGAGGACCATGCTCGGAAGGCAGGCAAGGGCTCAGGGGGCAGCCAGGGAACCAGGGGACCCCCCACGCCCCCAGCCAGGCCTTTAGACTTTGGACATCAGCAACTCCCCTCCTCTTGTCCTGTGGCCGCCCTGACATCCGCCGCCTCATTCCAGGTGCCCCCCTTCCACAACCCAGAAATGGATTCACTCTCTCTCTCTGCACCCAGGTTCCTAGCACCTGCAAACTGCTGCTCTCCAGGTTTGGGAGGTATGGGCCAGAGGGGGCAGATGCTCCTGGGGCAGGGCCAGAGGAGGCCTGCCGAGCTGACTGTGTGTGTCTGCCCACGCATGTTTTGTCCGGCCAGGAACACCAACTCCAGACTGGCGATTAAAGACAGCCTAGCAGAGGGAAAATAGCCACTCTGTAATCACACGCCTCCTGGAGAAAGTGCCTGCCCGGACAGGTAGGCCCTGGGGCAAGGACACAGCCTTCTGGGCCAGCCCACTTTCCATGGCCCCAACCACACTTCTCCAACTGCCTCGGCCCCTCAGTGACATGAAAGAACAACACCTCACCCTGTCTCCAGCAGGAGAGTCCCAGTTACGGGTAAAATCACTGTTTCTCTCATTGTGCTTCCCCGCCCTGCAAGGTAAGAGCCAAAGCTGAGGAACTTGGTGGAACTTCAGCATTTTCAAAGGAAATTAAGAAAGGGGCCCTGGGCCAGCAGGCTCTGCCAGCCTTTCTCAAAATACAAGTTAGGCTGGGCACCCATGGGGAGGCCGTGCAAGGATGCATATGGTTGGTTTGAGAAATAAGGACCCAACTCATACACGTGCCATCTGAAGGTGTCCTTTTCTTGCCTCTGGGGCCAAGAAGGGTGAGAAAAACTGTCCCAGCCTTAAGTACCCAGAGAGAGTAAGAGATTCTTCCTGTTTCCCAGATGTTCCAAATCTCCCACCCCACCCCACTGCCAGACACCTCCCAGGATGTTCCTGGGGAGAGGAGTGATGGCCAAGCCAGAACTCTATACCACAGGGGGGACAGGAGCCCGCCTCTCCACTTACACCAATGCTTTGCAGGTAAAAGCATCCCGCTTTAAATGCTCAGGCTCAACTGGATCCAACAAAGTAACTTGAGGCTCTAGGAAGCCCAGGCTCAGGAGATGCTGGCCACAAATGCCCATCAAGAGCTGGGCTTCTCCTCCCTGTTCCATCATCAAAGGGGGAACCTGGGGGTGGGGGCTGGGGGGCACCTGGGTGGCTCAGTCAGTTAAGCATCCAGTCTTGATTTTGGCTCAGGTCATGATCTCAGGGTCATGGGATTGAGCCCTGTGATGGGCTCCATGCTCAGCGTGGAGTCTGCTTGTCCCTCTCCCTCTCCTTCGTACCACCCCGGCCCCCTGCCCTCTCTCTCTGTCTCTCTCTCTCAAATAAATTAATTAATTAAATCTTTTTTGTTTGTTTGTTTTTCAAAAAGGGGGACACTGAGAGGGCATGGGGATTTAGACGAGAAGGGTGGGGAAAGAACTCTTATCTGTCCAATCAGAACTGCAAAAACCCCGCTACTGAACAGGACCAGTTCTATGGGGCCTGATGCTGAGTGTCTGGGGCAATCTAATGAGTCTTCCCAGAGCCAACACCCCTGAACTCTCTTGCACCCCCTCGGTCAGGTTTCCCAGGTGGCCCAGAGCCAAGAGCCCCTGGCCCCCAGCCCTCGTCCTTTCAGGACTCCTCACAGGCTCTGTCCCCACGGCCACTGTTTTCCTTCCCACTTTCACCTATTTTGGGAGCAGAATGCAGGTCCCATAGGCACAGGTAGATAGGCTACGAATTTAGACTGTGACCCTCAGCCTTGACAACAGCAGAGAGCTAATTAGAACTGGCTGGCCCTGGGGCGCCTGGGTGCCTGTCAGCGTAGCGTCTGCCTTCGGCTCAGGTCATGATCCCAGGGTCCTGCGATCGAGCCCCACGTCTGGCTCCCTGCTCAGCAGCGAGTCTGCTTCTCCCTCTGCCTCTGTGTGGTCTCATGCACGCACTCACTCTCTCTCTCAAGCAAATAAATAAAATATTAAAAAAAAAAAAGAACTGGCTGGCCCCTGAACCAGGTCCCCACCATCACAGCTTTCTGGGACAGTACAGTTGGGGAGGGGACCCAAAGATGGACTCCAACATAATGCCTAAGTCACTGAAGCTGGGTCTTTTGTTAGTAGCCATGATAAACCTCTTCTGAGCTTGGCCAGACACAAATCTTATCTTCAGCCAGGCAAATCAAAGCCTCAAGCTTCTTTGTCTTCAGGGCTCAGGCTGACCTTGGCACTTCCACCCATCTTCTTCCTCTTGCAGCCATGCAGACTAGGAAGAAATCAGCCGGGCCCTGGCTGCTCCTATCTCAATGACCCATGTGGTCCAGCAAAAAAAGAGCCCCCTGCCTGGCCCTGAGGAGGGCTGATATCCAGATCCGGGGCTTCCCATCACCTGTGCATGGAGACCCAGGCCCCAGCATAACTCGACAGGATGCCCCACTGGGACACGCGGCTCCGGTCCTGCTCTGGGAGCCTGGCTGGCAGCTCCCTAGACACACAGGCATCGTGGCTCCCATTCTCAGCCTCCCTCTTCGGTCCTAGCTACCTCATAATCTGAGCACCCATCTTCAAGACTTGTGGCAATTGCTAAGCCAAAGCCTTGCACACAAAGCAGAGAACAAGGCGTTTGTAACAGAAATATAAAACCAAGTTAGCATACTCACTTTGGTGCATTTGCCCTGATGGGGCATCCATAGCTCTGTCTGCTTAAAGAGCATGGGGTAGAGCCTGAGCCACAAGGAGTCAACTACAGAACTTCCAACACCACCCTCAAGGAGAGAGAAGAAGCAGGAACCGGGGGCGGGGGGGGGGTGCGGGGAGAGAGAGAGAGAGAGGAGAGGAAAAGAGGGGAGTGGGCCAGGGAGCGTGGGAGCGATGAGCCGGAGAGGTGCCGCAGGATCCGTGCAGAGTGAAGCTTCAGTCTGCTGATTAATTCAGCCTATTTCCAGTCACGCTGCAGATTTAGGGAGGGAGGAGGAGGCAGTGCAGCAACAGGGCTGTGGGAGGGAGGGAGAGGCAGGCGAGAGGGAGGGAGGAGAAAGTTTGTAGATGCTCTGCCAGATGCCCAGGAGCTTGGCCCATTCATCAGAGGCCACCGAGGGGTGAGCGGACGGGCGCCCGCAGCCAGCCGGGTGTGCACGCATGGGGAGGAGGAGACTGTGCTGGAGATGGCTGTGGGAGCCCGAGGGCAACCATGGCACCCAGGGCTACATGGGCTCTCTCCCCAGACCACCCCTCCTTGGGCCCAAGTCACCGGGCAAGGTAGGTGCCCGCCATCCATGAGAGTTCCCCGAAATCCCTCAGAGACTCCCAGTATGGAGCCACGCCAACAGCAGCTCTTCCCACACTTATAGCTGCAGGAAGGAGGGGAGGGGGGGCCTTGCCCGTTATTAATAGCAGCACATCCAGCATGGAGTGGGGGAGGACTGGCAATTGGGAAGCCTGGAGCAGTGACTTCTAGGAGGCAGAGCAGGGGGCCAGAAGCCAGCAGAAGAATCCAGTGGAAGACTCCAGCAGAGACTCCAGCAGAAGGGGGAAGAGCCCGCAGACAGGAAGGGCTTCTGAGGATTCCAATACCTAAGACCTAACACCTTCCCACCAGGTTGCGGGGGGCGGAGGGGGGAACACCCCCAACAGCAGAGCTCAGTCAGCAGCTGATAAACGCGCAGTCGCATTTAGACACACCTGCCAAAGGGCTTCTGAGACAGGAGAGCCCTGCGGACATGAGGCCTCAACTCCCACCCAGTGACCTGTGGCTCCAGGAGTGGCCAGCAGAGCCTGCGCATCACTCTGGGACCCCGAATTTGACACACGGGCGGCCCTGGAAGTAGACTGGAAACTTCTCAGCCTATGTCCAGGCCACCCTTAGGAAAGGGCTGCAAAACCCCAAGGGAGAGGAAGCAGCCCAACAGGTCCAAGAACTAGAGAACGCAGGCTGGAGCCTGAGCACTTTTCTCCAGGGCCCTGTTTCCCAGACAACACCCACAACACCATCTCCACCATCTCCACCGTCACCAGCTGCAGGGAGGCGAAGAGAGAGCCTCAGCTGAGTTCGAGCCAGCCTCTCCTCGCCCCCTTCCCTAGCACAGCTCCCTGGCCCCCCGCCCCACCTCTGCCAAATCCAGATCTGAATGGGAGCAGGAAAAGAAGGGCCAGGCAGTCCAGAGGGTCAGGGCAGAAGGTTCCCTGAGGTGCAGGCCAGGGGGAGGAGGGCTCAGCTATGCAGTGGGCTGCAGCCTTAGCAAACTGCCAAGGAGAGCCTGGCACCCCCCTGGCCCCTGCTCCCAGGCACACTTCCCCTTAGCTTTCTACCAAGGCCCCGCTCTGTGGGCATCACAACTAGGCAAACTCCGCCTCCTGCATGACAGGCCCTGGAAAGAATAGCTCACAGGGTCTGAGGGCTCTGCAAGACTCCCAACCTGCCCCCTTCCTGCACTGCCCACCTCAGCAAGCAAAAAGGGGTGCACTGCACCCAAGAAACAGAAACCCAGACGCTCACTGCCATAGCACGTCCACCACAGGGGACTGGGGACAGAGGAGAGGAGGTTCTGACGGGGACACGGAGGACTGGGAGGTCACGATGGGGGGTGGGGAGCAGTTAAGCAACCAGCAACAGCCACGCTGATCCCGGGCTACAGCCAGGGGACGACAGGCCCCTTTCGATCAACTTCCGCCATCCAGCTCTCTTCATTCCCACGCCTCCAAGAAGCCCCGACTGTTGGAGCCACGGGGTAATCTTTAGAAGCCCATGTGTACAGCTCACAAGCCATTTCCGGTAAAAACCCTGTCTGGTTCTGTTTCTTAGTTGCTTGTACAACTAGTTCCTCAGCTAGACTATCAGCCTCTCCAAGCCGGGGGCGACCTCCCCAGGGCCCAGAGCTCCACCAACCCCAAGGAGGTATTCCATGAATACGGCTGATGATATTTCTAGTTCAGGACTCATCTCTCCAGAAAGACAAAGAGGATAAGGAAAAATCCTGTAGGAAAAATGGCCCCTGAGAGCTATCCATCCTGGACTCTCAAGTGTTCTTCGCCAGGCTTGAGAGAGAAGCCAGCCCACTGGCTCACAGAACTATACTTCCCCAACTCACTAGGAAGTGGTGTTTCGGCAACAGGCTGGAACCAGGGACAATACTGTCCTGTTTTTGAGACACTCAGCCTCACCCAGGTAGGCCACCACATCACACAATAGTAAAGCTTCTAGAGGGTGCCCCCCTGGAAGTGAACAGCTCTTGCAATTGGACGCAGCAGCCTTGCACCCAGGCTAGGGGAGAAGTCACCATGGCTGGTCCCCTCTGTGCCAATCACTCATAGGATGGACACCTGCAGAGCGGTCAGAGCTACCTGTGAGCAGGAGGTTGCACACACCTGCTTCAGGTTCAGGCCTCCAAGCCTGCTCCACAGCTGGCCCAGAGGCATGGGAAGCCTGGAGCTGAACGAGTCAGCAGGCAGCCGGGCACCCCCAGGGACCCAGCGTGTGGACCCACAGCTCCCTCTCCAGACCTTCCAAGATCTCTTTGGCAGGAAGGTCGCTGTCTGTAAGTTCCGATTGATAAATACTTACTGGGCCCTTGCTGCATGCCAGGCTCTATGCTAGGAGCCAGGGACACTGGGATGAGGTGGGACAGATAGATTAGTTCAATACACGGTGGCAGGAAGAGTGGTGGAGATAGTATGAATGCTGGAAGGAGGGACGTCTGGAGGGGGGAGGAGGGCTTATCAGGAGAAGGTGATGGCTCGTGAAGAAAGAATAGGAGGAGTTTATCAGGAAAAAAGCAGGAGCCTAAATGTGGACAGTGTGCCCAAATTCTGAAGCATTCAGAATGACTAGTGCTAAAGGCCAAGGCAGGGGAGGCTAGGGATGTGGGGCCAACAGGCAGCAGCAGGATGATGGTGAGCTTTGCCCGCCACACTCAACACTCAGCACTCAGCAGGCGGAACGGAGCCACTGGTGACTTTTAAGCAGAGGTGACAAAGGTCAGCTCTGCATTTCGGATACCTTTCTCTGACAGCAAGTGGAGGAAGGAGATCAGAGACAGAGGAACCCATAGGAAGCTGTGGCAGAAGTCCAGCCAAGAGATGGAAGGACCCCCTCTGGGGCAGTCTCCATCACAGGAAGGATACTCTGATGCCAGCAAATCGACTGCCAGGCCAGGGCAGCGTACCTGGAGGCTGGGAGGCATCCTGTGTCAGGCTGGGAGGAGGGGGCCGACTTTGCGGGTGCCTGGGCCTCCTGGCTCCTCACCTCCAGCTGGCTTTGCAGCTGTGTTTGGAGTCTGACTGGGGAGTTCTTCCCTAACCACAGAGAGGGTGCCCGACCATACTCAACATGGCTCAGCAGGTTGGGGCAGAGCCCTAGCAAAGAGCAAACAAACGAAATTACACACCCATGGGCAAGAAGTGGAAGACTGGCTCGGAGCCAACCTAAATCAGAAACCTGCTCCCATGTCGCTGTGCTCACCGGTCCCCACCCTTTGTCCTGTGCTCCCAGCTCCCCGAGAGCTTCCCAGCCCAGCAACAGCATCCTCTTGGCGGGGGGGGGGGTCGCCATCCCGTACCCCCATCCTCAGAGCCACACCCCCTCTCTCATTTTGGTTTAAAGCCCCCCAAAAGAGGACTTCCCAGGCCAACACAAGTAGAGAGAGTCCAACAGAGCCACACAGACAATACCCATCAGGGCACCAAGCACGGCCCTACCGTGTGCTTCTCCTTCGGATCCATGGGCCCAGAGTACTGCAGGCATGCCCAGATGAATGCGGTCACCCCCAAAAGGAAGGCTCCTCCCCAGCATGGACAAGGCCCAGTGACTCTGTCACAGTCGAAGCATCTGGAGAGAAAGAAGGGAGACACCCCGTAAGTCCAGGTTGCTGAGAAACACGACGGTGTTGTCTACACAGTAGAGTGGCACATGGAAAAGACTGGAGCCTGGGGCACCGGAGCTCAGCCGGCCCTGTCCTGGCAACACAGGTTCCCTAGGCACTCAGCTTCAGGCGGATTCCACTCTGAGGCTGGGAGGGAGAGGGCTTCCCCAAGGCGCGCTGGAGGGCTGAAGCTTCCCTCCTTCGAACCCTCATTTTCAGAGACACACTATGTTTTGCTCTGCATATGCCCTTACTCGCTGACTTGCAGCAAGCAGGAAAACCCTTGGCTTCCCAGCTTTTAAAAAATAAAGATTACAGGGAGCCTGGGTGGCTCAGTTGATTAAGAATCTGCCTTCGGCTCAGGTCATGATCTCGGGGTCCTGGGATCAAGTCCCACGTCAGGCTCCCCACTCAGCAGGGAGCCTGCTTCTCCCTTTCCCTCTGCCCCTCTCCCCTGCCTGTGCTCTCTCTCGCAAATAAATAAATAATAAATAAATAAATAAATAAATAAATAAAAAGAAGCCCAGCCTTCCAAGTTCCCACCTGAGCTTTAAAAAAAAAAAAAAATTAAAATAAATAAAATAAAGACTAGGGGTGCCCAGCTGGCTCAGTTGTAAGTTTGAGCCCAAGCTGGGTGTAGAGATGACTTAAATAAATAAAAACTTTATTTATTTATTTTTTTTAAAGATTTTGTTTATTTGACAGAGAGACACACAGCGAGAGAGGGAACACAAGCAGGGGGAGTGGGAGAGGGAGAAGCAGGCTTCCCGCGGACCAGGGAGCCCGATGTGGGGCTCGATCCCAGGACCCTGGGATCACGACCTGGGCTGAAGGGAGACGCTCAACGACTGAGCCACCCAGGCACCCCAATAAATAAAAACTTTAAAAAAAAAGTAAAGATTAGGAAAACAATTAATTAATTTTAAAAATAAATAAAGGTTAGCATTAAGGTAAACTGGACCCCACGCACACGTGCCCGCACCCACGCACCCACCCACGCACCCCCCCCCACACACGTGCCCACGTGCCACAGAGCTGCGCCTCTCGTGTGCTTTGCTGACAGGGCAGTGCTCACCAGGCACCTGGGCAGACACCTGCCAGGATGGGTGATCCAATCTGACAACACCCCCCACAATCCCGGACCCTCACCCATGCATCCTGGCAGCCAACCCACTTTAACCATTTCAGGCCAGGGAGTGTTTGGGTAGAGTGCCCCTGAGTAATCTGGTTTGGTGCCCAGTGACAACTTGTGGAGAAGGCACTGACCTGCTGACAGGGGCAGTTCTTTCTGGGGCCTGTAGCAGAGCCTCAGTAAGTGGAGCTGGTCAGAAGCCCAGGAGAACTGATCCATAAAAGAGCTGTCTAGAAACAAGAAAAAAGCTGCGTCCAGAGACCCCAGCCAGGAGGCCAAGGCTCTGCGGCCACCAACCCCACGCCAAAACGCCACATGATCCCTCACAAGACAGCATTAGTACTGCCCCCCGGGCCTGCGCTTCCCCGTCTCTCCCAACCCCTGCAGGCCCTCTGCAGCCGAGGCTTTCGGAGCTGAGTGAGCTAGCCCCGGAGGGTCAGCCACAGACAGGGACGCTGGAAGCAGCCGCGCGCAACGCACTGACATTTGGTCTTTGGCAGCCAACGGAAATGGGATCCTGAGAGGACGAATGCGCATCTCCCCAAGGCCGCTCTGACTCCCGCAGCCCAGGCCCTGTTTACGAGTACAGCTCAAGGTCCCCATGCACCCCGTCCCAGCAGGGGCTGGATGAGGCAGTCGCCACACAGGGCAAGGCACCAGAAGCCAGATGGGGACTGTGCTTGGCTCCTTCTGCCAACACAACAGGAGTGAAATAACTCTGCTGGACTTGGAACCGCAGCGTGCAGAGGGCAGCCAGGAGCAGGACATTTTTCTAAGAGTCTGTTTTCCCATCACTCCATAGGTGGGATTCTGGGAAAGAGCTGTCCTCAACTGTCTGATCTGAAACCAGCAGCTAGATCCTTAAAGGGCCAGTTCTACCCCTGGTCCATTGTGAGAGAAAGCACAGGTTTCAAAGCCAGATACCCCTGGTTCAAATCCTGGCTCCAACATGTATCAATCCTCAGCAAATTACTTGTCTCTCTGAGCCTCAGGGTCCTCATTCATAGAATGATGCCTATCTCACAAAGAAGCAACAAGAATGACATGAAATATTATATGCAGAGGGTCCAGTACAGTAGTTAGCAAATAGTAAGTCTTAATAAATACTTGCCATTACTATCACCAGGAAATGAGTAATATGAACAAAGTGCCACCTAGGTGAAGAATAAAGACTCAAAAGGAAGGAGAAGAGGGGTGCCTGGCTGGCTCAGTAGGTAGAGTATGGGACTCTTGATCTCGGGGTCATGAGTTCAAGCCCCAGGCTGGGCCTAGCGCTTACTTAAATGAAGAAGAAGAAAGGAGAAAGAAGAAAGAAGAAAGAAGAAAGAAGAAGACAACGATGACGAAGAAGAAGACGACGACGAAGAAGAAGACGAAGAAGAAGAAGAAGAAAAAATAAATGAAAGACATAAAGATTGCAAAGAAACATGTAAAACTGTCTTTATTTGCAGAAGACTACATCATATAGGAAAAATTCTAAGGGACAAAACAAATAAGTATGCAAGGTTACAAGATACAAGGTCAAAATACAAAATACAAATATAGATTAAATTCCTGTATGCTATAATGAAATATAGCGAATACTTAGGAATGACTTTTAAAAACATATATGTAAGGCCTGTTGAAATTCAAGACCTAAATAAATAGAGAGATACGCCATGTTCGTAGGTTGGAATTAATATTAAATAAATATTAATTAAATTAAATGCTAACATTTATATTAATATATTCATCCCATAACCCTGAGATCATGACCTGAGCCAAAACTAAGAGTCAGATGCTTAACTCACTGAGCCACCCAGGTGCCCCCAATATCAATACACACCCATTAGAATGATTACAATGAAAAAGACTGACAATATTTAGTGTTGGTGAGGATATGAGCTCATAAATTGCTGGTGGGAAGTCACGTGGTACACCCACTCTGGAAGACATTTTGGCAGTTTCTGATAAAGTTGAGTATCCACTCACTAGATGTCCCAGTAATGAAAATATACTTCCTCAAAAAAAAAAACTGTATACAAATGTTCATGGCATCTTTATTCAAAATAGCCAAAAGCTGGAAACAATCCAAATGTCCACTCACACGTGAATGAACTGTGGTATATCCATACAATGGAATTCTGCCCAGCAACCAAACAGAATGAGGTATTGATACACACAACAATGTGGCTGAATCTCAAAACATTTGCTGAGTGAAAGGAGCACAAAAGAGCACATAGCATATGATCCCATTTCCATAAAACTTAGAACAGGCAAAATTAATCTATAGTGACAATAAGCAGATAAGGGGTTAACTAGGGTCGTGGGGAGGGAAAGACTGCAAAGGGCACAGGGGTCTTTTGTTCAATATCTTGATTGTGGGTGGTGGTTACAAGGGTGTATACATTTGTCAAAATTCTTTGAACTATATACTCAAGTGCATTTTATCATGTGGAAATAATGCCTCAGTAGGTAGGGTTGATTTCTAAAAAGTAAGGTGGGATCTAAGATCCAACTAAATCAGTTCTACCAACCTCTGAAATGCCTAGCACATGCAAGTCTTGGTGGATAATAAAGAGAAGGGTTGATGAAGGAAACAGACATTTATCCAGTGCCTACCGTGTGTAATAACTGTATGCATTCACTAAGGGTAAGGAATGTTCCTGTTTTCACAAAAGTATAAAATATGGTCCCTTCACAACAGGGATTTATAATACAGCCAGGTTTTGAAGATTCTGAGAAAATATAACTAATATTCAAGTTGGCATTGACATACTAAATGAGAATTGCAAACAGGGGTGGGGGGGCCAGGAATCCCTTCCTAGAAGAGGCCAAGGCCCAGGGCACCTGGGTGGCGCAGTTGGTTGAGCAGCTGACTCTTGATTTTGGCTCAGGTCATGATCTCAGGGTTGTGGGATCAAGCTGTGCTTCAGGCTCCACGCTCAGCTTGGAGTCTGCTTGAGATTCTTTCTCCCTCTCCCTTCTGCCCCTCCCCCAGCTCACGCTAAATAAATAAATAAATAATTTTTCAAAAACGATTTTATTAATTCATTTGAGAGAGAGTATGTGAGTAGAAGAGAGAGGTAGAGGGAGAAGCAGGCTCCCCACTGAGCCGGGAGCCCGATGCAGGGCTCGATCCCCGGACCCGGAGATCAGGACCTGAGCCGAAGGCAGATGCTTAACCACTGAGCCAGCCAGGCGCCCCTAAATAAATAAAATCTTAAAAAGCAGCAGCAGCCGGCCAAGGCCCAAGCAGTGCACTTAGGAAAGCCTCAGAGCAAGAAGAGGGAGAACAACCACAGCAAGAACTAGGGTCTCAACCAAGGCACCGAGGAAGAAAAGCATGGAGCCTTTTTGAAAGATGGTGATCTGGGGCGCCCAGGGGGCTCAGTCGGTTAAGAGTCCGACTCTTGATCTCAGCTCAGATCTTGATCTCAGGGCGTGGAACCTGCTAAAAAAAAGAAAGATGGTGATCTGATCTGTTCAATTAGAGCAGAAGACCTAAGTAAGAGAGAAGAAATGAAGGACGACATCAAGCAGGAAATCAGGAGCCAAAATGCCCAGGCATATGGAGGCCAAAACAAAGTGACCGTGGGGAGGGGCGCCTGGGTGGCTCAGTCGTTAAGCGTCTGCCTTTGGCTCAGGTCATGATCCCAGGGTCCTGTCTGTGGGAAGCCTGCTTCTCCCTCTCCCACTCCCCCTGCTTGTGTTCCCTCTCTCGCTGTGTCTCTCTCTGTCAAACAAATAAAATCTTTAAAAAAAAAAAAAGTGACTGTGGGGAGTCACCGAAGGTTCCTGAGAGGGTCCCAGTATTTTAAGAGGGTAGAGAATGGATCAGAGGGGGAAGGGAAAGAAATTACAGGCAGAAGAAGTAGAAGAAAATTATAGTAATCTTGGTTTGCCATGACGAGTCTCTAGACAAAGGCAGCATAGTAGGCCGTGGAAACAAAGGGATGGATGCTTCCTGCTGCCAAGTTCAGAACCAGCATCAGAAAGAGCTAAGGGGGGCGCCCGGGTGGCTCAGTTGTTAAGCGTCTGCCTTGGGCTCAGGTCATGATCCCAGGGTCCTGGGATCGAGCCCCGTTTTGGGCTCCCTGCTCAGCAGGAAGCCTGCTTCTCCCTCTCCCACTCCCCCTGCTTGTGTTCCTGCTGTCGCTATCTCTCTGTCAAATAAATAAATAAAATCTTTTAAAAAAAATTAAAAATAAAAAAAGAGCTAAGGGGGTGCCCAAGGTTCAGGTTGAGGGTGAGCTAAGGAGTTGGCTGTCCTGCTACTTCCTTCCAACACAACCTTCATTAGCTGTGCTTTCCACCGAAAACACAATGGGGTGGACTGCATTCAGCTGAGTCGCTGTGCCCAAAGGGTACTAACTGATGGACTGATTTCAGCTGGAGGGAGGTTTTTAATAACAAGCCTCAGGGTTCTATCCTTGGTGGCATCCTAATCAATATATTTTTTTAAGATTTTATTTTTTATTTATTTGACAGAGAGACACACAGCGAGAGAGGGAACACAAGCAGGGGGAGTGGGAGAGGGAGAAGCAAGCTTCCTGCAGAGCAGGGAGCCCAATGCGGGGCTCAATCCCAGAACCCTGGGATCATGACCCGAGCCAAAGGCAGATGCTTAATGGCTGAGCCACCCAGGCACCCTGAGCGATATCTTTTACGTAATTGGAGCTGTATAAAAAAATGGAACAGGCTGCCCTGAGTGGCAACGAGCTCCCCAGCACTAGAGGGATCCAAGCAGAGGCTGGGAAATTATGGAGATAATAAATACATCAGGTAGCAAATAAGAGATAACCTTTTATGACGTGTTCTAACCCTGAGAGACAAGGAGATCAAGAAATCCAGCAACTTCTACACATGAAAAGATGCTCAGTTCCACTTATAATAAGAGACATCCACATTAGACTACCCCAAGAGAACAAAGTTTGGAAGGCCTTCCCCACCAACTTCAAAGCTTATAAAGCCACAGTAATTAAGGCAATGTGGTATTGACTTGGTAATAGAAAATCCAAAAATAGATGCAGATATATATGGTCAATCGATTTTTGAGAAGGCTGCAAAGGCAGTTCGATGGAGAAAAGGTAGTCTTTTCAACAGACTGCACTGAAAAAATTGAACATTCAGATTTAAAAAAAAGAACTTGGAAATACAGCTTGCACTATATACAAAAATTAACTAACAATGGATCCTACACCTAAATGTAAAATTATAAGAAAAGATAGGAGAAAATCTTGGTGACTTTGGTTTAGATTTCTTAAATATCAAAAGTATATCCCACAAAAGAAAAAACTATTAAGTTGGAACTGAGTGGCTGGAGACAAGAGTGGGAGGGGAGGAATTTGACTGTATATATTTTTGTACCTTTTGATTTTCAAACCATGTGAATGTATCAAATGTATCTTTAGAAAGTTAGCAGCCTCGCACTTCTGGATATATGCCCAGATGAAGTGAAAACAGGGACTCCAACAACTATTTGTACCCCCATGTGCATAGCAGCATTATTCACAATAGCCAAAAGGTGGGAGCGACCCAAGTGTCCATCAATAGATGAATGGATAAATAAAATGTGGTCCACACGTACAATGGAATATTACTCCACCTTAAAAAGGAAGAATATTCTGCTATATGCTACGACATGGATAAACCTTAATGACCTTACACAAGGACAAATGTTGTGGGATTCCTGTTATTTGAGGTTCCTGGAGTAAGCAAACTCATACAGACAGCAAGTAGAATGGTGGTTTCCAGGGCCTGGGGGCAGGAGGGGAGATGAAGATGTAGTGCTAATGGGGACAGAGTTTCGGTTTGGGCAGATGAAAAAGTTCTGGAGATGGATGGCGCAGATGGTCAAACAGTGTCAATATACTTTATGCCACTGAATTGGTTAAAATCGTCGATTTTATGTTATGTATATTTTTCTACAATAACAAAAAAATCACTAACTTCTGATTCTGATTTTGCAATTCGCTGTGGTTTATGTTACTAAGCAATATTCTCCCCTTAAGGATATAGATGTTCTTTCAAACACACCTTTGATTTTCTCTCCAGTGTATATCTTTTCCAAGTATCTCCCAATATTTTTCTGTTCACCTCCCCACTAATGGATATTGCTATCACGCATCTCTTTCTCAAAAGGATCCTGAAATTAAGAAAACTGGGATCATATAATTACACTAAGATTTCTGGTTTCCCAAAGGCCGCTGTAAGCCCTGAAAGGGTCTCCTTCCTTTGGGCACCCCCGACTCCCCCACCACTTGGGTCTCCGAGGCTAGGGAAACCCAAAGCAATCAGTGTGAGATGGGCCCAGCTTGAGACAGGCATCCTGGCGGGTCTAAATCTAGTCCTTACCCTACTTGCCGTGCCATGTGACCAATACTGTTTCCTCCTGTCTCGGCAGCCACAGGCAAAGCTTATTATTACACAAACCCCTGATCACCAAACCACACATTCTGGCTGGCGGGTCAGTTCCGGAAGAAAAACATTCCTGCTGTAGCTCTGGCCTACCCTTTAGTTCACCTGTGCTACTAAAAACAAATCCAGGCTTGGAAACCAGGGTTCAAACAATGTTTTTAAAGGAGCCTAGCTTTTAGGTAAAGAAAGACACTCTCAAGGAAATAATACTGACACAGTAACAAGATAAAGAATATTGACACACATTTACCAGTGGAGAAGTGCCACCCATGACCTAGAACCTTCTCACTTGAACAGGAATGGATTTAGAGGCTTTGGGTCTTTCCAACTCGGACTGCTTGTAAGAGCTCATCCTCCTTGGAGCGCCTGGGTGGCTCAGTCGGTTGAGCCGCTGCCTTCGGCTCGGGTCATGATCCTGGGGTCCTGGGATCAAGCCCCGCATCGGGCTCCCTGTTCAGCGGGAGTCCTGCTTCTCCCTCTCCCTCTGCCTGCCTCTCTGCCTACTTGTTCTCTCTCTCTCTGTGTCAAATAAATGAATAAAAAAATCTTAAAAAAAAAAAAAAAGAGCTCATCCTCCTCTCACCAGGTAAGGTTCAAGAAAACCTTCGGTATAGGTAGTATTTACACTAGCGCTCCTCCCCCTCCCTAGAAATTGCTTCCCAAGGCCAATGTTAGGGAAAGAGCAGCGGGGAAGAACCAAAGGATCATGACCTTCACTTCTCATTAGTTTGGCAGGAGTTAAGCTTTCCAAAAGGCTGATTCTCAACACTTGGACCTGGCACTCCCTAGCAACTCCTCAAAATAGAAATGTGAAGGGCTTTCTGTTTTCTTCCATCTCACTGCCCAGCCCTGGCTCTCTCCCTGTCTAATCTTCTGATGTCGGGTCACCACAAAAACAAGGGGCAGGGTAGGGGTGGGGGGAAGTTCAAGGGCAGTTAACTCTCAATTATTTGGCAGCTGATTATCAAGGGGATGGTTTGTACTTCACCTCCCTAGTGAAGGAACTGTTCTGTGGTATCCACCAGTTTCTCTATTTGAAGTTCTAACAAAAAGAACCAGTGAACAAGGAAGTTAAAGCTAACACAGCAGCTAAAATAAGACTACAGAGAATTTGTGGATTTTATTTGAACATGCTGCCCCTGTTCCAGGGTTAATAATAGGCTACATTCTGATGTGTTCTGATCTGTAGAGTGATTTGCACACTTTTTTATTCCATGGGCCATTTTTATTTGATTCTAGATAAGAACCTTACCTGTGTCATTGCAAAATAAAAAAAAAATTAAAACTACCTGTTAGGATACTAAGATCAGGGGCACCTGGGTGGCTCAGTTGGTTGAGCGACTGCCTTCGGCTCAGGTCATGATCCTGGAGTCCCGGGATCGAGTCCCGCATCGGGCTCCCTGCTTGGCAGGGAGTCTGCTTCTCCCTCTGACCCTCCCCCCTCTCATGTGCTCTCTCTCATACTCTCTCTCTCAAATAAATAAATAAAATCTTTAAAAAAAAAAAAAAAGAATACTAAGATCAGCCCTTCTTTTGCCAAGATTACCATAAAGACATACCAGAGTGGTACTTCTTCCTTCCGTGGTTCTCAAGCTTTTTCTGCCTCCACACTGTTCTTATAAAAAACCCATCCCCATTAATAACACTACAACATTATAATTGTTTCCCCCAAAAAACGAAGGAAGAGGCTACCTTGCTCTGACTCCTTGCCTTCCTGCCCTCTCAAATGATAATCATTGAAATCATTTCACCCCAAAATATATAGAGAGACCACAATAAATATTAATACAAGAAATCAGTCAGGGAATACCTGCTCGTTACTTACAAATAATGAATGCAAAAATGTATTAAGAACCTAGTAAGTGCAAGCCCCCGTGCCATATATACCTAGAGATAGAGATCCTCCACATACTATCTCTAATGCAAGCCATCACTCTGCAAGAAGCTCAGAGAAGTTAAGGAACTTGATTTCTCAATCACACCTAGAAAACAACTGATCTGGTGGACAAAGAACTTAAGAATCTGGACTTCAAAGTTCTCCAGTCCTGACTCCAGGTGACCCTGGCCCTGCCCCTTTGCCTCTCCCAAAAGTTACGCTCCACCTTTGTAAAATAAAAATGTGAAAACTCCTCCCTCCCCACTTCCACCGTCTAAGAGTACCCGGGGAATGACTGAAGTATGTCGCTGCAGCTGAGTGCGTTGGACAAAGCATGAGAAAACTCTCATCTCCTCCGATGCAAAAATCACAGGCCTGAAGGAAAACTAGATTCAGTACAAAGCTCCCTCCTTTTTTCCCCTAGAGCCACACAAAAACTCGGAAGAGAGGGTGGGATGCAGCAGCACGTGACCAAATCAACGAACACGCCAAAGTGCAGCCTGTGGTTCCACACCAATGAAAGAAGGGCAGGGTTTCCCTGGCATCTGGCACCCGGCACCCGGCAGGGGCTCACATCGTGGCACGCGAGGGACTGCGAGACTGGACTTCAGGGGTGTGCGGCTGGGGAAGGAGGGCACAGCGCACAGCACGGCAGTCGGTTTGCAGGATGGCAAGTATGTTCCTACAGTTGCTTCTAAGGAGTCTTTAAACGTTTCTGGAAAGACGGAAAGAAAAAAAAAGGGCAGGGCACGCTCCAGCTGCACGGTCGCCGCTCTGGGCTAAGGCCCTTCGGCTCCATCCGCCTGGACTCGGGACGCGCGGTCAGCACGAGGGCCCGGGCAGCAGCTGAGAGCGCGCGCAAGGGGCGCAACGGTCTGAACTGGGGCCGGGGATGCGGGTCCCCAGAGGCCCGTAAATACGCCGGGCGTCGGCGTTGGAAGCCCCCTGAGCCAGGGCCCAGACACCACAAGACAGGGACAGGGATTCATTGTTGGCAGGAGGCTTCGATCTGACGCGGGAGCCCCAAAGGGCCAAGCGAGGACCGAGGGCAAGTGTGAGCACCTGGGGAAAGGAAACGGCCAGGAGCTGGAGGCAAGAGCCCGTCCCTTGACTCCCCCTTCGAAGAGATCCCCCGAGGCCAATTCTTGGGTGCACACCCCAGACTCCTCTCTTTGGCCAAGAATCCAGAGGGCGTGAAGGCCGAGCCCCACGCCCCCTTGCTTCCCTGCCCCCCTGGCTTCGGGCCACGGGCCTTCTCGTACTTACCGGGGCCCGGGGGCCTGTCTTCCTCGCCCGCGTCCTCTTCCCCCCCTGCCCCCTCCTCACTTCGCGTCCCCTCCTCCAGGGGCCGCGGCCATGTCCGTTGCTGGCAACGCTAAGGGGGCTTGCCGCCCTCCTCGGACAACCCGGACGCCGCTAGCAGGCTAAAGTTCTGGACGCCGATTGGTGGAAATCCGAGACGGGTGGAGATTCCTGGCTTCTTACTGGCTGTGGGGAGCGCTAGGCTGTAGCTGAGACAGTCCCTCTGGGAGCCTGGCGGAATTAAGGGCCGAGTGATACCGGCGGGAGAGTAGGGACCCACTGTCCATGCATGGGTGTGTTCCTCTGGCGTTTTCAGGTGCAGAGGCCCTGACTAGAGGCGAGGGTAACGGCTTCCACCTCAATCACTTTTCCTACGTATATCCCAAGTGATTTTTCTTTTAAAAATCAGCCCTTTTGTAGAACGCCACTATCTCCTACATCTTCTAAGCTCCCCTCTTGTTGCTGTGAACAAATGCCTAGAGACACCTAGCTCAGAGACCTCGGAGAGAGTCCCCCAGAGACTAATACTGCAACCAAACCAAAGCTGGAAAACCTAAGGCAATACTTCAGTTTTCCCTCCAGCTCAGCTGTACTCTAAAGGGGAAAACAAGTTAAAAAAAAAATCCCCCCCCCCCCCCCCCCCCGATAATTAAAGAAATCGCTTGGGAGAGCTCTCTTGGGAAAACAGTGCGAGCCTGTGTCAGTATTTACTTCAGTTTTCCCAGAGATGGAAATCTGGAGACTTGGTTTTTTGTGTCTTGTTTTTCGATCTGTTTATAAAATCAGAAGAGGGTCATGGCTGGCCCTGGGAAGTAAGAGCCCCTTTCCCCTATTAATGAATTTAATTATGTAATTAAAATCTCTCTTCTCAGCTGAACAGGAAGACATTCTGGTACCTAGTCTTGTGCGTTTCAACTCTTTTAGCAGTTGCTTAAAACAGTGATAGAATCATGTTACCCTCATGCACACAAAAATCTGCAGTTTATCTTTGCAAATAGATGTCTATCTATACAAAGAGATCTCTGTATCCTGCTTGACATTCAAAGTCCCTCATAAATCAACTCAGATATATGTTTCCAGGCTAATTCCCCACAGGCCAAACTATTCCTGCAGCCACATAGATTGACCATCTCCCAAATGCATCTGGAGCCCTCCCACCTCTGCTCTTTTGCCCAAGAGGTTCCTACCCTTTGAAGATTCCTTCCTGCCAATAAAGCCAACCTTCAAATACACGCCCATCCTGTAAATTCACCTCCAACGCTCCCTGCCTCAAAGACTTCCCTGACTTTTAGTCACTGAAATTCTCTCTCCAATGCTGTGCCTCTTTGTGTCCCCATGCTACCCATACAAAAGTAATGCTTTGTACGGTATTATTTTTGTAAGACCTGAAGCACCCTAAAGGCAGCTGGCTTATCCTGGCAGTCCTCACAGCACCTTATTCAGAGCCTGTACCCAGTAAATGTTTGCTGAATTGAACTAGCCAATTGCCTGTGCTTTATGTCTCTCCACTTCATCCCGGAAGGTTTACGTGGCTACATTTGGAAGGTGAACAAATGTAACATAGTCATCCTGCCCTGCTCCACCCTGTACCCCAGTCATCTCTGGCCACACTTGTTTCTCTGCTCCACTGTAGTTTATGAATATCACTCAACAAACTTAAACTGTGTGCCTACCAGTTTCACAGTCCTTCACCCTCTGACTATCCCCTCTGTCAGTACTCCCAGGCATAACACTTGGCAGAAGAAGAAAATCAAGCCAAAACATGCCAGTGCACCCAGTCTAAGTTCACCCTGGCAAGACTTTTTGCAGCTCTGAGGTCCCTGTGACTATGTCTTGATGGCTGTCTAGCGATACCAGGCAACTGTACCAGTCCTTCATTTTTCTGGAGCCTCCTCTGTCTCTGTACCAAAATAACCTCGAGGCGAGGGGTGCCTGGGTGGCTCAGTCGGTTAAACAGCCAACTCTTGATTTCGGCTCAGATCATGATCTCAGGGTCGTGGGATCAGTCCTCACTTTGGGCTCTGCGCTCCGTGTGGAGTCTGCTTGAGATTCTCTCTGTCCGTCTCCGACTGCCCCTCCCTCTGCTCTCTCTCTCTCTCTCCAATAAATAAATCTTAAAAAATAATAATAAACAATGCGGAAACCAAGGCCTTCCAGTGGAGATTTCTCATCTACTTCTATTTCTTTCTCAACATTCCTCCAAAAAAGACAGACCCCTCTTCCTTTCCCCATCTGTATCCTCAGTCCCTTCCCCTACCCCAGCCTCACATGCTATCTCCCATCCCCAGGCCTCAGTTTATCCTGTTCACTGGACCTGAAATGCCTCTCATGTCCTTTCTTCCTGGCTAACTCCCTATCATCCTTGATGATGATGATCCTCTCTGTTTGCTCCTCATTCCCTCAGACAACAGTATCACTTCACTTAACACATTGTTTTCTGTCTTTGACAGGAAGATAATAAGGCATTACTGTCAACGATATACACTTCAATTTAAGGGGCCCCTGGGTGGCGCAGTCAGTTAAGCATCCGACTCTTGATTTTGGCTCAGGTCATGATCTCAGGGTCATGGGATTGAGCCCTGTGATGGGCTCCGCACTCAGCGTGGCGTCTACTTGAGATTCTCCCTCTCCCTCTGCCCCCCACCAAATAAATAAATAAAATATTTTTAAAAAATAAAAATAGGGGTGCCTGGGTGGCTGGGTCAGTTGAGCGTCTGCCTTTGGCTTAGGTCATGATCTCAGGGTCCTGGGATCGAGCCTCATGTCGGGCTCCCCGCTCAACGGGGAGTCTCCTTGTCTCTCTCCCTCTGCCCCTCCCCTCTGCTTGTGCTCGCTCTCTCTCTCTCAACTAAAATCTTTTTAAAAATAATAAATATTTAAAAAATTAAAATTACAATAAAATTGGAACACCTGGCTGGCTCAGTTGGGAGAACAAGACTCTTGATCTCAGGGCTATGAGTTTGAGCCCCACATTGGGTGTACAGATTACTTAAATAAATAAAAATCTTTTAAAAAATTGCAATAAAATAAAGAAGACCTGTCATGCCGTAAATAATAATAGTAATAGCAATAATAATCACGTGTGAGTATCCACAGTCTCTTCTTTTCCTCTCACCTGCCAAGGAAGATTCTATCTGTGCCTATTAGGTTCCAAGATCATCAGAATAATAGGGAAAAGGTAGGACTGAAGGGCCAAGTCTTGAGTGATTTGGTTTACTTTTGGTAGGATGAGGAATTACTAGCTGATGAGAGCAGAAGAGTTGTTCTTTTGTTTTTTTACCACCACCAACCTCCTTCCCTCCTCTAGCAGATGAGTTTTAAAAGAGCACAGGAACGGGCACCTGGGTGACTCAGTTGGTTAAGTGTCTGCCTTTGGCTCAGGTCCTGATCTCAGGGTCCTGGGATCGAGCCCAGCATCCCTGCATCGGACTCCCTGCTCAGCTGAGAGTCTGCTTCTCCCTCTCCCTCTGCCCCTCCCCCACTCATGCTTGCTCGCTCACTATCAAATAAATAGATGAGTGGAGGAGCAAGTGAAGAGAGAAGAGCCAGGATGGTATGGATTGGAGAAGAGGTGGAGGAAGTTTGGAAAGACAGGAGAAAGAAGCTTTATGGCAGAGTGAGAAATACCTTCGGTGAAGAGGTGAAATACCTTTCCCCTATTATTTCTGATACTGTATGATTATCAGTGATCAGGGAGCCTAATAGGTAAAGACAGAATTCTCCTCAACAGACAGGAGAAGGGAAAGAGAATGAACAATAGGATTTTAAGAAGATTTCTTACAAATCACTTATGTAATTCCCCCTTTGGCATTTTTCTCAAGAGACTGCAGTGAGATTTGAAGTTGCTTTGTGATTATTTTTGGATGCCAACTAACATTTCTTTGTATATGATTCTGTATAGAGACTGGACATATCCATCGCTAGGCTTCATATAGTTAATAGCATTATCTATTTATGTGTCATTTCTCTTCTTGTGAGTCCCTCGAGTCAAGGACTGTGTCTTACTCATCTTTGTGTCACTATTGATTAACGAAGTGCCTGGCACACCGCAGATGTCTGATAAATGTTTGTTGAATAAATGAACTGGTGTCCAATTATCCTCTTTCTCTAGCATCTTCATTTGCTTCCTTTCTGTCGGCTCATTTTCTCCCAGCTGTATAAACACTCATAGTTCTCGCCTTAAAACAAAAGGGGAGGGGCAGTAGAGGGAAAAGAGAAGGAGAAGGGGAGGCCTTCCACACTAAATGGTCTGATCTATGTGACACTTGTCTGCCATATAGCTAATGAATCTGCCAGCAAGAAGCTCCCTCTCCTTCTGCAACGTAATGTCTCTGTTATACGAGCCAGTGCAATAACACGTAGTGACGTCACCTTAGATATTACAGCCAACAGACAACCACTGCTTCATGTTTTGTGACCCTGTGGAATATTTAAGAGAGAGAGCTAAAAATCTCAATGTCATTTGACTTTAAAAACGTGTTTCAGGATGGGCGCCTGGGTGGCTCAGTTGGTTAAGCAACTGCCTTCAGCTCAGGTCATGATCCTGGAGTCCCGGGATCGAGTCCCGCATCGGGCTCCCTGCTTGGCAGGGAGTCTGCTTCTCCCTCTGACCCTCCTCCCTCTCATGCTCTCTGTCTCTCATTCTTTCTCTCTCTCAAATAAATAAATAAAATCATAAAAAAAAAATCTAAAAAAAAAACGTGTTTCAGGGTGCCTGGGTGGCTCAGTTGTTGAGCGTCTGCCTTTGGCTCGGATCATGGTCCCAGGGTCCTGGGATCAAGCCCTGCATCGGGCTCCCTGCTCTGCAGGAAGCCTGCTTCTCCCTCTCCCACTCCCCCTGCTTGTGTTCCCTCTCTCGCTATGTCCCTCTGTCAAATAAATAAATAAAATCTTAAAAAAAAAAAAAAAAAAGCGTTTCAAATGTTGTTAAATCAGCCTGGAATCAACCCCTTTGAAACCGACCAACAACATCATACTATAAGTCGCTAATATTCTAATGGAGGAGACAAGATGTTAAATAAAGAATTACATCATCAGAAGTGTGCAAAGTGCTGCAAACAAGCATCTCTAATGGGATCCTGTCATCTCAGGTGGCTGGGGCAGGCTTTCCTCAAGAAGTAATATTTTTTTTTTTTTTTTTTAAGATTTTATTTATTTATTCATGAGAGACAGAGAGAGAGAGAGAGAAGCAGGCTCCCAAGGAGCAGGGAGCCCGATGTGGGACTCGATCCCAGGACCCTGGGATCATGACCTGAGCTGAAGGCAGACGCTTAACCATCTGAGCCACCCAGGCGCCCCAAGAAGTAATATTTAAGCTGAAATCTGAAGGATGACTACAAGTTAGCCAGACAAAGAGAATGAAAACAAGCACCACAGAGGGGGAGGAGGCGTGTGTAAAGGCCCCGAGGAAGGAAGATCTGAGACCCAGGAACCGAAGGGGATTCCTGCATGATTGGGTCAGAGAATAGGAGAGCAGAGTGCTGGAGACAAAGCCAGGGCAGGCAGGAGGGGGGGCGGTGTGGCAGCTCCTGTGGGGTCTTCTGCAACACATTGCACATGTTGAGGTTTTATTCTGAGGGCACTGTAAAGCTCTTGGAAGGCTTTTTTTGTTTTGTTTTGTTTTGTTTTTGTAAGTAACACTCGACGAGGGGCTCAAACTCACAAACCCGAGGTCAAGAGTCGCCTACTCTACCCACTGAGCCAGCCAGACACCTCTCTTGGAGGTTTTTTTTTTTTTTAATTTTTTTAAAAGACTTTTTATTTATTTATTTGACGGGGGGGGGGAACACAAGCAGGGGGAGTGGGAGAGAAAGAAGCAGGCTTCCCACCGAGCAGGGAGCCCGATGCGGGGCTCGATCCCAGGACCCCGGGATCATGACCCGAGCCGAAGGCAGACACTTAACGACTGAGCCACCCAGGCGCCCCTCTTGGAGGGTTTTAAACAACAGCGTACCATGGTCTGATTGGCACTTGTAAAAATACTCATTTTGGCTGCTAAGTGGGGGAATGGATTGTAGAGAAGCAAGAACAGCTTGCAGAAGCTTAGGGAGAAGACTTGGCCATAATCTGCTCAACATAGTCCCTGTGCTAAGGTGGTAGCAGCCTGGGTGGCAAGAAGTAGATATATTCAAGGGATATTTAGCAGGTAGATTAGGCAAAAGGTAGTGATTGATGGGACGTAAGTTCTGGGGAGAAAGAGGGAGGGATGACTCCTAGGTTTCTACAGGCTGGACCGCATATGGTGTCGGTTCTAATGGCAAGGTACTTCTGTTCAGCTCCAGAAGCCTCAAAACGGCCAATTTAGAGCAAAGCACTGAACAAAGCATCATCCAGAAAACATTCTTGACTGTTTATGAGACTTCACGTCTTCTAGATGCAGCTCTGAGACATGAGTCAGAGAACCTAAGTAATTCCGCAGGACTGCTGAAGGTTTTGAACACGCTCTTCCCCCCCGGCCCCGCACTAGAGCATCCCCCACCCTGGCACTAGCCTTTATGCCTAATCATTTGTTTAAAGGCAGCAGGATGGGGCACCTGGGTGGCTCAGTCGCTAAGCATCTGCCTTTGGCTCAGGTCATGATCTCTGGGTCCTGGGATCGAGCCCCGTGTCAGGCTCCCTGCTCAGCGGGAAGCCTGCTTCTTCCTCTCCTCCTGCTTGTGTTCCCTCTCTCACTGTCTCTCTCTCTGTCAAATAAATAAATAAAATCTTTTAAAAATAAATAAATAAATAAATAAATAAATAAATAAAGGCAGCAGGATGAGGGGCACCTGGGTGGCTCAGTCGGTGGAGCATCTGACTCTTGATTTCTCTCAGGTCTTGATCTCAGGGTCCTGAGATTGAGCCTCACATCAGGCTACCCACTCAGTGTGGAGTCTGCTTGTTCCTCTCCCTCCCCCGCTTTTCCTTCCCTCACACACACACTCTCTCTTTTTTTCCCTCTCCTCTCAAGTAAATAAAAATGTTTTGGGGCACCTGGGTGGCTCAGTCGTTAAGCGTCTGCCTTCAGCTCAGGTCATGATCCCAGGGTCCTCAGCGGGGAGCCTGCTTCTCTCTCTCCCTCTGCCACTCCCCCTGCTTGTGCTCTCTCGCTCTCTCTCAAATAAAATTTTTTAAAAATTTAAAAAAATGTACACAATGTTATATGTTAATTATATCTCAATTTTTTTTAGGAAAAAAAGAAAGAATAGGCTAAACTGTTGAATGGGTTATCTATACAGGGTCATGGTAGAACTTTGAGCAGACTATAAGATGTGGGGTCACAGATTATTGTCAGATGGCATGAGCCTCAAAAGGGAATTTCCATGAGGAAAAAGGGGGAATGGTCTGGAAGCAGGCACAAAAGCAGGGAAAACTCTGCTCTGCTTCCAAACCCCGAGGTGCTCCCTCGGCTCATAGGCTACAGGAGAAGTGGCCTCTTCATGGGAAAGCCACTCCTCAGGGCAAAGAAGAAGATAGCAAGAGAGTCCTTTGAAGATCCTGAGGCTGATGGAGATTTTCCTCACAAAGAAACCAGGGCTTCCAACAGCACGGGAGGAAGAAGCCATGAGGAAATGGCCCAGAGGAGGGGGGGTAGATGACAGGGCCAGGCATTTGGGGTGCTGAAAACTGGACATTGAAGCTTGGTGAAATCACCTGAGCTGTCAATTCTTTGTTTGTTTTTTTATATTATTTTCAATTATTCTTTTTTTAAAGTAGGCTCCATGCCCAACATGAGGCTTGAACTCACGACCCTGAGATCAAGAGTCACACGCTCTACTAACTGAGCCAGCCAGGTGCCTCTAGAAATTTTTAAGTAATTTCTACACCCAACGTGGGCCTTGAACCCACAACCCCGAGATCAAGAGTCATGTGCTCCAGTGACCGGGCCAGAGCCAGCGAGGAGCCTTGGGGCTGTTGATTCTTTAGTGGGTAGTTCCAACTGCCTTCAGCCTCCTAGGCTGGCAAGGGCCTTTTGCCTCTAAGTTGAGTGATATTTTTAGAAGCTGCTCCTTTAAATCCGCAACAAGTCAGAGTGATGTCTCACTGATGAGGGCCTTTTCTTAAGCCCTTCGAGGGCTCCAATGGTCTAAGGAGGAACTATGTTATAAATACGGAGAACAAAGCAATTCTGACACTTGTTTGTCCCGCTAAAGGGTGGTCCTGAAACAGAGCGCACAACTTTACAACACAGCATGAGCCGCTGGCTGCATTGCCTTTGAAATACACAAATCTTTGGGTGACAAAGAATGTCCGCACAAAGACTTCGTTCATAATAGTCCCAGTGGGAAAGTAACCATCAGCAGGAGAATGGATGGACGAATGGTATGTCCATACAAGGGAACACCACACAACAACAACAAAAAATAAATGAACCACTGAATACCCATCACAGTATGAATGAATCCCACAGACAGTATGTTGAAGGGAAGAAGCCAGACGTAAGAGATCACACACAGTGTGACTCCATTTACATGAACTTCTAGGACAGGGATGGGGGGTTGAGGACTGACTTCAAAGGGGCATGAAGGCTATTTGGGTGGATGAAGGAAATGTTCTGTATCTTGATCAGAGTAAGTGTTACATAGGTTTATATATTTATCAAAACTCATGAAACTATAGGGGTGCCTGGCTGGCTTAGTCGGTACAGCATGCAACTCTTGATCTCGGGGTTGTGAGTTCAAGCCCCACATTGGGTGTAGAGATTACTAAAGAAATAAATAAACCTTAAAAAAACCTCATCAAACTACACACTTAAAATCTGTATGTTTTACAGTGACTTTACAGGTAATACAATGGCACTAAATTCATATGTTTCAATAGTTACTCTGAATGTAAATGGGCTAAATGCCCCAATCAAAAGACACGGGGTATCAGATTGGATAAAAAAGCAAGACCCACCGATATACTGTCTGCAAAAGACTCATTTTAGACCCACAGACACCTCCAGATTGAAAGTGAGGGGGCGGAAAACCATTTATCATGCTAATGGACATCAAAAGAAAGCTGGGATAGCAATCCTTTTTTTGTTTGTTTTTTAAAGATTTTATTTATTTATTTTGACAGAGAGAGACACAGTGAGAGCGGGAACACAAGTGGGGGCAGTGGGAGAGGGAGAAGCAGGCTCCCCGCAGAGCAGGGAGCCCGATGCGGGGCTCGATCCCAGGACCCTGGGATCATGACCTGAGCCGAAGGCAGACGCGTAACGACTGAGCCACCCAGGCGCCCCTGGGATAACAATCCTTATATCGGACAAATTAGATTTTTTTTTTAAAGATTTAGTTTATTTATTTATTTATTTATTTGACAGAGAGAGAGAGCACAGCAGGGGGAGAGGTAGAGGGAGAAGCAGGCTCCCACTGAGCATGGAGCCCGATGTGGGACTTAATCCCAGGACCCTGGGATCATGACCTGAGCTGAAGGCAGACGCTTCACCACTGAGCTACCCAGGCACCCCGACAAATTAGATTTTAAACCAAAGACTGTAATAAGAGATGAAGAAGGACACTATATCATAATTAAAGGGTCTATCCAACAAGAAGATCTAACAATTATAAACATTTATGCCCCTAATATGGGGGCAGCCAATTATATAAACCAATTAATAACACAATTAAAAAGCACATTGATAATAATACAATAATAGTAGGGGACTTTAACACCACACTCACTGCAATGGACAGATCATCTAAGCAGAAAATCAACAAAGAAACAAGGGCTTTGAATGACACACTGGAACAGATGGAGTTCACAGATATATTCAGAGCATTCCATCCGAAAGCAACAGAATACACATTCTTCTCGAGTGCACATGGGACATTCTCCAGAACAGATCACATACTGGGTCACAAATCAGGTCTCAACCAGTACCAAAAGATTGGGATCATTCCCTGCATATTTTCAGACCACAGTGTTTTGAAATTTGAACTCAGTCATAAAAGGAAATTTGGAAAGAACTCAAATACATGGAGGTTAAAGAGCATCCTACTAAAGAATGAATGGGTCAACCAGGAAATTAAAGAAGAATTTTAAAAATCATGGAAACAAATGAAAAAGAAAACACAACTGTTCAAAACCTTTGGGATGCAGCAAAGGCAGTCCTAAGAGGGAAGTATATAGCAATACAAGCCTTTCTCAAGAAACAAGAAAGATCTAAAATACACAACCCAACTTTATACCTAAAGGAGCTAAAGAAAGAACAGCAAAGAAAGCCTAAACGCAGCAGGAGAAGAGAATTTATAAAGATTAGAGCACAAATCAATGAAATAGAAACCAAAAGTACAATAGAACAGATCAACAAAACTAGGAGTTGGTTCTTTGAAATAATTAATAAGATCGCTAAAGCCCTGGCCAGACTTATCAAAAAGAAAAGAGAAAGGACCCAAATAAATAAAATCATGAATGAAAGAGGAGAGATCACAACCAACACCAAAGAAATACAAACAATTAAAATAACATATTATGAGCAAATATATGCCAACAAATTAGGCAATCTGGAAGAAATGGATGCATTCCTAGAGATGTATAAACCACCAAAACTGAAGCAGGAAGAAATAGAAAACCTGAACAGATCCATAACCAGCAAGAAAATTGAAGCAGAAATCAAAAATTTCCCAAAAAGAGTCCAGGGTCAGATGGCTTCCCAGGGGAATTCTACCAAACATTTAAAGAAGAATTAATATCTAGGGCGCCTGGGTGGCTCAGATGGTTAAGCGTCTGCCTTCGGCTCAGGTCACGATCCCACGGTCCTGGGATCAAGCCCCACATCAGGCTCCTGGCTCAGTGGGGAACCTGCTTCTCCCTCTCCCTCTGCTTCTCTCTCTGCTCGTGCTCTCTCTCTCTCTCTGTGTCTCAAATGAATAAATAAAATCTTTAAAAAAAAAAGAATTAATACTTATTCTTCTGAAGATATTTCAAAAAATAGAAATGGAAGGTAAACTTCCAGACTCTTTCTATGAGACAGCATTACCTTGATCCCAAAGCTAGACAAAGACCCCATCAAAAAGGAGAATTACAGACCAATATCCCTGATGAACATGGATGCAAAAATTCTCACCAAGATACTAGCCAATAGGATCCAACAGTACATTAAAAGGATTATTCACAACGACCAAGTGGGATTTATTCTTGGGCTGCAAGGGTGGTTCAACATCCATAAATCAATCATTGTGATACACTACATAAATAAAAGAAAGGACAAGAACCATATTATCCTCTCAATAGATGCAGAAAAAGCATTTGACAAAGTACAGCATCCTTTCTTGATTAAAACTCTTCACAGTGTAGGGATAGAGGGAACATACCTCAATATCATATCTCAATATAAAAGCCATATACAAAAAGCTCACATCATTCTCAATGGGGAAAAACTGAGAGCTTTTCCTCTAAGGTCAGGAACAGGACAGGGATGTCCACTATCACCACTGTTGTTCAAAATAGTACTAGAAGTCCTAGCCTCAGCAATCAGACAACAAAAAGAAATAAAAGGCATCCAAATCGGCAGAGTAGAAGTCAAACTCTGATTCTTCTCAGATGACATGATACTCTATGTGGAAAACCCAAAAGACCCCACCCCAAAATTGCTAGAACTCATATAGGAATTCAGTAAAGTGGCAGGAGATAAAATCAATGCACAGAAATCAGTTTCATTTGTATACACTAACAATGAGACAGAAGAAAGAGAAATTAAGGAGCCGATTCCATTTACAAATGTACCAAAAACCCTAAGATACGTAGGAATAAATCTAACCAAAGAGGCAAAGGATCTGTACTCAGAAAACTATAGAACACTCATGAAAGAAATTGAGGAAGACACAAAGAAATGGAAAAACATTCCATGCTCATGGATTGGAAGAACAAATATTGTTAAAATGTCTATGCTATCTAGAGCAATGTATATGTTCAGTGCAATCCCTATCAAAGTACCATCAACTTTTTTCACAGAGCTGGACCAAACAATCCTAAAATTTGTATCGAACCAGAAAAGACCCAAATAGCCACAGGAATGTTGAAAAAGAAAACCAAAGCTGGCGGCATCACAGTTCCGGACTTCCAGCTCTATTACAAAGCTGTCATCATCAAGACAGTATGGTACTGGCACAAAACCAGACACATAGATCAATGGAACAAAATAGAGAACCCAGAAATGGACCCTCGGGTGTATGGTCAACTAATCTTCAACAAAGCAGGAAAGAATATCCAATGGAAAAAAAAAACAGTCTCTTCAACAAATGGTGTTGGGAAAATTGGACAGCCACACACAGAAGAATGAAACTGGACCATTTTCTTACACCATAAACAAAAATAGACCCAAAATGGATAAAAGACCTAACTGTGAGACAGGAATCCATCAAAATCCTAGAGGAGAACACAGGCAGCAATCTCTGTGACCTCAGCCACAGCAACTTCTTGTTAGACACGTCTCCAAAGGCAAGGGAAACAAAAGCAAAAATGAACGATTGGGACTTCATCAAGATAAAAAGTTTGCACAGCAAAGGAAACAGTCAACAGAACCAAAAGACAACCGACAGAATGGGAGAAGATATTTGCAAATGTCTTATCAGATAAAGGGCTAGTATCCAAAATCTATAAAGAACATATCAAACTCAACACCCAAAGAACAAATCATCCAACCAAGAATTGGGCAGAAGACATGAACAGACATTTCTCCAAAGAAGACATACAAATGGCCAACAGACACATGAAAAAATGCTCAACATTATTTGGCATCAGGGAAATACAAATCAAAACCACAATGAGGTACCATCTCACGCCAATCAGAAAGGCCAAAATTAACAAGTTAGGAAACAACAGATGTTGGCAAGGATGAGGAGAAAGGAAAACCCTCGTACACTGTTGTGGGAATGGAAGCTAGTACAGACACTCTGGAAAACAGTATGGAGGTTCCACAAAAAGTTGAAAATAGGGATGCTTGCGTGGCTCAGTCATTTAAGCATCTGCCTTTGGCTCAGGTCATGATCCCAGGGTCCTGGGATCGAGCCCCGCATCAGGCTCCCTGCTCAGCAAAGAGCCTGCTTCTCCCTTTACCTGCCACTCCCCCTGTTTGTGCTCTCTCTCTCTGACAATAAATAAATACAATCTTTTTTTAAAAAGTTGAAAATAGAGTTACCCTACAACTCAGCAATTGCACTACTAGGTATTTACCTCAAAGATACAAATGTAGTGATCTGAAGGGGCACCTGCATCCCAATGTTTATAGCAGCAATGTTCACAGTAGCCAAACTATGGAAAGAGCCCAGATGTCCATCGACAGATGAATGGATAAAGAAGATGTGGTATAGGGGCGCCTGGGTGGCTCAGTCGTTAAGTGTCTGCCTTCGGCTCAGGTCATGATCCCAGGGTCCTGGGATCGAGCCCGGCGTCGGGCTCCCTGCTCTGTGGGAAGCCTGCTTCTCTCTCTCCTGCTTCTCCCTCTCCCACTCCCCCTGCTTGTGTTCCCCCTCTCACTGTGTCTCTCTCTGTCAAATAAATAAATAAAAATCTTTAAAAAAAAAAAAAGATGTGGTATATGGGGCACCTGGGTGGCTTAGTCGGTTAAGCAGCTGCCTTCGGCTCAGGTCGTGTTCCCAGGGTCCTGGGATCAAGCCCCACTTCAGGCTCCTCGCTCAGCGGGGAGGCTTCTCCCTCTGCCTGCCGCTCCTCCTGCTTGTCCTTGCTCTCTCCCCCGACCTGTGTCAAATAAATAATTAAAATCTTTAAAAAATATGTGGTGTGTATATATATATATATATATATATACACAATGGAATATTACTCAGCCATCAAAAAAATGAAATCTTGCCATTTGCAATGACATGGATGGAACTAGAGGGTATTGTGCTAAGTGAAATAAGTCAATCAGAGAAAGACAATATGATTTAACTCATATGTGGAATTTAAGAAACAAAACAGAGGAGCATAGAGGTGCTCTTGATGTGTAAAGCCCAGACGTTCTGCCAATTCTTCTTGAGCAAGGACACAAGGAAATTGACCGCTAAGTGGATGTTGTACACAAGCTCGTCATCTGCCATCTTCACATGGCCAACAGCCACTGCCAGACACAGCACCTTCTTTATCTGGAATTTGATGGTGGACTTCACTTCATCCACTTTGGCCACCATGTTCTCATTGTGGGTCAGTAAGGAAGGGAACTTGCCAGACTCATTCAGGCCTGGGCCCAGGATTCGTGGGATCTGCTTGATCAGAGATTCTGAAGCCAAAAAGGCATCATACTTCTTGGCCAGCTTCTTGACTAATTCTTATTCTTGTTGAGGTTCTTCAGTGCCTCAGTGTCCATGTGGGGAATATCCACTGCCTTGGCCTCATCACAGTGCTGCTGGTCCCCCAAAACACATACAGAGAACTTGGGGCGGGGAGTGGACTTAAGCCTGACAGTGCCCGAGAAGTGTTTGTCCTTCTGAGAGTCATAGTTCTTCAGGCTGATCTGCAGCTCCACCATCTCCAAAAACTTCCAGCCCTGCCCCGTACAGGGTGTCACGGGAGACTTTGCTGCTCATGGTTCTTCGCGCCACAGTAACCGGAAAAGAGAAAATATAAGAGACTCTTTTTTTTTTTTAAGAGTTTATTTATTTATTTGACAGAGAGAGACAGGGAGAGAGGGAACACAAGCAGAGGGAGTGGGAGAGGGAGAAGCAGGCCTCCCACAGAGCAGGGAGCCCGATGTGGGGCTCGATCCCAGGACTCTGGGACCGTGACCTGAGCCGAAGGCAGACGCTTAACGACTGAGCCACCCAGGCGCCCCAATATAAGAGACTCTTAATCATAGGAAAGAAACTGAGGGTTGCTGGAGAGGAGGATGGGGTAACTGTCTATCGACATTAAGGAAGACACGTGACGTAACGAACACTGGGTGTTATATTAGACTGATGAATCACTGAACTCTACTCTGAAACTAATAATACACTATATATTAATTAATTGAATTTAAATAAAATAAAATAAAAATAAATAAATAAAATCTGTATGTTTTAGTGCATCTAAATTACCCTCGGGGTAATTTTGCCCCCGGGGTCATTTAGCACTGTCTGGAAACATTTTTGGTTGTCACGATTGGGGGGCTGCTATTGAGACCTGGACCGGAGAGGCCAAGAATGCTGCTAAATGCCCTACAATGCACAGGACAGCCCTCACAACCAGGACTTATCTGGTCCGAAATGTCCATGCTTCCATCAGCGTATCATCTTGTACTGATCTTTGGGACTCTGTCTAAGAGGGGCCTCTATTTTGTTTGCTTTCCAGAAATAACTAAACAGCAGCTCATTGACGTCTAGGTCTCTGCATGCTGCAAAACAGCCATTTTTAATCTTCCAGAATAGAAGCCATATTTCACTGCTTATCTAAAGGAATTGAGACTAACCTAGCTTGCCTGTTGTGGTCAAAGAGTTTGGGGGCGTTTTGTGGAGGGAGTGCCTCAGAAAGTCCTGCTAGAGGAGGTTGGAGCCGTTTTCTGAGGAACCAGCATTAATTATCTGAAGATAAAGGAGAACACCCCTTCCCACAACACTTTTAAATAGAGAAGCAGAATAAACAGTCAGGTTTCGGGGGGAGCCTGGCTGGCTCAGTTGGAGGAGCACATGACTCTTAATCTCAGGGTCATGAGTTTGAGCCCCACATTGGGTGTAGAGATTGCTTAAAATAAATAAACTTAGGAGAAAAAGACAGTGAGGTTTAGGGCAAAGAAAGCTATATTAGTGGAAAATGAACTAGAAAGAGGAGCCCATGGAGACAGGAAGCCAGCAGTGAGGGTCCAGGTAGGTGCCAGCTGATGAGGGAGCCAGCCATTCTCACCTCCCACCTCAACTCCAGGAACCTTCTTCCAGCACTTTATTCCCCAAACACCAACTCCAGACATCTCTGTCTGGTATTCCGGACTCATTTAAGTATTTTTTTAAAGATTTTATTTAGTTATTTGAGAGAGAGAGAGAATGAGAGAGAGAGCACATGAGAGGGGGGAGGGTCAGAGGGAGAAGCCAGCTGAGCAGGGAGCCCGATGCGGGACTCGATCCTGGGACTCCGGGATCATGACCTGAGCCAAAGGCAGTCGTTTAACCTACTGAGCCACCCAGGCGCCCCTAAGTATTTTTTTTAAGATTTGATTTGATTGATTGATTGATTGATTGATTTTTATTTTTTTTTAAAGATTTTATTTATTTGAGAGAGAGAGAATGAGAGACAGAGAGCATGAGAGGGAGGAGGGTCAGAGGGAGAAGCAGACTCCCCGCCGAGCAGGGAGCCCGATGCGGGACTCGATTCCGGGACTCCAGGATCATGACCTGAGCCGAAGGCAGTCGCTTAACCAACTGAGCCACCCAGGCGCCCCTATTTATTTATTTATTTTAAGATTTTATTTATTTATTTGACAGAGAGAGACACAGCGAGAGAGGGAACACAAGCAGGCGGAGTGGGAGAGGGAGAAGCAGGCTTCCCGCTGAGCAGGGAGCCCGATGCGGGGCTCGATCTCAGGACCCTGAGATCATGACCTGAGCTGAAGGTAGACGCTTCACTGACTGAGCCACCCAGGCACCCCATTCCGGACTCATTTCTGCACTGCTTCTTAGCACTTTGGGTGTAAATACCATTTCATTAACTACATTTATGCTCTCCAGGAGCACAGACAATGCCCTCCTGCTTTTAGTTCCTCAAAGATTATCAGAGTGGTTGTTTATACATACATTTGCTTCCTAACAGTGGCATAAAAAATGATAGGGAGGACACTGTCTTTGTTTAGGAAAAGACTTGATAAGTGTTTTAAAGAAAGGTGAGACCCCAAATGCCTAAGTCTGCAAGTGCCAAAGCGGTAAGAGAATGCACCCGAATGCTCTGCACTGAAAATTGAACCAAAATTTGGAGCTGGGGGGCACCTGGGTGGCTCAGTTGGCTCAGTGTCTGACTCTTGGTTTGGACTTAGGTCATGGTCTCAGCTTAGGTCATGGTCTCAGGGTCATCTTCTCTGGGTCCTGGGATTGAGCCCCGCGTCAGGCTCCACTCTTGGTGTGTGTGGGGGGGTCTGCTTGAGGATTCTCTCCCTCTGCCCCTCCCCCCCACTCTCACTCTCTCTCTCTCAAATAAATAGATAAATCTTTTTTAAAAAAATTTTGGAGCTGGACAAGAAAGAGCAGAGAGGAAGGCTGAGCAATGTGAGGGGTGTTGGAGCCTGAACTGTGGAAACAACAGGGGACCTTCAGCAAAAAGATTTCCCTGATAGGACTTTAAAGTTGTTCCTGTTTCTACAATGTCAATCCCTGCCCCTCCCCAACCCTTCAGTGGTGACATCTGCTCACATAGATGCCTGCGTGAGTGGTTGGTTTAGTGAGAATTCAGGGGCAAGGGATGGTTCACATCCCTGTCCGTGCTGTTGGATGAGGCCCTACTCCAGTGGGACTGTGGGAAAATCCCCGACTCAAACCGGTCCAGCCGGGGACCGGAAGCGACCATGTGGGGGGGCTACATCAGTTGAACAGGATAGGGAGCATCAAAGAAATAAGAAAACCTCCTGCAGAGGAATGCTCTTTGTCAATGAGCAGTCCGGGCCATGGGGGGTGACAGACATGCTTCCTGAAACATAAAGAGTACTCCGGGCCGCTCCTCACCCTCTTAGACTTTCCCTCTGTGGGCTTCTGGGTCAGCACTCTGTTCTTGTTCCTCTCTCACTCACTGCTTACCCCTTCCCAGTACCCCCCTCTCCATGCTGGCTCCTCCTCTTATCAGCCCCTGGATATTGGAGGGAGGAGAGCCACCTCTCTTCTCTGCTACAGACTTTCTCTGGGCCCCTGGTCCTAAATAGCAGATACATTCTGACGACTCCCACACTTATATCAGTCTAAGTCTCTCCCCTAAACTCCAGGTGCATTTAGCCAATTGCTTACTTGACACCTCGGCTTGCATGTCTAACAAGCATCCTGAACTTAAAACATCCGAAACAAGCTCATGGCCTCTCCCCTGCAACAACTTCCTTCTCTTAGTCCTCCCCTTTGCGGTAAAGGGCAGGAGCAAACACGCAGCTGCTCCAGCCACAACCTGTCAGGTCTAATTCCTTCCTGTTCCTCACTATCCGAATTCAACCCTCAAGTCCCATGGGCTCTAACCCCAGATCACAGCCCTGATCTGCCCCTTCTCTCACTTCCAGCTCTCCCACCCGAGTGCAGTCCTCTACCAAACACCTGCTGTCCAGCCGCCGTGGCTTCCCCCCAAGCTGGGCCCCTGCTGCTTCTCCACTCGCCTCCCTGCAGCCTTGGCACAGTAGCCACGGGCATCTTCTCGCAACATAAGTGACATCGAGTCACCCCCCTGCCGGAACTCCTTGAACGGCCTTGTAAACAGGAAATCGTATCTGTTTTGATCATCACTGTCTCCTCAGCACTTAGCACAGCACCTGGCCCCCATTCATAGGACTTTGACAAATGAGTGAGTGAGGGCTTTCCAAAGTCTGATGAAGTATCCCATGAGAACATCCACCCGCTTCTGACTTCATGCTTTCCAAGCATCCTTCTTTTTTTTTTTTTTTTTTAAGATTTATTTATTTATTTGACAGAGAGACACAGCGAGAGAGGGAACACAAGCAGGGGGAGTGGGAGAGGGAGAAGCAGGCTTCCCACCAAGCAGGGAGCCTGATGCAGGGCTCGATGCCAGGACCCTGAGATCATGACCTGAACCGCAGGCAGACGCTTAACGACTGAGCCACCCAGGCGCCCCTCCAAGCATCCTTCTGATTCAGCCTCCTGAGTACCTCACAACCAGCTCCCCTCCTGGGAGACACATGTGACTGATAATAATGTCAGTCATCGTTAACCTTTATGTGGGGTTTCCTATGTCCTCTGTACCTTTCTAAATGCTTTGCATAACTCATAATAATCCTATGAGGAGGGAAATACTATCATTCCCACTTCAGAGGTGAGAAAAACGAGGCCCAGAGAGTCTAAGTAACTTGCCATGAGGCACACAGCTAATAATTGGTAGAGCAGGATTCAAGCCAGGCTATCTGGCTCCAGAGGTCCTTCCTTCCTTCCTTCCTTCCTTCCTTCCTTCCTTCCTTCCTTCTTTCTCTTTCTTTTTCTTTCTTTCTTTCTTTTTCTTTCTTTCTCTCTTCTTTCTTCTTTCTTTCTTTCTTTCTTTCTTTCTTTCTTTCTTTCTTTCTTTCTTTCTTTCACAGCTTTATTGAGATATAATTCACATGCCATACATTCACCCATATTTAAAGTATATCATTCAATGGCTTTTAGAATATTCACAGAGTTGTGCAACCCTCACAACAACCAATTATAGAACATTTTTGGGACCTGAAAAAGAAACCCTATCCTCCCTAACAGTCATGTGCATTTTTCCTCCACCTCCCCACCCCCGGCCTCAGGCAACCACTAATCTACTTTCTATCTTTATAGACTATCTATTCTGGACATTTCATATAAATGGAATCGTACAATACGGGATCTTTTGTGAATGGCTTAGTTCACTTAGCACAACGTTTTCAAGGTCATCCACGTGGTAACATGTGTCAGTATGTCTTCCCTTTTATTTTTATTTTATTTTATTTAAGTAGGCTCCACACCTAGTGTGGAGCCCAATGCAGGGCCTGAACTCATGACTCCGAGATCAAGATCTGAGCCGAGATCAAGAGTCAGACACTCAACTGACTGAGCCACCCAGGCGCCCCTTCCCTCCTTTTAATGACTAGTAATATTCTATTATTTGTATAGAGGGCATTTTATTTATTTATTTATTTTTAAAGATTTTATTTATTTATTTAAGAGAGAGAGTGAGCGAGAAAGAGAGAGCACAAGCAGGGGGAGGGGCAGGAGAGGGAGAAGCAGGCTCCCCACTGAGCAAGGAGCCCAATGCAGGACTTGATCCCAGGACCCTGGAATCATGACCTGAGCTGAAGGCAGACGCTTCACCGACTGAGCTACCCAGGTGCTCAACCGCATTTTATTTATCCGTTCATTCACTGATGGACATTTGAGTTGTTTCCACTTTTTTTGGCTATTACAAATAATGCTGCTGTGATCATTTGTGCATAAGTTTTTGCATGGATGTGTGTTTTCATTTCTCGTGGGTATTACCTAGGAGTGAAACTTCTGGGTCACGTGAGATACAGAGACAAGTTTCTTTTTTTTCTTTTTTACATGCAGGGTTTTTTTTTTAAGATTTTATTTATTTATTTGAGAGAGAAAGGCACATAGAGAGTGCACAAGTGGGGGGAGGGAGAAATGAACTCCCTGCTGAGCACGGAGCTTGATCCCAGGACCCTGAGATCATGACCCACGCAGAAATCAAGAGTTGGATGCTTAACCAACTGAGCCACCCAGGCGCCCCAAATTCTTTTTTTTAATTTTTTATTTAAATTCAATTTAGTTAACAGAGACAAGTTTCTTAAAAGCCTCCCTATGTAGCCTCCTGTAGTGAAGGATACTATGAACGAAATGATGGGTTTGATGTTTACATTAGTCTTGAGATTCTTAGTTAGTATAGTTGACAGCTGCCTGGCCTGCTGGTAGACCTAAAACCCGAGTGGTGAGGGGTCGCCTCTGAGAATGACAGAGAATGTCCCCAGAGGAAAAACTTGCCAGTTGCAGATTCCTCATGTCAGGTCAGTCCCTGACAAGGTCGATATCACTTCCTTTTCTAAAGGGAGAAATGGGGCGCCTGGATGGCTCAGTTGGTTAAGCGACTGCCTTCAGCTCAGGTCATGATCCTGGAGTCCCTGGATCGAGTCCCACATCAGGCTCTCTGCTCAGCAGGGAGTCTGCTTCTCCCTCTGACCCTCCCCCCTCTCATGTGCTCTCTCTCATTCTCTCTCTCTCAAATAAATAAATAAAATCTTTAAAAAAAAAAAAGGGAGAAATGGGTTTGTATCAGTTTACCTGCACCTTTTCATCCATGGTCCTTCCTGATCAAGGGCAGAAATTTGCAAGGGGACGGGTTAGTGTCTGTATGTGCTGTCAGTACGGAGGAATAAAATATTTTTATTTTTAAAAATCAGTCCTTTTAGGGATCAAGTGTAACAGAAACCTCCTTAGTACCTTTCCCAGCCCTTCAGCGCATGCTCACACCCCCTTACCAGCCCCTCAGGAACGAGGCTGCCTCCACTCAGAGTGATGGGTCTTTCTCCCTCAGGGAGCTCATCTCGGCTTCCAGGATCAGGATGTGCAGATGAATGGAAGTTAGCTATGGAATCCGCATGACCAGCAAGCCTCAAAGGAGGAGCAGAAAGGTTTGAGGGGGGATTGCTTTGGGACTTGGGGACTTGCCCGAGGGCAGCACCTGGGAGTTCCCTTTCACATTTCTCTGCTCAGGTTGGTGACGCCAGATGCCTCAGCTGTCACCTCTCCTTCTTCATTGCCATCTTCCCCAGCCTCAGGGGTCTGTTGGTACTGTGATGGCTGTGTGATCAATGTCAGCCAATAAACACAGGAGCCTCCCTGGGAAAACATTCTGCCGGGGCTCGGAAGACAGCCCTGCGGCTAAGCAGCTTGTCTTGGGCATAAAGGCCAACCAACACAGGTTGTTGCCTTGGTTTTGTTTTGATTTTATCATGGGTGTGGTTAGTGTGTTGTTCAGTGCCCAACAAACGTTAGTAGTCCCTGAACGTCTTCACTGGACGGAAGTTCAGAGCTGTTTGCTCTTCTTGTAATAAAGCCTTGAGTTAACTCACTGCCTTTCCTTTGGGTCCTCGCAGAGCTTTTTACTGATGACCTCCCTTCTGCCAAGGACATCTCTGTGAGATGGGCTGCAGACAGGAAGATCATACCCATATTCTTGAAGGCAGAAAAGTAGGACAACCAGGCTGAGTGGTTTTGCTCAGGATCACACAATAAATGGGCTGTGAGTTGAAGCTGAAAATAAGCCCTAAGCTTGTCAGTCATCACACCCTTCCCTCAGTGGGAAAGCTTAAGCTGCCTCTCTGCAGCAGGCTGAGTTTTCCAGGGGAGGGGGCGTGTCATGTAGGGAGCTGGTACCTGCCGCACACACCCCTGGGGATCCCAGCCGACTCGGACGTGCCCTTCCGGCTTTTAGTCTAGAAGGGAAAATCCAAGCTTAACCTGAAGGTACAGTATGTAGCTCTGTTTTCTTTTTTTTTTCTTTTTTTAAAAGATTTATTTATTTGAGAGAGAGTACATGATGGGGGGAGGGTTAGAGGGAGAAGCAGGCTCCTTGCTGAGCAGGGAGCCCGATGTGGGACTCGATGTGGGACTCGATCCAGGGACTCCAGGATCATGACCTGAGCCGAAGGCAGTCGCTTAACCAACTGAGCCACCCAGGCGCCCTGTAGCTCTGTTTTCTTCATCCTTGATAAACCGCCAGGCTATTCCCAGCTATTCCAGGGGTGGAGAGTTGCAATTTGGCCAAAGCTATCCATTTGTAGGATGCAGATTTGAGAACTGAAAGTGATTAAGATCAAATTTACCTGATAGGGAAAAGAAAGAAAGAAAGAAGAAAGAAAGAAAGAAAGAAAGAAAGAAAGAAAGAGAGAGAGAGAGAGAGAGAAACAAGGAAGGAAGGAAGGAAGAAAAGGAAAGGAAGGAAGGAAGAAAGTTCAAACAAAAAATACACACTGGAGTTTATTTTCCATTCAGCATTGTAGTACTAGTTGCTCGATATAGCTCATAATTTTCTAGTTAAGAGTAATACGTAAGTGGCCATCTGGGAAGAAAAATATGTTCCTAAAAGATAAGCATTTGAATTTCCTCTTTGCAATGCATTCTCAATGGGGGTAATATTGCCCCTAAAGGGGAAAAGAGGAAATTGGTTCTTGGAAGATGAAAAAATCTCAGATATTATAACTGTTTGTGGGCCTCTAAAGCTCAACTCTGCCCAACACAATCTTATTTCTTCATTTTCAATTTCCATCATCAAGAAGAATTTGAATTCAATTTACTTTTTCTCTTTTGGGGGAATATAATGAAATTTTGAAAAGGTTTAAAACGCCACTTTATGGAAAGGTTTGCTTTCTCCTACAAAGTCTCCGTCAGCCACGGCCTACCGTTAGTTCTTATCTTTTCTAGAAGTCTTAACTATTAATTGTGAGTCAGACTCCCAGGGTCATGTCTTTGGAATTACGGCAGCCAGTCTTGCATAATCGGGAGGTCGGCATCCTGTTAGGATTTGTCCGGCAGAGATACATGAGCACTGGGGAAAAACACGTCTCGTGGCTTGGGCTGTGTCTCTCCCCAGTGCTCTCAGCCACTCTGGCTCTCTCAGGTGGTGGCTTTATACATGCAAGTGGTTAATTTCAAGAATGTCATAAATGTAAACTTTGAAAAGGAAGGTGGGAGAAATCTCTTAAGTTTTTTTTTAAGATTTTATTTATTTATTTGAGAGAGAGAGAGAATGAGAGAGAGAGAGCATGGGGGGGGAGGGTCAGAGGGAGAAGCAGACTCCCTGCTGAGCAGAGAGCCTGATGCGGGACTTGATCCCAGAACTCCAGGATCATGACCTTAGCCGAAGGCAGTCGCTCAACCAACTGAGCCACCCAGGGGCCCCATCTTAAGTTTTTTTTTAAGATTTTATTTATTCATTTGAGAGAGAGAGAGAGAGCAGGAGCTGGGGGGGGGGGGGGGGGGGAGGAGCAGAGGGAGAAGGAGAAGGAGGCTCCCAGCTGAGAACATGACCTGAGCCCAAAGCAGGCACTTAAGCAGCTGAGTTTTGTTCCAGTACCAACACTGAATCACCGTGAGCTTCATTGTTTAAAAGCAAGTATATGTCCCCAAATACTGGACCTTAGAAACTACAGACCTAGGACCTTGCTTACTGCTGCTTCCCTGGATCTGCTAGTCAAAGGCAGCATGCCACAGGTCCCCTGGGTGGTTGCTTGTTGGGGGTAGGTATGGAGACAGAGGCTGGACTCCAAGACTGGAGGAGGATGAGGACCCTTTCCTGATCACGTGAGATAATGTACGTGAAGATGCTTTCGAACTGCAAAGTCTATCACATAGATCAAAAATCCTCCTTCTAACTGAGTGAATAAGCTACACGAAGGAAGGCAGGTTTATTTCAGGACGATGACCAGATCCCTGCCTTGATTTTTACCACAAAAAGTTGAAATAATTGATGGCTGTTTATAAAACCCTTTTTCTATCTTTGGGCAACAGGGTCTTCACGAGAGCGTGTGATATGTTATCAGCTGCCTTCCGCAGCCTTGTCTCACATTGCTGGCTGCTTACTTAGTTTTCATGGCAATCCTGTCCTTTCTTCTTGCGTCCATAGAAACTGCCAGTAATGCAGGGGCTTGTCCTTTCATGGGGCCTCTAAGATTCTCACAGCTTTGCTCTGAGCCCCAGAGCTTTCCCCCTTAAGCCAGAAATAGAGCTGGTGTATCTATTGGCAGTGTCTTCTAACTCAAACCAAAAGTGTCCCCTTTTCCATCTGAATGCCGCTTACGACATGTCCTGCTGAGAGGGCCCTTGCTCAGGGTTTTGGTTGTGGGGATCAGAGGCCTCACACTTTGATAAGCCGGCTAGTCAGTCCCTGTGCAGAATGCTCTGTGCCCCATGTGAAAAGGCACACGTCCTGAAAAACCCAGCTTTGCTATCAGGCGAAGGATGTGCATTAAATGTTTTTCCTCACATTTGTGCCTTTTAAGGGTTTGGCTGACAAAGGAATTTGTGAGAAAGGTCTTAATATGTTTGATGTACTCAGCGCTTCAATGTTCTAACTGCTCCTGAGGCAGAAGGTTTGGGGGTTACGTGGGGCAGAGCAAGATAAATCCAAGTTTGAATTGCAGATCTGACCCTTACTGGTTATGGGACCCATCTAAGCCCCGGTTTCCTCATCCGTAGAAGTTGGAAAACCATGGAACCTTCTCATTGGCTTGCTAAATGAGACCATGAGGTAATGGGCAGGAGATGCTGAGCACAGCACCTAGCATATAGTAAGTGCTCAGCACAAGGTACATGTGGCTGTTGTAATTCTCAGTGAAATGGGGAGCTGAACAAGAAAGGGGAAAAGCCTGCTTTGGAAGAGAAGGAGCCAAGTTAAATGCCACACAGAATTTTACAAACCTTACGTTTAAAAAAAAGATCACATTTATTTTTTTTTAAGATTTTATTTATTTATTTGAGAGAGAGAGCGCGCGTGAGAGAGCACAAGCAGGGGGAGTGGCAGGCAGAGGGAGAGGGAGAAGCAGGCTCCCCGCTGAGCAAGGTGGGGGTTCCATCCCAGGACCCCAGGGATCATGACCTGAGCTGAAGGCAGACGCTTAACCCACTGGGCCACCCAGTCCCCCCAATCACATTTATTTGTGAATAGGTAATACATACAACATATATAATCCAAAGGAAACAAAGGTATACAGTGAGAAATAGGTCCCTTCCCAGCCCCGTCCCCTTCCTCCAAGGTCCCCTCCCCAGGGACAACTATATACACGTTTCTTGAGTATCCTCCCAGAAATTTTCATTATTGAAAAAGTTACTTGTGAGGGAAATTCAGGGCTTTTTTGTTTGTTTTTAAGATTTTTTTTTTTTTTAAGGTAGGCTCCATGCTGTGGAGCCCAATACATGGCTTGAACTCAGAACCCTGAGATCAAGACCTGAGCTAAAACCAAGAGTCAGATGTTTAACCAACTGAGCCACCCAGCCACCCCCTGAAATTTTTATTTTTCTCTACCTAACCTCTACACCCAACATAGGGCTTGAACTTACAACCCCAAGATCAAGAGTCACACGCTCCACCCACTGAGCCAGCCAGGTGTCCTATGTGAGGGAAATTCGTTTTGATGAGCACTGCGATGGGATGACTTGCTAAACATCAGGCAGAACAGCTTGATAAGAAAGACAACTGTCTTTATGGTCTTGTTGGATCCCGAATTTAGGGAGTATTTTGACCGCATAGCTAGTTCTCTGCAGCCTGGGCTAGACAGGATAAAGTCTTTCCAGCTATAATAAGACACGTGGGCTCAGAAAAGTGTTGGGACTCATAGCTCCCAAAACAGAGAGCCCCTCATCTGTGATGGAGGATGTCAGGGCAGGGCAAAGCCACACTGTGAGATCTGAACTCTGGACTGTGGACTCATTCCCGACATTCCCCATTTGCCAAGCCCACATTGCCGACATTCCCGCGGGGCTTAGGTTCTCTGCTTTCCTCCTGGCAGAGATACTTGAGGTCGCATAGCTTCGTCCTCAGCTGCTTGAGGGTCTGAAGGACAGGTCAGAGACGACAATGAGCAGAGGCCGTGTGAGATGAGCAGGGATCCCTTCCTGCATTCTCTCCCTGGGCTGCTGGAGTCCAGTGTCTATTCCATAAAATCCACAGATCTTATATTTATCCATGATCTACTTGGTAAATTTAAACCTGCCCAAGTCCTAAGATGCACCTGCTTATTGGATAAACAGGGCTATTTGTTGCCACACTGTTAGCAGGGTAACTGTGTGTATATATAGAGCTAAGAGAGCTCATTCACTTGCCTTCAATCTTCTGTCAAGCAAATGGGTATTTAATCACCCCAATTGAAAGAGATTTTGTGACCTCGGTAACACATTCCAGTACTTAACCCTATGTCAGAAAGTTCCCACTTGGATCTAACCTGAATTCACTGAGCTGGAATTTGTCTGGTATCCAGTAATTAAGGAAAACGGTTGTGATCATCTTCCGCGTGCTTGAAGACACTTATGAGATTTTGTCCCTTTAACACTAAATGAAAGCCCACCCAAGTTCTTTTATCTTCCATTTACATTCAGTTTCTAACCCCTCAGGTACTCCTGTGGTTCAGGTCTGCTTGCTCTCCTTTTCATGACCTCTGAACCAGGCCCAAGGCTTGTGAAGAGCTTTCCCTGCACAGACCATCAGGAAGGGCCCCTAATAGGGCATATTTTATTTTTCATTTTTTATTATTTTTCATTTCTCACATGCATCCATCCATCTCATATGCATCCTTGGGAGCCAGGCGCCTGCCTGATTCATCTTTAGCCTGTGTGTATATAAGCATACTTTTATAAAAACAAAAAGATTTTCTCCTTCTGACATTCTTAAATATCAGAGTGAGTGAATAAAGATGCTCCCTTCTGGTCTCTGGGCAATTCTGGTATTTATATTGATCTGAGCTCATGATGATGCTTGTAGAGATTTCATTTTCCTAAAGCCCAAATGCTCGTGGTAACTTGGGAGTGGATTCTTGAACAGAGCCCAAGACTCAGGAGCTCAGGAGTTGATTCCTAGCCCCAGGAAGTCTGCCAGCAAGACTTTGAAGGGAGTTGCTTTATTTCTTTGGAGCTCAGAGCAGGAGAACAGAGATGGCATCAGTAAACTTCCCCGTGTTTTATGACAGGTTAAAGTCTCATAAAACACTCAGCTACACAAAGAAAAAGGAGGAGGAGGAGGACAAGCAGGGTGGAGGAGGTGGGGAGGAGAAGAAACTGGAAAAGCTAAAAGCATTAGAATTAATTTACAATCAATCCTATCTTATTTTTCAGATAAAATGAGCCTAAAGAAGGGGTGCCTGGGTGGCTCAGTCATTAAGCATCTGCCTTTGGCTCGGGTCATGATCCCAGGGTCCTGGGATCAAGCCCCGCGTTGGGCTCCTCACTACGAGGGAAGCCTGCTTCTCCCTCTCCCACTCCCCCTGCTTGTGTTCCCTCTCTTGCTGTCAAATAAATAAATAAAATCTTTTAAAAAAAATGAGCCTAAAGAAAGCAAGAAAATGTACATTGTTAACAAATCCTCACAACACCCTACCATTATTATGACTGGAGGCTCTGAAGCTTCGTTGGATGAGATCAGTTGTGCCAAGTGCCTAGCACAGGGTCCAAAAACATAGCTGGCACTCAATTCAAGTTGGTTCTCTTCTTGATTATGTTGCTCATAACAAGAAGTGTTAAAGGAGCAATGGAGTTGACATTATTCTAGTTGCCAAAAACCCTTAGCTGTATCGTCATATAAAACACAGCCAGTGGGCGCCTGGGTGGCTCAGTTGGTTAAGCGACTGCCTTCGGCTCAGGTCATGATCCTGGAGTCCCGGGATCGAGTCCCGCATCAGGCTCCCTGCTCGGCAGGGAGCCTGCTTCTCCCTCTGACCCTCCCCCCTCTCATGTGCTCTCTGTCTTTCATTCTCTCTGTCTCAAAAAAAAAAAAAAAAAAAAAAATCTTAAAAAAAAAAAAACAAAACACAGCCAGTAAAGGGCATCTGTGGTCAGACTGCTCAGGGAGGGTTGTTCCTGGGGACCGTCTGGTTTAGGTTGTCTGGCCACCTTGGGAGGGGCTTTGGAGTGACAATGAATCCCCACAACCAGTCTTGTCCCTCTTGGTCCTGATGGACAATTATCTTAATGTCATGGTCCAGATGCCACAATAACTGTAATAATAATAACACTGGACATTTCTTAAGAGCTTACTGAGGGCCAGGCTCTGACTTAAACACACTACATGTATTATTACATTTAGGCTAAGACAAAATGTTCAGACGCTGAGGATCCTTGCCAGAGGGTGGACACCACAAACCTTGCTGCTGAACCATCTAAATCTGAAAAAGTTTGAGAAGCGAGAATAAATTCCACAGCGTTCTGCCCTTCACACAAAGAAGGCAGGGAGAGTGCAGCTTTGGGGTTTATTAAATAAATGGAAAAAAGTACTTCTGGTCTTCAGTAACCACGAGGGATTGAAACTTGTGGTTAAAGATTTGGGGGTTTAGGGCCCCTGGGTGGCTCAGTCGGTGAAGCGTCTGCCTTCGGCTCAGGTCATGGTCCCAGGGTCCTGGGATCGAGCCCCGTGTTGGGCTCCCTGCTCAGCGGGGAGCCTGCTTCTCCCTCTGCCGCTCCCCCTGCTTGTGCTCTCTCTCTCTCTCTCTGTCAAATAATACATAAAATCTTAAAAAAAAAAAAAAAAGATTTGGTGGTTGGGAAGAGTGAGAGGGGAGTCTTGTTCATTCCTGATTTCTGTTTTCGTTCCAGGGAAAAACAGGCTTCCATTGCACGGATGCAACTGGATATTTCCTCCACGCTCCATCGCTGGGACCTGGCAAGCGACATTTCCTGGCACTCAAGAGCAGCCAGTCCCGGCAACAGCAAGGTCAAATCCATTTTTGGAGCCAAACACCCAGCATTCCTTTATGTTAGTGCTACAGCCTCAACGGGAAAGCTCTTGCCTGTCTAGATGGACCTCTACCGGCAGCCAAAGGGAGTTGCCCAATATTCTAGTCTGTAAGAAATCACCTTAGACATGTTGGACTCCTTGTCACAGTAGAAGCTTCTCGCTTCTTTTGCTAATTGCCCTCTGGTTGATGATGACAGGTAGGGTTGACAGCATGAGCAAGTCGAAGTTATTCCACTTGCTAATTAAAGCTGTGAAGTATACTTTCATGTAAAACATGAAACCACCGGATGTTTGGATGTGCCCAACCTCCTGGCCTTGGCAGCGAGGGTCTTGAATTGGAACGAGACACCTGTCTATCAAGGGGTATAATGTGCCCAGCTACAGGGTGGCAGTGGGATGTTCCCTCTCTAGAGGCTTTGTGGCAGAGACTACATGCCAATGTTCTCTTATAAAAGGCTGTCCTGTCAAATGGTGTAGTGCTTGACGTCATGTCACGTTGCACTAATAAAACTATTTTTTGGTAAAAAAAAAAAAAAGACTTTATAGGAGGAATAATGGTGATAATCTACGAACCATTTCGAGATCATTGTAAAATTGAGAATATAGTTGTATCTGCTTAAGAGGCAATAGCTCAAAGATAGAGCCTGTTGAGTTTTTAATAAGTATGCAAATGGATCCATATGGGGTTAGATGCAGAAAGGGAATGTTAAAAGGTTTTTTTTTTAAACGTCTGGTTTTTTTAAAAGATTTTATTTATTTATCTGTCAAAGAGAGAGAGAGCACAAGCAGGGGGAACGGCAGAGGGAGAGGGAGAGGGAGAAGCAGGCTCCCCGCTGAGCAGGGAGCCCAATGTGGGGCTCGATCCAAGGACCCTGGGATCATAACCTAAGCCTAAGGCAGACGCTTAACAACTGAGCCACCCAGCCATCCCTAAAAGGTTTATGATGAGGAAACATCTTGCAGGGGCGCCTGGGTGGCTCAGTCAGTGAAGCGTCTGCCTTCAGCTCAGGTCATGGTCTCAGGGTCCTGGGATGGAACCTCGCATCGGGCTCCCTGCTCAGCGGGGAGTCTGTTTCTCCCTCTCGCTCTGCCCCTGCTCATGCCCGCCCTCCCTCTCTCTATCTCAAATAAATACAAAATCTTAAAAAATATATTTTGCAGCACTTTCACAATGCATTACCTAATTTTGCTTCATTTTCGTGTCAGCTCTGTTTTGAGTTGTATGATTATCCTTATTCTTCCAGATGAGAAAATTAAGTCACAAGCAGGTCATATCCCCTGTCAGAGATGGCACAGTCACTAAGCAGAGAGGCTAACATTAGAACCACTTCTGCCCAAAATCCAGCTTTTGCTTCCCTGTGTCTCCTGGGTCGGTCCTCCTGCCCTCAAGCTGGAAGCCCAGGAGTCATCTTTGACTTCCTGCTGTCACTCACCTCTCCCTTCGGATGCAGCAACGTGCAACCACACGTCTCCACGCTCCCTCACTGCAACCTGCGGTTTCTCCCGCCAGTAAAGATCTCAAGCCTGCCCATCCCACAGCCCCTCTGGCCACCTCTGACTCACCAACCTAGTCCAGACCAACCTAGACCATAGATGGCTGCAACAAGCTTCTGAAATTGTGGTTAAATATTTCTTTGTTTACCGATCCGTCCTCCACCTCCCCGCCCCGCCCCCCACCGCCACAGGATTGTAGGCTGCACCAGAGTAGGAACCTGGTCCTTTTAAATTCACCAGTGCCTAGCTCATAATGCACCTTCGATACGTGTTTGTGGAACAAATGAGGGAAAACATGCTAATTCAGCAAGTCCACAGTCTAGTAAAATCATGTCTGGGCCCCAACTCTGGGGATTCTACTTTATCTGGGACAGCGCCAGGAATCAATATGTTCTTTAATATTCAGTGTATTTTATTTTATTTTAAGGTTTTATTTATTTATCTGAGAGAGAGAATGGGAGACAGAGAGCATGAGAGGGGGAGGGTCAGAGGGAGAAGCAGACTCCCTGCTGAGCGGGGAGCCCGATGCGGGACTCGATCCCGGGACTCCAGGATCATGACCTGAGCCGAAGGCAGTCGCTTAACCGACTGAGCCACCCAGGTGCCCCAATTTTATTTTATTTTATTTTATTTTATTTTATTTTATTTTATTTATTTATTTATTTTTAAGATTTTATTTATTTGTGAGAGAGAGAATGAGAGAGAGCATGAGAGGGAGGAGGGTCAGAGGGAGAAGCAGACTCCCTGCTGAGCAGGGAGCCCGATGCGGGACTCAATCCCAGGACTCGATCTGGGACTCCAGGATCATGACCTGAGCCGAAGGCAGTCGCTTAACCATCTGAGCCATCCAGGCGCCCCTTATTTTATTTTTTAAGATTTTATTTATTTATTTGACAGAGAGAGACACAGTGAGAGCAGGATCACAAGCAGGGGGAGAGGGAGAGGGAGAAACAGGCTTCCCGCGGAGCAGGGAGCCCGATGCGGGGCTCGATCCCAGGACCCCGGGATCATGACCTGAGCCGAAGGCAGACGCCCAACGACTGAGCCACCCAGGCGCCCCTCAGTGTATTTTAAACACTTCTTATTGTGGTAGCAGATACATAATCCTTACCATTTTAACCATCAAAAGTGCACAGTTCAGTGACATTAAGTACATTCCCATGGTTGGGCAACCACCACTACCACCCATCTGCAGAGCTTTTTCATCTTTCCAAACAGAAACTCTGTCCCCATCACACGCCCTTCTCCCCCCGCCCCACCACCTGCCTCTCTTTTCTGCCTGGCTTAGATTCCATGCTCCATAGGGACACCCGTCCTACGTTACGAGCACACTCTACACCCCGGCCCTTCTCCTTTGGTGGTATCAGCCTGGCAAAATCCCAACCTGGCTAAACCAGGCCCTTCACCTGCACTGCATCTGCAACCAGGCAGCCAGGCTGAGTGGCCTCTTTTGAATTTACAATCAAAAAACCCAGTGGGGGCGCTTGGTGGCTTAGTTGGTTAAGCTTCTGCCTTCAGCTCTGGTCAAGGTCTGGGGTCCTGGGATCAAGCCCCACATCATGCTCCTCCTCGCTTGGCGCTTGGTGGGGAATCTGCTTCTCCCTCTCCCTCTGCCCCTCCCCACCATTCATGAACTCTCTCACTCTCTCTCTCAAATAAATAAATAAAATCTTAAAAAAAAATCTTTAAAAAACCCCACAAAACCCAATGGGACCGCAGCAGCACCTGCAATGTTTCCCGAATCGATTTCATCCCCCATAGTCCAAAAGTTCAGTTTCATGCCTTCTGACCAAAACAAACTTCCTGCACTCTTCTCCCCTCCCCCACCTCAGGTGTTGACCTCACTCTTTTACCTGAGAGACTAGAAGTCTCCAGTGAGAGAGGTTGCATCTTCCCACAATCACTGCCACACACCTGTACCTGTTCTCACCTGTGTTGCTCATTGTCTGAAAATCCGTGAGCTGCAGGGACTTTGCTCCCCAATTCCATCTTCCCTCCTACATCCCAGAATTTCCCTCTCTACTTGATAATTCCCTTGAGCATACAAAGCATGCCTTAACAGTTCCTATATTTAAAATACCTTCGTTGGGGGTGCCTGGGGTGGCTCAGTTGGTTAAGCATCTGCCTTTGGCTCGGGTCAAGATCTCCAGGTCCTGGGAATCCCTGCTCAGCGGAGAGTCTGCTTGTCCCTCTCCCACTGCCCCTTCCTCCTCCCCGCCCCCGCTCATGCTCTCTTTCTCTCAAATAAGTAAAATATTTTTTAAAATAAATAAATAAAAATCTCTTCCTTGGCCCCTTAAAGCCCATTTTTTTGGCTCGGCTTTATAGAAAAGCTTTTTTTTTTTTTTTTAAGATTTTATTTTTTAAGTAATCTCTATAGCCAATGTAGGGCTCAAACCCACAACCCTGAGATCAAGAGCCGCACACTCCCATCAGCTGAGCCAGCCAGAGGCTCCTATAGCAAAACTCTCCTATAAGAGCTGCCCTTCAGGGGTGCCTGGGTGGCTCAGTCGGTTAAGCGTCTGCCTTCGACTCAGGTCATGATCCCAGGGTCCTGGGATCGAGTCCCACATCGGGCTCCCTGCTCAGCAGGAAGCCTGCTTCTCCCTCTCCTACTTCCCCTGCTTGTGTTCCCTCTCTTGCTGTCTCTCTCTGTCAAATAAATAAATAAATAAATAAATAAATAAATAAATAAATAAATAAATAATCTTTAAAAAAAAAAAAAAAGAGCTGCCCTTCATTGCTGCCTACACTTCCTTACTTACATTGTCTCTCTTTCCCCCCAGTTCTTTATCCCCTCCAATTAAGACTCTCACCCCCACCCCTGCTGCCAAGACTCCTCTTGTCCATTTCAGCAACAATCTCCAAATTCAATGGTTGCCTCTGTCTTCATCTCACCCGTCCCCTTTAGCAACATTGGACATGGCCGACTACCCCTCCTTATGGAAACACTTAATTTCCCCCATCGATAAAAGAGGCATAGTCATATTATCTACTGAGTGTGGTTATTGTGGGGACTACATGAGATAAAGTGCATAAAATCCTTAGACTTTCCCTGGTGCTCAATACCTCCAGCTTGTCTTTAATATTTTCATCTTTCCTGAGATAATGGGTTCATGTAATATTTGTCTAACGAAAACTCAGTTTGTAAAAAAAATAAAAATAAAAGGCAAAAGGACGTCAGAGGCTCAAATAAATTTAAAAAATGAAAAATGTTAAAGGAGAAGAAAAGGGAGAGTCTCATATGTAGAATGTTTTAAAAGAACATAATAAACCAATATCGGAGAAACTTCCTTGTATTAAAATTGCTAATGCTTCTTTCTTGGAGGCGTAGGAACAGTGGGGAAATTTCCACCCTTTTGATGCATCAATTCCATTTTAGCTCACAGCCAAAATGGAACTGACTTCATCTCCTTAATGAACAGAATGTGTTCTAATGAAAGAGCGATATGAAAACTGAAACAGAGGAATAGAGGAGCGCCAGCCTCCTCTGAACTTGACTCTGGCATTGCTACAGAGAGCAGTCAAGACCAGAGTCCATTTGCTTATCTGTGCTTCTATTTTTTTATTTATTTGTACTGTGGCGCTAAGTGCCACACACCCGGATAACGACCACACCAATGGCCTTTCCTGGCATTTCTCAGCTTCAGGCAGCTTAAGATCCCAAGAGAGTACACAGGGGAGTGAGTCCCCAATTTCTCTGGGCCCGTAGCAATTCACATTCTGATTCCTGTAATCTAAGTCACATTGGGAAGGTCCCAGAATCCCCATGACTCAGTTATTCAGTAAGTGTTGTCTCTAAAAGTCTGGTCCAAAGGAGAGCAGCCTAAGGATGACTGCAGCTGCTTACTGAAAATGCATATTTCTGGGGTGCCCACCTAGCTCAGTTGGTAGAGCATGAGACTCCTTAAATGTACATTTCTGGGGCCTTCCCAAACCTTGAATATCTCTGGGATACTAGAATTTGCAATTTATACAGATCCCAGGTGACTCTCTTGTGTATTAAAATGCGAGAACATTTGGGGCGCCTGGGTGGCTCAGTCATTGGGCGTCTGCCTTCAGCTCGGGTCATGATCCCAGGGTCCTGGGATTGAGCCCCACTTCGGGCTCCCTGCTCCGCGGGGAGTCTGCTTCTCCCTCTCCCACTCGCCCTGCTTGTGTTCCCTCTCTCGCTATGTCTCTCTCTGTCAAATAAATAAATAAAATCTTAAAAAATAAATAAAATGTGAGAACATTAGAAAATAACCTTTGGCCCCTTTCTCCATCTTAAAAACTTCCTCTTTGGTCCAGAGGGGCCTCCATTGATTCTACCTAATGGAATGCAAGCTGTTCTTCAAGACAACTCAGTTACCACCTCCTCCATGAAGGTTTCTTGGACTCTCTATCCCCAGTTTCTCTCTCTCTCCTGGGTTCCCTTAACACTGAGTCCCCATGCTCCTAGAGCACTTGTCACACTGGATCATATTATTTCGAGTCGGGCTTTATTTGGGGAGCCAAGAAAAACAAGGCATGGCACCTGTTCTTGAGGAACTCATAGTCTAAAGGGGAGAAGGACAAGTAAGTTGATGGCCAACATATGGTCTTAAGAATATGGTGACAAGGCACCAGAGCTCTGGGGCCAGAGCATCATGGGAGGCTTCCTGGTGGAGGTGGCACCTGAGTCGAGTATTAAAGGACAGACAGGAGCCAGCTGATGATGGGGAAGGCAGGCAGAGGAGGCTGTGGAGATAAGAGAACTGTAGAGTTATTCAGGAAACTGCAGGTCATACAGAAGCATGGAGACAAAAGGCCAGCCATAGAGGGCCATATGGGGCATGCTAAGGACTTTGGACCTTATCTGTGACCCCAATTCAATTTGTAGTTTAGAAAGCCCACTCTGGCGGGATGCCTGGGTGGCTCAGTCGGTTAAGCGGCTGCCTTCGGCTCGGGTCATGATCCCAGTGCCCTGGGATCAAGTCCCGCATCGGGCTCCTTGCTTGGCGGGGAGCCTGCTTCTCCCTCTGCCTGCAGCTCCCCCTGCTTGTACTCTCGCTCACTCTCTCTCGCCCACGCTCTCTCTAACGAATAAATAAATAAAAATCTTAAAAAAAAAAAAAAGATTTAAAAAAAGAAAAAAAAAAAAGAAAGCCCACTCTGGCTTTAGTGTAGATAATGATTTGGAAGTGGGGCAGGATCATCAGTGAGCAGGCTGGGGACGCCTCCCAGAAATGATGGTGATGTGGACCAGGTTAGGTGATAGAAATGGAGTCAGGAGACAGAGGAAGGGAAGTTGCAGGACTAGGTGTCCGCCTGGTCGGCTCAACATCAGAGGCCACCTTCAAAGCTTGAGAAGCAGACGAAGCTTTGGCTCACAACTTAACCAAAGGAAATTCTAAGATGAGACCTTCCTAGATCAACTGAGCAGGTGGCAATAGGATTTCAATGACCAAGTTTAGGTTGTCACTGGTTGTCTGACTCTTTCCCACTACAGAGAAGCTCAGAAATGTGCCTGAGACCGGCTGGAGGCAGCTCTGAAGGGAGGATGTCAGCTGCTGGGCCAATTTCTTACGGGCTCTGGAGGCTCAATAAATGCCAGGGTAATGTCCAGTTCTTACCCGCAGGCGGCAGCACCGCAATGCACAGAAAGCAAAGCGAGAAACCCTTTCCGTCGACTAAAAATAACTGCAAACCCCAACGGAAAGGAGAGACTTTTGGGTGATTAATTTGTGCATTCTGAAGTGACTGATGTGGCCAGTTTGTTATCAGCAAGTCTTGCTACAGTTACAACAGGTTTTCATGCCAGGATGTGACTTTGACTTTGCAAATTGCCTCTTACTCCAGTACCTTTTTGTGATTTAACATTAGCCACATTCAAAATATTGTCTCTAGTGTGTCTTTTTTTTTTCCCTCTCTACATGGAATGATCTTGGGCAACGTTCTCTCAAGTTTCTGAGTCTGTCTGCAGAAAAGAATTTTTTGTAGAAAAGGCAATGTAACAAATGTTGAAGGTTTTGGTATTTTGTTGGCTTTTTTATATATATATACATCATCCACAATTGCTTCATTTCAAAACAATTATTTTTACTTTTAAATGTTCCCTTCCAAATCTGGCCATAAGCATATATTTTTGCATAGACATACTCATAGTCTGTTTTATCAGACTCTTTAAAATGCTGCATTTAAAAGGAAGTGCTTATTTTTTTTCCCTGTTCTCTTAGGCATCTATACTCTTCTGAGATCTCACCCACTTCCTTAGCTTCAACTATCACGTGGCACAGAAAAGCAACCACATCTTTATCTTGAGTCAACTTCTGTTATTTATTCTCCAGGCATCCATTTATTCACTCTATGCACTGTGCTGGGGGCTGGGAATACAAATGTGTAAAGGAATGGTCCTGTTTCTCTGAGAGTTTGTAGAACATTAGAAGGAAGGTTTTGAACAAATAAGGCTGCAATGAGATTGAGGTATAGTGGGAATTTGGGAGAAGAAACCCTAAAACTGGCTTGGGTACCTAAAAAGGTGGGGGGGACAGGAGGCCAGCTGAGCAGTGGAAACTGCATATACCAAGATATGGACGCTCCAAAGATTATGGTACCTTCTGGAAACCACAGTGGTTTAGTTTTGGTGGAGTGTGTGTTGGCTAGAGACACAGAGTGGGGTTTCAGGCAGGGGCCAGATCCATAAAGCTCTTACAAAGGATTTGAGATAGTGTTTTGTGGATGATAAATATCTTAGTTCCCATTGATTTTCCTCTGCAGCCAGAGTGATAAACTACTTTGAAGATGAAAATCTGACTGTGCCTGCCCCCCTAGCATCCCCCCCTCCCCCATAGGATGGTGTGCCTACAGGATGAAGTGCCTAGTTTTTAGCAGACTGAAAAGGCCCTGCATGAGCCTTTCCAAATGCCTTATCCACTCACCACATTCTTCTTCATCCCAGTTATAAATGGCTTCCTTGAGTCCTTTCTTACTGTCTGGCCTTTGAACATGCTATGCCCTCTCTTAGAACGCTCTTTTCCTCTTGGGCTACCTAGAGTCTCAAACATTCCTCCTCAGACTTCCCTGATCCTGGACTAGGTGAGGTCCCCTGCTGTATGCTCCCAAAGCTGCGAATACAGCAAATGTCATACTCTCAATGGTATGTTCCCCTTTAGGCTGCAAGCTCTGTGACAGGTCATCCTATTCTCTACAAAGTAGATGCTCAGTTGATGTTGTGGGGAGAATGAATGAATACACTGAGCTTTTCAACAGCATACTGATATTTCCACCTGCATGTCTCCTAGAATGATGAACTCTACATGTCCAAAATTGGACATCATCATCTCCTTCCCTGCCTCCTCCCTGCATCACCCCACCCCTGCCCAGTTAGCTACTCCTTTTAGCTGGCAAACTTCTCTGTTGTTCTCCCCACTCAAAACAAAGAAATCCAACTCTTCCCTCACTTCCTCCTCCTCTCTGCTCAGGAGCTAAGTCCTTCCCTTCCATTTCTATTTTTTTCTGGCTACCATTCTAGAATTACAAAGTAATTATAAAGTATCAAAGTGGGAAAAAATGGATTTTAGAACAAGATAGGCCTAGGTTCAAGTCTTGGGTCTACTATACTTGGGTTTCCTTGGGTCAGGTCAGTAAGCTCTCTAAGCCTCAGTTTCTGAATCTGTAAATGGGGATATTTATTATCCACCCTCTAGAAACACTATGCACTTCAGGTGGTAAATAGATAGTCCTCTTATTATTTTCACTACATATTGGACATGTCCTGCTCAAAAACCTTCAGAGGTTGCTAATCACTTGACCATGAACCCTAAGCCATACATCTTGGTCTTATCTCTCATTACTTCCCACCCCACCCCAAATCCTAAAATCTGGGCAATCTGAAATATTGGCTAATTCCGTCACTCTTTCCTCCCTTCTTCCAGGTTGGAGTTCAAATACCAAGTCCTCCCTGATTACCTGAGCACCAAGTAACTGGCTCCCTACTCTGCAGTCCTGTATACAGTTCAGTGGGACTTAAGGCCAACTGTTTTGCCTTGCAGACTAGGCAACTCTCCTCTGGATTACAAACTGCTGACAGCGGAGGCTTTGGTGGGTTCATCTATTACCTTGCATAGTGCCTTCCATGCAGTTGGTGCTCAATAAATGCTTGGTGAAAGAACAACTCATTTTCCTTATTTCAATGGCTTCTTTTCTCTATAGAATCAGATGTTCGGTTATTCTCATCTCAGCACTGTTTTGTTGGCTTCCAGGGAGCACATTACCATTAGATACGTTCTGTTCTCTTTAATTGGAAAGAGCTTTTGGAACTGAAAAATGGGAGTTACATCTTCAAGCCTCATCTACCGCTCCCTCGTACTCACCCGCCTGGTACAGGAATCGAACTACTTAGCATTACACAGAACATGACTCTCTCACACCTCCGTTCCTTTGTACTTGCGTGCCGTTCCCTTCGCCTGGAGAGCCCTTACCCCGACTTCTCTGTCTAGTCGAGTGCACTTCGGCTCCTCTGCAAATCCTACTTTTATAATGACTCCCTAAACAAGCTGTAACTCATGTGGCTTATATGGAGAGCGTTGCAAATGAAAAATACCAGTGCTTTTCTATCCCCTCGCACTGAAATCTTGCCCCGGAGCATTCCAACCAACTGCTCAGAGACTCAGACGTCATCATCACCTTCTCTGGGAAGGCTATTCTGAGATGGGCAGAGTAGCGGTCCTTCCTCCCATCTTTTTTGCTTCCTCAGCATTTTCCCCAAATAATTCTAACATTGCATATGGCTTTTTTTTTTTTTTTTTTTTTTTTTTTTTTACTTTTCTTCCGCTCCTCTAGATCGTGAATTGCTTGAGGGCCAGGATATCTGTTCATTGTATCTTCTATACCCAACACCTATACCTATACCTATGATTAGCACGTATTAGGCACTTGATTAGATCAATGAGCGAATATGTTAATTCCTCTAACAGGGCTGTTTGGACCATATTTTCAAGTATTTCAAAAGCTGGTCCTCTATTTGGAGTGTTTCAGGATGGAGGGAGATTCCCGCACCCCCACCCCCTCCCCCCGCAACTGCCTCGGTTTGGTGGCAGGAGAAGGGAAGTGATTAGGGTGTGGTGAAGAGTTAACTCCTTCAGGGCTAAGCTGTAATTTACCCGCCCTGGCACAGAGAGGGTTACAGCGACCCGGAGGCGGAGCCATGTCGGTGCCACCTGCTCCTGGGCGGTCTGGCGCACGCGCCTTGGCATCTAGATGGTGGCTACCTGCGACGAGGAGGAGCGCTTGCGCTCTGGGCGTTTTCCGCCGGGGGAAGTCTCGCGGGGGCGGGGCGGGGCCGCGCGGGGAAGTTCTCGCGGGACCCCGACGAGGAGCGGAAGCCAGGCGGCTGTGCTGCTTCTGCGAGCGGGCGGCGGCGGCAGCGGCAGAGGCGACGAAGACTGAGGCGGCGACGGCGGCGGGAACAGGCGCTGCCGTCGGGGAGCAGCAGCGCGGTCGGCGGCCGCTCGCACCGCTGCAGAGGGGCCGGCCGGGCGCGGAGCGGAGCAGCTGCGCTACGGTGAGTGCGGCCGGCGGCGGCGGCGCTGCTCCGGTGCCTCTTCCCCCCTCGCTCGGCTGCGGGAGTCGGCCTGCGGGGACCGGGCCCAGCCTACCGAGGGCTGCCGGGGTTCGGGGTCGGGGCGGCGAGGCCTGGGGCGGGGGACGGAGTCCCCGGGGCTCCCGGGCTCCGCGTTTCCCCTTTTGGGGAGCTTTCTTCCTGGGGACCGTCCTCCCCCAGCCCTTAGCTCGGTGCAGAGCCCCGGACCCCAGGGCAGGAGGCCGGTGCTCCTCATTAAGTTTCACGCTTTCTTCCGGAGGGTTTGCGCAGAGGGGTCGGGAGAAGCCCGGGAGCCCTGGGTACTCATTCTGTGAGTCAGTCTGACTTGGCCGGGAGGCGGGGGATTCGCAGCGGCTGCAAATGTGGTGATTGATGCTCTTGCGACCTGCACGGCCACCACGTCACCATCTCCTGGTGTCATTGGGTCGAATTTGGGGAGGGAACCCACCGACCCTATGAATACCGTGAGTTAGAACCTTTGCTGCCGGAGCCAGGCGAGATGTCTAGTTTCTCTTTTTCTTTTTTGAAGCTACTCTGAAAAATACTTGTAAAAGAACAATGAGCAGCAGTTGGTTGGAATGCTCCGGGGCAAGATTTCAGTGCGAGGGGATAGAAAAGCACTGGTATTTTTCATTTGCAACGCTCTCCATATAAGCCACATGAGTTACAGCTTGTTTAGGGAGTCATTATAAAAGTAGGATTTGCAGAGGAGCCGAAGTGCACTCGACATCTATCTTTTGGTACTGTTGACTCAGAAAAGAGTCTAAAAGACACATGAAAGAAGTTAGCGTATCTCTTTGGGTTTCCTGTCTCTCTCTCACTTTATACTTCTCCAGCAGTTGCCTTCCCTTTCTATCTACTTCTATTTTCACTGCGGACACTAAATGCTTACTTGTGTAATGCAAGTCATTTGCCCATCCCTCCCTCCCCCCTTTTTTGCTAATCTACTTCCCCTTCCTCCTTTTTGTCTCTTCTTCGGCATAATTTTTGAGGTTTCTGCCCTTTGGTGCAATTCGTCTTCTCCCTCATTTAAAGATTCCGTTTTCTCTCCGGGGAAGTACCCTCTTTTCTGCTTTATCCTTCACTTTGAAGCGTCCACTGTGTTCCTTCAGTCAGCCAGAAGAGTTGCCAGAGAGCCATGCGAGACTTTAAGTTCTCCCCCTGGGAACTGGGAGGCTCAAAGGATTGAATTCATCCGTAAGTAATCAATACTGCCACTGGGTCACAAGTGTAGCTTGCTTGTGTTATTTGTGTTTTGGTTGTTTTTTTCATTTTAACATTGTGCTTTTGTGTCTGCTTACGCTTTTCTCCCTGTGTCTCTCTTATATTAGTTAAGGAAGATTGGGTCACTTTGGGGCTTGTATGACTTATCTTTTGGCTTTTAGTGGGAGTGGTTCATGTTAAAAAACAAAACCAACCATAGACCTATATTACAATAGAATTAAGATAACATGAAGTATTTGAGGGAATAGAATTTATTTAGACCACTGATGAATTAAAACTTGCCCATTGTGACAGTATGAATTTATTCTTTACCAGGGTTCTTTTTAATCAGGCAACTTTGTTATGTTGTTGGGGTCTTTTCGATAGAAAGAAGTAACTTTATGTGTTCCATTGCTCCTTCCCTTGTTCAAAATTTTCTGAATTCCCAAAAACCAAAGTTAATTCTTATAATCGGCTTTCTTTGATACTAAAAGCAAGCATTTAAATGCTTGAGGCAGTTTACTTCTTTAGCAAGTGTATTCAGATTTGAGGGATTGCTAGGTTTTAAATACTACTAGTTGATGGTACTTAGCAGTTTTTCTGAGAAAAATCCTGTTATGTTGCCTGTTGTGCAGCAGTGGTTCTGATTGTTACCTAGAACAGAAGAGTAATAGATTTTGGAGAAATTAATACAGACTAGAGACCCACCGTGCTCTCCTGAGAGAAATTAATAGTTACTTGCTTAATTAAAAAAAAACTCTCTGGCACTACTGAAAGACTATTGAGAGCCCTTGGTTTTATTTGTCAAAGTTGGCTTTTTCCTAGTTGAGCCAAGTGAATATGCATTATTTTCATTTTATGCAAAGACATTGTAGTGCATTACCTGGAATGCAAAGTTAAAATCTGGTTAAGCACCCTTCCAGTACAGCAGTGATTCTTAAAGTTTAGCATGCATAAGAATTACCTGTGAATCTTATTTCAGGCTCTGGGCCTAAGGCACCCCACAGTGAATCAGTCTCTGAATGGAACGATTTTGATGCAACTAGTCCAAGGACCAAAACTGTTGTTACAGAACAGCTGTAAAATAATGAGGCAGGAATGTGGTTTTAAATTAGTCAACTTAATTTACTTAAATTACACTTTCTGTATGTAGAGTAAATATTTAAAAGCCTAAGAGAATAAGTGACGATACATGTCTTTGTATGTGTAAGTATTTGAGCATTGTTAGGACTCTGATGTGGAGCAATTTAATTTTAAAGTTTATATTTAATAGGGCTGTTAATTTGTCTACCAGAAAGCTCTTCTGAGTTTGCATGTAGATGGAAGAAGATGGACAATGTAGGAACATATGGAACGGTACTTGAAAAGGTGCTGGTAATGCCGGCCAGTTAACACTTCTTAGTACTTTGTGCCAGAGACTCCACGGCCTTTACTCCACTCCAAGGCCTTTATATGTGCTACCTCTTAATCATCAAAATGTCCTATCAGGTACATGCGTTATTATCCCCATTTTCCAGTTGAGGGAAACTAGGATTTAGGGAATATAGGTTCACCCATCTAGTGGTAATGGGACAATTGAATTCAGGTCTAACTCCAGAGCGCCAGTAAGATTTTTTAGTGTTTGTTTTTTCTAACTACAAAAGTAGTGATGAAAATACAATTGAGGTGTGTAGTGCAGAAAGAAAAAATATTGGGGTGCCTGGGGGGCTCGGTTGAGCATCTGCCTTTGGCTCAGGTCATGATCCCAGGGTGCTGGGATCAAGTCCCGGCATCAGGCTCCCTGCTCAGTGGCTTGTGTGTGCACTCTCTCTCTCGCTTACTCTCTCTCTCAAATGAATACAACCTTAAAAAAAAAAAAAAGTGAAAATATTTTGTGATCTTGCTCCTAGAGATAACCTTGTTAACCTTTTGGGTTTTTTCTTTAGCACACACTGATAAATACTATTTTGCTTTATGGAAATGGGATAAACTAATTTTTCGGCATTTTTGTTTTTAATTTGATAGTATCTCTTGGTATTTATATAGGAAGATACTCCATAGATATTCTCATGGATATTGATCAGGTGTATATATATGTATTTGGCACATGGTATTTGTCATTATTTCAGTGAGATAAATCTAGGAATTGGAATTGCTTTTTCAAGGATATGTATTTTAAAATTGTCAACATAAAATTACTATATTATACTACTATAAAATTACTTTCCAGAAAAATTGAACTGATTAATTCCCTGCTACAGTGTGGGCTCTGTGATGGTTTTATTACTATACTACAGTACCAAGCACATTGTCAGGCATATAGTAGCTGCTCAAAATGTTAAATGGATGAACATTGGGTAAAGAATCAGAGTGTGTTCACCCAGAGTATTGCAGAGGCTAAGTATTATAAACCTTTAAAAAATTTGCCAATTAGTAGGTGAAGGAAATCTCGTTTTAATTTGCAGTTTTTAACAGTGAAATTGAACATCTTATGTTTTAAGTAGAATCACATTTTAACTTATCTTGAGTAACTTAATGTCAGGCCCTATTCAAAGCATTTCACGAATATTACCTAATAATGAGTGAATCTTATAAAGTAGGTGATACTATCCCCATTTTACAGATGAGAAATGGGGCTTGTTTAAAAGGCTTGCCCAAAATAATAGCTGGTAAGCATCAAGGTCATTACTTGAACACCGGTCAGCCTGCTTTTTAAAGACCATGCAGACACTAAGCTATATTGCCCAGTGAGTGTTGTGTATTTTATTGTCTGTAAATTTTGGGAAGAAAAGAGTTAAGTGGAAGAAAGAAAATAAAGTCCTACAAATACCTTTAGGGGACTACATTTTAGGATTCAGTGCACATTGCTTGAAATGAACAATTCAGGCTGCGCTTCTGTTCTTTTTTTTTTTTTTTTTAAAGATTTTATTTCTTCACTTGGACAGAGAGAGAGCACAAGCAGGGGGAGTGGCAGGCAGAGGGAGAGGGAGAAGCAGGAGCCCCCAGGAGCAGGGATCCTGATGTGGGGCTTGATCCCACAGGATCAGGACCTGAGCCAAAGCAGATGCTTAGCTCACCGAGCCAGAGCCACCCAGGCACCCCTGCACTTGTGTTCTTCAAATTTGCTGCCTGTGATGGACTGCAGGGTGTATGCTGGAACAGCTTAACCATTCTCATTAGAATTCAGTGTTAAATGTACTCTCAACCCATTTTCTCTGTTAAAATCATTATACATTGCGTCCACTTTCAGTTTTCTTCTTTTGATAATTAGTGTTGTGTATAAGATAGTTTTTTGTGGGTTTGTTGGTTGTTTTTGTTTTTGCCTTTAATGAAACACATCCTTTTGAATTCCTTTAGCCTGTGTGCTCTTTTCTGTGGCTAGCTTGAGAAGCTGAGCCCTTCAGGTTTTCTCCATGAGCTGCTAATTTTTATTTGGCATAGCCAAAGAAGTATCAATTGTGCCTGGTTTTCATTTCTCTCAAACTGTGTCTCACAAAGCAGTAGTTACTTGAAACATGACTTTCAAGAGTGTCTGTTTATGCTTTCTCTAGGAATCCTATGGTAGATGAGTTGGGTCACCGGAGAACCCAGTGTTGAAAACTGTCTTGGTTTTTATGCTGTAGCAGTTCAGTTACACTGCAGTTGTCTGAAATCCTGAATGACCTAGAAATTTATGCCCTGTTACAACATACTACCTTGACAGTGACAATGCTTTGAGTTTCTGATTTTCTGATTTCTGTTTTTCAAAAATGAAACTCCTTATCTTTGTTAGATCTGCTCAGTTCAGCTTCCCGGCATTGATACATAGTCCCAACAATCAGCCCTGGAGACCAATTAAAATAAATGACCTGGTCAGGTAGAAAATATTGAAAGTATTTGCAGGCATGTAGCAGAAATCTTGGAGCATTTGCAACAAATAAAAATAGGTACACACATTGGAAAGAAGGCAAAAAAGGAAAAGCAGTTATTAATGCCAGGAAAAAGTAAAGGATTGTACTAGAGAGGAAGGTTGCTTGTAATATATTTAAATCAGCAGTGAAGAATATTTTGTAATATGAAACTCTGCTTAAACCGGAATAGGTATTACTGGAAGGGGCAAGGGGAAGCTGGCAGGGGTGAATGTCTTGCAAGTGATAGGTCATGGCTGGAATAAACTAAGAAACAGCAGTAAAAGCATATTATTTAGAAATATTGTAAGTAGGGCGCCTGGGTGGCTCAGTTGGTTAAGCGACTGCCTTCGGCTCAGGTCATGATCCCAGGCTCCTGGGATCGAGTCCCACATCGGGCTCCCTGCTCGGCGGGAGGCCTGCTTCTCCCTCTCCCACTCCCCCTGCTTGTGTTCCTGCTCTCGCTGTCTCTGTCAAATAAATAAATAGAATCTTTAAAAAAAAAAAAAAAGAAATATTGTAAGTAAATACAAAGAGAAAGCTAAAAATAAAATTGAGGGTGATTGCTGGTAGGTGTTGGGGTGAGGAACTGCCCCCCCTTTTTTATAAGCCTTTTAAAAGCAGTGACTTTAAAAATTATATACATGGATAAGTTTGATTAAAAAAGCAACTACAGGGAGAATAAGTAAAGGGTGTTTAAGGACACACAAAAATACTCTGAGGGGTGCTTGGCTGGCTCAGTCGAGAGAGCATGGGACTTGATCTTGGGGTTGTGAATTTGAGCCCCATGTTGGGTGTAGAGATCACTTAAAATTTAAAATACTCGAGACTAATCTTCATACATATATGTATATTTTATATTTGCTAGAGCTCTGTCTTCCCTCTTTGCTTTTATATTTGCTAGAGCTCTGTCTTCCCTCTTTTAGAGCCAGCCGCACATGGGATATCGTAGGTATGGCCTGATAGAATAAACATTGGTTTGGTTGATTAGTTTACCTGCAGTAGAATGTTTGGCTTTCAGAATTTGACTGAAGGACTTTTTATTACCAGGTGATTTCTTCCCTCCTTGGTAACACTCATTTCCTTCTTAATATTCCCATCTGGTTTACTGCTTAGTCCATTTGCAGCTATGCTTGATTAATGCCCCAATTGTTAACTTTAGAACAAAAGAATAATCACCCGTGCCCCTCAGATGAGCTTTTTGCTAGATGGTAATTATCCAAGAAGGGTGTCACTATAAATAATCTGTCCCCATTCTGCTACTGTCAATGTTGTTTTCTGCTTTTATTTAGCCTGTATGAAAACACTAACTGAAAACAAGAATGGGACTTTATTTTCCTTTCCTTAGGCAGAGGTCTAGATTATGTCCGTGTTCAGGGCTGGAGATGGTATGCCCACAGCTCACCATCACGTAGTACACTACCTAAGGGTTTTTACAGAATTTTTACCTGCAAAATGCAATTTGGTTCATTTTAGAACCCCTCTGGCTCTGAGAAAAGCAGCTGTTGTCAGGGTAACTGTGAGAGGCTTCTGTTTGATTTACTGGCACCATCTCCCTGCACTTTCTCCAGATAAGGCATCTGGCACCTCAGATTCTGAAAAACGGATTCCTTTCAAGCGTAGTTAGGACTTCAGCTTTGCTCCCTAGGGTAGTTGGAAATAATGTGGAGGCTGCTTCTGGAAATGCTGAACCTCGGACATCTATTTCAAGGGCTATTGGGACTCCGAAGTCTTGGGGGTGTTCAGAGGAGAAGGGTGCCTTAGGCAAGAGCAGGTCTTCACCAACAAAAGGCTCTGACGCTGGATCTCCTTTTTCTGGTTACCTGAGCTTGCTGATCACAGTTTGGAAGTGATAGAGGGAGAGCTGCCTTGCTCAGAATAGCAAATTGAATTTAAAGAAGGAGTTCCGAGGTTCACTTTCTCCTGCTTTCCTAGGAGCAGACCAAGGGTTAGTTTCTGAGAACAGTTCAGGCAGCTCAGAACCAAAGCCGGAATTGCTTGCTTTTGACTGGATAGGGGACCCAACGTTTTCAGAAGACCAGAAAGCTTGGCGGGGAGAAAGGAAGGAAATGGGCCCAGGCTACTGAGAAAAGCGGGGTGCCATCCCCAGGGCGAGGCCTTTCTTTTGAGTGGACTGCATTTCGGGCCGGAGGAGCAGAGAGCGTAAGGGGCGAGGGAGGAAAGGCGGAGACTGAGCGGGTCTCCAGCCGGTTCCTGCACACCGCACACACCCAGCGGGAAGGAAGAGGAAGTGTGTTCTTGGAATAGCTCGAACGGCGGCCGCCATTGGCCGGCGGGGCTGTCAGTCGCCTGGGGGCTGAGACTGCGAAGAGGAAGGAGGCGATCGGGGCTCCTGCCTGCGAGCGAGGGAGGCGGGCCGAGCCAGGCCGAGCCAGGGGGCGTGGGGGCTGGGGCGGCAGGCCGATCGGCAGGGCGGGGCTGCCTTCGGTGCTGGCCGCTTCTCTCACCCATCCCTCTTGTGATTCAGGGTGGCATTGTGTGTCCCGGAGTGCACGAGCGAGTCCCGGGAGAGCGGCGAGGCCGAGCCCAGAGCGCTGGGTGGCTTCGGCAGGGAAGACTCCCTTCCCCCGGCTTCAGGCTGCTGAGCCCTGAGCAGCGCTCAGAATGGAAGCCATCGCCAAATATGACTTCAAAGCTACTGCTGACGACGAGCTGAGCTTCAAAAGGGGGGACATCCTCAAGGTAAGTGTGATGCCACGCAAATGCTGAGATGGCCTCCTCTTGTACTCACCTACCTTCGTTTGCCCTGATAACACACAAAGAAGCCGAGCTCGTCCTTTCTCATTGCCCACTTTTCCCATTTACCGTGGGGCGGGCTCTGGATAGCTGACAGAGATGCTGAGTGGAATATTAAATATGACTTAAGAGGGTTGGTGTGATGTATGGCCTTTAACTGCCTTTGTGTGAATGCCTCGAGTATTTCTATTGCTTGTTGGTTGGTAATTCAAGTAAAGTCAAAGCAGCATGAGTGTATGAGTAGACTGATCTTGTAGTCTTATTAAGCATTGGGGGATTTTTTTTTTTTAAGACTTAAACTTGAAGTATTTATGTAAAAGCACTCAGTCTTACTTTACCTAGTCAAAAGATTTTTGCAATCCAGAACCTGATGCTAGTTGGTTAGAAATGAATTTCCTCTAGTTTAGAGAGGTGGTTAGAAGTATATGCCAAAACTCATTAAAGAACCTCAGTGTCTTTTAATTCTTTGTGAAAAAACTAGTGGAGTTCTAAATCCTAAGGTTCATCTTGCTGTTGTACGAGTCAGATGGCGATTTTCTTAAAAGAAACTTGAGCAATTACCCTGTATTACACTCTAATTGCACAAAAGAAACCTGCTGACAGTTTAAAAATAAGCTGCTTTCCAGTTTGCAGCTCATTCTGAGCCCAAACTATTTACTTGAGGATTCACTTTCCACCTGGCACATGGTAATTATGTTGTTTACCCAATTGACGGCAGCAGCTTGCCCTTTTGGATATGTAATTTATTTTTACAAGGGTGGGTGTTATTGAATAATGTGTCAGCTCTACAGGAGGAGAACCTGAAGTTTAGCGTTTGCATATTCCATGTTCACGGCCTCTCAAGTTCTGACATTTTTTCCTCAGAGGCGTTTGTAGTCTGATGGTTGAGAGTTTGCCACACATTTGTTTACTACCCCTGAGTGAAATTATTAAAATTTTACAAAGAGGAAGAAAGTGGAAACGTAGAAATGTGGTCCCTTATAAAGACCACTGGTTTTTTTTCCCCTTTTTTGAGTCTTGCCGACCTGTGGGTAGTTACTATTTTGCTCTCCTTGCCTGAGACATAGAGTTCCACTCTGGAGTGTGTTGATGTTAGAAATGTAGGTTGTACTTCCTAGAAGGCAATATTCAAGAGTCCTTTAAGGGGAACGAAAGTGTTTTTTTCAGAGCTGTTCTTGTGATGCCAAGCTTCCCGAGGATATTCTCAAAGTCAGCACTGAAGTGTCAGAAAGCAGACAGAACCAGCTGTAGGTTTTAGAGTAACATACGTTTTCTGTTTCTATTTTCTTAGCTAGAAGTCAGAGCAAAGGAGCAAACTTAGACTGTTAAATTACTCTGTATCATTGGTGTACAGAGGAGTAATTTGATGTTTCCATAGGTGATTACTGTTTTCAGCAGATAAACAGTCATGGTATCATCATAAGATTGGCTACTCAAATATTGTACACCTGAAACTAATATAACACTGTATGTTAACTATAATGAAATTTAAAGATTGGCTGCTCAGGTACTCACGTCTGTAGCCTCTACAAAAATCTTGTGGGAACAGTTTCCCCCCCCCCAATGCAAACTTGGGTTTCTCCATTAAGCTCACCCAAGAAACTTGAATCTGGAAGCCTGGTAGTTCATATTTTTCTCTAAGTTTATCCCATTATGTATTTAGCACTAAAGCAACAAAACGAAACTAAGGATTTGAGCTCTATTTTTAATAATTTTTAGGCAAGAACCTTCCCTGTTACCACTGAAGTTTATCCTAGACCTAGACCATGAGCATCTCATAAGTTCTCCAACTTAAATTGGCAAATTCTTGAACAAGTGTGAAACCCTTCTCCCATCCTATAATTAGAGAAGATGATACTGTTTAACATTCCCCCAGAAATTGTTCTGATGGGAGAGTGAGTCAGAGTGTTCACATTTACTTCCAGATTTTCTTTGGGGAGAGAAAAGTGCATATATTTGGTTCTTTCCAATTTGGTAGATAACTGGCATATGAAGTCATAATGTCATTATTACTTTTGAATGGTGACTGACCGTTAGCTATTTATTAGTAATCTTGTGGCTTTACTCCAAAAAAAAAAAAAAAGTGACGATACAGTAGTTGCCCTTTGTCTCGAAATTCTGTGAAACAGCTGAGTGAAAAGGAGGGACATTGCTTTGTCTTAAGAGCTGTTATTTTAAAAAGCAGTGTTTCCTTCATTTGATTGTTCAAGGAGTAACTGGTTTCATTTGAGTGGCTTTGATTTGATTTGATAGCTCTTTAGGATGTTAGCTGTGAGCCAAAACATGTTTAGAAGTGGCTGGCATAGCATTGACCAGTTTGACTTGAATGAAATAGGCCTATATTTGCTCTCTCTCGATAAGGGGGGCCATGTACACGTGGGTACTGAATGCATTTTATTTGAAAGATAATGCAGTAGCAAGGGGCTTGGTGCTCTACCTCTGACTAGAGTTGAGAGGGATTTACTCTTCTCACTGTCTTGGAGCTCCTGGTTAAATTTGGTTAATGTGTACCCCATCTTCCAGCAGGCCACTTGCTTACTTTCCATCTACACATTGACTTGTGCTGCCCTGAGAAAAGAGAGAAAAATAAAAACATTTTACTGGAAGCCTAAAATAGAACTGAATGCTTCAGTATATCTGCTTTTGTTACTGTTCCTCTTATAAAAGCATGTGTTTTTTGGAGGGGAGGAAGAGAAGGGCATTGGGGCAGAGAAATGGAAGGAATTGCTCTTCTGTCAGAGGTTTCAATCTTGCATGGCCAAAATGAACCTAAATTTCCCTGCTGTTGTACTGTAGGCTTCAGATAGTTCCAGGGGTTCTCCACCAAACCAGGCCTCTGAATTCTCTACCCTAGAGCACAGAATACATCTGAACCTACCTTAAAGTTAAATCTGTTTAGGGGTTTATGTACCCATACTTCAGACAATGCTGTGTACAAATTAAGTGACCGTTTTGAGCTCTCAAACCTGTATTCATTGCATTCAAGAGCCGGCAGCTTGTTTTCTATCAAGGCAGACCTTTAATTCTAGAAAAGAACCAACAGTGGATCATCTCAGTGTCTTCTACTTGTCTGGCACTAACTGCCTTTATCAATTTTCAGTACTGATTTAGAATAGGTCTTGGGGGGTCCCTGGCTGGATCATTCGGTGGAGCGTTCGTTCAACTCTTGATCTCGGGGTTGTGAGTTCGGGCCCCATGTTGGGTGTAGAGATTACTTAAAAATCTTAGAAAAGAAGAGAAATAGGTCTTGGGTTCACACTCGGCTCTTTGAAGCTTTCTATCTTGGTGCTGATGACCTGTTTTAATGTCACATTTACTGAGCATCTCCTTGAGCCACATCCTGGGATAAGTTGCTTTGAGAGTTGGGGAAGAAATACTTTCTCCCTTGAGGAACTCTAAAATCAAATAAGAGAAGTGAAATTAACATGTGAAGCAGGATATGGCAGTATACAAAATTAGAGGATTTTTAGAACAGGAGAAGACCTTTTAAAATCTCTTAATTTCAATTTTTATTATTTTTTAGATGAGGAAATGGCCTGTAGAGGTTAAATGATCCATCCAAGATCACAACTATTAGTACTTAGTAAGGAACTGGTATTGCACGGGATGCTGAGTTGTGTCACACACTGTAACTGTCAGAGTAACGTAGGAAGGGCGGTGACTGGTAAGAGCTGACGTCTGAGAGTGCTGTGTGGGGCGTGATTTGAACTGGCCCTTGCCAGAGGGATGGGAGGGGGCGGGGGGGTGCTAGTTTGTTTGAAATAGGAACGCTAGAATGGGGTCATTGACTGTGCCATCGTGGAAAAGAAGGTAGAGTTGGAGTGAGATAAGAAAAACCAGTAAGAATTTGATCTTGTCCTTAGGAAGCCTTTGCAGGCTTTTAGCTGATGATGGAAGTGTTCTGGGATAGGAGGGAAGCCTGGAGCCCCAGCCTGCATAGGTGCTGGAGACTAGGAATGAAGGACGGGAGTGGAGGGTGTTGAGAGATGCTGAATGGACAAATAAGGGGATTTCTGCCTGTCAGCTGGGAACATTGGAATAAATCTGTGTAACTGAGAAACAAATGCCCACTGAGTATGTTCCTGAGAACCAGGAATCGGAACTGGGGTTTGATTGGTAACAGTTTTCATAGCAGCTGGAAGTCCTGAATTTGAGTACAGGAGTCTCCTTTCAGGTGTTTGAATGATTAAACCTAAAAATGGGGTTGGTGTGGGTTGTTTTGTTGTTTTGTTTTTTTCATGATTTCACATTCATTGTACTTGGTAGGAGCATTTCTCTGCCTGTTGATAAGAATTCTTGGAGCGCCTGGGTGGCTTAGTTGGTTAAGCATATGCCTTTGGCTCAGGTTGTGATCCCGGGGTCCTGGGATCAAGCCAGGGACCCTGCTTACCCCACCCCTGCTCATGCTCTCTAATAAATCTTCAAAAAAAAAAAAATTCTTACCGATCTTGACTAAATCCAGAATTTTGCATTTAATCTTTATGAATGAGGATGTTGTTTGAATTCTCTTAGAACAGATAATTTACCTTTCACTATATTCATTTTTTTACCCCTGTCATCTGAATGGACAGTTTCCAAATAGGTGCTAAGAATGAGCTTTCAGTTCCTATACAAGACTCCTTTGGAGGGCCTGGCTAAAGACCAGTCATCCCTGTTAGAGAAAGAAATGAGTAAGGAAATGCAATGTTCCTTTGGGGATCTTTCAGTTTTCACCTCTGTAAGCCATTATAGTTGAAGTCATCCTTGAATAGCTATCATTTATGGAGCATTTACTATGCCACAGAGTTTGACATTATTTCTAATTTGCTTCGTGAAAGGTTGGCCCTCTTTAGCCTCATCCTGTGGCTGCAGAAACAGACACACAAGTTAAGAAATTTGCTCAGATTGACACATGTAGTAAGCGGCGAAGCTGGGCCTTGATCTTAGGTTTGGCTCCCATGCTCCCTCTACAGTACGTTACTGCTCCTCTTAACTGTCAGGTGTGAGGAAACCGGAAATGTGAGGTATCAGTGATCCTGCTCTGCTCACCTGCCAGGCATGGGCAGCTCATTTGTGGTACTCCTTCTACTGAGTGACTGACTGGACATCGAATCTAAAGTAAATTGAGTTCAACAGTGAAAGAAATGGGTAAGATGAGATCATTTTGCCTGTCAGATTGGCAAGAATGATAACAATTGACCCCACCCTGTGTTGGCCAGGATGTGGAGAAATGGACTCTTGTCACTTTCTGCCAGTGGGGGTTGTACCAGTAACACGGTCTTTCAGCATGGTGGCTTGGTGACATGTATCAGAACATAAAACAGCCCAGCAATTCTACTTTAAAAAATTTATTCTTTTTTTTTTTTTTTTTTAAGATTTTATTTATTTGAGAGACAGAGCTAGAGAGCACAAGTTGGGGAGGAGAAGCAGGCTCCCCGCCAAACAGGGAGCCCGACACGGGGCTCGATCCCAGGAGCCTGGGATCATGACCGGAGCTGAAGGCAGCCATTTAACCGACTGAGCCACCCAGGTGCCCCTAAAAATTTATTCTAAGAAAATTCTCATACAAGTTTTTAAAAAATGTAGGCATAAGATACTTACTTCAGTTAATGTATGTACCACCTAGAAAAGAAATTTCTGCTGTTAAATTCTGAAATATGATCATTTGTAAGATGCATTTCAGAGATGTTAAAATGTGTAAAAAGAGGCATCTTTGAATTGATGGAATTACCATATTACCAAAACCCCACCAAAAACCTAAGTAGCCCATAAGTAGGGGGCTACATAAGCAGGTTATGGTGCTTGTCAAATGGAATGCTGTTAAGTTGTTAACATTGGTGTAAATCTGTGTCAACACAGAATAACGTCTACAGTTGGCAGAGAGAAGTGTTTAAATGGATCCTCTTTTTTTTGTTTGTTTTTAATATTTATTTATTTGACAGAGACACAGCGAGAGAGGGAACACAAGCAGGGGGAGTGGGAGAGGGAGAAGCAGGCTTCCCGCGGAGCAGGGAGCCCGATGCCAGGCTCGATCCCAGGACCCTGGGACCATGACCTGAGCCGAAGGCAGACGCTTAACGACCGAGCCACCCAGGCGCCCCATAAATGGATCCTCTTTTAAAAAGTAATGTAACATGTTGAATGTTCAGGATGTCCTTGCACTAAGCTAAATATTTTATTTCCATTCCCTTTTAATCCCCGCAAGAATCCTAACAAAGATGCTGTTATCCCCATTTTACTGATCAGGAACGTGAGGCTTAGGTTAAGTAACTGGCCCAAGTTTACAAGTTAGCATTTGAATCCAGGCCGGTTTGAGTCCAGATTCTGTATTCTTAACCGCCACCCTGCAGGGCCTTTTCATACCCAAATGAGGTCAATGGAGAGGCGGATCGCATTTAGGGTTATTTCTGTTTGCTTATTAAATACATGGACTTCTTTCTAAATGGTCCTCTAAAAGGTAACAGATGCCTCCAAGGAGCTTGATTTTAGGTGATTTTTACTCATTTTTTGTCCTCATTTCTCTTTAATCTATAGTCTTACTAAAACAAAGTTTGGGGTGCCTGGGTGGCTCAGTCGTTAGGTGTCTGCCTTCGGCTCTGGTCATGATCCCAGGGTCCTGGGATCGAGCCCCGCATCGGGCTCCCTACTCCGCGGGAAGCCTGCTTCTCCCTCTCCCACGCCCCCTGCTTGTGTTTCCTTTCTCACTGTGTCTCTCTGTCAAATAAATAAAATCTACAAAAAACCCAAAAAACAAAGTTATATTCAAGTAGTAGTTAACATTTTGCATCTGTTTTATCTGACGGGTATTCCAGGAAGTTAAAGGGCTCTGGTCAGAGGTTGGTTGGTTGGTTTTCTCATGGCTGAGAATTAACCTGCTTTTAAATCTTTAGGCTGAAATCCACTGTGACTCAGTGTCCTAAAACTTAGAGATCCTTTAAAAAGTGATTCAAAATGACTTTAAGGAAAATCATGGTCGTTTCAGCAGATACTCCCTCAGTTGCACCGTATGGATGTGGAATGAGAGACATCTGTAGTATTGTGGTAAAGAACAGGTGCTCCAACAGTCCAGGCTAGACCCACCTGCTTTGAATCCCAGCTCTACAACTGGCAGATCTGACATTGTGCTCTTGGGTGATTTACTTTGTGCTTCGATTCTCCCATGTGTAAAGTGGGACCAAGAGCACCTATCTTCCTAGAGTCACAGTGCAGATTAGAAAAGCCTAATATAGGGGCTCCTGGGTGGCTCAGTCGTTTAAGCGTCTGCCTTTGGCTCAGGTCATGATCCCTGTGTCCTGGGAGTCCTGAGTCGTCATCGGGCTCCCTGCTCAGCGGGAAGCCTGCTTCTCCCTCCCCCCCCCCGCTTGTGTTCCCTCTCTTGCTGTGTCTCTCTCTGTCAAATAAATAAAATCTTTTTTAAAAAAAGAAAAAGCCTAATATATTCATGTGCTTAAAGCAGTGACTGGCCTAAAGTAGACAATGCCAGCTGCCATTAGTTTTGTTTTTTTATTTCTTTTAAAGATTTATTTATTTAAGTAATCTCTACACCCAACGTGGAGCTCGAACTCTATGACCCTAAGATCAAGAGTTGCACACTTCACTGACTGAGCCAGCCAGGCTCCCCTGCCATTAGTTTCATTAATGTTATTCAGGTGCACAGCTTTGATAAGAAGATGTCAGCCCAGCCCCTGGCTCAGGTAACTGTTAAGTCACGAGACTCTACCCATAAACCCAACCAGGTACTTGTCCTGATCCTACCTCAAACTCAGAACTGTTTAAACCTTGTCTCAGAGCTCACCACGGCATTGGTGGAGGGTTGTGTGAAAGACAAGTTGTTTCTCCATCCTTAAAGTCCGGTTTCTGTTGGGATTAAACCCAAAAGCAAGGAGATGGGCACCTGCAGAGCATCCTGCTGGGGCCTCCTGTAGACTTGTGTGGCTGGCTGGAGCTTTGGGGTGTGTTGTTGGCTAATACTGAGACATGTTAGAAGCAGCAGCCTTGGGAGAGCTCGGTATTTTATTTACTGCAGGGGTATTAAGGAGTCCCTCACGGTCTCTAAGTGTCCTCAGTGAGAGAACATTTTCTCTAGTCTGAATGCCAAGAATAGGCAGATTTTCCCCTACATACTGCTTTAATATGTTTTTTTCTTTACCTTGTAGGAAAGCTTAGAGCCTACTTGGGTGTCCCGTTTCTAGCAGTAATTCTTAAGTTTTCTATCCTGATATTTTTACCCAAACAGGTGCTAATGGTTTGCAGTAAAATATTGGAAGTATTTCCTCACTCGAACAAATGGCTTTTTTTTTTTAAGTTTTAATACTTCTTTGATGTCAGTTGGTTTTTTATGTTAATTTTTAACTAATTTATTCTTTAGTTTAACAGTGGACTTTTATTTTTTTGAGATTTTTATTTATTTGACAAAGAGACAACAAGAGAGGGAACACAAGCAGGGGGAGTGGGAGAGGGAGAAGCAGGCCTCCCGTGGAGCAGGGAGTTCGATGTGGGGCTCGATCCCAGGACCCTGGGATCATGACCTGAGCTGAAGGCAGACGCTTAACGACTGAGCCACCCAGGCGCCCTAACAGTAGACTTCTAAAATCTAAGTTTAGGGGCGCCTGGGTGGCTCAGTCAGTTATGCGGCTGCCTTCGGCCCGGGTCACGATTCCAGGGTCCTGGGATCGAGCCCCATGGTGGCCTCCCTGCTGAGTGGGGAGCCTGCTTCTCCCTCTCCCTCTTACCTGCCGCTCCTCCTGCTTGTACTCTCTCTCTCTAATTAAAAAAAAAAAATCTTTAAGAAAAAAAATAAGGGCGCCTGGGTGGCTCAGTTGGTTAAGCGACTGCCTTCGGCTCAGGTTATGATCCTGGAGTCCCTGGATCGAGTCCCGCATAGGGCTTCCTGCTCGGCGGGGAGTGTGCTTCTCCCTCTGACCCTCCCCTCTCTCATGTGCTCTCTCTCATTCTCTCTCTCTCAAATAAATAAATAAAAATCTTTAAAACAAAAAAAATCTAAGTTTAGCAAAATGGCAGAAGCCTTCTGTAGATTTTTTTTTTTTTTTTTTTTAATGTTTTACTTATTCGTTCATGAGAGACGGAGGGGCAGAGGCAGAGGGAAAAGCAGGCTCCTTGTGGAGCAGGGAGCCCGACGTGGGACTCAAACCCAGAACCCCGGGATCACGACCAGAGCCGAAGGCAGACACTTAACCAACTGAGCCACCCAGGCGCCCCTCAAAATAAATAAATCTTTAAAGAAAAATAAAGTTGGGGCACCTGGGTGGCTCAGTTGGTTGGGCGTCTGCCTTCGGCTCAGGTCGTGATCCCAGGGTCCTGGGATTGAGCCCTGCATCGGGCTCCATGCTCTTCGGGGAGCCTGCTTCTCCCTCTCCCTCTGCAGCTCTCCCTACTTGTGCTCTCTGTCAAATAAATAAAATATTTTTAAAAAATAATTTAAAAAATAATAAAGTTAATCTATAATAGACTTAATATTTCCCTATTGCTGAATATTTAGCTTGTTTCTAATAATAATTCATAATCTCAAAGGTTACTCTGCTGTCCAAAAGGGCTGAACAGATTACCTGCTTGAGATCAGGTTAAATGACAATGGCCCAAAATCCATAGCCAGAATATATAATAACAGCACAGCTAACGTCTGCTTCATGTGCCAGTCTCCTTTAACAAAGAACATTATTTCACAGTTTGACAAGTGTTTTATAGGACTGTGGAACCAGATGTGTGAAATAAGGAAATGTCTACTCAGCATCTAAGATACTTGATTGACACCAGCACATAGTTTGTCTGAGGCACATTTTATTTTTTGCTAGTCCTTCTGATTTTTTTTTTTTTTTTAGCTGTGTCAGGTTAAGTCGAGTCATTTTGATAGCTGAGAAATTTGGTGTGTATTTATAGGCGTAGGGTTTTTCCTGTTGTTTAAGTCATCTCTACACCCAACGTGGGGCTTGAACTGAAGGCCCGAAATCAAGAGTTGTATGCTCTTCTGGCTGAGCCGGCCAGGTGCCTCTCATAGGTGTAGTTTTGTTTTTTTTTTAAGATTTTATTTATTTATTTGACAGAGACACAGCAAGAGATGGAACACAAGCAGGGGGAGAGGGAGAAGCAGGCTTCCTGCCCAGCAGGGAGCCCGATGCGGGGCTCGATCCCAGGACCCTGGGATCATGACCTGAGTCGCTTAACCGACTGAGCCACCCAGGCGCCCCTCATAGGTGTAGTTTTAATTCTGTTTTAGTTTCTTTGGCTAAATGAAATCCTTCTAGAGGGTGATCATCCATGCTAATTTATGTTTAGAAAAACAAACCAGGTTTTGTTAGTTGATCCTGCAAATGTTGAGCTTTAGAGCCAGGATCCTCTGCCGAGAGCTTTGACAACAAGGTAGAGTGCCTTACTGAGGCATCCTCACATGTACTGCAATATAAGGAAAAAGAACCATTCTGTTGGTAGCAATTGGTCTTCTCTGGATGTTGAGATTCTGGTGAATTTTCACTCTCTGTAGCATGCATTTCTATCATGGATGTTTTTATAAGCATATATTAGTTTCATAATCAGAAAAGCAGTAAAAAACAAAAGCACTACAGTAATTTTCCAGATTGGGCACCTGGGTGGCTCGTCAGTTAAGCATCTGCCTTTGGCTCTGGTGGTGATCCCAGGGTCCTGGAATTGAGTCCTGCATCGGGTCTCCCTGCTCTGTAGGGAGTCTGCTTCTTCCTCTGCCCCTCCCCCACTCCTTCTCTCAGTCTCGCTCTTGCTTACTCTCCCAAATATATAGATAAAATCTTTAAAAATTTTTTTTCCAGGGGCGCCTGGGTGGCTCAGTCATTAAGCGTCTGCCTTCGGCTCAGGTCAGGATCCCAGGGTCCTGGGATCGAGCCCCGCATCGGGCTCCCTGCTCAGTGGGAAACCTGCTTCTCCCTCTCCCACTCCCCCTGCTTGTGTTCCCTCTCTCGCTGTGTCTCTCTCTGTCAAATAAATAATAAAATCTTTACAAAAATTAAAAAATTTTTCTCCAGATGTCAGTTTACAAATCGACATTTTTTTTTAAAGATTTTTTTTTTTTTTTTTTTTTTTATTTATTTATTTGAGACAGAGAGAATGAGAGAGCGAGAGCACATGAGAGGGGGGAGGGTCAGAGGGAGAAGCAGGCTCCCTGCCGAGCAGGGAGCCCGATGCGGGACTCGATCCAGGGACTCCAGGATCATGACCTGAGCTGAAGGCAGTCGCTTAACCAACTGAGCCACCCAGGCGCCCTACAAATCGACATTTTAAGACCTGTCTTGCTTTCTTTTTTTTTTTTTTTTAAAGATTTTATTTATTTATTTTAGAGAATGAGATAGAGCATGAGAGGGGGGAGGGTCAGAGGGAGAAGCAGACTCCCTGCTGAGCAGGGAGCCCCATGCGGGTCTCTATCCTGGGACTCCAGGATCTTGACCCAAGCCAAAGGCAGTTGCTCAACCAACTGAGCCACCCAGGTGCCCCGACCTGTCTTGCTTTTTTTTTTTTTAAGATTTTTTATTTATTTATTTGACAGAGACACAGTGAGAGAGGGAACACAAGCAGGGGGAGTGGGGGAGGGAGAAGCAGGCTTCCCGCCGAGCAGGGAGCCTGATTTGGGGCTCAATCCCAGTACCCTGGGACCATGACCTGAGCCGAAGGCAGGCGCCTAACAACTGAGCCACCCAGGTGCCCCCATCTTGCTTTCTTACAAGGGAAAAAAAAAATCACTGGGTACACCCTCATGGAGCAGATTTGTTGGATATTAAGACTTTTCTTGGTTCAGGAAGCACAAGTCCTCCACATCATTGAGGGCTGCTACACAGACTTTATTTAGAATGCATGATGGGAAATTAGAAGCATGCTCAGCCCTTTTCCAGATTGGCCCGAAAAATGGTCTTGCTGCCCAGATCTAGCTATTTCTTGCTTATCTTTTCCCTGTACCTGATATGAAAGTAATGTTATGTGCTTTCTTATATATTTAAATGTTGACTTAGGTCAGTCTTCCAACTGGATTAAAATTACTAATGCAGCCAAATTGCAGTTTTTCAGAGGTTTAATTATTCATTTCTCCTTCCTTTTGTCCCTGTTTAGCTGTGGTCAAGATGACATTTTATTATTTATCAACTTCATTAAAATGTTTAACTTAGAAAAATAAAATTAAGAGAGAAAAAGATTTGAAGTTATCAGTGGTTTCTAGTTATCTATTGTGCACTGAAAAGATCAGGTGTCTTCATTTTATTCCTTTTAAACATGTTAGAATTATTTAGTAGAGGGGTGCCTGGATGGCTCAGTTGGTTAAGCGTCTGCCTTCGGCTCAGGTCATGATCCCAGGGTCCTGGGATCGAGCCCCACATCGGGCTCCCTGCTCAGCGGGAAGCCTGCTTCTCCCTCTCCCACTCCTCCTGCTTGTGTTCCCTCTGTAGCTGTATTTCTCTCTGTCAAATAAATAAATAAATCTTTAAAAAAAAGGAATTATTTAATAGAAAAGTGTAAGGGAGCCTGAGTGGCTCCATCAGTTAAGCATCTGCCTTCAGCTCAAGTCATGATCCCAGGGTCCTGGGATTGAGTCCCACATCTGATTCCTTGCTCAGCGGGGAGTCTGCTTCTCCTGGTTCTCTGTCCTCTGGTTCTGTCTCGTGCTCACTTTCCCTCTCTCTCAAATAAGTGAAATTGTTTTAAAAAAGTGTAAAAGAAAGGCCATACTCCCTCCTGTTACCCAGATAACTTTTTTGAAATTAAATGCTGCATTTATGGGCGCCTGGGTGGCTCAGTTGGTTAAGCGACTGCCTTCGGCTCAGGTCATGATCCTGGAGTCCCTGGATGAGTCCCGCATCGGGCTCCCTGCTCAGCAGGGAGTCTGCTTCTCCCTCTGACCCTCCCCCCCTCATGTGCTCTCTCTCATTCTCTCTCTCTCAAATAAATAAATAAAATCTTAAAAAAAAACACAAAAAACAAAGAGCAACTTCTCTTTTAAAAAAAAATGCTGCATTTATTGTCAGAAAAAGTAAAAAAGGAAACTTCTCAGAGAAAATCATTGTTCAGTTTTTTGTGTTTTTTTTTTTTCAGGAAAAAATTAACGTAGCCACAGTTACTTTTTTAATGCTTTCCAGATACAGTGAGAAACACAGTGAAACCGTGTTAAAAAATTTTAATAATGAAAGTAAGCAAGTACTTCAGCTTACTGAAGGGAGGATGCGGTTTCTGTTTAAGTGTACTGTACCTGTTTAGAAAACAGCAGTAGCTCGGAGGATTTCTATGCCAGGCTGTAAGAGAAGATCATAATGATTAAGACTTTCTCAAAGTCACATGTCAAAGCTGAATCGGTAGATCTTGAACCTGAAATTGGTGTCAGTTTTCTAAAACTGTGCTAATATTGTCCATATGAGATATCCAGGTGAATTTGTGACTAGTGGCCACATAGCGCTAGAAGTGGAAACTAGTAGCCCTACAGGTCTTTTCTTGAGATTGACTACATTATTGGCCTTCCAAATTTAGCTTACTGGTGCAGTAGAAGGAACAAGTACTTTGTTTTCATTAACTTGGAAAGTCATACTCTATATGTTCAGAAGCCTTTTATCTGCCTTCTTGGAGCACTTAGTATAGCTACACCCACCTGAACAGCTGTTGTCTTTAAAGGCTGTAGAATATTCAGATTTCGGTGTTTGTTGGTATTGTGTATTAAAGTGTGCCATTTCTGCTTTCCTTTCTATCATTCTCCTCCTTTCCAAATAGGTAGTAAAGGCCTGGCAAAAAGAGCGTGCTTTTCATCTATGTATTCTTAAGTAACCTGATGAAAAATTACCTGCTTTTGGGTTTGGGTTTTATATATGAAATAGTAGCAACATCAATTTGGAATGAACTATAGCCCATCTTTCAATATAAGTATTTACAGCTATAAATTTCCCTCTAAATTCTGCTTTAGCTGCATCCCATAAATTTGGGTGTGCAGTTGTTTTTGTTTTCATTCATCTCAAAGTAGTTTCTAATTTTCCTTGTTATTCTTTGACCCATTGATTATCTAAGAGTGTGTTGGTTAATTTCCACATATTTGTGAATTTCCCAGAATTTCTTCTGGTGTTGAATTCTTTTTTAATTTCATTGTGCATGTAGAACATAATTTGGATTATTTCAGTCCTTTTAAGTATTGATGCGGGGCACCTGGGTGGCTCAGGTCATGATTCCAGGGTCCTGGGATTGAGCCCCGCGTTGGGCTCCCTGCTCAGTGGGAAGCCTGCTTCTCCCTCTCCCACTTCCCCTGCTTGTGTTCCTGCTCTCACTGTCTCTCTGTCGAATAAATAAATAAAATCTTTAAAAAAAAAAGTTTATTGATGTTTGTTCTGTTGCTTCACAAATGATCTTGAAGAATGTTTCACTGTACGCTTGAGATTAATGTTTATTCTGCTGTTGTTGGGTGGAGTTCTTTACATGTCTGTTAGGTGGGGCACCTGGCTAGCAGTCAGTAGAGCACCTGACTCTGGATCTCAGGGTTGTGAGTTCAAACCCCAAGCCTCATGTTGGGCATAGAGATTACTTACTAACTAACTAGAGATGTCTTTTAGGTCTAGTTAATTATTTTTCCCTTGAGTAGTTGTAGAATTTTGTGGGGTTTGTTTTTTGTTTTTTGTGTTTTTTTTAAGATTTTATTTATTTTTTTTTGACAGACACAGTGAGAGAGGGAACACAAGCAGGGGGAGTGGGAGAGGGAGAGAGAGAAGCAGGCTTCCCGCTGAGCAGGGAGCCTGATGCGGGGCTCGATCCCAGGACACTGGGATCATGACCTGAGCCGAAGGCAGATGCTTAATGACTGAGCCACCCAGGTGCCCCAATAGTCGTAGAATTTTGGTGAATTCTTATGACTGCTTATCCAGTATCTTGGTAAATCAAAGGGTACTATGCTTAGGGCAAAGGGTTCAGGATATACTTAATATTTAGTAATACACTATTTTAAGAACTGTGCCAGAGGTATGCACTGGATGTTCTGAATGAAACAGACTTAGTAAGACATGAATTAAAAAAAATTTTTTTTGAGATAATTTAGAAACGCTCAGGACCACTTTGTCATTCCAGATATGCCTGACTGACTGAGGACTTTCTAACATTAGCAAAGCTTACTGTCAGCTCTGAAGAGTTGTTGGAGCTATCCTAGAACACTTTACCTAGGAAGGTTAATGGCCTTTCATTGTATTTGACAGTTACAAGAGTAGACGTGAGAGCCTTGTTGATAAGAGCAAGGCACATGCAAGAGTTTCAAAGTAGGGCGCCTGGGTGGCTCAGTTGGTTGAGCGACTGCCTTCAGCTCGGGTCATGATCCCAGGGTCCTGGGATCGAGTCCCACATCAGGCTCCCTGCTCGGCGGGAAGCCTGCTTCTCCCTCTCCTACTCCCCCTGCTTGTGTTCCCTCTCTCACTGTGTCTCTCTCTGTCAAATAAATAAATAAAAATCTTTAAAAAAAAAAAAAAGAGTTTCAAAGTAATTATGACCCTTCTCTCACATTTTGTTAGACTTTACTTTGTGTCTCTGACACTACCACCCCCTTGAAGGAAATGTTTATGGAAACAGGTTTCTACTATATGTTTGTATGTAGAAAATATTGAATAACATTTTTAAGTGGGTTTATTTTTTTAAGATTTTATTTTTAAGTAATCTCTGTACCCAACGTGGGGCTCGAACTCACAACCTGAGATCAAGAGTTGCACACTCCACTGAGTACTGAGCCAGCCAGGCGCCTAAGTGAGACTACTTTTAACTAGAACTTTCCATGTATTGAAAATAGCATGAACTTAACACCGGTGTTTTAGTAACTTAAGAATTGGAAAGGATTGGGGCGCCTGGGTGGCTCAGTCGTTAAGCGTCTGCCTTCGGCTCAGGTCATGATCTCGGGGTCCTGGGATCGAGTCCCACATCGGGCTCCCTGTTCGGCGGGAGGCCTGCTTCTCACTCTCCCACTCCTCCTGCTTGTTCCCTCTCTTGCTGTCTCTCTCTCTCTCTGTCAATTAAATAAATAAAATCTTAAAAAAAAAAAAAGAATTGGAAAGAATTAAGCCTTTTATTTCCTCCATCATTAGAATATGAATTATATTTAACAAGTGTGTGTGTAGTCCAGAGTTCGTGTATACCTGAAACCTGATTATCTGCATGTTAGTTTCTAAAGTTTAAAAAGTTAGTGGTCAAAGAAGGGGAAAATGGAATACCTTTTCATGAAGCCTTTCTAAAGAAAATTGCTCAAGTAAATAAAGAACCTCAAGATCCCCCTTCATAGACCTGAAAACATTTACCCAATTAATACTGGTTTTTTTTGTTTGTTTGTTTGTTTAACTGCTCATTTTGGGGGTGCCTGTGTGGCTCAGTTGGTTAAGCAACTGCCTTTGGCTCAGGTCATGATCCTGGAGCCCCAGGATCGAATCCCAAATCGGGCTCCCTGCTCAGTGGGGAGTCTGCTTCTCCCTCTGACCCTCCCCACTCTCTTGGGCTCTCTCTCTCTCAAATAAATCTTTAAAAAAAAACAACCCTCATTTTTATTTTTTCTTTTTAAATTTTAAAAAACTTTAAGCTGTATGCTCAACGTGGGGCTTGAACTCACAACTCCAAGAGTCACATGCTCTACCAACTGAGCCAGCCAGGCAGCCCCCAATTAATACTGTCTATTAAAAATAAGCTTGGAAACCCCAAAATTCAGTGTTCTGTGTACAGGGAGGGTAGAACAAGGTATCCGCGCCACTTGTGCTCTCAATAGGATCCTCTCCTTTAAAAGTAAAATCATTAGAGCATCTTTACTGAACATAGTTGTTGTTTTTACATCAGTTTTCAAAAAGTAACTTATTTTAGAACATTTTTAAATTAGGGGCACCTGAGTGGTTCAGTTGGTTAAATGTCTGACTCTTGATTTTAGCTCAGGTCTTGATCTCAGGGTCATGAGTTCAAGCTCAGGTCTTGATCTCAGGGTCATGAGTTCAAGCCCAGCGTGGAGCCTACTTAAAAAAATAAATAGGGGCGCCTGGGTGGTCCAGTCAGTTGGGCATCCAGCTCTTGATTTTGGTTCAGGTCATGATCTCAGGGTCCTGGGATTGAGCCCTTCATTGGACTCCCTGCTCAGGAGGGGAGTCTGCTTCTCCCTCTGTCCTCTTCCCCCTGCTCCTGCAGTCCCTCCCTTTCTCTGTCTCTCAAATAAATCTTTTTAAAAAAATTAGTTCTTCACTTGCATTGGCCGTATTTCAAGATCTCAGCAACTACATATATATGGCTAGTGGCTACTAATATAGATGGTGCAGATATGGGACATTTACATGATTGCAGAAAGTGTGTTTGGACAGTTCTGCTGTAGATTGTCACTACCCAAACAACATTGTTAGTGTTAAAGTAGTTTGGGTTTCACCTTGAAATGCCAGGAATCCTGTCTTCTCCTCTCTTTGCAAAGCATCTGTGGTTACCCTATTCCTTAGAAATGAGGAGTGAGGCCTGTGGGCAGAATGCTGCTGTAGACTGGGGGTTGAGCTGGGGTGGGCTTTGTCTTTCTCAGGAGTTCTTCCCTGTCTGTACTCCTCCCTTTCCTTGTGAACCTTTGATTTCCCAAACCCCCTTCTTCACGGTGCTGCACCCTCCCCACTTCCAGCCTGTGCAGAGGCAGATACTGGGAACCCGTTGCCTACCTGATATTGTGTCTTGTCTAGTGAGAATTGAAGGACCAGAAGAAGAGTGCTCATAGACTAGCTTTGCTGGTGTGACCTATGAGGTTCCCCAGTCTAGTGGTGCCTCTTCTAATTTGGGTTCCTTGTGTCACTGGATGTGTAATGTGGTCTTGAGCTAAATGTGCAGACAGCAGCATCTGAGGCTCATCTAGAGAGCAGAGGCAGCATTTCTTTGAATTCAGAAAAACCATAATTATTGTGTTTTCTTTTCAGAACTGTTTTACGTAAATAATCTTAGAGAAAGTCTTAGTCTTATTGTAGAGTCATTTTGATTCTTTGTGTTAACTTGCACTAAAATTTTGCAGAATTTAATATCCTCACCCAAAAAACTCTTTGTTTTGTTGAACATTTTTGCCGGTAATGTCAAATAATGGGCCAGTTAATCTTTGTGGCTTTTTTGTTTTTTTGTTTTTTTAATTTAATTTATATGAGAGAGAGCACAAGCAGGGGGAGGGGCAGAGGGAGAGGGAGAAGCAGACTCCCCGCAGAGCTGAGCATGAAGCTCAATGCCAGGGCTCCATCCCAAGACCCTGAGATCTTGAGTTGAGCCGATGTCAGACACTTAACCAACTGAGCCACCCAGGCTCTCCCATGGCTGTCTTTAAACAAAATTTGGTCAATTTTCAGTTACTCACATAGTTTCCCTGAACACTTTGCTATTTCACATCTTCTGGTCTTCGGTCATGTTGTTCTTTTCATCTGGTGTAATCTTGGCCATCTCCCATTCTTCCCTCATTACCTAGAGCAACCCCCAAGCTCCAGAAGTCTTTCCTGAGCCTTTTTTCTCCCCTAGGTGCCTCTCCACTGCCTCTTAGCTCTGTTGCGTATATATCTGGCCACAGCGTATTTGTTTCCCCATATCTCAGTAGGGTCCTTTGTCTCAGTGTCTTGCACGGTGCCTAGCAACATCGTAGTTTAGTGGGTGGAAGGGAGGAAGCTTTGAAACCCACACCAAGTTTGTCCTACTCACTATAAATCAAGTCCATAGTTGACACTGTCTTTGTTACCAGCAATGCACTGTCAGAGGTCAGGCTTGGTTCTTGTCAGCTGTTTTTGCATTAATTTAGGTGACATAAACCAGAAATAGGAGTTCTCGAATTTCTATTGTGTTTTCTATTCCCTTATTTTTTGCCGCCACCTTAGTTAGGTTCCTTAGCTACTTTCCCATTGAGTCTTTGTAAAGTATAATTACACTTTTCTGTGCATGTAGTCTAAAGAATATTCTTAGTTTTATTTTTAAGCTACTGTTCAAAAGACATTCCAGTTCCCACCAGTTTTTGGTTTTGGACATTTATTCCAGCAGATAGTCCATATGTGTATAAAAAATACCGCTATAGGAGATTCTAAACACTTAGGCTTTCTTTCCTGAGTCTGTTCTTTATTCTTTAAGTGTATAAGAAAAACAGGAAAAAAATTTTCCAGGGAATAGTTTGAAGTAATCCTGATGATTTGTTCTAATTTACATAGTTTACACAACTCACAGCCTTGGAGAAAGTACCAGCAAATAGCTTTGCAGAGCACTGGATTGCGGGAAGAGGAATTTTTTCTTATCAGATGTTCTCCTGAGTTTACTGCTAAAAAGTGAGGTGAGTTGAAGGGAAGAGGGAAGAAGTTCTTGTTTTTCAAGCTTTGCCAGAACACTTTGCTTACAAACAATTGTTTGAAGTCTTCCTTGTGTCCCTGTACTTCCAGGGATGCTTTCTGACCTCTTATTAGCAACACAGCTAGGAGTGGAGGCATGCTTTGTGATGCCGGGCATGGCTGTAGCCAACCTGGAACAGGTCCAAACCAAACAAGGTACTGAAGTCAGAACGAACAAGTGGTGCAAATACTGTCTTAGAGTCTGGAAAGTCTTCGTGGGAGAGCAGTGCAGGCAGATCTGACAAGCTTCTGAAGATTTGTCGGAGACTGACATTTCAGTTTTTCTAGGCCCTGAGTAGTGGTTTCAGTCAACAAGGCCAGAGTACCTCCTTTTAAATGTACCCATAGAAGGGTGCCTGGGTGGCTCAGTCAGTTAAAAAACATCTGCCTTCAGCTCAGGTCATGATCTCAGGGTCCTGGGATCACGCCCTGTGTCAGGCTCCCTGCGTCAGCGGGGATTCTGCTTCTTCCTCTCTCTCTGCCTCTCCCCCCTGCTTGTGCTCTCTCTGTCTCTGTCCCTCTCAAATAAAATCTATTTTTTTTTAAAGATTTATTTATTTGACAGAGAGAGACACAGCGAGAGAGGGAACACAAGCAGAGGGAGTCGGAGAGGGAGAAGCAGGCTTCCCGCTGAGCAGGAAGCCCAATGTGGGGCTCGATCCCAGGACCCTGGGATCATGACGTGAGCCGAAGGCAGACGCTTAACCGACTGAGCCACCCAGGTGCCCCTAAGATCTTTTTTTTTTTTTTAAGATTTTATTTGACAGATTACAAGCAGGCAGAACCATTGACTCCACGAGTTGATCTAAGCTTCAGCTTTAAGCATTCATTAATTTTAATGGGGCGCCTGCTGGCTCAGTGGGTAGAGCATGGGACTTTTGATCCCCAGGGTAGTGAGTTCAAGCCCCACGTTGGGCATGGAGCATAATTAAACAACAACAAAAAGTTTAAAAAAAATTTTAAGTGTCTGTGCCTCTTCATTAGTAATTTGATGGTTTATGTTTTGAGTAATTAATGCTATCCTTAAAGCAAAGGACTACGTACATTTTGAATTGTTTTTCTAGTAGTGGTAGGTGCATTAAAGAGTCAGAAAAGTTTGGGGTGCCTGAGTGGCTCAGTTGGTTAAGCATCTGCCTTCGGCTCAGGTCATGATCCCAGGGGCCTGGGATCGAGCCCCATGTCGGGCTCCCTGCTCAGCAAGGGAGCCTCTTTCTCCCTCTCCCTCTCTCTCTGCCCCTGCTCGAGTGTGTGCTCTCTCTTACTTGCTCTGTCTCTCAAATAAATAATCTTTAAAAAAAAAAAAAAGTTCTTAAACACCGTCTCTCTCATGACTGGTGCCATTCTGCAGCAGGCTGGTTGGCTAGAGTTGGAAAGTCCTTTGACCAGCCCAGCCCCTATCAGCCCACAGTCCTCGTCTCAGGAGCCTTGTAAAGTGACTAAGCAGCTGAGTTCAGAAGAAGCAAAGGAATAAATTGGAGTTTTTCTCAGTAGAAGGTTGATCAGAGTCTTTTAAACTTGAGTAAAGCACCATATGGTTTGTCTTTGCCTTCTTAAATTTGTCTTTGGGTCATGGCATTGTAGTTTTGCTACCACTTTAAGCTGCTACTCCTTGTCCTAGCATAAAATCATTGAAATGACTTAAAAAGTTCTGATATATCCCCTTTTGAACTCAGGAATATCTAGCACTAAGTTGATGTAAAATGAAGAAAATCATAATTCATTTATAAGATTCTCTTTTCACATACTGTGTTCAGGTCAGTCAGCAAGGTTTTGCATGTGTGCCAAGGAGACCGTTTCAGTGTACTTGGGTCATCGAGTTGGGCTGGTGAGGCTCTGCATCCCTGTGAACCAGTGTGTAAAGGAGACCATTTTTGAAATGCATCTTCTGATTAAACACTGATTTGGGGGTACCTGGTGGCTCAGTCGTTAAGCGTCTGCCTTTGGCTCAGGTCAGGATCCCAGGGTCCTGGGTTCGAGCCCCGCATCGGGCTCCCTGCTCCGTGGGAAACCTGCTTCTCCCTCTGTCAGTCCCCCTGCTTGTGTTCCCTCTCTGGCTGTGTCTCTCCCTGTCAAATAAGTAAATAAAATCTTTAAAAAAAAAAAAAACCCCAAAACAAAAAACGTTGATTTAGAGGATTTATAGTAAGATAGATGTAGTGACTGTGGACTATAACTAAATTTTGGACTCAAGATACTAAGAAGTACTGCATGAGATGGTAGCTACCATCTGAGTAACCAGAGCCTTCTGGGTGGGAGGAAACAGGAGTACAGAGATGGACAGGAATACAGAGATGCCTTACTGAAGTAAAGCTTTCATGGGGCAAGAAAATTAGTCTTGGGAGCCAGGCAGGCTTTGTACCAGGTTCTTCTCTGCTCCTTAATCCTCTCAGCAGCTCAGTGAGAGCATCTTCAAATGCCTTAACACACACTCATAAAGGTTGAGTAACTTGCGTGAAATTGCACAGCTAATGAGTGGGAGGGTAGACATTTGAGCATAACTTGATTGGGTTCCGATTTTGAACTCTGCGCTGATTAGAAGGCAGGCATTTATGTTGGTGTAACAGACAGCAGCATTTTCTAATAGGTCTTGGAACAGTGAGTTCACCAAAGCTGTGTTTTGGAAAGATGACTTTGATTAGTACAGATAGAAGTAGGGAAAGGTTAGAGACAAGATACAGCATAGGGGTGAAGAGCCAGGGCTGGAGCCAGGCAGTCTGGGTTTAGACTTCAGCTGTGCTGTTTGCCATGAGTATGATGTTGGGCAAGTTTTTAACTCCTTTGTGCCAAATTTCCTCACTGTAAAAATGGGGTTGGTAATAATAGTACTTACCCGATTTTTGTGAGGATTAAATGAGTTGAAATATGTAAGTATTTAAAACAACTGTGGAGTTCGTTATTATCAAATAGAAAGTAGTTTTGCAGGCTGCTGATGGAATAAGTTGTCGGGAAGCGAGAAAAATCCCAATTGAGAGGGTGTGACAAGGGGAGAAACACCAGGGTTGGGCAAGAAATGCAGGCAAGTGGGAGGACTGAAAGGCTTTGAGGCTGGGACACCCTGCTACTGCTGGCCAAGGTGGGAAAGGTAGGAATTAGCTAATTGGGGAAAATAGAGCTTGAATGCTGAACTGTAGGAAAAGGTTTGACTAAAAATATTGTGGATTGTTGAGAATCTCCCCAGAGATGAATAAAGTAAACAGTAACAGGAGCCTACCTCCTTGCTCCCCAGGTAACTTCCTTCTGTATCCATGGCATGAGTCACCCCTGTGACTTACTGCTCTAGGCAATTCCTGTTTCACTATCTGTCTTAAAATAGATGGATGGGATCGTGACCCTTTGCGGCTAATGCTGGAATCCACTGGAATCAATTTTCTAAATTGGTTACGGTGGAATGTAATTTTTTTTAAAGATTTTATTTATTCATTTGAGAGAGAGAGAGAGAGCACAAGAAGAGGGGAGAGAGAAAAGCAGACTCTTCTGCTGAGCAGGGAGCTCAATGCAGGGCTCTATCCCAGGACCCCGGGATCATGACCTGAGCCGAAGGCAGACGCTTAACTGACTGAGCTACCCAGGCACCCTGAATGTAATTTTTTAAAAAGATTTATTTAGGGGTGCCTGGGTGGCTCAGTCAGTTAAGCGTCTGCCTTCGGCTCAGGTCATGATCCCAGGGGCTTGGGATCGAGTCCTGCATTAGGCTCCCTGCTCAGCAGGAAGCTTGCTTCTCCCTCTCCAACTCTCCCTGCTTGTGTTCCCTCTCTCACTGTCCCTCTCTCTCTGTCAAATAAATAAAATCTTTAAAAAGATTTTATTTATTTGAGAGAGCATGTGTGCATGCGCACACAACCATGGGAGGGAGAGGGGAGAGAGAATCCCAAGCTGAGTCTGTGCAGAGTCCAGCTCAGGGCTCAATCCCATGATCCATGACATCATGACCTGAGCCGAAACCAAGAGTTGGATGCTCCACCAACTAAGCCACCCAGGCGCCCCTGGAATGTGATTTTTATTTTTATTTATAGCTAATAGTAAGAATAGCATAGCCCTGGGGCACCTGGGTGGCTCAGTCGTTAGGCGTCTGCCTTTGGCTCAGGTCATGATCCCGGGGTCCTGGGATCGAGCCCCACATCAGGCTCCCTGCTCAGCGGGAAAGCCTGCTTCTCCTTCTCCCACTCCCCCTGCTTGTGTTCCCTCTCTCGCTGTGTCTTTCTCTGTCAAATAAATAAACAAAACCTTTTTAAAAAATAAATAAAATCTTTAAAAAAAAAAAAAAGAATAGCATAGCCCTATAAATGAACGATTCTAGTGAGAATTCCGACATCTCAGTGATAAGACCCTCAGTACTGAAGTTTTGTGTTAGTTTTATATTCCTCATCAGCCCCATTATGCTACTGTGCTTATTATGGTAGGCCCAGGAAAACTTCCTGGCTCAGCTAGAATGATTTCAGGTTAAACAGAGCTAATTCATATGGACAGAAGGTTGAGAACACAGGTACTTCTCCATAATTCCAGTGGAGAGGGACAGTTAACAGTGCTGTCAGCTGTGGGGGGGGAGTTGTATTTGCCTCCATGTCATTAGAAATCTTTGTGATTTAAAACCTTATAGCCTTAAAGCCTTATACTCAGAATGGGGCTAGAGATCAGTACCTCCACTTGTGCTGGTGGAAGTGTATCACAGGCCCTTTTCCCTGGGAGTCTTTGGCTTCCTGGTGGTCTGTTTAGTTACTGATTGAAGAACTGTTTGTTGAATCTCTGTTTAGTACTTAACCTGTTTTGGAGGTCACACCTTTGAAACTCTATTAAAAACTATTTCCTGGGGCACCTGCATGGTGCAGTCAGTTAAACATCAAGACTCTTGGTTTCCACTCAGGTCATGATCTCAGGGTCGTGGGATTGAACCCCATGTTGGGCTCCCTGCTCAGTGGGGAGTCTGCTGGAGATTCTCTCTCTCCCTCTCTCTCTGTCTCCCCACCCCCACTCGTGCCAATAAAGAAATAAAATCTTGAAAATGACTAATACAGAAACAGTTATGTTTAAATGTAAGAGCATAAAGTGTCCAGGATGTAGCTGGTGTTATAGCAGGTGTTTAATAAATGAGGTGGGTATTATTACAGTTGCTGCTGTTTAACTGTTGAAGGCATCAAGCATTCAGAGAAAGTAGCTGTTGGGGATTCAAGGTAGGAAGGAAAAGAAAAACTGATCCTAAGTGGCTAAGATTTGGGTAGGTACAGAAAGGTGGTAGTATTCACAGAGGCTTGGTGTGTACATGGAATATGAATTTCAAAGTGATCAGTATGGCAGTCTTTTTTTATAATTAAAAAATATGTGATTGTTCCTGATCACTGCCCAAATCTAGCCCCATCTTCTGCCCAGAAATAATCAGTTTATATTTTATTTTCTTTCCTAGTAATCATTTTTCTAGACATTTTTAAAGTGGAGATCACACCATATGTAGAATTGACTTTTTAAAAAAAATTAATATTTTTCTATTGCGTTAAGCGGCTATTGTTTGCAAATAACAGAATATGCTACTACTACTGATCTAAATGTAGGCTTATGTTATCAGAAAGATGAAAGGTAGGATAAAGATCAGTTATGGTTTGATCAGGGCTCCCGCTCCATGTCTCCATGACTTTTTGGTACCCATGATATGTGTTAGCTTTGTTCTGAGGCTGGCTTCCTTTGTGACTAGTGTGCCTATCACCGATACCCTCGACTAGAAGACACCTTATTAACATTAGCAGGGGAGAGAAGTGTGCCCTTCCCACCTCCAGCAAAAGTCCTGAAATTTGGGTTTGTTGGTTCAAGTAACCAAAGACTAAGCCAGTCATTGGGGGTTAGGGGAGAGTTGATTGGGGGTGCAACCCCACCCAAGCCTCATGGGTGCTACATAGGGGTAGACTGGAGGTTGAGGAGATCACCCAGTGTCAGCTCCACCCATGCTATTATAAACTCTTAGAAGTAACATTGTAACAGCTGCAGACTATCTCATATGAAGGAACCATAATTTTTAGCCATTTCACTACAGTTGGACATTTTAGAATGTTTCCCCTTCCCACTCCACTATGTTAAATAATGCTTAGGTGAACATCCTTACTATATTTAGAGGTTGTTGTTTTTTTAAAGATTTTTATTTATTTATTTGACAGAGAGAGAGACAGTGAGAGAAGGAACACAAGCAGGGGGAGTGGGAGAGGGAGAAGCAGGCTTCCTGCCGAGCAGGGAGCCCAATGTGGGGCTCCATCCCAGGGTCCTGGGATCATGACCTGAGCCAAAGGCAGATGCTTAACGACTGAGCCACCCAGGTGCCCCAATTTAGAGGTGTTTTAAAGGAAAAATAAGACTGGATACCTGAGTCGATGTGAATATGAAAGGGAAAAGAAGTCATTGTGAAAGTGGTATGACCATAGAGTTACAAGTGGATAGTAGGGAGGCTTGGGGGACGATTGGTTTTGATTTCCTCATGTTGAGAGAGATCCATTCCTGTGACGGATCTAGTCATCTTTTTTGGTGTTCCTGGGCAATGGTTATTAATTGTTTCCAGCTACTTTCACCTATTGAAACTTGTAATGACAGTCATTATACTACTGATGGTACTTTTTTTCTCTTACTCATTATTTTCTTTGTCCCCCACAGTCCCGTTATACTTTGATTTTCACCTTTCACCTTGCTAGAGATGGTACCAGATGTTCCTTTTCAAGTCAGACCAGTCAGTCATTACTACCACAGTTGTAAAGCAACTTCTGGCCTTAAAGCCTGTCCCTGCTGTCTCCTTTAGTTTTACTGTTTCACTTCTATTAAAAATGCATAAGTGGGGGCACCTGGCTCAGATGGTTAAGCATCTGCCTTCGGCTCAGGTCATGGTCCTGGGATCGAGCCCCACATCGGGCCCCTGGCTCAGCGGGGAGCCTGCTTCTCCCTCTCCCCCTGCTCATGCTCTCTCTCTCACTCTGTATCTCTGTGTCTCAAATTAATAAATAAAATCTTTTTTAAAAATGCATAACTGATTTATTCTGAGTAAAAGGGCAGGTTAATTTTCTGTACCATTTACAACAAAATAGAATTCATTAAAGAAGGATTGAGAATTTCTTTGATACAAGGTTCTATCTGGAAAGATTTAAATGATTCTAATTTAGAGGGTTTTTGATTTTGTTTTGTTCTGAGACAAAAGTAGGAGATCTGGTATAAGATGAGCCGTTAGCGTCTACTCCCTTCATGGACTTTTTCCCAGTTTAAATGTAAGCATCTGGGCGAGCAGCAGATGGAGCTGCTGTAGGATTTTGGTATCAGACACCTGCCAGCTTACATATGCTCAGTACAGCCATCATTTGATACTAGAACTGCCAGAGAATGTCCTAAAAATAAAGATGGCCAGGAGCAGAGGAGAGGCTTACAAGATAAGTTTGATCTTACTTTGTCTTTATGGTCTGCCATCAAAAGTTTGGTTATTAGGCTCAAAACCACCAAATAAAAAAGAATTTTTATATTTTCAGACTGCCCTGCCTTCCAGAAATTGTGAGGAGTTAGTTACTCCTTTTGAAGACTGACCTAAATAAATAAGTAGTTGGTAGATTTTTTTTTTTTTTTTCCTATGTGGACCTCCAAGAGCTACCTTTTCTGGTTGGCTGGATTTTTCTCTTTGGTTTAAATGGAAAGATTAGGTTGGGTACCAGATACTTATATGCAAGGCAGTTTACAGTAATGCTGTTATTCTGAGCTCATTGTCCATGGCATTCTTAGTCTGAAATAACTCTATTTCCTCAGCTGCAGAAAGTATAAAGTCCTAATAGAGACACAGCTAGATAATTTTGTGAAGTATTGGTCAAAAATGCCATGGACAACACTCTGGGAGGTCTGGTAATGGAAGTGTAAAACAGCACATGGCGGGAAGTATATATAATGATTACACGCATGAACCGTGGAATCGGTCAGACCTGATTTCCAGTCCTCCCTTTTCTATATACAAGCTATGTCTCCTTGGGCAAGTTATCTGGCCTCTTTGGATCCTAGATTCCTCGTTTGTAAAGTAGAATAATACCTACTCACCTTACAGAGTTGTCATGAGGAAGAAATGGCCCAGTAGGTCATGAATCCTGGCACATGATAAATGCTTGATAAAGGTAAGCTGTGTTATTCATTAAAGGAGGGATTAACTCATTCCTCAGATGAGTGTCTCCTGTCTATAGGTGTGTGATGAAACCAAAGACTGGCCTCTGCAGGATGTAGGAATATATGCTTTATGGTGCAGTTAGTTTCGTTTCATTAGTGGAGATGTGTACAGGGTACAGACCTAGAGAGGAGAGTGGTGATGATGGACTTCCCAGATGATGGGCCATTCAGCTACATTTGAAGAGTGAGATTAGACGAGGAGAATAAATATGGAGGTGAGGGCATTGCAGGCAGAGAGCAGAGATGAAATCACACGGAAGGTGGGGGAACCGCAGGGGATTCTGCTGCAGTCACAGTGCAGGGTCTTTGTGGGGAAATGGCAGAGGTAGTTGGAGAGGTAGACAGAAACTGTTTAATTTGGGAGTTCATGTTGAACTTGATTCTTCTAAGAGTAGGAAGTAATTGGAGGATGTTAAGCATGGAAATAACCTCAGAGTTGCATTTTAAGAAAGAAATTGTTGGGATGCCTGGGTGGTGCAGTTGGTTTGTTCCAACTCTTGGTTTCGGCTCAGGTCATGGTCTCAGGGTTGTGAGACTGAGCCCTGTGTCGGGCTCCGCAGAGCCTGGTATTCTCTCTCCGTCCCTCCCCACACCCCCACCTCGTGCGTGCGCTCGCTCTCTCTCCACAATAAATAAAATAAATCTTTTAAAAAAGAAAGCAATTGTTGTAGTAGAGTGGTGAAGAAGGAACTCATTGAGGACATTGCACTCTGTAGAGATTGTGGCCGTTTCGACTGAAGAGGACAACTACTGAAATGACAGGAGAGCTGGACTTGGGGGGAGGTCAGAAAGAAGTCTGATTAAAGGCAGTTGGTGACTGGGTGCTATTCACCAGGACAGGTAATATGGGAGATAGAATATTTTTTTGGAACATCCTGAGCTCCATGTGGTTGATTAAGCTTGAGATGCTGGTGAGACATGCAAGAAAAGAGATTTATTAGTTAAATAGGTTGGTTTAGACTAGAGAGATTTGCTCATATCCAAGTAGAATGGCAGCACCCCGTCGGAGTTTGCGCAGAGGTGAGGTTTTTCTAGAATGAAACTGGAAGGTTAGAACAGTACCACGAAGAGAAGCAAGGAACGTCAGACATCTGAAGAGGAGCTGGCAGGAGCGGGGCCGGGGAAGCACTCCGGCCAGGGAAGCCTGAACCTGAAAGAGGCCCTTGTGAAACTGCAGCGGCAGTATCTTCGGTCATAGTGTTGACTTTCTGGTACACGCACCAGGTCAGTTGTGTCTTCTGTCCTTTAGCTGATTTGCTCCTAGAACAAGCTTAACAAAAATTCAGAGCTGTGATTTCTTAAGAATGAGACTCAGTGTAAAGCATTTTGAAGATCTAGCATCCTTTGCATTTTGTACTTTTGGATTCCTGAGATAAATGATCAAACAAAATACCTGTCACTGTCTTCTACCCAACCCACGTGGTTTTCCAAAGTGGAAGAGATGTTCCAAAGAGAAAGCTTAGAAGCAGAAGGTGCTAGCTACTCTGAGGGGAAATGATAGTAGTCGACTCCCTGGAGCTGATTTTGGAGGTCGAGAAGTGCAAGACCTAGCAGTTACTTATCAGTAGGTGTGTAGTGGGATGTAGGTTGACCAAAGAAGAAAATTTAGATGTTCAAAACCTTTAAGAGAGTATGTCTTGGGGCGCCTGGGTGGCTCAGTCCTTAAGCATCTGCCTCGGCTCAGGTCATGATCCCAGGGTCCTGGGATCGAGCCCCGCATTGGGCTCCCTGCTCTGCAGGAAGCCTGCTTCTCCCTCCTCCACTCCCCCTGCTTGTGTTCCCTCTCTTGCTGTCTCTCTCTCTGTCAAATAAATAAATAAAATCTTTTAAAAAAAAGAGTATGTCTTGATTCTTGAAATCTATGTGGTTGATGGAAAAGACTCTTCCCCCCCACCCCCCAAACAAATAAGACACACATACTTTGTGACAGGCATCAATTATGAAGTGTGGTGTCCAGAATAGACCCTCAGCTGGACACCTTTATTTTCATTTGTTTCTTCCTTCAATTACCTAACTGGAACAAACAGTTTTAAATCTGTTTTTCTGTCTATCCTCTAGACTCACTATTCTTCCTTTCTGTACTCCCAAGATGAGAAAGCCTTTAGCTTTCAAGTGTAGTACTTTATTTAGCTGTCTGTATCTGTCAGCATTAGTAATTGGGTGATCTTGGCTGGAGGTGGGGGGCTGTTCTGCCCTTTTGAAGTTTGGCCCACACACCATTGTACTTATGTACCCACACAGGAACAGAGACAGGCTGGCAGGATTTTGAATGCAAAAGCATGATACTGGGGGTGGGAGTATGTAGAATTTTTAAAGGCAAGGCAAAGCCCATGCCCCTAATGGGGCCAGAGGATAAACTTTACAATAGATAGAAGTTTTATTTGTTTTTCTTATTCTACATCCAGCAACTTAAAATACTAAGAACAGAGATACAGTAAGAAGTATTCAGTACCTGTATGTATTGCTTATTGGTTAAAAAAAAATCAACACATTAAAAAATATCTGCTGGCCCCCAGATTGCTGATACTTGCAGACATGTGTGCGTTCTGAGTAATTTATGGAGGAAATGAGCTGGATCTTGCATTTTCAACAAGGATGATTTCTCCCCCGTAGGGGGTGAAATTTGGTGGTTGGAGGGTGAAAAGAAACCTTACTCTTTTTATGCATATAGTGCATAAATAGGTATACAGTATATCTGTGGTATCAAAATTTCACTGGGAGAGGTGGTGATTTTTTTTTTTTTTTTTAAGGCTGAAGAACGCTGGGCTACCTCATTCAAGTGCCTGTCATGTTCTGAGTCTTGTGTCTATCTGAGGGTGTTAGTGCACCTTTATTTGAGAAAGCTCATGGGAGGAGAGGCGGGAGAGGCCTGAGAACCCTCAGGCAGACTCAACACTTAGCGCAGCAGGGCCTTGATCCCACAACCCTGAGATCATGACCTGAGCTGAAATCAAGTCAGATGTTTAACCAGCTGAGCCACCCAAGCACCCCCAATGCACCTTCTTCATTTTTCTCATCTCTAAAACTGGTCTAAGGGTGATAAAGTAATAACACTTCAATAATCTGAAGTGTTTTCAGAATGTTTATGGGTACTTTTAGGATTTATGTGATTCTAACACTGTATATGTAATGATTCAAAAAATATATAGTTCCCCCTACATCAGGGAATTTTGAGGTTGGTTTAAACATGAGAAAATAAGGGCGCCTGGGTGGCTCAGTTGGTTAAGCAACTGCCTTCGGCTCAGGTCATGATCCTGGAGTCCCGGGATCGAGTCCCGCATCAGGCTCCCTGCTGGGCAGGGAGTCTGCTTCTCCCTCTCTCACTCCCCCTCTTGTGCTCTTTCTCTCTCTCACTCAAATAAATAAATAAAATCTTTAAAAAAAAAAGAAAAAGAAAAAAGAAAATAAGCTGAAAAAAAAAAAAACCAGGGGTGGAAGACATGAATCCTAAAATATTTACATTATAACATAATATTAATGATCTATAGGAGTGAAATTGGCTCAGTTAACAACAGACATTTAATGAGTATAATGTATTTTGCTCTTGAAATCATGTTGTTTTCAGGGATGTTAAAAACTACTAAATTGGGAATTTTTTTTGTCCTAATTTCGTGGGGAGTTCATTGTCCTGCATGCCCACCCTGCCCTCCTCCCAACCACAATACTGAGGGTGGCTCCTCACACTGTTGGGAGTATTAGCCTCATATCTTCATTCAAGATACCTGGTATTTTGCAAATAAATTAATGAGATTAGTACGATGGTATTTCCTGATATATTAGGTGATTGATAAAGAAATGATAGAATTTGGGCGCCTGGGTGGCTCAGTTGGTTAAGCGACTGCCTTCGGCTCAGGTCATGATCCTGGAGTCCCGGGATTGAGTCCCGCATCAGGCTCCCTGCTTGGCAGGGAGTCTGCTGCTCCCTCTGACCCTCCTCCCTCTCATGCTCTCTGTCTCTCATTCTCTCTCTCTCAAATAAATAAATAAAATCTTAAAAAAAAAAAAAAAAGAAATGATAGAATTTATAATGACATTTTTTTTTATTAATTTTATTTATTTTTTATTTGAGAGAGCGAGAACACATGAGAGGGGATAGGGTCAGAGGACGAAGCAGACTCCCTGCCGAGCAGGGAGCCCGATGCGGGACTCGATCCCGGGACTCCAGGATCATGACCTGAGCCGAAGGCAGTCGCTTAACCAACTGAGCCACCCAGGCGCCCTATAATGACATTTTAAAAGAGCCAAGTGTTTGGGCCCATTTTTCTTAGGATTTCCCTATCCTTTTTCATGGTATAGTAGACCATCTTGACCTATTTTTCTGTCCTTACACTGCCTGAAGGAAAAACACTTACTTGTATCTTTGCCACTCTGTAGTTTTGGGGGTTTTTTCCCCCCTTTCCAGGAGGCAGACTAGCAAATGTCTCTTAGAACAAGAGAGACTGTGGTTACATTTTGTATTAACTGTGTTTGTGGCCAAGGCATTTAATGGAAGTCTTTGAGCCCTACTTAGTTCATCTGCAAAATAAAAATACCCTCTCTGGGAAGGGTCATTTTTAATATACATATAAAGGTTATATAACAGACACACAATGTACTGTAAAAAAGTAAAAACAAAAAACAAAAAACAAAAGCAGCTACAGCTAGTATCATAGAGCTCCAGCCCAGGATTCTTACTGTATGAGGGATTCGTGTGAGGCCCAGACAAGCCGGAGGACTGAGGCAAGATTCAGAGGGAGGGACAGCATGGATGCCACTAGGTCTGTTCTTTTCGCTCCTCTACACCTTTCTTCAGTGTCCCATCATTCCTTACGGTGCAGACGCACATGGTACAGCTGGTGGTTGTGTGCGTGCTGATGCTGAGTGAGACCTAGATTGCATTGGTAGTGATTACACTTGCGTGGATTCCTAAGGATAGTTCTGAGGAAGCCTTCTAAAATAGGATAATTACTTTGTCCATATTTGTGACTTCATTTACTAGGCTTTATAATAGGAAAATGGATTGGAAAATCTCCTAAAAGCCCATCTGGTCCTTTGATTTTTGTGTGCGAAGGGCTTACAATTACCAGGAATTATTCCAAACACATACAAAACCAGTCCCTGCTGTCCAGAATTATCTTTTAAGAAGTGGGTGGGTGGGTGGAGAGGGGGTGAGAGAGAGAGAGAGACATACTCTAAATGGCTGCAGTCTGTTGAAACCATATTTTTGAGACTTAAGCTATTGAAACATTTGCTTATTATGAGTAAAAAGAAAACCAGCCATAAAAATTCATTATGTAATAATCACATTTCCTCATTTACACTTGGGAGATAGTTTATCATTTCTTTTAAGAGAGAAAGAACTAGAATATTCCTGTAGTACACTGTTTCTCTTTGCAAGACAAATCAAACTGTCAGACCCTTACCAAATGCCGTTGAGGATACCAAGATTAATAGATGAGGCTCCTGCCCACAAGTAGCTCGATCTCGTAGAGAAGACAGATCATTAAAATCTATTGAGACAAGTATGATGAGATAATTCAAAGGCCAGTGGTAGCAAAGAGGAAGTGATGCTTGAGTCTTGAATTTGCCATTTTTAAGTAGAGGAAACAGCATATACCAAGTCTGAAAATCCTAAAACATCTTGGCAGTTGGGAAGCCACTTGCAGTAGCTTTAGTATTGTTGGAACGTGGAGCTCAGGGCAGGAAGTGACAGCCACGAAGGCTGGAGGGTCCGGTGGGGGCCTGATGCAGAGGAGCTGTGTCACTGCGCCCCAGTCTGGGAGTCTGGGCTCCCACACCCAGTGACTGGCAGTGTTTGCTGTGCTAGTTCCGTGTGAGCTCTCTGGAACTGACCTTCTCCAGCCTCTCACTGCAGTTACTTATTAGATTCACTGCCCACACAGATAAGTTTAGAGGGAGAAAATAGCTTTTATAAGTAAGTATTTAAACTAAAAATTTGGCCATAAAAAAGAGGAGGGGGCACCTGGGTGGCTCAGCCGGTTAACATCTGCCTTCCGTTCAGGTCATGATCTCGGGGTCTGGGGAGCAAGTCCTGAATCCTTCATCTGGCTCCCTGCTCAGCGGGGAGTCTGCTTCTCCCTCTGCCCCTCCCCCCACTCCTGTGCTTTTCCTCTGTCTCAACTAAAGAAAATCTTTAAAAATAATAACAAAAATAAAAATTTGGTCATAAGGCCTATTAAGATGAATGATTCCAAATTATATTTTACCTACATTGTTATGAAAGAAGTCCTTAAATGTAACATTTTGATTAGAATTTTAAAGCTCTAACATACTTGACCAAGTGTCTCCTACATTGTGGGTGATTTGTTGCTATTTTTTAATCCCAATTTGTTCATCTATGGGCACACTCATTCCCCATTCCCTTTCAATGTTTGTTGAGTGTTCAGTACAACATACAAAGAACAGTAAACAGGATCCTTAATTTAAAGGGAGGCCACAGTATGATGAGAGGATTTATCAACAGCTAGAATTGTCATGGAGAATAAGAGACAATATCACTTTTTCTAAGTTGTCTCAAAAAATCTTGTGGCATTGGAAATGGTATTCAGTTCCTCTTCCTGAAGACACCTGCAGCTCAGCCCCTGCTCACTCACTCTAAAGCAGAGTGCTTTTGTTTGCCAGGCCTCACCCGCTTCCGGTTAAGGCTTTTGTATTGCCTCAGTTTAAAACGTGAACACACAACCAAGGAGTACCATACATTAGAGGAATGGGAAACCATTGAAGGATTTTAAGTAGAATGGCAGTCTAGCTTTTTTTTTTTTTTTTTTAAGGGTATTTTCAGAACAGCTTTAGATTTACAGAAACGTTGTACAAAAAGTTTGAGCATACCTTACACCAAGTTTCCTCTATAATTAATATCTGATGTTAGTATGTTGGGGTTTTTGTTTTTTTTCGTTTTTTACAATTAGTGAACCATTGATACGTTATTCTTAACTAGAGTCCATATTTTATTCAGATTTCCTTTAGTTTTTCCCTAATGTCCTTTTTCTGTTCCTGGGTCCCTTCCATGATACCACATTACCTTTAGTTGTCTTGTTTGCTTGGATACCTCCACCGTGACTGAGCTGGTTTACATTTTAATGATGTTATTCTGGATTGCAGAATTGAGAACATTCTGAAAGGGGGCAAAATGAAAGGCATGGGACCGGTTAGGAAGTCACTTTAATAACCAAGCAGACAGGGTGCCTGGGTGGCTCAGTTGGTTGAGCGACTGCTTTCGGCTCAGGTCATGATCCTGGAGTCCCTGGATCGAGTCCCGCATTGGGCTCCCTGCTCCTTGGGAGCCTGCTTCTCCCTCTGACCCTCCCCCCTCTCATGTGCTCTCTCTCTCTCATTCTCTCTGTCTCAAATAAATAAATAAAATCTTAAAAAAGAAAAAAAAAATTATAACCAAGCAGACATAATGGCAGCTTGGACTATAGAGTGTCAGCAGTAGAAGTGGACTGAATGTTGTGATTTGGGATATATAAAAGCCATGAGACAGGATGAGAAAATTAAGGCAGTGTGAATGCAGATGGAGAAGAAAGTAGGTTCAGGGAATGGAGCCCTTGGGGCACTTTAACATTTATTTATTTGAGAGAATCCCAAGCAGACTCTACACTGAGCACAGAGCCCAAAGCCCAACACGGGGCTTGATCTCACGACCTTGAGATCATGACCTGAGCCAAAATCAAGAGTCGGACACTTAGCCAACTGAGCCACCCAGCTGCCCCAAGGGCACTTTTAACATTTAAAAGTTAATGAGGAGGAGTGCCTGGGTGGCGCAGTTATGTGACTGCCTTCAGCTCAGCTCATGATCTCCGGGTCCTGGGTCCTGCTTAGCGGGGGCCTGCTTCTCCCTCTCCCACTCCCCCTGCTTATGTTCCCTTTCTCACTCTCGCTCTGTGTCAAATAAATAAAATCTTAAAAAAAAAAAGTTAACGGGGGGGAAAAAACTGACATTGAACCAGTTAGATAGGAAGAAAACCTAGGAAGCGTTGTGTCCTGGCAGCCAAGGAAGTGTCTTGAGGTGAAGGAAATGATCACCTCTGTGATGTGCTGCTCATAAGCCAAGTCAGAGAAGGACAGGGAACTGACCTTTTGATTCAGCAATAGGAGATCATGAGTGACCTCTCGGGGTAGTTCTAGTGCAGTGGCAAGAGCAAACGCATGCTTGGGAGTGGGTTCCGAGAGAAGGGTGGGCCCAGGGAGAAAACTCGCTGGGGGGTGGAAGTGGTTCTATAAATTTTACACCAAAAGAAAGCACTGCAAACCATACTTAAATGCAGTTAGTAATTGTATGCCAAGGTATTCAGGAGAAAGTGCACTGATGTTTTCAGCTTGGAGATGCATCAGAAAACAAAATCATGGAAGCATGTATTTGATGGATCCATATGTGACGAAGCACGTATTTTTTTTTTTTTTAAAGATTTATTCATTTATTTATTTATTTGACAGAGAGACACCAAGAGAGGGAACACAAGCAAGGGCTGTGGGAGAGGGAGAAGCAGGCTTCCCGCTAAGCAGGGAGCCTAATGCGGGGTTCGATCCCAGGACCCTGGGATCATGACCTGAGCAGAAGGCAGTTGCTTAACAGACTGAGCCACCCGGGCACCCCTGATGAAGCACATATTGTTAATCATTTAGGTAGTGGATAAATGGGTGTTTGCTGTAAATTTTTTTTTAACTTTCTCCAACATTTGAAAACTTTCATAATCTAACGTTGGGGGTGAGAGAGGGAACAGGAGAAAAGGAATTGGGAATATGGACAACTATTCTGAGGAGTCATGATGTAAAGGGAAGGAAAGATAGGAGGCAGTGGAATCAAAAGAACTCTGCTGCTGCCCCAGTCCCAAAGATGGGAGAAAGAACAGCATTTTTAATTATTGATAGCAAAGATTCAGTTGAGACAGAAAAAATTGATGGTGCAGGAGAAAGAAAGGAATATTACTGGATGAATGTCCTGGAGCGGGCAAGAAGAGATGTAGCACAGTAGTAGATTTTTCCTTGATGCCAGCATGGGCAAGAGGAATAGGACGGAGAAGGCAAGGATATGGGCACAAGAAGTTGTATAGATGTGGTAGGAGTTGTTTAAGATGTCTTCTGTTTGCTTCTGTTTTGTCAGTGAGGGAGGAAGCAAGCTCATCTGGGAAGGGTAGCGGAGGAGCTGTTAAGACTTAAGGAGATGGAGGGGCACCTGGGTGGCTCAGTTGGTTAAGCGACTGCCTTCGGCTCAGGTCATGATCCTGGAGTCCCTGGATCGAGTCCCGCATCGGGCTCCCTGCTCGGCAGGGAGCCTGCTTCTGCCTCTGACCCTCCCCCCTCTCATGTGCTCTCTCTCTCTCATTCTCTCTGTCTCAAATAAATAAATTTTAAAAAATCTTAAAAAAAAAAAAAAGACTTAAGGAGATGGGGAGAGGTGTGAAGAGTCAGCTGGGAGAATGAATGTGGTGAGAGCCAGCCCACTTGTGGGCTTTCATTAGGACTAATAACTGACAAACATTTAAAGTTTCAGAAAGAGAACAGTGTAAATGGAAGGAAAGACGATCACATTTTTAAAAAAGAAAGAACTTCTCGTAGCTGATGGATGTGCATTTTCAGGTTGGAAGGGCCCACCCACCAGGTCCCCAGCATAATGAGTAAAAACAGATCCATGCTTAGATATGTTATTGTGAAATTTCAAAATGGCAATAAAAAAGAAAAGGTTCTGGGGCACCTGGGTGGCTCAGTCTTTAAGCGTCTGCCTTCGGCTCAGGTCATGATACCAGAGTCCTGGGATCGAGTCCCACATCGGCCTCCCTACTCAGCAGGGAGCCTGCTTCTCCCTCTCCCACCCCCCCATTGTGTTCCCTCTCTCGCTGTGTCTCTCTGTCAAATAAATAAAATCTTAAAAAAAAAAAGGTTCTAAAAGCATCTAGAAAAAAGAAGTCTCTATAAAGAACTGATAATCAGACTGCCAATAAACTTTGCATGAACAGCTCCAAATACCAGAAAACAATGTCATCCACATTCTGAGGGGAAATGCTGTTCAGCCTAGAATTCTGTGGAGTTCTGCACCTAGTCAGACTAGCATTCAGGTATAAACATAGAATCAAGGCATTTTCAGACCTGCTAGGACTCAAAACGTTTGCTTTCCAAGCACCTTTTCTTGTGAGATTACTTAAGGGTGCACCACAGTAAAAACCAAGAATGAGGAAGGCATGAAATCTAGGAATCAGGACATGCAGCTGAGGAAGGTATTGGAGGAAAACCCCAGAATGATAGACCTATTGAAGAGGGGAATGGGTAGTCCAGATATTTTATATCATCCTTGAAAACTTGCAATAGCTTAAAAGTGAAATGAAGAAGCCAGAAAAAAAATTTGTTTTAAGGCCATTAGAACTCAAGGAAAACGCAGAAGGCCATCCAATAAAGGAACTGTAATTTTTTAAACTAGCTTAACTTTTTCTCCCAGAGGTGCAAACTGTGATCTTGACCATGAAGATACAACTGTAGAAAACATTTTGGTTCTAGTCCGTTCAGATTTGATAGCTTCGTCATTATAGGTCTATTGTGCTCAGCCATTCATGACATTAAAACCCTTTTACTGCACGGAGGGGGGTTATAAAGGCCTAACAATAGCTGCAAATAGTAGCTGCAAAGAGTAGTCATACCTTAGCTGATCGCAGTATGTCTGATCTTTTGGGGAAACTACTCGATATTGCAGGCAAGGGAGGGAAGGAATCCTGTATGCCTGCTTCCCTCTTGCATTTCCAGGCAGCATGGATTAGTTCTGTACTCACTTGGTTCTGTGGCTGCCCCAGAATCGGGGGTGGGGTTGGGGTGGCACCCAAGTTTCCCACTTTAAATGCCACCTGCAACCAGGAAGTTAGTTGTTCTTGTAGTCTGGAATTGAGGGTCTGACACAAACCTATCATTCGCATTAATACATCCTGTTATTTAGTCTTCTGAGTCCCTCTGCTCTGCAGGTTGTGACATTTCCGTGGGACGAAAGTGCTGATTTTCCACATGGAACAGTGTGTAGGTGCTTACAGAGAGAGAAAAGGAACAGGCGAGCAAGGCTGGGCTTGTCATCTCTGACGGTCCCGAGCAGCCGTGTGGCTGTTCCCTGGCAGCCCCACCCCCAGCCCTCCCTCGAATCTGCTCTTTCTGGCTGTGCAGCTGCCTGAGGAAGCCCCAGAGCTGGGTAATCACTGGAGAGGGAGGCCTGCTCTCCCCGGGTAAAGGGAGGGGTAGTCAGTTTAGCCTGCCTGTTAGCGGCCGCAGTATTTCTCTTCAGTTCTGCTAGAGGTGCTGAGAACAAGTTGTCCTGTCCTGGGCTCTTGTGTCCATTTTCCTCATGTCACTTTTGGAAGTAGAGAAAGTTTAATAAGTGAATAAACATGTGTCAGGGTACACTAGTTAAAATTGAATATTTTGGGACACCTGGATGGCTCAGTCGGTTGGGTATCTGCCTCGGCTCGGGTCATGATCCCAAGGTCCTGGGATCGAGTCCCACATCCAGCTCCTTGCTCAGAGAGGAGCCTGCTTCTCCCTCTCCCGCTCCCCCTGCCTGTGCTCTCCTGCTCTCTCTCTGTCAAATAAAATCTTTAAAAAAAAAAATTGAATATTTTCATGGATTCTAAGTTTGCACATTATCCGTTTGAATTGTTGTCTGAGGAAGTAACGTCAGTTTTGTCTAGCTATTTTTAATTGTATAGCAATTAAAATATCACCTGTGTTCTCAGATAACTGAGGGATTATCCCCTTTCCCCTTTTATAGATTTTTTTTTTATGGTGGAAAATACTTAAACTTTATCCAGCTTTTAAATTATGTTACCGTGAGGGACGCCTGGGTGGCTTAGTTGGTTAAGCCTTCAGCTCAGGTCATGATCCCAGGGTCCTGGGATCGAGTCCCACATCGGGCTCCCTGCTCGGTGGGGAACCTGCTTCTCCCTCCGCCTGCCACTTTCTCTCTCTGACAAATAAATACATAAAATATTTTTTAAAAATAAATTATGTCACCGTGAGAAGCCCATGATATGGCACAAAGTTTTCTGTCTCACCCTCTACTGTACTTTGTTCCCTGTTGGGGGATTTTGCAAGGTGGAGGAGTAAATTTAGATTCTTAAAATAATGTGTATGGGTGTTTAAATGTTTATTTTAGAGCTTTTCAGAACCACCAAAATCCCCCTACCCTAGTCTAAATTTCCATCTCCTCCTGCCTGACTTGCTACAGTAGCTTCTTAACCAACTGGTCTTCCTGCTGCCGCTTGGTCCCCATGAAAGCCAGACTCATCATCTCAGAGCAGATTCAGTGCCTGTTCTCCCAGAATCCTCATTCTACTCTCCGAAGGCCTGCCCAGTTCTCTCTCCTTGGCCTCCAGCACCTCCGCTTTGGACATCGTCCCTGGGATTCAGAGGTTCACCAGGAACCTCTGCTCATACTCTTCCCTCTGCTTAGAATCTCTGTGCTCTTACTTGTGTCTTCATACTTAGGTTTCGGTTCAAGTGTTACTGCCCAGGTGCGCTTTCCTTGACACCCATCTCTGCACAGGGTTAGATTAGGTCCCTCTAAGATATGCACCCTGAACTTTTCAGCATATAATTTACCCTACCTGAAGTTCTAATTCCCTTGCCTCCCCCACTGTCAGCTCCTTGCAAGTAAGGATCTTATTCTTTATTGTATCCTTGGCCAGTGTCTAACTCAAAATGGGCACCCGCTGCATTCCTGTCTTCTCCCCGAACCTTCATATACATCTTTGATTATTTTGTTAGGATAGCCCTAAGAATGGCATTACTGGGTTAATAGGTATGAAAATTCACATCTTGAATATGTATGGCCAAATTCCTTGTCATAAAACCATGTACCTTTTTCGAGTCCCACCAGTACCATCCCACCACTATCACTGAGTATTAACTTGTTTTCATCTTTGCCAACATGATCATCCGAAAGGAGGGGAGATGAAGGGCAGGCTGTCAAGTATCTGAGTGATAGAAACAGAAGACTTGGAATGGGCCACTTGATCTGGTTATTCCAGAATGCCCACATGAAGTCCTGTCCCTGAAGCTTGCTGGGCTTTTGGACTGTTCGGCTTCTGGCGGCACTTCCGCCGAGTGGAGGAGGCAGCGGAGAGAGTAGCCGCTTTATCTGTTAGGCAGTATTTCCCTGCAGTGCGGTGGCATCGCCGGAGTGGTTGCCTGTAAGAGGTGACTCTGCTTGACGGAGCCGCAGCCAGCTGTCCAGTGTCTAGTTGAACACATGACAGCTTCGTCACAGGAGGGCATCTTGTAGCCTGGCAGAGGGTCGCAGGTGAAGTGTGATAAACAGCAGTGGCTCCCTCTTTGATTGACCCCCAGTTCAAACATAAAAGGGAAGCTCCGTTTGCTCACTGTATCCTCTGACATACTGAGTTGCTCTACCTTTAGGTTCTTGCTCTATTCCTGGACTCTTTGAAGTTGCCCCTTTTATAGTTCCCAGACAGGAACTGAATTGTCTACATCAGCTATGCAGCTGATTTGGAAACCAATAGCCGTGGCTTCCATATTCAGCTCACAATCAGCAATTTCCCTTATTCCACGTTTAACTCATTCCCTCATGACTTATGTAGACAGCTCCCTTAGCTCATAAGTGCTCCTGAGGGCAAGGGCCATGTCTTTTTTCTTTCTTATTCCCAATGTAGCTTCCTAGCATCACATTTTCAGTGTAACGGACATGTAAACACTAAAGTGCAAGGCAAAGAGGAGAGCTACTATCAATTATTATGACCATCTAGTAATGACCAGATGACGGGCTCTAGATTTTCATACCTTCACTCCCTTTCTCAGCTCCCTGGAACTGTTTGAATAATAAACAAGACAGAATCGTATGGCTGCTTAAGAATGGTGGACCTCGGGGTGCCTGGGTGGCTCAGTCGTTAAGCATCTGCCTTCGCCTTGAGTCATGATCCCAGGGTCCTGGGATTGAGCCCCGCATCAGGCTCACTGCTCTGCAGGAAGTCTGCTTCTCCTTTTCCCATTCCCCCTGCTTGTGTTCCCTCTCTTGCTCTGTCCCTCTCTGTCAAATAAATAAATAAAATCTTAAAAAAAAAAAAAAAAAGGTGGACCTCATAAAGCAAGGCCCTTTTATAATTTTCTTCTCCCAAGTAGTTGGTAGAATTCAGATACTTCTTGCATTCTCCTTGCCCCATAAGAAATGTCACTTTATATCATGAAATGTCTAAATGAGTTCCAAAGGATAGATAACAACTGATTTTGAGAGTCATTTCAGTCAGGGTCCTGGTAGGAAATACATGACACACTTAAATTAGCTAATTTGAGGAGACTTTAGTAATGAGACTCTTTACAAGGTGTAGGCAGGGCTTCTCTGAAAAACCACAGGGGATGGTGCAGTGCCCAGAGCTAGGAACCAGGTTTCCATCTTGAGGCCTGAAGAAGAGCGAGGCAAAGGAAGTAGGGGGAGTTACCAGAACCTGGGGGAGAAAAGGACTGTGTCAGGAGGGCTGAGACCAACAGTTGAAGATCCAGGATTGTCCACAGAAACCCCCGAACTGGAGAGCATCCAGAGCAAGAGATCCTGTAAAGGAGCCTGTTGATGGGGTCCACACAGGACAGAGTAGGGTGTGAGCTAGATCTGGAGAGGCACAGGGGTACCATCTGCCTTTTAAAATTATTCTTTTTATTCATGGTGGCCTTAAAAGAGAGAAAGTTGCCCAGTAGGGCATAGGTTTTTTTTAATGCTTTCCAGAAAAAAACCAGTGGCGAGGAGAGACACCAGTGAGCCACATCTCATTACCAAGCAGTTTGGATTCCACGTCCAAAAAGGTCTTGAATGTGAATCCTTCCCTCTCCTGCACTGCCCCTCCCCGTGCAAACCCTGTCATCGGTGCCCACAGCTATAGTGTGTGTTCCTTGTACTTGTGCAGTGCAGCCAGCAGAACGTGTGGAAAATGTACACCTGGGTGTCACTCTTCCGTGCCTTCTGATTGTCATCCTTAGCCTCCACTTTTCATTCCCCCATATGTACACGATAACCTTCTGCCCACAGCATCCACAGGAGACCCTCTGGATCTCCCCTCAGAGGTCACTCTCTGCCTGCCTCCCTAGCCCTAGACTAGGTTAGGTCCTGTGTTTTGTGTTCCCTCACGCTATACTTAACGATAATCCACACTTTCACCTTAGTATTGTAATTACCTGCCTGCCTGCCTGCACTCGCCTCCACTGTGGGAATAGGAAGTGGGGACTTACCACTCTATCCAGTACCTCTCTCTTGTGATCGCAGACTGTCCTAATTTGGAGCTAGATTCACTGCATGGGAAGTGGAAACACATTGTAACTAGCTTTTTTAGTTCTCAATGTTAACATCCTAGGTGTAAGGACCTCTGGGCTTGAGTTTTTCAGAGGCCTAGATCCTAGATCCTTGGTTTTCTGGTGTGGTGAGGTTTTGTTGTTTTTGGTTTTTTCTTTCAGTTAGGTTCTCTTAGGTGGCTCTCGGGTCACAGAACGACTATAAATCAATAGACTCGGGTTCCCATCTTGAATCAATAAGACCTTAAGTGAAATTTAATAAACTCTACTGTCTTGAATTTTTTGGACGGGGGGGGGGGGTTGTTGTTGGGAGTTCCTGTCTCCTGTTGTATTTATTATGGTGAAGTAGCAGGAAGTAAATAGGTCTCAGAGGGTGGAATTGGTAAATGGGAGCAGGGTTTCCCATCCTTAGAAAATAGTAACTCCTGTGCTCTGGCCTCTCCTTGTTCTTTATTTTGTTTGGTTCTTGGAGGAGAGGGTTGTAGAAATTGACCCAAGATTGAAAGCCTTCTGTTGTCAGTAAACAGTATGGCAAAGACAGTATGTTTTATAAATATATATTGTTAAAGTGAGAGATTATTTTGGTCACTTCCATTTGGGAAATTCTGATACTGTTAGTAAAGTTTTACTTTTCAACTTAAAGAAGCTTAACCAGTCATTTAGTTAATGGCAGCCAAGTGTGGCCAAGAGAATAACCCATCCAGCATTTGTTTGATAGCAAGTTGGGAAGTGTGCCATGTTCCTTCCCCTCACAGTTCTGCATGGGCTGAGCAGAGCTAAAGATGCAGACAAAGAGTGTAACCTAGTTCACACTTTATCCAGGAAGTGTTCCTGTGTCCCCCCCGTGTCCTGGACTCAGGTCTTTTTCTCTTCAGTGTTTGGAACCCAGATATGTTCTGTTGAGTTGATACTTATCATAGTACCCATTATTATCTCCTCTCCTGGCATCCATCTCCCTGTGTTGCACCTAGCAATTTACTAAACTCTAAGCTCCTTGGGAGGTGTAGCCATTGTATCCTCAGATCACATAGCTCAAGGCTTGGCACTCTGGTGACATAGTACTTGCCTGGTACAAGCCATCGTATGATTGCTGAATTTTGCAAACGCACCGAATTTTCTCTCTTGAAACTCCCTGATATCTCTGTCTCTTCCCCTCCCTCATCTCTCCCAACCCCCTGCAGTAATAATTCTGACATTCTGAGAGCATTTTACGCTTCTGTTTGAGCAATCAGCTACACCAATGTAATGTCTTCCATGAGTCACAAAACACAAAAGACAGTTATTTTGAATGGAAACTCTTGGTACCCCTTTGGTAGAAAGAGTTTATTTTGGGGTATTGCCTGTGCATTTAGGTTTCACTGCCTCCAGATTTATCTGGGTGGAGTAATATCACGTAAGTGTGAACTACCTTCCTGTTTTGTTAAAATGTCCTGAGCAGCTTTTCTTAATGACAGCTGAACCTTTAGAGGTTGATGAAAGTATCTGATTTGGTTTTTGAGTTACTTAACTGTTTCTCAGAGAAAGAGGAATATCTGTAATTTGATTGGCCTTCTTAATTGTTCATCTTTTTACACGTATAAATATTATAAAGGAAGTCTTACATTTAAAAACAAATGCGCTAGTGGTCCTCAGCTTTTAATATAATCAGTGTGTGTGTGTGTGTCTAATCATTTTTCTGTCTACATCAACCTAGCTGCCATTCAGTGGAAGAATAGAAAAGTCCCAAGATCTAGGGGCCAGTTGGTTGAACGTCCCACTCCTGGTTTCAGCCCAAGTCATGGTCTCAAGATTGAGCCCCTCATCGACCTCTGCATGGTCTCTGCGTTCAGTGCAGAGTCTGCTTGTCCCTCTGCTCCTCCCGCACCACCACCACTCATGTTCTCTCTCTCAAATAAATAAAATCTTTTTTTAAAAATCATTTAAAAGAATAAGAAAATTCCAAGGTCTTCCAGGCTGTCTTTTAGATTTTATTTATTTACCTGAGAGAGAGAGAAGCTGGGGGGAAGGGCAATGGGAGAGGGAGAAACAGACTCCCTGCTGAGTGTGGAGCTTGATGCAAAGGCTCAGTCCCAGGACCCCAAGATCATGACCTGAGCCAAAGTCAGGAGCCCCTTCCAGGCTGTCTTTTGTAAAAATTTTGCTGGAAAATTTTTAGCTATAAAATAATACCCTGTAAAAATCAGTCAGAAGTCAAACTTGCAGACTGAACCAAGCATCTCCACTTTCCAGGATGTGCTCCCCTGCTGCCCATTAGTATGGATAGGGTAGGAGCTATCCCTCCTCTCTCCCTCATCCACCCAAGTCATCACCTGCTTTTATCCATTTCATACTGAAATTTCCCTTACCTACCTGTCCATCCCCTTTTCCCCACCTTGTATCTTTTTATCTTGGGGAAAGTAAAAGCAGGTAGTCTTGTGGAAAGGATTTAGCACACCCCGTTTTGAGATCCTCCACATGGAAGTCTTTGGGCAGTGGTGCTCATGTTATAGCAAGACTGACTGCCTAATTCTGTTACTTTACTTTGCCTCTCCTTCCTTGGGGAAACAAACTTTTGACGACGGTCCGTCTTTCACTAAGGTCTGTTTAAGAGGCTACTGTTTTTCATCAAGGAGTCTGATGGTGGTGTGTAATCTGTGCTGCTCCTGCCGTTGTTCTTGGACCCAGCTAGCTCTGGGATACAGTATGCGTTACTTTGAACACGGCCCCCATATACAAGTCAATTCCTCAAAATATGCTAGATATCATTCTAAGAACTGTGGGGACCACAGATGAGAATTGGGCATGGAGCCAGCCTCACAGTGTTTGCAGTTTAATTTAGGAGAGGACCATAGCACACCAGTAGTACACAGTACGAAGTATAGTGGTAGACAAGATGTCCTAAGGGATTGTTACTCTTGACCATGATCCTCCATTAAATATTATAAAAGTGAAACAGAAAAGTTGACCAAGATGGTTTGTAAGCCCTGAACGGAATCTTTTTTTTTTTTTTTTTTTAAAGATTTTACTTATTTATTTGACAGAGAGAGACATAGCAAGAGCAGGAACACAAGCAGGGGGAGTGGGAGAGGGAGAAGCAGGCTTCCCACCGAGCAGGGAGCCCGATGTGGGGCTCGATCCCAGGACCCTGGGATCCTGACCTGAGCCGAAGGCAGACGCTTAACGACTGAGCCACCCAGGCGCCCTGCCCCGAACTGAATCTTGAGAGCTTACCAAATAGATAAGGAAAAGGACAATCCAACCAGAGGGAAAACTTGGAAGTCTAGTGTGTTTAGAAGTTGGTGAGTTGACTTGCTTGACTGAACTGAAGGGTTCATTTAGAGAACTAGCTGGTGAGAAGATAGATAAGTAGGTGCTGGCCGAACTATAAAAACTGGAACTCCAGACTAAGGACAGTTTGGGTCTGTAAGAGGCTATTCAGTACTTTCTAAAGAGAAAACCAGTGCTGTTTGAACTGATTTGGGGCATTAAGTAGATTGAGGTAAAACCAGTTCAGCCTTAATGCTTGGGCATTTGGTGCCCCTCGGCCTGCTGACTTGTTGCTGTTCCCTTTCAGACTGATCCCCGTTGATAGCAGCTGCTCAGGGAGAGAACAGAAGTGTAGCTTGAGCAACAGGGAAGAAAATACTGTTTCTGGGGTGCAGATGGTTCATATTCAGATGGCAGTATAAAAGTAATAAGTGATTTTTACCAGTGAAAAATTTGGGAGTTTGAGAGGTTTTTTTTTTTTCCCCTCCTTGCCTTGTTCTCTCTTTTTCTTTCTTTTCCTTTTAAAATTGTTTAAAGGGGCGGGGGGTGAGTACCTCGCTGGCTCAGTTGGTACAGCAAATGACTCTTGATCTTGGGGTCTTGAGTTCGAGCCCCACACTGGGTGTGGAGCCTACTTGTTTAAAGGGCAAAACCTAGCCCTTTCACCATGTTTCACTAGTGGTCAGAAGGTAGACTTCACTAACAGTGCCTGTTGGATTTCTTTACTTTGATAAATGAAATCCTCTCTGAAAACAACATAAGTCAAGGATTTCAGACTCTTCGATCCCCAAAGAAATGAATCTTCTGGAAAGACTCCTTTCAAAGGGGAGCTAAAAAAGCATTTCATGGCACAAATGTTATACTTTCACTGAGAGAGGTCATCACCATAAGGTAAAGTACCCCCTTGTTTTGATGTTACGTGAATACTTTTTTTAATGAAGACTTTCTTTAAACCACTTACTATTTTAAGTAAGCTGTACACCCAACGTGGGGCTTGAACTCACCACCCTGAGATCAAGAGTCGCATGCGCTACTGACTGAGCCAGCCAGGTGTCCCACTTTAAACCATTTAATGAAACAGTATAATTTGATATTCACACACAAATTCATAAATCTAAAATTGGGAGAGTTTTAAAACCTCATAAATGCATTTCATTTCTTCTCAGTGTTCTGGTGTCTAAGGGCCGACTGCCTGTCAAGTGTCTTGACTGAGCTGTAGTCCTTCAGCCTGGAGACTTAGCCAGGCGGCGTGAACTTTGAGAATTGTGCTGTTTGTGTGCTTGGGTAAACAATTGAAGGTTTCTGTGGGACCAGGAACCTCAATTATTAAACTGCCTTTAAGTTGGGCATCTCATCGTTAAAATCAGAATAGCTTGTCTACAGTGTGGGTGTTTTTCATGATTTGGCACACAGTAGAGCAAGCCGCACAACCAAGATGTTTCTCACTTTGAGCAAAACCTGTGACAGACGGAGGTGGTGATTGTAAAGCACTTATCTAAAGTGTCAGCAGTGAATCAGTGCAGTCTGAGACCGAGTCAGTAATCCATGCTCAGGGAGTCTAAAGTGGAGGAGCATTCTCATAGTTACCAATAAAATATGTAACAGGCAGCTGAAGACAGTGGATTTTTAAACGGCTGTCCCAGTGCAGTTACCCTAGCCAGGGCCCTGTCACATTTTTTTAGGGGTTTAAGACTTTAAAAAGTGTGCGTTCTCCCTTTTTTTTTTTTTTAAGAACTTGCAATTAATATGGTAGGATCACCAGATTCTTAATCTGTCTACAGGTCATGGCAGTATTTCATTATCGTTACTGTGGGATTGATTGACCTTGAAGAGCAGGAGAAGCTCACTGGCTTATGTTGAATTTCTTAAATGCAGGGACCTCATATAAGTGGCATTTGAGGGGGGGTGGTTTGTGTAGGAGCCTAAATACATCATTGTTCCTGTCTTTTACATGTGAGTGCCCTTACACAAGCGCTTTACAAATTGATAAAATTTTGGATTGGCGCACTGCTCCATAACTGTACTGCATACTTATTTTTATTTTTATTTATTTTTTATACCAACATCCCAGTTGACATTTCTTATTTTATTAAGATTTTATTTATTTATTTGAGAGAGTGAGTGAGTGAGAAAGAGCATGAGCCAAGGGGGGAGGAGCAAAGGGAGAGGGACAAGCAGACTCCCTGCTGAACAGGGAGCTGCTTAACTGACTGAGCCACCCACTGCCCCTCTTGTTTTGTTTTTTTTGTTTTGTTTTGTTTTGTTTTTATTTGAGAGAGAGAGCACAAGGAGGGAGAGAGAGAGAGGGAGAAACAGACTCCCTGCTGAGCATTGGATCCCAGGACCCCAGGATCATGACCTGCGCTGAAGTAGATGCTTAACCAGCTGAGGCACCCAGCACCCCCATACTTATTTTTTAAAAATCATGATTTCTGGGGCGCCTGGGTGGCTCAGTGGGTTAAACGACGACCACTCTTGATTTTGGTTCATGTCATGATCTCGGGGTTGTGAGATCAAGCCCTGTGTCAGGCTCTGCACCGGGCACGGAACCTGCTTGGGATTCTTGCCCTCCCTCTCCCTCTGTTCCTTACCCCCACCCCTGCTCTTAAAAAAAAAAATCATGATTTCTTTTGATTGTTTATTTACAGATAACTGAATATGTTCATTACAAGAGAATAGCCCCGTAATTCACAGTACAATCTAAACAAACTAGCAATTTATAAACAAAATACTTATCTGCCATTTTCCTAAAAGATAACCTTTTTGGGGATGCCTGGGTCCCTCAGCAGGGAGCCTGCTTCTCCCTCTGCTTGTGCTGTCTCTCTCTCTCTCTCTGACAAATAAATAAAATCTTAAAAAAAAAAAATACCTTTTTCCATAATTTGTGTAGAAAATTAAGTACAGTTCTTATCTCCCAGTATCTGTGTAGAAGAGACAGGGAAAGGAATTAGCTATTGTGATCCTCGAACTGTGCATTTAAAATCTTTCTTGAGGGGCGCCTGGGCGGCTCAGTCGTTTAGCGTCTGCCTTCAGCTCAGGTCATGATCCCGGGGTCCTGGGATCGAGCCCTGCATCGGGCTCCCCACTCTGCAGAAAGCCTGCTTCTCCCTCTCCCACTCCCCCTGCTTGTGTTCCCTGTCTCGCTGTGTCTCTGTCAAATAAATAAATAAAATCTTTAAAAAAACAAAATCTTTCTTGAAGCCAGAGTCTCCTACTGGTGTGTTTTCAGAATAAAACAAGAATCCCAGTCCTCTTAATATGTATGCCGTTGGTGCCCATGAACAGCATTACATTAAAGATACCAGATTTAGTGAAGGTACTATTTAGTCCTCCCAGGATTGCCACTTTTTGTTAGATCTAATACTGCACATGTGTAAGGCAGAGTAAATGTTGTGAAGTAAATTTGTCCACTAAGACAGCTGGAATGTAGCTCTGTACTGATTGCTACACTGCTTATCACGTTCTCTTACTCAGTCACCTCAGTAACCCTGGGAGGTGTAGGTATTACCACCACTTTCTAGGTGGGGAAACCAGAATTTAGACAACAGTCATTTGTCCAAGGTCACAGAGTTCACTGGTAAGATTGGAATTTGAACTCATGTGTTCAGCCCCTTGAATCCAGATCTAAGGGGCCTGAGACCTAAATCTTTGACCTTTTTTTTTTTTTCTTAACTGGAAAGCTTTGAACTTCGTATTGGTATAAATGGAAATTTACATTGCTTTAAGAATAGTCTCAGACTGGGCGTGAGGGCAGCAGTGAATACTGTTATCAAAATCACATAATATTAGAATAGGAGAATCACAAGGTTAAAGAAAGTTTTATTTCTGGAAATTTTTTTTCCATAGAATAGTTATGGTAAGCTATCATTCTGGGGGTTTCTGGAGTCTTACCGTGTTGTTTTCTGCTTTCCTATGTATTTTTTGGGGTGTGAAGTTTGTACCCAAGATGTATGAGGAGGCCCTGGTGTGATTTTCTTATGTGTGAACTGGACCAGAATATTACTATGTTCTCTTGACTGAAATATTTCTAACTTTTTTAAAGATTTTATTTCTTTATTTTTTATTTTTTTTAAGATTTTACTTACTTATTTGACAGAGACACACAACCAGAGAGGGAACACAGCAGTCGGGGAGTGGGAGAGGGAGAAGCAGGCCTCCTGCGGATCAGGGAGCCGATGCGGGGCTCGATCCCAGGACCCTGGGATCATGACCTGAGCCTAAGGCAGACACCCAACAACTGAGCCACCCAGGCACCCCATTTCTAACTTTTTTTAAGATTTTATTTTTAAGTAATCGCTACACCCAACATGGGACTGGAACACACAACTTCAGATCAAGAGTTGGCACGCTCCACCGACTGAGCCAGCCAGGCGCCCCTTAGTTGAAGTATGATATACATATAGAAAAGTTCACAGATCCTGAGTACCCAGTTCAGTGAATTCTCATAAACTGAACATACCCAGGTAGCCAGCATGCAGTCAAGAAATACAACATTAGTGACACCCTGAAAGCCCCCATTGTCCCCCTCCATTGACTGGAATAGTTTTAAATGTCCTGTATAAACTTCACATCATTCCTCATTTGTAGGTCTCTTCCTGATTTGAGTTCTGACATTATTTTCAGTCTTTTTGCAAGAAGAAAAAAAGTCATTGAAACTTGTCACTTCCTCCTTTCATAATCTCATCTCTTGATCAGTTTGCTTCTGTTAAACTAGAGTGTTTTGTGTGGCTACAAAATCCTAATTTGAGGGAATATGAAGGTTCGGATAGAACCTGCAGCTGTGGGGTAAAACCAAAAAACATTTCCTGAGATTTTCAGGACTCAATGAAAATTTGGTTGTTGAACGCCACCACCTATTCGTTCCGGGGGGGAATGAAATGAGTGAGTGAGCGTGCTTTCCATCTTGGGGAATGGAGATGGGGGCGTGTCCTCATTCTCAGAACTCTGACGAGGCTTTTTAAATTATGTGTAATGGACGTGAGTATTCACGTCAGTCCGTAGGAAGTTGAACACCGTCTCTGTAGGTGCAGACTCATCCACACATGGTTCTGGTCCCCTTCTCTGCTCCACTTTGGACTCACTTAGGTTAATTTGTGTCCTTTGCTGTTTTAAGCATTTAGACGTTTGAATAAAACTTAATTTGTAAATATCTGCTAAGTCGTCCCAGCTGCAGGGCTTGCGTGTCATGCCGATGTGAGTGGAGCCACTAGGTCGGAAGACCTGGTCCCTGACTCCCAGGGTGGCCCAGGCTGGCAGGGACGCACTCTCCTGTGCTTTGCCTCCAGCAGAACCAGTGTTCTTTTTTTTTTTTTTTTTTTAAGATTTTATTTACTTATTTGAGAGAGAGAATGAGAGTGAGAGAGCATGAGAGGGAGGAGGGCCAGAGGGAGAAGCAGACTCCCTGCCGAGCAGGGAGCCCAATGCGGGACTCGATCCCGGGACTCCAGGATCATGACCCAAGCCGAAGGCAGTCGCCCAACCAACTGAGCCACCCAGGTGCCCCAGAACCAGTGTTCTTAAGTTCTAGAGTAAAGAAGTTTAGAGGCATGCACAGCAAATTTTGACTTTCTGGTAAAGTGATATTCTAGATACTAGAATATTCCAGAGAACCAACATTTTAATTATTCACATACATTAAAAATAAACTAAGTGCATTAATTCCATATTTTCCTGTCTTCCTAGGGAGAAAAGCATAGTAATCACCTAGTAACACTTTTGTTCTGCAGAAAACCATAGTTCTGAATTGGTGCCAAATCTGCGAGTTGCCCCATGAATTACTAGGGGGAGCATTTTTAGGGGGTTTGCTTCTATCTTATTAAGGTGATAAGAATGTGCAGCTCTATGAACTAGCATGCAATAACAGTTCTTTTCTGCAAGGTTATAGGTCACAAATTAAAATTGGTCTTTTCCAAGTGGTTACCTTAACTCTGTTTTGGTGCCCAGATGGGCCTGAGACTGACTCTACTCTGTCTTCCAAGAAATCTTTAGAGTAAGATATACAACGCACCATTTCAGGAATTTTAAAGACATTTTGAAAAACTCTTCGTAGGCCTACAGGTTCATTATTGTTGTTGTGATAAGATAATGCTTTAGGTGATTACTAGGCCACATTTTTCTTTAAGCCCTTCTTTTTTATTTATTTATTTTTTTAAGATTTATTTATTTGACAAAGAGAGACACAGCAAGAGAGGAAACACAAGCAGGGGGAGTGGGAGAGGGAGAAGCAGGCTTCCTGCCGAGCAGAGAGCCCGATGCGGGGCTCGATCCCAGGCCCCTGGGATCACGACCTGAGCCGAAGGCAGACGCTTGACGACTGAGCCACCCCTAAGCCCTTCTTTTTGGTAGATAAGAGAGTACTGTCCTTAAGCAACTTTTAAAATCTCTCCTTTGCTCTCATGCTGTTGAGTCTTCTGTGACACTGTACAGCAATGGGCTCCCTTCTGAGATCAGTGCATCTCAGGTGATACATATATTGGTTGTATCATTACAGGAGTTAATAAAATATAATGATTTTTTTTTTAAAGGGAAAAACTAATGAAAAGTTTTCATTGCTGAGGCTGCTGGGATTTACCCGTAGCTTTTTTTCCCCCCCAGAGCTCTCTATTCACATTTATTAGCTCTTGCGGGATTTGCCACTTTAGCCAATGTGAACCATTTTCAACTTAAGACCATCACAATCCGAAAATGCATTTAAGAGTGCCTGGGTGGCTCAGTCGGTTGAGTGTCCAACTCTTGGTTTCAGCTTGGGCTATGATCTCGGAATTGTGGGATCAGGCCCCCACATTGGAGCATGGAGTCTGCTTGGGATTCTCTGCCTCTCCCTTACCCCCCAAATAAGCAAATAAATAAAATCTTAAAAAAAAAAGAAAAGAAAATGCCTTTAATATACCCCTAACCTATGAAACACCATAGCTTAACCTAGTCTACCTTAAATGTTCTCAGGACACTTAAAGTAACCTCCACTTAGGCAAAATCATCTTTACACAAAGCCTATTTCATAAATAAAGTATAGACTGTCTCACACAATTTATTGCATACTGTACTTTAAGTGAAAACCAGAGTGGCTGTGTGGGGGCAGGATGGCAGTCAGTGCATTAGTTATGGACCCACACGATTACGTGGCTGACTGGGAGCTTCAGCTGCCCGACATCATGAGAGAGAATAGGACAGTGTATTGCTAGCCCAGGGAACTATCAAAATTCAAAATTTGAAGTACAGTTTCTACTGAATGCCTATTACTTTTATACCATCATAAAGTCAAAGAGTCATAAGTTGAACCATTGCAAGTCAGGGACCGTCAGTACCTACACGACATGCACTCTGATGAAACAGTCCAAGTTCTGATTTGGTAATGAGTACAGCCTTATTCAGCATCTTGAATAAATCATTTTGTAAAGAATTTTACCAACTTTCCTGGGGGCGCCTGGCTGGCTAAGTGAGAAGAACATGTGATTCTTGATCTTTCGGTCATGAGTTCAAGCCCCATGTTGGGTGTAGAGGTTACTAAAAAAAAATAAATAAACTTAAAAAAAAATTTTTTTACCAGCTTTCTTCCAGAACTTTGTTGCATAGTATAGATTAACTGCCAACTGTGCTGGTCCGTCTCCACTTCCTTGTGTTCAGCATTTTGGAGTTGGGCCCATATTTCTTTTTCTTTTTCTTTTTTTTAACATTTTATTTATTTATTTGACAGAGAGAGACACTGCGAGAGAGGGATCACAAGCAGGGGGAGTGGGAGAGGGAGAAGCAGGCTTTCTGCAGAGTGGGGAGCCCGATGCAGGGCTCGATCCCAGGACCCCGGGATCATGACCTGAGCTGAAGGTGGACGCTTAACGACTGAGCCACCCAGGCACCCCTGGGCTCATATTTCTATTTCCTCTCTTAAGTCACCAATTTTTAAAATGCCTCTGCCCGGGGCACCTGGGTGGCTCAGTTGGTTGAGCATCCCGACTCTTGATTTCAGCTCAGGTCATGATCTCAGGGTTGTGAGATCGAGCCCCTCATTGGGCTCTGCACTGGACCTGGAGCCTACTTAAAATTCTCTATCTTCCCTTCTCCCTCTGCCCCTCCCCTCCCGAAATAATAAAAAATAAAAATAATAAAATGCCTTCTGCCCTTTTTTTTTTCTCTTTTTATTTTTTATTTTTAGATTTTATTTATTTATTCATGAGAGACAGAGAGAGAGAGAGAGGCAGAGGGAGAAGCAGGCTCCCAAGGAGCAGAGAGCCCAATGCGGGACTCGATCCCAGGACCCTGGGATCATGACCTGAGCCGAAGGCAGACGCCTAACCATCTGAGCCACCCAGGCGCCCTGCCTTCTGCCCTTTGCCTTTTGTTAGAAATCTAGAATTCAGAGGTGGCTTTTCTACCAAACCTGTTTTGCTCCTTGTACTGCTCTGTGGCATCCTGGCCTAGCCCATTCCTGTAACGAGGAGCAGTCTGGGATCTGTAAATCTGTGTGTGATCCACTAGCTCATAACCTTGGGTAGTCGTGTCACGTTTGTAGAGAATGTTTTCAGTCTGGAGAATGCAGTGTTACAGTTTTATGGTCTCTGTATCTTCCCCCTGAATTGGGCTAGTGGTTGTGCTTCCAGCATTCCCTAACTCAAACACATTGTGGCCTTGAGGGTGAGTAGAGTAGGACTTGCCATGCTTTTTCATTAAAATATGTTTTGTGTATGAGGACACGTGGACAGATGGTGCATGCAAGCAGCAGCCTAACACACCTGTTCGGTGGCCGACCCGGGACTGGATCCCTGTGATCCTGAAGATGGGCCAGAGAAGCTCTGGAGAAGTCTAGAAGCTCTCTTCTGGAGAGCAGGCTTATTTAGTCCCTTCATTCTCCAGCATCAGTGCTTGCTGTTTTCCCAAATCTCCTCGCCCAAACTGTTCATTTCACCTGCCATGCTCCTGTCTGCTTTCCTACTGATGGGTTAGTGCTAGATGTTCAGGGGTCAGACCCTGGTTTTCCGAGACCATTTCTTTTACTTTTTAATTTTAACTGTAAGAGTTGATGTGCTGGTTGTTTGAAGTCACGTGAAGTCTTGCATCCATGTAACTGATCATACTTCAGATAATGCCTTTTACAAACAAACGAAAATGGCAACATAATTGTCTTAGTGGCTGCCTTTTTAAGAGTGTGAAACGGGGGCGCCTGGGTGGCTCAGTTGGTTAAGCGACTGCCTTCGGCTCAGGTCATGATCCTGGAGTCCCTGGATCGAGTCCCGCATCGGGCTCCCTGCTCGGCAGGGAGTCTGCTTCTCCCTCTCCCACTCCCCGTTTGTGTTCCCTCTCTCACTGTGTCTTTCTCTGTCAAATAAATAAAAATCTTTAAAAAAAAAAAAAAAAAAAAAAAAGAGTGTGAAACGGAAATGATTTGATTTTTTCCCCCCCTTGTCTTAATTCTCTTTAGGTTTTGAATGAAGAATGTGATCAGAACTGGTACAAGGCAGAACTCAATGGGAAAGATGGCTTCATTCCCAAGAATTACATAGAAATGAAACCACATCCGTAAGTTGGACTCTACTGGTCTTCCAGGAGTCAGACCCATCTGCTTATTTCAAATAATGTTTTTATTTTATTTTATGTTTTTAAAATTGAGATCCTTGGGATAGGTGTCATACCTTTTACTCTATCTTCCCAGAGAATTAACAAAGCATGTTGATTTTGCATGTTAATAGTAGGACATAATAATACTCCACACCCAGCACAGAGCCCGCTGTGGGGCTCAGTCTCAGGACCCTGTGATCATGACCTGAGCCGAAATCAAGAGTCAGACGCTTAACCAACTGAGCCACCCAGGTGCCCCAGTAGTACGTGTTTTAGATTGATAATGGTTGCTGTTGATATTTAATGAAGCAGTTGTTTCACTTAAAACAATAGTTTATATACTATTACATAATAATAGTACATGTTTTGGATTGATAATACCTGTCAGTAATCTTCAAATAATAAAACTATAGAAATGTTCCCTGATTCTTTTTCATAAAACCCCTGAGGCCAGATCTGTTTCATAATTCTCCATTTTTTGAGTCTTAGGAAGTGTACTTACCATATAGTTTTGTTGATATGTTTGATTGCCCTGTAAGACTGTTATCCTACTAATCTTCGTATCCCCCAAGCACAGTGCTTGGCAATATAATAGGTTCTCAATAAATGCTTATTGTAATTACTATCCTTGCCTACCACTTCGTGTTCCCACTTCAGAGAATTCAAAATAATCTCCTACCCCAGGCTGTTGAGAGCAGTGAACTTTTTTCCTTTTTTTATTCCCCTCCCTCCGAACATCCCCTCCCCCACCCAGTTTATATTGATATGCGACAGACATGGTGGGACCACTCTCCTCCCACCCTCACCCATGACCTCCTTCGCTGGCCCTGCTCCTCCTTCAGAAGCAGTCCCTTCCATCCTGTGTACATCAGGGGGAACTGAGGCTCAGTGCTCAGGCTGGAATGTCATTGAGACACAGAGGAGCAGCAGTTTCTGTCTACTTAATTTAACACAAATGATAAGTAAGACCTTTAGATGACTTGACCCACCTCAAGTGGCAGCCCATTTGTCCCTCTCCTTCATTGTCACTCCTTTAATGTGTGCCTGTCATTTCTCTTCCCCCCCGAGCCACAAGAACAGAGATCTTAACCACATCTTATACACAGAGTTCAAAGGGGCCTTCGATCATCTAGTTCATTCCTCTTTATCTTAAAAATTAGGAAAGTTTCTGGTATTTTTATTTCAGTGCCAATAATTTATGAATTTGGTTCTCATTATAAAAGACAGCGTAGAGGGACCCCTGGGTGGCTCAGTCGTTAAGCGTCTGCCTCGGCTCAGGTCATGATCCCAGGGTCCTGGGATTGAGCCCTGCATCGGGCTCCCTGCTCCGCGGGAGGCCTATTTCTCCCTCTCCCACTCCCCCTGCTTGTGTTCCCTCTCTCGCTGTGTCTCTCTCTGTCAAATAAATAAAATCTTTAAAAAAAAAAAAGTGTAGAAAACCATAGAGCAATATAGGAATTTCTCCCCACATACATACCCCTTTTGGAGGTAACCACCACTGGCAATTAAATGTAAGCCAAATGCTATCTTTTTTTTTTAAGTAGGCATAAAAAAAATCTTCAAAGGTGTATGTGGCAGGGACTCCTGGACCCCCGTCAGTGAATTGATAATGCCCTTCATTTGAAGTCCCTGTAACATTAGATTAGGGGTTTACACACAGCCATGCCCAGGTTACTAAAATGTCGGCACACATGGTAATAACCAAGAAACTCCAAAAGATGAACACAAGACTAGTACAGATGTCCTGGGAAGTATATACTAAGCACAGCTTTGCATTCTTGTAGCCATTTAGTGACCATGTTTGCTTGGGGGACTGTGTAGGCTTTTCACGGACAGCATCACGGAATGCACTCCACGGGGAGAAGCAGTTGGGTAGTGGTTACTGGGAGTGGGAGCTGCTCTTTGGATCATACAGAGTGGGTCCTCCCTCTGTCCATATAAGCTAGATATTCTGTGTACATCTATTCCTTCAATCTATCCTCAAAATAGATGAAGCGTTGGCTAAACTATATGTAAAGGACCAGATAATAAATATTTTAGACTTTGAGGACCATATGCAGTCTCTGTCATTTCACATATTCTTTTTTTTTTTTTTAAGATTTTATTTATTTATTTGAGAGAGAGAGAATGAGAGACAGAGAGCACATGAGAGGGGGAAGGGTCAGAGGGAGAAGTAGACTCCCTGCCGAGCAGGGAGCCTGATGCGGGACTCGATCCAGGGACTCCAGGATCATGACCTGAGCCGAAAGCAGTCGCTTAACCAACTGAGCCACCCAGGCGCCCCATTTCACATATTCTTTTGAATTTTTAAAAATAACCCTTTAAGGGGCACCTGGGTGGCTCAGTCTATTAAGTGGCTGCCTTCGGCTTGGGTCATGACCCTGGAGTCCTGGGATCAAGCCCCATGCTGGGCTCCCTGCTCAGCAGGGAGTCTGCTTCTCCCTCTCCCTCTGCTCTTCTCCCCGCTCGTGTTCTTTGTCTTGCTCACTCTTTCTCAAATAAATAAATAAATCTTTTTTAAAAAATAAATAAAATAACCCTTTAAAAATTTGTAAATATCTTAGATTGTGGGCCATACAAAAACTGGGCATATTTGGGCTGAGGGCCATAGTTTGCTGGTTTCTGTACTCGATCCAGTGATAATGGAAATCAACTTCAATTCCTTTTCATTTTCGTATTTCCAGGCTAAAAGGGAATTCAGCAGAACATCACACTGTAATTTTTATATTAAATAAAATGCCTATGGCTCTATATCCTTGTTTTCGTTCGGATTGTTTAAAATGACATAGGCCTTTTGAATCCGACTGTTGAGAAAAGACAGGAAAGGCCTCCTTCCTCAGAAAGCACAGGTTATTGCCCCAGTTGCCTGATTGCTGGGTTAGCCCTCGAGGAAGACTACTTGTCCTGCTTCGTCCTCTTTAAAGGTCCACTCTAAAGAACTCTGGAATAATAATTGATTGGGAAGCATCCAGGAGAGCCTCCGTGGTGGTGGTTTTTGCAGAGTTTAGCTGAAAGGCAGGGAGTGCTCCCCCGCTGCATGCTCTGAAACAGGAAACCATATTGCTGAAGAGACCATGGCCATGGGCCTGCAGAGTGGTTGGCCTTGCGGGCACACGTCGTGTTCCGGGACTGCTCTGTGACTGGACATCCATAAGTACAGGGTCTGTGTCCCTCCCATAGCGGTGGGAGAGCACAGAGCACCAAGCCCCCCTTCCCTCTCCCCTCTCTCCTTCCTCTCCCCCCACCTTCAGTTTTTGTTAGGAAGAGGAAAGTCTCCAGTGGAGTACGACCTAATACGGCTTTTGAGGTAACAAGTTAAACACAGACTAGGAAGCGATTATCGGCTAGTGTTGCAACACAGATTATTGTGCGTACTGGGGGTGGGTCCATATATGTGCTTTTCACACTGAGTGCATATAGATGGAAGCCTATGGAATGTAGTGAAGAATTAAATTGGAAAATGAGCCTCCTCCTCTGGTTAGCTTTCTCCTTTGCTAAAGATGTTAAAAATTTTGACTGTAGCCATGTAGTTACACCTAAATATCACTGTTTAAATGTCTTAATGGAGAGTGATAGCTATTCTTCATATGGTGCAATATCCCTTATGTTGTGGGACATCCTTGAGAAAAAGAGGGACAGAATTTAGTAAAAATGGAAACAGATATAAAAGAAGTCTTTATTTAATAAAATGGTCTCCAGCTAATTGTCTATTTTTCAGTCTGGGTGCTTATAATGGGTATGTTTACTTTGTAAAAATTCCAATTTGGAGTACTTTATTTCACTGCAGTTTATCGTTTTTCACTGAGAATTAAATTGAGTCCATCTCAAGCTGGGGGCTAGAAAACATGCAGCCGTACCTGTATGTGCGCATCAGATGCGAAGGCCTGAAATCCGAGCAGAGCTGCTAGCACTCGGCTGCCACTGGGGAGCTTGAGGGGAAGTCTTTATTTTTACTTCATGAACATCTAGGCTATTTCTTTAATTCATATTCATTATTTTAAAACAGGGGAAAAGAAAGGAAAATACCTGCTTGGTGGGAAGATCTTGGGGACTTGGGAGGAAAAGAGAGTGGCTGTTGGGTGACTTTACCCCACCCCAGACCGATGCTTATTGCCTGCAAGTGCATCACAAACTTGAAAGCACTAGAGATTTAAAATAGAAAATATTTCAGTGGTCTTAGTATAGTCAGCTGTCCTTTCATTGTTGGAGATGATTCTGTTGTATTAATATGTAATTTCTCTTGTGTGGCCTGACTTCCAGGCACTGGAGGGCTTACACTTGGGTTATTTCTAGAAGCTAGATCCTAGCAGCTATTCAGCAGCCTGGCATTATAGTACTCAAACTGAGAAAGACACAACAAGGTAGATTTAAGAATGTTTAATGATTAATTAATGGCACCTTCTGATCGAATCTTCCTAGCAGCTCACATCTTTCTGTATGAGGGTTTTGGGGTTTTTTGGGTTTTTTTTGTATTTTTTGGTTTTTTTAAGATTTATTGATCGATTCAGAAAGAGAATGTGCAGGGTGGGGGCGGGTAGACTCCCTGCTGAGCACAGAGCCAGATGCAGGGACTCTAGGGCTCAATCCCATGACCCTGAGATCATGATCACAACCTGAGCTGAAACCAAGAGGTGGACACTTAACTGACTGAGCCACCCAGGCGCCCCATGTTTAAATTTTAGCAAAGTCTATTATTTTAGAGATTCCTTGCAATGTAGTTGCTTGTAAAATAGATATGTAAGTTAGATTTATTACTTTAACGGACTATTTGGTACCTTTGTTATTACAGTTTGCATATATAATGAATGTTAGTTACCATGTAAAGAGTCTGATGAAGCATATGGGTCTTTTTTTTTTTTTTTAAGATTTTATTTATGGGGCACCTGGGTGGCTCAGTCGTTAAGCGTCTGCCTTCGGCTCAGGTCATGGTCCCAGCATCCTGGGATCAAGCCCCGCATCAGGCTCCCTGCTCCGCAGGAAGCCTGCTTCTCCCTCTCCCACTCCCCCTCCTTGTGTTCCCTCTCTCGCTGTGTCTCTCTCTGTCAAATAAAATCTTTAAAAAAAAAAAAAAAAAAGATTTTATTTGAGACAGAGCTCATGAGAGAGAGAGAGCACAAGAGGGGGGTGTAGGGAAAGGGAAAAGCAGACTCTTCTTCTGAGCAGGGAGCCCGATGTAGGGCTCGATCTTAGGACCCTGGGATCTTGACCTGAGCCGAAGGCAGACACTTAACCGAGCCACCCAGGCGCCCCAGATAGGTCTTATTAGCTATAAGTAATATCATTGCTTTTTTAAAATAATAACACTTAAAGACAGATTTGAAAAGAGAATATTGTTTTCACAATTGACCCATCCTAATGAGTAATGGTTTTCATGTGAAATAGGCAGCTATGACTTGAAGCTTTTTTCACTGCTCCTGCTCTTCCTCTCCCCCACCTCCTCCCCCTCCCCTTCCTCCTCCACAGGCCACTTGCACTCACAGTTTTGTGTGAATTCACCCACTTTTTCTTGTGGCCAAGGTGAATTAGCCTTGGGAGCAGAAGACTCCATAACATATCCCAAATGAAAAACTGCATCTTGCAACTAGCTGCCTCTGCATAGGATAAATTAGGATGTTCCTGCCGGCTCCTGGGAGCGGACTCTGAGCAGTGATGGCAGGAGAGGCCTCTGAGAGGAGTGACGCCTTTGTGGTGGTAGCAGCTGCTCTCGCAGAGCCTGCACCTCTTCACCCTGGGCTGTTACAAGTAGTAGCCCTGGCTCCAGTTTCTGGGCCTTCCAGTGTCCTGCCTCCATTGCCCGTAATCCCCCTGTAGCCAAGCTTCAACCTTGTCAGTGGCTGGGAGACGGGCCTGTCTCCTTACGTGGTTCTTCCGGTGCTTCATATTGATAGACCTGGGCTTTCCCCCAGGGTGCTGAGTCAGTAGGGAGCCCGGTGGGCTTTGGCCCAGGAGGCCCACCTTTAAGGGCCCACCTCTTTAGGAAGAGTGGCCCACGATCGTGCCTTATGTGTCACTTTCTGGAGAGTAGGGTAGGGGAAAGTCACTTGAAGGGAGATGGTCCGCGTCTCAAGGGAGAAGCTGACTGAACGGCTCTGTGGGGCATGTTGACACTGGAGGGTAAAGAGGGAGGCCCCTTCCTTTGGCAAGGAGTGTTCTGTTACTCACATTTCGAGGCTGGATATCCCGTCTCTGTGTGGGGAAGCAGATGTTGACTGGCTTGTCTTCCTTCCTTAGGTGGTTTTTTGGCAAAATCCCCAGAGCCAAGGCAGAAGAAATGCTTAGCAAACAGCGGCATGATGGGGCGTTTCTTATCCGAGAGAGTGAGAGTGCCCCGGGGGACTTCTCCCTGTCCGTCAAGTAAGTACTTCCCGCCCTGGTCCCCGGGGCCTCTCCCTGCTGGTCGGAATTGTGAAGCCACAGGCAAGCTGTCTGGCTGCACACACCAAAGGTTGCCAACTGGTAGAGGTTTAGCCTAAACAGTATTTTACCACAGCAGAATATTTTACATTAAAATAGTCATTTCTGGCTCCTCTTCAAAATCAGTTCTACCAGTACTGAGTTTAGATTCCCGCATGGTAACAGTCTCTAGCTGGTGAGTAGCGGCCTGGTTTCCCTATTCCCCACCCCTCCTCTGTGCCTTGTGCGCACACAGCTTTTTCCTTGTTTGCCCTCGGTGGGATCCCTTTCGCGCGCCCTGTGGACGTGACTGGTCACCCTGTCAGCCACTTTGTGCACCTTTACCAGATGTCTAGCTTAAATCCTCCCAGCACCATCCTAGGCCTCTTAATTTAACTTTAAATGGTTACCACAAGGGTTTGGGGGTGCTTTGCTTTCCCCAGTGAGAAAATGTGAAGAAGAGCTGGTAAGCAGGGAATGGGGAAGGCAGGGAGTTTGACCACCCTCGGAATTGTGGAGAACATAAGTTGGAACTTTGAGGATTTCAAGCAAATCACTTCTCATCTGTGAAATAAGGATTTTTAATCAAATTGTCATTTCCATATGTGTTTTGACTCAGTCCTTTCTAGTTAATATATTACCACAGGAACCCCTCCCCTGGGAATCTTAGAAAGCACTCCATCATTTATATGACAGCATGATTAGGTTAAAAACTCAGATCACTGGGTGTTATATGTGAGGAATCACAAAATTCTCCTGAAACTAATATTATGCTATATGTTAACTAACTAGAATTTAAATAAAAAGTTGAAGGGGAGGAACTCAGATCAGTGTTATTATAGATTACATTGATTATTTTTAAATGAAGACCCTAAGATAGTTTATTTGCCATTTATACACAATGTAAAGATTTTTCAGTTTTCAAAATTAATTGAATATCTTGTTTCATTGTAGGACCAGTATACGTTTTTTGAAATGTAGATTTAAGCTTAATTTTTGTGTTCTTTTTCTCAGTGAAGGTATGGGAGGTGGTTTCAGGCCATGTTCACAACGTTGCAGATATGTGTCCGGTATGAGTGAGTTTTTTAGTCCCAGCATGGAAAAGTCAAACTGGATCTAATTACTATCTTCTAACAAGGACTTTTTTTTTAATAGACTTCATTTTTTATAGCAGTTGTAGGCTCACAGCAAAACTGCGTGGCAGGTTACAGAGGTTACCTCCCCACCCCCACCCCCCAACAGCGGCTTTCTGATGCACTCAGTTAAACACATGTGAGTGAGGGTCTGAGGAAGAGCATCTTGAGATGCAGTTCTTCATGCTTCTTTGATAACTTGTGTTTCATCATCTGTTTTTCTTACATTTTATACTGACCTGAGTAGAAAACAGTCTAGAACGAGGAGTACAAGCAGTTACAGGTTAATTGAGCGATGGCCAGAGCCACCGCAGCGGGTGGCGTGCAGTGGGGAGGCCTTGATTACTACCAGTCACTGCGCACGCTCATGTGGTAGCTGCTGGCAAGCTCCCAGACCATTCCGTTTTATCAAATAAAAACTTTAAAGAGTCCCGCATTTATTGTTTCAGAAATAAAATTTGAAACAGATGTCATTACCGCCTTTAACAACACAAACACCTTCTCAAAGGAGGTTCAAGAATCCACAGTCTCTAAAAGGTTTCTCTAGTTTGGAGATGTGAGTCAGTAATGGAAAACACCGTGGCAGTTAACAGGTCACTGTCTGGGACCCTGTACACCTTATGGAAACCATCCGCATCGCACCCATGGGCGTGGGCTTCTGTGGAGCCAGAAGTGTGGCTTGAATGTGCCCTCCTTCCTCACTGCACGCACGGATTCTCATGAAAAAGCAACACCGGTTCTGAATGCTTGGGATCTCCTACTTGAAACCCAGTGCTGCCACCTACTGGGTTGTTTTTCAGAAGTTTGTCATTTCCTTCCCCCTGTAAGACTGGAGAGGAGAGACCATGTCCTTCATTTACAGATCTTCATAGAATGCCGTTGGAGGGCTGGCCTCTGGTGTCCATGCTCAGGACCCAGCAGTGAGCAGGACAGGCAGAGCCTTGCTGGGCTGGTGACGCAGCCACATAGCACTGTGGTCAGGGGCGGTCAGCTCCCAGTTGAACTCCTGCTTCTGCGGGCCAGTGTACGGAGAGGCATGTTACCCGGTGATCAAGAAACCTCTGGGCACTGGGTACCTTGGCCTCTGGTATTTATTGGCCCACGACGTTCCGTTCTGAGACCTTTTCGCCCATGAGTAGAACTAAAATCCCTGAATGGAAAACATGATCTATACTCCCAGTTACAGGGGAGTTGTTGAAAGTATGTTCTAGTCCCTCCTCTCTCACCTTCCTCTCCCACCTCTTGTAGTCTTTAAATATCATGTAAGGCTTTAACGGGGGTTTTTGTTTGTTTGGAATCTTTGGTTTTTGCTTGGAAAGTTAATGAAGTCACACTCTTCCCTGAATAAGGCTCTGTTTGATTTGGTACAGTGCAGGGCACGTGGAGACACGCCATAGGTTAGGACATTATTTTACAAACATCTTCCAAATTAACCTGATGGACAGGGTTTCCCTCTCTGACAAGGATTCTTCCTGTTGTCACTGGTAATCATCAGTCCACTGGAGGGATCTCAGGGGCACTCAGTGTCCTGACTCCAGCCAGGGAGTCGTGTTGTGCTGCAGGCCGGGGCCCCTCGGGCTGTGAGAAGTGTTGCCAGAATACTAGTTCTCATAAGACGCCCCCTTGATTTGGTGGGCACGTGGCCCCCAGGTAGCTGGGACAGAGCCCCCTGACCTGTTCCCGTGTGTGTTCTCTGCCCTCCCCAGGTTCGGAAATGATGTGCAGCACTTCAAGGTGCTCCGAGATGGAGCTGGAAAGTATTTCCTCTGGGTGGTGAAATTCAATTCTCTGAATGAGCTGGTGGATTATCACAGATCTACATCTGTCTCCAGAAACCAGCAGATATTCCTCCGGGACATAGAACAGGTGCCCCAGGTAAGCCTCATAAGAGAGATCGGGATCGTTTTTCGCAATTAAGAATAGCTCCTCAGGCAGACACGTACCTTTTCAAAGGATTCCTTCTGGGGCTTCTGTGCTCATTATTCAAAATATTACGTGTAGTTTGAAACAAAATGGTGCTGCCTTTCCCAGAGGCTGCCTTTCTGAGGCGGTGTGTTGCCAGTTACCACCTATGTCTCTGAAGGAAAATGGTCTTTGACACGCTCCAATACTGTATTCCTGGAAGCAAGTAAGGAGGAAAACCTTGCTTGTGAGGGAGTGGAGTCCACACTCATTCCTGTCTTCCTGTGAAGCCTAAAGCCCCAGGCCTGTGTTAAGGGGAGCTCCACCTTATTTTAGTCAAGCTCTTGACCTTTTGACTCTGTAAAACCTTAAGGACTTTATAAGCAAGAAACCGATTGCTTGAAAAGGAACTGAAGCCTTTTCAAAGCTTAGGGTTGTAAACCGGAGTCTGACTGCTGTTTCCTGAGTTTCTTTCCTGACAAGCAGCACTTGCTTCCGTGGTGTGGCGCCTCGGCCGCCATGGCGGGATGTGCCCTTGCACGTTCTAGCCTGTTGTGAGCCCTGGTGAACGTACCCTGCTCCCACATAGAGTAGACCTAGAACCTGGAAGGATAAACGAGTGGGGGGCAGAAATGGAAGGTTGTCTCGGGAAACATGTAGGAGTCGGCACACGTCTGTCGCACCCTTGTGACTAGTCCTGCCCGGCAGGGGGCTGGCCATGAGCAGAGACCCAGCGGGTGTTCTCTCCCTGCCCCTCTTCTGCAGCAACCGACGTACGTCCAGGCCCTCTTTGACTTTGATCCCCAGGAGGATGGAGAGCTGGGATTCCGTCGGGGAGACTTTATCCACGTCATGGATAACTCAGACCCCAACTGGTGGAAAGGGGCCTGCCACGGGCAGACCGGCATGTTTCCCCGCAATTACGTCACCCCTGTGAACCGGAACGTCTAAGAATTAAGAAGAGATTATTTAAAGAAAGTGAAAAATTTAAAACACAAAAGAATTAAACCCACGAGCTGCCTTAACAGCAGCCCGTGAGGGAGCTCAGAACACCTGGCTGGGTCACCTGGTGACCCTCTCACTTTGGTTGGAACTTTGGGGAGGGGAGGGGGCGTTGGATATAAAAATGCCAAAACTTACCTATAAATTAAGAAAAGAGTTTTTATTACAGATTTTCACCGCTGCTCCTGTTTCTCCTTTGTCCTCTTTTTCATCCTTTTCCTCTTCTGTCCATCAGTGCATGACGTCTAATACTACATATAGTCCTAGCTGATGCCAATAATAAAAGAAAAGAAACCAAGCGGGCTGGTATTTTCTCTATGCAAAATGTCTGTTGTAGTCGGAGTGACTGCAGGAAGGACAGCCGTGGCCGTGTTCCTCATGCACACACAGAGGAGAGGGCAGGCGGCCGGCAGCCCTTGCTGGTCAGCTTCTGCCAAATGGGGGCAGCCCCCGGCCGCCAGCGTCTTGTGACAAAGTTGAAAATGGAGCGGGGACAAAAGGAAGGACTGTTACCCCTCATGGCTTCCTGAGAAAAGTCAAGCTAAAAACCTTTGTCTCTTTTCTACATTGTTTTCCCTTCCAAATGGTATTATTGAGCATGTTGATTTTTCATAGTGCCTTTTTCCTTATTTCAAGAGTTGCTTATGAGTGGTGTTTTTTTATTTGTTTTAAAATAAGTTAAAGACAGTCCAGAGCTTTTTTAGCCAATTTGTCTCCTACTCTGTGTAAATAGTCCTCCCCTGGGGGGAGGGGAGAGCGGGGTAGAGCCGCAGAGAAAGCTCAGGTGGGGGTGTGGCCATTCTGCCTGTTCTCAGCCACAAGTCTTTAAGGTTCAGCTTTAATATTTGTCAGCCCTCTGGAGTCCGCCGTGGCTGCCCCAGGGGAGCAGTGCTGCCAGCCGCTGGGGAAGGAGGAGACTGTCCAGCTCTTCCCACCTCGGACTGGATCTGGCTGGGGGTGGGGGGTCAGAGTCCTTGACCTTGTGATCCTGGCTGTTGTCTGCCCCTCCTCAGCTCCAGAGCCCCCCAGAGAAAACACCCTGGAGCCAGCAGGTTTCAAACACAGGAAAGCCCGAGGAACTTCAGCTGTCGCTCTGTGGCTGTATCGGGTTGTATACTGTGTTCCCACACCGGGGTGGAAAATGGGAGCTTTCGTTTTTCTTGCTCTGAAAATCAGAGGTATCTGTTCATGGCTTTCATCTGCTGTGTTCCCTGCCTGACCTGCCCAGGTGAGCACTAGGGCACCGTTCGAGAAGCAGCTGGGTTTTTGTGTCTCCGTTCCCAGTGGGCCATGTCTATAGCCGCTCCGCCCTTCCCCCCAAGGAAATGTCTCAGTGAAGCAGGGACAGTTGGGGAAGGATGAGTGGGAAATATAGGAAGGCCGAGGGCATTGCAGAGCTCTCTCTGTCCGCCTTGTCAGCTGCTTGTCCCTCGTAGTGATGTGCCTGTGAACTTTCTCCACCCGATCCCCTGCCCGCAACAAACATGGGGCTGCCCGGGAGTTGGTGATGGCCTTTGGGTTCTGACGTGGTCGGTTGGAGTCTCCCTTGGACTCTGGTTATGGAGCCGGACTCAGCCTGGAGTACTCAGAGGCCCCGGAGGCAGCTGCTCTTCTGGACAGAGCACCCACCCCCTCGCTCCCTTTCTGGTAGCTTCTTTCCTCGGTGATGATAAAAGGAATCTCCGGCATTCTACACCTGGACCATTTGATTGTTTTATTTTGGAATTGGTGTATATCATGAAGCCTTGCTAAACTAAGTTTTGTGTGTATATATTTAAAAAAAAAATCAGTGTTTAAATAAAAAGACCTATGTACTTAATCCTTTAACTCTGCGGATAGCATTTGGTAGGTAGTGATTAACTGTGAATAATAAACATAAAATGAATTCTTCACTCTGTATCTTTTCTCTTTTCTCCCCCCCCCCCCCGCCTTACTTAAAATAAAAACCTGAAAGCCATGTCAGGTGTTAGGACTCCTGTGTCCTATTTTCCGACTCACCTAGCTCCTTGGGGGTGCATGTGGGTCTTGCTGGGCCCCAGGAGTCGTGATTGCGCACACGCAGCCGCTCGTCAGGATCCCTGGGGGGCTCGTTCACAGTGTGGATGCCCCCGCCCTCAGGTGCTGCGAGATGGTGGTTAAGGACAGACAGACAGGCCTGGTGCTTCTGACAGAAGCCATAGGCCGCACTTTGGAAACTCTGGTCTAGACCCAGAGCATGGCTTGCTTGGTTCTCATCCCCTCCCTCCCTCCCCCCCTTAAAGGACAGAAGCCCAGAATGGTCTGTGTTAAAGCAGTGTCCATGTGCCAAGGAGCTGAAGCATACTTGCCTGCTCAGCTGGCTGCTGTGGGGTGAGACCAGGCCTGACCACACCACACTGGCCGTCGTAGACCAGACAAGAGCGTGAACAGAAACTAAACCCAAGGAATTTCCACTTATAGTCTTGGTCCAGTTCGTAAACGGAGTCCAGCACCACCTCATTTGCGGCTGCCCTGCTTGGGTGCTATGTAGTTTCTGCTTGGCTTTTCTACGATGACCTCAGTGAGAAGGAACTTGAGCCAGCACCGTCCTGCTGGATGCTGCTGGTCTCAGACCACCTATGAGCTACTCTGAGGCTGCACAGATGCTTCTAAAGTGGAGCCATTTAAGTGAAAACTTCAGGCAGTGACTGTCCACCTCGTTGAGACTTTTTGCTCTATTTGACTCATGGCCTCAGAATAACATCATAATCAATGGGAAGGTTGATGCTTTTGCACAGTTTGGTCACAGGCTTCTTGGTGATTATATCCCCTCCCACCATGGATCTGTAATTCCTGGGAAGGCATCTGGGTGGGAGCACCTTGGGGAAGACTCCACCGTGGAAAGCTCATCTGCGATTGATGACTAAGAGTTGTAGGTGGGCAAGTGGCCTTGAGGCCCCCGCTTCCTGGGCTCACCTCTAGCCCCGAAGCAGCTGGAGCTCGGGCACCCCCGGCTCACGGACCTGAGAGTTTGTAACAGACTTATCTTCAAACATGATTGCCAAGGAGATGGTGGTGACCGCTCCTACCAAGTGCTTCAGGGCAGTCTGCAGCCCCAGACCCCACCTTCAGGTACTCCAGGATGGTGGTTGAGGGCACAAACAGGCGTGGCATGTTGGAAAGAGGTTAAGGCAAGGGGCACAAGTGGTCTTGACCTGCTGACAGTAGGGGGTCTTCAGGCTGAACTCTGCTTTACCAAAGTACCTGTTGATAACTGGGGAAAATGAAAGTGGAACGGTACCACCCAGAAATTCTTTCATTCCTAAGACACTGTATTTCCATGAAATGCAAATTCTCCAGGTCTGAGCTCTATTTTACATCGAAGCACAAGGAGATAATGTGTATGTTCTTGGAGTGTGTGTTCATTGGGGGATTCTTAAACTTAGTCCCGGGGGCCATAGGCCCCGCCCTCCAGCCAGCGCCCTGAGGCAAATGAGTCCTGTGCTTACTCCCAAGATGGCTGGCATCAAAATCCTGAATTACCGTTATATCTTAGGCTGTTCATCACTGTTAAGGCAGGAAGAACAGTTCTGTGTGCCAACAGCACAGATACGTAAGTACTAGATGGTAGTGTTGTTGACTAACCCACTTGCTACTCAGAGCCTTCCAAACACTACTTTTAAAACATTTAAAACTGATGTCATGAGGTGGGGTTTTATATATATATATAATGAGATGGAATTTTAAGGTGGTTTTTTTTTAAGATTTTTATTTATTTGAGAGAGAATGAAAGGAGGAGAGCATGAGAGGGGGGAGGGTGAGAGGGAGAATCAGACTCCCTGCCAAGCAAGGAGTCTGATGCAGGACTCGATCCTGGGACTCCAGGATCATGACCTGAGCTGAACACAGTCGCTTAACCAACTGAGCCACCCAGGCGCCCAAGTTCTTTTTTTCTTTAGAGAGAGAGAGAGTGGGAGCGTGTGCGTGGGGGGTGGTTGGGGGGCAGAGGCAGAGGGAAAGAGAATCTTAAGCAGGCTCCACGCCCAGCGCAGAGCCCAGTGTGGGGCTCAGTCCCACCCCCTGAGATCGTGACCTGAGCTGAAATCAAGTCAGTCACTTAACCGACTGAGCCACCCAGGTGCCCCTAAAGATTTTTTTTTTAAGATTTTATTTATTTTAGAGCGGAGGAGTAGAGGAGGAAGGAGAGAGAATCTGAAGCAGACTCCCTGCTCAACATGGAGTCCAGTCCAGGGGCTCCATCCCAGGACCCTGAGATCATGACCCGAGCTGAAATCAAGAGTCGGCCACTTAACCAACTGAGCCACCCAGGTGCTCCACCTCTAAAGATTTTATTTTTAAGTAATCTCTATACCCAATGTGGGGCTTGAACTCACAACCCCAAGATCAGAGTCATGTGCTCTCCCAAGAGTCATGAGCCAGCCAGGTGTCCCCAGACATGTGGGGACTTTTATTAAAATTAGACAACATTACTGATTAGAACAAAATACTGTCTGCGGCCAGATTCTGCCATGTTACTTTTTGCTACATTGTAGCTCTTCAGTTTATTTTTTTTCCATCATTGCACAATACTGTTTTCTGTTACTATTGACATCGTTAGTTTACTTTTTTTAAGATTTTATTTATTTAGAGAGCGCATGAGTGGGGGTAGGGAGGAGCAGAGGGAGAGGGAAAGAGAAAATCCCAAGCAGACTCTGCACTGAGCACAGAGCCGGACGCGGGGCTTGGAGCCCAAGGCAGGGCTCGATCCCACAACCCTGAGAACATGACCTGAGCCCAAATCAAGAGTCAGATGCCCAACTGACTGAGCCACCCAGGCACCCTAACATCATTCGTTTAAAAGGCATACTATATCCCATCTGAAAGATATTACTTGAAACTAGTATAACCTGTATGTTAACTGGAATTAAAAACTTAAAAATAAGGGGCGCCTGGGTGGCTCAATCACTTAAGCGTCTGCCTTCGGCTCAGGTCATGGTCCCAGGGTCCTGGGATCGAGCCCCACATTGGGCTCCCTGCTCAGCGGGAAGCCTGCTTCTCCCTCTCCCACTCCCCCTGCTTGTGTTTCCTCTCTCGCTGTGTTTCTTTCTGTCAAATAAATAAATAAAACCTTTAAAAAAAAAAAAACTTAAAAATAAGATTACTAAGACAGCCTTTCAAGACTTGATTCTGACCCATCCGATAAGCAACGCTGGTCTTAGGTCTCCAAGGACAGTCTTATTTTTAAATATTGCCTGCCCCTGTCAGATGTATCCAGAACTCCGGTTTAGAAAGCAGGGTCGATACAGCTATCCTGAGTCTGATAGGCCTCCAACATGACAACTGGTGTGTTTGCCCTGGGCTTGTGTAAGCGCCCTGAAACATGAAGGGTCCAGGCCTGGGTCCTGCTCTCACTCCTCCCCTGGTCCCATCCTGTGCTAAGGAGTCAGGCACTGGGTGCCCCGTTTGTTATTTACCCCCTTTCGGGCCTGTTGAGCACTCCTGGGAGCCATTTCCATGGTCGGCTTGGTTCCTGGGGCGTGTGGTGTTTTCTGACTCGAGCTAGTGGCATGCACCTGCCGCTCTAGCTAGAGACTGAGGGGAGCCCATTTCCTTTCCACTACCGCTCTCAGTCAGCCTGAAACTGGAAATTAGCCCACTTCAGGCTTCTATGCCATGATACCAATGCTGTCTCTGTAGAGACTCCGCTATTGGTATGCAAGCCAATGCAAGAGAGAATTTCAGAAGTTGGTGTGGGGTGTGGAGAATGGGGCAGATGGGACTTGAGCCAGGTCCTGGGGGAGGCTGTCTTGGGTGGGACAAGTAGGCTGCGCCCACACACAGGAGCTGCAGTGTTAGGAGAGGTGTGGGCTGGAAACCAGTCAAGCGTGGTGTCTGGATGCTGGTATAAAGGAACCTGAGCAGGGACGCCTGGGTGGTTCAGTCGGTTAAGTGTCTGCCTTCAGCTCAGGTCATGATCCCAGGGTCCTGGGATCAAGCCCTGAGTTGGGCTCCCTGCTGAGCGGGGAGCCTGCTTCTCCCTCTCCCTCTGCCACTCCCCCTGCTTGTGCTTCTCTCTCTCTCTCTCAAATAAATAAAACTTCCAAAACATAAAGGAACCCAAGCAGCCTCCTGCAAGGAGGAAGGACTCCAGGTGGGTTCACTGGGCTTCCAACACAGACTGAGCAACGCCCATCTCGCTGTGGACACGAAGGGTTCCACTGGTCTTGTAGATGAGTGGCATGAGGAAGCATGAGTTTGAGGAAGACCTGACAAGGTGCCCAGAACAAATCAGGACCGCCTGAATGAGGCAGATGAGGCCGTGGTAGTTCAAGGGCGTAGAGTGACAGCAGAGCCCAGCCTGGTTCTCGTGCCTTCTAGTCAGTCAGCTGGACCTTGTCCCAGCCTCCTTGCAGTTCCATGTGGCCGTGTGACGTCCTGGCATGTGACATGGGCCACTTCGAGGCTTGGCTGGCCCACATGGCCCCCCTCATTCTCTCTTCCCACCGCTGGCTGGATGCACGTGCTGTACTTGACCATGCCGCACCGCTGACGTCAGGGGCTCTTTGTTAGAGCTGTCGCCCTAGCCTGACTCTCCAGGAGCCACGCTTGGGAGTAGTGAGCAAGGGAGAAACGTGAGAGGGCTGAAATGTTCAGTTTGGAGGAGGAAGCGGGATTGCTCATCAGGACCTAAATGTAAGCAGCAACGACAGCCACGCTGACACTGCCCCGAGACCAGCCTGGGACCAGCCTGGGACCGTCCTCCAGCGGACTCTGCCAGTACCCTGGGGCTGCGCTCCTCTCCCTGGGCGGGGGCGCAGCTCAGGAGCGCCGCCTACCTGCCCGTTTCTCTCTTCCTAGTCTGACCCTCCATCTGGGGTCCTTGTTCGGTCACTGGGTTCGAGTTTGTTGAGATGGTCATGTGGCTCATTCAGGCCTCTGCTCAAGTACGAGTCCTCGGCTCAGAGAGGCCCTCCCGAAATATAGTTGGTAATCACCTCGCCTCCAGCACCTTCTGTTCCTTACAGTGCTGTTTTTCTTTACAGCCCTTCTGGCTACCTCCCGGGCTTCTTACAGAGTGCAGACTGTCTTTCTGCCCATCTCCCCCACCAGACTATACGCTCGGTGGGGCTGGAGCTCAGGCACTGTTGCCCCCCTCATACTTAGAAGAGGGTCTAACACATCCCGAGTGTCCATGGTATTCATGATCTGATTATAAAATACTGCGTCCCAGACGCTGCTCCTCAACAAGGTCAGTGACACCAGTGTTCCCCACCTTCCCGTCTGGGGGGGGGGGGGAAGCAGCCAAATAGTGACTCAGTGGGAGGAGTGGCCTGATTAAGGGAAGTGTAGGAGTTGGGCGGGGACGTTCAGCAGCGGCTCCCACCTGTCTAGAGCTCGGGGAAGACCAGACAGGCAGACAAAAGCTGGATGGGATGAATGCTCTGTGGAGAGGGGAAGGGATGTATTCCAGGGAGGAAGCCTTGGACAAGTCAAGTTCCAGAAAGAGCTGAGTGTGGGGAGGGAGGGAGACTGGGGCCCAAGGGGGAAGCTGGTGCAGGGGCAGAGGTCAGGTAAAGCAGGGCCGTGGAAGCCACAGGCAGGAGCGGAGAGTGGGGAGCCCGAGCGGCTTGAGGTTTGGGGGTTTTTCCAAGGATAGCTTTATTGAGATACAACTCATTTCTCACCCATTGGAAGTATCCCCTTCAATGGTGTTTAGCGTTATCCATGGAATTAGGCAATCAATTTTAGAACATTTTCATCACCCCAAGAAGAAACCGTGTACCCCTTCTCAGGCACCTGCCACTTCACCCAACCCCTCTGAGCCCCTGGCGACCACCAGTAAGTGGACTTACTTTCTGTCTCCATGGATTGGCCTGTTCTGGACATTTCGAGCAAACGGGGTCAGTCCATATGCAGCCTTGTGTGCCTGGTGGCTGTTGCCCAGCATTGTGATTTCAGGGTTCATCCGTGTGGGGGCACGTGTCAGTTTTTCATTCCTTGTGACAGCCGGATACCATTCCGTGGCATGGACACACATCTTGTTTATCCATGCGTACCCGTGGACCTCTGGGGTTGTCTCCACTCCAGCGAACAATGCTTCTGTGAACATCCGTGTGCAAGGTTCTATGAGGACATACCCTGAGGGATTTTAAGCAGAGGAGTAGCCATGGTCCTGCTTGGCTTGGACAGTGGAGAAAGGGGACAACGTAAGAGACACTTGCAGTTATCCTGGTGACAAGAGGGGGTTGGCAGGAAGAGCAAAGAGAAGCTGGTTGATTTTAGCCGTATTTAGGAGGACAGGTTGGCAAGACTTGGGGTGGGGGAAGGGAAGGAGGGTGTTGTGTGCAGGTCTCAGCCCATCAGTAACCAATGTTGTGGCTAGACAGGCCCTCGTGGTTTATTACAAGGCACCCTTCAGCAATAACCATCAGGAAACTTGGAAAAAAATAAAGATTTGCCACTTACAGGACCTGGAAATCCCACAGCACACCTGGGGCCACATAGTGAGGGCATGGGAAGAGAGAGAAGGGGGCAGGGGCCTGGGGTTTTGCTTTAATTGGGGTCAAGGGTGGAGGCCTAGGATCTCAAGGAGTGGGAATTTAAAGCCCAGGAAGAGAAAAAAACAAGTGACTGGAATCAGTCATGGAAATCAACCAAGATCGTTCAAACAAAGGAGCCTCTGTGCTGGGGGCGCAGCAGGCTCTTTACCTCCTTCTATCCAGTCATGGGGCTGTCAATGTGCTTATTCCAGAGAACCCTCTAAAGTGGATCAGCAATCAAAGCTCAAGCCAGTCACTTGCGTTATAAGAGAGGAGCGCCCCGAATCGGGCTTCGTGCTAGGCCTAGAGCCTGTGGATAATTCTCTCTCCCTCTCCCTCTGCCCCTCCCCGCTTGCTCGCACTCTCTTTCAAAAAACAAAAATGAAACAAGAGTGGAAACCTGTTGGAGCTCACACTTCAGAAGGGTGGCAATGACCTTAAAGATCCTTGCTTGAGCACTGGGGGCTGGCGGCTGCTGTGGGTTGAGACAGGGAGCCCTGGAGTAGGGGGAGCAGAGGTGGGGTGGGGAATTGGAGGTGCCGGCGGACAGATGTCCTGGGCAGCAGGACATCTTCACCTGTGGCTCAGGGACACAAATATGAGCAGGGGACCCGGGATGAGGGGTTGTGGGCATGGAGGTGGCCCCAAGCCATGGCCCTAGCTGAGACCCCACACTCACCACTCTTGGTGAGGGAACAGGGCAGGATGCGGCGGAGCCCGCGGAAGGCCGGGCCCGGAGGGCTGGACAAGGGGAGAACAGGAAGCAGCAGAGGAAGAGGGGAAGAGGTAAGAGGCAGCCGCAGGCGCAAAGACACGAGGCCATCCTCTGCCGGCCCCTCGGCCTCCACCCCAACCTGACTGTGGCTGACCTGCTGAGAAACCTTCCCCAACTTCCAGGACACAGGGCAGACTCCTGACCCTCAGGAACCGTGTGATGTAGGGGAAAGCGCGAGACAGAGTCGAAGGCCCAGGGCTCTAATCCAGGTTGTATGACCTTGGGCAGGGCCTTAAACTCCAATCCCTTTGTCCAGCTCTTTAAAAAAAAAAAAGCTGTGGGGCGCCTGGTTGGCTCAGTCAGTGAAGCGTCTGCCTTCGGCTCAGGTCATGATCCCGGGGTCCTGGGATCGAGCCCCGCATCAGGCTCCCTGCTCGGCGGGAGCCTGCTTCTCCCTCTGCCTGCCGCTCACCCTGCTTGTACTCTCTTGCTATCTCTCCCTCTCTTTCAAATAAAATCTTAAAAAAAAAAAAAAGCCACTGTCACCAGGTTGGCCTGAGGATCCAAGGTGATTGTGTGTAGGTGTTTTCAAACTATTAGGTGCCCAGGGACCAATACTGAGTACGATCTTGGCATTCAAGGCCTTTTATAGTCTGAGCCTGGTTCTCTGGGCCAGTTCTCCAATTCTTTGGCCCCCTTCGTCCCTTCTGAGTGTCTCCGGCTTAAGCCAGCATCCACTTCTCTCTCTGATCCGAGGCCAAGGGCTCTCTCCCTCTCTGCCGTCTACTTACCCTCAGCCTGACGGAGAACTGACTCCACAGACCTCACACCCTCTGAGAAGCCTTTCCTGACCAGTTTCTAGCGAGCTCCTGGTCTGCCGTGGCCTCAAAACCCCAAATGCCTGCCCTTGCTCCAGCTGAGGTGTCGCTGAGCTCTTTGTCCAACTGAGGAGCTACTCCCTGAAGGCAGGACCCCTCCTTGATCCACCTGCGGCCCCGCCCTCCCACTCCACCAAGTGCAGCGCCCTGCATCAGTAAACAGCCCCCCGTGCTCACTCGCTCACTCTCTCTATAACAGATAAATCTTTAAAAAAAAAAGGGGGGGGGCGCCTGGGTGGCTCAGTTGGTTAAGCGACTGCCTTCGGCTCAGGTCATGATCCTGGAGTCCCTGGATCGAGTCCCGCATCGGGCTCCCTGCTCAGCAAGGAGCCTGCTTCTCCCTCTAACCCTCCCCCCTCTCATGTACTCTCTCTCTCTCATTCTCGCTCTCTCAAATAAATAAATAAATCTTTAAAAAAAAAAAAAAGTCCATTGTCAGCTCTCAGATTTGAGAGGATGCATTTAACACACTGAGTTTCCATTATGGTGAGGTCCTCTTTCTGGGCACGCCCACCACGCTCATTCCTGAGGCTTCCCAGCAGGTTTGGGTGTCCGATGGGCCACTCCTCTCCGACCTCTCTCCCTTCAAGAGTTTTCCTAGCTCTTCTGCTTCTTCATGCTTTCAATGTAAACTTCAGATTCTCTAATTCTAGGGAAAAAAAAAAGACTTTGGATGTTTTTATTTGGATCATGCTCAATTTATAAACTACCTTTGGAAGAATTGACATCTTTATGATGTTCGGTTTTCCTTTCCAAGAACACAGCACATTCTTTTCAGTTTCATGTCCTTTGGGAATGTTTCAGAGTTTTCCTCAGGGAGGATTTGCACGTTTCCTGTAATGTTTATTCCCAGATACTTTATCTGTTTTGTTGACATTGGAAATCAGACCTCTTCCATCATGCCATCTCAGTGCTGGGTGTTTGTATATGGGAAGGTATCGATTTCTTGATACAGGTTTTGATCTCACTTTCCTACTGAATTCCCCGACTGTTTGAAGTGGTTTGATAGTTGGTCTCATAGGGACAAAATTGTGTTTAAACTCAAGTTTAAACCCCACAACTAGGCCAGCTCTGAGAAGGGTCTTCCACTGCTTCTAGGTCTCCTTGCACTGGGACTGGCCCCACAGCATTATGTTATTTTATTTTATTTTATTTTATTTTATTTTATTTTATTTTATTTTATTTTTATGTTAGAGAGGAAGTATAAGCAGCGGGGGGCGGGGGGGAATTAAGGGCAGAGGGAGAGAGAGAATCTTAAGCAGGCTCCATGCTCAGCATGGAACCCAACGCGGGGCTCCATCTCATGACCCTGAGATCATGACCAGAGCCGAAAGCAGGAGTCAGACACTTAACTGACTGAGCCACCCAGGCACCCCCCACACACAGAATTAATTTAATAAGCAAGTGACTGTGTCTAAGAGATGCAGGGCGAAATGAGATGCTTGATGACTCCGGTCATGAAATCTGGCTATCTCTGTGCCAAAATCTGATTTGCACAAAATTCTAAACGTTTTTTTTTAGTTGAAAACATTCTGTTCTGAGTAAGGGATACAAGTTCTTTTACAAATGCTTTTTGACCATAAAATTACAAACACTTCTGTAGCCTGAGAAAAGTAACCTGTGAGGAGAGGTTTCCTTTTCCAGAACAGAATGTCAGATCTGTCAGGATGGCTGTTATCAGGGGGGAAAAAAAAAAAAGGCAAAAACAACAAGTATTGTGAGGATGTGAAGAAATCAGAACCCTCATGTACTGTTGGTGGGGATACAAATTGTGGGGTACCTGGGTGGCTCAATTGGTTAAGAGTCCGACTCTTGGGGCGCCTGGGTAGCTCAGTTGTTAAGCATCTGCCTTTGGCTCAGGTCGTGATCCTGGGGTCCTGGGATCAAGCCCCGCATCAGGCTCCCTGCTCCTCGGGAAGCCTGCTTCTCCCTCTCCCACTCCCCCTGCTTGTGTTCCTGCTCTCGCTGTGTCTGTCTCTGTCAAATAAATAAATAAAATCTTTAAAAAATAAAAATAAAAAAAGAGATGAATGGATAAAGGATGTCACACACACACAGACACACACACACACACTGGAATGCTATTCATCCTTAAAAAAAGAAATTCTGCAATACGGGGATAACATGAGTGAACACTGAGGACATTTATGCTCAGTGAAACGAGCCAGTTACAGGACAAATACTGCCTGACTCTACTCACGTGAGTCTAAAGTAGTCAAGTTCACAGAATCAAACACTAAAATGGTGGTTAATCAGCAGGCATTGGGTTTCAGTTAAGCAAGATGAAGAAGTTCTAGAGATCTGCTGTGCAACATGGGACGTACAGTCAACAATAACGTATTGTACACATGAAAATTTAAGAGGGTAGATCTCATGCTAAGTGTTCTTACCATAATAAAATAAAAAAAGAAATGAACAGGGGTGCCTGGCTGGTTCAGTCAGTAAGGCACGTGACTCTTGATCTCAGGGTCGTGAGTTCAAGCCCCATATTGGGAGTGGAGCTTACTTAATTAAAAAAAAGGGGGGGGGAGAAATAAACATTGTTGGCTATAATAGCTGGTTCTGGAACCTCACAGAAATGGGAAAGTAGGAAATACACACGTAAGAAAAAAATTTCTTTGCAAAGCTCCCCGAAGAGTCTACTGCAGGATGAGCCCTACTCTAGCCCACCCTCCTCCTTAGATAGGATGGGTGAGGGATTGGATGCCCAGAGGCAGTATTTTTTTTTTTAAGATTTTATTTATTTATTTGAGAGAGAGAGAATGAGAGACAGAGAGCATGAGGGGGGGAGGGTCAGAGGGAGAAGCAGACCCCCTGCTGAGCAGGGAGCCTGATGTGGGACTCGATCCCGGGACTCCAGGATCATGATCTGAGCCGAAGGCAGTCGCTTAACCAACTGAGCCACCCAGGCGCCCGCCCAGGGGCAGTATTGAGGGACTTGTTCAAGCGCTCAGAGCCTTACTTCTTCCTTGTACAGTCAGTGCCGTGAGGACCAGACCAGTGACAACACTGTCTTCCTGCTCTTCAGCTGTACCCCTTACCCTAAGAGGTGAAAACAAGGGGCAGATGCATTTAAAAAATATTACTGTGTTTCCCCCAAACCCTTGCTGCCTTTCCTGGCCTGGCAAGCTTGGCCTGAACTCCGGCAAAAAATGGCTGAACTTCTCTCCCAACCTTCCACCCTCTATGACTCCCAAGGTAGCTGGATGTGGTGGGAAGAGTTTGAAGTCTGTCTCAGCCCGGGGCTGCTATACCAAAATACCAGAGACTGGGGAGTCCAAGATCACAATGCTGGCAGATTCAGTTCTTGGTAAAGGCTCTCTTCCTGGCTTGAGACGCTGCCACCCTGCTCCCTCCTCACAAGGTGGAAAGAGAGATCTGGTTATAAAGGCACTAATCCCTCATGAGGACCCTGGTCCCATAATCTCACCTAGATCTAATTCTCTCCCAAAGGGCCCACCTCCTCATACCATCGCACCGGGGGTTAGGGCTTCAACATCTGGATTTGGCAGGGTTGCGGGGGCACCCACATTCAGTCGATGGCAAAGTTTGTAGTCCTAGCTCTGGACAGTTGTGTAACCTTGGGTGAATTACCCAACGCCTCTGACTTTGTTTCCTCATCAGTATGTTGGAAGATGGTGTCTGCCTCCTAGGTTTTTGGGAGAAGTGAGTAATATATACAACGTCAAGCATGATGCTGGAAATATGGTATTTGCTCAATACCTCTTTTTCTCTGTCCATCTGCAGTGGAGGCTGGCTAGCCGCCATTTTATCCTCTTCTCTTCCTCAATAGTAACAGGATGCTCAATTTGTATCTTGTACATGACTAGCCAGAATAAAGACCATTTGGCTCAGCCACTCTAGCTTTTAGGTGTGGCCCTGTGACTAAGTTCTTGCCAATAGGATTCAAGTGAAAGTCTCATGTGGCAACTCCAGGTAACCTCCCAGAATCCCCTTCGTCAGTCCTTCCTCCATCCTCTTGCTGGAATTCCAGCTGCAGCCTGGGTCAGACAGTGAGGGCCACACCTAGGATGTTGGCGTGGTGAACTAGGAGTCTGTGCCCCTGGGAAGTTTGTGAAGACAGCTGCCAAACCAGCCCTGGACAGCCTACCCTGGACTTTGATGAATTTAACCACTGTTACTGTAGGGCTCTGTCACTTTCCTTGTGGCTGAATCTAATCCTCATACCCTGCTATTCATGCATGCCTACCAAAGGCTCATTCCCCACATTCCCTGGCATCTCCTTTTTCTCCAGAGTTCAAGGGCGAGGTGGGGGGGCCGGGGGCAGGGGGGTGCGGTGTGGCCGGGACACACCAAAGGTGAGCAAAAAAAAGTCATCCAAAGATGCCCCACAGTCTCTCCCCATTCAACTCTCCTGCATGTATAATTCCCCTCCACACCCACATTCCCCTGTCTATAAATACTTTCTGAAGGCTGTGGAAGAGGAAAATCATTTCATTCTGAGCCAGAGCAGGGTACTGTTTCTTCCATCCCTGCATTCCACAGTATCAACTACTGAGCATTTTGTTTTGTTTTCTTTTTTAAGATTTTATTTATTTATTTGACAGAGAGAGACACAGCGAGAGAGGGAACGCAAGCAGGGGGAGTGGGAGAGGGAGAAGCAGGCTCCCTGCTGAGCAGGAGCCCGATGTGGGGCTCGATCCCAGGACCCCGGGATCATGACCTGAGCTGAAGGCAGAGGCTTAACCGACTGAGCCACCCAGGCTTCCCGACATGGGTGTTTTTGAGACATGCGTCTTGTGGTGTGTATCGTTCTTTCCCCTTTATCACCAAATAGCAGTCCATGGTGTGGATGGATTGCATCCTATGCATTCTGTTGATGGACATCTCAGAGCTTTCCAGTCTGGGCTGCACTGAACATTCTTACACAATCTTTTTGTAAACATGTTTTCATTTCTCTTGGATAAACCTAGAAGTGGGATTGTTGGTCACAGGTGTATAGATGTTTAACTTAATAAGAAACTGCCTGACCTCTTCTCATGTGTTTGTACCATTTCGTAATCATACCAGCACTGTGTGGGAGTTCCTGTTGCTCCACAGCTTTGCTAACGTTTGGTGTCATCAGTCTTTTAAATTTCAGCCATTCTGGTGGATGTGTGGTGGTATTTCATTACAGTTTTAATTTGCACTTCCTTTTGGCTAATGATGTTGAGTGCTTATTTGCTTGCTTATTACCCATTTGTATCTTTCTTTATGAAATGTCTGTTCAGCTCTCATGCCTAATTTGCTTATCGGGTTGTTCATCTTTTTATTGTCAACTTTACATCCAAGTGTGACGTTCCCAGAAGCAGTCATCCTTGAGTCTGGTGAGGTCGGAAGTCGTGGGGGAAGAAGAGGGGCACGCCAGCCCTTCCTTCATGATAGAGCTGCACATACTCTCCCTCTGAGCACCGGCTGGTGGGTGAAGACTGGCTTCCCACGGATACCCCAGGAAACACCTTCTCAGGGGAGCTCAGAAATGGGTGACAGGTGAGGTGTTGTCACCCACGAAGGTGGATGATCTTGTCAGAGAGAACCAAATGCTGAAAACCAGAAAGCCGGAAGCCCAGAGACCCCTCCAGCAAACTTGGAAAGCTTTCTCTTTGGGCTGACATTGACATTCCTGATAGCCTCTTGACGTTTGGCTCTGCTGAGGAGAGCAGCAGAAGAAAGTTGAAATGCATAAGAAATCAGCTCTTGAAAGTTACTGGACAGTGAATCCTCTTTCTTTCTTGGCTTTTTTTTTTTTTTTCCCTCACCCTTTGGTTAGTTTACTGGTGTTTGAGTCATTTGCTGAGTAAATCTGAAAGGACAGAAAAGGGAACTGGATCAGACATGTCTCTATCTTTGGCCCCATGTACGCTGTCAGAGCTTCCTCCAGAACCCTCTTAACAGTTGTTGCTTTTTCATGATTTTCTCAAACTTAACAGCCCCAAAGTTTAAAAAATAAGCATGTAAAAATGATGGCAACTTACATGCACTCAAAAACCCACATGCAGATATTTCCAGAAGCTTTATTCATAATCACTGAAATGTGGAAGCAACCAAGATGTCCTTCCCAGTAGGTGAATGTGTGATACACCCAGACAGTGGACAATTACTTAAGTGCTAAAAAGAAGTGAGCTATCACGCCACAGAGAGAGATGAAGGGACCTTAGATACATATTTCTTTTTTTTTTTTTTTTTTACTTTAGATACATATTTCTAAGTGAAAGAAAGTCATCTCCAAAAGGGAAGAAATTCGGATTTGTTCATTGCTATATCCCTAGCATCTAAAACAGTGTCTAGCCATGCAGACCCTCAATAAATAGTTGATGGAAAAAAATGATGGGACATAGAGGTGCTTCATCTCATCCTGAGTCATAAGAAAGAGGAAAGAAACAAGGGGAGCCTAGGATGATCAGCTAAAATGTGTACCCCTAATTCAATGTCCATCCAAATATGGGCCACCAACCAAAATGCTTATTCCTGGGCCCACATGCTAGACCTGCTTGATCGGGATGAGTGTCCCTATGGAGGGGTATCTGCATTTTTAAATAAGCATCCCAGACGATTAGCTGAAGTTGAGAACCCTTGGATGCCCACTAAAAATGCAGATATTTTAGGCCTTTGGAGGGATAGAGGCAGCAAAGCCTGGACACCCTTAGTCCAAAGCCTCCATCTTCATAGGTGGAGAACCTGCAGCCCAGAGAAAGGAGTGCTTCGCCACAGGACCAGAGCAAGTCACCTCCTGGCTCTCAGGCTCTTCCAGACGGCATGACTGACCAGCCCCCTCGGGCAGTAAGAGACTCTTTCACCTGTGATTGAAAAGATTATCGGTGAGGCAGCTGATAAATACCAACTCTATTTGGTCAAGGCCAATGAGGTATTTACTTCCTCTGAGGAGGCAGGGGAAGTCCAAAGAAGCTTTTAATAGGTCTCTTTAGGGTAAATTTTTGATGAAGTTACAGAAGGATTCACTTCCCCAAGCTGACGGGAAACATTTTTCTCTGGTTTCTCTTTTCACATGATAGGACTTACTTAGTATATTTAACTGAAAATGAAATGACCAGATTTTAAATATGCAAAAACTGGAGCCAAGGTGGAAGCCCAGGAAAACTGGCACCTGCCATGGATCTCATTTCAGCTGGGCCAGGAATTTGCCATCTGACCTCGAAGGACCTTGGGCACATGGACTAGCCCCTCTGGGCCGTGGCAGGACTAAGTGATATCCATGAGTCTTTCCAGTTCTCATGATCTGTCGTTCCCTGAGTCTCATTCACTCCACGATTAGCCAGTAGCCAAAGTCCTGCTGGCTTAGCTGTGGAGTGACCATCGGGAGGTCTCTTCTAAAATGTGGGGTGCCTGGGTGGCTCAGTCGGTTAAGCGTTTGCCTTCAGCTCAGGTCTTGATCCCAGGGTCTTGGGATCGAGCCCCGCGTCAGGCTCCCTGCTCCACAGGAAGCCTGCTTCTCCCTCTCCTACTCCCCCTGCTTGTGTTCCCTCTTTCACTGTGTCTCTCTGTCAAATAAATAAATAAAATCTTTAAAAATAAATAAATAAATAAAAATAAAATGTGGGCTTGTTCTAGTCCAGAACAAAATAGAACCAAAGATCTCTCAAGCTGAGGAGATTGTGTGGGAGAGGTAGCAGTCAGTCCACAAAACTGATGAAAATAGAGATACAACACAGAGGCTGAGTTTCTTGGGGAAATAAGGCAATGCCCAAGCAAAGAGACAGAGGAGATGAGTGAGGACAAAGTGGGGGACATTTTCAAGAAGGACAGAAAGTCAAATTTCTGTACCTGGTTCTGTCCACTGTGGGCCACCTTAACATTTTTTTCCCTAAACAGGCTCAACGCGGGGCTTGAACTCACGAACGTGAGATCAAGACCTGAGCCGAAATCAAGAGTCGAACGAAGTCAAGAGTCACACGCTTAACCAACTGAACCACCCAGGCGCCCCCACCTTAACATTTTTAACTCTCCTTTGCTCATGTGGACAATGCTTATCAGCACTTATGCTGAATGAAGAGAAGCAGAAGTCAAAATGTGCATGTATCAATAACTGATTTTCAACAAAAGTGCAAAAGGCAATTCAGGGGAAAAAGAATAGACTTTTCAACGAAAATAGTGACTTCTAGGGGTGCCTGGGTGGCTCAGTTGGTTAGGCGACTGCCTTCAGCTCAGGTCATGATCCTGGAGTCCCGGGATCGAGTCCGGCATCGGGCTCCCTGCTCAGCAGGGAGTCTGCTTCTCCCTCTGACCCTCCCCCTTCCCGTGCTCTCTCTCTCATTTTCTCTCTCTCAAATAAATAAATAAATAAAATATTAAAAAAAAATAGTGACTTCTAGGTGCTGAAAAAATGAAATATCCAAATGCAAAAAAAAAAAAGGAAGAAAAACTTCAATGCATATCTCACACATACACAAAAATGAACCCAGGGATGCCTGGCTGGCTCAGTTGGTACAGCATGCAACTCTTTTTTAAGTTTATTTTTTTTAGTAATCTCTACACCCAATGTGGGGCTCAAACCCATGACCCTGGGACGCCTGGGTGGCTCAGTCAGTTAAGCGTCTGCCTTCGGCTCAGGTTATGATTCCAGGGTCCTGGGATCGAGTCCCACATCCAGCTCCTTGCTGAGCAAGGAGTCTGCTTCTCCCTCTGCCTGCCTCTGTCTCTCTCTCTCTGATAAATAAAATCTTAAAAAAAAACCACAAAAACCCATGACCCTGAGATCAGGAGTCACACATTCTTTCAATTGAGTCACCCAGACATCTTGCTTGTGACTCTTGATCCTGGGGTCATGAGTTCAAGCCCCATGTTGGGCCTAGAGCTTACCTTTAAAACAACAACAACAACAAAAAACCCCAAATGGATCAGAGACCTAGATGTAAAACCTAAAACTATAAAATTTGTTATTAGAAAACGTAGGAGAAAAATCTTTATGGCCTTTGGCTAGGCAAGGAACTCTTAGGTATGATATCAAAAGCATGATCCATAAAGAAAAAAAAATCAATAAACTGGACTTCATTAAAATTAAGAACTTCTGGGGCGCCTGAGTGGCTCAGTCGATGGGTATCTGCCTTCGGCTGGGGTCGTGATCCCAGGGTCCTAGGATCGAGCCCTGCATAGGGCTCCCTGCTCAGCGGGAAGCCTGCTTCTCCCTCTCCCACTCCCCTCTGCTTGTGTTCCCTCTCTCACTGTCTCTCTCTCTGTCAAATAAATAAATAAAATCTTAAAAAAATAAAGAAATAGATAAAATTAAGAACTTCTGCTCTTTGAAAGACATGAGTGAAAACACAAGCCACATAAATAAAGATAAGCTACATATATAATGGTAAGGGCTTAGATCCAGAAAACAGAAAACTCCCAAATTTCAACAATAAGAAACAAAGCAATCCAATTAAAAATGGGCAAAAGAGTTGAGCAAATTCTTCACCAAGAAGATACAAGGATAGCAAGTAAGCACACAAAAAGATACTCAACCTTAGTCACTAGGGAAATGCAAATTAAAACCACAATGAGATATTACTACATATCTGTTAAAATGGATAGATTAATAAAGAATGACCTCACCAAGGATGTGGAGGAACTAGAAATTGTCATTCTGCAGGCAGGGAGGTGAAACAGTACAATCATTTTGGAAAGGTTTGGCAGTATCTTTTTTTTTTTTTTTAAGATTTATTTATTTATTTATTTGACAGAGAGAGAGATAGCCAGAGCAGGAACACAAGCAGGGGGAGTGGGAGAGGGAGAAGCAGGCTTTCCCGCTGAGCAGGGAGCCCGATGCGGGACTCGATCCCAGGACCCTGGGACCATGACCTGAGCCGAAGGCAGACGCTTAACGACTGAGCCACCCAGGCGCCCCAGTTTGGCGGTATCTTAAAGAGTTAAACATACACTGACCCTATGATCCAGTCCTTCCACTCCAAGTCTATACCCAAGAGAAATTAATGCAGATGTCCATACAAAGGCTTAGGAATGAATATTTGCAGCAACTTTGTTTGTAATAGCCCTGAACTGGAAGCAACCCAAATATTCATCCACAGGTGAATGGATAAACAAATTGTTGTCGATCCATACAGTGGAATACTACTGAGCAAGAAAAAGGAATCAACTCATGATACACACTACATGGATGAATCTCAAGATAATTATGCTGAGGGAAAGGAGCCAGACAAAAAGAACATCATGTATAATTCCATGTATATAAAGTTCTATAAAATGCAAAGTAACCTACAATGACAGAAAGATCACTGATTGCCTGGGAAAGAGGGAAGAAGAAGGTGGGATGGTAAAGGAGGACGAGGAATCTTTTGGAGTCACGGGCACATGTTCACTATTGTGTGGCAATGTGCACCACACATCAAAACATAAAATTGTTGGGGCGCCTGGGCGGCTCAGTCGTTAAGCGTCTGCCTTCGGCTGAGGTCACGATCCCAGTGTCCTGGGATCGAGCCCCACATCGGGCTCCCTGTTCCGTGGGAAGCCTGCTTCTCTGTCTCCCACTCCCCCTGCTCGTGTTCCCTCTCTTGCTGTGTCTCTCTGTGTCAAATAAATAAATAAAATCTTTAAAAAAAACCATAAAATTGTTCACTTTGAATACATGTTGTCAGTTGTGTGTCAATTATACCTCAATAAAGCTGTTTTAAAATTGTGATGAGCCTAGAATATCTTGTTACACCAGAAAGTGAGAAGGCTAGTCATTTTGTCAAAAGGATTCAGGTGCCAACGTGAACAGGCACCACTAGCCAAAAATGGGAAATGTAAGTGTCATTTAGGATACTAACTAGAATGGATTGAAAGAGAACAAATAGGTTTAATTATTTTATTTTATTTTCTTAAAGATTTTATTTATTTGACAGAGAGAGAGAGAGCACAAGCAGGGGGAATGGCAGGCAGAGGAAGAGGGAGAAGCAGGCTCCCCGCTGAGCAGGGACTCAATCCCAGGACTCTGGGATCATGACCTGAGCCAAAGACAGACACTTAACCGACTGAGCCACTCAGGCGCCCCTTTATTTTTTTACAAGATCTTACTTATTTTTAAAAAAATTTTTTCAAGGTTCTATTTATTTATTTGACAGAGAGAGAGGGAACACAAGCAGGGGGAGTGGGAGAGGGAGAAGCAGGCTTCCCACTGAACAGGGAGCCCGACCCGGGGCTCAATCCCAGGACCCTGAGATCATGACCTGAGCCGAAGGCAGACGCCTAATGAGTGAGCCACCCAGGCACCCCAGATCTTATTTATTTATATGAGAGAGATAGAGAGCATGAGCAATGGGAGGGGCAGAGGGAGAAGGAGAAGCAGACTCCCCACTGAGCAAGGAGCCCAACACGGGGCTCAATCCCAGAATCCCAGGATCATGGCCTGAGCCAAAGGCAGACGCTTAACTTACTGAGCCACCCAGGCACCCCAATTTTATTTTTTTAAGGAACTCTATACCCAACATGGGGCTTGAACTCACAACCCCAAGATCAAGAGACGCATGTTCTATCAACTGAGCCAGCCACATGCCTTGAGAACAAATAGTTTAAATCCATGTGTTCATAATGATAGATATAAAATATGTTTTATGTTGGCACCTGGCTGGTTCAGTCCACAGAGCATGCAACTCCTGATCTCAGGATTGTGAGTTCAAGCCTCATGTTGGGTGTAGAACTTATTTTTAAAAAATTAAAAATAAATAAAACAAAATAAGTAAAATATTTTGTGGTCATAATGATAATAACAAAAAATCTCATTGATCAATAACCTTTGGAATATACTAGGGAACCAATTAATTATTTTGAAAACTGCTAAAAATAGAGTCACGAGTTTATCCTGCCTTTCTTCTATGACATGTACCTCATGTAATCAATTAATCAATGAAGGGATGTTCCTCTTACAGATATTCCAGCATAAATGGTGAAATGATGTCACCATTTATAGCCCCTAATCAATGCAATAATATTAATGGCTGCAAACACCACAAAATGAGACATGAGCACTCATTGTGATTCTCCTTATGGAGGTACACAATTCCACATAAGTAATCTTGTTTAAAAAAAAAAATCAGAGGTGCCTGGGTGGCTCAGTCGGTTAAGCATCTGCCTTCAGCTCGGGTCGTGGTCCTGGGGTCCTGGGATCGAGCCCCACATCGGGCTTCCTGCTCAGTGGGAAGCCTGCTTCTCCCTCTCCCACTCCCCCTGCTCATGTTCCCTCTCTCGCTATGTCTCTATCTGTCAAATAAATAAAATCTTAAAAAAAAAAATCAAACCTGATCTGATGAGACCCCTTAGATCTAACTACCAATATGCAGAGAACACAGGAGGCAGAGGAAGATGTTAAAACAATTCCATGCAGATGCCACCAGCAAGATCCAGCCTGGGGAAAACTCAACAGGACAAACCACCTACTTTCTTAAAAAACAAATAAATAAAGAGAGAAAGAAAGGAAAAGAAATGAGAAGAACATGAAAGAAATTGCAAGCAAAAGGGCGCCTGGGTGGCTCAGATGGTTAAGCGTCTGCCTTCGGCTCAGGTCATGAGCCCAGCGTCCTGGGATCGAGTCCCGCATCGGGCTCCCTGCTCCTCGGGAGCCTGCTTCTCCCTCTGCCTCTCTCTCTCTCTCTCTGTCTCTCATGAATAAATAAATAAAATCTTAAAAAAAAAAAAAAGAAAGAAATTGCAAGCAAAAAAAAGAAGAGGGAAACCATAGATTTGAAAAGACTTGAGATATATTAACCAGTTGCAATATATAGTCTGGATCTCAATTAGACAAACTTTAAAAAATGACATTTATAGGCCAACCAGGGAAATGTAAGCACTAATTCAATATTTGATGGTATTAGGAAAATCATTGTTAATTTTTGGGGGGCGGGATGATAGTTTGGGGCATATGCTTTAAAAGGGAATGCTTGTCTTTTAAGGATACATTCTGAAATGTTAACTGGTGAAATCATATGATGTCTGGTATTTACTTCAAAATCATGTTGGGGGGAATGATGTTTTAAAATTGTGTGTCAGGGGCACCTAGGTGGCTCAGTCGTTAAGCGTCTGCCTTCGGCTCAGGTCATGACCTCAGGGTCCTGGGATCAAGCCCCGCATCTGGCTCCCTGCTCAGCTGGGAGCCTGCTTCTCCCTCTCCCACTCCCCCTGCTTGTGTTCCCTCTCTCGCTGTCTTTCTCTGTCAAATAAAAAAATAATAAAATTGTGTGTCAAAGTGATTGCACTAATGAGAAAAATGCAATTAAAAAATCAGGAAGAAATACTGTCCTGCAAAACACTGATGCTACTTGGCGTGAGAGCGATAGGATGAGTCATTTCCCCTTTCGTTTCTACATTTTCTGTAGCGTCTGTAATGTATTTTTATATTATTTTTATAATGAGAAATTATGCATAATAAACCCTAGGGGGAAACAAAACTACATTTTTGCCGTCCTCTTCCTGGTTTCCCAAAAACCCATCTACTCTCTCTCCCAAGTCCTCCAGGCTTTAGCTGAACTTCCCGCCATCTTTCCCAAGTTTAGATTATCCGGGTTCTGGGACTACGAGGGTTTTGAGGAAAGCAGGTCAAATTCACCGCACCCAACCTTCCCTCCGCTCGAAGGAGGATAGAGCCACACGCCACTTAGCGCTGCGACCTCCCAAGGGCCACAGCCGTACTTCGGGACGCGCCACCCTCCCACGAGTGAATAACCTTCGCGCACGCGCCCGCAGTCAGACTACATCTCCCAGAAGGCTCTGCGCCTACCACGGGGACCGCCTTAGTAGCGGTGGACTACATTACCCAGTGACGCCTTGCAAGATGGGTGTTGCCCATCTATGACTATACAACTATTGGTCCAGCCTCTGTCGGAAGCTGCACAGTGATTGGTCCGGGAGCCCGTCAGTTACTGCCGGGCGCAATTAGTTTTGCTGCTGCATGAGGAGGTAGGAAGAGAAGCCCGCGCGGAGTCGGGCCGCGCCCTTCGTGCCGGGTGAGTGACCTCTACTTTCTCCTTCCTCGCCGTGCGCTCGGGGACTGGGGTCGCACACATGCGCCGGTACTCACGTGGGGGCAGGGTCTGTACGCGCACGTGTCACGCCTGACCTGAGAAGCATCTTCAGGGACGCAGGGCGCAAAACCTCGCACACATTCGGGACACCCATACACGTGGGTGCCTGCTTCGCGGGCGTCTTCTCGGACTTGGGGGGAAAACGCCCCGAGGCACGGCTGGACACGTGTGTCCACACGCGGGGACGTCTGCGGGGACCCCCCAGCTGAACACATGGGCACACGGGCACGCGAGCTCACCGCTCGTAGCCCAACGCCAAGGGTTTCCGCAGTAAGAGAAGGGGGGTGGCGTAGGCAAACTCTCTCCCACACCCCGCCCACCCTGACTCACTCCAGGGTCCGCATCTCTAGATGTTCTGTATGTCATGCACATACAGTCATACTTCATTTTTATTTTGTCTCTTTAGGTTACTACAAGGCTTACTGGTACAAGAAGGAAATTAGAACAAGTGGGAAGAAGTAAGGTAACTATGGAACTATATTTAACCAGCCCTTTCATGTATATTAGACTTTTACCTTTTTTACAAAGCTTGCCACATATGATGTCTTGCATGATCATCCCAGCAGTCTGGGCTAGGCAAGGCAGACATCATTCCCATTTTCCAGAAGAGAGAGAGGAACCCAGGTTAAATAAGCCTCCCAGGATATTAGGGAGAGGCAGAATTTGAACTCAGGCCTATTGATATGTCCAGCTAGGCAGATCTGCTTATTTATAGAAACGCCTCATTCCCTCCCTGATGGCAGGGCACCCACCCTGCTCAGTGTGACCTCAGCTGTTCCCGGGTGGCCTCTGGAGAGGCTTTGCCTCTCAATCACCTGCCCCATGGTTAAGCTGCTTCTCACAAGTGCCTGGAGAGAAGCAGCTTGAGTTAATGTCACAGAGAAGTCGACGGAAAAGGCCAGGTGTCCTCCTTTGAGAGTGTGGAGGAGGAAGCTGCTGAGAAATGGGCACATTCCTGGCAGGGGTGGGGAGGCTTCATACCATCAGACTTTTTTTTTTTTCTTTTAAGATCTTGTTTATTAAGAGGGAGAGAGAGAGTTCGCATGCGAGCAGGAGGGGGAGGGGCAGAGGGAGAGAGAATCTCAAGCAGATTCCTCCACGAGCACAGAGCCCGTTGTGGGGCTCGATTTCATGACCCTGAGATCATGACCTGAGCGGGAGTCGGAGAGTCTGCCGCTCAGCCACTCAGGCGCTGTGGTTTTAGAATACTTTGCTGGTATAGCCATGTAGAAGTGCCTTGTTAATTTTAAGGATGGCTTGGAGCAATACTTTTGTACTTTCAGGAAGTGAGTTTGGGGCTGAGGGAGTGGTGCAGACAGAATTCCAGAGGAAAAAAGAATCGGTGGTGGGGTGGAACTTGGCCCTGTGTGGGCACTGACTTTCCTGTTACTATTGGTATCCAAGAAGTAGGTTAACTCTGCGGCCCCTTCTAAAATCATTTTATATTTAGTTTTAGTTGTTTTGGGGTGCTTTAGTTGCCAACCCTTTCCCCAGAGGTAATTTTACCAACTTGTCGGTGTGTGTGCTGATAACAGACTTTTCCCCTGTGCTTTCTACTACCGTATGGAGTGTATATAGATATTACTGTTTTTCTTGTGCAAAAATGGGGTTATACTAGACATACTGTTCCTGAAACGTTTTTCCCACGTTTCAGTGTATTGTGGACATCTTTTCAAGTGTGTGTATCGCTCTGGCTTGTTCTTTTTAATCGCTGCATAGGATTCCATTGCTTGGATATGACTTAGTGTATTTATCCATCCCTCTATTGATAAGCATTTGTGTGATAATCCAGTTTTACAAACAGTGACATAATCCATGACATTTTACACATCCATGGTAGTGTTTCTCTAGAACAGTGGTTCCCAACCAGGAGCAAGTGCTGTGAATGCTAGAGAGGACATAAGGATGACCCCTGGAGGGGAGGTGCTCTTTAGCTGAGCCCTGGTGCATGGGAGGGGCTAGCCTGGGGAAGAGTGAGTGGGATATATGGGGCGGGGGGTGGGGAGTTGGGGGGAGGGAGAGCCCCTGCATTTCAGACATGGGGAATAATAGTAGGTGCAGAATTAAGGTTGGCAGATAGGACCTCAAGCAGTGTTTTCTGGGAACTGGTCAGGAACAGAGCCCACCGTAGTTGAAGTGGCTGAAGAGAGGTCCAGAGTGAGGTTGAAGAGGTCGGTGGGGATCAGGTGGGCTAGGGAACGTCGTTTCAAAGCATAGCATGGCTCCATGGCTGCAGCTGGGCCTGAGGTGTGCAAACAGTGGGGAGGGGATGCAGGAGGACCCAGGAGTTGCTGGGTTCTTCCTTTGGATCATGTGGGCTTGTTGGGGAATCCCATGGAGTGCTCCTGGAGCCTGCATGTCGGACGTCGCCCTCGGTGCTCAGCTGCAGTGGGCTCTGCTCCCACACTGGGACTTTACCTCAGGCAGGAGTTTGCCATAAAACCAGGTGTCTTGGAAAGCAAGCTGATCTCTGGAAGTGAACGATTTCCTACCAAGGCTGTTGGTTCATTCAGTCAACAAATGTGAGCACTCACCACGCTGGGCTCTGTTCCAGGCACTGGAAATAAAGGGATGGGCAAATGAGAGCAAGGCCGTGTTTTCACAAGTTCGCATTCTAGTGGGGGAAAGTGGCAAGAAACAGATGTCCAGAGTAAATGTCCAGTATATTAATGCTATGCAGAAGAATAAAGCAGGGCAAGGGGATAAAAGGGGATGTGGGTGCTGTTTTAGATGGGGTGGTCAGGGAGGGCTGCTCTGAGGAGGTGGTTGTGAGCAGAGACCCTAAGAACTTGCTCTGGTGTTAACTCCATGTCTCTTCTTTTTAGATTGAAACTGATGGACGTTGTATGGGCCAGCGGCAGGGATGGTTGGCTATGACCCCAAAGCTGATGGCAGGAATATCTCCAGTTTTGAGGTGGCTGTGGCTGGGTCTGTGTCTGGACTTGTCACGCGGGTGATGATCAGCCCCTTGGATGTCATCAAGATCCGTTTCCAGGTGCCCTTTCCCCCTTTTTTCCCCATGTAATGGGCTGGAGGACAAGTTCTCTCCTTCTTGTTAAAGCAGTTTCCAGATCTTGGAGTTTTGTCAAGGAGAAGCGCTTTGCTGCCCTTGTTACATTTTCCAAAATTTCTCCTTCTCACCCCACACCTGTCCCTGTTGTCCTGACCTTTTCGATTTTGATTCCTAGCTTCAGATTGAGCGCTTGTCTCGCAGCGACCCTGCTGCAAAATACCATGGGATCCTACAGGCTGGGAGACAGATTTTGCAGGAGGAAGGCCCCACAGCATTCTGGAAAGGACACGTCCCAGCGCAGCTTCTCTCTATGGGCTATGGAGCTGTCCAGGTAGATGGCAGGGGAATGGGCCAGGGCTCTGGGTTCGTGTTGCTCAACAGGGGAGCACAGGGAAGGTGGGGCCTGTGGGAGATGATCACCACACTTCTACTCATCTTAACTGGGGAACTACATGAAGCTCGAAGTCTGAAAATGAAGACAGAGTTAGACCAAGCTGTACCGTATGGGCATTCCCTTCCACGCGTCCCCCCACCGTGGGGACTTAGCCCCAACTGAATATTAATTAGATGTTGTCCCGAGGAGACTGTCCTGACGTCATGCCCCCAGTGGGCTTGGCAAATGGTGATACAAATGCTTTCATTTTTCAGAATAGCATTTTCACATCTGTACTTCCTCTGAACTCCCAGCAGCGTTGTGAGGAAGGTAGAACAGGTGTTTCGTGGGTCACAGAGAAGGGGAAGTGAGCTGCCAAAGGCCACACAGCCTGGAGGTGGTGGGACCAGGATGAGAATGCAGGCTCCTTAACTTTGTTTCGCATGTTCATGCCGCTCAGCGCCGGTTGATTTCTCCTTTTTTTTTTTTTTTGAAGATTTTATTTATTTATTTATTTGAGAGCGAGCGAGAGAGCCTGTGCGAAAGCAGGGGGAAGAGCAAAGGGAGAGGGACAAGCAGACTCCCCGCTGAGCACGGAGCCCGACTCAGGGTTCGATGCCACGATCCCAAGATCATGACCTGAGCTCCAACCAAGAGTCGGACGCAGAACCGACTGAGCCCCCCGGCACCCCGGCACCACTCGGTTTCCTGGTGGGTGGTGCGGACGCCGGCGCCACAGCAGTTGCCGGCCGGGATGCGGTACTCGGGGTGAGCCGGGCCCCGCGGCAGGCACTTGGCGTGTGTTCCCTCACCGCGGTCCCCCGGCGGAGGCTCTGTTGTCGCTCCCGTGTTACCGACAAGACGAGGCAGAGAGCCTAGGTAGTGAGCCCAGCCAAAGGCACCAGCTCGAAAGCCGGCAGGGTCAGGATTCCCACCCGGACGGCTGGAGCCAGAGTAGCCCCTGCCTGCCCGTCCTGTGACGGCCCGGCGATGGCTCGGGTCAGGCGCTCATGGGTTGACGCGCCTGTGTGGCCAGCCCTCCGCGGCCACCGCGTGCTCGCGGGACGCCCAGCTGTCTCGAGCTGCCCGCAGAAGAGCTCCGCGGCGGGGGCTTTGTACCATACAGTACGGAGCACGTGGAATTGTCCCGAGCGAGTGTCTGTCAAACACTGCTGTCACTGGCTGTCCTGAAGGGGGGCCTGCACCGATCCACAGCGACTCTCCCCTCCCGGCCCCAGGGACATGCAGCTAATGAGTAGAACTTAACTTTTCTTTTCTTTTCTTTTCTTTCTCTCTCTCTCTCTCTGTCTCTCTCTCTCCCTCCCTCCGTCCCTCCCTTCCCTGTCTTCCCTCTTAGATTTTATTTATTCAGTTGACAGACAGCACAAGCAGGGGGAGCAGCAGGATGAGGGAGAAGCAGGCTTCCCGCCGAGCAGGGAGCCCAATGTGGGACTCGATCCCAAGACTCTGGGATCATGACCTGAGCCAAAGGCAGGTGCTTAACTGCCTGAGCCGCCCAGGCGCCCCTGAGTACAGCTTTCTGATATAAAAATTTCCCCTCTATTTTATTTTATTTTATTATTATTATTTTTTAAGATTTTATTTATTTATTTGACAGAGAGCACAAGTAGGCAGAGAGGCAGGCAGAGGGAGAAGGAGAAGCAGACTTTCCACTGAGCAGGGAGCCCGACGTGGGGCTCGATCCCTGAAGGCAGATGCTTAATAGACTGAGCCACTCAGGCGCCCCTCCCCTCTATTTTCTTAACCCTCTGGGTATTTGGCTCTACTCAAATAGAGTATAAAATGCCGTGTGCGCTTTGCACAAAGTTATATGTTCATTATATTCTGTGACTGCTCAAGGAGAGTATTCCCTTGTCCATAGAACTGGGCCCCACCTGGGTCGTGGTGGTGTATTTGGGGGGGTGTTTGTCAATTACTTTGTCACGTGCTCTTGTAGTTTCTGTCGTTTGAACTGCTGACCGAGCTGGTGCACAAAGCCACCACGTACGATGCCCGCGACTTCTCAGTGCACTTTGTGTGTGGAGGCCTGTCCGCCAGCGCCGCCACCCTGGCCGTGCATCCCGTGGACGTGCTGCGCACTCGCTTTGCAGCTCAGGGTGAGCCCAAGGTGAGTGGCCGGGCCAGAGAAGGGGTGCCCGCGTAACAGAAGGTGTTCCACGAGTTGGGGCTCTTTTCTTTAGAGGGAACAAAACCCCCAGGCATGCTGGGGTCTGCATCCCCTCTGTCGGTCCATCTGTAAGACCTGTAACTGCTGAGCACCATGCCAGGTGCTCGCAGCCTCACGAGGGAAACGGAACCTACGGGTGGGAAACAGAACAAGTAATGAACAGTAGGTTGGACAGTAAAGGCATCCGGGAGAGTGAGACTGGAGATCATATTTCTGGGTTATTGTGAGAGTGTTTTTGGTTTCCACAAAGAATGGATAGAGGAAGTGGGACAATTGAGTCAGATTCCAGGAAGAACTTACTGAGTGAAAGGGAGGGATTAAATCCTGAAATAGACCTCCCCACCATAATCTTTGTTTCCAAGAAAGAGTAATTTTTCTGTCTCCCTTCTGCTTTAGGGTATTTTTGTGGGGAATGACACTGCTTAAGAATTTGATGTGCTTTAGAATAACTGTGGTTTCAGTTCAGTTCAGTTGCCTGGGGTGGGGATCCTGGGCTGGTGGAGCTCTTTTGTTTAGGAGACATCCTGATGGCTTTTTTGGTTTAGAAGGGCAGAGTGTCCTGGGAATAGTCTGTAAGCAAACGAATGGGGCATGAGAGCTAGATCCTTCTGTATGGCACTTCAATGGGAAATAGAGTTTTCTCCTGGTGGTGAAATGAGATGAGGGTCCCTGGGCACTGAGCAGAGAGATGGGGGGGAAGGGTGTTTGTAGTTGGAAAAGACAAACAGCTTTCAGCAACATGGTGGCTGCTGGGATGAAAAAAAAAATGAGTGGTGGTGCTCCATCAGCTTCTCTGCTCTGGGCTGCTGGAGTCCTCTTCTATGACTTCCCAGCCCTTAGTAAAAAAAAAAAAAAAAAAAAAATCTATGAGAAGGTACATTTGAAACTAATATAATACTGTATGTCAATTCTACTTCAATAATAAATTTTAAAAAGAGGTCTGTGAGAAGGAAAGGTACAAGAGAAAAGAGAATAACGTATTATCTCTCTGGCTTAGACGACTGAGATATGGATTCTAGATTCTGGAATAATCAGGAAATCGTCTGTGTGTAAAAGTGAGTGAAAGAGATCTGTTTAAAAGCTGTGGACCCTCCACCTTTCGTAGATCAGTAGCAGCCGTGGTGTCAGTCCTCACCTTTAAAATGTTTCTTAGGGGCGTCTCTGTGGCTCAGTCGGTTAAGCATCTGCCTTCAGCTTAGGTCATGATCCCGGCGTCCTGGGATCAAGCCCCGCATCAGGGCTCCCTGCTTTGCAAGAGCCTGCTTCTCTCTCTCCTCCCCACTTGTGCTCTCTCTCTCACTATCTCTGTTGCTGTCTCTGTCTCAAATAAATAAATAAAAATCTTTAAAATGTTTCTTGATTAGGGGTGCCTGGTGGCTCAGTTGGTTGAGCATCCAACTCTTGGTTTAGGCTCAGGTCATGATCTCAGGGTCATGACATCAAGCCCTGCATCGGGGTTCCTCAGAATGGAGGCTGCTTGAGATTCTTTCTCCCTTTCCCTCTGTCCCTCCCCCTGCTTGTGTGCACTCTCTCTATGTCTCTAAATAAATAAATAAAATCTTTAAAGTGATTTTTCATCAGTGATCTATAAGGTGTATAAAAGTTAAAAAGACATGTGGTTCTGCATGAATTATAACAAACACTTAACAGCCACCCCGATTCCAGTCCCCAGAGGCAACCACTTTTTTTTTCTTTTTTTAAGATTATTTATTTATTTATTTGACAGAGACAGAAACAGCGAGAGCAGGAACACAAGCAGCGGGAGTGGGAGAGGGAGAAGCAGGCTTCCCCTCGAGGAGGGAGCCCGATGTGGGGCTCGATCCCAGGACCCTGGGATCATGACCTGAGCCGAAGGCAGACGCTTAACGGCTGAGCCACCCAGGCGCCCACAACCACTTTTTTTTTTGAGATTTTTTTTTTTTTAAGATTTTATTTATTTGAGAGAGAGAGAGAGAACGTGCACAGAGGGGGAGTGCAAACCCCGCTGAGCAGGGAGCCCGATGTGGGGCTCGACCCCAGGACCCTGAGATCATGACCTGAGCCGAAGGCAGCTGCTTAACCGACTGAGCCACCTAGGCACTTTTAATACTGGTGGCTCGCTCTTCTCTTATTTACTTCCTAATTCTTAGTAACATGCTTATACTACTAGTTCTCTCTCTTTCTTTTTCTTTCTCATTTTTAAATTGTAGACATTAGCTATCAATAGCATCTGTGGAAGATGAGAGTTTACCTCTTCTACCATAACTCGCACGTGTGCTTGCGCTTCCTCTGATGTCAGTATGACCAGTTTATAGACTTTGGCTAAATCAATACTGGGTGTCTATGCTGTTATGATTTGTAAATGTTACTGCTGAGCCTTGAAATACATTATGATTACATTTTCTATCTTTGTCTTACCTGAAATTAGTGATTGCCTTGTATTTTATTTAACAGCTTTTCGCATGCTTATCACAAAGTTACCCTCGGGTCGCCTGGGTGGCTCAGACCATTAAGCGTCTGCCTTTGGCTCAGGTCATGATCTCTGGGTTTTGGGGTCTAGCCCCACATCGGGCTCCCTGCTCTGTGGGGAGCCTCCTTCTCTCTCTCTCTCTCTCTCCCTCTGCCCATCCTCATACTCGTTCTCTCTCCCTTTCTCTCTCTCTCAAATAAATCTTAAAAAAAAAAAAGTTACCCTCAAACAGTCTTGATAGGGTCAGCCTGTGGTCATCAGTCCCACGTTATTAGGGAGCCTCTCCTGGAGCCCCCAGCTCTAGCAGCCTTCACCCTCTGGCATCGTTATGGACTCTTTGCTCTAGGACTGTTACCAGCTGTTCTGTTAGGAATTCTCTTGTTGGATCCTGTGTCTTCTTTTTCTTGATTAATCCCTCATTTTGGTGGAGATTTCCAGAGATAACAGCTTTTTTAGAGAAGCCTTGATAGAAAATGCCTACTTACACTTGACTCATGATTTGGGTATAGAATTCTAGGTAGCTCTCAGTGTTGCTGTAGAGAAGTCCAGAACCACGCCAATTAATGATCCTTTATATGAAACTATCACCCCTCCTGCCTTGGGAACTTTCAGGATCCCTTCTTGATTCCTGGCATTCTAGAGATTTACCAGTGACGTGCACTGGTCTGTGTCTCTTTCATTCATTGTGATGGGTACTTCTGGACCCTTTAGTCTGAACACTCCTGTTCCTCATGCCTAGAAAATGGTCATGAATGGTTTATTCACAATTACTATTTTCCATTTTTTTCTTTTCTTTCTGTAATTCATGTCAGTTGGGTATTAGACATCCTGGGTCTATCCTCTGGTTGACTTATCTTTTCTCTACTATTGTCTAGCTCTCTCTCTTTCTGTCCTACTTTCTGGGAGGTATCCTTGCTTTATCATTTGGGGCCCTCTGTTGAATTTTAAAAATGCTTGCTAATGTATGTTAATTCCTAAGAGCACTTTTTTGGTTTGCTTTAGTCTAATTTAATGAAACATCACTTACATACGTAGTAAAATTCACTCTTTAGTATATACCTCTCTGACTTTTTTTTTTTTTTACTTCTGGAACTAATTTTTTTCCTTAAAGATTTTATTCATTTATTTGACAGAGACACAGTGAGAGAGGGAACACAAGCAGGGGGAGTGGGAGAGGGAGAAGCAGGCTTCCCGCTGATCAGGGAGCCCGATGTGGGGCTCGATCCCAGGACCGTGGGATCATGACCTGAGCCAAAGGCAGACGCTCAACGACTGAGCCACGCAGGTGCCCCTCTGACTTTTTTTTAAGATTTAATTTAATTTATTTATTTGAGAGAGAGCACGAGTGGGGTCGAGGGGGTGGGGGAAGGGACAGAGGGACAAGCGGGCCCTGCTAAGCATGGAGCCCGACACGGAGCTCCATCCCAGGGCCCCGAGATCATGACCCAAGCCCAAGTCAGACACTTTTTTTTTTTTTTTTTTAATTTATTTGAGAGAAAGAGAATGAGATAACACGGGGTGGGGGCTCAGAGGGAAAAGCAGACTCCCCGCTGAGCAGGGAGCCCGATGCGGGACTCGATCCTGGGACTCCAGGATCATGACCTGGGCCGAAGGCAGTTGCTTAACCAACTGAGCTACCCAGGCACCCCTCTGAGTTTTGATGAATGCACATAACCACTACTATAATCAAGATATAAAACAAAAGTTCCATCACCCCCAAATGTCTTCCTGCCCCTTTATAGTCAGTCCCTCTCCATTGCCAGCCTCTGTTAACCACTGGTCTGTCTTCTGCCTTTTTCGGAATGTCAGATATAGGGAATTAGGTCTTACGTAGTTGTTTGAGTAGGCACTCTTCACTTGGTGTCTGCATTTGAGATTCATCCATGCCGCATGTGTGAGTGGTTGGTTCCTTTTTCTTGCTGCATAGTATTCTGTCGTGTGGCCCTACCATGATTTGTTAATTGGGAGATGTCACGGTTGTTCTCCAGTTTTTTGGTGATTATGACTAAAACCACTACAAACATTCACATACAGATTATTGTGTGAACATTTTGTTTCTCTTGGGTGAATACCTAGGCGTGGGGTTGCTGAGTTGTACGGTGAAAATGTTTAATTTTGAGGAAAAGCCAACCTGCTTCCTACATGGCTGTGCCGTTTTGCATTCCCACCAACATTTCCAGTTGTTCCTTATCCTCACAATACTTCGTATTATCTGGTGTTTGGTTTTATTTGATTCTTTTAAAAATTTTTTTTATTTCAATTTAAATTCAATTAATTAACATATAATGTATTATTTGTCTCAGGCATACAGGTCTGTGGTTCATCAGTCTTATATAATACCCAGGGCTCATTACAGCACATACCCTCCCCAATGTCCATCACCCAGTTACCCCATCCCTCCACCCCTCTCCCCTCCAGCAACCCTCCGTTTGTTTCCTATGATTAAGAGTCTCTTATGGGGCGCCTGGGTGGCTCAGTTGGTTGGGCGACTGCCTTCGGCTCAGGTCATGATCCTGGAGTCCCGGGATGGAGTCCCACATCAGGCTCCCTGCTCAGCGGGGGGTCTGCTTCTCCCTCTGACCCTCCTCCCTCTCATGCTGTCTCTCGTTCTCTCTCTCTCAAATAAATAAATAAAATCTTAAAAAAAAAAAAAAAAAGAGTCTCTTATGGTTTGCCTCCCTCTCTGGTTTCGTCTTCATTTTTTTTCCCCCTCTTCCCCTATGGTCCTCTGCCTTGTTTCTCAAATTCCACATATGAGTGAAATCATATGATAATTGTCTTTCTCTGACTGACTTATTTCGCTTAGTATAATACCCTCTAGTTCCACCAACAATTTTATTCTTTTCTAAAGGTTTATTTATTTATTTGAGAGAGAGAGAGAACGAGTGTGCCTGTGAGCAAAAGGAGGGGCAGAGGGAAAGAATCCCAAGCAGACTCCCCGCTGAGCATGGAGCCTGACGGAGGGCTCAGTCTCATGAGCCTGAAGTCATGACCTGAGCCGAAACCAAGAGTTGGGCGCTTAACTGACTCAGCCACCCAGGCGCCCCTATTTTTATTTTATTCTTTTAAATTTTAGCCACTCTACTAGATGTGAATAGTGGTATCTCATTGTGATTTTACCACAGAGATGTTGAATGTATTTTTATGTGCTTATTTGCCCTCTGTGTACCTTCTTTGCTGAAGCAATCTGTTCAAATTGTTTTCCCATTTTGGTGGTTTGTTGTTTTTGTTTTACACATTTTTTCTGAGTCCATGGCTGTGGCTGTCTTCACGTCCTTATAGTCTGTTTTTTGAAGAACAGATGTTTTTAATTTTCTTTTTTTAAGATTTTATTTATTTGTGGGGCGCCTGGGTGGCTCAGTTGGTTAAGCGACTGCCTTCGGCTCAGGTCATGATCCTGGAGTCCCGAGATCGAGTCCTGTATCGGGCTCCCTGCTCAGCGGGGGGGTCTGCTTCCCCCTCTGCCCTCTTCTCTCTCATGCTCTCTGTCTCTCATTCTCTCTCTCTCTCAAATAAATAAATAAAATCTTAAAAAAAAAAAGATTTTATTTATTTGTCAGAGAGAGAGCAAAAGCAGGGGGAGCGGCAGAGGCAGAGGGAGAAGCAGGCTCCCTGACGCGGGGCTCGATCCCAGGAATCTGGGTTCATGACCTGAGCCGGAGGCAGACGCTTCACCGACTGAGCCACCCAGGTGCCCCAAAAAAGTCCTAATTTATCAATTTGTTCTTTTATGCATTTTGCTTTTGGTATTTTATCCAAGAAATCTTTGCTTAAGGGCACCTGGGTGGCTCAGTGGGTTAAGTGTCCAACTGTTGGTATTGCATCAGGTCATGATCTCGCAGTTATGGGATTGAGCCCCGCACAGGGCTCTGTGCTCAGCATGGAGTCTGCTTCAGATTCTCTCTCCCTCCCACTCTTGCTCTCTCTGTCTCTCAGATAAATAAATACAATCTTAAAAAAAAAAAAAAAAAGGAAATCTGCCTAACCCAAACTCACAAAGATTTTTTCCCTTAAAACAAGAGTTTGTCTTGTTCTCTGAATCTTACCTCTTTTTTATTTTATTTTATTTATTTTATTTTTTAAAAGATTTTATTTATTTATTTGACAGAGAGAGAGAGATAGCGAGAGCAGGAACACAAGCAGGGGGAGTGGGGGAGGGAGAAGCAGGCCTCCCGCGGAGCAGGGAGTCCGATGCGGGGCTCGATCCCAGGACCCTGGGACCACAACCTGAGCCGAAGGCAGACGCTCAACGACTGAGCCACCCAGGCGCCCCCTTACCTCTTTTTTAAATCGACTCTTTCCTTTTATCACGGAGGTGATGCCTTCTCTTTGGCCTGAGAATATCAGTTCTAATTTTGTAGTTGGCCTCTGTTTCCTTTGGTTTCCTTCTTCTGTCTACCCTGTCTCTTCCTTCCAGATGATTTCTGTGCCCTCCCCCCCCCATTGATCATTTTGGTCTCTGGATTTTGTTTTTTGTTTGTTTGTTGTAGCCACTGTGGGGCTCAAACTCATGATCCTTAGATCAGGAGTCACACACACTGGTGACTGAGCCAGTCAGGCGCCCTGGTCTCCATTTTTTTTTTTTTTAAGATTTTTTTATTTATTTGACAGAGAGAGACATAGAGAGAGAGGGAACACAAGCAGGGGGAGTAGAAGAGGGAGAAGCAGGCTTCCCGCCGAGCAGGGAGCCCGATGCGGGGCTCGATCCCAGGACCCTGGGACCACGACCTGAGCTGAAGGCAGACACTTAACGACTGAGCCACCCAGCCACCCCTGGTCTCCATTTTTTATGAAGGCTTTCCTCAGATGTCTGGTGACCCTTGGCTGCCAGCCTGGTGTTAAAGGGGGCACAGGGAAGCAGAGGGGGACTGTGGGTGCGTGGCGGGCTTGTGGCCCAGTGGCCTTTCTCCAAATCCTAGCCCTTTCTTGGAGGTTCCCAGGGTGAAATCCTTCAGTGTGGCTGCCAGCGTCCGGGAGCCAAGAGGCGAGGAGGTAGCCAGCATCCTCCCTTCTCGGTACAGCATGCCTCCCCCAGCTGCCCTGTCATTGCGGTGCCTCGCCGCGCCCACTGCAAAGAATGCGTCGAAGGGAAGGGTACTAAGAAAAACCAATGCCCGGTGGTCTGCCTGCATGGAGATCGCCTGATGACAGGTTTCAAAAGGTTAAATATATGCACCTGGCAAAAAATCCAAATAGCGTAAAATGGTAAATCTCCCTCTTCCCCTGCCCCGGCTTTCCCTCCATGGAGGTCACGCTCACCCTTCCTCATTTCTCATGTATCCCTGGGGGCGAGGGGGTAGTAAATCCCTTCATGGTTTGTTCCTCCACAAGCACTAAACCCGCTCTTCAGCCTCTCACTGTGCTCATTCAGCTCTGTGTTTGGGGGATTAGTCCCGATCTGTTGTGTAGATGGCGCGATACCCTTTCCATGGCTGCTCTGTGTCCGGAATGGGTGTGTCATCATGTATGTAACCAGTCACCCAAGGGCGGACGCTGCGTCTTTGCTCTTCCGCAGGACACGGTGGCAACTGTCCTCGGACATGTACTCTCGTGCACTTGTGCAGACATACTGGTCTTGTAAATAGCTAGAAGGGGAGTTGCTGGAAAACGCCGCCTTAGGATTTTTGTCCAGCATTTTCTTTGTGCCCTGGGCAGGAGAAGTCATGCTCCCGGCAGCTGGGATTTTGGCCGAGGGGAGGTGCACGTGATGGGCTGCGATGCCGGGCCAGACCGCCCCGCGCACTCACTTGAGCTGCCTGTGTGCCGTCCAGGTGTATAAAACCCTGCGAGACGCCGTCGTGACCATGTACCGGACTGAAGGCCCCTTGGTTTTCTACAAAGGCTTGAACCCCACCTTGATCGCCATCTTCCCCTACGCCGGCTTCCAGTTCTCCTTTTACAGCGCCCTGAAGCACATGCACAAGTGGGTCCTGCCCGCCGAGGGAAGGAGGAACGGTGAGAAGCCCTCACACGAAGAGAATCCGGGTTTCCACTGTCCCCCTCCCCCAAGCCGGAGCATCTCTTTCTGATCCTTGTAGGAGCTAAGGCCTTCTGTCAGAGGCTAGGACTTCCCGTTCTCTGAACCCTGCTCTGTCGCACTGTGAACCAAACCAACCAAGCCAGCAGCTGGCAGACCCTTTCAGCCCTTGCCACCCCAGCAGTGGCACTGTCAACATTGATTCTCCTCCCAAGCCTTGAACCGAGTCACACCGCAGAGCCTGCAAGCTCCTCCTTCCATTCCCTCCTTCCTGCCATTCGACCCAGAGTAGCGTGTGTGGTTCTCCTTGGAGATTCAGGGTGCTGGTGGGTCTTAGTTTTACGGTGGAGGCTTGTCTTCCCCCGATTGCACTTTTCCTCATTTCCCCCCTCAATCCCACTTGGTTCAGAGAACCTCAGAAACCTGCTCTGTGGCAGCGGAGCTGGAGTCCTCAGCAAGACCCTCACATACCCCCTGGACCTCTTCAAGAAACGGCTGCAGGTCGGAGGGTTTGAGCGGGCCCGAGTCACCTTTGGCCAGGTGAGCTGTCCCCCTGCACAGAGCTCCGAGCCTTGCCCCTCACCTGCCCATTGGTCAGCATTAACCCCCACAGCCCCTCCCTGGGGATCCCCAAACACATAGGAAAGCCACACACAGCCCTGTGCATGTTGGACACTGTGGGATGATCCAGGCGAAGGAGGGTTCAGTGTTTGCTCGTAAAAAGTGTTCAGTTCAGGGCGCCTGGGGGGCTCAGTAGGTTAAGCGTCTGACTTTTTTTTTTTTTTTTTTTTTTAAGATTTTATTTATTTATTTGAGAGAGAGAGAACACATGAGAGGGGATAGGGTCAGAGGACGAAGCAGACTCCCCGCCGAGCAGGGAGCCCGATGCGGGACTCGATCCCGGGACTCTGGGATCATGACCTGAGCCGAAGGCAGTCGCTTAACCAACTGAGCCACCCAGGCGCCCCAAGCGTCTGACTCTTAATCTGAGCTCAGGTCTTGATCTCGGGGTCGTGAGTTCCAGCCCTGTGTTGGGTCCATGCTGGGTGTGGAGCCTACTTCAAGTAAAAAAAAAGAAAAGTGTTCAGTTCAGTTTGGGACCAAGAATATAATCATATAAGAAAGGTCCCCAGGGCGCCTGGTTGGTGCAGCTGGTTGAGCGTCTGACTCCTGGTTTTGGCTCAGGTCGTGAAATCAGGGTCATGGGTCAAGCCCTGCATTGGGCTTTGTGCTTAGTGTAGAGCTTGCTGGTCCCTCTCCCTGTGCTCCTCCCCTGCTCTCGAGCTTCAGTGCATGCTCTCTCTTTCTCAAATAAATCTTAAGAAGAGATAGGTCCCCAAAATACTAAAGAACCCCGAGGAGACTCCCACTGGTGCATGAGGTTGTTTGCTTTATTCTGTAGGGGTTCCTGGAGAGGGGTGAATGAAATCTGATCAACTAAATTATATATATATATTTTTTTAAATTTTTTAAAGATTTTATTTATTTATTTGCTAGAGAGAGTGAGAGTACAAGCAGGGGGAGCAGCAGGCAGAGGGAGAAGCAGGTTCCCCGCTGAGCAGGATCCTGGGATCATGACCTGAGCCGAAGGCAGCCGCTTAACCAACTGAGCCACCCAGGCGTCCCTAAATTATATTTTAAAGGCACTAGAAGCTTTGTCATTCACAGAAGCCCCCATTGTAGGTGATTTTGTAATGTTAATAGTCATTCCTAGTCGGCTTGGATTTTGCAAACTGGATTTTCACCTGCTGCTTTGGGGGCACCATCCAGTGGTGGGCTAGGGGTGGAGCAAGGGGGGAGTAACTCCAGCACTTTCCCCTCCGGAATCTGGGAACCTGGGACGTCTGCGCAGGAAGAAACATGCCCGACAGATGTCAGAAAAGAGTGGCCTGCAACCGGAGACAGAAGGGAGGGAGCACTCCTTACTTGGGGGAGGGGAAAATATTGAATTAGTTGTAATCCATCTTTGTAGGAAATTCAGAGAAGTCCTGGAGACAAAAAGATAAAACTGACATGTAACTCCCAACACCACCCCCCGCAGAGGTAATCAGGCAGAACCATTGGCTGTAGTTTTGTTTCTTTGCATAAACATACGTGTACATTTTAACACAGGGTGGAATACAAGATTTTATAACCTCCTTTTTCCACTTACGAACTTGTCCTGAAGGAATGGTTTGAATTTGCACAGGGAGAGTTGCTGAGAGCCCAGGACAGAGGAGAGAGCCTTGTTCCTAACAGATTTTGTGGCCAGTTTGGTGGGAGGACCAGTGGAGGGTGAGGGCAGATCAGGGAGGGAAGAACACCAGGCTGTGGAACTTGGATTTGATCTTTTTTTTTAAAGTAAGCTCTACGCCCAGTGTGGGACTTGAACTCACGACCCCGAGATCAAGAGTCCCACACTCCACCAGCCGAGCCATTGATTCTTTATTCTTTATAATGATTGATTATAATGATTCTTTGATCTTGATTCTTTATAATGTCATTGTCATCACAACGGGAAATTAGTGGAGATGTGGAGAGAGCGGGTCTTGGGGACGCCAGTCTGGCGGCGGTGTGTGGCAAACTGCAAAGGCCGGACTAGAGGCCCAAGCGAACAAGGGCCAGATTCAGATCCGCTGCCCCAGGCGGGCCAGGCGGGCTGGGGAAAGGGCCCTTAAGGGGCCCAGTTGGTAGGCACTCTGTCCAGTGCTGATTTCCAGGCACTGCCTCTATTCAGTCTGAATTATTAGTCCACTTGGAAGAGAAAGAAAAGGTTAACTGCTCTGTCCTTTTTGCCTTCGTTGCTTGTCCAGCCAGTGTTGACTGGGAGCTGTGATGTGCCAGGTGCTGGGCTGACGGAAGAAAGAGCCAGCATCCGTGTGTTAATCTCTTCCTCTGCCCAGGTTCGCAGCTACAGGGGCCTCCTCGATTGTGCCCAGCAGGTGATGCAGGAGGAAGGCCCCACGGGCCTCTTCAAGGGCCTGTCCCCGAGCCTGCTGAAAGCTGCTCTCTCCACTGGCTTCGTGTTCTTCTGGTACGAGCTCTTCTGTAGCTTCTTCCACCCCATGAAGAAGGCGGACAGCTAGCCCCCAGGGCAGGAAGGGCGGCCTCCGGAAGGAAGGCAGACTCCCGTACCATCTCCTGCTGCACCGAGGGCTGCTGCCCGCTCCCTGCCTGCCAGGCGGCTCTGGCATCGCTAGAAGGGTAGGGGCCTTCTCGGGGGGATGCAGGGCTTGGCCTGTGGGGACGCAGCCGTGTCGGTCAGAAGGAGCTTGAGGTGCTTTCTCTGTGTGGTCCTGGCTCGCAGGAAAGGCGGCAGCGACCCCCCTGCGCTTCTCAGCACCTTCTGCCCAGAACTGTCCGGGCTCTGGGGGTGGGGGGCCACGGCTGGAGCCCGAGGGCTGGGATTGGGCCCTTCGCGGGGGCCTGGTCCTCTCGTGTGCCCTCTTACTCCCACCAGCTAATTTAACGCACACCGAAGCTACAAGCACATTCCTTATTTCGCTCCATCTTCCCTTCCACATCACGTCCCTCCTCACAGGGTATGAGGGAGGGAACCCTTGGCTTCCTCAGATTCCATTTTTCTCAATACTTGCATCCCTCATGCAGCTTTGCTTCTGGTTCTGAGGGGAAGAATTAGTCACTTTATAGCCCCCGCCCCCCATGCCCAGGTCCCCCTGTCTGTGAAGTTCCGCTCAGGCTGTTCTCTCCCCTGGGTGGGACAGAGCGTGGCTAGAGGGCCTCTGGGGAAAACAGATCCCGGCGGCCCACAAAAAGTGGGGGCTGTGCTGATGGGGAGGAGCTGTGGGTAAAGGTGGCGGCCTTTTCCCCCAGTCTGCCTGGGGTCACTCCTCTTCCGGGGGCTGGGGGCGGGAGCCTTACAGCTGGGCCTGTTGGCATCGGCTGCCCGCTCAGCGTCCCCCTCCATGATCAGCGTGGTGCTGTGTGTATCCTCTGTCACCCCAGGAGGGCCACAGCTCTGAAGCAGCCTCATGAAGGGGGTGGGAGAAGGAAAGGGTTGGGCAACCAGCCTGCTGAGGGCGGTGGTGTGTCAGGGGCTTGTCAGCACAAGAACTCACAACAGCTACTCGTCTGGGCACAGAGGAGAAACTGCAGTAAGGGCGTGAGACCAGGAAATCTACAGAACACAATCACCACCCTTTCCACCCAGTTCTGGCCCCCGGCCCTTCAGGGGAGCCAGGATGGAGGAGCAGCAGAGCCCCTTGCAGGACTTCACCCAGCCCTCAGTCTGGGCTCTGGCTCCAGCCTCTGTACCCACTGAGGAGGAGAGCAGGGGCCGGGAGCAGGCCTGTGTGGGTGTCATGGCCCTTGGACCCCTTCCGTCATCAGAGTGGTTTTGGCTCTGGCCTGGGGCTTTGTGACGTGTCTGGGACCCTGAATCCTGAAGCTTCCCTACTCCCGGCTGCTGGTTATGAACATCCAGGCTGTGGGGAGGGGGGTGTTCCAACACCCACAGAGTTTGGGGCACTGGGCTTGGGGCTGCAGGAAAGCTGCCTGAATGTATTTTTTAAGAAACTCCACTTTAGTGGAATAAAGTAAACTTTATTCTCTTCATCTCTCCTACTCATTATTTTGCTGCAGCTGCTCTTTCTCATCCATCTGCTGGTGACCACTCTGGCCAGCCCTTTTGACAGAAGAACTACTTGGCAACAGGAAACCGCGGTGGCCATTTGACTGTGCGACCGGAAGAGGCGCCTTTCCAGCCCCTTCTGGCTGCCCTCCTGCAGCCCGGGGCCGGCGTCAGGAAAGGCCCTCGGCTGCTGGGCCCCGCCTCTTCCCCAGCCGCAGCCACGACCAAGTCAGGGGCCTGCCCAACTTGTCACTCCCGGCATCTGGCGGTGGCAGGGGGGCGGGGGTCCTTACTCTTGAGCTGGCCCATTGGTTTTCAACTTATTCTACCAGTACCGTTTGTACTTGGAGTAGGAGAGGGGGGAGAGGGGGTTGATGCAGCCCTTACAGGAGGCCCCCGGCCTTCTCTCGCGGGGGGGGAGGGTAGGAGGGGGGGCAGGCGGCCGCCACCTATGCGTTCCTGCCCCTCCAGCCACGCCGCGCGGCCCACCCAGTCTCCTCTCTGGATCCCGTTTTAACCCGAGCCCCGGGCGTGAGGGCGGGGCGGGGCCGCCGCCGCTGGCGACCGAGGGCTTCGGGCCGGGGAAGGTCCGGCGCGCCCGCCACGGACCTCGGGAGCCCGCGCGGCGAGGAGAGCGTCGCCGGGACTCCGGCAGGTGGCGCCGGCGAGACGGCCCCGCCCCGGCGCCGCGCTCGGAAATGACCTAAGCGGCCGCGAGGCCCGGCGGGTCGCTCCGGCTCTGCGGCGCGGCGGACGGGGGGCGCGAGCACCATGCCCGCCGAGCGGCCTCCAGGCCCGCGGGCGCGGGGCCGGCCCGGCAGGTGGGTCCCGGCGCTCGCAGGGCACCGCACCGCCTCTCCGGCCCGCGGGACCCGGGACGGCTCCCCTGCCCCGCCCGGAAGGGCATTCGGGCTTGGGGAAGCTGCCCGGTTCTGGAGAGTCCCCGAGGTCGTCCTTTGACCAGGGAGGGGCTCGGCGTCCGGAGAGGGGACTCCAGCAGGGGCTGCCTCTGGGAGACGTGTCATCCGGCTCCCCTCTTCTTTAAGAGGAAGGCTCCAGAATGGAGCTCAGGAATTAGAGGAGTCTGAGTGGGCAAGGCCGGGTTTCTGCCGCTCGGGAGGCCAGTTTAACCAGTCCGTCCCGGGGAGAAGTTGGCCTGGACAGGAGCAGTTCGGCCCCGCACCCGCCCACACAGGCCAGGCCAAAGGTTGGGGGGGGGGGCGGGTTTGGGGACTTAGAAGGACTCTGACTAAAGCCGAGGGAGGGGTCGGGGCCAGGGGATTGGAACCCTGCTGGGACAGACTTCTCCGGAGCCCCCAGCCCTGTCACTCGCCCGAAGTCGTGCTGGGCCAGCAGCTTCCAGGCCGGTTTACATAGGCAGGGCAAGTGTTTGATATGCCCCTGTCCACACCCCCAGTGCAGCTCATCGCACCCCAACCTTAGAATCAATGGAGAATATCCCTGCCTACTATGGAGACTGGACGGTCGGCACGTTCACCTTTACGTCTCTACTCCCGTGTAATCCCAGAAGCTACAAGGGTTCCTAAACTGAGCAGCAGGTGCCTGGCTGGTGCCCAGTCTCCACCAGAAGCCAAGCTTGCTGGGCCCTCAGCCAACCACCCAAGGCAATGGACTGGCTGGGAGCACCTGTCCCGAGCGCTGGCCAGCCCTGGCCGGGGCCTGCAGGACTAGAAACCCTGACCCCACGCTGCACACCTGAGGCCTCTCTCCTTCACCTCTCCTCCTCCCCAGGTGCTGTCATTAGTCCCACCTCAGTAAAGAGCTGCTGGGGCTGAATGGTCATGGGGGATCCTGGTAGAGAGGAGTATAAAATTCAGTCTTTTGATGCAGAGACTCAGCAGCTGCTGAAGACAGCACTCAAAGGTGAGCATGGGAGCCCTCCTGAGCTGCAGAGAAGGGGCCTAGTGGACAGGCCTGGAGGCCTGAGCCTTAGCCAGGGAATGCCCAACCCTGTCCCTTTGCTTTCTGAGAATAAAAGTCAGCAACATCACTCTTGGACTGGAGGACAAGTTACATTTAGGCCAATAATTGAAAGTATGAATCATAGAGTCACCTCTCGGGCAGTAAAGCCATTTTTTAAAGTACCCATGAGAGCGGGGTGGAGCACAGAGAAGGGAATTCTCGTCTCCAGAGCCCTTGCATTGGCCCTGGCTTCTGTATTGCCACAGCAGGTGGTCTTGCATGTGCAGAGAGGGCTGACTTGGGACAGAGGATGGAGCATTCTGCTTGGCAGAGAAGATGCAGTCATTGTCCTGGATCAGTGCCTTCCGCAGCACTCAGAAGTTTGACTCAGCTAACAATTAGTAATGCCCATCACATGCCAAGCTAAGCCTGTTGGGGAGGCCCTGCCTGGCCCGCCTTGTCAGGTGTTCATGTGTGTATATTGTAAGAACACTTTCTTCCGTGAAATTGCTGTCAAATACATCGTTATTCAGTGCTCCTTCCGCAACCTAGTGCCAAGAAACACGTGCCCTAAAAAACTAGCATTCTTTGACTAATCTCTAACGGCCACCTGTCCTGGCCATTAGTCGCCCAGTGGAGCTGCTCTGATGTATGGCTACTTCTGGTTATTTTCTGGTCTTTTAAAACATAAGTGTATCACAGGAGTGCTCTTTTGTAGAAACATCTCAAATCCTTAGAAGCAAGTGGAAACAAATGTGGTAACTCAGCAGCTCTAGACTCCCCAATCTCTACCCTAGATCCAGGTGCCGTGGACTTGGAAAAGGTGGCCAATGTGATTGTGGACCATTCTCTGCAGGACTGTGTGTTCAGCAAAGAAGCAGGACGCATGTGCTATGCCATCATTCAGGTGGGCTGGGACTGGTAGAGAAGCGGGGAGACACTTTGGGAAAGGCCGTGGCAAAGGGCAGGAGGCCTGGCCAGCAGGGCAGAGGTGGAGAGTCAGGACAGGAGGGTCCTCAGCCACCAAAGCTTGAGTGGGGGTCGCCATGGCACCGCCCCCGGCTCACCATCCTTTCCCTGGCTCACAGGCTGAGAGCAAACAAGCAGGCCAGAGTGTCTTCCGACGGGGACTCCTCAACCGGCTGCAGCAGGAGTACCAGGCTCGGGAGCAGCTGCGAGCCCGGTCCCTGCAGGGCTGGGTCTGCTATGTCACCTTTATCTGCAACATCTTTGACTACCTGAGGGTGAGGCCCCGGTAGCCACCCTGGGCGGCAGAGACAGCCTGTCTCCTTCAGCCACTCAGTGCTCTGGCCCCCCGCTGTCCCCCCACAGGTGAACAACATGCCCATGATGGCCCTCGTGAACCCCGTCTACGACTGCCTCTTCCGGCTGGCCCAGCCTGACAGTCTGAGCAAGGAGGAGGAGGTGGGTGACCCCGGTTCAGACAACTGTGGAGGTGGGTGGTCCCTGGCTCAGCTCAGAACACCAGCACGCTGTCCATGAAGAGCATCCGAGAGCATCACTTCCCAGGGCAGGAGCCTGGTGGGGATACTCAAGGCCTGTCTCGGTTCCAGGACAAGCTGCCAGGCTTGGAATTTATTCAGAACGGAGAGCAGCCAAAACCTACAGGCTCAGAGGCTTTCTTCCCAGTAGGAAAGCCAACCTGTGATAGGAACCCAGCTGTGGATACAGATGGCCCAGAAAGAGTCAGGCCGGGTGCAGGAGGGGTAGGAAGGTGAGGTTAAGCGGCAGCTTGGAGACAGGCCCTGCATCCAGCCTGGCCGGCAAGACCTATGGCAAGTCCTGAACTTGTCTCCTTTCACCTAAGATGTGGCGAACACCCACCAGGTGGTGTGAGCGGGTCAGGAGGAAACAAGTGTGTGGGGCCAAGCGAGCTTGCCGCTCGAGCTCCCTGAATGGCTGCTGTGTGCCCCGGGGTCACCCCCAACTGCCCCCTGCAGGTGGACTGCCTGGTGCTGCAGCTGCACCGCGTGGGGGAGCAGCTGGAGAAGATGAACCGGCAGCGCATGGATGAGCTCTTTGTCCTGATCCGGGACGGCTTCCTGCTCCCAAGTGGCCTCAGCTCCCTGGCCCAGCTGCTGCTGCTGGAGATCATCGAATTTCGGGCAGCCGGCTGGAAGACGACCCCGGCTGCCCACAAGTATTACTACAGCGAGGTCTCCGACTAGGCCTCCGGTTCCCGCTGCGTCACCAGCAGCACCAGCCTCTCACCTGCCCCACTCCCTGCCCCTCCCAGAGACCATCCCTTCCAGACCCTCACCAGCTCCTGAGAGGTTTCCCACTTACGCAGTGGTCCTGCCCTGAGCACCTTCCCTCCCGGATTCAGGGACCTCAGGGACCGGGGAAGACACCAAACAGAGCTGCCCACACCATCCCATCGACCTCGCCCCCAGCACCTCCAGCCTGGGCCAGACAGAGAAAGGCAGCCTCTAACACGCAGTGCACTGTGTAACCGCTGGGGCGACAGCCCCATCCTGGGGCCTCGGCTCCCCCGTCCCCATAGCTACTGGTGGGGTACTTTGGGATCTCGAGGGGCACAGCACAGGGCACACCAGAAACTGCTTTTTATACATTTTATACAAGGACCACTTCGGAAACAAACATATTATTTCCAGTCGGCTTTAGTAAATGGCAATACCACCTCACATGCAACACCAGTTCAGGGCGAGAATTTTCTAATAAACCTTTTCCAATATTAAAACTGCTTCCTTTCATATCCTCCCCCAAAGTTCTACCCCGAATTGAGGAAGAGAGGCTGGATGGACCCTAAGCTCCTGGGGGAAATCCAAATTGATATGTTCCCTCTTTAAAGGAGATGGGACAAGAAAAGCAAGTTCTAGCCCCCAAAGAAAGGCCTAACAAGCAATAAACACGTTGCTCCCCCCTTTAAAAGGAACTATTAGCCCACAAGGGTTTTCCACTGTGACAGTGGCTCCCACGATCCGGCAGCAGAGAGCCCCCAGCCTCCCTCTACCACCAGCGGTAGTGAGCCAGGGCACGGTTGGCCTCCGCCATCTTGTGCATGTCATGCTTCTTCTTGATCACAGGGCCCTGGTTGTGAAAAGCCTCCAGCAGCTCATGTGATAACTTCTCCGGCATCAGCATCCGCCGGTGCTTCTTCTCCCGGCACTCAGTGATCATCCACTTCATGGCCAAGAAGCGACGACGCCGGTCGGGAAGTGGCACAGGGACCTGGACGGGACAAGACCCCGGGCAAGTTAGTCCAAGACCTTGTCGGGGCGGCAGCCTCCTCCTGCCCTGAGCTCTAAGGAGTAGCCACAGGTTCCCTGTGGGCCAGCTCTGACAACACTCCTGAGGGGCCTGGCTTCTCTCTGAGGCCCCCTCACCCCTGGGTGCCCTCAGTGTAGCAGACCCAGAGGCATTCATTGAGCAAAAGCTCATTAGGCAGAGACCTCTCTCACCTCTAAATGGAAGCTCAGCCAGGCTGATATGAGCATCAACTGGGAAAAGCCCCATCAAGCTGGGGTGACTTAGCCAACTCAGATCAGGGGTGCCTAAAAACAAGACCCTCTTGTCCACAATCATTTGCTAGACCGCCACTATATGCCAGGTACCTAGGGACACGCCAGACCCTAGGCATACAGACGTTAACAAGTCTCCACCCTTATGAAGCTTACATTAAAAATCAGAAGCCGAGAACACTGGCTTATGGCAATAACACAGAATTAAATGCTGAGCCAGAACCTCGTTCAGTTCAAGAAATGGCAACGAAACACCAGTTATGGGTCAAGTGCTACTCTAGACGCTGGTGTACAAAGATGAGTTATACACAGTCCCTCACCACGAGAAGCTGACAACTTACGACACAACATTGTGGACAGAACCTGCTCCCGATAAAACTATCAATCCTGGCCCAACTCTGGGCCTTCCCACTCCTAAGTGCTCCCCAACCCACCACCACCAGCTTGTTCCATGGGTGGGGAGCCCTACTTTCCGGGCTCACCTGGTAGAAATGGCCGCCTCTGAGAATGGGCATCAGCCCTATCACAGGCTCACAGTTTTTCAGTGCTTGGTGGAAGATGGTGTAGGGGTTGCGCTCGATGGTTGCCTGTTCCTCGGCAGAAGCAGCATGGTACTTCTCAAACTGCTTCCTTTTCACAGCTTCCAGAGTCTGCAAAGGGATACACTGGAAAATGCTGCCCCAGACTCCCTAAAGGGTTTATCCAGCTGAGCTAATACCTTGCCCTTTCCTCCTCTGTCATCCTGTTCTTCTATAACAGTGTGGCCCCTCTCTTGGCACCTCTAAGGCAAAGTTCTTAAATGCCTCCTCTTTCCTGGAGGAGGACCAGGGCAGTAGACGGAGATTTGTGATTGGGGGAGTGCATGGTGGTTGCTGACTCCTGCAGGACTTCATTACAGCCGCCACCTCCACCCATATATACGGGGTCATTTTTTTTTTTTTTCTCCAAAAAATTTTATTTGAGACAGTGCGAGTGAGCATGAGTGGAGGGACAGAGGCAGAGGGAGAAGCAGACTCCCCGCTGAGCAGGGAGCCCAGTGCGGGGCTCAATCCCAGGACCCTGGGATCATGACCTGAGCCGGAGGCTGACACTTGACTGACTGAGCCACCCAGGCGCCCAGGGAAGGTAATTTTTTTTTTTTAAGTAGGCTCCATGCCCAGCGTGGAGCCTGACATGGCGCTTGAATTCATGACCCTGAGACCAAGACCTGGGGTGAGATCAAGAGTTGGACGCTTAACCACCCAGGCACCCCATACAGGGAAGGTAATTCTAATGGCAGGTATATGAAGCTGTTCTTTTTTTAAGCTAAACTGAAAGAGCCACGTACAAAGACGTAAGCAAGGAGACAGGAGAGACGTGTTACCTGCGTCATGAGGGATCTGGCCAGTACTCTGTTTCCTCCTTTCATCATCATGTTGGTGAATTTACTTCAAGGAGAAAAACAAAATGTTTAGATTTCCCAGGCTCTATCACAATCCTTACTGTAGACCCTCCCTGGTACAGTCCCAGTCCATGGAACAAAAGTGTTTGCTTCCATCTAACCTGATCACGGGGTCTTCAAACACAGAGCTTGTTTTCGCTGCTGGGGCAGCTTTGATAAGCTGAGTCTTCCTGAGTTCCTGTTCATACTTCTCCTCCTCAGTCAGCTCGGCCAAGGCCTTGCGGTAATACTCCTTGTCAATCTGTGGATCCCTGTATTCAGGACCATAGCGGCTCCACCTCACCTGGGTTAGCCTGAGAGGAGGGAAGAGGAAGAGGCCGGCAAAAGCTGACTCCACAAGTGAAAAGGCTTGACTTAACAATGGGCCTGTTTGCCAACCCGCCGACGAGTGAGAGCGGCACGGAGACCGCTAGGCAACCCTGAACGCAATAATTCTGGCTCTTGTCCTAAGAGGTGGGTGGGCCTCCCCCAAACAGGCCAGGGAAGTCTCCTCCTCGTCCAGTGCCAACGGTAAGGCGAGGTTCCTGAACCTCAGGATAGGCGCCCCGCCTAAGCATCTCGCCCCCCGCCCCCCGAAAATCCCAGCTCTGAGCTCTTCGGTTAAGACCGCGCTTTCAGCTTCGACTCAGAACCCCATTGGGCTGGGGACAATCGCTAAGCCTTCACACTGGCTCGAAGTCACGCAGCCAATTCAGAGGCTTGGACCGAGGTATCCTGGCCCCCAGGTTCTCTCCGGGTTCCTGCGCGTTCTGCCTATAGCCCTTTCCTTCCCTGCAGGTCTCTCCGTGAAGTCCCAAGCGGCACCCCAGCTTCCTGCCGCCCTCTCACCCTGGAAGCCGCGGGACAGCCCTCCGCAGGCCCAGCGCCAGGACCGACCACCCTCGCGCAGCCTTCACCGCGGGGGCAGCCATGTTGGCTGGCCACAAGGACCCCACGAAGGCTGCCCTCGGCGTGCCTGAGCGAGTGACGGGAGACGGGGGGAAAAGCTCCGCAGGGTCCTAAATCTGTGCGTCACTCCATTAATCCGGGCGTTAAGAGTCTCTCACTCCGAGGTCCAAAGGCAAGAGTCAAAAGGAAACATTCGGCATCTCATTTTCCGCCGCAGCCTGACGCCACCCTCGGCGGCGGCGCTCTCTCTTCTCAGGCCCCCATGCAGGCCCCGCCCCGACTCGTCTCTCACAGGTTCTCGCGAGGGTTGAGGCCGCTGGGCCGGCCCGGGCGGCTGCAATATGGCGGAGGCGGAAGGGGAAAGCCTGGAGTCCTGGCTGAGTGAGTAGCCGCGGCCGCTTCTGTCTGCCCTAGAGCCCCCCTGCGCCCCTCTCCGCCCCACCCCGCCCTCCTCCGCTCCCAGGGGCCCGCGGCGGCGTCGCCTGGCAGCCGCGCCTGGGCTCGCCCTGGCCGCGAGCATTCCGCGATCACGCCCCTTCCCCAGCAGGGCGCCCGGGCTCCTGACCGGCGCCTCCTCCCACTTCTGCGCGCGGCGGCGTGAGCTCGGGTCCGGCCCGGGCTCCGGGGAGGCGGCAGCCAGGTGCTGCCGCCTGGCATGGCATCGGCGATTTGGGGAGATTGCGGTGGGGCCGCGCGCCGCCGTGACTCCGGGACCCCTGGCCTCAGTCTTAGTCGAAGGGAAAAGCTGCGGATTTGGGCTGAAACTCCGGGAGCGGTGGGTGCCGCTGAGCATACACACACAGCTTCAGAATTGCGGCCGTGTATTTGAGAAGTGTGGCCGCCTCGCGCAGGCAGAATGTTTGAAGTGAGAGGAATCCAAAAAGGGATAAAGAGCAGCTCTACCCTTTTCCTGCAGTGCCCAAGCCTCGGTGATGTCCGTGTTGGGGATACACACACTTGAACATCTTAACGAGTCATTCGTAGGTACCATACTCTGAGCAAAGCAGAGGAGCACAGCCTAGTGCTGTAGTTATAGCGGCCTATTGCTCTAATTGCTAATTTATATTGCTATTAAGGAAACACGGGTTAACCTTGTTAGCGCATAGTATTCTGTTGAAAGGTTAATAAGTTAACTTTCCTGTGGGCTTAGAAGAGGCCCCTGGAGGCCTCTAAGTGAAGGCAGAAATTGGACAGAGTGATAAGACAGGATGCCTAGAGAGTGCCTTGTGCAAGATCTCTTATTTACTGGAGCCTCCAGGCTGTTGGAGGTAATGGCTGTTTCCTCCAATGGCCTGACCTTTCTTTTCTTTTCTTTTTTCTTTTTAAGATTTTGTTTATTCATTGGAGGCACAGAGATAGAGAGAGCACGAGCAGGGGGAGAGGCAGAGGGAGAAGCAGGCTCCCTGCTGAGCCAGGAGCCAGACATGGGGCTCGATCCTAGGACCCTGGGATCATGACCCGAGCCGAAGGCAGATGCTTAACCATCTGAGCCACCCAGGTGCCCCTGGCCTGACCTTTCTTAATAAGAAACCCCCTGCAGGTGGTTGAACCTAGGTTACCTTTGCAAAATTTGCAGTTGCAGGCAGGTCACAAAGTCCTCTGTGTGCAGGGAATTGTTCTTCAGGGAGCTCAGAGTACCCCAAAGACATTCATTTAATTCCTTTATCAAGTATCCTAGCGAAGCAGGTACTACTGTCACAATTTCACAAAAAGAGGACACACTGGCTAATCACACCACTTACCCAGAGCCATCCATCCAGATATAACTACGCTGGAATCGATTTGATTCATAGATATTAATGGGGACATTGGAGTAATTCGACCTAAGCTGAGTTTTTAACTGGCTAGGTTTAGAGTTATATTTTGTTTTTGTTTTTTTAAAGATTTTATTTATTTATTTGAGAGAGAGAAAGAGAGAGCGAGCACATGAGAGGGGGGAGGGTCAGAGGGAGAAGCAGACCCCCTGCCGAGCAAGGAGCCCGATGCGGGACTCGATCCCGGGACTCCAGGCTCATGACCTGAGCCGAAGGCAGTCGCTTAACCAACTGAGCCACCCAGGCACCCTAGAGTTATATTTTGAAATAGGAGAGGGACAGACCTGTTTTTGAGGGAGAGTGGAAATGAGTGGGGCAATGGGATGGTATCTGTAGATAATAGAGCTGAGACTGGCCTTTGATCTTTCCCATTGGTTAGAGTGACATTAGGGGCGGTGTTAAGATTCTTTCCATTCTTTTTTTTTTTTTAAAGATTCCATTCTTCTCCCTTGTTCACCTTCACAGTTCTTATGACTTATTGGTGTGACCTTATCAATCAAATGAACCAGTGTTTGGGGTTTAGCATTGTTTTAGTCTAGGTCCTTGTCACTCCATGGTTTGCCAGAATTATTATAGAAGCCTTTGCTGGGCCCGGTGCCTCAAGTGTCTCCCCACCTCCCCTCCGTCCACTTCTGTGTAATCGGGTCGTTCCATTGCTGCACACCTACTGCCACCTCTTTGTGGCTTCCCAAGAGTCTCCTTGCTGTGCCAGGTCAGGTGTTCTTGTCCCCCCGGCACACACTAATCTCCTTCCCTTTGCTCAACTAAATGCTTTAAGACCCATCCCAGATTCTCCTTGCCCACAGACTGTCTCTTGATGACTTCAGCCTTCTCTGAAGTCCTCTTGTCTCAATCAGTCCATAACAAATACCTACTCTATGAGGTATTATGAAAATTAAGTTCCAGCTGTCTTTGCCTTCAGTTTGATGAAGATGATGCTGGGGTGGATAAAGCATTCTTAAAAAGATACAGGTACAGGGTGAGCGCTGTAAAGTGCTCAAATGCAGACAGTTTCTTTAGGAAATTGGGGGTAAGTGGAATGGAAAGATGATTCTCTCAGTGAGGAGGTGGCAGTCAAGCCAGGCCTTGAATGCCCAGAAGACTGGGGACAATTGGCTAAGAAAACACTAGACAGGGGCGCTCAGGTGGCTCAGTCGTTTATGTGTCTGCCTTCGGCTCGGGTCGTGATCCCAGGGTGCTGGGATCAAGCCCCGCCTTGGGCTCCCTGCTCAGCAGGAAGCCTGCTTCTCCCTCTGGCACTCCCCCTGCTTGTGTTCCCGCTCTTGCTGTGTCTCTGTCAAATAAATAAATAAAATCTTAAAAAACGAAAACTGGACAGTGATGTAAATAGAGCAAACCATGTTTGGGGCATACAGGAACAGGTGTTTGTCTGGTTCAGGCAGGGAGCTCCTGTAGGAGTGTGGTGGGAGAGAAAGCTGGGAAGTTAGAACTGAATTCTGGAAGAGCTTGAATTCCAGCCCAACAAGTTTAAATTTCAACAGTTATCAGGTCCCCGTTCTTACCGTAGCTGGTGAAGTCAGTGTTTTAGGAGGATTAGTATAGGGGTTTTATATAGGATGGCAAGAAGCAGAAGTTCTGGAAGCAGGTGAAGAAGTAAGCAGGTGGGGTGGGGGTAGGGGTAAGAAAGGGAGAGATTTAAAAAGACGTTGAGAAGGAAGGGACCCTGGGTTGCTGGAAGTGGGTGAGAAGGAAGGAGTCAGCAATGGGGGTTCAAATCCAGATGCCTGGGCGTGGGGGCACAGCGAGCTTTTGAATGATGGCACCATTTATAGAAATGGGGAAGTCAGGAAAGAGAAGTAATGAGTTTGTTTTTAAACTCATTTCTGTATCAAATTATATAATTACACTCAAGTTTTTGCTCTGGTTATTTCGCACAAGTTGCATCAGAAGAACATAAGCTCCCCAAGGGTAGGCTCTGAGTCTTGGATTCTTTATGTAGTCCCACCATGGCCTAGCATGCTGTGTACTTCGTTTTCTTTTAGGTATATTATTGATTGAATAGTATCGTACGGTATAGTTCACCTGTGTACTTAATTTCCTGTGGGTGCTTAACAAAGACTTGGTGATAAAGTCTCTTTTAATTCAAGACCCTAGCACTGAAGGCTGACCCTTTTTTTTTTAAGATTATTTATTTATTCATTTATTTGACAGAGAGAGACACAGCGAGAGAGGGAACACAAGCAGGGGGAGTGGGAGAGGGAGAAGCAGGCTTCCCGCCGAGCAGGGAGCCCGATGCGGGGCTCGATCCCAGGTCCCCGGGATCATGACCTGAGCCGAAGGCAGACGCCTAACGACTTGAGCCACCCAGGCGCCCCGAAGGCTGACTCTTGATTTCTTTTCCATCCTGTGTTCTTGCCTCTGCTCATCTCTAAGTCATGTGATACATAGAATCTGTCGTCTGTGAAATGTCTGAGCCGTGTTGGGCTTGGGTAGCCAGGGCTGCTACTGGAAGCATCCCTACTTGACCTTTTGAGGCCCCACCACAGTCAAGGCTAATGATGGAACTAAGCTGAAAATGAGAGGAGGGAATCTAGAGGCACAGACACATAAGAGGATGAGGCTTTCATGAGAGACCTGAAAATAGAAACCTTGAGTCAAGAGTAGAGCCCAGAGCCAGATCTAGAAGGTGGGGCTTACAGGGGAGGCTGTGGTATCACCTCTGTGCCAGGTGATGGAGCATGTTGAGTGGGTGGAAGGTTGTGTGCATCTGCAGGAGGGAGGCAGTGGGCAGATGGAGAGATGGAATCACCTGGAATTATCCCCAGAACTTTCCTCCTGTTCCTGAGGGTGCTTGTGGACTGGAGAGCTGGAGTAGATGCTCAAAACAGGGACTGGGCATTGCTGAAACCAGGCTTTTTGTGCCCATGTGTAGGCAGAGAGCTCCCTGCAGATTTGCAGTAGGAAGTTCTATCAAGATGGGACTCTAGAGAAGTTGAGCACAAGTGAGAAGGAAGTGGGCATATTCCTGGGAGCAGAAGTGCTGTCGGAATTAGGAGAGGCCTGGGGAGAGCACTTTCGGTGAGCGCCCGTTGCTTGAGTGCGTGGGGGGGGGCAGGCGCCTCCATGCTGTCCCCTGAACCTCCTTTTCCGGTTGCGTGCAATACAGGCGAGCGTGTTACTCCTATACCACGAGGTGTGTGACTCTTCTCAAAATAGTAATAGCAATGGGACGGGTATGGCCCCTCAGACCACCCTATTTTTTGTATCCTTCAGCCTCTTGATGTCATGTGAGAACTTTAAGCATCTCAAATGATAGGGATTAGTAACAAAGCTGCGCTAACACCTGAGAAGATATCAGACAACTGATGGGAGAAACACGGGGCTTCTGGAAGGTGACAGCTTGTAGGTCACTGTGGCAATAAATAGCCACTCTTGATAGAATTAATCTTGCTTCCCTCTAGCTTGACATTTTAAAGGGCCTGCTAATTCTTTTTTCAAGATTGAGGACAGACATTTTTCCTTTTCCTCCAAATATGAACCTAGACTGTCAGAATCTTCTTGCACTCGGCGCGGAAACACTGCAGGCCTTCCCTCTGCCTCAGGGTGGCGTCTGCTGACTTCTTGTGCCTCAGAGCCCCGTGGGGGTGGGGAGGATGCTGGGAGCCCTTGTTAGGATTTGTTCATGGAGCTAGTGATTTTTAATGTTAGGAAAAAGGAAGTTAAGAAAACACAGTCACGAGAAATCAGAATTCAGGAACTTCTCCAACACCCCTTGTGTGGAGGGGCTTTTTCAAGCTTCTCTTGCTCTGCTTTTGGCGCTGGGGGAAATCTGCAGGAGCATGGGTATTTAAAAGGGATATACGCCTTCAGCCTACCATTTGTCTTCTGAACTTGAAGCCCTAAATTTAGCAAACAGCTTGAGAGTGCTTTCTGGAAGAGGCAGACTCCCAAGATGTGAATCAGATATGGGAACACGTTTAACCACCCTCAGCGGGGGCCGTCCTCCTTAGCACGGGCTCTGGGGATAACAGGGGAAGGAGGACCCACACCAAAATTTAGGAGCCTTGACATTTAGCACCTGGATTTTAATCCTTCAGTGATCCTCCCCCTCCTGCCCCTTCCTCCCTCCCTCCCCCCCTTCTTACTCTTGCTAAGAAAATAACATTTAAAGCATTAAGAAAAGTTAGGTCTTGAAAAAGTTTTTGAAGGGTATGTAGGAAATAAGTTTTTTAAGTATGTATGTTTTTTTATCAAGTATCACCTGGTTTCAGTTTCTCTAGGAGACACTTCTTGCTCATCGCTATTTGCTTAATAGCTTATTTTTATATAACTAGAGTTATTTATACCTATTGGTTATATTAAACATTTTTACAGGTATCTTTGAAGATTTTTATTGTTTGTGTTTATAAGTATTCTATTGATGGTGGTCTACTCTAAGCTTCACAAGGCTGAGAATTTGTTTTTCTTTCATTTGTGACTTTCAAAATACTAGACTGACCTGTTGACGGTTTATCAGAGAAGAAATTTGGAAACAAACTTAGCTTCACGTCAGTGCCTAAAAATTATTGGAAACCCTTCCATTATGTCCTCCTTTCTAACAATTGTCCTCCACTTTGCTCTGTCCCAAGATAAGGCCACCAATCCTTCCAACCGCCAGGAGGACTGGGAATACATAATTGGCTTCTGTGATCAGATCAACAAAGAGCTTGAAGGGTGAGTCTCAAAGCCACTGGGACAAGCGGGAGAGAGCTGAGCAGAGAAGTCCAAACTGGCCAAGGAGGGCCAGCCACGTAGCCCCAGGGTCAGTGCCTGAAAGCATGGTCTGCTTGTCCCCCAGGCCGCAGATCGCTGTCCGATTGCTGGCCCATAAGATCCAGTCTCCGCAGGAATGGGAGGCGGTCCAGGCCCTGACGGTAGGTTGTTTCACTCTGACTGGCGAATTTTAATGAGCCCAGGCCTTTCCTCACGTGCCCACTGGGTTCTCTGAGGTTTTCAGGCCCACATCCCATGGCAGCTCAAAGTCCTTTGATACTAGAAATGTCCGGAACGTGTTCCGAAAACTGCCCCACAAGTGTGTGTGCCCTTGTGCAAGGCGCCGAGGCTGCAGAGAGGCCCGGAGTGCAGTCCCCGTCGGTCCGGTGGGAGAGGCCGAGTGGCTGAGCGAGGGAGCCGGAGGCCGGGGCCCTGAGCCCAGGCTGGAGCTCTGAGGCGGCTTCTTGAAGAGATGCTGACAGGGCTGTCTTGCCGGTTAAGAGTCGGCCAAGTAAAGAAAAGTGTGGCGAGTATAATTTGTTCTGTAGCTAAAAGTAATGCTAGTTCCTATTCAAGGCATCACACCGACCGGCGGATCTTAGCGTTTATTCAGACTGCGAGGATTCAGAGCGCAGACGTGTCCAGAGGCCTCCCAGGGGTCTCCCCTGACTTCGTCCGGGTCGTGGGAAGGGCGCTCAGGTGGCCCACGTGCACACCTCTGTCGTGTTCACTGCAGAGCGAAGGCCTTAAAACAGTGGTTCTCAGCCGGGGGGTGCTTTTGCTTCCCAGGGGACATTTGGCAGTGTCTGGAGACACTTTCGTGTGTCACGTCGTGGGGTGCTCCTGGCATCTAGCGGGTAGAGGCCAGGGATGTTGTAGACATCTTCTAATGCACAGGACAGGCTTCCACAACAAGGAAGGAGTGGCCCGGGATGTCAGTAGGAGCATGGTTGAAAAACCCAGCTCGACAGAGTCAGAAGCCAAGGGAGGGAACATGGGGGTGGAGCGCTCCTTGGCGTAAACCCCAGGCACCAGGGCCACGGGCAGCACAGAAAACTTAAGGCAGTTTTGTGTGCCCCAGAAGGAAAATCAATGGGAGCAGGAGGAGGGAAAAGATCATGTCGTCAAAAATGAAAACCGTTGAAACATCATCTCCCATCTCCCCACAGTGTGGATCAGCTGGTGGAAAGAGCCCCAGACCCGAGTCAGAGAAACTTTGTACCTCTGAGGGCGGAGGGTTGCAGGCAGGCACCTTCTAGGACAGACACGCACTGTCTTGGTATCTGGGTCTCAGTATTTCTTATTTTAGTTCCTGTTCAGCTTCCCCGGGAGAGCTTTGCAATTCAAGGGACAGGAGGTGTCAGTAATCCTGTTGCCCCGACATTCCCGGGGGCCGTGCACACCGCTTCCTGCGCAGTTCCTTCCTCGGGTGAATCGTCACCGTGACCTGTGTGCAGGCTCCGACCCAGACCACCCGCACTGAGCGCCCCCCTTCATGTGGCTGCAGGTGCTGGAGGCGTGCATGAAGAACTGTGGGAGGAGATTTCATAATGAAGTGGGAAAGTTCCGGTTTTTGAATGAATTAATCAAAGTCGTCTCTCCGAAGGTCAGTTGGGCAGTCTCCGCATTCTAGGAACTGCTCTGTGTTCCTCCCCCTCTCCCGTCTCAGTGGCTTCACGGTGCACCCACCAGCGCCACAGAACTGTTTTTAGACAGCTGTCTGTGTCCTGTCCTTAGGGGCTAGGCCCTGAGGGCTGCAGGGGGGCCAGAGGCCACAGGGACGGGCAGCCCTCTGATGATCTCTGGGCCTGAATGTGAGAGGTGATGCGGCAGCAGGTGGGCGGGGGGGGGGGGGGAGGCTCCTGGGGACAGAGGTCACTTGGGTCTATCTTACGTGGATCTAAGGAGTTAGGCTCAGCTGCTCAGCTTCTGTGGCACGCTGGTGTGGCTTTTAAGCTCTGGGTGCCACTTAAAGCACAGGGAGCCATTTTTCACATCTGAGACATTCTCATTCATTCCTTTGAGAGAAAATGCCATTGTTTCTGGGAGATGGCGCATGGAAACGCAGTGGCAGGCTCCCAGCTCCCTGCCTGACCACGGACTGTACCCCGGAGAGAGCTTTGCCACGGGTGGTTTCCTCCCCTCCCTGCGCCGTGTCCCACACCCCTAACACCGGGTTTGGGGTAGGCCTGAAGACTGGAGCTAACTAGCAACTTCCCATTGCTGTGAAGAGAGCGTTCCCACGGTCTCTGCCTCCGGACGGCAGTTATGAGGTTTTCCCATTTCCTTTTGCCTCTTAGTACCTGGGGGACAGGGTGTCTGAGAAAGTGAAGACCAAGGTTATCGAGCTGCTTTACAGCTGGACGTTGGCCCTGCCAGAAGAAACCAAGATCAAGGATGCTTACCACATGTTGAAGAGACAGGGTATGTGCCTTGCTGTGTGAGGAAGGACATCGAGGTGACCCCAGCGTGAGCCAACGCTCTGCCCCCTTGTGTTCCCTGTCAGGCATCGTGCAGTCTGACCCACTGATCCCTGTGGACAGGACACTGATCCCCTCTCCACCACCTCGTCCCAAGAATCCTGTTTTTGATGATGAGGAGAAATCTAAGGTAAAGCACACCCCAGCCAATAGCATCCTCGGGTGAGGTGGTGGCTCGCTCAGTGCTGCAGGAGCTTTGGGTCCTCTGTGGTCTCCCCAGGTGGGGTGCTACCTTTCCCTTTCCCTTTGGTACCTCCTCTTCCAGCTTTTAGCCAAGTTGTTGAAAAGCAAAAACCCGGATGACCTACAAGAGGCCAACAAGCTCATCAAGTCCATGGTGAAGGAAGTAAGTGGGCCTGGGGCCTTGGGGCGGAGGAACCCGTGACCACAGAGCCAGAGTCCCTTCCCCTGTCCTGAGGCCAGAGAGCAGGAGGCGCACTGGAGCTTCCGGGGAGAATGGATTAGAGGAGCAAGTGTGGACGGGGCCAGTTGAGGCGGGGGGGCGGGCCATTATTTTAAAAGAAAAACTAGATTGGGACTCAGGCCTTACGGCTCCCAAGAACCGCACATCAAAAGGAGCTTCCACTGGGACTAGTGTCTGCCCCTGTTCTCTGGTGCGATCCTTGCTGTGGGGCGTTCGGGGGCAGCGGATGAGCTTAGTTAAGCTTTTTCTCCTTGATCGTCATTGATGTAGGATGAGGCGCGGATCCAGAAGGTGACCAAGCGTCTGCACACTTTAGAGGAGGTTAATAACAACGTAAAGCTGCTCAATGAGATGCTGCTTCATTACAGCAAAGAGGATTCTTCGGAGGCAGATAAAGAGCTCATGAAGGTAGGCGCGTCCCCAGGAGAGCTGGGCTCCAGGAAGGGGAGGCAGCCTTTGCTCAGTACCTGTCCTGAGAGCCAACTCGCCCCACACCTGCTGCTCCTTATTAGTCAGCATAGCGACCAGGTCTGGGGGGGTACCCCCGCTTTACACACGCTAGGGCTTACCTACCCCGGAAGGAAGAGCTGTGTGTACGCCCGAGTCGGGGGGACTCTGCAGACCCACCCTCGGGGCTCACTTCTCTCGGCCCCACCTTCTGCCTCAGGAACGTTTGGGCAGAGACCCGTGTGCCCCTGACGCTGCACCTCAGCCCTTGATCACGCAGACGCTCTGGGTTCTGAGGCATGTGCTGGCCTCGGGGACAGGACGAGACCTACTCCCCTCGTCCTGAGCTGACGTCCTAGGTGCGGTAGCAGGCAGAGGCGTGCTCGGAGCCCCGTTCCGCCGGTGGCCGTGGCACTGGGGGAGCCCCTGACTTTCTGGACGTGGACGCTGAGTTAGATCATTGCAGGGGAACTTGTAGCTCTCACTTTTAGGTCTGGGACTCTTTCAGGAGCTGTTTGATCGGTGTGAGAGTAAGAGGCGGACGTTATTCAAACTAGCCAGTGAGACAGAGGACAACGACAATAGTTTGGGTGAGTCAAAGAGTAGTTGACAAGGATGACCCAGGAATTTGGATTTGGCCGGGGGGTGGGGGGAGTGTCATGGCCAGGAGTCAGAAGTACCTCTTTCTGCTGTAGGGGACATCCTCCAGGCCAGTGACAACCTCTCCCGGGTCATCAACTCTTACAAAACAATTGTTGAAGGACAAGTTATCAATGGTGAAGTAGCCACATCAGCCATGCCAGACGCTGAAGGTAAAATGTTCTAGTTCCCCATTTTGGACCCTTCCAGATCAGCCCCAGGCCCCACCACCAGCCACGAGTGCTTGACCTGCACGTCATCCCACGGGGCCCGAAGGGATTCTAAGCCCTTCCAAGTGCTCCTCCAGCTTCCCAGGGACCAGGAGCCATCGGTAGGGTTTTCTTTGCTTGCTTTTCTTCAGTGTTAGTTAGGCTGGACGATGTACTCAGGGTTCTGCTTCCTGCTGTGCAGCCACTAGAGTGGCCCCTAATCATTCGTGTCGCCTTCCATTCGCCCCTCCAGGAAACCGCTCTAGGAACCAAGGCACTCTCATCGACCTTGCTGAGTTGGACACACCAAGCAGCTCATCCTCAGTGTTGGCCCCAGCCCCTGCCCCACCGTCCTCTGGCATCCCTGTTCTCCCCCCACCCCCCCAGACCTCAGGACCTGGGCGCAGCCACTCATCCAGCCAGGCTGAGGCCCCCCCGGGACCCAGCAGCACAAGCAACGCCCTCTGCTTGCTGGACGAGGAGCTGCTCTGCTTGGGTGCGTCCTGGAGCGAGGCTGTGAAGGGCTTCTCCTGGTAGGGTCAGCAAAGCAGAAGGGCGTGTGGAATGGGGAAGAGGGCCCTGGGGTGCCCCATGTACTTAGCAGGGGTGGGAAAGGGGACTTCGGTATAAAGAGTCCGTTCCGTGCCCTCAGGCTCCCAGGGCAGTGTGCACAAACTCCGGAACGGACATGGTGGACTGAGCGTCTTGTTCTGCCCCCTGTCCCTTTGGAGGCTGCCTGAAAAAACACCTTGTCCCCACCTGTCACCCTTTCGTCAGCGACTTTCGTCATGTGACCCTTCTAGAGTCAGTGGGGCTGCCCAAGGCCAGAGTCCCTTCTCGTCACCATCGTCTTCTCTCTTTTCAGGCCTCACTGACCCAGCGCCCACTGCTCCTCCCAGAGAGTCCGCTGCAAACAGCCAGTGGCCCCTGTTCCAGGTATGGGCATCACTGAAATGTTCGGCCAGTTTCACGGGCTTCCTCTTTCCCAGCTCGTTCTCTACTGCGGTTGGCTGTGGTCTTGGCGGTCCTTACTCGCCCCAGCACTGCCCCAGGTGCGCTCGAGAACACGGATCCCACCCAACGGCAGGCCCGGGGCAGTGAGCTGCTAGTCCAGTGGGGTCCTAGTGGGCCCCCCAGCCAAGAGGGCCAGAGCTGGAGACCTGAAACCCACCAACTACAACAGCTCCTTCCTGCCCTTTGCTCACTCACACTTTCCCCTCCTAACAGAACGAGCAGTCGGACCTGGACTTCTGCAGCCCCAAGCCTGGGAGTGCTGCCTGCAGCCCCTCAGATGGGCCTCTTGTCCCGCCCTCAGCACCCTCTGCAGGCAGCTCCCAGGCCCCGCTGCCTTCTCCCTTCCCAGCTCCCGTGGTTCCAGCCAGTGTTCCTGCACCCAAAGCAGGCTCCTTCTTGTTCCCGACTGGACTGGCCCCGGCCCCAAAGGCTGAGTCCACAGCCCTCGGGTACCATGGCTCAGCTTTGGGCGATAGCACCCTCCACCAGCTGGATGCCCTTGATCATCTTCTTGAAGAGACCAGAGTGTAATGAGTGGGAAATGTGAGGGTGCGGAGGGTTGGGCCTGGGCTTGGCAGAACCGGAGGCAGCTCCGGAGGGCCTGGGGTGTTCCTTTTTGCTCTACTGATGTTAGAATCTGGAAACGGGTGGGGGTGGTAGTAAGAACCAGCCGTGCCATGGAGGACGTGTGGGTTGGCCCCGCAGCATCCCCTGATCTCTGACTTACCTTGTCCTCCTTCCTGCCTCTCAGGACCTCAGGCCTGGTGAAACCCGTCTCTTCCATCTTCTTCCCTGGGGCCACCACCTCCCCTCTGATCCCCACCAGCACCACTGCTAGGCCTCTCCTCCCCTTCTCCCCAGGGCCTGGCAGCCCTCTCTTCCAGCCGCCTGCCTTCCAGTCCCAGGGCAGCCCCATGAAGGGGCCAGAGCTCTCCCTGGCCAGTGTCCACGTCCCCCTGGAATCTATCAAGCCTAGTAGGTGTGGGAAGCTTGGGGTGGGAGGGTGAGGCGGGGCCCACAGCTTGCAGTGATATGGGTAGTGAGGGGTGGGCCCAGGCTGTCCTTGCCCAGGTCCCTAGAGCCAAATGTGACCGGCTTTCCTGCGGTCTCGGCCTCCGCTAGTTGCCACTGTGCAGTCATGGGTGGTCCTGACAGATTCTTTGCCAGCTTCTTTCAGGGAGCCTGCTGGCCACAGGGTCGCCCCGCCCTCCCCTCCGGGCTCTGTGGGGTTTCTCCTTCCACACCCACCTGACCTCTTCCTGCAGGCAGCGCCCTTCCTGTGACAGCCTATGATAAAAATGGCTTCCGCATCCTCTTCCACTTTGCCAAGGAGTGTCCACCTGGACGGCCTGACGTGCTGGTGGTGGTGGTATCCATGCTGAATACGGCTCCCTTGCCTATCAAGAGCATCGTGCTGCAGGCCGCAGTGCCGAAGGTACCCCTGGCTTCCTGAGGCCTCTGGAGGCAGAGGGTACCTCCTCTTGAGCCCCACTGTGTTGAGGGACCCCGAGGCCAGCAGGCAGCAGCATGTGTCCATCGTGATTCTAGTGGGCTTCCGCTCAGGGGCACCTGCCATCTCTCTTCAAAGGAGCTTCTCTTTCTCTTCAGTCGATGAAGGTGAAGTTACAGCCACCCTCTGGGACAGAGCTGTCTCCATTTAGCCCCGTCCAGCCGCCCGCAGCCATCACCCAGGTCATGCTGCTGGCCAACCCGCTGAAGGTGAGCGAGCACCGGGCTCCGAGCTGAGGCCCCGGCCGCCCCCAATCAGGCCCCTCGGCCTCCCCGCCGGAGGTGCCATGGTCCTGCAGCACTTGCAGCGTCCCTTCCCTGCTGGGGTTGAGTGGCTGAATGCGGACGGGGTGGTGGTAGTGGCACGGAAAGGGCCCCAAGGCCACACCTTAATACGCTGCCCCCTCCGTCACAGGAGAAGGCAAGGCTTCGGTATAGGCTGACCTTTGCCCTGGGAGAGCAGCTGAGCACAGAGGTGGGCGAGGTGGACCAGTTCCCTCCCGTGGAGCAGTGGGGTAACCTATGACCCCAGAGGACTCCGTGTCACCACACTGAAGCCCAGGCAGGCTGCCACAAGACAGGAGGGCTCCCTGGTCCAGTCATCCTCCACGTCCTGACTGCAGTGCTTGGAGCTTGGATATGGAACGGGCTGTGGGCATCGCTGCTGGGAGCCGAGCTCTGCTGTGATGCGCTCTCCCTTGGCCCCCTAAAAGGACCTGATTTTTGTCTACCTGTGTGACTTGAACTGGCCATGTACTGTCAGGGGTGGGGAGTGGCCCCAGACTCTGCACTATGGCCCTGGGAACATGGACCCAAGGCGGGAGCAGGCTTTTCCCCTCATGCTGGCATTCTGATGCCATGGGGGGGGAGGTCTCTAAAGAGACTTGGGACTCGCCCTCAAGGACCACATCCTCACACCCCTGGAGGCCTCAGCCCCCCATCACTACTCTCTGCTTCCCCTGCTGGCAGGCTCCTGCTCCCACCTCCAGGGAGGTAGGCAAAGCCCAGGGCTCCTGAACAGCCCTGGGCATTGAGTAAGTCTGTGTACTGCTCAATCTCCAACTCTGCCTTCCGTGGGCAGCAGCATCCTGGAACGGCCGCTGGGTGAGGAGTTGCGTGCTTGTCTCTGGTGGTGGCAGCCTGTGTCCTATGGACATCTCAGCAGGATGGGGAACTAGCCTGTTAGAAACAGAACTTGGCCTTGTGGCAGTCAAAACCAGGGATATGAAAGAAAATGGAAGAGAACCATTATTTTCCCTTCTCTGGAAGCAGGTACTCGTAGCTTTCTGGGGAAAGTGTGCCTCCTGCCTTGGGAACAGGCCATCCTACTCACTACCTCTTGCTTGGCATGAAATAAACTGCTCTTCTGCCCTTCGAGTCTCTGAAGGGGAGAACAACTCCCATCACCCTTTGCGTCCTCCTGCTTGGGCCTCCCCCTCTTCCCACAAGGTGGCCTGTGGTGTGGCGTATGTTCGGGAACTGGAGGCCTCAGCGTCAGGCAGATTGCACTAGACTTCTAGCCTTACCTGCTGCCCAGGAACCTTGACTATCCCCAGCTGCTGAGGGGCACGGCCAGTGAGACACGGGGTCTGGAGGTGGTGAGATTAGGGGCCATGCCTGAATCGAGTCACCAGACCCTATTGCTTCGACAGTGCTCAGCTCCAAAAAGCTTGTCCCAGTTGCTCCATCCACCAGGTACAACTGGGCCAGGGACTCTAGGCCTCACAGGGCACCAGGCAAGTGAGAATCACCAGCTGAGGAAAGGGCACACGGCTCACCTCAGCTGGATGGCACTGAGCCACCTCTGGCGAAAGGTGGCACAGACCACACTCCCTAATCCCTCCCCGCACTTCGCCAGGTTTCCTTACTCTAGCCCTTCCCCCTCCATCTCGAGCAAGCAGGTTTCACTGCTTCATTAGGTCAACAGTGAATCAGTTTCACTACTTAGGAAGAAATCCAAGAGCTTTCCAGAGACCGGCTGCTTGCAGCCCTGGGAAGGTTTGTGGGATTACTATATGGAAATACACCTTTATAATAAGCTTTAGACATTAAAATTATCTGAGTGTTACTACTGAGGTCACTGCTTTGTGACAAATGGCTGTATGCGGTATACCAACTCTGCTGCCCTTGTTTTGCTGCATGTTAAATAAAATCATTTCTGCCCTACTTGGAATCCTAATACAGACACCATCCACCCCACTGTGGGCAAAGTGCCACTTACAAATTCCAAATGTAGACAGATACCCTGGCATCACCTGAGGTTTTTGTTGATGAAAGTACAGGTTCCTGGACCTTTCCCTTTTCTAAAGGAAAAAACGGATAAATGTTCCAGTTGATTCTAAAGGCTAGATTTCAGAAGCATACGTAAACCACTGACCACTCTTGTTTGCATTTCTAATGGGAAGGAGGGCACTGCACTCACCATCCTAACTTCTAGGAGTGGCTTTTTCTCTTGGGAGACAGGGAAACCAGTCCCATCCAAGGAAAACATAACAAGCACGTTCTCAATTTCTACCACCTCAAGTTCACAGGAGAAGCAGGGAAAACTCTCTAGCTGGACTCTAAGAACTTGCCTTCTATTTGGGGGGGAAAATTTATTTTCAGAAATATATAAACATTGCCATACAAAGGTGCCACCCTGAAGCAGCTCTCGGCTGGTCTCAGGAGCCTTCCAATGAGCCTTCTTTTATAATGGCCCGGCCAAGATTTCGTGCAAGAGCAAGTCTCAGCATTTCCAACTTGGTGTTCTCAACATCCTCCTAAAAGCAAAGAGAGCCAGCATGAGGTACAGCAGGAAGTGTTCCTTCTTTAAAGCTCTGCAAGGCTCTATCTGACCCAAAGGCAGACCGAAGGCATTTAACATTTAGTAGTAGCTTCCAGCAAGTTGATACGAGAACCGCATGCAAAGGCCCACTGCGACCAAGTGCCAGAAAAGTAGAGATCAGAACACCTAGAACCGCCCAGCTTCATCCTAAAAGAAGTTGGGTGTGTCAATTACAGGTTAAGAAGTAACTCAAGAAGCATTAAGTTTGTAAGGGGCCAGCGTTTCTGGAGGGAAGCAGGGGAGTCCAAGATAGGAGCCTTTTCTCATCGCCATTATGGAATCAACAATCTGAAAGCTAAAATAACCTGGAGTCGCTGAACGCCAGGCTCTCTCCACACTGGCCTTCTTGAGGCGAAGTCCTCTAGACATCTCATCAACTCATATGTTTGCTCTGCTGAAAAAACCACCTAGGAGAGAGAGGAGAGGCTGCTTTGCTTAGCTGCTCCCCAGCCAAGGGCTGCACTGGTTCGGACATGCGCCCAGGTTCAGAGCTGGCCTTCCGTATGTGCCCTCTGAAGGAGTGGGCTCTGTATATGCAACCCTGGGAGGCCAGAGAGCCCCTGTGCTCATTCCCAGCCCGTCTCGTCAGGGGCCCAGGCTGAATACTGTCCGCAGACAGCTGCCTCCTTTCAAATTAAGTAGCTTTTCTTGTGTAGATACTGAATTTCCAGAGTGGGCATTATGGGGGAATCCACACATACGTGCAGGGCCTGCAGGGCCCTACTTGGGAGATGACTTATGGATGTGCATCTACAACAGCTACGGAATGAAGCACAGTCAGGGACTACAAAACAGAGATGAAAATCATTCTGAATTCAAACTGTACCTCTTTCTCTTCCAAAAGGGGCAGGGCGTCTATTAGTAGTATTACCCAGAAAGACCGCGGGGCAATCTGGGAAGTCATCAGTGACAGGAGAAGAGAAGCTGCATCAGTAAGACGCTTCTCCCCGTAAAATCGGTGGAACTCGCGGTATTTTCCTATTGAGAAACAGAGCACTAGGTCACCTCTGGCCCGAAACAAGACAAGAGACACCCCAGACCAGCCACTCCAAAGCAGGGAGATTCTTCCAGAACTGTCTCCAAACTCAGGGACCAATGAGACCAACAGGGTTGAAAAAAACACATTTTGAAGGGGTTCCAAAGAGCCAAACCTGGGAGAATGTAACTATCAAACCAAACAAGAGATCTGGACTGTAACAGACTGAAGAACCCATAAGTCTCAATCTGATCATGAGGACACAGGAGATAAACCCAAACTGACGACATTCTGTAAGAGAGCATTCTGTAAGCGGCGCCTGGGTGGCTCGGTCAGTTACACATCTGCCTTCGGCTCAGGTCATGATCCCAGGGTCCTGGGATCGAGCCCCACATCGGGCGCTCTGCTCAGCGGGGAGCCTACTTCTCCCTCTTCCCCCGCTTGTGCGCGCTGTCAAATAAAATCTTAAAAAAAAAAAAAAAGTCAAGGTGCACAAGCACCGAGAGAGACAGAGGCACTAAAGAGACAGGAAAACTGAATCTGTGAGTGTGGACACGATAAAAGACACCACTGGGACAGCTGATGCAACCAGAACATGGACTGCAGATCTGATGAGAGTAGTACATTCGGAGGCTGGGTCTCTAAGATGATCTTCTTGTTCTTAGGAAACACATGCTCAAGTATTTATGAAGAAAGGGGAACAAAGTCTCCAACTTACTTTCAGATTTTTCCCCAAAAACCTGACAGAATAATAAACGAGGCAAAATAAAAATGGTAAATTTGGAGAAAGTGTACATGGGAGTTCCTTAGTCCTTATACTGCTTTTGCACCTTTCTCTTAAGTTTGAAATTACTGGGAAATGTTAGAAAATATGCTTTGCAGAGTCTGGCACACATGGTTCTAGGAGTTTGGGCTCAACAGGAGGGAACACTGGAGAAGCCTCGATCAGTCCGTCCCATCTGCACAACCCACCACTATGCCAAAGGTCTGGGGCTGAGAGCCCAGAGACTCACCCAAGAAGGTCAGTCGATCACTGAGCATCATGGCTGGCCCTAGGTTGTCAATGAGATCCAGATCAGAAAAGGAGCCTCGCTCACAGTAATCCTTGAGGAACCTGCAAGGCCAGGCCCAGAGGTCTGAGCAGGGGTCCCGGACTCCTTCCTCAGCCTCCCAACTTCCTAGCCAGTCCCCAGAAAGCCAGGAGCAGTCGAACCCACCTGTCTGACACCAGCGTGGCAAAGGCAGCATCTTTGGCTCGGATGCTCCAAGACAGCGCAGAGCCCAGGCGATTGTTGCGGACAGCTTTCATGGCTAAGATCTTACAAATGCTGCGAACTTGGCAGGGAAAAAGAGAAAAGGCGAACTTTTCACTCTTCCAGTCAGGCCGTTTCTGAACTCTGCCAGAGAGGAGCAGGCTTCCCACCTCCCCTGAGCTTTCTGCAGCCTCTCCACAGGCTCCAAATACGACTTGGCTGGCAACACCGGGGACTTTGGGGTTTACGGATTGTCTCCTGGCTCTATTACACCAGGACCCACCCTGACAGGATTGGCTTTGTGGCTGGGTTTGATTTCAGGGACGGCAAAAAGATTTTATTGCTCCCCAGATCGGCTTCTTCATTATCTGTCCAGGTGCCAAAAAACATCCTTTGGGTCTTGAATTGCCCTATGCTTTCAGAGATGGTCATAAGCAAGCAACTGACTCTGGACAGAACAACTTAGGTTTTTATCACTCAACAGTGAAGGGAGAAAGGGCAAATATCACTGCTTTCTTTCTGTGCTCTCCCTGAGCTGCCTCTGGTCCTGCTTCCCCACTGAGCCAGCCTTAGCTAGCAACAGCAACCCACCTGGCAGAAGTAAATTCCAAGCTGACCCCAGTCCTGACCTTCCTAGAGTAAGTAGAAGAGAGGACGTGGGTCAGGGTCTTTTTTGGAGGCAGTGCGCTCCACGGCTTCTAAGTCCTGATGGATCCCTAGCTGTTTGTCCTTCCTCAAGAATTTTCCTGTTTGGGCTTATCTCTTGGGACCCGCTGCCCGGCCTCTCTCCAGTCCGGCTGACGCAGCGTGAGCAGGAAGTATGCCGGGGGAGGGCGGGCTCACCTTGCTCAGTCATCTGCCGCTGCTCACAGATCCGCAGCACTTTAAGGGCTTTCTGCTCAGTGCTCAGGGGGATCCGCTCAATGTGCAGCTCCAAGGAAACTCGGCCCAGCTCAGGGCAGTAGTCAAAGTAATCCACTCCCAGCTGCCACAGGCTGCAACCGTCCAAGGACAGACAGAGGAGAGTCTGGTGAGCCCACGTGCTGCCCTGCAGCTTGGGGCCTGGTACCACGATGGCCCCTCCCCTAGACCCCTGTAGCCCTCAGGGATCCAGACAAGCAAGAACATAATCCAAGATCAGGGGTACTTGCATGCTGAAAAACACCGTGCCGCCGCCTCACACCCTTGGGGCCTTCCTACCTGTGATGAGCAAACAGTCCCGAGGCATATTCCAACAGGAGGAACTCTCTCATGTTAGATCCGAAGCTGGAATAGAACATAAGAGGAGACCAAAACCCCTGGCCTGCTCCATTCGGGGCCCTCCCGCAGCCCCGCCCCTGACAGCTGGCACGGCTGCCACACACTTACTAGAGGTTGTGCGACTGGAGGAGCTTGCAGTGATCCAGCAGGTCTGTCAGATGGGCCACAAACCACCAGTTGCTTAGAGCAATGCTGTGGGTTCAAATGCCAGGGCAAGGAGGAGAGTCAGGGTGACACTGTGGTCCATGTGAACAGGGACCCTGCATATCCTTTGCATAAAAGGATGGGAAGGACAGTGACAAGTGAAAATCTGTCTGGAAGCACATAGTGAGAAGTTTCTCTGTGCTACGTGGGGACTGACAGTGGATACCCAGGATGGTCAACCCTCAAAGTGGCAGCCAACGATCTAGATCTCTGGAGAATGTCACAGTGAAAATAAAATTCAGGGATCCAATCAGATGCAGAAGATGTGGATACCGAATAATGTATAAGAAAAAGAATAAAAAGAAACAGACTTATAAACACAAAGAACAAACTGGTGGTTGCCAAAGGGGAGGGAGGTGGGGGGATGGGATGAGAGAACTAAGTGAAGAGGTACAAACTTCCAGTTATAAAATGAGTAGATCATGGGGATGAAAAGTATAGCATAGGGAATATAGTCAATAATATAATTTTATGTGGAACACATGGTAACTGCACTGCCGGTGGTGAGCATTTTGTAATGTACATAATTATCAAATGTTGGAAACCTGAAACTAACACATCAACTATACAGCAATTAAAAAAAGAAAAAGACTAAAAGATAGGTGGTTTCTGATGCCTGATGAAACATGGAATTCAGGGGCGCCTGGTGGCTCAGTTAAGCGTCTGCCTTTGGCTCAGGTCACAATCCCGGGATCCTGGGATCAAGACCCACGTCGGGCTCCCTCTCTCACTATCTCTCTCTCTCTCAAATAAATAAAATTAAAAAAACCAAAAAATGGAATTCAGAGGAATATCTTTATTTGCATCCGGCTTCACTATTAATGTTTCTCTGTTGTACAGCTTTTGATTAGTATACTTACTTTACGAATATGACTATATACATAGAACAATTAAAAACCATCTTTTGTTTAGGTTTCTATGAGTACTTTGTATAAAGAAATCTTTGTTAAATTACAAGATTTAGGGGTGCCTGGGTGGCTCAGTCATTAAGCGTCTGCCTTAGGCTCAGGTCATGATCCCAGGATCCTGGGATCAAGCCCCACATCGGGCTTCCTGCTTTCTCCCTCTCCCACTCCCCCTGCTTGTGTTCCCTCTCTCGCTGTGCCTCTCTCTGTCAAATAAATAAATCTTCAAAAAAAAAAATTACAAGATTTATAATATTACTGTATATATAATCTGACCACAATGAAGATTAAGTCCTCCCCCAAACCATATTTTTAACCAAAACCTAGAATCTGAAAACAAAACAAAACAAAACAAAAAACACCTAGAATCTGGAGCACCTGGGTGGCACAGTCCATTAAGCATCTACCTTTGGCTCAGGTCATGATCTCAGGGCCCTGGGATCAAGCCCCATGTAGGGCTCCCTGCTCTGCAGGGAGTTAGCTTCTCCTTCTCCCTCTGCCTACCCTTCCCCCTGCTTGTGCTCTTCTTTCTATGTCAAATGGATGAATAAAATCTTAAAAACAAAACAAAACATGCGGCGCCTGGGTGGCTCAGCTGGTTAAGTAACTGCCTTTGGCTCAAGTCACGATTCTGGGATTGGGCCACGCATCGGGCTCCCTCTCCCTCTGCTGCTCCCCCTGCCTGTATTCTCTCTCTGTCAAATAAATAAAATCTTAAAAAACAAAAAAAATCTTCTGGGGCCCTGTTAAAAAAAAAAAAATGAAGTAGAGTTTCTAGGGCCCTTAGTGTCTAATTCCTTGGAAATCACTATTTTACATCATCTAGTTGTATGTAAGCTCCCTAGCATCGTTTTGTACAAAGTATGCCAATGCACTTCTTGTCAGCGTGCATACATCATTTCCGAGTATCCATTTGTTACTTGGCATAGACCTGTTTGAATATAATGCTTGACTATTTTTTTTAAAGATTTATTTGAGAGAGAGAAAGAGAGCATGAGAATACAGAGTGAGGGGGGCAGGGTAAGAGGGAGAAAATCTCAAGCAGACTCCCTGCTGAGCACAGAACCCGATGTGGGGCTTGATCTCACAACCCCGAAATCACAGCCTGAGCCGAAACCAAGAGTCAGACACCTAACCGACTGTGCCACCCAGGTGCCCCAATATTTGACTATTTTTTTAAATCTCGGGTAAGGGAAATTTTAATGATTGCTTTCTGTAACAAAATTAAGCACAAGTAAAGTAGAAGCAGACTGTCAAGGCAGGTAGTTTTGAGGTGTAGTTGTGCATTAAGGTAAGAAATTCTGCTTTCATGATATAAAAAGAATAGGGATTGGTTTACACTGAATTACAGGACAAATGTTTAAAACTTCTGCCTTAAAAAATAAATAAATAAATAAATAAATAAATAAAACTTCTGCCTTGGGGCACCTGGGTGGCTCAGTCTTTAGGCGTCTGCCTTTGGCTCGGGTCATGATCCAGGGTCCTGTGATCGAGCCCAGCATCGGGCTCCCTGCTCAGTGGGAAGCCTGCTTCTCCCTCTCCCACTCCCCCTGCTTGTGTTCCCTCTCACTGTGTCTCTGTCAAATAAATAAATAAAATCTTAAAAAAAAATTTTAGTAAAACTTCTGCCTTGTTCTTAGGGCTATGGATCCTCAGATACTCCATCTGTTCCAGGATTCCACCATTAGGGAATGTCCTTGTTGGCCTTCTAACATTCACTTTCAAGATTAGCTTTTTCAAACTTTTTTTTTTTTTTTTTTAAGATTTTATTTATTTGACAGAGAGAGACACAGCAACAGAGGGAACACAAGCAGGGGTAGAGGGAGAAGCAGGCTTCCCACTGAGCAGGGAGCCCGAGGCGGGGCTCGATCCCAGGACCCTGGGATCATGACCTGAGCTGAAGGCAGATGCCCAACGACTGAGCCATCCAGGCACCCCTTTTTCAAACTTTATTAATAACTGTGTATATCTATGACATTCAAAAAATTACGTATACTGGGGTGCCTGTCTGGCTCAATTGGTAGACCATGTGACTCTTTATCTCAGAGCCATGAGTTCAAGCCCTGTATTAGGCACAAAGATTACTTAAAAGAAAACTGGGGCACCTGGGTGGCTCAGTCGGTTAGGTGCCTGACTCTTGATTTCAGCTCAGATCATGATCTTAGGGTCCTGGGATCGAGCTCAGAGTCGGGCTCCCTGCTCAGTGGGGAGTCTGCCACTCCCCCTGCTTGTGTTCTCTCTCTCGCTCACTCTCTCAAATAATCTTTAAAAATAAAAAAATAGGGGCGCCTGGGTGGCTCAGTCGTTAAGCGTCTGACTTCGTCTTGGGTCATGATCCCAGGGTCCTGGGATCGAGCCCCACATCGGGCTCTCTGCTCAGCGGGGAGCCTGCTTCTCCCTCTCCCCCTGCTTGTGTTCCCTCTCTCGCTGTGTTTCTGTCAAATAAATAAAATCTTTAAAAAATTTTAAAATAAAAATAAAATAAAAAAATATATTATTTCTGCTGATTTTCAAAAACACCTGTATTTCTACATCCTCGAATACTAAGAGTTCTGTAAATTCACTATGTGCTACACAAAGTCGATCATGCTCAAGTTTTTAAGATTTATTTATTTATTTGAGAGAGAGAGAGAGACAGTGAGAGCAGGAACACAAGCAGGGGGAGTGGGAGAGGGAGAAGCAGGCCTCCTGAAGAGCAGCGAGCCCGACGTGGGGCTTGATCCCAGGACCCTGGGATCACAACCCGAGCCGAAGGCAGACCCCCAACGACTGAGCCACCTAGGCGCCCCTCAGGTTTTTAAAGATACTTTGTTGGTCCAGGTTTTCCTTTAGCTATGGCTTTCCTAATTTTGCAGTTCTGCTGTGTTACTTCCTGACCTTAGTCCCTATAAATAGGATATCTCTTTATGGCAGCCCCCTAAACAAACCCCAACTCACTGGATACTGTTGTTGCTCTTAATTATTCTAATTTCATCATAGGTCTTTGTGTATCAGTAATTCAATGGAATATTGTCATTTGGTTACCTAGACAGTGTTTTGTTTTGTTTTAAAGATTCTTTTTGAGGGGCGCCTGGGTGGCTCCATCGGTTAAGCGTCTGCCTTCAGCTCAGGTCTTAATTCCGGGGTCCTGGGATCAAGTCCCACATCGGGCTCCCTGCTCGCTGGGGAACCTGCTTCTCCCTCTCCTCCCCACTCGTGTGCTCTCTCTTGCTATCACTGTCTCTCAAATAAATAAAAATCTTAAAAAAAAAAAAAAAAGGATTTTATTTGAGAGAGTGAGCACAAGCAGGGGGGAGGGGGAGAGGGAGAGGGAGAAGCAGACTCCCCACTGAGCAGGGAGCCTGATGTGGGACTCAATCCCAGGGTCCTGGGATCATGACCAACTAGACAGTGGTTTAACAAAAAAGGTACTACAAATGGTCCTTGAGATCACAGTTTCAGTCAGTCCCTACCTCTCTATCCCCTTCATCTAAAAAATGTAAGTAATTTTATCTTTTGCCTACCTGGACTGTTTTATTTTTTATTTATTTATTTATTAAGATTTTATTCATCCATTTGACAGAGAAAGAGAGCACACAAGCAGGCAGTGGCACGCAGACGGAGAGAGAAGCAGGCTCCCTGCTGAGCAGACAGAGCCCAACATGGGGCTCGATCCCAGGCGTTGAGCCACCCAGGAGCTGCTGCACTATTTTAAAAAGAAAATGAGAAAATGGATATAAAATTTGCTTTAAAAAGATTCCTTTAGGGCGCCTGGGTGGCTCAGTTGGTTAAGCGACTGCCTTCGGCTCAGGTCATGATCCTGGAGTCCCTGGATCGAGTCCCGCATCGGGCTCCCTGCTCGGCAGGGAGTCTGCTTCTCCCTCTGACCCTCCCGACCCTCCCCCCTCTCATGTGCTCTCTCTCTCAGTCTCTCTCTCTCAAATAAATAAATAAATAAAACCTTTAAAAAAAAAAAAAAAAGATTCCTTTAGGGGCACCTGGGTGGCTCAGTCGGTTAAGCGTCTACCTTCGGCTCAGGTCATGATCCCGGGGTCCTGAAATCAAGCCCCATATCGGGCTCCCTACAAAGAGGGAAGTCTGCTTCTCCCTCTTCCACTGCCCCTCCCAACTTGTGCTCCCACCACTTGTGCTCTCTCAGATAAATAAAATCTTCAAAAAAAGATTCCTTTGGGGGCGCCTGGGTGGCTCAGTCGTTAAGCGTCTGCCTTCGGCTCAGGTCATGATCCCAGGGTCCTGGGATCGAGCCCTGCATTGGGCTCCCTGCTCGGCCAGAAGCCTGCTTCTCCCTCTCCCACTCCCTCTGCTTGTGTTCCCTCTCTAGCTGTCTCTCTCTCTCTCTGTGTCAAATAAATAAATAAAATCTTAAAAAAAGATTCCTTTGAATAGCACTCTATAAATATAAAAATCAGTAAATCTGAGATTGAGGTTAACATATAACTAATCCCCTACTAAACTGCTTACTGAGCACCATGGACCTGCTTTAGCAGCACTGCAAATTGGTTCAAATCCAGTTCTGCTACTCAGTGACTGGTCAGTTACCGTTTTAACTTTAGCTTCATTGCCAAAGTGGAGGAATTAAAATGGCCAGTACCGTGTTTTGAGACTCTGAAGCCATCTTTGGAAACTGAAGTTATGAAAAATTCAAAAATAACAGATAAGTGGCGCCTGGGTGGCTCACTCGGTTGAGTGTCGGCCTTCAGCTCTGGTGGTGATCCCAGGATCCCGGGATGGAGCCCCACATGGGGCTCTCTGCTCGGTGGAGAGCCTGCTTCTCCCTCTCTCTCTGCCTGCTGCTCTGCCTGCTTGTGCGCTCTCTCTTCAATAGATAAATAAAATCTTAAAAAAAAAAAGTAACAGATAAAATCAAAAGTGGCCAGTCCCATGGGGTGCCTCAGTGGCTCAGTTGGTTAAGTATCCAACTCTTGATTTGGGCTCAGGTCATGATCTCAGGGTCATGGATTGATCCCCCCATCAGGCTCCACATTCAGCAAGGAGTCTGCTCGAGATTCTCTCTCCTTCTCCCTCTGCCCGCCCCCCAACCCCGCTCTCAGGCACATGCATTTTAAACTAATAAAGAAAAGCTTTAAAAAAAATGGCTGGTCCTAGGGAAAAATATTAAATGAGGTGAGCAAATATAAGCCTACAAGATATAGGGCGCCTGGATGGCTCAGTCAATTAAGCGTCTGTCTTCGGCTCAGGTCATGATCCTAGGGTCCTGGGATTGAGCCTTGCATAAGGCTCCCTGCTCAGCAGGGAGCCTGTTTCTCCCTCTGCCTCTCCCCTCCCCTTGTGTTCTCGCTCACTCTGTTCTCTCTCAAATAAATAAAAATCTTTAAAAAAAGAAAAAAATAAAATAAACCTACAAGACATAAAAACAAGTTGCCTTCCCACATACACTACATGCACAGTCCACCCTCCTAGAATAAGCTCCATATAGAAAATGAATCAAGAGGGAGTAGTTATTTGAACAGAGGGCTGGAGGAGGAGGGGAGGACAAAGGAAGACAAGGAAAAGGAGCCCTCCCAAAATAGGGGCAACAGCCAGTGTAAAGGCCCTGCAGTAGAAACTCTGTCTTGTTCCTACTTCAGAATGAAGCCCGTGTGACTCAAACTTCGAGGTAAGCATAGGCCAGCTCACTTAGGGCCTTGTGAGGGGAAGCTGCTGGGACAGAAAGGAGGAAAATATGGTTTAACACTGAAAACACTGGCAAATCAAAACCACAGTGAACTATCAGCTCACACCTGTCACAACAGCTAAACTCAACAACACAAACAACAGATGTTGGCAAGGATGTGGGGAAAGGGGAACCCTTGTGCACTGTTGGTGGGGATGCAAACTGCTGCAGCCACTGTGGAAAACAGTATGGATGTTTCTCAGAAAGTTAAAAATAGAAGGGGCGCCTGGCTTAGTTGGTAGTGTGCACAACTCTTGATCTCGGGGTCTCAAGTTCAAGCCCACCACCAGGTACAGAGCTTACTTACCAAAAAAAAAGGTTAAAAATACAACTACCCGGAGCAACTACCTGGGTGGCTCAGTCGTTAATTGGGTGCCTTCAGCTCAGGTCATGATCCCAGGGTCCTGGGATTGAGCCCCACATCGGGCTCTCTGCTTGGCAAGAAGCCTGCTTCTCCCTCTCCCCACGCTTGTGTTCCCTCTCTCGCTGTCAAATAAATAAATAAAATCTTAAAAAAAAAAAAAAATACAACTACCCTATGACCCAGCAATTGCACTACTAAGTATTTACCCAAAGAATACAAAAATACTAATTCAAAGGGGTACATGGACCCCAATGTTTATTGCAGCCTATCTACAATAGCTAAACTATGGAAAGAGCCCAAATGTCCATCGACTGATGAGTGGATAAAGAAGATGTAAGGGCGCCTGGGTGGCTCAGTTGGTTAAGCGACTGCCTTCGGCTCAGGTCATGATCCTGGAGTCCCGGAATCGAGTCCCCACATCGGGCTCCCTGCTCAGCAGGGAGTCTGCTTCTCCCTCTGACCTTCCTCCTTCTCATGCTCTCTCTCATTCTCTCTCTCAAATAAATAAATAAAATCTTTAAAAAAAAAAAAAGATGTAAGATATATAGTTTGAGTCACACGGGCTTCTGGTCCTTGTTAATCTGACTCCTTTCTGATCTCTGTCACCTCAAGCCCTCCCTTAGTCTTTCGGTTCTAAGAGACGTTGGCAGTTCCTTCAGCAGGTAACAGGCCTTCTTTCTTTCCTGCCTGTGCCTTTCCCCATGCTTTTCTCTCTGCCTAAAATGATCTTTTCTGATGTTCTTTGCTGAACTTTTCAGGACTCAACTTGAATGGAGCCTCCTTCAAGAATTTTTCCCTCACCTTCCAATCTGATATAAGGTCCTCTCTTAAGGGGTTCCACAACATCTGGCCTACACAGCTGCTGTTGCTCAGACTGATGCTGACGGTTACGACGAGACAGCCAGCCAGTGACAGCACGCCCCAGTCTGGCAGCCCTCAAGCACCTCCCTGAGGGGATACGGCAGCCTCTAAGGCTGCAGGGCAGCGACCACCGAAGGCAGAGCTAATGACACAGCTCGAGTGACCAAGACAAGCTTATGTTGAACAAGGCCTATTCGCCCTCCCTGAAGAGCTAGATAAATCTCAACACATTTTGGAGCTTCACACACTATGATGGAGAACCCCAAAAGCAAGCGCTATGTAGGCCAGGCAAACAGCCCCATCATTCAAAGATGTCTGAGGAAGGCTCAACTAACAGCTCTGGGATGGCCTCTGCTAGAAAAGAGAGAACTCTGGAGCTGGGGACACCAGCCAGGTGAAGGTCCTACCCGGAGGACTGCAGCTCTCCAACGGACTGTCTGCCCTGCACTGGAGCCACCGCTGCCCCCTCACCCCAACTCCTCTCTCGCTTTGGTGGCCCTAAAGCAACCACTGCCTAGCTGAGCTCGGGCGCCCATGGACCTTCTGCAAATGGCGTGTGAAGGTCTGTCTGTGCCCCGCGGGAGCCACAGTTATGGGCCAGGCCAAAGTTCCAGCAAGAAAATTCTAGATTTAGCAAAACATTAAACTGGGCCTCTTCTTAGTTTTTGAAGGAAGCCTGTTTCCTTCTAGCTCATTATTTTGGGAGGACCTTAAGGGCACCAGAAAACTGCCATGTTGCTCAGCTCTCGGTGCGTGTGTGCAAGCTCCCTGTTTCCTTTTGCCAGATAGCACAGAACTGGCTTTTAGGGGAAGCTGTAAGCTGCGGAGGTGGCGGCGGGGGAGGTGAGATGAGCGCTTGGAGGGCGCCTGGGCGGCTCAGTTGGTTAAGCGACTGCCTTCGGCTCAGGTCATGATCCTGGGGTCCCGGGATCGAGTCCCACATCTGGCTCCCTGCTCAGCGGGGAGTCTGCTTCTCCCTCTGAGCCCCCCCACTCTCATGCTCTCTCTCTCTCAAATAAATAAATAAAATCTTTAAAAAAAAAAAAAAAAAAGATGAGCACTTGGATTCCCAACTTCTCCTTTCAGCTGTGGAGATAACAGGCAAACATGTGGCCCTTCAGCAAGGGCTGATGAACTATGGCCTATGTTCTACTTCAGAACGCTTCACTGCCCTTTCTGCCCCAAACGGTCTGGCTGACTTAACGTGGGGATCACCAGGTGCCCATTTAGAAATCTCCCTTCTAGGGCGCCTGGGTGGCTCAGTGGGTTGGGCTTCTGCCTTCGGCTCAGGTCATGATCCGAGGGTCCTGGGATTGAGTCCCACACTGGGCTCCTTGTTCAGTGGGGAGCCTGCTTCTCACCCCACCTGCCACTGCCCCGCTTGTGCGGTCAAATACACAAAATCTTTAAAAACAAAACAAAACAAAAAAAACCTCCCTTGTAGCACCTTTAAAAAGTATTCCCCTCGTTCCCCTTTACAAGGTAGTCATGAACCCAACTGACATCACACCCAAAGAAAGCAGCAAGACTTCCCTACACCACCAGCCCACTGGCCCAATTCCAGATTTTCACCACTTTCCCAGGAACCCAGCTTGGGTCTGAGTGGTATAACTCAGGAGAAACCAAGTGCTCACAAGACCTCAAATCCAATCCTTCCCCACCCAGGAGGGCACATTTCTAAAACTCTGCTACTCTCTCCGAAAATACTTCAGCCTTTCCACCAATACCTGAAATAAGGTCCCAGGACTTGCATTACAGTACCACTTTCAAAATAGAGTAGGAAGTAGCTTCCTGATCAGAAAACCCAAGCTCTGGGGCACCGGGTGGCTCAGTCATTAGGCGTCTGCCTTCGGCTAAGGTCATGATCCCAGGGTCCTGGGATCAAGCCCCACATCGGGCTCCCTGCTCAGCGAGAAGCCTGCTTCTCCCTCTCCCACTCCCCCTGCTTGTGTTCCTGCTCTCTCTCTCGCTCTCTCTCTGTCAAATAAATAAATAAAATCTTTAAAAAAAGAAAGAAAGAAAGAAAGAAAACCCAAGCTCCAAAATTTATACGAAACAGAAATACTTTAGACCCTTTCCTGCTTGCCAGGACGAAGAGATGCCCAGACTAAGGGCCTGAGAGCCTGATCCTTCCTTATGTGTGACTGGCAGGAGGGTGATGCCATTTTCTGTGGCATTCATGAGAGTCACTCTTCTTCACTGGCTCCCCTCTCTTTTTTCTACTGTCACTGCAGAGAACAGTGTGCTTTCCCCTTTCGTTATCCCTCCTCCTGGTTTTGCTCAAATCTGATTTGTTTCCAAAAATTCAGATGTGGCTTATGAAGGAAGCCCTGGTGGAAATAACCCACTGCTATAACAGTGTATTTAGGAATGCCCATTACTTCGAATTACAGGCAGAGATAATGACAAAGCCAAACAACAACATGTATGTGTGCACCTTTGTAAGGTACTCTCACCTAACCACTCTGTGTAGGTGCCACACCCCCCACCAGCTGGATTCCGTAAGTCATCTTCCAGCTCCAGCTACACGTCTGTGAAAAGAATATGGACACAAAACCTGGTTTTCTTTCTCCAAATCTAGCACCATTTTCTTCAAGCTCCGGCTTTGTTCTGGCTCAAACAGGAGGAGCATAGCAGGAGGGGATCCCTTCCCATTGCCCAGATCTACTGAAAAAGATCCAGTAGAGGTCAGTGAATTTGATACTGAGCAAGGCCGTCTGCTGTAGTTCTCCAGAGTCTCCCTTCCAGGAGTCTTCAATGCAATACCCACTTGTCCGGGCTGCACAAGGGACGCCAAACTGTGTCTGACTTACTATATACGGAAATTCCTGACAAGCTGTACCTTTGATTCATTATGTCTGACACTCCCTTTCCCGCCTTGCTGAAGGTTCAATGCACTGACAAGACACCCTTTTGAGGAGAGGGGTGGTGTAGAATCCCTGCTCTAAACAGACTCAGCCCGGAGCCTGCTGGGGTAGCAGGCCATGGCTCACTAGAGAGTGAGACTACTGAGAAGTGCTCTCCCTTAAGGCAGTCTGCATAGCCATCAAGTTCCAAGAAATAGGCTTGCTGGCTTTTTCTGGATTTTAAATATCAAAGTAGGGCGCCTGGGTGGCTCAGTTGGTTAAGGGACTGCCTTCGGCTCAGGTCATGATCCTAGAATCTTGGGATCGAGTCCCACATCGGGCTCCCTGCTCAGCGGGGGGTCTGCTTCTCCCTCTCCCGCTCCCCCCTCTTGTGGTCTCTCTCTCAAATAAAGAAAATCTTTTAAAAATAAATAAATAAATAAATAAGTATCAAAGTAATTTACTGCAACGTTGTTCAAGTAAACATCCCTGAAATGAAAACCGTTATAAATACAGTAGCCCTCAAGCCTCAGGAAGGTCCCCAAGCTTGTCCAGAGAGAAGCCATTATCTACCTCCATGTGGCTCAGGAGGGGAGCATGTGTATAGGAAGAAAGTTAAGACACCAGTAAGAAGGAAGAAGACATTCTAAGAAAGGATGGGGTGACGGTTGCAAAACACTCTGACTATACTTTGTGTCACTGAACTGCACACGTAAAGACAGAAAAGGTGGAGGCACAGCAATTCCTACCTGCACTCCTTGATCACTTGGTGGATGTCAAACTCAAAGGCTGCCAACAAGATGTTGTCCAGGGGTTCTGGGCTGCTCTCACCTCCCAAAAACAGGTCAAGGCTGGACTGTGGAAAGGTGGTGACCCACTCAATTCCCAGACGGAAGCAGAGACTCAAGGGGGCAGGCAGGGCTGCTGTGTAGGGAACCCTGGAGAAGGGTGATGGGGTCCTTCAAAAAGGGCCAAAGGAAGGGCACCTGGCTGGCTCACTGGAAAAACATGCGACTCATGATCTCTAGAGTCTTGAGTTTGAGCCCCACGTTTGGGGTAGAGATTACTAAAAAAAATAAACTTAAAAGGAGGAGGGAGGGGCAAAGGGAAGACCCTTCCTGTTCTCCAGGGAGGTTCAACTCAAAGAGGCCACACACTGAAAATGACCTAGCCCGCAGGATTCCTACTCCCCACCACCATCCCTTGGGAGTTCAGGCTCACCTGGGCATAGAGGTGCAGGTCAATGGGTTTTACTGTGGGATGAGAGTACAGGAGCCGGGTCACTAGGAAATGATACCAATTATTCAGAAGCTCCTTCTGCTCCAACAAGGCAGCTTCATCTCCCAGCATGATCTAAGGAAAGAGATTTTTTACCTCAGTTCCAGAGCCAACTTCTCTGTTAACTCTCCTGATCTCAGGGTGCCTGGGTGCTCAGTCGGTCAAGCGCCTGCCTTTGGCTCAGGTCATGATCCTGAGGTCCTAGGATCGAGCCCTGCATCAGGCTCTCTGCTCCGCGAGAAGCCTGCTTCTCCCTCTCTCTCCAACCCCACCCCCCCCAACTCATGCTCTCTTGTGCGTGCTCTCTCTCAAATAAATAAATAAAATCTAAACAATATAACAAAAAGTCTCTCCTGATCTCAACTAGAGCATCTGCTCTGAAAGCTCTTCCTTCCTGGCAGAGCTGATGGATAGCCTTGTCCAAAGAGGATCATGTTCCTGCCGTTGCTGTGCTGGATGTCACAGCCCCAACTTGGACCCCAACCTAGACTTCCTTTCCACAGACCTTGCAGAGAGACTCCAGGTGAGGACTGGCAGCAAACGTGCTGTCCTGGAGGTGACGCTCACATTCCTCATGCCAGTGCTGCCACTTCAGCTCCAGCTCTGTCAGCGTCTGGGTGTTACCAGGCTAAGGGGAGAGACACAGTGAGATGCCATGGCCATAGAAACCCCTTGTGCTTAATGAACGAACCCCTCTCTTGTGACCCAGCAGAGCAGGGCTGCTCCCACATACACTGAGAACGGGCATTGTCCTCATCAGGTCCCCTAGGATTCGGCACATGCCTGCAGAGGAGGGGCTGGCGTCGGCTTCCTTGGAGAGCATCTGCCGAGCCTCGTCCAGCCGGCCCTGTAGTACCAAGATGGTCACCTGGGAGGACACACAAGAGCATGAACATTCACGCAGGCCCGGAAGCCAGTCTCTTCAATCCACACTTGGGCTTCCTAGCCTTATGGAAGTGTGATGGTTCCTTCCCTCCAGCAGTAATCTAAGTCATCTAGTCTAAGGGTTTTAACCTGGACCATGCTTTTCAAACTGCATGTTGTAACCCATTACAGACTGCAACCAACTTTTTAAAAAATAAATGAAATGTGGACGCCTGGCTAGATCAGTCAGTAGAGCATGCAACTCTTAATCTCAGGGTCATGAGTTCAAGCCCCACACTGGATGTAGAATTTATGTAATGAATGAATGAATGAATGAAATAGAAAATGACATAGTACATCAAGTAAAGATTGGTTCAGTTCAAATATACATACACACACATACACTCAATATAAATAGTCAACCCTCTTTATTCAGAGATTCCATATTTGTGAATTTGCCTATTTGTTAACATTTGTAACCCCAAAATCAATACATGAGGTACTTTCACCATTACTTGTGGACATGTGCAGAGTGGCAAAAACTGAGTCACTTGATGTGCACATTCCCAGCTGAGGTTGAACAAGGTGGGGCGCTCTACCTTCTTGTATCAACTCTCACTAAACAAGTGTCTTTTTTTTTTTTTTTTTTTGAGACAGAATGCGAGAGAGAGAGAGCACATGAGAGGGGGAAGGGTCAGAGGGAGAAGCGGGCTCCCCGCCGAGCAGGGAGCCCGATGGGGGACTCGATCCAGGGACTCCAGGATCATGACCTGAGCCGAAGGCAGTCGCTCAACCAACTGAGCCACCCAGGCACCCTAAACAAGTGTCTTTTTCAGGATCTACCTAGTGCCACTTTTTTTGTATTGTGGTGCTTTTTGCTGAGCCCCAAGCATAGTGCTGAAGTGCTATACTAAGTGCTAAGTGCTAAGAAGGGATGATGGCCCACAGGGAGAAAATGTGTGTTAGATAAGCTTCATTCAGGCATGCACTACAGTGTTGCTGGCCATGAGATCAATGTTAATGAGTCAACAGTATATACTAAATAAGGTGTCTCTAAGCAAAACCATACATAAAACAAAGTTATATACTGATCACCTGACAAAAATGGGATCAGAGGCTGGAAGAATCCTGTATTACAGTAATCAGTAATAACAATGTTCCAGACAACTTTATAGACCTTAACGGTCATGAATAATGACAACCAACAGTATATACACACTAACAAATACGTAAAACATACAAAGTAACATTTTCCCATACTAAGTCATGCTCAAAAAAGCCAAAGATATATATGCTGACAAATCCCCAACTTCTCCCTAGCCTGCACTTCCTTCTCTGGATTCCAGACTTGTACACCTTACTGCCGACACAGTGTCTCCACTTGGACCTCATGGGCATCTTAAACGTAGCATGTCTAAAAGTAAACACCCGGCTGCCTCCAACTCACCAACCTGATCTTCCCACATTCTCCTATTTCTTACAAACACACATCTAATCTATTAGCCAATCCCATCAACAGTATCCGTAAACTGCATCCAGAATCTAATCACTTTTCACCACCTCCTCTGTTCGACACCCATCCTTGTCCAAGTCACCACCATCTTTGCCTGGTTTAGTACCATAGCCTCCAGACTGGTCTCTGCTTCCACCCTTGCTCCATCCTTTGTAGGGCAGCCAGAGAGCCTTGAACACCTACATCCAATCACAGTGGGAATACTCAGCTCTCCAATGCCCCCTCACCCCATCTGACTCAGGGGTTGCGTCCATCAACTAGCCTACACACATATATGTCCTTTAATCATAACAATTTTTTTTTCAAGATTTCATTTATTTGAGAGAGAGCACGAGTGGGGCGAGGGGCAGAAGGTGAGGGAGAGGGAGGAGCACGAGTGGGGAGACCTGACGTGAGACTTAATTCCAGGACCCCGAGATCATGACCTGAGCTGAAATCAGGCTTAACTGACTGAGCCACCCAAGCGCCCTAATCATAATTTTAAACATAATCTTATTATTATCTGCACTATACAGAAAAAGAAACTAAAGGCTGTTAAGTAACACATTTAAGACCCCACAGCTAGAAAGAGGCAGAACTGGGATGCTAACTCTGGCAGTCTGGCACTGCAGACCATGTCTCACCACTCTGCTCTACTGCCTCTCTCAAAGTTAAAGTCCTTAGGACAGTCCAGGGACCCCTCCAATCTGATCCTGTGACTCTGCCCTTACCTCCCCAACTCCTGCCCTTGCTCACACTGCTCCTGATCCCACTGGGCCTCCAGGTGAGAGCGTTTGCAGGTCTCACTGTCTACAACACTTTCCCCTCCTTTGGCCCAATGCCCCTCCCCCCACATCACCTCATGAGGGAGGCCTTCCTTGATTCCCCAGCTCTAGAATTGCCAATTCCCCAGGTTGGCTTTACTGCTCTCCATACCACAGTGCCTCCCTGTTAGGCATGCTACATATTTTACTTGTTGCTGTGTTTATTTCCTGTCTCTCCACCCAGGATGTAAACTTCCTAAGGGCAGTAATCTTTGCCCACTTTGGTCACGGTTGTTTCCTCACTGCCTTGCAAACAGGAGCACTCAATAAATACTCAGTGAATGAATCAGAGACTCAAAATCTGGGCCCAATACTGAACAAAGACTCTCCCCTCACTTGCACAGATCTCAGCAACAAAACGCCCAGAAATAGCATCAAAGGCTCTAATTCTTTATTGGAATTCCAGATTTTATAGTCTAATCAACTTTCCATTATTCAGGTCAACTAGCACTCTTCTCCCCAGTCCCTACCAATTGGGTCACAGGTCAGTAAATACAGAATACATAATATCTACCCACCCACACACAGTCACAACCCCAATACACATGTTGACTTCCAAACTGATAATCCAAAATGACTCCAGGATCATCAATCTTTTTGTTTTTAATAGCTATACGGAGCTATAATTTATACACTATAAACATTCATCTATTTAAGTAGTGAGTTTACAGAGTTGTGCACCATCACTACAATCCAGTTTTAGAACATTTCTATCACCTCAAAACCCCTCCTGCTCATTTAATCTCCTACCCCCTCCAGCTTCTATCAAACAGTTTTATCACGTCTTCTCTTCCTTAGATTCATAAAGAAATTAAATGTCCCTGCTCACTGGAAAGTCTACAAAGCATTACTTTTCTTACAAAACAACTTAGTTCTAAACTCTCCTGTGGAGCAGGGAAGAAAAGATCTAAGAGCATCTCCATAATCAGACCCAAGGAGCCAGTCCGAGCGTGAGCAGGCTCAGCAGGCAATCCTCAGGCCCGCCTGCAAGCACTGGGAAAAACAGACCATGAGGTAGAAGGCAGGAAGGCCCGGCCTGCAGGAGATGCTTACCAACTTCCAGAAGCTCTCATGTTTGCTTGGATTCTCACTGCCCAGGACATCTGCCAACAAACTGTCCACTTCACACACATGCAGTCGGACCCAGTCAAGGAGGTGAAGAAGGAGAGGGCCGGCTGGGAGGAAAGACTCTTGTTACACACAAAAACCTCAGTTTTGTCTGCAGCAAATTCCACTTGCCCAATGTACAGACAGAAAATGTAGGGCAAACAAGATGCCTATATAGGAAGTAGTTTATCCCACTTCAGTGGGCACCATATGGTCCTAGATAAACGGCTGGACTAGCAAATGGACCTTTACGAATAGTTCCTCTGAGCCAGGCAGCTCCACCTTTCATGAATTTTCCAAAGGGCTGAATCTCCCCTCCCCCTCCACCCCCAATTCTTCATGACTATGCGGTACTCTATGGCTATGTAAGGAATGGCCACTTAGGGATTGCTACTGACTAGTGCTAGGTATGATAAAAACATAGCAACAGCCCTCAAAATATACTGGAGGAGGTAAACATAGAAACAACTAATTTTAATTTCACATTGCTTAGGGCTTTAGCGGGAGTATGAGTAAAACCTATGACTGCACAGAGATTATTAACACTCATTTATGGATAACAGCAAACATAAACCATCAAGAGAATGAAAAAAAGCCTGCAGCACCACCACAGAGAGCCCACTCACGGCAGGATACCAGACCGACCACAGTTTAGTTCAAGAACATGGAATAATTCAGAGTGGACAGTTCACATGTAGGGCTGCCCCCTCCCCAATCACTGTAGACAGAATTCTCCCAGTGACTTTGTCTCCCACCATCTAATCCCTCCTCACATCCCTAAAACATTTTTCCTTTCTTTTAATTTTTATTTTTAATTCTAAACAACCAACATTTATTATTGCACATTTCTGGAGGCCTGAAGTCTGAGATCAAGGAGTGGACAGAGTTGGTTCTTTCTGAGGCTGGGAGGAAGAACCCATTACCATGCCTCTCCCCTGATTTTCCAAAAACTCTTAAGCTTGACCAGTCCACCATATGAATCTTGACCACCCCTGTCACACACTAGTCCAGTAGGCTTTCCTGGTGTTTTTCAGGGGTCACCTGACCAACAGCTTAGGTTTTCAGAAGGCATTCTTTCTCACTTTTTTTTGTAGTATCTGACAAAATGGCAGACTTCCTTGGTGTTATGTACAGCTTTCTACTGATTACACTGATGAAAAGTGAGGAAAAGAGCATCCTTGGCAATAAAGCGCTCGCTCATCACAACACGCAGGAAAGACAGAGGAAAGGGCAGGGGGACGCCTTTGATGTTGTGAAGGGGTGATTCCATCCTCACCTGGGGCTACTTCAATAAAAAGAATCTCACAAAGGTTCCAAATGAGCTCCATTGCTGACAAAATGGAGACCTAAGGAAGAAATGGAGACAAAGTTTTAACTGAAAACATTCCTGACATTTCTCTTAGAGCAAAGGAATGAAGAAGCAGGGCTTGAATCATATGACATTCATTCATTATTAACTCAACAATTACTGAATATTCCTATGGCAGGGTTTCCCACAGGGAAGCCAGTGAGTAAATTTTAGGGGGTGGTAGGCAGACTAACATTTTTTTTTTATTTTAATGGTTCTTGTTTTAGTTTAAATGCACATTATAGAGGGCACCTGGGTGGCTCAGTCGGTTAAGCAACTGCCTTCGGCTCAGGTCATGATCCCAGGGTCCTGGGATCGAGTCCCGCATCGGGCTCCCTGCTCTGCGGGGATCCTGCTTCTCCCTCTCCCACTCCCCCTGCTTGTGTTCCCTCTCTCGCTGTGTCTCTCTCTGTCAAATAAATAAATAAAATCTTAAAAAAAAAAAAAAAGTACATTATAGAAGAATATAATTAGCTCATCACGCCCAAGGTCTTCATGAATATTCTGATTTAGAAAGAGGCTCTAAGTAAATGGGAGATGATTCTTAGAAAAATATTCAGTAAATAATATTAAAAATTCTACAGATACAGAAAAAACTGTGAAGTTGATATTCAAAGGATTAAAGTTTAAGAAAGTCTATTAAAAGTCAAACCCAATATAAGACCCAAAAATAAATCAGGTCTGGACCCTGCCCTTAGGAACATGCAGTCTCCTCTTCCCCATCATCCTTTCATACACAAACACAGACTACCTTATTCATAAGGGAAAACAAGTGCTTTGCTGACTGTGCACTAGACCGCAACAGACACAGTGCACTAGTCCCTATTCACTACGGAGTCTGAACACTGTCAACATTCTACCGAATAGAGAGAATTCTTTCACTCATCTTCCAGCTCCAACTAAAGTAAACAACTCAGTAAAAATACTGGGTTCATGAGCTGAGTACAGTTTATAAAAATAATTAGTGATTCCAAAAGCTCAGCTCACTATCTCAGGTGACACAATGTGGTCAGGATTGACATTTCCCATAAGAACTGGAAACTCAGGGCACCCACGTGGCTCTGTCGGTTAAGCATCTGCCTTCGTCTCAGGTCACGATCCCAGGGTCCTGGGATCGAGCCCCGTATCAGACTTCCTACTCAGCAGGGAGTCCATTTCTCCTTCTGCCCCTCCCCCTGCTTGTGCTCTCTCGATCTCTCTCTCAAATAAATAAATAGAAAAAAAAAAAAGAAACTAGAAACTCATACAAGTACTTATCAAGCACACCCTTGTCTTCCATGTGCTATGGCCTTGAAGGGGGCACCAGGAAGTTCAAGATGATCCTTACCACCCCCAAAGAGTTGTCTATCTAGCTGGAAAGAAAAGACTTCTGCAAAAACAATGATTGTGGGGCACCTGGGTGGCTCAGGTAGGTTGCGTCCGACTCTTGATTTCAGATCAGGTCATGATATTAGAGTCGTGGGATCAAGCCCTGCATCTAGCTCATCGGGCTCACTATTCAGCTGGGAGCCTGCTGGAGATTCTCTCTCTCCCCCCTTCCCCTTCCCCTCCCCCTGCTCAGACTCTCTCTCTCTCCCAAATCTTTAAAAAACAAAACAAACAACAACAAAAATAGTGATTGCAAAGTCACCCTAGGTGGGTGCTAAGGACACAGAAGGACATAATGGTGCCAGCTGGACAACAAAGGTGGCCCCCCCCTTACCTGGCTGCTGAACTGGCGACCACTGGCTGGATCTTTAGCAGCAACTAACAACACACAAACATTTTAAGTGAGGAATGAAACTTTTAGTCTCATAGTTATACCTTCATATACCAGGTTCTTTGGCTTATGCCTTTGTTTCCGCTAATGACCACCCATTTTCACTACAGATTTTTATTTTTTAAGAGCGCATATGGTGGGGGGGGATGGGAGCAGAGGAAGAGAGAATCTTAAGCAGGCTCACACTCAGCCCGATGTAAGGCTTAATCTCACAACCCTGAGATCATGACCTGAGCCAAAACCAAGAGTCGGATGCTTAACTGACTGAGCCACCCAGGCACCCCTTCACTATAGATTTTTTAAAAATGCTTAATATCTCTGTTGCAGATAAATGATTTGCAAACCCGACACCCTCAAGTTACAAGTGACACTCTCAACTGCAAACTGCAACCAGAGACCATCAGGTTATAAAAGACTCTACTCAGCATCCAGGAGTCACGGGGCTCTCATGGTTATGGTGACTTTAAATCACCAAGGTTAGGGGTGCTTGGGTGGCACAGTTGGTTAAGTGAACAACTCTTGGTTTCAGCTCAGGTCATGATCTCAGGATCTTTAGTTCAGGCTCCAAGTCAGGCTCTGAGATCAGCACAGAGTCTAAGACTCTCTCTCCCTCTGCCCCTCCCTCAATACTCACACATGCTCTCTCGAAAGAAAGAGGGAAAGAAGGAAAGAAAGAAGGAAGGAAGGAAGGAAGGAAGGAAGGAAGGAAGGAAGGAAGGAAGGAAGGAAGGAAGGAAAAAGAAAGGAAGAAAGAAAAAAGAAAAGAAAAGAAAAATCACCAAGGTTAAAGAACCAAGAATGTGATTTTTAAAGATTGTTAATTTGGCCCTCAGTCTCACACCTGTCGACTCAATACGCTCTAACTTGAAAAATGTACTCAAGGGGTGCCTGCGTGGCTCAGTCGTTAAGCGTCTGCCTTCGGCTCAGATCATGGTCCCAGGGTCCTGGGATCGAGCCCCGCATCAGGCTCCCTGCTCCGCGGGAAGCGTGCTTCTCCCTCTCCCACTCCCCCCTCTTGTGTTCCCTCTCTGGCTGTCTCTCTGTCAAATAAATAAAATCTTTAAAAAAAAAAAAAGAAAACTGCCAAAAAATTAAGAATTATGTAAGACAGGAGCACCTGGGTGGCTCAGTCGTTAAGCGTCTGCCTTCGGCTCAGGTCATGATCCCAGGGTCCTGGGATCGAGTCCCGCATCGGGCTCCCTGCTCTGCGGGAAGCCTGTTTCTCCTTCTCCCACTACCCCCTGCTTGTGTTCCCTCTCTCGCTGTGTCTCTTTCTGTCAAATAAATACATAAAATCTTAAAAAAAAAAAAGAATTATGTAAGACAGGAAGTAAGAGTTTTAAACTGGAAAGTCAAATAGATTCTACCTTGCAGTATTTACAGCTAAATAAACATTTCAATTACTATGACATGTACACACATAAAATCCTTACTTGCAACCTGGTGCATTTCCTCCATACATGCCCTTATGACTGATCGGTAGTTCTTACTCACTCGGACCAATCTACAAAAAATGAAATGACATACAAGATAAGCCTGCTGCATCTTGTGGTGACAAAAAGCAAGTAAGTTCTCAATAGAAGATAGGAGCTTGCTCAAAGACAGGAACCAACCTGAAGGAGTTCCTAACAGCCAAAGCTGGAACAACTTGAGCATCAAAATAAGTAACACATGAGATAACCCAGGGGGTAAAATAAATATCCATGAATCCATACTGATATTAATTGTTGCAGATGAGATCCACTGATGGACACTAAAATTAGTGGTTGAAAATTTAAGGAGAAATAGGATTTGCATAATCTCAAAATTTCTGCTCCAAATACTTACTAGTTACAAAGGGAAAGACAGTAACTTTATAGTGAAGAAACCCAGTAGAAACCACATTAACCAAGTGATCAACGTCAACAAAACCAGTATAAAACATCAACATCATGAACCCCATGATATGACGTACTGAGGACACATCATACCAGTTCTGTGGTATTCTTACTAAAAATGAATAACCTTAAAAAAAATGTAACTTTTCTCCAATCATGAGAAAACATCAGAGAAACCCAAATGGACGGATAGTCACCAAAATAATTGGTCAATATTTTTCAAAAGTGTCAAGGTCATTAAAGAGTAAATGCGGGCGCCTGGGTGGCTCAGTCGGTTAAGCGACTGCCTTCGGCTCAGGTCATGATCGCAGGGTCCTGGGATCGAGTCCCACATCGGGCTCCCTGCTCTGCGTGGAGCCTGCTTCTCCCTCTCCCACTCCCCCTGCTTGTGTTCCCTCTCTCGCTATGTCTCTCTCTGTCAAATAAATAAATAAAAATCTTAAAAAAAAAAAAAAAGAGTAAATGCAACCTGAGTTGTAGAGGAGAAAAAAGGACCTTATTGGAAAAACTGGTGAAATTCAAATGAAGTCTTGAATCATAATGCATTGATGTAAGTTTCCTGGTCATAAGTAACAATAGTATGGTTATGTAAATATTAACGTAACAAAACTGGGTGAGGAATGTGCAGGAATCTATTATTTTTGTACCTTTTCTGTAAGTCCAAAATTAGTTCAAAATAAAGTCTTTAAAAAAGGAAATGACGAGGGGCGCCTGGGTGGCTCAGTTGGTTGGGCGACTGCCTTCAGCTCAGGTCATGATCCCGGAGTCCTGGGATCAAGTCCCACATCGGGCTCCCAGCTCAGCGGGGAACCTGCTTCTCCCTCTGACCCTCTCCCCTCTCATGCTGTTTCTCTCTCTCTCAAATAAATAAATAAATAAAATCTTAAATAAATAAATAAGGAAATGACGAAACTAAACAAATATCCACAAGAAAGCAATTTGTTTAGTTACTAAGACGCAATCTTTAGTAAGAAAAACAGTTCTAGGGGTGCCTGGGTGGCATAGTTGGCTAAGCGTCTGTCCTCAGCCCAGCTCAGGATCCTAGGATACTGAAATGGAGCCCTGCGCCGCATCACATTGGGTTATCTGCTCAGCAGGGAGTCCGCTTCTCCCTCTCCCTCTCCCCTTCCCCCCCACCCCTGTGCTCGCTCCCCCTCCCCAAATAAATAAAATCTTAAGGGAAAAAAAAGGACAACAATGCATTTCATTTGGTTTTCACAATTTACTTGTGGACTTCAGCACCTATCAGCAGCCTACTTACTGAGCTTTTCTGGATTTTCCAGTCAACTCTTCTTCAATTCTCTGGAGGCCCACAAAGATTCCATGGGATTCATTGAAGAGTTTTCTCAAGATCTGAGAGTAAACATCTATATCCTTTCGGATGATATAGATAAAGGGGCAGCCTGGCTCGGTCTCTGATTTTTCTAAAACAGAAAAAATTTAACATCAATCACCACTACCCTCATACAAGAACTCACTTTAAACTTTTTTTAAGATTTTATTTATTTATGAGAGAGAGAGAGAGAGAGAGATCACAAGCAGGGGGAACAGTAGAGGGAGAAGCAGACTCCCTGCTGAGCAGGAAGCCCAATTCGGGACTTGATCCCAGGATCCTGGGATCATGACCTGAGCCAAAGGCAGACACTCAACCGACTGAGCCACCCAGGCACCCTAAACTTTTTTTTTTTTTTTTTTAAGATTTTATTTATTTGACAGAGAGAGACACAGCGAGAGAGGGAACACAAGCAGGGGGAGTGGGAGAGGGAGAAGCAGGCTTCCTGCCGAGCAGAGAGCCCGATGTGGGACTAGCTCCCAGGACCCTGGGATCATGACCTGAGCCAAAGGCAGATGCTTAACAACTCAGCCACCCAGGCGCCCAAGCGTCCAACTCTTGATTTTGGCTCAGGTCATGATCTCAGAGTCATGAGATCAAGCCCCGCGTAAGCCTCTACACTGGGCATGGAGCCTGCTTAAGATTTTCTCTCTCCCTTTCCCTCTGCCCCCAACTCCCCACTCGCATGCCTGCTCTCTCTCTATCCAAAAAAAAAAAAGTATGAATTATCATTTATTTTTTTAAAAAAATTTTTTTTTAAGATTTTATTTATTTATATGACAGAGAGAGACAAAACAAGAGGGGGAACACAAGCAGGGGGAGTGGGAGAGGGAGAAGCAGGCTTCCCGCAGAGCAGGGAGCCCGATGCGGGACTCGATCCCAGGACCCTGGGATCATGACCTGAGCTGAAGGCAGACGCTTAACGACTGAGCCACCCAGGCGCCCCTATTTTTTAAAATTAATTTACTTTTTCTTTTATTTTTTTAAAGTAAGCTCTAGGTCTGGGGTGCCTGGCTGGCTCAATGGGTAGAGACTGCGACTCTTTACCACAGGGATGTGAGTTTGAGCCCCACGTTGGGTGTAGCTATTACTTAAAAATAAAATCTTTTAAAAAAATAAAAGCTCTAGGCCCAACATGTGACTTGATCTTATTTTGGAACTACCTTTTGATTCCATCAACTGAAATATGCTGAAAAACAGTAAAGTCAGTATTAGCCTATGTATAACTCAAGACATAAGATAAACCTACAGCTGAGGGCCTCCTGGGTGGTTCAGTCAGTTAAGCGTCTGCCTTCAGCTCAGGTCATGATCTCAGAGTCTTGGGATAGAGCCCTATGTTGGGCTCCCTGCTCAGTAGGGAGTCTGCTTCTCCCTCTCCCTTGGCCCCTGCCCCCTGCTGGTGCACACACACTCTCGCTCTCTAATAAATAAATAATCTGGGACGCCTGGGTGGCTCAGTCGTTAAGCGTCTGCCTTCGGCTCAGGTCATGATCCAGGGTCCTGGGATCGAGCCTGGCATTGGGCTCCCTGCTCAGCAGGAAGCCTGCTTCTCCCTCTTTCCTTTGCCCCTCCCCTGCTTACGCGTACTCTCACGCTCTCTCTCTCTCACATAAATAAAATCTTTAGGGCACCTGGGTGGCTCAGTTGGTTGGGCGACTGCCTTCGGCTCAGGTCATGATCCTGGAGTCCCTGGATCGAGTCCCGCATCGGGCTCCCTGCTCGGCGGGGAGCCTGCTTCTCCCTCTGACCCTCCCCCCTCTCATGTGCTCTCTGTCTCTCATTCTCTCTGTCTCAAATAATAAATAAATAAAATCTTTAAAAAAAAAAAAATCTTTAAAAAAATAATCTAAAAGAAAAAAGAAACCTACAGCCAAAATTTTATATAACCTCAAATTCAAATAAATAATATTTCTATATTACTTTGTACTGCCATTACCCCTAAAACAAAGAATCAAGAGTTGCCTAAACTATTTTGCAACAGTGATAAAAAGGCTCTATAATGATAAATTATAAACCAGCAACTTGTGGAAATTTCTTATATAACAGCTTCTTGAACAAGCTGTGATGATGTTCAATGGCTTGTCTCTAATGAGATTTCAATAGACATAAACAAACAGAAAATCTCATGTTTCCAACAATCAAGGACAAACTAAAAATGCTGATAAGCTTTCCCATTAAGTATGAAAAGAGGGCAGACATATTCAAAGAAAGTTCTCTTCTAAGCAATTGTCCCTTTGGCAGCTTCTAGAGCTCTGCCAAGCTTGAGATCTTTTTTAAGATTTTATTTATTCATCAGAGACAGAGACAGAGAGGCAGTGGCAGAAGGAGAAGCAGGCTCCCCCACCTTGAAGCAGGAAGCCTGATGCGGGACTCAATCCCAGGACCCTGGGATCAGGACCTGAGCTGAAGGCAGATGCTTAACTGACTGAGCCACCCAGGCACCCCAAGCTTGAGATCTTTAATACTAAAATATCCCATAAACTTTTGGCAACATCAGGTACAATTGTTAATGATAAAATCAAGAAAAACTACATTGAAAAAAAATTTTTAACTACATCACTTCAAAATTGCATGAACTGCACACCACATGATTTGCCAAAATTATAAGACTTCCATTAGAGCAATCCCCTCTTTATAAAAGAGGAAAACCTCCACATTTGGATAAAGAACCTATCAAAGATTTGCAAGAAAATATCTTCAACATTTCCTGAAACTCCTCTTGAAATGGAGAAAGCAAAATCAAATGTCAAAAGTTAGTTTTATCTTGCTACTAGAGGAGTCTGTAACAGAAAGAAAAGATCCATGTCCAAAACCTGAAGGAGCTTAGAGAAAAAGGAAGAGCCATTTCCCTCTCCAGATCTTTTGTGCTTTATATCAACAGCTAACAGAATTCATCAAGTTCACAATACTACAAAAGTAAGGGCTATGAGAGCTGCAGTTTCACGGTAAGGGGGCTGCTGTGAAGGGAATTTAGTCATTCTGGACAAGAAAGGGAAAAAACCTGAAATTTTTAAATACAAAGAACACCACAAAGATTATTAATTTTTTCCCTGGATTCAACATCTTCCAGATCCCATAAATTAATGAAAATATTAAACAGCTAAAGGTTCAAAAATGAAAATGGTACAAAGTAAGTTCAACTGTTTCTTGCCTCAGTTAGTTAAATCTGAGCGAATAAAGGAGAAAAACAACCAAATGTGCCAAGATGGATAACCTGGAAGAAAAAAAATAAATAAAAACCTACCTTTTTTGTTGAAGGAGGTTTCACACACCAGCATCTCCCCTGGACCCCAGTCAAAACACATTTGCTTCTTTGAATTTACTCCTGGAATCAACTAGTTAAAAAAAAAATTTTTTAAAAAGGGCACAGACACTGTTATTTTTACTAAAGGTTTTGCTTTCAAATGATTTCCAAGTAGAACCCTAGAAATAAGTGGCCATGAAAGTTAAGTGCTAATCTATGTATACAGCTGAGTGTGGTTGAGGTCAGCCCAGTCTGTTAAACTCTGAATAAGCAAGCGAGCTTTCCTGGGCACCTCAACTCAACCTACCACTTTGCAAGTGTTGATAAAAAGAAGAGGTATCCATAATCAATTACTATATTGTAATTTAACGATCTATAGTTCAGAAAAAGGGAATTTTTAAAAAAAAGAAAAGAAAAGAAAAGAAATCAAACTGTCTGGGGTGCCTGGTTGGCTTAGTTGGTTAAGCGTCTGCCTTCAGCTCAGATTGTGATCCCGGGGTCCTGGAATCGAGTTCCACCGAATCGGTTCTCTCTCTCATGAATAAATAAATATATCTTTTAAAAAAATGGGGGCGCCTGGGTGGCTCAGTCGTTAAGCGTCTGCCTTCGGCTCAGGTCATGATCCCAGGGTCCTGGGATCGAGTCCCACATCGGGCTCCCTCCTCGGGGGGGAAGCCTGCTTCTCCCTCTCCCACTTCTGCTGCTTGTGTTCCCGCTCTCTCTATCTCTGTCTCTGTCAAATAAATAAATAAATAAAATCTTTAAAAAAAAAAAATTAAAAAATGAACTGTTGGGGCACTGGGTGGTTCAGTCGTTAAGTGTCTGCCTTCGGCTCAGGTCATGATCCCAGGGTCCTGGGATGGAGCCCCGCATCGGGCTCCCTGCTTGGTGGGAAGCCTGCTTCTCCCTCTCCCACTCCCCCTGCTTGTGTTTCCTCTCTCGCTGTGTCTCTCTGTCAAATAAATAAAATCTTTAAAAAAATAAATAAATAAAAATAAATAAATAAAAAATAAAATGAACTGTTACTTACTAAAAGGAGCCCTCCAATACCATGGCTTCTGTGCCATCTCTGATGAGGACTCTCAATTTTTCTCTCCAACTCAGATCAACCCCTTTGAGCCTCAGCCTTATATATCCAACTACCTAATCCACACCTTTATAGGTTACCTAACCTCTAGAGCTATATCCATAACATCAGAACCAAAAAAGGACTCTTGATGCTCATCTCCAAGTCTCATTCCATTCCCCCACTGGGATAAAGCCTTCCCCAACTGTTAGGAGTAATCTTTTGATTCTTCTCTTTCTCTTACCACCTTCGTCCAATCAGTAAATCCTGTTCTACTCTTTTTTTTTTTTTTTTTAAGATTTTATTTATTTATTTGACAGAGAGAGACACAGCGAGAGAGGGAACACAAGCAGGGGGAACGGGAGAGGGAGAAGCAGGCTCCCCGCCGAGCAGGGAGCCCGATGCGGGGCTCGATCCCAGGACCCCGGGATCTTGACCCGAGCCGAAGGGAGACGCTCAACGACTGAGCCACCCAGGCGCCCCAATCCTGTTCTACTCTTAAATAAGCCTGAATCCAACCACTTACATGTCTACCAGTCTAACCCAAGCCACCAACTCTCATATAACTGCAACAGCATTTCTCAGTGCCTGAAATGACTCTCCTACATGGTTATTACCTTGCCCTGTAAATAGATAAAAGCTCACAAGGGCAGGGGATCCTGGGATTCTCATTCACTGCCTAGAAGAGACCCTGGCACAAAGTTGGCACTCCATAAATATTTTTGGCAGAGAATAAATTTGGCCGGCAATAATCTGGTCTCAAGACAAGTGCAGTCAGTTCTTAGGAAGGGCTAATGCAGTCATTTAACTACTAAGCAATGTCTAGTAAGCCTTTTTCTGTACTGTGCTCTAGAAACACAACAATGTATAATACAGTTTCTGCCCTCCAAAAGCTAGCAGTCTACTGAGGAAGTCCAATAAAAAAAAGGCAGTAAGAAAAGTGGAGGGGAGCCTGGGTGGCTCAGTCATTGGGCGTCTGCCTTCGGCTCAGATCATGATCCCAGGGTCCTGGGAATGAGCCCCGCATTGGGCTCCCTGCTCGGTGGGAAGCCTGCTTCTCCCTCTCCCACTCCCCCTGCTTGTGTTCCTGCTCTCCTTATCTCTCTCTGTCAAATAAATAAAGAAAATCTTAAAAAAAAAAAAGTGGAGAAATGCTAAGACAGAGATAAACACAAAAGAGGATGTTTTAGCAGACTCTTAATGAATAGGCCACTCAAGGGGGAAGTGTTATACACAGTGGTACTGAAGCAAATGGGTATCCATAAGCAGAAAATAAACCTCACACCATAGACAATATAAAACTTACACACAAATGTAGAGAAAAATCTGTAAAATTTGAAAAGCATAGTAGAAAATGTTTTTGATCTTAATGTAAGCAAAGATAGGACACAAAAAGCACAAACTACAGAACAACTTATAAATTGGGACTTCATCAAAATTAAACTTTTGTTCTTCAAAAGATACTATTTTTTTTATTTTTTTTTTAAAGATTTTATGGCTCAATATCAAAGTAGTGACTCCCCAGGGTTGTGCAGGTTACTGGAAAGATGCCTCCATCGAAAGATTCTGACATAAATGGAGGAGGGAAAGGCAAGATGATGTGTAGTTTGAAAAAGTTCCACTGATTCTGATATTCTAATTATTCTTCTCACTGACACTGACACAGTCCTTGATACATAATATTTAAAGTAATTCATACAGGTCTTAAAAAATTAACACTCTACAGTAGTAAGTTTTATAGAGTAACAACCCACATTAACTGCTATTTACG